>NW_020874292.1:5000-5005000 GCF_003935025.1 Abrus precatorius | reverse complement strand
CTTGCAGGGCAATCAGTCGGTTAGTTTGTTAATTTTATATACTTAAAAACTAGCTTAAACTTTGCAAATTTATCTTTGCTTAAACTTAATTTTATTGAAAAGTAAGCTTATAATAAGTAATTTATATTTCTAATTTTTATTAAAGGTAATTTTGTTAAAATAATGTTATCTACATTGATTGGTAATTATAAGGAAATATAAATATCATTCAAATGATAATATCTGTTTAAATTATACAAACATTTTATGAATATATTCGATAGAGTTTTTCTTTTCCACTCCAAATTTGTCTGTTTGATTGAGAAACAAAACTATGATTTTGACGCAGAATTAATTTTGCTATATAAATTCAAACATGTTAGCTGCTGGCATTACTTTTAAGTTGCATTTGCAGCCTCAAAAGTAATTCTATAATAAAACATGCTGACATTATAAAGTATTTTTCCAGTTATATAAAAATTTGCTATTCATTTAATCATTTTGCTACGCACGATAGTCTTATTTTTTATCAAGCTCAGCCTTTAAAATAAAGTTTAAACATCTAAAATTAATAATTTTTATTAATAAATATAGTATTTATCATAACTTTTTATTCTTAAGATGATAAATATTTTTTTTTCTATTTTTAACTATTTATCCTCAACTCTAAGAAATGTGGTTAATATTTTAAAATAATAATAATAATAATGATACTGAATCTTAGTTAACTCACGACACTTAAATTTTCTTCTCTTGTAAAAAAATCAGAAAAAGATTCTCTCCTATTACATAAGGGTCATGTTCTGAGTTTTTTAATTTTCGCTTAAGCAAAAATATAAAAATACAGCAATATAACCCTCATGTTCGCACTTGAAAATAAAGAAATCTTGATCCAAAAAAAGTCCTAAAGATAAAAATTCATTAGCAATGGTTCCTTTTTCCATAGAATGGTTATGGTCTAATTGTTGAATGAACTAAGAAGCTCAAGTAAACAACAATAGCTAAATATTGTGTAAAACTCATTTTAACCATTTTATTTACTTAACATGGGAATTTACATATTAACAATTGGTATTGCTTTTATTTATTTTTTATGATTTTATTTTGTTAATGTAATAAATATTTTTTCTAGCAAAAGCTTGTCACTTGTAGTTTCTTAAAATCAAATCTAAATCTTCACATTTTTTATTAATATTTTCACAAGTTTGAGAAATTGAAACCGTCTCCTCATTTAAGCGTGAAGATACACAAACATTATTACATGGATGAACACAGCCCACTGTAATTCTAATTGAAATGTGTGAGAAATTTTGATTCTGCAAGAGGTGCTATTTATATGCAAACAAGTAAGTTCGAATTTATACATGAATAATTATAAACCATATATACGACTTTATTTTTTTCTTCATCTCATTTTTCAATGACTAGCTGTTCTGCTTACACTCTTGCTTCTAGGGTGGAACCTACCAAAAGTACTAAGGTTTTTTGCATAGGTAATAGATGGGTTTAGTGAACCTGAAGATTCAGAATCCCTTTTGGAGAAACTCAAATCAAAATTATGTAACTTCAACTGTTCACCACCGTTTTGGGATGCTGATGTAGCTTCACAAGTTAACTCCATAGGGTTGACCTCTGAATCAAGTAAGTCTTCCAATGTTGCAAGGGACTTTAACTGCAATCCAAGAGATTCAATGGTTTTCCGGCACTCAGCAAATCTAGTAGCAGCCAATACTAGTTCCTTCTCCTGCATTAAAAAATATGCCAAACTCTTTATATGAAAAGACTAATAAGTATAATAAGATGGTTAATGCTAAACATTTGACAGCCATGCTCACTTGTTCTTAGTTATTTAGTTAGTCATAACATGTTAATATTTCAACTAGAACTTAGCTTTCAGCATCATGCACTTGACAACCCTATTCATCATAGAAAAGGAGAGAGATTGTTTTAGACAATGTAGAATCAAAAACCTTTTTGGAACAACTTTGGAGGATAACTTGTTTGGGATATGTGTATGCGAAAAGAAAAAAAAAGTAAGTGAGAAATAAAAATAATTATATACAGCATCACATATAGTATCAATTTTCAATTGAAATCAACAAATTAAAAACTTGCAACCACCCCAAACAGGTCCTTAAATAATGGAGTTTCTACTGTATGTTACCAAACTGACCTGCTTTAACTCGCTATTAACACCTGCCTCATGTTGTATCTCAGTCTCTTGATGGAGTTGAGCTTCGTGCTTCATTCTCGAAAGTTCATCCTCCAACTTCTCACACTTGGCCAAATTCTCAGCAGACAAAGCTTTCTCTTTCTCAATCTCTTCCTCTAGTGAACAAATCTTTGAAACCAATTCTTCTGCTTCAGTTTGAGCAACTCTGAGTTTAGACTCAGCTATCTCATTCTTGTCTTGGGTTGCTTTTAGTTCTTCATATGCTTCTTCATTCGATTTGTTTGTAAGAGCTAATCGAGTTTGAAGCTCTACTACCTCCAACTCTACTTCCTTTATCCTACTTTGTGACGCCTCAAGCTGCTTTTGGCACTCAATTAGATCCATCTCTAAATCAAGTTTATCTGCCTCCATTTTCTCTAGCTTCTTTTCCAATGCAGCATTCTTTTGAACCATAGTTTCCACTTCAGCATTCACTATGCCATGGCCAACATTAAGTTGGTCAAATGTAGTAGCTACCACTGGAAAACTGCTTACACTTTCTGTATCTGGCAATGCAGCAAGCCTTTCCATTTCAAGGAAATCATCCATCAGATTGATCTCAGTTGACAAGACCATAAGATTTTTTTCTTTAGTGTTTTGATTCGTAAATTGATCAATTTCTGTAGTTGAAGTTGATGGCCACGAGTCACAATGGCTTGGCTCACCTTCATTCATATCCCATCCTCCTAATTTGTGCATATCACTTTCAACTACAATTTGCCCCTCTCCACTGTCTGACATGCTATCAGTGAAAGACTCTACATAAACTGAAGAGGCAGTCATAGACTTGTGATCATTAGCAGAGAGTGTTTTGCGAGCGACGGCTTTCAGTTTACGGCATTCAGCTTCAAGCTTAGCCACCTTCTTTATACTCTCCAAATGTTGCTTGCTTGCTGCTTCAGCAGCTTGAGTACTCAAATCCCTCTCTATGGTCCTGAACTCAAGTTCCTCGAGTCGAGATTGCAGCTCAATTTTAAGGCTTGAATTCTCTTTCTCCACATCTTCAAGCTTCTGGTGAAGATCAGAATGAACTGATGTAGCAGCATCTGGTTTAGCTCTTTGAAGTTGAGTCTTGAGCTCAACACCTTTGCTTTCAAGGTTGGATCTGTTGGATTCCAAGCTATGAGCGTTATTTGCAACAGTTTCATGGATCTTTAGCTCTTGTTCTTCTTTAGCATGTCTAAGCTGCTTCATACACTCGTTGAGTGCCCCATCAAGATGACTGACTTGGTATTCAAGAACTGAATTTTTCTGTTTGGCAGCATCGAGTTGTTGTTTTAAACTCGACACTTCACTTTCAGCCTTCTCCCAGCCTAAGTAAAATCAAAGTCAATATAGAAGTCTTATAGTTCATTGATTAATATAAGTTTTTCAGCTTCAAAAAAGAAAAATAAAGCAGATATGTTTCAAAGAATTTGGATGTAACTTCCCAATAATCCCCTTAGAGTAGAAGTTTATGATATAGTATGAGGCTTCCCTAGGCAGAAGAAATTAATCATGGACAATCAGATAAAGCAGAGTTTAGTATAACCCCTGTATTGTGTTTGGATAATTTTTTATATTCGTTTTTCATAAACCATAACAATGTCAGCACTTGAACAAATACAATCAATCAGGTCAAAAAACACAAAGTCAATTGCAACTGCTCCATGCCTCAATGGATTTCTCACTTAGATAAACTTGTCTGCCAAATCAAGGAGATTATTGATATGCAAGGTGACCAAGCAACAAATACCTGATACAGCTTCTTCAGCAACTTTAGCATGCTGCTTTACCAAGTCTTCTTTGGCACTAATGTTTAAGAGAGCAGCAGATAATTTTTCTCTTAGGGTCCTCGCGTCAGTAACTTCTTCATCATTTGGTGCAGCCTCACACATGACTTCTGGAGATGAAGTAGCTTGGGTGGAATAAACCTTCACAGCATGGCGAAAACATCAGATTCATCAAATCTCCCCCCCTCCCCTCCCCAAACTTGAGTAATTTGAACAATCAGAGATCTTAAACTAAAGGGAGGAGAGAATCAATGGTTTATAAGCTTTCGAAGAGTAGTAGTAGAAACTACGAAGTATCTCAAGAAACTGACTAGTAGAAATGGAAATATTATTCCACTCTCTTGTATTCTTGACTCAACAGGTTTTCTCTATTTCCCCTCCCCCTCAAGGTAGCTTGGACGAGGCCACATTTGTTCAGAATTCCTCAATTTTGTTTTCATTTGAGTAAATAAGTGTTGAGGCCAAAGCATTTTAACTTCCATATCTTCTTTATCCCTTTCAATAAAGAATAAAACTATCACTTCCAAAAATGGCTTCTAATTCACAACATCACAAACACAAAAAGCTATCCAGGTCCAGTATATTATCCCCCCACCAAAACCTTTGGTTCAGTTATGCAAAACAAAATTAACAATGTATGTAGCTAAAAAGGTGGTACCTGATCATCAAAGAATCTTTCTGAATGAGATGACATTGATCCAAAACTCTCAGTTTCACCTGGACTTTTCTCAGATGACTTTCTTCGCCATAGCCAACTCCTACGGTCCATACACAATATAGGCAAAGAAGCAACTCCTTATTCCCTCACAGAACACCATGAGCCACACAACACAACCAACCCTTTGTGCAGAAACACCACTCCCAAGACCCTTTCAAAGCTGAGAACTGGATCTGGGGCTATCAAGAGCTCATTGGAGTGAATAAGAGGAAGCAAGGAGAGATGGGAAATTGTTGTTTAAGCAAAACCCAGAACTTAAAAAAGAATAAGAGAGCAAGGTGTTTAACCAAAGGAAGTAACTTGAAAAGAAAAACAAAAACTTTGCTTAGAATTCACTTTCCAATCCCATCTACCTCGATTTTAACATTTATACAGCGAAAGGGATCACTGGTCAGACCTCGCTCAATTCCAAAAAGATATACACAATTACAAAATAAATAAACAAAAATGTTTAAACTTTAGAGGGTATCTATTAGACTGTTACTGTTACTATTATTCTATTCCTATTTCCTTTTCACACAAAACTTTGTCACAGGTACAAGCATTAAGCACCCACCTACCATGAATCCCCAACTTCACGCCATGGGTAGTGAATAAAGAAAGGATATTTACTGTATCAATTCAAATTCTGAATCCAAAGAGTGATGAAGAGGAGGGAATTAACTTAAGGAATGAAGATAAGAGAGAGGAATGTCAGAGATAGAAGGGACATAATTATTGAACAAGTTTGTTTGTGAAGGAAAGAGATATTGGAAAATGGGAGGGACCATGCAGTGACAGACATATGAAAAGGATAAGGGTGTGTGATCGTGAAGTGTAGATTAAGGTGGTCTCAAACAAAACACAGAGAGAAGGTCCAGTGTTAGTTTTATCTCAAGTTCTTCATATACACAGGTAAGGTATTCGGGGTTTTATTCAAACAAACACTGCCTTGTTCCCGCTTATTGTTATTGGTTTGGTCTTGAAATCCACTACAACCGTTAAAATTGTTGTACTCATTCCTTTCTTTTGTTTTTGTCTTGTTTTTCACTTTTATTATGCTATTACTGCACTGTGTCCTTTTTTGCAATGCAAATTGCGAGTACCATATGACACAATATGTGACTGTCTCTTCTCTTTGGGTTCCATGTTGTGTTGTGGCGGCCTTCATTCCCACCACACCAATGTCCCTTTGATTCCTCCCAATCTTTTGACAATCATTGCAATGATTGGTGTTTTATTTGACTTCAATTTGTTTATGGTGCTCTTTTTTCCTTCTAAGCTTTTGATAATCGTTACTATGTAATTTTTATTTTTAATTATTTAATGAATGATAATAACCCCTTTTTTTATTTATTTAGAGATAAAGAAGAGTTTTGATACTACCGACAACATACCCCCCACGCAGCTACTAATAAATGCATAGAAGACTAAGTCACGCTCCAAAGGAAGTTACTCTTTAAATGCTGTTTGGATTAGCTCATACTTAATATCATAGTTGCTCTATTTCTTCACTTCATACAAAACCTTTTTATGTTAATTTATATAAAAGTACAAAATGACAAATATATATATATATATATATATTAAAAGTTATGAATTATTATGTTTTTTTACATATTTTTGTATTAATTGTTGTAAGAATATTATTTCTCAAATTTTTATAAAACAAGATAAAATTAAAATAATGTGAACAGCTGATTTTTGTGTAAGGCATAGATTGCTTCAACTTGGTCTTCAAAGTGGGTGAGAGATGGGCATTTACAGAAGGTATTGCTGACATTACATATATTTATAAGATCATCCCTCTTAACGAAAATATTAAAGAAAAATAAATAAAATATCTTAATAAAAATTATTTATTAAGTTAATATATATTTGATCTGTATAGTTTGTACTTATTTATGAATAAATTTTTATATAAAAATTATATATTTTAATTCATATATCATAACTCATATATAACTTCTGTATTAAGTTGAAAAGTTTACATTAACTTTTATTAAATTTTTTTACGTGCAATCTATCAAAAGCTTGTTTTATCTTTAGATAAAAAGAAAATGTTAGAGAAAAATAAAATTGATTAAAATAAAAATTTATCTAGTAATTATTATAATAAAAGGATATAAAAATTATTTATATTATATATATTTTTACATTAAAATGGTTAAAGAAAATATTGTTTTTCTTTATTTTTTATTTTTCTCTGCGTCCAAATAAAACTTAAAAAATTAAAATTGCAATCACGTCGAGAAAGTCAATTGAGTGTAGTTATATATAAAGTTTGTTTGTTTAAGACTATTTAAATTATTCTCCTGTTACACGTGCCATCTCGCATGTTCTACTAATTTATTAGAAACCTACATTTTGTTGCCAAATATGGTGAATTCGATAATTGAGCGAATAGGTTGAGCTGTTATATTAATATTTTTTATTGATATTAATATCTTATTTAATTATGAATTAATATTAATCAATTATTTAAAATATATATTTTAAATTATTAGTATTAACTATGATATTATAATAAATATATTATTATTATTATTATTATACTTTAATAAAAATATTTTATAATAGATTAAATTGTTCAACCTTATAATGCCTCACAGGTTAATGAGTTAGATAAATGTTTCCCTCATTAAATAGATAAGAATAGTTTAATCATGTATCAATGGTCATTTTTCAGTAAAGAAAAATGTTACATTAGAATAATTTTTTATTCTTTTTAAATACTTGATTTTTTTTATTTCTTTTTCAGAAAAAGTATAAGAATAAATATAAATAACAAAAAAATATTAAACATGATTTTGAAAGAGATGGTGGAAGCAATAGTTCATTTTTACCACCGTACTTGGAAATGGAACCCTAAAATGGTTCTTTGACTTAGAGAGAGAGCATTTATCAGTTCTCTCCCACAGATATTTCTACAGCAAAAGAAAAAACAAAAGACTTTAATAATTTGGTGAAATATACATATATTTAACTTCATTTCTTGATAAATTAAAAAAATTACTATAATCTATATTTTTAAATTATGAAGTTAATATTTCAAATCGTAATATATTCTAAACAACTGAAATAAAAGCCTTTAAAAGATGCATTTTATTATTATTATGAAATTTTTCAATAAACTATGGTATGTAAAACATGTAAACCTCAAAATTGTTTATGACTAGATTAATGTTAATAAATCAATGATTTTTAAAACTGATTGAGGGTTTTTGTTAGGTACCATATTTATACCAATATATCAAAGTTTTATTGAATTTTATCATGTATTTTGTGAGAACAAAAAGTTTTTCATTAGCAAATCAAAAAAAGCCCATCATAAATGTTACTAACCTTCAATCTAAAAATTCTCACAATTGAGGTAATATTTTTCAAAATTGTTTTGAAGCTTTTCTTTGATAATATTAGATGAACAACGCACTCAAAAATCACTTTATTTTTTGTGAGTTTGATACAGGTCACTCATGAATATGTTTTTTTTTATCATAGACCAGTTAACTTACAATTTCTCTTCACACAGTGCATCAATTAGTAAAAAAATTTTTAGGGCTTTTGCTCGTTTTTCAATTACAAACAAGATGAAACACATCTCATTCTATAGTTTCTCCAATTGGAAAAATTTTAGAGTTTAAGTATTTTATGTACATACTTAATCAAGTTAACAAATATGTATTAAAAACTCCTTACGAGCTTATGATCGGAAAGAAACCAAGTTTAGAGCACTTTTATATGTGAGATTATAAGGCATAAATGAAATCTTATAATTGTTAAACAAAGAAGTTTGATCCAAAAACAATTAGTGATTTTTTTAATGGCTATTGCATTGCCTCTTGGGGCAGTAGATTTTATTGAACTTCACACTTTACTCGAATCATCAAATCTAACCATGCTATGTACTTCAGATGAGAGTTACATCAAATTGATGTAAAGAACACATTTTTACATGGAGAATTAGAAGAAGAAATATATATGGAGATACCATCTAGATACTATTTTAAAGGAGACAATGTGTGCATATTAAGGAAGGTGTTGTATGGGCTCAAACAATCTCTCTGTGCCTAGTTTAGAAGGTTCTTTCAAGCCATGGTTTCTACAGGGTATATGCAAAGTCAAGGGGATCATACTTTCTTCATAAAACATTCACAGGAAGATAAACTAACACTATTTTTAGGTTATGTAGGTGATATGATTATTAGTTATAATGATGATGATAAAAAAATATCTTTAAAAAAATTTGGCAGTTCAATTTGAGTTAATAAATATCAGAAGACTCAAATACTTCCTAGAGATTGAAGTTACCGGCATCTTCATGTCTCAAAGGAAATATGTTGTTGATCTCCTACAAGAAACAGGCAAGTCAAGGTACAAAATTATTGGAATTCCCATTAAAAATAACCACTGTATTGGAAGTGAAGAAGAGAGTTGTTGACTCCCTATCCAGGTCCTTCCTCATGGCTTGGTCTCAACTGAAATGCTGACTATCCCTACTCTTAAGGAGGCAATTCAGCATGATGAGAAGCTAAAATCAGTATTGGACATATGCTCAGGCAGCAAACCTCCTCATCCTTATTTCTTTGTTCATGATAATTTACTTTATTGGAAAGGAAGACTGGTCAGGACATGTTCTGGTGCAACGAATTCTATACGAATTCCACAGTTCCTTAACGGGGGGACATGCTAGTTTCACTCGATCCTTAGCCAGAATTGATGCACAATTCTACTGGCATGATATGCATAAAGACATTAAAGAGTTTGTCCATATATACTAGCTTGGTCTACCAACAAGGCAAGTGATGTGAGGAACTAACTTATACTCTTATTGTTCCTATTCCAAAGCTTGATAACCTAATAATTTGAAGGATTTTAAAGCTATTAGCCTATGCAATGTGTTGTTGAAGACTATTTCTAAAGTTCGGATGCACAAGATTAAGCCTTATCTGAATGATTTGATTGATCCTTTATCTTGGAATAATGAGATATTGGAAAGATTTTATCCTACTAGGGGTATACGACAAGAAGTTCCTAGAGGTCCATGACCAGTGGAATAACGAAGAAACTTGCTTTTATGACTCAGGAACAAGTACAAATAGGGAAATGGAAGCCTATCAGGGTTGCTAGAGGTGGACCAGTAATTTCTCATCTATTTTTTATGACGATTGTCTTCTTTTCACTAAAATGGAGTCTTTTTATGTTTGATTAGTTGAAAAAGTCTTATCAAATTTTTGCAAAGCTTCTGGCCTTAAAGTTAATGTTTAGAACTCTTGCTTTATTCTAAAAGTATACCAAAGAGGAATGGACGGTGGCACTGGAATCTTTTGGCAACTCCAGCAAGAGCTGAAGTTAATGATTTAATTGAGAGCATTGTCATAGATGAGAATATTGGTGATATGGTTATTTGGGATGCATCTACATTTTTCATTGTCTTCTAATTTTTCTTGTTTCAAGTGTGGAGCAACGCAAGAAACAATTAATCACTTATTGCAGGAATGCTACAAATCTTATCAGGTTTGAAATCTTCTAAACTTGGAACATCTTCTCAGCAATAATACTCAGGATATTTCAGATTGGATCAGATACAACTGCAAAGGAAGACATGGAATCATTTTTGCTGTGGCTTGCTATTATATTTGGAAAGCAAGAAATATGGAGATTTTCCAAAACGTTCTTTGTAGTTATCATCATTTAACAGTCTCACAAATTTATGAACTTCATGCAATTTGTAAAGGAATTACTTTGCTCACAGTAAAGGATTCACCTGTATTATTTGTGAATCAGATTTAGCTTCAGCTTTGGATTTGATTACGAAAGCCTACGATGACACTCATCCACTAGCGACTTTGGTGCTTCAAAATCACATAAAATCCAAATTACACAAATCAAATATACAGTTAAGCCAATAAATAATTCATACTTACGCTTTTGAAGTCTTTTTAATAATGAAATATTTTTATTAAAATTTATCTAAAATATATTGATAATATAAAATTTTTATATTTCCATTTAATAATCAATTATCACACAATCTAAAATTGTTATTTATTATAATTTTAAATTATTTAATAGTGTAAAAAACATAAAATAATATATCAAAATTAAATTTTTTATTTTATATTATACTTATTTTTAGAAAAATGAGTACACTAGTAAAATAAAATAAAAATCCAATTAAACTTTGGACATCACGACGAATCAGTTGAGTAAATTTTTAAAGTTACAATTAATTTTGTAAAAGTATTTTTAAAATATCTTTATTTATATAATTTTTTTAATCAATACAATAACTTAAAAGATCTTTGTGATCATTGTTGAATGAAGTAATATATAAATAAATATATATATATATATATATATATATATATCATTTGAAGTCAATTCAATTAGTTAAGTTTCTAGAATTTGAAGCATTCTATAATATATTTTGTTTATATTTTATTTTATTATCTCTTTTTATTAAATTATATTCAGAGTTTTTTTTCCCCTTAAATTAAGTACTTTTAAAGAGGACTAATTTTGTAAAAGTATAAGATGCCCTTCTTTATCTGTTTATTAAAGTATATTACAATTTTTTTCAGTAGTAAGTAATTTATGATCTTAATATAAAAGTTTATGAGATTTGTTCCACCTCTTTAATAATATGTGAAATGTTTTCTCACATTTAATTTGAATCATTCTGACTGAAAGTGCATGAAAATATGTTTTTATGCCCCTTCCTTCAAGGCAAAGGAAACCCTTCTCTCAAACGCCTCTGGCTTATTCCAAAGAGCATGTAATAGATTTTACTTTTATGATGTAGGTTTTGTTATTATATATATATATATATATATATATATATATATATATATATAATTTTAAAAAAAATTATACTCAATTTAATCTTTCATTTAATTTATATTTAATAAATCATATACAAAAATCTTAATGTTAATATTCAAAAATTTACATACATTTATATAATATATATATTTGCTAAGAGAATAATGATAATATTTTCGTATATTTGATTAAATTAAATTGATTAAAATAAATGGGATTCAGCGTTATTTGTCTAAAAATTGAAAACAATGTGAACCTTTCAGTATGGGGAAAAAACAAAACAAAACAAATAAAAAATTATCTTAATTCTGTGCTGATGGAAGAGAGAGAGAGTGTGTGTCGTGATTTGACATGCAGAGGAGAGAGATAGGGAGATAGAGAAACAGAGGTTCATTCATTGTTCATAGAAATTTGGCACATTCAGATGACAAATTAAGCGCCAAATCTGAATCACACACACATACACATCACACAATGAGCACACAAGTTTCTTCCAAGAAGAACAAACGCCCTCCGAAGAAACACCACTCCTCCCAAAATGGAACCGCGCAACCACCGTATCTTTCCATGCACACGCCAATTTTCATTATTGTTCAATTGGAGCTTTTCAATTTTTCGTTCATACGTTTTTGTTTTTATTTTTTATTTTTTGTGATATTGTTAGGGATGATGGAGGAGAAAGGACGGTGAAGAAGCTTCGGTTGTCGAAGGCACTCACCATCCCAGACGGCACCACCGTTTCGGAAGCATGTCGTCGAATGGCCGCTCGCCGCATCGACGCCGTTTTGTTAACTGATTCCAACGCTTTGCTTTCTGGAATTATCACCGACAAGGTTTCTTCGTGTCTTTTCTTCTTCTTATTATTATTATTATTTCGTATGAAATGTTTCGTGTCATTTAAGGTTGTGTATTTCGTGGATAGGATGTTGCTACTAGAGTTGTCGCCGAGGGGTTGCGGCCGGAGGAGACGACGGTGTCCAAAGTGATGACCCGGAATCCAATCTTCGTTACATCTGATACACTCGCCATTGAAGCGCTTCAGAAGATGGTCCAGGGTTCGCTTTCTTTTTTCTTTTCCTCCTTCATAATTTGTGCTTATTGTTGCACATTTGGTTCCTCAAACTAGGATAACTTGTGGATTTTAGTGTACTTATCCAGTTTATTTCTTAATTACAAATTATTCAATAAACAAAAAAATTATTCAAAATTGTAGGACTTAATATTATACTTTTTTTTTGTAATATTTAATGATTTTTAATAAAAAAAATTAAGATATATAAGTTTTATTATACAACTTTAGACACATGTTAAAAAAACCAAATAAATAAACCTTTGTTGTTATGTATATTTGTGTATATATGTATACTTGAAGAGAAAAAATGTTGTTAGTTATTTGTTTACTTATTAAGTCTAAGTTAATATTAGTTATATTTTTCTAAATTATATCTTTAGGCTAATTCTTTAAGTAGTAATGAAAGTTCATTGTTGAAGAGAGATTATGTAAAATAGACAAAAGATATAGTAGGAAGTTTGAAAATAATTTTTATGAAAATAAGAACATTTATTATATTTCTTAATCATAGAGGACAATTAAATAAGAATGTATTAAATAATGTCAAAACATTATTGAGGAATTAAAAATATATTTTTTTCTTTTAAAGCAGTATGAGTTATACGGTGAATGAAAAATAAAAAAAGCTTTTAGGTAAACTTTTAAAGTTCTTACAAAAAAAATATAAATAAATAAATAAAACTCTTCTCATATGATAGAAATAATTTATTTTTTAAATTTCAAAGAAGTTAAATGAAAAAACATCTTAAAAATAAAGAAGCATAACTTATTTCTAACTTATGATAAAATTTTATTTATTTTTACACTAATTTTTAAAAAATAATTTTGTAAAAGTTTACTCAAACTGAGTCATAACTTAAGAATGAGCATAGTATTAAATAATGTTAAGACATCATTGAGGAATTAAAAATATTTTTCTTTCTTTCTTTTAAAGCATTATGATTTATATGGTGAATCAAAAATAAAAAGAGCTTGTAACTTTTGAAAATTAGTTCATGAAAAGTTACTTTAAGTAGCATTTAACTTATTATAAGTCTAGTTGAGGTAAACGCTTAGAGAAATTTTTATAGAAAAAAAATAAAAAATAATAAAAACTCCTCTCATATGATAAAAATAGTTTATTTTCTCAAATTTCAAAGAAGGTAAATGAAAGAACTTCTCAAAAAATAAAGCATAACTTATTTCTAACTTATGATAAAATTCTTATTTATTTTTTATACTGATTTTTTTTATAAGAAATACTTTGGTAAAAGTTTACTCAAACTGAGTCATAATCTATTTATCAATATTTTCTTCCATTTTTATCCTTAACCTTGTAAACTATTTACATTCACATTCACATAAAATAATCCTAACCCCTCTTTTTAGTCATCTAACAAATTTTAGCTAATTGTTGAACTAATTTTACCAACTAGTCTTTATTCAATCAGCTAGGCATAAACTTTGTGGCTCTTCACTTTTTCTTCTTCTTTTCCTAGTTGATTATGTTAGAATTGAATAAATGATTTAATTATATATTCTTTATGTTTATGTCTTGTTTAATGGAGTCAAAGTCTGGAAAGTAATTCATGAAGTGACATATAATTTGATTCTTTTAACTTAAAGGTAAATTTAGACACCTCCCTGTTGTGGAAAATGGGGAAGTCATTGCCATGTTGGATATCACCAAATGTCTTTACGATGCCATATCTAGAATGGAGAAGGCTGCTCAGCAGGGAAGTGCTGTTGCAGCAGCAGTTGAGGGAGTGGAACTCCAGCAAGCTAGTAATGTATCTGGTTGGTTAACAGTTATCTTTATTCATATATTATTTGATAATTAGTGCTGCTTCCTACTTGTACATGAAATTATGAACTGTTTCTACTTGCATGCAGTATGTCTGTTCAACATTTATAACATATGCAGCATGGTCAAGTTCATAAGTTTTTTTTTTTTTTTTTCAAATTTGGAATCCATCCTTTTGGCTTACTCAGAAGCTGATTTGGCAGTTTTTACGAACAACGTTTAAAGCAATGTTATCTTTGGGGCAGAAAATAATACACAAAGGCTGGTGGTATAAAAAAAGTTGGGAAATTATCAAACAATTGTTTTGCTTGCTGTTTCTTTCATTTTTCCTTTTATGATGTTATATTATTCTTCTTCATCCCCCTCCCAACTCTACTCTCCTTTTCTTACAAAAAAAATATATATTTAATTTTCAAAATGTTCAAAGAGTGGTCAATGTGAATCATCTGATAATTAATCACTTGTGTGGTTAATTGTTACTAAACTAAAAATATAATGTATTTTTCAACAAAATCTATTTTTCAGAGGAATTCCTCTATTGTAAATAAAAATTTTCAAATAATTTTATGAACCAAGTCTTGGTGTTGTTTGGTTATGTATATGTACTCTAATGACATATTTAGAGGTTAATTTGTAAGATCTCCTATGTGAACCAGATGCTGTCAAGAGAAAGACATTCTGCTGCCTGAATATCTGACTTCTCATAGTAATATTTGAAAGTGCAGAAACTTGCCGTATTTTTCCTTCATATTGTAATGATTCTAAATTGCTAATTTTGTGTTTCAATTGTTAGTATTTTTGTCAGCTCCAAATACTTTCATTGAAACATTGAGGGAGCGCATGTTCAAACCTTCACTTTCAACTATAGTCGGTGAAAAAACAAAGTAATTTCACATGATATTTTCTTGTGTTTTTACGCATTGCCCAAGGACTCTCTTATAATCAGATATAATAGTTTTACAACATTCTGTAGCTTTATATGTTTCTAGGGCTGCTATTTCATCAATATCAGATCCTGTCTACGTAGCTGCAAAAAGGATGCGGGAGTTGCAAGTAAATTCAGCTGTGATTGTGATGGAAAACAAGATTCATGGGATACTTACGTAAAATCCTTTCCTGAGTCTTTATATTCTTCCTTTAGAAATCTATGATAGTAAATAACATACATGTTTACATAAGCAATCTCCTTGAATGATATATACAAAATGGATGTTGGTCAATTTTTATTTTTGCATAATATATTGTTCTGTAAATCTCTTATGCAGTTCAAAAGACATCCTTATGCGTGTCGTGGCTCAAAATCTTTCCCCAGAGTCAGTTTTAGTGGAAAAGGTTGTTATGGTTTTATTTTCTGAATTAATTACTCTGGAAAGTGGTTTATTCTGAGATATATTTTTTGTCTGTCTGATGCCCGTTTATGCTAGGTGATTAAAATTGATTTGGCTTTATTCTTGATTCTTTCCCTTATTACTTATTTTTTGTTAGGTAATGACTCCAAACCCAGAATGTGCATCTCTAGAGACAACAATTCTTGAAGCACTGCATTTGATGCATGATGGGAAGTTCTTACATCTTCCTGTGGTGGACAGAGGTTAGTTTTGCTTTCTCAATTGCACATGTAATTTCTTACATTGTTGTGCTCAATATTATTTGTTTTTCAGATGGAAATGTTGCTGCTTGTGTGGATGTTTTGGAGATAACTCATGCTGCAATTTCTCTGGTAAATTTCTGGTTTGAGATACATATAAATACATATTAGAGGAAGCACTTTTATTAGATACTTTTAAGAAAATGCTATGGGATTAATTGAGCACTAGTTTCTGTTCTCATCCATTTTAACTTTCAAGAGTTTTTCTCACCTCTTTCAATTGCATTGAACAATATCTTATATATCTTTCCCTAGCTGCAGCGGGTATTTTAGAATATATTAGATTCTACTCTAACTTGAATTTTAATTTCTGTTTTTCATAAATGGTTAATTTCTACATCTACATCTACATCCATTGTTAACTATGTTGTTTTGGTGCACATCCAACTTGATCAAAGGAAAAAGTGTTGTAAAGTAATTGTGCCTTTTTACTTAATGATATCGAAGTATTGATAGTTTCCGTCTATGTTTGAAGGATTGCTGCATTTGGTCATGATTTTTTATCTCACCAAAGTATCAAAACTTTTTGCCTTGGATAGTCTTGTAGATCCAGTAAATCAGACTATCACTTTCCCTTCCCCTTTCCAACTTCATCATGGTAGTGATTTTTATAACTGTTGGGCGCCCATTCACACTACATAAAGATGAAGTATTTTGCTTAATCTTGAATGTTAAGAACATTTGGTGCTATTATACAGATGCTAGTGTCTTGTTTCTAAGTTGTGTACTTTGTAGGTTGAAAGTAGCTCTGGAACTGTTAATGACCCAACAAACACTGTTATGCAAAAATTTTGGGACTCAGCTTTTTCTCTAGAGCCACCGGAAGATTGTGATACTCATAGGTATCTTGGTGATACCAATGTTGTTTCTCAATATACGTTGTTTTTTCTGTAAAGTAAATAAACATACATGTCTGATTGCAGTGAAGTCTCTGGACTACTTACTTTTGACGGGGCAGATACCACAAAGTCTACATATCAATCTGTAGGTTTTGGAAATTCATTTGTTTATAAATTTGAAGATCAAAACGGTCGTGTGCATCGATTCTTCTCTGGTGAGTGACATAAAAGTCTACATACTTTTCCTCTCGCCCCTAACATCTTATGCTTAAACATGGGTCATGTAGTTTCACCTTAGAACTTACACAAGTATTTGCTACTACCTTTTTTGTAGGTGCTGAACATCAAGATGATCTTGTATCTACTGTCATGCAAAAAATTGGTCATGTTAATGATGGAGAACGCCCTACACTGCTGGTGTGTTTTATTCTATTTTAGTTTTGTCTAACTTTTTGTCGTACTTTATGTTTATATTATGATGTTGGATTTTTCTTCCATTCTTCTAGTACGAGGACGATGATGGTGATAAAATTATTATTGCAACTGATAATGATCTTGCTGCTGCTGTCAGCTATGCTAGGTCTGCAGGACTGAAGGTGAACTTGTCTGCTTTTATTAGTCTTAGTGTGTGTTAGGAAACTACCAAAAATCACATTAAACTACGTTTAACATGAAAACCATAACTACGTTTGACTAGATTTAACACCAATCCACATACACACACACACTTAATGCCACTGCCTTCCATGGTTTTGTTCTTATGGCTATGATGCATGCATTGAAGCAACATCTTTGTATTTCAGGCTTTGAAGTTGGATTTGGAGTTTGCCAATTCATCCAAACCAACAAAACCACAATCTGATACAGCCAATGTACAGCAAACGAGTATATTCTCTCGCCGTTCTGGTATTTTTGCAGGTGCTGTTGTTCTAACGAGCATTGGCATAATGGTCTACTTAAAGCGCTCTAAATAGTGATATCATGATATGTTTGCTAGTTTGCAAACAAAATATGTTATAATCTTACTGTATAAATTCCAGATTTTGTCAAAGTAAATCAAATACTGTTGGCAAAGGAAATGATGGACATGATATAGGTGAATGATTTGGAGGTTCTCTAATTGCCTTTTTTTGGTCACTGATGTAATTACAACCAGTAATCTCTTGTGCTTACTAGCGAGCATATGCAAAGATATACTCATGGCATAGTACACTGAAATGTCACCATATTCGTCTCTATTACTTATGGTTATGGTACTTGCAATTCCTTAAATTTATCAACTTTCATCGCCTACAACTTTTGTGGTTATAAGGTGATGTTCTATTTTCAGTTGTAGATCACCTTGGCTGATTTGATTCCCGAATCGTTTTCCTTAAATTTATAAATAAATGACCATATGATTTTTTTAAAATATAACAAATTCTTGATCTTTTAAATTTATTTTTTATTTAATTTAATCCTTAAATTTTTTTATTGTTTAAATTTTTTACATTTTACAATGTCAAATGATAGTCAATGTCTTTTAATAAAAAAATAATCTATTGTAGAAATGAATCCTCTATGGTGTGAAAAGAATTGCAGTTATAATTTTTACTTAAATAAATCTAAATTTATTTAAACAAAAATGAAACTATTTATCTCCTCTTTCTCATCTTCTCTCTCTTTGTCCCCTTCACTCTCATCCAAACCCCATCCCCCCCTTTACCCAACCACTCCTTTTCCTCTTCCCTCACCCAATCTCCACTTAACCTCTTACTCTTTTTCTTCTTACTTCTATTTAGTTTTTCTCCCCCTCTCCTTTCCTTCGTGCTCTCTTTACCACCTTCTCTCCCTCCCTTATTTTTGTTTTCTCTCACTTTTCTCCTTTACTTAAGTGAAATTATTTATTTTGTTTAAATAAATTTTATTAATTTAAGTAAAAATTACTTTTTTGTATATTTCGCATAAGCAAATCAAAATTTATTTAAGCGAAAATAAATTATAGATTATAGTTTTTGTTCAAATTGAAGATGATATTGTTATTTTTTTATATTTTAAAATAATATCTTTTATTAGTTTATTTTTATTCCGTGTTTAACTTTATTAATAACTTTGTCATCACTTGATTTGACAATTGATAATGGGCATTTTCTTTTCTCAACCACCACCAAAATCTTGTGTGCCAAACCACCGTTAATATCCTAGCCAGCTCCCTTGACTAATAAAATTCACCATTGTCACCACCCTAATCCTATTTACGAACCACAGATACGATGTAAGCATTGATATTGGTCTAGGCAGAGGTGGGTCTAGTTTGGCTTTAGGAAAATGTAAATTTATGTAGTTTGTTAGAAAGGTAAGCTAGGATAGTGACATAGTGACTTTAGGAAAGGTTTTGCTGCTTTATGTTATCATGAGCTATGCATGGAGGATAGATATATGGATGGTGGTAGCCATGCTAGATTTTGTCGATGATTGGCTTGGCAGTTCATTAAAATTTGAACTAGGTAGGTACCATGGATCGAGTTATGGTGGTGTTACAAATAAACCAGTTGGACACTTGATGTCTTAATGATTAGATATATGGAGGTTGGGTAGACGCTGAAGGTTGTTAAGAATTTTAATGGTGGTTAAGAAACGAGACTCTGGTTTGTGAATGGTTTTGGGAAGGCTTAAAATAATTCAATACGATATAAATCGTAAAAATTAATATTAAAATAATAAAAAAATTAAAAAATATTAGATTAATTTTAAATCTAATTTAAAAATTAATTGATGTAATTTAAATTAAACTTTCGTCCGTCCGTGGGTGTGTATATATATATTTAATTAACTTCTCACTTATATTTATAGTTACATATTTAGAAAAGTATAATAATTAATTATCTTAATATAATTTTATTTTCTAAATTATATTTTACTATTAGTATTAAATTCATCTTATTATTGTAATATATTTATAAGTTTATTATTTTTATGTTAATTTAAAGTTTTGTTTTATTAAATAAACTTTACATGTCATACGAGTAAAAAGTATATAATAAATCAAAATTTTAAAATAAAATTAGAATAAATTTAATATTAAAAGGCTTTAACACCAATTGATAAAAATCTTAGAAGAAATAACCATACTATAAAAAACTAGTTATTGTAGTTAAAAGCTTTAAGTCTTACAAATTTCATATTAGATTCTAGCGCTTATGTATATCAACTATGCACTAATCTCTTGATTAGTTCCAAACAAACACTATAATAAGGTAATATTACTATTCATGTCGCTCCATGTTTCGTACCAATTGATACGAACTTTTAGAAAGTAACCACTGATGCTGAAGAGTTCAAGACCTTATAAATTCTACACTAAAATCCCATCATGCTTCCGATGTGAGACTCAAAACTCATAGCTTCCTATAGATAGTGTTATTTTTTGGTTTCAATGCCGTCCTGTCACAAGTGGGCAAGTTTATCGTATTAGAATTATGGTCTGGTGGCTTCCGCGCTAAAACAGTCCCCATATTACAATTCTTTATACAGAAACTACAAAATTTATACATCTCTATTTGAAACTCATGGTGAACTATCCTGTTTATGCTTTGCTACAAGAGAACACACTTATAATCCCCAAATCTCCTATAACCTTGGCTTACAATAATTTGATAAACTCTGTAAATCAGTACTACGGACGATTTTGGGTTACTCCACAAGTCTTAAATTTTTAAAATATAAATAATTATCAATTTGTCATTTGTATTACTGCTATTTATGGTCGTTGACTAAAAATCCTCAGAGACAAAGCTGTGATATTAATCCTCCTCACGCAAGGAATGATAGTTAGATAAAACTCTTTCCAAAGAAACTCCACTATTCGAACTTTTGTATTACATGTTTAAATTTATGTGGAATTATTTAGGGGAGAAAAACCTTACGGTAAATACGGTGATATTGAGCGGATTGAATTTAAAAATTATAACAATTTTGAAGGATAAAAGAATGAAAAATAACCTTTACCACATAATATCAAATACCTGAGAATTAAATACAAGATTGGTATCTAATAAAATTTGAAGCCAGTAGCAATGGAACAGCTTTTGTCAATACATCACCTTCTTTAGCAAACACAGCCCACCCACCCCCTAATGACTGGTGCACACATCATACTAGAAAACAGCAAATCTACCCTTGCCGCCAAATCTTGAGGGACAAAAAGAAAAGGAAAAACAGCTTTCGAAGCTAATCAATAATGAACAAGGTGGACTCAGGCCTCAGTGCTATGTGAACTAGTAACTTGTTAACCACAGACCATCAGGAAGCTGGTTACTAGTGGTTTCTACAAATACTTTCGTGCAAGGGCACGGACTTTAGTGTCAAAATGTGATGACGTGATACGGGAGCCAGGCAAGTACAGGGGATTAAGGAGAGTCTGCGATTGCCCAAACATAGAAATAAAGTTACTTATCACTTACCGGTTCAATATTTCATAATCCATAAAACAGAGTAAATTTATAAACATATTTAACATAGGACTTTGCATGTTTATCTTAACATTACCAACTTCCATTAATTTCTTTTAGAGAGAGGAGTGTTCCCAATCATATCCTTACAGAACAAAAAGTAGTAGTCGAAATTGAAAACAGTATCCATTGGGAACTTGGAAGAGTTTTACTACAAAACAGCCAGAATGGAAACTAGCGAACTGCTAAAACACTTCATGTAATAATGTAGCCGGCATCTACTAGCCAATTAGCATGCTTATTATATTATATTCTAGATTAGAGTAGGGGCTAATTCATAAGACCAGGAAAAATATTCCAAAAGCTATTGATATTGTATAGCAAGCAAAGCATGCTTTAAGAAACTGGTAAACATGAAATTTATCACAATCCCATTCAAGATTAACATACATCATAAGGAATGGCAACATATGAAACATCTTACAGAGTACAAGAAAATCAATATTACCTTTATGTAAAGCTCGTGAACCTCTTGGAAGAAGCTCTTAATGCCATCATCATTGCGAGAGTCATGAAGCAACATAAATCGGGTATGTATGATAAGTCAAGGAAAATATCACACACACAAAAAACGCAAAAAGAGAAAAGTGCACTTAAGATTTAAGAATTAAGAATGCTCCCATGCCTGGGCAAGGGAGTTAAGAGCAGAGACAACTGATACAATTAACGAAGCAAATTAAGTTCAGTAGTCCTTAAAGTGTGGTGCTCAGTACTTCATTTATCTGGTCAAAACAAGATTAGCGCCCCCCCCCCAAAAAAAAAAAGAGAAATATGCTTTTTTATTAACTATAAATTAATTCCCAAATATAAAGGATATGACCAGCTGTGACATACACCGAGACCACCAGCTCATTAAACCTATCTACTGATTTTAAGTACCTGCATAGAGAGTATCAAGGAACAAAACGCTGAGAAAAGACCATAACAAATAGAACATCACGGACAAAAAGAGAATCACAATGCCAGAGCATCATATTTAAACTTGGATCGTGTATCAACTTGAAAAAGTAACTCACATAGCACTAGTAGTCCATGCAAGGTCCTGAACAATATCAAGAGCAGCGTGGAGGATAAATTGATGCAGTTGAGCAGCATCCTCCCTCTGTAACAAGGTAGCACAAAATTGAAAAAGGAGTAAATTTAGATTAACTAGGTGAGCGATGCAGGATATTAAAATAAGCATTTACATTAATCAGTTGAACAGATCATAAAATAAATCGAATTCCCCAGAAAAACCAATACTAAGTAAGAAGCAATTTAATTTTTTTAAAACAACCATAAATCAATAAAAGCTTTGAATTTACGAAAAAAAAAATAAAGAAATGAATCATACTTTAGCAGCTACTCCAACTTCAGCTTCATATATAGGAATATCATTTCTGCTGACAATGATGAAACAAGCAGTGGTTGCCATTATCAATACTCTAAGCCTACAAAACACAAAAGAGGATATAAAACACATTATAATTATGTTTACGCCTATTCTTACAACGGAAATCACATAGAAAAATGAAAATTCTCGAAGAGATCTAAACTCAAATAGAACAAAAAGCGAAAATCAAACTCTATCTAACAACATTTGAACGAGATCAGGGAACAAGAACGGGTACCGCGTCTTCCAATACTGTGAATATATCCTTCGATGTCGCGAGTTACCAAATGGAAATAGTGGACGAATTACGATCTTGTGTTGTATAATTGAATACAATGAAGCACTAGTCACGCATTATTGGATCTAAAATGCATGGCTACCGAAGAGTTACACTGTGCAAACCCTAACCGGAATCGAGGAAGACGACGGTGATGGAATTTTATATATACCCTGTGCTGTGTTGCCACTGCTTTTGCCTTCTGGACTCCGGAGTTTAAACGCATCGTTTTGCTTTGTACGTGCCTTTATTCTCTTTCCGAGGTTATACTTAAAAAAAAAAAAAAAATCTTTAACGTATGATTTAGAGTTTGAATTTTAGAATTATCTTTTAAACTAAAAATACATTAAAGAATTTTTTAACGTATTTCTGAAATATACATTAAAAATATTAAATTTATTCTATTAAATACTTTAAATTACTATAATAAATATTTATTGGATATCTTTTATAGCTTTAAGATAATAAATATTTTCATTTTTAATAAAATATTTTATTTTTAACCTTTTAACATCTAATCTTTGATATACATTCGAAAAATTGCACATTAAATTTTATGATTTTGAATAAAATTCTTATATACTCATAAATATATATTAAACAAAATTCATAATTAAATAAAATTTCTTGAAATGAGTTTGATAAAAAAAAAATATTGTATATTTAATTGTTACATGATTTTTTTGCATAATTTCATTTACTTTATTATTTGTAAAAAGAAAATTAACAATACATTCTTACTTCAAAATAAAAAATATCTTTCAACCTAGATTAACTTAGCTAATAAAATCAAAATTTTAAAAATATTTAGTTATATGATTTATTTTTTTACGTGTAAGTGTTAAATGAAGTATCACTTCATTCTTTTAATTTTGTTTTTCTTTAGTCTAGTAAAATTTATCTTTAATTGCTACAAATTTTGCAAACAATTTAAATTTTATCAATTATAAACTAAGTATATAAAAATGAACATATACAAGTTGCTAACTAAATAAGTGAATTAAGTTTGGTGAAAGATTATTGTAAAGTTTATTGCAATGTCTGTTTGATTTGTGTGACAATAAATGAATTGAAATGTTAAATATTATAGTTATGTAAAGCAAGACGTAGTTAAGTTTTGTTAGGCTACTATCATTAGACTTTTCTTAACATATAGTATAATATTTTATCATATTAAATTTTCCTATAAAAGGCTATCTATGTACTGTATGCTTAAAGGATTATTAGTAGAAGTTGTTACTACTATTATGTGTATCTTGAATAATTATCTAACAAAAAATATTTTTTACAAAACACCAGAAAAAGCAAAAGAAAGCTCTCTATTTAGTATTTTAGATTTTTTAGATTAGCTAAGGAAAAACTCAATGATAAAAGAGAAAAATGCATGTTCATTTGCTATTTTGATGAAGAAGGATTGTGAGACTGGTCTCCACAAACCCAAAAGCAATCAATAGTAATTTCAAATAGTTATATTGAGCAACGATGAACTTATAGACTTGACATCTAATGAGTTAAAAATATCAAGTAAACCATAGAAACAACAAAAACTACCAACCATATTATAAGATTATGTTATGGGTAATAATAATGACTTATCTAATGAAAAAATTATCAATTTTTTTATTTGCATATTGTGAGCTAGTGAATTTTGAAGAAGTTGTAAATGGTCATAAGCAGACAAAACCATGGACACTCAAATTCATGCAATTAAGAAGAATAAAAGGTGAGAATCAACAAATTTTCTATTATATTAGATGTCGATTGGAGTTAAATGAGTGTACAAAATAAAGTACAAACCCAATGGTGAAATTGATCATTTTAAAAACAAGTTTAGTAGCAAAAGGCACAATATTTTTTGGTATTTACTCTTGTTGTGAGATTAGATACAATTCACATGGTTTTATCTATCTTAACTCAAAACAATTAGAAAATAAATTAAATAGATGTTAAATATGTCTTCTTAAATGAAATTTTAGAAGAAAAAGTATATATTGAGCATCTTGGACGATATAAGATCAAAGACAAGGAAGAGAAAATTTACAAATTAAAGAAAGTTTTGTATGGCTTGAAGTAAGCATCAAAAGCATGGTACAAGAAAATAGGTTCTTAATTCATGCCACATGAATTTTAAAGATGCCTATTTGAGCACACTATATATAGTAAAATTGTTGATAATGATGATATTTTTATTGTGTTTTTATGTTGATGATTTAATCTTTACTAATAATAATCCAAAGATAATGCAAAATTTTGGGAAGTTATGATTAGATGTTTTGCAATGAAAATTTTGAGTTTAATGTCCTATTTTTTGGGCATTAAAATCGATCAAAAGAATGATGAAAGTTTCATATTTCAAAAGAAGTATGCAACAAATATTTTAAAGAAATTTAAAATAAAAAATTCAAAATCAATATATACACCAACTGAAGAAAAGTTGAAGTTAACAAGAGGAAGTGATAAAAGAAGAGTTAATTCAACCCAATACAAGAGCTTGACTTAGTTGGAGTTAGTTTACTTATACTTTATTTAAAAATTTGGAAGGAGAGAGAAGTAAAGAATTTGAAGGGAGGGGTAGGGTAGGGAAGAGAAGGGAGATTAAACTCCTCTTTTCTTCGGATGTTTATTATGAAAAGGAGAAGGTGATAAGGAAGTTAATAATATAAATGATATTATTGTCTTATACTTTTTATTTATATATTTTTATTTTTAAAAAAATATAAAAATTAAATATTTTTTCTTCTAAAAATTAATATTTTTAAAATTTTTATTTTTATAAATTTTTTTAAAAATTCTCACTCTAAAAACTAATATATTTTTTTAAAAAAAGTAATTTATTGTTATTCTTTTCTTTAAATTTTCTCAAAAAAATACAAAAATTATATATTTTTCTTTCTAAAAATTAATATTTTTTAAAATAATTTTTCTTATCTTAAATTAGTCATTTTAAAAATCTATTTAAAAAACTCCCAAAATAGAGAACTCACAAAATTAAGTTTAAGAAGATTTTTGGGTTAAAAAATCTCTCTTAACTCTATTCCTCCAAATTAATTAACTCCTAAACAAAAATTAAATCCCACTAACTCCTCCTTTTCCCTCTCCTCCTTAAATATAACTCCCAAGCAAAACCTTAGTAAATTGATGAAAAAGCCACATGTTTGTTATTTACAAAAAGTAAAAAGAATTCTTAAATATATCAAAGGTACTCTATCTTAAAAAAAAAATAAAAAAAATTATACTAATGATAATAATGTGAAGCTCATGGGATATACACAGTGATTGGGCAAGAAATACAAAGAGAAGAAAAAGCACTCTAGGGTACGTGTTTTATCTAGGCATTGGAGTAGTAGTCTTCCCAGTCAATTGTTGCACTCTTTAAAATTGAAGCAGAATATATAACAACAATCAATTGTGTTTCGTAAATACTATAGCTTAAAAGAATGCTTGAAGTGATACATTAGAAGCAAGAAATTCCTTAAAAAATACTCTGATAATAAGTATGTTATTACTCTGCAAAAATTTAATTTTTTATGGGTGGTCCAAATCACATATATATATTCAATCTCACAAAATTTAAGAGTTGGCAGCTAAAAGTGAAAATTAATTACTTTCACCCTAAATATAAAATTGCTTATATTTTTACAAAATCATTGAAAATTAAGTTATTTTATAAGATATAGAAACTGTTTGGAATAATTAAAGCTTGATTTAAGGGGGCAATGTAAACAACTAAATGAAGCTTTGTAAAAAAATTATTGTACTGCCTCTTAATAGTAAAAGTTTACTGCACTAGTCACAACAAAACCATTAAGAGTTTTCTACACTATTTACAACAAAAATTATGCTGCACTACCTCCATTGGACTTTTCTTAGCATATTAAGTATAATATTTTATTCCTATAGAAAGTCATCTAAGTAATGTGCTTTTGGATCGAGTTTTTAGTGTATGAATAGTGGAGAAAAATATTTCTTCTTCCTCTATGATAGTTTGAGCTTTAGTATAATATCGTCCGATTGATATCAAGTTGTTGTCTCGTAACTTGATTATTAAAGATTGTGTTGAAAACGTTTCACAAGAAGGATAGAATAGATGTGCGTGTAGTTGAATTGTCATTGACCAAAATCTTAAGTGTGAGATATGATGTTGATGTTGGAAATATAATGGTTCACAATGTCACCTTTCTCCTCCCCAAACCAGGCATGTCGAAATGCAATAATGTTTCATCAGATGAAACCAAAAGCATGTGAAAGAAACCAAGAAAAACTCGAGGTAAATCCAAACGCATCATGGGTATACTCAAACCAACACCCTTCTAACCATTTTCTGTTACTCAAACCAATTTATGTCCAACTGTTTTAGTTTTTTAAGCCACTTTTGTGTGTCTTGAGAAATAGGACATGGTTTAGATGCTGTCTGAATCTCACTATCTACATCAGGTGACACTGTATGATCACTCCCTTCATCCTTAGCAAGGTTGTCCTGTCTGTTTCGTTGTCTTACCTTGAGGGACAGAAGCCGAGAAACCTCATGTAGTCCACCCCACTTTTCCAGTGCACGCGCGATGTCATAGCGCCCTGAAGAAAATTCCATTGCTACCAAGTTAAAAATGATTGTGGGAAAAAGTTACTGATTCAATGCATTACCTTGACAATGGTGATGTTGCATGTCATAAGTAATCTTTCTTTATTATGGCAGGAATGAAGTCTAATTGAGAATTAGAATATCTTAAGCTACCTGCACGCTCGAATGACTTTCTACTGGGCATAAATGAAGGGTCTATTCCCCAGCTCCTTTGAAATCGACTTATCTGCATCAAGAAATGAATTTTAGTATGATCAAAGGTGAAAATAATGTCGTGGATATGACAATTTGCTCAAATTGAAGATTTCATGCATGACATTCTTTCTTTATCATGGCCTAGTTTGGATTTGTTTCTAGCATATGGTAGCTTTTTAATTGTAAAACCTATTACTGCTAAGATGCTTAAGGATATGCAAATGAGAGAGATTCTAACAAAGTTAAAGTGTCATAAGTTTATTTGAATTTATGTTGAAAGTTGAATTCATTTTACTTTCTCCTTCTATAAGTATTTATTGAGAAGTTTATCCAAAATGACTCCATGTAGTTGTCAAAAAGTGCCAAGGGTACAAGGCAAAGAAGGAAATAAAATAATGTGCCGCCTACCTCCTCCTGCAAATTTTCAAGATTGTCCCAGTAACCTTTTGGTTTGCGGTGTTTGTAAGCCAGAGAAAGGTTCAATATGGTTGCAATCTTTCTGAATCCTCCCATGCGAGTTATAGCCTTCTCTATATCCACTCTTCCATGCAAACGAAGTTGCTTCCTCATTGGCATAAATCCTTCCTGTCCATATTCCGCAATGAATTTCAAGAGTTCAGATTTTAGTACTTCAATATCCCTCTGTAAGCCTGGAACTTTAGGCCTTTGTTGAGATGAACACTGAACATTACAATTGGAAACTTCCTCAGCTGAACCTAGGTTGTCATCTTTTTGAAAGCCAGATGAAACATGTTGCCCTGAATTTGTATTTTGCTCGCAAACTTCAGAAGATTTTGATGCAATTCTGTTCTCAATATAGTCTCTTATTGCAGACAAGTTTGATGGTAGATCTTCATAAATGACCTGAAATGATGTTATGCAAAGAACTCAAAACATTGTAGGGTTTCAAATAGTGAATAGATTGAAATATATTTATGATATTTGTGATAAAAAGTGGATAGATTGAACTTCAAAAGATTATATTTAACAATAACCAAAGTAAAAAGATTAAAAAAAATGAAAAGACACACTCATTATATTTTGTATACTTTCCAGTTACATTCGATTATTCAGTCAGGATCTGTTGGGTAATTTAGTTTTGTACATGGAAAACGAATACAGAATTACAATTTCTCAGAATTCTGATCACTCCTTACAATTTCCCAAAATGAGGGCATTACACTGTTGGAAAATAATCTAGGCAAATTTTGAAAGCAATCTGAAATTATATAGATGAATCAAGTTATAGATAAACCTCCTCCATGATGGCTTCAGAAAGGAAAGTATCTTTGCGCATTTTGGACTCCACAGAGTATTTTAACAGTGTGTGATGATTTCCTAGTTGCTCAAAAATCCATTTTCCCTGGAACGAATCGAAGTCCCCTTCAACCTGCTCAAAACTGATCTCCCGTTCTAAATATTCACACAAGTCTAACACCACACGAGCATGAAGCACCATATAAAGAAGGCCTTTACACCCTTCCTGCACATTGATTAAACCAGGAAATTACATAATTTATAGATAAAGTACATGTTGTGGCTTGTACTAGTTTTTGTGCCAAGGGATACAGTGTGTTTTTAACTAACAGTGGATATTGGATAACGATGGTAAAACACAGGCTGGTAAGCGTGATACAGTGGCCAGGAAAAAAATCATGATATGAACAATTATGGTGTTCTTTTAAGATTCTACTACATTAACATTGCCCCGTACCTGAAGAATGCGGACTTTATTGTTATCTCGTGATAAAATCTTACTGATTGCTAAATTTGGAACTATACTGCAACAAATGATGAGGGATTGAATTAGGACGATGAAACATTATATCTGAATATATTTCCCTGCATCTTTCTAGTTCATCTAATGCAAAGAAGCAGCATAACTAATTAACTTACTCAGGAAGAGTCTCATAGGCAGTGAGAATATTCCATACTACACGAACAGGAGCTTTAACTGTTATGCTTGCAACAACACAGCGATGAACACCTCCATTTTCCTTCACATCAAACTCACTTTATTAGTAACTTTGTCCACGCTGATAGATCATCGTCAGAATTAAGATCACCTCATAATCATTAAAACAGATAATTTACCAAAAGTCCATCAAATCTGCGGAGATGAACTTCATCCACCATGCAAGGTTTGTCAAGCCTGCAAACTTTTCCAAATACACCCCAGTTGCTGCTCACCTCACTGGAAAATGTGGGCAAGGAACCAGAAACTGAACTGGCAATTTCTTTTTGGCTCTCTACAGGAGGCAACTTATCACTTTGACACGAAACACCATTTATCTTTTTGACAGATGAACCGTTAGTAGCCACAGAAGTTTTGTGCAAGTGATTTTCTGGCAGTGGAAGTTTCTGATAGCCCATAAAATTCCTTTCAGCTCTGTAAGCCAAAGCTCGAAGATTCACAGGAAGATCAGATCTGATAATCCTTTCCAAGAAAATAGCTGGGAAATTGAATCTTGGTATCACGTTAACTTCATAAGATAAAATAGCTGTTGATGACCTGCATAAATCGGAACAAATGTGTAAACTAGAAATTGTAAAATGGTAATGTGACTAATGTCCATCTTGAATTGAGACATTATTAAACACAAGGGTGAAATTATTAATGATGGCAATGCTTAATTATTTTACAAGGTGCAGTACTATATATGGAAGGTTAGCCAAGTTATTTTTCATCCTCTTTCTCACATAAAAAGTTCAAAGACGTCATATAATATACTTCAATGCAATTTGAGCACATACTCGAAACAAATTCACATGATGAAATATATTCAAAAGAACAACTATTTAAACATCATTTCATCTCAAAAGAAGTCCAGCAAATTCTGATGTATGTATTGAACAGTAATATCTCCAGATGAAGGCCTAACAAAAATAAAGCCTCTTCAATAATCACAACTTCATCCAAAAGTTCAAACTTAAAGATCGATGCTTAAAGATTGATATGACATACTACATATACATGCAATACCTTTAGATTGATGCAAAGCTGCTTTTACAAATATTGGCACTGAGAAATAGAGTCTACCTTGTTCCAGATTTTACGGACCATTTGCCATCAAACTTCTTAAAGTCTCCATCAACCATGGAAAAGTGAAGTTCTCGATCCCATACCTGAAGAATTAAAAGGAATACAAGTAACAGTATTAGCTATTAATTTAATAGGTGGTACACTACTCTCTTCTACACTTGTTCCTATTGACTGAATAAATCTATCAAATTACCACATCCACTATTAATGGAAACTAGCCTGTTCTTCATATATGGTCTTGCATAAGGATCATGGGGAAAATTGTACAGGAGAATATGGGTTGGAGTAAGAAAGATTCTAGTATTTTTTTGTTTTTGGAAACACATTGAAAAACCTATATATGTGGGTCCAAAGTAGAAGCTACAATTAGTAGTGTTTAAGTAAACGTAAATTCATAATCTTTTAAACGTGAATCCAAGCTATTTAGACAAAAGCTATACACTCATTAAATAGTGCTATAAGCTATTTAGAAACTGCTACTAACTACTAAAACAAGCTCCTTTAACAAACAGGTCTATTTTGGTCAAATGAACTTTTAAGCGCTCTTAAAACGCTATTCTTTGCCATTTCATTTGGAGTAAGTGTTAACAAAAAGATGCTTACTGAATTGATGACTTCTTGAAGATCCAAAACAACACGGGCTTCTATGTGCCAATACATTGCCCTTTGGAATCCCCTTTGCTCTAACCAAATCCTTCCAGGGTATGGACAAGGAATTCGCCCACTGACCCCAACAACAGCAAAAGAGGAAAATGCCATTTAATATAATCAACACCTATAAAAGTAAAAAAAAAAAAAAGTTTTTGTTCTTAAACATGAAAATGAATAATAGCAGAAGCATTAGCATTACCTCCACACAAGATTCGGGATGAAATCAGCGAGATGCTCATAATCAGTGAGAGCATTCCAAACGGATTCAGTGTCAGCATTGACTGTGATTTCAGCGTTGACTCTGCGTTCCCTCCAAGATATAACTTGAACCTCACAATGCACCTCACGCTCACCCTCCTCCTCTTTTTGCCCAAAGTTTCCATCTTTGGCGTTGTAACAGTTGAATTGGCATGTGGGTCTCAAAGGGGTCCTTGTGGTTGAGGAAAGTGCAGTGCCCCAAAATTGGACTCTGAGACTGAGAGAGAGAAACCTTGCGTTTGTGTGTGTGGCTGGTTTGGAGACGAAGTGAAGAGAGTGAGGTCCAAGGTTGGTGGTGGAGGAGGAAGAGGAAGTGATCATGTCTCATGAGACAAAACAAACGAGTGTGTTCCATTGGGTGGATCGATTACATCTACATGGCATCAGTGACAGTTGAAGACAGTGCCTTCTTAGCCACCAGTTTTGTTTCTGTCGTTTAGTGGTGCTCATGAATTTGTGGTTCCAACACTATACACGGTGGTACGGTTGTTTTCGTCATTTCATGAGATTTTTATCGGGGGAAAGCTACTACGATACTAGTGTAAAGTAAAATTACTTTTATTATAATGTAAATAAAATATAATTTGTGTGTTTCGTATACTGCAATCTTAATGTAACATTGATTTTATAATAGATTAATAAATGAGAAAAGAGCGATGCATTGTAAAAACAGAGTGGAGGTGGAATGAGAAATGTGAGATGGAGCAAATGAGACAGTGGTGGTGGAAGTGGGTCCCAAAATATTTTATTCTTTTCACCTTTAAACTTATGTTTTTCCACCATAAAATGCTTCATTCTTGTTTAATAAATAAATTTATCATGATAGAAGAACAAAAATTATAATTTTAGCCACATAAACCTTATCACATGCATTTTAATAATTCTTTTACCGTTTGTCTTGCACAATAGACATAGAATATTTGGATTTTTCATTTAATGTATATATAAATAAATAAGTATAATATATATATATATATATATAAATTTATTATTTTGAGTTTTTTTAAATTTCAATAAATATAATTGTATTAAATACTTGAAAAAAATATTTTCACCTATAATGATAATAGGTGAAAATAAAAAGTAAAGAGAGCATAAGAAGAGAGTTTAACTTTAAGGTTTTGATGATTTTTAAAAACTCCAACATGTTTAAAAACGAAAATAAATTATTTGTATTAATTGCAAAAATGAAAAATGAGTTAAATTTAATCTATTTTATTTTTAAAAGAGTTAAAGTTATAAATTTATTCTACTGACGAATTTGACTTGTTTAGAAATTAAAGAAAAATTATATAAATTATTAAAAGAATAAAATATAATTAATATATATAAGTAAATTATAATTTAAATAAATGATTAATATATTAATAATAGATTTGTTTTTTATATCTAATAAATTTATAAATAATTAATTTTTTATTATAATAAATAATAAATAAAAAATGGATGGTTAAAATTGTCCCCAAAGTTTTGACGGCAAATGACCCAAATTCCAACTTGATGAGTAACACTCATTATTATTTCTGATAAATACTTTAAAATAGTTATGGTAGGAATTTTATATCTCTTACAGACTAGTTTAAATTCAATTCTTACACTTTTCATTACAAAACATATAATTTTTAAACTAATTCATAGACTCATCTTAATTATATTCAACGATTTAAAGTTGATCTTATTTAACTGCAGAACATCAATGATATCCACATAGAAGCATTCCCAAGGCACATTTGAGTTGAATGTGTGATTTGGTCAGGTCTTCATATAGGTAATAGGTGGTACAATTTCTTCATTGCTGTGTCTGCAATGTTCTGTTCATGAGGGAGCTGCTCTTTTCGTTGCTCACTTCTCTCATTCCATTCCACCGAAGGAAAAGATTCCACACCACTTGTCAGAATCATAAAGATGCCAGGCTCTTTTGTAGTAAACCGCTCTATGCTTAAATACCATCACCCCAATGCTTTTTTGTTGTGCTCTTCGACATTTTTATCTTCTTATTTTCTTACTAAATAGCACTTTCTATCTATTGTAAAGGATCTCTATATGATTGACAGTTAATGCATGTTTGATTCAATTTATTTTGAAGAATAATCATAAATGCTTTTAATATTTTTTTATGACAATAGGTTATGTACATGGCGCAGATGGCACTGTTGCATGAGTCCTAGACAATATAAAGATGTTAAAAGATACCAATTTTTGCTGCCTCCACCCATTACAAATGATTTGTCCAGGAAGTACTACTGCATTGGGAAGGAGGGTTTTTCTGCACTTGATGGACAGGATAGCTTGACCATGCTTTTGCTTGATATTTGTAATGTTGCAGTTACAATGCAAACTCCGAAGAGAAGTTAAAATTACATAAAGTGAGTGATAAATTAAATTCAAGGTAAATTATCTAGGTACTTCTTTGAAACAATTATTTGGGACTATTTCTTGCGAATTACTGACAAATGAGTACAACTACTTTTGTTTGCATTGGACGTGATGCAAAGGTTGCGTATGAAATTCATGTCACTGGAGATAAATGCTGTTTTATCATTGTAAAACTTCATTTATTGTAGACTAGGTGACTTGTTTTCATAGTCTTTCTTCTGGAGGGTGGAGGGGGTACTTCAACAACTAGGTGACAGAACTTTTTTTGACTTGCTGTGGCAAATTTGGGTTGAAGTTTATGGGAGGTCATTGAGATTCGTAAGGTAAATTACTAATATTAATAAATAATTACATTCAAGTAAGTATTTTCTCTAAATAAATAAATAAATATATAATATATGCATGTATGTGAACATCATTTAGTAATTCTTCTTTAATAGAAGACTCTTGAAGGATTAATTGGGAGCAATACTAGTTCTTTTTGTATGAATGATGATTAATCTTGAATTCATGCATAATAAAATGTTTCCACCTATCACTCACTTTATGAGTAGAACCTATATACCTATTGTGCAGTGAAAATTCATAAATCAGATAAAGCTTAAATTTACTCTGTAGGCTGGACTTAGATAAGCAAGAATGCTAGCACAAAGTAATGAAATAGTTACACTCTAGTAGTCCTTTTCATGTATGGCAGATTTTCAGTGATAGCAGTAGATTAATGCTTAATTGTACTGAGCCTGAACTGTACTTCCACAGCTCCACTGATTAACCTATAATTGCTCCCTTTGGTTCATAGCCCTTTTGCACATCCACTTTCTGGGTTTCAAAACACTAATTTCTCATCTAGCCTTGTTTTACAAGAAATCAAACATAACTGCATGCAAATCAAGTTTTTACCTATACAAGGTGTGCCTAATTTTTTTATTAGGAAACACAAGATTTTATGAGATCGTTTTAGTTCACAAAACATAACAAATACTGGTAATATCGTGGTGTTTTGTTTGGCCCTGTTGAGGCATTCCAATCTTTCAAACTTGACTCTTCTAAACTAACGAATTCGATCTAATGAAAAAAAGATGATAAGAGAGGCTTGATTAAAAAGTATCAAAGAAGTAAATTCTAATAAATCCGAGTACTATAATTCAAGTTATATTATATACTTTTCTATATGAGAGTCAAATCCTATTCTTTTACCTTTTAGACTTTTCAGGGAGAGGCATATAGAGTGCATGCATGGTCATGTTTTTCAGTCACTATTTTGTTGAGTGCATCACTCCAGCGCTATGTAAACTGGAGCCCAACGTCACATTCTTCAGAGAAAGATTTTGGAGTAGAGGATGGAAGATTATTATTTTTTTCTCATTTTTATTCTTTTTTTAATTTAATATTATTTTAAAAAAATGAAAGAATGAATTGATATAAATTTAATGTCTTAATTTTTTATTTGTTTTTATATATATTATAATTTTTTATTTAAAAATAAAAATTTACTTTTTTTCCCCAAAATTAATCCCACTCTCAATCTGCATGATGTCGTAAGTTTAAACATCATTGCTATATTGGACCCAAGAAAAACAATATCTATTGGACCTTCAACAATTCCTACCACATAGTAAGTTATATCCAAATGGCGAAGTGGCCCTATTACTATAAAATTATTAAAGTCAATTCTTTTTGTTGTTAAAATATACTTGTAATTACAACATGTTTGATGTTTATGAAAATAATTTATGACTCTCATAAGATTTTTTAACTTATTTTAATAAATATATAACATAAACTTGTGTTAAAAAAAACTTGTTAAATAAGTGATTGATTAACTAATACTAACAATATTAACAAGCAATGATTATTGACCTACGCAGCTGTTGCCAGGCTAAGTTATGAGGCATTAAAAGGGATCAAATGCATGTTAAAATGGAAGATGATTTTCATTCTTCTTTGTGAGAGTGAGAGTTTTTGGATGTGTACAATGACGTTGGGTCATTCATTTGCAGCAACTACGTAGGCCACAACAATGCAGTGTAACGCAGCAAATATCAGTACACATCGATTTCAACCAGCTCACATATGCTATTCATAGGATCATAACAATGCATTAATGCCACTGTCCAACTCATTGCGGTCATCACTCAATTGCATGAACTTGATTATACCTTTTGTGGGAGTTTCCTAAGAGCAAATTTCCGTGTGTAAAAACCCCAATGTTTGGCTCCGATAAGGTGTATTAAATTCATATTCTCGTTAAGATTTATAATTTTAAGTGAAAAAATTAATACAAAACTGGTATTAAATTTAATCACTTTAAAAGGGGTCCGTTACCATGAACCAATTATGTCCTATCCTTAAACAATTCCATTAATTATTTATCACCAAACAATTCTAGTTGTCTTAAACGTTGCGAGTTGCGACTTTATTTAAAAGGATTCAATAATCTATTTAATTAGATACCCGAACCTTTCCATATATAAATTATCAATCAGATAATGTATAAAAATTTCTTAACTATAAACGCTTACACCTCAATAATATAAATTTAAGCGTCAATCATGGATCATTTTAAAAGATCGATGCAACCCAGAAGTAACTAACTGTTAAGCTTTGAGCTCAAAGCAGGGAAATATCTTGCGGACAGTGTGTAGTCAACTAAACCGAAAGAGGAAAAGAACGAAGATGTTCGATGTGTTGGGGACCTTGTACCTACCAATTCACCCGTGTAACAACCTATGCAATTAACATATACATGAATAAATATATATTTATAAACATGGGTGTGGCACCATGTTAAGGGCAATGACCAGTGCATAGAATAGAGTGCTGTAAAAATATTAATTGTTGATGGCAGCAACACTCCCATGAGATGATGACATTGTTGTGCGTTTGTGCATTGTATGAATCAGAGTGTTGAACGTTAGACAAGAAGAGGAACTAACGGTACATAGAAAGGAAAATTCAGAGATGGCGATTGATAGGATAGGGATGCATACAAACGGGACCCATCACTTCCTCAATCCTATAATGCACTATGCATGCGTACACATTGTTTAACTCAGCTGAGAAGACAGACTCACAATACATATGTGCTTGCGATTCAAGTAATCTCACTGCCCTTTTCCCATAAACTTTTTCTCTCTCATCTTCTCTATCAGAATCTTCAATGCATAACGCTCAAAATCCACGCACGTTTCAAATTAAATCTCTTAGTTAACATGGTGAGAAAGATTGTGCCATTAATATTAATTTGAAGAAAAATCAGTTCTAACTCTATGCATGCATTTTTATTTTATTACAATTTCAAATCAGTGACTAATTCCTACAAATTTCACCGCTTAAATCTTTTGTTAAGAGTATAAACTCAGTCATAAATCATGTGTAGTGCTTATGACATTTGCTTGTAAAAGTATTGCTTATTTAATTATTTAATCATGGTAATTGATAACTTTGTCGTAAAACTGGATTGGAGTTATTACATAACTGATGAAATGAGTAGGCTATTTCGTTTGTAACTTGTGGCGATCAAGAAGACTCGACAGTTGAATTTCGCAGCCGTCAATGAATGAGAATTATTCAATCATTGGGGAAAAATTAGAGTAAACACCTGCTTCTGTTCCTCAATTCGTATGTGTCAATTAACTGTCTTCAAGTATCGTTAAAAAAATAATAGAATGATAAGTTAATGCGTTAAATAACACTTAGGACAAAATAATGTCATATTTTTTGTCATTGCTCTCACTCAACGCCATACCATTCATCCATACAAATTGAAGGATGAAAGTGAATATTAAGTCGAAAAAATTAATTATCTCCCATTACTTAACACACACATATTATTTTTTAATGAAATAAAATAAAATAATGTATAAAAATTACCATTTTATTATTTGAATAGTTTTATATATGATAAAAGGAAGAAAACTGATGATTTCAGATAATTTTAAAAAAAAAGAGTAAATGAAAGGAATCAAATGCATTTAATCTAAGTGTTTTATTTCACTCCCTCCTATGAAAATTACATAAATACATATCAATAACATTTTCTTTATAAATTTTTATTTTATAATCAATAACTTTAAGATATTAGTTAACATTTATCATATTCTTTTACTTTATTGCCGATAGAAAAATATAATAAACTAGTTTTAAAAAAGTTTTTAAAATTAAGGCAATATATACAATAATGTACTCATCTTTCTTAATTTTCAATGCATTTCTTAACCGGTTCTTATTAAGTAAGTTTCTTTTTTGTAAATTCAAATATAGTTTATGCTAGCAAAATTAACTTTGGCCATTTATTTAAATATTTAAGTATTGGATATTTCATCTTAGTAATGTAATATTTAAATATTTAATTTAGTTAATTAGAGAACTGATTGTGTTAGTAGGAGAAAAATGAGTGAAGAGTTAAGTTAAATTAAGAAGAAAAAATGTTGAATCCTAGGTGGCAGTGGTGATAATAAATTGATAATGAAACTGTCAACAATAAAGGTTGGCAATTGTTTAAAGAGACCAAGATGGTGATGAAACGTTCCCCGAGTCCCTCTGTCTCTCTGTTTCATTTCCCAAGAAACGTCAGATAGTCGTCATTTATTACTCTCTCTCTTATTTACATCCATCTTCTTTCTCTTTACTTTCCAATTTCAAAATCTCCTCTCTATTACACAGTACTGATACAACTTTGTTACAATGTTTTATTATTTTATAAAATAAATATTAAATAAAAAAGTTTATATACTTAAAAATTTATTTGTCTAATAATTTAAAATCCTTTTTCTATGTACATCTATAAACCTTTTGAATTATTTAAAAATATAGCAAAACCCATTCATACTAATATGATCCCACGACGGAAAGGAGAAGAAGAAGCTGAATTTGCTGATCCGAGCTTTTCCAAAGATGGTTTCTGAATATTCAACAACTTTAAAAGCTCCATAAATACTTTACACTAAAACACACACATCTCAGACACAGACACACACATGTACATGTATATAAGAGAAAATAAAGCACTACTAATACTAGCAATTTCTCTTTCTCAATTTTCCATGTTTAGTTTGCATCAGCTTGTGCATACACATATCTGCCCCGTCATCATAATCTATTCTCTAGAAAGATTGACAGAGAGAGAATCCATAGCTAGCTTCTCTTCTCTATCTTAAGCTTGTTTCTCGTTAACTGTTCCAGCACATCGATGATCGATCTCTACTCTTAAGTCTTATCTCTATTCTATCGTTATTCCATTCTATGAATCATCATCCACTCAAAAGAGTTTTAACTACACAACAAAATATAGATATGAATATTTAAACGCGTGTATAATAATAATATTCTATTATATGGGGTGAATGAAACTTACCCTTTACTGGTAACTGTTGATTTACCTGTAGTACAAATTTGATTCAGATTCATGAAAATGATGCCCCCTTTTTCCCCAGTAAATTGAGAGGTTCCCTTCCCTATAATTTTCACTCACCAGTCTGAAAACGGGTTAATTCAAAAAAAGTTGAAAGGACTTCAGAAGAGGGAGGGAATGGGATGTTATAGTTTGAACCCTAGAAAGACCTAGAGCCAGAGCTGCTACTGCAGATAAAGAAAGAAAGAATTTCACATCTGATAGGTTTTCACTGTACCTGCTTTCAGCTTTCTTGTCCACCACAAATCAACATTCGGACCCGGACTTATTACCCATTTTTTTATATTTTATTATTATTATTATTAATTCATATTCTCTCCGCTGTCAAATGCTAATCTTAAATTAATTATTTAATTGATATTGCAGAAAACTAGAGAGACTTGGACTTGGGGTTGGTGGCGCTCAAGAGTGCCTATTTCTCTCTCTTGCTCCCTCTGATATTGTTGATTGGAGATGTTGATTCCTTCATGAGAGTTTCAGAAGAGAAAGATAAATAAATAAATAAGCTAAATGTGCATCATACAAACAGCTGCAAACTGAGTTTGTTTTTTGTATTTTTCTCAACTGTGTCGAAAAAGAAAAATACATATAAAGTCGTTAATTTCTAGTACCCTTCAAGCCTGAAATGGAAACAAGGCTCAAGGGTGTAACGGAAACAAGGCTACAAGAAAAAGTAGCGAACCATAGTATACATCTTCATAAGAAATGATGACAAGCATATTCTATGTGTAACTACTACAGCTGAAGATTCTCTAACCTTGTAAATTAAAGATCCTTCTTTATTGGTGGTATCTGCAGATAGCAAGATGCAAAACTAGAAAGCAGCATGTATAGTCAGCAGTTAGCAGATATACTAAAATAACTCATGAAGTCGAATAGAGAGCCTTACCAAGTTGATGATCTTCACAAACAAATTCAAATTAAGTAGCAAATGTTGGCTGGGGGGAATGAAGCCTGGTCCGAGAATCATTTAGGGTCAAAGGGTATAAATTTCAATTAATTATTACCCTAGAAACTGAAAGACTTGATATATCATCAGTATACTCCTCCATGACCTCGAGCCAGACAACATTCCTCTCAACCTAACCTTTGCAGGTCTACCTTATTACACACTTGTAACAAAACCTATAAATATATATCACATGATATAATATGATGTATAATCTCCAACATGTGTGAAAACCCAACACCACCTTCTGTTGGAAGTTGGCACTTGATGAATGGAAATCCAAATGAAGATATACAAGCCACACAACACAAGTTTTGAGGGGAATGAAGCCTGGTCCGAAGCCTTATAGTTCTTGCCACTGAGAACCTCAACTGTGAAAAGCCTCGAGCCAGCCAACATTCCCCTCAACACTAACCCATTTCAACGTTTTGCGGTTGCCCCCTCACTCTGAAAACCCTAACCCGCTTATAGCTTCTTATATATAGGGAAGCTAGCAAGAGAGAGAGAGAGAGAGCACTGACTCACACTACACTAATGGTGCTTTTTAGTTACCCATTCAGATGTTTTTTGTTCCCAAATTAGCTTATGCAAACGGCACTTAAAACTAACTGCTAAGGTCAAAGATAAAATAAACAAAAGCCAAAGCTATGTACTAAGTTACTAGCATTTACCAATTCACTTCACCAAACACGACCACCACCCCACAAAAGATCTGACTAAGACTGAGATTGAGGAGAGGCCCCTCCTTCACTTTCTATTTCTGATTACATTATAATAATGAGGATAAGTGTAACGAAGGCTTAAAAAGTATAAATATTTAATTTTTCTTTCATTTCCTATGCGAATGACCTGCTGATGCCGGTGAACCAACCGACCTGTTACCTGCTACCACAAGTTGCCTCCCAGTCAAACACACACAACAAGACAAAATGGGTAGCTTTAATGCGATTCTTTCATCATTACCTTATTATTTTTAGCCTTTTCCAATCCCTACTTTCAAACTCTACTGTACGATCACATACCCGCACGGCCACACCACAGTCCTTATTCCTAAATCACACCCTTTTTAACTGCCCCCACTTTCCATCATACATTTTTTTCATTTTCTATATATATTTAATTGCTCAGAAGGGAAAAAATAAAATAATATTTCTGGTAAATAAGGATAGTTAACAACAAAAAGCAAGAGTAAAAATCATTTGAAATAGTACTTTACATAAACACATGAGAATAATATATGTTCCCCTAACTATAATTAAAGTATGAACTTAAAATTGTGTTCAGAAGAGAGGAGGAGGCAACATTAATAGTGCCAACACTCCACTCTAACAGAGTAAGTTTTTCCAACTTATTTAAAAAAAATGTGATGATGTAATAAGAACTTATAATTAAATGCTTAATTGAACTGTATTTTTAAAACTCTTGTAATTAAGGTTCTTGACAATCCTCCAAGCCCACAACTATGTCTATATGGCATGTTTATGTAAGGAACTAGCAGCCCCTGATGGAGCTACTAGTCACTCTTTCCTTGGTGTGAGGAAGATGGGAAGTGAAAATGACTTTTTTGTTTAAATGATTTAGTTGGAAGGAAATGTTCTTTGTACCAATTGTCACATTTTTTAAAATATCACAATTTAAAATTTTAAAACCATTAAAAATAGAGTAAAAAATGAAGAGGTAGCTTTTGATTAGAGTGGAGGAAAATGTCAAAAGAGGAGTCAAACAATCACACACGCATGCGCGCTACAAAAAAAAAGGTATTTGTGAACCCAATCGCATTATATCAAGATTTTTAAAATTTAGATATTGACAAAATTTCTGTGTTAAGGTACAAAGAGACTTGATAAAAATATTTTAAAACAAAATTAAAGTGAAACTTGCATCACTTTGTTAGTATATTGCAAACACTAAGTTATCTTAAAAAAAATTTATACGGTTACTCGTGAAACTAAATATTTCTGTTTATTAAATATAATTTTGTTAATATTAATATTTTTTGTTAATGCATAACCACTCTTATAAATTAAAATTTTAAAAAAATTTAGCAGCTTTTGACTTATAACTCAATCTGACTCTATAACTAAGCTAAAATATGGAATAAGACAGCTAAATTAATCTATTTTTTATATAGAAATACTGGATATTAATTAAAAATTATATTAAAATTTATTACTTATTTATTATCAATATCTTAAAATACTAATTAACTAGATTCTTTCAAAAATAAGTTTGAAATATAAATTTCTAGGTCTTCTTTTTCTTAGATCACAATAATTTTTTATCAAAGATAATTTTGTTTGAATCAAGTAAGACACTGTAACAACAAAGCTCTCCAAAATATTTAATATAGTTATATTCATTAAAATTCAAACTGAAGCTCACAAATTAAGTTGAAACAACCCCTCTTAATTGATAAATGTGTTTAGTGATAACTTGTAGATCTTATTTTATGACAAGTTAGTGAATTAGCAAGTTAATCCATGAATAATTAACTTGCTTTGCATATGAAATTGGACCAAATGATAAAATAATTAAACAACTTATCTTGAAAATTGATCCACATAATTTTCTTAAGAATAAAATTTAAATGTAATTACTTAAATATTATTGGTATTATTTTTTATTAAATTTAAAGTTTCATCTCAATAATTTGTAATAATTTTAAGTGTAAATATTTTATTAAAATATAACTCTAATCTTAATTCATAAACAACACTAACTATTCTCTGTATCTAAAAAATAATAGTCTCTTTCTCACTTTACAATTTGAAGGCAGAATTTTTTTTTTTTCAATTTTACTCTTAAAATAATTATTATATTAAAATTTAATTTTCTCACAATTCATTAATTGCATAAATAATTCTAAAATGATATAAAAGAAAGTCAAAATTATTAATGATGTAAAAATTTGATAAAAATAAAGTGTTCATTACACTTTATATTTTTAATATAATTATTTTTTTATAAACTATAAATATTCTTCATAAAAGCCAATTTGACTTTAATCAAATAGGATTAGTAATCAACGATAGAATTCTTCATCTGTGTATTTAATGCAACACAATTGCATTTTCGAAATTTGAACTCAAAACTAATAATTAAGTTAGAGTGATTTTCAGACCAATTAACTCAAATACTTAAAAATGAATATTCTATTTTTTAAAATAATTCTTATATAATTTTTTAAAAAGAGGTTTAAAGACTAAAGTTAACAAAATTGATGGAAAAGATCATTTGATCTCCTCTTGAACTTATTATTTTATAATAATAATTTTTTAACTATGCTTCTTTCTTTATAGTTTCTTTTAAATATTTAGTATCACTATCGGTAAATTTGGAATATTTTTAATGGATAAATATTAAAAAAAAATTAGTTTCAAGAAGAAAGACAGTTGAATCTCATTCTAAAAGTTTATAAAGCTTATGATTTTTAATTTTTATATAATTTTTAAAAATATTAAAATTAACAGTAAAAGTTAAAAATAAGCAGTTAATAATAGTTATTTTTTATTAAAAATATTTATTATAGTTTTATAATTTTAATGTAATAAACATAAATATTTTTAACATTTTTTATTTATAAATACTCAACTTAAGAGGTTAACAGAAACTAATTTTTTATAGTAAAAGTTTTAAAATTAATTTAGCATATGCAACATTATATATAATAATAACATATATATTTTAAAGAAAATGTTACAGATAAACGACTAATAAATAGGTAATTAATTTTGAAAAAATTATTGTATTTTTATAATTTAGTATGATAAATATATTTTTCTATAAGCTTTGGTATTTTAAAAGGGTAGGAATATATATAGATAACTTGATTTTGATTGATAAGTTCCAACGCAAGCTGACAACTTAATTACGGGAAAGAGCTTTTGGTAGTAAGAAAGAGATTCAGACAACAAAACGACCCATTCTTTTGCGTACCAATGCTCTGTTTAATTATAACCCCAAACCCTCTCTTTCAAACACAATTCATTTCTTCAAAATAGTTTAACTCACATTTTAAAATTAAAAGTAATATTTCTTAAGGATATTAATTAATACTGTATCTTTCTTTTTTCATTTTTTATTCCAAAATATAATGAATAAAAATAGTTATTTATCCTTTTTTTTCCTTAACTTCTCAATATGGTATCGCTTGTTATTTCTTTTATTTATCATAATTTTGTAAAGTATTTAAAAAATAATTATAAATATTTTTAAATAACAATAGACCATCCAAACTGTTATGTCGAAACACTGTTTAGAAAAAGCTATCAAACAATTTTCATTTTTTAAATTCATAATACACACTTATCGAAACACTGGAATATTTATTTGTTGGTAATGTCCATTATTCCCTTTTATAATAATTTTTAGTACTGTAACGATTCATTTTAAGTAAATAAAAATAATTTTTATGAGAAATTCTTAAATATTAAATAATTTAAATAAAGAGTGGTATTTATTGCGAGAAGTATTGAATAGGTGGGAATAAAAATGACAAGTAAATTGTGTGAGTGGGTCCAAATGCTTACACTAAATATGTGTGGTAGGGGCCTAGACATATACATGTACAATCCTACTCTTTCAATTATTATGTGTTTATCACATTTTCATTCCATCATATTATAATTACTAAAAATAATATAACATTTATATCAGTCTAGATTATAGTCTTTTTTTTACCAGAGATAATTTTATTACATTATTTTAATATTTTTAAAATAAGTATTGAATGAAAAATGTGTATTTATTATTTTAAAATATAACTTTTCAATTGGTGCAGATGCAGAGTATCACCAATTCATCTCACTATTTACCAATGCCAACAAAACATACCTATCACATCATGCATACATATCTATAATTTTTTCTTGAATCACAATATTCTTTATATTTTTAATAAGATTTTTATAAATACAATACTATTAAAATTATTTTGGTATACATTTTGTTGTTGCTATTTAAAAATATCATTTTTTAATTAATCTTGTCAATAAAATTATGGTCGTATAAGAATTAATCTTCAGGTCCTCCTAATAAATGTTCAGAGTAGGTTTTTTCATAACACAAAGAAAAAATATTAAATAGCAACTCAATTCCACAAATAATTTATGTGGGTATTCAAAAGGGTAAGCTCATGTAGTTTGATATAATTTGATTGAGATTTGAAATCAAAGTCAATAGAAAAAGAAAATTGTCTAAATAAAAATGAGCCTAAATAATTATAAAATAATTGACAATATTTGCCCCAGACAATTACAGGTGTGTGTTTAGAAACGAATTAAAAAAAAATGTGAACGTGAATCTATAAATAAAAAAGAAGATGTAACTACAAAATTTATATTGAGAGTGGATCAATCTATGACTATTAAATGCAGTGTATGCTATAAATTGGATCAAGTAAGGATTTTAGTCAAAATTTTCGAAACCTAATTAAATTATATTAAACTACACGAGCTAACCATTTTTTACACTGTTGAATTATAGAAAATTTCAAGGTCATATAACAAATTTTCAATATATGTTTAAAGACACATAATAAAAATTATTAAAAATCACACAATATACATTAATAGTATTAAATATTACTATTTTTAATAAAAAAATATTATTTATCAATTTCTTAGTATGTGCCTTTAACACATACTAAAGAATCAATAAAAAAAAAAGTGTACAATACTATTTTATTAATTTAGACATTTTCCCACTTTTAAGGATTTGAAGCCAGTGAAATTGTTATGAGTGACACTTCATTGAATCATGAGACGAGGTTCAAATTGAAATTGTTGTGGCACTTATAAGTTCTTCCACCCAAAAGTATAAAATAAAAACTACATTCAATTTTCCTTTTGGTTTGCTAATGGGTCATGATTCTATGTCAGTCCTCGCATCATTTGTTTTTATTTAACAATTTTTCAACATTAGATTTTGGGGTTAATGTTAAGTATATAAAATTAGCAATTTTTTTTAAAAATAAACTACATTTACACTTTTTAAAATTTAATAAAATTTAATTTGATAACTCTCCTTTTTTTTATCATACACAAATTTCTTTAATTTTCATAACAATATAACACCATATCCTCTTCAATTACCCAGATTATTCTAAACTTTTTATGCATTTATTAAGAAAAAAGCGTCTATTACATTGAAAAGATAAAAACATATTAAATAACTTTTTAAATAAAATTTATCAGCTTTACGTTCTTAAAATTAATTAAAAAATAAAATTAATATTTTTTTTAATTATAAAAAATGTTGATAAAAAAAATACTTTGAGTGGGGTAGAGGGAGAGGATATTGCTACCTATGTGGAGTATGATAAAAAATAAAAAAAAGATGTTAATTTTTCCACACAAATCAAACTACTGATTATTAGTTAAAGCCATATCAAAATCATTTTGCTATTTATAAAGCATAATGAGCAAGTATAAATGCTTTCGTGCTCCATCGTATATTCAATAATACGGAGAACAGAAGAACACGTATTACAGCCAAATTTGTCATCATCAGTTGCATTCACCGTTTTGTTCTAAGTAAAATTTAAACATTCTTTATACATTTGTCATTAATTAAGTTCATAAATTGAAAAATGACATGTTGAATTTTTTCAACAGTCTCGGCGAAAGATATCTTGTTAATTAAAAAGTACTTGTCATTATTTTGTTTAAGGACTAAATGGTAAAATACAAATAATTTAATCTAAGTTTTATCTTTTATTTTGTCATCGATGCTTATTATATTTATATACATATTGATTTAGGTGTTGTTCCTATCTTTTGTTCAAATTATTACATTCTCTCCTGATCAATAACTATCTTATCATGGATAAATTGTTTTAATGCTATTTCTTTCAAAAGCAAAATTGTTCTTCACCTTATAATTACAGCGAGCATTGATTTAGAATTTATTCGGCAGTTAAAATAGAAAAAAATATAAGAAATGAAAAAAAAAGTAAAAAAATAATTTAAGTAATATAAACTTTTTATTTTATTTTAAATTTAATCAACATATCATATTTTAATAGATAATATGAATTTTAAAAAATATAAAATTATTCTTATAAAAAGCAATAAAAATGAGGATGGTGATAAGATAACACTAAAAACATTAATAATAGTATTAATAATGATAATGGTAACAATAATAACGGTGGTAATATTAAGTGTGGAGATAGTAAAAGTGATGATAGCATTAGCTTTGGATAGTAGTGATTGCAATTATGATAACGAAAATAGTAATAATGATAATTATATTTTTAGTTCTTATAATAATGATAACAATAATAATAGTAATAATAACAATAAAGTTGATAATAGTGATAATTATAATAGTAATGATACTTATAATAGTAATTTTTATGATAATGATAAGAATAATAATTATAATAATAACAATAATAATAGGACTCACAATAGTGTCAAGTATGGTAATGATAAAAATAATAACTATAATTTTGGTAAGATGAAACTGACAATAATATTGATAATAATAATAATGGTATCACTAATAATGATAATAACAACAATAATAATAGTAACAACGATAATAATAATAATAGTTATGATAATAGTAATAATAATCATAATGATAACTATAATGTCAAGTGTAACGATAGGATCATATTTATTATAGTGGTAATAATAATGACAATAATTATAATTATAAGGATGATAATAATAAAAAATACCATGATGTGCATAAATAATAAAAATATCAATAATAGATGTAACAAAAATAGCTATGAAGTTCATTATAACAATTGTACTAGTCATTATAATCATGAGTTTCACAATGTAAAATAAAAAAAAAACTTTTTTTAAATATCTTATTTTATTGATTTTAAATAAATTTCCTTATTTTTTAAATTAATAGTTATAATAGAAAAACCAATATAATGAATTCACTCTATCTTATTAGTTCACCAAATAGTAAATTAAAATAAGTTATGATAGTTTATTCTACCTTATCATTATCTTACTATTAAATAGACCTTTACACTATTTAAAATAGTTTATAAATAACTTTTACACATAATTTAATTTTTTAAACTTATGTTAATGAATTTCTTGATATAATTTATCAAATGAATTATTTATAACTTAACCAAATAAATTTTATGGTTAAATATACAATGTAGAGCATAATTTAAAAAGAACATATTGAATTAAGTATCAAATGTGGACATGAGATAGAATTTAAGTAATGCATTTTGATTATTCAATAATGCAATGCCATTGAATGGGAATTGGTACGGAGGGAAGTGGGTCCCATGGGGAGGGGACAAGAGCACGTGGTGGGAGGACCACATTTTCAATTATGGGATCATCATAGTGCTCATCAGTAACTATCGTCGTTGCGGCGATATATTTTGCGCATTTCCCGGGCCCTTCCCTTCCCTTCCCTACTATTCATCATTCGGGTCGGGTACACCCTCTCTGGGTTCACTCTCCTCCTTCACCTTCAAAGTTCCACTCATAATTGCTTCTGGACCCACTCTCACTTCTACAGTAGCTCAATTCAACACTTATTCATACACAAAACACATGTTACTATTATAATATTTGCAATAGGTATATCAAACTAAACTCATTCATTAACATAATAGTAACTTGCTTTTACTACTGTTGGAGGAGGAAGCCACTGTGCTTGTATCCACTCTCAATTCTCGAGCCATAAACTCCCCTGGAAAGCTATGTCCCAATGTATTGACTTATCAGCGCAGACATTTATTACCATCTACTTTATTGTATGAAGATGAGGGCATTTCAGACTATGTAATCCAAAGATATTTGAGCAGTCAGGAAACTTCATAAGAACCCGAGATTGCATTTTCCACATTCAAAATTCTTATTCTAAGCTTTATTTTTTAAATGCCCATTAGTAGGTCATTGCCCATCCGCAAAAGGATTCTAACGGTTCAAATAAAACTGACTTACAGGGTCACTGCTGTGTCACTAGGATGTTAAAAGAATCATTAAAAAAAGATGCAGTGGTAGGTCTTATGCGTATAGAAGATAAAGGGGGCCAAGGCGTTTATTACTAGTGTCGTGCAATATTAATTGTTCCCTCCGTCTTGCTGGCCAAATCATAAAGATGAACTGTAATGTAATATTGATTATTATCTCACCCCCGTACCACGTTACTGGGATTCCCCCTTCTGTGGCAAATTGCAGAACCACATAAATCAGTGAGAACATCCACAAAATTACATATAGTAAAAGATATGCCTCCTCAATTATAATGCTGCAAAAACATCTATACGCAATGACGATTAACAAGATATATCGCCAACTATGATTTACTTGAACCATCTTGGCTAACTTCTCTCAAGGAACAGACTCTGTAAAGTGGTATTAACTCAACTAACCAATACAATAAGAAAAACAGACACACAACTTTTTTTCCTTATCCCTGCCATCATTCCCACGCATTTTTAATTACTTGAAGCAGCGCTCTTTCTTTACACAAGTTTTGTACATCACAAGGAAGCTTTATTTTATATATATATATATATATGACTGGGCGTCTATTTTCCTGTGAAAAGAATGATATAATTACAACAGATGGATAATATATGTTTTCACTCAAGGCATGCTGAAACTTCCTGAATCCTCTTGGATGGGTTAGAAGATGTATATTTCTTTAATATGGTGATGTACAGAAGATACACAGGGTGACAAATCACATTCTGGATCTTCTTGATGAAATACCGATCATTATGAATCATTGGAGCAGCCAAACCTATGTATGTTCAAGTATAGCACCTGTATGATTGAACCCACATGAAACTTGCAATGCTTTCACTTCTTCTCCAAAACAAACTCTAGTAGGATTTACACGGTCCACATCACTTCCATGACCCTGAGTGAAGGCATAAATTTCATTTACAGTTGGGCACGGCAGATAATTGAGCACTTGGCAAAAACTAAAGGCAAAAACGTAATCAATTTATTTAAGAGATGCACCAGTCTGACTTACCAGATCACACACTCCTCCAAGGTAATATAAAATCTTAAATTCAATATGGAGAAAGCTTGTCAATATGTGAGAATATACATACGGAAATTATGATTAATTGTAAACTGTTTTGTTAATTCAGATGAATTTTTTGTTTTCTTTTGTCATCCTTGTCATAGTATCTGGCATTCAGAATCCGTATAATATCCTGCTCTGAAAGCTAATAATACTACGAATTATAAATTATATGAGAAGCAGAAGCTTACCAATTGTCCACCTGAAGAATATCCAACTTCAGAGAAAGTCCCATTGGATCCTCCCCAGCCCCATGTGAAGACTCTTCCTTCTGAAAATCAACGGAAAATTCCGGGATAAATGAATCAACAAAATCCTTTTCTTCTGCAACTACCAGTACAGTATAAACATCAAGTATGAGCCTTATCCCACTCACTAGGTGGGATCAGTTACATGGGACTAGACTCGCTCAAAAACCAAATTCTTGAGAGATAAATTAAACAAACTTCAACAAATAAAAATTTATCAAGGAAAACAAGCCTACAACTTGTACAATACAAACAGGGGCTATGTATTACATCAAATCTCCATAGCAAATCTGCAACTATGCAAAAAACTATAAAGGATATGCCAGTTTACATGCAGGAAAATAAAAAATTTAAAAGAGAAACAAAATATGCCACCATGTGGCAGATCCTGGACCCTAGATCAGTTGGGCCAATTTAATAAAAAAATAAAAATTGATAATTATTGTAATATGAAGATAAATATATGTTATATATAATACACGTTATATTCATGTTGTGAAAAAGTAAAAGGAAAACTACAAAGAGAAAATTGTAGCAGTAGTTATCAAGCAGTGTGTCTTTTTTATTCTGAAGTTATGTAGAGCAAAGGAAGAAGCATGTGTAAGAAGTAAGAAGCTAGGATGTGATATAAAAATAAACGATAATTTTAGACCTACTCTTGGTTTAAATATATAACTAATTTTGAGTTTAACAAGTTCAAAATTATAAAGCTGAAGAGCTAGGTCATTCTTCAAATATGAGTTTGAGTTCTATAAGTTATAGAAATAGGGAGTGAAAAATGTAAAATTATCATTCTTATTTATAATTTTATCCAAAGTGAGGGGTGCGTGTTTACCCACCCTCACATTATCGCAGGTTGCTGCTGATGATGCCACCACAAATAGTGGAAACAAGAAAAAATGATTTTCTCCAGGAGCCAAGAAACTGATTATTAACTTCTAGTCCACGCCATCTCATTCCTATAAAGAAATTCAAGTCTAACTGCCGATTTGACAAGTGACAGAAGCAATAAAGTTTGAAGATAGAAACACAACTTTTCTAACAGGTTATGTGGTTGTTAGAGGAACCATTCATCAATAAATGGGGTAGCTTTGCTTCATTAACGTTTTCTTTGTTCTCTTTTATGTTTTTTCATTAGCCTCTTGAAGAGGATTTCTTATACTCCTAACCCTTTGTAGTAATATTCTCTTTGTCCTCATGAAATTATTCTTTTATAATAAAAGAAAGCCTGTCTTTACATCAATATGATAAGAAAAAAAGTACTTAATGGCAATTCTTTTTCTCTTGTCTGTTTATTGGAAGAACTTACCAGAAATGGCTGCAGTATGCTTCCAACCACATGAAACCTGGCTAACAGATGACTTCAAGAATGGCCCTTGAACCTTTTCAGGAAGATGAATAACATCTGATGAACTAGATGAAAAAATTAACAATGAAAACACCAGCATTCAGATACAAAAAAGAATGTAAAAATGAAAAATAAAAAATGAGAATGATCAAGTAACAAGTCTTAAGTATGAAAGTATACCCAATACCAAGGCAGCCATTTTCATTTGAACCCCAAGTATAAAGTTCACCAGAATCTACAAAAAAGCAATATAATGAAACAACAAACAAATTATCACAAATCAAAACATGGTTAGGTTCAGAAACTGATGAATTACTTGTCAGTACACAGGTGTGATAGCCACCGCAAGCAACTTCTTTTGAGTATGGGAGTTCACTAATCAAGGATGGTTTTGTTGCATTGCTCATCTCCTTTAAACGCTGAATATTTTAATTGAAGAAAATACTAGTCATTAAAAACATTGGCCAACGAGTGAAAAAACTAAAAATAGTCACTACTGATTGAGCATACCAATTTGTCAATCCCTCTTTCACCAAATATAAAAACAGAACCATTTTCTGCAACAATTACATTAAGACAGAGCAGAAACCAGCATTAATTCCCCAATGCATAGTACCAACAAGTATGAAACGAGAATATAGAAAAAAAGTAAAAGATTTAAATTCAATTACCATCAGTACATGCTGAATTCAGTAACCCAGCAGCTACATATTTTACCTAAACATATTTCAAGAATAAAGATAAAACAATGAAGATTACAGTAAAAGTTTGAAGCCAATATATCTATCTTAAATTCAAAGCAAGAAGGCAATCCATTCAACATCACACCTTGATTCCTTCAAGATCTTTTATAAGCCTTGGGGTATACTCACTGCATGATATTAAAAAGTACATCAATACAGATACATATAAATTGAATAACATGGCATGTTTGCAAGGAATCCTAGTAAAGACAGCTCTGTTTGGATAATGAAACTTTCTCCGGTATCAAGTATACACACCATGCTTGCATAGTTAAGTTTTTATTAGAACTTTTAATTTAGAAAATTCTACAGACTTGTTTTGAGAGCAAAAGGTAGGTATACCCTCAATATATTCCAAAAGTGTCATGTCTTTGTACAGGATTTAAATATGTTAAAAGCTACAATAAATTCTGTCCGCTTATTTAATCTTTTAGTTAAAAAGTCAAGTACAAGAAAATAAACAAATAGGCTGTGGATGTAACAAGTACTAATTGTTTGGAAAATAGTGCAAGGCAACTGTTATGTGTTAACAGGGAAAAGCACCAAGAGGGAAGAAGGGTAAAATTTTATACCACAAGGTGGCAAACTGATTTTGAGCCAAATCACATGGGATAAAGTGCAATTTACCCAAATATAATTTGAAACAGAGCATAAGTATCCATTAATGCAATTTATGATTGTAAAAGAAAAGAAGAGACAAAACCTGTTACTTTTGAAGAATCCTAGGATGCTTGACTCATGACCATGGCCAAGTATACCAGACACTCCCATTCCCCAACTAAAGGCTTCTCCTCCATCTAGTGAAGATAGAAACAACAATTGAGAAGATATTAGAATATTTAGTGTACAATTTACAGTATTCATGTTGGCCATGAGGGACTCAGAAAAAATGGTAGGATAAAACTCATAAGATATTTTTGGTTGACATAAGAAAGAAATATCATGAAGAGAATACAAATTTTAAACTGTCTAATCCTAAAATTTAAGTCATCAGGTGAAATCCTGATAATCATTTATGTCCCCTTAAACAATAACTCATTTAAGATCCACAGTGCATCGTGATGAAATTAATCAGTATAATTAAATTAATTGAGATAAGTATTTTTGTCTGGTTTGGATAATTCTACCTCGCTTCCTCTCCATTAATCTAAATCTTTTATAGCTTAGAGAGGGTGGGGGAGAACAAATACTATTTGTAATACAGCTTGGGGAAGCAAAGGGTAAAGAGATATTATTATGTACAAATAAACATCAGGATTCAACCTTTAGACTAGACACAAGCTCAAACTTGGCCAAACCACTATATGTTCAGGGTCTGCTCAACAGTTCTTTACTCTAAGAAAATAAAAAAATTCAGAACTTCCATAAAACCAATCTAATTCCTCGACAAACTTTAAAGACAAATGACTAGGTAATTTATAGATAAGAGACGGAACCTCATTTAACACTCCAATCATATAAAACAAAACCAAACAAAGAAATTATCTAAAAAACACTAAAATATAGAAAGAAACAGATAATCAATCTGAGGCAGCAATCAATGCAATATAAATTTATGATTGTCTATCTATTGCATACCACTAATAGCCATTGAGTGCTCAGAACCCAGAGCCGCCATTTTAATGTTGATTCCATCCAAGTATTCCACTTTGGTTGGCAAAGGAACTATGTTTGAAGCCCCTACATTTCAGCATAAAAGCATTAGGTAACATAGCTGTTACTTGCCAACCTTTTTGTTTGAGCATCTTTAACAGGTCTGAGTATCCAGTTTTTAAAGGGTATACATAATACGACCAGGTTCATGGGACAAAAACTCTCAAGGTCCATTAAACGCTAATACAGGGATTAGTTCTTACTTTTTCCAAGTCCAAGCTGCCCACTTGTATTTTTTCCCCACATGTATAGTTCTCCATCCACTACAAGAGGGGGAAAGAAAACATTGTTTAAAAATTGGAAGGAAAAGATGAGCGAAAATTCACTCAGTAAAAGAACTCAAGCTCTTAAATATTCATTTTGAATGGAAAAAAAAAAGGCGGCCAATTTCATGTACAAGCTATTGAGGGTTGAGGCTTGTTATTATTGATGTGGTTGACACTAGCTTGCATAAGCACAGACCTGTAATTGCACAAGAATGATTATAACCAGCAGAGATCTGCACAATTTTCTTCTCGTGTCCAAAAACACGAAGTGGCTCCTGAAATATCCCAAACATTGAAAATGATGACAAGAATATTTTCGTGTTCCTTCTTCTTATGTCCAGAGGCTATGCCCTCATCAACAATTGCACAAAACATTCTACTGCACCTGTGCTAAGTTCACTAGAAAAAAATAAAATAAAATACATGGACAAAGTTAAAAAATATACCACTGAGTAGTGTTTACTCTCTGATATACCAAGCTGTCCGAAATCATTGAGACCAGCAGCATAAACGCATCCATTGTCTGTGAAAGGTGGACAATTTATGAGCCCCAACTTCAATAGCCATCACAATCATCACCAATTTTAAATACTACACATCGTAGTCATCCAGTAGCATACTGAAAGTGTTACTATGATAAACCAGTAACCAGCAAGTAACATTCCAATTCCAATGTAGGCAAGAAAAATCCCATTTCATCCAAGCACCACAAATAAAAATAAAAATAAAAATAAAAAACCAACAATATCTGCAATCGACAAACAAGAAAAACTTTTGCACTTCATTCTATTTCACAGTATATTAAGCTTCCCGAAGCCGTAACATTATTTCAGAGATCAAGCAGGAAAGGATTTTCTGAATTTCAAAATAATAGTAATAAAAAGAAAAGCGAAGGACAATGAATTGAATAAAACAGAGTGAAAAGTGAACCTGTTAAGAAGAGGGTGTGAGCACCGCCACAAGCAATGGCCTTAAGGGTTTCGTTGCGAAGCGCGGAGCAAACAGCGGGTGTCCATCGGGAATCCAAGTTTCCCAGACCCAATCTTCCGTAATCGCCGTTTCCCCATAACGCCGCGAACCTCTTCCCCGGTTCGCACGAGAACGATCGTCTCAGAAACCCTAAGCCCGAAGCTCTGAGGTGGAGTTTCGAGAAGGTTCGACGCCACATTTGTCCTTGGGTGGAGAAGAATCATCAAGAAAAGGAATTAGTTGAATTAAAGATATTGAAGAGAGAGCAATGAAAAACATCTCATGGCTCACGCCACTGCAACGTCTCTGGTTATGGCGGTTAGTTATGTGTAGACTACTGTAGAGTGCCTCATTTAATTTACCATTTAACCCTCCTCACCTCTGCAACACTCGCCATTCTCTTTTTAATATTTCGTCACGTAACATAATTCATGGGTATTTTTGTAAAAATAGTAATAATTAGTCTTAACTATAACTATTAGATTTAGTTTTTATAAATAAAAATTGTAAGATTATATTTCTAACTTTTTAAACTTATTAAAAATCATTTTTTTATCACTTAATTCTGATTAAATTTGGTTAAGTTGTGAAAATTCAATTCATCACTCACGTGATATTTTTAAACACTTGACACATGTTAGTTTAAAATTGAAGATACTTTGCTGAAAAGATAGAATGAATTGGAACAACCATTCATATTTTTCAGATGGGATGAATGAAATAGCTTTAAATAAAAGAAAAAAATATTTCATTTGCACGTGTGAGAATTGATTAACTGAAAAAAATTTGTTGTGCAAGGTGACATTTGCGTCGAGATCAAGATCAAGATGTGTGTGACATTTAATCTCTACATGGGGTATAATAAATGTTGTGACAAAAAGCAAAAGTAGACAACTTGATTCAAGAAACGTCATTTTAAAACCTTTTTTTAGCGTTAATGTGTGAGGTTAAAGTTGGAGCATTGAAGGGTGTAGAGACAGAAACGAGGTATATAGTATAATTTTTCAAAGGTAATTTGAATGTTTGCAAAAATGAGTTTTTAACATTGTAATATGCCTACGTTTGTAAATGAAATATTGATATTGTGCATACTTTAGACATTGACAATGATTTAACTTTAAGATATTGTCTGTTGTGAGATATTTGAAGTATAAAGGGAGATTTTCATATGGTGAAAGATGCTTGGCTAATCATTCAACGATAGTTTAAAGAGAATAACGTGAGATAATTATACTCTAGAAATGGTTAACTATACTTTGAAAAATGCTTGCGAAGTGCAGAACACAAAGTTTTAGAATCTAATTTGATACTTGAATCAGTGAATGAGGGATTGAATCACCTGAATCACATTGTGAGAATAACGAAATGGGAAATGGAGGTGGAAACATAGATAGATGTGCTACGTATTGGAAAAGAAGAGAATAAGAAGAAAGTCAATACCTAAATACAAAGCTTGAGTTTCTATACATAGACGATAGGGGAAAAGTGAGATATACATGAAAAAATCACAAGAAGCAAGGGCTATATACATGCTTAAGTTAGTCACAGGAAGTTGCGCAAACATGGGATTTGAGAGTGAGGGAGCACATAGTTTTGGGTCTAATGTTAATGGGTGAAATTGAGCTTAATGGTGAATTAGGTGAAGATTTTGGTGAAGAGTTGGAGGTTAGTCACCATAAGAGGTAGATGAATAATACTAGATTGATCAGCTCTACTAATTGTTGATTAGATGCCATAATTTAGAGAGTGTGTGCTTGACATTTGCTAACAAGGATGATAAGAACATTATTACAAGATGACTAACAAAAGTTATTATAAAAAAATTACGAACAAAATATTATGTCATTAAATAAGATCAATAAAAATACTTATGCATCAAATATTTCTAAACAGAGAACTTTTAACGAAGAAAATAGTCAGAATTTATAATCAGTAAAACAAACAAAAATAAACACTTCTTCCGAATTAGATATATTAAAAAATAAATTAACAGTTAAAATGGGTTATTGTTACTCGATAATATCATAATTATGAATTTTACAATTTGGTCTTCAAATAAACTTTTTAAAATAATAAAAATTGCAATATAAAATTTGTTTTATGGCTGAAAATGAACCTTTGTAGAGACACTGTTACGGTCTCTAATTAACAGTGGTGTCGTCAACAAGAGAGTGGGCCTTACCAAATAAATCCATTGGACATAGGATATGTATGAGGAATTGAGATTTACAAGTAAGTTTTTGGTTTGGGTCTGTCATGGTCGCTTAGATGAAAAGATATAATGGAAATGTTTGACTCTTTGAATACCAACAAGCATTGGCGTCAAGATTTAATCTTCTTAGACTATATATTATTTAATGCCATTACATTCCTGATATTTTTTAATAGCATACCAAATTATTATTATTATTATTATTCAAAATCTATTAACTGTTATAAAAATTTTAAACCCCTTGTATAGTTTAAAACATTCTGAGGACCATGACAAAATGGAAAACTTTAAATTAGTTATACACTATACTGGAAGTTAAAAGATATAAATAGAAAAGTTAGTTGATTTAAATAAATTTATTTAATAAAATTAGTTGTTGAACTAATTGATAAATGTGAAATGACATATATAAATATTAATAATTTGTCTAAAATTTGAAATTTAATAATTATAAAATTTATTCTTATTTTAAAATTTTCAAATAAATAAAATATTATAAATTAATTTATATAATTATTTTGATAATTTTATATTGTAAAAATAATATTTAATAATTTTATTACATTTTAATAAAATTTAACTATAAAAATAGTTTTAAAAGTTAAACATGAAAAGGGTAAAAATAGTAAAATTTTATTAATTGAAGAAATAAAAGAAAAAATCATTAAAACAATAATATAAAAAATTAAAATAGTTACTTTAGCTGAAAAGCAGTGTTAGAATACTAATAACTACTATTTCAACTATCTTACCAAATACTCTTTTTCATTAAACAAAATTTTTAACTAACAAAATAAAATTTTAGTAAATTAAAATATATTTTCAAGCACAATGTATATATTCTCCACATTATATATAAACATTAAGTAATAAAACTTGTAGGGTTTTTTTATATAAAAAAATAACCTTTTATTACTATTAACCAAAATATGTCAAAAGATAATTTTATTTGGAGTTCTAGCTGCATGCATCACATACAATATTAACTTTTTTTTTAAGTTAAAATTATCACTGCATTAAGCAATATTCACTGGTTTGAAGAGTGTGTGACAAGTGAGATTGTTGGGTACTATAACAACTTTCTAACAATATCTACGAGATTAATGTGTACAATTTTACATTTTTTTTATTGACTATATTATATAAATGACCCTACACTTAGACTATACTTGCTCATTTTTGTGTGGTTCTGATAGTAGGGTTTTGTTGCGTTAAAATATGCAATTTTTATATAATATTACTAGTTTTTTTTTTAATTTTGATTATGATTAATAAATATTTATGATATAATTTAAATTTTAAATATTTATCTAAAAGTGATGTCATATTTATAAGCAAATATTTTGATAGGAATTTTTGGTTTATTTACTATGTATTGCTGATGAAAATATTATGATTAAATAAAAAATAATGTCAACTTTTTGTATTATATTTTTAGTTTATTATATATTATGTTATTTGATAATAAGTTAGTGTTTATTTATATGTAAAATTACGGTTTACTGTAACATAAACATTTGTAATTATACAGGTTTGAAAGCATTAAATAAATATTAAAATGATAATATAAACATATAAAAAAATACTTAATATAAAAATCAGTATACGAGAGAGGAGTGAAAAAAAAAAAGTGTGGAAGAAGAATTAAAAAAATGAGGAGGAAGGTAAGATAGTAAGTTAAACAATATTGGGTATTTCCTGCCATGTAATCCTGATCACTTATTTTTTAAATTTTTTATATGATTTTCTTTAAAATATAAAAATATGATATTTTTAGTAAAATTACGTAAATACAAATTTTTTTAAATCGTCTACGACTTTTGACTATTTTTTTAAAAAATTATCGATAACCGACAACTTTTGAATGTTTTTTTTACTTTTAAATATTTTATTACTATATTGGAAATTGCGATTGGCAACTTTTAATTTTTTTAATTTTTTAATATTTTTTATAAAACTCATTATTGTCAATTTTTGAGACTATCATTTAAATGTTTTTTTATCTTTAAACTTTTGTATTTACACTGAAAATCGACATAAACAATTTTTAAACATTATATTTCTGTAATATTTTTAAAAAATTCATATTTCATTATATAAAATTTTTAAATACAATATATAAAAAATAATCCTACTTTTTGACACATTTATTTAAATTTTAAATTATAAAATTTACATATATAAACAATACCGAACAACAATTTAGGGATTAGTACCTAGATAACATACAATATCATTTTTCTATACCCCAATTTTTTTTTCTTCAGACAAGATAATTGTGACTTATAGAAGAAAATAAGCTTTATTTTCTTACATAGAATCTTTCTATAAGTGTGGATAACATGCATTTGTTCTATAAATACGTTCAAAATGTTTGATTCGTGCTTGAGTTGGATGATAAAAAATTATAATGTTCAATTTTTTAGAAAATGAATCTATAAGAACTCACTTATCCTAATAATAAAAAAGCCTGACTTTAATGATCATGTGTTAAGAGGTAAATCAACTAAAGGAATGGGTCACAAATCTCTGTATGCATACTTATCGGTATCTAAATTTATCTAATTGAAATACAATATTTTCTAATATTTTTTATGAACTAAGAAAACATAAATGTATTATAAAAATATTTTTTAAAAATACATCAAATAAAATATAAAATTACAAATAAAAATAATTCACATAAAGTTAAATACAATATTACCTCTTCTCCAAATTATCATTCAAGAAGGAAGAAAAATTTTGTTCAAATTTATTTGTCCATGTTCAAGACAATATTAATTGCTATTCTTCTACTAATATCATTTTGTCCATCTAAAATATTTATCTACTTGAATAGTTCAAGAGTAGAAAAAGAAATTATGACTTTCTAACCTAATTTTTCCATGTCAAAACAGTTTCAGTCTTCATAAAATAAATGCCAGTAAAAAGCTACATCACCTGCTTTTCGTCAGTAATGCAAAGCGAACATTAAGCTATAGAAAGGAATTTTCTCTTCTAAATAGGAAAATGTATTTTCAACCTTGAACAACAAAGAAATCAGGGAGTTTCTAGGCTTTTAGCTGAAGACAATAATGGGAGAGGAGAGAAGATAATTGATTGCTTGGATATAAATTATTTGTTAATGTAATCTTGATTTGACTAGACAAATATATACCACAGAAAACAGTCCCATAAGATCCAATTAATTATTCCTGTGACTGTAAAAGGCATGCTTTCTACGATTATGGCCTACTTGAGGAAGGTGTGAATGAATTGATCCAATATTAGGATTTTTAGTTACAGCTCTTTGATGAACTGTACCAACAAAACCTAGGGAACTTTGTGATGAAACAAAATGAGATTGTATGGAAGGATTATAAGGCCCTGGACCGTAACTTTGATTCACTGTAATATTTGCACTAGGAATAGGAAGAGGAGGATGGGAAACTGGGGGAGTACAAGAAGCAAGCACATGTAAAGTTTCAACAAGGGCTTGCTGCCTCCAACCCACGCCCTTGGATTCTGTTCCTTGCAAGCCTTGGACAATTATTTGTTCACTAGGTATCTGAACTTGATTTTTAACTAAATCTTTTACTAAGCGCCTCTTTTTTGGTGGATGAGGATTTTGTAATGTAGGAAGGTTATTCATACGTGCACTTATGTTGCTAGTAACCTGAACTCCCAGACTAGAAACCGTATGTTTCTCAAACAAAACATCCAACAAATTATTTTCCTGTCTCTGGCCATTTAGAAACTGGACAAGGTAGTTAAGAGTATTATGGACACATCTGTAGATCATCTTTACCTCTTTAATTCCAACTGCTCTGGCAACATTTTGGGACCTGTCGATGAAATCTTCAACCTGTTCAACAAAATATCATCAATATGAATTTAACATCATAGTTTAAATATCCAATTAAAATTGGGGTTTGTGGAAATGAATTTATTTACACTTAATGAGTAAGAGCGTGTCCATGACTTCAAAATCCACGACCCTTCATATAAGCTGGCACAAAATCCTTTCTGCCAAAGATTTTCAACTGATGCCAGCTGCACAAAGAATAAAAATTCCAAATGAGGTTATCGTGGTATATATACTTCAAACAAACAAGATTGTGAAGGTTATAATGTCAGACAAAAAAGGAGGAAAAGAGCTATGAAGAATATTCTGAATGTAAACAAGATACACTGACTAAACCATGGGTTTAACTCATTGATTTTAGTTCATTGCATAAAACTAATTTAAACATTATCCCTAAATAATTTTTTTTATTCTCAGTTCATAACAAAAATTTAGCCTATTGTTGAAATTGTCCAAGGTACAATAGGAGCTTGTAAATGCAATAATAACGTTACAGATTCAATTTATTCTCAAAAGAAGAGAAGAATGCTTATGTTATTCCCTTGCTGGGAAATGCCTCACTGATGAGTGGTTTGTGAGTCCATTTCACTCTTATCTGGGCTGTCTAAACTATTTTATGCAGAATTTGAATTTTGTAAATATGGTTTCATAGTTGGGATTATTTTTTGTTATGGAATTTAGAGATTATATTCAAATTTAGATTATTTTATTCTAGGTTAGAAAATTAATAACATGAAGATGTTTTAGCTTTATTTAGCATATAAACTTGTTTCAAATTGTAGACGACATCACATAATGGGGTCACAATATTGAGGTTGCTGACACTGCTGCAACTGCTTCAACCGTAATTAAATTATTTGAAAATCATGAACAAAAATTCAATGCGACACCACAATAGTTGCAACTCAACTAGTGCAACCACCACAATGGACCATACCTACCATTAGAGTCCTTGCACACATTGTTCATTACTCTTTCTCTTCCTTTGTAGCCTTGCTGCGAGCTTGGAAGCCATCCATAGGAAGACCATTAACCAAGCTGTAATGAGATGATATAACTTGATTTGATTTATTTGGTCCATGAAGAAAGCATCTTGTTCAGCAACAACAACCAAGTCTTATCGTACTCATTAGTCTAAAATTTCGTAGTTATGGTGCTCCAATTAGTTGTTACTTCATCCAAGGTCCATGCAATTCCATGTTTAAGATCTAATTCCAAATGTCCAATTCCTGGGCTAGCTGAATCTTCGCTTCTTCTGAAGTAGGTTGTTTGAAAAATAATGCTCCGCTCACATTAGCCACCATCATGGATCAATTCCTTTGAAGACAATCAATTCAATTTGCTTCACAGCTGAAAACAAGTCTTCTTAAGTTGCCACAATATTTGACATTGTGGATGTTATTGTCATAGTAGCTTTGTCCTTTTTTTTCCATTTTCCCTTATTATTGCCACATGTGGCATGTTCTCCAAATGCCATACCAATTTATAATGTACTTCCAAAATTTTGCCTATTCCTTCAACCCTTGATCCAACTTCTGCTGGTTTTGGTTAATGATGTTCACCAATGAGAACAACTCTGATAGCTTTGTCTCAAGCAGTGTCAGCCTTTGCTCCACTCCATCCAAGTCTGGGTTCTCGTCTCCATTGTCCTCCCCATTTGTATCTTGCAAGTTGGTTCAAATGATAAAGACAACAATCAAAGAAATGAAGAATGGTAAACAATCACTTAAAATGATGTATAGGTTCACTATGAATCTCAGTAAAAAGAAAAGGAGCCACAATGTTCTTGACCGAGCCCAACGCCAAATTACTCATGAACTTTCTCCTTACGTCACTTCTCTCCCTTCTCTGTCTCCTTATAACCGAATTCCCCTTTTCCAAACCCTATAATGGGCCTCCAGCAGCCTGCTCATTCAGTATAACTAACTTTCCTCCATATCCTTCACCACATATCCCCCTTGTTTCTCTCCTAGAATATATTTCTAGCTCCTCCTTGCAGTTAACTTGCTGACTTGGTCACAGTTCTTCATTCCTTGAAATTTTAGGCCTAAAAGTATTGTTTGACTGCAACTTAAAACACCAAGAATAAATAGGTCTTTAGTGCAATATTTGAACTGAAGAACCCCTCCAACCTTGAGTAGTTAGTGCTTTATGTTTAATGAAATGAACCAAACTGGAAACAAGTTTTGGAAAAACCAAATCAAACTAGTTTCCTGATTCTATATACTGGTTTGATATTGTCATAAGTTAATGTATATGAAAACAAGCTGTGCCTACCAACCATATTCTGGTTGTGCTTGCAAGGCAACAGATCAAGAAGATTATTAAGCAATTTCACTTCACAAATAGAATTTACTGATGTGGAATTATAAAAAGTGCGATTGAGGCTTGCAATTACAAACGTCCAGCATTATCAGCTAACGATGTCCATATGCTTTTCTTCTTCCTACCTGGAGTTGATGGCTCTAAAAGTGAAAACAGAAAGAGAACAAAAGAGAATAGAGCAAGAATGTGTGGTAGTGAAGTGAGGTGTGAAGTGCGAAGTATTTTTGGGACAATTCTGCTGCCCACAAAAGATCAGTAGCTCCACCATTTTTTACCCAACACCCCTTTGTATCACCACTTAAAGCCACTGCCTACATTATTGCCCTCTGGAATCATTGGCTGTGTTGGGGTGTATCTCGACAAGGTGGTTATCTGCTGGTGCCCTCATCCTCCCATTCAATGACTTGCTTTTGCATCCACCTCCAAAGAATCTCTATCAATTCTATCTATATCATTCCTGAACTCCAAAACTCTGATGACCACAATCACTTGCAGCCAATTTTTGAACACCATTGAATGCAACCACAGGTTTGACGATCAAATGTTACAGATCTACATCACTTTTCCTAAATGAAAGCATGACAATCATGAGCAATGCACATGGAAAAATTCCTATCTTAATCAATATTAGGACATACCAGACTTTACCTCTCTGATCTTATGATAAAAACATAATAGGATGTAAGCAAGGTAGTTAAAATCCCGATTTGAATCGTAAAATCCCTCAAATCATGGGATTTCATGATTTCACTTGGATTTTGAAAATTCCTCGCAAAGCCTCTTTTATTGAACCCTATCGTAGTTGACGCCTCTTTCATATATCTCCTTTTTATGGAATCCAATTTGTCTCCAGCAGCTTTGAACCCTAACATCGTTGTCAACATTCAACAGTCCTCCTAGTGCTTGCAGCCTAGTCTGCAACTAAATCCAGCAGTGTGCTATTGCTCTGAGTTCAAGTCTTAGTGCTTCTGTTCTTACATTTTTTCTGTTCTAATATATTTTTCACTCACGTCAATGCATTACATTCTTATGGAATAAATTATGATTTGTGAGTGATACTTTGTTTAAGTGCTTTTAGTGATTTGAAGGTTTTTTCCCTTAATTTATGATATTTTATATGAATAATATGAATTTATATCATATATATAAATTTTATAAAATCTTACAATTCGATTTACGATTTTACAATTTACGATTTTCACTCCCTTTTATGATTTAAAGTAAAATCCCGATTTTAACTACCTTAGATGTGAGGTTGAAAATAAAGAAAACTGAAACTTTGAATATCAACATGAAACTGACTAACTTTTTTATTGTAAAAGTTGGACTATGAAACCGAGGATGTCAAATCATGAATCATAGATCATATCGAATTAAAAGATCAAGAGACAATGATGTATAGTTTTCAATGAAAAGTTTAAACAGAAAAACGAAAAAAATAATATAACAAAACAAAATCGTAACTGAGTGTGTGAAATCCTTAATTCAAAAGACTCAAAAGCAATGGAACAGCCAAATAGAGTCCATAGTGGCAGTGTGATAACCCTATTTCAAAAATAATGAAAATATAGCATCAGAATAATCAGATCAGTTGTGTTCAATTGAGCTCCTTCAACTTCTTTTCATTTAACAATTTAATCTTACTTGAATTTTCCATTTCTTCAAAGATAAATGGAGACAGACAGATAAGGAAAAAACAAATTGTTGAATCATGTGATTTGTATCTGTGATATAGAATCAAACCAATTCATCCATGTATCGTAAGATTCAAAGTCATTTGAAATTCATCAAATGATATGAATCAATGGCTAGACAAATCATATTGAATCATGCAATTTGTAGCACGAACTGTATGATTCTACTAATTATTGTGCCCATTACTTTGGGTGCAGCACAACTAATTACTATCATATAAAAGAAGACACATACTAGCAGAACATAATTTTTGATACACAGAAAAACATATAAAATACCTTGACAAAAAGGGTAATGAAGAGCTTAGCCAATGACTCTTTGTTCTGTTTTCCATAGGTAAAATAAGTTTTAGCAACCTTAGCCACAGACGCAGGATCATCTCCCTCTAGAACAAACATTTGAGACAAGTCAATTTAAGTAACAAAATGCAATCCCAAAAACTGAGAAGACTTCATAATCCAGTTAGCTCCTTTTCATCCTAAAGCAAAACACACGACACGTTGGAACTTCAACAGTAAAGCTCATGCAAGGTAGCAAGACATCTATAACAAGCATTGTGCATTTACCAACAGTCACCACTGCACCTATTGCTACTTTTTTCTTTTTGTCATTTCTTAAAATTATATTTCAGTTCATATTTACTTCGAAACTGTTCCCAGTCTTCTGAGCAAACAACAGATCTACAATGGTCAATGAGTTGAAGACAGATCTTGTCCATATATAGATGTTATATAGTTGTTATGACTATTCATAATAATTCTAGATTTTTTAATGCAAAAAATAGTGCTACATCAAAAAGCATAATTGGGACTCTATGCAATCAATTAACCAATTCATAATTGTTTTCCTCTCAGGCACAGTTTTCATATCAAGTTATCCATCTTCCCAGTCTCCAATCAAAGAACTGAACTCCACCACTTAAACCAGAGGTATTCAGATTGTCATGACCACAATCTTTCTATAAAACTACTATTCATCAATGCGGATAGGCATGTGGGGACCTCATTTGTTAGTAACCACCACAACAAGCACCACCATGACAATTCCAGGTGCCTTAGTTGCCTGTTGCAGCCACTCACCCTCCATGTGTGGCTGCACCTTCTTCTCAATTTCACTAACTGGGTTTCATCCATCCTCTGGACCTGTTAATGCATGGCACAATCTGTTCCTCCCTCCAGCACACTTATTTCTGTTGGAAGCTGCAATGGCTTCTTATGGCTGCAACTTTTTGGTTGTTAGTCTGTTTTGTTCTGCATTTGCATAGATTGTTGTCCTTCCAGCCACAAGCAATTGATTGAAAAAGTTCAAGTTGTTAAACTAATTCAAGCCAAGTACATTATGTGCTCATTTATTTGAAGTTTGGTAAAATCAATTTTGATAGTTTTGATTTTGAATCTCAAAATATTATTGGGATGTATGCTTTATTAATCTTAATCTTATATGTTGAAGTCCAACCACGACTATAGATATGACTAAATAAGAGCTTATAAAGACTAAAACAATCCTCACCTTACGAGATAGCTTTTGGAGTTGAGTTAGGCTTAAAGCCCAAATTCAACATTTTACATTGGGACATGTAACAAATTGCATAAAATTGATCTTAGATGGTAAAAAAACATGCATTATACATAATTCTATCTACCTACACGCCATGTACGATCAAATAGTTTCAATTTCCAACCATTTATTCGTCTTCTAGTTGAAACTATTTCAGCTGTCATTTTATTTTGTTCTCTCCAGCAATATTCAACATGACACTTTAGGCAGTGATATCTCCAGCTATGAGGTTTAATGTTTATATACGCATAAGTGTTTATTTGTAACAAACTAAGAACATTTTAAGTTTCAGATTTACAGGAACTGTTGGAATATTAAGACTATTGATGCTTTAAAAGTTATTGAGAGAGTACATTCGTAAGGGTTATAACATTTAAGAGTTGTATAAAACTAGTATTGGACCTAGATTATTAGTATAAATAGGTATTACAAGTTAGTATCAAACAAACAATTCATCACAAATACTGTTTAACATCCCTAATTCATAATCACAGAGAACTCAAGGATTACAATAAGATTCAAATCAGAAACAATCAATTATTTTCACCACTAGCAGAAACTGTACCTTTAAGTAAAATAGAGAAAGGAGGCAATATAGGAGGATTGCAAGTCTGCATTAAAAACAGGAAGAAAAAAAAAGAATTAGATTTACATACAACAACAACAACCAAGCCTAATCCCACTAGGTGAGATTGGCTAAAATAACTAGTTTTGCATAAATGCAAAAAATAATCCATGTCCAAGGCATCAATAAGTTACTATTTGACAATTACCGTTATTTTAGCATCAAAATCCACACAGAAATTTTGACTAAATAAGTTCATAAGCTGTTTATTTATATATCTATTATAGAAAGGGTGTAGCTGCTTTCTAAAATTACCAGCAAAAATTCTTTTAAAAATTATCTTGACCAATTTTATCCATTCAAGAATTGTTCTCACCATGCAAAATTTTAAATATTCACAACACTTTATAATATTCACAATTGTTTAAATTTTGTACATATAGATAGGATAGAAGAAAAGGGAAATGTAGTAAGAGACAGTGTTAGGTACCCAGGAAACAGAAATACGAAATTGATAGAAACAAGCAAATGAGTGTAAGGATTTTATTGAATAATTGAGAAAAAGATAAAGAATTATTGTCCAAGTTTAACGCAAGGTTCCCCTTTATTACAAACTTTTTGACTCATTGAACGAATCTTTTCCTCATAATTTCCCCCTATTTCTCTAATCACTCTAACTATCCTTAACCACTTTAGGAAAAAATAATAAATGAAACATTTAAGATAAAATATAGAGAGGGATTTATATATATTCCAACCAAGAAAATAAAAAAAAATAAAAAAAACTGATGTAAAATGAGCATATCAAAATTATCAATCATTGACAATATTTTTAATATTATTCATATTTCTTTTTTTTGTTTGTTTGGTTTGGTGATAGACAGGAAATAAAAGACTACAAATATGCTTCACACTTCTAAGATAATCTGCTCCTAATGAGATAAGACTTGGTTGTTGTAAAATCTGATAAACCAAAATTTTCCCTATAAATGAAATATATTTCACATCCATTTCTCTGTTAGGATACAGAGAAAGGGGAGGAAAGAATATTAGTCAGTTAATTAGTTAGAGGATGTTTGTGTGATAAAGTAGGAGCATGTAAAGGAAGAGGATTCATTCATTCTGTATTCTTAGAATTTGGGAATTAAGCATGTGCCTAATGGTCAAAGGGGAGATCCTTGGAGAAGAGATCTCTCTTCTATTTTTTACTCTTTTCTTTTAATCGATAACATTTTTCTTTTCTTTATTTCTATTCATGGTTCCTAACAGTCCAACATGCCAGATCCAAATTCCATGGAGAAGAAACTGCCAAATTTAAATTCCAGGTGAAAGGAAACTGCCATATCTCTTATTGAGAGAAGAAATGGAGGATTCAGTGGAGTTCTTGAAAGGGACCACCAATCATGGTTTACAACATCATTCAAGGTTGTTTAGAACTTTTGAGATTCAGAAAATTTGTCACAGGTTCATAAAGAATAAGGTTGCATAATTACAGAGCTTTAACAGATACTACAAAAGTTGCTCAAGAAGCATGAAATTGATATCATAGAAGAAAGAGTAGAAGCACATGTGTAAACAGCTTCCTTCAAAATCAACTATGCAGTTAAATGAAGCCATTGTAATGCTCACAGAAGCATTTCCTATATTTTTCAAACTATCAGATTCTGACCTATAGGACAAGGTTGAAATTCAAGAGTGGTATTTTACAATAAAAGGGGAGGGGAAGTTAGAATATTAGTTAGTCAGTTAGAGGGTGTTAGTGTGATAAATAAATAGAATATACAGGAAGTTGAATCATTCTGTATTTTTAGCATTTTGGGAATCAAGCAAATGCTTTCAATTATGAAAGAGGAAAACCCTTGGAGGAGAGTGCTATTCTCTATTTTCTGATATGTGTTCCTAACACTACCACAGCTCAAGAAATAGCAATTCTACAACCAAATATAACTAGATTAAGTATTAACTATTTGACCAAATTCAAATCCCAACACTAATGTAAAATGTAATGCTTCCAAAAATGATAAGTGCATCAACCAGATATTCAAAAGGTTTAATACCTGCAAATGAAAAGCAACATACGATACAATAGATAAAGAACTCAAAGTCCGGTCTCTGGGACAGTTGATATTATGTGCTTTTGCCCAGGATTTCATCTACAATAGGCAGAAATGATATTAGCGTGGAAACACTGTTAACATATAATCAATTATACAAAAACAAGTGTCCTGGACAGTTGGTTTGACACATATAACAGAGAAAGTAAATCTAGGGCACAATGAAAGAGCCCACCGGCACAAAAACATGTAGGGAAAAAGCATATTTTAATGAAACCAACTAAACTTTTTTATCGTCAATTATGGTAGATTTCTGTGAAATCTGGTATACCAAATCATCCGTACAATATGTCTTGCCTTACATATTCTTCTATGGCACACACTTTAGGAACTTCATATCAGATACAATGAAATATTTTCATTCCTATTGCAGATGGCCATACACAAAGCTTGTCAATTGTCCTCATCGATTTATTAACAAGAAAAGAAATCCTGCATTTACCTAGAGAATGTGATAATTTATCACAATTTCAATGTCACTAGTAATTTTCCATCTGCTAGGTTTCCATTCAAATTTATTTTAAATGAAAATATTAAAACAAGGCAAATAGCAGCAGTAGCATGCAACATATGATTACCAGGAAACATAGCTTTTGAAATCTTTCATCTATGGCAGAAATTGAATGGATAATATGAGATTTTGCAATACCATCCCTATTATCAACTGATAAATCACATTCAATACCAGTTCCACTGTCAGTAACTTTTATAATTGGTACCCTGGCAGACAAGATAGACTCTAAACCAGTAACATGTCCTTTTCCTGCAACACACGTTTCATTGGCGTTATATTTCTAACAAGATCATCAAAGTTGAAGATTCATAAAATATCAGCTCCAACATGCCACAATCATTTTCATTCAGATGATAACAAAGATAGACAAATATTTTATTTCACTTTTCTGTCTGAAGTCCATTGTACAAACTAAAATTGAGCTGGTATATAAGTTCCTTATTTAAAACTAGGCATTCTGTCAGTGTCAGCATAATCATTATCCACATAGATTGATACTGTAAATTGACAGGGTCCAGGCCCAAGATTTAGAAATAGGAAAAGAAGCACTACCTAGTCAGGGAGATGAGAAACCTAAGTGACAAAAGGTTTATACTGTGAAGAGGCAGGTGCTCAGGTAGCAAGTCAATTATTTGGAGGTAATGACAGAGAATTTGTTAGAGGAGTGACAAATTTACAAATTTAGTCCTGTGTCCAACAGCTCTTAAGGTAGGAGGTTTGTTGCAACTTGCAAGATAGGGTAGTGATATTTTCCAGTTGAGAAGGAGTAGTGTGGGCAGAGGGTATTTTTCTCTGTAGGAGGAGCTCTAAGCTCTGGGAATTGCAGTAAATATCCTTCCTGGAGAAATGAAATAATACTGCTACTTGATTTTGTGTTTCCATTTCTTTGAACTATTTTGTGTGATTTACTGTTTGTGTTTGATATCATAAATAATTTATTTCCCCTTGTTACAAGACACAACTAAATCATAACCCACTAAACATGAAATCAGATCATGCAATTTTTCAGGTGGAGTAACATTCTCATCTAGGAAAAACATGTATTGCAGCATTCTGCACCAAGTAGGAAAAGGCTGAGGGCTGTTGTAATGTTCAGTGCATAAAATTTAATAATTCAGGGTTTCAACTTTCAACTTTCAAGTTATGCTAAAACGCATATTAATTCTGTCCTAGTTTGTGGGTAATCACATAAAAAGTTATCAAACACATTGCCATTATGTATTGTTTAATGGCAGCCATGCCACGTTGCCATAATGAGTTTCCAGCAATATGCCATTTTTATGGCTATACTATAGTAATGACATTTTGTCATGGCAGCCTATATCAGCCACTTTTATCATGGCAGTTATGGCAGTTAACCATGTCAATGGTGGAAAAAGAGGCTTTTACTCCACTTTTGAGGGGGGGGGAAAAAAAAGAATAGTTTCTGACTATTCAGAGACCACTCAATAAGCACTGAATATATTGTAAACACAACTACAAAAGTGCTCTCGCCGTCTAAAAACTCAAACCCAACACAGTAATGAGGCGAATGACTGTTTTGCCTTTCTCAGGTAACCTCAGTTCAAAAATCCCTGTTTCGTTGTTTCTTCTCTTCCTACAATTTTCTATCTCTGTTTTCTTCTCCTTTCTCTCCATTTTCCTATATTCTCTGAGACTATCTTAATTCCCCTGTTTTGAGGCTCTCGCAGTTCTAGGTCTTTCCCAATTCCACTCTGCTCTCTGAGCCTCTATTTAGTGATTCTCACTTTTCTGTTTGTTTTCTAATAATGGCAGATCAATATCTATGATCATCACAGACAAAGAATTGTAGGACTAATTCAATTGATCGATTTGTGGACATAATACCAGAATACTTTTTACACATTCATAATTTTTTTTATTACAACCACTGAGGAACCACCAAGGTTCCACCATATCTTTATGGCAAATTTGCAGTGCCATGGCAGATGGCAGTGGTGGTTTCCATGCTCTATGTAACAAGCATGGCATTTTATGGTGTTTTCTGATGACGGTGCCATGGTGGCTGTTATGCACATGGTGGTAATGTCAATAACGGTGGTCCTGGTAGAAAAATGGTGGTTTTTGAAGAAAAATGATTTTGTTTTTGCAAAAAAATGAGTTGGGCCATGGACTCAACCCAGCCCAAAGGAAGAACCCGCAAGCCCAACCCTAATAATCTTGCCTCTCTGCTTCATCTCTCACTTCTCTCTTCTTCATCTCTGGTTTCTCTCATCTTTGTTCTTCATTCGGGTCTGCTCCAACTCTTGTTTTCCCAACTAGCAGCAACTACTCCATCTCCCGTGACCGCCCCTCCATTTCCGGCTACTCCATTTATTTCGGTAGCTTTTTTTTTTTTTCCCTCTCCATTTATATCAGCTTTCCTTAACATGGCTCAACAAAAATTATGTTTTTATTGTTATCTTTACATTTGATGACTGTTTATTTTGTAATGAACCATGTTTTGAATTGTGGGTTATTCTACTTATATTTTGAGTTAATTCATTTCTATCACGGTAGTTAGTATTGCACAAAACGCGATACGAATCTACTGATTCAATATGAATATTTGTGGCAGCGATACATATCAAACCAAGTATCGTTTTGAATTCGGAATCGTATTGCGAATCGCATGTATCGACCGAACTGATGCTGAGACGTGATTCAGTGCGTGGCGCACGATTCAAGCGCAACCCGGGTCGCGCAAAAAAATGGGTCGGGTCAGCGTGACCCGGAACAGTAAAAACCCTAAAAAATCTTTTTTTTTAATTTTTCTTTACAAAATTGCCGATTTTTACTTTAAGTTTTTTCTGTTGGTACACCCATTATGAAATATTAAAAGGAAATCCTATTTTCTCATTCCCCTTTCATTCCCGCTCTTTTCTTTTCTCTTTTCTCTACGTACAGAGTTTAATGTTCATCCTATTCTCTATTATTTTATTATTGTCATTGTTGTAATTCTTCTCACAACTTCCCACTTCCTATTCAATATTTCCGGTGGTCCCCCTCTCCTTTTGCTATGGTTCCTTTTTTTTATTTGGCTTCTCCTCTCTTTTTTACTTGTTGTTTGCTGTTTGGGGAGACAAATAGGTCCTACAAAAAAACAAAAGAAAGTGATATCACATGGAAACATTGTGAAAGTGTCCCTCCGCACAAGCTATTAGTAAAATGCAAATATTGTTCTCATTCTTGTTGGGGTGGAGTTGCAAGGATAAAACATCATTTAGCAGGAATAAGGGCAAATGTGAGTGCCTGTACAAGTGTTCCACATGAGGTAAATGAGACATTCATCAAGCTATTGGAAGAGAAAGAAAAGAAAAAAGATGAAAATAGCTTGGAGTTTTCTGAAGAAACTGAGACTCAGGATGTAAGTGGTCATCAAAAGAAAAGTATGGATTCTTTTGTCAACAAAGAAAATGAGGGACATCTAAAAATTTGAAGCAAACAACAATGAATACAATGTTTAAAGATAGAGATATTGTCATTCAAGAAATTTGCAAATACATTTATGCTAATGTCTTACCATTTAATTTGGTTAGAAGCTCCCATTTTATTCAAATGGTGAAAGCTATTGGAGAATTTGGCAGGAGTTTAAAACCTCCTACTTATCATGAAGTCAGAGTCTCTTTTTTGAATAAAGCAATTGATAGCATCCATCAAAATTTGGAGAAATATAAAAGTGAATGGGAGAAATGGGACTACACTTTGATGTGTGATAGTTGGACAGACGGGAAAGGAAAGTCACTTACTAATTTTCTTGTTAACAGTCCTACAGTAATAGTGGGACTGTTTTTCTAAAATCTATTGATACTACTGATGTAATTAAGGATGCCAAGCAAATGTTTAAATTATTGGACAGCATGGTAGATGAAATTGGGGAAGAAAATATAGTGCAAGTTGTAACAGATGGTGTTTCTAATCTTGTGGCAGCAGGAAAAATATTAGAAGAGAAGAGAACTAAATTATTTTGGTCACCTTGTGCAGCCCATTGTCTTGATTTAGTTCTAGAAGATATTGGAGAGCTTCCAATTTTCTATGCTACTATTACAAATGCAAAGAAAATCACAACTTACATATATAAGCATACATGGGTCCTTAATTTGTACAAAAAGCATTCCAAGAGAAGGGAGTTAGTTAGACCAGCCGTAACAAGGTTTGCAACTGCTTATCTTACATTAAATTGCATTATGCAACAAAAGAATGCTCTTAGATCTATGTTTGCTTCAGAAGAGTTTGCTTCTAGTTCTTATGCTAATAATAGAGTTGAGGCTAAGCAAGTGATGAGCATAGTGTTGAGTGATGATAAATTTTGGAAATCCATCAAATATTGTTTAAAGTGTGTAATTCCACTTGTGAAAGTACTTAGACTTGTAGATGGTGATTCAAAACCAGCCATGCCATATATTTATGAAGCAATAGATAGAGCCAAAGAGAAAATTGCTGAAAATTTCCAAAAAAAAGAGTCAAGGTATAAGAAAGTGTGGAAGATCATTGATACTAGGTAGAATTTTCAAATACATAGACCTCTCCATGCAGCTGCATATTATCTCAATCCTAAGTAAGTAGACATTCTTAATATCTTAAATTTCATTTATCAGCCTATTCATCCTGACCATTTTTTATTGTTTTGTTAGGTTCCATTATGACAAAAACTTTAATCCAGATAGTGCAGTTTTGTATGGTTTATATGAAACTATTGAAAGAATGGTTTCAGATAGAAGGACAAGATTTTTGATTGATCAACAACTTGAGAAGTTTAAGTTAGCCAAAGAATTATTGGGAATGAATATGACAATAGACACTAGAGACAAAAAGCAACCTGGTAACTCTTCAATCTTGATACTTTGTTAATTTTACAAATAATTATAAACCAATAAGTAACATGACATACTTTACTAATTGTTTATACATATTTTGTTTTGAATTTTAATAGCTCTTTGGTGGGAGAGTTATGGTGGAGATGGTAAAGAGTTGCAAAAAGTAGCCATGAGAATTTTGAGTCTTACATGTAGTACAACAGGATGTGAAAGGAATTGGAGTACATTTGATCAAGTGCATACTAAAAGAAGAAATCGTTTGGAACAACAAAGACTAAATGCACTTGTGTTTGTTAAATATAACCTACAATTAGAGATGAGACAAAAGTGTAGAGAAGAGAGGGGAGAGACTTATGATCCCATATGTTTATCCGATATTGAATCAGATGATGAATCCGATATTGAATCAGATGATGAATGGATTGTTGAAAAAGAGGATCCATGTTTACCAAATGATGCTTCATGGATGGATATACATGAGTGCTTTACTTTTGAAGAGGGAGCTTCAGGCAAGAAAAGAAAAAGAGGTATTTGTGCTGATTTAGAATTAAAGCTTGAACAAAAAATACTAAAAATTTAATTACTCAAATACATATTGTCATGTTTGTTCCATTATTTTGGTTTTATAGGTCCAAGAAACTTAAATACCAAAACTGATAAGAAGAAAAAATCTATAATAGAAGATGATAATGAAATTGAAGGCATTATTAGAGATGGGGTGGAAGAAGAACTTTTGATTTTGGAAAATGAAGAAGATGAACTAAGTGACATAGATCTTGAGGACAATAAATGATCATATCCATTCAAACTTTTGCTATAGTGACTTGCTGTCATTTTTAGTTTATCTTTTTGAAAGACTTTATGTTGAATTTGAGCAGTCACTATTTTTGATAATGTGACTGAGTGTTATGATTTGAATCTTAGTTTGCTTACAAGTGTATGTCACATTGTTAGTGATATATTATTTACTTCAAAATATTAATATATATCTGTTTCTATATATTATAATGTTCTTATATTTATATTTTTTATGTTTTAAATTATTGATTTTGAATCTTACGATTCGATTCATGATTCAAAAAATAGGTCATATGATTCACAAGTTGAATCCCGATTTAACTACCTTGATTTCTATCATTTTCTATAGCCTATAATATTTTTTATTAATTTTATTATATCTGCCATAATTTTGCCATGGCGGCCACCATAATTTTATGATAGTTTTTTGAGTTTCTGCCATCCGCCGTTGATAACCTTGGTTGTCATATCTATACTGCATCTGTAACTTCCCACTTTCATATGCTTATGATCCAAGAGATGTTGATGCTTTTTCTCTTAAATAATTTCATCTATATCTACTACCAGCATTGAATCTCTAGGATACATTGATATTTCCCATATATACCTACAGATTCTATACTAATAACAAGCCATAGTGACCTTGCCACAATTGGCTATGGTTCAGTATACAATACATGCCACTTGATTCATTGCCCATAGGAAAAGATTAGCTCAGAGACCAAAAAATGTTGTTTGGTGAAAAGAACTATGACAACAACCAATTATGCAGCAAACTCAAATAGTATAAAGCCCTGGAGTTAAAATTCTTAAATAAGGATGCTCCATATCATGGATCAAACAAAATTGTTCTGATTTTGCTTATGAACTCTGATTAACTACCAGCATATTAAAATATATAAGATTTGAAAGATTAATTCAAGAATAGGTTAACTTGTGTGTATTATTGCATAACTTTCCCCTTAACAAAAGCTAACAATAGTAACTGGCAGTACGTAGATCTTAAAAACTTACTTTGAATTAATTGTAATTTCTTATTAAACTTCCGAAGGGTTGCAATCTTCTTCTGCCGAGAAACTTCAGTTGAATAATTGAAATTGATAGATAAATCAAGATCACTTTTTTCATCGAACATATCCATTACAAATGATCCATACTCTTCCACAACAGGGGAGTCATCATTATTGCCTGAAAAATAAAATTAAACAAAAGCATTGTTTACACAAGAATGAGCTAAGATATGAACTAAATTTAAATGAAGTGAACAATAATAGAAGAAAGAAAGGGAGATGAATGTGATGCACCCAGGTTGATTTTCTTTATTTTTTTTGGAAAGGATATGGTGCAATTATTTTTTAATTATCTGTTTCCAATTATAATAGGTAATGCAAAAAATAATATATGTGAAAGAAACATCAATTTAACAATTCTCTGACATTGTTGAAAATTAAACTCCAAAGCAAAATATGCTTCTTTACCAAAAGAAATGCTGTTTACAATAAGAAAACAGAAACCAAACAAAAATGAGTCTAAATGATAGTCACCTAGTCCATAATTCTCTTCGGTAGAGGTACAGATATACAGTATGTGGTACACTAATAGATATATATGATACGTAGGAAGTATTCCTAGTTGGTACACTGTTGGGGTTCACAATACATTTCAAAATATTATTAGGTGCATTTTTATTATAATTTAAAAAAATACAATGTAAAATTTTTAACTCATAATATTTAAAATATCTTTTTCTATTTATATGTACCACAATAAATATATTCTGAGAAATTTTTACGTTTCCTGTGTTAGGAATGCATCATTTACCTTTTTCCTTCAGGACAGTTATTAAGAGCAATTTCCATCACAAATCAAAGCATATCAATATGTTAAAGAACCACATTTTGGAACACTCACAAACCAGTTCGTAAATTGCTTGGGTGGAGAGCAAATTTTGTAACTATGGTCCAAATTAATCAAAGTTGAAGTGAAATCAAGGCATTTTGATTTGAAGGTCCATGGGATGATCCAAAGGAAAAGAATTGCTTAGACTTTTATTGAGTAGCTTCAACAGTAAAAAGACTGAATGAGGCAAAACCTTATTCAACTCTATAAAACCATAGTTGTTAATATCACATAGCAGTGCACTAGCAGTTGAGCCCAAAAACACCATAGTGGGATAACACATAGCTGGATGGTCACTATTCTAAATTTTTCTCATATAGATTAAATAATTTATACCATATGCATATTGTTAAGAAATTTAGCCCAGCTCATAGGAAAAGGACTACCCTAACCCTTATAAGGAGTATTCTAATTCTATTCTAAGTCAATGTGAGATATCTTAACACATATAAATGCTAAAAAAATTTGAAAAAAAACTCAAAGTTCATGACATATTCATAATTAAGAATAAAAGAGTCTTAGGTCATCAGCAAAGCATACAAGTAAATAGCAAAAAGTCAATGAAACAAACAAAATTCAGAAGACATGTTCATATTCAAATACAAGACATCTTAAACATTCAATAACAAGTAAGGGTGGATGTCACACCGATAAAAGAACAGGGAAGGTTAGTTCAGAACAGAGACAAGAATAGAGGGCAGGTGCTAAGGAAATACTGTCAAAAATGGGTGAGTGTTGGACATTAGAAGCATGAGAAACTACACCCAATTAGGGTTTTTCAAAATTCTGTAAAGAGAGGAAAATATCAACCTTATCCCCCCTCACACACACAAAACAATGAAGTTTCAGGGGCAAAAATGCCTCACTTTAGCACCGCTATAGTACCACTAATGCGGCCACAACAGCCGTTATTTGAAAAGGCGCCACTATTGAAACTTTGCAGCAGTTCATGGCTGCTCCACACCACTGTGCTGCTACAGCACGCTATTGATAATTATGTCTACAACAAGTAAAAGAATAGGAAACTAAACAATTAGTGTCATTACATCCAATTATATGGGCATATATGTTGCTCTTTTTACATTCTTATTAATGCAGTTGTTCAGAATAAATTTTGTCAGGAAGAATGTAACAAAATATTACCATATATTTCCTTCACTATGGTATTGAAGATGCGAATCAAATCTCTCCTATTGTGATAATCAATTGGTTTGGGACTCAGTCTAACAAAGGTATCACAAAGGAGCCTGTCTAGATCAATGACACGTGAAGAAGTGAACTTAATCTTGGCTAATATCTCTGACTCGAGCTTCTCTACCATCTTTGTAAGGTCTGGCACAGCACAAAAAAAATCAAGTCACTACTTCAACAATTAATGCAGTGTTTGCCCATATTTGAAACACCAACGATAAATAAAATAAATAAAGTTAGGAAAATGAAGCATCCTAGAAAGTTAATTTTGCCAATCCTTTGTTCCCCTCTAAAATTGGTGGAGAGGGAATAACAAAGGAAAAGATTTAAATGACTCTCACCGAACTGAGTTTTCACTGTCAATAATTAAAGGAAACAGAACAAGGCAGAATTCATTCTTCACGCGAACAAAAAAGAAAAAATATGGCCAAACCCAAATCCTGCAAATCTACCCCTTCCGGCCACATCAAGGTATGCTTATGAGGGTGGTTTTGAAGGAAAAAAGAAGGGAGAATATAAATTTCATTTCCATTAAACATCCTTTAACTTGATAATTTTTCTCAACAACAATTAAGTGTTATTCCATCAGGTAAAATTGGCTACATAAATCACAGACATTATCAAGCTCGATCAAAAACCAAATTATCATAAATACTATTTATCATCAAATCTCTTTTAATAATTTTTTCTAAAGTTCTTCTAAATCTCCCCCTATTCTTTTTTATTAGATTAAAATTCATGTCATTTACTTTTCTTACTAGTGCCACCTGTAAACTTTCTTTGCATGTAACCAAACCACCTTAAACAATTTTTTGTTGTCTTTTCCAATATAGATGGTGTTACTCCAATATTTTGCGTATACAATAATTTCTTATCTTGTCTTTTTTTATATGACAACTTATTCATCATAACATTTTTATTTATGTCACTCATCTTTTTTTTTTTCATGTTTAACATTCACTTCCATATAAGATAATTAGTCATTTAGCAAGACAATAAAACTGTCCTTTCAACTTTATAGATAGCTAGTGATCACATAATTTTTAATATTTTTGTCTACTTTAACCACCATTCAACTTGTATTCTATGATATCTTCTATAATATATTAATCACTTTGTAAAATCAATCCAAAGTACCTAAATTTGAAGAGTTGTAATATAATATCATATCTAATTTTAACTTTCAACACATGATTCTCATCTTGTTTTGTTTTATAAATGTGTAATACACACGTAGCATGTTTTACGTTTGGCGTTTGCTCAAAACAAAAACATTTAAATTCTAAAGTATCCCTTCATAACTCTAGTTTAGAGTTAACATCTTTTGATTTCTCAAGTAGGTCTATGTCATCAACAAAAAGTATGTACTTAGGATTTAGGAATAATTTTATTTACGTCACTTATAAACACATTTAAGGCTAAGTTAAACAAGTTAAGACTCATCATAAAATCCTAATATAAACCTATCCCTACCCTATAAAGAAGTCCTTAAATACGCATTTAAGAGTTCTTACACATATAATTATTATCTCATATGCATCTTGTATAGCCTAAATATATATTGCACGGACTAAGTTTCTTTTTAGAGCTTTTCTCGACACTCTCTTGACACAGTTGCATGTTTTTTCCTGTTTTTTCTGAGTTAATAAAAATCATAGGTAAATCATTTTCTTTGTACTAGTACTAGTATTTTTCTATCAATGTTTAATCACATTTTACAATAATTTTGTAATTTTATAGAAAGTTTTTTGCATAATGTCTTAATTAGTAATAAAAAATTTTACTTCTTCATCTTTGATATACCTAACTTTGTCCAAATCTTTGATTTTTTTTTTCTACTTTTGGCAAGTTTACAGAAAAAAAAAAATCTCTCTCTACTTGATAATTTCTTAAAATAACATAAATCAATAAAATGGTAGAATGGCATGACCTCCATGTCATAATGTTTTGTTTATTTTTACGAACAATTTATAACCTTATCAATTTAAAAAAATTGCCCTAGGTTTTGTTTTTTTTACTTTCTAAATCTCAAATGGAGAGGCTATAATGGATTGCTGTGATTCATACCACAACAACTCATCCTCCAATGCATCCTCTTCTCCTCGTTTCAGAAGAGGATAAACCAGAACCCAGAACATAAAACACACTTGGATGGAAGGAAGCATAACACACTGTATAATGCTCCCAAACCTAGTGGTGTGAACACCTTTTCTCCCTCTGAATGAAACTACTTAAATCAAACGAACAATAATTATTACCGCCGTTTCAATTCCCTAACGATTACAATGAGTTTAAATTGTCAATACTGCAATTGCAATTGAATTTGCTCACAATTCCAGTAACCGCAAACCACCGCAATTTAAAACCACGATGATTATCAATAATTCCATTCAATTCTACGTTTAATGCATCAAAATAAATCAGTCACGACCATTCCCATTCCTCAATCCTAATCCCGCGCACATACGAAGTCTAACTCTAATCTAACAGTCTCTTTTTTTTTTTTTTCCTTTTTAAATTCAAATAATCTCGGTGACAAGTCATTCAAGACACAAAAACAAAAAAACTCGATTGAATTGTATTTACTCACCTTTATCAACCGACTCCATTATTGCCTGGAAACCTGACCATTGAACAACAAAGGAATTGCTTGAGCTTCAAACATGACGAAATAACATATAATACTATACATAAAGATAAATGATAGAATGAAAAGCGTGAAGTGATTGACAAAGAGGTGAATAGGGTACGTAATTGTGGGTGTGGTGGGAGAAGAATACTTACGAGAGGAAGCGGTTGCAGAGAAGGGGAAAATTTACAGATAGATTCGCTTACGTTTGCCTGTTGTGTCCTTTCCCACGCCTCCAGTGAAAACCATTCGGTTCCAAGTTCCACGAAATGAGAAAATTTAAATTTTCTTTTTCCTAGGTTCAATAATTTTGATTAGATCAAATTATAAGCCAAATATTCCACTATTAAACAAAATTATATTATTTTTTTATTCTTAAAAATTAAATTTTAATATACTGTTAATATTTATTATTAATTAAAAAATATCATAAATACTAACAGAAATTAATTTGAATGTTAAACATTTTAGTATCAGTTAACTAAAGTCTCGAAATATATATAAAAAAAATTATCAAAAATAAATACACTATATCTAAGTGTGATCTAAGTTGGATCTAAATTTATCTAGATAAAAAATTATAAATTATGTTATTTTTTCAATAGCTGTTATAATTTTAAATTATGTTATTCATATATTTTATAGACTTTTAAAGTTATTTTATTTATTTATTTATTTTATTATGTAAAATACTTTTCAAATTATTAAATATATTAATGCACGGATTGGTTTATTTTTTTATTAAAAATTATTTTAAGAAAAAATATAATATACTTTTTTATTATTTTAAAAATAAATTAAATTAAAGACTATATAATTTGTTAATTTAAAAATATATTTGATTTTCTATAATAAGATTTAAAAAAATTAAATATATTAAATAATTTATTAAATAACATGTATTGCACGATTTTATCTAGACTTTTTTTATTAAATTTTGTATTTAAAAAATTAAATATAAATAATTATATTTTTAAGAAAAATTTTAAAAACTAATATTTTTAATTAATTTAGAATAAATTATTTTACAAAACTATTATATATATATAAATACAATGTATAGATAATATTTTTTTTATTTTTAAGGTTTTGTTACCATCAAATACTTTGAAATAATTAATTTAATTAAATATTTATTTATTTTTATATGAATTTTTATAATTATGAATCAATTATAATTTAGCTCTAAGTATTATAACTTATTAACAAGTTTTTAAAATTTGTGTAAATTACTTATATAAATAAAGATGAAGACATATTTAACAATAAAATAGAAGATAAATATAATTAATATAATAAAGATTTTTTTATTTGTATTATAAATATTTGTTTAAATGTTTCTAGTGATGCTTGAAGTCTAAATTTGACTTGATTGATTTATTAGATACAAATTTAATTTAATTTATTTTTTTGAATATTTATTAAATCAATTACATGATGAAAATTATTAAATGGTTAGCCACCTAAAAATAATAAGGTTGTCATATTTTTTTATGCTTAAATAGTTAAGTTGTATAAGATTCTTAAAAGAAAACATATTTTTGGTAAGAAAATTCTTGCTATGCAATTGGCTGAAGCAAGAATATGATTTTGAACAAGAAGTTAGAGACACAATTTGATGAAATACAACAACAAATTAAGAAGTAGATGAATTTGATGGGACAATCCATTACAACACCCTAAGAAATAATGGAAAAGATGATGAAAAGCAACATTAAAGATGACTCAAGTATTAAGAAAGCCTAAGACATAAAAGATGAAGATGTGAATTTTAACAAAAAGTAAGTTGCCAAGGCACCCAAGATTCTTTTTCCACCTTTTGATGGGACTAAATATTGAGAATAGAAAGCTAAATGTGAGCACTACTTGGGGTTAAAAGATGTACCAAAAATCTAGAAATCTAAACTTCTAATAATAGCTATGGAGGAAAAGGCTTTTGCATGGCTACAACATTACTCGATACAGAGAGATAAAGATAAATTAAATTGGAGACAAATTGTTTATGATATGGGTTATATATTTGATGAGGGTAACTACAATGATCCTTTACAAGAATTAACAAGATTGAATCAAACAAGCACTTTAGAAGAGTATTTGGAGGCTTTTGATGAACTATTGGCTAGAGCAAAAGTAGCATAGGAGTTAAGTGTTTAAAGCATGTTTTTGAAACATTTAAGATGTTTTTTTAGAGATAGTTAAGCTACACAAATTCCCCTCATCTATTATGATAGATAAAGATCAATTGTTTCTTGACTATTTTTAGGTTGAGTTATTCAAATAAGCCGAGACAAAGTTAAAGTATAGCACTTTCTACCATCACACTATTTTTATAGTCATGGTCTAATGTCAAATACTTCTTTAAAGTGAAGTGATTAGAGAGAAGTTAAATCCTAGTCTTACTTTACCTATTTAAATAATAAACTTAATTTAGATAATTAAAAAATTTTAATTAATTAAATAACTCGAACATAAGAAAAAAAATGACTTATTTAAGACTCATAAAATTTATAAAAATATTAAATAATTTTATATAAAAATTATATTAAATAAATTAAATTTTAAATTAGACATCTTTTTCATTAGATTTGGTGAAAAGTTTCTTTACTACAAACCTTTTGAGAAAGAGAGTACTGATTGCTGGGATCTTTTACTTTACTATTACTTATGCATCTTTTTCAGTAATATCTTTATATTTTGCTTTGTAATAATATTGTTATTTGTATATTTTAGATTTTTGATATCATTTCATTTGCTAATTTTAAAGATCTATAACTTATTTAGTTATATTGTATTCATTGATTTAAGGTGTGAAACTTTATGCTATTAAATTTGCTTAATGATTTATAGATTGATGTTCATTCAATTGTATTTGTTGTATTTTATTTATTTAATTATTTAAATAAAATATGTAGCTTGAAAGTGATAAATAGAAATATGTAATTTTATTATAAATACTTAAGGTGTTGAACTATTTTTTTTATGAGATATGCCTATTTAGATAGTTTGATGACCTATTTATAAAAAAACTTAATGACATATTAAAGGTCTTAATACAAAGTAGACCATTAAAAAAAGCTAATAAATTGAATTAAGTTGTTAGAAAGTTCATACTAAACTTAATAAAAAGTTTATAATAGATAATATATCAAACTTATGCTTCAAATTATTAAATAGGTTTAAGTCTACTTATACAAAATCTAACCTAGAATAACCTATTTCTATACCTAGATGTGAATGAGTTATGCAAAGAGATATTAATTAAACATAAAATAGATACATGGATACAACAATTTGAAGAACTTAATAAACATGAAAAGAATATCCATATAAATAACTTATTTACTTCACATGTATGCTCCCAAGCTTCAATAACCATATTTCTATCTAACATACTTTGTAGTATGTTAGCAATCCTCTCAAACTTCGGACTTACAATAAATAACACTAATGCTACCTTTTGACACCTTTATAGGGTCTATGTTTATCACTTTAATAGGTTAATCCTCAAGCGATGGTAAGAGGTAAGGGTGAGAATCTTGTGGAACCGATGCATGTATCCCTCAACGTACTGTCTTGGGTGTATGAATTGAGCCCACAAGCCTCTTAATAACTTAAATGGTCTACATTGAACATAAAAAGTAAAGGTGATCATGGAATGTCATACACGACCAAATTGACACAATACTCGCTCTGGTAAATGAGCATGCATAAAGTTCACACATGATATATCCAAAATAAAAAGACATCTCCTCAAATGCATTATGTACTCTATGACTAATATATATAATCCAACATACCATTATTCATAATCTAATCAAGAAAAATGCAAAAAGGCATCACTCCACTTGCACCTCTCATAAGTCTGAAAAGTGCTAAAAAAATTCATGATTAACTAGATACTATTAAAGAAATTTTAATACTTAATTAATTTACCAAACAAAAATAAGCCTTATAATCTAATTAAAATAAATAGATTAATATATATATATATATATATATATATATATGTCATGTAACCTCTCACTTGTCTAAGTGTGTGATGCATACTAGCATCACTCAAATGCTCATAAGGAATGCAAGTGCAACAACCCCCAATGCATACCTATTAACTATTATCAAGTCATAGAGTATTTTCAAGTAAATTACTAAGGTATAGGTTGCCATTTTATTTGTAAATATAGTGAAACCAATAAGTGAAGTAGAAATGCTCATGTTATATACTCCAATAATCATTATGTAGTTGCATATGATAAACATCTCAAAGTCAACTGAAACTCACATATGTGTTATGCATAGTAGTCATCTCTATTAGTATATCGACTATAGTAATAATTGATAGGCTCACCAAAATTGAGCAAGCAAGGTCTTTAGACATTGGAGGATATGAAAAAAATTCACCTACCACAAGTAGATATAACAAAAATGATGTAACACCTTAAATTAATTTCCAAGTAATAATTTCACAAAATGGAAGTAATAAAATTTTTATTTAAATAAAAAGATCCTATCATAGAGTTTCATAAAACAGTTCAAAATAATAAAAGATTACAAATTTATATCAAACACTGTTACAGGACTAATTCGGACTAATTCAGTTACATCATATTACAAAATACAATCTATGCCCTATAGCAGTTCATCCTTCCTTCACTGAGTCCGATATTGACTGTCTTGGTCACCTGAAAAATAAATGTAAGGATGAACATTTTACACTATCCAATACACACAAACATAAAGACTCACATCAAATACTACACATTTACCAACATATTTGAATCATGCATTCACAAGACAAGCATCTCAATCTCAGTCACAATCATCTATTTAAATTTAAAACACAACCGGTACACACATTGCACCAACATTTCACACATGTGCGCTTACTGCACCTAACCACGCTCACTGTGGCATTATGATCACAGTTTCATACCATGAATGGTCGTCGGTTACCCCTGCCTCACAGATACCACGTGAGCAATCACGGATTGCTCAGCAAAAGTAGTGGTCAGAAGTCTAGTCAGGAGGAGAGTGTGTGACCTGTAGTGCACCCACGCTTACTGTTGGTGTCACCACCACTCTCGCTTCTCTAAGGTATTTCTACCGTCCTCATCTTCCACACCTCCAGTATATCAATAAACCATTCACAGCATCATTACAACAGCATTTAACATGCCTCATTCACACACATGTTTCTTATTCACAGCACATGACACAATATCCATAGTCATTAACATTACACGGTACATAGACCCACATTCATTTGCACACACGGCACAAGTGCCCACATTCATCTACCACACACGACACATATCCATTCCATACATACAACATTTCAACATGCCATCTATACAAATTTCTAACCATTTACATCATTCAAGGACACGCAAACACACATATTCACCCATATTAGGCTCAATCATTTCACTCATCACATTCAATATCAATTGCTCAACATGCTCATACACATTTTCTACTCTCTATTTCAGTCATATCATAACATTCAATGAAATAATTGATAAATTAAACACAACAAGATAGAGTAGAATCCCCCTTACCTCGAATTGAAGACCCACACACGAATTTAGCTCAAGGAAGTGTTCCTCTTGCAAACTTAGTCCTAAATACATGGAGGAATCTCATAAGGATCAAGGAAAACCAAGAGAACAGAGAATGGGAGAGAGAGACCGAAACCCTAACAATTAAAACTCACCTTCAAGCGTTTCCCACATGAATCCAACCTTCAATCTAGCTCACGAACGGCTTTTGAGACAATTTAATCGGTGGAAAATGGTTTGGAGGTGAGAGAATCGAAGGGACCTTGAAGAGAGAAAAGGGAAAAAATGAGTTTCTCAAGCCCTAGCCCCTTTAAATCTTCTCTGGTCATGACACTCTCGCTGCAGCGATGCCCCCTGTCGCTACAACTAAAATATCAGAGAAAATTGCATCTTGATTTCTGCAGATTCTCGCTACAGCGAGACTGCACCTAGAAATTTACCCAAAATTGTTGCTTTGTCACTATAGTGACAAGGCGACAGTTTCACGCCTTCCTCTCAGGGTCCTCTCGCTACAGCGAGAATGCCCCAGTAATACACCTTTAACCTGATTTTTGGTCCAATCAATCCAATTCAATCATATACAAATATAGTTATACACGTCCATAAGCATTTATACACACCAACATTCAAAGTTCATCACACGCTCAAGTGCAACTCTAATATATATTCACATCATACATATATATGTTTATATATATATATATATATATATATATATATATATATATATATATATACAGACACACAAAACACGAAAAAGTCAACGCAACTACTTATATTAATAATCAAACTATATTACAAAAAATTTGGAGCGTTACAAATGACACATCATCTAACGTAATCACCAACTCACTCACTTAGTAAGTGAAAGCTACTTGCGTCAATGTGTCATCTCTCAACAAAGGAAGACAAAAGTCCATTGTCAATTATTTGATATATATAATCTATTAATGGTGCTAACCTATAAATTTTGGCAATATTTTATTTGCACTCATGAGTTATTTTTAACTCGTCCACTCTTTCACCATGAGTGATTATGTTTAGGTAAATATAATAATCATTTAAATAATATCATTATTATCTCTTAATCACATAAATAATGAGCAACATGACCTTTATAAAACCTAAGCACAAATGCATCATCAAATCCTCCTAAAAATTGTTCTACTGTTGGTTTAGAGGGCTTGTAAGAACACCTTCCTATTGTCCATCATAGTCCTTTTGGTTCATCATGATCTTCCTATTCTATAGCTACATGTGCACATTCTTTATGTATAAAAGTTGTAGGGCATATATGTCTTTCTCTTGTTGCTATAATTGCAATGTAAATAAAATTTTTTAAAAAATTAAGCAAATTTAGTGATTTTGTCTTCCAACTTTTAGGTGAGTTTCAATTTTATTCTATATTTTTTAGTCTATTGTAGTCCTCTAACTTTTAAAAATATTTCAAATAGGTCTTTTTTATACTAAAAGTGTTAATTATATTAAAAGTTTTTGTTATTTTCTACGACATGTACTGTGTGGATATTATTCATTGTCTTCTTTAGATCTCAAACTGTAACTCCTTCACCTTTTCCTCTTATGCCTTCCATTTTCATATTCTTAGCTGCTCTTTTCCTTTTTCTTCTTCATCTTTGTAATACTTTCTTGATCCAACATCACCTTCTGATTTTTCAAACAATTATATTCATCCAACATCTTGCCTAAAGTCAACATGGTCTTTTCTCTAATCAAATATAACTAGTAAAATATTTAAGATTGGAATGAAATATTAAACTACGTTTGTTATTCAACGCATCATCATTTTTACAACATCTAATACATTGATGAAAATGCATCTTTCATCTCTTGCATTATATTTTTTGATTTCTTCAAATGATAATTAATTTCCGCTTTTTAATTGAAATGTTGAAAGTGATGTAGGAAAATCAAGGAACAAGAAGAATTTGAATTAGCCAACCTGATATAGGATAACTTCAAGTGCTACTAAAGGAATATCATATCTTGTCATTCTTGCAATCAAAAGGTGATGTTGAATCAAGAAAAGGTAATTGAAATAAAGAAGAAAGGAGTAAGAAGAAGAAAATACCAATTTTGTAAAAAATTTAATAATTATATTATATTATTTTAATCTAAACATAAAAACATAAAAATACAAAATGCTAAATTCTGAAAATTAATTTTCAAAAGCTTGCTAACCTTTCAAAAATTAAATTCCAAAATCATGTTTTACAAGGTCTCGAAAATTAACTTTTGGAATTCAAATTAAAAGCAAATTTTAGAAATAAAATTTTAGAATTCAAACTAAAAGAATTTTTTGAAAATTAAACTACATAAACAAGTTTAATAAGTTTTTAAAATTTAATTTCAATCATTAAGGAAGCTTCTTGAATTTAATTTTGAAAGTTTAGTTTACAAGCTTCTAGAATTTAACTTTCGAAACTAACCTCGGTTTCTAATGTCAGAAGTTAAATTTTGAAAATTTATTAAACATGCTTCTAGAATTTAATTTTTGAAAGTTTTTTTATTTTATTTATGAAAATTAAATTTTAAAATATTTTTGTATAACTTTAAAAATTAATTTTAAAAGTTTGACAATAATATTCTTTATCTATTCAAAACTTTTTCATGTGAGATAATAAAAAATTATTTAAAATGCGCTGAAAGATCACGTAAAAGTGTTGGTGGTGAGGTAAAAAAATGTGGTTTACCAATAAAAAAAATTAAAGAAATGAAGGAAAGAGAATAAGAGAAAAATAAATAAAAAAGAACTAAAATATAAATAAAAACATGCAAAATAATTTAAATTCTTAATAATAATCATATTTATTTTTTCTAATCGACAACAATCATAGGCCAAATAGACTCAGACCATCTGACACATGAAAAGAAGATGCTAACAATAAATTGTGGATTATAAAATAAGTCAAATAAATAAATAAATTGCAGAGAAAAAAAATGTTATAACTAAATTACACGGTCCAAAGAAGTTTGTTGGGCAGAATAACGCGGTAATGTAGTGAAAAAATCATGGCTGGAATATATTTTTAATTTTGTTGGGAATTTTGATTTTAGTTTTTAGTTTTTAATTATTTTAAATTTATCTTTTTTTATAATTAACTTTATCATTTTTAAGTTACTGACGATAACCTTTAAGAGTTTGTTTTATGCTTTATCTTTATACGTCAATCTTTTTAAAAATAAAAAAATGAATATAGTAAAATTAAAGACTAATACTAAAGATGTTTAAAAAAATTTAGTCTATATAAAATTTATAATATTTAGAATTAATTATTAAAATATTATAATTTAATATCTAACAAATTAAAAAAAAATTGATTTATATTGAGAAAGAGGTGCAGTAAAGTGAGGAAATGATAGTAAGAGGGAGGGGGTAGTGCTGCACAGCTAGGCAGAGAAAGATGAGGCAAATAGCAAAGAGATCCGTTGCAGCGGTTAGGAGTTGTGAATGTTCCAAAAAGCAAAGCCAGTTGCAGACTTGCAGGTTCCATTACCCTTTTTCTGCACATTCGCTGGCTTTCACTACTCCTATTCTCCTGCTTCTCGTTGCTCGCCAGGTAATATACATCAATTCCCATTATACACTCTTCATTTTTCACACCCAATAATCATTCATCAAATCTTGGTTACACTTTTTTTTAAAGTATTTTTTCAATTTTTAATTAAAATCTAGTTTTAAGAGTAGGTAAAAATTTACATTTCACTGTAATAAAGCATTTTTTTATTCAAAAATATGATAATGATTTTTATAAATAAAACAATATTAATTCTCATTTAATGCCTTTTATTTTTTTTATTTATCTCTTTCTATTATGTCTATAGCTGAAAAAAATAAACTTATTCAATTAAATAAATTCAAACTCTTCTAATAAAATATACTAATTTTAAACTGTAATTCAATATAAACCTTTTAATTTTGATAAAAAATATAATTATGATATATAAATATTAAAATATTATTATTTTTATTAAATGTTTTATTTTTATTTTTTTTAGAGTCGGTAAAGTAGACTAATTTAATTGGATTGACCTGAACTCATCTATAAAAATGTAAAGCGTGAATTTCAAATTTTAAGTTTGAATTAAATTTAATTTTTCTAGTCTAATGTTGCAGAAGAACAAAATTAAAAAGGAAAATTTAGACTTGGATATTATTTTTGTAAATCCAAAATTTTTAATGAACCAGTCCAAACGAGCAAGATAACTCATTTTGTTAAGTTAACTATTTTGTTTTTCTTTTTATTTCACTTTAAGTGTACCCATCAAGGAAATATTTATAAAATACTGTTTTTAAAAGAATAATAGCAGAAAATACTGAAGGAAGGGGTCGCAAATTTTGTGCATAATATAGTGGGAAAAAAGAAAAAGAAAAAGAAAAGAAAGTTAAAGGAGAAAATCTATAGATTTGAATCCATATTCTCCTCATCGGTGAAAGCACTAGAAGCAGAAAACACATAACAAGTTAAGCTTTTGGCTTATAAGAAGATTTACGCTTGAAAGCAGAGTATTTGATTCCCTCTGGACATTAAAAAACAGAGAGTGGCGTCAATTCCCTAATTACTAATTAGCACTATGCAATATCCGTTCCATACACATCCCTTAAACAAGATTAACAAGAGTGGAAGTAGAAAGCATGAGGAAGGCGATGATGGTTGTGGTTATGATGGTGATGGTGATGAGTGGACTCTTTCTCAATTCGCCAACGAAGATGAACAAAATCATCCACTGAACATGGAAGCTTGAGAGGCCCATCGGTGTGGTACCCATAAACCTCACGAGCTTTGTCTAGAAGACCCTTGAAGAGAGGATGGTAAAGGTATGAAATTGGTATAACAAATCTCTCTGACCCTTCTTCCTCTTCTAAACCCACTTGAACAGCAAGCCACCCTTTCTTCACCTTCATCTTCTTCTCCTCCTGCATGCTACCTTTATTAAATTGCTCAATTCTTATGACTAATGATTCCAAGTGCCCAAGAAGAAGGAATGACCCTTAATATATATAGCTAGCAATTATTAAGTGCCATGGATATTACTTTTTTCTTTTCGAAAGGGGTATAAAAATTATATAAATAATAATACTAATTTGTGTGTGGAGGGGTATGTAGTGTGTACGAGTATACGGAATCAAAGAGAGGTGGTGGGTGGGCAAGTTGGGAGTGGACACTTACGTGTGGCCTTTTGAGAGTGGGAGGGTAATAGTAAGGTCAATGAGAATTGAGAGAAGTAACCAAATAAACACCTCTTGGAGTGAGATGGGGACACAGTTGAATCAGTGTGGAGTGAAAGAAATGGGAATGGTGCGAGTCTCGTTGCTTTGCTTTTTCATTCTAAGCAAAGAAATTAAGAGGAGAGATAAAATTGAAATTAAAAAGAATAAAAGAGGGGGAAAAGTTAATTCCTTTTAATCTTTTCCAATTATATAAAAATGGTGCAAACAAATGATAAGGTACTGAGAGGAAGCAGAGGAGGGATGACGGCATGTCCCGTGTGCATGGACACGCCTTCCTTTTGGCAGGCGTGGAGCAGGGCTACCGGTCTCATATGGATCATGCTTACTCTCATTTGTCTTTTTATTATTTTTTTAAGCATTGAATTTGGTGGATCTAATATAATAAGATAAAATATAAGATTCCAATAAAAATAAAATAGAATATTTATTTTATTTTATTTTTATGTAATAATGTGTATTCATATAATTAAACAGAAAGATTGTATTCTTTTTTTCTCACTTAAACTTCTTTATTAGACACATTTTATCCTGAATAGAATAATATTATAAATTTAATGAGTTATTGTATTAATTAATACAAGTCAAAAATAGAATAAGACGAAAAAATTTTATGCCTTATTTTTTTTATTTGTCAAATGAGCTCTATTAATATTAAAAAATTCAAAATATAATTGTTTCTTAAAAATAAGGTTTTGCAAACACGTTATGTAATATGTTTTTAAAAAATTGCATAATTAAAAAAGTTAGCTTGAAGTAGTCAATTTTTTTAATCAGATTTAATTCTTCTAAAATAAGAGAATATTTTTAAAAGTAAAATTTTATCTATCATTAGTTTGAATTAAAATATTTCATAAAAATAAGTATGTTTAAATTAATGATAAATAAAATTTTACTTTTTTTCTTCATAAGTCAACTTCTATTTATGCATGAATAAAAATTTTATTTTCAATTTAATAATTGGTTCTTTTAAGCGTACATATATACAATATTATCATATTATTTTTTATTTATTTAAACTTGTTAATCGATTTGAAAATTGCGATGTTTACATATTTTAATTTTTTTTATTACAAGAAGTATTTACATTTTTTTTAAAAGATTTTGTTTGCAAATTAAAATTAAAAAAAAAAGAACAAAGGCTTTTAAAAGAAAAAAACATTTTTATTATTGAACAAATAAATCAACTAACAATGACTTTTTTTACTTAACTTATATAGTTTTCCTGCTAATATTTAAATAAAATTGTTTTTAACAGAGGATACTTATAATTTAGTAAAAAAAAAAGGAACTGTTTATATTATTAGAGTTTTTTTAAATAAAAAAATGAATCTTCTAAAACATTTAAATAAGAATATATATAAAAGAATGGGAATTATATATATATATATATATATATATTACTACAAGACATCAAATTGAAGTGGAATTACTCAAAACATAACTTGAATTCATCTCTAAAACACAATGAGCCTGATTTAAAAATGTTAAACATGTCAAAAATAATTTTAGGTTACGATAAATGAGCGGAGGATTCGAGGCATTTACGTCCATAATTGACCAATGCTCATTTATATCCTTTCATGTTGTCAAAGTAATAAGACAGTGAAATTTTCTTCTCAGCAAATGTACCAGTGTTATATATTTTATTCTTATATAATTAACTATTTAGAATATATTAATAATATAATTAAATAATTATTTATTTATTTTAGCCTATGTTTTATAAATGAATTATTTTTAAAAAATTTCAATATTAATTTAGTATTTAAAACGTTCATTTTATATTAAATTGAGTATTTAAAAAATGATATCATACAAGTTCTTCATACAATATTAAATAACTTATTTTATTAAAGTATAAAATAAAATTGATTTTTATATTTTAACATTTAAAAGACTCAATATCATAAATATTTTGATAACTAAAATCATTGGTACTTAATTCTTTGAATGATTAAAAAAATTAAAGCATTTAATTTCCAAACTTAGTTATGCATATTATAATTTTATAAAATTAAATCTTTAATATTTAACTTCAACAATTTTATTTTTTTAACTTTAAAAAATTTTAATTTGATCACTTAAATTTTAAAAACTTTTTAAATAAGTAAAAATCAAATTTAATGAGAAGATAAATAACTTATTCTTCTTTCTCTCTCTTTATCCTTCTTTTTTCATTCAAATCCACACTATTTTTTTACCTTCCTTTCTCTACATTCTTCCTTCAAGCCCTCATTTTAGATTCTACCATCTTGACACGCACTCACACATGTGAATGGAATGAATTAAAGATCTAGTTCAAAAGAGGAGAAGATTTAAAGATCTCAGAGCATATTTAATTTATGTTTTAAAGATAATTTTTTTTATTTTAAAAATAAAATTTAATACAAATTTATATTATATATTTTAAAAAATAAAAAATTCTAAAACAGAAATCAAACATACTTTAAGTGTTTTCTATATAACAAAAAAAAAAGGATATTATATTAAGAGTGAAGGTGCATCTATATTTAAATGTGATTTTAGAGATGGTGGTATTATTGTTAAAAGAAGAGAGTAGTGACAATATCGTTGGAAATAAGAAGAAAAAGACAAAAAGAATAAGAAAAGAAATATGGAAAGGTGGAAAAAAATTACATATTAAAAAAATATAAATTAATACATATGATAAAAAAATAAAATTTTTAATTAATATCATAAAAAATCATTTAAAAAATACTTATAAAAGTTAAAAGACTAAAGTAAAAATAATCTAACAATTACAAGAATAAATATATAGTATATATATATATATTATAATCATTTTATATAGTTTAAATATTTATAAATATGTTATCTAAAATTTAATATTTATTATATTTTAGAAATATATATTAAAATAATATAATATAATAGACTATTTGTTAATTTTATTTTATATAAAAATTTATAAAATTAATATACTTCATAAAAAAATTAAAATAGTATATAATGAAAGAAATTTAATATTAATTATAGATGGATGAGTCGTTTCTTTGTTAAGATTTTAAAGTTCTTGTTATGGTAGTCTGACGTGTTTAATGGGATTAAGACAAAGCTTTCGCATAAGAAGCCAAAAGGTTAGTGGTGATGAATAAAGTACATAATTAGTAATGTCAAATATTATATATATATATATATATATATATATTTAAAATTTTTAAAAATAAAAAAATATTCGAGCCATACTTTATTTATTTTAACCAATTAAGTCGGTCATTAAAATGTGATTAAACTGAATTAATAATGTCTTAAAAGAAGTCTAGAAAAAAAAAAAAAATTTTATATCACCCGATATTTTCTTATATGTTTTTGTATCATTTCCCTTAATCGTCGCCATATTTGGGAATTCCATATTTATGTTGAAGTAAATGTATTAAATTATTAAAATATTTTTCATATGTTTTTATTTTATAAAATAAATATTAAACAAAGGACACGTATATATTATTTTTAAAAATTTAATAATTTTTATTGAAGAATTATAAAGTATAAACATTACAAATAAAAAAAAATGATGCATCTGGAAACTCAATTTGTGGGATAAAGCAGCTCCACTAGCATTGACCGCCAAAAAAGAGAAAAAGTTGTAGCACTGACACTAACACTAACACGACCACACAATCACAGTCTGAGTCAAATATTGTCATAATCTGCACGTTACGGTTCCGGTCATTGCTCTTTCTACTTTTTTTAATTGCCGATAATTTTTATATTATTATATTTATTATGATATCAATATAAATTTTATTTTTTAATATCAATATATTTCTCTCTTATTTTTTTAATTGTTTGAAGTATAATTACTTGAATGACTATCTATCAATGCTACAACGGGTAATTACAAGAAACAAATTTTAACCGTACTTTTTTTAATGGTAGTAATATTGATGGAAGTTCGTGTTGACCACATCTCTACACAATTTTTCATTTATAATGATATTTATATGTTACTAATTTGCAAAAGTAAAAAATAAAAAAATACATTTTAATTAACTAGTTACGAATATTGAAAATACATGTAAAATTGTTATTCATTAAAATACAAAAACAACTATACATCATTTATTAAAATATAAATATTACAATATCATGCCAAAGTATAGTGAATTACTCGTTGATATCCCCAACGAGAGTCATCATTTCACAAGCTAATTATATTAGCTTGTTTTGCTCTGTCAAGTGATTGTTTCAAAAAATATATAAATTTGACTAAAAATTTAAGGAGAGCACTAAATATTAATTAAGTGATTTTATTAAAATTTAAATATAAAATTTTAAAATAATATATTAATGTAAAATAACAATAAATATATAAAAGATTAAGTGTATTTAAAGTATCGTTCTTTATTTTTTTGTAATTTTGTCTTGATTATTTTTATGTCTAAAAATGATTTTTCTGTTTATAGATTAAAAGAGTTAAAATAAGTTGAGTTATTCGATTAATTAAATAATAGATATTTATTTTTCAAGTTTTTGCTAAAGTTTTACATAAATAAGTTTAATAACTAAAATTAAATGATTAAAAAAAGGGGCTATCTTTTTACTGTAACTGAAGTTGCAATTTGTAAATAGTACACATTTATATTTGGCAAAAACAAAACTGTGGAAAGAAAAGTTAAGAAATTTTTTTTAAATAATTTTTTTTTCTCATTTATGTGTCATTTGCTTTATGTATAAAAGGTCTTTTACCTTTTAAAATTGAAATAATGGACATAGACTACGACTCACTTTATTTTATAACCTCCCGCTCGGAAGAAGGTCTGTTCCTGAACGTAGTATTTATATAATAAAACAAATGCAAACCCAAATCTGCTATTAATATAACTAACTAGAATTTTATTACCAACTTCCACGGGTGATTAATTATGAATTGAAATAGTTAGATGGTAAGGATTTTTATTTTGCTTCCCATCATTTATAGATCAAGTTTTTTAAATATAATAATTGAATGCTTTTGTGTAGGTATTGATCACAATTATTAGCATTGTTAAAATATTCGTAAAAGTATATAATTAAAGACTTTGATGGAAAATTATAATATAAGAATTGATCTACTGGAATATACTGGGAAGAAAATAAAAGTAGGATGAGTCATTTTCGAAGACACTTGATAAGGGTTGTGCTCTGTTTTGATGTGCTTTGCGGGTGGACGTGGAGAGGTCGGTGAAGATATGCTTCGTACCATTTTTGCCGTTTGATACTTCGATTCATCGCACACCCCCGAATATCTTAGCGCACTTCCACATTATCATATTTAAAAAGGATACAAAGAATGCAAGAATCTTAACAGTATTAAAAAAATTAAATATATTTACGTATATAGAGAGAGAGGTAGGTAGGAATGTTTCATTTATATTTTTTATAAATAATTAAAGTCATATTCTTAAATAAATCACTATGCTATTTTTTAAAATTTTTTATCTAATTTAATTCGATTTAGCATATAGATATGATGAGTGAATTTATTATTAGAAATTTTTACGTATAAAAAATTTAAATCTAAAACTTTATTTAAACAATATCAATTTATCACTTGAATCAACTTGTGTCAATAAATGTATTATAAATTACTTTAGCTCTCATAACATTTTGTGAAGCTTCACAATGAGGTGGCAACGTCGATGATTGGTGAAGCTTCAGTTAAACCGAATTACTATTGCTTATTACGTTAAACATGCAGGCAAATGGAATTGGCAATTGTTCCATTATCAACTTCCCCTTCGAATTGGTACTTCACATTTGGGAATTGTCTTTGGTCCATACAATCCCATTTGGGCACGCACGAGTAATGGACAATGTTATCGTCAAAGTCAAATTATATTTACCTAAATCATTGAGTTCATGTGCTTCCACCTTTTGGTATTTGTGGAACAAGATCTAGAAACGGCGAGGTCCTTCACATATACGTACCTTAATTTATGTGGCTTATGACAAGGTGAACTATGATGACCAACTACAACTAGGTTCCATGCTTGCATCATCTTATTGCTTCTTCGTACGTTTGTCCTATCTAATTATGGTACCAATTCCACATGAACCATGACGTGACTCTCCAGCATATCTAGGTTGATTTTAACACAATCAACTTTCGGTTTCTGCCACTTTACCAAAATTGTATCAAATATTCTCCTATTTGGCATGTGATCTGCGAGGTAGAAGATGGGTTCGAAGTTCTCCAAAATTGCCATGCTTGATTGCTAATACACCAACCATGGCTATTAATTAAGGACATGTTTATTTTGGAATAAAGAGAGCTCGACCAATATCAAATGGACCTGCACTTGATATTTTGGGTAGCATAGATGCAGCGTTTGCTAACTCATTTTGAGAACATGGACACCTAAATTTGATCGACCGGATATTGTTTTGTCTTTTACCATAGACAACTTAATTAAGTATACAAAAATTGGGCCTCTCGTAGATTTTACTTTGGTTTCATCACGGTTAACTTATCTAATTTATTAAACTTGAATAGATTTCTAAATTCTATAAATATTAATTTATTTGATTTTCAACTGTTTTTTTTAATATTTTATCATTATAAATTATAAATTTATTTAACATAATTATTGTCACCATTTAGTAATATGACGTGACATATATATATATAGTTATTCATATAAACAATTATGATTGCCATGATTAGATCATATGAGAAAAAGGAATTTAATTTTTTATACGATAATTAAAATTAATAAAAATAAAATATAGTAAAAATATTTATAAGAATTAAAAATACATTTTATTAATTGCTATTATCTTAATTATTTTGATTGGTTTTAAGGGACCATTTTAACAAAAATAGAAAAAAAAGGGCAGAAAACACCAAAAAAGCACATTATTAACCTTAGCCTTGAACTTGAAGGAAGAGATTCGATTTAATTCCTTGAAATCAGTTCACATCATTAAACTTGGCCTGTCATTTTTACATTCACATGTTTTGATCAGTCATCATTACTTATATCTTATTGATCTTACACGCTGCTATTGTATTTTTTTTTTATTTGAGATTCACCATTGCTCAAGGTATAAAATTGTAGATTCCCATAAATACTTTTTTTTTATTTCATACTTTTAAAAATATATGTGATTATAAATTAATTTTAAAAATATATAATTTAAAATTGATAGTTTAACTTATTAAATTAAAAAATTTAATAACACAATTATTGAATTAATTAATAAATATGACATAACATAACATAAAAAATATATATGTAATTTCTTGACTTTAGATTAAATTTAATAATCATGTATTTTTAAATAAGTATCACTTTTCATATTTTCATTTACTTAACATAATTTATCATATTTAAATTAAAATAAAAATTTAAACTTTATTTTTGTATTTAAATATTTTATTAAATAAAGTGAGATCATGTAAAAAATATATATTATAATTTTAGTAATTTATATTATAAATACGTAAAAAATATTATGATAAAAAGTGTATCATTATGAGTTTGTAATATTGAAAAAGACAAGAGAATTATAATAAGACAGTGAGAATAAGAATAGGAAAAGAGTCAGGGGCAAACTTAAACGCTACATGAAGTAAGATTTCAAAAAATGTTATAAGCTATTAAAATAGTATTTTTACTAAACATGTTTAATTTAGTTATACAAACTTTTAAATTAGTCAAATAAACTAGAAACTAATTTACTTATCTTATCAAACACACACTTAATGTAAAAAAATAAATCAATAAATAAGTAAATAAAAATTAATTAATATAAATAAAATAAAATTTAAGTGTATATATAAGTTTATTACTTTTATTAACCTTATCTTTTAAAGCTGAATTAAAATATCCAAAGTAATACAATTTTCTTTAAAAAATATTAGATTAAAAATGAAAAATATAATAAATAATAAAATTCTATTATTATTAATTCTTTGAATTTGTATTTAATTTAATTAATAATTTTGCAACTTATTGTTATGATGCAGAAGTTGGGAGTTTAAAAATGCCTAGTGTTAAAGTTAAAATATAAAATCCAAATTTTTTATATGTTAAAAAGTATATTATCATTTAATAATAATATATTCTAGACTAAAATAAAAAATGTGTAACTTTGAGAGACGAACTACGTTACACGTGTTGTGTTATGGTTGAAAAGAATTGAATGAGAGGAAGATTAAAGTTTAATCCGAATTCCCTTTCTGAAGGAGCACTTTTTGTGTTCCTCTCTCATAGAAAGGTAAAAGAGCAAAAGTCGATTGTAACGGAAAGTGATTAGTCCCATCACAGTGGTGGGTTTTCGGAGAATGAATGTTCATAGTAAGCCGTTCCGTATTAAGCTCTAAACCATAGCATGTGGCATGACTTTTCATTCATTATGTGACCGTGCCTTTCACTTGCGCCCAAGTCAAAAAGCAAGACTCCATTAATTCCATGATCAAATGATGGTGTGGATTAGGTCATGCTTGTGTTCTTGAGTCTTGAGGAGTGACAGATTATTAGATACAAGTAAGATTTTGTTTCACTCACGCAAACAATGGCGAATTGAAATGCCTACTATCGCATCTGATGCAATGAATCTTATAAACAACAGCTTTCAGAAAGAAAACAGAAAAAGCCATAGCTGTTGTCTCTTTGTAATCATGTAAGACACTGTTCGATTACTCAATTTCTTTAGTTTATCTCAACACATTTGTTATTTTAAAAACACATGAAATCATTAACTATTTTTCCAACATATTTGTTTATTAGTATTTTATTTAAATATTTTAATAAACTCATAATTATGTTTTAAATCTTTAAAAATTCTGAAAATTATTTTATTATGATAATTTGTTTAATTAATTATCTTTTTAAAATATTTACGTTATTTTAACAGATAAATAGTATAAAATGGAAGAAAACTATTGTAAAACATCCTACTCACGCTAAATGAAAATTACTACGAATGATCAAGCTTTTCCTCAAACTGTTTTAAAACTATTTTATTTATCACCTTTTTTAATCTAGAAAAGCAAACCTTGTTGACAAAAGAACAATCAAAATACATATTGCATATAAATAAAAATATATATTCAATAAGTTTGGATAAATAATTTACTTTAAATATTATTTAATAAATTATCATTAATAAATCTAATTATAAATTTTATTAAAATATTTTTAAATTATTTTATTAAGTTACATAAAATATAATTCAAATAAATTTAAAACGAATAAAAATCATGAATTATATTTTCATAGATTTATTGTAAGTTATTTCAAACAGTTCTATTTACTTTTTAGCATGAGTGATCATGGGTTTATTTTGATTTAATAACTTAACTAATTTAAATTAGTTCATAAAATAAATTAAGTGTTAGTATATATACTATGTGCCTTTATATTAATAATATATTTTTACATCACAAGTTATTTTAATAAATAAAATATTTTAAATTAAAATTTTACTATAAGACTATGGTGATGTCTTTAGAATAATAAGTATATTTTTGCATTATATCAAGTAAATGACTTGATTGTAAAATTTTGTTTATTATTATCCTTAAAATATTTTTAATCAAGCATTATTATTAATATTTGAGACTTAAGACTAGTATGTGAGTGAAATGGTGATCGAGCTTCATAAATCATGAATATAAAATATATCAAACCTTTGTCCAAATACATGTTAAGAGTAATGATATATTTGATTAACGAATTATATAAACATTAAATAAATCGTTATATGAGTATCATAAATAGTTGTCAATATGATAATGATATATTTGATCCTTTGATATGAATTAATTATGATTCTTATAAAACAAAATATATGTTTAAAACCCATCAAATGTCACTGTAATAAGGTGATCATAAAATTAGAGACTAAATATGAAACAAATTGTGTTGATGAATGTAAGTGATTAGATGAAATTTGTTCCTTGTATGTAATGAGAACAATATCTACAGAACGTTAAATAAAGTCAAACTGTAAAATGCATGATTATGCTAAGTAAAATAAATGAGATATTTATTAAAAAATGTTTACTTAACTATCAAAAAAATAAAATTAGACTTTACAAGATGATATGCTTCATGCCTTATGTTCAATTAAACATGAGAACAAATGGACTAATAGTATAATTTACATATTGTTACATGAATATGCTATATCGATTTATTGACATTTTTGATATTTAAAAATAATAAAATATTGCTAGATTTCTCTTATTATTTATGATATTAAATATAAATAACTTATATTTAAATATTGTAATCTAAATATAAAAAGAACTTATAAAATTGTACACAAAAATAAATATTCTAATAATTAAACTAAAATTATTAGTTAATTAGGTCAAAACTCGTAATTAATGAGTTAAGGAATTGAACCATCGTAAAGATTTTCTTTCTAACTGTGACCACACTCACTCTTACAAAACTACTGACATAAAATAACGAAGAGTTTTAACAATTTTGTTTGTGTAAATATATAGAGAAATACAATTATAATTATCACATTGACTAAAACTGGATACTCTAAATAAAGTTTGTGTATATGCTTGTTTTGAAACTATAATAATTACGTAAGAAGCCAAATCAAAGTTTGTTTAACTTTAGTGTGTGTCAAGAAATGAAGTTACTTGATAACAAGAGAAGATTTCAAGTGACATACGAAAAGAAACGAGTATGGGGACCATACCGTAACCCCTCGCACAAAGCTGAATTAAAAGGAGAAATGAGTGATCATTTATCATTGGCCGGCTAGTGGTGGTGCGTACTGGTGCTGTATTTAGAACTATTTAAACATTATAAATTAGTAAGAAATTATTCTAAATTAAAACTTAATATTAAAATATATATGTATTTGATTAAAACTAAAATAATATAAATTAAGATTTTTGTTGTCTCTAAAATATCTGAATTTCTCCCCTAACAGTACGATCTCTCCTCTGCTTGTGTTCTAGACTTTACCACTTTGATGTTGATGCCAACCATTGCCTGAGCATTTGCTGGTGAGTATGAAAATGGCTATAATTATTTTCGTCCTTTTTCGTACTGCAAGAATTGTTTTAAAATGCACGGTAAATAGGTTTACACTTACAATTAGTTAGAAGTTATCACTTTTAAAATAGTTATTACAAATTTCAATAATTTTAAATTACATAACTGTTTGTAATTAGAAGATAAAAAAAAAATTATATTGTCTGTATACTATATATAATTAAATTCTAAAAAAATATCCTTCCACAAATAAATTTACATAAATATATTCTATTTAAAAGGCATGTTTGTTCCTACTCATATACGTTTAAAAGTAAAATAACAATGTAAACAAGAGTGGGATTGAATCAACTATTAAGATCAAATAAGGCCAATCAAAATGCCTTAACTTTAATTTTTGTTGATAAATTATCATTGGTGATACATATGTAAGTATTATATAGTAAATTATCGTTGAGTTTCGAAGCATACTAATTCAATCAAAATTTGCATAAGCTAATAATTTTATTTTGATGATTTAACTTCTTTAAAGATATCTTGTCATAAAATATATATATATACAAAATATAACGGTTCATTTGATGCAGTTATTAGTTTTCAATTTTTTTTTTAATTTTTAAAAATATAATATATTCAATTAAAATAGAGTCAAATTATTTATATTTCATTTTAAAATACTTTTTTACTAGTGAAAGTACAATATTTAACTCTCTCGTGTCTTTTGAAAGATGCACAATTTCAACTATAGTGGTAATTGGTATTAATATATTATTTTAAATAATTTACATTTAAAATATTATAATATTTATTATATTATTATTATATTAATTTTTTTATCATTTTGATACATATTATTTATATTTATTAAATGAAAATAACTTTGAATAAAAGTTAATGTTTCAAATAATTTTATTATATACTATCTATATTTATCTTAAAATAAAATATCATCGCATAACACATGCTACTATAATTAGTTTAATTTAGAGTTTTAATTTATGCACTGTTAGATTTAAATAAAAGGATGGAAAGTAAATGAATTTACTCCTATATATTTATAATGGTTAATTATACTCATTAAATAGAGGGTTATTTTATTTATTTATTTATTAAAAAATTTCTTTTCGAATTCTTCTATTTTTAGTGTATAGTTAAAATTGGGTCAGAAAAAAATTTAACCCAATTTTTGCTTCTTTTTAAAATATTGAATCAAATATAAAAAATGCATACAAAATATTTTCCATTGCTCTTTGTTTTCTCCCAACCAAACATTAGTTTAAAAATCCCATCTATATTCAAGGACAAAAGGCTAACAACAGAATATAGTGGATCATGAATTCTTGCTTAGTATTGGAGATATATAGTTTTTTAATTTGATAGAAGAGGGGAAAATATCCACAAACAAAATTCAAAACCCTTGCTTTTAAGTTATAATTATTTCATTTTTTTCCAGTTATCTCATTTTCTCTCCTTCGATCCAAATATTGGAAACTCATTTTAGTAAAAATAATAATAAACATATAACCCATTCTTATGTCGCTTATATTATAAGAATCATAGTAAAAACTTTATGTAAAAGTACCATTATTCTTTTAACTGTGCAACACTTCAATGAAAGTAGTCAAAAGTGTGAGATCCACAAAATACATGTTCCTTTTTCTTACTGAACCTATTCAATAATTGGAGAAGATCCTTCCCCAGTCAAAAGCTACATGCTTCACGAACACAATCATGGATTCATGGGACTCCCTCTCTCTCTCTTGTGTGTGTGTGTGTGTATTGGAATGTAATCATAATTAAGCTTCTAAGATATGAGGGTGATATATTATATATATGGTCAAAGTGTTGTTTGATATCATAATCTTACCAAACGATTGGTTAGGAAAGAAAGTAATTGACGTGTTGACATTGTTGTCTTGAAGAATGCTCTCCTCAAAAGTCTACGGGGTAAGACTACTATTTTAGCTAACAGGCACAAACAAAGACTAGAATATAAATTCGGCTTAAGAATGAATGAGTGATTGGAATCGTCCCCAATATGCTTTTTACAAAAGGAATATTTGTGATGCAATGTCCAAAGGCATTGGAACCATTGGATGTGACCGACCATAGGAGTATAGGACCACCCACTCCACCACCTTGTACAATACAAATTAATATGCTTTTTAATGTAGTTCTTCACTTGACTTTTGTTCTGTATATTCGGGTTATTGATAGATATTTTATCAGATTTTTGTTTAGTTTATTTTAGTGCTCTACTTTATTTCTCAATTATAATATTTGTAAGTGTTTTTAAATAAAATGGTCAAAGTGTAAAGTATGGCTATTTTAACATTATCCTAATTAAAAAAAATTAGCAAAACAAATATGCACACCTAAAAGTAACAATTAATAAAAAAAATTAAGATAATATTAAAATAACTTCATCTTATGCTTCCACGTATTTTTTTTTTCTAATTATTTTCAATCCATTTTAAACTTTTGATCGAGTGATTAAAGACTTGCTTGTTTTGAAGTTATAAAATTAATTTTTATGTTTCTAATAAAAAGTAGACATTTTAATAAAAACATATAGTTAAAATTAATTTACACATATATTTTAATTATGTTTAACTACTCAAAATTAATTTAATTATAATTATTTTTATTAAACTTTCAACCAAGCGGACACGAAATTAACATATAAGTAATGTAAACATAAGAATAACTCAAAAAACTTATTTTAACAAAACATGATAAAAATTTAATTATTTTAGTAGCCGTACCATGCATAAATATTTTATTTTAAAATAAATATGACATCAAAATCTATTATTAAAATTGAAGATATAAAAATTGAGAATTTTACATGATTATAAAATTAATCAAATATAATATACTAATAAAAATTAAATAAATTATAACGTATATTTTAACAAAAATGTAATTTATATGTATAGTATAATGTTAAAAAAATATAAATATAAAAAAGAATACATATTTTATGTATATGATATTGTGATAGATAAAAAAAGAGTAAAACACAAACTTAATATTAAAAATAAATTCTCATAACTTTTTGATTACATGGTGACCAGCAGCTATTAAAGACAGAAAAGATTCAAAATGTGTAAGTGTTATTAGAGTAATGTGAAATGAAAATAAATAAAAAGTTAAATATAAATATTGAACAAACATTAAAAGCTTAAATAAATATAAGGTATAAGAACTTTTTTAAAGACGGTCAAATTATAATAAAAGAAGCCAGAATTTTAAAGGATGAGAGAAACTTTCAAAATAATTTAAGTCAAGATATAAGAGATAATGAAAAATTTCAAAATAAGTTCAATATTCAATGTCATAAATGCAACATGTACAATTATTTTAATTAGAATATAAAACACATATCCAGTGCCAAACTGTAATAAATATGATTATTATAGTTAAGAATGTTATGTTAAACTATTAAATATTAGAAAAAGTCACGCTCAAGTTGTAGAAAATAAAAATAATATAAAGGCAAAGTATAACATGAAGTCAGTGCTCATTACTAGCATGCAATAACTAAAAACAATGATAATAAATGGGTGTTAGACACAAGTTACAGTAATCATGTAAGTGGAGAAAATAATTATTTTTTTTACTTAGATGAAAGCTTCACAACTACAATTAAGCTTTGTAATAATTCAAAATTTTTATGGGAAAAATGAAGGATTCTCATTAGATTGAAGGATGTATCTTTGAACTATATCTATGATGTATTTTATGCACCTATATATGTCAAAACCTCTTGAATGTGGGACAACTAGTGGAGAAAAGTTACGACTTATGATTTATTAAGAAAAGATGAACTATAAATGATATGAATATGGTTTTGATAGCAAAGACAAACATGTCAAGTAATATATTATTCTCAATGAACATCAATTATAATGTTTCCTTGTTTTGCAATTTTATGATTATAGATGATAATTGGCTTTGGCATTTGCAACTTGAGCATTTCATCTTTCAAAGAATCAAACAAAAAAATGCTATTTGGACATTTGCAACTTAGCTAGATGACAAAGCAAAAAAAATGTATTTTTGTTGGTTACAATAATGAAACAAAATGTTATAAGTTGTATAATACAAATATCAAAAAGGTAATCATAAGTTAAGATATCACTTTTAATAAAAATGAAGTGTGGATTGATCAGAAAAAGAACAAGAATTACTACTAGTAATAGTAAATGAGGAAATATAACAAGAAAACAAAGTTGATAAGCCAATAAAATACTAAAGATTAAGAGGAAACAACATTTGAATCACTACCTCATAGATATCCACATCAAGAGCATCGTCCACCTCCCCCTTACAAAATTATGAAGTTGGTAGAGATGATGAACCTGATGATGGAGAGGAAGAAATTACTCATTTTGTTTTATTTGTTGATTGTGATCCTATGACATGTGGAGGAAGCTACTAGTAGCTAACCATTGGATTAAAGCAATTAAAAAGAATAATACATGTGAGTTAGCTAGTCTTCCAAAGGAAAAGAAACCTATTAATGTTAAATGGGTATTCAAGACAAAGTTCAAACCAAATGGAGAGGTAGAATGTTTCAAGGCACAATTATTGGTAGCAAATACAAACAAAATTATGGAATTAACTACTTTGAAGTATTTGCTCTAGTTGCTAGAATAGATACAATACCTATGATTCTTTCTATTGCTGCTCAAAATCTATAAAAAATATTTCAAAAGGATGTGAAGTCTACATCCAACAACTATAAGATTACATAGAATAAGGATATGAAGATAAGGTATACAGGTTGAAGAAAGCATTTGATGAGTTAAGGCAAGTGTTTAGAGCATGGTATACACATATAGATACATGCTTCATTGGCAATAGCTTTCATAGGAGTCCATACAAGCATGCTTTATATATCAAAACTAAATAAGGGTGGAGATATTATTATTGTTTGTTTATATGTAACACCTAAATTTAATTTTTCAAATAAATTAATTTTACAAAATTAGAAATAATAAAATTTTTTTTTATTCAAATGGTTCTCAAATCATGATTCACAAAAACATTTCAAAACAGTGATAGATTATAATTTGTATCAATCCTTGCTACAGGACTTTAACAAATACACCAAATTTTTAAAATAAATTTTCAACATACTGTACGGACTTTTCACAATCATATTCATATATGTCCACATCATTACACATATATACACATCGTCCTCATGTCAATTAACACACCTCATAGGGCAATCCTTATTATTATTATTATTATAATTAAATAATATTACAAAATTTGGAGTGTTACATTATATATAGATAATTTGATCTTCACCAACAACAACTCCAAGTTATTAGAAGAGTTTAGAAAAAAGCATGACTACAATTTGAGATGATAAATATGAAGTTAATATCTTATCTTTTAGTCATAGAAGTCAAGCAAACAAATAAATGAATTTTTATCTCACAAAATATTCATGAATACACTCTGACAATTCCATTGACAAGCTATTAAGCAAATTTTGAAGTGAAGCAAATTTCACAATAGATTTTTGGAATTTAAATTTTGAATATTTGCTTTCATTTTTATTTTTAATTATAAATTTTAAAATTTAGTTTGTTTAAAAGTTTCAGAAGTTAGTTTCTAAAACTGCTATTAACTAGTTATTCTAAACATTAGATGTACAATAGCTATCATATCAATTTAAGTGATAAATATAAATATATTATTATAATATAAATAGGTAGCTTTTCATTATTGTAGTAATAATATTTTTGAAAAATAAAATAAAGAAAAACACCAACGAATCTAATTTAATAACAACATCTTGTTTAAGCAATTCATTATTTATTGCCAACACTGCCATACATATTTTTGGAATTGAATTTTCAAAAAATTTACTTTCAGAATTAATTTTTTGAAAGGCAACAACAGTGACACTTCTATCTATTTAATGTTATCTTTTTTTTTTTTAAAAGGAAATGAAAAATTATATAAATAACTAACTTCGATCGAAGGAGATTGATGAAGCAATGAGAAAAGTTGTTTGCTGGTATAAATGCCGCTGGAGAGGAAGAGAACGATAAAAAGAGGAACGAAGAAGAATAAAGGCAACGAATAAGTGGCAAGAAATACAAAGAAGTGAACCGGAAACTGAAGGGAGAAAAGAAGGGATAATTTTAAATTATAAAAAATATATTTTTGAAAATCAAATTACAAAAATAAAGTATAGAGTGCAAATAAAAGAATATGTTTTTCTGCTTATAGTGCAAGACAACATGCAAACAAAACGGCCCTTATCTATGAGAAGTTTATGAGTCAGTTTGTATAACAATTTATTGTAATTTCTTTTCTTACAATTTCTTTTAATAATTAGGCTCATATTTTCAATATAAATGTTAGAAAAAATTAATATATAATTTAACAAATTTAAAACAAATTAACAGCATCAATCATTCAACGAATTAAAATATTAAAGTATTATCATTCCATCAAATAAATTTAAAATAAACATTTTAATTACTTTTAAAACAAACTCTCTTTGTCATATCAAACCTTTAAATGTAATAAAATAACATTTAAATATAACTATTTTTACACTTAAAGAAGAAGAAAAATAATACTACTTTTAATTTTTTTTATAAGAAACAAAAAACTAAATCTCTAAAATCATAAAAAGCAATTAAGTCACTTATATTTTCTATAAATATAAATTTTATTTTAAAAATACTCATGATATTAAGTTTTGTAGTTAGTAATTTATACAATTAATGATACTAATAAAAGAAGAATATAAAAAAAATTTAACAATTAATAATTCTTGAATCTATCATTTATTTTTTATAATAAAGAAAAAATATTTTATTTTATTTTTTATAAAAAAGACTGAAAGTAATACATAAATAGTCCAAAACTGCGCGGGCCAAACTTCATAAGGGCAAGAGCAAGATAGGAAGTGAGTTTTATTGAGCTAAACCAAAAAAAAGCTTCAGGCCTTTAAATTTAAGCCTAATTATCATTATTTTTTTTATAGTTATACTTGGACTCGCTAAATTGGATCGATGACTTTAATTATTAGATTCAAGTAAGAAATTGTTTCTTGCAAACTGTTGAAATTGAATTGCATGTACATGTGTACATTGTTGTATCAAATAAGTATAAATATAGTATTTTGGGTATAGCAAGTGTTCTCTTAAGCTTAGATAAAACAAAATAAATTAAAATTAAAAAATGTATAATTAATTTAAATGAAACTTACAAAAAATAAAACGATTATTTAAAATTATAAAGAAGATATATATAATGCATATAAAAAAATAAAATTTAAAAGAAAGTAAAAATGATGTGGGTTGTTATCCTTTTAGAAAGCACATACTAAAAGATTGAATCTAAGATGGAGTTGCCAGATTTCTTACAAATTTTGGGGCCTTTCAAGGATAGGTGGGTTTCTTTATGTTGCGTAATAAGTTGTAAAGCTTTGCAGGCTGCTTTCCGAGCAGCACGTCTTGAACATAATAACAGTTAATTATTGTCTGGATGTCCATAATGGTTAAGTAACAAAGAGGTATAAAATTTATATATGGTTATGTTACATTTAAATATTAATATAGTATATAATATTATATAATTATTTTTATTTTTAAATTATAGATATCTTAAATATGTGTGTGTATATATATATCTTAAAAAACTAAAACAGGCATAACAGGTGAAACAGTTCTTTCAGCTTTATATGATAGAAAGTGAAAACATTTTTAATTTCAAAGTGGGTGGGATGTTGAGCAACCAATGACCATAACTTACCTACACAATGGTAAAATTTATAGTAATGATAATATATCAACTAACGTATGCAATGTAAATCTAAAAACGTTCTCGTTTCATGATCAGGAATTCGGGATTAATTACTAGCATGTTGTGCTGCTCCATTTGAATTGGTCGTAGAGTAATGTTCATATTATTAAAACAACTAGGAAATTCAATCATAACAATATGAGTTTGGCAACAGAAAATTAAACAAACAAGGCAAATAAAAGACATATTGATCGGTGTATTATACTGTATATCTCACGCACGCTCACAACTGATCACACGATGTAGGGATAAAAGAAATGGTCTCCTCCTCAAGATCATGGTTCACCAAAATGTTCTGCTGTTGAACATTGCCAAAGATGGACATTCCATTGGAAGCTCCCATGGCTAAGCAAGCCACTCCTAAGTTTGAATCACCAATCATGTAGTTCTCAGCAGGTAACTCCAAATCCCCACCTTTGAAATGGAAAACCAACTTGGGAATTTCCACTTGGGATGACCCAGATGGCAAAGTGAAACAAACATCTAACCCAGTTGAGCCTGATTTGTCCACAGGAAGTTGTGTTTGAGATATGAACTCTTTTTTGAGTGCATCAAAAGCTTTCTGTTCTATGTAGGAAATTGTTGTGCCAGAGTCTATTATCACACCCCCACTACCATCTTCCCCCAGATCAAAGGTGGACTTTTCAATGGACAATCTAGTGTCACCCACTGAGATACCTTCAAGAGAAAGATAATAAAAAGATGGTTGTATAGGATTTTTGAGAAGAGGGGTTGTGACTGCTGCTTGTGTGCCATTCACACTTGCAAGAGACCCCAACAACAAAAGACTGGTTTTTGAGTCATCCATAGAGGTCAAACAGTAAGAGAATTTGGGTTCCTTAAGCTGAGAAACCAAGGACAAAGGACCACGCCCAAGCCCAACCAACCCTGAAGCTTGTTCAAAACCATCTCCTTCATTATCTTCTCCACAACCAAAACCAATGTTGTAAACCGAAACTTGGTTCCCAGAGTCCCCAAAAGTGAAGGTCTCAGTGGCCAAAACACCTTGTGTCACTGAATAGTCACCATATGAATACACATATTGGCACCCATCACTACAAGTTGAGGAAGGTAAGGCACTACACAAGTCACTTCCACACGAGACCTTCGAAAACGAAGAGGACTTTTTGGGGTCAAAAATGGGTGTGGGTTGCTTGTAGCATTGGGTGCATGGCTTGCATTGTGTCCATATAAGGTCACTGCCAGTGTCCAAAACCGCAGGGTAAGCCTCTGGTGGAGTTCCAATGGACAACTCCATCAAGTACTCACCGTTCCCTGCATGTATAGGGGCTTCCAATTGTGAAGAATCTTGTGTTGAAGCTGCCAACACCATTGCATTCAGCTTCTGCAGCCTACTCTTTCCACGCTTCATTCCATGTTGAACACGCTCTAGTTTAGTCAAGTTTTTACCTGAATCAACATGACGAAGTGTGACTCTAAACCCATTTGGGTGAGAGTGTGAAGAAGCTGTGTGATGCTTGAGAGTTTTTCTGGATGTTGAGGATGCTGGGTCAACAAAAAGAATCGCCACTAGGAGTGCCACCAATGTAACAAATGATGAACGATGTTGCATTGTAGCCATGACCGTGAGCTTACACAATAATAAGACTTTGTGAAGGAAATTATATAAAGTAGGTTGAGTGAAGGACAAGCGTGATGAAGAATAGTGGGAATGTATATGAAAGGTTTGTTGCTAGAGAACTGGTCTTATATTAATTAACACACGAAAATTTGATGATCTTGTAACGTTCCCTTCGAATGTGGTGGAGATGATAAAGGGAATTCCCTTTTGAAGAAGACCAAGAGGCTAAGAAGAGGTGAGTTTTGGGTTGTCAAGATTTTATTTTTCTTTTAAAAAATAAAATATTTGTTTCAGTGTAAGAGTTAAAGAGAGACGTTGATGATGAATGGAGGTTGAGATATCAGCGTAGTGTCGCAACAAGTACCGAGTCTTGCGTTACGGTTGGTGAAGATTTTATATCCGAAACGTATCTAAAGCAACATTATTGTGACAAAAGCCAAGAGTCTCTAACACGTACGGTTAAGAGTTTTTGGGTTAGAGGAACGCCAAGTTTTGTTTTGTTTGGGAGTGAGAGGGTGGCTTAGCTTAGGCAATGATCTATTTGTATACTTGTTGAGCGAATATTACGTTTACATGAATCAATACATGGCTGACTAATTTATGAGCAATCATGAACAGTGATTACTATCTATGTTGATCATGAATTGGGTGTACCACAATTTATATAAGTCATTAAACCCGAGGAAAAGTTGTGTAGTTTATAAAATAAGCTAGTATAAATACATTTTTTTAGCGTATACCTACGCCTTTTTCTTCTCCTTTTTGCTCTCCTACCCACTTTTTTCCCCTTTTGGTTTCGTCCACAATTGGATTTTAATCTAAAAGTTGTGAAGAGATTGGATTGGATAGGTTGGGTGGACAAACTGGTTTACTAATTGCTCCAAAGAGTGGAAACTGAGCTTGTTTCAATTCCACGCATCTGTGGAGAGGAAAAGGTAGGTTGATGAGCCCTTTTTTGTTAGGTGAGAGGGCCTTGGAGACTAAGATATTATGCCAATTAATTTATTAATCCCTTCATATTTATTTACAACTTTATATGCCATTGGTCAAAACTTTAAATATGTTTCATATTTAAGTGTGACTTTATTAATTAAGATGCATCATTACATTCTCACACATACGAGTACATATATACGACTTTCCAAGAAAAATGTATATAACTGATCGATGTTTTTTTTACCATTTTCGTGCATATAATATGTTTTAAAGATGAACAACAAAGTTAGGAACCAAATGATCACTAGACCTACAGATCCACCTCAATAATTGGCATGAAAGCGTGACTTGTTTGCACCCCAGCAGAATTAATGCAGCAGTATCATAACCCCTGTTAGCGATAGTGTAAATTGTTAAACTCCCCAAACAGCTCAAAATACCTAATTCTTGTGATTATGAATTTTGAAACCCTACTTGACTGCAGTACAAAAATGAAAAATCCAATCATTTTTTTCTTCACAAAAGTCTATAATCATTTTTATACTCATCTAAATTTTTAACATTAATAATTTAATTAAACTATATAGTGGTTATACTTATCTAAATTTTTAATGTACAATTATAATAAAAAGGTAAAATATAAAAATTGGGCCTATTTCTAGGTCTGTACTTTTTTTTTTTGTTATAAAATCAGTTGCATAAGTAACAATATAGCTTTATTAATTAATAACATATTCAAAATAATAATGTGAAAATATAATTTTGAAATTCATAATACATTATGCACAATTAAAATTATATTTAACTTGTATAACAATTACATGATTACTTTTCCGCGTAAATTTAAAATTCTATGTTAAGGTGCTGATAATATCCAATGTAAATCGAATATATATATATATATATATGTATATGAAGTTAACTTTTCATGCTTACATAATCATATATTTATAAAATTATAATACTTATTTATCCTTGCATGAATTTATTTTTGGAAGTTACATCTTATTATGTTAATATAATTATAAGTTTAATATAAATTTTAATTTTATATGAAACAATTTTATATAAAAATAGTATAAAAATAATAATGAACTATTTTATTTATCACTGTCTAACTAAATTAAAAGTAAGAATATAAACTTGGAATTATTTAATCCGACTCAAATCGCTTATAATCATTCTGAGGTAAATTATATTAAAATTTTTATTAAAAGCATAAAAATAATTTGCATTTTTTATAATCAGATTAAATAGTATTTTGATTTAAAAACTATCCAAACTAAATCGGAAACATCTTATTCAATAGCACTGCAGAGTTTATAAAAGACAAATTAATGGTTCTCCTAAAAACAGGAACAGGCGTTACACATTTTTGTCATTTGTGGTTAGCAAGTGTCCATTTGATTTGAAATGGCATAATCAAAATTGAGTGATAGGTTAAGGAAGATAACCTCAACAACAAAAAACGAAAGGTTAAAAAAGGGGGCGGGTCCAGAGTCATATTTGACCTGTTGTTCCCTTTGAGTAAAGCTACCTCTTACTCAATTCTAATTTCTAGTATGATATGAATATGATTATTGGTGTTGCGTGCCATCTCTCTTTCATGACTCCCTAATCACCATTCAACCAAGATCCCCATCTCTGCAACTCAAACATAACACTCCATGCTTCAGTCTGTGCTTCCACAACTCTCTCTGCCAAGGGCTGTGGGGTGGATACACTTACATTAGTTAATCATTTTTTTATAGAATACAAGATTCATCAATTTAATTGTTGAATTGTTTGATATTATTACTGTTATTATGAATATTAAATTTTACATGATTTAAATATTTATAAGTATGTTATTTAAAATTTTTTATTTATATTTTAAAAATATATTATCTGTTGAAATAAAATAATACTATAAAATACTTAATAATTTTATTTTTTATATAATTTTATAAATTTAATTTACTTAATATGAATCTTCAAACATATCTCATTCTATACAAAAAAAAATATTAATTGATGTAAATGTGCAAGTTTAACACCTAGATTGATAATTTTACTTTATGTCTTAGGTGTTTTTATGAGCTTAAAGATATTAATAATTGTCTATTATGTATTAATCTTTATTTTAAAGAAGTTTGATTTTTCTTAAAGGTGTCATTTGTCAATTATAATTTTCATGGTCCTAATACTTTTTGGATACCTTAACTCGATACAAAGATTGTGTTTTTTATTTATTTATTTTTTAGTGGTTTTAGAAGAATGATATGTTCTTTGATGAGTAAAAAATGAATATCTATATATCATATTTTAAATTTCATTAATCAATTTTAAAAAGAACAGTTCTATGCTAATTTCTAAAAAATTATCTTTTAAACTCACCTTTTTCAGAAGATGTCATAGAAGCATCATTTTTTAAGTATTATAAGATTAAAGTGGACCTAAGTATAAAATGAACTATATGGATTGTTGTGCTATTATACAAGATTGTAATGGTAAATAGTTAACAATGTTTACTTTTTTTTTTTTTCATGATAATGATGAGTTTATTCGCTCTATGTGTTGAATTGAAAGTAATTTTTGAGTCTCCACTTAAAAAATTATTCTCTTGAAAAAATTAACATTAATTTCTCTTGAGATGTGTTCTATTTTGCAAATATTCATTATCTTATGTAAAACTTATATCGTGTATTTATATGTCATGTTTATGAAGACCATTTAATAGCTTAATAGCTGGCAAACTAGTTTATTTGATATTTTTGTTTAAAAATCTATTTCAACCTATAAATGATCCTCCATATGCATTATTTAGATTTTTAGTTTTAAATAGTTTACATATATTCTTTAATTTTTCTTTACAAAATATATATAAAAGAAAATTCATATATGCATTTTTTTTTTTTGCTTAAAGATGTCATTTGTCCATTATAATTTTCAGGGTCCTACTACTTCTTGGATTGCTACCTTAATTCAATACAAAGATTGTATTTCCTATTATCCATTTTTTCGTGACTTTAGAGTAAAAGGAATAATATGCTCTTTAATTAAGAGAAATTAAGTATATATTATGTTTTGAATTTCATTAGTTAATTTAAAAAGAACAGTTATATGCTAACTTTTAAGAAGTTATTTTTTAAGTTCACATCTTTTTGAGAGATATCATAGAAGCACCATTTTTTAAGTACTATAAAATTAATGTGAACAATAGTTCTAGAATAAACCATATGGATTGTTGTGCTATTGTACAAGACTATAGTGCTAAATAGTTAATAAGATTTTTTTTATTCTCTATGCTAAATTGAAAGCAATCTTTGAAATCTCCACTTAGTCATATTAAAAAGTTATTCTCTTAACAAAATCAAGATTAATTTCTTTTGAAATGTGTTCTATTTTGTAAATATTCATCATATCATGCAAACTTCTAGATTTTTAGTTTTAAATAGGTTACATATTTTATAATTTTTTTTACAAAATATATAAATAAAATTAAACAATTAAAAAATCAGTTCTAAAAATAATTTCAAATATGCTACAATTAATCAATATACATTTTAAAATATTTCATATATTTTAATACTTTTTTTTTTCAAGTTAAAGCTCTTAACTTTATCTTATTACAATTGAATATATTAAAAGTTTCAGGATAAAATCGTTTACATTTGATAAAACTATGAAACTAATAAGTTGGATTACATGAAAGTAATAAGCGACAACTAGTGACTAGGCAAAACTGATCATAAGTAACGAGAATTAGACAAAATTGATCGTAGATAACAGAGATCATATTGAACTGGTAGCAGGCAAAGGGATCAGGTAGAACTAATCAAAAGTAACAATGATTCAAAAGCAATAAGGGATCAAGCGAAATTGGTAAGAGGCAATAAGAAATAAGAATCACGCATAACATATCAAAGGCAATATCAAGCAACCAACAATCTTAGTACAGTCGCAGTGTCGAAATTTCAAAAGATAAAATTTAACAACTGAAAAATGGCAAAACAAGAATTGTACCACTCTAATACCATGTTAAAATTAAGAACGGAAAAAATGAGATAGAAGATTGTAGAATAATGGGTTTGATAATGGTAAGATGAATCTTTCAAGATTGAAAGTCTTGCAGCTTAGAAGAACTTACAAATAATTTATGAAAAAATTATGAGACTTCAACTTATTTTAATAAATTTCTATTATAACTTATTAAAATAAGTTATTTACCGTCTATCCCAATATTTTATTATTAATTTTATGATATAAATTATCGTTTTAAAAAGAATTTATTGAATACGTATTTAAATAGGTAGTTATCCAAACACACTTTAATATGTTTTGATAGATGAAAACTATTAAATTTTAAATAAATTCATATTTATATAATAAAAGTGTTTTAGTATAAGCAATTATTTATAAAACAATTCATTAGAGCAGAAGATCTTGAGTATAAAAACTATTTAATAAGATACACATCTATTGAAAAGATAAAATATATTAAGTGAATATCGTATCATTCAAAATTTGAGTCTTATATGTATATAATATTTTTTTTTCTCATGTTTATATTTAATGTATAGAAGTTTGAAGAGACATTAAAAAAAACCTTAAAAATGTGATTTGTCAAAAAGACATTTGTAAAAATATTTAAGTGTATAGAGCTTAGAGAGGTTTGTACAATCTATTAAACAGAGTCTATATGTTCAAATTTGAATAATGAAAGTCTTGACTAAAGATAAAAAACTAAACATAACTCTATCCTTATTAGGTGAACTACTACAAATTGTTTGTGTTTTTGTTTATTTCTACTCTTAATCATTTTGAAACAAATTATTTACTCAATGTAAAACTATTCTTGCAGTTTTAAATAACTTTTTTATTATTTTTTAAAAAATTAAATCTATTTTCTTGTTTTCTCATTTTTAAACTCCATTGTTATATTATTGATGGTCTCAATTTACAACAGGTTAATCACACCTGTATAAACAAAGCTACAGATAACAAACAAAAGAGAAACTAAGGAATTAGAAAAATTAGTACTACAAAGTCATCTAAGATATTTCAATATACTAGTAAATATAGTCCCTGAAATTGTAAAAAATATCATTTTAGCTCTTGAATTATTAAGCATAAGTTTTTTTTTTTTGTCTTTATTTATGTAATTTCATAAACTAAAATGATCAACATTTTTTATTATTTTAAAGATTAAATTAATAGATGGTCATAATTTCATAAACTAATTTAATTTATTATTATTATTATTTGGCCAACAATTTAATTTATGATTGTTTTTAATGTTTTACAACTTAATTTTAAGAATCACAGTAATGATGCATTTGTTTCTCATGTCTAAAGTGCCTTGCTTCTAAACCGTTCATCTTATTGACTGTGATTTTGCGTTTTCGGTCTCATAGATGTGCATCCATATGATGTTATAAAGAGTAGTTTCTGCATCTTAAACTTGCGTTTAGGTTTAGGTTTGGCAAGAGTTGGGGAAACAAAGGAACTGATTGATTCTATTCAAGCTCCTTTTTTTTTTCATTTTTTGTAAAATAATTTTTAAAAAGAAATTAATTTTAAAAACAATTTCAGAAATTAGAAAAACAAAACAAAATTCGAAATTATCAAAATTTATTTTATTTTTTATTTGTATAGTACTTTCGTATGCTTTTTTTTAAGAATAGTTAGTAAAAAACACATAATCCAACAACTTTAATAAAAGGTTTCGTTTTTGGTCGATTATAAAAGGGTTTAATTATCCTTTTCCTTTTGTGGAATGAAAAGCTTTCTTGGGCATTTGTGAAATGCTATCCAATATTTTTGTAATAGATAATGTGGCTGATTTTAATTAGAACCTTCAGGGCGGCAGATTATTCAAATACAATGACGATGCATGGCATCTACCTACTTAGGACAACTCCTAAGAACTTCAACAGAGCCAGCCGGCTTCTCTAGAGAAGTATTAAGATTCGTTTCTGTTTATGGAATATTACTATTTGCTCTGTTTTTCTCTGTTTTGTTCCCTCTTTTGGTAGATATACTGGTTGAAACTGTGACATCCAAAATGCGACCGCAGAAACAAATATGGGATGGGTTGTTTCCCGCAGTTGCAAATTATCTACCTCGCCTTAAAACATCACAAACTCACTTCATCAAATTATTATTTTTATATAGATCAAGTATCCACCATTAAAAGTAGTCTTGTTTGAGCATGATAGAATCACTGTAACTATAAGAGAACAATCCTCCAACAGTTGATCAAATTATAAAACATCATTTATAATTAAGACCAAAACAAGTAGTTATTAAAAGCACGGCAATCATAATCCGAAATACATTCAAATTAGAGTTGTTATTCCAAGCATTTATACAGTATTATCCAAGAATAGGTTAAGTCATTAAAAGAAAAAGATACTCCAGATAATAGTTACAATAACAATTTTTTTTAATGAATTGGTAATACGTGATTGGTTTATAGCATAACAGAAGTTTTACTGGCAATTGAAGTTGTTAAATTATTGACAAACCATTTTCATAAGGATTTGCCAAGCAACTCAGATATTTTTATTCACTTTCTCATACATTCATTTTCATCCTCGCAATGTCTGTCTCTTTTTTATCACACTATTCATCACATTTTATTTTTTCTCTCTTATCTTTCTCTTCTTCCACCCATTTCACACTAAAAAACGGGGTGTCAAATTATCATTTTCCTTTGTAAAGAGAGCGCAGCAGTAGGCTCTTCTTCATAAGATGACACCCAGCAGGGGAAAGATTGAGAAGACCAAATCTATACCAGGCCTCCGTATACAAGCACCAATTGAAGACTGAACTAGAGTTGCTTTCAATGGAATGATGCGGGAATACAAGGCACAAGCTCAAGTCCTACGCATAAGACCTATGGTATAATTTTTTTATCATTGACTACCACCTTCAGACTAAAAGTTCAAAACCAGTGACACAAGGCCTAACCAGGTAGCCATTGTTATGTAAAGCAAATAAACTTTAATATCACAGTAACTTGAAGAAATAACATTTTCAAAGACTTGGCTCTTTAAATATAGGTTGAAAGCTCAATTATAGGAATATAAAATCTTTCATTCAAGATCATGGCTTCCAAACAAGGGTACAAATACGTTAGGGTACAAATTGACATCCCATAATAGTAATTAAAAACCATAAGACTTTGGCCTAGATTTGTTCTTACCCAAAGAATTAATTCTATTCGCATGTTCTTCTTCCTCCTCCAGCTTCTTTCTCCTCGCAGCCTCTTCTTTCTGTCTCTGAATCATCTCTAATTCCCTTTGACGTTCCTCCTCCTTTCTTTGCTGCTCCAGAGCTTCCCTTCTCTGAGATTCTTCCACTCGCCTCCTATTCTCTTCAAGCATCTTATCTAGCTCTTCTCTTTCTTTCCGAGCTTGTTGCTGCAGGATGACAACACATCACAACCCCCAAATAACAACTTTCTTTTTGCAGTTGTGAATAACATGAATGATGGAGAGAGCAAAAAAAGAAGGAACTCAAATCTTGAATTATTTATAAAGCATTAGCAAGCGAAAATACCAAAAGATAAGGCAATTTAAGCAAGTATACACTTTGAAACAATTATAGATGCTGCATTACATTTCCAAGAACATTATTATAATCTGACTAATATTTGACGCTGACAGAGCCAACTCATTTTAGGATCCAGGGTTCTAGCAGGGTGACACCTTGTTTACCACTTACAAGACAAAAGTGCTTATATCTCAAACCACAACATAATTTATCCACACTAAATTTATAAATTGCTAAAAACATGACACAAGATTAATGCTTGAAAGTTGAAAGCCTCTCCAACATTATAATGTAATTTATTTAGACTTTAGAGAAAGATAAATAGCTGCTTGTGATTTTCCCTCCAGAGAAACAGAAAAGAAAACCCGGTTAGAATACTTACTTCTTTCCTTCTAGCTTCAGTAAGAGCATCTTCCTTCTCTTTTTCAAGTTGTGCTTCAACATCATCAAACAATTTCTTCACTCCCTCCGCTATGCGCCTTTCTATTTCTAATTTGACTTCCTCCGAGCTAAGCTTCTCCTCAACGTTTTTCCGAATTGCTTCTTCGAGTCTTCTTGCAGTCTCTTCTTCCAACAGTTTCAATTCTTCCTCATGTTGACGCCTGCTGCCAATAGTATATTGGAGTTAGAGACCATAAATTAACCATCAACGATGAAAAAGAAAGATGCACAAGCAAGTCATACTAATTTCTACACCCAGAAAAAATAGATAAAATGATACAATAACCAACGCTACACTTTGAAATTCCTTAATTATGTTCTACCCAGTTCATGTTCATCCATTGAGACGAAAATTGTGAGGCTATCACGCTTACAAGGCATACCTCTCTATCAAGTTTCTGATCCATAAGAAACGAAGTTTCAAGTGAAATAGTAGATAATGGAGGGAAGCAGCGTTTGTTCATCATATTTAACAAGTTGAACTTCCTTCAGGAAACCCAGAAGAGAAGAATGAAATAAACCTGTTGCATTTTCAAAGCGAATCATAATCTTCAAATGTCTATGAAGTTAATTTTAACACCAAAAGCATTGTATTCTTAAAAAGGATAACCCTAGACAGCGAAAACTCATAGCAATGTTTTGTATTGGTCTCAAGAATTGTTATATAATTGATGAGATGAAACAACACTTATTTATAATAGAGTAAAAAAGTGGAAAATGAAAAAGCAGTGTTAACCTTTTGTTTGATTGTTGGGGTTTTTTGGGCGAAGGAGAGAGGGAAGAAGAGCTTCTGCTGGTAGTGTGCCTTGAGCGGCGCTTGTGGTTGTGGTGCCTGAAATAACAACAACAACAACAACAATCACAAAGAGAAGCATAAGAGAATAGAAGAAGAGAATACATACCTTGAAGTTCGAGAGTGGCGATGAGAAACAGGGGAAGGAGAATATCTTCTTCTGCGTGATGGGGAGCGTGACAAACTGCGACCCATATCTCAATTCTCAACAATCAAAACCCTACTCACCACTGCACCTCTTTATGTGTTCCCACTGCCAAAGCTCTCCCTGTACACGTGCTTTTTTTTTAACAAAAAAACTAATTCGTTTAAATAAATAAATCAATATAAATTGTATAAATTTACGGAGCAAAAGATAAATTAATAAAAAAAATTAAAAACTAATTAGGAAGTATAACTGTTGGGATTTGAAATGAGAAATATGATTTCAATATAAATAGAAAAGTTCAAAATAAATGTAAAGTTGAATTTAAGGAAAAAAGGCAACCATAATATAAAATTAAAATTTTAAATCAAGTCATAATTTTAAATATATATGAATAAATAATGGATATACCATAAAGAAAAGTTAATATATTAGAAAGTATTTATATTTAAACATAAGGATTTAAATTTATATGTTTGATGATTTGTGCGCAACAACTATCTGATAAAAGAAGGTATAGAAATTAATATTTTTAAGTTTATTTTCTCTTATCTTCCTGTTTATAGAGCTATCTAATTTTAGTCTTCTAATTTTTAATTATGCAATTTTAGTTTTTTTTTCCCTTGATTAAGCAAATTTTAAACTACCATTAAGTTATATCTAACACATCCCACATTGCAACAGTGCCTATAGAGGACATGCCATCATTGCGATTAGGGATGCACCTTCTCATGGTTTATATTTCTAGACCTAATTGGCTCGTTGTTGAGTTTTTAAAATTTTAGCTTAATTATATTTTTTTAATGATTGTATTTTAACTTATGTAAATTTTAGGATAATTTTACATTTTGTTACTTTATTTATTAAATTTTAATTTATTTTTATTATAATTGTTATTTTATTCATTAAAACTTTATTGTTGGAAATGGTAAAGTGTAACTTAATTAAAATGGATCCACTCAGGAAAAAAAAAGGTTACCGAAAAGAGTAAAAAATGAACGAATTTTGAATTTAAAAATTGATTTTTTTTAATTAAGATTTTGAAATAGGCAACTCTAACTCTCTCTTAATCTTTTTTATATTCAAACCCTAAGTCTCCATTTAAGAATTCCTCCATCATTCACATCGGTGTTGTCTCCTTCTCTCGTTATAATCATTGCCTATATAATATATGAAGCGAGTTCTCTGTCACAAAAGTTGATGTTCCTTCTAAATCATATTAGTTACAATATTTTGTTTATTTCCTTATTATTTAAGATTATGAATGATTTATATTTAGTTTCTTATGTTTTTATTACGATAATCATATGTAATTAAATAGCCTTTATCATGAGACTAAAGATGAATTACTGTGATGTAACTTGTTTTAAACCACATTTTAATTTTGTGATATTGATATTATTTATCTATTAAAATTATTTTTTTATTTTTATTCTTGAATTAGTCATTTAATGATTAATTTTAATTCAATTAATATGTAATTATATTATTAATATGTTAATAGAACTAAAAGGTATTTTGAGTTTAAAAGTCATGACAATCACATTTAATAAATTTAATATCTTTTAATATTTTTTATTTTTTATTTTTTATTGTCTATGATCATTAAAATAATATTTAAATAAGAATATTAACATTATTCTATTATTATTAAATAATAATAATAATAATCTATTAGATGTGTGATAATTGCATTAACACAATTAAATATAATTGGCTTAAGACACACATATCTCATCATAAAAAGTCAAGCCTAATTAACTTTATACTTTCTTTGCATTTTTTTTTATTTCTTGAACCATTTTTAATTCTTATCATCAATTCTTTAATTTTGAACTGTTGGATTTGGTTAACATTTATAAGAACATTAGTATAACTCATTCAGAAGAATAAAATATGCATTACACTCTTTCTAATTTTAGCTTTATAGAAATTAAAATAGAAAACTAAATATATGTGGATTTAAAACATTTTTAAGTTAATAATATTATAAAAGTATAAATTTTAAATATAATATTAAATATTATAATATTATTAATATTTAATATAAACAAAAATATTATAATAACAGTAAAGAAAATTTTATTTTTATATACCTACAATATTTTATGAAAATTATTTGATTGTTATACGTTAGTGTAAATTTAGAATATGCATTAAAAATAAACTGTTTTACGAATCTATAGATATAATTTTATTAAAAAGATTTCTAGTTTTTATTTTATGATTATCATAATATATACAAAGTTTTATTTAGGTCACTAATGTTTCACTTGCCGGTGATTTTTTGTGATACCATAATAAGTAATCCATAGAATTTATTTTATTTTTAAAAGATTTATTTGATATTTTTATATATCTTTTAAAGTTTATTTCTAAAGTTTGGAAATATAAAATTAATGTAATATTTAAATTATTAAATAAGTAATATTTTCTAAGTAAATTATAGTACTTTATTTATTACAATATATAATATTTTGAATAGTATAATAATTAATAAGAATTAATAAACTCTAGATAGTTAACGCAATAAGGATATTTAGCAAAACTTACGGATAAGTTATCTAAATTTTTTAAAACTAGCTAAAAATTGAAAGAAAGGAATCAAAAAGTTAACTGATTGAGTTTAAAGTATTTGATAAATTTAGCTATTGAACTAGCTAATAAATGTAAAATAATAAATAGAGATATAACTATTTTCTTAGTTAAAATTTTGAAATTTTGGTAATGATATATTTTTAAATAATAGTAAATTACATTTTGCTCTCTTTCTCTTTTCTATTTCAAAAATTATATAACTCTCTTTCTTAAAAATTTAAAATGCATAACAGTTTAATTCATTTTAAGTTTTTCATTAAAGCACACTTAGAAAATAAATTAAAATACTTTTTATTCAATTTATTTTTTTATATAGTCCAATTTTTATTTATATACTCTAATTTCCTAAATATTTTTCACTTTATCCTTTTCTTTTAAATATGTTAAAGTCCTAAATCATTTATGTATTGTATGTTTTCAAAAAATTGTCAAATATTTTTGCGCTTTATGCTTTTATTCCTTGATATCAAAACAAGTCTTCAAAGCAATGATAAATACTTATTATTTTATGAAAAATACATTGAGCTCGTTAAGTTTTTTAAAATATTGACAAAGAAAGTACAAAATTTATTAAAAAGGACACTTTAATTAAAAAAATCAAGTGTTTATTTAACAGTGCTTTTTAAAAAAACCCTTAAAATGTATTAAATTGTTATTCCTTTTAATTTTTTTTATAAGATTAAGTTGAATAATTTTAAAAAGGGAAAGGAATGTAATTTACTCTTTAAATAATTATAATATTTTAATTTTATTCTCATTTAAAAATATTTTTATTGAATAAAATGAGATAATTTGAATCTTATAAAAACATAAAACTTAATTACTTAGTTATATTTTAATAAGATTTAATAATGAAAGTTGTTTATAAAGACAAAATATGATAAAAGTAAAGGAAGTAAGATTTTTTGCTTTTTTTTTTTGTTTTTGCTATTATAAAGGAAGTAAGATTCTAAGAATTGAAAGGGTAAAATAAGAAATTATTAAAAGATGATAAGAATAAAAATAAAAAACATGATTTTTAGTTAGTAGCTAAAAAGTAACATTAAAAAAAAAAATGCTAGTTAGAGTAATATTAGAAAAAGGTTAGTGACTATTTATTTCAAGTACTTTACTAAACAAAACTATTTTTGTTAAACAAGCTTTTAAGCTAGCAAAATAAACTTTGTAATAGTTGAAATGTCTTGGCAAATGCATTTTAAATATTACAAATATACATATATTTTTTAGTTCAAGGTAAAAAAAACAGTATTGTTCTCAAATTTAAAAGATAAAAAACTACACATGATAGGTGGGGTTCAATCACAGGAATTCTACTGAATAGATCGAAGCCACGTATCTATTACATTGACACGCACACACATAGTAAATTTAATATCTCAATTTTTTTTAAAATGTATTTGATATTATAAATTCAATGTTAAATAAATATTTATAAAATTAAATATGCAGTTCCATCCTTTCGAACTTAAATTATGACTCTTCATTTATCATAATATATAATAATTTCAATACTCAATTAATATTATAGTTAATCAAATTTAAATAAATCATGAAAATGAAGAATCCATACAATTAGCTCTACTTCTTTCTAGTTTATTTGTTTATCAGTAATTAGCTTCAAATTCTTATACATTATTTTTATCCATTTTTCTCTTCATATTTATTTTATTTTATAACGGTATACTATTTTTATCTTTTTATTTAAATTTTTATTACATTAAATTATTTATTATAAGTTTTTTTTATCTCATATAATCCAAAACAAAGCATATGACTAACATTATTTTTACTAATTTAAACATATTATAAGTTCTAATAAAAATGGCAAATTTTAATTTTAATTTCTGTAATTTTTGTTTTATATTTTAATTTTTTTAAAACTTTTATTTTTAATCTCTATCCTTAATCATTAAATAGTTTATTTAACTAATGTATGTTAATTCTTTTCATGTATAGTAGCTCATTATTCATGCTTAAAAAAATCACTCAAATAACACAAATTAACATTTTCATCAACGAATAGCGTAAAAATCATTTTTGTTAACGTATATAATGATTGGGTACATAAACTAGATATCTAAAATCAAAGTTAATAAATATTCATCGCGTTAATAGAAACCAAAATTTTAAGGGTCTTGTTAAATTAAAAATGATAGTTTTTATTAGAATTTACGTGAACTGCATTAAATAAATGCGACAAGTACATTTATTATATATTTTGAAAAACCATTTTTATTTTTAATTTCTTAACTAATGTTTTAAGAATTTATTATATTTTTTGATAAAATATGCAGTGGTTATCATTTATCAAAATTTAATAGGCAAAATAAAAATATAAAATTATAAAAACTCTAAATATATTTATATTTTGAATGGTGGATAGCATAACCAAACGTTCACTTATATTCTTGGAATTGCAAAGGGTGCGTGACGCAATAGAAATTAGAAAGCAGAAACACTTTCCGTCATTTTCTCACACGTCAGTTGTCATTCTCCATCAGCACAACCTGAGTTTGCTGCAGCTCCGTTGTCGCATAAAACACAGGTTAGCCATACACGCATGTTTCTTCTTTCTCCCAACACTCTTCAAGCACTTCACTTTTCTTTTCTTCTCTTTTTATGTGAGTGTGTGTGGTGGGTGGAAATGAAGACCACTAATTCCTATTCTTCTCTCTTTTGTGTTGTTCTTCAAAAGAAATACCCTTTTCCCCCTACATGCCATTAGATGAAACACCACCTTTGCTAGTTGGTTAGTTAGTAGTTGCTAATAATTTTTGTTTACTATACATGCTTCCAAGATCATCATTGCATTTCTTTTCAGTGTAGATTGATTATTAATAAATAAATAGATTATAATGAACTCTTTTTTTGGGTAATAAGAAGAAAATACTATTGAAGCCAATGAGTTAAGCTTTAAGCTAGGCAAATTTTGATAGATTATGAAATTATGAGAGAGCGAGTTACCAGCATTTATTGATGGGAACTTGGTTCTTCAGAACAATTTGTACTACGGAATGGTACCCACTGCATCGAACCAAAAGGCATTGGCTTTGAAGCAGCTACCCAGAAACAGAACATGGGACAGTGAATATGATATAGATAGTCATCTGCAAAAGAAGAATAGGGTCCTTTAAAGTGGAACTGAAGAGTTCAACTACTTCAATACCCTTTTGCAGGAAATCGTTATTAAGGATCCAAAGGGTGAACCAGAAATGGTGCAATTCATGGATGGTTTATACAGCATTGTAGAGTCTCAGGTGCTTCATGTTGAGGACCAAAACACAAAGAACATTGCAGAAGAAACTACGACAGAGGATGATGATGTGATTATAGATCTTGAATATAAGTATTTTTTTGGTCATTTGAAGCCTCATGGAAAATCTTATGTACTCGATATCCCTGAGGATAGTGTCTTTGTGAAATATGAGTCTGAATCATCAACTCCTGAGAGTACATCTATTTGCGCAACCTATACTGCAAATTACGTTTCAAATGAAGAGGTTAATGTGTGCCTAGACACAGATATGCAACAAGGTACAAAAGCAAAACGCTCTGCTGTCAAGAGTACTAATGTTATTAGTAATCATGTGGCTTCATACTCACAGAAGCATAGAGGTATGAACCCAAAAGGTGCAAAACTCTCTGCTGCTAAGAATGGTAATATTAAGAGCAGTGATGTGACTTCAAAGGTTCAGAAACATGCTGGTAACTGTATATTTAAGCGCAGGAGTAAGAGGCTGAAAGAGCATGCTATGAAAACTGATAATCCCTCTGCCATAGCAGCAAGAGTGATAGTGGAGATTGAAGATAGTGATGATGAAGTACCAGATAAAAGAAGGTCCATGCAGGGCCATATTGTATGTATCTAAAATCATGAGTTTGTTCCTTTTGCTTATGTTCAATTTTGCCGCTTTCTTTTATATATATATTGTGTCTGTGTGTGCTGTTTTCGTTTAATTAGTTTTTGTTGGCTACATTATGTGTTGCTTCCTAGGTGAAGGTGGAACATTGTTGGGAAGAATATGATGAAGCCAATGGAAGAATACTTTTCAAAGAAAAACTCATGGAAGAACTTAAGGTGCCTTACTGTGAGGATGAGCACAAGAGACTTTTACACGAAATTACTGTTCGAAAGCCAGTTCAACACCATAGAGACCTGCGTGGGCGTATCAAAATCTATGAGGAAGATTATTCTGGGTTTTCTTTTCTTGATCATTATGTTGGTAAGTTGATTTAGCCCTCGTCTTTCATTTTCCACTTGCTGTGTTAGCATGATACATATTGGATGGAGTTCCCTTGTTTGTCATTACATTACTAGTCTGTGCTTACCAATTGGGATGTGAAGTTGCCTTTGTATAGACTATAGAATTAAATTTTTTTTTGGAAGACTAGCTACTATGAGATGTGTGCTCAATCTCCTCCTACAGATCTTGCAGAGACAATAAATTCAGCTCATGATGATCATCCAAGAGTTCTGAATCTCCTTCGTGGATTTTTCTATTGGTTGAAAGTAAGTATGTTATGGTAATTCAGCATCTCAATACACGCTTCACTTACTATAGCTTTCCATGCACTGCTCACTTGATGATGTCTGACTCTATATTGACCTGAAAATATTTAACCTTAAACGCATTTTAAGATGTTTGTGTTGAGAAATATGGCAAGAGCTAGAGACAATTGAGAGAAAATAAGTGATATAATACAGTACAATACAATACAAAGCTAAATACTATACATGGTTTCTAAAAACTAAAGAGTGCTAACTAATCCCGTGTGTATCTATCAAACTATGCAGTCGTGTGAATAGTTGGGTATGTGATTTGCAATTAGATTTTGATTTTCTTCCGGTGGGTAAGCCTCTGTTGCCTCATTAATTAGGCTATGCCCTTGAATTAATTTTCAAGATAAAACAAAATATAATGGGATGCTCAAATAACTCTGTAACAGTTTACTTTGAAGGTCCACGTTGAACCAAAAGTTATCTAAGAAGTCTTTTTCTTCTTTATCGAGTTAACGCACACTTTTATTATGTAAAGTAGTCATCATATTTGAAAATATGTGCTTTTATATCTTGATCTGCATTACCCCATTTTGCAACACTACGACGGTCCGTAGTCTTTATATTACAATCACCTAAATATTGATCTTAGTTTATCTTTTAATAGTCCCAAAAATTAGTATCTCCATCTAAAATTATCGTTTTCTTTGGTATATCATGGAATTGAAGTTAGCTTCCCGAAACTTGCATCGCTGTATATTAGTTTAGAATTAAAGGTGCATTTGATTAGACAGCCTAATTAAGTATTTGTTATAAGTTAAAAAAACATATTTTGATAAGTTATATCAAAATGCTTATTGAAAGAAGTTAAAAAGACCTTATGTGACTTGTAAATTATTTTTATAAGTTATCTATAAGCTCTTCTAAATGACCTGAGATGTATGAAATTAGAGGCTCTATTGCAGTGTGCTCTTTCTGATTTATAAATGGTGTGTGCTGGCAGAATTTATCACATGAAGGGTCGTTCATGCCATGGAAAGATCCATCGTGTTTGGATGTACTGCCACAATAGGAAGGAATCCTTGTTTGCTTTTCATTTTCTAAAATGATGCAATTAATTTAAACTAGACAGAACAGAGCTTAGAGGGTGTTTCGCCATGAACTCATTTTCTTTACTTTTGGCAAAACTTATGATTCGATGCTTGGTGGGATATGAACAGGTTTATCCTTTTTGCGTCTGTAATATAATATTAAGATTAACGATATGAGATATTGCGAAGATATTGGTATAGCTGTAATCCCATAATATCTGGATTGATATAAGAGGTATTTTAGGCATGCAATATTTGTAAATATTTTAGAAATAACAGTAGCTATATTTTATCACTAGTTTGGTGCATAGAATCATAATTGATATTTAGAATTGTAACTTCAATTCTAATTCCATTAAAATTGGAATTGATTCAGAATTATAATTCTATATTTGGCGTATTTAAAGAATTAGAATGTAGAATTAAAATTGTAAGTTGAAATCAAAATATATAATGTGGTGTAAGATTTAAATTTTTAAAAAATAATTTAATTTTATTTAATAACTTTTTTAAAAATAATGTGTTAATTAAAAATACAAAATAATTATTAAATAAATTGTTAAAGATGATAATTTAATTTTTTTTTCAAAAATTATAATATATTAAATTTATTTTTTATGTTTAATTTATTATTAAAATTTAATATTATGTTATGAATATCTTTCTCATATATTAGATGAAAGTATACGAATGCTCCCTACTATAATTTAATTCTCAAAATTAAAAATACAAATTGAATATAAGTGCTTTTGAAAATTCTTATTTTGAGACCATGAGCTAAAATAAATAGAAACATTATAATAAATTCTTCTACTTTTACATAATAAGTATTACCTATAGTCTTTTTCTTTTACGTAAAATGTTACAAAGCAAGCTTGTTTAGTAAGATGTAATTAATATAGCAACTTGACATAATTTATTATAGCAATTTTCATGAATCTCATGATATAATTGTCTCAAAACCATACGTTTTAATGTGTTTTTATCACTCTGTTGCATCTAACACTAGTTTTCTCTTTTTTGTTTCTCTAGTACTCTCAATAGTTTTTGAATTAATTTTTAATATTTTCTCTGACATCTAACAATTCAAGAAAAGTAAACAATTTATTATACAATTAACATAAATAATATAGTTTGCGACAAGTGTAAAAAGTATAGAATAGCAATAAATTATAGTTTATAGCAAGTGCAGGACAGGAATACAATAGAATAACGTAAACATATTAAACATATAACAAATATAAAAAAAGACAAAGGAAAAAGAAAATATAAAAAAAGAATAGGAAGAATAAGAGGAATATAGAAAAATTACTTTATTAATAATCAATGTAAAACGAGGAAGAAGAAAATAGAGAAAAATAAAAGAACATAAGAAAAGTAGTAATATTAATAATCAACATACAATTAGAGTTAAAAGGAGAAGAGTACACAGAAAAATAGGAGAACATAAAAAGAAAAAGAAAGATGCATAAGAAAAAAAAAGAACAAAGAAAGAGAGAGAAGAAAGTACTTGACCAAGAAAGTATCACGAAGACGAGGAATCATGAGGAGAAGTTACGATATATGAGAGTTTATTTGTGAATTATGATAAAAATTCAAAGTGGGTGCAAGTTATGAATTAAAGTGGATCAAATTTAGTTGTCATAAAATCTCATGGAATTGGTCCATAGAATTATAAATCTCAATTCCAAATGGACATCTAAACATGATAATTAAAATTCTGAAGTCTAATTCTAATTCTAAAGTCAAATTTCATACTCAATTCTATACACCAAACAAACACTTAGAAGTATTTGTAATAGGAGCGAGTCATGTTTGCATCTTTGTACCTATATATTTTCAGTTCAGGTTGGAATAGAAAGACAAAATATGATTATTCTTTCCAAAAGAGACCTCTATGGCATGGTAGTTAAATTGAGATTTAAATCGTGAATCGAAAAACTTATTTTGTGAATTGTAAATCAAATTGTACTGTGAATCATAAGATTTATGACCATTACTAAAACTACAACAACAAATACTCTAATATAAAGAAAAATTCAATACATCTATATATTGACATTTTATAATCAAATACTTCTTTATATAACTAATAAAATGAAACATAGTACAATGATTCAAGGCACATAAGTCATAATGACACAAAAAAGTTGTAATTGTATAAATCATTCATATATACTTTCAAATAAGCCACAATGACAAAAAAAAAAAAAGGACTGTGACTGCATAAGTTAGCCATATATACTTTCAAAAAATTTCAAAGAATAATAGAAACTAATAGCAAGTCACAATTTCTAGTTCTAGACCATAAAAATATTCAAAAGGTCTAAATTCCAAATATATAATATAGTCATTCTGCTCAAAATCAATATCACTTAGTTCATCCTCATTTTATAGTAGCAAAGATTTTTCTTATTCTTCTTCTTCTTCCCCTTCCTTCCCATCTCTAAATATCTCTTGATTCTCTTCAATTTGACTCTCATCCCCAACTATAGATTTTTCCTTCTTATTGGTCCTAGCATTTAAGTTTCTTGGACCTATAAAATAAAATATAAGCATTAAGCATGTTAATATATATATATATATATATATATATATATATAGTTTATAATTATATTATTTTTTCATTAAACAAATACCTATCTTCCTTGTCTTGCTTGAAACTCCTTCATCAAAAGTGAAACACTCATGTATATCCATCCAAGAAGCATAAATTGGTAAGTAAGGGTCTTCTTTTTCAATAATATACTCATCATTTAATTTAATTTCAGACCAACGTATAGGATCATAAGTTTCTCCCTTCTTTTATAGCCTTTTATCTCATATCAAGTAGAAGATTGTACTAGACAAAAGCAAGTGCGTTTGATTTTTGTTGCTCCAAGCGATTTCTTCTCTTGTTATACACTTGGGCATATGTACTCTAGTTTCTTTCACAACTTATAACATTACATGTGAGACTTAAAATTCTTATAACTACTTTTGTTAGCTCTTTGCACTTTCCACCATAACTTTTTCACCAAAGTCCTATTAAAACAAAAATAAGATGTATGTCATAGAAAGATATTGCCTAATTTGCCTTAAAATTAAATGTTTAAAACTTTAAATTATGAAAAAACTAATTTAAAACTACCAGTTGCTTCTTGTCTCTAGTATCTTTTGCCATGTTCGTTCCAAAAAGTCCCTTAATAGTCTTGAATTTTTCAAGTTGTTGATCAACAAAAAATCTTGTCTTTCTATCTTGAACCATTCTTTGGTTTCATACAAGCCAAATAAAATCTCACTATTCGAATTGAATTTTTTGTCATAGTGAAACCTAATTAAAGAAGACATAAGACATATAACTTAAGTTACCCAATATTTAAAATAGTGTAAAAAACTTATAACTTTATTTACCTAGGATTGAGATAATAGCTAGCTGCATAGAGAGGCCTATGTGGTTTTTTTTGTACATTGACTCTTGATTTTAAAAGTTTTTAGCAATTTATTCTTTAGCTTTATCCATTGCTTCATAAATATATGGTATAACTGGTTTTGAATCATCATTTACAAGGCTTAATACTTTTACAGGAGGAATCACACACTTTCAGCAATACTGAATGGATTTCCAAAACCTAGAATCACTCAAAACTAAGTTCTTGACTTACTTAGCCTCACTTTTACTAGCATAAGAACTTTTATTTCATTCTTCTCAAGCAAACATAGATTGAAGAGCATTCTTTTGTTACATAATACAATTTAGTGTAAGATAAGAAGTTACAAACCTTGTTACAGTTGGTCTTACTAATTTCCTTCCTTTAGAATGTTGTTTATACAAGTTAAGGGCTCATGTATGCCTATATATGTAAGTTGTAATTTTTTTTACATTTGAAACCGTGTTAAAGAATATTGAAAGTTGTCCAATATCCTTAAGCACCAAATCTAAACAGTGAGCTGCACAAAGGGACTAAAACAATTTTGTCCTCTTCTCTTCTAGTATTTTTCCAGCTGCTACAAGGTTAGAAGCACCATCTGTCACAACTTGCACTACATTATCCTCCCTAATTTCTTCCACCGTGCCATCCAATAATTCAAACATTTATTTGGCATCCTTGATGACATCACTAGTATCAACCGATTTTAAGAAAATAATCCCACTTGGAATGTTATCAGGAAAATTAGTAAGAGATTTTCCTTTTTCATCTGTCATTCCATCACACATCAAAGTGCAGCTCCATTTCTTCCATTCATTCTTGTATTTCTCTAAATTTTCATGGATGTTATTAACTGTTTTTTTCAAAAAAGATACTCTCACTTCATGATAAGTAGGAGGTTTTAAAGTCCTATCAAATTCTCCAATAGCTTTTAACATTTGAATAAAATGGGGCTTCTTACCAAATTAAATGGTAAGACATTAACATATATGCATTTGCAAATTTCTTGAATGACAACATCTCTATCTTTGAACATTGTATTCAGTGTTGTTTGCTTTAGAGCTTTAGATGTCCCTTCCTTTTCTTTGCTAACAAAAGAATTCATTTATTCTTTTTGAAGACCACTTGCATCTTGGGTCGCAGCTTCTTCAAAACACTCCAAGCTATTTTCATTTTTTTTCTCTTCCAATAGTTTGATGAATATCTCCTTTACCTCATCTAGAATACTTGTATAGGCACTTACATTTTCCCTTGTTTCAACTAAATGATGTTTCATCCTTACAACTTTACTCCAACAAGTATAAGAATAATATTTGTATTTTACTAACAACATGTGTGAGGGAACACTTTCACAATGTTTCCACGTGATATCACTCTTATTTTTTTGGTAGGACCCATTAGTCTCCCCTAACAGTAAACAACAAACAAAAATATTAGGAAAAAAACAAATATAAAATAGGAAGTAGGAAGTAGGAACCATTAGAGAGGCAGGGGCATAGCACGAGAATGAGAAATAACTTGAGGGACCACAAAAAATAAATGAAAGGACCACCCGAAACCTAGCACTAAAATAAGAGAAAAATAGAGAAAAGGAGCACAACACGAGAATAGAGAAAATAAAGGTTTTCTTTCAATGTAAAATAACGTATCTGGTAGAATGGGTCTTGCAGAAGTATCATTAAGTGGAAACAACAATTTTTTCAAAAAAAAAAAAAGTTTTTAGGGATTTTAGTGAAACGGGTCGCGCTAACCTGACCTGATTGGTGCGCGATCCGGTACGCAGTTGCATAGCATTGTGGCCCTGAAAATCGGGATTTAGGATAGAATTGTAAGATTCGTGTGATTATGAAAGTGATTCCACACAAAAATGATACTTACATACGATTCATATCGTCCTACAGCTAAATTAGGACATTTCAGTTGTATCGTATCGTGATATCTGTAATACTAACTACAGTGCTCTATGGTATTAGAGTTTCACAGTTTTTATCCTAACAATCGTGCAAGATAACTGTCATAACATAAACGTCAGAACAACTAAAACCTGACCAACTAGATAAACCAAAATCCAACCCAACCAAAAGAACATCACCTTATAATTTGACTTCAAATGACAAATCCGAAAATGTGATTATCCAAGTGCAATTGCAAGGTGAAAACAATGAAGAATGGACCTTAGTCATGTGTACCTCTTTATGAGCATAGAAAAAATGGGTATTCATAGAAGGAACCATTGCAACACCACAAGAAGACTCTCTTAAGATGAAAGATTGGTGGACAATTCAATCCATATTAGTTTCATAGATACTAAACACCAATGAGCCTAATTTATGGTCCACCATATCCTAAATGAAAAATGCAAAAGATTTGTTGAGGAACATAAAGGAAAGATTCTCAAACACAACAATTGAAATCTAATATGGCCAGGTGCAAGCAATGTGGGATGGCAGTGGTAGCATACTATGGAAATATTGTGAAATGAGTTGACTAATTATAAGCAAATTCTTGTGTGTTGTTGTGGGGGATGCAAGTGTGACATTGTGTCCAAATTAGAGCAGTGTAGAGAAGAAGGAAAAGTGCACCAATTTCTCATAGGATTGGATGATGCAACCTATGGAACTATGCATTCAAATCTCTTAGCAATAGATTCATTGCCTTCTTTGAACTGCGTTTATTCAACTTTGATTCAAGAAGAAAGGATGAGAATGGTTACTAGAGCAAAAAAAAGGAGAGAGGAGAAATGATGAAATTAGTTGTCCAAATAGGTGAAAGAAGAGTAAGAGGATGACAAGGGCCTACGACTTAATATTTTTAAAGCTAGTTTGACTTCATCTATTTAAGTAATAGACTTAATTGAAACTTTTTAAAATGCTTTATTAATTGAATATGTTAAGCTTGAGTTTAAGAAAAAGTATATTAGACCTAATAAAATGACTTATTTAAGATTCATAAAATTTATAATAATATATTAAATAATTGTATATAAAAATTATAATATAATATATGAAATAGATTAAATTTTAAAATGAATAAAATCTTAAATTAGAAATCCTAATCCTTTTTGTTGGAGTTGGAAAGTGTCCTATTATATACCCTTAGAGAGAAAGAAAGAAAGAGAGAGAGAGAAAGTGCTACTTGTTGAAGTTTTTGTTAACTGTTGTTAGATCTGTCTTGTACACATAATGCTAATATACATTTATTTTTGTTGAATGTTTAGTGATTTAGTTATTTAAATTAAATATATAGTTTAAAAATGATTAATAGAAATATATAATTTTATTATAAATATTCAATATGCCGAATCATTTTACTTATGACATATTTAAATATAAATCTTATGGTCTTTATAGAAATATACCTATTTAAGTAGTTTGATAAACTATTTATAAAGAGACTGATCAATAGACAAATGTATCCATTGAGAAATAATAAAAGGTTTTAAAATAAGTTTATAAAATATCACTCCACAATGATTGATTTTCAATTATTAAGAATTTCTTAACTTAATTGTTTGAACTCAATAGATGTGAAATTAAATAAAAAGCAAGAATTAAAAGTAAATTAATTATCAATTAGATTAAGAGCAAAGAACATAACACACTTTTTGGTTAAACTTATCAGAGAAGAACTTAAGATATATGCATTTACTCATTTAATCATTTATGTTATTTTTCTGTTTAACTCTAAATTCAATTTTTTTATGATTATTAATTATTATACAATTAATATTAATACTCAATGGTAATACAATATTAATATTCTTTTATCTAAATTAACATCTCCAATAGTCATGTAAGACATCAATTAAAAAAAGCATAAAATACCTATAAACTTGTTAATTTAATAACAATTGAAAGCGAAAGATTGATTTGGTCTACCTAATCATTTGTCTTATTTTATCCTATAGATCCATTAACTAATCGAGGTACAGTCGTCTGACGATATAATTAATTAAGATTAATAAGAAAGTACATTAGGATAAAAGCTAATCACGAACGAAAATTAAATTTAGATTCAAATATCAAAATCTCATAAATTCATGAACAAATATTCTCATAACCCTAACTATGGACTTAGTTACTCATGTTAAAGAAAAGAAATAAAACAATCATCAACAAAGTCATGATCAAAAGAAATAGCAAAATAGATATGAGATGAGTTTTCGATCTTTAAGTATGGTTGCTCAAAAATTCAAGCTCCACTAAGAATGTGTCAGGAGAAATCAAAGACAAAGAGTAAAAATAAGGTATAAATGATGTAAAATATGATATCTAATTCGATGTCTGAGGTCTCTCTTTAATAAGATATAAAAATCTTAAAAGTTGTTCATAATTGGGCTTGTCACAGATGAGCACAGTCATGTAAGGCTATAAGCACAATTGTGCATAGACTTGAAGCACCTCTGTGCTTATTGAAAAGGTATGGGCATACTAACTGTTGTGAAGTTCTGATTTTCTATCAAGTTGGGTACAAAACACATCCAAAATCCAATGTAGTATCTTTATACTAAATTGCACAATTAACATATAAATTAGTATAAAATTTAAATAAAATAAAAGTCAAACATAAGTACATGATCTATAAAAGAGGATTTAAATACAAACTTATCAATACTGAAGCATAAAGGAGACTAAAAGATATAATCAGAAGGAATTATTTGAACTGGAGAGAGTAGTCCTACCATTAATTAAATAAATTATAAAATGATTCTCTCTAATTTTTTTTATTAAAAAATATTGTACTTGTGTTTTTTTTTTCTTGAATTTTTCTAAAAAACTATTTAAACTAAAATATTATAAAATAGTCTACTCTAATTTGCATTAAGATTGATGTTTTAAACGAAAAAAACAAAAATTATAGTTACTAAATCTAAGAGGTGATCCGAATAAAGAGACTTCGTGTATGTGTCTTTTTTTAGGATGGTGATTTCTTATATATTTTTTCTTCAATAATGTAACTTTTTGTGTTTAAAACCTATCATCCAAATCAATATCACTTTCTGAGTTGATGTGAGGAAGTTACTACCTATATTTGTTAAACATGTGATAGCAAAATGTATAAGCAAAACATGATCATAGCAAATATGTTAACTATGTATTGTTTATTTTCTTGCCTTTTCATGACAATAGCACTTCCTAATAATTTATTATTGTATTGTTCATCTTACGGTATAGGTCCTTTAAAAAAAATAGATATAAACCAAAATGTACCTACTACATGTATAGTCTGAAACTACCAAACTCGACACTAGCGTCTAATTAATTTGTATTTATATGTTGATTTAAAATTTCCTTTTATACTCTTTATTTATTTTACTCATATCTCTCCTCAAATTTAATATTGGAGTATATATTCATTAATATTACTTAAGATTTATTAGGTGATAAAAATATACTTAAAAAAATTATAATTAATATTATCTTAAAATTCCAAATTGACAAATAAATTAGAATATTATTTTTGAAAATGAATAGATAACTAAACAAAAAGTAGTAATCATTAAAATAATTCTATTATTTGAATATCACATAATTAACAGTATGATTAATATTTTATTTATTTATTTATCTCTTAGTAACTTTTTTATTTTTGATATACACACATCTAACAAATACTTCTCAAATTCAGATAGAAAAATAAAATTTAGCTTACTTTAATTGTAGAAAAAAACTATCCTTGTTAAAATGAGGCTATGCAGTGAAGATAATAGTAAAGTTAGAATCAAAGGTATATAGACACAAACTAAAAACAATCGATCAGATTCACCACAAGTTCAGACCCACATTATTAGCCTTCATAGGGCTTAAAAAAGTATTGACACACTCACTGCATGCCCTTGATATATACTTGGTGAAGTACATCAACAAACAGTGATATACACCATAATGATAGCGAATATACAACACAGAAACAATAAAGAATCAACTCCACCAAAGTCCATTTGACTCAAGTTGTGGCATGCATTACAAAATTAAACCACTTGGGTGGCACCACTTGAAGCCATTCCATGGAGGGTGGACTCCTCAGTGTAAAAGCTAAGTTTCTCCCCATCACCCCACAAAGCATAAGCTTCTTCCCCATGAACAGCATCATCTCCAATGAGCAACTCTTCCTCAGACATTCTCAACGGAACAATGAAACCAATGACTAAACAAATAATTGAGGTGACAACGAGGTTCCATCCAATGATAAACAATCCACCCACAATTTGTTTAAGGATTTGGACTCCACCTGAGCCTCCATAGACTCCACCTCTAGAGTTTGTAACAGACATGAAAAGTGCACATAGACGTGGCTCAGCGAAGAGACCCGTGAGTATACCACCTAGGAATCCAGCCACAGCATGAGTGTGGAAAACCGCTAGGGTGTCATCAACATTTTCCAACACTTTCAATTTCTTTCCCAATATCATCATCGTGAACCATGGAACACTACCTGATAGAACTCCCATCACTATGGCTGCCCATGCTTGAACCAAACCTGGTGCCATTCCAGAAACCATGCAAATGTAAACCAATAGGGTGCTTAAGTACACTGACTAATAATTATTAGAATAAACAGAGATGTAAAAGGACGTACCAGCAGCGGGAGTGATGCAAACGAGGCCAGTGATCATGCCCTGAACGGCTCCAATAACGGAGGGTTTCTTGAAGAAAATAACATCGAGCCATGTCCACACAAGAAGGCTAGTAGCAGCACTCACGTTGGTATTTAACACAGCCATGGATGAATCTGTGTTGGCAGCGTAAGGATCTCCTCCATTGAACCCTGCCCATCCTAGCCATAGTAGTCCTGCTCCTGCCAACGTTAGTAACACATTGTTTGGTGGGAATCTTTCCCTGTCCTTCCTTGATCTTGGTCCCACCTAATACAAATTTCATCTTTCAACTCCTCAACATCTTTACATGCATTTGTCAATTGTTGCTTCTTAATATTTTTGCAATTTCTTTTTGTGAATAACATACTAATTGTTTCCTTTTTATTGTGATGACATTACACGTAAAAAAAAACTTTCAAATTTGAACGGTGCGTAAACCGAGATCATAACCTTAAATTTATAATATATATCATGATGGTATATATATATATATATATATATATATATATATATATATATATATATATATATATTATGACGCTTATGTACCATGCCGCAACAATCCCTTTCTCCCCCGGCTTAATAAAACACTGTCAGACGATTTCAATCAATAATCTCTATTAAATTAAGAGGTTTTATTAATCATACATAGTTGTTGAAAAGATATAAAATTTAAAAGAATGCAAGATATCATACAGAACTAAGTTTTAAAATTGGGATGAATCATAGACACCCTTACCTTAAAGTAAATTTCTTTTATTTTCAGAAAGTAAAACACATGCAAATGAAAAAGTAGCAAGGACAGCAGTAAATACTAACCCAATAAGCAGCAGTGAAGCCTGCAATCCCAGAAGAGAGATGAATGACATAACCACCAGAATAGTCCATAACACCCCATTGGAACAAGAAGCCACCACCCCACAAGCTGAAGGCACCAACAGTATAAGAAAAAGTAACCCAAAGAGGCACAAACATCATCCAGGCCTTGAAATTCATCCTAGCCAACACTGATCCCGCCAAGATAATCACAGTGATGGCAGCAAAAACACACTGAAACCAGACCATGCTAGCCATAGGATAAAAGGGCTCAATCTCTGGAGTCTCTATAGTTCCATTCTCATAGAAATGCCTTGTAGCTGGCAAAATGGCTTGTTTGATGAGAAACTTTTGTCCCAAAGCTGGGCCTGCTCTTCCCCATAAGGGTAACAACTTTCTCCCAAAGGACATCTTGTAAGCCCAAGTGACCCAACAAATAAGAACCGCTGCAAATGCATATAGGGCCATGAAAGCAGAGTTCACGGCCCACTTCTTCTTCACTATGCTACCATATAGGATCACTAACCCTGGCATGCTTTGAATCCCAACTAGTGTTGCTGCTACCATTTGCCATGCGTTGTCTCCTTTGTTCAACCAATCAGGTACTGCCTCGCTCGTCCCTGCCTCGTACGCTATTGGCAAAGGTGGAGATGCACCCATCACTACTCAATTACTTAGCTAGCTAATAGTGTTGTTACATATCTCAATGTTGTTATTAGTATTAATATTGTAGTGTCCTACTATGTATGTATTATAAAATCTTCATGATTAGGAAGTTCAGCATAAGATAAGGTTGTGTATGAGTTTATGAAAAATTTTAATTGAAAGAGCTAAAACTTGTGAGTTGAAAACGATTAGTCTTTGGCAATATCTTTAGTGTAAAAGAAAGAAACAAAAAAGAAGAAGATAATTTTGTGTATTATTATTTTTTAATTTAAATTAGTTTTGTGTGAGAAAATGTTACATAATCATTAACATGTGTTTACTAAAATATTCAATTATTAAGATAATTAATTTACTGGTCATTGTCGTATTTGGGTGTTCAATAATTATGATGTAAAGAGGAAGCAGATGAGATTATAGAAATAAATCAGGAAAGCCAAGATTCACAATCTGAATCAGCTGCGACGGCGCCGTTTTGTGGTGTGTAGGGACAGCTTGGCATGAAATCTGGAGGAAGACTTTGTTTGTGGAACGACATGCATGGAATCTCGTGAATCTTGTCTCTATCTAAAAAGTGGAATCTAATATCTTAAGATGAGATTAAAAAAATGATTACCAAGTGAAATTATTTCTATATGGAATGAACTGGAGTATTTTATTTCAAATTCCAATTAATTAAATAAATTAAGAGTAAATGGGAAAAAAGTTTCATATGTTAACAAATTTGAATATTTATTCGTATCTACTTCATGCACAAAAGCAAGGTGATCAGAAAAACAAAAAGGGGAAAAAAAGAAGCTAAAATCAAATTAATGGAGTGATGATCGAAAGCCGTGTTTGATATGCATTTGCTCGTGATCCGTCACGAATTAATGGAGTGTAACGTAATAGCAAGTTGTTCTCAATATCTCTTTCATTTTTTTATAAAAAATAATTATCAATATCTTTATAATTTTATTATCTCTATATTTATAATTAAACTTAAATAATTAACGAGAGTAATTTTTTTTTAAAAATATTTATTACAAATTTATATCATTAATGTAATCAATGTCTTTTTAAATAAAAGCTTATTACTTTGAATGTCTAAAGTCCGTTATAAGAAGAGAGATTGATAAAATTATTTTTAATTCTATTTATAAGAAATAAATTTATATTTTTAATTATTGAAAATTTATATTGATGAAATACATTATTATTAATCATATAAATAAATATATTTATTCATTTAATATATATACACATATAATTAAATTATGTAATATTATAGATTTTTTAAAATATACTATAAATAATAATTGTTTATTAATTTTGATAAATTCATTAAATTTTTCTTATAAAAAAATTGAAAGGGATATCATCTAATATAATTATATTCTAGCTTTTATTTAAGATACTTTTAACTAAATTATGTATATCCATAAAAATAGTTGAAGTAAATTGATTTTTTGGAAAAGATTTTAACTTATTAGTTTTATTTTTTTAATATTATTAAATTTAATGTCATTACTACATTCATCCATATTAATTTAAAAGTTTAAATGATATTTTAGTTATTATATTTAATTTAAATTTGTAAGTTAATTCTTACATATAAAAAATTTGTAAATTAATCTATATATATATATATATATATATATATTCTCGATTTAATCCCTTCCATTAAATTAAAAGTAAAAGACTTTAAATAAGAAAATGTCTAAATTAAAATAAATGTACTAATTTTTTATGTATAAAAACTAACAATCAAATATAAAAATGAATAAATAAATCCATGACATTATTTTCTTTTGCTAGCTCCTAATCTACCTTTCAGTTTCTCCAATCTTAGTGGAAGCAAGAATCTCTTCCTCTCTTAACCTCTTATTCCCTAAACTCAACTAACTCTTAACAACATTCATCAAATTTTCTTCTTTTTCAACTACTTCACCACTCTCACTCTCATCCATACTCTCTCCTTTTCTTTTACCTCCAATTTCACTCTATTCATTCTTCTTCTTCACTTGTGTAAACTATACTGAATGTCACGTGTCTTTATCTTTTAGTTTCTCATATCCAAAATTCAATCAACTCTTAACAATCTTCACTAAATTTCCTTTTCTTCCCAACCACTTCACTACCTTCATCCTCACCGCTATCCACACTCACCTACCCCAAACCTCAATCCCTCATCAAAACCCTTTTTCGTTCTTGAATGTGCCCTCATTAGCGTTGCTAGCAGCAGAATCACTGACGCATCCATCTACGTCTTTCTCCATTCCTTTAATACCATCAAAATCAAGATATGCTAGAGATGTCTCACAAATTTATAAAAATATTATTGACTCAGATTTATAAATTAGTCTCTATATATAAAAAAAATTAGAAATTAATTTTTAGATGTATATTTATTTCAATTTAGTCCCTTACTTATTTAACATCATTTATTTTAAACTTAATAGAGACTAAATCAAGAAAAAAATGTACATGTAAAAATTGATTTACAAAATTTTTACATGTAAAGATTAACTTACAAATTTAAGTCAAGTATAAGAAATAAAATATCATTTAAATTTAATTTAAATTTTTATTTTCATCAATTATACTTATTAAGAATGAGTATTAAAAAAAATAAAAATGCTATTTAAATATTATAAAATGTCTCATAACAAGAACTATCAAAACATTTTTTTTATGATTCTTTATTAACAAAAAACCGAAATAATGTGACTTATCTAGTATAATTCATTATTCAATTTATTTAATTTAATCTAATATTAAAAAATATTTTATGCCATTAATCATTAGGACAATTTTATTTTCTTCAAAAGCGTGAATTTATTTTTATAAGTCACAATTCATCTTATTATATATTTAGTCTACAATTAACACCTTTATATATATATATATATTAAAGAAATGAGTGCATATCAAAGTAGTATTAACATTGGATAAATTCACCGTGTATTCACTTTTGTAGTTAGAACGAAGAGTGATTTATTAATGTCATGAGCATGCATACGCCAATTTGTTATTACCATGGATGCTAATATACATAGTTGTTTGTCATGATACCCATAAATTTGAGAAGTAATTGTATATATTCACTGGATTGATAGTTGTGATCGCTCTAATATTTTAGAGATTAAAAAATATTTATATTTTTTTAAATTACTAATTTCACTATTAATTAATATAAAATTTATGATAATAATTATTTTATGTATAAAAAAGTATAAAATATTCTCTTTATTTATATAAGGCACTTTAGAAACTACCATATATATAATAATATAATGTAAGTTCTCTAAATTTTTAATTGAAAATTTATGATGATGACTATGTCACCATAAAAGCCACATGGTCATTTGTCTATTTGAGTTTGAAGTTGTAACTTGTTAAATATATCTAACATTTAAGACATCTTTAAATATCTAAAAAAATATTTTGACATATATTTATATAAGATATTTATTTTATTTTATTTAAAAATCATCAATTTATTAATATTTTTTTTAAATTTTAGGATGTATAAAAAATTATAATTAATATACTTATGATATTGGTTAAATTTATTCACTTTTTTTTTTACAAATAAAAAATTAAAAAAAAAAAGGAGAATGTGGAATAAAATGAATAATATAATGTAGACAATAAAGGTAAAAAATTTGTCTACATTTATTTTTGCCTAATCTCAAATTACGCTTTTTTTTTTAAGTCGAAACTGTTATTGATTTGTTCAAAAATATAAAATGCAAAAAACAAAGACTTGTGTGGCTACTGGGATTCGAGCCCAGGTCTCCACGGCCACAACGTGGAATTCTTACCACTAAACTACAGCCACATGCTTTAATTCTAAACAAATATTATAATTTATTAAGAAAAAAATTTTCTTTTCAGCTCGTAATTACAAAAGTCCGAAAACGAATATGCTTGCCATAGGTCATTTGAAATTTTAAACTGAACTTTTCGAATTATCAGCCATAAGTCCAAAACTAATTCTTGGGCATGCGCTTTGAAGAGCGTGACTTCAAGTTCAAAGTGCATTTTTTATTTGGTAGAGTTATTGTGATTGTCTTAAATTTAAGTATAAGGAATCTTAATTTTGAAACACTGTATATTTAAATTATATATTTTTTTATTTTTAATGTTTTAAAAAATAAAATATTGATATAAATTTGTTAGGTAAAACCTTAATAGTGAAGTGGAGAAAAGAGATTAGAGATGACTTGACAAATTATGATTCACATTATTATTTAATTAACAAAAATTAACGTCAAGTACAAAATTGAAAAAAAATTTAATATGTAATAATTTAAAATAAATCCTATTTAGAAGTAATTAAAATATATTTAAGCCTTAATGATATATAAAATATAATAATGTTTACTATTTTAATATCATAAACAGATCACTTTTCAAAAATATTATTAATTTTTTAATGTTGTCTAAATGCTCATAAATTTTAAAAATAAAAAAATTTATAAATTATAAAAACAAAAGGTTATTTAGTTCTTAACTCCGCTTACACTGTGTTGTTGAAAGTTAAGCACTAAAGAATTCATGTTCATAATATTGTTCAAAACATACAACACATTTCAATGGAAAATAACATGTATATTTTTTTGTGATAAGGAAAAAAAGTGATGAGATAAGGATTAAGTATTGTGCTTGCAAAGTAAAACAAAGTAATTGATCAAATTTCATTGATCAAATTTAATCCCATGACTGAGGTTGTGCAGCTATGGATAGAACGCAAGGTTTAGACCAAAGCACCTGCTAGTGTCCTGAACAAAGCTTCGTGAATTGCCCTCACATGTGGAACATTACATAGATAAAATAGGAAACTACGGAAAAAGGATAAAATTGTGAGCCCCACAATTTATACTTTCTTCCTACATTCAGACAAAACCCCCAAAAGATGCAATATTTTTTAATTAATTTTTTTTTTCATTTTCAACCAAACCAAACAAAATGTTATGGTCTCCGATCATAGAGTAACTCCAACTGTAAAATATTAGATATGCATAACCTACCATTGAGGTCTTTTAATTAAATAACCAAAATTACATTGATCAATATACATAGATTAGTTCTCATCACCAGAACCAGGATTCTTCATTGTTCACATAAATCAATCAGAATCCCGGGGCTGGGAGCGGGCTTGGAACCCAAAAATACAATTGGGGAAAGGAATACAACTATACAAGAGCGTAAAAAATAATACAAAACTAAATGAGGATGATGCAAACTGGAAGATACATCACTCCTGCCATTTTAGATGATAGCACTCAAGCTTTCATTTCATATGATACTAATGAACAAAACCGATGAAAAAGGGCACTGGCTTGCCTCTGCCTGCACAATAGTCTCCCGAATCTTGCTAAACGAAATAGATGGGGTCAGAGCCAAACCCTATAACACTGCCACATTTCTGTCTTTAATGTAAATAACCCCCTGCCACAATTCTGTTTCTTAGTGTAAATAAGCCGAAGAGCTTTGGCAATGAGAAAAGTTTTGGTCCCTGCATAAATGCTAGGATAGCAATGGACAGATATAACTTCTTGTTCTACCGGTTTAAGATTTATGTATCACTTGAAATGGTCTTGCCGGATAACTGTAATTAAATTGAAGGGTGATCCATCTTCCTCCTTCTGTTTCCAAGGTTCGCCATTGCCTTGAATATACCATGATACTTTTGGAGATAAAGGACTGTATAAATCTGCATGTGGAGAATAATTAGGTAACTTCTCCCAGTTATTTCAGAAGGGAGAAAATATGCACTTCTGAAAAGCCTATTAGCCTCCAACTTAAACATAGCTAGAAAATTGCAAAACAAATTTCAATGTCACTGTCAAAACATATCTAAGTTATTTTAAGCAATCCTAGTGGATCTCAAATGTTGACTATTGGCCCTCTACCCAAACATTATGTTTTAGTTTTCTTCTTTGAATGTACCTTTATTTTCTAAAAGAACCTATTTGCCATTGGATGAGTGTATATCATTTATGCAAACGACAATTTGAATCTTAAGGTTCTTTTTTTAGGGATAAAGTTAATTGTCTTTATTCAAGTTTAGAAAGTGAATCATAGAATGAAAAGAAGCCATCAAATGGAAAGTAAGAGATATAGGTGTTTATAAAAGTATTCAACTCTAGACAGCAGAACTACTGTATACTTTTTGCCAGAAACTAGAAAGCTTAGTTCACTCTATGGTCATCAAGTAATTTCAAACTTGAGCATCTTAAGAAGGGAAAAAACAAATATTGATACTATTATTATTTATTAGGACTAGAATACACTTATCAGAGAAAATTTATGAATGACAACCTTTGCAAATTAAATAACAATTTAAAGAAGAATCCATATGCACCAAAGTAGTCAAGGAAGGAAAATCCATTAAGCAGTACTCAAGAAAGAAAAGATTTATTCAAGTATAATATGAAGACTTTATTATTTTCTTTTTTAAAAAACTATTAATTAAAATATAAATTTTTTTAAACAACTTCCCTATTTGGAGTATTTTTTTGCCACATCATCACTAATCTTGCCACTATAGATCGCAAGACATATTTAAAAAAAAAAAAAAACAATACCACCATCGTAGTGGCAAAATTTACAAATTTTGACATGTATCAAGATTCCTAAGTCTCGCCATTGCAGGTGGCGAGATTGCTTTTGTGTGAAATGATGGTTGAGAGGAGATAAGCATGTGCAGCGAGTGATGAATGCTTCCTCCTTCATTGTATACTGACGTTTTCCTTCCTCTCTATTATCCAATAAATTAATCATCCATACATACTTTTTTATTAAACAATAAATATACATGTTTACTATAATATTAATTATATTATGTAAATAAATATGTTTATGCAAAAATTTATTTATTTTAAATTTTTAAAATTAAAAGTTAAATAAAAACTATGAGTATCACCAGCCACAAAGACAATATTCTGAGATCTTTGGGGCAAAACTATACATGCTTCACCTGCCGCCCAGTCGTCATTTCACACAAGTAATCTTGCCACTACTTAGGGATCTTGACAAAATCTGTAAGTTTTGCTAGTTACAATGGTTATACTGTTATTTTTTAAATAAAAGAAATAAGTCTCTCCATCTGTGGTGGCAAAACTAGTGATGATATCACCAAAAAAACTCTAAACAAGGAAATTGTTTTAAAAAATTTATATTTTAATAATAGTTTTTTAAAAAATAATAAAAAAAGCCTAATATGAAGTATGAACTAATAATCTACTTTCTTTGGTACAATTGCAATGACAAATATTCAGCATACAAGAAAAAATACATTCCATAAAAAGCAAAATCTATCCAGAAAAATGAAGAAACTAATCATTGGCCAGAAATGGGAAAAAAATGTTATGAAAAGCAACATAGAAAACAATGATCCTATTTCCCCATTTTTTTATCATTCAGCACATATAATTATAGCTATTACTATTGAACCCTTAACTCCTCATTACTAGCTAAGAACCGTTAAGGTTCTACTACTGTATCCAAGTAATTGGTGCTTAAATGCTACAGTATATTTCCACACTTCTACTACCCCACCTATACAAGGTAATTCCCTAGTTTAAAATATTACTCTAATAAGCAAATTAATTTGCAGAGATTGGGCATGTTCTTTCATGATGGAACAGTTTGTGATGATTTTAAAGGTTTTGACTTTTGACAGGAATAGGGAGGCTATAATGTTATGCCAGCGTTATCTTAATGATTTCCATATTGAATGTTGTGGGAGTAGATAAGCAACCCCACGTAGTGAGATAAAACTTGGTTAATGTTTTTATTTCTTGTTAAGATGTTTAACATTGACAAGGGATATGGCCAAAGTTCCCTAATAAGACTTCAACAATATTTATTTCTCTTGAGATAACTTTTGAATTGAGTTAGACTTAGTCCATTTCTAATATGGAGCAAACACCTGCATTTGTTGGTCAGGAGGAATCTTTTAGCATGGTTGGTCATCTTCACAAGTCCCTATGTGACCTTAAACAATCTCCTTGAACTTGGTCGGGCCATTTTAGCTATGCAGTTCAATAGTTCAACAAGATACAAAGCAAAGCAAGGTAGCATACCATTGCATCTTCTATTGCCATTTTATTTGGCTATGTATATTGACATCATTGTTATCATTGATGGTGATCACCATGATTTTGACACACTTCGATACTTCTAGAGAATAGAATGACACAACCCAAAGATAGTATTGTGATCTCACAAAGGAAGTATGACATTGATATCCTTGATGATAGCAATCTATTGAATTCAAAACTGGTGGACACTCCTAGAGACCCAAATGCTAAACTACTTGGGGGAACCCTATTCTGATCCAGCTAGAAATAGAAGGTTGGTTGGGAAACTAAAGGATCTCATATTCATCCAAACATCTCATTTGCAGTCTATTTTCAATATAATATCAAAGTCCATTTAGTCTTGATGTTGAGCCACTCAGCACCCCCAAATGCTTAATGCTAAATATAAGGAGGTGTGTTAAGATGCCCTGCATTAGTTAGAAATATATCCAAACATCTCTTATAAGACAAGAATAATTCTCCTCCTTCAAGCTAGCTTTTTGGTTTGAATTAGACTAATCTATTTCAAATATTTATTTTCCCTTCATTTTCAGATTGTTTTTGGTTCATTTTGGTCCTCTTCTAAATGTAGTTTCTTTCGAGGAAATTTTCTATCATTGATGCAAAAAATTTTGTTCTCAAATGGGTTGGGGAATCAACACAAGTTTTCATCAATTGCCAGCATCTAGGTAACCTATTGTTGCATGTGGCATTGGAGCAGAATCACCAAGATAGCTCATTTGATCATGGGGGGACCAACAGGGTTCTTCGCATTTTAGATCCATGAACTCACAAGTACGGCTGTGTGACTAGGAAGGGGGAAAAAACAACTATTGTCGGTCTTTTTCCACCTAATCTCTCTTCTCTTCCAACTGTACTTGTGGCATTCTTCAACCTCCTTTGTTCAAACTCATTTGAATGCTCACAATCTATTCTTTGAGTTCTCTATTCTTGCTCAGAACTCATTTTGACTCAATTTGGAGGAGTTTCTGTTTAGACTTTAGTGAGCTCTCCACATCTACAACCTCAATGTTTCCCTGTTAGTGTTCCTCAATAGGTTTGTTCTTCATTTCACCCCGTCTCTTCTACTAGACTTGCTCATATTTTATTTGGGTCACTGCTTAATGGTCAAAATCATGAAATGAATTCTCTTCTCCAAAGGTTTGTTTTAGGTTGCAGTTTTTTGTTCCGTTCTATTTTTCTCTTCCCTTTTAGCATGTGGTGGTAATATTGTTCTCCTTTTTCCCCAGCTTTCTCTCTCATTTTTTTATTTTCTCCACTCTTCAATTTTTGTTTTAGTATTACTTAAATGTTAAGAATATATATATATATATACAGCAAGAACTTACAATGTCTGTTGCATTTTCAGAATTTAAGCTTTCTCCTCCCTTTCCAATCCTAAATAACATCTTGATTTTGGCACCCTTGCTTGTTACTTCAATAATTTGTATATATATATCATCTATTTCATGGCATGGCTGCTCATATATGTCAGAATTAAGTAAGGAGTCAAGAAGAAAACATGAGCAATTTTCTCACATTATCTAAAATTTGTAGTATAGCCTTTGGGGTTAAAAAAAAACTATATTGCAGGTCAAGCTACCTAATACTGATAAATAAGTCTTTGACTGCACCCAATACAAAGGCACATATGATGAGGACCTTACATCAACAAAGGACTCCTTACCTGTACTGACTGGAGGATCTGGCTCTCTTGTACAGTGTAATACAGTTGTTCCAGATAAAACAGTTATGAAACCACATAGCTCTGATGCAATGCTGGTTACACTTTGACCAGAATAGTCCTGTATAAGAAAAGTAGAGGAGGCAGGGTTAAAACATATAGTTGAAGCGCTTGATCATTAAGATGTCTCTGTAGATGCATTAGTGATTTGTCATTTTGTTAAGTAAAAAACCAACCTTAAACATGATTGCGCTAGCTAATATTGTAAAAGATGTAAACAAGGCATAATAGATTGGAGAAACAACTGCTGTGTTAAATGTATCCAATGCCTGCAATCATGCAAGAACTGGTCAGCATACAAGCCCATTTTGAAGACCAACTAACCAGCAAATGATGACAACAGAAAGTCATGGAAATAACAATCATGTAAATCAAAATTCAGGAATCAGAACTTGAAGATTATCAATTCTGGTGGCCCAGGCAATGCGTTACATGGAATCATGGATGTTATTTGCACCTTGAACTTCTAGATTAGCTCATAAAAGCCTACAAAAATGTTTCTTTAATTGATATAATGGTATGCAAGTACTTTAGATGAAAACTTCAACACAGGCAAGTTGATAGTAGGCAGTGAATGAAGAAACAGTTATTACCTTTGCAAACTAAAATGCCTCCTTGTACTAAATACAAGCAAAATGTTGTACATAATAGAAAGGCAACACAGAAGAGCTACATTATTTCTTATAAAGGGAAGATAAACACAGGCTCTAACTTTTTTACTTAAAATACCAAACATTGTGTTCACATAAAAAGTTGAGAGTGATACAGACCATATTAAGGTAATTTAATTGAGTAACGATGCAGGAAATAGCAACCATCATAAAAATCCATGTCTGAAAATGAACAAACTGATCTGCACCCTCCAACGTAAGTTTTAAAGCAATGCCAATAGCTTTCACGCTCATGACCTGAGAAACAAAACATTCTATAAAAGGTGCAAAACAAAAGGTGACCTCTGGTATTGAGTTTTGTCAACTGTCACACATACAATGTAGAAGGAAAAATGAATAGGAAGAATCACTTACAGTCAAGGAACCAATTATGGAGCATATTCCAATATAAACTAAAATATTAGTTTGGCCATAGCGAGGCGCACAATACAAAATCAAAAAGATTGCTACAGCCATCACCGAGGCAGTGTACAACAGGAATGCTGAATGCCAAAACAGAAAGCAGTAATATCAGGCAAACATAAAATAAAATAAAGCACAATATCGTGATCCAGTAAGCTACAGCTACAGTCACGAGCTTCATCGCAAAAACACAACAAAACCTCGCCAAGCAACAGCATACCTGGCTGAATAGCCAATTGCCATATTTCTTGAACAGAACCAATAGACTTTTCTTGAGGTGCATGGAGCACAATCACAGTTGATCCCACAATGCACAAAAGACACCCGAGCACGCCCATTTTCTGCAGCTTCTCATTCAACATGAAATGCGCCAAGACGGCACTACCCATTTCCAAAATGTCACAAAACAGTATATTAAATTACAACAACAAAACCCTCAATTTAAAAAAAAAAATAGAAAAATTGGCTGTGGTCTTACCTAACAATAATACTCAAAGCACCAAGCGGTGTGACAAGCACCGCGGGAGCATAGACGTAAGCCACAAAATTCGCTATTTCTCCAACAATCACTGTAAGAAAAACGAGGCAAGAAAATCAGAACTGAAAAAAAAAAGTGAAAAAAAAAAGCACAGTTAGGTACTGACTGGTAACCATTCCGAGCCACCAAAGAGGTTGTAGCAGATAGCCATAGCCGCCACCACCTGCAATGAAGAATTAGGAAGAAGAAAACAGCATAGAGAATGAGAATGAGAGAGGAAGAAGGAATAACTAGCTGGAGTTCCGTTGACGCTAGCACGTTGAAGACCCTTTTTCTTGATGATAAAGCTTGAGCCGATGAAAGCGCTTGATACTACAGCTAAGAGGAACCCAGTCAAATTGCTCGAGTACATCTATGTTATCTACGTTGTTGTGTGTTGTTGGATTTAGAATTTTGGAGGCAACTCAGAACATGCAACAACTTAATGGAACCCTAGATTACAGTTTGGATTAGATGAAGAACAGGAATGAACCAATCAAGTTGAAAGTCACTCAAGCCAACGCGACGCTATAATTTGGAAGCAATTGAACTGTGGCGTGGCGCTCTTTGTATTTTACTGTGCGCTTCGAATTGGTGAGTGGTTGGTTTTTTGGTCTCATTGGAGAGATAGTGAGAGCGTGTCTGAACATGTGAATTCAGACGTGTCTTACTCTCCATCCGCTTTTCTTTTTCTAAGCTAACATTTTTATTTTTTCGTTTAGTTGTGAGCATGACAAACAATATTACCCTTTTTGATTGAATAAGAAGCATTTCAGTTTGGAATGCGTCAGCAGAATATATTTATATTTTGTGAAATTATTTAAATCAACTTAAATTAAAATATTTACCTGTGTCACAGAGAATGAAAAAATGCAAGTAAATATAAAGAGTTGAAATGATGGAGGCCACCAAATATGTTAATATAATGGAGATTATGTTTGTTTATAAAAAGGTCACGTTGAAAATTAATTTTATTCGTAATATTTTTTAAAATTACAGTGTAATTCTATTTGGAGTATTATACAAATAAATTATGGATCATGCATGTCAGGGGAGAAATAAGATGTGTTATGTGATGGGGTGGAGAAAAATAAAAAGAATTAGATTATGTTTATTACTATTTTCTGTTTATTAAAAATAAATTTTAATACAATTTTGTACTGTAATTTATTTTAAAAATAAAAAATATTTTTAAATTAGTAATCAAACATGTTCTTAACATCGAGTTTGTCTAGTCATAAAAGAAGTGATAAACAAGTCATGCATGTCAAGGTGAAATGAGATGGAGAAAAATAAAAAAAATAAGAAATGCATTGAGGGAAAGAAGAAACAAGTTGTGCAAAGTATGTAAAACGAAAATGTAGTGTTAGTATTAAGATGTTTTTAACTGTATTGAGAATCCTTTGTCAAGATCAACAAAAATTAAGATATCCATGTGTTTAAGTTATGAAATGTGGATAATTAATTTAAATATGTAGTTTTAAGTTTAGAAAGTATAAAGATATAGGTTTTTTGAACTACTTATACATACATGGCTTAAAAAAAAAATACTAATAGTAATTCTTACCTATCCAAACTTGGAACAAAGCAAATTAAATTCTATCAATACTAATTCATGTCATTGTGAGCCTTTAGACAAAATATTAAAAGTATTTTTCAGTTGCAAAGATTATCTTCTAAGTTTCTACGATAATATCTATTAATATTAAGCAAATTCAATGATAATAGCTTTTGAAAAATTAGTAATGACAAGTTTTGTGATTATAAATTTAAATTAAAAAAGGATAGAAAAGGAATTTGAATCCCCTCTATTTTTTATAGAAACTATACTTGAAATTTTTTGTTTAAAACATTCATTTAAGTAAATTGCATTAAATTACTCACTTTATCGAGATGTTTAAAGTCAATTTAGAACCTTTATGGCAAAGTTTATTTTTATGGTTAAAGAGACTTGTCTCTTGATTGTAGTACAATGACACAATAATGGGTGCAAATATTGCTATTGGAATCGTTCACTTGTGTCTTTGTTGTTGTCCAAAATTATAAACAAACATTTTTTTTTTCATCTGGTTTAATCCGGATCCGACCTAGTTTCGCACCTGAATGTGGTGGATAAGTCTATTTATTGAAATTTTTTTACATATACAAAAATTCAAACTTGATACTTTACTTAAGTGATACCGAGCTGCTTGCCAGTCAAACCAACCTCCATTGATAAAACAAATACTTTCTTGAGAACCTATTAAAACTTAATTTGCATTTAGGTGCAAGTGTGCATATTTCTTGTACATTTTAAGTTATCTTTTTGCGATTAAGCGAATATCTAAGGAGAAAAAAAAACACCTCAAGAAAATAAAAATCATAGAAAGAGAGTAAAACTAGAAAACTTTTTAATTATTGTTTCTGAGGTAAAGAACTACAAACTCTGTAAGTTTTAGTTATGACCTTTCTTATGTTACATTCTCATTACACACCGTGGAAAGGTTATGCCCAATCTTTGGCAACATTGTCTCCTTGTGTGAGAGGTGTGGACAAAACCAAGGAACAAGGCGAAAAGAATTAAAAGGTAACGATAAGGACAAATTGGCAAACTTTTTGTACAAAAAACTCAACATCTCTATATCAGAGCATCTTCAGGAAGGAGATGGGAGTGGTTAGAGCAATTCACTTAAACGAAAGTTCTAAGCAAAATTTTTCGTTTAAGAGTAAAAATAAAACTAAACATTCAATTCCTACACAGATTAGAAAGGATCCGAATCAAAAAGTTGTGCAAGAAAAGGATAAAACATTAAAAAAATCATTTATGAGAGAAGCAAGTGTGTTTAATTTAAAAAAAAATTATAATTCTAGAGTGTTACAAAATAATTTTCAGCTCTTATAAGTAGTCTTATTTAGTTTAATCTCTCCCAAGACATCACTTGCGCCAAATGCTACAATTTTTTATTTTTTTAATGGATCTATGCAAATCTAAGTATCATGATTCGTGAGAAATCCACCGTCATTTATCATGCCACGAATTTAGCAGAAAATCAACCGCTTGATGGAGAAGTAATGGAGGGTGTGCACCTTGCTTATGCTTCTTCTTGTGAAGTCAACTCTCAATGCAAAATTTATGGCCACATTGATTGTATCTCTGGATGTAGAAATAAACACGGAAGGAAAAAAGCAAGAAGAAAAGAAATAAGCGATAAGAGAAAAAATAATTAAAAAATAGGAGAATTTTTAAATTGTTTGGATAAAAAAGTAAAATATTAATATCAGGGTTGGCTTCAATATCTTAAAAGAATAATTTTTTATTAGAGATGTAAGTATTTATTATACTTTAATAAAAAATTACTAATTTTAGATATTTAAAATTAATACTAAATGCTAATACTAACAAAACTTTCAAAAAAATAATCACAAAGTTGGAATTTGCGTAAAGATATTTAATCTATTTTATAATTATAAAGTGTAAATGTGTTACGTATAATAAATTTATTCATAAGACTCAGTTATCCTTTTAAAAGTTTAAATTACTTTTTTTATTTAATTCATTACTTATTTTATATTAAATTCTTTTAATAGAATATTTAATTTAATTATAAATAGGTCTAGACTATTTTTTTAATTTAATCAAATATAAATATTATTAATATATTATATTTTTTTACATAAAAATTATATACACATACACAACAAGCTTAAAGAGGCTAGCCTATTAATCTAATATATTATAAGTTTAAGTCTAAGATATTTAATTAATTAAATTTTTAAAAGTTTAAATAAATATTTTTAACAAATTAGGTAGTTTTTTCTTGTAATGCACAAGTTTTTTATTATTTAAAGAAATATAATTTAATAATTAAGTCTATTATATTTTTTAAATAATTATAAAATTATTTGAAACTTTTAACTTCTAAAAATTATGTCAGCTTAACTTTATGATCACAAATGCTATTAAAATAATAAATATTTAATAAAATTAACTTTAAAACACTTTTAAAGGGATAAAAATAACTAAAGTAAAAGCATTGACCAAACGGAAAAAAGTGGATAGTTTGTACACAAAACGGACCTAAACAAGGGGTGGAGGTCCCGCGCTACTGTACAGCGAGTTGGAAGCTAACACCTAAGGAGAAGGAAGTAGGAGAAGGCACGAAAGAAAGTATATTTGAAGGCCTAGTCTAGTCTACACCTGGCCCGTTCCAGCAAATGGTTGGACCGAACAGATAATAGTCAACCCCGTTCAATCCCTTTTGGCTAGCCATAAGACATGATTTAATAATTAAATATGCATGATTAGGAGTACCTGATTGGCGCCCAATAGAAAATGAATGTGAGGGTAGACTTGTTCTCGCGCAAATGTTCATTTTCAAAGCTCTTATTTTGTCTCAACCCCACAAGTGACAAGTCACTTCCCTCTCTCCCCTGTCTCTTCCCTTTTGGAATTCGTTTCCCAAAACCTTACTACTACTACTTATAGTACCGCATTTTCTTTTTACCTTTTCTTCTTCACTTACTATTATTATTCACTACAGCCACCAACTAATACTAATGACCAAGAATCAATGAGTGCTAACTCTTCATGGCAGCACCTTCAAATTCAAAGATTGAGTTCTTGGTGTGGCTGTCGCAAGTCATGGGAGGCCTCTGTTCGAGGTCCACAGAGGATGATCCCGTGTTCATCACCGCCGATGCTCCTCCCGATAATAAGGTCGCCGTTTTCACCACCGCGCCTCAGAGAATGGAGAGGACTCTTCCAGAACCTTCTCGAACCATTACGGATGAAGATTTCTACGACGGAATTCCGCGCTTCGCCGATGATTCTTTGCCTCACAAGTCTAGGTCTAAGGTTAAACTATTTCTCTATTGTAAATATACGCAACTCCAAGATGATGTATTCTGTGTGTCTCAACGTCACGTTCTCCAAGACTGTGCCGTTGTTGATAGTTTTTTTTTCTGCGATTTTTTCGCACGCGTTGTGGTGTTAGTTCATAGGGAAAGGCAAGGCAAATTCGTCCACCGCAATCTCTTTGAACTAAAGGTGACAGAAGATGCGATATGAGTGGATAATGTTAGTGACTCTTGTGGTAACTTATGATCTGTGTATATGAATTGGAAATGAGGTTTGAGTTGGGATTTAGGGTTTATTTATTCGTAATTAGGGATCGTAGAAGTGTGTTGTTTATCTTGTTTGTTGCTGTATTCGTTATCTCAGTTATTGTATACTTGAGGCCTAGGATTAGGTTGTTGTTCTAGTACGTATTTTATATTATTCAAGGGCTTTGGATGCCAATAGGGACATGCTTTGTTTTAGATATATGACAAATCGTAGGATGCTAGCTAATACTAGCTTAAGTTTTTGGGAGAGTTGGTACTTAAGGTGTAAATCAAAGCTTTTATGACCAAGTTGTTAGGAGCTATTCTGCATGATTGGGATGGATTGTAGCACAAGGTGAAACAGGCGTGTTCGTTGTCCATGCATCAAGCCCAAAGGCTTTTGTGTGAGGGGGCATGTATAAAATCATTCATTTGGTTGTACTTATATAGATAATGTAGGAGAAAAATGGAAATATCTACTAATATCTTTCTGTTTCAGGTCTCAGAGGTGAGTTCACGCCTGGGCAGAGCTGGTACTATTGGACTTGGGAAGGCAGTAGAGGTTCTGGACACTCTTGGGAGTAGCATGACAAATTTAAATGCTGGCAGTGGCTTTGTTTCTGGAGCTGCAATAAAGGGGAATGAAATTTCTATCTTAGCATTTGAGGTTGCAAACACAATTGTCAAAGGTTATAATCTTCTGCAATCTCTTTCCACTAAAAGTATCAGGCATTTAAAAGAAGAGGTGCTTCTTTCAGAGGCTGTGCAAGATTTAGTATCAAAGGATATAGATGAACTTCTTAGGATTGTTGCTGCGGACAAGAGGTAAGCATTGGATTAAATGACATTTCTAAGAATGATTTCTGTATCGTGAATAAAGCTAACTTTTTATTGTTTTGCATTGTCATGACCCTATAAAATTAAAAAGTCAATTATATATGATTTTGGGCTATGTTGTCAGGCAGGAGTTGAAAGTTTTTTCTGATGAGGTGATTCGTTTTGGAAATCGTTCAAAGGATCCTCAGTGGCACAACTTAGACCGTTACTTTGAGAAGTAATATAAATTGTACTTACAGAAGTCGTCCATCCATTCATTCATCTTCAAAAAAATATTTAGCCTTTTATTTATGCTGAGCTGTATTTTCATTGTAAATTTTAGGATTAACAAAGAACTAAATGCGCAAAGACTGTCAAGAGATGAGGCAGAATCAATAATGCAACAATGGATGACTTTGGTTCAGTTTACAGCTGTAAGTGATTTCCTAGTGTCATTAAAGAAAGTGCTTAGAGTTGTTTGAGGACTGAGAGTTACTTTTGAAGCTGAGAATATAAAGAAATTAAAAGGTATACTTTTAATTTTGTGTGGCTGCAGGAATTGTACCATGAATTACATGCTTTGGATAGATTTGAACAAGATATTCAGCGTAAGTGTGAAGAGGAGGATCAAAGAGGTAATTATGGAATATTTACCCATGAACCATGGCATACATAATATGCTACTTTTGTTTGTAGCTAGCAAATTTGAACCTTAAATGCAAAGCTCTTGTAGAGTTTTAATCTAAAGTGAATGTTAACTTTGGTATTTTATTTTATTTTAAACAGAATGATCATTTAGATGGTGATAAATTTGTGGAAACAGGCCAAGGTCCACATTGATCATTTAATTGGTTCTGAGAAGTTGAAAAAGATATATGATAGCATTAAATACTATCTCATCAAAGACTCTAACATGGATATAGGAACTAGAATACTGGATATCAATCTTCTACTTCAGCTGTATCCCTTTTTTATTCTACTCTGTTCTGAATGCCTTCTCCATTTGCCGTTGGGTCTCATTGAAAATCAGCCCTACTAAAGTGTAATACTAATGCTGTACACTGTACAGTCAGATGGCAGTTGCCAAAGTATCTAGTTTGGTTTTTCTGATATTTGTTTTAATTTCTTTGGAACCAGAATTAAATATTATTGTTGACAATGTAATTCTGAAGGCTTAAATGATCGTTTACTGTATTACATACTTTTGAAATTAAAGTCACTCTAACCCAGAAGTTTGACCTTGCAGTATATTGAGCAGTATTTGTTTATAGTTTCTTGTAGATATACTTTTGACTTTCAGTATCTCTCTCTAACATGTAGGCGATAACCTTGCATTCTTGAGGGCGGAAATTAAAAGTCAAAAGAAGCAAATTAAGCATTTAAAGAAAAAATCCCTCTGGTCTAGAAGTTTGGAGGAGGTAACTTCAGATTGCTTTTCTGCATGATGTGTTTATCTTTTTGCTCGGTATCCTCATCCTTGTTTGTTTTATGATATCCTCTCTTAACCCGTCGTTGTATCGGATCTACATATAATGCCGAAGATAGTGTTGAGGAATAATTTTTATTTATTAGTTGTTCATCTTGTGAATATCATTGACGGAGAACAGCGAAAAGTTGTGTGTAATTCAAAATCTAACGGTTTTCAGGTTATGGAGAAGCTTGTAGACATTGTCCATTTTTTGCATTCAGAGATAAGCAATGCCTTTGGCAGTGCAGGTATGTGCCCATTAATGGCCATTAGATCACTGATTTTATCCTCATGATCTCATCAAAATACTGTTGAAGTGAATATGTATTCTACATACATGTAATGTTGTCATCCATGGGCACCTGCAGATAGCCACAAACCATTAATTGGACTCAAGAGCAATCGCCAAAGATTGGGCCCTGCAGGACTTGCTTTGCATTATGCAAACATGGTGCTTCAAATTGATACTCTTGTGAGTTAGATCTTATTCATTGTATTTACTTCATTTCATTTCTTTTTGTTTTTTTTTGTGCCTTGCCTTGAAGCAGGTGAAAATTAAATGGAGTTTCTAGAGTAGCTTCTCTTGCTTCCCTTAAGTATTGAAATTCTTCTCTGCTACTTCTCTGTTACTTTCCTTCTATTACGTTTGGATTTCATGTTGCATATTGGATTAGAGTGTAAATTTTGTTTTTTTAAACATTAATATTTTTAAGTGAGGAACTCAACCATGAATCAGCAGTAAAGCCAAGCATTTAACTTCTATAAACTTGGCTGCATTGATATCAGATAGTGCAGTTTCCATGGATAATTCCTCATACTTTCTAATTTCTAATACTAATTGTACATCAGGTTGCTACACCATCTGTGACCTGACCTTGATAATGGATGATCTTACTAAAACAGGGTGATCCTCAAAATTTAATGATATATAACACTTTCTATCTCAATAATATTTCTTTTTATCTGTGGATTGTGACAATGCACTCAATACCAAGGTGTCGATGTCTTAAGGTGATCATGTTTGTGACATAAATAAGATAAAACTAGGAGATAAATTTTCGTTTCTTTTTTATGTTTTGAACTTGCCTACAGCTTTTATAGACCTTTGTGAAGGTTCTTATGACTCATGATTTTGAAAGACGTTCTCTAGAACTGTTGATGTAATCTGGAATATTTGTTATGCACACTACAACTAAAGAAAAAAAAACTGGCATTTTCTTCACTAATTTGTTATCAATATGCCTTCCTGCCTTCTATTGGTACTTTTGAAATGGAAAAGTTGTTTATAGTGCCTTTTTTCCCTTGTTTCTTGAAATCCGAACGCCTATATCATAAGGTAGCTTATGGCTGAAAGAATATCAAATTTTGTTTGTTTTTTCCATTTTTTGGCTGTAATTGAAACTTCCCACATTGTCAAAGCATCAGACTACATTCCTTGAATTTTCTTTTGATTGATTTAGTTGTTCTGCATCAAGCTCTCATGGGCTCATAGCACATTCTAGTTGGGAACAAGTTGGTGCGACCAATTAAAGAAGAAGGAAGGACTTTATAACAAGAAAGATCTTAAGATAAGAAAGGATGGGATCAGGGGTAATAAGAAGATTCAATCCATGCTCCTCTACCTGAAAAACTTCAGTAAAGGAACTGCCTGAACCTGAAAGTAGAGGTGCTTGAACCTATTTGATTGCTTGCTGGAAAGTCTTTTTTCATTGAGATTAGGAAGGTGTTCTTTCTAGGTTTTCCAGTTTTGCAGTGGTGCCATTTGATTAAGGAGGATGTGTGAGTTCCTAAATCGCGATGTGGGTTGGTGAGAGAATGGATTTTACTGCATACTATAGTCTGATCTAGAATGTAACAAGCTTCAGTTCCTTTGAGATAATTTGGGTGATAGAAATGTATATGCATCAGAAAAAAACTACTTGATGCATTCATAATCTCTTTTCACCTAGGTGATCCTGTATATTAATCTCTTGATAATGCTGTGCATGAACTGGACATGTTTGAAGCGGTTATTGCTCACAACTAACTTATTCGGAAGCTAGGCATCTTAACATTTAGTACAGGATTCTTATGCTTTGGTCAGGTTGTACATTTATGCAGCTATATGATAATTGAGATATGATTTGTTCACTGCTGAATCCCTGGTACTTTCCTGGATTGAATAGGCTGTAGTTATACTAATTCATGGCTGTTCAATTTTGTGTCTTACCAAGATAATGCATTGAAGAACATTGTACTGAGTTTGAGTTAATACTTTCAGGTAGCCAGATCCAGTTCTATGCCTGCAAATACAAGGGATGCATTATATCAAAGCTTGCCTCCTAATATAAAATTAGCTCTGCGTTCCAAATTACCGTCATTTCATATTGCAGAAGAGGTATGACTACCTGCGGATACTTTCTATTCTAAAAAATCACAGAAAATTTACTGGAAAGTCTGATAGAGATAGAAAACTTTAGGTTGAAGCACACTTTGCCTCTATCCCACAATTGACGAGGGAAGAATATACCTATTATATAGTTGCTAATCAATCACTCCTCAATCAACCTCCTCGTTGACATCAATTAGTCACTTGTTGTGATGAATCTTCATTTAATGCCCTTGATTTTATTAACCAATGCGTCCTTTACACTTTCCTGGCGTGTTAACCCGCTGCAAACATCTTAAATAATTAGAATGCTAAAGAAAATGCTTAACAACTTCTGCAGAATAATTTTTCTTCTGCTTTCAGCTTTCAACTTTCAACCAAAGATGAAAATTTTTAATTTTTTTCATTGCTTTTTGGCCCTTTCCTCATGGTTGCTGTCTGACTTCTACAGCTAACTGTAGCAGATATCAAAGATGAGATGGAGAAAACATTACATTGGTTGGTTCCAATGGCCACTAACACATCCAAGTAAGATGTCTGGCTTTTCGTCAAGTAGCTCCTTCTGACCTATGTGAAAATCTTTCTTTAATCTTCACTTTATTTACATTAAGTCTAATCCTTTTTGGCCCTTTCTTTTGGTTGTTTTAAATTTGGTTCAGAGCACATCATGGATTTGGTTGGGTAGGGGAGTGGGCAAACACAGGGTAAGCAAGTCTCTTTTAAGTTTTTATGTTTTTCCTTTCTATATTTTGTGTTGCTTTTGATCCTTTCCGATTTTAAATATTGCTTGGTTCTTGAAGCTCTGAGTTAAACAGGAAGACCTTGCAGACTGGTGTAATACGGATCGAGACATTCTACCATGCAAATAAGGACAAAGTAGAATATTATATTCTTGAACTTCTTTTATGGCTTCATCGCTTGGCCATCAGAAATAAGGCTGGCAGTGATGGCAAAGTGAGGCCTGCCATCAAGTCCCCTGCTGGTGCTGCCTTGCAAAAGACAGATAAGCACTCTGCAAATGCACTTTTACCATTGTTAACAATCGATGAGCAAAAGATGTTGCAGGATGTAAATAGGAAATTACCAATTAGACGGATCAGTAAAAGCTTGGACTTGGACAGTATGAAGATTGGATTCAGGGAGAACTGCAGACTGACCAAGAGTAGCAGTCATTCGTCAAGTAAAAGCAAGGAAATATCTTTTAATAGAATTTTATCTAAGCTTCCTGTGATTGATTTTGATATTGACAAAGAAAGAGCATTGAACGTGATCGACAGACTGGATGTGGTCAGATAATTTGCAAGTTTGCCTGATTTGCCTTGGAAATGAATGGAAAGTAATATCTACACACGCGGACATGTACCTCACTCTTTCTGCAAGTGTTGAATGCCATATTTTCGCGGCACCTTTGTTACCCTGGGATTCAAGTGGTTTCAATGGGGTGCCTTGTTTCGGTGAAGCCCCACAAGAGAATGTAGATATCATCTTTATATGGCACAAGGTAGATAGTTGTTGAGACGATAGGCATTCATGCTTCTATGTGACTGCGAAGTCCACTTAGTATAGGAGCGGGGTGGACCCTGGTTCATTCTTGAGAGTGTATATACTTGAGGTGATGTGGATATAGTGCCCATCGTTTTGCAAAGCTTTGATTTTTGTGGGTTTTGTTACATGCCCACTAGCCAATCTAGAAACCTTTTTCGGGAATATAGTTCCTTTTGTGATAGATTTTAGACTACATCAATGATAACACGAGGGCTTGTTTAGTGACGATAAGGATGGATAGAACAAGAGGATACGATAAATAAAAAATGAAGAGTATAGTAGTGGGAATTATATTCAAATAATAAAACTACAAAGAGGGGATAGCAGTGTTAATGAGTAGTTAAAAACTTTATCAATTGATTACTGTAATATAGAGAATAGAATTCTTATAATATTTAATGAGTTAATTAATTATTAGGTTAATTTAACTTGACAATATTATATTTATTTATTGTTATTTCTTAATAAAAATTGTAATTGTTTTAAGCGTGGAGCTAATATTTTAGAGGGTATTACATGACATGGTTTGACAAAAATTACCTTTTTTTATATAGATAATATATTATATATAATGAATTTATCATTGGAAATCTGAATTTTTTTTGCAAAAACTGAGTTACATGGGGATTGATTACCATAAAAAATGAATTAATTCATAAAAACTTAGTAATCTAATTACCCTAATATATAGACTAAAATTTATATTTCTTTAATTCTATAAAGTATTTTAAAATTTAAAATATTTAAGTGAGAAATTCAATATCACAAAAAGTGTGTCATGACATTACTTTAGACACAAAATCTTACTTTTAATATATAATAAATAAATAAATAATTATAGTGTCTCATGATATTACTTTAGACACAAAATCTTACTTTTTATATATAATAAATAAATAAATAAATAAATAATTATAGATAATAAGTTTTTCCATTAAAATAAAATGTAAACTACTTAAATCAACAGGATAAATTTATTATATTCTATTGTCTCACTAAATAATAGATTAAAATAAGTTTTGATTAGTTATTTTATCTTCTTTATCTTGACCAAAACAAGTCAAAAAATATTTAAACTTAAGTGTTGATAAATATTCTTTCTATATAATAATTTAAACTTTAAGTTGGTAGAAATAGATCTTTGAAGGATAGAAGGTATATAGAATAAAAGTATGCCTAATATCTTTTAGATATGGATATTCATTTTTTTTTTAGAATTAATTTGTCCCTGTGAATAACTTAGATGCAAAATAAGTTTGATGATGAATTTTTGTCATGATCTAATGAAGAATCTTTAATATATTTCACATTTTTACAACTCAAGTTGTAACATCAATGACTCATATAGATTAATATTTTTTTTTTTTAATTTTGTGCACCAAAGTTAAAGCAAATGAATTTGTGAATACTATAAGAGTACGGAGAAAAAAAAAAAATTAAGTCTTGACCAAGTGTCACATGTGCTTGGAGAATGCTCCAACAAGTGTCATATTTTCATTAGGTATGTTATATAAGGGGTCAACTTCATTTAATTTATTCTCAGACATATTATTTCAATTATATTTATTTATATACAAATAGACACATCTTTTCACTGGATGCTTATTCATGTAGAGACGTATATTTTAAACTACATATTTACATGAATCATTATTTAGATTGAAGTAACAACTTTTCATTTCGAATTAAATAAGACAACTCTTCAAAATGAAATAATACAACTTTCATGAATGAAATAATATAATTTTTTAATATAAAATAAGACAACTTTTCATATAAATGAAGAAATACAAATCTACATATTTTAAAAATTTCACACTTACACTTTTTATGAATCTAATGAAATAGGATGGAAAGTTAGTAGAAATAAAGAAAAAATTCTATAGGTCCAAAAAAAATTAAAATCATTCCTCTCATGCCATGAAAATGGAATAATAGGAGGAGGTAACTTTCGTGTTTTAATGTTTTTTTATTTTAAATAATAGTTTATCATATAAAAAAAGTATTAAAAATGTCAAGAAAATTTATTGTAATAGTCTAAATATTTATGATTATTATAAATAACTTTTTCATACAAAATATTTATCTTTTTTCACTCTTTTCTACTCATTTAAATAAGTGAAGATTTTTTTTTTCATTTTTTCTCTCTTTCATCTCATCATCCAAACAAAACCTTAATGTAATGCATGTACTTTTTAAGCGAATTATCTCAAAATTGAGTTTGTAAAATTATTGATTTGAAGTTTTTTATTTTAAAAAAGTATTTAAAATTAAAATATACAATAAAAGATACTTACAAAAGACTTACATTTATCCCACTCTAAAAAGATAAGTGGGGTTTCAAAATTGCAACCTGTCAAATGCAAAACTAACCTTATCTTGCTTCACTAACCATTCATATATAATTATGTAATCTAAATTTGTTGTTTTTATAACTTCAAATTGAACATTATTCTCATTAGAAAATATACTCTCTTTTTATACCCTAAGGGTAATTATTAACTAAAAAGTAATTAGTAAATTAATTGTTATTTTTTAGTGATTATATTTATGCTTTATTTTTTCCTTCAACGTCATATATCAAAGATTAATTAATGATATATTTAAATGACAAAATCTGTATATAAAAACTTAATTACGAAAGATTCTAATATATATCATCCCATCAAATATTCTAAATGTATTGTTTAGTGTGCTATTTGTGTTAAGCATTGATGATATATAACAATTTAGGGTTAAGTTAAATTATTAATAATAATAATAAGAATTATAAGATTGATAACTTTAAAAAATTGATTGAGAAATAATTATATTATTATATGATTTGAGACCTTAATTTTTGTGGTATACCCACATGATCTATATAAAGGTTTTTTAAATTTTTGTAGTTTAAAGAAAAAAATTTAAATTTTTTTCATAATTTTAACTTAAGTGAAATTTTTTGACTTAAGCTAAAATTGTAAAAGATTACAAAATTTGATAAAAATTACTTTTTCATTGAATTCGCTTATGAGAGTTAGACTTGTTTGTGGCGCTTTAGGCATAGATGGTCGTGTTTGTGGTTGTGTTAGTTGTGATGCAGGTGGTATAGATGAAGACAGTTGAGAAGAATCTCCTACCGGTTGTTCCATTGGATTGGTGCGATAAATTTTTATGAACTGGTAATTAATTGTTTTCTTTAAGCTGATTGTTTGATTGAAGGTATCTAGAATTATAACACCTTGGGAAGCACACAGAGCAGTGATTAGTGATGGAAATCCCAAAAGTTTTGTTGTTGATGCAGTACTGGAGGTATTGGACATTACAAATTGGTGCAACTCATCTAAAATTATAGTTTCTATGTCAACAAACATCTCTTCTATGATGTTGTATATCAGATATGCTTGGGGCATCTAGACATCTGAGGTGTGTGTGGTTGGGGCTATGTTGGCAAAGAGAAAGGATGCCCATATTTGGGCCAAAGTAGTCAAAGACTGCCTTTTGAAGCGCATTGGCTTCTTTGCTGCATTTGTTTCGTAGGATTTTCTAGGGATACATAAGGTGTTAGCTACTGTGTCATCTAAAAAGAGCTTCGATGTTGTTGGTATTGGCATAACTCTCCTTCCCCTAAGGTCAGAGGGTTGCCTAACAGGGCTGAAATTGCATCTCTGTCATAAGCAACAGTGTGTCTTCGAACCCAAGACTTCTGATCTGACTTGTGTGTAGGGATGGCAATGGGTAGGGTATGGGTAGGGTACTACACTACCCATCCCCATACCCGCGTTTTAAAAAAATACCCGTACCCAGCCCCATACCCGCGTGGGTATGAACATTAATCCCCATACCCGTACCCTCTGGGTACCCGCATACCCGTCTTGTACCCATTACCTGCGTTTGTTTGAGAAAAAAATATTTATAAAAAAAAATATGTTTATATAATTTCACATAAGTAGCATAATAATACAAAAATTCAATATGTAGTTGTCGAACAAGGTACAAATATAGATAAAAAAACAAATATTCAAATATCATAAATGTTAAATGTATCTTAATATAATAATTTTCTAAATTAAAATTCTTAGAAATAATAAGCAAAACTAAACACACAAGTTATTTGTCAGTGATAATCCTATCTTGTGTGAGATTTGATTGCTTAGTAATGTCAGAACGATAACAAAATAGATCTGTACAATGGTTGTCCTTCGTGTGGGATCGCTTAGTAACCTCTTGTGACGGCATTAACAACTAACTCTAATGAATAACATTTCATAGTTATTAAGTTTTAGTGAGACAGACATTGAGAATGAGAATAAAGTTAGAGTAGAGAAGTTCAATACTAACAATAAAAAGTTGATACATAAAATATTTTTTTTAACTTTTGAATTTTAAATTGTAAGAAAAATAATAGATTTAATTAAAATAATATAATATAATTAATATATATATATATATTAATACTAGTATTTTTTAACTCATATACTATACGAAAGTATTTTATCAAAAATATAAATTTTTGAAAAATTATTTTAGTGAATTAAATATTTCTAATGTATATAAATTTTAAAAAAAAGAATTTGAATAAAAGATAAATAGTTACAATAAAATTTTATAATAAAGAAATATACGTGTATATTAAAAAAATTATACTTTTTTATCTTAAAAAAATTAACAAATAAAAATTAACAATAATTTTTTATATTTATATCTTTTCAAAAACTTCTTTGAATGTGAATAAATAGTAAGAATAATATTATTTAGATTCAATAAATTATAGTTGTGCTTGTAATACATATGTTGCATAGAAAAATATTATTTTAAATTAAAATATAAAAATAAAATTTAAATATTATTAATAAATAATAAGTTTACGGTAATAGTAGGTGATTGTAAAATTTATAAAATATTTATAATATATTTATTATTTATCATTCACTTTATGATTAAAACATCAATATAATTTTATTAACAAAAATATTTTATGTGTGTCATATATAAATAATATTTTAAAAAAAGTCAATCTCATATTAACTATGTAATAATTAAATTGTGTTAGCCGAATTAAATGATATAAAATAGTAAATAAATTTTTCTATTAAAAATATAAACCAAAATAAATTTTTTGGTTTACTTTATTATTAAATATATTTTTATATTAATCTTATATAACTTCACATAAGTAATATAATAATACAAAAATTCAATTCATAATTGTAGAATAAAGTTTAAGCATATATATATATATATATATATATATATATATATATATATATATATATGCGGGTATGGGGCGGGGTGGGTACTTAGATACCCATACCCGCACCCATCCCCATTAAAATTTGCGGGTTTTTACCCACACCCATACCCGTACCCGTATAGCGGGTAAATACCCTACCCATTGTGGGTAAATTTTGCGGGTGCCCATCGGATACTTTACCCATTGCCATCCCTACTTGTGTGGGACCAATAGCTATGCATTTGCATAAAATTCTTTGACAATTACCTCATGAATTTGGTTAGGGAGATCTGCCAAGAATTGCCATTTTCTTCTTATAATCTCTTGCCAAAGCTCTTCATATTGACCTTCTTCTAAAGAGACATTCCTCTCAGGTAGCAATTTTTTACATTGTAGGTCAAGAAATCTCTGAGCCTTGGCCCTAGTTTTGAACCTAAATCTATCAAATGATATGATTTCTGTTTCAGTTTGAGCTTGTGATTGTTGATATTGTTCAGTAGGTTCATTATGTTGCTGTGAAGCTTGCCCAACTTCAGGTCTTTGCCTCTTTCTTTGAGGAATAAACTTCTTTGGTGCCATCCTGAAACAAAAAATAAACTACAAGATTAAGGTAAAATCGCTTAACCTCTGTTTGTAGCTTAAGGGAAAGCTTCAACCTTTAGCTTTCCCCATTATTCAATTTTCGCTTAAGTGACCTCAACCCTTTTAAGCGAAAAATACAGAGATTTCCAACAAATGTTTCCAAAAGAGGCAGTAAAATTAACCCTAAACCCTAAACTTAATATTGTGAATCAGTCCAACATGAACACAATAATACTAATCTCGTTGATATATCACAGTATTCAACACATGAAAGCCTTATAATCTCATGCAAAAGCTAAGAATAATAGCATTGTTAGACGCTTAAGCGACAGAGAAAGTAAATTTATAGCAACCAATAACAATATTGAAGCATGCCTTAAGCATTCATTATGTACCTGAGTTAAAAATGGAAGCTTGCCCTTGAACTGAATGTGAGAACAGAGACGTTTGGGGAAGATTAAACTTCTGAACTTTGAGAAAATGATAGAAAGGCTTGGAATGGAAATGAGAGTTTGTGATTCCAATTTTTTAAAAACCAATAGTTGCATATTTCGCTTAAGCGGATTGTGTAGTGAATAAGGCTTAAGCGATTTTTACAGGATTTTTGGCGCCAATGATATGTTAGGTTACTTATTTTTGAAGAAAGAGGTTTCTTCAATTTTTGCTATTGGTAAAACATTCAAGTACATGATATTATCATTGATGAAGTTTAGTAAGGACTTATTTCACACTCACGGTGAGGATAAACAACACAAGTTTGTAGCATTAAAGTACATTTCGGGTGAGATTGTGACAAAGAAAGTCTTCAAACATACTAAAGGTGCACATTTTACCATTACATCTGTTATTTAACATTACTGGAATAAATACTTATCATGTTTATTATTATTTTATTGGATTGAAGAATTGATGTCCCAAGGAAACCAAGTGTCGAGCAAGAGTTTGAGAGTCTTGAACAAGCATGACGATTTTGGTGTGAATATGGCAAGCTGGCAGGATTTGGAGTCAGCAAACAATATTTTAACAAGCGAAAGGTAGATGGTGTCATTACGAGTTGCAGATATATGTGTTGTAAAGAGAGACATTGAAAAGAAGATAAAAGAAAACCTCAAGTCACAAAACATCGACTAGAAACTAGAACTGAATGTCTTGTAAAGATATCATTGTTTTTGGTAAACAACAACAAATATGCCATTCGTGAGTTTGTTGAAGAGCATAATCACCCATTACAACTTCCAGAAACAACACATGTTTGCTTCACATCGTAATATAACTGAAGTCCAAGCTCATGAAATTGATTTGGTTGAGGCTTCCAGATTGCGACAAAAGACATCATTTCAACTAATTACTACACTTGCAGGACACCGAGCTAATGTTGGATATACTTGACTGGACACAAAAAATTATTTGAGAGCAAAAAGACAAAGAAGAATGATATACGATGAGGTCAGTTGTCTAATGCAATACTTTCAACGACAATTACTAGACAACCCAACTTTTTTTAATGCATACTAGATGGATGCAGAGGAGCAAATCACAAATGTTTTTTGGGCATATGCAAAGATGGTAATTGATTATGGGTTTTTTGGTAAAGTTGTATCACTAGACACTACATATTGTACCAATTGGGCTAATAGGCCTCTAGCATTATTTTCTGGTTTTAACTATTATAGAGGTGTAGTTATCTTTGGAGCAGCCTTGTTGTACGATGAAACAACTGAATCATTTCAATGGTTGTTTGAGACTTTTTTGGAAGCACACAACAACAAAAAAATCTCAAATAATCTTTATAGATCAAGATCAAGCTATGGCCAAAGCACTTGTCCATGCTAGAGACACATCATGCATTATGTACATGGCACTTTATGCAAAATAGAATAAAACACCTTGGCAATTTGATGAAAGGAGGAAGTCATTTTTTAAGAGATTTGAAAAGATGCATGTATGACTTTGATAGTTCAATTGACTTTGAGGAGGCTTGGACAAAGTTAATTACAGAATACAATGTTGAACAAAATACTTGGATTACTTCACTGTATTTCATAAAGGAGAAATGAATATCATGTTATCTGAAGGATTGTTTAACCCTTGGAATGCGAAGTACTCAGCTGAGTGAAAGCTTAAATTCTAATTTCAAGGCATGCATGAAACCTAGTGTTGACATCAAGCAATTATTTGCTCACTTTGAATGGGTTGTTGAAGACAAGCGTTACAACAAGCTTAAGTGTGAGTATGACTCCCGTCATAAGTTAGCCATGTTGCGATATGAGGTGTCACCAATCCTAATACAAATTGCCAAGATTTACACACATGCAGTATATAATTTATTTCAACAAGAGTTTGCTCAATTTTGGCATGTTGCATATCATTAAGGATTGAAACTCCTCTTTTGATTGAATATTGTAATTACTAAAATCAGTCAACAAAGGTCATGAACAGTTACATTTGATAGTTCCTCAACTACTATCAATTGCTCTTGTAAAAAGTTTGAAAAATGGGCATACTTTGCTGTCATGCTTTGAAAGTGTTTGAAACCAATGATGTAAAGGTTGTTCTTGACAAATACATATTAAAGAAATGAACAACAAAAGGCCGTTGTGGGATTATTCTCAATGTAAAAGGCATACAAGTGGAAGAAGATCCTATACTTTCTACTACACGGAGATACCAACAATTAACATATAAAATGATTAGGTTAGCCTTTGAGGTTTCTAATTCAGAAGAATATTGTCAAGTAGTGGATGACAGTATTAACACTTTAGTGGGCCACATCGCAAAGCTTCGCTTACAAACACAAGATAATTACAAGAATAGGGATGATGGTGTAAATACGTCACTAATCAAGATACACAACTTAAGGAATTCAAGCAATGACCAACCATTAAGAGGAAAGGGTGTAAAAGATTCAAAGGTTGGGTTGAATTACAAGCAAAAAGAAAGAAGAACAAAACTTCAACTTTAAGTCAATCATCATCTTAAGTACTTTCTTATGATTACTTTAATTATCAATTAATACATTTATTTTAACTTCCTTATTATAACCATATCATAAATTTCGCTATCATTGAATGTTTTAGGAATATCAACCAATGCTTTCGAATTTATTTGAAGTACATTATTCGGCGCTTCCATGTTATGATCCTCTTCAAACATTAGTTAATCAATTAAGTTTCACAGATTTGTTAACAGTAAGGCTATCAACTTAAATCAAACCAAATATCATGATTTTTTTTTCTATCCATTATTGTTTGTAATGTCTCTTCTTATTTTGCAGGGACAACTTCATGATACTAATACTTCAATCCTTGATCAAATTTGATTACACAATTGCCAAAATTTATTTTGTTTTAAAGCTAAATATGTATTTATCAACTCCTTTTTGTGTAAGATGTACGTTTGAAAAATTTATATGTAATCAAGTGTATTTTTGCCCCCTTAAATGATGTCTGTATTAGGATTAGGTTGAATTTTCTGTACCTTTCACTTAAGCGACCAAATTTCGCTTAAGCTTATCTATTCTAGCTTGATTTCTTTTGAACGTGGCCCAAGCGCGTATATATTTCGCTTAAGCTACAGATATTCGCTTAAGCGATTATATTAGGTTGTACAAGTTAATGCATTTTCTGATAAATTCGCTTAAGCAGATAAAATTCGCTTAAGCTAAAAAAGTTTCGCTGGATTTGTAAAACGCTAGCTCAAGCCCTACCAAAATTCGCTTAAGCCATTTAAAATTCGCTCAAGCTAATTACACTGCCTGAAACATGTGCTCTCTATTTTACATTCGCTTGATAATAATTAAATTCGCTGGTCTTGGCTTGAGTGAGGCGAGAATAGCTTAAGAGATAAATAATTAGCTTAAGCGAAATAGATGACTAAAAAACATGTCTCTTTGGTCCATTTTTGCTTCAAATTTTTCTTTTTCGCTTGAGATGGCTTAAGCGATTTTGAATTCACTTAAGCCAAATTTGGTCGCTTAAGCAAATTTCACTTAAAAGTCTTTTTTACCTCTCTTTCTGAGTGTTCAAGCCCTTTCTTCGATCGCTTAAGCGAGAAAAACTCACTTAATCACTTAAGCAAGAGCGAAATTGCAAGCGATCCAGGTCTGAAGATGATGGTTGCTCAACTTACAGAGACATTGTGCAACATATATACACTCCAACATTGTGATGCAGATTGCAGGAAGTAAAGCATCATTACACTATTGCTATGCATAATCGATTCAGGGTAGACTCGTTAAATGAATATTGTCGCACTTGTTCATTTTAATAATGCTCTGTAGCAAATGGTGATAGAAGTGCCAAATATTTAGACGTTGTTAGCATTATTTTACAACTTATTAATTTTCTTTTTCATTTTTCTTTCTATCCCACTTATGAAAAAAATCGTCTGTTATATCCCTATAATTGGTGCATGTCTTATTAGCAGTTTAGCACTGATAGTGTCTATGGCAGAACTAGTGATATTTCTAGTTCTCAAATTCTGCCCAAAATAAGTTGTTGAAAGTCTTGACCGTTATGATTTAAGCCTAATATCTTGACACACTCAATAATCCAAAATCTTGTATACTAGCAAAATAAAGTTCAAAATCTTGTATGTAACTAGGAATTAAAATGACAATATTTGAACCATTATACCAAAAAAAGATCAACGTTCTAATATTTTTTTGATATATTTACAATTTCAGATAATGTTGCAATTTACATGTAAACATGATCATATCACCTCCTTTTCAAGTTTCAAAACTGCCATGAAAGCTTCTTGAGGCACATCAACTTTACCAATAGACTTCATCCTTTTCTTTCCTTCAGCCTGGTTGGAGATAGACGACAACACTATTATGAGCATCTAAGGTAAAAGTCTGAATTATAAAACATCAATTGCATTGCATATAAGCAATTTCACATTTTCACTGTTGATGCAAATATCAAAACCAGTTTATTTATTAACGCAAAATACTATTGAAGCTGAACGCACTACCAATTAGAGCCTATTTCACTGTAAACTACGGATATAGATAGCTTGAGTGCCATTTTGTAACCTTCAAATATTAGAAAATTAAAATGACATAATCAACTTATACTGGATCGTACCTGCTTCTTAAGCAATTTCTTTTTCCTCGAAATGTCCCCACCTAGACGAATGACATCAAAGAGAATAATGATAAAGAAGCAACCCAGCCAATCAGAAAAGGCCAAGGAAAATAAAGTGAAAATGAACATGGAGGCTTTTCAAAATACTCCCTTTGGTCCTTTCTACAAGATACTTTTAACTAAACTACACATACCAACAAAAATAATTGAAGTTAGTTTGAGTTTTTTTTTTTTTTTTAAATATTATAACAGAACAATTTTATCCTTATTTTATACCATTGAACCTAATCCCACCATTAAAATTTACCATTCTTATTTACCCAAAAAATAAAATAAAATTTACCATTCTTAGTTTTAATTTCGGTTCCTATCAACTCCATTTATTAAGGGCAAATGAGAAAAATATAATAAATGCTTCATGAAAACTATAAAGCTCCTTACAAAAAGGACTGCTAAAAACTTCTAGAATGTGCCTTATAAAAAGGATTAGATGAAGTAAAATATCATTCAGAGTTTCTAAATATCTACATGGGAGGAAGGGATTTTCTTTTTTAAAATGAAGAAAATTGTAACAAAATCTTTTTGAAACATGGGGGAAAACTGAAAAAGTTAAGGTTTAAGATAATCACAACCCAAAAACTATTTAAGCATCCTGATCAAAATAACGGTTTAAATATTTTTGGGCAAGTTTATGCAAGACCCTAGGTTCGTCATTTGTCTTACCGTAGCATTTGGCTAATACATCCTTCCTTATTGCTGATAAAGCTTCACTAGCAATCACTTTTGATCCTATGCATGCCTAGAACAGAGAGATCAAGCATATGTTATTGTTGTGGTTAGTTTAATGAATTTCAATAAAACTAAATCAAATCTTCATAAATGTGTCAGAGGGGCAGAAAAATAAAGTGAACAGTGAAATGAAAGTTAGACCGTCTAAAGCAGGAAACTAGGGGGAAAAGGCTATTAATAGTTCTTAATGAATTAACATGAAGAGAGAGTACACAATTCTTACTTGAATTGGCACTTTAAACATTTGCCGGGGGATGAGTTCCTTCAACTTTAGGGTCAAAGCTCTTCCCACAGAATAAGCCTGAAAATACGAACCATTTTCTGATAATTTATTGCATCAAAATTTAAAAAATCAATCACTAGACATGCAGCATAAACAATGCGCAAACCCACCTTTATCATGTGCTAGCTTAAATTCAACATAATTATGAGGGTAGCCAGAATGGAAATCTTGACCAATTATTAGGTTATAAGATCTCTAAAATATCATGTCAAGAATCAATTATTATTCCACTTCCCTTCAATCCAAATGCCTGTAAATGTCTCAATTGGTATATTTAGATATTTCAAATTACTTTATAGAATTATTTGTATTATTTTTCAAATCCTAAACACTTGCATTAATAATTGTGGTTCAGCATTAAATAAAACTGTACCAGATTACTTCTACTTCTAGGAAAACAAAAACAGATGAAATAAATACATTTAACTCTGGTTTTCCCAACCCAGTATGATTTCTTAATTTATCTTGCAAATCCACAATCAAGTTCAATCAGTAGGCAATTTTGAGAGAGCCAGATACATCTTATTTCCAACCCATATATAGACTAAAAAAACAAAACAACTAAGTTACCTTATCTTTATGCACAATTGTAGCTAATGGCTCCACAGAATCACCATTTATCTGTATGTCAAGTTTAATTAAGTCACTTTCTTTGTACCTGAAAATGAATAACAGAAAGTATTATAACATTCAGAAAATTCCTTGAAAAGACAATCTTATACTTAATATTATGATTTCATTTAACAAAAGAGAAGGGTAGATTAAAAATTATAAACACAAGTGTAATGTGCTTCAAATCAATAATAGCCATCCTCCTCCAGTAAAGTACAAGGTATATATGAATTAATAATTAAGTGACATGCAAAGCAATATAATTTTAGATAATGAGATAGGAGGAGAAAACTCTAAGCTTAAGTGTGGACAGAAGCTTTAGAACCAAGCTTCGTTAAGGTAAAAAGGGGTATACCGTATGCAAGTCAAGACAGAGTTAGTAATGTTTTGGAAGTGAAAATTAGGGACCACATCATACCAAAAGTTGCATGGTTCAGGTATCTTGGGTTATCTTTGAAATTAGAGGCAGGCTCATGCAAAATGCACTGTGAAATCAGCACAATAATCAAACAAATGCTCATAACTTCCATAGAAATTACCAGAGGACCATTAAGTGGGAAAATTTTGATAACTGCATGATATGGCTGCTGGCTGGGTATTTTAATATGGGAATGTCACACATAGGAATAGGATTCAAGTTGGATGGATGAAATGGAGAAATGTTCCATACATAATTTGTGATCACAACTTCTATTGATGGTGAATGTTGAGCAATGAAGTGCAAACAACAGCAAAAAAGCATGTAGTACAAATGAGAATAATGAGGTGGATGAGTGCAGATACAAAAATTGATAAAGAATCATAAAATTAGGATCAAAAGTTTATAGGAGAAAGTTGGAGTAGAACATATTGAGGAGCTGCTCTAGTGAAAAAAGTGGATCAAATAGAAGATAATAATCTGATAAAAAGGAGTAGAGCAAGATCTAGAAAACACTAGGAGAAATCATAAAAAAAAAAAAGCCTTGTTCAAAATGACTTTATAGAAAAAGTTTGGATTTTGATATAACATGATGGCGTCAATTGATCTATGTAAGCAAATATAGTTGGATAAAGCTTGTTATTTCATAAGGGTATGACTCAACTGAATGCCCATGGCCCAATAGTGGTAACTGACAGGTATGAGGTACTTAAGAAACAAAACTTTATGTTTCCTTTTACTACAGATTCCATGATCAGAACCATGGTTTTGAAAACTAGATTGGATGGGTCTGCATGTAACGTTCTAAATTTTGGTAATACTAATTATTATTATTATTGTTCATAAATATATATATTCATATGTGTGTTAATTTATTTGAAAATGATGTTTGTGTATTAAGTACATGGATGTGTGTATATACGTGTATGTATGACTGGATAGGCTAAAAATGGGTTAAGTGCCTAAGTGCATGGCGTAACACTGGGCTATTCTCGCTGTAGAGAGAGGGCTCTGGGAGGAAGGACTGAAACTGTCACCTTTTCGCTGTAGCGAGAGACGTATTGCTGTAGCGAGAGAGCAACAGTTTGGAGTGCATTTCTGGGTGCAGTCTCGCTGTAGTAAGAGGGTCTTGCTATAGCGAGAATGTCGCGACCAGAAAAGGATTTAAAGGAAGTTAGGGTTCGAGGAGAGTTATTTCTCCCTCTCCCTTCAAAATTCCTTTGATCCTTTCATTCCCAAAGTCTTATTTCACCGATTAATTGCCTCCAAAGCCATTCGAGAGTGAGATTGAGCTCGGATTTATGTGTGGAACGTTTGGAGGTGAGTTTTAAATGGTTAGGGTTTCGGTTTTTCACCCCCTTTCTCTGTTTTTGTAGTTTTCCTGGGTTCTCATGAAGTTTTTCCATGTGTTTAGGACGAAATCCATGAGGGGGAGCACTTCTTTGTAGATTTAGCGTGTGGAACGTCGATCCGAGGTAAGGGAAGACTCTACCCTACTCCTTTACGTGTGATTTGCTGATATTTTGTGTGATATTGTGATGTGGCTGAGTAGAGAGTAGAAAATTGCTAAGATATGTGACGTGGGCACTTATGTCATTTATACATATGTGTATATCTGAATGAACATTGTGAAAATGTGGGTCCGAGAGCCTTGTAATATGAATGGAAATAGGTTAAGAGCCGTGTGTCTTGAATGAAATGTGAGCTATGTGCTGTGAAAATGAAATATGGGCCTAGTGCCGTGTACTGTTAAATGTGGGCTACGCGGTGTATACTGAAATGTGTGTGATTGGGGCGAGTAACGCTGTTGTAATGTGCTGTGAATGGTTCAGCGATACACTGCGAGTGTGAGAGAGGAGGACGATAGAAATACCTTGGAGAAAAGGGAGTGATGATAACACCGACTGTGGAACAGGTGCACCACGGGCCACACACTTTCTTCCTGACTAGACCTCTGACTATTACCTTTGTTGAGCGACCCGTGACTGCCCACGTGGTATCCGTGAGACGGAGATAATGGGCGATTATTCATGGTATAAATCTATGATCACAGTGTCAACGTGAGTATGGTTAGCGTGAGTATGCATGGGTTTATGAATTGTGCTTATGGATGTGATAATGCTGCCTGTACTTGTATTTATTTAATGTATTGGAAATGTGCTGGAGGTGAGACTCTATGCTTAATTGTATGTTTTACTAGTGTAGAGTACTCACTCTTACATTCATTTTTCAGGTAATCATGACGATCAGCACTGGACTCAGTGAAAGGGACAAATGAAACTGCTATAGGACTAGGCTTTTAATTTAAAACTAATGTATTTGAATAAATCCTATAGTAGTGACTTGATAAAAATTGTAACCCCTTTCCTTATTTTAAAATATTTGATGAAATTAAGGATTGAGAATCTTATTTGAAATAAAATTTATTTTATTCCGAATTTGCGAAATTATGATTTATTGAAATTAAATATAAGGTGTTACATTGCACAACCCTCGTATAACCACCAATCAACAACTGCTTGAATGGCCAAACCGAAAAAAACTGGTAGTTTATTGGTTGTTTTCTTAAAATGTTAGAAAACTAGTGGATTTCAAACCCAAGCCCCTTTGAAAGATGCCCTGTTTTTATATATATTATAATAAATATTGACAAATAATCCTACCAATTATCCAAAGATTGAGCCTCTACATAACAATCTCCATTCACTATTGCTACTATATTGCTATTGTGATATTTAGTATTAAGTTTATTTTTATTAATGATGTTCTTGTACTTTATATTAATTTGTTATATATATATATATATGGTGATTGCTATGATGCCTTGAAGATTAGGAAGACATTCTACGTTCGTTCACACGTCGAATAATCATGATTGTTAATATTATATTAAATATATATAATAGATAGTGGGGATTAGTAGAACATCATAAAAAGACATAAATATATTTTAATTTTTAAGATATTAAAACAATCATAACGGTTGATTTAAGAAGGGTATAAAATGTCCTTTCAAATTTATGAGCATTATAACAAGTATATATATATATATATATACACACACACACACCAATGAATCATAAATTAGTACCTTTGTCAGTTTAATGATTGGTCTAATTTAAAAAACATTGGATACCAACTTTAATCTCATAATATTTTGGAATTGTTTGAGAAAAATCCTCTTAGATACCTCTTACTTATAAGGGTGAAAATAGGCCGAACTAAGTTTGGTAAGGCTTGGGCCTCTGCTGACTTTTAATTCAAAACCTATGTTTGATCTATTTATCTAACATGGGTCATTTTTAAGATTTGACTTAACCTTTTTAAAAGTTTAGTCTGACTTACAAGCCTATTAAAAGTCTGCTTTATAATGTCATTCAAATAGGTCATAAAACAAACCTCTGAATTAGTTAGTAAACCTAAACTTATATATAAATCCATGAACTAAAAGTCTTGAAATAAAATAAATATATAATCTCAAAATATTATATTAATAATAAAAAATAATAATATTATTTATGTTTAGTTAAATAAGCTAATCTATTAGGCCTAAAAATATTTTCAACTAGCTCAAAACCTGACTTTTTCAACTAAATAAGTTTTTAAAAAAGCTTTGGTCTAATTTATTTAGTAATTATGGCTTGACTTAGCACTAATGTAAGCTAGACCACAAGCTTGTGACAAGCGACCTAACCAATTTTCACCCATACTTACAGGATGCTAACGTTTGTATTAATTTACAATCCCCTAAACTATAGGGATTTCCTATTTAATTAGTTTTTAAAGCTTCCTTAATTATAGCATATAATCAGCGAAACTTACAATAGTCAACAGCTCTTGTAAGCTAACAGATTCTCATATGAATATTATCAATAAATTGAGCTTTCAGAGACATTTACCCGACAAAGGTATACTCCATACTAGCATAACCCTTACTTCTCGACTTTAACTGGTCAAAGAAATCACCAACCATCTACAAAATTGATATTCAAGGAGATTCATATACTTGAAAGCCAATGTTAGTCAAACATAGGCACATGACATGATTTACAAGAACTAATGCAAGAGAAGATTACCTCTGCTAGCGGTAATTCATAGGTGATAGATGCTCGATTTTCAGTGATAAATTTCATTTCTTTGAATTGCCCTCTTCTTTCTTGTGCCAGTTCCATTAGCGGACCAATGTAGTCCTTTGGTGTAAGCATCTCAATCTGTACAAATTAATTACAAGTTAAAGACAATAAACACACACAAAGATAGACAGAGAGAACTTATAAATTAACATGTTTGGGTTTGGCCTAAACTGCTTCAATTGAACAAAGAGAATAATAAGCTCCACAAAGTGCAAGAAATAACCTTCACAAATGGCTCCTCAATTGATCTCCTTTTTCCAGGCTCAGGAAGTAAAGATGGATTTGAGCATTCAACCTTCAAATAGTTTGTGATTTGGACAAAATGATGGTGTTAATATGACACATTTAAAAAATATAGAGGACATTCTGTTTTGATGAATCATTGGCCTAAATAAAATATTACATAGAAAAGGGAGCTTAGGAATGAGAAGAAATTACAGTATCACCATTTACACAGTTTACTCTGTACACAACACTTGGAGCAGTAGTTATCAGACTCAAATTGTATTCTCTCTCAAGTCTCTCCTGTAATGTGAAGAGACCATATTTCCAGAGTTAATCAGAATTTTGAACTATATTTCTAGGAAATATGCCATATAAGTACATTCAAGCATTTTTCCTATGATAGCCAAAAAGTAGATACTTAGACAAACTTGAACCTGAACAATTTCCATGTGGAGAAGACCCAAAAACCCACATCTAAAGCCAAAACCCATGGCACTTGAGGTCTCAGGTTCAAACTGTAAACAAGAACAAGGAAATAGTCTTCAAATAATTAATCGCTAATCCCACCAGTGCCAGCTTGACTGTGTGAGAATTGGATATTTAAGGAAAAAAATTGCATTGCGCCCCTTAAGGTAAATAAAAATTATATTATAATACACAACTTATCAATAGAAATGATGCATGCAGATCCCCACACAATGTAATTTAAGTAAACTTTAAAAGCCTAGCAGATTTGGCATGAATACTTCTCCCATGAAAGAAACATAATTCAAAAGTGAAGCTGAATAATTAAATAACATCAAACAGCCTAAAGAAAAGCCAAATTGATAAATAAAGCTATAGCAACTAAAACAAGAAAAACTAAAATGTTAAATAGCAAGTTATAGCTAACAGATGATAGCATATACAAAAAAATTGCAAATTAGGTTCCCTTGCCAAATGTCTAGAAACAAAAGATGCACTATGCACTATTTTTCAGCATTTCAATGTAAGGCCACCTTCAGTGCAGCATCATTGAGTTGTAGCTTCTCAAGTGCATCACGTAGATCAGGAAATCTGCCAATAGAATGAAAATAAGAATATGATTAAATCCAGACTCCAGAGACAATCAAGTGTAGCAATACAAATCTTTTGTTCAAAAAAAGAGTTTAAAGAAGAGATCAATACTGGTCAGCATCAACAGGAAACAGGCCACAGAACACCATAGGCGTTGCTTCCTCATACCCAGGTAGTGAATTATCTGCCTTTCTGCTATAATGAGTAATAGTGTCACCCACCCTGGCATCAGCTACTGTTCTAATTGATGCAGATAAATAACCCACCTGTTAAAGCACAGCAAAAGATATTAGTGTTCAGAATTTAAAAAAAAAAAATCTTTAGAGAATTAAAGCACAACATAACAAATTTAACATCAAACAGAATTGTCATGCCAGCAAAAAATGCGAACAGGCACAGGCATACTCAGGAGAAACTATACATCAGTAATCAGTATTGTGTGTCATCACATTTTTTAAGCCAATTTTTTTAAATAATTCATTGTGTGTTTCCATGCTTCATAGTGTGTGCACAACATAGGACAAGAGATGGAATGGAGTAGAGGAGAGAACAAAAAATACCATAATCAATATGAAATACATCAACCTTCTAATTAAATCATTCAGAAGAATTACTTTACCTCACCAACACACAACTCTTCAACTTGTAGTTGATTGGGAGACAAAACTCCAGTCTCATCAGCAAAATAATCCTGTAGGTTAATAATCAGATTAGTTCAAAGAATATTAGTAGTCACCACATGACCACAATAACCAAGTTTTTGACCAATGATAGACTACTTGGCAGAGACAGGGGATCATAAAACAGGAAAGGTACTTTACCTTCCCACTAGCCATAAAATAAACTCTGTCACCTTTCTTTATAGTCCCATCTACAACCCGAAAGTATACAATAACACCTCTATATGGATCATAGTAACTGCACTACGATTCAAAGAAATTATACTTAGAGCACCTGAAGGATAAATATGATACATAAAGAAATAGTACCTGACACAATATGCTAGAGAGCTTTAATCTCATAAAAATGCTAAAGGAATGTTATGAATTTAAATACTCCAAATCTGAGTGGAAGTCATGTCTGTAGATATATATTTAATTTTATATATATATATATATATATATATATATATGCCAGCTATATATAAAAATTGAAAGAGAGAGAGAGAGAGAAAGATTGTATGCAAGTTATATGCATAAAGTGAAGATCCTTGAACTAGCATTAAGCTAAGTACATGACAACAAAACTACAATGGCAAAAGAACTAGGGTGAACATTGGGCAGGAAAATTAGATCTTGAAACTTAAATAAGTCAACCAAGTCTTGGTTGAAGTGTCCATGTCATCATTTTCAGATTGTAGGGACCTTTCCAGAATTATTTCATGGTGTCAATATCATCCAAATCTTAAATGATAATCTATGTGAACCTGTAGTATATTGACAACATAAAGCATAAAATGGATTGGTGTAGCAACATTTGCAAAAATTAGAGTACCTATCAAATATTAAAGCCCTCAATGGCCTATCAGATGTATCAGCAGGTGGGGGAATTCTTGTAACAATTGCATTGAGAATATCAATAATACCAATTCCTTCCTACAGCAAAACTTAGCATAATTATGTATTAAAATAACATACGTGTATGTAGTATCATAATCATATATAATTTAAAGTCACAAACCAGACAAAATTACAGAACATAAAAGAGATATAGCCTACCTTTGCAGAGCAGCGAATCGCATTGCTACAATCTAGACCTACAATCTACAAGAAATCAATTCAATTTAAAAATTTTCTCATGAATATTGTAAGCATGATTCAAGAATACATGAATAAAGAATACAGAAACAGGAAAAACTCACGCAAGGAAACCATAGCTAACACATTCTCAAATTTTAGACCCCCTGATGTGTAAACCATAACCACTCCAATTACTAGTAATTAAACTAGGAAAAGTGGGACTTTAGAATGTTATACAAATAATTAGGTGCCGGTTTGCTTCAATCAAAGAACAAATAATTTATGATGCCATAAGAGAAAAAACATAGATGGGAAGGATCCTTGACTATCTTCCCATGCAGCATAAAGATTATGAGTATGATGACATCAAGAGTCTAAGTCAACAAATGAACCTCTTCAATCTCCTTGATAACTCGATCTGGATCTGCACCTGGAAGATCTATTTTGTTCAAAACCTGTTACAGAATATCCGATGTCACTAAACATACAAGCACACATACACAGATGGAAAGATTATAAATTAAAAGACAGAGATAGAAGAACAGGCCACAATTTCAAATGGGAAAATCCAGTGCCACAACTTTGTGGCCACAAAAAAACTATTTTGTGCCATTGATTGATGGATAGTTGTACATATTAATCACACATGACAATAATTTTTTTTGTGGGTGCAAAGATGTGGCACTTGGGCCTTTTTTCCGAAAAGAAAAAAAGGATGGTGAGTGTCTCAATAAACTAAAATAAAATTGAATGAGAAAATTTAAAGTAGAATACTAGTATTGCATGCTTACAGGGATAATTTCTAGGTTGTTCTCCAAAGCCAAATAAACATTAGCTAGTGTTTGTGCTTCGACCCCCTGAAATTTGAAAATAAATTTTTGGGACAAAGCAGAAACCAAAATTACTACAAGAAGAGAAGCCTTAGATGATGGAGTCACAGAACCAGAATGGAAAAGAAGAGCATGACAACATAGAGATTCACCTGAGAAGCATCTACTACAAGGAGAGCACCCTCACACGCAGCAAGCGATCGAGAAACCTAGCCATAAGATGAATAGTCACAATCATTATATTGATGTTAATCTCTCTTCCCCCCAAGATAGAATTGGTGGGGTGAATTTAATATAATTAACCACTTGTAATACACGAACTTAGTTGAGAAATCTGACACAGGGAAATATCATTCAGAAAGGCTAAATAGAATTTTGAAATGCGATTGATTAAACAATTAATTTTATATTTTAAAGCATTTTTATCTCAAACTTAGCTAATAACTCTTGGCTTCTAGAATGGTTTCTGTTCTCATAAACCGCCCGGGGGGGGGGGGGTCTTTTATTTTTCCAGTATAGAAACAAAATATTTCCAAAAATGTGCTAATCATGCCAATAAATTATTTAAATTACTAGGCTTTAGTTTCTTCTTTCCAAGTACGTACAAATGTTAATCTGATTGTGACTCCCAAGTTTGAAACAAATAAAAAAAGACAAGACTGCTACAATAACATTAGATAAAGCACACAGCACTTCGTATGCATGTATTACTACAGGCTTGTTGTTTTAAAGTTATTTAAAGTTACAAAATCAATCATCGCATCTTTCAATGAAAAACACACGTTGCAATAAAAATGTGGGGTTCAGATTAATTTATACACTTGTCTTAATTACATTCAACGGCTTAAAATCAATTTTACTTAAAACATTAAATGAGACGGACACTACATTGACATACCTCATACGAAAAGTCGACATGTCCCGGAGTGTCTATTAGATTCAAGCAATATGGTTGATTTTCAAACACATAACGCATTCGAGCTGCCTGCCATGATCAAAATTAATCAAATGCTTTCTCAAATATTTTCAATTTCGAAATATCATATTTTCTAATTTCTCACATGATTAAGACAATAAGGAATTAGGAAAAAAGGCGAACCTGGAGCTTAATAGTAATGCCTCTTTCTCTCTCCAAATCCATGTTATCGAGAAACTGGTCCTTCATCTCTCGCTGGTGTACCGTGCCAGTCACCTGAAGCAATTTATCCGCCAACGTGGATTTCCCATGGTCAATATGCGCAATGATGGAGAAGTTCCTTATATTACGCACCGGCACCTAAAAACCCAAGCCGAACCAAACCAAACCAGCTTGTGATGTTAAATCGCTAAGAACAAGAGCAATTTAGGAAAAACAATGAAAGAGTAGTTAATGGCTATTATACCTTAGAGAGACGATCCTCGCCAGCTTTGGCGGCGGATTCGAAGTCAGTGGTAGCAACCTGGCACGTGACGCTGCGGCGAAACGCGGTGGAGCAATTAGGAAAACGAGAACGGAAGTGGAATCTGGTAGTGGTTCTTCGTGTTCTGGTTCGTTGAGCATGGAAGAACACGTGATGGTGGTGGTGGCGGTGGCGGTGATGGTGTTGCAGTTGCAAGTGTGTTTTAACGGATAAGAATAGAGACCCGCCACAAATTTCTGCGGCCATTGAAATTGTGACTCTACTCTTTTACACCGTTCCGAACGGAACACGAGCTTCGACTCATTTTTGTGAATGAGCGCGCGAGGGGACCCACTTAATTCATATAGGATTGGGCTAGCCCGCTTTAAACAGGCCTATCAATATGGGCCCATTCAACGTGTATGGGCCAAGCCTGGTCATTACGTCTGTGTGGTCTTAAAAAGTGTGTGGGTCTCTCTAACCATTGTTCGAAGTTTGAGCTTGATACGAGTTAAATTAAAGACCAATGAGTAGTTAAACATGTTTCTATCAACTCAGATAAAACAAATTATAGAATAAGCACTTAAATAATAAATAATAAGCAACAAGAGAGAGATAACCGTAAAATTTAATGGTTGGAGACATTAAAATTTGAAATGATATGCATAAATGATCTATATTCACTAAAGTTGGTTTTAGATTATCAACTCGGGTCAAACCAACCCTATTTAAATTAACTTAGGTTAGTTTAAGTGTTTACATTTTTTTTCCATAAATTTCAAAAAAATAAAAAGTTTGAGATTTTCAATCCAAAATAACATTTAAAAAAAGACTTAAAAAGTTTTCAAATCTACTGTCCTAGAAAAAGAGAGTATATTTTATTTAGAATAGGGGCAGTAGTACTAAGAGACTGTCATCCAAGGAGGAAAAATTAAGTATGATGCTAAAAACTCAACTGTCTAGGATTGGTTCTTTATATCTAAATTAAATTAATTGAACAACCTAAATTAACTCAATTTTTTTGTATTTGTTTGGATTCATTTGATTGGCTAGTTGGTCTACATCTCTTCCCATGTCTACTACTATCACTTTTATAAAAATAAACCTCACAAAATAGTGTAACATTCACAAATGTTACCTTACGTTAGAAAAATACAACCATCTCACGCTTGTATTGTGTCTTAGGAGCATCCATGTGAGGGTATGTGTGCCTACCGAGTCCCAAGTTACTCCTTTGTGTTGTCAATTGCTTCTAGTTGTTGCTGCTGTTTCGTCTCTTCCTTTCCCTGTACAGTCTTGTTCCCATCTCTCGTCCACCATTTACTTCCACTGTATATTTTTGTTTCTTTTATTTTTTTTTCACTCCATAAGTAGGAAATTTGCATATTTACCAATTCAATATGTCGATAATGTATTATAGATTTTGTTTCATTTCCCTTGTCCATTTTACATGTTTCTTTATTTTTCACCCTCACAAGGAAGGAATTTCCATGTTTACCAATTCTATATTTCAATCATGTACACTAGATTTTATTTCATTTCTCTTATTCATTTGACATCTTTCAAACTAATCAGATCCACCGATAGTGTTGTATCTCTCTGTCACTGCTCACTAGTGCATCTGTTCATGATTATTGTGCAATATAATAACAGAGATAATATTCTATGACACTTTCTAATACTTTAAGCAAACTCATATGCATTTTTCTTATACTCATGCCAATTCAATCTATCAAAGCTATTATAAGAAAGACCGTAACAACTAGATCATTGTCTAAAAGTTTTCTAATACACAGAATCCTTATAACAAGGCAAGTGTAGAGTATACTTACTTCTAGTCAGGGATTAGAGGATAGTTATCGTAAACAAAACTTTCAGAAAGAAGTTTAGAAAGAACTCATGATTTATAAAAACACAAGTTTTATTTTAGTCCAATCTGCCTCTAAAGGGCAGGAGTTCCTCAATATATAGAGAATAGAAAGAAAACATAATTATTACAAGAGACCTTTAAGCAAGCAAATAAAGATGAAGACTTTTAGTACATATGAGTCACACTAAAAACATAATACATAAAGATGTTTTATTACACAAAGTTACTTTTTCAGAGATTCTTCAGTCCTTGCATATAGGCTCATGGCTTGGAGACAAATTTGGGTCATTATCAGTTCTTCATCCTTCTTGATCTATTACAGATTCGTATGAATCCTGAGAGTCCATTATTGTATCAATTGTATGTGATAATTAGCTTCACTACTAATTATGAGAAAAGCAGAAAAAATAGACCAGATTGTTGAATCCATCCATAAGAATGATGAAAGATTCCAATACCTTTCTGATAAATTTAGAAAGTATTATAAGGAATCTCAAAAGCAGATTGCTAGATTGGAATTAGATATCTCGAAGCTGTCTGAGAAGAAGATACAATTAGCTCAATCCTAAATAGATTTTTTGGGAATGCATTTTTCTCAAAAAAAAATTATCAACCTCAACCTCATATTGTAGAAGAATTGCTCAATTTTCTTGATTAAAATTTCACTGTTAAATATATATATATATATATATAAAAGTTTATAAAAATGTTTAGGCTGAAAATAGTTTGAAAAATGCAAAGTCGTCATCATTTAATAACAAATCATGCAAAAATTGAAACACGACCCTAACTTCAAGGTGTTCGAATAGCTTTGAAACATCCACTTCTATTTAAAAGAATAAAACAGAATAAAAAAAAATAATGTGATAGAGAGAGATAATTGAGAGTGGTAAATTATCTACTTTTAGAATGAATTTGATTATTAGAATCTTTCACTATTATTGAGTAGCACGATAAGATTACGTTGGAAAAAGATATATTTTTTTTTATCAAACAAAAACTCATTATAATTAAATTTTAGGATTTAACAATTATAAATGATTAAAATTATATATTTTTCCTTCAATACAGTACCTTAATTTCTCACAATACATTTTTTTTAATTTCTCTTCATCGCATCATTCGTTTATCTCACGTTTACATTCCTTCTTTGAACTTTCTCTATTGTAAAAAATGTGATAAAAACGTTAGATGAGAATAATATTACTCAACATCTTATTTCTTAAGAACAGATGAAGATTCAAATCCTTTTCAAAATACTGTTCTTGCATGGAAATGGAGAGATAAAATAGCAAAAAAGAAGCATTTTCCTTGACAAATATTTATGTAATCACTGGAAAACAAATCCTGTTTAACAGAAGAAAAGAAGTTCCAGTCCATGAAAAAACTAACTGGTCCCTGGCAAATTAGTTTACGGAAGAAATGAAGTTAAATTGTTTTTTACTGGGACAAGGAAGAAATATAGTTTATTTTATTCGATCCAAAGGGTACCATCACTCACTCCAAGTATAAAACAAGACCTGCCAGATTCAGGATCAAAGCAGGCAAAACAGCGCAGGATCGCTCAACAGTCCAATACTTTAAACAGCCTACTATTTTTGTCCTCTTTTCATTTTTACCTAAGTCTAGTCTAGGAGAATTAGAGTGAATAGGCTTGCTTCTCTTCTATGTCAAGTTTCATTATATTTTATTTCTTATTATTAAAATACCGCGGCACAACATGCATGGATAGCTATCATTCTCATATACCAAACTGGTTCACATTGCGTGACCAAATTTATTGCTTTGTCGCATTGTTTGCTTCTTGGTATTGTTCAAAAGAAGCAAAAAGGACACGCCCTTGTATTATTGTCATTGTGCTTTTTCAAACTTGGTTTATAGAGTGTCAAAGAAAGAACATGAACCAAGGAAACACCCAACTCTTTCTTTCTTGTGCTTTTCTCTTCTTTTTATGCTTTACTCGCTGCAAAAGTGAAAACACCCATTTGAATGCATACCAGAGAGAGAGAGAGACTGAGACTGAGGGGTCCTCTGTGAGAACTTTTCTTTCTTGCTCAACAGGCAAACCATATCTTCTTTTATCTCGCCAACCAAAAATGTATGTTCATTCAATTCAATTCCATTATCCACTTTGACTGTCTGTACAGTTATTCACCCCCACCCGGTCAAATTTGAATCCCTCCATATGCATTTGCATTTTGCTATTCCCTATACCCTTCTCCACAACCACAACCATAACAAAAGTGATAAAAAAAGAATATCTCATCACATGCCTATGATGCATTACATGTACACCTACTGTGACAATCTCTCCCTTCAATTAAAGAGCCAAAAAAGCGTCCGTGTCATGTCCATCTACAAGTCCCTCCTCTCCACCGCCATCCATTTCCACCATTTCATTTGCAATGGCTATGAGAAAAATTTAGCCATCAACTAGCAAGGCCTCCCTTCCAAAACTCGGATTTAATTTTAATACCAATATCTCTGTATAAACTTCAAATCACCAACATTTGCAGCATTCACTAATATATCCTGATGCCAAGGTGTCGCACCAAACAAAAGTTGGTCCCGTTTCAATTTCAATTGTCTCCCCAAGCATATCATTTGTCCTCCACAAAGATTCGGTGTATGAAATCCCTAAACCTTTTGGAGTATAGCTTGGGATCAACGGCTGAGATGGAGGAGGGATCCACTTGTAGTGACTTGTATGCATGCTCAAGCTTTTTGCTAATATCATAATCTTGGAGAATGTCAATGATACCAAAGTAGAGGATTACATCAGAGACCTCACCACCACTCTCTGAATGGATAGAATTGCTACTTCCAGTACCCGTGTGCTGATCCAATCCAGCTTTACACACACTCTCAGCTCTGGCAGGCATGTTTGTTCCCAGACGAATTAAAGGTCCCCTAGAAAATCAAGAATCACCATAATTTATGGGTAAATTAAATTAAATTCAAAACAAATATCTGCACGATCAAGATGTAAATTAGCCCATCAGGAAGAGAGCCACAAGATCCACATTTCTATGTTAATTATGTTAATAAAGTAGTTTCATATTTAGTTTCCTGGGTTGACTAGATTAGATCTGCAAATAACAAACTTTGTAACTATATTCTAGAAACTAGGGGGAAAAGAACTCATGTATGTTTATTAACAATTACAAGATTTGTATGTTACTAGTACAAAAACATGGATTTGGCTCATCTAAAGTGAGTAGATATGTAAAGTGAGAAAGTGTAGACATATCTACCACTGATTTAAGGTTAATTATTTTTATAAAACACTTAATACATTTTCTCACTTTAGAGGAGCTAAATCCCACAAACATATACATCTTCTAAGCTTCAATTTAGTCCTACCAACCACCACTACTCCATCAATTTCACAGTCAACTAACAATTAGCTTTGTAAAGAAGGTTTTGCCCTTCTCAGAAAGATCAAATTGACCACATCAGTATTTGTTCTCAATAAAACTGCCTCCAGTTTTGCCATGATAACTCAAGTCAATTGTGGTTCATCGCAATCAACAGAATCATATTCCAAATAGGAGAAAACTAATAAGTCGACCACTCCTGAATCACAGATGGAGAGGATTGGAGAATGACAAATATGATGCTCACTTATTTGTCATTGCTTTGGTTTTACATGACTCGTGGCCATATACTTTTAGCTATTTGCATGCGTATGGACCATATTGACATTTTAAGACGCTTCTGTTTGTTTTATGATTGAGTCCAGACAGACTAAAGATCAAGAGCATGGCACATGCAAAGAAGTGAAAGCTATGGTTACCAATGCGTGTAAGTGACAGAGACCGAAAAGGCTATATCCCCAATAAATCATCTGGTCATAAAATGTAGCAACTATGAATGGTCCATCTTTACATGATCCGAATTCCCTTGATTATTTTTTTCAAGAAATGATGGTTTAGAATTCATATAAAAGCTTAAGCCTCAGTTTGGATAAACTTAATGAAAAGGCCTAACAGGAAAAAAAATCAAAATAAAAAATAAATATCGTAAGTTAGAAACAACTTATGCTTATCTACTTTTTTAGAAAGTCTCTTATTTAACTTTTCTAAAATTTGAGAAGATAAATTATTTATGACTTATGAGAGAAATTTTATTCATTTTTTATATTGATTTTTTTTTCCTATAAAGACTTTTCTAGAAGTTTACCCAAATTACATCAACTTTTCTCAAAAATTAGAAACAAATTATCTTTTCGAATTTTAAAGAAGTGGAATGAGAGACTTTCTCAAAATATAGAGAAACATAAGTTACTTTTAATTTATGAGAGAAATTTTATTCATTTTTTATATTGATTTTTCCCCTCTTATAGAGACTTATCTATAAATTGGGTCATTTTCCTTATTTTTTTATATTAATTTTTTTTCCTATAAAAGACTTCTAAATCCCTGAACATTGTCCTTTCTCAGGAATATAAATGAAAAATTCACGGAGGACAATCTTTAACAGTCAATTTCCATTACTTCATAGCAATTTATTCATCATGTTGAAACAAAGAGGACAGTAAGATACCGGGGGTAAAGAGAAAAGGGCATACCGGCCTATGGGTATCCACTTTGTATCCTGCATGTCGTCATTTGGCATATCTGTATTGCCTGCCAATCCATAATCCCAGATATTCTTTTTATCTCTTCTGGATCCAATCAATTCAAATGAAAAGAAACATTAAAATAGGAGAAAATAAGAATACACATTACCTAAACACAACTTTGATGAACTTTTTGTTTTGTCAACTGAGTAATCATCACGAAAATGAAGGCCAATCAGAAAACTATAATCCATTATTCCCTCTGCTTCTAGGAATTCACAGTCTCTATCAAGTTGCCTGTGCAGAAGTCATTACAAAAGTGCAACTCTTAGAACATCATAAAATGTGCTGAAAGTAAAAGCCATATTAAACTTGGAAGTCGGCAGCAGATTCTGTACCATTTAAGCTCTTGAAACCAAGACTGTTCCAGGCGAAAGACAAAACAAAGATCGAGGTCTTTAAGCGTGGTAGTTTCATCAATCTCCTCCTGGGGTTTATCAGTTGTACGACCATGAGAAGAACCCTTGAGGTCAAACCGCTTATGAATCCGATACTCCGAACAAAATACATTGCCCATTACAATAAACCGTGTCTGTTTTTCATAGCATTACAAGTGTTCATCTCATCATTACAAGCATTCATAAGTTTATCTGTCAGTTGACTGCAAAATTTATATTAGAAATTTCATACCTTCTGACCTCCAATAGGTTTGACACAATGAACGCCCAGGAATTTTGTTACCAGGGAATTCTTGTACTGAGAAACATGTTGGTAGTAACTTGGAAGCATCCTGATGAGCAACTGACAAGGCCACCATCTAATTATACTATAGAATACCCACAGAAAAAAGCACGATGGCTAAAAGCTGAAAGTGAGATTTTACCTTTCTAAATATAGGTTCACAGTTTTCTCATCAAATTTAATGCATCTCAGAGACTAGTAGAGGCTAGCAACTAACCTTGACTTCAGACTTCTTCAAGGTTTTGATAATGAACCGGTCATCTTGAGTGAGGTAAAAGAAGCTTCCACTTTTACCAGGAGAAGACATCTCTCTAAGTGTGTCATCGCCGCAAATAGCAAGCATGTAATCCGCAGGATCTATGGCAAATAATTCCCTTAGATGTCTAAGTACCCAACAAACAATAAAATACCCACCAAGACACAGACATAATTAGTATACACAATCAAGCTTCTACTTTGCTTAGGAATCAATAAACTCAACAAAAATAGAAAAAATGAATTTCCACCTGAACACCATGGGACAGTAATCTTTCCACCTGAAGTCCACAGACTGATGCGGAGGCGTAAACTTGGACCCTTCGGGTGGGAATCTGGTCCAAAACTTCTCCTTGGGATCAAAATCCCCAGGCCTAAGCCCTCGCGACACCCAAGCATGCTTCCCAACAGAGTACCTAAACAAAAGCAATTCCTCAAAACAATCTACAATGTAATCTAAAAACCAAAACTACTAACAATGCAGATAAAAATACCTAATACCCAGTTGAAGATTAAGCATCAAATCATAGTTCTTATGCCCCTTAGAAACAGCATGACCCGGTTTCTTTACATCCCCATCAACAGAACGACAAGGACTCCTCTGCAACTTCACAAAACCAGCATCCCCATCCCCCCCAACACCACCACTCTCCAACACACTACCCTCCCTATAAAACATAGAAGCCTCAATATTATCAACAATATCGCAAGTAATATCCCCAGCTTCTCCATCAAGTTCCCAAATACAAATCCTTGGAAAACTCACACTCTTACACCCATCCATTGACACCCTCTTCTTCACATCCCTCTCATCATTCTCATTCTCATACCCCCAATTCCCCGACCACGAGTTCCCATCGTGCCACGTAAACACCCCCTTCCCCTTCGGAACCCCGTTCTCCCAAAACCCTTCGTAACGGTTCCCGTTCTTCCACACCAGCACTCCTTTCCCACAAATAGCACCACTCTTCCACTCCCCTACATACTCATTCCCATTCTTCCACACATACCTCCCCTCACCTTCCTGCAAGTTGCACCTCCACCATCCCTCATACACATCACCATTAGCATAACATTTCTCCCCGAACCCATGCTTTCTATCCGAAACCCACGCGCCTCGGTACGTGTCGCCGTCCACGCCAACGAAGGTGCCTTCACCGTGCATCTTACCACACACGAATTCCCCCTCGTAGGTCGCACCCGAAGGCCACGAGAACCTTCCTTTGCCGCACGCTTTTCCCTTCTTCCACTCTCCTTCATACATGCATCCGTCCGACCAGAGGTATTTTCCGGCGCCGTGAGGCACATTTCCCGATAGGCTTCCGCTGTAGATGTCGCCGTTCGGAAGCGATTTCTCCACCGCGCCTGGAGACACGCGCCTCGTACGAGGCTGCCGCCGGCACGGCGGCGGCGGCACCACTACAAGCTCGATGTCGTTCTCTTCTTCTTGTTGTTGTTCTGATTTCTTCTTCTTCGCGTGAAGCTGTTGTTGCTGTGGCTCCGAGAGAGTGACCGTCTCGTGCATTTTCGCGAACGAGAATTTCACCGTATCAATATCGGCGGCGACATTTTAAAAGTTGAAATTGAAAATCTGTAACGGGAATAATGTAGAGCGAGAGATTAGAGAGAGAGAGAGAAAGAATGTAACAAACAATGCTTTGGGAAAAGAGAAATAATCAGAGAGAGAGAGAGTTGTTAACGATTACAAATGGAAGCGCGCGAAAGAGGAAGAGCACACCACCTTATTCTTGTTCTTCACTTTTAATTTCCCTACCCGACATGTGCCATTCTTTCTTTTTGTTCGCGTTTTGGTTTTCCACTTCCACGTGAATTTGGTCTCCGTTTAATGTTATTAATCTATTCATTGGGATCTATGTGAATGAATGCAGAATGTCATGTTAATAATATTAATGTTATGCTCTTTATTTACCTACCGTTGCTATCGTTTTATTTTTCTTTTTTCTTTTCCTTCCTTTTCTAGGTACACCTTATATTTTCTTAGCTGCCATGCAAGTCAAAGCCCCAAAGCCAAACCGGTCCAATTTGAGATACATTGTCAAACTCGTTGTTAATGTAGTATTATTATTATTAATTGTTCAATTAGAAAGAAGCATAGGGAAAAGATAGTTGGCATCACGTTTAATCCCACCCACTCTTGCCGTGTTATGTTTATAAAATGGTGATGACGTGATGGGATGGTGCCCAAATTGAGTTTCAACTTTAGCCTTACATCGTTGGTTTGATTTTATTTTTGTTACAATTTTTATAAATTTGAAATTTAAGACGTATTGTATCTTTTTAAATCAATGATTATATTTTTTTAAAATAAATTACTAAACCTCTTAATATACGAGCAATCTAAAAATTACGTGGCTTCTTAATGAAATCAAATTTAGAGAAGCGCGAGTTTAGCGAGGCCAGGGAAAGCGATACTAGGAAATATACGAAGCAATACGATCCCTATGTGCAACAACTACTATCACTGCCTTTTAAAATATTTTACTCAATGAAATGTCAAGTGTGAGGCGTCACGCGAAATATGATGTACGTTTCATAACTTGTGCATTCAAATCGGAATATAAAAACTAACTGTTCATAAAAGCATTTGATAAATATGCTTTCGTGTTAATTACTAGCTTTTTTTTATTAGGGTATTTATTTGCCACAAAATTGTTATGGTCAATTGCTTGTTTCGACATGAAATTTCATGAAAAGAGCTAACTAGTAATTAAATTACACATAATTCATGCTCAATGCTAGAGTTTGACCCAAATTTTAAATGAATTGTCAAAACAATAAATCGCACTTCAGTTGACCTGCTATTTCTGAACTCCTGCAATCTGCAAGAGGCAAATGGCCTTCGATTAATGTACACTTTTAGTTGACACAAAATTGTACATTTTTAGAAAGCATAAAAATAGCCATTGACACAAAAACAGTGTTTCCCACTTTTTTTTGGTAATTAATTATAAATCCTTAGGAGCAATGCATGTAATTAGTATAGATATTGATTATTTGAATCCATTATAAAATGCAGTTGAAGCAACGTGTTATTGGAAAAAGAAGAAAAAGAAAAAGTGGTGTGTTACATGACGTTGGTTTCATTTGTCACTTTGATATGTGATAATTGTCGGCCTAAAAAATTTAAAATAAAACATATCTCATGCGTCCATATTTTGTGGCAATGATTTCTGGGCCACGATGTGGCCTCAAACTCAAGAAATCAAATTATCAACCAAGCAAGATCAATGCATAGCCATTTTATTTTGTAACCCCCACAACATAAAATACTATCAACCATGCACCTTTTTCCTTTTCTTAATCAATTTTGATCGTAAGAGGGGACAGACCGTTGATATAAAAGTGCATAACATGTTTCCACTTCACTTTATATCCAGTAAATGCTTACAGAAATAATATTTTTTTTAATTTATAAACAATTGCTTTTAAGATTCAAATAAAATTATATTTAAAATGTCACTTTTTGTAGCACATTGAACTCATAACAAGTAAATCTCTTTCCAATAATCCAAATATTGCTCTCTCATGGTGTAGTTTCTGCTGTCCTCAAACTTTTAATTTGCCATAAAATACAAGAGTAGTTATTTTTTTTTTCAAATGAAGGTAAAAAAAATTACAGGACTAAAAATAAATAGAAATTTGTTCACACGATCATTTTGTATGGTGACTCATGCAAATTTCCTTTGAGAGCACTAGGTGTGTTGCAGGGGTATCTTTTAGGTGGATGACAATACCTAGTGAAAATTAAATCAATTATTGTTATAGACATGAATTTTTTAGAAGTAAGTGAATATTATATCAAACTTGGAATTATAATTTAAATTTATAGGTTAACATATATCTCAATTATTGTATGGTTATCAGGAGAAAAAAAATGTTCTAAATAATAAAAGTGCCATCTGAAGAGCTTCCCGAGAATCTTTCCATAATTTTTTCTGGATCTACCCTTCTTGGAAAGTTTTTTCTTTTTTCCTAGAAGCCACAGGTATCCTCCAAATCTGTTTAAAACATGGCCAGACATTAAATAAAAACAACTCTGTCGATAGAAATTTAAAATGTGATTTTGTCACTTTGCAGGAATTAATCCTTTTGTTACACTCAACTGGCAATAATTTATTGCAAGTAAATTTTTCAAAAAAGTAAATTTTTCAAAGAATATATTATTTTTAAGAAGTATTTTGCTTTTCAAGTGTATATATATTTCAATATGAACAGATTGGACTAGACTTGATAGCACGTTGTTGAGTGAGAAATCAGGTGAATAGACGGAGACTAGTGGTAGCTTTGTTGTCCCAGTTGTTAACTCGTTATTTGTCCTCACAGCACAACTTTGTAAAATTCAATTTTGTTTCCTTAACGCATCCTCTGATCTACGACAAACTCGAGGATCACGGGCTTAATCTTTTGGCAGCTGCTATATAAAGACCACTCTTCTCCCTAGTTACTTAATGCTCGTCAAGAATAGCTCTACAACTAACCCACGTATCCACGAAATAAAAATGTTACATACAAACAAGATTCCAGTCAATTGAGTTTTCTCATGCGCATTATTTTCCTGTTTTTTATGCTGGACTCATTTGCTAAATTTAAGTTGACATAAAGAAAGCATTGCCAAGCTTGTTGCACCAAATCGGAATAACGTGTGTAAACAGTTAAACATGTTCAATGGGTCATCAGAGTAAGCATAAAAAAGGTGCATGCTCATTTAACAAGTTTTCCTCCTTTTCCTCGTAGTATAATGTAAAATTTAAATGATTAGTATACCAACTATGACTTTCATACAAAGCTCAATCCCATCCAAAACCCAAAGAGGGAAAAGTTGCTGTTGCCAGTTGGAAATGGGAAGTTACTTTGTTGAGAGCAACCACTGTATTCTATACTTATCTATACACAAATGGGCATTAATCAACCATGTCTGTTGAATGCTAAAATAAGTAACGATCATTAATATGGTTAGGAATATATATATATATATATGATCAAGGGGATGTGATAGTGGGGGGAGTAGGTAGGGATCTTAGGTAAAAGAGTTGTAAATTTATGGAGTTGAGGTAAAATCAGTATCAGTTGAGGAGGGTTGGCCAAAAATGTCAGGACAAGACTCCCAGTTCCCATTTTCCCTAGTTTCCCAGTACCCACCAACATAACGGTAACTGTTGCTGCCTTTTTCCTTAGAAAACCACTTTGGTTTCCATCCCTTCTCTTGCATCTTCCGTGCCTGGCAATTAATTATGGTGAGTCTTTTGTTAATTACTCAATGAACAAGAGCACATTAACCAGCATAATGCTTTTTCTTTATTTTTTCAATTACAAGACTGGATCCAATGAAATTTCAGATTCAACAGTTGTACCTGCCGCTGTCTTTGTTCCAGCCTCAACTTCTCAGAATTGGCCATTTCATACTCTCCATTCTCCAAACACCTTTGATCAGGTCTTAGCCTTGAATCTGTTGGTGGCAACTTCTCCTGTTTGTTAACCCAAAATGTCAATACTAATCGCCTAGGATTTATGATCATTTCAAAGAGCTTATAAAAATAATATATTGTTTGTATAAGCTCTTTTTAACTTATTTTAATAATTTTTTATATAGTTTATTATAATAAGTTATTTTCAACTTATATCAATAAATTTTATGATCTATAAACCCCTTCATATAATAAGAGGTTATTGAATAAGCCTTAATTAAATTGTTGTCTAATAGTGGGTATTTAATTTAGTTTATTTTAAAAAAATAATCACTTGTTTTTTTACTGATTTCTAGAGAGAACTTATAAAAATTACACAATTATTAATTTATCCAAATTCAAGTGTGTCTAACCATTCACTTAGTTCATACTGCACAGGATTTTGTGAAAAGAAACACCCATTTGGATCAATATTCTCACAGTGGTTACCTGTAGTCCAGGTGTGAGTTCATTTAGTGTAATAGCAAACTGTGTAAGGTTATATCTTGTCTGGTGCTCAGGTGCTGGGTTCCGCTTCCACAGAAGATGTGGTTTTGATGACACATTAGACCCTTTTCCTTTCCCTGAATTCCCTCCAATTACGTAATGCAAGCTCTCATCCCACTTCCCAAATAGAGTTGCCGCTGTTCTACCTTTCTTATCTTCCACCACGCCTTGAACCTGCAGCAGAACTTAAATTACTGAGAATATAAATTCCATAACATGAATCGGTTAACTTACCAAGTTCTTGTAAAAGAAGAAAAATAGTATAAAAAGAAATAAACTTTTTTAAATTTATAAAAAAAATTTATTCATTTTTTCTTATAAGAACTTATTTATGAACTCACTCAAACTAAAATAAATCATGCAACTCATATTGTAACCTTATATCTCTATGGACTATAAAAATCATGAGTCGGCGTACATTATCAAAATAAAACTAAAAGTGACATGAATTCATTTGATTCAACCGCATCGAAGAAATGCTGAAGAAACTGCAACATAGGCTTCATGTGAGGGAATAAAAACCGAATAGTGGCATTGATGTAAGTCAATTGAAATTAAAATTACTATGCAACTCCAATGCAATTATCATAGGCAACAGACATTGAATGGAGTGTACATACAAAATTTTTGCATAACGTGTTATAAATAAACAACTAAATAAATACCCAAGAATAAAGTAAAAAATCATGTACATTTTTTTTCTTATTGTACTTTTTAGGGATTGTCATCCGAATAAACATTTTCCTTTTCACTAGTGAAAATTTCTTCCAGCGGCATAGCTTTTCAGTGCATTAATTAAGGGTCTAATTGGTTAGGACATAGAATGGATTGTGTTGGAATTTTGAAAAAAAATCTCCCATGAATCACTGTGTCTCATAAAGTATGCACTTTTCATTTTTAACCATTGATTCTTTTTTTAAAATTGATCTTAGAATATGTTTAATTGTAAAATCCTTCCCGTAAAATCCTCAAGTATGACACTCTTCGTCAAACTCCAAAGGTTCCTCGTAGTCAAACAACTGGGGGAAAGCCGGAACCAGAACATGCAACAAGAGAAAAGGGAAAGAGAACCAAAAAAACCATATCACAAATGAATAAATTGGTTCAATATGAACCAAACAAACATGATATAACTTTCTAACTTAAAATAAAATTATGGTCAAAATGCCCCAAGTTGCACTCGTAACAACGAAAAAATGTAACACGTTTTGCTCTATATATTATCTAAAAGGAACCCAAAATAGTGCTCTCTATTATTATATTAATTATCACTAAGTACTAGTTAAATGATAAATAATTTTAAAGTTATTTTAGTTATTAGTTGACAAAAAGTATCCTTAATAGATAAGGGTATCATTCAAAAAATAATAATAGCTACTTTTTCAATATTCTAAAATAATAAATAATTTGAGAAAAATTAAAACTACTAAAGCAATACCAAATATGAAGCAGAAGAATTATGTAATAATATAAGATATGAGAAAGGGCACCTGGTGAGGGTTCCTATCAATGATTGACTGCTCCTTGAATTTGATCTTACATGAATACTCACGGTTCCCCTCTACCCGCATTGTACCATAATGGTCGCAGTAGAGTTTTCCTAAAATGAGGTTGTAAATGGACGTGGTTACCTGATGATATAATACTAATTAGTTAATAAGCATGCATCTTGGAAGATATTGACTAGTACAACTAACATCAAGCACTACTATACCTTGCTCCAATGAAAGACTTCTCCATCATCAAATTCCAAAGTCAATATACCAACAGGATCAAGCTGAATTGAACGACCCCAAAATTTACTTTTTAAAGTGCTCTCACCCCAAAATTTCCAGCCGGGGCCATCACAATGGCATGCAACAACCATTGGGTGATGACTGACCTATCTCAAGATGAATAGCGTAACTATTTTACTTCGAACCACTAACACTTTGCACAATGAAAAATAATGCCAAATTGTTATCTATGGCCTATTATCATAAAGGAGAATTATATAAATGCAAATAGCAACCTCACAAATGTTAGAAGAGAAACGATTTTTGAGCAAAAAACAAAGGCAAGTGAGTCATTAATGTGAGGGAAAAGGTAGGAGATAGAGGAGTAGATGGTTGTAATTTGTGACCCGAGGAGGGTGACATTTTAGGACAACTTTATTTATGTTAATAACATAAATGCTTTTTGAGAGAGACAAAAGATAAAAGGAGAATTGAAATAATGGACAGGGATTTGGAATGGAATTAAATTAAATTATTTTTGCTTCTATTTTAAAAAAAGAAGAATACTCATTAAAATTCACATGTGTGTAATGATTATATTAATATTTGATGATTTCTTATAAAATTAATTTAAATTCATTATCTATATTTTAGTAAATACTATATATATTGTTGACATATTACTAAAATAAGACTGTATTAACTATGAAAATTTGATGGATAAAGACCTTATTTGTTATAAATAATGTTTGTATATATCGTACAATTGTCATCTCTGAACAAATAATGTACTTAGATTATGTACTTCATATTCAAAATATTTTATAATTCAAAGTCCACTGACAATATTAACTTTAAACAATAGGATTCCTAAAAAAATCACCCATGCCACGAGTTCCCTTTCAGTATAAGATGTTCTTTATAAATGGAGGTGTACATGTGGCATTTTTCATCAACTGAATGACAGTAGTATACTGATATACAATTGTACCTTCTCAGAGATAAAGCGAACGCCTTTATCCGGATAATCTGCCTCATATGTTTCACCCAACAGTGGATTAAATGGTTTGCAACTTCTACCACTGGTGCTAGCATACCCTGAAACTGCAAATGCAGCCACATGTAGCATCCTCATTAGACTGTTACCCTGTACATAAGTAGCATGGATGTGAGATACGTATTACAAAACAGCTCCAAAACATTAGTGAATTATGCCAGTAACTATATAACAATATTTTACAAATGTATTTAAACTAACCCTTTTACCCCATTCATATGCTTGGTCTAGAAGGTAAGAGTACTCTATATCTTCAAAACATTTCTGCAATGAGGATAGGGGCTCATTAAAGTAAACTGGGAGACAAACTTTTGTAAGATCCTTGCCGATATTGTCTTTTATTATTGACCATAAACTCACTCCACTCTCCTTCTCAACAGGATCAGGTAACTTATTTCGTCGGTTGATATGAGGATAGTTAAATCCAACAGATCCAATGGCTGATTTTACATCACATGTCCCATTTGGACTATCTTCACACTGTTCAGAATCATGGATGGATCTCAGATGGTCAGAACTTGTTGAAAGAATTTCACATGTATCAAAGAATGCATCCTCGTCATCATCAGAATCATGCCGATGGTGCTCATCAGAAGAATCACTACCACTTCCCTCTGTCATATGTTACAATGATAAAAATAATTCAAGACGTTTAAAATTTACTGCAAAAATGTAAAAGTAGCTAGCTAGTGTGCTAGACAATACACGAGAAAACAATACGTGGAACTATGATGTTTCTATTTATCTATCCAAAACCATAAAACCAAGCGGAATTAAATCATAGCACTGCATATTATTATAGGGTAACGTAAATTATTCATGGAAAAGGAAGGCACGAGGCATCCAAGTGCTGATTAATATAGCAATCATGTTCATACTTCATACTTGTACAGCACTTTTACTTGTTTTTCATCTTTCTTTCTTTTCACTATTTTGCTTTTCTTGTGGCATCACATTTACATTACATTTTTTTTAATCCAGCGTATATAATTAGAAAGTATATAATAATTATTCATTTATATTTATCTGTAACTAGTAATATTCAAATAAATATAAATCCAAACACGCGATTAATATAATCAGCTCTAGTAATATTCAAATAAATATAAATCCAAACACGCTATTAATATAATCAGCTCTCTTCCATCAAACGTGCGTTGTAAGTAAAACGTGCTAGTTAAAAAGCTTCAGTTAGATCCATTCCAATTACTCTAACATGCATTTACTGTTTTATTTCATTGAATGCATCTATAAAATACCCTTGGACCTAGGTAGAGTCGAGTCTGATGCATTCTAAAAAACTAGAACTACACTATAAATATAAAAAGGGAACCTAAAGGTGTCTCATTTTAACTGGTGTTTGGATATACTTTCAGTTATGACGTTGAGGCAAAAATTAAAATTTGTAGCCTACAGTTGAACTCGTATTTTTTTACTCCTACGACGTGGTTTCAAACACGTGCTTGATATAACATTAAACATTTTTTCAATAATTAATTTCCACGTACCACTATACTTTTCATGCGATGATAGATAGGGATTAGCTTCAATATCCTTTGATTGCCTTTGGTCTTCAACAAGAGTGTTCTCCAAGTCAACCTTCTCAGCCTAGAAGATATATATACAATAGAATGAAGCAAATATAATGAACATATATATCATTACACATATAAATTAGAAATATGAAAATGGGTATTGCCTGGATGTGTTTGAAGATAGAATATATGCAGATTTCCTTTGGTTAAATAACAAAAGTAACGAAGTAAGTACCTCTAAATGGCGCAGCGTGTCCGTTAGTAGCAACTGCTTCTGCTTGAGAGCCACAATATGCTTATGCAACTGTGAAATCTCTGCTTTCATGATGTCCTCACATTGGTGAATAGCAACCTCATTGAGACCCTCTTGTAAAAGTCGCTGCCTTAACTTCTCCGTGGAAATCACCACTGACACAACAGGTGACATAATCTCTGCATTGGGCAACCGAGGATAGATATCCTTCACTGCCATCATTGCTTCCACCCATGTTGCCCTATCTTCCCTACTCTCCGCCCTCAAATGCAACCTCTTCTTTGTCCCCGTACATACAGAAAACCTTCTCTCATCTGATTTGTTCTCTCTCACCGAACACACCTGCAAGTAACACTAACTTATATTTACTGCCTCATGCCTCGTGCTACTGCTACAAATCAAGTATCTCAATTTTTTTATAAATTATATTATTACACTTTTCTGCATTATTATTTTTCTCACTATTCTCTCTTTCTGTCTCCTTTTTTATACAAAAAATACAAATTTATAAATATAGTTTCTCAAATGTTAAGAACATTATCTTAGTTGTTTTCAACATTGTTTTAATTAAAATTAAAATTTTAAAATACTTGAAGTACAATTTTATGTAAACTTAGAAAATAAAAGATAATTTTTTGGTCAAATAACGTTTACCGAGCATACTACCTAGGATTCAAATATAGACCGTTAAACAAAAGCATAACAAAACTTACATACAATATATAATATATTTCCTTAAAAGTTAACATTCCATCTAGAAAATTTCTCTAAAATTAAGTTTATGCGATGAAGACAACACATCAAGATAAAATGAAATCTCAATTTTAACTAAACAACATTTCTAACGCATAAAATCAAAATTTATAAAACATCTTATCATATTATATTTTTTATAAAATAAGTGAACGTAATGAATTTTAGACCAAAGCAACACAAGTGACATCCTTGAACATAAAAATATGGCAGTGAGTGATTTTATATCTAAAAATATAATGAGATTTGATTGAGAGAGAAGACACCATGAGATGAATTTCGCTGGCGGGTTTGCGAGAGCGTGAGGGGCAATGGCGGTGGCTGTTGATGCGGCGAAGGGACTCTTCGCCGATAACCTTAGAACCAGTCTCAACATCGTTGTTGAGAACGAGCTTATCGGAACCGTGAATTTTGTAATAAGAGAGAACGCCATCGTGGAGAACGAACCAGCGTGGACGCCACCCGCGCCCGTAGTTGACCCACTTGTAGAGAATGCCAGAAATTCCGTTGCCAACGATGTCGTTTAGAATGACCTCGCGCGTGGTGTTCTGGCGCGAGTACCGCGCGGAAGCGGATCGCTGCACCGCAAGGGTGGGGGCAGAGGGGGAGGAGGAGGAGGAGGAGCGGTTGCGGGTGCGCGTGGAGAGGGAGCGGAACACGGGCGGCATGTGGTGAAGCTGGGATGAATCGGGTTTGTGAGTGCTTAGAGCTGAACCGGGTTCGGTGGTGTGGTTTTTGGAGCCCAGAAAGGGATGCATGAGCGTTTTGGGTGTGAGGAGTGTGAATGGTGAGAAAGAGATGCATAAACAAGTCGCCAAGGCCTCTCTGTTGTGGTTACTGGGGGAGCGTTCTTAGCGGCCACACCATGCAAGGGTGGCTCATAGTGAAAATCGCCTATTTTTTATTTTTCCTTTCCTTTTCTTTTCTTTTTTCTATAAATAATTAAGATGCATTTCTCTCTGTAATCTATCGTCTCTTTTACCCTTATAAACTCAATGATTTTGAATTCTCGTTGTAGCTAAATTTTTTAATTTGTTAATAGATTTGAATTCTGCTCTTGAAAACAAAAAACAAAATATTTGACCCCATAAACAGAATTTACATCCAACTCTAATATTTTTTAGGGACATAAATATAAATTTTATTTTGAATCTGATGACTTCTCTTACTTTAAAATCAAGTATCGTTCTTTCAATTAATTATACTCCAAGAAAAACTTATAAATAACTCAATTTTTTTTTAATTTAACTCATTATAATTTTAAATTTACTTGAAAAGGATCTCATGTTTAGTTTGTTTATGCACTTTGTTATTTTATGAAGATTTTTTGAAGAAAAAAAACTTTTAATTATGAATTTTTTTTTACTAAAAGTTACAAATAGAGACAAGATAATGTGATTAGTCCACAAAATTTTTCTCTTCTAATAATTTTAATTGTATAAATACTCTTTTATTTGTAAAAAATCAGCACTATTCTATAATAGTTGGATCATTTTAAATTCTATAATTTCTAAAATTATAATATTTTATAAGTTACATTAGAAGTTTCAAATAATAAGTGAATTTTAAAAGAAATTTTTTTCATATATCATCTGAATATTATTAAATTAAAATAATACGTTAAATAAAAATTTAAAAATATAAATTATATAACTATTTTAAATTAATCATTAAATTTTATAAATTTTAAAATAATTTAATTATTAATAATAAATGTTTTATTATATAAAATAAAATAAAATAATGAAAATATTAAAAAAAATAGATTGAATTAAAAATTTAAATGCTCAATGAAAGAAGACAATATAATAGTAATAATAACTCCTAAAAATATTTTTATTTAAGATGGTTCTTGAAAATATTAAAATTTAAAATTAAGACTTGAAATCTAAACATAGAAACAATTTGTATTTTATAATTTAATTTTTATGACATAGTTTTTCAATTTAATTTTAGTATATTGTCAGTAAAAGGAATTGCATGACTTTTATATTAGTTATTATAACAAAAATAATTTTTACTTATATAACAATTAGTGATGCCAATATATTTAAATTAAATTTTTATTTTTATTTGTTAATATAACATTTCTTTAAAAAGTTTAAAAAATTTATATAAAATACTTATACAATTTTTTTACCTAAATATTTGGTTGGTACAACTGAAGGAACGGTGAGTCTCCTGCGTCGTCCCCGTAAATTTTCAGGATTTCTGACAAGTTTGACTCACAGCCCAACACAGAATCCCTTATAATAAATATTAAAATATTAATGATATAATTCACAATAAATGCTACATTAGTCGTTTTCTAACATAATTTGTCTGTGGTCTACAAATTAAAATTTAGTTTAAAACTTCATCATTTTCTTAATTGAAATATTATGCAATTATTTTTAAAATTTCATATATTTTTATATTTATTCAATCATTATTTTGAATTTAAATTTATTAGGCAAGTAACATAATTATTTACTTTAAATTTATCAAATAAAATATTAAAAATATGATTTGTAGTAAATATTTTAACAAAATATTAAGATAAAATTACACATAAAAATAATGTAGATTTAAAAATTAAATTTTAATTCATTTTGATTCTCTAATTTTTAAAAATATTGTAAATAAATCACTTTTCATGGAAAATACTAATCTCATTAGTATTTTTCTTTTACTACATGTATCATTCATCATCTTCTTCTAATGCCTTTTATTTACCTATGTAATGAATAACACTATACAATATCTCATTAGTTGGACACAAATAATTCAATAAGGCACATCCATCACTTAGTGTTGTCATTCTTCTTTCTCTTGTTTTCTTCTTCAACTGTCTCATTATTTCTTTTCGATATTTGGGTCCAATTGCAAAACAAAGAATATGAATGAAAAGTAAATCAATATACAGTGAAACAATTAAATATGAAACGAGACAAGCAAAAAAAAAATAAATAAATAAATCAAGAAGATAGCATAATATATATACAACTTAATCACAAAATTCTAATTTTGTAAATGATGTAAGGATATAATTCCTAACAATAATGTCAAAAACTTGTGGTAGGTTTTTGTATCAAAAGTTTTCAACACGAGGAAGTGTACCCATTGTAATAAAAGAAAGCATTTAGACCCTTCTAGTATTGTTCTCACACATATTATATTTGTAACCACTTTCTGCTATCATTCTTTGAATGTCAAGTAATTCTAAAGGTTGAAAGTTTTATGGTTGAAAAGAGATAAAAATAACTAAATTTAAAGAGTTCAAAGAAAACAAAATATAAAAAAATCATAGCGTGAGTTCAATCACTGTAAGTAGAGGAGAGATAGCTATGAGTGATGGAGATGTTAAGTTTTTGCACAGAAGAAGTAGGAAGGCCACGGAGTTAGATGTTCTAAAAGAAAAAAGATAAGTTTTCCCTCAAATCTTTATAATCTCTTTGTATTTGATGTTACAAAGCCTGAGCACGAGATATGCTCCTCTTGAGCACACTCTAGACCAATAGTGCTTTAACTATATTACTTTTAGCACGAGACATGCTCATTTACATTCTCTAGACAAAAAGTGCTCTAACTTCATTACTTTAGTACAAGGCATGTTGAAATAGAGCACAAGCGTATGCTTATCATTTTAACCTTGATTTAGCTTGGATCCAACAAAGAGTGTTGCAAGGAAAGCACATGTTAAGATTAGCATAGTGGGATTGCCCCCTTTTGCTTGTATTCCTTTTAGGCCTTTTACTAATTCACTACAAGAAGAATTAAATTTTTTTCCATATTTTTTTTCCACAATTTTGTGTGATTGTGAATCAAAATCTATTATAAGTTCTTATGATCAATTTAATTATAACCACTAATTAATAACCATATTATGACAGGAAAATTCGATGACCCTAGACACCATTATTATAAGCTTTAGTTAATCATCATTACTTATATATATATATATATATATATATATATATATATATATAGAGAGAGAGAGAGAGAGAGAGAGAAGTTATTATTCATAATAGAGAGAGTTTGAGTTCTTACTAGGAGATTGTAAAGGTTTCAAGCTAAAACCCAAAGAGAAATCAGAGGCTAGAAAATCTGGATGCATTGGAAATCTCCAATGACAAATAAGATGTTGAATGACTACATTTTCCTATGGATGTAGGCCATATTAACTGAACCACGTTAACACTCTTGTGATTTTTTCTTTCCCTTACTCTTTGTTTTATTGTTGTTCTTTGCATTTTGTTAATTGTTACTTAAAGAACAAATAACTGAACCACGTTATTTTTGTATTTTTCTAGTTAGGCTTATGTATGTGTTTTCTTTTGTTTTGTTTCCATTATGTTAGGTTATAATAAGTTTTCTGAAAGGAAAGTGGCATCAATTGTGGGAAGTAAGATCAAGGTGAAAGTTACTAAATACGATATTGAGAAGTTTTCAATGACAATGACTTTGGGTTATGAAGGATCAAAGATGGAAGCAATCTTGGTACAACAAGGTTGTGTAGAAGCAATTAAGGGAGAGGCGAATATGTTGAATTCTTTGAGTCAAAAGGAGAAATCAGGAATGATTGTTAAAGCAAGGAGTACTATAATTTTGCATCTTGGAGATAAAGTACTAAGGGAGATTGCAAGGGAAAATTTAGCAACTTCAATGTGGTTGAAATTGAAATCTTTGTACATGACAAAGTCCCTAGCAAATCGGTTGTGTCTGAAGCAACTACTTTATTCTTTCAAGATGACAAAATCAAGAATAGTCATTGAGCAATTAATTGAGTTCAACAAAATTTTTGATGATTTGAAAAACATTGAAGTGAAGCTCAAAGATGAGAATAAAGCCCTTTTACTTCTGAATTCTCTGCCAAAATCTTTCAAGCATTTCAAGGATGCAATCTTGTATGGGAAAGATCAAAACATTACTTTGGAAGAAGTTCAAACTTCTATAAGGACTAAAAAACTGTAAAAATAAGAAGATTCTAAGGCAAGAGGTAATGGTGAAACCTTGAATGTCTCTAGAGGAAGGAGTGAAAAGAAGGGTCAAAAAGGGAAGAAATCCATATCAAAATCCAAGAATGGTCAGAAAATAAAGTATAAGTGTTTCAATTGTCACAAGACTTGTCTTTTCAAGAAGAACTATCTAGAAAAAGAGAATAAGAAATAAAAAGAATCCACAAAACTGACATAGCTATTGTCTCATATGGTTATGAGAGTGCAAGTATTTTAGTGGTTTCAACCTATAAAATTTAGAAAGATTGGGTCATATATTCTAGATGTTCTTATCATATGTGTGTTCGTAAGCAAGTGTACTCATCAAAAAGTAATAAAAAGTTCTAAAAAAATTATTGCATTTTTGTCCCACGAGGATTGTTTCTAATTATTAAAAATTTCTTAATTTAACTGTTTGAACTTAAAAGATATAAAATAAATAAATAAAACAAGAATTCAAATATGAAAGTTATTAAAGTAGAATTAAAAATAGTGCAACCTTTGACAATAAACTAGTCAAGAAAAACCTAGGGCATATAGTTTCATCATCATAATTCTTTATGTTATCTTTTAGATTAATTCAAATTTTAGTTTTTCTATGATTATCAATCACTCATATACAACTATTAACACTCAATGGTCATGCATTTTTAGCATTTTTTTTCCTAGAGCTATTACTCCAAATGGTCATGTAAGGTAGAAAGAAGAGAAAGTATAAGGAGTTTATAAGCTGTTAATTTAATAACAATTGAAAGAGAAATATTAGTTTGGTCTACATAATCTTTTATCTCATTTTATCCCATAGATCCATTAATTATATGTGGTACAGTCGCTTAAGATATAATTAACTATGATATGTTTAAGAATTGTCAATTTGAAACATACAAATATAACGCAATAGGGTAAGCACCAATTAAGAAAGGAAATGTGAAATTATTATTAATAAAAAATATCCTATAAAGTTATGCAAAAAATTCACCATAATCTGAGGTATGAATTTAGCCAAACATAATGTAAAATGAAATCAAAACAACACTAAACAAATTCATAGAACTCGAAAAGTAAATACAAATTAGAGAAGTTTCCAATAAAGAAGAGACGATAAAAGTTCTTGATTCGACGCGCTCCTAAAGCTCCAATAGTTGTTAGCGATGTACCAATATCAAGGTTGGAATATGAAAGAGATGTGTAAAAAGTGTAGAAGGGATAAAATGTGTAAAGTGTCAAAAAAAAGCTTTTTCAGTCGTTGGCCCTGAGGTCTCTTTTATAAGGTTTGAAAATCCTAAAACTACTTAAGATTTAGACTTTCCATAGGTGAGCATGGTCAAGCAAGGTCATAAGCACGGTAGTGCATGTGGTCAAAGCACTCATGTGTTAGCTCTTAGGGTCTGGGCATACTAACTGTAGTAAAATTCTATTTTCTAATGCACTAAAAATCTAACTTGGTCTTATCATATTAATCTGCAGAATAATCATAGAAATTAATGCAAAATCCAAGTAAAACAATGACCATTCATAAATATATAAGCTATAAAAATATGTCAAAATATAGACTTATCAATGTACTTAATGAAGGATTACTTTGAAACTTTGGAGCTGAAAGAACCAAGAAGTGTATTAATAGGAAACAATTATCCATGCAAAGTGCATGGCATTGGAACAATGAGGTTGAAGATGTTTGATAACAAAGAATATCTTCTAATAGGTATAAGGTATACCTTTGAACTCAAAAGAAATTTTATTTCAATTAACATGTTTGATGATCTAGAATATTCAAAGGTATGGTTAGAAACAAAGCAAAAAGATAGTCTAAGCCAACTGACATATATGGTTATGCTAACCTTATTTGTTATGCTTTAAATGCAGTTGAGAAAATTCAAAGGTCAAAACCAAGAACATTAAAGGAAGCAATAGAGAGCAAAGACAATCAGTATTGACTTCAAGCTATGAATGAAGAAATTGAGTCACTAAGTAAGAATAAGACTTGGATGCTTGTGAATCAACCTAAGAAACAAAAGGTATTAAAGGAGTGAAAATCCTAGATACAAAGTAAGACTTTAGCAAGAGGATTTACACAAGTTGAAGGGATTGACTACAATGAAATCTTCTCACGTGTAGTAAAACATTATTATATAAAGATTTTACTTGAGTTAGTAAATCAATCTGTCTTGGAACTGGAATAGCTAGATGTTAAAATAATATTTCTTCATTGAAATTTAAAAGAAATTATCTATATGAAGTAATCTGAAGGGTTTATAGAAGGAGAAAATCAGGTCTACTTGTTAAAGAAATCCTTGTATGGTCTGAAGCAAAGTCCTTGAATGTGGTATAAGTAGTTTGATGAGTTTCTAATCAGTTATAGATTTGGCAGAAATAGATATAGTAGTTGTATCTACATTTTGAAGAAGCAAGATAGATGCATTTTGTATCTCCTATATGTGGATGATATTCTCATTACTAGTGCAAACAAGGAGAAAATTGAAGTACTTAAGGACACCATGTAGTTAGAATTTAAAATGAAGGATCTAGGATTTGCTAAGAGGATTCTAAAGATGGATATTCACAGAGATAGAGAAAGAGATGACCTTCTCTTATCTCATAACAATTACCTTAAGAAAGTTGTGGAAAGATTCAATTGAATATTAATAGAGATAGATATATCTTTACATTGTTTGGGACTACAATCAGCTAGAAGGCAAGTCATCAATCAGTAATGGTTCTTTCAACTACTGAGGCTGAATACATTGCTCTTGTAGAAAGAGTGAAGGAAGCTATTTTGTTAAAAAGTATGATAGGTGAGTTAGGAATAGCACAGTCACCTGTCATTGTCTATTGTGACAATCAAAGTGCTATACACCTTGCAAATCATCAAATTTATCATGAAAAGACAAAACATATAGATGTGAAGCACCATTTCATCAAAGATGTCATTGATTCGAAATAGTGAAGGTTGAGAAAGTGCCAACTGAAGAAAATCATGTAAATATGTTCACTAACTTATTATCAAGAGTCAAGTTCAAGCATTGTTTGGATGTGATGAACTTGGTTGATGCCTAAAAGGTAGTAGTGGAAGTGCAACCAAGTACAAGGCAAATGATACACTTGAATATTTAAAGTCAAGGTGGAGAATTGTGGGATTTTGACTTAAAATTTGTTATAAGTTGTTAGGATTAAGTTCGTTATAACCATTAATTAACAACCTGATCATGACATGAAATTCCATTATCTTAGGCACCACTGTTATAAGCTTTAGTCACTTAAAATCATTACTTATATATATATATATATATATATATATATATATATATATATATATGGCACCACTGTTATAAGTTAAAAAAGAAAACAAAGTTGAATCTAAAAAGAAATCAGAGGCTAGAAAATCTTGATGTACTGGAAATCTCTATAAGATGTTGAATAACTGCATATTCTTATGAATGTAGGCCATAATGGTTAACCAATATTAATAGTGTTATGATTCTTTCTTTCCCTTACTTTTTTTTTTTTTTGTTCTCTATATTTTGTTAATTGGTACTTAAAGAAGCTACTAAATTCTATTTTTCTTGTAATTTGGTTGGGCTGTGTGTGTGTGTGTTTTTGTTTTATTTTGTTTCTATTGTATTAGGTTTTGATGATGTTCCTGAAAGGGAAAGACCTAACAGGTTTATATAATTATAGTTAAATTTAAACATTAACTATAATTTACAATAAACATAGTTAATTAACAATAGTTTTGAAAACTCTTGCTAATTTATTCTTTTTTTTTTATCTTCTTTCTTCTTTACCTTTCATTACATGTACCAAACTCATCAATATCTTTGAGAGAAAACATCGCCCTTATCTTTCCGAACACCTTGGAGGAGTTTCAATTCAATTCTCTCAACATCTCTTAACCAAGTATGATATTCAATTCATTGGATATGTTACAAAGTATTTAGCTATGCTTAACTTTAATGGTCTTTGCACTTAGAGCATCGTGAGTTAACATGCTCATTGAAAAGTAAGAGAGATTATGATTATTTGAATGTGGGTGGGAAAATTTGAACTTATAAAGCACGTGTTTGATGTTTGTTGTGTATACATATTATTTAATTTTGAAATATTACAATTGAATAATATTGATGGTAGTTTTATAGGAATGTGATATTTATTTTACCATGGACTAAAAAAATTAAGCACGATTGCAATAATAAGAAATATATAAATTTTAGCACATGTAAATACAAGAGTTCTAAAACCGCAAGTTTAGTAGAGTTTTGATGCCTTTAATGATGATTTTTAAATCGCTGGTAATTAATGGAGGTTATGAAATTATGAATAATTAACAGAGATTCTGAAATTCTAGATAATTATCAAAGGTTTGCATAAATCATGACTAATTAATGGAAGTTACATAATTGTGAGGAATAAAACAATTCATCAGTGTTGTCTAGAATTACAAACAATTTGTTTGCAACGCTTGAATTGTCTACTGTAGGTAATGTCATTTAGAATAATTTAAACCATTGTTAAAAACTTACAAATAAAGTGATAAAATGACAGTTTATCACTTAACTAAAAATATATTAAAATTATACTAAATAAAATCTTACTATTAAGTTATTCACTTGATATCTTCTAAATTTATATTTACTATTTTAAGTACATTATGTTGTTTATTATAAAGTTTTAACAACTACAATGGATAATAAACTACAAATTTAAGAATTAATTTTAATATTTTTTTTATAGGAACCTAATTAAATGACTCTTATCTTTTACTTATCTTTTAAGGACTAAAATAATAATATATCATAGATTAAGAGACTAATGTTAACATTAATTGAAGACTCCTTATCTTTTATAGTGTAAAATGAACTACGGATTACACGTTCAAAGTCTAATTTTAATATTTTCTTTTTAAAGAACTAAATTAAATTACTCTATGCTTGAGGGATGAAATTAAAAATTTACTCTTTTAATTGTCTTAAAATATGTCAAAAGTGTAATTCTTTAAAATACTTGTTGAAATATGTTTATAAATTTATAAAATAGAATACATTTTTCATATATGATTCTTATTTTTTTTTTAAACAAAAACGTCTGCAACTATATATAGGTATTATATTGCCTAAGTAATTAAGTTGGACCAAAACACTTTATAAATGACGTATGAAATTTGAGATAGATGTGTAACGCCTCAAGTTTTGTAATACTATTTTGATTATTAATATAAGTATATGAGTTGTTATTTGGTTGTGCATTTTGATTCATGATTGGTAATGAGGATACAAATGTATATAAGTGTATATGTATGTTGTGGTTTAAAATGTGGATGTTTATTTGTGGTTGAATGGAAAATGTATAAGAGTGTAGGCTAATGTGGTGTTGTAGAGACATTCTCGCTGTAGCAAGAAGATTCTCACTATAGTAAGAAAGTTTTGGACAAGTTGGCGTCTCTGTTGCGTTTTTGCTGTAGCGAGAGATTCTTTACTGTAGCGAGAAGATAACAAAGAGGGTGTGTTTTCTGGGTTTAGCCTTACTGTGACGAGAGGGTCTTGCTGTAGCAAAATTATGCAAAAAAACTAAGTACAATTTTGTTTGATATTTTCGCTGTCACGAGAAAGAGTGTCACTGTAGCGAGAATATCGTGAATTCTAGGATATTTAAAGGGTTTAGGGTTTGAAAAACACATTTTTCACTTTTCCTTTCATCTCTCCTTCGATTCTCTCAACCCCTAACATGTTTTCACTGATTAAATTGCTTCCAAGGTCGTTTGTACCCTAAATTGAAGGTTGAGATCGTGTTTTAGAGATGTTTGGAGGTAAGTTTCATGAGTTAGGGTTTCATTTTTATTTAATCTTTGTTCTCCTCGATTTCTCAAGGACTTTTCTATGTATTTAGGACGAAAATCCGTGTAGGAAGTTTTTCTATAATCGATTTTGTTGTGGGTCTTCATTCAAGGTAAAAGGGGACTCTATCCTATCTTTTGTATTTGAAATTTGTATATATTGCTATGGATTGAAATGTGGTTGAGGTAGGACGTAGAAAAACATGTTTTGATGGAATATAGTGAGCGGATGATAACTTGACTTGATTGTAATAGGGTTGTGATGGAAATGTTGTGTAGAGTATAGTGTAATAGATATTGAGTAATATGTGTAATGAAATGGTTGAATGTGTGTGTATGTACCATGTTTGAGAATGAATATTGTGAGACACTTGAGAATGTGAGTAAATGTGTGTAAATAGCATGTTGAATGTGACTGTAATTGTGTTTGGAATGGCTGAAAATTATGAATAGTTATAGCGATACGCTAGGGGTGTGAAAGATGAGGACAGTAGAAATATCTTGAGGAATAGATGGTGGTGGTGACATCAACAGTAAGCATTGGTATACCACATGTCACACATTCTTCTCTTGACTCGGCCTCTGACCAATACCTTTATTAAGGGGCCTGTGACCGTACACGTTATATCCGTGAGACGAGGACTAATTGGCGATTATCCATGGTGTGAAACTGAATAAGTCTCTAAGGTTGAGGGTGTCAGAAAATTGTGATCACAGTGAGCGTGACTGACACGCAGTGAGCGCACGTGTGTATGTGGATTGGTTGAAGGTGCAGTGAGCACACTTTTGTATGCTTGTTATGTGATGATTATTATATAGGCTGATTGCATAATGAATGTAACTGTTTGTGTGCTTGACTGGTTGTAATTGTGTGTTGTTAGAAGGAATTAATTGATGCTTGTTTAATGCATGATTTACCTAGATTTAGAAATGTTTGAATTATGTAAGGTGAGTTTTCCTTTGTATAGGTGTGATAGTGTAGAAAACTCACCCTTACATTTATTTTTCAGACGATCAGCACCAAGCTCAGTAAATGGGATAGATGACACTACTATAGAACTTAGATTTTATTTTGAAAATTGTAATTTGTTGAATAAGTCCTATAACATTTATTTTGATTCAAATTTGTAACCCATCCCATATTTTGAAATACTTTATTAAAAGTACTTGAAACCAATTGAAATAAAATTTTTATTATCCCCTTTTACTTGCGAAAATATCTCATTGAAAAATATTTGAAAATAATTAAGCTTACATCTAACTATCAGTGAAATAATAAATTATAACCTATTATATGTAAGTTAAATGAAAAACTCAAATCGAATATAAAAATTTTTATGCTTATACAAGTGTAAGAAGATCATGCCCCATATATGTATGTATATAAAAGTTTAAACTAACAAAGCCCTTGTAGCAAAACTAGCTTCTCTAGCAAAACTAACAAAGCCTAATATGTGGTAGATCATAGATGATTAAAATTTAAGGTTTTGTTAATCTCAACTATTAAGGTTGAAGATAAGCAATTAATAATAATAAAATTTTATAAAAAAAATATTTATTGTATTTCTATAACTTCAATATTACAATAACATTATAATTTTTTTTATAAAAATTTTCTATTTGTGAATACTTAAACTTAACTTTAAGGGCTGAGATTAATAAAACTTTAAAATTTATAAGCAAAATATAAATTGTAAAAAAAACAATAATAACAACAACACGAATGAAAAAAAATAATTGATATAAAATGTTTATATATATTGTAACATCAATTAAAAAAAATGACAAAACATTAATTAAAGTTATTTAAACATGTACAAATAATATTATTAAAGACATTAATGAGAGAACATATAACATAATTTTATTTCTAAAAAATGTAAAAAAAAATAATTATAAAAAATATCTCATAATAAATAATACTTTTAAAATTTAAATTTTAAAATGTCATGTAATTAATAATGCTGTTATTGTTGCTATGTTACATTTTTTTTCAAATGACATTCTTCTTGAGGTTAATTGGACTCTTTATTAATATTTCGTTTAAAAAATAAGTTTATATAACTAGATTAATTATTGAATAAATAAAGTGTTCTTTTAGTTTAGATTATTAAATTATAATTTAAATACTTTAATGTCAGATTTGTCAGTGAAGGCAAAAAAAAAAAATCCCTTTCGAGTGTCTTTCTTTAAATTAGTTAATTTAAAAAATTATATTAACAGTATTTACGTCATCAATAACATAATCCATATAAATTAAATCCGGTGCCCAATAGAAATGTTCAATATACGAAAGGAATAAACAACCAACACATATAAATCTAGTCTGTAGTACTACAATCCTTTTACATAATAATAAGATGTAAATATAAATTATATTAATTTATATACATTTTTAATGTCAAAAACCCTATCAAATTATAACCAAGAGAAAAATGAACGGGTAGCGAAGGAGAGTGATGGATTGGACAAATGTCAACCAGAAACTGCAAGACATCAACATACTGTATATTGCATGTTGTCTAGTTCTTCACTAAGGCAATTTATCATTTACTAAAGAAACAAAATTGCATAGACAAGAAGACACACCATTTTTGTTCAACAGATAAACATCACTGATCAATAAAAAGAAAGGGCATGGGTCATTGCTTCCCTACAAACTCCTTGGAATTTAAGGCAACGAGTATGTAAGTACATGCTGGTATAAAAATTTGAATATTTATATTAAATATTATAATTAGATATGAAAAATATCTCATATGTATATAGAACAAGTTTATTAAAAATATTATTTTAATTAGATATGAAAAATATCTCATATGTATATAGAACAAGTTTATTAAAAAAATTATTTTAATTGAATTGAAATAATATTTTACTAGATTAAACTCATTAAGAATAAGTTCGATTATAATAGGTAAAAAAAAATTAAGATTAACTACATCTACATGTAGAGAATAAAATACTCAAACTCAAACAACCTTTTAGAGAAACTCTAGTTGTCACTTTTTGTGTTTCTCTCTCTCTTTTTTTTTTTTATTTCACGAGCTACTGGTATAGTAACAAAGAAGAATTTTAGCAAAAATGTTTGTATGGACTTCTACATTTTTGAAACATGTATATCGTAAAGTAAATGAAAATCTTTGATGCTCTAATGCAATATTTATGGTTCTCAACAATGGCATTAGAGTAACTTACAAAAACATGTTTTAAGTGTCATATTTATTGCTATAAGAGTTACTTGTTTTAGTTTTCTATGTTCTATTTATTATATTCAAAATAACTTAAAATTAATCATTTTGTAAAAATTTTGTTATCTTTTTCATTTTAAATAATAATTGTTATAATGATAATGGCTATATAATTTTTTCATTTAGAACATGCTTTGCAATGATTAATTGCTATATATGTATTCTTTACCTATTTGGCCTAATTTTAAATATTACATATTCATATGTTTAAGTGTGTAATTATTCCTATAAATATGATTATATGTAGTGGCATTAAAATGAGAATCTTGCACATTATGAAGTGTACGTGGAGCGTTAACCCTTAGTCATCACTCTTTTTATTGTGCTTGTAAATAGTTCGTCTTAAAAAAAAATTGAATGTAATTTTTATTTGAATTTGAATAAGATTTTGTGAGATTTTAAGACTTTATTTTAAAAGTTTGGAAGAAAAGGGTTTGAAAGAGGGAAGGGAGAGAGATGAAAGTAAAATTCCTCCCTTATTTAAATTTTTAATATTAAGAAGAGAGGGTGATAGAATATTTAATTATATAAATGATGTTATATTTTATATTTTATATTTATATCTTTTATTTTTATAAAAAAATAAATATTTTTCTTTCTCTAAAAAATAATAATTTAAAAATTAATATTTTTAAAATTACTATTTTTATTTTTTATAAATATTTTTAAAAAATCACCACTTAAAAAATTAATATTTTTAAAAAAGTTAAAATTTTATTTATAAAATAATACTATAAAAATAGGAGAGAGAAAACTTCAAAATAGAAAAACTCAAAAAAAATAAAAATTATAAGAATTTTAGAAGGTTTAAAAGAACTGAAAAAATATCTATTATGATCTACCTTTTTTTTTTTTTATAGAAATCAATTTGATTGTCATGCATAAAAACTTTATGCGAATGTTAATGACACATATTATTTAGAGACTTGTTAGCAAATTTTTTTTATATAAAGGCTAAATTAAAAGATAAATTTTATTTTAAAATCAAAACAATATTTAAACATTTTTATAATATATATGTTTTATTTTTTTGTGTAGAGCACAGTAAAAATAACCTCTTAACAAGTTACTTTTTTTATTTTTTTAAATATATTTCAATATAATTTTTAATAAAATTTTATTATTTATCACTTACTTAATAAGACTTATACTTGTGTAAAAGGATAATACACAAAATAATGCATTAACCGCATCTTATAAAAATATTTATAATAATTTAGCAAATACAGCTATCTCTTTTTATTTCATCTTATTTTAAACCAATTTAAAAATAAATTAAATTTAACTCGTTCTATTTTTTAAACGGGTTAAAAATATTAATATTGCACATATTTTTTAGGTCAATGAATTAATTTATTTAAAAATTAAAAAATAAATAAATTTAAAATAAAAGATATAAATATAATAAAAAATAAAAATATATATCTAAACTTTAAATTTAGAAAATGAGTAATTTTACAAATATTAAAATTTAATATTTGTTAAATTATATATAATAATTATTATATTTTAAAAAATGATCGCACTCTAATGCTGTTTACCCGATTTAAAAATGCGAGACGAGGAAGAGAGGTTAAATAGATTGATAGGTTGTAAAATGGGGTTTGGTGAAGGTGGTGCAGTTTTTGTTTGGGGCTGAGGGCTTTTTAAATCGTTTTGGGTTAATTTCGATGCTATGTTTTGTGGTTTGCTGAATCTGTTGTTCGCCTCTTGGCTGCTTCACCTGCGTTTCTTTCCTGCTGCATGCTTTTAGGGCTTTTCCTCTTCGCCCTTTTCACATTCTATTTCCCTTTCTCAAACAACAATACTTAACTCTTCCTCTCAATCTCATTCCTTGCTTTCGCTTTTCTCCCGCAAGAACCCTAATTCCCAAATCCGCCTATCTAAATTACCTACTCTCGCTGCTTCTCTGCATTCTTTGGTCTTTGCTTCTTCTGCTCCTCCATTCCGATTGCAATTTGTTGGTCCTTCGTCTCTCACCTAATCATCCCTCTCCATTCAGGTATAGATATAGGTTTTCTGATTTCTTAACGTGTTTCTGTTATTCTTTCGTTTGCTTATTTCGTAATTGCTGACAAATTCTTAACACTGTTTGGTTGAATCTAACGTGATACATTTTGTTTTGGGGTTTTTTTTATACGCGCAATTCAGGTTTAGAACAAGTTTAAGTTTCCTGAGAAGTGAGAACAGGGTGAGGTTCACTTTTCATTTCTAGGTAAACAACTTCCCTTGGTCTTTCATTTTGATGTGAATCCCATGTCTGTTTTTGAGTAAATAGTTGTTTATTAGTCGTGTACTTCTGGATCTAATCACAAATAACACCAATACATTTTGTGTTCGATACTTCGATATGCTCTGTTATTTTAACTTTACTGATGCTTCATGGATACATATTCGTGTGTCTGTCTGTGAAATTAAAGTGCACAGGATGCTTTTAGAAAAATGCTTTACTGATCAAACCACCTAGGTGGGGTGGAATAGTATTCTATGGCATTCCCTAGTGAGACACCCTTGAAGAGAATTCTGTTAAGTTCACATTTTCCTCAAGCAGTATGTAAGAAAACTATATGGTGATTCAGACCTAAAGACACCTAGTAACACTCAGATTAGGTGGGGTTGGAATAGGGAAACCAAGAATGAAATCAATTTCTATTGAAATCAGTTAAGAGTTTATTAGGTTGACTGAAAAAATCAGGAAATCTGCATTTAGATGAAGCAGTAAATAAGCTAGGCTTACATTTAGCTATTGTGGGGACCAAAAAATGAGATAACTTACAAATAAAAATATTGGTTACATTTAGCTATTGTGGTGAGGTTATCTGATATTATCATATCACCATGTTGAACAAGAATTTGGTTAGTCAAATTTTGTTCAATCAAATATGCATTTTATGCACATTTAGCTCATAAGTCATTAGAATTGTTTTAGAATGAGCGTCTTTGTCATAACTGAGAAGCTGGTCAGTGTAATTGTTAATTGGTCCAACACAACTTCGCTTCTCTCCATTCTGATGCTTTATAGTTTCAACCCCTAAATGTTGAAACAATTGTTCAGTGCTGCACATCATCAACATCCTATCACATCATAAAAAAAGTCACTGGATTTCTTACCCATAAATTTTATAAACCCAAAAATCAGTTTTAGTTTTGAGGTCCTATACTATCCGAAATTGATTAAAATTTCAAAACCATGCAAATCATGCGTGGTTTATTATGTGAAAAAAAATATATATATATAGCAGAAACTACTAAACGCTTAACACACATACTTAGAATACCAAAATTTTACGGGACATTAATCACATTAGGAGCAGAAAAATGGGAAAGGGACTTACCGTTATACTGGTAATTGTAAAGGTTGTCAGGTATCAGCAAAGTGGATCAGAAAACGAATTAATAAATATTTCTGCACTGGTTTTGTGTGTATAATATATTTTTTTAATTTTTTCTGCTTTGAATGTTGTGGGGATTAAAAAGCTTTCCTTTTGTTGAGTCAGAGCATGTTCCAGAATATATGCACTGTCAGAGGTTTTTTTATCTTTAAAATAATATATTTTTCTTTGTGATTGTTTCCGTTACCCCGTTCCAACTTCCTACAACACAAGCACTGTCAGATACTGTGTAATAGTACACTAGATTAGTTTTGAATGACAAGCTTTGGGTGCGAAGGTACATTATAATGGTTAGAGGCAAGATCAAGGTTTAAACGTCCATGAGTTTGTTTATGTGGACATTATAAATTTATAATATTGAGTTTATTTGAAGCTTTAGGGATTTGGCACATGGTGGTCCCTCCTTCCTATTTAATTTTATTACATCCCTGACCCTTCTTAATTCTTTTGATAATTTATACCATATGCACATTTTAGAATAATTTATACTATATACATATAAATGATAAAAACGTACAAAATCACTCAAAAATCATGCCATAATTCATAATTAACTATAAAAAGTAGTTTTAAGCAAAACATACTAGTAAATAACAACAAAAGTCAAGAAAACAGACAGAAATGATGTTGCTGGTTGCAGTGCGGATGTTACACAGTAGATAGAAGCATGGGAAACTACATCCAACAAGGGATTTTCTAAATCCCCCTAAAAAATTCTGTTTGAGGGGAAAATGAATATTATTTTATCTAGAGCTGCTATCGCCACCCTGCTATTTAAACTTTGTAGCTGCTCATGGCTGTTATATACAGCTGTATCATTTTAGCTGCGGTCCAGGTTGAAACATCAGTATTCAATAGGTATTGACATGGTGGCCCCTGACTGTATTCTATAATAATCATCAATATTCAAAAGAAATAGGTATTGACATCAATCTGTATTGTATAAAATTCTGCTGGACTAGGTGTAAACAAACTTTTCACTGATAATGTGGTGAATCTTTTGTAGAAGCTGATGGATGAATTATGTTTTGCATTTCCTCCTCTTAAATAAAACTCCTAAGTAAGGTATCGCTGTCTGTGCCTTTTAATTGATGGTAATATTTTGTTTTTGTTTTTTTTTTTAATTAGATTTAAAACCTCCTTGCAGTTTTATCATCATAAACACATGCACCCACACAGTATACAGTACATAGATGCAATCCTGCTTATTTATTTTTATCCCTGTAATGGAAATGTTTGAATTAAATTTAATGGGCACAATTTTGTTACAGGTTCATGCGATGGATATGTCTGATGCTGTCATTGTCAAATCTAGTAGGTTGAAATCCGTTGTGTGGAATGATTTTGATAGGATTAAGAAAGGCGATACATGTGTGGCAGTTTGTAGGCATTGCAAAAAGAAACTGAGTGGATCAAGTACCAGTGGAACTTCACATCTAAGGAACCATTTAATTAGGTGTCAGAGACGGGCAAACCATGGCATAGCACAATACATTTCAGCAAGAGAAAAGAGAAAGGAAGGGACTCTAGCAATTGCAAATTTCAATTTAGATCAAGATTCTAATAAAGAGGATACCCTTAGTCTTGTGAATATTAAATTTGAGCAGACACAGTTGAAAGATGAATCTGTCAACACTGGAACTAGTAACTTTGATCAAAGACGGAGTCGATTTGATCTTGCTCGCATGATTATTCTACATGGATATCCTTTGGCTATGGTTGAGCATGTTGGTTTCAGAGCTTTTGTAAAAAATCTACAGCCGTTGTTTGAGCTGGTGACGTTGAATAGGGTTGAGGCTGATTGTATTGAGATTTATGAGAGAGAGAGAAAAAAGATGAATGAGATGTTGGATAAATTGCCTGGGAAAATCAGTCTTAGTGCTGACGTGTGGACTGCTGTGGGTGACGGTGAGTATTTATGTTTGACAGCAAATTACATAGATGAATCATGGATGTTAAGAAGGAGGATACTAAATTTTATAAGGATTGATCCTTCTCATACTGAAGACATGCTTTCAGAAGCTATCATGACATGTCTAATGGATTGGGATATTGACCGTAAATTGTTTTCCATGATACTGGATAGTTGTTCAACATGTGATAACATTGTTATTAGAATTGGTGAGAGACTTCTGCAAAACAGGTTTCTTTACTGTAATGGTCAATTATTTGATATACGCTGTGCTGCAAATGTAATTAACACCATGGTTCAGCATGCTCTGGGAGCTGTAGGTGAAATTGTCAATAAGATTCGAGAAACTATTCGTTATATTAAAAGTTCACAAACTATACTGGCAAAGTTCAGTGAGATGGCTAAAGAAGTTGGGATTCTGAGTCAAAAGGGGTTATTTCTTGATAATCCGTTGCAATGGAACTCCACATATTCAATGCTTGAAGTTGCCTTAGAATTCAAGGATGTTTTAATTCTCTTGCAAGAAAATGATACTGCCTACAAAATCTGTTTATCTGATGTAGAGTGGGAGAGAGTAACTGCAGTTGCTAGCTACTTGAAGCTTTTTGTTGAGGTTATAAATGTTTTCAACAAGAGCAAGTATCCAACTGCAAATATATATTTCCCTGAGCTCTGTGATGTTAAGTTGCATTTGATTGAATGGTGCAAGAATTCAGATGAGTATATCAATTCTTTGGCGTCAAGATTGAGAAGCAAGTTTGATGAGTATTGGGAGAAATGTAGCTTAGGGTTGGCAGTTGCTGCCATGTTAGACCCTAGATTCAAGATGAAGTTGGTAGATTATTATTATCCACAAATCTATGGCAGCATGTCTGGTGGTCGAATTGAAGAGGTCTTTGAGGGTGTGAAGGCTCTATACAATGAACATTCAATAGGCTCCCCACTAGCGTCTCATGATCAAGGTTTGGCATGGCAAGTTGGCAATGGTCCACTTCTCTTACAAGGTTCTGCAAAGGACTCCAGGGATAGGTTGATGGGGTTTGATAAGTTTCTCCATGAAACGTCGCAGGGTGAAGGTGCAAAATCAGATCTAGACAAGTATTTAGAAGAACCTCTCTTTCCACGTAATGTTGATTTCAGTATATTAAATTGGTGGAAAGTTCACACTCCCAGATATCCTGTCTTATCCATGATGGCACGAAACGTTTTGGGAATTCCAATGTCAAAAGTTGCACCAGAGTTGGCATTTAACTATAGTGGAAGAGTCCTTGATCGCGATTGGAGCTCACTTAATTCTGCTACGGTCCAAGCTTTGGTGTGTTCACAAGATTGGATAAGGAGTGAACTGGAAAATTAGAATTGCTTTTTCCCTGCATTCTATTTGTACATGCCAATTCTCCTCATAGATATATCCCCATGTAAGTTAGATCTTCTAACTCCATCCACATCTCAATTTTCCTGACCTTTTTGTATGCTGGATCTATTTATAGCCCACAGCCTTATGCAACTAGCAAGTTATTTTATGATTCTTTTAAATTCTTTTTTTCTTAATTATTTTGGTAATCCACTGCTTCTTGAAAACAAAATTTTTTATCATGCTCATCGATAGAAGAACCGTAAACATCTGTCTTCATAAAACGACCGTTCTTTATCTCAAGTATAATTTATTTTAGGCTATTATGTTTAGTGAGTATTTGCAGTCTGACCATCATTATAGTTAGCATTGCTGTCCTTTTTTCGTTAGTAATTAAGGAACGGTTGTTGTGAACATCAGCTTTTAGGATTAATTTTGAATATCGAAAAGCGATATATTTTATTAAGAAATTATTTATTACACTTTTGTATTTTTAATGTAATAAATCGTAAAAATTTTTCATTTTAAATATTTAAAATTATCTGTGAGGACCCAAAAAAAAAATTTTGTGCATTTTCATAAGCTCTGTTGTGCCATTGATTTGTAAACTTAAATAATTGTTAGATATGTTCACTCCCAGACTTTAGTTGGTGTTTTGTCTAGTTGGGGTCACGAACAAACAGGGTGCCAAACATTTTTTAAAGCTGATTTGAGAAAATATTTCAATGTGATAAATTGCGTGTAGTCCACCACCACCCTCCGACTAAAGATGACCACCATATGTGACCTGGATGATTTTATGGTCCTTGGAAGGGTTACTTGGACTGCTTTAAGACTTGAATAAGGGGTAGGGGAAAATTCAAAGGTGGGGCATGGATGTAGGTCTTAAGAAGAATGAGTCTCTCATTGGTGTGAATTTTCTTGAGTAGTTCACAAAAATGTGTTGATGTCCGGAAAATAATATAAATAATGAAGAATTGTGTGTTACAACTGTTTACATGAATAGCTATTTTGTTCCAAAGTTAAGATACATGGGCTGTTTTGTTTTAGAAAATGTTTTTTTTTTTTCACTTTTCATTATTGTTTCAGAGAACTAATTACGTAGACTTGTGAGACACACCTCTCTCTCCTTGCTTCATGCTCAAATATCCCTTGTGGTTTTTCGGTGAACTTCATGGTCATTAATGAGATCTGAAGTCTCGATCCCTCCTTTCCCTAATGGTTTAACCATTTTTAGTCATTGCAACCCTTCCTCTTACTTACTTTCCATTTCCAAGGGGTATAATCATGGGTAGGGATGACTAAAGTAATATTCTTTCAGCTCCACAAAGTATCTTCCCTCTGCATATGGATTATTTCTAGCTCCACTAGACAAGACAAGGCCTAGTTTGTCAGCCCTATTTGATGGTTAACAATCCCGCTGTGTCAAAGATTGGTCTTATTACTTGTGTTTCATGGACGCCTATTGTTCAGGTGGGCGCGCTCTGCCTCTTCCTTCTTTATTAGGAATGCTCTAATGCACCCCTTGTCACTGACTACACCATATTTTACCTATCTCTGAACAGGGTTGGTCTCTTTACTCGCACCAAATCTATCAGACCTATTAGCAACTCTAGGCCCTCTACGTCTCATAGGGCTTTATCACCCTTCCCGTTGAGGCTCTTTCTCATGGTATTTCTTTTGGCATTTGGGACGCTCTTCCTTCTCCTCTTATTGATCTCGACAAGAATGGTAATAAAAAATTATTAGATAACATTTCTTTCCCTTCTCGCCCCTAGCCTAAGTATGTTCTTGGAGGCAAGCTTGACCGCATCAAACAACCCTGTGGGAGCAGGGCTATATCGCCTAGGGTCGAAACCAGGAGAGGGCAGAGCATCCCAAATGTTGAAAGAAATATCATTGTTTAATGAAAAGTGTAACAGTTAGGAGCAATTTAAATTTAGAAAAAGAGTTATTAAGAAGTAAGAATCGTGGGGATTGAAGCGCACATCTTCTAGTAGTAAGAACATAGAAAAGAAAAACTTAACAAATTGACGTAAGGACGCGAGTTAGTGCATTTGGTTACCAAAAGTGCCAATAATATTAAGACATATGGTCCGTAAAAGGGAATAATGAAAAAGAAGAAATCAATTTGGGCTTTGCCTTTTTTTTTGTTTATGAAAAAGTGTAACAGTTGAGAGTAATTCAACTTAAAAAAAAAAAGGGAAGTTATTAAGCATTAAAGATTGTGAGGATCGAAACTCAAATCATCCAGTAGTAGGAAGATAAGGAAGAAAAATTTAACAAATTGAAGGAGAGAGAGATTTAGTATGCTTTATCACGTTTTCTCGTACGTAATTATAAGGGAACAATTGTTATGAAGAAGTAAATGATAAGGGGTAAAATTGAAAAGCAGGTTCATGATCATTAAGAGTATCCATAATATTAAGACATGGTGAAATGAGTGACAAGGAGTGCATTGCAGTGTCTTCGATGAAGAAGGAATGGATAAACAATGCTCACCTAAATGATAGGGGACCGAGGTGGCAAGACCGGTCCTTTACACAGTGAAATTGTTAACCATCGTTAATCCACATGCAGAGGAAATGTGCTTTCTGGAGTTAGAAAAATGTTGCTATAGTCAACTCTACCCATAGTTGTACCCTTAAAAAATGGAAAGTAAAGTCAGAGAGAGAGGTAAACAATGACAAAAAATAGTTAAGACGTGAGGCACAAAAATCAAGAAGGATATATGAAAATGAAGCAAGGAGAAAGAGTCTCACAAGTCTACATACTCGTAATTGTCACTTTATTTTTATTTTAAGATTTGTATATCAAACATTAAAAATAATTTTTTATCATTTTCATTGCTTTTTTTTATATATATTTGAAAATAAAAAATATAATATAAATTAAGTGATAAATTTGTAATTAAAAATAAAATATTTTTCCAAAATCAAATGGTGCTAAGTGATTTTAAAGATATATTCGAATACATAGGTTATTGATTTAAATTAAAAATTATTTTTTAAATCATTTCACATTATTTTCAATTTTTTAAACTTTAGCATAAATTATTCTTAAAAGACTTATTATTTTCCCTACATATGTAGATAATTACTGAATAGATTCATTCATAGTTAATTCTAAAGACAAAAAATTTGTATGGAAAAAAAAAAGTTTGAAAAAATATTAATGAAGAAAATAATCTTCAAAATTAAATTTAAGTTCTAAATTCATCAGTTTGCAGATATTTATTTCATTCATAAAAATAATTTATATTTTTTTATTTTTAATTTTATAATCTAAAAAAATACATAATTTATAAGAAACTTAGTTTTGATGTTTTTGAAATAGAGACACAACTTTATAAAAAAATAATATATTTTTTATTTTAGATTTGAATTAAAGAAATAAATTATTTATAAAAAATATTATTCTTTTTTATTTTTGGATAAAAGAAATAAATTTGAAACATTATATTAATATTTATATATTTCAAATTAGATTAAGATAAAGCAACAATTTCATCTTTTTTTTGTAAAAAAAAAAAATTAAATTATATTTTAGTCTTTTTAAATTTAAAATTAAATAAAAAGACAACTTTTGTTGTTTTAGAATTAAAAAAATTTATTTTGAGCTTAACGAGTTGAGTTTCTGCTTCTATGCATGAGTTTGATGGAAAAAGTAAAATCACTTAATTCTTTTGAAAATTAAGATTATATAAATTTTGAAGATCTCTTTTTTTTTAGCTCTAATAAAAATTAATTTTAATTTTTAAAGCGCTTTGGTTCTTTAAAGAAAAATTACATATTAAAAGAAAATATATTTTTCTAATGAGAAAAATTATTTTTAATTGAGAAATGAAAATATTTGTTTGATTTAAAAATATTAAATTTATTTAAAAATAAATTTAATCCTTCGTTTTAAATTTTGAAAAGATTGTTATCTAAAGTCATTTTAGTTTAAATGACTAGAAGAAAATATTTTTGAAAAGATTAAATTGAAATTTTGAGATAATTTTTTTTAAATCTTCTTTTTTATATTTTAGAAATAAGCTCACTCTTATGCAAAGGTTAAATTAACACATTATAAATAAATTCTTATAATTCAAATATGTTAAAAGTGATTCAACAACTTAATTAACATTAATTAGTCGTTGCGTAAACTTAAAATAATTTTATTTTAAAAATAAACTCATCTATAGATAAAGTTTAAATTAAAAAATAATTACTTAATAATAAAATTTTATGATTCAAATAATATTAAATTTTTATTTATTTTAATTTTTTTATGCATAATACAAATAAAAAGAAAGAAAAATTATGTAAATAAAAAAAATATTTGCAAGTAAATCAACATAAACAATTAATAGCAATAACTACAAATATAGACTTTATCACGAGATTTATTGATTTATATTGGCCAACCAAAAAAAAAAAGAAAATAAAAGAGAAAAAGGAGAAAAATAGAAAATGAAGAAGAAATCACTATCAAATATAAAAGAAAATTTTCTTTTTGTTATTTATGACTTATTAGAAGATTTAATTTATTATGGTATTTTGTGACTCATAAAAAAATAGAATAAGGAGAAAATGGAGAAAAAATTGTTATCAAACTTAAAATATTGCTCTTTTATTGTTTATGACTTATCACAAGACATGATAATCATCAAAGCTTGTTTGAAGTGTCCTATTGTAATAAATGATAGAAAATTTAGCATGGATTTAATTTGTTTACCTTAGATATAATTTTAGAAATAAATTAACTTTCTTCTAACCATATATCTCTAAAAATTTAGATTCTAAGAGTTCTAGAATTTTGGCTACCAATTAAATTGAGGAGGTTTCTATTTAAGAAGTTAAGATATACACGTTGATTGCTTCTTTAGAGATTAAGGGAGGTCTTTAAGATTGATAAAATACAGAGAACTTTCCATGATATTTTTGTAGGACATATGCTTTTTGCCATAAAAAGGAAAATAAATTTTTTTATTGACCTTATATTAGGCCTTAAACTTACATTTGTTATAGCATATAGGATGGTCCCAATAAAACTAGTTGAACTGAAAAAAAACAATTCTTTAGAGCTAATGTATCAAAAGAAGGATAGAAGTTTAAGGTTTTAGATAAACTATAGGTAATTGAATAAGTGACCATTAAGAATAAATAACTATTATCTAGGACCGATGACCTACTAGATTAGTTGAAAGAAGTTAAAGTAATTTCAAAAACTAATTTAAGGTTGAAATGTTATCATTATATAATAAAGATAAAAGATGTACCTAAAATTGTTTTAAGGATTAAATATAGATATTATGAATGGTTAATGATGTTATTTGGAGTTATTAATATTTCAAAAATACCAATGGATTACATGAATATATTTTTCATCCATACTAAGATAAATTTGTGATTGTTTTTGTAGATAATATTTTAGTGTATTTTAAGACAATGAAAGAGTACGATGAAAACACGAGATTAGTATTGACAATTCTTACGAAAAAATAGTTAAATGCTAAATTCTTAAGACATAAATTTTGATTGCAAGAGATAAAATTCTTAGGTCATGTGATTTCAAAAGAAAGAATAAAAATTAATCCATTAAAAATAGAAGTAGGAAGAGAGACAAAAATAATTACAAAAGTAAAGAAATTTGTAAATTTTGTTGGATATTACAAGAGGTTTATTACAAAAATTTTAAGATCACTGTGTCATTAACCAAATTTATTAAGGATAAGAGTTCATATGAAGTGTGAAAAAAGTTTCGTGGAGAAGAAATTAATTTTTGTTCAAGTATTGACTTTATTTGATCTAAACAAGACTTCTAAAGTATTTTGTAATGCCTTTAAGTTATAATTAGAGGATATACTAATGCAAGAAAAAATTAAAAATTGTAGCATATGCATTTATACGGTTAAAGATGTTATGAAATTCATTACCTTTATAATTGCCAATGATGACTAAAAAAGCATTTTCCTTTCGCATCCCATTTTAACATAGACTAATCAAGGAACTAATGCTAACAAACACACTTTATATATTACATTATTCTATAATTTCTATAAAGTATACACTTATATTACAACCTGCTTTTTTCCTCTTATTGTATTGTAAGTATATAGACGAGAGAGAAAAATAAGAAAGAGTCATACTACATATAACATAAAGCGGAAATACAAGTTCTGCACATAACATATCACTAATGACAGTGGGCACTGCACGTATGGATTATCTTTTTGAAGATGATGGTCATTAACTACATTAAAATTCCACTGGCCTGTCCCAAAATTCAAGATCATGCAATAATGATATATGGGACATCGCTTGTTCATTTTGATCTTACTTAATTTGTGCAAAAGAGATATAGAAACACAAGGATGCGTATATTTTTCATAAATTATTTTATAAAGTAAATAATCAATTAAAAAAATATAATAAATAATTCAACAATTCAATTATTACGATATGAACAAATTTTATATAATTTTTTATGGAATAATTAATGATTTTATAATTATTTTAAGCTTTTTAATTAAACGATTTCTTGTTAAAAGTAATTTATTATATATATATATGTGTATATTTTATTTTAAAATAAAATACCTGCTATTGTTATCAGTGGTAGAAGAGACTTGTTTTGGTGGGAACACCGAAAATTGAGAGCCTTCACGCTTGGCGTTCTTCTCCATAGTCATACTCATTCTTCCTTCCAACATTCACCGTAAGATTCTCTCTCTCTCACTCTCTTCAATTCATAACTCTCAAAGTAGCTACCTACACTTCAAATATATCTATTTTTTATTATTAAAACACAAACCGTTACTAATTTGGTTCTGGCGGGAACGAGTTTTTGCGCCATCTTCGTTGATTCCTCATTTTTAAATTTCCTTTTCCGTTTCATTTTTCTCGTTAACGTTGACGTGGCGCCTTCCTTTTCTCCGCCGTTCCTTCTCTCTGTCCTTCGCCACACTCTCCCAGCTTCGTCTTTTGCGTGTTTTGCTATTCAAAGTTCATCTGTTCTGAACTGAAATCCCGAAAATGGCACGTTCTAGGGTTTCCGTTTCGGAACCCTGCAATGCTACGCGTTTCGATTTTCAATGTCTCTGCATTTAATGAAATCGAATAAAACACTATCATGTAACAGTTTTGTGAACGTTAACCTTATTACTGATTGACAGGAGCTGAAAGCTTTATCCCAATGCCGCTTTTGAGGAGGAAGCCTTTTGTATTGGCTGAACCACCTAAGGATTTGGAGCCACATGAGAGTGTTTATCAAATTCGATTTACTAGAGAAATATTTCGAGATTACAAGTATCTTTTGTTATCCGTTATTATTATTATTATTATTATTATTATTATTATTATTATTATTATTATCATCATCATCATCACAGTGTAATGAATTTCTGTACTTGGAATTTTTTACTCTTTCTTTAGTGGTTGATGTTGCTTAACATGAACTAGTGATTATTTGAACCGTCTAAATCAATATCGGCAGAGGGTTTGGATGTGCGAAGTCACTGGAAAAACTAACTTGACTTATGAAGAGGCTTTGGTTTCAGAAAAATATGCCGGCGAGACACTTCAACAGTTTCCGAAAGAGTTGATGGCACCTGCTCTAACGATTATTCAGTGCAGTAAGCACTGTTCAATTCTGACATGATGAAGCTTGGTTGATGAAATGATGTGACTGTTTCTTCCTTTTTTGTTGCTCGTTATGGATTATTTCCTAAATTCTGCATGGGTAATTTAAAATTTCTAATGTTGTCTGCATTTGATGAATTTAAAATTACGTGATTAGATGAAATTATCTTAAATTTGCTGAGCTTGTGAGAATGTGTAATTGTTCAAAGCTTAAAATTTACAGTATTGTAAATGCTTCTTTTGAAAAGTAAGATGCTTGTGATGATGTACATTGTGTGCAGATGCACATGTATTGGGATTGGGATGTGTGCGTTCAATCTCACCGTAGGGTTAGTGACTTGAAGTTGCTATATTGGTTACTTGAAAGGTTGAACTAAAAAATATCATGCTATCCATAACCATGTTTAAATTAAGTGCTCCATTTTTAATAATAGCTATAAAAGCCGTGCTTATTTAATAATAGCTATATAAAAGTATTTTTGTCACATATGTCCGGGGTTATTCAAATTTATCATGTTCAGGAATCAAAGGAAGGTACTGAAAACTGTAAAAGGAAGAAGTCAGATGGGGCAAAATTTGATAGTTCTTCCCAAGAGAAAGGTAAAGTCGAGAGAATGAAGCAAATTATAGGTTCATGTGAATTTGGTTTTATCCCTTTATCATGAGATTGTTTAATTAAGTTTTGTTTTCTGGTAAAATACCATTTCAATATGCTTTGAGTTTTGCCATTCATGTTGCCCTCTATCCTTCTCATTTTGTGTTGTTGGAGCAAGACATTATGTGGAGAAGATTGAGGACTGGAGGAGCGTCCCTTGTTAGTTTATTATCTAGTTACCATCTTCTCAGTTTGTAAAAAGTTACTGTCTGATAAAATTGCATTGCTGTTATCATATTATTGAATATACATGCAATATCTTGCATTTTTTATTTATCACTAACTCCTTGTGATTTTAGTTTATTTAAAAGGTTTTTTTGTATCTTAAATTTTGCTGAGAATGACTATAACAAGGAAGAGCCAATCAAATATCCAATTGATGATCTATTGCTGAAGCCTAGTCCAGATGATCCTCTTTTCAGTAGTTGTCCTTCTCCATCAAGAGACTTCCATGTTCCAATATATTGTGTGGGGGATCTCTTAATGGTTTGGGATTTTCTTATGTCTTTTGGTAAACTGTTACGGTTGTGGCCTTACCCTCTTGAAGATTTTGAAAATGCAATCTGCCACAAGGAAAGCAGTTTAGTTCTCCTAGTGGAATCACATGCAGTACTCTTTCGGGTGCTCATCAATGGCAATGATGAATACTCTTCAGCTGTACAGAAAGGAAAGCAGAAGTCTAAGGTCACCATCCCTCAAATATATTCTTTTTGTTAGTGTCATTGATGAATAAGTGTCTTTATTACATAAGGTAGTTGGTCCCAATTGAATCTCTTTCCTTGTTGTCTGGTATTGTCCTTGACTTACTTGCTCCATTACTGCTTTGATATGAAAATATCTCGTGCATTTTTATTTTCAGATTACAATGATTAATTGGAAAGAGTATTTATGCGATTTTCTAGAAATGATCAATATTCCCAAGCTGCGGCAGTATGAAGCAACCATAAAACGGGGACATTTTGGTTTTGTAGATGTCAATGCTAAAATAGAAATCTTTTGTGAATTAGTGAATCGAGCCCTTGAAACTGCTATTGTCAGGGAAAAATTGGATGAGTTTATTGAACAGCGGCTAACATTTGGGGCTGCTAAGAGGGAAGAAGCACTGGAAGCTGCTAGGAAGAGAAGAAAAGAAAAGGAGCAGTTGAAAGCAGATTCTGAAAGCAATGGTGGCGTGGATGGGGATCATCTAAATATTGTTGAAAGCATGTTGACTAACAAAAATCACAGAAGACAGATTCATGACGCTGGAAAGGATAGAGATGGAGAGATAGAAGCATGGCAAAAAGATGTGTTGTATAGAAGGTTAGATTTTATCTTGTTTTTTGCTGTTTCTGCATGTTTATGTGTATATCTACAATCACATTTTTTTCCATATTTGATGGAGATTGTTGCATTTACTATTTTTTTCTTTAAAAATATTAACAGTGGGATCAAGCATTCAAATTTCTGTTTAAAAAATGACACCTAAAAAGTTCAATCCAGAGCTGAAAAGACCAGCAGAAATTGGAAAAGAAGTATCCAGAAAGGAATCAAAGAAACACCTGAAGGGTGATAAGGATCTATTAGAGAAAAGTATAGAACAGAGGGTGCTACTTGTCTCCCTTATTTGACTGTTTTCTGTTATTTATGTTGCTCTTTTGTTAACATTGTTTTTTACAGAGAATATTTTGATCGGGAGATGGAGAAATGTTTTATTCGTACAAGTCCCTTAGGTAAGGACAGATATTATAATAGGTATTGGTGGTTCCACCGCGATGGGAGGATATTTATTGAAAGTCCTGACTCGAAGGAATGGGGATACTAAAACTGCAAAGAAGGGGTACTGTATGCAGATAGCCTGCTTTGTATGCATCTGTTACATTTATATCTTTTCTAATTTTTCAGTTGGCACGTTTGAATAGCTTGACGCCTTGGTGAGTTCATTGAATTGCAAAGGTGAGAGGGAACGGGGACTGCAAAAACAATTGGAAAAATATTATAGTAGAATATGGTGAGTTAAATGTGCTTTTTAGTAGATGAGTTTCATAGAATACATAAACTGCTTTTCCCCCTCCTTGGTTCCATTTCACACGGTGCATAAACCAAATCTTGATGCATTATTCAATAAAAAGCCTTACATATGAATTGTGGTCCATGTCCAATATTTACATATGCTTCATTAATGCTGTAAGTGGATAAACATAAAAGAAGGAATAAATTAGGAAAAAGTGCTATTATATCAGTTTTATTCACCTTAGCCCTTTGTGCTGAAAAATAAAGCATTTATTATACTTTTGTATCTCAAATGTAATAAATACTTTGGTTTCCGATAAAATCTTACCTATATCATATTGTGTCCTCTGTTAAATATAAGTTTCTTAGTGTTCTATGTATGTAAGGATTTTCAAGTTGGTGCTAATATTCTGGAATTATTGACTCTGACCAAATCAGAACTTAATATGAATGAAGTTGAATTAATTGCCTTGATAAAATAAAGACTATGATTTCTGTCATAAAACAGAACTCTCGAACTTACAACCATTCTTTGAATATATAATATAAAGTGAATCACACATAACATGCACAAGTAAGAGAACAAATGGTGGATATATGAGATGATAAAGCTCCGGTAAATAGAGAGAATATGGGATATTAAATTTAAAATGATTTTTCAGCAGATAATTTACTTTTATGACGTTAATTTATATCAGTATTTTTGACAATCTTTTCAATTAGGTAAGAATATTTTTAAACATTTCGGAACAAAATATGAAGATTAAAATTCTTTTATGTTCAATTTATTAAAATTGGAAGAATTTGTTTTCTATCAACATTTTCCCCTTGACTTGCGGGTTTTTGTTTTTCTCATTGTGTTTTTAGCTCAGAATTCCAGAAAAGATCAAAGGATTTGATGCATGGAATTGATCTTGATGACTCTGGTCCGAAGGTCTACTCGAGTTCGGGTTCCACCAAGGGAAAAATCCTGCTAAAGCTTTCCTCAGATATGTTAATAAGTGGAAAGGTGATGCAAGGTGGTCTGACATATGGTGAAGTTCTTCAAACTGATGAAACCTAAAACTTTTAAATGGCCTGGTGGATCATTTTCCCTTGGGGTTCATACTTCATAGGAAATAGGTTCACACTGTTGGAGAGAATGGGGATTGTTTTTCAATCCTTTTTGGATGATGGACGAGCGTATATGTATATATATATATATAAAAGTTGGTAGTGTATGTTTGACAACTTGTTTTAGTAATAATTTAATAAGTTTGTTTCAAAAGACGATTTAAGCTATAAATTTAATGAAAAATTTATTGAAAGAAATTAAAATAATTTATTTTAATGTTTATACCAAGAAATTTATAGAAACAAACGAAAAATAACAAATGTTTATAAACTTTTTTCAAATAAGGCCTATAAATGTTAGGCTTTTCTTATCTAAATAATATGTTTTTAAAAACTAATTCCTAAAATAATATTAATGTAAAACTAATTTTTCATTTGGTGTATTTTTTGTTATGTCAATACAAGTATCAGTCATACACCGACAATAGTATTTTTATTATTATTATTTAATGGACTACCGAATACCTTAGGCCGATATACATCCGTTGCTTGACACGTGTCATGACCACACTGGTATTGGACACAAGGAGACGATACCACTATCGATAGTCAAAGGACGTAAGCCCTATCGTTCTGAGCAGAATGATACTCGTCTTTTACTGACAAATAGTTTATACAGTGACAAACAATTAGTAAGGAGATAATCACACTAGTATTGAAGTCCCAACGGTGCCACAATTAAATTTTGATACATGCGGACTGTCAATGGAAATAATGGAAAAGAGGATTGTATAGTATTGATTGCATAATTATTTGTAATAGTTATTCTCTTATTTAAGATAATTAGCTGTAAATATATTCACGGTAGTTTAGTTGATTTATTGAACTGAAATCAACGTGCAACTTGTAATTTAAGTTTATTTATATGAGCAATTTGAATTAGGAGAGCACAGAGTTTTTGGCCAAACCTTTTCTTAGTATAACATGGTATCAGCCTAGGTTACGATCCAAAAACCTAACCTGCATTTTTTCCTCTTATTTTTTGCCAAACTCAAGTTTCACGATCCTGCGTTACGTTTATTGACGTTCTTGGTTTCTTTTCCGCTTTTATTTCTTGGTTATTTGTTTCCCAGTCCAGATTACCGTCTCATTTTTTTTTTCAATTCATATTTCCTTAGCTTCATGTCTACCGAAAAGCATGAAGTCTTATTGGTTTGCCTTAACGGCAAAAACTACTTAGCTTGGTCCTTCCATTTTGAGATATTTGTTACGAGACAAAATTTGTGGGGTCATGTTGATGGCGGCACCCTAATCCCTGACAAAGACAATGATAAGGTTGAACATGCCAAATGGGTAGTCAAAGACGCTTAGGTCACCCCAACATTGTTCTGAATCTTCGACCTTACAAGACAGAAGCCAAAATGTGAAATTACTTAAAAAAAGTCTACAGTTAAAACAACGCCGCTTGAAAATTCCAACTTGAGCATGTCATAGCTTCCTTTCAACAAGATAGTCTCTCCATCCCTGATTTTTTCTCTTGATTCATGAATCTTTGTGCTGAATACACTGATATTGTTTATGCAGACTTAACTTCTGAAGGTCTAAGTTCAGTACAATCTGTTCATGAAACTACTAAACGAGATCAATATCTCATGAAATTGAGATATGACTTTGAAGTTATTCGGTCCAATCTCATGCATTGCGACCCCGTACCATCATTGGATGCATGTTTCAATGATATGTTACGTGAAGAACAATGCCTACATACACAGTCCATCATTAAAGATAAAAAATCATCTACTGTTCCAGTGGCATATGTGGCATGCGGAAAGTCAAGAAGTCATGACATGAGTACTATTCAATGTTTCTGTTGCAAGCAATTGAGACATTATGCTTTAAATTGTCCAAAAAAATTATGCAACTACTGCAAAAAGCATGGACATATTCTTAAGGAATTCCTAATAAGGCCACCAAAGCGAAATGTCACAACTTTTACTGTTGCAGTTGATTCATTTGTTCCTAACAATTCTGCCAATGCAGCACTGGATCAACAAAATGCTCCTACTGCTACTTCAACGATGACCTCTGAAATGGTTCAACAGATGATCATTTTTGCATTCTCTGCTTTAGGATTCTTAGGTAAATCCTCTTCATCTTGGTACTTTGATTCGGGTGCTTTCAACCACATGACTAACAATGCTCAATTTCTCACTAATGTGAAAAAATATCTTAGAAATCTCAAGATACATACTGCTGACAGAAATCAATTGCTTATCACAGCTGCGGGTAATATTTCTTCATCTTTCACAAATATTTTTGTCTTTCCTGGTCTCACTAGTAATCTAATTTTAATTGGTCAATTAGTCGAGAATGATTGTCAAGTACAATTCTCACAATCTGGTTATCTTATGTCGGATCAACAATCAAGGAAGATCATTGCGAAGGGGTCTAAAGTTGAACATCTTTTCCCAATTCATTTGTCATTGCCTTCAAATCTTTCTTTGCCTTTAGTTTCTTGTAATTCTACCCTTATTGATTACTAGGTGTGGCATAAACGTCTTGGACATCCAAACGCAAATGTACTTCATGACTTGCTAAAATCTAGTTTTCTTGGAAATAAACACACTCCATCTCTTAATGTTGTTCATTTTGATTGTATTCCTTGTATGCTTGTTAAAAGTAAAATTATGCCTTTTCAACCCATCAATCTAATACAACACAAGCTTTTAATATCATCCACAGTGATGTTTGGGGGGTGGCACCGGTTATATCTCATGCTAATTACATATATTTTGTAACTTTTATTGATAATTATAGTCGTTTCACTTGGGTCTATTTCTTGCGATCAAAAGATGAAGTCTTTTCCACTTTCAAAACTTTTCATGCTTATGTTCAAACTTAATTTTCATCAAAAATAAAAATATTTCGCTTTGATAACTGGGAGGGGAGGGGGGAATACATGTCACACTCATTTCAGGAATTTTTGCAATCCAATGGCATTTTATCTCAAAAGTTATGCCCCTCAACTCCACAACAAAATGGGATAGTGAAAAGAAAAAATTGCTATTTGCTCAATGTTGTTTGCACCCTTTTGTTGGAGTCTCATGTGCCTTCACGTTTTGGTGTGAAACTCTTTCCACTACAGTCCATCTTATAAACAGAATGTCATCTCTATCATTAGGTAAGGAATCCCCTTTCACTCTGTTATATGGTCACCCATCAAATTACTTCACTCTTCTTATCTTATTGTGGAATATATTGAATGTGCTTTTCTTGGATATTCTCCTTATCAAAAGGGTTTTCTATGTTATGATCATAAGCTTCGTAGAATTCAGGTATCTAGAAATGTCATCTTCCAAGAAAATATATATTTTTTCTCATCACATCATGATCCAGTCTTTTATCCAATTTCTATTTTGCCATTGTTTTCTAACTCTCATGCATGCAGGTCAACAATCTCCTAAACCTCTCTTGACCTACAAAAGATGTAGTACTGCCACCCATAATAAACTAATCCAATCTCATGGGCTCCTTCAAGATGATTCCTTGGCTGCTGGTCTAGTAGAAGAACTAGAACTAGAACCAACTCCCCTACGATGCAACTCACGCGTTAGTAAGCCCTCAAAAAGGTATATCACTTCCATGACATCATTATTATCTTCTATTCCTATTCCTTCCTCTTATAAACAGGCCATAGAGAATGAATGTTGGCAGAAAGCTATTGAAACTAAACTTCTTGCCTTGGAAGAAAATCAAACATGGGACATAGTGTCATGTCCATCATCTATTAAACTTTTGGGAAGCAAGTTTGTGTTTTCTATAAAGTTGCATTCGGATGGATCCATAGACTGTTACAAGGCTCGTTTGGTTGTACTTAGAAACAAGCAAGAGTATGGATTAGACTATGATGAGACGTTTGCCTCAGTCGTCAAGATGACAACCATGTGCACTATTCTTGCTCTTGCTGCATCACAATCTTGGCTACTACATCAAATGGATGTCAAAAATGCATTCCTTTATGGTGATCTTCAGGAGGAAGTTTATATCAAACTTCCTAATGGTATGCCTACACCTTCATCTAATACTGTTTGCAAACTAAAACGATCTTCATATGGATTGAAACAGGCACCAAGAGTATGGTTTGAAAAGTTATGATCGACATTACTTGATTTTGAATTCACTCCAAGTTAGTATGATCCATCTCTTTTTCTACAAAGGACTCTTTAAGGCATCGTGGTGCTTCTTGTTTATGTGGATGACATTGTGGTGACTGGTTTTGATCAAGATGCTATTTCTATAATCAAAAACCTATTGCATTCAACTTTTCATATAAAAGAGTTAGGCCAACTCACTTACTTCTTGGGTTTAGAGGTGCACTATCATCATGAAGGCATTTTTCTAAATTAACAAAAGTATATTCAAGACTTGGTCCAACTAGTTGGACTTAAAATGCAACCCTTGTTGACACTTTCATAGAAGTTAATGTTAAATATAGAGAAGATGAAGGTGACCTTCTGGATGATCCCACTCAATATCGCAAGCTAGTAGGAAGTCTCATCTATGTAATTATCACTCGCCTTGATATTTCTTTTGCTATCCACACAGTAAGTAAGTTCATGCAATCTCCACAATATTTCCATCTTTCAACACTACAACGAATCATTAGATACCTCCTTGGCACCCCAAAGCGTGGTTTATTTTTTCCTACTGGTTCATGAATGAAACTCCAAGCATATAGTGATGTTGATTGGGCTGGATGTCCAGACACAAGAAAATCTACTACTGGCTGGTGTATGTTCCTAGGGAATGCTCTTATTTCATGGAAATGTAAGAAACAAGATTTAGTCTCAAAGTCATCCACTAAAGCATAATATTGTGCAATGTCTGCCGCTTGTTCTGAAATTATATGGTTGTGCTTCTTACAGAGCTTGGATTCTCTCAAGAACAACCAACTCCATTGCCTGCTGACAACACCGATGCCATACAGATTGCAGCAAACCCAATTTACCATGAACAGACAAAACACATCGAGCTTGATTGTCACTCTTTCGAGAAGCCTATGATCGAAGAGTCATCAATCTACCATGTCTCAACATTTATTCAAATAGCTAGCATTTTTACTAAATCCTGGACATGTCAACAACACAATTTTTTACTTGGCAAATTGATGCTTGTAGATTTACCATCATCAATTTGAGGGGAATGTCAATGAAATTAATGAAAAAGAGGATTGTATAAGATTGATTGCACAATTATTTGCAACAATTATTCACTTTTTTAAGATAATTAGCTGTAAATGTATATATAGTAGTTTAGCTGATTTATTGGGTTGAAATCAATGTGATAGCTTGTAATTTAAATGTATTTATGTGAGCAATCTGAATGAGAAGAGCACCGAGTTTTTGGCCAAACTTTTTCTTAGTTTAACATGGACTACCAAGGTATGCTTTCAAATATCGTTCTAGTTGCTTCCTATTATTAATCTCCTTTCTTCTTGGTGCAGTAAACACAATCTCATTTTTCTTTGGGGTACCAACCTTCTTTGGAAAGAACTACAGTGAAACACATTGTATGATTAATCATCTAACATAAAAAAAGGCAAGAAAGGTTGTGTCATTATTGACTTTTAATGACTTGCATGAAGAATGAAACTCTCTTCACTACTTTCACGTCACAATTACATTGAAAGCCCTTGAATATGTCTTGCAAAAGAAATTACATTTATGATATGAATAACATATACCTTCAAAAAGTCGAATAAAAATATTATTTCTCTTTTATTATTTTCTTTTAAAGTTATTAGATACATCTGACAAATTGTAGTAACTTTAATGGTTTCACAAAATTTAAACTATAAATCTTGATTTCACGTTTAGTTTCGCCCATTAAGGAGAGAAAACTAGATTTCATAGCTATGAAAGTTCTATACTGAATGTCAATTTCCATCCTTCATCTCTTTTATTAATCTTTTTTTTCAAATCATATAATACAAGTAACATGTTGCTATTAGAGGGGTAGAATCATTCTTTCATGGACTTTGAACTGGTGTCTAGTCAAGCATCATTTGCTGTTACAAATTGTTCTTTCGTGGGAGTGCCTCACAGTGTAATAATGTGGAAGAGATTGGTGAAGGTATTCAAGGGTTTTACTGAGATCAAGAGACCCAAAAAAGAACAAAACAAATGCACACATACGGAATATAAAGTTATGAACTATTTGTTAGTACAAGAACAGTATGATCTCCTTAGAACGATACAACTGACGTCCTTTGACCATTGACAGTGGTATCATCTCCTTATGTTTGATACTAGTGTGATCACAACATGTGTCGAACAACAGATGTGTATCAGCTTAAGGTGTTTGATAGTCTATTAAATAATAAAAAAAAAATACTAACATTGATGCATGGTCGATACTTGTACTAACATAGCAAAAAATATTATTTTAGAAATTAGTTTTTAAAAATGTATTATTTAGATAAAAAAAGCTTAAATTTTATTATCCTAATATTTTATGTTATATAATTTTATCATTTGGATGTTAAGCAAACTCAATTGTAACGACGGTAAAGCTTGTGTCATTTTTCATTATTTGAATGATGTCAGTTAATTTTAAAATTTGCTTTTTTTATCTTATCTACAAATAGAGTAAAATTTTGGTACTCCTAAGTTACCTATTTTTTTTTATAGTTTTCTTGTTTGATAACTTCTTTTTTATTTTAAAAAAAATCAATGAAAGAATAATCACGTATTGCTATTTTAAGAAAAAAAATATATTATTGAAATTTATTTCATACAAATTACAAAGGTTTTTTTTTTTTTTTCTGTTTTGTTTTACTTAAGAGTGTTTGGTTTCACATTATAGGTGGATTTCCATTTACAATTTTTTTAACGCTTTTTCAAAGCCAACTAAAACTAATTTAAGAGTTATAATATTTGAACAATTTATTTGAATACTTTCATTATATATTTATTTGTTATTACATTTGCTTTTGTTTATTTATTTTTTCATATTTTACATCAGAGTATTTTTTTTTTTTTTAAGAAGACATATGATGGTTCGTATGGAAGTGTTAAAATAACATTTTTCTCATGATCTTTTTTTTCTTTTAACTAAAGCTGAACATTAACTTACATGTTTAGTAGATAGTACAACTTAGTATTTTGTATTGTTTCTTAAATTAATTTTATCTACTCCTTAAATTATTTTTAGAATAAAATAAACTATTTTTTATTTGTTGTTATTTTTTATATTTTAACAAATTACATGAAGTCTAAAACTCACATGTCATTTATCGTATTTAACATAAATGTATATGTTTTACAGAGTATAAATGTATTTTCATTTTGTTACATAACTTTTATTACATTGAGTATATATTTTTTAAAATGTAATCTTTATTTAAAATTTAAACTTTTGTAATTTAAAAAATTTATTTTATTTTCTTAATTTATTTTTATTTAATATAATATGATATTTGTTATTAATAACAATATTTACTCATTTATATATTTAAAAAAGGTAATGCAATTAAGTTTTTAATTTAATAATATGTGTAATGTGCAAAAAAAATTCATTTGTTACTCATAAATATAATATTTATTTATTTATTTATAATTTTTATTAAAATTATTTATAACAAGAATTAAATAGCAAAGTACCAATTGTTTCATGAAAATTATTGTATAATATGATTGATATATATATTTTTTAAATCATTGAATAAGTTAGGAATGTCTTTTTTTTTTATTGCCAGTATATGACTGTGTTTAAGAGAATGAAATATAAAGTAATCAATATTAGTTACAAATTAATAATTGAATTTTTAGTAATTTTATATGCTTTTTAATAATTTTTTATTATCTTGTATAATATTATTCATGATAATAAATTACATATAATAATTATTTATTAAAAATTATAAAACTTAATGCAATTTAGTACATTAATACTATTAAATGTTATAACTTTTTTGTCCTATGTAATATTGTATAAAATTTTAAAAATTAGTTTAATATTATCATTAATTTAAAGTTATCACTTTAACTTAAAGTAATTGTACTTCAAACAACCGTATATTATAACAAAATATTTATTAAATATTATTATTTTTATTTATTAATTAAAATTATAATTTTATTTTTAATAAATGTTTTTATTTAATATTATTACAGTCACAAATTACAAAATAAAATTTGAGCTTTAATTATTAAAAACACAAAAAATACCTAAAAAAAGGTATAAAATATTTTCCTTCACGAGAACCCAAATCTATATTAGCTTGGCTTCAGCTTCATCTCCAAGAGCAATGGCTGACTTGGGTTCTGTTTCCTTGCTTACGTAGTGGCATGTTAGTGGACACGAGATGAGAAAGTAAGAATGAGTGTGTGACACGTGGACCAGCATAGACCAGAATCTGCGTCCAGCGAAGCATAATCATGTGTGCCCATTGACCCTTCCCTTTCATATGAATCACCCAATACACTGTATTATGTTTTTCTTTTCCTCAGTTGTGATAACTTCCCCTCTCTTCTCATGCAATTTCAATGACTGTAACTCATGTAATTGTCATATGTATTTAAAGAAATGTTCTTCAAATTTAGCTAATCCTTTTCTTTCAATTAAATACCAATGAATGAAGAAAGAATCTCTCTTAAGAAAAAAAACATCTTAAATTTTTGTCTTAAATGTAACTTTTATTTACTTAAATCATTAACACCTATATTTGATAAATGTTAAAGATTTGAATTTTCATTTATCTCTTTAAAACAAGGTAAATGTAATTTTTATTATAAATATTTTTTTAGCTGGACATTATTTTACTTAAAAATAAAACATCATATCTTCCCTACAATTTTAATCATAGAAATAAATTATGAAAACATAATTAAAAAGCATTACTTATTTTCATATACATATGCAATACTTTCAATTATTTTATTTTATTTTGCTTAATATTTTTCTTTCTATTCTATTCTATTATTTATCATGTTATTTATTATATTATATATAATAATTATAAAAATTATAATTTAAAATAAATTATTTATTATTTACTTTTTTACTTATAATTTTTTAAAGTAAATATTAAATAAAAGTTTATATATTTATTATCTTAAAAATATAAAATATTTAACTATTTCTTTATTTAATAATTAAATACATAAAGATAATTGATAAAAGTAAAAGGTTGAAGGGTTTATTTTTTAAAGAAATAATTAAATAAAATGTAAATCATGGGAAGAAAATGAAATAGAAGAAGTGAAGGCACACTTAAAACTAAGGGACACGTGTCAATTAAGGAGGGAAGAAGCATGAAGAGAAAGGATGAACAAAGGTTGATGTTAGCAATTGGAGTCATTCATTGGAAAAGAAGCATTAGCTTTTGGGACAGACAGCCCTAATGGCGGTGCCGTCTCTCTAAAGAAGAAAACCGTAACAGCCAACCTTAGATTCTCTTTCTAACCATTTTCAATTCCTGTAATAATTTTATTTTTTATTTAATTTCTCACATAACAACAACAACTATACACTAGCAAACCCTCCCAATATACCATTATCTTTTTCTCTGCAAAACAACAATTTGTCCACAACCTTAAAATACTCAGTTCCCCACTTGCCAATTTCACAATCATCATATGCCAAAAAAGGTTAAAGTTAAGAAAAAGAGAAAAAGCAAGAAAATTGGCAATTGATCTTCCGTTAATTGAAATGCTGAAGCTCTTTAGGGCCTATCAGTGTTTTCTTGGCTTCTTCCTCGTAATCTCTATCGTGGTTTCCGTCTTCACAGGTACTAATTCTCACTCCCAAGAGATCAAACTCGCCAAAGTTTTGATTTTTTAAAGGTTTTTACTTTTCTGTTTTTGAATTGTGTCTCTTGTGGCTCTGGGTTTTGTTGATGTGTCTAGCTTAGATCTGAGAGCAATTGAAAGCATGATTCAGTTTAGAGGTTAAAGCAATTCAGGTTTTTTGAGCTTAATTATGATACCCTTCATGTTTATCCTTCCTTATGAGGAAAGAAAGTACTGGGCAATGTGCAACAATTTTAACTCCACATTTTTCATTGTATCATCTCAGCGTGTTCGTTTGTTTTGCTCCTCCTGGGTTATACTTCTTTTTATGAAGTACCCATTTAACTTCTGGTCGGACTGATTGTAATTTTGGCTTAATTTATTTAATGCATTTTCTTTGTAATGATACTGAAATTGAGTCTTATATGCTGAATTTTTGGCCTTTGATTTTTTCTGTAGCAGGGTAGTTCATCTTTACCGTTCAGATTTCGATTGCTACTGCAACATGATGCCATTTTTCACATTGGATTGAGGTCAATTTACTGGAAGGTGATTTGATATTACGGATTATGAGTGTCGTGATTGAAACCTTTTTGTATGTGGTTTTGCTAGTGCCATATCCACTTCCTTGCAGAAATTATATATGATGGTTATCAGTCAAAGGTGATAACTAAAACTATGTGTGACAATGGCTTAGCTTCCCAAAACTCTGAGGAGATGATTTACATTTTATCATGCTATTCATACAACAACAACAACAACAACAACAACAAACCAATCTTTTTTTCATTAGGTGGGGTTGGTTACTTGGATCAAAGAACATCATTGTAAATATATATCTACAAGCTAACCATTGACCTCTAAATCCTTCTTCATGGTTTTGCCTATGGTTTTCTTGGTCTTTCTTCATGTTAATCATACAGAGAAAGAGTTTGTTTTCAGTTTGATCATCAAATTTCGTTATTTATTATTTAAAGTTATCCTTTTATTATATAGTTTTTGTCTTTATTTTTGTAACTATATGTAAACCTTGATTGTACTTGTGCCTTTTGTTGGATGAACTATCAAGAAGGCTTTGTTTCTCTCTAGTGGAAGTTGATAAACCACTGAATTTAATTTTAGTTTTTAACTTCTTGTTGCATGTTTGCTTCCACTTCTGAAATATCCTTAACATTTTATATGCTATTTAATTTTTAGATCCTTTTCTACAAAAAGATGGCAGCTGAGCTAGTCAATGCTGCAACAAGCGAAAAACTGGCTGAAACTGATTGGACAAAAAATATTGAAATCTGTGAGTTAGTTGCTCATGATAAAAGGTACACACAAAGCTTGCATCTCTAGTTCGGTGTTACTTTCTGATGTATCAATATCCTTAAACGTTGGGAAATGAATTGTTGATGCCAATTGTAGGATTGTATCACATGAAACTAAACTTATTTAATTTTGTTTATGAATAGCTTTTTATGTTTTAGATTTTGATTATGACACTTTGTAAATGTTTGCGTGCTTTTTCTTTTCTCCATGTCTGAATCGAATCTATGATCTCTACCCTTGTCACTAGAGCTATGTCTAGCAGCTAATTATGTTTTTCATTATCGGAAGATATTTGTGATGAACGATAGCTTTTCTTTCTTTTTGCTGAAATTGATTGATGGGTTCCTGCAAATAAGATTTTTTTCATTTTAGCCAAACCTTTTTTATTTGGAAATTTGTTTTCTTTTTCAAAAGGAAAAGTTATAACTCTTCAAGTAGTTGATAAATGACTGATATCTGGTGCGTGACATACATAGTCTGTGGTTGGATTAGCTTATCTTTTTTCAAAACAGCTTATAATCAAGATCTTACCAGGATAGCATTTTAAAAGAAAGTTTAAATCTTAAGAAATAATCAAATCCAAATGAGATCTTAATTTGTAATTCAATTTATGTTCTTCACAGTTCTTGTTCACTCCTATTCCTGGCTTGGCTTTCTTCACCTGATTATGAACATAGATGAACTCATTATCGTGTCAGATTGTCAGGATAAGCCAAGCAGGGTTACTGTTTTTAACTATCATATCTTTTGAATATGCAGGCAAGCTAGAGATGCTGTTAAAGTTATCAAAAAGAGACTAGGAAGCAAACACCCCAATACTCAACTTTATGCTGTCATGGTGAGTATAATGTCCTTACTGTGAACTTGCTTACTCATAATTTATCATGTGAATTTCTAATAGTTTTACCTATACTGAAAAGCTAATGTAAAGAGACAGTTTTCACTGTATCTGATACAGAGAAGCTTGGCTAGTTGACTTTTTTGTGTTGAATATTTTCATTGCTTTCCTGTTCTGTAGTGTTCTACTAGTCATCTTTGATCTATTGATTTTCTAGTTGCTGGAAATGTTGATGAACAATATTGGAGAGCATATTCATGAGCAGGTGATTGATACTGGAATTCTTCCGATTCTTGTGAAAATTGTGAAGAAAAAGGTGAGTTTTCTCCACAGACTTTTGTTATTTTGCACTATCAGCTTTTCTTAACCTCAATTTTTTATTTCTCTGTTTCTTTGGTTGCAGTCTGATTTGCCTGTGAGGGAGCGGATATTTCTCCTACTAGATGCTACACAAACATCCCTTGGTGGTGCATCTGGAAAGTTTCCACACTATTATAATGCATATTATGATTTGGTGGTAGGTGCAAATCCATGGGATATTCATATGGTTTGATATGGATTCATTTAACTATTAGTAGGTGGTAGGCGGTTGTATTGGCAGAGAAAGAAAGAGTGAGGTTATTTAAATTAAAAGATTTTAGAAGTAGAAGAGGCTATATAGCACTCAGAATTCAATTTGACTTCTATTGAATCTTTAATTGCTTACTGGAAGGAGTATATGGTGCTAAGTGCTAACTTAAGGTAATGATGATTGTAATACTATATTAGAGCTAAGTCCATGGATGATCTGCAAATATGCTGGGTATTAAGTATTTGCTGGCCCTCATGTTACTAATAAACTTCTCTGTAACATTTGTTGCCAAAATTATTGACAGCTATCACTTTCGTACTCCTTTGTACATAATTCAAGGGGTTGTTGCCAAGAAAATTGGTTGCAGGGATAGTTGTCTTTTTCAATAACAATATATGCCCTTTGAATGCCAATACTAAAATCAAAGTCATGACATTGGGTTTATACATTTTACAGAGTGCAGGAGTGCAGTTTCCTCAAAGGGACCAATTGGTCCAATCAAATCATCCTAGTTCACAACCTAGTAGGACTAATGATGTACCAAACAGGGAGCAGGCCTCACCTCGACATGAAGCAGTTGCTCCGCAAGCAGAACCCCAGACTGTCCCCGAATCAAGGTGACTTTTGCTTTTCAGTTTTTGAGTACTTGTGATTGACTGGATCTGTTGAGACCCTTTTTCTAGATGACTATTGAAATATTTATTATGGTAAGGAGAATTATTTGCCTAGTTAGTGGATGGAAACTGGGATAAGAAGATTCAGCCTAATATAATTTGTTTTCGGTCTAATTTAGTGAATGATAAGAGATAGTTTCAAAACCTATTTTTGGGTGGATTTGTTTTTTATGATAAATTCTTTCTGAAATTATTTGTTCAAATCATCATTTGCATCAGCTTGTATTTTGCAGCATTATTCAAAAGGCTAGCAATGCATTAGAAGTACTGAAAGAGGTCCTTGATGCTGTTGATGCTCAAAATCCTCAAGTGAGTCCTGAGAGTTAGTTATTGAATCTGTGAATAGTTGCCTTCTGACTTTTGCCGAAAAAAATGTTTTATTTTCTAGGGAGCAAGGGATGAATTCACCCTTGACCTTGTAGAACAATGTTCCTTTCAAAAGCAAAGGGTAGTGCATCTTGTGATGACTTCTCGGTAAGGACTTCAAATTTCTCGTCTCTCCTTATTGTCTATACAATCTCCTTCTTTCTGCTTTGTGAACTTGAGATGGTTCAGAGGATTGATGGCTATGCCTTTACTTCTAGTCTGTTGGTAGTAAGAATTTTGCTTTACTTTTATCCTATAAAACTTTGTAAACCCAAAAAAAAAAAAAGAAGAAATCCTATCTAGGCTTTGTTTATTAGTATATATATATATATATATATATGGGAAAATTAAAACCACAAAATCTGTACTAGTGATAAAAACATTCTAGTTTCTTGAACAAATAAGTTAATGAATGGATTCTCATTATTTGAACATATTTGACTAGTTGAATGGTTAATTATTCCTAAACTGTAATTACTTTTAGCAATATCTTTTTTTCATGGAATTTTCCCTAATATTTATGTATTTGCTTATGCACAACACATGTATTTGTTACTGGTTTTGTATGGGTCTTATGTAGAGATGAGAGGATAGTTTCTCGAGCAATTGAATTGAATGAGCAACTTCAGAAAGTTCTTGCAAGACATGATGACCTTCTTGCTGGCAGAGCTACAACGGCTGCTATTCGATTTGATCACGAAGAAGCAGAGGAGGAAGAGGAACCTGAACAGTTAATTCAAAGGTGCCTTGCCTGTTCTTGAAGCTCCATGTATTTCCATTTTGTAATGAAGGATAACACTGGTTTTCAACATTCTTTCATCTCTGTATGATTAATACCTTGCAGATTACGCAAGGGAAAGGCTTGTGCAAGGCCAGAAGATGAGGAGACTGAAACTGACATTGCTCGCATGGGTTTACTTGGAGAGAGACTCAATCGACCATTGATACGACCACTTTCGTTAGAGCCACCACCTCGTGATGCCGATACTCGCTCTCCACCTGTAGTGATCGCACCTCTGCGTCCAAAACATAATGGGGAGGCTCCTCATCATGTGGCAATTCCACCACCACCTGCAAAGCATGTTGAGAGAGAGAGATTTTTTCAGGAAAACAAGGATGGTTCTAATTTGTCTGGCCACATGAGAGGACTCTCCTTACATAGTCGTAATGGAAGCAGCTCTCATAGTGGAAGCTTTGATTTTAGTGATTGATCTCTTTAACAACAGCACCTCTTTTAGCTTTTCTTTTCATTTTTGTCTAACTTTGGAGTTGCTATTATTTAAGTTGTGAGAAGTTGGTGATTTCTGTTTTAGTCTTGGTGAGTATAGAGGGGAAAAAAAGAAAACACATATGCTATGCTTCAGTTCATAAATTACTTGTAATTAATTAAGTTCTCTTAAATCATATGCTATGACCTGAGGTTTGTAAGTTTCAGGTGCAAGTGTTATAACTGACTGTTTTTTCTTTCCTTAATTTCTATAAGCTACATATTTTCTTCCAACTCCATACATTCTAAAACCTTCAAAAGACCACTTTTACATGTTTGTGTGTCTACTTTTGAAAAACAAAATAAAATTAGAGCGAATTCATGCAACTCTCTCAACTAGCTGGAAGTTAATTTTCCTCCCAATACAATACATACCCCATTAATGTTCAGGCAATGAATAAGAAAAGGGAGATAAGATGCCTCCTGTTACATTATTATTATTTCATTTCTTTTCCACCATTGTTCCTGGTTACCCTTATTATCCTATATTACTCCAAGAGTTAGTAAAGCAGCAACTTAAGCATTACCCAACTCTACTTTTTTTTCAATTGAACTTGTGCAGAAGCTTAAAACAATACTACATTGCAAAAATCGCATTATACTGTAACCTTTAAAAAACATTAGAAGTCATCTGTGAGTTGTAATATAAGTCATCCTTGAAGTTTGTCATGCCCAAACCTAGAAATGAAGCAACATCTGCCTTTTCTATTTGTTTAATTAGCATAATAAACAAGTATTTGTTCAATTTAAAGTTGGGTAAAATTAATTTTAAATCATTGAATATAATTAAAATATGTATCTACATTAATTTCATTTTTGGAATTTACTTTAAAACGTATGCTCAATTTATGGAGTTAATCTGAAATGTAAGATAATGAATGTTAGACCATTTTTGTCACCAAAATTACAACATAAGTTGTGCGAAATTGTTACTTTAAAAAAAAAGAAGTTAAATTATATATTTAATCTCTATATTTTGATATTTTTTTTAATTTAGTCTTTATACTAAAAAAATGTACAATTTGATCTCTATATAAATAAATAATTATAAATCAATTTTTATTATTTAAAATTCGTTAATAATGTTAATTTTGTTTTCGATGTAATTTCTACGATAATATTTAATGATAAAAAAACATATCAAATAAATCAAAAGTTGCATGAAATAAAATTCCTTCATTTTCTTAATTGAAACAGAGTTCTTAGTTAATTTTATTGGATTCATCCAAAATATTGAAAAGTGCAAAAGTCTCAATTTTGGGCGTTGAATATTTTTAGTTATGGATTCATCAACACTTTTTTTTTATTATTATGCACGAACCAATAAAACTAATTTTATTCATAATAATAATTAATATAAAAACAAAACATAAGTTTTATTTGTATTTTTATTAAAAAAATTCAATAATGAATTATTTTATTTGTACTCAATTGTTGATATTGACTATATAATAAAAACTGCATTAAACATAGTTGTTGAAGAGAGAGCAGAAAACGAGATATATATAAGAGATAATTTTATTTTAATACACATATATCACATTAAAATATATATAATAAGAAAATAATAATTAATTGGTTGCTGATTAGATTTATAAAAACATAAATTATAAATTTTTTAAAAGTCATAATAGAATAATTATAATATATTATATATAACAATAAAAAAATTGCATTCATTATTAATTTAATAAAATATTGTTATTACATTATAGAAGGATTTTTAATTATTAAACTATAATTGAATATTTTATAATACTTTTTATTTTTTATATTATAATTATGAGGTGAAAATACAATTATAATATTTATTTATTTAGCTTTATGATAGTTGAATAATATATATGGTAAGTGAAGAAAGAGAAAATGTAAAAAATAAACAAAATAGCACTCAAAATTAGAATAAATTTTGTAATTACAAAATGGAGATAAAAATTTGCTTTATAATTTGTTTGATATATATGATAGGATGAAAATAAAAAAGATGAGAATTAGAAAAGAATTGGATAAAATTATAATATACTCGTTCTTTTTATCTAAATATACTAAAATAATAAATTAGGTATATTATATTATTTTATCTAAGTCTATTTCTAACCTTTTTTTCAGTGGATAAGATTTACACCAGAGAGAAGAATATAATAAGACTACGTGATAAACTTATTATATCTTGTTGGTTTACTAAACATAAGAGATAGAATATCTTAGAAAATGATATTTGATCATGCTCTATTATTTTATCTATATCTATCTAATGGATCAGATGCATGAAAAGAAATCTAGTGCAGTAATTTTAATGTGAAAAATTCTATTTTAATTTGTTTATTAACTTTGTCTTCTATTGCTTGAAAAAAACATGAAACCCATATAAAAAAATTCTCACCAATGTTGCCCTGAAAATGGGTACGAGAGCAAGAGACTTTTCTTTTTTCTTTTAGTTTACTATAATGAAATAATTTTTAAGATAATATAATAAAACAAAAAAAGTTAAAATTAAAGTATTATAAAAATATTATATTAAAAGGTTTATTTTTTATTAAATAATTTTTTTGGTATTATAATTTTTTTGCTATAACTTATCTACTTTTTTTTTATTCTTTTTTCATTTATCCAAATAAGTAAAAGAAAAAGTTCCCACTTCTTTTAACTCTTTATAAAAAATAATTATCGTTATTTTTTCAATAAAACAAATAATTTATTTTTAAATGCATTATTTGTTAATTTTTTCATACTAGTATTTATATGAGATTTATATTGTTAAGACACTTACACAAGTGAATATATTATTCATTTAAGACTTAATTGCCTTTGTCTATAGAGTTATTTGATTTTAATTTTCCAATTTTTAATTAGCGACAATTTTAGTTCATTTTAGCAAAATTTAGATCTCCACACTAGAGCCTCTCCTCGAAACCATTAATTGCTTCCCTGATTCCTTTCATGACCTCAAACACCTTGACAACACCATCTTATGCGACTAAAATATGCTCAATTTAAAAGAAAAATAGAACTAAAATTGCACCATTGAAAATTGAGGGATTAAAATTGATCTCAACTCTGTAAGTAAGGGAGACAAAAATGCAATTGCTTTCAGTTACCAATTTGACCATTTATGACATATAACTATATTTTGTTAGTGTTAATCAAATAGTTATTTATTTCTTATAAAAAGGACAAAAATAATATTTCTTTCCTACCCATTTTAAATTTCATCCGAAGTTGTGTGTGGTTTTTGATCAACAAAATAGTAAACTTGTCAGTGTCTGATAAACTCGTTATTGCCTCTCTAACTCCTTTTCAGCTAAAACAGCCGAATGGTTTTCGAACTCTCATATACCAATCAACAAAGATTTGTAGTTTAAATACATACAATAACATTCTGAATAGCATTCAAATTCTTTCTCACGTTTCCATCCACAAATGAAGTCTCTAAAACTAGACTTGAGAGCTCCCTAGTACATGCCATAGAATTTTTAGTAGCATGTGATGCTCACATTATGCATGTACAAGCAAAACTGAAATTTTGATCCATTGTCAAGTTTTTTACACTGATCTAGTCATGCATCAACACATTATAAAATGAACTTAGTAGACAATCCTAACAACTTGAAAAGTCAAAATTTTAAAATTACGCGCAAGGACATGATTAATCATAGTATAAAACAACTATATACTGACAAAGGATCAAAATTGAACTCAAACTAAAATCCTCTATCTTAGAGGGCATGAGGTGAGTGATTCATTCACCTAATAGAGGGCCATGTTCCCCACTGGTGCAGAAGACCCTCCTCACCTGCCGTGACTTGTAGAAACAAAAGAAGCAGCACAGCCAGCATAGCTACTCTTCCATTCCAAGTTTCAGCACTTTTTGTCCAACCCCATTCCCACACTATAACTGGAGGAGGTAACTCCCTGCGTTGTGAATCATATGTTGCCAATAACTCTTCTACGCTGCCAAGTGGAACCAGAGACTGACAAAGTGCACAAGCTTCCAATTAGATCACAAGACACAAGTATATAACTACCAAATACACTATCTATATGGAAGTGTTTTAAAAAGAACACTGAATGAAACATTTCCAGCTAGAATATGTATAAATTTATGGAGGAGTTCAAGAATACCTGCCGAGCTTCAAGGTTTGAAGCTGCCATGGCACCAACATATGGGAGACTCTCAATAACAGCATCTGCCAAATCAGAAATGAATGTGGGTTCACATCCTAAAGCAGGAACACGGCCCCACTTTTCTATGCCAGATTCTAGAGCCAATTCTTTGTATTCCACATCAATTTCTTCTAGAGTTTCAATATGTTCGCTGACAAAGCTGTGAATTAAGCACAAGTTAACAATGTCCACATCTGAGAAAGAGATAAAGAAAAGAGGTGGAGATGATATAGATAAATAGGAGTAAACTAAAACTATTATATTTACCTAATAGGAACAGCCAACAAACTTTTCACACCCTTTTTTCCAAGCTCAACTATTGTCTCGTCTGTATAGGGTTTTAACCATTCCACCGGTCCAACTCTACTCTGTAACAATAATTACAGTCAATAGTTAGAAATCCAGAAAAAGACATGTCTAAAAGCAGTGTTTGAAAAGTTGTGAGTAAATGTGTGTTAGTGTGAGTTCAAAGACCATAATTCTTTAGTTACGGGCAATAATTTTTTGTTTGTAACCACTTGACATTTACAGAACAATTATTCTTTAATGTACGTTAAAGGTTATAATATCACTATTATAAATAGTAAATTATACTCATGTATTTGGTATGATAAAATAATAAAATCCTCTTATTATTATAATTTTTCTTTTTTAGTTTCTAACAGATTCATTGTGAATTATTTCTCAGAGCCTTGCAATCAGAACTACTGGAGAATCAATTGTGGGAAGAAACAAAAAGTAGTTACCTGATAAGCTAGAGTGAAGGAATTATTTATCTTTCGTGCCTCAAGTTCTTCCATTATCAAATCCACACATTCCTCCATCTCAGCCTTGTATGGATCACCAGCCTCTTCCACATAAGCAAGAGGTACCCCATGTGCACTAAAGAATATCATGACCTGCAATGAGCAGGAATTACTTGGACTCACAAGCTAACACAAACAAAGAAGCAAGAGTAACTCAATTTTAGGAACACAAATTTCTCAACAATGCTATAAACAAAGATAAAAAGTAATAACCAGAATTGTTGACACAGCAATTTTAACCAAAAAAAAAAGAAAGCATAATGGTATTTCACAGCATCCCAAATACCCGTAAGGGTTAATGAAATCTCGCAAGTTACTCTTCCTATTATCAATTATTAATAATGCTGTCAAGATTTGATTATAAATATCACAATGATAATAGAAAAATGTCAAGGAACCATGCTTTTTCTTTTCCAAGTCATTAAACTTGAAAACACTAAAATAATGTTGTACCTCCTCAGGGCGTTTGAAACCCTTCAGCTCTTTTTCAATTAAATTTGCCATAGCCTTAATGTATCCTTCACGTTGATACCACGAAGGTATTACAGTGTGCTGCATGTTGACTAGATATTCATCCTCTCTGAAGAACAAATAACATTTCACAGTATAACAGAATATTAGATAGTTTATATATTTAAAGTATAATAAATGTGATGAAAATATTTTTATATAATCACCGGAATATATTCTCCAGTAAACGTAGGCTTGAGCCACTGGTTGATATTGAAAACTGTGGATAAAGTGGAAGAATAACAAGCTTTGTAATTCCATCCCTTTTAATCTACACAAAAAGTTATACTTTCAAGCTATGATAAATTTTAACATATTGTAAAGGATAAATTAATGATAAATGAGGTTTGCAAGAAATCACAAAAAGATAAAGGATAAATATAGTAGTAAAAGTTATACTTTCAAGCTATGATTTTAAGTATTCCTGATTTTTCATCATTTTAATAAAATCTTACCCTGAGATTTTTTTTTTTTTAAATACTATAAACATGATTTGTTTTCATACATGCATTACTATTTTAAACCATAGTAATTCATTTTTCAAATGCATTTGATATATTATTACACTAAGGTATTAGTCAGTTCAAAGGAAGAGGACTCAAATAAACAGTTATACTCCATAACTCTGAATTTATAACACCGCAATATTCAACAGTCCCAATGTGTACAAGTTTTATACCTTTAGAATGGCAATAGTTTCTAACAATCAGAGCTCAAAGTCTTTCATATGAACAGTGTGTGCTTGCTAGTACAGTATAAAGAGACTGCAAAATATTAAGGTAACTACTAACAATTTTAATTAAAATTAAGTTTAGAATTCAGATATATAAAGGGTATTGGCCAAGAAATATCTTCATAAGGATTGAAGGAGCACATGCAAGCTACCCAATAGTGCAGATCAAAGACAATTGCTTCAAGGAACCCTTATTTTGAATTTTTTACAAGCTTTTTCCCAGAATATGTCAATATGAATCAACCAGCTAAATTTTTTTAACTCAAATTGTAGAACAATGGCATAATCTTAATCATGTTCACATTCTGAACTAAGAATGAAATGATCAAATACCTGCTCAATAGCTTCTTCAGTGAATGGATGCCAGTATCGCATGCCAACATACACTTTAGCCGGGACATTCTTTGCCCAAAGAGATTTCATCAACTCTTCAGCCTGTGCAGAAATTCATTAGTTGTGCTAGGACCAGGACAATAATAGAGTCAAACAAAAGTACATATAGGAATGAAAATGTTAAGTATCCCATAATCTTATATTGTTTTTAAAATCATCAGCCAAAAATATAACTTAGTTGAACTAAAATCTCAACAGATTAATGACAATTTCAAAGTCAGATTGAAATGGTTGGAAAAATAACAACGACAAGGTGACAATATAAAATTGTACAAGATGGGAAGTGGTAACTTTGAGTTCCCTACTGAAAGAAATATTTCTGCTGTAACAGTAAGCGCATAAAAATAGTGATAACCACTATTGCTACACGAATTAAAATTACACAACGCTGACTTCTTGAAAGCTCTTTGCAAATTTTGCTTTGCTCATGTGCTATTCTTTAACTTTATAGAATTTAAACTTGAGAAAATTGGCAAGAGACAACAGGTACATATACGGAGGTAAGAACAACTCCCTCTCAAACATAATTAGTTCTTCTGAAAATTGAATTTGAAGTCTTTGTGCCCATGTACAAATTTGAGCATAAAATATGTCATAATGGAAAAAGAAAAATGTTAACAGGAAGTGTCATGCCTGCGCATCAGTCATACGTCTAAGAGGAGAGCCACCACCAATTGAAGCATAGCCTTCTTTGCTTTTAGGGGCCCTTACAACAGACACAAATTGGGCCAATGGCTTTTGAAGAAAACTAAATATCCTTGGCAATCGTATTATATCCTGCATGTTTGTACATAAAATATAACTGATATCAAGCAATAAGGACTTCATAGTTTTAGGTTAATCTCAACCTAAAGGAACAGAGGGAGAAAAAATGACAGCTCAAATGCAAAGTGTGCAAAACCTAGAGTAATACCGGGTCAGCAAAAAGGTTAAACAAAAAAGGCTGGACATCTTCTAGTGTCTCTGGACCTCCAAGGTTTAACAATAACACGCCAACCTTATCATCACCAATAAGAGCTGTATCAGAAACATCTTGAGTTGTTGGATTTACTAAAGCTCCTGCTGAGAACAACTGTTTGTTGAGTGATTGGTTAGAAGCCAGCGGTTGTGCTTCAGACCACCATGGAGAACATCTAGCTGATACGTAATTTTTTAAGGGATTAGTGTTAATAGAATTAGAAGCTTCCACATGAGCTCCAAAGCAGCGGTACTTCTTTTGAGAGTTACAGATTGTTTGCGGCAACAACCTATGAAAGTAAAACGTTATAAACTTTGGGAAATTCTACTAACCTCGACATCTGGTAACAAAATATTTGACTCAAAGAAGGTACAATTTTATATGAGAAGTTAAATCATATCCTTTTTGCAAAACGATAAAACTGCAATTGTCAAATGTTTCAAACAAGGAAGTGAAAGAGTTTCTACATTAGCACAAGTAATACAAAGAAAAATTAGGCTTGGATGCACAACAAGACATAAATTATACACATAAAACATTTGGAAGAAAATCTAGCAGTTCACAGCTTAAGGAAAGATTAAAAAAACAAAAAATGCAACAAGAATTTCAATCATGCTCATGACCCCTCAAAATGCAAAATTTATGGTCATGGACAATATAATTATACTTGAGAGGGAACAAAGAATACTTGATTCTGCGGATGTAATATAATCTCACAGACCTGTATATCCAACCCCAAAATGCCATTCTTATAAAATGTAGCTCAATGAATAGAAACATTGCCTGAAAAACTAACTTTTAATTGCCAGCGCCAATAACTCAGATTTTACAAATATAACATCTTTTACGGTGTTTCCGATTAATTGACCTCATTTTACTAAAAATATTGGTCGAATTCCCAAAAAAAAAAAAAATCCTGAGAAATGCAAAGTTCTGGCCAAAACCACAAACGAGCAAGAACATCATAATAGTGGTAAAAATGGAACACTTACAGAGGACACTTGAGGTTACAAGAAGCGCGACTGAGGCATGGAGGAGGACGAAGCTTGTAGGAGGAAGAAGAAGATGGTGTTGAAGCGACATGAGTAGGAGAGTTCATAGCTTAAAAGTGCTAAATCAGCTTTAGCAGTAAAAATGAGGGTTGATGCGAAAGTGGAACAATGGCATAAACAAGAAATACCCAGATATGAATTTGGAGAAAAGATGATAACTTTGGCTCACTCCAATTATTATGGAGCAGAAGGAGCTAGAACTGGCACCAGGCTAGTTAGGTGAGAGAAGGCATTTATTACATATTACATGCTTTTATTTTTGACTGGTTTTGAGGTAAACGTTAGAAAGTTGAGTTTTATGAAAGGAAGAAGGGACCTTTGAAGTTGAGGCTGAGATTGAGCCGTGAGAGTGACGGGTGGGTGGGTGAGCTTCAAGGAAATTCCGACCACCTCTTCTTTTATGGTTTATCTCATTCTTCACTCACCCTCCACATCATTTATGCTCTTTTCTTTTTAAATTATGTTATCTGTTAAATTACAATATAATAATGTTTTAAAAAACTTTGGCGTGTATATAAAATAACAAAAATAATTATATACATAATGTAAATTTTTAATTATTTAACTGAGAACTATTTTGAGATGTACATCATACATGGCAAAGACAACTAACTGTTTTTCTAGTAAAAAGAGAGATAAACAATACAAGTAAATAAAATAGAGTAAAATAATATACATAGAGATTTTTTATCTTTATAAATATTTTTAATTATTATGCTTACATATATAATTGTTGAAGCTCATATCATAAATTATTTTATTTTAAATTGATTTTCACAATAATGTAATTTATGTTAATAGCTTAATAATTTTTACTATATTAATGTAATCTATTTTAAAATTTATGAAGTGATCTAAAATTTCAAATATTTACTAAACAAGAGTAATTTGTAAACATATAATATATGATCTATGATGACAGATTTTATATGTGTTGTATGATTTGAAAAAAGAAATAAAGTTTTAAAATATATTGTATATCTCAATATAAGTTAGTACTGTGGGTTTAATTTGTTGAGTTGACTCACCAAACCCACTAAATATGATGGGACTACGTTAAAATTTTGAATTTATCAACTCATTTAACTGATGCTAACTTAATTCATATTTAAACAACTCATTTAACTTATGCTTACTTAATTCACATTTAAAAACGAGTAGATGAAAATAAAATAGGTTAACTCGTCAAGTTAAATATTAAAATAATAATAATTAACTTTTAAAAAAATTATATATAATTTTATTATATTTTAAAACTCTTTTTTGTTTAATTTATGTATTTTATCTTTTAATCTTTAAGTAGATCAATTCGTTAATAAAATAAAATACGTTGAACTCAAAGAGCTAAAACGAAGTTAGTTGATCCATTTTATTATTACTAATATCAAAAAAAACTTTGACATATTTTAATATAAAATTAATAAAACAAGTAAGTTATAATAAAGATATTTGAGTTAAGATTTTTTTTTATTATATAAATACAAGTTGTATTTGACTTTTTGCTTTTCAAATCTGACTTAGTAAAATATTTTCGTTTAAGGAATAAACACCATCTTTGATAGTCATATTAATGTTATACATTACATCTTTGTCTTGACAACAGAAAGATTGCTTAAAGAATTTAATTAAAAATATATTGATGGTGTAGAAATTTTTAAACTATTTTTCAACATTGAATTATTATGTAATTAAAAACATGTTTTTAATCATTATTTTAACAATTATAATTAATAAAATAAGAAATAAAATAAAATAAATAAAATAATTAAAAGTGAAATATAAACATTTTTAAATATCTAAATAAGTTACAAGAATTATTCTAAATTTTAAAAAAATTAATAAATTTTTTTATTAATGACTAACAAGTCTAACAATTAATAGATATAGATAAAAACACACATTATGACATTACAAGTAGATCGATTCAATTGCATAAGTTAAATCATTAGTCACTGCTATATTAATTTAAAAATATTTAGCTCTAATATTAATTAATAAGCGTCTTTATGAAAATAAATTTAAAAATAAAAAATTACAAATAGGAAAAGAAAAAGGTGCAAAAAGTAATCCCACAAATTAATATGGCCTTACGTTGTTTTTTTTTTATAATGTTAATCTTAACTCTTAGAATACAAAATAAATAAGTAATAATAGTAAAATTTTATTAAAAAATATTTATATACTTTTATAATTTTAATATAATAAATATATAATTTTTTATTAGAGCTTTCAATTTATGGATGCAAACTCAACTTTAAAAATCAAGGTAAACAAAATCCTAATTTTATTTCACTTTTTGTCTTTTAAATCTGACTTAGTAAAATATTTTCGTTTAAGGAACAAACACCATCTTTGATGGTCATATTAATATTAAACATTACATTTTTGTCTTGACAACAGAAAATTTGCGTAAAGAATTTAATTAAAAATATATTGATAGTATAGAAATTTTTTAACTATTTTTCAACTATGAATTATTATGTAATTAAAAAACGTTTTTAATCAATATTTTAACAATTATAATTAAGAAAAGAAGAAATAAAATAAAATAAAATAATTAAAAGTAAAATATAATTTTTTTTAATTCTTCAATTTGATATGAATTTAACCTGAGTTACGCATTTGTACGAATGAGTTTATCATTAAAAATTTATTATATATATAAAAACTCAAATCTAAAGTTTTATTTTAAAATTTTTTTCCTCAAAAGTCGATTAAAAAAAGTTTACTACAATTATAAAAAAAATATCTTAACTATAATATTTGTCAATAGAAAATATTCAAAAATAAATTGAAAGGGCTTTAACAAAAATAAAAACAAAAATCTACGGGCATAAAAGATGGTTTACGTTGATGAAAACAACGAAAATAAAATAATCAATATTTTAATAGTGTCATTGTTTATAGCATTTAGCACGCACACGTTTTGTCGTTTTGACATGTTACTCATTCAATTTTATAATGTTATGTTGTTTGCATCGAATCCGAGCTGGCTCTATTATTAACCTTGAATCAATTAAATGAATTTAATCGTCTCCTGATGATTAGCAATTATATATCCATATTAACATAATTAAAAAATATTTATGACATTCAATTTATATCACTAGTACATTCGTATCTTTTATTTCAACATATTTTTTAATTGCACTCTTAATTATTGACAATACTTCATTAAAAATTATTTAGATTTCATTCTTTTACTCTTAATTTAATTTTTTTATTTTTATATAATATTTAGCCAATAATTAAAATAATATTAAAAATAATGTGTTACTAACATTCTTTCTTTCTACCAGCTTTACCAGTGTGGAGTTTATTATTATTTTGTATGAAGTATGAACCACTAATTTAACAAGCATGGCTTCATTTTCAGATAAAGGAACAATGGTTACATATAATTATCAATCATAAAAGAATGAATTGAATCGTTATTAATAAATAAAGGTGGTATAATTTGATAAACTAGAGACAAGCACAATAGCACATACAGAAAATTTAGTTCGATAGTGTCTTGAGATTGCCGTCTTATACAGCAAAGCAAACTCGCATCTAAATTTATTTCCATGAATATATTCCCTCTTCTGCGTGATTAATTAAGTGGTTAACTAATAACTGTTGCCACTTGAAGGAGAATAAAACTAGTGCACGAAATTCAAATTAACGAGAGAATCGCATTATCAAGTTTATTTTCATCTATCATGCCAACTTATATGAAGATGTCAACCTTGCATATGAAAGCAAACTACTTAGCCGCTATTAAAAGCCACACACATGGCCTCTTTTTTTCTTTTCCCCCTATATTACGTTACTCGTGGTAACGTAAGAATACTTGGCATATGCAGTAAAGAATCTCTACTCACCAAGAAATGCATCACACCCCATATCACTCTTTCTCCGGCTTAACATCATTACACTGAATTAGGTGTGATAGTAGATGAATATATTGTAGATTAAGATGAGAGCTTCCAAAAAATGCTTCTCTTGGTCTACTTGTTGGTCTTATCATCACATTGTGGCACTCTTCTTTATTATAACTTCACTAGTTGTTGTTTCTTGTGGTCTTCGAGCTTCAAAGTTCTCGTCATTTGTTGTTTCTTGGAGTTGGAGGGGAGAACCAACTTCCCCTTTGGATATAGAAAGTAAAAGCGTTTCAACATTATATGATGATGTTGAGGCTCCATATACATCTGCATTTCCTTCAAATCATGATGAATCTAGAGAAAACAATGAGGTATTTATCTCCTTCCAATTCAACTTGTTAGAACTATACACTAAACCTGTTTTATTGAACTTTTTATTTTCCTTTTAACTATAGGGTACTTTCTCATCTTCCTTTTTTTTTAATTTTTTTTTTGCGGCGGGGGTTCTTTGTCTTTGTCTTATTGGTGGTGGGTCTTCAGGGTGATGAAAAGCTTGACACCAAGTTTAAGCATAAAGGTAAAGAAAAAGGGAACCTTAGAGCTCACAAGTACAACAAGTTGAAAAATATTGAAGGTAGATTGGCTAAAGCAAGGTGTTCCATCAGAGAAGCTAGCAAAGTTCGAAATTTTACATCAACCCTCCAAGATCCAGACTATGTTCCTCAAGGTCCAATTTACAGAAACGCTAATGCCTTTCATAGGTACATATTTTTGGGTCCAGCATAAGTTTCTGCATCAAAACTCATGCACGATAACCACCTTATTATTGAACGGAGGTTTTATTCCTTTCGTGAAAGAATTATTGCATGATAATTAACCACCTTGTATTTGAATTATTAAATGTTTTTTAGCATTCTATTAAAAAAAGTGGGAATTACGGTTATAAAGAAATTAAGCATACACATCCACAAAAGTTTAGTTGATCGCCTCATTCTGCTTTCTAATAATTTTAGTAATTTGTCCACAGGAGTTACCTAGAGATGGAAAAGGTGTTCAAGATTTTTGTGTATGATGAAGGGGAGCCACCGATGTTTCACAATGGTTTAACCAAAAGCATATACTCCACGGAGGGAAGATTCATAAATGAAATGGAAAAGGGGAGGTACTATCGTACTAATGATCCAGATGAAGCTTTTGTGTATTATCTGCCCTTCAGTGTGGTCATGATGGTCGAATATCTATACGTGCATGGCTCCAATATAAATCCCATTGGCCTTACTGTAGAAGACTACATACAAATTATATCCAATAAACATCCCTTCTGGAATCGATCCCTGGGCCATGATCATTTCATGCTCTCTTGCCACGATTGGGTAAGCAATTATGTGTCCCTTTTCTAAAAGAATTGAATTCCTTGTATTAATTAGAAGATATAACACAAATGGAGTGAAGACAAGATATAACTCACCCATGCAAGTTTGTCTTAAGCTTTAGGATAAAATTTATATCAAGTTGCTTATACTATTGTATGTTATTAAGTTCTCCAACTGAACAATATTAAATAGCATTATTGAGAATATATTGTATAATTTTAAAATAATAAGTATATACGAAACTTAATCTAAATTTTATCCTTCTATTTAATGTACATTTGATTTAGTTTATTTTAAGATAATTTTTAATAAAATATTTATTCATTAAATAAGTTGAAAATGGATAAATAGAAATATAAGAAAAAGAAGAGGAAAAAAAAAAAGATGCAATGGAAAATAAAGTAAAACAAAAAAATATATATATAAGTGAAAATAGCGTAAAAATATAAGTATTGATTTAAGAAGGTGACAGAAATTTTGTTGAGGCATTATCCCATCTCTAATCCTATTTGGGGCACTGGACAGGGTCCAATTGCATCTACCTACGTGGATCACTTGTTCAACAATGCCATAAGGGTTCTTTGCAACGCAAATACTTCTGAAGGATTCAAGCCAGCAAAGGATGTGTCATTTCCTGAGATTAATCTTATAACAGGAGAAATCACAGGTCTAATAGGAGGGTACCCCCCATCTCAAAGAACCATCCTTGCTTTCTTTGCAGGTCGCCTACATGGCCATATAAGACACTTACTCCTTAAAGCATGGAAAGACAAAGACCAAGATGTGCAAGTCTACGAGGAACTTCCTCAAGGAGTTTCTTATTACACAAAGCTTAGAAGCAGCAAGTTTTGCCTGTGCCCAAGTGGTTATGAAGTTGCTAGTCCCAGAATAGTGGAAGCAATATTTGCAGAATGTGTGCCTGTCCTAATTTCTGATAGCTATGTTCCACCCTTTAGTGATGTTTTGAATTGGAAATCATTTTCAATTCAAGTGGACGTGAAAGAAATTCCCAACATCAAAAAGATACTAATGGGCATTTCACAAAGGCAGTACTTGAGGATGTTGAAGCGAGTAAAACAAGTGCAAAGGCATTTTGTGCCTAATGAGCCTCCAAAGAGGTTCGATGTGTTCCACATGACTATCCATTCCATTTGGCTTAGGAGGTTGAATGTCCATATTCAAGATCATTAACATCAAATCCACCAGACACATTCTACTCCTAGCATGTACAGTACCTAGAAGTTTCTTATGTGATGATTGATGGCTAATATCACAGTAGTGATATATTTTCACATCCAGGTGATAGAAATTGTTGGGCCATCTAGAACCACCACCTGTTAATGGTCTTGACTAATCATCATATAACATCTGGCAAAGCTTTATTTTCTTTTTTATTAATTAAAACATGATCACATATCTTGTGGTGATTAGTCGAGACTATGAACATGTGATAGTCCTAGGTCAGTTAATACTTCTTTAAAATGAGGTGTTAAATAGACACAGAGAGAGAGGAAAAAAAATATGATCGATAATATGATAGAAAAAATATAAAAAAATGTAAGAGAAAGTTTGTGTGAGAATATTATTATTATTATTATTGTTATTGTTATTAGTATCAATATTATTATCAACAAATTTTTTAGATTTAGATTTTTTTTTTCTCTTTTTATATTGGTTAAAACCTCTAAACGTAGAGACTGACTGACTAGTAGTGTTTACGTATAATAGATTCATCGTCAATGTGCTCCATTTCTTGATCTGAAACATGTCAACCTACACATGTAGTTTAATATAGTATAGCCACAACTCCCAACACGTTACTATATTTTTATTAGAGAGAGATATTGTAGTAAATTGCAAGTACTTTCCTCATTATGATTCTAATTCTATTCCTTTTAAGCGTGATCGTGCTTCTTTCTCCAAGAGACTTGAGAAGTACAATCAGACAACGTTACTTGGTAGAGCTCATTGTTCATCAAGCTCTTACAATGTTGTTTCTTATAAAAAGCATTTTGTTTACAACTATTTTGGAGATAACAAGAAAAAATAAAGGTAAATTAGATTTTATTATGTAATCAGATTACAACTATTGTTTTCATGCTTGGCGATTGAGAATGCAATCAAACAACTATTATTTTCATGCACAGCGATTCTTGCGACTAGTACTATACTGTGAGTTACAAGAACAAAGCCTTAATTATAATACACATGAATAGGTGACTTCTGAAATATAGAGGTAAAGTTAATATTTTGAGCAGTCCTCTAATTTTATTTTTTATTTTGATCATTTATTTTTTTATTTAATCTTAATTTTGTCTTATTTGTCATATGTGACTATTTTTTTACTGTCACAAATTGTGATTCTTTTATAAACTATGAAAATTTTTAACCATCATAATTAATTAATCAGACCAAATTAAAAATAAATACAAGAACAATATAAAATAAAATAAATTAAAAGATTAAATTAAAATAAAAAATAAAAATAAAAGTATAGGATCATGGTACTAATTTTGCCATTTTAATATTGTAAGATTGACTCATGAGTATAAGAAAATCAAGTAAAAATTCAGTTATTCTTTGGAATTATATGGGTAAGATATTTTAACTTTTAAAATTTTGAAAATCCTTTTCTAATAAGAGTGAGATTAGGATAAACTTTACATGTTTGTATTTTGAGTTATGACATGTTTGATAAAGTTGTCATTTGTCAGAACTGTCAAAACATAGATACATATGTACTACAATTAAGTCATCCTAGTTGATATTGAAATGAACTTAAATGTTTGACTTTGGATCAGTTTCTCTAGCTTGGGCTTATCACGAAGTGGAAAGGCTGAGGTGAGAGGAGTAAGGTGTAATATTGTTTTGGTTTCCAAACACCATCTAAAGGAATCATAAATGTTCAAGTTGCTTAATCGATTTGGTTTGGGATTGCTTGAGTATCTCTAGAAATTTTGTCTACCCATGCTTTGTGCCTTTTCATACAAGATTAATCTTTAATAGCAACATTGGTTGTTCTTCATGTATTATGATCACAGTAAGTGTTTAAATCAATTTTAATGACAATTTTGGGCATTCTTCATGCACCTTTGATTATGTTTAACACTCTTTAAGCTTAATTTTAAGGCTTTCTTATGCCGAGGAATGGAGGCAAATTCAAAAAGTATCATGTCTTTGTAAATTCAGTTCATTAAAGTGTTCAATGAGGTATATTTATTGAAAAATCCCTTATGGTGTTTCCTTTGATTGTCTTCAAGTTTCTTAGGCTTTTTGAAAGGTTTGAAATGTTTCTTGATATTGTTAGGTTCTACTTCGACATAAAATAAAGTGAACCTTGATGTCTTTTTGGGCACTTTCCACGCCTATGTAAAGATGAATCGTAAGCTTTAGTCGAGGTGATGTTCAAGGCCTTTTTAGTTCTCTTTACACCTAGATTAAGGTGAACCATAAGCTTAGGTCAAGGTGAATCTCAAGGCCCTTTATAGTACTCTTTATACCTTAGCTAAGGTGAACCTTGAGCCTATAATGGGGTGAACCTTATGGCATTTTATGGCTCTCTTTACACCTAAGTAGTGCTAAATCTTAAGGCTTTATCTGGTGCTTTTCACACCTAAATTAAGATGAATCTTAAGGTCTTTTTGGTGTTGTTTACATCTTGACTGAGATGAATTTTGAGGTATTTCAGTACTCTTCACACCTTGGCTAGAGTGAACCTTAAGGCCCTTCTAGTACTTTTCACACTTTGGTCGAGATAAATCTTGAAGCTTTTTTTGTACTCTTCATACCTTGACTGGGATGAATCTTTAGACCCTTGCTAGTTCTCTTCACACCTTGATTGGGATGAATCTTGAGGTTGTTCTAGTGCTTTTAACAACTTGGCCGAGGTGAACTTGGATGCCTTTTTAGTGCTCTTCCCACCTTGGTCAAGATGAACCTTTTAAGACTATGCAAAGGTAAACATTGAGATCTGATTGAGTTGAAACTTGAAATTTTTCTGGGGTGAGCTTTGGCTAAGGTGAACCTCATAGCCTTTCTAGGAACTTCTTTAAGCCTAGGCTAAGGTGAATCTTGGTTGTCTTGCAAGTATTTTTTTTATTGATAGAAGGTATTCTCCATGGTAATTTTGGAAATAGTTTTACCAGATATTGAATACCAAATTGCTAGGATATAGCTTTTTTGATATTGAATATCTTTGGTAGGTGATTCTAGCAGAAACACTTCAATGCTTAAGTTAGAGAAAGTTGGTCAAAAGTAGGGTAGAATACAATAAAATACATACTTGGGCTAAGAGAATTTTCTCTTTACATAGGTGTTAATAGATTTTTTTTTAGCACACATGGTGAGTCATTACATGTCTAATAAAATTGCCACTTGTTAAAAGTGTCAGAATATCGATGAGCATGTGCTACAATAAAGTCATTTCGGTTGAGACTAAGATGAACTTAAATGTCTTACTCTAAATCACTAATGTTGTGAGTATAAGGTTTCAAGAGTAGTAAAGATATTAAGGAGTTGACAATAACAGAAAAATTGTCTTAGATTTAGCCTACAAGTATGTGTCAATGAGAGGAAGACTTTTTTAGTCAAATTTAGGCTTATAAGTGTTTTAAACAAAAAAAAAAGATTAAATAAAATTTAAATCTAACATTAGTTGAATGATGATAAAAAAAAATGTAAAAGTTTTGCCATTAAAAGAAGCAATGTGTCATATTGGTATTTTAGAAAAAAAATGTTATAATAATAATAATAATAATATATGAAAAGTAATCAGAAATGAAAAATGAAATTTTAATCTAGATTTTAGAATAAGGTATATATTTTAGTTTTTTTTTAAAGATAATAATATTTTCAATACTTAGTAACACGTATATCAAAGAGAAGGATAAAAATCTCTAACTACATAGAATAATAGAGAATAATAATATCTAATAATGATATTACAATACTTTGACAAATAAATGATATATAATACAATATGCTCCCTTAAAATATATGACTTAATAAAAAATAAAATATTGAAAGTAAATATATTTATTTCACTTGTATTAATTTTATTATCAAATATAAATAACTAAGTGTTAAAAGAAGATACTGTTTTTTACTTCATTTCCATATATTTTGTTATTTTTATTTAATTTTGATTGACTTTGCTAGCAATTATCATGTTTCATGCTAAAGTAGTAAAGAAAGTTGTTAATAAAGCAATTATTTCAACTTTAAATTTCAAGAAAAAAAAGGAAAAAAGATGATGTTTTATGACAACGTTAATAGATGAAAAAGAAGAAGGAAGAAGAGAAGAAAATAAATATAACAGTAAAAAAAAAAAAAAAAAAGAGAGAAAGAAAGAAAATAAAATAAAAGAGAATTTTTTTATCAAAGAATGAGAAAATTCCAATTATAATATATAAAAAGTTTTCATAAAAAAAGATAGGGGCTTAAGGAGGAAGGTCCAGTGAGAGCGAATGTAGCATGAATATGTTTTGATTTGCATGTTTTTTTTTTTTTCTTGTTGCCTTCTGTTTAGGCTTGCTTTTCGGGCCTTTTTTCTTTTACTTCATATATCTATAAATAAAAAAATATTATTTGTTTAAGAATTAATTTTATATATAATACTTTTTAAAAAAAATAAAATATTATTATAAAATTATATATATTGTAGGTGAACTAACAAACTTAAATTAAAAAAAAAACTAAATTTGGTCTTCTTAATTAAAAAGATATTTTTAAAAGCCTTAACTTAATTTTTGTTAATTGAATAAGTTAGTTTAGTTTAGAGTTTAAACAGGTAAGATCACATTCCTAACTTAGTCTTACTTTTATTTATTAGTCTCACAATTTATAAAAAAAATAATTATTTTTAAAATATTTTATTATTATTTTGAATTAAAAACTAAAAAATAACATCATTTAAAAAAATTGAAAATTAATAAAATTTCAAAGACTAGATTATTTAATTCATATAATCTCAAAAATTAAACTAATAATGTACTCGAAGGATGTCATAACAAAATGTATGTTAGACAAAATAATAATAAAGTACAGAAAATCCATTAATTCAATATTCTAAAATTTGTTATAAGGACCCTCTGTATCAAACGAGCAGAAATGTCATCTGGATCTTTTTAGGATCATTCATTGTAGTATTTATTTTTAATATTTTTATGTAATATGAAAAATTTATAAAAATAAATATAATAAAATATAAATCTATAATCTAGATGTTCAAAAATATAGACTAAATTATACTTTTTATCTTCAAAGTTTGAGTGAAAATTTTATTTATTTAATTTAATCATTTAAGTTTATCTAAGTTTTAGTCTAATCTTATAACTTTTTTTTTCAACTTATTAATCTAAATTATTTGTTTGTAAATGATGAATGACCAACTACTCATTTTTGTAATTTTTTTTCTCTACAATAACTAAACAGTGATTGTAATTATTAATCAAATCGAATACATTATGATTTTTATTATTAATATTTTTTATTTCCAAATACTAAAATATCCTCTAAATGAATACAAATTTAAAGTTAGAAAAAAGCTTCAACACAAAAGAAGAATTTAAAGGAGTAAATTGAATGAAAAAAAATAAAAGAAACGAAGTAAAACTTAAACTAAATATAGATAACTAAAATGAAAAAGACAAAGTTAAGAGAGTAAATAAAAACTTCATTTAGAGGGTGAAAAGTATAATTTAGTGAAACACATATTCAATTAACATAATTTTAAAACGAATTTGGCCAATTTCTTTATAAAGGATAAAAGTGGTGTCAGAAAAACAGGACGGACCTACTATTATTCAATTCAGTTAAGTATAAAAATAATCATTCGATGCTATTATTCAATTCAAAATTTAAACTATTAATCATCATTGTTAACATAAATATTAGTGCCCTGAAATGATCGATGTGGGGCAAACGAGAGCTATTCAACGGCTTCGCTGCAATTCAAAGGAAACAAAGATACAGCTAACACTGAACGCATCCAAGGCAAAATGTGGGGCGACTCACTCCAACCTCATAAGTGCCTATTAACGGACTCAAACCCTTTCACTCCCTTTTATTTGTTTTCTTCTTATAAAGAAATGCAAATGGGACCGTTGGCTTCGAATTCTAACCGCTTGGGCCGGGGAACCTGCAGGTAGGCCCACTCTGTTTGGTATTCAGTCTAATAACACCGTTATATCCGGGCCTGGGCCCACTCATCCAAGTTGGGCCCCTATTCCAAGCTGGCACAGTCTGGTACTTTTCATCCCCACTCTTTTTAACTCCTCCTCTCTCTCCATCACACTGCACCATTATCTATCTCTACTCTCCTCTCTCTCTCTCTCCCCCTCTCTCTCTCAAATTTTGTTCATATCAAAGAAACTGTCCCTACTATCTCATTAATCACACTCAAGCATGGCTGAGGAAGCTTCAAAAACACCCACAACTCAAGAGGAAGTGGTGGTTACTACCAATGTCGCACTTGCTGATACAACAACAGACACAGGTGTGGCGAAAGACACAGAAGAAGAGGCTTCACCAGAGAAGAAGAAGCTCGTTGAGGAAGAGAAAGCTCCTGAGACCGTGGTATCCAAATCCAGTGGCGATGACAACAACATTCCCGAATCGGGTTCCTTCAAGGAAGAAAGCACAAGAGTTTCTGACCTACCAGACACTGAGAAAAAGGCACTGCAAGAGCTCAAACACCTTATCCAAGAAGCACTCAACAACCACGAGTTAAACCCACCCAAGGAAGAAAAAACACAAGACAACGTTGACAACAAGGAAAAAAGCGTTGAGGAGGGGAAGGAACATGTTTCAGAACATGCTGCTGCTGATGTGGCACCACCACCACCATCAGAGCAAGACCAAACTACAAACAAAGAAGAAGTAGAAGAAGAAGGAGAAGGAAAAAAAAAAGAACCAGTAGCAGAAACACCAGAAGTGAAAAATACTCAGGTGGTTGAAAACAAAGCCGGTGCTTCTACTGTTGATGATGATGGAACAAAAACCGTTGAAGCCATTGAAGAGACCGTTGTGGCTGTTGCTGTGTCTTCTTCACCTTCAGTGGAACCAGAAGGAGCCAAGGTGGAAAAGGAGGAAGCTTCAGTGATGGCATTGGTACCTGAAGAGGTTTCCATTTGGGGGGTGCCACTTCTGGCAGATGAGAGGAGCGATGTGATTCTCTTGAAGTTTCTGCGTGCGAGGGACTTCAAGGTGAAGGAGGCATTCGCCATGATCAAGAACACGATTCGGTGGAGGAAGGAGTTTATGATTGAGGAGTTGTTGGAGGAGAGTTTTGGTGATGATCTTGAGAAGGCGGTGTTCATGCATGGCTTCGATAAGGAAGGACACCCTGTGTGTTATAACATATATGGGGAGTTTCAGAACAAGGAGCTTTATAAGAAGACCTTTTCTGATGAGGAGAAGAGGCACAAGTTCCTCAGGTGGAGAATTCAGTTCCTTGAGAAGAGTATTAGGAAGTTGGATTTCAATCCTGGTGGCATAAGCACCATTGTTCAGGTTAATGATCTCAAGAATTCTCCTGGACCTGGCAAGTGGGAGCTTAGACAAGCAACCAAACAGGCCCTACATTTGCTTCAGGATAACTATCCTGAGTTTGTAGCCAAACAGGTACTACCCTCTTCAATTCAAGCCTAAATATATATACTTTGGTCCCAAAAGTGAGATCTCATTAATATCTTTCATCCCCCTTAGTTAAGCGTTACGTAATTTAGTCACTTACGGCGAGTTTGGTAATAGTTTAATTTACTCATTACCAAACTTATTAATATGAAAAAAGTAGTTGATTTCGATAAGATATGTATAAAAAAAATTATGAAAATAAGTTTTAAAAAATTATGAAAGTCACGAGCTCTTTCAAAAATATGCATTTTGATCTTTTTTGAGGATCAATTAGATTCAAAAGTATTAGAATCTACAATTTGATTCTAAATATGTTAATTTTTCCTATATTTCACTTCATTTTGTTTTTAGGATGAAATTGTGTGTTACTCCAAATTCAAATATTTAATCATAAATTAAATGTTGGGTATAATATAATGTTATTATTCTTAAATCTTCATTTTTTTTTTGTTGGGTAGGTGTTTATCAATGTGCCATGGTGGTACTTGGCAGTGAACAGGATGATAAGCCCTTTTCTTACTCAGAGAACCAAAAGCAAGTTTGTCTTTGCTGGGCCTTCCAAATCAGCTGAGACCCTTCTAAGGTGAAGACAGAAAAGACTCATAATTTTATTGTTTCTTGTCTTTTGAGTTTGCCTTGTTTTGTACCTAATTTGGGAGATGGATGTTTCAGATACATAGCTGCAGAGCAACTTCCGGTCAAATATGGTGGACTGAGCAAAGATGGGGAGTTCAGAATTTCCGATGCTGTCACTGAAATTACAGTGAGGCCAGCAGCAAAACACACCGTGGAATTTCCAGTTACTGAGGTGGGTTTTGCTTTTACTTTGTGTTTTCTTTTGTCGGAACTGATTGATTTTGATTGAAAGAGAATCCAAGGAATGCAGCATTGAAATGAGTAATCTTACCTAGGATTCCCTGTTCTCTCAAGATTTCAATGTTATACTATTAGGCAGATCTATGCCCGGAGATAAGATGTCTCAGGAAATACCCCATAATTTAGTAAATACGGAACAATAAAATAAACATGAGAAGAGCATATATATATATATATATACACACACACAATTGGGAAATATAAGTGGCCGAATTTTGTTTCTGTTATAAATATAGCTATGAGCCAAAATCCATTTCTAGTGCTAATTAAGTTCGCTTTCTCATGATGTCCATTTTAATTTATTTAGAAGCTAGTTAGTTATGGGGTGAAGAGAATAAATTTGGAGTGGAAACCTTGTGTGGTTAAATTAGAAAATTAATCGCTTATTTGATAAACTCGTTTTAAATAACGACATATATCATAAATTAAACCATGGTAAGAAGCTTATTAAGATTAGCTGAAATCAGTTTATTTTGACAAGTTTTAGTAAGGAGTTTACTGAAATAAATTTAAAAAAAAAAAAAAAAACTTATAAAAGCTCTTTCAAACATGCCAATAAGTAATTGAATCCAACTGTACTATAGCTAGTTGTTGCCATTTGCATTCATTTATATACTTCTATGAATTTTGCATTGAAATTCTGTTCATGGAAACTTCCTGGGAACCTGCAGAACTGCTTACTTTCTTGGGAGCTCAGAGTAATAGGGTGGGAAGTAAGTTATGGTGCTGAGTTTATACCAAGTTCTGAGGGGAGCTATACTGTGATCATCCAGAAGGCTAGAAAAGTTGCTTCATCAGAAGAACCCGTTCTTTGCAACAACTATAAAATTGGTGAACCTGGTAAAGTGGTTCTCACAATTGAAAATCAAAGCTCTAAGAAGAAGAAGCTCTTGTACCGGTTGAAGGTCAAGCCTTCTTCTGACTGAGAATCACATCATTGTTATATGCATTGGAGAAGGAGATGAGCAGTTTGCATTCAGTTCCACCACCCAAGATGTTCAACTTCAAAGATGGACATTGCTGCTATTCATATGAATAGGAAAGTTTCAATGTTAATCATGATAATGTGTTCAATCATGCATGCTTTATATGAGCCTTTTTTTGTTTAATCATTTATAATTGTTATTACTATTGGAGGGGATGTTTTGAATTTTGAATTTTGATTTTTGAATTCTTATTCATATATGGAGGACATATTGCTCTATTATTTATATGTATAAATTTGATGTAAATTTTGGTGGGGCCTTATCTATATGTTTGTCGGATTTGTCTGAACTCAAGCATAAAAAATATGTTTGATCTGTCATTATCCGTGTTTCCAGCAGTGATAGAAAAGATCATGCGAATATCTGTCATGGGTCTGAACTTCTAGAACACGTCGCAATGGAGTTTAGACTTTTAAATCAGCTTTTTTTTCGCCATCTTCAATTGGCTGTCAATTTGTTGCCTCTCTGCGCTTGTTCATTGGCTTTAATTTTGTTTAGAGAATTCTTATATGCATGACTCATTGATTCTAGGCGTCCATTGAAACAAACAATTTGAAGACAAAGGATGATCCCTTGATTAAGATTGCTAGGATCAAAAACACTTTTAAGATCTTTGTCACTATGAATTGTGAACTGGTTGTTTTCTTATGTATGATACGAGTGCTTTGAGAATATAATCCCAAGTTATATCAGCAAGTTATTAGAAAACCTTCACATCGTACATATATTAGCTAATTTGAAAAACAAAATTGTAGTTTCTTAAAAAATTTTCAAAACAAAATCAATTATTCCTTATAATTTAAATTATTCAAAGAAACACTTTGTCTAATTTTCTGTAATGAAACTTACCTGCCAAAATTTCCCTTTGGCAGATGGAGGGGACAATGTTATTTAAAAGACTTCACAAAAGGGATTTCTCATGATGGAGAGAACTTCCTAAATTTTATTATTTATATGAAATACGAAATACTGGGGTGTAGTTACCCATAAGTTGTAAATATGAATAATCTAATAAGTCAGCACTCAGCAGTATTAGACTATATCAGTATTTATTTTCATTTTTCTGGTGACCAAATTGTGCTCCTTTGGTTCCAGCTGTATTTTTTTTAATAATATGCAAAATGTCTGACATAGCAGAAAATTGACAAATATGAAGACATGCATATTCGATTTCCAGCAAGCAGTCCTGCTTTTACTTTTTGGCACCGAATTTCATCATAAAACCCACTCAATACTCCATGCTATCTATCTTTCTATCTGTTTAAATATGCTTTATGTACCTGTTTGCCTTTGTTTTTCAAACATCCTTTTTGAGTCTCTTAAGGCATGAAGAATTGCACCATCATTTAGAATAGTAACGAGGCTGGGTTTATCAGATAATTAGAAAATCGATCTACTTATCACTTCAGATATATTCAAAAGTAGGGGAAGGGGCATGGCGAATGGGTCTAAGATTCATAAATTATTGTTTGAATTAAGTTTTTATTTTCATTTGATCAAAAATAATTAGAACAAATATAAAGTGTAGTATGAATTACTACTATTATTAAAAGTTTATCTTATAAAATATTTAAATATTAGACTTAAACATGACAGCACAAGTTAAACTCACATATTTACTGGCATCTCGTTCGTTATTAGACATTATTCATTATTTGTATGTGAGTAACAAAAGACATTATTTATGTGTCACTGGGACAGATACACAACAGCACTTTCATACAACAAAATAAAGAAGAGAAAAGGAAGCTCCGGAAAGGTGTGGGATGGCGATGGAGAGGAATCCAATATTAATAAAATGTTAAATTTTATATGTCATATTTTAATCATATTTTATATTATTTTTAAATAAAATTAAATTAATGCTGATTATTATGTAACATTTTAATTTTAATTAATAACATAACGTTAAAATTATGTAAGATGTTTTACATAATTTTTGTCCTTAAAAAATATGGTAATATAGAAATTAAAAAATATATATGCCAATTATCCCTCCATCGAATGGACTTGTTTTTCTTTTTCAAAATTAACTGTATTAAAGCAAATTTTATTTAATTTTAAAACAAAAAGTAGCTTAATCTGACTCTTCATTTTTGCAGTTATGGGAAGGGCAAAAACATGGGGTATCTGATCTGGCAAAAAGTACAAAGACAAAGGGAGGTGTTGCAAAAATATAGGAGGCTGAGGTTGGAAACATTAGAGTAAGGCCAGCCCAACAAGGAGCTACTCTTAAGATTGATTAGGGCAGGACTAAGGAGAGAAAGATATTTTTTTTCTTATAGATGTGATTAAATTTTTTTTATTTTAGTTTTACAAAAGTTTTTATGAGTTTCAACTTTTATAAATTACATAGATATTTTAAAATAATTTCAAAATTTATTGATGATATAATTTAGACAAGGGAAGTTACGTAATAAATTTAAACAATTGCTAGAATAATATATATATATATATATATATATATATAAAATCTTTTTATATTGGTATAAGTTTTAAAAATTTTACATTTGATTTAAACTTCTTATTTAACTTATATCTAACAGATTATTAGATATAAGTTAAATAAAAAACTTAGATCTAGTATAAGAATTTTTAGATTTATACTAGTGTGATATATATATATATATATATATATATATATATATATATATATATATATATGTGTGTGTGTGTGTGTTACATTGTTTTTAGAATTTTTTCAAAAATAATAGGTATTTTGAAATAAAAAAAAAGTTAAAAAAATATATAATATAAGACACATATAGTTAGAGTTAGGTACATTATTCATATTTGTTGCAGTTGTAAGGTTAGAAATTTATATGATCATTTATTTACCCGCCTATATAGTTTTAACAGTATAACCCATTGGGTAAATAGGTTGCAATCGCATGTTTGCTAATCAATCTATTTTCATAATATTTTGTAATTATTTAAGGCTTAAATATAGTTTTATCTCTACAAATGTATCATATTTTGTGATAAATTTTTATAAAAATTTTTATTAGAATTTAATCTTAAAATATTAAGAAGTAAAAATATAGTGTTTATTCTTAACTCTTCTTTTTTAAAATGTTTATAAAAAGTCAATTCATCACTATTATGTATTGTCAATTATTTAATTATTTAATATTTAATATTTAAAATAATATTTACAAACAAGCCTTTAAACATATTTTAAATATTTATAAAATAAATCTTTCAAAACTTTAATTTCTTATCCTTTCAGTGCTTTCTTTTTTCTTCTCTCCTCTATCTCTTTGACCCTCTATCTTCTTGAGAATCCTAATGTAGATGCACAAAGCTTGCGAGTGGAGTACCCCAAATTAGGGTTGAGCAAGAGAAAGTTAATTGACTAAAACCAATGAATTTGATGAATGAAAAATAAGTTTATAATTGACTTAGATAGATAGTAGGTCAATTAGTTGAAAAATAAGTTAAAAACATATTTATTTGGTCAGCTATGAATTTATGCTTTTAAACCCATCAAAATATGAACCTTACCTAAGTTTTTATGAAACACATTTTACAAGGCTTGAATTAAATTGAAATGAACTTTTAATCTGATGAACATGGGTCATTTTTTCGTTGACCATTTTCTTGCTGCATCATGACTATCTTGAGCCTTAAGAAAATGAAAAAACAAAAAGAATCATAGCATTGCTTATAGTTGATGCTAAGAGAAAATAATAAAAAAAGAATAGTGACTTGACATGTTAAAAAATGAAAAAAAAAGAAAAAAAAAGTTCTAAAAGAGGTTAAGATGGTGGGGTTACTCTAGTATGCTTAATATCTCATCCAACCTTCTTTCAATCTCTTTCTCCAAGTAGAGATCGAGACCAAGGAATTAGCGGCTTAACTAAAATTAGTCAAGGAACATAGAAGTTTGACTAACAGAGAACTTATGAGGAGAAGGAATTAAATATACACATTTTAGTGTGCAAAAGCTAGGTTCTCTTTGTCAATTATCTTTTTAGTATAGTATCTACCTCTATGCTCTGTGTTTAGTTTTTTATTCATCAATGGCAGAACCAAGATTTAATTTTGACCAATTTGAATCCACCTGCCCCACAATTCGATCAACCGTTAGTTGCTCAACTCAAGAGAAAATTTGAACGAAAGCAATCTTAAATTCTTATTAATTTAATTCTTTTGGTTTTAAATTTTAAAGTCTGAACTCACTCGAACCCACGTATTACCTAGTCCTACACAAAACAAACAAGAATAGAGAGAGAAAGGGAATGAGAAGAAGAGTCAAAAAGGAAAGAATTAAGATTATAGAGGACTTTTTAATAAATATTTAAAATATGATAAGAACTAATTTGTAAATATTAATTTTAAATAATAAAATAATAAAAATTAAATAAAGTGACAATATGTGACAGTGATAAGCTAACTTTATATGAGTCAAACAGAAAGAAAATTAATAGTAACTAAATTCTAACTTTTTAACATTTCAAAGACTAAATCTTAAAAAAAAATTATAAAAAATTATCATAAAATATACAATATTTATAGTGACTAAAAATATAATTAAGTCTAAAATATTTAAAAATCTAAATGACATGATAGTGACGTAAAAGTGTTTAGTATTATTAGCCAACTCAATATTTAACGTTACAATATAAATTAAATCTTAATATTTTAATATTTCAATTACTAAGTTCTAATAAAAAAAATTTTATAAAAATTTATCGTAAAATGTGTTACATTTATAAAAATTAAAATTATATTTAAGCCATTATTTAATAAAAAAGTAAGAATTTAAATTCTAACTTTTGAGGTATTATAACACAAAGTCAACTCATACTTGTGATTTGCTTTTTGTTGCTATAGTTGTATCATTATGCACCGCATTATAAGTTTAGTTTACCTTTATTCCTAATCTATTTTAAATGTTAATTTAAATGAATTAGCTCATTCAACCTTAAGGTTGCTTTTTGAAAATCATTTTTTATTTGTATATTTTCTTAATTTTTTAATTTATTTTTATAAATATCCTTATTATCAAATCTTTTTAAGTTAATATAATAGCGACTAATAATTTAACTTATGCAATTGAATTAATCTTGTTGTAGTAATGTCACAACATGACCTTTCTTATTGATATGATAAAAAATAGTTCAATTCAAGAAGTATGTTACTTATATTGAAAGTTATATTGAATGTAACTTCTTCATTATGATGCATGTATATCAGGCATGTCATGCATTTTAAGTATCTCAAAAATGGTTCTAAATTAAAAGTTAACAGCTAATGAAATGAATAGAATATGATAAATATGTGTATTGACATAGAACAATTTCAATGTCAAATATGGTGAAAGACATATTTTGGACACATTCAAATGTCATAAAACTATTGAATCTATTTAACATTGTTTTGATAATTGATAGTACATATAAAACCAACAAATATAAGCTCTTGTTACTTGAAATTGTTAGTGTAACTTCAATTAACTTGATTTTTTTATCATTTTTTTGTTTAATGTCTAAGCAAGCAAATTATTTCAATTAGACATTACTAAATCTGAGTTGTTATTACCATATGACATGATACCTAACATCATTGTGAATAATAGAGATATTGTTTTGATGAATATATATATATAATAAAAATTGTGAAGAATATAGTCTAAATTATTAATGATGAATTAAAATAAATATTTGTGTATTCTATTTCTATATTCATGTATTTGTTAACTATTCACTAATCAAGGTTATGTTATGAGTTTTTTTTTTTTTTTTTTTTGCTAGACTATGTTATGAGTTTTTATTAATTCTTTTTGTAAAAATAATATTTTTAGAAAGTAATAATTGATCTAAATATAAGATTGTTACCTGGTTTAAAATATCTTTTAACACACCATTTGAGTACTAGTTTCTCGAAAGTTTTTTTTAAGATTTGAAAAACATAGTTATCTAATTTTTTTTAAAAATAATTTTGGGTTTGTTAGTTTACACGAAAGATCTTTTTACAAAGAAAATTTTTAAATTAATTTTTAGGCCAAATCTAAAAAAAATAAATGAAAGGAATTTAACTAGCCTAACTATAAATCTTTTATAAGCAGAAATCTTTTATAAGCACTTAGAAACTAAATGACTAGATTAAAAATAAAGAGAACGAACACCAAACATCATAAAGCTTGAAAGGGGATCAACTTGAGTTTAAACTTACACCTGATTTGTTAATTTTTCTACAATTTAATGATAATATTTGCATCCTAAATGGCATACAAAAGTTTAGAGAGCCTAATTCAAATGTTTAAAATGCATTTGTTGACCACAATTTATCAATTCAATGGACCTGAATCAATAATAAATAGCTCTAAAATTTATATTTTTGTTTGAATTTTTGTAAAAAATTTGGACTAATATTTTAGACATAATTTAAAAAAAAATTCATAGCCATATTTATATCCTTTCTAAGAGTTACAAGACATGCTAATTATCATGCAATCCTTTAGTTTTATAATAATAAGGTAATTTGCATTAAGTAGTTAATTTGGAAGGACCAAAAATTAATTCTCATAGTCACAATTAGAGTCATAATTTTTTTTTATAATTTTAGTTCTCATAATAAATCAAGCTCTTTGTTATAAATCTTATGTATTTTTAATAAAATTAACCTTTATATTATAAATGAGAATCAATTATTTAAAAAGTTAAATGTTAGTAAAAATATTATCTTTCATAATTAATCATGTATAATTTTAAGATTAAAAATTTAACTTTCTCTTATTACCTCATAAAATTATGTATATATTTTTTATAAATATATATATTTTTATTTTTATAAAAATTCTTAATTTTTTCTATAAATTTAAAGTTTACTTTTATATTGATTTTTAATATTTAATTAGTTTTTCTATACTGTATGATAAAAATATTATTTGAAAATAAATTATACTTTAAAATTATTAAATTTTATTAAACTTTTATTATTTTGATAAATACTATTCACAGTTATAGAATTAACTTAAAATAATTTTTTAAATAATTATTATAAATATATACATATACACAAAAAATTAAAATTTTATTATTTAGTTATTAAATTATTTACATAAATAAAATATCTATAAATTGAATGCGCTACTAAACTAGTTGAATTTGTGAAATCTCAGGTAACTGTATGTATCAAGCCATATAAGTTAAATTCAAGTCTTAAATTTATAAAATCAAGATATAAATATTTAAAGTACAACTTAGCTTAATATAACCTATATATCCACCCTTAAATAAAACCAATATTATATATATATATATATATATATATATATATGCAAACATAGGCAAGTCATTTTCTTTATATCTAATAGCTCTATACAATGAATTGTAAAAGAAAAATGTAAAATAAGGGTTTTATTTAAAATTTTGGTCAGAGTAGAATAAGGACTTGAGTTTGTGCTTTCATTCCCAGTGACCAATACAATGAATTGGATCATAGCTCTCGATATTCTTCTACATTGAGAAAAAAAAAACGTCCTTTCACTGTCTTACCTTTCTTTCGACCTTTCCCACAAGCCAATTTAACTTTTACAGATCAACGTTTCTATTTCATTTTTAAATTTTACACATCGAAGAAAATAAAAGTAAAAGATTGTGTTTTCTAATGCACATTTTTTTTATTTATATTTAATAATTTAAAAAATATAAAAACGTAAATTTCTCATGTGCAAATATTATTTAAACACTATAATCTTTTACTAAATAATTTTATTGGCTTAAAACGGATTGTTTTTCGCAGAGATACCTATGCTCTACCCACTTTCTTTTTTAAATCAACAAAAAAAGATAAAAGGTAGACATGGCTACCCATCAGGCCTTTCAAATAACATTAGTAAATATTTAATATATTATATGAGTATTATAAATTTATATATTTTTTAAATACTAGATCACAAGAAATATTTTCAAAATTATAAGAGACGTGTTTATAATTACTTTTAATATATAAAAAAACGTAAATATTTTAGATTTATGGAAAATAAATTATAAATTAAAAACAAATTTGACAGCATAAATTTTAAGAAAGCTAAAAATTCACAAGAAAAAATTTTCGTGTGAAAAAATTTAAAAGAGAGGACTGAAATTTATAGTATAAAAGGTGATTCGGATAGAAAAAAATATAGTTATTTAGGGTAAACCAACATCTTTTCATCCAAGAGATTAGAAAATTAAAAAAACAAATTTTTATTTAAACATCAATACATTATGAATGAAAAAACAAGTTATATTTAAAATAAATTTTGTTTAACTTTGAAATATAACCCCTATCCTCCATATGGCATGAACAAGTATTTGGGATTTTGAGGTACATGGATCCCCCGCAAGCTTATGGCTTTTGGGGTTACCCTCTGCAAAAGTTGCAGGTTTTCATGTGAAACTGGCCTTTGCACTGTCTTGGTCTTGAATCCCCATTCTCTCCCTTTCACTACACTCTAAGCACAAAGTGACAAACCTCTCTCTCATATAATCTCACGTGAAGAGATACCCCTTCTCGTATCTCAAAGATGGATTCGTCTTCATCGTCATCTGACACGTCATGCACGCTCCTGATATAGAGTAACTTCATCAGTATATAACAAGACCCCAAGACCAACGTTTGGTTCACACCCATTGTGTACATTTACAATTATAGTTACAGTATCATCAATACCAAGATGGAGAGGAAATCACTTGGCTTCTTGTTCTTGCTCCTTCTTGTCCTTGCTTCCCGTAAGATCCATTCAACACTGATGAATTATTCTGTGATGTTCATGCATTCATGTGTTTATTAACTAATTTTGTTTCAATGATGAATGGAAGCAGAAGTGGTGGTGCAGACAGAGGGAAGGGTGTGCGAGTCACAGAGCCACGGCTTCAAAGGCGCATGCGCCGGTGACCACAACTGTGCTCTCGTTTGCAGGAACGAAGGTTTCTCCGGTGGCCACTGCCGAGGGTTCCACCGCCGCTGCTTTTGCACCAAACTTTGTTGACGTTAGTTCGGTGGACGTAGTTGCTGTGGAACACCAAATAAATATTACTTGTAATAGTATTTTCATTTGGGATTATGCTTTTGCTTAACTGTGTTTAGGCTTCATGTTATGATTAATGCCTCTTAATTCCCACATTCCAGTGCAACTATGATTCAGTTATTTTTCTCTCTCCCACCAAAATGGTTTTTATTGTTTTAATATTTATCTTTATCTTTCATTTATCCCAAAAATATTTGACAAAACTAGAGATCATAAACATTGTCTACATTATCGAGGGACTGTTAAAAGCATTCGAATGGTCTTGTCTTCACTTTTGTTAACCAAGCTTGTAAATAAATACAACAAAATATAAACAGATGATATAATTGTTTAAAAAATGTTTCAATAAAACAACTCCCAAATAGTACAAACCTTTTCTAATGTTCTTAACACTCGATTGATAACTGAATCGTTAAAAATACAATAATTTAGTTGCGTTTGAATCCGTGGGAACTAATGATTTTTAAATTTATATTTTTAATATTATAATATATTAAATAATAATTAACATAAATTATAAAAAAAAGTCAAGAAAAACTTTAAGCCTTTGATTGTTTTGGTCGAAAACATTATATAAGGATGAAAAAGTGTGAAAAAAAAAAACTTTTATGTATTTGAATATTTTATTTTATACGTGTGAACAATAATATATTTTTAGAGCGTTTCACACGGTTTTCTCGTAAAAATATGGTGTGATTTTGTCTAAAAAAAGTTGTGATATTTTTTTATTTATAATAATTTATTAAAATTAATTTTTAAAATTAAAAAATTAAAAAGTACATAATTAAGAAAATATATTATATTATAATTTTTATTTATTTTTAAAATAAATTTTATTGTTATTATAAAAAATTATATAAATTATTTTTATAATTTTATTACTGAAGGACAAAAAGGCATTTAATGTCTCATAGGACACAAAAAGTTGGGCTTGTACACTGTGTGTGTGCTTCCCAGGCATAGTCCAGTCACAAAGCCGTTGGTTTAGCTTATGCATGACCCTTTTTCCTATGTTACGCTAAAAAGAAAAATATAGCAAAAGTTAGGGATTATGTGAGGGTGTGCTCAATCTAGTTTAAGGAATGATCTGATTCTAAGAAACGAGGGTAATGGGTATATGCCTCAGAATATGCATTAAAATGTAAGGCCAAAAGAAAAAAATTAGAAACATTCCCTGATAATTAGAAGAGTTAAGGCCAAAACGATGACTAACTGCCTGTTTAAATTTCCATTGTAAGTTTTTTTTTTTACTTTTGTAAAACTCTGTTAGAATGCCTAGAAAATCAAGATACCCGAACTCTGAATGTTCATTTAGAGACTAATTTAGAGATAAAACAAAGGATATGATAATTTTTTAATACCAAAATAATGCTTAGTGTGTATCTTAATTGGCAACTTATATGACACTTAAACGTGTCACACCAGTTTTTTTCTTATTAATTGATACTAATTAATGTAAGGATTAGAAAGAGGAATAGACTGAAGATTTAGGATAAAAATTTCTTTATTGTAAAACTAAAATCATTTTTTTATTAAATAAAGCATTGGCGATTCACTCAATATTTATCATTTGATTAATATAAAATTTTCTTCCAAAAACATGTTTTTTAATGTTAAACCAAATAATAAATTTTACCAGATAATAGTAAAATCATTGATAGCAAAATATACTTTTAGGAAGAGTGTCTTACATGCATAGAGTTTGATCAAATTTTACTTTTCCTTTTATAAAAAGTTAGGCTAAATATATTTTTAGAAAAAATAAAAATAAAAATAGAACTTTTGTAGAAGTTAATTAAAGGAATTTCTATTCTAAAGAAAAAAAATCCACCTTTAATTGGATCGCCAACTCTCCAAGATGAATTTAATAATTTTCCGTCATAAACACTTTATTCCTGAAACTAGAGCCATGAACATCGTGCTTGCGAAAGCGTGCACTTTTGAAACAAATTATAAACCTTAATTATGATCTTCATCACCTCTTTCCAGCTTTCCCATTCTTGTGTTTGGAATCCTCTGTCGAGAATCAACAGCTTATGTAGATTTTCTATTCTCCATCAGTTAGAACAGCTTATGTAGATACTCGAATTCAATATCATATCAAACAATTTTACGCCAATTCACCTTCATGTTTTATGATAAATTTGAGTATATTTATAAAATTTAACTCTGCTAAAAAATTATAAGTATTAGTTTAAACATGATTTAAAAGTAAAACCAATTTTAAAGAAGAGTAATTAAATATATATTTTTACAGAATCATATTACAACAAAATAAATATTACACATCATATTTTAATTACCGACCGACCATCTTTTGCTAGACAAGAAGAATCGTGTAGGTCTCTCCTTGCACGTGAACAGATTCCCTTAAACCAAGATTTGGCTCGGGTGACTGTGGAAAGTACCCAAATATACTGCTCCATGAAAATTATATTAACTAATTTTTTATATAAATACACCTATAATTAACTATTAATTTAATAAAGCTATAAATTTAATCATGAAATTTATAAATAAGCTTACAAAAATTATATAAAAATAACTTATAACAGTTAAGTTATTTTCACAACACTCATATCTTTATTATAAAATTAATAATTTTTTTCTTAGAATAGCATATTGGCATATTATTAAGAAAAATACAAGCTCGTGTCCAGTTTTTAAAGTTTATCAACATTCTATTTAAAAGGGTATGTGTTTAAATTTGAATAATTTATTTATTTAAAAGTTTTAAATAATTTAAATTTATGATTTGCTCATTTATATAAAAGTGAGATTTTATTATCACACCCACCTTAGCTAGCTATAAATAGATAGGAGCGCTGAACCTCTTTGTTCATATCAATATCGAGGATTTAAGATCAAAGTGTGAGTGGGAAATAATTATGGACAAGGCACGATTTGGGGTTTTCTTCATATTGTTCATTCTCCTTGGTTCTCGTAAGGCTCTATGGTATATGCATGCAATTAAAAGTGAAAAATGAATGAAACATGTTTAACTAAAGTGTGTGTGTTGTGTGTGTTAATGCAGAGATGGTAGTAGAAACTGAGGGAAGGCACTGTGAGTCAAAGAGCCATCGATTTAAAGGGATGTGCCTAAGCAATCACAATTGCGCTTCAGTGTGCCATCTTGAAGGTTTCACAGGTGGTAAGTGCCGTGGGTTCCGAAGACGCTGCTTCTGCGCCAAGCATTGCTAAGTTGCTGTTCCTTCATGCACGCAATTTTACTTCTCTGTTCCTCTTAATTTCACTTTTCTGATTCTGGGATTTCCAAATAAAACCCATTAACCACTAGTAGGTGCAGTTGGGTTTCCTCGCTTTGCTTTGGTTTCAATTTGCTTTGTCTCTTGCGTTTGCCTTTCAGCACGCAATTCTCTAGTGTTTCTTCATCATGTATGGAACGTCAAAAAGTAGTCTCACTATATAATAAATTTTGAAATGATGATCATGATAATGATAAAAATCTTGCTATTCAGTACTCTGAGGTATTGGTTAAGCCTTGAAAAAAGGGAACTCGTTAAGAAAATAATAATATTTTTTTACTAAAAATTATGATAGAAGTGTATTAATAAATTTTTTTAATATTTTATTTTATTTTTTACTTTATAATAATAATCTTTTTGGCATTTTATTAATAATTATTATTATTATAACAATCTTCACTTTATTTTAGTCTGAGTAGGGATGGTGGTAGGAGAAGAATATTTTGCTGCTGATGAAACCCTTTTAAGTCTTTTCATGTCCTAATTCTTCTACTTTGTTTGGTTAAGGGTTGAAAACCTTTAAACTCAGTTTTGTAAACTCCATTTTTTGCTATATGCAAATAAGCCTTTTTAATCAGGGAGTTTGTTGAGATAAAACATAGAAAAGATTATATATATATATATATATTCAAATTCTTTATTTCAATTTAACTTACTAAAAAAAACCTTATAACTCGTGTCTGATTTTATTTTATTTTATATCCTTACCTTGAAATATTACAGAGTGTCATTAAATAAAAACTGGAGTTTTTCTTTAATTTTAAATATTTATATTAATTCATATACTATGTTATGATTATGTATTTTTTATTTAAAAAATCTCAATTAAAATTTCTTTTTTTTTTCAACGGGAGAACCGCTAAGTGATTATTGCAAAGATGTTCTAATACTGCAATTTATTTCCCCGTAACTTGTGCAAAGAAAAAGAATGACAAGACTGGGATATGTTCCGTGTGAATGAATCGACCTTGCGATTTTTAATAAAATGAATAATCAATTTTGTTGTAACTTTATAAAAAATAATAATAATTCTCTTACTATTTTTTAAGATAATTTATGTGTATATATATATATATAATCTTGAAAAAATATTTAATAATTAAAAAACCTATATATAAAAAAATAATGAGAACTTAAAATATTTTAAAAATAAAAGCTCACCTTTTTTTTTTTAGTCAACAACAAGAGCTCCAGTTTGAGCTATTTGTTTTGTCAGCATCTGTTTTTTGTCAACGTCAACCCAAGTTTTTTTTTGTTTTTAGTCGTGAACGTCAACCTAAGTTTGAGCTAGTTGAATTGTATGTGTTTGGACCCTATTTAAAACCAAAAGGAAAGCCCAAGATCATTAGCCAGTTTGTTTTTTGTCCATGAGACTTAGCCACTCAACAATGTTAACCATGTCCACTTCTAAGGCCTGTTTCTTTCTCGGTTCTACAAACGAAGATAATAAAATCAACGGTTCGATATACAAGCGATACGAGGAATAGTAGAAACACTCTTTAACACATCATTTATTATTAATTATAATTTGTTAAAATTATAAAAGTATATAAAAGAAACATTAATTTAAGATATAATTTTTAATACATTTTAACTAATAAAAAAGAGTTTGTTAAATAATATATCGCTACCATTTCTTTAAGCAAATTTTTTTCACTTTTCCGCAAGGGTGAGTATCACTCTAAAATGTCTATTGGCACTTTTTTTAAAAAATAATTTTGCATGTGAAATATTTTTTATTAATTAATTAATAACTCAAGTAATAATGATAATAATATTTTTAATATAAAAAGACAATAGACATTTTGGAATTACAATTGACGCTCCTCTTTCAAAATTAATTTTTAAAATATCGAAAAGTAGCCTCTAAGTTGACAATGACAGAGTAATGTATAAAATTAGGAGCACTGTTACATTCAATCTTTAAAATTATAAAAACTATATTTTAATAAATTCTAAAAAAATAGATATTTTAGTTTCTAAAATTATAAAGTAATAGTTATTGCAGTCCTTACAATTATGATAATAAAAATTAAAATGAACTATATTTGATGATTTTAAGGAATAATTGAATATATAAGGCGATAGTGAAAAAAGAAAAACTATGTGAAATGTTTTTGGGTTCCAAAATGTACTGAATTGGGCCATTTGGCTGGGCTTTATGCTTTCTAGACCAAAACCATCAACGTCAACTTTTGGGAGTTGACAAAAAAAAAAAACTCCAACCAATAGGAAAACTTGAAATATTTTCTAAATATAAAAAAATATGACGCAACTTTGTTAGGTAAGTAAGTTAATCAAAGACAACAAAGTTTTTAGTTAGTCTTCTTGTCTTGATTTCAATAGTGCCTTGTTTGCCGTTGAGGCTTTTAACTTTGACTATGGGGCTCGTATAGTCATAGGATTTGTTACCCATTCTTTGTGTATATTTTTTTTATTTCAACAATTTAATTTTCACCATCAAATTTTGAGAAAAAATAATAAGATTTCTAAAATCAATAATTTTCATTACGAATGTAAAAATTTATTTATTTATTTAAATGATTCCTAAATTTAAAATAGTATTTTATATTTTTTTTAAATTAATGATTGTGATTTCTTTAATATCTTAAAGATTAAAAGATATTAACGTTTTTTTTAACTAACCACTGAATCAAGTGTCTATTAACAGTGATAATTATAAGAAAAAAATATTAAACTCTCTTAACAGTGGTCATTTTCATACTGGTTCACAGCAAACCTAATTATATAGAGCGCAGCATCCATATAAAGTGGTTCTGATTGTTAGTTGTTAAGTATATATATATATATATATACTCTTTTAATTTGAACAAGATAGAATCCGATTCTGCATATCTAGCTCGCTGGTTAAAAAGATTGTAGAAAGATATATTTATAGAAAATATATATATCCCTTTGAAATGAATAGGCATGTTGGAATTAGGCACTTGATTCAGAGACAATAAAGCCATGAATACATGGATTGGTTTGTCAACGTGGAAGAAAATGTCAACAAATTATGATGTCCTTTTAATCATTTTAGAATTATGGAATATATGCAACATGGAGTTGAACAGTTGCAAATTATATTGGTCCTCCACTTTTTTTGGTGTTCCTAATCTAATCTTCATATGGACCCACATGAGAAAATCTCTCAGTGGTGACACATTAATAGACTCTTGATCACAGTCAAAATACCCCAAGATAAGAATAATACCAATTCCATAAAATGTTAAAATAAGATTATAATGAAAGGAAAGAACTTGAAAAGCATGAGTCTACTAGAGTGTGGCATGAGAAGAGCAAACAAAAGAATGGCCCAACTCATTCCAATAGATGAGGTGGGAGAACCATGTGGGGATGGAGGTGGGTCACCAACCTCTCAGATTCTTTCCCTTATTTTAAAGACCAATTTTCTTCTAGTGCTTCTAGAAGCAACAAAAAACTAAGGTAGGAAGGTGAGCCTTACCAACCATGTCCATAAAAAAATTTAAAATTGACATGGCCGGCTCAAAATGGCATAACTGTGTTGGATGGGAAAGGAGGTTGGTTGAACTTTGAAAATGACTAATATTTCTCAAAATACCCATCATTACCAATATTATAACTAGATAAATGGATCAAGTGTTCTTGTGACCTCATGCTACCACCCCCATATATATATATATACTCCTAAACCATCTTTTTTTTTTTCACTCTTAACACACTCCACACATGAAGAAGATATGGTTAATGGGACCACTCTTAGTATTACTTCATTTTTCATAATATAATAATATTCCTCATCAACATATCATAGGAACTTTGGTTAAATTGTTATCTGTAAGGCAAGTTGAATAATTTTGGTTTATATTGAATTAATTTGTCTAGTGGGTGAAAGAATTGAAAGAAAAGGATAGTATTGATGAGCACTAATAATCTCAACCATGGATGGTAGGGGGCGTTAGTTACTGATATATATAAAACTTGAATTGACAAGAGTGAGTGGAGTCAGTTGAGACATGCTTCTAGAATCCTTTATTAGGAAACAAAAAATATGAAGCAATGAAAACAAGTAGTTAGAAAACAGTGGAAAGGTGGAAGAACATAAACTATAAAAACTTGGGGAAACAAATAAGCCAAGAAAAGGGTGAGTTTTGGTGTGCATTGCCTGATTTTAAACTTCTCAATCAATGAATGAATCATACGTTGCCAATAAGCTTTTGCTTTGGTAGGTCTTGATAGCCTTTATTTTGTCGTTTGGTAAATGGGTTTTTTATTTTATTATTATTTTTTAAAATGCGGCTTCGTTTATTACCATTTGGTCCTTGCATTATAGATCAATTACCAAGATAATTAATTAATGTGATCATTAAGGTTGAGGTAAAATTCAACTTGTTTCACGTCATTGCTGCTTTAACAGATTAATTAACAAGAGTCAAACACAAAATAATCTACTTTACCAAAACCGGAAATTGAAAGCATTCTCCCAGAGAAAAACACTACCCTCAAATCCTATTCGCGTTTATCTTTTTCTAGGTTATAATAAAAGTTTAAAAATGAATTTGAAGTTATATATAAGTAGAAAATTTTATTATAGACAAAAAAAAAACTTAAGCATAGTAAATTTATTAGAAGAGTAACAAATTAATTCTAGTTATCTAAACTTTATATTGAGTAGACTTAAATTATATTTAAATCTATCATCAAAGCTCAACTTATTTACTAAACAAATCAGCATTTAAATAGGTTAAGAAATCTAAATTTTTGTACAAATTAATAAATTGAAATATTTTTTTCAATTTTTTTTATCAAATAGCATTTGTTTTTGTTGGGATAATATTATGTAATGATTTGTTACTCAATATCATTTAGGACATCACTTAAGGGCATTAAATAGCATCTATCTTGTTTGATTAATGTTAATTGAAGAGTGTTAGAAATATACTTTCTAAAATATTTTTTATCATAGTTTTTAATTTGATAAAATTTATCACAAATATGAAAACATGAATAAAAATATTTAAATTATGAGTGAACATAAGCTTCGCATGATTTTTCATAAAATTTAATTAATTAAAAACATGTTTAAAAAGGTCCACTAAAAGTATATATCATTAGATTTTTTTTTTATGTTATTTTATTTGATCTTGAATCCAAGCCATGTTGTTAACTTTGCAAGTCATATGCAAAAGTTTGATGATGAAGTTCCAAATTGTCCACATTATTTCTTAAAGATATTATATTTTTAGTCTTCAATTTATTAAGTTACGCAATACGCGCATACGTCTAAACTGCGCTGTTTAGTAATTAAATAAATTTACAAGCCTTTCTTTTCTTTTTAATTAAATTGTAGTCGATGTCAAAGTGTTTTATGATAATGAAAAAGTTTGTTTTTTTTTTCTTTATTCATTTGATCCTCTAAATCATTGCGTCTTTGCTTTGCTATTTAACTTAAATTAATATTTCTGATTTTAACTTTCACAATTGATTAGTTTTGCCTTGGACTTCTGTCGTGAAACACTAATGTAATTCATTGTGTTTTGTCTAGTAGTTTTACTTAAATTCAATGAATTGCAACTTGTACTGTTTAGCGTTTATTTGCCCATGTGTCAACATCTTTTTAATATAAAAATATATATTAACTAGTGTTTTTAAGAAATTAATTAAAAATAAAGTAAAAGAATGTAGAAATTTTAATTTTTTTAAGGAGATTTTATGTAAAGTTTATTATAACTTTTTTTTTTACCTGAATTAAAAATGAGCATAAATTTTTATTAAGGATCTCATATGTCACTTTTATTATATATATATATATATATATATGAAAAAAAATTATATTAGTATAAATCTAAAAATTTTATATTTAATTTGAATCTTTTATTTAATTTATATCTAATAATTAATAAAATAATAAATTATAATCTATTAAATATAAATTAAATAAAAAAATTATATTTAATATAAGAATTTTTATACTTATATATTTTAGTTATATATATATATATATATATATATATAATAAACTTTCTTATCAATTGTTTTAATGAATGAGTGTAACTGAGTTAGTAATAAAAGATTTCCTACACCAAACTTTACCTAATCGAGAACGGAAAATTTCCAATGGATCTATCGATGAATGAATGCAAGTTGAACTTTGATCTGATGTGTTAACTCATTTACCGATACATGTGACATGACATCTCTTTATGAGGTGAGCACTATAAATGGAGATTGACAATGCCTCAAAGCTAGTGAAAGCTGGTGCTGATGCTGTCTTTGTGGGACTGTTTTTCCCATAAATCGTAGTAATTGTAACTTGCAAGTAACTTTATTAGGAAATATGAAACAAGAAAACTTGGTATTTCTACGTGCACAGTTTGTGATGACGCAGGTTGCAGCACTGTAGCGGCTGCTATTTTTTCCGACCAAAAAGAATGGATCAGTGATTCTGTCAAGTGAAAGGTTTATAATCACAATATCACTTTTAACATCTCCTTTTGTTAAACTATTAATTACATGAATAAGTAGTTTAAATATATATGTGTGAAATTATTAATATAAATGTTAAAGCATGTATTAACAATTTTTATATTTTAGTAAATGATATAAAAGGAGGAATACATGAATTATATACATGTGTATGTATCATTTTATCTTTTGTTTTCATATTTAAATTAAATATATAGCTAATAATAGTCATAGTTTTTCAAGAAATAAAAGCTACATAACCAAGTGGGAAATCTTATGTATATTATGTACTTTTAACTTGATTAAAAAATAAAAATTAGAAGTGCTGATTACAAGTCGTGCTGGGCAATACACTTAGCTAGCATATGTGTATCGTAAGTTTTAATTATTTACTTAATTTAAGTTTAAGATAAAAATTACTAATAGTTTAATAGTTGACAGTTAAACTGAAATAATTACATGTGAGTGGATTTACATATATAATGGTTGATGATTTAAAATAATATAAAATTCTTTTATATAAAAAAATAAAGTTTTAAATACTTATTACAATTAATCGTTATATAAATTTAATAAGTTTAATTAAGTAAAAGTTATCAATGTTTATAATCTTAAATTTTATTTTCATATTTAATTAAGTATATCTGTTGGAAAACTATTCATAGACATTTTTTTTTATTTCAATACATGTCGATATTTTTACATGAATTGATTATGCGTACTTTTTTATATAATTGAAATGGTTTATCAATGTTTTTACTCATAATAACCATGATAGTTGATTATTAATAGTGATCTTGGTTACGTCACAAGACAATTCATCGTATCTTCTTATAGAATATAAATATAGATATGATAATTATTAAAACATAAAAATATTGCTTCCACTAATTTAATTTAAAATATATAATATACCACAAAGAAATCTATTAATTGATACGAGTAAACTTAATCAAACAAATTAATATATAATTCATTTAGTTTTAAAGAATGCTTAAATATTCAAATGTTTATATATATATAAAGAAAAAAATGGTACTATTTCTCAAAAATTGCTTTGAGAAAGTCTACTTGTAATATGGCAATGTTAATTTTACCATCAATCCTCAAGTGAAAGTGCATTATAATTAACCTCTATTTGGTACCTACAATAGTCAACTTCGTTTACATGCAAATGGGAGACACGGAGATTATTATTCTTTTTAAAACATAACAATCTCTGAAGATACATACATACATGGCTAGAAATTATTTTCTTTAAGGAATAAAAATTATTAAAATAAATTGTAAATTTTGTAATAAAATAATTTTTGATACACGGTAAAAAATTAAATTTTTATCAATATAGTTAAGAAATTTAATTATTTGTCAACCGTGCCAAATTTTGTTAAAAAATAATCAACTCCTGTCTCATTTCAAGTCATTTATAATGAATTTCATTGCATATAAAAATCTGAAGAATTATTTTATTCATGTAATGTCTTTATTACGTCATCCATTTAATTATACATATTTTCTTTTCTTTGATATTTACAAAATATTGTATAAAAATAAAATACAAGGAACGTTTCTTAAATTTAAAATTGTTTGACAGGGTGAGGAAGTGCAGCATTTAATTTGTGGGGGAAGGAAAAAAGAAAAGAGAGGAATATAATATGAAAATGGAACCTGTTTTTGACTCCATATGAGGAAGAAGAAATGAACAAAAATAAATAAACAGGTGAAAGTATGAATAAAAGAAGGAAGAGGACAAGAGAAGCAAATAAATAAAAAAGAATGAAGAGGAGGGAATAGCAAAAAGGAGGTTTAAGGAACATGAAAAGTAGAGCTACCTACCAAATCCAGCACTAACTTAATTGTAACCACTCGTCTTTCTCACCAACTCGGTCAAATACTCTCTCTTGCATTACTTCTCAGAAAAAGAAGGTCCCCGAGTCAATTGCACCCCCTCTTCCTCTCCACCACCTCCCATTTATATTCCTTCTACCCCCCTTTTCTCACCTATTACTTTCCAGGTTCCATTTCCCACACAAGACACATCTTTTTGCTCTCTCTCTCTCTGAGCAACCACAACATGGGTAGATCTCCTTGTTGTGAGAAAGAACACACAAACAAAGGGGCTTGGACCAAAGAAGAGGATGAACGTCTCATCAACTACATCAAGGTTCATGGAGAAGGTTGTTGGAGATCCCTTCCAAAAGCTGCTGGTAAGTTTTTTCATCTTAATATTCTAGCTTCTACCTACAACAAATTAATTAATTATTAATTAAATAATTAATTAATTTACCTATAAGCTTCCTACACTAAGCCCATTTCTCATATAGTGTTTTAAATTAATATTAACATTTCAGGGTTGCTTAGATGTGGTAAGAGTTGCAGACTCAGGTGGATAAATTATTTAAGACCTGATCTTAAGAGAGGCAACTTCACTGAAGAAGAAGATGAGCTCATCATTAATCTCCACAGCTTACTGGGAAACAAGTACGAACATCACACCCTCATCCCCCTCCTTTCACATCTCTAAGAGATATATATCAAGTGTCACATCATAAAAAATTATTTATTTTACATGATTGTTGTTTATTTCAAGTGTCACCAACTTAATTAATTTATATATGCGGTACTTTGTTTTTCTTCATAGTTTTCCGATTCTATTAATTTTTCCCTCCGAAAGAAAAAATCTGAAATGGGTTTATGATTCTTTCTCAGATGGTCTCTAATAGCTGCAAGATTACCGGGAAGAACCGATAATGAAATCAAGAACTACTGGAACACTCACATCAAGAGAAAACTCTATAGCCGTGGAATCGACCCACAAACCCATCGACCACTCAACGCCGCAGCCACTCCGGCGATCACGGCCACCGGGACCACAGTTCCACCTACTAATACTACAAATCCTGTGGTCACCACAAGCAACAAGAAAATAAACAACGATAGCATTAGCAGCAGCAACAACAACCATAATAATATTAACAATAATAGCGGTTTTCAGTTAGTGACTAGCGCTTATGCCAACACAAAGATTGGAACCGAGTTGGTTGGTGAAGATTCTAATAGCAGCAGTGGCGTCACCACAGAAGAAGCTTATTCTCACCGCCAACTCAACTTGGACCTTTCCATTGGGCTTCCCTCTCAACCCCAAGTTTCTTCAGAGAAGTTGAAACAACAACCACAAGAGCATGATCAAAAACCACATGTTTTGTACCAGTGGTATGGGAACGTTACCAGCCAAGGTGTGTGCCTTTGTTACAATCTAGGGTTTCAAAGCAACCAAGCTTGTTGCTGCAAAGCCATGGGTACTGCTACTACAACTGCCTCCGATAATAATCTGTATAGATTTTACAGACCCATGAATATTTAGAGCTTAAATGTAATATTATTATGACTGTTTTTTGTTAACATGGAAATAGTTGTAGAATCACAAAATTTTGAGAAAGTTCCAGATATTTTTTGTTTCAAATATTTAAAAACTTAATTTCATTTTATAGTTTGAATCTTTTATGTATATCATTAATTAAACTTAATTTTTAAACTTTAAATAAATAAAATCCTTACTTTAGCTTTTAATTTATTTGTTGAACACGCGTGTGAGACTACCGCGTAATGAATAAAACTTGGGTACTGTGGTTTACTTTGCTCACACTCCGATAATGTTTAATATAAGAAAGATTATTGCTCCTTCTCTAATGCTATGTAGTACTATGATGAATATAAACTAACTGGGCTAAATATAATTATTACATTCAAATACTTAAATTCCCTTGATATCATCAAAACAGCGTATAGTATATTCTAATGGGCAAATATGATGAATGATTTCTTCAATTTACTTGGGTAATTTTGATATATAATTATATTTTCGTACACGTGATTTATATATCTGTGTTGAGAAAGAGGCACTTAATAAACTTGTAGCCAGTTATTGGGTAAAATTTGAATATTCCTGGCATGGTGGACTACTGGTGGGTCAGTAATGAGTTGTTAGACAATAACTATGTTTGGTAAGTTACAGTAAGTTTGAGATACGCTTAACACTGAGCAGTGCCAGAGACAGTGGTCACTGGTCAAGCAAAGAGCGAAGCTCAACCCAATTCATCTCAGATTTGCAGCGTTTAGGTAGGAGACAGCTTTTGAATGCATACCTACCCTTTACTGTCACCAGAACAAGACAATTATGGGAAAACTGGACTATACTTGACAAAGTTTCTTTCACATTGATTGATAATTTGATATATACTACAAAGGTGATTTGCTAAAGGCCAATACTTGACTATTTAAATGAGTAGCTGGCCAGCACCTCTATGCCCTTTCTTGGTGTACGCAATGTATACTTTTGTATTTACGTACTGTAAATTAATAATATATAGCATTATTTTGAAATTGAAATAGGTTGATGCCACCAATTATTAATTTTACATTTCCCTCTTCACAAAGTAAGATCTCGGCATTTGTTAGAATTTTTATCAGCTGATTTACTAATCTTACTAGGTTTAAATATTTTAAGGATATTCACACGTTTGCCTTGGCCTTTGAAATTATGATTTTATTTTTTTGATTTAGAGAAAATATGCATATTGAATTATCACTTCATTTTCTTTCATGATGTTAAGTTTCTTTAGCAAATGTTGAAGCATGTGTTTCACTTATGACATCGTCTAAGTAACTATCCAATCATTTTAACAACGGTTTTGATTATAATGTCTTTCTGGAAAAATTACATTTACCGCTTTTGAAGAGGAGGTTAAAATTGCACTAGCCTTAAAACGAAGTAAATACAGCTTTTGAAACAAAAAGTTTATTAGATATAATTAAGATAAATAAAAAAAAACACTATAAATTTCCTATTTCTTGAGATTTAAATGTAATTTCATTTTTATTTTTTTTTGTAAAACCTTCATTGTTGTTTTTCTTAAATAAGTAGTCATCTTATTATGTTTAAACTTTAATGTACCAAATGCGAGCCCACAGTATAGGGGAATTTATCTGAATAAATTTTAATTATTATATTTAATCATTAATAGTTAAGATTAATATATAAATTATTACATTTAACTATATATTATGTTGATTGTTTTTGTCAACTTTTGTTAAAGTTAAATAATTATATTTAAAAGTATTTATAAATATGATTTATATAAGAATATTTAATAATAAATTTTGAGATATAATTATCGATTAAAAAAATATTAAATGTTATAAAATTAAAATAATGTATGCTAGTATAAGTTGATTCAAAGAAAAGAAAATACACTAAAAGCCTTCCAAGCTACAAAATACTGTGCTTTTTATTCTTTGAGATCACAAAACATATGTGAATGGGATAAGAGTTAGGTATACAAATACCAAATTTGGATTGCACAAATGTAAATTTTCTCAAACAGATTAATGACATACACTTCAGCTTTTGTAACTGATACTGAGGAAGTTTTAAATTTCGCACCAAACTTGGGACTCACTAGGAACTCTACATTCTAATTCCTTGAGCTTTTTTCTTACGTAATTTTTCTTGTTCTAAATTCTTTATATTGATGACTCGTATACATGTAAGTAAGTAAATGATCAAATTTGAGCTGCGATTTCATTTTTCCGTAACAGAAGGAATTTTCTGTACCTCAACTTGGAAAAAGGCCAATCTAATATATTGTAATGTTTTTACGACGGAACTTGAAAATTGCTCAATTTAAAACTTTGGTCAATGTAGGAATTCTTAACTGAAACAAAATCAAAGTTGAAGCCCTTAGTAACGAATTGCCCAAGCTTTAAGAGATGCTCATCGAGAAAAATATTTTTTTAAAAAAATTAGGTTTTGAAGCTTTCCCTCCTTCTAGAAATGAAATGATTAAATTAAATCCGAATTTGATCATTCAAAAACTTAAGAATAACATGTCCAAGGAGGTGAGGTAATGAAACGAAAACAAAGAGACTCGAATAAAAATTATTTTATGGTTTTTTATTTAAAGGTAAATTACTAAACAAAGTATAATGACAAAAGGAGTTTATATGATAAATTAAAGATGATTGGTGTATCGCACTTATCGTGGAAACAAGGTTAGACTTTTAAGATTATTTTTATGAAAAATAAAACTATTGTTAGACTAGGCCGCGGCTATTTGTTAATAATGAGAAAAGATATTTTATTTAATGATATCACGAAATATCAATTAATGTATGTACGTATTGTATTTCATTCAAGTTTTGGGAAGATATTCAAATGCCCTACACCCCTACTATGCTAGTTGCAAGGGACGTGGCCCACGGCACGTGCTTCCGCAGAAAAGAAAAAAACATTAAAATATCACATCTAATCATATGTATATACACTTTTTTGGTACATAAATGTATATACGCTGAAAAGAAAAAATTAAAAATAAATATTAAATATTAAAAAGTGAATAAAATTAGTTTTTATGTATAAAAAAACTTTTAATGATAGACTTTTTCATCGTGTGACTCAGATCTAGATTTAACTAAAAAAAAAATTTAAAGGAGGATATGGAAATTTTAAATTAAAGAAAAAAATGGATAAACCAATAAAGAAAATATATGGAGTAAAATGAAAAATCATTGAAAATGGCGCGTGACTGTAGAGACAATATAGATAAGAAGATGTTTGGTGGGGAGTGGGGCCTACAGCACAAGACAGGAACAGAAGAGGAAACCGAACATTGAGCGGTTTTGGTAGGTAGATGTTGGTGACATCAGCTACGACACCCACCCATTTGTCTTTCTCATCAATTCTTTCTTGCTTTTTTAATTATAATTTAATTCAAAATATTTAATATTATTTTTTAAAGATAACTAATAAAAATTAACTCCCACTGATTTATATTAATGTACTTCTAATTTATTTATGATATTTAATTTAGAAACTGCACCACAGCAAACACCTCTTTCAAATTAAGGTTCATTTGTTTATATTGACAAAGTAATTTTAATGTATATGAAAATTTATTATTTATAACTTATAAAAAAAGGCATTGATTTATATTGATTTTGAATTGTGTAAGTAAGTTTAGGCCAAAAGAGATCCACCGAGTATACAATTTGGTGATGTAAGGCAGAAAGGCAAAGGAAGAGGCACGTGCGAAGATAGATATGTTCTGGAAGGTTTGGGTAAAATAAGAAAGGTCGCACGTTACTTGCACCTAAATCTTTCGTTTTCATCTCCATGTGACTCTGTTCCACGCTATCATCTCTCTCTACGATTATTGTGGTTTGGTTCGGTCAATCTCCACCTATTATGTCATTTGTCACGTTCAGTTTATCCCCATACGCCTCCCTCTATGTAACTACCAACTAATTATTTATTTAAACCTTTTTTATTATTATATTTTATCAATTGTTTTTACCCATTTGGGCATGAGATTATTTCCCAAATCTGCACTCAACTCATCTCAAGTTTATATTCAGTGGAGTATGAGCCACCTCAAATAGGAACAACTGTGTATACTGAAAAACATAGTAATGATGTTTTAAGGATATTAATTAACACCATGTAATAATATGAATAATTTTTATTGTTTTGAAAATACATATTCAGTAATCTTATATTTATTTATGTATTTTTAAGTATTTTAATATTTTATAAATGATTTTTGTTAAATGGGTTAGTATGCTGATTTACGAGCCAAAGTGAATCAGAATCAGCTGCAGACCATTAATTTTTTGGTTTGGTCTGTTTGTTGCATAGACTTAACCTATTTAATGGTGCCTTTTTTTTTTTTCAAAAGCAAATTAAATACAAGAGACAATAAGATTTCAAAAATCTTCATTCCTTCAAATTATAATTGGAAGTACCATGTGTAAATAAAGCATGAGTTGTAAAGTTGACAATAATAAAAATAACTGGTTTCAAATCAAGTTTAGTATGCAACCCATCCCTGCCTATACATAACCTGATCCTGTAATCTAGGTACACTGTTTAATGAGAATTTATTTCACAAAGGGTGGGTGTGACATCTGTTGTCAACACTTGACCTAGTGAGAATTTATTTCCATTTTGGTTTCAAAATCCAATGAAAATGTATGATATACATGATAAAAAGCTTTTGAAAGGAACCAGAACCAGATACTTACAAGTTGCTGAGAATTGAACACCAACCCCTTTTAATTATTTGTTTCTGAATTGAGTCTTGTCTTATAATTTATTTTATTCATACGGAATATACAGCTTTGTTATAGCTGATAGTTTGTATTTTGCTTCTCACAAAGGATATCATTAACCACACTGCTGCTCAAGAGCAAGGGAATATTTGCTCAAGCATTCAAGAGTTAAGAGATATAAAAAGTAATCATATGAATTCGAGATGCAAACCACTGGCTGTTATCAAATCGATTAAATTAAAAACAATCATGTTTACACGCTTATTCAGGATATATGCATTCCTTTAGAAGAGAGAGAAATAAATGCTATAAATAAAATGTGAATGTGAGTTAAGTTAAACACTTAAAAGTTAAGTTTGACTTTGTGACGTTCAAACGTAATTAACTTATCTAAGTGAATTACCTTTTAAATCTTATTAATTATATATTTTAAAAAACATATATACTTATAAAAATATGTAACGATAACATTTTCAAAATACAATTTTAATTTAATAATTATAAATTTTTATATAAAATTCTTTTGTATAAATATATATAAGAGTTATCGCCCTTTCTTTAACCTTGGGCCCTTGGAACTGTTCCCCGTACACACTATGAATGTCCTTTTTATATGGAGGGGGTAAGAGCCCAAACAAAACCGAAGTAAGGTTTAACAACTCTATGAATTGACCAAAATAAAAAACTATAAGTGCTACAAAAATCAATCGTGAACTGAGTAGAAACTACAAGAGGAAGAACATCAAAGCATTTAGAATTTAGAGAAATTATTATTATTATTATTATGTTATTAAAAATTGTAACATTTAATAATATTAACACATTGAAGTGTATTAATTTCTATAATTTTTAATAAAAAAATATTATATATACATCTTTATTTTGCACAAAATTGCATGTTAAAAAGATGGTATGTGAGCCAGGTCCTTGATGTTAATATCCTTGATGTTAAAAATCACGATATTTTCTATGATAGTTTTGGCCTTTTGAAGCTCACTACGGATCCAATTTTCACCATATAAGATGATGCCAATAGGATGAATACTTGTGTTTCTGGAGAGACTAGCAGAATCTTTTATGCAACTCTTTGGATTCTTTGAAAGGCTATAAACATTGAGGTCTTAATTTAATGATGAAATATGGTACCAATACCTCTCACCTTTCACAATACTAAATTCAAAACCAAGAAGCATTAGTTTTTTTGTTTTTTTCTTTCGAATAAATGTAATATTATTCATTTTATAGTATCCACGAACACAAATAATTGAAGGGAAAAGTGCAATTCTGTTTGGACTGTTCCTTTCTCTACCTATTATACGCTACTACAATAAAAAAAATTAACTCATTCCAAACGAATCTAAACTAAGTTTCACTACTAACAAAAAGTTTTAGATTAAGAGTGAGTATCTAGTAATTAATAAGCAACTCTTATATATATATATAATATTCTTTTATGTCACATCATTAATTATGACTCATGCTTTCTCTTTTTTTTCGACTCACAGTATATTAAAAAATAAGGCAAAAATATAATTATTCTTAGTATAAATATACTATATTTGGATCCATGTTTAAATTCACATTTATTTTAGTATTATTAATTATAATTTTTATATTATATTCACATGTACAAGTTTTACAACTTGTTTCCAAACACATATTTACAAGTTTGGGGTACAATAATCTGGTAGCAGTACATGAGAAAGGGCAATAACTTCTGCGAACAAGTAATGCCTGATTACTAGAAGGCTAAAATTATTATAGATTGTTCTCTAGCCAGTTATATTTCCATCATTAGCAGCGTACACATATTTAAGACAAATTTACTATCATAATACTAATGTCAATTTTAAATATACTTCTAATACCCCATTATAGGGAAGATAATCTGATAATTTCTTTGTCGTTGAGTTTTGCTATCCACGCTGTAATAACACCCTGTAATGTTATTGTCTTCCTCGTAAACTACAAATGATAATTATAGAAAAAATTGACCCTTTTAAACAGACCAAAAAATATCAAAACATGCGAACCATAAAGTCCTTACATTCTGTTAATGCAGATTCTCTTTTCGTGTGCGTAAAAAAAGATTCTTCAGATACTCAGATAGTGTGTTCAGATATCTGCAAAGTAGAACAGTACACAATTTTCATGCTTCAGTGACCGTCATTTCATATGTTTCAATTCCTAACCACATAAAAACCAAGCAGGGAAACATGGTGTTGCTCAATAATGATTTGTTTATTTTGAAGTTGAAAAAAATTGATTTTAAATTTTAAATTATTAAATACAATTGAGTTGTGTCAAAATTAATTATATCAATAGGTTTTTGTAAGATCATGTATTTTCATTATAAAGTGTAAAAATTAATTTTTAAATTATAAACCAAACGGATGGAAGTTAACAAAAATACTGTTCATGTAATGGCTAAGTAGTTACTGAAAAACAGGTGACTTTTTTTTAAGGCAACGTCCATAGTCATGATGTATATAAAGAAAAACAAGCTAACGATAGTAATCATATTCACGTGCTTCTATCAAAATTTTTAATGCACTCTCAATGTAAATTTCAATATAATGTTTTTTAATCAGGGTTCTGAGAGAGGACTTTTAGGATCCTGATTAGAACATTTGTGATACATGGAGTATGATAAGAGCCACTTGCTGTTATAGCTAACCTAAAGTAAGCTGTACCAAAAAGAGAAAAAATGTTTAAGTAAACTGCACAAAATACTCTATAACCTTTGATCAATGGAAATATTTTGATTTCATTTCAAGAACTGCTCTTTCCATTTTGATGTTGAGGCCACCAAAATCTCCCTCAATGCATTATAACCCAAAATTAGTTCATTTATCTTGTTTTCCTCATGATTTATGTAGCTAGATCTAAACAAACAGTATATAACCACATAAAAAAAAATAATTCTCACACTAGTCAGAATCACCTACAGTTGTCGTACTTGGAAAAATAATATTAACAATAAGGGAGCTTTGTATATTTCACTTACAGTGTAAATTCCTTTGTAGCTTTGAATGTACCAAAAATAGGACATGTTAATTGTCCTTGTACAATATAACGAACATGCTAAAAAAACAAGGTATATAATCACATGCAAAAATAAGTTTTTGGAATATACTGAAGCTTTTAGAAACCTGAACATTTCATCACAACATCAACCAAAAGGAAAAAGCTAAAGCCTTGAGTGTACAAATGCACCAGCTTTAACCTAATGATTTGTCAAATCCAATGGATACTTTCAAGATCCAAGCAAAGATGTGAAGAGGGTAGTTCAGTATAACGCCAGTTATCAAAACAGAATGAATTTTGTTATTAAATTTCAATCAGACAAAAAACCAGTAAACACTCCAAAATATACCTTGCCGAAGAAGATACCAAAATAATAACACTAAGAACCTATAGTCCTAAAAATAAAATGCATTTTGAATTCCTCGTTTGCAATTTACAAAAATAAAGCACCAAAACCCAGCCCTCCAACATCAAATTAAGGGCCAGAAGCTCCTGAAGACTGAGCAGCATCCTCTAATCTCAATGTTATGGCTACTTCTTCAATCATTTTGCCTTTATCTGCTGAACCTTCCACAGCCTTGTTCAACCTTTTTAACCATATATCATAGTCAACAGGGTATGGAGTTCCACAAAGGCTATCCACATAATCAGCAAATGCTTTCAAGAGAGCAGAAACCTGACCAAGATGCTGCTGGATCAGACGCTTCGCCCAGCTTCTCTCTCTCCACTGTAAAGCAGATTCAATAGAATCTTGTTGACGAATAGTCCCTCCACAAATAAAATAGAGGATGTACACAATGCTTTCAGCATCAGAAGAAGGACATAGCTTTCCATGCTGAAGTGCATGAGATGATGAGAACTGCAAATTTATAGCAGGGCTGTCTCTATCTTCCAACACAGCACGCCCCCACGATATGGGAACGTACATTGCTTGGTTTTTAACACCTTGTTTTTTAACAATGCGTATTATGTTCTCTGGACAAATATCACCATGCTGGACATTAGCCATGGTTGCACTTCTTAGAGCTGCTAGACAGTCCCGGCATAAGCGCGTTGCTTCATCTGCAGAAAACGAGCCCTCATTAGCAACTACAGATGCTAGTGGCTCCCCTATTGGAGATGTCACCAATATCGGAGTTCCACACCAAGGGTGATCGCACCTTCCCCCAGGACTTTCTTTCTTGCAAGGACCAGAATGTAAAATCCTACCAGAGGCAACAATTTCTGGTAAATACTTGCTCAAGATTCCTTGATTTCTAAAAATGTTTAGGACTTTTGTTTGGCGTTGCACTTGGTACCAGAGGCTCATGTCCTCCAAGGAAGGCTCGAGTCTAGATGGATGAGCACCCACATATAAAGTCAGTAACTCAGTGGGATGATCAAGACAGACTGCACAATAGAGATAGTAGTTCCCTCCTACCAGAGATTCGTGAATTTGGAAACTTTTCTGTCCTTGTTGTGGATCATCCAAGACCAATATGTCACCGTGCTTGAGCTTTAGACGCGATGCTCGACTTTTGGAATATAGTTCATTTTGATCAAGCTCAACAATCTCTTCTGCCTGCTGGTCATTTGTCCCATGATAAGGAACCAGTGCATTTTCAGTCTCAATGATGCAGCATTCTGTCCTGCGCTTCTGAAGGCGGAAGCTATGATCTGAAATCAACGAGGCTACTGATTTTCGTGGTGGTCCATTCCATTGTGCAATGGAGTAGAAAGTTGCCAATAGTACCTGCAGAGTTCCTATATCCCCCCAGTTTGCATTTCCCAACCGGTTCCAAATTGGTTCCACGGGAGTGACACCAATTTCTGCATAAGTTTTTATCCATTCAGCCACAGACAGATATGGATTACTTGAATTCATCAAATCAAGTTTGCCAAGGTCACCACTGAGCTTCATCACAGCTCCACATTTAGAATCTAGAACTAGAAGGAAAACAGAATCACTGTTGACAGAACTAATCTTGCTCAAACTCCGAGAAACAAGGACATGGAAACCATAGAAGAGAGCTTCACAAATAGTGTTGGCTGATACTCTTGAAACATTGTCCAATAATACTTCTGGCTTGAATAAGGCAAACTCTACCACTTGATCCCATTTAAGTTTTGAATCGGTTGCAGCTTTTGATATTAAAGCTAAACCACGCATTTCCCTCAGCCTGCCCCTTGATATTGCCTTTTCAACACTACTGAACTTTGAACCAATATGAGAGGGGCAAGAGACACATAATGGCAGTGGTCCACTTTTATGCCAAAATGTACGCCAGAGGCCAATGATAATGGCATGAAGGAAATCTTCCGCAGCTAGATACTGATCTTCTATGAGCTCATCAGAAACGTCAGAGAAGATTGGCATACGCACAAGTTGCTGAAATGGAACCCCCTCTAATGCCAAATCAAGCTTGCGCAATTCATCAGTTGTGAAGGGAGAACAAAAGCTTTGGATCCCATCTGCTGAATCACCATTTAGATTCTCCAATACCCACTCTTCAAGATATTGTGTAAATAACTCTAGGTCAACCAGTTTCCTTCCATATTCCTTGAGTCCCTTTAGCACTCTTCTGGAAATAGGAACAAACTTGCTCAATCCTGAGGTCCCAGAGACAGTACTAGCAGAAATAACTGCCATATAGAAACCATGTTATAAAAAATACAAACAACTATGTATTAAGTACTAACAAATATGGGAAGAAATATTACATGCTTTTACTTGGAATTTGGAAAAGCTATTGTCAGGCATGAAAACATGATAAATTATCAAAAGGACAAAAGCAGACCAAGCAGAACCAAGAAGAAAGAAAAATACATCAGGAGCCTCCAGGCACTGCTTGAATGATACTATCACTAGATGCATTACACTGTGTAAAATCGCAAAGCTAATAGCACCAGATGTAGTTGAGGGTATTCACTATTACAAAGCTGGAGTATCATCAAAATTTTCTTTCCATACACACTTGTCAAGAGTCTTTAACCATACAATTCGTTATTTCATTGAAGTTTAAGTACAACCACTTTGGCAGCATTATCCCTCATATAGTTTCTTAAACATGAATAGGTCACCAAGCCAAATAGCCAATGCATTGAATGCGTGAGAGGGGATAAACCATAGGAATCCCCAATTTGAGAGAAAGATTAAACAAAAGAAGATATCAATACTAACCAGAGCTAGACTTCCTAAAACTTCCATCCAGACTTTTTCCTGGCGATAAATCCAGTCCATTTTGCATAAAACCTGATTCACATGATTGATAAGGTTAAGCATCAGATTAATCTGTACACACATATATGTCCTGATCAATGTAAGAGTTTCAACAAGTTTTATGTTGGCACATATATGGCATGATCAAATAAATAAATTTAGTATTTCCATAGAACAAGCAACTCTATCTATCAATAAATTCTATTAACAGTCTTTATGTCCCAATCCCAATTGCAATAAGAAATAAGCATTTGAGAACACTTGTGATTAGTACTAATCCTTCAGCTCTTAAGGAATTAGGTTAATGAATCCTATCCTTTGATACAAGGAACAAAGTAATCATGCACATATATGAAGAATAATATACTTTTCAATTTTATTCCTCAATATTGGAAGGAACTAATTAATTAATATTGTATCATAACCTATCTAGTTTGATTGTTGGATCACTCACAAATATCTAATCTTGCAAATTTCACACACGAGATAGCTAATCGCGGGCATGAAGAAAGTGTGTTAAGATGTCCTACATCGGTTAAGAACAAAGCCAAAATACACCATATAAGACTTGGATAACCCTCCTCCCGTGAGTTAAGTTTTGGGAGTAAAATAAGGCTTGGATAACCCTCCTCCCATGAGCTAACTATTGAGAGTAAAATAAGCCTAATTTTTTAATAAATAAACACCCTAGTATGATTGCTTTATCGAGTCTCTGTACTGATCCTATGTATACTCAATACTAAAACCTACAATACATTAAGTGACCTAAAACAAAATAGTAGAGAAAAAGTACAAAAAGAAAAAGGCTTTAAATCCAGCGGCAACTTGTGATTAAAGATAGTATTGCAATTAGACTGCTTACTGTTCAGTGTAACTGTATAAGATGAGGGATGCAGGGTTATATGAATCAATTTTATCTCAAGTCTGACCAAAGTTGTTGTGGTTTAAGTACACAATTTTTATCCATTATTGCATACATGCAGAATTTTTTTCAGTTGATTGGAGACCAATTTTTATTGTCTTTACTAGACTTCCTTTTTATTCCTTCTGTTCTGATACCACATTTAGTCAACATTTCGTGTTTGGCATCTATTTTTTTCTCTCTTTTGGTTGGCGTTCACAGACATCTCAAGATACGAATTATTCATCACATAGCAACATACCCTACAAAAAACAAAAAGACAAAAGAATAAAACATTCACATTGCTATTAGTAGAATGAAAAGCAAGGAAGTTGCCGTAATTGCCCCATAAGTAATTCTAGAGAATAGATGACACATGAACCATTCACGTAACAAAATGCAATAGATAAGTCAAACAAACCACCTAACAGTCTGCCTCCAACTTCAAACTAGTACGGGGATAATGAGTCATGACCACATGATATAATTTCACACTGGAAGTGGCAAGCCAGTAATTACACAGATTAGAGGGCCCATTAACTGAGTAAAAACTTAAAATAATAACACACAACGGAAAACCACCGAAACACAATCACTTAAACTGATCTCATTACAAAATCAACCAATAAGGGGGATATAAAGCTGAAATGGTAAAGGTGATTAGGTGACTCAATATTCATACTGTTTTCATACAGTAATTGATCCATGTCAGCCTAAATTACTACCATTTAGCAAAAAAAAAAAAAAAAAAACCACAGCACTGCATTAGCAAATAGCAACACAATGCAAAACACAAAACAAAAACGACAAATGGAGGCAACCCACCAAGCCAAAAGTGAAACTCACCTAATTGCATAGCGACCAACAAAGCAATTCTGAAAAACACCGAAAAGCTGAAAACTCTCAAGGACAAGATTCCAAGATCTCATGAAACCTCGAAGCCCACATTGTTCAACCCACAAGAGGCAATGGCTGTAGAGGTTGACAAGGACAGGCATTGCAGCCAGGAGCAGAAGAGAAACGTGGGACAACACGGAAAGAGAAAATGACCAACATGGTAGATCTTAATGCATCATGGGTAATGGAGAAAAATGAACAAGGTGTCATCTTGCTGTTCTATAAGCTGAAACAAGACAAGCACTAGGTGTTTCTCTTCTCTGTGGGAAAAAATAAAAAAGGAAACTTTTGTTTCTGATGTTTTTGTAGTGTATGTGTGATTCTTATGTGTACAAGTTGGAAACATGAAGCACTGTTACGGATTCAGACATAGTAGTAGAAGAGAAAGAAAAAAAGAAAGAGAGGAAGGTGGAGTTGTGATGAGGGTTTGAGAAGTGATAGATGAAGTGTAGCAAAAGCACGACATAGAGCAACGACAAGATGGGAAGGCATAAATAAAAAAGGTTCGGAAAACCCAATGAGCTTGTCTTCACCCCATAGGCCATAGCAGTTGGTCCCATCGAAAATGATGTCTGGCAATTCCTCTCCATCCATCTTCCTTTCTCCAAGCGCGTCACTTCCAAACCTCCTAAAGCCATTACATTCTAAGAACCTATGTTTGCCTCTTCCTACCTGCATTGGCTTACATTAAATTTTATTTATAATTAAAATATGTATTTAGTTTTTATAAATTAATCTTTGTATTAAATATTTTAATCCCTCTGTGTAAAGCTAGGAAATGGATTGAACTCATTTCAGGTCATTCAATTATAGAATATGAGTTTCAAAATTTAGGCTAAATTTATTTAAAGATTTTTTTACTCAACTTGTATGCGTTATTTTTTTTTACTCTATTTCTCATCCAAGTGCTATTAAAAAAAAAAAATACTATTCTAACCCAATTATAATAAATAGATGAGTAATAATTTTTTTAAAACAGTGTAAAAATAATAAAATTAAAGCATGATAAAATATTTGCATAAATATTCAAATATAGTTTTTTTACTAATAAATGTCAATTATAACAATTAAACACATATTTTAACTTTAAAAAATGTTCTATCTTTATATACAATTTTTTGTCACGTGATTTTATTTAATTATTTGATAAATGCTATCCAAAATTTTAAAAGTATTAATTAAAAAAATATTAATACACAAACTATAATTTTTAGATCACTTTTGATGGCTAATGCTACTATGATTAGCATGTCTCATTTATTTTGACCACTGTATCAAGAGATTTTTAAGAAATGCATGAAAAGAGTGTGCGAAACAAAAAGTTTTTGTTTAACTCCGTCCAAGAGACACTAATGTTTTGTTTATATGTAAAAATAAAATAGATGAAAAAATAAAAATGATAAAAAAATTGTTTAATAAAAATATAATTATGTTAAATAATGTTTAAATAAAAAATATTTAGTATAAGATTATATTAGCTTTTTTGTACCCTTTTTCTCAAATTATTTATTTTTCTTCTCTGTGTAGTCCCATAAGAATATTTCTTTCTCACCTATGTTTTGTATTGTTTCAAAGGGAAGATAATATTTTTAAAACTATACCTTTTTAGCAAAGATTTTATCACATAAAAAAAAAGTAGTGAGTGAAAATGGCGGTGTGGCACAGTTTCTCCATTGGCGCGTGAGTGTGATCATAATTTGCTGCCATGTTATCCCTACGCTTTTCCATGAATTTTATAATGAGCCTCTTGGTTGGCCTGTTAGTTAATTTTCCTCTTGGGGGCCATGGCTAGTTAGTTTGGTTTCAAAATGGAACCAAGTTTTTGGTAAGTGAGGCCAAATACACACACATATTTAGATTATCTTGGTTTGATTCGAGTGTTTAGATAACTATGAATTGGAATCTCCTTCATTAAGAACGTTTCCAAACATTAATTACTTTTATGTGCGTGTGACAAGTTTTGGGTTTAGATGCATTTAGTTATTATATCACCCAATGTGCACTTTGAGTGATATTCATTACTATTATTGCACATTGGCATTATATTGTCTCACCCTGAAGCAATCTACAATTATTTTATTCTATGTTTTTGGGTATAATGATGGCTTATTTTATTCAGCAATATATATTAAATTACTCCTTGGGGAAATTTAGACTCTTTGGAGTTTATTTGTTGGACAAAAATGCAACAAAATTACATTTTAAAAAATTAATTGAATAATGAAACAACATAATATTCATAATCTGCAGTTATTGTAGATAGAACACAACACCTTTATGTTTTAACAGATAAAAAAGGAATTAATCTTATGAATATTTCAAAATAAACCGGATATGTAAAAATATTGTAATATAAAAAAAGAGTAATATTTGTAGGACATCCTTTTATAGTAGGTTTCAGTTATAGTTTGTAAGCCTTGATTAGATCAGTTTATGTGTAAAGGGATTTTTTTTATTTATAAATAATGTATTTGATAAAATTTGGATATAATTGTTTTTAAAAAATAATCTGAAGCTTTAACTATAATCTTAGTAAAAGGGAACAACAATTTAAAAATGATTTCACGTAATGAAATGTTTAATAATAATTATCTCATAGAAAATAGCTCTGCTTGAGATACAATGTATAACACGTGGCATCTCTTGCTGAAAAAAATTAGACTACGATTCGCCATTTTGTAAGACACTGTCTCCCTCTATTAAGCTTAACTTGTTGGTAAAATATATCTTCATTCAATAAGAAAAAACTCATCTTTCAAATTATAATGAAGTATCAAAAACAAACTTTCCTCGTAATATACTTTCACACCTAAATTTTAAGACCAAATCAGAAGTCCAAAACCTTAAGCTTAGTAATAGAATCAATTATTAAGATTATAACAATGACAATAATAATAATAATAATAATAATAATAAAAAAGTTAACAAAATAAATTATTTGACTCATTTATGCTAATCTACAGTTGACAGTGAATTTTAGCAAGTTAAATTATAAAGTTTTAAATTAATTTAAACTCATAAAAATAATATTAAAATCAATTAAAAAAATAAATTTTTTTGTAAGTTTTTACATGCTTAACCTGCATTGAGCTTAGTAAAATTAGATTTAAAATATGTAGATTTAATTCCAATTCAAAATATAAGTATATTTTATCAAACAAGTTTAAGTTAGACAAGCTCATTTTATTGACTCTAAGTCATAACAATTATATTATTAACTATTATAACATCCTAATTTTTATTCATTGTTTTTATTTTTAAAATGAAAGAGTTTTTTTTAAAAAAGAATAAAAAAAATATTCATTTTAGTTTAAACAAAATTTTTTCACTCAAATGAGAATGGATAAAAATTGTCCATCTATATTTTAGCTCAAGCGAAAAATCCTTCATTCAAATAAAAAATTTCATACTCAAGCGAGAATGGTCAACAGAAATGGAAACTCTGGTAGATTTTTCTTCAATAAAAAATATCAGCAAATATACAACATATTTTATTTGGTTTTCTCGCTCAAGTGAGAATAGTCTTATTCAAGTAAAAATTCTCGAGAAAAAAGTTATTTAAGAGACTTCTATATTTTAAAACTTGTATTATAAGTCAAGTAACTTCTCCTCACTATTTTGTCTGTTCTCTCACTTTCCTTTCTTATAGAAAACTCTCTTGAACTCTAAACTACTCTCAAATCTGAGCTTAGACGTTTGTTTCACTCATTCCCAAATAAGTTTCTTAAAGCCTAATCTCTTAATCTCATTTTTATTTCTCTATTTTCTCCTTTCTCAAAAGTGCTTCACTTTGTAATATATAAGAAGAACTTGATCTTTTGAACAATATCTTCTACAAACCTTTTCACAATTCTTTTCATCAGCTCTATTCTATTAGTAAAAATATCACATACTTTTGTGCTCATAAACAGGTGAGAATATGATTTTGTATAAATTATTGAAAGTATTTTGGGTTATGTAAGTGGTTATATGCTCTTTTATTTGAAAATATGTGTTTGAATGAGATTGTTGATAATTTATTAAATTTGATTAAGTGTATTTTCTTTTTTTTTAATGACATGAATTATATGTTGTGTTGACTATATACGATTTGGGCTAAAAATTGAGGTGTTTGACCTTCGACATGGTTGACTAATGTATGATATGAAAATTATACTTGAATATAATGGAAAAAGAGTGAAGTGAATGAGAAATGAAAGAGGATAAGGATATATATGGATAGTTACAAAAATACACTGCGAGTATGAAAGATGAAAGCAATTTTGGAAATATGGGAGAAATTAGGGTGGTGAATAATTTTCTTTGATTGCACGTAATTATGAAAATAAAAGCATCATAGGCTTCACATTCATTTCTTTACTTAAATTACTAACTATGCATTTGTTAAAAGAGGCTGCGTTGATACATGTTGTATTTGTGTTGCTACGGCTAACTAACGACTATGTATACAAAAGAAGACTTGAAGGGATCTTAGGGACAATGAATGTGTGAGATAAGAACTTTGAAATACTAAGAGTGTTAATAGAAGGTAATCATAATATTGATAAATGTTATATGTATGTAAAATTACCGTTAATGTGATTGTCTATACTGATTGGTTGATGTATCATTTAATTATGTGTGCTTTGAAACTATCACTACGCCAAAAGTGAGATAAGAGAGCGGTTCCATTTTAAATTAGAGAGCGTTTAAAACTGTTCTAAAATCCCGTGTTATCCAATATATTACATTTAGGAGAGCGGTTAAATAACCGCTATCAAATGTCAAGATTAGAGAGTGGTTCTGTGTGGAACTGCTCTCTAAAGTATGAATTTAAACTGCGAATTTGAAATTTATTTATTTGCGAGTTTTCTGTAACAAACTAAAATTAATTTATTGTTACGTTTAAATTTTAATTTACAAGTCTGACAGTCAAAATTTCTTCATTTTTATCACAAATCAAAATTGAATCTTGAGTTTATACACTATGCTAATCAAACAGCCATATATGCACAAACCAAATAGTAAACAGAGAAAAAGAGAACAAATTAATAAGATAATTCACTCTTAACAAAGAGAAAATGAAAGAAAGAGAGAATGAATGATTTACCGTTAATAAAGAGAAAAAGAAAGAAAGAATGGGAAGAACTGTGAAAAAAGTATCTACAAATGTGAACGAAGAACTGTGAAAACACAGAAAATGAAAAGAACCTACAAACGTGAAAGAGAACAAATACACAAACTTTGTTAATACATAAAAGATGAACAGATCTTACAGAGGTAAAAGAGACCAATTTTGTTAGGAAGACAGAGATTCATGAGTTGAGCGTGAATGTGTTTCATTTATAAAAGTTAAAGACTTTAGAGAGCGGTTAATAGAGAACCGCTCTCAAAAGTATAGATCTGAGAGTGGTTCAACACTAACCGCTTTCTAAAGTATATTTTAGAGAGCGGTTAACAGAGAATCGCTTTCAGAAGTATAGATCTAAGAACAGTTTAACGTTAACCACTCTCTAAATGTATTGTTACAAAGCGATTTTTACTAACCGCTATCTAAGTTAGCATTTCAAAAACTTATTTTTGGCGTAGTGTATTGATTTATGATCATGTTTAGTTATGAGAAGAAAAGCTCATCATTCCTAAATATTTAAGGAGAGAAAAATGACCGACCCCTTGAGACCTATTAGACTATCTGAATGGATAGTAAGTAGTAGATATATATATATATATATATATATATATATATATATATATAAGTTGAGAGTATGGTGAATCCTATTATTGACAGAGTAATCAAAAGAGATATTATATCTCATCGTTATTTTTAAAGTAAAAATATTTCTCTAAATATATAATTTAATCTACTACTTACTATCATAAAGAGTTAAAGAGTTGATTTGAAGATGATGACTATAATCATTTACTTATTAATTTAGTGTAAAAATATGAAAATAAACTGCTCATTAAGACTTAAAGGTATTTTGATTCTTCTGTAAATTATGTAAATAAGTCCTAACATATTTTTAAAATCGTAGTTAGTAATTATTAAACTTTTATAATTGAACGAAAATAAATATATGTATATTTTTTTTATAATTTTAATATAAATTTACTCTATAAGTTAAATGGATTGATAAATGTCTATCTTTTATATTTTGAATAATAGTATACTTTATAAATTAAGTAAGGCGAACGAAAGTTTTAAATTTTTATTAAATTTTACATTATAATTTAATAATAAAATAAGAGCATTTCAACTATGATAAGGGCAATGATAAAAGTAGTGACAATCATCATTCATTAATAGTAATTGATTTAATTATTATAATAATATTAAATATTATTCTTTTTAAAAAAGAAAAAAAGTTAAATAATTTATTTTCATAACAAAAAAATAAATTTTCTTTTTTATTTTAAAGTTCAAACAAAAATATTTTAAATTTAAATTAAAATGAATATAACTTTATTTTAATCAAATATGTTTTCCTTTAAAATTTTCTTTTAAAAATTAAAATCACTCAACCATCTCCAACAAGTACTTAGTCAAATTTCTCTACACTAACTAACATATGTTGATTAATACTATACTTAGTTCTCTTTATAAGAAATAAAGACTTAATTCATCAAGATAACTAAAAATAATTATATGTCATAAATTTATATTTTATTTGAAAAATATCTATAATATTCATTAGTGTTTTATGTTATAAATGAATGAGTATATCTACTTATAGTTATATGAATAAAAATAAGTACATTATTAATACAAATCTCTTAATAAATAAGAGTATGAATGAATTTAATAATGAATGTATTTGAAAATAGATTTATATTTTTTTAATTTTAAAAAAATATTAGTCATTATTTCTTATTAATAAAATCAGACATGTATCTTTATTATAATTTACTGCATGTTTAGATTTATTTAAGCTTCATTAACTTTTCATCTTTTATAAACTTTCTTTTTTCATCTCTTTTGTTGCCGAACTTTTTGATTCACACTCTCCTTTAATCCCAGATATTGAACTTCAATTTTATTTTATTTTTTGCCATATATTGCTAGCAACATTACTATTTTTCTGCAAGATGTTTCATTTATCACATGCTTGATGTAGCATTCAAGATTTAGCACATGCTCTTTTACTGGTAACAATTGCAGTATTCTATAAAAAGAGGATTCAAAAGCTTCCCAATTATGTGGTGAACCCCCCCTTCCCAAGAGTGGGAAATGTGTTTTTAATTTGTCGGTGTTCAAGACCTATTCAGTAATGAAACTTTTTTGTTAGTGTTGCAGACTATATTGAATTACTTAGGTTAGAGTACATTTTATGCATAATTAATAATTAATATTGTATGAATAAAAATACTAGAGTTCCTTTTATTAATAGCTGAGTAAATATCAATTAATATTTTCTGAATACAAATATTGTAGTAATTTTATTAAATAAACTTAAAAGAAATGGTTTCATCTTAAATTAATAAATACTTTATAAATTAAAAAATATTCAATATTAACTATTTGAGTTCAAGTTAATTATTGCAATATATATGGATTTATATTATTTCTAATATAATTAAAAATTATTGTGTGTATTTTTGTAAATTTTTAATTGAGTGCGAATAAAACTAATTTAATTTATTTATAAAATTAACTTAGAAAGATTTGGTATCAACGTTTTGCACCAACTTTGGCCCAATGAGTATGACATAGGGAGTCTTAGACGGTGAAAAATTTATTGGGCCAAGTAGGAGACTTGGGCTTAGAATCCACTTAGAGAAAATATTGGCCAACTTTCTAAAGATAGGATTGCAACATATTGGTTGACTTGTGGGATAACCAAACCAATTAGGAAGTACCAAGTTACTATCCCATATTTAGGTCAAATATTTAGTCAAAATAGTCAAATATCTTTTTTTGAAAGAAAAATAATAAGGTTTTTTGATCAACGAAGAAAAAGAAAAGAAAAATTAATAACTAAACAACCCAATCTTGTTTTCACCACTTAAGCTATAGTAGTATATTGCAAGGTTGAAAGACAATCTTGTTAATTAAGCTATTTTCCTTTGGGCCACTAAAGTTTGAGTGTATTTACGAGGACCTAACCCAATTTCGTCGCTATGAAACCACATCAGATGGGAACTTGAGGAACTTTTGCTTACTTTGGAAATTTCCTAATGTAGAAAATACTTTCTCTTTCTTGCTCATTATCACACTTCCATCACCTTCATTTACAATCCTTGAAACTAAAATTTTGTTCAATAGTTCTTTGGGTGATAAGCAAGCTTTTTAATTTTTCTTTTCACAATGGTGGAAGATATCATAAATCTGGTGTCAAGTGGTCAATTTGGATAGAAGATTGGTTCAATAATGGGGCTAGAAAAGGGAGGTGAGAACAGTTCCATCAAATTTTGGCATGGCACTTAGATTAGGGAAACTAGCCTTAAAAGCTTGTTTCAAAAGATCTTTCTAATTTATAAAGAAACACTTGTCCGTTGCAAGATTGAGGCATCTCTTAAACTCAATTAAGATTCAACAAATTGAAAAAAGTTGGAGATGAATTCATGATAATTCTAGCCAGTACTCTTATCGTTCAGCATATACTCTATTTTGCCGGAATTTTCACTGTCTCACATGCAAGATTGTTTTACTGTCATATTATTCTTATTTTATATGTTGCATATTTTCAGCTAGGTGTTGGCGAACATTACATTCAACGTAGTGGTTTTGTGCATAAGAAAGTTGGCAGGGGATATAGAATTTCAGTATTCTTGAAGAATTTGGACTAGTTCACCTTTTGATTTCTCTAGTTTGTTAGAACTCGTTATGATAGGAGCCTGAATTTGAATTTCTCATAAATTATATAAAGGTGACTTCAATTTCATTTCAAAATTGGAATATGACTCTTTTGGATGTATAAAGCAAAGCGAACCTATATGCAGGCACGAATCCGAATATGAAAATAGCTTTGGCTTTTTTGTAAAGAAAAAAATAAAAAATAAAAAAAATATATATATATATATCGAATGAGATAATTATAGGATCTCAATTGAAGTTGCAATGTTTTCGGTAAAGCAGTGACATTAAATGGTTTATAGACATGTCATGGAAATCTACAAGAGAAGAAGTCGTTGAATTTATGGATTCTAGCAATCTAGGTAGCCAAATAGTGTCTCTTACTTGCTTCAAAGTTTGTATGTGCGACAAGCTTTGTCCCATGCATGAGATATCAATCTATATTAAAAAGAAAAAGAAAAATTGGTGAGAAAATTCAATTGATTAAGAAACACTGGAAGAAAAAAAACTAACAACAACAATAATAATAACCACAGTTATCAACAAAGAATTGAGCCAAAAAAAGACTTGAAAACATGTGCGTATGTCTGTAATCAACACACTGATTGCCTATATATGCTAAAGCAGTGTAATTTTCTCTGCTGTCCTAACTAATCTTTACACGCGCTCTAAAGACTAATTAGAATTATCGCTACTCTTCGTCCAAGTTGAAGATGAAAATTTTGATGGTCAACTCTGTGAAGGGACCTAATTGGTCCTCAGAAAAAATGCTAAGCTGAGCAATTTCACATATATGTCATAATGTTTGAAGATATTGGTTATCTCCCTTAGTTGGAGATAATGCGTATGAGACTAATAAATGACAACAGTAAAATATATCTTCCTTATCCTAAATTCAAAATTATTTGAGAAATATGTATAGTCAGATTGTAACATGGGATTCTCTAATATGATTGTAGCGTAAAAGCTGGCTTTAGCGCCTGGATATCATACTGATATAGAGGCATTGATGGTAATGCATTGTTTGAAACGCTTTGATTTTAGAATAAATAAATAAATAAAATTAAATAAATGATTCATAAAACTGAAAATGGCATAATTTAAAAAAAAACAAAATGATTTGTAAAAATTTCCAAACACGGGAAAGAAACTACCCCAGCCAAGAACAAATTTTCAGTACTCTGTGATACCCACTCTCTTGAGTCTTAACAATTATCATGTTCCATTTTTATATTAGAAAAAATAACTAAAGTTGGCAAAACGAACCAATAAGACAAGGCTAACTTTGAAGAAGTTCAATTTTTAGCTCAACATATCCAAGCTTTTTCATAATAAAGTTTGGCTCAACCCAGCTTTATTAAATATAAAATGCGATTTCAGATCAATCTTAAACTCGATAGAAGTCTAAACAAAAAGTGAGGATTTTCATATGGCTTGATGAAGCACATCCAAAAAAGAGCGCCCAAATATGAAACCATAAGCAAACAGGTGAAAAACAATTATTATACATGTTCAGGCGTTCAGCAGACAGGAAAATTTAAAGATTTAGCTGGATCGAAGCGGATCATGGAAGCAAATTTGTTTTCTCCCCTCTTTTTTTGTTTGTCCTCCGCCGTTTTGTGGTTTGCTATGTGTATATACAAGTCCCGGTAAAAAAAATCTGAACACTTACGGTTTCATATGACTATGAAAATGACATTTTTACTTTTGTGGGAGGTTTTAGGTGCTAAGAGCTGTCAAACAAAAGTGATAGGTCAATAAATGTTTGGTTCAAAGAACGAAGATGTCATGTGAATATGGACAAATAGATTGTAGGTCCTATTTTAGGGTAATTTTGAAATGAGGTATATCAAGCTTGTCCAGGGGAATGTACTATGTAGAACGCATAACTATATTTAAGAGAGTGAACTATATTTAAAATGATATATGTATCAAGAGCACCTCGCCTCCTTTATCTATCATAAAAGTGATTTTAATATATGAACAGTGTTATGAACTTTCTCTATTCAAAGCTTTTCAAGCCACAAAATCTAATTAATTTTCAAGTGTTGCAGTGCTACCAAGGCGTCATCCTATCAAGGCGTCATAGATCCTCTAAGCATATCATCAATTTGTCTTTTATTAAAATCTTAAGTACTAATTAAATTTTACTCCTAGACACACGTCGTATCTATGTTTGTAGATTAGGATTAATGAATTAGCATTGAACTGATTAAATATGATAAAATATTCTTACTTTATTTAATTATTATCAACAATTTCTGAAGATAATCTGAAATTAGGAAAGTTAATACATTAGTTGTTAGTAATAACTTGTGGAATTAGGCAATTTTATTATAAGCTTTGTTAGTGTCATTGCATTTGATTTTTACATTTGAGTCTTTTCGCAATACATCGATTAAAGAATCGGTGCATAGTGCAAAAGCTATAAATTCCGAGTATGTTATTCGAATGAGAGAAAATTGTGAGGTAAATCTCAGTGTGCCGTACTCGGTATCCACATCACTCTCCACACAGCTTTTATGTTATTGTATGTTTGCTTCTACGTTTACATTTTTTTTCAACAAAACATGTACTATGTAATGTTTATCATGGCTCTTTTGATTAGGTGGAAGAGTATTTTATACTCTGCATTACATTTGGTGGTTCTTGTTAACTAATGTTACAGGGTACTTAGATAAAGAAATAATAAATAATTTTTTATTAAATTAAATAGTATTTAAAATCATGGTGAATATATATTAATAACACTTTTTAGTAAAAATATTTCATTAACGAAATATTAATAAGTTCTCTCATGTTCTATATTTGTATTCCACTTCCTTGCCATATTCCTTTTACACCTGGGTGCTGAAAGTTTATGGTGAGACATAATTGAAAGAGAATAGAGAACGAGAGAAAAGGGTGTGAAGAGAATGTTGAAAATAAGTGTAACAAAAATTATGATTCAAACTATGAGATAATATGTGAAGAGACCCACATTTGTTGATGTGTTCTCTTTGTAATGCACAGCCTGGGTCTATCTCACATTTACTCTGTGTTCTATTCTTACTTGTGTTGTTGGTGTGTGTATCCCAGCTGGCAGCTATATGTATTTTTTTAACTGCAGTAAACTTCGATCACCAAAGTCTTATCATATTTTAAGCTAAAATCTTATTTTATATATCCTCTTATTAAGTTATTTTAATTTTTTAAGATATACTTATTGCATTTAAATGTTTTCCTGATAAAATCTTAAGAGAAATTCTGGGACAAAGAGGTTAAATTTTTTTTAAAAATAACAATTATTATAAAGAAGGTATAGCGTTGTTCTAAAATGATAATGCAACAAAAACGAATTTCAACATTTTAGTAAGTTTTGGTTGGAATGAATCTAGAAAATAATTAATTTGATCTTGCATTGACATTTAGCATCAAAATTTCTGTGAAAAAAATAAATAAATGACAGTTTTAATGAACATTTCAACGAGTATTTACCACAGAAAAATAAAATAAAATGTACCATTAAAATGAAATAATTAACCAAGATCTCTTATTTTAAAATTATATCTATATATGTACTTCAACTTCTCCACAAGCTACTTATAAACTTAACAAATAACTTGACTGCTTACTTTAGAAAAAATCAGTTTTACAGTTGAAGTAATAAATTAGAAGCTAGTTTAAATTGAAGGCTAAGCACTTCTCGTAGTATAATTATCCTTAGACGTCTCCGATGTCTTACACCCTTTTAATGGGCAAACCATATGGAAAGTTGTGCGTGGAATATAATATCTAGAAGAGCAGGATAAAAAGAGATAGAGTCCTGTTATTTGGTTATAGAAATTATTTTATATGTTTTTTGTTTTTATTTAAATTATAAATTTATTATCTTATTTTTATTCTGTTTTTAAATATTGTTATATTTTTGCATAATATTTTTTAATTTTTTTTATCATATTATGCATTTAATCACCTCCTTTTCTCTCTTTTCTTATCTTTATTTAATTTGTAAAAAATACAATAAATTTGTTGTAAAAATATTATTTTCCTTAGAGCTGTATACAGAAAATCGTAAAAATAATTGGTATAGTTACACTATTTTGCATAATTTTTTAAAGATGATAAACAAAAAATGATAATTTCATAATTAAAAATTAAAAATACCGAAAATATTTTTTTTAAAATCAAACAGCCTGAGTATACAGGTTTAGAATCTACTTCATAATTTCAGTCTACCAATTGATCCCTTTATGAATTTGAAGGATAGATTAAGGGCATGTTTGTTTGGGTAGCTTGAAAGAGAGTTGTGGAAAAATTGATAATTAGGTTTATTTCACGAAACTTGCCTAAGGTCCGTTAACATATATACTTCCACAAACATAAAGAGCAAATGCAACGAACAGAATGGCTTAGCTTTCCAAACGAGGTGCCTACTATCCTAAACATCTTTTGGCGGAACTGTGAAAATAATTAGTACTAAAATGATGCAACTTTTTCAGATCTGTTGTACTCTATGAATGACCTGTGCTCTTCACCAAACCCTAAAACATCCCTATAACTTAAGTCTGCCAGTGCATGGCAGCAGATATATCTTATCATTCACATAAAAAAACGACCCACGTAATGAAAGCTAGTCATTTCCTCAAAATGAATGCATGCATGCTTAATTAGCATTAGAGAGGGCTACTAATGAATGATTCAGAGATAATTAACTGCTATAATTAAATATATATTTATAATAAGCAATAGAAAGAGCAGCTCCTTAATTATTACCTCAACTTCGTTGGTGAGACCAAGTTTTGTGACCAGATACTTTTTAACCATGAAGACCGTCATGTTTTCATCCCTTTTCCACCACAAAGAAGAAAAAAAACAATTAAAAAGAAAAATGCAAAAAAAGGCGGAAAAAACAAAAACACGACCCAAAAGCGAGAGAAAAGCCAGAATTAGCTTTTTCACTCATTTCTATGAGCACCATCATTAGCAAAGTAGAAAAAAAAAATTGTTATGATGATCATATATATGATCATTTAAGCAAGCTAACTTGCACCACTTACCTCACTCTAATGTACGCCTTTGGTATTTGAGGCAAAGCTTCCCCACTTCTGCCACATATAGTTGAAACACCATCAAACCCTCCAGAAAGATTTAACAGTAATGAATAATACACACACAGAGAAGAAAATGGAACTAAACAATAAGATTAATTGCTTGTGAATCGATCATGTATATAGCAGCGACTACCAAATTAATAATGATGACAAGTGAATAACAAATATTTTGGTTAGTAGTGAGTGAATGCTTGATGGATTGAGCACTGGTCCAAGAAAAATGTGCTCACCGGTTGGTAGAGGAACGTAGCGTAAACCACAAACCAGACTGGTGGGAACTTGTGGCGCAGTAATGATGAGAATCACAAGGAACTGGCATAGGTAACTCTTCAGCATCAACTTGGCATGGTGGCCATAATACCGTGCTATTATCATCATCATTATTATGATGGTAATAATGATAGTTGCTGTAATAATGCGATGACTTACGAAAACCACTACTTTCCATCACAACCACACCTCCTAATTCTTTGTTACCTTTTGGTCCTAAACCTGAACCCTGTTCAAACCCTAACCCTAGCGCTAGTTGAGGGCCTCTTAGTGCTTTCGAAGAAGGTGAAAATGATGGAGAACCTAAAACTGGGTTTGATGCATGAAATTGTTCTATTTTCTTGCATGATGTGTCACTAACTAACCCCAACCCTAGCTTAAGCCAGTCTTCTTCTTTTTCTTTCTCTTGTTCAACTTTTGATACCGTCTCTTCGACAAAATTGAGTTCCTCTTTGTTGCTGTAGTTTTTGAGAGCTTGGTGGGAGCGAGAAGAGGAGGCCATGAATGCGTAAGATAAGCTATGGCTACTACTATACCTTAATCAAGCAATCTGTTTGGGGAAAGCGAAACATAGAGAGTGTGGTTGGCTTTGACCCTTTTGTGGAACGGCATGCTTTTTCCCTCTTGTTAACCACAATGGCAATTTCACACTCACACCGAGTTTAATTTTCTATTTAATGTTTTCTATATTTTTTTCTTCGTAACATTCATTATTACTGTTTTATTTTTCGTACATCCCTCCATTTATACGCAATATATAAAAATGAAGTACAACTATTGTTTCGTTTTTTTTATTTAAATATATTTTTAGTACATGTAATTTAGGAAACTTTTTGTAATTTTTTTATTTTAGTAAATTATTATTTTAATTTTTTTGGAATTGATTAAATAATGAAGGAATAAAAACCATTAATAGATTTAAGCAATTAATTTAAATAAAGAAATTTATTTGTATAATTTTTTAAGAAAAAAGATATAATGAAAAAGGGAAACAGTATAAAATAGTAATATTAAAGAATTTATTTTCCTAAAAAGGTGTATCTTCTTTTCCGCTGGTTTTCTTGGGGGGCCTTGTCTGCGGTGCTCTTGCTTCTCGGGATTAAAACTGAACGTAGAATCACAGCTGAGAAAAATAGGTTAGATTTGAACGTCGCTCTTTTCCGAGGCGCAACATAATGTCTTCTCTGTTTCTGTTTTCATGTTCTTTTTGTCTTGGCATCTCAGCAGTTTTTAATGACAAATATAATTTTTATTTTGTTACTTCAATATTATTTAATAAATATTTTATAGTTTGATAAAATATTTCAAATACTTAATTATCACTATTAATTAGAAGTAATTTTATTGTTTATGCTGCTACTATTTTAAATTAATTTGTTCTTTAATTATTCAATTTTTAAAACTCTAACTTTCATTATTTTTTGCATTTAATCTTTCAACCATATTATTTATTATTCTTATTATTATTTTCATATTCATTTGGCTATTTTAATTATTAAAATAATTTTTTAAATATTTAAGAGAAATTTTTATCTTTACATCAATAAAAATGATGAAATAGAATTTTATTTAATTAAAATTTACTTGTTTTTTATTGAAAAGATAAAAAGTATGTAAAAATAATAAAGAATAAATATAAAAGCTCTAAATTTTAAATTTTGGTCATTGTGTAAATATTTACATTTATCACTTTGTGGGACAGTTAATTTTATCAAACAATTGAACTAATTTTGTTAAACACACCCATGAGTATAAAAGAATAATTAATTTAAAAAATAAGAATTTTAAAAAATATAAGTTTAAAAAAGTTAGAAGGGGTTTGGAAAGAGGCATTAAAAGTTGATATTGGATAGTTTGGTTCTACGGGCACTGGGACACGCAAAGAAGAGGGGGGAGAGAGAAAATGATGATGACGATGAGAGAGAGAGAGAGAGGAATGAGTGTGTGTTGTAGCTGTTTCAGAGAAAGCGTGATTGCTGCTGCACTGCTCCTCCCACTTTTGTTATTGTACGACGCCTTCCTCCTTCAAGTTAACTGCTATCTTCATCTTTATGTCCCTCATTTTCTGTTCTTCCTTTTTGCATAATTATTACAGAACATTGATTTTAAGAAATGAGAAATGGAAGCAAAGGAGACTATTTTTTTAATGGAATTTGTTTCAAATGGTTAAAACAAATATTTAATTAACAAAAGGTTTTAGGGGATGAATTAGGCCTGCTGTGGAATTAAATTTCTATCATTTTTCTTATGCATAATCAACTGTGAAACTCAATTTTAATTTTTATAAACTACTTTCTTCTTTGATAAAAAGTATTTTTTATTTTTATCATTTTTAATAAAATTAGCAGCGATTTCATTTTTAAACAATTTCTTAAAAATATTTTGCCATGCTTTACAACTTTAGTAGTGACATTATGATTACAGATACATGTGCAAATAATATTCATACCGATTTATCCGTTTACCTTGCATAAATACATATAAACACGTATATCATTAATATATATAATTAAAACTAAAGTCTTAAAATAAATTATTATGATAATTTCTTACATATATTGTAATTTTTAGTTTATTATTATTATTTTTGTTTAAACCATAAATATTTTTTACTGAAGATAATTTTATTGATTTAGATAAAACTACTAAGGAAGTCAGATTTTACTTTTGAATATTTAATATAGTGGCATTCGTTATAACTCAAACTTAAAATCACAAGTTAACTTAAAATAATTTTTTAATGATTGATTCATGTGTTTGATGATAATTTTTTTATATTTATTTTACTTTAGATGAATATTTTTAATTTTTATATTTTATTTTATTGTTTTTTAGATATGTTCTTTATACTATAATATATTTATACTTTATTAATTCATACAAAATATTAAAATAAATTATATTTTAGTTTGATGGGTACTAGGGTTTGAATACTTTGGGAACAATAATCAAAGTTTTCATCTATGAAATTTTATTTTGTAATTGTTTTAATGTGATAGTGTTTATTTTGTTAAAATATAAAAATAACAAAATATCTCTTACAATGTTATTTATTTTTAATGTTTTTCAAACTTCATAGTCAATTTAATATGGCAACATTGAATTTTTCTTCCATCTTTCTCACAATTACTTTAATAATTTTAATTAGTAATATTTTAATAGATTTATTTTAATCATTAACAGGTGGTTAGAAGAGTTTATAAAAATATATAATAGCTTTTTAAGTTGTTTTTAATTTATTTTAATAAACTCTTTTTATCTTATTCCAATAAATTTTATGATCAGAGTTGTAAGATGAAAATAGCTTATAGAATGATTGTTTATTTAAATTATATTTTCAAACGAATTTTTATTTACATACTTATTTTGCCAAGCTTGAATTAAATTAAAAAGAAGATGTAAAAGTTATAAACTCTTTTCATGCATTCTTTTAAATACCTTCTAAATCTCAATAGCAATAGACAATTATGTTGGTGGAGAGCATAAAATTTGGAGCTATCAATGAATACTAGTTGTATTATTGATTTTTTTTTTTAAATATTGACTAATTTTATTAACACAATCAATCGGACAATCCACCTGAAAATATATATGTAATCATATATAGTTAAATTTGAATATGAACCATGCTTTGGATATACATGCAAAGCAAAATATAATTTGCTAAAATATAATAGGATTGCATCTATATGGCTTTTTCATGTTAAATATTTTTCAAATAAAAAAGATTAGTAACACACTCTTTTGAGCAATAAAACTTACATGTAGAGTATTTAACACACACCAAAAAAACAAAAAATGTACATTTTATAAAGCAATTAAACATATTAAACATGCAAGGTTTGAAGAGTAAACGATTAATTTTCAAAAAGATATAAACAAATATTTTTTTGTTCTTTATATATTAGACATATAATATAATACAATTGTTGATAGAAAAAAATTGGTACACCATACTATGTCAAGTAATAAGTGAAAGTATAAGTAATCTCACAAAAATTAGAACTAACTACTAATTCACAAAATTATTAGTATTTAAACATTGTTTTGAAGTCATGCGCTAACTATTAAAATACAAAGTGTAAAAATAAAACAAAGAATATAAAATAGTAAAATTCAAGAATTAAAGAGTTAGGGTAGAATCCACACAAACTTCTCTAAAACTAATTAAATCCTCCCTCAACTCACTCTCTAATAACTTATTAAAGATCAAATTTACTAGGTTAAGATAACTTTAATTTCTTGATTACTTGTGATTTTCTTTCATAATAAGAACCATAATTCCTTAAGTTTTCTCAATTAAAACAAACATAAGGGTTAAAATTTTATAAGATTACATAGTCATAAATTTTTATCCTCAGGATCTCAACAATTATGATAATTTACTCTAGGATTCAATTCACTGACCAATTTTTCATTTGTAAAAGTGAATTTAATATCAATCAGTAACTGACCAATCCCTAAAAGTATAAAGAGCATAAACAAATACTTAATTGAGAGAAAGAAACTTGAATTAAGATATAAGAAGTTCAATTTTGAATTAATCATAAATTAATATAAAGAACTAACTATACATGATAATAAAAAAAATTAGATTTAAAGAAGAAAAAAGTCTAATAAGATTCAAAAAATACGAAATTTGATTCTTTAAAGTTGAACCTCCACCAACATGGCACTGTAGAGAAAGAATTTGGGAAAAGAATGTAATTCTAACTACGTAAATTTGTTTAAATATGATGGAAGGTTCAATTTATACACATTATCTCATAACTTATGTGCCTGACATCATTTTTTTGTTGTCAAGAAAACTACAAACCTTAAAATCAAAATATTGATTTTGCTTTTAAAAGTATTTGCCTGTGTTGCTTACATGTGAAAAAAAAAAGGGTTTTACGTCAAAATAATAACAAATATTACGATTAGAGTAAAAAAATTATTTATAAATATTTTATCACTAAAAAAACATGGATTAATTTTTTATAAACAATTTAATTAATAAATTTATTTTATGAAAATTTTCTCAAATTTTTGCAAAAGTCACTTAAATTTTCTTATAGTTTAGCTCATAAACTTTCATAAAATTGCAATTAAACTCTTTTTAAAACCTTTATCCTTTTTATTTATAAGAACCATGAAATGTTATTATGTTTTCCTCCTCTCGTACATTTCCAACCAATATAACAAGTCTTTTGATTCCATCTTCTTTATTTGTCACAATAAAAGTTAAAACCATAACAAATTTAAGACTTAATCCTATCCTTCATTTATTTTTCAAATATTCTTTCCTTAAATTCCAAAACTTCTTGTCCAAGTTTTCATTAAGGATACTCTAGGCAAATCATTGCCTATGGTAAACTCCAAAATTTATACAAATTTACTTGGTCAAGGTTTCAAAGTAAAATATCTATAAAATTGACTAAAATTTACCTTAACTTTTTTAAAAAATTATCAAAAGTTACTGGTTTTTATAAAGCTTGATAAACAAATTCCAATGCCCTTAGGTTCATATGTGCACATTTCGGTTTATGGTTTAAAAGTTTAGTTAAGTTTAAAAAAAAGTGAAAGATAAAATTCATAATTAGTTTGACCAAAATATTAGAAAAAATAATAATTTCTCTTGATCATAAAATTTGTTATTAAAATAGTGAGTTTCAGTTGATAGTACGTGTTACTCTCCCTTAAATCCCAAAGATTGAACAAAATCTTGGATAAATTAAAATATTATATGGTAACAATTAAAAGTTGCAAAAGTAAATTAGTTGCAATAAAATGAAGTTAATTAAGAATATAATTATTAACATAATAATATTGAATTTGAAGGGGTTAGTTGTGTTGAAAATAATAGAGAATAAAAAATATATAAAGTTAGAAGTTAGAAATTGCATTAAGTAAATGTTAGTTGCAAAATATAAAGCTAGTGCTTACCTAGGACTAAAGTTAGTGATTAGATATAGTTAATGACTTAATAATAAAGTTAATGGTTAGTTTCCAATAATAAAGTAACGGAATAAAATAGTTAAAATAACATACTATAAAACAAGTTATATAAATTAGTTTAATCAATAAAATTTTAAAATAAAAATAAAGTAACCATAGTTCAATGAAGTCTGTGAATAAGTTCACATGTATATAATTGACAATCCATTTTTAAACATGGTTAAGAGATTAAAGCATGCTAAGTTAAGTGTTTCAAAACCAATCTTGGTTCCACAATTTTTGTTTATGTCTTTCAAAATTTTTATCTTTTTCAAGTAGTGCAAAAATGAAATATATTTAAACATCAAGAGTTTATTAACTCGTCAAATAAATAGGTAAATAGTATCCTCAATTCAAAATTATTTTTTTCATTAATTTTATGAAAGTACTCTCTTCTCTTATCTTGGTATGATGAATGAACTTTTTCTTGGTTACATGTAATAGGGGCTATGTTAAGTGTTTTATGGACCACAAAATATAATGTTGCTTTGTGGTGTCTTAGTGAAAGGTAGGTGTTAAGAAATATCAAAGAAATTTGCTAGGGTGCTAACTGTTTCTTCTTGTTAAGGTTTTAATGGACTTGTTTTTGTATAGCATAAGCTTTTTACAAATTATCTTCTAACTTATTCTTCATTTAATTTATTTACTTTTTCATTTAAAAAGTTAATTCATGTGACTTTTCCTAGTCAGTCCTAACACTTAGAGTTCATTCTTAACCAAGTCATCACTTTTGTATCCCTTAAACCTTGTTTATTCACTTTCTATCCATATTTGTATCTCTTAAATATAATTCTTGACAGGGTTACTACTTTGGTGTCTAAGAAGATTTAGTGACATCATTTTGGATTCATTTTAATGCCGAGGAAGATTGGTATGTCAATTTACACCTTATCTTTCTATTTTAACTTCTTCTTCAGCCTTAACAATTATGATACTTTAGATATGATTCTCTCATGACGTGTAACATAAGTTTGATTATATTTTTTCTAGCTTTGAACAAATCCTCCTTGTTTTCACTTAAACTTAATTGAAAAAAATTAAATTTCAATCCAACGTATTTGCTCCTAAGTTCCATATCACTTTAGTCTTATAGCCTTCTAAGACTTGTTTATTAACTAAATGTCCTAGCCTTTAATTGCGTCATACTACCTTTTATTGATCCCTAAACATGTCCCTTTGTCTTTCGTTTAATTCTATTTGGATGTCACCTGCTCTTTGAGTGTTTGTCTCAAATTGGTAAAAAAAAAGTTGCTATCTATTTAGCTGATCTAAATTCACATTAATTCTTTAATCTATTCCAACTTCTAATTTCAATTTTAAAATCTAAGGTTAATAAGTAATTAAGTTCACTCTTTTGTTATGTATAAAATTCACTAACCAAATTATTAATCCTTTAATAAGTTGAAGAATTAAATTCTAATTGATATTAATTCTTAAATCAATAAATTCTTAAGTAATATCATTCCTTTCCTTTTGAGTTATTTCTTAATTTTGTTTGATTAAAAAAAACCTTTCCTTAATTAAAATTACTCAAAGATTTATAATCAGAAAAATGAGAAGGTTACAAAGATAGTTAAATAAAGGTAAATAACACGCCAAAATTAATCTCAACAATAATGATCACTCCTAACAATTTATACTTCTACCAATCGTAGAAAGCTTGAGTGTTAGTAATGATAGTTTAGCATGATTTTCTTGTTTATAATACAAGTTTGTTAGACCTAATTTCATGTCAGAATTTGAGTACTATACTATCTCTATCAGTAATAACTTAATTTAAAATATAAATTAGTTTAAAAACTAGTTTGAATATTTATATTTGTTGTAGTGTTACCAAGATGTATTAACTTATGTATTTTTATTGAGACAATTTTTTTTTATGAGAAATCATCCAAGTATTTCTTACGTTATAAAAAAAAAGAGGAAAAATTGCCTAAAGTTGTTCTAAATTCTTCAAACTTTTATCATACTCATCCTTATTGGATGAATCCATAATATTATTTTATGGATTCATCATTTAATTTTATTTATTTTTGGAATACACTATCATGCATTTCACTTTCACATTCTTAGTGATCTAAAATTGACATAACAAATATGTTAAATATGGAAATTTATTTTTTATTGTATTAATCAAAGCATATATCTATCAGTGACAATGATGTTAGGCATCACATCATATGTAAAAATCAATTCTCTCAATTTTAGCAATGTTCAAGTGAATTATCTTCTTGCTCAAACATCAAAAGGCAAATGTCACAAATAATATTAAGTTAGTTGAAGTTACACCAACAATTCTCAAGTAGGGAGCCAGCATCTATTTACTTTATTTGCACTATCAATCATCAAAATAATATTGAATGCATTCAATAGTTTTATAGCATTGAGATATGTCCAAAATATCTCTCACAAAATCAAACGTTAGAATTGTTCTATATCAATAAATATATTTATCATATTCTAATAACCTTTTTAGTTGTTGAATTTCAATTGCAGAGCTTTTTTGAGAAACTTAAAATGTATCTTTCACAAATCAAACATTGGAATTGTTCTATACCAATAAACATATTTATCATATTCCAGTAATTCTTTTAGTTGTTGAATTTCAATTTTAGAACCTTTTTAAGAAATTCAAAATGTATGACACACATTGTATACCTACTTAATAGTTGTGAATTTACTTTCACTATGATCTTTCAATGTAATCAGTATACCTATTGGCTTGACCATCTCTTTGCTATATTAATAAACAATTTTTGTTTTACCACTTAGTTGATTGGCATATGCATGTTTTACCAATATTTTTGCATTTTCATCTTTATAAATTTGTTAAATATTTTTATTTTAGCTTGAACAAATGCCCATATTTTTTAGATTTGATTACATTCCATACTAACTTATTTTTATACTTTTTGCTCCTTTTACAACCTAATGTTAATGTTCTCTTTTTGTCAATACTCTTCGTGTTTCACCTAATAATGATGATAACAAATCTATCTTCTATCCCACCCAGAATATGGGGCCAGATATTGCAGAAGTGCAGGATCCGAAGCGGTGGCTGCTACAAGAATGGAATATTCTAAAGCATTCGCTTATGAAAGAATTTGAACTAATTGTGAATAAAGATCAACAACTTCCAAAATTATAATTTTAAAAAATAATTAATAAGCTTTCAACTTTTTAATTCCATAATTTAATGGAAGAATTTATGGTGCAAACTTGTGTCATTAATCTAAACTTAAAAAATATTAATTAAATAATTTATCATTAACTTGTACACAATTACAATAGCTTTAATGATTGATTAATATTAACAAAAAGGCACTTTGTGATGTTGCTACAAGGAGTTTGATTCAATTGCATTAATTGATTTAATTATATAGGTCAATCATTGATTAATATTATATTAATTTTTAAAGATTTAACTTTAATATTCATAAGGGTATTTGTGAAAAAAATTACAAAAGATTAATAAAGGTTTTTGAATAACCTTAATACTAATAAGAGTATTAATAAGATCTATATATGTAATATTTGGGTGACATCGACTAAGTATTGATTCTTCCGCTTTGCAATGCCATTTTGTTGGACTACATATAGGCAAAATCATTGGAAAATAATACTCTTTTGCTATAAGCTTTCCTAAAAGTCATGAGAAATATATTTTTCACTAGAGTTAGTGCACATAGTCTTGATGCATGTTTGAAATTGATTCTTGATATAGGTCAAAAACATCTTAAACTTGAAAAAAATCCTCAAATTCAAATGGGTGAAAACAAATCTATGTATATTGGTTATATAGCCATCAATAAATGTCACAAAATATATATATTTGACATAAGATAAAATTAGTGAGATACCTAAATGTTACTTTGAATGAGATTAAACAATTAGTAGTATGGTGTGTTATAAATAGAAAATGAAGAGTTTATATCAAATGAAGAATTAGAAAGGACAAATTATTATTTAATAATTGTTATTTTAAAAAATGAGATAAAATGACAAAATTAGGGTGACATAACGCCTATGCCTATCCTAATATGGGTTTCAGATACCATTATAAGTAAAAGACAAAATATTAAGTATAGAAAAGTGAAGAGGAAATAATTTACCCACTCTAGCCTCCTTATAATTACTTTTCCTAATGCCTAATCCTACACAAAACATTCTACATGAGAGAAATTACCAATACAATTGTGATTTATTTATAGTCCAACAAAAATTAAACTTGAAACACCAAGAGACTCAAACATATATAAAAAAATGGAATTGATATATTTAACAAATAATAAAAATTGTGTTAATCAACAATTTGAATGTTTGAGTGCCATAATAAGTCTGAACATTATACAAATGTTCAATAGAACTATCTATGTGACTAAAGACTCTAAAATCAACAAACCAAGTTGGAGAGACAATGTTTGATTTATCCCAAATGCCTAGGGCATAAAGAAGGGATACTACTAATTGTTGTACACACTCTTAGGTCAAGGCACTAGTATTGAAACTTGTTGGAGTAGAAGTCTAGCTCACTAGAGTAATAGTGGCATGAAAGGTTTGTATTGGTTTTTGCACTTGCCTATTTGGATATTCTTTAATGATGTGATACTGTTGTTTATAATAGTTGCAAATTTCTTACTACAATTATGAGCAACGTGGCTAAATTGTCTACAAGAGAAACATTAAACATGTCTCATCAACATTTTCCTTTAAACTAGGTATAATAAGCAACAAAAATAACAAATGTATCATCTGTTATGGCCCCTTGAGTTAGCAAATGTTACTCTTCCCTAAGTACTTCTCGAAGACGCAAATCCAAAGAAGATTGGAGTGCAGTTTAGTAGAGCAACACACATAACATTGAATTTGGGGTTCATATAAAATTGATCCTACTTACTGACTTTATAGACTTTTTAGACAACAAGAAGTGAGTTTAAAACTACATCACCATGTAAAACATATGAATGTTTAGTCCAAATATTTAGGAACCTATAGTCTTGAATGAATAAATGTCTTGGACAATAAGTAGTGATGTCAATCTCTAATTATAAGTGTTTGACATTATTATCCTAATTGTAAATATACTTAAGGTAATCTCACTTTTTTTTTGTTATTGAAAAATAATGTATATTATTGATCGTTTGAAGTTCAACATAAGTTAAAATTTAGGTTAAAATTTGAATGTCATTTATCTTCTATGCTTCCAATGCACGTATGGCTATTACAACAACTGAAATTTCATCTAAATGACCTCACAAGTCTTTCTCTTTTACAAACATCTTAAAGTGAAATTCCTAAGCAACATGTTTTTTGCTCATAAATTGAGCGCAAATTCTTTGTTTTTACAAGGATGGGTGGGAGAACAAGGGCACTAAAAAAAGAATCTAGAAATAAGGATTATGACAACAAAGCAAATGCAAACAAATGAATGCCATCAAATGCTGTCCTTGAACCAAACACAAATAAAGAACTAAGAGCAACATGAGATGGATGATATTGTTGTTGAACTAATAATGCATGACTGGATAACAAAATGAAGGTTTCATAGGTCTAGGTAGAGGATCATGTCAAAAAACTTTCGTTCCGTGCCTTCTTTTATTGTGTTTCTCTATATAAATAACACAAAATTAATTTACAATTTATGATTCTAATTCTTTATTTATATAAACTATTTTTTAAATTTTAAATATATATAATTAATTATGAGTTTTTTATATTCTTAATTGTTACACCATAAAATAGGAAATAATTGATTCCCTCTTTAATAGTTGTGAAGATGGGTACTACTTCCAATCTGTATCTCTTAGAAAGTTTAAAAATAAGGAATGCTATTTTTTTTTCCGTAGTAAAGTGAAATCCTTCCCAGAATGAATGAAAAGTGCTGGTGTCTAAATATGTTGGTAACTTGTTAAGTTTTTTTTTTTTTTTTATCATATTTTAAAATATTATAAATATGTTTGAGTTAAATTTACACTAAAAAAGTTATGCAACCTTCTTTATTAATGTTTCATTATAAACATTTTAAACATAATTAATTAAAATATATTGAAAAGATTTTATTAAATATAACTTAATCATCCTTAATATTGCGCACAAATATATTGGATGAATCGCACGTTACCTAACTAATATATTCTAAAATTACTGAATTGCTTTTTTATATTTAGGAATACTCATTTGCTTTTACTTTACCCTTTTTTCATTCCAATTTTGTTTTCCTTGTCTGAAAGGTTCCTAGTTAGTAAGGCTTTTCGTAACGAGTTCCATTCTTCAACAATATTTTAAATACATATATCTATTTTTATATTTAATTTTTTTAACGTAATACAAAATGATAAATAAAATACTTAATATTTTAATATTTTAATATTTATATTTATAGCATATTATAATTTTTAATAAAATACAAATTTTAGATACACAGTAAAAAAGTCTTATATTTTGTCACATTTATGTATCTTATGGACACGTTAAACATTTTCCTTTCCAAACCTACACACCACTTTCTCGAAAGAAGTGAAATAAAAACGATTCTATTAAATAAAAAGAAACTATGACGAAGATTATTACAGCAATAGTATTTTTTTGACGGGATAATAATAGAGATTAATAAATTAAGGCAAAAGCAAAAGGGTTAAGTAATTAGGCTTTAGTGGAGGCAGAGTGAAGAGTGGAACCTTACGTTACTTGGAGTGATCACTGATCAATAACTAGGAAGAGTCGCAGACAGAGACCAAATCGTTGCGAGTGGCGACGCGTTGAACCTAGCCGCTCTCATAATTTTCACCAGATCTGAGATCAGAACCCTAACCCTAGCTCTTCCATTCTCTCATAATCGATCCAATGTCAAGTTTTCACGTTGGGGGTAAGGTCGTCGACCGAGTCGATTTGCTGAGGAAGAAGCAATGGCCATGGCGCCTCGACGTTTGGCCTTTCGCGATAGTGTACGCCGTTTGGATTTCGGTAATTTTTCCTACCCTCGATTTCGTCGATGCCGCTATTGTTTTGGGCGCGCTCTTTGCACTTCACATCCTCGTTTGGCTCTTCACTGGTTGGTCCGTTGATTTCAAATGTTTCGCTCATTATAGCAAGGTATATTAATTAATTCGTGCGTGTCCATCGAGGGTTTTTGGTAGGTAGGTGGGTGAGTGTAGAGTTTTTAATTTTAGCAGATTATTTATTTGGGTTGTGTGCAGGTTAAAAATATTCACCAGGCTGATTCATGTAAGATAACTCCGGCTAAGTTCTCGGGTTCTAAGGAAGTCGTGCCTCTTCATTTTCGGAAAAGTGTAAGTAACTGATATGTTTTGAATGATCGAATTGAAGTTGAAGTGAGCTGTGGTTGAGTTTTTGCGTTCTTTCTTTCATTTTAATGATAGATAAGAGTTGAGATACAGAATTTCGAGGAGTTCAATTTGTGTAGAAAAACTAGATATGTACATGAGAAGATTATGAAAATTGGAAGAAAGTGTATTATTGCTTTGTGTCACTATTCCTTTCTAGCGCAAGACGTATGTTGGTATGGCGTGGGGTTGAGTTGAAGAATGTGGATTTAAAAGAAAATAGGAACTTTCAAGATTAACAAGTTGTGATCCTCTCATGAAAGCAAGTGCATGGTGTCACTGAAGGATGTTACTGAATTGTTCTTTAAATTTAAGGGGATTTTCTTTGGTTTGACTGGAGTGTCTATTTCTTTTCTTAATCTTTGTTTATTGGAGTGTCTATTTTCTTTGGTTGGACTGGAGTGTCTATTTCTGCGGAAGTTAGACAGTTCACAGTAGTATATGTTTTCTTGAATTATTTCCTTGGAATTGTTGGTGATGCAATAATATTTTGTAGAAAATGCTGGTGAGCTGCCTCGCATAGGTCCTTGGTTATCTTTTTGTATCCTTTGAGTTAGGGGGAGGATGGTATTTTTTGCATGGATTATACCTTAGGAAAATTATCACATTCTGGTAAGGTGGTAGCTTATAGTATAAAGTGCCTTAGAAGGGGCGGTGGTTGATATATTATTATGTAGTACTTAACGGGTTTAATACAATTATAATGGTTCAGAGATTTTGGAGCATTCTTCTTCATATGCCAATTTAGAAATTTTTGAGAGGAGTAAATAACACTAAGTTCTTTGACTGTATGCAATGTATGCATTGACTACGTACCTGTGGTTTGAAGAGGAGAGCCAAAATTTTCAAGGATAATTTTTTGTTGCTCCCTCGGCCCTCCTATATTGGATAAAGTGATCTTCATAGATAATTCCATCAGTTAGTTACAATCAGTAGTTAGTTATAATCATTAGCTAGCCAGCCTGAGGTAATTTAAAAGGGGAAGTTATCACATTTATAAATATAATAGCGGAGAGGAAATGCATCTTGTTATTTTGAGCGAGGTGCAAACCCAAACCCTCTATGTTCTCAGTTGTTTTCTGGGGTGATTTTCCCATGTTCATTATAACAAAGAGGAGTACTACAGACAAACTCTCAAACACTCTATTTCTAAGTTCTAACACACTATCACTCATTAGTTTATTGAAAATCACATGTATTAATATAATAGAGAAGAGAAGAAAGGCATCTTGTTATTTTGAGAGAGGATTTGGTCAGGGAGATGCAAACCCTCCATGTTCTTCAAGTTTGCAGTTGTTTTCTGGGGAGATTTTCCTGTGTTCATTCTAATAAAGAAGAGTACTACTGACACACACTCTAAGACTAACACTGACACTATCACGCATTAGTTGGAATTTATTGAAAATTATGTGTATAAATATAATAGAGGAGAGGAGAGGAAAAGGATCTTTATATTTTGAGAGAGGATTGGGTTCGGGAGGTGCAAACCCAAACCCTCTATGTTCTGCAACTTTGCAATTGTTTTCTGGGGAGATTTTCCTCTGTTCATTCTAATAAAGAGGAATACTACAGACACACTCTCTAACACACTATTTCTAACACACTATCACTCTTTTGTTGGAAGTTATAGAAAATCACATGTATAAATACAATAGAGGAGAGGGGAGGAAAGGCATCTTGTTATTTTGAGAGGATTTGGTTAGGGTGGTGCAAGCAAATCCTCTATGTTTTGCAAGTTTGCAGTTGTTTTCTGGGGAGGTTTTCCCTTGTTCATTCTATAATAAAGAACAGTACCAATGGCACACTCCATAACATACTCTTTCTAATACACTATTACTCATTAGTTGGAATTTATTGAAAATTACAAATCTGACTGAGAAACATTAAATGGGGAGTGAAACCCACATGATTCTTGTTATTTTCAATAAATTTTAGCAACAATAAAGATTATATTTGTAAGTGTGTTACAAAGTGTGTTGTTAGCACTTTTCTCTAGTAAAATACCAAGTTTTGATCAGATAGCAACCATTTTAAAATGGTTTCCTTAGTAGATTTCGATGTATTTTCATATTGGAAACTTTGGTAATGATGTGTTTGTTCTTGACTTCTTGTTTATTCAAGATTTTGTTGTATTTGTGGTTTTAGGGGGTGGCTTTTTGGGTTGGAAAAGAAAAATAGATATGTTGTGTTTATTCTTCACTTAATTTTATGTTTGAAATGTAATACAGAGTTTTATCTCATATTCTTGTTTATTTATGCTTATTATGCGAAGATTCATAATTGTGACGCCTTTGATATTTTCCAAAAGATCTAAAAGGAAACCACACTCTGAGTGCGATGTTCTATGTATGCTTGGCAACTCTGCTTTCTAATTTTATGTTGTTTGGTTTGTGAATCCAGCTGCCTCTTTGTTTACATTATTGTTTCCTGGTTTTACAGTTTGTGTTTGTTGAGCAATTTTATTTCTCCCCCTTCCTCTTTTGGTAGGCTCTGCTCTTCCTTTGGTGGTCTATAATGGTTAAGTGTTTGTGCAGTCTGCAGGTTCTTCATCAGCGGTGGATTTAGAAGAGATTTATTTTGATTTTAGAAAGCAATGTTTTGTCTATTCTAAGGAGAAGGGGACTTTTTGCAAACTTCCTTACCCTACCAAGGAAACTTTTGGATATTATCTCAAGAGTAGTGGCCATGGGTCAGAAGCTAAAGTTCTTGCTGCTACTGAGAAATGGGGACGGAACGTGTGGGTTTTCATTTTCTTTGACTGTTATTGTTTTTCACAAGAATTTACTGCCCTTCAGAATACAATTTTTTGTGGTATATCGTAGATGTGTTTATAATTGGTATTGTATTCCTATACATCAATATTTATGAATTATATGTGTCTACAATGTAATCCCTTATTTTGATTTTGATGTTGATTATTGTTTTATTCCCTCTCTGCCAAACAGACGTGTATCTTTTCATTTGATCTATGAGCATTATGTTATTTTAGTTTTGCTCTCTTATGTTCTGCTTGTTTATCTTCTAGATTTGATTATCCTCAGCCAACATTTCAGAAATTGATGAAAGAGCACTGCATGGAGCCTTTTTTTGTATTTCAGGTATTCTTTCTTTTATCTTATTCAATTCTCTCTATGTCTCTCTCTTTGGACTTCAGTCTTCATGCTTACTCATGACTGGTTCTTGCTTATATTATGATCAGGTTTTCTGTGTGGGTCTCTGGTGTTTGGATGAATATTGGTATTACAGTTTGTTTACTCTATTTATGCTGTTCATGTTTGAGTCAACCATGGCAAAAAGTCGGTTGAAAACACTAACTGAGTTAAGACGTGTTAGAGTTGATAGTCAGATTCTAATGGTACATCGCTGTGGCAAGTATGTCATCTCATTGTTAATGAGCTCTCATATTTGGGTTTAATGGAGTACAATTTTAATACTTGCATGCATATTATATTGGTATGGATTATAGGTGGGTAAAACTCTCTGGTACAGACCTTTTGCCTGGGGATGTTGTCTCCATAGGCCGCTCTTCTGGTCAGAATGGAGAGGAGAAATCTGTACCAGCAGACATGCTTCTATTGGCTGGAAGTGTGATTGTGAATGAAGCTATTCTCACAGGCGAGTCTACTCCTCAATGGAAGGTGTTTCTCTTCTCTGAACTACTTGCTAATATACTTGTCTGATCAGTGCTGGATGACTGATACACTATGTTGTCTCCCATCTTTATTTACTGTGCCTACTTTATTGATGATTGGCGGTATCATTTATACAGAACATTTAGTACTGATTTCAATTTGTTCTATCCTAAATTTTAAATGTTTGTGGCTTTGTGCATGTCCATGTTCACTCGTTTATGTAATTATGTAGGTAATCATGTGAATTCATTATTTTCTTTGGCCCCTTTTTCCCATGAAAAATAAATAAGGTTGGAGTGGGACATATTTAATCTTATGGTGGGGTGGTTTATCTAAGTGCATCTCTTAAAAGGCTATGGGGACTATAACTTTTTGTATATCATGTTGTCTTGCACAAGCACAAATCTTATTCAGATATGACTATCCTTTCAGGTTTCAATTGCGGGTAGGGGGATGGAAGAGAAGTTGTCAGCAAAGCGAGATAAGAACCATGTTTTATTTGGTGGAACTAAAATATTGCAGCACACTCCAGATAAGGTTTTTTTTGGCTGAGAAATTATATATTATCATCTAATGCTGAACTAGTGTTCATGCTTCTTATCTTTTTTGTTTGTAACAATCTTGTTGGAGTCAGAGTTTTCCTCTAAAAACACCTGATGGTGGCTGCTTGGCTGTTGTCATGAGGACGGGGTTTGAAACAAGTCAAGGAAAGTTAATGCGAACAATCTTATTCTCTACAGAAAGGGTAAAGTGATATAGACTATTAGGCCTGTGCCTGCGATTTCAATGTCATTTTGATGATTTTTTTTATACTGCTTTTTGGATTGACATATTTTAGGTGACTGCTAATAGCTGGGAAAGTGGACTGTTCATTTTATTCTTGGTTGTATTTGCTCTTATTGCTGCTGGTTATGTACTTGTTAAGGTAATTCTTCCCTACAGATGAGTATTGATATGGTTTAGTCTTAATGATAAATTGTGGTATGACTTGGTAAGTTGTTTATGTTTGCTGTAGGGGCTAGAAGATCCGTCAAGGAGCAAGTATAAACTTATACTAAGTTGTTCACTTATTGTTACTTCTGTGATACCTCCTGAGTTACCAATGGAATTATCAATAGCTGTTAATACTTCTCTGATTGCGCTGGCACGACGTGGGATTTTTTGCACTGAACCTTTTCGAATACCATTTGCTGGGAAGGTATGTGGAGGCCTGCTACTATGCTTTTGCTCTTGTTTATCCTTTAGTTTGTTAGATAAAGGTGGTAATGGTATGGCACTGGTTTTTATTTAGTTTCTTGTACATATCTTGCCCTACAGGTTGATATATGCTGTTTTGACAAGACTGGGACACTTACATCTGATGACATGGTATGTCCATAATAGACCACAATATTGATTTATCATTTTAAACCATATTTTGTGGTGTAACTTTAATTCTCACTTCATAGGAATTTTCTGGAGTTGTTGGATTGAATGGAACTACAGATTTGGACTCTGATATGAGCAGAGTGCCTGTGCGAACAGTAGAAATCCTGGCTTCTTGCCATGCATTGGTATTTGTTGAGAATAAGCTGGTAAGCCTCTCTATCTGCCTGTGGTTGATTCAGTCTTAGTTTTTAGACCTTGTTATAGTGTTTGAACTGAATGAAGTATTGTCACAGTTTGATATTTTTCTTAAAACCTTGTATTTTTCCCCTACTAAAGTCTTTTAAAATATATATTTTTTCTTTTTCTAGACTTTGGATTTGTGAAAGAGATCTTTTCATGCTTTATACTTATTAAGCATGAGCAGTAGGCCTTTGTATTTTGACTTTAGAGCTGGAAGGACTTTGCATGTTTTCTCCTTTTATCTTTGCTATTGTTTGTTAATACTTATATAAATTCCTTAATATCCCCAGGTTGGTGATCCTCTTGAGAAGGCTGCACTTAAGGGAATTGATTGGAGTTATAAATCTGATGAGAAAGCTGTTCCAAAAAAGTAATTGAATCCGTTGCTCCTTATTTAAATATCGTAATTCTGTGTTTATTTTCTATTTATGCTGCCAACAAATTAATTTTCTTCTTAATTCATGTGCAATGTCAGATATTACATGCCGTGGATATTTTGATATTTGGGCTCCTTTAATTTGATTGTTGCTAGTCATGGTTCACAAATTGGTTGGTGTTCCTGTAGCTAGAGCAAGGAAATATGCTGATTAAGAAAGCAGAGAATATTTGACTTTTGGGGATGTGTTATTATCTGTAATAAATGATGTTTGTGGGTTGAATGCTTCAATCTTGTTCTTTTTCCTTTCCTGATTATTATTCTCATCTCTTTTATACTGTTTACAGCTCTTTCTTTGTCATCTTTTATTTTATCCTGGTTAGTTATCAAATTTCAGGGGAAATGGCCATCCTGTCCAAATTGTTCACCGGTACCATTTTGCATCTCATTTAAAACGAATGGCAGTTGTTGTTCGCATTCAGGAGGAATTTTTAGCCTTTGTGAAGGTTTGTTGGTTGCTCGTTGTATTGTTTAGAAATATTAGGTTTTGGATACATGCCTGTTACTTGTTTAAGTTGCTTGTTTATAATCTTAATATAATCACTTTGTTTTTTGGTATGATGTACTTGTGGTTTAATCAATGAAACTAAGAATTGAGGATTTAGACTGCCAAAGTGTAACACTCTGGTATCTTTTGTTTTGGGGGGTTGTGAAATGGCCAATAATATAAGTCTGAGGTTGGGAGAAAGGAAAGTTGACCAGGTAAAATAGTCACACAGGTCAACTAATCATGAAAGAATTTGTCCCTATAATCAATGAAACTAAGAATTGAGGATTTAGACTGCCAAAGTGTAACACTCTGGTATCTTTTGTTTTGGGGGGTTGTGAAATGGCCAATAATATAAGTCTGAGGTTGGGAGAAAGGAAAGTTGACCAGGTAAAATAGCCACACAGGTCAACTAATCATGAAAGAATTTGTCCCTATAATATTTTTTATTAACTTCAAATATATCTTGTAATTATCAATTATCTCTGAAATGCTGATTGTTTATGTTGAACACCATTTGATTTCTTTAAGAGCTTTACCATTTTTTTTGCGTTGGCTCTTCTTTGCCATGGGAATCTGAAGGAATATCTTTCTTGTGTTGGGGGGATGTATCAAGTGAGAGGTGTGAGGGCTAATTTTGAGAATCCAAGTAAAGGTTAAATGGTTAAGATTAGTTCTTCCTTGCACTCATAATTATTTATGCATTTTTATTATATATGGATTACTGCTTCTCAATTTTTTAATCTTTGGGAAATGCATCAGGACATTAAATGTAAAATGAAATCCATTGAATTTTCTTCCATACAATAAAATAAAGAAGAAATTATCTTTCAAAAATTAGGGCCTACAAAACTAAAATTGTATTGGATATGTTAATGTCTATCGGATGTGTCTTTCGTTTTTTTTATTGAATTGTATGTATGAAATGTATTTTGCATTTTTATATATTTAAAAATTAAAGTGTTCCCTATGTCAGTAATGAAAATTTTCCATTTGTCTAATTTCCTCATGTCATGCTCATACAAAAAAGTTGCATACATGTATATGGCAACTGTTGATTTGTGAAGGTATTGGGAAATAGTAATTGTTATAATGCCGGTTATTTTTAATTTACTTGGTGTTTATGGTACTGGGATTTGGTAGTTGGTTCTATGAATGTTGGGTGACATGTACATTTTTTTTTTCAATTTTACAAGAGCTTTCTTTGATACTACATTCTGCAATAAAATGTTTGTGAGTGGACTGGTTTCTAAGAGCTTTCTTCAATATTTTGTATTTTTTTCGTTTTTTGTTTTGTTAATCCGCGGTGCATGTTACACATGCATTTCCTATGTTTTAGAAAAGCTTTTAAACTCGGCGACTTGAGAGTTACTGTTATTTTCCTTTATTGATTCCCTCTTAAAAACTTATGACCTTTTATTTCAGGGTGCCCCAGAAATTATACAAGATAGGCTCATTGAAATACCACAATCATATGTTGAGACATACAAAAAATATACACGCCAGGGGTCTCGGGTTCTTGCTCTGGCTTACAAGTCTCTTTCTGACATGACGGTAAGAATATTATAGGTCTTACATTGTGTTTCATGTACCTGCCTCTACCATATATTCAGTTGTGTACTTGAGAACAAGAATATTTGTTGAAGTTTCCTGCCTTATCATTTTAGTTATTAAAAAGTGGATTGTTCTTTGGAAACATGTTCAACATGTTTATATACTGGCTGTAATTTCTCTTGACATTTATTTATGTAATTCTTTTGACATTCGAATTAATTTTCCCTTTTGTATTATTTCAACGAATTTGAATCCTATCTTTATGTGTGATTGAGAGACGGAGATAACTGCATTTTCCTCCCTCTTTTGCTCATGAAGAATGCTTGGTTTCCTTCCTACTCTACCATTTATCACATTATTAGTTACTTTGAACATTTTCTTGTTTGTTTTGTTGGTTATTATCTGTTAAATGCTTGAAGGTGAGTGAAGCTAGAAGCTTGGATAGGGATATAGTGGAGAGTGGACTTACTTTTGCAGGTTTTGTGGTAATTAATCAACTTCTTAGTACAATCTGAGTTAATTCTAGACGTTTTTCCTCTTCTTTGATACTAAAAGTTGGTATTGTTTTGTGTTATTTTCAGGTATTTAATTGTCCCATAAGATCTGATTCAGCCAGTGTTTTATCTGAATTGAAAGGATCCTCCCATGACTTGGTAAGTGTGGCATTCAAATTGATCTCTCTTGCAAGAAAACAAGAGTACATTTCTTATTACCGAAGAATTTTTCTTAAATAAAAAAATTTACAGCCTCTAGGTGGAAATGAACTTAATGTGTCTTTCCTACTTAAGGTGTAAAATTAAGCTTATTTCTAAGAGTACTTTAAATTTTTGTTGAAAATTTGCTATTTTGTTTCATGGTATTAGAAGCATGTTGGATTAATATTAGTATATGTTCAAGCACTTCAGAGCTTAGCATGAATCAGGCTTGGTAAGCATGAATGCGAGGTAGATATCATAAAAGAAATATCCCATAATACATGAGCATTTAGGATGGATGAGAGTCATAAGATTAGATATGAGATCACTAGGTAGAAGGTTGGAGTTAAGGTAGTCGCAATTATATTTTGGATTGTAGCTTGTTCAATTTTTACTTGCTGCTACTAAAAAAGACATGTTAGTTGACTCTTAATAAGGATTTGGTACATGGGGATTCACAAACTTTAGCTGACCCTTGAATAGGAACTAATCTTGGTTATTGTTGCTGTTGTTCAAGAACCTTGGATCAACATAACTTTATTAAGATTTTTGCCTTACAAATTGTAATCTGTTGGAGAAAAGTATTTTCATCTTTGAAGTGTCATTATGAAGTTTTATCATTGGAGTTCGTTAACTTCGATAAAGAACATTTGGCTACATAATGAGTTTCCTACTGATCAATCTTTTGGGGTATATTTGGGTTAGTGTGCCTGCTGCTTTTTAATTTTGAAAGGTTTGGTATGCAGTATCTAACCTTGTGTATTCTTTTGATTCATGTTAATTGTTAACCAGCTTGCCTACCTCCTCTTTTTATTGGGTGGATGTGGGGACGGGGATGGAGGGTTTTGGGATCCTTTAACTAACTAGTTAGAAGTAACTGACAAGCATTGTCCACTAAATTGATAGGTGATGATTACTGGTGACCAAGCTTTGACAGCTTGCCATGTTGCTAGCCAAGTTCATATTATATCAAAACCTACATTGATCCTTGGCCCAGCACGGGATGGTGGGGGATATAATTGGATGTCCCCTGACGAGACTGAAAACATTCGCTACAGGTAGTTTTAACGATTTTTTGTCCTGATTGCACTATCTATTGCATATAATTAGTTGTATACTGTCTTTTAAGCTTTGACAAGTAGTTGTCTAATGTAAGATTTCCTTATTTGCATTCTTAGTGCATTTTATTATGTTCTCTGACAGGTATTTTTCTTGCTCTGCTAAAATGGTTAAGCTGAAGTGTTTACTCCCCAGTGCTTCCAGACTCTTCTCTTCTGTTGTCTGTTAATTTCCTTGTTCATTTTTTAATATTTTAGACTCATGGGTATAATTGGTTTCAGTGAGAAAGAGGTTGAATCTCTATCAGAAACTTATGATCTGTGTGTTGGAGGTGATTGCATTGAGATGTTGCAACAGACATCGGCTCATCTTCTAGTCATTCCTCATGTGAAGGTTCTGATCTATGCTCAATGGCTTAACATTATAACTGGGGTTTTGGTCTGCTTTCATCAATGACAAGTCTATTTGTATCAGGTCTTTGCTAGAGTTGCTCCAGAGCAAAAGGAACTTATCATGACCACTTTCAAAACAGTGGGACGGGTAACTTTGATGTGTGGGGATGGGACCAATGATGTTGGAGCTTTGAAGCAGGTAATGTGTATTTGGTAATAATCAGTAGAACTGTTTTTTGTTTTCCTGAACATTAAACTAAACAATCATCGACCTAAAATAAAAGATTTGAGTGTGTAAAATTACCCCACCTCCATGCCTGCTAAAATGCCACAATATTAAGGAACCTTACTAGTACAGTTATTTACTCACATTTGAAGGAGAGAGGTGTCAAAATAGGTCATTTGGCTCCCAAAGGTTTTCATCAATTGAGCTCAAAAGTGAGCCAACTTAATCAGGTTCGTCTTTTTTGAGCCTGGAAATTGCTAACCTGGCTCAATGCATGAACCTGGTCGATTGAGCCAGGTTGGCTCATAAAGAAAAAGCTAAAATGAGAGTAAAAGATGACAGAAAATATAGAAAATGAAAAGTAACAGCAGTAGATTGGGTTGAGTAACGATAGTTATGATGTTGAGACTGATCACAAATTAACATTATTGAATCTGTGATGTTGTTAGTCTTGTATCATAAATTAGCATTCTTTTGGAGGTGTTTAGTATCCTATGCATGTAAAAGGGCTGCAGAACTGAAGGCTAACTTCTCTGATTTAGGCCCATGTAGGAGTCGCTCTTCTGAATGCATTGCCTCCTACTCAAAGTGGAAACTCCTCTTCAGATTCATCTGGGGAAGAAGCTTCGAAGTCTGCCAAGCAAAAGAAACCTAAGCCTGCACTGGACACATCTGCAAAGACTGTTGGAGAAGGCACTTCAAAAGCCAAAGTTTCTTCAAAATTAAATTCAACTAGCCACTCATCTGTTAACCGTCATCGATCAGCTGTTGAGATGCAACAGCAGAAGCTTAAGAAGATGATCGATGAGCTTAATGAGGAAGGAGATGGTCGTGCACCTGTTGTCAAGCTTGGTGATGCCTCAATGGCATCTCCATTCACTGCTAAGCATGCATCTGTTGCTCCTACTACTGACATAATTCGTCAAGGTCGTAGTACCCTAGTGACAACTCTACAGATGTTTAAAATTTTGGGCCTCAACTGTCTTGCTACTGCATATGTGTTGAGTGTTATGTATCTGGATGGTGTCAAGCTAGGTGATGTACAAGCCACAATAAGTGGTGTCTTCACTGCTGCGTTTTTCCTCTTTATCTCACATGCCCGGCCTATTCCTACTCTTTCAGCTGAACGGCCTCACCCCAACATCTTCTGTGCTTATGTTTTTCTTTCCCTCTTGGGACAATTTTCTATTCACCTGTTTTTTCTGATTTCGTCTGTGAAAGAAGCTGAAAAATACATGCCAGATGAATGCATTGAACCTGATGCAGATTTTCATCCCAACCTGGTGAATACTGTTTCCTATATGGTGAGCATGATGCTTCAGGTGGCCACATTCGCAGTGAACTATATGGGCCACCCCTTCAACCAGAGCATTCCTGAAAACAAGCCATTCCTGTATGCGCTTGTTGCTGCTGTTGGTTTCTTCAATGTGATTACATCTGATCTCTTCAGGGACTTGAATGACTGGTTGAAGTTGGTGCCTTTGCCAGTGGGATTAAGGGATAAACTACTGATTTGGGCGTTTCTGATGTTTGTGGTATGCTACTTGTGGGAGAGACTGTTGAGGTGGGCCTTCCCTGGTAAGATCCCAGCTTGGAAGAAGCGACAAAGACATGCTGTATCTAATTTAGAGAAGAAGAAACAGGTCTAAGTAGTTGAAGAGATGTAGCGAAGAAAAAGACTGGCGATGGGAAATGCAGTAATGACTGGGTCAGACGGGACATATGGCTTTCAGCTTGTGAACCAATTAGCAGAGATACATGGCATGATGAGTAGGTTATTGTCTTTTCTTTTTCCCATTGATGTATGGGGAATTTATCGATGTCAAATCATTTTTGGGAGAAAGGTATGAATTTTAGAACACGTGCCCTCCCAAATATCTGAGATATTTTTGTTAGTACAGGAGTTTTTTTTCTTTTAATTATTTAAATGTTACGATTCATTATACTCAACCTCATTGCCCGTAAACTAGAAAAAATAAAAGCTGCATTACATTATGAATGCGTTTATGTAATCTGATTATGCTACGTGGGTAATCTGAGCAGCCGTGTGTAATCTGATTATGCTACGTGAAAACGGCAGAAACTTCTGAATTCTAACAAGTAAAAATCGTAACATTAAAGCAGCAAGAGACCGCTTCCTTTGAAATCATGAAGTAGTGCTATTACAATTTGTCAGTTCAAGTTACAAATTATGTAAAAGTGAAGAGCTGTAATACGTAGAGGTATTTCTTTTATGGAAAATTTTATTTGGCTGGAAATTGTGACATGGTATGGGTTAAGAGGATTTGGAATGGAATTCTGATTAATTTTTTTTTACTATAATGTTAATATTTTTGTCAAACATGTAGGGCAGTTAAAGATGATTACTGATAGCTTATAAAATAATTGTACGAACAATATTGAATAGAAGTAACGTGTGTAAAAATGTTAGGTAGGGTACGATTTTGTGCTGAAAAGTCCAAATGTGACAGGCTATAAATGAGTTAATGATGTAAAGTTTGAAACTATTATGGAAGTTGACGTCATTTTGATTGATAGGAGGAAATAGATGTTCAAGGGTCCTATATTTTAAATTGAACTCCACCTAGAAAAGTCTTTCGTTTGATTTCGTTATTTTTTTAATATATTGTGGTTTTCTAGGTTAACTTGTGCGACCTTTCCTAATCGAACCAAAGAACACAACTCTGCTAGAGAAAGCTGGACTCAAACTAAAAAAAGCTCAGAAAGATGATGTGTATTAATATAGAAATAAATCATTTTAAAAATTTATCTAACATTAAAATAAGAATATAAATAATATTTTTTATTAAAAATTTATAATATTTAATAATATTAATACATTAAATTATATAAAAATATTTAATTGCTGTGTAATATTGCGTAAGTTATAAAAATTGATAGTAAAATAATATACACCCATGTTAAAAGAATTATAAAGATCTGATTTCTAAAGTAAAGTAATGGATAAAGTGAAAAAATAAAACTACCATTAATTTTTTCTGAGTGTTGAGTGGCTAATCCCAAATTTAGTCACATGTTTCTTTGTTGAAATAAACATCGTTTGGTGTTTGTGGGGTAATAGTTGGTTGGTTGGCATTATGAGTGGGTATGACACTGTTTTTGGGATATGCTAATATATATCATTTTTCACAAATAGACCCGTAGGGACCCGATCCGAAGGTTCAAGCTGCTTAGGTTTCCCCTCTTCACAACAAAAAATTTGGTCATTCATATTATGTTATATATTAAAATTTTGTAATTTTAAAAAACATACATACACATCATAGTATAAGTCTAAATCATTATAGGTCATTGAAATAAAATTTAAATAACTGCATCTATTTTTAAATCTTTTTTAAAACTCTAACTCCTAAATGTTGGTTTATTCAACGCTTTAATGCTAGGATTAAAGAAAAAGGTACCTCGATGTATGTCCCAGCACTCGTAGGTGTCAGAAATTTCAATGCTTATCTGGTGAATGCCTAGGTGCCCGTGGGCTCCAGGATTAAGTTTTCATATATAGTTTTTTTTTTAAATAATACAATTTTAAAAATTAATTCTCAAAATAAGATTTATTTAAAATTAATTTTTTATTTAATATATTTTTTTTTATGTCAATCAGTTATGCATAATATTAGATAGAAGATGATGATAACAGTATTGATGGTCAAAATGCATTACGACTATTGTTTTATAATTCGTGCTAAATCTTACATTTTAAGATAGCTGTCAATAATTTTGGATCAAATGGCTAAGCATAGGACCGAATATGCCACCACCACCCACACGCATTGCTAAACACAGCTCTGTTTTTGGATTTCTATGGGAAGCACTGTTCCTCCTCATTATTTGCCCAGGTTTAGTTCAGTTATAGTTTCTCTGTTTCTATCTCTTGCCTCCGTCTCCACCACCCTTCCTCTTCACTCTCTCTTCTGCAACCTTTCCTCTTTCCTTCGATTAAAAAAGTTACTATAACAATAGTATCGTCCACTTATGCACGATAGTCCTGATACATTTATCATCTTCTGTTACGATACTATTGTGATACATGACACGTGTCAAACTATAAATTTGTATCGACAGTTTATTAAATAATAATAAAAAATATTATCATTCATACACGGTCAATATTAGTGTTAACATGGCGGGAAATTAGTTTTAAATAAATTTTGTTTTAAATTTTTTTTAAAATTATATTATTTAAATAAAAAAAGCTTTTTATATATAAATTTTTTTATTTAAAATAAAAAATATCTTTAAGAAAGTTATATTTTTTAAAATAAAATATATCCTAATTATATTTAACATATATTTTACTAAAGAAAAATAAATTATAATTTAAATTTAATTATATTTTTAATCTCTATAATATTAAACATTTTATGATAAGTCTTTATAAGTTTTTTTATTAGAATTTAGTTCCAAAAAAATTAAGAAATTAAGATTTAATCTTTGTTGTCAACTCCCTTATATTAAGTACTAAGATGGAAAGTCAGCTCAACACTTTCACGTAATATATCACGTCATTTAATTTAATAATATTTTATTATTTAAAATTAATAATTACAAGTAAATTTCTAGTTATATTTTTAATATTTGCAGAAAGATCTATCTTCTTCTCTTTCTCCTTTCTTGTTATTCACATCAACACTTTTCCAATGCCCACCTCACACTCCAACACCCCTTCCCCTTTCCTTTTCCCTTTTTTGCTACCCACCCACACTCTCCCCCACCCCTCATTCAAAATCTTATATGAATTGAAAATATAAAGAGGTTCACGAATAGCAAACAATAGACAAATGTTGTGGGGTCATTACAAATTAATGGAATTCTTAGATTCAAAAATACAAACTAAGAAAAATAAAACTAACTTTATCATCTTCTTTTTTACAATAACTTCACTATGTACCTCCTATGTAGAAGAAAAAAAATAAATCAAAATCCACAAATAGAGGAGGGTGTGAGAGGGTTAGGACTAGGATAGAAGAGAGTGTGAGATTGAAAGTAAGGATAAGAGGTGGAGTTGGGAAGAAAGAAGTTGGAGTGCGTGAAATAGAAAAGTGAAGAACAAGGTGAAAGAAAGTGTGGGGTTGGATTGTAGGAAAATGTGGAGTTGAAGGTTGGAAATGTGTGAGATTGAAGAAGGAGAAGGGCAATGGGAGAAGAGGAGTTAGGGTTGCAGGAGAATGTGAAGTTGAAGGTGGGGAAAGGAGTGGGGTTAAGGAAAGGTAAGGAGTGAGGGAGGAGTTGGGGTGCAAGAAGGAAAAGAAGAGGTGTGAGTGTGGGGTGAAGAAGCAAGGTAGAGGTGGGGGAGTGGGAAGAGGAAGGGAAGGGGTTAGAGTGGGGTGGTTAGCATGAAAAGGGGAAGGGAGAGGAGGTAGGGTGGAAGAGCCAAAAAGAGAAAAGAGAAAGAGACATATTAGTAAATATAAAAATATAACTAGAGACTTATTTGTAAATATTATTTTAAAATAATAAAATATTATTAAATTAAATGACGTGTTATTCAATACTAGAGTCAGCTAGTTTAGTACTTAATAAAAAAGAGTTAACAACAAGAACTAAATTCTAACTTTTTAATTTTTTATGAACTTTAACAAAAAATTTTATAAAGACTTATTACAAAATATTTAATATTTATAAAACCAAAAACATAATTAAACCTACAATTTATATATAAATCACATCAAGTCTGATCAACTTACACTCGAGCATACTATATGCTAAGGTTGAGTACAAGTCTAGTGTAAATTAAGTCTAATACATAACTCCTTCCTTGAATGTGAGATTTCCAAAGTAGCAAGATCATGCTATTAATAAACATGAGACATGCTTAATGAAGTTCAAAATATAAGTCGTTTTTATCCTAACATATAAATTAAATTGTCCAAACGTTGTGTATTTTATTAAACACCTTTGTATAAATATTCATTGAGAAGAAGTTTTTTTTTTCCTATAATATATTTTTCTCAATTGCATAAATAGTTAAGTATTTGCATAAATGGCTAAGAGTTGTTATAGTTATATCACTGATAGATTTGTTTTATTTATTAAAAATTTTGAACGTATTTTTTTTTATACTTGAGAATATATTGTTAAGATGGTTTGAAACCCAACATAATGCATTATTAGGTCTTAAAGACTGAAATTTTTTGTTATTTTTTGAGTTTTGGTTATCGGGTACAACTTGTGTATTGGTTTAGCACAGTCATGTTCATGTTAAATTTGGGAATTAGGATTCTAAGTTATTAAGCACGACTGTGTAAGTTATGAACATAGGTCTGCTTAGCACAAAAATTAGAACAATATATCTAGCAATGAGCAACTTGTGCATCAATTATGCATAACATGCTTAAATGATATACACTAAAATTTGATAATGCTTTTATTTATACAGATGACTAAGAGAACATGTGTCAGTTTTAGCCAAGACCTGAGACAACAGGTCTCTAGATTAATTTAGTAAACAGTAGGTGGAGATCATCGATCCCCACCACAACATCAAGTGGAAGACCAAGAAGACCATTCTATGGAGGGTGCAAGGTAGTACCAGGTCTTGCTTGACATTCATTAGCGATTTTAGTAGATGGAGTTACATTTGGATAACATGTATGAGCATCTTGATCACTTGGTAGCAGATCAAGACGCTATCAGGGAGGCCCTACAATTTCATTTTGTGATTATAGAGTCTCAATTATTTGTCATACTTCAGTATCTCCAGTAGTAATAACCACTTTTTTCCTAGACTTCATGTTTCTTTTATACTAGAGTTTATGTAGGTTTTTTTATGAAGTTTGTTTTTCATTTTATTTACATACCAAACTTTGACGTTTAATTGTTTATTAGTATCAAATTACTTTCGTACAATTTATTGACAATTGATTAATTTTGAAACATTTTGTTCATGTTTATTTTATTTTGGATCACTCAACAAAAGAAATATATAACTTAGGAAGAGATAAAACACAGAAACATTTGATTAATAAGTAACTAATAATTTTACATCACATAAAAATCATAGTAATTAAATAAACAAGAAACTAATGTTGTCTAAGTACTAGTAACTGACAACTTGTTTAACAATATTGACTTTTAATAGAACATGCAAGCATACCCACCTCACATCCTCTATGTTGCTCTTGGGGCTTGTTACCTATCCTATGTGGGTCATATGTTCCTAATTTCCTTAATGTAAGGCTTCTTCCTCATCATTCACTCTACCATGACCATGTTGCGATGGTGTGTACTATGCATCAAAGTTTCAACTAGAACGTTAAATGAAGTAATGAATGGTCAATAGTAGTCAGGTGTATGAACTGCATGTGTCATAATGGACATCCTTGTTAGTTGGCTCATGTCGTAGTCTCGTTCATCACATAGGAAGCACAAAAACTTAAGGAGCTCAGATGTGGATATTATCAGACTACGCATGTCATGGATGCCCTGTATCATTTGTTTGGTGCCTAATGGATTGAAATTGTTGACAGGGGAGTGCATTGCATGCATCATGTGCTCACTACTAGATGACTCAAAGGTGTTGTCATTGGTGTGCATGGTCTAGTTCCTAATAGATAACTTAATTTCTCCAATATCATGATGTTTATGATCAGACTCATTGATGTAATCATCATCCTTCGTGTGTTTGTCTATATCTCCTAAATACTAACATCTACTAGCATGGGTCCTAGTATGAAGGCAATGAGCTAGACTCCTTTCATTATAATCACCTGTGGATATGTGATAATTGGAGTTGGAGGTGTTGTGAATCAAAACTTCAACGGGAAAATCAACAAATGCTCGATCATAAGATGCTTTTGACAAAAATTTATGTGAAAATGTCAAGTACTATTACAGGCACTCACGTAACGGTCTAATGTTGCCAACAATATTAACCTCAATGTAATGAACAATACGTTGATCTCATAACTCATGATACACCTCGAAGTGATCAACCTTGCACCTCACGTCCACTGACAATGAACATAGTCTAGAGCATGTTATTCAATAATAGTAAAACATATATGAGGGGTGATGAATGTCCAAACATCTTTATCATCATACATAAATGCGAACTAATTTGTCTCATAGTTGAGTGATTATATGGTTTTCACATAAATTGTGGTCATAAATAAAATAATATTAAAATAATATTGATAGTTGAGGAATGTCATATTACTTTGTTTACCCTTTCAAGACAAATCGTGTCAACTTTAATTCTAGTTGTCACCAATTGACCATATTTGTATTAAAAGTACATTTAAACTCTACAACCTAAATATAATTGTCAATGATCACAATTTTGCATAAATAATTAAATTATGTTTTATATATAAAATTATAATTTTTGATATACATTTACCTTCTTATTAATAGAAACTTAAGTGGAAATTGACTAGAAGACTACATAGAATGCATTCTATACTAACCCAAAGACTATAGAAGGGCTTAATAGCCATCAATCTCAACAACATTGAAACTGTAAGCGTAACATAATGATCTTTGTAAAAACGCTAAGAGTCTTGCACTCATGTAGATCACTCAAATACAATAGTCATTTAAGATAAATTATAACACCTGATTTGTCACCAAACAAAAACCCCCCAAAGTTTGCATATAATATGTCAATTGTCTCCAAATTTGCATTTTCATGCATTTGTTGGAAAATTTGCACTAAACTGGAAGAAATTTATACAATTTCCTTCGTGTCCTTCCCTTCTCTCTCTTCCTCTCATCCTTTTAGGTGATCCATTTGCAACCTTAATTGAGCACCACATCTTCAAGTGTGATTGTGCACTCCTTAAATGGTAAAGAAAATATGAGTATTTTTTATTGTCATTGCTCAACAAGTACACTAATAAATGTCATATCATAGTCATAACATTCAACCTATGATAAATACCAAAATCTAGCAATTTCAAGGTAAGGTTGTAGTCTTAGATTAAGTGGTTTAATTGTAGCTGCTTTATACCCAGTATAAAGGGCACACGTGGGTTGAATTAAAGAAACTAACTTATGTTAAACTATCAAATAATAATTTATAAAAAAAAGTGAAATGACCATTTTACTTCGGTATATGTTTGGTCATATGAAATTTAGACCCAGACACTACAAAAAGATGGGAGATTTGAAATTTAGGGGTATTTTTGTCTAAAAAACAAAAATTAGAGAAACAAAAGTATATTCTTGCACACTCTTAAAAGTATAGGGTATCGAGTTACACATTTTCAAAAGTCACAGTTTAAACTTTACATAGCTAAATTTAGAGGGAGGTAAAATGGAATCTTCCCTAAAAAAATCCAATTAAAACATACTAAACTAACTAAATTAAACTAATCTAAGTAAAAATTAAATTTAGTCTAAGTTAAAAATAAATTTAACAAAATATAATTTTCAATTTTTATTTAACTATTCAATGTAAATAAATTACTTGCTCTTGCAGCCTTAACATGCGCCAATTATCATCGTAGCGGTTGAGTTTTTGTGACTCCATAAATTTTTTTACATTTTATTCTTTCAATTGAATCGAAACAAGTTGCATAACATTTTATGCTTATAAAGCCATTGAGCATGCCCAGTACTTATTCAAAAGTTGCATCTTTAAGGTATGACTTATGTCACGCTAAGCTTAAAAAATTTGCAGTTGAGCACAATCATCTCAACCTATTTCAGTTTTTTTTTTAAATAGGAATTTTTTAAGATTATTATTTTTTATTTTAAATAAGAAAACCCATATATAAAGTATTTATCATATATTTTTAATTAAAAATATTAGTAAAATATTATGTAAGATTTTTTATAATTTTAATTATTGATTAAAATTTATTAAAAACTATAAAAATAATAAAGAAAAATATCAATTTAAAAGTGATAAACATACATAATTTTATAATTTTTAATAAATTTTAACTAATAATTAAAAGTAAGTTGAAAAGAATGTTACTCTCATTCTTTTATTTTTAATACCCATTCATTTTCTCTCTTTATCGTTTAAAATAAATCAAAGGCTATAATTCTACTGGTGAGGGCTACACACAATTATTTGGAGATGATCTGTTTGTGGGTCAAATACCTATGTACTTATTAAAAAGTAAATTATAATTTCTAAATAAAATATAATATTTAAAATTATTAATACATTAAAATATTTTTAATAGATTTTATTATATATTTTTAATTATATCTTTTAACACAGCAAAAAAATTAAATAAAAAAGGCCTTGCTATATTTCCATTCATATATTTTCTTAATAATTCTCTTACTATTTTATAAAAAAATATTAAATAAAAATATGTATGCATTTATTATTTTAAAGACCTAAAAATTATTTAATATATTTTTATTCAATAATTAGAGTAAATTTTCATTTTTATCTTTATTATTTTTGTAGTTTATCAAAATAATACGTAAACTAAATAAAATATTATTTTAGTCTTTATTATTGATCGTTTTAATCCTTCTTGTTACCTATATGTTATTTACTCTTATGAATAAGTTGACTTGACATGATAAGTGCTAGCTAAGTATGACACATGATATTTAATGATAACGTGTAAAGTGATATTACTTAAAAATTATTTTTCTCAAAATTTATTAATTTGGTACTAAATAATCTGTGAACATAGAATCTATCAATTTTGTCTTTAAAGAATCCTTCACTAATCAAATTAGTCTCAAAAGAATATTTGATACATCAACTTAGTCTCTGTGTAACTATAATTCTAATCACTAATTATATTTAATTTTGAGATAAAAAAATTAGCCTTTAAATTAATTGCCTTGCAGTGATGGCAATAGTGATCTCTAAGTACTTTTTAATTATAAATTGATTTTTTTTTAATCTTTAAGTTGACTTATAAGATTTATAAGTACTTCTAAAAATTGCATATTTGGTATCTAATTTTATTTAATTTAGAAAATTGAATCTCTAAATTTCTTATTAGGGACTGAGGGTTTTTTTTTTTTTTTTTCTAATTACATTTTAGTGAAAGAATACTATTTTGGTCTCTAAATCGACACACAGATTTTAAATGTCTTTAGGGATGGGAATTTTGTATTTCTAATTTCATTTATATTAAAGACAAAAAATTCAGCATCTCAATTTCTTATTAGTGATTGAAATATCAATCTTTAAATACATTATAATAAGAGATGAAATTTTGTTCTCTAAAATGATAAACAGAATCTGCAAGTCCTATCAGTGACTAAATTATTAGTCACTAATGATATTTAACGTAAACGCAAAAGAATACGCTCTAAATTGCTTATTAGCAACTAATTATATTACAATTAGAGACCCGAAAAATAGTATCTAAATTGACATCTTATATTTTTTATGATCTATTAGCAACTAAAATTTCACTCTCTAATTGTATTTTAGTTAAAGTCTTAAAAAACAGTCTCTAATTAGTTAGGTGAAATATAAAACAAGTATTAGACACTAAAATTTTAGTCTTTAAATATCAAATTGTTTTTATTTTGTATTAATTTAAATTTTAAATTAACGATCGATATTTTGATCACTGAATTTGTTAAAATAATTAATTTTAATCTTGGTCATTCAATATTTTAGGAACCAAATTAGAGATTGATTATATTTTAGTTACAAAAGTTTAGAGTCATTTCTAAATCGAGTTTTATAAGTAACTCAAAATTTTCAATTTCTAAGTTAATCTCTAATTAATAAATTTTGTAGTAGTACTTAGTTAATAAAATATGGATCCAAATAAGCACGTTGTGTTGTGAAAAATTATTTTTATGACTCTTTATCTAATATAAACTTTATAATTTGAGAGTCGCTTATCAATCTATGTGCTGCTGAATTATGCAAGTGAAGAAAAAAAAAAAAAAACAGAAAATGATATTCAGTCTTCAAAATGCTCTTTGTTCTATTCTTTTGCTTAGATTTACGGTAATCATAACCCACCATATCCTATAAATATTCTTCGAGGGTTCGAGACTTCCACGCCTACTCTAAAATGCTACCCAACCAGGTTTACGAAACAATGTTGCATAATTGTTCATTGCTCACGTGTTGACATGTCTTGTCCTTCTTTCTTTCTTAGTCCAATAAAAAAACAAGCCATCATGGGTTGTGATCCCCTCCTGTCAATTGACTTCGAGATAACGTCACAATCATCAAATTATTTAAATTATTTTATAAAAATAATAAATGTAAATATTTTAATTTAATGGATGATAAAAATTAGAAAAAAAATATGTTGATACCTTATTTTTTGATGTAAAATTAGTAGAGGAAGAGATATTTAAAAGAAAGAAAGAAAAAATGTGATAAAAAATAGAAAAAAATAAATAGAAGAGAAAGTGCATTTAAAAATATGAATTTTTAAAATCATCCGCGAAGCAGTGAAAATTTTGGGTGCCAAGGATATCCATATACCGAATCATCGTGATCCTGCTATACATTTACAACATCTTTCACTTGTACCCCATGATTTTATTTTATTTTTACATATGCGCGAATAATAACATGAAAAAACATGAATATTTCTTGTTGGTATGATTTACAATATAAATTGTTTCAACTTCCTACAATAATCGAGAAGAGGATGATTGAAGGGAGCTGTAGAAATTTCAAATAATAACGTGGGACAGATGAACATGCTTTGACTTTCTCGACAACAAAAAGAGTATCTCAAATGTGTTACAGTCACATCTTCCCCATCTTCAGAAACGTTACAAACGTACTCACACTAGCTCTTATCCTCAGCTTTGAATGAAAAAACCTCTCAAAGGTTGGTTCATCACATGGAAGGACTATGCCTATTGAATTGTCATAGCCATACTCCTCCGCGGATTGCTTCAACAGCTGCTGAAAGATAGGGTTTTTCAAGTAAGATAGTGGTAAGGTAAATCTTTTTAGTTCTTCCCCCACATAAACAACAAATTGCCCCTTTGGTGCTTTTCTTGTTTCTTCTTCACCTTGATACTTAGGCATTTTTGCAAAGTGCATAAAAGGAGTGGCAATAAACTTGCAATTGATAAGATTAATGGAATGAATACAAATATGTTGAGATGGTTGCCATAAATATGTTGCGTCTTTATATATGGAGGGATGTGGGGATTTATTTGACTTTTGCATGCTGCAAACAGTAGCTATCTGAAATTGTTGACATATATGAATTCGGCTAATCGAGAGGTTCTTAGAATCCATATGGGGTAGTGATGTTATTAATTTTGCACTGTATATAGTATATATCACATGGGTTAGGTTTAGGTGCATTGAATGAAAGCTAGTTAATAGGGTGTCGTGAATGGAAGCATGTTAATAAATTGCCAGTTCAGGGACTTGCCACCCATGCTATTATCTCAAAAAGCTTATGGTTGATTAAAGACTATATATATATATATATATATATATATATATATATGCTCCTTGAGATTTAAGTTGTGAATATACGCAATCAACTTACCTTGTGTTGATTTTATTTAGAAAATTAAATGTCAGCCAACGAAGAAAATATTATAAGGCATATATTGAATCAAGATATTACACAGAGACAGTAACTTAGATAACGCACTCACTGAAACTGCAAGCTCTGTCGAAAAATTAGGCAAAATGATTATACATATATAGAGTACATGGGGTACTTAAAGATACAGATACTTAAAACAAGCATATATTAGTATTATTAGTATGCCCCCAAGCTCACTTTCAACATAGCAATATCTTTGAACAAAATATTGTCAGAAACTTCCTTGTACACACACAAAGATGACAAACGATAACCTTAGAGAAATACTATCTTATAATCACTTAAAATTCCTTAAGTAGTTTCGTATCCTTATATATTATATATGTCAACATTAATTAGTTACAAATATGATCATATAAAAATAAAATGAGATTAATTATAATTATGTTACTGAGTTGATTTTGTCCCTTCATTTCTCTAACTTGTTATGGCCTAGTTGTGTGTGTGTCTCTCTCTCTTATTGCAAGAATTTATTTAACTGCAAGCTTTCTTCATGATGTGACATATACTTTACTTTATTATTTTATTATTAGAGATACGTGAATTATAGAAAAAATTTTATAAACAGATTTTTTTTATAATATAGATAAATTTACAGATAGAAAATTAAAAAATTAAATTTTTTTAAATTTTTAAATAAATCTATTTATATTATAAAAAAAATTTATCTATAAATATAGACAATTTTTTTTTTATATTATAAACAGAAAAATCTATAATTTTATAGACAGATTTACAAATAAAAAAATTAATCTATAATTTTATAAATAGATTTATAGACAAGAAAATCAATCTATAATTTTATAGACAGATTTTACAAATTGATTTTTTTATCTGTATTACAGATAAATTTATAGACTAATTTTTCTGTCTATAATTTGAAACTAAGGCGGGAAATATTAGGTGTAAACTATAGACAATACAATCCATTTGCAATTGCATAAATGTAACACAACATTTTATGAATGGAGTTACAGACAAATTTTTTCGTTTATAAGTTAATTAATAAAACGTTACGTTTAATTAAAGCACATCTCCTCTTTCTTCTTCCTCATTTCTTTATTTTTCTGTCTCTTTGATATCTCTCTAGCATCTTCACTTCCTTATGCATTGCTAGTGGTTTGAGCCTCTATTTTGCAAACAAATTGCGTCATTATATTTCTGGTATTATACTCTTTTAATCAATTTTATTTTTCTATTTTTCGTATAGGATATAGACTTATTAGTTATAAATTATTTATTACATATGGATAACATGAGAGAAGGTACCAATTTTGAATGTCTTGTGGTTCAAGAGGAGGTTGAAATTTGTAGTGAACTTAGTAACAATAAAGGAGGGAGAGTCACCGAGAATGTATCAAATTAAGGAAATGTGGAATTGTAGACGGACAATGAGATTGGAGCTGAGCGTGAGAAAAATAGAGTGTTTGAGAATAAGAAGTATTATTTCGGAGAATGATGAGTGAGATGAGAAACGTGGTTGAAAAAGATGCGTTAGAATTATGGACAAAATAATTGTTATAAATTTATTACAAATAAAAAAATTAGTTTATAATTTTAAAGATGAAAAAACTTGTTTGTAAATTTATAGATAGATTTACAAACAAAAAAAATTTGTCTATAAATTTATAGACATACTTTTCCATCGATAAATCTGTTTATAAATTACAAATGGATTTAAAAGTTCATCTTATGAATTACTAACGTCAAAATTATAGACATATTTTATTTATTTATAAATCCGTCTGTAATCATTTAAAATTCATAGATAAAATTCGTTTGTATAATGTAAAATTATAGTAGTGTTTCAACTAATTGTCCAATCAAAGTAAGTTTTGTTTAGTTAATTATTTTAACTAATATTTATTTTAATCAACATTAAATATAATGAGATATTTGCAAATTATCATTAAAACAATGTTTTATTAATTTAGATAATTTTAATATTTTTATTAGTTTCAAATACTTGTATCTTTTTTTATTTCTACTATTAGTAAAGTAATTTTTTAAAAATATTTTTAAATTATATATATATATATCATATATGTATTTACAAAGCCTCGTATGATAGATAAAATATTATAAGACCCAAATACTTAGTATGATATGGACGAGAGAGATTTTTAAAAATTCAAGATATAATATAGCTTAGACAGATTAGCATGAACCCAAAAACAATCTATTTTATACAAGAATAAAATATTAATGACTAATATATATTAATGTATTACATTTGCATATTAGAATTGCATATTAGAAATGTATGGAGGATGAAACTCACAAGGAATGAGTGTTGCGAGTTGTCAACCATTATCACCGATCACCGATCCATGACCTGCTAACCATTGCAACCAACTTTTGATTCAATAACAGGTGACTTTTGCAAGATCTAAAACTACTACTATTTGAGAAAGCTTTAAGCAATATATATCAGAGGTCTTTAATTTTGTGTAAGACGTTGCGTGCGAAAGTTTTGAACATTGTTGTGTATGACGAGACTCATGCTGCCACAAGCCCTAGTTAGAGGAGACGAGTGATGATGTTGGTCGAAGACTCTGTCTCAAGTACTGAACAATCATGAAATTAAAATTTATTGTTTCAATATTAACTAAGTTAGACATATTGTGTCTATTGACTAGTATCGTACTCAAATGTATTGAGTCATATCAAAGTTGTATCAAAGTAATAATTTATTTTTTAAAATAAAATAAAAATAGGATAATTTTAGATATGTATTCAAATGTAGATACTTGTTCTAATACTTCTGCCAAATTAGAGTATCCGAGTTTTATAAATGAAATATCTTCTAATTTACTTAAAAATTTCAAACCTATCATATTTTTTTTTATAAATAAAATTTATTAAAAATGATGAATAAAGAACACTAAAATCTATAAATAAAGAACAATTCTATTTAAAATTCCTAAATTCATACTTCGATTTTTAAAAATAAAAATTGGAAAATTTTTTGGTAACATTCTCTCTCTCTCTCTCTCTTATCCCTTATTTCTCTAACCTTTTTTTTTTAATCTTTTTGTTTTAACATTTCTCAACTCAAACTATAAACCTAAACGGAAAATGGGTTAGTACAATTAAAAGAAGATTTGACTTACAAGTCAAAATCGACGGTGCTTGGTTTAAAAAAAAAAAGTTGATACCAAGAAAAGGTATTTACATTACATTAAACACAGGATTTCCACTTTGCTTTTTCATCGTTGGAGGACCAGGCCATGCTCATATAGTAGAGAACATGAAGGAAGATGAGGTCATAGAACTGGTGGAAGCAGTTCCTGAGGTCATCTGTAACCATATATGAGAGTGACTGAGATAGATATCCATCAGACGAATGACGCCAGAAAGGGTGATCCTCCAACACCGTCAGGGTGAGGTGAGTTCATTAGCATATTGCATGCTGCAGTGCATGACTAAAGGTATCTCATGAATGATGACTATATGGGACCATTTTTTAATAGACGTCACATGTGTGTGTATTAAATAACTAGGATATGATCGATAGCCTGCAATAAAATTTATTAATTTTACTTCAACATATTAATAATTTTCTCAAATAGATTTTTGTAATAATTAAACATTTAAAAAGTTATCTTATGTATAGTTAAGTATTAAATAACCCTAAAGTAAATTAGATGCTATTGTTTTTAAATAAGTTAGCATTTATCATTGAGGTGAAACATAATTCTTAAATTAACTGGTAACCTATTTATTTTTACATTTAGAAGCATGTAGATTTACTTTAATATTATCAGTTGTAACTTGTGCATTAAATTTATGTTTACAATATTTTTAACATGATTTTAAACACGCACTTAGCCTTTTACAAACTAAAATTGAGGAATAACACTAACTAACCAAACCTGTTAAGTAGAATGTAGCCAGAGAACACTGAAAGGCATTATGCGATTTAAAAATCCTTGAATTTTGGTCACAATTTTACACGTGAACTTTAAAATGTGACAAGAATTAGGTCATTCAAATCTCTACAGTGTCGTCAGAATATGCATTTGGACATGGATACAACGTGCGCTATTGTTTGCTTCGCCGAGTGTTAACATGGTTGAAGGTGTTAGGTTGGTGCCGACCCTAGTTTCCCCTTTCGTCACTTTGAAAAGTACAAGTCCAAAATTTTCTTTCCTCTATTTTATGATCTGCCTACCATCAATTATTGGATATGCTATTTTTTTTTGCTTTTTTAAAAAAACAACATACCCATATGTATCAAATGCACGTAAGTAAAAGACTTTGGTTTTTCACAATAAGGAATTGATTGATTATTTGTTTCCCTTTCAAGGCCATTTCACTTCAGAATTTTCATTATTTAATCATAATTTGACCCACTATCTTCACCTTTTACTGTCTGCTATTTACGTGTAATAAAACGAATATCGTATAGCAATATTAAGAGCACTATTGTGTATGTATGTTCTGTCTAACTAACATTAATAACTAAAAGTACAAAAAGACAATTTTTAATTCAATTACTGTTAGTTCAAAAATTATAAGTTACCATGCAATTCATATCTTGATTCTTCATTGAATCATTGTTTCCTAATCTTTCTTCTCAATTTAAGTTCCCAACATTCTTTTTTCTTATTGGGTGATGAAAGAAATAGGAAAAAATAAACTAAGATCTAAAAAAAGTAATCCTCGTTGCATGAGCTACAAACTGGGTACAGTACATGAGTGAAGATTTAAAGTTAACTTTGAATTGCATATATATATATATATATATATACGTAATATTTAACTTTAACTCATTTATTTAAATAAATAGAATTTAAAACTTAAATTTAACTTATTTAGAAATATGAAACTTAAATAAGTTTTATTTAAATCATTTATAATTTAATTATTTTTTGTTTATTAAATATATTTTTAAAGTTGTCTTAAATGTATTAATATTATAGTTAATATATATCTTTATTTATATCAAAAGATGAGATAAAAGTGAGAATAAAAATATTTAAAAAAAAATTATGTAATAATAATATTTTAAGATAAAGTTATAATTTATTAAGTATATCTCTTTTTGATATCAAATAAGTATATTTATTTTATTATACACGAACACGGACGTACTTGTGCAAGCTATTCATAACTTTTGCTGTCAAGCTTATAAAATTGAAGCTTAATTCATTTATACAGTGAAGTAAAAAATAAGCTTGTAAATGTATTAAAAAAATAATTTTGATCAAATATTTAATAAATTAAATTTAAATAATTTCTGAACGGTTTTTTAGTGTGTGTTTAAGAATATTATATATATATATATATATATATATATATAAATTTACAGCATATTATAATATTCATTACATTAATGATATTAAATAATATTCTTTTTATAAAATAATAACTTATTATTTTTTATTATATGTTGTTGAGTGCATATTAAAAAATTGATTTAGGAATTATTAAATTTTTTACACGTGTAGCTGCATAGATTGAGGTAAGATGGGCGCACTTAGGAAAACTTTCAATTATTGGTGACACTAATAACCAAATTGAAACAGTGTGCACACATATCTTTAAATTATATAGTAATAGGAATTTTTTTTAAAGAAAGTATTATGATTTTTTGAACAATAGTTATAAATAAGAAAGTACACAAATTTAACATATAAAAGAAATACAGTTTACCCAATAAAACTAAGAATTTTTTAATTATATTAGTAATGATAAAATATATGTTCGAATGAATTTATGAAATCATCTTATGATTTTTATAATTTTTTATTTAATCAGGACTTCAGTTCAAAACAATTTCTTTTTCTAGCTATTATTTGGGAAGCAAAATGTGTTCTTTGCTGTTTTGAGAATATTTTTCACAAATGTAAAGGAGTATTCATATCTGTATCATTCCAACGTTGTAGCTACTTTTGAAATATTTATAAACTAACGCTTTACCTGTCAAAGTAAGATCGAAAGGCAATTGAGAAGAAATGACATCAAAGAAATGTTAGAGTGTCAATAACGGGAGTTGCATTTTCAGTCTTCTCAAGTTAAGGAACCCCTTTTTAATAGTTTTTCACCAGTAAAGTTATATGAGCTGACACAAATCACAAGCAATTGTTTCTTATATACATGAAACTGTTGCACTTTAGAAATTATGGTTACATAAACATTTGACCTGTGTTAAAAAAAATAAAGCAAACCATCCAAAACAACCATCCAAACAAAATGAGGAAAATTGAGATCATCATGTATATTCAAAACAGTTGATCCCACAAAATAAATTAAAAAAAATTTGAAAACGACAACCATCAACTAGTCATCATCTAACCAGGAACCAGCCAAGCTTGGGGAGAGAGATTCAGTGGGAGGGAAGGAAGAAATAGAGAGAATTTCATATCCATTCTTGCCCTTTACTCCAATTTTGCATCAAATAATAACTTTTATGATATTGAGATTAATCTCCAAATAATTTGACCCAATTTTTAGTCTAGATATGGATACAAGTTTCCAATATTTATAACTCATCATGTAAGTGACCTCTAACCGATATTCAGCTAGCTCTTCATCTAGGTTTGGTTTGGAAGAAGTTATGTATCGCTTATTTGAGTTTATCTTATGATACAAACTAATGTTAGTGTTTAGAAAATTTTATAACTAACATGCATGATCTTTTCAAAATCTATTTTGAACTTATTTCCATAAGCTATCTAGATAAGCTTATACACACCTTATACGAAGCTGTTAACACGATCTATTCAATCTCTACTTACTATATTTTCTATCTTTTTAAATACGGGTAAACCTATATTCGTTCTCCTTTCTTCTTTTGTTGTTGGTTTTTTTCATTCTTCTTGTGTCACTTTCCCCTTATTCGTCTGTGTATACTTTTAAAAATTTGTTTTTATTCACTTATGAATTTATAAAATCAAATAATATTAATTGCTATTTCTTTCATTTTTTTATTCATTATAGATGATGATAAGTATAATTTATATTATTATTTATATCAAACTTATATTAACTCTTGGATATAAATTTCACTATTGTTTCTCTCATTGATAATAAATATGTTAAACATTTAAGTATTAAGTAAAAATAAGGATAATTTTATAAAATTTTTAATATTTTAAACTATAAATATGTGAATGGTGGTTGCTATTTATTTTATTTTATTTTCAATCATAGTTTTATGATATTCATTATGTTATTTTTTTAGTTTATTTTACACCATGGTTTATTGTTAATTTTTAAATATTTTTAAAAATATAAATAAGTGAAGATGATTGTGTAATACTTCTTTTTAATAATAGTATTTTATGACACATATCGGTAGGTTAAATTATTTTTCTTAATAACTACTTATAAACATTAAATTTTGTTAATAATAGATAAATTTTTTTTTATAAATCGATTAAGTTTTTAAAAAATCATAAAATAAAAATTAATTAACAGTTCATTGGACAATTTTATTTTAACATCTAATGGGCGTTTCTAAAATATCACAATTAGATGAAGGTTAATTAACTAAAAAAAAATTGGTCGTTAAATTAGTTAGTGACTAAATTTGCAATTAAACAAAGGTGTTCACTAAAATTTTAGTTGCAAAATAATTATGCAACCAAATATGTGGTCAATAATTAATAGAGGTTGAAAAAATTGTTGACAAATTAATAATTTGTTGATCGCAAATTATGGTGGTAGAAACTTATTTAGCAACCAAATTTGCTACTAATTTGGTGATTGTAAATTTGATTGCTAAATAATTTATTTATAATGGTGGCTAAATCAGTTATTAATTAAAGTTAATGTGATCATTAAAAATTTGATTGCTAAATAATATATTTGTAACGATGGCTCATTTGATCGCTAATTAAATAATAATAATTCGTAGCATATATATATATATATATATATATATTTGATTAAATTTTAAAATTATTTTGAATTCTAAATTAAAAATTAAAATGAATTTTGATGCATTAAAAAAGTATAAAAACTCAATATTAAACAAAAATAGTCTTATTACAAAATTTTAACTTTAACAAAAATGACTTATTTCATTAACAATATTTTTACGGACATTAACATTTACTTCAATAGTAACAGATATTATATTTAAATTTAAATAAGAATAGACTAATTACTATAAACATTATTACGATTATATTAAAAATTAGTGTCGTATTATCATTAATACTTTTCTTGACTTATAAATAAATATTAATTATAAAATTATATATTTACAAACGATTGATATATCTAAAACTCTATATACGTAACTCTATGTACACCTGACATAAATATATTACCTTATTCAACGATCGAATTCATGAAATTAAATGTTTATAAGGAGCTATTAGGTAGAGTAGTTTGGTTCTCATCGTATAATAAGTATGTGTGTAACGTTAATTTTATAGTTTATTTTTATTCATGGCTTCGTTCTTAAATTTTTCAATATTTGTATGGCATCTTATAAATGTTTATATATAAAAATGCATACTTAAATGCAAATAGCTTATTGACAATAGTGGAAGGAATAAAAGTAGATACAAATTTTGTTTTCTTTGCACCCTAAAAGAATGACTAATTAAATGGTAAGCCTTAGGTTGAAGGGGGTAGTGAGGGGAGAATTAAAGTCTTGCTTTGAGATGAAGTGTTGGAGAATAGAGATGTTTATAGTAAGAGAAAGAAGAGATCCATTCCAAAATAGTCTTGCAAAGATTGAGGTTGGGAAGGCAACAAATAAAGTGTTATTAACAAACTTTGTTTGCCTTGGAAGGATTTTCTAGTGGGGAAGCTGCTAGGAAAGCATATTGGTTTCTTTACTATGAAGGAAAAGTTAAAGACTACTTGAGAGAGAACTACAAAATTTGACATAATGGATGTTGGTCATGAATTCTTTATAAACTAAGTTGGACCTTGAAGCTGATAAGGTGAAAGTGATGGAAGGAGGACCATGGATGATTTTTCATCATTACTGGTTTAAATTTGGTCACTTAAGTTTGTTTCTCAAACGATGATTGAAAAACTTTTATATGGATTTGATTCCAAGGACTTGGTATAAGGTGGAATATGAAGGTCTTTACATTATGTATGTTGCTCATATCGTTGTTATAACCATGCTTCCATACATTGTTTCTCTACAAAGGTTCCTAATTCAATTCAAATTAGGAGCTAATACTAGGCTTCAAAATGGTGTTAACTTTGATCCAACTTCTAATGATAATCAAGTAAACACAAGAAAAAGTAGTTTTACCTGCAGTTATTTTTGGTTTTAACAAAGTTTAAACCCGCGCTAATAAAATTACCCAAGATTAGTTTTATCACTGTAAATCTATGTGTCGCAAGTGTTTTACTTGTAGTTGTAGATTGTGGTACTTACCCGCAATTTTTAAATCATAATTAATTACCACGGTTTCAAAATTGTCGTCAATTACCGATGTCCTTGACGTTGTTACCGGTGGCCACAACATTTGGAATGCAAAAAGAGAGAGTGAAATGGTTATTAAGTTTTTGGGAAAGACGCGATACTTGGGAAAGAAATAAAAATTTGGGTTACAACTTACAAATAATTTCAACAAATCCTCTAAGGTAACATCAAAATCTGTTGGCACTTACCCAAACATAACTTCAATTATAAAAAGGTGCATTTTATGTATCCACAGGTATTTTATAATTTTTTTAAATTAACAATTGTGATACTTTTGAATCATCAAAATTAGAGATTATAATATATATTTTTAATTAAACTACTAATTCTACCGTCTATTAATATAAAATTAAGAGTGGTAGTTATTTCGTGCATAAAGGAAGAAATCAAACTTTCTCAATTATAACAATACTATAAATTTTATTTTTTAAAATCGTAGTCAATCTTCGTATTTATAACAATTATACAAATTGTATTTAATAAACCGTCCATAAATATACTTTTTCCAATAAATTGTTATAAGTGACAATCAAAATAAATTTAATGTACAAGAATTGTTATGATTTGTTATACGAAAAATGAAATAAAATAAAATAAATTCATAAAGAGGATAAGGAAGTGAAAAATTGCTAAGATATTAAAAAAAGGTAAGTAACTAATGTTGTCTATAAAGGAATAATTAATGGACCTAACATGTAATTTTATCTTATTTATTACTTTTGGAATAATTTCAATGCCCATAATTCTATGCACAAAAGCCAACGTGAAAAATGGAGGAGTAGTATTGGCATACAATATTAAAGTCACCAATTTTGAATAATGTGCAAGATAAGAAGTATGAGCTTAAAAAAAAAAGTCATAAAAGACCCATCGGGACTATGTTGAAATTTATATTCAAAGAAGCATTTAAAAATTTTCTTATGAAGACTTTGAATGAACTGGTTGTTGAAGAAAGTACCATACAAAAATATAAACCATCATTAAACATCGGTCCTATAATGAGATAAAGGAATGCTTAATCTCTTTATCTTGATCACCTCTCCTTCTCATTTGTTCATATGATAGAATTCAAAGATCTTAATTTTTTGTCGTGGGATATTAGGGGATGAGAAATACCCATCAACAAAGATATGCACAAAAGTTAATATTTCGTTTTAATCGTGTTGTTGTGTTCCTTTAATCCTTTATGAAACACATATGGATTTTTAAACTACTTAAAAATTTTGGGACAAATTTAACTATGTTGTAGTGGTGGTTAAGAATGTGCAACATAAGAGAAATATGGTGTTTGATTCAAAAACACTCTGGCTTCACTACCTTAGTTCTTGATTCTTTTTACCAAATAGTTACAATTTCAACAAAATTATGGGGGGCAAAGCATATGTTATTAGTAGTGTTTATGCTAGCCCAATTCTATCCTTAAGAGATAATTTGTGGCAACCTATGAACTTGAGACACATCATGTTACCTTGGTTAATTTTGGATGGACTAAACTCTCATTTTGGTCTTCAAGAGAGTTTGTGTCTTGCATTTTAGTTCCTGAAAAATTAAAAATGTCACATTAGTCTCTGACTTTCATCTTTGTTGGGTATTTAAGTCCTTAAATCCAGATGCTGTTAATAGACAGTAACAAAATGTTGACATGTCATGTTAAGTGACACGTGATATCGCTTATGTGACAAAATGATGCTGATATGTCACATTACGTGACACTTGTCATTGATTACATGACAAAAATAACATTGTATGTAGTATAATATATGTTTTTGTTTCATTTTAATTCGTGAGATTATAACTTGTCAGGCATTTTAGTGTTTAAGATTGTCAATGACAAACATTTCAGTCCTTAAGATTATAACTCGTTGCTTTCTGGGTTTGTTTTACTTTCATCTTTGTATCTTTCCTTTACATCATCTTTAGCTTCTTCTTGTGGGAATGTGATTACACACTCTTCTTTTTCGTAGTTTTCCTTTGTATATATGCATGTATTCATATCCAGTATTTAGGCTTCACAGTAGCACAAAATCTTGAGTTGTAAGTGATAAAGCTATTATTAGTGTGAGCGCAATATATTACATGGTGTAACTTGAAGATGATAGGTTCAATTGGTCTTGATGATGCTGCAGTTTACAAAGAGTTAAGACAACGACAAAGGTTTCAACATGACTTTTTTATCATTTGACGAGTGCAAGAACTCCAATCCCTTTTTCCTTCCATTCCCCTTCTTGCAAAGCCACCAACCAGCTCGCAAATACAGCTCCACATGAACCTTCTTTATCATCACATCCACTAGATCCTCTTTCAACAGAACCTCTACCATCTTTCTCTACTTTCTTTCTCTCAAGGATTAAAATGCTTGTCGGTGACAAACTTAGGGATTAAAATGTTTGACGAGCTATAATTTTAAGGACTAAAATAAAACAAAAATATATACTATACTACATACGACGTCTTTTAGCCACGTAATAAATGACATATGTCATGTAATGTGACATGTCAGCGTCATTTTACCACATAAGCAATGACACATGTCACTTAATGTGACATGTCAGCATTCTATTAAATGTCCAACGAAAATGAAAATTAGGGATTAATATGATATTTTTAATTTTTTAAGAACTAAAATATAAGATACAAACTCTCTTAAACACCAAAATGAAGGTTTAGTCATTTTAGATAATTTTAATGAGATAAATTTTAGGACTGATCAAATTGATTGTAATTTTTATTCTATAAGAGCTCAAAAAATTGCTTTGATTTTAGACTTTTTATATGTTAAATGTTCGTATTGCGAGTAGTAATTACACTTGGGTTTAGAGAGGCTAAAAGCTTTCAAATGATGGTTAAAAGATTGAATCATTACATTTGTAAAACCTTGGTAAATGCTTTCTTAGAAGTTATTGTAAAAAATTTGACTATGGTTTACTTTGATCATAACCCAATAATTCTCTTAGTGGTGTGGAGAAATTTAGACTACAATTTAGAATAAAATTTTCATTTTGAAGTGATTTGCCTTTATAAACTTTATCCTATCCTGGTTAGAGATTCTTAATCTTTCATTCTAATAATCCTATTCAAGTTATTTGATAAAGATGATAAAAGGTTTCTTTTTTTGAATATTAAAAAGAGGCTTAAAGGAATTCAAAGATCTTTGCAATAAGATTTTTTCATTCATTATGTAGCCTTTAAGTTTGTCTTTACCTTGATTAACAAAATATCCTAAAGCAAGAAAAAAATATTCAAGTTTAAAAAATAGAAAAAGGTTAAATTTAGAGAGAAAAATATCCTTTATAATGCTCAAACTATATTTAAAAATAAAATAAAATTCACAAGTGTTTGATTAATGGTATTTAGTGTACTTATAATCAGTTGTTGCAAATCAAAACAATAAATTTTTTTAACATCTTTCAGAGGAAGTTGATATTTAGGCATGTACTCTTACTGCGCCTTAACTCAAAATGTTTTACTACTATACTAATCCAATCTCAAAAAAAGAAGTGTGACCTATCCTTAATTTAATGAAGTATCTCAAAGTCCCGTGTTCTTATGGTTTCAAGTTATTTTTTTTAAATCATTATTCTATTAGTGATAATGTATGATATTTAGTTCAAAAAACTTTTATAAATATTTAATTTAAAATAATTTTTACAGTATTTTATAAATTAAGAAGACATTTTATGTCTTCTTTTACATAAAATAATCATAACTGTTGATTTTAAAATAATAATCAGTGAAATTAATGATTTAATCCATTCTAACTAAATTAATACAAAAAATATACAATAACATAATAAATACCTTTATTTAATCCATTCTAACTAAATTATCATGGATTTTTATTCCTCTAGTTGGTACACAAATCAATTTTAAATATTTTTAAAAATTAAATTTAAAATTCGCAATAAAAATAAAAGTGTGAATAATAAAAAAAAATAGTATCAACCAAATTAAACAATATTTGTTACTTATTACACGGCTGACTTTAAAAAGGCAACAAATCATTCACTAGTATTTTGATTAACTTAATGACATTTTAAAAAATGGCTTACACAAACAAGTCGATCATTGGTGTATCATGGATTAGAGTACCTGGATTGCTTCAAGAGTATTTACTACGGATGAACTGAAAATTAGATGGGGAACCCATGGTGTTGCCCATGGCCAAGAGAAAGAGGCCAAAAGTGTGGGACCCAAGATTCTGATTAAAAACAATTATTTTATTCTTAGTGATTAATGATTTCAGGGTTTTGTGGGGTTTTGACGGTTAGGGTTTAGCTCCGGAGTTTATAAGATAGAGAAAGTAAAAAATATTAAAAATAAAAACAAAAGAAAAGGGATTCGTTTTTCTCCTAACGTTATTTGGAGCAGCAGTCACGGCTTTGGGGTTTCGTTTGGTCGCACAGTGCTGTCGGCCATTCTCTCTCATTCCTCTTTTTCGCGCTTCACTCATTGGTAGGGTTCTCTTTCCGATTCCGTTCTTCTTTTCTTTCTTCTTCTTAATTCGCGTTTCGCATGTAAGATTGTTAGGTTTTTGGTTGTAGTGCTTCCTAATTGATATTTAAATTGGGGATTCTGGTGCTCCGTTGCCCTAATCTCATCGCATTGTATGCGAATCGAATGAGTTTTTTCAATTTTCGTTGGTGTTTTGCGTTCTCAGATTTGCTTCTGACGCCAATGTGTTTTGGGAAGATTAAACGTTTTCGGTTTACCTTTAGAAATTAGTTGTCCGGGTGGGGTTTCGCTGACACTTATATTGTTTGATTTGATTGTTAGGGTTACTGGAAGACGGTGATGTAATGAGAGATCTTGATTGTAGGGTTTGTTTACCAATTTTTGCCTCTTGGGGTATGTAATGTAACAGTTAGATAAGTTTTTTGTTTACTCGTGTGTGCCGAGGGATTGAGTGTTCTGAGGTGGGATTTTCTTTTGATTTGGTGGTGTTCGTTAATGTATGCGCTATTTGGTGTGCTTAAGTTTCCCATTGTCTTCAACATAATGAACTTTAGTTGCGAACATGATATGGTATTGGTAGTTCAAGGATAATTGTGGGTTCTGTTCACGTTGGATATTTAGTGATTCTTTCCCAAGAAAGTTGTTGAGCCAAAATTGTGGCAAGTTTTCGTGGCCTGGTCTTAAATAAATTTTTGAAGTTGTTATGGTTTTGGAATATGGAATGTCTGTGTAGTTAATTTACTATAATAACAGATAGAAACAAAATCTCAAATTAAATGTAACGTGCCAGTTTTACGGAAATGAATGGTTGGATAGCAGTACAGTCCATATTGGGTTGGGTACTTCCACCAATAGCAGGTTAAGTTCAGTTTCTTAATTGTGTTTGGAAGATCTCTGATGACGTAAAGCGTTACCATGATATGTAGGAAGTTCAATAGGTAGGCGTTATTCACCAAACTTTTGGGTTCTCTTTCAATTTTTCACGCATTACTGATGCAGGTTACTGTATCAAGATTCATATGTGCTTCTAGAGTGTACGGAACTTGTGAGAACCAACAGATCAGTTGAGGTAAACAGAGCTGCACTGATGGATCAGTGGGGTGTTCATCATGGAGTCATGTTCATCGGTCATCATGAGGAAGATGGAAGTCAGCCTCCTTCTGATATTTCTAAGGAAGAGGAATCAAACGATGAAGAAGAAAAAATCATTAAAACTGAACCTGTCTTTGTGCATGAAATTAAGAAACGGAAGCGACTTAGCCTTAGTCAGCTTAAAGAGGTGAAAGAGGAATCATGTGGAAGACAAAGCAATAGCAAGCTTAAGTCAAAAAAGCATGAAAGTAGGGACAGATGGTCAGCCGAGAGGTAAAGAAAATATGTGATATTCTTTCTGAATTATCTTCCTTATTATTACCATATATATAATATATATGATGTAATCGTGTGATGTAGGTATAAGTTGGCTGAGCAAAACATGTGGGAGGTTTTAAAGGCTGAAGGTGCCACATTTGAAAACCCAATAACCCGACCTGCGCTAAGATTGGCTGCCCGTAAACACATTGGTGATACTGGACTTTTAGACCACTTACTGAAGCACATTGATGGCAAAGTTGCACCTGGAGGGAGTGAGAGGTTCCGAAGATGGTTCAACACCAATGGAATCATGGAGTATTGGTTGGAAAGTGCTGACTTGGACAAGGTCCGCCAGGAGGCAGGGGTACAGGACCCTTACTGGATACCGCCATCTACATATAGGGCAGGCAGTGCCCCCTCCCAGAACACTGATTCTTCTGGTGAATTGAAACAGCTTAAAGTAGAATTGGCCCAAATGAAGAAGTATTGAACTTCGAGACTGAATTCCAAAATAATTTTGTATGGTTGCTATTATATTTTCTTAAATGATTTTATTTGCATAACAGAGATATGCAGGAGCTCATTGCCAAGAAGCCAGAGAAAAATGAGATCAGTATGATGGAGGTGAATGTTGAATAATTTAATAATTCGATGATTTGCTGTATCATATAGCACTTCATGATGTTTTGTGTTGAGTTGCTATGGCAGGATACTCACAAGGAATTTGTGAAGTGGAAAGCTATGACTGACCGTCGCCTGACTGAAATCATTGCTTCTTTGCAGGGTGTGCAGGTATCTAAGCAGTATATTGCTGTCACTTGTTCATCCTTTTAAGATTTAATGTGATTCATGTTACACTGAATATTTTTTAGTTGGTTGATTTGTTCATTTATACCATCTCTGGTTCTCACTGTAGTTTTATATGTTGACAGGGAAAGTATGGTGAACTGGTGACTTGGAAGACTAAAATTGAGCAACAGCTTGTGGAAATAACCAATAAACTGAATGATCTCCAAGCATCAAGGGAATGCACCACTTTTAGTCCTGGTTCAGAAAGATGGAAAGATTGGATAGAAGGCACCAACCTAGAGAATATTCAGGAGGATGCATTTGCAACTTGGATTGGGAATTCAGAACTACTTAATGTTCCAGAAGAGGTTGTACTTGAAGATCCCAACACAACCATACCAGCTCAGCTACCCAATGAAGAACTGACAAACAAGAAGAGGTAAGATATGCAAAGTCAATTTCATTACCCCACTCCCATACCCTGTGCACCTTTCAAGGGAAAAAAAGAACCAAGAAGGAAAAGAATGTTATTTTTCTTCTAATATTCCTCATTTCTTCCTTCAAAATAATAGCGATGTGCTGGAGTTGGTGCCTGCTAGACAAGAAGATCAACCGAATGTGACCCCTGATTCTTCTACAACTGTTAATTCAAAGTCAGACATTGACAATTCATTGATTATGTTTCAGGTGATGTTGATACTGTACATAAATACCTACTTGTAAAATTTTGAATATTTTTAAATTTGTTTGACAATGTATTCAATATTTTTAAAATTTTTTCTCACAGGAAATGTTCATGGATTTATTCAAATGGAAAGAAAAAATGGAGCAGCAGCTGTTGGAGCTATCAAATACTGTATATGGTATGCTGGCAATGAAGTAGACATCACTTTGAAGTATCAAAGCCTAGGATAGGATTATAACCACCCCTTCGATCATATTTTTCTTTGTTACTGTTAAAACTGGTAGAGTTTAGATATTGTACAGCATTAACAATCTGATCCTGAAAATCTTTGCCAACCATTAAGTTCATAGAAGAGGTTCTGGGTCTCACCTGCTTGATGAGCTGCAAATTGTTGATATGTTTGACTGGCCTTTTAACAGTATACTTGGTTATGAATTAAGGTGAAGGTAGGTCTTCAGTGGGACTGACAATGGTTGTTTTCTCGACTTGTTGGTTAAGATGAGTTCCTTCAGTATAGATGTCTTTAGGTAGGCTTTACCCGTATTTAACGTATTAGCTAGAGCTTTCTTGTTAGAACTTTTGTACTTAACCTATTTGGGAACAAATTGCCATATTTATATATAGAATCTCTACGATATCGTTTTAGCATATCTTATCGTTGTGAATTTCAAAATATACTCTCGTTTTTATGCCTTTGCTCTCACCTGGGGATGTAAACTCTTTAGTGAACATCTTTTGATTTGCTTCAAAACAACATAACCATAAATAATCCGTAGGCCTTTTTTATTTGGGGGGAGGGTTGGGTTCCAGTGAGTTACAGTGCTTGAACCAGTTTAACGTTTATCTATATAGTAATTTTTATTAGCTTGTCAGAAGTTTTGCCAAGTGAGGTGGCATTTGTGATTGACTACGATGAATGGGTGTTCCTACTACCTGGTTTCTTCTATGCTCTATGTAACTTAAGGAGCATCAGTGGCATGCTCCAAGTAATGATTTAAACCGTAGTTTTCATTTTAAAATTGATCAGCGGCAGAAATGATCAATTTGCAACCTGTTAACTTCTCTATCAGTACACTGCCTCATGAGTCACAATCTTAATGCAGATTTAGTCCGAAACGGGTAATGAAAAGGAAAAGGAAGTGCTAGCTGATTCTTGAGTATGGGTTGCGTGTCAAATAAAAAGTTCATGTGAATCGCCAGCTATGTTCAATACGGCTTTTAGTCACCAACTATCTAATCTGAAACAGTGTCATGGATGTTCTCTTGGTGATGAGCAATGACTAGCCCTTCAAACCGCTCATCGTTTCTCAAGATTCATTTCCCTCTTGTTGGGTTCGCTTGAAAGACTTAATTGGGAATAGTGTTCGCAAATCGCAACTTCGCATTGGGACTGCAGCAAAGAGGGATTGGAAGACTTGTAATTGGTTGTAGAGGCTCACCAATGGCAATGCCATAGATTATTGGACTGCAAATCAGCCAATGCCTGTGTCTGCCCCACAACTTGCCATAGCCATTTTCTGCCATCCGTTTCACGAGCTCAACCACTACCCGCTAAAACCAGATTCTGTCACCCAATTCAACGCTGAACTTAAACCGCAATTTCCAGACTCATTATGTCCTTGAAGACGGCACCATCTACGGAGCCAAACGACAAAAGAAGCCGAGTTTCACAGCAAAATCGCAAGAAAAAAGGGCTTCACCGAACCGTTTGATTTCAAAATAATGTTTCCGTTTCGTTTTTCGATTTTTTAACGTGTGTCGTCGGGTATATGTCAGAAAAAACTGTTATCTTGGTTTTATTTCGTTCCTTTTTCTAAATAAAATAAGTATAAAAAAATACTAAAAATATTTTTTATTTTAAAAAATCAGAAAAGATTTGTACAAATCATTAAAATAAAAAGGAAAAAGAGAAAGGAAAACGACAAGGATGAAAACAACACGGCACCGTAGATTTTCCCAAATCATGCTTGCCGCTAGAAACTTCTTACCATCACGTTGTTTTCTTTCCCTAGTTGGCCTGCAATTGCGTTTAGATTTTCCAACTTTGTGGCAGGAAAAGTTATTGATTTTGGGTAAATTTCGGCCATTGATTTCAAAATTAACGGGCAAGATTTCATCAGCAATGTGTGTTGAGTTTTTTTCTTTCTTGCTTGTTGACGGTTAAATCTTGTCCATCAATTTTAAAGTTGATGGTCCACATTCACTTAAAGTTAATGACTTTTTTCATCAGTTAGAAAATTTAATTGCGACAGTTCTATGATTGTGGTGATCATCACCTAATAATCTGACCGAAAGTGCGGTGATCGAAAAGAAAAAAAGTTGTAGCAAGTGAGTTACACTAGGTATTGAATAAATATTTTAAAATTTTCAATTTAAAATGGATATATAAATTCTGGTGCGGCATCATATTAATTTTTTCAGTAACCGATCTGAACTGAAAAATGTGTAGGCCTACTAAGAAGAGTGAACCACACACGAGGATAATCCATGATAAAATTAATTTCATTTACTGAAGTATGACATTCCTCTCGTATGCAGAAACGGATAATAATGACTGTTCACCGTGTCAACCTTCTTTTTCAATCTTCATGGTTTCGTACTACGGGTCCAACCTTAAGCACCTCACTTCCAACTTGGTACAGTACTTGCAAAATAGCTTAATGTTCCGATCAACCCGAATTCACCAATTCAACCTGTTTCCGAATTGTTTCTCGTCAATTTCGTTTATCTATGACATCACAGCCAAAGATTTTGACCAGTCCTTTCCACCTTTTATGCTATTTTTTCACTACTTCCATGCTTTTCCAAGCTTCAACCCTCATTTTCTTAGCTTCTCCTTGTTCGAACTGGATCTATCTTTTGTTTTCTTGCTCCTCTCAGACTAGGTTCATTAGTTGTGGCTTTTTACTCCTGTCCAAACCTGAACTCCTTTGCTTTCTTACCTAATGAGTTATGGTGGCATGAGTCTGAAAAAGGAGAGAAAAACACTAATACCACCAACAATGATGTCATTCAAAGTCAAACTTTGCAAAACACTAGAAGTGACACAGACTGTGTTTTAGTTAAAACCTGTCGAATTTACTGGTTATCATAACTAAGACCCGCCTAATCTGATAGGTCTCGGTCGGAGATTAATTTACTTCAATTATGAGTTTTTCTATCTGAATTCAACCAAAATCGACCGGTGCTCACCCTTAAATATTCGATGGAATGAAAATGAATTCCATTTATTGCATACACCTTCAATGGATGTTTGGTTACGCTTTTTTTTTCTCGAACGTACGTATTTCAGAGACATAAGTACAATTATTGACTGATGTGTTTGGAGCTCTCCTACAACGTACATCATTTCCATCAAATGCGAGTTAAACTCTAAGCTAGTCTTAGTACATGTTTAAAGTCTAAACAAAATCATGTTAAATTATATTAAACCTGAAAGTTATAATTTTTAACGTTAAAATATATCTATGTTTGAGTAGATTTAGTAAAACCAAACACGCTGTTAGTAGCTTATGGATTTATTATATGTTAGAAAATATTTGTAATTCACTCTTTAATATACTCCTTGTTATTGGAAAGAAAAATTATTAAAAATTACAAAAATATAAGTGAAAAATATTAAATGAAGATAACAAAAAAAGTAAGACTTATGATTTTTATAGTTTTTAATAAATTTAAATTAATAATTAAAAATATTAAAAAGAGAGTGTTGCTAACATTTCTTATGTATGCTAGTGAGGATTTGTTATTTATCTTTGTCTAATATCTAAATTAGTATCTATTATTAGTGTTAAATGACCTCTTACAAATTTATAGATAGCTTTATTTGTAATTTATTAAAATCAATTTCTAGTCATAATTTATTTTATTTAAAAGTTGTTAGCATAAAAAAAATGTGAATTTCAACTTTATTTTTTACAGGTTCTTAAATTTCTTGGTTCTAATAATTGGTAATCATAACATCATTTGTTCTTAAGGGATCTGGTAAGGCTGAGTTCCACAAAACACCTATATACTTACATTTAGAATTAAAAATAGAATTTGATAACCAACCATAATATTATCTATTTTTTAGGATGAGAATTATTACTCATGGACAATTAGAATAAAAGCTTTTCTTGATGCAAATGATCTTTGAGAGACTATTGAGGGAGCTTATGAGGTTGGTTTGTTACCAAAAAAATCCATAGTTTAATTAAATCAAGTTTTATAAGGAAAGAAAAGAATAAAAATTAAAGCAAAATCTTTGCTATTTTCTACTGTTTCTAGGACTCTCGAAGTTAACAAGGCCATTTATAATTTTCTTAAGCAAAAGTATGAAGCTAATGAGAAAGTCAAATAATGCAAGTGCTAAATTTGATTAGGAATTTGGGAAGAGATATTTAAGGTTCAGCTGTCAAAACGGGCAGCCCGACCGGGTCCGATACGGGTAGCAGGGTCAAACTGGTCGGGCTTAATTAGCCCAAGGGAAAAATGGACTTATATTTTTATTGTTCAAGCCTTACCCTATGCGGGCTACGGGCTTCTACGGACTGGCCCGACAACTCAAATATTTGTTTTTCTTATTTTTGAACATGCCATTTTTTTACTATTTTTATAACAACAAATCATTGTTTTTATTGCTATTTTTAGTATTTGTAACATACTATGTTAATCTATTTTTGCAAGAACTTAATAGACCACTTATTTTTTATGTCCAATTTTTGTATTATACTATTATTTTTTTAAGGGAATATATTTTAGTTTTGAAACTAAAATATATTCCCTTTCAAACTCCTTAAAACTCAGGGTTTTATCTCAATGTATATATAAAACTCAGGGTTTTGTGGGAAGAATATTTCACTAAACATAACAGCAATGCCTATGTTGCTCTTAGTTATGGCAGCTATTTCAATCCTAAAGTAATTCTGTTAGAACAGGTGTAAGTATGTGTTTTTAGAAATAAAATGTGACCAATTTTAGAAAACCTCAAACTAGTAAGGATTTGGCCATCAAATGACCAAGGCAAAAATATAATCAGTAGGTTATTTCAATTTTAAGCTTACAAGGAACCATATCCAAACAAGAGTTTGGAATCTGGTGTTTGTAAATCCTTTCAACTCTTGCTCACTCTCCTAACCATCAATTGTTCCCACTGGACAAAACCATATGGGATTCTACAACTCCTTCCAAGATTATCAAATCTTTTGTTTGGACAACAGTACTCAATAGAATTAATAGAAAATGATAGATTGCTTCATAGGGATTGTATTGCTCTTTCTCACAATTTATTTTATGTAAATCTAGTTCAGAAATAGGAAGCAACTACTTTTATATGGAACATTTTTAGGATCCTAGGGGGCCATTGAGTGTGTTTTGCACTACTTTTTATGGTTCTATAAACATTTTAGTGAAAAGAAAGAGGACATAATTATATGACAGCCTATATTTGGCTGGAGCAGAATGCCTGTATTTCTAGGTTTGTTTCTGTTACAAATATGCAAATATGTAAATATAGTAATACTGTAATTAGGGAGATGATTTACTGTATTTAAGAAAATAATATTCTTGTAATTATGGTAATTAAGTAATCATAATGTCTATATTCATTGTTCATTATGGCGAAAGAGTAATCCTAATTCGTGCATTTTCAGTGGGCCTATTGCTTACCGGTTGAATTTTTTTTTTCAAAAATTGTCTTTTCCTTCCGATTTCTGGTCTCTATTCCGACGTCACTGTTCACCGCCGGCGTACTGTTTTGATGTTATTGTTCACTGCCGGCGTACTGTTCTGGCGTTACTGTTCCGATGACTTTTCTAGACGACGATTATATCCTTAACTCGTCTCGCTCTATTGGTTCCGAATCTGCCCTCGATTTTTTTTGTTCCGAGCCTCTACCACGTTGTTTCTTTTTTTCCGTTGCAGGTGTTTTCTCTCTCCTCATTGCAACCCATGGCGAGTTTTGTTACTCCCAAAGCTAATGCATCCATTTTTACTAATTATATCACTGCCCCACTCTATACGGAGAAGCTTGACGGCCGCAACTATGATTCTTGGGCCTCTGACATCAAACTTTGGCTTAAGGGCCAAGGCTACGTGGACCACCTTACAACCAAGGAAGACTCTGTGGATATTGCTGACCGTGAAAAGTGGAGTAAGATCGATGCCCAGCTTTATAGCATCATCAAGTCCACCATTCATCCTTCTCCGCGGCAAATTTTTTGTTCTCATAAGACTTGTGAGACTGTTTGGGTACAGGCTAAGGAACTTTATACCAATAACACTCAGCGTCTTTATGGGGTTTGTCAAGATCTCATGAGTGTCATTGCTCCTCGCTGTCTTGATGGAACAATGTATGAATATTTGGGCAAGGTTAGTGGTGTTCTTCATGACTTTAATGAACTCTTGCGTCCCGCCGATACCCTTGTAAAGGAAATGGACCAACGAAAGACCTTCTTTATGTTGCTAGCCTTGTATGGGCTACCTATTGATTACTCTATAGTTCGGGATCAGATTTTGGGCTCTCCTACTGTTCCTACTATGAATTCTGCTTGGTCTACCTTACTTCGCGTGCTGCCCAAGTCTCCTTCTGACCTGGATGTGGCTCCTATCCCTGTTAATCCCGCTGCTTTGGTCTCTCAGAATAGTGACTGTAGTCGCCCCCGCAAACCCAGTAAAGGTCGTCCCAAGTGTGACCATTGTCACAAACTTGGTCACACTATAGACCAGTGCTTTGCTCTCCATGGTCCGTGAATGCTGTCCAGATTGCTTCACTACCTCTACCTGAAACTACCACTTTGCCATCGTTTCTCATGCGCCTTCTGCTATCCTTTCTGATTTCCTCAAGTGGTATGAGGATCGTCAGACCTCTACTTCCACTGTTTCTATTGCACACACGAGTAATTCTTTTGCTGGTATCTCTCACTTTGCCTCTCTTGGTCATGGGTCTTCGACTCTGGCGCCACTGACCACATTACTGGTAATAAGTCTATTTTTTCTTCTCTATCTACCTCTACTTATTTACCTTCTGTTACTATGGCTGACGGGTCTCAAATACAGTCTCGGGGCCTTGGTATTGTTCATCCCTTTCCATCACTTTCCATCAATAATGTCTGATGAAAATCAAGGAAGCCTATTGAAGACAAAGACTTAAAGACATTAGAAGGACTTCAAGGACCAATGACAAGGACAAGGGCAAAGAGAATAAATGGAGACTTAGAAAAGATTGTTGCTGTTCTAATTGAAAGAGAACTTAATTTGGAGTTGGAAAAGTCCAATATGGTCAATTACACATGCTTAGAGAATTTGGACGAGTTTCATTAAGATTTAATTATTATATTTAATTTATTTATTTTAATATTAGTCATTACTTATTTTGAGTTTTTATTTAGGATAAAATCTTTTTATTTTATTTAGTTTATTTGAATTTAGACTTGTTAGTACAAGAGGCCCATTAGGGTTTGTGTTAGTATTGGTTTATAAGCATTGGGTATATATAAGTTCTTGTAAACACACTTTTAATTAGTTTTGAATACAATTTGAAATTGAATACTCTTGTGAGAGCGTGTGACTCAAGGTTCTTAAGTGAGCCAATTTTCTTTGATCTTATTAAAAGGCCAAGACTTTTGTGGCGATCGTTCCTTGGCTTATCAATCTTGCGATTGTGACGCCATTTTCCATCTCTATTCTATTTTCACTTTTTATTAACTTTCTTCTTATTTCAATTCCTATTTGTGCCCTAATAATTTCGTTTTTATTGTGTGAAATCCAATTCAAGATCGTTTAATTCGGTGACACGGTTTGTAGCTGTCATCAATTGGTATCAGAGCCTGGGCCGGAGCCGGTGGACCTTATCGGCGTATCCGTGACAGCTTAAGTGCCTTATCGGTGCGTCCATGGCGGACTCTCTCGAAGAGAGAGGGGATGATGAGTCCCACATCGGTTGGAGGGAGTAACTTATCAGTCTTTAAATAGTTGTGGCGTCCTTCCTTCTAGCATGAGGCCTTTTCCTAGTGTGTCATATCTGGGAGAAACAAAACCGTGAGAGGTTAACTCCCAAAGCGGACAATATCATGCTAACTGGTGGACTGGGTGTATGTTATCAATGTCTTATATGTTCCTAGGTCTCCTTTTATCTTCTTTTTATAAGTCGTCTTACTCGTTCTCTTGACTGTGTGGTTTCTTTCACTAAAGACTCTGTATTTTTATAGGACTGAATTTCGGGGCGGATGATTGGCACCGATGTGAGTCACATTGACTATATCAACTTTGTCCCTCGGCTCATGCTGGATTAGTGGTGGATTCTCCTCTCCTTCTTCATGCTCAGTTGGGTCACCCTAGTCTTCAAAAGCTCTAGCAAATGGTGTTGCGTCTCTCCACATTATCTACTTTGTTCTGTGAGTCATGTCAATTAGTAAAACATATTTGTAGTTCTTTTCATAATCGTATCAATCAACGAGCTGCGTCTCCTTTTAGTTTGGTCCATTCAGATGTTTGGGATCCTAGTCGTACTATGTCTACCTTAGAGTTTAAGTATTTTATTACCTTCATTGACGATTATTCTCGTTGTACTGGGTTATTTTTAACGAAAAATCGTTCTAACTTATTCTCTATTTTAAAGTCCTTTTACCATGAAATTAAAAATCAATTTGGTGTTCCCATTCATATTTTACGTAGTGATAATGCAAAAGAATATTTGTCTCAATCTTTTCAATCATTTATGGCTTCCAATGGCACTCTTCATCAAACCTCTTGTGCACATACCCCTCAACAAAATGGGGTTGTTGAAAGAAAAAATAGACATTTTACTGAGACTACTCAGACTCTCCTTCTTCATGGTAATGTTCCTTATCAATTTTGGGCCGATACTATCCTTACAACTTGTTATCTTATTAATCATATGCCCTTTTCTGCTCTTAATAACCAAGTACCACACTCTGTCCTGTTTCCTCACTAGTCCTTACATCCTTTACCTACTCATGTTTTTGGGTCCACTTGCTTTGTTCATAATCTTAGTCCAGGGGTTGACAAACTTTCACCTTGTGCTCATAAATGTATCTTCCTTGGTTAGAGTCGATCTCAAAAAGGTTATAAGTGTTATTCTTCTACCCTTAAACATTATTTTATCTTAGTTGATGTTAATTTCTTTGAGTCTGTTCCTTTCTTTGGGTTTGAGTCTTCTCCAGCACCTTCTCAGTCTGTCACATCTCTCCCACCTGTTCTTGTTTTTTCAACTCCTAGAGACAGCACCTCCACCAGATGACTCTCCTCTAGATGCTCCTCCTCTGTGTCCTTTACAGGTTTATCTCCGTCGGCCGCACCCACCTCCTATGCTACCACTGACCAATGAAAGGACTCTATCTGACTCACCGCCGGATCCAACTCATTCACCTCTTTTGGCCTTGCCTTCTGAGACTGATCTTCCTATTGCTCTTCGCAAAGGTATACGTTCCACTTGCAATCCTTCTCCTCATTATGTTGCTTTATCATATCATCGTTTATCTTCCTTCCATTATATGTGTCTTTCGTCTTTGTCTTCTGTTTCTATTCCTAAACATTCAGATGAAGCTCTTTCACATCCTGGTTAGCGTCAAGCTATGTTTGATGAGATGAATGCACTTCAGAACAGTGGAACTTGGGACCTAGCTCCTCTACTAGTGGACAAATCACTTGTCGAATGTTGATGGGTTTACACAGTTAAGGTTGGACCAGATGGGCATGTTGATCGCCTTAAAGCTCACTTGGTTGCCAAAGGTTATACCCAAAACTTTGGCTTGAATAATGGTGACACTTTCTCTTCAGTGGCCAAAATGGAGTTTGTTCACTTGTTCTTGTCTATGGCTGTAATTCGCCATTAGCCTCTTTATCAACTTAACATCAAGAATGCTTTTCTTCATGGTGATCTCAATAAGAAAGTCTATATGGAGCAACCTCCTGGTTTTTTTGCTCAAGGGGAGTCTTTTGGATTAATCTGTCGTCTTCAAAAATCCCTATATGACCTTAAACAGTCTCCTAGGGCATGGTTTGACAGATTCAGCACTGTAGTCTAGCAGTTTGGGATGACTCGGAGTGAAGCAGATCATTCAGTTTTCTATCGCCATTCACCCGTAGGATGCATTTACTTGATTGTTTATGTCGACGACATTGTTATTACTGGCAGTGATCATCATGACATTATACAGATAAAGCAACACCTATGTCATCATTTTTAGACAAAAGACATTGGCAGACTTCGATACTTCTTGGGAATAAAGGTGACACAATCCAAGAATGGTATTGTTATTTCCCAAAGGAAGTACGCATTGGATATCTTAGAGGAAACATGTTTGATGGATGCTAAACCTGTGGATACTCTTATGGATCCTAATTCCAAACTTTTGCCAAGTCAAGGAGAGCCTTTTTCTGACCCAGAGAAGTATAGGAGATTGGTTGGGAAGCTAAACTATCTTACTATCACTCGTCCAAACATCTCTTATGTAGTCAGTATGGTGAGTTAATTTCTCAATTCTCCCTGCGAAGGACACTTGGATGCATTGATTCGCATCTTAAAATATATCAAAGGAGTCCTAGGAAAGGACTCGTGTATGAGGACAAGGGTCATGCTCAGATTGTAGGTTATTTTGATGCAGATTGGGTAGGTTCTCCTGTTGATAGAAGATCTACTTCTAGCTATTGCATTCTTATTGGAGAGAATTTGATTTCTTGAAAAAGAAAGAAGCAAAGTGTAGTTGCCCGCTCAAGTGCGGAAGCAAAATATCAAGCCATGACTTTAGCCACATATGAACTTATTTGGCTGAAACAACTTCTCAAAGAACTGAGATTTGGGGAGATTACACGAATGATAATTATTTGTGATAACCAAGCAGCCTTGCATATTACCTCAAATTCGGTATTTCATGAAAAGACAAAGCACATTGAAATTGATTGCCACTTCATTCGTGAGAAGATCTTATCGGGGGGACATCACCACAAGGTTTGTCAAATCAAATGACCAACTGGCAGATGTTTTTACTAAGTCTTTGAGAAGTCCTTGAATTAGTTACATATGTGACAAGCTTGGTGCATATGATCTATATGCTCAAGCTTGAGGGGGAGTGGTAGAAATATGTAAATATGTAAATATGTAATTATAGTAATGTTGTAATTAGGGAGATGATATGTTGTATTTAAAGAAATAATATTCCTGTAATTATGTTCATTAGGTAACCATAATATTTCTGTAATTAATCCTTGTATTAATGCTCATAGTATAAATATATGTTTCGATGTGTAGTTGAGATACACAAATTCACTCAATGCTTTTTTGTTTTATTTTCTCTTAACAGTTTTTTTGCCTTTAAACTTATCAATACATTTATGGTCTCTCTTTGGCATTCTTCTAATTGTCAATTCTGATAGGCAGTGACTGGAGACTTAATACACTTCTTCCCTAATTTGTGTCCTATTTTGTTTTATCTTTGGATAACTTATAGGTTTCCCCTGTTTTATCTTAGTTTTACTTTTCCACTTGTGGTTTGAAAATGGCACTTGGTCCATTTGTACCTTAATTAGTTAACACATAAACCACTTGCAAGTTCTGTCAATATTATTCATTACTATCATGAATTCAACTTTGTTTTCATACGCATTATATATGTACAACTGTACATAAACTTTATCTCATTTATAATAACTTTGAACACTTTATAAAGACATATATGTTTGATTCAAATTTGAGCAACAATTTTAGCACTATCAATTATGGGCAACTAGCAAGTAAGCATAGTTGCAAAGTTGAATTTACAACCTGAAATTGGTCTCGTTATTTATCCATTTTACAATTATTTCATAATCATATGTTAAGATGGGAGAAAATGAGAAGATATGTAATGAATTTCATGTGTTTCAACTATATCATGGACTGTGTATTTATATTAACAAAGATAATCACAATCATAGCTACATAATTAAGAACAAATATATGGTTACTTAATTACTATAATTGCACAAATACCATTTTCCTAAATAACATATTTATATATATTTAACACTCCCCCCTCAAGCTGGAGCATATAAATCATATGCACCAAACTTGTCCCATATGTACTTAATACGAGGACTTCTTATAGACTTTGTGAATACTTTTGAAAGTTAATCATTTGAATTGACAAAAATTGTGGCGAAAACTCCAGATAAAATCTTGTCATGAAGGAAGTCAATCAATCTCAATATGCTTCATTCATTAAAGAAAGATTGGATCTGAGGTAATGTGTAAGGTTATCTGGTTATTACAAATGAGTGTCATTTGTGTATGTTCTCCAAATCTTAATTCTTTAAGTAGTTGTTTCATCCATATAAGTTTAGATGTGGCCAAAGTCATGGCTTTATATTCTGCTTCTGTTTTAGAAAGAGAATTAGGTTACCTCCAATCAAAACACAATAGTAAGAAATGGACCTCCTATCATGAGAGCCTGCATCAAAATATCCAATAATCTTATCATGACCTTTGTCCTCATACATGAGACGTTTTCTTAGAGCTACTTTGATATACTTCAGGATGCGAATCAATGCATCTTATTGTCCTTCACAAGGAGCGCTGAAAAATTGATGTGTGACACTAACAACAAAAGAGATGTTCGATTGAGTAATAGTGAGATAATTTAGTTTTCTAACCAATCTCCTATACTTTTTTGGTTAGCAAGAGGCTCCCTCTGAGTTGGTAGAAGTTTATAATTAGGATCCATAGGAGTATCTATAGATTTGACCTCCACCAAACTTGTTTCTTCTAATATATCCAATACATATTTCCTTTAGTAAATTACAATACTATGCTTGGATTGTGCCACCTCTATTCTTAAGAAATATCAAAGTTTATCAAGGCCTTTTGTCTAAAAAAGGTGACATAAATGGTTCTTCAACTGTGTAATGTCATAATGGTCACTGCTAGTGATAACAATATAATCCACATACACAACTAGGTATATGCATCCTATGGTTGAGTAGTGATAAAAGATTGAGTGATCAACTTCATTTTGAATCATCCCAAGCTGTTGAACAACAATGGTGAATCTACTAAACCAAGCTCTTAGAGATTGTTTAAGATTATACAGAGATTTTCAAAGATAACAAAATAATCTTGAAGATTCCCCTTGAGCAACAAATCTAGGAGATTGCTTTATATAAAATTCCTCAGCGAGGTTGCCATGAAGAAATGCATTCTTAATGTCAAGTTAATGAAGATTCTAATGGCAGATAGTAGCCATAGACAAGATCAAGCAAATAAAAGTATTTTAGCTATTGGAGAGAATGTGTCACCATAATCCAAGCCAAAGATCTAAGTATAACCTTTTGCCACAAAACGAGCTTTAAGACTTAACCATCAAGACCAACTTTGACAATTTATATCCACTTACAACCCATAACAGATTTACCTAAAGGAAGAGGAACGAGGTCCCAAGTGTCATTACTGTCAAGCACATACATTTCATAAAGCATTGCTTGACACCGAGCAGGATATGAGAGAGCTTCTGTTGTATTCTTAAGAATAAAAATAAAGGATAAAGAAGAAAGACATATATATTGGGAAGAAGACGATAATATAATAAAGTAGCATAATAAAGAGAGAAGTTATAAGTGAAACATATACCTTTTAGAAGGCAATAGGAAGATCAATGTCAGGTGATAGGGTCAGGGGAGGGACATGCGTTAGAGTTGGCCTGGTCACATGGTATGTCAACGGTGGTCGAAGGAGTAGCTAGTGGTTGACGATGGTACACCTGTAACAGACATAGAGGAGGGTCATCTAAAGGAGGTGAGACCTCTAGTGGGTGAAAAATATTCAAAACTAGTAAAGAAGTCATGACAAACCCTAGTCTTGACTTAGACACAATAGAAGAACTAAAAAAGGAACAAATTCAAAAAAAGCAACATCAACAAAGATAAAGTAACATTTAAGAGTCGTAGAGTAACACTAATAACATTTTTTAGAATGACTATAACCAAGAAAAATATATTTGTGGGCACGAGCAAAAAGCTTGTCATTACTTGAACTAAGATTATGGGCAAAACATGTGGACCTAAACACATTGGGAGGTAAAGAATGTAAAGACTGTTTAGAAAACATGATAAAATGTGGTATTTGGTTATTAAGAACAAAAGAAGATGATATTGATAAGGTAATATGTTGACAATACGACATCTCCCAAAAATGATTTGGAACACAACTATGTAAGAGTAGAGTGCAAGTAGTTTTAATAAAAGATCTGTTTTTTCTTTCAACAATCCCATTTTGTTGAGAAGTATAAGCACAAAAAGTTTAATGAAGTATGAAATTTTGAAAAGAATGTGACAAGTACTCCTTAGCATTATCACTATGTAAAGTGCAAATGAGAAGACCAAATTGAACTTTTATTTTAAGAAAAAAACTTTAAAAATAGAAAATAATTTAAAATAACCATGTACAACAGGAATAATCATCAATAAACATGACAAAATACTGAAAACCTAAAGCAGAGACAATACCAGTAGGATCTTAAACATCAAAATGAACCAATCTAAACGGAGATGTGACTCATTTATTTCACGACTCAAAAATGAACTACAAACATGCTTTTCTAGTTTACATAACTCACAAGAAAGAGAGATAACTGATAAAGACTCACCCAATAATTGTAGTTTTTGAAGACTTGAATGACCTAACCTAGCATGCAAAAGAAGAGGTGAATCCACCATTGAACCAACATGTATGATGGATTGAAGTTGATAAAGTCCACGTGACTCATAGTTTGTGCCAATCATCTGCCCTGTCATCCGATCCTAGTGAAAAATAGTCTTTAGTAAAAGAGATAACACAATTTAGTGTGTGAGTGAGTGACCTATAGATAAAAGATTAAATAAAAACCCAAAAACATATAAGACATTGTTAATAGAGAATGATAGAAGGGGAGATACAATACCAACACCCTAAAAGTGTATTTGAGACTCATTGGCTATAGTAACAAAAGGTAAGTAACAAAATCTAGAAGGGGGAAGAAGAGAGAGATTTGTTACTGATAATATAATCAGTGGTACCTAAATCAAGAATCCATGGACCAATAGATAGGGAATGAGAAATACAACAAAAGAATTACTCGTGTGCACAATAGAAGAGTGGAACTAGAGGCCTAATGATCCCTATACCAATAAAGGAAATTGTTGAAGAGTGTTGGTGGGATATTGGAAGTAGAAGCAAATTCAGTGGGAGCATAAGGCAAAGCATATTTGAGAGGAGAAAACTACACCACATTAGCTATTTTAGGGGATCGACCATGTAGAGCAAAACAACGATCAATAGTGAGGCCAATTTTGTGGCAGTACTTAAAACATAAGTGATGATTACCATTAGTCTTACGAGAGCGACGATTATCACCTCCCTAAGAGATCAAGTTGGAAGAGTTAATAAGAGTAGATGATATAGGGGGTACATCTAATGCAGTGATGGCCTTGGTAGGAATGCATAGCAAAGAAGACTAAGCAATAGTCATAGTGGAAGAAAAAGTGGATCCTAAAATTTGATCTCGAATCTGAGAGTACTCTGTAGGTAAAGCATACAAAGTTAGTAACATTAATAATGTTTGACAATTCTTTAATTCCATGGCAGCAGTCGTAGCGGGAGGCAGAAGTCCATTGAAGTCATGAAGAAGACCACTCATACAGCCCAAATAGGTTGACACAGTGCCATAAAGTTTCCGAGTCACAACAACATCCATGAGATTTTGACATATTCTATATAGACTTTGTATGTCAATGGTGTAAATCGAGTTAACTTGTGACCAAATTGATTCACACATATCATGAGAGCGAAAAATCTGCTTCAAAGAGGATGAATAGCGAACTTGATGACACTGAACTTCCTTCATTTCGTATTTTCAGTCACAGTCACAATTGCTTCGTTGATAGTGAGATAGTTGAGATAATCTTGACCCTTGACCAAAGTTTGATATCAGAGACCTAAGAATCATTGTTACTTCCATCTAACTTGTTAGTAGACAGTAGAGCAATGACAAAATTGGTGAAAATAGAAGCTTCAGATTCGAGAGAAGTCAAAGTTGCCATGGGTCAAGTAGTAGAGTTTGAAACTCGAAAAAGGGACCATAAATCCAAAACTGTCTCGGCAAGGTGAACCTAGGCAGCAAAGAAAGAGGTCAAAAAGTCGCCAAACACGCCATCATATGTGGTAGAGGTGGCAGTGGAGAGAGAAAGACGCCAGAGAAGGAGGTGGCGCATGTGGGCACATAGGGCCTTTGGTCGTGATGCGATGACCAAGTTTTGTTGCGCATGGTGGGGCAAGTCTGGTGGTGATGAAAAGTTGATCAAAACAACACAACGAAAAAGTCACTAATAGTGAACAGTGGTGGCTGGTGAAGTAGGCTACTAGAAAAAAAATGCCAAAAATTAGAGACACAATTTCTTAAAAAAAAATGGCACTTATAAGAAGTGGCCACCCAAGAAAAACATGAATTATAATTACCTTCTCGTTAGACTCTTGATACCATGTTAAGATGAAAGAAAGTGAGAAGACATGTAATGAATTTTGTGTTTCAATTACACCACAGATTGTATATTTATATTAGATAATCATAATCATAACTACATAATCAAAAACAAATATACGGTTACTTAATTATTATAATTACACAAATACTATTTCCGTATATAACATATTTACATATATTTAACAACATATAAACCTTATTTCATGGACAACAAATAAATATATTTTATACAATTATGAGATTAAAGAGATGATTTTGGACTTAAAAGTTGGTGTTATGAACATGAATCCTGAAATCTAAAACTTATGGATTGAAAATTTGCTTCAAATTTTAACTTTATTTTTAGTCTTATAAAGAACATTCACAGCATACATCACTTGTAACATGATCAACTTTAACTGTGTCACCAATGAAAATGGTAAAAAAATATATCATCCTAGAAGAATTACATAAAAACACAGTGGAACAGTAATAAGTGTTAGATATTTTTATAGACAAATAATAAATACTAAATGATAAAAGATTTGGATAGCCTATCGTCATGTTCATTAGTTGTTATCCCTAAACATACTCAGCAAGAAATCATTCACAAGTGACAGCCTACATCAACTCAAGAATGGATTGTAAATATGCTACAATGCAACTAGCCGGAGAAATAGGTCAGAGTAGCTGTTGTTTAAAAGCACGCACAGCTTAATTAAGAAAACAAAATAAGACAAACCAAGTAACATACCATAACCTGGGGTCATTTGGTCTTTGTGAAAGACATTTCCTGATGAGTTCAACATCTGTTGCTTTCTTCTCCAACAAACTGTTTTACCAATCAAACATCAAATGTAGAGTGAATAATAAGAGGGACAATTTGATTTGGTTTAGTCATTTCAGGTGTTATTATACCTGTAGCAGTATATAAAATTATCCCATAATTCTAAATCTTCAAACTCCTTCAGTGCCTTCCCTATCAAACCGCACCGCACCAAAAGTAACCCATATTCCCTGGAATTGGAAGGAAAAAAGTGATGAGAGCCAGAGTCATCTGATTTTTTTGAACCTAAAATACAAAAGACTTGAATTCTTTTACATTTTTTTGGGGGTGGAGGTGGATCCAATATCATTATGGTCTCTGCAATCTACAGAGTAAAAGTTTTTACTTTCTTAATGCAGGAATACTAGGCATATAAACAGCATGAATAAAAGGATTCTTTCTGCTATCGGTGGAGAAGATTCATAAATCCGTTTAACCTGCAAAAAATTGAAGTATATTTTTATCAGATGCAATAAAGAAATCAAAACAACTCATATGTTGCAGCTAGATTTAAAAAAAAACAAACAAAATAAACTGTTTATAGGTTGAAGTATATAGAAAAACTTCGATGTATTAGTTTGATATTGAATGTAATTAACCTTGCTGCATCGTTAGTCTGCGAAAGAAAGAAGCCTGTTATTGTGTAAATCTTGTATTAGTTCCGCATCATAGTCTCTCAAATTAAGTGCATCTGGATTAGCTGGAAAAAATATATTTCAATAATCATTATATCTATGATAGATTATTGTGATAATTAATTATATATGTATAAAAGAAAAGTTAATTTTAAAATAATTTTTTCTGTTTGGATTATATAAAATAATCACTTTTTCTAGGATGAAATAAAAAAAAAAAGTTGTGTAATAGTGAGCTTCGCATTTTAGTAATCAACTATTAAGAATAAAATTAAAAAATTTAACTAAAATAAGTTGATAGCTTTTAATTGTAAGATCCAAAATTATGCATATCTTAAATAAGTTATCCCCTTTCTAAAAAGAATTAAAAATTGCAAGCTGTTTTTTTAAATTTCATCAAACAATAATGAATAATATTTTTTTCCAATGTTTTTTTTCTGCAGAAAAAATAATTCAATCCAAACACACTAGAATCATTTGTCCACAAAAAAAGAGTTTTATTAGGACTTATGATTGATTTTCTTCACTTCTTCCCATGTTGTGCCAATAACTAAAATGAAAAAAGAAAAATATCAATGTATCTGAAAAAAAAAATGATTGATCTTTATCAAGAGACCTGCTAAAGCCTCGTACCATACAGTACTTTTTAATGCACTACGCTAGAAATAAGTTTTTGAAGTGCTAACTTAGATAACGGTTAGTAAAAATCGTTTTGTAACAATACATTTAGAGAGCGATTAACGTTCAATTGCTCTCAGATCTATACTTCTAAAAACGATTTTTTGTTAATCGCTTTCTAAAATATACTTTAGAGAGCTGTTAGTGTTGAACCGCTTTCAGATCTATACTTTTAAGAACGTTTCTCTATTAACCGCTCTCTAAAGTCATATATAGAGAGCGGTTAATAAAGAAATCATATATTAGAGAGCAGTTAATAAAGAATCGTTCTCTAAAGTCTTTAACTTTTATAAATGAAACACGCTCACGCTGAACTCATGAATCTCTTTGTCTTCCTAACAAAGTTGGTCTCTTTTACCCCTATAAATTCTTTTCATCTTTTATGCGTTAACAAAGTTGGTGTATTTGTTCTCTTTTACGTTTGTAGATTCTCTTCATCTTCTATATTTTCACAGTTCTTCGTTCACAATTGTAGATACCTTTTTCCACAGTTCTTCCCATTCTTTCTTTCTTTCTTTTTCTCTTTATTTACGGTAAATCATTCATTCATTCTTTCTTTCATTTTCTCTTTGTTAACGGTGAATTATCTTATTAATTTGTTCTTTTTTTTTCTGTTTACTATTTGGTTTGTGCAGATATGGCTGTTTGATTAACATAGCGTATGAACTCAAGATTCAATTTTGATTTATGATAAAAATGAAGAAATTTTGATTGTCAAACTTGTAAATTAAAATTTAAACGTAACAATAAATTAATTTTAGTTTGCTACAGAAAACTCACAAATAAATAAATTTTAAATTTCAGATTCGCAGTTTAAATTCATATTTTGGAGAGCGGTTCCACACAGAACCGCTCTCTAATCTTAATATTTGAGAGCGATTATTTAACCGCTCTCCTAAATGTAATATATTAGATAGCACAAGATTTTAGAGCAGTTATAAACACTCTCTAATTTAAAACAAAACCGCTCTCTTATCTTATTTTTGGCGTAGTGATGGTGCCAAAGAAAGATATGTTTTTAGATCTCGCATTTTAAATCCTTCTATTTTAGAAATTTTTTTTTATTTGCATGTAAAGCATACTTAGTACTACATAGATTTGAGAATACAAAAAAATTTTGAAAATTCAAAATACAGTAGCATAAGTTTAAAAAAATAGTATACTTTATATAAATATAAAATATTTATAAAAAAAATATTAATAATTAATTTATATTAATATGTTATATTTGTATTTCAATTATCACATTTTATAAAAAAAAAAAACATATACTTATACCTTTCCTTTATTCAAGTAACTAAGTCAAAATATTTCTTCTACTATAAACACATAAAAAGATTTCATATTGTATCCTAATTCAAGTTAGAAATCCATAAAAGAATTGATACTTCTATTTAAAAAAAACTATCACAAAAAGAAGGCTCTATATTTATACTATTTAAGTTTTAATTGTGTTATTCTAAGAAGCCCAATCGGCCTGCATATAGAAGCAATCCTCAAGAAACTCAAGAGATTCAAAATAAGTAAAAGAATTGTTAGAGAAAGGATGGGTGAAAGAAAGTCTAAGCCCTTATGTTACTAGTCATCTTGGTACCCAAAAAAGATAAAAGTTGGAAGGTGTGTACTGATTGTCGTATCATCAACCATATCATTGTAAAGTATAAGGTTTACACCCTAAACCCTAAAGTATAAACACCTCATACTCCATTTGAATGATTTACTTGATGAATTATTTGATGTTTGTTATTTTTCTAATTTTAAGAGTGGATATAACCAAATAAAAATAAAGGAGAGAGATGAATGTTTGTCTCATATTGAATTTGCATATAATAGAACATTTCATTTAAATATCATGTATTAATCATTTGAAGTTATTTATAGATTTAATCCCCTCACCTTGCTTGATTTGTTGTCACTGCTTAATATTTCGTCTTTAGTGCATAAAGATGATAATGCCAAAGCTGAATTTGTTAGAAAGTTGTATGAAAAAATAAAGGCTCAAATTGAAATGAAAGTGGAGCAACAAGCAAAATATCCCAACAAGGGAAGGAAGAAAGTGATATTTGAACCTAGGAATTGAGTTTGGGTATATATGCACAAGAAAAGGTTTCAGATGCAAAGGAAGTCAAAGTTTCAACCAAGAGGAAATGGACCATTTCAAGTCTTAGAGAGGATTAAAGATAATGCATACAAAGTAGACTTACCAGGAAAGTATAATGTTAGTGCTACTTTAATTTATCTAATTTATCTTTCTTTAATGTAGGTGATGAAAAGTCAAATTTGAGGACAAATTATCTTGAAATAAAGGAGAATATGAGAATCAAAGAAGGCTCATTGAAGACAAATGCTTGAAGGTATTGGAAGAACTTCAAATACTAACGATAAGGAGAGGATAGTTGTTGTATTATTTGAAAGTAGACCTAATTTGAAATTAGAACAACCCAAAATGGTCAATTGCATATACTTAGAGAACTTGGACTTCAATGAGTTCCATAAGAATTTAATTATTATGTTTAGTTAAGTTATTTTAATGTTAGTCATAAATTACTTTGAGCTTTTATTTAGAATAAAAATTTATTTATTTATTTTATTTGGATTTTGACTTTTTAGTACAAGAGATCCAATGAGATTTATAAACGTTAGACATATTATATATAAGCTCTTCTATATACACTTTTAATTAGTTTTTAATGCAATTTAAGATTGAACACTCTTATGAGAATGTGTGACTTTAAGTTATTGAGTGAGCTAATTTTCTTGATTTTTTTTAGGAGGCTAAGACTCTTGTGGCAATTGTTTATTTGGCTTATTAATCTTACAATTATGACATTATTCTCCATCTTTATTCTATTTTTACTTTTATTATTTTTCTTGTCTCAATTTCTAGTTTTACCTTAATAATTTTGTTTTTGTTGTGTGTAATTTAACTTAAAATTGTTTAATTTAACAATATAGATCATGATTGTCATTATATCCTTAACTTAGTTACATTCAATTTAAAAAAATTCCTTCCATAATTTACTTATAAACACAAGATCTTTATCATAAATCAAACTCTTTAGGGAATCTATGAGCTTACACACCATGTCAGGAAAAAGTTTGGCAACTTTGAGGGTGGTGTAATGAATAGACAACATTCCAAAATGTGCTCCTTTTGAGAATCAATCAACAATAACTAGCATCACATTGAAACCCTTCTATGGTGGTGACCCTGAAATAAAGTTCAATAATAAATATTCCGATAGCCAAGATGGGATTAGGATAGGTTGCCGTAATTAGTTGACCTTTTAATCGCATATTTAATGTGTTAACAATTAAACATTACAAAGAAAATTGATAAACATCTTGTTTCATGTTTTTCTAAATAAAATTCTTATTTTGCTTATTAAGAGTCTTAACAACACCTACGTGGCTCCTTATTGAAAATTTGTAAAATTCTTCCAATAAGAGTGTTATGAAGGAATTTCTTGTATTGATCCAATTTTTTCCTTAAATAATACCAACTCATTAGAAAGTTTGAAGTAAGGATAATTAGCTAGGTGTTGTTAAACATTGTGCCTTAAAGTAAGATAATGATCACTTAATTAATTCTTTCTACAATTCATCTAAAAATTGGAAGTGGGGCATAATCAATATTCAATAAGCAGCTATGGGTGGATCATGGACTCGTGACAATAGATCAATCATTGTATTATTTTGCATCAACTCCTTCAAGCTCTCATGATCAATTAAGATTGTGTAATAGTTTCTAATGACAAAATAAAATTCTAGATTGGTTATTTTATAATTGATGTAAAAGTAATTCTTTAACCAATATTAAAAGTGATTTTTGCATTAATAATGAAATTGTAAATTTTTTTAAATATGAAATTAAAACACACTTTAAAAGCTTTACAATCAAGATAAATTTTTATAGAAAGCATCAATTTTAACAGTCTTCTAAGAAAATATTTAACTCAAGTTATATTATTTGGTTCATATAATAATTTTTTTCAAAATCATCGGGTTAAGAAGGAAAATTAAACTCCTCGGTAATTGATTGAATGATATCTTTATGCTTTAAAACAAGAATAGTTCTTAAAATGCAAGAGATAAAAATGTTACTATTATTACGTTATAATGAAATTACATGTTACAAGAAAAGAAGTATAATTAGATATGTTTTTATTATTAATAAAAAAATTATATTTTATTAGATAAAAAAATATACTTTAAATTCATAAATAAATTATAGACATTAATTATAACATAATAGTAAAAAAAAATCATGTTAAATAAATTGTCTATTTTCTCTTGAACCTGAAAGTTATTGATTCAAAGAAAAAATATTTATTTAAGAGAAAATTTATGCAACTCTTTCCAGATAAAATTATCTGTACAGTTTATAGAAAAATTTGTTAATTTACTAAAAATATCTTATAAGAAAATTATTTTAAAATTGAAAATGGAAAAAAATAAAAATAATGATTTTTTAGGGATATTTTTTACTAAGCCATTTTATAAGGAAATAAATAATTTAAAATTCACCGACCGTCTAACTCAAATTTTCGTTTTCTTTCAGGCATACATGTGACCACTACATGACATTTCCTTCCTCACTCTTATTTCGGTGTGATCTTGCACATAAACGACGTAACCTATCACGTTATAAAAGAAATAAAGTTAGGTTGTCATTGGTTTGAAGTCTTTTTTATTTTATAATCTTAATATTTTTATTTTAGATGTCAAAAGAATTAATATTTATTAGCATGTGTCACTTTGAGTAAAAATAAATATATTCTACAATTTAAATCACTAATTAATATTACATATAATATTGTGTATATTGTTTTGTATATCTACATGCGTTCTAAAAATATATTATAATTAAAAAAATTTAAAATATCCCAAAATAGTATAGATTCTTATGGTTAGTTTTTTTAGTTAACAAAACCATTTATTTCCTTAATCTCATAATTATATTTATAATCCATCATACATAACAATTCTTATATGATAATATTGATATGTATAATTAATTAAAAGTTTAAAATAATAATAAATTTAGTGTTAAAATTATCTTAAAATCACACACTGTTTATGAAAAATTACTCCTTCGTACAGTTCTTAAAATTCATATATATTTCTTTTAAGTTGTTTTGGCACGTTACGTTTAAAAGTCTAATTATCATTTTTACCAATAAAACAACTAATGTATTTACACTCACGTCTTAAATGCAAACAAAGACTACTTCAAAGTTCAAACAGCGTTAAAATAATCTGCGTCAAAGGTTCAAAGACACGAAACGAAGTAAACGCGTAACTGTATGAACAAAAGCTAAGCTACTTAATCGGAGTTATAATAGTAAAACTGAATTTCAATAACAATTTACTCATTGAAGCTCAATAATTAGCCAAAAATAAAAGCCTCCAATTGAGAAAGCATATGAAATTGAAGTACAAAATTCGAAATTCATTATTTTCTGAAAACAACTCCCAAGTCTTAATTCAACGACTATGTACTTAAAACTTCCACTTTACACTAACAGTCAAATTACAGATTACCGCATCATTCAATGAATCAAGGAGAGTTAAATGCGTAGTAAATAACAGGCGAGCATAGTTTACTCCTTGAAAGCAAGTAACACTACTATTTATGATTTGCGAAACATTCGAATATTAATAATAACCTTTGAAAAGAGCCCACAGAAAAAGTGGAAAAAAGATGGACTCGATTTGATTTTGCAATTTGCTTGCATAAATTGCTTGCGCCCGGGTCTTCCTCGTTCCTAGTCATCAGTCATTACAAGCACTGACTCTGTCTTCTTCGTTTTCTCTTTCCTGTTCCGACAACGTTAGCAATGTCGAAACCCAACACTGGAACCAGCTCGGCACCAACGAAACCGGCGTGGGTCCTCCCGTACCCAACGGAAAACCTGAGGGAAGCGTACACGCTGGGGCGAAAGCTGGGTCAAGGTCAATTCGGGACAACGTTTCTGTGCACGCACAACGCCACGGGTCGCAAATACGCGTGCAAGTCAATTCCGAAGCGGAAGCTACTGTGCAAGGAGGATTACGACGACGTTTGGAGGGAGATTCAGATAATGCACCACTTGTCTGAGCAACCTAACGTGGTGAGGATCCACGGCACGTACGAGGACCATTCCTCCGTTCACTTGGTGATGGAGCTTTGCGAAGGTGGCGAGTTGTTCGATAGGATCGTGCGGAAGGGGCAATACAGTGAGAGAGAAGCTGCGAAGTTGATTAAGACTATTGTTGAGGTTGTTGAGGCTTGTCATTCTCTTGGAGTTATGCACAGAGATCTTAAACCTGAGAATTTCTTGTTCGATACTGTTGAGGAAGATGCTAAGCTCAAAACCACTGATTTCGGGTTGTCTGTTTTTTATAAGCCAGGTTAGAGATGTTGACTATGTTAGTCTGATTTATTGTTAGGCTTAGGTTGTCGGAGGATCATTGATTGCATGCAATTGCAGCGAGATGAAATTATTGTTGAATTTGGTTATGTTGTTTCTGAATTTCTGTTCAGAGAGAGAAAGGAAAGGGATTTGGTTCTCCCTTGATGGGTCCACTCTACCTATCCGAGGGGCTTGTTGTATCAATCTGAATGAAATCATTGCCCCCATCTACTGGTTTCTGCTAATTGATTATAACGTGGTCCTGGTGCACAAGATGTGTTTAAGAGAGCTATGGGATCTAGGGGTATATACCCAACTGTGTTTGGTATAGAATTTCGGAATAATGCAGAACCTAGGGTTTTAATTGGATTATTCTTTCGGCACTTCTTTATACTCTCAATTAATTGGAGTAATAGATCCTGGCACGCAGGATGGATCTTCTTCCTGCAAGCATTTGAGAATGAAAATTAATTAGTTATTTTAAAGCAAAAAATGAGATGAAAAAAGGCATTAACAAAATTGTCAGATTTTAACATGAATAAACATTTTAGCACAATTTGAACTAATTTTTGGCTCTTTGTTGATCTAGTTTTAAATGATCCTGAGTTATTGTATTAGGTGAAGGCACGGGAATGGCTTTTGTTTACATCTTGAACAGGACCCCTCACGCCAGAGCCCTTTGGTCGTGAAGCATGAATAACAGCATCACGCAGGCCCACTTACCTTGTGCTGAAATTCAGCTTTTTATCAGAAGAATGGGTGTGGGTAGGATTGAAATCTAGATACCATATTTGAAATGGACTGGGCCTAACTTAACCAAAAAAAAATTGAGGAGTGAGTAATCTACTTCCGTACTATGCAGGTTGTCTAAAGAAACAAACTTTTGGCATTCTAAGTTTTAACTACTAGTAGTTTGAAGCCTAGAAAATGGCTATATATGTGTGTGTACCGTTGGGTTTAATGTGTTACTGGAACCATAAATCTATATTTCAATAGTTTCTTTGGGGCTTGGGCAATACTATATTTAGGTATTTTTGCACTTAACCCACTCTGTCTTGGTGACTGTAAATTATGAATGTTCAAAATTATCTGAATCTATGCAGTCTAGTCTTGTAAGTACAGTTTGAATTTTGCATAATCCTTCATTTTAGTCCTTAGCAGATCAACTGGAAACCCTTCCATTTCCTTGCATGCTGAACATTATGAATTTTGCTTTTCAGGTGAAACCTTTTGTGATGTTGTTGGAAGCCCCTACTATGTTGCACCAGAGGTCTTGCGTAAACATTATGGACCTGAATCGGATGTGTGGAGTGCTGGTGTTATTTTGTACATCTTATTAAGTGGAGTGCCACCATTTTGGGCTGGTAGCTACATGTCATTTATATGTTAAAACTCAATTGTAGATGTGGGCGTGTATTGTTTTCTTCATGTGCATCCTTCCTTGTTGCTAATACTCTTCTGCAAATTTTGTCACCTCCAGAAACTGAGCAGGGGATCTTCAGACAGATTTTGTTAGGAAGACTTGATTTCCAGTCTGAGCCATGGCCTAGCATTTCAGACAGTGCCAAGGATCTAATTCGAAAAATGCTTGATCGGAATCCAAAAACAAGGCTAACAGCTCATAAAGTACTCTGTAAGTCTATTTAAAATTTTTATTGAGCAAGCAACTATCATGATTTGTTTGAATATTTGCACAATTACTGAATGGGGTTGAAAGCTGTGGCACTTATGCGGTTTCTGTGTCAGGTCACCCATGGATTGTTGATGACAACATTGCACCTGATAAACCTCTTGATTCTGCTGTTTTATCACGCTTGAAGCAATTCTCTGCAATGAATAAACTTAAAAAGATGGCTTTGCGTGTAAGGCCTCCATAAACCTTTTTGCTTAGGCTTAATGATTTTTATGTGCTGCATGAAAGAACAATTTCTTCTCTCGTGAATACCCTGTCCTGTCTTAATTTATAATGAAAAGATAATGATATGCATTTTTAGTAGAATTTAAGCTAAATTGGTAGTAAACTGTTCCTTCCTGATCAAATGAGGCTTTTATGAATTTCATTTACAGTCTCTTTTGTAAGACTCAAAAAGGTTTCTTGATTCTAGAGGTTAATACAACGCATTACAGGATTTTTATTTCTTTTTGATTGTGTTTGGATGGAGTAATCTAAAATTACTATATTGCATGTATTTGAATAGTAAGTAAAAGTATTTTTAAAATACTGTAGAATTTTAACTAGGTAATTTTAATGTCAAATAGAAAGGATTTTAAATGACTTATCTTAGAGAAAATTTTAAAATCTTTTTGTTATACTTAAAATTTTATATTTACTATTCATAACCACTCTCATACTTGATTCTCAGTTTAAGCATTCTCTCATTATTAATTTCATATTTTCTAGAATTTTAAAATTCTTCATCTAAACATAACCTTAATGATAACGATGCCAAAGCTTCTTAATTTTATTTTCAACTTTTATAAGCAAAATGCCTTGTTGTCTTGCATGGCTGTCGGGGATATCTCATTTGGTGCATGAGCATTTTTTATGCCTACTGGATTGCAATATGCTCCATTAGGCATTTGATTCCCAATATCGATTGCAATGAGTATTCTATCTGATGGGTCCCAATGGATACTTGCAAAAATTATCCGCAATGAGTAAGGTATTACTGGCACAACAGCTTTGGGTAAATACCCGCAAAATTGTACGGGTATTATACTCATACCCATTTATCCACACCCTATATATATAATATAAATATAAATCAAAATAAATATATATAATATTAAATTTAGATTTCTTTTTTAACATTATATATATATATTTGTGTGTGTGTATGTGTATTTTATTCTAAACCTAGAATAGAAATATTTGAGTATGAAATCTAAATGATTGTAAAATTTTAGAGACTCTGACCCTAAAGATAAGGTAAAAAAAACTTGATTATTTGTATTAATTTGACTGTACAATATGTAACTAATTTAAGAATGTTTCATTTTTTTTTGCAAACCTTAGAAAATGCTAGCACAATACTTGCATCTCAATAAAAGTAACTCAGTTGAAGTTTGTTTTAATGGTTTACTTTTGGCTTTAAATAAATGATACTATTTATGTTTGTATTTGATTCTAATACATCAATATAAGAAATTTGTCATATATTTATGTTTTTTATACTTATTGTAATTTCACACAATATTTTTTCTGTTTTTAACTACCGCTTTTATTAGTTTGTAAAAGAATGTGGAAATCATATTTTAGGTTATTTTTATACATGTATTTTAGTTAACTAAAACTATGGGTAATTGGAAAGGATATGGGGATTTAGTTAGGTACCTAACGGATATGGGGATGTGATTCAAAGTTGTTACCCAACAAATATGAGGACATGCACGGATCATTTTTTTAAATGCAAGTATGGAAATGAGTACTATGATACCCTACTTAGGCCTTACCATTGTCATCCCTAATTCCTAGAACAGATGACTATTCTACATCCACCCTGAAGTTAAAGGAACATGATATCATTGTGTTTATGTTTTTCATGTATAATGGACTCTAGTTGTGCTTAAGCAACTCAGGTTGTTCAGTGGACGCAGAGTTTTTAAATGTTTATCTCCATGGGAACATTACAAATTTTGTAGAATCCTTTTTTATAGTAAATATGATGAGTGACTTTTGATAGATATGTGGTATAGCTGTAAAAAAACACAATCTAACTCTGGCCCAAGGTCTTCACGAGACCACCCTTATCAACAAAGCAAGACCAAGGACATTCCACATGCATTAGAATTTGGAGGGGTATAAGGTTGAAATGGAAAAGCCACAACATTTCTTACACTGTTTATGCATTAGCCTTAAAGTTCAAAACGAGGGTTGGCTTAAACCTTGTTTAATGTCCTTATAATCTAAAAATCTTGTCACACCCACTTTATTTTTGGTTATTTCTTTTATCAATGCTAATTTAACAATTGGCTTCAATTGAAGTGACATAAATTAGAAAAAATGAATTGAGGTCATTTTCTTCACAGCCTTGGCCTGAACTTCAGGCATGACATGATTATGTTTCTCAGTTTGTGTGTACTAGAATTTTCCAAGCTTTTCAGCTTACCTTTATCATTGCTTGTGTTTGGAACTCTAATCAGAACATCTTTTGTCTTGACTTGGAAGTTTAAAGTGATCCATTCATAATCTTCTGGTGTGTCAAATCCTTATGCCATGGCATTTATAGTTCTGTTTGCTTTACACCTAGGTTATTGCAGAGAGGCTCTCCGAGGAAGAAATTGGTGGTCTGAAGGAGTTGTTCAAAATGATTGATGCAGATAACAGTGGAACTATAACATTTGATGAGCTAAAAGAAGGCTTAAAACGAGTAGGCTCTGAACTTATGGAGTCTGAAATCAAGGATCTTATGGATGCAGTAAGATAAATCTTTAATGTTTTAGTATTAATCCATTTTTGTTATTTGTGCTGCTTTGCCTTCAATTTTTAAACAGTTGAACAGACTTATAATCTTGCATGTGACAGGCGGACATTGATAATAATGGGACAATTGACTACGGTGAATTCATTGCTGCTACTGTTCACTTAAATAAGCTGGAGAGAGAGGAAAATCTATTGTCAGCGTTCTCCTATTTTGACAAAGATGGAAGTGGTTACATAACCATTGATGAGATACAACAAGCTTGTAAAGAGTTTGGTTTGGATGATGTCCATATTGATGAAATGGTCAAGGAAATTGATCAAGACAACGTAAGTATTGTTGTCTTGTGCTTTTCTATAAGTTTTGGCAACTCATCTTTCGATTATATGCCATCATTAAACGTGATTATGTCTTTCATTGATTAACTATAGTCACATCAGTTGCCAATTTGTTTGTTGGATTAATGGAAGATTTGTGTTGTAGGATGGACAGATAGATTATGGGGAATTTGCTGCCATGATGAGAAAGGGCAATGGAGGGATCGGAAGACGAACCATGACAAGCACACTGAATTTCAGAGATGCTCTGGGAATCATGGGCAATGGGTCCAATTAAGTTATAGTACTTTAAGAAATTATTTGGTGATAAAATTTTGAACAAGGAAAACTTTGGAGACTCTCAACATTATGGGTAGCCTAGCCAAAATTTGAATTTATGAATAGACACATCAGTAAAAATTGTTTCCCTCCCTGAAATGTGTGCTGCCTATGCATTACATGAGACGAACAACAGCACAAATTGCTGCTTCTAACGTATGCATAGTTTTTATAGATAAGGATAAGAATCAGATGACTTCAGGATTGTTTGGCATCAAGAAATATTTTCTGTTTTTATTTTTTATTTTCCCTTTTAATTACAAAACTGTTACCTTTTCATTTTGTTTCTTGTTTTTTTAGTATTTGTGCAGAAAACATTTGAAAATAACTTGCTTTTGTTTCACTCTTTCTTGTACAAATCTGAGAAATCAAGAAACATAAAAATAAGGGGACAATTTTGTAATTAGAAGTGAAATTAGAAAATGAAAATAGAAAACATTTCTAAAAACCAAATAGTGTTTTAATTTTCTTTTCCACGTAACTTATTGAGAATAATGGTTACAATGAGAAAGAATTAATAATTATTATGCTATAGAACTTCCAAAACAAGAGTGAAAATTCGCAAAGAAATGTCTATCACATCAAATGTTATGGAGTGGATAGCATTGTCTCCAATATTTATCTAAAATATCTTCCAGACAAATTTTGCATGTTTCTCTGAACAGTGGATTTGCATGTTTCTCAACTGACCAGTGAGTGGATTTGGGAAAACTTACTGGGTCATTAGAAACAATTCTTGCTAAAGCACAAGGAGAGGTAGTGAACTGGTATAAGATATTAAAAAGAGAGAAAAATAAGTTAAATTAATTTGAACTAAGTGCAAACAACGTGTGTTAATGTCCCACATTCTTCTAGTCACTTAAATGGGAATTGAGCTAGATTAATAGTATCTAGTGGGACCAAACATCTACATGTGCAGAGTGACAGATAGCGAGCCTTGGCTCACTAGATCGATGGGGTCAGTTCGGGCAACAGGTTAGGCTCTATCTAAAGTTAATATTCAAACAAGAGTCCTGATAGTTAATTTAAAAAAACCGAGTCCTAATAACGGTTCTCAAACAATACTAAGTCAATAAATAAAAAAATTAAGCAGTATAAATATATTAGAAAACACAGAAAAATTGTATTAGTAACAATTTTATTTCATATTTAACCAATGTCTTAAATAAATTATTTTTCATCTTAAATAAATTCATCATTAGATGAAGGTTTAAGTAATAATTACTTTGCAAGGTCAAATACATATATTTTAACATTAGGAATTAGAAAGTAGAGGACAATTATGGGGAACTAGAAAACATGGCCTCTTCACTTAACAATAAGGAGCAGCTGCCCCTGTACATGAATAAGAATTTGTACAGAAAATTCAAGGTAACATGCCACATGTAGAAACTGCTGGAGATGCTGAAAACTTAATAAGAAGGAAAATCTATATATATATATATATATGCCAGATACAAAGGTGACCCAACATAGAACCCCTTCAGTGCCTTTCACATTTTACTAGTAAAAGAAAGAAATTTGGTATGACGCCCCTGGGCAAAAACTTTGCCAGTCTTTTTCTTTCTGAACTCCACACTGATAACAGCAACAGCCTTCCCCACACGCAGAACCCTGGCCTCAATCTCTATCTCCTCCTAACATAACATTGGAAATATCTTGCATTAAACACAAAATCCAATATCATAAATCATTAAAAGAATCTGCAACATTCTACTGATAACAGGTGTAATTAATCATTTAATTTGTAATTAGTTAGTTGATTAGCTGGTGGTTGCTAGTTAGTTTTTCCCTCCTTTTTCGGTGGTTAGTTCTTCAGCTCATAGCATTTAGTTTTTCAATGTCTTTCTCATCTATAAAAGACACTAGTCTTTGTTCATGTTCTAAGAGAATGAATGAGAAAATCTTTTCTGTAAATTGTTGGCTGATTGTTAATTCAATGCATGAAAAATTCTACAGTTCATCTTCCTTCTTGACTCTGTCCTTTGACATGGTATCCGAGCCCCTTTTTCTACGGGGGCTCTGCTGCTCCTCTCTGAGTTTGGTATCATTCAAACTTTCTCTCTCTTTCATTCTCTTGTTTTCTCTCTCAATCGCTTTTGATCTCAATTCTCTTTTGATATTTGTTGCTTGATTGACCTTGATGGCAGCGTCAACCATTGATCTTGGAAACCCCTATTATTTGCATCCAAACAAGAACCAGGAAATTCGATTGTATCAGTCAAATTAAATGGCTCGAATTATCATCCTTGGTCACGTGCTATGATGATGGCTTTGAAATCCAAGAACAAACTTCACTTTGTGAATGAAGAATTGCCTAAGCCAGAAATTGGTGATCCAATTTTTTCAGCAAAATCATTGCAATACTATGGTTTTGTCATGGCTCACACAATCTTTGGAGCCGTCAATTGCGCAGTGTGTTCTATGGTTGGAGCTTGCTTCAGAATTTCAGAATGACCTAAAAGAAAGGTATTACTACCAAGGAGATTTTTCAGAATTTCGTTACAGAAAGAAATTTATTCATTGAAACAAGGAATTTCATCAATTACTGCATATTTTACTCAGCTGAAGAGTCTATGACAAGAGTTTGAGAATTTTTGACCTATTCCCAAATGCAGTTGTGAGGTCAAGTGCTCATGCAATTTGATTTCCCCAAGCAAGAAATATGGTGAAGGAGATTATCTTATAAGGTTCTTGAAAGGTTTCAATGACCAATACTCAGGAGTTAGATCCCAAATAATGATCATGGACCCTCTACCATCGATCAATAGAGTTTTCTGGCAAGAAAGATAGTTTGGATTGGTGTTGGAGGAATCACAAGCCCTTGCATCCTTCAACAATGCTGGAAGAAGTTTTGCGGGTAGAGGTGGCAGAGGCCAGCAATACTATCCTGCAGGAAGAGGCAAGGGAGGTAGAACCTACAAGCAGTGCTCACACCGTGGGAGGAGTGGTCACAAAGTGGACACGTCACAAAAAACATGGGTATCCACCCAATATGAAGAAGGAATATGTTGTGAATAATTGTATTGGTCAAGAAGAAGATGAGAACTTTGATAAAAAGAAAAGCATCACTTCTCAAAAGGAGATTGGAGAGTGTTCTAGTTCGAGTTTTACTCCAAAACAGCATCAAGCCTTGTTAGCATTACTTCAGCTATCAAATAGTCATGGAAATCATGGAATTAATCAATTCATAAGTGTATCAAATAATCAAAAACCCTCAAGTATGTTTACAACCTGTATATTCCTTTCATAAAAGTTCCTGGGTCACAGACATAGGTGCCACAAACCAGGTGTGCAATTCATTAAGCTTTTTTCATTGTCATAAACTTATCAAGCCAATTCACATAAAACTGCCAAATGGCAGCAATGTCTAAACTAGTTTCAGTGGAACTATTTTTTTCCTCAGAATCCTTTTACTTGACAAATGTCTTATACATCCCTAGCTTCACGTTGAATATAATTTCAGTATCAAAATTAACCAAAACCCTTTCTTGCAAGTTACTCTTTTCTGATGTAGTTTGTCCGATTCAGGATTACAATACATAGAAGATGATTGGTGCAGCTGAGTTGAAATCAGACTTATATGCAATGAATGTTTCCCCTTTACAACATGGTGAATATCATCATGTAAATAATTTTCACGCTAGTAAAATAATCTTTGGCATCTCAGGCTAGGGCACTTCTCTCATGAAAGAATGTGTATGATGCAAAAACATTTTCCCTTTTGTTGAAAATGTGAAAAATGTCCATGTCAAAACAAAAGAAGACATCCTTTAATGTTGATGAAATTGTGAATTCTGAAATTTTTGAACTCGTTCATATAGATATCATCCAAAGTCCCATTGCCACTCCTTCCATGCATGGACATAGATACTTCTCAGCTATAGTTGAACATAAAGCTAGATTCACTTGGATATACTCTATGAAACTGTTAAATATATGTAAATATATTATCTAAGAAAATAGTATCTGTTAAATATATTATTTAGGGAAATAATATCTATATAATTATAGTAATTAGGTAACCGTACATTGGTCTTTAATTTTGTAGCTATGATTACGATTCTCGTTATCAATATATATATATATATATATCCCGTGGTATAGTTGAAACACACGTAATTCCTCTTATGCCTTCTTGTTCTCTCTCATTAACATGGTATCAAGAGCTCACTCGCATACTTAATTGTGTTGTCTCCTCTACTAAAGATTCTGTTTTTCTCAAGGACTGAACGACGGGACAAATGATTGGCACCAGTTGTGAGTCACATGGACTTTATCAACTCCAACCCCTCACACATGCTGGTTCGACGGTGGATTCCTCTCTTCTTTTGCATGCTAGGTTGGGACATTTAAGTCTTTAAAAACTACAACTATTAGTGTCAAGCCTCTCTCAGTTATTTATATTTTCTTATGAGTCGTGTCAACTAGAAAATCATGTCTATAGTTCCTTTCTAAGTCGTGAAAATAAGCAAGCCACATTTTCTTTTAGTTTGATTCATTCTGATGTTTGGGATCTTCTATTTTAAATTTTAGGTATTTTGTTACTTTTATTGATGATTAATCTTGTTGTACATGATTATTTTTAATGAAAAATCATTTTGAATTATTTTCTATTTTTCAATTTTTTTTTAATGAAATTAGAGTTCAATTTAGTCTTCCAATTCGCACTTTGTGCAGTGACAATGCTAAGGAGTACTTGTCACATTCTTTTCAAAATTTCATGGCGTCTAATGGCATACTTCATCAAACTTCTTGTGCTCACACTCCTCAACAAAATGAGGTTGCTGAAAGGAAAAACAGACACCTTGTTAAAACTACTTGCACTCTACTCTTACATAGTTGAATCCTACATCGTTTTTGGGGAGATGCCATCTTAACAGCTTGTTAGCTTATCAATCAGTTGCCTTCTTCTGTTCTCCATAACCAGGTACCACACTATCTTGTTTCCTAAACAGCCTTTGCATTCTATGCCTCTCCGTGTGTTTGGATCCACATGCTTTGTACATAATCATAGTCTAATTAATGACAAACTCTCTCCTCATGCCCACAGATGTATTTTTCTTGGTTATAGCCATTCTCAAAAAGGTTACAAGTGTTACTTTTCAACTCTTAAACATTATTTTATATTTGCTAATGTTACTTTATTTGAGTATGTTCTCTTTTTTAGTTCTCCTACAGTGTTTGAGTTAGAACCAGAGTCTGTCATACATTCATCACTAGTTCCGGTTGTTTTTCACCCACTAGAGATCACACCTCTTATTGATGACCCTCTTCTACATTCGTTACAAGTGTACCATTGTCGGCCACCTTTGTCCACTGTTGACATACCATGTGACCCTCTGCCAGTTCCAACACATGTGCCTCCTCTGGCATTATCACTTGAACCTGATCTCCCTGTTGCACTTTGAAAAAGTATACGTTTCACTCGTAACCCTTCTCCTCATTATGCTACTTTATTATATCATCGTCTATCTTCTTCCCAATATATGTGTCTTTCTTCTTTTTCCTTTGTTTCTATTTGTAAGAATACAACATAAGCTCTCTCACATCCCACTTGGCGTCAAGCAATGTTTGATGAAATGTGTGCGCTTCACAGCAGTGGTACTTGGGACCTTGTTTCTCTTCCTTCAGGTAATTCTATTGTTGGTTGCAGGTGGATATACACTGTCAAAGTGGGTCCTGATGGTCAAATGAATCACCTTAAAGCTCGTCTTATGGCAAAAAGTTATACTCAGATCTTTGGCTTGGATTATGGTGAATGCATTCTTTCATGGCGACCTTGCTGAGAAAGTTTATATGGAGCAACCTCCTGGTTTTGTTGCTCAAGGGAGCCTACAAGATTAGTTTGTCGTCTTTGGAAATCCTTGTATGGTCTTAAATAGTCTCCAAGAGCTTGATTTGGTAGATTCAGCATCGTTGTCTAACAGTTTGGGATGATTCAAAGTGAAGTTAATCACTCAGTTTTTTATCATCACCACTCAGCCACAAGATGCATTTATTTGATTGTGTATGTGGAAGATATTATTATCATTGACAGTGACTATCATGGCATTACACAGTTGAAGAACCACTTATGTCACCATTTTCAAATAAAAGACCTTGAAAAATTTTGATATTTCTTGGGAATAGAGGTGGTACAATCCAAATATGGTATTGTAATTTCTCAAAGGAAGGAAGTATGCATTGAATATATTGGAGGAAACAGGTTTAATAGGGGCCAAATCTATAGATACACTCCTATGGATCCTAATTCTAAACTTCTACCAAATCAGGAAGAGCCTTTGTTGACCCATAATAGTATAGAAAATTGGTTGGTAAACTAAATTACCTCACAATTACTCGACCCGACATTTCTTTTGCTGTTAGTGTGGTAAGTCAATTCTTGAACGCCTCCTGTGAAGGACATTGGAATGCATTGATTTGCATCTTAAAGTATATCAAAGGTGCTCCAAGAAAAGGTCTCATGTACGAAGATAAGAGTCATGATAAGATTGTTAGATATTTTGATGCAAGTTACGTAGGCTCTCATGATAAGAGGTCCATCTCTGGCTATTGTGTTTTAATTGGAGGTAATCTAATTTTCTGGAAGAGTAAGAAGCAAAATATGTAAGCTCTCATGATAAGAGGTCCACATATAAACTTACATGGCTGAAACAACTACTTAAAGAATTGAGATTTGGAGAAGATACACAAATGACACTCATTTGTGATAACCAAACAGCCTTGCACATTGTCTCAAATCCAGTCTTTCATGAACAAACGAAACATATTGAGATTATTTGTCACTTCCTTTGTGAAAAGATCTTATCCGAAGCTATCACAAGTTTTGTCAATTCAAATGATCAACTAACAGATATATTCACAAAGTCTTTAAGGAGTTCCCGTATTCAGTACATATATGACAAACTTAGTGCATATGATTTATATGCTCCAACTTGAGACGGAGTGTTAAAGATATTATTTAAGAAAATAATATTTGTATAATTATAGTAATTTGGTAACGGTATATTTGTCCTTAATTTTGTAGCTATGATTATGATTTTCATTATCAATATAAATATACATTCCTTGGTGTAATTGAGACACACGGAATTCCTCTCATGCCTTCTTGTTTTCTCTTATCTTAACAGAAACATAAGTCTAAAACTGAAAACCTTGTGGCTGAATTTGTATCTTTAGTTGAAACACAATTCAATAAAAAGATTAGAATAATTAGGACAGATAATGGAGTTGAGTTTAATCTTGTAAATTTGTATGTTCTCAAGGGTATCATTCACCCAAAACAAGAAATCCTATGTAAAAAAACACTACAGCAAAATGGTTTAGTTGAAAGAAAACATCAACACATTGGTTGTCACTAGATCACTCCTTTTTCAATAAAGTTTACCAAAATAATTTTGGAACTATGCATGTACTCATGTTGTACATTTAATAAATAGAATACCATTACCATTACTTTTTAATCAATCTCCATATCAAGTCTTAAACAATGAATCACCTGACATATCACACCTAAAAGTCTTTGGATGTTTATGCTTCATTGACATATCACAAAAAAAAAAAAAATAGATAATAGAGCAAGAAGATGTGATTTCTTAAGTTTTAAATCTAGGATCAAAGGATATATATTGTATAATTTGAAAACTCATAAGAGTTTTCATATATAGACATGTCCAGTTTTATGAGCAAGTTTTCCCTAAACTTCAAAACAATATTCTTAATGATTTCCTTTCACTAGCACCACATCAAACAATCCCTCAAACACTTTCTCCCCTTAACAACTGCCATAGAAATTGAAACTCATCATAATCATAACAATCAAGAAAGGGAAACACAAGATCTCTATCCACCATTAAGACATTCTTGAAGAGGAAGAGACCTCCCAATTGCCTAAGGGACTATCATTGCACATTGGCGACCTCTAATGCATCTTCATCTTTAAATACTGATAGGTATCCTTTTTCTCATTACCTCTCTTGTAAATCTTTATCACCTTCACGTAAATACTACTCCTTAAACATCTCTTCCACAGATGAACCTCAGCAATACCAAGAGGCCATCCTACATGATTGCGAGAAAGATGTTATCCAGGATGAATTGCAGGCCTTGATTAAAAATCAGACTTGGACACTCACTACTCTTTCCGATGGGAAGAAACCTATTAGATGCAAATGGATCTTCAAAGTAAAGCACAAGGCCAATGGTTCCATTGGAAAAAAAAAAAAAAAAAAAAAACAAGTGGCAAAAGGGTACACTCAAACAACCGGCATTGATTTCTTGGACAACTTCAGTCCAATGGTGAAAATGACAACCATCAGAGTATTGTTGTCTCTTAAACACCAATGGCATCTGCATTAGCTTGATGTAAACATGGCTTTTATTCATGATGATCTTGCAGAAGAAGTATATATGGAGCCACTAGATGGATTACAGGTTTAAAATTCTAAGTTAGTGTGCAAACTTACCAAGTCCTTATATGGCATCAAGCAAGCTAGCATGCAATGGAATCTGAAACTTACTAAGATTCTTATGGACTCTGGATATATACAATCCAAGTCTTATTACGCATTGTTCACCAAGCATACCACTGTAGGTTTCGCTGTCATCCTGGCTTATGTGGATAATCTAGTTCTAGCAGGGAACGATCTATGAAATTCAGAATGTCAAACTCTTTCTAGACACAAAATTTGGAATTAAAGACCTTAGAAGCCTCAAGTTCTTCCTTATATTTAGAGGTTGCCAGATCTGCCAAAGGGATCTGCTTGTATCAGTGAAAATATGCCTTGGATATGCTCTAAGACACAGGACTTTTAGCTTCAAAGCCATGCTCCACTCCTATGGATAACACTTTAAAAATTCAGCATTATCCTGGACCTCCTTATCATGATGTTACATGCTATAGAAGGTTGCCAGGCAAATTAATTTACTTGACAAATTCCAGATCTGACACTAGCTTTGCTGTTAGCAAGCTAAGTTAATACTTTTCCAACCCACCAACTGTTCATTTCCATGTAGCCCTTAGGATACTGAAATATATAAAGGGTAATCCAGCAAAAGGACTTTTCTTCCCTACTAACTCGGATTTCAGCCTTACTTGCTTCACTAATTCAGATTGGGGTGCCTGTCCACACACTAGAAAATTAGTGACTAGTTTTTGTTTCTTCCTTGGATCATCTCTAATATCCTATAAGTCCAAGAAACAACCAACCATCTCCATATCCCCTTTGAGGCAAAATATAGAGCTATGGCTCTTGCCACTTGTGAAGCATATGGATCACTTACCTTTTCAAGAATTTTGGACTCACTCATTCCAAACCTGTCAACATGTTTTGTGATAACCAATCTGCACTTCATATAGCTACCAATCTTGTCTTCTGTGAGAGGACATAACACATTGAAATTGACTATCACTCATGATTAGGTATAAATTAGTTTCCTTCACTTGTTACCCATTTCCTCCAAAGATCAAATAGCAGACATTTTAACCAAAGCTTTTTCTCCTTCTCTCTTTAACAATTGTATTTCCAAGCTTGGAAGGTTGGGTATACAAATTCCAGCTTAAGGAGGGATGTTAACTGGTGTAATTAGTTAGTCAGTTAGTTGGTTAGCTAGTGGTTGCTAGTTAGTTAGTTTTTACCTCCTTTTTCAGTGGTTAGTTTTTCAACTAAGGCCTTCAATTTTTTCAGATTGTCATGAATTACGTCATGTCAAAACTTGAAAGGAGCGATATCGACAAAATCATTAGGCATTGTAATAGTTTAAAGAGAATGTCAACCAATAAAATCCTCCAACAACACGTTTGGATATGATGAACAAAATGTTAATGCCAAACACCACCATGTCCCTCCCCAATATTAAAAAAGGGGAAAAAAAAGTGTTTTTTATTTATTACGTAATAATATATCTTTCTCAAATCACAAGGACAAGAAAAGTTAAGGTGGCCAAGTCTAAAACATGAGCAAAATATTTGATTTAAAACTCTACATTTTAGCATCAAAATTCCAAAAAGTCAAAATCCATATCCTTTTTCTCTCATTTACTGAGTGTATGTAGGTAGTCAACTTACTAAGTGCTTATTTAATAAACTCTTATCACATAAGAGTTTATGACGTTAAAAAGAACTTATTTTGATAAGTTATGCAAAGAAACTTATTAAATAAGAAAAAAACCTAAAAAAATAATATATTATTTTCACAAGCTCTATCAAAAGTCTCTTAAATGAGCGTTTGAGAACACAAATTAATTAAGCATTTATCCATTTATATAAGGGCTTATGTAGTAAACTTGATCATAAAACTTCTTAGAATAAGTTGGAAAGAGCTATAATAAGTTATCCCGAAAAGCTTATTGAAATATCTAAAAGAGTTTACGGAAGTTATAAATTATTTGCACGAGTCAAAGTTCTTTTCAAGATACTATCAAAATTATTACTCGAAAATGGAAGATACCCAGCAGATTTCAGTTCAAAATCAGTGATTTGCAGTCAAAAAGGAACAAGAGCAAATATAGGGATGAAAATGAAACCAATTGTCCAAACCGACCCCATAGCGATCATTCATTTATCAATTAAAGAATGGAAATAAGATAGTGACGTACATCGGCGTAGGCAGCATCTAAGTAAGAAACATTAATCTCAACGGAAACCCCCGTATTGGCAGCTGAATATCCAACGGTGGGAATAGCAGCGGAACCCACCACGTCCACCAGCGCAGCGGTGGCACCACCATGTAACGAGTTCCCGGAATTCTATGCAAACAAATAAAATCCATAAAACATAAATAAATAAATAAATAAAAATAGAAGAAGAAGTGTACGAGTAAACGTGGAGGTATCTTCATGGAACAAACGACGCGCCCAGGCTCGATTCTATCGACCCGAAGGGAATTCATTATTAAGGGTTCTAGAAACCTCGGAGGCAATTGATCAACCATCGATGCTGTTTCTCCTCCTTTCTCCAGGTACTTCTTCACTGATTCCAAATCCATTTTCACTTCTCTCACTCACTCACTCACTCACCTCTTCATTTCATTCTTAGATAAATTGAACCGACCCCCTCTCTCAAATTTTCTTGTTTGCTTTTCGTGTTTGGAATTTTTCTTTTCTTCTCCACAAATTTATGATTCTTCTATTTTATTTCTTATTTTATTTTTTTAAAATAAGTTACTTATAAATTATATTTTATATTCTCTTTATTAATAATTTATCATTTTTTATATTTATTTATATAATTTAATTTGACATATACTTATTGTAACATATATTTATTTATTTTTAATTTTAAAAATCTTAATTTAATAATTTGAAATATTATTTAAATATATAAAAAATGAAAATTAGCCTTTAATAAAAATAAAAAAAGTTATAATATATTTTATACATGTTATTTATTGTTTTTATTAAAGTATTGTATATATTTTATTTATTAATTTGTGTAAATTTACAAGATGTTATATATTTATTATATTTTTATTATAATTAGTTAAATTTTAATATAAACTTTAATTTAAATTAATAAAAATTAAAGAACCTAAATATGAATAATAAATATTAAAATTAAACATGGATTAAAGTATATAAACTTAAAATATAATTATTTTTTAAAACTATATTAATTTTTTCTATTTTCTAAAATAAAACTTAAAAAAATATTAACTGCTTTTAAAAAAAGAATCATGAAAAGAAAACACTTTGTACACTTAGGTTATTGAAGATGGGTTATTCATGTAACTTAAACTTATCAATCACTAATAAACTTAAATAAGAGATGATGACTCATTTTCATTAAGGTTGTTTATTAGTTGAATTTGGATTCTTCACGTGGGTATATTCAAAGATTTTTAGGTGAGTTATATTGAAATATGTTCTCTTCACCTTTTGACACCAAAATTGCCATCAAAACTATTGTCCACCCCTATCAATCAAGAAATTAAAAGGAGCATGCAAATATGGTTTTTTTTTTTAATTAGGATAAAATTAAAAATATTTTATTAAAATAGGACTTTGACTAAACTCTCACCTTAGTCCTGAGAAAGTTTGAGTCTAGCATTTTAGTTCTTAGAACATTTAAAATATCATGTTAGTCTTCAATTTATTTTTTCGTCATTCATTTTAATCTTTGGCGTCAGACTCCATTAAGAAACTGTGACAAAAGGCTGAGTTATCACGTTAAGTGTTACGTCAGAATCTCACTTTGAAGAAACGGTGTCGTTTTTGGAAGCTGGCGTAGCACTTAGTTGCAAAACAGCGTCGTTCTAATTGAAACCCTTTTTTTTTCAAACTTAATGACATATTTCCTCATTTTGTGTTGAAGAAGAACCATATACTAAGTGCACGTAGAATATCGCTCAAATTTTTGTTCGTAGTTATGTTTGAAGGTGAAATATTTAAAGATTGAAGTTTCTTGTAGTTGAAGAAGGGCCAACAAATAGAGAATTAGGTGGAAAAAAATTTTCTTAATTCAATGAGTCATTTTTTTATTTTGGGGAAGAAAAACTTTAAGTGTTCAATGTTTTAGGGATGAACAATATAAAAAAATTAGATATATAGCTTTTAATTGTGCATGATTTTTGTTTTCTATTGGTTTGATGAGGTTTTTTCATTGATAGATCTGTGTATCAGGCCCTAGTAATGTTCTACTTTTTTGGGTTTTGGTGTTACGCAGGACTATGAGGACTTCGTATCGTTCTGGTTATGATCGACCTTTAACATAGGAACCCGATGGACCAGTCAGATCATTGGTCTTGGCTGTATACATCATCGACAACTAGGCATTATGATGACAAAACCCCTTTTCAGTCACACACTACCCCTATTAGCAAGAATTTTGATGAGGATGAGAGGAAGCCCCTTGAAGTATTTTTGTCCCGAACAATCAGTGATGAGAGCATTCGTGCTCCACCTTCTCGTGTTGAGGTGAAGCTTAAGTATGGACTGGGAGGGAGTTCATTAGGCAGGCAAGTGGCTCTAGTGTCTCTGATTTCTGTTTGGATTGAAAAAATTTTCTTGGCCAAGGTCACTGCGGTGGTTCACATAGCAATGAATGATGAAGAAAAGAGTTGGGAACTAACGTGGTATTTTAAATGTTTTAAGAACTAAAATGTTGAACTCAAACTCTCTCAAGGACTAAAGTGAGAGTTTAATCATAAGACTTTTATAAAACATATTCTTTTTCTAAAATGAAATAATACACGTGTCAACAAATGTTGTTTAAAAATAAACTAACACTTATTTTTAAAATTTTTAATTATAAGAATCGATTGTTTAACTACTAACATTAAATTTTTTTTATTTTTAAATATTAATATCAGCACAAGTGTCATTTAAAAATAAGTTGACACTTATTTTTTTATTTTTTAATTATAAAAATCAGTTGTTTAACTTTAGATACTAAAATTTTTAATTTTTAAATATTAGTATTGGTATGTTGAAGTCCAACACTTGCTAATAAAAAAAATCAAAAGGAATCGATCTCTCAGAGCCAGTGATAAAGTCTCCTCAATTTTTATTCGAAATTGTTCATCAAATGGAAATAGTGACTAATTTTTCTAGTGGTTCTGGATCAATTCTTCATCAACCGGGCCAACATGCACGCTCCTCTTATGATAGGTTTCAGTGGTACACGATAACTGCCAAGAAACCAAGGCCAGTTTGGAAATTGTTCACTATAAAGTTTTTATGGAATCAAAAGACGTTGGGCAGACTATGGACCTCTTGTTGCTCAGGTCATACGATAAATTGAACAGAAAGTTGGCATACATGTTTGGCGTAAAAAAATTTGATGTTAAATGTGCTTTGTTGCAGAAACTTTTTTTTAGTCTTCTAATTAGCAATTATCAAATTTCAACTTACCGATACTAATATTTAAAAATTAAAAAATAAGTCTCAACTTATTTTTAGATGACATTTGTGCCAATACTAATATTTAAAAATAAAAAACTTTAATATTAATAATTAAACAATCAATTCTTATAATTAAAAAATAAAAAAAATAAGTGTTGGTTTATTTTCAAACGATATTTGTGCCATGTATACTATCTTACTCCAGATAGGAATATGTTTCATAAAAACTCAATTTTAGGAAAATGTTTTAATTTTACCCAAATTAAGCAAAAAAAACTCTAAATATAGTTAAGTAGTTATACTCTTCCTTTTTCTCAACTCCTTTTTTCTCCCTTTTTGTCAACCCTTTTATTCTTTTTCTTCTCTTTCCTCGTCTTCCACACACTACTATTGTCTCGATGGGTCTATGAGAAAGACAATTGTGTTGCAATACAGAAAATAGAGAGGAAGTGCAATTGGATGTGAGGAGGTGCAGTGTAGTAGATCATATGTACTAAGAGATAATAATAATAATAATAATAATAAAAAAAAAAAGGTATTAAGGTAACAAATAGCGAGCCTTACAAAAAGTAAAAAGAATAGAGCAAAGATGCAGAGAGAAGGGTGGCGAGATCATAAATTAGGTAAAGGAGGGGAGAGGATTAGGGTTTCCAAAAATAATTCCTCCCTTTGTATATATCCTTGGACAAGTTGGGTAATGTTGAGCTAAATTTAACCAATTCGCACCAGCTTGCATGAACCCAATTCAAACTACTAATTTATATTCTTTTTTACCCCAACCCATTTTCATCTACCTGATTTTGATTTTAGTTGCTTCAAGTATTTTGGATTAGATTGCCTAGCCCTAATTTTCATTACTTCATCAATGAAGCCTTTTACATGACAATTGAGTAAAATTTCTATTTTTATCTATGAAATATATGATATCACTAAAATTGGTCCTTTAAATTTAAAATTTAAAATGTTAATTTTTGGTATTAACAACTATCAATTAATTTAGTCTTTATTATTAAGAAACGTTAAAATTGAGTAATAGAATAACGATCACTTACGTTAAGTGAGACTTGAAAGTTCATTTAACATAAAATGATACCATTTTAAGATCTTTGAAAAATAGTTATTTTTCATCTTTGACTCTGAGATTTTTGAGTAATAATACTCCTTCCTTTTCTTCTATTTTGTCTTCTTTTTTAGTCATTGTACCAATGATGTTCACCTCTCAACAACTTTGTCAAATATCCCACAAGCTTCTCCAACTTGTAATGTTGCACCTCTCTGCCAAACCTCCTAAATGTCATTTTTAGTGCAACAAGAGAAAGGGAAGAAAATGAAACAAAAGAAGGAGAAAATACATAGGAGTGAGAAGTTGGTGTTATGTTTTGGGGGTGTGCAACATTACATGCTACATGCTTGTGAGAGGTTTAGTAAAGTTGTTGGGAGGTGAACATCATTGATGAGGTGGTCAAGGAATAAGATGAAGAAAAAAAAGGAAAAAAGAGAAAGAGATATTACTGCGAAAAAATATCATAAGTCAAAGAATAAAATAAACTATTTATAAAAATCTTAAAATGATATCATGTATTGAAAATAGACTTTCAGATATCACTTAATGTGATAAATTATCACTTCGTACTAATTCGGTTCTTGAGATGCATTTCCTCTAGCTCCTTAAAAATATATTATATAAGGTCATCCTAAAATTATGATCCATTTCTTGTCTAAAATATTTACTTGTAGTATACCATATATCAATAAATTGTCATAATTTTTTTTTACCTTGTGTACATTCTTATAATGATGATGCTTTTTCAAAATAAAACTTTGTTCTTGAGCATCTCAAACTAGCCATCCTTTAGAAGGTATTGTTAAAAGATCATCAAGTTCTAATGAAATGAAAAAAAATTCAATAGACTTATTAGAGAGAGGGTCTCATTGGCATGTATCAAATAGAAATCAAACCTACAAATTCACTAATTAAGAATTGAGTGCTTTAACCATTCAATCATGAATGCTCAGCGAAAATTCTCATAAATGGTGAATAACCAAATTTTAATTGAAGTAAAATCTTTTGGATAAATGAATGCAATTTTGGAGATTCAATTAAAGAAAATATATTCAAATTTTGGATTTTCGAATTAAGAGAGATCAAGAATTTTCACTATTTCTTTTATTCATATTTTCTTTCGTTAAGAGTCTTATAAAACTCTTGGACCCTCAAATTTGAGTTTCTTACTTTCATGTAATTCACAAAGTTCAACAAACAACAAATATTTTACGATCAAAGATGTAATACTCTTTGTATTAGAGATAATTTTATATCATAATAATAATAAAAGAAAATGGTAAAAAAATGTCTATTTGATATGATTTCTTCTTATATCTATGAATTTTACTAAAGACAAGAAATTATTGAAGAAAAAACAAGATATTTCTTTTGTTCTTTTTCAATAATTAAAAAAATAAAGAAATGTTAATATATTTAAGATAATTATATACTTATAAAATATCATCTCAATTTATCCTACTTCATCATATTCGAGATGTGATATAGTTTTGAAGAATAAACTAAATAATTTCAACAAGATTTTATTAATATTTTTTAACAATAAAAACTAAATTCATTGATTATTGATAATCTCAATTATTAAAGTTTAAAATTTTAAATTTTAAATGATTATTTTAAATGACATTGCACATTTTAAAAATTAAAATAAAAATTTACTTGACATAAGAATGCATTTTAGCATTATTATTAATTTTAAGAGTACAAAAGAACCTATTTAAATTTATAACCTTCTAACAAAATCTTTGATTTTTATTTTTATTTATTTTTGTCAAACGATCAATTCTCTTTAATTTATTATAGTTAGTACAAACACTTTTTGGTCCATAAACAATCATGACTTAACTTGAATCATGATAGGTTACTTACATGATTTTTACTACAGGTGGAAAAACAATTAACACCTAAAGTATAGCCAAAAAATTAACAGGCGATTTTGATTGGAAATCAGGTAAGATTGAAGATCAACTTATTCTCTTTTGATTTCATTTTAATCCACCTTAATTTATGTTTCACAAACTTAGTAAGATTGAGGGCAAAGGTTGTGTTGCCTATCCAAACCGAAAAACCATCCATAACCATCGCTCCCAATGTAACCATGGTAAAAGCTCCACCATACCAATAACGCACACACTGACTCATTACCACCTCTACTTATAATTTCACAACCTATGAGGCCTCTGCCAACAAAGCCCCTAACCAACTTGAATATGAATCTATTTCATGCAAAAACTAGATGTTCTATTTTCATTTAAACAAATTCAATGTGCTTAAACAAAAATAGAAATTATTTAAAAAAATTGTAAGAAAACAAGAGGAGGAGGGAGGTTGAAGGAGAGGACTTGAGAGAGTTGGAGGACTGTAGGAAGGAAAGACAAAGTTAATAGAAAAAAGAGGAAGAGGAAAAAGGAAGAGATATGAAGTTGGTGAAGAAGAGAGGGGAAAAGCAGAGAGAAGGAATAAAGAAAAGAAAAAACAAACAGAACTGGACCTTTTAGTATTGTCCAGTATTTGTATAAAGAATAAATCCTTTTCCAACCAACTTATACTACTACTCTACCCTACTAATATCGTTAAGTTTAATAAGAAAAACAAACTCATATCTAAATATAAAGATATCTTATTAAATAATTTAAAATATCATAATAAATATATATAGAATATTATATATAATTTTGAAATAGTAAATATTTTTATTTCTGAATTAAAATTTATTTTGAACTTGTATTTAAACACATAAAAAAATTATAAAAAATATACATTTTAAGATTTAATCTACAAATATAAAAAATTAAGCTGTAATTTTATTATTTTTATTTTTTAATATGTATCAAAAATACACAATAAAAATTTACATACAATAAATTTTTATTAAAAATTATAAAATATTGTACAATTGAATGTATTGATAATATTAAATGTTATAATCTTTAATAAATTTATTATTAATTTCTTAACATTTATGCTTAAACACATGTTGAAATACTGTATTATTATTATTATTATTATTATTATTATTATTATTATTATTATTATTATAAAATAAAAATAAAAGCACAAAAAGTAGATTTTGACCTTAATGCAATTTTAAAGGGTTTTTCAGTTTAACTCTTCGTAAAAGTATTAATTGTTATGAGCATAATAGATGAGAAAAACTTCGCTTACAAAAATAATTAATTAAATGAAAACAAAATTATGACTTAATTATCATGTTGAGCCATTTATTTTACTTAAAGATAGATCTATGAAAGGAAGCTTACGGCCTCTTCATTTAATAATGTGACTTGGCATGCAGATTTTAGAATGCACAACCATATAATTGAACTTCTATCAAAAGTAGATCATGAACTTCATATAATTGAAGGCAAGTTGGTAACACACACACATGTGACAACAGTGGGCACCAATCAGGAAACTTAATGAGAAGTGACATATGCACATATTTGACAATTGCCAATTGCCCGAAGATGAGGTAACACTAAATTTTATTTTATTTCTGGTAAAAGACAGGCCAAGGCCTGAAGGGAAGAATTACAGAGAAAAAAAATGCTGATAGCATCGGCAATAAGAAGGAAAAACAATTGAGGGAGTGGAAATAAAAGCTCTTACAACATCAGCAGGGGAAAGCTAACACTGAATATGAACCTGAATCGCTTACTTCAGTGACATATTTGCTGATTTAGTGACTTTTACATTTTACTGGCAAGGGCAAGATATTTAGTGTGACGCCCTTGAGCAAAAATTTTGCCACTTTTCTTCTTCCTCAACTCCACGCTCACAACAGCAACAGCCTTTCCCACACGTAGAACCCTGGCATCGATCTCAATCTCCTCCTAACAACATTTTGAAGCAACTTTAGCATCAAACTTGATCAAACTCTACAACAATAAAAATAAATTATTTACCAGATGTATGTCTGGTTCATTTACAATTTGAATTGTAAAGTGAATTTTATGTAAAAGTAAATTTAAATGAATTGTGGCATATATGTTCAGTATTCTTAGTAAAATTCAATATGAATTTTTTAACTAAATTTAAAAAATTAAATTTGTTAACTCTATAAAATCTAAACACATGCTACATTTTAGCATCAAAGTTTAAAAATCAGCATTCTTAATTTTCCATTCCAGTGTACACTAAAATTCTTAGGACTGAGATCTTCTCATGTTTTGAGGTCAACTACATTCTCAGTTAGTGTTTTGTTTGCACTTTCATTTAATAAAAAATACACTAACTACAGGTGCATCGGAGGATCTCTATCTAAATTCTTATCACTATTTTTTTTTATGCGTTATTAAAATTTCTATATTTTTTGTAATAAATAAAATAAAAGTTTGTTCTCAACATAAAATTAACGTTAATTATTTAAAAGTAAATATTTATGTTAAATAAAATATTGAATACACAATAAATATTAAAGAATAACAAATACATTTAACAAAATTTACTACTTTCCAATAGTTGAACTTAACCAAAGGAACCCTAATAGAACAGAACAAAAATAATGCCGTAGAAGATAGATACTGACATGGGCATGGACAGCATCCAAATACGAGACGCTGATTTCGACGGAAACTCCCGAATTCCGTGGATATCCGGCGAAGGGAATGGCGGCTGCGCCCACCACATCCACCAGCGCAGCGGTGGCACCACCGTGCAAGGAATTACCCGAATTCTTGGATATAGGGGTGGGCGAAGGGTAAACATATAAACCATCAATTAAATTAAATTGAAGTTATATTAGGGAGATACAAATGAAGGAAAAATAAAGTGGAGATTATATATTATATATACGTACTAGTAAGCGTGGTGGTATCTTCATGGAGCAAACGATGTGGCCAGGTTCGATGAGATCGACGCTGAGGCCATTCATGATTAAGGATTCCAAGAACTTTGAAGGCGTTGAATCCACTTCACTTGTGTTTTTGCTCCCTTTCTCTAAGTATTTCTTCACAGAATCCAAATCCATTCGTCTTCCTTCTGTCATTCGTTTCCTCTACTTTGACTTTCAATCATCCCCTTTACCAACCATCATTTGCTGGTCTGGTCACTACGATTAAAATATGTATTGAATTTTTTGATATATTTTTTGCTTTTAATTAGTGTTTTGGAAGTTAATTGTCATTTACTTTGTTTATATTTTTTTTTTTAAATTTAAATAAAAAATATATATACTTTGCAGGAATATAACTGAATTTATTAATTTCTTTATTTCAATATTCGTTCTTATTTGTGAGACAGGTCAGGTTGTGCAGAACAAGGAACTACGAGAGCAGGTGCCTCTGCAACGGGACTCTGCCCGCATAAGAAACTAACGGAGATAGCCCACAACTCTCTAATTGCCTAGTCTAAATTCAATTTTCCTGATTCATATAAGAAACTAATACACTTTCAAATGCTTCGAGTTCGAAATCATCGATACAATATGAGCTGTGGTTTAATTTTAGACATCTGCGTTATGATTTATCATTCCTAGTTCCTACACAGGACCCTTTCGATGTCCCATACAAATGTGTGTTTGAATTTGTATTAAAAAATCTGCACACACCAATTTAATGTAAACATTATAATTCACAGTGTTAACATCAACTTACCTTTATAGATATTTTTAAACGTAAATACAACCATGCTATAAGTTGTTTACATTACATGGGAGAGGGATGAAATATTAATCCACTTCAATGTTTTATCTTTTCTTATTAAAATTCTTTCCTGATTTATTTTTCGAGTTTCTTAAATTTGTTTAACTATTTTTTTAATATATATCACAATAAAAAATTAATAAATAAATTTGTATTAAAAATTATAGCATTTAATACTATTAACATATTAAATTTTATAATTTTAATAAATTTTATTATATGTAATTTTTTATTAAAAAATATTGCTTATGATGAAAATATTAAGGCTTAATTAAGAGTTATATTTAGGAGATAAGAAAAGTGAAAGGGAAAGGAAAAGAAAAAAGGAGGGGTTAGTGAAATTTAATTTTTGTTTGAAAGTTAATTAATTTAGAGGGAGAGGGTTAGGGAGTTTTTCTAACCCTTCAACCCCTCTTAAACTTAATTTTGTAAGTTACTCAATTTAAAAGATTTTTTAAATAAATTTTTAAAAAAGACTAATTTAAGATAAGAAAAATTATTTTTTTAAAAATTATTAGTTTTTAAGGTGAAACTTTTTTTAAAATTATTAAAAAATAGAAATATGAATTTTAAAAATATTAATTTTTAGAAAGAGAAAAATATATAATTTATGTATATTTTGAAAAAAATTACAGAAAAGAATAGTAATAAATTAATTTTTTAAAATATATTAACTTTTAGAATGGGAATTTTTTTTTAATTTATAAAAAAAATATTAATTTTAAAACATTTAATTTTTATATTTTTTTTAAAAAAATAAAAATATATAAATAAAAAATATAAAAAATAATAATATCATTTATATTATCAACTCTCCTATCCATTCCTTTTCATATTAAATATCCAAAAAAAAAAAAAAAATAGTTTAATCCACCTTCTCCCATCCCTTCCTTCTCCCTTCAAATTCTTTTCTCCTTTCAGCTCTAAACTTTCAAACAAAGTCTGATGAGAAATATAAAAGTAAAGAAATATAGTATATTATAATTTTATTATATATAAATTTTTCTATGAACGTTTTCAGGAACTTGTTTTTTCTAATATGTTGCTTAAAAGAAATCTCAGGTCTGAAATAATTATTATTATATAAACACAGTTTTGCTAATTAATATTGCTCAGATTAAATAAATTAAACGTTTTCCAAAATAAACTAAGGAAATTATTTGTTACACGAGTTTAAACTGAACATTCCTCAGTTTCCAATGTCACGAGGGTTGAATGAGTAAATAATTCCTCACACTTACAGACTTAGGGTTGACTGAATTCTAGAAACACATATGCTACAAAATATATGTTCCTATTTCATTAGTGACCGCTCTGTTCAATCAGGATCACTAACTACTTGGGCCAGCTTCATCATGATTCTTACAACAAAACCCACTGTCACGAGGGTGTTTATCAGATTCATGTTCATCCTCATCACTATCATCTTCATCAAAGGGCTTCTGCTTATGGAAGATACAACACTTCTTGGAGCTCTTCTTCTGCATGAACTCATTATCTACAGTGTCCTCTTTCCATGTGACCTTCTTCTTCTTGCGATTGAGGGGAAGGAACAGTACTTCTGGTTGCTGTTGTTCTTGCTGAGAAGAAGAGGATGATGGGTCAGAATTTCCAATTGTTATGGTGGTGGTGGCAGTGGAAGACAAGGTCACAGGCCTGGTGGTGTTTCTGCGTCTGTCCATGGTTGTTTTCTTACAGTTCGAGAGATTGGAGAGACAAATATAGCAAGTTTATGGGATCTCGATTGAGTAATTCTGTAGGTTGCTCAGTTCCAGCTTTACTTCCCTTCAATCCAATTCAACTAGGAAATCTGAAATAATGTTAATGATTAATAACCAACATTTGGTTAGACAACTTTATATGCTGCTCGCGTAAATTATTTATTTTCAATATTTTTAACTGTAAACTATATTTTAAAGTCAAAGAAGAGAAACATCTTGAGGGGATGCAAGCAAAAAGCTAAAGATGAAAAAGGAGTTTCTGAATGTGAATAGGAACCTAATAAAATGCATAAAGATTTCAATAAAAATAAGGACCTAAAAACATGATAGGAACTTGCCAAGCAAGAATCAGAACTGAACACGCACAAACATCACTACTAAATGCAATCAAAATAGGAACAAAAAGCATCATTATTCAGATACACTATCTAGTAAGACAATTAGATCACTGCCAGGGGTGTGCTAAGAGTTAAAGGATCAAATTTATATCCATCCAAAAACGGGAACTCTGTACCCGACTGTACGAACATCCAACTAACAGACAGTATCCACTTATAATCACTCATAATTTAAAAGGGCGATCACCTGCTATTCGTTGAGTGTGACTGCCTCATATTATATGCATAATCCATCAAATACAACCTAAACAAGAATCTATAATTCCTACATCCAACAGAAGTTTAATTAAAAGGAAAGCATCTTATATCAAACCCCTAAGCATCTTAATCAAAGACCCACAAATAAAACTATAGATTACCCAAAAATATATCACGAAAAGCAAGTTAATGCTCAGACATAGAAGTGATTCCCCATAAAAATCTTTATACATAAATTAAAATGTCACAGAAACCAAGGGTTTAATTTTGAGTATTATGTAGAAGATACATGGATTTACTGCAGTACTGATATCCAGCTAATGCTCATAACTCACAATTATCGTATTGTGTGTTGGTTGTCCTTATTACTACTCTCTAACCAATTGTCTCATGAAGACCCATATAAGCTTCCAAAACAACAGCTTGAACTCAGTCCCCGAAAGGCCAATACACCCAACACATCTGACCGGAAACAAATAAAAGTTTAGTCTACATATCACGGGTATGTTCAGTCCAAATTCATATTTCAGGTCAAATGCATGTTAAATCTTCTGGAAAAACTTAAAGCAAGCATATTCAACTAGAAAATAAAACATTGTTGAGCCTAAAATTAGTGTATGAAGCAATGAAAGCAAATTATTCTGAAAAACTGAATCCTGATCAACTCACAAAAGTAGCTTTCTATTTTCATTGAGAAACAACATCGTCAAGATGATGGACCACAACAACCAAAAATAGCCCAAATTAAGCATATAAAAAGATCAAAGCAAACAAACATCCAAAGGAAAACAACAACCTCACATAATGCCACAAATCTTCTCACATCAAACAACAATACCCCAAAATTCATTACCCAAGGAGAAAGCACTGAAAAGGGGAAGCCATATTGAAACCTAACTAACATTTTTCTCCGAGAGATTTTGTCAATATAGTTAATCCATACTTGAAGGGGAACAAAAAGAATATTTCAAAATCTGAAACAAAGCCATCTTTCTAACACAAACCGCGTGGGTAATGCACAGAGACCCTAAATAAAAAAAACCACGGATAAACACGAATTATATTCCATAAACATTCTTGAATTAAGAACACCCAAGATAAAGAATTAAGCATATGACAAACGACCCCAATAGATTTCATGTACCAAATGTATCACTTCTCAGGAAACTTAAACTTGTTCTAAACCTGAATTACGCATATAAAAAAAAACCCAAAACAAAATGTATCACGTTAGATTCAACCAAACAGTGTTAAGAATTTGTCAGCAATTACGAAATAAGCAAACGAAAGAATAACAGAAACACGTTAAGAAATCAGAAAACCTATATCTATACCTGAATGGAGAGGGATGACTAGGTGAGAGACGAAGGACCAACAAATTGCAATCGGAATGGAGGAGCAGAAGAAGCAAAGACCAAAGAATGCAGAGAAGCAGCGAGAGTAGGTAATTTAGATAGGCGGATTTGGGAATTAGGGTTCTTGCGGGAGAAAAGCGAAAGCAAGGAATGAGATTGAGAGGAAGAGTTAAGTATTGTTGTTTGAGAAAGGGAAATAGAATGTGAAAAGGGCGAAGAGGAAAAGCCCTAAAAGCATGCAGCAGGAAAGAAACGCAGGTGAAGCAGCCAAGAGGCGAACAACAGATTCAGCAAACCACAAAACATAGCATCGAAATTAACCCAAAACGATTTAAAAAGCCCTCAGCCCCAAACAAAAACTGCACCACCTTCACCAAACCCCATTTTACAACCTATCAATCTATTTAACCTCTCTTCCTCGTCTCGCATTTTTTAATCGGGTAAACAGCATTAGAGTGCGATCATTTTTTAAAATAAAATAATTATTATATATAATTTAACAAATATTAAATTTTAATATTTGTAAAATTACTCATTTTCTAAATTTAAAGTTTAGATATATATTTTTTTATATTATATTTATATCTTTTATTTTTAATTTATTTATTTTTTATTTTTTAAATAAATTAATCCATTGACATGAGAAATATGTACAGTATTAATATTTTTAACTCGCTTAAAAAATAGAACGAGTTAAATTTAATTTATTTTTCAATTGGTTTAAAATAAGATGGAGTAAAAGGAGATAGTTGTATTTGCTCAATTGCCATGAATATTCTTATAAGATGTGGTTAATGCATTATTTTGTGCATTATCCTTTTACACAACTATAGGTCTTATTAAGCAAGTGATAAATAATAAAATTTTATTAAAAATTATATTGAAATATATTTAAAAAATAAAAAAGTAACTTGTTAAGAGGTTATTTTTATCGTGCTCTACACAAAAAATAAAGCATGTATACTATAAAAATTATTATCATAAATATAATAAAAAATGTTTAAATACTATTTTAGTTTAATATAAAATTTATCTTTTAATTTAGCCTTTATATAAAAAAAAGTTGCTAACAAGTTCCTAAATAAAAAAAAAATTAAAATAAATTATGCTATTAACATTTGTATAACGTTCCTGTGTATGACACATTTTTCTATGAAATTTTTTTGACAAAATTATATTTTTAATCCTTTTAATTTTTTTTACTTTAGTTCCTTAATTTTAAAAGTTTTAATTTAATCATCTAATTTTAAATATGTCTTTTTTTATTTAAAAAATTATCTTTTTCTATAATTTGTACTCAGTTTTTTTTATATATGCAATATTTTTTTTCTCACCTCTTCTTTCTCTTCTTTATTCCCTTAATATTTGAGGAGTCTTTTTTTTTTATCTTAAAAAGCAAAATTAATAATGTTTTTAGAAAAATGATCATAGTGTTAATAAATATAGGTCATCCCAATAGGACATTTTTACTTAATTAGGGAGAATTTAATAAGTAATTATCAAAATAAAGTATTTTTGAAACTTATTTTCTATTAAAAAATTATATGCGACAGAAGTATCGTCTCACTCATAATGTCATCTCTATTAACACTGACACTCCAAAATAATTTCAAATATGTATTGTACACTAAACTTTCACTTCCTTTCTATTAATAATGTGTGAAGTTTCCCTCTAGCAAGTTCTTAAAATATTCAATTTGATCATGACATGACAATTTTGTGAAAAATTCTCTAAATATTCCCTAAATGCATGACAAGTTTCATAAATTTTTTTTTTTTGTTATTTTGCAAAAAGATTCCAAAAAACATTCTTAAGTACATAAACCTTTTCAAAGTATTTACTATAACTTTTTCTTCTATTGCATTTTGAGACTTATTATGGACATTGTATATGTTTTAGAGTTCATGCTAGAGCATAATAGGGTCATAAAGCTAGTGAAAGCATAGATAAACTTTCGTATCATATCAATTAATGATATGTTTAACTATTTAAAGAAAATAAAAATTTTAGAATTATCTTAATAAAAAAGTGACAATCTGCAAGTCATAGAGGACAGGTAATTTTCATTAAAACGCTTCATCCTGATTCATCTCTTTGTATTTTGTATTTTATGTTGTTTTGATTATGTCTGTTATGTTATGTTCTGTACCCTATGGCAAAGCAAAGTACACATGATTAGATAAAACAATATACAAAGGCGATTGGGCATATGAGAAAATGAATGGGAAAGGGAAGAGGAAGAATGGGTTGTAAAGGAAGGGGTGGGAGTGGAAAAGGGGGAAGGAGTGGGGTGGGAGAAAGGTTGCTAAAAGGAAGTTGTGGGGAAGTGAGGGGAGGGGCTGTGGAGAAGAAAAAATAGTTAATTTTTTTTTATGTAATTATATAAAATGTGTATAGAGATTATTTGTAATTATATAATTAAATAATAAAAAATAAAATAATGTGGTATGACACATAACACCATGTAGAAGTGCTAAGCTGACACTTCGTCAACTAGCTCAGTACTTAATAGAAGGAAGTTGACGGAAGGGACTAAATATTGATTTCTTAATTTTTCAAGAATTAAATCCTAACAAAAAATTTTATAAAGACTTATCACGAAATGTCAAATATTTAAAAAGACCAAAAATATAATGAAGCTAACTTTTAATTCTTCTATATTTCCATTTGCTTCATGTCCATTGTTAAAATATTTATTGAGATAGTTCTCCCATTTGTCTTTGCTGTCTTAATTTGTCACCAAAATTTTTTATTCTTCATCTTTAATACATCTAACTTGGTTCAAATTTCTAGATTTTCTTTATCTTCTTTTCGAAATCTTGTATATCTTTCTTTCACTATATTTTCTTTTGAGATCTTAATAGAACTTCTCAAAAGCCTTAAATCGTGCTTCACTCACTTCTTTTCTTTCCTTATTTCTTGCATTCTGATACCTTGCCCAATTTTTAAATTGTTACATATAAATTGATCTACTTTAATGCACAACAATATCTAGCAAAAAATAATAACTCTATAACTAACTTGGACTAACAGCTAACAGAAACATACAATAGAAAAGAATTAAGTCTACTAACTAAAATAACTAATTATCGTTATAAGTAATGATTTCGTGAGAAAACTTCAACCAATAAGAATAATGAACATTAAAGTAGACTTTCAAATAAGTGTAGCTGTCAAGCAAAATTTAAAGTGAATATCAACATGAATTCTTCTTGGTGGCATACAACCCATTTTTGTTTATAACCACAGTCATAAACTACTAGATGAACAATTTTGTGGAATCCTTCCAACATATAAAAAATTTACGCAAGTGAATAGCTTCAAAAGGCTAGTATAGGACCTCACCTTGTATATGGTTCCTTTGTTATTCAATTAGGAGAATATGAAAAAATAGGCTTAGCTGCTTAGTCTAATGCTAAAGAGATGCTAAGCAAAAAAGGACCAAAGTGAAACTAAAACCGGAACTTGTACCCAAAAGCGCTAGGAATTGCAAGGAGGGAAGAGAGCTGTAAAACCCTTTCTTTGAGTCCTAGCAGTGACTTTTAAGGAGTTTCAACGGCTCGAGACGAGTTTTGCACTCGTTCCTTAGCCGTTAAGCAAAAGAGGACTAAAAAGAAACTAAAATCAGAACTTAAGCTCAAATAGGAACTCGTGCAAAACTCGTTTTCAGCCACTGAAACTCCTTGAAAGTCACTCTTAGGACTCAAAGAAAAGAGCAACACTTGTAAATGAACTTACATTCCAACTACTTCTGCCGTTAAAATTACGAGATGTTTAGGAAGTGAAGTTTATATGTAATAATCAAATAATACTTACTATTGCCTTAAAGTTAATCTTCCATAAATGAATTAAATTCACAAAAATAAATTGTCATTGAATAAGAAAAATTGTGCTTTTAGGAGAAATTACAATTAATTTTGTTTGACATATTCACTAAATCTCATAGAAAATCATGTTGACTATATTTGTAATAAACTTGGATCATATGCCTTATATGCTTCAACTTAAGGGAGTGTTAGATAATAATTTAGAATCTGATTACATATATATCAATAAATTAGGATTTAATTATTTTTTTTGGGCTAATTGAGATTAATCCTATTGTATCTCATTGTGAACCCAATTTGAATAAAATTTCAAATCTAACCTAACTTACTAAAAATTGTTTGAATTTGATTATATTTTTACTTTTAATTTTGTTAAAATGATAAATAAATTATTTAATGATCTCATTTACAGTAATTTAATTAAATCTTTTGTACAAATACAAAATTTATATTAAAAAATGAGATATAAGAATAACATTAAATCAATCTAATACTAATAAATTTATAAAAAAATAAAATAAGATTTATATAACAATAATTTGTAAATTTGAGAGTAAAAATAATAAAAAATAATTAAATATCACGATTTAAAAAAATAAAATTGTATGGACATAAACAAAATGTTAATTATATATACATGATTCTAATTAAATTACATCAAATTTTAAAATCAAATCTAAGATTTAATCCAATTCAATTAAAAAATTATTATTTACAGTTTTGATTTTTAAAAAAAATTTAACTTTAACTTTTACTGTGTAATTTGTACAGTTTACATTAAATCAACAAGGACCCACATATTTGCTAGGAGAAACGAAACTCATGGAAGGAATACTGATCCCATTCCTTTTTATTGAACACCATAATTTAAGCATTACGTAACTCAAATTAATTCTGAGTCCTAAGCCCATCCACCCTGAAAGATTGACTAGGATTGTTGGGTTCAGATTCCCTTGTCACATGCAAAACGACGCCCCTTATCTTCCTCCTCCAATCCTTACCCCCATCCCTCGGAACCAACAAAAAAATTAAGAAAATGAAAGAGATGTCATTAGACACACCACAGGCAGTCCACAAACTTGCAAAATGTATAAGTTAATTGATATCCAAAGGGTGTTGTAATCGTGTGCACAAAGTACTCTTTTTCAAATTCCCTCCAATGTACAGTCAATAATAGTCGGAACTCATGAAGATTAGCTAGTGTAATTGTAAAAATTAGCTTAATCCGAAATGTTTAGGAAAAAAAAAATTCAACTCAAATTACAAAACAAATAAATAAACGAAGGATAAATTAGTAAGCAATACATTAGGAGTAGAAGAAAATAATACATAATAGGGTGATCTAGCACAAAAATAAACCACAAATATTTAAGAATAAAGAAAACTAGGAGGGGTAACTAAAGCTGTAATCCATGAAGGTCTCAGCAGTTAGATACCCTCTATCCTTCGGTCCTAGTAAAACTTCAAGGAGGCAAAACCAAACTAAGGCTTTCTTTAAACAAAAATCTAATTGCAAATGTGTAACCAAAGGGGGAGAAAAACAAATTAACCCCCTCCCCATTGAATTCCACAGTATTAAGTATCTACTGTAAAATTTTCTCAAGTGGTTTAGAGAAAACCAAATCAATTAGTTTTCTTCTCATCTTCCTTAGCAGCGTCTGTCTCTGCAGAATCCACAGCCTGATCATCCTCACCTCCAAAACCAAATTCATTTACACGTTTCTTGTCGACTGGATAAATCCACCTCTGGTATAAATATATGAGAAAGATAAGATCTGCAAGGCAGGAAAGAACAAAAGAAATTAAGGCAAAAATAAAGCTCATTTGATGAACCGATATTTGCATAATGTGTAATTTTAGGAGAAAAATCAAAGTAGAGTTAATCCAGCTTAACAATAACTCATAATTGGAATAAAGTTTCATAAATTAGTGCTTTCAAATTTGTCCAATAATTGAACAGAGAGCTGGTTTCAAGAATGATGAATTGACAACCCTTTCAGCCAAGTGGCGGTCATGAAGGTTCATGTATAGGCAAGCTAGCAAATAGTATAATATAAAATGTCATCACATCTACTCTATAGGTTTTGAAACACCTAGAACTATCAGCTCCAAAACTCCTTCAACTAGAAGGAAACTACGGGGTTCTAGTTTTTTGCTTTTTCAAAACTGTTATGTCAAATATTATTTAAAAACTGTTTCTTGAAAAGATAAAACTGTTTGGTAACACTTTTAACCAGTTTTAGAAATTAAAAAACAACACAAGAATTAAAAAACATCACAGTTGTTCTATTTTTGTTTTAAAAAAACAGTTCTTCCTTTTAATTTTAAGAATAATTGATTAAAAAAGAGTCAGCACAGCAAACGTTCTTATGTTTTTTGGTTTTCAAAAACTAAACTTTTTTTAGACAGTTATCAAAAAAGCCTAATTGCACCTAGCTTCCTCCGAAAACTATCTTCCTTTTAGATTATCTGCAGTTATTCTACTCACAGTTGACCATCTTTCCACCTCCAATCATCAGGGCATAGCACCTCCTTTCTTTAAAGAAGACAACATTTCATGAATCACAAGTATATCTTAAATGAGGCTTTCCTTAGTATCTAAATCAGTTGCGAAAATAGCATGTCCATGAAGATCTCAATCTTACCATCACGGAAGACAGAAAGCCGATGTAATGTTGGCATTTTAATGACAAAAGCAAAAAGATCATCAATTATCGTGTTGAGAAACTTGTAAGTCATTTGCCTCCAAGGTAGATGAGCAACAGATTTCAGCTTGTAGTTGATGAACAATTGAGGACACATCATTATAAAACCTGCAACAGTTTTTTATTACAAAAAGTACAAAGTAACAAAGCTTACTAATCTTAGAAACATTTCAGTATAGATGGACACACAAGTATTATTAAAAGAATCATATCTTTTTAACTTTCAAAGAACTTAGCTTAAATTTTAATGTGATACTTTAAAATACGATGCTTGTTTAACTTCTTTTGGAAGGCTGGCTCATTATCATTGAAAAAAATATACAAAAGTATCTTTGTTTGAAAAGGTAAATATGATATTTCATTTTGAGATCTTTTTGCAAAGAGACCAAGTACTTACGCTGTAAGATAAAGTCTCTTAATAGTTTTTTGAAAAAGAAAATTACATGCACATATATATATATATGTATAGAGTGTCCTAGTGTCTTATATTTTAGACATTAGCCATGACGTAGTGTTCATGTCCAATGTAGTTTGTGCTTCATAGTTCACTGCAGGTGAAACAATCGTGCTTACAGCAGGATAAGAACATTTTAGATTTGATCATTCAAAATCACAAATTTAAAAATAGGTAAGAAATCCTCAACTTGTATTCAAGGATATGTGTGTGTGCGTGTGGGTGGGGGGGGGGAGAGGGACAACCTTACTAAGGATGTATGAACCACAATTAGGACATTAATAGCATACCAATTTATCAGTCTATGCATTTTTATTAGTCAATTTTAATAACCATAGCCCACGGTAATAAGCAACAGTATCAACCCAACATACTGACAGCATAGCCAAATGAGAAGAGTGCTCACCAAACATGTATACACAACTTGTGAGTGAAGACAGAATCCAAGAATACCAACTCTTGTGACGCTCATACATTAGTGAGTAAATGGAGAAGCCGGCAACAAGGAGAAATAGAACATAGGATAAATACTTCATTGCAATGTCATCATATTCTTTTGTCTTATTTCGTACATATGACTCCCTATCACGTAGCTTCAACATAGGTATCCTCCCTGTCCTATCAACCTGGGAAAAAATTAATTGCAGATAGCAGATATTTAAATTAAAAAAAATTAAAGAAAGTCAGAATTTGTAGAAGTAGACAAGGCTAGAAAGTGAATGCAACAAGCTCTGTATGTCAGTAAAAGCAAGGAACATGATATTTTTTATATTAAAAATTCAAAATATACACCATCAAATATGTTTGTATATTCTTTAAATAAACGCTAGAAGATCACAGAAAATACCTCTATGCGCATGGCTTTTCCAATTTTCCAGAACTCAATTATGCAACCAATACCAGAGCTCGCAAGAATCATCCAAGACGTGTCATTGTCAAGCAGATAAAGAAAGATAATAAGTTGACAAATAAAGCTCACAACAACAGTCTTTGCAGAGAGTCCTTCCATAGATTTATTTTTGTTCCAAAATTGGATATCTGGGTAGAAAGAAAATATTTGGATGATAAGCAGTGCCTCTAACTAAATCCACAAGGATTTCCTTATTTGAGATACTTAAGCAAAGATTGTTTTACAAATTTACTTACCATTCTTGAAAGCCAAGAAGTCAAAAACAGAATGAAGAAGAGAAACAATCATGGTAACCCCCAGGAGGTAAGGATTTCCTTCCAAGAATACCCTCTGATATAATTGTAAAGATCATATAGTTAGACATTTAGAGAAACAATAGAATTACCAATCCATATAGAGAGACAGCTGCACAACAGAGGATTCTCTTATATTTCCATTGTATAATCTTTAACAGCATTAATATACATTATATAAATAAGCAGTGGTTTATGGTTCAAATGTCAAACGGCTTAGAGAAAAATTCAATAGAAGACCATAGTAGAGACATGCATTGAGGTGAAGGTCAGGATGTCACGTAGTATTGAACATAGCAGTTCTTTCAAATCTTTAACACCAAAAACAGCTATTTGCATCAAGATTTTATTCATAAGTAATCTTCAATGTAAGTAGCAGTACTTCAGCAGTTGAACGAAACACACCTACTCATTACAACTAAACAACAACCAAGTCTTATCCCACTAGGTGATTAATTAAAAGACCTATTTTAATAATTTTGTCTAAGATTCTTTTAGGTCTCCCTTCTTTACCAGACTAGGAATCATGCAGAGGAAAAAGACAAATAGAAAGAAGGCCACAAAGTTCAAACAAATTAATATTCAACTCGGTACCTAAATATCTGAGGTTATTTCAATACTCGATATGCATGTTCAATCAAACAAGTTAAGTCTACAACAAATCAAATATTTGTAGCGTCATGTCAAATTTTTTAAAACAGACCTTAAGTTCATCAGCCTCGCCTTCAAGCATGCTGCCATAATTACGGTGAATCTGGAAGGACTGGTCGATCTGTAGGAATAACTGCCACTTTGTCATACTAATGGGACCGACTTCCAGATTAAGTGATAACTCAGTTACAGTCTCATTCAAAGGTATCAACTTATCCCTGAGTAACCAGAACTCATTGAAAAATACAGTTGGATAGTAGTTCCCAGTGCTAGGATCAATGTTCAAGTCTGCGCACCCAAAGTCAAGGAAACTCAGACAAATAATCAAAAACTTGCATGAATATGTCAGTCGCTCACTGTCAATGTATTGGAAGGTCAAGCAAGGAATTTAAAATTCAAAAAATAAGAGAAACATTAGAATAAAAGATATTATTGAAATGACACAAAAGTATTCAATTATACAAGGTCCTCTCATTCTCCATATTCAATATTAATCTTGCATAATATGACCATGTTCTTTTAAATGATAGACATTCAGAAACCCATATCAAGGAGCTGCAATGGGAAGGGTAATAAAGGGAAGATGACAAATAGCAAACAATGTAAAAAACAAGGATACATGGAGCAATGTTTGGTGGTATGCCTGCTTTTGGGTACCTGAAAACAGAAGCATAAAATACCATTAAGCAGCATTAAAAAATAATATACATCAATTAACTGACCTGACCACAGACAAATATAGAAGAAAGATTTTATAGATTTTGGAACCTTCATTAACTGAATTCGAGGAAATGTCCAGGAAAAGAGTTCACTGACTTTATTTGAGTAACAATTTAGGACAGCATTGTTGGCCTCATATATTTATATTGTATGACAAACATCAAAGACTGAACTATATTTACACTAAAAGGGGCAATTGCTCTTCCAAACTTCCCACATTTCAACAATTTCCCTAGGTTTTTTCTATTTTTTATAAAATATAAATTTAATCCTTTTTATTAAATAAAACAAATCCTTCTAAAACTTGTCCACCACCAACTAGCATGCTAGCTATTGTTTGACAAATTCATCTGAACATTATATACTGTTAAGAAAAAGAATGAGAAACATTGGATGAATCTGTGTGGCTTGACTACATGGCAGAGCATATATTCATAACAAGATTATTAATAAAAAATATATAGTTATATAATTACCGCAATTACAAAGATCCTGCATCTCTATTTATTATAATTACAAAATTCCAACACTTTCCCTCAAGCTGAAGCATATAAATCATATACATCAAGTTTGTTACGTGTATAACTAATTTGAGGACTTCTTAAATACTTGGTGTAGACATCTGACAATTGATCATAAGAATTTACAACGCTAATAGTAATGTCTCTGGATAAAAATCTTCTATCTAATGAAATGACAATTTATCTCAATATGTATAGTTCTCTCATGGAAAACTGGATTTGAAACAATATGTAAAACTGTTTGATTATCACAAATAAGTGACATCTGCCTAACTTCCTCAAATTTCAATTCTTTGAGTAGTTGCTTAAGCCAAATAAGTTCACAAGTGAATAAAATCATGGCTCAATACTCTGTTTCTACACTAGATATTGCAACTACACTTTGTTTCTCGCTTTTCCAAAAAACTAGATTTCCACCAATAAGGATACAATAGTTAGATGTAGACCTCCTTTATCTTCATATAAGACCTATTCCTGGAACTCCTTTAATATATTTCAAAATGCGAATTAGCAAAACTTTGGTATTAAAATTCATAGGAGTATCAACAGGTTTTGTCCCCACCAATCTTGTCTCCTCTAGGATATCCATGCATACTTCCTTTGGGAAATCACAACACTCTTGGATTGTGCCAACCTCAATCCCCAAAAAAGTATCAAAGTCAGCTAAAATCTTTTGTTTGAAAGTATTAACAAAGGTGTTGCTTAACCTATTCAATGTCAAGGTGATCACTTCCTATTATGAGTCATGTCAAACTGTTGAAACATCATACTAAATCTGCAAACCATGCCCTTGGGGATTGTTTAAGACTATAAAGGGATTTCAAGAGACGACAAACCAGTCCTAAAGACTCCCCTAAGGCACAAATCTAGGACGTTGCTCCACATATGCTTTTTACGCAAAATCACCATAAAAGAAAGCATTCTTGATATCAAGCTAGAAAAGTGGCCAGTGACTAAAAACAACCATAGATGTGAGTAGCCAGACATATGTTGTTTTGACTACAGGAGAGAAAGTTCACTGTAGTCCAACCCAAATATCTGTGTATAATCTTTGGCCACCAAGCAAAACTTAAGACAATCAATCTTACCGTAACCAACAAGACTTACGAGGAAGAAGAGCAACAAGTTCTCAAGTACCACTATTCTTAGGAACATACATTCCATCAATCATTGTTTCTATCCAGGATAGGAGAAAGCATATCCTATAGACTAAGGAATAGAAATAAAGGACAAGAAGACAAACATGTATAATAAGAAGGAGACAAACAATAGTAAGTCAAAGAAATATAATGAGAAGAAAGATTATGGGTAGAGCATACATCTTTACAAAGAGCAATGAGAAGTTCAATCTCAAGAGGCAAGTTTGAAGGAGAGAGGATGGTGGCATCGGAAGTGAGTCAGAGGAAGGCCCATCAATACCTGATGGTCAGAGAGTTGCTTGTGATAGTAATACACCTGCAAAAGACATGAAGGTCTGGTTTGCTAGAAGCATGAAATGGTTCTGATGGAAAATAGTGAAAAGAAACATAAGCTAGAGGAGGAGAAGTAGACTTAGAAACTGATGCAAGAGGACTAAGTGTAAAGAACAGATTCCACCAACCGAAACTAAATAACAAAAAGGAGTTGGGGAGTAACACTTTTCCGGGACCTAGGGTAACAGAGACAACCACATTTGTGAGAGCGAGGTGAGAGTTTATCAAGTCCAAAGCTAAAGTCATGAACAAAGCAAGTTGACCCAAAGACTTGACGGAGTGAGATGCAGGGGCTGGGGTGAAAATATAAGACAGTGTGAGGAATTTGATTTTGAAGAATGATGGCATTCTAATATTAAAGTAACATGCAATAAGAAAGACATCACCCAAAAAGTGATGATGAACTTGACAGTGACACAATAGGTTCAAACAATTTCAATAAAATGTCTATTTTTACGTTAGCACAAGGTCTAATGGACACCCTTAGAAGCCATAAAATTTTGAAATTGATTAGATAAGCATTCACGAGCATTATCAATTTGTAAAGTATAAATTGAAAACCAAATTGAGTTTTAATTTCAAGACAGGAAGTTTTGAAAATAAAAAATAACTCGAAACAATCATTCATTAAAGACTTAATCATGTTATTAATCATGTTATTAGTCCCAATAAAAGTAATACCATGTAAAATTAGTCCTTAAAAAAAATTGTTAGAATTTAGTCTTTGACATTTTCAAAATATTTAGAAGAAATCCCTATCGTCAATTGTTTTCTATTAAGTGAAGCTCATCATTGTCATGTTATTTAATTATTTAAGATATTTTATTATTTAAAATTAATATTACAAAAAGGTCCTTAAAAAATACTGCAAAAAAGCCCCTAATCACCTTTCTTTCTTCTTCAACCCTCCTCCCACTCATCTTCACCAACACGTCATAATCATGGAACCCCAATCTCGATCCCAATCCTAACCAAAGCCCAGCACCAATCCAAGATCTCAAGAAAGAGGACTATTTGTAAATATGCAGTATACAAGCTCTCTTTTCCAAACTTAAATTCAATCTGAAATGTTGGCTTTAATTGTGCGATCCCTCTTCCTCCGTCATAGCTTCAATCATCAAACTAGGAAAAAACTTCCTTATTTACAAATTTCAAACAAGTATTGTTACAAGGAAGGGAAAAATAAGAAAGTTACAATTTTCTCACACAAGAACAAAGCTTCATTACAAATTGAAGCCCAAAGTCAAGGGAGATTTTGCTAATGAAATTGAACAAAATCAAAAATCCCCAAATTAGGGAAAAAACCCTAACTTCATGGCAAACAAGAAAAAGGCCAAGCATCTTGAATTGCGTATAGCAAGACTTTAGCAAATGAGCAATCGAACATTCCCACTATTGACTTGGACTCTTCCTAGCTCATGATTCAGTTTGTGATATCGGAGCTATGTAAAACCTCTGTACTAAAGTACCTGGTCCTTTAATTGACCAAGGGAATATCCCTAAGAAATGAGCTGAGCTGAATAACAGCATCCTGCTTTAATAAGGATGGATGTTAAGCTAGCTCAATCACATGAAATGATGGAAAGGTTGGAGCTCCAGTGGCAAGAAGAACAAGGTAATAGGAGGAGGATAGATGGGGAAAAGGTGACATTGGATTGAGATTAGCGACTTTTTTGCAATAATAACTTGAATAATAAAATATTTAAAATAATTAAATTACGTGACAGTGATGAGCTAAAACTCGGTTATCCAATGCATCATTTAACAGAAGACATTAACAGTACAAACTAATTCCAAACATTTTAAAAATGTCAAGGATGAATCAAGCAGCGGCCAGAAACAATGTTGAATATGCCATCATGTGCCGCAATGGTGGGGCAAGGAGAGAAAAAATAAAGGGAAGAAGATGTGTGAGGGCACGTGGGACCTCTAATCAACGCGAAACTTCAGGGACAGGCCAAATTGAGCACGGAGAACCAGATCTGAGGGTGATCACCAGGAAAAAAACATGCCAGCATCAGAACAGCACATGCAGTGGCTCAGCATCAAAACATCTAATATATTAACATTTTGAAGTTAAATAATATGTAGCTAACAAAAAGAGGAGGAGAAAACAAATAAAAAAAAAATATGAACTGTTGCAATGGCAGAGGGGACCACCAAAAATCTTGAATACCAGAAATCTTGAATAGGGAAGCAGTGAACAAATGCCGGAAAATCTGATTTTTCCAGCAAACAGAAAAACAGAGATACCATAAAAACTAATTTCTCCAGTGAAAAAAAAAAACAAAGGATACACCTGAGAGAAGATGCCGGAAAAGATGATTTCTCCAGCAAAATGGAGCAGGTGAGCCTCCGGACTAGCTGATTTCTCCAGCAAAATGGAATGGGTGCGCTGATGAGAATGGGAGAAAACGCTACACAGAGGTCAGACTTTTCGCAGAGAGAGGAGAGTGTGGGGAAGATGAAATTAACACATATGTTTTATAAAGGGTAAATGACCTTTCTACCCTTAAAAAATAATCGGTGCATTTTATAAAAAATAGAATAGAGTTTTTTTCTTTCCCCCAAATCACATGAACGTCTCCCTGTTTTGGCCACAAAGGCGGCCAACGGCCACACCACTCTGATTTGAGCACGACACGGCTTGCAAAGGAATCATGTGCCACCATCCAGATTCCGATTCAGCCCATACATACAATTCAAGCGATTCCGGCAACGATTCAAACGTTAAATCGATTCTGCCATTCGATTCGTATCCCTGAGCTACAGAATCAAATCATTAGTATCGTATCGTGAATAGTATGATACTAACTACACTGATAGGAATCATTAATACAAAATATATAATTACTGTAATTACAAAGATTGTAATTTTTCTATTTATAGCATTACTATAATTACATAATTCCAACATACACAATTTCTAGCTGTGCCAATAATATATCAATACACCAGTGCTTTTGGGTTGAAATCAGACTTGTACCCATCGGTTCAGATTTAAGTGCCATGCATAATTCCAAGTATGGTGGCTAAATGTTTCAACCATCCCCTCTGGTACTACCCCTTGCAAAACTAAGTCACATTTAATTCCAATCAAAAGAAGGGAAGATCATTTTACAGTCTCTTTCATCTACTTCATGAAGCTTTCTTAGGAATAATAATCACCAGTCAATTAACTTTAAATAGAAATCATGATATAGATAGAAAATGCACAAACAAATTAAATAAATTCCAAGAAACATACTGAGTGAAGTCAGCAACCAAGTTTATTGTTATATTCGGTTTCCAATATGAAACCCACTCGACAGGAACATCATCCTTAGAATTATCTTCAGTTTCATCAACCACCTAACATAAACAAAAGAAATAAATATTGAGATCATCATGATCAGTAAGTAATATATCATGGTGGAAAGCATTGAACACTAATCAATTAAAAAGCTGAAAACATGATTGATACAGACAATAAAATATATAGATTGGTTCAAGTAGTTCCACGCAAATATACTGGAGCCAAATCATGAGGAATGGATCTAGGGGCAGCGGGGTTAATTGGGTATAGGATTATGGAATCATTTCAACCATAAGTTACTGTCAAAACATCTAATGCTGACTTGAACTATCAATATAAATCACAAAACCAAACTATATGCTCCTTTCTAGTGTGCTCAGTGTCATCATCATTAAAAAAAGTGTAGATAGTAGATACTCAAGTATACAGAAATACTAAAGTTTAGACACTTATTTTTTTTTAATAAGTTTTTATAAAATATAAAAAATTCACATTTTTAATAAAAAAAATTATGCAATACATTTTTAATGATGATATGTATAAAACTTAAAATAATTGAACATTTATAATTATACAACTAATAATTATTCATATTTTTAAAATATATTATATGTTAAAACAAAATTAATTGATAAAATAATAAATATTTTTAAAATTATTTATTATATAATTGAATTCCCATGTTGAATTGGCTCCATCACAATATGAATCATATATAAAAATGGCATTCCATACTTGCCCCTGCCCCAATTTTTCATAAGTTTCAACATTAATTGTATGTCGCTGTAGATTTGGCATCCATGTCATGGTTTTTGTCAGTCTCTAGAAGTAGAGATTATTAGACAGTAAACAAACCAAAATGGAAATTTCTTCATCAGAAAAACTTTATATTGTATAATATCATAGTTCAGAAAAGTAAGATGGAAATCATGAATGTTAAATTTAGAAAGGTATCTAGACATTATGTGGAATTATATAATATGATGGTTCTAATGTGTCAAAACTCCCTGTAACAAAGATCTTGAACTTCAGACAAAATACATAAAATTATCAAATATGTGAGCAAATATAAAATAACAAACCTTGGGTGTCTCTTGAGCCTCACTAGAATCAGCTGAGTTTCCCAACAGACTTTTCCTTTTATCTGCTTTAGTCTTGGGCAAGTACATCACAACAGCTGAGACCAATAAAAGTAAAGACATTTTGTAAACCATTTTCATAAAGTTAAGCATATTTAAAGTGACTAAAATATTAATAAGAAGTTAAAAATCATACGATGTGTCCTTCCAAATGCTGCCTGAGGCTGGTACTCCGGATCAGTTGGATCAGGCGAAAAGCCAGAGTGTGCAAAGAAAACATGAGCATATAGACTCCCATTATTCTTCAAATTCTGGAAAGAGAATAAGTAGCCACAAAGTCCATTATTATGGGAACCATTTTTAAAATTTCTTCAAGAACCGATGTAAATAAATAAATGATGCACAGCTAGCAGTCGCATTTTCAGGCAGCCATACCTCAGATGGATGATACTTCATAGTAAGTGTCCTGGTGCTTTCAGGTCCCCAAACTGCATACGGAATATTGGTTTCATGCCATACAAGAGAATTTTCACCACCAAAGTCATTGAACTTCTCGTGCTCAGAAAGATAAAGCCACATATCCTGAACAAATGGCATCCAAGAAAGAACCCAATTCAGCACAAAAGAAGGAACAACAACTAGGAAAACATTTAACTGTTTGCACAAACAACATCCTAATAAACCCTATCAGCTAATCCACACAAAAGGGAGAAAACTATTTTTCCGTACGACAGGTTGTTTATTTTGAGATTTTGATCATGAAAAGAACTAACATCATAATCATAATTATTCACACTGCACAAAAAAGAAATTTCTTTCAATCCTAAATCGTAACCTAAAAGTATCATCAACATCCTGTCAGTAACTAAACCTACGCTCGACACTTAAATAAAATCACTACACGAGAATTTAGACATAATAATAATAACAACAACAACAACAACAATAAAGGCGTTAGTGAAGGAGTTGAAATCAAAACGAATAATAACAGTGATCAAAGTGAGATCGTGCAATAGAAGTAGAGTTAGCAGAGAGAGAGAGAGGGGACCAGAGGCAGGGCTTTCTGGAAGAGGTTGGAGATGAGAGCGGAAGGTTCGGTAGGCTTTTTGGGAGAAAAGAATTTGGAAGCGAAATACCAGAAAACGACCATTCGTATGATTCCAGTGAGACCAAACCCTCCTTGCTGCTGTTGCTGCCTCCCTTGCGGTGCCTGGCCGCCCTCAACTGCTGCCGCAGGCGGCGCCATCTTCGGCGGAGAGATGAAGAAAAATAAGCGAAGAGAAATATCAGTGATGGAATCGAAGATTTGAAGCGGATACTACCACTCTTACGCTTTTGCTACTTGCCGATGTGTGTGTATATATATATATATATATATATTATAATTATAAATGGTCTTAATTAATAAAGGGCCTAAGAAGGAAAAAGAAATTATTTTCGAACTGGGTGGCCACGCAACCTCTGCTTGTGCAAACTGCACTTACACAAACTAGCGTCATTACATATGAATAAAAATAAAATAATATTAAGTTTGATTAACTATTTTAATAATTTTGCATTGAAAATATTTGATAAATGCTATTAATTTAAAATCCTAAATATCTGTTTTGTCGTGAATTGTGATACATGCGTAAAATTTGAAGATAATCAACTGAGATATTAGACGACAATTTAATTGATAAGATGCTCTGTGTATTATAAGATTTAATATTTAAATTTAAATTTAAATATAATATCACGCATATCAAGCGATGATTTTACTAAAAACAAATGAGAATTTCGAACGTCGGTTCGGCAAAAAGGAACTACGCACTAGTAGCGCAACAAGCAAAATGTATTTACCAAGTTGTCCTTAAAATATAGGGTATATGCAACAAAAATTTATTTTTATTAAAGGCTTACAAACATCTTATGACTGTATATTAAATAATAAACCTTACTTATAAAATAAATTTATTTTTAATATTTAATCAATATTTTTAAAACATGTTTTTTTTCATTAAAATATTTAAACATGAGATATTTAAACTTTAAATTTGTAACATAATTCTTTTCTATGAAAATTTGTAATATAATATATTTTCTTTTTTATTTTTATTAAGCATCAATATTTTATTTAAAAATAAAATCAGAGTACAAGAGATACTCTAATCTATTATTTTTAAAAAAATTAATAATATATGTCAAGAAATCATTAATTCAATTCAGATATATAATTGAGTTTCTCAAAAGTCTTGCTATAAGTCACTTCTAAAAACGATACTTAATAGAATCAAGCATTTCACTAATATTTAGCACATACTATTATTGAATAGAATATTATTTCACTAAAGTTAAAAATTGTTCATATTGTTGCAAATCACATTATTACAACTCCCTTATATATATATATTATATTAAATTCTACACATACTCATTATGCAAATTTTTAGATAAACATATATTGACACGAAACTATTTGAATACCATGTACCACAGTTTCATAGAAACACTGCAATGCAAAAAAAAAAATATGTGATACATCCTCATCTTTGGTATCAAAAACTTACAAACTTGTGATAGAATCGTCAAATAGCATTTGGTCAAATTCCTCAGAATTGCATTAAGTTACAAAAACTACACGAATACTACTACTTTCCTCATTGTACTGACTTTTCAAATTGTGTGTATTAGACACAACTCTAGACTGCTACATGCAATGGAGAAATTATGAATGTAGAGATAAGCAAATTGAATATTGTATTCTTTGTTACTATTATATTTCCATAACAACATGTCATTCACATATTTTCTTCCCATAACTACTATTGCAAATCTTCCTCTCGTAAAAATAATTGTCTTATCTAAAAAATTTCTCATACTCATTGGTACATCTCAAATCGTTCATTATCCACTACCTAGCTCCTTCCTTATTAGTCACTATTGAAAATAGCCTTGAGTATGAATTAACCAATGTAGTATTTTTTTACCAATTTATCTTATCAAAACTAAAGGAACAACCATAGTCAACAAACTTGTGTAACATAATCTATTTTTATAACATTATATTTAGCTTTTTATTTTTAATTTTAAAAAGTTATATATTATTTGTAAGAAACTAAAAGTTTACAATGTTAAAATTATATTAATTTATTACTTTAATTTTTAATTTTATAAATTAAAATTTTTATCTTATTTTTTTCATTGACTAAAATTTATCTTATTTTCTTTGTTTAAAAATTCAACTCTCAAATATATTATTAAAAAATAATCTTATTTTAATGAAATACATAATTATATATATATATATATATATATATAATCTTTATAGGTAATTCATGACAATAGTATCTCATTCAAGTTTAATATTCTTAATTTTTTAAACTCTTCAAGTCTCTAACAATTAAACAATTTTAATTTTCATTAAAATTATTTATACTCTTAATGAAATTCATTTTATTTAAATTTTAATTTATATTAATGTTTTTCCTAAATCTCTCCCGTGACTGTTATGTTAGTAAAATAATTAAATTATATAAAAAATATTTACTAAACCTTTATTATTTCAATGCAATAAATATGTTTTTATTTAATAAAAATTATATTTAATTTAATTTACTTATTTTAAATAATTAAACTCAATTCTAAGAAATAGAATTAATAAAACTCTATATAAAATTATATAATATTATCTTAAAAGTTAACTTTTCTATAAAACAATGAGAGTATTTTTAGAATATATTATCATCTTTATTAAGACAAATTTAATATTTTTTATTTATAATTTTCTCTTTCAAATATTTTTTTATTTTAATTTAATTTAATAAAATTTGATACTATATATTAATTTGAAAATATTTTATTTTAGATATATTAATTTTTAATACTATTATAAATTTAATTTTAATTATAATTTTAAAATTTTGACATACCATATTAAAAAATGACGTATTTGGATTCAATAATTTGTTTCATCATCTTTCTTTCAATTTATGCATTTTATCTATTAATATAATAAAATATTTATAAAATAAATTCTACACTTAGCACTATTTTTAGTTTGAGTTCTTGCATGAAAATATTTTATATTTTAATTTTTATAAAAATCATTTATAAATTAATTTATGTCATTTATCTAAATTTAAAAATATAAATTTATTTGACTTTGTTTCTTTGTTTTTTTTATATATTTCAATGTTTTAGAGAATAGAAAGTTCTAAAATCAAAATTTTCTTCTATTATAATTTCTATAATTAATATTCTTTTAATTATAATTCTTGTCCTTATATTTTATTTTTATTTCATTATATAAAAACTTTATACATCATGATTTATATTTTATTTATATTTCTTAATAGTTTTATAAAATATTTTATTTTAATTATTTAATAATTAGTTTAAAAAATCACAATCATGTGGACGAATCAATAAAAGTTGTTCCTATACATGATTTAGACAAAATAAAAAAATAATAGTAATATTAAATAAAAAAGTCTATACAAATTCTTATAATTTAAAAATATTACTCTTTTATCACTGAAATTTGTTTTGACATATAATATATTTTAAAAATATAATAAATATTAGTTATATGATTATAAATATTCAATCATTTATCATCATTAAAATTGTATTATATTTTTTATTAAAATGTGACTTTTATATTTTATAAAAACTTATTTTAAAATTATCAAAAAAATCATTTAAAAAAAATGAAGAGTATTTTATTTTTCTTTTTAAAAACTTTTCTATTTTTAAAATAAAATATAATATAAATTGATATTGTATTTTATTTTTAAAAACATAAAATTATTTTTGAAAAGAAAAACAAACATGCTTTTAAGTGTCTAAACTTGGCTGTTTTTTTTATAATGGATGGATGACATCGAGCGCACTAGTCATGCACGTGCATTCCAACTTTTAAGGTGGAAGATAACTTATGTCTGTTCCCAGTGGTACCGCCGGTGGTCACTTTCCCGGCGAGGAAACCGTTGTAAACGGCGAGAGTCAATATGTTCGGGGAATACAGAAGTCTTCCACATGTGTCGTTAGAATCTTCCCGTTATTTCATTGAGCCAACGAATTCAAATTTATAATTGCTACCTTTTCATTTAGCACACCCACTGTTTGTGAAAATGCCACAAACGCTATTATTTTTCTTCTTCACGAGAAAGAGAAATTAGACATCCAAGTCTTGAGCTTTCCATAGGTTTGAGTACATTGTTTTGTTTTCATACAGCAGTCTAACGTTAAAGACCCCCATTTTTAGCTTCCCGTGGGCATGCTATGCTATGCTTCAACGTGATTTCAAGACATGGGGTTCCATCATTACGAGCTTATGTTTAGATGCCAGGCACAATGAAGCCTTGTCCCTTTTCCATCACTGCTTAAAGTGTTGTGAAGCTTTCAAACCAGATCACAGTGTCCTTGCTGCAGTTCTCAAGTCTTGTTCTGCCCTTTTAGCTCCCAACTGGGGCAGAACCCTTCATAGTTATATTGTTAAACAAGGACATGTTTCTTGCCAGGTTACCAATAAAGCGTTGCTTAACATGTATGCCAAATGTGGCATGCTTGATGATTGCCACAAGCTGTTTGATCAGCTCAGTCACTTTGATCCTGTTATTTGGAATATAGTTTTGTCTGGTTTTTCAGTTTCAGGGTCCTTCAAATGTGATGTTGATGTGATGAGGGTGTTTAGGATGATGCATTCGAGTGGGGAGGCTATGCCCAATTCGGTTACTGTTGCTACTGTCCTTCCTGTTTGTGCTCGTTTGGGGGATCTTGACGCTGGAAAGAGTGTACATGCTTATGTTATTAAGTCTGGTTTTGAGCAAGACACCATTGATGGAAATGCTCTCGTGTCAATGTATGCAAAGTGTGGATTAGTGTCTCACGGTGCTTATGTTGTCTTTAATAACATTATTCATAAAGATATTGTTTCTTGGAATGCAATGATTGCTGGCCTTGCTGAGAATGGGCTAGTGCAAGATGCATTCTCATTGTTCAGTTCAATGGTGAAAGGACCTACGCGACCAAATTATGCAACAGTTGCAAATATTCTTCCTGTTTGTGCTTCCTTTGATAAGAATGTTGCCTATAGATGTGGAAGGCAAATCCATTCTTATTTGCTGCAGTGGCCTGAGTTGTCCACAGATGTTTCCGTCTGTAATGCTTTGATTAGCTTCTACTTAAAAGTTGGACGGATGATGGAAGCAGAATCATTGTTTTGGGAAATTGATGCTAGAGATTTGGTCTCCTGGAATGCTATTATTTCAGGATGTACATCAAATGGTGAATGGTTAAAAGCATTACATCTGTTTGGTAATTTAGTATCTTTAGAGACATTATTGCCAGATTCTGTGACTATTATCAGCATACTTCCAGCTTGTGGGCAATTGAAAAACTTGCAGGCAGGGAAACAAATCCATGCATATATTTTTAGACATCCTTTCCTCTTTGAAGATACTACCATTGGAAATGCTCTAGTAACTTTCTATGCAAAATGTGGCTATACAGAAGATGCATATCATACGTTTTCTATGATATCCAGAAAAGATTTGATTTCTTGGAATTCTATTTTTGATGCCTTTGGAGAGAAGAGGCATCATTTAAGATTTCAAAGCTTGTTACATTTGATGCTTAAAGTAGGAATTAGACCTGATTCAGTCACAATATTAACCATAATTCGTTTTTGTGCTTCTCTATTGAGAGTAGAAAAGGTTAAAGAAATACATAACTATTCAATCAGGACTGGATCTTTATTAAGTGATAATACACCAACAGTTGGGAATGCAATACTTGATGCATATGCCAAATGTGGTAACATGGAGTATGCTTACAAAATGTTTCAGAATCTATCCAAAAATAGGAATCTGGTCTCATGCAATTCACTGATATCAGGTTTTGTGGGTTTAGGATCACATCATGATGCAAATATGATATTTAGTGGAATGTCCGACACAGACCTTACCACATGGAATCTTATGGTTCGAGTATATGCAGAAAATGATTGTCCTGAACAAGCTCTTGAATTGTTCCATGAGTTACAAACTGGACGGATGAAGCCTGATGCGGTGACTATCATGAGCCTCCTTCCAGTATGTACACAAATGGCATCAGCCCACTTGCTAAGCCAGTTTCACGGGTATATTATTAGGTCTTGTTTTGAGGATCTTCACCTGAAAGGAGCCCTCTTAGATGCATATGCCAAATGTGGTATCATAAGCCGTGCATATAAGATATATCAATCAAGTGCTGATAAGGATCTGGTTATGATTACTGCTATGATTGGTGGCTATGCTATGCATGGCATGATTGAAGAAGCACTTCAGATTTTTTCTCACATGCTCATGTTGGGAATCAAGCCAGATCATGTTATCTTTACTTCCATATTATCTGCTTGCAGTCATGCTGGCCGCATAGATGAAGGACTGAAGATATTTTATTCAATAGAGAAAATCCATGGTATGAAACCCACTATGGAGCAATATGCTTGTGTGGTGGATCTCCTAGCTAGAGGTGGCCGCGTTAGTGAAGCATACTCTCTTGTGACCAGTTTGCCCATTGAGGCTAACGCTAATCTTTTGGGGACATTGCTTGGTGCCTGCAAAACACATCATGAAATAGAATTAGGGCGAATTGTAGCAGACAAACTCTTCAAAATTGAAGCTAACGATGTCGGAAACTACATTGTATTATCAAATTTGTATGCAGCAGATGCCAGATGGGATAGTGTAATGGAAGTCAGAAAGTTGATGAGGAACAAAGATTTGAAAAAGCCAGCAGGATGCAGCTGGATCGAAGTTGAGAGGACAAATAACATTTTTATGGCTGGAGACTGTTCACACCCTCAAAGAAGCATTATTTACAGTACACTACAAACATTGGATCAACAAATTAAAGAACCCTTGGAATTTTAGCTTAATCTTGTGCATCATGGCATTCATGAAGACATTTATTTTTCTTTAAATAGGATGAAAAATACGTGTATAGATCATGGCTTAAAAAATTGAGTAGTTTAAACTAATCATTAATAGATAAACTATTTCATGGCACAAGGATTATTTGATTATTGAATATGAAGCGATAATGTGTTCATCGTTAATTGGTTAGTATACTCAAATTATCACGTGGTTGATATTTGCAGTTCAAAACACTATGCCTAATTGTCTATGACCTACCTGGTTTTAAAAAGAACACTGTAATTTGAGAAATTAATACTATTTTGAGTGTCTCCTTTTGTCTCTACAGCGAAAATTTCAGAGAAAACTACATTTTAGTTTTTACAAAATCTCGTTACAGCGAGACTGCATTCAGATATGTACCCTTCACTATCGTCTTCTCATTACAGCGAGAATAGCACAATTTCATGCCGTTGAGTCTAAGCCAATTGGACTCCTATTAAAGACATATCAAAGAAAGAGGGATAAAATGGGGAATGGTGATCCAGGAGGCCGTTTCTGATTAAATGGATGAATTTGCCTAAAGAAGATAGTACTTGGGAGGAATTTGACATGCTACAGGTTGTGTTTCCCCATTTCAACCTTGAGGACAAGGTTCCTCTCAATGGAGGGGGTATTGTTGAGTCTAAGCCAATTGGACTCCCATTAAAGACATATCAAAGAAAGAGGGGTAAAATGGGGAATGGTGATCCAGGAGGCCGTTATGCTAGATTCTAACAGACTAACAAATCAGCACACGTGGCGAGGTTGAGGGGGAAAAGATTCGGGAAGTGAAGAGAGGTAATATAGGCAGAAGGAGCAGAGGACATGGGTAGGAAATATCTGGTAAGGTCTTTGGAGGGGTAGCTCAGGCTATAGGAGGGTTTCTCACTAGTTATTAGATTGCTGCTGTCTGTTTTCCATTTTTCTGTTTCCATTACCTTGATTGTAATATCAGGGGTACTCCTTGTGTTGGTTTTGTTTATTCAATAAAAACCTCAATTCCTATCATATGCTCTTCGTCTAGGGCCTTCTCGCTACAGCGAGAACACCCTACAATACCTATACTTAGCCAAATTTCTAATCAACTGGACCAGTCACAGTTAAATATTCTTAACTTATATACTTTATATTTGTATATTTATTCATATGCATTTATACATATCGTCACCACATGATTCAAACACACATACTACCAGACTTTTCCTTACCATTTACTCTCAAAACTGATGCCTCAGGTTTTGGAATAGGTGCTATATTAAGTCAAAACCTGCACCCCATTGCTTTCTTTTCAAAGAAAATGTCATCCTCAATGCAGAAACAATCTGCCTATGTAAGAGAATTATATGTTGTGACTGAGGCTATAGTGAATTTTTGACACTACCTATTAGGCCACAAGTTTGTCATTAAAACTGACCAAAATAGCTTGAGATGTATTATGGATAAGAGCTTGCAAACTCCTAAGCAGCAAAAATGGTTACACAAATTACTTGGCTATGATTTTACTATCGAGTATAAGCCAGGGAAAGACAATATAGCAGTTGATTCTCTTTCAAGATCTTTTCACATGGCTTGGTCTCAGCCTATTCCTCAATTATTGTCATCTTTGTATGAAGCACAACAACAAGATCCTGAAATAAAACTCATTTGGGCCTCTTGTTCCATCAATACTAATAGCAAGCCTCATTACTCCTTACATCAAGGATTGTTACTGTGGAAAAATAGGATTGCGGTCTCTGCTAGTCATGATCTGTTACAAGCCATTTTACATGAGTTTCATAGCTCTATGATTGAAGGTCATGCCGATTTTACTAGAACTTTGACAAGAATAGAAACTCAATTTTATTGGCAAGGGATGCATAAGGATGTGAAAGCTATTGTCCAACAATATCTATTGTGTCAACAAGCTAAGGTAGCTACTGCACTTTCCTTGGGTTTATTGTAGCCATTACCCATCCCTAATCAAATTTGGGAAAACTTGGCCATGGACTTAATCACTGGCCTACTGCATCTCAAGGTTTCACTGTGATTTATGTGGTAGTTAATAGACTATCCAAAGCAGCCCATTTCATTCCCTTGAAAATAGATTACATAAGCAAAATAAAAGCTGAAGCTTTCTTCAAGAACATAGTCAAATTGCATGGTTTAGCAAAGTATTCACAAGCCATTTTTGGAAGTTTTTATGGAAATTCAGTGGTACAACTCTCAAAATGTCCTTAACTTACCATCCTCAATCTGATGGTCAGTCAGAAATATTGAACAAGTGCCTAGAATTATACCTTAGGTGCTTCACTTTTGATGCCCCTAAAGAATGGTCTAAGCTCCTCACTTAGGCCAAGTATTGGTACAACACAGCTTACCATACTACACCTTCTCAGTTACTTAAATACATTCCCGATGCTAATGATCCAATTACTATCAAAGAACAATTATTATCCAGAGATTCCATTATACAAAAATTGAAGATTAATTTGCACCGAGCTCAGCAAATGCAGAAAAAATATGCTGACAAGAAGAGATTGGATGTTGAATTTCAGGTGGGAGATTTGGTGTTAGTGAAACTACAACCTTACATACAACATTCCTTGGCCTTGAGAAAGAATCCGAAACTGGGTTTGAAGTACTTTGGTCCGTTTACAATTGTGGAAAGGATTAGGAATGTGGCCTATAAACTGAGTTTACCAGCTTCACCTAAGATCCACCCAGTCTTTCATGTGTCTCAATTAAAACTCTGTCATGATAACCATGATCAACCTTATGTACCTTTACCAATATGTGATATCGAGATTCTTCCAGTGGTTCAACTAGTTGCTGTCCTAAAGTCACGTGTATTTCTTCAAGGAAAACAACAGATTCAACAATCTTTGGTTCAGTGAGAAGATGGCTCTCCAGATACTGCTACTTGGAAAGATAATGTTGTGTTTTTGAAAGCATATCCTCATTTCAACCTTGAGGACAAGGTCAATTTCGATGGGAGGAGAATTGTAAGGAATGGGCCTAAAAATGCTAAGAAAGAGAAGTAGCATATAGGGCCAAGTGAGAATAGCAAGGCAAGACACATGGTAGCTGGCCAAAAGGCATGGTGAGGAAAAGCGCGTGATCCAAGCAAAAGAGCACACGGTTGAAGGATTTCGTGTAGGGTGGCCACTAGTATAAATATCTTAACTGTAAAGAGAGAAAGTGTGTGTGGATGGTTTAATTAGAAATTTTCTCTCTCGTTTAATTTCTATGTCCCAATTGGCACTCCTCTGAGCGAGGGCCATTGTTATTGTCTTTTTTCGTCGCTTATGGCTGCATTTTCTGAACATTGTCTTGTATTTCAATAAAATTGTCATTATTAGTACTCTGCTGGTTCGTTATTTTCTGTTATTCTTTCTCCTTTGAGTTGCTCCCATTATAATAGATTTAAGATATCATTATGCATGAGCGCATTAATGCAATAGGGCTTATTGAGTATTAATTGGAAACTCATACATGGTAAAAACTTAGAAGATGGAGTCATGTATAGAAATAAGATGATAGTTGAGGAAATTTATTTGTAACTAATCTCGTGAGACTAAAGCTGAAAAGCCTCGTCATCATCTTGATAAACATTAATCTATAATCTTCCTAGAGCCAAACCAAACCTTAAAACATAAAAGAAGACATAAAAAATGATATAGTTATGACAAAAGGAAAAGGAGAAGTGGGTTGAAATACAGTAAAAAGCTTGCAAGTTCATAGAATAGCTTTTTTTTTAAGTAAACGTCAAATTATATAGTCATGTTGCAAATTTTGTAAACGTCTAGAGTGAAAAGTAATAATTTGAATTAAATTGTAAATAAATTTACATATAAAAATTTGTTTACAAATTTTTTAAATATAAAAACTAAATTACAAATTTAAGTTTAGTAAAAGGACCAAAATATCATTTAAATCTATATAATTTAACTTTTATTTTTTTAAATTTTTTTTGTACTTTTAATCTAAACAAATTAAAAGTTTACTTATTTATTATTATTTTCCCTTTCTCACGCTGTAAATTTCTTGATTTATTCAGCTTTTTTTTTTCCTGAACCCAATGAATTTTAATTCTTTAAATAAATTATTATTCTAATATGGACATTTTTTTCTGTCAACTTTCAAATATGTACGTGATCATCTTTTCTAATAGAACCTTCCCAATCTTGCGTCACACTTAGCAACTCCAGGAATCGCATCAATAACATCGGCTGGGTGTGATCTACGTTCTTTAAAATAACATCTTAATCGAATTAAACAATGATTTTAAAATTGAATTTTCAAAACAAGTTAATATTTTTTTAAAATGAAAAAAAAAAGATACGATTAGGCAAAATTTTTTTATAAAAAGCATTTCCCTACTTTTATTTTCAAAACTTTCTTTAAAATTGCGTAACTTTATTTTGTAATCAGAATAAATCAAAAACTACATTGCTTGTTAGACATTGAATACTCTCTAAATTATATTAAGATATTAAATAATATTTATATTTTTTTTAAATATATCACTTAACTCTACTATTAAAATCAATAGTTATGACTATTACACAAGAACAAAAAATAATCTCATTTTTTAGAACACCATAGAATTTACCAAACTACACTATGCCTCTTACACATAAATCCAACGGTTGCCTTTCTCCTTAGAGGATAGCAACGTAGAAACTAGAAAGAAAGACAACCTCCAAGAGTACAAAAGTTCCCTCATTCAATGACAGTAACCTTTTTCAGGTCTAGAATTGGGAGTTAACTAACCACGCAGTTTGGGTTTTACTTTGGTACCAAACTTTCTTCAAAAGGATATCAATAGCGCGACGAATTATCAAATACTAATTCACGGTTGATTCCTAATGAATTTGCCAGCATTTATTGTAAAATCACATCCTAAATAACTCATGTGCATCCATGCCGAGTATCGCAACTTCAATTTGTAAAATCTAGACATCCAATTTGAAAATTCTCAAGTCATTCATACAACCATGCACCACCATTTCAAACTTCAACTAGGTTTCAATCTCCAGATATGTACTAAATGTCAATAGATACTATAGAAGTATAGAATAGAAAATAAGATACTTGATTTTCAAACTCCAAATCTCTAGAAAGCTGATGTGTGGGCACTATTTATTTTCTCTACCTGTTTGGCTGTGTTTATCTGTTTGTACGGGTCTGTGCAACACCCCACCATTAGATTCCATTGGACTTATCATCTGGGTGAGATGGGGAGTACTTTTCCATGAGTTTGGCTAGTTCCTCATCAAACTTCTTCTCCAACAGCACCTCTTCCTCCCAATGCCTCCGCTTCATTGCAACAATACTCTCTGCATGTACACGATATAGTAACTCCTTTTCAGTAACAAAGTGCTCCATTTCTTTATCTTGGACCTCAACAAATTTTAGATACTCATCCGCCCTACATCCAAAGAAATCAAATTCACCATAAGCCATTGAAAAATAGAAATACTACTACCCAAATAACTAGACATTAGTATTCCTGTACATGTACATGATTCTTGCTCTTAAAAAACATTAACTTTATAAATTTAGGCTTAATTGCTCTTTTGGTCTCTTTACTTATAAATTTGTACGATTTGTCCCCCAATTTTTAATTATGCAATTTTAGTCCTCGTTTTCTAAATTTTGCTCACTTCTTTAATTTATCATCTAATTGCTAACAGAGTTTGTTAAAGTGAACAACCGTGACTACCAAAATTTCTTAACTATCCCTCCTTGCATCTCAATCATCATCTGCAACTCTTCGAGCAAGCACCTTCTCAGCCATGGGATACTCAGTCACAACGATTTAAGCACTGGAATTAGAACTCTTTCATCATTCTTGTCATCATCGTCATGGTGGCCATTGCGTAGGAAGAGATGGGGTTGGGGTTGGGGTTTGGGGTTGACAAGCTTTTGACTCCCATGCACTTGCTTGATTACTTTGTGTTTGTAATTCTTGTCTTCCAAATTGGGTATCCCCTTCTCCTGTGTGCTCCTCTGAGTCACTGCTGTGAATGGCCATGTAATGGGGTTGAGGATGGTACCTATCATCAGTGCTATTGAAGAAATTGAGAAAATCCCAAGTGGAAAGCCTTGGAAGGGAAGGGGGAAGCTTGGCGGCAGTGGGGGGAGATGGCAGCAAGGAAGATTCATAGAAGGGAGGAATGGTGGGAGGAAGTGAAGTCATCGGACTGTTGCAAGTGCATCTCTACTGCAAATGCATACATAGAAACTGAGCTTGAGTATGCCATATAGCTTAGGGATGGGATGGGATGAAAGGGAATTTGGTTGGAGAGTTGAGAAGGATGAGAAGATATGCAAGAGGGATAGTATAGGAATTCTGGTTGCCAAGTGGTTCACTTCAATAAACTCCATTAGCAATTAGATGATAAATTAACTGAGTGAGCAAAATTTTAAAAAGGAGGACTAAAATCAAGCAATTAAAAATTGGACTAAAATCAACCAATCCTATAAATAAGGAGACCAAAAGAGCAATACAGCCATAAAGTTAAGTGTAGTCTTTTTTAAAAATTTTCTCTGCTGATTCAATTTAAAGTCAACTACACAATACTAACTTGCAAAAAATTTATTAGATTACATTGGCTTCGGATGTGAATAGATAATTAGTTCAATGGAATTGAAATTCGCAAGGAATGACCATACATACTTGAGCCTCCATTCCTCAGTATTTAAAGGGCCAGTGTTTGACTGCTTCACCTTCTCACGTTCCTCCTGCTGCAACCTCTCAAAATCTTCTTCCTTTGCATTCCTTGAATCATGAATGATTTTGATCTGGTCCTTGAAAAATTGTTCTTGCATATACATCTTTCATTGATTGACAAGATACTTTAGTGAGAAAAAGTATAAAGAAAAAATATACCAGTTACCTAGAGAACACTCAAGAATAGCTAACCATTAGAAAAAATAAGGATGAAGTCACCTGAGTATTAACAATTTGTTTTCCAATGAGAGGACAGATTAACACTGGGTTAGTAAGCATAACATTACACGAAAAAGTTAACCAAGAAGGTAAGAACTTGGATGAAATTACCATGTCACAGAGTAGGGAAATTATTCAATCAATATATTAATAAATACAAATTGTTATGGAAAACTTGGTTCACAGTATGCATCAGACCTCCACAACAAAACAGAAATAATAAACCTGAAACCAAATCATTACAAGATTTTATGCTTTTCTTTAAAGGCGTTATAAAATAACCCATCTTGATAAATAACCTACAGCCACAGCCAATATAACTCTTCACCATCATTGCTCATTTATTTATTTATTTTTAAGGAAAAAGACGGAATATATAATAGTAAGAACACAACATTTAGATGGGGAATATACTAAGTTTAACAGGTACATAATCACAGTTTTATATGCACAACCATCTCATCCAGGAAGATAAAGTAGACATGTCAGTAGCTTCAGCTCATCCGCTCTTGTAGTACAAAAAAATACTAACATTTTCAACAAAACATCAAGCAGAAACATATTCTAACCTCAAACTTAGTGGCTCAAGAAATAAGTACATTACACAAGTTTATACACACAAAGTAACCGTTTTTCAATAAAATAAACATTAAGCCTGTCTGATGTTAGTATTACCTCTTCTTTGGTCTCTTCATGTTGCATTTTAGTTCTCCGCCTCACAATGCGGTTTTCCTCCATTGTCTTCCGCAGCCTCTCAGACATTATACCAATAGATTCTTCAAGAGCTTTTGTGTGTTTTGCTCCTCTGACAGCCTTGTTCTTAAAATAGAGAAGTTGCTGGTTGTCCTCACTCATTTGACGAATTTGGTGTACAACCATCTCCTGATATGATCTCATGTCATATTTGAGCCTAGATTTACCTTCATAATTTCAGATAACAAAGAGAGAAAAGAATGTCAGCATACAACGTTAACAGAATTCTGACTTGATTAACTTGCAACTGGTAAGACATTAAACAATCTGCATAATGCAAGTATGGAGAAGAAAAGTGACCAAGACAGAGGAAATGGGACCTTGGCAATGCTTATTGAAAAAGTCGAGGTCTTCTTTAGTAGCCATGTATCCATAGAGCTGGCGATTCCCCCCAGGGAGATATAAAATACGGCGATTAAACCAAGCATCTTTATCAGTTCCTTGCTCTGCAAAATGCTTGTCCAGACGCTCTGCCTCTAGATATCCACCAGCTGAGGCTTCAAATATCAAAACACTCATCCCACGATGACCCTGTGGGCCATAAGAGTGTCGTGCTTTCACAGCAGCATATGTGCTAAAATAATCAAGAAGTTCTTGGTTACCCATACCTATCCACTAAATACAACGAACAAAATCCAGAGTTAACACATATAGTAACACCAAGAAAAATGTGAATGTTTTGCTCTGTAGATACAAGCAACCAAAATAATACAATGTCTCTAACTATTCATCATTTGACACAAACAAAAAAATATAGCTATACCTTATCATTTTCATCCTGTTCAAGCTTTGTATTCTGAATTACAACCATCGGAGGCCAAACAATTTCATGATCTTTCTCTTCATCTTTTAAACCTTTCCACTTACCAAATACTTCTCCAGCTGGAATTACTGAAGTACCCCTTCTGCGCAATTCCTCATCCAAAAGGACAGCAAGCTCCCTGTGGATTTTCACCCTTTTTGATCCTTTTGTTTTGGCATGTGTCACCAGGGGCTGCAGGCCTTTGTACCAATCAATAGCACCAGGACCACCTTTACAAGCTGGACAATGCCACTGTCTTTCTGGTTCATTTATCTGGTCAACAGTCAGGCCATCCAAAATCTCAAAGAATTTCCTAAACCATTTGTTCTTCTTGCGTGTCTCATGGCTCTTTTGACTAGTGTCTGACTCATAGTCATCACTCATTAGATCATCATCAGTATCCTCTGTAGCATCAGAGTCCTCCTCCTCCTCCTCGTCATCATCATCATCAACATCATTATTCTTTTCCAGGTCCTCTGGCATAATTTCAGCCTTTACATTGGACTGCATTGCACCAGCTCTAGATTGCCAATTCCAGCCATGCTCCAGTGGAGGCCGAATTAAAGGATTTGGAGTCACATTGTTGCTTTCATATCCACTTGTTGCGAACTGGGGCTTTCCATTTCCTCTGCCTGCTGGTCTCCTAAAGTTAGCATTTTGTGTCTGCCAGGGATTTCCAGAAGCTCTTCCTACTCCACCATGACTCTGAATGCTTGACTTTTGGACTGTATCAGTATTCCCCCATGCCCTAGGATTAGAATTATGGGCTGGGCCCCCCCATGGTTTTGTAGCACTGCTTCCAGCTCTGTTCTTGGATTTCCTTGCATATACCTCCCACTCACCATTATCTTGTCCTGAATCTAGCTTAGTGTCAGCAATACCCTGAGTCAACTGCTCAATTTTTGGATGAGATTCGGTTATGCTTTTCCCTTTGGACATATCATTGTTGGCTATAGGCAAAGATCTCCCACCCCCTCTTTTAGAACTCATTGTATGTGCTCTCTTCTGGATCATTATTTTAGAGGGTTAAAAGCATAAACAGATCAAAGAGGTAAAGTGCATTTTAAACCATCAGACAGATAGAAGTTGTAAAAGGAAAATTAGTTAAGTTAATTTATCAATCACAATAAAAAAGCAAAGACCTACTTATAAACTTAAGAAAGAAATCTTAACTTACCTACAGCTGCAGACAAATGCGAATCAAATCAATGCAAAACCTTCATTCACTAAAAGTTTACATTTTCAAATAAAGAGAATAATTAACACTTCACTATGAACTAAGAATTGGAAAGGAGACAAAATATTACTGAAGGAGGAATATCAACGTAACACTACAAAAAGACCAACACAATGCGTGTAAAAAGATAATGCTACTACAGGAATTAAATGCAGTGGCAATGCATCAAAACGGAGGAATTTCAATGTAATACTACAAAAAGACAACTCAATGCACACAAAGGGGGTGTATATTAATGAAATACTACAAAATGACTAAAACAAGGTGCATGAAAGGATAATGTTTTTACATGAATCAAGGACAGTGGCAGTGGCACACTATGGGGAATCCTAATGAAATACTACAAAAAGGCCAAAGCAATGCCCATGAAAGAATCATGCTTTTACATCAATTAAGTGCAGCAGCAATGTGTGTGAAGAGGTAATATTGATGTAATAATACAAAAAGACCAACAAACTGCGCATGAAAGGATAATGCTTTTAAATGAATCAAATGCAGCGGCAATGTGCGTGAAGGGGGGAATGCGGTATGCAAGATGGTCAATGCGCGTGAAAGGATAATGCTTTTACATGAATCACGTGCAGCAGCAGTGGTAGTGAAGGGAGGGATCCCAATGTAACTACAAAGTACAAACAGACCAATGCAATGTGCATGAAAGGATACATGAATCACATGTAGGAGGAAATGACATAAATATAAAATAATTTTAAAAGAATCAAATGCAGGGAAAAATCCGTTGTGGTACAAAACACACAACAGCAAAAGCTCCAGACAAATGAAGCCTGCCATCAGGTAACATTTCACATGTTAACAAAAAAGGAGTGAAAAAGTGATTACAGAAATTAAAACATGACATAGCTTTTACAGGTATTGAACTAAACATCTAATAGCATTTTTCTCTCAATAGTATGCTGGCAAAGCAATATTTTGGTAAATGCACTCCGGCTATACATTTACTTTGCTTTAAATATTAAATGCGCACATTTAAATTGAAATGCAACAAGATGACAGAAGAAGAGTATTATTATTGTAACCGTAATATCACAAATAAAGATAAACATCAGCAACAGAGTTCCTCTTCCTTTAAAATCATCAAGTATTTTTTTCCTCTTTAGTTCGGTCGGAACTTTGAACAAGATTGGGTTAAAAAAACATAAATCCAATCAAAAAAAAAAAATCTGATGTGCATCCAACAGCACACAATAAAAATCGATAAATAATATTTTTTTAATTAAATATTATAGCAGTTTGATGTTATCCAAGCCTTAAATCCTGTGACTCCATTAAAAACTTGCCTCTTTTTGGACTCACAGTAGAAAAACTATTAAGGCAGGGTGAGACCGAACAGAAAAAAACTAGAACTAAGAATAGCTTAATCTTTTTGGAAGACCAAAATATTGCTATGATTTTTAGCTTTCTTAATACAAATGCGGCTAACGTATATAAACAAGCCAAAAACCTTCCATAGAAACAAGCCCAAAAAAAATTAAATTGAAACACCAGATACCTCCCTGGTTTTCATGAAGCAAGTGAGATAAACCCATTCTGTTCTATCTTTTCTAATTTGTATAATTTTACTATTTTTATTTTCTTCGCAGAGAAAGGAAGCATGCAAAACCAGCTTTCTCAGGAGAATCATCGACGAACCAATGCATGTAGCAAAGAACACATAACAAATGCAAAACCGACATCGTATCAACTTAACAACGATATCTGAGCTCGCGAGAGAAAGAGAAAGAAAAGTGAAAATAAGAAAGGAAGGAAGGAATCACCAGTACGGTAGGAAGATCCGCCGTAGAAAATGCGGGAGAAACGCGGCGGTTGAGACGCACGCGCCACTACAGTGGCGGAGAGATAGTAGTGAGTGTAACTGCAGAAGCGTGAAATGCGGGACAAAGAAGCGTGAGATGAAGACCAAGGTCTGGTCTTATATTGCAGGTTTTGTGACAATGGACTTGAAAAGTTAATGAAATGTAATTTATTGGGTACCCCAAAATGATTTTAAAAATATCCTCATTAATTTAGTATATTAAAGACACTTATTAAAAATATAAAATTAATTTTGTATCGAAAATTATAAAAATTAAAAGATTAATTATACTTTTAAATAAATTTTTAATCGTTACTTATAGGATAATAGTTAATGTTTTTCTTTAAAACAAATAATTGTACGGACATACTTAGGGACGAAGGAGAAGAATTGAGGAACAAGAGAGAAGTGTTGGCTCTATCGGAATAATAAGTAACTGTCTCGTTACTTTCAAAATTTGGATAAACTTTAGCCATCGTATTTTGAGTATTTTTATATTATTTTTAATTAAAATTTTATTTTGGCATCTTGTCAAATTCTAACGTCTTGAGTTATTTGAAATAAACTAATTTTCATTTAAAAATAATATAAAAATATTGTATCGAAATTTTTTGTTATATTTTCGTAATTTTTTATGAAATATTTATTAGTATCTTAAAGATACTTTTTATTCTTTTTTTTTTTTTTTGAGATACCTTCCTTGTGTTCTCTCCTCCCCTGTATATTAACTAGCTCTTCAAAAGTCATGCTGTTTTTTCCATTTGCCTCAACTTTGCTCACTAATTATAATAGTTACCATGGGTATATATGGAGAGGGTATCCACCGAAAAGGGTCAATCATCATATCAAGTCAATGTGGCTTGTTTAGCCTGGGCTAAGACTAATTAAAATATTATAATTTGCAACTTAATAAATAAGTTCAAAATTTATTGTTTATAATTAAAAATTATGAGTTATAATTAATTGATTGAATTAAAGTGTTTAATAACATAAATTATATTTAATTAAGAAATATAAAGTTTATTTAATTGATCGATAAGCTAGTAAAGTTGTTTGATAAAAAAATTATGTAGCTTGTGAAAAATTACTTTAAGTAACATTTAACTTATTAGAAGCAATATTCTAATTTTTTTTACGTTTTTAGAAAATTTTAAAACTGTTTATATTTATGTAAAATAACTTTAAAATTTTTTTATAGTGTTTAAGAAGCCAATTCAACTAATTAAAAGCTTATTTTGTTACCTGAAGGCTTATTTAATTAAAAGAGAACTCTATTTTGTAAGATAATTGTAATAAGTTGTCATTAGTAATTTTTTAAAACACTAATACTAGCTGAGAGCCATTTTTTTTTTCTAATTTTTGTCCCTACCATTTTTTAAAAATTATTTCTTTAACTTCTTTAATTTTTAAAATAAAATCCTACAACCTTATCTCTTTCACATTAAACTCTTTTAAATATTTTTTATTAAATCCTATTAAAATATAAAAATTATTAAATATTATTTATTATAATATAAATTATTAAATAATAATATAAAATATTCATATTAGCTCGTTTAAGTTAATATTTTCAAATCAGAGTAAAATTATAATTATTCAAAAATATATAATTATTAGATTACAAATTTAAGACTAAAAATTAATAATATCATTATTTGTCATTTTACATTTATCAGTCAACAATTAATTTTACCAAACACTTTTAATTTAATTAACTAATTTTAAAACTTTTATCAGTCTGCTAACTTGTTGTTTTATCAAATACTCAATATTCATTTTTAATCAAATTTATTTAATCTTAATATTACATATCTTTTTAAAGTAACTTTCTCGTAGCTTTTAGCTAGTTGTAGTCAATTTTTTAAAAATATTTTAATTCAATATTAGAGTTTCTTATGGCTTTTGCACAACTAGAGCTATATTAGCTGGAAAAATTAATAAGCAACGGTTCGTTGTATGAAAAATGGTTTCAGACCAATTCAGTGTATCCTTATGGGCACAACAATAAGGACTTTCAAAAAATGCATGAATCCAAAACCCAGAGATTTGAAGAACATGACCAAGGAATTTGAACCCAAACAAAGATCACAGAACAACACTGAAGCACAACAAGAAGGGTAAAAAAGAAGTAGAAAAGGAAAGATGAGAAGAGAACAAGACATAGAGATGAAGAAAAAGAAAAGAGGAGGAGTAGCAAAAACTGAGAGCAGAAGCCAAGGGAAGAAAGAAAGGCCACCGTGGATACTTATAGGAAGATAGCGTCATTAGAGATAAAACTTGCTTTAAACTGCATAAAATTAAAATAAGTGATGTGCACAATGAATTTCTTAATAAAATTATACCACAATATGTTAACAAATTCAAGCCAATTTTACTAATATTATTATTCTTAGAATTATTTATTAAAATTACTTGAATAATTAATTAAAATAAGTTAAATATACTTATAAATATACAATATCAAAATTAAATATCACTCATTTATTCATTTATTACTAATTAGTAAATAAAATAATATTTTTTTATTTAATATTAATATATTATTTAAATAAGATGTGAGAAAAATATTCAACAGCAATTATGATTCTGTATAAAGGATAAGTGAGTTAAAATTATTATATATGAGTATAATTATTTTAAAAATAATAGTAAAAGTAAAAAAAAAATCAAGAATTAGTTTTTTTAATAAATTCAATGTTATTTAAAGTAATTTTTAATAAATTAAATTTTAAAAGTTACAATTTTTCTATTTTTTAATAAATATTAGCAATATATTTTTAATATAATTTATGTGATTAGTCATTTTTTATAAAAAAATTATGTATAGTTTTATTAATATTATTTATCAATTAAAATTTTATTTTAATAAAAAATTACATTTAATGTTATCTCAAATTATTATATTAAAATTTTTAATCAGGAAATTACGTCAATGACTCTAGTTAAGTTTTGTAAAAATGAAAGCACTTATTTATAAAATGATTACCTTCTAAAAATTGATCAAATCACAAGAGGTGCGTTATTGTCACTCCAATTTATTTGTTTTTTATATATGTAAAATATTTTTATTATTTCACACTTTAACACATTCCTTCCTTTTTCTAAATTGGTTTATATATTTTTCTAATTATACGCTTTTTTTTTAAGTTTAAATATCGTTTTAATTTAGTACTTTAATTTTTTTATTAAATTTAATTTTTTCATTTTTATTTTTAAATTTAATTTAATTAGTATATACAGAGAGATATTTTGCTTTAGTATTTATCTTTAAAAATGAGTTTCTCCCTTTTTTTTAATTATTTTTTCCTTATTAACATTACTAAACTCGTGATTTTTATTGACTCTCTTAACGGATATTAAATAATACTTGTGAGTAGTTATCCAATAATATATTTTATCATTTTTATGTTTAAATTAACTTTATTGTTGACTTATATTTTAAATTTTTTTAATAATAATAATATTAATAATTTATTTGTGTGATATCTCAATTAGAACCGATCCCAATTCCGTCCTAATTAAATTCATTCTTAATTAGACTTATATTTTATTAGTTTTTTTAATTTAGAAAGGAGTTAAGTTATATATAGACAACGATAACCACAAACAAGTAATTATAAGCTTGATAATGACCCTAGGCCAAACTTTTGATATAATTTTTATGATAAATTGGTAACTGTTATATTGATGAACATGTTAAAATTTAAATGTAGCATAGTTGTCAATTTTATTGTGGGATAAACTTTGTGATTTTCATGGATATGTAGTGGTTATTTATGTTTGTGAGTGAATTTGATTCCCTCTATAAACCTAATAAATTAGTGAGATAATCAAATCTTTTTTCAAATAAGAAACATGCTTAAAGAGAAAAAAAAAATCTCTCAAATTAGCAACATAAGAAAATTCTTGGACGAAAAAATAACCTTTTGAATAAATAAATGAATAAAAACTTTCTCTATTTAGCAAGTAATAAATTCTATTTCTAATTAAAGAGAGAATTTATTTCCATCTCAATTAATTAGCATCGGAAATTTTATCTTCATTCTTTTTTTTTTTTTTATTATTCAGAGAGAGATTTTAAACAGGGATATTTATTTGTCGCAATTAGAGGTATAACGCATATTTTCTTTCTAAATATTTAGTGATGTCTATATTTATGATAAATTTTTTTGTAAAAATTAAAATTCTGTGTAACATCCTCATTTTTCTAAACAGTTAATTTGTTAATATAATTATAATTTAGATTATAATTCTTCAATTTTTTTGGAAAAAAAATTATAAAAAAAAAAAAATAATTGCTCATTTATACCGGTTAAAATTGCTCTATGAGGATAAAAATAGCATTTTTAATTACGAAGAATTATTTTAAATAATAAAATTTATATTTTTAATTAGAAATAATATTTGGAGTGTAAAAATAATTATTTTGGTAATTATTGCTTATTTTTAGATTTTGGTTGATACTGTTTTATGTGTTAACAGGAACTGTGTGATTAGTTTTTTTTTTTTCTTTTTAAGTGATAACCAAGGAGATATTGATGTCAAAAATTATGTTATAATTATTTTAATTGTTTGGCATCAATTATTTTTATTTTTGAGTTTTATTCATAATTATTTTATTTAATTACATTAAAATAGCAAAATAATTGATTATTATATTACTATTTCTTTACCTATTTGACTAAATTGACCACTTTCTTACGTGAACCTTCTTCTTCTCCAAGTCCATAACCCTTTCTTCTCCCTTTCACCATTTTCATTTTCTTCCACTCATTTAAGCTTGTTTTAAGGTATGTTTTTAATATATATCCTTAATTAAGCTTAATTATTTGTTAATTATCATTTCATCCGATTAAAATTTTAATTTTTCCATGTTTTTTTGGCTGTCATGAACAGTAAAAATGGGTCTTACTTTGCTTCAAAATTATTGGTTTTAAACTTGCTTTCTTTTGTACTATATGTAGACTATGCATGGCTTATATTATTTACATAATTAGTTTTTCAAAAATGTGATTAAAAAGCACTAAACCCTCACAAGGGTTGGCTGCCATGTGGTTTTAGAGAAGGTGAAGTGAGTGTTTTTCACTTCCATTTTATTCCTTTTATATTAGTTAGATGATAGAAACTAATTTTGTGTTAATCGGACTTTTATAGCAAAAGTTAGAAAATTTCAATTTTTACATATACATATAAGAGTATAAAATTAACATCTCCTTAGTATTAATTATGTTTAGGCATGATTAATTGATTAGGTTGATCGTTTCAAAGATTGGATTGTTCGAGTTTTTCTAAAGAATCAAAAAAGAAAAAAATCATCCATACCTTCATCAAAGAACATCCGTAAGGTAAGGGGTGGGATGATTTTATTTCAATAGGTGGCATTAAGAACCATAAGGGAATAATTCTCTATTGTTCTAATCAAATAAAATGAATTTGGATTGTTTTAGAGCTAACCCATAATTTTTAAAAGATTTTGTTATAGTACTGGACATGTATGAAAGGTTGCCTTAGACCAGGAAATTAATTGAACAAGGACTCTCCCTTATATGTAAGGTCCTTTGTATATTTAAATTAATGTATTGGAATGATTTATGGTTGAAGTGCTGTATTGAATTATTTCTTTATAATTGGTTGAATTCTCATTATGTGTTTGTGTAGATATTCTTGTTGGTATAAATGTCATATAATGGTAAAGATTGGAAGTAATTTAGTTTTATGTGATGTGAGCATATACATTGACATAATCTAAATGTCCATTCAGACTTGTTGGAGAGAAGAAAATATGTTTTTAAAGTATATATATATATATATATATATATATATATATAATTATGTATTTTATATATAGTACAAGTATCTTTTGACTTCTTTGGAAAATAGATTTAATAAAAATAAATAAATAAATTATATTACTGAGAAAGTAGTATTGGATATTTGGAAGGCTTGAATCATTTTTTTTAAAATGATTAAGTCCTCAATTTTTAAGCATGAAAACATATTTAAAGAAAGAGGAGAAGATACGATTTTCTTGGATTTTGAGGTGATGGAGGTGGAATTTAATGAATTAGAAGTATTCTGGATTTTTTTCTGGTTGTTTTACAGGAAGAAGAAAATTTTGGAATATCTGATTTATAGAGGAGACTCTGTCGAATTTCATTGAGAAAAGAAAAAGTTAAGGATTGTACTTAACAAAAAAGAAAAATTAAATTTTTTCTCTAATTAAATTAATTAGGAATGAAGACATGCATCATGAACATGTGATAGTGTGATGAGTGGACAGGGAAGTATAAGAAATCTAGGGGCGGCTCCAGGGTAGTCTTGGGGATAGTGACGTGTGATTGAATCTGACAGTGGCCAAGGCTCGCCACCTTGTGCTGTGGACTCTCACTGCAAAACTTTACTATCCTGACTGGTCCCGAGAGATTCTTGTATTAGTAAAGCTGTTACTATATTATGAGATTAACAAAGTTGGTAGTTAAGTAACAGTGAAACTCCTGATCCTTCCCTGAGTAAAAGAAACAGATTGATGGTTCTGGGCCCACATGCATGTGTCAAAATGTACTAAGTTATAATAATAGACTTGCATCATTTCTCATTCATGGCATATGCATTTGCTTGGTAGATTATGGGTGTTGATAATTAATTGTGTGATTGAAACCCTTATATGTCTTTTGCTGCTGGAGATTGAATCGAATTGTCTCACCCTTTTATTGCTATGTGTGTTGTGTGTGAATATGTTTATTAGGTAAGAACATTGATGGCTCGACCACCGTACCAATTCAGCGTCTCGATCAGATATGATCCCGAGGGAAGATGGGTGCACGACTGGGAGCAACAACGATTCACCCACACTGGATCTATTACCTTTTTGTTAGATAGAAATGGGTCAGGCCCACGAGCTTACCCTATCCCCATCCGAGTACCCATGAGACTTACTTTTCCATTTCCTCCAGATGTACAGTTTGTGTGACCCCCTACCCCACCTCCTGTCCCTGTATTATCACCCCCGATATTACCCCCAGGTTTCCTTAGACCTTTACGTCTTTCTATACCATATTTACCACCTGTTGAACGGACTAGTTTAGTTGACACACTTTTAGCAAGACCTATCTCTATCTCATCCACTTCCTCTTCGTCTTCCTCTAATTCTTCAGACTCTCCTGATTCTTCTCACTATTCAAACACCTTTACTGCTATCGGAAGGAAGAGGACTGCTTCTCAAGCATGACTCCTTCCTAATTTTACCTCCTCTGAGTAGGAATCTAGTGGAAAAGGAGAGTAGGATAGAGTCGAGTAAGGAATAATCTATACATATACGTAGGTGTAAGTACTTTTGACTGAAAAGAAAAATGGGTATATAGGAAGCCTAACCTTACCGTTGTTGAATTTTGGGAGGAAATGGGCACTTTGGTGATCATGGATCCAGGGAAAAGCTCGTGAGGTCTTCGTTTTGGGTTGTCATCTCTGATATCGTGACCCCACTTTATTTCGTATGTAATTCAGTTATGTATATATTTAGATAACTGGATGATTGTATAAATTAACAGATGACGTGTATGTATGAAATGAAGACTTCTAGTAATGGTAATGTATTTAATTTCACTATATCTGAATAAATATATATATATCCATGCATGTGATGTTCTTACTGCTTAGTTATTTTATGATTGTATTTATATTTATTGCTTAATAAATAGTAAGGGTATCACATTCTGTCTCTAAATATTTTTGCAAAAGAATTCAGAAAACTTGAGAGAATTTTATTTCCTCCGGATTTTTAATTTGTTTTAGCAGTGATACGTGATTAAAAAATTGCATTGGTTAACATTAAGGTAAAGTTTGTCGTGCTGAAGCTCATACCATTATATATATATATATATATATATATATATATATATATATATATATATCTTTTAAAATGCATTTCAATATATAACTTATTAGAATAAACTGAAAAAATCATTTATAAATTATTTTTATAATCTATTCTAAACTCTTTTAAATACATTCCACAAGAAGAATTTGTTTAGAATAGGTCCTCTTATATTATTCATCATTATCATATTTTACATTGAAATTCATTGAGAAATGGTTCATATTAAAACAACGAAGAGTTTCCACACATTCTAATTTTGTTTATATAACAGAGGGTGGTGAAGTTTTGTTTTCACCAGATGATAACCACATTTGTGCCATCTGTTTCACATTAACTGGGTAGCAGTCAGAAGGAGATCCATTAAAAGCCCTCTGAGCAAGAATTTTGTTCACAGCTTCTGTGGGATGAAAGGCGTCCCAAAATACATATTGGTTTCTATTTGTGCAAGGATTAAACCCTGGTAAGCATGTTATCTGTCCTTGATTTCTTCCCATACCACAGCAGCCACTATCAGTTACTGTAAACCCTGTACAAATGATTAAATCACATTAGCAGATTATTATTGTTGTGGCATATATAACATGCAATTATTATATTCTTTATTAATTCTTATATCCTCTAATATCTTAAAAATTTAAAAATATTTAAATTTTTTAAATAAATAACTAATTTTATTATTTATTGATGTAAAATTAAAAGTAACAATTGTTTCGCGTGTGAAAAAATATTCTATGCTCCTGTCAATTTACAAAACACAGTAAAAGTTACCCTTTTTTTTATTTATCTTTCTTTTTCTGCTCAATTCATTCGCTTTGAATATATTAAAAAAATTATAGTAAATATATAATATAATATTTCTAATTCTTTAATTATTGTTCCACACTGTTTATTAGTTTCTAGCATGTAATATTTATTAATATAGATAGTAAGGACATTCTTACCGTAGGTTTCTGCTGGTTCGTTTATCAACTCACTGAAAACATCGTAAGTGTTGCCATACACAAAAATTGAACCATGATGCTCTCCATTCAGTTGCTCCACCAGAGATTTCAACAAAACATTAAACATGTCAACTATGTCGTTGACATAAGTTCGACACTCCCCAGGAGGGGCAAAGCCTTTGGCTAACTGGTTTGGTATGCAACCAAGTGGGCCAATTCCTGCCAGCAAGAATTTTCTGAGTCCCAGACCATGCAAAATCTGTCAAAGTAGCACTACATTCAGTATCTTTCATACTTGTTTTAATTATATATTAGCAGCATGTGAGCATGAACTCCTTCCTAAACCTACTTTGCTAGTACTATCTATTAAATTTCCTTTAACTATGTATGTGTTTGAAAATTTAATTACCATATTCTGCTTTTTGTAATCCTCAATGAGTACATCAGCATACTTCTTTGGGTCATAGATGAAGCTTGTTGTAAACATTTCAGGCACAAGATAGTTGTTTATGTAATCATTATTGCCATGGATCACTATAGTCAATGAATTTGCCAAGTACTGATTCAATTTCGTGCCTTCCATTTGGATCTTCAGCTGGCTTAAGGTTGTTTTAAAATTTTGCACCTGCTGGGTAAAGCTAATGCGTTCTCCCTGTGTCATTTTGGCCTTTGAGTTGAGTAAACACATGGATACAGCAGTTTCAGAAAACACAATCTAGTTACTAATTAACACAGAGATTACCAGATTTCGCCCTGTCTCATCAATTATCCCAGCAGCTGCAGAAGCATAGTTTACACCCCAGGAAATGTTTTTGCCTCCCGTTACAGTATCCGCAAAAGATGGCAGAAAAGGAAGGCCCAAAATTTCCCCTGCAAAACCGAAATGTCAGTGAAAATTTCACTACTTTGGAATGGAGAATATTACTATCATATTTTTTGGGCACAACTTTGAGTATATTTTTGGAATGTGTATATAAAAAAATAAAAAAATGATATACAATATGAAGTATTAAATGTGTTTATTTTCACTCTTAGATGTCTATTTTGACTCTTATTTAAATATTTTTTTGTCTCAAATGTCATTTTTTTATGACCATGTTAATAGTAGATTTATTTTAAATGAGTAACAATAATACATGAGAATTACAATAAACACTTCCTGACTACGATAATCAATATTATATAATAAATGATGTTCTATAAACTAATATGTCAAAATCCAAGAAGCAAGTTACCCAGGGAATCAACGAGAGTTTTGCCGTTAGAAAATCTCCCAGTTGGACCCTCAAAGAAATCAATGCCATAAGGTTCAAAATTGGCTTTTGCTAAGGAGTTGAGATAGTTGTTGTTCCCATTATCCACTAGTGAATCTCCAAAGACATACATTGCAGTGAATGACGGATTCCCCAGTACATCATTTGTCATGAGAGAGATCAAAAGCATGCTCCAAAATGGAAACCAAACCACTAGTGAGCGTGGCATTTCCATTTTTTTCCCCAAGTCTCGGTGTTTTGAAAAATGAAATGTAAGTTTAATCCAGATTTATTTTCAGCCTGCAAGGACCTAAGCGTATGTATATATATGCCACAAATACATTTAACGTTTTCCCATTTTGATATCTTTTTCCCCTATCTACATCCTGAATCTATGGCATGCTTGGTCATTATTCACGCCATCTTACCTCCCATCTTGCTTAATTTTGGTCTTAGTAGACACTACGGTTACTGCTTTTACTTCAAACCCCTCCTTCCACCCTGAAAAAATGAGTCTTGTTTGTGAATATTTCAAGACACATTAAAAAATTAATAAATAAACATTTTTTTTTATCAAATATTGTAACAAAAATATATTAATATCATTAAACATTATTCTATTTAGTTTTTTATAATAAATTAATGACTTATATATTAAATGAATGAATATATTGACTTGTATGAATAATAAATATCTTATTAATATAATCTCATAATAAACAAGGATATAATAAAATTAGTAAATAATACATATAAAAATAAATATTTATTTTTATAATAATAAAAAAAACGCTTATAGTTACTTTATTTTTTCTTTGAACATTGGTTAAAATTCTCCAAGGTTTATTTAGCAACTTCCCCACAGTCATTCATGATTCATGCAAGGCGTAATCATTAACATGCCTTAAAAAAAAAGCGTGTGGATGGAGTAGGAACAGCATCAAGCAGGACGGGCACCGACCCTTCGAACAACCCACTCAACATGCAATCCAACGAATCAGTGTTCAGTTTAGTGGTTGTCGTAAGCAAGGATAACTTATTTTAAGATTATTAACGAGAACCTAAAATAACTTAACTATTGTGTGATAGTAACTGGTTAAATTTGCAAAAAACCTGGAGTAAAACATGACATTGTGGATGATACAAAAATTTCACGTGCAACTTGGATGTCTGTAATGCACATTGCCTGTGGGCATGCAGAAAAAAGTGGCGTGGCTTTTCTGCATCGTAACGTAAAGAAATAATTACTTCCTTTTGTTTGTTTGTAATTCATTTTTTTGTTAAGTATAAAATATTGTCAAAATAACTCAGAGTAGCTAATCAATAATTTAGTGTGAGACGTGCATAACACTGTATTTAAGGATTATTTCGGTATAGTCAAAAATTCTTTAGGATACAGCAGACTCTTCTTATCTGAATGTACAAGACTCTCAAGAATTAGCAAATTACATCAATCCATAACCTAGAGAAATAAATATAATAAAAGTCTGTACATCTTCTTTGGGATTTTCTCACAAAATTAAAATACCTTAATCACTATAATTGTTCAAGTAAACGTTATATAAACTGAAGATATGATTAATAATAATAATTAAATTAGAGTAATAAAATAAAATTAATAATTAATAAATTCTTTTGAAATATAATTATGTTATTTCTAACATAAAATGTGTTTTTTTTTCTTAGAAATCACTATTCTTTTTGTCAATCTTCACAAAGATCGGTGATTCTGAAAGTTCTTGATTCGCTCAAGACCAATACCTGCTATCCTTACATAATTCAACCATCATTCTACATCATGTACCAATTTAACTTAATTAATTCCATTTTTTAAGTCACATTTATATGGGTTAGGTCATATCAAATATAGAATGTAGTTCTAGTCAAATAAAAAATATAAATAAATATTTTTTATTTAGTCAAATATAATTCAAAAGATGGTTTAGATAAGAAGATTTCTCCTATACTTTCACAATTTAGGGGTTTTAGAACCTTTCAATAAATAACCCATCAAATTATGACACTTTATTTAGACTTTAGTTTGTAATTCTTTTGTATTTTTAATTTAGTTCTTCTTTTGAATAAATTTACTTTTTGCAAAAACAATCACATTCTCAGCCAACACATAGTTGTGCTATCAGTAAGAAGGGAGCTGGTGTCTTTCGAATTTGAAACTCTTTCTAGTGTCATTGTTTTTTGATACTAGTGGGTAGATGCGTGAACATGACTTTTGCGTAGCTTAATCCCTTGGTTGTTGGTTTACTAAATAAAAAGAGGTTTTCTCGCTTGTTTAGTAAAGTCTAGATTTTAGCCTTATCTTGCAAGTGATGACCACGTCGAGTTGATAGTTGTGAAAGACTCAAACATTCAAGCGAGACATAATAATCAACATAATGAAATTAAATTTCTCAACTTATAAAAATTTATGAGAAACAATAACAAATATTTCAACAACTAAAAATAACATAATAGAAAGTAGGTATTGAAGTTGTTTATTGTAGAAAGCTCCATTAATATGAGAGATAAAAATAAGATGTCCATATCAAAGAAGTAACTTCACTATAGAAAAAAGTACAAGAGAATGATAAATAAGTGCACAAAAAGTGCTTACAATTAGTTAATCAATCCCAACAATAAAACTTACAAAATTGAGAATCAAGAAGATGAAAGTATATGAAAAATAAAGCATTCGGTGGGCAGGTGTATCTGTCGAGAAGTAATAAAAGATTCTAAAGTTCCTGAATTATCGTCCCACAATGATTATCTTCCAATTACTAAGAATTTTTTTGTTTAATTGTTTGAACACGAAGGATACAAAATTGCAAAGTTGAAATTAAAGATTCAAGCACTTATCACTAGATCGTAAAATAGAAATCATAACACACGCCTTATAAAGAATTATAGGGTACAAATCTAATTTAATTATCAAAATCTCATAAAATCATGGACAAGGGTTCTCATAACCTTAGCTATGAGTTTAGTTACTCATACTTAAGAAGGAAATTTAGGCATTTGTAAATAAAGCCATAAACACAATCATAAACAAAGATGGAAAATAAACTAGAAGGAAGATCCCGTTCTTCAAGTTTGATCGTCTGAATATCTAAATCCTCCACGAATGTGCTAGAGATCTCATGCGGAAGAGATGGGAGAATCACGCAAAACTCAGATATCAAGTCTCCTTAAGGGAATGAATCCCCCACTACCTTTCTACCCTCTTTTATATGCTTTTTCAAATCTAAAATCATGTAAAATTAATGAACTACGCATGTTAGTACGGTCGTGCCATATGGATGCACGAGTGTGCTCACATTGTAAACATGGGTGTGCTTTATATCAATACGACTGTGCATGATAACGAGGCATGAACGTGCTAATAAGAAAGGATTGGACGTGTTTGCTTCTTAATTGCCTAATTCTCTTCAATTTGCGCCCAAAATCTCCAAAATTCCTGTGAGTCTTCACACATGCCCATCTATAACAATTAACAGAATAATTAGTGTAAAAACTCCTTTAAATCAATAATAAATGCACATGAGCATGCTCAAGAAGTATATCAAAATGTGGACTTATCAACGACACTATTGATTACACATACCTCGTTTCAATGATTTAACTGTTCAAAACGAAGAACCATATGTCATGAGATTGTTATACAATTTTTAGCCTGATCTAATGTTGAACGAATTTATAAATGCAGATTTACCAAGATTGTTCTGAGGTTATGTCCAAATAACTTTCTCTCTTCTTTTCTCATAAAGGCGATTACTCTTTTATTCTAATGATCTATTTCTCTCTTTGACTCTTGAGCCCCATTATAGGGTGGATAATGTGAACATGACCTCTCTCTCTCATTCATTTTCTCCCATACACAAACTTAAAGACTCAATTCCACTTTTATAAGCAAGACAAACTAGATTTGCTCATTTTGGACCTTTTTTCCACATAGGATGGGAATCCAATACCCAACATATTCAAAGCAAGTACAAGACTAAGATTAATAACATGCACCACCATATAGAGTGTCTCACTCTAAAAATGCTTAAGCAATCTTGCTTGAGAAAGCATACACCTAACTTTCTTAATCAAAGTCTTGTTCATCCTCTTTGTTGTACAATTCAACTGAGGAGTTTTAAGAATAGTCTTTTCATGTTTGATACCTTATTGCTTATAATAAACATAAAAAAATTCACAATACTTAACATCATTATCAGTACGAATGCATTTATGCTTCTTGTCTAAATATCTCTCAACCAAAGCTTGAAATTATTTGAACTTCTCAAGCACTTGATTTTTTGTCTACAAAGCATATATCCAAAGCTTACTAGAATAATCATAAGTAAAGGTAATAAAAAGAAATTGCACCACTAAATGACTTTACCTTCAACAGTCCACAACATCAAAATATACCAATTCAAGTAACTCTAACTTCTTTGAGGGAGGATGTTTCTTAAAAGATACTTTGATCTGTTTACCAGTTATGCAATGAGAACGCCACTTCTACATTCTTCAATCATGAAAGTACATATCTTTTGGTTAAATAATTCATTCTTTTTTTACCTATGCGACTAATCCTTTGTTGCTACAAAGATGTCTCTATATCTATGGATTCACATTGTCTTTAACATTTAAAGCTTTTGTCCAAGATAGTGTAAAATTTTTCTCTTTTCTGGATAAAACTAAGTTATCTCTAATAAGCTTCCTTTTACTAGAACTAATGTCGTTATAATAACCACCATCATTAAGCATTTGCATATAGATCAAATTAAAGCAAACATGTGAAGCATGTTTGACTCTTCTAAGCAACATTACTGTCTCATGTTAGTTTGTAAGCAAACATCACCAACACTAATTACCTTTAATACACCATCATTATCCATCTTCAAAGCTTCAAAGTCAATTAAAGTGTAAGATGCGAAGAACTTCTTCCTTAGTGTAACATGCATTGTAGCACCACTATCAATTATCTATATGTTTTCATCTAATACAAGATAAGTCACGAAAAATAACAAGATCATCACATATACTAATAGTAGTGATAATACGATTATCATCATTATGATTCTTCTCCTTTGACCTACTTCTCTTGCTTTTATTCTCCTTTTTTCACTAAAAATAATTCTTCTGTATGTGCCTTATTTTGTGACAAAAATATCACTCTACATTCTTGATTCTAGACTTATTTGTACTCTTATCTTTACTACCTTTCGATTCTTTTTTTTTTTACTTCTCCCATTATTTTTAGTGACAGACCCCTCAGATTAAGATAAATAATCTTGTGCCTTCCTTCTTATCTTCTCATTAAGAACACTATCATTTACCATTTACAAAGAGACAATACCATTAGGGGCTAAGTTTATAATAAAGACCTTAAATATCTCTCAAGACTAAGATAGAAAATTCAACAACAATAGTCCTAAAATATCATCATCAAACTCGATGCCCATTCCTGACATCTAATCAAGGAGCCCTTGAAATTTATTCAAGTGATCTAAAATGGAAGTCTTTTCTTTGTACTTCAAACTCACAATGGAACTGAGCAAAAATAACTTGTTATTTCCAAACTTAGAGGCATAAAAAATTCAATCTTCTTTCACAAAGTCCAGACACGTGTCTCACTCACTATGTTATAAACATTATCATCCACAAAATGCCAAATAAAATCATACACTTTTTAATACTAAAGTTTCATTCTTCATCAGACATAGAATCCGACTTCTAAGTAGTAAAGATATGAAGATGTAATTCTTTTCTTCATAAATGGCAAGTTTTCCATTTTCGTCCTCCATAAGTGATAATTAGTGTCATTAAATTAACCATTTTGTTTGCATTAACTTTTAACATTCAAGAAAGTACAATATCTATAAACTAAATAGTTTTGATGCCACTCTGATGGGAGATACCAACACAAATGCAATATTAAATAACATGGCATAATTAAATCATCAATTTGCAAGAATCTACGAGGAGTAATAACAAATATTACAACAACTAAAAACAACAAATTAGAAAGTAGATACAAAAGTTATTTAATATGGAAAATCTCACTCAATGTGAGAGGTAAAAGTCATGAGTTGTCAACTAAAGAAATAGTTTCACTATGATCAAACAATGGTACAAGAGCGTCACAAATTTACAACCAGTTAATCAACTTTAGCAACAAAGCTTACAAAATTGAGAATCAAGAAAATGAAAATACTAAAAAAATAAAGTTCTTTTACAAACTTTATTGATCACACCACATACCTCATTTCAACAATCCAACCATCCAAAACAAAAAATGCTTCATGAAATTGTTATTAATTTTCAACATGATTCAAGAGTGAATGATTTAACAAACACAAATTTATCAAGTCTCTTTTCTTCTTTCACAAATGTGATTGTTATCTTACTCTAGTTACATCTCTCTTCGACTCTTGCACCCTCGTTGTAGAGTTCAAAACTTGAGTATAATTTTTGTCTCACTCACAATCCTAAATACTCATATCCACTTTTATAATGTTTGGTGGTGCATGTTACACTCTCGAGAGACTCTGCCAATAATATACCGAAGGACGGTGGGAATAACGTCAAGTTCTCACGACTCTTATAAGTTACACTGCAACGACAAGTATAATAGAAAATAAGATTATAAAGCGAAGCAAATTCAAAAAGATTTTTTAAAATTAATTTATAAAAATTAATAAAGTCGACAATGAAATATATTAAAAAATTAAATAATAATTTTTTCTAATAAATACCGTCATTACCATTCATGCTATGCCATTTGAGAGGGGGTTTTAAAACGAAAGATTGCCGAAACAATGCCCTCTAGATAAAGCCAAAACATATCACCTTTTAATCAATTAATCCCGACATTCATGATTACCGTCCCATAAATATTTGACCATATTTTATTTTTTTTACCACAATTTTAACCCTTTTTGTTGACAATTTGAAGCAGTATTTAATTTATTTTGTTGACAAATTGTCATGCCCTTTTATTTCCAATTGATTTTCGACGTTTGTTCACAAATTTGTGTACACCTCCGTAGGTAAGGCAATGCTAAGCAACTTCGATATCCGGTCTATATTTTTCATATATTTTAAATAAATATTACGTTAATTTTAATATATATTAAATAAGAAAATAATTTTGAATTGATTTAAAAATTTACATACATAATTTATATAATTAAAACTTTTAATCTAACAATTAATTTTATAATTAAATTATTAAACAATATTAGAAAAAATACATTTTATATTGGTAAAATTTGGTTTGTCTCTTATTTTATACATATAGTTACTTTTTTTTATATAATTTTACTTTTTCACATACATACTCATATGATAATTATCTAATATAATTTTTATCATAAATTTTAATTTAATTTGTAATTATTTTAAATAAAAAAAATTTAGTTAATAATGTAAATAAAATTTATTAATTATCATAGAGATTAAACAAATATTTTGAAAGAAGTATTAATATTTCTAGGAAATAATATTTAAGCCACATAAGATATCAAAACATCTCCAGAAAATATTTTATAATATTCCCAAGAATTTATAAGACATATCAAACATATTTTTAGCATTACAAAAAAACTCTCAAAAACTAAAAAAGATTTCGTACACCAAACAACTCCTAATGACTCATGTTAAAGAGCACCCTTAGTTAAAGAGTATTTAGTAAATTTATTTACTTTTATTTATCTACCTTTATCATTTTGAAATAAATATGTTTTTAGGAGTAAATTATCTTTTTATATCATGGCATGTGACTTTCCTTTCAATGAACATTTAATTTTTCTTTAATTTGAATTAATTTAAAATTACATAATATATTTTTAATTATAAAGATTTCATCTCATTGTTTAGCTCTAATTAATATAATAAAATATTTATTATTAATAGTAAAAATATTTACTCTATATATTCATAAACTTATTAATTTAATAATATTTGTATAGTATAAATTCACAAATTTTCTTAAAGATGTTAGCTAGCAATTTCTAACAAAAATTTGAAATAAAGCTTAGCTTTATTTGAAATAAAGAACGCTAGTTTTGAGTGATTAAGAAGCAAAAGCGTACCTATATTGGCCTTGCATTGCAATTTATGGAAGCATATAAACAGATAGTCATTCCCTGAATGAATGATATAATTGCTGGAAGCTATAGAATGTAAAGTTAAAAGTTATTCTCATGGATTCAGATAAGTAAATGTTAAGAAATTATTTTTCACATTTGAACCAGCACGATTTACCAAAAATCTCGGCAAGAACATGATCCCTTGCTGAAATGATGGAACCGATTTCGATCTCGAATAATAACATCTCTATCAAAGATACCTGAAACATGCTTCATGAAATTATGACAATCATGACAAATTCTAAGATTCTTAACGACCCTAATGGTCCTTCTATCCTTGTGATAAAGAAGCACATAAGCCACTGCCAATTTTTCACTGTGATAACCCAGACAATGTTCTTTCTCTTCATCTTCAATGTCATGCAACACATTGGATGTATTAGGGGTGTACCCTCTAAGTTTTACAGTGTCTATAACCGATATTAAAAATTTGGTAACCTCCTCCCACTGTGGATGAGAATTATCACCGGATACAAATTCATTAACCACTTGACCAATGTGCACCAGACTAAGGCCAGGCTCCTTGACAATTCTATTCACTCTCATTGAATTTCTCACACTCTCCTTCTCAACCCAGTTACCAACTCTACCATAGGCATTTGCTAAAAGCACATAATCACCATCATGATGAGGGTCCATCTCATTGATCCGCTTCTTAGCCTTCTCAGCCAACACAAGATGATTGTGATTCACACACGCCCCAAGCAAGGTCCTCCAAATAATAGAATTTGGCCTAACAGGCATTTCCTCCACAAACTTGAAAGCATCAAGGAGCAAGCCAGCACGACCAAGAAGATCAACCATACAACCATAATGCTCAAGCGTTGGTTCAATGCCATGCTCATTCCACATGCTCTTAAAAACCCGCCACCCCTCGTCCACAAGGCCACCATGGCTACAGGCCACCAATGCACCCATAAACGCAAAGCGATCAGGCTCCAAACCAGACTCCCCCATACCATAAAACATTTTTAAAGCTTCCCTGCTACGTCCATGCACGGCAAGCCCATTAATCAACACAGTCCAAGTAACCACATTCCTATGAGGCATTTCATCGAACACTTTAACAGAACGATCAATGGACCCACACCTAGAATACATATCAATAAGCGCAGTACCCAGTGGAACAGTAAGGCCAAGGCGGGCCCTTGAAATAAAAGCATGAACCCATATGCCCAATTCCAAGGCACCTAAGCTCGAAACCGCTGAAATAACACCAAGCATAACAACCCCATCGGGTAAAATTGCACTCTCACGTAGCTGCATTTGTTGGAAAAGAGAAAGGGCTTCATGGGAGAACCCGTTTTTGGCGAAACAGGAGATCAAAGAGGACCAAGAAACCAAGTCCCTGTGAGGCATTTCATCAAACATGTTGAGTGCGACGTGGAGGGAGCCACGGGAACCATAGGCATTAATGAGAGCGTTTTGGACGTAAATGTCGGAATCGAAGCCGAGTTTGAGAATGAGGGAGTGAATGTGATGAGGGTCGAGTTTGGGGAGTTTAAGAATAAGGGGAAAGGTGAAGTGGTCGAAGGTAATAGGGGTGCGGTGCATGTGGGTGAAGAGGGAGAAAGCGAGGGAGGGAGAGTGGAGTGCCACGTGGCGAATGATGGTGTTGTTGAGGAAGGGGTCTCGGATGGGGAAACGGAGGAGCACGCTGGCTGCGTAATGTGCTGTTTCCGGTGATGAATATGCTGAGTCCACGCAGCCAAGAATGAATTTTCGGAGGGAGAGAGGGTTTTGGTGCTGCCCGCTTTTGATCAGCGTGCCGTGCAGCTTGTACGCTCTCTTCATCTTCCATCTATCGTAGTATCTAACTCACGCTGCCTTACCTAATACACCTAAAACAAAGAATTGGTAGGAATCCAACAAGGGAAGTTAATTTAAATATTTCTAAGAAAAAAAAAATAATATCTGATTTAATTTTCAGTAGGTGCAACTAGAAAAAAAAATATATTTGAGTTACATGGTTTTCATTAGGGTTGCACATCAATCAGATTTGGTCGGATTAGGACTCAAAAACTTAAACATTGTCGGGTTGTACAGGTCTCAGGTTGAACGAGTGGGTTGAGATATATCAATCTCCAATGAAACAAGAGACTAAAATAGAAATAGGAGGGAGTAGATAAGTCCTGACCTCTGGAAGAGATCAAGAGACTGGACTTAGATGTTCAGCTTCGGAGAAGAAAACATGCAATTCCCTATGATATTAGCTTTTCTTCTGCTCTTTAAAGAAGGGGTAGGTGCTCGTGCATGAAAGGAATGAATCTTCCATTTTTTATTTAATTTAGAACTAACTCCCTAACTATTGGTTTAGCTTCAATGGAAGGACACTTTTCTATCGGGGGAGGAGTAGAACAGGCCAAATCTTAACCAAGCCTTGTTAGGAAAATAAAGCAATGGACTTAGCACACTATAGCGTTAAGAAGAGACCAGTATAATATGTCAATAAAATCTGAGACAAGACATGTGTTAGACGAGTTGGCTTCTGATGGACATTGTTTTTAACCCAAACTCATTTGTAATTAATTGCATTAAACTAATTTTGTAATATGATATAACCCGTCACCCAATTCGACACAATCGGAGACATACATTTTCAGTTTGAATATGTCGAATTTGAGCGAACATTGGTTTCCTGCTCACTCCAAGCACAAAGAGGAGGCAGCGGGATTTTATACTCCACTTGGGTTTGGGTGTAGTTAGGTTCACTTTTAAAACTTGAGCCTGACAAGATAAACTAAATTGAAGTTGTAATGTAAAATTGAATCTGTCTGACCTGATATTTATTCACCTCATATTACAATTTATCATCTTGGGTTTTCTGGTTTTGGTCGTGCTGATCTTCATCCTGTCCTAATTTTTATTAGTTGACTATATTTCTTATGAGCTTAAAAGAGCAAGAAAATCTTTATTAACAGTCATACAAATAAATCATTCAAGTAGATTTAGATATTATATTCCACCTATGACTTTCGTATAAATACATTATAAAAATAAAATGTAAACATCTTATAATTTTTTCCAGTAGTTTTTAGAATTTCTATGAGTTATAAATAGAGGTATTTTTATTTTTTATACCTTTTCATTCTTATCTTTAGGCCACGTCATTTATTCTTAGCCGACACAACTTTATGTATATATATTGTATTCATGTTTTCAACAATACACAGTAGAATTATTCTTTCAATTATTTTCTCTGAGCTTTCTTTGTCATTGTTCTATTTTCCTTTTATGATATCTGAGCTCCACTTGGAGCTCTGCTAATCCTCCCTTTCTCCTATCATGTTTGACACAGATTCTTACTCCTGACTCTATTGTACTTGGTGGCTATGCTGCCACCCATCCAGACCCTAGTCTTAGCCCCTTTAGCCCAATCATATTCACCCTAATGAAAATCCTAACTCAATCTCTGTCACCCCTAACCTTAATTGGGACAAACTACCACTCTTGGTTTAGATCTATACGTATGGCATTGATTTCTAAGAATGGGTTTTTGAACATATTCCATACTTGTGCATTTTGCTACATGTCTGTTGCAGTCTTCTTGGGAGAATTGCAACATTGATCGTGTCCTAGCTCCTCAATTCTTTGTCATCATCCATTGCTCAGAGCATCATTTTCTTTGACCACGCCATAGACATCTAGACTGACCTCAGGGAAAGATTCTCCTAAAGTGATTTGCTTTGAATAGTAGAGCTCCAAGAAGAGATTTATGGCATCTAGCAAGGCTCTCGTGCGATCTCTGATTATTATACTGCTCTCAAGTGCCTTTGGGAAGAGCTTGACATTTTTTGCCCTTTTCCTGTTTGTTCTTGTTCTACAAAGGTTTACCACCAACAGGATTTTATTATTTGCTTCCTCCTTGATAACTGCTTCTCTATTTGCGTTCTCAAATTCTGCTTATGGACCTCTTGCCTTCGGTTAACTGGGTCTTCTCCATGGTTGTCTAGTAGGAATGGCAACACTCATCCTCCTCTGTCACAGAAGAGCCCAATTTGTTCATTAATGCTGGTTTCTCCTTTTCCGGCAAGGGACGCGGTGGCGATCCTCCTGGTGCTTCTTCAACCGATAATACCAAAATTGCTTCCAACAAGAAGTGTGCTTATTGTGGTCGTATTGGATAACAAACTTGTACAATATTCTTTCTGTAACAATCTTGCACAATTTTCTTTCTGTAACAAACTTGTACAATATTCTGTTATTTTGTCCTTTCTGCTATTAGAATTCTAGAAGAGTATGAGTTGTATTTAGGGAAATCATTGTATATAAATATTGGATGATCCTTTGCTGAATAGTAACAGAGATAAAAAAAACATTCCAAAACACTGTCATTCTTACCTTTTGTCATCTTTCGTCATATGGTATCAGAGCTCCCTCTTGAAGCTCTGCTTATTCCTTCCAAATGTCTTCTACTCCTCCTGACAGTCCAAAGAACTCCAATAATGAAGGTCCTAAGAAAGAAAACAGTGGCAATGAAGCCATTGATCCTACCATGAACCCATCGAGTCCCTTCTTCATTCATCCTAGTGAAGGACCCTTCTCTGTCTCCATAACCCCTGTCCTTGATGGCACAAACTATCAGTCTTGGTCTCGTGCCATTAAAATGGCTTTAATCTCAAAAAACAAGATGGCTTTCTTGTTAGGCACCATTCCTGTTCCTAAGGTTGAAGAACCTCTTTATTCTGCTTGGGAAAGGTGCAATACCCTCATCATGTCGTGGTTACTTAACTCGGTTACTCCCTCCATCACTCAAAGCGTTATTTTCCTCGAGTGTGCCATAGACATTTGGAATGACCTTTGCGAACGTTTTTTGCAACGCGATCTCCTCAGAATCGCAGAGCTCCAGGAAGAAATATATGGACTTTCTCAAGGAACTCGTCCTGTCACTGAGTTCTACACCGCACTGAAGACCCTCTAGGAAGAACTCGATAACTACAGACCCTTTTCTTCTTGCTCGTTTCCTGCAAAAACTTACCACCAACAGAATTTCATAATCCGATTCCTCAAAGGTTTGGACGAGCGCTTCTTTGTTGTGCGTTACCAAATTCTTTTGATGGATCCTCTCCCCGCTATCAACCGCATCTTCTCCATGGTTGTCCAGCAAGAATGACAACTCGCTTCGTCTTCGCCTACTGAGCCCAACGCCTTTGTGAACGCAGCTAATCACTTTTTCTCTGGCAAAGGGCGTGGCTCTGGTCCTTCTTCTGCTGTCAAAGGAGTCTCCAACAAGAAATGCTCCTACTGTCACCGTCCTGGATACACTATTGACGTGTGTTGGAGAAAGCATGGCTATCCCCCTGGCCATCCTTGATACCTAGGAAGGCCAAAGTTCAACCGCGATGCCTCTGGTTCTTCCTCCATCAACAACGCAGCTGTGATTGAACCAATTGAGGGAGGCAACGGTTCAGAGAATGAGGGAGGCCCCATCACATTGACCTAGACCTAATATCAAACCCTGATGTCTTTGCTCCAACCACAGCAACAAAAAAATGCTTCTGATGTAACAGGGCCCAACTCTCTCGTTCAGCCCAATAGAGTGAATCTCATCAACACTCCAAATGCTCAAAATTTTTTTTGAGTCCAGTGGTACCTCCTTTGTTTTTTGAACTAACACACACAACACCTTTTACACCACTCACAATGTCCCCTGGATCATAGATTCAGGAGCAACAGATCATGTTGCATCTTCTCTAAATTATTTTTCAAATTATTCTAACATTAAACCAATACAAATAAGTTTACCTGATAAGTCCATTGTTACTGCCCATATATCCGGAACAGTCATTTTCTTTCCCGAATTTATCATTCACAATGTTTTGTTTGTTCCAGAATTTCATTTTAATCTTTTATCCATATCCAAACTCATAATGACTCATAAATATATTCTCATCTTCCATGATTCTTTTTGCACTATCCAGGACAAGCGTACATTGGGGATGATTGGTTTGGCTAATCTTCAATGAGGTCTCTATCATTTATAAGTCAAAAAAGAAGCCAAGATTCTTTCACCAAACAAACCTTCCATTAATGAAAGTGCTACCAATGCCGTCTCAAACTCCAACCTTTGGCATTATAGATTAAGACATCTCTCAGGAAACCGATTAAATATGTTATGTGAACAATTTCCTTTTATTCCAAAACATATTAATGAAAATTGTGACATTTGTCATTTTGCAAAACAAAGAAAATTGTCTTATTGCCTTAGTGATAGTAGAGCTTTTAAAAACTTTGATTTGGTGCACATGGACATTTGGAAACCTTTTTCTGAGGCCTCAATTCATGGTGAGAAATATTTTTTAACTATCTTGGATGATTTTAGTAGATATAATTGGATTGTCTTATTGAAATCAAAATCCGAACTAAAAATACATGTTCAAAATTTTATTTCCTTAATTGAAAACCAATTTGATTCCAAAATAAAATGTATTCGGACGGATAATGGTCCGGAATTTTTTCTTAAAATTTTTTTTGCTTCAAAAGGGATTATACATCACACCAGTTGTGTTTATACTCCTCAACAAAATGGGCGTGTTGAGAGAAAACACCAACATATTCTCAATGTGGCACGTGCTCTCATGTTTCAATCTCAATTGCCCAAACATTTTTGATCTTATGCAATAAAACATGCAGTTTATCTTATTAATCGTATACCTTCTCTAGTTAGAAAGAAACAAATTCCTTATGAACTTTTGCATAATCAAAAACCTGATTTTTCCATGCTTAAAGTTTTTGGTTCTTTATGTTATGCATCAACAACTGGGCCCAAATAGAAATTTGATCCTAGGTCTAGAGAAGGAGTTTTTCTCGGTTATCAATTTGGTACAAAAGGCTATGTTATTTTAGACTTACAAAATAAAGACATTTTTGTCTCTAGAGATGTTATCTTCTATGAGTCCCATTTTCCTTTTAACAACAAACACGAGGCCCAAGAAAAGGAAAAGTTATTTCCTCCACAAACAGAGACCTTCAATGACTTTGATCCTCTCCAACTCACACCTCAACCCAACAATTTTACACCTCAGGACCAACTTCCATCACAGACTCCCATTTCACCTCAAAACTTATCTTCCCCAACAACCTCATCCTCTCCACAAATTTTGCCATTAACCTCTCCATCCTAGTCAATCTCGCCACATATCTCTTCATCACCTCATCTAAGCCCTATTCCTTTCATACAAAGACGAACCACTTGTGGCTCTAAACCCAATGTTTGACTTGCGGATTTTGTTTGCTACAACATAGAGACCAAACCAAATCAATCATCGTCAACGTGCAGGTATCTTATTCAATCTGTTCTTTCTTCCATTACTGAGTCTGAGTGTCATTATATCATGAACCTAACTTCTGAGATTGAGCCCCGAAGCTATCAAGAAGAAATTTTGAAGCCGTGTTGGAAAGAAGCCATGAAGGATGAAATTGAGGCTTTAAAGCTGAACAAAACTTGGGAAATTGTGGAAACTCCTAAGAATGTCAAGCCTATAGGATGTAAATGGGTTTACAAAATCAAAAGGAAACCACATGGGAATGTGGAGAGATATAAGGCGAGGCTCGTTGCGAAAGGATTCTCCCAAGTTGAAGGGATAGACTTCTTCGAGACTTTTTCTCTAGTGGTTAAAATGGCCACCATATGAGTTATCCTTGCCCTAGCTTCCATAAACAATTGGCAATTGCAGCAACTGGATGTTAGTAATGCCTTTCTACATGGTGACTTGTCCGAGGAGGTTTACATGAAGATTCCTCAAGGTCTATATGGGCATGAATCCTTATAGTGTTACAAGCTCAAGAAATCTCTCTATGGGCTCAAACAAGCAAGTCAAAAATGGTATGAAAAACTCTCTAACCTTCTTTTCTCATCTGGTTATTCACAATCACATGCTGATCACAACTTGTTTATCAAGCATGAAAAAGGAGAATTTACTGCTTTATTGATATACGTTGATGATATTGTTGATGATATTGTTTTAAATGGCAACTCTTTCACTAAAATAACAAAGCTCAAGCATACACTTCAATCCAATTTTCGAATTAAAGATTTGGGGGAACTCAAATATTTTTTGGGATTAGAAGTAAGCAGGTCTGATGATGGCATCTTTGTATCTCAACGAAAATACTGCCTTGAGTTACTTTCAGATTCAGGATTATTGGGTTGTAAACCGAGTTCCACACCTATGGATAGCTCTCTTTGTTTAAAACAAGATAATTCGAGTGAATTACTTGATGATCCCCTATCCTATAGGCGCCTTGTTGGTCATTTGATTTACCTCACAACAACTCGTCCATACATCGTTTTTGCAACTCAGCAATTAAGTCAGTTCATGGCAAATCCTACAAAGTCTCATTTAGGTGCTGTAAAAAGAGTTCTTAAATACTTGCAAGGCTGTCCAAACAAGGGGCTCTACTTCAAACGGAATTCTCCTATCCACCTAATTGGGTTTAGTGATGTCGATTGGGCAACTTGCGTCTCCACACGCCGTTCAGTCACAGGGTATTTTTTCTTCATAGGGAACTCTTTAATTTCCTGGAAAACCAAAAAATAGAATACTGTGTCTCGTTCTTCCTCCGAAGCAAAGTATAGAGCCCTTGCTACTAGCACCTATGAGTTGCAATGGTTAACTTACCTTCTCAATGATGTCAAAATCCAATGTTCTAAGTCAACAACACTTTATTGTGATAATCAGAGTGCTTTACACATTGCTGCAAATCTCGTATTTCATGAAAGAACAAATCAGAGTGCTTTACACATCGAATTCATCGAAATGTCAAAAGAATAACACGTCTTTTTTTTTATAGTACCCATTTTTTTGGTACTAAAAAAATTGCTTGTTTATATCCTCACGAATCAGACAATACTATGCAATTTTCTATGCTTGTTTTAGTATTGTTTACTTTTTTTGTTGGGGCCATAGGAATTTCTTTCAGCCAAAAAGGAATAGATTGCGATATATTATCAAGATTATTAATTCCGTTTATAGACCTTTTACATCAAAATTCAAAAAAAATTCAGGATTGGTATGAATTTTTTACAAACGTAACTTTTTCTGTAATTCTAACGTTTTTCAGAATATTTATAGCTTCTTTTTTTTATAAACCGATTTTTTCAGATTTACTAAATTTGAATTTATTCAATTTATTTAAAAAAAGTGTTCCCAAACAAATTCTTGCCGATAATATACTAAATGCCTTGTATGATTGGTCATATAATCGTGGTTATATAGATGCTTTTTATGAAATATCTTTAATTGGAAGTGTAAGAAAATTAAGTAAAATAAATTATTTTATGGATAGACAAGTAATTGATGGAATTCCAAATGGAATTGGTGTTACAAGTTTTTTTATGGAAGAAACTATTAAATATATAGGGGGTGGACGACTTTCTTCATATATCTTATTTTTTATATTAATCTTTTTAGTAATTTGGTATTATTTATTTATTAATAGTAATCAAGATCTTATTAACTAATATATTGTTAACTAATCTTATCAATATTGAACTTGGTAAAAAGAAAGGGTTTAATAACTGAAAAATAAGATTCTTAAAGAATATTCTTTGAATACTAAAATTACGTATTGAATTTGGATTCTTGTATCCATAATTCAAAAACTTTTTGTGATTATTGCCGAAGAACTGAAATAAAAGATACGGTAGAGCTATGGCAGTTATCTCAAACGAGGAAAGGCTTATGGTGGATACCTAGGCACCTATAGACGAGGAAGGGCGTAGTAAGCGACGAAATGCTTCGGGGAGTTGAAAATAAGCGTAGATCCGGGGATTGCCGATATAGGTCAACCTTTCAAACTGCTGCTGAATCCACGGGCAGGCAAGAGACAACCTGACGAACTGAAACATCTTTTCACTCTATCAGTAGCCAGAGGAAAAGTCATAGGGAATTGACTTTTTCTATTGATTCCTCCGGATTGGATCAAAAACCATTTTTGAATGAGGTATTCAACTCCAGGGATGAATCGAAAAATCAATCTTTATTGGTCCTACCTCCTCTTTTTTATGAAGAGAATGAATCTTTTTATCGAAGGATCATAAAAAAATGGGTCCAGACCTCTTGTGGGAATGATTTAGAGGATCCAAAACCAAAAATAGTGGTATTTGCTAGCAACAACATAATGGAGGCAGTCAATCAATATAGATTGATCCGAAATCTGATTCAAATCCAATATAGCATCCCTGGTTACATAAGAAATGTATTGAATCGATTCATTAAAAAGAATCGATTCGATCGCAACTTCGAATATGGAATTCAAAGGTATCAAATAGGAAATGATACTCTGAATCATAGAACTATAATGAAATACACGATCAACCAACATTTATCAAATTTGAAAAAGAGTCAGAAGAAATGGTTCGATCTTCTTATTTTTATTTCTTGAACGGAGAGATCCATGAATCGGGATCCTAATGCATATAGATACAAATGGTCCAATGGGAGCAAGAATTTTCAGGAACATTTGGACCATTTCATTTCTGAGCAGAATAGCCGTTTTCAAGTAGTGTTCGATCGATTACATATTAATCAATATTCGATTGATTGGTCTGAGGTTATCGACAAAAAATATTTGTTTAAGTCACTTTGTTTCTTTTTGTCCAAGTTACTTCTTTTTTTGTCCAAGTTTCTTCTCTTTTTGTCTAACTCACTTCCTTTTTTCTTTGTGAGTTTCGGGAGTATCCCCATTCATAGGTCCGAGATCCACATCTATGAGTTGAAAGGTCCGAATGATCCACTCTGTAATCAGTTGTTAGAATCAATAGATCTTCAAATCTTTCATTTGAAAAAAAGGAAACCCTTATTATTGGATGACCATGATACTTCCCAAAAATCGAAATTCTTGATCAATGGAGGAACAATATCACCATTTTTGTTCAATAAGATACCAAAGTGGATGATTGACTCATTCCATACTAGAAAGAATTGCAGGAAATCTTTTGATAACACGGATTTCTATTTCTCAACGATATCCCACGATCAAGACAATTGGCTGAATCCTGTGAAACCATTTCATAGAAGTTCATTGATATTCTCTTTTTATAAAGCAAATCGACTTCGATTCTTGAATAATCGATATCACTTCTGCTTCTATTGTAACAAAAGATTCCCTTTTTATGTGGAAAAGGCCTGTATCAATAATAATGATTTTACGTATGGACAGTTCTTCAATATCTTGTTCATTCGCAACAAAATATTTTCTTTTTGCGGTGGTAAAAAAAAAACATGCTTTTTAGGGGAGAGATACTATTTCACCAATCGAGTCACAGGTATCTAACATATTGATACCTAACGATTTTCCGCAAAGTGGCGACGAAGGGTATAACTTGTACAAATCTTTCCATTTTCCAATTCGATCCGATCCATTCGTTCGTAGAGCTATTTACTCGATCGCAAACATTTCTGGAACACCTCTAACAGAGGGACAAATAGTCAATTTTGAAAGAACTTATTGTCAATCTCTTTCAGATATGAATCTACCTGATTCAGAAGGGAAGAACTTACATCAGTATCTCAATATCAATTCAAACATGGGTTTGATTCACACTCCATGTTCTGAGAAATATTTACCATCCGAAAAGAGGAAAAAACGGAGTCCTTGTCCAAAAAAATGCCTTGAGAAAAGGCAGATGTATAGAACCTTTCAACGAGATAGTGCTTTTTCAACTCTTTCAAAATGGAATCTATTCCAAACATATATACCATGGTTCCTTACCTCGACAGGGTACAAATATATAAATTTCATATTTTTAGATACTTTTTCAGACCTATTGCCGGAGATAGATTGCCATTTGGTTCGAGAAAAGGCACAAACAGGTTTAATGAAACTTCTACCAGTTCCATCATCTCGAAAACTTGCTGATATCTTCACTAAAGCTCTTCCTCCTCGGCTATTCCATGCAAATTTGTCCAAGCTAGAGATGGTTGACACTCCTCTCCAGCTTGAGGGAGGCTAACAAACTTGTACAATATTCTTTCTGTAACAATCTTGCACAATTTTCTTTCTGTAACAAACTTGTACAATATTCTGTTATTTTGTCCTTTCTGTTATTTGTTATTTTGTCCTTTCTGCTATTAGAATTCTAGAAGAGTATGAGCTGTATTTAGGGAAATCATTGTATATAAATATTGGATGATCCTTTGCTGAATAGTAACGGAGATAAAAAAAACATTCCAAAACATTGTCATTCTTATCATTTGTCATCTTTCGTCATACTGGACACACAATCGACATTTGCTACTCCAAACATGCATATCCTCTTGGCCATCCTCGCTACCCAGGACACCCGAGGTTCCATAACCGTGACTCTCACTATTTTGTTAACAGTGCTGCACAAGAGGAGACACCAAAAGCATCTCACGCTTCCAAGGAGGGTTCTTCTAATGGATCAAACTTTCCTTTGACCCAAGCCCAATATTAGCGTTTATTGGATCTGATTCAGCAGCAGCCCAATTTTGATTGTGTGATTTCCACTAAGTTCACTAAGCCTGTTAGGACCAATTTCTCCCAAGTCTTTCAAAAAGGCCCTCATCAATTTTCTGACTCTTGGTATCCATTTTGTTTCTTATACCACCACTCAAAACACACTTTGCATGCAATTCTCACACACTCTCTATCACCTCTTCACATACTATTCCCTGGATCATTGATTTGTCTCATCATTACATTATTTTCAAAGTCAACAAAATAAATCCATTACATATTAAGTTACTTAATGGTTCTATTGTCACGACCCACTTTTCTGGAACCGTTAGATTTTCTTCTAACTTTGTCATTCGCAATATACTGTATATTCTTGAATTACATTTTAATCTTCTTTCAATATTTAAATTAATTTCTTCTCTTAAATATGAGGTTATATTTTCTGGTGTGACTTATAAAATACAAGAAATGAGCATGTTAAGGATGATTGGTTTGGCTAATTTGAAGAAGGGGCTTTATCAATTGGAGATCAACAAAGAAGCAAAAAATTTCACCAATAATACATCCTTTGTCAACAACACTATCACCTCTTTGATCACTACTACCAACCTTTGGCATTTTAGATTAGGCCATTTTTCAAAAAAATGCCTCAATGTTTTACATGAGCAATTTCCTTTTAGTATTAAACATGTTAATGAAAATTGCGATATTTGTCATTTTGCTAAACAAAATTGTCATATTATTTAAGCAATTGTAGAGCCTAAATTTTTTTTTTATTTAGGTCATATGGATATTTGGAGTCCTTTTTCAAAGGTATCTGTTCATAGTCACAATTTTTTTTAACTATTATAGATGATTATAGCCGATGTACTTGGGTTGTCTTAATGAAATCAAAATCTGAAGTTAAAATAAATGTTCAAAATTTCATTGTCCTTGTTGAAAATCAATGTGAAACAAAAATTAAATGTATTCATTCTAACAATGGTCCTGAATTGTTTCTTAAAGATTTGTTTTCATTAAAAGGCATAATTCATCACACTAGTTATGTTTATACTCCTCAACAAAATAGTCATGTTAAAAGAAAACACCAAAACATTCTTAATGTTGCTTGTGCACTTATGTTTCAATCTAAAATTCCTAAACATTGTTGGTCCTATGCCATCAAACACATTGTTTATCTCATTAATTGTGTTCCATCTTTTGTAATTCAAAATCAAACCCCTTTTGAACTTATACACAAACAAACACTAGATTTTTCAATGCTCAAAATTTTTTGTTGTCTATATTATGCCTCAATAAACACACCACACTAAGAATTTGATGCTTGGTCTAGAAATGAGTTTTCTTGAGTTTTCAAATTAATATAAAAGTATACGTAATTCTTAATTTTAACACTAAAGAAATTTGTCTCACGCAATGTTATTTTTCATGAATCAATTCTCCTTTTCACACAAATTAATACTCCTCCAAACACTGTGACAGCGCACACACACATCCCATTTTGAGTCCAAACACTCTTATTTTTAAACCACTTATTTCAGCCCTTCCATACGATACCAATTCCTTGCCCACATCCATATAAGAGCTCAATTCAGTTACAAGCAACACCAATAAGCCTAACATATATCAACCAAATTCAGATACTAGTCCAATTTTTTTTTCAACGACTAACCCTTCCTCACCATCCTCGACTCACTCTTTCCCAAATTAGAATCTAATGAAAATTCATAATCTAACCAAGCCTTTCTCATCGTTGCAATGGCAGCACCTCGCTACTGCCATTGCCATTGCCATTGCCACCGCCTCAACCCCAACAACTTCTGTGATCAACTCACGCTACCAACCCTCTGTCATACCTTATTGATTTCAAGTGGAATTCTTGCTCGATGGAGTCCAACTAATCATCCTCAAAGTGCTTATATCCTATTCAGTCATATGTCAATTACTTTAATATCTCTTATTCTCACCAACATTACCTTATGAGTCTTTCTTTTGAGGTTGAACCACACTTATCAGGAAGCTACTTCACACCAATGTTGGACAAATGCAATGAAATCTGAAAATGAGACTATTGTGGATATTTCTCCTAATGTCAAGCCCATCAAATGGGAATGGGTTTACAAAATCAAATGAATACCTGATGGCACTGTTAAGCACTATAAAAAGAGTTTTTCTCATATTGAAGGGATAAACTATTTAAAAATGTTTTCCCCTATTATCAAGATGGCAACAATATGAGTCATTCTTACTCTAGTTTCAACCAATCGTTGGGAGCTCCTGCAACTTGATGCTAACAATACGTTTCTCCATGGAGACATCTCAGAAGATGTGTATATGGTCATCCGTCTAGGAATTATTAGACATATCCCTTCCAAATGTTGCAAGATCAAGAAGTCCTTGTACGACTTGAAACAAACAAGCCGTAAATGGTATGAAAAATTATCTATCATTCTTCTTTCTTGTAGTTATCATTAAGCAGAAGCTGATCATAATTTTTTTATTAAGACTCATGATGTTGAATTCACTACTCTGATTATATATGTTGACAACATCGTCTTATTTGAAAACTTTACTACAAAAATTGCTTACATTAAACATGTCCTTCATTCTAATTTTTGTATTAAGGATCTTGGTTTATTGAAGTATTTTTTGGAAATAGAAGTTGCTCATTCATATACAAGACTCACCCTATGCCAGTGCAAATATTGTCTAGATTTGCTTACAGACTTTGGATGTTAGGTTCCAAACTGATATCCACACCGATGGATAGTTCCTTGCATCTTCACAATGATCCTAGTCCATTGCTTGATGATCCTTTGTCATATTGGCATTTGGTTGGTCGCCTATTGTATCTAACCAATACCAAACTAGATATTGTGTTTGCAACACAACAACTTAGCCAATTTATGGCTCGTTTGACCAAGACTTGTTTCAACACTGCCAAAAGAGTCTTACACTATCTTAAGAGCTGCACTCGAGAAGGACTCATTTTCTGAAGAGATTCTTATACTCAAATTCTTGGTTTTACTGATGCAGATTGGGCACTTTGTGTAGAGTCTGTCGTCTAATCATGAGCTATTGTTTCTTTCTTAGAAGTTCATTAATTTCATGAAAAATCAAGAAACAAAACATTGTCTCTCATTTGTCATCTGAAGCTAAATATCATACCCTTGCATCTACTACTTGTGAGTTGCAATGACTGACCTATTGCTTAATGATTTAAAAATCACTTGCTCTAAATTTGTTGTTTTATACTATGATAATCAAATCGATTTGCACATTATTGCCAACCTAGTCTTTCACGAACAAATGAAATATTTGGAGATGGATTGTCACCTTGTTAGTGAAAAGTCTCGAGTCAGTTTGATGCGCTTACTTTCTGTTTCTTCCTCTCATTAGCTTGCTAATATTTTCACAAAAGCTCTCCCTCTAAGATTATTTAACTGCAACTTATCCAACTTGCTGCTAGTAAACATCTTCCTACCTTCAACTTGTGGTGGGCTAACAGAAGAACGCAATTTGTCCCATGATTGATTTAGCTCGTACAACTCAATTGGCCCTTATACATATATATTATAGAAATAAAATGTAAACATCTAATAGCTTTTCTAGTAGTTTCTAAAACATTTATGAGCTGTAAATAAAGATATTTTTATTCTCTGTACCTTTTCATTCTTATTTTTAGGCCACATCATTTGTTCTTATCCTTAGGACACAACTTTATGTATATATGTTGTATTCATATTTTTAGCAATATTGATAATCACGTCGCAATGGTATCAAACAAGCTAGATTTTCTCAAAAATTTGTGCAATACAAGAAGCAAACCTAGGTCATCTCTTAAGGACATAAAATGCATTTTATTTTTAGTTCCATCATGCAATTTCAAATTAGATTGGGGGAGGATTTGTTTTGAATTTAAACGACAAAATAACAAAAACAAAATTAAGGATTATGAAATTCAACCAATTCAAGATCTCAATCCCTACAATGCAATTCTCGTCGTTCACACAAATATGATCCTAACGAATTTCCAATCACACTAATTCAATGCACATCAACAACCCTAAAATCTAAATCTAAATTATGAATTCCATCAAAACAAGAACCGCAATCGCAAACCCAATGCTTTAACAAAATTTAGAACAAATGATTGATTAAATTAGGTGAATCCAATTAATTCAAATCTGAAATTAACCTATTCTTTCTATTTAGGATGCAACGAAAATTCCATATCATGAAAAAAACGTAATTAACCTAATTAGAAAAGAGGAAGGAAAGGAGGAATTCGATAAAACCTATTTTGAAATTCGAATGCAATGTAGTTTTTGAAACCTTGAACCGGTTGATGAATTAGCCTTGCTTCGTAATCATGTTGCTCGACCAATTAGAGAAGGGGATGAAGTTTCCGAAAATAAAAGAGAAGGAGACGAGAGGAATCCTTACGAAAGCTTTTTATTTAAAATTCTGAAAATTAAGGCAAAAAAAGAGGGAAGAATATCCCCACGCGAAATCATAAACCCTATTTAAAGACAAAATAATTGGGCTTAATTAAGGCCTAGCTTCCTAACGAGGTTCCTAAAACCCTAATTAAGTAATGTCAACAATAAAATCAAATTTTGAAAAATTCATTGCAGGACCGTAACATTGTGACGCAGTTTTGTGCCTGAAGATGTTCGAACTGGGCTTTTCTCGCAACATAGAAGTTGTAGATCTCTCTCTTATCTTTCCAGGGACACCAATTTTGTCCAATTCCGAGTAGTGTAGCTCCAGATATGGTCTTTTCAAGAAACTGTGTCAAAACAAGAATTTATGGCAGGAATTAAGAAATATTTAAATTTAAATCCTAAATGACTTACCAACACAAATCTAAACTAACACATCAAAATAATATACTAAAAAGACTCAATTAAATCGAAAGCATAGAGAAAAAGATGTATTAAAATATGACTATCAAATATACAATAGAATAATTCCTTCAATTATTGTCTTAGAGTTTTCTTTGCCACTACCCTATTTTCCTTTTACAACCCAAAACTTTAAAGTTATTGGGTTGAATTGTAAATCCTTGTCACTTATATGTTATTCGCTTCATTTTAACAAATTTCTCTTTAAGCACTTGTTTCTTTTTTTTTATTATATACATTTTTTTGTCTAATTTTATTTTTTACCACCCTTTCAATATAGGTCTTTTTAACGATGAGTATTTATTATGACACAAGAGTCACTACCCACTAATGCTCTTATATTGTCATTACCTCTCATTAATAACATATACAACTTAACCTTCACATCATCAAAAAAAAATTATAATATACGAATTTTTTCACATAGATTTACCACCATTTTACTTCAATATTTGTTTGAGTTAGTCACCTAGTTGAGTTGAGTCGTGTGTAATTTTTTTATCCTTAAAAGCATCCACATGAAAGAAAAATAAAAAGATAAAAAAATATGGTTTATAAAATCTTAACCTAAGACATGTTACTATGACGAGTAAATATCAAAAAAAAAAATCATCATTTAAAGAGAGACATTTTGCTAAAGTTTCTAAAATTCTCTATAATTGTTGATAATCTTCTATTTTCATAAATATTATTTTAACATATAAAATAATGTGAAATTTTTATTTTTATTTTTATTTTTTTGTAAAATTAAACATAAAAAAAATTCAATTTTTAATAATTTTTTAAATTTTTATACAATCATAATTAATTTTTTATCTAAATAAAAAATTAAAATGAAAAAAAAATGAATTGTTCTATCTATCTAAATATAGAATTTAAAATACATAAAATTTGAATTACTTTATTCAAATAAGGTATTTTGAAAATAAAATAAATCCAATTAAGACTAATTTAAATTTTTTATATTATTAAATATCTTGACATGTTAAAATTTCTCGTGAGAGTATACTTATAAATTTGTTGAAAATTTACAATTTCTTTAAAATATGATTTCAATTTTTAATAAATACAGGTAACTTACATGGTTTAAACATGATTGCAATCAATTTTTTTTTTTAAATTTTACTGGTGTATAGTTAGTAATAACATAACAATACTATAGTTTAAATATAATATTAACATTGTTATCAAATTCTATGGTGCTCTGTAAAATGAGAAAATATTATATTCTCTCTTACACATAAAACAATACTAACTATTAGTTTTATATTAATAGATAATGAAGTTAATAATTTATTTAAAAAAACATAAATATATTTTAATTTCTAAAATACTAAAAGAATAACAACCTTCAATTTAGAGAAAGTATACAATATTATCTCAAATTTAAAAATACTATAACAAGTTTTTTTTTTTCTCTTATTTAACCAAGCAATCACAAGTTACATAAGAAAATAAATTCATGTATTAAAATATACTCTTATGAATACTTTTTTTTAACATGTAATTCTTATGGTATAAAAAACAATTTTTTTATACTTTTTTCATTATATAAAAATTATTTAATACTTTTTTAAGTAATTAAAAACATTTAATAAATATATTTAATGTTATTTAACTAGTATTTGTAAACACAAATTATAAATAATCTGTAATTAAAAAAAAATTATCATTTTTTTATAAGAAATCTAAACGGCCCTCTAAATTTTTAGAACTATGTTCATATATTTTTTCATTAAATAAATAAAAAATTGTCATTTTTTAAGAAATTAATAAATAATAATTACTTTTAAAATATATTGAAGTACACTAAAAATTACAGAAATAAATGTTTTCTTTACATTTTGAATAAAAAAAAGTACTTTTAATTTTCTAATCAATATCATTATTAATTGTTAAGATTAGTAACAGAGCATTACTCTTATAAAGTTTTCCACAGTATAAAAATTAATAATTGTATTGTTTTCAAAACAAATTTTATTTAAAAATAAAATTTGAAAACTCAAGATTAATCCAGCAGCCTCAGTTACAAAGAAATTTCCCTTCTCCACTACTTCAAAACCAAGTTTTAATAAAAAAAATCTAACCACTGAAACTGTTGTCTAAATCTGTTGTCACAAATTTTTGAGAAATGAAATTTATTAGTGTACAACTTGTTTGCTTTTAGCTAATCAAACTAAATAATTTGGAGAATACTTACTGCCCTAGACTAGACATCAAATACAGCATCCGCAAAGCTATACAAATCAGAACCTCTACCGCTGCGATTAGTATTAGTAGCACCGATAGAGAGATGATCTGGAAAGCCTGCAAAACTTTCTATAGATGTTCTCCCATACAAGGTAGGATGTCCCTCAAAACTATGCCCAACTGATTTAGATAATGCCCTTTCTCCTATTCCATGCCATTTATACACATGACTGTTCCTGTTCAGCATTGTCCCAACATTCTCTCTTATCATATCACCTTGATAACCGGAAGATGAACCAGCCAAAGTTCCTCCAAGCACATTAGCCTCATTTACTGCTGTATTTCTAAGAAAACTTTCTGTTAAAGACCCTGAAACAGATCCAATCTGTACAGGTGCTAGAGTGGGATAATTAGTTGGGTAGCCATAGGTTCTACTATCCAACAAATGTGCTGACAACAAACCATCGTATGAGCTATTTCCATCCATATGACTAACAATCCTTTGCTCTTTCAAAGTGGTGACTGAAGGTGATGCCATAGGGGGATCTTTCATAGTGAACCTCGTTCGTTTTACCTCTGGAATTTTCTTTTTGTTTGATGAATTGCTTTTATCAACTTTTCTCTTCTGGACCGACTTCTCTTCAATTTTTTTATTGGTATCACTAATATCTTTCTTCAAGACCGTAATTTTGTCCTTAAGTTGCCACCCAGGAAAAAGTTTTATATAGTCAATCTTGTGACGTTCCAAACAATTAACCACAGATGTCAAAGCAGCTAAATATTTTTCATCTGCCTCCTGCTGTGAAAGATCAACATTAATATTGATAATGAAACAAAGTTTAAAAGTTTAAAAGATGCTACCCAATTAAAATATACCTGCATATTCGAACAATCACGTGCATCTTCTTTGGCCTTTTTCCAAGTTTCTTCATATTTATGTAGAAATGAAGTCAGTGCCGTCTGATGAGAAAGTTTCTCTTCAAACCCAAAGGTATAAGCTAAATCAACTGCTTCAACAGTCATGCCCTTTTTTATCATCCCATCTGCAATATCTGCAAGATCAAGAAGATCTTACGTTTCAGTGTGAAAAAGTAGAACATATTCATATTAAGGGTGGGCACATTGAAGAAGAAAAATTTGGAGTATAAAAAATAAAACCAGAGTAAATGAAAAAGCTTCAGTCCAGGGTTGAGATTTTTATTTTCAATTTTATCTTATGGTAAAATCATAGTAATCAATAGCAACCACTATAGCGGAGGAGTAAAGCAACGGCAAGTCGCTGCTATGAAAAGCTTGTAGCATTGAAACCAATGGAGCAGCCATTGTGCCGCAAATAGCAGCGAAATCGCGGGTGAATCGCAATGGCTGCTATTTCATCCCTGGCCAAAACTTCTTAAGGTTGGATGACTTTAAATGGGGGTAATCTTGGTATTTTGCTCCTTGTTACATTTCTAATATCTTCTTCCTCGCAAGCGCTAAGTCTTCATTTTTATCTCTTAGTTCTCCTCTCAGTTCTCTCTAGTTCGCTTTTCCCCATCTTTGTTCTCTGCAACATTCTCTTACTTCCAATGTCCTTCTTTATCTTCAGTGAGGCTTCTACCACGACAAAGTCATTCTCCAGTTATCTTCACTAACTCAGCCGCTATTCCAATTGTATTCATCTTTGGTTGTCTTCTTCAACTCCGGTTAAGCTTCCAACATGATCGCGACATTTCCGGTCATCTTCTACATCTCTGATGAAACTTTCAACGATCCTGCACATTTTCCCACTAATTCTTTGTTTTCTTATTTCCTTATATGTTTTCTATTTCTTTCTCTATATTTATTTTCCTACTCTGTTTTGAATATTAATTTTATATTCGGTATAATTCTTAGAACTTCAAAATTGCAGTCATTCTGCTATCTGCTATGCCGCTATAGCGTTTTTGGGGTCAGCCACTATACACCGCTATTCGGGATTCACTACTATGGGTAAAACATTAGAAAGGTTTCATGCATCAAATGTTTTCAACTTATTTTCAATTAGGTACAACCTTTGTGCAGACTAAATTGTCTAAAGGCAATCAAATATCTTAAAGAAGATATTTATTGTGGTGAAATTATAAAACAAATTAAGATAGTAGCTCAAAATAAATCAGAAAAATTCTGTGACTGAAAAATTTAAACCACCATCCGTGAATGAAATCACCATCTATACTGATTTTGATTGACTATCCTTATAAATTATAATGCATATGAATGGGTTGCACTAGTTAATAGCTCAGGAAAGATTAACACAGAACGGATTGTAAAAAAACAAATTTTAATAAAACAAATTGAAATATGCTAATCAAGTATCTTACAAAATTGGAAATTACATGGCAAAACAAGGATATTACATATGAAAAAAAAGTAGTTAACAAGAGAAAATTTTCATTTAGAGAAATTACATATGAATATTAATTGCTAATAAGGAAGTAATATAAATAGACTACCAATACCTACGTTACTGCTTGTAGTTCCACAAAATGAGATGAAATATAACTTTAAATTATCCATCAACTACATTCCAAAACCCCTTAGATTACATAAAATTGTCTAGTAGATTGGATTCTGTAAAGGTGTTGAATTCTGTTAAAGCCCAATCAAGAAGTCAGCGTCAACAGGTTGTTATCAGGGTTGTTTTTGGTTGTGATTCTGTTATCAATTGTAATAAATAGTCACAGTTGTATCTCTCTATCTCTAGTCAATCAATGCAATACACACTTCTCCCAAACAAATACAGTCATCTCTCTTCTATGTTGAAGCTTTCCTTCTGCATCTTGCATAAGTCTGATAACCTTCAAAACCTCCTAGGGTGTTGAATTATGTTAAGTTACATGCCACATAGCAGCAGCAAGATTGTAAATGGTCAGCAGAAATGCATAATCTGAGAGGATTAAGCATCTTATAAACAATTTCATTGCAAGTACCTACCAGTCAAAATACATAATCCCTGTTTGTTAAGCAGGATCCTTAAAAAAAGAAAGAGGTTGTTGCGCAAAAACTGTACTCAAAGAGAACATGTGGACATTCACAAAAGTTTCGTTTATGAAACGCCTTACAGATATCCACAGAAAGGTCAACGACTTCTCAGCATAGTAAAGAATTAAAAAAAATGATATGAACCACATAATTTCTCTTGACGCAGTAGTACACTGCCACCAGAGAGTCTCACATAGTATAAAATATTTCTTCAAACAAGCACACAAAGGAGCTCATCCATTTAAACCACATTGAACGAAGGAAAGAAGTTAAAGCTCACTCTACTCTTGAGGGTTAGAATCCGCATAATTAGCTTGGGCAACTCAATTAAAAAAAAAAAAAAAAAAACATTTTGACTTTCAATGTTCTTTTTCAACTAAAAACAACACCTCAGTTTCAGCAATTTAACCCCCGTAGGGAAACAACATATCTTTAACATTGGCATATATGTATACATACCTGAAACCCTCTTAAACAGGGCCTGAGACTGGCGTATGGCATGCGAAATCTCTCTAGCATTGCTCACACGAACCAAGTTGCATATATCCTCGTCCCTGAAAACAACAGGAATCCCAAAGCAAGCAATGAAAAGAATCAAACCTCTGGCATCAACCTCAGAGGCCTTGGCCAAACCACCCTCAACAACGAGTCTCTTCCTCCACGCAACCGCGGCTGAGTCTGCTTCTTTCTTCAGCGAAGGGTCCTCTTCTGCCTCATTATCAACACAACCAGACATCAAATAGTACTCCAAAACCAGAACCGAAGCTTGCCTCGCAGGAATCATGGGTGAGTCCTTTGTGTACGCTTTGCTACCTTGAAGAAAAAACCGTCCAATGCATTCGAACACCAGTTTCGACGGTTTTGGTGCACTCTTCAGAGCCACAGGGACTTGCTCCCGAAGTGACGCCGTTTCAGATAGATGCGACAGAACATATTTACGAAGGCCACGGCTACACATCGTTTGGCAAAGCGAAACAAGCTCGTTTTCTTCTTCTTCCTCTTTTTCTTTGCCTTCGGCCTCGGTTTTCGGTTTCGGATTTGGACCTGATTTAACGTCCGGTTGAACGGTACAGTTTTCAATGGCTCCTTGTGCATTCTGTACGGTGTTGGACCCTAATGCTTGAAGCTCTTTCGTCCTTGTATCGATAGCTTGATCAATAAAATCGAGATGCTTCTGCAGTTCATCGTACCTGTTTTTGAAAACTTGTATGGCGATTGAGAGGTCGTTGAGTTCATTCACAGATTTCGCTAATTTGTCGCTACGGTTGTTTTTGTTTTCCGGCGAAGGATCATTTGCGAGGTTTTCGGCATTTGTTGATGATAACCTTTGGTCTTTTTCTTCCTTATCAGTGTCGTAGGTATCAGGAGTCGCCATGAAGGAAATAGACGTGCGATTGCGGTGGAACCCAAAGAAAACCCTAAGTTTTGTGCAGAGGAGAGAAATCCACACCGTACTCCTCCGGTGATTCCGTACGAACACGGTATCTTGGATGGCAAGTGCTACAGAGTTGGAGGATTTTTTTTGCTATTATAAATGGGCTTGAACGGGTTACAAGTCAGGCCCGTGGAAGATACAACCCGTTTAACATTTTTTCTTTTTTGGAAAAATTTTCTTTTCAAATAAATTGTATAATAATATTGTTATTTTTTTAGGAAAAATTATTTGATAATTTCATCAATTTTATGCTTTTTGATAAGTTATTAAATTATTTATTGACTTAGAAAGTTTATAAACTAAAGAAAGTTGTAACTAGTAAGATACTCCATTAAGTCTATACATTGATGTCTGATAATAAAAATTTCCTACTTGAAGGCATTATTTATAAATTTGAAATGAATGAACTTCAGACAAAAAAAAATGTGGAATCTAGTCTAGTTGGTACCCAAACCCTTTTTTATTTTAACTAGTATCCAATAAATAATTATTATACCCCAATACTTTTACCAAGTGAATATCAAGTCTGAGTTTTATGACACTGACTTGAAGTGAAAATTTACTGTGTTGGGTGCAGATGAAATTTAAGTCCTCTAAATTGTAAAACGATATTTATAATTTTTTTTCATCATACAAGTCGACTTTATTAAAGACCGTGATCTAATGCAATGATAAATTTATTGCTGAGAATGGGAAACTTCATAGACACAATAAAATAAAACTGAAGAATAAGCCGAAGAAAGTTTACGAATAATTTGTCAGCTAAAAGTATGTTACTGTATAAATGAATTTAATTTAAATACAATGTGTGTGGGGACAAAAGTTCTAATAAATTTGACATCTCATGAGCTACCAAGCTCGTTAATGACGTGGTATACTCATTACATATGAATCAAATACCTAAGCTAACAAAGACGACACAAAACATTTTTCAGTAAATGGGTATACCTATTCGGATACTGTACAATAGCTAATTACAGGGATGACTTGTGTCAGATAAGTTGACAATCTGATCGAGCTGATTTGTGACAAAGGGGTTACCATTAGCATCCAAATCAATGAGGACAGTGTCACCTTGCTTGCACTCTCCAGAAAGGAATGCTTCACTCAATGGGTCTTCAATTAGTGATGTAATGGCCCTCTTGAGAGGCCGAGCACCATATGTTGGGTTATAGCCTTGCTGGCACACAAGGCTCTTGACTGCTTCAGACACCTTTACATCAATTCCAAGGGACAAGACCCTTTTCTTCATGTCTTGCAGCAGCACATCCAATATCTCGAGCAACTGTAACAAAAATAACAACAATAACATCAATGAAATGAATAACATACATTACTTTCAAGTCATAGAATAGATTTTGCCAAGTCATCATCAGGTTTCTTAAATGTAGAGAAATTAGTTGTGCTTGAGATGCTTGGAGTGATACTAGGCCAATTATTTGATTATCATTAGTGAGATATAATTCATAACTAAAACTTGCCGAACCTGTGACTTTTCAAGGGGTTGAAAGACTACGACTTCATCTATCCTGTTGAGCAATTCTGGACGAAAATATGACCTCAGTTCTTCAATTACCATTGATTTCAAGCCATTGTATGATGCTGATTTTTCATCTGAAATCAAGAATCCTATGGACTTGTGGCCACCCTTGGCAATGGCACTAGACCCCACGTTTGAAGTCATCACCACCAATGCATTTTTAAATGAAACCCTTCTACCCTGTTAGAGCCAGTTTTACATACAATAAACAGAAATTTAGGACACCAGTAGTATTAAGTCCACATTATATTGATACAAGTGTTCACTTTCACTTGGCAAAGAAGCAGAAAAGAAAGAAATCAAAATTCAAGGAAAAAGTTTCGCATCTGAAAGCTTGTAAATGGTCCTAGTAGTGTAAGGTTCACATCTACATTCACAAACCTGAGAATCAGTAAGTTGTCCATCTTCTAATATTTGAAGAAGAATGTTGAATATATCTGGATGTGCTTTCTCTATTTCATCAAGCAATAACAGGGTAAATGGTTTTCTTCTAATAGCTTCTGTTAAAATGCCACCCTCTCCATATCCGACATAACCTGGGGGTGATCCTATCAATTTGCTCACTGTATGTCGTTCCATATATTCACTCATGTCTAATCGTACCATAGCTGCCTCCTGAAACAATAACACAAAAGACTATATTTAAAAAGATGAACATTATGTGTGACGTGTTGACCACAATGTAAGCACCTCATACATTAGAAAGATGAAAAACAACAGAAAAGACTTCTCTAATCATTAATGCTATAACATATACTCTCTGTAAAGTTTTTACCGATCCAAAGTAACTTGCTGCCAAAGATTTTGCAAGTTCTGTTTTCCCAACCCCAGTTGGGCCACAGAATAGCATTGCAGCTATGGGTCTATCGGGATCCTTAAGACCAACCCGAGACCTCTTCACAGCTCTAGAAATGGCAGTGACAGCCTCCTCTTGTCCAATCACACGTTTCCGGAGTTGATTATCAAGATCTAACAGAAGAGTTCTTTGATCAGCAGTGAGCTTTTGAACAGGAATTCCTGACCAGAGGGAAGCAACTGCTGCTATATCATCTGGCCCAACTACTATAGGTCTAAAAAGAGAAAAAAAAAATTATATTAGCCTCTCCAAAATCAAACCCAGATATGTAAAAATGAATGCCCTCTGATTTTGGGTCTCCTAACATACTCATTATCATTGGCTGTAGAAGATAAATATGAATCCAGTATGAGTTCATTGGTATCATCAATGCTAGAAGCACCATAGTATTTAAGCCTGCTCTCCTGAACCAGCGGGAAAGAAATGTCATCTTAAAATAGAAATGTATGCAACTCATGCAGACAGAGAATAAAATAAGCAATGCTATTACCATTTCATGCATAGACTGAACAGTTCTAATTTCTTGCCAGTAATCAGCTGGGCACTTAGAAAGGATGCCAGTTTCTTGTTCCTTTTTCATCTTAAAAGCTTGAATACAAGCTCTACTTCCTGCTTCATCTATGAGGTCAATAGCTTTATCAGGTAGATACCTATCAACTATGTATCTAGCTGACAAATCAACTGCAGCCTTGATAGCATCTTCTGTATATCTGCATTTGTGGTGGGCCTCATATTTCTCACGTAGACCCATAAGTATCTCAATTGCGTCATCCTATATATTAGAACATAAAGTCCAATAAGAAATCAAAATATGGTAAAAATGCTAACAGAATGATATGGACATGAATATGGAATTTGGACCTCACTCGGCTCATCAACCCAAACAGGTTGAAACCGTCGTGCCAATGCCTTGTCTTTTTCAAAATGACTTCTGTATTCATCTATGGTGGTAGATGCAATACACTGCAAAGAAGATAAAGTTATTGTACTATGAATAGCAGACAAGTTATGGTGAGTACATATTGTAATATAATTCTTTGCAAAGGGGAAAAATGATCACCCCATCTTATACGGAAATGATAACATCAAGAACATTCCAAATGCACCATACAAATGATAACCAACTATAAAGGAAAATTCATTAGTGGGCAGAAATATTTCTGCTCTTAGTTTTTTAACACTTCCCCCCAGAGAGTTTATATTCAGAACTATTCTCTCCCCATCATGAACCCCTACTCAAGAAGAAAAGTATTAACAGAATAAACATTATTGAATATAATTGCTTATCAACCAAGTAAAGCAACCATGCTGTCCATACCACTCAACATAGCCTTAGCATTATTGAATATAACAGATTTTAGCAATCATAACCTTAGCTATAGTGTTGAAGGTAGCAGAATAGATCACAGAATTGGGGTGGGTTTTAAATTATGATCATCAAAAGATTTTTTCCCTTTCTGATGGTTTACTCAAGTCCACAGTTAGTGATCAGAAAGGTTTCACTGAGTTGAATGTTAGATAAAAAAGCTCAGCTTTCTAATGACATTACAAATGAGTGAAATGTGAAAACTGATCAACCAGCCCCGTCCATGCACTCTGCCAATCCTGTTACCTTTTAATCCGTTAACCTTTCTACAAAGCACTCCTCCAAGAAGTTCTTCATTAATCCCTAGTGCACCTAAGATAAAAAGTATCAAGACCCAGCTTAATGGAAATTGGAAAGAGAGACTTGAGCATTGAACATACTACTTTCTCCATTTCAGTAATAGGTTGCCCCCATTAATGCAAGAATTTCTTATTGATTCCATAGCTTACTAAAAAGCAAGATAATATCAGTTAATGTTTGTCTCTCTTCCAGCTCAAAATGATCTTGGTGGGCCCTCTATTTGAGGTAACGTATGATATAATGCAGGCTGAGTCTAACCACAAGTATGGTAACCCCCACCCCCCAATTTTCGTAAAGGCATCTTTCTTATTAATCTCAACCTTGTATTGCAGTTTCCAGATGTTAATTGCTAACCTTTCTCAGTAAATCAGTTTGAAAAAATGGCAACGACACCTGTAGCTGTGTAGTAAGTAGTAGCAATTTATTTTGACCCTTAACCTTAATCTTATATGTTATTAATAATGTTTACACCAGTCGTCAAACTGAACATGTGCTTATCTTCAGGAGTCATTAGAACAAAAGAAACTAGCAACTGTGAATACATGACCAATAATCACCTGAAATTGACCCCTTCCAAGTGCAGGTTTAAGTAAATTAGCTATGTCAAGGCCAGACCCCTTATTTCCTCTCCCAATTGTCCCTGATTGAACAAGTATATGAACTTCATCAATGAAGAGAATGACGTCACCTGCATTTCAAGAATAATCAGTCAGAACTAAAACGATCATCTTCTAGCAAATCAATCATATATTCAATTGACTATTTTACTTATTTCTTGAAATGTATTCACCTGACTTTATTATGTCTTTTATTAATTTTGTAACACGTTCCTCTAGCTCTCCTCTTTCTTTTGCACCTGCCATCAACAAGGCTACATCCAAGGACATCACGCGCTTTGTCTACACAAACACAAAGCAGAAGGTATTATTGCAATGCATAAAACACACATAATTGCACAAGGTTGGAGCAGAAAAGAAAAACTTTTAGAAACATCAGTCACTCATGGAGAAGCATACCAATAAAAAGGGAGCAACATCTGCCCGAGCAATGCGAAGTGCCAGCCCTTCCGCGATAGCTGTTTTTCCAACGCCAGCTTCACCCAGAAGAATGGGGTTGCTTTTTGTTTTTCGGCATAATATTTGAACAATTCTCTGAACTTCAACTTCTCGGCCAATGACTGGATCAATTAGTCCATCACTTGCACGAGCAGTGAGATCCACACAGAATTGTGATAGAGCACTCACCTCTGACACCCAGAGAAGGATTATGAAAAACTTTTCTCTGCCTTCAAAAATAAAAGTATAAAAGAACAAATTTATAAATCATTTTCTTACCTCCTGTTGTGGCAGAGGATCCTGCATCAGAACCTTTTCTAGAAATAGATTTGTTATATACGCCCTTTGACACCATATTTGGTTCTCTTCCATCTTTAGCTAGCTCCTTTTGTAGTCTGGAGAATGCCACAGCCGCCAACTGGCTTGCATTTGTACCCAATCTGAAATCATATTTGTATGCTAGCAACATCAGTGGAAAGTTATAGTTATATATTTTTTGAATTTAATCATAGATCCTGCACACATTCAATTGTGGAATCATTAGCAGTAGTGATAGCTCCATTACAAGACAAAAAAATAAAAATAAAAATTGGAATTTGCTGATTAAGCAGGGTTTTAAACAACTAATGCATTTACAGAAACTTGTGGCAAAAGTGAAGCTCCTTAAATACTAATTCTACTAAATATTTGCAAACTAGGAATGGGGCCAGAATAAAAAGGCCTTTAAAACACTTCATGACTTGGTATTTTGGACATAGCATAAGTTTTCAACATCACCAAATTCCCAGTGCTGTCGAACCGGTGGAATTGTGAAACATTCAATACAGAGCTACAACAAAAGATCATTCATATACCAATCCAGAATCTAATTCCCAATAGCAAATCGCACCCCCAGCTGTCTAAATTGAATTTGGATTTTCATCAAATAACTAGGACTTGCTTCTAATAAGTGTCTTATAGAAAGACTTCAAAACAATAAACTAAAATGCATTAGAGAAAACATACACACGCGCACACACATCTATATGCAATAACAAACCACCAATGATCAGCCCAAATGCCAAACAGCAACAATCCATGGCAGGCAATTATACCTGTAAAGGACCCGACTAGCACTACCATCATCTACTTTGACTAAAGCAACGGCAATGTGCTCAGGGGCAATGAATTTGTGTCCCAGAGACCTGGAATACTCAACAGCCGCTTCAAACACTCGCTTTGCGCTAATGGAAAAGGGGACATGGGTGGCACTGGTTTTGTTATCATCATCAACACCACCACCATCACGTGGGACACCAGAGCTCGAATCATTTTGATGCCAAATGCTGCGGACAACATCACGTGCCTTCTCAATGGTGACACCAGACGCAAGAAAACCATCAGGAGAACGATCCTCCTCGGCTATGAGACCCAGCAAAAGATGCTGCGAGTAAACCAATTCACTGCCGAGAGCTTTCGCTTCCCTTTGGGAAAACACTATAGCCTTTATTGCTCTTTCCGTGAACCGCTCGAACACCGCAGAGACACTCAACGCTCTTCTTCTCCTCTTCGTCTTTCTGCCTACACCGATTGGTGCCAGCGACGTCAAAGTAAAACCTTTTCTTTGAGACACCAGAAAGGAGAGAGAACTATTAATCTTACACCGTGTCGGATCAGGACGCGAGAATAAAACGTTAGTACAAGGTGAGTACGAGGTAGCAGCAACCGCTGTGGTGGAACACGGTTCCGAAGGGAGGGACCGAACGTGTGGGTATCGGTTGGGAGCGAATGTTCCAAACCATGAGGAGTTCATTGATGAAGATGAAACTTGCATCGTTGAGAGGGAAAGGTGGTTTCAGAGCTCGCCGCCAAAAATGAATTGGTGTTGGAGGTTGTGCTTGTTAAGGTCATGAACCGTGAATGTTTTACAGTATGACGAAAATCACGGGGTTTGGTCAGTGATTAAGAAAAAGGAACCTTGTTTTATGGTTTAAACTTTCGTTTTCAGTCTGAAGAAAGAAGAAAGGGGAAGGAAGGTATGGAGTGAGAATGGCCGACACGTCACCGAGAGGAAAAGCCAACTTTTCTTTCTTTCTTACTTGGGAAAGAGCTAATACTTGGATCCATCAAGAAAGCAACGCCAAAAGGGTCAGTGTACTTCCACTTCCCCCAACGACTCTCTTTTCTCCTTTGGCCACCAACTATTTTTCTTTTTTCACAAATACTAATAATAATAATAATAATAATAATAATAAATCTTCAGCATTGCCAAGTCGAGGGAGATGATATTCTATCCAAGAACAAATCAATTATGTTTTGGGGTAATTATTTTAAATAGAGGTTTAATAAAATAATATGTAGGAATATGAATTTTTTGAGCTATTTGCAATTATAATATTTTCAAAACCGCTAATGATAACAGAGATGAATCTAAAAATTACAAATCTTTTAAATTATTAAATATTGTCATTAGTGAATTTTTTAAAAAATTTATAAAAAAAATTTTAAACACTAAAAATTTTCATTGACATGTTTTTATTTTTTTCATATTTTTGTAATTTTTTCTAAAATTTCATATTTCAGTATTTAGTATTTTTTTTCATATAAAATTTGTTTGGTTATATTCTTTTAATAATATTTTATAATACATATTAAAATATGAAAAAATAATTTTATTTAATATTTAAGAAACTTTATAAATATAAAAGAAAAGAGAGTTTAGAAATAAAATTCACTGTGTGTTATCATTTACGGTAAGTTACGAGTTACGACAAAGACCAATTTTTAGTTAAGGGGATAAAGTTTACCGGTCAAGTAATTACACGAGTTCACTTGGGCAAATAATGGGATTTTTCTTCCCATAAGCCCATTGTCTCTGACTCCAGATATCTTCAAATATGCTATGTTTCTGTTCTTCGTCAACCTACCGCTAACTAGTTTGTGTTACTTCGCAAAAGACATGAACAAGTTCACAGGGTGACTTTTCGGTGAGTTAATCAAAGGACAAAAGTAAGTAGCCTTATCTACCTTTAATATTATTTTTTTAATTGAAATTAAAGCTTCGCATAAAAAGAATTGCATTTAAAGTCGTCACATAATACTGAAATAAGAATCCTGTCCTAACTAAAAAAAATAACATAAGAAATATCCAAGTTATACTTAATTTTGTCCTTGAGGTGCAGGTTGCAAAAGGTCTACCGTTTTGGACATTTTGAAATCACAAAAACACGTTCCGAGAATCCAAAAACACGTGGTTTAGTGGAAAAGGGTCATTCATCCAACAAAGCCAATATATGTTCCATCTTCATCTGGTCATTTCCAATTTTCTATAGCTTCAAAGATTGGAAGTGGTCTACCGTACTTAAGGCTTCCTTTTCCCACTTGCTTATTTCCAATATTTAGATTATCAATCATGAGGCTTCCTACAATGAAAATCTTAAAGTGACTTTGTCTTAACCTATGATAAAACCTGCAGCAGCACCATAACCCAAATTGGAGAGCTTGTTGCCAAACATGAAGTATTCGCTAAAAATTGGAAGAGGATCTGTATCCAACCTCTATCCTAAGCAATGGTGTTGGTAATGATGCAAACGAGAGTTGTGTCCTTAAAGCCCACAATCTATTGGTCAGAAGATTGTAACTTGTAGACCACCCATTCCTGCTGTCCTCAACAGAGGTAGAGTTCAAGCAACAAGGTGTTGGGAACAAGAAATAAATAGGATCACGATTAAGGCTAAAATCTGGTAGTAGTCATCACCCATGCCTAAAATGGAGCGAACCCAAGGAGGTGAAAAATTTTCAGTTTCTGCTCCAATTACAGTCAGAGACAGGTGGTTAAATGACCTTTGCCCCAGAATCCTAATATCTCAGGGTAAGCCCTACTTCACTTCCACCCATGATGTTGCAATCTTCCACTATTTCTGAGTTGCCCAGCCAGCAACCTATGTACCTCAGGCACCCAAAAACCATAGTAATTTACCATCACTCTAGAAGCCACTACTCGCCTTTGTAATTCACATTTTATCATGACATTTGTTTATCAAATATTCCCTCTGCCTGAAATGCTTATGACAGACATTCAATTGCTCTGGGGCAAATCAACCTGACTCTGGCTTATGACAGACATTCAAGAACTTGTCCCTCATTTCTTCTTCTACATATTTCTCCCTCTCTTGCTCAGAAGGTCAGTTATTGCCTCCCTCACAGGCTGCAATTAATCTAGATCCATCCATTACTCAGAAAGTATTTTATCCTTTAAATCAAGCAATAGTGGCAAGGATTTTACTTCAATTGCCTATGCTAGGACGCAGCAGCTGTAGTGTGACAATTGACCGAGGGGAGTTTCAACCTGTTGCCGAGTATAAATAAGCCAGTAAAAAGAGGAGTGCTCTCCCTTTGACAAAGTAGTAGTAATAAAGGAAGAAGTGTTGGTGAATAGTCAACAGAGTCAGAAGATTGAAGTGGAACAATGAAATTATATGTCTGGGTGAGAAACCTGGAGAGAACATCAGTGTGAAGTGTCTTGCTTTATTTTGATGGCAAAAACTGATTACAATCACCCTGAACCTTTTGGTTTAAGGCTTACTGCATTATAATAAACCCTCATTATACATTACTTCAGCAAATCACATCCATCCAAATTCATTAAAAGGCCACATGCTAGTTACTTGATTGTTTAAGTGACTTAAGAGCATTATTGACTGGCTGCCACTACCAACGAAACGTAACTGACGACATAATAATACAAAATGTGAGCGCCAATCCATATAATATCTTGCTAGGACTCTAATTCTACAGTTATTATGTTTTAATTATGCAAAATGAGTAAATAAAGCTCCTATATTTAATTTAATTCATATGAATATTACAGTAAGTTCATCAAAATCCCAAATCATAATTATAATTGATCCTTCTTCTTATTACATTACACTGATATGATTTTAAAGAAAAGGATTGCATCCAAAATTCCTGTATTTGAGAATTTTCTTTTCTCTCTTAATTTGTTTATACGTCAAAGAAATCTATACCTTTTGTTTTAGTAAAGTTTTTAATAACTAGTCTAGTCTTGAATTTGTTTATTGATCGATTTGGTCTATATTTTCTTTTAAAAGTTTATTTATTATTAATAGGTTTACTATTCTAAACAAATCTACTAATTTCTAAGTATGGTCGCTTATTATGAAATCTAGTTCCCTTTTGACTGTTTCTTTCCAAAAATAAGAATCAATTGACTTTATTGCTTTTTCATAAATTTTGGGATCTTCTTCTAACATCTATGTATAAACCAACTCTTCATTTATTTCATCAAGATCTCTTATTTCAAACACATGATTAGGAGCAAAAATAACAGCAACAAAAGAAGCAGAAACATCAAAAGAAGGCATCACATTATATATAGAATTGAATTTCTTTAGAAAAAAAAAAAACATGTTCAAAGAATTGACCATCTCTAGATTCTAAAATAGAATTGCTATTTGAACTCATAAATCTATATCTAATGAGCATAGACAATAAAGACAATATCAAATTTGTTAGCACCTATATTTGTTATCTTTAAATTTGATACTTCTATTTTAGCCAAACATCCTCACACTTTTAAATGATTAAGACCAGGAGGATAATTTTTCCGCATTTCATGAGATGTTTTATCTAGTTTCTTATAAGAGAACTTATTTAGAATATAACATGTATTTATTATTGCTTTTTTCCACAAATTATCAAGCATATCAAAGCTAATCATCATAGCATTTATTATATTTTTAAAGATTTTATTGTTTCTTTCAACTGTTTCATTTTGCTGTGATGTGTAAGATGTAGTATACTCAGGTATTATGTCATTTTTTTATCGTATTTTTTAAGTTTGACTAAGTTATATTCACCACCTTTATATGCTATTAACCTTTTATTTTTCAATTCAATTGATTTTCTACTTTAACTTTATACTTAATGAAGATGATCTCAACTTCATCTTTAGTTCTTATGAGATAAACTTTTGTGTAACGAGAATAATTACTAATAAATATAAAATAATACATTTTGCCTTTTATATTCATAATATTCTTAAAGTTAACAATATTATAATGTATTAATTCAAGCACACAATCCATTTAGAAATAGAGGATTCTTTGATAGAAGGCAACATGTTCATATTTCATAATTATTTAATAGATACTATATATATTAACATGCCCTAGTCATTCATGCAGAAGATCAAATTTAGTATATGATAGTAACAATAAAGTTAAAGTTAAAGTAGACTTTCTAAATTAATGTGCATTTTTCTTCCTTGCATGCTTTTGAATCTTTTTCTCTAACTAAAGTGGCAATAGATTTAACAAAATTCACATTAGGCAAGTTTATAAAAGTGGAATTATATTTATCTGAGACATTTAGTATCTTCAGTCCTCATGTAGCTAGTGAGTTATTGCAAGGTGAAATATATTTTCTTATGTTTGAGGTAGTTTCAAAACTCACTTCATAGAAGAGAAAATTTCTCAAGTAAAATGTTTGTTTATAATATCTCACACGTTTTTCATGTCTTTGTTTAACACATTAGCAACCAAGTTCTCATATTCATGAATATACTCCACGATTAACTTATCGTCAACCTTTTACCAGTGATGTACTTTCGATACCCAGTAAGTGTTTTCCAAATTGATTTTAAAGACTTATTTGTCACAAAAAATCAAATAGGTTATTGGGCATATGATAAAGGAAATGATTGCGTACCAATTTATGATGTTTTCATAATTTTTAGCATCCTTGATCACATCCTTCACAATTTCAACATTTCTTTCAATGGGAATGGTTGGTGCTTCATTGAACAACATGTAATTGAAGTCTAGTTGCTCGAAAAAGATGAGTAGTCATTGAGACTATCATTTGTATTTGGTTCCATCAAGAGATTCGAGTCTTGTCCTATCAAACAATGCATTCATGTTGAGTAGCATGGCCATAGGAACAACATAATCATATAAATTCAATAAAATATAAAAGTTTTTCTTTTAGATTTAGAAAATTAGATGGAAAAAGTGAGTGTTGTATTGTGATAATATTCATTTTTTTGAAAGTAAAATTATGACGAATCTATGGTGCAACTTTATATCTGATTTTTCCCCTTCCCAAGATTAACACACAAAAATTTGTTTAAATTTGTCCACTTAAAATCAAAATATAATCAAGTCTCACAAGCAATACCCAAACAATTGAGATTTGAGAATAAAATTAAGATAGAAATATAAAGAATGAAAAGAAAGAAAGAAGAAATAATGTTTTTATTCATGTTTGTAAGTTTGATTTGATTTATACCAAATTGTAGGTAGCATTTGATTGAAAAAATACAACTAACATTTAAGGCTTATGGTATAATTATAATTGTCATTTATTATAATAAAAAGAATATAATAATTACTTTTATATTGTTCACCAATATTAAAATAAAATACTGATCAATAACTATTGCAAAGAAATTCAATGAGTGTTAAAGAAAATATTAGTTATAACAAGCAGTAAAATTAAGAAAAAATATTAAACTTGAATAAAGATATTTTTAAAATAAAATAAATATTTAATTTTATATTATTGTTATTATTATTATTATTATTATTACAGGTGAAGAAGTTAAGTGTTGAAAATAAATACCAAAATAGTTAATTTAAACAATAAAAGTGTAGATAAAAGTAAATATAAGATGCCTCACGTACATAAGTGTAAAACATGTCATACTGTGGTGTGTTACGTCCATAAAAAAAACGTATCATTAGTGTTTCTAGTCACGTCAAAATGCGCCACGTCTCAAAAATTGTTTTCACATAAGTGTATTTGTCAAATTAGCTAGATAACTTAACTGGAAATTGAAACAATATTTGAAAATTAAAAATTTAATAAATAATTTAATTAGAGTGGAAGTATTTAAACAATTAATTTTTAAACAATTGATCAATATAGAGTGACAAAAAATATATTTAATTACTTAATTATAGTTTACACCTTTTAAATTATATTTATTTTTAAAAACTATCACATTTTATATTTTAATTGAATTAGATAATTTATCATCTTAAAAATTAGGATAATATTTTTAATAATATATTCTCTTTTCACTTTAAATATGAAATGAGATCAAATAAATGGATTTATATTATATTTTAATAATTTTGTTGCATCATTCAAAGCATAAAAATACATTGTCTTAAAAAACAATGAAAATTATAACAATTACTTGAATTCTTTTGTATTTTGTAACGTGTTTTTTTTTTACCATTTTAATGAAAATCACATTCTAATAAAATTAAATAAACTGAATTATATGAATATTATTTTCTATATTTTAAATTTTATTTTTAGATAATATTAATTTAAAAAAGTATTTATTTTTATAATTTTGAATAATTATAAAAAACATAAAACATTTTAGAAAAATAAAAATAAATAGTGAGATATTAAAATAGTTAAGTAAAAATAGTTTAACAGTATGGAAAAATGATGAGGAATAAATAGTAAGAATAAAATTGAAAAAATTGTTTAGATCTTATAAGTGGTTTTTTTTTTTAATTTAAGAGTTTATAAGCTTAATTATTGCATTAGATATTACTAATTGGCTTAAAGGATTGCATGTTTTTAAATTAAACTAACTTTACTAAATAAATATACTTTTATCAAATTATTAGCATTTTAAAAGTGTATGCTATACGTCAGTTAAAAAATAATAAGTTAATTGATTAAATTTAAAACATTTAATAATAATAATAATAATAATGTTAAACTAATTGATAAATATAAAATAACAGCTTTTTATTAAATCAAAACTTAAAATTTGAAAATTATATTTTTAACTAATTATAATTTATATAAATCATTAAATATTTTTAAAATTAGAATAATAATTTTTTAATTTTATTCTTAATTATAGATATTTAACGTATTAGACTGTGTGTGTGTATGATTAACAACATGACTTTAAGATGCTTATTTTATTATTATCAACCTTTTATTTTATTTTGGCATGTAGGCATGCAAATTCAACATATTTTTTTTGGTGATGTAAGGATGTCAAGTAAACATAGGTGAGAATTTATTTTGAAAATAACTAAATATATAAAAATTAAATTTATTCCTTTTATATAATTTTTTTATGAACCAAAAAGGAAGTGGGGTAGATATGCCCACAATTATTTCGCATTCACATTCGAATGTCAATCGTGCGACTTGACTCTTCTTAATTAATTGTTTCTCACTATGTTTGCCTAAAGTGCTAAACAAAAAGTCAAATGCAAATCAAATTGCAAAGGCAACGCATTGAATTACGGCCATTCATTTGACAAAAAAATTAAAATTTTCATATTACGTGAAAGAAGTATAAATAATTTGAGCGTTTCATGTTACTTAATAGTTTATTTTTTAATAAATCTAAAAAATTATCATTCTTATGCAAAATGCTGCTTCATATTAATTAGTCTAAAAAGAAATAAACTATGATATTAAATAAGTTTTAGTTGCAGTTTGAAAACTTGAATGAATTTTCATTTGGAGAAGGCTCTACATATTTATCATTTTTGATCATAAATATTTGTCTCATAACTATACTAATTAAATGGGCTCTATTAAATGTATTAACTATAAAAATAAACAATAATGGAAATTACAAATGACTAAAATATCTGCAACACAGCAACTCAGTTAATAAATCTATCTGGTCTATCATTATTTCAACGTTAAGGGCATTATAAATAAGAATATATTCAATGATTAAATTACTTGGTAAATAAATCTACGAAGTACATATCTTTATAAATGAGCAAAGTACATCGAACTGTGATCTTTCCTGATTTCATAAAAGAAACTACAAAACAAAAATTGTAAATTTTATAGAATCTAGTGCATTGGTAACATTAAATAGTATATTTTTTAATAAAAATTTATTAAAATAATATTAAATATAAATTAAAAATTTCAATAATAATATATCAATAACATGTTTATGCCTTAATTTACAATATTTTCCAAAAGAAAATATTGGTATAATAGTACTTTTTTCTTTTTTTTCCTTTTCAAAAACCAGTAGTTTATATTAATTCTTCAGTGCTTACGTTTAGATCCAAGTGGCGAATGAGGGAATGAGTTTGAACAAAAAATAATAATAATAAAAAGGTTCACGCGGAATTAGGTGAGGTGCTCCGGAGACGAATTTATCGATATCATTACTGTTTAATCCAATATTTTAATTAGGTTAATTATTTAAATATCTTTTACATATATTCAGAAGCACATGATAAAAATTCATAAATAATAATTTTTATCAAAACTTATGGCATTTGTTTATTCTTAAACAAAATATATCATTCATAAATTCTTCATTTGTCCTTATATACTCATTAAAAAATTATTATTTAACTTTAAACTTAAATTAATTAAAATATCATATATATTTGAAAATATAGTTGAATATAAATATAAGTATCTATCATTCGCTTTACAAGAATTTTCCTTGATTTGTATATACTTTAAGAGAAATCATTGAAGAGTAGTTTTGTGATTTTCTCTCATTTGTCTCCAGCCTTACCTTGACCAAAATCTCATGCCCATTTTCACTTAATAGTTGGCGTCTATTTAAGAAGAGATCACATTCATTGTCAAATAAAATTTAAAGCAATATGCTTACAATTTCTTAAATTCTTTTTCTATATAATCTCTCGTTCATGTTTGTTGAATTGCTATGCCCCTGCTTTTTAACTGTAGCATATATTACAACTACATTGCAACATAAATAAAGTGTTATTATCATTTTTCCCTTGAAAAATTAACTTTCTTGAACACCACTCTACAACTGAAAACAAGAAACATTCTATTACCTTTATTTTTATATATATAATTTTACCTTTTAAAATACTATTTATTTTAAAATTTAAAATAATATTTTTAATTATGTCTTTATTTTTATTATTTTCAAATACTTTATATACCTTATCATATATGAAAAGATAAATAATAAATATTATATTAAAAAATTAATAATAATTTTAATATAAATAAAAAATTTAATTTTAAATTAATTATTTTAAAAATTAATAATTTATAATTAAATGATTTATAATGTTATTCAATTAAATTTATAAAAATATAAATTATGTTTTAATTTTTGTATTATTATTTTAAAAGTAATAGATAAAAAACAGGGAGTGTTTTTATGAATATTTTTTTGGCCAGGCATCAAAAGACTAAATAGCCAATCATTATCAAAGTAAAAATAATATTAAAAATACAACAATTTGCTACATCTTTACTGAAAAACGAACTTTAAACATGTGCTTAAAAGTTTGTAATAAAAATAACAATAATAATACATATATTTTAAAAAACTAGCACGTTAAAAAATCAATTAAAAATACAATATAAAAATAAAATAATTATATTTTTATGTATATATATAATTTAATACGTATTTTATATTAAAAATAAAATGAATAAAGAGATATAGAAGAACTGGTACGGGTCTCAAGAGACAGACATGGGCAAGGATCTTGGGAATCTCAGAAAATAATTTGAAATTTGCATCATCAGAACCTCAAACTGACACAAACAGATAATGGGAACAGACGAAGTTGGAGGGGTTTCTGCAGATTTCCACCACATAGAACTCATTGGTGCTGAAAGAGTATCGCACAGTGGACCTTTGAACAAAAGGATTGGCAAAAGAAGTGCCAAGTTCAATCCTTCCCCCTCCTCCTCAGCCATAGATCTTCCCCACACCAATGATGATGAAGAGGACTACGTTGAAGTCACTATGGATATTCAAGGTGAATCCGTTGCTTTACGCAGTGTTAAAGCCGTTGCAGGGACCATTGATGATGATCACAGGGAAGATGAGACAGTGGATTTGCTTGGCAAAGGCATCGAGAAGAAGAGGTCCTTTGGTGCTTCAGTTGTGCGGAGTGCGTCCATTCGCATGAAGCAGGTTTCTCAGGAGTTGAAGCGTTTCACTTCATTTTCCAAAGAAGGAGCACCGGCGAAGGTGCACTTTGATAGGACCAAATCTGCAGCATCTCATGCTCTCAAGGGACTCAAGTTTATAAGCAAGAATGATGGCGGTGTTGGCTGGGTTGAGGTTGAGAAGCACTTTGATGCTCTTACTGCTTCCACTGATGGGTATCTTCATCGTTCTCTCTTTGCCAAATGCATAGGTATTTCAGTTTCACAACACAAGGACTTTAATGAAATGTTATTTTAAGGTATAAAATAGTTTCTAAATATACGTTTGGATTTAATTCTAGGCATGAACAAGGAGTCTGAAGCCTTTGCTGGGGAGCTTTTTGATGCTCTTTCTCGGAGGAGGGATATTCGTGGGGATTATATTAACAAGACCCAGTTGAAGGACTTCTGGGACCAGATTTCTGACCAGAGTTTTGATTCTAGGCTTAGAACATTCTTTGACATGTAATTCTTTGCTTTTCTGATGTTTTATAATGTATAAATTGAAATAGGTACTTGTGGAATGTTCTCAATTATATTACCAACCTTAATTTGGAATGCAGGGTTGATAAAGATGCGGATGGAAGAATCACTGAGGAAGAAATTAATGAGGTATGGCATCATAAATTCACCAATGTGGAATCAGAATTTACTATTTAGTCCCATCAACTGACAAAATTATTGAAGTAGTTTTGTGGGCAACTTTTTCTGGTTTGCATTTTGTTTCCATTAGAATAGGATTGTCCTTAATCTTGCCTGATCTATTCTGTTTTCAGATTATCTGCCTTAGCGCCACGACCAACAAACTCTCAAACATACAGAAGCAGGCAGAGGAATATGCGGCTTTGATCATGGAAGAACTGGACCCTGATGACACAGGATTTATCATGGTAATTACATAAAGGATAAAGCCTATTTCATAATCCCAAGATAGGAATCAAAATACATTCACTATTATTATACATTCTCATCTTGGCCACATTGCTTTGGCCATTTGATGATTATTGCTGGGAAAACAGGTAAATGACTTAGAGATGCTCTTGTTGCATGGACCAAGTCATTCTACAAGAGGAGATAGTAAGTACCTGAGCCAATTGCTAAGCTTAAAGCTTAAGCCTACGTATGAAGACAATCCGATTAGGAGATGGTATAGAGATACCAAATACTTCCTGCAGGACAATTGGCAGAGAACTTGGGTATTGGTACTGTGGATTGGTGTGATGTCAGGTCTATTTGCCTACAAATTTGTGCAGTATCGGAGAAAAGCTGCGTATGAGGTAATGGGGCATTGTGTATGTATGGCCAAAGGTGCAGCTGAGACACTTAAATTGAACATGGCTATTATCTTGTTGCCTGTTTGTCGAAACACCATCACCTGGGTCAGGAATAAGACCAAGCTTGGCATTATGGTTCCTTTTGATGACAACCTCAACTTCCACAAGGTAATTTTTTCTGCCGTTTGTTCACTTGAGAGTGATTAGAAGAGAAAACATATCTACTTTGTTTAAATGTTTGTTGGGACATCATAGTTCTCACAAGACAATATGGTACAAAAGTTTGTAGTAGTAAGCACATGAGGGTATATTTTGCAGGTGATAGCTGTGGCAATAGCAATTGGCGTTGGTATACATGCTATTTATCACCTAGCTTGTGACTTTCCTCGCCTTCTTCATGCAAGTAGTGAAAAGTACAAGCTAATGAAACCTTTTTTTGGAGATCAACCATCAAATTATTGGCATTTTGTCAAATCATGGGAAGGAGTGACAGGGATTATAATGGTTGTTCTGATGGCAATAGCCTTCACACTGGCTAGCCCTTGGTTCAGGAGAGGCCGGGTCAAGCTACCCAAACCCTTCAACAATCTCACTGGTTTCAATGCCTTTTGGTACTCACATCATCTATTTGTCTTTGTCTATGCTCTTCTGATTGTGCATGGAATCAAACTATACTTGACCCAGGAATGGTACAAGAAAACGGTTAGCACCTTACTTCAGTTAACTAACCATTTTTCCCTTTTTATATAGTTTTTTTTTATCTAATTTATATTGGGGGAACTTAAATGTGTTTTGTAGACGTGGATGTATTTGGCTATTCCCATCATCATTTATGTATTGGAAAGATTGACTAGAGCACTCAGATCAAGCATCAAGGCTGTGAGAATATTAAAGGTGAGCATGGAATAATTAAACTCATTATGTGACAAAACATAAAATATTTTTGGGCTTATAAAGTATGTTACATAAAAATATCATTGAAATGTATTTCTCATCACGTTTTCACTGCCCAATTTGAAGGTGGCTGTTTATCCTGGAAATGTGCTGAGTCTTCATATGTCAAAGCCTCAGGGATTTAGATACAAGAGTGGACAATACATGTTTCTCAATTGTTCTGCCGTGTCTCCATTTGAATGGTATGAATTTTAAGAAACACCGGCAACTGTTGTCTTCTATATCTAATGTTGAATCTAAATACCTTCATATAGCCTGTCCTTGATTTCTATCAAAGTTCATATATATTTTTTATTTAAAATTTATGTTTATGCTTTCACAGGCATCCATTTTCTATAACCTCGTCCCCTGGTGATGCTTACCTTAGCGTTCATATCAGGACACTTGGTGATTGGACCCGGAGTCTCCGAGTCAAGTTCTCAGAGGTGAATTCAGGTTAATTTTTGTTGGTAATGTTATTTAGAATTTGGAAAATAATTTAAATAGAAAAACTCACTGATCCTTACACTGTAACCTTTATTTCTATGTGGGTGCAATATCACATAAATTTTTATTTTTCAGTTATTTATTTATTTACATTTCTAAGTGCTATCTGATATTCTTTTAAATTCTTGGTCTCCTTTTGTGATTAGTTGTAACAACGTTTGTTTCTTTCAGTGTTGTCAGCCACCCAACAACGGGAAGAGTGGACTTTTAAGAGCTGAATACTTGCAAGGAGATGGCAGTCCAAGGTAAGTCACGTTTAACATAGGAAATTTAATGTTAAGATGTTGATCTTACGAGTTAACTTTTGAAAATGAGTTAGTTCTAAGTCTAATCAATTTAAGAATTAGAATGAATGTCACATCTAAATTGAAAAGAAAAATAAAATGTGATTGACAGTCCTGCAAAAAAAATATTTAGCACTTCACAAATCGAGTGTAGCATGTGTTTGGATGAGTCGTATGTTGGATATGAAATGCATTTCACATAATTTACGAAGAGTAACATTTGGAATCACATTGTGTTTATTTAATAAATTTTTAAATAATAATTTATATTACAAATTTAATAATAAAATAAGTTAAGAATAATTTATTTTGATAAACTATATTAAGAACTTTATTAAAATAAGCTGAAAATTGCTCATGACAGTTATAAGTTACTACCTTTAATCTTATTTACAAAAAACCATTATCAATTTTTTGTCCTAAATATAGAAAATAAAAATTAATTTTCAAATGTATTAATTGTTAAGTTTTTTTTTCATCCTTATTTATGGTTAGAATTATGTTAATAAAGCACTCGTCCTTTATTTATTTATAAGAGTGGATACACTTATTCATTTAATATACCTGGTACTAACCTGACCACCTAATACTATGGATATTTCTGAAATAAAATATAAATTTATGACATTAACTTCTTTTTATTAATGAATCAAGTATTTGTTTTTTATAAATAGGATCAGAGGTAATATTTTTTATTAATTATTTATGCCTTTCATGCCCATAATTTAGAAGAATTTGTTTCAACTTTAAAAATTGCTTTTCTGGTATATATTTTTGAAAATATTGCTTTTAATTTATGAAAAATATTCAAAATAACTTCTTTAGAATTTTTTAAAAATATATTAAATTATTATAAACTCTAGATTTTTCTTAATTTAAAATATTGTTTGGAAAAGTTAACAGACCCTTTTGTGGTTATTATTTTTTCTTTCTCTTTATTCCATTCAAAGTCAATAATCAATAATTTACAGTAAACCAAAATTACGTGAAACTGTTTTTTCGTGTTAAACAAATTGAAGTTGCAGCAGTACCACATAGGCCGTTGCAGTTGCCAGTTGTTGGGTTTGAACTTCATTCACAAATTCTGTCTTTTCATGAAAGTTTAATTTTGATATATTATTAATGTAAAAATTTCACACTATCAATCGATTAAAATTCAAGATAAATATGACTTTGTTAATCTTTATGCAACTAATAATAATAAAATTTTATAAAAAATATTTAATACACATATAATAGACATTGTTTGAATAAAATTTATTATTATTAATTGTTTAAATTGATTGAAGTTTACAAATCATTAAAATCTCATAATTTTTAATAAATTGATAATACGAATTAGATAAAGTTATAAATAATTAAATTTAAATAATGATTGTTGCCGACATTCCCGACGCACCTTGTCACTTGCTTAGATTTTATCATCTTAGTGGCCAACTTAAATGGTTGTTATTATTTGGAATTTGGACTTCAAAAATTATTATTATTATTATTATTTTAAAATAAGACAAGGAGACAAGGACGTTTGTTGAAAATTTCTCGTCTTGCCTGTAAGCGTGGTAGCCGGTCACCAGCCCAGATATTTTAATTAGTTTTGAATTCATGAAAGTGTAAAAGAAATACGCAACCCAAATGCTATTTAAAATGTCCAGAATCAGACGTGCATGTTGTCATTTTCTCCTTCCCTAGTTTGATACCATTTCCCTAAATGAATATTTAATGGCATAGTGACAAACGAATGATACGAGGATTTCAATTAATGTCATGCAGCACTTTTCCTAAGGTTCTGATTGATGGTCCATATGGAGCGCCTGCACAAGACTACAAGCAGTACGAGGTGGTTTTGCTGGTGGGGCTGGGAATTGGAGCCACCCCAATGATCAGTATACTGAAGGACATAGTGAACAACATCAAGGCCATGGAAGAGGAAGAAGAAGGGACCACCATAGAGGAGGGAGCAAGTGGGTTTGGTGGTAAATCACCAATTTCATCCCCACACAAGAAAACTGGTTCGAACTACAAGACTAGGAGGGCCTACTTTTACTGGGTGACCAGAGAGCAAGGTTCTTTTGACTGGTTCAAAGGGGTTATGAATGAGGTAGCTGAAGAGGATCACAGGGGAGTGATTGAGCTCCACAACTATTGCACTAGTGTCTATGAAGAGGGTGATGCTCGCTCTGCTCTTATTGCAATGTTGCAATCACTAAATCATGCTAAGAATGGCGTGGACATTGTCTCTGGCACGCGTGTCATGTCTCACTTTGCTAAACCCAATTGGCGCAGTGTCTACAAGCGCATTGCGGTTAATCATCCACAAGCCCGCGTTGGTGAGTTGCCACTTCCCACTCTAATTTAACCAACATTTTCCAAATATGCCCACTTTGTGCTTATGTTGTTTAACTAACTATCACAAAATTTTGTGCTACTACTCGTGCCTAATAACACCATCATGCTTATGTAATGCAGGGGTATTTTACTGTGGGCCACCAGCGCTAACCAAAGAGCTTCGTCAGTTAGCTTCGGATTTCTCTCACAACACAACCACCAAATATGACTTCCACAAAGAAAATTTTTAATAATAAGATGGACAATATTATTGTAAAGAAAAGGATAAGCTGTGTCTTGTTGATAATAATTAACCCTTGTGTATTCAGTGTAGGAATTATTACGTCTTGGTGTAATGATGAAGGGTTGATGTGAGTTAAAATGATTAAGTTGGGTGTCGGCCACCAAATACCAAAGGTGTGAAAATGTGAATGGATGGCAACGGCATCACTAGTGGATCGCGAGATGTGCATCGCATCGCATGCTGCGCAATGAGATCCAAACACTGAAGGAGTAATATTAATATGGCAATTGGCAAAAATAATAGAAGTGGAAGAGGGTTAATTTGTCCAACCGGAATAGGTGGCAACACTTACATTACATTGAGCCCTTAAAAGAATTGGTCTACCATTGCATCGTAAACTCTGAACCGTTTATTTTGTTTATATATTAACCGATGGTTCAAAAGGAAGGCCTAATGATCATTGTCGCAGGTCACATTTTTTGCATTGAGAAAATTTATGACTTTTAAACTTAAAAAAAGAAAGAATAAAACAATCGATAATACTATTTCATTTAATCTCTGAAAATATTAAATATCATATTTCTTAAATTTACAATAATTTTAGTTCTTAATAGTAATAAATAGAAGCCATCTATCCTTAAATTGAAACTTACAAAATGAGGATTAAAGTAATTGATATTTAATAATTTTTCTTTTATTTTACAAGCTAAATTGGTTGGTGTTTATAATCTCAAGAATTATATAGATATATTACTCAGACAACAAAATGGAAAAATAAATCCATCCTAACCTATTTTAATAATATTTTGAAGGTGGAAGTCTTTGAAGTGGGGTACAGAATAAGTCTGAGGAATGAAGTTAGATTTTGACCTAGTTTATCCAGGAACAAGATCATCCAATTTTGATTTGCTTAAATAAATTCAACTCACTTAATCATAGTAGAGGATTGTCCATTAGATTCACTAAAGCAAATTGAAGCTCGCTTAAGTGAATACAGTGTATAGCTACATCTATCAAATAATTGTGTATAGTTACACACTATTGTTGAGAGAGAAATAATCATCAATTATAATATTATATGGTCTGGTCTCAAATTAGATGACAAATTATAGTTTTATTACTTTGATGACCACTCGTTTCATAGATTACAATATTCAGAGCTTTATTGATACGGGGATAGCAGAAGGAGCTGATGATACTACTAGGAGGAGAGACTAGTTGGCACTGTCACAAATTCAACAAATAGTTGACAATTCAATTTTTGGAAAAGTTATAAATGCTAAAACTGCCAAAGAAACAATATTTTGAAACTCTCATACAAAGGAGTGAAGAAGATTCATAAGTCCAAGCTGCAATCTCTACTTAGAGAATATGAAAGGTATGAAATGTCTAATTTGAATTAGTGAAACAATATTTTCACGTATTACAAATCTTGTTAACAATATAGACATCCTTAACAACAAGGTGGTGACTATAATAATTGAGTCTCACGACATAAAAACCATGATAGTAGCAAAATTGCAGGAAAGCACTAAAGTCATCTAAAAAAAAATAAGTGAAGAAACCTTGAAGAGTCAAGTGAATCTCAACAATATAATCAAATCTAGTTAAAGTGCAGGAAGTAGAAGTCGTGATAATTTCAATAATGGAGGAAAAAGAATTACAAGATAGAGGTTGAGAAAATTTCAGAAGCAAAGCACGTGAAAAATTTAATCAAGGAAGAGATAATAATTTCAGAGAATCTAACCAAGGAAGAGGTGGAAGAAATTTTGATTTTGTCAACCATGGAAGAAGTCATGGCAACAACTTTCATTTTTTTTTTTTTCTGATTGAATTATCTATCAAAAAAGAATATGTTTATGGTATACTTGTTGTAAATATTTTCAGTGTCTGTGGGACTTTCTAATTGAGAAAGAAGCACATAGAATTATTTTTTATAGGAAAATCATGACGGCAAAGAAGTCATTAGAGATTGTACACTTAAATTTGTGCATAGTTGATATTTTAACACATAGTGGTAGCAAGTACTTCATTACCTTTATTTATGATTTTAGTAAAAGAAAACATAGGTGTATTTCTTAAAGCAGAAATTAGATACTTGTGATGTCTTCAAGTCATTTAAGATGTTTGTGGAGAAACAAAGTAGTTGCAAAACTAAAGCCTTGAGAATAGACAAAGGCCAAGAGTGTCTTAGTTGTCCATATTTCTTTGAATAACATGAAATTCATCATAAACTAACAACTAAATATATTTCTTAGCATAATAGAGTTCCTAAAAGAAAGAATATGGTGAGATTCATGTTGAAAGCTAAGCAAATGCCAAAAATTTAGGTTGAAGCTATTGCTACTACTATGTATATCTTAAACATATGTCCAATTAAAAGTGTTTGTGATAAGAAGCTTGAAGTGGAAGAAGACTATCAATTTGACATATCAAAGTTTTTGGATATATAGCTTATGCTCATGTACCAGACTAACTGAGAAAGAAACTTGACGATAAAAGAGAGAAATGTGTGTTTATTAGCTACTGCACAAACTTAAAGGCATACAAAGTCTATAATTTGAAGACAAAGAATATGATTATCGGTCGTGTTGTGACATTTGATGAGGAAGGAATGTGAGATTGGTCTTCAAATACCAATGATAATTCCTGACAACTATATAGAGCATAATTGACAAACAAATGTAGCTCTTGATGAGCTTGAAATATCTAACAGATTATAGACAACGAAGACTACTAGCCAGATTGAAAGATTATGTTGTAAGTAATGATAATGACCCATTTAATGAAGAAAATATCGATTTTTTACTTTATTTGCAGATTGTGAGCCAATGATTTTTGAAGAAGCAACAAGTGATCGAAGAAAAACCATGGATGCTGAGATTCATGCAATTGAGAAGAACAAAACATGGAAACTAACATATTTGCTGGTAAATAAAAAGTTGATTGAAGTGAAGCATGTGTACAAAACAAAGTACAAACCTAATGGTGAGATTAACCGTTTTAAAGCCAGGTTGGTGGCAAAAAAGTATAAGTAAAAGTCTGATATTGATTATTTTGATGTATTTACTCAAATTGCAAGATTAGATATAATTCGTATGATTATATCTATTTTGACTCAAAATAATTGAAAAATATATCAAATGAATGTCAAGTTTACTTTTCTAAATGGTAATTTGGAGGAAGAAATATATGTTGAGTAGCTTATAGGTTATGTGATTAAAGGAAATGAAGAAAAAGTCTACAAATTAAAGAAAGCACTATATGGCTTAAATTAGGCATTAAGGGATTGGTACAAAAAGATTGATTCTTACTTTGTGAAAAATGATTTTCAAAGATGTCCATTTGAGCATATTTTATATTTGAAATTTATTGAGTCTGAAGATACTCTTATTGTGTGCTTTTATGTAGATGATCTAATCTTTACTAGCAACAATCTTACAATGATTCCAAAATTCTGGGAGATTATGACAAGACATTTTAAAATGATAGATTTGTTTCTAATATCTTATTTTTTTTGCATTGGGGTCATTTAACATAATGGTGGAATTTTTATTTCTCAAAAGAAATATGTGTTAATGTTATTTTGAAAAAAAAAATCAAGATGGAGAATTTAAAGCCAATTTTCACACTAGTTGAAGAAAAATTTAAGTTAACAAGGGAAGTTGATGGCAAGAAAGTGGATCTAACCTACTATAATAGTTTAATTGGAAGTTTTAGATATTTGACCACAGCAAGGACATATATTGTTTTTGGAGTTGGATTGCTCAGTAGATTCATGAAAGAGCCACATGTGTCATTTGCAATGAGCCAAAAGAATTTTGAAATATATCAAAAGTACTCTAACTAAGAGAATTTTGTATGTTAATAATAATGATGTGAAACTTGTTGACTATAAAGATAATGATTACGCAGGAGATGTATAAATAAGAAAGATCACGTCATGATACGCATTTCATCTAGGTAGTTGTGTAGTATCATGATCTTCAAAGAAACAACTTGTTGCACTTTCAACGTGAAAGTAGAATACATAGTAATAACTAGTTATGCAATTCAGATAATGTGGTTGAAAAGAATACTTAAAGCAATACATCAAAAGTGAGATACTCTCACATAAATATTTTATAATAATTCTGGAATTGTATTGTACAAAAATTTAATATTTCACAATCGATCTAAGTATATTGATATCTAGTTTCACAAATTTTTCATAAAATTTGAGAATTAGTTGAAGAAAAGTAAATAAAGATCAAATACTCTGGAGAACAAATTGTGAATATTTCACCAGGTCATTAGAGATAAAGTTATTTTACAAGTTGGAAAAAGTGTTTGGAGTAATACATGCTTGATTTAAGGGAGGAAATGTCAAATAACTAAATCAAGTTGTAAAAGAAAGATTGTACTGCCAGTGATTAATGTACATTTAAAGTTAAAAATAATTCAAGCCAAAGCAATAAAATATCATAGGATATCATTGGCAGTTTGGAATTTGCAGCAATATAATTATAGGGGCCGAACTGTGCTATGGCATTGATCAAGCAATACCACAAATTGAGTAAAGTTGCAAACAATTCACATGGTCCAACTTTTATCTTTCTTTCTGATTAAGAATATTTTACTATTATTATATTATAAACTTAAGCCTATAAAAGGCAACTCTTCTGCACGACTATTGTATTATTAAAAATCTGTTAGAAGTGAAAAAAATATCTCTTTTCCTCTCCTTAATCATTTTTTCTTAAGTGAGTTTATGAAATAAATAAGTAATTTTATAATGATCAACAAGTATTAATTAATGCATATTAAAGCCCAAGAAATCAACACATATCATCGAAATTGAAATTTTCTAAATTAAGCAAATTTAAATATTTTAAATGAATCTAAATTTGCTTAAATGAAAATTTTTTATTTTTAATAAATAAATTTAATTTCTTTTTTATGGTAATTAAATGCTTTTTAATTTCATAATTCAGAACAATAAATAACCCAGTCAAGCATGTAACCTTATCCAATCCTATCGTTGCGTCTGACAGGCCTTTGTGAGCAGCCCAAAACACAAACATATTCTCAATGTTTATTGCAAATCCAGTAGCACCATGACAAAAAATAAAATAAAATTCGAGTAGTACCTCCTTGATGAATGTGTGTACCCCTTAGTGTTCACCACTTCAAATACGAGTCTGATGATTGGACCAAAAAATTAAAAATAGAACGACTCTGATGTTGCATAAATTTTAATTTACTTAAATATGCATTTCGTCATAATATTTTGTAAAATTTTTATTTTATTTTTTATTTTATTTTATAATTTTTAAATTCATTATTTTTTTCTAATGATAATGTGACTAATTAAGAAGTTGTTACTGAAAATATTTTTTATAAAATTATCTTATCATTAAAGATGAAAATTGTCCAATTTAAAACAATTAGAAACTAAACAAAAAAAAAATTAAAGAGATTAAAATTAAAATCTCACAAAGGTATAAACAAATTATTTAAGCCTTAATTTTAAACTTAAACATATATAAGATATTCACACTTAGGGTAGAAACTCTGTACATTGTTTTAAATTAAATGACATGCACAAGATTTATATATAAATGAGAATTCCTACCCCTAAGATGTACAGATTTATTAACTAAGTAATATTTTAAATTTATATTATTAATTATTTAAAATATATTAATAGTAAATAGAAAAAATATATTAATAATAATATTAAATAAATTATTAACAATTACTTTTAAAAATTTAAACATAGTATTTGAAAAATTCATTGAATATCAATTTGAAAAATAATGATATAAAATAAGTCTCTTAAAGGATATTAAATAAGTCATTGTATGAAATTATAAATTAAAATATTTCTTTTATCTTTTAATGCTTAGAGTATTTAATATGATGAATATTTAGAAAACTAAATTAGTATTAAGTATAGTTTTTTGAAGGAATAAAAAAAGTTAAAATATTTAATTTATAAGATTAATTGACCATGCCATATGTTTTCATTCATATTATAGTAATCACTTAATTTATAAAAAAAACTGATTAATAAAATAAACTGGTTTACTTACCATAACAAATTAATGTGTTCTCTCTAAGTTATATTGTTGTCCAGTAAAAAAACAATGAAATCTAATGAATTTCTTTTGTAATTTCAGTCTCATACATAAATTAAAAGAAAGTGTTATTTTTTACTTCAGTATCTTCTATTCATATATTGAAAGTTTTTATCTAAGTAAAATATATATTAATAATAAAATTATATCAAAATGGATTATTTTTATGATTTTCAATGTTATATTAATATATAACTTTATTTTCTCCATTTAGCATATAATAAAAATTTTATATTATATAAAATATTATTTTATTTTTGTAGTCTTTTCTGAAAATATTCATTTATTTAAAGTTTTAATTCAGTAAAATATCTATTTATAATAAAATAATATCAGAAACGATTTATTTATATGATTTTCAATATATTAATGTATATTTTGATTTTCTTTTAACACATATAATAAAAGTTTTATACTATATAAAAGATTATTTTATTTTTATAGTCTTTTCTGAAAAATATTTAAAATAATTTTCTATATTTTTATTGTCTACTTTCATGTTCTCAGTTTAACATTGATTAACAAGAGTCTTTACTTTAGTCTTTTCTTCGATGAACATTTACATGTATCTTTTTTTTTTTTTTTCTTTTTATTATCAAAATAAGAATTATGCATTGTGGTTGCAAGTATTTGTTCATTCATTTTAAAGTAATTTTTATCATCAAACTACTTAGATGGACTTATTCATCTTTTAAAAACTATTGCTGTGACTAAATTTCGTATATTGGTTGCTAAAATTTGCAAATATTTGGTTTTTATGTAGAAATTTTTTCTGTCTATAAAATTACTTGATTGATTAAAAGTTTAACCTTTAATCCTAGATAAATTTGTAAGAAGCCAAACCTTCTCTCTCAAGAAGTAAAAGTTTTAGATTCTTGAGAGAACTTGTGTTTTATTTATAATTGATTTATATATAGGATTTTGTTATATTAAAGATAGAAAATTTTAATTAAAAATATATACAGATATTATATTAAAGTTATAAAAATATAATAAATATTTCTCTTTTTAATAAAATTTTACTATTATTACCTGTTTATTCTGAGCTTTTATATTAACAAAAAAATTTATATATAAAAGACTATAATTTAATTTATTGATAGAATTTTTCATCAAGCAAATTACTTTCTTTTTACCCCAGGGTGTAAAAAGTCAAACATGTTGTTAATGAAAACTCAAAGCGTGATGTGTATTCAGTGGGTAGAAAACTCATTCTCATTAAAAAAAGACATTAGCTTAATTTAATGGAAAATAAATATTTTTTAGTTTTTCACATCGTAAAAAGTCAAATGTTTAATAAATAAATAAATAAATATATATATATATATATATATATATATATATATATATATATATTCGAGGAAGGAAAGTAATCTGTGTGAGAATGGGTCATGTGGTCTGAGGCTATTTGGATTTAATTTTCTTTTTTGTGTACATAGTGCGTTTGGACTTGGTCCAAGTCACTTGGTCATGAGGTTTTTATTTTATTTAAGAAAACAAAATTTAATATAACCTATATTACACTTTTAAAAAATTGACGATTAACTTTTTTTTATTTTTTGTAATTTTAAAATTAAAATCAGTATTAAATTTATGACTTTGACAAATTACTGATATAAAATTTTTTATATTATCAACCAAATAAATGTTATTTTAAATATGACTTTTAAAATAATAATTATTAAAGTTAGTAATTTTTAATAATATATAATTTGAGATTGAATAAGTATTAAAAATGTGTACATTTTCGATACATTTTAATTAATATTAAATTTTTCAATAATAAAATTATTTAATAATCTTTGTTTAGATCATTTTCGATTATCAACCAAATTTGATATAATTAGTGTATCGTTTGATTCTTGATCGTCTGTGCAAAATAGAATTTATTAAAAAAGTTATTTTATCTCAATAGTTTTTAAAAGCTTAAAATATAATAACGTCTACTTTTTGCTTTGGAAAAAACATTATTGCATAAAATTAAAATTAATTTTTTATTTCATGTAAATTTAATAGCATATATTGACTTAGTGTACAAGATATTAATTAAGAAATAATTTAATTAAAATATAATAATAATATATTTTTTACACTATTATCTTATTATTATAATATCATTAAAAATCATTAAGTTTTATAATAATCACTTTAAATAGTATATTTATGACGATTTTTAATTGATTGATAATGTAAATATTTTTATATTCACAATGTATTGAAATTAAATTTATTAAAAAAATATAATTTTTTAAAATTTTTAATTTAAATACACTAATAGATTTATATATATGTATATATTATCATTCAATGATAAATTTTTGTATTAATAAGAATAATGAATTTATGTAATAATTAATACAAAAATTATATTTATGGTGTATTTTAATTAATTGATGCTGTAAAAATTATATAATGATAATGCAAAATTAAACTCGTTTTTACTGTTGAAAACTTATTAATTTTTTTTATCATATTTCAAATATATACCAATATATTTTTAATAAAATTATGACTAATTCTTTAACTAATAGTCTTCAAACGTTGATCATTATGATCTTGCCGTATCTAATAAGGTAGCGGTGATTCGGTGAATGCAATTATGCCTTCCGTACAATATGGAGTTTTACACTTAATTGCGATTACGGACTACCCTCCTCGTTTTTGCCATGTTAAAATTCTGTACCAGAATAATTCTTGTCAAATTTTTTGGTAATGATTTATTCATTTTATTCAATAAAAAATAAAACTTATATATAGAGGCAGACTCATAATTTTTTTTTTTAACTAAATCTTTATTTTTATTCTCATAAATATTTTAATTTATATATTTAAACACAGTTAATAAATAGTAATAAAATATTAACAAGTCACCTAAGATAATATATATATATATATATATATATAATTAATTTTGTAGTAAAAACGACATTTTTATAGTATATTTTATATTTTTATTTTATTTTAGTTTCTGAAATTATTATACGTTAAATATTTTAATTATTAATTTCTAAAATTTTTTATTTATCTATCATTATTCCTCTTTGTGCTCTTTCACTAAAAACTACTATCCCCAGTCACTGTCTATGTTCTTCCATTTTTTACTCCTTTTCCTCCCTCTCATATTCAGATTGTCCTTCACCATATTTTTGAACCTTCAATTTCATCCAAGCCCATTTCTAAAAGAGTTTATTTTATAATAACCTTTTAGCTTTTGTTCACATGAAAGTGTAGTCTACTGATACACTTTATCTTTTTGTAATTAAATCTTGTTTAAACATGTGTAAGGTCTTAGAAAGAAAATCAATTTGTAAATCTCTATTCAGATTTCTTTATCAAATGTCACAAAGGAACGTGGTTTTCTTAGATTGCTACGGTTATTAATATCACTGTTAGGAATGTTGTGGAGGTATCAAAATTGTTTAATAATATGTCGCATAAAAATGTGATTTTTTTAACATAATGATGTAGAGGTTTGTGAAGGTAAGAGATTTTATTACAAAAAGTGTGTTTGATGTAATATCTGGAAAAAAAATATTTCTTTTACTACCATGATTATGCAAAAGCTAGCGACATGATAACTTCAACATTTAGATAATTTATAAAGAATGATACTATTGCTTGATCTGCTTTGATATTAGGATATCTCCATAATAAATAACCTAATTAGACATTGAAAGTGTTTCTTGAGAAGAAACGCTTTCAATCTTAAATACCCTACATATTTTAAATAAAATGGTTAGGGTATTTGAAATATTAGCTCGAGTCCAATGTAAATGACCAATACACACGTACACAAGTACCTTCTTTTAGTCGGCGAAAGGCGCAGATAATTCCTTGAGAGTGTATGGGTTGAGTATTTTACTATTTAAAATTTTAAAAAAATTATTGAATTTTTATTTTATATAATGATATATATTTTAATTTTAAAAAATAAAATAAACAAAGATTAAAACAAATGATTTTTTACAAAGAGAGCTAAAATATAGTATTAAAGACTGCTTAGATTATAAGATGTTTTCAATTTTTATTTTTAATTGCAATACTGTTACTTTATATTCTTATTGTTTTTTATTTTAAAAATTATACATACAAAATACTATTTTTTTTGCTCTTAATATTTATATAGAAATATTTAAAAATAAAAAAGTAACAATTTTATAATTAAAAATAATAAAAGTAAAAAAATTCTAAAACAAAATACAAAGAGTATATTTATTTCTTTTTGAAAAAAATTTCTATTTTTAAAAATAAAATATAATATAAATTTTAAAAATTTATATTATATTTTATTTTTAAAAATAGAAAACTGTTTTTAATTTTAAAAACAAACGTACTCACTTTGGTGGACTAACTTTCCGCTTACTCCCAAGGTTTAGTGATCGTTTGATCACAATTTCGAATCTCATCTCTGCCCATAAAAGACAAATTTAAATTATTTCACCTGCAAAAGACAGTGAATGCCAGCAACCTACCCGCGAGCTAAAACACGAGGAAAGGCAGATCTTCCGCGTGGAGAATATATATATATATATATATAAAGCTCTTTAAAGATATGATATTTTTCTTTAAAATTTAGCTTAACAATTCTTGCCCCTGAACCCAGCAAAGAGCTTCAAAGATGACGAATGAGGCAAAGAATCACCGACGCCAGAAACACTATAGTACTAATTTTCAATATACACAACTAATTAAGACATAGAACAAATTAAGAATCGCAACATCATTTGATTAAGACCACAACGTTGTCTTTACTCTTTACACCAAATGAATCACAACATGAGTGTTTACACGCACCTTAGACACCGGTTATACATGAAAACATTCTCTGACTCCTAAACCTGACGAGTTTGGTTGAACTGGGAGAACCAACACCTGCTCTCATCTGAGGTGATTGGAAACCAACCCCGAAATTTCCAACAGAATTATATCGTCGGTGACCCATTTTATGATCTGCATAATGACGTGGCACTTTCTGGGTATGAGGTGTGTGATTCTGAAGGGCATGGTCCTGAGTTTGAGGGTAGATCTCGGCCATGCTGATGTTGTAGCTTAGAGCAGCTCCTGATGAAAGACACTCGTATTGTCGTCGTGTTTTGTTTTTCTTGATTGCTTTGTAAAACAGAGGCAGAAGACCCTCCATCTATGACTATGTTCTCTAACTAATGCTTTTTCACCCCTTTGAGGAATGGTGGGTGATAAAAGGAAACAAGGAATATAAAGAAGAAAAATGTTCCGAATGGAGGATTTTAGGAACCAGGAAGTTGCTGGGTTAGGTGGGTTTCTTTTTATTATTATTATTATTATTTTCTTTCTATTTAGAATCAAAATATTTATTGACATATGAATATAGTGTTTGACTTTGACGAGCAAGAGACAAAGCAACGCAGGCCCTTTTTAGCCACCCAAACAGGAACTAGTAACGTGGTAGGCTGCGAGTGTCTTGAGGATTGGACTAGTTGTTATACTTTTTTCATGATTAACTATGAAGATTATTTTTGTACAATAGTTTTCCTGAACTTGCATAAAAGGTAATTTTAATTATGTAACAAATTATTGAAATCGTCACCAGAGGAAAAGAAGATTATTCAACATGCTAGAAAAGGCTCGTGGATGAAATGGATAACTGAAACATGTCACCAAGTTGAAAATAAGCAAGATTATTATATTCATAATGCTCAAAAGAAAGACTTTTTCATAATGAGCCCTTTAAGTGTCGAGCATTTACCAAATTATCCTGAACATTTTATAACTCACCCAAAACAATTTTATTCAATAAAACATGTTGCTATCGGAAAAAGAAATCTGCATTTTCAATTACTATGTGCTACGCTTAAACGGGGCTTACCCGGTTAATCACTACCTGCCTTCTACCTCTTTATTGCACTTTTTATATCAATAGGTTATAATCATGATAGTGAAGAAAAATAAAATGAGATTAATTCGATCCCTTAAAAATAAATGGCATCAGTTCATTTTTTTAAAAGAATAATATTAAATTAACTCTTTAAATTAAAAATATCATCAATTTTATAGCTTCAATAATCTGAAGTTGTCGTTGATTTAGTCACCTAATAAATAAGAAGTCATTTCAGCTTGATTTTTAGTTTTGTTATTTATGCACAAAAGATAATTGTACTCATCTTTCAAGTATTAATTTATATATATATAGAGGTATCTATATGATGAGCATGAAATATTATTATTATTTTTATGGAAAAAGACTTTTATTGTTTGACTGAATAGTTTAGTGATTAATTCTCCAATTAGAACTTAGAAGTGGCCATTAAGTAAAGATTTCTTTAAAATAGAGACTCTTAAATTTAAATACTTAATATTACAGGTAATGTTTATAGAGAACGAATATAAATGAAATAAAATGAATTTATACAAAAAATGATCGCTTGTGAGTCGTGAGGATAAGGGTACAGTTAATGGACATCTTGACGGTATCATTGATATTTTGCGGTCAGAGAAAAAAAAAATCTTAACTGTTCATTTTATAACAAAATTAATGAAATGTAAAAAAAAAAAAAACATTAAATAATGAATGGACGAATTTTGAATACCTATGGGAAGTGAAAAAACAAAACAAGTTGTTTTTATTTATATTTATTGGCGGCATATGAGCATTACACCACCCAAATACTCTTCCAGAAGCCGTTGAAGTTTTGATGAAGCAATTTGACTTCTTTGCAATCCCTCTAGAGATGAAGAGATAAGAGAAAACAACCACAATCCATAAGCCGCCAGTGCAGCAGAAAACACCAAAACCCTATGGGCTGTAAGGTTAATGCATGGTATTGACATTGTTGAACATTATATTAAGGTAACTTTCAAAATATTCATATTTCAATTATAAAAAGGAAAAACACAAAATCATATTTCTTAACCCAGTGTCTAGTATGGGATTCCTAATTCCCACTTTGAACATGCACATAAAAAAGAACACACTGCAGGATGCATTAACCAAAAGTTCAAAACCATCAGAAGGGATCCATAACAATTAACATTGAGAACTAGAAACCAACATCAAGTTTCGCTTCATGTGAAACAATCGTTTTAATATAAGATCAAGTGTAAAGTTTTTAATTTATTTAATAACATTCACTGAATTTCCTTTTCCTTTCTTAAGATAATTCATTATATTTCTTTAAGATTTTCTCTTGCGTTTGTGGAAAAAAAAAATTCACAATGCTTTGTTAGTATTTAAAATATGATATATTTTTAATTAATTATACCGTTTTTTTTATTTTTTCTTTTGATAGAATTTGTTTTAAATATCATTTTATAGCAAAATTTATTCTGAATGTTTGGCTCAAATTCTTTTAAATCTTATTTATATTCTTTATGGTTCAACAGAAATTATTTTTTTTAGTTTTAAATATTATTGATAAAAACTTAGTAATTATTTAATATTAAGTATGTCAAAATTATCTTTTAGTAGTTCTTTTGAAATTAATTTTACTACAGGGTTGGCTCGAGGCATAGACCTATCGTCTGCATCTGAGACTCCATTTTGTGGGGTTCTAGGAAAAAAATTAAAATAATTAAAATAATTTTAAAACTAAAAAACAATTTTCAAATCTATTTTCAGAATTAAAATTTTAAAAATATTAAAAATGTAAAAAAATACCACTTATAATGTTGAATTTAATAAAAAAAAATATAACTTCTTAAAATATATAAATACCATATAAAAATGACTAATTATTCATCTTAATATAATTTTAATGAAAATTTTTAATTTAAATTTATTACTTTAATTGCGCTAAACTATGTTTAAAGAAAGAGATAATGATCTAAATATTTTATTAGTTAAAAATATTAAAATTTGTAATATAATTTTATAAATTTAATAAGTAATTTGACATAAAAAAATAATGTAACTGTTTGCTAAAATGTCAAATACCTGTAAATCGACCAGAAGCAGGTGAAGCGTACAATAGTTGCATTCTGCGAAGAATAACTTTGTCTTTTATATAGGAAAATAATTTATTAAAAACAGTTAATAAAAATTTAATATGATATTGTAACATAAATATTATAGCATGTTAACATCAGTTTTTAGTTAAATTTAAATACCTTTAAATGAAAAGTTTTTCTTATTATTATTTCAAGAATAAAAAATTGTATATGTTTTCTAAAGATACTTCTTTTTATAATTAATTAAAATTAATCTTAAACATTTACAGTAACAAAAGTTAATAATAATTTTAGGAATTCCGTTTAATTTACGGATACTCTGTGGCTTTGCTGCGTGAAACACATGCTAAATTGACAATATTAAAAGAACTGCAAAATAGCAAAACTTCAAACGTTTTTTTAATTTGAGAAACATTATCACAGTCTTGAGAACCGTCTTTTTTCAAATTCAATTACCTTTTCTTGGATAAAAGTAATTTTATAGTTGAAGTAACCCTAAATTAATCTACTGAATGACAAAAGTCGAACATATTTTTAAAATTGTATCATTAATTTGTCAGTTAATTAAGTCTACAACATTAATCAATGTGTGAGAAACATTAACTAATACAATACTAAAATATTTTATTTTGTTGAATGTGTTGAGAGAAACATAAGCTAATTCATTCATATAGGATAGCATATTTTAAAAGAAGAAAAAATAATTTTGGAAGAATTGATACCGTTTTTGAAAATTGAGATATAGTGAACGAGAAAAATTGAAGACACGACTTTGAAGGCAAATGAGACATACTGAATCAATGATGACATGCAAATGGATTAAGATAGGAACGCTAACATTGTAAATGCATGTACTATACAGTGAAAGAGATATGTGCATTATGTTAGAGTTGTTAGGGATCGAGTTACTTGACTATGGTGGCTTTTTTTTCTTCCCGGGAGTGTTGAATAAAGCATTTGGAAAAATGGAAGGTTTGGTGTTTGTGTTGGGTTTAAACCCTTCTGTTTGTGTAGGTGAGAGTAATAGAACATGCGGTACTCAATTGTTTGTTCGAACAAAATGGTTGGCATAGAAATTTTTATTTATTGAAGCATATACTATAATGCCCCCCTATTGTCCGTCTTCTGTATATTGACTTTTATATCTTATGTGATGACACTGTGAAGGAGGCCTCTTATTAAACACAATATGTATAATAATTAATTATTAATTTTAATAATAGTTTAAATAAATATTGTAATAATTAAATTATTGTTATATCCCTTATTCGATTAGTGTAATTATGCAATACATAGAAATTCAAGAGCATTACACAGAAAGTTTGTAATTGAAGAAGGGGAGAATAGTACTGACAAGTGAGGTAAGATGAATGTCTGGGGTGATAGTGAAGAAGACTTGATTGATGTATTTAGCTTTACCAAATTCACATCAACTCTTAGATATTATAGACTTGTTAATGTGTTTTAGCCTGACCCTAAATCAATTTTTGAATATGAGTTAAGGCTTCTTAAAGTTAATATTGATGTGTTAGCAATGGATGAAATTGTCAAGGCATATAGTTTGTGAGGTTCTGTTAGTGAACATATAGTTGATGATACATTTGAAATAAAAAGAAAGAAACAAAAGACAAATATAAAAAAAGCAAATATAGTTTATTGACATAGCAAATGAATTACATTTATGGTGGCAATTTAGAGTTATTGTAAAATAAAATTAATAGATATTTTTTATGTATATATTATTAAATAGAGGTGACAAAATGAGCTAGCACATCTTGTCAAAAGCCTGCCTATAAACGGTCTAGTTTAAGCATGTCTTGTTTAAAAAATCGGTTAACTTTTTTAGTTTGACTCATTTAAGAGTGGGCTAACGGCCAGTCTGTCAAAAAATAAAAAAGTTACAATAAATAATAAAACGGGCCCATAAAAAATTAACTAAAAAAGTTACAATAAATAATAAAAAATATTTTTATATTAATAAAAATTAATATTTAATTTTTAAAAAAAATTAAAATTTGGACCTAACGAACTATTATCTTGCATTTTGATAGATTAAAACGAGACAAGCTGGGTAAGCTAGTGTCAAACCATTTAGATATTAGAAGAAACATAAGAGAGCTAATGTGATGTTTATTCTTGCACTACTTCTATAATTCCTCATTGTTGGAACCTGTAAAGGAAGAGGAAGCGGAACAGTGATGGCAATAGGAAAGAATGGTGATAAGATTTTGAAGACTTTTATACAAATATTTAAAATATGTTCAGAAATTTGTTTACAAATATTAATTTAAAATAAAAAAATTAAATAACATAGCAGTGAGAAATTAGATAATAGAGATTTAGTTCATTATTAAACAGAAAGAAGTTAACGATAAAAATTAAATCTTAATATTTTAAATAAGTTAATAATTAAATTTTAACAACAAATAAATTAAAGACTTATCATTAAAAAGTGATATTTTTATAAAAACTAAAAATATAATTAAGCCTACATTTTATATTAGACCTAATAATAATAACAATTTTATTTTTTATCCCAACTTCTAAAATATATTTTACATGATAATTTTTAATTTAAAAAAATACAAAATAAATATAAGATATAACATAATTAATCATTTATTACTTGTGTGGCGAAAAATGTATCACTATAAATAAGTAGTCACTCATTTTAATGCTTCTTAAGAGATATTTAAACTTACTTTGAGTAACAATTCTCCTTTACTCAATAATACTTTTACATTCAATTTTGTTGAATAAAAGTAATTTTTTTTCATCTCCTTCAATTCTCTCCCAAAAAAAAGAGCAATGATCAATTTTTATACATTTTTTTTAACTTTTAGCAAAACTGTAATATATATATATATATATATATATATATATTATTTAATTTAATTTCTTTTCAATTTTTTTTCTTTTTAATGCAAACCAAATAGAGTGTAAAAGGAACTGCAAATAGTTTTGGAGTCTGTTTGCTATGTTGTGTTTGTTCATAAAATATCAATTTTTTAAATCTTACATTGCATTTGTTAGAATTTTAAAAGAACATTTTTTTAATTATTTAAAAAAAAAATTACTTTAAGTGATAGCTTCTAAAGAGAGTTAAAATCATAACTATCTTTTACAAAGGAATTTTTTTTCTTATAATTACAAAAAAATACATAAAATATCTAAAAATATTTTTTTTATAACATCTTAAACTTTTAAAATAAATAAATAAATAAATAAACCCTTGAACGGAGAGGTAAAGGAAGATAAAGAGAGATCAGAGAGCACCTAACCTGCCTACAGCTTTTTACCTTTTTTTTCTTCAATTTTTAATCTGTACAATATTATATATAGTAAAAATTAAAAATATTTTTTATTAAAAATATAATATTAAATAACATCAAATTTTATATTTTTAATAACATGTATTATATATAATTTTTATTATGTGTAATATTACATAAATTAGAAATTTTTTTTTTGTACTCTGGTACGGTGGGCAGTATTTTAGTGTTATTTTATTTAATCATCTTTAATAAAAAAAATTTCAACTGTCATCTTTAATTATGTTGAGACGGCTCTTTCTATCGGGCTATTAGACATTGTTTTGCATTTTAGTTTAAGTAAAAAATTGTTCGCTTAAACGAAGGTGCAAAATTTTACTCAATTCTCAGCAAAATTCGGACTGAATTCCGATCCGTTGAAAACCATAACTTCATTCACACACTCAAAAACCACAGCTTTGTCTTTTTTCTCAATCAATGTGCTAACCTTTGTGGTTATGAAATTAGTAAAATTTTGTGTTCAGAAGCTTTAAAAGTACCTTCACAGTTAACGCTGAGCAAAATAGTGTTGGATTAAACATGAGAATATTTCGTGCCTTAACTCATTTCCAAACACAAAAATAATGTAAGTCAACGTAAGTCAAAGTAGTTAAAAGCAAATTACTTCAAGAGATTAATAATAGACTTAACCTTTAAATAGATTAATAAAGAATATATCATTTTTAAATATTATAAATAATAATAATAACAACACGCGTTTTCTCGTGGCATAGAAGCGTGGGTTTGAGTTGGATTAATTTTTCTTTTGAAAAAACGTATTACAAAACTTGATTTTGTATATCGAAAATAAACTGTTTAGATGTTAAACAAACAGATAATTTATTACAGGTTGAATCCTGCAGGGCGAAAACTTGTCTCTGGATCATTGGTAAATGATTACCTCAGCAATTCGTGTTCAGAGTTCTCATTCTCTTCCATGGATGCATTCACTTTTTTTCCCCCTTCTTTTATAATCAATTCATGCTCATATTGGATTGTCTCCAAAGTCCATTTAAGAACATGATTGATTTTATCAATTACAGGTCATAATGTGCTTAGAGATATATTACACTTTCCTTTATATGAGTGACTCATACGTGTTATTGATTTGTTTGAATTGCATTACTGATATGAATACATGGCTTCAATTTGTAATCTGATCCCGCACAGAGGAGCAACACCATCGCGCCCAACTCTTGGTAATGCACAATACAGTGTGGGATGAATTTGAAAAAGACAAAAATATAATTAGAATAAAATATAAAAAATACGATAAGGGATAAATGGGAAAAAAAGTGAGATAAGTAGTGTAATTAAAAAAAAAAGATATAATTTTAAGGTGTAGGAGAAAAAATGTTAAAAATATCAATGTTAATCTTTCTCATAAGATAAATTTGACATGTTGCGCTCTATGACTGCAGAGGGTATGAACTGAGGTTTGATAACCCCACTTCTCTTTCACGATCACTATAACACGCGTTTTCATGTAGACCAATAATAATAATAATAATACAAGTGTGGCGTCACATGTTGCGCCCTTTAATGACTTGCAGCTGACAACAATAAGTGAATTTATGAAATATTAAAAAAATTGGATTAATTCTTTTATATATGAAATTTTTAAAAAATATATCAAAATAGGTGTTTTAAGAAAACAAATTATAGAAGTTTGAAATTCCAAAATCATCACTGAAAATTTTTAGTTACCAAATTTCAAAAATTTTCAAAACAATATTAAAAAAAAATTATAAAAAGTTAAAACTTGTCCATGATTATTTTTTAAAAATAAAAAAAAATAAAGTACCTAAAATATGCCACTTCATAAAATTTTCAAAATACTATATTTTGTAATTTTTATATAAAAAATACTCAAAAAATATTAATCAATATTTTTTATTACTAATTCAAGAATTATATATATATATATATATATATATGTATATATATATATATATACATATATATAATTTTTAAATTTAAATTTCTTAGTTGATATTCTTACCCAAAAAGCTTGAAAAAATAGTATACAAATAGATTAAGGTAAATTTTACTGTATTATGAGAATTGAAGAAGCATTTTATATTCGAATTTTATAGTAAAAATTAGTAGTTTATTTAAAAAAATATTTTAACACTTTAATTGATTAATCTAATAATTTATTAAAATTTATTAAATAATATAAATATAAATATATATATATATATATATATTATAAATGTTTATGATAAAATTTATTCTATTTACACTTTCATAAATGAAATTTTTTACTTAATGTATTATATATATATAGGATAATATTTTCTCATGATATAAGTTTAAAAAATTTTAAATTTTATTTAAATTTTTTATTTAATTTAAATTTAATAAATTATAATTTATTATTTTATTAACTGTTAAATATGAGTTAAATGAAAGGTAAGTATAAGAATTTTTATACTTAAATCAGTGTAATAATATATATATATATAATTAAAACAACATTTTCAATGAGATTTTACTGGTCTTGTTTGTTTTCTTCTCAAACGGAGTTGAATATATATATACTTTGAAATCAGTCCGTTAGAAAATGCTATTTTGTATTAAAAAAAATACATGCAAAATCACCTTAATGATTCTTTTGAACTCTTTAATATATTATTTTTAATTAGTAAATTATAAAAATAAATAAATATTTTAAAAACGATCAACTTACAATGCAACTAATACTCTATCTTTTAAAATATGAATCAATAATAAAATATTTTCTTTTATCTTTTTTATAACACAAAATTGAGTATTTTTTTGATCTTGATATATTTAAAATATATTAATTGTTAAATTTTTTATTATTAAATATATATTTACAAGATAATGACTACATTATTTATATAATTTAATATTATAAATATTTTTAAAATAAAATTTATATTTATAAAAATATAACTAAATTAATTATTTTTTTATACAGTGATTTAATCTTTTCTTTTCTATAAATAAGGTTAGAGAGAATACATGTTAAAAAGTATCTTAAAAACATTTTTTAAAAATTTTCCACAACTGTAAAATAAACAAACTTCTTCCACTGGAACATGTAACATGAGTATAAATGGACTTGTAGTGATAGGGACGCTTTGAGCTAGCTAATCATAATGAAAGATCCATTAAATGGAAAATGCCACTTGACGACAAGTGGGCAAAGCCAATAGTTCGTCTAGAATGCTACATGATATCGGATTTGATATTTTCTTCCACTGATTTCAGTGATTTGATCTTGAGGTACAGCTTTTTGCTTTATTGATGTAGTGTTTCTTTGTGGAAACTAACAGCATATAAACCACACGGTAGTGGATTTCCCTAAACAGATCATACAACGGGATCAATCCAATTAATCTAGTGGACTTCTTTTTATATAAAGAAAAACATAATTTTTATTCAATAAAAATATCATAATTAATCGTACAATATATAACATTAAATTTGAGGTCATCAGTCTCCACACTCCCACAATGGGTTGTGAGTAAAATGCAAAAGCAAGTTGGTTGCATGAAGACGGAAACGATGATAAGTCAACGTAAAGTTATAAATGTGCGTCTACCAAAGAATCCAGCTAAAGTTAGTAGTTTGTACAAAAGATGACTTAACTTCAAAAGGCCTGATTAGATTAGATTTGATTTGGCAATAGATTTAAATTTATGTAAATTAATATATTGCCATTAAGTTTTTTCTTTTAATTTTTATAACACGTATATTTTCTCATGTTTAAATCAAAATGAAAAACTACTAATAAAAAATGTCGAAATAAAAAAGGTAAAACTTCCTTAATTTTAAGGTTTTGTAAGTTTGGTGATAAGTTCATGTGTTCTTACATAAATCATGATTGAATAAAATAAAAAATCGCGCAACTCACATTTTTATTCATGTAGGCCATGATTATTCAATTAATCCAGCAAAACTTCTGTAAAATAAATAGAAGACGATTTGTTAACAAACTACTGTAGTAATTCTCGTAAATGGTGATATTGTTGCCCTATTTATCACTTTAGAGATTTTTAATGTTTACTTCCTCTGTCTCTAAATGTATTGGAGCTTTTTTTTTTTTATAAAAAATTAAAATAAATAAAAGAAAAAAATTACAATATCAAATATAAAACTCTCTTAACATCAATTTGAATAAATAATTTTAAATTTGTATAAATTGAGACTCAATTTTTAAAATTATAATTCCAAGAAGTTCTCAGATTAATTAAAAATTTATATATGCGCTTCTTTCATATAAGGTATGTTTGATGGTTATTTATCAATTTTTTCAAGGAAATTAGACTTCTAATTAGCAAGTCTATGTTGAATTTTCTCCACAATGAAGTCAAAGTTTTTTCTTTTTATTGGCTTTTTTTATTCAAATAATATATTTTTTAAAACTAACTTCAAAAATAGGGTACTGGGTAAACTATTTCTCTATTGGTGTTGTTTTTTGCCATGTCATTAATAGTATTGCCTATGCATGGACGATAGCAAGCTTTTATTATTATTATTTTAATGCACTATCAAACTAGGATAATAGATACTAGACCAGACACGTACAAAACACGTGTCATAGGCAATACTATTTTGAAATGGATGGCTAGGGGAAAATGCGCCATGTGTCATGATCATAACAAGTATCGAATCTAACCCAACGACTGAGCTATCGTCCCATCTTGGACAGTATTCGTTTAGATGATGACACATGTCCTTGTGGGAATGGGCGCTGCAAGCGACTTCTTCTTCCTGTCCTATTTTTTCTCCATTAACGTTGTGCAAGGGAAACTGGGGGAATGATTATGAAAAATTTCTCCTTAAAATAATAGTATTTGTGCTGTATTATTATCTGAGAAATCAAAAGGTAAAAGTTAATTTCTCCATTAGAGGTTTAACTCCATTGTTGGTTATGTGGGCATGTGATAGGTTCCCATGTTTGAATCCTCCTAATCCTCCACATTTACGACATGATCTTCTTTATGGTGTTAGGTATGCATACTATAACATTTTTTTTCATTGTTATTATTAAATAATTAATGTTAATATATTAGCTTTTAAAATTTTGTTAAAGTTTAAGTGGTTAATAAATGGGGTGCCTAGAAAGGAGAAGAAGAATGTTGCATATTATAGATATAATCTTGATCATTTTAAAAGTGATGAGGTATGACTTATTTTTCTGTCATAAATAATTTCTAATTAATATCATTGCTATTTAAATTAATTATGTTGATTATATTTTTAGATCGTATGATAGCCTTATAGTCAACAATTATTGTCAGCATTGCCCCCCATTGACCTAAAAAGGATCAACGTTTGAAGGTTAGTAGTACTCCTAATTTGCATCCAGATTTGTGAGTGACACCAACCAAATCGTGTTATGCGTCAGTTTGGGATGGTGCAACACATTTCTTGTGATCCATACCAACGTGATGCATTACATGACATCACATTCAGATGTAAGACTAAGGAGAATTGGAATGAAAAGTTTAGACACATATTAGCCTTATGGAAGTGGCGCCATGGTTGGGTTTTCAACAACGACCCACAAATTGGATTAATTAGTTCCAATTTGGAGTACATGTGGTGGTATATCACTCATACTATACGTTGAATGACAAGATATGCTATTATTTTTTCACTCCTGGTATGTAATTGTAGTTATATCAAATATATAACGATGTATATTTGTTTAAAGTATGAAATTATGTAATTTTTAATCAACACTTTACATACGGTCATGCATTACAGGGAAATGCACATGAGAAGACATACTACTTGGCTACTGATGGCTAACAACCATTCACATTTGATAAGCTGTGCACATTATGCCAAATCATGCTATCACTACAAAGTGAATAGGCCTGTATCTTAGAATCATCATCATTAGTTAACCAACCAGTTCAGAGTGGACACACTGAAGATACACATATTGATCTTGGATAGCCTGAGAGACATAAAGAAGGGAGAGGTTTGCAATGACAGAGGAGACAGGTGCAAGCTGCAACATGGTCTATACTCCCTCTGCCAGTTAGAGCAGACAATGTCTATTATGTCCCTCCCCAAGTGCCATTTCTCTCTTCTTAGTCTACACAGAGTTCGTACTTTCACTCATCATAATCTACCACACATTCTGAGTCTTTGTTTAGTAGTGGAGAGGACTATGTTCCTGACTTCCATCATTTTATGACCCCCTTCCATATGATTTGTCATTATTTACGTCATTTGCACTAGGTCCATTGTCTCAAATAGTACTAGAGCCTTCTGTGGTTAATGCCTAGTTTGTAGCGGCTGTTAATCCTGGCCAGCATGATGTGTGACGTAATCCTCATCGAGAGGCTAGAGATCGACCTCGTCATTGCATCCTCACTCCACATCAGGACCATGATTAGCAGAGGCTATAGCAGTGGTTTTACTTATATAGTTTTTTTTTAAAATGTGTTTTTATGACTATACTTTGTGTACTAGATACTTTATTTATAAAATGACTTGTTTGTAGTTGTTTCATACATCTTAAAATTTTTAACATACGTAACACAATGAAGTACTCATACAACACAACATACCTACTACCATTAAATACTAAATTACATAGATAGTAATGCTATTACAACACAATTTATAGCCTATATTGTCAAGCATGTTAATTTTTCCTTGGTCAATGATGTTGGTTGTGACTAATATGTTTACACAAACTACATTGTTGACAAGGTTGAGAGTCCACCCAATCCATTTCATTCCTAATACGTGTAGACTTTGGTCGATCTTTTCTCCTTTCTTTTTGCTCGTCAAGGACTAACTTCCATTTGTTGGATGTTAGTATGTTGCTTTCATTTCTAAGAGGTCACCAATCATATGAGTATGCATTTACAACATATTGCACTGAATAAATCAGATCAACCTATTGCCAATAACCAATATTCACTGATGCACAAGCTACTATGACATGTGAGCATGAAAATCGATACACCTAAAACTTTCCATATTCACAAAATCGATTGTCTAATATAAGAGTCCACTTATTATCACCTCGTTGGGTAACTAGATTAATCTCTTCTACTTCAAATCTTTGTATGTCATATCGTTAAACTTGATGTGAAGACGTTTTTTATTGATTTTTTTTTCATATGTTACATTAATTTATGACAAAACCTATTACCATTGTTAAGCTCCTTTGTTGCTTCTTCACCACGCTTAACAAAATACTCAACTAAATGTCCATATGTACATTTTACCACTGCAGTTATTGGCAAGTTCCTTGCACATTTCAATATTTTGCTAATAGCCTTAGATAAATTGGTTGTCATATGGCCATAACGTCTACTTTTATGGTCATAAGCGTAAGTCCATATTTCTTTGGAGATGCAATCAATCTAGGTCTTAATGTCCTCTGACTCATTTTAAAACTCGTCAAGTTTTTCTTCAAATCTTTGCTTGCATGTTGTATATGTTGTTAAATGAATCAGAAAATCGTCATATAACTTTAAAGATATACAGAAAACAACTTATACAATAACTACTAAATGGACATAAATAAAATTGACAATAATCGTACCTAATTTGATTAGTGCTTTTTTCAAAATTAGATTTTTGAATCACTAATTAAAATTGCTTGCAATGTGACGATGTAATAAATATGATATGCATTTAGAGGTTGTCACCCAATATGTGAATTAGAAACTGCACATTTTATACTTTGATATCTATCAGATATCAAACAAATACTAGCCTTATCTGTGACATGAAAATGAATAAGAGCCAAGAACCATTCCTATGTTGACAATGTCTCTCCTTCCACAATTGCAAACTCAATTAGAAGTACATAATTATTTTCATCTTGAGCGGTAACAATTAGTAAAGTGTGTTAGTACTTACCATACAAGAATATACCATCTACCTATATTAAAAGTTTGCAAAAATTAAAAGCACTTATGCATTGTCTGAATGACCAAAATAATTGATGAAAGACTCTATTTGTTATCGACATGGTGGCTCCTCACATAATCATTTGTTTCAATTTTATAAACTGATCCAAAAGCATGTAATTGCATATACTCCAATTATCTTAGCAATGTACCATATGATTCATTTTAGTTACTAAAACCTGGACAATGACTTTTTGTTTTGTCTTCCATGCTTTTTTGTAAGAAACTTGATAACCAAATTGACCATTTATTCTTTTTTAAATTAATATGATTGGCATTGATGATTATTCTTTTACCATACCTACAATTAACAATAACATTATTTATTTCGTTTTTAAATAAAATGTTTATTCTTCAAACGAGACATTCATGTATATAGTTTAACAAGTGTAAGTGGTATTTAAAGTTTGACTTTGGTTACGATTGTTTAGAAGAAGCTATCAACAAATCAAATAAGTAAAATTGGAATAAAAAGTAAGAACAAAATTGACTTGTTAAATAGCAATATTAAGGCAGTTCAACCATAAAGAAAGCTACATTATCCATAAAGAACAAAGATAATTTGTTTAAATATAAGTTTTGGAACTTGCCTCTTAAGTTAACTATTTTAAAGTTTTGGTAATGTTTTGGAAGAAACTAAAAACGTAATCAATAAATTTATTTAATTAAAATAAAAATAAGTAACAAGAGATGGTCTAAGTTACAATATGAGTCTCATGCAATTTAGCCTCTATCTCCAAAAGGTTATTTGCCATTATCTCCAAACAGTTATGACTTAAAATATGGTTAATTTAAGTAGTAATGGAATTTAAATTTGAACTAAGAGATAGTGAAATAATTTATAATGATCTTTCAGTGACTTTTACATTATCAATTTTAAAATTAAATTTTATCGTATAAAACCTATTTTCAATGCTTAATTATAAGCTCAAATCATGTTTTTTTAAAGAGATTTCAAAAAATCTCTTGTAACTTAATAAGGAACATTCTTATTAAGTAGAATGATTATCGAAACATAAAGGGAGACATAACGCTTGAAGACTTTATCCAAGTGAACAATGGCCTTAAACCTATTCTCTATGTTCATATATTATGCATGTAAGCTTATTCCACAACAAATCGACCCTTTGCCTAGGACGTGATGGTTTCTTCTCTCCAACAACTTCGTCAAGAAAATTAACTTGGTATTAAGAGTATCGTCAGCTCCTTTTCTATCATATAATATCATTTGAAGGATCTTCTATGACTGAAATTTAACATATTCCTTTGGTTTATAAAACTAAATTAGCTTAAATATAAAACTAGTCCTTACATTTACTTGTATTTTTTATTTAATCCTTATAATTTTTGTTTGTTTGTTTTGTATCTTATATTTATATAAAATACCTTACCGGTCCATTATCACCAGATTATATTTCACACCTACTATTTGACATAATACCGATGACCAGCGAAGAAAGGGTATTTTAAAAAATTTAGGGATATAAAACAAAAAATAGAGTTAACAGAGACTAAAATAAAAATTACAAATAAATGTGAGGACCAATTTCAAGCCAACTAAATTTACCTCTCTTTCATATCTAGTTGGCAAATAATTTAATTATAATGAAAATTAAAATAAAACTTCTTTTATAAGTAATTTTCCGAAGAAAATTTTCAACAAAATGTTTATGCCTGCAATACCATTTTTTTTTCCGGGTCCAACGCTACATTTCTATTTATGCAACTTTGCAGCTTCACGTGTTCTTTGGCAGTTTAGTTCCCTTTTCCAAAATTTGATTTAAGGAATGATATATCCCGAATCCGAGTTTGATTTCCAATTCCTAAATAATAAAAAAAAAATTGAAATTTTTATTTAAATAAACGCCTACTAGTCACCTACTTCGTATTGTGCAGAAAGACTATAATAACCCTTAGTATTAAACATGTGATTGGCACGCAAGTGGAACGTTTGATAATTTCCTGCAGCAGTTAATCTAAAATTAACAGCATATTATGGATATACTTCTTCTGAACTGTATTTGTTTATGAAATGAGAAAGTAAAATATTATTTATTATTCATTTAATTTAAAATGTATGATGATATTGATTTATGAAAATTAAATAATAGATTTTTTTATTGGATAAACAAATTCAGTAATTTAAAGGAACCTTTTCCAAAATACACAAAGGTTGTGCTTTTTATAGCCCAACGAATCACCTTGTTCCAATTCAACTGGTTTTTTCTAAAGTTCTATATGTTCAATAATGCAAAACTAGTTTAGTAGCCTGATAAAGATTTAATATTTTTTAAATATAATTTATTTTAAAATAATATTTTTATTGCATAGTGTTAAAAAATTTAATTAAATATTAATTAATATAATTAACAACTGTAAATTTAAAATATAAAACTCTTAAAAATAAACTCTAAATTTAAAAAATAATTAAAAAATATAATTTTTACAAATATAAAAAATATATAATAGGTATCTCAATCTAAGTTGCATAAACTAAGAGTAACTTATTATCGAGCATGAAATGTGTTAATACTAATTACGAATGTGTTTAATCATAAGTCATTAATCTAATACAACTTCTATATTAGTATTTTATATTAGTATAAGTGCAACTTATATTTGAGTATGAAACTAATTGATAATGAGTATGACTATACTCAACTGTAAGTCGCACTAGATTGATAATTGATATGTAAGTTTTAAATCATTCTAATTTAGTGTCACTTATGAAATATAAAAGAGAAGTTATATTTGATTTTTTTTATTAAAGATAATATATCTAAAATTTGATATTTCTTTTATTTTAATTATTTTTTTAATTTATATTATTTATTACTATTAAAATAGTTTCATTTCAGTAGAATCAAATTTTCTTAAAAATTTTAAGTTTAAATTTTTGTACATACTACATACATTTAAAAATACTTATTAATTATTTATTAATATTCTTATCATTCTCCATACATATTTCTCAAAAGTAGAATTTATTATTCTATTACAAAATGTTTATTCAATATTGTAATATCTACATTTCATTTATCAAATTTTTAAAATTTGTATAATATTAGACATGATAAAAAGTCACATATAATACATTTTATTGAAATTATAGCATTTAATAATCTTAATTCATTGAATTGTATTTTCTTCTTTAATTTTTAATAAAAATTTCTTATATAAATTTTTATTCCATATAATATTACACATATTAAAAAAATTATTTATTTATTATTATATGTTTAAGTATAATATAAATAGTTTAACTTTGGTATGATATGCTAGGGGAAGAGAAAACTTAAAATTATATGTGCTTCTTTTGTATTTTTTAAACTACATTTTAATTTTTTTTAAAATTAAGACTGTGTTTTTTCATTTTTTAAAAAATTATAAAATTGTTTTAATATGTTCTTAACATATTTTTATTCAAAAATTATTTTATTAAAAATCCTATTTTCATGAATTTAGAATATCATTTTACTTATAAAAAAAATCTCGTCGTAATTACGTTAAAAGGAAAATGAAAAATATTACTTTGGATAATAAAAAAAATAGACAGCTAAAATCAAGGAGGCTGTTATGTGTTTCTCCCCAGCTAAATCTAGCGACCATGGATTAGGATAACGAAGTTCTTTTCGTAGGGATTCTAAAGGGCAATTCTCGTAATTAAACGACAAAAGGAGGGGCACTTTACAGAAGCACCTTTCTATCGTCTTTGTATATATATAAACCTGCTTCTTCCAAGTCACATTTCTCTCTCTTCTTCTCTTATTCTGTGTATTCTCCCAGATCCTTCGCCTGAAACTCTTGTTTTGCCGCTCTCGTGTTCTCGCTTTGGATCCATCTCGCGTCACTCAAAATTCCGAAAACCTCACAGAATTCAGAATTTTCTGTTTGGACGTCCGTTTAAGATCTTTTAGATTAGGTAGATCCGAAGTGTGAACCATTTCAAGGTATCGCTGCTGCACTCGATCATGATCGATCGCATTTCGTTTTTAATTATCCGATCCGTGTTGTTCCTAACATTTCATGCACTTGTTCTGAAAATCCTCGTTCCTGCGCCGATCCCTAGCGATTTCCGATTCTGGATCTGAGTTTTTCTGGTTTTCTTTTTATGCTGAATTTATTAAATCTTTTATTGCATGATGAATGACAGGACGTCATGTTCCGAAACTTTTCTTTTACCAATTTATGGCTCTTTAAATGGCTTTGAAGGTTGATGGAAGTCGTTTTGTTTGTGTTTGTTATCATTTTGGCTTGGTTACAGATCGTTGAAGAATGGCATCGGCAGCGACTGGGGCCACGGGATGGTACAGGGGAAGAGTGAAGGCTGTTCCTTCAGGGGACTGTTTGGTCATTGTGGCCATTGCCAGCACTAAACCTGGTCCTTTGCCTGAGAAGACCATCACTCTCTCTTCTCTAATTGCACCTAGATTGGTAATTTTACTCATTTGACTTTTTTTTTCATGTGAAGTTGGGAGCAAGAACGATGCATTAAATGAAAAAGTTAAAGCTGTGTGCTAATTGCTCTGGTGTTTTGTGTTTGGGTATTTGCTAGGCGCGTAGAGGCGGTGTGGACGAGCCTTTTGCATGGGAAAGTAGGGAGTTTCTAAGGAAGCTCTGCATCGGGATGGTGCGTTGAAATAGAGAGCGTTGTTACTCTGATCTAATTGAGTGCTCTGGTTTTGTCTTCTTTTGATGAAGATTGCTACGTGTCTGACATAATGTGTTTTCTGGAGCAGGAGGTTACCTTCAAAGTTGACTACACCGTGCCGTCCATTAATCGAGATTTTGGAACCGTTTTTCGCGGTGACAAAAACGTTGCAATGCTGGTTGTTTCTCAAGGATGGGTTAAGGTTGGGAACCTTGTGCTTTGCATCTAAATGAACCACGTTTGGATCATTTTATCCGTTGATGAATTGCGTTGCTGACTTTTGTCTTGTACTTGCAGATCAGAGAACAGGGGCAACAGAAAGGGGAAGTGAGCCCATACCTGGCAGAATTGTTACGGTTAGAAGAGCAAGCTAAACAAGAAGGCCTTGGCCGTTGGAGCAAGGTTGGTTTTGGTCTTCCTCTATAGCATGAGAGAAATTTTTTGAAAAGCTTTGTGATTAAAGTGTGATTTTTACTAGAACATTGAAATTTGATATTAAATTGTTGATGTTCTGCCAACTTGGTTTACTTGAAATCAACGCGCATGGTGTTGGACTGTTGGGCATCTTTGCTGATGTAAAGCATGTGTTGCCGTGTCGATCAACTTACATTGCGTGTAAAGTTACTGGTGTATGTGTAAACGACCACTTGCATGTTCATGTTTTAAATCAATGTTTAATTACAGAACGTGATTGCTCTGTTACCCAATATATTTATAGATATCGTCTTCTGTTGGCATTTAACTCGTCAAGACAGGTTGATGTTAGAATACGATGAAAATTGGAGACATTTAGTCACTATTCGTGTATATCTTATTGAAATCCCTCATCAGTGTACCTCATGATTTTACGGTGATTGCAGGTTCCTGGTGCTGCTGAGGCTTCAATCAGAAATCTACCCCCTTCTGCTATTGGTGACCCTAGTAACTTGGATGCTATGGGTTTGTTAGCTGCAAACAAAGGATTACCCATGGAGGCAATTGTTGAGCAGGTTCGCGATGGCAGTACTGTTCGAATCTATTTGCTCCCGGAGTTTCAGTTTGTCCAAGTTTTTGTTGCTGGAATTCAGGTATGTATAATAAATGCTGTTGCTATTGCTATTGCTATTTACTCCCATAATTTTTTATGCAGGCAACTAATTGTTTTCCCTTCAAAAACACTAGGCCCCACAAATGGGAAGGAGAGCTGCATCTGAAACTGTTGTTGAACCTGAATTGACAGCTGATGAAACCAATGGAGATGTTTCTGGGGAACCTCGAGCCCCTCTTACATCTGCACAAAGACTTGCAGTTTCAACATCTGCTGAAACTGCAGCTGATCCGTTTGCACATGAGGCTAAATTTTTCACTGAGATGCGTGTATTGAATCGAGATGTAAGTAACATGCTTCTATACAAGTTATACTGTTTTTGCATTTCTGAAAATTTATTTTAATTTCAAATGGCATGTAGGTTCGGGTTGTCTTGGAAGGTGTCGATAAGTTCAGCAATTTAATTGGGTCAGTCTATTATCCTGATGGTGAATCAGCAAAGGACCTGGCATTGGAGCTTGTGGAAAATGTATGTGGCTCACTTGAGTGGACCTTGTTTGGGTGACATTATCGTGATTTATTTGCTTTAAATCAATTCTTGTTGGACCTTGTGTGTTTACTGCCATGATTTTATACTGTAGCATTACTTTGTTGGTTTATTTGAGTTGAGACTGAAACAAGCTTTAATCCTTTTGTATTTGCAATTAATCATTTCTTGTAGAAATTTCAATATTGCATTTGATTAACTAAATGGATTTAAAAAGAAAACATTGATGAAAGAGTGGACATAATAAAGTATGAATGCTTTACCATTGTCATCTTATATTCATTGTTTTAGTTAGAATGAAATATTATTTCTAGATTACATGACATGTAGTTGGAGTAAGATATCACTGATTTCTCCCCCCATTTTCTTCATGTCTTCAAATCTAATAAATTTTAAGCCAAAATATAGTGTAAATCTTTCTCACGTTGAATTTTTAATGAAATAGGGGTATGCTAAATACATTGAATGGAGTGCAAATATGATGGAAGAAGAGGCAAAGCGGAGGCTGAAGAATGCAGAACTGCAGGCTAAGAAAAGCAGGTTAAGGATGTGGACAAACTATGTACCACCTCCTTCAAATTCAAAGGCAATTCATAATCAGAATTTTACTGGAAAGGTAAAACATTGCTAAATCATTTACAGAAGCCAAATAGCCATTGTCAGTAATACAGGCATATAACATTTTAACTTGAGCCTTACAGGTGGTTGAGGTTGTGAGTGGAGATTGTGTCATTGTTGCCGATGATTCCATTCCATATGGTAGTCCACTAGCTGAGAGGCGAGTTAACCTTTCTAGTATTAGGTGTCCAAAGATGGGCAATCCTCGTCGAGACGAAAAACCTGCCCCCTATGCCCGTGAAGCAAAGGAGTTCTTAAGAACCCGCCTCATTGGGCGTCAAGTATGAAAATCTCTTATGACACTTATCTTTTAATATCATTGCTGAAAAATTGGTTATAATTGGCTGCTATTTTTCAGGTGAATGTTCAAATGGAATATTCTAGAAAGGTTGCTCCCACAGATGGATCTGTAGTTTCATCAGTAGCAGCTGCTGATTCTAGAGTAATGGACTTTGGTTCAGTCTTCTTATTGTCCACGGCAAAGGTTGACAATGATGATACCCTGTCATCTACTCCAGCAGCTGGAAGTCAGCAAACTGGGGTGAATATTGCTGAATTGGTAGTTGGCCGTGGCTTTGGAACTGTCATTAGACATCGTGACTTTGAAGAGAGATCTAATTATTATGATGCTCTTCTTTCTGCTGAATCACGTGCCATTTCTGGAAGGAAAGGCATCCATTCTGCCAAGGATCCACCAGTGATGCATATAACTGACTTGACCACAGTGAGACAAATTATAATTACACCTCATTTTATTCTGCTGCAAAAGCTATTTTATAACTCAAATATGTAACTGTTTCGTTTTGATTCATATTAGGCATCAGCCAAGAAAGCCAGAGACTTCTTGCCTTTCCTGCACCGGAGTAGAAAAGTTCCTGCTGTTGTGGAATATGTTCTCAGCGGCCATCGTTTCAAATTGTTGATTCCAAAAGAAACTTGCAGCATCGCTTTCTCATTTTCCGGGGTCAGGTGTCCTGGTCGTGACGAGCCATATTCTGATGAAGCAATTGCACTGACGAGGCGAAAGATAATGCAGAGAGATGTTGAGGTAAACCAATTCCTTTCTGAACTTAAGATTTCTTTATCACCCTTATTTTTTATTAAATTTTTTTATGTTTGCAGATAGAAGTTGAAACTGTTGATAGAACTGGAACCTTCTTGGGATCCTTATGGGAATCAAGGACCAATGTAGCAATTACACTACTTGAAGCTGGTCTCGCAAAGCTTCAAACCACCTTTGGCAGTGACAGAATTCCTGAATTTCACCTTCTGGACCAAGCTGAACAATCTGCTAAGAGGCAAAAGCTGAAAGTAAGAATGGGGTCCCCATCCATGTTTAGATTATCACTATTCTTTCCCTGTTACTATTCTAAAGTGAATTGTTTGCAGATCTGGGAGAATTTTGTTGAAGGGGAGGAAGTATCTAATGGTGCAACAGTTGAAAACAAACAGCAAGAAGTGCTTAAGGTGTTTAGGATACTATTTCACTAATGACCCCTTTTGTGTTAAAAAATGATGAACAACTTATACCATTGTTATACATTGGTAGGTAATCGTTACGGAAGTCGTAGGTGGTGGTAAATTCTATGTCCAGACTGTTGGAGATCAAAAGATTGCATCCATTCAGCAACAGCTTTCTTCTTTGAACCTGAAGGATGCTCCGGTTGTTGGTGCTTTCAATCCTAAGAAGGGAGACATAGTCCTTTGTTATTTTCATGCTGACAAGTCATGGTATCGGGCAATGGTAAGTTCCAACATAAGATTTTTCCGCCTTCCCTATGTACTGATCTAGGCATTGCAATTCTATAGATGAAAAATGTGATCATTACATAGGGGCTGATGAAGAATGTATCACTTGATGATTGGGTCAAGGAGACATATTTCTTTATCATTGTTTTTCTTTTCTAAATCCTTGGCTGCTTCTCCCGCTCCTTTGTTATTGATTTGTTATCTAGGTTTCTTGATGAGTATTTAGGTTGATATTCCACCAATATTGTGCATTTTCATGTCTCTGTTTATGAATTCCTTTGCATATTTAAAGCAAGCTCCTAGAGTTTACATTGTTATACCAGATTAATGATCTATATATATTTTTTTCCTGTTAGAACATAATTTTGACCGATATTTCAATGTATATGACCAACACACCCCATGCACTTGTTCTTTTCGACCACTTTTTGCAATTTCCTGCAATTTTACAGTGTTGATGAGATGTTAATGGTCAGTGAAACACTTGATCACCATGTCTATTTCCACCTCAATTTCTCTTTCCCTTATGAAATGTTGTACCGAGTTACATTTTGTTGATTTTTTAATTCTGATTGCTCATAATTGTATCGTGTAGGTTGTCAATACACCTCGAGGACCAGTTGAATCCCCCAAGGACATGTTTGAAGTATTCTACATTGATTATGGAAATCAAGAAGAAGTACCCTACAGTCAGTTACGGCCTCTTGATCAATCTGTTTCTGCTGCACCTGGTCTTGCTCAATTGTGTAGCCTTGCATACATTAAGATTCCAAACTTAGAAGAGGATTTTGGCCAAGAAGCAGCTGAATATTTGAGTGAACTCACTTTAAACAGTGGAAAAGAGTTTAGGGCCAAAGTTGAGGAGCGAGATACTTCAGGAGGAAAAGTGAAAGGGCAGGGAACTGGGACCATTCTTGCTGTAACACTTGTTGCTGTGGATGCTGAGATCAGCGTTAATGCTGCCATGCTACAGGTTATATTACTGCTCACACTTGCTTCAAGCGCTTTCCAAATTTTATGTTTTGATTCTCTATGCACGTATAGTAATAAGAAGCCCATAAAACACCTCTCAGAATATAGGTTTCTTGTGGAATTTTCAGGAAGGGCTAGCAAGGACAGAAAAAAGAAATAGGTGGGACAGAAAAGAAAGACAGCTGGCTTTTGATAATTTGGAGATGTTCCAGGAAGAAGCACGGACCAGCAGGCGTGGAATGTGGCAGTATGGAGATATTCAGTCGGATGATGAGGACACTGCTCCTCCTCCTAGGAAGGCCACCACCGGTGGCCGTAGATAAGTATGATGCGAGGTAAGTTATATAATAGACATCTTGAGAGAAAATGATTGAAGTTATAGGCGTGAACATTTTTGAGTTAGAGAGAAAAAAGAAAATGCCGTGCGTAATCCTTTGTAAGTTTTGTTTTATTTTTCGTTTTAAATTTTGTCTTTAGGTTGATGGGACAATTGTTTTCTATAGCGTCGTAATAAGGTACATGCGGCAACGTTCTTTGTTACCATGAGGACAGCAGAGATGTTTTATCGTAGTTTAAAATTCTTGTTTGTTTGTCTTTTGGTCTTTTAAGAAATTGTCTTACCTTTCCCGCCCGTGGTTTGGTTTCGGTTTAAAGATATTTCTTCGTCGATGATTTTTATTGTATAGAAACTGGGCCCAATTACTTACTTCGATAACGCTACTTGCCCTCGTAATCATGTCGCCATTCATCTCCTCATTACCATAGTACGTTGAGAACAACTACAAAGAAGACCAAATCTCACTTTGGATTGATGCCCTTTTAAATGGATCATTTCTCATAGCTTGGTCACCTGCAATATCATTATTTTTTGCTCTAACTTTCTCGTTGCAGGTGGCCATCGTGCGGTGGTGGTTAACTGCAGCCGCAGACATCATGCTCTAACTTTCTAGCTTGTAGATCAGCCCCTGACATCATGCATGAGTAATTCCCGAATGCCAGCCGATGTGGTTTCCGAACCGGACACCACGTGCTTTCTACCCTATACATCATCAGCAGAAGTCAAGTCTTATTCATTCCACTGGGCCCCAAGTTTGGATGAACTTGTGCGTATATTATAAGAAAAAAAAAATGAAAACATAATAATTTGTTTTGAAGTTAATAATTATTCATCTTATGCGAAATAAATTTATAAAAAAATAGAAAATATAAGTTAATTTTAATTTATAGAATGAATTTGATTCATTTTATTATTTAATTTTTTACTTTTATAAGTATTTATTGAGAAATTAATTTAAATTGGACTCAGGTTGAGGTTGATTACATGGATACTTTAAAAGATACATTTATCTATGACAAAATGTTTCAATTTTGTAAAATGTTTTTGATAACTTTCAGAATTTTATTTTTGGAACACATCTAAATATTCTTTCAGAAATTTAATTTTTGGATTATTTATAAATCAATTTTGAAATTTTAATTTCAAAGCCATTTACGAACATTTCGAAAGTGAAATTTTGAAAGGAACAATACACTCATCTTATTTAAATGGGGGTAATTTAGGAATAATTTTTTTTTAAAGAAACACTGAAATTGTGTCGGTAAAATTTGATAAGGGCTAGGTTCATAGTGTCATGCCTCTTTGATATGATCAACTCCATTAAATGACGAGGTTAATAAGGCCAACTTTCTATTCAAAAGTAGTAAAGTGCGTCAGCTCCAGAGAAGCTAAATAATAATTAGCCTTAAAGAGAATACTTCCATATTAAAATTTCACATGATAAATTTTGTATTTATCTTTTCTGATAGACATCAACAATAGGATTTAATAAAATTGAGTAAATCCCCACTTTTGTACTTAAATAATAAGAGTATCGCAATTTAGTTTCTTAATTTATAAATTAAGAGGTTAATTTTTAAATTGGTAAAACATTCATCATTTTCACGCTTATTGTTCAGTGAAAGGAAGTAATAGATTGCTGATGTGTTATGTTTTAAACAATAACTTGGATTTTACATAAACTTAAAAATAATATTTTATTTAGTATATTTCTTCATTTATTTTGATTTCTTAAATTTTTAAAACTTTTTATTTACTCATTCTTCTTTTTCTTTATTCTTTTTTAACATTTCTATCATTCCTCCTTCTAAAATTCTCAGCAATATGAATTATAGACACATCACCCATCAATTAATTTATCTTGGTTGTGTCTCTATCGTCACAATTTCAAATTAACCAAGTCGCATTTCACTAGAACCTTATCCTACTATTGTGCACTCAATTACACCTTTCTAGACTTACCGTGATCGTCGCCCCTTTTGCCACCTAAATCATTGTGCATCATCCCGAGTCTTTCTCAAACCACTATAGCTTGGCAATTTCTTCACCAATCGTCACTACCAGTTATAAACTTTATCGCTCCACTGCCAATTTGATTTTGATGGTTGTAATTTCAGTAATTTGAGTTTCTTTTGCATTGTGTGTTGGGTGTGCATATAAAATTACTCATATGTTATAACTCGTTAATTTGGAGGGCATGAATTTATTTTTTCATTTTTTATTTTAAACTTGAACATTACTCATCACTAATGACAGATCCCCTCCTATTTGCTTGTGTGTGAATGCTAAGTAAATCTTGTTTGAAGAGAAGAGAAAGGAAAAGAAAAGGAATAATGATGCAATTCTGTTTTTCACTGGGAGATAGTCAAAGATAGGGCTGATAGTCGGATGGATAGGGTCGAATTCAGGGTAAATTTGTTGAAACTGATGTTAACCGTTGAGTGAATATATTAAACCAACTTCGTCCATAAAGCTTATCGGTTTTGAGTAGATTTCGGCTAAATAAATTAATTTTTAAATTGATAGTTTTTATCGGTTTAACTTAAGTTGAAACTCCTTTGTTTCATTAATTTACAAATTTTAAAGATTTTTTATTACATATACTTCAACAAATTTTTTAAGGTATTTCATATGATTTTTTTTTAAAATCAGAGATGATGATTACAAAAAAAGAATATGCTATAGAAATAGGAAAAAGCAATAGCAGTTGAACTTAATCTAGACACATAATTAAGAAAGAGATGAAAAAAAGAGTAACTTACTACTTAGTATGATTTGAAGGATATGATGACATTAATTGCAATTTGTAAAAACTAAAGATAAAAGCAAGAGTTAAGTTTTTGGAGAAGAGAAAATGAGGCAATGAATATTAAGCAACTAGATGGATCTAGATTCTTTTTATTTGTGGCGAGAATTGGATATCTAATTTCATTTTTGCTTAAGCAAAAATATAAAAAAAGATAATTTTTTATGTAAAATTGGCTTAAGAGAATTCTTTTAGCTTAATCGAATATTGCAGATTCACTTAAGCTAATTTTTTTTGCTTAAGCAAATTTTGCGTCTTTTCTCTTAATATGCTCTTCTTCTTCTTTTTATGTCTAATATTCTCTTCTCAACTTCTATATTTAATCTTCTTTTAACCTCTATATTTAACTTTTTTTCTTTTTCTTCTCACTCTCATCCTACCCTATACCAATCTCTCCCTTTTTCCTCTATACCCAACTCTCCATTCTCTTCTCCCTCCACCATTATTCCTATATCACTTGCCCTCTTTATCTCTATCCATCTTAAGTCCTCTTTTCTCCTCATATCTAGCCTTCATCTCCTCAAATGCACAAAATTCACAATACAAAATAATTCGCTCAAGCAAATCTATAAAAATTCGTATAAACTAATTTTGCATAAATATATTTTTGTTATTTTTTGTATTTTTGTTTAAGCAAAAACAAAAATAGAGTTAGATGTCCAGTTTCCACCACTAAAGGGAATCCAGATCCGCAACTAGATAGTACTGTGGTAGATAGAAATATGATGTTATATGACATGATAATGGAGTAGGTACACTTCCAGGCTTTTGAGCCCGTCAATGAAAAGGTGATGTGAAATAAAACTTTGAGGCTTTGAGCCACTAAAAAAAAGTAACAAAATAAAATTGAGCCCTTAACTTTGGAAGTCAAAAGTTTATTATATAAGCAAACAAGTCCATATAAATATCAAATTTCGACAAAATTAAAAGTTTAGATCTGTTTTGGTTTATTTTTAATTATTTCAAATTTTAAATTAACTTTTTAGGCCAACTCATATTTAATCAATCTGCTCAATTATAACAATTATGCATAAGTATTATCAAGTATCAGACAAAAATAATTTTTTCAGCATCTTAGTCAAAGATGTTGTAGAGGAAAAAGGACAAATTGTGGTAATAATGGATGATTGGATTAAATGGAACAACCCTTACAATCTTGAGGACCAAAGTGAAACTTTACTCTTATAAAAATAAATGAGATAGAGATACATGTGTAGGGTGCATATGATTTGCATATAATTAAAGTCGTTTGTAGATTCTCATCATGCATTTTACTTTATTCTATCTTTGGTTTAAGTTGTTTGGCCAAGATATAGCTGTAGGTGTTATTTTGTAGGAAAAATAGTTTGAGTTGAGAAAAAGGCTTGAAAAGAAGGATATTTTAGCATCCAATAAGCACTATGATTTTCCTATGGTAGCCACCAAACCAGTGGTGGCTGTTGCCAGTTATTTTGAAAAATCGAAGTGCCACACTCTACCAGTGGTGGCCACTACAGTGGTGGTTCATGGATAATAACACGACAATAAAGCTATAATTTTACTTATATTGCGAGGTGAATAAGGAGGATTTTGTAAAACCTTATATATAAAGAGGAAAAGAGAACTCAAGGGAGCCATCATCTAAGAAAGAAAAGAATGAATAAAAGATAAAGACATGGGGCAAGGGAAAAACTACACATTTAGGATCAAGACATTAAGTTTGAAAAGTGAATATTAGAGTTTTCTTCTTCGTTGTTCTTTACATTTTTGTTGTCTTGTTGATGTATTTAAATTTTATATGTTTTCATCACGTTATGACTGAGTAGTTTTTTGTTTTTTCTATTCCTACGAATTAAGAGAAATTCAATTGATGATTTTAGGGCAATGCTTTAATTTTTAACTCTCTTTTCTATATTTGATTATCTTAATTCAATTTTGTATGTTTTTATTTGTGATTGTGTTGGACGTTTTTCACTTGTTCTTGGGTTTTATTTGATGAACCTTATGGAGAACTCTATTTTATTTTTTTTAGAGAATTCTATTTTCAAAAATACTAAAACTGGGCATGAATTCCTTTGTCATGAAAGTAGGCATTGGGTTTATGGAGTTTTTTAAAAATTGCCAAAGATCTTAATGGATTTAATTTGAATTCAATAAAAATAAAATAAAATTTGATTCTATTCAACACATTATTATATCTTCAAAAAGAAATAATAATATTTTAGTGCAATTAAATTTTAAGAATAATTCAAGTATTTTAAAAAAATATCTTATTAGCCTTAAAATCTGAAATTAAATGAAACTAATTCTTGGAAATGCTTTAAAAAATCTCATTAGCCTCATTATCCATTGCCTTTAGATTATTTTATTTATTTTGTTTTGTTTTATCTTTATAAACACCAAACTAGAGACTCCGATTATGTCTAGATAGGATACAATATTTTTATTACGTGATTTAACTGTTACTTTCAATTTTTTAGATAGATATACAACTTACACATAGTCAATTATGTTACTGACATTCAATATTAATTAATTTTTTTACAATAAAGTAATATAATTAAATTTTTATACATTGTTAACATAAATATTTTTATACTAGTAACTAATTAGAAATTATCATTTACATAACCTTTGATGTAATCATTACAAAAGTCAATGATATTTAATTGTATGGCTATTTATAATTAGATGATGGTATAAAAAAATTTACACTGTTAGTGTGTTTTAATTAAATTCAAATAATATTCTTAGATTGGGATCAAGTTACATTATTTAATAATTTTTTAGTAAATGTTGAACTTTATCGGTCTAACTATTGAATTAAAAATTCTTTTTTAAATATATTAAGTTTACAAAAAATTATATAAATAAAAAATAATTGACAATTCATTTAACAATTTTACTTTAACATTTAATATACTTTTCTCATATCAATTGTTTATGTTGCAACCTCACTTTATCCGCCATGAAAATTTTACCAAACGGGAATACTTCTGTTGAAAGCAATTATTTTTACCGTTAGAAAACGTGTTTTCCTGGCAAAGCAAACATGCTAGCTAATGATAGAATTGGCTTTACAACGAGATATGTTAAATGCAAACGAAAATTTCAAGTATTCATAATATTAAATAAATACACATTAAACTACTTTTTGAAATATCATCCCTAAATATAAATGGATTCTTTTAAAATCAACTTTTAAAATTAAACCGTTTTAACATAAATTCTTTGAAAGTTATTTTAACAGACATTTAAAATGATATACTTTTTTTTTAAATTTTAGGGAGGATTATAATTAAGTTCTGCTACTGTAAAGTCCATAAAGGACACGAGAGAATTAAGTCTTCATTCCATTTTAAGTTCTTCGGTAAAGAGGGTGATCCAAATACAAAGTTGGACAAGGTGGACACGGAGGTCTAACACCAAGAATCGTAGGCCCTGCTTGATTCTGTAGTGCAAGTAAGTGGTCCCTCAGTAAATGCACGAAACTAATCTCAGTAAGTGGCCAATAACAGATTGATAGTCTTATTATTGCAACTGTTCATAATCCCCTAACCATTTGACAACAATTTATTTGATCTTAATCTTATATGTGCGAAATTTTTACTGTTAATGCATTTTATGAAATTAATAGGTAGTAATAAGTAAAATAATAGTTACCGTTATGTAAAAACGCAGTTAACAAAAACGATGCAAAGTTATCATCCTCCTGTTTCATTATATTGAGCCAGGATTATCATTTAATTATGGGAACGTAGCTAGGTATGTTAAAAACAGAATCCATTACTAGAAAAAATAAAGACAAAGTAATTGTACAGCTTCAATTACCTAAAACACTCAAATCTCCAAAAAGGAGATCTACGCTCATTAAGCATATAATCGTTCTGAAAAAAAGAGAAGAATGAAAACAAAGTGCACCTAAAATGAAGCTAACCCCAAAATTTATCTGTGGTGATGATACTAAAGAGGCCGTCCTATTTAAAGATTCAATCAATTTAATTGTCTCGCCTGGTCCTCCGACGCGGAGCATTAGATGTTTCCTCCTCCTCTTTATTTTCATCGTTCTCTCCACCAGCTTGGTCTTTGGAAGTCTCTGTGCGTTCTGTACTTTTCTTCTCCACCTTTGCCTGCACAAGAGACCCGATTATGAGATTAAAACAAAAACTCCCTAGAAAGTAATATGAAAGAGCGTGTGCAAGAGCTTTCACTACTCACAGTTACAGGTTTTTTGCCACCAAATATGATCCTGAAGAAAATTGTCAGGAAGATAACCACAACGGCTACAATAATTCCAATGGTGAGATTTGGTTGCTTCTCGGCTTTTTCAATGATATCCTGCAGAGTAGTAACAGGTATAGGTTACACTTGGCGCAACATAATGGGTACCAAAAGGGATGGAAGATATCAGTTTGATTATTTGATCATTTTGATGATACTTGGGTACTTACATATATCTTGAGTTTGTGATCCCTCAGGAAGGGAAGGTCTGCAATCTTGTATAAGAGGTCAAATACCTTCTTCTGCAAGATTAAAAATTAACATCATGCATTACAAAGAAGAACGAGGTTGGATGCAATTAACAATGTATTAAGGTGAGGTATAAGAGAGAAAGTCAGCTATATTCTTTTATACCTGGAAGCCTGCAATACCATCTGAACCGGCTGCTGCCTCTTCAGCCTTTTGTTTTTCTTTCTCGATAGTAAACTTGGGCTTCCATGTAGTCTCCCGATAGGACTCTGCAATTCTATCATCTTTGGCTATCAAAATATTGTCAAATAGTATGCCATCTTGCATTGTCCAGATCTCAATGCCAATAGCAGCAATAGGCTCAAAATCAGGTTTCTTAAGTTCAAAGTAGTCAGGGTTTGGAATCTCCTGAGGCTTCCATATGCCCTTATAATCAGGGTTATCAATGTAGGGGGCACTCCATTTTCCCTTATAGGCTGGATTCCTCTTCATTGGCCTCTTCCATTCACCGCAACCAGGGGCTGCCTCACACTTTGGGTTATCAATCTTTGGGGCTTCCCATTCACCATCCTCCTCATCGTCCCAATCTTCAGGTTTAATAGCCTCTGGATCATCTATTTCCTCTGGCTCATCATCTAACCATCCTTCAGGTTTCTCTGCCTCTGCATCTTCAATTTCCATGGGTGCATCCTCATCCCAGTCATCTGGCTTCACAGCACTTGGGTCTGGAATTTTGGCTCTCTCATCCCAGTCCTCAGGTTTCTTATCTTCAGGATCTGGAATTGTCTTGGGTGGGATTAGAGGAGGCTCAAAATCCTCAGAAGACAAGAAATTTGCCTTCTTCTTCTCCTCACCATCAATCAAAATTTCGAGTTCATTATCAGGCTTCAAAATTGCAGTGTACACGTGAGATAGTTTGTCAGATGGGACAGAAGGGGGATACTTGAGATGGTGTTCAACATACTCCCCATTCTTAGGATTCTTATGCTTGAAAATGAAGTGCACCTTGTTTGTGGCCCCACACTTATCAGGACCAAACATGATAGAATATGGAGATTCATTGTCAAATTCCTTTGCTTTCCATCCACTTTCTTGTGGTCGAAGATATTTAAGATATGCACCACCACATTCTAGGCCATTTTGAAGACGGGTCTCAAACTGAAGAACAACTGAACCATCCTTAAAATTGACAGGTTCATCAAGTTCTTTAACTATAGCATATTTTCTTGCTTGTTCACTAACAAGAAGACCATAATCATCATGCCCATCACTCTTGGTGTGCTTCCAAATACCTAAAACCAAATTGCAAATCAAAGAATAATCAACATTTGGTAGATCATAAGATCTATTGAACCTGTTAGGTTGAAAACTCTTAAGCTTTAACTGTACAGGCAAAAAGAAATCAACAAAGATCTACTTCATTGCTTCCAATATGCACCTAAAATGAAATGAAGTACGAATGGAAAAAAAAAATAAAAAAAAATCTATGAACAAAGTACTAGCAACTGGGAAATATATGGAGTGTGATCAGACACTCAAAAATATCATGGTACTAGCAACTGGGAAAATTATGAGAATTATCCATTCCTCTTCATAAAGGTGGCACCAATATAATAGGCTTTATGGAATTAACTCTCAATCATTGTAAACTAAATCCTAGTCAATGACTTTTGAAACATAGCTGGGTTGAGAAGGGTATACAACTCTTTTGCAAAAAGCACCCTTGCTGCTGGAACACACGAGTCAAACATTTAACCTAATAAAAAAACGTTTAATTTTGAGTTTGGTGCATAATAATCTAAGTATCCGTCATTCATTATTATGCAATACATTGTCACCAAATCCTCAACTTAACTATCGTCTTTCTTATACATTTTAGAGAATTTTCAAAAAGATTGCTACAGTTCAAAAATTTGTAAACGGGGCCCACATAATTTTCAAAAATTAATTCCATAGGGTCCCCAAATATAGCCTGCTATTATTTATTTATACATGTAACGACAGAGGATGCAGGTCAAGTGAAAGCATCACAAAACTTTATCTCATTCATACATCCATAGATACATTGATGATCAAAAATAATTTTAGTCAGATTAGATCTTGACCATTCATATAAAATCGAATGGTGAGGGTTAATTCCTCTCACCTCATAGCCCATAGACCGCGGTGACTCGTTCATAAATGAATTACAAGGAATCAAATTAAATATTCCCAAGAAAACAAATGTAGACCTACATACAAATATTAATTTAACCCAATTTTAGATTCTGCAAAGAAACTTCAAAACACATAGCCTCAGAAACCGATTTGAACGAAGCATACGCATTTAACTCGTTTCAAACTCTAACTTGGATACATAAGTAAGCAATATCAAGGTTAAAAAAGTAACCGAATACACAGCAAGGGAAACAAGACCAAACAACCTCAAACACAAAACACACCACTGATTTGCACAGAGAATCTATTTACCTTTGTAATCCTCCTTGTCTGATACAATCCACCGACCGTCAAAATCCTCATCGAACAACTCGTAGAAGATCTAAATGACACAAATATTATCGAATCAGAGATCCAACAAATAATAATAATAATAATAATGGCGAAGGTTTCGGCAAATTACGGCGTCATCGGCAAAATCGGAAGCGCGAACCAGCTGAAAGGAAGAGGAAGCAATGAAGAAGAGGAGCAACGCCAAAAGCCCCATAGACACAGGGATTTCTCTTAGTTCTCCCATTGGTCTCTGTATCTCTCTCTCTCTCACAATCGCCAAATCCTAACCCTGAATTCAAATGAACTCTGTTCTGAGATCTAAATAGACATCTGCTCTTCCGAGAAGAGAGTGAGAATGTGATACACCACCGAGGCTTTGTTATTTTTGTCCTTGCAGATCTCCTCCTTCTACCTGTTCCAGCCAATCATATTACATGCCACGTGACACCACCCAATAATTTATCGCCACGTAGCAGTCTCGCGTCACTTCACTCTCCTCCAGCGTATCATATCCAATAAAATTCCCTTCTCCTTCGATTTTTCCAATAAAATTCTTCCTCACTTTTTCTTTGGTCGCGCATCTACATTTTTTACCAAATGTAAAACTTTGACTGGGCTTTGCTTCTGGTCCATGGGCCATGGGCGTGTTAATGTATAACTATTAACTCAAAAGTCAAAGTAAAAGTACCCAATACCCCAATTGATCAAAAAAAAAAAAAAAACTACTTATACAACAACCATCCACAAAAATTATCTTGCAAATTAGCACAGTGTATAAAGAAAAAAAATTAAACAAAAAATGAATAAAAATCTTGTTGAGCAATTCACATGAGATCATAAATTTAAAAAGTGCATCTACTCTTCAATTCTTGTGCAATGCAGTGTGAGAGTAGTGTTATATATATATATATACACCAGTGTAGATCTTGTGCAATGTATGAAATAATTTACATTACTAAATTTTAAAACTTTTATTATTAAAAATTATAAAATAAATTTAAATTATTTAATAATTTAATTTGTATATATTTATCATATAAACATATAACAAATCAAAAATATATTGGTGTTAGTTATTATTATTAATATAAATATAATTATTTTTTCATTCTTTGTTAAAGAAATTAATTTAATAATATAAATATATTAATTATTTTTTACTATTTAAATAAAATACATTTTAATCATATTATTTTAGAATAATATAAATAAACTAAGATTATTATGATTATTAAAGTAATCATTTCTTTTAAAAAGAAGGAGATATACTATGAATATATTTATATTATAATTCTTTTAAAATTTTATATATAAAAATTTTAATGATATCCCATTAAAAGTTTTTAATAAGGAATTCTAATAAAATACCAAAGATAAAATTAAAAAAAAAGTTTATAAATTTAAATGTTATATAAATAATATGTAAAAAAACATTGCAAATTAATAAAAATATATATTTATTAAACACATATGTAGTGAGTGAATTCTCGTTAACTTTTATTTTTACAATTAGCAACTAGTCAGTATAAAAATTATTTTAATTATTAAGATAAAATTTGTTATTTTTTTATTTTTTATGTGAAAAATAATTAAATAAAATAAATATATTCACTATTTTTAAATATTTCAATAAATATAAATTAGATAACACATATATAACTTTAATATATGATTGCTTAATGAATATATTTCTGTTTAACGGACCCCGTGCAATGTACGAAATAATTTATAATGTTAAATTTTAAATATTAAAAATTATAAAATAAATTTAGATAAAATTAATAATTTAATTTACATATATTTATTATATAAAAATATAATAGATTAAATATACATTAGTGATTATCTGTTATTTATCATTATTAATATAAATATAATTATTTTCTAACTCTTTGTTAAATAAATTAATTTAATATTATAAATATATTAATTATTTTTTACTATTCAAATAAAATACATTTTGATCATATTATTTTAGAATAATATAAATAAACTAAGATTATTATAATTATTAAAGTAAGCGTTATTATTTTGTCATAAAGATTAAGTAAAAAAATATATTCCGTCAAGTAATTATTTACATAATATAACAACAAAATATATAAAAAAATATAGTAAACAAAATCTAAAAAACATTAAGTAATATTTAAATATTTTCTTATATCTTGTCAAAAACTTTTTTGAATACTATATTTGATGTAAATCGGGTTGGCTTCTTATCTTCATCTAAAATCAATATTTTCATTACATCTTTCTTTCTCACTCTTGAGATAGCAACATATAATTGACCATGGGAGAGTACTGGCCTTGGTAAGTAAAGACCGACATTAGAAAGTATTTGTCCTTGACTTTTATTAATGTCATTGCAAAACAAAGAGCTAATGAAAATTGTCTTCTTTGAAACTTAAAAGGTAATCGGGAATCTGAAAGAACTAAATTCATTCTTGGGATGAATACTTTATCACCAATATTTCTTCCTGTAACAACAGTGGCTTCAATTATGTTTCTTCCCAATTGATTAACAATCAGTCTAGTTCTATTGCATAATCCATTTGCTTGATCTATATTCCTCGAAAGCATAACTGGAACACCTATCTTCAAAATTAATCTGTGGTTTAGAATTCCTGAACACTTAACTTCATTCAAAAATTCAGTAGTAAACTACTCACCTTCTGTTTTAGAATTTTCATCATATGAGCAAGTTGAATCAGAACTTAAATATTCTCTTTCTTTTCTGGGTATCAAAGAGATAATTAATTCATTTACTTTCTTAACACTTTCTAAAGTAGGTGCTAATATTGCTTTCTGTTCAAAGAATTTAAAATCAGCACAATTATGGACTAAACTTGGATATGCAAATTCTACTAAATGCATAAGACTATTATCCTTTTCAAGAATGAGAAGCTCTTATCGTTAACTCCGATTTGTTCATCGCTTATTTGAAGAATCCAATCTACAAAAAACTTAGTTTCATTTATAGCAGAAGTGTTTTTTACTGATGCTGATAATCTCATATTTTTTGTCAACTTGAGCACTTTGCAATGAGGCCATAGATAAGAAGAGTTCATAGTTGCAGAAAGAACATCTTCACGATTACCTTTTGGAATAACTAGAAGTATTTGTCTGAAATCTCCTCCCAATACAACAACTTTTTCACTGAAAGGTTCATTCATACTATTTGAATTTTTCACTCTCATTAATCTCTTAATGTACGATTTAGAGCTTCAAAACAAAATTTATTAAGCATAGGGGCTTCATCCCATACGATAAGACTTGTGTTGATTAATAAATCAGCTTTCAAACTTCCTTGCTTAATGTTACATGTGGATGTATTATCAGTCATTAATGGAATTGAAAATCTGGAATGAGCTGTCCTTCTTCCAGAAAGAAGTAAAGAAGCAATACCACTTGAAGTCACATTGAGAACAATCAGTTGTTTAGATCAAAGAGCTGCTGATAGAGTATTTCAAATGTATGTTTTTCCTGTTCCTCCATATCCATATAAGAAGAAAAAATCATCAGATTTATTTAAGACTGAGCTTATGATTTCATGTAAACAACTTTTTGCTCCATTGTTAAAGAATCTAGAAGTCTGTGGTGTTGTTCAGCCAGTTCAGTTGTGTTGTAATTGAGCTCATCTGCTATGAACTTATTTTCAACCAAACTAAAAATTGAATCTTCTACAATTGGCATACAGGTGTAGTCTCTTAATGATCTTCCATTGCTTTGAAGAAGTTTTTCAACCTCGACCAAACAAAGATTTTTCAAGTCTCGGTCATTTAAATTAAAATCTATAAAAATATGATAAATTCACTCATTACACAAATATTTAACTTTTAAAAATATTTTTAGTCCTTATATACAAAGAATTTTAGCAAAAATTTGTATACAAACAATGGCGATGTACTCTTAAATCAAACAAAGCTAATACCTGGATTCCTATTTTTCTTCCTCTGCTGATAAAGAATGTCATCAGATAACATTATCCATGTTTTCTCCCACACGTAATCTGGTTTGGCCATTGTATTGCACGTCAATAACGTCACAAATAGTTTTCGTAGCTCATGTCCTGAACAAAACTCATTTGCTTCCTTTGTTCCATCAACAAATTCTTTGTCATCACATAGAAGTTCTAATGAGTAGCATGCTTCTTGAAAATTGTCCAATATAACTCCATTAACCATTCTTATGCTCTCATAATCACAACAACCACGCTGCATTGTTAACAACAAACGCATATAGTAAAGCTTGCCTGTCCCTGGAGGGATATAATGAAGCCTGCCAATTGAGAAACCTTTCTTTCTTGGTTGCCATTTACAATTCTCCCTATCAAAAACAAACTTATTAGGAAACTCTGCATAAGTCAGCTCTTTAGCATCGCGTACACCTTATTTGCTTCCATTCAAGCTATGAACATGGTGTCTTTGTCTTTACTTTTGTTAAGAACATCATTTATTCTTTCATCATCTCTAAAAAAATAACTTGATGATTTGGTAAATGAAAATTTAAACTCTGCAGGCCATTTTTCATGAATATCAAATGACAATATTCTCCACACAGCTTTATATGAAGAAAGATATCTGCAATAGTAAAATTGTTTGATTTCATCAACAAAACAGGAATTTCCATCCTTCTCAGATTTTTTGGATATTTTCAGGGTAGCTCTATCTGGACCTTTGTTCACATATTTGAATAAATACTTAATAGCATTTGACTTGTTACAATACTCTATGTTAATATGGGCTTGGTACTTCATCAAAAGAATTGGATTGTAAGGAACAATATTTCTATTATCTATCTCAACTCCCTTTTTTTGTTGTTGTAATTTCAGAATTTCTCCTTATGTAAGAAGGATAACCATCTTCATTAATGTAAGTAGTATTCTGAAATTTTTTTGGGAAATATTTTGTGCAATATCCTTCTTTCATGCATGGACTATTACGGTTACCAGTTTCACATGGACCATGAACCATAAACTTTGTAATTACCTTGTATAATCTTGGGCAAGAACTCGGGTTAGGCAATTCAGTAGATATAAGTTTATCAATTTGATTTGGTGTATTTAACTTATTCTCTCCATTTAACCACAACAAAATATGAACATGTGGAAGTCCCCTTTTTTGAAATTCTACCGTATACATAGCTATGAAAACATTATATTTAAGTTTTGTCAGAAATCATAATAACTGAATTTTATATTAATTCCAATAACATAAAAATATAAAATAAGGAAAGTGGTAAATTACCTGCATCAATTTTTCCAAACTCTTTTCCCTTCTTAAAATCTGAGATCATTGTATCTAACTTCATTTTAAACAATCTACATGAAATATCTAGTCTGTCTTCAGCTTTTAATCCTTTTGCAGCAAGGAATCTTATTATCTCTGCCCAACTTGAGTTGCAAGTGAATGTAATGAAAAGATTAGGGTATCCAAATCATTTACAGATAGCCATTGCATCTTGGCTGTTATTAAATAGATATCTCATACTTACAGTGAAAAAAGCAGGTAATATAACACGTTTTCCAGCAGATGATGATGGATCTGTTTCATCTCTACTTACAGCCTCTTCAATGCCATTTAAGATATCAGACCTGATTAAAGATTAATTATTTCTTATAAAAGACAATCTTTGAGACTCTATCATAGTATATGTGTCAACTAAAAATTGTTGATATAATTTTCCTCCATTCACTATATTTCCAAATTCAACATTTCTCTATTGAATTCTAAATGCTATAAATTCTTTGAGAGTAATTCTCAATCTTTTCCTATTTTTGCCTCCATGATCAATTCCTCTAATAGGAATATCTTCTTGATATCCATCTTCTCCGTATGAAAATAATAAAGGATATTGCAATAGTATAAAGTTGTACGAGTTTCATGTATTTTCATTAAATCTTCATATTTTTCTTTACTATGATATCTCTACCAATTTCTGAAGTATCAAAATCTCCAACTACTAATGCTGCAACTTCATCTAAGGAAGGGAGATTATACATCCTAGCATCTCTTCTTCTATTTCTAAATAGTTTAAGGCTGAAATTGGAATCACAGTTGTTAGAGAATTGGTCTCTAACTCTTTTGAAGCTTTGAGCCAATACATTATGATCATCAATTATTTTGGTCAAGTTTATGACCAAAGTATCTTCTAAATGAAATTATGATTTATTCTTCCTACAAATATATATTAATAAATTTAATATGAATAACTAAATACATGTGAAACTGTACAGTCCTATTATTTGAGCAGTAGTCTTGATTTATATCCAAAACATCTCATTTTGTTTGCAACTTCATTATGTGTATCAAAGATGTACAATTGAGCATACTTTGGAATTTTTCCTTCAGATGGAAGTAAGTTACCAATTCTATGAAAATTTTGACCACTTAGAACAAATTGAGGAGTAGCAGATCCATCATTCATAGAGGTTTCAACTTTTCCACCAATAGAAGTAAATGAAAACATGCTATTATAGTATCTTATGTTCTCTTTATAACTCTTGCTCCTTGGATCTTTTCCTGACATCAAATTGCAAATGATAACATGAGGTTTTGGCAATGTTGGTAGTTGAACTTTTCCTTTCATACAACAGCATGAAAAAATTGGAATTATTGGATTTTTTGATTTATCAGAACATTCATCATACCACATCAATGCTTTACATGAAGAACATATATATGTAGCATCTCCAGCATCTAAAGTATCTGCATGTGTAATATTCCAAAAAATTTCATTAGTTGCAATACTTCATATTTGAATCCAATAGGTGTGAAATATTGACTCGTTACCTTCTTTTTCAGCTTTAATATGCAGATCTAATGTTGATTGATAAACATTTCTTGTTAGTTGTTCAAAATCAACACCTAACATCAAGAGTTATAATTTATAATATGAATATGAATCTAATTTATAATTGATTGAAAAATAACTGAAATAATGGACATGCTCATATTCCTTCCCAATCTGCAGATTCAATATCATTGCACTCATTAAGTAAATTTTGACTAGCTCTAGCTAATAAATTAATTATTGTTGGATCTCCAACTGAGTGTTTTTTTTTATATATTGATGAACATGAATTTATAATTTCTGATCCACTTGATCCTGTATTGAAATAACATAAATAATTATAACTCATTTGATTTAGAAGGTAATAAAATTAAAGAATATCAATTATGATTTAAAGCAATTAAAGAATATAAGCTCGAACATAGTGTCTGATTTTGTAATAGTGATGATTTGCGCTTCTTCACTTTACTAATTGCACAATTACTCGAAGGAGAACAATTTTGAGATGTTGAACCTTTAAATCAAGTAGTATGTATAAATACAATCCTTTTGAATAAATTATACCAAAAAACATTACGAATGACAGTTAATAATTTGAATGCATAATTTGAATACTGCTCAATAAGAAGACGTTGAGATGTTTTCTCTTCTTATAATCTGTTCAACATGAAAATAATATATTAAATTGAACATAAATTTAAATATAAGTTCATTAAATTTTAAATATATAAATTGTGTTTTTCTTTTAACCTGAATTTTGGTTAGGAGATAACTTTTGTGTTAAAGAAAGCTTATTAGAAATATTTGCATTTTCATCTCCTGCACAAAAAACCATAAATTCAATATCAAAACACTTTCTAAAACTTTTAATGTATCATATGTACAAGAATTTTAACTCAAAAAAGGAAGATGACATACCATATTTTTGACTTCTTAATAACTTTTTTTCTTGCAGAATCTGTTTTCTATTACTTCGTGTTATCCGTTTGCTTGATTAATTACAAATATGCTCATTAATTACAAAAAAAATTATTTTTATATTCAAAATAATAATTATAAATAAAATATAATTTTTTTTATAATTTTTACTATTATTATTATTATTTTTAAAATAAAATATTATTTTTAACTTTATACAACAATTTTAACCAACACAAATTGACACTTTTTGAAACTTAAAAATTTTAAAATTAAAAATTACCAAAAATTTCTTAAAAATATACCTAACAATTTTGTCTAAAGCATCTCATGCTAATTCTATCCCAATTTTTCCTAAAAAATCAAGTTTTGTACATTAACTTAGAACTATATTAATAAATTAATCGTTTAGAAAAAATGAGGATGTTACAACATTCAAGTATCAAGCAACAATTATTCAATGTCTTTTGTTTGTGAATTCTCCGTGGAGTAACTAATTAATTATCCAACATTTTAATTTCAGGTTGAGATTGAGAGTTTTGTATCTGCAATTCGGCTAGCGTCATAGGTACATCTTCTCCTTTTACCGGAGACAGAATATAAGTGCACAATTCTCATTTTATAATCACTATCAGCAGCTCACACTCAAGCCAATCTTGGTATGCTCTAGTGCCTGTCAGGATAGGCTAGCAAAGTTCTCACTGCCTACGATACAAGTTAGCTAAACTTGGTCCCCTGTAAGTCTTGGGTACTCTCCTATCCCCTATGGTCAAACTAATTCTATTTGCTCCTCATTTGTACTGTATCGTATTCAACCTCTTTTTTAATCATAAATACAAACACAACAATTTCATAGCCAATAGTTGTCCAACAGGTACATTATATCATCTCTATTTCAAGAGAGCAATTAATCACATGGACATGGTTATCAATCAAAAATTTCAAGATTTTATGAAGCAAATTGTAAAATTCATAACTAATCCAATACAAGATCAAACATCATGAAATTACTAAGGTTTTCTTCCTTTAAATGTACACTATAATATAAAATTAAAATTCAAACACTTCCAGAAAATTCATTAACCCTCAATCTATCTCTGTTGTTCTCAGATTAATTCACTAAATAGCCAGCATATTAGAAAATTTGTAGTAAATTCCTTTCTCATCCAAAACACATAAAACTAGTGAGGTCATTCTCCTTAATATGTCTATTTTCATGTAAAAATACTTTCAAAATCAAAATAATCACAGACATTAATCCATGCTTTAGTTTCTCAGTTTATGTCACAGAGTGCCACAATTCAACAACAACATATTAAAAAAATCATAAACTATTCAATTCATCATCAAAACTCATGAAATTAGTGGCATTCTTTCATTTTGGTTATCTAGTTTCACAAAAAAATATAATTACGAATTTATAGCCTCCAAGTCCTAGAATAAGTCCTAAACATTCTTTGTTACTCACAAGAGCATACTTCTTAATTAGAATCAATTAAATAAAAAAGTCATAACTATTTTATTTTAAGTCCAAAATTCATCAAACAAGTGAGGATATTTCCTTTATAGTCTCTATTTTCATACACAAATAATAATAAAATAACGCCACATATACATTTTAAAACAAAAATACGTTTCTCAGTAACATACACAAAATGTTATTCTCATATAACAACACCTTGAGAAAATCATAAGTAATTCATTTTAACTCCAAATTGATCAAACTCACTGAGAATAGTTTTCTTATGAATTCTAATTTCATGCAAAAATATAAATAAAATACAATCATACTTGAATTCTAAGAAGAAAATGATTTAAAGTACGCTATTCTCAAGAAAACATTTACACATAACAAAATATTCAAAAATTCATAACTATTTTATTTCAATTCTAAATCAAGTGAAACTAGTGAGCATTGCTTTACTAGGAGGTCTATTTTCATAGAAAAATATCAATAAAATAACGCTATAAACATACAGTTAGACAAAAATAAGTCAAAGTATACTGCTCATATAATACCATTTTCATGCAACAGAAATGTATAAAAATTGTAATTAATTAAATATAAATCCAAATAAAGTAAACCCAATGGAAAAATCATAAAAATTTAACTATCTTCCCGAATAAAATACTATTTCAAAGATTTTCTCATATTTTACATTATTTACACTTTAATCCTTATGTTTTACATTTATTGCAAAAAGGTCCTTTTCTCCAATTTGGTAAGTCTTAAATTGTCTAATATGCTTCCATGTGTTCAAGGTCATTATCTCATGTCCAATTATGGTCCAAATTATTTTCACGGTCCTACCACACATGTGGTCAAGTGTCTTGCATTTCCAAGGTATTTGCTGTCCAAGTCCATGGTATTTTTCTATTTTCAGGTTCAATCTTTCAAATTTATTCCTCAAAGATTGTTCTCATCATTTGTCCATGTAGTCCATAGGTCCAAATATGTCCATAAATCCAAAGGTCTTCATCATAGTCACTTTCCATTTTTAATCCATTTCCTTTAGAAGTTTCTTTCATAAATCTTTAAAAATACTTTAGAAATTCATTTTGACTCCAAAATAATTTCAATCTAAAAGAAGATCATGAATCCAACTTAGATACCATAAAAATAAGTCACAAAATGAAATATGTAAGATTTTCATGCAACCAACCACATAACGTGCAAAGTCATCATCAAACACAATACACTTTATGGTTCTTAGTGATTTTCATGCTTTTAATCATGGATTCATCAACACACACAAATTCAATCACAACTAAAAAGGGTTAAGGCTCACCTTTGACTCAAAACCATTTAAACAATATATTTTCCTTGATTATGAAAAGTATCCTCCCCTCTTACTTGGTGTTTTTGGGTTGATCTTGCCTTGATCTTTGGGTGATCCTTCTCCTCTTCTCTTTTTGCTTTATTTTACCTCTTAGAAGTGAGTATCTCCTTCCTTGGCCTCCTACTTCTTCAAGTTCCAAATAGTATACAAAAAGGAAAGTTTCTTGGTGGATTTTGTGGGGTATCTTGGTATTTTTTAGTGGGGTTAAAGGATTGATTCAAGACTTTTATGGTGGAGTATTGGGTGGTCTAACTTGTTGAGTTCAAGTGAAGTGTTTGAGATAAACTTAGATGTGTATAGTGAGAATTGAGATGAAAAAGAAGTAAAGAGCTCTTGGGTTGCATGAGAATTGATATGAAGGGTCTTTTTCTTCTTCATGCATGCCTTTATATAGAAAATCTCTTGATGTTGGTCCACCCTCATGTATCTCACAGCTCCACCTTCTCTCTCACAAGTCTTGGTTTTTAATTTTGGTTCCTTTTTGGCTTATTCCATAAGTCTACCCATGTGTATATTGTAAATGTCCAAAATTGCCCTTTCATGATAATTTTTGTACTTCTAGTTAGATTTTAACCTTCCTTGTTCTATTTTAACGATTCCAATTACTTTTTGAAACATATTTAGTTCAAATCCAATGGTCATGATCATGGTTCAATTAGATCCATTGGATGAGAATTAATCCTCAATCATTCATCATTAGCCTTATCTTCTAAAAATGTTCACTTTGTTGTTTTGGCTTGATTTCATTGGCTCTTGTGGAATATGCTCATCCAGCTAGGTTTAAGTCATAAATGACCTTATCCCTTAATCATGATTAGTCTCACATGGCTCCTTACTACTATTTCTAGCCCATTTGCTTTCATTTACATTTGATTTTTGGGTCTCTTTTTAGGTATTTTTGGGTAATTTCTATACTTGCTCTTTTGACTTCATACTTGCACTCTTTAACCTCTACACTTGGGCCATATATCATAAAAATTTCAAAATTTATCTCCATTTGTTTGTCCAAATTGGACCTCTATTCTAGGTGTTTCTAGAGGTATCTTGTTCATTTTCATCAAATTTTACAATTTTATTTATTCTCTATTTTTAGATCTTTCTAGACCTCTTATAATTCATATAAAACTATTCTGTATACCATAAAAATATTAAATAAGATTTTTGAAGTTTTATTTTATTTTTATATTGCCTTATTATTTATCGATCAGATCCATTTTGGTAATTTTTACTAAGAAAAATTCTGATTCTCAAGTCTTTATGTACTACTTATTTCTAATTAGATAAGGTTAACATAATCCAAAGTTATTCATTAAAAAAGGGAAATTTTGGGGTGTTACACCTTTCCTCACCAATAGTGACATGCCATTTATGTGTAATAAGCTGCAAGTTATCACTCATCTCATGAAAAATGATTGTTCTAGAGAAGATTTCAAGAGCAAAGCTTGAGCAATGCTCCTTTTTGCACAAATAGTGACTACGCGCAAGCCTTATGAAGAGATACACTTCTGCGTGGCCACTTTTTTCCTGAAAAGTGATTGTTCCAGACTTGAAGCCTTACAAAAAGTCTTCTGCGTGGTTACTTTTCTTATAAATAGTGGTCACGCCAAAAAGGCAAAAAAAATCATAAATGCTTCCTAAGCTCAGAATTTTAGGATCTTTTGTCATTTTTTTTTTCATTTTTACACTTTAGGAGAGTTAGAGAAAGAGAGAGAGAGAGAGAGAGAGAAAGAGAGAGAGAGAGAAATTAGGGGTGACTTCTCAGCTCTAGTTTTGAGGAATCAGATTAGGACTGAAATCATGAAGAATTTCTCTTGCTCTTCTCTTTCTTCTCTTTCTTTCTCTCTTCCATTTGTAATGTTGTTCTAAGTTTTTTTTGTTAGGGTTTTATGGATTCAAATTTGATATTGTGATTTGACTTTGAATCTGAACCTTGAGTTTTTGTTTGGATTGAACAATTAATTCTATTCTTAATGCAATGGTTGGATGAACTATTTAATAGAATTGAACTTAGAGGAATTTTTACCAATGGAAGTTGAGTTAGTTTCTCATATCTGAATTAATTGTCAAGGTTATTGATATCTTAGGAATAAACATTCATAATCTTGTAATCTTATAATTTCTAACACTTAATACAATGTTTAATTGAATTACACCTAAGGAATTGGGTAGTTAAGTTGAACATTAGGATCATTGAGTTAAGGAATTGATCTTTGGTTAAATAAGTGAAATTGATTATCAACTAATCAGAATATTTAAGGGTTCAGAATATGATCAAGTTTCAATTGATAACTTGGTAAGGTAATCCCTAACTTCATTCCTTATACCTTTACAATCTTAATTTCGTATTCCTGTTTTGCTAATTTCTTGTACTTTGCTGCACTTTCTTAATTTAAATTTTACATGTTTCAAAACCTCTCCAATATTCACTTAGTTTAAATGGTTATTGATTTGTGAAATGATAATTGAAAAAATTAATCCCTGAAGACAATACTTGGAACTCAATTGAATTCTGAATTTATTTTATAACTTGCTATAATTACACTAGTACATTTGCTAGTTAATGCTCTCTCAGCATGTAACATAAATGTTCAAAGACTAAAATGTGTTATATCATATATTATTCCCCCTTCCAAACAACTTCACAACAAAGTGCAATATTCATGAAATTAAATATCATAATTAACCAAGAAATAGTCCTTAACATGAAAAATAAGCAACACCAAATGAGATTCTTTGCTATAAAAGTGGATTTAGCTAAAGCCTATAAGTTTTGTTAGAAATAGCATTACCTAAGTCTTAGTCATTGTTATTGTGTAATATATAACTTCTATGCAATCTAATGTATTGTAGAATGAAGCTATGTCTCACTTTTTCATTTACAAAAAAAAATTCTTTAAAACGACCCAATTTCACTTGATATTTTTGTTATGTGTATTGAAAAACAATTTCACCTTATATGTAAAGTGGTGAAAGAAAGATGATAGTAGTCTTTTTGAGCTAGTAGAGATTGTCCAAACATTTTACATCTAATATTTGTAGACAACTCATTTTGTTTAGTATTTTTCATCAATTTTGTGTAAGGTCTTGACAACATGTTAGATATAACAAAACAAATATCTTTTTTTCTTAAAAAAAATATTGATGCCCCCACATAACAAAGGTTAGTATAATAATAAGGATTTAAAGAAACTAAACTTAAGCAAATACTTAGGTGTTTTTATCATGCATAAAGATCCTTACAAGAGAGATTTTTAGTGTTTGATTGACTCGATGAAGACTCATCTAATACAACAATGGAAGGGAATACACTTATCTCTGGTTGGGTGTGTTACATTGTCAAAATTGGTTATTTAATTCTATTTCTTTATACACAATAATAACTTGCCTCATTGCTAGAGGTTATTTAAAGGAGATTTAAAAATTGTAGAAACAAATTATTTAGGGTGAATATGGTACTCATAGGGAATGTCATCTAGTAGGTTAGCATAAAATAGTCTGACCAAAAAAATATAGGAGCCTTGGAGTTTATAACCTTAACAAAATGAGACAAGCTTGCATTAAGAAGCTTGGTTAGGAGATTTGAACTTATGGTGGAACCTTGTGGGCTAGAGTGATCTTTGGTAAATATGGACAAGATAGTGTAGAAGGAAGAGTTTTAAATATTTGAGTCATTTGTTCATTTATTTGGAGAAGTATTGCTAAAATTTGGTCTTATATTATATCTAGTGAGGCTTAGTCAATTAAGAATGCACAATCTATTTCTTCTAGCATGACAAGTGGTTACATAATGATATTTTATTGATAGACTCACACAAATATGTTAGATCACATGAAAGATTATCATCTAATGGATGCAACCAATTAATCAAAGAGAGTGAAAGTGAGATTGCATCATGACTAATTTACCTACAATTGTTTAATCAATAGTATGTTTGTCTTCCTTTCATGGATGGAAAGGACATGAAGATTTGGCCTAAGAAAAAGTTAAGTAACTTCAATGTTAGTAGTGTTTTTAGTCATCTATGTGACTTTTAAGCTTTTCAACAATGTTAAATTTGGAGATAAATTGAAAGATTGAAAGTGCAAAAAGGGTGAGAATATTTATATGGTAGGTACACGTTTTATAAAATATTAACTTATATTTGAAAACATAAATGAAGTTTGTGATTGTAACAATTGTAGTGATATTTCTAAAAATATTTCATATTTTGCGAGACTGTCCATAGGCTAATTTTGTGTGACAATATTTAATCACACAATATCATTCTACATGTTACATGGTTTGATAGTAAAAAAAAAAAATAGACAAAATTATAATATATTAAATTAACATTGAAAAGTTCATATTCTTTTTTAAAACTAATTTAGCATGTTATTAGGATTCTAATCTTATTATTTACTTGATAATATTTTAGTTTAGATAGTTTAAATATGACACATGCTTGTAGTTGATATTATAGGAGTTTCTACTCTAGAATTATTTTTCATGTAATATTTATTTTTTAAAACTTAAACAACATTATTTGTAAATAAAAAATGTAACTATATAAGAATTAAAATTTTAATGACATTTGAGTCTAATAATTACATAAATTTTAAGTCAATAATTAGTGTAAAATTTGTTAAGTTTAAACTTACTAATAAAAGTTATGTTTTTAATTTTAGTGATATCTAAATATATTTTTAGTGTAAAAAAAGTATTCTATGACAAAATTATTTTAGAATTTTCAAATAATATTTATATCTCAAATAATGATAATTAATAATAATAATAATAATAAAAATAACAAAATTGAGGCTCCAAAAGTCCAATAATTTTATATAGATTGATTAATAAGTAAATGTAAAACAACGTTTATATACAATACAAAATAGTAGTTATTTAATAGTTAACAAATGATTGAAAAAAGCCATTACGTGGACGGCAGGATTCGAACCTGCGCGGGCAGAGCCCACATGATTTCTAGTCATGCCCGATAACCACTCCGGCACGTCCACTTTGTTTTTCGTTCTTCTCACTGATCTTTCATATAACATAAATTAAAAGTTAACTTTTTGAATTGATAGTTTTTTTTTTAACAAAAAAGTAACCAAATTTATTTTATAATAGTTTTTTTATTACATGCATATGAATGCATGATAAGAAATAAAAATAAATTATTTTTTGTAACAAAGATAAAAAAGTATTTATTATATAAAAACTGTTTAATAATTTTTTTAGAGTAATTTAAATTTTTTAATATTTTGATACTATAAACATACAATAAGCAGTCTGATTTGGTAAACATGCTTTGCTTAAATTAGACTAAATTATATGTGAATCAAATTGTAAAATTTTAGGAGACTTATTGTCATTTTTAATGCATAGACTTTTGGTTCATTGTGCAATTAATGAATTTATTAAAAAATAAAGTTTCATCATTTAATATATATCACTCTGTTATAAAAATATTTTAGGTGTGTATTGTGATACTCTAAATGTTTTTATAGGTATTATACTTAAAAAATTTATACTAATAAAAAAGAAACATGTCGCAAGTTATAAAAAATATATATTATTATATATAATTTATTTAAAATTATATTATTTATATTATTTGCTATATTATTCTATTATTAAATTTACACTAGTATGAAGATAATTTTCTTATATATTATATTAAATGTTTTATTTTATTTTTTTATATGTTTTAATAAATTTTTAGTTTTAAATAGAATATAATTTTTATTTAAACAATTTCTATTTATTATAAATAATAAGAATTATAACATAATATATTAATATAATAATTAAATATTAATAAATAAAATTAAGAATATGAAAGATATATTTATATAATATAACTATTTTAATATAATATAATATATTAATATAGCATGGATTACCCGCTAGTTGTTTACTAGTTTGACAAAATTGGCAAGAAGTATCCACTAAGCTTTATTAATTTACTCTTTTATCTCTGCTACACACGTTTCTTTCTCTCCATTCCTGCATGCACCAACTCTTTTCTCTGTTACTTTTTATTTTTGGCGCACCCCATTTTAATTGCGCATAATAGGAGGTGATATTGATTTAATTTTTTTATAACAAAATATAGGAGTGTATCGTACTCTATAGGTGTAATATTAAATAAATATTTTATTTGTATAAATTTATTTTAAATTTATCATATTTTGGCAAAAAGAAGCCTTTCTTATTCTATGATCTATTTTACGTTGCATGAGGAGGGGCGGCTCCGCGCCACTTCTGTCTCTCTTTCTTATAGAATATTATTTTATTTTAATTTGCCTAAAGTTAAAGAATAATGATATTCTGACTGTGGAGAATGGGGATAGGCATATATCATAACAAATCCCCTTTTAAGGGGAAGTAACAATTTGACAATTGAAATCTGAAATTTTATTTTTCATCTTTGTTGATTTGTAATATCTCTGGTCTGCTTTTAAAATCCTTGCATCATGTTGAATATTGAAGGTATTCTATCCAAGAATCTTTGCCTTTGGAGATTATTTATCTGCTTGAGTGGTAGTACTAAGTCCACCCATCTTTTTTCCACCCTAGTGTAAACTATATTTAATCCAAGCCAAGTAATGGAGAAAAAGAAAATGAAGATGATACTATAACTAAATCCAGTTTTGGCAAACTTAGCTACTCTCTTTTTCTCTGATTTGAAGGTGATGCCTTTCTTCCAGGTTCAATTTGTTTAGCTGCACGGGTATCGGTAAATTTAGCCAATTATGCTACACAGTGTACACTTTAATTTAAAAAATGTGTTTTTTCTCTCTCTCTTTTTTCGGTACACAATAAGTGTCTACGTTGATTGCTGTCTAGGGCGATCATCTATGCTGTGTTTTTTTTTTTTTTCACGCACATTTCATGTAATTTTAGAATAATTAACTGAAAAATTGTGATAAATTCTAAACTTCGAGGAGATGACTATGGATTTTCATAATACACATGTATCAGTGATTATATACTAAATTATTATGATAGTGAGCATGAAAGCTAATTTAATTAATATTGGTTGGTTGTGAAATTACGAATAATGGTGCCTGTTTACGCAACATGACTTTGAATCTACGTTGTTGTCAAATTATATATTTCCTCACATTTCTTGACAAAACTTTCAGCTACTGAGGGCTTTGTTTTTAACCATCTTCCCACGAGTCAATTATATAGTGGAAAGTATAACTCTCAATGTTTGGTATTTTTCCATCTATGAAAGATACAACTTAATTCCTCAACATTTATTTCAGATAAGCATGGGAAAATACTCTCTAAGCTTGAGTTGCGACTAATAATATCCTTTTTCTTGTCCCCATCATCAACAATTCAAGACTTAACAAAGTATTTGCATCAGTACAGTTGCCTTATAGTAACAAAAATAATACTAACCGTGAGATATGGTCTACTAAAGCATCATTTCAATTGTCTGGAAACACCTTGTAATATTACTATATATACAAACTATAATCGATCTAGGAAACCATCTTTAAAGATCGAACACCACTAATACCATCCTTCACTTCCATTGTTTCTTTTGGGGAAGGAAAGCAGATAAGCAATAGTAGTACTGACAACAGTACCTTGTACGAATAACCTGCACTGGATACACAGCTTCATCGGCACCCATAAATTGTTTCACAACCTAGTTGTACTACAGGACAGGTTCTATGAAGGAGAAAACAGAAAGTCAAATATCATTTTTTGGATGCAATTTCTAATTTTTTTTTTTCAAAACATCTTGCAACTATAATTAAGTAACTTTTTTCTTTTAAAAAATAATGTATCAAAATCAGTTTGTAATAGCTTCTGCCTTCTTTCTCTTTTAGGCTATTCGGTCCACTTGTTAGAAGGAATAAGGAACATTGAAAGTTTTTATTTATTTATTTATTTATTATGTAGAACACAGAGGTTTCTAGTTTTTACTTGCAACTCTTGTTTCCCTCTTACGTTTTTTTTTTTTTTCTAAAACTAGACAACATAAAATTTCATAAAAATATAGATAACTCTAACTTCAAGAAATCAAATTGCATAATAATATTGATAAAAAAAAAAACACTCCTCAGACTTATACATAACATTCAATAGTGTTATACAATTTAACCTAACAAAAACTAAAAACAATTTAACTTCAACCACGGGTTTATTTTTCTTTTTTTGGTTGAAAAGCCACGACCGAAGGACTCAAAAAAGAAACAGGCACTTAGTTTCAACTAGTTATTACTATTTTCTAACTACTCTTACAGGAATAAAAACAATTTGTTAAAATTCTTGTTCAGCCAAAATAACTAGCCGAAAATTGGGAAGCAAGGGCCCTAAGAATGTGGACAAAAAATAGTTGATTTCTTGCCTAAAGTCTAGTTCTTTGCATTGAACAAAGGCCAACATAGGTGCTTGTACCAACAACGTGGCATACAAGGGCCCCAATTTGCTCCTTTGCATGCGGAGAGCGTATGTGATGCAGTCTACATCTCTTTCAAGTTCAACGTCCCACTATCCCAGACTCAAAGCCATCCAGCTTTCAATTTAGCTTCATTGGTGCTAAATCCGCAAAGACAGACATAGAGAGATGGGGCACAAAGAAAAATCAAAGGAGCGAAGAGATAAAAGATTGCAACAGATCTCTCTTTTGAGAACTATTCCTTATGCTGATCACCAGAGGTTTGATTAATTTTCTATCAGCCCTGACCCATGTTATAATTTTTTTTAGGATCTTGCTAATAAGTATTTTAAAGATACTAATTAAGAATTCAATAAATATTCTTTTAATTAAATTACGTTAGAAGCGTGCTAAAATTACATGAAGAGTATATTATCACATTTTTAATAAAAAAATAATTCTAATCTTGATTCTTTGAGCCATGCCCTGACGACGTTGATTAGTACTATTTGTTATTCTTGTACAGTTAGCCTTCCTTTCATGTTTTGCTTTCTCATCATCATGAGCTTATGATTGTTAAAATGGTTGAGTATGTGCATTGAAAATAGATCGCTAAGTAACTTTATACGCTCATTTATATAAGTTATTTGGGAATTGGATTCATGTAATATATTTACTGTGTGATTATCTGTGCTATTGGGTATTCATAGGTGGTGGTCTAAGGAAACTGTAGCCGTGGTTACTGGTGGAAACAGAGGAATTGGGTTTGAGATTTGTAGACAACTTGCTGATCATGGTGTGACTGTTGTACTGACATCAAGAGATGACAGTGTTGGTGTTGAATCAATTAAGGTATTGCAAGAAGGTGGTTTCGTGGACGTGGCTTGTCATCAACTCGATATATTAGATTCTTCATCCATCGATCAATTTGCTGAGTGGTTGAAGGAAAATTATGGTGGTTTAGACATTCTGGTCAGTTTCTAAAACGTAATCACTTCCTTATAATCTTTCTGAAATTGAATTAGTGAGATATCCTATAGTTTTCTTCATTTTGATTATTTCTAGCTTACCTTCTCAGCATCCACTGCCGTTCTATTGTGTTTAAATAAAGAACTCGGAGATTTTGATATACAAAGCAAGGAATGGAATTTGAAAATGTTTTTGAAATTTGAGAAACCTATCTATAATTTTTTTAAGAATTTAATTAAAATATAATTTAATGTAAAGATTTTTTTACACTATTGTTATTGACATTAATTCATAATGATTATTTTAAAAGTCATATCTAAGGCGATATTTAATTAGTTGATCATGTAAATTGAAAAGAATTATTTGAAAATTCTTAAAAATAAAAGAAGATTGATTTAACCAGAATTTATCATATGGTTCTATGCAATAATATCATTATCTGCAGGTAAATAACGCAGGTGTTAATTTCAATCAAGGGTCTGATAACTCTGTTGAAAACGCTCGAAAGGTTATCGAAACAAATTATTATGGGACTAAGAGAATGATCGAAGCCATGATTCCGTTGATGAAGCCATCCGCTGCTGGTGGTCGTATTGTAAATGTGAGCTCACGTTTAGGTCGAATAAATGGCAAACGAAATGTAAGTAAATAAATTTTGTTTCATGTTCTATTTCAATTCCTTTGTTCATAAGTCTCTTTTAACTGATAATATTTTAACATATATTGAATATACTATAAAAAATTAATAAGCATTAATTTGTATTAAAAATATACTATTTAATGTTATCAATATATAAGGTTTTGTAATATTTTATAATTTTTAATAAAAAATTACTATATATAAAATGTTTATTCTGTAATCGTGGATTAGAAAAATTATTTCATTAAATCACATAAATTAAGAAAAATTGTTAAAAATAGTTAATGCATTGATATTTAAAAAATTAATTATAAATTAATTCCTAACTAAATTAAAGTTTATTATTATATGAAAATTGTTTATCTGAAACTTTCAGGTTAAGGATTAGAAACTTAAAAATGATAATATTTTTATCAAGAAAGATTATATTAATTACATTAAAAAGTAAAATAGTAATAAATATATTTTTAACAAATAATTTTTATCTTCTTAAAATTGATCTAAGAATTGATGTTGACAAAATTGTTAGCATATTATTAATTTTTTAATGTGTATCAAATGACACACACAAGAAAAACTTGTATATGATAAGTATTTTAATTGAAAAACATAGAATAGTGTATGATTTAATACATTAATAAAATTAAATGCTACATTTTTAATAAAAAATATTATTTATAATTTTTTCATTATTTTAATAAAACATTAAAAAACATTGTATTAATTATTAAGAAATTTAAAATATTCAATAACAAATGAAAAATATACAAAGAATAATGATAAATAAATTTAAATTTTTATTGAAAAATTATATTAAAGACTAACAGAAATCCCTAAAAGAAAATTAGTTTTAAACAACGTTTAAGTAAATGAGTTTTATCCTTCATTATCGAGGGTAAGCTAAACATGAATGGAATGTATATACATACTCAGTATTTTTCCATCGGTTTCTTTATCTTGCTCATTATGATGAAAGAATTTGTCAATCATTGGCATGAAAACTATACATTTGAGAAACATTCCTGTATTCAATTTGTGATGAAAAAAATATTTGAATAGCTGCTTTGAGATTAGAATGGAGCCATTGGTTCCTCATACAAGTTTTTTGGTAGATGTAACACTGATTATAAATTGCCGGAGTAACAGAGATTAGAAAATGAAGCTTTGAGGGAGCAGCTAAATGATGTGGAATCCCTTACAGAGGAAATGATTGATGAAGCTGTGTCAACTTTTCTACAACAAGTAGAAGATGGAAGTTGGACTTCAGCAGGGTGGCCTCAAACGTTCACTGATTACTCAGTTTCAAAACTTGCAGTTAATAGCTACACAAGGTTTATGGCAAAGAAACTTTCTGAGAGGCCAGAGGGTCAAAAGATTTACATTAATAGCTATTGCCCTGGTTGGGTAAAAACTGCTTTAACAGGTTATGCAGGAAGTGTTACAGTTGAGGAAGGGGCTGATACTGGAGTTTGGATTGCCCTTCTTCCTGACCAAGAAATCACAGGAAAATTTTTTGCAGAAAGAAGGGAGATTAGCTTCTAGGTAGCAATCATGGATTAGTAGAATTACATTGCTACTAACAAATTGCAAAGGACAACATGTTTTCAATATATGAAGAGATTGAGATGTTATGATAGATGCCCAAACAGTCCTTTAATGTGATATATGAAGTGGTATTCATCCCTAAGAAGTTTGACCATATTTATGTCATCAAGCAAAAGTTCATACTATCTGAATTTTTATTTTTTTTTTTTCACTTTATAATACCATGTTATAATATATTTCCAGTGGCTAGTTCAATATTGGAGCTTCACTAGAACTAAAGAAAAGAAAGTTTGTATCCCTTTTTTTTATTTCCATATTTTGATTATTTTACATGTTATATCTTGCCTTTCTTCGAATCAGAAGTTCGTTTTTGTCTTAATCTATCAAACTGTTGCATTCATAACAAATCTTTTGAATTTGTGTCGATCCAGCTTTTTTTGTTTTAAATTTTAAATCACAATAACTTATAGTATAAAAAAATCGCGTGGTCATCAAATCATAGAATTTCATATTAATGATAATAATTAATTTTTATAATAATTAATTTAAAAATATATATTTATAAAATATATTCTAATTGATTAATAATGTAAACATTTTTCAGAAGCAATATATCAAAATTATACTCAAATTCAAAACATCTAATAATGAAACAGTTATATGTACTTCAAAACTCACTAAATTATTTATATTAGATATTCAGTGCATTTTTTTATATATAAAATGGTTCTTGTATGAAAATTTATTTTTGAAATATTTTCTAATATTGCCCAAACCAACGTTATACCATTGTAAACGAGAGTTTAATGTGTAATCGAAAGTTGAATATACCTTTTCTATATTGTTTTCAGTCTTTCATCTTTGCAATGTGTTTTGCCTTCTATGGCTAATCTTATATTAAATTGGAACTTACTATTTGCCATTCCCATTAAAGCTATCATAATTGTAGTCCCTATCAATTCAACAAATGGAACCACCATTAATGAACTTTCCTTTTATATATCTTTATAGTTATTTCGACCTAATTAGTAATATATCTTAAAGATTTACCCTTAAAGGCTTAAATCATTTGAAACATACATTTAACTCACAAAAATAGAAAATAATTACTCATAAAATAGAGTAAACCATCCACACATATCCATCCTAATCTATCCTCTACCTACCATATAAAGTAAAATTACACATTATAATTGTTGCTACCTCTTTTTTGCAAACCTAATCCTCAACCCATGCCACCACAAATCCAATTGCAAATTCCATAATCATCCTTGGAGATTATGGCTATTGGCATAATTTTGTGACACTATTGCCTTTGCTTAAAGATGATAAACATGGAGTCTTTGCGTTTAGACCTTAGATGGCTAATAAAACCTGAGTTTGAAGATTTCATTAGGTTGTATTGAAATCCTAAATGTCATAAAAGTCTAATAATGTTAGCACACTTTAGAAATACAGTGGATTATATGAAACTTGCATGTTATATTATTCTATAATTTTTTTTTACGTAAAAATAACTCAAAATATTAGAGTCAAATATAAAGAAAAAATATTAAAACTTTATTTAGAGTCATATTGAAGCACGTTAATTCTTTGTATTGTGCAAAACTAATGATAGCCTTAATGCGTAAATTTAGTAACTTTAATATTAGTTAATTTTAATAACTTTAAGTATTCATTTAATAAATTTAATTTGAATACAGTTCAATAAGAAACTTTTCTGTTATTATTTTGTAATGACCCGTCACATTTTATAACATGGAATAAATTTTATATTTTTCATGCATCACCCATGCTTCGCATTTTTCACTTGTGTTTAATTTTACCCTCTGTCTCTTTCATTATTTTCTCTTGTTTAAAATGTAAAATGAAAATAAATAAAAATAGAAATAAGTGTAAATATTTCATGTAAGTTATAGTATTTTTTTAATTTGATTCTTATATAATAAAAAATTAATCTCTAAATATTTTGAATTAGTCATTGTCTTTTAATACATGTGTGAAATAGAGAAACTAAAATATGAAAAAAAAAAAGCTAGTATAAAAATTAAACATAAATTCATTTATAAATAAATGTCAATTATAAATATTAAATATACATTTTAACATATTATATTTTTTAAAAGAAAATAAGATACTAAATTTGGTTAAGAAAAATACTTATATTATAATTCAATTTTATTTTCATGAATACACTTAATTTTTTACTACAAAAAAATTACCTTTTTTTTTTTACATAATTTTGTTAATTTTAATCCTTAAGTTAAATTTAAACATCTAAAAAAAAAATAAAAAAAAAATGCATTCATCATATTAAAATTATAAAAATGTAATAAATATTTTTTCTTCTTTAATAAAATTTTACTATAATTAGTTATTTAAATTTAGTTAGAGATAAAATTAATATTTTTTATTTTTTTATTTGATCTATTATCGTTCCTTTAAATGAATAAACAAAGTATTAGTATTAACATTTTCATTATACTTTTCATTGGACGTCAATTATTATAGAATATTTTAAAAAAATACTCTTTTTGTTGTAAGAAAGAAAAATTTAAGTTAAATTATATTCTTAATTTCTTAACTTTTGTACTTGCTTGATTTTAATCATCTAATTTTTAATTATGCGATTTTAGTCTCTCTATTTTTTTAGTTGAGTAAATTTTGTTCTTTCATTAAGTTGTTATCCAATTTTTAATGATACAATTTTCTTCTTCCTTTTCTCTCATTAGCCAAAATCTATCATTGCAGATTATGCTTTTTCCTTTCTCCCTACAAACTCTTTTTCTTCTTCTTATATCGTTGTCAACAACCACAACTATATCCCCAAATTGACACTCAGTTGTTTTCTTGTCTTAACCCTCTTTCATATAACTTTGGCCTTCTTTTTCTTATTTCAAGCAGATATAACTTTGACCTTCTTTTTCTTTTTTCAAGCAGTGATGCTTGCAGGCTTGCAACTCATAGCACAAGAACATTGTTTTGTCAAGTCGCAACAAAGATCACAAGTTAGAGACTCTATTTAATGTTGTCAACTTCCTTCTCTTTTTTTAGAGAAAGGTTTAAAGAACCATTATCAAAACTTAACTTTGGACAGCAATTCACAAATAATCATTATCACGAGTGGAGATTAGAGAATCATTCTCTTAAATGTAACACACTTGTATAGCGCGACATTTTAGAGAATTTCTAAATACTCTTTTAAGTTAAAGCAAAATTGCTCCCACATCTCCTATCTAGCATAGTGAAAGGTTGTGTTGTTGTTGATGACCTTAGAATTGGTCGAATTGAATATGATGCTACTAGAAGTATTGTTGTTTAAGTGGATGCGAAAAAATGAAAAATGCACTTGGATAAAATTGCTAAACTTGAGATATTTTCACAGTTGTTGACTAAGAGAAAAAGAAGAAAAGTTATATTAACAATGACAAAGTCTGAGTAAGGGAAGAAGAAGAGCACCATCGGCAATGATAGAATTCAACCAAGGAAAAAGGGGGAAGAAGATTGTATAAACAACATAAAGATTGGATGACAATTTAATAAAAGAATGAAATTTGGTTAATTAAAAAAATAAGAAAACTAAAATCAGACAATTAAAAATTAAAAGAATAAAATCGAACAAATACAATAGTTTGAGGACAAAAATATAATTTTTTCAAAAATTAATTACATTTAGAATACAAAACTACAATGGGTATAAGTTTATTTGAAAATACAATTTTTTAATCTCTTAAAATTTCATAATTTCTCTTTGGTATCTTTTTTTTTTATATTCAAGTCTATTTTTTTTTAATTTCTTGGTAAAAATTAAAATTCACATTTAGTTCTTATAGTTTATACTTATTTATTTATTTTTGCTAAACATCAACATTTTATTAAGGACAAATTTAGAGTACAAAGAGTACTCTAACCTATTATAACTCTAAAGGAAATTAACAATACATGTCAACGGATCATTAATTCAATTTACATATGCAATCGATCTTCCCAAAGGCCTTACTACAGGTCACTTCTAAGAACGATCCTAAATAGAATCAAAAATTTCACTAACATTTAACACATTATTATTAAAGAAAATATTATTCCGCTGAAGCCAAATTATTTATACTACCACAAACCATACCATTACAACTCCCTCTATTTCTTTTTTTCATATTGGATTCCACACATGCTTAGTAATGTTTCGTACAAATTTTCAAGTAAGTATAAATTAACACCAAACCATTCAAACACCATATGTACCACAGTTTCATGGAGACACCGCAATGAAAAAAAAATTCAATATGTCCTCATCTTCAGTATCACACAACCCACAAACTTATAAAGGAATCGTCAATTTACGTTTGGTTAAATTCTAAGCAATAGACACCAAACGAATATCACTACTTCTCTTGACATACTAACCTTCCAAATCTTGTATAAAACCCAACTCCAAACTGCTATTTGTTGTGAAGAAAAGATGAATATAGTAATAAGCGAATTACACACTATATTTCTTATTACCATCATAATTTTACAGTAACATGTCATTCATATTTTCTCTCGACCTCTTACCCTTCATAGTTTTTCACAACTACTGTTATAAATCATCTTCCTATAAAAACAATTGCTTTCTCCAAATAATTTTTCACACCCATTGACTTATTTCCAATCATTCGTAATCCACCACCTGCCATTCTTTATTAGTTGTTACTGAATATAATACTTATTTATAAAGTAGTCAATTAGTTAAAATTTACATTTTAATTTTTAGACAAGAATTTTATTTATTTTTTACATTTTGGTTCTTTCTAGTTAATATTAACACAATTTTAAGTGACAAACATTAATTCATATTTACTCATGTATGAACTAAATTGTAGCAATTTTTTGTGTAAAAATCAAATTAAAAAAAGTGTCAAATATAGACAATTAAGTTTTCATTTAACAATATTTTCATAATAAATTTATATTATTTTTTTTTCTTTTCATTATATTACTCACTCACTTTTTAAAATAATTTTCTTATTTCAAATTTATTATACTATTAGCATTTCTCTTTTATTTATTTATTTTTTTTTGTAAAAGACTCTATTAACTATTATAACGACTTATACGCCAAGGCGTCTTCATTGAACTGAAAGACAAAAGACAGTGAAAAACTAGGCAACAAAGGGAAAAAAAAAAAAAAAAAAAAAAAAACTAAAGTATTTAAACAAAATTTTTAAAAGTGCTCCGACCAAACTAAAATTTAAATACTTGTTTTTACATATAATTTAACTGCACAATTGATTCAATAATTAAATACAAACCTCAAATTTTATTTTATTTATTTAATGCATATAAGAATTTTGGATGGTGAAATATTTTATTCAAGTCCGTATGCAGGGAACCCAGATTGTAATTTGAGCGACTATTCACTTCAACTACATGGTTGGGACGTCGTTCACATCTAAAATAACACAACCTGAATCGCGTATCCATTTTGAGGCATCCGTGTTTACTTTGTCCTTAAAAAACCGATTTTCGCTCAGAGAGCGATAGAAACAAATTTAAATTCGTGGCTCTAATGGCGACAATGAGAAAAGCTGCGATGAACCTCTACCGAGTGATCAACTATAACAAAGCCACCGTCGCTGCTTCCACAAACCCCCTTCTCACTCTCAGGTACCCTTCAATTACACCTTCACTTCTTCATTTCCCTTTTCTCTTTTTTCCTAACTGAAGAACTTAGGGTGATTTCTATTAATCAGAAAATTGAATAATACAATTGCTAAATAGATTTCTAGAACAGAGGAGAGATTCTCTATACAACAGAATCTAACACAATAAATGGATAATAATAGATACCGCTGTCTACTAACTTTGATTATATCCTTGACACTAACAAAGTTTATCGTTTTTTGCAGACCTCTTTTTTGTTATTCCATGTTTACCCCTTTCACATCCCACACTCGAACTCAATCCCTAGAAATTGATTTATCTAACGAAGAAAGCAAAAGGCGCTTGTTTAACAGGTTCGTAAAACCTTTCACATTTTGATTTCATTTTCTGTGGTAAAACTGTTATTTATTTGTTTGATTTCTCAACAGGCTATTATATAGAAGCAAACAACGAGGGTTTCTGGAACTCGATTTGGTTCTCGGTAAATGGGTTGAGGATAACATCCACTCGTTGGATGAAAATAAAATTAAAGCGCTTGTTCATGTTCTCGACCTGGTATGTTCATCTTTATTAGATAATACATAAAGTATTGCCTTCAATAGCTGTATTTTGCAGTTTCTGTATTCAGTTAGAGGTCTCTTATTAGTGAGTATAACAGTTAAAGTTAGTCTTGGTTTGTATCTTCTGTTGTTGATGTTTCATTCTGTGTATAAACAATCAATCTGATCAATCAAGATCAGAATAACTGTTACAGTCTCTTTCAATAAGTATTCACTCATCATCTTTTCATTAGAAGCTTTCTGTTACAATCGTCACATTATAATGATTGATTGCATAGATTTGGGTTCATATTAGTTTTTAAAAATTCAAATAATCATATCCCTTTTGAAGTTAGAACTTCCCCTTCTGCTCTGTTTATGATTTATAACATATTGAACAATTGAATGCCACTATCTACGATAGCATAATTCTAGAAGATGTCTACTGTCTTTTCCCTTTAAACGAATGGAAGTTCTCAATAAATGACTTTTATGATCTTTAAAAATTGTGAAAAATAATGTTCATGTTCACTGACAGATTGTATAAGGTTGCTTTAGAGCTTATTCCACTTTGATCATTTAGACAAGTTTGTTTTGCTCAATGATATTTATTGTTGAACTTCATCTAGAAAAGGCAGGCCAGGAATAGGATACAGTTATCTGATTTGAGACTTGGGAGGATGACCCAAATTCAGTTAACTGGCACCACAAAAGATGGAACTTTTAAATTGAAAGGCAAGGGCTATTTGGTTTAGAATTACTAGTTTTGTGTTTGGTTACCCGTTGGGAAGCCGTTACATGTGTTCCAAGAGAAAAAAAAAATGTGAAAGGAAAATATATTTGCATTGAACAAACATCCATTAAAGCACTATTTAAATAGAAAACCAAGCACACACTTAGTATGATTGTGATGCTTTAGGGAAGATTTTTAATTATATATAAAACCTAATCCATAATGTCTTAAATTTGGGAATTGATATGAATTTGGCAACAGGAATTTAAGTGGTTCTAGACATGAGTTTCTATTCTTTTAAATGAAAAGGATTTCATTGATTAATTCATTTGTATATAGGGCCAGAAATTTTTTCAACAGCAATACTTGAATCAGTTTAATTTATTTGTTAACCATTGATCTGTACCTCCTTTAAGAGAGGATAACCCAAATTTAGGATCTTTGAATGGAAAAAGCATCTTCTACTCTTCTCGTTTATGCATTGGAAAGGTTGCAATGGTGATTTGCATCATTGCTAATTGTTGAAATATAGTAGATCACATGTAGTGGGGCTGGAACTTTTCAACTTTTGCTCGTTTGTGGTCAACTAGATTTGAGTTTGTAAATTTAGAAGGCTGGGTGAAAAATCATGTTTGTGTAATGCTTTTGTTAGAGGATTTACTTTGCCATGCTCTGATGGAAAATGACAATGGGATAGTAACTAGATACTAAAGATGTAGTTCTGTTGATTGACTTGAGTCACTTCAAAATTCTATTCCTGCTATGCAGGAGAATCCAGATTTATGGAAGTGGATATCGGGGCAGGAACAACCCCCAGAATCAGTCAGTAAAAACCCAGTGAGTTCGTTTTATTAATTAAATGATGCAATTCCAATATGGTTATTAGGTTGATTTTGTTTTTCCTTTGGGTACAATTCTCATGTTAGTCATCTATTGCTTAGGTCTTTGCTGCAGTGCACGGAAGAGTTATGAAAAACCTTGATAGCCATTCTGCTCCTGAAGCAAGAGCAACACCTGGCCAACCATGGGTAAGAGGCTGGGACGATATTAAGAAAGGGCGAGACGGTCCTGTTTCTGGAAATCAGTAGCTTGAGATTATCATCTGTAAACAATGAACAAAATCTGGTCCATGATTTTTGTCACTATAAATGACTAAAATAAGGGCTGCGTAACTGCAACTTAGAGGTTTGTCTTACCAACAATAAATCAGTGAAATGGGTCTAAATTGGAAGATTGCGACTTCCTAAGAATCTTTACTCTGCGTCAGTTTATCTATTTTATATATATTAAGTTTATTGTTGAGTGATTGTTAATATATTGTATTTTTTTTTCTTTAGTTTCTTTTCTTTTGGCCATGGGAGTCTGGGACATATACTGGAGTTTGATTTAAATATGTTTTAATTGCTGTTAAGTATTGTAAGATTTTGATTTTAGTCATTCAAAATTTTTATCTTATGGTTTTAGTCCTTATTTTTTAAAATTTGACATTTTTGTTCCTTGGTGATAACATGATACAACAAAAAATTTGATACGACAATATTTTAGTTAGTCACATTATCACTAGCGAATAAAAGTGTTTAATTTAGAAAAATAAAAAACTAAAAGATATATATTTTTTACTAAAATTAAAGTATTGTAAAAATGTAGACACCGTGAGAAACTCATTTTAATATTTCGGTATCCAGTAAAAATGGAAGGGTACAAGGATGGCGTCGCCTGTTTGTGGCAAGGAATTCTCTTCAGTTCAGTTTAAATTTTTATTGAATAAATTTAAAAGAATTGAATAAATTAGCAGGAAAAAGTTGTAAATAGCTGAGATTGCTTGTAATTCAAAATGCACGGAGTGTTATAATCTATGCTTTTTCCAACTAACTTGTTCTAAGTTCATTTAATTGGGAACAAACAAATGTCTTACAGTGTCATAGAAATCAACAAGGCCAATACATGAGTATATAATTATACGATTAAGCTATTTGAGAAATTAGTATAATTCAATCAATTTTTTAAATGTTTTCTTTAATAAAATACTTATATTTGTGGGGAAAAAAAAGTTATATAATTTTATTTTCTAATAATCAGTAAAATTTTGATAATTTTTGTTTAATTATAAAGAATTATTTAAAAATACTAATGGTTCTCTGTCGTGGATAGATGCTTTTGCCCGTTCTCGACTAGGTTATGACATATCTGATACCATAGTAAGATTATAGCCAAAAGCCTTGTCTGTTATATTATATAGTCATGGAATATATACACTTTACACTCCTAACATATATCCTAATGATATCCCTGTAATCGAGCCTATGTATAGCTGTCATCTCTTCCTAATATTTGGTTATAAAATATATACAACAAATCTATCGATCTATGTTGGTTGATTTCTGCCTTTAATAATTAATATTGTTATCGTCTTCTTTTTTTTTAATAATTATATACTTTTATAAAGTGTATATATATATATATATATATATATATATATATATTATTTTTCCTTCGTTAGATGACTTATTATTCACCTACTTTTTTTTTCTCTTTTAATCTTTCAAATTATAAAATAATATTTTTATAATAAAATAAAATTTCATAATAAATGTGGATGAGCAGTGAATATTAAATTTCATTCATTTATATTCTTTTTGTAAAAAAATTGTTAATAACGTAATTTCTAATATACTCTTTTTAACGAATTATTAGTTATTAAATGAAATTTATTTTAAAAAAACTATAAAAGTGTAATAGAAACTTAAATATAAGAATAAAAAAAGTAAAACTCATTTAATGTTTTAATTTTAAATAAATTTTAACTAATAATTAAAAATAAGTTAAGAAAAATACCTTGAAGAGTGTATGACTTTCATTATTTTTTTTAATTACTTACTAAATTTTAAAGAATCTTTGTTTAGTAAGTGTGACGGACCAAGTTGAGATGTGAGAGATCTCACCTAAATTATGACTTATTTATTTTTAATATTTTAAAAAATAAATTTTTAAAATAATATTTTTTAAAAACATATTACATGTATAAGGTCTTTTGTCATATTAGTATCAGTTTCGTTTATGACATAAAAAAAAAAAGTTTACTTTTAATTAAATTTTATTTTTAACAGAGACAAAATTATAAGATTGCATTATGTGTCATAATCTAATAAGTTTTCTCTGTTGCATAAATGAAATTAATAAAATTGTATCTTGTTGATCCAATTTACAAAAATAATTTTAAAAAAAAAGTGTCTTTTGGAGGAGAACTTCACAAATAACATTTCTATAATTTTTAAGAAATAAAGAAGCTGAGTATTATTATTTATTCCAACACACATTTGTTCTAAGTTATTGTATAAAAAATTAGTCTATTTTCAAAGACTCTTCACTCTTTTCACCTAATTTAACTCTCCTATTCTCCAAATCTCATTATTACTTTATTCTTTGCTCCTCTAACTTCATTCTCACTTTCTCTATCTTCATGTTAATTTTAAATAAGTCTAATATATAATTTTAAAAATAAATAAAAATAATAAGTTTTGTCTCTCCTACTTATAAAACTTAAAAACAAAAAACAAAAATAAGTTTATACTAATAAAAAAATTATCAGTTAGATTGGGATGACATGTGCCTTAATCTAGTTAATTTTATTTATACACAAATGATATTTACCTGATGGCTCGTGCCCCAATTTCATAAGTTTATTTATGTTGAAGATGAAATTTAATTAAAAAATTATTTTTTTATAGAGTGGATAAAACGTGCTTACGTGATAAAAGACAAGAGATAGACAATATGTTTTCAAAAGATATTATTTTAAGAATTTATTTTTTTAAAAATATTAAAAGAATAAATAAGCCCCTGAATTACATTAAAATAATAATAATAAACATGACATTCTTTATTTGTTTATTTTCCCGATGATCTTATCAATATTCATGCAGGAATGGCCGTAAAAGAAGCAATATGTGTGTTAGTGTTGGTGATCCTTCTGCTCTCACATTCAAATTCAATGGCGAAAGAGGAGCCAATTCCAGCTGATTGGCCGCATCAATTCCACGCGTTGATGTTCATGAACAGAAGCGGAACTCTCCAGAAGCTAGACTTGTGGTACGATTGGCCCAACGGTCGCAACTTCAACATAATCCAGAATCAACTAGACGACGTCGTCACATACGACCTTGAATGGAACAACGGCACCTCCTTCATCTACACTCTCGATCCCTCTAAGAAGGAGTGCCAAGTCTTGCACGTAGAAGTCGGTATTCTCCGCCCCAATTGGCTCGACGGTGCTACCTATTTGGGTCAGCAAAATGTTGATAATTTCCTCTGCAATGTGTGGGAGAAGGTTGATTTCATTTGGTACTACGAGGATGTCCTTACTCAAAGACCCGTTAAGTGGGTCTTCTACTCAGGTTTATTTACCCACCATCCTCTTTTTTCTTCCCATTTTTAATCTTACATTTTTTATGCCTAGGGTTTATTTGCGAGTAAGGGGATCAAATTAGTTCTTTTAATGACCATGACATCTTAGTCCCTGATGTTAAAAAAAAAAAATTATTTTAGTTTTTTTATTTAAGTAAAAAAGGACTATGAAAATGAATTTGAATTCCTGATGCGGAATATTAGAGAGAAAAATGCTTAATGTTTATTAAATTTGATCAGTGGGTCGTATAACTAATCATAGTATATCTTTATTGAATAAATTTTTTTTTTTTCTCTCTATCACGACCACATTATGTTATTTAAGAGTATGAGGGGATCCAAATTATATGAAAAGTAAAATAGAAGAGGAAATAAAGACAGTTTATAGAATTTGGGACTAATCGAAAGTTTTTTAAACTGTTAGGCATGTATAATCTCCAAAACTATTTTAGGGATTTACTGTTTTATTTGTATATTCCATCATGGCTGAGATTTACATTGAATGGAATGAAGCAAGAAAAAAAATTTGTTGTTTGAAATTTGGCCGTGACTGCAGGATATACTGCTCATGTGATGACATTTGAGGTTGGAGCAGTGCTAGAGGATCCAAATTGGCAGGCTCCTGTGTACTGTTTTAATGAGAATGAGAAGGAAAGGGGTGCCTCCCTATTAGAGCCTGCTGTTCATGGTGATTCTCTCAGGAGGTTGAGGAGAGGAATAGCCAATACAACAGATGCATTGTAATTATGAAATGACTCATGCACTTTTTGTTGTGTAAGTCTAATCTATGTCTGTTTTGGTTGGGGACATGAATAATTGTTTAATTCAGCAAAATGTTTGCATGAACTTGCCATCAGAATCTTGTTGGACGCTGCAGCATAATTTTGAGCTAACCATTTTTCATCCTAGCAGATAAATTAATATGTCATCGCAGCTCAGCTCAGCTCATCTTAGGAATTTGGAAAACAATGAAATGTAAATTGTCTTTTAAGTAGAACAGAATTAAAGTGGTGGAAGAAGTGGCATGTTTTATTACTCTAACAGCAACACTCTCGTAACAGAGCTTAATTCAATTAATTGGTTGGTTGATTATGCAAGTGGTAACCATGCTTGTTTGTAGATAAGGTGTTTACTTAATGGCTGAAACACTGACGATTTACTTATTTAGAGAAGGCACTGCTCTTGAGATAATACATGGGTAAGGGTGTAAGAGGTTGGCATGATCTCAAAAGAAAGGCTTGGACGGTTTGCTATCAGTAAATCAGTAGCTTGGGATTGATCAATCTCATAATTTGTAACAATGAACAAATATCTAAATTATATAAAATTTATTATAAGTGATGATAGAAATAAGAGTTGATTTAATGGTTAGATTGATCAATTTTGCATTTCATGAGAAGTTATTAAATTTAAGTGTTGAATTTGATATTCCAATTATATATAAGTGTGTGTGTATATATATATATATATACGAGTTTTTTATGTGTATATTTGATATTTTTAATTTCATATAAAGAAACTTGATTTTTGTTTTGAAAGATAAACTAATATTTTAATGTTTCAATTTTATTTTTTTGATCATTTGTTTATTTTATTCTAGTTCTCAGAAATTTTTTTTATTTCAATTTAATTTCTTAACCTTTTTTGTTTTATAATTTTTAAATTTAAGTAAATAAATTTTTTTATATACCTTTAACTATATCAATCAAATAAGAGCACGATCATGATAACAATGATAATAATTATACAAACAAAGAAGAAGAAATAATTAACAAAGTTAAGGATAATATAATTAATGAAAAAGAATTTACTAGATGTTTTAAAATTATAAAAAATAATACTTTTGGTTGTATTAAAAAAAATTTAGAGAGGAAGAGAGAAAGAAAGAAAATACAATTCTTTAACATTAGTTTTTAAAATTAATTTTAAGCATCTAATTATAATAACATTTTATTTTAAAAAGTATTTATTATATTCTAAAGGCTAATTGTGATATCTTCTTAATAATATTAATATTACAATAATAATTGACTACAATTAGTAGTTTAGAAAAGTTGTTTTAAGAGTTGATACATCTCTTAGTGTAAAGATGTCAAAAAGTCCAACTGACTCAGTTCTAATTCTAGCTTATATAGGTTAGAGCCAAAAAGTTCTGTGGGTTAAAAAGCCCAATAAATCAAAAGTCCTATGGGTCAAAAAGCTTATAAGGATAGGGTTAGGGTTAGGGCTTTAAGAGTCAAAAAAATTTAGCAAATACAAATTTCTAATTCAATTTTAATTTCATTCTTAACTATCAATCATATTAAAACAACAGTTACACTCTCTTAAAAAGCAACCTTGAGAATTTCTATTAACAATTAAACATGCAAGATACAACCAAATATTTTGTAAGCAATTAAACATCAGTATAGTAACATAATTTCTATAAATAATTTAAATTTACATAAAATCATTTATAACAAAAGAAAGTCAGTCCAAGTGCAAATAGAACTAATCTCAATAGCTCCTTTGTCTTTTCAGCACAGTAAAAAAGAAGATAACAACAAAATTCACAAAGCCAATGTACCAATTGTTAAGTGTCATTCACCTCTGTCATTTTCTCTCTGAAAGAAACAAAAATAAGATGATAAAACAACTAGTAAAAAAAAATTAACATATTAATTCTTAATAGATTCATACTTCACCTGCTTGTTACTCTTCAACATCTTATTGCATAGTAGACTCTAGTATTTTTGTTTCATAATTATCTAAACTCAAGCAATAAAAATATAATTATGTTTGTACAAATTATATAATAATCATAAAAGGTGGTTAGAATAAATATTACCGCTTAGACTTTCTAACAGTGTAGAGCTTCTATATTTAGTGAGAACACGTCTACCAAAGCTAAAAGCATATTCTGATGCCACTGTAGTGATTGGAATGCTAAGTACATCTCGTGCTAGTATAGAGAGTGTTGGAAATCTCTTTTAATTATTCTTCTAATAATGAAGCACATCAAATTCTTTAGTATCATCATAATCAACTTGTGACTCATATAAATACAAATTCAATTCACTCTTACCAATGGTAGACTTAGTTTCATTTTGAAACATTTTAAACTCCTGCAAAATATAACATAATAACTCTTTAAACAAGCAAAAATAAGAAAAACATAATTAAAATGTTTCAAACCCTAAACCCTAAACCATAATTAAAATGATATAAAAGAACATACATTGAACAATCTTGATTTCTTTGACCTATTTTCATCTCCATGTGACTTTGACAACAAATTGGATTCATTGGAAGGTTGAGAGCCACTTGTAGCATTAAACTGTTTACATATTCTCCAAAAAGTTTATCAAACTTATCCTTCACATTGTTAACCTTCTCATGAGAGGTTAAAGGATCAAGCTTGGTGTAGCAGAATTTTAAAAAATCAAGTTTCAAACGAGGGTCAAGAATAGATCCAAAAGCTAACAACACACATAACAAGAACCAGAAACCATATTTGTAGTCTCATAAAATAGCTCTAAAAATTCACATAATTACTTTCCTTTCTTTCATTCCTCATATGATAGACAATATTTATAATTCCTATCAACCACTTGAAGAATATCAAAAGCTTTTTCATACTTGATTGCACTCTCAAGCATTGAGTATGTCAAATTCTACCTAGTAGAAACATCTAATCTTAACCCAATTGTTGTGTCTATTCCAGCAGCTTATATACAATCTTGAAATTTAACCATCCTTCCATTGGATCCTCTTACATACTTAACACTCTCTCTAATTTTAAAAAAGTATTTCATTAGCTACTTTTAGACTTTCTTGTACAATCAAATTAAGTATATAAGCAGAATAACACACATGAAAAAATTCTCCATCACACAACAAACTATTTTGCACACAAAAATAATTTTTTAAAATATCTTACATATTGTCATTGGCAGAAGCATTATCTAAAGTAATAGAAATTTTCTTTTTATCAATTCTTCATTGCTTCAAACAATCAAATAAAGTGGCTTCTAATTCAACTCTAATATGAGGTAGTTTTATTCAACAAAAATTAAGAATCTTACTTAATAATCTCCAATTCTTATCAACAAAATGAACAGTTATGCAAATATAACCCTCACTTGTAGCTGCTATCCAAACATTAGAGGTAAGACATACTCTATTAGGAATATTACACATGACTTATTCGAGTTTTTCCTTCTCTCTCATGTAATTTTTTTTAACATCTGACACAACAGTATTCCTAAAAGGTATTATAACATTAGGATTCACATAATTGATCCACTCTCTGGTCATATCATACTCTGCAAAGTTGAAAGGAAAATCATGTTTGATTATGGCTTGTGCAAGAATATTACATTGAGTCTTTTGGTTAATGTTTCTCACACTAAAATTTACATATTGAGTAGGAATTGCATCTACACTTGAACTTTGAATGTTTTTACAAACTGAAACATGTCGACTTAAATGTGAAGTTCCATAATAATTTTTTGTCTTAGGATTTTTTTTAATAGCATAATCATGGCCACAATATTTGCACACAACTCTTTCAACTCCATCCTTATCTACACCAATTTTGTTAAAATATTTTTAAATATTTGAAAATTGTTTTTTAAGTCTTTCGACACTTCCAGATAATACAGGAGGAGTTTCAGAAACAACTTCAGTATCTATATTCACAGTCTTATTCATAGAAACTATAATATAATTATAGTTCCTATGCATTAAAACAAACATAAGATAAAAATTAGAACAAACACATTTAAGTATTATTTGATAAATGTATTAAAGCAAAATATATTATAAAAACTATATCAGCAAACTATTATTTTATGAAATTACTAAATTCTGCTAAATCTATTAGCAATTTAAAGTAATATTCTATTAGCAAATTCTTCCAAAATAGACACATGAGTAACCACAAAAGTCAAAATATAAAGGTATCTTGATTAAGGCTTTGGTATAAAATTTGAAGAATATACACAAAAACACTAAACTAACCTGAGAATTACTAAAATCGAATAGCAAATTGCAGCAGAAGTAATGATTATATGAAGTAGAACAACAACTTGCAATATTAAAGTCAATATGATATTATCATGTATGTAAATATTGAACAAAAACCTGCAAAAGTAAGACTGCAAGCAAAGCACAACAAATCATCTTATTTTATATCTTTATTTTTACTATTTCTTACTTTGTTGTATAAGAATTATACAAATTATTGCACAAGCTTTTGTCTTGATCTTGTGATACTGCTGCACACCTAGCTGTACATGTTCTTCAACAAGTCATACTGCCAAATGGCATGTGTATCCATATCCATTCAGGTGGGGCAACAAATTGGGGGAAAACTTATCAAAAAGACTTAAAAATTGGGTAGGAGGTTTCAAGCCTATTGGAAATACATCTGCTGCTAGCAATGGCCAATATTCTGATATGAAAAAAATGGAGAAAGAAAAGAAAATGTGTGTATATTTTTCGGTGCACCAAGAATACAAAAAATAAGAAGACTATATCACAAACTTTTAAGAGAGATTCTATGAGCCAGTTTCTTTGACTGATTTGATTACAGCTGCTATTGTTAAAAAGGCTTATAGGAAAGCTACATTGTGCATTCATCCTGATAAAGTACAGCAAAATGACGTGCATGTATAAAGATGGACATCATATCTTGTCATCTAAAATGATATCTTTATTATGAAGCAATGATTTTTAATTTTGTATCATGATCTCCTGGGTTATTTTCTATCTTATCTGTTTTGAAACGGTGTATATATAAAATAGAAAAATATAATTCTTAATTTGATTTGATTAAACCAAAGTTACCTTTGTCAGTTTTTTTTTTCTTTAATCTCAACATAGTGTTATATTTTTCGTACTAGTTGTATATGACATCTTGACAACTCAAAAATTGAATGAAGAATTTGGAAAGAGAAATAATAGTGACACATTTCTAATTTATAACAGGAGGCATAGAATAAGTTCAGTTCAGAGGAGCTTTTCTAATTTCAAATGAACTTAACCACTTAACCAATTAAGATAATAATAATATAACTTTAGCACAGACAAGGACTACAAATACAACAATAGAACACAGTCATTAAACGAAATTCCCTCATAATCCAGTATAGCGATAATCACATAATAATTCTAAACAATGTTACAATGTCTTCCCCCTTGGTGAAGACTTTCCATCTCCTTGAAAAGCATTTTAAAACACAACTTTGACGAGCACCCAGGCAACAAACAAGCATAAAAAACAAGATTCACGATGATTCGACCTTCAATCCTCAAATCCTTTTGCTCAAAGAGCCAAATTTGAATGCGTGCTTTCTGCGCAAGTTACAATTAGAGTAAGAAAAGCAAGTTACAATTAGAGTAGGATGAGCGGTGAAGAGAAGTAGAGCGCAAAGGAGTAGGATGAGGCACAACCTTGAAGAGCCCGTGAAGAGTTAGGGTCCTTATGATTTGGGTAAATTTTGAGATTTCGGGTAAAATTTCTGGGTCAAGGCTAACCCATGGATAACTCTACTGTAACCCATATATTATGGGCTAAATAACTTAGGGCTAAATTATTATTTTTAATTAATATAATATTTAGGACTGGATGGATTATTTTAGGGTTGGGTAGGGCTGGCCTCTTGACCCTTTTTGACAGGTCTATCTTAGTGGCTGATTGACTCAAATATTATTATTTTAAAAACTAATTTTTCAAAATAAGTAATTTTGCAAACAAAATATTAGAACTTCTACTTCCATCATCAAGATTTGGGTTGCTCAAGTGCACTGTGATTACTACATGTCTTCTATTCTATACAATTCCATGTTAGAACAGAGAATCAATGTTTCACACATCGCGTGCTATTTCTTCGATTTGTGTCAATTAGAAGGAGGAATCACTGTGAATAATCATTCCTTTACGTTGCCAAATTTAATAATAATACCCGTCGAGTGAAGAAGGACAGTGGCGACTTTGGTAGAACAAGAATAACAAAATTGTACTATGCCGACCTCGATGCACTTGTCGCAAACGAAACTATTTCTCATGTTATCGGGAGGAAAATGTTTTTATGGCCAAAATACTGCTGGATAGAAGTTCTACCTTATAACCTTTGAAGATATCATTTAGAAAAATTGTCATGGGAGTCAAAGTCCCACTTACAACTAAAAATAGATTAATTAGAGCAAAAGTTTGTGCATGTAAAACTAGAAGAAAGTAATAAACTAACATAAAAGGTCTATGTTAACAATAAAATATTTTGTGAATTATATCAATTATAAGCGGATGTTTTAGTAATTAAGCTATTAGAAAAAATTATGGAATTCAATGCAATGAATGATCATTTGAAGCAGTTGTGAAAGCTTATAAAAGACTTTGACATCATGGATGTGACCAATAGATTTTATATGGTTAAATTTGACTATTACGCTAAAATAGAGATGATAATCAATAGAGAATCTTGGATGATCTTTAATCAATACCTCGCTGTCATGAATTGATCCTCAGAGTTTGTTTCTCCATCCACTAAAGTCACTTATACGATGGATTCGTTTTCCAAGTCTAAATTTGGTTTTTGGTTTTTTTATTATGAAAGTTTTCTCTTGGCAATGGCTTATGTATGAGACACATGTTCATGTTGACAAGAATACATTGAATGTAGAATGGAAAAGGTTCACTAGGGTCTGTGTGGAGTTAGATTTAACCCAACTAGCGGTAGGAAAGGTTTGGTTAAAGTGTCACTAGTACAAGGTTAAATACGAGGAGCTTTATGTGTTTTGTTCTTAGTGCAAATGTGGCCATTGTTCAATGGATTGCACTACCTCTACTGTCCCACTAGAGGTAATAGATGAAATGGTTGGTGGAACGATACAGTAATGGGCAAATATGAAAACTGTAACGGTTACAAATAATGATGATAATAATGATATGAGAAAATCATGGAGGGAGGCAATTGTGCTATTGTAACAGTTTGCAAAAAATAAGAATAATGATAAGGTACATGAGGAGTGACTTGTGGCTACTAGGCGAAAGAAACCTAACTAAGAAACGGTTGGACCTAAGCAAGACAAGGAGCTTGCAAAGAAAAAGAAAAGACTATTTTAGCTGCCTTTAATGCTGTCTCTAAAAAGAATCAGGACCCGCAAATCAAAATTCTCAAATTTGGTAATAATAATAATAATAATAATAATAATAAAGACAAAAGGGTGATCTTCATACAATTGGTCATGGGAAACAAGGAATGAAAGGGCAACAAGTAGCGGGCTCAGCAAGCCAAATTTTTAGACCCACATTCCAAGAGTGTGACAGGTCATATGCAGCATAAGGTTATTTACATGACAATAAATAAACGCTTAATCCCAACTCACTGAGTCAACTCAGTAAGGGTGTAACAATTGATAGAGGTCAAACCATGAACATAGAACTTAACCAAAAAAATCATTTTAAATTTTTAGAGACACAATTAACAAACACCATAGTTTTAGGATCAACGACAAGAAATAAATGGGAGTTTATGGTGGAAATGGTTGGAGATAAACCCTTTAATGCTTGAATCTCATATCCTTATGACTCACCTTGTCATGATGTTAGAATTTAAAGAGCTTTCAATCCTTTCCTAGAATATTAGAGGAGTGGGTAACATGAGGGAACAAAGGCATGTCAATGATCTTCTTAATAGATATCAATCTATGATGCTTTTTCTTTGTGAGACTCACATTGAGTTCACTAAAACTTCTCAATTTTGGAGAAAAGTGAGTTATTTACAGGTCTCAGTAGTTGAGGCCTAAGGACATTCAGGTGGTTTATGGATTCTTGCAAAAGAAAATAATTAGTTCATCCTATTGGTAACTCATATTGACCCTCATTTTATCACCAATAAATAAGAGTAATGGACAAAAAATGACATTGCACTTATGTTTATGTTAGCCCTGTGGCAACCAAAAGAGAAGATACATGAATAATCTTAATGGGTGTTCATTCAATTTTTCTACTCTATGGATGTTGATTAGAGACTTCAATGAGGTGTAATTCCCTTTTGAGCAAAAATGAGAGTTTTATTTATACAACACAACTTTGATGTTTAGTACCAGACTTAATGAGTATGGCTTAACCAATATTTCTTCATCAGGTTGTGTATTCACTTGGCATAGGAATCAAAATGGTAAATGCAATCTTTCAAAGAAATTAGACAAATGTGTGACAAATCTAACTTTGTTATGAAGCTTTCTAGAAGCCTTTATGGAAACACTTACTCTTTTGCATTCTGATCATAGTCCCTACTTGTTAAGGTATAGTTGTCTTCCCCAAGTGTGTGGGCCCTGACCTTTTTTCTTTCAAGCAACTTGGATAGTTCACAAAAATGGTGATTTAGTTGTTTCTAAGCCTTAGAAGAAAGGTAGGGGAAATCCCTTCTTATCACTTCAGAGAGTTATAAATGATTCTATCATTTTTCAACTATGAGACTTTTGGTAATATTACTCAGAACAAGAAAAACATTAAAGCCATAATTAGAAGGATTCAAAAGGGGTTCGAGAGGGATGACTCAGCTTACCTTACTCATATCGAAAGGCAATTACAAATTGAGTATAATAAAGTTCCTTTTTAGGAAGAACTTTTATGGTACCAAAAGTTCATACAAAATAGGATTAAGCTTAGAGACCATAACACCCCATTTTTTCATGCCCAATGATGCTTTTAATGTGGAGCACTCCTACAAGGCTCCTAAACCTAATGGGTTCCAAGCAATTTTCTATAGACAATATTGATATGTAATAGGTAGTGATATAAGCAAATTAGTTACTGATGCTTTTGAGAAAGACACCTTTGAAAGCAAGTTGTCATAGGCTTTTATTTCTTTCATTCTAAAAGTGGATCATCCTAGCAATTTCAAAGAATTTCAGCCTATTAATTAGCCTTTGCAATGTCCTTTACAAAATCATTATAATAGTACTTGTTAATAGTACTTGAGAACTGTTCTTAATGACTTTATTGGGCCTCTTTAGAGTACTTTTTCTAGGTTGGAGTACTACAAACAATGCAATTATTTTGCAAAAAAAATTTATATAATACAAAAGTCCAAGAGGAGAAAATGGAATGTTGCCTTTAAATTAGACCTAGAAAAAGATTATGACCACATTGATTGGAGATTCTTAAGCATACTCTCCTAAACTTTAGGGTTTCCAAATAAAATTGTGACTCTTATTATGCATTATGTTACTACCCATCCATAAGCATTTTATGGAATAGAAATAATGTAACATCCTATATTTTGATTTAAATAAAATGAGGTTTGTTAAAGTATAATTGGAATAGATTTGGATAGAATTTATTAAAAAAAAAAAAAGTAAACAGTAAAACCGCCTATGAACAGTGTCGATGAACAGTAAACCGCGTATGAACAGTTAAACCGCCTTTGTACAGTGACGATGACGTCATCAATGACATCAGCATGATGTCATGGCTGACGTCACATCCGCGTACAGTACGCGTACAATCCGTGAACAGTTACCGCGAACAGTGTTTCCGGCATGAACAGTAAGGCGGTGAACAGTGTTTCCGACGGTGAAACAGTAACTTCAAAAATTTTCTATAAAAAGGGGGTTGCAGACGAAATTTTCATTTCTTCACTCCTATCCAAGGTTCTCAAAGGTTCTAAGGTCATATCTCGCCATTTTCTCCCATACTAAACCTCCTAAACTTAGATTTTTCTTCAGATTTGTGATTCTACGTTCGATCTAAAGGATTACAAGTAAGTTTTTCTAAGTTTGAAGTTAGATTTACCGTTCGTTTCTCTTCTTCTTCTTCTTCTTATAGATGTTCATGATATTCTTAGGAAAACCTCCGTTCTAGAGTTAAACCTTCGGTTAAATCCTTGTAAAAGCTCTGTTTTGAGGTAAGGGGGCTCTACTTTATCATTTTGTTATGTTTATTACTTGTATTCTCATAGATCTTGTCATGTATGTGATTATATGTGGAATAATCCTTGTTTTATGAAAAATAATCGGTGAATAGTGAGAATAATTGGCTGTTTATGTGATTTATGATGAATACATGGTGAAAATGTGATATTATGTCCAAATAAGGCATGATAAGGTATATTGAGGATAGTTGATATGATTATATGATTTTGTGATATGAAATATACAAAGAGATGGAAGTTTTATGTTTGAATATATTGTGTTTCATGTAAAAATGATGTGTATTGTTAATATGCCATGGTTTGATGTATATGATGAAAAGTATGTGGAAATATGATGAAAAATATGTGTGAACATGAGAAATAGCATATGTAAACATGTGAATATACTCGAAAGAGTATGAGATGGAAAAAGATATGATGTAAATAGTTACAGAGATACACTGGGGAAGTGGAAGATGGAGACGATATGGGATATCTTGGGGAAATGTAGGGTGGTGAGTGACATTCAGGATTGTGCACGGAATATTGTGTTCGAATGCACCACATGGCCACACACTCATTTCTCGACTTGACTCCTGACCATTACCTTTGCTAAGGGGCTGTCTATTGCATGCGTTGTATCCGTATTGCATTGGGCCATCCGGCGACTATTTACATGAATGTGTAAGACCTCGAGATAGAGGCATCGGATAACTGTGGCCACAGGGTGCGGTAAGCGCGGATAAAAGTAAAAGAAATTGTGAATCTGTGTAATGTAATACGCGTTGAGATGAGAATATGCTTTATATAACCTTGTGATATGTAATGCCATGATGTTTTCTATAATCGTGATAAGATGTGTTTTGTGAAGAATGTATATGTTATGTATGAGTGGTAGGGTAGAGACTCACCCTTACACAACATTTTTCAGGAAACCAGGTTGAATAGTACCAGGCTCACAGTGCATGGATGGATGAGAACTGCTATAGGACTTAGTTATATTGAGTTATGTAATGAATATTTTCAGTTCCATAGCATTCTTTTGAAACAGTTGTAAAACTACTATTCCTCTTTATTTCTGATGAAAACTTTAGAATCTTTGTTTTCCTAAAGTACTTATGAATTAATGAAATTTTACTCTATGAACCTTATATCATTTCAATGTCTTTCCTTATTAGAAAGTTTTGAAGGAAAATTTATTTTACCATATTAATTTTTATGAAAATTTATCATATATTGAGGAAAGAAATATAAGGTGTTACAAATAAGATTTTTTTTTTCTTCAAATTGCAGCCTCTGCCAAGGTGATCCACTCTCTCCATATCTCTTCCTTTTGTGTATGGAAGTGTTGGTTCTTGCTATAGAAAATTTTGTGAAGAATAATCAGTGCACCCAGTCAAGGTTAGTAAAAATGACCTAGCTTATCCCATCTACTTTTTTGTTGATGATGTGCTTTTATTTGTCAAAGTTAAAAGCTCTAAAATCAAAATCATAAAAGAAATTCTTGACTAGTTTAGTACTATGTTTGGTATGAAGGTTAACTTGAAAAAATATCAGATTTATGCTTCAGTTGGTTCCAATAGTTGGAAACAAGTCAAGTTCACCTTCATTTTAGGTATTTGTTTTACTTCTTCTCTTTATAAATATTTAGGTTTTCTAATGATCTTATGTAGAGTGAAAAGAAGACACTTTGACTTCATTGGGGAGAAAATTTTACATAGACTTATTAATTGAAAGTATAGTTTCCTTAATAAAGCAGCACATTTAACTCTAACTAAGTTAGGTATTACAACATTCTCAACATACAACATATAATTATATTAACTGTCTTAATCTGTTTGTCACTCAATTGATAAGTGTATGTGGGATTTCCTTTGGCAGAATAATGACAGAAAGGAAATTAACCTGATGAACTGGAACACAATCACTCATAGAATCCAAAATGGTAGACTTGGTCTGAGAACAACTAAGAAAGCTAATGTGGCTTTATTGGGTATAAAAGTTTGAGAAATGATGAACAAAAGAGACAAATTTTGGGTTCAACTGCTTGTAATAAAATATGTAAAGGAAGATAATTTGTTACATCATAATAAAGATAAAGGGTCTCACTCTTGACAAATAATCAAAAAAAAAAAAATATTATGAGGGATAAATTTATTTTTCGACTTGGTAATGGATAAGTTTCCTTGTTGTATCATAATTTATCGAGACTAGGCAAATTATGTGATTACACTTTTTATGTTAACATTCAAGATATAGAGTTGCAAGTTAAAGACGTTTAGATCCAACAAGTGTAAAATTTTTCTCAAATTGCCACTTTAATACCAACATCAATTACCTCAGTCATTCATGAATTGAACCTATCAATTAATAGTTATGTTGAGGACAAGTTTATTTGGTCAAACAATTTGAAAAGAAATTATATAACTAACCATGACAGCAAACAAATACAATAGGAATGTTAGTAGGAGAAGCGCCAATAAGACTATTGTTTAGATTTTGACCAAAAAATGAGACTTTAATTGGTTTATTGGTGGGAGAACACCATACTAGTACATTAGTTGGAAGTGGATTTGGTGTCTTCCTTTTGTTTAAAAGATTAAATTCTTAGTTTGCCTTATTTATTATGATGTCCTTCTCATAAATTTCTTAAGGCATAATAAGAACTTGACGTCTTTACCTTCTTACTCGAGGTGTTACATTTACACTGAAGATATTCTTCATTGTGTCAGAGCTGTCCAACAATTCGAAAAATCTAAGTTCGTGCAAGTATATAGATTGAAGGGTTTGCATCTTCTTTTGCTGTCAACAATTGGATATGACTCAACATAAAAGAAATTCTCCTTTATATTTAGTTACACTATGGTTGATATGATGGCTAGGAATATTGATTGTATTGTTGGAAAAAAGATCTCAATTTACAAAATGATGGTTGATGTTATAAATCTTGCTAATCAACTTCATTTATGTGAATAAGTGCAACAATCTTAGGCCCGCCTAAAGTGTTAGGTTTGTTAGGAGGTTGATCAAAATTTTGAATTCATTCTTAATGTTGATGAAAGTGTATAGAGAGTACAAGAAGAGCTAGTTTTGGTGCTCTTATTAGAATTAAGTATGGAAATTGGCTTAGAGGAATGCTAAACTTATAGTCATGCTTTAAGGGTTAAAAATGAATCTAAATATCCAGCATATCTTATGTTACTCTAATGTGACAAAAGTCATAAACCTTGTGATGAAAGTTGTTCTACATTTTCATAAGTATGCTAATTTCATCTAGGATATAAAGAAGTGGTTGAGAAAAGATTGGCAAATCACTATTAGACACATTCTATGTGAAGGCAACAAATGTGCATATTTTTTAGCTAAGTTAAGAGCTTCTTTAGATTGTGGTTTTAAATATTGAGTCTCATCTCCTATAAACTTGAGATTATTTCTTGAGGTTGATGTTAGAGAAATCTGATATCTAAGACTATAATTATTTTATTTTAATTATTTCTTTACTTTTTTCTATCAAAAATAAAATATTAAATGTGTTAAGTACAATGAAAAGGTGTTACACACCAAGAAATAACACATTATAGCGTCATTACTTTTGGTAGTAATATAGTCTTCAAATTTAATTAGTAAACATTTACTCCAACAAGATAATATGATACTTATGTAAATTATAATAGTTATTGTTATACATTAAAAAATTAAATATTACTTAATATTATTATATTAACATGATAAAAGTAAAATGCATTTCACAACATCAAAACATGCTACACATGTAAAGAGATGATGTTGTGGTGAAGCCACTTTTATGGCTTAGACATATATAAAGGAATAATTGAAAAGGAAGTAGCATAGCAAATCTTCGTTACTATAGTTATCCTTAAACTGTGAAGAAAGGAGAATAAATCTCCTATAATTTTGGTATTACAATGAAAAGTTATAGTCATTTTGTAATGCATCTCATTTCTTAGAGCACTGAGTATCCTAAGTATAGATAGATACAAAGAAGAGAAGTTAGAGTTTCTCCTATGAGGTTTCTTTTATGTTGTTTTCTTCTATATTATTAAGAGATGATATTATTGTTCTCTCCTTATAATTAGAGAAAAATTGTATTTTTTTTCTACATAGTAAAAGTTTAGTTTTGCAAATATGTATTATATATACTATGGTTATTGTTCTCTCCTTGTAATTAAAAAAAAAATTGTACTTTTCTTTTCACATAGTAAAAGTTCAATTTTAATATTTTTTTAACTCTATTTTAATTGTAAATATTTATTATATATGTGGCATCTTTTGAAAGAGCATCACGCATGTCATACTTTGGTTTGTATCACCTTTTGCTTTAATTTTTCCCGTTGAAATTACCAATCTCAATATTTTGTTTATGAAATTGCCTATTTTTAAAAATTAGTTTTTAAAATAACCCTATTTGGATCAATCTAACATCTATTAGTTCTGAAAAAATAAGTCAACCTCCAGAAGGATGACATTTGCTAAGGTCGTGCTTATCAAGTTATATGCTTCTAAATAGCTAACAACTATTCCTGCCAAAAATTGGAGTTTAAGGAATTCTGTCTGATTTGACAAAATACTTATATAAGAGTCGTAAATTTTAATTAGATATGGACCAAAATAAATTATTAGATGTCAAGAGATAAGGGGAAGAGTGATGCAATTTATTGGCAATGACCTTGGGTTGGATCCAGATACAATTTTTTTTATATGATAGAATTAGCATTGCTTATTTAGTTATATGGTCCTGGTGAACCTTTAATGTCTAAAATTGATAATGAAGGTCCGTATCTCCATTGGAGTAAGTTCTAAAACTAGCTTCTCTGGATCTACTGGTCCTCCCCTTGACACCTTGGGTTCTGGAAGTGACCCTTCAACTTGCCAAACCAATCTTTTTCTCTCCATTTCTATTCTTTCTTGGTTTGCTGACAAGCTCACTTCAGTTATTTTATTTATCTGAATACAAGGGAATTACATATGAAACGCATTGGAAAAAGCATGCTAAATAGTAGTATGAAATAATTAGCTATTACAGGATTATAGGTTATCATGTTGTTCTACCTGTTTGTTGGGAAACACCTTTTGAAGTTCTACAATTGCCTTGCCTGAAAAATGCTTGTCCTCACCAATCTTGCATTGGTAAAGAAAAAGAACTCAGTGTGATAAAATCATTTAATTGGCTTCTAAGAAATCACTTGCACAATAGTATATTATAAGCTATTATACAAATGAGAAATGCTAGCAACACTCTCTCACTAACACACTCTCTATTATTAGTTAAAATTTATTAGAAACTATCAAAATCATGTAGGTCACACTCTTTCTCACTCCTACATTAATGTTTCTCTCTTATACTCTTATAGTTTTCAATAAATTTTAGTCAATAGAGAGAAGTATGTTAGAGCGTATGTTGCTAGAATTTCTCTTGTACAAATAACCAGTAGCCTATGATGCAGAACAGAAACAAAATCATATCATGACTCTTTAGTAGTATATTAGAAAGATCATATGGCCTGAAAAGTTTTATATAACTTGCTAAAGCCAGATTACATGGTTGGATAATTTTCAAAACAAGATTAGAACTATTCACCTCTTGCTTATACAGGAAAATGTAAGAGTGTATTATTAACAAGTACATATACCTCATATAAGTGTGCCAGGCGAAGGAGAACTTTTCCATCACCAAGATCCTGCAGAATTCAAGAAGATGGGTTGACATTAGCAGTGAGCAAAAACCAAATAAATTTTCAAAGTGACCACCCAGCTTATTTAGGAATTTAAATTCAGGACAAACATCAACAGGTCTAATTACACTGCCTATTGGAGTGTGAGGAAGTGCCAAAGACAAATGTTCTGGTTTTCTTGTCCTTGGATAATTCTAAGACATAGTATGTCTCTTCATTAAAAAGGGTGAAAGATATGCACCTGTAGGGTTATTATAGCAACATTATTTGGCAAGTGGTATGAGGAGTCTATTCCTGAGAAGGTTGTGACATGAGAATCTCTCCAGTTACCTTCACTCTAGAAAATGTGTGAAAATGAACAAAACATTCATCAGCATTAAGTCACATCAGCCAACTGGGCTCTTTACAAACACTTTTAACAACCATTCTTTAACCACCTCTGTGAAGGCCAAAAGAAAGGGTGAGTATATCTCCTGACCAAATGATCGACGCCATCTAGTGCCCTCTCCTACAGGATCAATTCTGAAATAGTACTTTCCTAGTACCTGCAAAATTTATTGTACATGATGAATAAGCCAGAAGTGAAAACTATGATCCTTGCCAACCCAAAACTCAAATGCTACTTAGATTTTCTTACAGTTAATCCAGTGCATTTATCGTGGATGCAAACTGTTTCATTCAGTGCCTCTGCAACTCCTCTGGAATCATCCTGAATTAACCTCCTATATAAAAGGGGAGGAGAAAGAATGAAAACAGTGGAGTTATTGAATGATACATAATGAGCATAAACAATTGAACCACATAACAAACCTATGAATGATACATAATGAGCATAAACAATTGAACCACATAACAAACCTATGAACCATTAGCTCCAATTGTCCATCTACAATGCTGGAGCCCCCCACAGCTCTATCTACCAATATAGAAAACTCTCTGCTTTTATCTTTCAGGTAAATCCCAAGGTTGATCTGAAACATGAATCTAGATTTCATTAATCAACAAGTTCAAGGATTGTGTCTTCGTGTGTATAAATGTAGCATCTTGCAACACACATGGTTCAACAAAACATGTCATACAGGGTAATAGTTTCCAGCAACAGGTTGGTTTACTTCCAAGTCCCAGTCTTTTCTATAGTCTCGAACCTGTTAAAGGTATGCATTATCATAACAATTCATTAGGTTAGGCATTCATATGGAAAACCGTAACTAGAACTCAATTGCTCAACTCTTTGAGTTACCCGTTCAATGAAATCACGTCCATTGGAATCAGTATAGAAGGTTTTGCTGCTTGCAAGATTTGTTTTAATCTCAGTAGCAATTTCTTTGCCAACACCATCATCAATGGGTATAGGTCCAACCTGATGTTAAGAGCTTTATCATGATTAGTAGCTCTTAGAGAATAAGTTTTTACCCACATCGGTAAAGTAGGGAGGAAAAATAAGACTTACAATAAACTCAACTTCAGCATGTTCTTTCCCCTTGTATAGTCTAGTGATCTGTTCAATAAAGCCATGGTGTCGAATATTGAGTACTGATGCTTTCGATGAGGGACATAAATTCAAACTCTTAAAAATTGGTTATATTATATTTTATTTTCATGCAAGTGACATAATAACACATTACTTTTCTTTATTTAAGCAACTTTTAACTCCAACTCTGCAACTCTTAAATGGATTCCTACAAAATATCATATTTTCATAGTAATCAATATTTTTAAAGAAAAATTGTTAACTGATTTTTTTTAACTTTGCACAAAATAAAAAATACAATATATTAAAAATAAAATAATTATTTTATAATTATTTTTTCTCGCAAGTATAAATTGAAACATTAGAGCATCTTAAACCTTGCACTACAATCAAGTTGCTTAAATTTTAATTGAATATTTTTTATATACTCATATAAAGACACGTCACTCTTATGCTTTTAATAATTTAAGAAATTATATTCTTCAATCATTCAACTTTATTTTCTTTTAAATAGACCCCAAGTTATATCTCATTTTTTTTTTCTGTTTGTGTTAATTTTTTTTATTTTCCCGTGTAATTGAACCCCTGTTTCTCCGATAAGATGCGGGAATTTATATTAGCAATAATTGCTTATTTAAAATGCCAGCTTGGAACACTCTAACGGTAATTCATGTTAAGATACACTTGCTTAAGAGGTTTTGAATTTTAAGAAACCAGCGTTGGATATGCTCTAGAGATTTGAGAACTTTTATTCGTGTTCTTAACAGAATTCATGTTATTTCTCAGTGGCATACACTTGTGTAACTATATAAGAACCATCAATGGTTGAAAGAATCAAGAATCAAGAATCAAGAACCATTAATTTTCTTTGTTATGTCTATAATATCTATTTTTTTTAGACCACTAAAACGAAAAAGTTCTCCATCCGAATATTTAACGGAGTTGCGTTCACTAAAACTCGATTTCAAGACCATGAACAACTCTTAATCCATGATGATTTATATTTTCTAATTCAACTCTTTTTAAATGAAAACAAAAAATACATAAAACAATAAATTAAGAGTTTTTTCACCATTCACCTTTTCTGACTGACAAGCCTTATAGTGGTTTGTAAAGCCTTTCCAAAGCTCTGGATTTGAATTTTTGACATTGCTAATAAAGTTTACTCAAGGTTACACAGTTCATTATTCTTATTGCCACCAATAACTATTGAATAAAATAAAGTATCCAAAATTAATTTCAAAAAGGTTAAGTTCATTTTGTACTTTAATTTCAACTAATAATAAATATATTTTTATTTTCTCACTTTACACATTTTATTTTAAAAGAATCAAATTCTATAATATCATAAAATTGTCATGGAAATACTGCAAAGACCAAATTAAAAATAACATCCAAAGTTCCAAACATAACATATTTTTTTTGTCTTTAAAACTTACACTCATTTTTAATTTGATCCTACGACATTATACTTTGTTATAACAACGATAACAGATTCTGAAGACATATTTGAAATCGATTAAAAACTCGTTTAATATAGAGATAACATTAAAAATAAATGATCAGGGCCAAAAACAATGTTACGTACGATACCTGGTATATCCACGAATCGATCTCCTGATGCACTTCATGCACGATAGGTCCCCGAAAAACTTCGAGAGGAGACTGAAAGGTTTTTAAATAAAAACTCATTAATTTCTCGTACCATTAAATATTAGCCATTGAACGTAAATATTTAGATAAGAAGATTTCACACCTTCACGTGTGTGATGGGAGTCGCTGAACCAGCGGGGCGAAAAATATATGCTCCAGATGCCTTTAACAATTCATAACATTTATATTAATATCTTGCCATAAGTAATCATGATATAACCATCTATCATTTGATAAAATGAATAATCAATTCAAATTCTATGGATAGAAAAAACGTCATCACCTGAGCAGTTCGTGTTCCATCATATTCATACCCAGTGTAAAATTTATATGTCTGCTCTAGAGATTCTTGGACCTTTCATTGTGAACAGAAATTTAGAACGCACTGTCATGTTAACCTTACAGAATACATCTTTGGAAGCATTAATGTAGAAGGGTTAAGATTTTGGCTATACATTGGGATAAATAATAATTTGCTATCCAAATCACAAACCTTGCTTCTGCTGTTGATATATTGGGTTAGTTTCCCTTCCTTCACAGAATAAAATAGTTTCAAGTTTCCTAGGCCCACTTGAATTGTGTCACTCTGATTCTCTGACTTGTATGCTGTATATCTATCTGAAATAGTAGCTGCAATGCAATTGCAAATACTCTTCTTTAGGAAAAACTGAGGTTCACTTTCACACGGAAAAATATAGTTTTGTCTTGTATTTGCATTAGTGTTAGCACAAGTTGCAGGAAGAGAGTCAGTAATCAGGACTAACCTGCTTGTTTGGCATTGGATACATAGTAAGTGCTAAAACCAAGTGGGGGAACAGTTGCTGAAAAAGCAAGCCAATATTTGGGTTTTACAGTTGGAGACACCCCCAAGTATGCTGCAGTGTGATAGTTTCTTAAACCATGAATAGCATCAAGTATTGGCAGCAGCTGGGATTGGATTTCTTTTCCACTGGAATCCCGAACAACAACATTTTCATTGACAACCTATGACAAATTTGATAGACAAGTCATGTCAAGCAAAAGCGGTGTTTGAGGATGAACTGTTTTGTCCTTGCAATATGACTGTCCAAATTGTGATTGAAACATTCTTCATTCATGCCGATACTTGAGGTAATTCAACAACACAAGAAAAAAAGCACAACAATGCTATGCCTAGTAGCCATCAATTGGCAAATATAAGCAAAATATTGAATAAATGCTTGTGCATGTAGCAGATAATATTTATATGGCTCATGGATTATTCATAATTTAACAAGAAAATATTAGAAGAAAGGAGGTACTGAAGTGTGATTGAAGGAAGAAACTCACAGGAATCCTTATGACATCCTCTCTTTTCCATCCTAAAGGATTGTAAACAACAACCACCTACAGGAAGCAATACAGTGGGAAAATCTTGTTATGTAAGATTATTGCATTGTAATTAGCAAAAGATTAGATGTCATAGCTTCTCACCAGATCTTTCCCACTTGAGAAGTCAACTTCTGATGCAGGACAGTAACTTATGTTCAGAAGTGGACACTGTAATGACAAGATGGAAGAAATAAAACGAGTTAAAATAGAAAACAATGGATGCAATGAAATGACCCGACCAATTATTCAACTTTGCTTCTTAAAGTAATGCAACTTTTCACTTCATTTACTGCTTTTATTTTGTGCTGAGTGGATAATTGGCTAGAAACTACTTCAAGAAATTGCATAATAAGCTTTCTGATAGTTATGAATTGTAAATTCCTGATTTTGTTTTACTTCCTTGATAATTTCTCATTGGGAAAAAATATGAATGTCTAAAAGGATTCAAAAAAACCTGAAACCTTCTCAAATTTGTTACATAGATAATGGTGCATAACAATTACTGATGCTTTAGTCTATTAAATGCATCTGCTCCAGTAAAACACGCATGAAAGGCCTGTAAATCCTTGTAGTCTCTTCTTCTCAAAATCTGTAGACACTATTTTCTTGAATAATAATTTTGTTGATTCCATAAAAAATGTTCAAAAGAAACAATGGTTAATTCATGAAATATATGTAAAAATTTTAGAAAAAAAGGCATAGGATTACCAGCATTGAATTTTTGGATTATCTCTGTCAAAAGTGATATTATCAGAGCATTGACATGCATAAGTTCATGAGCTTCTTTGTCATACAAAAGAAAAAGAAAAGGGAAGGAAAATGATACACATTTAGGGGTAACCATAGTACTGAGTAATTTATCTTGAACGTAATCTACTCTATAGATTGAATTATGCAATAAATTGTAGTCATCACAAAGCCATATGCCTTATGATGTTATTTGAAGACTAGTAATCAACAGACCGTAGGCTAGTAAAGTAAGCAGGGTACAACAGTTCACAATTGTTGAACAAAGGAACATCACTGCTTGCCTGTTGAAATTTAATCTGTGGACTCCTACAACCTGTTTTAGTTGCCCCCTCTGTCAAACATGCAAGTGATGTTGCAACAACTTTTTCAGCCTAAATAAGACATTGAAAAGGTAAAAAAAAAAATTGGGGTTATAATTAAGACAATAAAGTTCAAAGAGAAAAAACATTATTATTACCTCTGTGTATCCTATTGAAAGTCGTTTAGCATAATCATCAGCAACATGCTGCTTTTCTGTACCAGATACTGCATCATGATGTTGAGCAATAGCTAAAGCCTCAGCCAAAGGGTCAATTTTAGGACCTAAGGCACTCTTCCCTTTAAAATACTCCAACTGCCTTGCTGCCTGTTTCAAGATTGAAGGGCAATAAGAGGCAAGTTGGGGAATTCTGATAACATTCCAAAATATTCACTCCAGTGGAAAGCAAGGTTGAATCAATTATAAATTTATCATACTCTTAATCACAGCTTCCATCTGAAAAGAGGATCCTCTTAGAGTATCTTAAATCTAACCAAATACTTAATTCAATTAACAACAGTTAGAAGGTTTACCAAGTAGTAGCCACTCATCAATCTAACATAACCTTTGAGAGCTGGTCTACTTGTGAAATATCCCGTCCAATAGGCATTTACACGATCAGCATACCTAATGAATGCATGGTCTAAAATATGAGATTATAAATTGAGAAAGAAGAAGAAAGTTAAATATGCAGCTAAACATGAAGCCATTGTTGATGTAGGAAGTGCAGCCAACCAAATGTTATTCTCAAAGGTGCATTTGAAGACATAGTTTAACTAAGCGCTATTTAATAAAATGATAGCTCACACCATCAATTTAACCATGAAACCTATTGGAATAAGATGAAAACAGCTTATTTGGATAAGCTATAACAAGAAGCTTATTGAAATAAGTTTAAAAGAGCTTATTGGAGTAGTAAGTTGTTTCAATAAGCTCTTCCAAGTAGACCAAAATCATGTTGCAACCATAAGCTACAATGTGTAGCTTTTTCTTGAACATGATTGAGTTGGTAGCTCATATATTGCACATTTTGCATTTGGAACTCACGGAAAGAAGTCATCAGTCTTGATTGGCCAGGCCTCATTTGCAGCATGTTTTGCATCAGTATATATTGATGGAGTCGAGTATAGGGCATGAACACGGCCATCCTAAATAAGCATTATCCATCTGTCACATTAGTATGTCAAAGCACTCTAAACTAAAAAGAAAAGGTGAATTTGATTTGAATTCATGTGCAGATGGACAATGGAAAATTAGGTAGCTTAGTAAATCATATAAAATGTCATTTATCTGCAAAGTGAATATATTTTACCTTGGATTAGATCAGTCAAACTTAGCAGGTCAAGGAGAACAATATTAAATAGCTAAAATGCAATAATTAAGTAAACAGAAAAAGAAAATCTCAATTAAGCAAAGAGTAACAGATAATAACTTGATTAACATAGTGAATAAACTTGTCCATTTGCCGAAACCAGGTCTCTGCATACTGGTACTTGAAATCGGTCCCCATTGTCCACATTATGTGATTTGTGCGCATAATTTTGGCCTGAAACAGGACAGCCATTGGAATTTCTGACTCAAATCATTTTCTATGTCGAACTGATAAGCTTTAGATCATTTGAATCACAATAAATATGAATTGAAAATAGTATTTCATTTGGAGTATTTCTATTTTCATTTCTCATAATTTCAGACACATCAATTCTATATAGTAAAATCATTTAAATAAAGCCAACTGCAGTTTATAGAACCAAACATCGAGTCTTATGATAAATTTCATACCTGTGATATTGCAGCTGTGACAAACTCATTTACTCTTTGGGGGACATTGTAATCAAATAAATTGACATCATCCTTCAGGTTGAAAAAAGAAAAAGGAAAAAGTCTACTTAACACTCAAACAAAATGAAATTGTCCCTATGACAATATCTGACTTGGATCTTACCTGAACAATGGGAGAATCGTCATTTACTTCATAGTAGAATCCACTGGGAGGTTCATAATTCTCAGGGAATGCACCAGAAAATATCTGTAACCATTAACAATTTTAAGGATTTGTAAGTAAAAGAATTTAAGGGACAATTAAGTGAATCAAACAGAAGCAAGCAAAGAACATTGTTTTCTTGTCCTATGCAGCATCAATATAAACATGAACCACTTTGGATTACTCACCTGTGAAGATGAACCAAGACTCTTAGAGCCCCGCCACACAACTTCAAGAGTTTTTTCATTTTTTCTCTTAGCTCTATCTTGGTAGTCTATCCGTGCGAAGAATAGAGAGTCAAATCCAACCTATGCCAACAACGATTGTGCTCAAGAAACAAGTAGCAACGCTATACAGAAAAAATAAGGAGATTATGTTGATAAATCAACTTTAATATAATTTTTTTCTCTCAATCAAATCTAGTATATACTTGGGCTAAACAGTACCTCTGCTCCCAACAAGTAGGCCTGCACTGCAGAATGCCCAAATGGATCAATTTGCCATCCTATTCTCGGAGTCACGCCAAATTCTTCTTTGAGAAATTGATGCCCAAGAGTTGTCTGATCAATCATGTCAATATAATGAGTAGCAGCCTCATCATGCATACAAAAACCACCATTTCTGCAAAGGAAAATCCTTGAAGCTAACTCAATGTAATACTAGTACTTCAAAACAGAAAAACAGCTGTCACTTATCAAATTTCCATTGACTTGCAATAATGGAAAACAAAAATACTTTTGCTTAGTGTTATAATAATTAAGCCAAATACTAACCAATATCCTTATAACACTAGTTAAAGAATAACCAAAAGTTTTGGATAAAAGGCCTGTTTAGAAGAGCTTATAAATAACTTATCAAAATAATTGAAGACTCCAATAAGTTTTTTTTAGTTTATTTCAATAAATTTATTAATATAACTTATCAAAATAAATTGTTTTATCTTATCCTAAAAGGTTTCATAGTTATATTTAATGCATAAGCTATCATTTAAAAAGAACTTATTAAATAAGCGTTTAATTAATCAGTGTATTCAAACTCACCCAAATTATGTTATTAATTCCTAACTATAATTTGCAATGTATTGTCAACTTGATTTAAAAAGAAAAAAAAAATTCAATAACTAATAATCATGTGCTTCATTGAATAGGCAGAAAGCGGTAAGGTAGCTATCATTTATGAATCTTTCAAATCTCCACTTTCTACAAGCTAACCGAAACAGTATGAAGAAAGATGAGATAGATGAATACATGAACTCCAATTGACCAGAGTTGACCAGCTTCTTGACTACGCGGTGAACAGCCTCACTTTGTTCGCTCCACCATCGCTGGAAAAATGCCTGCAATAGTAATACACAATCACATACAGTAACATTTATGAATCCATGACATGGTTCAAAGCAAGACATTGGATGCAAATTAAGCTAGCTTGCCTGTTCAACATATATGAACTTGCGATTCTTATCTGCCAACAATGCAGGTACCAGGGAATCTAACACGTTTTGAACACACGCTCCCTGCACTTCCCCAACACGTCAAGATCTTAACTGAGATACATTGATAGAAAGAGAGAAAGAGCATGAATGAACGTGTGAGTGACCTGAATGGAGTTGTTGGAACCAACGTAGTATTGGTCAATGGTCTTCAACCATCCAACGTCGTCGTGAGTGTGAGGAACTAAGTGAACGTTGAGCTTCCCAGGAACAATGTACGAGGTAGTGTTGTACTTTATATACTTGGATTCCGAGGAAAGAACAGACACACACACCACCAAGAGCGTAATCCATGGAAACAAACCACTCTCCATGGAACTAAGCAAGAAACCTTCGATGTAGCTCTATCGGTTTTGCTTTGAAAGGGGTACTGTAAGACAATTTGGTGAGTAAAGTAAGGAGGAGTCACTGTCAGGTGAGGTTTCCCATGAGATTAAAAAAAAAGAGTAATGATAAGAGTGAGGGTGCCTCGTCCAATACGAAAAAGTAAATATTGATAGTGAATTTAAGTTTAATAATATTAAATAAAAGTAAAAATATTATGTTTATTTAAAAAATAATTAATTTTAAATTTTAATTAGTTTCTATAATTTATTAACTAATTTTTAATGTGTATTAATCACATATAATAAAAATTTACATATAGTAATTTTTTATAAAAAAATTATATAATACTATTTAAATTTAATGCGTTAATAATATTAAATCTTATAATTTTACTGAAAACTGACTATTTATTAGAAGTGTTGAATAAGCAAACCAATACTCTTTAAATTGTATAATCCAACTGAAAATAACCAAGAATCGACAAAATTAAGAAAACAAACAGAAAATAAAATAAAATAAAAAAGACGCTCTTTTCTCTTGGGTTCGGGCTTGGTTCCAGCTGAGAAACCCGAACTAAACGAGCCTACACAGAAACCTTGATTTTCTTCAACTTCTATTATATGTCTACCCTCCCGTTGTGCCGCAACCTCTCTGACGATTGTCATCATCTTCGCTCTGCCTCACCTCACTTTCTCCCTCCATCTCAGATATGTCTATATAGGCCATCGACAATGGCAATCGAGCTCAGCGCTTAGTGGCCTTTTCAGGTACTTTAATCCCCACATTCTCTCATGCTTTCATGTCCTGCTGCATTGTTGTTTTGCTGTGCTTTGTTCAGTGCTCAACTGTCATTCACAACTGGGTCATTTCATTCTTGGCGGAGGATAACTATGTTAGGAAATTCAACTATGAACTTAAGATACCAGAGATCATTCTATAAACCCTAGTGCCGGCGCATTAGATGCCTGGGAATCACAAAACTACGAAAGAAACCCTCTACCAATAGTTATTAAACCAACCTGTTTCTGAGGTTTTAAAAATTCCTATAATGGAGTTTCACTAAACACAGATTAGGTTGCCTGTCAATTTATTTAATTAATGAACTTTCAAGGATGATAATTAATGTATTCGTGTTTGCTGTATTTGTATGTGTTATGTGTGTGAACAGTTGGTTTTGAAATACCTATTCGTAAGAATTAGTTATAAAAAACTGAAAAAGTGTCAAGTAAACGTGTTTATGTTTGTGCATTTGAGTATAAATTATGTATTTCTATAACAATTTGGAGATCTAATTTATTGTGAGAATTTGATATGTTTCTGCACTTTGTGTGTACTTTTTATATAAACTATGACAACAGGTGTATGAAAATTGAAAACCGATTTAGGTCCAATCCAAACCGCATTTAAGTGATTTGGTCTGGATTGGTTTTGATATTGGACTCCAACCGATCCAAACCAAATCGCATGTACTTTTTATGATTTGCTCGGATGATCCTTGACTTCAAAACTGAATCAAACTGCATCGGAAACACCCTTATCTTTAATTTCATTGTCTTTGTCAAACAATATTAACTCTGTCTAATGCTTTGTTTTAAAATTGTAAGCTGATTATAAGTTTGTGAAAATATGTGCAGCTTGAGGAAGCAGAGACTGTTCATGGATGACTTCCATTGTGGACGCACTAAACCAGATCACCATCAAGCACTCATGGAACACTATTTACCCACAACTCCGCCTCCATCATGTTCATATGATGAAAAGTTAAGCTGATAATCAATCCATTATTCCTCTTCAGCACACACTGAACTCACTGAACAACTTCAAAAAAATCAAACGTTAAGCTTTGTGAGCACTATTTTATGTCTGGCTTGTGTCCATCATCTTCTTCCTCATCTTTCTCTTCCCATGGCCCTCACACCCCATTCTATCTTCACAAACCCAATGCCTCAATTTGCAAACTTTCGGTTCTTCTCATCCTTACAAAGACTCAAAACCTTTCCTTTTTCCATCCACCAAATGGGTATGGCTTCTGTTGCCGATACCCTCTATACCCATCTTCACAAAAACGATGACAGTGTTGAAAATTCATTGTCTAAGGTTAAACCCAAATTGGACTCAAAATGTGTCATTCAAGTTCTGAGCAAGTGCCATCCCAAGCAACCTCAATTGGGTGTTAGGTTTTTTGTTTGGGCTGGGTTTCAACATGGGTATAGGCACAGTGCTTATATGTACAGAAAAGCTTGCAATTTGCTTGGGATTAGTGAAAATCCTCAGATTATTTGTGATGTGGTTGAGTCTTATGAGGCTGAAGGGTGTCTAGTCACTGTTAACATGATTAGGGAGGTGCTGAAGCTGTGTAAAGAGGCTCAGCTTGCTGATGTGGGTTTGTGGGTGTTGAGGAAGGTGGTGAGTTTTGACTTGAATGCTGACACTGTGATGTATAATGTAGTTATAAGGTTGTATTGCAAGAAGGGTGATATTGAAGTGGCTGAGAAGTTGGTGAGGGAGATGAGTTCGAATGGTCTTAGTCCTGATTTGATTACTTTTATGGCTGTAGTTGAGGGGTTGTGTGTTGCGGGTCGAGCTGAAGATGCTTACTCTGTGCTCAAGGTTATGAGAGGGCATGGATGTTTGCCCAATTTGGTGGTTTTGTCAGCCGTTTTAGATGGGTTGTGTAGGTGTGGATCTATGGAACGGGCATTGGAGTTGTTGGAGGAAATGGAGAAAAGTGGGGATTGTAGTCCAAATGTTGTTACTTATACATGTGTGATTCAAAATTTCTGCAAGAGAGGGCAGTGGAGTGAAGCATTGGATATTTTGGATAGAATGAGAGCTTTTGGGTGTCATGCTAATCATGTTACTGTTTTTACTTTGATTGAGAGCCTTTGTGCCGACGGTCATGTTGATGAAGCTTATGGGTTGATTGATAAGTTTGTGGTGGAACATGGTGTTTCGTACAGTGATTGTCACAGTTCACTTGTGATTTCTTTGATAAAAATAAAAAGGCTTGAGGAAGCAGAAAAGCTCTTTCGGAAAATGCTTGCTGGTGATGTCAAACCTGATACTTTGGCATCTAGTCTTTTGCTGAAGGAGCTCTGTACAAAGGAACGAGTATTGGATGGATTCTACTTGCTTGAAGCAATTGACAATATGGGATGCTTGTCTTCTATTGACTCCGATATATATTCTATTCTCTTACTTGGCCTTTGTCAAAGAAGCCACTTGACAGAGGCCACAAAGCTGGCCAAGATAATGATTAAGAAATCAGTTCTGTTAAGACCTCTGTACAAAGATAGTGTTATTGTTTTCCTGGCAAAATCTGGTGAAAAAGATCTTGTGCACCAGTTGACTGGCATGTGTAAGGGACTTTGACGATAAAATGTTTTATGAAAGGGGTCAGATTGATTTTTATTGGCATTGTATAGCAGCAACAGTAAGGACTGGTTTCTTTGATGTACGCTGATACTTGGTTTATTTCTTGTTGTAGGTGACAAAGTAATTTTGTTCTGATTCTTGAGAACATTATGCTTTCATTTATCTCTTTTGTTAAGTCTATTATCAGTTGTATAAACATTAGATCGTTTAACATTAGTAACTTGATAGATCAATTTTCCTTATTTGATGAAACTTCTGGTCTTTCATGTACTAAAGATAACGAGTCAAGAAAAATATGGTTGAAATTATTTTGGCCCTTTTTTATCACATATTTAGAACTGATTGATGCCATGTTTCTGCACACTGACATTCCATTTCATGATTTAGTTTACTCAGCCTTTGATATTTGAATCTGAGAGTTCAACTACTTGTATGTAAACTCACAGAGTTCCATTTCAGGCACATTCAGGGAATGAGCTCAACTGGGAGCCTAGTAGAATATCATGAAGGAGGTAAGTTTAATGTGCTTAGAAAGTGTCATGTACAAGGTTGGACATTCTGCTTAATGGCATAATAGGAATTTAGAACCTTACAATAATGAACTTGACTTTTAATTTTAATGATGATGCAAAAATATTCTTTTCTTTTAATAACACCAAAATAATTAATTTTTATTTAAAAGGCTAACTATTGATCTAAATTAATTTAGACTTGCCTGTCTGAGTATATGAGATTAAGCATTCTGAATTGAATCATGGTATTGAAGTCAGTCTTTCTATCAACTTGTAAGTGGTAGAAGGTGCTGGTGCTGGGTAATTGTAGGACGAAGCAATATCTAATATAGATTTAATAGCTCTATATTTGATTGCTGGTATATAAAATATTGTTTTATCTTGGACCTTCAGGAAATGGGAGTTGGCCCCATCATGGACTTCATCATATGTGGAATGGCTCCAAGTTCCAACTTGCATCAGCAACCTCCATCAAATGGCATGCTTTGGAGAAAACACCATCCTTTGTTAATGGTGCTTGTGCTTCTTGTCTTCCACAGATATCCAGCTTTACTAGAACACCACCTCATGCTGAGAGCATCGCATATAGACCATCAAGTGGGATCAGCATCAGTTGTTACAGCCTCACCCTGGGAAAGATAACATTCTTACTTGGGAGAGTCACCTAATGCTCTGGTTATAGATTGGGTTCTGTAGGAAATCCTGGTTTTCCTGGTAGCTGGGTGCTGCGTCCTCCTGATTTTTCTTCTCATAACATATTTCCTCATGTTGGTGGGAATGGTACAGAATTGACATCCAATGCTGGGCAGGGCTAGCAGTTATCACATGTTTTCGCTGGGAAACTTCCCATGATTCCTGTTAGAACCATGGAAGAAGAACATATGATTGATACTAATAAGAGACCTAAAGTGTGGAAGGTTTATGTTAGGAGGAGGGGAAGGAAGGAGTCAACTGCTAGTTAGTTGTTAATATGGTTAATAGATCCTACAAATAAAGTTAGATTCTGGATTAAGGAGACTTCTGGTTTTTCTGAAAATACTGTTAGGGGGAATTATTCTCTGTATAGGAGCTAACAGCTCTGGGGGATTCTTGTAAGCATGATTCTTTCTAAAGATATCAATAAAAATTGACAATATTCTTCAGTCTTTTTCTTTTTCTTGATTTTACTTCTCAGACCCTAACAATTCCAATGTCTAAATTTGATTCTACCAATGAAAGAATGAAATCTCTATCATCATAGAAGTTAAGCAAACGCTAACAATGCTGATGAAAAACGATATGAACTCAACCTAGGCTGCATATTGCGTGGGGAACACAACCAAACAGCACTTATGATAAAAAAAAATGTTCCCAGTAAGTATGCCAATTGTCTCCCTATTTTTTTGTACATTTTTGCTGCTTATGATGTTATCTTTTCATCCATTTCTAAATGAAGAACATTGCACATAGGCAATTGCTTATTTGGCCTGTGCCCTTTTCATTTTGGATGCATTAGCCATACAAATGCCATCTCTCTCTTTTTTCTTGTTCACATACCTGTGCATATTGTACATATACTTTTATTTGATTAATCAATTTTTTATGACAGATTTTACAAATTTTATAGGGATTAAAGGATGCAAATTCTTTGGCACTGATCTTTTGATTTGTTTCTTTTTTATATTATATTTGTTTAAATATTTTGACAGGTATACCTCAAAGATGCTTCTTGCTGCCATAGATGAGCAGTGCCGCGGAACCTATGATTTTTTGTATTTTTGCCAGTGATTTCAAGGCAAGTATTTATTTGGACTTGGTTGACTCTTCCCTTATATGAAGCAATCATTAATGTGTTTCTAAGTCAATTCTAAAAATGGTTGCAGAACACATGTAATGTTGGCTATGCATTCATCAATATGATTGATCCTGGTCAAATTATTCCATTCCACAAGGTTATTTGGGAATCCTTATGCAATACTGTTTTGATTTTTTTATCTTTGTGATATGAATTCTGAGTTGATTCATTTCTTTTTGTTTCTTTATTAGTTGATAAATCTAATAGATAAGAAACATTGGGCAGGCTTTTAAAGGGTAAAAAATAGGAGAAGTTCAACAGTGAAAGGGTAGCTGTACTAGCCTATACTCGGATTCGAGGAAAAGCTGTGCTTATTGCTCATTTCCAGAATTCAAGTCTGATGGATGAAGATAAACGTTGTCGCCCTATTCTCTTCTATACAGATGGGCCAAATGCTGGCAATCCGGTAAATCCACTTCGTTCTTCAGCAGTAACTATTTTCCTTTTGCTAACTACAATATATAATGGAACTATCATAGTACTGATATTTTGTTTCAAAGATCTGATATAATGATGTCTACATTAATGTGTTGGGTTGATACAAGCAAAATGAGAGTAACATTACAGGTTCTCTCTCTTTTAAATTTTTTAGCCTGACATTTAATGGTAACATTCATTTGGTTTGACATGAAATATTTTCTTGTAGGAATACTTTGTAAATGATTATTTGACTTGCAAATAACTAAAGCATTATGGTTCTGAGTCTGACTTAAGCTGCTTCTGATGGCTATATACTGCAGTCTGTTTTTGTGGTTTTAACTGTTTCTAGCATTATGTGCCTCAGAAAGGCTATATGAGCATGCGATACTTTTTGAGTTTTGATACCTGGTTCTTATGCTGATATTGTATACTGAGACAAAATGGACCTAATCTATCTCTGCAGGAACCTTTCCCCTTGGGTAACAATATTAGAGTGAGGCCTGGAGAATCTCGCATTAATGGTAATGAGGAAAATTGCAGCCAAGGGAACCGTCAACTTTGACAATTGGAGAAGAGTCTGCTAATGGAATAGAATCTTCATTGAGTTTCTCAAGAGACTCTGACTGATTTAGGCTCATGCACTAACAGTTGAATATTGGATGTCAACTTTAAGACTGTATATTTACATTTTCTGTGTTCGCAAAAGAGAGGAGTTGGAGCCGGTAGGAAAAGGAGGCTCACAATTTTTGCCTATAGAGGAGCCTTACTAGGGTTTTTGGAGGTTGAGGTACATAACCAAAATGAAGTCACTGATTCTAGTATTTTTGTTATTTTCCTAATATTTTGAATCGGGTTCTGCTACATCTTACATGTTTAGAGAACGGTTTAACTGAAACTTAAAATTTTGGCTAGCTATTAATGGACAATGTGACAATTTGCAGTTCCCTTGTGTCAACGTGCATCATTGCAGGTTTTAGGGGTGCTTTGCTGGTTTTGTTTTCCTTGTTTTGTCTTTAATGTTCATGTAATTTTGTTTCCATATATCCGGGGGCATTGGTGTCATGTAAGGATTTGTTGACCATGTAATGGATTATTGAGGGAAGATATTTAAATGAAACATTTACTTCAGTGGTAGTAGTTCAGATATTGCTGTTTCACTTGTATTTTTGTATTCCTTCGTCGGTCCCTGTACCTATTATCATTGCCGGAGCAACTTGTTTCGTAGTCGTAAATAAGTAAATGTTTAGTGTATAGCTTATTTTGGGGGTAAATAATCACTTTTTTTTATTAATTTCTTAGAAAACTAAAAATAAAAATAAACAAGCATTTCTTTAAAATAAATATGTAAATATAAAAGCTTAATTCAGCCCTATATGATATATGAAATGCATGGATTCTAAAAGCCAGTAGCAAATATTACCTAAGAAATAGGGTTGTCGAATGGCGGCCAAGGTGAATGGGGGTGGCTGCTTCCATGCATCTCTGTACCGGCATGATGTTTTATGGCATTTTTTGGTGGCGGCAGCATAACAGTCATTACCCACACCATGGTAATGATGATTATGGTAAAAAAAAATAAAAGTTTTTAAAAAAGAATAAAAAAAATTTCTGCAAAAAAGACCCAGAGTAAGAACTAACGAGTCCAATCCCAATATCTTGCCTCTCTACTTCATTTTTCACTTCTATCTTCTTCATCTCTAGTTTCTCTCTTCTTCATTCTTTATTCGGGTTGCTCCAACTCTTGTTTTTCTAATGAGTGACAATTATTCCATCTCTAGCGACTAATTTTTCTATTTTTGGCAACTCTATTTTTTTTATAGCTTTTTTTTTCCGTTTGTCTCTCTCCCTCTTTCAGTTTTTCTTTATTTTTCTCATTTCAGTTTTTCCCTCTCTATTTTTCAATTTTTCCCCCTCCCATTTCTTTTTTTTTTTCCTCTCCATTTTTTAGTTTTTCCCTTTCCCACTTCTCTACTTTTTTCTTTATTTTTTTCTCTCCATTATTGAGTTTTCCCTCTCTTTTTATTTCAGCTTTCCTTAGCATGGTTCAACAAGAATTTTCATCAAAATTTTTAAGAATTTCTAATCATTCTAATCCAAGATAAAAATGCGCCTATTCCTTGAAAGAGAATGATACAAATAATATTGTATGTAATTTTTGTGAAAAAATTATTAGGGTTAGAATCATTAGAGTGAAACAACATTTGATTGGAAAGAATGGTAATGTCAAAGCTTGCCTCAGGTGTCTAGAAAAAAGTTAAAAAAGAGCTTATGGCCTATCAAAAGGATAAAAAGAGTCAATAATACTTGGAGATGCCAAATGTAAGAAACATTGAAAGTATAAGTTACGATAAAAGTGAGAATGAGAAAGATAGCCAACCACATAGTATTGCTATGAGGAATAAGAAAAGGCCAATGAACATGTTTTGTAGAAAGCCCAGAAAGTGTCAAAGAAAAGAAAGAAGTTAAAATTGAAGTAAGCAAATATAAGAGAAGTATGAGATAAGGAAGCCAAGGCAAGGATCCATCAATACATAGCTTAATTTTGGTATCAATCTAGTCTTTCCTTTAATCTTGTTAAAATGAAAATCTTTCAAGAAATGCATACAACTATTAGTGCCTTTAGTCCAAATTTGTCATCTCTGAGTTATCATGATATTAGAGTTCTACTTCTTAAGAAAGAGCTAAATTATACTTGCTCTCTTATAAAAGATCAAAAGGAACAATATGCATGAGCTAATCGAAAGCAAAGATGTTTGATTAATTTTTTTAGTCAACTTTCCTGTTGGGATTATGTTTGTGAGATCCATTAATGGATCTAATTTTGTGAAGACCGGTGAAAGTTATTTAAGATGTTTGATGCTCTTGTGGAGAAGATTAAAGAGGATAAAGTTGTACTAGTTATAACAAATAATTAAAGCAATTATGTCTTAACTGATAAAATGTTAGAAGAGAAAAGACTACATTTTTATTGGACTCTTTGTTCAGCGCATTGTATATGACAATTTATATTAAATTAATATTGTTTGCATAACTTTTTTTTATGTTGCTACCTTTTTACAAGATCAATTTAGGTTCTTTGAAACAAATCCTTTCTTCTTCTTTTTTTTACCTTTTACTAGCTCAAATCATTTATTCTTTGTATCTAAAATGTTATATAAATTTCTTCTTTTTTTTTCTTTTACTAGTTCAAATCATTTATTCTTTGTATCTAAAATATTCTTTGCATAGACTTAGACTCCTAGACTAGTTTCTTGCATAGACATCTGTTTAGGTTGTTTAAAACATAAATCTTCATTTTTTTTATTTCTTTCACTAGTTTAAATTATTTGTTCTTTTCTTAAATATTTTATAAAATTTATGTTACTTGCATCGTCGAAGTGAATCTAATAATCTAAATTGACAACTAATAGTATATTTGAACTAATAATTATAAATTTAATTTTAGATTATTTTAATTTTATAAAATTATCTTTATTTAAAATTAAATTTAGGTAATTTATTTATGAATACTTCCATTTTAAAATAAATTTGGTTATAGTATTTGTTAAATGTATTAAAAATAACGAGAATAAGTGTATTCTTATGTTTTCTAATCAAAAGTTGCTATTTTTTTCATATGAACTAGTACCATATAGAAATTTTATATTAAAAAATATTTTTCATAGTTATCTAAATATGTTTTAAAAGCAAAATTATCTTTTTTAACCAAACAAGAACATTTGACCACTTATATTACTCATCTGGGGTCTAAATTGTAAAGTCAAATACACCACAAATCAATTTACAGCATAACCAAATTTATTAAAGTCCATTTTCAAAATAATTTAAAATTTTAAAAATTAAAGATAATACTTAGATTTTATATGAGGTTAAGATATAAATAAAAACTAATTTAAAATTTCAAAATTCAAATTTTTAAATTTAAAATTTAAAATAAATAATATATTAGTGAATAAAAATTAAAAAAATAAAAATTATTAAGTTAGTGTGTAGATTTTTAGGAGAATAGATGAGATAGTAGAGAAAAAAATTGATTAGTAGTCATAAAAATAAGAGATTATGAAAAGTTGAAAATCTATTTTAAAAATAAAAAAATGTATATTAAATAGGATTTAGAGAGTGTGAGCTATAAATAGGAGGTGTATTGTGAGAAAAAAAAAATGAGTTTTTTAGAGAGTACAAGAGATAAAAAGAAATAAAAGGAGAGTATAAAGAAAGAAAAAAGAGGAGAAACTGAAAGAGAAACAAACATTATGAAAGTAATACAATTTTTAAAGCACTCACGAATTAAAAAGAACTGAACGCCTAAAGTTTGAACCCTAAACCATAACAAAAAGTTCAACAAAAACAAACGTAAAAGAGAATTTATTTCTCTCTATATGCCGAATCAAGTAAGAATCTCTACTTGTTCATTAGAAAAAAAATAAAAAAACCTACTCTTTTATAACCATACAAATCTTTTTTTTTTTTTGCAAATCCTAAAAAATTTATTTTTCTAACCTTAAAAATATTTTGTTTTGTAAAATCTAAAAACTCTAATCTTTTATAATCCTCAAAATCTTTCTTTTTTTTGCAAATCTTAAAAAACTTAATCTTTTCTAACTCTAAAATTTTTTTCTTTTTTTACTGGTCCAAAAAACCTAACATTTTCTAACCCTAAAAATCTTTCCTTTTTTGTAAACTTAAAAACCTAATTTTTTTAAAACTCAATCTTTCTTTTTTACAAACCCTAAAAACCTAATTTTTCTAACCAAACCCTAAAAATCTAATCTTTCTAAACCCTAAAAATTTTTTCTTTTTGCAAATCTTAAAAAAAATTAATTCCTTTTTGTTTACTTTTATTAGAAAATATATACACACTATTTTTTTTCTTAAAGAAAAAAAAAAGAGATTTTGAATCTATGCAATGACAAAGAAATATTGATAGAATGATAAATACACCTTCAATGTTATTTGAATTGTAAGAGTTTATTGAGTAGTTATGGTTAACTTGAATCTAAGGGTGAGTTTATTTCTAAAATAAGTTTAATATTTTTAAAATAATTTTGAATTTACGCTGACGGTCAAGTGATTTTGATAGAGTGGTGGATACACCTTGATTTCTTGTTTTTGAAATAAACTTACTATTGCACATGATTCGAGTTAGCATACAATTACTTAATCAACTCTTACAATCTAAACAATATTGAAGGTTGATTTCATGATTTTATCAACATCACTTGTTGCATAGATTCAAAAATATGATAAAAATATTCAACTTTTCTTATTTTAAAAATAAACTCACTCTTGCGTACAGGATTCCAGTTAGCATACAAGTACTTAATAAATTCTTATGATTTAAACAACATTAAAAGTAGATTCATCACTTTATCAACATCACTTGGTTGCTACGTGGATTCAAAAATATGTTAAAAATATTAAACTTTTCTTATTTTAAAAATAAATTCACTTTTGTACAAGATTCAAGTTAGCGTACAACTACTCAACAAACTCTTACAATTTAAACAATATTAAAGGTAGATCCACCACTTTATCAATATCTCTTGGCCATTACGTGGATTCAAACTCCCTTCCCCCTTTTTTGAGAAAAAAAAACATATGTATAGAAAGAATCAAATTGTTTTTTAAGATTTGCAAAAAGAAAAGATTGTTAGGGTTTAGAAAGATTAGGTTTTTAGGGTTTGAAAAAGGAAAGCTTTTTAGAGTTAGAAAAATTCGGGTTTGTAAAAAAAAAAAAAAGATTTGTAGGGTTAGAAAATTTAGGTTTTTAGAGTTTGCAAAAAAAAAAGATTTTGTCTTAGATTAAAAAAAAAGGTTTTTAGGGTTTGTAAAGAAAAAAAAATATTGTTAAGATTAGAAAATATTAGCTTTTTAGAATTAACAAAAAAAAAAGTAAAGATTTTTAGGGATAGAAAAATTAAATTTTTTAATATTGACAAAAAAGAAATATATTTAAGATTAGAAAAGATTACGTATTTTTAGAGTTTGTAAAAGAGAAAGATGTTTAGGGTTAGAAAAAATTAGGTTTTTAGGATTTACAAAAACAAAAGGGAAATGTTTGTCTGGTTAGAAAAGTTTAAGTTTTTTTAATGAACAAGTAGAAAACAAGAGAGAAACTCACAAAGAAAAAATATAGTAGAATAAAAGCAAACAAATATTAGAACTCTTACTTAATTTGACCAATAAAAAAAATAGGTTTTCTTTCACATTATTTTTGTTGACTTGATTATTTAGGTTCTTTGATTCGACCTTTCTATTTCAACTTTTAAATTTTTGTTTTTTCTAATTGGCTTTAAGATGCTTGCTTTGAAAATTATAATGCTCACAGAATATTTATTTTTTTCTCATTTTTTTCTCTTTCTTCTTTTTTTTTTCTCTTTTCCCCCCTTTTTTTTTGTTTCCCGTACTCTCTATAATTCTCCTTTTATTTGAGGATACAACTCTTATTTACAGTTCACACATCCCAAACTCTAAATTCTATTTAATATCATTTTTTTTAAAATAAAAGACTCCAACTTTACACAATCATTTATTTTTCAATGACCATCAATAAATTCTTTTCTCCACTATCTCATGCATTCTCTTAAAAATCTACACAGTTAGTTTTTATTTATTAATCTACTATCTATTTTAAATTTAAAAATTAAATTTTTAAATATTTTTATCTATATCTTAACCTCTTACAAAATTTAATCATTATCTTTAATTTTTAATTTTTAAAATTATTTTAAAAAGAAGTCCAGATAAAATTGATTATTCACACTATTTACTAATAATTTTCCTATTTGTTTTTGTGTTCAATGTCAAAAGATGACAAGCTGTCTCAAAATATAAAAAGTTAACAACTAATTTTTGTTCACTATTTTTATCGGTCAAAAAAAAGAATTGCACATTGTAGGATTAAAAAATAATACTTACAAATATATGAACGTAATGAAACCTTGCCCCGTTACCTCTTTGAATTTACTCGTGTGTAATGAGATAGATGGTGCAATAATTTCAAATTAAATTATAATGGATAAGAAAATAAATTATTTTATTCATCATTTATTAAAAATAAATCTTATTACATCCCGTAAGTATGAAAAATCTTCCAAAACCATACTAGGTTGATCAATGCATCAAATAAGAGCAAGCCTCTCCTTCGGACTAGGATCCAAAATACGAGATATTATAGTCTAATACGAGATAGATGTAAAAGTGATATCATAGTTTGATGTTATCATGCTCATTTCATGTCTTTTATTAAATCCATCTGTAGTTGTATAATTTACCCTACTTCAACATATAACTTCTTTAAAGTTTATTATTTTTTAAAATTATTTATAAAATAAATTTTAATATTTATATACATTCTTGCAGTCAAATGCTATAAAATACAAAATCAAGTTAAATATAGATTACGTTATTGCTAAGAATTAACAAGGACCATTTAAGAAAACAATTTTATGAAAATCAAAATCAATAAAAAAATTATAGGATTAATATCAAATTTATGAACACTGAAATGTGCGTTAATTGAACCCAATTTTGATACAGAGGTATATTACGTTCCTTCTTTTTCCAGGATTCATCTTTCACATATGGTACTTGCTGATAATGATATCAACCAAGGGGGTAAAGAAATAGATTTTTAAAACCCAGAAAAAAAAAAGGACATGTCAAAATTAATATCAATAATACCTAACATCAAAATCAATTATATCAATATTTTTAGAGTTTTTTACCGTTTTATTTTAAAAAATAATAATTTCTTTTTTCTGTTTTAAATTTAGCCAGACCCTTTATTTCGAGAGTGTTTTTTTTTGTCAAGAGTAAAAACTGAATTTGAATCGGGTCACAGTGTTATGAACCAAGTTGTATTGGAGTGGCCCAAAAGGCATGTAGAGATTGGACCCATATGAATGTGCACTCTCAGTGGAGCCCATTAATATTGCTTCCACATTTTTGGAGTCATTTGGTTTCCCTCCATTGGAAACAAACTCGATGGAAGGTTTGGATGGGAGCAGCGAAGTGGAAAATGATTCGGAAATGAAGCTCTTGAGAGATAGATTCAGGCTCTCCGCTATCTCAATCGCCGAATCTCAAGGTTCAATTCTTCATCTCATGAATTTCACGTTTTTTTCCCACTCGAGTTCCTAATTCTTGTGTACGGCGATGCGTCTTTGCAGCAAAACAAAACGGCATCGAAGTTTCAAAAGTCGTAGTCTCATGCGTCGCTGATTTGGCCTTCAAATATGCGGGTAACATCACTATCGCTATCGTTTGCTGAACAATCCTTTCTTGCTGTTCCTTGTTAAAATTAAGATAAACGACATCAAATGGAAATGCCGTTTATGAAGATCAGTACAATTTGATTGCAACATGTATGACATAATGGTCGTTTGAAACAATGAAATTAAACAATGTGTTTTGTGAGCAGAGCGAGTGGCTAAGGATGTTCAGCTCTTTGCGCAGCATGCGAATCGTAAATCTGTAAATATGGAAGATGTCATACTCTGTGGTCAGTTTCGTTGAATTTTGGCTGATTTTCGATGCGAATGAAATGACTTTGTTCATCTTTTGGTATCTGATATTATGTTCTTTGATGTTCCTTATTTTGGTTTCAGGTCATCGAAATGAACATCTCTCTGGCTTGTTGAGGACCTTCTCTAATGATTTAAAGACCAAAGATCCTCAATATGAGAGGAAGCGAAAGAAAGACGCCAAAAAGAATGACAAAACAACCATTTAGTGCATATATTTGCTGAATACACGTCTTGTTGGTATGGTATGGTACTATGTCTTGAAATTTTGGCACCAAATTCTATATATATGTAATGGTAATGCGAACTACTGCCACGGATAAAGAAATTGAAATTAGAAAATTTTATTAAAAGTTATGTTGGATTGTACTGAAAATTACTGGTGATGTGTATTGATAGCATTTTAAAATGATTTTACTTTTAATTCTTTAATTAATACCGGTAAATTATTGTTTAACATTTGCTATATCTATATTATCCTTGCAGCCCACTTCTCGCTCTTTTCACTTTTCATGTTCTTGCTCATGTTAGCAAATAGCTGGTGCTGGATCTATTAGTCCATCTTTTATCATTTAGCCTCAAAACTTCGTTAAAATGATTGATAGGCATTCCATTCCTTGAGATAAAGATATAGAAAAAAGAGAAATTATAGATAATATAATTTGCATGAAGAGAGAGATGGAGAAGAATGCAAGGTATTAAATAAGTGTTGATATTATTTGAGTGTTTAAAAATAGAAGTTGTAATACTTAATATCAACTATTGTTTTGAGATAATTTATTTTGGGGTAATTTTTTCATTTAATGCTTCCTAAAAGAATTGAAAAAATAAAGTAATTATATCTTTTAAAGAAACATTTTCAAAATTTTGCCAGGCATATGTTTTGGCATATTGTTATAACAGCGGTCAAAACCAAAATTTTTAAAATGATAAATATCAAAGACCAAACTTTTAAAATAAAGAAACGCAAACTAAAATCAAAATAAATTATATAAACTAAATAGGTATTTATACTTTATTTTTATAAATAATTGGGACTATTTAATTAAAAATGTTATATGTTTTTAAGTAATTTATCTATGCACAAGTTAACATGATACTTTGTTCCAGGATCCTTTCATGTTGAATGTCGAACATAAGGGTCATGTTCCATTATTTTTTTGCATTAGCTTAAGCGAAAATTTTACTCGCTTAAGCGAATGCAAAAAAATAACAGAACATGACCCTCATGTTCGACATTCAACATGAGGAGATCCAAATCCTGATCCTCCTTTGTCATAAATATTTTGCATCAAATCAAAATTAAATTTGATATTAAGCGTAATTTTCTTAATAACTCTTTAGTTTTTCATTACTATTGATTCACTTGGGTCGCCCAATAATTTAGGCATGATTTTATCAGAAGTTTTTTCATTTATTTATAAAGAACTTTACAAATTAAGTATAATTATTATAAATAATATTACAAAATTTAGAATGTGTTAAAACTAGGATCGTTTAACCTTCGGTTCTAATATAAACAAATGTATAATTGAATGCATTAAGAAAATTGACGACTTGTATTAACCGTGCAGGATTCTCAAAATTAAGATAAATAATAATAAATTTTCTTAAGTCACATTATCTAATAAATGTTTGAGGAAACAAATGCTCAAGACTGAGATGAAGGGATAATCTAAAATCACATCGTCTAAAGATTTTTAGGCTTGTATGGTCTCAAAGCTGTCTTAAAGGCTGCCCTTATACGCTTCTACAAGTTCATGGGTACCAATTAACTTAAAGAATAAAAAAAATAAATTCTGTGTTTTTCTTGCTTGTAATTTTGAACTATTGTGTTAGGATTTTATCTATTTTACATCTTTAACTAGTAAATAAAAAAAATCAAACAAACAAGTAAAACAAAAAAAGAGTTAAAAAGAAAAACCAAATCATCAACGATTTTTATAAAGACTTTTCCTGAACTTGACACCTAACTAGAAAAGCAAGATGGGATAGAAATTAACTTTGTTTTTCTAGTATCTATTTAAATTAAGAATTGAAAGCTATAAGTGAAAATACGCTGACACTGACATCTACTGATTCAATAAGAGAAAATAATAAAAAATAACCTTTATATAAGAACATTTGTATTCAATAATAATATACATTAAATAAACATAGTAATGTTAAAAATATATTTGTAAATACTAATAGAAGTTAATTCAAGCAAGTAATTTAATATTGTTTAAATAAAATTTTGAATTTAAATTATTGTGTATGTAAAATATTTTAAATAATAAACTCACTTATTACATCTAATTATGTGAACTCAGTGAAAGGATCTGTATTAAAACAAATAATTTTTTTTTTATCGATGCAATATTGTTCTCTCAAGATTATGGGCTATAAATACATTAGATATGTACGGTAGAAGTGTGTACAAGAGTACTTTGTATTCGAATTTATTAAAGTTTCTCGAATAATATTTGAGATATGAAATTATTTATCCTGTACTCTAATAATTAGACTAGTGAAAATCTTCACCACATTTGGAATAGACCATATCAAAGATTTGACATATCACTGATTATTGGAAAGTCGATCAATATGAATTTTAGTATTCCTTTTTTTTTACTCATTGCCCTTAATAATTAACCTTTGAAGATAAGATCGTGATTCGTGCATTTTATGCAAAAGTATTTTTGTCATAGAATAAATTTTTGAAAAAAATTAATTTAGGCATTCTACTTGCTTGGTCTATTCTTCCAGAAAACTATTGAGTAAAGTCTTAACAAGACTTAAGTTTGTTCCAAACTTGTTTATGAAGATGAAGATTGAAAAAATAATGTCAATGTTAAAATGGAATGAGTTCTAAATTTATTATTATATAATTAGTTTTATTTTCATTAGAATTATTAATGATGAATATTTTGTTATATTAAACAAAATAAATACTCTTTAAAAATTTAATAAAAAACTTTTTAATATAATTTTAAAATTATTGTTATTTAGGAATAGTGACAAAGAAGTATATTAACATTTAACAGGCTATTTAGTTAAGCATTGCCCAGGGGGTCTAACCTCCATTGTGCGGAGGAAATAAGAGACATTTTGGAGAATGGAGTCGGAAAGGGAACAACAACAACAACAAAAAGGTCTTAAAGATTTCGAAGGGTAAAACATGTGACTTTGTTTAACAAACGTTAATTGAGAATGTGTGTTTGACACGTGGTGGAAGTTTCTCCGAGTGTGATGGAGCAAGGAGCAAAGAGTTTGCAAAGAGCAAAGGCGGGAAAATTGTGGTGTGTTTGTTGGGCATGGCGCGCAGCTCAATGTCTGATAGAATCTTGAAATTTGAAGTGTGTTCAGTATTACACACTCAACCGCTGAAGAAGGGACAGAGAGACAGACACATGGAAAAAGCATGTTGGCCTGCTTCTGATTCAAACTCTGTACTTTTGGCACCTTCTCTTTCTCTTCCTATATTATTATTAAATGAAGACCTTATCGAGAGGAAGATGACCAAGTCACAACCCACACAATGCTGATTTTTTCCTTTTTATTTTTTGGTAAAGAGAAGAGTAAAAGCCCATAATCAGAGTGCTGAGAATCTCCCCAAAAGTAGGTAGATTTATTGTGAATGAGCCAAAAGCCCTGCCATTGCTTCAGTTTCAATTTCAAAAACGTTTACCACTTCTCACTCTTCCATCCATCGTCATCACTCCGTCACCTACCCATATGTGCAAGCGTCTCATTCATTCGCTTCTCTTTATCCCTGTTATCTTATCCTCACTTTGCTTGTAGTTAAGCTTTTGGGATGTGCTCTTCAGATACATAATAACTCACCTTTCCTAATTCCGGCAATAAAATGCCACAACTAAAATGCTCTGCAATTGGTTTTCTATAATAAATTCATAATAATCCTAACTCGATAAGATTTGGATTGCCTGTGCTTCTGCAGGAGCTACCATTAAAGCATGAGAGAGAGCACGCACAATATTGCAATGCATTATGCAAGCTCAAAATATGTTTTATATATATTTGTAACTCGAAAACTAAGAAAAAATAATAATCAAACCAATAAAAGGTGTTTATATAGATTAGAACTATTCTCATGGTTAGGTATCTTGGGTTATTTAAATTAGCTTTTTTAGTTTAAATAAATTCTTCATCCTGTTATTTTGTATTATTTTTTTCCTCTGATTTTTCTCTATATTTTTTATACCTACTGCTTGTAAATTTAATTGGTTTTGCAACATGATGGTGGTTTAATAAGGAGCCGACAGAGGGAGCTAACAAACTGATGTCATGTTCAGCTCAAAATAATTACAATTAAGTGTAGTAGAAAGTAATATGATCTTAATTGTTTCAAGGATAAATTTAATTGCAATTAATCAACTAAGATGGTAGGGGAGGAATTTTTTAAAAGATTTTAGAATGCTAAGAGCACGAGGAAGAAAACAAATTAAATGTTAAATTAACCTATTGGCTCAATTTTCAAGTGGATCCATTGTAAGTTAAAAGAGATTAATCTCAACTGTTTCTCTAAAATTTGTTTGATACAAATTTAATTAAATAGGCACAAATTAAATTTAAGAATCTTAGCTGATTTAAGCATCTAGAATTTTGATTAATTTAGATTTGAATAACCAAGCATTACTTAATGCACTAAATCAACTATAGGAACTAAAATTCAATTAAACCTAAAATAAAGAATTATAAATCTTCTTAATTCATACCCGAAATTCATGCATTAAAAAAACTCACAAGTTCATCTTTAGATTAGATTAACTACCAAAAAAATAGAATGCAAGTCGAAATTGATTCGTCAATTCAAAAAAAAAATGCAAGATATATTAATAATGTAAAGGAATTTAGGGAAATTAAAAAAGATACAAACCTCAAGATCAAAGCTCTAAAATTATGCACCAACAAGTCAATCCAAAGTATTTTGCCTTCCATAAAGCCTTTACAAAAAAAAAAAGTAATAAAAAATATGAAGAAGAGAGAAAACGAATTTCTTATATAACTCATTTAATGAGCTTTTAAGTCTTCACTAACTTCACAAATCCTATCCAAGTCAATTGTCCTAAGACATAATTAATTGAGTCCAAATAAAAGTTTTTTACTCTACCTTTTGTTCAATAAATTTCAAATTCTCTATTTAGTTATTTGCAAAAGTTGTAAAATAAATTATCATTAAACTTTTTTGTATTAATTTTTATTAAAAATCATATGTATAATAATGATAATAGAACATAATAATCTCTAAATGTCTACGAGGTATTCACATTTTAAAAACATATGCACATACAATTTTATTTTTAAAGTTTTTTTTATGATAAATATCACAGTTACAACAATGTCTCTTTAGGTATCCTTATAAACAATTCATTAGAGTCATTCATCATCATTATACTAATAATTGCAAAAAAATGAATACAATTACATATGATTAGGGTTATGCATTTAATGTTCATTTATAATAAGAAATTTTCTAATAATCATAATTCAATTTATGAGTTCATTCCTTATGAGTTTAACCTAATTAGATAATAATTCTAATCCAACTTCTCTAGTGAGCTTGTTCTTATGCAACTTCTTAGCTTTTTTAATGTTTAGTTTATGAGATTAAATATAAGTAATTTATATATAATATCATAAATAGTAAACAACTTCTAGTAATACATTATCATTTTAAAATACTAAGAATGTCATTAAACTAACATAATTCAGTTATATGACAATGTGTATGATTAGATCATTTGTCCTTATATCAAATTAAACACAAAGCATGAAACATATCATTTTGTAGGGTTCAATTTAATTTTCTTAAAACTTAAGTAGACTTTTCTTAAATAAATATTTCATACTTGTTATGAGACCTCTTATGCTCACCCTAGTATAAATACATCATTGCAATATAATTACTTAACCTATGACATGATAATCATGCTATTACTTACGTTATCAAAGATCACACAAGTCAAAATTATGAACTTGAAAAAATATGTTTCCTTTCACACGTATATACATTATCATCATCACAAATGGTGAATATGTCATTTGACACTCACCCATAGTACATTACTTTAGAGGTGTAGGCATCAAAGAACCAAACTCCATTATCCAATAACATCACATGTATCTTCATTAATACAGGGTCCATCTAACGTAAAAATTATCATGAAGAAAGGAAAGACAAAAAAGAAAACACATAAGCAACATAAAGGGTGAGGTTATATTCTACATTCATAAGATAAGAATACTAATACATCAAGCATAACACTTTAAGGCCCGTTCTTGACCTTTTTGGAGCCCTAGGTGAAACAGTAAATTGGAGTCCCTTTCAAAAAAGTTATCGAATGCAACAAAACAAAATAAAAGCATATACTAATAATTCTATTAAAATAATATATATTTTTAAGCAAATTTAATTTTTTCTAATAAAATTACAAAAAAATATTTTTTTATTCAAATAACTCTTATGTCATCATCAACTACAAAAATACAAAAATTATTAAAAATGAGTTCTACGAGCATTCTAAGATGTAAAATCACTAATAATAACATCCACATCAATGTTCTCCAAAAATTCTTTCTCAATCGATAAAATTGCGAGATCATTCAACCGTTCTTGTGATATTGATGACTTTAAGTAGGTTTTGATAAACTTTAGCTTTAAGAAACTTCTTTCAGCTCCACAAGTTAGTTTTCTTGGTCTAATGTTTTATTTTTTGAGATTTTTTTCCTATGCCTTTTTTTTGGGTACTCCTACATATCATTTGATTTTGTATTCATTTTCATCTAATAGGCACTATATGGCCAACAAGGCTCTCAAATGGGTATTCAAGAATTCCACTTTATTTTATATAAGTTCCATAATGATTGATCAATAAGCGACTTTGGTATGTCTTATGCTGATTAAAAATTGGTTATGTGTACTAGGTGTATGCTTTACAAATTGAAGCCATGCTGAAGCTCTTAAGACATCAAGAAGTATACACAACCTATGAGTGGGGGTAGAGAAGGAGTGGGAGTGAGGGAAGAGAAAGGGGGAAGAGGGAAGGGGGAGGGTGAGGGTGGGAGTAGGGAGGAAGAAAGGGTGCTGGAAGGAGCTTGTGGGGGAGGGGAGGGGCTGCAGAGAAGAAAAAAAAGTTAAAAGGGCTTTTATGTAATTATATATGTGTTTAGGGATTTATTTGTAATTATATAATTTTAACTAATAAAAAATAAAAAAAAATAACATGACATACCACATGGCGTCACGTAAGAGTACTCAGTCAGCTCAGCACTTCACATAAGGGAGTTGACGGTAAGAACTAAATCCTAATTTCTTAACTTTTCAAGAAATAAATTCTAACAAAAAAATTTATAAAAACTTATCATAAAATGTCCAATATTTATAGGGACAAAAAATATAAGTAAGCCAAAAGAAAATTGATAATTATCTAAACTTATTAAATGTTTGTTTTTACACCATACTTAGCTACATATGTGAGTTTTTGACCCTTTAAGGGTACACCTATATACCCTATTATTTATTGAATTGTGCATTTTTCTCCTCAGGACTTTAACTATAGAACTTGACTTGTAACCAACTTGAAACTATTTTGATTATTTGCATGTTTTTAATATGATTAAAGCAAATTAGGATTGTTTTATTCCTGACTTTTAGCATGTTTTGTAATTCACTTAGTTGCCTACGTTGAGCCTGATTGATATTTCTTGATCCCTTACATTATATTATTTGTGACCTTGAGTTTATAATTAGAGCAATTGCAGCAAATTGTTGAGATGTAGCAAATGCCTTTGCTTTCTTCCAAACACATAGAAAGAAAAATAAATAAATAAATAAATAAAAGAGATATATAAACAAAAACACAAAAAAAACAATTGGAGTCACAAATGAATGAGAGAAAAAAAGGAATACGAGGCTAAATAAATGTGAATGTACTTTAAGAGCTTCATTTATAAACTTAGGTATTGATTAGATTATGATGATTATTGCTCTTTGTATATTTTTTTCCTTTTCATATATCTCACCCATGTGTTAAACCTCTGGCTCCATTGTAACCTTAAAAATAACTCATAATTTTTACTTGTATTTAATCTATACAATGAAAAGTTGGTTTATTGTCAAGCATATAGTAGTGAATTTCCTTTTAGAGGATCTGAGTGATAATTCATATGTTCCATAAACACTTTGAAAGAAAGCCAAGGAAAGTATCCTAGTTGGTGTGTAGACAATAGAGTCAAGGATCATAAGATTCTAATTAAGTACCTCTTTGATTGCTTAGATTAAGTGATTTTACCTTCATTTTTCTTTCTATTCTTTCTTGTAAAAAATTATTTTCATGATATAAAGTTTATAAATTGTCTACTTATACTTTTTTTCATGACTTTTTGCTTGAGGGCAAGTAAAACTTAAGTATAAGGAGGTTGATAAGATCGTATTTTGACATCTTTTCAACATGTTTACATGTACTTATTCTTTATTTGAATAGATTTTTATACTAATTACATTGTTATTTGCTATAGTTGAATATGTTTAAGTATACAACAAATTCATAGATGTTTTGAGAGTAAACTTAAGAGAATCATGCCAATTTGCATGAAGCACGCCTAAACCTTAAAGCAACCAGTGCACCCATGCTTTGAGATTATGCACGATCGTGCATAATGGCAAGCGTGACCGTGCTTGTCTTCTATTACAACCAAGTGATGAGGTTTCTTATCTGATTTGCATGGAAAGGATTTAAAATTTAAAATAAATCAGATCAAACTGGTGAGTTGCATTAGCATTATCTTGGAATATACCCTAACCTCTACAAAAAGGACCTTGAGAGTAACGATGAGACACATCTTGATTTTTACTTACACCTTTGAAAACGTTTGGAGTCAGAGAGCTAGGGTCACTAGCAAAGACAAAGAAAGCTTTTTCAAAGTCCAAGCAAGTGATCGGGAATGTGTTTGAAGGATGAATTTGTGTGATCTTTGTATTTAATAATAATTTCAGTTTTAGTTTGTGATTAGTTTTTATTCTAATGCGCACATTTGTATGTTAGGAATTAACCACTTATAGCATGTCGTAATTAATTACATAGTAAGCGATCGTACCAAATATGATTAATGGACTCATTGAATAAAACGAGATAAAGATTAAGTGGACCAAACTTAACTACTATTTTCCAATCATTATTTAATTAACAAGCTCATAGGTGATTCACATTTTCTTATCTTTTTATCTTGTATGATCATTAAGGGTAATAATTTGAAGAAAAGACTATCAATATTGTATAACCATTGGATGCCAATAAAATTTATATAAGTGATTGACAATCATAAGAAAACTAGAATTAGAATTAAGTTAAAAGAAAACATCAAAACGTGTAAAGGCGAACTCATAAGCCTTAAGTTCTTTTTCCATTAGTAATTAAAAGTGTGTCTCTTCATTATTTTTAACTTGTTTAATTAGTTCATTTACTTTCCAATGCTCTTTTAAATTTAAACAATTAAATCAAGACTTTCTTGGTACTTAGAAATAATTCTTGTGAGACCATAATTTAGAAACTTAATTTAAAAATATTTTATTACTTTTCGATAAGTACACTTATCCATAAACATTTATCATAAGGTTCCATATACATTAGAGGAACCTTAATCATTTTAGAAAGTAGTATTAAGTGAGATTAATTGCTTATCCATATTATTCTATGTAGGATAATATGGGTGGGAGCTTCTCCCTTATGGACAGTTGTTTAGGGTGACAAAAGGTGCTTAATGGTCTCACGTATGTTTCAATGGTAGGTGTTCTAAAAGAAAACACTCAAATGTCCAAGTTAGAAGAGTTATTCAAGATTTTGGTATGAATTAGTTTAAAAAAAATACGTGTCTTAAGAATATTCATCCTTTATATATAGGTTTGAGTAACTTTGTTTTTATTGTGCGCCTGTCACATGTTGTTGGACGTGGCTGTGGCCATTATGTGTATTTGACAATGTGCGACAATGTGCCTAATAATGTCAGTGTGTCAGAAATGTATGGTGCATTTGTATGGTTGTACTATGTAATAGTTTAATCACCTTAATTTTAGTATGAAGAAAATAATTCAGATAAATATTATTTAAGCAGTGTAATAATATCTATGATGAATTATAGGTCATAAAAGTAGATTCAAAACCAACAGAGGTTGGTTCCAGTCGCAAGCGGCTGGGTATCACTTAAGTAATGTTTCGAGTTCAAGTCATTGTGTATACAAAAAATGTCTAGTAATAAACTTATCTATTACATTCAAGTGCACAACTCAGATCGGATTCAGATTAAACCAGATAGAAAAAAAAATAGATCCAAGATATTAACTCTGATTTAGATTGTGTCCAAATCACATACTTTAATTTATCTCTATAATCAAATGATCATATATTCTTTCATAAAGCTATCCAAAATTAAATGACTATATCTTTTTTATCTGAATATAATTTTGTTAGATTTTATTAAAATCCTTTAATGGGTCAGTAGAAGAACCTTGAACTACACATCAAATTTGAACCCATTATTTTAGAAAAATCATATCAAATCATTTTAAACGTAAAAAATAGTAGAATTTTACGAAAGCACCTTATAGACATAAATAAAATTTTCACATAACTTTTAAGTTAAAATAGAATAAATTTAAACAAAATAATCAAATCAAGTTACGTCATCAACCTAAAAGCTAAAACAACTATTTGAAAATCTAAGTATATTTCTTTTATGTAAAATGTTGAAACCTCAATAAGGATGAATTAAACCTTCTTCATTTCATCACAATGAAAGATAACGTATACATATTCAAGTACAACCATAACACTTTTATAGCCATGTGCAAACATGCACCCTGATCTTAAACACAATTTTTATAAAGTTGAGAGAGCTTGAAATTCTCAAAAGTTTCTAAATTACATAATTTAATTACACGTATCCTTGACTGTTTTTTCAATCCCTAGCTAGGCTAAAAGATTAAAATAATATATTTTTAAAAACAAATTACCAAAATAAATTAAAATTCAAACAATTTCCCTGTCTGGGGCAAATTTTTGCCAACTCAGCATTAGTTTCGTATAAAAATAAGACGAAACTAATTTATATTTTTTTTATTTAAGCATTTCGTATAAGACTGAGACGAAACAGTCTGTTAATTTCATCTACCAGTGAGACGTAATTGTAGGATGTTGACACGTGTCCGTATGTAGGTAAATTCGTCTGAGTTTTGGACAAAACTACTGGATATTGACACATGGTCCAATCTTGTTAATTTCGTCTTGAAATTGGACGAAATCAAGTCCAAATCGTCTCAACCTTCGACAAAACCATAAGATTGTGCAACGTGCCACAATCTGCTCAATTACTCCTGGGTCCCTCGTACGTTGTTGCCCCCAAAAATCCAGCATGCCATTTAGTATATTATGTTAGTAAAGTTTCCAAAAATCCAAAAATCCAGCATGCTCAAGTGCTGAAGCGTATCCAAACTTTCCAAGACTTCTTCTCCAGGTTAGTAAAGTTTAGATATTTTATGGCTTTTTTTGTTATTAATATTTTATTAAAATTATAATTTTTTAATTAATAAAATAAATAAAGATAGTTAAAATTTATGAATATTTAGTAAATATATTAGTATGAATGTTAAAATGAAAATGTAATTATTTAAATGTTATTAAAAAAATATAAAAGTTAGGAGATAGTTAATATTAACTTGTGTAATAAATAAAAATGATGTTATATTTGTTGTAAGAATTTATTTTATATATGTGAAATATGTATATAAACTATTAAATTATTTATAATATAAAATGATATAAATGTTGTAATATGTTTGTGTATGTTAATAAAGATTTAATAATTTATTATTTATATTAATAAGTATAGTTAAATTGTTTATTGATATTTATTTTTGTTTTTTATAAATGCAGGATGAGTGAAATTATTATTATTGTATATTGGAATGGAAAAATTGTTGTTGGAAACGAAGGTGTGACATTTGAAGGTAACAAAAAAATGATAAAGATAAGAAGAGGGATAAGTTTTATGAATTTGAAAAAAAAGATTCATGACAAGTTGAATCTTAGTAATAATAATTCTATAGCTAGAATAATTTCTCGTTTTATGGTTGATTCAAGCGCTAAACAATATACTGCATTGGATATATGTGATGATGAAGACATTGATTGTATGATTAGTGCGTATCAACAACAAAGTATTACAACTGTTATTGAATTATATGTGGAGATTGCATTTGGTGAGAGTTCAAGAGGTGGGTCAAATATGTTGAACTTAAGCTTATCAATGTCACCGCCTAACCTTATGGAAATGACGAATATAAATATTACAGAAGGTATAAATTAAACTATAATTTTAATATATTTTTTTATTTTTAGTGACTACACATATTGAATAAGTGTATGTATTTTGAAGGATGTGCAGAATTATGCAGTTATGAAGATGAAGATGAAGTCAATAGTGATTATTATGATATTGATGAAGGACATATTCCGTTAGACAGCTCATCGGACACAAATGTAGATGGTGATTTTGATTCAAATTTAAATTTACAACAAGAAAGTGTTGGAGGTATTATTTATAGAGTATATTGATTAAATAAATTATTTTTTATGGATAAATATTTACTATTTATATACAGTTGTAGGTGAAATACCTTTTTGGAATATAAGCCTACACTACAATTATATTAATTGGGACCACTCAGACCAAGAAATTGAAGCAGAAGAAATTAGTGATGACAATTCATGGGTTATTGGAGATGCGTTACATGTGGGTTTATTATTTGAATCGAAAGAGGAAGTGAAAAATGCCTTAAAATAGCATGCAATGAAAATACATCAAAGTTATTATGTTGTTGAGTCAAAACCAACAAAGTTGTATGTGAGGTGTTTAAACCATAACAATGGTTGTCCTTGGAGAATAAGAGCATCATTGCTTAAAAATGCAACAAAGTGGAAAATAACAAGGTGTGGGGGTAAGCATACGTGTCTCAACCCAACAATATCTCAAGATCATACCAAGCTAGATTCAGATTTGATTTGTTCATGCATCATTGGTAAGTTTTCCATTAAATGTTATTTCGTGAAGGCTTTTGACAATAAAGGGACTAACTTGTTTTGTTTTTTGTTATCATGGCCATCAGTCATCAAATAGTGGGCTCTCTCAAGACCATCACCCTACAACACAATAGCATAACAAATCAACACCACACAACATAATAACAATGATATAACTGTGTGTTGATTACACTTATAAGTAATGATGAGATAGCTGCTTCTCTTGTCATCCAACGTCTAGTGTGAGCTTTATACCACCGCATATACTCAGAGTTAGAACTTAGCTGACCAATCTGGGGTCATTAGTCATGACCCAATCTCTCCTTCTCTCCCAAATGTCTAAGACATCCCTAAGCTTCTCTTGCCAATTCTCTTATGTCTTCCCTCGTAGTGTGAAGTCATGAGTGCATCTGGCTGGAATGGGGTACGAGGTATATGTTGGGACATACCAAATTGACGCATTACTCGATCTGGTTGGTGCCACTCACACACCTGAAAACATATCAAAGGGACTACGGCCCTCCACAGTTCCATCCCCTCACGACATATAGGTGGTAACGAATTAATCAAATCAACCGAATATGGTTGCCAAATTATCTGTAAAAAAGGATAAAATATTAATGTTAGTTTTCATAAATGATAAAAAAAATCACAATTTAACTATACTTTCATATCAAAATCAATCAGAAAGGTTTACCTCTTCACGACTAAGCATGTCAAATTTATATCTATAATAACATATGTCCTTCCTCCCTTTTCTATTTCTTTGGTTTGCCAACCACATGCACAAAAAATTAAGCTAATGTTAGTACCAAATTTATGTTAATAAAAGTAATTCAAAATGAGTCTTATTATTACCTGCTAGCATATGGAAGATGGAGTTGTGTGTGGGGGGACTGTCATGAGCTAGAAATGGAAACCTATCCCATGTCCACATGACAAGTAAAGCAGCTAATCCACCTAAACCATGCCGATCAATGTTGGTGGCCATACATAACTCTCTATACAATACGGCCAATACCGCAGATCCCCAACTATATTCACCAGTAACAGCAAAGTCCTCTAGTAGAGGTAAGTACCGTACTGACACTCTACTACTGGAGTGATCGCTCAACATAAAACCCCCAATCAACCGCAACATGTAAGCCCTAGCAAACCGGGTGATCTGTAAAGGATTCTATACATACATCGCGACATGGGTAAAATGTTGGTCTAACCAACTCATCTTCAGGAAGCTACCAACAAAAGCATCACGTGATGGTCTAATCCCTAGACTGTCCTCAACAATATCAGCATAATTACCTCCAATAGGTGCTATCACAGGTCTTCCATCAATTCGTAACCCTAACAACACGGATATATCTTGCAAAGTGATCGTACACTCACCTTGAGGCAAGTGAAAAGTGTGTGTCTCTGGCCTCCATCTCTCTACTAATGCAGTGATCAACGGCAGGTCTAATGGAAATTGACATACATGAGCAATCCCAGTAAATCCCGCAAGCTCCAAATGTGGAAGGATCTCCTGTGGAACACCATCCAAACCAGCTGGAATAAACTGACTCTTCCTAACCTTCAAAATGAGATGTTCCCGACCATCCCAAATATGTTCAGACACGTGAATATTCTGTAAGCGTAATAATGAAGGATTCTCTGGTCTTGGATGAATAATCCTATTCTATCCTGAAGATGAAGCCATCTTCAGGAAAACAACATGGTCAAAAAGTAAAATTTAAACATTAATTATACAACAAAATTAATAACATTGTCTCCTAAAGAATATCAATTTTAATTATTCACACTTAATTTTAAAAAAATTTGTAAATAAAGTTTCTATTTGCATATATTTTAACATTTCTCAATTAATTGTATTTTTTTACATTAAATATCTAAATCAAATCTTAGTCCTAAATATATGAATGACCTTTATAAATGAGATTTATTGTTTCCTTTTATTTTTTCATAACTAATTACTTTAAGTTTACTATATATTTTTTCAACTAATGACATAATTAAAGATTACTAACTTTTTTATTTTATTGAAAATTATATTATATGACAACATTTTTTATTCTCAAATAATTAATATCAATCTAAAAATTTTATTTCACTAACTAAAATTGTTATTTTATCATAAATTAAATTATATATTTAAATTTATTTTTGTTAAACATTTTATTTACATAAGTAAATAAAACAATTTCATCATAATTAATTAATAGTCATTACATTATTTATTTTTATATTATTTCTAATCTTAAATATTTAATAGTAGAATTTAAATATAATTTAATATATAGTCAATTATAATACATTTATTTTTTTACTTTTATCATTTTTTTAATTATCTATTACTGTTTTTTATTCATAAATTGAGTTATCAATTTACATTTTTTCATATTATTTAATATTAAAAAACAGAATTTTTATTTTCAAATTTTTATGTATTCTAAACATCATTTATTATATTATTAATTAACCAATTTTATACAACTATTTTTATTTTTCTATTCTAAATATTATTCAACAATTTAATCTAATTTATTTATTTTATTTTCATTTATTTTTCAATTTACACCCCAAATTATTATGATAATTTTACATGTAAAATTTTATTTTTTTTACAAATTAAGATTGTTTTTATGTTTCTACAGAATTACTAAATTAAATTAAAATCAATCTTTAATCTAAACTACTGTATCTATATTTTTCTAATCAAATAAATTTGAATTATAAAAAATTAAATTACTTACAAAAAAATAAAACTAACTTGCTGCCGATTTTCCCAGCCAACCACACTTTTTCCGCAGACGAGAACCCCAAAAATGCTGGCAGTTTGTGCAATGGGGTCTCTCCACTACCCAGACCTTTCTTCTCCGACAAACGTTTGCAGTTTTCCCAAATTTCTCAGACTTCCAGTCAAAGAATAGTCCAAATCAGCAATCAAAATGGATGAAATCACAGATCTGTAATGGATTAAGAAAATAACCACTTCCTCTCTCAAAAATTGCTCAATCAAATGGCAATGGCTTCCACATCAAACCAGATGGACGGAAGAAGGAGAAAACGATTCGCGGTGCCTGTTCACTCCACCGACACGTGGACCAATGGGATAATTTCGTCTCTGATACAGACGAAATCACTATTTCACCTGAATCATAGACAAAATTATACCATTGGTCCACGTGTTGGCGAGCGCCAAAATTAAATTCAAAACTTTTTGTTTAGTTTTTTTTAAATACGGGACACATGTCATTATTTTGGTAATTTTGCCTCACTCTTAGACGAAATGCTTAAATAAAAAAAATAAAAATTAGTTTCGTCTGACTTTTATACGAAATTAGTGCTGAGTTGGTAAAAATTTGTCCCAGACAAGAAAATTGTTTGAATTTTAATTTATTTTGATAATTTCTTTTTAAAAATATATTATTTTAATCTTTTAGCCCCCTAGCTATGTGAGGCACCCCGTATGTGGCGCCGGGTAATGGAATGAGTCACAACCATAGTGGGGCCCACCAAAATGAAGTGAAGAGTAGTTTGAGCTCACGACCCACTCACTCTGTTCACGTGGGCCTCACTCGCATCGGCACGAGAGTACAAATAAAAAGGGATTGAGAGTGTTTGTGTTGATGGTTTCATTCAACGTTAACTGCGGTAGCTACTAAGATTCCATTAAGGGTGTTTTTTTGTAGTTACATTCCCTTCCCTTCCCTTCCCTATGCATGCTCACCACTCTTCCATACCATACCAAATCAAACTTATTTATCAATTTTCGACCAAAAACAATTGAAAGCCGAGGATGTCATGATTTTGGTTAGAAGGGAAAGAAAGGAATGAGTGAATGACAATTACCCTTTGTCGCCTCCCTCCCAACGCAGTGGTCCATTTCTCAACCTCCATTTTACTAAACCAAACTCCTTTTTTCACCGCCAATTCCGTCCCATTATTTAGGAAAACATTATGGGTTTGATTGTATAAAATTCGGAATTTCTTTTTTTAGTAATAAATTTTGAAAGTGAGTTAGACCAAATCTATTTTAATATGATATTAAAATATTAAGTCAATTATAAATACTTCATCTTATAAACTGTACACTTTATAAGATGTTTAAACTCTAAATTGTTAATTCTAAATATTTCATCTTTACGAGACATGACAGAATATGATGAAGATATTTCGTATTGAGTAAGAATATGAATAAAATATTCCTTATAAAATTATGATATTCTTCCTTATTTCAGGTAACTTTAAATATGAGTTAAACCTCTGACGACAAGGTCAATAACAGAGGTCCTTTGAAGCTGTTTCTTTATCGGTTCTAAACGAAGTTGAGAAGCGATGAACTATTTCAAGCAATCATGAAAGCCCAAAAGAATAAGCATGAGCAAGTATTTGCTGGAAGTTCTGAAATAGTGTAATAATTAAGAGTGAGAAAGAATAAACAGTACTGAAAGAAACCACTGGACAATTTATGTAAATTATCGTAAATAAATTTAATTTTAATAAAAAAAATAAGATTATATAAAACTATTAAATAATGATGAAGTTTTCTTAGTTAATTACACAAATTAAGATAAAAATTTGTATTAGACTAACAAATTAGCTAGCGTGACATTTTACCCAATATTTTTCTTCCTTGGATTATTAGATGACTGGGTTTGATAGTTCACATCGCATTTAATGCATAAATATGTAGCACGTGTTACATAATATAAAATGACAAATACTAATTGATATTCTTATGGTATTGTTTGAACTTTAAAGAATAAAAAATAAAAGATTTTTGTCCAAAAAAATGTGACTAAAAAACTTCTTCTATGATTTTAATACAGTTATACATATAAAATTTCTTACATGCTTAGAAAACATTAAATATTACTGAATGTACTTTCCAATGGGGAAATGAATTTAAAGTTTAAACACATATTTGAATGTGAAACAATGATTGGGCTTGTGCTTGGTCCCCATTCCATGGAACGAAGGAGAAAATGGCGAAAAAAGGAGGGGTTTGTTGATTGCATTGCACACGTTTACAGAGGGCACATGGTGAGCATAGAAAGAGGGAAAAGGGTGTGGAGGCAGAAGCATATGTATGTATGCAAATGCATATGCAGGTATTAGTCCTAACCAGTTTGGCTTTGGCATTGGAGGTAGTTGTGACAGCGAAAGAGGAGCGGTTGCATAATGAGGATAATGGAGAACGCTTCACGTGTCGCTGATCCAATCCTTGCCGTTCGATTCACATTTGGTAGCATTCTAGATCGTGACACCCGCATGGGCCAATATTAATGGAGGTCCCAATCCCATGACATGATGCTGATTTGTCATTTCCATCAATGGAAAACAATTACATATGCAGATCCTGTTGTGACCACTTTTTAATACCTATAGTTTTATTTTGATATAGCGTGATTGCAACGTTTCATAATTCAAATTCTGCTTCAGTATGATTCTAATTTTTATAAATATCATGCCTTTTTTGTTTTAAATCTTATCATTATTATTTTAATCAAAGTTTATCCCTTCATAAAATGAATAATTTGTATAGATATTAAAAAACATATTCTTGAGAATTAAATTAAATAATATATTTAAACAAGCACTATAGAAGAAAAATATACGGATTAATTGGAAACAAAGTGTTAGTTATTATATTTTTTTTTTATTTGTACAGTCTTAGTTTAGGTATTGTTATAAGCTTGTATCAAAGATATGATATACTGTTAATATGTTTAATTTTATGTGCCAACGACATTATTTATTAACATTTAATCGTTATATATTTATTTGTTGGTATAAGAAATTAACTTGTAACATCTGTGGTTGTACAACTAATATAGATTGACAATATATGTACTGACATTCTATTTTGTTATACAAAAATTATAGAAACGAAATATAATACTAACAGTTTTTTCCTTTCACGAAGGTAGATTCGTTGAAAAGGTTAAATTTCGTCATTTACTTTATTTGATAGTGTTTGGTAAAATATATAATTAATTAATTAAATTATTAATTTCAAATTTTTTATTGAGTAAATTAATTTATAAAATTTTATATAAAATTAAAATTAATGGGTACTTTACATATAACTTTATTTTAGGAAATAATATATTTTAAAATATGAATAAATATCAAATTTTAGATAAAATAAAAAATAAAAATTATGTAAAATTTGATATACATAATCATGATTATAAAATAAAATAATTCAATTATTGGATTGATTGATCTTATATTCTATAAAATATTATAAAATTATGTAAGTGTTAAAGTTTGACACTTGATATTAATATATCTTAACTTTTTTTATTAGTATTTTTTGATAAAAATGCATCATCAATGTGATTTAATTGATGATTATTAAATAAATATATTTTAAAATTTTACATAACATATAAATAAATAAAATGAAATTAAATTATTATCTTTCTCATTCAAGATTTAAAAAATCACTTGTGATTGTTTGATTAGAATTCAATCGATAGTTAATAGAAAATTAAGACTTATGATGAATGCTAATCAAAATGATGACTAATTGGAGCCTTTTACTTTATGTGTTTTTTTTTTTTTTTTTACTTATTAATGAAATAAGAAATAATAACTTAGCAAACATATTTTTAATGTGATTTGATATTCTTTTTACAATTATGAGCTTTCAACTTTATTTTATTATTTTATAAGTTTTTGCTGAATAAAATTACCAAATCATCTAACATCTTTATATAGACAAAATTATAAACTCTCATGTGAGATATAATTGTTAAAGTCCTCAATACATTCAAAGGACCATTTGTTGATGTGATGAGGAAACAAAAAAATAGAACATCCTATTTACAATATGAGATTTGGATGAATAACACACTTTAACCCAACAAAATACCTCTTCATTCATAGTTTTAGATTTCTTCACTTTGCAAGCAACTTTTCTTTCAGTTTTCTTGATTTTATTGTAATCCTTCCTAATTGTAGAATTATTAGCTAAATTTTTTCTTCAACTTGAAAATTAAATAAGTTTTCTTCAACTAATTATCTTTTGTTTCTCTTCATCCTTTGTTAAAACCTCACTCATTTGATCATTTGAACGAACTATTAATTTTAATACCACTTTGGAGACATAAGAGAAAATAGCTCATTACATTCTCTATCTTTTAAAACTACATCCACGTAAAAAGGATGAAATAAACAAAGAAATGAACACATACTCCTTTACATTGAATTTTTTTTATGTTGTGGCCTAGACTTATGCTTAATTTGATCAACAATAATTGAAAAATAATTTTAGTTAATTAAATTTAAATTTTATGATTTACTTTACAGTTAGCTCACCATTTTAAGAAAAAAATTATTTAATAATATTTACTATGACTACAAACTTGCTCTGGGTAGATCATACAGATTATAAACTCTTAAGGTAATAAGCAATTATTCAAGTTTTTCATCAAACATAGTGTGTGGATCATATAAGGTTAAAACACAACATGTTATATTCATGCACACAATTCAAAAAACACTAATAACAAAAATAAAAAAAAGGAACAACAAAAATTCTACACTTCAAAAGTATGTGTTAATGTACAGTCTCCATACATACGAAGCAAGAAAAATGGTATACTAACTTAAAATGCTGACTAAGTTTTATTCAACTTATGATGAGAACAATTTAAAAATGGTATACAATATCCATGCAACGAAATCTTTGTTCCAGAAGTTAAAAGCAATACCAACAACTTAAAAAACAGTGATAAAAGGAATATAGTAAAGATATAACGAAGAGAGTGTCAATGAAAAGATTTAAATAAAGAAGAATGTTGAAAAAAAAATTATGGTGAAGAAGAGAGAGAATGTAATATAGATACTCTGTACCTTAATCACATGTATAAAATTTGAGTAATTTATAAAAGTTTTATAGTAATGTTAAAACAAATTATTTATCTAATGTAAAAATAGTTCTATTTGAATTTTGAATTCTACTAGATTAAATAAAGTTCATATTTTACTTGAGCTATAAAATAGAAGTTTAAACTTAGATTTTATATTTAATAAATTAGACTAGACATTGATTAATTTTTTAATTTAATTAAAAATTATAATTATTTCAAACTTAAAATTTAAAGCATATTATATTTAAGAAAACTTAATTATATCAACTCAATTTGGTTAGCATATTATGCTATTTCTAAAGATTTATTTTGAGATTATTTCAAAGTTTTGACATAGAAATTATACTCTTAACATATAAATTTAGAGTTAGCAAAATAATTATTTAACTTTTTTGGGACTAAGTTGAGCTATAGAAACTCAAATCTAATTTGAACTCGTAAAATAGTCATAAAACAGTAAAGTCAAACTTTTTTTTGTACATTTTTATTGACTATTACATTGATCAAATCAAGTTAAAAGGTTTAAATTTGAATTTAAAAAATAAAGTCTAAACCTTATATTTTGTTAGGTGAGTTTGGGTTAAACTAGGAGGCAAACACATAATTAGGCTGAGTCGACAAAAAATTAAAAATTAATATAAAAAGTATTTTAAGAAAGGTAAGATTAAAATTAATATATGATATAAAATTAAAATAATTAAAAATTAGTGCATTTATTACCAACATATTCATGCTCTAGTATAATTATTAGGGTCATTTTCCTCCTAGATCTCTTTTCTTGACTTGAAGAGAGATAAGGGTAATTTTCTTTCTTATGCTAGGTTTCTTTAACCCTTTCCTCCTTTTCTTAAAGCACCGCCACAATTCTGATCCATCTTAGAGGCACTCCTTAGAGATTTTAAGGGCTTTTGCCCTCATTCCTTTTGGCTCCAGAAGGACGCTTCAATGGCGAGGGTGGAAGCTAAGAAATGATCTATAAAAGAAGTGAACCTAATGACTCATAGCAAGAAGAAGGTTACAACAAAAGTCGCGATTGTTCAGAAAGATTCGAACCAACACATGTAGGAATATGTTCAGTGTTATTCTCCTTCAAATCAAGTTCTTTCTACCACTAGCTCCCCTGCCTGCATGTCATATAAGAATAAAGTTCTTGTATCAAAAGAAATAAATATGGTATTAGATGATGAGAAAATAGTAAGATTTGTGTTGGAGGAGCTTAATATTCCTCCAGAAAGTAAGGATACCTCCCTAGATAGTAATGATGCACAAGATCTGTGTTCTGAGATTAAAATTTATCTTAAGGATTACGAGTAACGGTGTTTGCCTTGAAAATATACTATAATAGTTTAGTCATTAGGAAAATCCACAATTTTTAATTCTTAATAAAAAAATTAGGGGTTACTTGGAGAAAGAATGATAACTTTTAAGTTTTGGACCTAAATAATGACTACTATCTAACTTAATTTAAAATTTTATAAGATTATAAATTTGCATTATTTGAAGGCCATTGGCTAATATTGGATCACTACCTTCTGGTCTAGAGGTGAAGGTCTTTGTTCAAACCTAGGGATTATAACCTTAAAAGAATTGACGCATGGATTAGTATTTCTTATTTACCATTAAAACTGTATAATGAGAAATTTTTGTGGCAAGTAGGAGTTTACTTAGGAATTATACTAAAAATATATTCACATTTAGTTTTTAGAGAAAAAATTATATGTATTGAGCTAGACTTGAATAAAAAACATGTTCGTTCTTATAAAGTGTTAGCGCAAGAATTCAAGGTTGAATATGAAGGTTTGCACCTCATTTATTTTACTTGTAGTAGGTATGGTCATAGAATGGAAACTTGTGTTGAAAACCCTAGAATTAATCAAAAACATAAACTTAAAGGTTAATATAAAAGGAAAGACCCAATTTAGTCTAGAGGAAGAAAGTGGGGAGAATTAAGATAAATTTGGGCCTTAGATGTTAGCAAAGAAACCTACTAGGAAAAAACCTGGTACTATAAAGAATTTTGAATCTCCAGCCCATTTTGAAAAAGAAAAAGATCATCAATATTGATCTAAGTTTGATATGTTGAGGGAAGTTGAGGAAAGAAATAAAAAAGAGTCACTTTCTGACTCTAACTTTTTGATAGGGAACCAAAAAGTAGAGAAATGTGAGGAGATGAATATGGGTAGCTCGAGTATGCCTAAATTACAAGGAAGAGTGTTTCAAAACCTACTAATCTTCTTAATTCAAAGAAGAATATATAATCTAAAAATATTATTAAAACTAAATTAGAAAATGAGAGAAGTAAGAAGTTTAGTCAATCTAAAAATCAAAATACATATAATCACAAGGACATAGGTATAAGTATTGCTACGAAGAATGATAAGAAAATTTACTCTCTTATAAAAATTCTACAAAGTAAAGCTAATCAGAACTTTTCTGAAAATGGTTCTATTTGGGATCTCTTAGGCATAAATCATAGTAACTATTAGGATCATGTAACTTTTCAAATTGTGATCCTCTTGGAAAACCTCCAAATATTTTACCTTCCATAAATATAGATACAATAAAAAAGTTGCCTTTGAAAAACACTGAAGCCCGTGTTGATAATATAAGGAGAGAATCTAGTATGCTCATCACTGATGCTCATTAATTAATCAAATCTTATTTTTATAAATTATTTTCTAAGATTGTAAGGGAGCTAGTAGTAGGTCTTTTGCTAGGTTAGTTAATGATATGATTAAGTTGTATAAATTAGATTTTCTTCTTTATTTGAATCTAGAATTAGTAAGGATAAAGCTGACAAAATTATTGAGAAAATAAATCTAGAAAGGCATGAGAAAGTAGAAGCTATTGGCTTTCCGGGAGGCATATGCTTTTGAAATACTAATAAAATTAAGGCTTCCGTGTTTGCAAAATCTAAATTTGTCATTCATTTAAAAATTAAGAATCTTGGGAAGGAAGATTGAATATTATCTTCCATTTATGTTAGTCCTATATAGAAACTAAAAGTTGAGTACTGGAAGGAATTAGTTAATCTAAGTAAAACTATTAACCTACCCTGGTATCTTGCTAGAGATTTTAATACTATTCTTTATAATATTGAAAAAGTTGGTGGTAATAAAGCAAATATTTACTAAATGAATAGATAGGTTGTAATTAAAGAAAATTAGAATTTGTTATTTCTCAAGAGTCCTATATTTTTACATTCCTGTTCTTAAATCAGATCATGTGTGGCTTTGGCTAGAAATTAAAGTCTGGAATAATGGGATAAATGATAAGAAAATTTTCAAATTTATAACACTGTTGATCTCTCACCCTGATTTCAGTAACCAAGTTAAAAACTCTTTGATCTCTTCTTATTCTTGATCTGAAAATATTAATAGATTTATAACCAATATTTCTAGTTGGAACAAAAATGTGTTTAGTAATATCTTTAAATAAAAGAAGCAAAATTTTAGTAGGATTGCAGGTATTTATTGAAAATTAGGCCACGGGAATAATCCATATCTTAATTTTGGCAAGATTATTAAAAGATTCTGGATCTTGAAGAATTTTATTGGTACTATTAATATAGATCAAATTGGCTTAAATTAAAGAATAGGAATATTAAATTTTTTCCACAAAGCTGTTGTTATTCTTAGGAAAAAAATTTACATTGAAACTCTACAAAAATAACTCTAATTATTGAGAATTTGATGTTGATAATTTAAAATTTTTGGCCATAAACTATTTTAGGGATATTTATTCTGACCCTTGTTATGATGTCTTTAATCTCATAACTATAACTAGTTTTTCTCTTCTAAGGGACTCAGATAGAGCTAAGTTAGATGCTAATGTGTCCAAAGAAGAGATTAAAGTATCTTTGTTTAGCATAGGAAAGTTTTTAGATCCCGATGGATTACATGCTTTATTTTTTAAAAATTAATAGAATAATTTAGCTCCTTTTTTATAAACCTTGTTATACTCCTACTAATATAAAGGTTGTTAATGAGAATAGAATCACTTTAATCCTTGAGATTGAGAAGCTTGAGTATATTAATCAATATAGATTCATTTTTCTGTGCAATGTTAGCTATAAAATAATTACTATAAAATAATTACTAAAATAATTGCTAATAGAATTAGAGATGTTCTTCCCCACCTGATATCTAATAATCAAACTAGTTTTTTCCTCAAGAGGTAAGGCATTGATAATGTGCTAATTTTATAAGAATTACCCACTCTTTCTTTAAACTTAAGGGATGAAATAGCTATATGATTATTAAATTGGATTTAGAAAAAGCATATGATAGATTTAGGTGATCCTTAATCAAAGATACTTTTCAAAAAAATTGTATTAATAAAAAGTTGGCTAATGTTATTAATCATTGTATTTCTACCCCTACAATATTCATTAATTAGAATAATACTAAGGCTAACTTCTTTAATCCTTCTAGAGATATTAGGCAAGGAGACAATCTTTCTGTTTATATTTTGGTGCTATGTTTTGAAATATTAGCTCATCTCATTAATGACAAAGTAGCTAGTAAAGATTGGTCTCCCTTCCCTTTTAGTAATCCCTTTTAGTAAACAGGGACCTAATATATCCTATTAATCTTTTACTAATGACCTAATTTTAGTAGCTAAAGCCACCACTCAGCAAGTTACTATTATTAAAAATGTTCTAAATGAATTTTGTTGTATATCTGGCCTCCAAATTAACATTAATAAATTCTCCCTATACTTTTCAGCTAATACAAAATAATTTATCTTTGAGTCTATTAGTACATGTTCCTATAACTAGTAAATTAGGAAGATACCTTGATATTCCAATACACCATAACAGACCTCTTAAAGATCAATATATTTATCTCTTAGATAAAATTAGGAAAAACCTTTCTCTTTGGAAAATAAATTATTTATCTTTGGCTAATAGAGTAACTCTTGCATAGTCTAGTCTTATGAGTAGCCCTACCTATATAATGCGGTCCCAATTAATCTCATCCTTCATTTGTCATACAATTAATAGTTTATGCAAAAAATTCATTTGAGGCTCTTTAAGAGGTAAGAAATGTCATCTTATTGGATGACACACAATCTGTAAACCTTTTAAGGGGGCGTAGGATTCAAAGATCTGCATGTGTTAAATAAAGCATACCTTATAAAGCTTTGGTGAAGGTTAAATACTTTCCTCTCTGCCCTATGGGCTCAAGTTCTTTATAGAAAATATAACTTTACTATTGAACAACATTTTGTTATTAAGAAAAGAAAAAATGTTTCTTATCTATGAAATAGCCTTTCCTTTGTGTGGTTTGAGTTCTTTCACGGTATTGTTTGGATAATTCAGGATAAGATGATTACAAAATTTTGGTATAATAATTGATGTCCTAGCACTAGTCAGTTTAAATATGTTATTAAACATCTTTATGATTTAAATTTAGATATTCTTGTTACTTTATTTTTTGTTAATAGGGTTTGGAATTTGGATAAATTTTCTTATATTCTTTTTGAACAGGTTAGTAAAATGTTAATTAAAATTAATTCTCCTTTACCGTTTGGGGGACCAAATTTTGTGTTTTAGAATTTTACAAATAAAAGTATATTTACTCTTAAAACAACTTTATTCATTACTGTAATATACAAATGAATCTCCTATTGGCTACCAAAAATTGTTTGATTCAATGTGGAAATGGGAAGGTCTCCCTAAAATCAGACTGTTCCTCTGAAAATTGTTTATAATAAGTTACTGACCAACCTTGAAAGGTATAAACGAAGTATAACTAATTCTTCCATGAAGAACCTTATCTAAAAGTAATTACTCTAAGAGTGGAGCTGGGCAAGAATTTTATTCCAAAATAATTTATACATTTGAAAAAAATAAAATTAAGAACTTATTTTAGATTTTTCATGAATTTTCAAACTAAACAAATATTTATAGACGTATTTATGAATGATTTTCTAATGTAAATATACGATTAACTTAGTATTAATTACAATGACTGATCTAAATATTAATAAAATGTAAAATTTAAAATTTAAAATAAATTTTAATTCAATCTAGTTAAACTTCATACGAGTTTAACTTGCAAAGACTTGTTAAAAGTTTTAAAAAGCTCAAATATCATTTTACAAACTTAAATTAAATTTATTTTCTTAATCCAATTCACTAAAGTCTATTGTTTATAATAAGCTAGACCAAATAGGTGTAGTAACTTATTTTATAAGCTTTACTTTAAATATAGTGTGAATTTTAATTATTTAACTATTTTTTAATAAAATAAAACTTTTATTAGTAGATTTAAAGCATGCAAATTCATATTATATAATATCTTATTTTTGTTAGTTTTTAATTATTATTATTATTATTTAATATTCAAAGGAGCTAAAAAGTTTAAACAAGATCAAGATTCTGACTAAGGAGACTAAATACCTAATGAATTTATACAAGGGAAAGGGGAGGAGTAATAATATAACAAGAAAGCAAAGAACTCTTAAGGTCTAATTTGGTTAAATGATAAACACTTTGATTGACTTATCTATATAAATCTAACAAATTGAATTTGTTTTATAATATTTCTAATATAATAATCAAGTTAAAAAGAGGGTGAGCATGATTCTCCATATTAAAGAAAAGAAATAAAATTTCTCTAGAGTCATTCTCAATCTAGATGATATTCAGCTCCTTCTAAATTGAGAGTTCTAACCTAAAGAGATTATACCACTGCAGCCATAGAAGAATAGGGAGTAATATTTGTGCAGAATTCAACCAAAAAGTGTCCTTGAGCACATCGGATTAAGCCTCCACAAGAACATAACCATCTACTAGAGAAACATCTCCATCCACGATGAGTTTCCATTGATTCGCAAGGGGAGGAACCCACTTGATCATGATTTTATCATTCTCTAGCCAAGAAAAGGAGCTATACACATTCCAATAGTAGTCAAACTGAAATTGAAAAATCAAATAAAACTCTTTAAATAAGAATCACAGGCTTATCAAAGACGCAATTAAAAAGAAATTGTTTTTATCTTTTCAAATATACTAAACAATTGTTGGAATTCAGATTAGATAAATTGAATATTAACTGATCTACAGTTCCTTTGCTAAAGAAAGGAACCCAATTCTAAGAAAAGATAAAATGATCCCACATATCCTTAGCATATGAGCAATCTCTAATGACACTAATTATAAAGTGAAAAAATAAAAAAAAATGTTTTTTGTTAATTTAATTTAAAATGTATAATAAGATTAGCTATACAAATTTTTCAAAAATAACTATTTAATTTTTACTTTACAAACAAAATTACTTTTAAAAAAATATATTTTTAGATTTTATTTATCTTTTAATTATTGATTTCATTAAAAAACATATATATTATTCATTAACTGTTGTATATATTGTTTATCAATTAAAATTAAATTTAATAATATTATCATAAATTACAAAAATAAACTTTAATAATAACGTCTCTGAATTTTCGGAAATGTTGGTTCTCTGCTTCGTTCGGGTGGAGTATGTGGCCTCAGCTCATGTATCTGCCATTTTCCCCCTATCGGTTGCAACTTTTTGCTGGCTTACCCAACCATTTATTTTGAACCTCTCCTTCATCATTTTATTATTATTTTTTATTTGGTACATATGACTTTTATATTCATTATTATAAATAAATGGAAACGTCAATATGAATTTATCCAAAACGTAATTGAATTTTAACTGATTTTATAGTTAGAATTATTTTTCATGTATTATCATTATTAAATAAAAAAAAGTCTAGTTATTCAATGACATATTGTGTCATGTTATTTAATAAATCTGACGGTGTTATATCAAAATCGCAAATGATATTGTAACATTTCATGTATATAGTCAGTTTAAAATATTTATTATTACTTTTATTTAAAATATTATTTTATTTTTGTTACTAAAAATAATAATTAAGATATTTAAAAAATAAATTAAAGTAACAATAAATACATAAAAATAACAATACATACTCCTTATCATTAAAAGTTAATATAATTTTTCTTACACTGTAAGAGACTTAAACCCTCTTATATATCATTTCAATTGAAATATTTCACTGCTACTTTTCATTTTTTTTTACTCTATAATTTAAATTTTTTTAATAAATTTTGCATATTTTTTGTTATTTTTGTTTAAATTGGTCAAACAAATATCAATTCGTTTAAACAAAAACGTAACAAGACAATTCTATTAATGCATGACAGGAGATGATCCAGATTCCATCATTCTTGCTTTCACATCAATATTCTTGCACTATTTTAAGAGTTTATCTCTCTTAATTTATGTATCATTTGGTTATTTGAATAGACTAAAAATGTATAAGACACATATTTTATTGGAAAAAATTCTTCTCATAAATTATAATCTCTTTTTATATTAGTAATTTTCTTTTTATATTATGAGAATTTTATTTAAAGTGTAGTGTGTGTTCAAATTTTTATGAAAAAAAGTCTCAAATTATTGTTTGAGCAAAAGTTTATTTTATATAACTTTTGTTTAAATTATAGTTTACTACATAAATAAAAATTTCAAAATACAATTGTTAGGCCCTGTTTTATTAGTTTCATGTTAATCTGACTTTGTTGTTAAAGGTTATAGACATCTAATTCACACACCCAACTTGAAATTATGAAATAATGAGGAAAAAGAAATCATGAAGAATACGAAGACAAAAGCAAATGAAGTATAAAAAAGAATGAGTAGATTAAACACATAATTAAAGAATCACATGCAAATAAAGTGTTTTGATGAAGTAGTATAATTAGACTGTTCAAAACTGTAAAAATCAAATTTAAACTGCCAAAATGATATGAAAAAAAAAAGTTTCTTCATGTAATGTGGATTAATTTGATTTTTATTTCATAAGTTATCTGAATCGATCATAAAAATAATATGCAATTTGGATTAATTTGATTTGAAAATAAAATGAAAACTAACGTAAACTAAATTGGTATTTTATAATTAAGTTTAGATTGATTATTTATTTATTTTTAGATTAATTTTTTAAAAATATTTATTTTTATAACTGAAACTTTTAAATTTGCCACTGCAAATGGTCTTATGCAATTGGTGTAGGTTTTAAAAATTAAATTCTTTATGTGTCTCACAGTTTCTTAATTCTCACGTGACTTTAATTTTCTCTCACTCTCTTGTTTCTGTTTTTTATTTATGTATTCTTTAATCTAAATTTCATATAATGTTCTCTAGAAATTGAAGTTTTTACTTTTTCTCTTCTCTCAAAACAATGTTATTGAGAGCTTATTTTGCTTGCCTAAAGAACTAGTAAGAGACTAAAACTTTTTTTGTTTTTATTTTTAGAAACAATTTTTTCTTTTTAAAAGTGGAAAAAAAATGTTTGTTAACATAAGTTATATTTTCATTCTTTTCTTAAAAATATTTTTTAAAAATTGTTTAAAAATATTTTTTAAAAATAAAAAATTAAAACAGAAACAAACGAACCTTAAGAGTTTTTTTGCACCTATTTGTTGTTACTTGATATTTTTAGTGTTGTTTAGTTTATGCTTTACTCTTTTGTAACATAATATTATAATTTTTGTTTGATTGTACAATTTGTAAAGCTTCAATAATGAAAATTAAGTACAAAGAAGACAATTGCAAATAAGGTAAAATATCCAATATTTATATTTTTTATTTTAGGTCTTAGGGTTTATCAAATTACTATTTTTTCCATCTAATATTTTTTGTTTGTTTGTTTAAATACATCCCAAAACAATTACGCAGGAGATTGAGTTATTATTGAGCAAGGGGAGGGAAAAAATCAAAATTGAACTTACGAGTGGAAGGAAAAAATTGCAACAAGGAGAAGGAGAAGTTGTATTAAGTGTCATTAAGGTTTTTAATATATTTGGTTGTTATTATTCTATGTAGTGCTTTTGAAATTTATTGAAATTTCTAAAGTGAAATTTTTAATTTGTTGAATTATGACTTAACTTACAATTTTTTCTATCTAATTTCTTTTACCTTATGTCTCTCATCCTGTATTATGATACTAAATTAAGGTTATGGTTTGACTTGATATTGTTATCCTTGTTGTCTAATGTCTTTTTTTAATCAATGATGTAGAACCAAAATTTGTGTGTTGTATTTTTTTGAATTAATGATGCTTAGGTGGTTAAAATGTGTTTTGTTTTTGTATTCTATTTTCTATTTCAATGATGCTTAAGTGATAAGATGAATCTTATTTTGTTTAAGATACTACTTTTATATTATTTTTCTCTCTAATTTTTAATTAATAAGGTTGAAATGATATTTATTTATTTTATTTTTCTAATTCAATGATTCTTAGGTGATTGAAATGTGTCTTGTTTTATCTAATATTCTACTTTCTTATACTTCTCTCATATTTTTCAATTAATAAATGTTAAGTTGAAATTTATGTGCTATGTTTTTCTTTATTAAATGATGTTGAGTTGCTTGATGCCATAGATAAAAACATATAGAAGAAAAGAACAATATTATTTGATCTTTCATATTGGAGTTTCCTTAATGTAAGACATTATATTGATGTGATGCATATGAAGAAAAATGTGGGTGACAATCTTATTAGAACTCTCCTTAACATAAAAAATGATGGTTGAATTCTCACTTAGATTTACTTTGTGATGGGTGCATGAGAGGAATTAGGTCTACATTTAGTAAGTAAGTACATATATTTACTACCAATTTGTCATACTCTATCCAAAAAAGAAGGAAAAAGTCTTTATGACTATCTATAAAACATCAAAGTGCCATAATGCTACTCTTTGAATATTAAAAGACTTTTGTTAGTGAAAGACCTAAAGTTAGTTGGGTTGAAATCATATGATTGTCATGTCTTGACTCAATATCTTTTATCAATTTCTATTCGTGTCATTTTAAAAAAAAAAGGTTGATATACTATAACATAATTGTGTTTTTTCTTTAATTTTATCAATAGTAAAGTCATTGAATTTAATGAGTTAGATGATATTTGTGACATTTTTGCTTTACATCATTCCAAATCTCTTTTTTCAAATTAAGGACCTTACATATGTAGGTTTCTAGATTCGTTGAATTTATAGTTTGCCATAATCATTGAATCTTCTTCGTCTCATTTAGCAAACTTGAGATCTTTCTTCTGAATGCAACCTCCATAAGATGTCTTTGCTTTCCTTTTCCCTCCAGCACTGTACGAACAAGATGAGCCCATTTGAAACAATTTATTCTATTTAGTTTATGCACAGTGAATATTCTGCAGTTCTTTAGTTTATTGAGATTGGGTATACCTTTTTTTCTAGGGTTGGATTCATGACTTCCTCTTTTCTTGACATTATGAAAGATGAATTGCAAGGTTAACAAAGGCTAAGTGATGAAGAAAGTTATGATGCGCAAAGAATGTACAAATGACAAGGAAAGTGTGTGTCTAAGGATCGTAAAATGCAACAACAATGTAGGTTGTTGTCTTAGGTTTAATGTAGTAGCAATGAAGGTTGCTGTACGTAGATTGTCATATTAGGAGCTCTGATACCATATGAAGAATAAGTTAAATTTGTATATTATTTTATTAAGACATTGTACAGATACATACAACAAACCTACTTATTTTGGAAGATATAACAACTCCTTATTCTATTTTAGGATCCCTTGAACCATAAAATCTTTCCTAATTATACATTCTACATATTTGTATAAAAAAAATAAATCTCATAAATTATTCTTTCCTAAAAATACTCAATTTTCTATAGATATAAATAATTTTTGCTTTTATTTTATACAAAGCTTCAAAATAAGAAGAGTACAATGCAAAACAATCGTGTTATGATAATGGTTGAGTTTATGCACTTCTCTAGTTCAAAAGATAAATATCTTATAATGACTTCAATTTCTTATTTTGGAGTTATTAAAGAGATTTGATATGTTAACTACACTAAATTTAGAGTTCATGTTTTCAAATGTAACTGGGTTGATTGGAATAGTGGTATTCGAATTATTGAACTAGGATTTTCATTAGTCAACCTTAACAAATTTAGTTATAAAGATGAACTATGACAACACAAGCAAAATAAGTCTTCTATTTCACTCATAATGTTAATTGCAGTTGGTTAGTAATGCTTTAAGGGAAACTAATGTGTAATAATGATGAGATTAAATATTCAAATCTTCACTTGTTTAAGAATCCTTCTTTCTCATCAAATATACCTACTTCAAATGATGAAAATGAAGTAAATAATATATATGACACACAATATGATCATGAAGATGAGATATGAGAAAATAATTAAAATAAACATATTACAAGTTAGTTTTTTATTATCTTATATTGTTAAGAAATTACATTGACACTTTTTATGTATATGAATTATTTTTCTAACATATATTTTATTATATATATGTGTGTGTACGTGTGTGTGTCTGATCCATAGCTAATAATCTACAAAAAAAGGGTAAAAATGTCATACAATTAAAAGGTTTAACTCTTAGTCATAGTGCTTGGCAGAGAATATCGATTAAGTTTGACAACTCAATAAAAAATCCTCTTAGACTAAGTGAGACTTAGTTCAAGAGTTATGTTACACTTCTTGGATGTAGTAAGGTAAGTATTTTGACCAATGACTGGGATGAAGTAAGGACGTGTTTGAAGGATCAAATTGGTATATCAATTTCATATCTATCAAAATTTTTATTTTATTTGATTTTAATAAGAGTATACTAACTACTATTGTTTGTTATAGCTCACTTATGAAGTTTCTAACACTGACTTCCTTAAGAGGAAGTAATTAACCTTTGTGGAGAATGTTGGAGGGTTTTTAAGATGCACTTGACTTCTAGATATGTTTTGGAAAGTAAAAAGATGTGTATCCTTGTTAAAAATATCAATTCATTGATATTGACACATGATAAAAGTTTATGAAGACTTATCTTGACCCTGTTTTTAGGTTAGTTGGATTTACAAATAAACATCAATGGTATTTTCTTTATACTTAGTCCACATTTCAAAATAACTTATTTGACTTTATTTACTAATAATAGGAGCAAAAAAAAGAAAAAAGGCACAAATAATTCAAACAAAGCATTGCTACTAGCAGATATTATCTTGTAGGGACTATGAGTTACTGGAGAAGAAGATATTAGAAGATAAGACCAAAGTGTGTCAAGTAGACTCTTAATCTGGGTGTTATTTTACCTCCATCACCACCTATGCGTCATGAGAAATAGTAGAAAATATATATAAAGAAATCAAGAGAATACAAAACGGGTGAGAGTCATATTGTTGGCGACAAAATTATAAGTATTTAAAATATTGATGTCCTTGTCCTTATGTCAACTAAGGAGGTTCATACAGTGAAAAAGCCTTTAATCATTTTATTTTATGCCCTAGATGATTGATTTAATTTTTTATTGATCAAGTATAATTTCTTTCAATGATGTACTATATCTCTATTATTTTACATTTAATATGTATTAATAAATTTAAATTGTATAGGATATTGGTGAAACTACAAGGATACTCTTGATATGTTAAAAGAGTCAAAATTTGATGTACGCTTATGTATATTAACAATGAAAATAGGAAGACAACATTTGTAACTATAGTTAGATGCTAAAATAAGTGGCAATGCATCATAAATCCTATTATATTTAACACAAAAGACATTGTGAATCTTACAATGATTGAGTGTTTGTTTTGCATTTCAGTTATTTAAGTGTTGTTAATGTAAGTTTATCATTTTAAAAAATTAGTCAAATAAATGTTAAAACACTTATATGAGCATTTTGTAGGTATCTACTTCAACTTTTTCACTTCAAAAGGTGTAGAACATTTGTATGGATTCACTTACCCTATTCAAATATAGTATGGAACAAACTTGAAGCTATTTAGAGACACATTTGAAAAATGTTGTGTGAAGGTAGAAAGAGTTGCTACTTTGTACCATATTATTATGGGTAAGTTTTTCCTAGTTAGCTTTTTATAAATTTGGTTTCACTTTACTTACTGGTTATTCTAGTTTGCAGGAGCCATTGACAATTAATCATACTTTGTTACAGAGATAACGAAGTCGTCTTCCTTTACTCGTCATGGAATAAACAAAAAAGAGGCTATTATTGATGTGTAAGTATATTAATACTTGTTATAAATTATTTTACATATTATACACACACACACACACACACATATATATATATATATATATATATATATATCATTTGTTCACATAACATAAATATTTATCTTTATCATAGATATATGGAAACATGCAATGTCTTAAAAGTTAAACATGTCATGAGAAATAAGCCTATATGAATCAACCCACGTATATGCTTTTTAAAATTTTATGTTTAATATTGAATTTTTTTATTTTAAAGTTACTTATTATGGTTTAATATTCAATTTTGATTATTTTCTTACAGTTACACAAACAAAAAGAGATTTAAGAGTGTAAATATTGTGTGATGAGATATATGTTGATTGTCATCACAACAACCGCTACATATTTGTAAGATTTAGTATTTATATTTATTATTTTAAATATATTACTTATATTATTTATGGATATGTTTTTTTTTTTTTTTGTAATTTGAACTTGTAGATATTCATAGATATTGATCTATTACCTAAAAAAGAACTTAAAGATGTTTTAAAATGTTGGACAAAGTTTGTTTTAAATTTAAAGAATTATTGGAGTGTTTTTAAACATTATATGACATATAGTTTCTTCTTACATTATATCTTATTTTATACTAAATCAGAATTTGTATAAGATATATTTTGTTATAAATGAATTTTGTATGTTTTGATCTATGTTAAAGTGTCCGTATTTGTTTATTAAGATTAATTATAATGTAAAAAAAAACATCATATTTAAAACACACAAACAAAGATTCTAAAATGTATAAATATACTTTTTAAATAAATTAATAACATATTCAATGTAAAATGTAGATTTCTACATCTATTGTATCATAATCTATGTATAAATATTTATAACTAATATTGATTTTAGTGCAACTACAGTAGAAAATAGACATATTATAAATTAATGATAAAACTAATGTAAAATATGTATATTTTATCTCGATTGATTAATCAATATAAAATATCTCTACTTATTAGTTCACTCTCATTCTTTGCATATTTATCAATTCTAAATACTCTAGAAAAATGATTGTGAAAAATATTTTAATAGTATAACTTTATTTATTATAAAAATAAAATAGTTGTCAAAATTTAAGAATAAAAAAGTTTTACATTATAAAGAAAAAACTTAAACTTTTGCATTACAAAAAGAAAATTAAACTGAAATAATAATTATTTTATTTTTAAAGAGTTTAATTTTAATTGTTATTTATTCTAACGTTGAAATATAATAAATAAATTTTCAATAATTATACGAAATATTCAAATTATTTAATGATAATATAAAATTTTGTGTTTTAGGGAGCATGTAAATGAGTTAATGAAAAATTTATCAAAACAACTTGTCAATTTAAAAACTCTTTTAAAATATTTCAATTTTGTTTGTATAATTTATCCCAACAAAACAAACTATTTACCACAAATCCTGATGTAATACAAATTTAATGTATTAAAAATGATTTTGTTCCTAAATAAGATGAGCAATTTTTTTTATATGTAACAATTTTTTTTAGAAAATTTTGTAACTAATGAAAAAAAAATCAACGAAAAGAAATTTTGTTATTTATTAGTAACCGAACCTGGGTGTACGGAAATTTAATAATATAAGTTTGTTTTATAAATATTAATAATTATTCTCGAACGTTACCGTATTATTTAACTTAAAATTATTTTTAAAAAGTATATTGTATAACTATTTTAAAAATAAATTAATCTTATTATTTTAAAAAAGAGTAAATATTTCATTATATTAAATACAATTAAAATAAAGAAATAAATTTTTAAAAATAAAAATTTTAAAAAATAAATTAAGACTGAATTAAAATTTAAATATCAATACAAGAAAAGTGCATTTTTTAATAAGAGGAATAACATCTAAAAATACTTTGCATTAAGTATCAATTAATACATGATAAAAATGATTTTTTTTTGGCAAAATGTTTGAAAGTTGTAAAATATAATAAATAGAATTGTAGTGATAGTAATAAAAGAAAACAAATTAAAAGGTATTAAATAAAAAAACAAATTAAAAGGTATTTACCTTAAATAATGGCATCAACATATAACGTAGGATATTTAAATTATAACACATACATTTCAATATACATTTTTATTTGTATGACATAAATAATTCATACAATATTTTTATATTGAATACTATATATACATTATAATAAAATTAAAAATTTCATACACATTACTGAAATTTTATATAAAACTTCTACCTAATGTTACGTAAATATACCTTTTGTACTTAATTTTTTTATTTCTATGGACACAAAGATTTATGACAAGATTTATATATTAATTATTTTAATAAAAAATTTCTATAATATAATTTTAAAAATTAAAATAAAGTTTATTTCTATAACTTTATAATTGCATATTAAATCAAAATATGAGTTAAAAAAAATCTACGTTAAGATGCTAGTTAACATCTGCAATTATAATGAAAATTAAAACGCAGCTGAAATATTTAACTTTTTATGTAAATAAAAGATTAAATTTAATACCATAATTATTAAATTACTAAAGCAACCTTAGTTTGATCGGAAAATCTCACCTCTAGATTATTTTACTTTTATAATTACAGATTCCTATTATTTTGAATTATGTGATAAATCCTATTAATAAATCAGTTCTAATTTTGTTATATCATCCTTTTTACTCATTAAATGAAAGCAAAAATTAAATATATTATTTGTAAGTAAAAAAAGAAAAATGATTAGAATGATGTAGAATTACTCATATAGAAGTGTTTACATTATCTTTTAAAATACAAATAATTTTTATTTCTAAACAAGTCATATTTTTTCAATTTTCCTAAAACACACGAGTTTCCCATTACAATAAACACTTGATTTTCTATGATTTTCTTATATGTATTCCAGATTTTAAATATTTGTTTGAATTGGAAAATAATTAAAAAAATTGAGGCAAAGTTCACAACTAATGGAAAGTTAATGTGAGGAAAAGTTACATGGAATATTGGCTATTATATTTTACATGTAATTGTGTATTGATATTTTACCTTTAAGTTATGGTAATAATTTTTTATTTTGAACATTTTGAAGCGAATGTATCCTTTTAGTTTCTTTTATTGTATCACTCTAATTACTTTTTGTAAATGAAAAGATAAGTATTTAATATTTTAAACTTCAAAATTATTTAATATATTTCTTTTAATTAAGAAAATATTCATTAATATGATATATATTATTCAGGAAAATGTATATATCTTTTCTTAACAAGTAATAAATTAAAATATATTTTAACAAATATAAATTTTAAATTAAAAGTATTAGTATTAATATACATATATGCATATTCAAAAAATTAAATGACCTTTTATTTAAATAATAATTTTATTTCCAAATATGATAAGGAGACCAATAAAAGAAATGTATTAAGTAGTGACTTTTTTTTTTTTTTTTGCGAAATGAAGTCCTAAAATTATAAATATTTTTATTTGACCAAATATATTTTTGTTTTCATGGACTAATATTTTAAGCGATATTCATTAACAAAAAATAAATAAAATTGTTATGGTATTTCGTATTTTTCTGTACAGTTTTTTTGTTTTTCATAAAAATTGTACATATGAATTGTGGTTTTGTTCAAACCAGCTTTTTTTTATTATTAATAATATATATATATATATATATATATATATATATATATTGTGTATTGTAAGCATTTTTATTGATAGAATTAGAAGTAACCATGGGATTTTAAAATTTCAAATAACAAATTCTTATTGTTTTACACTTGTAGAAAAAGAAAGGTGTATTTAACACTAAAATAAAAAATAATTTTGATGTTACTCAATATATAATAACAATACTTAATGTATATTTGATTTAACTAATTTTAAAGAACTGAGTAATTTTTATTTTTTAGAAATAAATGATTATTTATACAAATTTAAACAGTTTTAAAATATTATTAACAATCTTAAAAACATTACTTAAAATTTTTAATTATCTAAAAATAAAATAAAATCTCAAGCCAAAAAAGACGCTTAGGTATGAGTAAAATCACATTGTCCCATCAGTTGATATTGAAACTATAGTTGTAATAAAAAGAAGCATTTAGGGAGAAAAAATTAGAGAAAATAATGAAAACTAAATATACAATAAAAGCAACTAATAAAATTAGATTTTGGATATGCAAACCCTACCTTCCATCAAAGAAACTGAAAACACAGCACAATCGCATATATAAAAGAGGTTTCATTTTGTTATTTTGGTTTAAGAAAAAATTTAAGCTTATTATTACAACCCACTATCTCTTCGCCTATATATTCTCCCTCATTTCTAGCTTTATTATTATTATTTTAATTTTGTTTTTACTTTCTTTGTTTTTTGCATTTCAAAGGCAACTAACACCCTTTTCCTTTCTCTTTCTCTGACAGAAGACTAAAAAAACCCTCTGTTGTTGCGTTGTCTGTTTTTTTCTCTCCAAACCAGAGAGCGACCGCCGGCGAGCCTCACCTCGCCGGAATTTCGCTCCTCTCTCACCGGCGTTGGGCCGGAACCTCCCTTTTTCTGATTTCAGCTTCCAATTTTGATTGTTTTTCTTTTCTCACCGTGTGAAGAAGCTGTTTTCGTGCACAAACTGTTGGTTTTCCTTTTCTTAACGGTGAGGAACCTATGAGATCGCAATGCGGAGGGAAGGAGGTTTTTTTGGATGCAAACATTGTGGGATCTCTTGTTTCTGAATTTCCTATGTTGTAAAGCGTTTACGAGATTCAATTTTTAGTTTGTTTCTTCCTCGTTCTTCTCGAGTTCTTATGAGGAGTGTGCTGAATTTTGTGGAGGAACGTAGGGAAGAAAGGTATCTGAATTTTTCGAGCGTGCGAGGTTGTGTTCATGTTGAGAAGGTAAGAATTTGTTAGCTAAAAAAAATAATTATGGTTCGGTGTACATGTGTGTGTTTTTGTATTTTTTTAATTTTTTATTTTGTGACGTTTGAATGGTTTTCTTTGGTGGCACTTATTACTATGAGTTTGAGGTCAGATGAGAACCTCTTATTTTCATGTTTTTGATCTGTTAATATTTTCAGATTATTCCATCTCTGAAATTTTGGTTTTTTCTCTTGATCTGTTAATGTTTGAGGCTTTCATGTGAAATTCCTTCTTCATCAGAGTAATTTTGTGGCAGAACTTAAGCTAGATGCTTTTTTCGGTTTTAAATAAAAAAAAAAGAGAGAGCTGTTGATACATTTGAATGGGGTTTTCCTAATTTTTCATGGATGGTTTTGCTTTAATTTTTCTACATTTTCTTGGCAAACAAATGGCTAGACCGTAGTAGGTTGTTGGTAGGTAAGCAACGAGCTTTCTTCTTTTCCCAATATCATTCTGTGTTCTTTTTTCTTCTGGTGGTATTTAGTTGAAGCTGTAACTATTTGAGGCTTAGTTTTATACTAAGTTTTTTGTATTTTGCTATTGAATCTAGGAAATGGGTCTGGTAGGGTTTCATTAGTCCATTTTTCTACTCCTTTTTTTTTCTTTGTGGGGGGGGGGTGTTGGGGTGGTTGATGTTAGTAACGTTTTGATTGTTATGATAGATTATATTTTCTGGGTCTGAATTTTTCTTTCTGCAAGTAGCAGTTGGGATATGGATTTTCATGTTCATTGTTATCTGTCTTTTCTTTGTCAAGCAAGTGACCTTGAATTTCCAACAGATGAGGAGGAATCGAGCCTAACAAAGCTAGCAAGGGAGGAGGTTTTCAGTAATATTTCTCTTTCCATATTTGAAAGACAAGCTGCAGGATGCCTTTTGAAATAATGGAGCAGAGGGGTGTTTCTGCCTCATCCCACTTTTTGGATGAAATTTCATATGCTTCCGAGGTAATTATTAAGCTAACTTTCTCGGTATTTTCAAAATTTATCATACGATCTTGACAAGTTAATGATATTCAGTTCCATAAAACATTTTACAGTCTAAGACTTCAGTTTTATTTTAAAAAATGGCAATCAATTTATGTCCTCCATGGGCTCAATGTAATTGCCTTTCTGACTTGTGGTTTTCTAAACTTGTGTTGAACCTTTATGGCCAGAAGAATCTCGGATTACGGAAGCCAAAATCTATTCATGACCATTTTCTGCAAGGTGAGGTCAATCAATTCATTATTTGTTCCAAAAGGTCCTACATGTGGCTGATTTACCTGTGTTTGACACTGATCATTAATGCCCCAAACAGATTAACTAACAGATATTTAAGATTCAGTGAAGTGTTTCACACTTCAGTTTAGAAATTGGCAAGGAGCTATCATTTTGAGTTTGACAATGTTAAACTTTTGAAGAGTCTTTCCGTATGTTTTTTCTGTATACCTTATTTGACACCTTTATGATATTGCTCAGGTCTTAATTGAAATGTTCCATTTTTGTACTTTCCAAGCAGTATTTCTCTGATATTCTGTTTCAAATTTTTTGTATGTTTTGTTTGCATTCAGAATAAATGATCATCAACGTTGCTAACAAGTATCTTTAATATGAGTAATTGTCTTAAATTCTAAAACTGGTATATTTATTTCACTTTATGGTGATTGGTGATAATAATTGTTGATTTTGTCTTTTTTAACTCATACTCTTTTCACTTTCTGCTGAAAACTATGTATACTTATTTGTTTCTTCTGGAATAATGAATATAACTCGTCAATGTTGCATGCACTTCTAAGTTCTAACATGAGTAATTGACTTCTAAAATTAATACATTTGTTTGTGTTTGCGGTGACAACCTAATTGCTGCAACCTTTAATAGATATATTCCTTATAATGCATATGTAAATTCAGTATCTTGTTCTTGCAACATTTTCATTGTGGTATAACTGGGATCATTGATAGTGATTTCATGAATTTAGATACTGTTCTCTGCTAAAGTGAAGCTCGTGTGATTTTGGTAGTGATATTATTAAGATTTTTCCTCTTTTTATCTTGCTAGTTTGGATTGTAGTAATGATGTGATGTCTGTGTATATCCTTATTTGTGTTCTGCTGATCATGTAACTAATTTCTGAATAGAGTAAGTTCTATATTCAATATTTCAGGGAAGAGTGAAATGGCGGCATCACCTGGCAGCATTTTGAGTACTTCATCACCCCTTGAAACAAATGCAAAAACAGGCTTACCAATGTCACAGAGTAGTCTATCCGGGGAAATTACAGAAGATGTACGTTTTGGCGGAGAAGCAGGCATTATAGATATGCTAAAGGATTCTGTGGATTCATTCAATTATCATAAAAAATCACGGTCTAAAGTGCTGAGGCAGCCAGCATCTAGCTCATATGGTTTAATTGGGAACAAGATTGTCACCAATGCTGCATCACGTGAAAGTAGTCTATTCTCAAGCTCGCTGTCTGAGATGTTTAGCCAAAAGTGTAAGAATTTGTTTCATGCATGCTAAGATAGTTGCACACATGTATCTTGGGTATTGCTGTATAATCAAGTACTGATTCCTTTTACTCCTAATACTTTATGTGAGTTTTCATTGCATTCATTTGTCTGTGTATTGTTATAGATGCATATATGCTAGTTATCTTCTGCATTGAAGCAGGACAAAGAAGGGCACCTTCCCCTCATCAAACCCCACTAGAAAGATGAAACTAAGAAAAGTTTTCTATTTGTTTTAGATTTTGCGATTTTGCTTTAGTTGAATTGATACCCTTGTCTTACTTTGCGAATGCATACATGATGCAGTGAGGTTATTGGGGAATGATTTGTTGTCCGATCAACCCATTACTGTTGGTTCCCTTCCTGAGGAAGAACCATATAAATCTGTTGAAGAAATTGAGGCTGACACTATTGGAAATCTCCTTCCTGATGAAGATGACCTATTTTCTGGAGTCAATGATGAGTTAGGATGCAGTGCTCATACTGGAACAAATGATGATTTTGAAGATTTTGATTTGTTCAGCAGTGGTGGAGGCATGGAGTTAGAAGGAGATGAACATCTAATTTCAGGAAAACAAACCACTTGTGTGGATGGAGATCCTGATTGCTTTGGATTTTCTAAAGGAAAAATTCCTTTTGGTGAACAATCTTCTAGAACACTTTTTGTTAGAAACATTAATAGCAGTGTAGAAGACTCTGAGCTTAAGGCTCTCTTTCAGGTGAACCTTTGTTCTTTTATGCTGGTGAATGCTAACTTGAAATTTTCATGGAAGCGTTTATACTTCTAATAATGTCATGTAAATGGACTATTTTGTTTGTGTTGGCAGCAATATGGTGATATCCGAACCATTTATACTGCCTGCAAGCATCGTGGATTTGTTATGATTTCTTATTATGACCTAAGGGCTGCACAAAATGCAATGAAAGCACTTCAAAATAGGTCATTGAGATCTAGGAAACTTGATATACATTATTCAATTCCAAAGGTATCATTGTCACTAATGCATAATTCCTTTTCCATTCTTATCATTTGGATAAAGTTGGTTTTTTTATTGTTCATCTTATCATCTTTTACTATTACTGCTCTTGTGTTTTGTTTGTTTAGTTGCTTGTGTGCCTATTTTTTATGCTTTCCTTATAGATATATCTCAATTTGATGACATGTTAGGGCAATGCTCCAGAGAAGGATATTGGCCATGGTACGCTGATGATATCTGGTCTTGATTCATCTGTTTTGAATGATGAACTTAAACAGATTTTTGGGTTTTATGGAGATATTAGAGAAGTAAGTTGTTGATTGTTGGTTTTCATCCATTTTTGGTGTTTGTGTTTTAAAAGCTTATACAAGCGTTCTTAAATATTGTGTCTGTAATTGCAGATATATGAATTTCCACAAATGAATCATGTCAAATTCATCGAATTTTATGATGTTCGAGCTGCAGAAGCTTCTCTTCGTGCATTGAACGGGATCTGCTTTGCTGGGAAGCACATCAAGCTTGAACCTGGCCTTCCCAGGATTGCAACATGGTGGCTATTACCACTTCTTTTTTATTTTTAATTTAATTTTCTTCTTTTATAGTAACTTCTGCAACTGTTTTCTATAGTAACTTCATGTTTATTCTTACCACCTTTACTTGCATTCTCACATTTTAGTGGTTAATAGAGTGCCACTGTAAAGTTATTATCAATCACCTTCATGGAAAAATATCTTAATAATGGTCGAAACTTTGCTTTTGTAGTATGATGCAGCAGTCTCAGAAGGGACAAGATGAACCTGATCTTGGTCATAATCTGAGTGACAGCTTATCCTTAAGACATAAGGGTATGACGTTCTATTCTTTCACTTATCTTTATTTCCTCATGCAGCTAAGATGTTCTTGGTCTCACTAGACATAACTTACAGCAGGAATGTCATCTGGATTTATTGCATCTGCTGGCTCCTTGGAAAATGAATATAATCAGGGATTTCATTCTGTGACACGGCCAACTTTGAATGGTTTTATTGACAACTCATTGTTTTGTGCAAATTCTAACATTCTCAAGACTGCAAGAGGGGCATCTGCTGGAAAAGTATCTGGTGTTTGTGAGGCTAGTAATGCTATTGATGCAATGAAATTTGCATCCGTTCCAAGGTTCCAACCTCATTCTTTGCCTGAATATCGTGATAGTTTAGCTAATGGCAGTCCTTTCAGCTTTTCAAGCACCATTAGCATGGCTGCCAATATGGCAACTGGATCAATGGAATCATCTGACATCAGGCACATTCAGGGAATGAGCTCAACTGGGAGCCTGGCAGAATTTAATGCAGGAGGTAAGTTTAATGTGCTTAGAAAGTGTCATGTACAAGCTTCCTTCATTGTAACCCTTTTTAAATGCTTGCTTGTGAATATAAACTTGTGATAGAAAGGGACCAATTTGTCGCAAAGGTTGGACATACTGCTTAATGGCATAATAGGAATTTAGAACCTTACTATAATGAACTTGACTGTTTATTTTAATGATGATGCAAAAATATTTTCTTTTCCTTTCTTTTAATAACACCAAAATAATTAATTGTTATTTAGAAGGCTAACTATTGATCTAAATTAATTTAGACTTGCCTCTGTGAGTATATGAGATTAAGCATTCTGAATTGAATCATGGTATTGAAGTCAGTCTTTCTATCAACTTGTAAGTGGTAGAAGGTGCTGGTGCTGGGTAATTGTAGGCCGAAGCAATATTTAATATAGATTTAATAGCTCTATATTTGATTGCTGATATATAAAGTCTTGTTTTATCTTGGACCTTCAGGAAATGGGAGTCGGCCCCATCATGGACTTTATCATATGTGGAATGGCTCCAACTTGCATCAGCAACCTCCATCAAATGGCATGCTTTGGCAGAAAACGCCATCCTTTGTTAATGGTGCTTGTGCTCCTTGTCTTCCACAGATACCCAGCTTTCCTAGAACACCGCCTCATGTGCTGAGAGCATCACATATAGACCATCAAGTGGGATCAGCACCAGTTGTTACAGCCTCACCCTGGGAAAGACAACATTCTTACTTGGGAGAGTCACCTGATGCTTCTGGTTTTAGATTGGGTTCTGTAGGAAGTCCTGGTTTTCCTGGTAGCTGGCAGTTGCGTCCTCCTGATTTTTCTTCTCATAACATATTTTCTCATGTTGGTGGGAATGGTACAGAATTGACGTCCAATACTGGGCAGGGCTCTCCTAAGCAGTTGTCACATGTTTTCCCTGGGAGACTTCCCATGATTTCGATGTCTAAATTTGATTCTACCAATGAACGAATGAGAAATCTCTATCCCCGTAGAAGTGAAGCAAACATTAACAATGCTGATAAAAAACAATATGAACTCGACCTAGGCCGCATATTGCGTGGGGAAGACAACCGAACAACACTTATGATAAAAAATATTCCCAATAAGTATGCCAATTGTCTCCCTATTTTTTGTGCATTTTTGGTGCTTATGCTGTTATCTTTTCATCCTTTTCTTACAAAAGAATGTTGCACTGGCAAGATTATTAGTTACCTAGGCAATTGCTTATTTGGCCTTTGCCCTTTTCATTTTGGCTGCATTAATCCTACAAATGCGGACTCTCTATTTTGTTTGTTCACATACCTGTGCATATTATACATATACTTTTATATTGATTAATCGATTTTCTATAACAGATTTTACAAATTTTACAGGGATTAAAGGATGCAAATTCTTTGGCACTGATCATTTGATTTGTCCCTTTTTTATAATTATATTTGTTTAAATATTTTGACAGGTATACCTCAAAGATGCTTCTTGCTGCCATAGATGAGCAGTGTCGAGGAACTTATGATTTTCTGTATTTGCCAATTGATTTCAAGGCAAGCTTTTATTTGGACTTGGTTGACACTTTCCTTAAATGAAGCAATCATGAATGTGTTTCTAAGTCAATTCTACAAATGATTGCAGAACAAATGTAATGTTGGCTATGCATTCATCAATATGATTGATCCGGGTCAAATTATTCCATTCCACAAGGTTATTTGGGAATCCTTATGCAATACTGTGTTGATTTTTTTATCTTTGTGATATGAATTCTGAGTTGATTCATTTCTTTTTGTTTCTTTATTAGTTGATAAATCTAATAGATAAGAATCATTGTCCAGGCTTTTAATGGGAAAAAATGGGAGAAGTTCAACAGTGAAAAGGTAGCTGTACTAGCCTATGCCCGGATTCAAGGAAAATCTGCGCTTATTGCTCATTTCCAGAATTCAAGTCTGATGAATGAAGATAAACGTTGTCGCCCTATTCTCTTCCATACAGATGGGCCAAATGCTGGCGATCCGGTAAATCAACTTCATTTTTCAGCTGTAACTAATTTCCTTTTGCTGACTACAGTTTATAATGGAACTATCATAGTACTGATATTTTGTTTCAAAGAGCCGATATAATGATGTCTTTATTAATGCATTGGGTTGATACAAGCAAAATGATAGTAACATTACAGGCTTTCTCTCTTAAAAGTTTTTTGCCTGACATTTAATGATAACATGCATTGGGTTTGACAAGAAATATTTTCTTGTAGGAATACTTTGTTAACGATTATTTGACTTACAAATAACTAAAGCATTATGGTTCTGAGTCTGATTTGAGCTGCTTCTGATGGCTATATACTGCAGTCTGTTTTTGTGGTTTTAACTGTTTCTAGCATTATGTGCATCAGAAAGGCTATATGAGCGTGCGATAATTTTTGAGTTTTTATACCTGGTTCTTGTGCTGATATTGTATACTGAGACAAAATGGACGTAATCTATCTCTGCAGGAACCTTTCCCCTTGGGTAACAATATTAGAGTGAGGCCTGGAAAATCTCGCATTAATGGTAATGAGGAAAATCGCAGCCAAGGGAATCCGTCAACTTTGACAATTGGAGAAGAGTCTGCTAATGGAATAGAATCTTCATTGAGTTCCTCAAGAAACTCTGACTGATTTAGCCTCATGCACTAACAGTTGAATATTGCATGTCAACTCCAAGACTGTATATTTACATTTTCTTTTTGTTCGCGCAAGAGAGGAGTTGGAGCCGGTAGGAAAAGGGGGCTCACAATTTTTGCCTATAGAGGAGCCTTACAAGGGTTTTTGGAGGTTGAGGTACATAACCAAAATGAAGTCACTGATTCTAGTATTTTTGTTATTTTCCTAATATTTGCATCAAGTTCTGCTACCAGCTTACACGTTTAGAGAACGGCTTAACTGAAGCTTAAAATTTTGGCTAGCTATTAATGGACATGTGACAATTTGCAGTTCCCTTGAGTCAACGTGCATCATTGCGGTTTCAAGGGTGCTTTGCTGGTTTTGTTTTCCTTGTTTTGTCTTTAATGTTCATATGTAATTTTGTTTCCATATATAAGGATTTGTTGTCCATATAATGGATTGTTGAGCGAAGATATTTAAATGGAACATTTACTTCGGTGGTAGTAGTTCAGATATTGCTGTTTCGCTTGTTATTTTTATATTCCTTCGTCGGTGCCTATACCTGTTGTGCATGCCGGAGCAACTTGTTTCTTGGTTGTAAACAAGTACATGTTTAGTGTATAGCTTATTTCGGCGGTAAATAATCACTTTTTTTTTTATAATTTTCTTAGAAAAAAATAAAATAAACGAGCATTTATTTAAAATAGTTAAGCTAAATATGCAAATACTAAAGCTCAATTCAGCCTCATGAAATTCATGGATTCTGAAAACCAGTAGCAAATATCACCTAAGAAAGATTACCCATGATATTCTATTTGATAATAACATCTATCTTGTCCCGAGTATTCTTTTAGAAAGAAAAATAAGTGTATATACTATGTAGTATTAAGCATGATGTCATTTCGGGAGTAAGTTTGATGATCATAATTTTTATGTTTAATTCGAAGTAAAATGACTTCTTGGATGAAGAAAACAGATTGTGCAGTTCTCTGTTTGTATCCATTAGCATTTATTTGTAGGCAAGTGATATGCCATGATTAGCACTGTATACCCTGCCACTAGACCTGATGAAACAAGATTTGTTTTGTCTCGATATTTGTTTTTTGGATCATGATAGTGACGCATCATGATCCGGAGTACAAGTCTTAACACGTTTTTTAATTGGGCCTTGCAGTGAAATCTGTTAGGAAAAGTAGCGCAATGTATTTACAATTCCAATTATATGAAAACTTTCTGAAAACTAACCATTGATGGACAATTTTGCCTCTTGCTTTAAAGACCATTAATGGTGACTGACGTACCTTATTATTATAAGAGAATAATGGAACATAAAATGTTGTATAAAAAGGTAAAAATATAATATCTTGTTTTACATTTGAAAATACCACCACATATTTGCGAATATATAAAATTAAAGTATAAGACTAATTTGAGAAAATAAAATTAGAAAAGATTAGAATAGTTAAAAGTGTGGATTACACAAAAAGACAAAGCACCATAATAATTGATAAAATTATGATAAAATGCATGTAAAATATGTACATGCACATGCAAAATATAAGTTTAAATATATTTTTATTTATATATTTTTTCAAATTAGCCAACCTTTTTCTTTTGATCCTTACATATTTTTTACTAAAAATTAACATGTTAAAACTCCTTGGTTAACTACGATAGTGAGAGAAATGAAAAAATAAACATAAAAAAATTCACAAAAGTATAAAGATAAAAAATATATTATGAAGTTGTAAAAACGACGTGCATTTGCTCGCGAAAAGTTAAAAGATTGATTATGTATATACACACACACAAAAGGCGAAGCAGAAAAACATGTAAAAAGCATGAAACTTTCACAATTTTTTTTTTCGCAGAAAGCATTAGTGTAGAAAAGTGGGAAATCAAATGTTGAAAAAAATTGAGTTTTATTGTAGTTAATTAAAAACTACTGCATAAGGGGATGGTATGGCAATCTCCATTAGAAAAACATCCAAAAGATAAAAACTAAAAATAACTTTATGATCATTTAATGGGCATGCCGTGTATTCCTTTCTTTGACGAATCTCCAATTTCAAGAACAAAATGGAAAAATTCCAATTTCATTTTGCCAGTAAAAAATCTACTACGTGATAATTTCAACACTGGTGTGTTTGATGTCTTCTTATTCTCTTGTTAGGTAAGATAACTTATACAGAACAAGAGCATTTAAGGGGCATCTCATGGCCTGTAGGACCAAAAAAGTAACTTCAACTGATTTAATATTCATTTTTATTATAATTTTCTTAATGCAAAAAAAATCCTTTAAATAATTTTGAAGAAAAGAACTTATCCTGTGCTTAGACATGCTTGATCATTAGCAAATATATTCGGGTCTTGGCTACATAGGACAACTTTCCTGGAATATGAACTTTACTCTCGACATTATGTCTGAGAAGGGAGTTTTGAAGAGAAAAAAATATATTTTTAATTTTTAAATTACAAGAATTATATACCATTTATAGTAATAAATACGTTATTAATATATTGATTTATTTTTTTTATTTTTTAAAATATTAGTTTTAAATAATTTTATTTAAAATATAAATTTTACTATCTCCTCCAAAATCCTCCTTAAACAACCCTTAAAATTCAATCTGTTGCAAGAGATGTAAAACATAGCGAGGCTGTGACAAACTTGATGGTTTTAGAATATAGTGATAAACTACACATTGGTTCACTTGACCGAACTGCCAAGGTAAAATTTTCTGCTAACGAGGTTTTTGTTTCATTGAAAAACAGGTCTAGTTTATTGGAAAGGCAACAATACATTGTGTACAGGTGTATGATATAAAGGACCAGATTCATAATTAAATAGCAATTAGTAGCTTAGCATGTCTCATTCTGCAAGTGACGGGTGTCACTCTGAAACCATAAATGAATGTTCTTCCTTGAGCCTCTTCTATGCGCAGTCTAGTGTGTAAAATAATGCTAGTCTCGTTGTTAACTAATTATGATTGTCTCTGTGTCACACAAACCTGCACAAAAGATCATATTGAATGCAATCCTGCGTCCCTGTCGAAAATATGAGAAAAGATCTTCAAGATTTGAAGAGATTTGGGAAAGAAGAAATTACAGGATAATATTATTTTTGAATTCAAGGACTGATGAACAAATAATTTTTTCTTAAAACTTTAAATATAAAAAATTTTGGGAGAGCACTTCATGCTCCTCAACAGCCAAGGCATAGTAGATTTGAGCTATTTTTAATACTTAATAAAAAAAATGAATATTTAACCTTCCCACCCTAAATTTTAATATATTTGTAAATTGAAATCAAACTTTATAATTTTTCGATTTATTCCTAAAACTGTAGTATGACTGTTCTACTGTTCCATTTACTTCTTGTTCGACTATATTAAATAAAATTTTCTTTTATAGTTTATATATGCACTGTATTGATATCCTTATTTTGTATCTATTATTAAACTGATATATATTTGAAGTTTTTACTTTAACATGGATTTTATATTTTCAACTTTAAGGTCTGAGATAATTTAATTTGTTTTTTACTTTGTATATTTATTAATATATAATTAATAATTATTTATTTTAAATTGATAAATAATCTATCTATATAATTAATTAATTACACCTACTTAATATTTTACGTATTTGTAATGAAATTTATGATTATTAAAATTTAAAATGCTTAGAACTACGAATAGTGGCATAAATGTTACAACACTAGAAGAAGGATGTCAAATAAAGTCACATAAAACCTTGGTGATATAGAGATGAATGTTGGTGCTGTTATCTAGTTATACGATATTAAGAACATAAACAGAAAATTAACTATGAATTATATTAATATAATTCACATCTTGGGTTAACATCTATAATACAATTAAAATGTTAATTAATATATAATAGGGAAATTTTAAAAATCAGAGTAGTTGAAAAAAGTAAAATTATTTAACTAAAATATGTTATAGTATATTTTAGAAACATTTATTTTCTACTTAAATTGTTTAAAATCTTTAATTAGTGTAAGAATAATAATTATTAGTATACTATTTATCAATTAATTAAAATTAAACTACCTTAATTTTAATAATTAATTTAATATACTGATTAATTTATGGTGTGGTTTCAGTTTACTTGGTTACTTTGCACTCTATGTCCAAGATGCATGTGTAAACTAGGCCGATGCGATTCTTTTCATTGTAAAATGATTAAGATTCTATAAGATTTCTAGGAATTCAGTTTACATCTTAAAGTTTTTTATATAAGAGGATTGTCCTAATAACCTTTAGGGATCTTAACCTAGTTCTACTTGTAGCACTTGTCAAGTAAAGATATGCATGCAATATGGATCAATTTCTATTAAGAATCACAAATATGATTACTTAGTACCAACTAACTGGTTTATGTAACTCACCAATTTCTGGTTGCTTCTGAATTTAGGTGAATGGGGCAAATTATTGGGTGGTGGGAATAGTTTCCAATCTACGTACCCCTACTTGAAGTAATAAACAAGTTGATCCTATCATAATGATGAAACAAAATGATATACTCATCCAGCTATTATGTTAGAAAATGTAGATTTGGACACGGGAGGAGTCACTCCTTTCAGTCACAAGAAGATAGTTCAAGTTGAGTCAAATGGTCTTGATATCAGGTTATCCATGTGGATATACAAAAAACTTCTGAGACAAAAGTATCATATTAGCAACTATTAATGCAAAAAAAAAAAAAAAAAAAAAAAAAACAGGATTCTTTTGGTCTAATTTTTTTTTACAAATAAGTTCTGATACAAGTTCACTACAGAACGACCTTTTTTACAAATTAATTCAAGTAATATACAACAATGTTCTGCAATATGCCAAAATATAGGATCACAATTACACTACAAGAACAGTTACAAAGAACTTGCATTTACATCACCCAAAGTAAATGAGTAGGGGCTCAAACATGTGATTTGTCATATGCGATACCCTATCTTGCTGCACTGGTGAAATCCTCTAGCAAAGTTTCGACGATGCATAGTTAAATAAATCAATAAAACAGTAAACCAATCACAATTATTTAGAACCACATTCATCCTAGTACCGAAACAAATGCAGTTTGTTTGGATAGGAGGAAAGAATATAGAGAGGAAAAAACAACACAGATAACAATTTTTTTTTAGTTGAAGAAAAAATGAAGAGAGAGAAGAGAGAATAGATGATTTTCAGAAACAAAAATTCAAAATTTTTTTTTCTCTCATTTTCCCTTTAATTCAAATTTCAATTTCTTTTCCTCCCCATATTTTCTTTCCATAGAAACAGAAAAGGGGTTAAGTTGTTTATGAAATAAAATTCTACTAAGACTTCCTTCAACCCTCTACAGCCCCACTTTTGCCTCTCCAAGCATAACAGTCTCAAACTTCCTGGCCTCCAACCAAGCTTTCCTGAAAAACCTTACTCCCTTACCACAAGCTTCCTCTTCTCCTTACAACAGGGCGGAGGTTGAGCTTTCTAGGACAGTTGTGTAATTTTTCCTCTACTGTTTCTTATCCTCTGTATTCTCTTACCAAATGCATAACAATATGCTAGGGAAGAAGAGAGGACCAATTGGTGATAGTGAAAGGCTTAGTATGTGTGAATAATGTTACTTACCTATGTCCAGCCATACCTAATGTTTGACTATCATTTAATATGATCATCAGCTTTATTTACTTAAGGTGTCTTCTTGCCTTTATATTAATTTAAGACACTAAAGGGGTTAATCGCTCCAATTAGAGTGGTGATATCCATCTCATTATTAGTTAACTTCCTAATCTTCACACGAATTTATCAATACCAAATTTTATTAATATGCTTCCTAATAAATTTCTAATTCAATTATTAAGTTAACTTATTTTACTTGCTAACCTTTTTCTAAGATCAATTATGTAAAAAGTTAAATATTTTAAGTTTTACTCTTCTACCACAGACCATAGTTACAATTAACATAAAAGCATTTTGTTTGTTTCTTTGCTTTCCTCTACCAAAAAAAAAAAGTGCATTTAAGATGAAAAAAAGATAATCTCGGTCCTGCATTGTAATTAGAAGCTTAGACAATCGACTTTTCAAAAAATAATGCACATAATGCTTTTTAAAAGGGTATTTCTCTCTGCATAATAAAGGCCAAGCTTGTGAGAATTAAAGAAACAACATTAACAAAGTAAATTCCAAAGCAGCTTAAATTTACCCTGTTTGAACCATGAATAAGTTGAAATCGCATGGATTGGGAAGGACACTCATGCATTTACTATCAATCTGATGCTTGAAATCTGCTCTTCCTACACAAATATCATATCCAAATATCTCTGCACCAGCACTATCTGCTTCTGCAGCATACCAGCAATTCCCATGACAGCAGAAGAAAGAAGATTCTTGCGCAATGCTTTTGGCTTCCACTTGTGCTCACCATCCTGCTCACTCCAAAGTATAACAGCATGGTCACTTACGCCAGTTACAAAACATGTATTTTCTCAGGGCATAGGAACAATGCCATTGATAATTCCCTTAACATGAGGCTTGTCCTCTAAGAATTTTACGCGCTCTCCCTGCCAGTTGCATACAAGTTTTGCATATATCAATAGCAATAAAAAAATAAAAGAAAACCAAACAGAAAGTTTTACTTTTATGCCAGGATATTTGTGCCAAAAGCCTTACCCCCTTGTCCTCTATTTAGATTTGTGACTGATAATTGAGTGTCTCCACCATCAGCACTTTATACTGAAAATATGTTTGTTTCCTTCTGGGTGCCAAGCTAAATCTTCTGGCCATCTCCTATGCTTTGCAGATACACAATCAGTACTGCTAAGCACAGAGACTCCTGACCTATTAAATTAAATATGGGGAGAAGATGTGAATTTGATAAAATGAGTGAGTCAACATTAAAATATCAGTTATGTTTTCCACCCCAATACGTGTGTAAAGTCAGGGAGAAACTGCCACTGGTTGAGGAAAGAGTCATCATATAGTCAATTTGGGAATGATAAATATTCATTCACTAGATTGAGGATATATGATAAATAGCCATCTTATATCCTCATTATTACTATTTATTGTATAGATATCACCATTTGCATTTATTCATTGTAATTATTAAGAGATATTCTATTTTTTAAATACTAGGATTAGTTTCCTATATATACATGTAACTGTTAACTTATGTTATTATACACACAACAGAATATATGACGAAAATGTTCAGTCGATAATGAATCCATTATTTCCCACACTAAACTCACTGAACAACCTCAATAAAATCAAACTATATGCTTTGTGGGCATTGGTTTATGTTTTTCTTGTGTCTGTCATCTTCTTCCTTCTCATCCTTCTCTCCAATCACTGGTAGTAGCTCTAGGGGGAAATCTAATAAGTCTAGTCATAGACCTTCTTCTGAGCAGAAAAAAGTTGAAATCAAGGACAAAGGGACAAAAAGGAAATCTGGTAAGATATTCGTATAATCATATCTTGAATGACCTTTATTTTTGTCTTTATGTAGTAGATTTGGCTAATCTATGGACCATATCTAAAGCAAATGTGCTTCATTCCAGGTTTTATGTCATAACAATATTGTTGGCTAATCTCATTTAAAGATTGCTTTTGCTTGAAATTAAGCTTCATAAGATTTTTCTATGTTTTTTAGACAAAAAGGAGCGCAAGGAATTGATTCCTTTAATACATAAGAGTTCTTCACCAAGCTTTTTGCACTGTCAAACAAGAAACTACATCTCAAGTCAACACAAGAGGAAATTGCGGGGTGTTGCTTTGTGTATTGTGAATGATCAGCTTTTTGTGACCAGGTAATTTTCCTTTTAGTAATTTGTTGAAAGTGGACTTGTTGACAATGATTAAAACTAGCCTTTTTTAATTCTGTTTCACCTATTGATTTTCTTTTCCCATCTTTTGGTTACAGCAAGTTTGGGATCACTCAAAAGTACTCTACTGCTACCTAAATTGTTAAATTGCAATATGTTGGATCACTAGGCTTATAGTGTTACTGAATGGAGCGACTTAAAAAGTGTATTCTCCACGGGTGAGAATGAGAATTTAAGGGTCATCTATAAGTTCTGAGGTTTAACTTTGTGACCTTTTGGTCTTTAAACTGATGTTCAAATAAGATAGGACATATGCATGACAACCAAAGCAACGCATAAGGGGTCTTACTATCTTTTTTGAATATATATTTTCGTTCTGCTTCTTCTATTGGAACCTTTCTCTAAAAGTCCATTCATTAGACTAAAATGATATAAGGAGGTGATTGCTAGGCAAGCATATGCCAAGTTTGACTTTGTGAATGACGTTTGCTATCAAAGTTTATACAGAAGCATGGACTCTTGTATAACCCAAATTTATCATTTCAAGAAAGGTTTGCTTATTAGTAATTATAATAATATAAATTTTGTAAAGGCTGTTCTTGTCATTTTCTGATGTGGTCTCTTTAGTGGTTCAAGAGCTCTTATTTAACTTGTATCATTTTTTTCATCCTCAATTTGAACTTCTCTGTTAGGCAAGATATGTTTCTTGTCATACAAGAATGATATATTATTTTGAGTCTAACATAAGCTGCCTTTCGGGAATGTGCAGTGCTTTGGATGGTGTGGTCAACTTGTGTAAGTTCAGTCTAAGGGTACGTATGCCCTCATTTTTCTTTTTAATGGCACTTTTGAGAGTTTTTAATCTTATATTTGGTGATGATGTTGGTTATAAAATAGACTTGAACCAAATATAATATTTTGAAAAAGGAGTCTATCTAATACTTATCTGGTTTTTGCACAAGAATAAATTTGCCAGTACCCCCTATGGTGTCTTGTTTCATTTCTACTGACAGTCTATTATTTGTATGTCTTCCACTCTCTGAATGTGAAGTTTTGGAGTAGAAAAACCTGTAAACTGATCTCTGAGACTGAGATCATATTTTTTCTGTGTATAATCACATAACAATTACATGTATATATAGGAAACTAATTAAACCCAATCCAAATCCAGCTCCACTTTTTTTGTCAGAAAAAAATTAAACTATAAATTCTGCAGGATACTTTAACCCACAACCCTTTATGTATATAGGATATTGATTTTCTTAAATACATAATTTATTTTGAGCGCCCCTTCTTTTTCACAGGAGATAGTAAATAATACCGGCATGTAAGATTTGAAGCAATTGATTCCGAAATTTAGAATTAATTGCAATAGGAGTATACAGAGTTGATAGTATCTATGGTCAATAAGAAGCTTAAGCAACAATGCAGCAGGACATGAAAACATGAGAGAATGTGGGGATTAAAATACCTGAAAAAAGTCACAAGCACTGAGCTCGATTGCCTATATAGACAGATCTGAGATGGAGGGAGAAAGTGAAGTGAGGGAGAGCGAAGATGATGACAATGATGATGATGAGGATCGTCAGAAGCTGCTATACATCAATAAGGGTATAATAGGAGTTTACAAACTGTAGCGATTTGGTTTTCTTTCAGTTTGGTTCGGTTCGATTTCTTAACTTGAACCAGAAACTGAACCGAACTGAAGAGAAAAGAACAGTTTTTTCCATTTTTGGTTTTTCAGCTCTTAATTTTTTCGGTTCGATTACGTGATTTAAAAATGATTGATTCAGTTCTTCAACCCTCTGGTGTGTATTTAATTTCCTTTTTTTTTTCTCTTTGATAAATTAATGTTTTCTTATTTGTTTTTAATGATTTTACAAATTATTATTGATATAAATGTTATTATAAGAATTTAATCAACAAAAAGTTAAATTCTTAATTTTAATTTTTTTATTTTAAATATATTTTTAGTATATTTAAAAACACGTATGAAGAAGTTAAAATTAAAATATTTTATTAAAAATAAAAATATTTATTATATTCTAAAAGTATTTAAATACATTCTTTATATAAAAGTTTGTAATATTTAAATCAAGTAATGAACTTAGATTTGGAAAATAGAGAAAAACCAAAAACATAGAAGTCATTGTATTGGAAACAACTCAGATATAAAAGCTCACAATGTTTTAGTGTATCAAGATAAAAAATGAGTAAAAAAATTGTAAACACACACTAAGATAGAGAGGGATGGAGAAGATAAAAAATGTGGAAGAAAATAAACATGATGACTACGGCAGGGACGAACAAAGGATGTTATGTGTTATGTGGCAAAAGACTTAGAAATGTTTTTTGATATTTTGAGTATTTAGAAAATTATTAAATTCAATTGTTTCTATAATCTAATATTGTTTTGGATAATTTTTGAAGAATGTGGAGAGTTTTAACTTGAATACCGACACTATAATGAATAATGTAGTTATAAGTTTGAAGTTTTAGTCCTTATATTTCTTCTTGGTTGTAGTTGAGGGTTGTGTGATGTAGGTTAAGCTAATTAGGATACTTAGTTCAATGATTAATTTTTTACATGACCATTTATTCATCAATGTATTTTAAGTTTTTTAAACATATATTAGATGTTAAGTATCAAAATGCTCTTCTTGCAACATTTTAATGTTAAACAATACATTACTTTGTTGCATTCAAATCTTTATATCTAATACATTTCTCATTGCTTGGAGTATTCTATGTACTTGTTATGGACATCTTTTACTAACTTTGATTTTTCTATCTTATTTTTTTAAAAAAAATATACAGCATATCAAATTCGACCAACATCTTTTTTTTCATAAGCAACAAGTTGAAAATGTTTTTCACAATTGCCCTCAAAATGAAAAGATTGTCCAAGTCACTGTTGATTTGCTTAGAGAGCATTGAACTGTAATATTATTTTGTAATATGTTTATAACTTTTTATAAATCTGTTTTCCTAACATAGATCTTAAACAAGTTGGAGAAGGGGGATACAATGTTTACGGCAAAAAAACATATTAATTTTCTGTCAAAGGATATGGATACAAGGCTTCTAGAAGGAAACTAATATCAATTATGTTATTTAGTCTTTTATGACATAATTAAATTGTAATCTTTTTTTATTCTTAGCTGGTTCTTTTATTTTAAAAGAAAAATCCATGTGTACCTCAAATAATTATCAACTATGTTTTTCTTGGTTTTAAACGGGGGACAAAAGGATATGTTTTGTTAAATATTTAATCTAGAGAAATTTCTATGTCTAGGGATGTTGTTTTCTATGAACATATTTTTCCATATTAAAGGGTTCAAGATGCTAGTAATGAAACTGACAAGCCTAACATTCATGATTAAAGTTCTTTTATTGAAGATTAATCCATTTTGAGTTAGCCATTACAAATCATTCCTGTATCATGTGATATTCTGATAATAACAGTAATAATGACCATGAATCTAACATTGAGGTTCAAGAAGTATGCATACAAATAGATCAAAACCTCAATGAAGACCATGACACAAAACAAAATTCTAAATCTCATTAGCCAATCTGAATGAGTACTAGAACAAAAAGATCACCTGAGTATCTAAAGGATTATCATTGTAACCTTAATGTTTTGAATATATTTTCAAGAGTTAAATATCCTTTGAATTTTGTGTTGTCTTATAATAAATTATCATATGCTTACTCATCCTTTGTTATGTCTATTTCTTCACATGTTGAGCCAAACACTTATTTAGAAGGGGTAAAACATGATTGTTGGAGAAAGACTATACAATGTGAGATATCTACCTTGGAGTCAAATCAATCATGGGAGGTTGTCATTCTGCCTAAGGACAAAGTTGCAATAGATTGCAAATAAGTATTCAAAATAAAATATAAGACTGATGAGACTGTTGAAAGGTATAAGGCAATGCTAGTGGCAAAAGGATACACCCAAACAAAAGGTAATGACTACCTTGATACTTTCTCTTGAGTGACAAAGATGACACCTATAAGGGTGTTTCTTTCCCTAGCTTCTATGTATAACTGGAAATTGAAACATTTAGACATAAACAAAGCTTTTTTACATGGAGAGTTAAAAGAATATTTATACATGGTTGCTCCTTCTTGATTGACTTCTATTTAACCAGGACAAGTTTATAAATTAAAAAAGACTTTATATGGCCTTAAGCAAGCTAGCAGAGAGCAGTTTGCCAAATTATCATCCTTTTTGCTTTTTGCTGAATATACATTAAAAAAGATTGGAAGGCTTATGTATCTCATTAATACTCGACCTAACATAACTTTTTTTGTACAACAACTCAATTTCTTGCTAAGTCTACAATAGCTCATTATACTGCAGCAATTAGAATTTTCATATATATTAAAGGAGCTTTAAGTCTTGATTTGTTTGTTTCTTCCAACAGTTCTGCTCATTTAAAAGCTTTTTGTGATAGTGATTGGGGCAATTGCAATGATTCAAGACAATCAATCTGGTTTTAGTGTGTATCTTGGGAATTTTCTCATATCTTGGAAATCAAAGAAGTAAGGAACAATATAAAAGAATTCTTGTGAAGCTAAATATAGAGTAAAGGCCACTATTACATGTGAGATTCAGTGCCTAACTTATCTTCTTCAAGATTTCAAAGTTTCTTTTGAGCAGCCATCTCTTTTGTACCGTGACAATGACTCAGCAAGATACATTGCAACAAATCTAGTGTTTCATGAGCGTATGAAACACATATAAATAGACTGTCATATTGTCAGGAAAAAATTGAAGAAGGGTCTCATTCACTTGCTTCCCATTTCCACCACAAAGCAGCTAGTAGACATCTATACCAAAGTCTTAAGTTCTCAAGCTTTCAAGAGTATTTGTTTCAAGCTGGGTCTTATCAAAATCTGTTCCCCAGCTTGCGCGGGGAGGGAGGGTATCAAAGGATATGGATAATACAAGGCTTCTAGAAAGAAGTTGACATCAATTATGTTATTTTATCTTTTTTGACAAAATCAAATTGTAATCTTTTTTATTCTTAGCTGATTCTTTTAAACAAGTGTCTTGCTTTTATTAGTTCATTGTTTTGCAATATTCTTTTTCGGTTAAGCCTAGAATAGGTGTACTGCTTGTATATATACAACCCCTCTACATTGGTTTCAATCAAAGAGAGAGAAATATTCATTCTCAAATTATTCTATTTCTTCTTTTCTCTTGATCATCTTCTTTTAGTTTTCTAATATGGTATCAGAGCTCTGATTTTTAGAGCTCTAATTGCTACATTTATCCATGGTTGAAGTTGTTGATCCCTCACAAGACCTTAGTTCTCTTTACCATGTTAGTTCATTTGATAATCCTTCATTTCTCATTGTCCCGAATGTTCTTGAAGGACCAAACTATCATCATTGGTCATGTTCATTTCGAATGAGTCTCATTTCAAAAAACAAGATAAGTTTCATTGATAGAATCATAGAAGCTCCCGCTTGTACCAACTCAGCCAATGTGCTAGTTGTTTCCTGGATGCTCAAAGTTATTTCACCATCCATGGCATAGAGCATTATCTGTATGGACAATACCTTTGACAGATGAAATGATTTAAAGGACAGGTTCTCACTAGGAGACATGATTCGCATTTTTTATCTTCAGGAGATGATTTCTTCTTTCAAACAAGGTAAGTTGAGTATTACAAACTATTTCACTGAGCTCAAAATTCTTTGGGATGAGCTTGATCTTTTCCGCCCACTACCTGGTTGCTCTTGTGCCTTTAAATGTACCTGCAGTGCTCTTGGAAATGTTGCTAAATATAAAAGACAAGACCATATTATTAAATTTCTAAGGAGGCTAAATGATAATTATTTGATTGTTAGAACTCAAATTCTGATAATGGATTCCTTACCATCCTTAAATAGAGTTTTTTCTCTTGTTATACAATGAGAGAGACAAATTTTTGGTGATTAGTCCAAGGCAATAGCTGGTACTAATAGAGGAGGTTATTAAAACAACATTGCAAGTTTTAAAAGTCTTATATCCAGATCCTTTGATATTTTAAAAAATATAATAAAAAAAAATAACATCAATAAATATTCATCAATACATTTTGTTAAATATATTAATTTTATAATTAAAGTCGACGTTTGTTCTATTCTTCTTATAAAAGAAACTAAGATAAGACATTACCTTAACTTTTTATTATATTCTTGCTAGGACTAATTGTTTCAAAAGCAACTTGCTAATGGAATTACTTTATCTTATCACCTGCAGTGGCAAGATATTAAAATTTTTTACAACAAAGTTTTTCTACATATTTTCAAATTATTAAGTTTGAATTAAGTTATAAAGATTCAACCATGTAAATGATTGTGAGATGTTTTTATTTTTGGACCTTTTCTTTTTAGTACTGGTTTCGTGGTCATAATTTGAATAGTAAAACAATTCGATCACTTGTATCTTTAGACAATTTCTTGTTGTATAGATTCTTGCATGCATATTGTGCATCAATTACTTTATCAACGGGCAATTAAGTTTTCAAATACTGCATGGTTTCATTTGTTTTGCTATGTTTACATTATGTGATTGCTTAACACTGATTTTTTTTAATATGCTCATTGATTCCTACACCACTAGTAGCATTGATGATGGTTTGTGAATGTTTGCCTATTTTATATAAAATTTAATGTCTCTGAAAGATTTTGTGAAATGCACATGTTTTAGTGCTTAATATTGGTTTTTTTTACTAATTTGTTGATCATATACATCTATTCACCTATAGTATATTTTTCCTTGAAATGATTAACAAAATTGAAGCATTAAATTATGATATTTTTCCATCTTATATTCAATTTCATAAAAAAGAAATTGTGGGAGAACACCAACGACTAGTATGATTCTATTCTTCACTAGGTGTCCTATATTTTTTTTAAATTTTATTCAATTAACAAAGAATTTTAGATTTCTTACTGTTATTGTTGTTTATCTCTTAGGCAATGGGTAGAGCTTATCGAATTAGGCTACAAGAAGAAGTTGTTAATATTAAAAAAATTTGTGATAAGTAAAAGTATTGTAGAAAATATTTTAGAACATTTTGAAAAGATGGTAATTACAATAATTGGATGTATAATGATTTGTATTGTTTATGAATTTGAAGACTTTAGAACATTTTAAAAAGATGGTAATGACAATTATAAATAATAAAGAACTCTAATTTACTTTTTTTTGAAGAAAAAAATAGTTATAAGAAGTTTCACAACGTTTATTCATTTTTCTGCATGATTAATAAGTTGATCATGTCATCTAATTAGGAATTTTTTTAACATTATTAAGATAATATTTTTTAAATTAGTTAAATTTTTTTATCTTAATAATCTTAATTTAAAATTAATCTTTAAATTTTAATATATTACATCAATACAAATAATATATCTTAATTTTAATAATTTATTTGTGTAATATGTTTCATAATATTTATGATTTTGTCTCTTTTAATTTATCTTCAATATTTTTTTAAAATATTTTTTTAATGTGTGCACATTAAATTTTTTAAAATATCATAAATTAACATAAAAATTATGTATTTGAATGTTTTTATAATTTTAAAATAATAAATATTTTTATTTTTAACTTCTTAATATATGCTTTTAAATATGCATTAAAAATTATTTAAAATAAAATGATTTTGTTTTAAAATTAAGAATTTGAGACGTCAAATTTTCATCGTACAATTTATATCAATAATAATTTGTAAAATCATCTAAAAAGAAAAAGAAAATATTAATTTATCAAACAGAAAAAAAAAAAAAAGCTAACATTAAATACACACTAGGAGTGTTGAACTGAACCAATCCGTTTTTAATAGTATAACAGAACCAAAAAAGCCGAGAACTTAAAAGAACAAAAAATTGAAAATATCTTTCTTATCTCTTCAGTTCGGTTCAGTTTCCGGTCCAGCTGAGAAAACTGAGCCGAACGAACTTCAATGAAAACCAAACCGAACCGGTATAGAAAACTTTATTTTTTTTGAAAATTTCTGTTATACCCTTAATGATGAATAGGGAAACCCTAGGCTCACTCCCTTCCCTTTGTGCACAGCCTTTCCCGTTCCTCTCCCTCATCATCATCATCATCTCCGCTCTCCCTCACTTCACTTTCTCCGGTATCCCTGATTCCCCCTGCATCTCAGATCTGTCTATATAGGCCATCGACAAAGACAATCGAGCTCAGTGCTTAGGGACCTTTTCAGGTACTTTAGTCCCCACATTCTCTCATGTTTTCGTGTCCTGCTGCATTGTTGCTTAAGCTTCTTATTGACCATAGATACTATCAACTCTGTATACTCCTATTGCAATTAATTCTAAATTTCGGAATCAATTGCTTCAAATCTTACTGCCTGTATTATTTACTATCTCCCGTGAAAAAGAAGGCCCCGTGAAAAAGAAGGCCTACTCAAAATACATTATTTATTTAAGAAAATCAATATCCTATGTACATAAAGAGTTGTGGTGTAGAAGTATCCTGCAAAATTTATAGTTTAATTTTTTTCTGACAGAAAAAGTGGAGCTGGATTTGGATTGGGTTTAATTACTAATAGTTATTAAACCAACCTGTTTCTGAGGTTTTAAAAGTTCCTATAATGGAGTTTCACCAAACACAGATTAGATTGACTGTCAATTTGTTTAATTAGTGAACTTTCAAGGATGCTAATTAGTGTATTCATCTTTGTTGTATTTGTATGTGTTGTGTGTGAACAGTTAGTTTTGAATACCTATTCGTAAGAATTAGTTATAAAAAAATAAACAAGTGTCAAAGTGAACATGTTTATGTTTATGCATTTCAGTATAAATTATGTATTTCCATAACAATTTGGAGATCTAATTTGTTGTGAGAATTTGATATGTTTCTGCACTTTGTGTGTATTTTTTATATGAATTGTGACAACAGGTGTATGAAAATTGAAAACAGATTTAACCGATCCAATCCAAACTGTATTTAAATGATTTGGTTTGGATTGGTTTTGATATTAGACTGATCCAAACGAAACTGCATGTACTTTTTATGATTGGTTTGGATGATCTTTGGCTTCAAAACTGAACCAAACTGCATCACGAACACCCTTAAAACACACATCCCTACCACTTCATGTGTCTCACACACAAAAACACATAACTCTCTCCTTCCTAAAGCTCCAACAACAACGAACTGAACCAAATCAAACAAGGTGTGAGAGGAAGCCAAGAGAACACATACAACCTAATTGGTAATTTTCAATTCTTGAAGAATCTGAAAACAGGAGGTGATGTTTTAATGGAGCAGAATGAGAATGGAAGCACTACGAGCAAGGAGGAACAGGAAGAGGCATTGGTGGCTTTGATCGAACATCGTACCCACGAAGTAAAAAACTTCCGTCACCGCATTGCTTATTACAAAACTCAGGTTCATTCTTAACCTTTTGATTTCTACAGTTCCAATCTTCCATGTCATTTTTTGCTTTTCTATTTTGTCATTTCCTCAATTTGTGTTAATCATATTACTTGCGTGAGCCTTCTAATAGTATGCTTTTAGGTTTAGTTTTTATTATTATTTGTTGTGTGTTATGACTACTAAGTGTTCAAACCAGAAATTAGTGTTAGTTCATGTTTGAATTGTTTTGTTCCTTCCACTATGAAACATTGTTGTTTGTGGCTAATGTTGACCTATTTGAAGTAAAATCAAATAATTTGATATGGTCTTGGACTAGATATCAAATTCTAGTTTTCAAATTCCAGAGGACAAGTTGAGTTTTAACATTTAAATGGGGAGAAAAGCCAAAAGGTTTTGTATCTTTGCCATATCTAAAGTTAGCACTTTTCTCTACTATATACTCACATTAAGTTTATTTTAAGTCTATATATGTTTAGTTTTATTAATCTCTAATGGAAACCGAAATGCAAGTATTATTGCATACCTATAAGAAAAGATTAACACACATAACCAGAGTCTATGTCTCCTACAAAAATCCCAACAGATACTGGAATTCTGCTCCCTCTAACAGAATGCAACCACTTATTCCCTAGTGCCTCCACACCCCCGCCTCTCACTCTCATAATGCCCCATCAAACTAACTCATGCATTGAATTCCCTTTTTTGCCCTTGTCTTTTTCTTTCTCACATACACCTTCCACACTTTGGGCCTCTCAATAGGATCCAATAACTGATTCCCTTTCCCTTTACTTGTCATTTGGACCAACAGCCCTAACAATACCTCTTGCTGAAACAGTAGCTTTGACCTTAAGGCTAAAATGAGAAAATTGATTCCTCTTAATAAATTCTTACTCCCAAGTAGAGTCTTTAGTTGCAAGTCCCTTCCATTGAATTAGATACTCCTTGAACATGTTACCCACCTCTAGTTTGTCTCGAATTGCCTAAACTTTCTTTGGTTCTGTGACATTATCTGCTGTCATATCTTTTGGCAAATCAGGAGTAGCTAAATACTTGCCAACTTTTTTGAGCAGTGATACATGGAATACCGGATGAACTCTATAGGTTGGAGGTGATCAAAGCTTGTATTTCACTCCACCAATTTTTTCCAAGATTTGAAAAGGGCCAAAATATCGTGGGGACAATTTTGGATAGATCCATTGGCACACAGAAGACTGCTTATGTGGATGCAGTTTTAAGGAAAACCCAATTACCGATAGCAAAAGTTACATCTTTCTGGTGCTTGTCTTCATAACATTTCATTTGTTCTTGTGCTTTATTGAGATTAAATTTCAATTGCTTTAGGGCCTTATCTTTATCTTTAAGATCTCTTGCCACAACCTCTACTTTAGTTTCCCCATCCAAGTACCTCACCACTGATGGAGGCTTATGCCTATACACCACCATGAAAGAAGTGAAACCAGTAGATACATGGATTGTGGTATTATATATTTATATCACAGTTCTTCCCAAGGCAGTCACAAAGACTAATTCCAAGGTTGTTTAGAAGCGAAGCAGTGCAAATAAGATTTTTAACACTGATTGATCACTTTTGTTTGACCATCAGATTCAGGGTGATAAACTGTACTCATTGTGAGAGATGTAGCTTACAAATTGAAAAGCTCCCTGCCAAAACACACTAACAAAAATAGGATCACTATCACTGAGAATGGACAAAGGAAACCCATGAAATGTAACACTTTCTTTCACAGGAAATGCTGCAATAATTTGCGCCAAATAAGGATGCTTAAGATAAAGTGGGCATACTTAGAGAGCCATCAACGATCACCAAAATGACATCATTACCTTTAGATTGAGGAAGCCTTGCAATGAAATCCATTGATATCTCTTCTCAAACTTGATTTAGAATTGATAAGGGATGCAATAATCCACTTGGAAGGGTAGCAACATACATCACTTTCTGGCACTCATCACAAGATCTTATAAACTCCATGAGAAATTTCCTCATTCCCAACAAGTAAAGATTGCTAGCTAACTTGCGATACATTCAGTGATAACTGGAATGTCCTGACTATTAACATCCTTGGCGAGATAAAAAATGGTGCGTTGTAGGTCAGGGTCCATATCCACCTCTTCTTTAAGCTCTGTGCTTTTTTGCCAAATCGGAAAATAGACTAAACTAGCCAATTCACCTTCCATTGGCAAACGAGAAAGTGTGTCGATAGCTTTATTTTCAGGCTTTGGTTGATATATTACCTCAAATTGGAAGCCAAGTAATTTGGCCAACCAATTTTGCTGATCAGCATAAGTCACTCGTTGCTATAGTAAGTTCTTAAGATTTTTCTGATATGAATATACAATAAACTTCCTCCCCATTAAGTAACGAAGCCAAGGCAAAACTGATAGAGCTACTGCCATGAGCTCTTTCTCATAAATAGATTTTGAGAGGTGATTTGTAGAAAGTGATTTGCTAAAATAAGCTAAGGGTTTACCATTTTGCATTAAGACAATGCCCAAACCTGGGCTTGATGCATCACATTCCAAGGCAAAGGGCTGCGAGAAGTTGTACTTGCCTTTTTTAGGATTTCAAATGCTTGTTGAGCTGCTGATCTCCAATTAAAAGCTCATTTTCTTTATCAATTCTGTTAATGTTTTGCTAACTGTCCATACCCTTGGATGAACTTCCGATAAACCTGTCAATCCCAAGAATCCTCTTAACATTCCTCACATTTCTAGGCTCAGGCCACTTCAGAACACTCTACACCTTAGTTGGATCCACAGACACACCCTCATTTGACAAAATGTAACCCAAATACTCTACTTGAGTTCTCAGTTCTCACAACGCTAAATTTTTTCTTATTTGCAATAAATGATTTTCTTTGAGCACCTGGAGGACACTAGATAGGTGCTACAAATGAATCTTTTGATCCTACTATACACTAATATATCATAAAAAAATACAAGCACGAATCTGTGTAAAAATGACTTGAACATTTGGTTCATTGTTGCTTGGAAAGTAGTTGGGGCATTCATTAACCCAAAGGGCATTACAAGGTATTTGTAGTGACCATGGGTTCTAGATGCTGTCCTGGACAAATCTTCCTCCCTTATCCTTATCTGATGATACTCAAATTTTAAATCCAGCTTTGCAAAGAAGCTTGCACTATGTAATTTATCAATCAACTCATCAACAATTGGAATAGGAAATTTGTCTTGTACTGTTGCCTTATTAAGAGCCCTATAGTCTACACACATCCTCCATGTAGCGTTTTTTTTCTTAATCAAGAATTACTAGACTAAAAAAAGGGCTAAAACTATGGCGAATTATATCTTGCTGTAACATTTTGATAACTTGATGCTCAATTTCATTTTTTTGATGATGTGTATAGCAATATAGCCTAAAATGTATTGGTTCTATGCCTTCCTTTAGATTGAATGAGTGAGCTATTCCTTGAGAAGGAGGGAGCCTAGACAGTTCGTCAAAAACTTCTGGATACTCTTGCAACACTCTCTCTAACTCCAACTGTTGTAAGCGAATTCAGCACTCCCTGTTGTTTTCCACTAAGCCCCTCTTTTAAGTTCCACAGTAAAATTCCTTACATCCTTTTCAAGTGTTCCAAAGCACCCAGGAAAGAGTCTTTAAGGTTGGGATTGCCACCATAAGTGCACCTTGAACCTAGCACAGCAACACCTTGCAATTCCACAATCTAGTTTCCTGTCTTAAAGGACATAATCATATTCCCCCAATCCATTTCACTTTACCTAGTGTTTCCAACCATGCTACCTCCAAGATCATGTCCACCTCCTAAGTCTAGAACATAAGCATCCACAAGCACATTTGTATCTTTGAACCACGGGTAGATTAGAGCATTTTCCCTTAGTGTAGACCCTGTGACCATCCACCTCACCCCAAATCATTTTGTAGGGTCTATGGAAACTTCAGTGAATATACCACTTCTTGTGCCACAAAGTTGTGACTCACCCCACTATCAACCAACACCAAAATGGGTATCCCTTTCAATCGCATAGTTTTATGCACTGACTGATCAGAACTTGTCACTCCCATGAGGTCCATGAGCTTACACTCTAACCAGAGCCTCCTACAGAAATCCCAATAGATACTGGAATTTTGCTCCCTTTAACAGAATGCAACAACTCACTTTTTCCTTAGTGCCTCCACACCCCCGCCTCTCACTCTCATAATGTCCCTTCTAACTAACTAATGAATTGAATTCCCTTTTTTGCCCCCTTGCTCTCTTTTTTTCTCATATACACCCTCCACACTTTAGGCCTCTCAATATGAACCAATAACTGAACCCCTTCCCACAACTTATAATTTTTTTCATAATATCTACTTTGGTATGTGGTTCGTTATAATTTTGTCACAACTTAATTCTAAATTTTCTTTGATGGTCATTACTAAAGAAATTGGTATTTGCTTTATCAGCACTCATATAGTATTGAGGATATTATTAGTAGTCACATTTGTTTTCCATTATGTTTAGTTTGGTTTCTTTGTCGCTGTAATCCCCATTGGAACCTATTTTATGAATCTTAATGAATTTCTTTATGCATGGAATGGTAGCAAGTTGCTGGTGTTTTAGTATCCATTTTATATTTTAATTTCATTGTATTTGTCAAACATAACATCTCTACCTATGCTTTTGTTTTGGCTCTTTAAATGGAGAATTGTAAGCTGATTTAGTTATTGTATAATGTGTGAAGCTTGAGGAAGCAGAGAAAAGGTTGCAAGATTCTGAATCCAAATTGGCTCGCCTTCGAGGTCAAAGTAATGCAGTGTTGGGTAAAAGTAGCTTAAATGATGGGATTAAAATTGTGAAGACAGAGTGCAGATCAAACAGTCCCATTGATAGAAATGAAGGTTCTTACAAAAACCAGAATCAATCTAAACCAGAACTTCTTATTCCTTCAGTGAATCCAAAAATTTCACAACCTGTACTGTTGCAAAGGTCTTCTGCAAAAGCTTCAATAAATTCCAGTTCTGAAGCCAGTCCAGTGGTCCATACTTCTCCAATCACTGGTAGTAGCTCTAGGGCGAAATCTGATAAGTCTCATAGTCATAGACTTTCTTCTGAGCAGCAAAAAGTTGAAATCAAGGACAAAGGAACAAAAAGAAAATATGGTAAGATATTCATATATCATATCTAGGATGACCTTTATTATTGTTTTTATGAAGTAGATTTGGTTAATCCATTGACCATATCAAAGGAAATGTGCTTCTGTCCAGGTTTTATGTCATAACGATATTATTGGCTTACTGCTGTCTTTTTCAATTCAAGATTGTTTTTGCTTAAAGTTAAGCTTCATGATATTTTTCTATGCTTTTTAGATCAAAAAGAGCACAAGGAATTGATTCCTTTAATACGTAAGAGTTCTTCACCAAGCTTGTTACACTGTCAAACAAGCAATCACATCTCAAGCCAACACAAGAGGAAATTGCGGAGTATTGCTTTGTGTCCTGTGAATGATCAACTCTTTGTGACCAGGTAATTGAATCATTTCATTTCTAAAATAATTTTCCTTTTAGCAATTTGTTAAAAGTGGACTTGTTGACAATGATTAAAATTTGCCTTTTTATATTCTTCATTTCGCCTATCTCAGTTCTTTTCTCATCTTTTGGCCACAGTAGGTATGGGATCAAAAGTACTCTACTGGTATCTAAATTGTTAAATTGCAATATGATGGATTACTAACTATGCTTATAGTGTTAGTGAATGGAGCAACTTAAAAAGTTTATTCTCCAGGGGCAAGGCTTATAAGTTCTGAGGTTTAACTTTGTGACCTTTTGGTCTTTAAACTTATATTCAAATAAGATATGACATATGCATGACTGCCAAAGCAACACATCTGGTGTCTTACTATCTTTTTCAAATATACGATTATTGGAACCTTTTTCTAAAAATCCATTCATCAGACTAAAGTGATATAAGGAGGTGATTGCTCGGAAAGCATATGCCAAATTTGACTTTGTGAATGACGTCTGCCAGCAAAATTTATGCAGATGCATGGACTCTTTTATAACCCAAATTTATCATTTCAAGAAAAGTTTGCTTATTATTAATTATAATAATACATATTTTTTGGAAGTCTGTTGTTTTTTTCTGATGTGGTTTTTTTAGGGGTTCAAGAGCTCTTATTTACATGACAGATATATAATTATGTAAATATAATGGCATTGATATTTAACTTGTGTCATTTTTGTCATCCTCAATTTGAACTTCTCTCTTACGTAAGATATGTTTCTAGTCATACAAGATTGATATATTATTTAGAGTCTAACATATGCTGCCTTTTGGGAATTTGTGCAGTGCTTTGGATGGGGCGGTCAACTTGTGGCAAATTCAGTCTAAGGGGTATGCCCTAATTTATCTATTTGGTGGCACTTTGGAGTGCTTTTATTCTTATATTTGATGATGTTAATTATAAAATAGATTTGAACCAAATATAATATTCTAAAAGAGGAGTCAGTCTAATACTTATCTGGTTTTTGCACAAGCATGAATTTGTCTGTACCCCCAATGGTGTCTTGTTCCCTTTCTACTGACGGTCTATTAGTTGCATCAGTCTTCCACATTTCCACTCACTGAATAAACTTATAAACTGATCTCTGAGACTGAGATAATATTCTATTGTGTATAACCACATAACAACTACTGTATATAAAACTAGTCCTACTACTTAAAAATAGAATATCTATTAATAATTACAATGAATAAACGCAAATGGTGAATTAAATCTATACAATAAATAGTAATAATGAGGATATGTTCTCAACACTCACCCTCAATCTAGTAAATGGATATTTATTATTCTCAGATTGACTATATGATGGCTATTTCCTCTACCTGTTGCAGTTTCTGCTTGACTTTATGCAATGTATTGGGGTAGAAAACATAACTGAATTCTAAAATATTTTAAAGTTGACTCACCAATGTTATCTAATTCACATCTCCCCATCTTTAATTTTGTAGATCAGGAGCCTCTCTACTTAGTACTACTGATTGTGTATCTGCAAAGCATAGGAGATGGCCAGAAGATTTAGCTTGGCACCCAGAAGGAAACAACATATTTTCAGTATACAGTGCTGATGGTGGAGATTCTCAAGTATCAGTTACAAATCTGAATAGAGGACAAGGGGTAAGACTTTTGGTACAAATATCCTGGCATAAAAGTAAATATTTCTGTTTGGTTTCTTTTATTTTTTATTGCTATTGATGATATATGCAAAACTTGTATGTAACTGATAGGGAGATCGTGTAAAATTCTTAGAGGACAAGCCACACGTTAAGGGAATTATCAATGGCATTGTTTTTATGCCCTGGGAAAATACATGTTTTGTAACTGGCGGAAGTGACCATGCTGTCATACTTTGGAGTGAGCAAGATGGTGAGAATAAGTGGAAGCCAAAAGCATTGCACAGGAATCTTCATTCTTCTGCTGTCATGGGAGTTGCTGGTATGCAGCAGAAGCAGATAGTGCTCTCTGCTGGTGCAGACAGGAGAATATTTGGGTATGATGTTCGTGTAGGAAGAGCAGATTTCAAGCATCAGATTGATAGTAAATGCATGAGTGTCCTTCCCAATCCATGTGATTTCAACTTATTCATGGTTCAAACAGGGTAAATTCAAGTTGCTTTGGAATTCACTTTGCTAATGGTGTTTCTTTATAGTTCTCATAAGCTTGGCTTTCTTATGCAAAAAGAAATATTAATGACACTAACACACTTTTTATTATTGGTTGAAATTTTTTAGAATTATCTCACAATTTAATGAATCTTATTTGTGCTTTTATTGTTTTAAATAAATTTCAACTAATAATTGAGAGAATGTTAAAATAATGTGTTCCTACCACGCTTATGCAGAATTTATAACATACCTCAAATTTCATGTTCTTATCTGTCTTGAATGTTTGGTTTTCAGTGAAAATTATGTTCATTCAAAAACAGTAATATAAGATTTGGTCCAAAAGTTTGAACCCCAGATGAAATTGCTTGCATTATTACTCTCTTGTGGTTCAATAAATTATTCTCATTGCTTATGTTGTCAGTGCACTTTGGAGAAATAGGAACAAAAAAAAGGATAGAGGTTTGGTTCCCCAACCTGAACTCCCGTACTGCTGGATGTGGTGTACAGCTATCATTCTATGATATTGTGGCTTTTTACATCTTTTAATTGGAAATATGAAATCTTTTTGAAAATCATGGAAATATTATGCATACAACAGCACAATGGTGAAGAAACTTATTGTGGTTTGTTGTGCACATCCTTGGTTTACAGACTTAGGCTATGTTTGGTAAAACTAATTGCAAGCTTATAGCTTTACAAGTAGCTGATTGAATTAGAGTTGTTTAGTAAAACTAGTGGAATGTATTAAATGACTAAAAAGGACGATAATATTACATAAATATAATATTAGAACTAAATGAGGAGAGAGAGAAATTTAAGATTTGTTTCTACATGTAATTTGTTTAAAAGGGTAAAGGTAAATAAAGATGAGATATAATTATTGGTATCTATTTGCTATAAGCTAAATATTACTTTAACAAAATTTTAGAAGCTAGCTTTTAGAAGCTGTAAGCTTATTCTATTTTGTGGTTACCAAACAGTTCTGCTAGCTTATTTTTTTAAGCTATAAGCTTGTGATACCCAACACAACCTTAGTTATATTGATGTGCTTCTAATGTTAGGATGAAGAAATAAAAGATTGCGATAACTGGCCCATAATTCAGCAGGTGCATCTCTCAGACAGTTTAATCTAGAGAACGATAAATCCTCTCAAAGTTGAATGTGAGGATGTGTCTGATCTTCAACAGTTTTTTTAATAGCTAGAAAGTCCATGTTATTTGAATTCTGGATTGGAATGATGTTTTTATGTTTTAAAGTCATATGCTACTTGACAATAATTTTGATTGGTAACTTGTACATTGAATTCAGCACAAGAGGTCTGCCTTTAAGATTTGAACATCATAATACTCTTTTGATCTTGTTTCCATCTCAACCGGCATTTTTTTATTGCTATTCCTTGGTATTCTTTTATTGGATGTTAGTTTATAGTAGCTTATCTACTTTTCATTCTACTAGGACCCATGAGAAGCAGCTTCGGTTATTCGATATTCGGTTAAGGCAGACAGAACTACATGCTTTTGGATGGAAGCAAGAAAGTAGTGACTCTCAATCCGCCCTCATAAATCAGGCTTGGTCTCCTGATGGACTATATATAACATCCGGTTCAGCAGATCCTGTGATTCACATATTTGATATTAGGTATAATTCTCACAAGCCTGCCCAGTCCATAAGAGCGCATCAGAAACGTGTCTTCAGAGCCATGTGGCTTCAGTCTGTTCCTCTTCTCATTTCCATATCATCTGATCTAAACATTGGATTGCACAAGGTTTACTAGAACCTCTTGCCAATGACCGAGACCAACTCTGCTCTCCACCCTTTTGTTGGTGCTGGGTAATTGGTTTCTATTTAATCTTGGGATTTCTGAGGAAAGAATATTAAATTTTTTCAATGTATGACTTGTGGAATTTTGGGGTTGCAAAGAGAGGAATTTAATTGGAAAATAGTTCCAAAAATTAGGAAAATTTTGGTTGGGAAAGGCATGCTCAGATGCTGGCAAGTTGTATTTTACTGATATTGTCATTTAAAGCAGAAGAAAGTATGAGCTATGTCCTGCTTTTATTTTTTAAAAAGGGGGCTAAAACCGTAAAAGAAGCTTTATTTGTGTTTTTATAATCAAACCTTTTTCAGTACTTAAAAAGCTATTCGTACCTCTTTTAAAAAACTTATTGTCAAATTCAACATCCGAATATAAAATGATTTTTACTTATTGAAATATATTTCTTAATCATATACAAATATTTTTGGACTGCAACATCCAAACAACCCTAAAATAATTTATTTGTTTTAATAAATCTTGTCTTTTCTGTAGAAATTAGGCCTTTATATTTAACTAAATCATATCAACCAATGAATTTGCTTGCCCTGCAATAACCAAAAAGAAACCACAAAAAGAATGATGCTACACAAAATGGAACAAATAATCCACTCGGGCATTATTATTGTTAAAACTCAAACAACTAACTAGTAGGAAAACAGCCTGAATAAATTACATCTGGGAGAACGAAATAGAAATAATTTATCATGTAGGTGAGTTACATACCCTATTTAACGAAATCCTAATCCAAGGGAGGAGCATTATAAACTTTATAAAGGCAGAGAAGAGGGGAGAAGGAAATGGAGAGAAAAGTAACACTTATTATGTGCAGTTGAACTCATGCACGCATAATTGGAACCCAAAATTTTTAATTAGGTTATATGTGGTTTTTGAATAACATAACGGAATCTAAAACCCATCAATCTGTCCATTTCCTAGTGTTTTATTTTCTCAGTGCAAGTCATTTTGTTATGCTAAGGTAGTACCTAAATAATAATAAATAAATAAATAATAGAAAATAGAGTGAGCAAAAGGGAGATGAAATAGAGAAACTAAATTTACATTGCAAGGATTGAGATCCAAGCATTTAATAATGATGAAAAGTAAGGAAATATCACTATAGATGATAGTAGTGGAGTTATAACTCACTTCTAATTTTGGAGTTTATGAGGTTGACAAAGAAACTTTGTTGATGAGTTTCCTCCTATTTTTCACTGAAAAATGTTTTGTACTTTGTTTGAAGTATCAGATATGTTAACGACAAAATAAGATAAGTTAATTTGAGTAGTTGATAATTGTTCCAACTAAATTCACTTATTGACTGCTAGGATGCATTTTGATTTTGGGTCAAGACATAAAATAAGATAGTATCTAATGCTAACGCATATCCCAACTATTATGATGACCTTCAACTACTATTGCATATTCCTTTTCCTTATTTTTTTTTGACACCATTAGGACATTGGCCAAGCCTATATAAAAAGGCTTTATGCTCCACACTTGACATACTTTGACTTCTCTACACACCTTTCTCTTCTTAGTTCTAACCAAACTCATCTTTGAGAGTCATTGGAGACCATTGGCAAGAATGACGAGCTTCCTTTTAGAGTCTAAACAAATAATTGAGCTATGACTCATCTTTTACCTTTCTGAGTTTCTTTTGTTTAAGTTTTTCTTTGTAGTTATGAGTTTCTTTATCATGTTTTTCGTAGTTTATTTTGTTATGAATAACTAAACCTATAGTTAGGGTTATGACGGATCCTACTGCAAACTTTGTGTGATTTTTACTTTAATATTGGTATTCGTTTTTCTTTAATATTTAGTTTTTATTCTATTGGATTATATTGTGTATGTTAAGATTTGATCACTCTTAACACTCTATAGTTAGTTGCATTATAGGCGATCATACCACGTGTAATTAACGGAACTATAAGATAAAACGAGATAAAGAAGTGAGATTAATCACACTTAATTTTTTCCTTTCAGCCGTTATTGAATTAACAAACTCATAGAATCTTCGTACTTTTTCGACCAATTACCTTGCATGATCATTAAGGGTGTTTGTTCAGAGAAAATAATATTGATATTGCATAATCATTGGGTGTTAATAGAACTAATAATGAGTGGTTGACAAATATTTGGATATCAATCATGCGCATTACAAAATAATATGGAAATGCATAAAAAAAAAAGATCATTCTAATAAAATGCACACTTATATAAATAATTTTAAATTTTAAAATAAATTTGTCTCTAGTCATTGGATCTAGAGTTTTACTAAGATTTGTTAATTTATATAAGTACATCAATTTTTTTTTATTGTTATTGAATGTATACGCAACTAATAATTTTTCTGTCTACTACATTAGTAGTATTAAATTAAAATAAAATTTTAAACAAATTATTATTATTATTATTATTATTATGTTGTATGATTATTTTAAATTTAATAAAGTTTATAATTTTAAAAAAATAAATACTGTAATTATTAATATTAAGTATTTTATTCTATTAAAAAATCAAAATAATAAATAATAATTATTTAAAAATTTAAATCAATATGAAATAATATATATATATATATATATATATATATGTAATTATAACATAATTTAGCATATTAAAAAATCAACTAATTCCTTTGAAAATTTATTTGATAATATTCTAAATAATGATTTTATTTAATAATTAGTATTTATAAGTTATATACGGAGGTAGATGATCGTGAGTTTTGTTTATGATTAATTAGAGCACAAAGAAATGTAGTAGGTGAACTCATAAGTCCTAAACTTATCTCATCTGATCTCTATCATACATTATATTATTGTTCTTTTAATTTATTGTTAAAATTAAGTTCTATTTTTTATCTGTTACAATCTCATTATATTTAAACAATCAAATTAAGTTATTCTTGATACTTTTAAATAATCTCTGTAGAACAATAACTTGAAAAATCTTAATTTAAAAATCTTTTATTACTTTTTGATAGGTACATTTGCTTACAAACAATCACAGATTAGAATCAAAGAAACAAAAATGATTATTTTTTATATAGATGAAAACAAGGTGAAAAGAAAAAAGCAAACAAAAAATTTTTATTTCTCAAAATTCTTCAAATCATTTTTCTCCATTTGTAGAACAAGCAAACAATAACTCCAGAATTTATATGATGTATATATTTTTTAAATAAAATCAAGGTGAGTTATTACAAGTTAAAATTAAGATTTTTTTTTTTTGCCTATTTAGAGTTTATTTTTTTTAAAAGTACTTAATGATGTTTGAAAAACATATTTTCTATCTAAAATTATTTTTGACACATGACACGGTAACAAAATGATACTCTATTTTTTATTTTTTTTAAAATGAGTATTGTCTCAATAAGTGTCGATATTTATTTTTAAAAAATTAAATTAATGGTTAAGATAGAGGATGTCACGTGGCACAATATCGTGATTAATATAATAAGCATAATTTGTTAGGATTGCACAACCTAACAAATTCTTAAAATATTACATTGCTACTCTTTTTTTCTTTCTTTTCTCATTTCTTTTGCCAAAAATAAAAATATATTCCTCTTTCACTCAAATACTCTATTATTGATAATATTCTTTGATAACAAAAATCTTATTTTGGACATAGACTTTTCATTTTTTATTTTTTTAATTTTTTCTTACTGGAATGAAAAAAGAGAAATAACAAATGAAAAAAATTAAAAAAAAGAGACATGTCATATAAACGTAATTTTGACTAGCATTAACAATCACATTGCTAATACTATTTAGAATTATATCATGTAACATCATTCACACTTAATCATTAATTTAAATTTTTAAAATAAATATAAATACTTATTAAGGTGATACTTATTTTAAAAAAATTAAATTTATACTATGCCTGAAAAATGTTTCTAATTAGAAAATATATTTGTCATATGTTCTTTTTAAGTTTTTTTTTTAATTAATCTTAAAAAAAATCAAAATTATATACTTATTCTCAAATATTTTGATAATTATATATATATTTTTTAAAAAATGATTTGATTGATTATAATTACATTCAGACATACACTTAAAAAATTTTTTTGTTAACTTCAACTTTTAGAATTTAATTTAAGTATTTATAAATATATTTTTTTTTATAAAAGATACATAATTATTATATTAATATTATAAAAATATAATAAATACATATCTTTTTAATAAATTTTTACTATTAAACTTTTTCGTCGTTTAACAAAACAAAAAATATATATTTTATTTTATTTTTTTCTCAGGAAGATCAAGAGCTCGAGCCAGCACAAGTTGCTTACTATTCTGCGCTCAACTGCTCTATGTAATTAATCAATCTCTATCTCTTTCTCTTTTTTCCATTCTCTATAGTCATAACTTGTTTGAATTAATTGCGTTCTTGATCATGCCCTAGACATCTACGTTTTACTGCATTCTAGATATATTTGAAAGCTTTGAATTTTGATTAAATGGTTGTTGATTTTGAAAATGCATGAGGGTTTGGGATCAACTCCTCCCATAGTTTCTTCCCATCTTACTACTGGGAGAGAGAGAGAGAGATAAAAACAAGTTTCATTGTGGCTACTACACATTCTTTTTCCTCTTGTTTCCCTTTCCCATTGTTTTCATCTCTTTTATTTTTACTGGGCATTGTTTAGTGATTTGAATAATCTGTTTCTGTTGCTAACTTGTGCAGTGATTGAATGGAAGCTGAAGTCTTGGGCATGAACATGGAGGAAAAGCTTTCTGGATTTATTTTCATGTGTAATAGAATTACAAAACCAGAGTGCTATCGGTGTCGAGTTTTTGGGCTTCCTTCTGGGAGAAAGGAAGTTGTAGAGAAGATCAATCCTGGCACATACCTTTTTCTGTTTGACACTGATGTGAAGCTTCTCTATGGCATATATGTTGCTACCTCAACTGGGAAGCTAAAGATAGAACCTTTAGCTTTTGGTCAGAAATTCCCTGCTCAGGTATCATTGATGACACGCTAAGCTAAATAAATGCCATTCTCTACCATGACTGGTAATTTCTACCGTTTTACTATTGCCTGAGTATGACAAAATTGCTCTTTTCTCAAACTTAGTCATTTGGCTGGTTATTAAATTAGCTGGTTGATCTGTTTGTGCTTTAAGACATATAGTATGCCTTTTGGGTGTTAATTTCTTAATTTGCTTGTGGGGGTGGATATATATGTAAAATTATAATTGGTTCTGGGTTCTGGCAGGTTTTTCTGATGCATTTGGAAATCATATTTATCACTATTGACTTTGATATAGTTTTTTAAGGAGTAAACTAGTGAACATTAATGTCAATTGTTTCGAAGTTGTTGTCATTATTGTTCTTCATTGTAACTTTGTGTGCTTGGCTGGTTGTTTATATTCATTTCCTATTTTTACCTTGTTTTGGTCAATGTTTGTTTATTAACTTCATTAGTCAGTTAGCTAGCTTTGTTTTTTAGCATGTGACCAGTATGTGCCTCTCTAATAACACTGTACACAATTACTTGGTGACATCAAATGCACCTCGTCTTGTTTTATTTTTCTTTTCCCATTTACCTGCTTTCATTTTTCAATTTTGTTCAGGTGAAATTCAAAAACAAAGACTGTTTACCCTTGCCAGAGAATTGCTTTAAACATGCCATTCAAGATAATTACCTGAAAGGCTCCAACAAATTTAATCCTGAACTCAATATTAGACAAGTAAACTTCTTTTTGTTCTATGGTAAATTGATTTTAATTACAATTATTTCAGTCTTTTTTTTTTCCTTTTTGTGTAGAAGTTAGTTTTGTATGGACTAATATGTCTTTTTAGTTGAAATTTATTGCTCTGTTGTAGGTAAGAAGTCTAATAGAATTGTTTCGCCCATTACATGTATTGCCAACAACACCTACACATCCTGTTTGGGAGAAACCCGTGAATTATGTTTTTGATCAGATATCAAGGCCACCCCTTTCTGATGGCATATTTTTGTCTAGGATATCACCTAATCAAGCTCCAAGGTTGTTGAACTATGAACATGTAAATAAACTCGAGGCATCTACTGGTCCTGCCTATCCTGTTAATGATGTTATGCCTAATTCAGCTGCAGCACAGTCTGTGCCATCCCAAGCTTCAAGTTATCAGCTTTATGCACCTCAATATTCACATCAGGCTATCAATCCACAACCTGAATTTCATTCTTCCCTGGTGAATAGTTGTCAAGCTCAATCATTGCAAGATTCTCAACATGCACATCACACTATCCTAAATTCGCCACCTGAATTTCAGTCATCATCAATGACCATGGGCAGTAGTCATGCTCAATCAGTGCAAGTTCCTCAATATCCATATCAGAGTATCCCAAACCCATCAACTGTGGGCGATAATCATGCTCAATTAGTGCAGGTTCCTCAATATCCATATCAGAGTATCCTAAACTCACTGCCTGATTTTCATTCCCAAGTGGCAAATGCAAGCAACAGTCATACCCATTGGTCATGGTATCCCCATTATACACACCAGAATATCCCAAGCTCGCAACTTGACACTTTCTCTACCACCACAGTGAATACGCGTAGTGTTTATGCTCAAGTATTGCCAGATCATCAACACACGCACCAGAATGCCCAAAATCCACAACCTGATTTCAATTCCTCTACAGTGAATGTGGGCCATGCCAATGTCATGATGCAATCGCACGCTTCCTCGTCATCATATTATCCATACATTCCACAAGAAGCTGTGTCTGCCACATATTCATCTCAAGGGTATTCTTCAACTTTATTCTAAACATTTAATACAAAGCTACCTTTGCATAGGTATTTTATTAATTTTCTTAACTTGAACAAGTAGATGATTCATTAACCTAAAAGCTACCATGTTTAAGATTCCAGAGGAGAAAGCATTGCTCCATTACAAATTTTATAATTGTTTGCTGAAAAAGCATTCATAGCCATGTGCTTAGTTTTTGACTGAGTTCAGTAACGTTAAATGATCCATATAGCAAACCTCACCTAGTGGAAGATAAGGCTTCCTCGTTGAACAAGCATTCATAGCTATGTGCTTAACGCATTTTGCCTATATGAAGTGAATTTCGTCGACGCCACTGATGCGCAGGTCTGGAGCCATACAAGGTGGGGTCTCAAGTGATCAACAAACTGGATATGAAAGTGAGCATCATCAGTCATCTATGCAGACAGAGAAGAATACTTTTACACAAGAGAATGTTGTCAGCCACCTACACTCAGCAAATTCATAGTCTCCATGCTGAACCACATGTTCCATTTAACATAGTCAATTCGATTTTACTGCTTTATGTACATATAAGTAGGGGGCATATATACCTAATGTTTAATTACTGATGTGGGATAGGGCTCTCTCAAGTAAAAATTTGACACCAGTTAGAGGGGATGGTGGTTTTCCCAGTTTGATATAGATTTACCAGGAACTTATATTCTGAAATTTGCAGTTTTGGATATAATGTACAAATATTACGGGTTGACTGGTATTAGTCTACCAGTGCCTACTAACATTGTTTTCGGCAATTCTGCCTCTGGAACTTTGTTCTTGTTGTATACTAGTAAAAAATGGTATTAGCAATATAGATAAATAAGAAATTATGATAGAAATCATTAATCATAATAATTAACTATTAATAAGTTGATAGTTTAATAGCCTTTCACACTTGTGATAATAATAATTAACTATTAATAAGTTGATGAACACGTTAAAATTTAGATAAATTAAATAATTATATATATTATCTTAGAGTTTTGTTAACTTTAACACTTTAAGGTTAAGTTTAAATAGTTATATGTATAATAAAAAAAAAATATTTATTATCATTTTATAACTTTAATATAATATATATGTATATTTTTTATAAAAAATATATATATTTATGGATGTTTAAATTCAGCCAGAAGATTAACAAAACTATTTTATAGATGATATTTATTAATCATAGTTCTTGTTATTTTATATTTATTTCAAATTATTTATTACTTTAAAATATAAAAAAACACTATTGTCTTTATTTATTATTAAAAATAAATCTCACAATTAATCATTATAATAAATTTAATATTATTTCAAGAACTTTAGTATTTTTAATATAAATAAATAAATTATGGTAATTCATAACAAAATAATCATTTTATTTAAATACATGCATTGATACTAAGTGGCATCTAAAACTATTGTTTTTATATAAAAAGTAATAAGTAAGAAATAATAACATACAAGAATAAAAACAATATATTATAAAAACAATAGTATATAAAAGTATTATCATTATTTCACAAAAATAAAACTCCATGTATTGAAAGAAAAAAAAAATAACATATGATCTTTTTATTATTATGATAAAAAATTTATTTTGTTATAAATGAATAAATTAAAATATTTAAAATTGTAATTTAATCTTAGTTTTATTTGAACTTGAGAATATATTATAAATATGTAAATTTGTAAAAGTTAGACAATTTTTTTGTTACGTAGGTGATTGATGTATTCATCATTTTATAAAGTTCAAATAGGTTAATAAAACTCATTATTTTATGGGTAATATTTAGTAATATTTTAAAAATATAATACATTATAATAAGTTGATTGATAAAGTATCAAATAATTTTAAATTATAAAAATTTGTAAACTCAATTTATTGAATATAATTTTTTAATTTAACAATTAAGTTAATAGAATTTGATATTTATAAAAAGTTATTAAAGAGACAAACCTAAATAATACTTACTTTTGAAATAAGTTAATTTCATATTTGTACATTTGTGTGTTTGCGTTTCGGTCCTTAAAATGATTTACCTTGAAAGTGGCGTCAGCCATTTTAACTAAGATAATAATAATAACGAACATAACAGAAATAAACAAGAAAGTTCTCGTTGTTCTGGTTCTTCTTCTACTGTCTCCGTCAACAGTGCGCTCCAATAATTTACAAGAAAACACCTTTTTATCTCTTTTACGTGTTTCGCTCTGTCACGGCATATCATATCATATCGGTAAGATAATAAAACTAATAATTAAGATAATTTCTACGGTAATTTCAATATTAGAAGATATTTTATTCTCTTTTTATGTAAAATATATTTATTGTGTAATAAATCGTGTGTATCAGAGATCTATTTAAAATATATATAAATACTTTTTAATGTTTAAAATTTTTAAATAATTATAATTATTGATTTAAAAAATATAAAATACCATTTTAAGTTTACTGGCATTTTAACAAACACAGTAACTAAATTAAAAAAAAAATAGAGAAATCTGCTATTTTTAAAAAAATATATTTAATTCTGTAATTAATTCTATTATAGGATATACATTAAAAATTATTATAATAATAGTATTGCAGTTTTTAAAGTTTGTGAAACCATATTGTAATCATATTACAATATTTTATTAACTTTTTATAACTAACTTCTATATATATATATATATATATACATATTAAATGAGAGTATTTTTATTTTTTTTGGAAACTAAAGTATCTAATGCACTTAATTTCTTATACAGTGACCACATTTTTAAGATTAAAATTATATAAGAATGATGTATAATTTACACTCTCCTTCTTGCAATGATTTTATTTTTATATTCTTTTTTACTTTTTTTTATTAATTTTATTTTAAATTTTAGAAATAAAATTTAGTGCTTTAATTTATTTTATTACCTTATATAAATTTTCAGATTTTTTTTTATGAATCTCTATGTTTATATTTTAAAAATTTCTCTTGTTATCTTATATAAATTTTAAAATTTTTTGCAAATAACTTAGTTTATATAAATTTTATATTTAATATTATTTTATTATTTCAAAATAAATTATATTTTAAATTATTCTAATTTTATTAATCTTTATCATTTTGATACTACTATCTATAATAATAGAATGAAATTAAATTAATCTTTAACAAAGTTAATATTTTAAATAATTTTATTATATATTATATGTATATTTATTTTAAAATAAAATACACGTGTATTACACAAACTACTAGCTAATATTAATAATGGTAATGCTACCCTTTAAAATAAGTGGGAAAATTTTAAACAAAGAACATATAAAATAAAAAAGTAATATCAATTCTCTCAAATAAAGAGGTATTTTATTTTATTTGAATTCAAGACATAGTTTTTTCATTTAAAATAAAAATTATATTGATTTTGGTTCTATTTGCTTGGTTTGCACTTTCACCCTTGTATATAATAAAAAATTATTATAATACAATACTGATATACTTACTCCATGCTCAAGCCCACTCAATTTCTACTGCATTCTATTGTTACTCTCATGATACACTTTTTCTTTTACTTTAATATAAGAAAGAGAAATCATCATCTCATAGATATCATTGTTATTGTGGCTTAAAGAAATACTCTTAAACATATATGTATATGATTTTTCTTCTAATCTTTTATTTATTTTTTTTACTTTTCAAAAATTCTATTTATTTTCACATTTTATGAACGGAGTTCGAAAATCAATATGTATAACGTGAAATACAAACATGTCATTAGAATCATGGTTTGTAGCAAGCAAAAGTGAAAACAAGTAAAGGAGGGGGGAAAATGTTAATGGGTGAGGTAAGGGTTTTCTTTTTCTTTTTCTTTTTCTGTTTTTGGCTGAACGTGAGGGTAAAGAGGCTACACATCATGAACATGGAAAATTATTAGGTATAATGGACGTCGTGTTGTACTTTTAGTTAGTTAAAAGAAGCACGTCAAGCATTTGAGAGTAAAGCATGCTCCTTCAATGTTCATGCACGTCCCTTTTCACATCCACGTAAGAACGTCTCCGTTTCCAAGATGATCAAAGCCAATAGATATTGGTGATCAAATTTAATTTGACCTTGTAAATTTGAATTTATGAGAATTTTAAGATTGATGACATTAAAAGAAAAGAAAAAAAGAAAAAGCTTATTGACTGTCACATCAGGTTTGATGATTTCACTTATATTTTAAAATTTTAGCACTAAGATTAAGATATGCTATTAAAATGGTTGAGGATGTAATTTTGCGAGAAATGAGACTCAGAATTATTAAACTCATATTATGATAATACTTTATGGTTTGTATCAGTATCTTTAACGCTGTCCATTATAATTAAGTGGGACATACGACAGATATGATACTTTGCTAATTTTTGTTTTAAATTAATACGTATTACTGAAATTGGTTTGTCTTAAAACATTTTAAACTAATTGATGTTAATTTCAAATATAATTGCGACTTACTTTTTAAAATATTAACGATAAGAATGCGTGCAAAAAGGCTTGTAAACTCGAATAAGTATTGATCTCAACAACAATAAGAGAAGAAAAAACACAGTTATTAATCTCACTCACAACTAATGGGGGAATACATTGTTCTGCAATGTTAAAAAGAAAAATAAATATTGATTCACTTAAGTTGTTTTTCAAAGTAACTAATAGCAATTGAATTAATATCAGGTGACAAATTTATATACTTTTAATACTTTTTTATAAAATATAATATCAATAAATTTAACTATTAATTTCAATTTTTTTTAGGTATATCAATTTTATAAAATTTTATATAAAAATAAAATTAATAAATATTTCATCGTATTACTTTATTTTAATGAGTATTATGCTTCTAAAATATTAGTAAATATTAAATTTTGGATAATTTATCTATAAATATCTTAATTATGTGTAATTTGATAAATATTATTTTAAAAATAATATAGAATAATTTAATGGTTAAATTGATCGATCTTACCTTTTATGAAAAATTATTAAGATGAATAATTATCTAAGTTTGACACTTGGTAAAAACGGATTGTAACTCATAAATATAATAAGTTATGCTTCATTATCTTCAAAATGAAAACTAGAGGAGAATAAATTATAATTTTATATTTAATATGTTATGTTGTAGATTTAAGTTTTATCAAATAAATCTAAAAGTTTTATCAAGCAAGATGAAAGATTTATAATGAAACAAAACCAAACGAAAGCAACTATGAGAATTTGATTTGCACTAGCTCCACAAATTAAAGTAACTATGGTAAAAGAAATCTCACCGAAGAAATTGTAGAAATCTTAAGAAAGTAAATTTGCATCAAACACAATAGTTAATCAATTAATGATGAAAATAGATTTGTACTCACTAAAAATGAAAGATGAAGGCAATATTATTAACTATATTAATAAGTTTAGTATCGAGACTAATGTATATTCACAAACTTTTAACAATTAATAGAATAAAGTTACAAATCATTTCATCTAAATTTTATTGTTTTGTAATTTTGTACCTTAGTGCAATTATATATGCTGTAGAAAGTAAATACAAAATAAAATTTTCTATTTATAATATTTTTTTACCTCTTCTTTTTTTTAAGTTGATCGTTGTGGAACTTAGATAAATATCTACTTTAACCTAACAAATTCTCCCTTCGTCTAAACTCTTGCTAGGTAAAAAAAAAAAAACTCATAATTTTGAGGTGATTTGACATATTTTGTCTAAATTTACACCAACCTTGGCACATAATCAAATGACTACATGTTGTTATGATTAATAAAAAAAATATAAATTTTTTTATTCATAGCATTTTTCTACCCCTTCTTCAAGTTGATATTGTGGAACTTGGATGAACAGTTATTTAAGTCTAACATGATGCAGGAAAATAATATCATATTGCATTAATATATAAAGTTATTTTTATTTAATAAGAAATTTTATTATATAATTTATTTATCGGTCATAAGCTATGGATGAAGATTAATTTTAAACTTAAACAGTTGATAATCTCTTACTTTACGAAAAGAAAAGAAAAGTTCCTGTAAGGTAACTCTTATTTTTATTATCTACAAAGAAATGAAAATAAGAGGAGGCGTATCAATCCTCCACCACGATGGAAAGAGGTGGGGTTGACTTGATGCCTTTTGTGTGCTAAAGATGCTTCATTCTAATATTTAGCTGATTAAGACCTGCCACTTGCTACACATGTCAGAAAGAGAGGAATAACGCAACGAAGTTTTCCAAATTAATTTTAAACATTGCAGGTAAAGACGGTTGTAACTAACAATATTCTATTATAACATGCATGCAAGGCCCTTACTCGCCGTTCTTTTTCTTCGTACCTTCCTCTTTTGTTTTTCTCCATCGGGCAGGTTAGTTAGGTACACAGATTTTCTCCAAATTCTATAACACAAACAAAAAATAGACATTTCATAATTCAGCAAAATGATAAAAGAGCCATAAATTTCATATACAGTTGAAATTTTCATTGTGGTTTTGAAAAAACATTGTTTAAACACTTAAAAGTGAACACTTAAAGGTATCTCCGTGTCTCTAGTGCATTTTTGAATGTCTCTTTACAGAAAAGATAAAAATAAAATAAAAATATTTATATATTATATCATATATAGTTTCAAAACAATATAACTGTGAAAGAATGGCAAAAACGCGTTTTGTCAAAGAAAGAATAGCAACAATAAGTATGATAGTATCAACTAGGAAAAAGTAACGTGAAAGTTTGGCAAATTGCATATTAGATAATAGGATATTCTCTGTGTGTTTCTGGTTTTGTTCCTTTCAATATTCCCTTTTTTTTTTTTTTAAATATTTCGCAGTTTTGGTCACTTCTGAGTTTGACCAAGACTGATGAGAAGTAAAGGCACTTAAGCTGGGGCGCGCACTTTTCAATGGGAAATTGCTTGTCCGACGTTGCCGGAGGCAGTGCTGCCGTTGGCGGCACCGCCGGCGATCTTCGGAATCCGGCGGGCGCTCCAAACGATGCCGTCGAGAATTTCCTCAGGTCTCGTGGCTACCACGGCCTCTTCTCTCAGATCGAGGTTCTTTCCTTGGCTTCGCAACGAGTTTCTCAGTGTGTTTATTTTCGCTCTTGCTATTCCTCTTCTCTCGCTTTCGGTGATAGAACTTCTACTTCGTTTGTGACTGGTTTTTGTGGAAGGAGCTTTTCCTACTGTGATGTTGGCCTCTGTTTTTGTTGCAGTTGTCGTTTTCCGCTTCTGGCTTGCGTGATCGTGATGTGCTCTCTAAGGTTCGTTTCTGTCGGTTAAGCATTTCATGAATCTTGTTTCGGTTACGTTTCGTTCGAATTGAGCTACTCTACTATTCCATCGTTTACCGTTTTTGCATTTGTTTCATTTCGCCGATATTATTATACTAGCTCAATGATCGCTTGTTTTGATCTATTCTTTTTTATACACATAGCATCATAATTAGGAAAAATAAATAAATAAATAATCGGGAAATTCCTAAGCACTTCAGCGAGAAATAGTCACGTTTTACTTCTAGAAATCAGGAGCATGTAGCTTTTGGAATCATTAATTCTGAGCTGCAATCTCTATCAGGAAGTTTTTCACGAAGCACAGAAAGTTTTGGGAGTAAAATGAAATAGAAACGAAAATCCACTAATCTAGACGCTTGCAAGCAGAGTCCCTGAAGTAAAAAAAGAAGAAAGCGTAATTCGTTTATTACTTGTCATTTAATATACTAACAAATGAGTTTTTCAAGTAAAATGATATGTCCTGAGTGCACGAACTGAAACATTTAACTTCGAGCTCCTCAAAATCTAATAGCTTAGCTGCCATCGTGTTTTAGACTAGATTCTGCTAGATCCTTACATTGACATAAGACATCAAGACATATTGAAATAGGCCTCATAAACGTAGCTGAACAAATAAATCACATGGACCAATAGGGCCACAGTAAGTGTTCCTTTGGTTATAGGATTGTCAATTTTTATGAATAAATGAAGAATGATTTTGTTAACCTTAGACCTTAAGCTAAGTTTAAACATCCAAAAGTAATAAACTACTGTTAGAAAAGGAAATATTTTACATTGGTTACAAAAGTATAATAAATGCTTTCTTTTCCAATAAAAATTTACTACTTTTTGGATGTTTAAACTCATCCTTAAGAGTTGATGTTAATAAAACCTAAAAGGAGAATATGCTTTTAATAGTTAATATTCTCTCCATTCAATTAAGTGAATCTTGCTTGTCACAGTAAAGTCTGGATAGTTTATATTTAACTTTTCTCTGATGCAGAGTGATCCAATGATGGTTCTTTATAAAAGAGGGCAAAATGGAGCACTTGAGGAACTTTGCCGCACAGAAGTAGTTTTGAATTCATTGAATCCCACGTGGATTACCAAACACACCCTTATTTATCATTTTGAGGTTATTCAAGTTTTAGTGTAAGTTTGAATATTTATACTTCTAACAAGGCAGACGACTGTTTGTTTATTTCACCAGGATTTATTTTGTTAAATTTCTTTCATCACAGGTTTCGTGTGTATGATATTGATACTCAGTTTCACAATGCAGATGTAAAGGTATAGTGTTTATGATGGCCTATATACTTAGTTCTTTCTGGAGTAAGATGTGGTTCCAACACATAACAATGTAGATAACAACCTAGCCCCCCTTAACTTTTTTCTAAATTACTTAGATTTTGCAAAAATCCTTATAAGGTTGTGCAACAAAACATTTCCCAGCTCTTTCCATGACAAAATATTCACTTGCCATGTGGGTTTTCTTGTTCATTAAATGTAATAACATGTTGGTAAAGAATATCAATGTTCGAAAATCTAGATTGAAGCTATTTGGTTGAATTGTGCAGATGCTTAAACTAGAAGAGCAGCAATTTCTTGGTGAAGCGACTTGTGCACTATCTGAGGTAACATAGAGAATTTTAAACTTTTTGTAGGCAGAAATCTGACAACTAAACGGAATTCATTGCACTACAAATGAAGCTGGATCTTTATGATCCAGGACTCCTGACCATCTCATGTGACAATTGTTTTGCCAAATATATGATACTTGAAAATGTGTAACATTTCTGTTTTATAGTTCATTGGTGGCTACCAAGCACATTAAAAGCTTTCTAAACCAAGAAAGAAATGCTTACTCAAATTTAGCTGCCCTTTGCATAACTGCAATTAAATTTGTATCCCAATTATTATACCCATTAATATTAACAAATTGGTTCTGCAGATAATCACAAAACCTGATCAATCATTGACTATAGATATACATACAGAGGATCCTCTTAGATCTACCCTATCCCAAAACTGTGGGAAACTCTTGGTGCATGCTGCGGAATGTGTTAGCTCAAAGACTGCAATAGAGATAGTGTTCAGATGTTCAGATTTGGAGTACAAGGATCTCTTCTCCAAAAGTGTATACAACTATTTTCTTTTTTCCTTTTGGGATTATGAGGAATGGCAGTTCTGCTATAAGACAAGCTTTTGTTTGTCTTGCAGGACCCCTTTTTATTGATATCAAAAATTATAGAAGGTGGCACCCAAGTTCCAATTTGCAAAACAGAAGTTATAAAGAATGATCTCAATCCAATATGGAAATCAGTGTTCTTGAATTTTCAACAAGTAGGAAGCAAGGTATATATATAACTGAAATACAGTTATGTTATGTGGTGAGGCAATTTATCTAATAAAGTTGGACTTCTCCATCATACTTTTATATAGACATTTCTAGTTTTCATTGCCTGTTGAGTTATCATCTCTTTTTTTGTTAGAATTGGTACAGCAAAGAAAGATTGAATTGTATTACTAAGAATGAACACAGTTCTATACCCAATGTAAGTATTGACTATTATCATACAATGCCAGAAATATTTGAGAGATCTTGGCAACTCTCCTACACAAACTTTTTCACTTACAAAAAGACTATTATCATACAATGCCAGAAATATTTGAGAGATCCTGGCAACTCTCCTACACAAATTTTTTTACTTACAAAAAGACACCTCAATTCTTTTAACTCTGACCTTTATAACAACCATCCCATGTAAGTGCCTCCTAATTATGAGCTAGTTGATTGTTTCTCTAGGTTGGGCCTTAACATTAAATGGCCCACTCTTCCTTTTTCTTACAATATACTCTTTTCATTATGGGACTAATGCTTAACCCCCCCAAAAGCTTTCATCTTGTCCTTAAGGTGAAAATGTGAAAATTATTGAGACTGCATAAGAATATGTTACACTCAAGAATCTTCACATTTGGCGCTAACTTTTTATTGCATTTTCTAGCCAAGGACTTCAACCTATAAGGGTGTATCTTTAAGTATACCCAATCTCCCACCTGGAATTCCACTTCTCTCCTTTTCTTATTTTCCTGTGATTTCATCTGTTGCAGTGCTGTCTCCAAGTTCTACTTTAACTGTTGCAGCATGTCATCCCTATCTTGTGTAAGTTGATTGACCTCTTCTATTTTAGAGGGTAAAGTGTCACCTCTAAAAAGAAGAGGTGAATCTCTACCATATAGTCATAGTGCCTAAAAAGGTGTCATCTTTGTTGGGCTGTTATAATTGGTGCCATACCAATATTCTACCCTAGCCAACCAAAAAGACCATTGTTTGGGATTGGTGCCTGAAAACAGCGCAGGTATGCTTCCAAACATCAGTCTATAACTTATGTTTGGTCATCTGTCTACGGATGGTAGGTAGTGCTATACTTCAACTTTGTCCCAGCTTGTTTGAATAACTCAACCCATCATCTTGTACACCATTTTCTTTAGTGCTGCAATGGATTGTTGCGTCAAATTCATCTTCTCCATAGTTTCTTGTTGCATTTCATCAAATCATGTCTCTAACTGCTTGCTTGAAACCATCTTCTCGCTTCACCCAATTGCACAGCAAGAATTTTCTAACCAAGAACTTGTTTTCTTTCAAGAATCTTGTGCATCTTAACTCCTTGGGCGACTTCAGATCACAAACACTCCAACTCAAAATCAAACATCAAACGTTGAAATCAAGAATCAAAATCTTGCCTCACCCATAGCTCCGGATTGGAACTCTGATGCCAGTGGTAGAGCTGGTACGGCAAGGAAAGAGAAAGAAAGATTGAATTGTATTACTAAGAACAAACACACTATTGTACCCAATGTAAGTATAGATTGTTATCATACAATGCCAAAAATATTCGAGAGATCCTAACAACTCTCTTCGACAAACTTCTTCACTTCCAAAAAGACACCTCAATTCTCCTAATTCCGACCTTTATAACAACCATCCTGTTAGAGACCAAATAAAAAATGTGAAAAGTATTACTAACAAGAAGAAAATACTGCAGAAATCTTTTCTGCAATACCTAGAGAAAAGCTACTACAAAGGTTTGCACCCTTACCCACTACTAATAGAAGAAAAACATATTTGACCCCTTTTCTCTCTTCCCTCCTACTATATGAAACATTACACGTCAACTTGCTATCCATAACTAATTTTTCTCTCTAATTCTCATTCTGCCCCTTCTTATTTCTCTTACTATATGTTTTCCAAATCCAAGGCCCATGACAAAGTTGGACTTGACTTATCCATTTAGGTTCTTGGGACCTAACACATCCAATGTAACTGCCTCCTAATTATGAGCTAACTGATTGTTTCTCTAGGTTGGGTCTTAACATTAACTGGTTCACTCTTCCTTTTCCTATAATATACTTTTTTCATTATGGGCTTATTGCTATCATTTTGTTTCCAAGATTTCTTCAAATGGAAGAAGGTACAGGGTCAAGTTGCTTTGTTTCAAAATGTGCATTATGTTTATTAAAACAAGAGTATATAATTTAGAAGTATTCTTCTTTCATAATTTCTTCATTTCATATTGGTGCTTGTTATCACTATTATAGGATATAGAGTGCTGGTTAACACTGACTTTGTACATTTTGGCTTGATGTTCTACATATAGTTTAATTGAAGCTATCTTATTTTCACTTTTATCATATACAGGACAGCCCTTTGATAATTGAGTGCTATAACTTTAATAACAATGGCAAACATGATTTGATGGGGTAACTGGCAGTTCCTTTTTCATGTGTCTATCATCCATGTTTCCATTATGTCTATGTCTAGGCTGAAATACATATTAGGGTTTTTCATTCTTGATTTATCAGAAAAATGCAGAGATCTTTGGCAGAGTTGGAGAAGATTTGTAATAATGGCCAAGGAGAAAAATTATTTTTGCCTTCTACTGGTGGACAGAACCACGATAACAAGGTCTTATTATGTTTTATTAAATTGATGTCCATCATGAATTTCTCTGTCTTTGTCTCATAGCATATGTGACTATTATTTAGGTGTTAAAGAGCCAACTATTTGTGGATAAATTTACTGAAAGTGTCCAATACACTTTCTTGGATTACTTGGCTGCCGGATTTGAATTGAATTTCATGGTGGCTGTTGACTTTACAGGTATAGAACAAAATCTTCAAACTTGTACTTGTGTGTATAAATATAATGATTAGTTAGAGAATGAGACAATAATATTATGATTATTGTATTTGTAACTTAGGACTTTGTGGTTGTTAAGATGTCTCACATTGATTAGGAATAGAGTCAGAATACTCCTTATAAGGGCTAGGGTAGTCCTCCTCTTACGAGCTAACTTTTGAAAGTGGGTTAAGCCCAAGTTTCTTAACATGTTATCTGAGCTTATTCAGTTTGAATATTGGACTGTCCACAAATGTCCAGTTCTGCAAATTTCACGCACCGAATGTCTAGTCCTAGGCGTGAGGGAGGTGTGTTAAGATGTCTCACATTGGTTAGGAATATAGCCAGAATACTCTTTATAAGTGCAAATTTCACGCACTGGATCTCTAATCCTGAGCGTAAGGGGTGTGTGTTAAGATGTTTCACATTAGTCAAAAATAGAGCCAGAATACTTCTTATAAGGGCAGCTGGGAAGATTACCAAACCTATATAGTAGCTAATTAGTTATGCTTGTTATTTCTGATAACTTACATGAAATTTAATTTTCTGTCAGAAATACTTTGCTAACACATTAATTTTGTTCTTTGACCTTTTATGTTCTATCTAGTTATTGTAGAAATTAAGAAATTTTGTTAGTTTTTTTTAATAACAATAGTACTTGCAGCGTGGGATTAGTTTAGCAAAACATAATTTTGACACTGAAGTTTACAATAATGGTAGAAGTTCAATATGAAGTCACTATTGCTGAGCTAATATACCCTTTGGTTTAGTGCAAACGATCACCAGTATCACTTGATAGTTAAACACTCATCCTCCTGACTCAATGCTTAGGTTTCAGTTTTCACTAGTGTGCTTGTTTGGCGGAGGAGTCTGGATGTGTCCAGTTTACCTTGAGGAACCATTTGTGGGTTCCCCAAAATGCTAACCCTCTGAGGCCCTTCTTGTCAGGCTCAACAGCTGGTATGAGGTTGCCCTTCCCCCTCCTTGTCCTCTCTATTTCCCTCCTCCCCACTCCTACCCCTGCCACCGTTTTCAATAGGAGGATAAAAGATAAGCTTAATATAAACTCATGAATTCATGTTACACTTTCATCTAATGACTTAACATGCTGCTGGTTAATGTATGCATGGATGACGGGGAAGAAATACGTTCTTATTAACCCCTTCTCTTGTTTACCAGCTTCAAATGGAAATCCACGTCTTCCAGATTCTTTGCATTATATTGATCCTTCAGGACGGCCAAATGCATACCAGAGGGTGAGAACTGATTCTTGGTTTAAATTCACAACTTTATTTGTTGTTGATCGATTGTTGATGTGATATAAATGCTTTTTCTAGGCAATTATTGAGGTTGGGGAAGTGTTACAGTTTTATGATTCAGACAAACGATTTCCTACTTGGGGATTTGGGGCACGGCCAATTGATGGTCCTGTTTCCCATTGTTTCAACTTGAATGGAAGTAGTCATTACTGTGAGGTAAAACAGCTATGTCCGATCTTGCTTGTATTTCATATTCAAACAGTTCATTAATAGTTAGAGGTTTCTATCTGTTCTAGGTGGAAGGGATCCAAGGAATTATGATGGCATATACAAGTGCCCTGCTTAACGTCTCTCTTGCAGGACCAACTCTTTTTGGACCTGTCATAAGCACTGGAGCACTGATTGCCAGTCAATCTGTAGCAAATGGTGGAAGAAAGTACTTTGTTTTGTTAATAATCACAGTAAGAATTAATATACTTAGCAGTGTTCAATATCATTTAAATCTGAAAATGAACTGTAATTTTGCCTCATTGAACACCATTTGTAATTTCATTGTAACTTAATGGTTGTTTGTTGTTTGTCATATGTTTCTCTCTAGTATGCCTTTATGCATCCATATAAATATGCATAGTAAGCATGGAATTCTATATTTGTCTTACATGTGACAAAAAAAATATTGTGCCCTTCCTGACTTCTGAGAATATTTTAGATTTTTCTATTGCCATGTTTTCCCACTTCTGCTGAGTTTTAATTGGTATGCTCCAAGGATGGAGTAGTGACAGATCTCCAAGAAACAAAAGATGCTATTGTTAAAGCATCTGACCTACCATTATCAATCCTTATTGTTGGAGTAGGAGGAGCTGATTTCAAAGAAATGGAGGTATTAAATCCAAATTGTCTGCTTTTTACAGAGTTAATTGTTTTGCATCTTGAGACACTTAGCAGTGTGACTGTTATACTGCAAAATGGCTTAATGTAGTTTTGTCGCAAATTTCTTGTTGCTTAGGTTTTGGATGCAGACAAGGGAGAGAGGCTTGAAAGTTCATATGGACGCGTTGCTTCACGTGATATAATTCAATTTGTTCCATTTCGGGAGGTTCAAAGTAAGTATTCAGTTTAAACTATTAGGTTTGAGCTAGTGGCAAGGGAGTTTCAGGAATTTGTATTAGGTCATAAATTTAAACTTATTTCTATCATTGTATTGAAAAGAAAAAATGTACACTGCTTTAAAAATGAAGTTTGGTGAATTACTCCGAACATATCAAACACTGGCAAACTTCTTTCTATCGCAGGTGGAGAGTTTTCAGTTGTTCAAGCACTTCTAGCAGAATTACCAACTCAATTTTTAACTTACGTGCGGAGTAGAAATATCCAACCGAGCCTCTAGTCATGCGAAAAATGTACATAGAAAGGTTTTCTGATCATTGATCATTCTGCAATGTCGAGGTCCTTTTCAGTTCTTCAATCAACAAATTCGGCTAAAGGGGGCCAAAGGGCTGAGAACTCTTGCTTTGTGCGGATTAACGCCTCAACGAAGATTCGCCGGCTAGCTGTCTTATCTAAAAGATATATATGATCGAGCCTTATGGTTGGCATTTCCTTTTCTTTTTGCGCTTGTGTCCTTTTGGCTTTTCCTAGGTGATTGGTTTGCCTGAAAAGACTAGTACTACAAGTTGAATCAATGTTTTTTTTAATGGAAATCCAATAATTTGTGTATGTCTTTCGATGGCATTTGACAAATATATGCAGAATATTCAGAAAGAAATGTAGCACTGTTGAAGTTTTTTTTTTTATTCATTATACCAATTTTTGGTTGGCTGTAAATGTTCATTTAAAAGGAAAATGTAACTTATAACACGGAATTTGAAATTCTGGAACACAGGACATAATCTGCTATAATGAAAATTAAGTAGCAGATCTACTCCGGGATTTCCCCTCTTTTATGTGAATCACTTTATTTGATAGATTGTGATAAAAGCATATAGAATCCGACATATAAGCAAGTAGGAAGACACTAAAGAAACCCAAAATATATAAAGAAAAGCGACCAAGAAAAGACATTAAAGAGAAGCGGGAAGACATAACATCAGCACCACAGGTTGGGACATCTTAGCAATAAACTAGTAGCTTATTGAGTTTAACACAGTAAGACTCTCTCACTTTTTCTTTGTTCGTTTAGCCTTGGGCCTAATTTAGATTCTTTATTTAAATATTAAGATGCATAAAACTTGCTAGTGAGTTGCATAATCTACCCAATTGTTAAGCATTTCAATGTTCCGATAACAATTCATATCCTTATTTTCTCTCAATCCGAAAGAATCGCTTTGGTTTCGTGGATATTTTCTTGGACTGGGACATGGTTGTGTTGTTTTCACTAGTCCCAATTAATCCGAAGAACTGTGGGTTCTCACAAAGAAAATGAAACGAGCGAAGGAGTATAAAACACAAATTTGGAGTTGATTAAGTTGTTTACAGCAAATTGAAAAAAAAAAAAAAAGTGTCAGCAGCTCACTGTTAAAAAAAATCCATGTGATTGTAAGTGTTATATCATCTTAACATGACACATTAATAATATTTAAAAAATTTAAACCGCATTAGTTGAAACTTTGTAAATTATAAGAACTTGATTACAAATTTAATATTTTATAAAGACTAACAGATTAATTTAACTTTATTTTTATTACAAACTTATATTTGTAATAAAATTTTTAAAATATAAATTACTTACTTTAAATTTAATTTTACTAACATCAACTTTACAAAATCAATTTTAAATAAAAAAACTAATTTGAGACACCCAAAAACGCATACTTAATTCTTCAAATAAAAAATAATTTAGTAACCTGAATTTAGATCAACTTTTCTGTCAGCACGGTGATACAAATTTCGCTATTCGGGGTTCATATATCGACGTTGATAATTTGGCCCGAGTAAAAACCGAGTGGATTATCCAAGCTTTAACTGGGAACCAACAAATCTATGCTATGCCACGGATGTCACTAATCAGAGGTACGTGGTCATTTGCATTTTTCTTGATACCTTTAGGTTACTATTTAGAATCTGTTTGCATGAAAAATAGTTTATAATTTTTTAGTTTATTTAAAATATGATTAATTTTGTAATTTTAAAAAAGTACAATTGGATTAAAAAAAATTAGAGTGAAAGCTTTAGGGGTATAAATAATTTAGGATAAATTTTATAAAGCGTAAAACTGATTTATTTTTTAAACATGGGTTTGGATGAGTTAAGTATATACCTGAATACCCTTTTTATTTTCCGTCTAATTTGATTTTTAAACAAATTTAATTTACCTTAAATGTAAATTAAAAGGCTTAAACATCTGTAGTGCGACCTTGAAAGTATGTTAAGATTTTTTAAAATAAACTAATAGACCTAAATTTATATAAAAGTTGACTTAAGCTTTTAAATATATCAATAAGTCTATAATTTCAAATATTATTATTATTATTATTATTACTATTATTATTATTATTATTATTATTATTATTATTATTATTTTTATTATTATGTGAATAGTATAAGTAGTTGAACTTAACAGACTTGAACTCTTGAGAGGGTTTTAATGGATTTTTAATTAACTAAATATTTTAAATAATTTTGACTTAATTAATTTAATAATTAAGTTTAACTTTACTCAAATGCAATCCAAGATAGGTCAAGATCGTTAATTGATCTATTTTAAAAAATGTTATAAAATTTAAATTGAGTATTTATAAATAAAAAAATTATGAAAAATCTATATTGATTATATTAAAATTATAAAAATATAATAAATACTTATTTTAATATATTATTATTATTATTATTAGTTCCTTATAACTTTTTAATATTAAAAAAAAGGTACGTTTAACTTTAACATAAAAGAGGGGATAGAAAATAATTTGTTTCGGTTATGTGAAGAAATAATAGAGGAGCTGAGAAGGCAAAAAAAATATAAAGACCTATCAAGTAAGTGGATCTATTTGTAAAGAATTCTTGCAGTTAATTTGTGATTTCAAGTTCGAATATCAACTAAATATAGTTAAATACATACAGTTGACTAACGATTATCACCTTAATTAATGCATCAATTATCACTAAACAAATTTACGAGAGTATCTTCATATCTAAAGCTTTTGTAAGTTATTTTAAAATTATTTTATTAATTTTTATATAAATTTTATAATAACAGATCAATTTTATTTTATTTTTTTCTATTAACATATCAATTTTTTCTAAATTTAAACGACTGTATCCATTATAATTTTTTCTTCATATCAAATAATATTTAATGTACAATGCTTAATTAACAAAAGCTATTTATTTTTAAACAATATTAAGCACTTTCATTAAAGATATTTTGAAAAAGCCATCTATGCCTGCCCCACACATGAATATAGGTGTGTGTGGACCTTCGGACTTAGCTTCCAAATCCCCTTATGAAAATGACAGAAGGCTGGTAAAATTTTCAGTGTAATACTTTTTTGGCTAAATTTAAGTATAATATTATAAATAATTTAATATTATTTTTTTAAATAAATTTATAATTTTATTTTAGTAATTTATAATAACATTAAATATAAAATTATCAAAATAAATTTTAATTTTAATTAATAAATAATATAAATAATACCTAAACAATAACCAATACAATTAAGTACATGAATTAATAAACAATCAATGTGATATGAACTTTGAATCTTACAAAATTGTCTCCAATAAAAAAAAATCTAAGGTTTAAATTTATCTTAATATACATTAATTTTTATCTTATTTTCTTCTTTATAAATAGGATTGACATGTATAGTCATAGCATTAACAACATAGTATTGCCTACTTTTGAAATACTCTTTAACATTTTAATTAAATCACACTTAATAAAAAATTATTAGAAATATTTGATAATTTAATTTTTTAAAAATAATAATATTTTAAGATACTTTTTAATTAAATTTAAATTGTATTATTATATTAATTATTATGCATAATGATAGAATTAATATATGAAAAACTAATAAATACTCCTACAACTTTATAAAGGACTAAAGACAAATAAAAATCTTTAAAAAATCTTATAAAAAAATAGAGAGAGTAAATATTTTTATAATATTTTAAAATTTTTAATTTATCATTTTAATGTAAAATCATTATTTCTATTCTTTAAAAAATATTTGTCATAAATTTTCAAACTTATTTTTCATTCAAAAATATATTTTTCTTAAGTACAAATTTAAGCAAAGGTTTGAAGTTAAAGTAGAATATAGTTATAGCTAGAATATAAGTATTATACATATTTAAAGGATACAACATAAAAATCAAAATATATAAAATTATTGTTAGTTGTAATATCTATAATGAATACTCAATTTAACTCAAACGTAGGAAAGAAATATATAGTAATATAACAAAATGCATATAGCACTAAAAATTGATTTTGATTTATAAGTTGCATGTGTCTTATTGAGAGATCCGACTCCAATGTTTTGTAATATATTTTTTATAGGTACCTATTATATTCAAATCCTATTAATTAGCAAATATTAGTATTTAGAATAATATACTTTTTGTAATGTTTTATTATACATTTTTTTCTCAACCAAAAAACTTATGAGGTATGCTAACAAGTAGCCACTGAATCTTTAGAGTACTCTTTGTTATTTTGGTTGAAATATATTAAAATTAACTTGTGAAATCAGACGAAAGATATATTATATAGAGAATGTTAGTGATAAGTTTACGTGAGTTTTAATAAATTTTAATTAATAAGGAAATTAAAAATTTATTGTTACTATTTTTCAAATCTTATTGTGGAATGATTAAGTTTATACACACATATATATATAACAACATTACATAAAATACTTTTATATAAAAATTATCAAAACAAAACTTGTGGGTCATTTTCATATTCTTTGAACGATTTAAATCATGAAAGGATTATGTAGTTCTTGCCTTAAAAGAATCCATCGTGTGTGTGAGAATTATTAAGAGTGTAAATAGTAAAATAAAGAACATATTAAAGAAAAAGTGTGTGAGAATCAGCTTCAAAAGGGAAGAAAAGAAACAAAAATGACTTTAATGTGAGATGTGTGATTCACTTTAACTCGTAGGCTTTGCGTGCAATGCAAGGTTGAAAACCGTGCTATTAATCGGATCTGTCTCACATTAAAAGGCTCCATGTAGTCCCTTCAAGATAAAGTTGACAAAACATTTTTAGTTACTGCTTACCCTCTTCAGAATACCATTTTATATAATTTTTAAATTTCCTTAGAAAATTAAAAACTATAATACAACAATATGTTACAATCACGAGTCATATAAAAGTTAAAAATAATTATACCATCGTAAATAAATCAAAATATAAATAATAACATTTTACTATATTAATATTTAAATTAACAAACTGTAGCTTTTAAATAAATATTTTTTGAAATAAATAAATATTTTAAATGTATACGCGTTGGTATTAATATAAACTAAAGAAATTAGATATTAATGCACGTATGACATAATTAAATTATAAGTAAGACTACATATATCGCTTTTATAACGCACATATGTGCATATAGATGCTCAAATTATACGACCTTCTTTTTATTTTAAAAATTTATACTCTTCTTTTTAGAATGATTAATATGTGCTCTATTTTCATATAAATGAACATTTTAAAGACACTTTTCATTTTCTCTTTATGATTCTTAATATAATTATTAGTTAATATTGAATCTTTACCATAAAATTTAAAATTTTTTACTTTAAAGATGAAATGAGGATTTTTTTTCTGAAGTTTTAAAAACTAATATTAGGGATGTTTAAACCTTTACTTTTTCTTATATATCCTAATATCAAAAATCAATAATGTGCTTAAAATTAATCGGTGATAACAATGAAAATTAGAGAGAAAAACACGTAGAGAAAAGAAATGTTTCAAATACACTCATTTATATGCAGAGAGGTTCATTTACATTAAAATGAATTAAGTATACTATATATTTTTTCAGAAATTAATTATTATGAATTATAAATTTTAAAAATAAATAATAAATCATTGAATACATAGATCAACCAACAGATAAGTATTCTAGCTTAACTTATGATATGAAGTTCAAGTCACAATAAATATAGTTATCTTAAATAATGAAGGTTTTTAAATTTACAAACAATAATCTTACTCAAATAAAACATATTTCTATCGTAATAAACTAACTCTTGCAACATATATATATATTTTTTCTACATTTAATTATTCAACTTCCAAAACCCAACGTAACAAAAGCATGCAACTTAATATTGCTATAATTTCTCCGGCATGAAATACTTTCAACTCAAGATCAATAGTAAATAAAATAAAATAAAATGAATGGGTTTAATTTGATCCTTGATAATCATGTATAGCTCTTATTGCCCTTTCCATAGTACACCCCTCATGCATTCTCTGTCAATCCTTCAAATACTTCTATCTTCCTCTCTACTCCGTTCACCTACTCCTTTTTTCATGTTTGAACAATTAATAAGGTCTCTAATGTTGTCTTTTGTACTCTCTTACCTTAATTTCAATGTTCGGAACTTTGATGAGATTCAAATCACAGGAGAAAGTAAGGGGAAAACAGGTGTGGACAGAATTGAGAAAGTTGCACAACAAGACCCAAAGGAATGGGAAACAACGAACCAGTCCTTGGTAAACAAAAATAAATTAAAGGATTAATTAGTAATTCAACTAGATATATATTTTTTTTTCATTTTCATGAAAATTTTTTATTCCCCTCATAATAGTTGGGAAAAAAAAAATTTTAATCACAAATTTTTTTAATGCCTTTTATACATGAAATTTTTTTTAAAAAAATAATATATATATATATATATAGAGAGAGAGAGAGAGAGAGATACACAACAAACATATATACAACTTGTATTAACTTATTATATAATTTGGTTGTATTAGTATAGTATTTCTATTTTGTTTTTTGTTTTTATGTCTCTTATAGTATTAAATGAGGGAAAACATGCACTCATCTAACTTCATTTATTTTAAATTATTTATAATTAAAAAAAGTATTCTTGGATTACATTAATGAATATAGTATGTGATTTAAGACAAAGAATTACAGTTATTAATTATAATATTAAAATTTTTGTTATATTAGAGATAAAGATAGAATATTTTTTCTAGCATACCATCTAGAAATTAATCCTACTAAAATAATGATAGGGATGCACTATTTGACATGCATGCTTTTTTCTTAAAACAATGTTTCCAAGATAATATTTGGGATATATACAGAGAAATATATAGAAAGAAAAGAGAAAAAAAAGTAATAATATAAATAATAGATGATGAAATTTGATAAGAAAAAAGACAAAACAAAAGTGGCTAATTATATTATGAACATATTTATAAATCAGAATTATTTTTAATGAAAAATTTAGTATTGAATCAAATTTATATAAGTCTAACTCGAATAGGGTTCATGTAAATTTCAATAAATAAAAGATTATTAAAAAAATATGTGATAAAGAAATTTTCTTCCTTAAAAGGGAAAAGAATAAAACATAGGCTTTGGACTTTTGGTGTGTTCTGTTTCAGTCTGCTTTCTGTTCTTCCGTTCACACTTGCACACACGGCAGAAAGACATATAAAAGCAAACGAAGCAAAACCCTAGTTCTTCCCCTCCCTCTCATCCTCCTAGATCCATTCTTTCTCTTTCCTTACGTTTGGTTGATCCATACACATAGCATCATCCACTGTTTGATTTAGTCCCTACGACAGTGTTGCACTTGTACAAATTCTCGAAGAGCCAATTTGACACCTTGCGAATTATTAAATCTCTTCCTATATGCATAAATTTTATATCTCTCACACCCAATATACATCAATCAGTTGCTAAAGTGGATCAAAGGCATGGAGAGAAGATCACATTCTTCGGAAGAAGGGCAAAAAGAAGAAGACTATAATTTGTTCCCAATCTATTCCGAAAGGTCCCAACAAGACATGTCAGCTATGGTCTCAGCCCTTACACAAGTCATTGGCGGCACCAACAATGACCCACTTGATCAGATGCATGAAGATGCTGTATTAACTTCCACCCACTCTAGCTCTACCCAAAATACTGAACACTCCCAACAACCACCGCAAGATCAAGGTAAGTGCTTCCGGCACACAGTTATACGAATAGTTGTCATCATAAAAGTGTAAAAACATTAAATTTGGATGATAAAAGTTAAGAGTTTGTTGGTATTTATATAAACACTTAAAAAAATCATGTGCTTTTTCCTTATAATTTGTTTATATAAATTTGGATATTTGTTTTCTCCGATAGTTCAATTCCTTTTGTTCGTATCATGAAACTGTTTCCTTGGGTCAAAGTGTTCACAAACACTAAACCTAATAAAGTTTGATATTTGATGTTCTAGTACCTCGCATGGCTAGTAAAAACTTTATTTTAAAGGTGTTAGTTTAATTTCTCTTTCAGAAGTCAGAACCATTATCTTTTTTCTTCCCCTGAAAGCCTAACTGATGAGGCATGGTGCAGTTTCATGAACAACCCTTAAATTATTGCTTTTATAAATTATTATATCATTGTTTTTAACATACCAGGGCGATTCTTAGCGCGACTCTAAGGTTGATATATATTTTCTCATATCTGCCTACTAAAGAAGATAACACACAGGTTAAAAAATATAATTAATATTTTTGTTTATATTAAAAGTATTGTTAATTTCTGATACGATCTGTATTAATATTGTTTTAATTCGTTTATGAAAAATTTGTTAAATATTCCAGAATTAAGTAAAAATAAGAACATGATTTTTTTTATTAATATTATCTTAAATTTCTAAATATCCAAATAAATAAAAATAAATTTTCTTTCAAAAGTGAACAATAAAAGGAAATGGCGAGAATACATTATAATCTTGAAAACCGCCTCCAAAGCTTTGGGTACTGCGTTCTCATTTTTATTTTATTTTTTGTAATTGACATTGATTCTCATTTCTATAATACTAGGAGATAATACTAGTGCTTTAACATCCTAGTATTAAAGAGAACGTTTTTCATAAACTCGTCAGGTGTCACCTAGTGAGATACGAAGAGAATAAAGAGCAGTGAAAGATGTGATTGGGGATATAACTCAATAAAACGAGAGAAAAAAAAAAGACATGAAATGGAGGTAGAGAGATAGTGTAGAAATATACGAATATTATGCTTATTAATTGATAAGGATACGATAAGGTGTGTGTGTAAGTGTGTATAATGTATTGATTTACGTGTTTATCCGAAGGGAGTGTAAGAAGAAGACACTATAGAGGAGTGAGACAGCGACCATGGGGGAAGTGGGCGGCAGAGATTCGCGATCCAAAGAAAGCAGCGAGAGTTTGGCTTGGAACTTTTGAAACTGCTGAAGCTGCGGCTCTTGCTTATGATGAAGCTGCACTTAGATTCAAAGGAAGCAAAGCAAAGCTCAATTTTCCTGAAAGAGTTCAAGGCACAGGCGAATTTGGTAATTACCTCACAAATCAACAACATATGCTTTCAAACAGTGGTAAAAATGAACAACCATTATCTAACCCAGTTGCTACACACTTTACTCAAGAAACGTATCAAAGTAATCCCTTTCAATATGCACAACTCATGGGTAGTGCAAGTGGTGGCAACTTCAATCAAGATATGCTTAGTTTTTATGGGAGAGACATGTTTGTTTCTTCTCAGCCACCAGCATCTTCGTCTTCTTCTGGATTATCGCAGCAGCAACAACAAGAGCAGTTTTTGAGATTTTCAATGCAATTCGGAGGCTCTTCTTCTGGTTCTGAGCCTCCTAGGAATTGGAGGGATGGTAGACAATGAAGAGGATACCATATATTTGTTTTTCGTATGTCATGGCATTGCATGCTGTTATAATATTTTCATGATAATATCGCTTTTTAAGTTGTTTGAATTTACTGTGTGTGTTAATGAAATGTTTGTTTAATTTGAAAAGGCATGGTATTGGTATACCTTTGTCTCAATTAAAAGGAAAGAGCAAGAAATCTGAGAAGGCATAGTATATTAAATTATTCATGTACTTTCACTAGTTAAGCTTTTTTTTTTAAAAATGTTTCAGAAGTTTAAATACAAAACGAAAATGATGCATGAAATCATGCTTATATTAAATTTATAATATAATGTTGGTTCTATGGAGGTACGAATCACCCAAAGTACGTCAGGAGAATAAGATAGAACACTTTTTGCGAGTAGTGCAAGAAAACATTAGTGTGAAAATGCATTTTCGAATAAGATAAAAGGAAAGAGCCGAAAAATGGAGCTGAAAGAATAATTAATTGCCATGAAATTAAGAAAGGTATTGAAAATTACATATACAGCAGCGATGGAGATGGGGTTGTGTCCAAAAGAATCAAAATATTACGTTTATGTGAAAATCACGTCCAGAGCGCAGCAATCAGGTCTGAACACGAACGTAAATTTCAAAACCTGTGATGGGTCGAAATAATCGCTAAAAGCGCGTCGAGGTGTCGGCTTCAACATTGATTATTACTCGTTACTACACTGGAGCAACATCTACAATAAATAAATAAAAATGTTCATTATTTGATTAAAAAAAGAAAAAAGAATTTGAATCCTCTAAAATAATAACTAAATTTTAAGAGTAAATTAAACTCATTTTCAATAAACTCTTTTATATATAAAAAAAACTAATTTATATAATTGACACGTGTGTGTGAAATGGGGTAGCTTATTGGGTAGTTGCAATGCGGAAAGAGAAAGCGAGAAGCGCCACCGCCCCTTGGCTTGGTTCGGCACGTGTATCACAAAGGGAACCGTCCACACCACTTTCGTAATCGGAACTATAATTGTTCCCATAGTGCTCGCCCCACGTTCTCTTCAACCAAAAGGTTATAAGCTTTATCACTGCCATCATTGTTCACTGTTGCAAAATTAAAATGCTCAAAAAAGAAGGTTAGCACACTAAGGACGCAACTCCAAAGAGAAGATTGACAATAACAGGATCAGATCATCCAGTAGTTGAAATAGGAAGATGGTCAAATTCAACCTCTCAAAGGAGCGTTTGGGTCGTTTAATTCGGCATCCATTACCACAAAGTCCAGCTTTAACATACTTCTCACCCTGCGACGTAGACTTCGATGCCCATTTTTTGATTTTTAATTTCTCAAATCTCTCTCTACTCTGACTTTAAGTTCATCCTCTTCAACTTCACTTACTCTCTTTAGATATTCTCTTCTTTTTTCTAATCTCATTCTCCATAATTTGTATACATTATATTATTAAAAAAGTTTAATTCATACTTATCTATTTAATTTACTCCCTAATCCTTTTTACAAGACAATGTTTTTCATAATCTTATTCATAAGACAACTAATAATGTTCTAGAAGTATTTTACAATTTTTTATATTTGTCCCTGATCACCGTTGAATAATTATAGTATAATTTAAATAAGGGTTTAGGAACTTTAAAGTGAAACGACTAACATGGAAGTGGAGTTTGACTTTAAATAATCATATTTTTTTTTAAAAATATATTGTAATTTCTTAAAACTTAATCATCAACTAATTTTAACGTGCTTTTTTTTGTAATACGAGTGATTTTGTAAGAATTATCTTTGAAATAGGATACCTCTTTTAACAGGAGCATTAATCGGTCTAAAAAGTTACTTTGTTAATAATAAATTTTTTATAAATTATTTTTAAAAATGTAGAGACTAACTTTTTTAGAGGAAAAGAAGTGCTTCTTAATAAAATATTTATACAAGAGTGTAATAATTTAAAATGTTCACCAAAGTTCAAAATTTTCATCATAATCATAAAAATATTTCCTAAAATCTTTTAAAGATACCAAATACATTTATAACATTACCAAAAATTATAATTTCCAAAAAGTATGATTACCTTTAGAAAACATGATTCTTAATATTGAAAAGCAAAATTTACATATCAAACGTCCCACAAAAGATTAAAAAAAAAACATGAGATGAGAGGAAGGAAGTAACAAATAATTATATTAATATAGAAATTAAATTAATACTATTTTAAGTAGAAATAAAAAATGCTTAACAATTTTTTAAATCTTTTTTAGGGTGTCAAGCTAGCGCTCAAATCTTAATTAATTCCTTACATCTTTTTGTCTCGTTGAAACATAAATAAAATTATACTTTGTAATTAACATTATTTTTTAATTATAAACATCTTTATTGTAAATAATTATAAAATTATTTTCAAAAAAATAAAAGTTAGCTATAATTTTTTTTAGTAACAACGAGGCAAAAACTCAAATAAAACAAAGACTACTTAAACAACTTGGAAAAACAAATTCCCGACAATCCGCACAATGATTAGTTAGCTGTATTTTTAAATTAATATAATTTTCTTTAACAATATTAATAAAATTATTCTTAATATATAAAATAAATGGTATTTTTAAACTATGGGAAATATTTACTTCAATGATTATAAAATTATTCTCAAAATATATAATAGTCTATACACAACAAATTTGTAAAATACAATTAATAGGAAATAGATATTCATGAAGTGGAACTAATGAGAAAAATGTAGTATTTTTTGCTATATACAGCAGTTAGAAAACATTGTCAAAAATACTTTTTATTTTCAACTAGATTTCTGTAATGAGTAAAATATCTTTCTTATTTATTTATTTATCATAATTTACAAATAAAATCATTTCTTAAATTATTTAAAAATAATTTTGTATCTGTTAATCTATTATTATTACTAGTTTAGTAACCTATACAATGCATTAATATTTTATTTTATAATAAATATAAATATAATTTAAAATTTAAATAACAAAATTTTATATTCATAAATTATTATATATATATAGTAAAATTATTTTAAACAATAAATTTTTAAAAAAATATTTTAATTTAACTCTCTAACTTGAATAATATACATTAAAATAGTAAATATTCTATAAAATTAAATAATTTTAAAATATAAATCATTTTAAAATAATATTTTTATTGTATAGTTTTAAATTATTTTAATTAAATATTAATAATTAATATAATTAATAATTATAAATTTAAGAGTTAAGACACTTAAAAATAAATTATAAATTTAAGAATAAGAATAAAATAAAATAATTTTTATAAATATTAAAATTTATATAAAATAATAAAGGAAAGTTAAATAAAAATTTTAATATCTAAATTTTTAAAATAAAATTAATAAAGATACCAACAAAAATAAAATTATCGAAGTAAAAGATAATGCAATTCACATGTTATTTTTAATTAATTTTAATATTAAAATATATACATAACACATCGTAAGGAAAGGTAATTTTACTCAAGTTTTACATACTAAATAGTAAACTTTTATTTATAATATAAGAGATTCATTGCTATAAACGGGGACTACCACTACATATTATATTTATATTTAATAATTATGTATAGATAAATGATTATTATTATTATTAGAAAAATAATAAAAAATATTATTCTCAATTTATTAAAAAATGTAAAAATGCACCCACTTTCATAATTTTTTTAATACATTCTAATATAAATTTTTAAAAAAGAATGTATTATTTATTGATTATTTAATTAGTGCTTTAAGTAGTCTTCCTCGTCGTTGATTCTTTAATCCGTGTTCTAAATAATATATTATTGATTATTCTTCTTTCTCTAATTATACCGCAAATTGAAACCTTTGACCTTGCCGTTGAATTTGATATTATTAGCCGTTAAAGCTTTTGACTTGAAAGAGGAAACCTAACTTATGAGCATTAAATTAAAGGATCAATTGATTATTTGGATCATCACACCTACAGTGATCGTAAGTTGATCTACACCAAGTGACCCACCAACTAAATTAACCGCATTTAACCGAACAAAATATCCATTTTTCCCACTACATGTTAAAAGCATTAAATATTTTAAACTATTATAAAAATATATTAATCAATCTTATTATTTTAAAATAATAAATATTTCTATTTTAATACAAATATATTTTAATTTTTTGAAATATTTCTTTCATTATACATTAAAAAATTTATATAAGAAAGTTGGTTCATTAAATTTATTTATAGGATTTTGATAATGAATGTTAAAAAATTGAATAAATTATTAAAATGATAGAAGTAAGAATATTGAGAATAATTTTAATATTTATTTTTTATTATATTTATTTATTTGTATTTATTAATTTTTTACAGAAAATAAATTATTTATTATATTTTAAAATTTTGAATATAATAAATATTTGTTAAATAAATATTGTAACATGTACAAAAGTTGCTTTTACAGGCATTTTATTAAACGTAATATTAGATAAAATAAAAACATACAACTTCTAGTATTAAGAATTAAGAATCATAATGACATTAGATGAACTAACTACGCCTGCCATTGTTTTTATAAAAAAATAATTAATTTTTTTTATTCAAATGTATTTTTCATAAGAATTAAGTAAATATGTTCAAATTGAATAAAATTATTAAAAGAGGCACAAATTTATTTTTAAATATTTAATAGAATTATATTTATCAAAATTTAAATTTAAAACTACAAATTAAGTCAAAACAGTTGTATATAATAATTTATTTAAAATTACATGCGACGAGTCAATAATCACATTATATATTCTTATTCAGAAATAGATTAAAATATTTTTTATATTTTTTAATAATAATAATAATAAATCAATGTTGCAGTAATAGTATGACAATTATAGTAATAAAAATAATTATTATTATATTTGTGAACTAACAATATCAATAATAACTACCATAATAATAAATATGATAGTTAGAGATGCATTACAAAAAATAATTATATACTAATGAAAAATATTAGACAAGAGATTTCATCATCGTTAATAATTTGAAATAAAAATTGTCCAAGAAATTATTAAATGATTATTATAACTATTATAATTTTATATAAATAATAAGATGCATATGTATTAATAATACTTAACAATATGAAGGATAGAAATCAAGATTGTCAAAAAGCTTGTTAGGAAGAAGTTAAGTAAGTCTCATTCAACTAGCATTCTTAAGAATAATAGCAAGAATAGAGATTTTATCCATGGATAGACATAGAATTTGCAAATACGAGTGTAAGATAGACATAGAATTTGGAAAATGAGATTTTTTTTTTAATCCTTTTGGGAAGAATATAAAAATTATAAAAAATTATTTTAATGATTTTATATAATCTATTAAAATAAATTTTAATACTTTTATAATTAAATTTAGACTACAAAATTTTTCACAAAATAAAGTCAACACGCGCTCGTTTGTCATTGACTATGGGATCCATTTGATTTTGTCTGCGGCCCATGTGGTTTATCATCCTGCGGACACCGTTGTTTTCTAAAATTTCAAAACTTGCGGTATTAATGCAATTTGCTGTGTCATTTTCAACCTAGTTATCATTACTTATTAATTATCGTCTAAGTGAAGGAAATTCAGTTTCTACCTTTTTATCGTCATAAAATAATATTAATTGAATTTTTTTATTTCCAAGAAAAGAATGGTTTTAATATATTCTTTTTCATATATTTTATAGTTATTAATAAAGATTTATTAAAAATTATAAAAATATAAATGAAAAAAAAATTAAGATTAAAGGAAATGATATCGATAATATTTTTATAGCTAAAAATATATTAAAAAATGTGTTAAAAATTATACTATAGGTTGTTTTCGTTGCATATCATAACGATTATATTTTCTTTATATCAATATTTATTTAGGATATATTTGGAAAGGATTTTTGGATAAGGAAAGGGATGATATTTTTATTTTAAATTAAAATAATTATATATTATTTTGTGATAATAAATACATGATTAAGACATTAAATTTATGTTAGTATATTAATTTATATTATTTTAAAAATATTAATTTAAAATATATTAATTTAAAATATAAAATTTATTTTTTCTTTTTTTTTATGTAAACCAAATAATCCTTTAATGGTTAAGATAAGATAATTTATTTTATTTTTTATGTTTATTAAACAATAAAATGTAATATATCTTATTTTATTTTTACATTTCAAATTATCATCTTGTTGAGTTATTGTAAGCAATACGTGTTCTTATTTAATTATCTGAAAAAAAACAGTGCAAAAATATGTAATAAAAATATATAAAAGTTAACATAATATGCACTGTCAAAATAATAAATATATGTCTAGCAAAAAAAATTAATAAATAAATGAAAATAATTTACTATAAATTATCCAATAAAACTTAAAAGACTATTATTTGGAAGAGTATTTTAAAGGTCTATATGGTATTTTGAAAGATGATTTTAAATTTTAGTTGAATTTCAATTCTTCTTTTGTACAATATTTTTATTAGACTAGATTTGACTCAATTACTAATTAATTAATTTTATTCACATTTCAAATATAAACATTTAAGTTAGTAACTTGTTTATTCATAGTGTTTGAAAATTAGACCAGTTGACCTGTATCCTGCAACACATCAAAGGTCGCACCAACCTCTTAGGCCAATAAATAGAAATATTGAAGACTAATGATATTGGGAACAAGGGGTACAAAAAGACTTATTTAACAAAGGTAGTTTATATTTGGCTTAGCTAAGGGTGAGCAAAATTTGACAACTTGACTAATATTTCTTTAAACAAAAAAAAAGGTAAAATGGTATGGTTTGTATGAAATTTTGGATAAAATGAATTAAAAGTACAATTTTATATGAATATATTTAGTTAAAAATGGATGAATATCAGTCACTGAGTAGTAATTGAACTCGACTGATTGACTCCTTGTTTATAATTTTTTTTGCACCTATTAATCATCATTTGCCTTCACTACATAGAATACTCTCGCAATCTCAAATCAAACACTTCAACAATATTATTTAAGAATCTTAACTTTTCTGTATGATAAATATCTCCTCCCAATGCTAGGCAGTAGAAATTTGACACTTTACCTACATAGTCTATAGCTCTACATACATATATGTTATTGCTAGCTTGTCAACTGCCAAGTATAAAAGAAATATAAAAAAGAGTGCAAACCAAGTATAGTATAGCACCTTCATCCTATCTCTTTCACTTTCTTCATCTCTAGTGATGAATCTTCCTCTCTATTTTTCATACCTGATTTAATCCACCCATTCAACCTGTCATTTGCTCAATTTGCCACCCACACAATTTGAGACATTGTTCAAATGAAAGCGGCTGAAATTTGTAAGAAATCAGATTACTTTAGTTTTAAGATTTTAAACCCAAACTCATCCAAAACCAACCTATGCCCACCCCTAGGCTCAGCAATTTGAGATCCAATATTTTACCAATTTCATATCTTGATTGGATTTAGAAGTTAGTAGTAATGAATAAAGTTAGATTTTTAATTTTACTTATTCGTCATAGATCTTTACTCACTAATGCTTTACATCATTATTATGAGTTTACTTCTAAACTCTTGTTCTAGGTATTCTGGTGAGCTTAATACATTAACCATTTCAAAGATTGTCTTTGCTCAAAAGAAGTTTGTTTTGTTTGAGGGATACTATTTCCTCATTGTAATTCCAATGACCTTACTACTACTTGCATTACTACCTTAGCTTGACACAAGAATTTTATTTCCTATATATCCATTATTTGGTGACTTTGATATCAGAGAAATAATATGTTCTTTGATAAAAAGAAATAAAGTATCTATAATGTTTTAGATTTCATTAGTTTGTATAAGAAGAATTATTCTTTACTAATTTCAAACAAGTTAGTCCTCAAACTAACCTCTTCTTAATAGATGTTATGGGATTCACTATTTTCTGAGTGCTATAAAATTAATATGGATAATAGTTGTAGGATAAATCATATAGACTGTGGTAATGTTATATGAAACTATAGTAGTAAATGATTAACATAGTTTACTCTTTTTTTTTTATGTTAATGAGTACGTGCTCTACGCTAAATTGAAAGCAATCTTTTGAGGTCTCAACTTGGCCAAATTGAAAAGTTATCATGAGGTGATTTTAGAATCTAATTGCTTAGAAATTATAAACTTTATTCTAAGAAATTCAAGATTGGTCTTTCTTGTTGTGCATTTTATTCTACATGATATTTATCATCTCATGTAATCATATGTTTATTCATGAGGTTAACTTACTAGTTGAAAAATTAGCTCATTTGACATTATTATCTGAAAATCTCTTTCATCCTCTAGATGTAGTTTCTAAACTTCTAGTTTTAGACAATTTACATATTTTACCGTTTATCTTTTTATTTCTTTCTTTTCTTCTTTATAGAAAAAAATAATTACAAATTAAAATATGATTTTACACTTCATAATTTTCATTTAACTTTCAATTTTATAACCTTTTTAATAAAATCATGAAATACTACTAAAAAATAGTCATTTATTAACAATTTAAATTAAATTAAATTAAATTAATCCTCATAGACAATAATTTTAAATAAAAATTAATTTATTAATGTAAATATTATGAGTTTATGTGAATAATATGAAATATTATATTAATAAATAATTTTTTAGCATAAAATATTAATGTATTATCATTATATTAAATTTTAATATTAATATTTATTACATCAAAGATATTATAACTATCTTACCGATTGATAAATTTTTATTAAATAAATAATATTATTTTTACAAGTTTTCTTTATTTTAAACTACCAGCTACACGTATTATGCTTTGATTAGAAATAAAAGGTTATATATATGTAGTCTACTTACATAAATTGTAATTTTTGAAAAAGAAAATACTTCCATGAATTATTTTTCTAAAATTTAGTACTTCTTACTTTAATTTATAGTGACATTTTGTGATCATAATTTTTCTTTTATTTATATTATTGTTTTTTTACGTTGATTTTTTTATGCTATTTTTAAAAAAATATTCAACTAGTTTTACAAAACCAAGGCAAACAAAAAGAACCTAAACAACAAATCTAGAAGAGTTAAAGCAAAGGGAATTAATACTAAGAAAGGGAATAAAAACAAAAAAAGAGCTTTATCAATCAAGTAACAACTATTAGGAGCATTATGTTCTATTTGAGCAAGATAATTAGTACATTGATTATCTTCTCTAAAAGCATGGGAGAAACTAATAGTTCTACATTCTTTTAACAAACAACATATAAACTGAACTAAAAGAAAATAATGCTAAAATTTATTATTATCTTACAATATAAAATTAATGACTTCCTTGAAATCAATTTTTATACAAACATACTAAAGTTTATTTGTCTTAATCTAATGAAAACTAGTTAGAATGATCCAACATTCAGCAAAAAAAGAAGAAGGTAGTAATGGACTAATTTATGCATGAAACCAACAATAAAATTGCCATTGAAACTGTCAGCAAGCCACCACACATAGCCAATAGACCCTTATTACGAATTGACTCATCCACATTGAATTTAAGATGACTTCTACGAGGAGGTTTCCAATTAATTGGAACTAAATCATTAGCTATTTCAGATAACCTACAACCTACAAATATTGAGAGATATAATCTCTATAAGCTAAATTTGAATAACCAAATCAATAGAATCCACAATTTTCAAGGCATCTAGGGCATGTATTAGAAATAATAAACTTCTTTTTTTCCTTTCCTTATTAGTAGTTAATTTTCTAGAGTAACTTTCCAATTTTTTTTGAAAAATTAGCAGGTCTTTCCATTGCAAAACACGTTTGAAATGGTCATTTATCTTGTACAAAAAATCATGAGAACAGACAAATTAAGAAAGAAATAACAAATTGAAGGTCAATTCCAAAATCCCTGAGAAACAAATTGAGCAACTAAAAAAATCCTTATTCTCATTTGAAATAGGATTAAAGGCTATCTAAGAGGTAACCACTTATTAGTCCCTAATTTAGTAGAAAAACCATCACTAATCTCTTAATTCATAAATCAAATTTATAAAACTATTAAAACAATATATAAAATTTGTGGGCGACGTTAGGGAGTTGAGAGTGGCTCTCTCTTTCTTTGTTTCTTCTTCTTCTATTGGTGTTTCTCAGTTAACGTTGGGGTTTGGCTCGATAGCGTTTAGGAGTAGAGTAATTTGGGGCATTTTATGCTTTTACTATTACGCGAATAAGGGGTTGTTAATTTGTGCTCAAAATTTCATTTTGCCAAGGGAATTCGTCATTTTTGACTTCGTCTATCTGTTAAGGTAGAAGGATTATAGGTACTAACATATGTGGGTTATTTAATGCTTCACAAGGCAAACCCAGTGCGCCGCTCTTTGAACCCATCTCCTTTGCCGAATTATCATCTATTGACCCTCTCGATCTCATTGGTTTCTCACGCATAATGGTAGTGGCAGAGGCATGAGGAGGAGCATCATCGATATGGTGTCTCGTAATTGATTGGCTTACGGGATTGAAATTCAACGATTTGCAACACAGATCCGATTGAAGATAGCAACATTGATTTTGGAAAGAAAGCTAAAGAATTTAATGGTGGAACGGAAGTCTAGAGGAGAGGGTAAATTTGGTAGGCATCTTTGGAAAGTTCTCAATAATTCCACCTCTTACCTTTTTACAAATTTTTCACTTGTTACTGGTGTTTCGGCCTTGTGGTGGGTGTTTCAATGGTGGGGGAAGGTGGTTGATGTTTTCGTACCACAAAAGAGTGACAAACTAGGACGTCGCTTTGGTTTTGTGCGCTTTGTGGATGTGGCAGATGCCAAGAGTTTGGAGGCTAAGTTTAGATCCATTGTCATTGGAATGATGCGTTTGTCTATCAACTTAACGAGGCCTGCAAGGGAAAAAACTGTGGGTCTGATGGTGTCTACGGAGGGCGATGAAACGAGACACTCTTTTGTCACTAGGGCTACAAAGACGTCAAGTAATACATATGCGGATAAGTTTAAAGCACCCCTCTAGATGGGACACACACAGGATAGAAGTGGGTGGAAAAAAAGAAACCTTAGGCTTACCTTGAGTTTGAGGTAGATGAGGGGCAGATTGAGGAGTGTAGAGGTTCTATAGTTGGACGCTTTCATAGAAAACAAGATTTAAAAAGTATGCAAGGGGCTCTCCTGTAGGAAGGTATGTTAGATATTAATCTCATGGCCATAGGTGATGACATGGTGTCGGTGAAATCTGATGCAGGAGTAGATTTAGAGGATACAGTATCGCTTAACAAATTGTGGTGGGAGAAATAGTTCTATGATCTACGAGAGTGGCACCCAAGTATGGTAGCTGTGTGGAGGGTGACTTGGGTATGTTGTTATAGGGTCCCTTTGTATGCTTGGGGTAAATTATTCTTTCGTAAGTTAGTTTTTTTGCTTGGTGATTTTATTCAGATAGACCAAGTCATAGTAGAAAGGCGATGATTGGATTATGTGAGGATACAATTAGGTAATACTATTACTGAGCTTATCAAGCAAAACATTACAGTAAAAGTCAATGATCGTTTTTACTCAATAGTCATGCTTGAAGAGCATGCCTGTGATGTTGTAGCCGCAATAGAGGAAGGCGTAACTAACTCGTCTAAGGACTGCAATGACTTATCTGAGCTTGGTTCAATGGAGCTGGAGGCCTTTGATAACTATTCAAGTGAGGAGAGTATGTTGCACGGTAATGTTAAAAGTAAGAATTGTTTGGTTGACTCTGTGATTAGAAGTGAAGCGTCAGTGTCAGTAAAAGGGTGTTTGGTGGATGAGGGTTTGGGGGCTGGTGGTGTAGATGATACGGGTCTGATAGTGATCATTTGTGATGCTATGAATGAGCCTTTGAAAAATGTGGAGAGGGGAGGCCCAATAGCAAAGCCTTGTCCGTTGCAAGAGGTGGGTAGAGATGGGTTGAATATATCAGACCCGTTTGGATTGGACGCATTGATTTGGAAGAATTCATAATCAAGGAGTAAGGAGACAATTGAGACATCACAAGCAGACCACTTTCAATCCAAAGCTTGTATTGAAAAAGAGAGGGTGAATGTGCGCGAATCCCTTCGGAGGGCACGCTCTGTGAAAGGTAGTCGAGGTGATGAAGGAGGAAACAAACATAAGAGCGCGGTTTCCACAGACTCCCAGGTAGCTGATAAAATTTTGGCTAATGCTTTTGAGGGTTCCTAGAAATCGCATCCTTCTGATCCCATAGTGGAGGTGGGGGAGTGACTAGCTGTTGCAGATTGTGATGATAAGGTAGTGACGTCGAGGTTAATAAACATTGGCAAGAAGGTTGGTATGGTCATACATGGGAACGATGAGCAGGTTCAAGAGAAATTAATTGAGATGGAGGTACGCGACAGAACGATTACGAATACACATGGGGTTCGCTTTGGTTCTAAATGAAAATTGACTCGTTTAATTGTCGAGGGTTGAGGAGCGAGGTGAAGCGAAACAAGGTGTGTAAAATTGTTCGCTCTGAAGGTCTAGAGTTTTTGGCAGTTCAAGAAACAAAACTTGAGACATATAATCGCAACTTATGTGCACATCTGTGGGGTTCTATGGATTTTGATTGGATTGCCTTACCCTCTGTTGCCAAAAGCGAGGGTATGCTTTCACTTTGGGATACATTCAAAGGTAAAATACTTTTCTCCTTTTTTGGTACTGGATTCTTGGGTGTTTGCTTGCAACTATTGGCTACTGGAAACCTATGAATTGTGGTGAATGTCTATGGGTCATGTAGACTAAGTGAGAAGAAAAAGTTATGGGATGATTTGCTCATGACAAGAAAGGGATTTAGCAAATTTATGTGGTGTATATTGGGTGACTTTAATGCTATGTGACAGGTGAATAAGAGGAAGGGTTGTCAGGCAGACCATGGTATCTCTGAAATGGACGGCTTCAATTCTTTCATTCAGGAAATGGAGCTTGTTGATCTTCCACTTGTGGGTAAGAAATTTACATGGATAAGGAGATGCTTCTATGATGAGCAGGCTGGATAGAGTCCTTGTTTTTGGTTCCTGAATTGATTATTAGGGAGATGGTTTTATTCAGGTTTTGAGCAGAGATGTGTCTGATCATTGTCCCATTATTCTAAAGCACAAAATAGTTAACTTGGGTCCAAAGCCATTTTGATTTAACAATTATCGGCTGACTCATAAGGAAGTTGTGGAGGTGGTGGAGGAAGCGTGGCAAAGAGATATTACTCTTCCATGGGCTGCCCAGAGAGCAAGCCAGAGGTTGAGGAATGTTAAGATTGCATTAAAAAAATGAAATATTGAGGTGTTTGGAAATGTTGATAAGGTGATTTCTGACTTGACAACCTAGTTGAGTTTAATTAATGATAAAAATTCTATGAAAGAACTTTCCAATGTGGAGAAGGATCGTCAATAGATATTGGTTGGTGATATTTAGAAGGGTAGGAAGAATAACGAGGGTCTCATAGCTCAAAAAGCTCGAGTGTGATGGAGGAAGGAAGGTGATTTAAATACAAAGTTCTTTCATTTATGTGTTAACGGGAGGAGGCAATGAAATAAAATACATGCGCTTCAAATAGGGGAGAGATGTGTTGAAAAGGTTGACGAGATTAAAGCAGGTGTGGTGTCTTATTTTGCAGATCATTTTAGTAGTAGAGGTTGGCTTTGACCTACTATTGATGTTAATGATTTACTGAGAGTCTCTGTTCTACAAAATAAAGGACTTGTTAATGCTTTTTGGGAGGAAGAAGTGAAGAGGATGATTTTGGAGTGTGAGGGGGATAAAAGCCCGGGACCTGATGGTTTTAATTTTGTGTTCCTTAAGAGGTTTTGGGGAGTAATCAAGGGAGAAGTGATGAGTATGCTTGCTGAATTTTTTAGAAATGGACAACTATCTAAGTCTTTGTTATCCTACTTTGTAGCACAAAAGTATCTTGCCCACAACATATCACTGATTTTCAGCCTATCTCGTTGCTCGGTTGCCTTTATAAGATTGTTTCCAAGTTTCTGGCAAATAAGTTAAAAGGGGTTTTGGATTCAATAATTTCAAAACAACAATCAGCCTTTATCCCAAAAAAGAACATATTAGATAGTGTGTTTGTGGCTAATGAAGCAGTAGATTATGTGCAGAGGCATAATAAGAGGTGTTTTGTGTTAAAGCTTGATTATGAGAAGGCTTATGATTCTGTAGAGTGAGGGTATCTTCTGTTTATGTTACGTAGCTTTGGATTTTCAAAAAAATAGGTCAGTTGGATGGAAGCTTGTGTGTATGGAGGTAGCCTATCAGCTTTGATTAATGGTTGTCCTACATTGGAGGTTCATATTGGGCAGAGCCTAAAACATAGGGGTCCTCTTGTCCCTTTTCTTTTTCTTGTGGCAGCGAAGGAGTTAGGAGTCCTTATGCTGAAGGCAATAGCATGTGGGCTATTCTCTGGTGTGAAGATTAGGGTTGGGGGACCAGATATTCCTTTACTGCAATTTGCGGATGACACATTGATTGTAGGAGAGGTTTCAGTTCAAAACTTGTGAACTTTGAAAGCAATATTGCATAACTTTGAGTTAATTTCATGTATGAAAATTAACTTTCATAAAAGTTGTATATTGAGAATTAACACTGGCGATGACTTTGAAAACTTAGCTGCAGAGTTCCTACATTGTAAAATTAGTAGCTTCCCATTAAAGTATCTTGGGTTACAGTTAGGTGTTAACCCAAGGAAGCCTAGTGCATGGAAGGGTGTATTAGAGGCTCTTAAAAAGAGGTTGACGTCATGGAAGGATAGGTATTTATCGATTGAAGGCAGGGTGAATTTGATTAATGTTGTTCTTAGTTGTATGTCATTATACTTGTTATCCTTTTTTAAGGCATCGAAGTCGGTGATAAAGGAGATTGTCACTATCTAGCGAAATTTTTTATGGAAAGGTGTTAAAGATGGATCCAAAATTCCCTGGGTAAAATGGGAAACAGTTTGTAGACCGCAGAAGAATGGTGGCTTAGGCATTAAGAATATGTAGTGGTTTAACTGTGTGCTTCTTGATAAATGGTCGTGGCGATGTGTTAATTGTTCTAGTTTATTGTGGATAAGGGTTTCAGAAGCTAGATATGGCAAACTAGCTTCTGCTATTCAGCGTCCACTAGTCCACAACAGATATTCTTTGTGGTGGCGTGATTTGCTAGAGGTTATTTATCAAGAAAATTCATAGTTGGATCAGAAGTTAGATAGGAATGTGGGTGCAGGTTTGCACACTCTTTTTTGGAGAGATAAGTGGGTAGGTGGAGTGCGATTGTGTAACGCATTTCTGCGATTGTTTGCGGTGGCAAGGAATGTTGAATCTTGTGTATTGGAGAATGGTTTTCATAATGGCACTAGGTGGATTTGGGATGTCAGTTGGCGAAAAGGACTCTTTCAACATAAGATTTCAAACTTTAATCTTTTATTAGAGCTTGTCGCTGGAGTTTCTATTAAAGTGCAACAAGAAGATAAATGAGTATGGAAGGCAGATTCTTCAGGTTGTTATTCAGTGCGATCTGTGTATTCATGGCTATTTGAAATTTTTGGTGGTCCTAATAGTGTAAATCAATATACGGTAGACACCTTGCAAAGGTTATAGAAAGGGAAGGTCCCTCTTAAGTGTCTAGTATTTTCTTGGCAATTATTGTTGAATGCACTTCCTTGTAAAAGTTTGCTGATTGATCATGGTGTTCAAATTGATGATATAACTTGTTGCTTCTGTCATGATTTGGGGAAACTTTCAACTCATTTGTTTTTAACGTGCTCAATTTCATCTCAAATTTGGTATTTTATAGCGTGTTGGCTTGGATTCTCACTGATTTGTCTTCAGATTTATCGATTTACTTGCTTTCTTGGGTTGATGTTGGTTACAGTAAAAGAGAAAGGATGTGTTTATTAATTGTTTGGGTAAGTACAGTGTGATTTTTGTGGTTACATAGAAATAGAATAATGTTTTCCAATGATGTTTTAGATGAGAAGGAAGTCATAGATTCTATTATTCTGAGGTCTTGGAAATGACTATCACTTGTTAGTAAATGAGAAACTATATTTTTAGCAGATTGGTATCTGAACCCACGAAATTGCTTCCGTCTTAACTTTACATAAGTATGTTTCTAGTTTTATTTTTCTGAATAAGTATTGATTTTTTTTTCTCTATGTATATGGGTTTTAAGTTTCCCTTGAACTCTCTCTAATAATATATATTTTACTTAAAAAAAAAAAATCTCTTAATTCATATCCTACATTAACTGAGGCTATAGAGACACAGTACATTTCCAAATATAAATTATTTTTTTTTTACTTAAACTAGGAAAACATCCAAACTTATAATTATACTTAGGTCTTAAAATCTAAATTTGGAGAATTAATTATTCTATAGCCAATTTCTAACATATAGGAAAAATTTAATCTACAAAGGTTTCTAAAACAAAGTCCTCCCTCCTTTTTATGAGAATAAATTTGATTCCAATAAATTAAATGAAATATTTTACTACTAATGGAACCCATATACAAATCATTTTATACTTAATTTAAAAATTTCAATAAAATGCTTTTGATTTAACTCAATTAATATTTTTGAAGAGTTATTTTAAAATACATGAGAAAGCTGAAACTGAACGGCCTTGTATGAGAGTAAAGGTTAAGATTGGACAACGTGACAGGCCCAAACAAAAAACTCCACGCGAGTCAACTTATAAGAGTTCACATTATATGCAGATTATTACTATTAACATCAAATTTGAAAGCATTACACTTTAAAACAAATGTAGCCTCCTTCATTCACGTGGTTTAGCCTACATTTTCATCGTTAATTATGTCAATTTTTGGCTCAACGTTTCGCTTGTCTTGAATCATCTCGTCTAGCTTGTCATTTGCGTAAACTACATTTTTTTGTGAATCTACGCATATTAATCGTACACAACACTTCAACTTATTATTTGTATAGATATTACAATTGACTAGTTATACATATTTTGTATTTATAATATTATACAATAGAGTAGTTGAAGTGCAATATTCTTTTTTAATTTTATACTTTAAGAATTTATAATCTTAAACTATATCTATTTATTCAAAAATATTTAAGTTGTATATTTTATATTAATATATGGTATACATATTATTGAATTATTATATATCATAGTATTATTATTAAATTTTATATTTTAAGTATTAATATTAAAACTATTTTTATTTATTAAAAATATTTAAGTTATATATTTTAAATTAAAATAAGGTACAAATATTATTAAGTCATAATATATATATATATATATATATAAAAAGTACTATCAACTAAAAAATTTAATAAATAAAAATAAAAAATTTCACTTAGACAAAACTAAATCAACTTAATAGTATGGTTCTCTTCCACCTTTAATAATAGTGAAATAAGTTAATTACACTACATATTATGTTGAGTATTTTGCAAATGTGCTCCCAAGCTTCTATTTATTTAGTACTCATCATTTTATCTAACATGTTTTGTAGTATGGTAGCAATCCTCTCAAACTTTGTCTATATTTAAAAAAATATCAAATGAGTTAAAAAATATCATAATAATATAATATATAACAAATAAAAAAATATAAATATATTATAACAAGGAACCTAAGATGAGTGACACTAATGTTATCCTTTGTCACCCTCCTAGGATCTATGTCTAACACCCTAATAGGTTGTGCCTCATACGGTAGTAGAAGATAAAAGTGAGAGATCCTATGAAATTAATGCATGTATCCATTAGCTCACTATTTTACTTGTGTGACTGTTTCTGAATCAGAGAAATTATAGAGGTTTTTTAGGAGGGATTACAAGTAGAAATCTAGGTTAGTAGACTTCTGAAGCACACATCCATTCTTCTTCGATCTCCCTATATATATTGTCCATTTGTCCTATCCCATAATAAACCCTTGTATTCTTCATTAAGACACTGACCATGGCTTCCTCTCCTCTTGACATCCTATCCATTTATAGTTCTACTTCTCATTCACTCCAACACTTAACTTTCCTTTTCCAGAGGGCATCATCATAAGAAGCAGCCTAAAGTGACATCTTTCTTCTTCGTAGGAGTCCTCTTTTCTTGCTCCTTTCTATGTAGAGTTGTTTCTCATTAAGCTCGATGAGATAAGAACTCTGTTAATAACTTTTACTCAACAGTTAACGGGGTCGCTACATTAGAAACCACTTTGCCTTCCCCTAGTATGTTGGATACTGTGTTTGTTTCTTCTGAGCATCTTCTGCCTCTTCCCATTAAGAGTCCCTGTCAATCTATTTGAATATACTTTTATTTTTTCCCTAGGTTATTGTACTTTCTTTTTCTATTTTACCCTTACTTTATTATTCAGTTCCCAAGAATGACTTAAGGCTCATAAGTTTCCTAGTCAATTAAATGGTCAAGACATGCTATCAATGGTGATCAATCTCATTTACACTAAGCATAGTAAGCAAAGGTGACCATAAAATGCTCTACACATGATCATATTAACACAACACTCCCTCTAATAAATGACCATGCATGTAAGGCCAACACCTAATATATTCAAACAAAAAAAAAAGATATTTCTTCAAATGCATAATGCGCTCTATGACTGATATATAAGATCCAACACACATTATTATTATGATCTAATCAAGAAAAGAGAGAAAAGGCATCAATTCACCTACACCTTTCACAAGTGTCCATCGCATGGTTAAAGGAGAAGTATCAATGGTGAATGTTGAGACATAAAGCTTGAAAAGTACTAAAAAAAAGTCATGCCTACAACATTATTAAAGAAAATTTAATATTTAATTAATTTATTTTACAAAAGTAAAGCATAATTAAAATAAATATATTAATATACCAATAAAAGTGTCATTTAACCTCTCATTTATCCAATTTGATGCATACTAACATCACTCAAATGCTCTCAAATGAATGCAAATATAATAGCCCCTCATGCAAACCAATTAACTATTGCTAAGTCGCGTAACTATTGCTAAGTTGCGAGATAACTTCAAGTAAACTATTGATACATAGGTTGCACTTTTATCAACAAATATAGTGTAACCTACCAAATGGAGTAGAAACGCTCATGTTGCGTACTTCAAATTGTCATCCTATTACTATATATAATAGACATTTTAGAGTTAATAAAAGTGTACATGTATCACATGTCATAGTCATTTCCATTTGTGTATTAGCACCAATATCGAGCAAGCAAGATAGACACATCAAAGTATGTGAAAAATTGAATTGCAATTGTTAGATGTTACAAAGATGACGTGTCATCCACTGTAATTGTCAACTCCATAAGGTAGGTAAATATTACTTGTATGTATATGCCATCTCTTAAGGCAAACAAGAGTCTTTTGTCCACTATCTGATAATTGTAATCTACTAAGGGTGTTAAAAAAAGTTTTTAACAATATTTTGCATGTACTTATGAGTTATTTTTAACTTATCAACTTTCTTATCATTAGTGACAACCTCTAGTTCACCACGATTTTGCAATGAATGCTTAAATATCACTTTACAAGAAAATAATAATAATAACCATGTTAAATAATATCATTGTTACCTCTTCATCCTATAATAACGAGCAATATGATATTTATAAGACCTCAATATAGATCTATCAATAGGCCTTCCTTTAAATTGCTTTATTATTGGCTCAAAAGGACTTGTAGGTAAAGATGGAAATAGGTCAAGTTATCTGACGATAGTCAACGATCTAATCTTTTTAAACTCTAATTCGACTTGACCTATTTAAGAAATAAGCTTAATTTATGCTTTGTAAAAGACTTAATTAAATAAATAGGTCAAACTTGAGCTTAAAAAAATTTATTAAGCATGATAAAATGACTTATATAGGAATCATTAAATTTATAATAATATATTAAATAATTTTGTATAAAAATTATAGTATTATATTAGATAAAATTTTATTATAAACTCTAATTCTTTTCGTTGGATTTGGAGAGTGCCCTTACTACATACCTTTTGAAAGAGAGTGTTGCTTGTTGGAGTCTTTTGCATTAATATCGCTTAATTTGTTTTGTACGCATAACTTTGATTTGTAGTTGTATTTGTTATATGTTTAATGATTTACTTATTTAAATCAAATATGTAGTTTAAAATTAATAAATAAGAATATATAATTTTATTACAAATATTCAAAGTGTTAAACTATTTTTTTATGACTTTTAAATGTAAGTCTTATAATTTTTATAGAAATATACTTTAAATGGTTTGACAGCCTATTTATAAAATGTTTAATAACTTATTAAAGGTTTCAATATGAAGTAAGTCATTAGAAAAACTAATAAATTGAATCAGACCTTTAAAAAGGTTAAGTTAAACTTGATAAAAAGTTTACGATAATTAATATATCAGACTCAAGTTTTAAATTTATTAAATAGATCATATCTATTTATGTAAAACCAACCTAGTCTAGTCTATATCTATCTCTATGTACAAGAACCTTTTCTTGTTCTACATCATGGTTTTATGCATCATGATTTTATTCTTTATGTATAAAAATTGTAAGATGTGTGTATCCTCTTCATATTCTAGTCATACCTACAATAAAAATAAAATTTTGAATCCTTTTAAGTATACAAATCTTCTTATCTAAGAAAACAATTGCAATAGAACAAAGACATTTTTTCATCAAACTAATAAATTGATTCTAATATACCCTTAAATAAAGTCTACAAATACACATCATTATTTCAATGCTCTTGCATTTCATACTTTAAAGTGAAAGAAAATAAAATTTGACAACCACCTTAACTTTAAACTTGTAATATTAATATGACTAAAAATCTTTAGTTTCTATAACATAAAATATTCTTATTCATAGCTATAGGCTGTTGCCATCCTCTTCTTACAATTTTAATTGCTAACCTTCTAGAAGTTAGTTTCGAAAGAAATTATTGAAAACTTAATTTTGGAATTACTGTTCATACGCTTCTGAAATTTATCTTCAGGAAGTCAAGAATTTTCGAAACTAATTATTATGGGAAACATAATTTAACCCACTTTCACAAATTATTTTTTGAAATAATGGAAACATAATTTAATTTATTTTTAGAAATTAATATCTAAAAGTTATGGATTACAAGCCTTTGAAACTTATTTTTCAGAACCATAATTTAACTTGTTTCTTGAAATTAATTATCAAAAACGCTATTTTTAAATTTTAATTTTTGAAATATTCTTATATCAATTTCCGAACTTAAATTCTGTAAGTCTTCGATGGTGAGATTCTTTAACTTTTTGTTGCCATTTTTTTCTGGTGACATATAGGGAAATATTATATCAACTCAATAAATAACTTACTTGGATAAATAATGTGCTGAAGGATCTCACAAAAACGTTGGTGGAACAACGAGGAGATATAATCCTTGGAAGAAAAAGAGTATGAGAAACTGGAGGAGAAGGTTGAAATTGAGAATGAAGAAGAATGTTGGAATAGGAACAAACAAAAGATTGAGTTTTAAAACTAATGAGAATATTTTTTTATTTTAAAATTAAGAAAAATTGACGTACATAGAAGTGAAAATAAGAAAAATAAATGGGTGTAAAAATAGTCATTTGGAGTAGTTAATTGAGATTTAAAAAGAAAAAACTTGTAGAAGCATTTAAATTGATTTCTTAGGATATTTTTTTTAACTTTAATCAATTTTGATATTATAAATAAAAGTTTACTATTTGAGAAGGAAAACATTAAAGAAATTATTCTCTATCACAATTCGTATGTATATATTAAAATTTATTAAAAATGACGTGCCAGTTACACTCTTGTGTTGTGATCAACTTCTTTTTATCAACATTTTTGTTAATTTTATTTTAAATTTTAGAGATCAAAATTATTACTTAAATTATATATATTTATTATGAAATAAAATATATTTATATTGTCTGGTTTACTGAACTAGTTCTTTAATGTGACTATTATTATTTACTATAATATTGAGCAAAGTGGCAACCTTAGTTTATATACAACGATATAACTCCAGTCAAAATCCCAATCCTATATTATTTTTGCACCATCCTTTGGTATGGGTTCTAGATAAATTCTACTTCTCTAACGTTTGAATTAAACACAGGAAATACTGTCAAAGTACAACTTCACTACGTAGCTGTTAACCAAATACAACTAGTTATGTTTTGTCCAAGTATTCCTCATTTATGTAAACATAAGTCTTCTACCAAGCCAAAAATAAAAAGATAGATGGAAATGGATCCTCTCAGTAATATTTTAATTTCATTAAATAATGTATTTTAATACATTTCAAGATTTAAAATTGCTTTCCTCCCGTAAAAGTTAAACTTGAGAGGATCTAAAATCAAAGATAAACTCACCAATCCTATGAAACTTTTAAAGATAAAAATCTGAATTCAATTAACTTCAAGTTAACTTGAGTATTATTTTGTGATATATATATATATCATACATAAATTCTTATCATGATGATTAAACACATTAATTAAAAGAACTGATTAAAAGAACATTTCAAAATCTATGCTCAAATCATAGGAGACGCTATACCACGAATTTGCAAATTATAAGAAACTACAAACCGATTAACGATGAACACTAGCGAAGTACAAAGCAAGCAACTTATGAGGCGCACAAAGATACATGATGGACGTACGTATATTTCATAACATAAACGAGTACTCTCTCGATTGCTATATACGTCCTTCGTTTCATAACCTCACGGGTGGGAAATTCCACATATATAAATTAATACATACATTACTATCAATATTATTATTAGTAGAGTAGAGTAGAGTAGTACACTACTACAGGCTGGACTTAAAAGGGAAGGTGGGCGCTGCCGGCGGAGACGGAGCTTGAAGCGGCGGCGCTGTTCCTCTCGGCATGGCAAAGTTGACGGAGCTTTGTTGGAACGTACCAAATGGAAAGACGAGGATGAGCATTGAAAATGGCATCAATGTCCCAACCTTGACGCGCTGCGATGGCAACGAGGGGTTTGTAACACGCTTGCCTCCACGCTCCCACGTTCTCCCCTCTCTCCTTGAACGCTCTTCTCAGCTCGTTCGATACCTCTTCGTCAAGACAATGCAATGCGTAACAGTGCACGTAGTGTCGCATCTTCGGCTTGTTGATGTAGCTAGCTCCAGCCTTCTTCGCGTACCTAAATACCTGATTTGTCACCTGCGCTCGTACATTCTCGTTGGTACATGCGTATGTATTCGTACGAAATTTACCAATAACCACAAAAAAATAAAACAATATTGGACACTATTCTTTAATTAAAATTAGCTAAGTATTCTATTTCATCTCAAGAGTTAACTTTCAATGGGATCATTAAATTATTTCTATAACTTGAATTAGCACCATAGTTAATTAGTATTTGATACTACATATTTTAGCTATGTTGTGTTCAAGAGCATTGCTTGGTTAAATATTTTTTATTTAATAATTTTTAAATGAGATTTTTTAATAAAATTGATCACAGTTTTCAAAATAAGCAATTAAAATTGCTTATTTCATAATAAGCTACAAGAGAAGTTCATTGAAATAAAAATTATAAAAAAAGTAATTTTTTCAAGTTTATTCTTGTTTGAAAAGAGTGGCATGCATTAAAATAAAAAGCTTCCCCCCCCCCCCTCTCTTCAAGTACAAACGTGCATCTAAAGTTTTGTCCCAATACATGAAACGACAAAAAATATATTCAAAATTACAATATTTCATAAAAATGTTTTACTTTTAACTTTTTGAATAGATAAATTAAGATTAGGATATCTGGCTCTGGTAACATTTTCCATAATAATAATAGGATAAGAGTTAAGAAATTAACAAGATATTAAAAAGCCATTAAAGCATATTATAAGTCATGCAAAAAGCATATTAATAATAATAATAATAATAATAATGAGCGTACCCCACATGGACGTACATGAAAAATTAACAGAATGAGAGTAAATAGATACGCGTCGATTGGGATTGTTATGAAGACATGGGAGGATCCAGTGGGTGTAAAGAGCAATGGGGGACATGCATGACTTTGACTTGTGGGTGGGTGTGGTAGGATAGGAGACAGGACTTTTAACTGGACAATTCACAACACCGTACGGACACAAAATTCCAGTTTTAAAGGAAACTGGACCCCCTCACGAGACTCCCTGACTTGTCACGTGTTCCGTGGAACGTGTTGCGAGAACAACATCACGGCAACACACCCTACTCATATTATTCAAACGCTTCATGAAGCAACTTCACATACAACAACAACACCACCACCACCAACAGAAACAGAACTCAGTGGCAGAGTCAGAGCCATCAGAACAAAGGCATCACCCGGGAGAAGAAAAACAGAACACAACAGAAATGAACGAAGCATGAGGGAAGGAAGGGAGAGTTAGGTTAGGGTATGCCAATGCATCACCATCAATCATCATCATACCTTGGTGGGGCATTTTTCACCGCGGTCCTTCGCGATAGCCTGAACCTGAATCAAGAACTCACGGCACTGCTCGTAAAGATGAAACAGATAATCCAAACCGTTCTTTTTCCCACGTGCAACCTCCCCTGGCTCCGTCACGATGAATGGGTGCTCCCTTTGCCTCTCACACCCACCACTGTTGTTGTTCCCTTCATCGTTCTCTTCTCCTTCCTCATCTTCAAGCTCCTCATTCTCGTCGTGATGAACACTCCCCTTCATCCTCGTCCTCCGCCTCCTCTGCTGCTGCTTCCTCCTCTCCTCCGCCGCGACAACCTCCCACGTGCTCCCTCCCCCGCTCCCCACCGCCTCCTTCTCTCGTTGCACCACTGGCTCCTCCGATAAACCTACATATTCATACATACATCTTATCATACATAAATATAACATTTCTTTACTCACCAACTCCATCGTACTTTATGTAACAAATTGTTAGTACCTGCTGACTTTATGTTATAACTTGTAAGAACAGTAGTTTAATATAACAGTGATATAAATTAGTCGAACTTCTTATACTATTCCATTATAATTTGATATTGATAATACAAAAGATGAGTATAAGTGTGTCGTGTGCGCACCTTCTTGAGAGAGAGCGTCGAGGGCGTTGGTGGTGGTGTCGTTTGAGAGAAGGTTGTTGTTACGGCGCTTGATGTCGTCTTCTTCGACGCGACGTCGTTCGGCTCTAACGGCGGCTTTGATGCCGTAACGTTCTCCGACGAGGAGGTCCCAGCGGAAAATTTGGGAGAGGCTGTTCATCATGTCGTCGAGTTCCTCGTCCTTCATGTCCACCAGCGTGCTCACCGTGAAGCCGAGCTCGGCGATCTTCGCCGCCGTGTAGTACCTTATGCCGTAGGCTTGGAAAAGCTCTTCCAACCCTCCTAGTTCCCGCGGCGCCCTCACCGGGTGGTACGCCGCGGCCGCCGGGGAAACTGGCGGAGCCACCGTGTAGTCGAGGAGAGGAGGGCGCGTGGGGGCCGTGGTGGGAAGGACGGTGCGTGGGTCCCACTTGAATAGGCTAGCGGTGAATGCGTCGGGGTCCATGGTTTGGAAAGTGAGGGAGTGCGAGGGGTGTGGTACTGTTTGTGGGAGATAAAGGAGAAGGCGAAAAGGTGGCGAGAGAGAGAGAGAGAGTGTGTGCGTTTGGATTTCCGAAATTGCCCTTTCGTGTAATTCTGATTTGTTTTTCCCGAGACTGGTTGAGGGGGGTTTTGGTCTCTTCTGTGTTTGTGAGATCTTCTTTGAAACTCTTATGGATTGGTTCCATTTGGTTAATTTGAAACTGGATTGCCCCAAATCAAACCGAACTAACTAACTATCCCACCTCTGATTTGACTGTTATGTTTTTGTGTTTGTTGATTGTTTGCTCATATTTGTGTTGATGTATACTTGTTAGGGTGTTCGTCACAGGCTTACGGTTTACTTAAACAGCTGAAAGAGGGGCCATTTTGGGTTAGCTTTGTGATTATGATATCCTGATTTGAATATTTTATTAAGCTTGATTTTGACTGTGGAGCATAGCCGCAAAGACAAAGCCATACATCAAAATTCGGACAACCAATCCTCGTCCTAAACTTATCATTTTGCTCTATTAATTTTTTTTCACTTCATTTCCATTCACTTTCTCTGGTTAGAGTAGTTTTTCTGAACTTGGCGGGAGTGTTATTTATGATTATCAACCTTATACAAGTTATAAAATGCTAATAAATGCCTTTAGTATATTAACTATGTGATTTAAAATAAAATTTTGTTAACTTTTAGTTTAAGCATTTATAAATAGAAAATATTTATAAAAATAATATATAGTTATTATTTTAAAATTATAAAAATATAACAAATATTTTTTTAATCAAATTTTACTATTATTAACTACTTATTATTAATTAAGAATTGAATTTAATAAAATCTTTTAAAATATATTTTATATAAATTATTAAAATACAACTTTATATACACGTTAAAAAAGTTATAATTTTTAACGTATGCTTTTATCGTAAATTTTAATTAAAAAATGATTAATTTCTTGATCAGTAAGTAATCAGCGTGTTGAAATACTCGCCAGCAAGATGCATGGAAATTTAATGCGTAAAATATTCGGGGATTTGTCTTGGGAAGGCGTTTACTTTGTCCATGTCCCAATCCCACAGGAATTTATTGATCCTAGAGACTCTAATTCTTTCACGTTGTCCGTAATCAAATTTATCTGCTAGACATTCCCGTGAAATGGTTCTGAAGACTTTCCAGTGCAACAGATTTTCTTTTCAGGTCACTTTCATCCTGAAAGAGAACCCCAAAAGATAACTTTTAACTCATCTCCTAATCCATAAAATTTCACTTTACTTTCTCATCCATAACTAGCCAGCTTCATCTGTTAAATAAACAATGAGCGATATAATAATTTTATATGAAAACCAAACAATATTTTAAAAACAATACATCAAAATTTAAATCCATCATAATATGATTATTGAGAATACTTTTAGTGGAGATGCTGCATTGATCAGTAGGATAGTTTTTTTTTTAAAAATGCATTAATTTCAAACAGTTTATAAGTTAAATTTTCTAAACACTTTAATTAAAATCAGTACTAGATTTGGCTTAATTATCATCTCCACCCTGTATAATTCTTGTGTGACCTTTGTGATTAGAGTAATGTCTTTGTTAATTAAAGTCTAACAAAATTAGGATTTTTCAAACTTCGATGGATTGGTGGAGTCAAAAAAGATTTATCTTGAAAATTATGACATGTCTTAAATTTGAATTCTTACTTATTTGTATAGAGCGTGGTAAATGAAAAAAAATTTACAAGTGTTCTTTTAGTCTATAAAATAAATTTTTCGCTGTTAAACTAGTACATTTCTTTATCTTTGTTTTTCTTGTGCCAAAAATTATTAGGATTCTTTACAATTGCATCATTTGCATACGTTGAATGCAACTACAGGTGATCCTGATCCTTTGGGAGAGGTTTAATTGAATGGTGATGGAAAATTATTTTTATTATATTTTTTGTACATTACTTCCAATTTTAAGTAATAAAATAAAACATCTCTTAATACAATATTTTGTATGTATTAAAGATGTCTCCTTAATAACAACTAGGTATCAATCTCTTTAAAAATATAAAGATAATTAAAGTAGATTTGTCTTGCTCAGTAAAATTATGTTTTCATATTCAAGGTTAAGAATCAAATCTTCAAGAGAAGGGGAAAATTATAGCAAAAATTGTATAAAAAAAATATATTTCTTGCATGCCAATGATTTTGGCAGGAAAATACGCCGAAAGAATTGGTTGATATGTTATAGATATAGCGTAGGACGGCAGCTTAATATCGAAGTCCGTAAGGCCCAGTACGGTGAAAGGCTTATGGTGGCCAACCACTAACTTTCCGTTGTAGCCTAAGCGACAACCCTATTATTATTGTTCAGGTGTGTTTAAAAATATTATAAACTTATAGAAATAGTTTTAAATTTTTTTTATAACTTTTTAAATTTATTTTATTAAAATTTTATATAATTTATCAAATTATTTTTTAATTTATTCATGGTATAAATTATTTATATACCAAAATTTCTTGAATAAGTATATAATAAAGTTGCTATTTAAATACACTTATTATAAATATTTTCTGAGAACTCCTTTAGTAAACAGGATAATATAATAAAAAACGTGAAATTTTAATAAAAACATAATAAAATAGAAGTATAGTAAATTCTTGCCCTACTTTACATGTATTAAAGTAATAAAAGTAATTAATTGTTTTCTATCATATTCATTTATAACTCAGAATTCTACAGCATAAAACTTTTGTTAGAAAGGATAATAGAATAAACCTATCAAATAATTTTTATCATTTTGACTAAATAATTACTGAAAAGAAGATAAGATAAAAAGACTTACACTGTATATATTCTCTTATCATGTGTCCACCAGACAAATTATCAAAGCTGATAAATTATTCAACCAAAAAGAAAAACTAATAATTAATTTCTGTGGAAATGTATGATTGCTTTTATGTAAATCTTACTTAAGAAAACTAATCCTAAGTGTCTATATTATCTATTTTTCAACGTATAAAAGTGATTTATTTTTTTCTTTTTGCATTGATCTATGCATCTACTTTAAACTCAATTCCTATTAAAAATCAAACATGTATCGACCACTAACTTGAATATCGGTGATATGGAGAGCTTAGTGCTCTCTTCCCTATGGAAGCAAGAGACGCTTGGGAAAGCGATCTTGAAAAGGAAATCCAAAATAGTGTTCAAATTTAGAATTTACACATCATTTGATCTAATATTTCGTCTCTTTAGGCAAACGAAATATTAAAAGATGAATATAATTTTAAATGCATCAAACAAATTTTGAGATTAAACAAGGTAACTTTATGAAAATAAATAATCTTAAATTATTTTAAGCTAAATTATTTCATAGTTATAATTGCGTTAGATTTAAATAATAAAAAAATTTTAAGTTAGACTGAGAATTTATTTTAAATAAAATGTTTAAATATAAATATAAATTCTTAAATGAAATCAATCTTATTAAATTAAAAGTATTTAAAATAAAACCTACAAATCCTTACTCAAACACAGTTAAAAAACACCGAACAGAGACAATCTTGCGTATGGACCACAGAGAAAATCAAACAGTAAGATTAAGATTTGTTCAATTATATGGAAAATCTTGTAAATGCATCAGGGAATCTACGGGTGTTCCCATGTGCTATACCAGTGAATGCAGTTTTCTTTTATTACAGTTTTGATATCTCTCTCTTTTTTTATAGCTCAATTGTATGCATCTACTTTGACGTCAAATGATAATTTATCTTACGAATACTATGCCTGAATAATGAATATTGAATAAATAATTATTCAAATACGCTTTTTATAAATAAATAAAGAAATAAGCGAACGTATTGCTGTTCATAGAGTAAATGAAAATAAAGAATAATTTTGAAAAAAACTAAATTAAGAAAGAGCGACGAAATAAAAAAAATGAAAAGTTAAAAACCTTATTTAATCCTAATAAAAGGGTCTTAATCTGAGGAAAAGATAGAGTTGTTTGAATTTCTTGAAAAAGTAAATTAGGTGCAGATGGAGCGAGCAAGGCAAGGAACTGAACTCCACAGAAAAGGTGGGTTGCATAGATAGCATTGATGAATGATTCGGTTACTGTTACGGCGTTACAGAATCAGAGAAAATCTCACTGAGGCTTTTGCAAAGCAGGAGACTGATTAAGGAAACAGACAACAAAGGACGTCAATACAGTGAAATCATTAATGAGAAGTGAAGAAGCAAGATTTAAGTTGGAGCTGATGGCATTTAATTAAAAATTTCATAAATATTTTATATTGGAAATTAAGACATAATTATATTTTTAATAAAAAAAGTAAAATTTATAATATTTTGAATAGAGTAGTTAAATTTAAGCAATGTGAAACAGTGATGCAGGAAAGTACAGGAAGGGTCAGGTTGTTACAGATGGCCTAAAGCTGTGTAAAGTAAAAAAAAAGGCTGATATGTGTACTTGTAGAGAGCACTAGTTGCCACTACAATTCCAACACACGGTAACAGCACACAGCTACCATAGATGTTAATATTAATTAATGGAGGGTGAGGTCTCATAGTGTCACTCATCTCATCAGTCACCACAGCCTTACAGTCATTGCAGAATCCCCAAAGTTTCAAAACTAAATTATTTAATCAATCTTTCTATTACTTTTATTATTATTATTATTAAATTGCTTTCGGAATTAAGTAAAATTGTGTTCATATCTCTCGTGTGTACGATTGTTGATATTTTAGTCTATCTATCGCTCGTTAGTGCTATCAGACAAAATCATTGGCTTGTTATGTGTCACTTAAATATGACATGTAATGTTTGATAATCACATGATAATATGATGCGTCAAAATTAATATTTTTTAAAATTTCTTTAAAAAATCTAAAATCTAAGAATATTTTAAATTGATTTCTAAAGAAATTTTAATTAATCAAATTTCATAAAAATTATAATCAATCAAATTAATTCTTAAATAAAATATTATCAATTAAATTTATGTTAAAAGATTTTTTAATCAATTAATGTAGTTTCTTAACTGTGAATACAAGTGTTTTTTTTTTTTTTACTTTTACGACTACTGCTATATTATTATTATTATTATTATTATTATTATGTCTGAATCATAATTTTAAGTGATAACAATAAAATTAGGACAAGGAAGAAATAATGAGATGATGGTTTGGACGTTAAAATTTAATGTTTATGAATGAATGAACAAATATGAAAATATACTCACAATTTATAAAAAATGTACTTCACAAAAATGATTACGATTGAAATTTTTTCTATTCTCCTCTCTTTCTGTATAGAAAGTTATATTATCTATTTCATACTTAATTAATGAAAGACTAAGTTCACTGAATTAAAATCAACTCTAATATCTTTATTGGAGACTCTATAAAATTAATCAAAATTTTCTTAATTTCTTAAGCAAATTAGATTAAAACATATATTATAGTTTAAGAACTCAAAAAGTTTTTATAATCATTGAAGTAAAATCTTAACTTTACAACAATTACCCAATTTGGACTTAAAAACTAAATTATCAATTGTAAAATTAAATCTTATATCTACTTTAATTGGCTAACCACAAAAATATTAAACTCAAAATAATTCAATCAAATTGTAAGAGAAGTATATGAAAATGAAATTTTATTAATAATATAAGAGAGATAAACAAAAATTTATCCTATCATAATCAAAAGAAATTAGTCACATATTTATAGAAAATGAAACAAAAATTAAAAAAAATATTGAATAAAATTTCATAGACAATTTGCAAAGACACAAAAAAATCTTTAAAACATTTAAGAATAAAGTAAAGTGAAGAAAAAAAATTAAAATAAATTTCTAAACTCTAAATAAAAAAAAAATTTAAGCTAAAATGTGACTCTATATAAAAAATGTGACATCTATTTATAGATTTTTGAGTTACTTTGAGGGTTAACAGTTAGAATAGAGATTTAAATACTAGAAGCAAACTCAACATTTGTAATATGTTAGCTAACATTGAGAGTTCATTGGTTCTTCTCTAGTGAATGATTATTGAAATGCTCACTTTGAGCATTGGGATGCTAACTTTATTTTTTTTTAACTTTTTGAATTTTGTGCCTTGGTCCTATAAATAATAAAAAATATAAATTATATTAAATCTCCTATAAATTTGATTGAAAGTCATAAATATTTAATAACTCAAATAAAAATAATAATATAGATTATTTTATAATTTATATAATAATTTAAGTGATATTTAATAAATTAGTCTTTAAAAGGTAGTAAAATAAGATCAAATGTTATCTTAATTATGATTTCATCACTTAAAGTCATTTATAGCATAAGATAGGCACTAAAAACTTAGTTTGAGAAGCTTAGATTAAAATTGTTCCAATTTAGCTTTATTCTAGCAAAGTGTGACTCCTTTCTCTTTCATTATATAACCTCTCAAAAATCATCTTTTTAAGTATATATTGATAACATAATTGTCACTAGTGACTTTCTTCAAACCTTATCCTCCCTTATACAAGAACTAAATGTTGTTGTTTTTTGTTTCAAAGACCTTGATGACCTTCACTATTTTTTAATAATTGAAGTTAGAAAAATAAACAATGGTTTGATCATTTTCTATCTTACGAGGAGTCAAAGTTTTATCCCTTCTCTAATCCTTCTTGTATAGATAAAATGTTGGTGCCTTATAATATGCTACATTTGCTAGACATGTGATAACCTATTGTACTAAGTCTATTTGTTATGCACAATCCTCTAAACATATTGGAAAGTTGAAGAAAGCATTCTAGATACCTCTAAGGCACCAAAACTCATGGCATGTTACTCAATTTTAGCTTGAATCTTAGTTTAACTTTTTACCTTAGAGATTTGATCTTAATGACTAAAAATTCACATTAGAAATGTATGTTTTTCTAGCTGCTAATAAGCAATCAATTAGTCTCTAAGTCTAACATAAAAATAGAACATATGATTATTTCTTTGACAATTATTGAGTTAATATGACTTAAGTCAATATTGTCTTATCATGTATAATATTAATTTTTGCGTCAAATTAACTGTTGTGTTGCTTATTTCTATCTCAATTTTCACTTTAAAACAAAGCACTTTGAGTTAGGTTTTCGTTTTGTAAGGCTTTATTTGATATTTTGAAGGGGGAGGAAGGAAAAGATTTGAAGGGAGAATGAGGAGAGGGGAAGAGAAGGAGAAGGAAGTTAAATTCTTCTATTATTTGAATGTTTAATATCGAAAGAGGGAGATAATGGAAATTTTATTATATAAATGATATTATTATATTTTATATATTTTATTTGTTTATTTTTTAAAAAAATATTTTTCTTTCTCAAAAAATTAATAATTTTAAAATTAAAATTATTATTTTTTATAAATTTTAAAAAATTCTCACTTAAAAAACTAACATTTAATAATAAAAAAAATTAAATCCTAATCGTGAAAAAATACGAAAGAGTGAAAGAGAAACCCTTAGAAAACTCCTAGATTAAGAAAACTAAAAAACCTACCCTTAAAAAATTGAGAAAACTCAAAAAAATAGCTTTAAAAAGATTTTAAAAGATTTATAAAAACACCAAAACCTTTTCCCTCCTAATTAATTTATTCCTAAACAAGGGAGTACCCCTTTCCTTCTCTTCCCCTCCCTTCCTAAACACAACTCCCAAACATATATAACTAAGGAAAAAGATTATTTAATCTATTGTTTTTGTTTATCATGTTCCTATCATTACACAAATTGCTTACATTTTCACTAAAACAATCATATTTTCTTTTTCTTTTTTTATTAGTTCTTAAGTGAAGTCAATTTTCAATCAAATCTTCACCTAAGTTTGAAGAGGGGTATAAAAAAAGACTATAACAGTAACAAACTTAGAGATAATTTTTCTTTACAATTGTAATTAGTTCATTTTCTGTTTTAGTAGTTGCTACTTTTCCCTTATAATTTGTCTATGTATATTTTATTCTGTCCTAAAAAAATGTGAATTCAATATCTTGTTTTCTTTCTTCTTTATTGCGCACTCTTTCTCTTTTATAAATCTTTTATAAAATCTCTTATTCATCTCTAGTCTTTCTAGACTAGATACCTTACGATCACAATTTTAAAAAAATAATAATGTGACTGCGGCACCTTAAACATGATCCAACCCCTGCAGCCAATGAAGTCAATTATAGCTGCGAAAAGACTAAACTTCTGAAATAAATTCTTTGAAGCTTAATATTATCAATATCATAGACTAAAGTCATTGATAATATACTGTAACACGAAAACAATTTGAAGCATTTGATCCAATGTTGTTTTCAATGTTAGTCCTTTATTGATTTCTCATCAATACTTTTGCTTTCTATCTAAATTTTTTAGTGATAATAAAATTAAAGATTTTTCTATGTCTAAAGGAGTAAAAAAAAAATAAAAATAGAAAAGCGAGAATTTAAGAAAGGAGTAAAGGTAATATAGTGCAAATTTACTTGTCTCTCAAATGGCGAAAATTCTTTACCTCATTCATACCACGGGAGTGACCCAAAATTATAGGATAGAACTTGTAATAATCTATTATTAGTGAATAAATTCTTCATTATGCCCTATAGACTGCAGATTGTTGTTATCTTAGAAATGTATTGTGTGTACAGATTGTGTGTACAGCAAACGAGATTCCTAATTATTAGATATGAATTTTGTCATTAACAATGTTATGCATTAAGCAATGCATAATCAACATTAATTGAATCTGGTAAGATAACTTGGCAAATTATTGAACTGCATTCTGTATTTAACACCAAGTACAAAGATGAAATTGTTTAAAGAATAATAAATTAGAAAGCAAACATAGAAGAAAACTGTAAAAAATTTGAGTAAACTCTCTTATCATTCCTTGAGTTTCTATAAATCCTCCTCCCTCTCTTTGAATTCTCCGTCTCCCTCATCCGCGCTCTCTCTAACTGCTAAATTAAATCCTCCATTAGCCTTCTTTGAGTTTATGATGTGTAATTTTACGTGTGAAGTTTGTGAAGTAATGGTGAAATGCGACTTTGAAGATATGATGTGAGATGAAGTGATTATCGACCTCAATTATTGAGATAAGATGGGGACTTTCTCTTGACCCTTAAGTTCCAAAGCTTCCCACGGTAGAACTTTGACGAATGGTAGAAGGGAGGGGTTCTAGCTAGCGGAGAGAGGAGGAAGAACACTGTACTGTCAATTATTAAAAATTGAATGATAAGGAATGCACAAAATTTGTTTGATTAAAATAATTAAAGAACCAAAATTGCGTGATTAAAATTCTAAAGACTAAACTTAAACAAATATTAAAGTTGGAAGAATCAAAGGTGCAACTAAATTTTTTTTTTACTGTCATGTTATTTTATCCTAAAAGGGAGTAAAGTAAATCATGTTATGCAAAGTAAAGATTAATTAAAATCTCACAAACTAAAATATCCAACTCATACAATTTCAAAAATTAATTTGAGTTTAGTTAAAAATATAAAAAATATTATATTCGTCTCCTTATTTATTTATTTTTGGGAATGTGATTTTTAATCAGCTATGTTGGATAGGGACTAATGGCATTTGGCCTCCATATATGTCTGGGAGTTGAGTCTCGTCTATCTCTTCCAGCAATGTTGATGTCAGTTTTTTGTTCTCCGCGAACACTATCTGCACGACAATGCAAGATTCAAAACATGCTCCTAGAATATCTTATACGCATGTAGTATGCATCAAATATAAATTTGAAGTACCTTTTTCTTGGTATTGTCGTCAATGAAAGGGTAAATAATTTTCCAAACTTTCATAAACAGGTAAGGTGCATGGACAATAAACAGCTTCCCCAATCTTTCTGGGTAGCAATCCTGTATGCAAAAGAGCGTAATCACAAACAAAGTCTGGATGTTTCAAGTTTTCAATTAAAAAAATGACATACTTTTCTAAATACAATCTTTAACAAGTTTTAACAAGACTCAAAGTAATTAAAACAAAACAATTTATTAAATGAATGCTTAAACTTTTAAAAAAGAGATAATCATAAACAAAAACCATGATCAAGAGTGTATTACTAATATTTCTAAAGAAACAAGTGCACAAGAGGTATACCTGCAAAATGGAAAGAGCGTTAAGGTATCCACGGATGTCACTGTTTGCGTATCCCCATCCTTTAATGTCTGCAATCGCAAGAAACTTTTCTTGCCCCTCTGGCATCCTGACACGTTAGATGAGTTTGTCACAGTCTTTTAACTGAATTCCCAGTTCTAAGTGTAGGCTATGCATCATATTTTCTTTTTCAAAGTGAATTATCTTTAGTTTAGTCTCTAAAATCGTCATCACCGATCAATTTGGTGATAATATCACAAAAACACAAACTTAATCTCTAACTTGTTATAAATTATCAATGAATTTTGATTCTTAATATAATTAGATCAGTCTAATTAGCTCATAATTAAATTTGATAACCATTAGTCAATCTAATTCAGAATGTTTGTAGCCAATTGTTAAAGTTAAGAACTTTTTTTCAATTACTAAATTATCGATAGTGTCAAATTGAAATTATACTATTCAATTTAGGATCTTGAACTTACAAGAGTCTGAAAATAGCTTATAGCCTTCCTAAATTCTTTTCTGTTTATTCTAAGAAGTTTTATGACTAAATTTATAAGTCTTTGTATTGAAAAGAATATATTAAACAGTGTTTAATTAAGCTGTGTGTATAAACGCTGCACATGTGGGCACGAATTAATACGGGAAAAGGGATTTACCTTGAACACAGTTTATCAAGAGCATACACTACATACCCTGTATACAGAAAGTACTTGTCGTTAAGTAACTTGTTTGTGAATTGTGAGTTGAAATGACCACATATTATTTCGAATAACCATAAAGGGGCTTAAAATGAGAGACAAAAGGAATTGAATTGAAAATTGTAAAAGGATCTGAAGTGAGAAACATACTTTTGAATCCATCCACACTATTCTTGTTTTGAAAATGTTTTGCAGCAAAGGCAACTGTTATGGGTCGACCCTTCTTGTCGACCCCTTGCACGTACATCTTTTCCTGTGCAATTTCATCAGCAATCTCTGACGGTGATACATGGCCATTTGGAACAAATGTACGTTTCCATTTCAAGTACTTGAGGAACATTGCCGAACCCTTCTCTACATCTAAATCACGAGCTCGCAAGAACCTTCTAATCATCAAATCATCAAATTCCTGCCCCACAGGCCTCAATCAAATCAAATTCCAACTACTCACTGCCTAATCAGTAATGTGCTGAACAAACAAACATCTTGGGCATCATAAATTTTGCATTTTAATAATCAAAACAGTTTTAGCACAAAAAAGGGATCAAAATTTGCTTTTGGGTATTCCATTATCAAAAAGGTCACAATAGTTATCCATATGTTGAGATCATGTTTCTTAATCATGGTAAAAAATAAAAATTCGACAGACAAGGAATAGGAATGAGTGTTATGGTGTGGGGTGGGACATGGACATGTGCGAAAGTGAGACCAGATCCAAACGGATATGCAAAGTTGGGTACCCGTTGACACAAAAATCCAGCACTTACAGAGAAAGAAAAAGGGAACGAAGCTATGACACAAACATAAGAAAACAAAAAGTGGCAAGCTTAGGTAGTTTGTGGGATTGTGTGGGTGTGTACCTTAGAAGAGGGATCTCGACTTTCGACAAAGGCTCTCATGAGAGCAATTTTGGTGAGTTCGGCTTCAGTGCTATCTTTCAATGCACCGTCATGTTGAGATTTTGCTTCTTCTTTAGCTGTGACTTGTTCCTCCATTCTCTTCTTGAATCCCTGCCTCTACAGCACCTTTCCTTTGCTCACCGCTGAATACTAACAATGACAAGCAAAGGGCATTTTCTTTTTCCCATATTAAATGCTCAAACGGTTCTGGTGACTTTGGTGGTTAGAATTTGACACGAGTTCTGCCAATGTTCAACTACTCAATGTAGTTTGGCTGTACTCTTTATCTAAGTGGCCTACTTCTTTAAAATCGGCAATGTAAATAATGGTGACATTAAATTAATATAAATATTAATTATATTAAAAAATAAAATAAAAACGATATATTAAATTAATTATATAAAATGTTTTATTGCATTTATATATTGTATTGTATTATAGTCTATTGGTTTATCTCTGTAGTCAAATTTTAAGTGTATCTATATCAGTTTTGACAGAATTGATTATAGTTTATAAAATTTGTATGAGTACTTTTTGCGGTGGAAAAAATATTATAGCTGATACAATTAATTTTAGGAGAAGCAACTAATATAGCTTCTCCCCATGGACACAAGTTATACTAGTATAGCTTAAAATTGCATGAGTACTGATATCAAGGATAACCAGTCTAATTACTCCTTGTTAATATGCAAAGTTAATCTTCAAAGCAATGCTAAATTAGTGAAATCCTTGGCCTTGATTACATGACGTCGCTGGCTCTTGAGCCATTCATTCATTGGGCTCGGTGTCTCTCACTACCCATGGCTGTTGGATGAGATAGAGACATTATGCAAAACCTTTTGGCCTTAATTAAATAAAAATATTGGATGGTCATGATTTCGATAAATCGTTATATGACATGCTAAATTTTTAATATTTTTCATTATTTAAAAGATAAAATCAATTATCTCATGATAATTCATCAACATTATTAACATGTGATGGGCTTGAATTATCCAATAAATTTTACTTAATTAGAGCATCATTCATGGCTCCTGACCCTCTTATCATGTGAAAATTGTGAGATAACTTTTGGTTTGGAGGTGAGATCAGATGTTTTATGATTACATGTGAAGTGAATGATTTTTAGATCATTCAAAATTATGTGATTTCGATCACTCCCCTTATTAATTTTTTTAAAAATTAATAAATTTTATATGCATAATGATTGACCGAAATTACGTCTTCTACATGCAAAATATTTTCCAGAGAAGCAGGAAACAAGGGCACGTTAACATTATTTGGGCTACTTGGTCGCTCACTGACAGATCTTATCATCGTCCTCAACAAAAACAGCACCACAGCTTCCCAGCAAATGGTCCAAAACTTCGAGATAAGTGAATTGACATCGACAATGATTCATCAGAGAGCGTAGCACCGTCTGGAACGTGCAATATATATCAGCTTGTTAATTTAAAAAATAGTAATAAACTTTCTAATTACTAAATTAGTTGTAATAAAACATTAACTTAATCTTTAACATTACTGTTATCAATCAATTAGTTGCTGACATTATGTTATCCAAGTCATGAACTAATTTTGCCTTTTCATACTATCAATGATCAAACTGATTAATTCTATCAATTTTACATATTAAAAATGATCAAAGTACTATTTTTTATCTGCTAAAAAAAGTTATTATTAAATTAGAGAGTAATATTCGATCACAGTTTTTTATGTGGTGTCATATTATTTTTCTATTATCAAATTATTATTCATCTGTACTATTACTTTAGCTCTCCATGAAATTAATATCATCATGCTTTATATATTTTAGAGTTTAATTTAATGATAAAAATATAAAAAATAATATGATAATCACACTTTTTTTAATGACTAAATATAAAATTTATTGTAAAAGTAAATATTTTCAACATATGAAATACTAAATATATTTCTTTCCAAAAAAAAATGTTTAAAAGTTTCATTCTAAATATTAAGTAATAAAGAATACCTTAAAATAATTTTGATATATAAAACTAATATATTATAAAGTCACCTCGACTAAGTTAATAACATAGAGCAACTACCAATAGTACTTTAGTTAGGGATGGCACTCCCTCGATTAACAAACATATAGTGTTTGATTAAGGGGAAGTACTCTTCTTAGTCCTCTAGATCATGTTGTAAATTTTGTTTGAATAAAAGAATTATTAATTTCACATAATTGTTTGAAGAATAAAATCTACCAAATGAAAATTAGCTTCTATGACTGATGTAGCATTTATAGGAAAAATTGATTTCTCCACTTGCAAAATAGTGATAAAAGGTACAAAAATACTCATAAAATGTCAAAATACTCATAATCACAGGACAATTTCAATCTTATTTGATGGTTAAAAAAAATAACAAGAACTTTATAACTAAAAATGACACGGTTCCTATATAAATAATTAAGAAAAAAACACATTAAAATGTGCCTCTATAAAGTATTAGATCACATGTTAAGAAGAGGATTGATATTTATATCATCAAACAATTAAATATGCATTAGATATATTTTTATTAAAATAGGAAAAGGTCAAAAGATCTAATCTACAATAGTTTGAACAAGTGATTAGAATAATGTTCAGAATTATCATAGCATATTAACCTATATTAAAACTCTAACTCCAATCAAGTGTTAAATTTAATTGACTGAGAAATTGATCAATCTAACCATTTGATTTAAATATTCTTATTAAATAGATTAATTTTATATAAAAATAAAATTAATAAATACTTTATTGCATTATTTTATTTTAACAAAAAATAAATTTTTAAAATATAAATAGATATCAAATTTTAGATAACATGTCTACAAAAGTTTAAATTATGTAAACTTTGTTATACATGATCATAAATTAATTTAATATAATTAAATAGTTAGATTGCTAATCTTTCGTTCTATAAAAAGTTATAAGTGTTTAAATTTGATATTTCTCAGAAAAAATACTAACTCATATATAAAATCTAATTGTTTAAAAGAAATGGACAAAAAGAAAAAATCAATTAATTGACAATGAGTACCTTATGCACAAACTTAAATTAATTTTAATTAATTTGTTTATTAACCTACTCAAATTTTTTAGAATATTGAATATCTCTCACGGATTAAAGTTTTTTTTATTATTCGCGACTGATTTTGCAAAAGAATGTGTTAAAAGGATATAGTCTTAGATTTACATGGAAGTGTAGAGTGGAGTAAGGTTTGAGATTAGATGTGAAATTCCTATAAGACAAAGATGAAGTGTGTAGACAGGGAAAGAAAAAGATGATCACATAGCATCTTATTCGTTTTTGAATTTTTTTAATGTTAAAAATAGAATAAGTCAATCTAAAGTAATTTATTATTAGATTTAAAAAATTGTCTATTAAAATTTTATATAAATTAAGGGTTAGAATTCTTTTACTTGTAAAGATTTAATTAGTTTAATACTCAACAAAATATCTATATATATTAGAAATAATAATTATAATTCATGAATTAATATGATTTGAAAGTTAAAAGTACTCATTTATAAATGACACCACGCCAGAAATGAGTTTTTGGAGACAGCGGTTAGTAAAAACTACTTTGTAACTATATATTTAGAGAGCGGTTTTTTATTAACCGCTCTCAGATCTATATTTCTAGGAGCGATTCTATATTAACCGCTCTCTAAAGTCACACATTGGAGAGCGATTAATAAATAATCGCCCTCTAAAGTCTTTAAAGTTGTTTATAAATGAAACATGTTTAACGCATTTATTCTTCTTAGCTAAAAAGGTTAGTCTCTTTTACTGTAAGTTTTGTTCGTCTTCTCTACTCTCTTATATTCTCTTCATCTTTTTCTATTAGCATGCTCTCTTCGTCTTCTCTCACTAATAATTTATTTTTTCATATCTGTAGGTACCTCTTCATTTTCTGTTAACTTGCTCTCTTCATCTTCTCTGCTCTAACAATTTATTTTTTTTCATATCTGTAGGTACATCTTCATTCTTTGTTTGCCTGCTCTCTTCATATTTTCTGCGCTAACAAATTAGTTTTTTTTTACATCTATAGGTACTTCTTTGTTCTCTCTTTCTTTCTTCTTCTCTTTGTTAACGGTGAATCATCCATTCTCTCTTTCTTTCTTTTTTCTCTCTATTAACGTTAAAAATCATCCTGTTTGGGATAAGGAAAATTTTCTAAGTTAAAAATCATCTTGAAGGAAACTACATTTCAACAAGTTTTGAGGGTCAAGAAGGAGCCAAAAAATAAGCCTAAACACAAGAGAATATTGAAAGATCATTCAAGACCTTTAGTTTTATTAAAAGGGACACATTTCGAGCTATTTTAGAAGATTTTTGTCATATTATTGATTTTTCTCTAAACTGCTTGAAAGACAAGAAAATATTCAAAGTTCACAAAACTAAATGCTTTTTCGAGTAGTTTTGAGGAGTTTCCAAGTCACTGACACCCAAAACTGCTCGAAAAGCAGGACTAACAAGAAAAATTCTAAGTCCACAAAACTAAGGGCTTTTTCGAAGAGTTTTGAGGAGTCACTAACACCCAAAACTGCTCAAAAAACAGGATTGACAAGAAAATATTCTAAGTCCACAAAAACTGATGGTTTTTCGAGGCGTTTTGAGGAGTTTCCAAGTTGCTGACACCCAAAACTGCTCGAAAAATAAGAAGTAGTCAGAAAATATTCTAAGTCCACAAACCTGGTTGAGCTCCAGATTTCCTCCAGAATTGCTCAAAAAATAGAAATGAGCAAAGAAAATATTCTAAGTCCATGAGATCAAAACAAGCTCTTAAAACCCCAGAATTAGTCGAAAAGAGAAGGCACGGAGAAATTATTCTAAGGCCATAAACTAAATGAGCTTCCTAAAACCCTCCCAGAATAACTTGAAAGACAGAAAAATTGACTTGAAAGGTTAAGTGCAAAAGCAGTTATTAGCAGTTACCAACACTAGGCAAATGTTCAACTATGCAAAGAAAAGATCGTGGGAGATAACGGTTATTAGCAGTTACCGACAACACGATCACAAGCAATCGTGGATAATGGACATAACAATTGAAGGCAGTTACTGAGGAGTGCCCGCAAAAGGAGGAGGACGGTGGTGATCTTCCTGCCTATAAATACCCCAAAGCGCCATTCTACAAGGGACGACTTTTTGCACCCAAACACTGCACCTAAACTCTCTAAGACGCTGAAACCCTGTACCGCGCCAGACACCAGCTACAAGGAGACATTACGGTCGTTGCTATTTATCGCTAGGAGTCGTACGTTTACATTCACGCACCTTTACATTCCCGCATTTACCTTTTTGCATTTTAATTTCAGTTCTTGTTGCTTATGTCTTTGTACGCTATTTTGTTCCTGTTTGCTACATTTCTGTAAAAACTTTAACGTTTGGTTCAATTCTGCACGTTTACTATTCCCTATTTTTGCTTAATACTCTTTTTACGCCGTTAATTTGAGCATCACATTAACAACACACTTAAAAGAACCTAAAGAGGACCTAATCCAGTCTCCAGATTGATCTTTGGATTATTTGTTTACAAAACTGTCATTTTTCACCGTAAACAAATTGGCACGCCTGGTGGGACAATATATTGTGTGTTTTGAATGATTGATTGCTTTGTTGCATGATATTACGTAACAGACATTGTGTTATGGCTAATAGAGGAAGAAATAGTGATTCTAGTTCTGGGAATGGCAATTCTAGAAGTGACGGTAGTAATACCAACCCAGACAATGTAAGTGGCGGTGCTAACACTACCGTACAACCCACATCAACGACGACATTACCTACGCCGTCATCTCCTGTAGTTAGCCAATTTATGGCTACTATGCCACCAACGCCCAAGGCCAAGGCTGGGTGATCATCCATTTGAGTTACCTCCTGTGTGTATGCCACCTATCTTTGGAGTACCAACCTACTCCAACCCTGTGGTGACAACCGTGTCACCCTAGAGTCATACCATTCCACCGGGAATGGGTGTGCTTCATACCATTCCACCGGGAATGGGTACGATTGACAGAGTACCTGGAACGCAATTTGCGTTTGAAGCTTCGAGCGGGGATTCACTTCCTGCTAACTCGTTTTCGAATGTTGCCTTACATTCCATGAGGCAACAAATGGATGAAAGCAATCATGAGATGGTCAATATGCTGACCCATCAGATGACCACTGTGTTGAATCCCATAATGGAAACGACTAATACCAGTTATCAAGTTTTGGCTGAACAAATGCGTCGAATTGTTGACGTTTTTAGGGCACTTCAAGTCCCTATAAGGCAAGGACAAAATGTTGCCCAAACACCTAATCGAGATGCCACAAATCTTGGTCGAAATGGTCAAATTTTTGAGCAAAATAGACCAAATTTTGGTCCAAATCTTCCGAGACAAAATGAGGAAAATTTCCAGGTAGACCAACCCCCAGTTTTTGCTCGAAATCCAAATGCTCCACTTGAGCGAATTGGTAAAAATTTCGACCAAAACCTCCCAAGACAAAATGAGGGTGATTTCCAGGAAAATCAACCCTTTATTATTGCTTGAAATCAGAATGCCGATGAAATACTCGAGCAAGTTAGGAAAAATAATGTAGGGGGACATCAAATTCAATATCCAAACAACCCAAATCCTCAAAATATTGCCAATATAGTCGAACAAGTGTTGAATCAACATGGGTTCGACGTAGGGTATGCTAATAAACCCTACTTTGTCTTAGCATTCTCTGAGGCAATTTCGCAGGCTGAATTGCCTCGGAGCTAGAAAGTCCCGAAATTCACTAAATTTGCCGGAGATTCCGGTGAATCCACGGTAGAACATATAGCTAGATATGTCATAGAATGTGGAGATTTAGCTCAAAATGAAGATTTAAAGTTGAAGTACTTTCCTAGTTCTTTGACTAAGGGGGCCTTTACTTGGTTCACAACCTTACTCCTGAATTCAATTCATAATTGGAATCAATTAGAAAGAAGGTTTCATGAACAGTTCTTTCGTGGTGAAGTGAAAGTTAGCTTAATGGACTTAGTCAATATAAAAAGAATGCATAATGAATCCATTGATGATTATCTGAGTAGATTTCGACAAATGAGGTTGAGATGTTTTACCCAAATTTCAGAATATGAACTAGTCCAAATGGCTGTAGGTGGATTAGAGTACTCGATTAGAAAAAAACTGATTAATCAGCAGCTAAGAGATATGTCGCAATTAGCGACGAAAGTAAGGCAAATCGAGCAACTTAAGGCTGAAAATTTGGTTCCTAGGAAAATAGAGAAATTTCCTCGAAAAGACAAAGTGGCTTACATAGGTCTCGCTGAAGAAGAAATAGGAAGCGAGAATGATCTCGACGAAGAAGACGTCGATTTAGGGGTAAATGAGGTAAATGTAGCTGAATTAAAACTAGGACCCCCTTATGTTTGTCAATCTTTAAAACCACTCGAAATTAAAGATAAAACTCGGCCTAATAAAAGTTATGCCTTTGATGTCTCTAAAGCTGATCGTAATTTCAATATTTTATTGAAAGATAGGCAAATTATATTATCCGATGATCATAAGATCCCTACTTTAGAACAAAGAAAGGGTAAAAAATATTGTAAGTTTCATCATGTTTATGGTCATTGGACTAATAACTGTGTTCATTTTACGGATCTGATTCAAGACGCTACTAAGCAAGGACGATTGAAATTCGAGCAAAAAACCAAAATGCCGATGAAAATTGATTCTGATCCCATGCAAGTAGAAGCTAATTTCATAGAACCTATCTACATACTGATGGTCGATGTTGTTGAAAAATAGGGGTCATTTGATCGAGCTGTGGAAGAAATAGAGGGAAAAGACTCTTTGAATGACACCCTTGAAGCCTTCGAGAAGGAAGAAACTGAAATCTTCCTAAGAGCAGGAGATTCATTGTTGGACTTCTTAACTCGAAAAAAGGAAGCTGACAGTGAAGTCATGCTTTGCCCAAGGTGTAGCACCGTATTCGACAAAGCGACGGCTAAAGCTTTCGAGCAATCAGAGATGAAGAAACACTATTAGGTGACCACCAACCAGGTGATCACCAAAAATAAAGGTGTTCAAATGCAGAATGCCTCAATCACTATAAGGGATCCTCAAATGGTACAAAACAAGACCTTTGTACCTGCCCAAAATGTTCCGAGCAACACATGGGCCCAGAACATACTGCACCCATCATTAACTCGACCAAAATTGCAAATGGTCGAAATGGGAGGACCGTCACATCCGACGGTCATGCCGCAGCAAGTTTTCTCACAACCTAAGTTTTTTGCTCAAACTGGGTTCCATAGTCCATCAGGAAGCCATTTTCAGTCGAAAAAGCCTTATTATAAGGCCCCTATGACTAAAACCCAGTGGCGAAGGGCTCAAAGAATCAGGAAAGTCGAGTATGAAGCACAAGCCTTGGCTCAAGCTTAAGCTCAAGTCCAAGCACAAACCCAAGCTCAAGCCCGAATCCAAGCTCAAATTTGAGCTCAAAATCAAGTCCAACCTACTCAGGGAAATGCCGTTAGAAATACGCGGCGTACTCCAGTTAGTATCGAAGTAAAAACAAATCAAGAAAGAGCACCAGCAGTGCAAAAGGATTCGAAGATGAAGAGCCCAGAGATTGAGTACGATGCGGATGATGAATTGATCACCGACGTATTCGAATCAGGCTTCGAGGATGATCTCGAGGAAATACTTGGGGTCGTATCTATGCTGCCTGCTGAATACGCTGAAGAAATCGGCGAAGGGGATGAAGAAGATTTTTACGCTAACGACGAAACCGACAATAACCCATGGGGTTACTGTTATTTCGCAGAGAATGGTTCACTTGCCAAATCGTCGGCTACTTTCGAGAAGCCGACACGAGAAATGAAAAGCCATATGAAGCCGTTATACATTGCGGCTCGAATTGATGAGAAATTTCGAGTGAACAAAGTCCTCGTAGATTCTGGGGCAGCTATCAATATTATGCCTAGTTTTTTACTGAAAAAGATTGGGAAATTCGAAGAGGATTTGCTCCCCCACAACTTGGTACTCACAGACTATGAAGGGAAATCTTCGAGTTCCAAAAGGGCCCTAATTGTCAACTTAAGGGTTGGATCTGTTTCTCGAGCAACAATTTTCGTGGTAGTAACGTCTAAAGCAAGCTACAACTTACTGCTCGAGAGATAATGGATTCATGGAGTTGGAGCAGTACCTTCGTCGCTACACCAAAAGTTGTGTCTTTGGAACAACGATGGAGTCTTAGAATATGTCGATGGGGATCAGAGTTACTTCAAGGCTGAAGTTCATGTAAGCAGTCTTGATAGTAAAACATTCGACAAGACTTTTGCTAACATCGCCCCACTTCGCATAGAAGATGTGGGCGGTCCCCATTTTGGTCGAAACCCTCACTTACCAAATGCTCCCGAAATTTGACACCAAATTCGCCTAGACCCTTTGGTAGGTTTTTACGACTTCCAAGAACTAGTGGAGGCCGAAAAGAATGAAAATGAAGAACCTTGAAGAGAGCCTTCTGGCTCGAATTTTGACTTACGTAGCTGAAAATAAAATAAAGACGGCTCTTGAAGCCGTAAACACTTTGGAGGCTTATCAATCTAGTTCGGCCATAAAATCACAAAAATTTGAAGAAAGCTCGGCTCATGAGGCCGCAAACCCAATCCAATACCATGCAAATATCAACATGGTCGAGAGTTCGGCTTATCTAGCTGAAAGAAGAGAAGCGGCCCTAAAAGCGGCCGAAGGATGGGAGGCCGATCCACCTTATTCGGCCATTAAGACAAGTTCGGCTTATCTAGCCGAACAGAGGCACACTGTCCTCGAAACATGCATGGTCCAACAAGATTTGGTATTAGAGACCGAAGGCAATGAAGTTCAACTTGATTGCATCTATGATGACGCACCGATTAGTTTCGAGAAAGATTCAACTCGAAAAGGTCCAAAAATGGAGGCACAAGATCCCTTAGAAGAAGTAAACTTTGGGGATGAGAAGGAGCTGAGGTTGACATTTATTAGCAAATTGGTCGATAAAGAAGTAAAAGACCAATTAATTAAGCTACTAAGGGAATTCAAGGATTGCTTTGCCTGGGATTATGACCAGATGCTCGGCCTTTCGAGGGAACTAGTCGAACATCGACTCCCAATTTGACCAGAAAAGAGGTCAGTAAAGCAACCACCTAGGAGATTTGCGACAGAGATTTTGCCAAAATTAAGGAAGAAATCGAAAGGCTCCTTAGAGCCAAGTTCATTCGATTGGATCTCGAATATAGTGCCTGTGATTAAGAAAAATGGATCTCTTAGAGTTTGTATTGATTTTTGAAATCTAAATACTGCTACACCGAAAGACGAATACCCTATGCCAATAGCCAATATGCTAGTACATTCGGCAGCAGGAAATGAAATCCTTAGTCTTTTAAATGAGTATTTGGGGTATAATCAAATCTTTATCGCCGAAAAGGATATATCGAAAACAGCTTTTCGATGCCCAGGGGCTCTAGGAACTTATGAATGAGTAGTAATGTCATTCGGATTAAAAAATGTTGGAGCCACATATCAGAGGGCAATGAACATTATTTTTCATGACATAATGGGCAAATTTATGCAAGTTTATATTGATGATATTGTTGTGAAATCTAAGTGTAAAAATAACCATGTTAGTCATGTTCGACAAGCATTTGAAAGAATGCAAAAATATGGCTTGAAGATGAATCCTCTAAAGTGTGCTTTTGGTGTTACTGCAGGGCAGTTCCTTGGCTTTATTGTTCACCAGAAAGGAATTGAAATCGACAAGAATAAGGCCAAAGCAATATTTGAGACACAAGCACCTTCGACTAAAAAATAGTTGCAATCATTGTTGGGGAAGATAAATTTTCTACAAAGATTCATTTCCAACCTTTCTGGCAAGGTTAAAATCTTCTCACCCCTATTGAAGTTAAAGAAAGAAGAAGAGTTTCGATGGGAAACGGAGCATCAAACCGTGTTCGAGGAGATTAAGTGGTATTTGACAAAACCACTAGTAATGGTTCCACCAACGATGGGATTTCCTTTGAAGTTGTACATTTCGGCATCAAACGAGACTATCGGGAGCATGCTAGCTCAAGAAGACGAAAATGGTGTCGAAAGAGCTGTTTATTATCTTAGTTGATTGTTAATAGGAACAGAATCTCGATATAGTCCAATCAAGAAATTATGTTTGTGTCTATATTTTTCTTGTGAGAAATTGAAATATTACATTAGACCTTTTGATGTACATGTTTTTTCACATCATGATATAATAAAATATTTCTTGTCGAAACCTATTCTTCATGGTAGAGTTGGAAAATGGACGTTAGCTCTAACAGAGTACTCCCTAATTTATAAATAATTGAAATATGTAAAATGCCAAGTTGTTGCTGATTTCGTTGTTGATCATTCAATTCCAATTAAAGAAGTTGATTTTATAAATTTAAAGCCATGGAAATTATACTTTGATGGTTCAAGCCACAAAAATGGAATAGGAATCAGAATACTAATAATCTCTCCCGACGAAATCCCCACTAAATTACTCTTCGAGATAAAGTCAGCTTGTTCAAACAATGAGGCTGAATATGAAGCTTTAGTAGCTGGACTTGAAATAGTATTCAATTTTGGGGCGAGAAATGTAATCATTCGAGGAGATTCTGAGTTAGTAATAAAACAACTAACCAAAGAATATAAATGTCTAAGTAGAAACCTCGTCGAATATTGGGTAAAAGCGAACAAGTTGTTACAAAAATTTGACGAAGTCATTCTAGAACATATTCCTCGAAACAAAAACCAAGAGGCCAATGAATTAGCCCAAATTGCCTCGAAATATAGAATTTCGAGTAAAAACCTGGCAAAATTAATAGAGATAAGAGAGAAGTTAGGGTCAACAAACCTTGAGATCCTAAATATAAATGACTTAACTGACCAAGATTGGAGGAAACCTCTAGTCAATTATATCAAGGACCTCAACATTCCAACTGATCAGAGAACAAAATTTCAAGCAGTTAATTATATAATTCTGGTTGATGAATTGTATAAAAGGGGTGTTGATGGAACTCTACTTCGATGTCTCAACGAACATGAGGCTTATATTGCCTTGGCAGAAATCCACGAAGGGATCTGTGGAGCCCATCAAGCTGGAGAAAGAATGAAATGGATGTTGCTTCGAGAAGGAGTGTACTGGCCCTCGATGGTTAAAGATTGCTTTGAATATGCAAAATCTTGTGAAGAACGTCAAAAGCATGGTAATATTTAACATGTTCCAGCCTCAGAATTACATTCAATAATTAAGCCATGGCCTTTTTGAGGTTGGGCTTTAGACTTAATTGGTCAAATCCATCCTCATTCGACAAAAGGCCATAAATACATCATTGTAGCTGTCGACTATTTTACAAAGTGGGTTGAGGCAGTTTCATTGAAAGAAGTTACTCAAAGTGATGTTGTTAATTTTATCGATGAATACATAATTCATCGATTCGGTATACCAGAAACATTAACGATAGATCAAGGAATTGTTTTTGTAGGTCGAAAAGTAACTCAATATGCAGAGTCCTTGAATATAAAAATGATAACTTTGACCCCATATTATGCCCAGGCCAACGGACAAGTGGAGGCAATAAATAAAATTTTGATCAAGTTGATTAAAAAACACATTGGATCAAAGCCAAGAAATTGGCATGAAACTCTAAGTCAAGTGTTATGGGCATACAGGAATTCCCCAAAAGAAGCTACAGGGACAACTCCATTCCGACTTGTTTATGGCCATAAAGTCGTTTTACCTGTTAGGGTAAATCTACAATCGATTAGATTACAACGGCAGTTCAAGCTACCAAGTGAAGAATATTGGGCCTTACTGTTCGATGAATTAAATGCCTTAGATGAAATTCGTTTAAGTGCCTTAGAAAAAATGATTCGACAAAAAGAAAGAATTTCGAGGTCATACAACAAAAAGGTACGAGACAAGTTTTTTAATGCTGGTGAATTAGTGTGGAAAGTAATTTTACCGATCGACAAAAAATCAAGAAAATTTGGAAAGTGGTCGCCCAATTGGGAAGGCCCCTTCGAGATTGAAAATGTGTTTTCAAATAACGCGTATTCAATTCAAGAACTTAGAACTAATAGTCGAGTCATGTCGATTAACGGTAAATACTTAAAACCATATAAACCAGAAATGCATAAAGTAAAAATAACCTGATTGAAATAAGCAAAGGTAATTCGAGCAATGAAAGGTCAAATGAATAAATTTCATTCAAAATTTGAGTATTTTGATGAAACGAATTTCGCTGATCATTATGCACAAAGATTGTCGTTAATTCTCATCAAATATGCAAAGAAATGAATGTAGTACTAGGGTGTTGTCCTAGGTCGTCTCCAAGGAATTTTTGGTTGGGAATATACATTGAACAAGTGTAAACATAGAATTTAAAGCAAGTAAATTAGGGGGAAGTTTGTCAATTTCCAGATTTTAATCAAGAGCAAAATGTAAACTAGTGAAATTCAATCAATTAAGGAGAGTAATCCTTAGTCAATCAATGAGTTCTATCGCTATTCTTTCAAATGATTCAATAATCCCCTATTTTCCCTTGAATTATGTTAATTTATCAAACATAAATTAACTTTAGCATCCCAATTTAAATTAAGCATCTTAATGGGCTCCAATCTCTATCCCTAAGATTAAACAATCTTAAAGATTAATCAAAATTAAGCAATTTTGGATTAGAATTTCGTTTTGGTAATTTAGGGTTCATTAAGCAATGTTCTCCTCATGTAAATTTCATTTCATTCAGAGATTGGGGTTAATAAATCCAAGGAAAGAAAGAGTAATATTGCCATTAAACCCAAGAATTCAAGAACCATATGAGTTAACTAGGTATTACAAGAGAATTTAGCCCTCCATATGGATGGGCTTCACAAATAAAAGAAAGAAATGCAGAAACATAAGCAACATTAATGTAAACTCAATGAGAATCAAAGGGAAATTGAAAATTAAAACCTATAATGGACCCCTGACTGTCACCCAAGGCTCCAAAGCTCTGGAAAGAAAATGTCATAATTTGGCAAAGAGAAACCAAGAAAAATAAATGTTCAAGTCCCCGTACCCTAATTCCTAAAATCTATTTATAGTGGAGGACATGTCAGCAAAGTGTCCACTTTTGCCTTTGAAAGTGTTCATTTTAGCCCTTGAAAGTGTCCACACGCTCATTTACGTAAGCTTGCCAATTCTTTGGAGTTGCCACTTTTCATGCTGAAAGTAGCTACTTTGGATGTGCGTAGCCACTATGAAAGACAATAGTGATCACGCGCAAATTGGTTCCAAAAGTGGTGTCATGGAGCTTTCTGGAGTTGCTACTATGAAGGTTGAAAGTGGCTACTTTGGATGCGCATAGCCACTATGAAAGACAATAGTGACCACGCACAAACTACTTCTCAAATAGCGTCCCTGGAGCTTTCTGGAGTTGCTACTATGAAGGTTGAAAGTAGCTACTTTGGAAGCTTTAATGCCCAGACTTGCTATAGTTGCTACTTTTGCTCCTGAAAGTGGCTACTTTGGTGGCAACTTTTATCCAAGGGCCAAGATTTCTCAAAATTAACTTGGGGACTCTTCAAAATTATCAAGACAATTAAAATTGCAATCTATATCTATGTAATTAAATGCAAATTAACCAAAAATTAATAAACCTATGATATTTACTCAAAATGTGATTTCTATATTATTTGCATTATCTAAGTCCATTTTTTTCTATCAAGGAGCACCAAAAAGGTAAGTAAAAATATAATAAAAAGTGGATTCATCATATTTACAAAAGGCCTAACTACTAGAATTCAAAGAAAAATACACAAAAAATAAAAAAGGAGGCTTTAAGCGCATTTCCGTGTAAATGGCTCTCAAATTTTGATATCTGGTTTCAAGAGCCGTGCATTGTGCATCCAGGCTCGAAATATCCTCCATAGCTTGAGCTCTCTCGATGGTCAGGGTCTTCACATTTTCTATAAAAAACTTTCTTTTCTTTTCACAAGCCACACCAGCTTTTTTCAGCATCTTTGACTCCTTTCGAGCTCTTTCAAGTTGTTTCTCTATATCAGCGATTCTGGCATCAACCTCTTTCTGCTTTATATCAGCATTGGTGGCCAATTCCTTTAGCTTGACCAGTCCAATTCGAGCCTCTTTCAATTTATTAGAAGTAGAGTCCTGCACCGCTCGAGCCTGATTTTGCATAGAACCAACCATAGCAGTTTGGTCTATAATGGCTAGAGAATCGATAAAAAGAGACTCGAAACGTTGGCGCCCTTCAGGAAATGTAGGAAGTTGAGCTTTCAACGAGGAGAGCAAGTCTTTGATCTTGGCAACCAAACCCTTGTCAGTTGGAAGGTTCTTCATCATTGGTGCATCAAAGACCAAAGATCTCAGCTCTTTGATCAGTTTATCGGTTGATTCAGTGGGCTTGGAGACTTCAAAGTGTGACCCAGAAGGAGTTCAAGAGGAAGAAGAAAATGTGAAGGTACCAGCTAAAATCTTGTCAATGGCCCCCTCTGGATCTTCTTCCACCATGACATTAAAATCATCCAAGTTCATTTCAGCGTTGATGGATGATTCTGGTGGTGCAACTTCGAGATGAGGAGTACCTTCGACAGAAATTTGCGGGTCTTCAGGGACTTGATTTCCTTTTTCAGTAATATTTTCTTCATGCAAGGGCCTCTCCTCTTCTGATTGATATGTGACAACATCAACCTCGGGTGAACCCAAAGGAGGTGTTAGTTGAGATGTGAGGGGCACCTAGAGAAAAGAAGTTAGAAAATTCACATTACAAAGAACAGATTTCGAGTAAAATCACGCCTTACCTCAGAAGCTTGCTCTATTTGAGCTTGATCTTTAGAACTCGAGCTAGATGAGCTCGAAGAAGCATCTGAAGAAGAGCTCAAAGTCCCAGAACTTGAAGAGGAAGTTACTTCATTCCCCTGCACCAAGTTTTGGGAAACAGCTTCACGGTTCTTTTTCGAGCTTTTTTTAGACTCCTTAGGGATGGGGGTTAAGCGTTTTTTTGGTTCCTTTTGAACCTTAGGAGGAGAATTGACACTTGGAGTGTCATCAATTGAAACCTGTTACAAAAGAAAGGGTTAAGATATTGCTCAAAAAATAGAATTTTTACTCGAAGAAAGCACAAAATACTTACCTCCGCTGATGGAGCTGAAGGTTGATCAGGAGTTGGCTGCGTAGGTGTTGAAATAGCCATTTCGACTGAAATTTTGGATTTGGCAGAGCCTATAACAAGAGGGAAAAGTTCACAAGTGATAAGCATTTCGACAAAAGCAAAGTGAAATTAACCCCAAAACAAATGTTTACCTTAGACACCCTAGAGGCAGCTTGGGGTGTAGACGAAGAACCCTTTTTTAGGGTTGTTGAAGAAGAACCTTTTTGAGTAGATTTTTGTTTTTTCTGAGGCTCATCCTCTTCCCAATCTTCTTGGTCATATCGACCAACAAAAGGTTCCGTTGGAAGAGCTGCAAAAAAGTGATCAAAAAGTTAAAAAATCAAATGAAAATACGAAAGGTATTTCGAGAAGAAAGCAGGGTAAACCTTACCATCTTTAAACTTTGTAAGGATTCTCACATCTCAAATATCAAGGTGAAGAGGGTAAGGATAAGTTTTAAAAGAAAATCTCGAAGCTGTTATTTTACTTCGAGGAGGGGATAATTCGTTCAAAAAAGTCGAAGGTAAATCGACCCATTTAGGTGAAATTATGGGCAAGGCCAGAGCAAAATTACAGTTTGGCAAAGGTGGAAAAGTTGGTCAAATTTTTTTGAAAAGAATATCTTCTATGAACTGGTCAAAAGGATGAAAATCCTTATATTTATTTACTCTTTCTTTTGTTTTCTCTCTTAAAGAAAGGGCAGCTTCAAAAATGGTTTGAGATATTCTCTTTGGTAAGTAAAGAACTTTAAAAAATTGCTCAAAAGACTGAATTTCTCGAATGTGCGTACCTCTCGTCTTGGCCTTTGGATCCCCTTTCTGAAACACAGAAAAAGCAGAAGTCATCTTCTGGTTGCACGCTTCGACAGAAATTTCGTGATGATTATAGTAATTGGACCACCAACTCTAGAAAGCATAGGTACAATAGAGCGATAGCTTGAATTCAAAAGATGAAATCTCAGGCCTACGCTTGCGAAAAAAGCTTATGGCCTCATTTAGATCTTCAATGCTATTTCGAGCATTTTCTAAGACTCCACGGCTGGACTCATCCAACATAAACATAGGCACTAATTGGCTGAGGCCAAATTGTCGAGCTACAAGGTTTGGTTGATAAGTAACCACTTGATAAGGCCTCGGGGTGAAACTACAAAAAAGAAGTTGACATGAAAGAAATTGTCTCCATGTCATTAAAACCTCAGATTGGGCACTCAGAGTTCTCGAAGGAAAAGGGCATTTAAACCAAATTGGCCCTATTTTTCGAGCAGAAAAAGGGGCAAGTTGAGGAGTGAAAGATTGAAGAGATAAGAAAACGATGAAATATTGCCTAAAAGCATTACAATAGTGTTTTTTGGCTACATCTGTAGTCAAAAAAGTTAAACAAAAACCCTTAATCTCTCGAGAGATATTGGGTGGTTCAGAGCTTGTAATTTCTCTTCAAAAATAGCATCCAACCGGAGCTGAAGCAGCCAAAAGGGCCCACTAATGACTAAAGGAAAATAATTAGACCTAAATGAAGCTACTGCTTCATTTATGTTCTCATACAAGTTCCCTAGGATAAGCTTCCCAAGGCATATCGAAGACTCTTTGTGCAATAATTGGGCCAAAGTGAGCAGTGTCTTTGGCACTTGAAGCGATCTCGAACAAAAAACATAGGCAAAAAGCCAAAACATCAGAAAAGCAACGTGTTCTTCATCAGTAATAGGACCATCTCGATTCATATTCAAGGTTATGAAGAGTTGATAAGAAAGTTTTTGGAAATTAGGGGTCACATCATGATTTTTTGGATAAGAATCTGGTCGAAATGAAGGACCAGTTGATCTAAGCCCAAGAATGGCTGCAACATCGAAGAGAGTTGGGGAAATCATACCAAAAGGCACATGGAAAGAGCTAGTTGCTCGATCCCAGAAGTAAAGAGAACTCATGATCATAGGAAAGTTGTAAGATAGATTTTACCTAAACAATGGAATGACATCATAAATTCCTATAGCCCTCCAGCTATCTTGTTTTTCACTCTCAACTCTATCTAACCAAGGCAAATACAAGTCTTTGGTTACAGGAGGCATTGTTCGAAATATTTTTTTGGGCGTATTTTGAAGAGAATGCCAAGATGCCATCAGTAAAAGGAAACTCGATAGATTTTTGGGGTAAGAAAGGACCTAAAAATGCATGAGATTTCGAGCCTAATGAAAAGTGAATAAGTACCTGGGATTTCCAAATAGCCAACTTCTCCTTCTCGAGAGGTGGCTCAGAAAGGTAGCTCAAATGACCCAAAGGCACGAGTTCAGCATTGGAGAAGGCAAAAGGAACCTTAGACTTGGAGGCCATTTCGATGAGAAATAGGGAAGAGGGGAAAGAACTAGAAGAGATCTCGACACAAAAAGGGCGGAAGAGAGAGAACAGAGCTCTAGAGAGGAAAGTAAAAATGAAAGCGTAAAAAATGAGAAGGTAATTCCACCTTTTATACTAGTCTCTCAACTTCATGCAAGGCCCATACAAGAGCCCAAGTCCAGAGTATTTTGGCACTTAGTGGGAAGATGAAGAGATAGTGGGGTGTCTTTTCGATCAAAAATTGACTTAAATCCCCAACAGAACGGAGCACGTCTCAATAATGGGACATTTTCGGTAACTGTCAGGCAGTACCTGCATTTAATGCGCCGACTTTGGACGACGTGCCTAACATAAAGCAGGTAAGTGGCAAAGATGCCATAAGAAATGGCAGGAAAATTAGAAAATGAAAATTTTTCAATTAAATATCAAAATAAAAAAATATTAAAATCTCATAAACCTGAGATATTAATATTTTAGGGGGTATCTATTTGGGATAAGAAAAATTTCATAAACCTGACACCCAAAACTGTTCGAAAAGCAGGACTAACAAGAAAAATTCTAAGTCCACAAAACTAAGGACTTTTTCGAGGAGTTTTGAGGAGTTTCCAAGTTGCTGACACCCAAAACTGCTCGAAAAACAGGAAGTAGTCAGAAAATATTCTAAGTCCACAAACATGGTTGAGTTCCAGATTTCCTCTAGAATTGCTCGAAAAACATAAATGAGCAAAGAAAATATTCTAAGTCCATGAGATCAAGACAAGCTCTTAAAACCCCAGAATTAGTCGAAAAGAGAAGGCAAGGAGAAATTATTCTAAGGCCATAAACTAAATGAGCTTCCTAAAACCCTCCTAGAATAACTTGAAAGACAGAAAAATTGACTTGAAAGGTTAAGTGCAAAAGCAGTTATTAGCAGTTACCAACACTAGGCAAAGGTTCAACTATGCAAAGAAAAGATCGTGGGAGATAACGGTTACTAGCAGTTACCGACAACACGATCACAAGTAATCGTGGATAATGGACATAACAGTTGAAGGCAGTTACTAAGAAGTACCCGCAAAAGGAGGAGGACGGTGGTGATCTTCTTGCCTATAAATACCCCAAAGCGCCATTCTACAAGGGACGACTTTTTGCACTCAGACACCGCACCTAAACTCTCTGAGACGCTAAAACCTTGCACCGCGCCAGACACCAGCTACAAGGAGACATTACGGTCGTTGTTGTTCATCCCTAGGAGTCGTACGTTTACATTCACGCACCTTTACATTCCCACATTTACCTTTTTGCATTTTAATTTCAGTTCTTGTTGCTTATGTCTTTGTACGCTATTAAGTTCCTGCTTGCTACATTTCTGTAAAAACTTTAACGTTTGGTTCAATTATGCACGTTTACTATTCCCTATTTTTGCTTAATACTCTTTTTACGCCGTTAATTTGAGCATCACATTAACAACACACTTAAAAGAACCCAAAGAGGACCTAATTCAGTCCCCAGATTGATCTTTGGATTATTTGTTTAAAAACTGTCATTTTTCACCGTAAACACATTCATTCTCTCTTTCTTTCTTTTTTCTCTGTGTTAACGTTAAAAATCATCCTACTAATTTGTTCTTTTTTTTCTGTTTGGTTCATGTAGATGTAGACTGTTTGGTTAACACCAAACGTATAAACTCAAGATTCAATTTTGATTTGTGATAAAAATGAAGAAAACTCACAAAGAAATCAATTCTAAATTTTGATTTAAACGTAATAATAAATTAATTTTACTTTACAGCAAAAAACTCTAAAAGAAATCAATTTCAAATTCGCAGTCTACATTTATACTTTGGAGAGCGGTTCCACGTGAAACCGTTCTCTAATCTTACACCTATATTTTGGAGAGCAATTCTGCATGAAATCGCTCTCCAATCTTAACTTTGAGAGCGGTCGTTTAACCGCTCTCTTAAATATAACACATCAGATAGCGCAAGATTTTAGAGCAGTTCTAAACGTTATCTAATTTAAAACAGAACTGCTCTTAGATCTCCATTCTGGCGTAGTGTGAAATAAAATTTAAGATGTCCGCATACATATATCTTAAACTACTAAATAGAAACTTCTATACTTAAACTATCCAAATAGTTAATGTCAATTTTTAGGATAAGAAAGTGGATAATTTAACTAGTTTCAATACACTTTTCATCAATAAATAAAAATTTAAAATACTTTAAAAAAATTACTTCAATTAGGTTATAAATCTACTTATTATCCCAATTTTTTAAGGCTCAATTCTATTAGTCTACTAGTGAATAGTAGTTTATAGTAAAAAAATTGTTATGTTTATTCTTTAATTAGATTTATATAGATTTTACCTTATAAAACTAGTAAATTTCTTTTTGATTTAGGGAAGGTTTTGTTATCTACCCTTCTACAATTTCAAAACATAAAATTCATCAAATAGAATTTGGGTAGGTAATTGACACCTAATCAATGCCTTATGTAATCTACTCAATAGACCTTTTGATAAGTCTATATTTTGACATGTTTTTATAGTTTATATATTTATTTATGACTATTATTTTATCAAGTTTTTATACTAATTTCTATAATTATTGTGCATATTAATATAAGAAGCCACAATTAGGTTTTTGGCGTATTTTGAGCTCAAATTGGTTGGAAAATAAGGCTTCACAGCAGTCAATATGACCATACCTTAGCAATCAGCACAGAGGTACTTCAAGCCATATGCACAACCGTGCTGATGATCTTGCATAATCGTGACTGCAAGAAGTCAAACATTGAAGAAATTTTAGGATTTTCAAACTCTATTAAAGAGACCTTAGCTACAGCCACTTAGGCATCCGTTTGATATTATACTTTTCATGCCTTTTATACATATTTTTCACATCCTCAAATTTAGTTTTAGCCAGTAACTAACGACTACAAGCTTTAGGAGCGCATCTTGGGATCAAGAGCTCTCTTCTCCATTGGAGACTCGTCTAGTTTACATTTAATTTTTGAATAATTATGGATTTATTTTGTATTATTTTAGTTTTCTTTTATATTATGTTTAGTTAAATCCATAACTAGGGCTATGGTAGATTCTTTCCATGACTCTATAAAATTTTTATAATTTATGATAATTTCTTGTTTCCGTTCTTGATTAGTATTTATCCTATTACATCATATTTGTATGTTAGAATTGACAACTCTTGAACGGATCATAATTAATTATATTGTAAGCGACCGTACCACATATAGTTAATGGATCTATAAGGTAAAATGATACAAAAGATTAGGTGGACTAAATTTAGTTTTTTTCTTTCAACCGTTATTAAGCTGATAAACTCTTTATGCTTTCTCTATCTTTTATCTTGCATGATTATTGAGGGTGATAGTTTAGATAAAAGACTGTTAACATTGCATGACCATTGGGTGTTAATGGATTTAGTATGAGTGATTGACAATCATAAAAAAACTAAAATTGGAATTAATATAACAGTGAACATAGAGAAGTGTAAAGGTAAAATCATACGCCTTAGGTTCTTCTCAATTAATTTTATTGTTAGTGGTTGCGCTATTTTATTTTTTCATTTAGTTTTATATTTAAATTCTTCTTTTATTTACTTTCGCATCCTTTAAATATAAACAGTTAAATTAAAAAATTCTTGATAATTGAAAATAATGATTATAGGATGATATTTTAGGAACTTCTTATAGAATCCTTTATTATTTTTTAATGGGTACGCTTTCTCATGAACAAGTTTTTGGCGCCTTTGTTAAGGATTATTTTTTCTAATAATAAGAAAATTTCATATTTAATTAATTTGAGCAGTTATTATTTTATTTAAGTTTAATTTTATTTTATTTATTTTTGTCTTTTCTATTTTAGCTATTCTGTTTTATTTATTTTTATTTTTATAAAAAAAATTTAGTGTATGCTAAGCGTGTACATGCGTATGTGTCTTAGCCATCAAATATTAAGGTGCCGTGAGTGGAGAGTGAGGAAGAATTCACGTGCAGCTCAAAGAAATGACAATTGCCACATTTCATGAATTACTAGAAGTGGAGACCGAGGTTACATGGGAGAAAAGAATAAAATTTGACATATGAAAATTCTTGGAATGAAAAATCTCTCAAATGTTTTGGACAAAATTTTAATCACTAACATGCATTAAGAGAGATATAAACTAAATTAAAAAATTATAAATTTAAATTTTAAGAAATATAAAGCGAGAATTTGGGGTGTTACATCATTAGCATTTGCTTTTGTTTTCTTTGCATGTTTCAAAAGAAGAGTTATTACAACTTATTACTTCATTTGCAACTACGGTTAACTATTGAGATGGTTTTCCCTTGTTACTAGTGTAGGTGCAAATTTAGTGGCATTTGTGACAGTTCTTAGAGGAGACAAATTTTATGTATTAAAGTTTATATTCATTCAATTAAAGTTTATATCATTTCTATGTTGAATTACATTAAAGTTTAACTATTATTACAAATATTGATAGTTTACATAATTCAATTAAAGTGAAGTTTAGATCATTCAATTAAGTTAATAACTATTAGTACTTAATATCAAATATTTACAAAGAAATAAGAATATAATAAATAATAGAAAAAAAATCACGAAATACACATATATTACATCATATATCATAACATGATATCAAATATATACACATTCATTCACATAATAGCCATATCACATATTCATATTCAAAGTAAAAGCATTGCTATTACTTCATATCATACTACAATATCACATTTATACAATCACAAGAGAATAAGAGCACATGATACTCTCAGTTTTAAAAAAATAATAGAATATCCTATCTTCACTACATCATATATTATAATATATCACATATTTACAACATACTTAACAAACATTCATAGAGACATAACATAATAAATGTAACGCCCCAAATTTTGTAATATTGTTTGATTATTAATATATATGTGTAAATTGATGTTTGAATGTGCATTTGATTGTGTGATAAGCTAGTGTGAATATGTGCAATGTATAAATATGCGTACGTTTGTATAGCACGATTAAAAGATGAATGTGGACTTGTGGTTGGATTAGAAATATAGGCTAAGTGTGTGTTATAGGGATGTTCTCGCTGTAGCACATAGATTTTGGCTGTAGCAAGAAGGCCCTGGGTGTAGAGCATGGATTTGTGCCGTTCTCGCTGTAACGAGAGGATCCTCGCGTAGCGAGAAGTTCTTGGAAGAAATGGATGATTCTCTTGTGTTCTCGCTGTAGCGAAAGGCTTCTCACTGTGGCGAGAAGGCAACAGAGAGGGGTGCATTTCTAGGTTACAGTCTCACTGTAGCGAGAGGGTCTCGCTGTAGCGAGAGGGTCTCGCTGTAGCGAGATTATGTAAAAACCAGAATGCAGTTTCATCTGAGATTTTTGTTATAGTGAGATGGGGTGTTGCAGCAGTGATGGGAGAGATGGCTTGTTGTAGTGAGAGTGTTGCAACCAAAAGGGTATTTGAGGGGTTTAAGGTTTGAAAAATTTATTTCCCATTCCTCTCTTCAAACTATCTGGCGACTATCCATGGTGTGAACTGAGTAAGTACTTGAGGTTGAGGACATCAAGAATCTGTGATCACAATGCCACAGTGAGCGTGGCTAGCATGTAGTGAGCGCACGTGAGTGTAAATTGTTTGATGGTGTAGTGAGCGCACCTGTGTATGAATGAGAATGATATATTGAAATTACTACTTTATGTTTGTTGATGAATGATTTAAATTATGTTAGGAAATATGTAGAAGTGTGCAAGGTGAGTTTTTATACGTGATAGTGTAAAGTACTCACCCTCACATTTATTTTCAGGTGATCAAGACGATCAGTATCGGACTTAGTGAAAAGATGAATGAAACTGCTATAAGATTTAGAAATTTATTTTGAAAAATTGATGTATTTAAATTAGTCATGTAGTATTAATTTAATTCAAACTTGTAATTCATCTTTATTTTAAAAAACTTTATTAAAAGCAGAAACTAATTGAATAAAAATATTTAGCTATTTTCATTTATTATAAAATTTATTTATTTTAAAAATTAAATTTAAGGTATTACAGCAAATAGATAATATAAAAGACTTTTCACTTCATATGCAGTAGTAATGTTATGTTGTTATTCCCCAACTAGACATGGTTCTCATCAGACATTCTATGAAAGGGTAATAACAATTAAAAAAATAAGCAATAAATCATTTAGAAAATAAAAGTGCAAGATTCATCACAAGCAATAGGTGAATATTGTTCTCGTTTCCTTGTTATTTTCAAGTTCAAACAACAAAAATAGGAACAAATAAACAAACAAACAAACAAATGTTTAAAAAGAAGAAATGAAATAAGTTTTAAAAAATATAACTCTTAATCCCTAGTTACATTCAAATCAAGACTCCATAGCACTTCATAGTTCTTTCTTATTCCTTTAGTGTTCTGGATGATGTGTTTTCTTTGTTCTCAATCTTCTTATTATAATCGATCAATTACTCACGTCAACTTAGAAAAAGGTGTTTTCTTGTATTAATAATATTTTTAAATAAAAAAAACTTTTTATTTTAATTTTGTAATCATTGCCCACATCGCTGGTTAGCATTAATTTTTTTAATTACGTAGAGTTGAGTTGAAGCAGGTAATATGGTCGTGTAAGTAAATTTCAGAAGTAGTAGTAAGAATGTCGTGCTGCTTGGATTATACGGCATGGCTTTGACACGGGTTCAAAATACACAGTTGATACAGTTAAAAGGGAAAAGATGGTTGAACTTGAACTCAACAGCGTGACGTAGTTGGGTTTTGGTGCCTATATGGTATTCTGAGATGGACCTTTCATCAAACCGCACATAAAGAATACCACAAAATTCGCAAAACCACCTTCTTCCTCGTCTTCAACAATAAACCATTGTTTCCTTCGTAGTTGGTCCCTTTTTCTTCAAAGCAAATCCACTCTCAAATATTCTTACCTGTCTCTCTCGTTGTTGCTGGGAAGAACCCATTTCCCTTTCTTCCAGAAGATGAGTCTGTGAAGCCCCACTCCTAAGAAATCTCTCACAACTACTTTCTCTTGTGACGTCTTAACCATCACCACCCTCACCTTCTTCCGCTGACCATTATTGACTTTCTTTTTCCTTATAATCTTAGTTCTTTCCATTTGCAGTTGCAGCCATCACTGAGGTTCCTTGGATCAAAGTGTTTCTGGGGTTCGCCAAAAAATGATTTTTCTTAAGTGGGGTTTCGTCGCCCTTCTTTGTGCTGCTTTTGTTTCTTCAATTGGTGCGGTGGAACTCGGTCGACATCAACCTACTGAGAGAATTTCAGGTGAGTTTATTCAAAGTTCAATTTTTTGTTTTTAATTTTCTTGTCAACTTTTTTCATCAGATTCTTGTTTAGCTCGCCATATCATAAGTTCTCTTGATTTGATTGGTTTGGTAATGTTCTATTGATTTTTTGGGTCTCGGATTTCAATTGTGATGAATTTCTTTCCGGTTAGTTGTCGCATTGGTTTGACTATTTCTTGTGATGGTTTTCCGTGGTACGTCATAAGTATGGATTTAGTTAAGATGATAAGATCTACTATGGTTTGGGATTTATTCGGGAAATATGTGTTTTGCATAAGTTGTTGACTTGTTTTTTGTTGGAGATGTTATTCTTCCGTTCACCATTTGAATTGCAGGATGTTGGTTCCTAAGCATTGCGTGTAGTTACTTATTCTTAAAATTGTCAAACCTGCCTTTTAGATCTCTAGTTTCTGTGTCCTAAAATTGTTCTGGTTCAATATTTTGAGGGTGGACGCACTTGTAGCATAGTACATTTTAGGGACTGATGTTGTGTAGCTGATTCTGTTGTAATATATATAGCAATGCTAGAACAGTTGCTTGTCTTCTGCATAAGGGTCCGGGGCCAGATGCAATAAGCTATATATTTGAAATTTATCAAAGGATTTGAGGAAGAAATTCATTGAAAGGGGCAATTAATCAATTTAGGGTCGTGTTAGTCAATTTTCACTTTGGTGGGGTTATTTGGACTGACAGTCCTTGATGACCTTTTTCACTTCTTCTAAGTCTTGCCCTGGCAAGGATGAGGTGGAGGAAATATCAATTAGTTTGATATTGAGTTTTCTGTTAATGTTTTCTTCATTCATAACAAACATCCAATGGTCCAGAATAGGATGCATCCGAAATTTTAAATTTGTTGATTTCTTAAGTTTGTTAAGAATGTGGTTTGGGGAGTGTCAATTTTAAAGTACCTTAGCATCAAAGGCTAGCAATCATCATAAGAGGTTGGAAAAATAATAGATATTTATGTAGCGGAAACTTTAAAGATATTGCATAGTAGGGCTCATTGTTTCCAGGTCAGTTGAGTGACTTCGGATGCTCTTGAGACTTTAAAGGTACAGGTTTCATTACCAGTCTCAGAGATCAGGTGTGCTGAGGTTGCTAAGAAATTTGTAATCAAAAAGGTCGGGTCAACATGAGTCTTGTATCAGTCCCGATGGTTAGGGCTCTGGTACATAGAACTATTACTTGATATGAAAAAGAGGCATGATTCGTTGTTGTTTTAAATTATTATTGAAGTGATGCCATCTTTTGAGCATTCTTTATCATTAAGGTTAGAGGTGAATGAAGTAAAACTTGCTTTATAATACCATACTGCTTTTCTTGCAGCCAGCTAAGGGAAAAATGAATGTTCTATATGCATTTGGTATCACTGAATATAGATGCTGCTCCCTTACTGTATAGGTACTTAAATGTTATGAAGGCATTAAAAATCAACTCACCATAATGGTATACAAATTGTGGAAAGTATCATATGTTGGATTAAGATTCACTGAGGAAGCAGCTGGAATGGGAGTGATGGTAAAAGAGGAGTTTTTATATGAAACTCTAATAATACATAAACACAAACAAAGTCTTATACTCCATTAGTTGTTGCTTGGAAGTGAAAGGGTTAGTAAGTAGTCTTCTCTGTTATTTTTTCAATGACTTACATTAAGCAATTCTGATTCAGGACTTGGGAAATAAATTGGGGTCAAATCCATGTCTCTGAATTCTCTGTGGTCAAGTTTATTTCAAAGTCAGTATATTATAGTTAGATAAAAAATGAGACTACTAAACATGCGGTTGAACCAATTGTAGGAAGTGCCGGTGATGTGTTGGAAGATGATCCGGTGGGAAGGTTGAAGGTTTTTGTTTATGAACTTCCAAGCAAGTATAATAAAAAAATTCTGCAGAAGGACCCCAGATGCCTCACTCATATGTTTGCTGCTGAGATCTTTATGCACCGGTTTCTCTTATCTAGCCCTGTTCGAACCCTTAATCCTGAAGAAGCTGATTGGTTTTATACCCCTGTATACACCACCTGTGACTTGACACCAAATGGCCTCCCTTTACCTTTCAAGTCACCACGAATGATGAGAAGTGCCATACAGCTTATTTCTTCAAACTGGCCTTATTGGAACAGGACAGAAGGGGCAGATCATTTCTTTGTCACCCCTCATGATTTTGGGGCCTGCTTCCATTATCAAGTACGTTAATATACGATTTTAATTTTGTTTTTTATATCACTATTAGTTCTACTTAAGCATTTAAACTAATTATTTGATGTTTGGTGAGAAGCACCTAGGATTCCACTGTTAAAATTGTACATGGATGTTTTAACATGCACTTTTATCATGTTATTTTGTTCCAGGAAGAGAAAGCAATTGAAAGAGGAATTCTTCATTTGCTACAGCGTGCTACCCTGGTTCAAACATTTGGACAAAGGAATCATGTGTGCTTGAAAGATGGCTCAATCACCATTCCTCCATATGCTCCACCACAGAAAATGCATGCACATCTAATTCCTGAAAATACTCCCAGATCCATTTTTGTTTACTTCCGAGGACTGTTTTATGATGTTGGAAATGACCCTGAAGGTGGCTACTATGCAAGGTAGGTTTTTCATTTATTTTGTAGCACGTCTTCATAAGACATTTGCATCCTTTTATTGAAAATGCAAGCAGAACACTAAACTCAAAATTTATATAATTATGGTATTAAGTAGTTATTGACCCCAGTCAAGCATAATTAGATTAACTATATTCTTGACATAATTGGTTATTTCTAACATTCTGCTTGAAAACCAAGTAATATAAGTACATGTGAAGTTTGCTTCCATAATGAAACATAGAACAATAAATGATCCTGAGTTCCTGATAGCCAAACTGACTGCATTATGGCATATCTCACAGAGGTGCAAGAGCAGCAGTATGGGAGAATTTCAAGGACAATCCACTGTTTGACATTTCCACAGAACATCCAACCACATACTACGAGGACATGCAAAGAGCCGTGTTCTGTTTGTGTCCACTTGGGTGGGCACCATGGAGCCCAAGACTAGTTGAAGCTGTGATATTTGGTTGCATCCCAGTAATCATTGCAGATGATATTGTTCTTCCATTTGCTGATGCAATCCCATGGGAAGAGATAGGTGTGTTTGTTGATGAGAAGGATGTACCTCAGTTAGACACTATACTCACATCTATCCCACCAGAAGTTATCTTAAGGAAGCAGAGATTGCTTGCCAACCCTTCCATGAAGCAAGCTATGTTGTTCCCACAACCTGCACAACCAGGAGATGCTTTCCATCAAGTTTTAAACGGTCTTGCACGCAAGTTGCCGCACGATAAGAGCATTTTCTTGAAACCTGGGCAGAAGGTCTTGAATTGGACTGCTGGCCCTGTGGGTGACCTTAAACCTTGGTAACATTTGCACCAGTTTTCTGAGGCAATTAGGATTCTTTACATATCTTTCTCTATACTCCCAAGTGTTCATAGATGGGGTTGGTAATGGAGATGCTGTTGGGTTTTGTTGACATTGTAAATTTTGATATATCTTTTTTTTTCAGACCATTCATTAGATCATTTAATATCCATTTTTCAGCTTTATTGCTCATATGATATACACTTTTTTTTCCTCCCCTCTTCTTTAGAAGTCCCTGTCGATGTTTACTGCATATTATAGTTAGTAACCTTGCTCCCACACAATGGAAATCAAGATCATGAATCATGATGTCATTAATACATCATGAAAAACGTTTAACATCAATTTTTAGGACTGATTTTTAATTGGAAAAAATATTTATTATATTTTTATGTTTTGATGTTATAATTGTTTTAATAAAATTTTATTACTTTTAGATGTTTAAAATCAATTTTAAGGCTGATATTAATGAAGTTGATACATTGTAAGTTTTTTGTTTAGGTTTGCCTTTTCTGATGATAGTAGTTAACTTTATAATGAGTTATTCTTGTTGGAATAATAATTTGAATGTACCTATCATGTGACTATAATAACAACAAGGTTTAATGCATTGGTAAACTTTGTTTTCATTCTCATGATCAATCTTCACTTCTGTATAAGGATATTGATTCTTTTGAAAGGAAAGTTACGGGTTCGGTGATAATATCATTGTTGTTTATTCTATGGTTGGTAAGGGTGGTCCCATTGCCATGGCTGGCAATGGAGTTTCAAGTTTCAACACGGTTCATTGTTTTTGGCGTTTGTCTTTCCTTTCTTTGATGAAATATTTCGAATATCGTAATTAGTAGATTTTAAATTTATTCGTGTGTCCTATCTGTGACCCATCTATGCTATAAAGTCCTAGCCGTCCAAAAAATGCGGGGCACAGACTATTTAGAAAAAAAAAAAATTTCCTAATTTGATTTTTCTTTTGCATATTAAATTTTTGATAAAATTAATCTTTTCTTCCATTAACATAAAATTTACTTTCATTCTCAAACATTCTTTTGGTTTATTTTAATTCTTTAACTTTTAAAAAAGTTTTAAACACATATCCTTTTTTATTAAAAACTCTAAATTTATTAGGAAGTTTTGTTGTTTTGTACTATGTGTACTATATATTACTGTTTATCGTCTTCTTCTTTAGAACTCTGATCTGGTTTTTAGCACTTTTTCTTCTTCTTTTTCTCTTTCATCTTCATCTTCTTATACTCAAAATTTCATCTTCTTACTATTAATAACAAATACTTATCCTCAAATCTCAAATCATAAATAATTTAATTTTCTAATACACATTTTCTATTTCTGGTAAATTTGAACACACATTCTCATTTTTTATTTTATTAATTTTTCATACTACCCTAACCTCTCAAACTTTCATTAGCAAAAATACTGTGTGTTCCAGAAGCATAAAACATAATATAAAAATAAACACATACCACCAAAGATGAAAAATGAGTATTTAGAAAGTTAATTTGTTTATGATTTGGGATTTCGAGATGAGTGTTTAGTGTTAGTGGCAAGAAAATAGAGTTTTGAGTATAAGGAGATGACGATAAAAGGAAGAAGAAAGAAGAAAAGTTACTGGAAACCAGGTTAGAATTCTAAGAAGGAAGATCATGAACAGTAACACAGTACTGTGTGACACACAATAAAACTTTCATGGAAAAAGACATGTTTAAAACTATTTTAAAAGTTAGAGGACTAAAATAAATAATAAAAAAATTAAAGTATAAAAAATTTTACCTTAAAGTTAAGAGACGAAAAGAGTAATTTTACTTAAATTTTTTATTAGTATTTATTTTATATAGGAAATAATTATCTGTTAAATTTTTTATTTAATTTTTCAAAAAAATATTTTGATTAAAAAACTGAAAATAATGGAATTTTTAATAATAAGCCTCACAATTACTCTTGCCAAAATTTTATTTGTCTGTCAAAATTTTTTATTATTAGCTTAGTTATACTTTTAGTTTCTATAATTTTTTAACTCTCAAAATATTATTTTAATCTTTAATTTTTAAAAATTTAATATTTTTAGTCATTAATGAGACATGATTTACTTGAATTATCTTTATTCTACATTTTAGTCTGTATAATTTTTCTACAAATTAGTTCATATTATTTTAAGTTGTAACGGTGTTAACATGGATCACAACATAAAATAATATACAATATATAAAAATTAAAATATAGATTTTTTATATGTATGGACTAAAATGAAGTATAGTTATAAAAACTAAAATAGAAACATTAATAAGTATAGGACTAAATTTTTTATAGTAATAGAGATGAAAATAGGTAAAGTTGTTCGGCAGAGTTACAATTTAACATTTTTAAAGTCTAGCCCGACCTATCCTATTTAATTAATAAGCTTAATTTAGATTTTTTAAAAATTTTAATTAATTAAATAAGTTAGACTTAAACTTAAGAAAAATTATATGTCTATTAAAATAGCTTATTTAAAACTCATAAAATTTATATTAATATATTAAATAATTTTATATAAAAATTATAACATAATAATATATTAAATAAATTAAATTTTAAAATAAATAAAATTTTAAATTAAAAATACTAATTTTTTCATTGGAGTTAAAAAGTGTATCAACTACACACTTTCTACAAAAGAAAGCCTTACTTGTTAGAATCTTTTGCGTATATCTTATATGCACAATGTTGATTTACATTTACATGGTCTCAATTAAGTATGTCTATGGCTGGTTCATTTCATTTCATCTCATCCATATCTTTTTATGCACTTATTTATATTATATTATATGTAACTTTTTTTAGTACGAAAACACTAATAAGATTAAGCATGCTTTTAAAAAGGTCAGACTTAATAAAAAGTCTGTGATTAATAATAGGTCAAATTTAAATTTCAAAATCATTAAATAAGTCAGACTTATTTATATAAAATTTAACCTATTTTTATTCTTACATAACAGGGACTAATATATAAATAATATTTTATATAAGAATCAAAATGTTTACATAACAGGGACTAATATATAAATAATATTTTATATAAGAATCAAAATGTAAAATTTTTATATGTAACGACTAAAATAAAAAAATAATATAAGTGTAGCGACTGTAATTGAAAAATGTAGGAAAAAAAATTTAGCTATGGAAGAGAATCTGAGCAGCAAAACATTTCTTTAATTTTCTTTTCCCCGAAAATGTTACACACATTTTAGGCAGCAGTGCTCAAGCAGGCTTAGCCTAACTGCTTTACTATAAGTTTTCGGATCATGGAACATCTCAGCTGCCTTTCAGTACCTTTTTTTTCAAGTTTTATTCACTAATGCTAAGCACTAATTAAAATTATTTAAAATAAAAAATTATTAAAAACTATATAGAGAATGCATTAATAACACTAATAAAAAAATTTTGTTTTTTAATTTTTAGCCGATCCGTTAAGAATAATAACATTTGCCTTTAACTTAATACTAGCATTTCAATAACCCTTATGTGTGATTGTACTAATGGATCATGTTATTATTTCTAGAACCATTGAAGCAAGAATATTGGATTTACAATGCAGCCCCGGAAACTTACACAGAATGCTTTGATTTGATTAGGTGCTTAAATGCCTGCAAAACAAGGCTAAACCAAGTACCTTTTTGGCTGTCCTACCTTTCATATTAATAATTGTAACTCTCAGCAAGCAGATTTGGCAAATTTCTTCAATGGCACTGTATGCATATGCGGCATGGCATTAGTACTGCAATAGCCTTAGAACTTAAGCACGCAAACTGTATCATATTGCCTCATATCATCATCATCATCATAATAATAATATCTTGCTTTGGCTTATTTATGTCTATCCCAGACTGTTGATGAATAATATAATCACTACAAACTTACATCTAACAAATTCTTTTGGAAAGTTTTAAATCACAGGAAGAGAGATATTGGCAGCCAATTTTCACACCCACAAGAAGATAATTCTACTTGTTATCGCTAATTTTGAAGGAATTTGTGCAATTGACATGCATTTAACTATTTTTAGCCATTAAGGTTAGAATCATGGTAGTTAGTATTGTACGATTCGTGAAACGATAATACCAATTCCATTCAATTCCTTAATTCAAAGATATGGATCATAGGAGAGTATCAATTTCGTCCAGAATCGTTCCAGAATCGCGTGAATCATAGAGCTAAATTACGATTTTAGACGGTAGCGTATGATTTATTTTTGTTAACGGGACAAACTTATTATTTGAATTTTAACTTGCTTTTAAGAATATGTCACATTATTAGCTATACACTATTTTGATTTTCTTTTATGTTACAATAATCTTATATTTATGTTTTAAATTATTGATCTTGCGATTTATGATACAATTCAATTCACAATTTAAAAATCAGGTTTCATGATTCCCAACTTAAATCCCAATGATTCACAGCTTAAATCCCGATTTAACTATTTTGCAAGCACATCTTTTGGTGTCCTTTTGATTTTGTGAAGTACTTTTAGATGCATGTATACAAAAAATATCAAAACTAAAAGAGATAAAAGATAAACATATACAGTATTATATATGGTGTTAACTTTTAGATGTTCAAATAACGAAACTTAACGTGAAATAGTCACAACTCACAAGATTTCACAATGCTCAAGCACAAGAGTATTTCATAAGCTGAATTTCGGAAGAACAATTAGATTATCTAGTCTTCAGAACCTCTCGACAACATAGGGGACAAGAAAGGAATTGAAAAATGTTACTCTTAATTTGCTAGTACCTAATGGTTACTACATATTCTAAAGTGTGGGGCTATAGCAGAAATGCATTGATACTTCTTAGTTCAAATAAGATAAAATTGAATGACATGCTATCTACCTGGACTTGAGACACAAATCAATTGCACTTACACATTTACAGAGTGACCTTATGTTTCACAAGTATTTTCTTATCTTCTTGTCTCTCTTTTTCACTCTCACTCAATTAACTCAGTATCTGTCAACTGCGTTACATAGGAAGAGCAAAGGGAAACAGAAATGGCCTTAACACTGCTACTGCAAGGTCCCCCACCTTCATTAGCCTCACTGACAATGTTGGCCTGTGACCACTCTGCAATCCTTTTTCTTTGAAAAGTCAGTTTTTTTCTCCGGTTACCTCTTACTTCATCCTAATCAACAGCATCTTACTTCTAGAATTGTCAGGATTTGCGTGCGTATCTGTTGTCATTGCATTGCGGGTTTTCTTTCATCTCTTCACCCTTTATTATTCTCACAATGATAGATGAATGAAGTCTGTCTTTATGAACTTCTTATTTATATACTGCAACAATCTTATGCTTCTTTCTATTGCAGCTGCCGCGGGAATTGGTATTAAACTTCAATTTGAACAACAAAATTTTAGTGGATGTTTGGTTGCATTGGCCTTTCATTTGTTTATTTAGTTCAATTTTCGCATGGTTCTATCTGATTCCTTCTGTTCATTTTCCAGTAGCTAAGTAGTATGTTTTCACAAGTTAAACTGAAAATAAAGCAGAAATATTACAAAAGTGACTTCGAGTTTTATTTGCAGGACGTTTGCCATCTGACTGAACAAAAGCCGTCAAACACTGTGATACTATCACCTTGGGCCACTTCTATTAATGCTAAACTTCTAGGTCTTCAATACATCAAAAGCCCTCTAAGAAAATATTTTAAGAATATCCATCCAATTTGACAGAAGTGTTGACATATAACAGGTGATAGAAGAAAAATATTGATGTGTATTTACCTTGTGATGAAAATTAAACTAGGCTTAATTGCTTCACCCTTACAAAAATTATACAATTTAAATTTAGTCTCTGTAAATTATTTTGTTAGAATATAATTCCTATACTTTTATAAACTATTATTTTTAATTTTTCAGACAGTCAAGTAATAGCTTTTGATTGAATCACATCAATTAAAAAGACTAAAAACAATAATTCATAGAAAATGAAAACTATATTCTAACAAAAAAAAATTTGATAGAAATCAAGATTAAATTGTGCAATTTTTATAAAGATTAAAAACTTAATTAAACTATTAAATTATTTTAAGAAATGATTACAGGTATAATCAATTATCGTTCATTCAACGAAATAAACATCATAGTTATATGTATTTGATGAAAAGCAATTTCAAAGCAATCCATTTCATTCAAATTGTTTAAAAAAGTATTTTTATAATAAAATAATAAAAAGACAATTTTTATAATAACATTTTATATTTAAATTAATTAATTACTAGAGATAAAATAGGAAACTTAAAGTTAGCTTAAATATAAGTTATTTTTAATAATAAGTTCCACAATTATCATAAACAAATTCCTTTATTGAAGTTATATTCTTTAATTATAATCTAAATCACCAGACACATTTGAATGATATCACCAATAGTGTTTTTTTTTTCATAATTAAATTATAATATCTAAACAAAATCTAATCCAAAAATGCTCTAAGAAGCCAGCTTTTTATTTGACTTTTGCTTTTAACTCTAGTCTGAAATGAAAATATTGACAAGATAGTACTGACTAACGAGAAAGACATATTGACAGAGCTACAGTAACATAATTACACACTCCGATTATATGGAACGCTTTCATTCTTGTAAAACGAATGAACCCTCTATTCTTCTCTCCATGGATGGTGGAGGGGGAAAATTCAAGGGAGAAAACATATCATTAAAACTGGAGGTTGGTGCAAGCTTGAACTCGTAAGGGCCTTCTTTTTGTCCCCAAACCTGCAATCAAATAGGAATAATTCATGTTACAGTTTTCTTTGTTGTTGTCTATATACTATATATCCATATTTGCAACTACAAAGGTAAAGCAATCTGATAGAGTTCCAAATGTGTAATGTGAGTCATGAAGTAGTACAAGACATGGATGACATGGATCAGCTAGTGGCTCAATTCATAGGAAACCCAAAATATGGGAAGTGTATACGTGAGAAAAAGAAGTGTGTGGAGCCTTGGCTGTTTTCTCCTTCATAAGAGCTCAGGTTCACCATCTTTGGTTTCATCATAATACTGTCTCCTTTTATATCATTCTGTTCCTATTGTTCGGTCTGACCTGTCAAATCAGGAGAGCTTAAGAGAAGTGTCGATGCCACCCAAGTTGTCAATGGTTGAATTTCAACAGTCTCTGTAGAAAGAGCTGGGTAAGATGATGGGACATTGCACCTTTGATGCCTAGGGTCCCAATCCAAATGGGAAGGTGTTAGGTCCCATGAACCTAAGTGGACAAGTCCAGTCCAACCCAGTCATGGGACTTGGATTTGGAAAAAATATAGGAGAAATAAGAAGGTGCAGAATGGAAATTAGAAAGAGAAATTAGTCATGGAAAGCAAATTGACATGTAATGGTTAATATAATGGGGGGAAGAGAGAGATCGGGTCAGTTATGCTCTTTTTTTTTTTTTTTGGTTAGTAGTGTGCAAGAGTGTGAACCTTTGTAGGACTGTTATCCTCTTTGCTAATAATGCAGTTCATATCTTTTAATTTGGTCTCTAACAATTGGTCCAACTTGCCAGATACCTTAATCATGGCCTACTTTATATGTAGTCTTAGAGCAAATATTAAAAGTCCGTATTCATAAACTTGTTATCAAGGTGAGGATGATAGAGTTAGCAAGGGCAACTGAGACTGACTTGTTAGGGGTTGTGCAGTATAAAACAAAGTATAGGAGAAGCTCAAATATAGTTTCTGCATTTTGGAATAGAGCCTTTGCCTATAGCCTAACTTGATGGAAATTCAAGTGGAACACAAAATAGGAAGTTCAGAAAGAAGGAAAGGAAAGTTTGGTGGGTCAAGTTTGGGCAATGTTAGGGCTGGAGAAAGCCGAGTCAATAATGGGAAAGACCGAGGAGTGCGTCACTTATCATATGGTGAACTAATAGAAAGGAAGCAAAAAGGGTTGTGTTTCAAATATGACCAAAACTTTCACCCTGTGCATCACAATGCCCTATGCGACAATTTAAGTTAATCATTATGGATGATGAGCAATTGAGAAGGGAGAGGAGGTATTAGCCTTGGAGATGGAGGAGCATCCTAGTAGAGAGCTAGTGTGTTCTACTTGTTATGCGATGGGTCGAGGAGTTAGATTTAAGCCCAAAGCCATAAAAATAAAAGGAAAAATCAAGAGTTTCACCGATAATTTTGGTTAACAGTGGAGCTTCTCATAATTTCATTTCAATGAAGATTGTGCAGTCCTTGGCGTTATAGTATGGCAACACCACCAAGGAGGGAGTCAAATTAGAAGATGGGAACCAAAAATATGTGCCAAGGAGATGTAGTGTAGTAGTTGAGTTGAAAAACTTGCAAATATGCATTGATTTTTATGTGTTCGATATGAAATAAGTCAACTTAATTTTGGCTGTGAAGTGGTTGGCCACATTGGTAGAAGTCCCTACTAATTGGAGTAGAGGAGTGACTGAATTCAAGGAATCAGACCGCGAACAAATGCTTATTCCAGCCCAGTGATATTGATAAAGAAGGACCTTATATGGAGAATGTGTATCAATTATAGAACTCTCAATAAAGCCAAAATTCTAGACAAGTATCTGATCCCTGTTATTGAAGAGTTGTTAGATGAGATGCATGGAGCTTTTTTTACTTCTCAAAGCTGGAATTGAAGTCTAGTTATCACCAGATTCAAGTAAGAGAAGAAGACAGTCATAAAACAGCTTTTAGGACACATAATGGACATGATGAAATTTAGTTAAGCCTTTTGGGTTGATGAATGCACCGGCCACTTTCAATCTTTAATGAATGATGTATTTAGACATTGCTTGAGGAAGTTTGTGTAGGTGTTTCTTAACGACATTTTAATATACAACACTGATTGGAACTCTCATATCCATCCATCCTTTGAGGCATGTTTTGGGCTGCGTTCATGATCATGAGTTGGTGGTGAACCAGAGGTATCAATTTAGTAGACAAGAGATAGAGTATCTTAGCCATATAATTTCAGTAAAAAGAGCGGCCATGGATCTTGAGAAAGTTCGGCAGGTGTTAGATTGGCCAATTCCAAAGTCTAAGAGGAGTTAGAGGCTTCTTTGGACTAACAAAGTATTATAGAAAGTTTATTAAAGATTATGACAAAATTGTCAAACCCTTCATTGGCCTTTAGCCTTTGATGAGTTGAAACAAATTAAGTTGACTCAGGTAACTTTTGATGAGTTGAAAAAAAAGTATTATAGGAGTTAGAGGCTTCCAATGGGGTAAAGTGGCTCAGGTAGCTTTTGATGAGTTGAAAAAATTATTACAGAAGCACCAGTTTTGAGGCTTCTAGATTTTACTAAGGAATTTATAATTGAGTGTGATGCAGCTAGAAGAGGTTTGGGAGCAATTTTGATGCTAATGGTAGGCCTTTAGCCTATTTTAGTAAATCTCTTTTTGAGGAAAACTTAGCTAAGTCTACATATCACAAAGAACTCATGGCATTGGTCTTGTCAATTCAGCACTACAGACCTTATTTATTAGGAAGACATTTTAAAGTTTTTTTTTATCAAAGAAGTTTGAGGCAGTTGTTGCAGAATCGAATCACAACTCCAGACCAATAATATTTGCTTACAAAATTGTTAGGTATAATTTTGAAGTGATTTTCAAACTTGGTCTCCAAAACAAGGCTGCAGATGTTTTATCTAGATGTACACAGGAGCTGGATTTACAGGTTTTGATTTCGAAACTGGAGTGGTTGGATTCTAAGAAAATACAAGGAATCCAACAAGATCCTTTTGTGCAGAAGGTGCTTTCAGATTTGCAGCAAGACCCTTCTTCCAGACCTAGGTTCTCTCTACATTCTGGTGTTCTATTGTACTATGACAGATTGGTTATCCCTGCAACACCGACTTGGATTCCAACATTACTCTAAGAATTTAATAGCACCTTGACGGGTGGACATTTAGGGTATTTCAAAATGTACAGGCAGTTGGCTTAATGTTTTTATTGGTGTGAAATGAAAAAGAGAGTTCAAGAGTTTGTTAAAGAATGCAACATTTGTCAACTGGCAAAAATATCAAGCTCTATCTCCTGCACGATTACTTTAGATGTTCCGGAACAAATTTGGGAGGATTAAAGTCTTGATTTTGTTACTGCTATACCAAAGTCCAAGGGATTTGATACTATTTTGGTGGTAGTTTCTCCAAATAGGCTCATTTCATTCTACTTATTGGTTAATCAATAAGTGGAAAGGACAGCCTGGTGAAGACGCTCTCACAATTTTCACTCAATTTCAAGATGTCAGCCTTGAGGACAAGGCTTCAATTGATTGGGGGTGGCAATGTTAGGTCCCATGAACGGATGAACCTAAGTGGGCACCTAATATAAATTATGCTACACATATATATGCTAAAAAATGCAAAATTAATATCCAAATTAAAGACATATGTATAGTTAATGATCAAAAGTGAGTTAGAGAATGTAACACGTCAAATTTGGATCATCAGTGGGGGGGGGGGTGTTTGTTCAAAGAAGAAAAACAAAACAGAACAATGAAGAAAATCAAAACAGGGAAGGAAATAAATAATCAAAACAAATAAGGAAACTAGAGAATAGAGTGGTCAGTCACCATAAAAAGCTCTAAAACAGATAGTAGAAAATGTCCTGACATCGCCAAAAAATGTCCAGGTCATGTCAGAAATAATTTGGGTTTTGCCAAAGATGAAGACAACTGAACTTGGCCAGAAATGGTGACTCACTAGAAAATAATGGCTGAGATGGAGAACGAAGCAAAGCACTACACTAGGTTCAATTTCGATCTGTTGAAGACAAAGGAGAAGCACAGAAAAACAACAATGTAATAGGGGGGACAAATCTCAAGATTGCCCCACTTAAAAATGTTCCAACATTTAGAAAAGAAGGGCAAACTTAACTTTTTTCCGCGTGTGATGGTGTGATGGTGACCGCAATGCAACAAGCATGGAATTGCAACAAGGAGCCACTCCGCTATGCTCCTCTACGATAGTGGGCGTTAGCACGCTATTGACTACTATGTTTTGAGGTCTAGAATATTTATATGAAGTGAAGGTGAAGCTTGCCAAGCTATGTATGGAGCAACCCACAATCCACTTGTTCAACTTGCTAAAGGAGACAAATTCATCTTATGTGGTTCAAATTAAAACAAGCAATGCTAGAATGGTATGGCAGCAGGTGTGCTATGATAATCCATTTGAGGACCTTTCTATTTTGCTACAAACAAGAAGTGTTGAGGAATATATTGTAGAATTCGAGTTTATCTCATCTAAAGTCAGCAATTTACCCAAGTTAAGATTTTGCCTTTTGAACCTTTAACACTTGAACTAGGTTAGAAATGATAAAAGTTGCTAGATATGTGAAAGCTGAATTGCAAGGAGTTGTCGATGGTCAAGGGAGTTTCTTTTCTAGCATTCAGACTAGTAATTCAAAGGTTCACAATAAAAGCCTTTTGGCCATACCCAATAATTTGGATATGGTTCAATTTGGTTCAAATCAGATTAATTTGGGCATTGGGCACGCATTCAGGTCACAAATTAAGGGGGGCTTAACACCCTCTCTTACTTCTCAAAATGAAAGGGAAAAGAGAGACAGTAATGAATGTAGTAAGACCCTTAAACATCTCTCATACCAGGAGTTCATGGACAAGAAATCTAAGGGATTGTGCTTTAGAAGCAGAGATAAATACCATCCTCTGCACCAAAGTCCAGAAAAGTAACGAGATTATTAATCCTTGGTGATGGTGAGACTATTAATGAAGGAGAAGAGATCATAGCGATTGAAGTTGATGAAGACAAAGACAACCGTCATGAAGTAAAGGCTATGGATCTTTGTGGGGTCACCAGCGATTTATTACAAGGAATGAAGACTATGAAGTTTGAAGGCAAGCTTAACGGAATTAGGATTCTAATTATTGTGGATAGTAGTACTTCACACTAACAAATTTTATTTCATCTCCAGTGACTACTGCTCTAGACTTATTACTTCTTGTTGCAGCCCAAAGTCCTAATGGGCCGAAGGTGCCAATGGTCCATGAAGGGAATAGTGCATCAGGATCCTACAGAGTGTATGTGAGGAGGAAGAAGGCTGTGGGCCCTAGGAATCCTATTGAATCTAGTTAGGTGGCAGAGGTAGTTAGAGGAGAGAGGGAATGACAATTGCATAAGATCAGAAGAGGAGTATGAGAGAGGGGATTCGATTTTTGTTTGCATTTGTTGTTTTGGATAGAGAAAACCCTTGTTTTCCCTATTAGGAGCTGATGCTTTGGGCAGTGGAGTTTTACCTCCACTTGTAGTTCCTTTATCAGTCCATTAATACAATATTCCATCGTTTTTCTTCCATCTTGCCTTGCTGTTATTCTATTGTGTTTATTGGTTCCTAACACTTCTACTGAAGATTTGAGTATCTGCCTAGGTGATGGACATAAAGTTATAACGCGTGGAAAATGTTCTAAATCATCTGAAATTAGAATTCAACTTGGTGGCATTGAAATTACTATTAAAGCATATGTACTGGATTTAGGTGGTCTAGATATAATATTGGGGGTTGCTTGGCTTAGGAATTTGGGGAAAGTTGTTATGGATTGGGGAGAAATGACCATGAATTTCAAGCATCAAGGCAAATCAGTTTAGCTAAGAGGGCAGAATAATGACAGCATGGTTTCTCCAGAAGGACATGCAGGGATTGGGTTCATTTAACAATTTGTTAAAAGGAGTTAATGACAGAGCCAAGAGAGTTAAGGCACAATGAAGTGGAAGATAATAGAGTTGATAAACCACAATTGACCCCTCTACAGTAGAAGGAACTCACTCAACTGTTGGAGACATGTCCCGAGGTTTTTAAGGATGTGTTAGGGCTGCTTCCAAAGAGAGCTACTAAGCATAAAATTGTGTTGCAACCAGGAGTTGGACCAATCAGTGTTTGATCATATAGGTATCCTCATTTGCACAAAAGTATGATTGAGAAACATGTGCATGGCTTGTTGCAACAGGAAGTTATTAGACACAGTTCTAACTCCTGAAGTCCAGTCATATTGGTTAAGAAGAAACCAACGTGGGAGTTTTACACAGTTCTAACTCCTGAAGTCACAAAGGACCCAGATCTTGAAAGACATAATTTAGGATTTACAGGCAGATTCTACTTCGAGATCCGGATTCAGTCTTCAGAAGGGACTTTTACTCTATAAAGGCAGGTTAGTCATATCTTCTACTTCAACTATAATTCTCTTGCTTCTGCAAGAATTCCATTCCTCTCCCACAGGACACTGAGGTTTTTTTAGGACATATAGAAGAAAAGTAGGAAATTTATATTGGATTGAATTTGTGCAGGGTTGTGATACTTGTCAGCGACAGAAATATGCTACCACCTCTCCATATGGTTTGTTACAACCCCTGCCCATTCCAGATCAAGTTTGGGAGGATATTTCACTCAATTTTATTACAGGATTACCTAAATTGAAGGGATTTAAGCAGTTGTACTTGTTGATTGCTTGTGAATGTAGGCATACTTTATTCTACTTAAACACCCATATACAGCCATAAGTGTGGCTGCTGTCTTTGCAAGAGAAGTGGTGAAGTTGCATGGCATACTGCAATCAATTCTTACAGATCAGGATCCCATATTTGTTAGCATATTTTGGCAAGATATATTCAAATTGCAAGGAATGGTGCTGAAGACGCCTTCCTCTTATCATCTAGAGACCAATGGACAAATCGAGGTAGTTAATAGGTGTTTAGAGGTATACTTACGATGTTTTGCTTCCAAGCAGCCCAAGTTGGTAGGAATGGTTGTCTTGGGTTGAATTGTGGTATAACACCACTTTTCATGCCTCTCCTAGGGCTACTCCATTTGAGGTGGTGTATGATCGAAAGGCTCCAACAGTTGTATGTTTTATCCCAGGTGAGACTAAAGTAGCAGCTGTGGCTCATAAATTAGAGGAGTGGAATGAAGCTTGAAGGCAACTAAAATATAACTTAACTAAGGCTCAAGAGCAAATGAAGAAGTATGCAGGTTCAAGTAGGAAGACAAAAGAATTTGAAGTGGGAAAATGGGTTTTTCTTAAATTGCTATCATATATGCAACAATTTGTTGCAAAATTAGTCAGAAAATGCCCCCTAGATATTATGGTCTCTTCCAAGTGTTGGAGACGTATGGGAGTGTCACCTACAAACTAATATTACCAGCTCTTTCCATGGGTAATGTGATCTGGATCATGTAGTACAAGGCATGGATCAGCTGGTGGGCTCTATCCATGAGAAGCACAAAGTATGGAAAGTGTCTATGCATATCAAAAAGAAGTGTGTTAGGGGTGAAAGTTATCGCTACATTTCGCTGGGCTGGGCAAGTTGTTATGCCATACAGTATGCTTATAGGAGGAGGGAGAGAAAAGAGAGAGATAGGAATTGTTATCTGGTTGTTGTTGGAGAGAGAATACTAATGCCTTGGCTCTGGTTTTTCATTTGTAAGAGCTCAGGTTCACCATCTTTGGTTTCATCAATAATATTATCTCCTTTTACATCATCATTCTGTTCCTATCATAATCCATAAAACTAGTCAAACTAGATAAAACGAGATAAAGAAAACTGACTTGATTGCCATCGTCATCATAACCCCTATCCCAGGTATGTATCTCATTGTTTTTCATAACTGCAAGTTCTGAAGTACAGTAGGTTGCCCCATTCTGCTACAAAAGAGAGTATAGATGTTCAATCCAACTCTTATGTATAGTAAAAGTTGTAAAAGGACGAGGATGAGAATATTAAGACAATAGTTTGAACTGAAAATTACCCATGAATTAGGAAATCCACCAGGTGGCGTTGAACCTTCATATAAGCAACGTTTTCCACGTGGACATCGCTTAAGATGTACTGTTGTTAAATGTTCTGCAATATCCTGCAAAACAAAGTACGTGTTACAATTGTTCAAATACAAAAACTCGTCATGATCCCATAGAACATACTAAAGCAATTACCTAAGAAACTGTCAACCATAATAGATTTTTGTCAATTTAAGTGTAAACAAAAATAACCTAAGTAAAGCCAAAACAACACACACAGGAAAAGCAAGAAAAGAAATGTAGGACAACATTATAATCAGAAATGCAGAAGTGACAAATCAATCCACAGATATATTTCATTCTGGTAATTAAGCTAGTAGCATTTCATGAAAGAAAACTCCATATCCCATTCTGTACAGGTAATATACCCAAGAAGCCAGCCAAGCTTTTACATCCTGCTTAGGTAAGTCATTGAATTATCATCGCAGCTCCTTATAAACAAAATTAGGGGGAAATAACAGCTTCAACTCCTCAGACAAACTTGAAAATTTCTTCACTCATTTGATCAATTATCATTTAAGAGTGGCAGCTGATATAAAGATGCATTTCACTCACCACTCTACCTTTATCAACCTCAGAAACTGGCCAATTAGATTAATGGCATCTAAGATATTTTGTAACATAATCCTTAATCATTAATATATTATGCCGTATTCAAACAGAAATATGTTTATACCCAACACTTCATTTCAGATGTGATGTCTAACCAATCTCAGGATATCCTTCAATCTATCTACAAGACTACAACTATTATATTTCAAAAATCTAAAGATTATACCTCTTTTTCGGCCTCTTTTCCCCCTTCTTTCCTTTTTTTAATCCTAAAAATAGCTTTTATTTTTTCACCACTCTCTTTCTTTCCTTTTTCTTCTTCACTCCACCTCTACAGCATTTCTTTTTAACATCCTAAGGCTTTTCTTTTTTTAATTTTCAAATCATTTTCTTTTCTGTTCCACTTGGTCACTGCTCTGTCTCTAACCAAAAAAGAAAAGAAAAGAAATGTTCATAAAGTGTATGCCTCTAACTCTAAAGCTAGGATCACAGTATGAACCATGAACATGACAAAATGCTTACCCCAATCACTTCTTCTGGCTGTGGACGCTGATCCTTCGGTCGATCACAGAAATTTTTGTACTCCTCCATGTCCCTAATTGCATAAGTACTCAACTGCCATTGAACAGAAGTTAGTATTCATGCTCAGATTTAAACAAAATATAACAGCCACTTGAAAACTGTAACAAGAAAGAGAATAGGCTATTCTTCTAAAAATGAAATAAAAATGTAAAACAGAGTGGTATCATGCTCCTAGAAATCAGAGCAAAAACATAAAACAAGTTTCCTTGTAATGTAGGACAACAGTTGGATCAATTATACTTAAATGTTGATACTGTTTGGATCAACTATACACACAAATATAGTATGGCTACTCAAATCTACAATATCCTAACATTTAATTATAATTTGATCCCTTTTCTCCTGCATCACTGTGTACATGTAATATCAGAAAAGCTAAAATTTCAGAAAATTTTACTACTTTTTGTAAGGAAGGCTTAGCATAATTTTTTGAATGCCATTCTAGAGAAAAGTCATGGTACACACCCTTGAAAGAAGATTTCAATATTGTCTTATGAAGCTAGAGATATCAGTAAGACAAGGCATCAGCATCAAAATCATCAATATACACAAATCATGATACTCAAGGCAAGTGTGGTGTGGCTAACTTAACTACTCTTCACAGAGAAAACTTATCACAAGCATTAGAACAGGTTTCATATAACAAAGTGCTAGAAGAATGGAAAGGGCATCAGCATCATTGAAGTGAACAAATACATACCTCAACATCACATTTCAACTCTTTAGGACAAGGTTTCACCATAAGAAACCTCTGCAAAAAAAAATAATAATAATAACAATGAAAATAAAGATTAGATGTTTTTTCAGTCAATACGAAAAACTGAAAACAATAACATAAAAAAGTTTAACATGCAGACATTTTTCACCAAAGCAAATAGTCAATGGAAGCATCTTGATGTTGTTTATATTTCAAATACAAAGAAACAAAAGAAAAAAATGTAAGATATATAGGTACCTGCCGAAAGGGTTTTTGTGGACTTCTCCAAAAAGCCTAGCAGCACAAAGAAAATCTTCATTTGAGCTTATCTTGAAAGCATAGATAACAAAAAAGATTGAAAACTAAAAGTCACAAACAAAGAAGGAACTTGCATACTTATATAACATTCCTCACCTGTTCAAAATACAAGACCTTAGAACCATCCACTAGCTCTGCTGCAGGACACGTAAGCATTCTGCAAATACCAAATGAAAGGATAAACAACTTATGCAAACCAAATAAAACCACAATTTAGGTGTGCTAATGAATTGGTAGAAACATAACATACCTAATATTAAAATAGTTATCAGGGTCTCTAGAAGCTTGCTCCTTTGAATACTACAATTATAAACAATTCAAAATTAAGAAATTAAAACGAAGAGAGTTGAAGAAGAGCGGAATGAAAAAAGGAGAACCCTTTGGCCGGTGAGGGACTTGGTGACAAAGCGAGCATGGTCCCAACGCGTGGTGGACTTGCGGAGTCGCTTGACGAGAAGTGCACCACCAATGAGTAGCAGAGTCTTAACGGCTAACCCTCGAGCACGGTTCCATCCATTGGAATCTGAACCCGTACCCATCTTCTGTGTTTTTAAGGAAATGAATAATAATAATAATGATAAGCAATCATGGAATCAGACTTAGTTGCGGAGCAATCTCTGAGTTGGAGAAGGAGACCACCTCGTTCCTCTCTCTTATTTGTCACTGGTTTATGAATTGTTCATCATTCAGAGCCAGAGAAAGAGAGAAAAGAGGTTTTAATTTTGATTCCACTCCTTATGTTTTCTGCCCAAATGAATCTTCATCAAATTCATTTGTGAATTTGTACCCAAAAAAAAAAAAGGAATATATCAATAAAAATTGGGCATCTTTGGCTAAAATTTAGAAACACACTCCTATACTATGAAGTTTAAATTTTATTCTTAAAAATAAAATGATCCGAATTATTCTCTTTTTCACGTAATAACATGTTTCTCTTCTTTTTATGAAATATGTGTTTTAGATTTTCATATGTATTGATATTTTTCTTTATTAAGCAGTAATTTCATTGAAATAACCTTTTAATTTTTACCTTGGTTATTTTCTAATTAGTGTAATTTTTAATCAACAATAAATATAATAAAATATGTGAAATTTATTATTAAAATGCATTTTTATCAATGACCTAATTTTTAAAAATTTTACAAAACTAAAATTTTTAAATTTATATACTTTCATATTTTACTTTATATTATATTTATAATTATTTGAGTAATTCAATCTAATTTAAATGGTGAAGCTTAAAAAATATACATAATTTTTTATATGATTTAGACTAGACATACCAATGAATATTTTATTTTATGAATACTCTTAAAATTTACCTATATAATATTATATCAACAGTATTCACTAAATTTGTTCAAGTTAATTTTTTTTTAAAATTTATTTAAGTAAATTTAAAACTAAGTCTAATGCAGGTCTTACACAAGATTTAGAAGGTCAACATGCTAAGAAAAATAGTTTATTTATTTGGCATATATTACTTAATGCAATCTCGATGTAAAAGAATTTGATCAAACACAGATTGATAATTTCTTTGAAAACTTGTAAGTTGTATGATACTGATGATGATGATATATTATATCTTTTTTTTACATTGCGATATCTCTATAAAATTGTGGTACATAATGTTTGAATGATTTGATGTCAATTTATACTTACCTGAAATTTTACACAAAATATTACTAAACATATGTAAAATCTAACGTAGAAAAAAGAAATGAAAGAGAATTATAATGATATAATTTACAGTATTATGAACAATTTAGCTTCAGTAAAATAATATTCTTTTTAATAATAATATGTTAAATGTTAGTTAAATGTTTAATTTCAGTGATTTTACAAGTTTAACTGTGAAATAATTATATAATTTTGAGTTTTTTAAAAAATAAATAAAATTGAAATACATGTTATGCAATAATATTGATTAATAAATTTAAATATATTAATTTTTTTATTAATCCACCTGTTGAATGTTGAAGATATTTAAACCCCTCAAATTTTGGAAGTATCATAGAATTTTCCTAAATAGATAGTTGGTCAAAGCAAAAACATGTTGTGACACGGTGTTTCCAGAGAGAGAGAATAAAAGGGTGAATTGAGATCTCGAGCGACAGACATGATAAATCGCAGCCATTGCTTCAAACCTTCAAATGCGCTCTCTAAATAACATTTTGACAAAACAACAAAAACAAACAAATACCAGCAAAAAGAAAGAAAGGAAGAAAGAAAATTCATAAACATTATTTTTTGAAAATGAATTTTGCAAAACTCAACGACTCGCCCATGTTCCGACAACAGGTTTCGTTCTAAATATTCTTTTTCCTCATCATCTAAAGATTGTAATCATTCTACGAATCAGGGTGCTTAAGAAAACACACATAATTAAGAACATTGATGTTTATGTTCCTGTTACGTAGAAATATTTATATATGCACGCATGTCGTGGTTGGTATTATTTTATTTTCAAGGTTCATTCATTGTTGTTTGGGAGGGTCATGCATGTGGTGTGCTTAACACGAATTGGTTGAGTAATTATGTATGTGTCATGAATGGTTGTGGATGCAGCTCCAGTGCATGGAAGAAAGTTCAGAGTCGTTACGCTCGAGATGTTGGAAGTTCTACAAAGGATGTCGAAAGTACACGTACGTGTGTTTCCACGCATTTTTGTTTATCAATATGTTGTTGCACTTTAGTAATATGTGGGGTGGTAGAATATTAGTTAAAAGCGTGTCAATTTATACGTACAATTAGACCCTCACCTCTCCTAAGAGGGTAGATACTTAATATAAATAGAAGAAAGACCCAAGCCTCCATACCTTTGGGGCAAGTTGAAATCTAGAAAGATTTTGCTCAAACCTTAAGTCTCAACAATTAAACAATTCTAAATAATTCACGAGACATTTTTGTTTTGCTTAGCGTACATAGCTATTATAAATTAGTTTAACTGTCAATGTTTTATAATTGCAATTTGTCAAATAATCATTTACATATATATAATAATAGTATATTGATTGTTAGTTAGTTTAGTGCGTTCCCAGCTTGAATTCCAAGAATCTCTCATTATTCACGTATTACTACTGTGTCAAATTGGATAAGACACAGTGTAGGCAAGATTTAAATAGGGCAGGTGTTCAATGGGGATTAGAAAGGAAATATGCAAGTAATAGAATATATGACAAGTTACTAACTGAACAATAATGAGTCCCAAAAAATGATGACAGAATTATAGTGTAGGTGTACAAAAGTTTAAAAGAAACCTACTTCAATGTGATTGCATGAACGTAAATAGCTTGTTGAGGTAACGAATATAAGTGAAAAAAATGTATATTAAATATAAATGATAAAGTTGAAAAATATATAAAAAGTGATATGAACCTATAAACTATAATATTTAAAGATTTTGGGTTGGACGTCGAATCCAAATATGTTTGCAGATGTGAAACATTTTATCTATTGAGAAAAAGAGCTCATGGAGCTCTTGAAGTTTCTTCTAAAATCATCGTACTATTCCTATAATTTGTTGAAACACCAAGTAAACGAAATATTTTGATGAGAGGAAAAACATGTTGGAACAGAGTGGGTTTATGAAGTCTTGGGTTCATGTATCAGAAATAAAGCAAAAAATGGGGAAAGAAAACTATAGGTTTTTACATTTATGTAAATTTTGATTCTTATAAAAAGGTTGAACATTTCATAAGTTAAGTGCAAATACGTGGACAGTTTATGTCTTGCTATTTGGTATAATCAAGGCATACTTTTGAGTATTGAGGTTGATTAAACATATGTTTAGCCACAGTTTTCACGCTCTTAAATTTTAATGCCCCGATATTTTTAACTTTTGTAGGGAAGGGCTTGGAGGGGCATATGATGGAGACATTGCATTTGCAAGTGCCCTTGAAAGTTTTGGAGGAGGGCATAATGATCCTCTATTTGTAACTTTGGGGGGTAAGTCTTGTTGGTCTCTTCCCTACTCTTGCCTTTTTGGCTTTTCTGATAAAATAAACTTGTAAATTTTTTGTCATATGCTTGTTGCTTAGCAAAAGCCATTAACCGGAAATAGGTGTGCAATGTGTTTGGAGATTATAATTTGACTTTTTTCTAAAAATTATAAAATCTATACTAAGTTTTTATTAAAAATTACAAAATTTAATTCAACTCAATTCATTAATGTATTAAATAAAATAATTTTTAACTAAAAAATTTTATTATATGTGTAGGAAAACCGCTATGATTTAGGTTATATTTTTTGGCCATGAGCTCACATAAAAATTTCAGTTGAGCATAACAAGTCATATATTGTAGTTGGATGTATACTCTAGCTCTGTGCATGCTTTGTTTAGGTCGTTAAAGGAACTTCTAAAACTCCTTGGATAATGTGATCTAAATGCTTCAAATATTCTAATAATTTGAAGCATGCTATGTTTATTTCATTTATTCCCATGATTTTTCACCATCATGCTTTATTTGAATTTCCAAGAAAAGAAGTATTTTCTTTTTTGTTATTAATGTCGATAAACTTTGTGTTGGTATCATTAGGACCTGTTATGACCAAATTTGCTATTGCTATGAGAGAAATTAGTACATACAAGGAACTTCTTCGGTCACAGGTAATGATTTGTCTAATGTTGATCGTCTTTTTTATGTTTTAGTAATGTTTTCTTTTATTTATAACATGTTTAGATTTACAATTAAATGCCTATAAATTTACATTTTTTCAACATCATTAGTTTCAAACGATCTATGTTTAGAGACTTGTGGCTTTTCATGTGACTCAACTCTTTCTCAAATCTAATGATATGTCTGTAGTCTTATTGTCTACCTGTGCATCCTTCTAAGTAGGATCAAACTACAAAATGAATTGTTGAAAATCCCTTTACATGATTTTTGAGTAAATAAAAAACAATTGTTCTAACTGATATTGCCAAGCTGACTCTACTTAATTTGGCTTCTTAGGTGGAGCACATGCTGAATGACCGGTTACTGAACATTCTAAATGTCGAAATCCTTGATGTCAAGGTACATTGTGAGTAGCAGAAGTTTTTTAAATGTTTTAAGTATGGCAAATGCTAAGGTACTTTCTAAGAAATCAAAAATGAAAAAAAAAATTGTTAAAAATATAATTAATAAACATTCTTTCGTAATTTTTAATGCAGTCAAATATATTTTTCTGAAAAATGTATATAAAAACCTTTAAATAGTGTTGATTGTTATACCCTAACCTATGGAATGTTAGCCATATCATACTTGCATATAACTCCCAGTAATTTTTTTGGAGGACTTTTATAAGTCATAAGTACGTGATGTTATCCCTCCTCTCTGAAGCCGCTAATGTCATCCCTACAAAACTTCAATTAGTATTCTACAATGCTCATGAGACATATCACTGTCACACAAAATTAAGATAACCTGTCAAAAATAAGATTCTCTCTATTAGTGCTATATAAATGGAATTTATTCAGTTTTTTTTTTATATTTTAAATAAATAACCAATGTGCAAGAATAAGCAGCAACTCTTTAAATAACTTATGAAATTAGGAGTTTAGAAGCATAAAGAAATGAGTTGTAAAAATGGTGACACAAAAGGAGTTGAGTTTAAATGAATAAAGAGCAACCTCTCATATAATAATTCTGCGGAATGATCTAAATCAAATTGCTGAGGAAGCTATCTGTGGTGCCTTATTTCCACAGATTTACTTTAGGCTCCTCCAAATGCAAACATATTTCCAGCATTACACAGTTAAATAAGTGACTCCCCCCCCCCCCCCCCCGGGCAAATTCTATACATTCTCTGTCTATATAAAACACACAAACACACATAAAGTTTAATTATACATTTGATTATTATGTTTCATGTGTAAATTTTAACTCTAAATAATTTTATTTAAATTTATTCTCTATTTTTTAATTGTTATAATAAACAAATCGTTAATTTTCTCTTCTTAAAATTCTTAAATTGTTATTTTCTTTTTCAAAAATATCATGAATTAAACTAATTGCATGATATCATTTTAACTCTCTTTCACTTAAAATTCATCAATTCAAATATCATATTTTTACTCAAATTTTTTTAAAAAAATCAAATGTTTATCCTTTTGAACACTCACTTCACATTTTATAAAGTCCTTTAATTTGTAATTTAAAACTTTTCAAATTATTTCTTATTTCAAATGTGTCATAAACCCTCAATTATTTAAATAAATAATATAAAAAGAATGTCAGGGTTTTGTGCAGATAAAAATTAAATAGCTTAATTGTAACATCTGAAAAATGAAATGGTTAATTTAAATATAAAAATGACTGCAAGATAAAAATATATATACTTAAACTAATTTTTTAATTTAATTGTTTTTAATAATATTTTATTTTAGCCACCCCAATAAGATTTACTTATATCTGCCACTGCTTTCAAATAGGCAAATGGCTGTACTTGAGAAAACTAACACTCAGAATTTGAGTCTCTAATTTGAATCTTTAATCAACCAAAACTTCAAGTTCAAACCAAAAACATCATCTAATAGGTGACAACAATCTTTAGCTTAATAAAAATTCTGGAGCAAAGAATTCTTGACCTTGATTTCAAATGTTTACTGTCTTTGGGCATCTTATACAACAATTCAACGAAATGAATTATGCTTAACATCTAAGGCTAACACTGTGAATCACTCGTTTTTATCTATTAAAATCTTAAAGATCAAAAGATGCCTTCATTCTTTGCTAGCATTGGCTTGAAATTATTTGTTTTGTATTCTGAGGTTGCTATATGCAATTTTATGTACGTACCAAATTTGGAGCAAAGAATCTATATTTTATTTGTTTAAAAAGAAAATTTTAATAATTTAAAGTAATGAAATCAGAACTCTGATGAGAGTTGATTTTCATATGTTCAACAAAATATTTATAACTATTGCCTTCAAATGGTTTGTGATCTTTTTTACACTTTTAATGCTTCAAGTGATGCTTGCAGGAAGCTCGAAGACGTTTTGACAAAGCATCCCTCGTACATGATCAGGTGCTTCTCAATTTCGTACAAAAATTTCACAATATTACCTCTGCTGCCTCGTTTTACAATGAAACAACATTCTTGCTGTAGTTTCAGTCAAATTCTGTGTTTTAATGTTTAATCGTAATAAACACCAATTAAATTTCTATTTCAGTTGGTAATCTATCATATTCTTACATAATGGACTTTCAAATCACTTTTCATTGTAATGCTTTAGTTACTTCATGAAGTTCAATTTGAGCATGCACTTTCAAGTTTCAATGATTGTCTTGAAGAAATAGCAAAGGAGTAAGATGCATGTGTGTATTCAATGTCCCCAAAACAAGGAAGAAATTCAGTCTATTTTAAAAGAAATTAGATCTGTTGAAAGTTCATTGGCCTATCTCTTCATCATATCACAAATACAATGTGGATTTTATGTTATAGGCACGTGAGAAGTTTATGTCATTGAGAAAAAGCACTAGGATGGATATTGCTGCTGTTGTAGAAGAGGTATGCTATGTAGCTTACCTTTGGCATTTTTACTCATAAATATTGTCTTAGCTTGTCATGGGTTACCATGATCTTTTTTAATCTAATTTGGTAGAGAGACATTCCAGGAAATGCACAATGCAAGAACCGCATTTGAAGAAGCTCGATTCAATTTGGTAATCTTAGTTGAACAAGATATGCTACTTTGAATAGTATGAAATGTATAAGTTTAGCTCTTAACTGCATAACATATTTCACCTCCCATTCTAGGTAGGGGCTCTTCATAATGTTGAGGCCAAGAAGAGATTTGAATTTTTGGAGGCTGTCACTGGAGTTATGGATGCTCATCTTCGATATTATCGACAGGTATATGACATAGTTACATATGACATTTTCCAAATGTAGGGATATGACATAGATATAATGCTGCACTTACGACGTTCTTCAAAATTATTTCTATTGCAGGGATATCAGCTATTACATGATCTAGAGCCTTTCATTATTGAGGTTGTGTTATTTACTCTTCACTTCTTTTACTTTCAACTCACTGAAGATTGGAAATGTGCTTCTTTTCCTTAGATAATAGATTTAGTTTATTTTATTTATTTGTCTAAGGTTAAAATAATACATTTGAAATGCTTAATATAGTATGCTTTCATCAAAACCATAATGACATGTTTCAAGTATCAAGCAAAATTGTAGTTTTGAAAATATTATTGGTTTTTCTCATTTATTTACTCAATGGAATATTCCCTTTCTTGTATCTAACATGTAGGTTTTGGCTTATGCACAAAAAGCAAGAGAAAGTTACAATGAGGAGCAGATTTCTCTTTGTGAAAGAATGTTAGAGTACAAAAAACAAGTTCATCATCAAAGTATGATGTCCTTGAATGGCCCTTATACTTCTCCAGGTAAAGATAGAGCTCAAGTGCAACCTTTTTCTAGGATATCAAATGAAGTGGTAGATGCTGTAACAGAATCTGCTGCAAATGGAAAGGTATTTAAGGGCATGATGCTTCACTCATTCTCTGATAGAATATGAATTCACTTCATTCTATATAGCTATTCATTTGAGTCCTATCCATTGGCATCTCTTCATCTCATAAAGTGCAACATTTAGGTCCAAATCATTCGACAAGGGTATCTTTCAAAACGATCCTCCAACTTAAGGGGTGACTGGAAGAGAAGGTATTTTGTTCTTGACAGTCGCGGAATGCTTTACTACTACCGTAAACCCTGGAATGGGTTACATGTAAGTATGCAACTGAAAGTTAACTACTCGTAGCATGTTTGCATTCACATTTGAATGAGTATGGATTCATGTTTACTTCAACGCTACAGGTTATAGATTCTTAATTGGATTCACGTTTATAGCTTTAACAACGTGTTTCCAAATATACATTAAGTATTAGTACTGTAGGTTAGGTAATGCTCATTTCATCACCTTATCTTGTTAATAAATAAGCATATTATTTTAGGGTGGCAACCAAGCATCTTTACAAAAGACTTGTGCTGCTGACAATAGTGCTGGGATTCTGAGTCGATTGCTTTCTTCACATAACCATGGAGTTGTCCCTGATGAAAAATCCGTAGCACGTCATATAGTGAACCTATTGATATCAACAATCAAGATTGATGCTGAACAATCAGATTTAAGGTTTTGCTTCAGGATTATTTCACCAACAAAGAGTTATACATTGCAGGTACTCATCCCAAAAATTTAATATATGCAGTTTGGCATTTATAGTTAATATTACTCCTCACTGAGGAAAAATGGCAGGCAGAAAATGCCCTGGACCAGATGGATTGGATGGAAAAGATAACTGGTGTAATTGCCTCCTTGTTGAGTGTACATACACTGGATAAGGTACATACTTCTGTTTTGGCTTCTGTTTACTTGCATTAAACAAGACAGTGTCTTAATATATTATGTGGGTCTAATATATAATTTATAGACCTTAATTATGATTTACTTAGTAAAATTGCAAAACCTTTTAGCATTATCATCTAATATTTGTTAAAAGAATTAAACTTTGATAACATCAACCTAAAAGGTTTAATTCTGTTATCTGTAACAAATCATCATTATACTGTGCAAAAGAAATTAACAGTGCCAAATATATATAATTATAATTAGTGCTGAGAAATTTTTGTCACCTTTTTTATAAGCATCTAGAATTTCTCATCTAATGTCTTGCTCATTTGAAATTGCAATGACATGGAATGTTTCTTGACCAATTCTTAAGAAAAATTCTTCTATATGCATCCTCTAGTTCCTGAATTAATTGTGACTACTATAATTATTAAACTATTATGTGACAGTCAGATGACTCAGAAAGCGGCGATTGTTACTCTGCTAGCAAGATTGATTCCTTACAAAGTTCTCCAGATGATGATCATGCATCAAGTGGAGATTCTGCATCTGAAACCTTGCAAAAGACCAAGAACATTATAAAAATTGGAAAGCCAATTGATGTTCTTAGAAAGGTTAGCGGGAATGACAAATGTGCTGATTGTGGTAACCCTGACCCAGATTGGGCATCCTTAAACCTTGGCATCCTTATATGCATTGAATGTTCTGGTGTTCACCGTAACCTTGGTGTACATGTATCAAAAGTAAGTAGTTGAGGTTGCATATTTAAGAGTATGTTGTTGTATTGTACTTGGTTTGCATCTTAACAATTCTAAATTGTCCTTTTTTCGGTTTTGTTTTTTAATTGAGCACAGTATATTCTTAGTAATTTTTGTGCAGTACTTATTTTATTATAAAAAATCGTAACTTCAGCCCTTTAAGCACCAAAAAATAGTAAATTTTTAAATTTTAATATAATAAATAGTTAACAAAAAAAACGTTTTATTATTAATCGTGAAAAACAAAAGGCTTTCTTTTTTTCACTCCTCGTACGTGCAATTAAGGTGGAGTTAAAACATTTTTTTCCCCAGGTAAGATCGCTGACACTTGATGTGAAAGTATGGGATTCCTCTGTCTTAACCATGTTTCAGTCACTAGGGAATCTCTTTGCAAACTCAGTTTGGGAGGAGCTGTTGCATTCAACAAGTACTTCACAAACTGATGACACTCCAGACGGGTAAGTTTTGCCATAATTGATGGGATTAACTAATTAAATTTCCCCTAACATGGACCCTGCAATGTAGTTCATCCAAGGTACCCAAAAAGTTATTTCACGCAAGAAAACCAGCACATGATGATCCTATTTCACTGAAGGAGAGATTCATTTTTGCAAAGGTAATAACTTACAAGTTATTTCCTAGTTGGGTAGGTGAAATGAACCCTTTCAAGTTTTCAATTTTACGATTCTTAGCTTAAGTTTCTAGCTTAGGAAAACAATAAATCTGCTCTATCATTGTATTGAAGAAGCTTGGTATTCTATAACCCAGAAAAAATAACCATGGGATTAGGATATTTATTTACCCTTGACAATCAATTTGTGGCACCCTATTGCCATTTCCTACATGATTTGCAACCAGTTACATTTTAGATACCTAAGAGGAATGTCTAATCCTTTTCTTTCCTCATTTTTTTTTTATTAAAAAAAGAGTATTGATTAATTATATTTATTACTTATAGTCCTAAATATAAGAACTCTTTTATCTACTTTAAAATTACTTTTAAAAAAGCTAATTTTTAGTAGCTAGAAGAGATCTTGTTACAAAAGTATTTCATAATGGGAGGCTAAATAATGTCAGAGAGATAGAAATTGATAGATTGTTTCGTTGCAGTATTCTGAGAAAATATTTGTTCGGCGGGTGACAAAAAACAACCGTCTCCTTTCGGCAGCACAACAGGTAGCAGCAAGCATCTGTGCCAATGACAAGAAAGCAGTGTACCGACGCATTGTCAAGTCAGATGTCGATGTCAATCTTGTTAGTGGGGAAGCATTATATGGTATCTTTTCTTATCCCCAAACTCTTCAAATATTATTATTTTTATAAAAAAAAAAACTTGTTAAACAAGTTATGTGTCAAAATGCATCCTAAAAAGAATGAATTGTTGTGCAGGCTTTTCTTCCAACATGCCTTCTTCAACTAATTCGAACATATCATCTCAAAGTAAGATTGAAATAATGGAAGACTTCCAAGATGGTTCTACTGCGCTTCACCTGGCATGCCTAACTGGTGATGCTGCAATGGTAGAACTGCTCCTACAACATGGCGCAGATGTAAATGCTATTGATTCAAGAGGTCGAACACCACTGCATTACTGCATTATGAGGGGAAAGAATGCAGCTGCAAAAGTGCTTATTACAAGGTACTTATTTTCAAAGATTTCTTAAACACCTCATTTTTTTTATTGCACCTCTTTGATTTCACTCATTGGATTTCTCTATCCATATGCAGATAAATGTAAATACATAGATTTTGAATATCATTTATGAGCTGTCTATTGCGATTTTTAAGTGTTTAAGTAATTTTTATTTCAAAAAATTCTATTTTTTATGACCGTTATAATGGTAGCGATATTTTATATTGCCAAACTTTAAATATAAGTGACAATACACTCATATTATTTATTTATACAAGTTTTTTAATATGTGCTTAAGGAGATACAATAAGAAATTATTAAATAAAAATATATATTAAAATTTATAACATTTAATGTTATTATTGAACTATATTTTGTAATATCTTATGTTTTATAATAAAAAAATACGATAAATAAATTTTTATTATGTATTGTAGGACACGTTAAAAATAATTGGATATATAAAAAAAATTTATAGACTTAATGCAGATCATTTGCTAGGGGCTTACATTAATTAAGTGCAAATTCTTAGACACTAATATTAAATTAAGTTACAATGTGATACATGAATGTAGTATTTCCCAAGTGCATGAATGAAAACTATTTACTACACATGAAGTTTTTATTCCAATTTCATACATGGGCATTTGGTACTCTCTTGTGAAGGTAATGCATGTTTTCTCAATATTGTAGCTTCGTTCTATTCATATTTTCATTTTTTCAATCAATTTATTCTGTCCCCTTTCCTTGGTAAGCTCCATGCAGCAGGAACTCAAACTTGAGATTAGGTTGGTTGTCTAGGAGGAATTGAAATCTCATGCATAAAATACGGGTTATGCTTTAACCCTGTAGTATCTTTCTCGTTATCCCATGAGAAATATTGCATTTTAATTTTACTAAAATATTATCGTCAGTTTATAAGATTCATTTTAACCATTACCAAGTAGTAAGATTTTATTAAAAAATATTCATTATATAAAAATATATAAGTATTATAAATTTTTTTATTTCTAAAATTTTTAAAGGCGTATAACAAAATCATTAATTTTTTATTACTATCTCTATTCCTGTTTATTTGTCTAAAAGAAGAAGATATTTAATCAGTTATTGAAATTAATTGCTAAAGTTATGAATTTATCTTTTATTAATATATTTTTTTAACTCTTTGGACTACTCAAATAATATAAACATTTTATAGTAAACGTTAACCAATACAAAGGGCATTGGATAAAGAATTAGAATAAAATTGTGTTCAAAAAGTGTTATTAATGCATATTTTTCTCTGATTTTCAATGCATCCCAACATAATTTTTAATAATAAAAAAATACTTCCGAGTCTTAACTAATGTCCTAAGAGCATTGATTGGATAAATCCATATTTTATATAGACAAAAGGTAGAAAAATAGTAATTAATGTTGTTCTTGAACTTCTACATAAACAGATAATTTTTTTTTTCTCGTTCTGGACCAATAAATATATAGAAATGGTGACTGAAATTAACATGCCTTGCAAACTTCAGTTTCCATCATAACTGTCCCATATTGTGTGTGTGACATAATATGCTCATAGTTAGGAAATTTACTAAAAGAAATTACCAATTGTTTCAGGGGTGCCAATCCAGCTGCCGAAGACGAAGAAGGCAACACTCCTCTTAAGCTTGCATCAGAACCTGACACTATTAGCAAAGGCATTCTTGCTCTCTTAAGCAGATGACATGCCCTCAAAACTTACTATAAGGGCTCAAAAAAACCCATGTCTCAGATTTTTCTCTTGGTCCAGATATCAGAAGCCCATAAAAACAAGCATAGCCCAAAAGCCCAAACCAGACGTTTGGTCATTTATTTCAAGAAACAACTAGCCCAAGAGGCTTGAAGCTGGTGGGTTGGTTATGGTCGGCCATGTAGTAAGGGATAGGCTGTCTAATTGGGCTTCTGGTCCATTTTAATTTTCAACTACAGAGCCTGAGTTTTGCAACATTCATCCTTTTCAATTTGTGGAAGTGTGTATCAGGATCGAAGTTATACAGGAATTGTATATAAGTTTCAACCAGGTTTAAGTTCCCATTTTAGTGATGACGACATTGTAGTAGCATGATGATCAATGACAAAAAAACTAAGTGCCTATTTGAATGTATATTAAAATGGAGTTGGGAGGACTTCTAATACATATTATGTGAAAGTAAAAAAAAAATTAAGTTCTCTCAACTCCTTATAAACATTATCCAACCAGACTTTAAGAGGAACAAGGATTATTTTACACAAATTTTCTAAGATCGTAACTATGCCACTGATTATGACTGCATTAGTTAGATTAAATGCATGTTATTTACTCTTTGTGGTGGATTTGTTAGATTCAATGTTCGTACATATAAAAGTCAGCACAATTTAATTTATGAAGGTAATAACCCCCCTAGTTAAATCATGATTTGGCGAAATTCATTTAACCATCATTTTTTCGTGTTATCGTAATTTTCACCCATGTTCTATCAAGCAACATAGTTTTGACTGTTTAACTCCCGAATCGAAATTATACCTCAACCTGCCATTATAGTAAGCCAATGTTTTTTCCACTATCGTACGAGTTGCACTCCTTCCTATGTGTTTTTCCTTTTCTCATTTTCGTTTATTGTCCTAACATGGTGAAGGTTAATCAATGCCTAAATTGAGTTGTTTTCCTGTTTCTGCCAAAATATGATTAGTTTGCGTCACACTGTGATGTAGCCTGCATCATTACTCTCCTTTTTCAAAAAAGAATAATCTTATTTACTAGTCTTTTATTTACCTCGTTTTTGGTCAGTTTATTAAAATAATAATAATTTATTTTTATCAATTTTTTGAGTGAGTATTTGAAAAAAAAAACCATATCTTCAAAATAATTAATTACTAAACATGCACTTATTATATGAAAAATATTAAACATTTTTTAATATTTTCAAGATAGTAAAGATATTTATTTTTTAATAAAATAGTTACAAGTATCCTTAAAACATTAGTTACAGAATTAAAAATTAAAAGTTTTTATAAGAAAATATTGTCAATTATATACTCTCGTTAAATTTTATAATACACTTAATCATAATATTCAATAAAAAAAATTATATATTAATTTTTTAACCAATATTAATAGGACAACAGTAAAAAAGTTTAAAACTAAACGATTTGAAAGGCTTCTCTAGAATCCGAGTTTCATCTCTCTACATAGTTCAAAGATAGGAAGGCTTTGTACCATCCAAATCGAGTTCTGGTTTAAAAGCTTGGAGGGCTCTGCAATACTCAAACCTAAACTCGACCTAAATGAAACACCCCTTCCATACAAAGGCACACAATTAGTCAATAATTATTGATTCCTTGGCCCAAAGCCAAGACAAAAGGGCAAGTCAACCAGACAAAATGACAAGCTTATTATTTTTGCTTGATTTGTTATGACTTTAACCACAATTAATCAAATCAATTATTATTTGAGACTGAGCGAGAGAAGGCATTTTCACTCTCTTATTCTCATTAATTGGTCCAAATTTGAGATATTTGTCATTTGTATAAACATCATTGATATAAACATTCACTCCCGAGCTAGAGAGAATGGTAAATATGGTTCAAAAGAGTAGCTTAGTTTTCAGGGTATAAATTTGTATGCATGCATGTATATAATTACCAACATTGTGTTGGCTTGATCCTCCGTAATGATATATATGGTACATGAGTAATGTTCGAAAAACCAAATTAAGATATTAAACAGACAAAAACTTCATATGAAAATTTGATTAGTTTAAACGGTTAAATATGTTCCAGGTAAGGCTTTTCTATATTTCTATGGTCGCATTCCTCTGCTATCCTCTTGTTTTAGGAGTTCCATTTTTCATCCAGTTCCTTACGAGTGTACAAATTCCCCTCCAGCCAGTATTAAGCCAACAGTATCTTAACATAAAAAAGCCTTCTTATATTATAAGGGAAATCCGTAAATCAGACGAGGAACTCACACTCGATGGTGAAGTAGTCCTCGGAAGAAAACACATTATTTGACCCCTAAAAGGGACTGATGCTGCTGGCTTATGGGATGTAGCAGAAAGGGGCGTAAAAAAACTTGCACTGAGAATCACTGAAACAAACTCTAACTCAAAGATAATGCATCTTATACCTTATCTATTATACCTCCTATTATAATAAATGAGTATCTGCTTGTATCAAAAATGCTTAAAAAACCTTCTATTCAACTTTATCTGAAACTTTAAATATTATTTAAATTTGGAAGCATTGTCGCTGTCAAGCTTATACATTAAACATGTTTTTGGATTGGGGATGGGTTTATAAATTTAACTTTAGATAAATTTGACCTTACAAAAATAATTTTAATACAAGGATTTTTAAATATGTTGTTAGTAATGTAAATATTGTTAAATTAATAATGTAATATTAAATCTTGAGGCATTTTATTTATCGATACACATTCAGTTGAATTTTTCTTAATAGCAAAAACAACAAAATTACATTTACGATAAGGTAACAAAATCAAAAATTTGATGCAAAATTATTTTTCTAAAAATTGCGAAAAACATATTTACTCTACATATATGAGATGATTCTATTTACCTCATAGAATCAACGTAAATATCGATTGACAGTTAACTCTAGTTTATTTCAGAGATATTACATTATTTTGTCGGAACATGGTCACTATATGAAACAAGAGTACAAGAATTGTCACATGTACAAGATATCTTTATGAATACTGCTTTATTAGGTTACGATTTACTGTCATCTGATAATAATTAGGGGCAGCACATGAGTAGTTGTCTGCATTTTATTTTTTCTTTGCACGAAATTGGCTGTATTTGATACATGCAACTACTTTGTATGCATATCAAAATCACCGGAAAAAAAAAAAGGAAAAAAACACTTGACTAACTCATTTATTTATCAATATGTACGTGATTAATTTTGGGAATACATATTTATTGTTTTTAAATAAGGTATCGTTTTAAAAAGAATATATATATATATATATATATATATATATATATATATATATATATATATATTACTTAACAATACTTGACATATTGTCTAGATTAAAAAATAAATAACTACTTATCCATTTGTAGAATTTTATCATAAAATTCGAAATAAATTCATAATGTCATAACGAATTATCGCATGAGTTCATGATTTGTTACGTTCCACCGTGACAAATTGAAATAAAATAAAAAGATTATAAAACTTTCTTTATCAAAACCCCTGTTTAAATATTTATATAATAAGATAAATCAAAATAAGTTTTATACAAACTCTTTTAAATAAAAAAAAACGAAGAAAAAATGTATAAAACAAATTATTTTCCTAAAATTAATAGTGGGTTGGGCTCAGTGATGATAAATGGTGTGCAGAATCTTCTTCAGTTGATTGGTTGGCTTTCACGATAGAACTACCAAACTACTACATATATTGTTTTGACCAATAGAAAGTTTAGGTATCACATATTTGTGGCAATATCTTTTCCCCTCGATATTATGAACTGAAATTCATTGGAAAGCCAAACAATGACTGAACCATTACTATTAAAGATATTATATTAAAATTTGTAAAAATATAATAAATAGATTTTGATAAAATACTATTATAATTAGTCAGCTTAAGTAAATGTTTTTCTTCTTATTATAACATAAGCATGAATGAAAGAGCAAGAGAGAGGTCAGTCTAGTTGAACAAAGCAATGTCTCCTAGTCCAAAAGTTCTGCATTTGCAGAGTGAACAGCATCTACTTGGGTATGGATACTTCGCTTTCCCACATATAATGGAAAACAAAGAATCGACCCATTTAGGGTCACAAAGTGTTGGGAGTCATGTGAAACTTGCCAACCTATTTTCAGCATTTGTAAGCACATAACTTGTTTCTCTACTACGAGAGTTCAGACGTGGGCCAATATGAAAAGGACTTGTAATCCTTAGGCTTCAACATTATCCCCTCTGAACAAAGAAATACACGTTTGGAGAAGAATGTCTATAACACATTTTTTAATATATTTTTCATGATTAGTTAGTTTTTGAAAAGTTAAACTACATATTTTACAAATTAATCATTTTACAAAATAACTTTAACATTTTAAAAATTAATAATCATATAAAATATATTGAAGATAATGCTGGTAGCATTTCTCGTATTTGGTTCATCTACTCAACCCCTTTGAAGCTACAATCTTGAACACTGAACAAAGATATTTGGGGGAGTAATGATTGGCCTAAAGGGATCGTCTTGGTCAAAATTGATTACGATAGAAAGAGATTGAGATGGCATGCATGCACAATTTTAATATCAAATGAAAGAAGGCACGAGGCGGTGCAATTATGGGAACAAGTCTAGTTACGTTCTCATAACCATGCTCAATCGCTTGTTTCTCTTCTCTCGCGAAGCAGTTCATTTGTGCTTGCAATGCAAGTACTTACTTTTTTTTGCCTCATTTGTGTTCTATATAAATCGTGTCCAGCTGTATTGTTTTGTTATATGACCATACTTTGTCACTCTATCCAAAACAAATTGCACGACAGTGTAGGTCAAGTCAACAACTTTCATTCAATAATTTTATAACTTTATTAAGATCACCTATTTTCATATTTTTTTAACTTGATTTGTATTTAGAAAATTAGTATTTATTAATTCTTTAATTAATGCGTAAAAACTCTTGTTTGATTCATAAAACTAATGTTTTTAATATTGAGTTTTTGAATTAAACAACATCAGTCCAACACAGCAACTTAATAGTGATTACTTGAAGTACAAAGAAAAATTGTGATCCCATATGTACAAAATTTACCAAGAGTTTGAGTTGAAGAATCATCATTTTGAGGAGAATTTTATCTAATTATCGCTATGGTTTGAGGGTTAGTTTGGTAACTATGCCTATAAATAAGAAAACATATACTTGGTCAAAACAATTATATGTAATTTTTTTTCAATTAGTTCAGCAACATGATCTGAACGAATTATTTAATGTTAAAAGAAAAGTGTCACATGTCATTATTTTATTTAAAATTTAATGGAAAAAATTGTCTAAATTTTATTCTTTTATTCGAAGTTAAATTTTGTGATTAAAAATTCTAAAGTTGAAAAATAAAAATCTTAAAGGATTGTCATCATGACCCTTGTCTTGCTTGTTTTATTTAAGATAATTAAATTTAGTCTAAATATTATTTTGAATGTCTAATAAGTATTATAATCATTTAAAATTGCTAAATAAACGTAAACAAAAGACAAGTGACAAGAAATCTTTATTTATATATCAGCCAAGAAAATAAAATAGATAAGAAGAGTACAAGGGGTAGCCATCTAAAAACCCATTTACATTAATTAATTTTCCTTCTATATTTTGACTCTTTCAAAATGGTTGGGTTTGAACTAGAAAACAGGTTATATATTTTATACTTGATAAAATTGTTTATCATCCGATTTTCACACCTAGATTGAGGATATGGATGGTTACATAAAGTGAACCGAGATCACAAAATGCCAGACACGTGGGATGGAGTTTTAGGTTCCTTTATCTTAGAAGCTTATTAAAGAAAGAACAAATAAAAAAGTAAGAAGAATGACATCTTCATACTGTTGCATACATTGAAGTTTATCTTCTTTCCTTGAATAGCAATATTATCTTCCTCAGCCCATGTTTCTCTGAATGAGCTGTTGAATTTTGGTTCTTTCTGTAGATTACAAGGAAACATGGTCTAGGCGTTTTTCTTGTTTACCTTTTTGTAATGTATAGTTTTACTTCCATGCATTTTTATTTTACTATAATATTATTAATATATTAAATTATTGAATATTTTTTTATATATGAAAAAAATAATTACTTTAAATTATGACATGTAATCCAGGGTGTTGTTTGGTCCATGAAGTCTGAAATTGTGAAGCCCCACTCCGAAGCCAAATTAATGCCGTTCACATATGCAGAACGATTCAAAACCCACGGGGAAAATGTGGCACATGGTTTGTAGGGTTAAAATGTGTACCATACCATTAGTGGCCTCATTTTCTCACCAACGACTGGACCAAAGCTCCAAATGCTTCATGCTTTTCTTTCCAAAATAAACTTTATTTACTTTTACTTTTCACTTTTTCTTCCTCCTCTGTGTTTTTCACTTTCTATTTTTTGAGAAAAAACAATGGGTATAAAAATATGTATATATAAGGTTACAAAATGTAAAATGTAGAAAATGAAGCATGGAAAATCATCCGAACATGAAATTGGAAAGTTACCAATATAAGGAATGATCAAGTTAAAGGAAATCAGGCTCAAGACTTCTGAGTGGCCGTAATTCATGTGGTTATGATTAATCCAAGTTGACTTTCATTATCGATTTCAAATGTATCATGAGATTCCTCCAATGTAGAAGCTTACTGTGACGAAAAACTTTACAAACTCTAATATAAATCTTCTATCTTAAGAAAAGTTTAATGGTCATAATTGGTTCCGAGAAAGTAATGTATGCTTCTCTAATGAGCATCAATCTTGTCAAATAATTAATTAATATGGAATCGGCATAGTTAAATGGGATTCGTAGCCACCTCACCTTATAATTACTCTGTAAATTAATAAATATCAAAATTGACACACCAAATCTTGAGTTGTTTGATTTTAATCAAGCACTCTAGTTGGATTACCGACAGCTACTATTAAATTAGCTGGCCCAACTAAACAACAACATGGTACAAATTTATCAGAATCATTGTATCATCATCATCATTATCTTCCAATTACTCGCTAATGTCACCCCTCAAACAGAACTAGCTAAATAAAACTATAATAATCCACCTTAACTTTTATATTAATCTTATCAACAATAGTTCACCGACCACCCCTAATATATTTTGATCACGATGTCATAAAAACCGAGTTTTTTATTGGTGATATTTTAATTTATCTTGAAGGATAAATAATAAAAATATAGTTTAATATTTTTTTATTAAAAATCACAATAAAAAAAGTATAATCCAACATAGATAACGTTAAACAATGTTTTTAAAACAATTTTTTAAAGATAAACTATAAAAATCTATATACAGTAAATTTGATTAAAAAGTACAAGTTATTTACAAAATTTAATATATTTATAATATTAAATGTTATGATTTTTAATAATATTTACTATTTACTAAATTTTTTAATTAACACTAAATATTGTAGGTTAGATTGCATAAATAACATCTAGTCATTTCCACTTCAGCTGTCATAGAAAATGTTTTTTTCAGTAATGCTTTATTCAACAATCCATTTATCTTATATGATCGATATTAATTTATAATTTGATTCACTCTGACTTCACTTGAATCGAATAAGAATTTTAATTTTCTCGTATATTTTATAACTCTTTAACTTTCTCTTATTTTTCATTATATTATTTATTATATTTTTCACTTTCTTCTTCTGTATATATATATTTTTAAAGATTTATAGGCGTAGAACGTGGTTATTATTTCTGAAATCTAATGAAAAGTTATGGTATGGAGGCCCACCGGACTGGGTAACGTGGATACAACCCACCAGCTTCAATGACTGTGTCGAGTAGCATTTTACTGGATCCACTATAGTTTGTATCTAAAAATAATAATAAATAACATATTTAAAAATTATAATAATTAATTATATGAATTAAATATTTTATCTTTAATGATTTTAAAAATTAAAAATATTTTTAGAAAAGCAATATAGCATCTATTTTAATTCAAACAAATGGAAGCATGTAGTATAATTTTTATAAATATGTTCGCGTAGAAATTTTAAAACTATGATTCTAGTTGAACCACAGAGACCTGAATTTCACACTGGTAACATAAATTTACTTATCTTACATATCAATCATCTATATAATTAAATATACTGTATGAATAGGTGTGGCAAAAACTTTGTATAGCTTCTTCAATTTCTCGATAAAAAGAAATATGATCAACCGTGGTTCGAATGTATATACAATGAATTTCTTTTTTTTTACTTCTTACTATTAGATAATGCCCATAAATTTCATGATAGGTACCCAAAGATTCATAGTGAACTTCGATAGGAACTTCTCTTGACGAAATAATGCGTTTATAAATATGTTAGTAGAATTGTTTAGTGAACAAAAAAAATCATTTTAAAAATTTAGGTGAAAAATTATTCCAAATAATATTTAGTTTGTTGGAAATGGAAATCAGCTTGTGCAATTTTTTATTTGTACTTTTAAACAAATTATACTTACACAAAGTAACATTAACACTTTGGTTAAATCATTAAACACATGTGATCTAGTTATACGATTGATTTTAATTTAATTTAGTTATAAGTGTAAGCTTTCAACTAAATCATGAGCTATAAGCTACAAATTATAAGCTTTTAGTTAGTTTTATTAAATCTTAGAATGTATTTGGTAATACAAGTTTATAATTTATTTTATTGTTAATAAGTTAGTAAAATTATTTGGTGAATAAAAATTAAAATAAACTAATAATTTTTAAAATTAACTTATAAAATAGTTACTCTGTGTAACTTCTAACTTATTGAAAATTTTTTTTACCTTAATCTTTAAATAATTTACATTTATCTAAAATATTTTTAATTATTTAACACACCTGAAGTAATTGTGCTACGATTTTTATTAAAAAATTAATTAATTAAGGTAGTTATAAGTTTTTCACTACAAAATATAAATTTTTAGCTAATTTTATCATACAAAACTTTATTTTATAATCTTATATTCTTATTTTTATCTTAACCTCTTCGTGTTTATTAAAAAATATTTTGTATGATTTTCACCAGCTAACCTATTTTATTCTTACTTGATTATCCTTAATTTCTAATATAATTACCGTAAGGATTGCAGCATCTATTGTCAGTTTATTAACAACTTTTACTAATAAGTACTAACAAAACACTCATAAAATAACATTTAATGCCAATTTTAACAATAATTAACAAAAATAAAAAGTTTAAAGTTGATTTGAAATAATCACCGATAAATAAAAAATTTTAACGTTAGTTTGAAATAAAATTCAGTAAAAATAAAGAATTTAATGTCAATTTGAGATAATTACTAACAAAAATAAGAGATTTAGCATAATTTTTATGTAACCGCTACAGAGTTTTTTTTTTTAATGTTTCTAACACTTTGATCTTCATTTGGAAATCAACGATGAAGGTAATGGTATCACCAAAAAGAGATACTTTGTCCATTTTAGATATATTAGGAATAACAACTCTTAAAATATAAAATCTCTGATTAAGCTTCTTTCATGTTTGACTCTTTGCTTCAACATGGTTTAGTGATTCCTCTATCTTAGTGACAAAACTTTTAACTTTTTTTTGGCAAGGCTTTCACTCCTTTGCATGAGTTAAGAACGAGTCTTGTTTACTAAGATCTAGGCAAGGAGCTCTTGCTTAAGTGTTAAAATTCTCAATAATCATTTGATTTAATTGAGGGAACAAATTAGCTTCATTGCTATCACCTAAACTCTCGTTGAAAGAATTTTCGTAACCATGGTTCACCCTCAATGCTTGAACTTCATAAGAGTTTTAAGTGAAACCAAAATCATCTTTCACCTTTAGAGAGAAATTAATAATTATAAAATAAAATTTTATATCTGTTACATATTCAATTTTTAATATTTAAATTTTAAAATTTAACGATCGATCAAACCTATCATTAAATAATTAGAACAAAATTTATGCCACACAACTTCCATAATTTAGTTTATTATCATCAATTTCTTAACGTAGGAACAAAAAATTAAAAACTAATAAAATCACTGTTAATTAAAAAAATTTAACAAACACTAATGAACGATTTTTTTAAGTGAATTAAACCTATTATTAATACACACTCTTACACATTCACAAAAGACTGAATAAGATGACGTCTTCACCGTTAAATGATCAAGTAGTATTACTTGTTAAAGCTCCTTATGATTTGTCTTAATTAATGTCTTAAAAAGTTTTGCATGAGCAATTATTGGTCCTATACTATTTGCATATATAAATAATCTATTAAAAAAAAGTTTTAGACGAATGTTTAAGTAAGTTGTTCGTCCCTCAGCTCTTGTCAGTGCTACTTCGTCTGCTTTTCTATTAAAAGGTGACATGTAAATTAAAGTGATGTTCCAATTTTTTTCTCAAAGAATAAAAAAATATTTATGATAAATAATTTTAAACGAGTGAAAAGCAATTTAAAGTTTTTATATACATTTTAATACCAATAATAAACTAAAACGATTTGTAAATAAAATGTTCTTGTACATGATAAACATTTTACAAAATATCATTTGTTCTATAAAAATAACTAATTTATTAATATTAATAAAAAAATGTTATAGTTTACTTACATAAATAATAAATGAGTATTTTGTGAAATGATAAAAAGAGTATAAAGTATAAACCAATATAGAAACAAAATAAAGCATTAATTTGACTGGGGGAAAAGGGTTCCGGAAAGTGGGAAGGGAAAATAAAGACATGTAGGGACAATGGGGTTAGAATTATGTAACCTTTCTTTACGTGAGCTACTGGTCTATGTTGAGTCTTCTCCCACTGTGTCACTGTATCCCATCACCCACCAACCAAAGCCATCCAAAAGCAAAGGAAGGACTTGTATATAAATAAGTTTATGTTTATATTGCATGATCGATCACACTTCACACACACCCAAACGTGCAAGCCTAAGCTTATTATTCCCGATACCACCCATGATTGATTGATTGATTGTGATAAATTAAAGGATCATGCTAAGACATAGGCACTCCTATCACTGAGGCTTTGGTGCAAAATTGAAAAATTCTCTCTCCTCACACACCTAGCCACTGCTCTTGCCTACCTCCCAAAAGGGCCAAAAAGTCCTAAACCTCAAGGACCTCATCCCTTTCTTTTGTTTGTTACTTACTTTCTTGCTTTTCCTCACACCAATGAGGATTTGCCTCTATTCCTTTTCCACTTCACTTGCTTGCCCCACTCTTGTCTCGCTTTTTATCAGTAGTTTACTCTTTCACTTGTGTTTCCTTCCTTGCTAATTTCTTTTACTAGCTTTATTCCAACCTTGTTTATCTACTCATGGCAAATGATTAAAGTTGGGGTGCGAGAAAAGGGGTGAATAAAGGAGGGATGAATTTTGTGGTACTACTTTCAATCTAGCTTCATTAATATTACATTTTAATGCGTTTATCTTATCTTCCACCACTATCTTTCATCCCAAGTTTGTCCTCACCAATGCCTTCTTCCATTTTTTGACAATTTAACTTTTAATTGTTAAAATATGTTTTAATTTTTTAACTTCAATCCAATTACATTCTTCATACATTGAACATAATATCTCATACCCCTTATATCATTAAAAAGATACCTACCACTGTGTATGATAAATATCAAGGGACGAAATTTTCTAAATTGTGGAACGTGTTGTTTTAGCTTATTTGTTCATGTACTATACAACACAAATGCTTTTATTTCATTGAAAGTGGAATATGTTGAGAAGTTCTTGTAGGGCAATAATTTCAACAATTTGTGGTATTATTAAAAATATAAAATGTTAAAACTAAATTATAAGAGATGAATTAATATTTGGACCAAAATAAGGAAGAGTTAAGTTCATTTTTAATAAGATGATGTTAGATAAATAAGGGTAATGTTGTTTTCATAATCAGGAGTCGTGACTTTTTCAGATATGTTTTCTTTTAAATTTATTTTATTTATTATATCTTTTCATTTTCTCTCTCTTTTCCCTCCTCTTCATCCTCTTTATATACTTTGGTGGGGTGTTAAAAACATTAGAATATGTTTGTTTCCCTTTTTAAATTTATATTGTATTTTAATTTTAAAAACTGAAAAATCTTTTAAAAAAAGAAAACAAACATACTCTTAATATTTTTTTTTACATCCCTTGAAGGGTCTGAAATAAGTTAAACTAAAATAAAGAATATAATAGATGAGGGACAAAAAGGAAAAAGTACAATTAAAAATATTATCCATATTTTTATTAATTTGACTAGAGAAAGGAAAATTACACAGACCATAGAATATAATCATTTTATATGAATTATGTATTTTTTAATTTATTCTTTATAATATTTTTTTAACTTTTAGACTACTCAATTAATATAAATATTTTATTTATTGTGTTTATAATTTTCATATAAAAAATTAGTGAAAGAATGAAAAGTTAATATTATTTTAAATTTTTCTAAAGATGGACAGAAATAATTTTTTTAGAAAAATGAATAAAAATAGAAATAATATATTAAAAACTATAATAATACACGTCGGCATTAAAATATTATGTAATATTGAAGTTTACTTAATAATATAAAAAATCAATCTTGCAGATGTAATTATAGATTCGGTGTTTTGGTTTCAAACTTTTAAAAACTTTTATCCAAAAAAATATTTTAAATCTTGAATTATGTAAAAAGTTATTTACAAATCAATGTTGTCGTTTATTAAAATTAGAACATTAATTTTTGTTGTAATTTATATGCTGACACTTTATATTAGTTCATCTACATAAAAGCGATGCATATTTTAAATTCTTATATATGAAAGTTTATTTGAGTTTATCTATTTGCGTAAAGTAATAAAGACAAAAAAAAGAGCGGGAGATGACGTCATGATCCGTAACGCTTCCCGGGTTGTACCTGTTACCTAACCATCGTCACGGAACCTGCGTGAATGGATAACGACGTAACGAAATGTGTGAGGTTAAGGGGGGTGGGGGGTCCACTTGCAATCCTTGACCTGCGTAACCCACGTGTCTATATATGGCACGTGGCAGTGGGGGTTTTGGCGTCTGGCAGAAAAAGAATTCCTTTAAGCGGAGCGAGCGAACCATTCTCCTTCTCCCATTTTTGTAGAATCGAAAAAAAAGGTATAATGGAAGGGCGTTTGAGGTCCGGGAGCGAGGGGAGTGCGGTTAGCAAAGCTCACCTGAAAAGGAAAGGGAAATGAATAGAATGGGTTTAGATTAAACTAAAGAGGGTTTGGTCTGTGGGTTAGGGGTCAAAAAGAATAGGGCAGGGGATGAGAGGAAGCAATGAAGCATACCCTAAATGGGTCCCACCAACTGCCATGTAATCTCAACAGGGGACATCCCTCTTTTCACTTTTATTTTCTTAATCCATTATTTATTACTTACAGTAACCACTATAATTATTAACCTTATCATCATTCCTTCCTTTTTATTTATTATTATTACCTCCCACAGAGATTTTCATTGCAATATGCCAACAAAAAGATATATATTATAAGCAAAAATTGGAATGTGGAGTTTCCTGCAACCGACGCACTCGCCAATGTGTAATTACCAAAATAGGGCGCAGTAGTTAATAAACAATAATGCCATCCTCACTACTGCTTCGCTGTCTCAGTGTCTGCGCTGCCCTCGCTCTCTCCATCTCTCATCTCTCATCTCCCGCTCCCACCTACGCTTCTACTCTTTCGTTTCCATATATTTTTTCCATTTTCTCATTTTTTTATTTTACGTAATAAATATATTCTTTTATTAAAACTATTTTCATTTCTAAGCTCTGCGTCCAATAGGAATTGAAGAGGTTTAACATGTTCTTTAAAAATGAGTTATTGAGATTATTATAAATTATAGCGAAACAGAACGCTTCTAAATAAGGTAATATCACGATAAATCATGATCAGTTATAAAAAAACTATTTATTAACTTAATTTGAATAAAATTATTATTACTTGAGCCTTTAGGTGTTTAGAGTGATTATCATAGGTGATATTTAAAAATTAGGTAAAAGGTATTGAAATTTTCTTCATTGCTTATAAATCAATTTTTAAGAAGTTATTTTGTTAATAAGATATCCAATCTAATCGATAATTCTTCGTGTACTTCTCAAAGTGTATAATTTGTTAAAAAAAATATCATTTAAAAAAAGTGATTTATTTTTTTGTACTTTTTGTCTGGCGCAATATAGACCTTCGATTTTTAATTATATATATATGAAAAGTATAGGAAGTTAAAAATCAAATTAGATGTTTAAATAACAAGATTATTATTTTTTTACCCAATTTCATAAGTACGTTGCACAATTTAAAGAATCAGTGTCTAAATTGTAGATGATTAAGAGTACAAAGAAGTAAAATGAACATTTTTCTAAAATATATATTATAAAATAAAATCAGTATAATATAAAATAATGATAAGGACCATTTAAAAAATTATTTTAATATTTGTTTACAAACTTCCTAAGAACTAAATTAAAAAAGTTTCACATAAAAATTTTAAAAAATGATTTGTTTTTAAAATATGTATTTATAATTATAAAATTAATTTTTTTATATAAATAAAAACTAAAAGGAATGTCAAAGTAATTTACTATATATTAAATTTAAGATTTTTTATTAAGACATGTCATGTTTTTTCTTCAGGAGCATATTTCTTATATGTTGTAACATGTATGATGGAGCTTTGACATTAATTTAAATTAATGTTAATTTTTAAATTTTTTAGGTAAAAATATATTTTTTATAACTTTAGGATTTAAATTTTAAATATTGACATTTAAATCATTAAACATATAAAAAAAGTTACAAATTATCATTAGATTAAATTTCACGTTTCAACAATTTAGAGTGAGTGATTTTCAATTAAACCACGTTATAGTAAAAATTTAGATCATTAAATCTTTTTATATCTTCAAAATAATTAAAATTATTTAAATTTTTTATAATAATCTTATCTAGCTCATAATGAATAGATGTAGTCTAAACAAAAAGAAGTTATATATATATATATATATATATATTAAATTTCATCTTAGAACACCAATAAAATTATTTGGTAGTATATAAATATTTTTTAAACAATTTGATTATTTTGAAGATGTAAATTTTATTCATTTTCTTAAATATTTAATAATTTTCTATACTTTTTATTATAACATGAGTTTATTTTGTAAAATATTTATAAAATATGAAGATAGTTTTTGTAATACTTCAAAAATTAAGAAATTATATGCCATGAGAATAAACTTAAATCTAAGGGTTCTTTTATTATTTTAAAATTAGAATAAAATATAATCTATTTTTAAACTAAAAATACTTTTTAATTAAAAATAGAAAAAAAATAATCTACTTTAATATAAAATTTTAATGTTGTTCTTTATATTTTTTGAATGCTATTTATTATTTTAGAATTAAAGTTTTTTTTTCTATCAAACAGGACTTAATGGTCTAAAAACACAAAACAACTAGATTACACCTCTATGAACCTAGACTCCTAAGGTGTTTATTCTCAAGAAAGGAACTAGAGAAAAGGGAGTATCATCCAAATAGAGAAAATTGCCCCATCAACATTAAGCTTCAGTTCAAACCCTAACCAACTTGATTCCTTTAAATTATCACTGTCACAAAAATTGATATAGTCAAATTTGGACAAAATTTAAAAAAAAAACTTACTAATTAGAGGGGGAGTCCTGGAAGATCTCTTTGTTCCTGTTACTCCACATGTTCCAAACCACTAAACCAAATAACAAACACCAGCGAGGATGAGAAGGAAAATTACATATGGACATGTTAAACTCAAGCCAATTAGTCAACTCTATACTGTAAAAGGGAACCTAGCTATCAGGGAGGAGAAGCTAGTACAAATAGCAAATTCAATCATATTACTATTAAAATGTTCAGCATTGGTAAGGAGTCTACCATGGACAACTTTTCAAAGAAAAATCTTGATTTTAGGGGGTTTATCCAACTCCAAATCAGGTTAAAAGTGTTACTAATCAAAAGATGGGACTGATAAGAGTAAGAATAGTTTGGTAAGCAGACTTCACAATAAACATCCCATTGTCATTAGATTTCCAGAAAAATAGATCCTACCCTTTATCAAAATCAAAGGGTTTGATTTGGATGATTAAGTTGCATATAAGCTCAAGGAGCAAGGATTTAAGCCTAAGCCAATTCCAATTACCATTTTGAGAAAAAAGGAATACAAGCTCTTGCAAATCAAAGTTAGGGACAAAATGCAAGGCAAATTGTTTAAGATTCAGATTAGGATGGACCCAATTATCTTCCCAAAATCTGATCGGCAACCCATTCCCAAGGACCCAACCAAGTCCATTATAGAACTACTGCTAAGAAAAAATAATATTCTTCCAAAGATGAGAACAATTCTAGGGGTTTATAGAAGAATGGTTCTTACCAATATCAAATTTATATTTACTAGAGATGACTTGGGCTCACAGGTCATTGGGAGAGGTTATGAGCCTCCAACATAATTTCATGATATAGACTTGGTTAACAAGGTGTGTTTTCCTAAATCTCAGGTTCCAATCTTTTTTAGGTTTACAAATATTATCCCAACTAATTAGATGACATTTCCTATTACCTAGAGAGCCCTAAAAAAACTTTCTGCAAATTTGATCTATCTCTTTACAAACAGACTTAGGAATGAGCATGGATTATATAAAATAGGATAGAATACTCATGATTAAGGATTGGGGGCAAAAGAGATCCTCCCAGCCATAGATAAAAAAATTTTTTTTTAAAGAGAAAGTTTTTTTCAAACTTTGTCAACTAAGAAGAAAAATTCCTGCTTATTTGGTTTGAGATGACTAATTGGAATACCCAAGTACTTACTAAAGTGGCCAAAGCAGTCAATACCTAATCTAAGGTTAATGTCTTTAGTTAGCACATAATCACAATTACTGGAAAAGAAAATAAAAGACTTATTTTTATTGATAGAAAAACTAGAGACAGAGCAGAACTCAATTAGGGCAGACTTAATTTGCTTTAGCAATTAGGATAATATCATCTGCAAAAAATAGATGAGATATTTTGCGACCATTATTAATGAAAGAGAAAGGGGTCCAAACCCCACTATTGATCTTATCTTGAATTGTATAGGTAAGTCTTTTAAGGCATAGAACAAAAAGATAAGGGGAAATAGGGTCCTTTTGCCTTATTCCCCTATTAGGAAATTTTTTTTAGTGAAACAGTTATTTCAGTTGATAGACATGGAGGGAGAGGAAATATAATAGTAAATAAGATCAACTATGTTATGATTTAAATCTATTTGCTAAATGGTATTTTGAATAAAACTCCATTTGAGCCTATCATAAACCTTTTTTAAATCCAATTTGATCATCATTTAGCCACTTTTAGAATTTAATTTATAGAAGAAATGATTCAATTCTTTGAAGATTAAAGTGTTATTAATGCACTGTCTTCTCGGGACAAAATTAGTTTGATTAGCTAGGACTAAAAAGGGAACCTTTAATTCTGTTAGCTAGGATTTTTGTAATGATTTTATAGCTGACATTACAAAAAGAAATAGGTCTAAAATTCCTAATATGCTCAGGATTCTCACATTTGGGAATAAGGGTAATAGCTGTATCATTAACTTCAGCAATCCTATAGGGAATATTAAAAATATTGAAAATGAAATAAAAAATGAAATGGCCTAAGAATTCTCATTGACTCTTGTAGAATAAGGCATGGATACCATCAGGGCCAGAAGATTTAAGATTTCCTATAAAAGAAACAATAGATTTAATTTATTTCATAAATGAGGTAGCATTTAAAATAGACAACTCAGGATCTTGAAGGGAAGGGGGAAGTGGGAGACAATAATGAGAAGAGGGCTGTTAGCCTGTTAGGGTAAGGATCAACATATATATTTTTGAAATAGTTAACAACAATGGTTTGAAGTTTTAGGAGATTAAATTTCCAGCTATTAGAATCATCTTTAAGGGCTTTAATAGTATTTTTCTGCCTACGAATTAACACAACTATATGAAAGAAATTATTGTCCCTATCTCCTATTCTAAGCCAGTTAGATTTATAATGATGGGCTTAAAACACCTCTTCCTAGTCCAAAATCTTTTGATAGTGTCCCATAAATTTTTCATAAGATTATTCAAGAAAGGATTCTCATGCAAGGCCATTCTGCAGGATATACCTCTAATTCTATTTAATAATCGTCTCTTCTTTTTCAAGATATTTCCAAAGGTATTGAGGTTCCAATCAGAGATATTATTTTGAAAACAAATTATGTTTTTAGTCCAATATTTAGAGGAAATCCAAGAGTTTCTAATTTGGTTAGAAAAATCACTATGATATATCTAAGGAGCCAGGAACTTAAAAGAAGTATAGTGAGGCTCTCAGTTAGCATTATTACGAATTTTTAACCAATCCATTGTGATCAAACTTTAAAAGAGGAAGGTAAACAATGGAGTTATTTTGAAATAACATTCTCCAATAATCTGTTACAACAATCCTGTCAATTTTCTCCTTAATATTGCCTTTAAACCAAGTGTAATGGTTCCCTTTGAAATCTAAATCTTGCAAACCACAAGTGTCCAGACAGTTAACAAACTACTAGATAATGTTGATAATTTGCCCAAGTCAGAGTTTGTTTTCATCCCTAGTCTTACTTGTCAAAAAGAAAGATGAGTCATGGAGATTGTGTACAGATTTTTGAGCAATAAATACAATGACTATCAAATATAAGTTTTTGATGCTAATGGTAGATGAGTTGCTAGAAGAATTACATGGTAGTTTCATATTCTCGAAAATCAATCTCCATTTTGAGTTTCATCAAATCAAGATGTACGAAATTGACATTCCAAAGATGACATTCAAACTCATAACAATCATTATGAGTACATCTTGATGCCCTTTAGAATTTCAAATGCACCTGCAACATTCAAAGCAATAATAAATGAGTTCTTGCGCCTGTTTCTTCGTAAGTTTGTGGTAGTTATTTTGAACAAAATCATGATATACAACTCAAATTTGTAGCAACACATCAGTCACTTAGAAGAGGTATTAAACATATTACAAGAGCATAAATTTTTCATACGACAAAATAAGTGTTTATTCACACAATCTCATATAGAGTATATCAAGCACGTTGTCTCAAACGAAGGAATTCAGGCAGATCCATATAAAATATCAACAATGTTGCAATGACCTACTCCAAAGTTAGTTATTGAACTTCGTAGCTTGTTAGGACTAATGGGATATTACCAAAGGTTCATTCAACATTACACACAAGTTACTACCCCTTTGACAGCCCTATTATGAGCAAATACCTTTGTATGGAATGACCAAGCACAAGCAACATTCGAGAAGCTGAAGGAGTATATGACAAAAGTGCCTCTGCTCGCACTACCCAATTTCAACAAGGACTTTGTTATCGAGACAAATGCTTCAAACAGTGCCATTGGTGTAGTACTTTCATAGAAAGGTCACTCGATAGCATTCTTTAGCAAATAATTAAACCTCTGAATAGCAGGAGCATTCGTCTATGTGAGAGAGTTGTATGCAATTACGTAGGCAATATCTGAATGGCAACATCACCTCCTTGGGCATCGATTCAAAATTAGAATAGATCACCAAAGTCTAAAGACCTCATGAACCAAGTGATTCAAACTGTCTATGTAAGTTATTAGGCTTTGATTACTGTATTGTAAACAAACCAAGTAAATAGAACGCAACTGCATATGCTCTATCCTGCTTACTTAGGATAGCCTAGAAATTTGCTTTTCACACTGTTAGCTACTTAATTCTTTTTATGTTACAAGAAGCTACTGCAAAGGATGACTCACTTCAAAACCTGATCAACCAGCTTTAGAACCAGCAAGGTACAGATTTAACATTACACGATGGTGTAGTATTGCTCATTGTACCATCCTCTATTACAGTCAAATATTAGTATTGTTCAGTAATGGACCTTTAATGAAGAGTTATTTAAAACTCAATTAATTCCAATAACTTATAAATAATATTTGTAAAATAAGAGAAGGAAGATTAGTAACTTGAAAAACTTTAAGAGTTTCAAAGCCAAGTGATAAGTCTTTGTCTCTAGTTATAATATCTATATCATCTTCAACCAAATATTTAATAAACATCTTTTTTGCTATCACATACAGTTCTTATTAGATAATTTAAGAAAATGCAAAGGTAGTTGAAGAATAATAAGAATATTAAAAATATAATTTTAGATTTTTATTTACAATTCAAATGGATTGAACGTGATCTATATATGTTAAGCATACAGAATATATTAACAATAAGTAAAGTGTGACATCATTCTTAAACTAATATATAATATATCAAGGATTATGAAAATGTATTTAAATTTAAAGAAATAAAAGATAAACAAAACCTTTATTTTCATGTCTTTCTTTCTTATATATTCCTACTTGTTTTTGGATTGCAAGAAGAGCTTCAAAGTAGTGTCATGGGTTGTCGAGAGAGTCGTTCGATGAATCTTGAGAATTTAATTGCATATTTAACCTTTTATTTTTTTTTGTTTAGTCTTTTTTTTTTAAAATATTTTTTTAAATGTTATTCTAATAAAAAAACTGGCTTATTCACATTTCTTGTAAAAATATAGTATATATATATATATATATATATTATTATTTCTTTCATCTACGTCTCTTAACTTATTTTTCTTTTCTTTTAAACACTTAAAGAAAAATCTATTATTTTTTCCTCTCTTTCTCTTAGCTATCATTTATATTTCTTTTCCTTTTAAAGTCTAACAAAAATATTTTTTTTCCTTTTTCTTTCTTTGTCCTCCTTAATTCAAAAGCTCAATTCTATTTAGATCTCTCGTTCAATAATCAATGGTTCACTTACCTTTCCGAAGTCTTAGTGTTTTGGTAACAACATAAATTTAGATTCATTAAATTTAATTTTTTATCACACATCTTAAAAAAATAATTATATGTATAAAAATTTTAAGTCCTTTCCTTCTTTATCTATACATACATTTACAATATAAATTTTATTAATCAAAATAATCACTATTGTTAAAAAAATAAAAAGAATTTTTTTATTAAAGTTCCAAAAAATGTGTAAAAGGAGAAAAAGAAAGAAACAAGAAGAGAAATAAATTAACGTAAGTCAAATAAGAAAAGAAACGAATAAAGATATATACATGAAAAAGAAGAAGAAGAAAATAATAAGAAAAAAAAAGATAATAAAATTTTTATTGAAATATATTATATTTTTGTTTGCAAGAAGAATGATGATAAATAATAATTTTTTTATGAAATTAAAATTTAAAAAAAGCTTATTTAATTTTTTTATACCAAGGGATTAAAATGAAATAAAAAAAATTAAAGGACTAAACAAAAATAAAATATAAAGGTAAGAGACCATGCAATTTATTAATTTAGCCTAAATTATATCAAATTTTATTAAAATTTAAAAGAATCATAAGTTAATTTTGGATGAAAATCAAGAAAGAATATCATAGAAAAAGATATAGCAAAATAAGAAAAAGAGCAGGAGAGGGATGGAAGTTAGAATTTTTGTTTTAGATTTTAATTTAAATTCTAGTGTATTTATTATTTAATTTTATATTTATTCACGATGTGACACTATTTTATCATTGATCCATTACAAAATTTGTCAACATTACATCAATGTATTTAAACACTGCATTATTCTGGCATGAGGTTGAATACTTGGACCTAAGGTTAAATTTTTATGGAATATAAATTAGGAAAGTTACAGAGTGGGTACTGATTTATGTTACAAGGATAACAGAGATACGATAAACAATTGAAGAACAGACAAAAGATGAGAACCCTAGCTTGGTGGAAAAGAACTTCTGGTTAATGGTAAACATAAGATTCCATGTTCGAATAGGTTTTCTAGCCATAGAAATGTTGAAAATGTTCCATTAAAAGACAATAGTTCATTGTTACGATTGTTATAAGCACGGATTAATCAGGTCAATTTAAACAACTGTAAGTTAAAAGTAACCCCACAAAGGTCATATATATATATATGTTAACAAGAACTGACAAATTTTACTTTGAATAATCTTAAGAGCATATTTTAAACCTCATCAGACGAATTATATTTTAGAAATTGTCACAATTTGAATTGATCATAAACTAATTGTTTAGTTCACATTGTTGTAAAACGTAAACAAAAATCCACTTGTTCACTTACTCTCATCTTCCCTTGATCAAACGGAGAGTCAAATAACATGACAACTTTTGAGTCCATCAACAAAAATAGAAAACAAATATTCTAAATTTCTAATAACGTGTGTTTGTGATATTTCAACTTTAAAATAAATAAGATGTAATCAACTCTGAAATTTAAGCTCTCATTTTTTAGAATGAACCTCTCTCAATACATTTTATCTTTTGGTGCTCATGTGACATTTCATATCAAGAATCACATTCAATATCTAAACCAGTTCATCTTATTCTCTCACACACGATTTGTAAAAAAAAGGTTGTAATAGGTGAAAAAATAGTAATTTTATAATACTAAAGCGATCCATATACATTAGTTAAAATTGGCATGTTTACACTTTCCATAATCATGATAATGAATATTCGATTTTCATAGAAAAATAGTAAAAGTTAATATGTAAAAAAGAAATTGAAAAATAATATAAAATAGGGGTGATATGGGGAATGCAGTGTGGGAAGGGTGGCGAGTGAGTGAAATAGAATTTGTGAGGGGACAAAGATTCCTTTCCTTGTTGTTGGTTTGGACCATAGACACACACTGACACACACCTGCTATTGCCTATTATACAACACCACTGGGTCCCACTCACTTTCCTCTTCTCTTCACGTGCTTTGCCCCCTTCGCTTCGCTTTCTCTTCATTTTCTCATCCCTCTTATCTCTTCGCTTTCTAATTATTATAAAATTAATATTCTTATTACATAATAATACACCTGTGCATCGCATAAATCAATATATTAGTTTTATAAATTTTAATTAATAATACATATGTAACACTTTCATCCCCTAAAACAAATAATCTTTCGTTTTATAATATGTGAATCCGCAAAGTGTCCCAAATTAAATGACCATAATTAAAATATTTTTTCCTTTTGGATAACATTATCGTAGTTTCATGATGTAGTGGAACAAAAGCCCCAAATCCCAATGAAGTGTTTTAATAAATATTAGAATTGATTATTGTAAAACAAAATAGTCATTAAATATATATTGTATTTCGTGTCAACCGAACAAATTTTTAAGATTCTTTTTGTATCTATTTAATAATTTGAGTTCAGAAGGTTTTTTCTTTTAAAGAAAGTGAAACATCTGTGTTGTTTTCAGGAAAAATCTTATTTGCAAGCTGAACAAAATTTATCCCAAAGGAACTCAGTATAATCACTAATTAAGTTATGAATCCTTGTTTGAGGTCGCCTTATTTTTGGTATGACTACAAAGTCTACAAACAGTTTCTACAATGCAATATTATAAAAATTGCAAATACTAGGATATTAATATGGAAGATTTCACATTCAGTTGTCATAAAACAAAAAACAAAAGTAACGTGCACGTTACATCTCTTTACAAACAACGCGCTTTTATTTTTATATAACTTTCAAGTGTGAAAATAACATTGACAATAAAAATAATTGAGTCTTTTTCTTTCTTTTTATTTAATTTTTTTAAAAATGTACAATATTTGCTATATGTTTATATGTATTGGTTTAATTATAATTTTGGTCTTTCTATTATAATTAACATGTGATTTTGATTTCAATTGTTTTCTTAAATATAATCTCTTAATTTTTCAACTGAAATAGAGAAAAAAAAAAACTATCCCATGCCCAGGACATAGATGAGGCATGGAAACAAGGAATAATGGGAGATGGCCCATGCTCAGCTCTATCCCTGTAAGTATCTAGAGAACAAAATAATTGTAAATTACTATTTGCAGCTTTTTGCCCTTCATTTTTCATTGGTTAATTTCTTTTTTTTAACCTAGTCGATTTGTTGCTAAAATGTTTTATATTCTTATTTTTATTATCTTCACATATCAAACAATCTATTCATTTATATTCAACAAAATATTTGATATTTATAACAATTAAGAAACTAATTAAATATGATTACAAATAAAATAACAAAAAATTAAATTTACTTATGATATATTTTTGTTTATAAAATCAGTCAATTACTGAAGTTTAATCTTGACCCTCCCTTCTAAAATTTGATTGTTTCTTCGAAATTCCTTGTTCTATTTCTTCACGGAGAAATGGAAATTACTCTATTACTATTTGGAAAGTTTAAGTGCATGATGCTTTATATTTATGAGATAAAAATTCTTATTACAAAGTGTGCTTGCTTTTAAAATGAATAAATAATGATATATTTGCACTTAATTAATTTAAAGTATACATCGATTTCGATTTTCTAAATTTTAAAAATAGATGCACTTTTATTTATATTTTTTTTTTTATAAAAACCGTTGAAGTAAGTTTTCCCTATTTATTCATAGTATTTATGTTTGTAGACAATGGTAGCTTTTTTTAATCGTTCAAAGACGGGATACTCCAGTTTGGACTTTGAATGCATGCATCCTCTCTTTCAGGGTATATTTACGAGTTTATGAATATATTATAAGTTTGGTAGACTTTTATATATATAAAAAAATAACTGAAACTTCTAAATTTTAGTTTAAATAGTTAATTATAGTAAGATTTTATATAATTTTTTATTATAATATTTTTTTGTTTTTAAATACTTAGATTGAATATTAAAATAAAATATAACAAAATTATTTTATTAATTAAAAAACACCTTCCTTATATGGAAAGGAAACCATGATTCAACTCTTTGCTTACGAGTATATGGAATTGTGCACGCATTGTTCCTAAATATTTCATGGAGCTGGACCCCAAGCAAAGAAGAATTCAACGAGTGACTTAAATATAATTTTAGTTCTTATATATTTATAAAAAAAATTTAGTTTCAATTTTTTTTGCTTTTATATTTTTGTGAAATTATCAATTTGATTTCTTTTACGAACATGCCTTAATAAAAAATAATATGCTATAAATTTAATTATTTACGTCATTATTTAAAAATTATAAAAAAACGAAACTTACAAAAATATAAAATGAAAATATATTTAAGCTTTAATAATTTAAATAAGGTGGACTTGGTTGAAGTCGTGTTGATTTCCATACTTGCATGTGTTGAAATGTCTCCGATATGATTAATAAATATTCACATATCGCGAGAATAAGACGAGACGACAATTACGGTTCACAATCACAATCGCGTGCTTACGGTGAGCTACAAAAAGGGTAAAAATACGAAATTATATATTACAATATTGAATATATGTAGAGAAAGAAAAAGGTTAAGATGCGCCGGGGTGTGTGAAATGCGCACTCTTGGGGATGCAATTGCATCCAATTCAATTCTAATCCCATCTATGAAGCGCTGCCCGTTAATAGCACGACAATGCCATTTCCCAATAAAAACAGAACAACTTTCCCGCGACCGTCACGACACACGCCGTTACATGCCAATCCAATCTCTCTTCGACAGCGTTAACGCCGTCTGCACCCCACCTCCCCTGTCCCCAGCCGCCTTTATTTATCACCGGCTGTATCCGGTCCCAAAGCCCAGAGTGACCGCCAAATGCCGGTCCCCTCCACAGAGATTGGTTAAAGGATTGACCGCGGTTGAAATCATTGCACGCTGTTTTGACCACTCTGGTTAAGTCCCCTTCCCCTCACAAAATCCACACACCCTTCTTCTTCTGCCTCTGCTTTCCCTGCAACAACAACAAAGTAGGAAATAAAAAAAAGAAAAAGGAAAAGAAAAATCTCAAACTCTCGTGATTGTGGATTTGGATTGCTTCTTCACGAGCTCTGTTCTTAGTTCTGAGCTTGAAGATTAGTTATTCGCGTGAATTTTAGAGTTTGTTTGTTTTAGAAGCTGCGAGCGAGGTTTTACGGCTGTAGAATTTCGCGAGGAGTGTTTCGGATGAGAGATCTGTGGTGAGGTTTGTGGAAATGGCATCATCGGAGGTGACGATGAACGGAAATTGCTTGAACCATAACGATGCTAGTAGGAACGCTGCTACAGAGACTCAGAATGCTCATTCGCCGACCACCGCGAAAGGTAGGTAACTGACACTGTAGGTTCCTTTGTTTTTTGTTTGGAGTGTTTGGAAATTGTAATCGGTTGTTTTTGTTTGGCTGTGATGAATTTCTTGCAGACGCGGAAGTTGCACTTTTCAGGGAACTGTGGCACGCCTGTGCCGGTCCTCTTGTAACTGTTCCACGGGAAGACGAACGCGTCTTTTATTTTCCTCAGGGACATATTGAGCAGGTAAATTAATAAATGATTAGTTAATTAATAAAACGATTAATTAAGTAATTAATTCCGGAAAATCGTTGATATAACTTATTAGTATTCCTTTATTTATGTTTTTTTCCATTTGGAAATCACCGTTTTCCTTATGGAGCTGAGTTCAGATTTGTTAGGAGCTTTGCCTTCTTTTCTTGTATTTTTTTTTGGGGACAGAATTTGTGTTCTGGTTAACAGATTGGAGTCAGATGGGTTCAGTTTTTTTATTTTTCTTTTTGGGTTTCTGGGTGTTATGGTTTCGGTTTTATGATTTCTGGGTTTTGTGGCTTGCGAAATAGGTGGAGGCGTCGACAAATCAGGTGGCGGACCAACATATGCCGGTTTACGATCTCCCACCGAAGATCCTTTGTCGGGTCATCAACGTGCAGCTGAAGGTAGTGTTGTTCGATCTGTGCCACGTTTTGCTTATAAAAAATTCCCATGCTTTAGAACAAAGCAATCCTCATAAAAGAATGATTGTTTCAGGCCGAGCCGGACACGGATGAAGTGTTTGCCCAGGTCACCTTACTTCCCGAGTCAAATGTAAGTTCCCAGCTCAAAATTTTTTATTTTTTTTTTTGGCTTTGGTTATTGAGCGAAAACGTGATCCTTATGCTTATTATTATTATTTTAATGTGGGTGTCGATGATAGCAAAATGAGAATGACATAGAGAAGGAGCCTCCGCCACCTCCGCCGCCGCGATTTCACGTTCATTCATTCTGTAAAACACTGACGGCCTCGGATACCAGTACCCATGGTGGGTTTTCCGTACTGAGACGGCATGCCGATGAATGTCTTCCTCCTCTGGTTTGGTTTCTTGCCTTTTTTTTTTTACTGTCGTTCTGGGACTTTGTTTCAGTTTCTTATTATAGGTGGCTGATGTTGAATGAAATCTTGTTTGTTGACAGGACATGACGAAGCAGCCACCCACCCAGGAATTGGTGGCTAAGGATCTGCACAGTAATGAGTGGCGATTTAGACATATCTTTCGGGGTAATTGCTAACTCATCCTTCCTTTCTATTTGTCTAGTTTGTTTGGTCAAATGCTTTTGTGTAAGTCTTTGTTCTACTTGTCAGTAGAGTGTAGATTGTGACTGATAAGTTGAGTGAATTTCAGGTCAACCCCGTAGGCACTTGCTTCAGAGTGGTTGGAGTGTTTTTGTCAGCTCCAAAAGGCTTGTCGCTGGGGATGCATTTATATTTCTTAGGTTTGTTATACCGTGAACTGGGCTTTAGATTGCACTGCTTTGTTACTTCCACTTTTTTATTTAGAGTGGAACTAATTTAGGGACATGCAGAGGTGAGAATGGGGAGCTTCGTGTTGGTGTCAGGCGAGCAATGAGACATCAGGGGAACGTTCCATCCTCAGTTATATCTAGCCATAGTATGCACCTTGGGGTCCTTGCAACAGCTTGGCATGCCATCAGGACGGGGACCATTTTCACTGTTTATTACAAGCCGAGGTTTGTTGAACCTGATATCTTGGTCATTTCAGCTTGACCTCCTATCCTGAGAGTGGGCATGTAGGATTAACAGTATTTACTTTAATTATTATTTTGCAGGACCAGTCCTGCTGAATTTATTGTTCCGTACAATCAATATATGGAGTCCCTCAAAAATAATTATACCATAGGGATGCGATTCAAAATGAGATTTGAAGGTGAAGAGGCTCCAGAGCAGAGGTACGAGGGATTGATGATGTCTTCGTCGCTGATTGACTTGTCATTGTGCATGTTTTTTTTTTTTTCTTTTCTTTTGCCTCTCCAACTGTTAATATAATGTAATCCTGTTGTGCTTTATTATTACTAAAAATTCAATTTGAATGGAAGTAATCTCTTGACATGGTTTGTTAAAATTGTAGGTTCACTGGTACCATTGTTGGAATAGAAGATGCTGATCCCAAAAGGTGGAGAGAATCCAAATGGAGATGCCTCAAGGTTGTTCTTCTAGTCTTTGTGCCACTTTTTATTACATGTTAAGTAAGGCATTTTATAATGGCATTATTCTTGTCATTCAGGTGAGATGGGATGAAACGTCCAACACTCCTCGTCCAGAGAGAGTTTCCCCTTGGAAAATAGAGCCGGCTATTGCTCCTCCAGCTTTGAATCCCCTTTCAATGCCCAGGCCTAAAAGGCCTCGGGCTAATGCTGTTCCATCATCCCCAGATTCCTCCGTTCTTACTAGAGAAGGTATTGTTATTCAGTTCTGGATATTTGATGTTTCCATGAATATCCTCTTTGCAAACATATGGTCGAGGCCTGATATGTTTTGTGTGACTAACAGCATCATCTAAAGTAAGCATAGACCCTTCACCAACAAATGGGTTTCCAAGGGTCTTGCAAGGTCAAGAATTCACGACCTTGAGAGGCAATTTTGCTGAAAGCAATGACTCTGATACTCCTGAGAAGTCTGTTGTTTGGCCACCTGCAGTAGATGATGAAAAGATTGATGTTGTTTCTACTTCAAGGAGGTATGGTTCAGGGAGCTGGATGTCAATGGGGAGGAATGAGCCAACATATTCAGATCTTCTTTCGGGCTTTGGGGCCAGTGGAGATCCTTCTCATTCGGCCTTGATTGATCAAATGACTACTGTAGCTTTTCCTGCTAGAAAGCAATCTTGGACTGTAATGTCCTCTGGTCTCTGTCTGAACATCTTGGACCCTAATACAAAAGGTTCTGCACATGGTGGTGATACAACTTACCAAGCTAGAGGGAATTTGAAGTACAGTGCATTTGGTGAATACCCTGCACTGCATGGTCATAAAGTTGAGCATTCGCATGGAAACTTGATGCCTCCCCCACCCACACCCCTAACTCAATATCAGAGTCCTCACTCAATAGAGCTTATGTCAAAACCAGTGTCAGTGAAAACTTATGAGGCTGTGAAACCAAAAGATGGTGACTGTAAGTTATTTGGCATCTCCCTTATCAGTAGCCCTGTAGTACCTGAGCCTTCTGTTTCACAAAGAAATGTGAGTGATCCAGCTGGTCAAATGCCTCTTACATCACACCAACAAAGAACATCTGAAAATGATCAAAAGTCAGATCACTCAAAGGGCTCGAAACTAGCAGATGGTCTAGTTGTTGATGACCATGACAAGCCATTACAGACTTCTCAGCTGCATATGAAAGATGTTCAAGCCAAACCTCTTGGTGGTTCTGCTAGGAGTTGCACTAAAGTAAGGTCCTTTACTGTCTGATGAATAAAATAATGAGAGCTCAAAGTTCGCTGGGAAAATTAACCACATGCTTTTTGCTTTAGGTTCACAAGAAGGGGATTGCACTTGGTAGGTCAGTGGACCTTGCAAAGTTCAGTGGCTACAAAGAATTGGTTGATGAATTGGATGAGCTGTTTGACTTTGAAGGAAAATTAAAGTCAACTGAAAAAGATTGGCTTATTGTCTACACTGACAATGAGGGTGATATGATGCTTGTAGGCGATGATCCATGGCAGTAAGGATCTGTTTTTAATTATACATCCTTGATCCGCTGATTGTTTAAATGTTTTATTTTTCTTTGGGTGTGGTACATAATTTACGTAGTTCTATATTTTTAATTTAGGGAGTTCTGTGGCATGGTTCGGAAAATTTTTATCTACCCTAAAGAGGAGATTCAGAAAATGAGCCCAGGTACCTTGGGTTCAAAAAATGAAGAGAACCAGTCGGCTAGTGAAGGTGCAGATGCTCAAGACATTAAATGTCAGCCACAACAGGAGTTAAACTCAGATAATGGCCTTGACGCCTGATCATTAGTAGATTGATTTCCATAGCTTTCAGGTAACTTTCTGCGTCTCGCATTCCAGTGAGCACTGGATTCAATTATTTTAGCTGTCCAGATGAAATTGCCTCATGTAACGTTGCCATATGTGAATTTGAATCTAGTTTAGTAGAAGTATCTTATGGTGTCAGGTTTTGTTTGGATCCACAGATTCCGGGCTGGAAAGTAGGGAACTGTCATGAAGCCATTCAGTTGGAAGAACATGACTTGAAGATGAATGTAATCGAGTTGGAATCAATATAGATGACTTGAAAGAGTATCCATCCAATTTTGGACATCCCGGATCTAGTAGTTTATGCCTGCCCGTTATACACTCCTAATCTGTAATCTGTGTTTTGAGCGAGGTGATATGGGCTGATATCCATCTTCCAATTTTCAACAATCCTTCCTTGTTAGTTGTACATAGTTGTTTCTCTCCCGCCCGCTGAACACCCAACCCATTAATGTAATGAAGTTCATTTACAAGGGCAGCCTTATGGTTGGTATCCGGTTTATTTGATTTTAATTTTGATTCCTATTAATCATAATTTGTGAGATGGAAATTGTGGATATTCCATTTTACTTGATGTATAATTATTTTGTTCAAGTTAAAACATTTGTCTGTACCTCGTGTTTGGGGAGAGGTCAGTTGGCCACAGGGATTCCGTGTGAATGGCGAACTTGGAATGGTGGTGTCATGTTAGACTCAAAAGTGATATGTATGTGTAAATGTGAAACCAGATGAAATGGACACTAGTTATGTGTCATCGCTTCCTTGGACATTTGTAGTGAGGCTACGTGATGAAGCGGCATTCTAGGAAGCACGATATTTCAAGGTCTATTAGTTTCTTTTGGGTGGAGTCAATAGGTCAATTAGTATCTGGAAGTGGCGCATTATTAATGGTACTCATCAGCTACTTTGTGCTACCCTAGGATTTCACTCCATTTGTCTTTTTAGATTAAAAAGGAAGCTCCAATGGGAATCGTTTTAATTTTGCCGATTATACTGCAGATTCAATCTATCTTTTCTGTTTCTCCGCTACCTTTCGGTTTTAAAGGGGAAGATACATTAAGTGTGTGCTGACCATAATCGGGGGAAGAAACACAGAGAATCGCTTTCTGAAAGGTTTTGTCCTTTCTGAAAATTGAGTAAAGAGGACAATAGGTTGGTCATACAAATAATACAATGTTTCACATCAAAACGCGTCTTCAAATATTTCCTTGGACTAATTGAACTCGAATATCATCAACTTTTGGTTCGACACGAACATGTGATATGTGCCAACCAGTAACTGCTGTTGCAGAGGTAAAATTCATGTGAAAATTTCTTCTGATTCAACTTGAACAGAAGTTACCAGATCCAATATTGTACGCCTGAATTGCGGACATTGCAAAGTAAAAACTGATTACAGTTGACACACGGACTGTGAAACGGCATCCACCAGTTTTATTATTATTTTTTTTTTGTAAAATCTCGTTAGATCATGCCATTGAAGCCTGCCGAATCCAAGAGTACTGCTTTGATTTGCTCCGGATGGACATCCTGACCTTCTTTGCATTGCTGAAATAGGGGAACGTTAGCCCTTACAAAACAATCATCACTTTAACAGCACCCACGATTTTTTAATAAATAATTATAAATCATCTTGCTGAATTCCTAATTACTAAAAACAAAGAAGGGATTGAATGCTTTTTATATTTTTAAAAGTATGTTAATTGACTTTTAGTCATCGTATTTTGATTTATGTAATTTTAGTTTTTTAACTTTAATTGTTTACACTTAATTTTCATAGTTTTTTTTCAATTATTTAAATTAAGTCTTTCACTTCAAAATTTCATTCAATAAACTTTGTTATTTTAACCTATATGCAACTTTGATCTATCTAATTTTAACTGCCCATGCTTAATCTTCTTAATTTTTTAATTGTACAAATTCAGTCTTTCACTTCAAAATTTCATTCAATAATTCACTGAATTTGTGCAATTAAAAAATTAAGAAGATTAAGCATGGGCAGTTAAATATAGATCAAAGTTGCATATAAGTTAAAATAACAAAGTGGTGAGGTTGTGGATAAGTCTTTCCAAGAGAAGAAAAATAATACAAAAATTGAATAATTTTTCTTTTATAAATTAAAAATAACTAATTCTTTAAAGTTTTAAAGAAGTTAAATGAGAAGTTTTTAAGAAAATCGAAAAGTATAATTAAATTAAACTTGTAAAATGAATTTTATTAAATTTTTATATTATGTTTCTTTTTTTACAGATGTTTTAGGAGTATACAGCAAAACTCTTTTAATTGCTATCTACTTCAGTGTGTGTAACCTTAGTGACAACTATTCTACAGTAGGGTTTTATAATGGATCTTGACAGTAATCACACCAGATTACTAAAATAAAATTTAAGGAATTCCACATGAAACATATATCTCTTCTATCTATAACAAGGTACCAGATAGATGGGATACAAAGTTCGGTAGTGAATTGTAGCCTGGATATCTATTACCAAGGTTGCAAGCATTGAGAAAAAATATCAATTGACCTTGCAGTGTGGATGCAACATGATTTGATTTCCAAGTGATGTAGGTAGATAACAGAATAAAAAGTTTACCTCGGCTCGAAAAATATCCATAGCAAATCCATTGAAACAGCTGATAACAGCCTGCTGAATGTCTAATCCAAGGTTATCCAAAACCCTCATGGTTGAGAGCAACAGACCAGGTTTGCGGGCACAAAACATGTGTATGTTAACAGCCCTTCCTTCCCGCAAACGAACCTCAACCTGTTCAAGGTGAAGACAATAATTGCACAATTGGATTATCAAAACCTTCCATTAAATCATACTACCAGCAAACAAAATGCTCAACTACGCCTATGAGCCTAGTGTTAAACCAAGATTGATAAGTATAATAGAGTAAGCAATAAGATACACGCTTCATTCCAATTTCCACAACCCCCCCCCCCCCCCCCCCCAAATACAAATAAAAGTTCAATTCCACATAAAAAAATTGCTTGCTGTCAACATAACCACACAACCATAACTATTTATAGTAACAAGAATCAAAAGTAAGGAAGCAAGGTCGATTTGAGCATATTTGAAAGCCACAACAAACACCATTACCCTGGCAGGTTGGCCACTGGGGCTTGGCAATGAACTGGGGCATAGTTCTTCTTTGATTCGGCTCGGAAGTGCCGGAGGAGTAGGTGTCAAAGGATGGAAGCTTGAGGCAGGTGTAAGAGAAGAACCAGCAGGTGTTGACTCCAACTCATTATGAAGATCATTGATCCTTTGCAGAAGCTCCTTAAGATACTCAATTGCATCCCCAAGGATTGAAGCCCTGTCCATCTATCAACCATACCATGTCATAGAATCCATCACAAACCAACCAACACCGATTACCAAACTAAATTAATCCTTATCTTAACATTCACTCGCAGATTAAAATCTTCAAGAATCATTATAAGCCATGTGGTGTGTTTCTCATGGGTGTATATATTATATAATATAAGCATTAAGGATTAAACATTCAAAGAACATGAAAAGTAAGGGCAATTGAAATATTAAGAGGAGTGAAAGGGCTCTTACTTTGCTAATCTTAGGAACAACGGACCTCAGCATGTAGAGCCTATCATTGAGCTTCTTCCTACGGCGTCGTTCAGCCATCAAATTCTTAGCAGGCATTCCCTTCTTCTTCCCTTTCTGATCCAAACCCGTGACAGTGCTGTTTCCATTGGAGCTGTTTCCACCATTCTTGCCACTAATCTCTTCAACCTTATTATAATTACTCTCAGTCAAGTCATCAGAATCATAGTTCAACCCTGACCCATCAAAACTCACATCTTCCACCTCCTCTTTTCTCTTCTTGTCACTCCCTTCCCCCACTTCACACTTCCCTCTTCCACCTTCTGATCCCATATTTTTCCTAAGTGCTGCTCTCTTCTGAAACAACGTCGGCTGTGCCCCAGAAGGAGGTAACGATTCAAGGGGCCTCAAAATCTTTGACCTGTTAAGAAATAGAGGCTTCGAAGCAGAACCTTCTTCCAAGTTCTGAAACCCCGCAAAGGCGGTGCTGCTTTGAGGTGTTGTTGTTAACTGTGTTTCTGAGTTCATGCTAGGAAGCGCTAACTGGTTACCCAGAAGGGAAGAAGCTCTACTGAGAAGTGGCAAAGAGGACGAAGCTTGAGGATCAAGAAACCCCACTTCACAGGCCATGTCAAAAGGGTTGAGCAGAGAAGAGAGAGTGGTGGGTTTGGGGTTGGAAGGGAGAAAGTACTGAACTTGAGAGGGTGAAGGGTCGAGGTTGTTGAAGACGGAGGAAGAGGGAGAGCAAGAGGATGAAGAGTCAACAGCGTGAAGCAAAAGGTTATCTGGGTCAGCGAAGTTTGGGGAAAAGGTCATGTCTTGATGGTGGTTGTGGTTGGTCATGTACCATTCCTCGTCCACTTCCAACATGGGTTTGAAGGCACAGATAGATCCCAAGTCGTCTCTGTTAGTGTTTTCGACAAAACCAATGTTTGTGTTTGTGTTTCTGTCGGTGGTTATGATGTTGCTGGGCCTGGAGGTTCTGGCCCATGAAGCTGAAGCAGAGTTTTGGTCTTCTCTCTCGTCCATCCACGCAACGCTGGGGTTTATTCTAGACATGATGATGGTTTTGGTTGAGAAAGAGAGAGAGGGAAGTTAAAGGAAAGGAGGGTGCTATTGTTGTTGCAGAAGGAAAAGGGCATTGGCTTTTTTTGGAGAGATTGCGATTGTTTGAGAGAAGCATAGGCTTGGAACGTTACAACACACTTGCACCAACAACCAACCACCGCTTCCCCCATATAGGAATGCAATGCATTGACACGATGAGTAGGATGGAGTATCACATACACTCACCCCTTTGTGCCCTTTTCTCTCTGTGCTTCTCTGTTACTGTTTCTACACGTGGAAGGATGTTTCACCATCCTGCTTTTTTTTTTACTTCCATGATCAAAATTCACTTTAAATTATTTTTTTAAATGTAAATTCAATAAGATCTTAGATGCTGCATTTAAGTCTCATATTCTTTTTTCAATTAAAATTATGATTTTTTAAAAATTAATATAAATAATTAAAATATATTGAGAGTATGTTAAAAGCTATGTAAAATTTGGTTAATAATATTTTTTATGGACACATTTCACTTTTCTTCTTTGTACTTTATCTTGTGGGTAATTTTGTTTCTCTTAATTTTAATTACCCATATTTAATTTTTATACTTTCTTAATCATTTAATTTAAGTCCAACACACCAAAATTTCATTTAATAATTAATAAGAACAGAATAAATATATAATATCTTTTTGATAAATTATTAATATAAAAAATATCATTAATTAATAAAATATATTATAAATATGATTTTAAAAAATGTTAGTATAGTTAATAGTGTTTAATAATACAATAATTTGGTATTAAATTATAGCACATTTTTTTTATACTCTCAATACATTAAAATTAAATATAGTTTTAATTAAAAAAATATGACTTCAAGCGCAAGCAAAGATAAGTTGCAGTTAAGTATGGCTTTCATTGGGCCAGTGTATCCCTCTTACCATTTGCTAATTTTAAAATTTCCTTCTCACCAAGTTATCAGTTATCATTTTATCTACACTTCTTGTTTGTATATTTCTGGTTATAATAATAATAATATAAATTATACCCATTTGATTTAAAATTTGATGCTTCCTTAGCAAACTTGTTGTTCCCTTTTGTAAATGCCAATGTCATCACTCATTTTATCTATTTATCCAGACACGGCCTGTGACTATGAACACGTGAATAGTGTTTGACAATATGAATAAGGTGGAATTTATTTTATTTCATCTCGTAAACACAAGAAATGTATAATGACGTGTGTTTTTATTCCCATGCAAAGAAGAAAGCTTTATCATCGTCATTCCACAGCCTTATCCTTTCACAGACATAGATGGATTATGGGGGTAGATCGATTTCTATTAGATTTAGAGAGAATTAGTATCATAAATGTATTGCTTATTAATTTGCTAAGCCAACAATGCCAAGGTTATGCAGATACAGATTCATATAGAAAAAAGATGATAAGCCCTCTTCAGAGGAGCAGTAATATCACTGGCACGGATGAAGTTAATTTTATTACAGCTTTGATTTCTTTTCATCTTTTTCGCTTTCATGCTTTTTGTTTTTCTCTTCCCTTTACCAGTTCAACACCTCATCATCAACCGTGGGAGTGCACGAGGTTAGCATCACAAATTGATGCGTTTACTGGTAATTAATTATCAAGGTCAAGTCAAAACCAATGATTATGAATGTGTTTACATTAATTGTTTTGATAATTGCGAATATAAATCGGTGAATGAGTGCGACACCGTTCAAGTAACGTTTTCTGCCTGTCTATCTTAACAAAATACGCTATATATCTTCTGCATACAGAAAATGAGAATAAATTATCTCATTATTACTCGTTGTTCTTAGAGAAATAGTTAAATAATTAATATATAAAAGTTATTGGGATATATTAATAATATTAAATGTTATATTTTAATAAAAATATTTTTATCGTTTCTTTTAAAATAATGGTTAATAAAATCATTTAAATAAAACACTTTCTTTTGGTAAGATGTTCGTGTGAGAAATACTTGGATAAGGTTTGTCACAGACTGCAATACTTGGAGTTGGATCTAGAACCTCAGATATAATGATTGTGATTTTGATATTAAACTGCGTGCTATATTTATTTAGACAAAATTTTAGTGTTGTTTTTTTGTATTTTGTTAACCTTATTCTTTAGAGGAGTTGAGGATCAACATTCAATAATAATAAAATTTTACTAAAAAAAATTATTTATTATATTTTTATAATTTTAATATATATATATATATATATATATATATATTAAGAAAAATCCTTATTTTGTAAGCATTGTTACTTTTCTATTAAAATTAGAGTCACTTTAATAAATTACGCATTAAATATTGATGTAAGTTATTGAAATAAAGTTTGATTAAAAATAATATTACAAATGCTTAAAAAATATCATTATATGATTTATATAATATTTTTTCTCTCACAATAATCATATTATTATACACTTTTTCTGATCTTTTCTCCATGTAATGCATACTATTGTACATAGAAATTGTATGAATAGAATTTTTCTGAAAAATAAAACCAAAATCTTATCCTTTTAGCTGATATTAGGAAGATAGTAGAAAACTAAAAAGAAGGCTAAGTACGTAGTGAGAATTAAGGGAGGGAGCTGAAAATAACAGTGTCTCAAGCATCTCGTGAAGCTTTTCTTGTCACCGCAGTTACTACCCAATTGGAACTATAACACCTCTCTCTGTGTCTACCACAGTATGGTACACAATACTCCCTCTCCTTCTTTCTTTTTTCAACGGTTACTTCCCAAACTATTTCAACTCTATCTCTAACAATCATGTCTCTATCATCATCTTTTCTTTTTAAATATTACATACCAAGAAGGCAAAATTATTTTTCTTTTTCAAAATTATACATTAAAATGTAACATAAAGAGTCAATTTAAATAGTATATACTTAATTATTTTTACATAATTTTCGCATATGAATTATATACATATATAAAAAAATTACTGAAGAAAGGTAATCTCACCATACTATAGACAAAAATGAAGTTGATATAAAGAAAACTCCTAAACCCATATTTGGGGAAGAAAATATGAATAAGAATGGGGTCCACAAGATGTAATTGTATTTACATCATGCATGTGTAAATCTGGCGAGAATTGAATGCAAGAAATTGAATTAAAATCGTATCATTTGGTGAAAGTGTTAGAAAGTGGAGAGGGACAAGAATCTTAAATAAGGTGCAGTGAGTGCTGTGCTGTGGCTGTTGATATAGGGAAGGAAAGATACTCTTCTTTATTGTTTCTCCACTAACCTCGTGAACATGGGGCATAGAACGTTAATTTGCCCTTGTCTAGTGGGTTATGTCATCATCACTAAATATTTGAATTCTGCACTCGCCTGAACAACTTGTCCACTGGTCTGCACCTTCAGTTTTTAATATATTGCACCATTGCTGCTGATCAAGTTGTGTCTGCATGTCTTCACAAATCTCAAGTTTGTTAAATTTTGCTCGTTTTCAACAATTAGGAAGTGCATAAAAAAATGCTATATCCCAAGTTCAGCCCAGAAAAGATTTTCAAAGTTGAATCAAAATCCTTTATAGGCTCTTGCAAATCGTGCTTCTGGGCACTATTTGAAAAAATACTATTATTTTTATTAAAAATCATTTTAAAAATACCTTAAACATCAGGATAGAGGTAATAATATGTTTTAATATAAAATTTTTACTAATTTCTTAACCAGTAACTCAAACACTAATTAGCATCTGTCTACTTTATATTGCCAAAATAAAAGAACTAATTAGTACATGCTGCATATATGGTTTCCCAATTGTGCGCACAATTTAGTTCCACCCTTTATTGACCAAACCACGAAAAATACATCAACAACATTTGATAATGAATTTGAATATTTTCTTAAATTACAGGATAAGGCAATGTAAAAAATAAAAAAGAAACAAAAAATTTAATAAATAAAAATCTACCATAATCAGTTATAGAATTCATAAACTAATTATATTTAGAGTGTTTTTTGTGAAATATCATATTTAGCTTATATTTATTTATTTAGTATGTGTTTGGATTGGATTATTTTTACTGATCATAAAAAAAAAAACAAAAATGCTATTATTTCTTGTTTAAAAAGTTTTAAAAAATTAGCTTGTAATCTTTGAAATTTTTTTATAAAGAAATTAACTTATTTAAAATAAATAAAATTTTAGAATTTATGATTAAAAATTATTAACTTATTTTCTAATTAAATTTTATGTTTCTATTTTATCATTAACAATTGATTATTATTATTTTAATAACTATTATCATAACTTTATATATTTTTAAATTTTATCTTAAAAAATGTGAATATATTATACAATAAAATAAAATAAATTATTATAAGATTAATTTTTATTTAACTTGTTCAAATATAAAATTTATTTTAACACAGTGTTTTATAAACGAGCTGATTTCACTTGTTTATAATATTTTTTTTAGACATTACTTAGAATAGTATTTAAGCTTATAGTCTAACATAGGATTTTTTTTTCCCTTACTACTTTAATAAATTTACTTTTTATCTTGAAAATATTTTCAATTTATTATAAAATATTAGTTAAAGTTTATTTTGTTCACTGTTATAAGACATGATAAAAATACAATTATATGAATGTACCAAATAATAAAATAGAAGAAATTCAACTAAGACTTACTTCTATTGCAATAGTAATATTATAAAGTACTAAATAGTAGGTTTGCTTAAAAAATTATTTTTAAATAAATCAAATTGTTGAACTGAACTAAGTTACGAGTAAAAAAATTGAACTTATGTGAGAAAATTAAACTTGTATGTGTGAGCATAATTCGAGAAGCAAATTATTTTTAAATAAGGTATAGTTCACTTTAAGAGAACTTTTTATCAATTTACATTTCTTCATTGTCTTTTCCCTCTTTCCTTTAATACATTAGTCTTTTTAACCATTCCTAATTGAACCCTAATCTCTCTAGTTCACACCAAATTAACTTAGAATGAGACGAGTTCCCAGTCTTCAAGTACGGTCGCTTGAAGCTCCAAGTCCCACCAAAAGTATGCCAAAGATTCCATGTAAGAGAGACGAATGAAAAATGCATCAAAGATCAAAATGCAAGATGTAAAAATGGATGTAAATGGTGTAGAACAGAATGATTAATTGTTGCCTCCAAGGTTCCTTTAAATAGGGCTTTGAGAAACATAAAACTATTTTATAGTTGACTTCTTCCAGGTGAGCACAGTCATGCTTAAACTTGATACATGAGCATGCTAGTCAATATGCATAGTCGTTGATAAGTCTGTAATTAGACCCTATTTTATAGCCTATATATTCATATTTGACCTTTATTTTATTTAGTGTTTATACTAATTTATATATTAATTATGCAGTTTGGTATAAAGAGGCTGTAAGTATACTTTGGGTGGGTTTTTGGGCCCAAATTGATAGAAGATTAGAGCTTCGCAGCAATCAGTTGCCCAGACCCTTTCAACAAGCACGGGGTGCTTCGAGCCCATGTACCATCGTGCTCAAGGCCTTGCACGGTTGTACTCATCTGCGGGAAGCCCAATTATGAAGAATATTTAGGACTTTCAAACCCTATTAAAAGGAAGATCTCAGGCATCGTAACGGGTACCGTTTTTACATCTAGTCTTTGGCTTTCAAATACACTTTTCATCTTGTTTCTCTTACACCTGATCCTTGGCACATGCTTGGCGAGACTTGAAGTTTCGAGCGATTGTACTTGAAGATCGGGAACTCATCTCATTCTAGTTTACTTTTCTTTATACCTTTGTTTATGATTGTTTTAGTTCTTTTCTTTAGTATGAGTAACTAAGTTCATAGTTAATGTTATGAGAACTATTGTTCATGAATTTATGGGGTTTTGACGTTTGAATCTAAGTTTGATTTCCGTTTCGTGATTAGATTTTATCCTATTATGCTTCTCTCTTAATCCTAATTAATTATATCGTCAGGCGACCGTACCTCGGTTAATTAATAGATCTATAGGGTAAAACGAGACAAAGGATTAAGTGGACCAAACCAATCTTTATCTTCTAATCATTATTAAATTAACAAGTTCATAGGTTCCTTAAGCTTTCTCAAGTTGATGTCTTGCATGACTATTGGGGATGTTAATTTAGAGAAAAGAATATTAATATTGCATGACCATTAGGTATTAATAATATTCGTATGAATGATTAGTAATAACAAGAAAATCAGATTTAGAGTTAAACAGAAAAATAATATAAAGTATTGGATGAGAAAACCCATATGTCCTAGGTTTCTCTCCAATAAGTTTAACTTAGACGTACATTGTATTCCTTGCTCTTAATTTATAATTAATTTTATAAATTCTTGTTTTAATTAATCTCATATCTTTGAAGTTTAAACAATTGAATTAGGAAATTTTTAGTGATTGGAAAACAATCCTTGTGGGACGATATTTCGGAAACTTAATTTAAGAACCCTTTATTACTTCTCGATGGGTATATTTGCCCTCCGAATAGTCGTGCATGCGTTTGAAGCACCTTTATGCTTGATGATAAGGTCTAGACCTGCTGACTACTGTGAAACTCTATTTTCCAACCAATTTGGATTCAAAACACGCCTTAAACCCAATTGTGACCCTTTTTATGCTAAACTACACAATATACATATAAATCAGTGTAAAACTTAAATAAAATAAAGGCTAAACATGAATATATGGATTGCAAAAGAGGGTCTAAATACAAACTTGTCACTTGAACTTTGTTTAGATCAAGTTGATCAGTAATGAAGTATTTTTGAGTTGTCAAATGAAGCTTCCAACTCATTTATACTAGCAAGGTAGCTTAAATGGTTCACCAAAATTAGATTGGAGTTATCATGTGCAATGAGAATGTTAACAAATTTATAATTTGTTGGTAAAAGAATGGAGATATTTGCAAATAGAATGACGGGATGTGAATTGATGGAAAAGAATGGAATAACAATGTGACTCTAGGTGCAACTATTTGGATTGTTTATATATTGTAGACTTGAATAGAATTTGATCAAAATTTATTAAATGTGACATTTTATTAGGTTTGAAACTTATGCCATTTGATCTTTATCACTCATATGCACACAACTCATTATATTATAAATAATCCAAATAGAATGACAATTTAGCCATTCGTGGTAAAATTCTATTTAAGAGCAAAAATTAATGACTTCCATTTTAGTCATACAGATGATGGCAATACTTGCTTAGCCATCATTTTATTATCTGATAGTTCAATGTAACTTGATTTGCTTGAACTACACAAGAAAAAAATATGATAAAGAACTAGACAAAATAATAGGTACTCTACTTGAAGCTCATTGAAAATATGCTAGCTCAGTTTTTCTATTTTTTTAAGATATTTTATAATTGTATAATGCGTACTTGTAGGAATAAAATATGAGTGAAATTAAGTTAAGTTTCATATTAGATAAGCTTTGAATTGGAGGTTAGAAAATAAGAAAATGAGAGTTGAATCAAGTTTTCATAAAATTTAGAAATTAAATTTAAAAAATTTATTTGATAAATTTAGTTTCAAATTAAAGGTAAGATAAGTTGAAATTCTAAAGACTTTTTTTATTAAAAGTACAAAAGGAAAAAAGAACAATAAAGTTGATATTAATTCATTCCAAAATGTAAGAACAACTTAAAGTCTTTTTTACTATTTAACCAAAACTTAAACTCAATATCTAACAACTCAAGTATTTTTGTACTGGTTTTTTTAAACTTAACAATCTAAGTATTTTTATGATTATATATATTTTCAAATTATCATACATATAAGTATTCTTTAACACATCTCTTCATACTTTAAACACACAAAAAAGTAAAATTTTACATTTAAAAAAGACTTAGAATAATTAGACTTTTAAATGAAAGAATGACATTATATTCACATATGCATGTCCAGTTTTTTGCTGAAATGTATGCTTCTTGGTATGACTTCTAACATCTTAATTTTTGTTGGAGATATTTATATATCCATTAGTCATATTGTGAATCTTCTTTGAAAAGGTTTTTATATGAATTCTTACTCCACTAAAAGTACTTTTTGTATTTTTCTTTTTGGTAATTTAATTTTTAGTATAAAAAAAGTTGAATAAAAATTTATTTTTGTCTTTATTAAAAACTTTGATATTATTTTCTTAAATAATATGTTTGTTTCTTATGTCATTACTTGTTTTTATTGTTATTAAAAAGATATTTACTTAAAATATTTTTGTTGTTGTTATCTTCCTTTATACTATTAATATGTATTGTTTTTTTAACCATTAATGCTTTGAATACTTATTAACACTAAAAACACATAAACATTTTATCAAATAATATCATAAAATTTAACTAAAACTTAGTTAATTTTCATACATCAAGTAGGAAAAAAATATAATAATTTATTGTTAATTGATATTTTATTGATAATACATTTTAAATAATTATTTTCAAGTAGGATAGCATACATATCTCTAAGTATGCTTAAATAGGTTAATATTACAAAAAAAAAATTGAAAAAATTTGACATAAGAAAGAAATTGAAAAAAAATTGTAAAAAAGAAAAAAATTATTTCGAAATTGTTTTCGTGATTTAGTATATTCTAAAACTTATAAAGGAGAAAAATGAAAAATGGTCCCACACTTTTATAATTCTTGCCAACCCAAACAAGAAAGATAAGATAGGGGTTGTATTTTATTTTTCATTTATTTTCTTCAAATAGAGTAAATTGGAAAAATTATGTTACATAATTAATTACATGGGTTTCAACGGTACTTTAATATATCAAAAAGTCATACATTAAATAGAAGTCAAGTCAATAATTGTCTATGTATATTCATGTTGCTCAACTCATCAAAATATCTTTAAAAAATAAATATAGTGAGATCCACAAGAATCAAAGCAAACAATATCTCAAATATAGTTGAGTGCAACGATGTTATAGGCTTGAGTGAAACTTTGGCAGGACATTAACATTGGAACTTGAAAGGATAACTTAAGCCACAAAAATGTATGTGTGAGGCAAATCCGTTAGCCTTAAAAAATGAAGAGCTTCTAATCCATTCCTTAAAAAGTCTCATATCAAGTTGGAATCATGATTAAAAGTAGTGTACAAACATTTATTCCTTTCAACCCATTGAGATGGGTTATACAAACAATTAGACTAACCCAAACAATTTTACAAACTTCTAAACAAATAACAAAGTGATAAAAAAAATTGATACCAAAGATTTGTAGTGTTTGTTTATGGTTGAAGCAAATCATGCTTCTTAGAATCCAATGAACTCCAATAGAGCAGTATATAGTATCTATATAAATAAAAATATTTATTTTATCACATCAAATAGTATTAGATTTTAATAAGTTTAAAATAATTTTTATATTATTTGATTCAACTAAAAATAATAAAATAAAAGAATAATATCAATATTGCATTATAGAACTTTCATTAGTTTAAGGAGAAAATTGTCTATTTAATTAAAAGTAATTTTATTTGATTTTTTTCAATCAAACAAGTAGAAAAAAAAATTTCTTTCTTTCTTTCCAATTTTTTTAATATTTCTTTCATATCAAGCAACTTAAAAATTACTCATTTATATCACTTTCTTTTTTATCTAAATTTTCTCTCTCTTATTTCTTTCGTTCCTATTTTTAACATGAACCAAACAAAAGAGTAAGTTTTAAAATATAGCTATAAGTATATAATGTCAAACATTTTATTAAAAGTATAATATAACAACTGTAATATTATGTTATTCAAATTTATTTAAATGCATCAAGTACCGATTATACTTAAAAAAGACCTTTTGAATGATATAAAACCTAACCATTTTTTTAACTAAACAAAATTTCATGAAAATATTAATATAATTTATTTAATAAATAAAATTAGCTTAATTTAAACCTAAAGTGAGTTAGGCCAAGTGCTAACAAACCTCCTAGCGTATCCTTACACAACTATATATTTTTGGTTGACACAACTTTTAGTGTAGCCGATGTTGCCTTTGGGCTTTTTCGTATGTAGCTTAATATCTTGTTTTAATGACTACGTAGGTCAATATATGAACTTTACTCGCCCAATTGAATAGTTTGGCCCAAACTATGCTTCATCCACACCACAGCTCATCGACCCTATGATAACCTACCAACTACAGTAACTAGCCAGTACATTGTTTACTACATGACCAAAAATAAACAAGCAAGTAGGAAGTGACTAAACTAGCAACCAAAAACCACCTTAATATTACTCCTACAAACAGAGATCTCGATGTCGACTCATCCTGGCCTACAATTTTAACTATCTATTCTAGAATATTGATGTTCTTTTGACTGTCGTTAAGGTAAGAAGGGTATCTGCAAAAAAATATTTCAATATTGAAGTCAGATTCAATTTTAAATAATAAATGTTATTTAATAATAAAAAGTTTACTTTTTACTGTATTTTTTTACTTTTCTTTTATGAATATTGTTATAGATTAATGAGCTTGCTGAATCAATCTGATTTTTGTTACTGCTAATTAAATTAATTACCTTTTAATTCTGACATAGAGTATCTAACTATGTTAAGTTGAAGGGGTATTCAATTATTTTTTTCTACAAATAGATTTGAGAGATAGATAGGACTAAAGAGTATTTTATCCAGTAATTATTATTTTAATCTGAATGTGAAAACGCTTAATGTCATTAAAATATAAAATACATTTAATCTTAATTAGTAAGAAGATTTATATTATTCCCATGGAACTCTCACTTTCTGTGGATGCATGGTTTGCCGGAAGCCCACGGAGGAGTAGCGGAAGAATGAAAATGCAAACAAAAAGAAGCAAATCAATTAAGCAACGCTTGACGTTGCACTTTGGCAGGTGCAACATTTAAAAGTGGAATCGTCTACGTCTTTGCTACAGCGACGTTGATATTTACTACTTAACGTTAGTTAGTTAATCTCTGGTGTTTCGCCTTTGATTCATTGCATTGGCCTTTTATTAAGGCGGCGAGTGAAGAAAGGGCAAAACAGTCACTCCGGGTAAAAAGGAAAGACAATATTGAGTGGTGGGGCCAATAGCAGGCGGCTACGTGTCACGTTTTCAGACACAACCTCGAAAGAATCGACGCATGAGATGAGATAATAGAAATGATTGAGTGAGAGAGGGTACACGAAGGTGTGATAGATATTTGGGTTACATAAGATTGGATTAGATTAGAGATATCTATCTTGGAGTTTAGGGTTGGGGAAGGTTAGCCTCTATTCCCCACCACATTTTTATTCCTTCCCCTTCTTCGCTCGCTATATATTAATTTAATCTCTTCATTTTCTCTTTTCTAGGTCTCTCTCTCTCTCTCTCTCTCTTCGTCTTTTTTTTTTATTATTCGTCTTTTTCTCTTCCTTTATTTTTGGTTATTCTGGATTGAATTGTTATCACTTGTTTGTGGTGCAGTGCTTCCGGTGAGTTACTTTTTTGTTTTCTCAATTTTCATTTATTCGTTCACTGTTGTGTGTTGCTGTTACTTTTTTCGTGGGTTCCTTAGCTCGAAAGCTGCTTCGATTAGGGTTTCGAAAGCTGCTTCGATTACGGTTTTCAGTTATTTTGGGCTTTTTTTTTCCTTATCCCCCGTTAGAGTTTAGAGCACCAGGTGTTTGCTCAATTAAATTGTTTTTTTTTTTAATTTTATTTAATTGTTTTTTGTTCTTATTGTTTGTACAACTACAATTAAGATATTAATTAATTCGTTTAGTTTTTTTTTCCCAATACGAGATACGAGATATGCATAACTGGTTGTTTTCGTTTTGTTGATTATTCTGTCATTCGCCGCTATCTTTGCAGTTGCTACTTAGTTGGCTGATTTTTTTTTTTTTAAAAAAACTCCTTTTTTCGTTTGTTTGTTAATTAATTTATTTATTCATTTAATAGACAATTTGTTTGTTAATTTTGATAATTAACTTGGAAATGCTCCAACTATATTGTTATTGGTTTCGTTCTGGTGTTAACTTCCTCACACCTCAATTCGCCTAGTATATTTTCTCTTTTGTTATAATGAACTTGAAAGAATGTCTTGGCCATTTGAAGTAATTCTTGATTCCTCTACCATATAACAATCATAATACAGACATTGGGCAACATTTGCTTGAACTTCATTCCTATAAGGTGGGATTCAGTATGAAATAAATGTGGTTCGTGACACTGTTTGTTAAACTATTTAAGCAAGATATTGTCCTGTGAGCTTCTAGATTTCTGGATTTTATGATGTTGATCCTTGTCAGCATGTCTCTGTTATTCATCAAATATGTTTTGAAATATCTTTTATATCCTTCACACTTTTCTGAAATTTTTTCCTTAAATATTGATGTGCTGATTCTGAAAGCTTGGAACATGTTCACATGCCTATCTGATCTGAGTGCTTTCTGTTACTTATGGTGTGTTACTTGTTGGCTAATCTGTTTCATAAAAAATGCAGCAATTCAGGAATTATGGCTAAGGTTTTGGCTCAGTCAATTAATGTCCCTGGCATAGTAGCTGGGCAAAGGCATGGTCAGCAGAAGGGGTCAGGAAAATTAAAAAGATCGGTCAAAATGATGAGTGCTTTACGAACAAATGGATTAAGAGTGCCAGGTTTTTCAGGACTTCGCACTTTTAATCCTTTGGACACTATGCTGAGACCTGGACTAGATTTTCATTCTAAGGTATCCATTGCAACTTCTTCACGTCGAGCAAAAGCTTCCAGATGCATACCCAAAGCCATGTTTGAGCGTTTCACAGAGAAAGCAATCAAAGTAATTATGCTGGCACAAGAGGAAGCAAGACGTCTTGGTCATAATTTTGTTGGAACAGAGCAGATTCTATTGGGTCTTATTGGTGAAGGCACTGGTATTGCCGCCAAGGTTCTGAAGTCAATGGGAATAAACCTTAAAGATGCACGTGTGGAAGTGGAGAAGATAATTGGAAGGGGTAGTGGATTTGTTGCTGTTGAGATTCCGTTTACTCCCCGTGCAAAGCGTGTTTTGGAACTTTCGCTGGAGGAAGCTCGCCAACTTGGTAAACATCTTTTTCACTTCTTACTTTTTTTTTTTTTGGTTTTACTTAATTTATAAGTCAGTAAAAGCATATGTTTCTTCAACTTCAAGCCATCTGTATTCCTAGTGGCGCTCTCATGGTTTTTCTGGTGTGATTGTTACTCAATAAGGTAGAATTGATTTAGTTATATTGGATCTGTAATGTGTGTGTATATATATATATATATATATATATATATATATATATATATCTGCTTACTCAATGAGTCTAAATTTTGATTAGGTATAGAGGAGAAAGGACAAAGTGATAGATTGAGCAAGCTACCCTATTATTACTACTACTCTACTACTTACAGAAAAAATAGAAGTCATGAAATGTAATGATGCAAGAAACTTATCTTGTCTTAAAACCTTTGCTTAATACTTCTTGTATGTCTGTTGAGTCAATTGCACCAAACCTCTACATGCAAAGTTTGTCTGCTACTACTAGCTGGGAGTCTGGCACACTCTTGCTCTAAATGCATTTGAAAAAGAGTTGGAGACTGTGTTAATATTTTTTGTTCAATGCGGCCCTGTGTATGGGGATAAAATTATATGTAATATTTTGTTTTAGATGCTGGAACTTTGAGTTTTAACCCTTGATATTTTCAGGTCACAATTATATTGGATCTGAGCACCTGCTTCTGGGTCTTCTTCGAGAGGGTGAGGGTGTTGCAGCACGTGTGCTTGAAAATCTGGGTGCTGATCCTACTAATATTCGCACACAGGCTAGTACTATACCTTCATTTACCATTTTTCCCACAAATTTCTGTTTACATGAATGTATTCTTTTTTAATCTTAAATTTTATGTTGATCTTAGAATTTCCATTGGATGGGTACAGGTTATTCGCATGGTGGGTGAGAGTGCTGACAGTGTTACTGCTACTGTTGGCTCAGGAAGTAGTGGCAATAAGATGCCAACTTTGGAGGAGTATGGTACCAATTTGACCAAGCTAGCAGAGGAGGTGATGACAGTTCCTAGTTTCCTTCATGACGATGCTGATTATGCTTTAGTGTGCATAAAAGCTAACTATTTCTCATCTGCACCCAGGGAAAATTGGATCCTGTTGTGGGAAGGCAGCAGCAAATTGAACGTGTCACTCAAATTTTAGGCCGTCGCACCAAAAATAATCCTTGTCTTATTGGAGAGCCTGGTGTTGGGAAGACAGCAATTGCTGAAGGTCTTGCTCAACGGATTGCAAATGGTGATGTACCTGAAACCATAGAGGGAAAAAAGGTTTGTAGAAATCATTTTACCTCTGCAATTCTTAAAATTGATTTTTGTTTTCGGCACTATTTAACATATTCAACTTGCTGGATATATGTAAAGTAATTCTACAACAATATGTCATTATATTTGTGGAATTTTATACATGTTGACAAAAAGGAGTTTTATGGCACCACCATGATCATGCCTGTATCTGGGCATGCTGTCTCATTTTGAGTCATATGATTGATATTAATTTCATGTTGGTATTTCAGTTTAGGACCTACTGTTTAAAATTATCGGATTTGTGGGTGTGTGTTCAGTATGAGTGCAATGAGTCCTGACTCTTGAATAATGTGAATGCCTTCTTTGCTCAATTATATTGGGCATAGAATAATCTGTTTTCAACATGTATATCAAGACTATCAAATTAATAGCAAGCAAGTGGGTAAGTACGTGTATTTAAAATCATTTTTAATTATCGTTTCAAATTTATGATAACACATGGATGATCATGATCAATGCAGTTTCAACGGATTTGTGTTGAGTAGTTACCCTTTGATAACTTTTCCACTCTATTATGTCACAAACCAACTATTCAAAAACCTAAACCTTTTAGGTGAAGGTACATAAATGATTTCATGTCTAACACACCCCCTCATGCAAGAGCATTTTGGGCTTGAACTGTGGACAATGTAATTATCCTTTTGTACCATATCCTGAAGTTTTATTTTTATATGGAAAACTAAGGGCAGCAAGGATCAAAGTCCTAACCATGCCCAAGGGAGCCCCTTTTACCATAAACTGTTACGTGAAAGGCATATGAATGGTTTTATACCCAATGTTTTCTAATAATGTACTTTGTTCTGCATGAATTAGGTTATAACCCTTGATATGGGTCTGCTTGTTGCTGGAACTAAATATCGTGGTGAATTTGAGGAGAGGTTGAAGAAACTGATGGAAGAAATCAAACAAAGTGATGAGATAATACTTTTTATTGATGAAGTGCACACTTTGATTGGAGCAGGAGCAGCAGAAGGGGCAATTGATGCTGCTAACATACTAAAACCAGCTCTTGCAAGAGGTGAACTACAGGTAGTATTTTCCCTTGACATGTTCATAATGGATTTACTGCTTGCTGACTCTGACCTTGTACTCAATATATTATGTAGAGGGAGAAAGAATGGGTTTTCAGTTGTTGGATTTTATTGGTATCACTCAAACTTTTGCATATTCAAGGGACAAAAGACTTTCTCTGGTCATAAAATTGTCTTTGTAATTCCACAATATGCAAAATGAATATATGATCTTTCTTCTGGTCAGTCAATGTTCATAAACAGTTAAAAGTTAAAACCATTTTGAGATATTTAATAGGTCTGCTTTGAGTCAGCTATCTAGTTACAATTCTAATATACAGTCAAAGTTGTTGCTTGCTATTAGTCAGAATTAAATAAAATGCTGAAGGTCTGTAAATTCAAGTTTGGCATTTCCAACAGTTTCAATCTGGGTTGATAATAGAATCCATTATTGTCAATGTAGACCTATTTCGAAGGTTCTTATGCCCAGACTGAACTCGCCACAATGAACAACTAGTTAATTATTGAATGTGTTAAATTCAGTCGCAGTTGATGGCATTGTACTGGGGTGTTTATTTAAATATTTCTGCAGTGTATCGGAGCCACAACATTGGATGAATACAGGAAGCACATTGAAAAAGATCCAGCTTTGGAGAGACGATTCCAGCCAGTTAGAGTGCCAGAGCCAACTGTAGATGAAACCATACAAATACTGAAAGGACTTAGAGAACGATATGAAATTCACCACAAGCTTCGCTATACTGATGAGGCTCTTGTAGCTGCAGCTCAGCTATCGTATCAGTATATCAGGTTTGTCATAATTCATCTCTGCACCTTCTATATTCATTAAATGCCTTGTCATTTATGCTGGTATACCATTTTTTTTCAATACTGAATCTTAATGGAAATTTTCCACTGAATTACGCTGAAGTATATGTCAAACTTCTCGTCCTCTTTGAATTATGACATTATTTGTGTTGGAATTCTAATATGTCTGTGTGATTGAGATCTGTGTTAATCAAAATGCTATTTATGTCCTTTTCCCCTTCTTGCCGTATACTGTAACCAAAAATATCCTGATCTGCAGTGATCGATTTTTGCCCGACAAAGCTATAGATTTGATTGATGAAGCAGGTTCACGAGTTCGGCTTCAACATGCACAGGTATATATATATACATTGTTTGTCTATCCTTCAACTAGCAGTTATAGTTTCTATTATCAAGCTAATTTGGACCCCAAACTTGATGTACTTCTAGTTACCGGAAGAAGCAAGAGAACTGGACAAGGAGGTCAGGCAGATTGTTAAGGAGAAAGAAGAAGCTGTACGCAACCAAGACTTCGAAAAGGTAATGTCTCACCCAAGTTTTTGCATCCGTTTGCATGAAGATTATCAGCTACCTTGTTGAAGGAAAGTTATACGTTTTTGCTTAAGTAACACAAAGAATGACTGGCATTTTGTCGATTATAACTATACATTGGCTTCTGTTTTAGTTTGTTGAGTTTAAAGAATGATGTAATGTGTGGTTCCTTTCTTGGCTAATAATTTGTGGGTTATGTGACATGAATTTCTGAATAGGCTGGAGAGCTACGAGATAGAGAAATGGATCTTAAGGCACAGATCTCAACACTTGTAGAGAAAGGCAAGGAGATGAGCAAGGCAGAGAGTGAGGCAGGGGATGGAGGTCCTGTAGTGACTGAAGCTGATATACAGCATATTGTTTCATCCTGGACTGGTATTCCTGTTGAAAAAGTCTCAACAGATGAATCTGATCGCCTCCTTAAGATGGAAGAGACTTTACACAAGCGAGTCATTGGTCAGGATGAAGCAGTAAAAGCCATAAGTCGCGCTATCCGACGGGCCCGGGTTGGATTGAAAAACCCTAATCGACCAATTGCCAGCTTCATATTTTCTGGTCCAACTGGTGTAGGGAAGTCTGAATTGGCCAAAGCATTGGCTGCATACTACTTTGGCTCTGAAGAAGCCATGATTCGGCTTGACATGAGTGAATTTATGGAAAGGCACACTGTCTCCAAACTTATTGGTTCGCCCCCTGGATATGTTGGTTACACTGAAGGAGGTCAATTGACTGAGGCAGTTCGGCGTCGTCCTTACACTGTTGTACTATTTGATGAGATTGAGAAAGCCCATCCAGATGTATTCAACATGATGCTTCAGATCCTGGAAGATGGAAGACTAACAGACAGTAAGGGTAGAACTGTGGATTTCAAGAACACACTTCTTATAATGACATCAAATGTTGGAAGCAGCGTGATTGAGAAAGGAGGCCGCCGAATTGGTTTTGATTTGGATTATGATGAGAAGGATAGCAGTTATAACAGAATCAAGAGCTTGGTGACTGAGGAGCTAAAACAATACTTTAGGCCAGAATTTTTAAATAGGTTGGATGAAATGATTGTTTTCAGGCAGCTAACAAAACTGGAGGTGAAGGAAATTGCTGACATAATGCTCAAAGAGGTGTTTGATAGACTGAAGAAAAAAGATATTGAGCTTCAAGTGACAGAAAGATTTAGGGACAGAGTGGTTGAGGAAGGATATAATCCTAGTTATGGAGCCAGGCCACTAAGAAGAGCCATAATGCGGCTTTTGGAGGACAGCATGGCTGAGAAGATGCTTGCTAGAGAGATCAAAGAGGGAGACTCTGTTATAGTGGATGTTGATTCTGATGGTAACGTGATTGTGCTAAATGGTAGCAGCGGTACGCCAGAGTCTTTACCTGAGGCTCTCCCCGTATAATGTGGGTACCTTTGCTAGTACATGTTTACTTAATTTATTTAAACCATAGTCTTTGTCTGTTTTTACTTGTTGATGTTCCGAAAGCTTGTAATTGATCACTGGTAGGCCCAGTTATGCTTGCCCATACCCAAGCAAAACAGGTTGAGAAAGGGGGTGGGTAGCGGGGGGTTACCACCCTAAACTAAAGAGGGTGTGGGGGTGAGAATGAGAGCTGTGTTTGGTATATACCATGGACAGTGCATCACTGAACTATTCCGTTGGAAGCTGGGGTGTTTTTATGATTTCAATGGTTGGACCGTGCTGTAATATCCCAGCGTTACTGTAAATCATCGTTACGGCGTATTCATTGCTTGAAAGTTGAAACTGCAATGCATGTATTCACAAATGCTTGCACATTTAATGACAGGTAACAGGGTCGGGGAAATTAGATCAATTTGAATCCGACGATGTCACCAAAATTTCATTGATACGCACTTTTTTTTGGGTCAAGAAAAAGTTACTAGCAGGGAATGAAAGAGGTCATTTATTTTTCATTTGGAGCCTGGTTGGGTTTAGGGGAGGTTGAGTTTATTTAATAAGTCAATTTAAAATTTTGAAATTTATTAAATTAAAAAAAGTCAAATCTTAAATTATTTAAAAATTCTTCTAAGTTTATCAAATAAGTTATAATGATAACAAAAATAATAAAAAAGTTGGACGATACATTAATGTTTTAGAACAAAGACCTGTTAATTTACGTAGTCTTGTTAACCTATTTCAAGATGACTTTTTTAACTTACAAAGATTATTATATAACAATTTTTTAAATATATTTTTAAGATAAACAAAAATAAAAGATTAGACAGGCCATACAGCAACTAACTTTACCTAGTCTATTCTAACCATAATGGCCAGCAACAATTGAATCGAACTCCCGCTATTCATACACCGTTATATTTTAATATGATAATCACCTAACTAATCCGTTGCTTAGCTTGTGAAAAAGCTTAATCACGACAGTTCCACAAATTACAACTATCCCAACGAGTATACTTTGTACCAACTATGTACAACAATGAATCAGGGAAGCAATTGAACCCACTTCCGAATCCCTATTTTACTTGCACTTTTAAAAGAAAAACAAAAAAAAAGCTTACAGCCTGTTTGTATAGATTGAAAACTCCGTTTATATGAATTACAATGCAGGTTTTGTGAGCAGTGAAATTCTCAATTATGAAAAAACGGAGTTAACTTGCCTATACAAACAGGCACTTAGCTGCTTGTGTTGCTAAAATCTAGCCACACTCAACTCCTAACATGAAAATAAAATGATGAATGACCATTCGTTGTATTTGGAAGAGTAATCTATTGATCTATCATTGAATGCGACTGCCTTTGGGAGGGGCTAACACTCCCACCACGGCTAATCTTCAAAGCTGTTAATGCCTTTTGGATCTCCATTGTCATGGCACTATCTACACTCCCTGAGGATAGCTTTTTATGAGATTTCTGAAGATGGAGCTTCAGTGAGCTACTGCTTAGTCCAGCATTCTTGCCACAAATAGGGCAAATTTTCATCATTGGTTTCCGCTGCTGCCACTCCATTGAAACCTTCCCATGCAGTTTCTGATCCAGTTCCAGTAAGATCTTTGCAAAACCATCATTGGGCTGTGATCGACGATGAACTCGTTTCAGAGCATTCCATGCTTCTAACAAAGTGAACTTCCTACGTTACAAAAGCTTTTAGTTTCTAAACTGTTGTCACTAGCAGTAATATAAGCTTATAGTTGCAAGTGTTCCACATACTGAATAATAATACTTTAAGGCCCCTAACCGGGTAAATAATGGATAATTATAGAAAAAATTAGTTTACTGATAAAATGTATCTAATAATATAATTAGTTATTAAGATTCAATTATTGAATTGTAAGTGCAAGTGCAACATTAATGGGTTATAGAGGGCCAACTGGCCCAACTCCATAGCAACACCAGTTTTGAGCACCATATCTAAGATTGTATTTATATTTTTACTTACTTCCTCAGCATTAAGTATGCAAGGACCAAAGTGACACTTCTGCTTTTCCCTTCAAAGCAATGAACTAAAACTCTCAGACCAGTTTGCTCAACATAGTCTATAAAATCACAAGCCTCTTCAAATATGCTGCTGATGTTAGAATCTTCATTGTCACACACCTGTTCAAATGGGAGATTGAACAGAACCAATGTGAAGACTCATTCTTGAGCAGAACCTCATATTGAAAGTAAATTTGGTACCTTACAGAACCAACAGAATAATTGTGGTACAACATAGACAGGAGAGTACAACTTACAGAGAAATTTTTGTATGTGAATAGATCAGGAAACTGAGAACTTGACTGACCAATTTCATTTGTACACAAGCACATAATATGAGTGATTCCTAAGTGTTGCAGTGTGTATGTAGATCTTGCAGCCAGTGCACCACCAATGAACAGACTATTTGTAACAGTTGATGGCCTCTCTGTATTTGCAGCCTCGGATATCAATGCAATCCTCTCAAGGATATGCTCAAGCCTGACCTGAAAGTTAATAAAGTAAATGCTTTCTGCGAATATGAATCCTTCGTAAATGAAATGAGTCCAATATATTGGTTTTGCATGCTATTTTTAACCAAGATACCTTCAACTCATATGCATCAACAACAGTGTTGTTATCACTACCCTCAAAAAATCCTGTATTGAAATTATTCTCCTGGCACAACTTGACAGCATCGTTTTTAAGCAGTTCATTCCACTGTTCCAATTCTTTATTAGATTCAGAGTCAACCTGGAAATTATGATAAGAATAAGATAAGAGAGAGAGAGAGAGGGAACGCAAGGTAGAATGCAGTTTCACATGGCAGAGAAGAGCAAGTTGCAATACTTCTATAAGAGAAATAGAAATAGAACTACAAGAAAATATTTTACTTCGAGGAAACCCACATTTTCAAATGCACTATTTCTGGTTTATGCTTCTGAGTCTCCAAAAAAACAACTAAAACTGATTCCCCAAAATTTATGTTCATTCTTAATAGCCATAAACATTCTTAACACAACTCTTAAATATTGTCCACATTTATTGATTTTGTGAAAATAGACTTGCAATAAAATCATTTTATTTTGCAATATGTTACAGACCGACTATTTTTTATCTATCCAAAAATAAATAAAAAATGCACCAAAACAACTTGACAACTATATCAGTTGTACCAAAACCATGAATTAGTAAACAAGTTTATGTTAACTAGAGACCAACCTTGGCAAATTTATGGAAGTCACGGAGCTTAGTTGTCAAGCGGAGACCACGAAGTGACTCCCCACTTCCTTTAGAGTGCTTTCCATGCCAACATTCTCTTGGCAGAGAAGAAGCAGAGTCGCAGTAATCTCTATTACCAGAAGATGATGATGCCCTTGGAGCAGTTCTCTGTGATTCTGAATCACTAAAATCTTGATGGATGTCATTGGAAAACCTCTCCTTACTTGTTGGAGAGGAAAAATTGCCAGCAGTAGCTAGTGAAGGTGAATCAGGAACCACTGCATCCTCTTTTTCAGACTCCCCTGATGGTACTCTGCTTATAGTAGTCATAAATGATCTTAACAAGTTATCAAGTTTTTGGTGAAGTGTGAGTAGGAATATATGGAATCCCTGCAGATCCCTAAGAGCAGCACGAAAACCAGTACGGAACTCATGGACTACTGAGGCTACATCACCCGCATGAACATCAGTTGTTGCATTTGTGTCTTCTGGGGGAGGATGTCCTAATCTCCCTCCAGTTATCTCATGTAACAGGTTAGAGGAAAACTCTGAGCTATTGAGTAGTAACTCAACCAACTTAGGATAATTAACCTGGTCATCTGCACGTTTTCCAGCAGGTGGTCGGCGGGGAACCCCAGAATCAATAGCAACAATGCTAAAGTCAGAAAACATTGATTCTCCTGATGTTTGACTTTTAAGGCTCATGTCTGCGGGTATTGATGATTCTGTGATGTCTGAAAGACCAGAGCCTTGTGATACCAATCCAGGATTATGATTATGAGAATTCAATCTGCTATCTACTGAAATTGACCTTCTTTCTTTATGAAGCGCCCTACTCACCCTTGGTCCATATCGGACTGCTGCAGAATCAAAAGTTTCTCCTATTATATCTGTACTTGTAGATATCATCTTTTCAGCCAATAACAAGTTTGCAGAGTTCCCACGCCATCTAAGTTGACGGCAAGGGAGCCTATCTTCATTTCTGATGACAAGGTCTAGCATCATTACCCTGCCAAGGGCTGCTGATGTTCTTTCAGCATATTCCTGTGATTCAAATGCACCTGAGCTTTCAAGCATGGGTGAACCATGTACATAACTGCAAGAAGAATAGATGGTGAATCTTTAGAATAAACAATCAAAATTATATTATTGAAGAATAGCCATGTGCTTTTGCATGGAAGATGCTATATTCATTGCTGTCCTGGGAAATAGTGATACTGGATTTGATTTAGCTTAACAAAACGACATAATTTACATACTACTGCAGTCCAACTTCCAACATATTGCACACCATCATCACATGGAGAAGAGCACAAAAAAAGAGTTAGTTATCTTTTGGTGATTGCATTCCACATTTGAAAATTGAAACAACCACATCACGCCCAATTATGAGCAGTTGTGCACAGTTGTTTCTAGGAAACAAAGAATCATCAATAGGTTGAAAAGTAACAAGCCAAACAAGATATCTCATGCTGCCATGTTATAAACCATATCTTATTAATTCTAGAACTGAATAATACCTCATAAACAATAGACATCGGCTAAGCTCAAGTGCTTCCAAAAGTTCTGTGCATGTCATTTCACTAATTTCATCACCCGCAGAACTTGCTGCATCTCTTGCTTTTTCTGTAGCCTCTTTTATTTGGAGCCACTCTAAACTGGTATTGTGAATGACTCTAGCCTAGTATTCCAAATCAAAGTAAAGAATGAATATGATAGAACTTCAGCTTGATACCCTAAGCTTACAAATCTGATGGTCATGTTAGATAAAAAGTAAGGAAAAAACCTGTGGAGTTTGGACTCCCAACCACTTGGCAAATTCATAACCAAGGCGTTCGGATTGTGTTGCCATTCTGGAAGATGATATCTTTATAACAGCTGCCACTTCTTTTCCAAAAATATCATCACTCCCAAGGCCATTGAATAAGGCAAAGAAGACTACTCCTCCCGAATTTACTGTTACCTATGTGCACACATCTGATAAGAAACTGAGGCAGAAGTAAAGAAAATAAACAGTTTATGCAAATGTTTCTGTACTACAAAAGAAAACTCAAAAATTGGTACAACAATGATTTTTTTAGGTAAATGCTAACAAGTGCCCTAAGGACAGGACAGTGGTTAACTGGTTATGAATTATGACATTGAGGGTATGAAATAAAAAATTGAAAGCTTTTATTAAAATATGTTATTAATGAACTTCCCCTCATGGTTTCCAATGCAGTCAAGTTTGATTTTCAATAAAAACTTTCCATTTTCATTTTATTTCTTGGCTCTTGTTAGCAAAGACACTTCTTTAGATGAACCCAACTACATGGGAAAAGCTTAACACCCAGAAAGAATCAATTAACAGAATAGATATGGAAGCACTTAGGTGAAAACTTAATGAAGAAAAGCCCTTAACATTATACATTAAGTATAATAATTGTAAACAAGATTATTTAAGAGTATAGAAAAATAGCAAACCTCAAGAGCTCTGTTCATTTCATCCTCAGAGTGTTCATTGCTGCTTGTGTGCTCAGTATGGTGGAGTGAAGAGAGCCTATCCCAAGAAAAGGAGCTTGATTCAATGTCCAACATTTCAGCTTTGCCAAGCCTCTCCCACAAACTAATTTCTGTTTGGTGATCAATTTTTGCATCCTCGGTAGATTCTCCCGGGCTGAAAACAGATTAAATCACCCTTAGCAACCACTTTAGAAAGCATACTAAATTCTTATCACACCCCTTCCAAAAAACATAAAACTTTTGGCCTATTTATTTTGGAAAAACTCAACAGTTTGTTTTTACTTCTTATTTTCACAAACAATTACATATTATTTTCACCATTTCTTGGACACAATTTTAAAAACAAGGAACCAAAAAGTGAAAAATCAACATGGCATTTTTGTAATTATTTATGAAAACATTTTCTTGAACCATACATACATATCCGTAGCATCTGTCTAAGACATTATATTACATTCTCAACGACAATCATGAAACATAGTGCAAATGCAATAGAGAAATAGAGAGAGAGAGAGAGAGAGAGAGAGAGAGAGAGAGAAGAGAACCTAGAAGGCATGGTGGAAGGACGGTGAGGGAAGCCAGAAGAGCGATAATTAGAAGTGCGTTTACGAACTAATTGGAGCCATTGCGTGAACATAAACGCAGGCCCTGCTGTGATGTCTCCCAACATGTACAAAACCTGCATTCACCAAACAAGTTTCAAACTTTTTCATTGCAGCAAAAACCCGGTTGCATAATCTACCTTGGAAGTAACGCTCAGAGGCAAGGGGGCCTCAGTTTCCTCGTTCTCCACTTCCAATTGTTTTTCTTCACCTTTACCCTGCAATTCGCACTTAATTTCACAATATCACATTATCTATCTATCTGTGTCATTAGGACTAAAAGTGAAGTTTGAAGATCACACACACTGGTTGATGTACATATATAAGATCTAGATTATACAAGTACCGTTTTTTCATTTATATAAACAAGCGAGAGCGAAAAGAGAAAAATGGGTATGAACCTGATTTTGAAAAGAGTTGGTGATTCCCCAGGGATGCTGCTTTTGCTGTTCTTTTGCCATTGGTATTATAAAAAGATTAGATTTTAGTTTTTGTAATAAAAATAAGAGCTAATGCAAAAAACTGCTGGCAATGGCAGGCAAAGTAGTTTGCTATTTTCAAGGATGGAGGGAAAATAGCGATAGAACCCTGAATCAAAACCTCTACAAAGTAGACAAGATCATGAGTGGAGTGTGATGAATTTTGATATAGAAAATAATCAAAATTTCATAAATCGGATTGCGTCAGTTTTGATTAAAAAAACAATTAACCGATAATGGGTTGAGTAAATGAATTAGCATAGCTAACAACGTACACAAAAATTATACAATTGATAACTTAATTCTAATCTCGTTGATAACAAATTTATTGAAACTAAATGATAATTTTTTTAAAATATAATGTATTACTAATAATTTAATATTTATCTAAAATAAAGAATTAAACTAGTTAAAAAAAATCTCTTATAAATTATAAAATACAAATTTCAATATTTATTTACACTTATAGTAATACACAATATTTAAAAATTAAAAATTAATTAATCAATAATTTTTAATTTTTCAGTTCAAACAAACTAAATGGAATCAAAATAATATAAAAAGAAAAAATATGTTATGAGTTATTCGATTGAATTAAATTTTAATATTATAAATTAACAACTCAACTTTTATATTAACGAGCTAAAATTTTTACTTGAATCAACTCATTAATTTTTAATTAGATAGGTTGAGTTTATTATGTCAACAAAATTCATAAACATTTCTACTATAGGTTATAATTATATAATAATAATTTGTTTAAGTAATAATTAATTAATTATTATATGATAATGGTTAGTTTATAAAATAATAAATAGTGTATTATATTTTAGATATAAAAAGAATAAATATAATTAATTTAAAAATATTGAGGTAGGTGACGATGAGTCGAAAGAAAAGAAAAGAAAGTTAAGTTTGCCAAATGCTGAAAATGAAAAAACTGACTTGCTTATAATTTCACCAAATAATCACACTCTTATTACACCTAGAACAAGAATCATTTGTCCACACTCAAATGTAGTGTGAAATAGGTATATATATATATAAATAAAAGTAAAAGTAACCTCCTTTATGATAAGTCATTCAAAAGTTTTTGGTTAGGATTTAATTTTTGAATTTTTTTTAAAAATTAAGATTTAGTTTATGTCATCAACTTTTTTTATGATAAACTAACTCATCATTGCCACATTATATAATTTTTTAATATTTAATTATTTAAAATTAATATTTATAAATAAGTCTTTAAATATATTTTAAATATTTACAGAAAAGTCTCTCTTCAACCTTTTTCTTTTAAGCATTTTTTTTATAGCTCTTTATCAATTGCTTCTTTTAATTGATGAATTTATTTTTTTAATTACTTTTTTTATTATTATAATGTGATAAATATAATATTCTACTTTTTTTTTCTTTTACAATAAATAATAATATTATACTTTTAAATTTAGAATTTTGTTAACCTGAGCCCTTAAGACTGAATTTAAACATTTACAAATAGAAAATTTTTATGAAAAAAATATATCGTTATTATATTGAAGTTATAGAAATACAATAAATATTTCTCTTTCTAATATAATTTTACTATTATTAGCTGTTTATCCTTAATCCTAAGGATTGAAGTTAACAAAATCCTTAATTTTAAAGCAAACAAAAGTGAACTATTGACAAAACAAAAGAAGGAATCATTCAATAGTACAACAATAAGAAAAACATATGACAAGATAAAAGAATAAATTCATTAATAGTAAAAACTTCACAATTAAGCATCCAGTAATAGTACTAATAATTATTGTAGCATTTTTCTTTGGTTATAAATAGCATTTCAATATGTAAAAGAGACATTTGAAAAACCAATTCCTTTCGAAACAAGCCTTCTTTGTAATGGTCTATCTAGATTCTTTAAAGCTTAAAAATTTCTATCTTCAATTTTCTACTATCAATTAAGATTTTATATTCATGTTTGGCTTTCTTTTATTTCATGATTAATAAATTATGTTTTTCTAAATTTATATTATAATAAATATTTATACCAATTTATAACATTAACATATAACTTTTTTATGGTTATACGTTATAAGCTATAAAAACCTATGTCTACTTATATTACCTTATATTTTACGCAATATAAACTTGTTATATTTTAATTTTAAATTAACTAAGTAATTATTTTAATAATTAATCAAAATATGTTTTATTAATTTTATTTTTTTCTTTTAATTATCAAATTATTAATCAATCAACTAAATTAAGTCATACATAAAACAATATGTTCGCTATATTGTTGTGACCCACGTTGCGATGTACTACAACTTTCACTAAGGAAATTTTTTTTTTAGAGTGTTAAGCTTTTAATAGTTAATTTAACAATTTTTATAATTTTGTTACTATTTATTTAACCTTTTTTTTCCTTTAGTATATGAATTAATTGAATTATGTTTTTGAATCTTGTAGCCTTGTTGTAAATATTTTTCTTGATATTATTGTTCAATGTTAACCTTAAGATAAATGACTATTGATAATTATTATGAAAATTTTGTATTGTTTAATTTTGCAACTATTATTTTTGTTGAATTGATAAAATTTGTATGCTCCCTCGTACATCTTACTTACACATTCATTGCACACTTTGAGTAGGACCCTATACCTAGGTCTAAGTATGCTTAGCATTAGAGAAATTATGCAGGAATGTAATTTTGAATGCACATTCTATTTGACTATCATGAAAACCCTAACTAAAGTATTTTCTTGGTGCCTACATCTAGTACACTATGTGATTTGGGGTCAATATTAGGGATTGGATCTTAGCTCTAGTGGCTTTTTAAGATTACAAGTCACTTTTGATAAGTCTTTACAATTAAAAGAAAGTCTTATCATAGGTAAACTAAAATATGACACAAATGGAGTATTTTTCCTTATCTTCCCTTTTAGAAATCATGTGAACTATTAATGCTCTAAAGTTTTCTAAAATAAAGAGATTTTGCTACAATTTGGAAAAATGCTAAGGGCTAATGATTCACATGATTCTCTATATCAAATTTCCTTACATTATTTTCATTGCATATCATTTATCCAAGGATCATGCTTATTGCCATCCCTTTAATACTTATTTTAACTTAAAATTGATTTTGAAATAAGATAAATGATAATGATTTACATGTTTCTTGCATTATTACACTATCATATGAAATATTATCCTTTTAGGTATCAATTTAGATTTAAAGAAAATTAAATAATAATTTTCAAAGAGACCATTGAAAGAGTAATAATTCATACGTTCTTTCATCATTATCCATCATTACATTTTTTATTCATTGATATAAGCATCTTGTAGATTATTAATCATTTAAAATTAATGTTGATCCTTGCATGGATAACTTATACGTTTAAAATCAATATTGATCCTTGTTATTATTAAGATCTGTATATCAATAATGCAAACACAAGATTTTGAATAATTTCTCATCTTTTTTGCTTTCATTTATAGGTTGAGAACTACAAAGTTATTTGAGTATATGAGAAAAATGAAAAAAGTAATGGTATCAGATCATTTGAACTAAGAAGAAAGTTACATTTAAGAGTCAAGAAAGTTGACAACACTAGTTTACAAGAATTAATAAAGTAGCTAAAGACAATTCATCAACTCACTTTAGCAAGGAGATTTGGAAATATCCTAAGATTGTTGGAAGTTGATGTACAAGAAGATATCATAATAGCCCTGACTTAGTATTATCATTTCCCATTAAGGTGTTTTATCTTTCAAGACCTTCAGTGCTTTGATATTAGAAAAATTTGAGCATATTATAGACTTTCCTTTGGAGGGTCAGCAATCGTATCATTCTATGGAACACCATGCATCCCTCTTGACCATACCCAATGTCTTGAAGATTCACTCACCATAGTTGCAACAAACCAAGAGAGGTATAATAAAAGATGTACAAGAAAATTTCTCGCGCAACATATGTATAATTTGGCAAGAAATGAAGATTAATAGATTTTCATGGACGTTTTAGCATTCACCATTTATGATATTGTCTTTTTTTTCCCCTAAACATGATAACTTTGTCAATTTAACTGTCATACATGTGTTTCTCGGATACAAAAATTAGTTTGAAAATCCTATTATTACTAGCTTATATATGTTGTCATAAGAGGAAGAAAAAAATGATTATATGTTGTTTGCCCATGCTATATATATATATATGGCTAATAACCTATGTTTTCAAAAGGTCAAGTGAAATTAAATATTTGGTTACTAATTTGTTAAGGTTTCAAATTGAGCTAAAAATAGTCAAGAATAGACTAACCACCTAGCTAGCTTGAATGAAATGCACATTAGGTGGCACACTCTATGGCAACCATCAACAAATATTGTTTATCATTATAGGAGTTACACAAATGTTCCTCTTATAAGTACTCAGAGCTGTATCAGTTATAATCTAATTATGAAGCAACATTAACTTACTTATCCTATGATGGGACAACTTGCAAGGATTTATTGACTCCTTTTGTTTTCTACTATGAAGATGAAAACTTCATCAAGTTAATCCAAAAAGCAAGAAATGCTTAGGCAAAAGTTATTCAAAAAAGAGTTGGGTGTAAGGCGTTGTGCAGCAAAAGCAAGTTACTACTAGTGGATTAAAGAAAAAGCCTAAGAGAATAAATTACCATTCAAGGCTCTAGGTACTTCCCAAAAAGGCAAATCATCTAATCTATAATTTGTTAAAGATGAAGAAGTAAGAGAATTAGAGACAAGACTAGCTAAGATGATTAAGAAAAATGTGAAAATAGAAAAAAAAAAACTTTAAAAGAGTCACTATACTAGTGCAATTTTGAAAAGAGAAAATAATAATAATAAAAAAAATAACAGGCTTATAAAGAAGTTTGTATGGAACAAAAATTCGTGCAAAATAATGCAGCTAAGGTTCAATGATGCTTTAAAGTTGCAAGTAAGGAAATGAGATTGAGGGTGAAAGAACAAATTGTGGCTTATATAAATAGTATCAACTGAAGAGTGTTTGTACAAGGTTAAGGGAGATCAACGAGAAGTTCTGACCTAAGCAAATAAGCTTGAGGCACAAATACAAAACATGGAGTAATAGATAAAAGAAATTGTTTTGACGTGTGAAGCTGAAATTAATGCTAAGAAATAGAAAATAATAAAAATAATGAAGCAGTATGAGTTTATTGTAAAGGAAAATTATCATCATATTGAAGAAGGGAACAAACTCATTGTGTTTTGCCTCAAACGGTTTATACAAATAGTATCTTTGATTAATGGATTGATTGACCATGTCTATCCTAAACCCTAAACCTAAATCACTTCAGAATATTTGGTTACATAGCTTATGCTTATATTCCAAATGTGAAAAAAATGAAGCTTGATGATAAAGGTGAAAAGTGTGTCTTTCTTGGCGTAAGTGAAGTATCTAAAGCATACAAATTGTTCAATCTATTAACAAAGAGAAGAGTAATCAACAAAGATGTCATTTTGTTATGAGAAGAACACTTAGAATTGGAGTAAGAAGCAACTATCTCCCACTATTTTTGACAATCAATATGAAGAGGAAATACAACATGCTCCACACCAAGAAATTTCAGCAGCTTCCGCTTGTGATCAATTGCCAAGTGATGATTCCATAGATACTGAATCTACATTAGCAACAGAAAATATTCATGCAAAAGTTGAATCATGACTGCTCGAAATCGGCCTCCCTGGATGAAAGATAACGTGGTTACGGGGGTTGAGTCAAATGAGGATTCAATCATTCATCTTGCTCTATTTTCATACTGTGATCCAACAAGTTTTGAAAATGTTCTCAAAGAATCAACATGACAAAAGGTAATGGACGATGAGATTGCAGTTACTAAAAGAAATGATATATCAGAGTTATGTGATATTCCAAATGATCATAAGACCATTGGTGTAAAATGGGTATTTAAAACAAAACTGGAAGAGAAAATGGTAAAGTTGATAAGTATAAAGCATGGTTTGTGGCCAAGGGATATAAGAAGAGTGTGGAATCAACTATAAAAAAGGTTTTACTCTAGTTACAAGGCATGATACAATAAGATTAATGATCGTTTTAGCATCGCAAATATCATGGCCTATAAAAGTTGGATGTCAAGTTTACTTTTTTGCATGGAAATTTGAAAGAACAAATATTTATTAATCAATCTCGTCGCTATCTACAAGTTGGAAGTGTATAAATTAAAAAAGGCTCTTTAAAGTTTGATATAGTCGTATGAGACATATTTCTTAAAAGAATTTTATAAGGATTCTAAGACTTCTTCATTTGGCCATCGAAGTCAGGAAGAGACGGCCATAGGGAGAGGAATTTGAATTGATCGTTCATTTTCCTATTAGCTTCCAGTTTGATCCAAAGGCTGGGAAAGTAATTAGTTAGCAAATTGCCACGTGTGAAATTTTGGTACTCCCTTACATATTTGCTGTATATGGAATGATTTGTTTATTCAAATTACCATGTTAATCCAAAGGCTGAATGTAGATCCGGGCTAATCAAATAAATGTTCTGCAATTGATAATTATCAGATCAGAAACAGTTTGGCTTCAATGATATGAATTCTAGAGAGGATTTGCTATCCAGTGTGAACTGGAGATATACCATGTCAAGATGATAAGTTAGATCCTAGGCCTTGCTTTCCTTCAAAAAAATAAAATGCAAACACAAAAGGTATTCTCTATAGGAGTTGATATTATTAAAATAAACTTTTTCTCTTTTAATAATTTTTTTTTCACATACATTGCTAAGAATCATACCCTAATTTGCCTATTTAAGTGAGGAATAATTCTAAACTTTTCAAGTTATTGTTTTTATTAATTTTCTTAATTATTAAATAAAAATATTAAATATGATTTATATTTTTGAGATGGCAAATGCATAAATGTGTTCATTTAATGCATACTTTATTAATATAAAGCTTATAAAAAATAAATAGGAAAATATAATAAAGCTCTTTTTGTTTTTAGACTATTAATATCCTCAATAGGAAATAATCATATTCGAGTCTCATTTATTAAAAATAAACTCATTTGTTTGAAATCACATGCTCAAATTGAAACAAATACACGTGGGTTAATCCAGGTGGTGAATTGTTAGTAAATCTCTTTAAGAAATTCATCTATTTGAAATCTTATGTTTTACTAATTAAAATCTTAAAATAGTTTAATTCTGGAATCAAAAGCAAGCAATTGATCGTGTGGGGGAGTTGTGGTGAGGACAAACAAACACATTGCTATTCATCGAAACACATTTTGTCCCTTCTGTACGATGAAGAGCAGGTAAACCAAATTAATGAAATTCCCACGCCACTTTTGTGCATGTTTTACACTGTTTCTTCAGGGTATGTGCAGTTATGCAGGGTGGACAAACGGGATCAGAAACCCCCTTTGTGGACAAAAAGTTGCTCCCTTAGGCGAAGAGTTAATATTTAAGTACAAGCTCTCCTAAAGAGATGTTTTTACTAATGGCATGTTAATTCCTAGACGTACAGCACTGTTTCAAAAGCAAATGGAGAAAAAACCAATGTCTGAGAGCATATAGATCCTTAGTTTAGTTATTGTCAACATTGTTAAGTTCTTGGATAATGACCAGTCTAAGCCCGGAAAGTGTATAAATCCTCTTATTACAATACAAAATAGGCTCTTGGAACAGTGCTTAACTGTGAATAGTACTTTAAAATCTATTTTTTCTGATATGGGTGAGTAATACAGGAATTCATCCCAGTGAGATAAACTGTAGATAGACACTGCATCCATACACCTTTCTGATTATCTACATTATAATTAGTTGAGAATGGATTGTTCTTTCTAGTGGCTTAGAATGTATTTTGAATGACATTAAATTCACTCCAACCTAAATTTATTTCAACGTTGTAAGTTAAACATTTCATATTGAAATTTAATTTAATGTGATTTTAATTAGTTTCCAAACACACACTTATACTACTTGGGAGTGGGTAAAACTGTTCGCTGTTAAACCTGTATAATAGGTTTTTAACCATAATAATACAACTTTAAAAACTATTTATCAAAAAATATCATTTAAAAACTAATTACAAAAATACGAGAATTTAGCAGTGTTTTGAAAAATATTGCGAAAAAAAAAAAGGCACCACACACCAAAATGTGTGGAAATGAAAAGTTAATTTTTGAAGAACTAAATTAAAAAAATAAATAAAAAGGAGAAACCAACTAAAAAAAATCGCTAATTTTTCACAAACCAGAACTTTATTCAAGTCACATCAAAATTTACATTATAATTTATAGGATAATCCTTATTTTTTGCCTAGAAATTCAGTACAAGAACAGCTGTATTCTCTTACAACATTTTTACATAATCTCTTAAACCGAGGGATCCATCACATTAGACAGCTCAAGAACAAGCAAGCTCAAATAACTCACGTACAAAGGTTGATTACCCAAAAAATAAACAACTTTTTCCAACTTTTCTTCTGACCTGCACAGTTAATACATTTTTTTTTTTTTAGCTAGTGAAATGGTATAAAAGGATAATGCTTACTTACAATCTAAACTAAATCTGAATACACAAACGGTGTCAGAAGACTTCTGGTAAAGGCCTTCCTTCTAAGAATGACTTGAATAGCACAAGTGATCTTTCAGGCTGTGAGAAAGGGGCTTCATGAGAGGCACCTCTAACTGTGGCAAATGAGAGGATATTGCCATAAACTTGAGTCCACCCACCAACCTATGTTTCGTTACTGGAATTAGTTAATGATATATAATATATACCATTTGGATTATGTTTAAAAAGTGGTGTTCCTTCCACGGGAACTGCTTTCTACCATTGTGAATGCAGATATCATATAGTTCAAACTAAAAAACTCACACATTACCTAATGGACAAAGATTAAAGCCAAGTAATGGCGAAAGACTAGTCATTCCACTGAAGGCTTCTGACCTCTTAAAATATGAAACCGTAATTTATACAATGGTTTCTTTACTTTTTGCTAAATCAAACTGGTAAGATGTTAATTAAGTAGCTTTTTTTAATGAAGAATAAGCTATAAAACATAGGCTAATTAGATTGTGGAGAAAAAATACAAAAAAAGGGGGGCAAAAAGCTAGCACAGTAATTAGTGTATATACCTGCTGGCCTTCAAACCATACTCTGTAAGGGACTGTTGTGTTCAGTACTAATTGTCTAGCCAACTTTTGAACTAAGGTGCGGCTTCCGGTCAGTGGAATTACTGAATCTTGATCTCCACTGTAGCAAGAACAATACACATGGTTATGACAATTTTAGCACTAAAAAACATATGTATAAGCCTTCAAGACTTCAAGTTCAAGTAACCAAATAAATGAAAAGGAGAAGAAGAAGTTTTAGTTCGAGTTACCTGTAAATTAAGACCTGAACTCCAGCTTTTATCAGTGATCCAACAACAGGGAGTGTAGGCACTTCCAAATTGAGCATATCATAGTCCAGGATGCTGTTACCAGCACAATGCAGCTCAATGATTACAGGGTTTGGTTAAATTAAAATCAGCATGAACAAGCTAAGCAGATCTTCACTTTTATGTTTCAATTTTTTAAAACCAATTAAATCTTGCTAACGAGTATCCGAAGAACATTGGTTAATGAATTAATAAAACTTTTATTGTAAATCATGTTAAGGATGCATTGGAAAATTATGGTGAAAATGTATTAATAATACATTTTAATAAAAACTTTCTACTTGTAAGTTTTTAACCAGTATTATAGGTACTAGGTAGCATTTACCTTTAATAAAAAAAAAAAAAACATTGGTGTAGCCAACCACAAGATTTTTTTATTAGTGAAAAGGACTTACTTGCTGCAAACGTCCCACTTGCGAACTCCAACAAGCTTTGCATGAAGTGCCTCTTGTACATCTCTTCTGTTTAAATAGTTTGTAACCTTGTCATCTACACACACATCTATGCTCTCATTTGCTTGCTGCCATGCCATAATACAAGGCAATAATTTTATTGAACAAGCCAAATTTAAGAAGCAATGATCTTACCTAAAATAGTAAATAAAGTAATGGAAAAGCATGAGAATTGAGAAGGGCTAATCCAGAAGAGAAGACTTACTTGTGTTTGAGGACAAATAATCTTGGATTGTGATAGCACTGAGGAAATGCAAACATCAAGGGTGACATCATATTTGTCCACAAATTTACTGGTTTCTCTGCTTACTTGCCCCATAACCTTTGAACAAAGAGGTGAAACTGAGTCTCTATAGTACTCACTCACATACCTAGAATAGTTACACACTGTAGTGAACATATTGTACGTTGAATCTGATATTAGTCCATGAGACCAGAAGAACTCAGCTCTTGAATTGAAGTCAGTGGCATATTCTATAACTGGATTACCCAACTGCAATTCATTCCATTATGGCATGAGCCAACAGTAATATGCAAGAAAGAAAGCATAAATGTTAGTATTACTTACGGCAATGCCTTTCAGATTGAATATCTTGTTCTTTGTGTTCATTTCAATCATGAGCTTTGCAAGTTGAGGAACATAATGTCCTGTTACATATATATTTTTTCAATAAACAAAAACACGCAACAAATAATATTAGGAAATGTTAACATTTTAAGCAATTAAGAATAGTAAGATTTTATCATAATTGACAATTTTTGTTACATTTTGTATTTTTATTGTGATAAATATTTTATTTTTCAATATAATCCTAGTATTTTTACTTGCTTAAAATCAGTCTTTAAATGAAGCCAATAATAGTACTACCAATAATTACTGTAACTTTCTTTTGACATGGAATTTTGGAGAAATGATAGGTAGAGCAAAGGTGACAGGTTCACCTGCATAGCTTTCCCCTGTTAGAAACAAATCTCTGGTCCTATATTGAGGGAACTTGTTGAACCAACGTTGCAGGAATACAAGGTTGTCCCTTGCTTAAGAAATCAAAAGCACTGCTTCAGGTGACAAAATATGCATACCATGACTGTTTGAGAGTATTCATTATTCAAGGACAGTACAATCACACTGAAATCAAAAGTATTGCGTAGAGAATAAGGGATGAAGAATAATCATGTAAAGTGTCACACAAAAGTTAGCATGGCACTTTGCCATTAATCACTGTTTTGTCTCAACTTTTTAAAAGCCTAAGCATTATACACATGATAGTGCCTTTTCCCATAGAAGATAGGATTAAAAGGATCTTTCTAAAGAGAAATAAATGTTTTTGTACCAAAAGATTAAAGAAAAACAGAAGGATCTAATTTGAATGGAAGATCGAGATACCTGTTGCCTCATCATTCACTGTCATATAGGAGGAACTACCTTTAGCATAAGAAAATCCCACTCCAATTGGTGTCTCCAAATACAGCATGTTTGCCTCTGAAGCACAAAAGTAACACTCACTCAATCACAAGAAGAATGAATGCAGGCCATTGTGGCAGATGGAATGGAATGGAATGTGGCCAGAAGGGTACCTTTGTTCCAACTATAATCATTTTTAACAAGAAATTCACCATTTGGTCTAAAGGGTCCATTTTCTGAGAATGCGCCTACTCCTAGAGAAGAACAACCAGGTCCTGAATGAAACAGGAGTTAGCGAGTTTAATAACTCATGTTGTGAATACTCCAAAGTCTTGATTTTTATTTTTTAATTTCAAGTTCAAGTTTTGAACCATTGCATAAATCAATATTAGTAGAAGGAAATAAGAGAGATTTCAGACCTCCATTGAGCCATAGAACAAGAGGCTTTGAAGCTGAATCAGTTTCTGATTCAACAAAATAGTAAAACAGAGATTTATGTTTTTTTTCATCCACTGTGACATATCCTGAGAATTGTTGAAAGCCCACGTGGGGTTGGCCAGGAAGCACAGCAATTCTATCTGCAGGAGAAGAGTGGCACAACACTTTCAAGGAAAAACTCAGCTGAAGCAACAACACAGCCATTGCCATGGTGTTGGACTTGGACTTCCATGTTGGCCACTTCATGGTTTCACAAATGGGGAGAGAGAGAGAGAGAGTGTGTGTGTACTATAACAAAGAGAGAGTGATGGATGCTATATTTAAAGTGTTACCTAGTGTGGTGAGAACATGAATAGCAATAAGAGACATGAAAACATAATTTCTTAACATAATCTTTTAAATATATTATTTATTATTAATTAAAATTAATTAACATTTATAAAATAATATAAATTTATATTTTATTTAATGATTTTATTTATGATATTAAGGAATTTTTTATCTAATAATAAAAGGTGTAAAAAAAAACGTCAGAGTGATATGTTTAACAACATTGGTTTGAGGGTGGACCACTATGGTTGTTGGAGTTCATCTATTCCATTCTAATTATCATTACAATTTTAGCTTTTTAATGGCAAGCCTGAAAATGGTGTTGAAAGAGATGTGACAGAGGTAATGACCACGGTGTGCCGGGTCTGTCTATATCCAATGGCAAAAAGAAAATTATGAGAGTTTGAATGCTTGAAGCTGAGTCAGCACTAGTTTGCTGCTATGAAAAGGAAATTAATTGAAATGAGTTACATTATTTATATTACTAAAATTTAATATCATATGTGATATTATATATTGTTATTTTTATTTATACATTTTAAAAATACATCTCATTTATAATAGACCATATGATAGTTCTAAAAAAATTTCCCTTATTAGAATATGGGCTCTGCCTTGAATAATATTCCTTCTAAAACAATTTAGTGTTTAGATCTTCTTTACGTTTTGTTTTTTTCTCTGTTGATGCATTAACAACAAAGACCATGTATCTGCATCTTTGTTGCACTTGGGAAAAAACAAAAACTAAGCTTGTATCCTTTCACTGTATCAACAGGAATGTGTCTCTTCCATGGAAAATGGCTTTACGGGGTTGCTTTTCACACCTTAGAAAAATGTGTATTTTTAAGAATTTCTTTAAAAATATACACAAAATATAAGTCTCCTTGCATCAGAGAAATATTAGAACTTGACAGCATCTTGGGGAGATGCTGTACATATGCAGGATGTAAAAGAGAGATGCACACGCAGTTCCTTTTTGTTTTATAAAAAAAAAAAAGTTTGATTGATTAGTTTTTCTTGATCAGCAAGTACGGGCAAGATTTGCACGTCGACAAAATAAGTGGTTACAGAATGGAGATTCCAAGGAAAATAGGCCATCTTACTTGTGCAAATGACCATTGCATTTTAAATATATTTGTGGCTTGTCAGAGAAGCTAGAAAATATGAAGAGTACTCAAATGCATCATTAACCATAAACAATAATCACTAAAGAAGTTGAGTGATGAAGGGTATGCTCTCCCTTTTTTGTATTTTATTTCCTGCTTGCCTTTTATGCAAAGAATCTTTATCTATTTAAGTAATGAGTAAGATCTGGGATGAGGTTTTTTCTCATGCCCATAATAAGTGTGTTGTTGAATATACCAAAAACCCAATTTTTTTTTTATGTTTAAGTGGAAATCAAATCAGCTTAGTCCCATAAAGTCTAATCTTTTCCTGGTGGTGGTTAAAGACTTATCTTTATGTACTTATGTGGGAATGAACTTGCTCCCTTTGACCAGTTGTGAAAAGGCTTTTCTTATAATTATAAGATAGCTCTTTGATTCTTTTTTCTCAAAACTTTTTGTCCCGGTGATGCAAAAGCAAATACACCCCCACCTCCATCCATCAACTATATATATATTTCTTTTTGCTTACAAACTCACATGCTAGCCTCCACGGAGCCACATGTTCCCCATCGTGGCCTCAAACCTTTCCACGCTAGCTTCTAGTGGGGCCTTCTTCTATTCCCCATTTCAACTCTGCAAGCCATGTAACAGCGTAATTTTTGGATGCTTATGGTTTGGCAAACATTTCGAGTGATTTGAATCGACCCCATCTAACCAGGATTGAAGGGAGAAAGATGATCTAGTCATGAAATAATTACTGCAAAGACTTGTTACTGGACCACTCTAATTGCATAGGTAGATAGGTTCTTATTTAATTTCCATAAGACAAGGAGGAAAAAATGGAAGATAATGAGTGTGAAAAAAAGAACAAACTATAAAATGACAAATTTGATCAAGATTTATGTGGTGGATTCTGTGCTTCTGTTACATTTGCAGCTCAAAGAAATGGTAAAGGAGAAGAAAATGGACCCTACCTTCACAGCTTTTACAAAAGATTTCAGATATTTCATCATTACCAGCATTAGTGTCACTGATTTTTTAGCATTCATCTCTTGATTGTCAAAATATTCTATTGCCTCTCAAACCCAAAGTGTACTCCCAACCAACTCCAATCCAAAACAAAACGAGAAAAATAAAAGTAGGTGCTTGGGAAAATTTATGTCACAAGGATATGACTGAATATTATAATTATGTAGAAGTGGTTAGAATGACTTTTGAGCATCAGAGTTGGAAAATGTGTGGAGTGCGAGTGAAGCCTATATTGTGCTTTTGAATCCTTGCGACTAGAGCAAAGGCATCCCTTTTTGGTGAGTAATCTTCGGTTTGTTTATTTGGTGTTCCCCCTCAAAATTTGGGTCCTTTTCACGATAGTCATAAAAAATACAAGTGGAGGAAAAGCTCATCCACTTTTACTATTAAACTACGCAGGCTTTCCTTCTTTTTATGATCCGGGTTGCTATGCACCAGCCACTCTTGGCGTCCACAGTGTGGAACAGGACCCCGCGTGAGTAGTGCACCATCTGCGGGCCTGAGCTATATATTCTCAGAATCCTTAATGTGGATGACTATAGAGTAACCGGGTTTTCTGCAAACCAGAGCACGCGCCTCTCAATTTTTCCGCTTAAGGCATGGGCTTGTATGGGTAATGTTATAAACTATTAATGTAACTATTATCATTTGTTATTACTATTGAATGAGAGGAATATTTTCCATTTTTTTGTGGGGGATTGATGAGAGTGATGTGATATACTGTGCAATTCAGTACCAGCCTGATTCGCCTCCGAAGATGTGCAGTTCTCCAACTCTGGCTAGTCGCTATAGTGTTCGATCCGAGACACCACCGTGACATTACGCCTAATTGAATTCCAGTGCAGGAATAGGGAGAATCTTGCGCTTCATGCTGCGTAATGCATAACATTGACTTATTGCACTTTTATATTCCAATTTTCAAAAGGAAGCCAAGCTTTCAATTGATATCAAGATGACCAACACCAGAAAAAAGATATCAAACCAGAAGTTAAAAAGATAATAATGGCAGTTATTTTTCTGAGTAAAATTCATTTGATATAACAAACAGAAAAACTAGGATTCTTAAATTACAAAATTTAATTAAAAGAATATGGAAAACTCGGTCCCATGTAGATAATTAATTATTACAACCCACTCAACTAGGTTTCTCGTGCAACGTAAAGATTCTTTATATTTCCAAATATAATGTTTTGAGATGGTTTACAGAATGAAAAACTTGTATAGAAAACAAAATAAAATATACATAGAGGACAAAGAATCAATCAACAACTAAAGGGCAAGAAACATTCACGATGAGGCATCAGAGTCAGTGGCAGGTTTATGATTCGCATCTGACACCTGAGCCTGATCAATTCCCTTCCGAGATGCTTCCCAAAGTTGCTGTTCTATACTCAGCTTCCTCAACTCCAACAAACCTCGCTCCACTACATAGGAAACAGAATGGAGTTCATACACAAAACACTCGAGTACATCAAAGTAATAAATATTAAATATTTTTAAAAAATAACGCTCTTCTTTCTTTAAATTTTCCTGTATGTGCTTGTCTAACATTACAGCCACGTCATTGTATTTGTTTTAAAAAAAAAATTCAAGCCACCTCATTTGTAAACCATATGATGCTAAATACTTTGCATGGTAACTAGACAAATTTAAGGATATTGATATTTATATAAGCTGTTGCTATCACTTCTACAGTTCAGAGAACCCAGAGATCATCATTTGAATATCCAAGTACTTCAAGTTTAGATGAAACCTAAAAGTGAGGTTGTCTGGGTTTGCAAGTAGCGAAGCACCCAATTAATCATGAGAACTTGGATGAAACAGCAGGAATTTTGCAAAAATAATAGCAAAATTTTTTTATAAGTGTATGCATGAACTTCTTGGGTATCAGATTTGTCAAGCAACCTAGTCTTCACAATCTAATAGATGTATACACAAATATTATGACAGAAAAAAAAAAACTATGATTAATAATTTTAGTTTTAAAAAATAAACCGCCAAACTGAATTATTAAGCTTTGTTTAAGTCTATCTGTCATGCTCAGACTGAAAAAAAAGGAAAAAAAAAAAAGAAGCTTTATCATGATAGCTAAATTGCACAATTTGACCAGAATGGATTGAATAGATTTGATTCCACCAATTCTGAGACGATTTAGGATCAGTTCTGATTCATATAGCTGAGACTGAGAATCAGATTGGTTTGTATCATATTATTCCAATTTCCCTTATATACGATTTTGAATACCCAAGATAAAAGATTTTCAGTTGACCTATTTTCTAGATTCCAGAATAGCTTTCTAAACTGGTCCATAAAGGTAATTTCCATTCGCAACATTTTGCCAATCAGCACACAATTCAAAAACATGTATATATTCACCCACTAGTAGTTTCAAGATTGTCAACTTATTTTGAAAGAATAATCGCTAATTTTGATCAGATTCATGACAGAGCTTTTAAAAACTAATTAACTATTTTTCCAAAAATAATCTATATAAAAAATGCACGTACTATCTTAAAAACCACAAAAGATGATAAGAATGACGAGCTTACCATCGACAGCATCATGGGAAGTTGGTGACTGCCCACTACGGGCAATCCAAAACTGAAGCCGCTCTTCTGCAATATCTTCTTCCACACCATGAAATAAAGCTCTTCTCCAGAAATAAGTTAACCATGCCTGAGTTTATAAGTAAATCAAATTCAATTATATGTTCATAGTATTTTCAGAATAGTTATAAATTCAACATTGACATAAACTGGTCATCAAAAGGCCACGGCTACTCAGGAGCATCCATTTCAACATTTCATCTCACATATGATGGTTAATGAGTGAAAATGCAATAAAACAACTAGCGGATACAATTTCATAGAACTAGGGCCATGAATAGTGCCAAATTTCAGAATCATCAGAGAAAAAGTAACTAACCTCTTTGAAAAGAACATCTTCTGCTTCCTCTTCACTTAATTCTGCAGGAAATAAAGAAACAGAAAATCAACAAAGAATTATCATGTCATCTGCCAGACACTTCTCCATATAGAAAGGAAAAACAGCTAAATGCAGCCATGTCAGTGTAATATATTAGCAAAATACACATGAAGCCATTGTCTTAATACATAAAGGCTCTCCAATAGATGGAAGACAATCCATAATCAAGAGAATTTGTATTTCTTGCAGATAGTGACAAGGGTAACAAATGACTACATAGTTCATACCACGCAATTTATGATACAGATGTGCCATCCTCCTCCTATACAAATCACATGCATATCTGATCAAACCATGCATGCAAAAAACTTACATATAATGTCCAAAAAGCCAATCCGAATTTCCCCTCCAAAAGAAAATAATATAGAGAAATGATTCAAAAATATAAAAGCAACATTTTACTTGTGAAAGAGAAGCATAGAAATCCTATATGCAAATGTACATCCTAGACTCTTACAAAATTCTATAGGAATAATATCACTGAAAACTTGACTTTGCCAAAGAATATCAAATTAAATGCCAAAATAAAAGCTAAAAACCTATTGCTTAGCAAAAATTAAAACAGCCAAACATCAAATTAAACACAAACAAAAGCTGACAACTTAATTCTTACCAAATGCTTCCAAATATTTGGCATCACCATGTGATTTGGAGTCTGCAAAATAAATGAATAAAAATGTGAACATCATAATTCAAATAATCTTCTACTAAACAGTTTGTTTTGGAATAGTACCAAAACAATAGTCTAGGAAAAAAAACATTTTAAATGTGCACATGAATCAAAACTACTTAAACAGAATTCTCATCACCAATAGGATATCCATGTATGAAAAATCATAAAACTAAGACACAGCCTTAATTAACCAAAACTGAATCAAAAGAGGAAAGGCAACAACTCAATTAATAGGGTAGTACTGCACCAACAGCAGGTAGACAGTAGTCACAGATCAAATGAAAGATTTGAGTAACCAAATTAATCAAGACAAGTAGAAACTGAGATTTGAAAAAGATACAATAGGTTGAATTAAATACCTAAAACAGACTGCCGAACCAAATTTGGCCGTCTGTGTTGGGCTAATGCGAGAACAACAGCATCTTCAACCTACAAAATAAAAATTATGATAGGAACTGAAATTTACAACAGAAGAGTAAGTGTGGAGGAGACCAGCTCCTTACAATCAAATGTGACTCCCTGTACATACTACATAACCCAAACAGCAACACACAAAAATGTAAAAGTTGCAGAAAACAAGGAGAAGAAAACTGCCACTGCCACCACCCAATAAAAAAAAAGAAAGAAAAACCCTTCAACCCTCAACATATGACAGCTGTTTTCATGCTGTTACAGCCATTCCACTCTCTTCTAAAATACTTGTCCTCTGGCATTTCCTCTGCAGTAAGCACATTCTCATTTTCTTCCTCTCTTGCATCTCCTATTCTCCTCTCGTACACATGCAGCACATCACTCTTATTCAGCGCATCTTTCTTTTTTATAGCATAAATGTGATATGGGTGTATCAAATATCTTTCAGAACTCAATAAGAAAGGAAAAGGATGTACATAATCTAGAACAGTCCAAAAGATAGGAAGTCAAATCTAAACCAAACTCGTGTATATAAGTTTGGGTTTCTGAAATTAGTGCTTTAAAAGAAGCAATAGGCTTTAAAATATGATTCTTTGTATCGAAAAATGCCCAAGAGAAAAATGAGATAAGGAACTGAACAAATAAAGCAATTTCTTGGAGAACCTTTAAGGAAGCAAGTTCCCTCAAACCCATCTCAACTGAAAGCATACTCTCGATATTTCCTTCCCCAGCTAGATCATTCAGATCACGAACAAGTTTGCTTCTATCTGGACCATCAGCACCTGGTCCATGCTCTTTAGTTAGACGTCGTTGTAAATAATTTAAGAGAGAAATAATTCAACCAATTTTTTTGAGCACCAACTCATACTTTTGTTCCAAGATTCCTCCTTAGCCTTTTGTCCAGCAGAGACAACAAGTTCAAAAGGAAGAGGAGCTAGTGAAGACCAATGTTCATGCTTGGATTGTGTTATATCTGCACATATGCCTAAACAGCATAAAAGTAACAAGCCACAGGAAATATAAGGACTTGTGATAGTTAATAGATAAAAAGATGAACTGACTTTTGCAAAATATTCTTTTCATTTTTTTTAAGTCATGTCAAATCAAAGGTTAAAAAAATTAAACATTGGAAATTCTCTTTCCTCAGAAAATTGAGAGCAGTGAAATTCCATTACCATGTTTTACAGCGAGACCCCAGTAGCGGGCTAGCCAACATCTCTTCAGAACAACTTCTTCCTAAAAGACAGATATGAAGATAAATTGAGACAGATGGGAAAATGAAGATTCGTTAATTCTAATTATAATGGTAAACACAAACCATTTCTTCTTGGGTCAAAATCATTCTCTGTGTCATCGTGCGAAGAGCCTTTGCTTCAGCTTCAGCTTCTTGCTGTTGTTCCAAAGCAGCCACAGCATCATCTTTTAGGTTCTGACAAATACAAAGAAGATAGCTAGAACTTATACCAGGGAATAACTGATCAGAGTAGATACATGGTACAACTAAAAGATTAAAAAAAACGCATGCTTTATTCAAAACTACCTGAATTTCCACACGAAGGGCTGCAATATCCTCATCTCTCCCACTCTGGGTTTGTTGGGCAGCCTTGAGAGCAGCCTGTTACAAAAATATTGAGTATTTCAATGACGTTCTTTGAAAGAGTCAAAATTGATGAGCTTGTTGCTCAAATTCTACAATTCAAGAAGAAAACTGTAACTGAAACAGAGCTTTACAAAAAAATATCAAGATTGTAGAACCAGCTACATCATTGTCTCTAATTCATGCCCTTTGCACATATATGCATGCATTCATTCATTCTATTCAAAAGTATGGAAAGTCAGAAAAAATTTGACGATTAACACTTAGAAGCGATAGAATAGTGGGTTATCAAGTAAGGGTGGTCACAGCCCTTCAAACTTCCAAACATCACTCATTTCATATTTGGCCGCATCTAACATCTATTCTTTCAGTATACCTCTCTTTGACGCAAAGCAGCTTCCTTCCTGCAAATATATCACACAAAAACCACAACCTTATAATTATACAAAATAAATATTTCCAGTTCCAGCCAGCATGTAAGAGAATTTGCAGCTAGTTTACCTGCTCAGCAGTTTAGCTTCCAGTGATACACCTTCTCCAAGGGAAGCAACCTGCCAAATCAAAATGAATAAGGATACAGATATCAACAAACTCAGCACAGAGATTAACAGCTATACAATGAAGGAACTTTTATTGTTAAATACATCTTAGAGCATATAGTGACAGACTAATGTAAACAAAAGTATACTAATTATGCAAAATATGGTATTGAAACTACAATATTAAAACTACTGTGGTTAGGTTTCAAAGTTTAGCTAATATCTAGCAAAAACTAACCTGTTTCTCAAGTTCCCTAGCTCTGGCCTCCACTTCTTGGCGTTTTTCTTCTGCTTGTCTTAGCTGGAATATAACCAAGCATATATACTCAGCATCACATAACACAAGCAAAAAAAACCTACTTTGTTTGGGTGTGAATGAGCATACCTTTTCAAGTAAAGTCTCATTTTCTTCTTGTAGCATATCAAGCTGCAATATCAGTAGGAATCAACTTCAAAACTCATTCTTTATGGATTGCAATACAAAATCTACTTAAATAAAGCTCAAGAATTAGCATAGCCAATATAAGGATCATCAGATTTAGTTTTTGGAGATAGAAATTGATGCATGTAAATACTATACTTCATCACGGAGTGCAGAAGCTTCGCGCTGATCTCCTGTGTCTTTTGAGTTAAGTGGTCTGATAGCAATATCTGATGCAAACCTGAAATTATTCACCAAAGAGTACAATTCAAAGAAGAGTGGGTCATCAATAGTGCCTAATGGCCAACAAACTAGAGTTTGTTAGCCTATCACTTCAGTCGGCATACAGACACAAAGATATAAATAGATGTATGACCTCAATAAATAGAATAAGGATTGAACCCAATTCATAGTAAAAAAGAATCAATTACAAGCATGTGGGGAAAGGTAAAAATTGGCCAAATCACAACTAAAGCCCATGTATTCAACCTCCTTATGAAATTAGCATTTGACTGACCAGCTTGATAACACACACACGTCAATCCACTTCATTATTTTTATGTTTATTTAGAGAATAGAGTATTTTGAATCTTCAAATAACTTATCAATAAGTACTTATAGAACAACAACAACAACAACCAAGTCTTATCTTACTAAGTAAGGTCAAAAACCAAATTTTCAGAAATCTAGTTAATCAAAAAGTTCCTTTTAGTAACTTCATCTAAGGTTTTTTGAACCTCCCTCTCGACTCCTCTTTACTAGACTATGAGTCATGCAATCCACTATTCTTACTAGCACTTCCAAAGGTCTTCTCTAAACATGACCAAACCACCTTAAACGATTTTCAATCATCTTTTCCACTATAGATGTTATTCCAATATTCTATCATATACTATTATTTTGTATCCTATCATTTCTTTGTATCCTATCATTTCTTGTGTGTCCACTCATCCACCTTAGATTCTTATTTCTGCTACTATCATTTTTTTTCATGTTGTTCCTTTAAGATCTAGCATTCGCTACCATATAAGATAGATAGTTGTATTGCAGTACGATAAATTTTTTTTTTAGATTGATTGGTACTCTATGGTCAAATAACTCTTTAGGTTCTCCATCATTTTTTATAATCGATTCCATGTATTTAGAACTTTTGGTATAATATTATCTCCAAGTTTAACTTTCAACGCATGATCTTCATCTTATTTTTAGTTAAACCTATAATGCATGTACTTTGTCTTACTTTTACTTAAGTGAAAATCCTTAAATTCTAAAGTTTTCCTCCATAACTTAAGTTTAACATTAACCTCTTCTTTCAAATTCTTGATCAACACTACATCATCTACAAATAGCATGAACCAAACGATAATCTCGTGTATTTTTTGTAAGCATATCTAAAACAAGATTAAACAGGTAATAGCTTAAAGCAGGACCTTGATGTAAACATATTCTAATTGGAAAGTCCTTGGATACACCTCTAAAAGTTTTCACACATGTGGTCACTTATTCATACATGTCTTGTATAGTTTGAATATAGGCTACACAAGCTCATTTCTTTTTTAAAACCTTTCATAACACTTCTCTTGGTACCCAATCATATGCTTTTTGCCAAGTCAATAAAAATTATGTATAAGTCCTTTTCCTTATAGTGATATTTTTCATCATCTTTCATAAAAGATATATAACTTCTGTTGGAAACTTTCCTAACATTAAATCAAATTGATTTTCTGCGATCTTAATTTTCTCCCGTATTCTATGTTCAATCACTTTTTTCCATAACTTTATAGTGTAACTAATGAGTTTAATCCCTCTATAATTCACACAATTTTAAATACCACACTTGTTATTGTATATAGGAACTTAAGTGTTCTTCCTTCATTCATCTGACATATTTTTAGATCTCAAAATCTCATTAAAGAATTTAGTAAGCCACTTCAATCCTTATTTTCTCAAACTTTTTCCAACTTCTATAGAGATATTATCAAGGCCAACCGTTTTGCCATTTTCCATTCTCTTAAGAGCTTTTTTTACTTCGTCCACTCAAATCCTATAACAATATGTCAAATTTAACCCATTCGCTTGCACTTTTAATCTTGTTAAATTTTCACTTGCTCCTTGTCCCTTATTAAAAAGTTTATAGAAATATTTCTCCCAATTGATCTTTGATATCTTAATCCAAAACCAAACTTTTTCATATTCATCCTAAATACATCAATAAGAACTTGTAAAAGAAAAAAATAAAAAAGTAAAATAAATTAAACTCCTATAAGTTAATCAACTTAAGCTCCTCTACTTCTTTAGAAGTTCTCTTGTTTAACTTTTTCAAAACTGTAATTGCATAAGTTAATTTATGAAAGAATTTTTGTTCATTTTATCTCTTTATTTTCTTCTCTTATAAGTACGTCTTTAGAAATTTACCCAAATTAGACCTATACATATGTTATCATAACAATCACTGATGGAGAGGGTGCTTAGAAAATAAGTCACTGAAGCAATCTCATGACTTTCGACTGTTTTAGATGTTTTTTTTTTCTTTTACGGCCCAGCTAAAGAGTACCTTAAAGGGTACTTTACAAGAATATAAAATAATAATTTAATGAAAAATATAATATATGCATATTAGATTCATGAGGTAGCTTTTGAAGGGGAAAAAAATGATAATTCTGGCAATATAGCTATTCCAAAACACATAATTAATACATTAGATATTTGAAAAATGATTTACTTTTCATTTAATACTTTTCTGCTTTTAAACCCTTAACAAGTGCTGTAAGAGCATTCCTTAGCATTTTTCCTTCTTTAAAATTAATGATGATTCAGTCAGCATTTCAGTTTTACAGTATTACCGGCTCAACCTGGAAATGCTCCAAGACATAAAAACTTACTAGTAGTAATATAGCAGTAAAACCGAAAGAATTAAAGGGGAAAAGGAAATGCTTACTACCTTTTCTCTCTATTCCGATTGGTAGGAGGGTCAATAGGAGGTACAGCCATAGGCGTTCGCAGTGTGGTTTTGCTCGGTGGTACCACTGGCGTTGAGCGAACTGAAACAGCTGATCTTCCAGCTGATGTTGAGCGCACCGAATGTGTATGCTCTACAAAGTTCCGACCTAACTAATAAAAACATCAAAATCCTATTAGCTCAACAACAACTTACCAATCGAATAACTCCACAATCATGCAACAACATCACAATCCAAGACTTAGATCTCGCTCAAACATTACTTACGGCGTGAAATTAACAATCACAAACCAGTAAAATATATCTAAGCTCAAAACCATATTGAATACGCATCGTCTTCGGTTTCATTCCCAATTCAACAAATGAATCCATGCAAATAATCACGTAAACGCATCGGAGCGAAGACATAGAGAACAATTACGGTGAGAATTACCGAAGGAGAAGGAGATCTGTTTGGCCTCGCGACCGAAATCGGAGGGATGGTGGCGGTGGCATTAGCGCTAGCACTCTTGTTACTGTTGGCGTTGGTGGAGAAAGAAGAAAGAGCCGTTGGAGGCGGAGCGCTGTACCGGAAACCGAGATCGTCGTCTTCATCGCCGTCGTCATCGGCGGTGGTCTGAGACGCCATGACGCGAGCCAGACGCTGCGCGGCAGCTTTGGCGGCTACGTTTTGGGTACGCTTGACGGTGGAGAGGCCGGTGGAAGAAGGACCGAGCCGAGACTGAGGATGAGCCGGTGACATCGCCGGCGACGAGGAGCCGGTGCTGCTGGAACCGCCGCTCCACTGCCGCGTGTACACCGGACTCGCGGTTCTTCTCCGATCCATGAGCGTGAGCTATTATATATATCAGAGACTCGCGGAGACTGAGCTAGATTTTCTCGAGAAAATCGAAGCAAAATTGGGGAGAAAGAGTCGGAAAGTATGTTCCGTTCGAATCGTGCGCGGTTGTGTAGGACAAAACGACGCCGCTTCTTTGTAATGGGTCCACGGCAGAGAAGACCGATGAGAATACGTGTCTGTTCTAGTTTTCCATTATATATATATATAGAGAGAGATGTATGTGTGTATTTGTTTTTGCGGCGTGAGAACGGTATCGTAGAAGTACTGTTGGAAATTGAGAACTAATATAATGTCATGAATAATTTAATTTTTTTCTATCTTTTAAACTTAAACATTTTTTAAAATTATTAAATAATAAATACGTGTATTTTTAATTTAATACTTTTTTATAAATTTTTTTTTTTAAATATATAGAAAGATCTAATATTACATCGGATTTGCTAATGAAATGGTTCCCTTCATAATTATTTAGTTCAAATCAATCACGTTCAAAGGAGCCAACCCAAAAAAGACCTTCCTTCCAATTAGGATTGCATTTATCTTTTATGCTTCCACAGAAAAGAAAAATAATACATATGGTATCATCAAGAAAATAAAATAAGATATATTTTTAATTTTTTTAGGTTAAATTATATATTTAATTTTTTTATAATTTAAAAAATTTAGTCTTTATAATTAAAAAAATTATATATTAAACATTATAAAAAAAAACTAATTTCATTCTAGTCGTATTTTCAAATAGTAACAATTTAAAAAGTTATTTTAATTTTCATAAATGTATTAAAGATATAAAAAAATTTGTGACTTTAAAAATGATTTAAAAAGATATGGTCAAAATTAAAAATATTAAAATAAAAATAAAAAAGAAAAATTATGATAAGAATATGATAAATTAAACAACTAAAAATATTTAAAAATATTAAAAATAATAAAGACAAATTAAAATATAAAGTCCTATCATAATAATTTTTATTACATAGATTTTAAGTGAAAATACATTAATTTATATAATGAAATTAAATATTATGAATTTAAAAAGTATAAAATATAATACAAAACTTTTTTAAAGAATTTGAAATACTTTCTTAAAACAGTGAAAAATTTTAATCATAAAGATAGAAACAAAATCATAAATAATTTTTTCTTTTTATTTATCATGAAGGATTGAGAATTCTCAAAGAAGATGGACTTCTGTCAGAACCTCTTAATGATCCTGATCTAATCACTTAACCTCCTCTTTCATGAGCTTAAATCATGTTGATATCAAAATAAATTAAAAATAAATTTAAATAATCTTTTTTTAGTAAACAAGTTTAATCAATGTATTAGAAGCAAATATAACATAAGTAAGGAACACAATGAGACTCATTCGGTTGATACAACAGTAAAAAAAAACTTATGATAAGAAAATAAATTACTAAATAAATAATTATGAATTTAAGTATAAATATTTGTGCATAAAAAATTATGACAACAAGGGGGTTGGTCTTAAACTAAAACAAGTAGAGGCACCTAAATAAATAAGGTCTCAAAAAATTTTATTCATTATAAGTATTATTTTTTAAAAAATAAAAGAAAGTTATATATTATTTAATAGGTAATATTTAAATTGAAAATCTTTTGTCTCATATTTTATTATTTTGTTCTTAACTAATATTTATTTCATTTATATCTTATTTTAAATGGTAAAGTCTAAAAGATTGTTATGCATTTTATTATTAGTATTACTAATGTTACCAAGTTTTTAATTAAGATATTTTGTCTCTTAACACTCAAATTCTCTTTTTCAAAAGTACAGCAACATTGTAATATTTGAGAATGATTAAAAAAATTAGTAATAGTAGGTCTCATGGTAATGAAAAACTTATAATTTATTTTTTTTTAAAAATCAAAAGAAACTTTGCATGTTTTAATACATTCAATTATGTATGAAGACGTGATTCTTCTGTAATATAGAGAAGTTTTTCAATACTAAAAAAAACAAGATACCTAAGATTAATTAACTTTATTATTAATTAAAAATTAAATAATATTAATTATGATAATTTTGAAGCTCTTAATTATTTAAAAAGAAAATGTTTCGTGAATAATAATAAAGTTATCTCTTCTAACATTAGAACATATTTTTAAAATACATGTATATAAAAGAGACAATTATATACGATATTAATTTGTATATATTCAAATAATAAAATTATATATATAAAAAAATAGAGCAGTTTATAGTGGATGATGAAAAGTCACACGCCACTTATATAATCATTTTATTTTGTAAAGAATAAAACGAGTAAAAACACTTTTTCGGTGCTTTGTTTTTTTTTTCACTTTATTATTACTCCCTACTTTTCCCTTTATATGAATTTGCCGAGGACAAACAATCTCTCTCATTATTGTGTTTCAACGTTAGTAGAAGACAAATTTCAGATACAAGATCACATTCGTGTCTTTTTGCTGAAAATCACAGCCAATGTTTCGTTTTAATACATTCAACGAAGTTATAGTGTATAATCGAAACTTGAAGAACTAAATTGCAAGATTTATTAATTTATTTATATTAATTTAAATAATTTAATTTTTTCCTCATATGTTTATCAACTAATGAGCCCGAACGAATCAAATAAAAAAGAAACTATAATTTAGAATTGACATAAAAAAAATCATGAAATGCATAGACTAGGAATTTTAAACAAGGCATGAGTCTAATGCATAATATTACATGTCAAAATTATGTATGTACAACATGCCCTCTTAATCATAAAAAAAATAATAAATTTTTATGACAAAATTAAAGGTTTTATCATATTAAAATATGAAAACATAAAAGGTATTCGTATTTTTAGTAAAAAAAAAAAACTATAATTTTAGGATATTTAAAATGAGTCCTCAAAGTTTACGTTAACATCTTCTCAAGAAAAACCAAGTACCATGACATGATCATACAAGAAAAACTGAAAAACACGATCAAGCTTCAATTTGCCAACAATCTCTCCAACTTTAGATAGTTCAAATTCATGGTCTGCTACGATACCACCATTTGAATCAAGCTCGTATTATTTGATCAATTAGCTATACACATTAATCAATGCATTACTTTAACTTTTAAATACCCCACCATACAGTAGACGCCAAGCACCATGATTAAACCACAAGAGGAGTGGATGAACACCCACAGTACAAATGATTTCTTCAAAGCGATGAAAACTTCACTCTTGGCCGGTTTCCTCTCCAAAAGCAAATGATTATGAAACTTTTAAAAAAATTAATTTTAATCATTTATTTATAATTATACGATACAAATTTATATCATTTTCATATAAAAATATTTTCACCAAATACATCCCTTTTATATATTCTTTAGTAAAAAACAAAAAGCTAAAGAACATGCTACACGCACAAATAAGAATAGCAAGTTAATGTCACGATGAAATAGTTAGTCTGCTTCCTAAAGAACAATTATAAGTATAAAAACAAATCTAAAACACTTGGTTGAATGATTAAACTCATTAAGCTATACTTAAAGCGCAATTTACATAAACTTATTATCAAATATTTATAAAAGAAGAAAATAAAAATACAAAATACATCACACTTGTTCCATAAAATAATATGCATAAATTGATTTTAACTTATAAAAAAAATATTATTTTATTTTATTTTAAATTTTTTTGGTGTTGAGAAATTTATTTAAACTAAACCCCAAGACTTTCTATTCTCAGTTGAGAAATGGAAATTTGATTTCCGAGTTTACACTGAGTTCAGCTCCTAGTCTCCATCTTTCTTTTGAACCAGTTTGTCTATTAACTCAGCTGCTTCTTGAACAGTTGTTATCAATTCAGAGTTCTCATCGTCAACGCTAATGCCAAACTCTTCCTCCAAACTTGTCACTATTTCCACCTGTCATAATCATATGTTCATACCAAAGCAATCAGAGTTTATCAACTATAACTATGCTACCTTTAACAATGAACATTTAACTTTCGGACTAAAAATATCAGAGATTTCTCCAATAATGCTCAATTTTATGCCTTGTTAATTACTTGCTAATCAACCAAACAGACCTTCGTTATTGAAGTTTAAAAATTGTAAATATTCACTTTAATGATCCTATAATAACTTTTTTTTTTATTAATTTTCATAAATTTAAAAAATAATCCTTGTTATCACTTTAATAAATATTCTATGGTCCTTTTTATAAGAAATAAAAGACTAAATCATCAAAATTAAATAAAATATTTAAGTCAGTTATGTTTTTTATAAATATAAATTTTATTTCAAGAATACATATGATATTAAATAGTATAATTAGTAATTTTTATATTTAATAATACTAATAAAATAAAAGTATAAAAAATTTAATAATTAATACATCTTAAATCTATTATTTATTTTTTATAATAAGAATAAAAAAAAAATCTATTTTGTTTCTTTTTAAACCGAAAGTAGCAGCATATATGATACTTCATCAATAAAAACTATTATAAAATTCATATTTTACTCAATTAAAAATGCTCGGTGAAAATATGAATCTTACAGTGTCAAGGGAATCAGCACCAAGAGCTGAGAACTTGATTTGTGGGGTAAGCTCAGATTGAAGTGGCAGAGCAAGTCTTTTTCTCACAATCTCACAAACTTTCTGCACTGTCTCAGGCTGTGCCTGGATCGTCACAAGAGATTTATGTGCCAAAATAAGTTATGATTTTTCAGTGCAAAATTTATATGTAGATGGAAATAAAACTTACTGCACAAGAGATGCGGGTTTTCAAAGAAGGAAAACTCCTTCTAGTCCATCCCACAGTGAGAGTGACTGTCCTCAAACTTGAAATTCTGCAAGAAGCCTGCGTCGTTTAATATCCAAACACACTTTTCATTCCTTTATTATTTCATAATAATTAGATGTCAGCGTACTAAGTCATGGATTGTGTCACTTATCATATGATCTGTTTGTTCCAGGAGAAAGAAAATTATTAAAAATAAACATTCACTTGAAGAATAAATAAAAAGAGAACAAAAATTTAGATCTCCAGTGGTTTAGTTTTATGTTTTGAAAATTTTAAAATATAAAACAAGTATTTTATTTTTTCTTTCAGTTTTTTATTTTGAAATTTAAAACATACAAATTACTTGTTATATATTTAAATTTATTTATTAGAATGATGATAATAAAAAATCAAAATAAGTGATAGATGGTCATAGTGGTTGTAGTGATGACTATAATAAAAGCTAATAATAGTTGTTGTATAATAATGAAAATAGTAGTTATAACAAAGACTATAATAAGAGTGATAATAAATGTTGTAATGATGCTAGAGACGAATGATTTTAGCAGTGATAATGATGGTAATAATAGTTAATAAAAGTGTATCAACGAAGAAGTGGTAATAGATGGTCATAATAGTGGCGATGATAAAAACTAACAGTAGTTATATATCGATAACAATAATAGTTATAACAAAAACAACAATAAGAACTATAACAAAAGTTATAAAAGTGCAATAATGTTAGAAGTGAATGATTGTAGTAGTGATAATGATGGTGGTAATAGTCAATGAAATAATAATAATGAAGACAATAATAATGGTGATAAATGATCGTAGTGTTGTAATGATAGCGATGATAAAAGCTAATAATAATTGTAAAATGATAACAATAGTGATTATAGCAAAGACCGTCAGAGTGATAGAAAAAGTTGTAAAAGTATAATGATGTTAGAGGTGAATGATTGTAGTAGTGATAATGATATAATAATAATAAATGAAAGTGTACTAATGAAGATAGTAATTGGTGGTAGTAAAAGTATTCATAACAGTGGTGCTAATGACAATAATAGGTAATTAGGGTTATAAAAAAATAATAATAAAGTGGTAATTATGATAATAGTAATAATAATGATAGTAATAATTAATTATAAAGATAGTTATGGTGTCTCAATAATAAGAGTTGCAACAATAATAATAATGACAATTAACAATAGTAAAAATAATAATGATAGTGACAATGAATGGTAGTTGTTATAGACAAAAAATGATAAAAATGGTAGTATATATAGAAAATGTACAATAGTGATAATGTTGTAGATAAAACTGATAAATTAATAATGACATCCATAAGGTGATAGTGAGTGATAATAATAAAAGTAATAATATCAAATAATAATAGTAGTGATGCAGCAATAATATACTAAAAGTAGTAGAAATAATATTAACAATGTAATGGCAATACTAACAAGAATAGTTAGTACATATAAGTAATAACATTAAATAAAGTAAGATAACAATGATAATAGCACTAACTAAAATGATTGGTTAGTCTATTAACCGCCACAATAAATATAAAGTAATCATAGTTGTGCAATGATAATAATTATAGTACAAATTAATAATAAAGATAACTTATAAGTCTTACGAGAAATATAAGGTGATTAAATAAATTTTTATATAACTAAACATCAAAATTTAAAACAATTTTTAAAGTTTAAAAAAATTAATTTCATTCTATTTTAATCAAATATTTTATTTTTAATTTTACATTTAAAAACATAACACTAAAAACTTACCAATACCTCAATAAAACTATTAAAATTTAACTTTTAAAAAGTAAGTTTATATATATATATATATATATTTTAATCTTTTCTTTAACTAAACAAAAAGAAAAAAAATTTGTACCATTCGCTATTCAGTTTCTTTCGCTATTTTTTCCGTTTCCAAATAAACCATTGCACAACATCATAATTAAGAATTTCAGTGGTTTTAACTTATTGACAATCATTATCCCAGCTGAATTACTTGACTTTTTTCTAGTGTACAATGTATACTGTCATATTTTATCATTTTAGCATTGAATGAGACATTCCACGCCTTTACTAAATGCCAAAATATTCGTTTCAGGAACAGTTGACCTATTCTTCAGTCTAAACTCTGAGTCACTGTCTCAATCTAATTAGGAAAGGTAATATATCTCATTAATCCTTGATATTATGGGCTTCGTATCAATTAACATTTTTTAAAATTACAAAAAGTATCGATTTGGTCTTTGAAATCAATTTTTTTTAATAATCTAATACAATATATTGTATAAAATATTAGGGGTAATCTAGTACAAATACATAGAAGTTACAATGCTTAAAAAAGTAACTAGTGTATACAAAACCTCACCAAATACACAATTATTATATTCATTTGAAATCATTAAATATAAATCATTTTAATTTTTGTTTCGTAACTTTAAAATCTAAAATAACCATCGTTTAACAATTTCAAAATTAAAATAATATTTTTATAAATTTGAATAGTAAATTAATCAATATTGATAAGTTCATAAACTAATGCGATATGTTAATCAATAAACTGCGGTGCACATTGTACCTAAAACTGCTACATAATAGCACATTAACCCAAAGTCCAAAAATGAAACTTGTTAGTGTAGAGATAGATAAAATAATGAAATAATAAGAGAAATAATGCATCTATTTAAGAGTCGGGGTTTTTGAACCTGGATGGTATTGTTAGGCAGATTCGAGAGGATTCGAAACTCAGAGAAGTGGCTGAAGAAAAGGCCATTGAAAGTGAGGTAAAGGTACAAGCAAATTCTGAAGGCTAAAAAGACAAAGATTGAGTTTATGTTGATGAAGTAGCAAGTTTCTAAGACTATTTATTGGAACCATAGGAATTGATATAACGAGTGGTAACTGGTAGTGAGCAAGGTTGTGCTTTGTTGTTAGAGTCACGCCATGTCCCGCATTGAGTAGAAAGAAAGAGTGGCGCTCATTGTGCTTTGGTAGAGAATGCAAGAGGCAGAGATGCTTACGTGGCAGTTACTTGTGGGGCCACTTCGGATGAAAGTTGTGCATATGGGAATTGGCTTTGCCACGTGGCACCCCAGTGGCAGAAGAGCGTTGGGAGAGGCGACAGTAAAAATGGCATGGCTGGAATTCAAGTGTACTGGTGTGGTGCTAGAATGAGAATCATAGGATACAAGTAAATCAATTTTTTTTATAAATTAAAATCAACTCATGAGTCATGAACGTTATAAAATAAAAAACTAATCTAGCTTTTCTTAAAATTGACGTATAATTATCTTTAACTTGTGAAATAAATTTGATTATTTTACATATGTTGTTTTCAATGAATACTTATTAAAAAGATATATTAACACTAAACCTTGTACAAAATCCTTTTCTTTTGTTTTTCTCTTTGTATTCTTAAATGTCCTAAATTATTACGTTAGGTTTGATAATTTAGTCTTAATAATAGAATGAAATGTGATATAAAAATTGTGCCTGCGTAGGAACTTAACGCATTTAAATATGGAGTTCAAATGTGTATGAAAAATAACTGAAGAGAGTTTTACCTCCGGTAAATCCATCCCATTTGTTTGAATCTTTCAATAATAAAAGAATAATTTTAAAAAATAAATTTTCTCATTTTTAAAATTAATTAAATTCAAATGAAATCAAGTACCGTTCTATCTATTTTATCCATTGTCATTAATTCAAAATAATTATAATATTTTAAACAATTTTGTTAAATTCAATATTTATTATTGATTTTAAACACCTAAATATAATCATTTTTATTAAAAGATGTTAATTAAATTACATATAGACAAATATAATGTACTTTTTAAATAAAATATTGCTATAAATAAAAACGATAAAAGACAGAGAAGGAACAAAATATAACACTGATAGGGAATAATTCTCTCTCTATATATAAGAGATGAAAACAATTATATAGTATATTTATACAATTGATCACAATTAGGATATGATCAAAATAGTAGCAATTTTCTTATAATAAAGGATATTTACAACCTATGATTATAGCTCACTATTTCTAGAAACTACCATAGAATTTCAATAGCTATCTATTTACAAATCAGCATCTGATTAGGTCAAGGAATCATGGGCCTTGTGAGATTGCTTTGGACTTATTTCTGTTAACCCCCACAAGCTAGAGGTGGGTAGAATTCTACTAATTCCAGTTTGGATACATTAGAGCGAAAAGATTGAGGAGGTAAAGCTTTAGTGAACATGTTCGCAAGTTGATGACAAGAAGGGACAGGAAGCAGTTTCATCAAACCGGCTTGAAGCTTCTCACGGATAATGTGACAGTTGATTTTCAAGTGCTTTGTGCGTTCATGAAAAACTGGGTTTGCAGCGATATGGAAAGCACTTTGATCGTCACAATATAATACTGCAGACTTGGAGCAATTAACTTGTAAATCAGTGAGCAAATATGACATCCATTGCAACTCACAAGTGCTAGTGGCTAGAGCTCTATACTTTGCTTCCGAGGATGACCGAGACACTATGCTTTGTTTCTTGGCTTTCCATGATACCAAGGAAGAAGCAATATCCTGTAATCGAGCGTCTAGTGTCAACACAAGTTGCCTAATCGACATCACTAAAACCAATGAGATGGGGTAATGAATCTCTCTTGAATAAAAGACCTTTGTTCAGGTAACTCTTAAGATATCTTAAAACTCTTCTAGCAGCACCAAGATGTGACTTTGTTGGACAAGCCATGAATTGGCTAAGTTGTTCAGTTGCAAATGTTATATCCGGCCTTGTTATGGTGAGATAAATTAAACGACCAACAAGTCATCTATATTGCATCAAATCATCAAGTATGCGCTAGAATCTTCTTGACGAAGTCTTAATGAGCTATCCATAGGTGTAGTACTTGGCTTACACCCTAGCATCCCAGAATCAACAAGTAATTCAAGACAATACTTTCGTTGTGAAACATAAATTCCCTCATCAGAATGATTCACTTCCAGACCAAGAAAATATTTTAACTTTCCTAAATCTCTCACACGAAATTTGGAATGAAGAATATATTTAATTTGGGCTATTTCAGAATTTGAGTTTCCAGTAATTACTATGTCATCCATATAGATTAATAATGTTGTAAACTTACCACCATTATGTTTCACAAACAAACTATGGTCTGCATGAGCTTGTTTAAAACCAGAAGAAATTAATAGTTTAGAGAGTTTCTCATACCATTTGCGGCTGGCTTGCTTAAGCCCGTATAAAGACTTCTTCAGTTTGCAACACTGAGATGACCCATGACCGTGCAGACCTGGAGGTATTTGCATGAAGACCTCCTTATCGAGATCTCCATGAAGAAACGTGTAACAGAATTTGAGAACTAACTAGCAAGTGTACTAGGTAGTTGTAGCAAGTAATAAAATATGAGCCCCAAGTATCGTCCACAAGGATTTTATTTCAATTACCATTTCATAATTCAACAATTAGTTGAACAAAATATTTCATTGAGAGGTTTGTAACATGTGAGAGTAAGAAATAAAGACAATTGAAAGGTGATGGAATTGTTGTAAAAATAGAATACGAAATTTGTATTAAGAATATTATGTGAAAAATAGTTAGGAATCACTTCATCAGATTTTCAATTGCAATATAATCATGTTCTAAACTCTTGAGAATTTTAATTGATTGCTAATCAAGTTCACTTCTTTAACTAAAGGACAATTCCTTGCCTCATTGATCCTAATACCTAATTAAACCTCCCAAATCCCTTAAGTGAAATTTAATCAAATATTATATTAAGTTCTGAAAATTATAGGATTATTAGATCATGATACTTATTCTTAAGATCTTAATAACCTAGATATATGATTCAGATTTGAGAAATAAACTAAATTTTCATTGATAAAAATTCCTCTAAATTCAATTGAATGAAGGATTAGTTCACAACTGCATTAAGAACAGAATCACATACTCAATTCAATTAAAATCTCAAGATTCAATCCACAATTACATCACAACATCAAATCTGGATCCATAGATCCCTAACCAAAAAGGTTTAGAATAACATTACAATGGAGAAAGGATAAGTAAGAGAAGAAGAAGACAAGAAGCAGAAGAACATCTTCCAAAGACCTAATCTTCACTCTGATTCCTCTAGAAATGAAGCTTGAAAGTCGCCCCCAATCTCTCTTTCTGACTTTCTTTGGAAGTTAAAACAGTTATAAAGTAAAAAATAACAAAAATGAACCAAAAGTCCCTTTTTCTGAACCTCTAACTTCTATTTATATGATTTTTCTCACCTTTTGCTTTTCTACATGTTATACTTTGAGAATTCTAGCATCAAAAGTCTTTTAGAAGCTTCTAAAATTGATTTAAGAACTCAAATCGTCCAAAGTTGACACTTAGAAGTGATATTTAAAATTCTGTTATTTTTGCGTAGCTACTCTAGGCATTTGAAGTGGCTACGCGCTAACTGCGTAGCTACTCTGGACGCTTGAAGTGGCTACGCAAACTGCGTAGCTACTATGATCACTTGAAGTAGCTACGCGCATTGTATAGTTCTGAATTAGCCTTGGGCGTAGCTACTCTGAACGCTTAAAGTGGTTACGCGCTGTGCGTAGCTACTCTAGGCACTTGAAGTGGCTACGCGCTCAATTGCGTAGCTACTCTGAACACTTGAAGCAACTACTCTGATGATCTTCATGAATTTTTTTCTTTAAAGTGTTCACTTTATGTACTCAGAGTGATTACGCTCTTCATATAACACTTGATTCTTCATCTTTTAAGCTCAATTCCTCTACTTTCTTCACTTCAATCTTCAACTCAAATTCTCAGCTCAAGCTTCTGCACAAGGATTAAGTCACTTTTGAGTTAAATTGTTCAGAATTGGACTAAAATCTAAAATTCTAAACTATTTATACAATTATGAATATTAATGCAATTTTTATTATATTTTCAAGTTTACTTAGCACTTTACTACTTATTTATTAACAAAATCATACTAAAAATTATGGTAAAATGTGGATTTATCAAAACGCATTGCTAACATTCATTTGCTGAATTTTTCATTTGTTGATGGATGTTAATGCCATGATGATCCGAATGGTGGCCATTTTAACAACAGGGGAGAAGGTTTCAGAGAAATCGATACCTTCGATTTGGGAATACCCCTTTGCAACTAACCTGGCTTTGTACCTTTCGACGCTCCCATCCAATTTCCTTTTTATCTTGTATACCCATTTACACCCAATTGGCTTCACATTCTTGGGTGTTTCAACAATAACTTATGTGTCATTCTGTTTCAGAGCCTCAATGTCATCCCTCATGGCCTCTTTCCAACACTATTGCAAGATTGCCTTTTGATAACTACGGGGCTCCATCTCAGAGGACAGATTCATGATGTAGTGAAGCGTAGACTCAGATATATTGGACAAGGCAGATTGAATATGATATAGACACACTGATGATAATTGGTTTGATTGAGTCTCAACAAAGCAGATATAATCTGCAAGACGCACATTGGGTTTGTGTGGACGAGTAGAATGATGAACGGTAACAGGTGGTTGAATAATGGGAGATTGAGATTGTGGTGAGAGAGAAGGAGAATCAATGGTGGACTTATACGTTTGTGATGGTGAGGATGAAGAAGATGATGCTGGTGTTAGGGTTTCTGGTGATTGTGTCGTTGGTGGAGGAGTATTGGGTGGTTAGGTGGTGTAACATGCAGGAAATTCTGGATTTGGCTCAATTATTGGGCCATCTTTGGTTACTTGAGGGCTCTTTGGCATTATAGAAAAGGACTCTTGTGTATTATTGAAATTATTCTTAATCTGAAAAAAAGGAAAATTTGTCTCATAAAACATTACATTTTTAGATATGAATATTTCTTTTGTATCAAAATCTAAAATTATGTAACCTTTTGTTCCTGTCTAAAATCCAAGAAAACCACCCTGTTTTGATCTAAGATCAAATTTTTGTTGTGACCCATATGTGGATGCAAAACACAAAGAACTAAACACTTTGAGCATTGAAAAATCGGGTTTGTGCTTGTGAAGAAGCTCATAAAGTGTTTGTTTATTAATGACTGGAGATGGGACATGATTGATAAGATAAACCGAGTGTTTTATAGCGAAAGACTAATATTTTTGAGGAATTTGAGATTGGAACATAAGGGCACGAGCAATGTTAAGAATATGTTAGTGTTTACGTTAAACTCGTCCATTTCGTTGAGGGGTATAAATACAACTTGTTTAATGGATGATTCCCTTCGAAGAAAAGAAATCTTTAAGAAAAAATTCAGGACTATTGTCAGAATGCACACATTTTATTTTTGAATCAAATTGATTTTCCACCAAGGCAATGAAATTTTGGACATGAATTTTAACCTAAGATTTTGATTTTAGCAAGACTATCCAAGCATATCTACTATAATCATCCACTATAGTGAGAAAATATTTTTCACCATGAATAGAAGGTATTGAAAATGACCCCCAAATATTCATGTGAATTAAATCAAAAACTTTAGAAGCTCTACTATTACTTGGACAATAAGATAATTTTCTTTGTTTAGCAAAATGACAAATGTCACAATTTTCATTAATATGTGTAGGAATAAAAGAAAATTGTTTGTGTAACATATTGAGACGATTCTTGGAAAGATGACCTAATCTATAATACCAAAGCTTTGAGGATGAGGTGGTGTAGACAATACTATTATTGATTGAGGATATGGTTGGGTTGAGGGCTTTGGCTTGTTGATTAATTTTCAGGTGATAGAGGCCTTGTTTTAAACTAGCTAAACCAATCATCCGCAGCGTGTTCCTGTCCTGTATAGTGCAAAAAAAATCATAAAATATGAGAATATATTTAAAGGAAGTAATTCATTTAGATATGGACAATAAATTGAAACTAAATTTAGGAACAAAAAAGAACATCGTGAATCACAAAGTTTTGAGAAAAATGGACACTTCTAGAAAAATAGGGACAACAGTTTGATTGGGTAGGTTAATTTGAACGAGTTTTATTTTTGAATAGTTAGAAAAATAATGCAAAGATGAAGAAATATGGTCAGTTGCTCCTGAATCTATGATCCAGGGCACTGAATGTGAATTTGTTGTGAAAAAAGCATTTTGTGTCGTGTGTGGATGTGTGGTGTAGAAAACAAATTTGCTACCACTTGACTCAAAATGACGTTTTTGGTGATTTGGGCTTATTTGACTGAGATTGGCCCTGCTAGACTGATTGACTGAGTTAGGCCCAATAGCATCTGAGGAGTTTTTGATTTGTTGTTACGGCTGGATCAAGGCCATGAGAGACTAATATTGGGCCTGAGTAAGAGTGATAGAGTTTTGAGAGGAGACAACATGGTCACCACTGCTAGCCCCTTCCACCATGTCATCAGTGGCGACGCTATTCACAAAAGAAGAATTGCGACTATTGAATTGCGGACGACCAGGATATTTTGGATGGCTAGGTGGGTAGCCATGTTTCCCCCAGCAAACGTCGGTCATATGTCCAGGATGATGGCAGTATGCACACTGCTTAGTGGAGCTAGATTTATTCAACGAACCGCCACCACTGCCACGGCCTTTCCCTGGGTAAGGATGAGCAGCTGCGTTGACAAAGGTGTTGGGCTCTGCAGAAGGAGGAGGTACAGCTTGAAGTTGTCGTTCTTGCTGCACTATCATAGAGAATACCCTGTTGATGGCTGGAAGCGGATCCATGAGAAGGATTTGGGAACGAACTACAGAGAATCGTTCATCGAGTCCTTTTAGGAATCTAATGATGAAATTATGTTGGTGATACTTCGTCTCACAGGAGCAAGAGGAAATAGGCAGTAATTATCAAGCTCTTCCCACAGAGTCTTTAGAGTCGTGTAAAAATCAGAGACAAAACGGTTGTTTTGAGACAGCCTGTAAATTTCTTCATGGAGCTCAGCTATACGAAGAAGATCTCATTGAGAAAATCGCTCACGAAGATCATCCCAAATGTTTGTGGCACACTCGAGGAAAATCACACTTTGAGCAATGGAAGGAGAAATGGAGTTTAAGAGCCAAGACATAATCAATGTATTACATCTCTCCTAAACGGAATGAAGTGGATCAGTTGCAGATGGAACTAGAATGGAGCCTACCAGAAAAGCCATTTTGTTCTTGGACATCAAAGCCATTCGAATGGCACGGGACCAAGAATGATAATTTGTTCCATCAAGGACTGGAACAATAGCAACAGAGGTAGGTCCTTCGCTGGGATGTATAAAATAAAGACTGGAAGGATTGAGAGTTGGATCTTGAAGAGTATTCTTTGGACCAGAACCAGAATCATCATCCTTCTTTGGAGTATTCTTTGGACTGTTGGAAGGTGAAGAAACATTTGCAAAGGCCAAGCATAGCTCCAGGAGGGAGCTCTAATACCATAAAATAATAAAAGACAGAGGAGGAATAGAATATAACACTGATAGAGAATAATTCACTCTCTATATATATGATGAAAGCAATGAAACATTATATATATACAATTGATCATAATTAGGATAGGATCAAAATAGTGCCAATTTTCCTACAATAAAGGATATTTACAACCTATGATTACAGCTCACTATTTCTAGAAACTACCATAGAATTTCAATAGCTATCTATTTACAAATCAGCATCTGATTGGGCCAAGGAATCATGGGCCCTGTGAGATTGCTTTGGACTTATTTCTGTTAAAATACTTAAACTCAACCACTAAGTTATCATTTTCCCATTTAAACAACACTCAAGTAAAAAGAAACCTCTTGTAAAAAATCAGATGTAACTCGAGATTAATGCTATAAACTTATCAAACTAGGGAACATCTTCGCAGTCTGGATTGTTTACAATAGACTACAACAGTCTGTCAAAATAGAAAACAACAATTTACACAAAACAATATAAAAACTGTTATAAACACAAGAAATTCAAAACCATATACCATTCAAATCCATTTAAAATTCTCGAGTGTTCCATTCATTCACTAACAGAATAGTTTTTCCTTAGTGAAATCGGCAATTTACTCGAACTATTGTAGGATAAGGACATCAAAAATTGCTAAAAACACAAGATTTAATGTGAGGTTTAGTATAGGACTGCTCACAGCATACTTGAGATTAGAGAAAATATAACCTTAATTTGGATAAACTTCTAGATAAAAATTTATATAAAATGAATCATATAAAAAAATAAAATTCCTCTAATAAAAAATGTGATAAAAGAATTATTTCTTAATTTTTGGGGAGAGAAAGTACTCCCTAAGCAAAAATCTATATTTTAAATAATAATAATGAAACACATTGCAAACCCAAAAAATAGGCCAAGAGGGAGGGGGAGAGACTCTCCTTTTCAATCGAAAAAGCACTTTCTCCATCATCCGCTGGCTATGTAGCTAGTTTTGGCGCATTGCATAGCAGGGCACGATATTGCACTGATACTCCTTCCTTTCATATGTTGACTATAGAATGATGATAATTCCTGCAGGTAGCGCTTTGTGCCTAAAATTTAGACCTTTTGACAAATTATTCTAATTTTCATAATTTCTTATAAAAACTTCAAACTAGCCTCCCTGTGAAATTCAGTTGCTCTTTGATGACTGGTCTTGATTTTGGTGAAGTGGGTATATGGTATCAAATACAATTCGTGCAAAATACATGTCGAATTTCTTGCATGTTATCCAGAGCTAAGGACTTATAATCAACTTTTCTGCCTTGCTTTGACAAAAATTTCTTATCAGTACTCACTCTCACAAAGTCAAAAATATTGAATGTTGTTAGGTATAATGGAAATGGGATGAATACCTGTAAAATAGACAAAGATTAAGAATACAAATTAAGTTTTTGCATACTCAGTGTATAACACTTATCGGTCAAAAAAGGACATGGCACAAAAATTGAACCTATAGTGTCAAGTTAATTTTAAAGCAAAATCTAGACATAGTGTAATACCCTATATCCCCACTAGTAAATCATGTCAGAGAACATAAAACCATAATATTTACATAATAACACAGAAGACAAATCTCATCAAACACAAATCACAACGTTGATTTTTGAACTGTGAATCATAAATAGTATCAAAACAACACAATAAAATGTGACTTGAAATATATCATACAGACGATAAATAGTGTTCAATGTAATGACTTTAAACTAGGAATTAACAAAACAACTTAAGTCTCAACAAAATCATAAGTCGTAAGTCATAAAGTCTCACAATCAACATATACAGAATCTAATAAATAGAAAACCCATAACACACTAAGTGAGTCATAATTCTTGACTAAATGGTAGTTCATCCTAAGAATACCCCACGTTGTTTGAAGACAAATGATATGGAATCTTTTGTCGATAATAGTATATAATGTTTTTACTTCTTAAGTAACATCGATTCCCTACTTTGCCTTAGGAGAGACGTAAAGTTGATTGCATAAAGCCTATTCTTTAAGAAGAACGAAAATGAAGCAATGATATAGCTAAATAAGGAACTATAGAGTGATCGAGTGACATTGAAAAGTTTTTGTTTCAAAATAATAAATATAAGGAAATGAACCATTAACTGAGCCAAACAAGGTGCATATAGTGATTAAGTGACTGTTTGAAGCCCAAACAAAACTAAGGAAATGGAAAAGATGAAATAGCTGTTTAGGAGTGCTCCTTTAATTCCTTTTCATTTAACAATTTATGCTTGTTTGACTTTTCAATTTCATTCATGAAAATAGGCGGAAAAAAATGCAAAAAGAAAAAAAAATCAACGAATTGTGCAATTCATATTAGTGATACAGAATCACACCAATTCATACACATATCACACAATTCAAAGCCATCTCCAACTCATCATATGATATGAATCAATAGCTTGCCAAATCATATGGAACTGAGTAATTCTACCATGAACTCCTAAACAATAAGAAAAGAGTATATTTCAAATATATGGTTGTTTTGCAATTCAAGCTTGTCTAATAACATCAGACAAGGAATCCATAGATTACAAAATGATAAGTTAATAATCCAAGTAATTACAATTGAATTTTTTACTATCTCAATGAAATGTTTTGTTTTGCAAGAACTTGTTATATATATATATATATATATATATATATATATATATATATATATATATACTATCTTTAGGCCTTCTTTAATAACATCATCAACCATTAGACAAGGAATCCATAAATTACAAAATGATAAGTTAATGTTCTAAGTAACTACAACTGAATTTCTTACTATCTCAATGAAATGATTTTGTTATGTGTGAACTTATTTAATATATATATATATATATATATATATATATATATATATATATATATATATATACACTACATCAACCATCAGATAAGGAATCCATAAATTACAAAAATGATAAGTTAATGTTCTAAGTAACTACAACTGAATTTCTTACTATTTCAAGGAAATGATTTTATTTTGCATGAACTTGTTTAATATGTATATACATATGTACATATATACGTATATGTGTGTATAATGTTTCTATCTCTAGGGCTTCTCTTATTTCAGCTTATGTAATGAAAAAGAAAATTATGTGGGATTGTGGGAATCATTTATAAAAGCATGTTACTTGTTAAAATCTCAGCTTTCAATGCCTTAGCCTCCAGACCCGAAGGATCTAATAATTCAGAAAATCTGACATCATGTGGTTTGTTGATCATCCCTGCTATGTTTACTGATAAATTTCCACCATAATGGATAGCTAGGGTAAATGCAGCAATTGCCAAAGGGTCCCTTGGTCGATCACTTAGTGTTTTATGTAATGCTAGGATACCAACACTGAAAATATTGATTCCAGATTAACTTTGTTTTGTTGACCCAATTGTAATCAGGTTGTCAAGTTTGTGTTCTAACCATGTACATTTGATAATAAAATAAATTGTGTCATTCCACCTAGACTCAAAATAATGGATAGACGAAAAATAATGTTTATATATAATTCTTACCATAAGAGAATTAATTAAAGAAAACTTTAGTTATACTCAAATTTTGAAAGTAACTCTTGAGATTTTTTTTCTTACAGGAAAAAAATAACAAAAACTTTGTATCAAAGAAAACTTAAAATCTTCAGAAATAAAATAGTTATTTTCTGGTCACTGGTGTAAGGCATGTGATTCTGAATTCGGATTATAGCATCACTTAAGACAAAATATTAGCATAGATGACTTTGGGCATTTTAGAAGGAAAGAACCTCCATTCTCATTCCCCATACCCTTTCTGAGGTTCGTTCTAGATCTCATTCAACTATTCAAGTGCAAAAAGAAAAAGTAAAACATTAATTAGTCTTCTAAAGATAAAATTGTCACCAACTAGCGCTTATAATGATTGAACTACCAAACCAGTCCTTTAAAATTTTAAACCTTTACCATATTAGTTGTTTAAAGACTTTGTCACTAAATTAATCCTTCAAAGATTTAATTTTCCATCAAATTAGTTCATCAAAGATTTAAAATATCACCATATTGGTCCTTAAAAAAGATTAAAGTGATGAAAAAAGGAGTTTAACTAGATGATAAATCAGATCTTTGATGAAAATGATCTAAAATATTACTATATTAATCTTTACGAAAGATAAAATCAGTGTTAAAAGACTAAGAGCTTATTTGTTTTTTCTTTTTAAATAGAGTTTTTTGTTTTTAAAATTAAAAAATAGAAAAACTTGCTTGTTAATATAAGTTTTAAAAACTATTTTTAAAAATTAATTTTAATTTTTAATTTTTAAAACAGAAAAACAGAATTGCTATTTAGGTGGTTTTATTTTTATTTTTTTGTTTTTCTTTCTACAACTAATAAAAGCCTAACTAAAAACAATTTTAAAAACTAAATTATCAAATAAAATTTATTTTATTTTATTTTTCTAAAAACAGTTTTATAAAATTGTTTTAAAATATAATTTTTAAAAATTAAAAATTAAAACTAAATCAAACAAACCTTAATTTGGTGATAAAACTTTAGAAGATTAATGTAGTAATGATTTAAATCTTTGGAGGACATACTTGAAATACTTTGATCTTTGTAGGACCAAGTTGAATGTTTTCTCAAAAAGAAAAAAAGAATTGGCCATAGATCATGCAAATCTATTATATAAAATTTTAGACTACTACAACAATAGGGATTGAAACAAACTTGGTGCAACGACAAGGTTATTGTCTGTCACAGATTCAAATCTTGAAAATAGCCTTTCTGCTTGATGGAGTAAAGCTGCATACACTTACCTGTCTTAGACCCATTAGGTGGATGCATCATACACTAGGTCGCCCTTTTAACGGGTATTGAAAAATTGTAACATTATAGTAGCAAAAGGAACACCAAATAAACTGCTCCATTAAAGAAGAAAATTGAAGTTATGGGCTTCAACTGATGACAAATGAATCAGAATATAGAAAACTATATTTACTTAATATGTTGTGTGTCTAATACAAACCACACAATATAGATTTATACTCATTTACAGAATTAAATACAATTAATTTTTACCTAATAATCAAGAATCAAATTTGTAACGGCTAAGGCCCATTCTAACACTCCCCCTCAAGTTAGAGCATATATGTCATATGCACCAAGCTTGTTACAAATGTACTTAACCTGAGAGCATCTAAGGGACTTGGTGAACATGTCAACCAACTGATCGTTAGAATTGACAAAATCGGTAGTGATTTCTCTAGAGAGCACATTTTCTCTCACAAAGTGACAACCAATCTCTATGTGTTTAGTTCTTTCATGGAAGACCGAGTTTGATGAAATGTGAAGTACAACTTGATTGTCACAAATAAGTATTGTTTCATGGATGTTCCCTATTTTTAGTTATAGTAGTAGTTGCCTAAGCCATGTGAGCTCACAAGTGGCTACTGCCTAGCAAGCTTTTGCACTGAATCTGGCAACTATATTTTGCTTCTTGCTTCTCCATGAGATCAGGTTTCCTCCGATAAGAACACAGTATCCAAAAGTTGATCTTCTATGTGATGGGGATCCTGCCTAATCCGCATTAGAATAACAAGTGATCTTAGTATTGCCTTTATCTTCATACAATAACCCTTGTCCCAGAGCATTTTTTATGTATCAAAGAATACGTGTCACAGCATCTCAATAGCTATCACAAGGGGCATTTAAAAACTGGCTTACCACACTAACCGCGAAGGTGATGTCAAGTCTGGTGATAGTGAGATAGTTGAGTCTGTCTACCAAGCAACGATATCTTTCCGGTCTTTCAAGGGCTCCTCCTAACCCGGAAGGAGTTTGATATTGGAATCCATGGGAGTATCACACGGACGATAGACAAGCATACTAGTTTCAATAAAAATGTCTATGACATACTTACGTTGATTAATAACAATGTCAAAAGAAGATTGGGCAACTTTAATGCCTAAGAAATATTTGAGAGGGCATAAATCTTTAGTATGAAATTGTTGTGAAAGGTGCTCTTTGAGTAGTTGAATTCTAGTCTCATCATCACGAGTGATGACAATGTCATCAACATAAACCACAAGATAAATGCATTTGCCAGAAGAAGAATGAATGTAGAAGACAGAATGATCAACTTCACATCTAGTCATGCCAAATTGTAGCAAGACAGAACTGAAATGACCAAACCATGCGCGAGGAGATTGCTTCAAATCATAGAGAGACCGATGAAGTTTACAAACAAGACGAGAATCACCAGGAGCAATAAAACTAGGAGAATGACATATATAAACTTCTTTTTGCAACTCACCAAGTAAGAAGGCATTTTTAATATTGAGCTGGTGAAGAGGCCAATGACAAATTACAGGCATAGTGAGAAAGAAACGAATAGAAGTAATTTTGGCCACGGGGAAAGGTGTCCCCATAATCTAGACCAAAAATTTGTGTATATCCTTTGGCAACCAAACGAGCTTTTAACTGTTGAACTTGGCCCCGTACACATTGTCATGAGTCCTTCTTTATTTTATTTACACCCAAAGACTTAGATATGATTTAGAGGATTTTCAACCAAAAATACTTTATTCACTATTTTAGATAAGATATATAACTCATAGATTTACAAATAAAAAAATGTGAGTTGCTATAAAAATAAAGAACCATGTCTAATACGCTAAATTGATAAATTAATTCTTTAACTCTTCGTTTGATATTTTATTTATTTTAGTTATTTAATTTTTAGAAGTGTTTTAGATTTTTTTTCATTAAAAAATGTTAAATCCCTTATCTATTACTATGTCTTCTTTTTATGATCTCAAGATTCAACCAAAAAATCTTTTAAAATATGCTATTTTTTAATTGAATTCACAAGAAAAAAATAGGTCATAGAAGTATTTATCAAAAAAATAAAAAAAACTAGCAACACATTTTCTTATATATTTGTAACTATTTTTTAAAATTTATAAAAAAATTATAAATACATATAAGAGAAATATTAAATTAAGAGTGAAAATAAAATTTATATAATTTTTAATAATTTTAATTAATAATTAAAAATATGTTAAAAATATATTACTAATTTTTGATAAGTCAATGGGCTTGCAGTAGCATTTTAAAATTTCTGATAAAAGCCGATTAATTGTTGGAAAAAAAAAAGGCCGATAAATCTAGGACCAGCTAATATATCCAATTTGTATCTTTATTTGCTATCGTGGGCCATTATTTACAAAGTCCAGCGAAGCATTTGATTTTTCGTTTTCAATTGAGAAGGGCTTTGATTTTTTTCACCTTTGTTTTTATTTTATTTGCATTTTTAGTATAGTTTTTTTTTTTAATTTTCCAAAAATACTTTATAAATTTTAAAATTCCATCCACCTTCGTCTTCAACCTGAGTCCATTCATGTTCTAATCCTCCATCTTTTTCTCTTTTTGTTTTTCTGATTTTCTATTTATTAGCGTTCACGTATCCTCACTGCTTCCCTAACATTTTCGTGTAATCCTCTGCTACATTATTTATTTTGATAACTTATTTATCGATTTTGTATAGTATTTCGTTATTTTCCATTGAAAAATAACTTAAAAAGGCATGGAGATATCATTTTCAGAATTTAAGTTCCAGAAACCATATAAATACATTCTGGAAATTAAATTATCACTTAAATATTTAACTTTTGTTTATGGATTTTTTATAATGATTTTTCCTGCAATTGTAGGAGGGAAACTTTCAATACATTGAGATTTGCAGAACGTACTAAAGCTATTATAAAAAACAAGGTTACTGTTAATGAAACTCCAGACATCTGATGGTATATTCTCTTTTCAGTTCTTAATTATGCTTTAAAAGGGTGTTCAAAATCAAACCAAACTAAACCATTATTATACCATTAATATGATTAAAAAATTAAAAACTGATCAAATCAAGAATAAAATAAACAAACTGCATTTTATTTGCAGTATAATTCAGTTTTTGGTTCTCATTATTAAACCAAATTGAACCGCATTTATAATAATTTTATATAATATTTTAATTTAAATTTTTTACTCAATTTTATTATATTATATAAAAACATGATCCATCACTTTCATTTATTTTACACTCTTATTTTTTCAATTAAATATTCTTTTTATTTTTCTATCAATAATATATTTTTAAAATATTATCTTTTTAATCATTATTTCTTTTCTCTATTTTTTATTTTTTTAATAAAGTCTTTTTATTTTGTCAGCTACAATGTATTCTAAATTTAAAATTAGATTATAAGTTATATAGTAATAAATAAAATAATTTAATAATAAATATAAAACCAAAAGAATTAACCCAAATTAAATAGACATTTTATAGTTTAGTTTGATTCAATTTTCAAATTATATTTATAATAAACTAAACTGAATTTCATTTTTATGTGCAATTCGAAAGACTTTTGGAGTAAACCGTGAACACCCTTCTTTAAGATGTCATTGTTCATTTTGAATAACTTAGAAGCGTAAGAAATTAGAGCATTCGATTACAAACTAGCATAAAAAGCTGATTTAGATGTTGAAGACCATATTCTAGAATAATTTTTGCAGAATTATTATTAACAAGGATATTTATAAAAACAAAAAGTTAAAAAAAGAAATCCAAATAAAAAAAAAAGTGCAAAAAAAGAAACTCCCCCGTTGCATTGAATCATCTTTTGTATTGATTGACAATATAAAAATATTTAATTTGACGATGCATGAAAATTAAAAAAAAAAAAAAAAAACCAGATGCCAAAAATTGTTGTTCAACATCCCTCCTCTTTCGTCGTATTACTAAAAATGAATACATATGTACTAGTTATGGTGTCACTCCGCCTCCGGTATTATTTTTTTTCCACGAATATCATACTCATTAAATATTTTATTAATGTTGATTATGTTTACTTTAATTTTGAGTATTTATTAACTATTTAGTAAAATGCATGATACGCATAAATACCCATCAGATCCATATACAATGATTGCAATTATTGTTTAAGAAAAGGAAATAAACTCTTAAAATTTGAGTGTTATACATGAGTAGAATTTCAAGTGTTTTCCTTGTGATTGATAATACCAAGAGATAAGTGTCACAATTTATTCTCTAGCATATTTTTTAATACATTTTATTTATTAGCCAAAGATTATTAAAAATTATAAAAGTCTAAATAATAATTATTAAAATAAAAGTGAAAACTATATAAATTTTATTATTAATAATAAATTTCAGTCAATAATTAAGAGCGTATTACTAAATTTTTTAATAGCAAGATGTCAATGTTGAGCATAGAATTAAAGAGCTACAAAACAATGATACAATGATTAAGGATAGGTTTTTTTTGTTTACTCGTGTTGTTATGCATAGGCTTCGGAATAAAATAACATATTTTATTCTAATTTTAAAAATTATTAAATAGTTTTAAAACTTTTCAGATGTTAAATATTTTTATTTAATAATTTTCAGTTTCAGTTTGTTAATGTGCCCTCTTAATTAAAAAAAAAAACCCTTAAAGATAATAGAACAAGCAAGTGTAAAATGTTTGCTGTAATCAAATTGATCATTTGTGGTCTGGTCTCAAGTTTAAATCTAAAGAGTATTATGTTAAATACTCTTTTTTGGTCAACTATGTATTATGTTAAATTGTTGAAGAAAGGGGGTTTTAAGGGGTTAATTTGATAAGAGAAAAACGACTATTGACGTAGGGAATAGTAGTTATGATTTTTAAATAAATAACATTAAAGAAAAAGAATTGCAAAATTATTTGAAGTTAGTGAACTCTTATATCCTTTATCTAGGTATAATTATAGTTGTGTATGTGCATGGTTTTCCCAACCATTTGTGACATTATAATTAATCTTTTAAAAACTGCATGTGAGTAGCAAAATAGAAGTGGGAAGTGGCAAAGTGGGTTTGAATTTTGTGTTGCAATATAAAGTATATATTTCTTCAGGTTGGGTGGTTCGTTTCATTTTCAAGTGGGCAAATGAACGCACCTTTGATGGCACAATTCGTAGAAGAACCGTACAGCTTTTGTTCTCTTTTGGAGAAAAACATTTTTGTGAGAATAGTTGTATTAATCTTACAGGTTTGAACTTTAAACCAACCGTATATTAGTCGCTTTCTCATGAACATAACATATCTTAGTAATGCTTAGGTTCTTTATCAAGTTGCCATCAATTTGTGGTCCAAAGTCGTGGAAGCTAGCATAAGATTAATAACATAGAGATACCGTAAGCTCAAAAACGTTAACGAATTAGCAAGCGTACACAGTTCTTGGTTTGTCTTTGTTCTCTCGCTCCCGCTTTTCATGCATATATGGCTTTGGTGAAGATTGCCCAATTTGTTGAGTCATTTTCGTGCATCAAATTGATGTGGTTCTACAAAATGAATAGGCACGCATTAATTTCTTGAGAATGCTGAGACAACAGAGTGGAAAGTAGACGTTTGCAAATGCTAGCTAGTACCCACTAACCACCACTGGCTTAACCTTATCATCATACATAGATGGAAGTTCAATCCGCGTACAGACATTGTTTTATTTGTGGTAGTGTGTGCATGTCAACATTATCATCATTTTGAAAGAAAATAAAAGACAACCAATCTTGGATGTTGGTTGTATTCAGATTCTTATTGTCAATATAATTTTTAACATTTTGTGCATAATAAAAGTTTCATGTTAGTAGGTTTGCAATACGTTATTAGATATATAAATATGAGAATTACAAGTCTAAATTATTTAAGATATTTTTAAGTTCTCCCCCATCTTAATCAGGCCTATCTTCACAATTCTGATAGTACACGTCTTATGAAGTGAAAGTGCATAACTATCAGTCATTTCGGTTAGCTGTAAGCCAAAAATCAAATTACAAGTTACATTTATTTCTGTCAAGAAGACAAGTCTAACCCCACTACACATAAGAAACAAATCATGTAATGCACCCAACTATCTCAAATTGTAACAAAGTACATCAATTAATAATGTTTCATTTAACTAAGATATATACTATATGTTTAATGATAGACATAGATTCATAAAAAAAATGAGAGATATAGATTAAAAGAAACTTACTCCAAGAACAACTGTAAAGTTGGGGTATAGATTAACCGATGTAAAATTGCGTGGAAGTAGCAGTTGGGGTATAGAGTAATCAAATTTTTTTAGCTAACGATTAATCAATCTTTTTGATGTATTAAAAAAAAAAACAGAAACCGTGCATGCCTACTTAGTCAAAAGGAATATTTCATGCATATAGATATATAGACGTCAACAGGCGTAAGAGTATACGCATGCATTGACACAGATAGCAACGTAGCTTCTTTCATTCTGTAGCGACGAATCAAAATATATTCTAGCTGTCAAGATTGAAGGATATATGAATCACCATTAACGACTAACCACTCGTACAAAGATATATAAGTGTCGTCTAATGTGATATTATTATATACAATGCGTGATGATAATGACAAAAGCATAAGATAAATTTGAAAGAAAAACTGAAATTGATTTGATGTACTGGAAGGAAATTTAAGTGGAATATTTTATCTCCTCATGCTAACAGTGATATTTAAGAAAATCACTTTTGGTGGACCCAATAATACGACGCCTTAAAAGTGTCGCAATCCATCATAATTTGAGTAATTAATGTCGTAATGAAGTTTTAAAGTAATTGATCAAGTTGTTAATGTACCAAATAGAAATGCAAAAACATACATAAAGAAACTGCCAAAGATCGCCGTAATACATGATATCACAAATCAATTGCTTTTTGTAATGCACAGGAATTCAATGTTTCAATTAAAGATTGTGCTTATCGTCTCGTCGGTAATTGGAAATGTCGTATTGAGATCCATGGCTTAATAAATAAATAAACAAAACCATTTTGTTTTGCGTAAAAACTATGCTAAAAAGTTTATTTTATTTAAACAATATGTCAAAAACTAATAAAGCATTTGAACATTTCGCACACCAGGTATGTGTTTATATATATAATATGAAGTACAGGCCACGCTTCTTGACGCTGGCACCGACAAAGTATACATATAGAAATATATAGCCTCTTCAGAATTAAATGTGCGCAAAATATAACCCAACCCAACCCACATTTGAAATTGATCACGCGTGGTGGATTCGTCGGCGTAGCAATATTTTTGGTTCATTCCCCACAATTTTCTTGGTATAGTGCGTGAGTGGTGGCCTATTCTTTTCTATTTAGTTATATGTTGTGGATGCATTTGCACCCACCAACAACTGGCAAATCCAATTCATGGTCACTCTTTCTTGTGGGAACCATGCTCTCAATTGGTATATGGTCGTATTTGTCAATTACTTGGTACTTAATTTGACTATTGAAGACGACTAACCACCAATCGAATACAGGAAAATTGAGGCATTTAAAATATGTTTAAACTAAATATGCCAACTTGTTTTGTCTCTCTTGCTCGTGCTAGATTCATATTGATATTGATATTCTCTGTTTCAGACAAATAAATACGATCCGTGCAGATTTGCATATATATGCACAGGTTTATCTTTTCTTCATTTTCATCGAATAGTTACAAATGCCTGTTAAGATGAAAACAGTAAATGGAATTGCGAGAGTTTAATAATAAGATTTGCATAGTTTGGAATTTGGGAAAGAAAATTGTTGCGTGGAATAAGTATGAACCCTCAACAAAGATGAGTATATGGAGTGTGATCAATCAGACTAGACATTGCAAAATTAATTAAAAAAAATTAGTTGTTGAATATTTGACTTTTGATATTTGAATTTCAGTCATGTTATAACTGTACTGTATTTTTATAAAGTTTCCATACAAAATAATGTATCATAACTTTTAGGGAGTTTTTCTTGTTTAGATGTAATGAGAGATGGATGTGTCATGAGTGGTAGCCATTAATCTTTCTTTTGGCAGGCTAGGATTACTATCCAATCCAACTTATCATGAGCAACCAGACAAGTCAGCATGCCAATTAGTTGTTTATTTTTAGTGCAAGATACTTGGTTAAACCTGGAAGCTGATTCAAGTTAGTTTAAGGGTAATTTTTTTTAGCAAGGTCTTCAAGTTCATCTTATTATGATATGAAGATTTTTAACTTTAATATAATTATCTCCCCAAAATAAATTTATAATATAGATAAAAAGGGTAGAAATTAAATTAGTTAACTGGAGGGAGCAGGACACAATTAGTCATCAAAGCCTAGAGTAATTACATGACGGGAAAATTTTTTAGGAGAGATTTTAATTACATTGGATTTATCTTTATTTAAAAGTGGTTCTTTTTATTTATTTCCTGCAATGTTCTCATTTTGAGTCAAATCTGAAATTTTTTATTTTGTTAAGATAAATTTTATTTTTTAAAATATTTTGTTTTTATTCATCATATTGATCCACTTTTGTTTTATGTTATTTTATTTTTTCTTGAAATCGACTTTTAATTATTTGACTAATATAATCAACATGAACTATAGAAAATAAATCTACCTTAAAATTATTTGGACTATATTAACTTCACACTTGTCATAGATTATAATTTTAAGAAATTAACCCAAATTTTTTATTTAATTTAAAACAAACTATTAGTCGATGGTTAATTACTTCTCATTTAAGCAGAGAATTAAGAGAGTTTTATATGTTATTTGGTTTGAGGTGATGAAAAACAAGAAGAAAAAGAAAGTTAAGATTTTTATCTCTCTTCTACTTTGAATTTAGAGAAAAGTAAAATTATTATTTTTTATAAACTATATTGACTAAATTATTCTCAATAATTACATTGGTAAAATTATTGTAAAAAGAATAATAACTTTTGTTTTTATATTCTTCTTATTTTATTTTTACTTTTATTTTATTATTTAAAAAAATAGAAAGAAGAAGTGATTCATGCATAAATTAATATATTTTAAGTCAATGTAACATACGTCTATTAGTTCATTATCGGTAGTTTAAAATATTTCTGTTAGTGTAATTTATGAAATATATATATGATGTAATTTATGAAATATATGATCAAATAATTTTTTAACCTTTTAAAGCATAAATACATAATGACTCATCAACAATCAATAACTTATAAACAACTAATAAAAATTCTCTTACCAATAATTTAAAGGGTCTTCGTGATATTCATTAAATTTAAGCTATCTTTAAATTTCATATATCTTTTATTAATTTGTGCTGTTCTTTTTATTTTTCTTCAAAAGAGTATATGCTTTTATTCTTCTATGACAACACATTTTCTATGATTTTTATTTACCAAACACTTCCTTATTACAATTTCACAGTTGCTTTTATAGTTAATCACTTTTAGCAAAACCTCATCAATAAGACTTAACAAAATCATATTATGCACCTTTTTTAACATTTCTTTCTTTGCATCTTCTATTAGAGTTGCGTGTAATTTTTTTTTACTATCTAATATCATTGCACATGCTTAATGCATTAGAATTATTTTTATCTTTAATTTCAATAAAACAAAATCATTTGATCTATTGAATTTCTTAATATTAAAAATTCAATATTAAATTTAAATAAAATGTTGTAATTACTATAATCAATTATAGAAAAACAAGCTATTTTAACCAATTGTTATAACAAAATGAAAAAGAAAAAACGAGAAGAAGAAAAAGTCGAACACATAAAATTAACGTTGTTTAGTTAACATGATTTGCCTTTATAGACAATTTGAGAGATTTTTACAAGTGTCTAACTTTTTAAAATATACATAGATAATGATTCATAATTTGTCATATTAACCCATACCTCATTGTTACAACTAGTTATAACAATAAAAACAGAAAATTAAAAAGACAAAAAAATATAAAATATTTTAAATTATAATACTTTAAAAAATAAGAAATTTAATTTGAAAAAATATTTTTTCAATTATAAAACAAAGATAAATCATTTTTATTTCATCATTATATAGTACTTGAATATAAAAATTACATGAATTATAAGATTAGCAGCACAACAACAATGTTAAGGGAGCATCATGTCTCTCCTTAGAGGTGTAGGCTAGAAAGAAGAAAATAAAATTTGAAAACTTATTTGATTTTAGATTTGGAAAAAAGATATTACAAGATAATAGTAATTTTTAAAATTTAAATTTAAGAACTATTTAACAATAATAATTAATTTTTAAAAAAAATTGATGAATAAATAAAAAAATTTAAATATAAAAAAATTTAATATTTAAGAAAGTTATTCTATTTTCTTTCAACAAATACCATATATTTTACCTTAAAAATATTATTCATCAAACAGTGAAATTTTGTTTTGTTTTAGTATTTTTGCCTCCATAATAAAGTCATAATGAATGTAAAATATATGACAAAGTCAACAAACCAAATATTTCTTTTAAATGTAATATAGATATTTGGGTAATTTCATAATTTACGTACAATCTTGTTTTTCCATTTTTCACTGAACATATTTAGTAGTCTACTTTGAATATTGTTTGAGTCAGAAAAGTTAAGAATAACTTTAATCTTGCAACTATAGCTTTTACGAAGTTCACATATTGGAAAGAAATAATTATTTATACAAATAATTGTATCTCAAAGATTTTTAATTATAAGAAATTATCATTTACGAACAGTTTAATATCATATCAATTTCTGCAAGCATAACTCTCTTTTAAATAAAAAAAATAAGTTATTAATATATAGCATATGAACAATATAATACATCATATTAATGAATAAACAAGTTCATTAACATAAAATATTGAATAATGAATTGTCTTTTCATTATATTAAATATTAGTATAAAAAAAATTTATTCCTCAATTTATGATGGAAAATTTGATTTTATGAAACAAAAATTATGCTAACAAAGATAATTCTAATACTTGAGGATTTTTTCTTTTTATTAGAAAAAAAAGTATTTTCTTAATTTTTATTATAAGAAATAAATGATATATTTAAGGTGCATTAATTATTAAATTTTTTTATATTTTTTTATTAGTATCATTAAATATACAAATTACTAATTATACCATTTAATGTTATAGGTATTTTTAGAATAAATTTTATATTCATGAAAAAAATAACTGATTTAATTATTTTTCTTGATTTTGATAATTTATTTTTTTATTTTTTATAAAAAGATAAGAGGAAGTACAATTGTGTTTAGTGCTTTGTCTTATCACATTGTCATTAGATGTAATAAACAATTGTTAAATGTAGGCGTGTCTTAATGTAGAATTGTGGTTTGGGATCTGAATTAGAAGGAATCTAAGTTTTGGAATTTTTATATTGCAATTTTTCTCTTATTTTACCATTTCTTGTTTTTTTCTCATAATTCAGACTTGGTGGGAGAACAAAACACGAGCCTTGCTCTATGCCATGGCTTATCCAAATTCAATGCTAAATTATTAGCGTTCTACTGCGCCATCAATGTCTATGCGTCCTTTTCCTTCTCTATGTATAGTAAGATCACTGCTGCACACTTCATTTTTTATGTAAGAAGCGAAAAATAATAAAAGGGACAAAATTATAATAAATAATAGAGAAAAATGTTAAATTTGTTCTCTAAAGATGAAGGTGCAATTAATATTTTTTTCAGTTGAAGTTACCAAAATAAATTTTAAAAAATTTAAATCATTATAGCATTAAAAACAAACTATTTAAAAGACCAAAGAGAAATAATTTGTTAAATCAATTTTTTAAAGACTTAATCGGGGACATATTTATTTTTAAATAACATGATGTGATAAAAAAGAAAAAAGAAAAAGATTAAAATCCCTTGTACGTGTATAAATGATCACTCTACGCATATGAACACGATTCTTAATATATATATATATATATAATCACCTTTTTGTAAACACGCTCCACTTCATCCGTGCATTATTATTGTAGGTGTGAAACATGGAACCGTGGAAGGTAATATATGTAAAGGACAATTCAATGACAACCTTAATCAGTTAACCAGGCGAAATTAATGGCTTTTTCAGAACCTAGACATGAATAAATTAAAACAAGTGTAAGCTTCACTTCCTTCAATAATTTCAAATTTGTTTGAAATTTCTATGTGTATGCCATGGATTGCAAAGGTATTTTATTTATTTAGAAAAAGTACAAAACTATAAATAAGAAGAGAAAATTATTTATTTATTTTTAAATATATACATATTTAATTTAAGAAAAACAATATTAAAATTCAAATTATAAAAAACTATCTGATTTAAATTCAAAAATAAAAAGTTACAAATGATGTGTTATTTTTCTTTTTCAAAAACAATAATCATTCAATGCGCCTACCGATCCCCCTAATTGAAGATACATGTATCCTTAGTTTTAATGTTATATTTGATTAAAAAATATTTTAATCAATGCTCAATTTTCTTATCAAAATTAGTTATAATAAGAAAGTTGTAAATTATTGTTAACGTAAATTTTATCAATTAAAATAACTTTTGAGTCATAAGATAATTAAGGACAAAATTTAGGTTAGGTTGTCTATAGAATTTTTTATTTTATTTTAAACAAAATGTATATATTTGAGGCTTAACTTAAAATAACTCTTTTGGTAGTAATTTGTTTTTCTAATTTTAAAAACTGTAAAATTATTCATTAAAACTTTGTAATCAAATAACTTCACATTATCTATTAATAAATAATATGACTAATTCATTTAATTTATCTTGCAATATAGTTTATCTCAAGTCCTACCTCTAATTTAATAACTATCAATCCTCACCATTTACATATACAAATAGATACACTCATTTATTTAATATATAAAACACTAATTTAAATATTTAATATACAAGGTTATGATATATAACTACTTTTTATTAGTCTTAATGAATTAAGTATTGATGTCTTATAAATAGTAAAAATAGTAAAAATTTTAAAAAATATTTTCAAGATAAAATACTCTTAATTAATTTCTTTTATTAATGATAAATATTTTCAAGATTCATAAGATATTTTGCACTTAATTTTTTTTTTTTATGTAAACACAATAACATGTTTTATTTCATCCTCCTTTAAAACTTCGATATTTTGGGAGTCAAATTAACAGTCAAGCATTATATTCTAAAAATTTAAATCACACATTATAATATAAAATATAATTAATTTTAGAAAAATATTTATTTTAAAAATAAATTTATGTAAACTAAAATTATATTGAATAAATTAATAAAATAATTTCACAAATAACTATTCATAAAATTTAAATTATATTTTATAAAGTATCTAGTAAATAGATTTATTATTAATTTTTTGATGATGTGACAATTTTTTTGGTTGACTGTGAATCTATCCTAAAATAAATTGGAATTTAATATTTAAAACTTTCTTTTTTTAAATATCAATTGAGGGGTGTGTGAGAAGACAATATTTTATATATCCTTATCAATTAAACTGGTTCGATGTGTACAGAGGCAAACTTGCATTGACCCATCTAGCAATTTCTTGACAAAATATTGTCTACTTTGTGAAGGTAGGGACAAATGCTATCAAATTTTTTTAAAAGATTTTGCTGCGATACAGCCATCATCGAAAACTATACTGTAGTGTTTACTAAAATTTATTTATTGAATTAAAATAAATGTTTTATCATTATTTAATTTGGATTTATTTAAAATATGAAATTATTACAACTAATTAGTTTTACAGTATTTATTTCATCAAAAATAAATTTTATAATTAAATGTTAATAATATGGAATAATAGTTTTAATTTTCAATTCAAAATCATTATATTATATCTCAATTTTTATATAATGGAAAGTATTTGGATTTGTTGGTTTCAAGTTGGATTTGGATGTGACAATTTTTACAAAATGGTCGATCATAGAATTTGGATTTATTGGTTCCGACTTGAGCTTCGGTTTGCTAATCACCTCTACTTATTTCTCTCCTCTACTTCTCCGTTATCCATTGCCATTGTTTTTTAAGATTAAATTTACTAGCTGAAAAGAAAAGAACACCAATTCGACCCATCATACTAATTGTACAATAATACATAATTTTCATTAACATGTTTTAAAATAAAAAAAAAAATTCATAAAGAACATTAAGACAATTTTCAGAAAGATTTCCTAATCTAAAATGGCAAAGATTAGAATGGATGGTGCAAGAATTGCGAGGTTAGTAACAAATGAAGCTTTAGGTGTTGGAAAACTTGTTTCTTTGTTAACTTCTACGTGATAAAGACTTTGTTTTAATTTAACCAAACTAATCATTTTTGTTATCATCTTTGTTTTTTATGTGATCCAGATGAATGCGATAAATATAGTTAGGACTGAGTTGCACTTGCAAATTTATACCAAAAATTATGTGTGGCTCCAGATTATGAGAATAAAGAAATTTGCAATTTGACACAATTAATCTAATTATAGGCATAGGATAGATTTCCAAGCATTGCTCCTATAGATCTTGAGATCTTATACTCAAGACAAACTATATGGTGACTGGCATACTTTTGTAACATGTATGAATTATTATTTTGAATTTGATTGTTTTGTAATAGATGGTTGGAAAGTTGTACCTTTAAAGCTGTGAGAAAAGATCTAACATTTTACAGATATGTTTTTGAGACAATAAAAAAGGATGAGGTTTTTAATAATATATTTACTTCATTATCTTTATTAGTAAATGGTGTGATAATCATTTAAAATTTTTGACAAATTATATGGGACCCGTACAACACGTATGTTATTTCTTCCTTACCTCCAATGCATTTAAATGAAATGGTATAATTGGATAGCAATTGTACCATTTTTTTACTTTCAAATTGTTCAATGGCGTCAACTTGATCATGTTATGCAACAATTTGATATGACTCAACATATTCCTAGTAAGTTGAGACAAGATGAAAGTATACATGGCATAATACTTAGAGGAAAGACAAATAAAGATTGATGCAGAATTTACCGATCCTACATTGATACGTGGAATTGCATAGCAGAGTTTGTGGTTACGAACCATCCATAAATAGGATTATTAAGTGAAAATTCATACTACATAAGGTGGAACACGAAATACACATGATATTGGATTACTCGACATCACGTGACTAAAGGATGCATGGTAAGTAATATTTTTTAAAAAAAACATGTAAATTTTTAAATTTAAACTTGAAACAATATAATTATGTTTAATTCCTTACTTCACATTTATTTAAACTTGTAGATGTACAAAATTGAAAGAATACAATTTTTTATCTTCTGAAGAGGGGTTGTCATCATTATGGCCAAATAGAAACTTTTTTGACTTGATTAGGCAAAAAGCTGAATACATGCTAATGATGACACATACGGAGATCGTATTGTTGAGGCATAACTCCTAGCTTCAGAGCTTGACCCTACCCAAAACATTCCTCATGAAATTGTAGAACTAGATATGCTAAATAAGGTTCTGAATTGGGAAAGTGATTAGATACTTTGAAATTTTGAGATTTGGCCGAAATAAAAATCTTTGTTTTTACTTTCTCTCGAACTCTCTTATTCGTTTCTCATTCTTGCATGGGGTAAGAGTTTTGATAGAAGACTAAAACTCTCGTTCAATCTGTGGAATCCAAACGTCGTAATTTCAACTTAAGTTATGCACTAAATTGCTTCAAGTTTGTTCTCTTTTCTTTCTAATTTCAAAATTGTGTATTGCAATCTTAATTAACTTTTCTGTTGTTAGAATTTAAATTAGGACTCAATTGATACTCTGATTTTATAATTAATGTGGATTAGGTTAAATGATTATTTAATTTAATTCGTAACCCTATTCAATTAGGATATTCGATTGAATTAATAATTGAATTGAGTAATTGTTTAAAAGCGAATTTAAATCTTTAGATATTGTGATAGTCGGAGTTACACGGAATTGGTATTCTGTAGATTGATGTTTCTTAATTCATTTTTACTCACTTTAATTCTGTCAATAATTTAATTTAATTTAATTTAATTTAATTAATTTGTAATTTTCAAAACCCCAAAAAATCTTATTTGCATTCTTTAAAACAAAACTTAAAATTGAATTCGACTGAAATGTATTTCCGTGAATCGACCCAGGTTTGGCTCTATACTACAAAACCTTTAAAAAAACTTAATTGTTTTTATAGAGACTCGACATCGTCTATTAAGGGAGCTCAGAAAGAGTTGGTTTCAGTACTATTATTAGAAATAAGGATGAAAATTGGCTTAAAAAAGCTTCTAAGTTCATTAATATTTCTAACAATACTCATATTTACCTTATAGTCATACTTCAAGGGTTAAAATTGACTTAAAATCTAAATATTAAACATCCTTTGTATTACTTTTAACTTGACAAATATCATAAATCTTATGATAAAAATTGTTTTACTTTTTCAAAAGTATGCTGATATCATTTAAGATATAAACAAGTGATTGAGAAAAGTTCCACAAATCATAGTCATACTCTATATGAAAACACTACATGTGCAAATATTTAGTTAAACTTAGAATATCTTATATTGTAATTTTAAATATTATATCTGACTTTTTATAGACTTGAGATTACTATTTCAAGGTGATGTTAGGAAAATCTTATATTTATTATTGTAACTTTTTTTTTTCTAAAAAAAAAAGATAAATTGATTAATTTTAATGGATTTGACGCATATATAATAATAATAATAATAATAAAAGAAAAAAACACATTATAGTAATAATACGTGATCCTTGAATTGACTCCAATCGCTGTGCATGCATCGTGTATCGTTTTGTTTGTGTTATACATGCATGTGGAAGAGAGTCAAGACAATTACGTCTTTTATATGTTTTTATTACGTAGCTGAACTTTCATCCTGAGATAAAGTTAACACCCACATAAGTAAATGGAAATTTATCACAAGTAAAGATGAAATTAAAGGTATATTTAATCTATATACGAATGTCCTAAAAATATTATATAGCAAATACCACTAGATTACGGTGAGAACCTTTAAAGTTTGAAAATGTTGCATGAAGTATTAATATATTATTAGAATAAATTTTTTATTAATTTTAATAAATTTTATGATTGAAATTATAATATGATTTTTGTATAAAAATATTAAATAAATTTTTAATTAAATTAGAGACTTAAACACACCTTAATTGGTTGCCTTCTCTTTCTTAGTTAATGTATCTACATAAAGAATGGTAAATATAACAAGCGACCCGTACTTTTGCTTTAATGCCAAGAGGGCGTTCGTAATGTGATTCTTTTATGTTTTAGGAATTTTAAGTTAGAAAAAATTTTCATGTTTGGTATAAATAAAGAATATTTATAATGATTGGAATTTTTAGAAATTTTTTAATTATATTTTTCAACAAAATATTGCTGAGATAAAGTATGAGTAAAAATATTTGTATATAAAAAAATTAAACACATTTATGAAGTATTATTTAACACTTGCGAGAATATTTAAATATGGTATACACATTTATAATATTTTTAATAATACAATATAAAAAAGCAAGATTGATGAAAAATATAATTTCTAAGAAAGAAAAAACAAATCTAATGTTTATACATATTTCATATTTCCCTAACACATGAAAAGCAAAAAGACAAAGAGAAACATAAACACACTAAACAAACATCACTCTCACCAAACAGTAGGTTCCCTAAGCTGGAGATCTCTGCAACCTGCTCAACATTTTTATACTTTTTGTTTATTCAGTGTTATTTTATTTTATGATAAAATATTTTAAAAGAAAATGAAAAATTTTGATTATCTTGGGGGGCAGTCTCTGTGTGGGCCGATAGATTGTGAAGTATATGATCCAACATCTTCAGCCCAATGTGGACATCAATTTGGAGGAATCTTACTGTATTATCAAAGTCCCCATCAATGGTTTTGCTTTTTCATAAATTCCAATTCCAATTACAAAGCCTAGAAGTGTAATTAATATATATATATATATATATATATATATTAAAGTTTAAATTATTTTAAAACGTCATTTTTAAAATTTATCAATCAAAACATCAAATTCCATATAAAATAAACAAGTTGTTAAATATTTGTTATTCAAATACTAATATCAGATTTTATTAAAATTCTTTTAATTTGTAAAATTTTATTAAATGTTTACTTCTAAAAGTATAAAACTAAAGAATTACTAAAAGTATTGCATATCACAAATGATAATAAATAATTGAATACAAAACGATAATTTAAAGGTTTTGAATAAGAAACTAATAATGAGATTAAAAATACACGATTGACTAAAAAATATATAAATTACACAAATCTAAATAAAAGAAACTATAGTGAAATTAAAACAAGGATCTATTACGATGCTGGCTATAAAAAGTAAAATATTTTCAATAATAATCTATTAATTTTATGTTTTGAACTGATATTCTTAAAGATCAATCAACATTTCCTTACATCATGAATAAGATAAGTTTACAATGGTGGATTGAGATTGTTTTGGTAATAAGTGATTAAAAATAATGATAAGGTCTTATAATCACGAGATCGCATCTTGCACTGCACTGCAACGGTACGCTATTTGTTTGGATCGATTTGGATAAAAGGAGGAAGATCGTGTAAATGAACAGCAAATTTTGGGTCCCAATTCAAAGCAGTGAGTGCATATACCTTACAAAAGGAAAATAAAAAGGAAGATTAAATAAAACAATTAAGAGTCGCTATCTATACAAAACAACATAATTAATTAATCATATTTAAGGGGCAAATACGCGCTTTTATATTTTCCTTTGACTCTTTTATATATATACATATCACTGTGTCGGTTTAAAAGCAAATGATTAAAACTATTATTACAGATTAATCTATGTTTGCTTCCCACTACTTTTATATACACTAACTATTTTGAATTAGTTGTCATTTAAAATCATTGCTTGTGTTTATTAAAGAGACGAGAGTAGTATTGGGATTAACCTATGTTTAGTAAATACTAACATTGACTCAAACACACGACTAGTTAGCAAGAAGGAAAACTTAAGAATAATGTCCTCAAATATTTATAAGTATTAATGAAGAAAAAGAAAGATAAATAAAACTATAAGATCAATAATTTTGTTAATATACTCAAATACAAATTATTTTAAAATTTTTTAATATTAAATAAAAAATATTCTCTTCATTTTTCATTCATTAAATGCATCGGAAGAAAACTGTCCATTCTACTAAATACTATTTATTATGATAAATGTCTTTTTGATTAAAATATTATTATTAAAAAAAATAGAGTCTAGTTGAGAACTAATTAAGCGTTTTAAGTATAATACTAATATATGAGGATTATTTAAGAAGAAAAATCATACTTTCTTATTCCATCCATTTTTTATCTGCCTATTTTTAAAATTTATCTATTTGTTTAAAAATTGAAAATAATATTTATTACAATTTTAAAATTACATCTCTATGTATATTTAATTTTTAATTTATGTATTATTTTCAAGAAAACAAATAAAAAAAGGGAGGTGATGTTCTCTTAAAAAGACATGAATTTTAAACTAATTTTTTAAAGTGATTTTATGGGCTCCCAACAAACTACCCCGAAAAAGTCAAATAATCTTGTTTATCATAAATGGGGCGTCATTTAATATTATGAGTAAACATGAAAGAGAAAATTGTAGTGTAAGACATTAGACCAGTCAAATGTACTGCGCCTACATGGGAACGAGTTACCGCTTTTAAAGATTTCATCATTTTATGTGGCCACATCTTTATATATAGAGACCACACCCTTTTAGTTTTGTCCCAGACCAACTTTTCCTGACTCCTGCACACTCCATCACTTATTTCACTTAACTTGCATTTTCCTACCCAAAGACTCTTTCCACACTTCACACATATGGCAGCTTTTTCATACCAATACCACCCTTTCCTTGTTGACCCATCATTCTTGCCCACTGCTTCTCCTCCTATTACTGCTACTCAGTTTCCACTTCATCAAGAAACATCTTTTAATGTCACAAACCAAGACACTAGCTGTGTTGACCAAAGTTCCAAGGTTTCCGTCAGTGACAATGAGCCTTCTGTCACAAAAAATAACCTCAGTCCTCAGTCCTCCATGGGAGTGGATAAGCTTGAAACTGGTGAACAAGTCACTCAAAAGGTCACTCCTATGGACAAGAAAAGGAGAACCAGAACTGGGTCTTCCTTGAGTAACCCTCAATCCAAGGTAAATAAATCTATGTTTGAGCTGTAATGGTTTTTGTTCCTACCTTATTTCCTAAGCATTATTTTCCTAGATATAGAAGGAAAAATAAAAAAGGGAGAAAAAAATTAGAAATATAATAAGTGATTGATGTAATAGAAAGAAAGATATAAAGAGCAAAATGGGCTGTAAGATAACTGAAAATACTATGTAAGTATATGAATACTATAGTATAAAAATATATCCATATGTTAACCAAGTTAATTATTTTGTTGATTAATGCAGGATACTGCAGTAGAAGGGAAAAACAAGAAACCAAGGAAGAGCAATGGAGAGGTGAAAGAAGAGGAGAAGCGAAAAGGTGAGAAGAAGGATCAGAGAAAGTGTCCAGAGGAGCCTCCAACAGGCTATATCCACGTAAGAGCAAGGAGGGGTCAGGCAACGGATAGCCACAGCCTTGCTGAAAGGGTACAGTAATTTCTTAACAACTTCAAAATTATCTATGGATGTTGGTCCACTTGCTGGAATTACTAAAATGCCCCAGAGTTATATCTCCATGTCTCATTATGAATCATGCAAAATATGGATTTCAGGTGAGAAGAGAGAAAATCAGTGAAAGGATGAAGGTGTTGCAACGGCTTGTGCCAGGCTGTGATAAGGTAGGTAAAGTAGAACTTCATGTCACACTTGCATGTAGGACCAATTAAATAATATTAAAATTTAAATAATCTAACATTTGGCAGCTCCTTTCCTTTTTTATCCTTTTGATTGGTTGCGTTATCCTCATGTAGTTTTGGTTTGTAACTAGGTGACTGGGAAGGCCCTTATGTTGGATGAAATAATCAACTATGTTCAGTCTTTACAAAATCAAGTGGAGGTACCCCCAATATATACCCTCTTATTTTTGTTATTACACTTTATTTATAAGTTATAATGGGTATACTAACAAGCTAGCTATGCCTCTAATTTATGCAGTTCTTGTCAATGAAGCTTGCTTCCGTGAATCCCATGTTTTATGACATGACAACGGACCTAGACGTTCTCTTGGTTAGACCAGAGGTGAGGATCCAGAAAACCTTGTACTTAATTTGCATGAGCCAGTGGCATTTATGTAGTTAACCAAATTAAAAAGTGTAATCGTGAGATTAACTTGGTCTATTTGAATTTCCAGAAACTAAATAGCATTGCATCACCATCACCATCACCGTCACCACTACCATCTGTGTCACATTGCAACAGCCCCAACCAAGGCACAACTTTTGCTGACACAACCACCATGACCCCCACCAACATCTTCCACACTGTTGCTAGTGACTACCTTTTGGACAATTCAGCTTCGTTTTTTCTTCAAGGGCAGAGATCAAATGTCTTCTCTGAGGTATAATAAACACAAATGACAAAAAAATTAAATTAGTTTTTAACAAAAAGTAGAAATACTTTTTTTTCCCTTCCACTATTATTATTCTGACAAAAACATCACTTTCAGGATACCGGTAGTCATTTCTGGGACGTAGAGGACCAGCGACAAAAGTTTCTTCATCCATATGGATTCAGCAACAACTTATGTTCTTTTCATTAAATATATAATTCACAGAACTACCCTACAAAACTACGAACATTTTGTAAGTTTTCAAATTATGCCACATATTAAAACTTTATTATATAATTTAATAACACGCGCTACCTAGGCACTGACCCCCCTTTATTTTATTTTAACTTTTTAAGGATTTAGCTTTTACATTAGGTAAGGAAATTCCAAAGAAGCACGAGAATGAGCCAAAAAGGAGTTAAGCACCAAAGCTACGCTTGGTATCAGTATAAGTACATGATTTCAGTTGAAGGGAGGGTAATTCGTGGCGTAAAGACTCTGGCTTGGTTCCCTAGTCCATCATATTAAAGTGACCTTTGAAGATGAATAAAGGCACCAAAATTAATGGAGGAAGAACCAAAAGGACAGAAAATGCCGACCAAATAAGACCATATCTTTTCTAGATCCATTGTTCTGTTCCAGTGATTTTTGTGGACTTATGATGCACAAATTCCGAGAGACTATCAATAGAGTAGACATTGAAATTTATGTCATGTAAATTATCCAAGTATTGATTCTTGTGGTGGCAGTTATTCTCTTGGTACAGTTAATTTCACCATTATTGAGAAATGAGGGGTTGATGCTACTGATCATGTTCTTGACATGACTGGCCATGCATTTGTTTGTTGGTCTAGTTAGCTTTTATGTATATGTATCTGCAGAATCTTCAGAGTTTTGGCATCATTATGGTTGTTATTTTTATTATTGTTATTTATTATTTATGGGTCCAGCCATTTCGACATTTTCACAATAGCGTTAATAAGATCATGGTCGATCTCCACTGGAAAAAATCAAACAAATTGTCAAGAGTTTAGAATACAATAATCGTTAATTTTCATATAATTTATAAATTCTGTAAAAGGATTAACATATTATTATTTAATTTTTTTTCTCTCAAACTTAATACTCGGCCATTAACAATCATCAATCAATCCCTTCATTTGCAAAGCTAATATGTTGTAGATAAACACATTCTTTGATAATCTTTTTTCAATATACTCTTAAAGATTGATTAAAAATTATTAAAATTTGTGAAATAATATATAAGACTTATTAAATTAAAGGTGAGATCGATATAATTTTATAGTTATAAACTAAAAAAATTAGTTAAATACAAATATATTTAGAAGAGCGTGTTAAAAAAAATTATAAATAATATTTATATGAAGTTATAAACTCGCTTAATTGCTTATCGAGCCAATGCATGAGTGCTTATGTGTGTTACTTTTACATAAGAAAATTTGGTGTAGTTTTAACATTGACTGAAAAAATCATTTCACATATCTTTTTATATTGTCAATTATATTTAAGGAGAATGTTGCATCAGTCCATTAAAGAATTAGTCAATTTTATTTATATTTTAAGAAAATCAATCAATTTGCTTCGCCTAGAAAGCAAAGAATTGATGTGACAATTTTTTGTTTCCACAGACAAGGAAGTTCTCTTTGTACAAGGATAGAACTGTCAAACAGCGGAGAAAATTTTCCATGCTTTCAGAGTGCATGTGCTATGGGAACACAGAAGAATTCTTCCGAAGCTGCGTGCATTGAACCATTACTAAAATGTGGCGAGGCCAAGATAGCTGTGTGTCAAGTACAGACAATGACCTCTTACATATAGCTCATAAAGATGATATTAATTGGGTGTCTTAAAAGTAATATTTAATCAGGTGAATAGTTTTGAGATAGATTTTCGTTTTGGTTAATATTAATCATTAAAGTAGTTTTCATTTAAATATTTACTATTAGTAATTTTTAATTAAAAAATACCTTTACTTTTTCTGTGACAATGATGATGATATCCAAACTGTAGCTATTTAAACACTGGCTTTTATCTTGAACTTGAGCTTAAGCGTAATTCGAGAGGATAGGGAATCCAAAATTTCCCCTACGAATATCCCTGTCAAATAATGGGCTTGGGAGATGGTGGTGTGAAAACGAAGAGAAATATTCTCACTACTATGGAATCGGTGTGACAATATCTATGTATCAATCTATTATCTATTTATATTGACAAAGACTATCAGCATTCATGGCAGATAAATAAATTAATAAACAAAAAAGGAAAAAAAAAGAAAAATATCAGCAGTATACCACATACACTACCTACCTCACAAATGCTGCTTCTTTTACTTTCTCCAATTATGAAATGCAAGTGAAAAGTAGACGTTTACATAAAAGTGAAGAAATAAAACAGATAAAAATAGAAGTCACGTGTGATTTCCATCCCCGTTAATTAAGAAACTAAAAGTTCTTTAGCAACTAAAAGTTTTTTTTATACCTTTATAATTTGGCTGTGCAAATAAGGCTACTGAAGTTGGTTGTAAGAAGAATACATCACATGATTTATAATTTTGTCAAAAGGGATGGAGGGAAGTTAAGAAGGACTTTAAAAGAAACTCCTAAAAAATATGTTAAGGTGAATAAAATCTCTTAAAATTTATTCACATGATTTTTTTTATCTTTGTAATTTGGTGTTGTGTAAAGAAGGTTACTAAAGTTAGCAGTAAAAAAGAATAGATCACATGATTTTTAATTTTGTCAAAAGTATAGAGGGAAGTTAAAAAAAAGACTTTGAAGGAAATTATTAAAAGAATATTTTAAGGTGAATAAATCTCTTAGAATTTGATTTTAATATATCTTGTGATATATATAGTTAATTTCATCAACAATACAAGATTATTGTTGGTGTTGTAAGCTTTGCAGCCATGGATATAGACAGTCCATGTGGATTATGTGTTCCACCTGCTTTCTCTATGTCGACCCGCATGTTGCACTGTCCTCTCCAATCATATGCACCATCTTCTTCTGTGTTTCCGTTCCAATTGAGGGTATAGGGATATATAAAACATGATCAACTGGGTTTTGATGTATCTTGCATAACTGGCGTTAGTTATTAGAAAGAAACTAGAAAAGAGCTTGATTTTCATTGAACCCTGTCTAGTCCTACTTTTTTTCCTACAGACACTAGCCTGCTCTAGAACCAACTACTTCATCTAGATTCCTGTTCATCCTTGTTATTTTGCATAAGATCCGTGTAATTGGTTGGTACCCACCAATACATGCATGACTAAAGCTATTAAAGTTGAATGATAGTAATGGCTGATTAGTTTCCATGTTAATTATTTTCAATTTCAAATCATGACTCATCAATGCTGGATTTGGACACTATAGAAACTGTTCTCTGGGCCGTTGATGCATATTTGTCACTTGGCTCCTGTTAGTATACCTAAGAAAAGCACATGACCAGGAAATTGCAATGTTAAAGTTCAAACACACTTCCCAACCAAACCAGTTTGAGAAGACAAGGTGCTGCCATTTGTTTAGCAATAAACAGAATTGTTGGTACCCAAAGAAGTAAATGCTGTACATATTTGTTGCTCACCAACACATCCATCTGCAATTGAGGGGTCCCCTTGTTTTTAATATTTTACTCAAATAGAGTAGGGTCATCTTCCCTGAACTGACAAGTAGTGCAGTACTGGAATTGTCTCTGCTTGATAAAACTTCTTAGTTCTTGTTTTTTTTTACTGATTGATCATTGTTCATTCAATGCTTAAATTGATGAATTTAATTAAATATATAATGTTTTCTTCTTGTTAATCCCTTGCCAATTAATATCATCCTTCACAATTCTTGATTACTGATTTTCTGGAAAGAATTCCATTATTGATACATAATTACCTTGAAAGCTTAATGTTGTTAGCAAGAAATACACGAATGGTTTCATATTTTACTTTATTTAATTTTTTACCCCAAATTTAACTTTAATGTTAAAGAATGGCATGTCAAGAATTAAACTCTAAATTACTTGGTTGTAGAAGTTCTAATATCAAATATCATATTATCATGAATAAACCCCTTGATCGTACGTGTAAGTAAAGAAGTAAAAATATAGGAATAGTTTTCATGGTATATATATATTTAACCCATAGTTCTTGTAGCAGTATACTTTGCTGCTAAAAGCCGATAAGGCTAAAATAAACTGAAAGTAGAAGTGCTTCGGAACGAATCTTTTTTTTTTTTTTTTGGTGAGGGAAGTAATTGCAGCCAAACAACAATGAAACTGTGGGTCGCAAGGGATAAAAGTAATTTCTTTGGACAACAATGCAACAATAATATATGTTTTTTAAGAACTTTTAAAATTTTTTTAAGTCTTCTAATTTTTTAACTAAAAAAAAATTGATCATTAGAAAAGTTTTTTTAAATGCTTCTCTAATTAAAAACATGCCTATTTTTCGAAAAAAATAAATGGGTCCTATTATTGTCTGCGGGTACAACTATGACAAGTCAGCATCTAAACCCCTTCTGACTTGTATATATAAAGCAATATGCATCAGCTCGACACATGTTACAGTGTCTGTCTCAGACGGTGTAATAAAGAAGGTAGAGAAACATTGTTGATTAATTTTTGCAAAGTATAGCTTAAGAAGGAAGAAATAAAGATAAAAAATTCCCATGAATAAAATGACGTTTTGAATATCTACAATCGATAATCACGTACTAGTAGTTGATTATGCTTATCATGCACTCCATAATTGTCGTATAATTTAATTATATAGACTTGTTTGCCACGTAAATATCCCTTAGAGTTGCTATTCATCTTTACTATAGTAAGCTCGTACGACTCGTTAAAATCTTGAAGCTGAATCCCCGATAATATTACCAGTGCTACTTTGCCAATAATATGGAGTATCTGTGGAACCTCAGAACCATCATTGTTTGGTAACTTTCTGGAGTTAAAAAGGAGCGTACCCTTTCTGTACCTTCAGTAATTTTCCATGCTCATGTGTCAATTTTCTTCACTGCTTCATTATGTGAGTGGGAAACTAAAGCTGCAATAATTAAAGATATGGGGTTGGGGCTATATCTAATCAAGTAAGTACATAAAAGTGGTTCGTACGTAAGGGTGCAATAATTTTTACCAGTGACTGAATGTAATGTACCAAGAGTGGCGTCACAATCTGCTGTCTTGTTAATGAAAATTTGCATCTAATTGTCGTTTGATTTAATAGATAAATGACACGAGTCTTGTAATAAGCTTGATCATACATAAGCAAGCTTGTTTGTCATGATGACTAAGCCGACATGTGTGCATGGGATACACCAATATCTTTGCCTTTGGTCCAATCATAAACATGATGATTATAAAGTTTCAACATAATGAATATCTAGTCTTATCATATGTTATTACAAGGCTTGAGTGGGATTAACATGACAGCAGGTCTAATCCAAAAAAGTAAATTTATAAAACCCCTTTAAATGGTAATGATAAGTTACTAGGTACAATACAACTACATGCTAATCACGCATAGATCAATCTTAATTCCTAGATGCTAATGATGAGTCTGGGAGTGTGATTATTTCTTTTTCTTTTTTTTTCCCCTAATATGACAAATATATAAATAATAAGCTTTTAAGAAGATATTGGTCTAGCATGAAGGATCTAAAGCTATAACTAAATTGTCGGATACATGGTTTGTCGGGTATGGTTTATATCCAGTTACGTATTGATTTGCTCAAGTTTGTATGTAGCTGTGACAATGACATCACAACTTTCCCCCAACCAATAAAAACAGTGATTAAAACTTAACAGTGCTTAGGTGCATGATTAGTGTCAATTATAGCTATAGAAAGGGTGGCCGTAAAGGACATCAACCATTCATTTAATTGCCAGAAACATGGTGAAGACGACAGAAAACATTTCAGGAATGTGTCTCCGGCTGCTTCAACTTGGACTAGGATTAGCTAAAAAACAAGATAGGGCTACAAAGACAGAGAGATTCTTCCTTTATAAACCTAATTAATTAATGTTAATATACTCAATTTCAGCACGCTAAGCAGATGAGTAGTAAGATGCCATCAATATACCAATAAATAATATTTATTTAATAAACTAATGATATGCCAGAATTTTATTAACAAAATACATTCAAATTATGTACATCAAATTTACCCAAGATATTTTTTCATGGAGTAAAACACGTTACTTTTGTATGAGAGAGAAATTCCAAATATTATAAAATTAAGAAAATTTTTAGGAATCATTTTAAGCATTTTAAAAAATAAGATATTTTAAATAAAAATATAACACTTATATTTTAAATATAATAAATAAATTTTTCTATAAAGATCTTACTAATTTTATATCCTTAAACAATGTAAATAACTTCTTCGAGACTTATTTATAATATCCTTTCAACTAAATCGTATAGATTAAAAAAGTATTAAATTAGTTAATATGTTATTTTAAAAAAAAATTGATTAAAACATTTTAAATTTATCTCGATTTAAATCTAATTCTATTATCATATTAACTATGAAGGAATTAAAAGATTTAATATTTATGAAAGATAAATATATATATATATATATATATAATAAATATTTCTTAAAGCTATATCAAATATCACAGAAAGTCTTTAAAATTTTCTATAGACAAACCGAATAAGTAAAAAGATATTTGATAAAAAAAAATTTTCATTTTATGTTTTCAATTTTAATTACAGAACTGTCATATTGTTTTTAAAGATTTGTATGTGAAACAGAGAACAGAAAAAAAAAATTTCAGTATTTTCTATATATATCTTTAAAAGGAAAAAACAAAATAAAAAAATGACAAGTTTAAAATAAAAACTGAAAATAAAAAAAAGGGCAGAAAATAATTTGTAAACGAAATTGTTTGGGTGGTTTATGAGTGGTTGGAGAATGGATAAGGACAGGAGATTATGCTTTTACCTAAAAGGGTGTTGACGAGTCCCATACAGAGAAGAGAGTCTGAATAAGGAGGAGGGTGAGGGACCAGAGCTTGCAATTGGTGAGGGGAGAGTGAGATGGTTGGGGTTGGGGTTAGGGTTAGGGACGGTGCAGACCACAGTAGGAGCCAATTGGGGTGTGAAGGCCCACAAGACCATGGAGGAGCAAACCTGCCCTCATGGCATGGCCCCTTCTCTCATTCAATTGCCTTGTCCCTTTGCACCTTCGACATGCCCTGTCCCAACAATGCACTTGAACCTTTTCTCCATCTCTAACCAACCACTTCTTTTATGTTATCTTTCCTTCTTCCTCTTCATCTCTCATTGTCCCTGCTTTTTTTAATACCCATCTCTTCTCCATAATATCAATCTTACCATTTAATCAAATCTCAAACATTTTCATATTTTTATTGTGTCAAATTTTCATACAGAGTTTGTCACATTCGGAGATTATTGATCCCACCTCATAGATACTTTATATGTCTTGCTTCTTATTCTTGCTAGTTATTGACATGGCCATGTTTGGATTGATAAGAGAAAGTGAAATAAAATGTTACCCAATTGAATAATAATCAACTTTCATTGTTTTGAAACTGGATGAAATCAAATAGAATCTGTTTAGTGTATTTTATTCAATTTCATTTAATGCCCTTCTTACTTTCCCTTAAATTTCATAGTATGAGATAATATTATTTTTCATAATAGTATAATATATTTATTTTTTATTAAAGATAAACTAATTTTTAGTCTTTATAAATACGACTTAAAATACTTTTTGACGCGGAATAATTAGATGTACGTTACATTGTTATTAAATAGTGTTAGAAACTGTTTTTTAAACTTTTTAAGAATTAAGCAGCAAAAAAAATTTTAAGAATTAAATTAATATATTAATCAAAATAAAATTCTATTTATATAAACTTAATTCTTTTTTTTTTTTTTGTATTTTACATCAATATTTGAAATTTTCGGAGAGACCAGTAGAAGGCTCATGGCAAAAGTTAATCTTCATTACTATGGCAAGTTGCAGTGGCAATGCATGTGATAGAGACGGAAACAGCAAGCTGACAGCGATAATGATAATAGAAGAAAACTGTCTGTTTTATTTCTTAAAATGATACAATAATCAAAATGAAGATTAACATAAATTTTTGGAATCAATTTTAAGAACTTAAAAATAATAATTTTCTAAAAATATTTATGACATTTTATATCTTTAATGTATATTTTAAAAATAAAATTATATCATTTTTACATATTTAAAGTTGGACATATAAGTAAATGCTAATAAATTTGTAAAAATAATAGGGAAATACTTAAATAAAACAAGTAAAATCATTTTAATTTAATGTAATCTGTAATTTATTTTCTACTATTATATAAATATTTAATTAAATTATAGACCTAAATGTACTAATAAACAGAGTCCAGAACTCCAGATTTTTGGGTGAGTAAAACAGTAACCTTTTCGTTTTTTTTTTTTTGAAAAAGCAGACTCGTGATCGAAGGTATTTCCCCCTTTTGGGCCGTGGCAGATGCATGTTTTGCCTTTCAGTTAATACAACATAGACTCAAATGTGGTGTTGACCATAAAACCAACACTCGAAAGTGGCCAACTTCAAAGTCTTGTTGGGCCTCTTTTTGGATCACTCAACCAAAAACATTTGGATCATATCTATAGATACAAACTAACAAAAATTAGTTGCTATTTATTTTTATCATGCCTTACTTGATCGTTGATACATGTAATGAAATGATTATAATACCTACATGAAATGATTATTACCTATGTCCTAGTTATTGGGCGTGATTATGGAATTAAACTGAGAATGGATGCTATTCAAGTCTAACATAAGGGAAGGGTCCATAATAGCTTCTTCAATAGGAAGACATAATCAATGCCATGTTGATTTTTCACACTTCAGATATCAGATATTAAAATACTATGCTTTTGGATTAAATGTTTTCAAAAGCAAAGCTTTAAGTGGAGTTAGTATTTATAAATAATTTTTTTTGCTATTAGTATTTATAAATAATTTGAATAATAGAACATCACGAAGTATATAATATGATCACAAAGGAAACAAATTTCTATAATAATGTTATAAATATCTACTCATATAAATATGAGAAGTATGATAAGTTTATAAAGAAAAATACATTTGTACGAATAAGTTTGGTTTAGCGTGGATTAGATCTAATCTAAAAATGCGTTTCAAAATTTAATTTAATATACTAAAAAAATTTCAATTTTTTATTTTTTTTACTTTACACTAGAATAATAATATGTTAGATCGATTCATTGCCACCCGTATTTCCTTTCATTTTGTTTCTTACATAACTTTTTAGTTCAGTGGTTGATATTTTTTTCCTTCTATGTGAGGTAAGAAAATAGATAGTATATGGATAAAATTAAAGGTGTTTAAAACCGTTTTTAAATTGCTAAATTCATCTGAAAAAAATAAAAATTAATTAAATTGGAAATTGATCAAATCAAAATTTGAAAACACTACATTTTATGTCGATTTTTTTGTTTTTATTGTTAAAATTAAACTAAACTAAACCAAACCAAATCCCATTTAATAAATATATTTTATTTTTTACTATATTTTTATATAAATTTTTCTACCTAATTTTATCATAACAGTGTATCACTTTTATTTATTTTAAGTTTTTTTTTTTAAAATGAATAATTTTTTTCTCTATCTACAATTTTCTTTTATAATTTAATCATTTTAATCATCATGTCTTTTTTTATTTTCTTATATTTTAATAAACTTAATTTGATTTTTGAACTACTATTTACTTTAAATTAAAAATAGAGTAAATTGTCATATAATAATACATAAAATTTTAAAAATAAAATAATTTAATAATAAATAAAGGTAAAAAAATTGATCCAAAATAAACTGATACTTTGTCGTTTGATTTGATTCAATTTTTAAATTATATTCAAATCGAACTAATCCGAATTGCATTTTATTTTAATGTAAAATTTTGATGTGTTCTGTAGTGAAAACCAAATCAAACCAGACACACTTCTAGATAAAACACTACTTTTTTTTATTGGACATTGACAAGACAAAAGTCAATGAAAATAAATGAAAGGAATTGAGCATAAAAATAGAGTTTTCTTTTCATTACTAATGGTGTGTATAATAGCCATTTTATTAATTTTTATTTAAAAAAATGAACAAATAGTTAATTAGTGCACTTTTTTTAATCAACTTTAATTTATACATACTTTAATTTTTTGGACGTTTAAAATGTTTTGATTTTGACATAGAAATATCTTCTATTTTAATTCAAACACATCAAATAATATATTAAACAACTATAAGCATTAATTATATATCTATTTAGAATTAGAATGGAAATATATTTTACATGAATGAGATTGATGAAAAGGAATTTATTGTTGGAAAGTTGTAAACTTTCTTGGACTGAGATCAAAGTATTTGTTATAAATTATCTAAGAATAAAAATTTATGATGATGTGGTCATTAAGTTTTAATTTTAATGCTGAACGTTTTTAATTTTATCTAAGGGATTAGGAAACTAAATGTATTTTAGAACCAATTAATCAAGGAAATGAGATTAGGTATTTTAGAAACCTGACCATTAGATTGAACTACATTTTAGGTTATACACATATTTTATGCAAAGAAAAAAGTATAAGAAATTTTGAACTCAACCCACCTTTTAATTAATTTACAACTTAATTTCATTATCTTTTTTAATTATATATTGCAGTTTAGTTTCATTATTAATTAGCTTCTTAAATCTAAAATTTCAATTCCATAGTTAATTATAGTTTTCCAACATTTACATTTTTTTTTATTATGCACTTTAGTTAATTTTTCAGTTCACATTACAACTTTATTTTTGACCCAACTAGTAATATTCTTGTAATTTGGTACTTGACATTAATCCTAATGGACAATAAATCTATTTTGTTATTTCAACGATTTGGTTCACTTGTCAAAAAAATTATCATGCTTCGATTAATAATTGAGTTGAAAGAGAAATATCTTAAACAATAAGATAAGCTACATATTCCTATGAAAAATCTGGAAAGTAATTTCATATTATAAATTTAAATTATGTGTGATTGGAAACATAATGATAACAAAATGGTAATGTTAAGATTATATTGGAGTAATTGAATATACACATATTTATATAAAAGTGTCATAAGTTGAAATTGTAACATATAGTAGGAGGAAGTAGTTTTCAAAATAAAATGTTCGAGTTGCATGTTCATATAATCTAAGATTTACTTATACTTTGATCATATAGTAGGACACTATATCTAATTTTAGAATATTAAAAGGTTCACTTTGCAAAACAAATTATCTAAAAATATTGAGGTGTTTAAATTTTTTTTTTATTTTCTTAATATATGTATATATTATAGTAATCATATTTTTCACATATAAATATTATATTCTTAACACAGAATTTATGTTGAGAAATGAATTAATTACACCATTTAGAAAAATTCATTATCATTTGAATGAATTCACCACTAAAAATTTATCTCAAACCCTTCAAGAATTATTCAATCATTGACATTCATTAATGTAAAATGTTATTGAAAGAGCTTTTGAACTTTAAAAAAAAAAAAGATTTTGTATTATTATTAGTGAAATATAACTAACTTATAGAATCAAGACTCAATGTTATTTGATGGTAGTAAACCTTGATGAAGAGTTAATTGCTAAGTTAATGAAGAAATTGACAATAAAAGTGTACCTTATAGTGACCACGTTTTAGGAGATGATACAAATGAAGAGTATACTTATTTTGAAGAGAATCTAAGAGATTCTATAGAATACTATGTAAATATATTGCATTTCTTAGCTTGTACTTGATTAATATATTTTGTAGCTTGATGTATTTTGTGATCTTAATTAACATATACATGTTTGTTTATAATGCATTTATTATTTTAGATTGAATTAAGACCTTTCATTTAATAACTATGTTTACATGTAAAAGAGATATGTGCACTTTAAAAAGAAATAATGTTCTCATCATCAATAAAATGAAAGAAATAAATTATGTGATAAATTTACAATTAAAAGCTTATGACTCTAATGGAATTACAAGAGAAACTTAATAGATCTTTTAAAAAGATAAAGTGAAAGGTCATTGAAAGTTACTAAAAAGGAATTTAACAAATATTCTGACCAAAAAGTAATAGTTTGGTGAATTGAAAGTTATTAAGCAATTTTTTTATGTGTGCGAAACAGACCAAGTCTGTTGTAGTAAGGATGAATAAGGGTTGTCAAACCACGTTGACTTGTAAGATAATAGTAGGTTCTAATATCCTATTTAAGGCTTGAAAAAAGAACTATATACATTATCTATGCACATTTTGATATTTATTGATTTGAAACTTAAATTGATTAAAGTTAAACAGTGTAAATAAAATTAGGAAATAATAAGAGAGAAACTGTTGAGATTAAATTTCTTCTATCTAGCTCAATTGATCCCTAATGTTATATAAATATGATTTTATTAATCAATACTATTAAGTTCTCTTAAGCTACTCTAAATCAATTCCTTGCATTTAGTTATTAAGGATTATAATCCAACAACGATTCCTCAGTTTATCAAATCATGATCCTTACATTAACCAACTAATAACTCCAAACCCATTTCAAGCATTTAGAGCTATTAGGTGATATGATTCAAATCGGAGTTAAAAAGTATTTTCCAATCAAAATCAAAGACAAAAAATCTAAAAACGAGTGATCAGTTTATCTAAAGCATTAAGAGAAAAATTACAATCACTAACATTGAATAATAAATATCATAAATATAACAAAAAAGAAATACAAGATAGTTTGACAGATTACATTTAATTTCAACAGAAAAGTGATTTAGCTACTCATGGTGATGAGTGTCAATCTCAAAATACAAGAAAGAATGGAGTAGAACATAAAATGATGAATCTCCCTGTTCTCAAGTTGAATCCCTAGCTCTGTGGTCTTCTATTCTTCCTCTATTTTCTATTTTTATGTTTGTTGCCTCTGTTTTTCTATTCTTTCCTTTTTATACCGTCTCAAAAATTAAAACAACGTAGCTGGAAAGAAAGTGAACTGCTCAACTCTTGGGAAATGATTGAACAGTTGGGAGAATTCTTTATAATTAAGAAACCTAAACCGTTGGTCTCTTGTAGAAGCGCTAGGCGCTTTGAAGACTGAGACCTCTCATCCTCTTTGAACCTAATCCGCTCAAAGCCTGTACAACGGCTAAATAGTTGGGACATGCTTCCAAACCTTGCTCTCGGGCTCCAATCCACTCAGTACTTCCCCAAAGGCTGAGCGGTTGATAGATTTCAAATCTTCCAAAAACTTTCTAAGACCTGCAAGGTCAAAATAGAAGAAAATTAGTTTTAAAAGTCAACAACTCTCAACAAAATACTATAATTACATATCATTTTGATTTTCTTAAAGATAAAGGGGTTAAAAATAAAATTTTTATTTAAATTAAGTTTTAAGTGTCTAAATACTGACTAAAATTTATACAAATTAAACACTTAACAAAAGTTTACCAAAAACCAATGAAGTTATGTTACAAAACTTAAACTTCTTGATTTTAACTTATTCTTATAATTTTTTTTAATAACTTATTTTATAAAATACGCTTGAAAACAAAATAATGGATGAAAAAATCTTTTTCAAATTATGGTAATATAGTGATTATGTGTGGAGAGTACAAGATAATTGAAAAGCAAGCTAAGAATGCACATGATATAAGAAACAAAAGGTATCTCTTTAAGGAATCACACTCTTTAGAAACCAACGAGGTGACATTAGAGAAGTGCAAGAGGTAAATAATAACTAAGAAGTTAATTTTTTTGAAATGTACTTTACTTAATAAGAGATCAAGGTTAAATGATAAAAATTTCTAAGGATAAAATTGAACTTGAATGGATAAAAGTGAAACCACAAAAAAATTGTTAATTCTTTTAAAAATAGTAATGTAATTTTTAGAGAGAGCACAATAGTTTATAACAAAGCTCAAAAGTAATATCTAATTTTGTAAAATAAAATTAAAAATTTATAAATTAAAAATCAAATATTTAATTATTCATACTTATATCTTCTTACTAATCTTAAAATGTTAAAAGAACAACTTGAATCTTCAAAAGATAAATAAAAATATTTATTAATAAAAATGATATTTAATCAAATTTATTTTTTAAAGTACTTTATTTTTTTTCTTTTTCTTCTTCTAATTTTATATATAATCAACTAATTTATTTATATGAACTTTGAACTTTTAAACTTTTTATTTTCTGCAAATGATACTAGTATATGATTAAATATATGTTTTAAAATTATTGTTCTAACATACTAATTAATACTATTTATACATGACATGTAACATTTTGTTATAACTTTATTTTTATTTTTATTATTTAACTTAAGTATTTTTATTATTATTATTGTAAGTTTAACTATGAGTTATCAATTAATAAAAAAGTGTGATAATTTATGATCAAATGATCGTAAATAAAGTCATATTTAGTGTTAATGAATTTAAAGTGATAAATTTTTAAAAAAAATTATACATTAGTTATATGACATTTTATGTAATTAGCATTAGTTATAAGTTGATTATATACTTAAAGTTTTAATTTAAGTACTGTATATGCTTTAGGTATTAGTTTAACTACTAATTCTTATAAATACATGTTTATATTAATTTTTGGTATTGATTTAGTTGTTATGCCTTATGATAATATTTTTTCTTTTTATTATAATTATAATTTGCTTTTTTTTAATAGTCTTAGTTTAATTTATTTTTATAAAATTATCAATAATTACACTAAGCAAAAAATTATTTTTTAATAAATTTCATTTTAAAATTACAAACTATTAGTTTACCTGTACAAAATATTAAAAATATAGGATCAATTATAGTGTGTAAATTTATTTTAAATTAACGTGCTGTGAAATTGAATGAAATATTAAAAAAAATTACAATTGTTTCATTCGTATGCATAATAAGAAGAGATTTTTTTCAAAAAAAATATTTAATATATATTTAAAAAGGTGTAATGTTAATTTTTAAGGAGAAAAATAGCAATTTTTTAAAAAAAATACTGTTTAATAATGTTAACTTTTGAGTGAGATTTTTTTTAAAAGTAGAAAAAATATAAATATTTAGCGAGAAAAAAAATTATTTTTCATCAATTTTTAAAAATGTATACGAATAAAAAAATAACAATAATAAGTAAAAATGTCATTTATAATGACTATTTTTTATTATTTTTTCTTTTTAATATTAAATATTAAAAATTACAAGGATTTTATTCTTTTTCCCTTTGCTCTCTCTATATATAAATTTATTTTTTTAAGAAAAAAGCTCTATTTTTGTGAAAAATTTCAAAATTTTAATTTATAAGCTTTGATTATATTTTTTTTTATGAAAAAAATATTAAACAAGTAAAATTTCAGAACTTATGATTAACGGTTATCGGTTTAATTTTTAGGAAATTTTTATTTTTATTTTTATTTTATTCTTAATAATTATTTGTTTTAAACAAAAAAATTACTATTATGCATAATTTATATTTTTCTTATAATTTTATCCTAAAAAGGTAATAATTCTATACAATTTAAATAAAAATTATTTAAAATTACTTTTCATATAACATATTCAACTAAAAAATTCATATAGTTAATTATCACAATAATTATTTTTAAATATAATTAATTAGTTCAATTATTTTGTTTATCATAATTAATTTAGACACAATTAAAATTTTAAATTTTTTAAAAAATTAGACAAGTTGGTAGTGTGGTTTAGGTCATAAATTGTAAGGAATATAGGAGTAAGGTCACAAAGTAGAATTGATTTGTGATTGTGAAAACAAAAGAATGAAAATAGCATAACCAAAAACCTTGATATGAATTATTTTGTCTTAATCATCATCATCATCATTATTATTATTATTATTATTATTATTATTATTATCCCTTCACTTGTAAGTTCGTTCTAACACGAACACATAAACACTGCGGAGTCCTATCGCGTCTTTCACTCCCTTCACACTACACTCTTCTCATTCTCTCTAATCTCCACTCTTCAAAATCATCCAAACAAGCACAAAACGACAATTACCTCTGCGTTTAGACGGAGAAGTAACCAAATGGCAGACGTTCCGCCGCCGGAGGGCCAGATGAACGGCGGAGGAACGGCGGCGCCAAACTCCTCCGAAACCCTCGGATCGAAGCGCCAGCGAAGACCTAGTGTCCGATTGGGCGACATCGGAGACCAGCCCTACGACTCCCACCCTCGCCGGACCACCGCGAAGCCGTGGCGGCTCGCCTTCGACCACAACCGCAAGGACGCCGCAGGTAAACCCTCGAAGACTCGTCCTTTAACGAACTTAACCTCCGCCGCCGAGTTCGGCGAAACCCTAGAGAGCGACGGGAACATGGACAGCGTCGTGATTGGTAGTTGGAAAGTGAAGGATTCGAAGAAAAGGGGTTCGAAGAGGGTTAGATCGAATTGGATTTCGAGAATCGACGGCGAAGATGTCGACGACGGGTACCATCGTGATTTCGACGTCGAAGCCTCGGAAAGCCCTCTGAAGGAGCAGAGCCCTTTTCATTCGATGGAGAATTTGGGAGTTGATGGACACGGGCATGGGAATGATAGAGATGTGCAGCATTATCATGATAGGAATGGGAATGGTGGAAGAGGAGAAGATGGGGTTAGGATTTGGCTTAATGGATTAGGGTTAGGTCGTTATGCTCCTGTTTTTGAAATTCACGAGGTTGATGATGAGGTTTTGCCTTTGTTAACTCTAGAGGATCTTAAAGATATGGGGATCAATGCTGTTGGGTCTAGAAGGAAAATGTATTGTGCAATTCAGAAGCTTGGGAAAGGGTTCTCCTGAGATTTGCCTTTTTTTTTTTTTTTTGATCTTTCTATTTGCGTGTTGTAGCATGGGAGAATTCTCAGCCATTGCAAATTAAGAAGCATGTCTGAACGCTGAGTTGTAGAGCATGTTCTCACATAACTTGTTAGCCTTCTGGAATGGTTAGGTTGGTCCTCACATCATGTAACTGCTAATTTTGTTGGAGTAGTTCTTTGTTGAGTTTCCTCGTGTAATTCTAGGTGTGTTGTTGACAACGCAGAAGGACTAATCGTGAGAAAGGGGAAAACATCTTATAAGGAATTTGGAAAGCTTTTTGCTTATAACATAAGGGAAGTGCTGTTTCATTTCTCCATTCTATACGTTGGGTGATGAAAGATGAATCTTTATAGTTTTTATTATGTGGGTAGTCTCTGGCTCTATTGGCCTCTTTGTATTTGTAGATGTGCTATGATTCTTCATGAGTTATCATCATACATGGGTAATTAATAAAGGCCTTTTTCTGTTCATTCGACGCATCATTTGGAACATATTTTTTGGTTAAATTAGTTACTTTTACTCTATTTTTTTAGCTTATGTTTTGTGGATACCGCTGCAGTTTGGTGTGTTTTATGCTATGGTTATCCTATTTAATGGATGCTTTGAATGTTTAGTTACTGTTCTTTAGGGCTGCCTCGGAAGGCTTATTGATTTTGAGTGGATGGATGGATGTTCTGTAACACGAAAATAAGTTGCATTCTCTTCTCTTTCGTAAGCAGAGTCTATTTGTAGTATTAATCAGTGAATGATATTGTTAGGCAGAGCAGAGATGATTCAGAGCATACAGTATTGCAACTGTTCTTGTTTGTCTTAAGATATAAATAATGACGGAGGTGCCTAAAGTGGCAAAAATTTGGTAGTTGCTGATAAGATTATTATGGTAGGTGAATAGGTATGTCATCAGGTGCGAGTGTCTTGCAATTTATTGATGCTGCGGAAATTTAAGTGCATTTTTGTTGTGCTTTGTCTATGTTTGGATTGACAGATTTTGAAATTTTAACGTGGTGGATAAATTTGATTGGAGGTGATAGAGGTATAATAAATAAGTTCCATTAACAGGACGGATGCTTTCCAAAGGAATAACATATTTTCGCTTTACGTAATCAATCATATAATGCAAAGAAACACTTGTGACACCTCTCATACGATGTGCTGTTGTGGGTCTTCTTCTGGCAATGGGATCAAAGGTTTTCTCTTGTGGAGTCTTGCCAGGTTAATAACCGATGGTCTAATGAAGGAAGAACGTGTCTTTGATGTTTGCAGCAATGAATAGCAGGTACCTGCTGCTAGGTAGAAGGAAAATTATGTGGGAGGGAGGTTCTAGTGGGACGAGAGTCAGAAATAGTGGCATTCAATAGTAACTATATGATATTATGAACATGTTCCTGCTGCAGAACCACCATAGTGCAATGCTCCCCATGGAGCAGATATTATGGTTTTGTTATAGTTGATGATTGTGGTACATATCTAATTGTGCGCTCACTTTTCATCTGTCTGTCTTATAACTTTCCATATTTTTGCACATCAATCTTGCAGCTCATCAAATCAACGAAATCATTAAATAACAACTATGGTCATGGTGAGGATCAAAAGGACATTTCAACTTCTAATATTTCTCGCTCTCTCTCTCTCTCGGAGTGCAGTGTGCCCCGAGGTGTGGAACTGACACTCAAATTAAATGCAGGAGATTTACTCAAATCTTTGGACCATTTCATTCTGAATTCCAAGTTTTCATATGATTACCACTGATTTTGGTTCGGTAATCCAAACTTAAGATGAACAGACGCATAATAATTGATTCTTTTTTGGTGGCCGGAGAGGGTTGGTTACATAAAAAAAATTCTGGAAGGTTTAATTAGTAGAAGTGTGGATGTACAAAGGTTTCTGGTATTATTAATTTGTATAATATAAAGAAAAAAATGTAAAATATTTAAATAAAATATAACGAAAGCCAACATCTTTTTCTTAAATATTTCATATATTCTATTTTTGCAAATCATTGATATAGCATACTTCATATATTTTTTTTAATTATTTGATGAAATTTGAGTTAAAGATTTAAGTTGAATAGTTGAAAAATTATAAGAATTAAATGAGTAATTACAACTAGTGAACTTAAAATCACACAAAAATAAAGGAATTGAAAGTGTAATGAAATCAAATTAAAAATAACATAAACCAAAGTAAAAGGAAGTGGCAAAAAGCAGCAGGGTGTCATTTCATAACTTGAGGTCGTCAGGGACGAGAATTTGCTTGTCGAGGCACAAGATGGAGTCGATCACTCCACTGAATCAGCATAAGCTTGAAAATAGCTTCGCAAATCCAGACAATATTAACTCACTCTAAAATGTCACATTTGAATTGTTTTTATAGAATTTGCGTAACTGTATAAAAGTAACTTGGAATAATTTTCATAAGTTTTTTTAATTGATTTTAATAAATTTTAAAGACACATTCATAAATAAGAGTTTTGTTAATTTTAATCTTTAAGCGCCGACAAAATATACATTTATTATATTAAAGTTATAAATGTACAGTAAATACTATATTTTAATTAAAATGTATTACTACTATTAGCTACTTATCTAAAATTAACAAAATTTTATAAATAAATTATTGTATATCAAGCTCTTATTAGTGTATAACTAAACAACTTATCTAAAAGTGTCCTAAACTGCTTATTTAGTGTTTTAAAATTTTATAATATTAAATAATTTTTTTAAATGATACAAAAATATTATGGTAGATAAATTCACTGATTTCTTCCTTTTTGTTTCAAGATCCTTTTATTTAGACTTCTAACCACCAACTCCAAAGCATTGACATTTTGTCCAAGGTTAAAATATGTTTAGTTTTTATACTTTTTACGTAATTTTAATTTAATTTTTGTGTTATGTAATTTTAATTGGATTTTTACATGTAAAATAATTTTTAAGTTAGTCTCTAATTGTGCAAAAAATTTCAAGAGAGTAAACCACTGATCAAGTCTTTAATTTTGCAAGTCTTTTTCACCGTAGTTTTCAACTTGTATAAAAAAATCCAACTTTCTCATGTTACTCCTTACCTATTGCTAACATTAGTTGTAACAAAATTACTTTTCTTGTAACATGTCATATTAAATGTATATTTTTCGTGTTATAAACTGAGTATTAAACCTGACACATTAAATGTCATATTAACATGTCACACTCCAAAAATTATCACATAACTCTGAAAAGGGTAATTATTAAAATCTATATTCAAATTCATTCCCATCCACGAAATTCAAAAGTTATCATCCTCTTTTTTGTTTGTTTTCAACTTCCATTAACCTTTAATATCTGATCTCTAACATTAGATTAATTTACAATTAATATACCAAATCGACCTTTAATTTGTTATATGAATATTTCTATTAAGTTTTATCATTAACTATTTAAAAATGTTTTACATATATAAAGACTAAATTAAAAGAAATATTTATAAAAACAAAATTAAAATCGTACGACATAAGAATTGAACTAAATATATATTTTATCCTTTTTCTAAAACATGAACAAAGGGTGTTTTGATTCTCACACATTTAAACATGGTCAAAATACATAAAAGCTCATGTGAGATTTGACCTATCCAACTATATTGGAGATCAAAGTTTTCAGCCACTCAAAGAAAGGAGAAAAAATGGAAAATGATCTTCAACAGTTCTCTTTACATAAAGGGAGGAAGCAAACCATATTCTTTGAACTTGTGGACATTCTACCTCTAATATCTGCGCCATTTGCCTTCACTAGCTGTATGTTATTACAAGCACGCCATACAAATATAATAAATTAAAAATATTGTATATTATTCATAAATAAAAAATATTTATGATCATATATTAATTATTGTAGTCCCAATTTTAAGTTATTTTTAAACTAAAAGATACGTACAATTTATTATTTAGCATCAAACTAAAATTAAAAGTTAATATATTAATTACAGTGAAGATTGACCCCTTTAGAAAATGAAATGTGTGTATAGTACTTGAGAAAACATAATAATCGTGTATAAAAGATTGATAAGGGGTTCAAGGAGGATGAATGTCAAAACGAACAGATTCAATTGCAAGTTGATTTCATCAACATGCAACTCTTGCAGTACCTGCAGTTGACTTTGCATAGAAGAGCAATACTTGCTACTTAGCTTGTTAATATTGATGGATATGTGAATGGATGGTCCCTACTACTTTTAAGAACATATTCTTTTATTAATCTTTTTCTCTAGTTTTGATGTGAGATAACGAAGCATAGAAAAGTAATGATGGGGCTAATAACATTTTTAATTCGCGTCAATGAATTGAAGATTATGTCAATATATATGACAATAATTTGTTATTTATGTGACAATGTGATTTATCTGACGGTGGGTTTAGATAGGGAGTTAATTCTATGTGTTTGGCATCAGAATTCAGATTCAGATTAGAGTTGAGAGCTAATTAAGAGGAAGAGAGGGGGAGGGGATCTTTTATGTAAATGAAGAGTGGGGTTGCCAAGAATTATAAAATTTTTTAAAATGTTAATATCAGCCTTTACAATTAATTTTATAATTTAAAAGTTGTAAAATTTTATTAAAAATATTTATTACATAAAGATATAGTAAATACTAACTTTATCAACAATTTTTTTAATACTGAAAATCAATTTTAAGAGTTTATGTCAACAAAAATAATGGAAGGAAATATTGAATTTTTTTTTATGTTTTCAAAGATAATAAATGCACATACTGTTTATATAATAAAAGTATTGATCTTGATTAACATCAATCCTGTGATAATATTTTATTTAAAAAATACATTTATCACACTTTTATATAGTTAACAAAACTCTTATAAGAAATAATTCCCCTAATATATTTTATAAGAAGACAAAATTTTTTTTTAAATACATTAATTATTAAATTCTTTTTATATCTTTATTAAAAAATTTGTGTTAATAAAGCGTTCTTCCATTATTTATGTACTTGGATATATTCATTGAATATAAATCATCCATTTGACTATTTATATTACAAGTATTTTTTAATTATATTATAAATTAATGACATATAAGTTATTACTACTTTGGGTTGGTCTAATGGTCTTGATAAACTAGTTGTTTATATTTTATAAAAAAATTCAAAAGGAGTAATTAGTAGTGATTTTGTTTTATCTTAATTAGAAGAAATAAAAACCAAGTTCTATTTACATTAATAACTAAATTCTTTTTGTCTTTATTATTGTGTAATTTATGTTAATGAAATATTTACTTATTACACAAGTAAGAAAATATATTTAGTTATTTAAAACATTAGTCACCTATTTGACCATTTAATATGCTACGTATTTCTATAATATAGAATAAATTTATGACATGTAATTATTTTTTGTTTATTTTGATAATTAGTTATTTATTTTTTGTAAAAATGGTCAAAAGAATTTGTAAAAAGATATAGCAAATCTCTCATAATTATTAAAAGAAATAAAACCTAGAAGCAATTTCTTAGATAATTTTAATATATTTTTAATTAAAATTAAAGTTACCCTAATACTCAACACAATAAAGATCAACATTTAAAATTGTATAGGTTACTAAGGTGAAATTTTTTATTTTTATTTTAAAATAACACTAAAAACACGTACAAAATTAATAATTTTGTCTTTATAAAATTTTGGATCTTGTTAACAAGTGTTGTAAGAATAGTATACTAGTTAATAAATTAAAATAAAAATATTAATGAAATACATTAAAAATTATAATAGCTAAAGTCTGAACATTAATATTATTTAATATTTTTTTTTTCAAAGATTCAAATTCAAAATTTTATTTAAGTAATACAAAACTGCTTGCCATTTGAACCAATCTCTGTTAAATTTATTTAATAAATTTTTTATAAAATATGAGATTAAATAATTTATTTAATATTGATTTAAAATTTTTTATTAAATAAATTAACTTTATAAAATTTTATAAAAAAATATTATATTCTATCGGTTTACTTTATTTGAAGTGGTGATATATTTTTAAAATATAAATAAATTTTAAATTTTAAAAAATATATATATAATGCTAAAATTATGTGAAATTTAATATAATGTAAATATTTAACTATTATGTGAAATACTTTAATAATTAGATTAGTGAGTCTTACTTTTTATAAAAAAAATATTAAATAATGTAAATATTTAACTATCTGACTTTAAAAAGAATACATGTGTATCACTTTTAATAATTTTTTTAATTAATATCCTTCAATACTTTCCTAAATTGTTGTTGTGACATGAGGATAATTAATACCATAAAAGTTGTTTCATATTCATTGCAAGTATTTTGTGAAGATTACTACATTAGGAATCATATATAATTAATTAGTTTCAAGCTAAACCAAGCAAGTGCAGTTCCTACACAAAATGAGATGATCAAAAGAATCTAAACCGTAGATATGATTACCTTCTCCCTATTAGTGTATTATTGATAACATTTCTTATTACGGTCAAACATTGGTTTGATTTTCAAGCACATGGATCAATGTATAAAGAAAAGATTAAGTAAAACTAAGTTTAATAGAAAGTAACAAACTTGTACATGTCGACAATGTAAACCGTCAATCATGCCTCCAATGGATTTAAGTAGATTTTACGCTAGAATCACTTATTTTACTAGACTCACAAATTTAACTTATTATCCTCAAATCACAACAATAACTTTTACGATAGAAAATTAAAATGTATATATATTTTTAAAAAGTTTATATCTAAAAGTAATTCATTACACTATTCGTATAAAATCAAATTTTCAAATAACTTTTATGAATTTACTTTTATTAGGTAGCAATGATATAACTACCACTTGGCTCTAGTTTGATTACCTTGGACAGACAAAATAAGAAATATTAAGTTAATAGGATTAGGTTAGAAAATACAAAATTCCTCGTACAAAAATGCCGATTAAAAAATATATAACTTATTTAGTATCTAATTTTCAAATATTGAATGCTTTTTGTCCTCAGAAACGCACCATTTCTAAAATCTAAGAGCTGCATTGGGAGTGTCTATTGACACTCTCACTTGCCCAGTCACTTCTATTTATTTATTTTTTATATGAAATAATTTTTTCTATTAATATAATTACAAAAAATAAAGGTATTTAAACAAAAAACAATTAAATGAAAATGATAAGAAATACTTACAAGTGAAATAAACGCAGGCATTCAAAATTGATGATAATAAGACATGGGAAGAGCGAAGAAGGTCTGGCATGTAAGACAAGAGACAGTTAACCAGCCAAGGATGCCTGCCAATGAACCAAACATGGGATTGAATCTTTGTTGGAGACAAAGTCCCAGGAATGGGTTTAGCTAGGCAAGTCATCCTTGGCTACCCAACATGACTCTTTATCTACATACAAGACCCCTCTCTTCCTCTTTAACTCTTAAACTCTAAACTTGATTTTTGATGCTAAATAGTGAATGACTGAACCCCCTATTTATAGCCACCACCATATATTGATCACATTGTCTCATAAGATCACATATTATTGGCATATGCTGACATATTCCTCATCATCACAAGTTACATGTTATTGGCCTCATCATTACTACTTCTCCTTGCTTCCTTATCTAATACCAAAAATAATTAATATGGCAGTAGACAGGGAAAGAGATTAATAAAAGAATATGTTCTTAAAATTAGGAGGGACCATCCATTTATATATCCATCAATATTAAACTGAAAGGTGTTGCTCTTCTGGGCTATCGTGGCTGGTGGAAAATGGCAAAGTCAACTGCAGGTACTACAAGAGTTTGCATTTTGATGAACCAACTTGCCACTGAATTTGTTCGTTTTGACATTCATCATCTTTGCACCTCTTATCAATCTCTTATACTCGACTATTACATTTTATCCACTGGTTTACATTTTAAATTCCTAAATTATTTCCTCGCAATCGACAAGGGATCCATCGCTGTCAATCCTAATTAAAGAACTAGTAGATTTTAAATTCGGAAGTTTTGATGCTCAATCTCATTATTCTAAAATTTCTATTATAATAAAAGGATTTATCTTTATCTTTAATTTGTAGTATTTATATTATTAGTTCATTGACTAGTTTTAAAAAAAACTACAAATTTGATCATTTAGTTTTTATTAATGAATAAAATAAAAACATCAATAAATAAAAATTATCAATATTAAGATAATTTTTATTAATATAATCTTTATCTAAGAAAAGCTATATTATTAGTATATATAGACATTTTAGAACAAATATATTATATAAATTTTATTTATAATAATAAATAAAAAATCTCACATATTTTTTAGAATTCTTAAGGTTATGAAATTAATAATTAAAGATTATTAAAGTAAGAGTCAAATTTGAGAAGAGTTGTAAATGATAATTATAAAATATCAAGCATATTAAAGAAAATTTATAAAAAGAATTTTTTATTTTAAATTATAGAAATATATACTATTTATGGTAATAAACATATTATTAATATTATATATATATTAATTTATGATATTATATTATTTATTTTTAAAAATATTAAGTTAAAATATCTATTTAAATAAAATAGTTTTTCTTTCTTTCTTTCTTTTCTTTCATGACTCTATGAGCTTATATTATTCTCAAAACTTGAAGAAATGGTGTGCATATCCCGATCCGCACACCATTTAAGCAAAGTGTCGATCAATGCTATGGAGTTGGAGGTCCAAACTCCAAACAAAAGATTTTGAAACAAAGAGATAGAAATCAATCAAACGAACACATTGTGACATACATTTCAATTTTTTTATTTTTTATTTATGTTTCAAAACTTTTATTATTTTAAAATTTAAGACTATTTTATTTTATTTTTAACTATATTCTTATTTAATATTATAAATAATGACTTTAATCAGCTATCTAATTAGATTATATATATATATATATATATATATATATATAATATTTAAAAATAATATATACCAAAATATGAGATTTTTTTTAAATATTAAAATCCCTATACCTACACCAAAAAAATTTAAGTTATTAAAGTATAAAACTCGTCAATTAATTTATCACAAAAATATCAAAAAATAAAAAGAATAAAAACTCTCTAGTTTCATTTAAAAAAAAATTAAAGTACTAGTTAGCAATTTTAAATTTTTTTTAATATTCTCATAATTTTTTTCTAAAATTCTATATTTTGGTATTTGAATTTTATTTTATTTTCCATATAGAAAAAAAGCCTCAATCGTATCTCTTATTTATTATCTCTTTTCTGGCCACCTATATATGAAGAAATATATAATCTCGAGTTATACTTTTAATGGATTTCAAGATTAACAATGAATTAATTTTGAATTATTAAGTATACAAGCCAAAATTTGATACGATTTTTTTAAAAAAGTGAATTAGTTTAGTGGAAGTGGTTGAAAATGGTGGTCACGCACATATTTTTCAACTGCAGAATTGTGAAGCACAGAGCCCTGATTACGAATTACATGCACTATTCCAAACTTCCCCGTTAAGAAAGTATATGTTAGAGATTGACTGTTCACGTGCATTTTAGCTTTATATGTATATATATATTATCCTAAGCTTATCAATTTTGTATCTCTTGGAATGCCATAGGGTCAGGGAATAATGAACTGCATATGTGTAATGCCTTCTTCTTCCTACCTCTCATCAATGCCCTCTCACTTTCCCCCACTAATTGTCTTCTTTGATGGATGATATATAATGCTTTTTTTGTTTTTTTCCTTACAATATAAAATGTGTTTATACGTAGATAAAATTACTTTTTATGTTTTTAGTATAACTTTTTATATACATTCAAGATATCTCTCTCAGTCAATAATCGTAAATTATTGTCTTTTAAAGAAGTTAAACGTAATTAAAATATATATATATATATATATATATATATATATATATATAAATTAATTTGAATCAAACTTAATTTTACGGTTTTAAAATAAAGGTGACACAAAGCATTTAAGTTAAGTTTGGAATCACGTTTTTAGTCTCTATTTATTACAAAAGCTTAATTATAAATTTAAGTGGTTAATACATTTTCTTTAAAAAAAAAAGTATTTTTATGAGTATTTTTAAAATAATATTTAAAATTTATTTTCAAAATATAAACAGAAAAATACATTAAATTAATAATAATGTAAAAAAAGTTTTTTTTTCATTAATAGTATGTTTGAAAAGGAGATTTGGAAGAAAATAGAGGGAAGATATATTTTTTAATTTTAAATAAAAAATTATATATTATTTATGATGATAAATATATAATTAATATATTAATCTATATCTTTATTTTAAAAATATTAATTTTAAATAAAAAATTTATCTTTTTTTCTCCTTTTTCTTCTTTTTTTTCCCCCTAAATCTTCCTTCTCAACTTAAAAAGTTTTATATCAATTTTTTTTTATCTTTATATCAATTTTCAAGTCAAACAATAATGTATAAATATTTTTTTTCATGTTAAACAAATTTTATTAAAAATATATTGGAAAATTTATGTGTCATTTTATTTAATTTAAGAATCTAATAGAAATAAAATAAAAAAGTTTATATATACAAGAAAATTGAAAGAAAATATATAGTCTGCTTGTTTTGTTTGCAAATCGTTATTTCATTTTTATTAAAAAAAATATATGTTTCTCACAAAATTTTAAAGTTTTGTTTAAGAGTTTGTTTTTGAAAAAAAGAAAAAGGAAGAGAGAATATTTGTTTAATGAATATCTATATTCAATAGATTTTATATAAAAGAGAAGAGTTAATTTTATATCTTTAAGTTCTTCTAAATGAGAAGTATTGTATTAATTTTTTTAATTTTTTTTATTCTTCAAATAAATTTTTCTCTCTTTTTTCAAATTCTAAAACAAAGTTTATAAAGTGTAAAATCTAAATTCTATTTGAATTGTACAAACATGCACCGGTGAATTCCAGAAGAACATAAGATTTAAGGTATTTTCAAACAAAAATTAAGGAAACGTCGCAACTAAAGAGTACACTTTTGACAGCAAGAGACTCAAAGATAAACGAGTCTTACATAGAGGAAAGACAACATTAATACAATGCTTCCATTATCATGGAGGGTGTTGTTTAATTTACTCTCTCCATTCGTCCATGTGTGATGCTTAGCTTTTTCTTTTTTTATTTTTCTTTTGGTTTAAATATGTTTTGACTACCTCCAAATATGACAATATTAAAAAAACTACCTCAGAATTTTATTTTATTTTTATTTTAATGCCCAACTATTTTTTTTTCAAATTTATACATGACGTTAATCTCCGTCAGTTAATTGGTGACGTGGTTAACAGTTTGCCACGTCACCGTCGTTCCCTCTCATTCACTTCACCCTAAACCACTACATCAGATTCCACATCAGCATTTTTTAATTTTAATCTAAAAGTTGCATTTATGTTTTGGCTGATGTGAGGGAAAGAGGGCCAAATCTAAATCTGTAATTGAAGAAGAAGCACTGAACGAAGACGTTGAAGATGAACTCGAAAGGAAGAAGCAGCAGAAAAGGAAAAGGAAAGTTAGGGTTCTTTATCGTGTGTTGTCATTATCCATCTGGAGTTCCGTTCTGAATCTTTGTCTTCACGAAATGAGTAATGTGGATGGTTCATCGTGCTCATCTATTGAACGTGGTGTAACTTGCAAATGTAAAAAGCTAGCTATAATTTTGACCTCACAGAGCAAGGTTAATCCTAGTAGAAGATTTTGGAGATGCTCTGGTTGGAATGTAAGTTCAACTTGCTGCAGATTTGTTCTAAATTTGTGATTGTGTTTACAAATTTGTTTGTATTTGGTTTGCAGGAACCTAATTCTTGCAATTATTTTCGTTGGGTTAAAGAGTCTATAGATAGGGATAATGAGTCTGTTATGTCGAAAGAAATCCATACAATTCAAGAGTTAAAGGCAAAGATTGGTGATTTAATGGAGGTTGAAAAAGCAACTGAGGAGAAAATGACAAAACCTAAAGAAGAGATGGTGAGACTTCATCAAGAATGTGATGATCTCCATCAACAACTTGCATTAATGAAGCTTAAAATATCCCAAAAAAAGAAAAAGATTGCTGTTGAGAGGAATAGGGTGAAGATTCTAGGATGTTTAGTGATTGTGCTTTAGTTTTTCATTACCATTGTAAGCATTGTAGTAGCAATGAATGTTGTTGGTATGAAAGTTTTAAAATAAAGACAGTTTGTAATTCAATGGAGCAATAGTTGTTTTGAATATGGTTAAATGAATTCTAAGATTTATGCTCGTGACTCTGTCAAGTGTGTTTTTTATTCTGTTTAGTCTATTGATTTTGGTTTTTTTATTATGTTCAGCCTGTTAAATTTGATTCAATGACATACATTAGCCTCAGCACATTGGTAAATGAATATAATTTAGAATTGATTCCAGCAGCAAGTAATTACATACATTAGCCTCATGTCAGCACCAATTACAACTCCCTGTCAGCACCACCTGTCAAGGCCAATTATTGTTGTGATTACTTATTCATAATCCATAAATTGAATGTTGCATCACACTACATGACTATTTCTGTTTAACTACCTCCATAATTCAATATTGTCGTATTACTACCTCCATTTATCTAATTTTTCATATTACTACCTTAAACATCCAAATTTGGACAATGATACCTAAAATTTTCAGATTAAAAAATGCAGAAACTGTCAAACCTTGGTAAAATATCCAAACAAGGTCTTAAAACCCTAATGACATAGGTATTGCCTGCACTTCTTTGTTTCAGTTCAGCTGTATATCTCTAAAGTAAACCATACTGTTTGTCAAAATCACCATCAATCACACTTTTAGCTATCTGTTTAGCCCTGAATGCTCGTGACAGTGTTATCCCAGTGGCTTAATTGGATTTAATTTCTCCAACAATATTCTTTAATGGCATGTTAGTAGTCCTGGCCTTCATCTTGTTAATCAACACCTTTGCAACCCAAGCTGACTTCACACTCTTATTGTGGAAGACCCTTCCACATGTGTGTTTGTCAACCAGAGTGTTCAACCTATAAGTTTCTGAATTACTGACCTTACTAACATACACAAAGTATTCAGCACAATGCCTACATCTTGTCCTTGCCCTCCTCTTGTTGTTCAAATCGAATTTGATTTCCTTTCCATTCAGCACATTGTATTCTTGAATTGCGTCCTTAAACTCTTTGATAAAAGTAAACTCCCAACCCAACTTCCACTTGTAATCCTTATTCAATTTATCAGCATTAAATTTGGAATATTTCCTTCTGTAACCATCTTCCTCAGAGTCACCACTTACCAACTCTTCACTTGCATAACCATGATCAATGTCATAACTTGTACTTCTTGTGCCTTATAAAAATCATCTGCATTGTGTAAACTTTCACTCCTCTGACCAAAAACATTAACTCTTTTTGATTGCATCTTCCTAGCACCCTTCTTTTTTTTCCTTTTTTTCCCACCTCCAAGTTTCTCAACAGCATCCCCACCCCCAATAGCAACATCCCTACCACCAACAGCAGCAGCCTCACCCCCAACACCTGCAACACCACCACCAACAACCACTCTTCTTCTAGACTGACCATCACTCTGAAGCACACTTGGTAAGTCTCCTTCAGGGGTTGATTTTTCAACAGAATCTTCATCTCCAGAAATCCAGACAACCTCTACACGAACATTGGAATTTTCAGGCTGATGAACACTCTGACCAACATCTACCTTCTCAGCCTCAACATCTTCATTCACTTTCTTTGCAAATGACTTCTTCCTACTTCCTTTTACTCGCCCAAATTCTGGAACGTCTCTGTCAAATCCATCATCCATGTCACCAGCCCTATCCTCCTCACTTTCATCTAAATAACACTTACCTTCAACAATGTCCACAACGTCGCCTCTAGTAACAACCACGGTGCTTAAGAAACAAGGAAAAAACAACAAGGCGGATGTTTGTTTGTTTCAAAAACAATAAACAGCAAAGGTGAAGATGAAGATGCGAAACACACTACACGTGGTTCTTACAATCACTCTGTATTCAACGGCTTCAAGGATTCTTTGCTTTCTATTTCGAAATATTGCTCTGAGTGTTCAAGGTTGAGTAACTTCCCAAGACCCAACTGCGCGCTTAAATTTCTATTTTCTAATTTTTTTCTTTTTCTAAATTTAAAATTGCTGACGTGTAATCAGATGTGGTAGTTTAGGGTGATGTGGATGAGAGATATTCAAATTTTAGCTATGTCACCAACAAACTATTAGTCACATCATCAATTAACTGATGGAGGTTAACGTCAGGTATAAATTTGAAAAAAAAAATTAGTTAGGCATTAAAATGAAAAAAAAAATTCTGAGGTAATTTTTTGAATATTGCCATATTTGGAGGTAGTTAAAACATATTTAAACCTTTTCTTTTTGGTGTATTTGCTTAATGTGAGTTGTGTTTAAACGTAACAACTAAATAGTATACTTTTGACAGCAAGAGACTCAGATAAACGAGTCTTACATAGAGGAAAGACAACATTAAAACAATGCTTCCATTATCATGGAGGGCGTTGTTTAATTTACTCTCTCCTTTCGTCCATGTATGATGCTTAGCTTTTTTTTTTTTTTTTTTTTTTGGTGTATTTGCTTAATGTGAGTTGTGTTTAAAAATAGAAAATGGGCCAGCCCAACTGAATTCAAGCAGGCCATTTTGGTAAAAGTGAAGACAAGAATTAGCAAATTCTTAATTGTAATTAATTTTTCTGTTGACCAAAAAAGAAAAAATTCTCGAAAATGGGATGAGTGTATTTTAAAAGATAAAATATAGTTGCAATTATTGATTAAGAAGTTGACAGTAGTTAAAGCTGCAATGGCTTCAAAATTTATTATAAATATATTTATATTTATTATAATTTTAATTGTTACCTTTTTAATTTACAGTTATAATTTCATTTTATTTAATTTATAATTATAAGGATCTGTGGGTTAAGGTGTTAAAAACCAAATACAATTTTGTTGTTAGTGAAAATATGGGGTTAAGAAAATACCAAAAAATGTTGAATATCTGGAAAGATATTGTTTCAACTTGGCATCTCACTTATGGTTATTATGGAATTTAGGAGATGACTCTAATGTCAATTTCTGGAATAGTAGTTGCATACGTAATATCAATAACCTTGCTGATAAAATTGGCTATCATGTTTTTGTTGAAGATATTAATATTCTGTGGTTGCTTTCTCTTCTAATGTTAATTGAAATTAGATTAAATTAAAATCCTTAAACTCTTATGTGATAGTGTAGCCAGTATTATTTTTCCTAAAGTTAAAGCAAGTAAAGATTATGTTAAGTTGTGTATTTTTAATGACGATAATTTCTCTGTCAAGTTATCTTATAATTTTATTTTTAATTATAATTTAGATAATCAAGTTTTTGAGTTTGTTTGAAAAATTGGGAGGCCATCTTAAAATAAAGACAGTCCTTTAAAAATTGGTCCACGCTAAACTTCTACCTAATACAGAATTAAAAAATATTCAAGGTACGATTAGTGGTAATCTTTCTCCTAGATGTAATGATGTTTATGAGTCTCTAGATGTTTTAAGATATTGTTATTATGATAATCAGGTTTAATCTAAGTGGGTTGATAAAAAAAAAAAAAAGTTATTTGTCTTGCCTTAAGTAATTGACTCACTTCAAATTTAAAAGATAATCATGAAAATGTAATTGATAGTTGGAAGTCTCTCTTTGGTGTTACTTGTTGGATGCTTTGGAATCAAATGAATTCTTTATTTTTAATATGAAATTTGAGGAAACTAAATCCCTGGTTCTTCATATTCTAAATTTTAATAACATCATTTTTTTTTAATATTATATTTGCTTTCAATGTTCTTTCTAGGTTTGCGAAGAAAGCTATAATAGGTTGAAATTACCTTAAGGATAGGGATCTTAAACTAAATGTGGACAAGTCTGTGTTTGGATAACAAGGAGGATGTTTGTAGTGCGCTCATTCATGATTCTCAAGACAATTTTGTGTGAAAATTTCGAAGTAATATTGGTTCCTATGTCTCTAAAAATGGAGATTTGGTTTCTTTACTTTAGAATTTGTTTAATCAAAGAGAATAATTTAAATCACGTAATACTAAATTCTAAAGTGATAATTTAATTATTAACTTTGAATCTTAGTGTTTTTTTTTTTATCTTTTAATCCTAAAAATTATTATCATTTGGAAAGTTTGTAGAGTTCAATATATTTATCATCCTTTTATAGAAGCAAATAAATATACCACGAATTTGTAAATATGGCTCATTCAACTCTTATAAAATGCAAACAATTTGATATAACTTCCCTTAGTTGATTTCTATTCTTAGATAGAATTCTTATGTTTTTTCCCCCTTAAATTAATTGAATAATTTCATGTGTTTTCTTTAAGCTTTTAACTTGGTTATTGAAAAAATATATATTATCTTTATTTTACTTTTTTAAGTACAATAAGTAGTCAAAATCTATTTTTAAACATATTTAGGCAATTTAATTAATGGTTTAAAGAGCTTAGTGCTTGATTAATTTAAAATTAAATGAAATTAATTTAAATTTTTTTAAATATAATTGAGATGTATGGATAAATCAATTTAAAGTATAGATTTTTATCGGAATGTGTTTTTTTTTTTATCAAAAAGCGTGAGACATGATTTTTCTTCTTTAAACCAAATTCATTTAAACAAATGGATTTGACTTTTTTAAAAATAAAAAATATGTAAAGTAAAAAAAAAAAAGAGAATGTATTTATTATTAATTTAAATTTAGCTAAAATTATAAGGTACTTTGACTTAAATTAATGATAGATGTAACTTTATTATCTAACATTATGTATTTTTTTCACTTTGAAAAACCTCAATCTCAAATAAAAAAAAATACTTTTATATAAATAAATAATATAAATATGAAATTTTGATTATTTAAAAGAGGTAGAGAATGTCCATATCAGTATTTTTTTGGGGGTACAATTTATATTGTTTAGTAGTATTACCTCATAACACATAAATTAGTATTTCAAAATCTCATGTTCTCAAATTAATTTTTTTAAAATGTTAAATTTATTCTGATAACAAAAAAATTAATATCACTAATCTTTGTTAAAAAATAATTATAGAATGTTTTAAATAAAATAATTTAATGTGGCATGTATATCTAAATAAACAAAATGATGATACTTTTTTATAAGCAGAAAATATGATGTAACAAAGCTTCCAAGCTAGTCCACGAGAGGTACGAAATGGAGCAAAGTCCACTGAAAGATAGGCTAAATGAAGTCAAGTTATATTTAAATAATTTGTATAATTAAATTTATAGCATAATTAATTTATTAGATAAATGTAAAAAAAAGAAACTATTTATCTGAACGTATCCTGGGTCAATGGTCGGTGTGAAGGAGCAGTGAGTTGAATTTGCAGTGTGTGAAATAAAAAAATGTGACCGGGGAAGTCACACTCACTCTGCTTCCATACCACGCTCATTTCATCTGCGTCTGTTCTACCATCGTTGCCTTCGCCTCCACGTGCTTCTTCCCACTTGCCCCCATTATTTAACAAATAAAATAATTAATGCTTTTTAAATCATACATTAATTATTAAATCTGCAACGACAGCGATTTATGTTTCAATAATTAATCATGACAAAATTATCATTTAATCTCTGGTTATATTCTTATCTCATTTATTAACTAATTATTATTTATTTTAAATTAAATATATAAATTAATTAAATAAATTAAAATCATCTTCAACTTTTAAAAGTGATAAATAAAATAAACTTTTAGTCTCCTAATTTATTTGTTTTTAATTTTAATTAGAATTATATTAATTTTTTTGTCTTATTAGATTATTACATCATTATCATCTTCGTCCCTTTTTCCTCCTTCTTGTCACAGTTAAATCAATGAAAAAAATAATTAAAAGTAACTTATGATAACAAAGATAATGTGAGCAATAGCAATTAGTGATTATGCATGTTAGTTTAAGACAAATATAAGTGTGACTTTATGATAATTGAACTTGTAATTTTGATTATTAATAGTTGCTTTTATAATAAAGGATGAAGTAACTAAGAGGTTCTGGATTAGAGGTGACAAAGTGGATTAATTTGCTTTAACATGTTATCTTCTATCAAATCTTGCATAAAATGGATTGACCAAACTTGTCTTGCCTTATGTTTTAAAGTGAGTTAAATTTTTTAATTTGACTTATTTTAAGGTGGATTGACTTAGCCTTGGCTTATTTTAAGGTGGGTTGACTTAGCCTATCAAAGACAAAATAATATAAAAACAAAATAAAAAAAATGACAGGTGTGAATAACAGTTTTTTTGCTTTCTCTAATATAAAATTGTATTTTCTGATTCCATTTTATCAAAAAAGAAAAAAAATAATTTCTTTTAAAAAATATGAAAACCAATCTAAAGAAACAAGGAAAGCTAAGATCTGTATAACAAAAAATGAAACTTATAAATCAATATCTGTTCCATACATAACATAAGGATACCTCAGAAAATTTAATTTTTTGTGAAATCCTAAAATAAAACCAATAAAAGACAAAAATAAGAGAACTAAAGAGGGAGATTTTTTCTCTTAAAGAGAGCAAATTTTTTTTTAAGAGGAGTCAATAAGTTTTTAGAGTGGGAATGAGAGCAAAAAAATTTAAAAAAAGAAATCATTTTAGAAAGGAAAATTCATGTTTTGATCTAGTACCATAATATTTCTTAAGCTTGCTTTTCTTGATCAACTTATTATATTACATAAGGTCAGACTTATGAATTCACATCTTGCATGCATCATAATTATGTTCTTATTAAATGTAATTTTTTACGTTAATAATGTGTTTGTAATCTTATGATTAAACCAATAACTATAACAATTGGATTTTTGTGTGTGGCCATATTAATTTAAAGTATTCATCTTATTTAAATTATTCAAATTTAATGATAACTTTTTTAATCCAATATAAGTTAATATATTCCTTTATTTAATGAAGCATAGATTAATCAAATATCAATTATTATAAAGCATTTATTATTAATTTCATATCTAATTATTTGTATTACTAGACTTTATGTGATTATAGTAGTTATTAGGTTATTATGAGTACTTAAGTTTATGCAAATTATGTTAATAGCAAGAAAAACTGTCTTATATTAGTGTTAAGTACACATACAACTACTTTTCTTATGAAAACATGATACATTATTGTCATAATTTTTAGCCTGTGTTATTTGTTATATTATTTGTGATAAATTTTAACAATATTATTGTTGTATACTAAGTATAATACATCTATTAACTAAACTTTAAATAGTGTCTCTCAAGTCTTTCGATATTTTAGTTTAGTAAAAGTATGATAAATCCATAATTTAAGTGAATTTATAGAGATAGTTATGCATAATACAATAATGCAACAAGTAAAACTAGGTAAAAAATATATTAGAATTATTATATTTTGCATAACAAAAATTCAAAAGAAAAATTTCACCTAGTTGTAGATATTTCAATTGAATTAATGAATTTTGATGCATTTTGCAAGTGCAAATTCCATGAAGAACAAATGAAAAGTAACTATATTGCAACTGAAGCAAGAAACAAGTTGAGTTGAAAGATAGAAGATGCAAGTTAGAACTTCAAATTATAAAAATAACACATTTTGCTAAATGAATCTTTGAACTAGGTATAGTGACTTCCAAAATACTCAAGCTAAGAAATAACTCACTCAATGCTGACTAGGTATAGTGACTTCTAATTGAATAAACTAAAAATTAAGTTGCGAATCATCTATAAATAGCTTAACGTGTAATACTTGTGAAGGTTGAATAAAAATTTACTCTTTCCTTGAAGTGAGATTCAAATAAATTTTAAATCTTAGTCATTTGTCCTGATATAATACCTTAATTTTGTTTGCGTGTGTACTCTTTACTACATGTGTTAGTATTACTTCTGCATCATTAATTTAATTTGTACTTAATCTCTCAATATTCACTCATTTCATTTAATTATTATATTTCTTAATCTATTAGTAAAAATTTCTTAATTGAAAAATATCATTATGAAAATTATATCTTTCTGTATTTTTTAAAATGATTGTTATAATCAATAAAGTTAAATTACTTTTGCTTATTCAAGTCCCTATAATCTAAAAGTTTTGTATTTTTTGTCATTGAAAATGTATTGATTTATTTTGTTACTATATCTCTGATAATATTATTGAGATAATTTGATAGTATTTGCCTAAATTACATATTTATTTTATTTTAATTGTGTTTTCTTTTATCTATTTTGAGTATAAAACATGACTTTATTAACCTGTATGATATTTGTCTTTATCAAATATAATATTTTGCATTGTTGGGCGTTGATTTCTTTGACCGTGTTTAATGTTTTCTTGCAGTAATCTCTTACCTGTAATAGTTAAATTAATGTTACTCAAGTCTACGAAAGTTAGATATTTAAAAAATATATTTTGCGGATTAGTATTGTTTATTTAAATAACATAATCACCAAAAAGAAAGATTAGGGTTTTTTTTCTCAAATGATAATATGCTATAATAACTACTATTCATTACACTTTTAACAAGGATAAATTATCATTAGTTGAATAATTCAGTTTGTGCTCACAGAAGTATTTTTGCTCTCATCTAATGTGAAATATATAATAAATTTATTTTTATCTCTTTAAATGCACACATTTTAGACTTTCTAACAAACTTATTTATGAAAATATGTTATAACTTACAATGTATTTAATTTTAAAAATATATTATATAAATTTGTATTATAATTCACACGCCGTTCATATTTGAACTCCCCAAATCAAATTAGGTAACGAACAGCTAATGTGTTTTTTTTATTTTATTTTTTTATTACATATATTTTTACACAAAATTATCTTAGTGATAACAGATGTCTTTTAACAATTTTTATAGATTAAAAAGTTAAAACAAAAGCGAAACGTCAAACTTTTTATAATTTTTAACAATTATTTTTATGCCTTTGTTTATATGATGAATTAAATTAAAAAATTAAGAACGATGAAAAAACAGAATAAAATATATATGTTAAGAAGATGAATAAAATACAAAAAGGAAAAAGTGAATATATGTGTGTATATATATATATATATATATATATATATATATATATATATATATATGTATGGGTGGGAGAGAATGTTTGGCATCCACGACAATGATCCCAATAATAAATAATTATAGTTAATGTATACACAATATTGGTCTTACAATTTCCATAATTAATCTGAATGATTTTCAATTTAGTTAATTTATATGTCATTTATGCATAACGAAGTGGAAAAAAATCAGTTGGATATTTCCTTATTTTCTTATCTATTGATAATAATAAAATTATAATTAATAAAAGCTAAATTTATGAATGCGATTGAAATGTTAACTGCAATTCTAAAGGTTAACTAGATGCTAAAAGTTAAAAACTTATAGGTAAGTTAATTGAACAGTAAAATTAATTTTGAAGTTAGTGAAATCAATTGAAAGCTAGGTTCAAATGATACCTCCTTAACCTTACCAAATTGATTCTATAAAATTAGTTATGAAAATTGGTGATAGGTCGCCACACTGCATCGTCTCCACCTCCAAACCAAGAGCTGACCATCACACGTATTAGGACCCTTTGTTCAGTGACTTTAATGAAATTAGTTTATATCTTGTTTATTGGAAAGAAAAATATGTTGAGTGAATTTCACTTTTTTTCTCTTTACTCTCTCTTTTTGTCGTTATTCAAATGATGAAAGTTCATAAGTTGTATTTAATTTTCTTTGCTCTTTCTTCATAGTGATCACAAATGTTTTTGAACATTTCCTATAGACACATAAGGAAGATATCTTCACATTTTTAAGTATTAAGGTTGTATGAAGAGATTAAATAAATGTGATACAATATAAAATCATGGGGTAGAAAAATAATACAACTCTTTTAACATGGATCAAGTCAAATCGCTAGATTGAGTAGATTCTTTCCCTCCGATTAAGATTCGTCCTCTTCCATTTCATTACACCTATGCTTTCCTCCTAACAACTTCACCTTCATGCGTGGATAAAAGTAAATAAATAAAAAAAAGTTTACAAATTTTAGGAAAGATGAGCGTAAACGTGAGGAGCTGTTTAACATAAAATCGCGGGTGGGTGTTAACTACGAAGAAAGAGTGGCGGGAATGAAACCCCAAACGTGCGAAGACGCGAGTGTATGCACGCTCCAAATCCTTGACTCTGGAAACACTATTATTGTACTTAACCCATTGAGCCCTGAATCAGAGTGGAAAGCAAAAAGAGGGAAGATGAAAGAATCAGCGGAACCAGAGCCTATCAGTGTTTCCCTCCACCTCCTGTCTAACCTCTTGGACTCGGAAATCCCGACTGTCCAAAACTTCAAAGGAAAGTGGTCACTCGCGCGAGTCAAACTCAGCCATCTCCAAACTCACCTCACCGATTTCTCCGCCGAGTTCCCCAATGCCTCCACCTCCAACCCTCTCTCCCTCCACCTACTCCACTCCATCACTCAAACCCTAAACGACGCCGTTTCCATCGCCCAACACTGCCAATCCCCACACTTACCCCACGGCAAGCTCAAAACCCAGAGCGACCTCGACTCCCTCCTCGCCACCCTCCATCGCCACGTCACCGACTGCGACATCCTCTTCCGAAGTGGCCTCCTCCTCGAAAACGCCGCCGTTTCTACTTCCTCCAAACGGGAAGCCCTTCGATCCGCATCTCGAAGCTTAATCACCCGTTTGCAGATCGGGTCACCCGAGTCCAAATCCTCCGCTATGGACTCCTTGTTGGGCCTTCTCCACGAAGACGACAAAAACGTCACCATCGCCGTGGCCCAGGGAGTTGTTCCCGTCCTCGTCCGCCTACTGGATTCCTCCACCGACATGAAGGAAAAAACTGTCGCCGCGATTTCCAGAGTATCCACCGTCGAAAGCGGCAAAAACGTTCTAATCGCCGAGGGTTTGTTTCTTCTCAACCACTTGCTTCGGATTCTCGACTCCGGAAGTGGGTTCGCCATAGAGAAAGCTTGCATCGCGCTTCAAGCGCTGAGTTTCACCAAGGAGAACGCAAGGGCCATTGGTTCAAGAGGTGGAATCTCGTCGCTGTTGGAGATTTGCCAGGCTGGCACTCCTGGTTCCCAAGCTTCTGCCGCCGCGGTTTTGAGGAACCTCGCCGCGTTCGCCGAAATCAGGGACAATTTCGTGGAGGAGAACGCGGTGGTTGTTCTTCTTGGTTTGGCTTCTTCCGGAACGGCTTTGGCTCGGGAAAACGCGATTGGGTGTTTGGCGAATTTGATTTCGGAGGAGGAGAGTTTGAGGGTTTCGGTGGTGAAGGAAGGTGGGGTTGAGTGTTTGAGGAATTTCTGGGACTCGGGTCCACCGGTTCCGAGTCTTGAGGCTGCGGTGGTGATGTTGAAGCACTTGGCTTCGAGTGGTCCAATATGTGAGGTTCTGGTTGGTGAAGGGTTTGTTGAGAGGGTGTTGGGAGTGCTGAATTGTGAGGTGCTGGCGGTGAGGATTGCCGCGGCGAGAGGGGTTTATGCGTTGGGGTTGAACAGTGGAAAGGCGAGGAAGGAGATGGGGGAGTGTGGGTGCGTTGTTCCTTTGATTAAGATGTTGGATGGGAAAGGCGTGGAAGAGAAAGAAGCTTCTGCGATGGCATTGTCGGTGCTGCTGATGCACGCAGGGAATCGGAGGGTTTTCCGTAAGGATGAGAGGGGGATTGTGAGTGCGGTTCATCTTTTGAACCCTTCGTTGCAGGGTTTGGATAAGAAGTACCCTGTTTCTTTGCTTGCGGCGCTCGTGCATTCCAAGAGTTGTAGGAAGCAAATGGTGGCTGCGGGGGCCTGTGTTCATACGCAGAAGCTTGCTGAAATGGATGTTCCTGGGTCCAAGAAGCTCTTGGAGAGCCTTGGGCGTGGTAAGATATGGGGAGTTTTTGCAAGACCTTAGAGATCAACTTAATCGTGGTACAGTAACAAATGATGAGTATTCATTGATCTGTATGTATGATGATAGGCGTGTTCAGGTTTTCTTTTACCCCTTTTTCTTCTTGTAATTGTTTATAATTAATAATTGATGTTTGTATGTAGAGGTGAGTTTTGTCATGATTTATCTGAGAACTTGTGTTTTGGTTTAGGAACAATTATCAAGTACATGATTTTGCAGTGCAGCGGTAGAGTACGATCCATAGGGATAGTTCCTAGTTAATTGCTAAAATGGTTTACATATAATGCTTTTACAGTTTTACTTGTGATCCAGTATGTTCAGATTGGGATGTGATTTTCAAGTATGTGTGGATGTCCATGATGGGTTGAAACGGAATGAAATAAAATTGTCAAATTGTTATATGGATATTTTTTGTGATGAAAAGGATGGAAGTTTTCATTTCATGATTGAGAAGTGGTTAAGTTTCGTAGTCTCAAATTAGTGAGGAGAAAAATACAGGTGTTAAATTAAATAATATAATAGTTTACTAATTTCATCGTAAAACAATCTAAATAATAGTTAGCAGCTGATGCTGTTCCTCCCTTTTCCTTTTTTTTTCATCTTCTGCCGTCAATCTAGACATGAAATGGCTAAAGATAACATATTGCATTCGATCTTAGAATTGATTCTGAAATATCTTAGAATTGATTCTGAAATAGCTTGTATATAACTTTTGTTTGCGTATTCACGGTTTCTTTAGCAACCCCAATGGGACTAAAGAGAGGGTTTGGATGAGGAAGATGAGTTGGTGAAATTTGCCTAATTTCCCCTCAAGAAATAATAAATGATTTCAAACACGGCCGGGTTACAACTTACATGTTCATGGAAATCCCAGGACCCAGATCATCATTAATAGGGTGCCCCGTTGTACTTCTACGTGTTTGGCTGAAAAATGTGCGACAGATCCTTTATCCTTATAAATTTCGTATTGGCTATCTAGGATGTTGCTTTCTTAGTGACCATCATGGATTGCTTTTCATTGATGTCTAAATCGTACCTGTTCTTAACCCGATTTCATGAATAGAGGGTTTACCGGATTAGTATTTGATTGGATTATTGAGAGGGTTTGATACTGGGAATTTCCTTAATGTCTTTTTGGTGGACGTTGACACAATTGTCTGTGTGCTCCATGTGCACTTGTTCTTGACCATGTGCATACGGTTTATGGATTGCCCCAAATTGAAGTCTTGTTGTCTGTTATGTTAACAGGTTAGGACCTACCTCTATCGCTCCCTTTCCCTCTCCACTCTTGGGCTTGTCCTTAGTCTTTAAACAATCATCTGTTGAAATCCCCTGCCAGTGAATGAACGAACTGAGTTTCCTTTGCTGCGTTGTCATTATCATAACAAATCCAAATTGGTATAAAATACAAGTATATGGTGACAGCTATATGTGGGGAATCTTCAAATACCGTGGACAGTTTGTAATATAAAGTTCTATTATCTCAGCTGAAAATGTACATTTCCCTAGAATTCCAGCCTCATTGCTTGCCAACTGTATGACACAAATGAAATGCTACTAAAAAATGCCTTGATCTATGTATACGACACTATCCAAGTTACTTTGCCCATGCCCGGTCTTAACAACGCATTCAACTTGAAGAATTAATAAGAGATAAACAAAGAGGCTACTAGTATATCACAAGTTACTAGAGTACAAAATTACTGGAATATCGCTACAGCAACCAGAAAAGCAGGAACAACTTCCAAAATATAAACAAGGTAATTCAGACCGCGATTCATAAATTATCTTTAAAGATGTACGCAAGGGAGATCACTTAAAAGGTGGATTCAACTTTCCAGGCTGCAAAAAACTAGTAAAATCATGTGGGAAGCAAATAATTGCACCTTATTTTCCCTCAGTTGAAAGAGACACCTCTGCTGGCTGAATTTGGTAAGGTCACAGGATTACAGTTTTTTTTTCTTTAAATATTTCTAAATCTTTCTATTTTTTATGTTTATGATTTTTTATTAGTAAATAAAAAATGGGTAAATTTTTATTTGTTATATTAAATAATAATAATAAATATTTAAAAGATACGTAAAAGAATATAATAAAGTTGGTTGTTTTTTGCGGACTGTTTCTGCAGTTAATAATCCTACACATGACATGAACCAACGGAAGCAAATCGATGGGGCTGTCTCGAATTCTCGTTCCTCGCGCAGTTAGGTGACGTGACTGACTTTGCGTGCATTGATTCCGGTTCGAGGCTGTAAATTGATTTTACCATAGTATTGTTTAGACATAGTTTAATTTTATTTAACTCATTTATTAAGGATTTAAAATTAAAATATCAAATAATATCCTTTTTAAATGAAAAGTTATGCTAAATTTCTTAATAAATATGTTTTTCTAGAGCATCTCCGCAATTTAGATATCTTTGGAGTAATATGGACTTGTAAGTTTTTAAGTTACTTTCGTGTGGAGAGTTGAACATGAAATCTTTAGTTAAGCTAAAATAGCTCTTTACTAGGTGATCTATTCACAGTTTTTTTAAACAAATAATGATCAATCTTTACATGAATTTTATAAAAACCTAAATGGAACCTAAAAAATTGAATGAAAGATGGAAAGTTCGGTAGAAAAACCTTTTTCATACCAAATAATGTATATATAACAGCAAATATCCATGCATTAAACCGGTAATTTTAAATAAAGTAAAATATTAAAACATAAAGTTAAATACATGAAAGAATATTACGGGATTATATTTTATATTAAAAGATAAATCAAAATATAAAAATACATATATTTAAATCATTTAACTTGTGACTGGTCAATTTATCATGATCTCAAATTAAAGTATAAGTAGATGTATCATTGTGTTAAATATTTAGAAAAAGAATTTTGTTACTTATAATGATTCTATCCAACTTAAATATAATTGTTGTTAGTGAAAGATATCTATGATTTAGACAAAAGAATTTAATTTTGAAAATTTTCAAAAGTTAGTTTACTTGATAAAATATGTTTATTGATGAATTATATGTCTCATCATGTTAAATATTAATTGAATAAAGTTAAACACCAATTAAATAAATTTATTAATGTTAAAAGTATTTTTAATTGAATAATTAATTTAGAAAATATTTATTTGATATATATGTTTAAATAAATACACATCACAAAATGAGAAAAAATTATATGGCATATTAAAAATGTATATAAAAATATGAAAACTTTTTAAAAATTACAAAAATATGAAGTTTAAAAATTTGTCAATGGCATTTTTTTTTGTGATATTATGTCAATGGCAATTTTTAAGTGTAAATATAAAGATTAAAAGATAAAACAATTAAAAACTATAAAATATAAAGAATTTTCAATAGCGAAAAAAAAAATTGTCAAAAGTGATTTTTCAAAAAATAATAAAAAATTTTAAAAACTAAAACTAGTAAATGTCAAATATATATATATATATATATAAACTAAACTACCACAAATTGTCCATTTAGCTTGAAAATTTTTCATACTTCTATATCTTTTTAAATCTCATATTTTGGTATTAATTTTTTTTCTATATAAAAAAAATAGACAATAACGCTGTTATAAATTAAGGAAAGCACGTAATCATCTCATCTCCAAGAATGAAATTTCATATTTATTAAATAAAGATAACTTTATCTAAATTTTCAAAAGAAATAAGAACTTTCTCTCTCTCTCTCTCTCTCTCTCTCTCTCTAACTTATTTTTTTATATCAAATTCTAAATAAAAAATGTTAACCTAAATCTTTAGAATTTAGTTTAAGAAAATAATAATAATAATAATAATAACAATAATAATAATAATAATAATAATAATAATAATAAAACATTGAATTTTTTATATACTTTTATTCTTAAAGTTATAAATATTTTTTTAAATAAAAATATATCATTTTTGAATTCTTAAACTTAACTCTCTAAATTAAAGTTAACAAAATTCTTTTAAATATCATTTACAAATAAAATTTAAAAAAAGCATTTTAAATGAAAACAAAAAATCCTAAACATTTTATTATAAAGTATATTAAAGTAATTATTTCACTGATAATATCAACTGGTTGAACTATTTTGCTAAAACTGAAAGTTTATTCTTCTTAAGAGTACCAATATGTATTATGATTATGATATGATTTTAAGAAGTGATAATTTATCCTTTCCCAAATATTATGTACATGGGATTGGGGGTGGTAAATCAAATTTATAATCTAGGCTTTCATGTACCATTTGTACAAAATTTCAATCACTCCAGATCTGAAGATTCAATACAACACACTTTGTTTGGATTGTATAGATATGTTAATTACAAGCTTATGGTGAGTGGCAACCCTCGTAGTTCCTTAACGATAATGCATGTTAATGAGTTTGATAGATATCTTCGTCAACCAATGTCCTTTGCGTTTTAGATCTATATTCTCACAAGTTAAAAAAAAGGTAGCTGCATGGTTTTGTAGTCATAATCCAATGGCTTGATTTTTCAACTTATATATTCTTAACATTTTAGTGTGTAAAAAAGTTAAAATTAACAATGAAAACTACCTGCAATTAAATTTGACAATTCCTTTTAATAATATCTTCTCTATTTTTAGACTTAAATGCCTGTTAAATATAAGACTAATACTATATCCGCTTAGTTTCATCTAAATAATATTTTAAATTATATATATATATATATATATATATATATATATATATATATATACATACTTTCTGACATGTAAAAAAAATATTTCTATTTATTTATTCATTTAAAAGTTTAAAATTACATTAATTATAATTTTTTAAATATACCCTTACATTACTTAATAACTCTTAAGTAATAACAAAATATTATTTAATTATTGAAGAGAGTTAAATAAAAGATATAATAGAAAATTGATAAATATTTTACAAAAATAAAGACAATAATTTCATTTCTTAATCATGTGCTACCAACTTAAGTAGATGTGTTATAAAAAAAACTTAAGTAGATGTGTAAAAAAACATATGTTATAAAGAAATTATTAAATAATAAACTAAGAAAATTTAATGGTTACATATATTATATAATAATTAGAAGCATTGTACGTGAATATTACTAGTTTAGTAACGATCAAGGAAATGTCAAATAAAATGCTTCTATTTAAAATTATAGAAAGAATATATAATACTATTAAATATTATATATCTTAATAAAAAATTAATTTTAATTTATTAAGACAGTAATTAGTTAAAATATATTTAATGGTATATGTAAGTTGCCCTAAAAAAATATTGTGTAAAAATAAATTAAAAAAAATAAAATAATAATAATAGCTTTGATTTAATAAAATTAGATCTTGTAGTGCAATAATATTGTACATAAAAGAACATCAATATTTAACTTGGAAAATTCTTTAACAGTGAAGGTAAAATCACATGGACAAACTCCAAAAACTATTCCATTATATAAGGATAATTACAATATCTTTTTCATTCTTTCTATACAAAAGATACTAAATATAGTATTTTTAGTGAGCCTCATTCTTATTCAAATACTATAAACTTTTATAATCCTAATGATGTATAGAGCTGAAGTTTGGTGGTGCTGGAGCTGGTAGAGGAGAAGGAAGAGATGTGAAGCTGCTTGCTCTCATGAGCTCAAAGTATGCATACATTTGCATATGTTGTTGCTACACCTTCCTCTGCATCCTCGATGCTACCTTTTTCTCTATCTTCTTTGCCCACTTTTTCTTCTATCCACTTTCCTTGTCTTCCACATATTCTCATTTTGCTTTTGTAGTTCTTCATTGGGGGCAAGAACCTGAGTGCGGATCATGTCCTCCACTTCCTTAGGTGCAAGAAAAGGGCAACTCCGGTGAGTCTGGTGACAGATGTAGGAAACATGGAGTTTGCAAAGCGGCCTCCCATGCCATAAATGTAGCCTTTATAAAGGCCACCCATTGACCATATAACATCCTCATCAACTGACTCTAGATCCTAAAAAGATGCCTTATCAATCTTTTGAACATAATCATTCTATAATTCAGTTCATATAATTATATATTAGTCTCAAGAATTATTTAATAAACTATTAATAATAACATATAGTATCAATAAGGATGACTTACATATGTAACCTAAGATCATGTATCAACTCACAAGATTTTGTCTCCCTTGCAAGTATGTGTCTCTTAGAACATCTCTCCATGCGTAGGTGGTCTCTTCAACGACTTCTCCTTCAATTTTAATTAAATCACCATTTCAAATATCAATTATAGATTGAATAAAATAAATTTTAAAATAAAATTAAAAATCACATACCTAGTTTGCCTTAGTGCCAACCAAAGTCATAGAGCCATCAATATGCAATGATTCTCCTTTATTTGATGCCCTATTTGTCTTGTTCTTTATAGAGAAATTTTTAAACTAATCCGTACTTCAATACTCATGCAAGGCATGAAGAAAGTTGGGTGTTATCCAATTAGCAGATGATGGGTGTGCATTTCTCTTAGTCGATTTGCGGTGTGACTTTTCCAAGTCAGGAAAATCATCTTTTTGTCATAGGGGGAATGGAAAAGTTGCTTTACATAAATACAATTTCATTAGAAGAGGTACAAGAAATAATATCTAATTACACTTAGCTAAAACTAATTACTTGTTTATACTTTCTAATCTTTGAACCATTCTATCTATGTATCCTTAGATATCTTTGCAAAACTTGTGTAAGGCGCATCAAATATCTTCTTAATGGTGTCTGTCAACTGGTGAAGACCCTTCTGCGGTGGTATCCAACTTAGCACATAGTAAAATAATACAACTATTATAACATTCACATCAAATAATGTTATTAGCCATATTTTGAATTTAACTTATTAAGTGGACACATCTCGTCTCAAACTTGAAAGCGATCTCGATAATGCCTGGGTCTGTGATGATTGTTGCCCACTTACAGCTGGGATAGCATTGGATCCCTCACCTGTGCCTTGTGTAGAAGAAGATTGTGTGGCATGTGTAGTCAGCGATGCAAACTATGAAACTCGTTGTACTAGAGGGGGAGGAGTAACATACATAGGTTGAGCACTATGATAAACTGCTCCTGGCCCCTATCCTGGGAGGTTTGCAGTGTATCTGGTGTGGAGGTGGAAGTGGGAGCAGTAGGTGAAGTGTTGCCACAATCAGGATGAACCATTACCTGTCATATATAAATCAAATATAATATATGTTTAGAAACCAAATACACAAATATACAATGTTGTATCAACATTTTATTTTTACATTACACAAATTTCTAATGTAAATTTCAGCAGAATATCCCCTAATATATAAATATTTTTTTACATTTGTTTATATTTAATACAAAAATCTAAATTTTCTTCACATATAATCTATATATTATATAACAATATATTAATCAATGCATCAAAAACATACACATCACAATCCTAAACTATTCTAGAGCACATCCCTTTATAACTCCACAATATGCATATTCTACAATTTCTGTAAATATAAACAATCCCACAGCACATAGTAATCAAGTTCGAGGAAGGATCTCTACGCCCATTCCCTAGTCATATAATCTTCAGCCCTACAACCCTATCTTAGAAATTTTAAGTCTCTATTATACATCAAAAATTTAAAAACTAAACTAATTAAAAGTTAAAGTATTGTACTATGAACACAACGATGCAGATTATTTTTCAAATAGATGCTTCAACCACTCGCAAAGGCCAAAAAATTAATGATATTAGAGAGAGACAAAGACATGGAGATGAGAGAAAGAAGAAATAATGAAAAGTAAGGAAGAAGAAGAAGGAGGAGACACTGTTTTGATGGGTTTCGTACATTAAAGACGAAAAAATTTATCTCTAAATGATTTAATGAAACGATACATTTTACAAGTTTAATTACAAATATATTTATCTGTCTATAAATCCACCAAAGACCATTGCAAATGAAAAAAAATCTATTTGTAAATAGTCAGATAAAAAGACAATAAAAATAGTCATATTTATAGACAATTTTTTTTGTCTATAACTCTCACTCCAAAATTCTCGCTAATTTTTAAATTACAAACATAAATTTTCATATGTAATTCTGTCTATGATTTTTTGCCTCAACTACAGATCATATAGACGAATTTGATCTGTCTGTAATACAGACAGATTTCTCCAAAAACTAAAACAAAAACAAAAATTTAATATTCATCTGTATTACAAATAGATTGAATTCATCTGTATTATCTGTCTATATAAAGCGTATTTTTAGTAATGATGGTGAAAAATACTAAAATCCACCCATTGCACAAATAAACTATTACCTTTCAATGAACTTTTGTCCAATCTTCATTGTCACATTGTTTGGTTTTACATCTCCCTTTTCCATAAGATCACATGCAAAATGTATCTTTCATTTTTTGTGTCCAAATGAAGTAATTTGTAGAAGTGAGCTTGGTGTTCTCCATTTAATTTAAACTTTTAATTTTGATTCTAAACTAAAGTTATGATGTCACTTGTTAAGTTCAATAAGCATTGTTTCAGTGTACCTTAAAATTTCAAAGAGATAAATAATAATAACTTTGATATAATAAAATTAGATCTTATAGCGTATCGATATTGTATATAAAAAAATATCAATATTCAACGTGAAAAATCCTCTAACAATGAAGGAAAAATCACATGTCAAATTTTAAAGAATATTCCACTGTGTATATAAAAAAGTATGATATCATGTTCACTCTTTTTACACGAGTGACAAAATATAGTGTTTTCACAATTTAGTATATTTTCTTCACACACTCAGGATTTACTTACTATTTTTTTTTTCCTCATAGTTTTCTTTCACTTCACTTCAATAGCTTTTGTTTTTCACCCCTGCTCGATGCCTTTCCTTCACCAATTCAATCCTTTACTTATAAATTTTGGCACAATAGCTATGTCTCCCTCTGCATTTTACATTTTTCAAGTTTGCCACATCGTAATGAAATACAACTTGAACCGAAATCCTACAAAGCTAAATTAACAGAAACCCGAATAACATGACGTTGATTTCGATTAATAAATGTCAAAATAAAATTCCCAAGGATAATGTTATTATGGTGGAGGCAAGATACTTGAAATGTTAATGAAAACAAATGCAAATTCTACATGTAGATTTTAAGTTTATCAGTCATTTGCTATAGCATACTGCTCTGTAAACCTCCATTCCCTGTGTTTAGGTCCTATTATAATCTCCTTGCCCATTAACCTCTTCTAGTCTTACTTCTCATCTTCTATGAAACTTAGAGAATATTGTGTTTGATGTCACTCTTATTGTATGAGCATAATGGTATTTCTGTTTCGGCCACAGATCTCAATTGAGCCATCTAATGCCAGTTGTAGGAGAGTAACAGCACAATTAATCAAAGTACTGTGAATAAAAAATGGACAGCGACTATCCAATTTACAAAATTACAAATTACATGGATGCAAATGGCCTCAAATATTCTAAGAAATAAATTGTATAAGGTACAATATGTACAAAATGGTTAACTGAACATTTACAACTATATGTACAAAAACCACTGAGCGAGAAGCGGCATTTCAGCAGCTGATGTCGAAGTATTTTGGATTAGAAGGGAAATGATATTCCACATGTAACTGCCACATGAAATGATCAATAGATGAGAAAAGAATGAGAAAGGGAGAACCAAGAAATGCAAAACTTTACATAATTGATGCTTCTAGGACTATATTTGAAATCATATTATAATAAAAGTAAGTGCAATGTTCTTTAAGAAGATTAACATCATTTAGTTCAAGATGGTTAACTGAACATGCATTAGTGAAGATACCCTCTGTTAGTGTTTCGTGTAGTACTGATAAATAGGATCACAAGTTCAAAAAAATTAAATAACCAAGGTTTATAATACAAGATCAGAGGTTCAATTACAAGTTTAAAATGCCCATGGATTATACAATTATGCTGAAAAGATCAAGTTGTGTCAAATTTGGGGCTCATTCCTTCATCATATAATGTGAAGCCTAGTTGTGTTGAACCAAGTCACACCCATTTTGTTTACATAACCTGTCTAACTTGCTATCCCAACCGATTGAACCAGTCAGTTCCTCTAGTCCACATTTAATAACTATGCCCATGATTACCCAAGAGTGATACATATTTGCCAAGTTATTAGCGCATGAATGCATTAAAAACACTTTACACATATTTACATACCTTGCCCTCATCAGAATCTGAATGACGCTGAGGAAACACTACCCTCATATCATCATACAAGTAGAAATTTCTTTCGTGTTCATTGTCCATAATATTTCTTCCTTCTGCAGAGGGAGGGTCAGATTTGGACTTGTGAACAGACCTTGAACGTCTTTTAGGGAAGGGGCATATAAAGCGAAGGTGAAGTGCATAAAGCAATATGCGTGTGTTAATAGTATTGTCATTAGCCTTTGAAAAACCATGTAGAAATTTGTCTTCGTTAACCAGGCATGTTCTTGAACACAAGTTTTCTTCCTTACCAGCCTTTGTACATGTTAAACTATCAAACTCTCCACATTTTGAGGTGAGATGATCTTTATCTCCATGACTGGTAACTGAGCTCAATGAGAACTTGGCATCAGTGATGTCAGAATCTGTATGGCCTTCTTTTCCCGTCGTAGAGATTGATCTAGATGAGGATGTTAAAGTGATCTTTTGCCGCAAGAATGTCTACTCTAGATGAATACAGGCAAAGCTCATTAAACATGGAACTGGTAAATTTTTTCAGCGAAAGCTGAAGAAATAACAAAGCATATTACTCACTTTTAAATAAAACATAGTTTCAATTAATTTAACAAAAGCTGGCTTCAGTGTCACTGCCTTTGCAGACTGACCACAAAAGGCATGACAATGCCAAGTAGGAATTAATTTACTGAATCATGCAGTCCACATGAGAACTTGTTCATCTCCATTCAACACATGAAGACACACTAACAAAATGTTTATGACATTACGTTCTATTATACATCAAATCAATCCTTAACAGCTGCTCAAACAGTTGTCACACCAACATAGGCCTTTAATTTTGAGGCTGAGGTATGACACAAAGCAGTTACGCCAAGTTGCTCCAATTAGCCATTCTACGGTTCTACCCCTTAAAAATTTGGTTTGTCTCCTATCATTTACATCTCCAACCAATATTTAAGTAAAAAAGGAATATGATTATACGACATGCAAATGGATGGTTGCATGATGACAGAACTTTGTATATGATATATTTACCCAATCTTACCTTGGTACCAGCTGGCATGTCACTCAAATCATAACTGCAAAAGAAGGTGTGGATAGGTGTCCTCTCTGGATTGCTGAGAACCTGCAGTTATGTCAATTAGTCTGTCACACACACAAATACGTAGAATTCCACATGTGAATCCAGAATATAATTGAGAAACCAGACATCCAGCTGCTTACACACAACACTAATTTTATGAAACGAGCTACAAACTATGGATCTACTGGCATATATTATCTCACCCTTCCTTATGCAATTTAATTATCATAGCAATAGTAGTGATCACAATTCACAAGTACGTTGCAGAATAAATTCAGATTGCTGAGGGTAAGAAGTTAGTTTGGTTATTAACTTACTAGTAATTATGCAGTGAGTTGAAATGGCCAGGGGTAATGAACACTTAGCAATTAATCATGCACCCAGAAAGAGACCAAGCTGCCAACAGTAAGGTTACTTTCATTGGGAAGTTACTAACGATAGCTAGCACAAGAATTTTTGAAATTACATGCTAATTGTTTCTTGATATGTATAGTATGGAACAAATTTATCGCATATCAGATCTTATAAGTAATTTAATATTTCTCAAATATTTGTAATGCACTAGTGGCAGACCAGGAACTAATTCTTCCAACCTTGAAACTGATATTTTGACAACCACCTTTCCTAAACACATCACGTGTCAATTAGTGACTTCTTTTAAGAACTGTATCGGAAATCTTGTTTACCTCCAAAAATCTAAGTTGTGGCATCATGCTACCTTGTGTTTTTATCAGTATAAAAAAGATTGAATAAACAATAGAATTCACGAAACATTAAGTTATGCATTGAGTCTGCAACACTATGCATAACCGTATTCTTGCTACCTATACAGATAAATGCATAACCATTTTCTTGCTACATATAAATATAAATGCATTTGTACTTTTGTTGATAGAAAGGAGAAAATGATGTTCTCAAGTTAAAAATTTTAAAGGTCTTGTAGTGAATTACCAGTTGAATACGTCCTTTCATAGGTATCCGTATACGGCTCTTTTCAGATCGTGATTCATCCATGCTAAGGGTTCTCTGAAATTTAGTGACTCTAGACTTGCTTGATAATAGCTTTCCTGAAAGATTAATTGATGAATAGTAAAGTAAGTACTTGTCTCCGTCCACGCTGGTTACTGCAAATGGTATTTTTTGTGACTGAGGTGAGAAATTGCCGCCAGTTACATTCAGCACAGCAAGAAAGCCTTCAATTTTCTGCACATGGAAGGCATCCAATTACAAGGACAGAAAGGTCACTCAAATTATGCCAACTTCATTAGGAAATTATTGCACAAAGGAGAGACCCAATAATGCCAACCTGACTAACTTTCCCAGATAGTAGGCGACCAGATAACAAAGATTCCTCAAATGAACCAACCAGGGACCTTCTAACTGGCAGTTTACTCACAGATCCACATAACTTGGCATCCTGAGGAGGAAAGCTAGAAGGATGACTCCAATACTCTTTCATATCAATCATGTTATCAGGAATAAAAATCTCAGACTTTTGCTGAACATATTTGGAATTGAACTGCGAGTTACTTGGCACCTCCTGTACAGATAAAATGCCTTGACAAGTTCTCTCAAGTGATTGTTCCGCATCATTAACAAGCAAATTCTCATCATCCAACGTAGTATCAATATTTCTGCATCCTCCCAATTTTTCATTTTTAGATGAATTTTTACCCAGAGGAGACAAAGGGAAGGGAGGTGATGACACCTTTTTTTGTGGTATAGACAATGCTGCTGTTTGAGGCCTTATTTTAGCTGTTTTTTCAGAATCATTAAGTGCTGGAGAAGATTTAAAATGCTTATAAGACCATGGCTCCGTATGTTCACAATGTGAATGGTCACGACTAGATACAATATGGTTTATAGTAGAGTCATCACAGGATGAATATGAAAATTCCTGAAAACATGAAGGCCAGATCTTGGAGTGAATATTGTTGTAATTTCCAACATGAACCTTCTTATACCCCTGTGAAGTATTAGAATTATCATCACCAGCCTTTGAACAACTTTGATAAATACCATTACCAATGTCCAGGGGATCAATTTTAAAATGATCTGCAAGCAGAATCCCATTCAAAGGCGACAATAACCTCTTTCTGACTTGTGACTCAGATGCATCATTTGCATCACTGGTGACATTAAACACAGTTGACGAATATCCATTTCCACCAAAACCATTAACACGAGGGGTGGATGTTCTTATTTGAAAACCTACAGTCCTAGAAATAGGTGTCTGCATAGTTTGCCCTGCATTGACAGACAACCTACCAATTTGTTCCATGGGGTCAATCTTCAATTTACCATCTTTACACATACTTGAAATATGTGATTCCTTTGAAGGCTCTAGAATATTTTTTCTTTCAGAGTTAAGTATATCAATTTGCCTGCAATTATCTATGTCTTCTCCGGCTAACAAGTGAAACTCATAGTTGCTTATGTTGGCAATTCTAGGTGCAGTTTGAACAAATGTGCCTAGTGATGCTGCCACTTCCTCAGCAATGCAGCCTGAAGGCACTTGTGGTAACCCCATTTCTTATTTTTCGGGCAGGGTTCTTTCAAATTTTCAAAAAGGGATCACTTCTTGACGTTACTATCTTTTCATTATCACCATTTTGTTAGTGTGTTCACGCATCAGCATTGGTAAATTCACATTTGAACTGTACTCTCAAAACCACACCAATATCATTAACCAGACCTTACAGCATCATCACGCTAAAGGCACTCTCCTGCAGAAATGAAGAAATTATTTATAAGTTCATACTGATACACAATGCAAGATAACTATATTAATTACATAGAAAATCTGCAACCTTCAAACCTTATCAGATTCCTTACTCATTTTTAAGTACTAAATTGCTGAGGTTAAACCATAGATTAATCTCTAGAGACAACAATTCAAAACGCCCCTTAAGAACGCCCCAAATGATTCCTCGGCAGAATGTCTAAAACCCAGAAAACCAATCCTACAAGGGTAAAAATCACTAGTCCAAAAGTATCATTCCATTCCCATAATCTGGATTAAAAAATTAATAATTGTAAAGCACATCATTGTACTTATTCCTTAAAATCACAAAAGCAAAACATGGAAAATTGCCAAAATGCAGCACCCTCCTCCCATGTTTCTCTAATCCATGTACACAGAAAGAGCTTAAAGCACAACCCAAAAGGGTCTTGGAGTCTGATGAAAAGACTCACCAGAACTCATGGCTCAAATCCATAATAACGCTAAAAATTCAATCTTGCTCCCACAATTCACCAAAAGAACCATGAAAGGAACAAACTTTGAAAACCCCACAACGAATGTACAAGAATTTGCTTGTTCTCGGTCCTCCTAGGTGAGTGTTATGTTGTTGAAAGTCTAAGGCATTACGATATGTGACGTAAAACGTGGTGGGTTGGGGGTTAGGCATTGGTGTATGAAGATAATGACACGTAGAAAGCATCTCTATTAGCAAACATAAACAAATTGTGGGGTATGGCTTAGCCAGAATTTTCTGGCTGTCTGTGTTTGTACTTCGAAAACCACAATTTGCAAAATGGAAACCACAAGTTGTGTTTTTGTGTTCTAAGTCAAGTTGCGGTTCTCTTTTTCCTTCTGTGCCGGTGACATGTGTCAAACCATGTCAACACACGTAAACCCCATCTTTATATTTTTAGGACCATATGCACCTTACCAACCCACCCCCAACACTACTGTTTCTCATTATCATTTTAAATCTTTCCACACTTAATGTTTATAATTTTCCATTATTAAATCAAACTTAATAATTTTTTCATGTTTTTAATATAATATTAATGTCAATTTATAAAACAATAAAAATTTATTCAGAAAATATAGCAAAATGCTAACCTTAAAAAAAAGCTCTTACTCTATCATTTTGGCTTTGCGTATTTTGGTTGAAAACGAACTTTATCCATATGCTTGATTAACATGTTCATTGCGAATAATTCCAATTAATGAATGAGTTTATAAAATATGCAATACTTTATTTCTATTATTATTAAATACTTAGAAAGTATTAATAATAATATTAAATAATGTTTTATTTATGTTATATTTTAATAAATAAATTATTTTTAAATAGTACATATTTATTTTGTATGTAAAAAAATATTTTTTATTAATTTGAGTATGGCAACATTATAGTATCAAATAGTTCTTAAATGATATTAAAATAATCATTCTATTAAGTTATAAATTAAAATAAGAAATATTTTTTATATTTTTTAATATTTAAATAATTTAATATTATAAATATTTAGAAATTAAATTAATGTATAATATAATTCTATGAAAGATTAAAAATTTGAAGTGTTAAAATTTTATTTTTAATTTTTATATATAATAAATTATATTCACCTACCCTCATAAAAAAATTAAATTATTATATGTGCACTAAATTTATGTTGGTATCCAGTTGAAAAATATCAAATATAATAATTTATTTTATAATTTTAGTCTCTCATGTAATAAAAATTAAAAGGATTTGAACATAAATACTTTTCATTCTATTATTTTCTAATAAAATATTTTTAATTTATAATTAAATAGAATACCCACTGATAATTTGTTTTCTATGATGTACAGATTATTTGTATTAAAATAATTATTTTCATATGAATTTAAAATATCTAATTTTTTTAACTCATAACTGTACAAGCATCTAAATCATAGAATGGCGCAATTTTATTAATGAAATATAAAAAATAGATTTTACTTTTATATTATTGTTAACGAGACTTATAAATATAGTTTTATACCTAAATAAAAAATATTAAATAGGATTTATAATAATGTATATTTTTCATTTTATTATTTACTATGTATAATAAAAAATACTTTTCTTTATTAAAAGTATTATATTTCATATAGGGCTTTTTCAATTTTAAAAGTTATTTTTAAAAATAAAAAATAAATAAATACACATGATCAAGAATTATATAAATAAATAAATTTGATTAAAAAAATGATGTAATAAGTTTTAAAAATAGAAAAATATAAATTAAAAAACTATATGAAATTTATAGTAAAAAAAAACTTTATTACTATGATATATAGACTAGATAAAAATACATGTGTCTTATACATAATTTATGTAAATATGAAAAAAAAAAAATTTAAAGCACAAATTAAGAATTTATTTTAATTGGTTCATTCGCATTTCTCATTAAGATCAACAGTATAACTTGTCAACTTTTTTTTTTAAGATTATAATAAAAGAAATATATTAAGGTCTTTTATTAAATGCGTCATTGTAAATTATATTTTTAATATAGTCTATATAATAATAATTTTTTTAAACTCTTTTAACCATACCACAAGACATAATTTATTGTACATAATACCATATAAATTTAATATAAAATTATAACTAAATATATTAAAATAAACATAAATTTATAAATATTTAAATATAAATTCAAACATGTCATAAGATTTATTTATAATAAAGATTATTTAATATTTTATATTAATCCTTTCATTACATAATATAATCATTGATCTTATTAATAATATAATTTATATAAGATGGGAGTTGAAGTACTATAATTTATGTATTACAAGTTTTTATTGAAAATTATAAAATTCAATGCATTAAATGCTTATTCTTTTATAAAAAAATTATCATATACAACTCTTTATCATATATAATAGTGTAGGGTTAAAAAAAATATTAAAATTTTAACAATTTGGCCAAACGGTAAGAACAATCTTCACATGACTTGAGTATAAATATACGTGATAATAATAATTTGAGTAATAAAATGGAAATCGTTATGAAATAAAAAATAATTATTTTATTAATTTCAATTGTTAAAATCTGATTTTAAGTATTTCAATCGTTAAGAAATAAATTATTATTATTATTATTATTATTATTATTATTATTATTATTATTATTATTATTTCAATGTGTACATGTTATATAGATTTTGATTTAATTTTGATTTTAAAATATTTAAAACGTCTAATAATTTTAAGTGTTTAATTATGATGCACAATTAATGAAAAAAAATCATTATCAACTGATTAAAAATTATTTACTAATATTACTTTTACACTATCATTTATTAGAAGTAATAATGTTTAAGCTGAGTAAGGCTAAAAAAGGTTAAAGATATATTTTACTTAAAATATTAATGCAATTTATGATATAGTTCTTGATTTTATTGAAATATTTTATATACTTATCACTTTAATAAAATATAAATTAACATTATTTAAAAACCATAAATCATAAAAAATATTAATCAATAAAAAATGATCTGAGACTGTTAAAAAATTTATCAACTCCGATATTATAAATGAAAGTATTTTAGTGAGACATTTGGTATGATTATTCTTTTTTACAATTAGCACTTTTCAAGATTAAAATTAACTGATGATAATGTATGAAATACACTTTTTCTTGATGCAATTAGTTAATTTTTTATTTTGTTAATTTCATTTTAAATTTTGAAAGTAAAACCTGTTACTCTTTTTTTTTTCTCATCTTATATAGATTTCTAGATTTTTTTTATAAATATTTGTACTTACATTTGTAAAATAAATCATTATCTTTTATTTTTTTTGGTTACGAAATTAAGTTAAAATAATTTTTTTTAAATTATTGTTCAAAATAATTATATTATATATACATATAATTATTTAAAAATTTTAATTTTCAATTATTAAAATATATTTATTTAGTTTAAAATAAAATATTAATGTCTTGCATCGTCTACTAACTATTTCTATTTTTAGTTATATTGCATGCAATGTGTTACATTTTCATGTAAGAGTTAACTAAAATTCTATAAAATAAATAAATAATAAACTACACATTTAAGAACTAATTTTAATTTTTTTTCCCTCAAAGATTAAATTGAAGAGTTTCTTATCTTTTAGATATCAAATTCAAGTTTTAGTCTCTCATCATAGATCAGACTTTTATATAATCAATTTGTAAATATTTTTATCCTATTAATATATTTTAATTAAATTACATTTGTAAACATGAAATTCATAACAATTATCTTTTCCTATAACAATAATTTGTAAAAAATTTTGATAATATGAAAAGTTATACTCTTAATAAAGATATTTTGATTAATTGAATGGGTGCGGTCCATTTGGAATTTGGTTGTATCAGTTTTGTCGCCCGCTAAGCTGTAAGTAAATAAAATTGACGAAAGGGAGATGAAATATTATTACATTAGACGAGACAGCGCTTTTCTAAAAATCATTTGCTAGCTAAATCAAAGAACATTTCCAAGGTCCCGAAGAACAAGTCCTCCCAGAAACTGTACAGCAGAGAATTTAATCCTCTAAATATACAAATGTAAGGATCCCTGTTGTAGATTATACAGCAACAACTTTATGCCAGATGAAATACAAAAAATAGGACCACCACGAAAAAAAATTTTGAAAACCATCGCGAAATACCGAAAAGATGTATCATGGCCTAGATCATTACTTTCCTCATTATAGGATGCCAAAATCAAAAGAAACTGATTATTTGTTCCTAAATAATAAATCCATAGAAAGTCCAACTGTTGATGGCTTGAATGGACGCATGAATTTCCATGATGACGCCATCTGAGATTCTTCTTTTTTGGTTTTGGTCCCTCTGTAAAGTCCTGCACCACCATGACTTCTTACAGGTCCAGATGGTTTTGAATTGAATATCCCAGAACCAAAGGAAGTGTCCGGAGCGCCAAATGAAACAGGCCCTTTATTTGATGCATCCTGTGGATATCCAACAGCTCCATCTTGATGAGGAGGGGGAAATTTCTCACTCTTGCTTTTTGCATTTGCATGAGTCACAACTCTCCACCTCTGAAATTCAGTGAGAAACACATGTAATGTTGCTCAAGGCAGCATATAAGACACTGTTGTAAGCGAAAAGCTTAATTTACCACAAATATCATCAGAACAAACAAAATGCTCACAAAGTTCTGTGTCCTTTAAGAATAAAAAAGTGTATCCCAAAAATTTATTTTAAATGTCAGGGTAGACATGATAAGAGAATCCAAAGTGAAAAATCCTAAAGAATCTAGAGCTCGCTCTTAAGCTCCAGATAGCTTTATAATTTATAAATAATGTAAATCGTGCAAATGGTAAAGTTCCAAGAAAACTTTGTCAGCTTGAGTATAGGTTAAAAAAAAGGAAGCTCGGACCTAAAATAGTCGTGAAAGTGGACATTAGTCCACAAACAGAGAGTACCAAAGATATTCAATTATTCATTTAAGTGTATGACATATGCACGAACTAGGGTGCAAAGGAATAAGAAATAAAAAACAAAAACTGTATGACCAAGTGATGCCATGAGGATAACAAATGTAATTACGCATGGGACTTACATCTAAGTTTGTTTGGATTTCTGCATTGGCTTCAGGGGCTGGAATGGCTCGGCTGCGCTCACGTGCTCTGGCTTTTTTGGCACCATCAATTGCACTAGCTTTTCCATTTAGAGCCTTTTGCCTGAGGATGAAATCAAAACCATAATGAGCAACTACTAACTAGACAAAAGCAGGTCAGAAGTTATTAACAAGAAGAGAAGAGAACCTTCTTGCTTCTTCATCTCTCAGTTTTACATCCAATTCTTTGCTAGGAGGATACTTTGGCAAACTCGATGGTTCACAAGCATAGGGCTCTGTGGTAAAGAACTGCAGATAGAAAACAAATATGAAATGTGTTGCATCTCAAATACAAGGTATTAACACAGTGATCACTCACTTCACTATTTAGTGCAGCTGAGGCAGTGCCACGGTCATCAGGATCTATTGCAAGAAGAGTTTCAGTTAGGGGTAGTGAAGATGGAGGAAAATCCTTGAATGTTTCGGAAATGCAGCGTTTATATGGCTGTTGGGGCTTAAAGATTGTAGCATTGGGCAATTTATACTTCCTCCAATATTCCTCAGATGGAGAGCCACACAATTTAAATATTTTGTGCAGTTGTTCAACCTGGCTCCAAGCATCACAAAAGTCAGTCATGTAACATCCCGAAAATATTCTCATTTCAAGAGCAAAGAAAAAGGGATATTGAAATGCAGACAAAGATATATATTGTGAAGGTGAAAAGATTGAATCAAGTGCAAAACAGAAGTGATATAATGTAAATACCACAAAGGATACAGTACTCTCACAGAAAGGATACCTACTCTAATTACACTGCACTCTCAGATGATAAACTAAATGGTTCTCATTTTCTATTGTTTCACTTTCATCTGTCTTGATCTTTAATACAGTTTCTGTATTTTAGTTGATAAACTACATCTGGTCCATCAAGATGGTAGGTTAGAGCCACCAGCAAACAAACTAAAAGTTTATGACAATGCCCAACACAAGGCACTAACATGGGTTGGTGTCTAAGAGAGCTTTCCAATAAAATGGCCAGTAAAAAATATGCTTTTAGTAACACAAGACCTCAAAAGAGATTCTGGGTAAGGAACAAGATGAATTACAAGCAAACCACTACATCAAACCAATACTTGAAATATTTGTAAACTGATTAGGAGCATCATGGGGATCTCAAGAGCCAAATTTCAGACAATAACACTAATAAACAAGATGACAAACAATACCTCTGTACGGCCAGGCATGATTGGCTTCCCAGCAAGCAGCTCTGCCAAGATGCAACCAGCACTCCAAAGGTCAATACCAACACCATAAAATGTAGCCCCAAGAAGCAGCTCAGGGGGACGATACCAAAGGGTCACAACTCTGCTTGTCATCGCCTGCTTTTGCTTAGGATCATAGAAGGTTGCCAGTCCAAAATCTGCAATTTTGAGGATTCCTTCATTGTCAATAAGCAGATTGGAACCCTTGATATCTCGGTGCAATACACCTCGACTGTGGCAATGCTCAAGACCAGAGAGTAATTGCTTCACAAAGCATTTAACCTGTCATAGAGAATATACTGAGAGACAAATCAGCTTTTCAGTTTAACTTTTCATTTTACTTCATAATATGAATGAGTATATATCTTCCTCCTAGTCTTATTGCTAATTAAAAAGACATCACTGCTTCATACAACTCCACCAAGTACTAAGGGTGGAGATCACAAATCAAGAAGTAAGCCCTTTATGATTTAACATTCACATTGCAAATGTATATGACTGTAAAATGTAAAGTCACCCGCCCTTACATGTAAACTCTGTTTTTCATTTAAAATAGGAGTAGACTAGAAATAAAAATGATAATGTCTTCATAACAACCAATCTACAAGGCTTCTCAACATGCATGAAATATTAATATTTGAAGAGTTATTTCCTAGAAGTAAGATTTCTTCCCATCAGAATGGAAAGCAAAAATATTCCAAATTTGTAAGAACCTTATTTTATGATGTGACATAATAAAGGAAACTTCATAGTAGCAACATGGTCAAAGGTAATTTAAAAACACCGTGCGAGAAGCTCAGGGCATCAAGGAATCTTGAAATAAATACAAAACTAAATATGCTTAGAATTTTGCATGGGTCCCAACATCACCAAGAAAGCTCTAGGAGAAAGATAAAAAGCCTACACTCTAAGAAGAAAATTAATGTCAAAAAATGAACAAACTTTTAGTGCTAATCATAGAAAGGCAACAAAATCGTGACATGAAACACACCTAAATCACAAATTCACAATGACATATCTCTGAAGGTCAATTATAACAAAAGCATGCGAAAACACATTAAACCAAGAGCAAACAGCAGTTTAAAATTGTGGTACCTGAGGTTCAGTGAACTTGACACCCTGGCCAGCTGCAAGCCCTGCAAGATCATGCTCCATGTACTCAAACACCAAGTAAAGACTGCAAGACATTCTGGAAGTAACCAAACCCTCAAGCTTTACAACATTGGGGTGATCAAGCCTCCTCAAAACAAGTATCTCTCTTGCCATGAACTTCACACTCTCTGGCTCCAAATTATCAAATCTAACTTTCTTCAAAGCCACAATCTTCCCCGTAACAAGGTCTCTAGCCTTGTATACATTGCTATATGTCCCTTGCCCAATCTGAACAACAACAACAAAACAAAAAGCACGGACTAAAAATTGATCCATTTTTTATTTTTATTCAAAAATAAAACAAGAAAAAAAAGAAAAAGAAAAGTTTTGGAAATGGAGTTAGGTGAAGCTTCGAAGCACCTTAGCAAGTTTCTCGAACGTGTTCGCGCGACGAGGAGTCCAATCGCCGATTGCCTCGCCGGCGACGGCCATCAACCAAGACGGCCAACCCTGTTGAGTCACCGCGCACGGATCGAGTCTAGGTTTCCGCCGCTCCGGCGCCGGAAGAGTTCCCGGAAAATCGCCGGTGTGACGATTTCTATCCCTCTCTCGAACCCTAACGGCATTATTACCTTCGTCAGCATCGACGTTACGCTTTCCGCTCCGGCGATGTCGCTGAGCTCCGGCATCGCCCGGCGTCCCAAGCACGCAACCCATGCGTCAGGTGAGGCGGCGAACAATGGCGACGGCAGAGGAGGCGTGCGAAAAACACATGGAATCGGGAAAACGAGCAAAGGCTGGGATGAGGAAATGGCCGTCGCGATCGGCGGAGAGCGACGGTACTTAATCGGGAGAAGAAAGAGGCCGCGAAAGAAGGGGAAGGGGGGAAGGGTGAGCTTTGTTGAAGAGTGCTGCGTGTGTGATGGAGGAGCAGTGAATAGGGCGCAGCGAAAGGTTTGATTCTCTGCTACGTCTGCAGGTTGAATAAACGACACAGCGTAGTGATGAAATAACGGAAATGCCACTGCGTCTGAAAGTCTGAGCTGGGGTTGTCAGTTAAATGGTGGCTGTGGAAGGAAGAGGCAGAAAGTCCAAAACGACACTGCGTGATGACGTCATGAATTTTGGGACCAAAAAGGTCAAGGCGATGCCATAAAAGTAAAAGGGGGGGAAATTTTGGCTTTCTTTTTCGTGGAAAAGAAGTTTCTCTTTTTATTTATTATTTTCTTTTTTTACAATTCTGATTATTTGACTTTATGGTTGGGACCAGTTATTGCCATGTTTGAAGTGTTCTAAATTCTTTCAGGAATTTAGGTGCAATGATTTAATAGACTACAACCAATGGAGAACGTACTTAATGGTTTCAATTCAATTCCCAAATTGAAATTTTTCATCAAATCACTGACAAATTGAGTTACTTCCACCCACCATGCCCAACGCCATAAATTCTGCCTCTACATTCATTGCTCCAAACACAACACACTTCTTTTTTTACTTTCTCCGTTTAATATTTTAATTATTATATTATGATAATTTTTTACTATTTTATACAATTCATACGTAATTAATCTTTTTTTTTTTTTACCTTTATTAATTAAAATGCGTTTGGTTGAAAATTAACTTAACTGTTATCTAATTTTTTTAGTGTGCTTATTATCACTCCTAAGTATCTATTATCATTTTTATTTAAGAAGTTTTTGTCTAAATTTTTATAACCACATTGATAAAAGGGATATTGTAAAAAAATTGCTTAAATAAGAGTAGAAAAAAAACATGACAGTGACAAGACATTTCTTTAATTTCTTATTCTAACTTTCTTTTTCTCAAAAATGGAAGGAAAACACATTTTATGAACTGATGTCCTTATCAGTTACGAAGACAATTGTGATATGATTTTATTAATTTTTGGGCTTTATCATAATTAAGTATTCATACTATTATAAATGTGTGAAATAATTTAAAAAATTATAAAAAGTAAAGGTATAATGGAAAAATAAATAAATATTTCATTGAACTTGTAAAGTTACACATAAAAAGAAAAAATATATTAATTTTGATGAATTAATTTTTTATAAAAAAGAATCAAAGATAGTATAAAAAATTAAATAACACTATTTATAAAAAATAATATTAATTAAAATTTAAAATTATTTTTTAAAACCCCTTAAATAAAAATGGAGGAAGTATTTAATTGATTATTACACTTCTCATTTAATGTATTAATTAATATGAGTTATTGAATAAATAAGTACATTGAAAAAGAAAACACATTCAATATTAAGAGTAAATTATAAACAAAATAATTGTTTGCAAAATTTATAAAGTGACAATAACAACAGACAAATTAAAATTAGTAAAGTATAAAAATGGAGGAAATATCATTTTTTTCATTATAAATTTTAAAACTCATTGAATTTTAATTTTTTAAGTCAATTGATTTTCTTAAATAAATTTGGTTTTGATACTAATTTTATTTTATTTAAAATTCTTGAATTATTACTTTTTATCTGAATATTTTGAGAATTTATTATATAAAAAATATATGGTGAATATTCACTCATTGCAAAAACAAAAGTTTATTAATTTGACCGTTAAATTAAAAATTTTCATTATGCATTCAAAATTTTTAAAATTTTATATAATTTAAGAATTAGTTAATACTTCATCAATTAAATTTATTTTAATACATAAATAAAAGTATTAACAAACAACATTTATTTAATTTCAACTGTAAAAACAAAGCCTAAAATTTAAATTTAATAATTTTAAAAAAAGTAATTTTATTTTTAAAAGTAAATATATTTGTTTTAAAATGATAATTTTATAAAATAATAAAAAATTATTAATGTAATATCTAAAAAATTTAAGTTTTGTTTGAGAGTTTAAAAATAATAAAAAGAAAGAATTTGATAAATAAGGAAGGAAGAATAAAAGTTAATACAAAAATTCTTAATTTAAAACAACTACTTTTATTTAGAAACTCTCAAACAAATATTATCATCACATGAGTATTTACTTTTTTTCTCTTTTCTTTCAAAAACTAATTTTTAAACAAATCTTAATTATTATTGAATACGTGAATCATTTGTGAATTATTTAAGATTTTTAAGTTGTTATAATTTCTGACTTTTAAAATTATGAAGTTATAATTCAATAATTTTTTATTATTTTAAAATTACAATTATAGATAATATTTATTTATTTTTAGTATTAACGTGTTTATAATTTTTATTAGATTTTTTTTTTTTTGTTTTAACTCGCAGTCCATCTCTAAATGGAATGAGCCAAATATTTTAACCTAACCCACTTTAAAAAATGGTTAGCTTGGCCCAACCCACTTTTAGACAAGGCAAGTGACCTATATTGACATCCATATGAGCAATTGCATAAGACCAAAATATTTTAGGTAAATTAGCCTAAAACATTAAAGCACACCTAACATTCATAAGAAGTTTGTGTTTTTCTTTTCTATAATAAAATTCTATTGTGAGAGTTTTTAACTTAACTAATTTGATGAACAATACATTTCCTATTATAAAAATTAGACATTAAATTTTTTTCATTATTTGTTTTTATGAACTTAATTTAATATTGAATTAAGTTTCAACTAAAGAGAAAAATATACGGAAAGCGATTTGAACCTCATATTTTGCTTTTAATAGATATATCCAAGTATGCTTAGAATAGTCATCAATATTGGTAAAAAATTATGAATGCCCATTAAGAGAAAATGGACACAAAGTCCTATATATTAGCATGTATTAATTCTAAACTAGGAGAAGAACAATTACTACTTAAAGGAAATCAAAACTTTTTTGTTTGACAAAATGACAAATATTATATACATCATTTTTATTACAAGTAATGAAAAGAAATTGTTGTTTTAAAAGAATAATCCTAATAATTTATGGGTGTACAAGTCTATAATCCCAATGGCTATATTTGTTATTAATAATACTACAGTTAGAAGTATAAACAAAATTGTCTTAAATATATGGCGTGGGTGGCACAAGTTTACTTAGAACATATAATTCCCCTTCAACTTTGGCTACACTAATACTTTTAAATGCACTGATATTTTGAATAACACATATATCATTCATAAAATTTAAATTTGTAACAAGATTGAAATCTAACTTGGTAATTGAAATAACATTGAATTGAAACGTGAGTATATAAATAACATAAAAAGGTACAAATGAATAAGAGAAATGTTTAGTTTTTGAAGACGTGGAAGAAAGATAATTGTCATTAGAAAGACTTACTTTTGTAGAAAAAAAATATTTTGTAAGAAGAGAAATATGAAAGAGAAATAGAGATGTGATTAGTTGTACCAAAGTCAAGGATCCATCTAGTTGGATTAGAATTACCATTAGAATCTTGTTGAGGAAGAAATGTAAAAATACTCGTGTATTGATCAACAAGTTCTTTTTTGTTACAAGTTATGTTGACAACTTTATTGGTATATTTTGGGTTCTTAAATGTGAACCTAATTTAGAAGTCGTGCTTCTTGTAGCACACATCAATTATAAGTTCACTCATTTTCACAATAAGAACACATCTTCTTACTTTATTGTCTAAAATTATCTTAGCCTTTCTTGAAATAAAAATTAGGGTCAAATCTATTTTGAAGGAACTTTGTATTCAAACAAATTTAAACAAAAAATTGATTATCGTCACCATTATGTCATTACTTTGATTGTCATCATCATTATTTATTGTTGTTCCTATTTTTATTATCATCACCCTTTTGTCATTACCTCTACCTCTATCACTCTTTTGTCTAATCATTATTACTATTGTCTTTATTGCTACATGTAAATTATATTTTATAATTTAGAGCCAAGTAATTTACTCGTAATTATCCTTTATTATCTTAAGATATTAAAATCAAAATAAAATTCAATTTTGAACTATAATTGTAAGCTTTATTTCTTTATTCAATCCAAACCATGAATTATAAATTGTAAACAAATTCTAAACTACAATTCCAATTTCATGTACCAAAATTTTGTTTAATGAATAAAATTAGAGTAGTAATTATAATTCCAATTATGTCTAAATTGGAATTTATTCATATATAATCATAATTTGTGTTTCTTGTGCAAATAATTAAGCTATAAAATTATAGTTTTAAGCTGAATTCTAATTTTATTTTGACGCTTCTAATTATATGTAATTAATTATGTTTTACTAAAAAAAAATTGATTTAAAGGTGGGGTGATGGATAAGGAAAAGGACAACAATGATAATGGCCCCAAGGGTGTTAACAAGGACAATGGAGTGGTGTTGGGAGTCAGTGATATTAGTATGACAATAATGACATTGGTAGTTATTATGGTAACAATAGGAGAAATGCTACACTAAAAAGGATTGTCAAAATAGTAGTAGTGATAACAATGATAATAATAATGCTAGTAAAAGTGTTAGCAATAACAACTATAAAATAATGGCATTGAGGAGTGATTAAGGTGCTAATGAAATCAATAACAATTATAGTAATGATAACAATGAAAATGACAAACAAAGGTGTCTGAGTAATTAAAATAAATAAATAAATGTCAAACATGAAACTAAGGCTAGGAATTATGATTTATAAGATAAGAATTAAGAATTAACAATGATAGTTGCAACTTATATTAAAGATAAACATAACTTAAACAATATTATTAAATATTTATAAAAGAGAAATTGTCATTTAAATTTATTAAAGTAAATGATAAATTGTCATTCTACACTTTATTTATGACATTTAACCTTTTTTTTTTATTATTACAATTGTTATTAAACTATTTAAATTGGCTAATTTTTTCTTGATTTTATTGTAAGAAGTGGTAACAATATAACTTTGATAAAAAAAAAATGTCTAGGTGTTAGACACCAATTTTTCTTCTTTAATTTATTCAACATTTGGCATCAAAGCAAATGATTGAGAGCCAACTTGCCCCAAGCAGCATATAGTGCAAGTTATCTTTATGGTTAGGGACCATTATGAAGAGACATCAACAATGTATTGTTAACGGACTGTATTGTTCGTATTTGTTGGTCTAGGACCATGGCAAATGTTACATCTTCAACTAGCTTGATGGAGAAGTTGAACAATAAAATTACGATACCTGGAGCATGTGTATAAAATACTATATGCTTGGACAAAACTTGTGGGGTGTTGTTGGTGGTGTCAAAACAACCGCACCAACTAACGAGAGAGAGAAAAATAAAAGGGAGATTAAAGCTAGAAAAGTTATGTATGTATTTTTTACAATGAAAGAGAGCAAGACAACCATGATAAAGAGATAATATAAAAGAAAAGAGATATCATCGTCAAGACGACCAATGTTAAAAGTGTGTTAAGAAAGGTCACTTTGCTCGAGATTGTCAAGTTGAAAAGGTAAAAAGTAATGTTGTTACGCTCAATGAGAGTGAGATTTTCAATCACTGTTTGCTGTAGGATAATCTAATCATGACAATGAGTTAGATTATGAAGAACTCCAACAACATAATGGTAGGAAATTGCAACATCATGTACGGAGGAACTGGCAGAAGATTTCTCTATAGCTACTTTACTTCACTGCAGTCAGTTGACAAAGTCACTAAATACTTAGATTCTTCATCTTTCATATCTTAGACATGTTGATGGCGAGCAAGAAGAGGAAATGACTATGCCGAAACTGGACTTGGCCTTGAAGGAGTAGAGGCTCTTGCGAGCTAGGCGGTTGTCGAGGTTAGATCATTTGAAGGAGGGCAGTAAGCGATCGGAGAAGGACGATGGCATCCTGCACGGTCATTGTAGTGGTGGTTGTGGCTTAAGATTTGCTTGAACATGAACGAGTTATGGATCAAGTGAAAACCAACGTCACTATCGGCACGTTTGTCAACGAGTTTCATTTGCCCTCAATCACCAGTTGAAAAGATGAGTTGGAATTGCATGAAAAAATGGGAGAAAAATTAAGAAAAGAATGAGAAATATAGGGATTTATATTTTCCGGCAGAGAGGTGATGATAAATAAAATATTGCATAAAATTTTTTTAGAGATACGTGATTTGTTATTGTCCAACTTTCTCAATCTCGTGATTCTAGTTATCTCAATTGACAACTTTCTCTATCTTTCTCACCCTTTATGCAATACCCATATATGACTTGTGTCACTTGCCAACTATGCTTTTAATTTTCTTCTCTTTTCTCTGTTTTTTAGATAGGTATTTAATATTCTAACAAAAGAATATAATAGTATTTGATATCATTAGTGGATTGACATGCACGTGATAAGTTATTCTATTTTTTAAAATCTAATTATTATTAATGTTACTATAAATGAATAAATATTTTATGATGTTATCTCTTCTATATTTATATAAAAACAAATAAGTAATAAATATTAAGAATGTGTTATAAAATGATTATCATATAACATATAAAATTATTTAATAATTGTATAAGATATTTTTTATGGTAATAATTGTTTAAGTTTTGTTAATTATATTGCTTAAATAAATTCACTTAACCATATTTTTTTTATATATAAGCTTTTTATATTTGGCATATAAAATATTATTTATTATTAAATAGTACAAATTAATAATGTCAAAGAAATATAATTCAACTATATATATATATTTGAACTTTAACTTATGAACATAAAGTCATGGACATATCGATACTCATATTTTTTTAATAATATAGCTTCATATATTTAAAAACTTTTAACTTTTAAATATAATATAACTTCAACTTAATAACAAGTAGTCATGAAAATATCAATTGTCATATTTATTATAATTTAAATATGAAAATGGTCAAATAAATTAAATATTAAAAAAATAAAATGTTATTCATAAAGAAAAAAGTGTAGGAGAAGATCGAAACTGCCAATATATGAATTTAAATTAAATTATTCTATTACTCAAGCTTTTGCCATGTACAAGTAGTTTTTTTTTCTCGTTAAATTGAGCCACTTGCATCACTCATATTACATATATATATATATATATATATATATATATATATATATATATATATATATATATCTTGTACAAGATTTAATTTATGTAACTTATCTCTACATCACATATTTTAAATTTTTTATTCTCTTCCAATATGGTATTTGAAAAGCAAAAAACACAAGAGTTCTTAACAAATGACACTCCCAATTCTAACCCTGAGAGCCAAAAATCTAGCAAGGATGAAGAATATGAAGGCCTGCAAAGTGAAAAAAAAAGTTGATAGAAGCATTAAGTGGATGCACAAAAGCAACAAAGCCACCTATGGCCAAAAAAGTTATTTACATTGATGTTAGTGTCACTACCAAAAATCTGAGAGGGGCTAAAAGTTGGACGTGAAAGCACTGCAAAAATTCCTACTTGAGTAGTTATACCAAAATTCATTATCAATTTTTTGGTGCTCCACCAGGGAAGAAAATGAGGATCTAATGATGTCTAGCAATGCTGAAGGATAGGGAAGCGTACAAATAACTAAGAAAAAGAGCTCGAGAAGCAGAGAAATTTGGTGTCAGTTCATCTCTGAAGTGTTCCACTATCAGCAAAAAATAAAGTGGATAATGTTTCATGCCTACTAAGATGCTTTTCACCTCTTAGAAAGAGCTGATGTTGATATAAAAGTTATGAGAGAGTTGTATGCTAATAGAATTCCATTTAATGTTTTGAGAAATCCGCAATTTGTAGAGATGGTCCAAGCCATTAATAATGACTCTAAAGGTTACAAGTCTCGTTCTTTTGAAAAGGCAAGAACAGTTCTGTTAGATGAATGCTAAAGAAATATCGAGACTTAGCTCCAATGAAAGACACTTGGTATAATCAAGGAGTGTTTATCACTTCTGATGGACGAGGCAATGTCAAACACAAGCCACTGATGAACGTGCTTGCTATTAATAGTAGAGTATTAATGTTTATGTATGCTGATGAATTTTTCAATGTTGAAAAAATTGGGATTGCTAGTCCCCCTATGTTGTTCACACTTTAAATTTAATTTTCAAAGACTTTTTTAAAGCATTTGAGTGGTTGCAAAACACGTACAAAAAAGGAAAGGCTATAGTAAAGTACACAGTTAATCATAGTCAATCTTTAACTATGTTTAGAGCAAATTCAATGCTTGAATTGCTAAAGGTTGCAAAGACCAGATTTGCCTCACATTATATTTTACTTAGGTGGTTATTTGAGTGTAGAGAAGTTCTTATTACAACTATTGTTCTTTAGTTTTGAAAAAAAAAAAAAAAGAGTTAAACAAGGAGATGAAAACATAAGAAAAACGGGTGTCTTAATTGCTGAAACAATTGGTAGTGAAGATTTTGATATGATATTGATTAATCAAGTTTGTTAATGGTGAAGGGTAAAAAATGAGAGAATTTTATGAAAAGATGGTTATGATGCTGGGGGAAGTCTAAGATATAATGAAAAGAAACAAATATGCATCTTGTTGTGCTTAAATGAAGACTATAATTATTGCAAGGTAGAAAAAAATGAATTATACAATTCATTGCTTGAGTTTTGCATTAACCTCCAGATTTAATTATTTACATCATCTTGGGACACCAGCTCCAAGTGGTATGACAAGATAAAAAGGTAGTCACTGTAGTAATGTAAGCATTTGAAAAGATAACTGAAAGTTCAGAGAAGCAAAAGTTGTTACGTAAACAATTTGTTAATTTTCACACAAAGAAATGATTGTCTGTTATGTCTGCAGCTCAAATGGATGCTGCAAGTATGGATGCCATTGACTAGTGGTCTAATTATGGATCTAAAACTTCAAAACTCTCAACAGTTGAAAGAGCTTGGAGTAAAAATTCTTGTATGTATTCACAATGTGAACAGGAATAAAATTAATTGTGTAAGAGCTAATAAACTAGTCTTTATTCATTCAAATATTCACTTGCAGTCTCAATTTTCTGAAAGTTACAAGCATGGCTCTTCTAAAAAATAGGATGTAAATCCATATTACACTTGCTTAGAGGAGTCTTCTATAGGACTAGAAGATATGAAATGGGACTATGGGAGTTCTATATAAACATAAATGAAAAAGTGCAAGAGAAAAGAAAAGAAATGAAAGAAGTTGTTGCCAAAAGTATCACTAAGAGAGGAATAAAAAACTACAATTGAAGCTTTTTATTTTTGTTCTTTGCTTCTTTACAAATACCTTGTTCAGTTTTTTTGTTTAGTTTATCTTTACTTTTCATTTTTATAATTTGGTCTTGTAGTGTTTTATAGAGTAATATGACATATGATTTATAAAAATTGCATGAGGATGTTGGGCTAGCAATTTTTAATAACGTTTATTTTTTGTACTAGTAAATTGAAAACACTTATGTTGAATGTTTTATGCAAATTTTGTCATGGTACCCTGAATATAGTGCATTGCCATTTAATATTAATTCTTGCTAACCTAAATTTTATGTATAAATGATATTTAATTAAATTTATATTATAAAAGTTGTTGCATTGATTGATATATAATTCTTTTATTGATAGTGTACTAATTAATATTTTTTAGCGTACCACGTACCTAAATGGCATACCGACTATGTATATCCTCCACATACCACAAACTTAGTAAGGTAGCATACCACATACACTTGTATCATGTACCCGAAGAGTACTGCAAATTATGTGACTATTCTTCATAGTACTAGAGATGGTAGAGAATGACAAGGTTCCTATCACCCTAGGTAGACCCTTCTTACCCAAAAGAAAGACCATTATAGACATCTAGTAAGATAAACTAACTTTAAGACCATTATAAATGTTGTTAAAATCTTTGATTATCTTAACCATCCCTCTAGTTTTAACTCTTGCAATGTAATTAGCACTATGAATATTACTTCCCCTTCTTTAGATTTTGTGTAGTTGATGGAAGATGCTTTGAAGCAGATTTTTGTAGTTAAGAGAGATGTGTTATTAGAATCTAAAGAAGTAATAGATAAAATTCTATCTTTGGAAAGAGGAACTATAGGAAGATGGCCAACACCTAATTACTTTGAAGATTTAGGAGAACATGTCCTGCAAAAGTCTAAGCTATCCATAAAGGAGCCTTTAGAGCTGGAGCTTAAACCTCTTTCCTTTAACCTTAAATATATCTTTATTTCTCTTCTTTCTTCTCTTCATGTAATAATTTCTCTTGAATTGATAGGTGTCATGTAAGAGTAGTTGCTGAAAGTCTTAAGAAAAAATAAGGAAACGTTTGGATGGAGCATTCATAATATTAAGGGCTTTAATCCCTTAATACACACCCATTGAATTCACTTAGAAGAAATTTCAAGGCAAAGATGCAATCTTGAAGGAGGCTCAACCTCAGTCTAAAGAAAATAGTGAAAAATTAAGTAATTAAGTTACTTAATGCTGATATTATTTTTCTTATTTTTGATAGCCATTGGATAAGCCTTGTGAAGGTTGTACTAGAGAAAAGAGAAACTACAGTTATGGAAGACGAGCAATAGGAACTCATTGTTGTAAAGGAAATTAAGTGGCGTATGTGCATAGATTACAGAAGCTTAATGAGGCCACCCACAAAGATCACTTTTCTTTGCCAATTATTGATTAATTGTTAGAAAAGTTACCTAAACATGAAATTTATTGTTATTTGGATGAATAATTCAATTGTATACAAATACTTGTGACATTAGAAGATCAAGAGAAAATAATTTTTACTTGACCTTATGGTACTTTTTCATATAAACATTTTTCATTTGAGTTATATAATTCTCCTGCTACTTTTCCAATATGCATAATGGCTTTGTTTTCTAATTTATTAGAGCATTATATTAAAATTTTTATTGACGATTTTTTGTGTATGATGTTAATTTTTTATAGTTATCTGCATAATCTTGATTTAGTTTTGCAAAGATGTAAGGAGATCAACTTACTTTTAAATTGAGAGAAAGGTTAATTTGTGGTTGATGAGTGGGAAGAACTTTATTTGTTTAGAGTTTGTAAGGATCATTTGATTAGGAGGTGTCTTCTTGAGAGTGAAACTACTACTATTCTTGACCATTTTCATTCTAAAGAGACAAAAGGTCATTTTAATACTAAGATTGCTCAAAAAGTTTTGCAAAGTAGTTTATACTAACCAACACTTTTTAAAGATGCTCATAATTGCAAAATCTTGTGTTAAATATCAAAGGAATGACAATGTGTCTAAAAGAAATGACATGTCCTTCAATAATATTTTGATTTGTGAATCATTTAATGTTTGAGGTATAAATTTTATAGGACTATTTCCTAAGTCATTTAATAATATGTATATTTTGGTTGTTGTAAATTATGTTTCCAAATGGATGGAAGTTATGACATTACCTACTAATAATGCTAAATGGGTTACAAAGTTTCTAAAAAAATATTTTTACAAAATTTAGAATCCATAGAGCAATCATTAGTGATGGTAACATCTATTTTTGTAATAAAAAATTTGAAAACCTTTTAGTAAAATATGATGTCACTTACATGGTTATCACTTCATACTATCCTCAAACTCGTGGATAAGTTGAGATGTATAATAAAGAGTTGAAAAAAATCTTAGAACACAAAGTTAATAATTCTAAAAATGATTGGTCTTTAACTCGTAGATACTACGTTTTGAACTTCTAAAAATAATTCTAAAAATGATTAGTCTTTAAAATTTTTATTAGCATGTCTCCTTATCTCCTTACCTGTTGAGAGTACAAAGTCATTGGACTTTGAAGTTTTTCAACTTTGATTTGCAGTTTACAAGTGAGAAAAGATTGTTGCAACTTAATGAAATGAATGAGATGCACTTTACATCATATGAAAATGCCAAAGTTTACAAGCAGTACACCAAGAAGTGGCATAACAAGCACATCTTACACCATGAATTTTGAGTGGGAAATAGAGTGGTGGTCTACAACTCGTGACTATGATTATTTTCTAAGAAGTCAAAGATCAAGTTGCATCACCACTCTTACATAGTAGTCAAGGTCATCCCATACAAAATACTAGAAATCTTCAAAGATGGGTGAAATATATTATAGATTAACAAGCATCATTGGAGACTCCATTGTATTTGATGATATCAGTCAATCGGAGAAACTTTGTCAGATGGAGATTGAGATCTTCGTTGGGCATGTCTCCAAACTGTATAGAGTTCTAAATCATGGTTATGAGTGTTGGTTTCAATTCAAAATTATTGGCCTCCACGTTAAGAGTCGTGATGCTTCTAATAATGCCTCTAGTAGTGGGTGTCAGGTAATTTTGAATTGATCTCATTCCCTCTATCATTCTTTGCTCTCTCACTTATTTCCTTTGTCTACACGTTATTCTCTCAATTTTTGGATCAAATAAACAAGCTGTAAAACATTTAGAACGAGTGAACATGCACTAAAAAAATTATAAATAAAAAATAAAAATAAAATAAAATAAAAACAAATTAAAAATAAACAAAATAAAATTAAAATAAAGCAAAACACGAATTGCTCAAATCAATTAAATTCAAGATTTTCTCAATATTGAAAAAGTAATTCCTATTAACGGCACCAAAAACTTGTTCAATGGGCAACTGTACCCATTGAAAAGTAATAAAGGGTTCTAAAATAAGTTCCTAAAATATCGTTTCACATGGATTATTTTCTAATTACTAAAAATTTTCTAAATCAATTGTTTGAGCTTCAAAGATATGAAATTAATTAAAACAAAAATTTATAAAATCAATTATAAAAACTAAGAACAAAAAATACAATACACGTCTTGATTAAATTTAGGGCATATGAGTTTTTTCATTCAATCCTTTACGTCATTTTTTCGTTTAACTCTATATTTAATTTTCTTATAATTACCAATCATTCATACAATTATTATTAATTCCTCAATGATCATGCAAGATATTAATTCAAGAAAGCTTAAAAAATATATAAACTTGTTAATTTAATAACGATTGAAAGAGAAAGATTGATTTGGTTTACTTAATCTTTTGTCTCATTTTATCCTATAGTCCATTAACTAATCGAGGTACGGTCGCTTGACAATATAATTAATTAGGATTATAATTATGTACAATAGGATAAAAGCTAATCAAGAACGAAAATCAAATATATATTCAAATTTCAAAATCCTATAAATTTATGAATAATAGTTCTCATAACCCTAGTTAAGAACTTAGTTACTCATACTAAAAAAAAGAACTGAAACAATCATAAATAAAGCCATAGAGAAAAATAAAGTAGAATAAGATGAGTTTTCAATTTTTAAGTACGATCGTTTGAAGCTCCAAGTCTTGTTAAGAGTATGCCAGAGATCCTATGTAAAAGAGATCAGATGAGAGGTTTATCAAAGAGCAAAAGACAAAATGTCAATAGTGTAAAACAGGATGCCTCTGGTCTCTCTTTTATAGGATTTGAAAACCCTAAAAGCTTTTCATAATAGGGGTTCCCACATATAAGTAGGATCGTGCAAGGCCATAAACACGACCATACATGGGCTCGAAGCATCCCATGCTTGTTGAAAGGGTCTAGGCATACTGACTGCTGCGAAGCTCTGATCTTTCATCAATTTGGGCCCAAAACACATCCAAAATTCACTTGTGCCCTCTTCATACTAAAAATCACAATTAACATGTAAATTAGTGTAAAACCTAAATAAAATAAAGATCAAACATGAATATATGGACTGTAAAATAAGGCATAAATACATACTTATCACTAATCATATGTATATATACTATATGAGGTGAAACAATTTCTCATAAAGAACTTTGATATGAACGATATAGATGAGACATCTTATGGTATAGGCATTAAGATCCATAGAGAAAAATCTCAAAGCATTTTAGGTTTGTCTCAAGAGACCTATATCAACAAATTTTTAGAGATGTTTAGTATGAAAAATTGTTCGCCAATTGTAGCTTCCATTATAAAAGGTGATATACTTGAATTGATTCAATGCTAAAAAAATGACCTTGAGTGGGAACACATGAAAAATATTTCACATGCTTCAATTGTTTGAAGTCTTATATATGCTCAAGTTTACACTAGACCTAACATTACTTTTGTTGTTGGAGTTTTAGAAAGATATCAGAGTAATCTAGGTATTGACCATTAGAAAGCTGCAAAGAAGGTAATGAGATATCTTCAAAAAAACAAATGATTACATGCTCATGTACAGAAGGACTGATAATTTGGAGGTGATAGGCTACTTTAATTCAAACTTTGTTGGCTACTTTGATACTAGGAAACCTACATATAGTTACATTTTTATGCTAACTTGTGAAAATGTATCTTGGAGCAATGCGAAACAAACTTTGACTACTATTTCTACTATAGAAGTTGAGTTTGTTTCTTGTTTTGAGACTATCTTACATGATGTATGATTGAAGAGTTTTATATTTGAGCTTAGAATTGTGGACTTTATTTTTAGGACATTGAAGTTGTTCTGTGAGAACTCTTTTGCAGTATTTATAGCTAATAATAATAAGAGTAAAAGTCAAAATAAACACATCAATATTAAATAGTTAGCCATAAGAGAACTTGTTAAGAGAAAGAAAGTGGTCATTGAGCATGTTAGCACTATTTGATGATTGTTGATCCTTTGACTAAAAGCATGCTACCAAAGAATTTTAAGGATCATGTAGTATGAATAGGAGTTGGTTCTATGATGTGATGATTATTATAGGTGTTTTTATTATTTTGATAAGACTCTTATTCGATTTTGATGTTTCTTATTTATTTTGTGCACATATTTATTTATTCTCATGTAGTTTTTACCTTGAGTAAACATGTGGTTTATTCATTAAGTTAAAAGCTAATGTTGAGAGACTTGATATATTGTGATACATGGAAGATAATACTCACCATTAGAGGAATTGTCACCATGATTTATATATTTAGTTTCTTATTATGATTGATAATGAGATTAATGGACCAAGTGAGAGAATGTTAACCATCCCTATCAGTTTCAATTCATAATTTTTGGAAGTATAATGTGATTTATTTATCTCTATTATCCACATTTTGTTTTTGTATGCGAAAGTTTTAATTTTCGCTTATTATTTGAAATTATGTTAGCGTCTACACTTTGAGCTTTATGATGAATAAAGCCCTATAAATATTACATATGCTCATTTGTTTTGCGTTATTTAATCTGTTTCTCTATTCGAAAAATAGCATAATCCTGTTTTAAGTGAGTGGGGGTTTATAAAACTAAAACTGTATTTGGTGTGAGTTGATTTGCAATGGCTCAAAGTTAGTGTTTCGATTTAATTTTGCTTCCTTTTTTTGTTACATCCTCCATGTGTACACATTAGCAATTGTTGATAATTAACAATATCATTTCGAGCTTTGAGCTTTCCATAATAACTGTGCTAGCAAAGGCAACCTACAACTTTTATTTTTAATCTTAGTTTCTTTTCTTACTTATTTTATATTGACTAAATTAATTTTAATATTTTAAAAATTTCAAAGATATAATGTAAAAATATTTTATAGCCACTTTAACATTTATTTTAGAGTCAAATAATTCATCAACATATAATGTATCTCTCTCCCTACATGTTTCAAAGTTATGCAAATTTAAAATTTTTGTTTATTAATCAAAATGTTCCTAATTAATATAACTATATTATGGACTTATATTTTAAAATAGAGTTCTAATCACACATGCACTGCAACCACATGATTATTATTTGTTGTTATTTATAAATAAATATAAATATTAACTTATTAATTTGACATAAATACATGATTCTTGTGGATTTTATGGTATATTCAAAATCAAATCAAAATTTTTTTCAAACCAGTATTAGAAGAATTGTCTAATAGAATTTTTCCTTTATTTTCATCTTTATTATCATTATCATTGTCATCTTCATTTTTAAATCCTTCATTGCAATTACTTCTTGCATTATTATGTACTTCTCTTGACGTAAACATGTATATTTTAAAATTGTAAAAGATATGAATAAAGTAATTTGTAAGTATATATACTTTTGCATACTAATCATCATTACTAACATTAACACGTGCAATTGATAAAATTAAGACAATTAATTGTGAACAAACATATAAACTTTCATCAAAAGAAGTAATATCTGCATATAACTAAATTGTACTCCTCTAATATTAACACACTTATCATGCAATCAACATATTCATCGTTATATATTATATCCATCAATATATATTGTTAAACACTCGTATAATTTTTTTTTTTCTAACGTATCAAAAGTTATCTCATATTATATTTGAGTTATTTTTTTTTATTTCCTTCAAAAGTAACACTCATTTATTTCATTAATTCTACCATTCTAATATACAATAATTATAATTTAATTTCTCTTGCATTAGATATATAACATACCAATAGAATTTAAATTATTAAATTTGAAGTATTAAATATTAGTCCAATTATTATTACAAATAATATTATTTTAATATATTCACATATTCATATATAATTAAATTTAACAAAATAATTAATAAATAATAATAATAAATTAAATAATTAAAATTATTTACAAAGTTAAAGTTGCTTTAAATATGTTTTAATAAATTTTAATTAAAATAAATTATTTATATATTATACAATTTTTAAATAATTTAAATTATAACTACAAATAATATTATTATTTTAGTGAAAATAATAAATTTTTAAAACTACATAATAAATTTAAAAACAACTAAACAAATAAATTACTAAAAAATTTATTAAACCTTGGTGTTGATTCTTTAAATTGAATAACACCAAAGACAATTTTACCTCTGTTATAAGCTATACTAGCATCGCTTCTTATCTCAGAGTCTTTAATAAGAATAATAAGATAAAATTATTATTTTTGTCCGTTAATTTTAGGATAAAATTTATTTTCGTTCTCTAACTTTTTTTTAGTTTATTTTAGTCCTCTAACTTTTACAAAAATTTTAAATAGATCATTTTTTGTTAAAGGCCCTAACTCTATTAAAAAGTTTTGTCGTTTTGTATCACATGTATTGTGTGTTATTGTTCATTGTCTTTTTCCGTAAATCTCTTATCTTATCTCTGATATATTTTTTTCTTCCTTCTCCCTTTCATCTTATATTTTTATATTTAAAACTTTATCTTCTTGTCATTAACACCAAATACCCACCCCTAAATCCCAAACCATAAATAACCTAACTTTTTAATTTTCATTTTTCATAGAAGTTCGGTCATCTTGTTTTCCTCTTCTCTAATGAAAAATTTATGCCACCATTGACTTTGAGTTTAAACGCTCGTTTACATTTATTTTGTAGTTTGTTGCAATTGTAGGTCCATCCAACTCCGGTGGTCATAGGGGAGTTAGAATCGTCATCACTGGTGATGGAGGCATAGGAAAATCCATACTCATAGCTGTAAGTGCATCCCCCAACTTGTTTACCCCATTATCTGTACCCCAATTTCGTTCCTCTTACCCTTATCGACACTCCTTCCAGGTCTCTACCTCACATACATTCCTTCTCCCACTGCAACTCCTTTGTCATTTCCACTGAAAAAATAAACTACAAAAATATTTAATCCTTTTAAAAATTAATTGGTTTATCAAATATAAGCCCTAGATTTAACTGAATAAAATGTGACTTAATTTTTTTAATCAACAAACTAGGTACTTAATGGGGGCATAAATATTTTTAATCATATTATAGAGACATTTAGATCAAAAGAATTTTAGGAAGAGAAGAAGAAAATATGGCTAGGGAAGACTGTTCTTTAACTTTGAATATGAATTATTTGACAAGAAAATTGAGTTTTAAGTATAAGAAGATGAAGATGAAGGAGAAAAGAAAAAAGAAAAAGTGCCAGAAACAAAATCAGTGATATGATGGAGAAGATGATGAACAGTGACATAGTACACGTAGCACAAAATGACAAATTTTTTTAACAGAATTAGAGTTTTTAACAAAAAAAGACCTATTTCAAACTTTTGTAAAAATTAAAAGACTAAAAAAAATGTTAGAGGACGAAAGTAAATCTTATCTTAAAGTTAAGGGACAAAAAGAGTAATTTTGTCTAATAATAATAAGACATCTTACTATGTTAATATTTTAGAGCAAATTTTTTATAATTTAAAATAATAAAAAATTATAGAAAATATAAGAATTTAAAATGATAAAACTATCACAACTTATACAATATTATTAAATATTTTATTTAAATTAAATATTTTCTGGTAAATTAATTTTGTTTTAAATAAAAAAAAACTAAATCATAAGCACCCATCGAATAAATTAACTAATATAAAATTACTTTATTTTAATCATAAGCACCTTCAAAATTTGATCCTCAATAGATGCCGGGGTAAGTCCTGCCTGCCACCAGCTGTTTCAAATTTTTAGAAAAAAATTACGACTTTTACTATTTTATAATTTTCATACATTTTGGTCTTCAATGTTTTATTTTTTCTAAAAGTAAATAAGAATAAAAATCAAATCAAATGCACAAAATAAACGAAAATAATTTTAAATAAAATTGGGGCTTTTACTATTAATTTTAGCTATACAACGATTCTATAGAATTGAATCTTAAAATTGAAACTCCATTCTAAAAGGACTTTTAAATATCAAATTTTAACTTTGATTTCAAACTTCAATTTTTTGACCAACAAGGATTAAAAATAAAATGTTTTGTTACAAAGCAAATAAAAGTTGAAGCAAGTAAAAGATGAAAACTGTTAAATAAAAAATTTGATTTAAATGTTTATAGTTCTTTTAAATATTATTAAATTTAATTTTTGATCTTCTAAGTTTATTTTAGTCCGTAAAAATATTTATTTTTAAATAAATTTTATTATTATCTTACATTACTAATTATTTTGAGTTAGTATATGACGTGATTTTTCTCAATAGATGCTATATTATTAATAAGTGATAATATAAATTATTTTTAAAAATATTAAAATTAAATTTAATTCCATCAATAAAACATAACATTTTGTATCAGAATTTTTTTAAGTTCTTGTACTGAGAAAAATTTGTCAAATTCCAATTATTTGAACCAACTCTAGTTAGTTTGTCTAAATTGAAGTAATAAAAAATTAATAAATAATAAAATTTATTAAAATTATATCATTTAAATGTTATAAAAATAAATAAAATTGTTTCATTGTCGAATCTATTTTATAACTTATGTTGTATCATTTTAAGGTATATTAACTCACATTAGACCGTATAATAGAATAGTCGTGTATCTAATTTATTATGAGGTTTACAAGCAATATGAAATTTTAAAAATTTTCACATTAATAATATCATAAACAAGTTTTCAAACAAAATTTGGTTCACTATAAAATTTATTTTATAACTCGTTGTATCTCTTTTTAAAGTATAATGATTAAGAAATTCAGTACTGTGAAAATGCTGAGTAAGAGATTTCATAACCATAAGAGAACAAATGATAAATTAACTCTAAGCAATCAACGCCCGTTAAACACTCGTGAGAACAAATGAATATAGGAGAAGCCAACAATTTACCAAGATACTGGAAATACGTATACCGAAGCATCTAAGCACACATGCACAAAGAATTGATACAACATTGACTTACAGGTGGAGTGTATAAAACTTATGAATGAACAATCTCAAAATTAACAAATAAAATAGGTCAACAAATTTCTCCACAAAGGTAGGTGCCTGCTAATTAGATCTTCTTGCTATGTATGTATGTGCAATTCAAAATACAACACAAATATCACTAGCTTCCCTCCAAATAGTACTTGAGTCATGAAATGCTTGGATTAAAGAAAAAGGGGGCCAATTTGTGTCTTTAAATCAAATTAGGGATGATAGGTACAAAGAAGAAAGGTAAACTATGAATATGACTCGAAAGGGAAAGTAAAAAAAACGTAGTTTAAATCTATTGCAATCCAAGTGGATATGGATTTACATCCAATTTTCAAATGCAATATGCCTATTTCTAAACTAATTCTAATTATCTGATTTTTTTTAAAATGTAGTTTGAATGAAGATTGAATTTAAACCCATTAAACCGGTAATGTTAAAATACCCTACATTTAATGTTACGAATACATTAAATATCATAGTATTTTGTAACTTTCAATTTAAAAAAATACTATATGTAAATATAGATTCTTGTTATATATCTTTAAACTCACGTTAAACAAAGTAATAATCATATTTATCATGGCTTCGAAGACAATGAGTTCATTGATTTTAACGTCTTACTAACAGGGAATTGTATTTGTTGCTTCTGGTGTTTGTGTTGGTTTAATTTCATTAATGATCGCAAGTAATGGATTAATGCGGAATGCATATCGATTTGCCCCAGCCCCAAATGCAACACAAAGATTCATTTATGTACAGGCACTTAATTTAAATAATTTGCAGGCCGAAAGCAAAATATATAATACCGGCATTTCACATCACATTTAGAATACATATTGTTGAAATGAATAAAGCAAACTTCCGACAAAATCATCAATCTATTTGCCTTTCATCCCTCAACTAACTCTTTGGATCCACGAGCAGAAACCTTACCAGTAAGGTATTTAATTTCATACCCTGATAAAACATTAGGAAAATGTCGAGTACCAAAGTTTCCAAGGAGAAAAAAGAAGGCAGAGTAAAACAAAACTATACGATATGCCAAGTATATTTATATTACTTTATATTCAATTAACCGTTTTTGTCTATATGTTTCCAACATCATATGGCGATATGTCATCCTAAACTTCACCGTCATCAACACGCTTTAGTCGATATCTCACACTTGAGGTTACAGCAACCTTTCAAGAGCCAAGTTTTCATCACCACCAACAGCTTCCAAAATGCTCCTTACTTGAGCTTCAGGAAATCCCATCTCAACTAGTTTCTGTACCTGCACCAAATTGAAAACAAATTGCAAGCGTTATAAATTATGATATATAAATGTTGTCATAATTAATTCATTAGCAATGGAAATTAAAATAATTACCAAAGTAGCTTAAATTTCATAATTTGACACTAACAAATAAAAAGTACATCATTATTCTTAAATAGGTTATGCTTGTCAATGCAAGTCATTCTTCAAATTCAAAACACAAATTTGGTATAAAATTATAATTGATTACAAATAAAACTTTTGGATTCATCATTTTCTTATAAAATTATCATAAAGGCACTACTAATAAAATAATATATATTAACTAGATCATTATTAAAATTTCTTCAGCAAATAAAGTTGTTAACAACAAAACAATAAAACAATATGCTTGTGTAAAACAATAACCTCAACTGCCAACATATCAAAAACAAACCCATCTAAGAAAGTAATGCATGTCTGTCTTGAATGTTACAAAAATATCACTAATTGGTCAGGCAAATTAAAATATGCTCAATAATGTGCATCCATATTTCAATAACAAAAAATGCAACAAACTTGGTACCTTATCTTCAATCCCACGAGACGAGGCCTTGGCAAAATTTTCTGTCCAGTAGCGAGCAGTGCTAACATATGTCTGGTAGTCTTTCAGATACTGCATGATTCATATATAGACACTGCTTTATAAAGACAGAAGGACTTGAAAAAATAAGCAATATTAACAGAAGTTGATCAAGTAAAATCTAGACAGGTATAGAATCTTCAATATACTGTGCTTTGGCAGTTCCACACATACAGCGTATGAGAAGAAAGAGATATAACCATGGTGGTTGAATTTGTGTTTAACTCCTAAACACATGAGACAATTGCATGTAAGAAAATCATGCCAAATCACATGTAAACTCATTTTTAGATAAACGTAGGCAAACACAGGTAACCTTGAATGAACTTGGATAAACTCACAAGTTTACATCCAAGTCTACAAGTTTAGCAAAACAAAAGGAAAATCATATTTTCTCACCAAATCAACACTGTTTGGAATTAGGGCACCATTTTTCTTCCCTTTCCACAATAGGAATTAGGGCACCAAAATCACACTTTCATTATACAATTTGGCTATTTAAGTATGTTTTTAACTTTGTTATCGTGCTTTGTTTCATTATTATGGCTCATTAAATATTATTTTTACATGAGGTAAACTCTTGCGAGTTTGTGAGTCAAGTTTACGGACACTACAAGAGTTTCCGTAAACTCTTGTGTTAAACAACCTTTGGATATAACTAAACAACAGAACAAATCAAACCTGCTGCGCCACAACAGCATCTTGAGGATCATCAGGCTGAGGAGCAGAGAGAAGTGCTTGCACAGAAAGAAGAGCAGTCTTCAGAGTGAGTGCTGGACTCCACTGGTCCTTCAAAATGTCAAGGCAAATAGCTCCACTCTGGCTGCTGATATTAGGGTGCCTTCAATGTTTAACATGCACAATAAAATCAAAGAATTAATCAACCAAACAAATACTATGTCATAGGAATGCACACTAATTTGGTATGCACAGGAATCGTTCATTTTATTAAGGCTACAAATATATTTTGATATTTCCTGATGCAGAGCAATTGAAACCTCATGTTTGCCACAGAACTTGCAAGTATAATGATAAATGAGATACAGTAAAAGGGAGATATTCACGCAGATGCAACATAGAACTCATAATATCAACCGATCTCCACGAGAAATGCACCACATTACCATACTCTATTTTACAAAGACGATCAGCATATTAATCTTCTCTACTAGGTTAAGATGAACCCACAGAGTTGCTGCGGCATGAATAACAAAATCAAAACCAACAGAACCACATCACAAGACGGCATGACAACTGCCTATATCATCCATAAATATAGATCGACACTTAGGTTTATGAAAAGATCATCTTCCAATCCAAACCCTAGCTACATTCTTGGATTACACTAAAGGCATGTCAAACAATAAAGTGCAACTACTTTCCACATTGACAAAAATTCTTTCTCCCCTTTTTTATTTCCATTCAAATTCGACATGAAAAACAAATATTTCACAAGATCAAGCACTTCAAGAAATCCCAACAAATGCTTCATAGTTCCATTTCAAACCTAACCACTCTTAACAGCAACACACGCCGGGTCATTAAAGACCCCTCAAAGAGAAAAACATAACAAAAAAAAAAAAAAAAAACATTGTCCTTCCATACCAGACTTTGGTTGCAAACTGCATCTTGGGGGGTTCAAAGGGGTATCCATCTGCAAGGAAAACAGCGAAAGGGAATACTCATTGGCGATTGAAAAAGAAGAACCCAAATTGAGGGGAATTGAAAACCCTAGGGTGATGGGAAAACAACAATTGGGGAAAGAGTATTTAAAAAAAAAGAGAGAAAGGGAAATGAAAATGGTACCTGGCAATGTGATATCAATCTGGAAAATGCCCCCCTCATAGGGAGTTCCGAGAGGACCAGGAATGGTTCCGATCAAGAGAATGAGGTTGTCGCTCTTAGGTTTCACTTTGATGCCCGATCCTTCCGCGTCCTTGCCGCATTCCACGAGCTCCTTCTGAACGCGAGCAAAGTCTATCATCTTCTTCAATCTGACACCAATTACCAAACCCTAGAGATGAGTCACAGACGGGAGAGAGAGAGAGAAATTAAACTAACAAAATTAAAAAGAACGGTTATTTTCTTATGTAACTGTAAGAACAAATGTGAAAGAGAAGAAGAATAAGCGGTTTCTCACTCATTCCCTCACTCACTCACTCACGTTTGGGTGCTGTACAGAAGAAGCAAGAATAAAGCTTGTTGCTTTTCACCTTAGTGATGATAGTGAGTGGTGTGGCTCGAGTGATGTTCGATTTTCAATTCTTTTTGTTCTTTTATTTTTAATATTGAAATGCCTTTTTCCTTCTGCTGTGCCGGTGCGGTGAATGACGCTTCTGTTTGGATTCTTGCTTTGTGCTATTTATTTAGCTTTGTTTTCCCCCCATTTTTTTTTGTTAAAATAGGAAAATAGTTTATTATTAAAGTATACTATTAATTTTTTAAGATATTACTTCATAAATTCTTTAAAATACACTTTCATTAATTGTGTATCCGTATTTTTTCATGCATTAATGAGTATCATCAAATTAAATTATTTCTTAAAATAATTAATTAAAAATATAGTACATAAATATTCTTAAATTTAAAAAATAATTGATGATGAAATTTTAAATAATAAATGACTTATTTAATTTATTATAATAAATTCATAATATTAAATATAATTAAATAAATTATAAAAATTCAAATTTTAAATTAATAATTAATTAAAAATAAATGCATAATATAAAAAAAAGTAATTTGGCATTATTAGAAAAAATTAATTCTTTAAAATGTCCTCATTTGACAATATTTAGAAAAAATTCTATTATTTAAAATTTAATATTCAAAATTTTTATATTGAGATGGATTTGTATATTATCAAATAATTATTTTAAGAATATTATCTCGCTACAATTCTTTCAAATAAAGTATTTATTGAGATAAAAGAAAAAAAAAACCTTGACTCAATAATATTTAAGAGCCGGACAAAAATCAATTCAAGACTATCAATAATGTAAAATATGTTTTAAATAATTGTGTTATTTTTTTATATTTTTGATGTAAAATTAACTACTAAGTTTACATAAATAAATTCAAATTTTAATTTTTAATTATGAAATTAGTTTTTTTTCTTCAGACATACTTAACTGTGGACAACATTTTATCAAGTTTAATTAAAATAACACTTTTTTTCACTAAATGACTAATAGCAAAAATCATTGATAATATTCTATAAATTATAAGCAGTTAATAACATTACATTTTACTAAGAACATAATATTTATTAAATATAATAATTAAATATTAATTAGTATCTTAAATTGTAATTAAACATTATCTAAAATCATACAAACACAGCTTCTTGAAATTAACAATATATTTTTTTATGTTAAATACCTTTAATTTAATGTCAGTTTTAAACAATATTATATTTTATATATATATATATATATATATATATATATATATATATATAATATAAAATTTCAGTACATCAAAAATTGAAGACTAACATAGTTTTATTTGCCTATGTTTTAAGCCATATCAGGCAATTATAAATTCTTTATTTTTTTATTGAGAATAGAAAATAAATAAATAAATCTTTCCTATTATGAGTTAAATAAGAGAATTTTTTTATTTTTCTGTTGAAAATAAACAAATTTTAAAAAATAAAATATTCTCTTTATGGTGAGTTAAATAGGAGAAAAAATTATTTTGTAACTTATCGTTATATTATAAATTTAAATATTCATTCTTCATTATTTTAATCTGAAGATATCATAAAATTTGACCGCCACCTAGTTGCTGCAGAATGTCCTGACGTTAATAATAGCACCAGCAAATGATGTCGCTGGCAAACAATAACTAGCACTGTTCAAATGGGTTTGACTCTCTTTTCCTTTATATATATAATAAAGTTTTTTTTATTAAGTTTGTTTAAGGATCACACCCAGATTTTTGTAAGGGCTTCTTTCTTACATTATTACAGAAAGTGACATTGTAGCATTGAGACCAATCATGTACCTTTCCAAACTCTTTATTTCGTTTACATATTTGCACTTTCGATTCAGCCAAATTCAAAGTTTATTTCTAATTAATTATTACTTTAATTTCTAATTTTATTTTTCACTTAATAAATATTTATTTTATTCTCATTTTTAAAATGTTTTACGATAGTTTTTACAATTTATTCTACAAAACTTAAAAGTTGTAAATTGTTTCTTTTAAATTTTGAATAATGTCTATTGTCTAACTTTAATATTAGTTTAATTAGCAATTAACATGTTAAACTAGTATTTAATTTAAAAATATTAATATTAATTAAAAATTTAACACTATACAATAAAAATATTATTTTAAAATTATTTATTTTTTATTATTTATAATTATAGAATTAAATCAAAATAATTTTTAAAAATTATAAATAATTTATATATATAATAATTTAAAATATAAAAATATTTTTTATTATTAAATTATTTACACATTTTTTCTAAATAAAATATTTATATAAACACGGTTTACTAAACTAGTTTACACATAAAATATACTATTTTTTTTTTAAAAAAAATGGCCAAGTGTGGCAATATTTATTATTTACTAGTAAATATATCCGTGCGTTGCACAGTTTGTTTTATTTTTATTAAATTAATTTAATTTAAATATAAAATATATAAATATGATAAAAAAAATTATTATATTAAATATAATTACATTAAAAAATATAATGAAATATTTTTTTATATATTTTATATATTTGTTATCTTCTTTAATAATAAGTATTTTATTTCTTTCGTTAATATTATTTTAGACAATATAACATATAATTGATCATGATTAAATATAAGTTTTCACAGATATAATTTAATATAATTTAATGATTATCTTTCATAAAGAGTTTTGTTTCATTAATATTCTTATATAGCATAATTGATATTCCATCTTGGAGTTGCAAGTAATGGAAAGGAATCCATTAAAATTTAAAGATTTCAAGAATTTTACGATATACATATTATCACCTGCAATTTTTAAAAAATTATTAATAAATAAATAAGCATAATTTTAATTTATAATTTATATGATAAAATATTAATTATAAAATTAATTATGATAAACTCTATAAGTTTATAATATTAATACCAATATATGCATGAATAAATTTTTATAATTATTGTCTTTAAAATAAAGAAGTAAATTAATTTTAAAATATGAAATAATTTTAAATAATTATTTGTTAATGTAATAATAATAGAATTAATAAAATTAAGATAATATTTATTAAGATAATAATAGATTTAATAATATTTACTATTTAAATTATTATAATATTTTTAAGATAATAAGCAAATATTTTTATCATTAATTATTATAATATTTAGTATTTTTAAATTTATAATTAAAATAATATATTTTTATTTTTATTTAAATTTTTTAATATAATTTAATGATACTAGTCATGAAGTGCACAAGAAAATATTAGTTATAATATATAAAAATCACTTAATTTATACTACTACTTGAAATATTTGTTTTGAAAATTTTATTAAATAACAGTTATATATTTTATATAATTATTAATTTAATAATAAAAATTAGTTAATTATCTAAAGAAAAATTGAACCGATGTTACATATTAAATATAAATAATTTATTATAAATATTTCATGATTAGAATTCAATATCTTAACAATTTACATATTATTTTCAATGTTATTTTAATGTTATAATTTCATAATATTAATTTATTTTCATGTTAAGCTATTATATTTATGTTGATGCAATAATAATATTGTAAATATATTTTGTTAAAAAAACATAGTAATAATTTTGTAATACAGTGACAGGGTTAGATTTTTTTTTTCCATATCATATATTAAAAAATAATTCTATTTGTAGAAATGTACAGTATTTCCATAATAAAATATTATTCATATAATGTTTAATATCATAATATAATTTTTATATGATGACATATTATAATAGAATATATTATTGAACTATTATTTTATTGTCTATGTTATATTTTGTTATTAAATAATGATTGTTGATATTTTATGATATTTATTAATGAAAATATTTAAAATTGTTAAAGCACATAGAGAAGAACAAAGAGAAACGGGGAGCACCTGAATACAAAATTATGACACAGGCCAGTTGCCACGTGGCAATCTACTGCAATAAGACAGGTGACACTATCTTAAGATTTTTTTTTTCCAAAAATAGTGTATTTAATTTGTACTTGTTGCCGCTTTTGCCTCTTACACAGCAGACACACTAAGGACATAGTTACTCTATTTTTCACTGTTGTTCTTTTTTTTTTTTTTTTTGGATAAATAGCTTTTTTTAGTGATTTGTTTTTAAATTTGCTCCAACTTATTAAAAAACCCAAACGGATTGCTCTCACTGCTGTACATTGGCCGAAAGTTCAAGGTAAAAATGGAGATAATAATAATAATAAAAAAAAATAGGTAAAAAAGTTGCAATCATATGCACACTAATTTTTTACATTAATTAAATTCACAACTTAATTTTAATAATTTTTTATTTTCTTCTAGTTATTTGTTCACGCATACTTTCTTGAAGTAAAAAGCTGTAAAACTTTCAAATTTAAGTCTAATATATAAATGTCGGATGTAATGTTTATACCATGTCACTGTAAAAGGTAAAGTTTTAAAATATTATAATATAGTCTTCAAAATTTCGTCATTTAATTTCAATTTTTGTTCATTAATTTACTTTTAATTAAGTATCAGAACTTTTAATTCAAATTTGATTCACCAAGATACTCTTTCTTAAGTAGTAGAATCCTAAATTTCCTCAAGAGTTCAAACTAGTGGACACATTTATGAAAATGCTTTGAATGACTGTGAGTATTAATCACTGTAAATCGCTGGACCATTATAGGATTCTCATGGTCAAGGCTTGTGATTTACTAATCATTTTATTCCTTATTGTTTCATATTTTAGAAACCTAAAACCCCTTCTTAAATCATCATTTACATATTTTTCGTATTGCATCTTAAAATTATCATTTGAATCATTGACGTGAAACACCTCTAATTAACTTATTCGTTCATCACCTGTGAAACAGAGGATACTCTTTCAATCAACGTGAAGCAATGGCCAGCAAGGGAGATGAAGTTTTGTGTACAAAGAGTCTTACTCATAACTCATTTGAAGAACTTGAAATAAACTTTTTTTTTTTCTTCTGGCATAAATATTTTCCCTTAATCCACACTTGTTAACTAAAATAAACGCTGCAACCTTGAGTTGTTAATCAACTTGCGAGAGATTCTCAAATTTTGGGTGGGTTTAAACAACTATAACATATTAGAATCACGGAATGCAAAAGAGCTAGTGAAATGGAGCAAATAAAATGCGAGTCTTCATAATAACAAGTAAGTTGTGATTTTGATTTACATGAGTTCAATTTGTCTTTGTTAATCATGTTGTATATCTCAATAGTTAACTAGTTAATCTTTTTTAAAAATCAGTGCAGTTACAAGAACCTGTTTGAATAAAAACATCGAATAAAATGCTTACCATCTTGAAGATTAAGAACTTCATTTTCATTGCTTGATGTCATTTTCTTGGTGAAAAAGAAATAGTTATTGCAATGGGGGATTTGAGTTTTGGTCGAAAAGAATTAAGTTGTTAAAGCAAATAAGGGAAGAAATGGACCAATGGTTAGTTAAAATTTTGTTGAATTAAGCTGTGCAAATCTTGTGGAAGTAAATATGGTAAGGAAAAATAAATGGAGAATAAGAAATTTGAGCATTAATTAAGACATTATACGTTACTAGTTTAAGTATTTGATGTATTCATGTGTTTACAAGAGTCAAAATTTGATTTTAAAACGCTTCTAACGTCATATAAAACTAGCTATAAATTAAAATTGATTTTGTATTGGTTTTACATCAATTCATTGGCAACAATTAAATCTAATTCAATAAAACTGAAGATGTTATGATCACTAGATTTGATCCTTAAAAAAACATGCTCTTATACCACTTATATATTAAGCTATAAAATTTTAAGATAACTTCATAGCGTTTTCGCCCCCTCATATGTCACAACACCTTATTTATTCTTTCAAATGTTAATATACTGATTTTTTTCCTTTTGGAAAATGAATCCAAATTAGTACGATCTTTTTTTTTTTTAAATTGAATTCAAAATATTTAATCTTCAAGTTATCAAAATTTTGTATCTTCTCCAAATATCTGACTAACCCAAACATTTTGAAATTTTCCACATCTTCATTCAATGATTTCTTTTATCTACGTATAACAAATATGGATAATCCGTTCAAATGGTCGGGATAACATGGCTTAATTTTTCAATTGGCAAAAAGTTCCATTTTATTTGTTAGGGTTTCAACAAATACTATTGTGAGGATTGTACATAGTTAACAAATTATTGGGTTAAAATAAAAAGAAAAGAATTGAGTCACTTAAATAATATATATATATATATATAAGTTAAAATTCATCTATTAATATTGAGTGTCAAACTTGAGCATTTACACCACTTAATAATTTTTTATAAAATTTAAATTTGATCAATCTAAATCTTTTAAATTTATATAAAATTAAAATTAAATAATACTTTATCATATTATTTCATTTTAACAAGTGACATATTTTTAAAATATAAAAAAAATCAAATTTTGAATAAAATATCTATAAATATCAAAATTATGTAAAATTTAATATATATGATTATAAATAGAATATTAGATAATTCAATATATAGATTGATTAATTTTAGATTTTGTAAAAAGTTATTAAATATTTTGTGAAAATTTATTAAGTAATATAAGTTTCTAAATATGATAACCGAGGATAATGAATCCTATGCCTCTCTGTGTAATAGATTTTTAACAACTTTTGTTATAGTTGTTTGATTAAAGGTCCTCTGACCGGCAGCTTGTTTGATAGAGAATAATTCGAGTTACATAATTAAATTAACGAATGAAACACAAATATAAATTGTACTTTAAAAAGGTAAGCTGGTTACTTTCTACACTGATTAATGATATGCCACCAACCAGATGAGGTTTAGAAGAAATTGAGAAAAAAAAAAGAGCCCTATAAATGCATACAAAGAAAAAGAAAAATGGTACAATGGGTTCGTTATTTTCATTTTTTATCTCCTTGTGTAGTGTTGCAATCAGTCATCTGAAAGAAGATTTCTTCTGTCATTGCCGGTGCAGGCCAACATTTGGTTCATTCGATTCATATTCAGATTCTTGACGTTCAGTATATTCTTCTTCATAGCCCCGAATTTCTTTTTCTTAGGTCCTTTTCTGTTCGGAATTGATGGGATTTCCACAATCTGAAGCATCCAATAACAAGAGGCCGTGAGATCAAATGCACAATAATAGCCCTTGTTCTGGTCTTTATTATCCCGTTTGGGGAATGGAACTTAGAAGAATGTTTCAACACTTCCCTACAGCTAAGAGCTTAATTTTTAATATTTTTTTTATATCTTACTAAAATTATTATTTTAATAAATTTTATGATTAAATTTATAATATAATTTCTCTTCTAAAAAATTGTGAAATGAAGTTACGTACTGAATGCCATCTTGTATCACAAAATAATGAAAGCAGCTTACCTCGTTTGAGTTTCCCAAGTTCCCTGATGCAGAATCAAAGCTTTCTACACTGTTAAGACTGGGTGATTTCGGTAGCTTCGCAATGCTTTGGTTCTCAGTTTCACTTTCATCTGTCAATGGCAAGCACCGTTTAATTTTACAGTGCGTGTAACAATTATATTTTATGTTTAATTTTGCTCTTAAAAAAAGCAAGGCATATATAAATACAGTAATATCTAAATTTTGTGGTTTGACATGTTGTAATAACTCATTTGAATACTCACCTGATTCTTCTTGCTCTTTATTGTTCTCGGTCTCAACGCAATAAATTTTGAAGCTGGGTGATCCAGGACCTATACGTCTTCCACTTTCAATCTCATCCTCATCTTCCTCGTCATCGTCATCATCATCACCACCATGTTCTGCATTTGCTTGCTCTGTTTGTGGCCCTGCACTCTTCACCTTCTCTGTTTTGAGCTCACCCTCAACCTTCTTCCCAAGTTCACGATCACTGTGTAATTCATCACGCTGTTCCTGAGTGGCACATTCAGGAACCGGCAATGGAACCACTTTGGAGAGCTTTTCTACACTTTCGGCTAGTCGAGTGTTCTCAGTTTCATTTTCATCAAAAGATTGAAAGTTCTCATCATCGTGCTTCAGCAACTGCTTCTTGGAGAGCGTTCCCTCTTCTTCTTCTACTGCTGCTCCACCTCGTAGATTGGTTCCACTCTTGCGTTTTCTTAACTCCTCGACTCGGCGATGAAGTAAGGGGCGAATTCTTGCAGGCAAAACCTCTCCTCCTCCATTTGCATTCAACTTCGAATTGCTGGTCCCCATGAGAATGGTTCAAGGATGAAACATGAACCATGGTGAAGGATGATTATTATGAAGGGGTTCTGTGCACGTGGCAGTTGCAATAACTAAATTCAGTTAGTGTTTACAGTTGTTAATTGTTGGCGGTTCCAAAAGTTTGATGGATGGTTATGGTTGTTTGTGTGTGTTGGAGTGGAACCTTCTCTTTTGTTGTTGAAACTTAAGAAGATAAGGCGCAACTAACACAACCTGGACATATAACGTTCTACTGAAACTTAAGCTGTGCTCTCCAAATTTTAAAAAGTATGTTTAATTTCCTTTTTAAAAACAGTTTTTAATTTTTAAAAATAAAGTCTTATTTGTCTATTTTCTTAAAATAAGCGTTTTCGTTGTTTTTGGTCAACACTTTCTAGACGGGGAAATGCACTCCAAAAATTTTCTTCCTTTCTACAGAATATTAATTTACCTTGGCTACACTCACGGAACCTTATCCTTTTTTAAGATGTGTTGACAAAACTAACAAAAAAATTATTTAAAAATTAAAGGGACACATTTAATTATATTTTATTTTAATAAAATGAAATTGATATCATAAAGGGATTATGCACCTATACTTTTATATATAAATATTTTTTTGTCAACATTTTATAATTAACATTCTCGGTAATATTTTGAAATAAAAGGCCTTAAGGTAAAAGCATACATGATATTCCGATCCGGTTTTAAAAGGGTAAAAGATTAACTAACGTGGGATGCAAACACGGACCCAATATCCATGTATTTTATAACAGTAAATTATTATTTACTTCTTCCATTTTGAAATAAGTATCATTTTAATATTTTTTTCAAAATTTATTTTCATTTTTAATACAAAAATATTTATTTTTTTATTTTTATTTTTATTTTTATCCTTCTTCTAAAATTTTTATTCAACTGTTTAATAAAGTTCAATATTCATAAAAAGTTATTAAAAAATAATAGTTTGAGTAAAATTTATTCTTATAATAACTTAATCTTCATAACAAAAACACTCACGAGTATGTATTTATATATAATTGAGGCCTGATGGTGCACGTATTTTTATTAATATTTTTAGTTAAAGGCAATTTTATTTGAATTGCAATTAATTATTATGCTCAGTAAAATTCTTTATTCGACTAAATTAATCCTTTGCAGGTGGGGGCTGGTTAGAAGAAAATTATCAACACCGAATATTTCTTCATGAGAAGAGATCTTTTGGAGTGATATTTCAGTGTATGAAATCTCAATCATTAAAAATACATTAATATAATATAATTTATCAAATAATATTTAATAAATTTCAACCGTAAAATTAAACAGCGTCTCTCTAAAGTGAAATTCAGATAGATTTGAGAGAATCCTAACCTTATCTATTAACATGGAGTTATGATAAGAGCAGGTGAAGTAGACATTATTAGACAATTAAACATGTAAAAGAAAAAGAAAAAGAGAAAAATAACTAGAAAAACATGGAAACCTTCTGCTTGCAAGTAGTGTGGTAGGGAAGAAGCATGTTTGTGAGACATCGAATTAATATATAATTAATGTCTTCCGTTTTAGCACCAAATCAGCGTGAACAAATTGCAGATAGAAGGAAGAGAAATGTAATATTGCACTTAAAAATGAGCATAGCCGCTTGTTTCTTCGTGGTCAGATGAAGAGCCTTCTACGAAGTAATTGGAACTTGAACAAGATGAGGACGTAGAAGAATGTATAGGAGCAGGAACTGAGTTATGTACGCTCATAAAATCAAAGAATCTTGGTTGAGCCACTTCAACATTATTTCTCACGGTGTTATTGTTCTTATTCAGCATGGGTGATGTAGAGTTCTCGTCACTTTCTATACTTCTTTTCTTCATGAATATGCGACACAGAACCCAATCCCCTATCTCGTTTACATAGTTCTGCCAACTCAAAAGCATTTGACCCATAAATAGACGTATAATAATGTATCTTAATGTAAAAGTAATGGTTATATCTATCTATGTTGGTGTTTTTCCTAATGGTTTGCATATAACAATACAAGTAATTTACAACCGAAATTAAAAATAACAGAGATTTTTACCTGGGAAGAATTGGAAGTAGTAGTTTCTACACTGACGAGGCGATATTCATGCATGACCCAATGAGTGCGAGTGCCACGTGGAGGTTTCCCATGATAAAATACGAGAGTCTTTCTCACCCCCTCAGTACCATTACTTATTGACGAAGAAATTTTTTTGTCTGATCCTGTTGCCTTCCAATAGCCAGAGTTGGTTGTTCGGTTCATGCGATTGCCGTTTCGATACTTTGCTTCCTTCGAGCTGAAAAAGTACCTCTCTTCCTCGTCACAATTTCCTATACAACACACATCCAACTTCAATAGTAAGCATCACAACAACAACGTAATATTCCTCACTTTCCATTTCGTTGAGTTTGCCTCTATCTTTTCTTTTCTTCCCCCTTTTTTTTCAGCAATGCCCGCGATAGCTAGCTTGAAGTTGCACTTAAACATATAAAATAATCATAGCAGGGTCTTGTTAAGAATACCGGTCAAAAAATATTTTTTTTAATACAAATTAGGTTAAATTACACTCAAAATTATTAGAGATGCATTAATAACGATTGTTTTTGGTTAAAAACACTTTTCACTTTTCATTTTTTAAATAATAATATAAGAACATTGTTTATCGTTTAGCATCAAAGCATAGACTGAAACTTTAATATCATATCATGAACCAGTTACTCTCAAAACTTCCACATTAAGTAAAGAAACGTGAATGATTAATTTGACATTAAACCTTTAGAATCTTCTTCACATTCTTCTAGAATTTAAAGAAGGCACAGAAAAAAACATGGTTGTGTTTGGGCACTACAGCCTTGTTATACCTGGCAAATCCCAAGGATCATATTTGCTGACATTGATCTCAGGAATGATTGAAGCTGGCAACTGGCTCGAGAAGATTTTACATTTCAAGTACTGAAACACAAGCTCTTCATCTGTTGGTTGGAAACGAAAACCAGGAGGCAATTTGCTCACTCCATTCTTAATAAAATTTAGCTTTTCCATTTGCTCAACTGTTCCCTTCAAACTTTGACGTTTGACCAATTCAAAGTGAGGGTGATCACAGGCACACCAATGAATGCTTGCGTAAATATGTTTATATAGACGAATGAATGCTTGCGTAAGTATGTTTATATAGACTCAGAATGAACCAAAGCTAGCTGGTTGAGGAAGAAGCGAGAACAGACATGTAAAGGCAACAATACTTAACAGACTAAATTTTATGTTTGACAGTAAATTAAACAAAAGTTCTTATCAGCGTTAGAAAGATCTTTTTCTTTGCCTTTTGCTATATATGCCTAACCTTTTGCGATTATTTATCTGTCCGAATTTGTTTTATATTTTAGTTTTATTGCGTGCTTTTAATAGCACTGTAGCCTTAAGTATAATCTCACTGATTCGGATTCTGAATGGCCCTACCAACTATGTCTTAACAATTTGAAAAATCTCTACAATTAGTATTTAAACCAATAGTGTGAAGTTTCTTGATCTAATATGGATTAACTATTTTAAGGTAATTAATTGATAAACTGGGTAGGTTAAATTTAGGCATCTGACATGTGTGATATATTTTTTTTTCTCCTTAGATAAGTGATCTCCAAAAGTTGGTGTCATGAGGAGTCATGCTTGGCATTAATTAGTGTATCACTTCTTTTTTTTGTTGCAACTAGTTATTAATAGTAATGATGCCCGTGTTTTTTTTATTTAATATAATAAATTATAATTAATAATGTGTTTGGATACCACGATTTAAGTTAATAAAATTATAGAGGTTAATGAAAATAGTTTTTTATGACACAATATCAGTAACTTTTATTAATAATACAAAATATATAAATGACAATATAGCATATTGTCAAAAGAAAAAGGTAAAGAAGGAAAATATCTTTCTCACATTGACTCAAATTCTTTGAAGAAACTTCACTCTTTGACCAAAAAAATCTAAAAATAGATGATAAATGATAAAAGATGAAGTAATCATATAAAAAAACCTACAAAAGGAATGAAAATGAAAATAAAATTCCAATATCAATGGCCCGATAACACAGCAATGGGAAAAAATGAAAGAATTTCAACACCAAAATAATGCATAAAGGAGCAACGATATCACAAAATTCTTACCAAATTGGGGACAAATATAAAATAATATATAACAAAATAGTCCAACATAGAACAAACGAACTCTCAAAAGGTACAAATATCACAAGATTTATTCTCGTACTTTCGAGAATGAGGAAACATCAAGAAGACGTACAGCTATAGAAGGTAATAACAAATTATGGACAATAGGTTTTAACTTACATATAAAAAGGATAGAAGGTGCCGAGTAAAATTTTTGGAGGGGACTGACTTGAAAACACGATTATGAGAAGCCCAAAAAAGGTAAATTAAAAAAGAAGCAGAATAAGACATAAAGAATAGGAGATAACTAAATCAAGATTGTACAAATGCTAAAATCATATATTAAATAGGAAAAATAATTAAGGGAAAATGTTAAAAGAAAATGAATATAGAACATCTCCATGTAAAACAAAAAATAAAAGAGAGAGAAAGAAGAAATATAAATTCATTTTCTATTGAAGTCAAAATCTTTAAGAAAACTACAATTTCAACAAATAAATTTGAAATTTATCTCAAAAGAAGAAAAAAATAAATAAATAAAGGCTAGAAGTATAAATCAAATTTAATCTCATAAAAAAAGGAAAAAAATATGTAGACTAATTTTGAGAGAGAAAACATATTAACAACAGAGTAAAAAAAACATTTCTTTTACCACATTAAGGATAAAAACATAAAACATCATCATAAAAAGCCAAAAATAAGAAAAAATCATAATAAAAAAATTAGAAGTGAAATAATGGTCGTGCTTAATTAAAGTAATGGAAAAATCAATATGGTCTCACGCATTAGAAACAGAGTGAAAAAAAAAAGTGTTGCGAATAAATTAGAGAAAAATAAAGAAATCATGTAGTAATACAAAAAATCTGAAACATATAATGAAAAGTAGAAAAAATTCAAATGGTTGGAAATAATATCATGAATTAGCTGGTATTTTAACCAATTGATATGATCCTCACTACAAGTAAGAAAAAAAATAGGTCTTATTTAATGAAAAAAAAAATTAAAATATGCATGTTCCAAAATTTTGGGGCAAGAGCTCAAATTTGCAAGAAAAGGCAAAATTAATGGAAATTATTGGGGAAAAATGATTTACGGGAAAATCTAATGAATTACTAGATATTTTAACTATGTAAAAAACTGTTTTTTTTTTTCCTCATAAAAGAAGACAAAATAAAGATCGCAAAAAGAAATTCTAAAAGAAAGAATATGTATTCTATTCACTCCTGAAAGAGAAAAAGAAAATGATGAAAAATAATTGATGCGAGTTAATGTATGAAAGAGAAGAATTAATCAATCAAGAGAGCAGTTAAAAGAAGGGAGAGGGTACGTAAAAAAAAGTGAAAAAAGATGAATGATAAAGAAGATAAAAATAAAAAATAAAGAAGTTATACTTAGCTTAAGTGGCAGAAGAAATAAAAAATAAAAAGACAAGATTAAAATGTGGTGAAATCGTAAGCATGTTTAATAAATTACAAATCTTAAATGATTTTTAGTTTGAGCAACAATTCTTAGATTATCTTATTTTTATACATATAAATTAGGTATATAATTTTGACATCAAGGAATAATTTTACTACGTGACGGTAAATTTGAATTAGTCTTGACAGTCGTTTAATTTTATATCGCTAGAATAAAATTATATGTTGAAATTAATATGTTAATTTTAATTATAAATAAATTTTAAAAAATCAGATATTTAATTATATTTAAAAAATTATAATAAGTGTTAAAATAAAGTTATTTTATTAATTATTAATTAATAAATAGTTGTTAATTTATATGATTTTTAAAAATTTAATCTATTTAATAAGTATTTTTAATTCAATAGTTCAATTAATAAAATTTATTATTTGCAGAAAATTATTAAGTAAACTAACTTTGATTAAAGTTATTCATAAAGTAACTTAATTTCTTATATACAGGTCTGTGTGTGAACCAAATATTTATTTAAAGTATAAATTTCATTAGCCTTGAGAGTCGTTTAATTTTATATGGCTAGTATAATTTTTATATAACTTACGATAAATTCTTATATTGATCTGTTTAATTTTTTTTATATATTAGTATATTGTGTGTTACATGGTAAGATTAAAGTGTGTGTGTGTATATATATATATATATAAAGTTACTTTGAAAATAATTTTGATAAGAATTATTTTTTTATAAACATTAATTTTATTAATCCAATCGTCTAATAAATCATGTTAACTATACATATTAAGTTTTAAATAAATTATACATTTATTTATAAAATAAAATTATTGCATCAATTGTTTATTAATTTTTTATTTATATATTTTTAATAAACCTAATTTATTTAATAATTAAATTATAAAAAATTATTAAATAAACTAATTCTTATTAAAGTTATTCATGAACTAACTTAGGTGAGTATGAACCAAAGATTTCCTTACAACGTAAATTCTAATCCAAATAATTTTACTATATTTTTTTATTATTCATTTATTTGCAATATTTTTATATTTATAATATCTCTTTATATAACGTTCAGTTACTTTGTTCATTGTAATTTAGAGTGTGTTTGGATATTTTTTAAATACAAAATTTTGTTAATTGAATAAAATTTAAGTATAATATATATAAAACTGCAAATATGGGTGCTTAATTAATATATTTTTACGTTAAACTTAGTCTTTTATTTTTTTTGTAAGAGATTAGTCAAGTTAGCTTTTATTTTTTTACTGTTTTTTCAAAACCAGCAGTTGATTAATTACTTTTGCATATATAAACCTTATTATTGAATTGTTAAACATGCCTTTTAATCTTTGACAAATGTTAACTGACGGTTACAGGTAAGAAAACAAAACTCAAAAAATATTATTAGAGAAAAATATTTATTACACAAAATGCAAAACAGCATTTAATTCATGTTCTTTCAAGTATTTGGAAATGTTTAACAATATGCATTAAATGTTTCTTAATTCTTTTAGGACACTCATTATCATTACATGACCCTTTAAATGAATTTTACTTTTTCATCACTCTTTTATTCTCAAATTTGTCGACTAACTCTTATCATTGTTTTAACAAATATAAATTAACTTTTCACTCAGTATTTTTTAGAAATTATATTTTTATTATTATTGTATAATGAATCAAATTTCGCCAGATTTTGTATTTTAAAGTCGTTTCTCTTCCTTTAGGAGGCCAGTGATTCCTAGAGATTTTTATATATACGAAACAGATTAATTAGTAAATGTTGGATGTAGGTAGAAATGTTACTTCTATCTCTCTTTAGGGTAGAATTACTTCTAAATTTACATACTTAATATTTGTGGCTTCAATGTTTTTATAAGGAATATCGATGATTTTTAATTGAGGGATAAGGAATTGTGATTGATATAAGCCAAATATATTATAAAAAAAAATGTTAACAAAATGCTGCTGAAAAGCAAAACAAACTATCACCCATAGTTTATCACGGTTCATGTACAACCATACACATATCTATAGGTTTAAATATACACATTTTAAAATGATTAGAGTTTTGTCATCATTTACAAGTTTTGATCACTGAAGCTTCACCCAAGAGGTTGCCTCCTTTTTTACACGAAAGGGTTGCATGGACAAAGGTTATGCGATTGTGACGTCTTGGCATCCCTAGAACTGACTCAGCTTTTTCTGTTTTTTCTTTGACATGTGGGGCTACGAAACTGCATAACCAAGAACTAATTAAACCATTATCTTTGCCTTTTTTGAAAAAAGAATTTCGAAATTTACTATGTTTAAAGTTATCTTGGTGACTTGGTGGATTGGGTATTTAAATTAACTAGCCTTTCTCTCCTTATTCTTTAAATTGTATATATGAATTTCAATTATTGGTGCATAAATGACTCAGCCACTCACTTTATGTCTGCTGCAGGTGTTTCTAAAGACGAGGTCGCTTTTTCTAAGTTTTCTTTTTGATAGTTTTCTTTATCACGATTTAGTTTAATTAGGCTAATTATATATAATCTTACATTGTTATTCGTAATCGAATTTGGACGAACATCGAAAGGAAAATGAAAAGGCAAAGCCACAAGAGGCACATTGTCAACTAAGATATACAAGTCCTGTCCTGTGCCCAAAAAAAAAGATTGGTACTTTACTTCACTATGAAGATGTTGCTTACATGTACTTTGCTTTGAAGAGCAAACTTTTTTCCACGTAACTAAAGATTATGAAAGATTCAATGGGTTGCTAGAAAATTGAAAAGAAAATAAAAAGTCCCCTTTGCATGTTTGCAAGGTTGAACCCCTTTACTCCGCAGTTGCAACAAAAGCAATGCACGTTGTGGGTGGTAATTCTTTAAACGAGTGTCTTGTAGTTCTACGCATGGGTCTCACTTCTCTTTCTTAATGCATTTAAACAATCATTTCCCATTTCAATTCCCTCTCTTTCCTTTTGGGTGTGTGGAGCCTCCTTCCTACCATTTAATCATGCGTGCATGATCTTCTACTACCAATACAACATAAAAGGCAATTTTATGCTTAACGCATAAGAAACTTCGCCATTCTGTTAATTCATCTCAGAACTCGTCAATTTTTGAGAATGCAGTCAAACCTATAAGAATGTTCTGATTTCTAATAATCTATTAGGGAAAATACCACATTTTTCATTCCAACGTTTGATTATATTCATTGTAGGAAATGAATCTAGTGCTTATCAATCTTTATTCAACTAATCTTTGTTTTAATTAATAAAAAAAGAGTGCTTCGTTATGGCTTAATAAAGTATCAGTTTATCATAAAACAGTTTCATTGATTTTTTCCCTTATATTATTTAAAGAAAATTGTTCTGCTTTTGATATAGAAAGACCAAAGTTAACAATGAACGATATTGATCACGAACAATCAATTTCTTAACTGGGCTGAATGCCTCATCTAACACTTGTTAAGCATTTCAGCCTGCAACACACAATGCTCCATGCACTTGTAATAGGTTTAAATATATTTGTGAATTTTTTGTCCACTCAGAGATAGTATTAGACTAATATTTTTTTAAAATAAAAACTTAAGGATATGTTATATAACTATTTTTAAATTTAATAAAATATAAGCATTATTGTTATTAATAATAAATAATATGTTATACTAAATGGGAAAATTAAAGAGATAAATTTTTTTAAAAATTTAAAAATAAATTATGAAAAATTCAATATTCAATACAAGAAAAACTATATGACATAATAAAAAAATTAAAAGAAATTATTTTCTAAAAATAATAATTCTCATTTTATATACAAGTACTGACTAATAATCAAATCTTCCTGTTCACCCCAAAATTTTTTTGGTCAACTATTTACCCCAAATTTGTAGCCGTTGTTTTTAATTGTCACGACTTTTGAATGGCCATCCTTTATTTAGCTCTTGGGCCCTTTCTATTGACTGTGGGTAAGGTGGGCCATTTTTCTTTAGTAATTAGCATTGGGCCTTCAAAATACTAATGCCTCCTCTCTGTTTGCTTACTATCACCTCATTTTAGGTTTCTAAAACCATTAAAAAAAAAAAAGGGTTTTAGAAGGTTTTAGCTTGTTAGGTTTTCTATAGTGACTCCGTTTCGCCACGAACTGTGGCATTAGGGTTTTCTCTTTTCGGTTTTTTGAGATTTGGTTGAAGTCTTCACTTTTCTCTTTCTAACTCTCTCCAGTCTCCATGGATCTTTCAGATCTTAATTCCGCTGAAATGCAGAAATTCTACTCTGTAAGTTTCATTCCTTCTCTTCTGATTGCTTTTGGTTGCCTGATAAATACCGTTCTTTTATTCGTTTCGATTCAGTTTGGAGCCTCGTGTTAGTATACCTTGTTTTACGCTGTTTATTTCTTTGAAAATGTGTATTTCCTTTCTGATTTAAGTAAATAACACTATTCTGTTTATTTTTAAATTGATTTTGCATTTAGTTTCAGTGGAATCGTTGACGTGTAATCTTGTCTGAGTGGTTAGTATATGTTTATGCTTGTTTTCTGGCATAGACTTTGAATCTGAGTGGTCTTCCTTGGTATCTCAATCTTGAAACAGGTTTTGAATTGCAAGAAGGTTGATTATGTTATTATAGCTATAAATCTAATTTGCCGTTCAAATTGTAAAATTTAGCAAACGCAGAACACAATAAATATAGAAGAAAAACCCTGATGATAAGGGTGATAGACAAAATAATATTTGTTTGTAAATTAGGTAGTGTGTGTAAACATGCTAGCCATATTCTGGATAAAATTTTGTGCTTCTATCCTTCCTTCAGATCCTGTTTTGGTAAATAACATGATGCTTAAGTTTTTCTGTTTAACCACAGTCAGTTGTTGTGGTTGTGGAGGCTTAAAATGGTATTCCTGTATGTACCACTTATAATAGGCATCCACTTCTCTTTAGGCTTTTATGTGGTTTTGGTATAAATAAATTTTTTGCCCATACCCCATCTAAGTAATATAACCTTAACCATGCCTTCCAATTGCAGGAAGAACAACAAAGAGCCATGATTAATGAAATGGTGTCAAAGCTAACAAGTGAATGCTGGGACAAATGTATCACAGGTACTCCCGGGAATAGTTTCAGTTCCAGTGAATCTAATTGTCTTTCAAACTGTGCACAGCGTTACATGGAGATGAGCATGCTTATCATGAAAAAGCTTCAGAATATGCAATGAAGTTCAAAGGCTATCAACTTGCTTTCTCAGTTAACAAATCTAATATTGAATTTCTCTTTTGCTTGGTCATAAATATTGGAATCTTATTATTTAGCAGACTTTTTTAAGACTAATTTGTTGTTGCCGAACCTGTTATATGAAAATCTTTAGTTTGCTTTTTGTCATTCCTGAAATTTAGAGGAAAAGAAAAGCCTAGGGCCTATGATGCATAGCTTATGGGTTGTGTCTGATTATAGCTTATTGGAATCGCAAGTGGTTTGCAATTTTAAAATTGTCAGTGGTGCAAACAAAAACAGATTATTCATGTTGCGAAAAATGTTATTGTACATGTTCTCTCTCCCTTTTATCTTGGAAAAAAAATGGGTTTCCTTAATAGCTCTACAGTATGTTGTCATCTTAGCAAGGTTCACCACTGGAGGCGTAGTGCATATTCCATTTCAAAATGTTGCTACATGCAGTTACTTTTAAATTCTTGTCCAACCATTAACAATATTCGATGGTTAAGGCAATGCGCCTTCGGTTGATCAACTTCCGTTGATAATACACAATTCCAAAAAGGCGAGGGAGGCCAAGCTTCTGTGTCCAGTATGTTGTTTGGAACACTGGGCTGTTGATTATGTCATTTGATTGTTTGTTGAGGGTACTAAAACGTGGGAGCACTTCTGGGGGGAGGCGTAGAAAGATTTCAAAGAGAACATCATTACACAGTTCCACTGGTGGAGGAGGAGAGGGAGAAGGACAAGAAGTTTGGAAGAAGAATTGTATGAATTCCACAATCCATTTCCAGCGTTTGGATAGTAGCATTTTCCCCCCCTTTTCAAGAATAGGTATTCTATTGCATTAGCCAATTGGAAGATTCTGTTATTAACTGGTAAAAACTTGGACCTAAATCTGGATAATTGTGAAGCGGCGGTTCTGACTTTCATTGTAGAGCTTGTTATTATATAACCATGTTAGCTAAGTGCGATGTGGAGATCAAACGTTTGGCTTGGAGACTAACACGGAAGACCTTCCATAATTTGTAGCATGGCACAAATGCAATTATAATTTATGACTTGTATGTATATCAACATGTGGTATGGAGTTGACAGTGGACTACAATCACCATAATCAAACTTCCCTTATCTGGATTTTTTGCCAAATCTGTGGCATGACTCTTATAATGAGAAGTGATAATGTTTTTTTAACATACTTTGTTAATGATTAAAATTTATTATAAAATTTTAAGTGGAATTCATGTAACAGTGAAACTCATAATTTTTTGAATTTCAATAAATTTCAGCAAATAATAGTGTTTGAAAGATTGTGTTAAAAAAAGTGTTCCTAACATTTGTCATCCATAATTAATGAGGCATGCTCTATGTGATTCAAAGGATTGTTGAAACAAAACAAAAATAATGTATCTTAAGTGCTTTTGGTGTTATTATCTAATTAAAATTGGCAAAATTTAAGTGCAGCCTTATAGGTACTTCTAATGTTGTTCTTTAATAAGAATTATATGCAGATTATTAAGTAAAACTTTAATTTTAATTTTAATTAAAAAACAACACAAAAAATACTTATAATAATAGGCTTAAATTCTATCCTTAAGATTATAGTTTTAAGGTCAATATTAAAGATAACACAATTTTAATTTTATTTGAAAAATTGTACTAAAAATATTTTTGTTTGTTTGTTACTCAATTGACAAAATATAACATGACTAACAAAATAAAATCAACATTTTTTTTATTAAATATGCATGCAACACAAGATGCATTAGATGTTAGCAATTAATTTTTGCATTGAGAGTAATGTCTAATAAATTAAAAAAATATGCAGATCTTACTTTTTTTACTCTTAAATTAATGTTTTTTTTATATTTTTTAATTTTTAATAAATTTTAGTCAATAATAAATTGTATATTAGAGTGTATTACTAGCATCCCTCAAAACCTAAACTCCGTTAAGTGCCCAAGATTCTTGCAAAGTGACTCAATGATGGATGCGTGACAACAACAAAAAAAAAAAAAAAAAAAGCTTGGCAACAGGTTTAGCATTCAAATTTTGTTCTTGATGGAATGCATGCATGCATAACCTGAACACAGAAGAGGTCTTTATGCATTGGTCATACAATTAAAAGGCTAATATCTTATTACACAGTTACTATATGATGGTATAGAGTCAATTTTGTATTATAGGTTACAATTAAATATATTTAACAATTTTTCTAAATATTAAGGAATGAGTCGAATACATAGTTTAAATTTAGATTAAGTTCAGTGGTTTCAAACGTTCCAATTGATGAATTTACCATGCCTCAAAACCGAACCTTTCCCGTAATAAACACATTCGATTTTTATTTTTTTACACCAAGCAAACAAAGGTAAATTCCTGAAAACATTTGTCCAGAAGTTGCCACTTGCAATTTTGCACCAATGTTTGAGGCAATTAAAACTTTGTTAGCAGTCCTTTAATTGTCAACAGTTTTGCTAATCATCGCCTTTAGCGGGCAATGGTAAAAATCAATATACAAAAATATATATTCAAATTTACAAAAAAAAGTGCATTGATAACTTTAAATATTCTAATTTTTAATAAACTTTTAGTCTTAATTTTTAATCATTCCTCTCTTGATTGTTTAATGATCAGTTATTTGTTTTGTTTATTTTTTTTCTTGGATTTTTTTTAACTATGTATTTTTTTTTCTAAAGTTAGATTACATTATTAGAATTATTTAATAAATTTTTTCGTGAACTGCATCTATTATAATTTATTTTTAAATAAAAATAAGTTAATTCACGATTCAAATACGTGACCAAAATAAAATTCAACAAAATTGGTGATATTTTTAATTATAAAAGTTCTTGTATTTACAAATGATATAACAACTACCATAATTTAATATTACTTGACTTATGTTGGACAAGATCATCTTCAGATATTATATTACGATAATGTGTTTTTAAAAATGTGACTGCGTTAAAAAATTAGTCGCTTTTTAGCTTTCCTCATTGATAGTTGTATATTGGATTAGTTTATTAGTTATCATAAAATTCAAATATCGAAAATGACAATTCTCAGCAAATGTTATACTATCAACAAATAAGCCTAAAAGCTTAATTTGGTTTCTATTTTCATATAAGGCAATTTGAATTATTTTTGCTTACGTATGTACCTTTCACTAGCTCTTCCTTGTCGGTCTCACAGAAGTAGATCATAGTCATCTGGATTAACCTCTTCATCGTTAGAGAAATTGAATCTATATAAATGCAATACGGTTTATCCTGCTGCTTTTCTTCTAAAATTAAAAATATAAAATAAAATAAATTAACTACACCCCAAACTTGCAAGCAATCTTGATATCAAATCGTCCGATCAATGAATTTCTCGAAGGAATATAATAATAAAAGGAGAAAGCAAAAGAAAAGTAAGAGAAAAAAGAGTTTAATGCACATGTTGGAAGGATCACTTTCCACAATTTCTATTCTTCTGCTGTACACAAGTTCCACTTTCGAGAACTATATCACCACAGTAACCCCAAAAAAATCCAATGTCTAACAATCAATCAATAAAGCAAGGTCCAAAAACATCTGAGATTTAACCAAATTAAAACACAAACATTACCTCCCTGTTGCCCAACCAACTTTGTAATTTTAATTTTACTTTTTCTAATGTGTCCAAAGATACAGAATAAAAATTTAATAAATAACAAATTTTTAATTAAAAATTGTATCATTTAATGTTGTCGATGTATTGGATTCTGTTAAATATTATAATTTCTAATAAAAATTTACTATGAGCACACACATTCGAAAATCCATTTTAATTTACATCTTTGAATTTCTTACATTTATGGAGCCGCTTTTGTTTAGTTGCCACCACTAGGCTCATCACTACTGTCACTGGTGATCCTGTCCTGAACTTTAGGACTTGCGTCCCACTTTCTGCTGCTCCTTTCCCACAATGAGTGCCTTAGAATTGAAGCAACTTGTCTCTGCCCCCCTTCCGTGTGAAGTATCCTACTTAAATCCACGGACATGTCACTTATCTCACTACCCTTGCCAAGTTCCTCATCATTGCTAAATTCATCTTTATAGTCACTTTCCTCCTCAACCTCATTGTAAACTGGCACCCCTAGTTCTATATCATCTTCTGTTTTTCTCACCATAGGGCTCAGGGATTCAACAACCCTTCTTCTAGATGAATCTGATATTTCCTTTGGAAGTGGAATCTTAGACCTGAAGTTGTTCTTGGATGGTGGAATGGCAGAGCAGAATATTTCTTTGAAGTTCTTAACTATCCCTTTGTCATAAGGGTTGACTTGTTCGTCGTACCTGTATCTAAAATTTTCATATGTAGACTGCACATAAAACAAAAGGAACTGTCATAATTCATTAACACGTGTAATAAATCAAATAAGAGTTTCATAAATGAAATATTCCTAACATCATATATAGCTGTCTGTATTATATCAAAGTTTCCAAATGTAGGACGGAGGGGATGATTGAAAACACCTTAAAAATAGTAGAAGTTACATCAAAGGTTAAGGGACTGAGTTAAATGGAGTTCAAACCTGATTTGTGCTGATTAGATATGTATGGAAAACAGTGAGGCCACCAACAAACCAAACTGAAATGAAGCTGTATATTATGAGTGCAATGGAAGCAGGAGTTTTGATCATTGCTTTCCAAATTGATACTTCATGTGAGTCCATGATCTTCGCAATGTAGACCCAGCAAAATCCATGAATATAGAAGCAAAGAAGTGTTGCAGAGAAAACGAACATGTAGTAGAACCGGTAATTTCGCTGCCATGAATGTACATATAAGCAAAGAGTCAAAGAAATTATGACTTAGCACCTTTATGATCATGTATACTAAAAATATAATTATGTATTATTAGTTGTTTGTCCTTGTTCTTGTACCCTTAGAATTAGATGTGATATTTGAGTACGAAAGCAGAAAATACCAAAATACATGCAAAGAATCCTTCCTGCATTTCCTTTTTTTTTATACGCTGGAAAAAAATATATTCAAGAAATGATCATCAAACAGACCGATAGTAGGAATTTAAATAGAGACACTGAACATAGAGTTTAAGCTATGGTTCTATAATATATGAACCGTTTCTATTCCTAGTTCTGTACCAATTTCTGTGTGTAAATTATGTGTAATTTTAGGACTAATTAATGCCTTCCATCAACGGACAACAACATTCTACAATTTCTGCCTTCAAGTACTAAAGATATCTACGTGTAGTATAGTCTGCACTAGAATTCCTACCTAGTGCATACCAATTTTCAATAATAATTCTGACATGCCCGCCTAGTGCATACTATTTGATCACAGTAAATTGAGAGTTTAAATATCACTCTAACATTGTTTGTTTGGGGATTTCGCAATTGTCAAGACTCAAGAACATGATAGTTGTATTGTAAAACAAAAAACATATAACCAATTTAAAGGAAATCACAGAAATTGTTATTCTAAATCATAATATGATGCTGATAAGGAAAAGACCCTAAGATGGTGCCTTTGAAATATCATCACATCACTTAGAAATTGAGATATATAGTACTGCTGATTCTATATGAAAGGATGAACATTAGGCCATTACCAATCCAATGCACTGACCCACCCATGGGCAGTGATGATCAAATCGTTCCACACAGTTATCACACACTGAACAATGAGAACAGCGGGGAGGTCTATACAGCATGCAGGTGTCACAATATTTTATCTTCACAGATACTCCATTCACAATTATTTCCTTTGCTCGTGGCAAATGTTGCCGTGGGTTTTGTTCATTGTTGATATGGAAACTCCCATCACTTTCATCTAGCATTGGAGGATAAGCATTGCGAGGCACTATGCCAGGATCTCTTCCTGAGGTCAGTAGAAGTGTGATCAGAACCTGAGAATACGTTTCAAGACTTGAATGAGAAGCATTGTGCTGTAACAGACTTGAATAGTGGTATTCAAAAAGTAATCTACATCTTTCTTTGAAAGCTTCTGCTTTGGATTCATGTTATAAGACTCGTAAACATGGATCCAACGTAGAAGTTACAACTAATAGCATTGGAGTAAACGTGGATTCATACACATTTAAAAATGAATCCACAGTTGTTATTAAGCTCAATTCTGTACGTTTTAGTATGAAAAAAATGGCCCAATTTTTTGAATGAAAACTAATTTTGGGGTTCAGGTAACTTTCTTGTATTGTATGGCTTATTTAGAAAGCCATACTACTAGAACATAATATCAGGGGGTCAAGAGCAACTACTGAGCATATTAAACACATATTTGTATCATCAATTAATGAACGAGACTATGTACTTTAGAACAAAAGTGACTTACAAACATTGTGTGAACAATAACTACGATCAATATTGAATATCCCGAGTGATAAGGAAAATCATCCAACAAATTCACAGCCACAAAAGCAGTGAAAGCAGCAACAGGGGCAACGATAAGAAAGATTGTCAAAAATATAGATTTCCCATCAGGTCCAAATATAAGCCTCCCCTGAAGAAAAAATTCCTGAAAAAATAGAACAGCCACAAATTCAAAACACAAAGGTTTAAGTAATGATAACAGAGCATAAACTTTACTCAACAAATGCATTGAATCATTAAACATGATCTAATATCATCCGAATATAGAAATTCTTCTCCTGGAACTCAAGTTCTATCCTTGCATGTATAAAATTATTGTTTTTCCAAAATGTAACAAAGGTCAAGCAAGTATTAGAAACCTATATACATATACAGTAAGCTAAGCTTTTATTAGAAATCCGAAGATATCACAAGATTCAATATATTTATAAAATTAAATATTATAATTTTTAATGGAAACCTTTTATTGAAAAATGGATCAATTGAGAATTGAACACCGGCGGAAGAAACTCTAGAGGGGTACTTAAGCTTGAGCTATAAGAACACTTGTGTGATGTTAGCTTACATTATTGCCTTTCCAGGTGCGGTATGTTCTGACCAGCGAAGGACCAGCGGGATCTCCGGCAACGCCGCCGTCCGAGATCGCCGGCGCCGGAGGCGGCGCTGCATACATTACTTCTGATTTGTATGCGAAGATTCAATCACGATAATTACCACGTTGAATGGAGGGAAAGGCAAATTATTCTCTCACCTATTTTTTTCTTAAAAATTTGAAAACTGTTTATTGCAACAGCACAAAGCAATGGTTGTGTTGAGTTTGGTTTGGTAGGTTAATTAGTTGACTTTCCTACCTCTCGCAAATAATGTGACTTATTAGATTTGACCCTATCCAATGATGTCGCAGATCCAGCATCGTTGTTGAACCGCCGATCAATTAATACTTTAAAACAGAAAACTGTTGTCATTTCAATAATTATTAGTAATTAATTTAGAATAAAATTTAAGTATAAATAATTTTAGTAAAATTATACGTGAGTAACTTTTACAACAACGGTAAATAGATATGCAATGTTAAATTTTCATATTATATTAAATTTGACTAATTTACACATTTAATTCTTGTTAAAAAATTTAGAGATATAAATTTTTAGACTCATATTTTAAGCGTGTAACAAAGTCATATAAAATTTACATGTCTATGTATAAACACTAAATTCCAATCTATAGAGTACTCATTAAGGATGTAGTTTTTGATATAGGTTAAGTCATAAATATAGACAATAAAAAAATTATTTTAAATTTTTAGAAGACACAATTAATCAACATTATAGTTCTAGGATCAATGATGATAAATGAAGAAAAGTTTATGCTAAAAATGGTGAAGGAATGGATGATACACCCTCAATACTTAAATCTCATACTCTCACGACTTATTTTGTCACAATATCAAAATTTAAAGAACTTTTAATTGTCTCCTAAAAAATTTGAAGAGTTGATAACAAGAAGGGACAAAGGCATGTCAATAATCTTCTTAGTAAATATCAACTTCTGATACTTTTTCTTTATAAGACTCATATGAAATTCATTAAAATTTATTAATTTAAAAAAAGTGAGTTATTTACCAGTCTTAATGTGAATATTTATTTTTTATTTTATTTTATTTTCTATACCTCTTTTTAGTTTAAAAGTTTTTATATTTAAAATAAAAAGTTTGGTCTTTACAAATTTAGAATAAAACAAATTTGTCTTTCAATAAAGAAATTAAACATTTGTTGATTGGAAAATAGCATCAAGGACATTTCCTTTATACATGAAACAAGAAGTGTATCAAATATTTTGTTTTGTTTCTAGCAAAACAAGAAAAAAGGGAAGCATCAGCATCGGAAAAAAAAAAAGGGAGAAGAATTTATGAAAAGGAGGATCTAGAAGAGAAAGGGAGAATATTTTTTCTTTTCAAAGAGAAAGAAAAATTGAGGAGAATAGAACCTAGAAAAGAAAGGAGATTTTTTTTTTAAAAAAAAAATAAGTATAGGAGGAACCAACAATTTGAAAACAAAAAGCAAAGTTTATAGAAGAATAGTATTAGAGAAAGATCAAGAAGGGAGATCTATAAAAAAGAAATAAAGAAAAAGAATAGTAGAAAATGACCAAATTTTCTTTTAATTTAGCGTCGATCATTTCAAGTCTTATTTCTTGTTTTAAGTAGATAGATAAAAATGATTTTCACTTCTCAAAGGTTCCAAGGTCATATATCACCATTTTCACTCATATTAAACTTTCTTAAACTTAGATTTCTCTCTAGATTTGTGATTCTGTCCATTTTAAGGGATTTGAAGTAAGTTTCTCTAAGTTTGAAGTTAGATTTACCTTTCATTTCTTTTTTTCTCTTTTTTATAGAAGTTCATGATATTCTTAGGAGAGACTCTGTTCTATAGCCAAATCTTCGGTGAATTTCTTGAGCATTTTTATTTATAATTTTATTATTTTTATTGATAAATTTTTTTTACTGAGTAAAAAATTATAAGATAAATTAAAAAGTTAAACGTTTATAAAGAAAAATTACAACTTTATTAATGGAATATGATATTCTTTTGTAGATGGTGATCTCGTGAGCTTTCTCAGTCCAAAAGCCCACTCGATTTACTTCAATTGATGAGAGTGGCGATGAAGAAGTTGTTCCAGCGAGGAGGCAAAGTCAATTTTATAACTTGCAGAGAAATTTAACGCCAAAGTCAATGTGTGTGTACCAATAAAATGACAACATATAAAATAGAAAGCCTACCCAGTGATATCAGAAGAACTTTATTAATAGCAATTTGATGCAGTAAGTGACAACTCTAATATTCAACTGCAATTACAAGATAATCCTAATAGAGAATGAATTCCTCTAATCATTGAATATGCTCAAATTCTTAACATGGAGGGTGGCAGAATGTGGGAAAGTGAGAGTGACTTCCTATTTTTTAAACGTAGGGAGTATCATGGAAATGCAAGTTGAAAGGCATATTGAATCTTTGGATTTGCCTCTCACCCTTCACCCTTGCAAGAAAAATGAATAGATAACTAAAAGTATCTTGAGTTTGGTTTTTGGATCGGAATACGCAGTCCTTAAACAAATCGAAATATCAAAACATATCCTTAATGTTCATTCATTTAATCTATACAATTTTCATGTGATTAAGTTTATAAAATAAAAATAAAAAAATCCACAAAAAATCATGCAGGGTAGAAAAATTTAGGGTCCTAAACGTAAACAAGGGAAAATTTTCTAATAGAAAAAGAATATGTTAGAATTAGGAGTGTGCGTAAATACGTTTTAGATGAGTTTAACATTATTGAAATTCATTTTTTTTGCACTAAAATTTCATTTAAGAATTAAATAATAATAATAAATATGTAATATATCATTAATTTATATAAATTCGAAAGGAAAAAGTATAAAATAATTAAATAAAAGTATATATTTTATACCTTTTCTAATTTTTTACTAATTTATATATATATTTATTAATTTATGTAGTCATACATTCATTATATTTTTTTTTATTAATTATTAGTATAACATAACAATCATATTTTTTTATTAATTTTAAATAAATTATAATAATAAAAAAAACTGTTTTGTTCTTAAATGTTAATGAATTGGTATCACTTCAAGGTTCCCAAAGGTTGACAGGCCCAAATGACTTCCTGAGAAATATATGGTTGTTTCTTTTGAGCTAATAAGCTGAGTGAAGAAGGTGTGGGAGTATTTTCAAAGGAATTCCAATGGTTAAATCAGTATTTTACCTAACAGAATAATATTAATGAAATAATAAGGTACTTGATATAATGAAGTTCACCCTTGAGCCATATGAAATGTTTGTGTTATAGACAAATTAATGTACTTAAGTGGACTTCAAATAATGTATTTTACCTAGTCATATGTCATACATTAGGCTGTGGTTGCCCTAACCTGTAGGTCTCTAGCTGGAACTTTCCTTGAATGACTCAAAACAATTATGAATGTCATTAAAAGAGAATTTATGAATGTCATATTCTATTTTCAATGTTATGAAAACAAATCAAATTGAATTAAAACATTTGATTTATAAATTCATATTCTATTTTCAATATTATGAAAACAAATCAAATTGAATTAAAATATTTTATTTAAGATTAATTATATGTACATATTAATTTTCCAGTATTACATATTTGAGTTAGTGTTCTTTATCATTTTTAATTTACTCATTATATATATATATATATATATATTTTATGTAACCGTACTAAGGTAATTATTTAAATAAAATTAATTATATACATTTTTAAAAAAAATGCTAGATATTTAATTATTCCTAATCAAATTAATGTTATATATCATAATTCGAAATACAATGATTAAGTCAAACTTAAGTTTTATTTGTTAATCAAATCCTTAACTACCATTAACTTTTGTCCTCTTTTTTTCCTTTCTTCTATAAATTCCAGTTTTAGTAATAAATTGTGTAATTTTTTTGTTGCTACATATTTTTGAATGAATTTGTTTGTTTTTCATTTTGTCCAGGGCCTCGAATATTTTTCACATGCAGTTCAAATGAGATCATTCTATTTGAATAAAAAAAATTACAATACAATGAGTTAGCTTTCTTAACAATAATTTTGTTCATGTATAAAGTTCAATTTTGAAACCTTATTTAAAGTAAATCAAGTATGTATTATTGCAGCTAAGAATTCGGATCCAATCGATTACTTGTACAATCTCTTATTCTTATAATTAGCAAAGAAGAGAACATCCCCTAAAATAGTGAAAGCACCACTGCATATTCCTAAGCCAATGTTCTCACTCCAAACTCCTTAGGAATAACATCAATAGGTTCACCACCCAAATTTTCTGCTTCAACTAAGAACCCCTTGTCTGAAACAAAATTGAATGGCCAAAGCAAACACCAAAAGTTTCAAACTTCGACATTTTTCCACTTCCAAAATCTCCAAAAATGCTTTTTCTCATCATTAAAAAAGGTAACAACACATAGTATAATTCGAGTTTTTGACTTTTGTTGACAAAAATTATATAAAATACCAAAATAGTATAATTTTCAAATAATTTATTGAAGTGGACAAAAGAAACAATAAAAATTTTGTAAATTTTTCTTAAAACGGTATAACAACATCAAAATGAAATAAAATATGTGACAAAACATATTGGTTACTACTAGTCAACAAGTGCCACTGCCACATAATCAGGGATTGACACGTTCGCTTGCAATAAATTTGCTTAAGTGAATTTAATTAGTTTTACTTAAATAAATTTAATTAGTTTAAGTAAATTTTATGTACTTCTTGACATTTTTGCTTAAATAAATTTTAACTTGACCATTGTGTTCATGCTAAAACTGAGAAAAATTCAAATTTTTGGAACTAACTTTTTACTGGTATAAATCTGTTTAACCTCTTACAATATTTTAAAGAAAAAAACTTACAGAAACTTACTTTTAGGGTACTACATTAATTTCTAATCTTAAAAAAATTGTAATCACTCTTTGTTGATTGTTTTTTTCTAAATCCAATTTTATCTTCTGCATGCATATTTTAATAAAATTATAAATATGTGTTGGAAATAATTATTAAAATCCAAGGATATTGGTGCAAATTAAATCATATTATTATCATTTTTTAGCCAATTTAATTTCAGTTTCCTGGGTCCCGAATTTAATTTAATTTAATTATTTTAGTTGATGTTTTGGATGTTTGGGCCAACAGGGTTGAATAGAATGAGGCCAGCTTGAGCACTGAGCAGGTAAATCCCAAGAGAGCGAGGAAGAGATGGCCCAATTTGAATGGGCTTACTGAGTGAATCAACAATTTGGACCATAAAAAAAGAAATGTTAGACATCTCCAACCCCCACCCACCCCCCCCCCCCCCCCCCCAAAAGGCAAAATTTTGGAATCGCAACCTATAAACCCAGTTGACCAAAAGGAGAAAACCTACAAACGCCATGCACATACATTTTCTTCCTATTTTCTGCAATGGATCTATAACATATAATTATATATGAACGAATGGAAAATAAAAAATTGAGATATTGTTATATATAATCACGGTTGCTACCTATATATCAGATTGAAGAAAACAACAATTCAGAAAGAAATTCTGAAAGTGTCTCGATTCATAGTTTGCCATTACTATGCCGGAACTGAATAGTCACTCCCATTGAATATTTTCGCTCTGAAATTTCAAGGCTAACCTTGCCACGCATGCATGACTGTATGCCGTTTGGATTTGGTTGTATTGGTCGTTAATATCTATTATCTTTTGCTTTCAATATAGATTTGTTGCCGTAGCCTCGTCTGGTACAAGATAAGATTCATCAATGTGCACATGGCATGACAGGTTCAAAGGGGCATGCATTTATTAGTTCCCTCTGAATAAGACTGTTAGAAAGCTTCCATTAAGCAGAGGCTATGTGCAAGAACTTAAAGAGTCCACAATTGCTGCCGGCGATCTTGTTATGTAGTAGCTAAGATCCAAAAATATGTGTCACATTGCATTGCCCTTAATGCATCGGTTTCAAGTGGAAGAAGAATTAGCGGTGATAGTAAATTGCCTTAACCTGCTGCCAAAGTAATCTATTTCATAGCCTCACATTTTTGGTATTAATGCTACCAACACTCTTCCTCCAACAACCCTACATTTACTCACTTAAAAGGCACCAAGCTAACCCTATTTACTCCATAATATGGTACTTAACAAAACCTCATTATTCTTCCTATGGTGCTCTATCTCCATCTCGGCAATTTTAGTAATAATGAACACTACCTACTGTATACCTAGTGTCTAGAATAATCTATTAGTTGAATCTGAGTGGATACTCTTTAATTAGCAGTGAGGTTTTGTTTTACAATTACCTTGACTTGGCTAGCAGACATTCTATTGATTGTATATACGAGAATATAGATGCTGGTTCATGTCGTTGATCTTAGGAATTGCGATGCGGCACCATGTATTTGGTCCAGGTGGCTTCCGATTATTTCATGATATTGAAGTGTCACCGATGATATATTATGTTGAGAAGAATTATACTTATGGTTGTGTTAATGAGTGATTTAAAGATATTAATTCAGCAATTAATAAACAAAAATTTAATTTAGTTGTACCTTTGTTTTAATTTATGTGTAATTTTATTTTTTTTCCAATGTACGATTATTATATTTAGTTCTTTTAATTTTTTAATTATTTAAATTAAGTTTCTCACTTTAAAATTTTATTCAATATTTAACAAAAAAATATATATTGAAAGTATGACATATTATTCCTTTATATAAATTAGTATAAGTAAATTATAAAATTTTTAAATAAAAATACTAAATGAAATATAAAAAATAAAAACTAAAATTATACGTGAATTAAAATATAAAGACTAAAAGTACAGTTAAATCTATTTTTTCATATAAAAATTATGATGAAAGTGTATTAATAATATTTTTTAGAAGAAATCTTGTTAATCTTGATTACTTAAATAATGGCTTAACAATACTTGTAAGCCTTATCCCATTTTTCTGTGTTAAATATTGATTTAACGTCCCATTGCAGTCATATATGTATATATATATGATTGACAAGCGAAAGAGGGAAATGCAATTAATTTATTGTATGAAAAGCATTTGCATGGTTGACGTTTAGATGAGCTTGATGTCAATTTCTCTCAGCTTGTACACTGCGTCGTGGGTCCACCTCCCATCATTGTGGAAACGGAGATAGATTCTAAATCATCATTTTTCATGTTACTCTCTCACAACTGCCATCTTAATAATAATAGTAATCAACATCTACCCCCCAACCCAAAATTATCAGCTGATTTAAACCCCCCCAACTCTTTCTTCGTTTTGAAAGACCAATCAGATCTTTGACATTATTTCAATGATTAAGTCAAAAGACAGCAATAGCTGCTGCCTTCTCTAGTAAATATTTGGCTTTTGAGGGTGGTAATCTATATAATGTAACGCGGCAGACGTCACTTTATTATTATTATATATCTTTTGAACTATAAAATATTAATTAAATAATATATAATTAGATCATTCTGACATTTCACTTTTGATAAAAATTTCCATAATTAACAATTTAATGTCGTTAATTAACTTCAAATGAATATGCTGATAAATAAAATTAAACAAGATATTATACCAAATAATTTATGACAAGATTGAGAATTGATACATTTACTGTGAGTTTATTTTGAAATAGGACAAGAAATCCAAAAATAATAATAATAAAAGTTCTATCAAAAGTTAATTTTATAACCTAAACTACAAAAATATAATAAATTAAACGAAACTTATGAATGATATAAAGATTCTTTTTGGACCTGCGACAACTACAATGGCCCACCCATATAGCAATCGGTTGGATTATAATATTAGTTATAACGTTAATTAATTTGTAATGAAGGTGAAATCAGAAAATTCAGATCATCTTTAACTAAAATTAAAATTATTGCACTGTGTGCTTTGCCCCCACTATGAGTCTTCTAGAATTTATATATCACCGAAGGTAATCACGCGTGCTGTTAGAGTTAAAATAGCGGTTCATCTTATAGGAGATTGTAAATTTTAAGCAAATTTTATCTATATTATTAAGAGTTTAATTTGGAATTACCATTCTAAAAAGAGCTTCACCTGATTATTGTCACTCTAGATGCATAAAAAATGTGAAAAAAAAAACGATAAAACTAATAATTTTCTTATTGCCTTTGAAAACAAAAAGAGAAAATAGAGAAGGAAAAGAAAAGATAAGCATTCTTTCTAGTTTCTACCGATTTAGTTAATTACTTATAATTTTTGAATTAAAAAAAAAGGGAGACAATCCTTTTTTTATGTAATTGACTTTTTTTCTTATTATTTCCTCACAATTCAGACAAGCGCTAGCTAGGCAGTCTCTTCATACATATTTATAAAAGAATAATTTTCCATGAAGAATTACTTACTCTTAAAAAGATTATTTGAGAAAAAATGATCGAGTTTAACAAAAGAAAGGAAAACAAAGATGTACTTTACATTTACATATGAAAGTGAAAAAAAATAGGAGAAATGAGAGAGAGATATATGGTTCTGGTTGCCATTTGCCATGCATATCTATCTAGAGTATGCCAAGCTGTCTCCACAGGTGGACAAGTATCCAAAAATAATATAGCTAATTTTGCATTGATTCAGATTCTGGAGCGTCGCATTCTGCAATTTCAACTCCAAAAACATGCACGGTGTAAGAGAGATGACGAGAGTTCGATTAGCTAGCATTATGGCATTGGTCAATGTTCAATTCAATCAAGTCACCCTATGCTGACCCCTTTTCAGTAATTTCCAGCTTATTCCAGGTGTCCCTCCACGTACACACTCCTACGACCAGCCACACAAAAAGAACTCCACAAAAATCATGCAAGACAAGGCTCTTGGCTTTCTAAGCCACACAACACAGCTATTATTATTTAGTTTAAAAATCAATCAATCATATATGGCGAGTGATGGAAAAAAAATGATGCATACCACCTGTGCAGTTTCAGCCACATGAGTATATACACGTATGATTTTTAATTATAATTAATTTCGTCAGGTAATGTACCACCTAGAAAAATAAGGACCCTACGAAACTCTTTTTCTTTAGCTGTTATTTTGCCAAATCATCCATAGTGCATGATTGGTTGGAAGACGTACATTTTACTCATATTGTTTTCATTTCTATGAACGAAACGGGATTTTGAAGCTCAAACGGCTATTTGAACAAAATTGAAAAACAAATTAAGCTTTCTTTACGTTTTAATAAAAAAATTTAATTTAAAATTTACTGAAAAAAGTATTTAAATAAAGAATATTTCATCATTTAAAATTTTTTTTTAATTAAAATTAAGATTATAAATGGTTGGAAATAAACACGTAGGAAGTAGTTGGCGTCAAGAATGAAAATTTCCGTACGAATTAGAACACATGCATGCACTTGAATATGAAGCAATCCCACGATTGTCCATAATCAACAAAACATAAAATTTGACGTCTCATATTTGTTCTTTAAAACAAACCCCATGGAACACATTTAACATAAGCACACCCACCCTTTATCATTATTAGACGGAGCCTTCCTTGTGGCTGTAACATAATTCTAATTAAACGCACTTTCTCCTCAAAAAGTGTGGCTAAAACCATTCAACTTTGACAACGTTCAAAAGTGGGGTTAGTTCGAGACGCTGTGGAAGCCAGCTGAGCCATAGCCACTGTTAATCCATAATTGCTTCATGGCTCTCAGACACCATAGCCATAGCCACTATTAATTAATATTATAGTTACCATGCATGAAAAGTTTTAGTAAAAAAGATTTTAAAATTTATAAAAATGGGATATTTTAAAATAGTATCATTTTTAAAACTTTATAAAATAAGGTTTTTTAAAAATTAGCATAAAAATATGTTTTTCAACTTTTATCTAAATATAATAACAACTAATTAAACTTCTTTTTACTAAATGGGGCTCCTCTATATAAACCAAACAATGCAGTAATATTCTATTTTAAATTATGTCGATATAGACCAAGTTTTAACTTCTAAATTACTCTTAACGAATTCGTCTAAAGCTTTTCTGATTTTCCCTCTACCTATACAATTAGATTGCTCTATGTGTGTCTAATTTCTTTTTCTATTAGAGTTTTACAAATCTTATGAATACATACTCAAACCGTTATCAAAAGGCAAATTTTATAATCATTTTATCAAATGTACTGCCCCAATTTTTCCTCCAATAGTTAATATTTGATTATTCTTTTAAAAGTTTAATTTGTCATCAGTTTCTTTCATTATTTTCTTATATCAATTCTTTCTTTAAAAATATATAATAATTTTACAACTACTTTGATGATAAAAATATATAAATAATTGATATTAAAAATGAATTTAGAACTTCTCAAAAAGTAATAATCACACGTTCAGTAAACCAACAGCAATCCCGAAGCGTGGACTCTTGTCGTTAAACAGTTCAAAATATCTCACTTCTATAATTTTAAGGTAAATATTTGAAAGCTTTTAAGAAATACTTCTAGGAAATTTAAAAATATTATTAAAATGAAATTAATGTTAAACATTAATTCTTTAACCAATGTCGTTAACCATTAATTTTAAACTATACTGTAAATCAATGAAATTCATGGTGAAACATATATAATTAATGCTAATCACAGGGTTATTTATAAAAAAAAAATCATTTTAAATATTTATACGATTTAATGATGAAAAAACTTTTGTATTTATTTTTTCAGAAGTATCAAAAAATATGATTTTCTAAAAATTTATAAACATTTTTTTGAAAAAAAAATCAATGCAAAGGCTGTTATAAATTAAATCATATAAAAATTTAGGAAATTGTCAACTTTTATTATTAAGATTAAATTTCAGTTTATAAAAATAATAATTTTTATCTTCAATATAATAAATGTGTTTTTTTATTAAAAATTTATGACTTTAAAATACTTATATTAATCATTCTAAGAACCGAAGGTAACAATAAAAAATAATTAACAGATGAAAATCATTCAGTTAATTAATATTAATGCGGATAGATTAACAAAATCTTAAAATGTTATCCACCTTGTTGTGCCTCATATTTTAAGACTCTGCACCCACCACTACGGAGTCCAATTATTAAACCTACTAAAGTTAGTCATCACCAATCACAATATTTAAATGATATATTCAAGTAGTTCTGTTAACGTGTACCATGAGATACATGCTAAAAATAAAAATAAGACTATACACTTAATTCATTCACTGTAAAAATTATTAATCAACTAAATATAATTGTTAAATAAATTTAATTAATTGATTAGTTATTTTCTTAAGATTATAAATGTGTGACATGCTTTATTCTTTTTTTTCTGTTTGCGTTATCAATTTTAAGACTAATTTGCTTCACTAATAATTTTATTAAGGATATAAGTTGGCTCAAGCTTTTCTTGTCTAAGGGTTAATCATGTGCTAAAAATAAATAAAACTATTAATTAAGAGATTACTGTTGAATTTATTTATTTTAAAAAATAAATCAGGTCAAGTAATTTCTTTCAGTGACTTATTAATTAAGTGTTTATATTTAAAACAAAATACTATTTCTTTAAAAGTATCATTATTATATAAATAAAAATACAATTTTATTAATATCATCCTTTGAAATTGATTCTAAACATCTAAAATTGATAGTTTGGCATTGAAAAAAAATATTTATTACATTAAAAAATAAAAAGTATAATAAATATTTTTTATTTTTAATTAATTTTTTAAATATTTAAATCAATCTTAAAAGTTGACATTAAGTGTTATATTGTTTTTATAATATTTATATCTCTAATTAATTATCATTATTTTCAATTTCATAAAATGTCACTAACAACATGCACTATGATACCCTTTAAAAAATATCTCATCACTTCTTTCCTTCTTTAAAAATAATCTCACTTTTTTCCTCTTCGAAATTTTATATTCTTCGGGACACTTTACGTTTTGTACTGTCGAACAAACCAGCTGCAAAGCAAGTGAGTTTCCCCTATAAATTTATCAAATTGTTAGATACATATAACTGTCATCGGATCAGAGAGTGCCACTTGGTTTAATCATCAAGAGGACTTTGAATTCCACTGTTCACGCGTGACAGTCAAAAGCTATATGAGATAGAGCGCAATAACACTCTTCATTTTGATCAAGATATGTATTATATATATGAATCACAAACCATTCAGTAAGCAAATAAAAAAAAAAGTGTCACAAACATGTAAAAGCAATAGTGCATGACTATAATCTCAGTTTTCACACGTGTCCTGTTTTCATCTCTAAAGCATGAAATTTTGGTGACCTAATAGGGTTTGCTTTTGATGGTAGTGCGGTTGATTCGGGCAGGGGTGTTTGGCGGCCTGGTGTACATTGAAGTATCACAATAATATAAATTAAAAGGGAGATTATTACTGATAAAAAGGAGATTTATTTATTTATTATATATCTTTTTAATGTTTTCATTTTTATCTCTAAAATGAAATATTATTGAATAAAAAATTTATTACAAAATAAAGAGAAGCATATTCTTTTTTTATTAGCACTATTTTAATAATAAATGAATAAATAAAATAACATAAATTTGGATTCGTCGAAAAATGTCCAAAAAAGAATGTTTCGAGTGATGAAGAAATGCAAATAATGGAGATATGTCACGTGAGGAAGAAGAAGGAGGTCTTTGATGCTGTGAAAAGAAAGAAAACATTTTAGGTACGTAAGCGGTATTAAGTAAAAGGGTGGCCCTACTATTAATTGTAAACGACACTGCACCTACGCTTACAATAATAATATATTGAGGTGGCAATCATCGTATCGATCATTGTTATTTCTCATTTACTACTTTAGTTATGTAGATTCATCATTATTATTTCTCATTTTAAGAACACTTTTAATGTTATATTGAAGTAATACAACATTAAGGGTCCATATTTTTCTAATATTTTTAGATAAATAAGTTTCTCATATTATAAATTTTTTAAAATATTTTTTAGGAATGATCAAACCAACCTTTTTAATTTTTTTGTACCTTGAAAAATTTACATAATTATTATAAACTTTTTAAATATATTCATTAAAAAATTATTTTTGAAATACAAACAAAAAGACCTTAAATAATATAAGATAAGACATTTTTTTTCTTTTTTCCTTTTTCCAAAAAACCATTCATAGTTTTTTTATGTGGCTTTCAAAGCAATGTGTTGGAAAACAATCATTCATAGTTTCATAATATAATGTCCATGCAAACCTGTCCATCCCCACTCCCTCGTGCATGAACCAACCACACCCTTATATATAGGGCTCTATACTCGGGGCAAAGGTGTGAGACAGGAATTGAGCAATTGCAAGTTTTCCTTCTGACCTTCCTTCTCTCCCTTAACACAAGGGAAAATCAGAGAGAGACAGAGAGAGTGTGTCATAGAGATTCCAAAACCATGTCCCACAGTCCTATAACCTTCATCTTTGGTGTTCTAGGTATCGATACACACTGAAAATTTATTTACGTTTTCTTCTTAGATATATATTTTTCGTTACTACATATTTATATCCTCCTATTAAGGTTACAGAAGATGTGACTTTCTTCCTTATTTTCTTGTGAATGTTGCAGGCAACATTGCCTCCTTCGTGTGCTTTCTGGCACCACTGTAAGTCGAAACGTTCTCTCAGTCTACTTTTAATGCGTATTAGTGAATTTTAAACTATGATTAATCTTGAGACATCTTACTAATCAAAATAAAAATATACACACATGCACGTGAATTTGCAGACCGACATTTTATAGAGTTTGTAAGAAGAAATCAACCGAAGGGTTCCAATCAATTCCGTATGTAGCTGCACTCTTCAGTGCAATGCTTTGGATTTTTTATGCCTATGTGAAGACCGGAGAAACGCTTCTTATCACAATCAATGCATTTGGTTGTGTGATAGAGACAATTTACCTTGCCATATTTATCACTTACTGCCCCAAGAAAGCTAGGGTAAGTACATAATTAATAAGTATACTTGGACTAGGATTAATTACATAAAATCATAACTTTACTCACTTTGTGTCTCTCATTAGTAATAGATGACTTGTTATAACATCATTTGAAACTGTTATTGAACTTTCAGATGTCGACCCTGAGGATGATTGTCTTGTTAAATTTTGGGGGATTTTGCACGATTGTCCTCCTAACCCACCTCCTGGCAAAAGGAGAAGGCCGTGTCAAGCTTCTTGGTTGGATTTGCGTTGTCTTTGCCACTAGTGTTTTCGCCGCACCTTTAAGCATTATTGTAAGTAACTCATTTAATCACTATCTAGAACGAACTTTCCTACTTATTTTAAATTTCTCATTCCCTATGTTATTAAAATAATCTCCTGGTTGTCAAATATTTTAATATTTTCTGCCTATAGACTAATCATGCATGCATGGTTAATTTTTTTAATAAAATTTTCAGAGGGTGGTTATTCGCACCAAAAGCGTAGAGTTCCTTCCTTTTCCTCTTTCACTCCTCCTCTTGGTTAGCGCAATTATGTGGCTCTTATACGGGATTTCTCTGAAGGATATCTATGTCACGGTAAGTCTTCCAAGTTCATGCACGATATCTCACAATCTGGCAAGAGCCATATTGTGTGCGTGTTTCCCGTACCTACTATTTTGTCGTTATGGATAATGCATATATATGACAGTGTTATGTGTTTTTGTCTCTGGACAGCTCCCGAACGTTGTGGGGTTAACGTTTGGAATCGTTCAGATGGTTCTCTACGCAATGTACAGAAACAAGAAGCCCGTAAAGGATGAGAAGCTCCCAGAACACAAAGGTGATATCAACAATGATGAAAACGTGGTTCCAAGTGTGACAGACGAGAATGAACAAGGGGTTGGAGACATCGAAATTGGGGGGAAGAAAGAAGAGAAGGAAGATGAACAACCTGAACCTGAGAAGAAACAGGACCAAGTTGTTGAAGACCAAACAGAGCTCAACGACAAGAAGAAAACAGGGGATCCGGAGAGAGAGAGTTGCCAAGTTTAATTTGATGGAAGATGTACTGTGTGCCTCAATCTCTATCTCTCTGTTTAGCTGTGCGATCCATGATCAATTTACGTGTAAAATTGGTATAACGTACACAAGGGGCAGAGACGGTGTAGATATCCATGTCTATTTTCTACACAGTTTTTTAACTTATTTTGGTTCACTTTTATTGTTTTCCTATTACTTCAAGCTTTTCAAGCCCCTCCCAATACAGGGAAGTCCATAGACAGAGTCGCTCCCTTATTATGGTGATAAATATTAATTATTATTATTATAGCATAGACTATAGTTGTAAAAGCTCATTCCAAGGACCTTTCACAGTCGGGAGCTGATCCAGTGTGCATGCAGAGACTCTGATTATGCAATCTCTTCCTTTTATGAATACTTTTTTACACATAAAATACTATCCTATTTAAGAATAAGTTTCTCATTTAACTATTATAATAAAATCATTATTATTTTAAAAATATTTTATATCAACTAATTACCTTAATAACTACTTTTACTCTTTCAGTAAAAATATTTTAATAATATTAATATTTTTTTAATTAATAGTTAAAGACGCTAGTTAAGAAATTATAAAAATATATTTGTTAATTAATGCAAATTTTTATTTTTAATAAATTTTCACATAAATTTTAATAAAAATCGTATACTAATTATTAAGGAACATCTCTGATCATGAAAAATCTGTGTTGGTAAAGAGTGACGTTAAACATGAGAAGATAGTATTGGAAGGGCTTCGTGTCAAAAATTCCGATGACGAATTAACGATGTTGCGACAGGGGACAAAATATTAACAAACATGAAAGGGACGGAAGCCACTCAGAAGCGCAATTCGCCGCAAATATCTAATCATGGAGAGCGTAATTATTGTATGTTTGCCTCTCTTCTTTTTTCAGTGTCGTTCCTAAATAAATCCACACTCCCAAGTTGAAGATTTTTTTTCAAGATAGATAATAATACATTTGCAAAAAAATATTAAAGTGATCATATTTTTATATTTTTTAAATAAAATATTTCTCTTTCTAGCTAAAATAATATTTATCCCTTGATTCCCGCGTGCGATGGCTTGAGAATATTAATTTAGAAATTAAAAGTAATTTATTTAGGAACAATAAAAAAAATATTTTTGACTGTTTAACTAATATTTTAAAAATACTGATTAATAAAGTAATTTTTTTTTCTTTTAATAAAATATTTAATATATAACCAAAAATTGAATTACAATAATTCTTTTAAGAAAATAATTATCTGTTAACTATACTTTGTTATTTTATTCTGGTATTCATCCTCCCAATAATGGTAACTCTTGCTTCAGAATAAACAATAGTAATGGTTAGCTGGTACGAGATTTAGTCATTAAACGTAATCACGAAATGATTGTTTTACCTTCATATTTCCATGAAAGGTAACTCCTTCGTTCAGAAATAAACAATAATAATAGTCATTTTATGGGAGATTTAGTCAATAACGCATGCAATCACGATATGATTTTTTTTTACCTTTATATAAATGCCAAGCTAAAACACGTATAAGTTAAAGGTGGGTAAGCGTATTTTTCTTGATAAAGTTATACGATTAAGGATCGTAAATTTTTAATCGCGATCTACGAAGATAGTGACTAGACAATGGTTAGAATCATAACTAATATTGCAAGATCATGACTAGATATGAATACCTACAGCATCATATGAATTGTGATGAGATTAGAAATTTTAGGTATTTTGCTCTTTTCTCATTAGTAAAAAATTAATTTCATTTGAAGGAGTACGGAGGTAATTAATTAATGTTCTAACCCATAATATAAAAATTTCAACAATTTCAATCGATGTAGGAGCGTTCATGCACTATAATAGATTAATACATCACTGGAAAATGGAAATCATCTCTCTATTTCTAAAGAAATTTCGACAATACCCTGAGTTAAGTTCGTTAACCTTACTAAATCCAGCTACTTTTCATTAAAAAATATACCGTTTTCATGAATTCGAGTAATCCAAATAAACAACAACCAAATTAACATCAAAACCCTTTTTACTTAATTTTTCCCTTCACCAAATCAGGATGATTAGCATTTTGAATTCTGAAATCTAAAATAGGAGAAACAACCAAAGTCTTCCTATTGCCGAAAAATTCTTTCTTAACAATTTGAAAAAACTTAAAATAACGATTTAATTGTTATACATGTAAGTGTTGTAAAAGGAGAAATTAATAATGTACAATTGTATTTTAGAACCGCTATAACTATGATGATGTTGAATATGGTATTCAAGTTTAGAACAAAAAGGTGGGAGCAAACAATCTTGAAGATAACTAGAGGTTTAAGTTCGCTAGATCAAGAAAGTCCAATAGTGTTTGGAATTATGGGAGTATATTTAGTTCTAATGATGAATACAAATCAGGATTTGAGGATAAGTAAGAGGAAATGGATGAAGTGTTAGGTTCAAATTAGAGAATAGGAACACCTAAAACCAGAAATTGATCTACGGCAGAATTTGAGATACCTTGTACGAAAAGGAAATATATGCTTATTAAAGGTGTTGTCTATGGATAACAAACGTCCTTTCTTTGCCTGTCATATACTTTGCATCTTTTACATCCAATTGAGTATTTTACTAACATAACACGAAGTAGTGTTAATAAAGTAGGTTGACTTATCCAATTCTATCTTGTTACCAACCTACTAAAACTAAAATGGGATTGATTGAGCTATTTTTCCAAAAATGAATTAAGCTCTTGTTTACGATGAATTAGTGGATCAATTCAACTAAATAATAAAAAATGTTTAAAATTTTAAAAAGTGAATTTAATGAGAAGTAAAGATGTGATGGAGCGGGGATTAAGAAATAACCAAAGCTAGATTTGGGTTTGGGCCTATGGGAATAAAATAAAATAAAAGTAATGCGTTAAAAACATGCCACATATTACGGGCTATGCTTATAGATAAAGATATTTCTAAAATGTTATAGATAATAACTTTTCTATAGCACAATAAATAACCATCATCAAAGATATTAAATTAGTCAGAAAATTTTAATATTATAACATACAATGATTAAGTTTAGATAACTCCAAGTATTATTTCATAAGATTATCTATTCAGATAAAAACAATTCCTACTCCAAAGTATTTTTAATTTGTTATTAATGATTTATAGAGTCACAAAAATACTTATGTTAGATACTACTATCAATAACAATAAAGACAAAAACGTAAGTGTTTTTTTTAAGTAAGGAAATTAAATATATAGTTTAACTTTATTTTTTATATATGAAACAAAACTACTAATTTACCCTTAAAAAAGTAATTTGTCTTGTGTTTTAGAGTTTAAAGGGATCCCTTTTGATACGAACTAATGTTTAAGGTTAATCTATTATAACATATTATATTAATTTTTTGAATTTTATTGATAAAAGGTAAAATTTGCTAAAAAAATTTAGGCTAGTATTTGTATTATTTTGACAAATCATGTTCATCATTAATTGGATACCTATATTTGACATTCCAGCAACAAGGTTGTTGAGGTTGAAGTGAATGGCACTTTGAAAGATGGAATAGAATTAGGGGTAAAAGGGAGAGAGAGATGAAGTAGTGTTGTGAGGAGGAAAGGCTTTAGTAGAAAGAGGATCTAATGCGGTGAAGGAAGTGGTGGTGGTGGAAGGGAAGATGCTACCCGAAAGGTGTAAGTGAAAATCGTGATTGACTGTGTGGGATAAGAAAGATTAGTTGGAAAGGCCTTGGGTTATTACGCATTTTGGTCTTCAATTCGGGAATTGAAACCATTGCAGAACTAAAATGACCACACCCGGCCAATTCAATTGAATCACCATTAGTGGCTGTTTTTAGTAATTTAAATTTTATAATAATAAAATTTTAAAAGTAAGGCTAGATCTGGATAAACTTCTAAATAATATATATATATATATATATATATATATATATATATATATAAAGTAAGTAGTAAAATAAATTAAATTTTTTATAGGTTGAACTTAATTATAATTTTTTTTAACTTTTTTAAAATTTAAGAAGATAAGTTATTTTTTAACCTATAATTTTTTAAAATTTTTTTCTCTTACAATAACTTACGTAGAAGTTTATCAAACTATATCTAAATTATATTCTCCTCCCATAAAATATGCATATATTACATTATCTTCCCTTTTAAGTTAAAATTATACAACTCTTTCCCCTTGAAAAATTAAAATTAATCACAATTTAATCTATTTTGTGTTTTTTTTATTTATCAAAGCACCATTAAATATATGTTTGACTTTTTTTTTTATACTAATTTAGACTTTTTAATAAGTTTTACATTCATGGTCAATATTTTAAGTACACCTTACTTTAATCATTAAAATATACAACATTATTCAAATCAATCTCTTAAATTTAAAATTAACAATTGTTAATTATGTTAGTTCTTGTTATTAGATGTTAAAATTAAGAAATAGAATAATGATTTATCTCATTAAATGACATGTGATAGTCTATTCCTACCACAAAATAATATCGTTTTAAAATATTCTAAAAATAGAACATTTTTATTCCTAACTTTTAAAAATTTCAAGTAATAAGGTTTTTATCTTTTTTTTTTCCACTTTTTTCTATGTCTTTTTTTTTTCTCCGATCACCGTTACAATAGTATTAATACTGTAAAGTGATGGGATGTGAGGGAGTGTGGGTGTAGAGTGAGTAGGCAAAAATTTTAGATTTGAAGGTGATTTAGTAGGGGTGATGGTCCAAAGAAAGAGAGCATGAGACTACTACAATGGAAGATGAAATATACAATATGAAAGAAGCAAATGCTATTGTAACTAGCATAAAGAAAATGTTGTAGAAAAAGTAAAACAAAAGATAAGGTAAAAACTTTATGATTCAAAAGTTTTAAAAGTTAGGCACAAAATTAACTTATTTTTAAAATATTTTAAAATGTGTCGTTTTATTATAAAAGAGACTATTAAATGTCATTTAATGTGATTACAAATTATTAATTTTAAAAATTAAAATTTTAAAAGTTGAAGACTAGCTTTAGTCAAATTATATATTTTAGAGATTAAAGTAAATACTTACCCTTTTAAGAAGCTCAACAAGCTCAATATATTTTCATGAAACATAGGCACTTATTGTAATTAAACTTGTTTTAACATCAAATAATGAGAATAGAACTTTAAAAAAATTATTCATTAATAAAAATATACAAAATATAAATTGACTTGTGGTTTTAAGATATTAAAAAAAATAAAGATAGAGCACAAAAAAATTCAAAAAATTAGAGCATATAAATAAAAGTTTGACTATACTTAAAACTAAATTTAACAAAAATTAGATTATATATTTTTTCTTACCGTGCCTTAACAAAAAATTTAAACAAAATTAAATTGCGATGCATTTTAATTATTTTACGGCAAGGGGTCATATAATTTTAAAATAGAAGAAAAGGTAGTGCCCTGAAGAATATTTTTTAAGGGAGAGAAATGCATTTTACTTAATTTAAAATTATAATACTATGTTTAATGAGATAACAGATGAATCTTAATTATTAATTCGTGTCAAAAGGGAAACAAATTTCCCTTAAACTCCAAGGCACCAAGTGAAATCATATAATAATAATAATAATAATAATAAAAAGAAGAAGAAGCAATGTTGTGTGTTAGGAAACGGTCTCTACGAATTTTGAATGAATGACGAGGCAGTTACACCAGTATTAGTATGTTTTCGCTGCATAACCATTGTTAAAAAAATAAAATATATTTAATTTTAGAAATTTAAAATAGCTAAATATTTTAATTATTCATTATAACTATATCATTATGTTAAACAAAAGTAAAATAAAGAGAAAGGAATTTTAAAATTATAAAAAAATAAATTAAAGTTGAATTAAAAATAAAAAATAAATCTAACATTTAAAAATATTTTCATTTAAAAGTTAAGGTTTAAAAATTATATGTAAAAATAAATTAACTCGAGAAAATATTTGAAAATAAAAATAAATTAATTTTTTTTGCATATGTTCTATAACATTAAACATTTTTTAATTTACTTTTATATATAATTTATGAATCATAATTCTTAAACCGGTGTACTTTTAAGATTTATCTTAAATAATAATTTTTTTAAGTAGCCGTTCTTTTCTTTCTTATGCTATATAATTTTTATGCATTGATTATTTGATTTTTAATTTAATATTAATTTAAGTTTTATATTTTAATTTTAAAAATGTATCTCTTTACTTTAAACTTATTTAATATAATATATTTTTTAATGTTAATAATAAAATATTTACTTTTAAATTAAGTTTATTAAATTTAAAAATAAGATAAAAATTTACTTTAACTATTATTTACAGAAATGATTTAATTTAATACCACGCATACAATCGCGAAAACTTTCTAGTAAAACTGAAAATAAGGTGTCCAACATGGTTACAGTGAAACGAGGTAATTACTTGTTGAAAAAAATATATGTTATGTTGAATTCTACGTACGTAGTGTCTGGTGATTTTCAAAAACTAAATTTAATCAAACAAACATATTAAATTATTATTATTTTTTCAGACCACAAACAGATTATAATAAAACAAGTAACTAGCATTGCTCGTGAGTTTTGAACAACTTGGATCAATGAACAGCTGAAAAACATGGTAAAAAAAAGCATGGAGATTATAATATCGAATTATGATGATACAACATTAAAGTTAAACGTGATCTTGTCCTCAACTTTTTCTTTATCTTTAAGATATTGCTTTGATAATTTTTATAATAAAATTGTTTCTCACCTCTGACCTCATGGCTGATTACAATCAATCTCGTGTAGGTTCCACCTGCTCTGCTTTTTTCACATGGTTCCTATCCAAAATAGTGGGAACATGTACTCAATCACTTTGTCATGACGATATATAAAACACAAGATTGTTGATAATGTCATGCACTCATATATAATATTATATCATTATTTTAGACCCGATAAAATATTAAATATATGTTTGGCTATCAGATAAGATGATATAGTAAAATAATGTAAGAGTTTTTTTTATTTCGGGAAATATTTTTATATTTTTTTCTTTTATTTTCTTTTTTCTTTTTTAATATTTGTATAAGAAATACAGAAACTAATTTTTTTTACCTTTTATACGAATAATAGAAAATAAGAGACATAATAAAAATAATGTAGCACTTTTGTAATTACAAATAAAATAAAAAATAAAGAAAATATTTTCAGAAACCAAACATACCCTTAACCTACCCTATTTCATTTTTACTTTTGGTTGAATATAAGAATATGTTAGCTTATTCTATTTAAATATCTTATCATATTTTATATGATTTAAATTTTTATCTAGACGGAGGTGATGGGTTAAAAATTGTTAGAATTTAATATTTTATAAGATAATTATTTAAAAATATAATTTAAATAATTTTTTAAAAAAGATTTTATGAACATAATTTCAATAAAATATTTTTTTCATAAATATATTTTACTCATTTTATTAAATACTATTTTAATTTTTGAATATTTTATTATAGTTTTAATAATAATATATTATAACAATTTATTTTAATTGCATAAAAATAAGATAATTGTTACAATTTAATATTAAATTTTAAATGTTATTTGTATATAATAATATTTTTATATTTTAATAATTTTTAATATGTATTAAAATTTTAAAATTAATTTTAAAAATTATTTTATTTTTATAAAAGTATAATTTTTCATTTAAATACAATTGATATTTTGTTTTTTTTATTGTTATCTCGAACATTGAAGAAATGACGTAATTTTATTTGTATTACTCTCCTAAATAATATTTTAGTATATATTTTTTTTATTTTAAAGTCTTAAAGTTAAAATTAAAATTAATTTTGATAAATATTATTGTCATTTAAATATAACTTTTTCCTTGTTCTATTACATGACAATGAGATATGACATATAAATATATGCAAAAGACAAATACTTTATAGTGAAGTCAATTGTCAAAATTTAAATGTCTTTGTGTCTCTTAACCAACTCGCATATAAATCATGTTAGAGGTAAAAATTAAGGAATTCTCGTTAACATAGCTATAAGAAAATCCCTTAATTGTGGTTTATTTAAAATTGCAGTCAATTTGCAAATATAAAATTAAGGTTGGTGCAGTTGTGTAAGGCCCTACTGCCTTGTAAAAGATTTTATGGTCGAATTTTACTATGTGCAAAATTTAATCGAGCAAGTGACAATCACAAATCATGAGCAGCGAAGTGATTAGTCTTGAAAATACTTTTTATTTGATACTTTGTAGACTATAAAGGGAGTTGCTTATAAAAGAACAATAAGAAGATGAAAAAATCATGATCACTATGCACTGCCATTCTATCTCTCAGCTTGTGGTAATTCTTGAGTCTTGACCTACATCATATCCATGTTTGAACAATATCCAAACAAAAGTTATAGATACCATAACTTTTCATTTTATATAGTCGAGACCACAATTTAAATAGATGAAAACAATAATAATTAAATCTTACTTAAACTAATTCTTAAAAAGGTGACGCACTCTCTCAGCCTAAGTTATCAAAAATAGTGTTTTGAAAATGAAGCATGAATTTCTTCTTTATCAGCATAAATATATGCAGAAAAATAAATCAATGCTCTTGAAATTTATTTATTGTCTAGGCCTCAATAATGGTGAGAAAAAACAGCTCTTGAAATTGTTTAAAAACTACAATTTAGAGAAAATCATTAATGCGATCTTATTTTATATCAATTTATCATATTCAAGTATTATCTAGTCTCAATGAAAGTATTTTTCTAAAATTGGACGTGAGTCTTAAAATTTAAGTCACGCTCCAGTGTGATTATAGCCACACTACACGAATTTGATATATATAGATTGGGCTCATGTAATAATCTTGATAGCCCATAATTGGCAAAAAATAAACTAGAAAATTGTGATAGCTACCAACTGAGAGGAAGATACAAAATTTAGAGCAAGAAAGAGGCAAAAAGTTTGGAGCTTTGGAGCAAGGAGATTGAAACTTCAACAGAGAAATCTCTCTCTTGGAATTGTTCTTCATTTTTTTTTATATTTTTCTATATTCGTAATTTCTTATTTCAGTTTTGTCCGTGGTAAGTTATTCTCTATAACTTGTAACTAAACCCTTTGCCAAGAGTGATTTATGGAGGCTATTTGTTTGATATTATGTTAATGTGAATAAATTTATGTCTTGTTCTCATTTTATAGTGAGCATTGTAGAAGGTTTTACAAATTTGAGAAAATGAGTAAGAATCATACCTATAAATGCAATGTTGCAAGTGTAATGACACATAAAGATAGATAAACATGATTCATGTGATATTTAAAGATTTGAGAGTTTCTAGTAGACTTAAATATGCTAAGAGATTAGGTGCTTGATTTTTCTTGAGTGACATTGAATGATCTTGAGAAAGACTTTAATGACATCAACCTACCACAACCTAATTGAATTTGGACAAGACATATTGACATTTATGTGGCATTTTGTTAACACATTGTTGAAGTAAATTAATAAGCCCATAACACACTTTCTAAACATGTTCATATATACTTATTCTTGATTTGAATAAATTTTTACATTAATTATCTTGTTATTTTCTATAGATAAACATGTTTAAGGATACATGTGATTTATGGATATTTTGAATGCAAATTCAAGAGAATCATGCCAATTTGGTCAAAGTATACATAGTACACAAGTAGTCAGCACGACCATGCTTTGCTAAGGTGTATGGTCCTATAATAAAAAGCATGCACGTGTTTTAAGTTCAAGCATGGTCATGCATATTGCTAGCACAGTCATGCTCAACTACATGAACCCAACTTTCAAACAGATTTCAGGGTTTTAAACCCTATTAAAAGAGGAAGAGGGAAATGTTCTAATCATCGAATTTTTATACTCTTTTTTTTTTTTTTTATCTTTGACATCATCTTGTTTCTTTCATGTGATCATCAACATATTTTTAGGAGACTTGGAGCTTCAAGTGACTGGACTTGAAGACCAGAAACTCCCTTCTAGTTTACTTTTTACCTTGTAATTATGATTTTAATTATGATTTTTTAGTTTTTTCTTTAAGTATGAGTAACTACATCCATAGTTAGGACTGTGAGAATTTATGAAATTTTGATGATTAAATTTAAGTTTGATTTTCGTTCGTGATGAGTATTTATCTTATTGAGCATGATTGTATGTTGTAAATTGGCCATTTATAATATAACCCTAATTAATTATATCGTAAATAGCTATACCTCAATTAGTTAATAGATTTATAAGATAAAACGAGACGAAAGATTAGGTAGACCAAACCAATCTTTCTATTTTAATCGTTATTAAATTAACAAATTTGTAGGTGTTTTATGCTTTTTAAAATTAATATCTTGTATGACCATTGTAGATGTTAGTTTAGAAAAAATAATATTAATATTATATCATCATTGTGTATTAATAGTATTTGTATGAATGATTAGTAATCACAAGAAAATTAAATTTAAAATTAATCAGAAAAAGAATATAAATGATTGAATGAATAAACTTATATGCTTTAGGTTCTTCTTCTATAAGTTTAACTAATACTTTTGTTGTGTTATTTGTCTTAAGATTTGATGATAATTGTTTTAATTTTTAATTCTGTTATTTGATTTTGCATAAATTCTTATATTGCTTTTATATTATTTTAGCATTTTATCCTTTATTCATTTTGATATCTAATTAATTAAAATTAATACTTAAATTATTTATGTGAGTATGTCAATTCGCTCTTTTATTCTATTACTCGATAACCTATTATACTTGCTAGTATTATTCTTCTTTGAGAATGATCAATTTGTATATATTTTAATTATGTATATATGAGTAAAAAATATAATATCAATAATATTAAGCATCACAAAATGCTATTATCTAAAGTTTAGATCATCAATGTTGATTGCTTATCATTGGTATTTTACATTACCTTTTCTCTCAAATATTTCCTCCAAGTTTCTAATTATTGTTTAGCATATATGTTTAATAGCTTTAAACGTAACAAAATAATATATTTGTTTAAATTATATATTGATATTTTATTCCTTTTATTGTTCTTATTATCTTATATGTATCCTAAAAATTATTTTCTCTTACAATTCGGTAGAAATGTCAACTAAATGTAATATTATTTAGTGTAAAATCAATAATTAAATTAAGTAAACACATTTTTCTTATTATTAGATAAAAACATTAAAATAAATGATTTACATTCTATATTTGATTGGTTATTTTTTTTATCTTGAAGTAGTTAATTGTTTATATTTGAAATGAAAAATTAAATAAACATAATTAAAACTAACCAATGCCCTTTTAGTTGAAGTTTTAAGTTAAAAAACTAAGAAAATAGAGGTTGAATATATTTTGAAAATAATTTCACACTCTTAAAAATGATAAGTTTTATAGATTTACAAACTTAGAGAAGTGAATTGTATTAAGAGAGGGAAAGATAGTAAGACATATGACAATTTATAATGGCTCACTCCAAAATTAGGGCTACATTTAATATTTGATTTAAGATCAACATTTTTACTATTTTTTAAAAATATATACTCTCAAGTATTACAGTATAAGTATCTTCAGACTCAAATAATTCTAAGTTTTCTTTTTACAAGTGTTTGTTTAGACAATCACACTCGTAAATATTATCTAGGCATCTTCAAGTTTTTCTAACCACTTAAAAATGACCTTTGAAAGCTTTTATAGTTTGAGAAAATTAATATAAGTGTCTCTCTTGTCTTTTATATGGATGTGTATCTTTGTTTTATACATTAGTGCAAAAAATACATTTTACGACTTTCTATATAGGTTAATAGCTAATTAATTTATTAAAAAATGCAACATTTTAAAAAATAACATAAACATTTAAGATCAATTGTTAAATAAGCAATATAAAAAAATGTTTTTAAGATTAATTTAAATCTAAACCAATATATAAAGCACTTTTTATATCAATTAATTTTTGAACTGGTGTACGAAGTCTATAATCGATGTAAGAAATAATTCAAAATGTAAGATTAGAGGCAACAATTAAAAATTTTTAAGCAAAGTTTAGAGATGACGAACTTTTACTTCTATTCTTGAGCTTTAAGTGGTTATTTACAAACACTAAATTATTCTAGTTTAGATATGTCATTGACAAACATTTCAAATTTCATTTTATGTTTTCATCTTTATTAACACATTTATTTGGATATGTCAATTGCGAACATTGTGTATTTTTCATTTAAAAACTTAAACAAAAGTGCAAATCTGCTTGCAATCTCCTTGCATCTCAAGCTTCTGTTAAAATTTTGATTATGATGAACATTAATTTTATTTTAGTTTTAGTACATCATTGATAAACATCTTGAGCTTTATTATGTATTTTTGTGTTTATTAACCTATTTAGTTTTATACTACATTTACAAATATTCCATATTCTTCATTCATAAACTTAACAAAAAGAATAAATCTTCTTACATTATCGAGTTTGTATATGTAATCTTGATTAGTTATACTAAAATAATAGAAAATACTTTTTTACATAAGTTGTATAATTGATTTAAAATATCCTTAATTAATATATCAATTATATCTAGATCAATTTATTAATTAATGTAAAATGTCATTTTTAATCAATGTAAAAAGTGATTTTTACAATAGTGATAATTCAATAACGAATGATTTATATTAAAATTATTTATTTATTCTTATTTAAGTCTTTTACTAAGACAAAACTTCTTTAAATTAATTATTCTTTAGTCTTTTTGCTATATTGATACTAGACACAAGAAAATATTTGAAAGAATTTTTTTTAAATAAATATAACTTTACTCCTTTTAACAATGAATTGTTTTTAGAGTCTAACTACTTTTATATGAACTTGCTTGATTTTGATTCTTAACGTTTATACATATTATTTCTTTTAAAATTGTTTTCCTTTAATTTTGTTTGTATCTTTCAAATCATATTGAAAAACTTGAATATGACTCTTAAAAAAAATAAATCTAAATAAAAATAAAATCATAAAAAATATATGTAAATTTAAATAAATTAATAAAAATAAATAAGTAAATCAACCACTTAAAAAAATTAAAAATACATCAAATTGAGATTATAAATATTTGAAATTTAAGACAAACAAAAATACTAACAACGAAATATCTTTAACATAAAATTTGGTTGTTACTTAAGTGTTTTTAAGTTGGTGTTGTTTCTGATTTTTAAAATTATTTATTATTTATATTTTCATTTTGTATTTGATTTTTTAATTTATTATTACATAATTTATTTATGAAAAATATTATTGTCAATTTAAAAATCACGCTTGTGATATTATTCTAACTAAAATTTAAATAAAAACCAATTAAATCAAAGCAAAAGTGACCAAAGACATTTTTTTCAAGTTTATTTTCTTTTTCATTTGCTCTATTTTTTTAGTGGACAAGTTAACGTAACTACTTAACTTGATATTTTCAACTTGATTGTGTGTGACTTTGATAAGTGATTAATTAGATAATGTATTAGTAAGAATTTTTTCGTGCTAATTGCAATTTCATACTGAAATTATGAAATGTTTGGTTGAGAATTTACGCTATAGTCATCACAGAAAAATTGTATTCATCGTACAAATATTAATTTTCGTAATATATAAAAAATATTATTATAATAAGCTTGTGACAATATTTTAAGTAGTCATTTTATAGCGTCGTTCACAAGATATTTAATAATGACAAAACTAATTGTCAATAATAAATGTCATAATAATAATGATTTTTTTGTCATGATTTAATAACTTTTCATCGTCTAAGTGTTAATATTTTCTCAACTACTTAACTTTTTTAATTAAATTTAGGTTGACTTGAAAATTGAACCTAAAACCTGCTATATATCTTCGAGAACAAGAGACTTACCATTTTATCACCATCACCTGTAATATTTTGACTTTATTACTTAATTATCTTTTATATAATATTTCATATACAAATATAAAAATTTATAAGTAACATAAAATTATTCTATTAAACTTGTTACATGTTATTTATTAAAAAATTTCAATTTAAATATTCTCCATCTCTTTTCAATATTTCAGTGTTTATTTTTCTTCACCTTTCAAATTTTTAATTTAAAAAATTTGTTGTTACTTTTCTCAAAACTTAATTATCTTTTGCATAATATTTATATCACACTTCATATACAAATATAATAAATTATAAATAATAAGAGATTCTCCTAGTAAAGCTATTACATTTTTTCAATTATTTTTAACGCTTTCAAATTAATATCTTCACTTAATTTTCCTTCGTCAACTTTTCAATTATTTCATACTTATATTTCTTCACTTTTCAATACATTTAGTTTCTAATTAAAATTGCATTAAATTTAATAAATTATAAAAAGGTTCATTTTATTATATATTAATGTTAAATAGATATATAAAAATATATATTGGCGTGATATTTATTAACTAATATTGTAATTTTGATTTTACTATTTTTTATTATTCCAGATGTAATATTTGTGCGATTTTTTTACTTTTTTCCATGCTATAAAACATTTCTAGTTTTGTAAATAAAAAATTGTAATTTTTATAGGATATATACATGAAAAAAAAAGTAAATTGATTAAATATATTTTTATGTAAGTATGAAAATTTTACACCATAATAAAAATAATGTAAATTAATTCATTATAAATTGATTAAATATATTTTTAAACTTATTTCATCTATAATTGCAATCATGTTTTTCATTTAAAAAAATTTTCTTTTAAATTTGTTGTTATAAATATAAAATATTAAAACTTCCGTGTACTATATAAGTACTATCCCTAGTTATAATTTATTTTAGTGAAAAATTATGTTTTCTGACAAGTATAATGTTAAGTTTATTATTAGTAAGAATTTATATAGAGAAATTAATATTTATTACTAATATTCTTTATTAATGGCAAATTATTTATGCCAGCACACGTTTATTGTCATTATATATAAAATTATAGTGTCCTCTTATAATATAATAATTATTATATGTAATTAAAATTTAATTACAAACATTATATGCTTTTAGAGTAATTAAATTTTACAGCCATTAGTAAATTTTAATTACTAAAAAATATATTTTTTATAGCGTGTGATTTGCGGCTGCTCGCATAGGTCAACAAGCAGAGGGTGTTTCTTGTTTAAGTTAGCATATTCTCGATCGTGATGCTGAGCATGCTAATTTACGTTCATTTGCTCCTAGCTTTATGCCAAAGTAGTTAAGATCCAAATTTCCAAATGCGATTACGCATCGAAAAAGCTCACCCCCTATATAGCTAGCTAGCTAGCTAGTGCGATTCTGAATTTCACAGATTCAAGAATGTAGCTCAAACTTCACTTGATTTAATCATGCAAAAAGATTATGAAAGGAGGGAAAGTTGGTTCAATATCTATATATATAATGTAGGCTTTCATCTTGCAGTGCATTACAGTGCAGCTAGACAAATTTGGCTTTTATAAATTTGTACTTTATTCGCCTTAACTTGGCCTCCCATGGTAGAAGTAGCCAAACTCTTGTAGGTGATTCAAAAACCTTTCGTGAGAAAGAAACCCAAAAGGAAGAAAAATGAGTATGCATAGGGACGGTGGTGCCCGGGACCCCAGGACCAGGCCAGTTATAGATATCAATTTATATTTCTTCATATTTCTTATAAATCAAGCAAGTTTTAATTATCCTTCTTACATTTCTAATGTATTTACTTTAGGAATATTAATTTGGAGAAGTTTATAAAAATAGTTTATGATATATATAAATTTTTAATTTATTTTACTATTTTTTATGTAGTATATTTCTTGAATGGGTGTTTAATTAAACTGCATGCTTATCAAAACAGATCTTAAATATAAAAACAATTAATTAATTCATTTGCGATGCCATAAGGTTTCGAGAAGCAAAGGATACTACAAGGAGATAGCATAGCAATAACATTAAAATTATTAATCGCGATTGTGGAAGTTACATCATTCCGCGTCTTATGGCTTTTGGTGGCTGGCTGCCCAATTATGTAAATAGAAAAAATAAAATAAAAAAGCAGCTTACCCTAACACAATTTATTTGTCTCAAGAATGTTAATATATTATTAGACATGACATTGAAAGGTGACATAACATGTTATTCAATTTAGTTTGGACTTTAAATTTTATTGGATTGGGTAATAAAATTACTTTTTATTTAGGCTTTAAAATAGAGGTCAATTTAAATTCAATATGTATTTTATAAGATAAATAAAGTACGTCAATTCAAACTAGATTAAATAAAAAATTTAAATAAATCAATAAAGTCCATAATTAATTCATACCTAAAGATTAAAATTTAGATTGTATGTTTTAGCAAATCTATTTAAATATCTTTTTTTTTTTTACGTCTACATGGATTTTTTTTAACACGATTTAAGAGAATTTTATGTAATTCTTGATATAAAGAGAGTGAGCCTACTTTTTCTTTTCATTAACTATATAAAATTCATATAATAAGAGAAAGTAAATAAAATAGTGGGAAAAAGTGAGTTGTTAATAAATAATAATGACGTTATTTATAGTTAAGAGTGTAATGAGATTATATTTAGAGACGAGAAATTCTAGTTTGGATCATATCAAAGTGAGATCTTAATCTTGGTTTTGCATGTAAATTATTGTAGTAGAAATGTTTATCTAAATGTAATAGCTTTGTTTGCTCTGCTGTAAACTGATTTAATGTTTGAGTTGAAATATTTCTTTTTTATATATTTTTTGTTTATAAAAAGTATTAATAGAAGAGCCATACAAATTCATTTTCCTGTAAATATTGCAAAGGAAAGGCCCCAACTAGAATTCCCTTGGTTAACTTGAATAATGATTTATTGTCTAAATAAGTAGAATAAAGTTTCTCTCACGTTCGATAGGATGAGAGGTGAGATATTTGAAGAAAAAAGAGATAAAACAAGAAGACAAACAGAGACTAAAAATATAATAAATGACGAGATAAACTAAATAAATAAATACAAATATTAAAAATAGATGGTAAATTAAATAATAAATAAAAAATGTCAGAGATGGTTTGATATGGTTGCAGCCATAACATTTTTAGGAAAAAACTTACATGTTATTTTTTAGCTATCGATAATATTATTTATCAATTAAAATTTGAGTTTTACTTTAATAAACATTTGTTTAATATTATTATAAATTACTGATATAAAATTAAAATTTTCATCAGTAAACAACACCAAATAGACTTAAAATATTACAACTAAATTTTGTCCTATTTCCATAGATAAGGTAAAGGAGCCGCACCCACCCTCACGGCCCTTAGGAGCAACAAGGAGGTAACGTATAACAATAATAATTTTTTTATGATATTTATTTATTATATAATATTAGTTTGAATTCTTTTAATAAACACACAAATTAAAAATAATAATTATATAACATAAAATTATACTGTATTTAAAAAATATTAAATAGAAAAAGCACTGATAAATTTTTTATAAAAAATATTTGTTATCTTTTATGGATCTCTTCCTTATAGTCAACCAACAGGCCGTACCCAAGTGTAAAAATATCTTGACCAGGTAGGGTAATTGTTATTAAATTTGTGTGCAGCAAGTTTCACCCCTCTATCTATCAACTTGAACTATGAGTTGTAAGGCTTAAAACCACATCGTGGGTGACACGTCATAAAGGAAAATTGTGGGCCCCTCACGAATTTTGTGAATGCACCAATAATGGTACAAGTTTACCATGGGAGAGGACGTATCTGTTGAAGAAAATTTCAACCAAATAAGGATAGAGAATTGAATAGGGTAAGAAAGAAGAGCATTAGTGTATGGATTGAGTTAAAGTAAATAGTGTTTTGGTGGAACAACTGGAAAGCTACATTGATGATGATACCAATGGGATTCCTATCCCCAACTTGACTTTGCGCACTATAAATAGGTTCCCACTCTTCCCATAACGACTCGTGCATTTGAAAGATAGCCTCAATTCAGGGTTTTCAATTGGAGACCATATATTCTATCACTCAAATTAAGAGGGAGAGACTCCAAGAGTTCAATTAGATTTAACAAACATGGCCATAAACCAAGAGTTTTGGGCTTTCGTTTTCGGCCTTCTAGGTATATATTAGCTGGCTTTTATTATTATTATTATTTTCATTAGTGTGGTTCTATCTCTATCACTACTAGCTATCATATTTATCATTAGCATCTCATTATCCTCCTCCGTCATCTTTGTAGTTCGCAAATTAAATAGCAAAAATTAACGTTAGTTTTTAATCTATATACTTAGAAATGTAAATCATTGTTTCTATATTATTTATTATCAATTTACTATGATTCGGGTTGGTAGTTTCAGACGACATGATGATTTCATGGCATGCAGATTGCATGGCGTGTTTCTTAATTCGAAGAATGTTAAATTACGGTCTGGAAAGAAACATAATGCATTAACCTAGCAACTATATATTTGATTAAATTAATCGGCGTGTTTTATAAATAGTTATACAGCATGCAGATACCAAGGTTTAAATTCATAATATTTGAGGTTTATCTATTTCAAATTTTGCACTACTGAAGAAATCAAACATGTTGGTATAAGTAATAATTGGTTAAAATTATTTGTTTACTAGCGCTATGTGCTGATGGATGTTCCTTGTATTTTTGTTGTGTTATTATAGGCAACGTCATCTCCTTTATGGTGTTCCTTGCTCCATTGTAAGTGATCTTTTCGCTTTAGCATATGCTATTATTAATGAATTTAAGCAGCATACAATTATCCGCTGAAGTACTTTTCTTTAACTATATGTTAATTAATATTTGAGTGCAGACCAACTTTTTACCAAATCTACAAGAAGAAATCTTCGGAAGGGTATCAGGCACTACCTTATATTGTTGCACTGTTCAGTTCAATGCTATGGATTTATTATGCACTCGTCAAAAAGGAGTCTAGCCTTCTTCTCATCACCATTAACTCCTTTGGATGTGTGATAGAAACAATTTATCTTGCCACCTTCCTTTTTTACGCACCAAATAAAACCAGGGTATTCCATATAATAACTCCTAGTCTATTATTACTATCAAAAAAATATTGGAAAAACAATTAATTTTCCTTCTCTTTAATGTCACAGCTTTCGACCATCAAGATTCTTCTCTTGTTAAATGTGTTTGGGTTCGGAGCGATGCTACTTTCAACCCTCTATCTTACAACGGGATCCAAACGTCTTACTGTTATAGGATGGATTTCCCTCGTTTTCAACATAAGCGTATTTGCTGCTCCTCTCGGCATTATGGTGAGAATTTAGGAACCGATTCATTATTAAAACCATAAGAGAAAATGAATATGTAATACTTTTTTTTTGGAGATACTTTTTCATGAGTTACTATTTTTAGCTTACGTAAAGAAATAATAGAAGAATTTTAAAGGGTTTTTATACTTAAAATATGTATTCTGTTAGAAAAAAGTTCAAACAAATGGCCCTTAATTAGAGAAGATAATTTCTTGTTCCTTTTCATTTCTGATACACATTTTACTACTTCTTTAGGTGTAGAGGGATTTCATCATCACCTTTTTTTGTGTTGGTTTCTCTTTTTATCTTTGAGCTGAAAGATAAATTAAACTCTTATAATCGATACATGCAGAAACGTGTCATAAAGACGAAGAGCGTGGAATTCATGCCTTTCAGCTTGTCCTTCTTTTTGACCTTAAATGCTGTCATGTGGTTTTTCTATGGTCTTTTCCTCAAGGACTATTACATCGCTGTAAGTTCAATTCAATACTGCTACGTACGATTAGGAGCATATTATATTATTGAACTTCGATCTCTTGTCTTATTCCAACAAAGGCTTTTCCTTTATCAACTTTCTCATTTCTTCTAATGTGTAGATCCCATAACTTTTCGTTATGCTTTATATATAAGTGATAATGTAAATTTAATAATAATAAAATTCAATGTGTGCGCACTCCATTAATGTTGAGTTCCCACATAAAAATGGAAAATCAAACAGAAACATTTGGGCCCGGTATTATATTATAATTTAATTAGAAAACTTTATGTTGCATTTGTACGTTGCAATTTAATTTTATTTCTTTCACTTTATTAACCAAGAAGTTCCTATAATAAATAAATGATTTGACCTACCACAAAAAGAAATGATTTAATATTTGCATTTGAATGATGCAGCTCCCAAATACGCTTGGGTTTCTATTCGGCATAATTCAGATGGTGCTGTATTTGATTTATAGAAAATCCAAGACAGTGACATTGGAGGTGCCAGTGAAGTTGCAAGAACTAAATGGTCATGTTATTGAAGTTGTGAAGCTGAGCACGATGGTACCCTCTGAGCCAAATCATATAACAGAAGATGGTGCCGTGGTTGTGACATCTGTTGAGGATCCAAATTGGGAAGAATCAGGAAAGGGAAATGTGAAGAACATCATGGATAATGCCGGCAGGGTTTGATTAGTAAAGAATGAACAAATCCAAAGAGGAAAAGAAAAGGAGGGCCAAAAATGTTTAACATAAGTACAATTACTATACTTTGCCAAGTGGGGCCTCATCTCTACACAAGAGTATATAGTACGTAGTTTGGTATTAACTTTAAGGGTTCTTTTTTTATTTATTTATTTATGTATTTGCGTGAACAAGTAGCTGTAATATGTCAGGTGGTTTTATTAGCTATGTTAACATGAGCGTCTCTTTGACCTCATCCATCACTCTCAGACAGTAGTAAGACGTGTAACTAAGTATCTTCCCTTCTTTCAGTCAATTCTCCCTCTCTTTCCTTACATGCATAAAATATATTCATGAGATGGGAATTAGTTATTTCACTGATTATGCAATCTATGACTAATGAGCACATTTTTATTTAATTTCATACGATACAATCATTGTCCTAACGTTAAATTTTATATTGTTTATTGGTAATTCTTGATGATTGAATTATGCATCAAGAGATGGAGAAAGTGGAGGGGCTTTTGATGATGTCATGGAGAAGGGGGCAGATATAAAGGAGGAGACCCTAAAAAGTAAAAATGTATATCTCGATGACGGCAGCTAACAATCATTGGCAAAAGCACCCGACACTCCGATTGTAAGATGCCAATCCGTACCCGTTAACATTCTATTCATCAAAAGGAATGGTTTTAAAAATCAATGCCAATTATTTGAAATTACTGAATCTCAGGATTGTAACTCCAAAACCATGATTGATTTATTTTTATTATTATTATTATTAAATTCTGTTATTTAAATTACTAAAAATTAATATTATCTGTATGATATTATATATTTTTATTTTATATACATTATTTTTAAAAAAAACATTTTAAATATAAAAAATCTTAAAATATATCCTCCAAATGTGTAGAATACGTTACTCTTTATGTTCCACGTTGCTCATAATTTCATCTCCGAGATATTGATATATGAATAGCCCACAGCAAAAAAGGTCAAATAAGATGACAAGAGCCAAGAACCACCACAGACCTACTTGCCTAGCTGTATTCCTTTAACTCCATTTTTTAATCTTTCTTTTTCAAATCATTTTTTAATTATTTTCAGAGTTTTCTTATTAAATAAAACTTAGAAAGAAGAGAGTGTATCGCGCGCATTTAAAGCCTAGATACAGTCCAAATCTTAATGCTAAATATTTTTATTGAAAAAATATGGCCTAATTTACTCTACGAATTAGCTAAAAATTATTTATATTTTATAAAAAATATTCTGATTATATTCTTAATTGATAAAAATATCTTAATGTCTTTGATACATACATATTGCGTCTTGAGAGAGTTTTTTAATACTGCAAAGTCAAACCAAGAACTAGTATGAAACGAGTCATTGAGTAACTATATCACCAAATTGACGTTATATATTGTCACTACGAAAATGATTTGGCATAATATCCTCAGTTGTTTGTTTGAGTTTTTTATAAAATTAATTTTATGACGATCTAAATTGAACCTGAGAAAAGAAAAATTTTGGATTTTTAATAGAGTAAAACATCTGAATAGGAAAACTATCAATATTCAGATCACATACTTATGTTTATAATATATTCTAAAAGTGATTTTAGTTTATCATTCAAATAAAATTATTTTTTAAACTCGTTCTTAAAATATCATTCTCGAATATAAATAAATAATTTTTTAAGCATCAACTCCTGTGATTTCAATTATTTTAGTTAGTCTTTCTAGAAGTTATAATGAACTGAGTGTTTTGGCAGCTGTTTATTAGGCTAATTAGGTGCATGCGCACAACATATATACACAATTGACCTGCCCATCATATTTTTTGCATACCATGCAATTGTAGCCAAAATAAACGAAACCATGCATTATTGGACATCTTTATATATGCTTAATTCCCTCAGTTGAAAGGTAATATCACACTTTGTCAATAATATCAAATGACTAGAAACCAGATTGTTTATATAGAGAAGGTATATAGTAGGCGTCCCAAAATAAGAGAACCTCTTTCTAATAATTTTTCTTTCATAATAAAGAAAGTATTGAAAAAAAAACAAATAAACTTAATATCTTTGAAGTATCAAATATATTTCGTACTTTCCATATTTATAATTTTTAAGATTTAAATGCAAGTGGACAAAAGAAGTTAATTCGGATTTTTTTTTCTCCTCTGAATTTCTCTAAATACGAAAACTAATTCCGTGGGAAAAGGATAGGTGATTTATGTTTGTGCGGTTGATCTGTGCATGCTTTTAGATGTCGCGTTCTGATGAAGATAGGAAAGAATATGAAGGAGTTTGTTCCAAATGTCTCACAATATTGAAGTAGATCGAAGAAGTGGGGATAATCTGAATTAAAAAAGAAACGGTAGGCGGAGAAAAATGGGAGAATGAGAAGCACTAGCTACTAAACGTGAAACCAAAAAATGGGCCACAGGGAGAGAATAATAATAATGCACGAAAGGTGACTCATGCGTCTAAAGATAAGCATATGAACTTTGAAGGGCTTACGGAAACGAAAGAGCCAATTTCCCTCTTAAAAGTTGCCTATGATTGTGTTGAGATTAAGATAACATCGCCATGCACCGAACCAAAAATGAATACTACTGGGCAGGTTAGGTGTGGTTCTCGTGCTCAATCTCCTTCAAGCAGAGAGATAAGGGTGATGTAACAAACCACTTATTTGGACCACTTTAAAGCCCCTAAACCCTTCTCTTACCGTATATGTCATCTATCAAACCCGTCTTCTTCTAATGCTTTATTTGTTTCTATTCATATACGTCAATGAAATGAAATTTCGCGTTTTCATTACATGCATGGGCATAGGGGTTGCCACTTTCGCCTAATATATCATTACATTTTCTTGCTTTTTAATGTTTTGTAGTGGTTTACCTCGACTCTGTGCCAATCATTGCCTAATAATTCAGTTCTAAATTTATATGATTTGGTTTTTGATTTGATTTTTCAATGACTACCACTAGACCATGTGTCATGCATAAATTTCGGGGTGGCCCGTGCTTACCTCATCCTTTAGTTTACGGAAAAATACATGTTGGCACTCTTTTTTCTTTAGTAAAAAGAGAGATAAAGAAAAACTAAAAAAATAATTATTAATAAAGCGATAATAAAAGAAGAGAGAAATATAAAAGGAGTGAGTAAAAATTAAATGTAAAAATAAAAAAAATTAATTAATTCAACCATATCTTATTATTTATTGTTCCATGTTTTTTGTCTTATGCCGTACAGTTAGGCGACAGGTCATCTTTTGTATGTAACATTTTACGTACCCTGTCATTTTGCGACACATTATCATAATACTTTTTGGGTTCACCTTAGTGAATTTGATTTGAAGAGAGACACGTGCCACCTTGACTGTCTCAGGTGCTCCCATTAAACCATTCTAAGATATCTAAATTTCAGGTATCATTGGAATGCACATGCCTTTCGTATCAAGCAAGATACTGCGGATTTGAACACAAAACACTAATGTCGATCCTTAATCATCATCGTGCGATTAGATTATCTAAATTTGATCTTTTCTAAATAATTAAACTAAGCTAAATCGATCCTTAATCATTATTGCATGATTAGATTGTCCAGAATAAGCATTAATATTTCAAAAAGGTCCTCAAATGATAGAAATTTGCTACTGAATTTTTCTTTTTCTACGATATTTTGCGAAGACCGTAAGCCTTGTTTGATTGCAATGGAAACAGGGGAGGGAGAGAAATAGAGAGGAAGATTACAAATTTTCTTGTTTGGATGTTTCCCTAAAAGGGAGGGATTTTTTTTTTTTTGAGCTCCATTACAAAAAAAAAATCTCCATGGAAATGAACAGTAAAAATAAGGTTTTTATAAGAAAAATTTTAATAAAAAAATTAAAATTTTTAACTCAACTTTAATTTTAAATAATTTTTTTAATACAACTCTATTATTTCTATCCATTCTTTTTACTTATTCAAACAAGTAGAATAAAAATTTTATTTCAACTCATCTAAACATCTAATATTTTTCATCTTCTTAATTTTTATTGGTTTTATTCCTATTAGCTTCTTCTCTATTTTAGCTTCATGTTATAGCGTGCACCCAACGCAAAGTTTGTTTCGAACAACATATATACTACTCGGAAGCTGTCAATTTGTAGAGACAAACCTCTCAATATGTATGAATGCAAAATGGACTTCTGCTCCAAAGCGATGTATTATTGACACCCCTTGTGAATTTAACTAAATTTCATCTCAAAATGGGAAATTAAATAAAACATTAAGTCACTATGAAAATTAACTAAGATAATAAAAATCTACTTTTCATGTGTTGATGAGTGAATTGAAATTAGTTTACAGTTGAAGGTAATTTCAACTACAGGAGAAGATATTTTCATAAAATTAAACCTTTTTTTGTCTCAAAATGCATATCGTTCAAAGTAATGTGTGAGAAAATTGATATTAAATGACTCCAAGTCATGTAAATGTAATTGTTTCATACTATTACTCTTCATTATAATTCTCAAAATATTATTATTTCAGTTCTCTCATTCCATTTATTGAAAACAATGAGACAAAGAGAAATTTGAGAAAACATAAGTACTAATACTTACTTAATGGTTTGAACTGATAAATAATAATTTGAAGTAATTGATATTTTGTCTAATTATCACATCATCAATTGATTATATTCCTTGTCTTATTGTGCTTTTTATTTCAACCAATTTAATCAATTGGACCCATACGAACCATGTAGTCCAAGTAAATTTAATTTTTCATTAAACTTTTAAGCTTTATTTAAAAATTTAGAAGATGAGAAAATGACTGGTTTGAGAGATAAGGAAAAAATAAAAGAGAGAGGAAGACGAGTGATTAACAAAAAATAATAATAAGAGTTACCATCTATAAAGTTATTTTTATAAATACTACTCACTTTGGTCTTTGTTTATAAAAACTTGTTAGAATTTTTTTTTGTTAATTTTCAATGATTCAATTTAACTATAGATAAATTTAAAACATTGTAATTAATTATTCAAAAACTATTTATATTAACTACTTTTAACAGCTTTTTTTTAATCAACGTGCTTTAGTTGAAACAATCTTATAAAAAAGGACTAGAAGAAATAATATTTACCATACCAATTTTATTTTTTAAATTTATGCAACAACCTGCATGATAATAATTTTTATATATAATATTTTTTACTAAAAAATATATAATTCAATGCATTGATCTATTAAGTGCTATGATATTTTTATAAAAAAATATTATTTTTTATTTTTTATCATGTGTAATATTACACAAGTTAGCTAAATTATTACTATTCTATTTTAAATTGTCACTTTAACAAAACTATGCTAAGGTTAAAATACCATGTTAGTCCTTATAATTTCTTTAAATTTTTAATTTGGTCTTCATAATTTAAAAAATTTTAATTAATCTTTTATAAATTTAAATTTGTTTAACTAAATGCTTAATAATTAATATTATTATATATTTGTAAAGTATCAATACCATGATATTTTTATATAATTTGATATTTTTTAATGATTTTTTTATAATTTTCTTCCATAAGTTTTTTTTTTTTTTTTTGCAAATCTCTAAATCATATTATTACTAGATGATGTATTTAATGTTGAATTATTTTTAACGTATTTGAATTCTATATGATGATAGAGATAAGGTTTTTTTAATATTTTCTTTAAGTTATTTATTATAATAAATTTTTTATATGTAAAGTTGGTGTAAAAACTTTTAGGATGGAGGAATTTAGACTCTAAATTTAAAATTTTTGTAAAATTAATTTTTAAGAATCTTCAAAATTTTAGGAGTGATTTAAAATCTTTTTCTTCCTCCTTATACTTTTTGGTTTATCATATTTTAGTTTCTATGTATTGAATATGTGAGTATAAAAATATACTTTAAAAAATAGATCCCCAATTTAGTGTTGAATTTTTTATCACCTAGCAATAATAAGATTTAGGAATATATAGAAAAATACTTATGAAAAATAATTATAAAAATTTTAAAAATAGGTTAGTAAATTAGGAATGTCATATTTAATAAAAATATAATAACACTGATTGTTAAGATTTTAATTAAAGCATTTTAAAATTAAAAAAAATTAAACTATGAGGACTTAATTAAAAATGTAAAGAAACTATATGGATTAACATATTAACTTAAATATATTATTGAATATCATTTTAAGATTTCAACAAAACTATTTATCTTATTCCAATTCTACCCTAAATAAGTAATAAATAAAATAAATTTTTAGTATTGTGTAACAACCAAAAATTAACAAATTAATAAAGATAATTTAATAAAAATTTCACTAATTAAGATATTTATTATTATTTATAATCATTGTAAAAATAATTGTAACTCACAATTTGAATTGTAAAGAATACTACCTTTAGTCTTATTATATAAAAAATAATTACTAATATATATAACATCTGTAAAATTAAACGCCCTGACTAGATGTTGAAGCTTGAAGTTAAGTATAGAAATGTTATATCCGTTGGCAGCACCATTTTTAGGATTAATAAAAAATAACTAAGACACGAACCCCATTTTCGAAATTGGTCCATACTCCACGGTCCAGACATCTGTAACAAGTTACAACATATGCCTTAATAAACTTGTCTTCCATGTTCCACTCACTACGTCGGCAAAAGCAAAACATTCACGTTTAATAAGTAATACATGATTTGACCAAAATGTTTTAAGTACATATGCACTAAACAAAACGCGTAGTCATCTTCAAATGGAAAACATCTCGTGTTTCTTCCATTCTTCCTTTCCCCGGTCATGACAACGGACAAAAATAATATAATAATGATAATTCTTCTCCTGAATAGTAGCAAAATTAAATACATGTTAACTAACCTGCCGAAATGGGAAAGTACCATGATGTATAAATATCTAGTGATCAATCAGTGGCGTTTCTGTTAGAAGGTAGGAAAAGAGTGTCCTTGTAATTGTTTGAAGTGTCCCATGAAAAACATATCTAGCTAAGTTTCGCCCAATCAGGGTACGGGCACTCGTAAGTCCATCCAGGTCCAGAGTACCGAATACAGTGTAGCCAAAGACCTTCTTCATTGCCATCATATCTGCAATTACAAAAATCATAGGAAAAAAAATATAGTGATCAAGCCGTCTGAAATTCATAATCACAAAAAAAAGTCACCAGTCAGAATAGAATCTGAGGAATTTGAAGTTCAAGTGACTGGACGCTTGCTATGTACTAAAAACTTAAAATAAGCCTTCAGATGTTATAAATACAAATAAATAAATTCCATAGAAATTAGCAAACATAGAATGTGTATACTTTAACTAATTGTCTTACAGCAATCAATGTCGCCAAACATCATATTTCAAGCAAAAAGAGCTTTGCGCTGAAATGCAACACAAGTAAACAGAGATGAACAATCTATAATATTAAGTTTTTTGTTAAGCAAATACAACCTAATTTCAATTTCCTCGTCCTGAGATTAAAAAACTGAAGCCGTATACATGCAGCATCGAATTATAAAGGTCTTTTACCTTTCTCTCATTATAGTCTAAACTCTAATGACAGGGCTTGACCATGAAATAAGATCTACCCTCAACCAATAAATTATGAAGTCCATTCTACTCTAGACAGATAGGCAAAATGCTAGAGTAAGAGAAAATTTACTCAACTTTATTTAAAAGTTACCTATGTATCTTTGTCTCTTCAAATTCTACAATACAAATGAGGAGCAAATATACTTTTCTAAGATAAAGGGTTTCTTACCCTTTGGGAGCCAAATTTGGGCAGTTTGTACACATGGGATCAATGCTAAAATCTCCATTGGAATTTTCTTCACATTCATTGAGCACTTTTTCCTCAAAATTTGATTTCAGAGAAGCATCAGTTATGCTTGCTGATCTGTCAGCACTCAACCCTTTAATAGATCGATCAACAGTTTGTTCTGAGATGTACAGCAAGTCATTGGCTATTGGGTGACCTGAACACTGTAAATGAACTCGTATCTACAGCAGAGGTGAGTATTTGTTAGCATCTAAACTTAAATCAGTATTTAGTTCAACAAAGAAAAAGTGCAGGATGGTTTTGGTCATAGTTGACTTGACATTTTAAATTGCATCTGTGGTTATAATTCCATTTCCTCTATTGCATCTCTATTCCTTCAGTTGTACCAATGAAAGGGTATTCATAAACCAAACCAATGTAATCTAAAGCAAACCGCAAATGTTGTCACTGAGTGTGATACATCACTGGCGAGTCAGGACGTGGTAGTGAATAGACCACGTGACATTTATATCCATCTATTACAAGAGCCCAGCTTCAACACATTGAAGAGAGTGAATTTCTTTATTTCTTTTTTGACATTTATAAATGAAATTACATTAGCAAGCTTTAAAGATCAAAAGAAACATTTTCACCAGAGGAAATAATAAAAACAGAAAGCATAATAAAATATGCATCTAAATTTAAAGCAGAAAGAAACAAATAATCCAGATCAGCCCACATTTTGCATACCTGATGAGTACGGCCAGTGATAGGTTCACATAAAATAATACTTTCAGTACCATTGGTACTAATCCGAGTAAATTTTGTAGAGGCAGCCTTGCCCTTTGCAGAGTCTCTGACCTTCATTAACAGAGATATATTCAATCAGATTTATCACCCAAGATAACGTCCTGTCTTTCCACATCTTTGTAATATACTCAACAAGAACAAGTATCAACTCAACAGTGCCAGTTATTTCTTAAACATTAGAATAACCAATTTAATCACCAACACACAGCTTGTTTTGTAGATCATTTAACAATTACTACGGAACCCATGGTGTTAGTTCTATTTTTGTTTGCTATGATGTTAACTTTGTTGAGGTGGAGCAGAAGATATAAATACCTTGAACTTTGATTTTGTAACATGCTGCTTTGAAACTGGGATACAAATTTTTAATCGTGACCAAAGCAATGCTGCCCCACAATTTTGTGAAACTGTATAAGTTGATATTAGAAGGTATTTGACAATTTACTTCAGCTGAATTTTGTTATGAATTTCATACACTCTGTCTACGGTCTCATAGTCAGTCCTAAGTCTGGGTAAAGGAGAAAGAATTGTGTTAGGCCCTAGACAGTCAACATAAAATTGTTGAAACATTTACATGGATCACTTATGACGATATTGTGCTAGGGCTAGATTATTATGCAAAAGTAATGCACCACATGGCTCAAGTACAATGTCAAATAATTCTGAGAATTTAGTTTTTGACTGATCTCAATGTCATCGTGTGATTCATATAGCAAACCTCATCTAGTAGGATAAGACTTAGTTGTTGTTGTTGTAGTATCATAAAAATGCATCAATAGATAATGAAAATATATAACAAACCATATGCGCCCCAAAATTCTCTTAACAATTCGCCATACAGAACCAAAGGCCTCACCTCTGCTGTGCTTCTTCCTTCTCGTGCATTATAGTCTATATTTGCATCAACAAGTAGCTGAAAAGTAAAAATTTAGTCAAATAAGGAGAAAAGTATCTCAAATTCTCAATCTTATCAGACCAAACAACACTTAATTATTTATAACCAAAATCAACATATTATGTAAATGAAAGTTCGTTGAAGTACAAACAACTAAACGAATCCAACAAAAGTTTCAGTGAGATGAAAGGTAGACATCTCTGGGAAGTTGCCAGGGCATTACTATTTCAGATGATAGTGTTGAAATCCTATTGAGAAGAAGCAGTTTCAACAGGCGCTTATTTGATTAACAAGTTGCCCACTCATATTTTGAATGGCTTTATTCCTGTACAATCAATATCTATCTTTCTATTCCTATTATGAACAGTTCAGTTTCATGTCTGTGGTTGTGTTTCTATTATTCACATTCATAATTAACACCATGAAAAGTTGAATCTCGGTGCTGTTAAGTAAATTTTCATAAGGTATACCACAAACAAAAAGGACTCTAAATGCTATTACCCTCTAAGTCATCAGGTCTATGTCTCTAAGTATGCCTTTTCTTAGTGAAACAGTCATTTTACTTTCATCCTCAACTTCAAGTCTACAAGGAAAGAGTCATAAGAAAACTAAGTTAATTGATTCTCTTAACGCTTGTCTTCTGTTTTTCTTAATCTGTGTCATTTGTAAGAATTGACTCCTTCCTCTAATTCCAAAAGAAAAAGATGACTGGATACCAAAGAAAGCAAGCATACCTACCTTGGTCTATCAAAAGAAAAGAAAACTTGACCTGGTCCAACAACTTCAACCGGCCAAACCAAAAGTAATAATAACACCAATCGTAAGTTATTACATATATTTTTAAACAATTGTGAGCTTGATCCAGATGACCTACCCATTATTTTTAAAAAAGAAAACATTCTTGTGTCAAGTATCCTATTTCTCATTTTATATCCACTAAATACCTATCTATGCAACATCAAAGTTTTATCTGTCATTGATTCTTGGAATGTCCCTAAGAGATGGGTGCATTAGAGAAGAATGCAACTTGGAAGATTATAGAGAGATCCAAGAACAAGAAGGTTGTAAGTGAATCTATACCATTAATATTGATGAAATGGTACTCTTGATCGGTACAAGGTTAGATTAGTTACAAAAATATACACCTAGATATATGGAATTGACTATAAGTAGATGTTTGCACCAACGGTGGAAATTAATACTGTAAAAAACAATCTTTCATAATACTGTAAAAAACAATCTTTCATCTGTAACCTGCTTTGGTTGGAGCTTGCACCAATTTAATGTAAAAAATGTCTTCTTGCACGAAGACTTAGAAGAAGAGGTGTATATGGATATCCCACTGAAATATGGCACCATTGATGGTTGAAACAATGTGTAAATTGAAGAAAACTCTATACATGTTTAAACAATCTCCTCGTGCTTGGTTTGGAAAAGTTACTTAGTGTCCTTAAGATACAAACAAATCAAGATAATCATACTCTTTTTATAAAGCACTTCAAGATGATAAATTAACACTTTTGCTAGTTTTGCATGTGACCATGAAATTGAAAAACAATGCTTGAAGAAGAAATAATCTGCTCAGTTTCAGAAGAAGGGTCTAAGAAAACTGAAGTACTTCCTTGAAATTGAGATGACATACTCCAACAACAACCAAGCATTATCTCATTAGGTAGACAATGTACTCCAAAACATGGAAATTTTACCTCAAAAGAAATATGTTTTAAATCTTTTCAAGGAGACTAGGAAACTGGAAAACAAAACCACTAGAGTACCTGTGGTGTAGAATCATTGAATAAAAGGAGAGGGGGAACACTCTATCAGAGACATAGCCAATACCAAAGACTTGTGAAAAAGCTAATTTATTTATTCTAAACTAGACGTGGCATTGCATATGTTGTTAACATTGTCAATCAATTCATACATGACTCATGAAAGACACTTACAAGCAGTGAATAAGATCCTTCAGTATTTGAAATGATGTTTTGGATGAGACATACTCTTTAAAAAAAGGGGAGACTGGTTGTGTGAGCTAGTAGAAGATTTACCTTCAAGCTCTGCCCCAAGGATTGTGTGAGCTACTATAGGTGAAAATCATTTTTTATGACCTCCAAATAAAATTCAATGATCCTACGAAGCTTTTGTGCAATAATAAATTTGTCATCAACATAGATCATAATCCAATTCAACAAGACATGACAAAACATATATAGATTGGTTGGCGCTAGATTAAAGACAAATTGGATAGTGATTTTATAACTACCACACGTGTCCACTGCCAAGGTCAATTAGCAAATATATTCACTAAGAGATTGGTAGTGAATGGTTCCAAGATATTTCTTGGAATCTGAAGAATGATAGATATTCACCCACCAAATTGACGGGTTGTTAAGAATATATCCTCATTATTATTATTATTATTATTATTATTATCATTTATTGTATAGATTTATATAATATTTTCATTATAGTTGTAATTTTTAGGAGATATTCTATAATATAAAGATTAATTTCCTATATATATACATAAGGACAGTATCTTCTTACAAAAAACTCTTACACTCGATCTAAACTTTTCATTTAACTTACATTTAACGAGTTATAATTTATTACTTCACTGACCATTATATGTTAGTTAAATGAAAGATTTAGATAAAATGTAAGAGTTTTTAGACTTATCCTTCTTCATATATATATATATATATATATATATATAGACAAAATAGAATTTTTTAATAATTACAATGAATAACCAAAAATAAATTTATATAATAAATAGTAATAATGAGGATATATTTTCATTGAGTGCGCCAAGGACTGAACTAACAACAACAATGCAGGTTTTGGATCTTGATAATCATCAGCTGCAACCATGTGCAGTAGGGCAATTCACAAGAGAGCCAAGGAATCTCATCATAATTCTAGAGCCTCCAAGGCTCTTTTTCATGGCCAAAAATAACACAGAAAACAAATCATAGGAAGAGATTGATTGTAGTCACTTGTTTGTGTTCAACCTTAGAGGACTAGAGGTTCCTTTGGGACAGCAATAGTGAGGTTAGCTTAATCATAATGCTTCAAACAAACAGAATCCCAATAGAACTTTGTTTTGCAGCTGTCATAGCTATTCACCTTGATAACCTCCTCCACTAGTAGTTTACCTAAATTAGTTAATAAGGCACGCTACCTATAACAAGTAGAAGGGATGAGGGAGGAAGTTTCTTTCAATTGTGAGAGTTAGCACTTGTTGCTTATGAGGGGCAGTCCCTCGAAGACCTATTGAGTGTGTATTTACAACAACAATAACAATCAAGCCTTATCCCACTGGATGCAATTAGCTACATGAACCACACAATATCATTGAGCTTGGTAAAAAACCAAATTTTCAAAAATTTAATTAATCAAAAAGTCTCTTTTAATAATTTCATCTAAGATTCTTTCGGGTATCTTTCAACCTTTTTATACCAAACTAAAAGTCATGCAATCCATTCTCCTCACTAGTGCCTCCAAAGATATTTTTTTCACGTAACCAAACTATCTTAGACAATTTTCAGTCATTTTTTTTTCTATAAGTATTACTCTAATATTCTCACTATACTATCATTTCTGGTGTGACCACTCATGCACAATAACATTTTCATTTTTGTCACTTTTACTTTCTTCTCCCATTGTTCTTCTAAGGTCAAGTATTAACTACCATTTTTGTTCCCCTTTCTTTTCTAAAATTTTCCATTCAAATCATGAACTTTTTTCGTAAGCACATCTAAAACTAGATTAAACATTAAAGTGCTCAAAATGGAACTTTAACGTAAACCTATCCTTATTAGAAAGTCCTTTGATACGTCTCCAGAAATTTTCATACACATAATTACCTCCTCATACATGTCTTATATAGCTCAAATATATGATACATGGACTTTTTCTTTTCTAAAATTTTCCATAACACTTCATTTAGTACCTGATCATATTTCAAATAAATAAAAACCATATAAGTCATTTTCTTTGTAGCGATATTTTTTCATCATTTTTCGTAAAAGATAGCTACTGTCGTAGACCTTCCTAGCATAAAACCAAATTGATTTTTCATAATCTAAGTTTTCTTCCGTGTATGTTCAATCACCATTTTTCACAACTTTAAAGTGTCATTCCTAAATTTAACCACTCTATATTTTGTATAATTTTGGATATCACCATTATTCTTGTATATATGAACCAAAGTTACATATTCTTAGATCTCAAAATTTCATTAAAGGGCTTAGTACTCAAGTTCTTCTTTTCCAAACATTACCAAACTTGAATAAGAATATTATCAAAGTCAACTATTTTACCATTGTTTATCCTCTTAAGAGCTTATTTTACTTCTCCAACTTGAATCCTACGATAATATGCCAAATTTGTATCATTCACCTACACTTCTAATCCTACTTTATTTTCATTTGCTCTTTATCCATCGTTAGAAAGGTTATAGAAATATTTTTCTCATCTGCCTTCAATATCTTGATCTGAAACCAAAATTTTTCCTCCAAAATCCTTAATATATCTATCTTCGTCCAAATCTCTAGATTTTATTTCTCTACTTTTGGCATGCTTATAAATCTTCCTTTCAACATACATGGTACTAAGCTCTTGATAACCCTTCAAAAGCCTTAGAACATGTTTCACTCACTATTTTTCCTGTCTCATTTCTTGCATTATGATATCATGTCCAATTTTCAGCTTTGTTGCATGCATGCAAAGTTTTAAAACATTTCTGTAAATCGGGGAGTTCTTCTCTGTGTTTCTTAATAAAGATACCAAATTTCTATCATGTACCCACCCATAGCAACTCCCCAACAACTATCCACTAGCCACCACAAGTGGGCTGGCATCCAGCAACACCTGCAGGGAAAGTTTGACAGACACATAGATATAAATTTACAACAACTTAAATTAACACAGGCAAAAACAAACACAGTTCATATTTTAAGAACTTAAATTAATAAATTAATACAAAATAACATAAATAAGAAAAAAAAAAGACTTCAATGAAGATAAACATAAATTTATTATCCATATTTTATAAGATTATACATAATTCATAAAATAAGTAACAACTTAAATTAACACAAGCAGAAACAAGGCAGGTTGTAGGTTGTAGACCAAAGCTACACAAGTTGCAGCTTGTGCAGACACCAGAACAGGATTTTGGGCCATGATACTTGATGGGGATGAGTGGGTGAGCAGTGGGTACGAGAACCCAAGCAATAGGCAGCAAAGGCAAGTGCTTTTGTGCATGTGTTTAGGGTTCTGATTTGGTCCTATTCAATTTTAGGCTCAAGGTGCTTGTTTATCGAAGCCAAACACCAAATCAAGTCACAAGTTTTATGGTTTGAAATGATTTCAGCAAAGCAAGATCAAACATTTCCACTGAATTTACGATCTTGCACGATGATCCTGCACAATCCCACAAGGATGCAATTTTGCATGCAATTCAGCTTGGCCAAGAATGTGAAGATTGTAGAACTGCACAATTCTACAAGCCAGCACAGGATTTTAACTACCTTGATTGCACTGAATGCAAAGAAAAGAAAATAGGAGATGTCTCCTTAAAGGAGAAGCTCAATCTGCAAAATGATACAAGAAAGAATGAAAAAGCTTCCTCATTACATTCTCCTATAAATTCAACTCACTAACCCCCTAACTTACTAATTATTATAACTACCCTATGTAATTGTCCTAACTCCTAACCGAATAGTCCTATCAATTTTAATAACATTATTTGATGGGGAGAGTTTGGCATGTAATATCAGAAAAGTCAAAAGGATTTATTACATCAATGTGTTGTCTTGGCTGATCAACAAAAAGGGCTTGCCAAATTGCTTGGTTTCCAATTTGAGGTTATATATAAGCTTAGGCTAGAAAATAAAGCTGCAGATGCATTCTCAAGGCAATCAATGGTGAGGGAGTTGGCTATTATGGTTTCTGACCCAGTTTGAAAACAAGGCAGCAAGCTGACATCTGAAGAGGTCTCACAATTACAAAAATTATTTCTGATCTTGAGAAAGATGCAGCAAGCAGATCAGGATTTAAGCTCCATAAAGGGGTTTTTTTCTTTAAAAACAGGTAGGTCAGCCCTCATTCCTAATTTGCTCCATGAATACTTCAGGATTGATATCATAGTTGTTAATAGTGGCACTATTGCGCCGGTGCAATGCGGAGCGGCCAATCGCAGGGCGTTTGTCCCATCGCAGTGGTTCGCGCCTAGTCCAAAAAGAAGTTGCAGGTGCTATTGCGCAATTTTGGGGAAAGGAAGAAATCCTTTTTTGTTTTTTTTTAAAACGCATCGTTTCAATTATTTTTAAAGGTAGAAAGATCATTTACCATTGATAAAACATATATTTCATCTTCCTCCACACTCTTCCTCACTGCACGAAAAGTCAAAACCTCAACGTAGCAGTTTCTCCCCTCCTCAGCGACTCACATTCCATTTTCTCGGAAAAATCAGCTAGTCCGGAGGCTCACCCACTCCATTTCGGCGAAGAAATCAGTTTTTCCAACATCTCCTCTACTTTTCTGTTCACCGGAGAAATCAGCTTTTCCAGCGTCTATTCTGCTTTTCTGTTTGAGTTCTATTTTCATATTCACTAATCCTTTTTGCTTCTCTGTTCAAGATCTGTTTTGCTGTTCATCAGTTTTATTATATAACACCCATGCTGCAGTGTTTTGCACTTTTACATAGTTACTTGGAATGATGATTATGTAATTTTAGAGAATTTCTTGAGCATTTATATTAAATTTGTGTACATAAATATTATATATGCATATTATAAATTTTTAAACAGTAGTCATCCTATTATACGCTATTCTGCTATAGTGTTTTAGGAGTTGGCCACTATTTACTGCTATCCAAGATTAACAACTATGATTGATATTATGATTATGGTTTATTTCTCCAATATAATATTAAGTGTGAGTGTAAATATAATTTATCCAGAGCAAATAAAATAATACCTCATCCTCAGGAAATTCTCCAACTACTTTTGCTATATACTGTTTCCGGACTAAGCCAGCTTCGATCTGTAAGAATTAAATTCTACAATTACAATGTATTTATAAAACAAAAAAAATAATCAATATGCAGTTACTCTCACTGCAAACCAGATGTATTTTAGTCCTTGTTATTAACTTGTCAAGATATTATATATATGATAACATGACACAAGAATTGAAGATTTCTTTCATTTTTGTGTTCTTCCTTCCAACACAAAACCTTACCAATATTTTGGTAAACACAGGTTAAATTTCAAGACATTTCATCATTGCAGCCAATAATTGTCAATTTTGTTTGCATTATCATCACTTTTTTTCATGGATATATGTTTACATGATTATTATTTGAAACTAAATGGCTCTTTGCAGGCTTCTGAATACTGACTTGACATTTTCAAACCTAGCTCAACTGCAGAACTCTGCACATCTCTTCTGTTCCTGTCTAAACTTCATGTGAACATGTCAACGTGAACCTTCTGTAACAACTAAATTTAAGAAAAGGTATGCACCTTCTTCAAAAAAAAAAGTATACATCCGACCTTTTGAAAAAATAATAGTTTTATTAAATTCAGGTATAACATTCTAGTTATGTTCATTATATGTAAGTCACTGTTCAGAACACAGAAAAGACTAACATACAAGGAAAACCAAGCACTTCTATCACAGAATATGTAAATAAATAGTACAACAATACCTGTATATACATTATCTTTCACAAATTCATACTAATAAGTAAATAATTTGAAGTATCATTTGAATATATCTCCTATTCTTTTTTCTTTTTCCTTTTTAATAAAAATATATATATTTAAGATGGCAACGAGCTAGACAGATCAGAAGCTTAAGCAAAATGAACAGTGTTGCTCATTAGATATGTCATGTAAACTTAAATAGATTCACCTTTACGAAGATTGAAGAGTAAATATTATAACAGAAGAAAAAGAGTGAAGAACAAAGCAGAAGGCCGTGCCTAAATTCACCTGTTGCCTAAAAATGTCAGCTTTGGAAGCATTTCTGGCCAAAATAAGAAGTCCTGAGACAAGGCGATCCAGTCGATGAACAGCTGAGGTGATCATGTCAAGGGAAAAATGCAAATACAAAATGGATAAACACTAGGAAATAAAGGGAAAATGCAAGTACATAAAAGATAGAGACTGAGAGAAAAGGGAATTATTTAAGTCCAAGAGAGAAGCTATACTTTACGGTTATTGAAAACTGAAAACCTTATTACAATATGACATTTCTCTTTTATGCTGACTAAATAATGTATTTCCAAAAGCCATTTTTTCGGATACGAAATAGTGGTGCCAAACCATGCTCTGCTTGAAGGATGCCAACAACAGTGTTCTTTCGATATTGACCACATGGATGTACCTATGTAACAGCTAAAATTCAGAGCTTTAGTGTATCTGAAATACAAAGCAAACTATCATTAAGAAGCACCTCCCCCTTAAATAACTGATAGAAAAATCATTGAGAATTCCAAATTTGTTATGGTAAAACTGAAGGAAATAATTTAAATGGCATAAAAGTGTTTGGTGTTAATATCATTAAGTTAAACTCTAATAAACAAAAAATTGGAAATATAATTTCAGCCTACTGCAAATACCACAGTAATGGAAAACCCAAATTAAAAATTACATATTCAAAGAAGCTCACCACACAATAATTTATGCTGCCTGCTGTATAAATTCAGGAGAAAATATCAAATGACTAGCAAAATAGTTCACTGTTCACATTCTGTTGGGAAAATAGATGACGGAAAAGCTCAAAGAGGAGGGTTCATTCTCTCTCTCTCTCTCTCTCTCTCTCTCTCTCTATATATATATATATATATATATTACTTCACAAGACAACTTTATGACATGGACCTTCACTAATTCATTTGTTAATGCTTACTTACAGGGACAGATGGTGGCTTACAAACAGTTAGCACATCTGGTTCCTTTTGAAGGATTGGAACTTCACAAGCCAGCACAGGTGGTTCATGCCTAAAACCTCAGTGAGATCAGTTTTTAAGGTCTATCACATCTTACGAAGTAAAGCATCAAGTGCAAAAGCAAACCTGTGCAAGAAATGGCTTATCTTTTGAGATGATTTAACTATATATGAAACAGGTACAATCTCACCATCAACTTGAATCCTTCCGCATTGAACAGCACTAACCTACAAAGCTTGCCACAAACAATCAATTAGCTAAGATTCTAGGGAATTATATGACATCATTTGTTTAAAAATCGTTAAAAGCATATGATCAAACATCAATAACTACAACAGGACAGGACTCAACTACACTTCCTCTTTTTTTTTTTTTAATGAAGTATTAGTTTTAGGCATTTGATTGCTAATGCTTGCCGGTTGTATACAACAGAAATTCAAACGTTTACTGTGAAACCAGCATACAATAAATGATTAACAACTCAACATGCATGGGTATTCTCACTACTACACTGCAACACTGTTATTGTACATTACAATGATAGTGTAAAAAAGTTCTGCACTGATAATGCATCAAATTACATGAACAGAGAAAAATTGTTTCAGAGTTTTACAAACTGTGATAAGGTTCATCACCTAATGACAAAAACATAAAAAATACGAAACCAAAACTTACAAATAGACAAACAATCAAAAATCAAATATATTCTTACATAATATTCATAGGGTCGACCCTTAAACTCCTCAGCGAATAAATCTACAATGGTTTTCCCTGCCCATCGATTTTTAACCTGGCAACAACAAATTGACCATTCTCTAGGTGTTAATAAGGGTTTTTACACCATAAGTAGAAACGAAAATTTAAAATTATTAAATAAAAAATAAAACTAACATGAGCGATAAATTCGAAGTAGTATGGTTTAACGAATCGAATTCCTGCACAAATTTCAGCAAGAAAAAAGTGGTAATTTTCCGTGTTCATGGTTAATGTTGGAAAGCTCTGCGATATTGAACGTTACCGTTTCGAACTACGTAATCATGCGGGTGCGGGGGATTTGCTGGGGTCTGCCACACAATATCCATGTCCTCCTTCTCTTCTCTCTTCCTCTTCATCATCTTCCCGCTTTACTTCACCTGAGACAAAGATTACACTTTGGAAGGTAGTGGTTACTAAAACGACAGTCTTAACAACGAAGGCGCGGCCAATCCTCTAATAAACACGTCGTTTATTATGAACGGTTTGCAGGCTGTGTCGTTTATCTCGGTTATGATATAACACTTTAAACTAAAGAAGTCTTTCACAACTTAATCATACACCTATTTAACAATATTTTTTATATAATAACTTATCATATAAATTGAACTGTAAAATTTATTTGAATAAGTAAAAAAATACTTTTTAATTAATCATATAAAAAATTTAAAATATAAAATTATTTATCAATTATTTCTACTTTTTAAATCTGTCTTAAATATAAATACTAGTTATCAGGTTAAATCTTAAGAATATTTATTAAAAATTTTAAAAAGTTATTAAATATATTATTAAACTATATAAATAGATATGTCTCTATAAAAGTCATAAGACTTATATATAAATAAGTCATTAAAGAAAAGTTTGATATCTTAAATATTTATTATGTAAATTTAACATAATCATGCATTATAAGATATATATAAAAATAGGGATGTTACACAAATTACATAGTCCAACTTTTTGATTAAAGAGCGAAGTAATTTTTCTATTACGTGAACATTTTTTACTTTTTCTCTATATCATTTCATTGGTGTACAACAACTATTGCTTTATTACCGAAATTCAAAATAAGCTTAGATTTCTTCATATGCAAGGATTCAAACTCCCTTTCGTAGAGCTTGTAAATGCACCTTTTTGACCTTGTTAACTCCTTCAAAGTTCATTTTTTAAATCTCTCATGCTTCTTTATAGATGGTTATACTAGACACTATCTCAAACATGGTTTCATTTAAGTCTTGATGGATAAAAGGCAAGTGCTTAATAATCTTTCTTATTTTACTTCATCAAAATATCTTTATCTTTTTGTGACAAAATAGCCTAATCTTGAAGCTTATCATAACATTTCTCTATAATCCCAAACATCTCGAGTTTCTAGTAAGACTCTTATGTATTGACAACAATTATCGTAATTTATTGTATTGAAACGTAAAAATTAAAATATATTTAGACTATTATTTATCATTTCTCAATTCTCAATATCGAATCAAGTTCTTGATACCACTTTGTTAGAAGTAGATAAAAAATTAAAATAATAAAAAAGTTTATTATTTTATCATCTTAAAAATACATGTAATATAATAACGTGTGATGTCTCGTTTGCCTCGTGACAGCCCATGTTAGTGGTAGAATGAAAGCATCCCCTCATGACTTTCATTTTTTTCCATTACAATGGGCTATTATCCCTGTCATTCAATAAGTGTCGTCTCATTTACTATAGAACTGCTTAAGAAATTAGGTACACTAAAGTTGAGGTCATTAGATTTATTCAATCTATAAACCTTACCACGAACATAGTAAATAGACTATAACTACAATCCAATCAGGTACCAAGATAAAGAATAGATTAAATATTGATCTCCAACGATCAAACTCAAATGCATTTTATTTTATAACTTACTTAAAATTATCCACAAAACATGTGAATGACATGTGGCTTTTTTATTTTGTTAATGTTTTTTAAAAAATAATTTTTTAAAATAATATTTTTTTAAGACATATTTCTTGTCTGGAGTTTTTTTGTAACGTCAACACTTGTTTTGTCTACCATACAAACGAAATTAATTTTTTAATTTTTTTATTCAATTTCATCTTTAGTAGAGATGAAATTACGCGATTATGCCACATGTCATAAGTTTCGTCTACTACCATGGATGAAATTCACAGGATTGTACTGCGTGTCATATTGATCCAACTTCCAAAACTTAATTCAGAGAAGACAGAATAAGTGCATCTGAAAAATATAACTACGATTTGACTATTTAAACTTAAAAACGCGTCGAACAAAGCAGAATGGGTACAAATGGGTAAAAAGTATTAATTATTTTTTAGTAGATAAATTACTTTAATAATATTAAATATAAAAATGACTATTATTAATTAATAGTAATTATATTTTTGAGATACAGTCATTCTCTCTCCTCTAAATTAAGTTTTTATTGTTGGATTAACATGACATGTGATATAATCACGTGAATTTCATCTATGTAACAAACGAAACTTACGAAATGATGATATATGACATAATTATATAATTTCATCACTGTTGTAGTCAAAATTTAATTTAAAAAAAGTAATTTCATCAGTACAGTAGATGCTAATGTGAAAAAAAAGACTTAGACAGTAATTATGTTTAAAAAAAAATATTATTTTAAGATTATTTTTTACAAAACATTAAAAAGAATAAAAATGCCGTTTAAATAATGTTATTGAACTACGCAATTCATTCAATTTTTATTTCTTTTATACGAACAAATTGTCTAAAGCATTTAGTTACTGCGGTCCAGTTTGGATGATTTGAAGGAAGTTTTTATAAAAAATCAATATAAATAATAAATAAAATATTTTTACTTCCTCAAATTTTAGAGAAATTAAACGAAAATTTATTTTTAATTTACAAATTTTATTCATATTTTATGTTAATTTTTTCTTTACATAAAGCCTTCTCTAGAAAATTTTCTAAACAGGAACTTTATCCTTCTTTTTACTTCCACGTGTTGTATTTTTTAATGTGTACCTGTCGCAAAGAACCAGCTAACGGTTGTCAAACTACTTTATCAACTATTCAATATTAAATTGCATCCACCCATTGATAATTTGCTATTTGCAAATATTATTAAAACGTCAAGCACCAATATACATAACCAAAGGTGTTATTTACATTAGGAACAAAGATAGAAAATGTAAGTACAATCCTTGAAGAAAATTTTAGTATTACCTTTTAAGTTTTAATAATGTAAAAATTTTAACAGAACTCTAATAAATATTTCAGCTCAATAACTTAAAATAACATTAAATATCCACGGTGTATGGCAAAATTTTGTACATAATAAAATCCTTACTGGTATATTTTTTTTTACATTATTTACATTAAAAGACACTATCTAATTTTCATTTTCGAATAAAATTGTTATATACTCATAAATTCCTTAAATAACGTTTCTCCTACTTTATAATGTATTAAATAGAATAACACATTTATTATCTCAAAAATTGAAATAATTTAATAGTTATTCTTTTTAATAATTAAAAAAATTATAAGCACAAGATATCGAAAATTTTAAGATTATTCTTTCTAATAGAAGGAATAAGAATATTGAAGCAAATATTAAACTGTATATAACAAAGCCCCAACTAGTTCCACCTTATTTTTTGGGAGCAATCGTGAATGAAATCAATGTTTCTGGTAAAGAAACAGAACTACATTTCGGTGGTTGACATTATGACAATTCACGGGGCCCCTGAGGTGAGGTCGCAATCACACACATTATGCATGCATCATAAATCCCTCGCTTCCTCTACTCACTGATAATCTAATTTTTCAACGAGCACAGAGATTGAAAAGGAGGGGACCAATCCATCCGTTTTCTTAAGAGGAAAAGAGCAGTTTCGCTTGAATGTTAATAATACAAGCCATGAACTTCTAGCCAGTGGTAATAGTAATACTAGTTGCTTGTACAGTTCTATTAATGAATGTACACAAACGGTAAAATAGCCAAAAGTATATATCATCTCATCATGCCCCCAAAAAACAAATATACTAGTAGTATAGAGCAAAAAAGAGGCAAGGCAATTGGGTCTAGAACTTTATCCTCAGTCCTTACCCATTTCTTCCTATATATCAAAAAATTGTAATCATATTCCCCTGATCGCATTTCAAAAGACCCATCATCACGTGCACAAGTGACATCGGCATATACCTATAATGTGTATATACAAGTCAAAAGAATCGATTTCTGCAACATCAAATCAAACCAGTTCGCCAGCGAGTACCCTATCAATCATCTTAGGATTGTTTTATGGCAGTGGGTGGGTACCATGTAAAGGGGTCAGACACAGACTACAGAGGACACGGAGAGAGGGTAGAGGAAGGTGTTGGCATACTGAAAGGAAATTGTACCGCCATTGATTAAGGGTCTGCCATCATTGACGAGGCAATCGTTGTAACGAAGGCGCTTGAAGACCTTGGGGTTGATGAGGCGTGCAGAGCTGAACCAGCCGCATCTGAGGTGAATACCAGAGATGTCGCATCCACTTACGCACATATTCATGATCTCAACAGTGTAGGTGGGAATGCCACTTGGGAGTGGGGCCGTAGGACCCTGGTTGATCACAATATCAGATTTGCTGCATTTGTCACCCCATATTCGGTTCGGTTCCACCATTTCAGTCGCTGCAAAACCCTTTCTTTTGTTTTAAAAAAATTATATAAGAAAGGTCCTTTCCATTAGAATATGAGTATACTAAGTTCTCTCTCATAATAAAAAAGAAGTCATATAAAAAGAAAGTGACAAATTCTGATATTTTAGTACACATCAATAATCAATAATCAATAAGCAATAAAAACCCATCCTCCTACGCAGGAAGCCACACCACGACAAAACCTTATTATTGAGATTATCTTATTCTTGTATCTATTCAAAACATAATCATAGAAAAGCGAATCATAACCCCACAAGCTCAAAAGCAACTTTCAGGTCTCAAGATTAAACCGGGGAAAAAAAGGCAAGTTACTCGAACGAGTAAGACTTGGGCTTGCGCACATTATTTTCAAGTTTGAAGTGCAGTTCGAAGTTTTAGTTACATGACCTTTGATAATTTGATGAAAATACGCTCGTTCAGATGACAAACATAAAAAAATAGGCAAACGCATAAGTGCAGAAAACAGTACAAAGGGGACCCTCAAAAAATGAAAGACAAACTCGTTCCCTGGTGAAAAATACAAGTAATTTGTCACAAGTAAAGCTAGAAAAGAAAGGAAAAAAGAAACAATTACCACGACGAAGAAGTTTGCGATGCGGACTAGGGAGCGTGTTGTTGGTCCCTTTGTCGAAACCCAGCGACAAGGACACCAGGGTTCCGGTACCATCCAAACCTGCAAGCACAATAATTAAAGATAAGATTAACAAATATTCACACAACATCCATACCCAGAGCTCCTGCTCCTGCGGGTACAAACAAGGGACCACCAAACTTCCTTCCAAATAAAACAACACAATTGGGTATGAGTACACGCACCCGCACCCGCACCCGCACACGCACCTGCTAAAACGGCAAGGAGTCCGAGGAAGAAGAAGAAGGAGACGGTTGCGATCACGGCGGTTCGCTGAACCGAATGCTGTCCCATCAAAGAAACACCCAGAGCGACGACGAGTCGTTTAGGCAGAGCGTGGAGCAGAACAGCATGAAAGATAATAGATCTGCAGAAGAAAAGGTCGAGTGGTATATATACATCACATCATGTGCGGAATAGAGTCAACGAAACAGGAATAGCCGTCGATTCGAGAAAAGACGAGAGTAGAAAAGGGAAGTTAGTATCACGGGGCTACGATGACAGTGTGTGAGAGTGTGAGACCTAAAAAGAGAAATATTAGCATTCATTCTCATTATTCAATCAAACCCAACTCTACCTAAAACTATTAACTATAACTATGAAGTTATAGTAGCTATTGCTATTGCTAGCTTCAGCACACACCGTTTGTTTGTTTGCTTATAAATCTGGATCAAGGGAAAACGACATTCATTGGTCCATGCATTAGTGTTGAGTGGAAGAAGGAAGAAGAAGTGGAGGAGAAGGCGGAGAGAGAAAAAAGGTTTGAAGCGACCAAGATGGCAGAGAGAATCAGAAGTGACAAAACTGCAACGCGTAAAGGAGAATCGTCAAAAAAAGGCGAAGCGCATTTATGAAATAACACTGCCATGCCATTAGGTCTTTCCCTATATGTGCCAGACCACGCTATTCACCTTCCCATTTTTCAATTTTGTAGTAGTACTAGTAACAACAGTATATTGGTATTTGGAGAGAAAGAGAGAGGAAAACAAGTATACTGTTACAGTGTTACTGGTTGGTTAGGTTTTGTTCTCTCTTTTCTCTTTTGTTGCTGTTGGAAATAGAAGAGTCGTCGTTCCGGAGTCGCTGGGTTTCGCCTTTTTCAGTGTCGGCTGATTTTGGTTTTTGGTTTTGGGTTTTTGCTCAGTGATCCCGCTCTCCCTCTACCGTATACGGGTTCAGTCTGCTTTGTTTTTCTATTAACAATTTTTCTAATTATTACGGAAGAAATTTTTTAATTTTAACTTTATTTTTTAAAATAAGAAAAGCTATAAAAAATGTTAAAATAATATAATAAATATACTTTCATCTATAATTTTTAACATATATCACTAAAATAAATTGAACATAGATTAGATTTGGGTTGAACCATGGTTAGGGACATCGCACGTGGGGTTGTTATTGTTAACCCTGGCCGTGGGATATGGGTAGTGAATATGATGATATGATTATTATTATGATTCTCATTCTCCTCGTTAATAATTAGCTATCTAGCTAGCTCCTCCTTTCCCCTCTAAAGAAAATGTGAAATGCTTTTCTTATTCATCTCTCAGGTGTGTTACCAATCTCGCCTGGGTCCATCTCATCGAGAAATTTCCATGGTACAGGCAAAATCTAAAATGTACAGTTTAATTAAAATATTAAAACTAAAAATAATTGTGTGATAGAATTTTACCCATCCAAACATACCAGTGTTATTATAAAAGCTGGGAATAGATTTTAGCTACACCAAGAAAATTTTTGTGCCACATAATGTCCCTTAATACTGTCTCCGATTTCAAAAAACAACGTATTAACAAGTTAATAAATGTAGATTTTTGAAAATATACATTTTAACGTTGGATGGGCGAAATTCTAAAATTAAGATACATAAATTAATATAAGGATGCTACTTTACTAATATAGTCAACTTTATACTCACTTTTGAGTGTTGTTTTAGCCTAGTTCATTTTATGCCGAGAAACAAACAGAATATTGGAATGTATTTGAAGGAGGAGGGGGTCACGCGGTCCAACCAGAATTGAGAATTCCAGTCAATCCAAGAATCCTTCTTTTTACGTACACAAGCGGACACATTCTGTTTGTGCACGTACATACATAAATGGGACGCAGGGAAGTTACTTGCATTGGAGGAGCATGAATTTCATTTAGAGAAATTTTGTAAGGTTGTTTATTCAATACATCTTTTTATTATTTAAGTAAATTTTATATAAAATTTCATCAAATATATTATGATTTACACAATTTATTAAATAATAAAAACTGTTTAAAATTATAGTTAAGAAGACATCATCATTTCATAATTGATAAGCTTTGCCATTAATGTCATAAAAGAACCAACCAGCGAGGAAAGTTGAAACTGAGCTTTGTCCTTTTTTTCCATATTTTAATTTATCATCGTTGCCGGAAAAAGATTCTTTTCATATTTCAATTATCACTCGATAATATATTACATTATGGGGTCAATGCTCATTTGGGTCCTTCCTTTTGGTATTAAACTCACAGTTGGATGATAAATCATAATTCATAAATGTGCTGTAAAACGCGTGTAAGAGTTTATGAGCAACCAATTGTATCCGAAACGTGGTAGAATAGCATTCTGATAACAAAACGAGACACGTAAAACATTCGCAAGATGCAAGTCAGAGATCAATAGTGAATCTTTTTTCTTTCCCTCTTTCATTTTTTCTTTTGTGTGTGAGTGAGTGACTGATGACTCTACCATAGCCCGGTCGCTGGGAATGACTCGTACACCAATGCCTAGTGCCTACCCACAATACGTACTTCCTCATATTAATTATTCTTGCAATAATTCTACTTAGTATCATGCATGCTCTTCTAATGCCTACCAAGAGTACATACAGTAAAATCCACATGGTGTGTCACGATCCATCACACATCATCACGACTAAGAAATGCTATTGCATACGCCATGATAGCATCGACCGTTTGAATTTAATAGCATGTATTTAAATTTTATGTAACATGTCATGTGTCGATATGTAAGATTTTCTTCTTAAGCAAGGCACCTATACATTTTGTTCTATTTGCGGTCTATTTAAAAATACTTTTACTTTTAAAAAGATGTTATCTTTAATCTTTGTTTAATTTTTTTTCTTATCTATGAAAAACCATACATTTTTAATTCACTACTAAAGACTAAAAATGAACTACATTTACGTGGAAACTCGTATAATTTTGTAATTAAAAGATATTCAAGTCAAAATAAAAATATTATAATCTCTCTCACACACACATATATATATATATATATATATATATATGCAAAAAAGAAATATTTGTTATATTCTGATTTTCCTCTCTTCGCCTTTCTATTAGTCCATTCTTTCCCTTTCAATTTTCTCTATTATATGTGTGGTGTCGAAATGCATATGTGCATATAGCTTTTTTGATCAAAATAATGCACATAAAAAATAAAAAGAAATTAAAAAAAAAGTTATAGACGAGAATATTGCATGTCAACTTCTCATTTATAATTTTGGCTCTTGTGTAACTTTTGGGGCTGAGAGGAGGGCTCCACTCTCCAAATTCGAAACATAACAGAAGACATGAAAGTGACTTCCACAATATAGTGCTTCCAGTTCGAGTGACACAGTGAACCTCAATTAGAATCCCACGGGCCCCAAGTGCACACCCCATGCAATCAAGAGAAATGCCACCATGAATACACTTTCTTAAAACAATTGATTACAATAGAATGCTTATTAACCTTATGGTCTTTCTTTATTGACATTCGTGCTACCGCTAACATTACCAGCATATCCTTCTTAATGATCATTTGCAATGCAGCGAATTTCCTACCACATTTCGCAAAAGCGCTGAGATGTCTTTGTAAATTTCCTCAACAGCTTTGGATAATTGGAGTCCTACTATAAATTTTTATTAGAAAATTAAAATTGCTCTCTCTTTTTAAAGGTACATGAGAAAAAGTGGGAATTTTGTTGCTTTGTACAGAGAGAAGTCGTCATTTTCTTTAAACCTTTTTTTTTGTCATTTTCTATAAACGAATATGATTCCGCAAAGCCATACTTTAGAAGACCGAACCAGCCAGCTAAAGCACGAGTCAATTACACCACAGCACCGCCAATCAAACCTATGACCTATGGCATGAAATGTGCAACACCGTGGCTTCTAGAGTACATTTTGAATTGGAGTTGATAAATCTACATTATAAGTAGATTTACAGGGTTTATTATACATAAATTTAGAAAAAAATTGAAATACATGAAAATGATACATAATTATTTGATTTTTACTTAATGATTAGAAAAAATTACTTAAAATGTAATTTTTTTAGTTAAATTCATGATTTTTTTAATGTATTTTTCAAGTTAGAATTTAGATGATAAAAAATTTAAGTGAAGTTCGGAAAAAAATAGATCACTTAAAATGAAGAAATGATTGAAATAAATAAATAAATAAACAATCACTACTAGAAAATTTGTAAATATAGATAGATTTATAGACTTTTTTTTTATTATTATTACAGATGAATTTTAGCATTACAGGTGGATTTACAAACGATTCTAGTCTGTCTATAATATGCGCATTGATAAATAATTATAGACGAATTTTTAAATCTGTCTAAAAATTTATAATTCATTTATGACATTTTAAAAAAAATTATTTTATTTTTTTATAAACATAATAAAAATTATAAAATTATATATTTAAATCAAAAATTATTTATAAAATGTAAAATTAAATACAAATGAAGAAGTAAACATCCAAAAAAATAATTTTAAATTAAAATAACATTGTATATCACTAATAATTGATGTGATCATCTTCCGAAAAAGTATTATTATCAGTAGAGGAGGAGTTAGAGGAAGAATGACGCATGAAACTGAAGATTAGTGGTGTTGGAGCTGGTGAAGTAAGAGGAAGAGGTGTAGAGATGCTTGCTCTCATGACCTCAAAGTATGCATGCATCTGCATATGCTGCTGTTGTATCTGTCCTCCCTCTGCATCCTCAATGTCACATTCTTCTCTATCTTCTCCATTTTCTTGGCTCACTTCTTCTTCAATGCATTTTTCTTGGTCTTCCACATCTCCTTATTTTGCTTCTACAGTTCTTCCACTTACCTTTACCTGCCATATCTAAATCAAATATAATACACATTTAGAGACCAAATACACAATATTGTATCAACCTTTTATTTTATATTACACAAATTTTTAATGTAAATTTTGGCAGAATCTCCCTAATATATGAATATTTTTTTATATTTGTTTACACTTAATACAACAAATTTCTAATATAAATTTCAGCAGAATCTCCCCTAATATATGAATATTTCCTAACATTTGTTTACACTTAATACAACAAATTTCTAATGTAAATTTTTGCAGAATTTCCCCTGATATATAAATATTTTTTTATATTTGTTTACACTTAATCAAACAAAGTTCTAATGTAAATTTTGGCAAAATATCTCTTAATATATGAATATTTCTTTACATTTGTTTACACGTACTTAATATAAAAAACTAAATTTTCTTTACACATAATCTATATATTATGTAATAATCTATTAATCAATGCATAAAAAACATACAAATTATAATCTTAAACCGTTCTAGAGCACATCCCCTTATAATTGCACAACATGCATATTCTACAAACACTGCAAACATAAACAATTCCACAACATACAATAATCAAGTTCGGAGAAGGACCTCTATGCTCTTCCCTCCAGTCATACAATCTCCAATCCTACAATTCTATCTTAGAAATTTTAAGTCTCTAAAATATATCAAAAAATAAAAAAAACTAAACCGGTTAAAAGTTACAGTTTCGTATCAGGAACACAATAATGAAAATTATCTTTCAAATGGATGCTCTAATCACTCGCAAAGGCCAAAAAACTGAAGTTCCTAGAGAAAGAGAGAGCCGAGAGAGAGAGAGGAAATTATGCAAAATGAGGAAGAAGAAGGGGGAGGCACAAATTTATGTGTTTCGCATAATATAGACTGAAAAATTCATTTATAAATGATTTAATGAAACAGTGCATTTTAAAAGTTCAATTACAAACGGATTTATCCGTCTGTAAATTCATCAAATATAGTTACAGAAGGATTTTGTAAATTGCCAGATGAAAAGTCGGTAAAAAATGACAATATTTACAGATAAATTTTTCTGTCTGTAATTCTTGCTCCAAATTTTTCTCTCATTTTAGACGGAAAAATCTATCTATAAATTGCTAGATGAAAAGTCGGTAAAAAATGACAATATTTACAGAAGGATTTTTCTATCTGTAATCCCTGCTCCAAAATTTTCTCTCATTTTCAAATTACAGACGGAAAAATTTGTTTGTAATACTTCACGCCAAATGGCCGGCCAACTACAAACGACTTTTTATCAGTTTGTAATATAGACAGATTTTTTAAAAAATTTTATAAAAATAAAAATCTAAAAATCCGTTTGTAAATTCGTCTGTATTATAGATTGATAAGAATTTATCTATAATGGCCGTCTATAAATAGCGTTTTTCTAGTAGTAAATTTTTATATGATGTTTTAATGCTAAGAGAACATAAAAAAAATTAAAATATGCATGATTTTGGGTGTTTAAATGCTTAAAACTTGAGAAGATAAAGACTAGTGCGTGTCTCAATGCTGATTTTGAATATTGAGACATTGGTTTCAACTACAAAAATTGCTAAATAATAATTTATGTCTGTTTCAACGCTTATTCTAGTATCATAACACCTAACATGATGCAAAAGTTATAAATAGATGTCACATTATTCATTTTCACATTTCCTTCATTGTTATTTTTTTTTCTACTTTTTGATATAAGATTTTCTTTCAATTTTTTTCTTAATTTTACTTATGAACCTAGATTTTTGAAAGACTCATTGTATCTATCTAATTTTCTAAGAGGAATTTTCATTTTTTTTTCTTCTCAATTTTGTTTCAGTGTTTGTAAATATATATTTCTAAATTTCTTAGGTTAGGATAACATGTAGATAGGATTTTAAATTCATGTATTCTAAATTTTTCAATTTAATTCATATGATTCTTGAAAAACTGCATAATTCTCCTTTTATACTTTATGTTTCAATTGAATTGGTCATTTAATTATATGATATTAAAATATTTTCTTACAATGGACACATTGGTTAAAGCATTAAAATCAATAGTTTACTGTATTAATTTCTTTTAATTACCTAAACATAAGAATTATTGAAAGATGAGTGAGATTATTATAATTCCTATTATTTATATTTTTTAGTTGAATTTGACTAAATATAAGATTTTTCTAACTAAGAATTATGGTATTTGATCGAGATATAAAATTTCCACCATAAAAAATTAGGTCATATAATTGTATTTTGAACTTGAATTAAAATTCATCTTTTTACAAATGGGTGGGAATCCCATCAGAATCTAAACTCTAACCGTAACATTCTTATTTATTTCATACAGTATAAAAAATAATTTTAGAGAGAAAAATTAAATTAAATATGTTTGCTCGCATAATACCAAGTGCAGATATATAAACATTTCATTTAATTTACTCATATTTATACAAAAATTTAAATGAAAAAATAATGAAAATTAAACAAACTTAAGTGAAAAGTTGAAATAACTTAATACATTGTTCTTATAAATTTATAAGAAGTCAACATTTGCAAAATACTAAACAACCAAATTTTTAACATGCTATAAACTAGACCTAGAAGCATTTGGATATCGACTTTGCATGTAGTTCTCACCTTGGCAAAAATTGCACCACAGTGGTCTTCTTATCTCACTATATTCATTTTATTAAGGAAACAACTTGATTTTAGATGACCTTTTATTATGCATTTTAGGCAAAATTAGGAAATAGTGTTGGCCCTCTATAACGCAACCATGCACTTTCACTCTCGATTACTCCAGAGTCTTCTTGCATACTTTACAAATTTCATTAATGATATAAATATTATCCACATAAGCACGCCAATCAATGTTCTGACTATAACAGGCACCAATGACATAAGGACAATGTATCTATCATTTTGCATGTCACCACAATCACAAAATCTTTATCTTAGATCAACCCTATAATCTTGCTTATTATTGTCTGTCAAATTGACTTGCTTGAAGATTTCTAGAAGCTTCCTTGTTTGCTTGAAGTTGAGTTTGTGACAAATTTAGAAAAAATATGTCCAGTCTTTTTTCATACATATGCCTATATTCCTTTTTGACCAAATAACTCACATAATCGAAGTAAGTTGCTCTAATCAATGTTGTGATTAAAAGATTACGAACTCCTTTTAAGATATAATTAATGCACTCAACTAAATTTGTAGTCATATGACCCATTGATATCCACTGTCATAGGCTTGAACTCACTTTTCTTGTGAAATTTTATTAAGTCAGTTTGCATATATTTGTCCATGTCCTGTATTCAGTCATAATGAATATTAAATTCACGCTCAGTTCTCACATAACTTAGAAATGAAAATTGAATAGGATTCATATATTATTTTCTAAAAGCATAGTATTCACACTAAAATTAATAAAGAAAATGTTAATTACCCATGCGAACAAGTTTTTGCAAATAAGGAGCCTTGAATCTCCATAAAAAATTGGTGACAATGTGCAAGATGTAATACATGTTGAATCCTTTAGGAAGTTTCCACTATCATTGGATTCTGTATTGTTGCATTAATTGACTTGTGATGATAAAAAATAATATCGATACTATCTTGGGTCACGACATGTGTGTGAAAATTATTAATCTTCGAATAACATCACACATTACTACATATCATAGCAACAAAGCTTCAAAAGAGACTTTTCATTAACCAAATATTTTTTCAACCATTTTTTATTTTGTCATTCATGTTTTTTGATACGTTGCTGTGTATTCATATCAATATTGAACAACAATCACAAATTTTATTTTTATAGAATGGTTAGCTTTTACCATTGGCTTGATACATTATGCAATGATATTAGTATCTAACTTTATATGATCATACAAAATCTAGGTCCTAGTGCAAGTGTGTAGACCATTGTACCTCTTTATTTCTCAATACTACTTATTATTCCTCAAACTAGCTTGAACAAGTCATCCATAATATATGTCATATTTAACGCATTTACAATAAAATGTACTTGATTATGATTCAAACACTTACATTCCACACCTTTTAATAATTTGTAACTCTTAATTACTTGAATAGTTTCTCTAAATTTCATTTCAACACACAACTCTCTATTTGCACTAGAATCACCTATGAAACATGAAGACAAAAATTAAAACAAAACCAACTACAATTTTATTTATGATAAAAATAACTTCACATACTAAGGTTTGTATATTTTGGAAACTCAGCCACGTGAATAATTTCAAGATCTAAAGTAACTCCCTTGGTTTGAAAAATGGAACTTATGATCATCTATATCACTTTCATCATTACTTTAATATTGCACTTTGAAGTCCTTATCTTTATTTTCAATGAGGTTTTGTTCCAATTCTTCTTCAAACTCCTTGTTCTCACCTTCCTCGTAAAAGGCAACATCAACTTTTATTTAAAAAAAAAACATACAACTTAATCTCAAGAGTTAGGTGATGTTGATAGATTCAAAACATTTATTAAGATCATCGTTGTTGCTTATCGAAATTGCTTGGTATTGTATAAAACTATCAAAAATAGATATTGGACACTTATATGTGATTCTATTCACGGTCTTTGGATTTTGAACTCCAAAATACTGACAAAACACACACTTTAGTTTTCAAAAGGATATATTGAACAAAATATCTAAATGTATTAGTTTCTTACATCTAAATGTTACTCATTTCCTTGTGTTTGTAAGAATATCACATTTACAATATACTAGTGTATTTTCATTCATTACTCTCATAGTCTATATTTAATCACATTTTCTCATAACTTCATTGTGTGATTCATGAGTTTAATCCCTTTATAATTTATAAAATTTTGGATATGACTCTTATTCTTGTATACAGGAACTAAAGTGTTATTCTTCCATTCATTTTTCATATTCTTAAATCTCAAAATCTTATTAAAGAGCTTAGTGAGTCACTCTAATCCTTATTTTCTCAACCTTTTCCAATGTAGGAATATTATCAGGGCCAACCACATTAATATTCTCCATCATCTTAACAACTTCTTTTACTTCTCTAACTCAAATCTTACAATAATATGTCAAATTTAGATCATTTGCTTGTAGTTCTAATCCTACTAAATTTTCATTTGATCCTTGTTCCCTGAGTAAAATGCTTACAGAAATATTTCTCCCAATGATCTTTAATGTCTTGATCTAAAACCAAAACTTTTTCTTCTTTATCCTTAATACATCTAACTTGATCCAAATATCTAATTATTATTATTTTTTACTTTTGACAAGTTTATAAATCCTCTTTTCATCATACTTTGTCCCAAGATTGAATCCTTCAAAAGCCTTAGAACGTGTTTCATTGGCTATTTTTCTTGTCTAATTTTTTGTCTTCTAATACCTTGCCTAATTTTTAGCTTTACTACATGTATGCAAAGTTTTAAAACACATCCTCTTCTATCTAATCTTCTTTTGATCACTTTCATTCCTCCACCATGATTCTTTGTCTTTTAGTCTAAAACTTCTAGATTCACCTAAAATTTTCCTAAGAACTTTCCTAACCTCCGTAGCCATATTGTCTTAAATGATGTTAACATTATCTTGTGTCGTCCAACTACCCTCTTCTACTAAATGTCTTTGAAAGTCCAATAGTTTCTCACCTTTAAGGATCCACCACTTAATTTGTGGAACACTAACTTGTCAAATTTTCTATTTACTAATCTTAAAACAAACATCAAAGACCAAGATCCTATGCTGTGTGGTAAGACTTTCCTAAAATCACTTCATAATCTTTGCAAATTCGTTTGTCTAGATTCCTCACTAGAAAAATATTAATTTGCAACCTTGAAACTCTACTCTTAAAAGTGATAAGATGTTCCACCATCTTCTTAAAACAAGTGTTCATAATCTTAAAGTCATAGGACATTAAGAAATTAAGAATAAATTGTCATTCCTCATTTAACTCTCCAAAACTACCATAAGCCCTTGCAAATTGTCTTGCTTCATAAGTAACATATCCATTTAAGTCTCTACTAATGAAAATCTTTTCAGTTTGTGAGATGTCTTGACCAACCCCTCTAAATCTTCTCAAAACTTTGCTTTCAAATGCACTTTTGAGCCAACTTATGGAGCATAAGCATTGATGATATTAACAGTGTCTTGTGCAACCAACAACTTGAAGGACATGATCTTATCTCCAATTCTTTTGATATCTACTATGTTTTTTTTCCAAGTATTATGCATAAGTATGCCTACTCTGTTCTTTCCCTTGACTTTTTCTGTGTATCAAAGTTTGAAACCTGTAGTATCAAGCTCTTTAGCCTTATTTTTAACCTATTTTTTAAGGCATATGATGTTAATTTTTCTACAAAATATAGTGTCCACCACTTTTAATAACTTTCCTATCAAAATGCCAATATTTCATGAATCAAACCTAAACACATGTTTCTCCACTAACTTTTTTATCCACATTTATCTAAGTAAATGTGAAGACCCTTACTCATTTAGCATTATATTTAGGTACAATAGTGCTACTGCAGAGACTCTAACTCTTTTGATAATCTACTTTAGTCATATAATGGGTTACTTCCATATAATGATCCAACTCTAACTACAATATCATTATATGTAATCCATATAAATTTTTTTGACAAGTTTTATTAATATAATAATTCATAATTAAATTATAATACAAATAATATGTTAGATTTTTAATTCATTTTAATTCAATCATTATCAATATTGTAATAATTATTTTAAGAGAATGACATTTAGCATATGTTATTGAACATTTTACGTCATGTTTAAAGAAACGACATTCAGTTTAACATAATTTATAGATAATATCTTTGCCATTTATTTTTTTATTTGTTTCTTGATTTTCTTACCAAATTTAACATATTTTTGATTGTTTAGTCAAAATTGCTCCAACCATGACAAAAGAATTGCCATTATTGTATTAGATTGATTGGCCTGCACATCTTCAACCCAACTACTATTTCACTTTTCCAAGTCGAACAAGTAAGATGTAGGAAAAATTTGCACCTAAACATTCCAATTGCTACCGTCGCCCGAAATATATTGCTAGTTGCACCTCAACTTTTTTACTTTTAAAAAAATTCTTGAGTTTCTTCTTATTCAATCCCGAATTTCAAATCCATTATATTTAAACTAAAATTTATATTTTTAAATTTTAAAAATAATTTTATGTCTCTGACTCATCGTAAATTCTAAATATTAGACTAAAAATTAATAAAATAATGACTTTAAATAGAAAAAAATATAATAAAACACCTATTGTTCATTTGAAAACATAAACCTTTGTTGATTTTAAGAAAACGGAGAATCAAAATGCATGGTCTCTAGCTGTAATTGAAGGGGAAAAAAGCCTGTCTAATAATATAAATTTTAGTAAGTTAGCATATTAAAAAAAACAAAAACTATTATGTGACACTTTCACCATTACGACTATCACATATTTATACATATCATATTCATAGTGTCGATTGAAAAAAAAAAGAAGGAAACCCTATAATTGAAAATCAACAACAATAATAAATGCATCGCAACGAAATTTAAATTCATATTACCTCTTGAACAAATTAGAATACTTTTCCTTTTTAATAACTACGTTCAAATTTGAAAAGAAAAAGAATAAGAATTAAATTTTGGTGGGAATTAAAATGTATTAAATAAGTTTTTTTCATATTTATTAAAATAATTATTTGAAATTAGTCTTTTAAAAAAATCATAAAATTTATTTTCTAATAATTAAACTAAGCTAGTAAAATATTATTTTTATCATTAACATCTTTATCAAATAAACGTTGAATTGATTAGCAAAATTTTAATTCATCACTGTTATTACATGTTAGACACGTACCATTTCTTTATTCTAATTAGCATATAATATTTAAAAATAAAATTAAAAATTTTGAATAAATTTTTAATCATTTTCAAAGTTATTACTTTTAAAATTAGTTTCCAAAAATTTAGTATGGTTTAGTTCCTAAATATCTAACCTAAAATCGTTAATAACATAAACTAGTTTTCAACTTACTTTATTTATTAAGCACCAATTCTTAAAAAACATACAATTATTTTCAAATGTAACAACTTTTACAGATAAAAAATTATTTAAATATCTATTTTAAAATACTTTGAGAAAAGCCATTAACTTATTTTAAGCTCAACTAAATAAGCTATATCTATCATCCGACCTAGCTGGCTTTAAAATATTTTTAGGATGGAAACTTGTCAAACACTTTTCTGACGTAAAGGCGCTTAACCCATTCCACGTACAGTTATATGTGGCCTATGGCCCACTCATGTCTAATGCATTTATTGAACAAAACTTGCATCAAATATATATTTTTTCTAGAAAATATTTTATGGGTTTATCAAAGAATAATCAATATTAAAAAATTATTAACGTGCCATCATTTAATTTAAGATTTTAATAACAAAAATACAAGAAACTTGATTTAAAAATTTTCCATTTCTTTCAAATTTTAATTCTACGTTAAGTATATTCAACTTTAAGTATTTCTCTTATACTATTAAAATGGTCAACATTATTTATTATTTTTAAAAATTAGATAGGCTAGTTCAATTGTTTGAATCAGAAATTGGTTAGTCATTTAGTCCGTTTAACTCAACAACTGATTAATTTTAGAATAAGTGAGAATCGGGCAAAATCGGTTGATTCGGTCAGCTTTTTATTTTTCAAATTATTATTTTTATTTAAAATACATTCTTTTAAATTTAGTAAAAAATTGATGACAAATTATGAAGACTCCTGAATAAAATTATATAATTCTAAAGACTAATTTTATAAAATTGATAAATTAAAACTTAGATTTTCTTTAGAAAATATAGTAACCTTATTTTGAGAGCTTAATTATGCTCAACACTAAAATAATAATGGTATCAATGTCTTCTCGTATAAAGATTGTTTTGAAAATTAAGTGCACAATAATTTTTATGAAAATATTTAATTTTTTATTAATAATTTTTAATGTACCTTATAAATCGAAAGGGCATAACATGTTTTTTTTATTTCTATTGAAATAGATAAGAAAGTTGATTTTTCTAATAATTAGAGAGTTTATGGTTCAAAGAGACATTAGAATTAACTAAATGAATAGCTAACTTAAAATTCATTTCAACCAAAACACCTTCTAAGTTGAGGTCTTTAATTAGCTTATTCCCCATTAAAAAAAATCTAAAGTTTAGAATGAATAATAGAATAATAATTCATTTTTTTTATATAGATAGCACAAAATTTGCCTTCTTCATCCTTGATCAATCCTTCACGTGAAGTCAATTCTTAAATTTCATGAAGTCAACTATTCATATTTAGTTTGAATCAGTGGAACGGAGAAGGGGTCCAACCAACAAGAACCTCTTACTTGCAGGTCCTATAAAAAAGAACAGAAAAAGAGATAATCAGATGTAATATACCTGTTGAGACAATTTAGTTTATATAGAAAATTCTTTAAATTCAAAGATTTCTCATTTAACACTTAATCATTTCTATTTAACCATAATAGCCATATAACAATACCTAACTATATATTTCAATGATTAATCTCATTAAAACATTTACTTTTAAGGTTAAAAATTAGTCATCTAGTTAAAACTAAACTAAAAAAAGAACCCAATGATTTCCAGCGATAAAAATATGTCAAATATTAGAAGCAAAATCAAAGTCTCTAAGAATAAGTATCCCAATTTATTTTAAGACTATTGCAATGTTAATTATATAAACTAGAATTTTTAAAACCTTTTATAACCTTCTTGTCATTTGTTAACAGTTTACTGTGAATAATTTTTCAAAAGAATAATTTGATTCTTTAAGGTCTCAGTCCTTACCACATCCAAATCAAATTAAATAAATTGAATTCACCACATTTAATATCATTATCTAAAAGAGAATAAGTTGAACATAAAGAAAAATTCTTATTAGATGAGGAAAACTAGCTAGCCACATTGCCAACATTAACTTTGGGAATAACTAAACTACTAATAGCCTATTTATTTTGAGTTGTAACATAAGAAATTTTTTTTCCCAATCCAAATAATTATTTGAGAAACAAACCACTAGAAAGTTTAACATAGAGTTTGAAACATCAATATTTAAGTCTTTTAGACATTTAATGCTAGGAATCCAGAAATCTTCCAAGAATTTAATTTGAAGGCCATTACCTATAATAATAATAATAAAAAAACATTTTCTTAAGTTAGTCCACACATTACATATCCCTTTCTAACTAGCAGACATAGACCTTGAATAAGGGATAATGGGATCATTTACTAAATTAAATTTGTATTTGCTAAAAGAGGCCTCGCCCAAAGATTGTTTGGATTATTAGTCACCTGTCAACCAAATTTCTTCATATAAGTTATATTTCTTATTAGTAGGAGAAGAACCCTATATAAATTTTTTACAATTTTTTTGTATTTCTTTATAAACACCTAAAGGGATCAAGAGAGACTACATAGTGTAATTAGGAATATTCAAAATATTAGTCTGAGCAAAAGTAACTCTACTAACAAAAGAAAAAGATTTAACTTTCCAATTAGATATATTTTTTTAATTTTATCAATTAGGTTAGAATAAAGAGCCCTATTGGATTTCTTACAAATGACTAGAATACCTAAATAAGAATAAAATTTTTTAGTCCATCTAATACCTAGATTTTGACTAAAGATTTTTTCACATCTAAATTAGTATTAGAAGAGAAATACATTTAAGATTTATTGTATTCAACTTGCTGGCTAGAAGCCTTGTGAAAGATATTTTGATGATCTTAATTTGATTTAAAGAAACTTCAGTTATTAGAATCAAATCATCTGCATAAAAAATGTGAGAATTTCCAAGACCTTTTACCAAACTAAAAAGGGTGTCACTCACCATTATTAATCTTAGACTGAATATAGTAGGTTAACCTTTCTAAGCATATGACAAAAATATACAGAGATAAAGGATCCTTTCAACAAATACTCCTAGAATGAAGAAAAATATCCAAAAGTGAACCATTACAATTAATTTGAAAAGAAGAGGAAGAGATATATTCAAAAACCAAATCAATCCAATTATTTCTAAAGCTATATCTAGAGTCTTTCTAATGAAATTCCAACTAAATTTGTTATAGGCTCGTTTAGATCAAGTTTTAGAATCATATATTGAGATTTTCTTTTTATGTTTTTTGAAAAATGGATTAATTCTTGGAGAATAATTACATTAGCTATCTCTTGTCTACTAGAGACAAAACTACATTAATTGTTAGTAATTGGACTATGAAGGAGAAATTGGTCTAAATTGAGTAACATTTTCAGTATTTAAATCTTTAGGAAGGAGGGTTAATATAGATTGGTTCAATGTACCAACTATGAAAAGATTAATAAAACTTTATTTATAAATTTAAACATATGGGGGTGAAGTAAATTCCAGTTGGATTAAAAAACAGAGCATGCGATCCATCTGAACCAAGGTATTTATAATTTTTCATACTAAATAAGGTAAATTTAACTTCTTCTTTGGAGACAGTCTAATTAATACTCTCCAAATCAAACTTATGAACTTCATTGAAAGAAATATAAAACTCAAAACTAAATTTAGCATGAGACTATTCTGTAAAGATAAATATGAAATGATCTTGAATCAAATTCCTAATTTTGAAAGGGTTACAACAACATTGATCCTTGTCTTTTAAAGCTTCAATCTTGTTCTTTTACTTACGGATTAAAACTGATTAATGAAAAAAATTCTTATTTCTATTACCTAAATTTATCTATTTTGATCTAGTTTGATGAAACAAATAAGCTTTTTCTTGATTTAAAATTTCTTAATATTCCTTCCAAAATTTAGACAGAAGATTAGTTAAAAAAAATATTATTAGAATAATTTAGTTGTTTTTATAGATTCCTTCTATTTTATTAAAAATTCTCTTTTTCTAGCAAAAATATTACCAAACTTTAGAGAGTTCTAGTATGAAATATTTCTCTAAATCTATTCATATTGTTTAACAAATAACACTAATGAGCCAATTGTGTTTAACTTGGTTCTCAAAATCATGATGGATTAGCCAAGAGGCTAGGAAATTAAAAGATCTATTCTTTGTAGTAGTAGTTTGAAAATTATTTAATTTAAAGCAAAGGACAGCATGATTAGATTTCATTATAGAGATATGAATGAGAAAATATTAAGGAAACAAAGATCTCCACTTGTTATTAACTACTACCTTATCAATCCTTTGCCTAAGGTCACTTCTTCTACAAGTGTAAGAGATTCCCTTAAAATTTAAAGTAGTAAGGCTACAAGAGCCTAAATAATTAGCAAAATTAAGTATATCCCTCTTATTGACAACCAAACCTTCTAATTTTTCAGACTGATATAAGATATAATTAAAATCTCCAACTATACATCAAGAAGAATTAATTTTTGAACAAAAATTAGAGAGTTCCTGCCAATTTAAATTTCTATAACATTCTTGAATACTAACATATATAACAGTTAACGCCTAAGGATGAAAATTATTAGAAGAGACAAACAAATGAATAAATTTTTTTGACTTAGCAATAACTGATAATTTCATTTTAGATTCATTCCAGAGACACCATATACCTTGAAAGAAACCAATTGCATCCACAAAAACATCGTTATTCATTATTCTAATAGTCATTTCAGCTTTCTTACCATTAATTATAGGTTTAAGCAAAGCTATAAAATTTATATTATACATGCTAATTAAATAATTTATAAGTATAAGAAAAGTTGTTACACCTACTTCCTATAATTCAATTATCAAACCCATAATTGAAAACAATATTTTCAGGGTGCCTAATATCTGATTGGCCACATTTGGCCTCAAATTGAGTTTTTTATTTAAAAAAAATTCACCTTTACCAAATTTAGAACATTGTCTTTAGACATATTTAATCTAAGAATATCCTTTATCAACTCCCTTTTTCCTTATATTTGATTTTCCAATAATGAATTATTCTATTCATTATTAGCAAGACTTCTCTATCCTTTTTTTTTCTTTTATCTTCTAGTAAATTAAAATTCTCCTTATTCTCATCTTTTAGACACTCAATTTCTAGGACTAGAAACTTATTAGGATTCAATTGTTTGACCACATTTTTATATTCAATTTTTCATTCAATGAGTACTTGTTATTATCTGGTTTCATATCTAAATCAGAATTGAATTGAATTATGTTGTCTTCAATATATATTTTTAAAAATTTGTTATCTTTTTTCCTTCTAAATGAGAGGTTCTAGTTTTAGAAAGTGAGATCTTTGTAGACAATTCCTAATTTAAACCTTGAAATATGGATATTAAAATAATATCTTTAGTTTTATTTTACTAATAAGTAAAATCTTGACCTTTGGATATATTATTGTTATTATTTTTATTTTTTCATTGGGGTCTTTTGACCAACATCCAAAGGCCAAAAATTTAACGCCCTCAATTTTATTACCCTTGTATAAAAAATAAGAATTTTAGTACAAAGTTTCTTACTCAAGCGAGATATGTCTTACTCAGGCAAGATAGAAGTTTTCTAGGCTAACCATTCTAGAGCACTCTCGCTTAAACGAGATAAATCTCGCTCAAGCGAGATATGATAAAATTGTCTCAACTGTCTTCTTGTCCAGACAAGGAGTTACAGGAAAATAGGGAGCTCCTTGAATTCATTCTCGCTCAGGTGAGATTGCCTTTCACCCAGGTAAGATTGCTTCTCACCCAGGCAAGACCGCTCAAGTGAGAATATCAGAAAATTGAGTAAAACCATTGTCTAGTTTTCTCTCCCTAACTAAAAGGTCTTGCCCAAGCAAGAATTGAGCTCGCTCAAGCGAGAACGCACGAGTTTGGTATGGTATTTAAGGGACTTCAGTTCAAGAATTTTCATTTTAGAACCAAACAACTTTCCCTCCTAGTTTCTCTTTGTTCTCTCACATTCCCTTCCCACCAAACCCTAAATCTCTTTTAGATCCAAGCTTGAATGTCTATTTCATTCATATTCAAGTAAGTTTATTGAAGCTTGGTTCTCCAACTTCATTCCTATTTCTTAATTTTCTCTTAATCTAAAGTTTTACGCTTTGTAATACTCTAAGAAACCTTAATCTGTAAGATGATATCCTCCATCAGGACCGTTAAACTTCTTTCTTGGATCTTTAGGAAAATTCAGTTTAAAAAGCTTATTTTCATGTAAGGGGAATTGATCCCAAACCCTAACTCCTATTGAAGTGTTTTGATTTGAAAGTACTAAGTTTTTACTATTAGAACTACAGAACCATAATGTTTTCTTAAAATCTCAAGTTTATGAATAGAGATATTTATAAATGAAAATGCCACAATTATCTTCAGAAGTAGCTAAATACAATTTTACAGTAAAAGCTTTTAATAGAATCATTTTTAAGAAATATTATAATTTAATATTGAACATTATTTATGTGTAGTTAAAATTGCTATTTAATACTTTGAATCATACACATACTGTGAACATTGGATAATGCCAAACCATAGGATATGTGATTTGTTAATATCAAGAAAGTGTGTATATTAAATTGTATGCTTGGGTTGAGTCCGAAAGTGTCCAACTTTCAGCACATTGTATTAATTTATGTGGTGTGAAATTGATTGATGATTTTTCTATATTAGATGATATATAAATATGAATGTTGTTTGGTAGTTGATGTATAATGAAATTGGTGGGTTCATATCATCGATGAAAAGTGTTTGACTAATCTTAAATGAAGAAAGAATATTATGTATAAAAGGAAATAATATGACATGATTGTAGAATTGTGAGATATGTGATTATTATACGTGAGTCATAACAGATTTACGGATATGATTATGATACATGTATTGTAAATATTGTGATACTTCAAAGGGTGTACTCATAATACATGTATTGTAGTGCATTGATTTATATGATCATAACCCACGTATTATAACAAGTTAATATGTAAAAAGTATATGGAAGTAGATGAAAATATTTGAGAAATGCTGAGAAAAAGAATGATATGAGAAATGTTGAGAATAAGTATAAATAGTCATAAAGATGCACTCAGAGTGTGGAAGATGAGGCAATTTTAAAACCTGGAGAAAATGAGAGTGGTGGATGCTTTTCTATGATTGTGCATAATAAATGAAAATATAGGGTGTAAGAGATACATAATGAAAGAGAAAGGTTGTGAATCTATTTTACTATCTATTAAAGAGAATATTGAGGACAGTATTTATACAAAAGTATTATTAAATAACTCTAACTATTCTAAAATTAATCCTAACAGAATTATAACAAACCATCTAACAATCTATTTTATAGATATATCCTTATCACCCTTCTGCAAACTAGGTGTATATTTTGAAATTGCACCCAGTTTGTGTTGTAAGTCCAAGAAGATTTTGTTGGCTGGTGTTTTAGTATGTCAGCTAGTTGGAATCGAGATGGTATATGTCTTCTAATTATGTCTCCTGTTGCTGCTTTTTCTTGCACAAACCAGAGATCCAATTCAAAATGTTTGGATCTGTAATGCAATACAGGATTCCCTGTTAACAACATTGCACTTTTGTTGTCACACCAAAGTAAATGAAGTTTTGTTATGTGAAGTCTTAATTCTATGAGTAATGATTTGATCCAGCATATCTTATCTACCAGTGCTGCCAAGCTTCTGAACTCAGCTTTTGTGCTTGACTTTGATACTACCTTTTGTTTCTTAACAACCTAGGATATTAAGTTCTTTCCAAGATACGCACAGAATCCTGAAGTTGATCTTAAATCATTTATGTCGGATGCCCAATCTGAGTCTAAGTACCCTATGATATACATGCTTGGAGATTTCTTAAGTATTAATCCATGATCAGTAGTGCCTTTAATATATCTTAGAACCTGTTTGAAAGACTTCCAGTGATCTTCCAATGGTTTATCCATGAATTAACTAAGTTTATTCATGGTGAAAGAGATGTTTGGCCGGGTGATTGTAGCATATTGTAGGGTGCCAATGATTAATCTGTATAGTTTTGCATCTTCAAATTCTGTAGTGCCATCCGTTCCTAGTTTGCATCCAGGTGCACGTGGTGTTTTGATTGACTTAGATTCCTGCATATTTATCTTTACGAATAGATTAGAAATATATTTTGATTGATTGAGTAAAAGAGAACCTTCTTTCATTTCTTGTACTTCAATTGATAGGAAGTAGTGCAATTTGCCTAAATCCTTCAAAGGAAATTTTGAATGTAACCTGTCAATAAAATGTTGAACTAGAGAACTAGAGTTCCCGGTTATTAAAATGTCATCCACATGTATGAGAAAATATGTAATGGTATTTTTAGTGGAGTGTATAAACAGAGAATTATCACACTTGGCAGAATTGAAGTCAAATGATATTAAAGTTGTTGCTAATTTAGCAAACCAAGCTCTAGGAGCTTGTTTTAAGCCATAGATGGCTTTATTTAAATGACATACTAATTTAGGTTTAGTTATAAAACTTTGTGGTTGTTTCATAAAAACTTCCTTAGTTAAGTTGCCATTTAAAAAAGCATTATCAATATCTATTTGTCTAATATTCCAATTTTGAGATAAAGCTATGGTTAGAATGATAAGAATTGTAACAGGTTTCACCACTGGATTAAATGTTTCAGTATAGTCCAAGCCTTCTTGCTGCCCAAAATCTTAAGCAATAAGTTTTGCTTTATACTTACTTATGTTACCATCCAGGTTTCTCTTGATCCTGAAAATCCATTTTGAACCAATTGCCTTCCTATTTGGAGGCAATTTTACAAGAGTCCATGCTTTATTCTTGGTTAAGGCTTACATTTCGGCTTTCATAGCTTCCAGTCATTTAGAACATTTAATAGCCTCATGAACATTTCTTGGTTCAATTTTAGTTAAAAATGCTTTGGGTTTAAAAATACTTGCCTTGCTTTTTGTAGTCATGGCATGTGTGTTTGTGACTAGTGTTGATAGTTGAGTAGAAGTAGCTTGTTCTTCATTGGTGATTATTGTATGATTTTTTGAGACAGGTATAGAGGTTGGCTCAGGCTGATTTTCAACATGGGTTGTACTTTGAGAAGGTATTGGTTGTAATGGTATTTGATTTACTTGATGTTTAATCAAAGGTATACTAGGAACATTGTTTGCAGTACCTTGAATAAAACTATGTTTTTTAAAAAAAGATTTATTTTCTTTTAGAGGAAACCTATTTTCATCGAATTTGATGTGTCAAACAATATAAATTTTTCCATTAGAAGAAATACATTTATATCCTTTATGTTGTGTAGCATATCCTATAAAAACGCATGCTTCAGATCAAAAATCCATTTTATGTATATGGTCGCAAAAAAGGAAAACACGAACAACTAAAACATTTAAAACATAGTATATTCAGGTATTTTATGAAACAATATTTCAAATGGAGATTCCATCACCAATTATTATAATGCAATCTCACAATGATTTCTTGACCTAAACCTTTGACCACACTTTTGCTTAAAAAGGTTAGGTTGGCACATGTTGTATCTGTATGCAGCGACTAACATGTAACTATCTATAGTATGAAGTTCTTAAGGGATTCCATGGACAATGATTATGAAATTATGATGAATGTGAAATAGTAGAAAAATTGTGCGATTATAATATATGTTTTATAACATATCAATTGGTGTTGTTATGATATATGTGTTGTAATACATCGACAGGTGCAATTAAGACACATGTATTATAACATACTAATTAATTTGATATACTATATGTATTATGACATACAAATCAGTGTAAAAATGTATGTTATGAATTTTACAAATGTTATTGACTTAGTGTGTGTGCTGTGTTGAGATAACTATTTAATATGATCTATGTGTTAATATTAACTAGTATACATTAAAATGTGTTAGACAATATTTTTAGTATCATTTAATTATTTCTGTCAAATAAGAGATTTAGTGGGGCAGAGAATACTCACCTTTACTAACTATTTTCAAGAAATGGATTTGAAGAAATTAAAGAAGATTAACCTAATCTAGAATCATATTCTTGGTGGAATTGTAAGGAATGATTGCTCTGTTAGTGTTTAGAGTATTTTGAAGACATGTAATATTTTATTTTTCTATTCAAATTGATAAAGTTATGTAGTCGTTCTAAATATTAATTTTTGAATTTATAATACTTTGATAAGTTTAGTTATAAATACTAATTTGAAGTGTATATGTAATATTGATAGCCAACCATTTTAATCATAGTTTATATTCATTTTAAATAAAAATTTACTGTACTATAAGGTAGTATTGTTTATGTTTCAAATTTATATATATGTATTTTGGATTAAAAAAATTCTTGAAATGAAAGTTTTAGTTTTCACCTTATTTACAAATTTAAATTATATAAATACTTCCTTTGAAAATTTTGAATACCCTCAAATTTTTATAAAATTAAATAATAGAATAAATGTCTGACTTTTCCTCAGTTCTTTTAATCATAAAAATAAAAGTATTTACTTTATTTGTCTTCCTTTGCTGGAATTTATTCCACAAATTCAAAATATAAATTAAGGATGTTACAAAAAAAAATTGGTCCTTTTGACCTTTGTATCTTGTAACTTTCTTCTTGACCGTTATGAGTCTTACTCTCAAATATATCTTCTTCGTGTAACTTTTAATCAATTTTAGTCTTATTGATACAAGTTTTAGGATTTTCTAGACAATGTTACCTATGAAAAACATATGAAATGAAGAACTTCATATTCAATTTTAAATTCCTAACCCAAAACTTTAGACGAGAGAGTTAGCTTCCTTCTAAGATCCAACTCCATATACCCTAGCAAACTTTCTTATAGGTAAAATTGAGGTGTTATTATCAATCTTTAACATTGTTCCTAAGCAGGAGCCTATTTGCCAAAGAAATTTACTATTGTATAATTATAATGATAAATTGTGAATTATAATCCAAGCAACTACTTTTTTCAAGGGTCTCCAACATTGAATAAACAAATAGTGATCTTGACTAATTATAATCCCTCAAACAGAGCCTTTTTATAATTTTCCATGTGGTCAAACTTCACAAGATAGAAATCCTCTTTTAGATCTATAACTTTCACATTCCCATTTTTACCCCTAATATTTTTCAACATAAAATCTAAGTAATTTAGACTGATATTTTTCCTAAAAGTTTTACAATTAGAGTATCTTTCCAAGGATTACACCAATTTTCAAAATCTTCAATGGAAACCCTAATCTCAAGACAAAAATTATTATAAAAAATCTCACGAAAGTTTTCATCTTGTTCATAATTAAGGTTAAAATTCTCCATAAAAATATTAATAATATCATCATCATTTAAAATAAGATTGCAACTTTCAGATTATAACATTTTTTTCTTTATATGGTAAAGATCTAGAAAGACAAGGTTCATAAAACACCTATGAGCTTTCTTTCAACAAATTAACGTACCCTATATTCAAGTTTGTCTGACAAGAATATTCTATTAAGGCCCCGTTCATAATGATCTGATCTTTGTTCATCTCTTTTTAAATGTCCTTCATTGTTTTTACTTTTTTGACACTTCGAGTAGGCGACTCTTCCTCCTTAGAGGATCCCAAGCTTGAAGCTTTTATCCCCTTTGTAGTCTCCTTCACAATTTGAGTATGTTTCCTATAGTAAAATCAATCTTTAGAGACTCCTATAACATAGACTGTTAGATTCATCACTCTGATTGAGTAGCATTGTCCCTTGGAATGGGATTTTAGAACCTAACAGAGCCAAAAAAAGCCCTATACTGATTATATTCTTAGTTTTCAACTTTAATTTTTTTTGTACTTATTTTCTTTTTCAATTTATAATGCATACACTAGTACAATGTAAGTAACTATTATTATGTTAATAATTATGTCTAAAATTAAAAACATTAAAAATTACATTTATTTTAAATTTAATTTTAGTTAAATTATCTTCAATTACAAATGTTAATGTGACTCTTTAAACTAGAATCATGTTTGAGGAGAGAATCATATTAATCCTAACTTTTAATAGATTTCAATTCCACCTCCATGCAAAAAAATTTAAAGATTTATGTTAATATGGCGTGACATTGATAAAAATAATATTAATATCTTATCAAAATAAAACTATTGATGCAAGTTTGACTATTATTCAAATTATCTATACAGGAAATGTAACATAAAAAAAGTAATTTAAAAAGTAAGAATTTTTTGTATTAGAAGATTTGAATAAAAAATATAAGATTTTGAAAAAAAAAAAAAGAAAATAGGAAATTTTTTAATTTTTAAAGTTGAATAATCGCTATTAGTGATTTTTGGTAATTTATTTTTTTATAATTTTCTAAAAGTAGCTTAATTTTTTGTAAATTGTTATGAAAATCACTAATAATAATTTTTAGTAATTTAATTTTCTTTTATAACTTTTAATTATTCCATTTTTTAATCTTTGTACCAATACAAAAAAATTTAAGATATTTGAATTTTCATATTTTTCTTAGAGATTTCATATATATAAGAAGATCTTGTTCTTTTATCAAAACATTGATTTCTGGAGTATCATCACTATCAGAAGAGGAAACTTGATCATCGTTTTGGATTTGGTTGACATTTTCCTCAGATTCTTTGACAGAATCTTCATCAGAGGATTCAATAAGGAGATTGTTGATCTGGTCTTCTATAGAAGGCTCAAGATTAAGACTGCTAATTTTCTTTCTTAGCCTACAATATTTGCTGATATGACCAGATTTTCCACAATTGTAACATGTTACGCCTGTTCTGGGTTTTTTGGGAATATTGGTGGGGATGACATTTTCCCCTTGCTTCTTAGGAATAGGTTTCCTATTGTACTTACGTTTGTAGGGGTTTTTATAAGGTTTAATAGCCTCTTTTTTGGGAGCCTGTTTCTTCTTTTTGGTGGAGCAAGATGGAAGACCAAACTGCTTGCAGAAGGATCCTAATTCTTTCTTACTCAAGGTCAAAATTACAATTTCCCAAACTGGTTCCTTCAATGGTGAGACTTCTTCCCTAAATGATAAGTGAAAATATCATCTTTCGTAATTTGTAGAGGGAAGATGGCTTTTATAAAAGGTGTTCCCAAAATAACTTCACTTTTAAAATTTTTTACAAGGAGAAAGTTTGTTTCAATTTTGAGTCCTTGATTTTCAATCACAGCTTTAGAAAGCTTGTAATTAATTTTAAGCTTCGAACCACTAGCAGTGCTGAGTTTTTCAGAAGTTTTTTCAAAATATTTTGTAGGAATTAATCTTTCTAAAATACAGTTTGAATCAGCACCTGTATTAAAGAGGGCTAAAGTTTCAAGAACAAAATCATCAATAACGATTCTGATATTAATGTAAAATTTTTGAATTTGGACCTTGTTGATCAAACACATAAAGGTTCATCCACCCAGAAAGCCATCCAGATTGTAGAGTCATCTACTCAGCAATCTGTGATTCCTAAAAAAGACTCATCCTACAAGGCTGATTCTTCCCAGTCATAAACGAAGAGTGTTAAACAAACTAAAGCAGACTATGTTTTTCCTATTAATACACTTCTAGCCATACAACAAGGTAGCCTAAACAGCCTACCAAAGAAATCTTGGGCAGACATTGCCTCTGATGAAGACATGGAAATTGATTTAGCAAATCTAAACACCATTATTTAGTCCTTCAGCCAATCACAAAAGAATATAAGTCTCCCGGACAAAATAGAAAAAGCTATTAGCCTTCAAAAAGGTAAAACCTCAAATACCAACCATTATATGGCAAAAAGAAAATTCTCCTCTGTCATCTAAATGAAACCTGAATTTTGGGACAAAAACCCATACAAAGCCATCACCAAAGCCTTCCCTCCTAGTTTTCATTTTAAACCATATGCCTTAAATAAAACCAGACAATTTTATGAGTTCATATTAATAGACTCAGATTCTGTCTCTATTAAACATTACAAGGACCAAAAAGATCCTTCAATAATCACCCATTCAACAATACAGATTTTAAAAATTCTGTCACCAAAGAATTTTGGAAACAATCCGAATACATTCAAGAAATTCTCCCAACCTTTTGATCTGGTAGGATACAATTGCTAGGACTACATAGATGCTTGGACAAGAACTTTCTGGTTCCAAAACAAACTCAACCGACATTCTTGGTTAATTTATTTCAAGAAAAATTAAAATTACAATTTTCCAAACTGGTTCCTTCAATGGTGGGACTTCTTTGGACCTTTAGAAGCAATCCTTCCCTCTCCAGTAAAAGAAGGATTTGAAATATTCAAAAATAGATATGCTCCCAACAGAATTGGTGCAGTTCTCAAGTATTTTTCTGCCTTTGCAATGGCCTAGGTATTCTCATGGCAGTACAGGTATAGCAAGACAGAAGAAGAAGATATTCTTCCCATGCTCCATAGACATGCTTTTGTGAAATGGTGGAACCAATTCAACGCAGAACATGCTGGACCACAAGGAGTTAATGAGTTTTTTTGGAAATAATCCAAAACTCTTGAAGCTTGCTGATCCTGCAACTTTTCAATTTCTGAATCAGAAAGCAAAGATTGCTGCATTCCTATTAGGATGTGATTCTAAAGATAAGATGAAGAAAAACTTAAAAGAAGTCCTTCTTCTCTTAAATCAAGATGAAGCCGAGTCTTCTACCAAACAGGAGTCTAATCCCAACAAAGATGATGGTTTCTATCAAAATGAAGATGACTGTTTTGGTATAGACATAACAGAATTGTGACTGAAACTGTAGAAACAGCTCCTGTTATTTACTGAAACTATACAAACAGTGTTTTAATTTTCTATATAAGGAGGCCTCGACCATGTTGTGAGGTACCCTTTCATGAAGCAAGTTTAAAGAGATTTAGAGAGAGAAGCTCTGAGAGAAATAATCCCTTGTAAGCTTTCCTCTTTGAGATCTTTTCAATAAAATTTGCTGTTTCAAATTATTTTCCTCTCTTCTCCCTCTTAGCCGATACTGTTCAGACTACCGTGGCAGACTTTGATTTTGTTTTGTTGAGGGTTAGGACGAGCCTAACTCTTCCTCCTCTAGACGAACCTCCCCTAGAAGGGGCCGTGGCCTTTCTAGGCATTCTACTTATCCTGTAAATATTCACGGGTCAGGTAGTCAGGATGAGAATTTGAAGTGCCTTTGAGATATTCGATATCAAAATCAAAAACACTAAAAATTACTTGCCATCTTGCAAAGATTTATTTTGAGGCAAGATTTTTTACATTCTTTTGTAAAATTTCTTTAGCAGACTTCCAGTCTATTCTAATAAGAAATTTTTGGTTTAATAAATCAGATGAAAATTTTGAAACACATAAAACAATTGCCAAAACTTCCTTTTTAACAGTAGAATAATTCTGTTGTACAGAATTCCAATGTTTTGAAGTATATGCAATGATATGCTCATGTGACTCAATTCTCTGTTTGAGGATACCTCCGTAATCTATGTCCGAGGCATCAGTTTCAACAATTTTAAAAGCTTGAGGAATGGGAAGATATAAGCAATTTATCTTCTTGACTCTGTTTTTTATTTCTTTGACGACATTGGTATGAACATTAGTCCAAGAAGGAGGATTTTTCTTAAGCCTATCATATAAAGGTTTGCCCGTAAGGAGAAAGGGCAGTAAGGCTAATTTGACGATGCTGTATTCAAAAGAAACAAAGAACATAAGAAACTAGTGGCTTTGGTAAAAGAATTTCAGAATTTGTAAAAAAAAAAAAAAGTCCACAAATAACCAGATCTAGTTGAATAAGTTATAAATAATTGCCAGAAGTATTTTTATGATGTCTAGACTTTTGCGTTCTTTCTCCCGCATCTTTTTTCGTTCTGGCTCTAGTGCATCTTCCTCCTCTCCAACCAAAAACAATCTTTTTAATGAACAGGAGAAACAAACTTCTGAGATCACACCTAAACATAACCTCTTAGACGAAGAAGTTTGCTTCGAAGAGATCAACCAAAGCATGGATGACTGGACCATTCCAGAAATCCCTCAGGACACATTATGTGTTCCTGAAGAACATTCTAAGAAAAACAGTTTTGATTATATTATTAAGACTGTTAAAAATAATATCCCTTTGGGAAAAGATCTAGGAGAAGAATTTCATCTATTGTCCAAATCTTCCATCAATGAGCACAAACGTAAATACAAATACCTCCACATAGGATGTGTCCAGGTAGCTATTAAGCCCCTCATAGACATAGGAATAGATGCTGCTATCCTAATGTGTCTTAGATATGCTCGCCATAATGACTTCAACGACTCCCTTATAGGAACTGTTGAAACCAGCCTTGGCCAAGGACCAATTTATTTTAATTATTTTCCTAACAAAACAGTGAGTCTCTTAGATGACCACATTCTTGACTCTCTATTCCTCAATATTTGCTTTCATGGGTTAAACATGAAAGAGGGATCTATTCCCGCAGCATTAATCTATAGGATTCAGTACAAGGCCATGAACTCGATCGTGGTTAATAGATTTAGGAATTTCAGATCTAGTCGATTGAGACCTGTAAGAGAATGACCTCCTAGTAGAGGCAAAACTAGAACGACCGCTATAAGCATCGACTCTAGAAGAGAAGGAGTTTCTCCTATCAAAGGTTAGGAGGAATAACCACGATCCTTCCATAAACCTACAGGGTTTAGATACTTCTTCTAGGATTCCTAGAAATGTTTACCAAACTTCTAAAAAAGAAGAAGAAAATCAGAGTATCTAATCTCCAACCTACTCTTCTTTAAATGAGTCTTATGATGTTATCTCATAAATTCATTATTGATAAGGAAACCCTTAGGAAAGATTTCTACTCTGAGGAATGGAAACCTCAAAGAGAGTGGTTCTTTCAGAAGTATAAGGGAAAAGACAGGTTCGATATCCAAGAGAAATTCTATCAATTTCTCGAAAAAATCAAACAGAACATCCATTCTTTGATTGGTATCATGCTTATACCATTCACAACAACATAGATTACCCTTGGCAAGAAGATGTTATTAGTACCTCATCTGCTAACGTCATATCCTGACAGATCAAAGATGGATAAATCGTTCAAAGTGAACTGTCACCCACTACTCAGTATTAGTTACCAAATCTGAAAGACAAAAACGGTAACCTTGTTACTGCTACTCCTTTCAAAACCAAGAATCCTGATGAGTCCATCACTCCTAATGATATCCAAGGCCTTATGGCACAAGCTAATTACACCAATAAGTACCTCCAGGTTATAGAAGAAAAAATATCTGTTAATCCTGTTAAAACTAAAGTTGAAGAAATGGCTAGTCGAGTCTTCTACCAAACAGGAGTCTAATCCCAACAAAGATGATGGTTTCTATCAAAATGAAGATGACTGTTTTGGTATAGACATATATATATATATATATATATATATATATATACATATATATAATTATGTGATTATGTAATTCTATTGTATACATTTCTTATTTATAAATTTTATATAATTAGTAAATTTTTCCACATTTTTCACTATAGAATTTATAACAATATTCAAGTATATGATGAATAAAAAATATATGTTGACATTTTGATAATTTAAGTATTGAATAATTTACAACAATATTCAATATTTATTCAATGATTGATTTGTCAATTGTTCTTTTGATGAATCATTACTATGATTTTGATTAATATTACACCTATGACGATGAGTATGACTATAATCACATCCAAGATTGTAAGTTTGTCTATACTTATAATAGTTACGAGATTTTATATTTACTTTTTGTAAATGGAGCAATGTTGGTTGGATGAGATTTATGATTTTTAATCAAAAGTTTGTTATTTTGTACAGCCACAAGGAGATAAAAAATAAAATTAGAATGTTTTTTGAAACATTTTTCATGGTATAACTGTTGCAAGAATATATGAGATGCTTAAAAAGCACAAAAACTTTTTCTTAAATATAATCATCCATAATATTTTTTTAGTAGAATTTTAATTAAGATGTGATTTTAAATAATATATAATTATACTAACTAATATTTTTAAAATCTTGTAAGCATAAATACAGATAATCATGATGAGTTTTTGGTAGAATGGATTTTTTTTAATCATATTTTTCTTTTAAATTATTTCAAAGAATAAGTGGGTCTTTTATAGTGAAATATATGGGAGTAAGGGTACTCACCCTATACCCATATACATATATATATATATATATATATATATATATATATACATATATATATATATATACATATATATATACATATATATATATATATATATGTGTATATTATAATTATCATTAATTGTACTACTTATGTGAAAGAGATTTTAACTCAAAAGCACATGATGGGAGAGAATTAGAGTTATTATTTTTATATATATAGCTAGGTCGCTTCTACATTTATTGATAATTATGTAATCATATGAATTGCTCCACAACTTGCCTTTAGGAGTGTAATTTATAAAGAAAGATCTAACCTATTACTTCTCATATCAAGTATGACAACTTTCATACAAAGATAAGTCTTCAACAGGTAAGCCTAAAACTCTATTATAATAATAATAATTATTTTTAATTATTTTTATTGTTCTAATTTCATATAATTATTTTTAAATAATTTTTTACTTATAATGGAGCAACTAAGAATTTAAGAAAATAATAACCTAACTCACTTGTAGTTTTAGAAAGTTTTTGTGGATGCTTTTATAAAATTTTAGTTAAAATAAAGATTTTACTATTTATTTTATGTAATTTCATGTCTTATGGTTTTTTACTCAGTTCAAATTTTTTTCATAGGTCATAATTATTTTATTTTTTTGAATGGACAAATTTTATATTTTGAATTTTTGAGTAATATTATCTTTCAATTTCTAGTTTTTTATTTTTAAAATTTTTTCTATGCAAAATAAAAGGTTGAGAAATTTAATATAAATATTTATGTTACTCAAATAAAAGAATACATATTTAAAGATATAAAAATCTATCTAATTAAATTTGTTTTATAAGATTAACATAAAAATATATTTACTAATAAAGTAAACTATAAAGTCGCATATTGAGGATATAATTTTTGTAATCATTGTATGATATATTCATTTACTAATTATTTGCATTTAATATTTTATATTATTTTTCAATGTTTATATATATATATATATATATATATATGTATGTATTAAATTTATTTTTATATTAATAGGTTTATATATATGTGGAATGTCCATATACAACAGAAACTCTATCTAAAGTGTTGGTTGAATGCATGCTAGATTGGAATATTGATAGAAAGTTATCTACCATCATTTTAGATATAGTACAAATGACTCTTTTGTTGGTTTGTTACTAAACAAACTTGATTCTTCTTCTCTTATACTTGATTGCTCAGGATGGTTTAAATATTCTTGGAGATGACATAAAGAAGGTTAGGAGTAGTGTTGCTTTTTGGACGGCTACACCTAAAAGAGAACAAACCTTTAGGAAAGCAGCATATCAAATCAAAGTTTTCATTACAAGAAACTTGTACTTGATTGCCAAACAAGATAGAATTCTACTTATCACATGCTTGTATTGGCTTATAAAGATGTTTTTATTTGTTTGAAAATAAGAGAGCATATGTATACATGTATTCCTACAACAAATGGCTGAGAAATTGCTAAAAAAAGTATGTACTAGGTTGGAAGTCTTTAATTGCGTGACTAAGATGTTTTCTGGGACACAATATTCTACAATAAATATTTTCTTCCCATTAGTTTGTGAAATAAAATTATCTCCACAACAATGACAAATTTGTTTAATGGCTATTAAAAATATGGCTACAAAAATTGTAGCCAAATTTGAGAAATATTGGTCTGTTACATGGAATCATGTGAATTGTCATTTTTTTAGATCCAAGATATAAATTGAAGTTGTTAGAGTACTTTTTCTCAAGCTTTATGAAAGTTCATCTTTTGAAATTAACAACGTGAAGAGATTATGCTACTTGTTGTTTGAAGATTATCAAGCTAAAGCCATGAGAATAGTGGAAAGTTTAGCTTAAAAGTCTAATGAGGTGGACATGAATTTGGATATGCTTAACGTTAACAAATTTCTAAGTGATTGTGATTCATTTGTTAATAATACAAATGTTATAAAATCAAAGTCTGAGTTGGATATCTACTTGGAAGAGAATGTATTACTTAGAAGTGCTAGTTTTGATATCCTTGGGTGGTAGAAATCAAATCATATCAAATATTCAATATTGCAAAATATTGCCAAGGATATTTTGGTCATCCCAATTTTAGTCTTTGCTTTAGAGTCTACTTTTAGCACATGAGGTAGATTATTGAGTCCTCATCGTTCTCGGCTTCATGAGAATACTTTGAAAGCACTCATGTCACAAAGTTAGCTGAAATATGAAAATAAAAGTATTGAATACTCTATTAATATATTTATTCAATTAAATGTTTCTGTTATGTACTTGTATGTTATAGTTTCTATTGATATTACTAAACCAAAGCAATATGAAAACCTGAAAGATAAGTGTTTACTCTTATTTGGAGTCTAATTCTGATGAAAATGAAAAATAGCCTAATTATATCTATTATTTTGACTTTACAATAAATAATTAACTAATGTTCTTTTTTTCAAGGTCTTAGAGGACTCTCAACTTTATGAGTTGGTTGTTTTAGAAAATCTTGAAAATTATGTGTGTAATTTCGCTTATGATTTTTAAGTATTTTAGTTTAGAAAGTTGATGTATTAAAATACTTAGCACTTTTGATCTTGGAATATTTGTTTTCTATTTATGCTTGAACTTTGTTCGGTAGTTACGTATCAAATTTTTGTATTATTATACTACTTATGTAATATTATATAAGTATATTTTTTTATAAGTATTTTTTTTCTTAGACAAACACAAGTAATAAGGGCAAGTATGAGTATGTGGGTACCCAGAAGGTATATGTATAGAGATTAAAATTATTAGCCACATGGGAATGGAGCTAAGTACGTGTAGTTTTTTTATTAAATGCGGGTATGGGGATGGGTACTATAGTACCCTACCTATACCCTACCCATTAGTATTTATAAGTTAAAGTTGCCAGTCAAAATCCAGGGATTGTAAACAAAAGAGCTAAACTCAATAAGATCATGCTAGTACTTAGTTCTTTGATTAATATGGGGACTAGCATAAATGGAAGAGAGGATCCACTCCTCCTTCCCAAAATTATTGACTACTAGATGGAAAACATACTTAGAAGAGGACAAAGGTAAAATTTTAACTTTATTAGTACTCCAGAGACACCAAATTTCCCCAGAGTACCCAATAACACCTACTTTGATAAAGTCATCTAGATTAATTGTTTTTATAATCCTGTCAGTCTTATTTAAACTAACTCCAAGTTCAAATAGAGCCACAAAGTATAAGTTATACAAAGCAATTAGGTCATTAATTAATTTAGGAAAAGTTTTACTACTAGCTTTTCTACAATTCTAAAAAAGACAGTTCATATATCCCATAAAAAAAAACTATAAGGTGCATCCTTAGGATGTTAGGAGCTGCCTAGATTAGGCTCCAATTGAGAAGGTTCATCATGGGAGACATATATTTGAGAGAGTGACCTTTTATTGTTATCAGCCTCCATCTGGAGGTCTAAATTAGGGGGTTTATCTCCTGGGTCACATTTCTTAATATTTGGGTGAAACTAATTTTTCCCATAGTTTAAACCCAATAGGTCTTGGATAGAATTCCCCATGAAGTTATTATGGATAAGGTCATGCTAGAAGTGTCTTATTAATTGGAGGGTATAACTTTTGTATATGGAGTGTGGTGATTGGTGGGGGGATTTAGGTTCTTCATCCTAGGGATGGTCTATCCTATCCTTAATAGGCTTTTTAGAATGGTATTTGAGTTTAGGTTTAGATTTCTAAACTTTCCTAGTAGCAGTTCCTAGCCTAGAGTCCCTATTAGGCTTATCAGGAGAGCTGGATTTGGTGAAAACAAACTACCCACATTTCTCAGTTCTTCCAGGATCAGGTTGTTTCATCTCACTCATATTCTCATAGTGCTTGTTTTGTTCCTATTTTTAGTTAGAATTTTCCAATATATCATACCTAAACCTTAATTGATAGGCTTGATTCTTGTCAGCAACTTTAGGAGTTTCTAAAGATCTAGTTTGAGAAAGTTTTTTCCTTATATGTTTCTTAACAAGCATCCAAGGCCCAAATAATTTTTGTTTCTCGGCCTTAATAACGACCTCTATTATTGGACAAGAAGATAGTGATCGAAAATGAGCCATAGCCCCTTGAAAAGAAGAAATTTGTAATCTTCTATGTTTTCGAATTTTACTAGGAAGAAATTATTATTGAGATCTAATATAATTAGAGAGCCATTTTTTTCCACATGTTATTCAATTTTTTACTCCAAAAATAAATCTTAATGGATTTACCTAGGAGTTTAACTATTTGTGTTCATTTCCAGGGAAAGCACTAAGTCTTGTAGTCCTCTAGAGGGACTTTGATATTAGGACAGAAACTCAAAGAGTTATCAATTTCATCTAAATTTTCATTGTCATCATTATCCAGAGACATGTTAAAATCATCCAACACTGATTTTATAATCTCATTATCATTAAGAAAAAGATCTAGAGGACACTTAATTTTGCTGAAACTCTAATGCTTTCATCTTCTTACATATCCTCTCCGAGGCTGATCTCTTAAGATGGAGGTTTTATTCTAACTTTTTTCTTGCTCCAAACGGTTAGATTCGTTATCTCTATTAAACGCTTCTCCACTTTTAATTTTTCCATTGATAGAAGTTTTGAGAGAGACCCCTCAAAGTGTATCATTGAAGATTACCATGTCCTCCATAGTGCTTGAAGAGCCTCCACAGCTAAAAGTGAGGAAACCCTAGCAGAGAACAAGGGGCTCCTATCTTTTGCAAGCAAGAAAGTAAGGTTTTCTTTTTAGAAGGCAGCAGAAAAAAAAAATCAAGACCTTAATGTCCAACAAAACTTTTTTTTTTTATAACTTTTTTCTGTTTTTGTTCATTTATGTATAAATAAATTTTAAAATAAATATGATAAAAAGTTTCATAATACTTTTAATAAAAATAAGATCATTAAATATATTTTTAATTTTTATATTAAATGTTAAACGTTTATTTTTAAAAGGCAAAAGGAGTAATTATTATCAAAATTTAAGGATTAAATATTTTTAGAGACTAAATTAATCATTAATATTAATTTTACGGACCAAATTAACTTACAAATGTTATTGTCACTTTATCCCATGCCTCTTTTTTTTTAATGTGAAAAATATAATACAACAAAAAGTAAAATAACGCAACATATTCAAACAAAAAGGGACTTTCACAATTATTAATATGCATATAGTTTTCTTAAAAGAAAAATTTCTAACACTCTTTAAATTAGTATTAGCTTGGAGGAGAAATCTTGAAAAGCATATTAGTCCAAGCTTCCAGCATTTAATGAGTCATCTAAGAATTATTAGAAAACAAACTCGTCTAATAAGGGTTTGTTGCTTTAATATTTTATTAACAAATCAGTCTCTTAATTATTTATAATTTTTTAATTTGACAAAATGTGTTTGTTCTTCTAAATCTTAAATAATTATAAAAACATTATATCATTTTAATTTTATTTAAAATACATGTTTAGAAATTAGTGAATTGTTAAAACTATTAGTAAAAATTAAAATATAAATTATAGTTTTTTTCAAATAAAAATAATTAAATTATAATAAAAAAAAAGACAGATACGGTGATATAAAGAAAACAAATATAATAATAAACATGATTTTTGGTAGACAAAATTAACAAAAAAATTAAAGATAAATTCAGTTTAAATTTTTATTAAAAAGGAACTAACGAGGCAGAGCAGTCTTGTAATTTTAATTAATGACTACTTATTTATTTTTTATTTACATTAGAAGTATCCTGCTGCGTCTGTACTACGTAGAGAAAGTTTCTCAGGTGGGATAATAGATTTTATTGTTACGACATTGATTTTAAAATTTAGCAGAATTAAATTTCAAATGATATATATTACTTTTACTTATATATATTATATTAAAATGTATACTTATATATTTTTTGGTCTTTAGCGATATATATTTCAACATATTTTAAATATATTTTATTAATAATTAAGCTTTAATAAATATTATAAAAATATAACTCTTACTTTAATTAAAAAAATTATTCATATTTTAATAATTTTTAAATTTTTAATAAATTTTAATTAATAATTAAAAATGTATTAGAAAAAACAATCCTAATAATACTTACTGATACCATTGTATCACATGGTTGTGAGTTTGAAGTGTGCAGTAAGAGCAAAGCATTTATATGTAGATGATTTTCTATCTTTCTTTTTTATTTAGGATAGGAATAGACAGGCTTTAAATGGTGATAACGGGGAGACATGTTTATATATATGGAAGATATTTTATTTAACAACAAATATTTAATATTTAATTTATTTAATAATTTTTACAAAAATATAAATTTGATAAATTCAATTATTAAATTATGTAATATTATCTTGATGATTATATGTATAAATTTTAGATGAATGAATATATAATTTTATAGTTATCATTTAATTATATCATTGAAGTAAAGTTTATTGACAAGTATAAATTTTTTTAAACTATATTAGTTTTTGTGAACTTATCTAATTAATATAAACTTTTAATTTAACAATAAAATTGATAATCCAATATTTTTTTAAAAGTAAGTTATTCAAAATTTTCTCACGAAATAAATAAGATTTTGTAAATATAAAAAATTAATTAAGTGAGAATATTAGTTATTGTGAGAAATTTAATTAATATTGATTAAATTTTATTTAAATAGCAACTTTTAAAAAAATTAAATACAGACAAATTTTTTAATGAATTACATAACTATTAGTTAATTATATGATTAAGATTATATATATATATATATATGTATATCCTATCTCAACATATTTATATTATTATTAAAAATTTGTCTTTATTTTTCACAATAGAGTTTACGATAATATCCAAGTATTCCTTAAATGATTTATTGAATTTAGACATGATTATGTCGATTTAATATGTTACTATTAATCTTGTAGAATAATTTTCCTCTAAACATACTAGATAAATTGCATCCTTTTAAGGAAAGGAGACAATTCTATATTCACTAAGTAACGTTAAGGAAGTCATCTGGTTTTTATAATATCAAATCGAATTTGATTGCACGTTATTAAATATCATACTATCTTTCAAAAGTTTAAATTATATATTAATTAAAACTAATATTATGTTTTAAATTTTAAATATATAATAAATATTAAATATTAAATATTAAATTTATCCGTTAAAGTTTATATTGATTTATTCAAACCTTTTTATTATTATTATTATTATTATTGAAGTTCCGCCTAGGGGATATATAGGTGAAGGATTGAATGGGATTTTACTGTAGATATGCAAGTCCTAGGCAAAAATAGGATTCAGAAGGGTTTAGGATTAACTCCATTGATAGAATTGACCGATTGTTTTTGATGGAGTAAAACATTAAAATTGGTAGCTCATGCAATGTATACTCAATTAATTTAATTCTGAACATTATTAAGATCACGATCAACATTAATATAATCAATATCAAATTAATTATTTTTATCAAAAGTCAAGAATTAAATTTTGTTTTAGAGACTAAGTTAATCACTAACATCAGTTTCGAAGACTAAATTATCTTATGATTATTAAAATTTAAAACTAACTTTCCTATTTTGTAATATTAACAATGAAGTTCATTGTTGATGGCAATTTCATGGACCAAACTAGTGTTCTACTTTACTTTTATTTTCAAAATTGATTAATAGATTTAGCTGTTTTGTATAAGATTATTTTTTCATAGGTTCTACAGTTACTATTGTGTACTCAGTCATTTGACCGATAAAAGAATGACACGTGACCAATCTTTTCAAAATTAGAAAGAGAGTTAATAAAATTTTGACCATGTATCTCCTTTTAATTGATAAGAATCATAACACGTAATAAAACGAGAGGCTCTCTGTCATATAACTTTTATATAATATTAATATAAGAATAGATAAGTGTGCCATTTATAATAAAACCCCTTTCTATAATTTTTTTTTTTCTCTTTTCAACTACATGCTATGTAAAAGTATATATATATATATATATATATATATATATATATATATATATATATATATATTAAAAAGCTTTTATACAATAGTTTATATTCATCATAAATAACTTAATTTTAATTCATTTGAAAATAGTTTTTCTAAATTCATTTCCAAAATAATATTTGTAAATATAAATAAAAAATTAAAATTTCTATTTCAATCATGTTTTTTTTTAATTTTAAATAAGTATATTTACCGAAACTCTAACCAAAGGAGAGAAAGGCATATAAGAGTGGAAACATATCAATAAGGGGGTGGTCCCTTCCTTCTTGTCATAACGTATGTGGACTTCGAACTACCATCATCTACAGTCTAAAAATAAAGAAAAAAAATTCTCTTTAAACAAAATCTTAAGAACAAGTACTCTTACTAATTAAGATATACAATATAATAATTAAATGTTTTATTATTTTAAAAATAAATATTAAATAATTTTATATTTTTATTAAATATTTTCTTGAGTTATATTCGGTTAATGAAATACTAGTTGACAGTTATAGTTATATGGGTTACATTGTTTTCTTCAAATTTTACAAGTATAACTTACAATAAAATGCTATAATTTAAAAAGTTGCAATTGTGCAGCTGTTTGAAAACTATAAGAATTAAAAAACCTGAAGAAAAAACCTATTTTCAAAGTAATAGATGTTTTATTTATCAATTTTTAATCAAAATTAATCTTGATAACTCTTGTGGATTTCAATGTAAATGTTCAACGTGTGAATCATTAAAATAATTTATTAATTAAAAAATTTATGATATTAAAATGAATATTTAAACATTGATCATTAAAAAAAATAATATTAGCGACACTTTAATTTTAGATAACCATTAATTTTAGTCCATAAAATTAAAAACATGAAATTCTTTAATATATATATATATATATATATATATATATATACACATTTAATGAATAAAAGAACTAATTTATAATTTTGGAAAATTATTAATAATTTTTTAAAAAAAATTAATTGAGTAGAATAAAAATTTTAATGAACTTAAAGCTGGGTCTTAAATACTTCAATAATACAATTTTGTCCAAACCAAGATGGATTGACTTAAGGGGAACAATGAACAATCTCCTTCAAAAATTACGGCGTTGACAATGCCAACTACAATGACTTATGTATCGCCACTACAGTGGTCCTTAGCAGCCTCTTTCTGCACCCATAGATGACAATGGACATATACAGAACCCTATATAAATCAACACATTCTCTTCATACATACCCCATTGGATGGCATGTGTGATCTCACTTAATTCAATTCATCAACCCCAATCCCAATCCAAATGTTCAGGTATGCATATATGTTTCCAGTTTCAAATGTCAGATATATTAATTAGTTCCTAAGTCCTAACTATATTATTATATGTTCAATAAAAACCTGTATATTTATGTGTGTTTTCTAAGTTATAATTCAAACATGGTTGCAGAATTAGGAGATTAATGGGGAAGAAAAACGTGATTTTGAAGGCGTGGGAGCGTTGCCGATCAATAGGAAGTGGCAGTGGCAACAAGAGGTCACACTCGAAATTGAAAGCTACAGCAAAATCATTGTCAGAGAATAATAATGAGAAGGGTCAAATAGCGCCCCATGGTTGTTTTTCTGTGCACGTTGGACCGGAGAGAAAAAGGTTCATAGTGAAAACAGAGTACGTTAACCACCCACTGTTTCAGATTTTGCTAGAAGAAGCAGAACAAGAATTTGGGTTCGAAAGTGATGGCCCCATTTGGCTTCCCTGTAACGTCGATTTGTTCTACAAAGTGTTGGCTGAGATGGATGGCGAGGAGAATAATAATATCATGAATAATGGTAGAAAAAGCTTTAGCAAAACCAAAGGGTTTTCTTTTTTTGTTCTTCGTGGCCCAGCTCATCTTCCTTGCTATGGCCATCATGCGTATAGTGTTGTGGATTCAGAAATGCTGAGAATAGACCAATTTCAATAGTATATCTTGTAAGTTTTCGTAACAAGCCATTTATTTACTCAATATTGTTCAATATTTCTTCCTCGTAATTTGATTACGAAATATTCACACATCCACCTAAAAAGCAATAAATTTGTTAACCTTTTTCTGTTTGTTGCGTAAATTGTTTTTTGAATTGAAAATCAATATACAGAGAAGGAAGAAGAAAAAAAAGTTGAGTTAGCGATAGAGGATGAAGATCAGCTCCACGTATGTAAACATATACAGTGTAATTATATTGCATATAGTTTATACCATAAAACAAGCACGTTTGTTTATTTTTGAGTATGAAAATGATGTCTTAATTTAAGGTGGGAAAAATCTCTAAGCTAAATGAGACGAGTCGAAAACATTTTAATTATTCCATTTAATAATTTTAGAACTGTGAACACACCTCAATGATCTTTTTATTTTTCGTAAATGAGAAAATAACAATAAAAGAAATATATTAACAAGGATATCTTCATCACAGGTACTTCCCTAACTTGATCCCTCAATAGAAGAGAGGCCATGTCTAGGGTAGCATATGTTTCTGGTGATCGAGCTCAGCTTTGCAAGGATCTCTTATTAATCATTTAAACATGTAAAGATAAATACAAAGAGAGTAAACTTGTCAATATTTTTATCATTTAATTATAGTTATCTTTTGTTGATTTCTTAATGAACTATGATAATACATTTTGAATTGTTATTATTATTTATCATAATGGAAAATGCTAACTAACTCTCAGAACATTAATTAAAGAATTAAAAAAAATCTACTAAAATAACACTGTTTTCATTATTTTCAATGTATTTCAACATGATTTCAAAATAAGTATTGATAGAGTTTTTAATAAACACTAATTAGAAAGACTCTATCATAAGTAGAAGTAATAAACATAAATTAATAAAACAATTAACTAAAGACTATTCAGTAAAGTGAGGAATCACGTTTAGATTTTCGCTTAGAGAGACATCCATTTAGTGTCTTATAGAATAGACTATCTTTAATGAAAAATATTCCCGAAAGAAAAAGAGATTTAAAAGTTGTACACAGAATTAAAATATAATTATGTTTTGTCTTTTATGATTTTTATATCTAAATATATTTTCTTTCTTTTGACTTAATTAAGTTTTCAAAAATATAATTTTATGCTTTTAAAAATTACTCTCTAGAAGTATAAAATCTTAATTTTAAAATTTTATTTTCAGAAGTGTAAAATCCTAGTTCTGCATTTTCTTATAAAAGAAAACTAATAATTTTAAAAATTAATTTTCAAATTTGTAAAAATATAGTTTAGAAATTATTTAAAAAATATTTTTATTATTATAAAAGGTATTTTAAAACAGAAAAATTATAAAATTATTTACCAAGGTATAAAAAAATTGCAAAAAGTAACTTATAAGTGACTTTTTAATGAAAAAAAATATCAAGTAATATTTTGAGATTTTAATAAAATATTATTTTTCCCTATTTCTTCCTCAAATAAATAATATATAAAAATAATTTTCTTTTGGCAATGTAGAGTCCATTTTTTTTATCAAATAAATAAAATAAAATAATTCTAAGGTGTTTTATTTCTTGCAAGAAAAAAACTTAAACAACAATCAACTAGGCTTTCTTTTTAACCTTGTTTCTGCTAGTAACTGTGAAAAAGGAAAAAATTATAAAATTAACATAAAATTATAATGGACATATAAAAAAATAGAGAAAACAAAATTAAAAAAAAAAGAAAAATTAATTTTATTTCACATATTTTTGAATATAAACTTAAATCCACAACTCAAGAGTCTTATATCTTGAAATGTAAATTAAATAAATTGTTACAATTTCTTAAGTTTCATTATGTAGAAGGTAGGAAGATGAAAATTTACTTATAATAATTTATAATACCCTTATTAATTGAAAATGTGCTTCATAAAATCTTATTAGGAAAAACCTTATGCGATAAAAATTAGTGAATAAAAAAAGTACATTATCTTTTAATACACTATTAGATATTTCTTCTAAAAACTTTGTTAAAACCTAATGAAAAAAAAAATCATAGCAAAGAAAAAAAGTTTCGAATGTATTTAATTCTTCCTTTTTTTGTACAATCATTTATAAGATGGAAAAATCCAATCTTGTAATTGTTTGTTTCATAGATTGTTATAAAATGGTGTATCACCACATATAAACAATAGCATACTTGTGATGTACTATTATAAGGGTCAAACAAATAACTTGCATCTATATAACCAATTAAGTCAGATTTAGATTCATTGGAGTAAAATAAATTCATCTCATCATACCTTTAAGGTAGTGAAATATATGTTTAATTTCATTCCAATGTCTTCTCATAAGTGAATAGTTATATCTTGTTAATAAGCTACAATGAATAATATATTAGGTCATGTATAACAAGTAAGATACATTAATGCTCCAATTGCACTATACTTCATGAACAAGTTCAGGTCATGCTTTATTTCTCACAATTTCATATTTTTTACTTTGTTTTAGCACAAAAACTCATTTGTCTCCAAATGGACTTTACATCTTTAAGTGTACAAACTACGTGTCTAAAAACTTTTGTATTTTTTAAGCGGCATTAATTTTACCTTATGCCATCTTTTCATTTCTGCCAATCACTTCTTTATCGATATTCGTTCATTGATTTTAGTTCATAATCCTCTATATTAACTTCACATTCAATGCTATGTTAAATGAAAAAAATTTGTCAACATTGAATTTATTTTAGTTACATTATATTATATTCATGACATAATTTGTTGAAATTTTTTTATTTTAAATAATTTTCAAGTACTTTGTATTTCTTTGAGAATTGAAATATTAATTATGTTTGATAACTTTTCTAGAGTGTTTGTATCCTCAATTTGATCACCTTGATTCTTAGCTCTCTCTTTTTTTCAATATTTTTATCTATGGAACCAAAACGTCAACCACACTTCATACATGTTTCAAACTCATTTAAAACAATAAATTATCCAATTGTGGCATCAATTTTAATTAGAGCATTAGTAGCTAGCACATATGATTTAATCACTCCTTTTGGGTTTGTAAATACATTTAATAGTTGATTGGCTAAACTTTGTAAATAAATAATATTTTAAACTTCCAATTCAAATTGTTTTGTTCAAGGATCAAGATGAGATAAAGATAATTCATTTCTAATTTTAGTAGTATTGGATGCATCAATTAAAATTATAAAACATCTAAATGGTTCACATGTGGGGTGTATTGGTCCACAAATATCACCTTGTATATATTCCAAAAATATGAGAGATTCATTTTCAATTTTATATGATGATGGTTGAGTAATTAATTTTCCTTAAGAACAAACAGCACATGAGAAATTATCTAGTTAAAGAATTTATTGGCTCTTCAATGAATGTTTACTTGAATTTTTAATTATTCTTTGCATCATGATTGATTTAAGATGACCTAACCATTCATGCCAAATAATGTGTGTGTGTATAAACTAGAAGAAAACAAAGGTAAATTTTTAACTCCCATTTTTTATTTGAGATAATTTTTATGATATCAATGTATTTTTACTTTTTCTTCATTTGTTGTTTTAATATAATATTTATTTTTGTAAATATTCTTGAACTTAATAAGTTTCTATGAGACCTAGTATTGTATAATGCAGTAACAAGGTATAATTTTGATCTACTAAGCAACAATATATTAATTCTACCATAGCCTTCAATAAACTTTGTACCATTGGATATAGTGCTAACATTGACTTTTTGTATTACTAAATGAGAGAAATATTTTTAATCTTTGAGATTTGTGTGAGTTATTATGCTATTATTGAGATATGTGTCTTCATTGTTGGTGTCGACCAAAATAACATTCATTATCCATTGTAAAAATAAATAAATAAATGAATTTAAATACTAAAAATTGATTAAAATTAAAAATTATTTATTTAGAAGACTAAATCCTCATTTTAGTCCTTAAAATATTAAAAATGCCACAAAGAATCCTAAATTTTTCTGCAAATCCTAAGACATAATTCACAAACGTTGCTCTTGCAAATGAGTTATTCAAGAAAGGTGAGAAGCACTTGCTATGTGAGATCCATAGAAGAAAAACCCCTTAGCATCGACAAATTCCTATAGCAATGAATCTTCACCATCAACACCATTCTTCTCATCAATTTAGACATAATGTTTCTCTTACTTTATTTTCCTTCCACAACAAATTCAAATAATTAATGTTTCAATGATGCAAAGGCCAATGAACCAGTTTGTGGGATGTTATTCCACTAACATGAAACAAGCGCATACTGTGAAGTCTCCCATTAACTACTTCACAACAATTGTTGAAGAGGCTAGTACTGAAAGCTGCAAGACCAAAATAGCTAAGAAAAGGGTGCATCCTGAGTTTGAATCTAGTGATATCATTAGTTTTGAAACGAAAAAGACTTGTTTGATGTTGGAAAATTATGATTTGGGCTTGAATCTCATGCCTCCATCAACTTGTTAGGGAAAATTATAATTTTTGTTATAAATCTCCAACAAAGCTATGATTTCAAAATGGGGTCTTAAGATTTTTAAGAGAAAAATTAGGGTTCTTTGTGAGAGAAAAGGAGAAACTTCCACCCATGTGTAAAACAATACTATGTATGCCAAATCAGCATTTTCACATGTCACTTAACATGACATGTCAACCTTCTGAGTATAAGGACAAAAATGCTTGACAGAGATAAAAGTCAAGAACTAATGTGACATTTTTAATATTTAAGGGACTAAAATATCCAACACTAACTATAACACTCTCATTTCTTATTGCATTTGTTTCTAAAAAAAATAGGAATTTTGGTGCAGGATTTCTCGCTTCAGCAAGATAGAGTTTTTTTGGACTAGACATTTTGGAGCATTCTAGTTCAAGCGAGAAAGGATAATATCACTCCAACTGTCCTTTCGTCCAGGCGAGAGGAGCCTCACTCAGGCGGAGCTGTAGGAAAATTTGAGAACTCTCTGGATCCATTCTTTTTCAGGCAAGAATACACTCGCTCAGATGAAAATATAAAAAAAGACTGAAAAAATTATTGTCTGATTTTCTCGGTCAAGTGAGAAGAAACTTGCTCAGGTGAAAATGATCTTACTCAAGCGAAAAATTATGGGTTTTAAAGGATATTTAAAGGACTTCACATTTAGAAATTTTATTATACACCAGACCACCTCTCCCTCTCATTCTCTTTGTTCTCTCTTTCTTCCTTCTAAGAGAAAACCTCCTCTAACTCTAAATCTCTCTCTTATATGAACTCGAATGTTTATTCCACTTGAATTCAAATAAGTTTCAAGAGTTTAACTCTTCTATCTCACTCCTATTTCTCTGTTCTTTCTTTTCATAATAGTACACTACTCTGTGATGTTAGGAAGAACTCTAATCTTTGGGTAGTATCTCCAGTCAAAATGTTGAGCTTCTTTCTAAATCTCACAAAGAACTTAGTCTCGGAGACATATTTCCAAGTAAAAAGGGTTGATTCCAAACCTTAAGTTCTATTTTTATGCTTTAGCTTGAAAAATCCACAATACCTCATTTTCAATAGTAGATCTAAAGTATTTTCTTTAAAGTATAATGTTAAAAATAAATTTTTTGCATGAAAACCTATAGTTTGAATTAAGAATCATTTAAAACAAAATTTTATAATAACAGTTATAACAAAAAATGTCTTAAGAAGTTTTCAAAGGCAAATTACTCATTATATTTATATATAAATATTACTGATATTGTAAACTATTATTTTTTTAAAAATATATAAGTTAGATGATGAAAAGGTAGAAAATGTTAAACTTTAGGTTAGATGAGTTTTTATTAAGACTGAGAGAGTGTGATCTCCGACAATATATTATGAATTATACGATTAGTCTGAATCCGAAGGTGTCTAACTTTCAGCACATTGTATTGAATTGTACGATAATATGTTTCTTTATTTCATCAATATGTGCTTAAATGAGATCTTTGACTATCACGAAAAGTTGATGATGCATAATTGATTGATCTAGCATGATTAAAATGTTTTCCTCAGTATATATGATGTGGACTAAGTTTAAGTATGTTGTAATTTAGATATGATTCAATGAACTCAATGAGAAAACTTTGTTAATAGTAAAACTAATGAATGAAATTTGATGTGAATATATGAGAAAATACGAGTAAAAGAAAAGAAATAACTAATACATGTATTGTAAAAATATTGATTGGTATTATTATAATATATGTGTTGTAATACATTGACGAGTGAGATTATAACACATATGTTGTAATATATTGATTAATGTGATTATAACACATGTATTAGAACAATGTTGATTGGTGTAAATAGTATGATTTTAGTGTGACATTGTTGAGTTTCTATATAGATAGTTCAAAGATACATTGGAGGTATAGTGTGCAGAGGCGATTTCAGAAATTTGGATGAAATAAGGGTGATAAATGCTAATAGCTAATATCTACATAATTGATAGTGAAAGCATTCATAGGCCTTATACTCATTTTCTAACTAGACTCATAATTTTACCTTTGCTATGAATGTCGTATAACACACTCGTTGTATCCGTGTGTGGTGGCTAATTGGCGACTATCCATGCTAGTATAAGTCTTTCATAACTATGAAGAGTATGTTGATAGCGATGTAAGGACTCGTGAGTACCTAGAGTACTGCTATTTGGTAAATATTTCAAAATTGAAATGAATAAAGTAGCTTAAGCTCAATGATTGAAAATTTGTATTTTATTAAGTGTGAAATGATGTGTATGGATGATTTCTGTCTGGTTAGAATTGTAAAAATGAATTATTTCTATTTTGATGTATGATGTATTAGAAAATATTTTTCGCATTACTTTGATTATATTATTAAATGAGAATTTAGTGGGGGGCAGAAGATGTTCATCCTTATAAACATTTTTAGGTAATGAAGAAATATACAAAGATTGATCTATTTTAAGATCATACTTACAATAAATTGTAAGGAATGAAATTGTTCTGTTAGAATTTTGTTTATTTTGAGAAATGTAATAATATTAAATAAGCTTTTATTTAGAGTTAATAATGATATATAATTATTTCAAATGATGATTTCAAAGTTCATAATATTTTGATAAACTTTATTTTAAATGATGATTTAAGGTGTATGTGTAATATTTAGTAGTTAATTATTTTAATTAATTTATATCCAGTTTTAGTTAAAAATTTAATTGATTGAAAAATAATTTTATTTGTATTATGAACTTGAATTATATATATATAACATGAAAATTTAGCTTTTACTCTAGTTAAGAAATTGAATTATGAAAATACATTTTTATGTCTATTATCATCTTTACAAACAAAATTGTTCTCAATTTTTTCCCTTATTTTCAAGTGATTCTTAGTAATGTATATTTTATATGAGACTAATGACCTTTACTTCCACAACAATAGCAAAGCTTTTCATAATTTCTTTATTTGGGTACTTTTATTCTTTTTAATTTTCTTACTATTTTTTTACTTTTGAATATTTCTGATTATTATCATGACCTTATCCATAACCATTACCAAACTCACAATTATTACTACGTCCATGACCACAGCTACAACTGTAAGTTTGTCCTTAATTATAATAGTAATGAATTGTTATATTCATTTTTGAAAATGGAGCAATGTTAGTTAGACGAAATTCTTGATTTTTCATCAAAAGCTTATTATTTTATTCTGCAATAATGAGAGAAAAAATTAACTCAAAATATATTTTTAAACCTTTTTGATGATATTGCTTTTCTAAGAGCACATTGTATGCATGAAAGTGGAGAATTTTTTTTTTTAACAAATCTCATTAGTAAGTTTTTGCCATATAATTTCAATTGAGATGTAATTTTAAATAATACATAATTATACTTACTAACAATTTTAAAATATTGTAAGTGCAAATACATTTAATCATAATGAGTTTATGGTAAAATAATTAATTTTTTGTGATTATATCTATTCTATCTTTTAAATTATTATGAAGAACAAGTGGGTCTTCTTTCATGAAATATTTATTTTGCAACCCTTGATAGAGATAATGACAAAGAAAAATCATAACTTTAGTCTTATCTTAATTAAATGTTTTATTTCCTTCTCTAATGTTATCTCCAAAACCTTTCGCATATTAAGTAATTTTTCTCATGATGTCAAGTATCACAAATTTGAAGTTTGTAAGCTTCTATAATTAATACTTTTTTTTTTAGAACGTAGAATATTTTGCAAAAGTGCATATTAGACCACTGTATTGATAACATTTTATGAAATTAAAATAACTATAATATGTAAAGAAGAAAATAGAGAGAGCAAAATTAGAGAGAATTTTAATTTTATTTTCTACATTTTTAATACAAATAAGATATTTTGTTTATAGGTCTGAATCTATGATTCAAGAGTCTTGTATCTTTAAAATTGAACTAAACAAATCGTTACAATTTCTTAAATTTAAAAAAAATAAAAAAATATAAAAAAATAGATATTTACTGGTAATAATTCATAAATAAATTAAGTAATATTTTCACACTGTTTTTCAATATTTAATAACAAGCTTAAAATTAAAATATTAAACTATACGATGTTTTAAAATAATCATATAATGATTAAAAATTTCCAATTTGAATTATCTATGTGCAATTATCACAATAATCAGTTTTGCCTTTTATATTAAAAAAAATCTTTCACTAAAGATGCATATGCATATGAAAGTGATTTGACCTTATTATTTTAAACAAAGGTAGAGTTTATTGGTTGATTGAGTTTGAAATAGAACATCACAGATGGGAATGCGGCCACTAGATGCGATGATTACAAACATCCGAATAGGGACATAAGAATATGAAACATCCACCATTGAAACACGCTCAAGCTCTACATATTTGTAAGATAAGTTATATATATTAAAGCTCGACAATATAAAAACCTAACGAAAGAAGAAAAAAGTATATAATCTTTTAATACGCTATTAAATACTGTTTCATTAAAAAATTTGTTTAGAAAATTTAATTAAAAAAATTATGACAAAAAGAAAAGAATGTATAATGTATTTAATTTTTTTTTATCATGTGAACAATAATTTTTAAGATAATAAAATTAACATTATATCTATAATTATTACTATTATTCAATTTGATAAAAAAATATATATTTCTTATTATTACTAACATCATATTCATAACTATTATCACTATCACGTTGTTAAAAATTCATTATTTTATTCAGCTACAATAAAAAAAAAATTAACTCAATATTTTTTGAAATTTTTTTCATAATATTTGTTACTCTAGGTGCACATTATATGTATAAAAAGTAGAGAATATTTTTTTTAATATGTCCTCGTGAACTTTCTGCCACATAATTGTAATTGAAGTGTAATTCTAAATAATACAGAATTATACTTGTTAATAATTTTAAAATTTTACAAGTAATACATTTAATCATGACGAGTTTTTAATAAAATGGTTAATTTTTTGTGATTATAACTATCTTTTAAATTATTTTGAAGAATAAATAAGTCTTTTATCATGAGATATTTATTTTTTAATCATTCGTAAATATATTAAAAAAATATTATAACTTTAATCTTATCTTGATTAGATATTTAATTTCTTTCTTTATAGTATTTTTAAGACCTCTCACATCTAAATAAATTTTTATTATCTAATATATATGATAAATAATTTTCTTTCATAATAACAAGTGTCACAAGTTTAAAATTTGTAAGATTTGATATATTTAATATTATTTTTTCAAAAATATAGGATTTCTTATAAAAGTGTGTAATAGAATCGTGTGTTGACAACATTTTATGAAATTAACAAAAAAATTATAGTAAACAAAAGAAATAGAAAAAATAAATTTTATATGCTTAAATCTATAATTCAAAATCTTATATCTTTAATTGTGAATTAAATAAATTGTTATAATTTTTTAAATAGAAGAAAATAAGAAAATTAACGTTTACTCGTAATAATTTATAACACAGATCAGATAATATTTTCACACATAAATTCTTTTCAATATTCAATAATGTTTAAAATTAAAATATTAAACTATACGATGTTTTAAATCAATCATATGATGATTAAAAAATTTTCAATTTCAATTATCTATTTGCAACTATCACAATCATCTATTTTACCTTATATATTAAAAAATTCTTTCACTAAATATGCATATGCATACGAAAGTGATTGAACTCGAATTTTCAAACAAAGGTAGAGTTTATTGGTTGATTGAGTTTGAAATAGAACACCACAAATGGGAATGCGGCTACGAGATGCGATGACCAGAGACTCTGAAACATGATCCACCATTTGAACACGCTCAAGCTCTACATATTTGTAATACAAGTTAATAGAGCTCGACAATATACATGTATGCGTGGTAAGGGTTAAAAGGAGTAAATTTTGACCAAATAATTAAAATGAGTAGTTAAATTTAGATTCACTTAAAAACTTGTGCAAGTTCATGTGAAATGATCTCCATAATTATTTTATTTTTATAAAGCGGAAGTTGACCCAGAATGTATGAATTGACTTTACTAAGATGCTGTGTTTTTGTTCATAATTTATTGATACTAACGGGTGAGGTAAGGAAGTCAAAGACATCAATTTTTGAGAAAGGGAAAACAATGGTTAATTGATCCATCTTTTTCCAAAATACTACTTGCATTAGAAATTCACATTCAAAATCTGTCAGCTGACTAAGTTACAATGGTTACTGCATGACCCTCGAGACTCAGTCTTCTGTATAAGGAAACCTTTAGATGAAAAAACAAAACCATTAGAAATCTTTTGTTTTTCTTTTCTGTTTTGTAGCATTTAGAAAATGACATCTTTAAAATGTTACCCAATTCTCATCTCACGTAAAAGCTCTTTTATGAACGAACTTACATTTAATATTGATGGATAAACTTTTAACGGCTTCTAATTTTAGGTAATGTAAGACTTGCACGTTAACGTCTTATTTTGAAATACCTCCAACAGACGTGCCATTATGAAATAAAATTCTAAAAATAATATATATATATATATATATATATATATATATATATTATTCCATGGTTGGTGTATCACTAAAAATTACTATTATTAATCTTATTTTTAATTATAATAAATAAAGACTCATTTGTAAAAGTATTAAGTTGTCTATTTATATATATTTATATAAAATTGACTTAGATCTATTAATACTATATATATTTATAACAAAATATATAATTATTAAAATTTAGAATAGTTATAGTCACGAATAATATTAGTAGAATGAATGTTACAACGTTAGAAAAAGAATATTACATAATTGGTGACATAAATGGTTTGAATGGATGTTAGTTATACCTTATACAATATAAAAACAGAAATAATAATTTAATTATGAATGAATTGTATGTAAAATTGATTGTACTTATTTAATAGTTAAAATTTAAAATTTTTAGAGTCACGTATGATGGTGAAAGAAATATATAATTATAATTATAATTGATTCAGAATAATCACTTATAAATTGTATTTTATGAAATTTTATTTGAATTAATTGAATATAAAATTTTACGTTGATGATTTTACCAGATTAACAATGAAAATTATTAACATAAATAAAATAATTATAAGAATTTTATGTGGATGGTTATATGTTGTTTAATAATAATTATTGAAATTGATTATATATAAATGTGGAAAAGGCCACCATAAAATGTTGAATATGAGAAAAAAAAGAGTATTAATTAAAATTGTGTCAAAATAATCTCGCAAAAATTGAATTTTGACAATTTTTAATATAAATAAAAAGATAATTTTTATTACATTATTTTTTTTCATGTTTTGATATATTATTAAACAGATTTTTATATTCACTTATCTAAGTAATTTATTTACACAACTTTTAAAAAAAATTTAAGAGCCAAAATATCAAATTTAAGACAGTATAAAACTAGAATAAAAATAAAAGTTCTAAAATAAAAAAAAAATACATGTAAAAATAAAGAACATGTTTAAACTAAGAATTTTCATCAAAAGTCTCGAAAGAAAAACTACAGCTGTCACTAAAATTTATTGTATAAAATATTTTTCGTTGATGGCTACAAGAGTTTAAAAACAGGAATAAAATATTGGTTATGAATTACATTAAATAATTTTAAAAGGTAATTATGAATAAAAGTGGAAAAGTTTGTCCCAGAATATTAAAAAAGGAAATATTAATTATCTTAATTTTTTTAATTTAAATAACATTAGATATATTAATAGTGAATAAAATGCAATTAAATATGAGGAAATAAAGTGGACAAATCAATTAGGCCAAAATTAGAATATAAGCATCACCAACACCGTTCAAAAAAATAATTATAATACAATTATGCAAATGAAAGATAATATGTATTACATTGATTCCGCATCTTCTATTATATCGATAAACAAGTTTTCATCTTCTCCTGTATAAGTAATTTTTACACAATTTTTAAAATTTTGTCAAAAAAATTTTCTATCGTTTTGCAATCATGCAACTCTCAATATGTATCTAAAAATTAAGTACTGTATTTTTTAGTTTAATATTTTTTATTTTATTTAAATAAATTATGTTATTTTATATTTATTGAAATAATAAAGATACTAACGAATAAAAACAAGATATCGTCACTAAAATATCATATAAATTACAATGAAAAATTTAATTTTTAATGTTACTCTATCCATTTTATGCTTATCATCCTTATTTCTAGACACTAAAATTTATAACTTAGAAAAATTAAAATTAAAATTATGAACCATATGATATTTTTTTTTAAAAAGTAATAAGATTGAAAAAATAATTAAATTTATTTTTTTAAAGTATGAAATATAGAGAACAGTCACGTGAACAATTATTCTCTGAAGTATACTTCTGAAAGCAATTCTATGCGAAATTGCTCTTTAATGTCAACATTGGAGAGCAGTTAAATAATTGCTCTCTTAAATGCAAAATATTGGATAGCGCAAAATTTTAGAACACTTATAAATGTTCTTTAAGTTCAAATGAAACCGCTTTTATATCTCCTTTCTGTAGTATATGATGTTTCTCTTAGTAGGTTTGTTACAACTCTATTAGGTGGATCTTCAAAACATTGGCTATAGTCGGAAGAGATGCATGATTTTCCATGGGACATTACGGTACAGCTGCTAAATCTCGAAAGGAAAATTTAGAATATGCTCAAATTCTTCTAATGTGAGCCAACTGAAAATCTTGAAAGGTGAAACACCTTAATGAGAAATCATAATACTAAGTTAGGGTTGTTATGATATATGCACATCAACTTCCATCAATCTCAAGATATTTCCAATTCTCTTTACTTCAATAAGTTGTTGAATCTTTAACTTCTTTCCTAATTCTCACAAACTAGTAGTGTTGACCTTTTTAACTTTTAGATGTAACTTTCTTTTTAATTCAAATGATTTTATCTCAATGCTACTTAATCTCACAATATTTAAACAACTTTGTATTTCTCGACCTATAAATAAAATAAAAAGGATGAAAAATTATTCAAAATCTTTTGTTTGCTTCATTAATATAAGATATTAGTAGTAACAATGATCAATATTAATTTTAAATGGATAAGTTTTTAATGTAAAGATCAACATTCATTTCAAATGGATCAATAATCTATAAGATACTTATATCAATGAAACAAATATAAGATGATATATAATGTTGTAAAAATAATATGAATCATTACTATTTTAATAATCTCTTTGAAATTATTTTTTTTTTAAATTTAAATTTATACAATTTACAAAGGCAGAGTGGAGATAAGTATAAAGATTTAATTCACAAGAACATTTGAACATGAAGTTATAAAAAATCTGAAAGGAACACTTACTTAATGATGGGGATATTATTTCTACCTCTTTGTAATTTTTTAATTTCTTCTCTTTTTTTAGCTCTTGTTTTTATTTCGTTTTCTTCTAGGATGCTTCTCTTTTTTTGTTCTTTGTTTTTCACCTTTTCCTTTGTTCGATTTTTTCTTTTACGTTCTCTACCCTTGCTTTCTTTTTTCTTTTCAAGTTTTTTATGCTCTTTGGGATTAAAAAAGGTTAAATTTATGTTCCAATTTATTTTCATGTCAAAAGTTGGTTCAATTTTTTGGTTTATTTTCCTGCAAATTTTTTTTTATCTATTTTGAAGTCAAATTAGAGTTTTTCCAATTTGTAAAAATTAACTTTTATTTTTCTTAAAATAAAATTATTTATTTTCTGATTTTCTAAATCAAGATAAAAAAAATTAAAATTTTAAAACAAAAATTAGTATTCAACTGTCAGCCTAGAAATGTCTTTTCATATTAATTGATATAATTTCTCTTCAACTATGCCTTTATTACAAATTTGAGGGGATATTCAACGACTAAATTAAGGAAGTCTTTTTCACCCGACCAATATTACCCATTAACAATTGTGCCTCCCAAGTGCACTGCATTCTCATATCTGCATCACCAGTGCTTCAAAAATTTCCATGGCAGAAGCAGGCAAACCCAGAAGCACATTTATGCTTTTCCTTTCTTGACCATGTGACAAGAACAAAATGACTTCTTTCTCAGGCAAGGTGACAGGGCCAGAACACAAAGGTTCCCCCCACCCAAAATCTGTGGTGTGGAAAGACAACCTAGTCCAAGTTGTGATCAAAAGTGTAGCTGTTAAGGAAGGCCTTGCTCTTGTCACTTCAAAATAGTCAATGGCAGATCTCATATAACTATCTGTCACCAATTCAATTGCCCCACGAATCAATGCCACTGAAAATGACAAGGGGTTCTTCAATAGCTCCCCTGCCTTACACACTGAATTTGTCAACACAATAGCATTTCCAAAGTACCCTTTTGGAATTGGAGGCACAAATTTTGACCTTCCATCAACTGCAAAGAGAAGCTTTGTTTGTTGATCAGGTTGCATCCTTAAGGCTGCGGTTCTAGCTCTCCAAACAAAAGCTGAAAGGACTTCAAAAGTTGAGCACTTTTTCAAAACCCCATTCTCAGTGGCCTTTTTCTTAAGTAGCTCAAGCTTCTTGGGGTCGAAAAGGAAGGATCTGTAGAGCATCTTTTCTTCTTCATAGAGTTTTTTAGTGTTTGATACATCTTCTATTTCGGCAAATTCATTGTGTTGAAACTCTATTTTGGGAGGGTTACGTGCTTTGATTATGGTTCGATCGAGAAATGGTGGAATCTTTAAGTCCAATCCTCGCGCTATCTCGCTCCATACATTCACAAACTCCATGGCACATAGCCCATCTTTCATACAGTGATTCATGCATAGCCCCAAAGTGAATCCTCCGCATTTGAACTTTGTCACCTGGAACGTCATTTAGCACCTTAGATATATGCATGCTGTTGCTGAAAAAGAACATCACCAAACACACACACACATGAAAACGTACAACATAAGAGGGCTATTTCTACTTGAGATTAAGGACAGCTGCAATACTATTAAATTTTTATTGAATTGCCTGCGTTAGAAGGTAAAAGCTATAGGGCTTTTAGGCTTGTTTGTATCACAACTATAATCGATTTTGTAAAAAAAAAAAAATTACAATCGTCCATCAATATGCACTAGCCTTCTGAACGAGAATTCAAATAGGTTTTAATGTTGGCATAAAGGATAAAAAATAGTTATAGTTCTTTAAGTACGGTTTATTAATTAAAATGAAAATATTATTTCAATAATATGCATTAACGTTAAATATATTTTTTATTAAAATAAAAATTAAATTTTAACTTATAAATAATATGTAAAAACATACATAAATTATAATTAACTTTTAACCTTAACAATTTATGCATGATTTCATATTTAAGATTTGCTCGAATATATGAAAATGGACTAATTTACACTAACATAAAAAAAAAAAAAAAAACTCACTATTATAAGGCCTTTAAGAATTTCTTACTGAATAATTATATTCCAAAATATATCATTAAATTGAAAGTTTATAAGTTATATATACAATTTTTATTATAATTTAGAATCATTTAATATTATATTGATAAATGGTTGTGGTGAAATGTTAATTATTTTAGTTCATTGTAGGTGCAGCTGTTGGAAGCTAGGTATGATAGACTAGTTTCTGTTATTCAGCGTCCATCAGTCAACAACAAATGTTCTTTGTGGTGGCATGATTTGCTGGAGGTTATTCATCAAGAAAATTTATGGTTGGATGAGAAGTTGGATAGGGGTGTGGGTGCAGGTTTACACACTCTTTTTTAAAGAGATAAGTGGGTAAGTGGGATGCCATTGTGTGAGGTATTTTCGCAATTGTTTGCTGTGGTGAGGAATGTTGAATCTTGTATATTAGAGAATAGTTTTCATGATAGTACTAGGTGGGTTTGTGATGTTAATTGGCGAAGAGGACTCTTTTAACATGAAATCTCAAGCTTTAATCTTTTGTTAGAACTTGTGGTTGGAGTTCCTATTAAGGTGCAACAAGAAGATAAATGGGTATGGAAGGCAGATTATTCAAGTTGTTATTCGGTACAATATGCGCATTCATGGCTATTTGAACCTTTTTGGTGATCCTAATAGTGTAAATCAGTGTACGGCAGACACTTTGCAAAAGTTATGAAAAGAAAATGTCCCTCTTAAGTATTTAGTATTTTCTTAGCAATTGTTGTTGAATGTATTTCTTTGTAAAAGTTTGTTGATTGATCGTGATGTTCAAATCGATGATATAACTTGTTGCTTTTGTCATAGTTTGGAGGAACTTTCAAATCATTTGTTTCTAACGTGCTCAATTTTATCTTAAATCTGATACTTTACGATGTGTTGGCTTGGATTCTCATTTGTTTTGCCTTCAGATTTATCGACTCACTTACTTTCTTGGGTTAGTATTAGTTGTAGTAAAAGATAAATGATATGTTTATTAATTGTTTGGGTAAGTACAGTGTAGTCTTTATAGTTACACAGAAATATAATAGTATTTTTTAATGGTGTTTTGGATGAGAATGAAGTCACAAATTATATTATTCTGATGTCCTAGAAATGACTATTATTTGTCAGTAAGAGAGAAGATATTTTGTTAGTAGATAGGTATTTAAACTTACAAAATTACATCCATCTTAACTTTACATAAGTATTTTTTAGTTTTTATTTTTTTAAGTAAATATTAGTTTTTTCTCTTTGTATATGGGTTTTAAGTTTCCTTTAAACTCTCTCTAATAATATATGTTTTGCTTAATAAAAAAAATTAATACTACATTGATATACATTAAAACTAATATAATATATACTTTCAAAATAAATAAAAATATGAACCATTTGATACTTATATATTAATTATTTTTGTAAATTTTAGGCAAATATTCAAAATAAAACATATGTATAATCCAAAAATTGAATTAATAAAAAGTAAATGTATATAAAGTTACCAAGATTATTATTATTGTTAATGAAGTAGTAGTATATAATAGTAAGTAATGCAAAGACAATTATATTGCTTCTATGTGTAAGTTGATATTTAGGTTACGAAGCAAGTCAAACCTGAACAGTCATAAGAGGCATCTCAAGAATGTTTCGAGCACTAGGGATGTTGTAAACCAGTTTCCCAAGAGCATCGGGGTCTGGCTTTGTTAAGTCTCCAATGTCTTCTATGTTACAATTTGCTTCAGCCTCAACAAATACTGCACCCTCCCCAGTGTTATCCACCATCAACTTCCCTTCAGAGCTTATAGTCAACGTTCCTGCCATAGGATAATAAGGGACAAGAATCTTCGACAAGGCATTCTTGATAACTTGTGCAGCATCCTCATTTCCTCTAGAAGCAGATTTAAAGGAATAAACCGTGCGCACTGGAACAGCAATATTCTGGTCAAGGTTTGAAAGGAAATAGGGTCCCTTTTCTGTTTCCTCTTCAGGTTGAACTCTAGCTGGTTCTCCTTGCTTTACTTCCAGCTCGATGCTAGAGATGTTTGCATTAGCCATCACGTTCGAATTAACCTTTGAAGTGTTGACTTAAAGTGGGTTCATCCAAGTCTCACATCCAAAAACTTAAAAAGGGAAGAGGTAAAAAATATTATGAATATAACCATTTTGAATAGCTGTGTATTCGTTGACATAAGCAAGAGGTATGGAACCATGCTTAAATTATGTGTGTGTGTGTGTGTGTGTTTTTTTTTTTTCTATGTGAACTGTGATAGAAAATGCAAAAGACTTTTCTGTTTCCTCCCAACATTAAGGATCCACCGTGATAGAACATGGTATTTGTATGCAAAAACAATGTTAAGGCTGTTGCCAACTTATAAAAATTTCATAGCCCCACAAAATGAACAAGTTCAGAGAAATTCATCATGCATGGAAAAGGGAGCATATGTATTTGACAAAAAAAAAATGCAAATATTAAACAAGGTATACAATTCACTCGGCTTTTTAATTACCTGAATAATCTTTAGCACGGGAAATGCTGAGTCGATAAAATGATTAAGGATATGATATTAGAAGATGCATGTAGGATTGCAGGAATTATATAGGAAGAGGAGAGATAAAATGTTTTTGGTGACCATTTCGTTTGATTAACAAAATGTAGCAACTTGATAGAGACATATTATTATAACTGTATTTTTAGTTTATGGGTGCAATTTGCACTCATACACGTTAAGTTATAGCACGGTAGGAAACTAAACATTACCAGGTAGAAACGAAATATGACGGAATTGGTTGGCCGAGTTGGCGTTCCAAACTCACCTAACTCCACCCATCATTTTTTCAACTTCTACATTCATCTTATCACTTGTTTCTTTCTTTTTCTTTATCACACTGCCCATTAATTACGTAAAGAGAGATATTATAATTATTCAATTTGCTTTACAATAGAAAGGGAAATAAAGAGAGAAGAATGAATGTATAATATTATGTTTGATGTAATAAAACAAGATAGGAAACAATATTTCATATAAAGCATTATAAAGAAATGTTATTATTATTAAAATATCCGTTACACAGTTTTTTTCTTCTTCTTTCTTATCTATTTCTTTGTTTTCAAGTTGTGTACACCTTAGATATTTGAGAACTTCAGTCTTCCAAAATAAAGATTGTACTTTAAGGATGAGAAGTTATCCGTTTATTAAAAAAAATAAAAATTATAATTATAATAAAATGTGTTCACCTATACAATAAATTATAAAATAATTAATAATTAATTTTTATTTAATAATAGACAAAATTATACTTTTAGTTTAACTTTTACAAATTTTTTTCTTTGATTCTTTAACTTTTTAAAGTTTAATTTGTCTCTCTAACTAACTCTACTTATTTTAAACAAGTCTTTTCAATTAAAAATACTAACTAATTTAAATTTTATCTTTATTTACCATATATATTATTCATCTTCTTTCACGTGTCTTCTCCTTTCTCTTTCACATCTTCCTTTTCTTCTTTCCTTTCATCATCTTCTTCTTATCCTTCTTTTTTTTTCTCCCCCTCCCTTCTTCTTCCTCTTCATCTCCTTTATTGTGTAGGATTTTTGAATAAAACAATAAAAAGCAATGATAATATTCTTTAAAAAAAATTCATAATATTGATGGGACCTAATTGGAGCCAAATGTTTTCAATATGAATCATCTCTGTGGATCAAGTGGCTTTTGGTTGGTGATAGAAGTTTTGCAATAGAAATTGAAGATAAAGTAGTACAAAAGAAAAGAAAAAGACTAAAGTAAGGAAAGGAAGAAGAAGGAAGGAAGGAAGAGAAAATCACAAGGAAGGAAAAAGATGAAGGCCAAAAATAAGTAATTAGAGACATGTAGTATTGAGAAAAGAATATTCATGAAAAAAAATATTACAAACCTAAGTAATAAAAAAAAGGCATAAGGTAACAGTCCAAAAACGTAAAATTACAAGTTTAGACTAAAAAATTAAAAAGAAAAGATACAAGTCACAGTTAAGATAAAATTAGTTGAACTTAAGAGAGAGCATTGAGATATCAAGTCTCACGCTGATGAGCTAATAACAAATCAAATGTTATACAAATAAGATAGTTTTACTACAAAATAGCTTAAGATATTTTAGCAGAGTTAATATTTTTAATGAAAAAATATATTTTAAATATTTTTTAAAGTAAGAATAATAAATTAAATTTTTAAAAATTAAGAGATCAAATAAAAAAACTGTAGAAATCAAAAGACTAAAATACAATTTTTCCTTAATAATACAACTATATTTTGTCTTTCATATTGCAACCCATTGCAACCCCTTACTTTAAGAGTTGCCAAAACAAATAATTATATTACTCTCGATTTATACCATTTATATTAGCAACATTTACAATCAAAACACTACGTGTGTATTTGGATTGAATTGTTTTTAAAATAATTTTAATAATTAATTCTAGATATAATTAATTAATTATTATTATTATTATAATAAATTGTATGATATTGATTTTATTTCTAGATATGTTGGATAAAATATAATTTAAAGATAATTTATATCGTTTAAGTTGTTTCAAATAATCCTTTTCATAGTTAAAGTATAGCAAAAGTATAAAATTATTTATAACAGTTATTTTATATTTAAGTGAATAAATCATTAAAGATAACAGAGAAAAGCAAAACCTAATAAAAATAATCTTTTAGGTTTTAATTATGATTTCTAAAACATTATTTATCATAAAACCCTATTTCCTTCTATTTTTCAATCAATCTGATTATAATATTAAAAAATAGTTTCATCCCAACACATTAATATATAATGCTTTCAATTTATAATTACCCTTAAGCCTGATGTTTTTAATGTACCTATCTTTTCTTTGTTAGGATGTGTTATCATATAAGCAAAATATGTGTTTTACTTTCCAGCTATATTATCGCTAATACAGTGCGTCAGAAGCAAGAAATAAATATAAAACTCATATTCTATCCAGATAGTTGAACCATATTGATCAGAAAAAATTAGTAGTAAAGCATGAAAGTATGTTTATTAGTATAACTTTGTTCATCTTAACACGACATGGACTTTGTAGGTCTTAGCAAGTGACTAGTAGAAGATTTCATTTTATCCCCAAAGATTGGTTTACGCCTTAACAGTATACGACACTTAACTGTGTGCGGATGAGCTCTTATTATAATATTTGTTTGAATACTTACATTTTAAAAATTGATCTATCCCCTTTTACATTTAAACTTTTCACAAGAACAGCTTTCTAGCACACCGTAGCTTACTTTCTCAAGTCTCACCCATGGATCTTGGTCTAATAGATTTTTGATGCACAGGATCCTCTTAGAGAGGCAAGTGTAGAGTATAATCTCTATGTCCTAAAGAATTATTTCTCTTTGTTCTACAAATATTTATGTCATAGTTAAAAAATTAAAACTTTCAGGAAAACGAAAGAGAATTTAGAAAGTCATAATAATAATATAGAAGATGTTATTGATAGTAGGAGGCATTCTCTGCCTTGAACTAATTACAAATACTCCTTATGTAGAGAAATAAGTTAGATACGTGACAATCTATTACAGTATTTATAATGATAACATCAAACATCTTTTAAGGTCGACACGACCTCCTACAGTACACACTTTACATTAAAGGACAATTTTCGTTTACAAAACACAAACATCTGAGGTCCTTGTCTTTATACATAGGCTCGTGACTAGGCAACATATTGGATCATCAGAATCCAAGTCTTTCTTTTGCCAATCCATTAAGTATTTTGGACCTGGATATAGATCTTGAGCATCTTGCATTATTATATGTCCTTTTACATAATCTCCACATACCATTTTATCTCTAGTACTGTAAATAGGTTGCATCATTTGGGTGGTGTCTTTCCAGATATCTTCTTCTTCTGAATTTGATGGATAAATTAAATCAAGTGGTTTTAGATTTATACAAATGAAATTTACTCCAACCATATCTCCAAAAGTTTCATTTAACTCATAAATGTACTATTAATTTTGCTTGTGGAACGGTGATTCATCTTCTTGAGTGAAAACATGACCAAATTCTGACTTGGTTCTCTGTCCATAGCAATTTTGTTAATGAATGTTGAAAATATGGATTATGGATTATTGCTATTGTGACATAATTTTTTGCCTCTTTGGTCTTCTATCCAACTTCAATTTGTTTCCAGATTTGAATCCTTTGTGTTTCCAGACGAAGATCTTTTTTTCATATTGATAATGCTTGATAGCATTCCAAAAAGGTCCATAACAAAGAAGACTTATTTTTGGAATTTTCTAAAAACTCAAAACATTTTAAAAGTTGGAAACAAGATAGGATAATTGTGGATTAAAAAGTACACCATAAATACAACATATCTTATTCAAGAAATTTGGAAGTTCTTCGACTATATGTGGTTGAGGAACATATTTTCCTTGGAAAAAATGCATTCTCAAGAAGTTAATTTCTCTTTCACCTATCTGAGATTTTTTAAAGCATTACTCTGTATTTGTTACATATTTTATAGAATTGTTACAAGGATTTTTTGTGGCTTTCTCAATAAGGGGAGTGCAAAAGAACATCGTCAATATATATCAGGGCACTGGACTGTGGGTCAAAAAATCTGATCATAACTTTCTGAAATAAGGACACTGCTACTTTGAAGCCAAAGGGTATAACTTTGGAATGCATAAAGTTGTTTTTGGTCTGCCCTTTGGATCAAGGCTTAGTAGCCAGAAACCTGACTTCATGTCAAACTTTGGAAATAGTATAGATCTTTGTGAGAGGAAATTCATCATCCCTAAAGAACTAGTTAGGAGGGCAATAATCTACCACAAGTCTCTTTTTTTGCAGACTAGTTCTGATCTTTTATTTACATCGAATGTTGTGTTTGCCCATTCTGAAGTAGTTGGTTCAATTAGCACTTGTTTGATCAATAGTTGACGCTCTTCTTGTGCTGCTTTTAACTTTGATGGATTCATTCATAGATGGGTTGCCTTGGTTGGATTTATATCTTCATTGAGTTTAAAGGCACGTTAACAAGAAAGGAATTGGATGTTTGAAAAGATCATTCTATCGACACAAAGATTGAGAAGTTTTTATTTGATTTCTTCATATCTAGGAAGAGCTTCTACTAGAAAGAAGAGCTTGTAAAAGGGCTTGAATTTCCCCTGGTATTTTAATCCATTTGCCATAATTTGTAATTGTTTGCTTTGGATAAGAATATCTTTCTCAAGAAGATATGATCTTATAGCTTTAGTCCATATGATGCAATCAGGAAAGAATTGCATACCAATTTTGGACCTGGTTATCAAATCAGTTGTAAGTGGCTGCCTTGAATATTTGAGAATGACTTTCCCAACATGTGCAAGGCAATATGGCTAGATTCATCATACTCCTTTGAGCTACAGTATCAAGAAACACTGTGACTTTTATAGGAATATTCAGTGTCTAAATATTCATCATACTTGGAAGAGGAGGAGATTGTAACTTGATGGCATTTATTTCTAGCTCTTCAATTTTCTGAAACTCTAGAAGAGGAAAATATTCAGTGTCTAAATCTTCTTTACTGCTTTCTTCTGAAGACTCATTTTATGAATTTTGAATGTCGAATATTATGAAGTTATCTGGATTTTTCTATTCTTCATATAGTGATTCAACATCTTCTCCTTCTAAAAGAGGAGATTGAACTATCTTAGTGGCTTTTTCTTTCTTGTCAAGATAGTTTCTTAAAAAATGTCTTTTTTTACTGCAGATAAAACATCTCTTGTTATTACCCTTTCCTCTAAAGGGTTTCTTTTTTAAGAATTTGAACTTCTTTTTCTTCTTTCCCTTGAAGGACTTCTTTTCTTCTTCTTCTTTTTTTTCTTTTTTCTTTTTAAAGGAGTTTGCTTTGCAATGACAATTTTTTTCATCACACTTTATTTTCAAGTATTTTTCTTCTTGCAAAACCCTTTATTTATTTATTTTGCAGTCCTTCATTATCTTCTCGAACATTTGTTGTTGACAACATATTTTTTCAAGTGTCGTAATATTGATCTGATGTATTTCTCCGAAGGTCATTTGAGTTATCTCCTTGTTCATTTGCTGCAAAATTCCCCCGTTTTTTCTTGAAGATCTTCAAGGAGAGAACCGATATATGTGTTCTTTAGACTGGAATCATTTACTCCAATTAGTTGGTAAAACCTCTGTGACATCCTGTAATGTCTTTCAATGTCAATCTTCTTAGGGAACAACACTTCATGTCAAAATATTCTCTTCTAACATTTTGGATTAAAAGAGTTTGATCTCTGAGGAAATGAAACTGCAGGCCCTTTATAACTTCTATAGAAGCCGATGGACACTTTCTTGATTTACTGTATGAGCCTGTCATACCATTCTTTTAGTATTCCAGTCATATTGACACAAAATTCTTCTATGATCTTATACTGATTAGCATCAACTTTGACCATCTTGGCATCGATCCATGCCTTGAAGTCTAGAAATCTTATAGCTGAGACAAGAGTATTTACTTCTAAATCTCTAGAATTATCAAATGTTGAATCTTCTTCTATCCCAGTTTTGAAAGATTTGCAAATTTTTCTACTTCATTTTCTGTTTGAACTTCATACAAATCTTCAGATGGGTTTTTTAAATCCTCTAGGTTTTGAATCAGACTAAATCAAGAACTGGTTCTGAGACAGCTAGGACCCCTTTTGGATTGGTTAGGGAAGAATTTGAAGATGCAAATTCAGTCTTTTGTTATGAAGACTCAGGAGAGAGTGATCTTGTAGGAATAAATTGCTCTTTTCTTTTCATACTTGGGGGGAAAAGCGGTATTAGTTGTGTCTGACTTTGTGTAGTTGTATTTGGGAAGATTTTTTAGGGCATACCAAAGTTTGAATCAAAGTCACACAAGAGATAATGGATTTTTCTCTCTCTTTTAGCGCATTAATTTGAGCTTAAGCATTCTTCAGGTCCCTTTCTTTCTTCAATAAAGTTACAATGAAAACCCTATTTTTCTTTATTTGATCCACTTCTTCACTCAGCTTTTCAAATTTTTCTTTTATCTGTTTATAGTGCTATTGTAATTTCTTCAACAATTTGCCTACCTCTTGTTCCAAGAGGTCAAACTTTTTGTCCATCTTTTTCGAAATTTCATTATGTGCCGAAGAGTTTTGTCTGCCAATTTAGCACTTACTTTGCTTGAGTGACTGGCTTCATATCCCCATCAAGAAATACCTCAGAGCTAGTAGTAATATAGGGTTTTGTTTGTACCAAAAGTGAGAAAGTTATGATCATAAGACAAAGAAACTGAAGAGAACATCATGTACGATTCTTGTGGAAGAGCCTTTGGAATATAGTTGTGGTTGTCTACCTTACAATTTGTAGGTGGAGGCCAAGTTATTAGCTTTGGATCTGGAGGAGGATAACCTTCTTCTCTTAACACCTTTAACCCCTTTTCTTATAAAGAGGTAAAGGTTTAGGATGAACGGTTGTCCATGGAGTGTTGTCAGGGTCAAACCTTCTTGGCTTTTGAGGTGGTTTGCAAGGAGATTTTGGTTTTTTTCTTTCTCCTTTTAGGTTCCTCTTGGATTTCATCATCACCGAAGCAGTTGTCTAAGTAACAATCACAATCTGAATCACATTCTTCAGGAGAAACATCCCAAATGAATTGTCCATTTAATTTGTCAGAATAAATAGCAGTTCCATCACTTCTAACATAGTATATTGGGATTTTTATTTTTTTTCCTTCCTTCCTTTTCTCCTAGGGTAATCATCTAGAAAAGAGTGGCCCTTGAGGAGGACTCATCTTTCTTTCTAAAAATGATTTACTGTCCCACTTTGCAGTCTCTTCATTATCAATTCTGTATCCATGACAGGCTGTTGGCTACTCTTGTATACCTCATATTACTCAGTAATTCTCTGGGAATCAGTTCTTCGATATCTTTTCTTGGAATCTGCTTTCGAATATGGATGATTGACGAAATATGATTTTGTGTTGGCAACCACCATCAGAGCATTTTTTGAAAGGTTTGAATTTGTGGGAAGATCAATGAAATGACCTTGGTGCCTGAAAATAATTTGATGTTTCAAGTAAGCAGGAAATGCAGTAGGCTCTTGTGGACCACCAAGTTGGACCTAAACTTTAAATCTCTTGGGCAGAGTGGGATCCCTTAGATGTACATTAAAATTTGGAAACATGGTCGAAACCACACTTCCAGCATTAAGGTGGTCAAGACTGTTCTTATAACAGCATGTTCATGTACTTGATAGGTAGAGTCTATTAAAGAGACTGTTGTTGTAACAGGAAGTCCCTTTTCTTCCATGAAGAGTGAGGATTAGTCTTACAGCACCCGTATGCAGAGCAATATAACCTTCCTGCTGCCAAAGTTTGATCAAAGATGGGTTTATCTCCAAGTTTACATTATTATTCCACAAATGTAGCATGATGAGCACACTTATCTAGTTATGTGGTCTGAATCATTTCTTTAACTCCTGGACGAGGGGTAAGTCAGTTTTTTTATTGATATTGTAAAATTAGATTTGTGTGGTCTGAAAACATATTATGGGCTAAGAGGAGTAATATCAGTTTCATTATGGGCACCTTCTGGAAGAGTAGAATGTTCTAAAAGATTTTCTATTGTAAAAGCTAGGAATTTTTTACAGGATTCTGGAATGTAGAGTTGAAACTTATGGCTTAAGGAACTAGATCTAGGGGGATCTATGATTTGTTCACTTTTTTGATTTGTAGTATTCTCCTTCCTCATCTTTATCTCAATCAAATAGAGAAAGGGTATAGTATTGAAACTTTACAACATTGCTAAAAGATTTGAAGTACTTTAAAATATATATATATTTGGAAGGTACATTTTAAAATTTTACGATAATTATATAGTTTAAGAATTTACAGGCAAAAATTTGGTTAGCGGTATGTTTAGTTTCCAATTTTTTAATATTATCTTAACAGTTTAGAGAGATTTAAATCAATCTGTAAACACCTACTGATCAAAGAATTGGCAAGACTTGCAACCCTAAACCCTGGCCTTCAGAAAGGCTAAAGAGAAAAATAAGTAAACATCAAGTCTTCCAGTGTGGCATACTTAACCGTCTGAAAATCCCCAATTTACAAACCAAAATGGAAGTCATGACACTACAAGGAATAAACGCTTATTTAAGCAAGAAAATCATCTCAATTCCAACGATCAACAATCTAGTTCTAACAGATTAAAAAAAAAGTGCACTGATCTAAATTAGAAGGCAATGATGTTTACAGGCAAGCGAAAAAGAGAAACTATTCAATATGAGAAATAAAAGGTCACATCAGTAAAATACAGAGGAACGGGTTATATCTAAATATGGTACAAAGTACAAACCTAATTTATAAAGCATCTATCATGGAAAAGGTGATAACTCAAACCAAATATCTACCTTAACTTAATCCGTAGAGACAGCTGACAGGAGAATCATGAAGATTAAATCTAGTTATTAATGCCCACGTGCCTCTAATTTCTGCACAGGTCAAATTATTTGCCCAACTAAATCATGCATCCTCGTCGTCGTCGTCATCATCTTTATCTGCATCACCGTCATTCTCAGCTTCTTCTCCTTCATCTTCCTCATCAGACATGTTATTGATTACATCTGTAATTATATCCTTCACCTCTGCTTTTCTATGCATTAAATCCAGACCAAAGTGGGTACCTGTCAACATTTTCATTACAAAATAGCTGCGTTCAAGATACCATTCCTTTCTTACTCAGAAGAGAGGGAATTTTGACAAGAAAAAGGTCGTACCAAGTTGCCTAAGGATATCAGACAAAGTTGCCTGCATCAAGTACAAAATTTTATGAACTAAGTATATTTAAAAACTCAAAAATCCAAACTAAAACGAATTGCCACAGAAGTATTACTTACAGTATTGAAATCAACTTCCTTCAGAATATCAACGACTACTGCATGCATGTCCTCCCTAGTAGGTTCTGTCTTAGACTTCTTATTACTTTTACCTTTCCCTACCATTGGCATCAGAAAGAAATGGGTGTGAGCAGGATTAAAAACAAGCGGACACAACCACATTTAATAAGAAAATCAAATTTTGAAAAATTACAAGTTTGTATAACTTGTTTTAATATAACAACATAATATTAGACGAAAATTGTGCAGAATGTTTGACAAGACAACTCAAGCAAAATTAATCAAAAGGTTCAAAAAATTAACTCTTGGGCAACCAGCAGACTAAGGCAAATGGCACTATAGTAGTACAGAACACATAATCATAAACATTAAGAGAGAATGCAGTCAATTCACCTTGATCCTTAACCAAAGCCTTTGAGGACTTGTCTGTTTGTTTTTTGCTGGCAGCCTTCCCCTTAGTATCCTTTTCGCTTACAGTTTTCAGTTTCTTGGATGCAGGTTGCTTTGACTTAGAAAGGGAAGCAGAAGCACTGTCATGCTCAGCAACACTCTTTTTTGAAGTTGACTTCTTCTGAGTTTTTTCAGTGCTCTTGGCCTCTTTTACAGAGGTCTTCTTGCCAGATGAGGCTCTATCTCCAGCTTTGGTCACTGAACCCTCCTTAACAATCTTTTTGGAAGTACGCTTGCAAGCTTTCGGTTTATCTTCCTCTTCCTCTAACTTACTTTCCTCATCATCACTTTCATTATTCAGCGCTGCAACATCTTCATCTTCCTGAGACTCATCTTTTGAATCTGAAAGTTCAGCTTTATCATCCTCCTCATCATCAGAAGACTGCTTTCGCTTTTTCCCAGACTGTGAAGTTTGTTTTAGCTTCTAGAGCAAGATAAAATATACAGCAAGTGATTAAATATAATAAAAAAAAGATTGAAGGATATCATTTGTTGCACTCTTGTAGTAATAAGCATATTTGCAACTCAAATCCCCCTTGGGAAATAAAAGGAAGATACAATTGAACAATAAAATATAAGAAGCCACAAAAAAAATGTAACTAATAAGCCACTACAATCAACATGGTTCTAATAGAAGTCAACCCAGCAATAGAAAATAGACATCCATATGAAAAGCTGATAAGGTGTCTTTGCATTAACAATTGACAAAATTCAGAAACTTAACAGATAATCAAGATATGTTGTTTATCTAAATTCAAAATCCACATTAACACATAAGATCAACTCAGCAACAACCATCAAGCGATAATAATTAATGCTTGAGTCACCAGATTCTCAATTTTAGCAGTCAAAACTAGCCACAAACACAAACTAACAACAAATGCAAAGCACTTGCAACTGAAGAAAACCAATAAAAATATTCATAAACTTTAACAGGTGCAATCACCCATCACCAACAGCTTCATCTTTTAGTTTCTAGACTCAAAATCCACCTTTGCAACAAATAACATAAATTAGAATCGCACGATTCTACAATCCTGAACCACCATGCCGTGCTGGCTCACAAGCAAGATCAAAGATTTGTACGATTTCGTGGAATTGCCATGCAAGATTGGTAGGCATGTGCCGTGTCTGTTTTAACTTTATTGTGTTTTAACCTGCAACCCATTTTTTTAACCCGATTGCTTTATAGTTGTCAATAGCACAGCGGTGCATGGCAGAGCAGCCTTCGGCTGCCACAGACCTGCCATAGTGGAGCATTTTTCTGTGGCAGACAATGCAGCTGTATTAGCAGCCATGGCAGCTTAACTTGCGGCCTTTCACAAAGCAACAGTGCCACTAGAGCAAAAATGTCGACTTTCCCTTTTAGGGTTTCTTAAGGGTAAAAAAGACTTTTAAAAATAATCTGACTTTCCCTTTTTGCCCTTAAAATGACCATGTTTTAAGTTTTTTAAGGGTAAAATAGTCTTCTTACCAATTTTTATAATACATCACCAAACCCATTTTCCTTCTCCCCTTGTTCTATTCTATGCCCCCTTCTCTCATCTCTTTCTTTGTTTGTTTTAAGTGAGCATGTCTCTGTCTCTGTTTTGAGGGTGGCTCCCTTCCCTTGTCTGTCTCTCATTTGCTTTCCTCATCTTCATATTTATACTATTTTACATGATACATACAATTTTGTAGGATTTTATAATCTGCGTTATGATCCTAAGAATTGCGATCTTGACCCCCTTTCCGGATCTCGATTTTGACTACCATGCACTGAACCAGAAGCATAATGTCATAACTCATGAAATTCATAATTAAAATTCCAACCACTTCAAAAATTAAACACTAACTTTTGAACTTATGCTAAGGGAAAAAATATTTTGAGTGATAGAATCAATTAGATTTAAACAAGCTTTAACAAAAATGTCTCCGTTACAACTTTACAAATAAACTTTTGCAAGCATTTACGGAAAAAGTGAAAACCAGGTGTAACAGGCCGTATGGACACTGATGGCAGAATAGACTAATATTTCCAAGGCAGAATGACATCAACTTCAGAAACAAACTATCAACACTAAACATGACTGACCAATAATGTAACATATAGCAAAAATTATTGCTATAAGATGACATATGCAAAATGCCTATTACATGATCACCTCTACAATTGCAATTCACAAAATATATTCAAATACTGACCATAAGGATATGATGAGACAATTACTAGCAAAAAAACATGTCATATTATAGCCCTATTAAAACCAAACTCTAGATCTATTATACAATTAACTGACAGTCACAAGTGCGAAGATACTAAATCATCACCAAACATGCAACTTGAAGAAGGAACATTCATAGTCATGATTTGATGCTAAAGATTGCCCATTAAAGATTAGTGCATAACAGATATAGCAAGTCAGAATGATTTCAGCACATAGTAATTAAAAATTACCTTGGCAGGTGTTTCTGTAGATGCTTCACCAGGAGATTTGATTGGAGTTACCTTTCTGGTTCGTTTTTTACCTTTCTGTTAACATAGAAGCAAGCTTCAAAAAACTAATCACTCAAAATAAAAATAAGAAACAAGAACAGAAAAAAAAGGAGCAGAATATTAATACATCAGGTTAGGATCATAGTTGTTAATCTCCTATAGCGGAAAATGGCGGCTGACCCCTAAAATGCTATAGTGGAATATGTATAGTGGGATGACTGCTCTTTAAAAATTTATAATATGCATATAAATAAGAGTAACCAGTGAACAGAAAAACAGAGCTTTCTCTCCTTCAGCAAACAAAACAGTGCTTGAAGCAAGAGTGACAAGTGAATAGAAAAACAGCAGAAAAACAAAGCTTTATCTCCTTCAGCAAACAAAACAGAGCCTGAAGCAAGCATGATAAGTGAACAGAAAAAATAAAGGAGACGCTGGAAAAGCTGACTTTTCTGGTGAACAGAAACACAAAGGAAATACCGGAAAAGCTGATTTCTCTAGTGAAATGGAATGGATGAACCGGTGAAGAAGGGAGAAACCACTATGATGAGGCCCCAACTTTTCGTGTAGAGGCAGAGTGTGGGAAGATGAAATCAATATATGTTTTATAAAGGGTAAATAACCTCTCTACCCTTAAAAATAATTAAAACACTGCGTTTTAGAAAAATCAGAATAGGGTTTCTTGCTTTCCCAATTTTGCACAATCGCATACACGAACTTCTCCCTTTTCTGGCCACGAATCCCCACAATCGCCACAACATGACAAACACCCCACGACATGGTGGCCCCAGCGCAATAGCAACGCTATAGTGCGTTATTAACAACTATGGTTAGGATCTATTGACTCTTAAGACAAGACACATACATTTACTTCATAGAAAGTTCTCATTCATCCAATTGTGGAATTAAAGTGTTCATCCCAAGTACCCAACATCACATGATGAATATTAAATAACAATTGGATTCTAAGAAGTGTTCAATCACATGCGATTTTCACTTGTCTTTGAAATGCATATAACATGTTAAGTTTAGGATACTTGGTTGGACTAAAACAATTTCAAACTAACAAAAATAGGACAATGCTGTGTGAGAAGTGCTTTCAATATCAAAGAAATAGTTCAACCAATGAAATGATATGCAACAATGCAGATTATTTATCTATGTTACAACTTGAAAAAGTGTGAATTGATTATAATAATCTATAAAGAATAAACCTGCTCTTTTTCAGCAAGCAGAATATCAGTTGTAGCATGTGGGGACTCCAAAAATTCCAACAACTTTGCAGACAGCTCCTCCTGAAAGCATGTCTCATTTAATAATTTCATTTCAAAACAGTACTTAGACTCTCTTCTCAAAGGGAAATATTTCATATTAATCCTTACCTTCTTCACGTTGGCCTTGTTTATCTGAATATTAAGAACATCACAGAAGTCCAACAACTTTTCTTTGACACATTTGTCAATCCTCTCTTTTACCTTAGCCCTCTGTTTTTCCTGCCAACATTTATAAGGCCAGCAATTTCCAATAGTGGGTTAATTATAGCCTCAGACACTTGCATTATTGTGAAAAGAGAACATGGACCAAAAACCACATGAAAATTCATCTAGAGAGAAATGCTAGCAACACACTCTTCCCAAAAGACTATTATGGGGTGAAACTTACATGGATACTTTTAAATAACAAGTCCTGCTCTGTACATAATGAGTCTCACATGAATTTCACCAAATAGTAAAAAGCAAATGAGAAAGAGAGTTTGGAGAGTGTGTAGCTAACACTCCTTTTGGCCTGAATAGTTACAAATAGAAGATAGGCAAAATACAGTAACTAACACAATGGTACCTCATTTTCAGTCCATACATAACCAGAAAACTGGCCTATATTTCTTTTTAAATTGTGTGCCTGCAAATCATTTAGAATTACCAAAGGTGTTAAAGGGTCCATGCATTAAGTGACCAAAACAACATAATCTAAAGAACTTTACCTTTGTTTTCTTCCCAAACAGTAAACTATGAAGCATGTGCAGGTTGTCATCAGGTTTTCTCTTAGACAACTTGAAAGCCACTGAAACAGTTTATACATAAATAACTTGATTGGGCAACACTGATGTAGAAAACAAATAAAGAAAGAGGTAAACAATCCATTTCAAAATCTGCAAAGATAATATATTATAGCAACCAATACCAAACCAATATTGCAGCTAAAAGATAAATCAAAATCATTACATTAAGTTTCAACTACCTCACTAGTTTGACACCAATGCAGTGAATAATAGTGGCAAAACTTTTTGGCACACATCACTTAGAACGCTTCAAGTTTACAAGTTACAGGACCAAGGCCAACCAGAAAGAAAACAAAACCCATCAACAGTAAGCAATGTATTTCAATCAACGTTTGCTATATGTAGGGACTTGGGAGAAAGCAAGAAGAAAACAGGAAGGCAGTAACAATTATAAAGGCCTCATTAAGAAATTAAGTTGATTAATATTCTCTATGCCACAATCAAGACCTGATTTAGCAATCAAGCCTTTGTTTTTTCATTACAAATTCTGTCAGCGGAAAGGAAGAATTTTAGCATATACAAACAGGCTACAAATCAGACAGCACTGAATGTAAACAGGCTTCCAAAACTGACCACAAGAATATATATCTTCATGTTTATAGCTCAGTTCTACCTGAATTCAAAACAGGAACAACTACCCCCATCTAAGAAACTCCATATTGAGGGAGCACGAATCTAAAAGCCCTATAGCCATGTATATTAAAATCATTGAAACAGGAACCAGCCTAATCATTATTAAATACAACAAAATTATTAAAAAAAAAACGCAAAAATATGAAAAACATAGTGAGAAGGGAAACACAATCAACAACAAGTAATCCACGACAGCACTTCAAAATGCAATTGCTGAAACTCCTGACCTAACCATGCGATGTCTCTAACATTATATACAACTTGACCCAGAAGTTACTAGCAAGTAAAATTCAGCATCCTGATTTTAAACATTTCAATTTTGAAAGCAAACACGGATCGCACAAATCACAAACCAGGCTACAACAACAGTGAGAAAACGGAAAAAGCAATTGCGAAAAGCAACTAAACCCACCGTTCGGTATATCCTTGAGCTGCGTGCCACGACCCTAAAACACAGAGATCCGAACAATCAAAACAGGAACAATTCACTCGAGTCCCAAACAAAAAAAAAATGCAATTTCACCTTTTCAATCGTGAAAGCTTTACTAGCAGAGGACCTTGCAGACTTTGCAGGCGAGGGTACAGAGTAACGTTCCACAGTTTTCCTCTCTCTCGTTGGCCTCTCGCTTGTGGGAGTAACTGGATCCTTTTTACCCTTCTTCGCCGACGCAGTTTTCTTCTTACTCTTCTTCGTACTCTCTTTACTACGCCCCTTGGCCTTGCCCTTCTTACCTTCTTCAGCTTCTTCTTCTTCCTCCTCTTCTTCTTCATTGTCCTTCTCCTCGTCTTCGTGTTCGTCGGTGTCTTTCTTCTCATCAGCTTCCTCTTCTACTTCCATATTGCTCGCTCCGTCTTTGTCGTCGACATTCTTGTCCTCGGATTTCGCGACTTCCGAGGAAGCGTCTTTCTCGGAAATTTCCAAGTCTTCGGGGTCTTGTTTGTTGGGTTGGGATTTAGGGTCGGGAGGTGCGTGGTTGTCGTCTTTGTCTTGAGGTGGTGGTTTGTTGTCTTCTAGGGTTTCGGTGGCCATTTTTGGCGATTGGGAACCCTAGAGGGAAGAGAAACCCTAGAATTGGAAGGAATAGAATCGGAGTGATTGGGAATGGAATTAGAGGAGAGAGAAAGGTGGGAATCGCTAAATGAAATGAAATGAAATTGGAGTTAGGATGAGATGAGAGAAAGGGCGCGCTGGAGGGTAAAAGTGTTGGTGGTTTTCAAAATTTGATGCCAAATTTGTGAGCGGGCCTCAGCCTCAGCCTCAGCCTCAACGCTCACTCTCACTCCCTCACTCACTCACTCACTTCCCTTTCTTTTTCTTTTCTCCCGGCAAAACAACTTAACAAAAATCAATAGAAATTAAGAATTAACAAAACCCCACCTTGCTGTAACGTGCAATGGAGGCCTTCCTCGTGAAATTATTATTATTCAATTCTGCGATTTTGCACTTTGAAATTGAAACACTGAGTCAGCCCTTCGTTATGGGCTAATTAAGGTATCATGAGTAACATGGCGGGCCTTCAGACTGCATCGTTTGGATGAACGGGCCATAAATTCTAGGATTTAATTCGGCGAGTCCAAAGAGCCATGGATAATAAATGGAGAAACAAAATAAAAGAAGAGAAAGATTTATTTGTCGCTGACCCAAAAGAGATTTATTTGTGAATTTCCTATACAGAACTCTGAGTTTAGTTTATCTTCTGAGCATGCGTACTTCCAGCTGATTGGTTTTGTGTGTTAGTACTGCAGCAGTTCTCTACCTTTGGGCTTTGCCTTGGCCCGCTGGTTGCTTTTGTAATAATATTGTTAAAAATAAAAAGGAGGCGGCTCAAGCCTGTTTTATAGCATGTCTAAACTAGACCTATCAAATATGCTCAATTTATCACATTCACTTATGACCCATGTGAGTCAAGGTTAAAACAACCCATATAAAGTTCACCTGACGTGAAGTACACAGGGTTAGAAAGCCCAGAAAGTAGGTTAGAGTCAATTTATGAGCCCGAACTTAGTTCATAGTTAAATCAAGTTATTTAGCATTTTAGCTCACTCTATGCATTGTTTAGCTCCCTTCCAAGAAGATTGCAACTAGAGCGAATTTTAAACTGTTGAGTATGTTATTGATAATCGAAGTCAATCGCTATCCATCTAGATAAAAGTGAAACATCTACTGTGACCTAAGACCATTATCAATGGTGGTAGCTTAAAATGTTCTTTCAAATAAGATACCTTTTCTTATACAAAACTAGCTTTAGAGATGCATTATGGGGCAATTTATAGAGACAACCGTTTCTTATACAAGCAACAATTCTAAATTTAACAAGGTGCTTGCTCCGTGCCTTGACATTTGTTACAGCATGGCATATCTCTCTTCGGGAGATCAATTAGGTTATGTTTAATTAATTTAATAAATGTAATATTTATTTCTATAATTCATTATTAATGCAAAAAGGTCCCTTAAATTTTTTAAATGCAAGAAGGTTAATTTAAATCTTCCCTTACAATGGAGAAGGAACGCGCATTAAGGCTACAACAAACTCAGACATTAGAGTTGATACTCTGTCTCACCCAAAAGCTATTTTTTCATACAATAATCTTGGACAACCAGGCTATCCACTAAGTAAAGGTAAAGCGCTTACAAAGGGAGGATGCAGTTGAGCTTGTCAACATACATCTAGGATACAATCAAGAGGGCTCCTTGGTGATGAATTATGGTATATTCAAATCCAGCAAAGCATCTATATTTTAGGGCTATATGCATATTTTATAAAGCATCTTTTTGTTAATGATTCGATAAAGTAAATAAGGAGATAAGCATCATAAACCCAATTATATAAAACAATATAAAAGTATCATTGAAAACTCACTTGAAAGAAATTGTAGTGGTAATAAGAGAAAATCAATTGGAAGAAGGGAAACTCTAGTGCAGTAGTAGCGATGGAAGACGACAGTGAAGATAAGGTTTAAACAAAAAAAACTAATTTGAAATTTGAGAAGAGAGTGTTATGATATAATATTAACTTTCAAATTTCAAATTAAAGAGTCATGAATAATAATTAAAATGTGTCTCTAAAGATTAATGAGAAAACAAAATTTTTATAATTCTTTAAATATAAAATTTTTTATAAACTTTTTAAGGAAAGTATTGTATGCCCCTCAATTTTCAGGACATGTTATATTTTACCATCTAACAAAATGAGGCCAATGTTGTAAAGGTTAAATAAACTCTCACTTCCTATCCTTAAATAACTCAGTAGCACTGGTATTACCAATGAACTTGAATGAAAAGAGGCAAAGCATGTTAGATTTTATTCTATTATGTAATTTCTAGCTTTAATTTTATCATTATGAAATTACTATTCCCATTAATTTTGAATTCTATAGTTCTCGCAATAATATATAGTTCTTATATAATTAAAGGTTTAGAAAGTATTAATTTGAATCTATTATTTTTTTATGTTACCTAGCTTTAATGTTGTTGAGCCCTTGGTATTTTTCTCAACTCTTACTTCCTCTTTTCTTATAGTTGAGAGAAAAAAAATTTTGTGATTATCGTGAAACTGTAAAATAGTATTAGAGAATGTCATAACTAGACATGGAAATATGCTAATTTAAACTTTGCATAAATAGATATGACCTATCTAATAACTTTGAAGCATAAGTTTGACTTATTATCTATTATAAGTTTTTTATTAAGCCTAACCTAACATTTTTAAAAGTCTAACTTGCCCTATTAGTCTTTTTAATGACCTACTTCATATCGAGACTTCAATAGGTTATTAAGTTTTTTTATGAATAAACTATTACACTATCTAAATAGGTATGTTTTTCAAAAATCATAAGGCTTATATCTAAATAAATTATTAAAAAAATATATAATATAAACAATGCACAAGACTGTAAGAAGATATGGATGAGATGAGACGAATTAGTGATAGACATAATCGAGACAACGTAACATAAATCAGTGTTATGTGTATAGGATATGCAAAAAAAAATCTCTAGCAAACAGAGCTCTCTCTTAGAGAGTATGTAGTAGAGACATTCTTCAATTCTAACGAAAAGGATTAGGGTTTTAATTTAATATTTTATTTTAAATTTAATTAATTTAATATATTATTATATTATTTTTGTATAAATTATTTAATATATTATTATAAATTTTAAATAGGCTATTCTAATAGGTCTAATAGGTTTTTTCTTAAGTTTAAGTTTGGTCTATTTAATTAATTAAGCTTTTTTAAAAAGTTAAATTAAGTCTATTAATTAAATAGGTTAAGTCAGGTTAGGCTTTAAATAGGTTAGGCCTTAAGCTCTTGTCGGATGGTCTGGCCTATTTCATCCCTAGTCATAACCTCTATTTGGTTACTGCTCTTTTATTTTTATATAAGGGAAGAGTTTCTTTATAATTATATTTACAATTATACCCTCAATGACTCTATTTTATGTTTAACCACCATCACATTAAATCATTAATTAGAGTCATACTATGAGTTATATAAGTCACTATATGTATTATTAAAATAATCTAACAATCTCTCACTTAACTTGTATGACGACTTGAAGATTCAATGAACTGTAAGTACATATATCATTGAAATAATCAAGTTATCGTCTTTAATTGAATTGAGTTTATTGGATCATGACGATCACAAGTCATCATGTGTCATGATTCCTTTCAAGTATTACAGAACCAACTCAAATCAAATAACTTAAATAAGTCATACTACATATTGCATCTTCGATGTGTAACTGTTATCAACTTAAACTATGGATATACATAACACAATTTATATAACAAGTGAATAAATAAAAATAATACTTTTATTAAATTCTCAAAATGTCTACAATAATATGAGCAAAATTATTCATCCATACATACAAACATATATATATATATATATATATGTGTGTGTGTGTGTGTGTGTGTGTGTGTGTGTGTGGAAATCACATGCTCATGCTAATAAAGACTTGTCTGTAATACTCATTCTTCCAACATGGCTAGAAAATGTTTTAGGGGACAATCCCTTAATTAGCAAATCCGTTATCATTAGATCAATACCAATATGTTCAATAAACACTTTCTATTTCTGCACTTCTTCTTTCACACACACACACATATATATATATATATATAAAGTCATGTGATTTGCTCTCTTTGAGTACTTATCGTTCTTAGAGAAGAAGATAATTGCAGAATTATCACAAGACATTATTAGCGACCATTTTTATACTGTCAACAATACCAAACCTTAATACAAAGTTCCCACAGCCACAAAGCATGAATAGTGGCCTCAAAGCATGTCACAAATTCCGCCTCCATGGTAGACACAACAATAATTGACTCATTTTCGCTCTTCCATGAAATCGCACCTCAAGCTAACAAGAAGATGTAGTCAAAGGTCAAATTTCTCGAGTTTACACACCTAGCATACTCTGAATCTGAGTAGCTAACTACTTTCAGGTAACTAAATCTCTTATAAGTAAGCATGTAGTCTTTGGTGCCTTGTAAATACCTAAGGACTTTCTTTGCAACCTTCCAATGGTCTATTTGGAGATTACTTTGATATCAGCCTAACATTCCAACAGCAAAACTGATATCTAGTTGAGTGCATGTATGAGCATACATTCAACTCGCAACCATTGATGCGCAAGGAATAAATTCTACTACTTTCCGTTTCAACTCATTCTTGGGACATTGCATTTCACTAAACTTGTCCCTCTTTTGAATTAGAACCACCCCTGAATAAGCAATTTTTTATTTTGAATCTCTTTAAGACTTTGTTAATGTAGCATTTATGAGACAATCATAGTAATCCTAGTGATCTATTATAGAATGTTTCTATTCTAATCACATAGGATGTCTTACCTATATCTTTTATCTCAAAGTTCTTAAAGAGAAACTCATTTACATCATACGACAACGCAACATAATTAATAGCAAGAAGAATATCAACATACAAGATTACAATAATGAACTTGCTCCCATTGACCTTCATGTAGATACACCAGTCAACAGTGTTCTTTATAAAAACATATGACGTGATGGTATCATTAAACTTAAGATACCATTGTTGAGAAGCCTATTTCAACCACATATTGATTTCTTTAACTTACACACCAAACGTTTTTTTTCCTATGGTCAATAAATCATATGGCTAATCCATATAAACATTCTCTTCTAAGTCATCATTCAGAAAGCGGTCTTTACATTTATTTGGTGAAACTCTAAGTCATAATGAATCACTAAAACTATAACAATTCTTAAAGAGTCATTTTTTGAAATTGGAGAGAAGGTTTCTTTATAGTCAATGCCATCATTTTGAATATACCTTTTAGTAACAAGTCTAATCTTGTATTTTTCAACTTTGTCTTTTGAGTCACATTTGGTCTTAAAGACCTACTTGCAACCAACTTATTTTGAACCTTCAGGCAACTCGACTAGATCCTACACCTTATTGTCACTTATTGATTTTAACTCTTCTTTCAAGGCATTTAACCACCTTTTAGAGTTGTTACATTCCATGACTTGCTTAAATGAAACTAGATCCTCATCAATACTCAAATAAGTAAATCACATAATCATTTGAAATAAATGGTTTTTTTTTCTGCCTGCAAACATTCTTAATGTTATTTCTTATAGTTCACCTTCCTTTTGCTTGTTTGTGACATGTGCATTGTCAGTTGGTGTATCATTTATACAATGTTCTTGTGGGTTTGGAACATTAACGTGTTTCTATATGTTGTGTTACCGTGATACAACGAAAGGGACAACAACTTGAGAAGAGATACTAACTATAAGAGTTTTTGCTTGTGTCTCTTTAATTTTCACCTTTCGTATTTCATCACTTTCACTAAACCAACAATTTTCAATGGATCTTACATTTTCAGACTCAACTATTCTCATACTATGTTAGGACAGTAAAATTTATTCCTATTTGATTTCTTAGGATAGCCAATGAAATAATCACTAATGGTTCTAGCATCAAGGTTCTTTTCATATGAATTATACACTTTTATTTCTGCTGGACAACTTGAGACATAAAGATGTCTTAAATTGAGTTTCTTTCCTGTTCACAATCTATAAGGAGTCTTTGAAACTGTCTTACTTGAAACTTTGTTAAGCAAATACACAACGGTCTTTAATGCATATATTCACAAAGACATAAGTACAGAACTGTAACTCAACATACTCCTAACTATTTTCATGATAGTATAATTTTGCCTTTTAGTTATACCATTTTGTTGTGGTATACCAGACATAGTATATTGTGCACATGTGCCTCAACTCTCTATAAGTTAAATGGACCTATACATTGTTCACTTTCATCATATTTGCCATAATATTCACTACTCTTATCTGACTTCACAACCTTTACTTTTCTATTTAGTTATTTTTTTACCTCATCAATAAATACATGTAAGACATTAACTGATTGAAACTTTTCATGCAACATATACATGTACAAGACATTCACTTATTTTATTCTCAGTTCTTGTACATAGGGAATAAAATGAAGGCACGAATAGCAAAAATAGAGAATTACATATTGATCTTACATTTTTAATTTTTAATAAAATATAATTTTTATTTATTATAAATAAAAATAATTATAACATAATATATTAATATAATAATAATAAAATTAAAAATAAAAAAATATTAAAATTATTATTATTTTATTTTTAAATTTTAATATTTTAAGTTTAATTGTGTTCTGATCTTATTTAAAGACTTAAATATTATTTAATTTATTTAAATATAATAAATATAATAATTTATTATTTAAATATATGCGTAAATATTATTCGGTATAATTTTTTATGCAGACGATATAAAATTTTTTAAGAGTAACTCCGAATGTACCTTATAATAATATTTCAAAAAAGGGAGATAATAAAGATTTGGTTGTACTACACAAGTCCAATTCCTTGAATACGCAAAGGGTTTGAATATCTATACTACGTCGTTGATAAGAAAATCTAGTAGTAGTGTCTGCAGGTAACTTCCAAGTTCCTAGAAACAGCTCAACCATATTTGGGTGAGACGGAGCCTGCGGCATGGAAGTGACGAGAGACCCCAATTCAAACGATTCAGACTCAGAACTCGAACTCTACACAATCCCTAGCTCTTCCGGTAAGCTCTCTGTTTTGTTTTCCTATCTAAACCCCAACTCACCCCACCGACTAACACTCCAATCTCAACCTAACTGACGTCGTTTTGGCAGGATGGTTCGCGTGGGACGAAATCCACGAAACGGAGAAAACGGCTTTCAAGGAATTCTTCGACGGAACCTCGATATCTCGAACGCCGAAGATATACAAAGAGTACCGAGACTTCGTCATCAACAAGTTCAGAGAAGAGCCTTCGAGGAGGCTCACATTCACCGAGGTGCGAAAATCGCTGGTCGGTGATGTCACGTTCCTGCACAAGGTCTTCCTCTTCTTGGAAACCTGGGGTTTGATCAACTACGGCGCCCCTTCAGGTGCGGATGCGGAGAAGGAGGAGGAGGAGGAGGGGGAAGAGAGATGCAAGGTTCGCCTCGATGAAGGGGCTCCCAATGGGATTCGCGTCGTGGCCACGCCGAACTCGTTGAAACCCATGTCTGTGCCTCGCAGTACCAAGAGTGGTGGTGGTGGCAATGCGAGTGTTGGGGCTTCTATCAAATTGCCGCCTTTGGCGTCCTACTCGGATGTTTACGGCGATTTGATTCGGCAGAAGGAGTTGAATTGTGGCATTTGCGGTGAAAAATGTGGTTCTGGACACTACCGAAGTAACCAGGTTACTTTTTGTTTTAATTTTTTTGCATTTTAGATTTTATTTGTTATCATGTTGCGTTTAGTAATAGATGTTGTTGTTGTAGATGTGTTGTATTTCCTCTTTCAGTATTCTTCTGAGCGATTGATATCTTAAAGAAGGATTAGGTCTTCAATAGAAGAACAATAATCATATTTAGTACGAATATGAATTCGTACCTAAGGAACTCTTGAATTTGATTGGACAATAAACATTAACAACTGTTCTTACTTTTTGATTTTTTTCCCAATTAACAGAAACCATGTGTATTTGTACTAATTTGTGTAAAAAATGTTTGAACTAATTAGCAACGATGACAAAAGAATGTCATTTGAAGATGGAAATTGGTCACTTGGGCTTAGCTCTGGTGGTTTGGGTTTCGTAGTGACTTTGATGGATAACAGAGGTTGTACATTTAAGACTTTATATATCAGTGATCAGTTCTCATCTAACATTTTGTGTCAGATAGTGTTTGTAGTTACTTTGCACTGGGCATTTTGGTATTTCTTGGGGTTGGAAGAAAGGAATAAAAATGAAGTGAAAGGAAAGAGGATGAAGGACTGAGTTTTGTTCCTCCTGTATGGATGTTTAAAATCTTCCAAATTGAATGACTTTGTTGTTCATAAAAGTGAAAAAGGGGAATGCATGATAATCCTTCATTTTAAATACTCCAAAATGAGGGGATTTATTTTATTCCCATCTCCCCCGACAATTCCTTAGCGATTTATTTAGTGGTTGCTAAGCTTGTGAGTGGTGAGTCAACATGTTTACTTGGATGAGTTTACATTTCCACTTAGGAAAAAAGAGTTAAATCACATGAAAAGTCCTTGGTGAACAGACTTGGGTGGAATTGAGTCAGGTTAACTCACGTAAATGCCCAATTCCATGGGTGAGTTTAAGAGTTTGTTGGACTAAAACTAAATTAAGAAAATAAAATGGACTATTAAATAATTTACTGAAAGTTATTGACTAATTTACTACTAAAAAAATTATTCATTTTATGATAGGAGAGTATAGATTTAAATAGAATAATTTTATAGATATGATATATGTGGGTAGAAGGCCCCGTATCTTGGAAGACCAAACGTTAGACTTCTGTATCATTTGGCTCCTTCACGGAAGAAATTAAGAGATGAGAGATGCGAACAAATAAAATGATCCATAACATCTATCTACAACAGCCTGTCTGCATGAATTTAATCACCTTGATATTTAGATGATCCTTATGGACGAGGAGCATAATAACAATCTGTTTTTTGTTTATTTCCTGTGGTTGCTTTGTTCTTTATTGAAATTAGACTATTTTTAGGAAAAGAATAAAATGTTGATCTATCTATTAAACTAAAGCATTGTTATTAGTCTTGAATAATGACATGTATCGGCCCCCTAAAACACTAATGTGATATTGTGCATAGCTGGATAACCGCTATTCTGAATTTTTTTATATGAATTGCATAATTTATACAATATACATATAAGTGCATAAAAAGTTAAAATGAATACTCAAAATTTTTTACATATTCATAAATACAAATAAAAAATCATTAATCTTAAGGAAAACATATAAGTAAATAGCAAGGAGAGAACTTGGGCATAATAATGAGTTTGGGTCTTTGGGAGACAAATGACACAAAAAACACTTAGACTTGAGAGATCAGAAAATTAGAACAAGGATAGAACTCACGATAAAAAAACAAAATAAATAAATAAATAGAAAGTTCGGAAACAATAATACAAAGAAAAAGAGAATTTAAAAAAAAAGAGGACATGGAGAGAAGAAGAGCAACATGTGGGACAGTGAGGACAAAAGGGAACGCAGGGCACTTGGCTGAAAATGCAGAGTCAGTGGAAAGAGGGCATGGGTTTCCCTGAATAAGTCAGGTGCTGATCAGAAAATATCAGGTCCTGGCTTGAAAATTGCCAAAGAGCAGTGGGTTGATGAATCACATAGTTACACAGGGTCATAGAGAAGAGAGAGTGCAAAAATGAGAAGAGGAATGAAGGATTTGTCTTTTCTCCCAAAACCTTTTGAAACCCATTTTATTTTTGACTTGAAAACCCCAAAATATCCCCAAAATAAACATTAAAATTTTGGGCATATTTCAGTTTTTGAATGTCTTTAGGATAGCAGCCCAACTGCTGGCAATACACTATCTTTTTTGCCACTAAAGCCGCTGTGACAGTCATAGACTATTGTGCTTGACAACCTTGATCTTGGAATAATTTTTTTTAACTTGTGCTTATCGCAACAAAAATATGAAGTACAAAATAAAATATAAGTAGTTTTCTCTTTGGGCTATCGCTTGAAATTTGCAAACCATTTTCATCTATATCTTCTTTTGTTTTCCTTACCTTTATTAAAGCCATATCTCTTACATAATTTTGCAACACATATAATGTATATTGCATTCATCTGTTCATCTGTCCAAATAGTGCTTGCTGCTTCTTATTATGTTGCTTTCCTTTTTTGAAAATGGAGTTTATTGATTTCATTTAACTCCCCTTTGTTCACTGAATGGATGCTGACACACCACCTTTGAAGTTAGATTTAGGAGATATTGTCACACTTATCTTCTTATATCTTGGCAGGATAATTTCATTATTTGTACAAATTGTTTCACTAATGGAAATTATGGGGAGAAAAGGTCTGCAGAGGATTTTGTATTAAGTGAGTCAACTGAAAATAATGGCAAACATGGTACTGTCTGGACTGAGGGAGAAACTCTTCTCCTTTTAGAGTCTGTTTTGAAGCATGGGGATGACTGGGACCTTGTTGCTCAAAGTGTTCAAACCAAGACTAAACTTGATTGTATCTCAAAACTCATTGAGCTGCCTTTTGGGGAGCTCATGTTGGGCCCTGCTCACAGAAATGGTAACAATAACAGTGCTAATGGCATTATGAACAATGCAAAACAAGTTCAGTCATCTTCATCTGACCACCAAGAAATTTCAAAGACGAAGGATCAATCTCCTGATGATCTTACAAATGAAAATGAGCAGAATGGAGATGCTATGCAAGAAAGTCCTTCAAAAAGACAACGTGTTGCTGCCCTTTCAGATTCCAGCACTTCGCTCATGAAGCAGGTGAGAATCTTGAATTTTATATCCTTATGTTATAAGCATAACATACCTAGTATGGTTTTCCAAATGTGATTGCATTTCCCTTGTTGCTGTTTGTTGTGGAGTTTTGTCTTAAGTGTACCATACCTAGATTTTGGGAAAGACTCATGTCTGTGGAGATGCTTCTTTGGTTGCCAGTTGCCATGACATCTCTAGTATAGATTGACCAGGGAAAAGAACATGTGATATCATTTGAACCTTATCCATTACAATATCTTCATTTTGGTTGGCTGTATTCTTTTTCCTTTCTTTTTTTGTTTAAATTTTTTGGAAGGAGAAGGGGGTTGAATCAGTTATTTGCTTTCACCTTCATTGCTATGACTGTGATTTAATCGTGTTTTGAATTAGGTGGGACTGATCTCTACTGTGGTTGACCCTCATATCGCAGCTGCTGCAGCTGATGCTGCTGTTTCAGCACTTTGTGAAGAAAACTTGTGTCCAAGGGAGATATTTGATGTTGAAGAGGACTATGCTTCTCATGTGAACTCTGTGAATAGTTATTCAGAAAGGTCAACCATAAACCTATAAGTTTACATTCATTTATCCTTCAGATTTTGCTAGACAGTAACTTACTCTTAAATTGAGCCTTCTCTTAATTCAATCTTTATACTTGCTATTATGTGTGTCAGATCCCTTGAGGGTGAAGGTTTAGATATGGAGAGGTCCACTCATTCAGGTATTTTTGTTTGTTTGTGTATAAAAATCATATTATGATATTTCTTTTGACAAGCTCTATAATTTTTCAAGTAGATTTGAGTGTGGCCCAAAATTTATCTAGGTTCTTAGAAACACATGAAACAAAAAATTATTGCCCCCCTCAATTGTAAGTTATATAGATAATGATGATGTTGATGATACTTGGCTTTATTTTTCTTTATAACTTTTGCATGTTAGACTTCTCAATACTTACAATACTAGATTAATTTGTCATTTATAGGTAGATATTTTGTAGGAGACTATCTTAGGAGGGCAATGGTTACTCAATGGTGAGCTCATTTGCCATATTTTAAGAGGGACAATCTTAGACTTTCGCTCTCCTTATATATGTCAAACAGGGGCAAAAGGGCAAGTTTTTTCTCCCTTCTTGAAAGTTGGAATGCTTTTTAAGAGGGTTAATCTTGGGATTTTGCCTCCTTTTTATATTTGTGAAAGTTGGAAACCCACCTCTGTCTCGAACCCTCCATCTCTGTTCATTCGTTTTCTTGCTTCGTCCTTCATCTCCAGCGTCACTTTCTAGTGCAAGTCACTATTTTCCGCCAAGTTCCAATCGTTGTTTTCATTTCCAGCAAAATCCAACTTATTTCTAACTTTGAGTAGAGACATTTTCCAGTGGTTTTCTTCATCTCCGGTGTAACCCAAGCTATTTCTGACGAAATGCAAACTTTTTCCGATGATAGTGAGACATTTTTAGTGAGCGTTAGAGCTTTTTCCGGTGATTAAACACTACACTCTTTGATCTATTTTCCTTCTCTATTTTGATTGTCTTTATAATAGTGGTCATCCTGCTATCCTGTTGTAATGGTTTTGGGTTCAGCTGCACCGTGATGCTATCTGAGATTGACTAAGATTGACTACTATGTTATTCTTGAAGGCAGCTAAAAACACTCTCTTAGATGTGCATTTAGAATTTTAATGGGATTAAGGACCTAGAAGTTCCTCAATTAGCTAAGCCCACAGCCCCAAACCCAAGGTCCTATGAGTATATTCTTGCAGGCCTAAAGCATCAATGGCTGTTTAGAAAGTGCAGAATGGGTTAGTAAGGAGGATGTGATGATGTAAGGGAGTTAGTTAGATAGAGAAGGTGAATCTGATTTAAAAGGGAAAGGATGGTTTAGGTGGGATTATGATGCAATTTTCTACTTTTCTCTAAGCACATAGCTTGGGCTATGAGAAATCCTTCATAGCTGGGAGCATTCTGCTTTTTTCTCTATCTATTCCCAGTTCTTCCAGATAGGAATCATTCCTGTTAGATATTCAGTTACCCATTTTACGGTGAAGGTTGCTTACTTTAAAATGAACTAATAAACTTGAGGATGGAGTGGAGAAAACTATATAGAAAATGGGGATAGGAAGGTGACTGGTTTAAAATAATAATATCCAGAAGACACAAAAAAAAGTGGAGGGTTAAAAATAATGAATAAATATTCTAAGGCTAAGTGTGCTAATTTACAACTTGATCTTTCCTTGTTTTTACTTTCCTGTTTCCTTTTACTGTGGGGACATTTATGGGCATGGTTTAGTATTTTTCTTGAACAAATTTTATTGTGATAATGTTGAGAAATTACATTGTGAAATATTGATTTCTGGCTGTGATTATTTTGAAGATTTAGTATGGCTCCCCCAATTGTAACATTTATTTATGTTGTCACTGGTCCTTTGCTTATACCAAAGTTGGGTTTGCTTCTGACATGAAAGATATAGTGCTTTATTGTTTTTTTTTAAATGAATAACAACATTCATTTATCCTATTTTTTTGGTATCTTTAGTACGTGTATGTGTGTGTATTTGCGAATAAACACTGGTCATGAAGTATTGCTGCTTATCACCTTTAATGTGAGTTTACCCTCGCAGAAGTGGATGACGGATGGTCGAAGGATGGCATACCATTGACACTGCGTGTAAGAGCTGCCATTGCAACTGCTCTTGGAGCTGCTGCTGCTCGAGCAAAGTTGCTGGCAGACCAGGAAGAGAGAGAGATTGAGCATTTAGTTGCAACTATAATTGAAGCACAGGTTCCCTAGTTCATAATTTTTTTTATGTTTTCAATTTCTGACTTTTTTCAAATTTCTCTGGTTCAGGTATCCATTTCGGGGATTAACTGATTTTTCTTTGCTTATTTGTTAACTAGATTGAGAAATTGCAACGCAAGGTTAAGCATTTTGATGATCTGGAGCTGTTGATGGAAAAAGAACACACTGAAATGGAAAATGTAGAAGATTCTCTCTTGACTGAACGGATTGATGTGTTACGGCAAACATTTAGATCTGGAATCACTAGATGGAAGGATTATTCTTATGTAAAATCTTAGATCAGTTTGTATGTACGCGTATAGTTTTGGTGCTCGATGGCGTACAATTGGACTATCATTTTACATCAGGGCCAATGATGTACTGTGTAATTTATTATTAATTATACCATCGAACCCTCCAGACTCCATTAATTAGGTAACGGCTTTTAGAAGGTTCTATCTTAGATACCATAGAACCGTTTTCGGGAAGTTGACCTAGTTTTGAAAACTTTTCCGAGTAATTGTATTGTAACCCGTACCTCTGCAATTTCGACTTATTAAATTAAGCTGAGAAACAAAAAGTCAAGAAAACATGAGAAGCAAAGAGAAAATGGTATTTTCAACTCAACCATGCGTACCAGATCTTTTCCTACATGCTTATATAAAGAGTGTTTGGGTCCGCACTTTTGGAGGTTTCATTTTCACAGACGAGCTCATTCTTGGGCCAGTACCAAGTTTTGTCATTGATCTATCTGCGAAAATACTCGTCTTAGCAATCTTGAGTGCCTGTGGATTTTGGCTCTTTTATTTAGGGGGCCGAAACGATCTCCATTTTGCACAAGATTGTGTGGAAATATTGAGTGAATGACCAAATTAGTCCTCAGTGTTTATCATTTATCTCCTTTTTGTATCAAAACATAATTATTAGTCTAACATAAAAATATGATCCATGTTCATCCTTAATGTCAACTTTTCTTTGTTAGACAACAAGCATACATGATAACATTCATATGTTGCGCTCACGTGGCCTTTTAAAACTTTGTACTTAAAATTCCTTAATTTTCATTCCTAACTCGGGAAAACCCAATATATCTTTAAATTTTACATAGATTCATACGTTGTTTTTGTAATATTGAGGGGTAATTGATGTGCTTATGTTTTCCCTTGAAATTAATTGCCCTTGGATACATGCAGGGAAAAATTTGATGCAATACCACAAACCTTAGGTACACATATACAGTATTTTTATATTAATATGTAACAAGGTAATTGCTTATTTTTACATTCATATGGGTGATAAGACTGTATTTTTGTATATTTTTATAACTTATATATTTATATTTGATTATTATTTTAAGTATATTTTACACTAACTTATACATTAATTGTGAAGATTAATATAAGAAGATTACAATTAAGTTTTTGGTGCATTTTGAGCATAAATTAATTGAAAAATAAGGTATTGCTATAGTTAGCACGCCCAAATTCCAGCAACTAGCACAAGAGTACTTTAACCACATGCATGGTTGTGCTTATGACCTTGCACAGTTGTGCTCAAATGCGGGAAGTCTAAATCTTAAGCAATTTTATAATTTTTAAACCCTATAAAAGAGACATAGAGGGAGCAACTTAGGCATCATTTACCAATCCTTTCACATCCGGTTTTCATCTCATCCCTTTCACACCTTTATCACATCTCTTTCACATCTTCAACCTTATTACTGACTAGTCGCTGACAACTATTAAAGTTTTGAGAGCGCGTTAGATCAAAAGCTCTCATTATTTCTTTTTTATTGGAGACTCTTCTAGTTTGTATTTACTTTTTAATTTCTATAGATTTGTTTAGTGTTGTTTTGATTTCTTTTTATATTATATCTAGCTAAACCCATAGCTAAGCTATGCTAAATTATTTGCATAACTTTATGAAATATTTTTTTATTAATAATAATTTCACATTTCCTTTTTTGATTGGTCTTTACCCTGTTGTGTTATATTTGTATGTTTAGAATTGACAACTTTTAAACATATCATAATTAATTATATCATAGGCAACTATATCACATATAGGTAATGGATCTATAGGATAAAATAAAATAAAAGATTAGGTAAACCAAACTAATCTTTCTCTTTCAATCGTTATTAAATTAACAACTCATAAGCTCTTTATACTTTCTCTTCCTTTTACCTTATATGACCATCGAGGGTAATAGTTTAGGAAAAAGACTGTTAACATTGTATGATCATTTAGTGTTAATAGCTTTAGTATGAGTGATTGACAATTATAAAAAAGCTGAGATTAGAATTGATTTAAAAGAGAATATAAAGAATTGTAAAGATGAAATCATACGTCTTAAGTTCTTCTTGATTAGTTTAGTATAAGAGGTTATACTATTTTTAATTCTATTTTAATCACTTTCATATTTGAATTTTTTTTATTTAATTTCATATCCTTTAAGTTCAAATAATTGAATTAGAAAATTCTTAATAATTGAAAACAATAATTGTGGGACGATATTTTGAAAACTTATTTTTAGAACTCTTTATTACTTTTCGACAATGGGCCCAAATATAAATACACCAGAAAGGATTGTTGCATTCTCTTCATTGCCTTTTGAGCTTTGTCTTTTAATTGACCATTACTCTTACTTGTTTTAGAATCCCACTACATTACCACTCATATGACCAACAAATTATTCTATTCATCTACTTGTTAATGTCGAACCTATAAATGTAAAATCATATTGATACCTACACTTCCAAAAACAAGAAATTGAAGGACAAGTTGATGAGATGTTAAGGAATGGACTCATTGAACCTAGTTGTAGTCCATTTTCCTCTCTTGTTCTATTGGTAAAAAATAAAGGATGGAACTTGGCGATTCTGTGTTGATTACCACGCTCTCAATGCTATAACAATTAATAATCAATTTCCTATTCCAACTATCAATGAACTTTTGGATGAATTAGGGCATGCTAGCCAATTTTCTAAATTAGACCTTGCACAAGGCTTCCATCAAATTTGAATGAGAATAGACAATATCTCTTAGACAACTTTTTACACTCACCAAAGGCACTATGATTGCATAGTTATGCTGTTTGGACTCTTGAATACACTTCAACTTTCAGGCAATAATGAATGACTTGTTCAAGCCATTCCTTCATAAGTTTGTGCTCTTTTTTAAATGATATTTTTGTGTTCAGTACACATTAACTCAACACTTATAACACCTTGAGATGGTTTTTAAAAACTTTAGGAAGGTATATTTTTTCTCAAACATGCTAAATGTGCAATTGGCCAACGAATGATCGAATGCTTAGGGCATATCGTTTCTAATTAGGGCATTGCACCTAAGCCATCTAAAATTCAAGCCATGCAAGACTGACCTATTCTTACTTCTTTCTAATAATTACTTGGTTCTCTTTTTATAAATTTTAATTATGTTGTCTTTTATATTTGGTTATATTTTAACTAATATTAGATTGATTTTTTTAAAATTTTTTATTTGATTAATTTTTTTTCATTTTTAAAACAATCATATACATTCTTTAATAAGAAAGAGTATTATTCATAAGTTCAAAGATATATTAAAGAAAAAATGCATTCCTTAAAAAAATTCAATATCAAAGAATAGAAATAAATTGTTATTGAAAATATAGTCATTTTATATTGCAATTTTACACCACAGCTAACATGAAAAAAATAAACTTTAACAATAATATAATTTTTATTATATCTTTGAGTCTGTGAACTAGAATATGTTAAAAATTGTTTTGAAAATAATATTTTAATATGTCTTTTGTCATAAAAATTTACTATAAAAAATTATATAATAATTTTTATTTAATTTATTAATTAATTTATTAATTTTTTATTTAACAAGTAGATATAATTGGAATGGTTATGCACACAAGTCTAATTGAAAAAAAAAAAACTATTCAAGACAAGGTTAATACCATAATATTTCAATTACAAAATATAAGATATAAACAACAATTTTAATGTTAGAAACTACAAATATTTATAAGAAAATATTTTAATTTTTTAAAAATTATTTGTAGAAAAAATAAAGTAATAATATGATATAATTATATTTTTCTATTTGAATATATAACAAAAGAGAATTTGTCTAGAGTTTCAAACATCAATGTTATAATATTTAATATTTACGTGTATTATCATCTTTACATGTATTATTATGAAGAAATCTTAAAATAACCATATTATTATATTTTTAAAATTTATTTATTTAAATACATTATATATGAGTGTGGATAAAATATATATAATTGATGCATAATATTCAACAAAGATTTATATCATTGTTGATATAAAAAAATTACTCATTTATAAATTTATTTAAATATAAAAATTTTAAAAAAAATTTCATTGTAATAATTATTATAATACTTTATATTTTTAATTAAAAATTAATTATTTATTATTACTTCATTACATAGATTTCAATGATGTACATATTATTCAAAATATTGATTTTATAAGATTTATAATTATTCATGAGCATAATAATTTCATGAACATTCCTCAAATCTTAATTATGACATATCAAAAAGTAATATGATAAATTTAAATTTTTTTAATATTTTTTCTTTCTTATTTTAGAGTTACACGACACATTAAAAATCCTTTAACTAAATTTATTGTTTTAATAAAATATTCACATATGATGTTCTTGATTTGGTATTATGTTTCTTTCTATGAATTTGAAATGGAACAGTTTCTATAAAGATGTTTGAGTAGTAGTAACAAGGTAATTAATTTGTTAATATACTTAAATACTATGTGTTCTAATGTTTTAATTTTAACATTTAAATTAAATCAATTATATATCATTATTTTAATTTATATTCATTATAAGTATATTTATTTTATTTGATAAAGTTATTACACAACTGACATTAAAAGACCTTATCATATTATTTGAAATTGTAAATAAATATGTAAAAGTTTAACCTCCTTAAAAGTCTAACCATATAATTAATTGTATAAATAAAACATATACCTATTTTTATATGTAATAATTTTTTTTAAAGGAAGATAGTGATGATATAAAGTTGTCTCCATTTAAATATTATCGATACTTTACATATTTTATTAAGTAAAAATGAATACTACTTTAAAAACATAAAAGATAATTTCACAATAAATAAAATTTAGAAGTTAGTAGTGGAGGTAATAAATAAAATAATATTATAATATTTTTATTTATATTTTATAATATAAATAAGAAAAAAATTATTTTTAATTATTTAATATTTTCATAATGTGAAGGAAGAAAATTTGGATAATGCAAGTATAAAAATTAAAGAAAATACCTAAGAAATAAGATTTAAAAGATTAAATGCTTTAAGATTTTGTACGATTTAAAAAATAAAATCTAATTAATATTTTTATGTTTTATTAAGATATTTAATTATATATATATATATATATATATTATTCTTAGTTTATTATTGTTATATATATTATCACTTTAATATAAATTTTATTATTAATATAATATTTATCTAAATTTTATATGTAATTTATCTTTTACATATCAATATGTTGTAATTTTAATTGATATACAGAATAATTTTTTACGATAAGTAATAACATTCTTTTCTTTTAGAATCTACTTGTTCTTAATTCAATTTTTTAATTATTGAATATTATAATTATAATGATAAATTTAAATTTATAAAATAAAATATAATTAATAATTTTTTCCATGAATCTCTTGCAGTAATTTATTTGTTATTAAATATTATAGCAATGATTAGATATTTAAATTTTTTAAATTAAATATAATTAATTACAATAATTAAAATTATTTAAATATAATAATAATATAATATATTCAGAAAACATATAAATATTATTTTTTATTAAAATTTTATAAATTAAGTTTAACTATTATATTTATTATATATATATATATATAATTTATTTCAAAAGTTAATAAAAGTTGTTTATTTTTAAATTTTTTTTCATATTAAAAATAAATATTTATTATTTTAAAATTATTTTTAAACAAATTATTTAATAAAACTGTAAATAAACTCATACGATTCACAGCCACGTATATCAAGCACACTTAATAAGTTAACTTGTTATTGAGAATAAAAAGTTCACAGTGGGTAAAATTATAATTTTTATTAGATATATATATCATTTTTCCCCCTTCCTTCGTGCTAATTAGTGGGGTTCCGGAGGCATGAAATTACTGATGAATAACATTTAATAAAAAAGAATTCGTTTTAACAAAAATAATGTAATAAAAAATTAAACTAAAATTTAAAAAAAGTGAAGAGATTAAAGTAAAAATAAAAATAAAAATAAAAAGATGGTCGAAGGTATAAGGCCTTACGATGGCATAGAAAAGGGAAGTGATTTCATTTTATTGACAAATAAATATAAAAGAAAAAAACAATTAAACGGGGATTTCAACCTAAGCAGATGCAAAGGTTCCCCTCAGATCCAGATGTGCATGATGCACTCATAAACTTATCCTTGAGAATTTTCTGGCATTCAGCAATGCACTGTGTAAGTATGCAAGGCTTCATTGGAATGCCAAATGCGCACTCCGCAGTTTCAATCTCCATCACCAACATAACCCCCATTGTCACCACCAACATCACACCCAACTTCTTACCAAAATTTTCTGCCATTGAACAACGATTCGCTTCCGCTTCAAAATTTTCCAAACTTTCTCTCTTCTCAAAATCGATTTTGATCACTTCGATATGTTCAAGCAGCAACTGCTTCATCCCTATTTATAGACCTGAAAATAAAATATTTTATTTATATGCATTTCTTTTAAATTATATGGCCGTTACTTTTTTCTAATAAACATTGTTTTTTATTAGGAAAAAACAGTCAAACCACCATTAAATTTCACATTAAATTTGTGTGGTTTTTTTAATTGAAAAAAATCTGCTTTATTCGGAATCATAAAACTATCATTAATAATAGCTTTTATTTTATAATGCTTATACTTTTATTGATATAGTAAATTACAAAAATCTTACGCAAAAAAACAATTTTATTTAATTTAAAAATATTTATAATATAGTAAATCTTTTAATAATTTTGTATTCACAATTAAATTTGAAATTATTTAGGAGAAATCAAATATGTAATACTTGCATTAATCCCATTAGTTATTTGTGCATTTTCAATGTTTGTTTATTTATTATGTCCGTATGCTCGGGTGTGTGTTTATGGGTCTAACTCTTTCTTCTTCAGATAAAAAAAACATCTTTTAAAATGATTTTTCTCAAATTTTAAACATTAAATAAAAATATTACTTTTCTTAAGAAGACAAACGACAGCTAATATCAAATCATCAGTAGTCAATATCAATAATTATCGTGTTAATGATAAATTCAAATTTTGAGTTAATAAGTCAAATTAGTTCTTAAGTTACACTATTTTTAAAATTTTTACTTTTTTCTCTTAAAACATTTTAAAAATTTTATCTTTCTTAATTTAATTTTATATAAATAAAATCTTCCATTTTGATTTTAATGACATCTTCTTCGGTAATACCTTATTCTTTTTTAAGTCAATATTTCTTCATATATTCTTAAATTTTATATTGTACGCATAAATAAAAATTCTGTTATTGAGTATATTATTTTTGTTACGTAGAATCTTGTTTTATCATTTAGTAACAACTGACATAATTTTTATTTATATCATTATTACTTTTAAAATTTTTAAGGTGATTACATACCATATTTGTTTATTTTAAATACGTATTTTTTTTTCCAATTTCTATTACAGCACATTAAATTTATTTATTTTGTCTAATTTTTTTCTCTCAAAATACATACCTTCAGAAAATATGAAAAATACCTTTTAAAAATTTATTTATATTTATTTTTTATTTCAAAAATTCATGATCGGTAATTACATATTTATTTGTTTAAGAAACATAAAATCATATTTAAAAAAAATCTGAAAACTCATATAAGATTTTAATAATATTTTTACCTTAAATTAAAGTACATATTGACCATGTAAAAAAGTATTAATATGTTTTTTTTATCATTTTTTGACCAAAGTTGAATATTTGACCCCGAATAAAAAAGGTTATAAAGTATTTTTAAAATATATAATAATAAATATATCTAACATTAATGCTTTATTTGGTGAGTACATGATTTAGTAACTAAAGAAAAAATATATAAAAAATATAAAGAAATTATATTCATAAAATAAAAGTGTGATTCTTACTTCGAAGGAAAGAAAACAGTAAGAGAAAGGATGGTAGCTTTGTAATAATGATAAAAGTATTCAACATTTTATTTTATCTCATAATAATTATAATTATGCTAGTACACTTATATACATATTTTTATATTTAAACATAATACAATAAATATACTTCAAAAACTTTAATAAAAATTTGCAAGATCGAGTACTAATAAGAAAAAAAAATCAAAAATTATAATGGATATATTTAATGTTTTACTAATGACATGGATCATAATACTGTTACACATATGAGGTAAAAAAAAGAAGTTAAAGTTTGTATTAATGTAACCCTTGTCTTATATTGAGGATAATATATATATATATATAATAGAGAAGAATTTTCTTACACTAGTATAAGTTTAAAAACTCTTATACTCAATTTGAGCCTTCTATTTAATTTAAATCTAACAGTCAGTGAAGTAATAAATTATAATTCGTGAGATTTAAGTTAAATAAAAGACTCAGATTGGGTGTAAGAATTTTTAAACTTATACCGTTATAAGAAGATCTTACCCCATATATAATATTTGATTAATATATTATTTAAGATACTAATATAATATATATTAAAATTAGTTTTAAATAGATATTTTAAAGTATTTTTTATGGCTTTAAGACTCAACCTCTGTTTTAAGAGAGAGAATGACTAGGATTTCTTATCTTAGGGTTCCCTTGTTCACCTTAAGTGTCATTGTGGCTTGGAGCACATTAATATTCCAAAAAGGGTTTGTATCCTTGACATGTCTGCTTCAATGAGTTTTTATAAGATAAAGCGCCTTGAAGCGAAGAAGTGTTTGATAGAGTTGTTAGACCTAATAATCCAAAATACAAAGAAAGTCAAAGAAGATTCTGAGTTTTCCGTGGAGGATTTGCACTTGTGCCACCTTTGGAGATCCTTTTGCGACCTAGGTGTTCTCTAAACCTATCTTTCCTACATTTGTTTTCTATAAAAATAAAGTGTTAGAATTTAAAAACTTAGATCTTAAATTAGGAGATGATGAAATAATTAAATTTGTTCTTAAGGACTTGAATATTGTTCTTGAATATGACGATCCTAAATTTTTTTTAATAATATTGAGAATCTATATCTAGATCTAAAGATCCCCTTAGAAGATTATGAGTTGTGGTGGTTCCTATAGAAATTCACTCTAATAGTCAAACTCTTAGAAAAATTAATTAGTTTTAACTACTTAAACAAAAGACTAAGTAATATTTTTTGAGAAAAATGGTCCTTTTAAGATTTTAGATCTCAATAATAACTTTTTGTTGGTAAAATTTGATAATATTGAGGAATATAAACATGCATTATTTGAGGGTCCTTGATTTATTTTGGATCATTGCCTTCTTGTTCAAAGATAGAGACATTTATTTAGGCCAAAAGATTATATAACCTTAGGAAGGTCGTTGTATGGGTTCGTATTCTTGACCTTTCCTTAAAACTTTATAATGAGAAGTTCTTGTGGTAGGCTGGAACTTGCCTGAGATCAATGTTGAAAGTTGATCTCCATACTTCCTTGCTTTCTAAAGGCATATTTGTCAAGATTTGCATAGAGATACATTTAAGAAAGAAACTGATTTTTTCTTTTAAAATCTTAGGTTAAGAATTCAAGGTAAAGTATGAAGGACTGCGTCTCATTTACTTCAAATGAGAAAGATATGGGCATAGATCGGAGGCTTGCATTGAAATGATTAAACATAATCAAGATAACATATTAATTGGTATTTGTTAACAATTATGTTATAACATTTTTTATATATATATTGAACTTATAAGAGTAAAAAATATATATGAAATTTTGTTATCATTGTATAAAAATATTTCTTAAAAGCTTACCATTATAGTGTAACATACTCTTTCAAATATAGAGAATTTTTTTAAATGAAAAATTTTATATTTTTTTCTTACATGTTGATCTATCTATAATAATTAGGAGGGACAAATTAGATATTAATAAATTACTATTTACATAAAACACTAATAAATAGTATAAATAAAACTTTATTATGCAACAAAAGTTTTTAATGAGCAATATATCAACTCTATCCTTGCTTCCTGCAATACTTTAAAACTTTTGATGAACAATATATATTTTTTATAATATCATGAAATGAAATTATACATGTTTTACAATACTTATTAACTAGTCTTATTTTGTTCACAAATTAAATACTCATATTTAAAAAAAAACTCATTCATAAATAAAAACATTCAAATTTTTAGAATCAATATACTTTTATATATTTAATCAAACTAAAAATCAAATTAATAAGAAGAACTCTCAAATGTGTGTTTAATATCTTAATTTGTTTGAAATAAGAAATTTTTCCTTTTCTTTTCTAAGAACACTGACTCTTTATCTCTAATCTTGTTAATGAATATTTAGATATTAAGCCTATTAACTAGCTTGGTAATTATTTAGGGATTTTTATTCTTCACCAGAAACTTACTAGAGGTCACTTCTCTTCCATTCTGAACAAAATCAGAAAAAAATTGGCCTTTTAGAAAATAAACTCTCTCTCCCTTACTGGTAGAGTCACTCTAACCCTGACTAGCCTAATGAGTATACCCTTCTACATTATGCAGTCCTTTGTTCTCCCTTCCTCTGTTTGTAATGAGATTAGTAGCTTGTGTAGGAAGTTTATTTGAGGTCCCTTGGAAAGTGTCATCTAATTGGGTGGTAGTTTATTTGTAAGCCTAAAGTTAAGGGTGGCCTGGGTTTTAAAGATTTACATCTACTTAACAAAAGTTATATGATGAAATTTTGTTAGAGGATGGCAACCTCCCGTTCTGATTTATAGGTCCAAGTTTTGAGATATAAATATAATTTTTAGTCCTGACCAAACTTTAGGAGTTAAGAAAGTGTCCAACCAATCTTATTTATGGAAAAATCTCATGATCAATTTTCTTAAGGTCTGGGATGGGTTGTGCAGGATGGTATGTTCATCAAGTTCTCGACAGACAAATGGATTTCAAATATAGATGAATTAATTAATCATGTTATAACCCTTGTTTCTAACCATGATTTAATTTCTCTTGTTGCTTTATTCTTGAACCAGGGTAGTTAGGATCGGAAGAAAATTAGGGTCTTTATTCCTGATCACATAAGAAATTCTATAATCCTGATTAAGCCCCTGCTAGATTTAGAGGTCGTAATTTTGCTTTTTGGAATTTGTCTTCTAATGATATTTTTAATCCTAAATCTACTTACTCCTTGCTAATCAATAGTGTTCCTGCCCATCTTGATAGTAATGAGTTGTTTAAAACTATTTAGGACTGGAATGGTCCCCCCAAAGTGACTTTTCTACTATGGAAAGTTACTCGTAAAAAATTATTCACAAATAAGAAAAGATTAAATAGAGGTATGAGTGAGTCTCCCATTTGCTCCAAATTTTTGGAGATGGGCCTGAAACCATTATACATGTGTTAAGAGATTATATTTTTGCTAAGAAAGTTGGGAGAATTTTATTATAGCTGACCAGTGAATGTTATTTTTTAGTTATGGTATTTTTACCTGGTTGTCTTCCAATCTGTCTAAATCATGTAGTAAGTATTTTCATAATTGGCCTACCATCTTTGATACCATTATTTGGCATATTTTGAGGGATTGGAATTGTTTTATTTTTTAGAATATTTCTGACCAACCTCATTGTTTAACTTTAAAAGCCCTTTATGATGCTGATTATTACTTTTCTTAGTGTGGCAGGAATGTTTCTCTGTCTTAATCCAGCTTTGTTATGGAACCAAAGTTGATTAAGTGGACTCCTCCTCTTGCTAATCACCTCAAGTTAAATATGGATGGAACAATGTCCAAATCTAGTAATGAGGTTGCCTGTGGTGGATTGGTTCGTGACAGCAATGGCAGATTCGTTATAGGTTTTTGTAGCAGCCTAGTCCCCTACTCCCCCCTCTCTGTTGGACTTTGGGGTATTTTACTAGGTATCCAGTTGACAGCTTCTTCTTAGGCTCAAATAATTTGGATTGAGAGCGATTCTAAAGAGGCTATCAACCTTGTGTTAAAAGTTCCTTCCTTTTCTCATCCACTATTTTTTCTTTTATGTAACATTACAGAGGTTTAATCTCATTTGCAAAGAAGCAAATTATTGTGTTGATTTCTTAGCCAAATTAGGACTAGAGCTTCTCTCCCTCCTTTTCCTAGTTTAAGGCCTCTGTCCTCTCTTTGGCTTTTACTTAATAGAGATATTAGTTGTCTGAATTATCCTAGGCTTTTTACCTAATTTTGTTATGTGTTTTGGACTTTGAAGCCTCCTTCAATAACAAAAAATAAAAAAATAAAAAATAAAATAAAATTAAATAACATAATATATAAATTTTCAATTCTTAATAATAATAATAATAATAATAATAATAATAAATGTCATATGAAAGAGAATTTGTAAATGTAAATTATGTTACATAATCTAAATATAAGTTTTGGAAAAGAAAAGAAAAAAAATCAAATCCACATTTCATTGTGATGTAATAATGCCGAGTTACCAAAGAAAAGACCATAAATATTAAGTTAACTTTTACAAAGTATACATTTAAGAATAAAACATACACTCACAAAATTTAGATAATGACTAAAGAAAAGGTAATAAATATTATGTTATTCACAGAGTATACATTACAAAAAATCAAAATGTAAAATTTGTAAAATATTTAAATAATGAATATCAAAATGTTTTTATAAAATTATTGAGATCACTTGTACATAAGTCAAGTCTAATTGATTAATATTTATTTATTTTTACTTTTGTAAGCATTTAACATAGCCTAATAAAAACTTAAATACAAAATTTAAAAAATTATAAAAATGTCACATGATATATATTTAATTTTTTGATGCATGTTTATCAGTCGCTCGGTGGTAGAGCATTCTGTTAATTGACTGGTCGTAAGTTTGAATCTTAGGCGAAGAGATTTGATTCATTTCAAAATTATGAGATGTGAATTTATGAACTTAATTAATCAACTCCAGCCCTAAAAAGTTAAAACATAATGTTTCCACAAGAGATTTTGAAATTATGCTTTGTAGCTATTTATCCATCACTACTTTAAAAAATTGTTGATCTTTATCTGTCATTCTAAAAGTTTTTAAAAAATTATTACCGTTTTTATACTATAAAGTTACTCTTTATAAAATTTTGAATTATTTTACACATTCATCTTAAGATATATAATTAATTATTGCAAGGTCTAATATTTAATAAGATAAAATCATAGTTTCTTCATAACTGACCTGCATATTAATATATAAAGTATATTTTATCTTTAATATTGAGAGTTAATGAATAAAATTAATAAACAAATTATATAAACTACGATATTAATTAATTTTTATTAAATTGTTTTAAATCATATTAAGTGATAAATAAAAAAACAGAGGGAATACTCTTGTGTAAGGAAAGGGCCTGTGACCCTTATCTTATTTTCAGCAAATTTATAATTAATCTGGTTTATTATTTAACCTTTTAATTAAAGTTACGCATCCCCCGTTTAGCTCACACATAGGTTTAATATTTTAACGTTTGTTTGATTTCTTGAACATTTGATACATGATTGGAGCTTGGGATTGATAGTCACATGTTACAATAGTGTTAAGGTTTTTTATTTTTATTTTTATCTAATATTGATACGTGACACTTTTTGGGACTCTAAATCACCACAAAGTTTCATATATATAATTGCATATAAGTACAGCAAGAACAATACTTGATAATATTGCACGTACATATCTAGAATAAACAAGTACACTTGAAAAACACACAAGTCCTTACAGGAATTACATATTCACCCGAAAGATGGGAACGGAGCTTCACCTTAGAAAGCTGTCTTATTTAAAACATAGCAACGCGAAGTAGTGATTCCATTTATATATATAAATTTCAACCTAAGCAAATGCAAAGCTTTCCTTGAGAGTTAGTTGCGCAAGATGCACTGATGAATTTTGCTTGTAGAATTTTCTTGCACTCAGAAATGCACTCAGGAAGTGTGCAAGGGTTGAGTGGAATGGCAAATGCGCACTCTACAAGTTGTAACTCCGAGACCAACATAAACATCACTGTGAACATCAAGATCACAGCCAAATTCTTAGCAAAATTTGCTGTTGCCATGGAAAACTATTAGCTTACCCTTGGGAATTTTAGAAACTTTTTCTCTCCTAAAACCGAGGTTGGTCACTTTGAGATATGCTAGCTTCAATTGGGTCATCCCTATATATAGACCTGAAAATAAGAATAGCTATTAATTGCTTTAAATATTGGCACAGGCGCATGAACTTTAGAAACAAAAAATATATGAAAAATTGTTTGTTATATGCATTATTTATTGTGCTCATTGCATCGATGTGTCTTTTCAGTTTTTATTAAAAGTTGTTTTTAAGGTCCTTTATAATTTATATATATATATATATATAAAAGGTCTCAAAACGATTGTTTGGTTAATCAAACCATTTTCAAACGACCACTAAATTTCCACCATAAAATCAGCAATGAGTTCATGTGGTTCTTTTGAATAAAAAAGGTCTATTCGAAAAAAAATGATAATTAATGTGGTTTATAAATGAAATCTTTTATCGAGATACTTCTAAAATATTAATTGTTTTTATTTTAAAATGCTTATGCTTTTAGTTGTGTATATTTAAATATCCACTCAAACCAAAATGCTTGGATTTAAGTGAATTTGATTTGATTTTGTAGTAATTATTTGACCTGGGAATTACATTATTTTTGTGGTTTTTTCTAAGGGTATGTTTGGGAGAGGGTTTTTCATTTGGTAAGTGAAAAACCAATCCCCCAAATTATTGTTGTAAAGTGTCAAAATAGACATTAGAATATCCAGTAACAGTATTTTGTTTTTGTACAGATAAATATTGACATAAAACTTAAGAGCACATGTTTAAGAGGTTTAATACAAATAAAAAGTTATTTTTAAGTACTTGATATTTTAAAAAATTATTCAAATATTGTTTTATTAAGAAAACTAACGACCATTGAATTTCACAAAAAATAAAATTCATTCGTGTGTTTAATTATTGGCAATTAAATCGGTAAATTTGATAATATGAAATCTTTTATCGAGACACTTTCAAAATATCGGTTGTTTTTTTTTTAAATGCTTATATATGCTTCTAGTTGTACGTATTAATTAAAATTCCATTCAAAATAAGTATGTTTGGATTTGAGTTAATTATTCTTTTTAAGTAATTTTTAAAAAATATTCTGTAAATCATCTTCTCAGTTTAAAGGTGAAAGATTAAATTCTCAATGTTGCTATGATGTCAAATGAGAATATCTCCTAACAATATCTTTTTTTATACAAAGGATCAAACTCAAATCCACGTGTTTAAGAGGTTAGGGCCCCTTTCACATCCTTATAATAAATAAAAAAATATTAACCATACACAGTAAAATTAATTTTTTAATACCTTAAATAAAATAAATTTAATTCAAATAATTTTTAATGCAATCTGAAACGTTAATTGAACACTTGCAATCGTAAATAAAATTCATGCGTTAATAAAAAAGACTGAGTATATGAAAATTGATCTAAACATAAGTTTAATTTAATCAATTATGAGATAATAATTAATTTAATTATAGAACACGTATGAATTTAATTATTTAGACGCGACGTCATTTGAAATTTTTAATTATCTAAATATGTGCTCTTATAGTAATATACATAAGTTTTATCCTTTATGTATATATTTTTAAAATAAAGTCTCACTTTAACGCTTAATTATGTCTTAATAAGAGTTTTAATATCTTACCTATTAAGGGAGAGAATTGGCTTAAAAATAATCGCAATATAACATTTGTTAATTAATTTGAAATTGCATTTGTATAACAGAGTTTGAATATAATGATATATTTCTTAAAAAAAAAAAATCTAACCAAGATTATTTTCCAATGATTCAATGGAGTACATAAATTAATTGAAAGATACGGTATATATTGAAACGAAAGGTACCCAATAATGTGATGAGGAGTTTACAGATTCTGTAATATAGAAGCTTCTACTATATTGGCTTAAGTGATAGACCATAGACCTATCCCACTTCAGTTTATTGTTGAATGCTTATGCTTATTGAGTTGTGAAAGAAGACCAATAGGATATAACGAGCTTATAAGTTAACGTTATAGCTATGATAATGCTCTTATGTTTTCCACGTGTAGTTTTTCTATTTTTGGTTTTATGTGCCAAACCCGGCAACCAATGTACAGTCGCCTAGCTTATGAGACGGTGTCACTCCCTCATTTGCATTTGGTTAATGTCTCCATTAGTGATCATACTTTAATAAGCAAGCCCTGATACCAATAATTGGAGCCACAAATGGTACGAAAACACCAACGCAGGTTAGCTATGTATAATAAGAATGCAATTATGTAAAAAATATGGGAACAAAGAATATAATTAACATGCCACTATAATACGTATGCTAATGTATAATATGTTGATAAATATTTGTTGGTTTCTTTGTCAGTCATGAGTGTAGGAAATGGTCTATCAACCCACGCCTTTTTGCCACCACAAAGTGTTTTGAGAATTATATACATGAAAAATAAATTATCTAATCGTTTGCATACTGTCATATAACGCAAAATATTATTTATTCTGCTTAGTGTATCTGATCAGGATACATCATTCGATATTGATGGACACGCATTGGTGCTCTGTTAGTGTAATTTTAAAATTATTTAAACAGATAAAAATTATTGAGTATTATAATAACCTTTGTTAGTGTAATTTTTGTTTAACATTTTTTTGTTAGTCTAGACTTTAATAATTTATTATTTGTTAAACAAAAATTATGCTAACAAAACTATCTTAGCGATTGACAACTTTTGGTTTGTTAATAAAAAATAATATTTGTAGTGAAATCTATGATTAAATTAAAAATTTTCATCGTATAAATATTTCTACAGACTTTTTTATTTATTTACGGACATTAAAGTTGATATTTTACATTTTTGAAATACGTTAAAAAATTATTTAATTATATTTTTATTATTCTTAATTTTTCAATAAGATTTAACATCAATAATTTAAATAATATGTAATTTTTAATTAATAGCTGGATCAATTAAAAAATAACTTCCTTTTCATTTTTTATATCTTTTAATTTTAAAAGGAATTAAATCTTGTATATAATTGTTGAAATAGATTCAGGTCGATTCATATCTTGATTGATAATTAACTTGTGAAAAATAATCAATCAATTAGAACTAACAATTCAAGAAGTTGTTCCTGCGAATTATCACATAACACGTAAAATAAATAGAAATAATGAAATTGAACTGTTTCAATGGTTATGCTAATGTTTAACTAGAAACACATTCAGTTTCAATTGTATTCTGTCGCCATTCACTAAATTAGCCAATAAAATCTTCTACCGGTGTACTGAAGATGCTAGTAGGACCAGTTTTGTTATCATATTCTTAATCTAAAAGGGGTAGGGATGGAGAGTAATATCCTACTTCAATACTTCTTGTTATCGTATTCAATTTTTGTCTTTATATTTTTTTCTATCTTCATTTTTGTCCTTGGTTTTATAATTTGACAATATGATTAGAGTTTTGTGGATTCTTTTAATTATTTTAGTATTCAATTTATATAACTAAAAACAAAGATAATTTTAATTTTAATTTTAGTGTATATATATATATAAGGTTATTTTAATAATTTTATAATAAATTCCTAGTAAAACGTAGACTTCAAGAAATATTTTTATTAGTCATATCCCCATTTTCATGGGTTAAAAATCTCCAAACTTGAGGCCACGTGCAAATTATGAAATAATCGATGCAACAATTGTCAAATTTATAAAAAAAAAATTGCCACTTTTAGGTAGAGGTATTGAGACAGTTAAGTCAAACTTGAATAACCTTATACATAATGTACGTGTGAGTTAGATTTTGAATTTATGTTAGTCCAGTTTAATTATGAAAAATTGATTAATCCATGTGAGTCATGTAGTTTAGGTTGATTTGCTAGTTCAAATATTTTATTTTTAACAATTTTCAGTATTTATTTATTTATATGATTTTATTTAGATTAGATATTCATGTTAAAAAATAATAAAAAATTGAATGGTAAAAAATATTTTGTAATAAGCTTAACCAAGTTAAAAATATATTAAAAATTAAATATTGATAAATAGTGTATTATATAAATTTCGATAATGAGAGAATAAAATAAAAAAATTTATTAATTTTTTTACCCTAACAAATTAATAATTTTATATAGGTGTCGTGTGTTTGTTAATTGTTACACTATTAATATACTAGTGAAGTAATTTTTCAAAGAAAAGAAAGTTAAGAAAAAAAAGAAAGAAAAAGAATGCAGGCCTTTTGGCCCACAATCTGGAATGGGTACGATTGGACTATCAAATTTGTATTATGAAATTTAATTAGCCTAACTTAGTATCTAAATCGATTGGCCCAAACAGATTAAATCGAATCACCACTATACTTGAAGATTTTAAGCTAAGACTATTGTTTGATAAAGTGATATAACTTAAAGTATGTCTATCAAAACTGAAAATGAAATTAGAACCAACTCTTCAAATCAGTTAGACAAGTAATGGAGAAATAGTTAATGATGAACGACGATAAGAGTAGATGGCTTAATGCAGTGATGAGTGGTAACATGTGTGCAAGAGACGTGGCGCCTGAAGTGGGTTTGATAACAAAAATAAGTTATTTCTAGCTTATTTGCTCATCTTAGAAATTTAATTTAACTAGCTTTTAGTTTCTTTTTTCGTTTTGGAAATGTTACTTTATGTATAGTTTAAACTTATAAGTTCTTATCTTTTTTTTTTTAATTCTCATTATTTTATTAAAATTTCTCCTATGTTTAGAGCCATAACACTCTTTCTCTCATCAGATACCATTTTTATAATATATAATAATAAAAACTACAATATAAATTTATATTATTTTATTCATTTAATTAAAAATTTGAAACATATAGGTACCAAATTTTAACTTATAATCAAGTAACTAAATACGATTACTTTTATTAGCTAGTTTACTAGTTAATTTTCTCACACATCTTTTATTTAGCTAATTAACCTTTTAGCTTGATCGCTAAATGATGATACATTGATACTAGTAGTAGTACGTAGATGGTCCGACGTAGTGGCGAATGGCAAAGCATGTGGAGATATGTGGCTTGGTGAGTGGACCACGTATACTATATGGACCATGTTTGGGCAATGACTCATAACACAATGACGTGACTCAATCTAGTGAACGATGGAGACATGCTAATAGGTACGCTGCTCTTGCTAACAATGCGTTTGGTTTGTTTATGAAAATTTTGTAAATCATTGGATGTTCAAAGAAGTGTGTTACTCCCATTCTCCTAAAAGAAAATACTAAAGAGTTCGGAGGAGTTCATATAATATCCTGAGAATGGAATTTGGTTTTACTTTTGCATGAGGCCAAGTTGAAATTACAGCACATATGTGGAAGATGACTGAAGAAAGAGATCACTTTACGTACACGATATGAGATGATTATACAACAAGGTGGTACTTAGATACATATATACACATACACAAAACATTAATTAAAACCAATAAACCAAATTAAAAGTGAAGCTGATTCAGAGGGCAGTTAAAAGAACTCAATACGCCTCCTGATCCCCCTGTTCTCGAACCATTACAGCAAAATCACAACCGCAATTTACGTTAGAATTTGATTAATCTAAATCCCATTTAATTAATTAGTTCATTTCAATTTGATCAAATGAAAATAGTAAGTTAATTAACTCACTTTCTTGGGTGTGATGAACTCCACGAACTTCTTCTTGGTCTTGCCCCCGTTGGGAGGCTTTTTGCTTTGTTGTTGGTTGCGGTGGACCTGGTGATGCTCCCTCTCCGTTGCATGTTTTCTTAATTGCTCTCTCACGAACCTTTCATACATATAAGCAGCCCCTTTGAACTGTGGCAACACCAACCATGCCACCATCAATAGCTTTACATCGTACCAAATTGGAATCCTGAAAATTTTAAAAATTTATTTTCAATCATTCCTACTATATTAATTAACAATTGCTAGGTACGAATATAACATCCATATAAATATTAATTAAGCACTTTCCGTTTGAATTAGATTATTTTGAGCGAATTAGTTATTTTTTCAACAGCTTTCTCATAAAGTTACAAAATAGTGATCAATTTACTTAAATAAAGAATCCAAAAGCCGATTGATTTTATAACACAGACAAAAGATAAGTTAAGTCATTAACAGACATATATCTACGGTTCAATCATGAAAATTAAGCTCAAACTCACCACTCTAAAATGGGTTCAAGAACCATTTCAGCAAGGGTGAGGAAGGAATAGATGATCCAATAAGCTAGCCATTGCTCGTCATCCAACTTGGAGGGGCTCTCTATTGCTACCACCGAAGCATACCTATAAGAGTAATAATAATTAAATAACAAATTACTATACTCATTTACTTAAGTTTATGTCTTTCTCTAACTAGACTCCAGAACAGCGAAAAAAGTATAGATAAAATGTTGGGTTGTGAATTAACACTGGTACTTACAAAGGGTACAATAACGTCAAAACCGGCCTGCAAAAAATTTATACACACAATTTATGGATTAGTAATTCAATCTATATAAAGATAAATAGACGAATGAATTATAGGAATCAGAACGAAAACAATAATAATAACGTAAGTCCTGGAAGCATACCCAGCAATGGAATGAAGCTGGGTAATCAAGGTCCAAAACTTGCCCATATGTTTGTATTATGTTTATATGTATGTTATGTTAGTCAGTTTCTGCAAGTGAATCTATCTGTCTAATGAGCTGAAGGACAAACGAGGTATTAGGATTAAAGAAAAGCGTATCGAAAAGAAGATGAAGAAATAGAAAGAGAGAAGCCAATTGAAAGAGTAAAGTGACGTTGAGGTCGGATAAAACAGCCAGAGTGAAAAGAAAGTGATCGAACAAGTGAAGTGAGAAAAGTTTATAGCTAAGAAAGAAAGAGGGGTCTCTCATAAAATATAAGATGTTTGTGAAGTGTGATGATCATTTAGTTAGAGGGAAGGGGGACAGAGGCGCCACGTGGGAAGAGAAGAGTGAGTATCGGATTCTGCCTTAAACGTGTCATGTTCAATCTAGCACCGTCCACACGACACATCATCTCATCTAAATATCTAATCTTATTTTTAATGTTTAATAATTAATACCATGACAATGTTACTTCGACATCAGTTTAGATCTCTATATTTCCCAAAAAATTACAAAATTGTGATATATTAAATTTAATTGAGTGTAGATGTATTACATGTTTAAAAATTAAATTATTAATAAAAAATTCTATAATTTTTATTATAACCTAAAAAATAAAAAGAAAATTAGTAAAATAAGTGAGGTAATGAAAAAAATATTATTACAAAACTTCATTGTTGAATATTTTAATTTTAATCCTATTAATAACAAGTGGTCAAATATTTAGAAGGTTCCTTGCCCAAAGCACAAGCCACGTGTGCACACATTTTAACGCATGGAGGTCGGTGACAGGTGTCGATCGGAGGTGTGGGATGGATCCTGATGTGATGAATGAGGCAATGGTTGAGGTTGAGATTTGCTATCTCTTGTGGGGTGCTGTCGTTGTCGTGGATTGAGACTATGGAGATCGGAGAAACCGCAAATAAGGGACTTGCACTTGCTTTGTGTTTGGTATTGATTAATGGCATTGATAAAGCTGAAAAACACTAGTTATTATGATTGAGTTTCACAGAGTTATAAAGAAGCCTCTTCGCCAGAAAGTCCACGGGATCGTTCCAAAACTCTGCAACAACCATTGCCACTGTCAATCGACAAACCCAACCCACTAAAAATATTGAGTTTACCAAGAAATTTAACGTTTAATCACAACATTTTCTATTTTGGGTCATATTTTAGTTGTGTATCTAAAGTTGAGTTGCAAACCTCTTTTCAAAGTCCAATTTATTTGATCCACGAAACTCATACATGTGATTCTTATTTGGACAAAAACAAAAAACTGTCGTTCTTGGCCCAACTCTAATTTAGTTATCCCCCATTTAATCCTTTCCCTTCATCTTCATTGATAATTTTGGACAGAAAAACCTTCCTTGACAAAATAAAACCCTTTCCCTTTGTTACTTCCCCCTGTTTGTCTTGCTTTTAAAGAACTTGGCTTACTGTTTTGAAATTTAAACTTTACTTAGTTAACCTTGTTCTTCCCTATTAGATCATTTTAATAATTTTGTTAAATAAGTCATGTAACTTAATACTTGACTTGATTTAATATGATAATAGTTAATTATAAAAAATAGAGACAGGAGAAGTATACTTATAAATGTAATTAAATTTTTTTTTCTCTTTTTTATGTAAATAAAAATGTAGTTATTAAAATTAAGATTACATGCTCTGAACTAATTAGAAATTTTTTTTTCTCTCAACCATTAAAAAAAACTAAAAGAAAAAAAGATAAAATTTCTAAAAGATAAAAAATATCATAAAAGAAACTATATTAAGATTAATGAATTTAAGTTAACGCTTTTTAATATTATAAATTTTTTTGTTTTTCAAAACCTTTTGTTTATATGTATTTTTAATTATTTTCTAAACCATGCTTTACTAAGTCAGATTAAATTTTTACTAATAACACATCTCAAAATTATCTATTATCTTTTTAATGTAAAATTAACAAGGTCAGAATATTTATAATTTAAATAAATAAGAATTATCATCGATTCATAATATTAACTAGTTGTTTATCATGAAGTAACGTTTTGATTGTTTATCATATTTCGCAACTTTGGATTTTTAGAAAAATAGGTCAATTAGATGGAGGTTTGTGTGTGTGGGGATAACTTATTAGCTTTGATTAATGTTTGTCTTACATCAGAGATTCATATTAGACGAGGTCTAAAATAAAGGATCTCTTGCCCCCTTTTATTTTATTTATGGCAACGGAGAGGTTAGGAGTTCTTATGCGGAAGGCAATGGCCTATGAGTTATTCTTTAGTATGAAGATTGAGGTTGGGGGACCAGATACTTCAATGCTACAATTTGTTGATGACACATTAATTATGAGAGAGATTTTGGTTCAAAATTTATGGACTTTAAAAGCAGTATTTCATAGCTTTGAGTTAATATCAGGTATGAAAATTAACTTTCATAAAAGTTGTGTATTGGGGATTAATATTGGCGATAATTTTGAAAGCTTGGTTGCGGAGTTCCTACGTTGTAAGATTAGTAGATTCCTATTAAAGTATCTCGGATTACAATTAGGTGTTAACCTAAGGAAGCCTAGTGCATGGAAGGGTATGTTAAAGGCTCTTAAAAAAATGTTAGCATCATGGAAGCATATGTATTTATCGATTGGAGGTAAGGTACCTTTAATTTTTTATGGAAGGGTGTTAGGAATGGATCTAAAATCTCATGGGTGAAATGGAAAACGATTTGTAGATCATGGAAGAATGGTAGCTTGAGCATTAGGAATGTGCAATGGTGTAATTAGGCGTTTCTTGGTAAATAGTTGTAGCGAGGTATTAATTGTTCTAATTCATTATGAGTGAGGGTGTTTGGAAGCTAGGTATGACATATTAGCTTCTTCTATTCAGCATCCAACAATACATAACATATGTTCTTTGTGGTGGCGTAATTTGTTGGAGGTTATTCATTAAGAAAATTCATGGCTAGATGAGAAGTTAGATAAGAGTGTGGGTGTAGGTTTGCACACCTTTTTTTTGGAGAGATAAGTGGGTAGGCGGGTGAGATGTGTGAGACATTTCTGCGATTGTTTGCGGTGGTGAAGAATATTGAATCTTGTATATTGGAGAATAATTTTCATGATGACACAAGGTGTGTTTAGGATGTTAGTTGGCGCAGATGACTCTTTCAACATGATATCTCAAGTATTAATCTTTTGTTGGAGCTTGTTGATGGAGTTTTTATTAAGGTGCTACAAGAAGATAAATGAGTATGAATAGAGGATTCCTCATATTGTTATTCAATGCAATCTGTGTATTCATGACTATTTGAATTTTTTAGTGGTCATAATAATGTAGATTAATGTACAATGGACGTCTTATAATGGCTATGAAGAGGGAAGGTCTCGCTTAAGTGTCTAGTATTTTTTTGGCAATTGCTGTTGAATGCACTTCCTTGTAAAGGTCTATTGATTAATCGTGGTGTTCAAATTGATGATATAACTTGTTGTTTCTGTCATGATTTGGAGAAACTTTCAAGTGATTTATTTTTAACATGTTTATTTTTATCTCGAATCTAGTACTTTACTGCGCATTAGCTTGAATTCTTGTTGGTTTTGCCTTTAGATTTATCAATTCACTTACTTGCTTGAGTTGTTGTTGGTTATAGTAAAAAAGAAGAGATATATTTATTAATTGTATTGGTAAGTACAACATGATCTTTATAGTTACATAGAAATATAATGATGTTTTCTAATGGTATTTTAAATAAAAGAGAAGTCCTAGACTCTATTATTCTGAAGTCTTAGAAATGATTATAACTTGTTAATAAGGGAGAAAATATTTTGTTAGTTGATAGCTGATAGGTATTTGAACATATGAAATTGCATCTACCTTAACTTAGCATGAGTATATTTTTTTCTTTTTATTTTTTTATATAAGTGTTAATTTTTTTCTCTATGTATATAGATTTTAAGTTCTCCTTAAGCTCTTTCTAATAATATGTTTTGCCTATAAAAAAAAATACTTTGATTGTTTAAAACTTTTTCTGTTTTTGTTTTAAAAAAAAATTATTATGTGTAACAAAATAAATAGTAATTTGAAATTATAATTAATTGCATTTCTTTTAAATTTAAATTATTAAACATTCTTCTTTTTCTCTTTTAGAATTTAATTGACGACGAGATAGTCATGATCCACGACACCACTTCTGGTAATTTGGCATGTGAGAAGTTCGGTCATTAAGTTATTAGTCTCATCACAAATGATGCTCGATATATTAGGAAGAATTTCGATATGACCTAAGCAAAATTTAGGAAGCATGTCACTTTAAAATAATTGATGCATTAATTATCATGCCGGGTATTATTTTTTGAATATTCTAAGATATTTTTACCTTATATATACTTCTATCTCTTTTAAAATTTTCCCACAATAGCAGTATGATATTCCAATAATAAAATAAATGATAATATTTTTCAATATTTATATGACTAATATTATCTTATAAAACATTTATATATTATGTTCTTGATTTAAGAATATCTCCTCCCCCACCTCTCTCCGAATTTGTTTCTTTCCATTTGGGACGTCATACTCATCTCCTCTAACATTGGAATCTGATGCACTGATGTCATGTAATATTTCAGATTCTATTTATAAAAAATAATTATTAATAATTTTTATTTCAATTATAAAAAAATTATTTTTAAATATATTAATTATTAAACTTTTATATTTTTATTTATTATAAATTTGAATTAACAAAACTATTCACTTTTTATTCATATAAATAAATATATTTAATTATTAATACATTAATTAATATTATAAATATTTTTTAAAATAAAAATTATAATATATAACTATTTTTTATTAATTTTTATAAATTAAATATTTTTTTATAAATAAGAAAGAAAGTAGCATTCATCAAGAAATAAATGTCACGTAAAATAGGAGACTACTTTTTTTTCCTAGAAAACAAAAATTTGTTTAAGACCTCGTTGATATTTCCTAATTAATATTCAAATATTTTTTTTAAATATAAAGTCTATTAATGTAAATTTTATATTTTTAACATAATATTTTTTGTAATTATTACCATGCCTACTAATTTTAAAGAGTTTAAATATATTTATTACATGACTAAATAAAAATTAAACATGTATTAATTTTTTATTTCATTTTTGATATTTTTTTAAAAATTATTGTTGTAGTTAAAAAAATATTTTTATTGTTAAAATTAAGTATGAATAAAGGAGAAGGTCCAATATATGACGAAATATGGACTAATTAGGAGTTTATAAAAAAAAATAATTTCTATACACCTATTATTTTGAAGTGTTAAATATATTGCGTCATTCTATAATTATGAGATTTTTCTTTACTTTCTTTTTTAACAGTGTGCATCTATTGGTTCAAAGTTTTAGATTGGATTGTGGTATTTTACAGTTATGAGATTTCTCTTTATTCCTTTTTTCAATAGTAGTTAGAGAGTTAGATCAATTTATTTTTAATTTTATTTTAAAAATTTGAAATTAAATTTGATAATGTATTTTAAATTTTCTAAAAATTTGACAATGTTGCAAAATTAATGGTATAATTCTGAAATATTTTTGTTGAAAGTTTTGAATAAAAGTTAACCCTTTTGTTGGGTGTTTAATAAAAAGAATTGTAGAAAAAATTATTCATTTCTCTATTAAAAAATGTTACCATTACCAAGAATTTTTTTAAAAAATTCGCAAAAAACGTACCATTCGTATTGGCTCTTGTCCTAATAATAAATAAATACTTCATTCATTTGGCTCAAAAATTACATCTTATTTAATATAGCCACTTTAAGCAAGTCTCTATTATATCTTACCAAAATTAATTGTTTTGCTGCATATATGTATTTCAATATTGAATGAAATCAACTTGTTTTATTTTGTATGATGTGAAAAAGAAATAAAAATAGTTCTTGTATAACTTTTTGTACATTTATAAAAACTATTTTATAATTAAAAAAAAATTTCAAATTTTTGTTGCTTGGATTTATTTCAAAGTAGGACATTGCCAATCATTGTTTCAACTTTTAGTATGATTAAGTCTTAAAAATAGGGTTACATAATATTTTCTAAAAAAAGACTTAGGTTTCAACTTATTTATTTTATAAAATTGGCTTTTAAAGTTATTATATAATTTTAAATTGATAATAATAACATTTTAAAAAAAATATATGTTGTATAATGACATGGGATATAAATTTATATATATAAGTTTTTTTATTAATCATCTATTAAATTTAACTAAAAACAATATATGATCGTACAATGACATAAAATATGAATTTACATATATTAATTTTTTAATAATTATTTATTAAATTCATCTAAATTTATCCATTGTTAGAGGCATCATGATTTTTTAAATATTTTTTTATATATATGCATTCAGGAATTAAATCTTGATCGCAATATTTAAAGAACTAAATTATTTGACTACGGTAATTTTTTTAAACTTTTTTTGGAGAAATTTAAAACTTCTAACTCAACTAGTTCATTGAAATATATTTACGAAACAGTAACCAAAACATGTGGCTCACGACATTGCTGTTTCTCCAAACTGATACACATTTAAAGAAAAACAAAATAAAATCAAACGTGACAAACGACAGGACCGAAATGCTTTTGTCTACGTTATTCAACATTTATTCTTCATCGTTTGAACAATCTTAATTAATTAGTGACACCCTTCATCAGTAGACACGGTCCGGTCCAGGGAATGTATAAATTAGAGCTATGGCTAGAAGCAATTAAGCAAATATCAATTTTACAATACAAGTGCTCAATTCAGCCTTGAAATTAATTTCAACTTTGCAGTTCTTAATTATCTAGTTATGACATCAATGGTGGCACCCAGCAATATTGGGCTACCATTTCGTGGAAATTTTCCCAATCCAAAAAAGAAAAGTGTGGACAAGGTTGGGGAGTTTCTGAAGATGAGCTTCAATTCTTCATGCAACACTTGTACATTGAACAATAAACAAAGGTTTTCATTGTTAGTGAGTGTAAGTTCTCCTTGTAGCCCTTGGAAAGTGAACTCAATCAATAAAATGAAACATGTGCTGTTGGCTCCTGGCATGTTGGCAAATGAAAGCAATGCAAAAACAGCCTCTGTTACCTTCTTGCGTGGAATGTTTGTGGAGGACAGGTTTGTATATAGGCAAATTTTTGTTGTCAGGTCTTACCAAATTGGATCAGATAAAACTGTCACTATGGAGACACTCATGAATTTTCTTCAGGTTAGCTCAGCAATTCTTACATCAATAAACTTACGGCTGAATACGTTGTAACTCCACGCACAAAAAAATATGCATATATATATATATATATCTTGCATTTTACAACAGTTTAGCATTATTCAATTAAATTTAAGACAAAAATTATATAATGTCTTTTTAAGAAGTATTGTTAGGGTTATTCATAAATTAAAATATTTATATTTAATGCTATTGCATATTACCAAAATAAAACTTTAAATTTTATTGATAAACAACATCAACTACACCTTAAAAAACTGCACTTAAGTTTTGTCCCTAAATTTAACTTCAATGCTGTAATTGTTCATTTTTCACTAATAAACACCATGGCTTGATGATTTTTTCGTCTAAGACCATTGAATGTTAAATACCTAGTAAAAATGCACAAAAAAAATAAAATTGTCATTAGCAATACTCTTTCATATATATATATTTTTTATAGTTGTGTTATTGTTTGAAAGTATTAAAGGCTTAAAAAATCTATCACTATTTTAGAAATAGACCGATCACAAAAAAGGTATTCAATAGTATATTTAAAAATGTTCATTAATAACATTTATCATTCACAAATTTATAATGCATTCCCCTTGGACATTTTATTTATTAAAAAAAATACATAATAAATAAGTTAGCTTATAGGACATCTTGAAAGTCTCATATATGTATCACAGATACTTTTTTTATATATCATGCTTTAACCCTCTCCTTTTATGATAAAGAGAGGGAGAGGGGGAAATTCAAATTTGAGTTTCTCTCATTTTATACTAAAGGTGTAGTAGTGTGAAAAATTGTGATTTCAAAATATAAGTGCTCAAAATCAGTGTAATTCATGACAATAACATCATCGCTACACTTTCACGAAGGCATAATATTATGAAACACTTGATAGATAGAATCTTAATGAATTGAGGAAGTGAAAGATATTGATGACTTGCCTATAAAATGGTTCAGGAAACTGCTTTAAATCAGGTCTCTAGTTGTGGGCTAAGTAAGAACGATTTTGGAATTACTCATGAGATGGACCTTCGCAAACTCATTTGGGTTGTTACTCGTATTCAAATTCAGGTCAAGAGATATAGCAAATGGTAAATACACATGATGCTTATAACCTCTTATTGCCCCTACTAGCATAAGCTGCTTTTAAAGCAATTGTACAAAACACATAATATGATTTGCATTTCTAAGGATTAATACATTGATCTTAGATAAATGTGACAGGGGGGATGAAGTTGAGGTTGATACTTGGTTTGATGCTGCCGGAAAGAGTGCAATCCGAAGAGACTGGATAATTAGGGATCATTATACCAAAGAGATGATAGCAAAAGCAACCAGGTGCAATAAATCATCCTTTTCATAGTAAGTTTTTAATCACACGGCATTTGTCCCACTTTATATGTTTGATACTTTCTTGATGTAGCACATGGACAATCATGAATAGAGAAACAAGAAGATTATCCAAGATACCTGAAGAAGTTAGACAAGAACTTGCTCCTTTCTATTTTAATAGGATTTCCATTCCTACCGAAGAAATAGATCATCAAAAGATACACAAGCTCACCGATGACATTACCAAAACATTTCGATCTGGAATTGCTGTAAGTTTGATACACAATTTTTTAGGCTCAATAATAATCCCCTTTCCTTCTATTAACACTTCACTTGAAAGGATTATAAAATTTTAGTCCCACCTTTGGATTATCATTTACATCGTTGTATTGATTGCCTTTCTAATTGCTTGCAATTCAGCCAAAGTGGAACGACATGGATGTTAATGAGCATGTTAACAATGTGAAATACATTGGATGGATTTTAGAGGTACGGACCAATCATATTACAAAAAATATAAAATAAACAATTGCAAGCTAAGACAAGACAATGCAAGCTAGAAACGTGAAAATGATAGATAGCTACACTTCTCTTTTTTACTGGTAACATAATTAGTGGATTGACTATGTTTGATCTCAGCATAGACTCACCCATGAAAAAATTGTGCAATGTTACATAATTTGGTGATGAAGAAGCTTCCTAATATGAAGAATTAACCATTTGATATGTTAATTTGCTTTGACGCAGAGCATGCCAAGAGAAGTGCTAGATAATTATAATATGACAAGCATGACTATAGAGTTTCGACGTGAATGTACACAATCAAATGTGTTAGAATCTATGAGTAATCCATCATCTAGTGTGATTGGTGCCTCTGATAATAACTCTGTCAACAGAAAACCAGGCTTGCAATATACGCACTTGCTTCGTCTTCAAGATAATAAAGCAGAGTTGGTTCGAGCTAGAACGGAATGGAATCTGAAGCAAAAAAGATAAGTGATACGGTTATCATGATTTTGAACTCTGGTTGTGATTTCAATTACCATTGCATTGTGATATAGAAGTTATCAATAATTGCAAACAAATCACGAGATACATGTACCATGGAAGCATCCTTGGACCAAATACTAATATTACAACATGTTTAGTTCATTTTGTTCAGCTTCTTGCTATCAATAATTTAAGCCATTACCCCTATGTACAATTTAACTGTGATGTCAACTAGTATTGACAAATTTAGTGCAAATGAAGTTTTGTTAACAACATACGATCATAAACACGTACAAATAAACGCATACATCGGATTGCTAATATTCATACTTTCATGTGGAGTTCAACATTCTTCAATCTTTTTTACTGCTAAAATAGTTAGTTGTGAATTGAAGACGGTTATGATATAGAATAAAATTTGAGTATCTTTTTTTAGATAACGTTGTTTTTTTAGTTAAAATTATAGTTCACTTTAGTATAAAATTATATTTAATGTTTTTATGGATTAATGAAGGAAAACTCTAATTTTAATTGAAAATGAACATAAAAAATATTAAATATGGTGTAATTAAATTTTTGCTAATTTTAAATGATCTGTAAATAAAATGCTCAAGACACATTTTTTCAAGCCAAGCATGAATGAAGGCTGTCATGCTATAATAAATTTCAATGTTTACAAAATGGTTGATAAAAAAAAAACACTAAATGAAAAAAAATAAAAGACAAAATTTTCTAGGCATGGAAAATTTGTCATAATATTTTAAGACAAATAGATTGTGAATTTTAGATAATTAAGATGGCTTAAAACATTAATTAAGATTAAAAAAATACGGTACATGTCATTAGTGTTTGGTAAAATGGGTCAGTCCAACTAAACTAGTTTGAACCTATATGATAAATTTGGGTCCCTTTAACCGGATTCAATCAAGTCTCACGTGAGTTTAATTCATAAAAATTTACAAAAAAAATTAAATTTTACACATTTTAAATACTATTTTTGTGAGTCTAAATTAGATTCATGATATTTTAGTCTGACCTGCTATGGACTAACATGAATGAACTTGAGTAACACATTTTGTTAGTCCTATATATCATATCAAGTGACATTACATGATTATTACAAGAAAATAATATTTTATAATAATTGTTAGGCTAAAATATTAGTTGAGGTTATTTTTTTTTTATTAAAAACTTGTGAACTTGTTTTGTTTTGTTTTTCTTTAAACAATCTTTAGTTCTAGTTTTTTACTTTTTTTTTTTCTATTTTTTCACAAGATTTTTTTTTGTTGTTGCAAATTTCTTGTACTTGAGGTAGGATCAAATATTTACCTTATGTTTTATTAAATAGCTTTACTAGCACAAAATAATTTTTTTATCAAGCAATATATTCGAAATTTAATTCTAAAATGAACATGACATTAAGTCTCTAAACTCGATTTGATATAATCTCAAAATGGACTCTATGATTTTCATTGTCTTCACAAGAATAAAATGTGAGATATTTTTAAAACATGAAGAGTTATTTTGCTTGTTTTGTTTAAAATAAAAAGTTAGAATAGATTCAATTAAATGAAGATTTACCATCTTTCATTCACAATGCAATATTGTTTAGATTCATTCAATTTAAAGAGTTTTCTTGTTTCATTTAAATTGAACTGAAGAGTGGTTTTGGCTTAATACATATTACTGAAAATAACTATTCATATTTCAAAAATCAAACAAAATAAATTAAAAGATGAGAATTGATGTGTTGCTCAAATTAAGTAGTTCCTATGCAAGATAATTCTATGAAATTGGTACATGGCTCTTAATCTTAAAAGAAGAGATGCCAATTTTCAATAGTCTTAATATATGAAGAGTAATTATTACACTCAGAAGAAGTGTCATTGACACTATATATTGGAATCTTGTGAAATCTTGAAGTAAAAAATACAAGCCGTTTTCACCAAATTGAATACTAGCCAAAGTAAAAAAAAAAAAAAAGCCTAAAGATTATCACAGTAGACTAAGCATCTTCGTATTGTAAACTTCTTTCGATATTTCTTAGTGGACAAGATACAAGAGTATTGACCTGAGAGAAGCATTTAAGGATCTGGATTCTGGAATGCCATTGTAATTTTTCCAACAAAATAATTAACTTTTACAACTAAATTCTCATATTTGTATATTATCAAGGCCTTAAAGGTACACAATTTTTCACAACTTTGGACATATTGTAACTAAATTTTTTGGCTCCTACTATGGAATCTCACTTTACAAACATAATCATGTCAAGAACTAACATGTGGCGCCAATCATGAAGGGTTAAGCCAATAGTTAACAACAAACTTAGTTTGAATACTTTTATCTTTTAGTGGTTAGAATAAAGAATTAAAGATTTATAATTTGTAAAACATATACACTTTTTTGAAGGTTGCAATTTTGAGAGGTATACTAAACTTATAAAAATAATTTAAGATAAAGGCTTATCACTTTTATTATACTCGAAGAAAATGAGATCATTTCCTCCATTAGGGAGAGACACAAAAGGTAATCTGAGCCACCGGATCTACCCCTTGGTTTCATCTTAATTCTTTATATATTGTATTCTTTTTCTCCATATACAGAAAAACAAAATATGAAATTAAATTTAATGCATTAAAAGTTTCAAGTATGTGCCAAAGGTATATATTTTCTGAGCAACGAAAACATAAAAGAATTAATGAAGGATAATATTTGACAAGCAAATAAGCCTTTCTTATTAACTAATGCTAAAAATTTGAATAAGAATTTGCTTTTAATAGTGTAAAAGCTAGTGTGCCACAACTAATTTAATGTTCTATAGTTCTTCTTCTCTACAAACTTTATATATTACCAGCAACACATCTATTCTAATTTTATTATTTAAAAAAATTGATTATTTAATGTAAGGTTAATTGTAAGACCTTTAATACAATAATGGTACGAGTTCAAATACAAATGGATTCCTATAGTCCCTTGTAAAATAACTAGTGTTGCATTATACTAAAGTAAATATATTTATAAACAAAATACATATCAATCAAGATTAGTAACAGAGCATAGAGTATATTACAGTGAAAGAATTATGCAAAATTCAATTATATAACAATGATAGAAATCAAAATTATAAAAATAAAAAAATATATTTTAACTTCTTTAACTGAGGTATCAATGTTATCAATTAGAGCTGTCAAAATGGGTTAAAACCCTAAGCCCTACCCTATTAACCTCCTAATATCAATGATAGAAGGTGAGTCTTGACAATTATAATAAAACATAACAATATAAGTCATAGAAAATGAAATAAAAGCATTGATTAATACAACTTTTGTAACATAAATCTAAATTCAATATAAAATAAAAAGTTATGAAATGCCAAGTTAAAAAATCAAATGATTAAAAATAATATAAATATATAAGATTAATTATCTGATTTTACTTTTCAACCTTCAATATAGTCATCGTTTTCATCTACTAAGGCTTATCCTTCTTCTTTTTCTTCCTTAACTTCTAAAAGATTAATATCCAATTCATCTTTTGTTTCCTCCAACATGTTTTTATCTTCTAATTCTTCTTTTTTATCATTATCTTAGTCACCACTTTCTTTTTTTGTTTTGTTGTTGAATATAATTTTATCTTAGAAACTTTTACAATTTTAATAGTAATACTAGGATAGATTTTTTTGTTTCTTAGAATGACACCTAGTAGATGCGATGCTTCTATTTTATATAGTATGTTCACAAAGATAAATGATGATGGCAAGTGTACTAATTATTTTAACTTAATATAGCTCAAATCGATCCTATGAGAAATTATAATCAAGTATTAATACGAATACTCCTTCCTTAAACTCTTATTTGAACTAGCAATAACGTGTAGAGACATAGACTATAGAAAATTAAATAAAAATACACTAAATATTTTTTATATTTTCTTGAGAATTGAGTTAGTAATTGAATGGAGATTGTTGCTTAATTAATCTAAATTTCTTTCTTAATAAGAGTTTTAAAACTCATTTTTCTTATTCCTAGATTGGGTCCTAAGTTTGCTTAATTCTAAGGATAAAAAATTAGAGCTTATGTAATTTGTTTAATCTTGCATGAAAGTTTATGGTTAATTGACGTTTGTTCTAATTAATTAAACTCTAGGAAAGGATGAGTTACTAATTTTCAGTGGATTTATGATTGAACTAGTATGAATGAACTAAGGGTTAATACATCTTGTTGTTAATTGATTCTCACAACTTAAATTTTTCACTTGAATATTTGATAACCTAAAAGCTACAAATCCTCCCCCCCTTGATTCCTATTTCTCAACAATCTCATCTTAATAAAGACATCAGCACAACTATTTCTCTCTTAGAGAATTCAAGTATCTCCATTTTTTTCTTAAAAAGCTTCTAATATGGAATATTTCAATTGCATGGACATGAGAATGCTGGACACCCTCTCAAATCATATTAACAAGTGTAAGGAATCTGAAAAACACATCAGGTGTCTGGAAAATACATCACGTGTCTATACCCAATCCTCGAGCATTCCTCCAAGATAGTTGTGAATACACGTTAAATAAGCTTTAACTCCTAATAACAAGATTTGTTTTCGGTTTTTGGCTTGTTACTATAAAATGTTATTCACAAACAGCAACCGAAACATGTGGTCCACGAGCTCCCGGGATAAATTTATTATAATTAATAAATATTTAAAGGACAAAAAGAAATAAAATCAGACGTGATAAACGACATCAACCAAACGCTTTCGTGTTTATTCAACGAGTTTTCCTTCATCTTTGGAACAATCTTATTTAGTCAACAAACTCAATCTTTAAGCAGAGTCTGTTACGTAACCAACTATATATAAACTAAAACCGTGCCTAGTTTATGTGCCTTCAATTCTCTCCTTTATTTGTGATCCTTGTTAGATAACTATGAATTCAATATCAGCGCCTAGCAACATTGGGCTACAATTTCGAGGAAATATTTGCAATACCAAAATGAAAATCGTAGAGAAGGCAGGGGAGATTTTGAAACTAAGCTTCAATTCTTCATTCAATTCTTGTATATTGAACAATGATAAACGAAGGTCTTCATTGTTGGTGAGTGCGTGTTTTGATGGTAGCTTCTGGGGATTGGATACAGTTGATGGAATGAAACACGCGTCGTTGGCCCCTTTTACGCCAAGCAAATTGGCAAACGAAAGCACCGCACAAACAGCCCTTGATGGCTTCTTGCGTGGAATGTTCGTGGAGGATAAGTTTGTGTATAGGCAGAATTTTGTGGTCAGGTCTTATGAAATTGGACCAGATAAAACTGTCACTATTGAGACACTCATGAATTTTCTCCAGGTTAGTTTAACAATCCTTCTGTAGAATTGATCTTCTAAATATATTATATCCTTAATTTTCGATCTACGCACAGAAGTGGATCATAATATCATTGCTAAGCTTGTACCTTGGAGGAATCTAATAGGTTAAATAACTTATAAACAAAGGATGAATGAATCAGAGGAATGTAAATTATTTTTTTATGACTTACATATAAAATGGTTTAGGAAACTGCTCTAAATCAAGTCTCTAGCTTTGGAGTAAGTGGGAACGATTTTGGAACTACTCGCGAGATGGACCTTCGCAAATTGATTTGGGTTGCTACTCGTATTCAAGTTCAAGTACAGAGATATAGCAAATGGTAAATAGCCAAATAAATGTTCTACTTCTAAGTACTCCCCTTGCGAGCTTGGTTGCTCTATAATGACTAGAAATAAAGTATTTCTATTGACTGATTAAAATGTATGTATAAAAAAAAACATAGGGGAGATGAAATTGAAGTTGATACTTGGTTTGATGCTGCTGGAAAAAATGGAATGCGAAGAGATTGGATAATCAGGGATCATTGCACTAAAGAGATTATAGCCAGAGCAACGAGGTGCAGTTTTAGTCCTTTTCATAATTATTGACTCTTAAATTATGCATTATCCTAATTATATGTTTGAAAATTTCTTAATGTAGCACATGGGCGATTATGAATAGAGAAACAAGAAGATTATCTAAGATACCTGAAGAAGTTAAACAAGAGATCGTTCCTCTCCACTGTGATAGGCTTGCCATTGCTAGTGAAGAAAAAGATTGTCAGAAGATACACAAACTCACTGATGATACTACTGATAGAGTTCGATCTGGGATGACTGTAAGTTTGATACACAGAATTATAAGCTTCATAGAAATTTCCTTAAATAAGTAAATACTTTTACACAATAAGATAAAACAAATGTGTCTAATCCCTTTAGACTGTTCTTTATATCATTGTATTAACTGGTTTTTGAATTGTGTGTATCCAGCCAAGATGGACTGACATGGACGTTAACCAGCATGTTAACAATGTGAAATATATTGGGTGGATTTTGGAGGTAATTATTAATAAAGTTAGCAAATTGATTATGTTTGATCTCCTAAGGCACTGATAAAAAATGTGCAAAATGTTATAGAATAGGTGATGGATAAGGTATCCTTTAACAACTAGTCATTTGTCATGTTGATTTGGTTGGTGTAGAGTGTGCCAAGAGAAGTGTTAGTTGATTACAATATGACAAGCATGAAGCTGGAGTTTCGACGTGAATGTACGCAATCAAATGTGTTAGAATCTATGACTAGTCCACCATGCACCGTTACAGATGCTTCCAACCATGACTCTGTTGGGAGAAAAATTGACCTGCAATACACACACCTACTTCGTCTGCAAGATGATAAAACAGAATTGGTCCGAGCCAAAACAGAATGGCATCTTAAGCAAAAGCAAAAGTGATACAGTAATAGTGGTTGTGATTTTGGTTGCCATGAATTTGCAACCAAAAATTATACTGATAAATAATCCCTAAAAAATACAATCGGTACAAACAGTGCCATTACAAATCATGATAGATATATACTAAACTGTAAGCATCTATGAGCCCAACATCTCACTAATTTTTATTCTTACTTTTGTTCACTCTTTAATTTTTTTAAATTATTTAAAATTTATTGATATTAAGCGTTAAACTTGGACAGTAATGCTATTCAATATTAAATAATGAATTTTTTTATAAATTGTTAAGGTGCAAACGTAAAAATTATTAAAAATTTTAAAAGGTTAAAACTTTTTTAAGTAATCAGATGACACTAAAGTTCTTTGTTTTTAACTATTCATATATATGAGAGAAGTTTTAAAATAGTTATGATGAAAATAGTGATAAGAGAAAAAAATATTAAAAATATTTGCTCAATTTTGTTTTTCAACTCTCTCCTAACTAAAAAGCTAAATTATTTTGATTTAAGCTTTGGACTTCACTTTCTAAGAAACTTCGAACTAAATTTAATGTTTTATCTTTATATATTATAAATATTCAAAATTTGTGTAATTAAATTTTATTTTATTTCTAATTAATTAAATTATTATTTTATTAATTAATGAAAATATATATTTTATTTTGTTTTTTAAACATTTCTCTTTTGAATTAATCAAACGGATAATTTATTAATTAAATTAAAATCATTTTACCTTGTTAATACAATAATATTATAGCGCTAGCATGTAGCATTTTTTATATAAAAAGTTATAAGAGCCTATGTGTAGCCAAATTAATTTAGGTCATATGTAACAAAATTATTTATTATGATCAAATCATATTTTTTATTTAATCATCAAAATAACTGAATTTTTAATTATTTAAAATTATTTTTAATTTTACTAACACAATATTTTACAATACAGATGTATAATTTATATTATCATTGATTGTTATATAAATAATATTAATTAGTATAAATTGTATGAATAATATTGATTAGTATTTATTATGAATAATGAAATTAAACTTAAAATAAATTTTTATTTTTGTAATATTGATTAGTATTTTTAATAAATAAATTTTCTTCTTCTTTAGAAATAAAATAATAAAAGAAATTATTTCTTCTTAAAACTACTTTCACGTGATGAAGCTCTTAAACACTATCATTTATTATAGAAGTTGATAAATATTGTATTAAATTAGATTAAATTAATAGATAAATTTTAAATTAAACAGTAAATTAAAAAAAATAAAATGTAACATATTAAATTAAAAAATAATTTAAAATGATTAGAAAGAGAACAAATTTATAAAAATGTCGTTATTTGAGAAATTTTTTAAAGTTGTTATTGTTCGTGGGTAAGTGTATCAATACAGAAATTCTCAAATCAAATTCCTAAAGTATCATTCCATAGAAATTATTTCCAATTACTAAAATTATTGTAATTTAATTGTTTAAACTTAAACAGTGTATAAATGAAATTTATAAAAGACTTAAATTAATAAAAGTAATCAAATGAAAAAGAGATAGCACAACTATTAACACGAAACTATTCAAGATGAATTTAAAGTTTTTGTTTTGACCTTTACACCTCTTCATGTGTAAATTTTAGTTTAGCCTCAATACTAATTTTTTTATAACTGTCAATCATTCATACTAAAATTATTAACAACTAACGGTCATGCAATGTAAGTATTATTCTCCCTAAATTATTACCCATAATGGTCATGCAAAGTAAAAAGAGAGAAAACATAAAGAACCTATGAGTTTATTAATTTAATAACTGATTGAAAGACAAAAAAATAAGTTTAGTCCACTGAATTGTTTATTCTATTTTATCCTATACTTCCATTAATTATATGTGGTCGCATACAATGCAATCAATTATGATATGTTAATAGTGATTGACTTTAAACATATAGATATAAACATGCTGAAGCAAAACTAATGTGAAAAGGAAACTGCAATTGTCATTAAATATAAATATCACATAAAGCAGACAAAGAGTTCATCATAACCCTAACCATAGATTTAACTACTCAATGAAATAAACAAAGAAAACAATTGTAAAGAAAACCATATTCATTCAAAATAGTGTTGGGAAAGATATCAAATATAACAGGAACACACAGAAGCAAACATGATCTCTTTTTTCCCATTGTGCTATTAAAATTGGCCCTACACAGTTTTTAGACAATTGATAGTAAACACAAAATAGAGAAATTAAACAACAAGACCAAAATTATTAACGTAGAAAAACCCTGAATGAATGAAAGATAAAAACATACGGGACCTAGTCCAGCAAAATTCTCTACTAATAAATTTAATGGGTACACCACAAGTCTTCTTGGAACCACTAGATATCAACACAAAATACAAACTTCATCACTAAAGTGATAACAACACAATAAACCCTCAATGGGTATTCAGCTATAGCAACAAAAATGGAAATTACAGCAATACTAGGGTTTCAATGCACATATTATGCAAACCAACCAATCATTACTTTTCTTCGCTGCTATCTTTCGTCTTTTTCTTAAGACGACTTCTATTTTTTCTGTCGTTCTCACTCTCTCATAATTCTACTAGGTTATTTTTCTATCATCTGTAACTTCCTATAACACACTTTTTTTTTTTCTTTTTACAAAATCAACGTGGACCTACTTGATGGCGATCCACCTGACAAATACAAACTCAAACTAAAAGAATCTCAAGAAAAAAAAAATGGGCAGAGTTCTTGTCTCCAAAAAGCATTCTTGACCACTTGCTCAGACTTTGGAAAGATACCTTACTTCTTAACCGATGATTTTCACTCTCAAACAGTTCAAAAAATCATCAAAAGTTGACGAGAAAAAAGTGTTTCCAAGTTGCAGGTCTCGATTCTTGATTGTCTTTAAATAGAGTTACCTATCCTTAGAAAATCTCCATATTAGTTACACCAAGGAATATGCATAGTTGTGCATGCCCATAAACACTACTGCACATGGTCAGAAAGTAATTCGTTGTTAAGCAAGATTATGCTTCTTACTGGAGGTGACCCTACTTTTTATCAAAATTCTTTTAATCGCAACCAAAATATTTCTGTAATTTGTTAGCGATTGATTCATGCCAAACTGCAATAACTAATGAGTAAATCATGTAAAATTCCTATTAAATAAAGGATAAATGTGTAAAAATAACCTACAAAAACACTTTAAAATATTGACTTATTAGTTACTAATTGACTTCAAAACTTAAAAGAAGAAGCGGTCAATTAAGTGTGAAACATTTCAAATTTAATTTTCAAAAAAATAATAATATTGTGTTATGAAAAATGTTGCTTTCTAAAACTGAATAAATATATTACTACAATAAAAATGACTCCACACTTTTTTTACAAAATCAACAAGAAAAAAAAAATCAAATAAACTATTTTGGAATGTTTTTTGAAAAACATAAGTGATCTAATACAAAAATATACGATTAGATGTGATTCCTAATCGTTTATGACTTTTTTTTAATTATTTATTATATAGGATTAAAGTTGCCGGTTAAGAATATTATGTATGCTATTTGCTATTAACTCAACTAATTTAATAACTAGGCAATCACATATATTTATAATTATTCAATATTATTTATTTATTTTTTAAATAATCTTGTTTAGAGTGTGTTTTGACGAGGATGAAATAAAAAAAATAATATGAAAAATGGAAAATAAAAAAGAAAGAAAATAAAAAAATGTATCGTTTGGATGAGCTGAAATAGAAGAAATAATAATAATAATAATAATAATAATAATAATAGTAATAATAATAATAATAAACAAATAAAAAAGAGAAAAAAAAATTAACTTGTATTACAAATAATTATAAAAATGACTAAAGTTGATTAGTCAAATATTTTTTATATAAATTTTTTCCTATTAAAAAATATTTTTTCGTTTTTTATATTATATCAATATTATTTAAATTTTAGTTAACAAAATCTATTTTAGAAAAAAGTCAATTTATTTCCCTCTTTCAAATTAAGAGAATTTATATTTTAAGCAACCTTTCACAAATATCCTTCATTTTCCTTCCTTCTCCAAATCATTCAGCACCTCTTGTTATTAAGTTAGATACATCTAATCAATTAGGCAAATGCTGCCAAGTTAAATTAGGCCATATTTTGTAAACAAGTACTCATAAAGAGATAATTAGGCTGATGTATTTTCAATTATTTTTATTCTTTATTATTTACAAATATGTATATTTGGCGTTATCAAAATCTTAAAATAATAATCAACAAATACACAATATTATGCTCTATAAATAAATTTTAAATTGAAGAGTAAAATTTAAAAAATTAAAAAAAAACAGTAAAGTAATTTTTATTATAAAAATTTTCCTATTAAAAATATATTTTCATTTTTTATATTATATAAAAATTATTTAATAATTTAATTCACAAAAAAAAAAAAAAACAAACACACACACAAGTCCTCTTCCTTCTCATATCCTCCCAGACTAAAAGGATTTTTTTAATTTTTTTTTTTATGTAGGAAACATTCACAAATATCCCTCATTTTTCCTTCTTTCCTTTATCTAAATAACTCATCACCTTTTGATATTAAGTTAAATACATCTAATCAATTAGGCAAATCCTACCAAGTTAAATAGAAGCTCACTAATTGATGAGGCTAAATTTCCTAATGAATTAGGTCATGTTTTATGAATAAATACTCATAAATTGACAATGAGGCTAATATATTTTCATTTTTTCCCATTTTTTATTGTTTACCAAACGTACGTGTATTTGTCATTATCAAAATCTTAAAATAATAATCCACAAACACAATATTATATTATATAAATAAAATAAATTTTAAATCGAAGAGTAAATTAAAAAAAAATTCAAAATTTAAGTAATTAAAATTAGAAATTAAATGCCCTTTTGCATGCTTTCATGCATCCCTACTTCCCTTCTACCAAACCAAACAAACCAACGACACAAAATTCATTGCTAGACATAGTCCATTACGTAACTATATAAATAATTAGAAGCATGCCTAGAAGAAACACATTAACTTTACTAAACTTGTTAAGTTCATCTAAGCCTTCAATATTCTTCTTTATTTTTCGCTCCTCGATAGCTAGCTATGACGCCAGTCTTAGCACTTAGCAACATTGGGTTACAATTTCGAGGGAATTTTTGCAATGCCAAAACGAAAATCGTAGACAACAAGGCAGGGGAATTTTCAGAGATTAGCCACAAATCTTCATGCAACACTTACATATTGAACAATAAACGAAGATTTTCATTGTTGGTGAGGGCAAGTTTTGATTGTAGCCCTTGGGGAGTGAGTACAATCAACGGAAGGGAACACATGGCATTGATTCCACATACAGCTATCAAATTGGCAAATGAAAGCACAACACAAACAACCTTTGATCCCTTTTTACTTGGAGTGTTTGTGGAAGACAAGTTTGTATATAGGCAGAGTTTTATAGTCAGGTCTTATGAAATCGGCCCCGATAAAACTGTCACCATATATGCACTCATGAATTTTCTCCAGGTTAGTTTAACAATCTTTGTATAAAATTCATTCCTTGAATATTTCATGTCCGTAATTTCTATCTATGCACAAAATACGATTCAATCTCATCCTAAATATTTTACTAAATTCAAAACGCATATATAAGCACAAGTGTTTTTAACACAATCTTAACAATTATAGATCATGTAATTTATATTGATCATAATATTGTTTAGGATTTAGGAGTAAGGGTTGTATTTAGAAGGAAAGCAATAGTTTAAAGTTGTTTTTATAGAAAAGTTTATAAAACTAGCTTTTTGACTTTCATAAGCTTTTTTCATGTTATAACAGTAAGTTTCATGATAAAATTTAAGGAATAAACTTTGTGTAATAAAAACTTATTAAATATATGCTTAATTAAGTTATTACACAAACATATCCTGTGTCACTTATAAATGGAGTATGAATGCTTTACCAGAAGAATGTAAATTATTTTTTATGACTTACATATATAAAATGGTTTAGGAAACTGCTATAAACAATGTCACTAGCTATGGAGTAAGTGGGAACAATTTTGCAACTACTCGGGAGATGGACCGTCACACGCTGATTTGGGTTGCTAATCGTATTCAAATTCAAGTACAAAAATATAGCAAATGGTAAATAGCCAAATAAATGTTCTGCTAAGTCCCCTTGCCTGCCTTATACTAATTACTTTAAAGCAACTATCACAGTTTATATTTTAAAGAACTTGTTGATTGATTTATTAAAATGCATTCAAAATAATAGGGGAGACAAAATTGATGTTGATACATGGTTTCATTTTGTTGGAAAAAATGGAATGAGAAGAGATTCGATAATCAGGGATCATTGCACCAAAGAGATTATAGCAAGAGCAACAAGGTGAAATTTTTAATCCTTTTCATAATTATTAATTTTTACATTATGTATTCCCCTGTTTATATGATTGAAACAAATTTCTTCATGTAGCACATGGGCAATGATGAACAAAGAAACAAGAAGATTATCAAAGTTACCTGAATCAGTTAAACAAGAGCTTTTTCCTTTCCGCTATGATAGACATGCCATTTCTAGTGAAGAAATAGATTGTCAGAAGATACACAAGCTCACTGATGATACTGCTGAGACAATTCGATCTGGGATGACAGTAAGTTTGATACACAAGATGATAAACTTAATAATGACCCTTTCCCTTTATTTATACTTCATTTGATTCGTAAGAGTTTTAAAATTTAGCTCATTTTTAATTCAACTTGTTTTGAGAATTTATTATTTATTTTATTTAAATTCTCTTAAACAAGCGATTATTTTTACACAATTAACTAAAACAAATGCACACGTAATCCCTTGGATAATCATTTATATCATTGTATTAAACTGTTTTTTTAATTGTATGCAATCTAGACAGGGAGGAATGACATGGATGCTAACCAGCATGTTAACAATGTGAAATATATTTCATGGATTTTGGAGGTATTTATTAATTATCATATTTAACAAAACAAGTATCAAGTTATGACAAAAAGAATATGCAAGCCAAAAACATGGCAGTGATAGCTAAATTTGGTTAAACAATAGTTATGTTTGATCTCTCAAAAGGACTAAAAACAATATGTGCAATGTTATAGAATCTGGTGACTAAATTTCCCTTTAACAACTAATCAGTTTTCATCTTGATTTGCTTGGTGCAGAGTGTGCCAAGAGAAGTGTTAGATGATTATGATATCACAAGCATGACTTTGGAGTTTAGGCGTGAATGTACACAATCAAGCGTGTTAGAATCTATGACTAGTCCATCATGCAACGTGATAAGTGATTCTAATAATAGCTCTGTTGAGAGAAAACATGACTTGCAATACACACACCTACTTCGTCTGCAAGATAATAAAGCAGAATTGGTTCGAGGCAGAACAAAATGGCGTCTTAGGCAGAACCACAAGTGATAGACTAATAGTGGTTTCATATTGTGGTTGGGATTCCAGTTTTCATGGTTTTGTGATGAATAATTATATCAAACCATACTAGAAAATACAATTAGTATAAAAATGGTGCTATTACAACTACAGACACGTGTTTTAAATACGAGCACTTCTTTAGCATAGTAAACAATTACACCCATGAGTTTAGTTTGGTTTAAACACAGCATATGTGTTGTGATTTATTTTGATTTTTAACATGACTTGCGACATGCCTTATTTATCACATTTTGGTTGTACTTCTTTTCTCACCTTTCTGCCCCCAATGTAAAAGAACCTTTTTTATTAAATTTTGTAAATGTATGACGCATGCATGCAACGACTCTTAAGAAAATTTCTATATGGAAAGGATAAAAGAAAAAGACTTATTTTATAAGTTTTGGTGGCTTATAATCATATCACACTTATGTATGAGATGCATGTATACTTATTGCATTAAATTGTTTAACTTGGGAAATATCAAAGGTTTAAAGACCATTAAAACAAATATTAAGTTGATGCTTTCTAATGAATTAACACCTTTCAAGGCTAGTATTGACTTAATGTATATCTAACAAAATAATATGTATTTATTTATGCTAATAGGTGTGATGAAATAAAAGTAATATCTAAATGTCAACTTTGGATTATGACTTAACTAGGTCATGTTTAATTGGATTGAAAACCTAAAGGCAATAAGTTAGATAATTTCATAAGATAATTTATAATTAATGTTATTTGCTTAATTATCTAAGAGTTATCGTGTTATTTGCTTAACTATCTAAGAGTTGTACGTGGTACAATTGGAAAGTGTTCCCTACCTAAATAACTTAATATTAAGTGATCGGTTAAAACTAACTTAAGAATATGTGAAATATGAATCTTGACCTACTATAAAATATAACAATGATTTTTTTTTCATCTGTTGATTCACTTAAAGTTGTTGTTTTAAATCAACTAATATTGGAAGATATGTAATTAAAAGACCTTATTTAATATTTTGATACTTATAAGCATATTTATTTTTGTTCATGAATAACTATAATAATAAACATGAATATTAACTTGTCATTACGATTACCTTATGAAAGACAAATTGTCTTAAACAAATTTTTTAGATTGGTGTATAAAAATTTGAGGATCATCCTCAAGCATAAGAAAAAGTTGTATGTACTAAAATAGTCAATTTTAAACCACCGAATGAAGATGCTTATAAGAAGTATTAAGATGATCATAGTGTAGGTACAATGAAACTAGACAGACATTATTTGTAATTTTGATATTTGAATCTCATTCTCATTACTTTAGGGTGAAAGGATGATTATGTTGCAACCATTTATGATACCTTAAGAAAACATTATTATGTTAATGTATGAGTCTAATATAGTATATTTTTTACAAAATATTAGACATGCACATTATCCCTTTATGCTACTCGAATAGATTATCATATATTGAAAAATCATTAATTGTATCATATACCATTGTCTATAGTGTGAAAGATTCCTTGAACTCATCATATACTTCTACAATAGTTTCCCACAACAACTTCAAATATTCAATTAAAGGAGAAAAGTACACATCAATGTCATTTTTAGGTTGCTTAGGATAAAAAATCAACAAAGAGAGAATCATATATTTTTTCTTTATGCAAAGCTATGAACTAATTTATAAATTATTAATATCGCAGGCTATGTATTATGGGTGTTACTTTGCATCTCATAGGGATTCATATCATTGATTGTCAAAGTAAAAACATACAATTCTTGTTTCTACTGCAAATTCTTTATCGTCAATTTTTTTTTCTATTGGGGAAAATTTGTTAGATGCCTAAACTTCCTATCTCTAACCTTGCCTTCAGCATGCCATGTCAAATGCTTTGCATTTTCTACACTGCGAAACGAACGTCTTAATCTTGATATTATTAAAAAATATCATACCACTTTTGCTGGAGTAGATTCTTTCTTTAGGTATCATGACACATTACACGTTGGACATTCTCTTAATGATGCATACTTATTTAAAAACAAAATGTAATCGTTAGGACAAACATAGATCTTCTGATAGGTTAATCCAATGAAAGTAAATATTTGTTTAGCATCATATATTCTCTTAGGAAGCACATTATTCTATAGTAGCATGTCATTTAATAAACTTAGAAAATTTGTAAAACTCTTATTACTCCATTAATTGGAAGTTTTAAGTTATAAAGCTTTAACACAACACATAATCTTATGAATTTTGTGCATCCACTATACCATGGTGTTTTTGTATCATTTTACAATCTCACAATTATCTTTGGATAATATCTAAGATCTTCTTCAACAATATTTGGAATGTCTTCAACATGATTAGTCTCATCTCTAGTTAATGTCTCTAAGTAATACATATTAGACTCCATGTTATATGATACCTAAATCAATCCCTAAATTATTAACTAAATCAAACAAATGTAAAATTACCTAAATTTTTCATATTGTGCAAAATTCAATATTATCACAAAATCAATCTCATACAACACTTTCACATTAGGGGCAGACACATATATTGGGTGTAACACCCTGAATTTTGTGATATTATTATTATTTATATAACTATAAATGCATATATATGTGCGTATAAATATAAATGAATGTTGTAACTTTTCATTGAATGCGTAATGATGATGATGTTCTGTGTGATGAGTATGAATATGTACATATATGTATGTTTTATATATATATATATATATATATATATATATATATATCTTTGTGTGTGTATGCATGACTAGTTAGGGCTGAAATGGGTTGAGTGCCTAAGTGTAGGGCGTGATATTGGGCTGTTCTCGGTACAGTGAGAATTCTCTCGCTGCAGCGAGAGGGCCCTAGGAGGAAGGATCAAAATTGTCGCCTTCTTACTATAGCGAGAGACGTCTCGCTGTAGCGACAGAGCGACAGTTTAGGGTGCATTTCTGAGTGCAGTCTCACTGTAGCGAGATTCTGCAAAAACTAAGGTGCAATTTCTTTTGAGATTTTCATTGTAGCGAGAGTGTCGCGACTAGAAAAGAATTTAAAGGGGATTAGGGTTCGGGGGAGTAATGTTTCCCTCTCCCTTCAAAATTCCTTGGGTCCTCTCATTCCCAAAGCCCTATTCCACTGATTAATTGCCTCCAAAGCCATTTGGAAGCTTGATTGAAGGTTGAATTCGTGTGAGGAACGCTTGGAGGCCGCGATCTGTGTAGGGAGCACGTCCGTGGTCGAATCTGAGTGTGGGTCTTCAATCCAAGGTAAGGGGGACTCTACCTATCTCAACGTGATGTAATTCTTGTGTGTTTTGTTGATTAATGTAATGTGACTGAGTTAGAAGGTAGAAAACGTGTAGAGAATGAGAGTTGATTGAGAAATGAAATGTGGGCCATGTGCTTTGATATGTGAACATTGTGTGTGTTTACCCAAAATGGATGAATGTGAATTGTATGCTAGATGTTGCATGATAGAATAAATATTGTGAACAAATGTGGGCCCGAGGATCGTGTAATATAAATGAATATTGGCTATGTGCCGTGTAATGTGAAATGAATGTGAGCCTAATGCCGTGTGTCGTGTGTAAGTATGATCATTGCATGCGTGAATGAAATATATGTTAATAGGCGTGTTAGCACCGTTGTAATGTGCTGTGAAGGGATCAGCGATACACTGGGGGTGTGGAAGATGAAGACGGTAGAAATACTTTGGAGAAGAGGGAGTGGTGGTGACACCGACTGTGAAACGGGTGCACCACGGGCCACACACTCTCTTCCTGATTAGACCTTTGACCACTATCCTTACTGAGCGACCCGTGACTGCCCACGTGGTATCCGTGAGGCGGGGGTAACCGGTGACCATTCATGGTGAAAATCTATTATCACAGTGCCACAGTGAGTGTGGCTAGTGTGCGTATGCAGGAGTTTGTGTATTGTACTTATGGATGTGAAATATTGCCTATAATTGTATTTGTTTAATATATTGAAAACGTGCTGGAGGTGAGACTCTAGGTTGACTGTGTGTTTTTGGGTAGTATAGAGTACTCACCTTTACATTTATTTTTCAGGTAATCAAGACGATCAGCACCGGACTCAGTGAAGGGACGGATGGATTGTTATAGGACTTAGCTTTTATTTTTGAAAGTGTTGTAACTGAACTAGTCTTATAGCAGTCATTTGATATTAATTTGTAACCCTTCCCTTATTTCGAAGTATTTTATGAATATTTGATTGTTTAAATTTGTAAAATTCTTATTTAATTGAAATTAAATTTAAGATGTTACATTAGGGAATAGCAAAAACAAAAAAAAAATTACCTAATTTATTAACTAAATTCTAGTCAAGAGGAAAAAAAAAAACATAAATTCCAATCAAGTGCAAATTTTAGGATATTCATTTTATCACAAAACCAGTCTACTAACCTAAGTTTCATAAATCCCTAAATTAGGGGAAATACCTAAATCACAAAACCAAAATAAATATAAATGTAACTGACTTTAATTAGCTAAAATTTATAATAGGTTGTCATTCATGTTAATGGCATGAGCAAGACACATTTGGAGAACAATAGAGATGGTGGAGCATAACAAGAAAAGGTACAAAAAAAAAAGAGTGAGAAGATGTAAATGTAAGGAGACTAAAAAAGGCCAGGGTTCAATTTAAATTTGAAATTTAGAAAGCAATTAAACAATAATTATAATTTAAACATCAACCCAGAGAGTAGTTCCACGTGTCAATTGCTTTTTCATAAATAATGAAATAAGAAAGTTGTTATTAAATAACACATTCTAAGTAGTGTTTAGAAAACATTGAAAGTTAATTTTAGAGAGTGATTCAATGTTAATTTTTAAGTTTCTTATTAGAAATCAAGTTCTATTAACTGCTATCTGAGATGTAATTCATAAACTCGTTTTTGGTGCAGTGAATAAAATCAAACTAAAATTTAACTCATTTAAAGAAATTAGTCAAATTTAAACATTCCCTCGTTTCACAAATCAACTTTAAGTTTTAAATAATGACTTCGATTAGGCTATTTACGATAATAATTTTTACCTACAAAGATTTTAGGTTAATGACCAAAAAAAAAGTGAGCGGTTTCATCATATCACCGTCAAGAGGTTTCATACCCAACTCACAATCAGGACGTTGGGAAACACAGTGGACAAAGAGAGAAAAGGACGTTTCTTGATGTGTGATCCCGCGAGGACCATCTACCATGCATGGTTTTGCAAAATTGTTGGTTTGCATTTCCAAGCTATATACTCCAACAACATTTAAGGGTCCACGAAACAACAATGAGCCACCCTTAATTAAATTGTCCATATAGTGTTCATTTATTACAAAATCAACATGCTTGGTGGCATAGATGCTGGGGTGCCCCCCTCCCCTGCAAAACTGTCCCGTCTATTTTCTCTCTTGCAAACTGCAAATTGGTAAGCATGCAGACCAGTCTCGAGTTTAGCACCGCCAGCTATACATGTTCCTCGATCATTCTATTTCAATAATTTATCAAAATTTGTTTATATGAAGTGTTAAATGTAATGGATAGTATTATAATTTGGAATCAGAGGTTAAAAGTAAATGAAAAATAGGGAGTGTGTCTAATGAATATTTGATTATAGAAAAAGAAAAGGGCGTTAGTTAGATTATTTTAATTTTTATTTAATAATGTTTGGTAAACATCAACTAAATGAGATTGATAGGATGACATGTTAGACAACTGGCTTAAAAAACAGATGTTGTCCATTCTAAAATGATTGATTTCCCTTATTGAGGCACATTTGATGACAGAAAATTAATACTATTTGAGCCAAAACAAAAAAGATGGGTCTAAAAGGCTAGGGAGAAGAAATGTATAAAAGCTCATATGGCACATTTTATAATCTCTCTATATACGGTGTGTGCAAAGTGCAACTAAAAGCACTGAATGAGATCTACATAGAACAATTTTTTGGTACAATTTCAAATGATTTCAAGCAAACAAAACATATTTATCTTTCTTCAACGCTTTCCCCTCACCAAAAGGTATCCATTTTCAGATTTTTATATTGGTTGGTTCGTACATTAGGCCTGAAATATTGAACGCTGACTGCAGCAAAACATATTCCCAGCAAAGGAAAACAAAGACAAAGCTGTCTAAGCTGGAATGATCATGAAATTAACGTGAGATCGAATCTTTAAGGTATTAGGAAACCAAAGAAGCTTTAGTCCATCCCATATATATTGTCACTCATGACATGATTAAATTAACATATATTAAACTAGTTGTTGGCTCTCGACAAGCCCACTAATAATACACACAGTCTATATGACATTTGTTCTCTAACACCAAAGAGAATTGCATGTGCTAATATCCTGACCTTTGTGTAAGTTACAAGTACCGCTAGTACTCGCATAATTTGGTCTACCAACGAACCCACCACCTTGACCTACTTGCACTTTTGATGGCAGCAACTTTGTGAGAGTTCAAGGAAGCCTTAAAAAAATAATTAAAAGTTAACCTTTAAATAAGTTTTAGGTAATTAAAAGTAGTAAATTTTTATTAAAAATTATATTATATCAAAAATAAAAATATAATAAATACTTTATTTTAAAAAATATTTTAAACACTTAAAATCAGTCTTCAAAATGAAAGTTAACAAAATTCTAAAAAAAACAATTTTATTAACCTCAGTTTTTAAAATTAAATTTAAATTTATTTATCAAAATAAAATATTTATTCCCTCAAACTTTTCACGACTAAAATATATACGAGAAAATTCTCAAGTAATATAGGGCCACAGAGAAAGGGGTTTGTTGTCCAGCTGAGCAGAACTACGACTGCTTGGCTGCCATCAGTAATGGAGATATGGTCCAAAAGCACTTGCTAGGGCAGTGTCCAATTTGCAGAAGGCGCTAAAACAAAAAGCATGCAATTAATGCAGGACCCAGAAATGTATACTGCTTTGTGCTTTCCATGTAGATATTTGGCTTGAAATTTGCAAAGCATATTGGTGGGAAATAATGGCAGTACGTGGCATGGGGCCTGAATGCAGATGGGTCATTTCATCTTCCATAATATATATAAGGGATTTTGATAGCTAAAGTTGAGGAATAACAGATATAGAAATGTTAGTAATATGTTATCTGACAACTTATACTGTCTCGAGACAAGTTCTGCTATGCCTTTCGCGTCAGTAAATTAGTTTTTTTCTTTTAAATATTATTGCTAGTCTTTTAAGATATTGATTAAAAATTAAAATATTATATTGAAAACATAAAAAAATATTTGATATATAATTTTAAATAATTGAAAACATTCAATAAAATATATTCAATATTTAACAATAACATCCGAGCAAAAGAAATACCAAATATAATATTTTTATCTCATTAGTCGATATTTTTAGTTTTAAAAATATTATTTAAAAGTGTAATAAATAAATAATAATTGTACTAAACATCAAGAGAGAGCTGATTGACAATATTTTCTATAAAATGAAACAATTTTCGTTTAATACAAGCCCTGAACTTGTATGAATCTATAGCTCGGTTACACCATGAAATGTGAATTATTCTATCTTTTATTTAAACTAATTTGAACAATAGAAAGTGTTACACTTAACGCAAAACGCATTGATTACAACTACTGAGATTTCTCTAACGCATAGCACTTTGCTTGATAATGAGTGGGGCTGGGTTATGGTGTGTGTCTTTCAAACTGACTTGGCAGCGGGCTTACCTTTGCTTTCAAGTGCTCTTTTTGGGAATGAATGGTACGGTTTGAAAGTGATATGTGAAAAAGAATGCAATCTGGATCCATGAAAATTCGATTGGTTAGGTTTGAAAGGATAAGGAAAAAGATAAAATTATGAGTGGAGTTTTTGTCTGTTGTTTATGTAATGTATGATGATGCAGTATCATCTTGGTGGGTGTTGCAGCGTTAACTACAAAGAGTATCCAAATGAGTGTAATGATAACCATATATCCAATGAGTTTAATTTAAGCATTCTAGAAATTTGGGAGCTTTATTCAAATTGGAATAGGCAAAGTTTAAGACGGATGGTATGTGATGCAGCGAGCTATGTGATTATTGTATCATTATTTATTGGGTAACTCTCTCTTACTTTCCATTGCCTACGTATCTTACTCAGTCACTCGCCCTTTTTCTTTCTCATACGTTTCTATTACTTCTTATGTTCAAAACATTCTTTCCTCATTTCTAATAATTTTAAACTATATGTTATATTTTCATACTATTAAATTAATGAATGATTTATTTTACTTTTTGAAATTACTTTTAAACTTATCGACATTTACTGTTTCCTTTTCATTATATTTCATTAATTACTTTATTTTATTAAAAATTTGTACGAAAATTAATCAATTTAGAAAAAAAAAATTTAAAAAAATATAATTTAATCATGACACATTTCATGAAAAGATCTTACAATTAGCATAAGAGATAATAATAATAATAATAATAATAATATTACTGTGACTTTCTACTTTTTTTAACGTGATTTTAAACTTTTTTTATTTTTCATTTTTTACATATTCTTTTGTGTGCATTTTCAGTCACAAGTTAAAAATAGTGTGTGTTTTAAAGTATTTTTACTATTCGTATATTGAAAGAGTATAAAAATTTTATTAATAAAAAATAAATTAAGAACAAAGATAATATAACTTCTAATTCTATTTATATATAAGAAATAATTATATTTTTTCTTAATTATAAAAAATTCGGTATATTAATTGTTAATTATTTTTAAACTTTATTTACTATAATATGTGTGTTAACGAAACTCACTTTTTTACATGGATAGATTCATTTTGATATACTTCCTCTAATAATTTTTATATGATACATTTAACTAATTACGCAAACCAATTAGAATAGTTAAAATTGGTTATTTTTTATTTTTAAAAATTAATATAAAATTTTACCCTTGTTGAATGTCATTGAACCTAGCCCCACGTTCTAATTTTATATCGAGGTTGATTTTAATTTAGGTTCCCAATAATTTATTAATTTATTAAAATTATGAATATTTTTAAATGAAGTATAAGTCTATTATGTATATACCCTTATTAAATGTTATTGGTCTTAATAAAATAATTCAGTCATTTCTACGGACAATAACTACTACTGATTTTTTTTTTTGTCTTAATAATAAAAAATAAAAATTATTTTCAAATATATTAATTTATTATAAAATTTATATTAATGAAATATTCAATCAATATTTATATAATAAATATATTTATCTATTTAATCAAACTATATATTATAAGTGAGACTTTACCATTTGAGAAGTTAAGCATTTAGCAGATATATTTTTCTCCATAGTATGTTATGTATACATTTTAAAATTAAAATTGATCATAGTGGATGTAAATTATACTTTCGCTTATTGTAACAATTTTATTTTTACTTACAATTTTTATTAATTTTATTTTAAATTTTAGAAATTAAAATTGTTACTTAATTTTTTTTTTATTTTATAAAAAATTTAATTTTTTATTAAACACTTATAATATTTATTAAGATTTATCTTAATTTTTTTTCTATTTTATTGCATTTGGAATTTACTTTTAAGAGTCTTATCTCTTAAATTTGTAATTATTAATGTATACTGATTATTGATATTTAATTAAAAAATTTAAATTGTTTATATTTTAAAATAATTTAATTTATTAAATTATTATTATTTTTTTATAATAAATTATTATTATTTTAATACATAATATTTGTAGTTATCAAATTTAATCAACATAAATTTTATAAAAAATTATTTTTTAAAATAATTTTATTATATATACAATTATTTTAAAAAATAAAATACATATACATTGTACGAGTTAGTAAACTAAGTATAAATAAATTACTAATTTAACAATATTATTAGAAATACTTTAAAATAAACTATAAACTTATTATATAATTATGTTTATTATAAATATTTCTTATAAATAGAATTCCAGTAGTAATAATTTGTCACCTAATGATCTACTCAACCCTCATAGTTTTCAGTCCTCAATTTCTTGAGATTGGCACTTATTGAAAATCACACCAATTCACAGAATTAATCGAGAGTCATGGAGGTTGTTTTTGGCTCCGAGTGTTGGTTCTCCTTTTCCCATCTACCACAAAGAAATAACTCAACGAGGAATTCAAAATTGAAATTAACACAACAATGCATCAGAAGAGAAAATTGATTAATATTTAATTCTTATGAATAAAATTGAGTGTAATATTATAATGAAGAAAAGTTATATGATGTTTTATGAGTATTGATGTACTGTTAGTGTTGTTGACCAATTAAAATTAGTGTTATTTTAATATAAAAAAATATTTGAAGATATAGCATATTATGAAAGTAAAACTCCAAATTTATTTGATGAAAAATACCATCCACCACCCACACTTATAACAAATTTATTCTTATTTAATATTATTAAATTTAACTATATTATTTAATATTTAGGACTTGTTTAGTGGTTAAATAGAATAAGGATTAATAAAATAAGAGGGTGGATAAGAGTATGACATGATAAGAGCATAATAACTTAGCAAGCTCTTATCATATTCGATGTTTAATGCAAACTTGATAGAAAAAAAATTATATAATAGTTCAATATAATGACTTATTTCGACATTTATGAAAATATCACGAAGAGAGAGAGTAAGTGGGTTTCTTTTCGTAAAGCTCTCATAGAGTTCCCTTTGCTTGCACGGTGCTGCTGCACCTCTAGGAGTCTTCATCACGCATTTGGGAGACTTTCTTTCTAAGAAACTGGTGCGAACCTGCTAGATCTGGGATGGAAAGGTTGGAGGTAGAGAAACGCTCTTTAGAGGAGGAAGATATGATGAGTAGGAGCAAGAAAAGGGTCATAGTGGATCTTGATGGCTAGAGCATGGATATGCAAAAAGCTAACCAAGAAGAAGATTCTCAAGGCAACCATGATATCTAGGTGTTTTCTAACCCTTCACCCTCTAGTGTTGTGTCTTATAAGGACAAGGTATTGGCCTCGAAAGACTTAGATCTGGTGACCTAGATCTGGTCTTTCAAGATGAAGAGATTGTTAAATGCATCTTAGATGACTTTAATATTCTATCTGATATAGAGGAGCTTGATATAATAAATAAAAACGAAACTCAAAATCTTTACCTTGACTTAAAAATTGCTTTGAATGATTACGAGGTCTGGTGTTCACCATGGAAGTCTACCCTAATAATCAAATTATTAGGTCAAAGTTAGTGAGTTTTAACTATCTAAACCAAAAATTAGGTCATATTTGAGGGGGGGAAAATGGTTTCTTAAAAGTTTTAGACTTAAATAATAAATTTTTTCTTATTAAATTTGACAATATGGATGATTATCAAATTGCCCTCTTTGAGGGACTTTGGCTTATTTTAGACCACTATCTCTTAGTTCAAAGATGGAGGTATTTTTTCAGGCCTCAAGACCATAACTTGAGGAAAATAGCAACCTGAGTGCAAATCCTAGATCTTCCCCTAGAACTCTATAACGAAAAAATTTTGTGGCAGGTTGGTACCTGCCTGAGATCAATGTTAAAGATTGATCATCATACTTCCTTGATATCGAGAGGTAGGTTCGTTAGGATTTATGTTGAGTTGGACCTTAGGAAACAATTAATTCTTTCTTGTAAGGTTCTAGGTAAAGAGTTTAGGGTGAAATATGAGGGTCTTCATTTAATTTGTTTTAGCGGTGGAAAACATGGTCATAGACAAGATTTTTGTCCAGATACCTATAAGATTAATTTTGAATCTATGAACCCTTCTGTTGTTAATGATACTTCAATGCAAGGGATTGAGGAAGGGTCTAGTTCCATGCTCCCCTCTTCTGTTAAGCAAACTCAAGGTGATTTTGAGAAGGATCCTTCCCCTGATCAAGGTAGATTTGACCCTTGGATGATGGTTAAAAGACCCCTTACAAAGAAAATAGGGCAAGCTAAGGTAGTAGGTGTGTCAAGCCTAAATAATAGTAAGATCAGAGGTTCTCTATCAGGCTCTAGATATGGTGTTCTAATGAGGAGCAAAATCAGGAATTAGAACATATTACGAAGGAACCCTCTAGTTCACAGGGCGAGGGGGATAAGGTACATTCTAACCTAGGTGTATCTAAGAATTCTGAGAGGTATAACCCTGAGATATCCTTGGGTGGTTCCCTTAAAAAAGTTTCTAAAATTAGATCTAAACCTAAGGTTGAGAGAAGGGAGATAAAATCCCAATCTCTGATCTGATTCTCCCTACAGACATAAGCAATCAGGCTAGTAATAAGAAAATCCTTGGATTAATGCATCAGATGCTAAAGGAACTTTATAAAGATAGCACTATCCAAGATTTATTAGGAATCAATTCAATTAATCAAAGGCAAACCTCTCCCTATCAGTTTGGAGAGCATTCTGCTAAGCCCATTGACTTAAATCCCTTCATGGATATAAATGCCCTCAATTTTCTTAAGAAATCTGAAACTGTTTTGTCTACTTATGAATCTACTCAATAAAGGGATATCTTTGATTATGGTTTCCAACATCTTTCAAATGCTTCCTAAATTCTCTCTCTGGTCTCTTATGAATTATTTGTTCTGGAATTATAGAGGGATTGGAAATAAGACCTTTTGTAGGTTGGTAAATGACTTAATTTTGCTAAATAGATTAGATTTCATTGCTATTTTTGAACTTAGGGTTAGTTTAGATAAAGCTAATGGGATAATTAAAGATTTTAATATAGATAGTCACGAGAAAGTAGATGCCATTGGTTTCTCTAGAGGTATTTGATGTTGTTAGAAGTCTAGTAAAATTTATGTCTCTATTATTCTTAAAATTCAGTTTGTTATCCACCTTAAAATTAGTAATCTGGGCGCAAATGATTGGATACTCTCCTCAATATATGCTAGTCCACATGATAATCTAAGATCTAAATGTTGGGAGGAATTAATAGAGTTTAGTGCTTCAGTTAATCTTCCCTAATGCTTGGCTGGAGACTTTAACTCCATTCTTTTTGAATCTAAAAAAGTTAGTGGTAGACATGCCTCTTATAGCAAGATGAGACAATTTGTTGATTGTCTTTTTCAATGTAACCTCCATGATTTGGGTTTCAAAGGAGTCCCTTTACTTGGCAAAAAGGAGATTTACAAGATAGGCTTGATAGAGTTGTAGCTACTGAGTTTTTGAGGTCTATCTTCCCTAATAACACTGTTACCATATTCCATTATTATCTGACCATTTAGGCCTCTGGTTTAAGATAAAAGATGAGAACCTTGTTTTGAGTAAGCCCAAATAGTTTAAATTTCTTGCTCACTAGATTACCCACAATGAATTCCAAACTCAAGTTAAGAATTCTTGGCTGAGCTCTAGCTCTTGGTCTGAAATGTTGAGAGGTTTAGGAATAATATCTCAGACTAGAATATTAATGTCTTTGGTAATATTTTTCAAAGAAAAAAGAGGTTGTTCAGTAGATTGCAAGGGATTTCTCATAAATTAGCTAATGGGAGAATCCTTTCTTAAGAAAGCTTATGAAATCCCTCTGGAAAGAATATCAATTATTGCTTGACCAAGAAGAATCTTGTTTGTACCATCAATACAGGGCTAATTGGCTTCCTTTAGGAGATAGGATTACTAAGTTTTTCCACTTAGCTGCTACTGTGCTTAGAAATAAAAATATGGTTGAAGCTCTCAGAAATGAAGATGAGAGTAGGAAATTTGATCTCCTTAAAATTAAGAGTATGGTCATTCAATATTTTCAGAATATTTACTCTGATCACACTCCTCATAGGTTCAGCCTCCATAGTCAGTGCTCTTTAGGGATATTGACATATCTAGTTTAAATGTTGAACTCTCTATTGAAGAAGTGAAAGCTTCTTATTTACTATTGGTAACTTCAAGTCTTTTGGTCTAGATGGATTTCACATTTTATTTTTTAAAAACCAGCAGAAGGTCATAGCCTCTTTCATCTTTAAGTTTGTTCAGGATGTTTATAACAATCCTTCTCTCATATCCAATGTTAATGAAACTGGTATTTCTCTTATTCTAAAGTCTGATAATCCTGAATATATGAAAAATTTTAGGCTAATATCTTTATGTAATGTTAGTTATAAAATAGTTACAAAAATCATTGCCAATAGACTAAGGGATTCCTTACCTCATTTAATTTTAGCCAACCAGTGTAGCTTTATTCTAAGCAGACAGGGTATAGATAACTCTATCATTCTCCATGAACTTTTACATTTCCTGTCCAAACTGAAAAGTATGAGTTGCTATATGATTTTAAAATTAGATTTAGAGAAAACTTATGATAGGCTTAGATGGGGTTTCATTACTAACACTTTTACTAAAGCTAGTTTTGATCCTTATTTTGTAAATTTAATTCATTACTATATTTCTTCCTCCTCCATGCATATAAATTTGAATAAAGAAATCTCTAATACCTTTAAGCCCTCTAGAGGGATTAGGCAAGGAGACCCCTCTCTCCTTATAATTTTGTTATGTGTATTGAGAGACTAGTTTATTTAATTAAGGACAGTATTAGGGAGGGTTCTTAGTATACTTTTGAGTTTAGTAACCATGGTCCTAAGTTATCTGATTTGTTTTTTGCTAATGATATTTTTCTTGTTAAAGCTGATATGAAGCATACTAATATTATTAATTTTGTTAAAAAGCTTCAGTGATGCCTTTGGTTTAACTGTTAATAAAACTAAATCTTCTTATTTTCTTTTCTAAAAATATTGATGTAACTTTAATCCAATCCATTAGTGGCTACTTGAATATTAAGCCTTCATCTCAGCTTGATAATTACCTTGACATTCCTGCTTCCTATTTAAAACTGACTAGGCATCAGTTTGGTTTTCTTATTGATAGAATTAGGAAGAAACTATCCCTTAGTGGCTACTTGAATATTAAGCCTTCATCTCAGCTTGACAATTACCTTGACATTCCTGCTTCCCATTTAAAACTGACTAGGCATCAGTTTGGTTTTCTTATTGATAGAATTAGGAAGAAACTGTCTCTCTGAAAAATGAAGACTATATCTTTAGCTAGTAAAGTTACTCTTGCTCAATCCTGTATTATGAGCATCTCTATTTATGTTATGCAAACCCAGCTAATTCCCAGTTCGATTTGTAATGAAATTAACAGCATTTGTAAAAAGTTCATTTGGAGTTCCTTGGAGGTAGAAAATTTCATTTAATTGGGTGACATAAAATCTGCAGACCCAAGAAAGAGGGGGGCCTTAGATTTGAAGATTTACATATGTTGAGTAAAGCTTATTTGATGAAACTTTGTTGGAGACTCATAAAGTCTCCTAATGATATATGGGATTAGTGGTCAGGCATAAATATAGATTCACCTTAGGAAAACAGCCTAATTCTAATAGTGGTCCAGCTTACTCCTCTTTATGGAAGAGTCTTACTTCTGTTTGGCTTTTGTTTTCTCAAAGCCTTAGTTGGGTCATAGGGGATAGAATGACTACTAAATTTTAGGCTGACAGTTGGATTCCTCAGTTTAATAATCTTAGCAAAGTTGTTAACTTTCCTATCTTAAGTGAAGACCTGGATATTCCTGTTAGGTTATTCTTTGTTAAGGGTGAGTGAGACTGGGATAGGATTAAATATCAGTTCCCTAAATGTGTCTAGAAGTGTATAGCTCAAATTAGTAGGGGCTAGGATTTATTTTTTTTGGAACCTCACGAACAATGGAGTGTTCTCAATTAAAACAACTTATCAATTAATTACCACTGTCCCTTAAATTTCTTCTCAAAATAATGATATCTTTAATTTTGTTTGGAATTGTGAGGGTTTCCCTAAAATTAATTTCTTTCTCTGGAAACTAGCTAATGGCAAGTTATTGACTAATAGAAAGAATGATATAAGTGTATAGAAAATGACAAAATTATCCTTTATCTGTATTTTATTAAATTAAATTTTAATTTTTTTTACTCTGTATTAGTTATTTATTTTAATTTATAGAAAATGAAAAAATATAATATATTTTTGAATTTTAAAAATATATAAAATAATTTAATATATTTTAAATACATATAAAAATAGAGGAGAAAGAGAAAGGAGAGATATCCTTTTGTCTATATTTACTAAATTAATTTTTTTTTTACTTTGTATAAGTTATTTACTTTTAATTTATTAAAAATATATAAATAATTTAATAAATCTTTTAATTTTTAATATATTAGGAGAGAGAGGACAGATAGAGGTAGTAGAATAAATTAGGTGTGGTTTTGAGAAAGACAAGTGTTATTTTTTACCTTCTTTTCTAACTTAATCATATTTACATGGCTGAGAGCCTTCAAAGTCCAGAACAACACGCAATTGTCAGGGTGAGCTTTACCATTGAGTTAATAGCCTGTTGTGTGGGCCTCTTATTGGAGAGAAACTCTATCCATCTTTTTTCTTTTTTTCACACCCCATGTCGCTAGGGATGGCAATGGGTAAAGTACCCGATGGGCACCCGCAAAATTTACCCACAATGGGTAGGGTATTTACTCGCTATACGGGTATAGGTATGGGTGTGGGTAAAAACTCACAAATTTTAATGGGGATGGGTGCGGGTATGGGTATCTAAGTACCCACCTCGCCCCATACCCGCATATATATATATATATATATATATATATATATCTATATATATGCTTGAACTTTATTCTACAATTATGAATTGAATTTTTGTATTATTATATTACTTATGTGAAGTTATATAAGATTAATATAAAAATTTATTTTGATTTATATTTTTAATAGAAAAAATTATTTACTATTTTATATCATTTAATTCGGCTAACACAATTTAATTATTACATAGTTAATATGAGATTGACTTTTTTTAAAATATTATTTATATATGACACACATAAAATATTTTTTACACAAATATTTTTGTTAATAAAATCATATTGATGTTTTAATCATAAAGTGAATGATAAATAATAAATATATTATAAATATTTTATAAATTTTACAATCATTTACTATTACCGTAAACTTATTATTTATTAATAATATTTAAATTTTATTTTTATATTTTAATTTAAAATAATATTTTTCTATTCAACATATGTATTACAAGCACAACTATAATTTATTGAATCTAAATAATATTATTCTTACTATTTATTCACATTCAAAGAAGTTTTTGAAAAGATATAAATATAAAAAATTATTGTTAATTTTTATTTGTTAATTTTTTTAAGATAAAAAAGTATAATTTTTTTAATATACACGTATATTTCTTTATTATAAAATTTTATTGTAACTATTTATCTTTTATTCAAATTCTTTTTTTTAAAATTTATATACATTAGAAATATTTAATTCACTAAAATAATTTTTCAAAAATTTATATTTTTGATAAAATACTTTCGTATAGTATATGAGTTAAAAAATACTAGTATTAATATATATATATATATATATATATTAATTATATTATATTATTTTAATTAAATCTATTATTTTTCTTACAATTTGAAATTCAAAAGTTAAAAAAAATATTTTATGTATCAACTTTCTATTGTTAGTAGTGAACTTCTCTACTCTAACTCTATTCTCATTCTCAATGTCTGTCTCATTAAAACTTAATAACTATGAAATGTTATTCATTAGAGTTAGTTGTTAATGCCGTCACAAGAGGTTACTAAGTGATCCCACACGAAGGGACAACCATTGTACAGATCTATTTCGTTATCGTTCTGACATTACTAATCAATCAAATCTCACACAAGATAGGATTATCACTGACAAATAACTTGTGTGTTTAGTTTTGCTTATTATTTCTAAGAATTTTAGTTTAGAAAATTATTATATTAAGATACATTTAACATTTATGATCTTTGAATATTTGTTTTTTTATCTATATTTGTACCTTGTTCGACAACTACATATTGAATTTTTGTATTATTATGCTACTTATGTGAAATTATATAAACATATTTTTCTTTATAAATATTTTTTCTCAAACAAGCGCGGATAATGGGTACAAGACGGGTATACGGGTACCCAGAGGGTACGGGTACGGAGATTAATGTTCATACCCACGCGGGTATGGGGTCGGGTACGAGTATTTTTTTAAAACGCGGGTATGGAGATGGGTACTGTAGTACCCTACCCATACCCATCCCTGTCGCCACCTATTTTTTACTTTCTTTTCTAGCACAGTCATATTTTCATGATAATAATTATACTACTCCAATATAATAAGATAGGTAACACAATAAATCTTATAACTTTACAAACACTTTATTAATAATAATTATGATATATTATGTTATTATATTTACCCTTATTTTAACTACCAAATAGGTGTCAGGCCTATGTTATATGTATATTTAGTATTTCTTTAAAATGGTGTTTTAATTATTTGACTTATATGGATATATACACATGTTTGTTATATAATGTTGTGAGTTGAAGGAAGTATGAAATTGCTTGAATTGTTACATATGTGAGCTGTATAATTATTGGGTGAAAAATTGATGCATGTTATTTGGTTCGAGTAAGATTTAATTTGTGTAAACTACAGGATGTCTCGTTATAGCGAGACAAGTTGCCTAAAACTAGGCTCTCTAGAGCATTCTCGCTGTAGTGAGAAATTCTTATTGCAGTGAAAGAGTATCCTGCTGCAGTAAGGGACTCTCCCTGTAGCGAGAAGTGGATAAGGTTGACCAATAAACACTCCCGCTAGAGAGAGAAATTTTAGCTCTAGCGAGAGAGATTCTCGTTGCAGCGAAAATGATAGATAGCTGAAGGAAACCATTGTCTGGTATTTCTTACTTTAGTTAGAACTACTCTCTGTAGTGAGAAAGTCACGAGTTTGGGGGTATTTAAAGGGCTTCAAACTAAAAACCTTCATTTTCTCACCAAATCACTTTCTCCATTAGTTTTCTTTCCGTTCTGTCACCTCCTCTCTGTGGAGAAAATTTTCTTGAAGCCAAACTCTTTCCCGATCCAAGTGTGAATGTCTATTTCATCCAGATCTAGTTGAGTTTCTAGAGCTCAGATCTCCATATTCACTCCTTGTTTCCTGATTTCTCTTCTTAAGAGTTTTCTATTTTATATTAATAAGGAGATCTGAGTTTTTTGGGCATTGTAAATCTCTTTAGGATTCATAAAAAAGTACGATTTAAGAAAACCTAGTTTCAAGTAAAGGGAGCTTACTCTAGATGACTATTATTATTCACTTAGATAATATAAATCTACATTTAGCTGAGAATAGAGTGATGTATAAATAAATCTTAGGATAGAACATAGAGTATGTATGACTGAGAGAATTTTTTGTTGTTTCAGTGAATAGTATGAAGCTAGTTGTTTCTGGAAGAAATGTTTAAAATGTTATAATGTAATGTGCTAAAAATATTTTATATATATATATATATATATGGAACATTTCAAGTGAGAGAAGTTTGTTATTACGAGAAATGAGAGACATTAATAATGGTCATGAGATCAAAATAAAGAGTTTAGATTTGATATTATTACCCCACTATCCACTTTCTTTTCTCTCTTGTCAATGGCTATTATTAATGTCTTTCACCTCTCACTTGAAATGTTCTCCTATATATATATATATATATATATGGTTATGTTGCATCATGCCAATTTTATCATTCTAAAACTGAGTTACATATTTAGGTGGTTAGACATGTAATAGTAAGAAAATGCTTAGTTGTGTTGTATCTGTATCCAGATATTAGAATGGGTCACTCCCAGAACGAAGAATTGTAAGTTCCTTCTGAATTACTTAAGCTGTAAAATCAATTAAAACTGAGCTGTTGCATTTGCATTAAATGGGCTGAGAATGAGTTGAATTGCTGTATTGATTTTTCTTAATAGTATTTATACATTAAGTTGTACGAATAATTATATTATATTCTTTATTTTTTAATAGCTATAGCTATTTGTTGTGTAAACTCACTCTTACATTTCTATCTATATTGGTGTGTATTGCAATGATCGTATAATGGTTCATAAGCAGGTATGACAAGTGGTGCTTCCACTTCCTAAGCTAGAAGGTCTGGCTTAGAAATGTTTGAGCCTAACATTCTTTTTAGAAGATTTGTAACTTTATTTATTTTGTTAGCCTAACTCTTGAGTCTAAACTATTTAACTACACATTTGGTCATAAAATATAATTTTGATTATAATTTTGTATTTTTGAAACTCTATATCAAGCAGCTCTTATGTAAATATTGCTAAAAGATAATTAAATATGTAGATATTCAAAATTTTATAACAAGACCTTATTTTACCATCAAGATATGATTTTTATTTTATTTCTGTCAATCTTTCTAAGTTAAATTTCAATTCTTTTAAATATAAAAAATCTATATAGATTTTAATTGGATAATATATCACATATCCTTAAAAAAAAATAAAAGATTGTAAAAATAGACAAAGTCCTTAATTTTAATTTAAATTTTTACCAACTTCATTTATTGAAAACAAATGACAACATGATAAATGTTTTATAAAAATTATAAAGTATTATTTTTAGTCTTATTTATAAAAAAAACAAATGTCTAATTTATCAAGAATAATAATAATAATTACATATTATAAATTTATTCTATATTCTAAAAGTATTTATAACATTAATTAATGTTTTATATATTAAATAAATAAATACCTGCTTATATAAATAAAGGGTTAATATTTTGATAATACAAGTTTCACAATATATATATATATATATATATATATATATATATATGAACTTTCTGTGTTAGAATTTCAGATAAACAAATAATAATAATAATAATTTAACAGAAAAAATTCATTTACTATGCTTTAACATAATAACTGTCTTTTTTTTATTTTTTATTTATGAATGTTTGAATTTCAATCTTTAAGTTAACAAAATTTTAAATTAAAATATAAATTTTTTAACAATTAATATATTTAAAATATAATATTTATTTGTTATACTTTAAAAATTTGATAATCATTTTTAATAAGTAAGACCAAAACTAATGACTTATAAAAGAAATTACTAAAATGTTTTTGTCGCAACCGGGCGATCGCAACGGTACGACGGATGACAAACTCGTTCCAAAATATCAGAGGAGTCGCCACCAAAGTTTATTTTTAAGAAAAACCTTTGAAAAACTTAAATATAATACGATCTTTGAAACCAAAAAATGAGTTCGGGAGTCATTTACGTGTAGGGAAGGTATTAGCACCCTACAACGTCCGTTTAAAAAATGGTTACCTAAAATTAATTGTACAAAATTATTCTAATTTTGAAAAATATTTATTTAACCCCTAAACATTAATTATTTTATTTTAGAAGAAGAAATATTATTTATTGAAATATTATTCGGGTTATTTTAAAAATTATTTTGACTTGACGGGTACGGTTCCCGCTCCTACGTATCCCCGGATGCAATGGGGAACTCAAAGCCACGTAGTTCTATCTAAAAATTATGAAATTAGTTGATTATAATTAAGTTTAGTAAAAGAAAATTTTATTTTAGAATTAAAATCATTTTTCGTAAAAATTATAATGTTTAGGATACAAGATAATGCAGTTATACATGTACTCTACGAGAAAACAATACAGAAAGTGAAGGAAGATCACACAACTATACTGCAAATCATTAAGAAATATTTTATTCGTAAATGGAGTATTTGAATTTGAATTTTGATTATGATTAATATTGAAAGAAATTTAAGATAGCGTAAGCTATACATAAACTTCTTATAATTTATTAGACTATCGAAGGCAATGTAAATTACACATCGATATTATAAAAATTTATAAAATGAATAAATTATAGTAATTTAATTTATCAAAATTTGAAACATGACTTAAGAAAATAAAAAAAAAATTTATTTGAATTGATTAAAGAAGATACTCATTTAATAAAAAACATTAAAAATTTTATTTGATAGATTTATATTATATAAAACCTAAGGTAACGTTGGTACACATAGATTTTGACAATTTATAACGCATAAAGGTAGAGTCGCTACACATTAGTATTATAAATTATTTCTTAATAAAATAATTTAGATTTAAATTAGTTGATTGATTTGTAAATTAGTATTTAGAAGAGAAATACATCTTGCATTATTATTAAAGTGATTAACTAATTAATTAATGACAATATGTGATAAGTTAATATTGCATAAAGTCTTGGTAACGTAGGTACACATGGACTTTATCAATTTATAATACATGACGATAGAGAAGCTATACGTTAGTATTATAAATTGATACAATTATATTATTATTTATTAATTAATTATAAAAAAATAAGTAATTTAGTATTCACAATATAAAATAAATTAATCATAAATATAAAATTAAATCGCATTAATATGATACAAATATACAATAAATAAAATAAAAGATAACAATCCTAAAAAATAAGATATAAATAATGAAATATAAAAAAGGAAATAATTTAAAAAAAATCAACTCAGATATGATATTGTAAAGTAAACAATATCAAGAGATTTTAAATAAATAAAATAAAATAAAATAATTTAAACAATGTTAACATAAAAAAAATAAAATAAATAATAAAAACTCATTCATTAAATAAATTAATAATTATCATAATAACAAATAATAATGATGATGAATAAATAAATAAAACTAAAACAATAAATTATATGTTGAACTAAATAATGATAAAAATAAAATAAAATAAAAATTCAGACAAAAAAATAATAAAAAAATAAAACAAGGATAAAATGGTCTCAAATTTTAAATTTTTAGATTTGAGAGGGAAGGACTTTAGGGTTAGGGGGGTGTGCTTTTCTCCAAGAAAAACAAAAAAAAAAAAGGTTATGAAAGGGTGGAGGTGAGGTTAATGGAGGCCATGATTTTGAGTGGTGAAGGTTATTGAGAGCAAAAGGAAGAGGAATGAGACAAGGTAGGGAAAGAGTTTTTTTTTATGGTGAGTTTTGTGTTTGTGGATGATGATAGATGGAGGAATGAGTGGAGAGGTGGTTAGACATGGATATTTGAAATGGTGGTTTAAAATATTTTTTTATCATTTGAGATTGATTTGATATAGGAAATGTTTATTCAAAATATAAATATGTATGAAGAAGAAAAATGTGTAAAATGTATGATGAAGCTTACTTGATGTTCTTGAAAATTTTTGCTTGCCTCTTGTTCTTCCTCCTTTCCGCTAACCTTTCTTTCTCTCTATTTTCTCTTTTTCTCTCCCCGTTTTAGAATGCCTCCTCTCAAAAATTTTTTAGCCTCCTCTGATGTCTCCTCCTGCTCCATGGTCCTTTTTTCCTTTTATTGTTAGGTTTTCACAAAAGGCCCAAAATTCTGAATTTTTTCTTTTTTATGTATAAAATAACATTGGTTCAAGAATTTAATTATTTGTCATATTCTATTTTCCTTTTAAAAATTAATTCTGAAATTTTCTTATTTTATTAAGACAAATTTTTGTTTTTTTTTTAAACCTTTTGATTCCATTCTTCTTTTGTAATATTAAAATTTAAATTTTTTTTATTTTTTATTTTTTTATTTTTATTTTTATTTAAAAAAAATATTTAAATCAAAATTTTAGTATTCACAGTTTTAAAATACATCGTATACAAAATATAAAAAAGGAATAACAAGTTTTTAATACTAATTTTAAATATAACTTTTAAAAACTCATTAACAATTAAAACCTTCAATTTTAAATACTTTGAAATTCTGTACTTTTGTTGACATGCTCTTTAATATTAGATAAAATTTATTAAAAAAATTAAAAAATATGAAACAGAAACATTAATTAAGAATAAAAAATAAAATCTAAATAATAAAGTGCGTGTGATACCGTGTTTCTGTCAACTAAATCCTGATAATATTTAAAACATAAATAAAAATCAGACGTAACAAGTGTTACCAAGATAAAAAATATATATATTTAAGTTATTGTTTTTTCATGTTTTCTGAAATAACGCAGTAAATTCTCTAGTTGAACAGAAAAAGTACAAAGTGAAATAAAATTCTACAGCTTATGCGTCGATTATACTTGTACTTTTAAACAGAAATAGTACAGTGGGCACAAGTAACGGAGCTAGGAAAGGGCATTGCCCACCCAAACTTCACAGTTATCCCTAATCCAATCCCCACATTACCCCTCACATTCCTCCCTTTTTACATCACACTGCAAGCATTTGGGTTCTCATCGCTGAACATCTGCGGTGGGTACTGTTGGTAATATGCAGCAGGGTACACTACTGATGCTGGGCATGCATACACCTCCATCCCATACCTCGGCGGGTTATAGAAGTATTCGTTTATCTTCACCTCTCCAACCTTGTTGTTCTCTTCACCAGGTGCTGCCTCTTCCTCTACTTTCCCTTCTCCTTTTCCTCCTCCTCCTTCTTCTTCTTCTTTCTTCTCTTTCTTTTCCTCCTCTTCACCACCCTTCTTCTCTTTCTCACCTTCCTCTTCTTTCCCTTCTTTCGCTTCTTCCACTTTCTCTTTCTTCTCCGCCTCTTGCTTCACTATCATTGCCTGTTTCCCAGTTCGCTTGTACACGTATTGAACCAACATCGCAGGATCGTACGCGCCCTTCACGCTCACTTCCGAGTTCTTCAGATCCGGTTCTGCTGATTCCACTCCTGCATAGTTATCCAAAAATTATAACATTATTATTAATAAATAATACAAAATCACTGAATGTAATATAAAATATTCCACCAAACCACAAATTAAATTATGGGTTTCGGTATTAATTAATTGCAATATTAAATAAGATCATAAAGTTACAGAATTTGACCTCAACTGCATCACCAGACCTGAAATCTCACGACTTCTTATTCACTGAATTTAAAGTAATGGAGTAGTGGAATGAATTGATGGAATGAGAATAATGAATATGAATAATATCTTTCCCGTGGGAGAGATTCAGATTCAAATTTCACCCAGTGAAAGCACAATTGTACAAAGTTTTTGTTCGGTTAAATTAATCCAACAACAGAGCTGTTGCATGAAACAAAAAAGAAGAGATTAAGCTTAATAGTAACTTGTTACACACCCTTCATTCTCTGTATGCGTCTCTTGATTTCCTGGGCGCAAGCTTCGCAATGCATGTGAACTTTCAGAACCGTCACAATCTGAGGCTGTGAAGTAGTGAAAAACAAACGGGAAAAGCTAGCATCATTTCACAGAATCAAAGAGGGGCAAGCAAAGTTAAACAAAAGAAACACCTCTTCTTTCTTCTCTTCGGGTTCGGGCTTGGGCTTGGGCTTCTCTTCTTCTTGGGCTTTGTTCTCCTCGGGAGGTTTGGGGATCGGAGAAAGAAGCTCAACCTGTCTGTGACTCTTCCTCTGTACTCTCTCCAAAACCTTCAATGGATCCGCTTTTTCACCCTTAACAACAACCTTGTGAGATTTGCAATCAGTGACGACATCTTCAACTCCTAAACTCAAACACCAAAACAAAGTGTTCAGAAAAAGCCACGAATCAAACGATGCAAAGAAGTGAGACCCACAGTGATGATACCTGGGAATCGTTTGAGGGAGCGACGAACCTTGCGAGCGCAACCTTCGCAATGCATGAACACTTTGAGCACAATCTCTGGCGGTGGCGGTGGTGGAGCAGCTTCGGTTTTGGATTCTTTCGGTTCTTCCGGTTTCTCCGCTGGTTTGGCTTCTTCTGGCTTTTCTTCTTTCTTCTTTTCTTCTGTCTCAGGTATTTTCTCCTCTGGTTTCTTTTCTTCCTAAACAAACGCAAAAGAAGGTAAATATCAGAACAGGGAATGAATTTTAAATATATGAAGAGTGAAAACAGAAAAGTGATTCGAGAAAGAGAGCTAGAGAAGCGTTGGTGAAGACCTCCCCCATTGGAGTTACTCTCTGGGTTGAAGCTAATCAGAGGGACTCTGATGCCGAGATAAGCTCCGTGGAGCTGCTACTTTTTGCTGTTATTTTCTTCCCCTTGTTTGTTTCGGTTCTCTTTCTCTTTCTTTTGTGTACCACTACTAAAGTACTTATATAAGATAAATCATTTTTTAAAATTTGTTTTCTTACACTACTATTTTTTGATAATTCATTTTGTTATTTTGTAGTATTTTTAAATATAAGTAAAATATTAAAAAAATTAATATGTATTATAAGTTTGCTAATAATAATTAAAATATCAATTAAATAGCAAAAGTGCACCTGTTTGAAACTTACAAGTTTAAAAATTTGTTTGATTTTTTATTTTAAGGATTATTTATAAATGATTTAGTGATTATAAATGAAATAAGATTTAATAAATTTTTTTAATATTTATCAATAATGAGAAAGATTTATTTTCATTAAATAAATATAGAATGGATTTGGATAATTAGATAAAAAGAATTTTGAGTTTAAGTATAACTACACTTATTCTTCACACCTATCATACTTTTTATTTTTAATAAATTTTAATTAATAAAAAAAAATATGTTACTAATATTCTTTTTACATAAAATAATACTAGTAACACATATTTTATAATAATTTATTGAAAATTATAAAAATTATATGAATTTTATTTTTTTCTCACTTTTAAATTAATATTTTTTTTTTAGTTTTTAGTTTTTCATAAATTTGAATTAAAATTTGAATTTAAAATTATAAGTTAAACTAAAATAGCCCCTATCAATTGATTCATGTGTTTAATAATAAAATAATAACTTTAAATTCAAATCTTAAAAATATTTTATTTTGTACTTTAAAAAATGCAGTACACCTGAAGATAAATAAATTGAGTCACGTATTAGAATTTCTTCTTTAACTTACATAAAATCTACGTATGGTAATATTTATTAATTAAATAATTTATGTTATTTTTTACAAATTCTATTAACTTAAAAAGTCAAGTTAAGTATTTTGAAAAGATATTTAAGACTAATAGAAAGTTTTATTTAAATAATAATAATATTTAAGTATATATTGTTGTTATAATTATTATATTACTTTTTTTATTTTTTAATATAACATGTTTATTCATTTATTTAATGATTTTATTAATATCAAGTATTTAAGATTAAAAGTTTTTTCATTAAAAATTTAAATATTTATTATATAAAAATCAGTTATATATCATAAATTTATTTTATATTTTAAAAATATAAATAATATTAACCATTGTCTTACCCTACTTTCGATTCTATTGATAAGAAAAAACTACAAATATATATATTTTTTCTAAATATAAAAGATAATAATTTTTTTAAGTGTATTAATTATTAAATTCTTTTTATACTTTTATTTATAATAAAATTTTTGTTAATAAGATATTATTTTTTATTTATGAAAGTAAATATATATTTATTGAACTATTTAATACCATAAATATTTTAAAATTAAATACAAATTTATAACATATAACTATCAAGACCAACGAAATACTTGTTTCTTATAAATATAACAAAAAGTTGTACATTGAACGAACGAATGTGTCTATTTATATAGATAAAAAGTGAGAGTATTTCAGTAACACAAATTTCACCATAAATAACAATATAAAAAAATATAGCAATTGATATATTTAAAAAAATAATACTATATTTCTTTAGATAAACATAAACCTTTAAGTATTTTTATTCAATCTTTTTCATTTAACAACTTTGATGGCAATTACAATTTGTGTTGTCAAACTAAATAATCTTGAATTGGACTACATATGACAAAAATAAATAAATTATTAAAGTAAAAATAGAAATTAAAACAAGAAGAAAAATAATAAAAACAGAGATAAAGAATGACACCACAATTTTAAGATTAATAAGTCAAAAGAGCGATCACAATAAGAGTTTTGACCTTTTGATAAAATAAAAAAAAATTGATTTACTAAAAAAAAAACTTAGAGTTACATACTCTCACAATAATGTTCAATCTTAAATTGTATTTAAAATTAATTAAAAGAGTGTTTACAAGAGCTTATATATATGTATGTATATATTGTGCTCATAAACTATTAACATAAATCTTAATGGGCTTATTGTACTAACAAACTCAAATAAAAAAAAACTAAATAAAACAATAATTTTTTATCCTAAATAAAAATTTAAAAGTAAGCCATGTCTAACATTTAAATAATTATACTAAATATAGTAATTAAATCCTAATGAGATTCTTAGAGTTCAAGTTCTCTACGCATATGCAATTGATCATGGTAGGTTCTTCTAACTTTAAATTGAGTTTACTTTCAAATAAGATAACAAATAGTCTCATTTATTCTCTTTGATTTTGTTCTTGTGATTGATCTTTGAAGTCCTTTGAATGTCTTCAAACATTTATCTTCAATGAGTCTTCTTTAATTCTCATCGAAACTTTTTTCTATAAGAGAGAAAAATATACACAAAAAGAATGACATTTTAATGTTGATATGGATTTTTGTCACTTGTTGCTTTTCTTTTTCCAAAGAAGTGTCTTTTTATAATAAGGATGTTTAGGTTTACATTAGACATTATCAAATGTCCTTTGCACTTACTAAATTTCTCTATTATAATTTTGTAATATTTCTCAAAGTTTTTATTTTTGTCTCATAAAAAAAGAGAGCATATATTTGGCCAAAATATTAAATTCACCATAAATTAAAAGCACTTAAAAGGAGCCTATTGGGTTCCTTTTATAAGATTTCAAAATCCTAAAATGTTTTGATGGTTAGACTTCTCGTAAATAAACACAATCGTGCATGTGAGTCAAAGTAATCCTATGCTGACAGCTACAGTATAGAGGTGCTGGTTGCGGCAAAATTTTATGTTCCATTCAAATTGGGTCCAAAATGCACACAAAAATCTAACCATATTCTTTAATATTAAGTTGCATAGTTAATATTTAAACTAATGTAAAATCAAATAAAATAATAGTTATACATAAATATATAGACTATAAAAACATGTCGAAATACAAAATTATCATACTCTTTAAGCAAAAGTTGTCTCCTTACTTATTACACAAATTTTTATTTGGTATATTGCCACCATCCAAAAGCATGCTTTGTCTATAATCCAAGGCAACTCGACCCATCTTTATCTTAATATTTAATAAACTTTGTCTTTCATGTTAAGAATTGTTTGTAACCAAAAATATTTGTTAAAAGGTAATAAAAAGATTCTCAAATTAAATTTTTAAAATATTGTCCTACAAAAATTATTTACAATTATTAAGACTATCTTGATTTAATTACTTAAATCAAAATAGTACATAATACAATAAGATAAATTTAAAAAAAGAATTAATAAAAAATAATGAAAAGAGAGAAATATAGATGCAACTTTTGACCAAAAAATTATTTGAGATCATCAACTAATTTAATCTAATACAAATCATAAAAATTAAATAAAAATTAAAAATCAAATCAACCTAAAACCAAACAAATTAAAAATCACAAAAACAATATTTATTTTTATTAGATTGAAATAGATTTTAGATCCATTTTAAAAATCAATCCAATCCAAACCAATTTTCTAGGTATATATATAACTTTATTAATAAAATTAACATTTCACTCAGTTATTTATTAATAAAAGTATATAATAGTTAACTTTTTTTATGATTTAATTTTAAAATTTATACCATATTATTAATTTTTAGGGATATATTTTAGTATTTTTATAATTATTTAAGTATAATTTTTAGAATAATTAAAATTATTCTTGTATATCATACTTTTTTTTAATGAATTTTACATTTTATATAAAAAGGTTAACTATTTAAAAATAATGAAAGAGAAATAATAAAATCATTTATTTATTATTTTTTGACTAAATTAAAAATATAAAATAAAATAAAATTATCCAATCTAATTCAAATCACTTTTGATCGGATAACTCTTATAACTAATCCATCTAATTTGTGAATACTCCTACTACAACATTCAAAATCATTTTTCTTAAGCTCTATATATTCAAAAAGAATTCTAAAACAGTGAACATACCTTTTTGTTATTTGGCGTTAGAGTTTAGATTTTTTTAGACTTGCAAAGTCTAGTAACATTAAAATAATAAACTACTTATAAACACACAATATCTTTCTAAAGTTTAAACTATTTTCACTTTAAATTAATTTACATTCATCAAATTTTTTTATTAGGAACAAATTAATAGCATAGTAGCAGCAGAACCCAGATATTTTCAAATGCTTAAGTGATTACGATTTCAAAATATGAACACATATGCACAAACTTTGTTTAGGAGTATTTGATTTTGATAAATTATTTTCTTTTTTTGGCTTGATCGATCAGTTTGTTAATGTGTTTGAACTCCATAACCTTGTTACACTAACCATTTGCCCTCTTCGCCTAGAGTATTAGCTAGGTTAACCTTCTATTGCTGTAGACAAATATTCCCTCAATAAATTTGTCACAGATTAATAACACATATACCTTTATTTGTGGATTGTGTTAACCTAATCTATTAACAAATCAACTTACACTCAAAAGAAATATCTTTGTTGGAAAAGATTTGATCTTACTCTCCACAAACATACACTTTATTTTTTAAAATACACATATTTAAGAGGACCCAAATTCCTTCACCAAGAGAAGATGTGAAGCCACTAACTATATCCTGAGTGTGGAATCACATTACGTGATGGCCTCTTATGGAGGCACGTGCAGCGGAGGAGGAGCATGCTTCGAACACATGGTTCTCGGAGGATGGAGGTTATGTTAATGCTTGGCATTTCCTAGGTTGTATTGGACATTTTCGGAAATCAGTGGAATCTGTTCCACTGTGGCCCTAGCCACCTTCCTCTCTTACACCTTTTAGATTCAACAAAAAGTACAATTATATCATTACAGTTTATTTAAACACAAGCAAGTGTTCTTTCACTCTATGATTCATTCACTGAACTCTACCCAAAAATTAGATTCAACCCCCTTAGTAACTTGGGTATTGGGGAAAACGAAAACAAACGAAATGGCACTGCTAAATCTTATCCGTCCAAAAACGTTATGGTCTGGCTTTTGGCACTGACTATATACTTATCTGTAGGCAGTAGTCAAACAAAATAACATGCAACAATAGTCTACATGCGCCTCTTTCTGGACAATGATCCAACCATATGTGAGGGAAGCTTTTTCTCACATGGTGCCGCGTGACCAACTTTCCCTCTTCAATTTTATCTTATTGTTTCGTAATCATATTATTAAATATTGATTTAATTAATTTTAAACCTACGATAATCAATCTTTCACTTTATATTTTTTTCATTTTGGGTAAATTAAATTTAAAAAACTATCTAAATTGCATAATTGGTGCGTTAATTGTTGACTAAGCATAAGTGGGTCAACAATAATTTTTGAGAACTAGTTTAACTCAATTTCTATTGTTATTTATTTTGAGAACAGTAAGTAAGTCATATTTAGAAAGTATCATATTTATTTTAAATATAGTTATTATATAATATATAATGTTATAGGCAAGCGATTACAAACTTAGTTTTACATAAACTCAATATCTTTAAATAATTTAAATTGAAACAATTTATGCTTAAATTTTTTTTCAGAACTAAATTTGTCATATTTAGAAAATATTATATTTGGTGCAGCAAAGAAAAAGAAGGTAAAATATGTTTGGTAAGTTTTGGTCACGGGTTTCAACCAAGGTTCAGAAAACGTCCTGTTTCTTGTCTACTGAGCAAAAGTAAGGTTGATTTGTGTAAATTCCTTCATTTGTATAAACTCATTGAAAAAAAAATTGATATTAATTAATATAAAAACATTTCTATACCACATTAATTTTTAATAACTTAATGAGTTTTCATTAAGAAAAAATTTCTCTAAAATGAGTTAGTTTGTAAAGTAAAAAATCAATGAGTCATTTTTATAGATTAGTACAATCATATTTTTAAATTAAATCAATAAAAAAATATAGTTATATAAAAATTTATAACATGAATTTAGTTATGAAACTTTCAATAATAAATTTTAAAAATTTTATATTGATGAGTTATGCTAAAAAGATTATGAAAATAAATTAAGTTCAATTTAGTAAAATTAGCTGGTGATAATTGACAGAAGTAGTTGAAATTCTACAGCTAAAAATATATAACTGTATAATTAAATATTTGAATTAAAATTATTTAGTAAAATTAATTGAAATGTATTAAATGACTAAGAAAAGGTACATAGTAAATTATTATAATATGATAATTAAAAATTACTTATTTTACTTATTCATTTTTTTTATTATAAACTATTTAATTAAATATTTTTATTTAAACTAATTAATTAAATAGTTAGATAAAAAACCAACTTTCCCCCCTTTTATGTTTTTAATGTAAGGATAAAAATGGGTAGTGATTATTATTGTATTGACTAAGTTAATAATCTATGAGTTGCTAAATAAAGTATAAGCTTATGTTAATAAATAGATACATATAAAAATTGATGAAAAATGAACAAATATTTTTTATGTACTGTTAATAAAATTTTCTTAACGTATTCTATATTCTTGTTTTCAACAAACCATTTTCTGTTATTTAAAAAAGGAGATAATCTATTTCCTATACATATATGGGAGCAGGCAAAACCAAGAGCAGGATAATCACGTGCTTCAGTACTCTTATCACTCAAAACAGGTACTTAAATCACATGCATGTTAATTCGGCAAAACGGACACAAATAATGATTTGCTTTTTTACAGTTTCATCAATTGAATAATTTATTAACACTTTTTGAAAAGGTTCTTTAACAAAAGAATCCGATAAGAATATAATGAAACAAAGTTTGCAATTGCGTTTCGTCTGAGTTAACCACTTTAAAACAAAAGAAATATACCAGCCAATTGCAACTGACAGTTTTTCATTTTAAAATGGCACAAAGGTATTTGTTACTGTGAATAAATTTCAAAAAGATGTTATATCCTCAAAAGGAACGTATATCACATTAATAGACAGAGAAGAAAAGAAGAATACGGAACATTGATATGTACGATTGTGCTTTTATTTTAAATCCTTTTGATAAAGATTGTTACTCAAATGCCAACTATTATTATAATTAAGGATATTGTTTACAGAATTAAAAATATATTTTTGCATTAAAGATTTTAATTTAAATTACATTTAATTATTAAGTACTATATCGGGCAAGAATTGTTGAAAATTATATTTACAACGTATTTTGATTTATTTAACACATTACACTGTTAGTACATCAAAATTATATTTGTTATTAAAAAAATTTAATGATATCTTTTTATTATAATTTATGTTAAATTTATTTATCTATTAACTCTTTAATATTTAAGCTATCAATCATCGAAAATCTGTGATAGCATAACTTACGGAACCCAGAAAGGCAGATAGGTTTAAGGTTAGAGTGCATTTGCTGCAAGGATGTGATGGGTGGGTGAATGTCTTAATTTTTCATTACAACAATGATAAAAAGGTGTTTTTCATTGCAATGAAACTAGAAAATGCTTTAGGTGATGTACCTAACTCCAATGAAGTCTCTCCGAATCATTATTATCACTTAGAGATCGGGAGTTTCGTTTGCTGACAAAGTACCCAATTCTTATCTTGCTTGCGTTTCATTAACTGCAGTTGCATTAATTTGCAGATCATAATTTTATTTTCAGGTTAACTGCCTTTTACTTAGCTTGACCACTGTATAGCATGGGCAAACGCTAACATGATTGTTAAAAATATAAAATTTATTTTTTATAAAATATTATTAATGCATTTTCAATTTTTAATGTATCTTATCGCATTATTATTGTTAAAAAATTAATATTTTTTTATTATTTGTGTGTAGATTAGCAAGACCCTATATCCAGTATATCATCCACTTGACGACAATAGAAGTATTAGAAGTTTAGCAATTGAATAATGCAACTTGTTAACAGAGAGACAATAGTTATGATGGAAATTTTGGTGAACTGTGAGGAAGTAGCTAGAAAGAGTGCCTTCTCCAATATCAAGAAGCTGCGGAACCACTTTATTCAACGAATTCCTTTCTCACAGAGAAAACAGAAGAAAATGCTGATTGAATTTGCAACAATGGGAAGCCAGATTAGACACTTCTCCAAATTGACATCATAAATTGCGCTCACTCCTTTGAAACATGACAAAAGAAGCATAAATGATGTCAAAATGGTGGGCAATGAAGTTGACTCGAGGGCGAGAGAGGCCATGTGACGTGAATGATGCGTAAGAGACAGAAGAAGGGGTCGAAAAATTTGTGTTGACAAACATTTGGTGAACACTAATTTTGGATGATAACACTTGAGATTTTAAATTTTTTAAGTATATATATTTTTAAGTCGTGTGTATAAAAGGGTCGAATAATTAAAAATAAAAAAATGATACACGATATAATACATTAAATTTATCTTTTTATGCAGAAAAAATAGACTGACATGGGAAACTGTGTGGAGGGACATGTTGGTTCTGATTCATAAATCACAAAGAAAAGATAAGCAAAAGCATGGGCAAAGAAGACGTATTTGGTGGCTTGGGGCATGCAAGTGCGGCATGACTTTTGATTTGACGCACGAAAGTGTTGCAATGTGATTACGAGTACATCATAATCCTGTAACGAGGTGGTTGGTTCACTTATTAAGCCCTAGCATTGGTGCAATGTGATTAATCAATCTTTATAATTCTAGTAAGAGGCGTTTAGGAATTTCTCAATTATTGGAACATCGACTTAATCCCTAAAGAAGGATGACCGAGAAATATATTGTCGATCTTCACGAACAGCTTCTCAATGATAAGGTTTTTAATGCATACGTGTCTTTTCTTGTCCCCCCAAGTATATGTATGCATGTGTGATAATTTATTAAATACCTGGTGATCACAAACACGCAACGTCCCTTCGGCTTCTTATGCAATCAATTTAGAAAGCTTGGATGTAGTGTCATGAACATTAAATTAGTCAATATATTGGTTCATAATTTATTAATTTTAATTGATATTCAATCATGTTAATTAATTATAATAAATCGATATGGATATTTTAATACTATATAATATATTTCATAATAATTAATAAAAATAGATATATTATAGATTTTGAAAATTTTGAATTAATACAATGACATGCATAAATTATATAAATACCCTTAATAAAAATACAAAAAAATATTAACTTAAATATAATAAAAAGATAATATAAAAAAACAATTCGTATTAGGTGATTGTTACGTGTAATCTTAAAAGAGTATTCTATTGTTTTCTTTTTATATTAACAATTATGATTTTTGTTTAATATTTTAAAGATTAAAGAGTATTAACCTTTTTTTAACTAAATCAATAATTTTACTATCTATTAATTTTAAATTAATACTGAATATTATTTTACGTACAAGAGAGGGTATCAAATCCTCTTAATTATAAAAGGCACAGTATATTTTACCAAATTGATAATGTGGCAATGTATATTATGTTGGTTAAGTTAATAAGAAATGAGATTTTACATTTTTAACTTTTTTTATAATATTAGTTATCCCATTTTCTTTTATGTGTGTGTTAAAATAAGACATGTATCAGCAACAATTGAGCAATGAATCAACGGACAGCAGCTTGATTTGATTTTTATTTTTATTTTTTACATTTAAAATTTTATAACACTAGTCAGTAACATGGATAACGGACGGATATTTTATTTTAATATGTTATACTTTATTATGGATTATTATAAAATAAATTTTATAAAAAAATTGTATGTAAATAATTAATATGAATGTTGTTATAATAATTTTAAAGTACCTATAAACAATAATTTATCTATAATATATATGTTTAGCACTTTATATTATTGTATACTATATATATTATTAAATTAGAATAATTTTTTGATTAAAAAATTATGGTTTATGCCTTTTTGTACTTGGGAATTCTTTCCTATATTTTAAATAATCTATCATGAATACCTGAGCACGTGGATCAACTGTTAAGGGTTTGTTTCAACTTAATATGTAATTTCAAGTTCGAGTGCTAGATTGTAGTCCTACTTAATTCGAACAGAGCTGGAAGATACCTATTATCTAAAAAAAATTATCATGTAGTTTATATATTGATTATTTAAAAGCTTACACGTCATCGATTCATACACTTACTATTCCTATCACTTTGTCTTACTATTTTGAAATTTAACTTCTAAAAAGAAAAAAAAAAAAAACTATTAGTGACTAACAAATTTGATAGTTAAAACTATAAATTTGTTCACAAAAATTTTAGCCATCAAAATAGCGATCGAATGAAATTGGTAGCTTTGGTAGCAAACATTCTTAGTACAAAAAAAGTGCTCCATTGCAAAAATTTAAATTTAGCGACCAATATTTTTTGGTTGCAAAAGTTAGTCACAAAAAGTTAAAGGTTATAGCCACGAAATTTTTGGTCGCAAAATGGTCACAAATATGCCATAACAAATTTCTATAGCAAAATCGTGGCTAATTAGTCGCTACCATTTCGATGACTAATTGTGACTATTATTTTGGTGGTTATTTTAATAGCTAATTGTGACCATAGTTTCGGTGACTAATTTGGTTATTAATTGCAACAATATTTTTAGTGGTTATTTTTTTTTTATAAGCGAAACATATATTATTAGAGAGAGTTTAAGGGGAACTCAAAACTTATATATACAGAAAAAAATTACTAACTCAGAGAAATAAAAAGCAAAAATATACTTATACAAAGCTAAGACGGATGCAATTTCGTGAGTTCAAATACCAATCAGCTAACAAAATAGTTTCTCCCTTACTAACAAGTGATAGCCATTTCCAGGACCTCAGAATAATATAATCTAGAATTTCTTTCTCATCCAAAACACCATTGGAAAATATAATTTTATTTCTACGTAACCACAAAGACCACACTGTACTTACGTAAATAATTAATAAGCATATCTCTTCTCTTTTACTATAGCCAACACCAACCCAAGAAAGCAAGTGAGTCGATATATCTGAAGGCAAAACCAATGAGAATTCAAGCCAACGCGCATTAAAGTACCAGATTTGAAATGAAACTGAACACGTTAAAAAAAATGAGTTGGAAGTTCATCCAAACTATGACAGAAACAACAAGTTATATCATCAATTTGAACACCTCGATCAATCAGCAAAGCCTTACAAGGAAGTGCATTCAGCAACAATTGCCAAGAAAATACCAGACACTTAAAAGGGACTTTTCCTCTCCATAGCCTTTGCAAGGCATCTGCCGTACACTACACTGATCTACACTATTAGAACCACCAAAAAGTTCAAATAGCCATGAATACGCAGATTGTACTGAAAAACAACCTGAAGAATCTGCCCTCCATACCCATTTATCTTCTTGTAGTAACTTAATAAAACCTCCATTCACAAGCTCCAACAAAAGATTAAAGTTTGAGATCTCATGTTGAAAGAGTCCTCTTCGCCAACTAACATCCTAAACCCACCTAGTGCCATCATGAAAATCATTCTCCAATACACATGATTCAGCATTCCTCGCCACAGCAAACAATCACGAAAATGCTTCACACAATTGCACCCTGCCTACCCACTTATCTCTCCAAAAAAGAGTGTGTAAACATGCACCCACACTCCTATCAAACTTCTCATCCAGCCAATAATTCCCTTGATGAATAACCTCCATCAAATCACGCCACCACAAAGAACATTTGTTGTGGACTAATGGATGCTGAATAGAAGAAGCTAATCTTCCATACCTAGATTCCAACACCCGCACTCACAATGAACTAGAACAATTAATACATCGCCACAACCATTTACCAAGAAGCGCTCAGTTAAACCACTGCATATTTCTAATGCCTAAGCCACCATTCTTCTGCGGTCTATATACCATTTCCCATTTCACCTAGGAGATTTTAGATCCATCCTTAACACCCTTCTATAAAAAATTTTGTTGGATAGTGACAATCTCCTTTATCACTGACTTCGACACCTTAAAAAAGGATAACGTGTGTAATGACATAGAATTAAGAACTGCATTAATCAAAGTCACCCTGCCTCCAATCGATAAATACCTATGCTTTCATGACGCTAACCTCTTTATAAGGGCATCTAACACACCCTTCCATGCACTAGGCTTTCTCGAATTAACACCTAACTATAATCCTAGATACTTTAATGGGAAACTACCAATCTTACAATGGAGGAACTCCGCAGCCAAGTTTTCAAAGTCATCACCAATATTAATCCCCAATACACAACTTTTATGAAAGTTAATTTTCATACCTGATATTAATTCAAAGCTACGCAATACTGCTTTCAAAGTCCACAAGTTCTGAACCGAAACCTCTCCCATAATCAATGTTTCATTCGCAAACTGCAGCAAAAAAATATCAGGTCCCTCTATCCCAATCTTCACACCAGAGAACAACCCACAAGCCACAGCCTTCTGCATAAGAACTCCTAACCCTTTCGCTGCCATAAGAAAAAGAAAAAAGGCAAGAGGATCCCTCTGTTTTAGGCCACGCTCAATATGAACCTCCAATGTAGGACAACCATTAATCAAAACTGATAGGCTACCCCCACACACACAAGCTTCCATCCAACTGACCCATTTTTTTGAAAATCCAAAGCTACGTAACATAAAAAAAAGATATCCCCACTCCACCGAATTATAAGCCTTCTCATAATCAAGCTTTAACACAAAACATCTCTTGTTATACCTCCGTACATAATCAACTGCTTCATTATCCACAAGCACACTATCTAACATGTTCCTTCCTGGGATAAAGGCTGATTGTTCTTCTGAAATTATGGAATCTAAAATCCCTTTCAACCTATTTGCCAAAAGCTTGGAAACAATCTTATAAAGACAACTTAACAATGGGATAGGCCGAAAATCAGATATATGTTGTGGACAAGACACTTTTGGCACAAGTGCTACAAAGTAGGATAACAAAGACCTAGGTAGTTTCCCATTTCTAAAAAATTCAGTAAGCATACACATCACTTCTTCCTTGATCACTCCCTAAAACCTTTTAAGAAACACAAAATTAAAACCATCAGGCCTTGGACTTTTATCTCCCTCACACTCCAAAATCATCCTTCTCACTTCCTCCTCCAAAAAAGCATTAACAAGTCCCTCATTCTGTATAACAGAAACTCTCGGTAAATCATTAATATCAATAGTAGGTCAAAGCCAACCTCTACTACTAAAATGAGCCGCAAAATAGGACACCACACCTACTTTAATCTCATCAACTTCTTCGACACATCTCTCCCCAATTTGAAGTGCATGTATATTATTTCGTCGCCTCCTTCCATTAACACACAAATGAAAGAACTTTGTATTTAAATTATCTTCTTTCCCCTATCTCACCTGAGCTTTTTGGGCTATGAGACTCTCCCTATTCTTCCTAGCCTTCCAAATATCCTCCACTAATATTTGTTGACGCTCCTTCTCCACATTGGAAAGTTTCATCACAGAATTTTTATTATCAATCAAACTCAACTCAATTGTCAAATCAGAGATCACCTTATCAACATTTTCAAATACCTCAATAGTCCATTTTTTCAATGAAATCTTAACACTCCTTAACCTCTGGCTAGCTCTCTGGGCAGCCCATGGAAGGGTAATATCTCTTTTCCATGCTTCCTCCACCACTTCCACAACTCCTTTATGAGTCGCCAACAATTGTTAAATCAAAACGGCTTCAGACCCCAGTTAACCACTTTGTGCTTAAGAATAATAGGACAATGATCAGATACATCTCTGCTCAAAACCTGAATGAAACCATCTCCCCAGTAATCAAGCAAGGAACTAGAAACAAGGACTCGATCGAGTCTGCTCATCATAGAAGCATCCGCTTTTATCCACATAAATTTTTTACCCACAAGTGGAAGATCCACAAGTTCCATTTCTTGAATGAAAGAATTTAAGCCATCTATTTCAGAGATACCATGGTTTGTCTGACAAACCTTCCTCTCTTTCACCTGTCTCACAGCATTGAAGTCACCCAATATACACCACATAAATTTGCCAAAACCCTTTCTTGTCATGAGTAAATCATCCCATAACTTTCTTTTCTCACTTAGTCTACACGATGCATAGACATTCACTACAATACATAGGTTTCCAGTAGTCAATATCTGCAAGCAAACACCCAGAAATCCAGTACCAGAAAAGGAGAAAAGTATTTTACCTTTGGAAGTATCCCAAAGTGAAAGCATACCCCTACTTCTGCCAATGGAGGGCAAGACACACCAATCAAAATCCACAAAACCCCATAGACGCGCACATAAGTTACTATTACATGTCTCAAGTTTTGTTTCCTGAATCGCCAAGAACTTCAGACCTTCAGAGCGAACAATCTCACACATCTTCTTTTGCTTTACCTCGCTCCCCAGCCCTCGACAATTAAATGAGCCAATCTTCATTTAGAATCAAAGCAAACTCTATGTTCTTTCGCAATCGTTCTATCACGTACCTCCATCCCAATCAATTTCTCTCGAACCTGCCCATCGTTCCCATGTACAACCAAACCAACCTTCTTGCCAATGTCTAGTAACCTCGACGCCATTGCCTCATCTTCACAATCTGTAGCAGCCATTCGCTCCCCCATCAACATGACCATACATACCATCAAGCATGACTGTGCTTAGTTACGAAACACCCTCAAGCTAGCTATTAAGTAGAGTCGTGCTTCATGCTGAGCATGGCCCAACTTACCATCACTCTAATTATGACCAAAATACTTTCTCAATTTGCTAGTGATCTTCTCATGCAAGACTACAACAAATCATAGCAAAATCAATGCCAAATCCCTATCAAATAAGGGTCAAGCATATGAAATTAAGCTATAAAAATAATTAAAAATGTAGATTTATCACTATATTTTTAATTAGTTAATTGAGTTTAACAACTTTAATGTTTCTTAATACTCCTATTTATCTTGTTGCTTTCTATGATCATTACAGTATCATATAAATAAGAAGTCTTCCATTATTACATGATCATTGGGCAATGCTAACAATTAATTAAATGATTGGTAACTATTTTAGCATAATTGAATAAAATTGAGTTGGAGAACATATAGGTACTCATAAGAAGAAACCAAGGCCCTAAGCTTTCATCCATATAAATCAAATTTGTGATTTCTCCGCTTTTTCTTTTCCTTTTATATTTTCCTAATTTTTTTTCAATCAAATACTTTTATCAATTGCATTGCTTAAACATCTAAGAAACATTAGTAATAGGTGAATATGATTATAGTCTCCCTGGAAACGATACTAGGAGAAACGTCTCTTTTATTAAAATTAATAGGTATACTTGTCCGTTGGTTGAAAATATTTTAAAAAATTTAAAATCCACAAGAAGTTTTTAGCATCGTTGCTCGGTACTATATTTTTACAATATCTACAAAATTATAAATTAGGTGATTAGGTATTTTAATAAAAATAAATAAAATTACTTGTTCATTTTCTTTTCTTTTGATTGCTTTTAGTGTATGCTCATTGATAAGTGTATATTTTAATATATTTTATGGCTTAATTGTGTAATTAGAGCTTATTTTATGGAGGTTTCTCACGAATTTTATTATTAATTTTTACAGTTAAGCATAGGAGAACTATTGATGTATTATGAGAATTGTTTAGACAAAAATTGGATAATTTCAGCTAGTCTTGCACTTAAGTACAACCGTGCTTCACACTAGATATGGGCATGCTTCATTGTCTAGCACGACCATGCTAGATGAGGGCGCACGACTGTGATGAATGGATCTGCAGTCAAAAGTTTAAATTCAAATTCAAACCTTGCAGGTATTTTGATCCAGATTCAAATTTGAAATTTAAATAAAAATTTCAGTTGAGATTCTGATTATGGACAAAACCAATTCGAAAGGATAAAGCTCAACTGCTTAAGATCGAGTGACAACCGGAGAACTTATGACACACCTCTATATAAAGAGACCTTATACTCTTGGAGAAACACACTTTATTCTACCTTTTCTACACATTTTTTTTCTCCTTTTAGTTCTGACTTATTTCAGCATTGAGAGTTATTAGAGATCATTGACAAAGACTACGAGCTCCCCTTTGGAGTCCAAGCAAGTGATTAAGCACCCTTAGGTGAACAAGAACTTTTTTCATCTTTTTTTCTTTTGGGTTTTTCTTTTTTGAATTCTCCTTTGTGTTTATGGATTTGATTATCATGTTTTCTTTTATACCTTTCCTTTCGAACCAAACCTTTCTCTTCGGACAATCCTTTTTGAAGTGACTAGTCTTCTTGCAGAAGAAGCACCTCTGCCCCTTCTGGATTCGGCCTTCACGAACCTTTAATAAGGTCTTATCCTTCTTGTCCTTGTTGTCCTTCTTACCTGGCTTAACCTTGCTACTACTAGCCCCTTCATGAAATGTGAGATGGATGGAGTGTTCTTTCACCTTCTTCAACTTCCCTTCCTCCTGAACTAGCATGACCTTAATTTCTTATATGTTCCATTTATCCTTAATGGTGTTGTAATTCACCTGAAATTGACCAAACTCAGGAGGGAGTGAGTTCAAAATGAACTATACCAGAAAGAATTCCTTTACCTCCATGCCCATTGATTTCAACTTTGCCGCTTGATTGATCATGTCAGTCACATGGTCATGAATGGGCCGTGACCAATCAAACTTCTTAGTAGTCAGCTCAGTCAATAGGGTGTCTGTAATGGACTTGTCAGTAATGTTCGATTGTGCATATTCTTTTACCTTTGCCATAAATTCCCTAGCATTTTCATTCTTTGGCATTGATGGCTTCACATTTTCAGCCATAGTCATTTTCAGCAAGCTCAAGCTCAGTCTATTCGACCTTTCCCAAGCCTCACGAATAGTCATTTCCTCTTTAGTACTGGTCTCTGTAATGGTTGCAGGCTCTTGTTCCAAATGATTGCTAGGTCTAAGTCCATAATACCTAGTTGGAATTGAACTTGTTCAGCCCAATCATCATAATTAAGCTCATTGAACTTGACTACGCCATTGCTCATGCCATACATATTCATAGGGACTGAATCCATTTAATACATGCTTAAACATTTATGCTTTGAATAAACTTAATAGATTCAGACAGCTAACCATTATCAATTATGCATATAAGTTTATCTTTGGGTAACGACTAAATACATAATTTATCTATAATGATGCTAATAAACAACTTTAATTGACAACCAGTCACTCAAACCAATATGCTAGTCATCTTTGGATATACAAACATATTATGAAGTGCTTACATGTCTCCTTAATGTCATTAATCATATGCAATGATCCACCTTTAGGTGATCTCCTAGCATTATAATTAATGAGCTAAATTGTTCACTCTTTATGTTTTCATATAGCATCAAACAATTTTGAACAATTTACAACATACAATTAAATGCTTAAAGAACTTTTAAAGCCAGGCCACTTTGGTGACTAACAAGCTACCCTTAAAATTAAGCACTAAATTGTAAAGTTCTCATAATGATAATGGAATTTAGAATTAACTAACTTGAGAATTTAATCACTTTGGTGAGTAAAATTCACTTTGATATAATTCTAAAATTATCTATATATTTTATGAATTATATTCCTTATTCTGCTGTAAAATTCCTATGTACAGCCGTGCTTTTACTTAATGCATGGTCGTGCTTCGATGAAGCAAGGTCATCCTCATTTCTGATGCATGCCCCTACTTCCTGAAGCATGGCTGTGCTTCCTGATGCATGGTCGTGCTTCTAATTGATGCATGGCCGTGCTTACAATATGCAAGGTCGTGCTTCGATGAAGCATGGTCGTGCTTGTTCCTGATACGTGGCTCTGCTCCCTGATGCATGGCCCTGCTCACTGATACATGACCCTGCTCATATTACAGATTTAAAATCCAATGTTTCTAGCTTTCAAAACCTTAGGGTTTTCAATTATTGAATCCAAAAAAATTATTCAACATCAAAATAATGTCAATCCATCATATAAAATACCTATGGTTCATGTAATTTGGGAAAAACCTTAATGGAGAACCAATCTCTTATGGAGAATCAACGAAATTCACAACCAAGCTCTGATACCAACTGTTAGAATTTTCTTTAATCCATTATGTAATTTCTATTATGCAATGACTATTATGAAATTACACTTTCCCTTTGAGATCTTGAATTACGTTGCTCTCACAACACAATATATGGTTCTCATACAATTAAAGATTTAAAGAGCACTAACCTGAATCCATTGTTCCTTGATGTTACCTCTCTCTTTGATGTCGTTGATTTCTTGGTATTTTCTCCAACTCTTCCTTCCTCTTTGAGCTCCTCTCGGATGGTTGAGAGAAAGTTCCTTTATGCATTTACCGTGAGCTCACTCAGAAACTGTGAAAGTGAAAAATAGGGAATGTCGTAATCCTCATTTGGTAACCGCTCTTTAATTTATATGAAGGGAGATGGGAGGGTTTCCTTATAATTGTATTTACAATTATACCCTCAATGACTCTACATTTTATATTTAACCACCATCACATTAAATCATTAATTAGAGTCATGCTATAAGTTACATAGACCACTATAATAAGATTATTAAAATAATCTAACAGAATCTAGTTCTTGACTCAATATGTGATTAGCCTTATTTGACTCATGAGAAGGCCCAATAATTAGGCCATCAAATTGGCCAATAAACTCTTTTTGTGTCACATCCTTGCCTCTTATTGGTTCTTTATCAATGACACCCAATTGCCATAATCTATCATCAGCTCTCATATCCCACCAATTCCTTTCTTTATAAATTTTGACCAACAAAGGCCCACCTTAGTTCAGCCTCTTTTTCAAACACATCATCACTCAATTGCATAACATCTATATTATTATTAAAAATAAGCCATTATTAATATTCACTTCATAATTTGAAATATCTCTCATTCGTGCATATGCTATATTCTCCATAGAATTTGATTTCATACTTTCAAATTCTTTCTGATATTGTGCAATGTCTGACACAAAATCACGTAAATTTTGTCCCCGATAATCCACCCTTGTTTCCCCTCCTCCATGCTTTCCACACCATCTTTGGTCACTATTTTTTTTTAGTTGTGTTTTCTGCTGTTAGATCACGACCCCTCTCACCATCATTTGAACTCTCATCCTTCAAAGCATCCAAATCCAGTGAACCATCGTCATAATGCTTTGAAGTGTACCAAGTTTCGATGTAGTATAAAAGATTGTCGTCTCCACAGGAAGTGGTGATACATAAGTAAATTAAGTTATCCCAATTAAAAACAATAATCCTAAATATTCACAAATTTACAACTACAATTCATGTGATTTTAATTAATTGGATTCATGAAAATTTAGCAAGATGACAAAATATAAATTTATTATGATAATGAAAAGCATGGATTGGATTTCATATATCACTAACTTCATATTTTAGTCATAATATATTTTGCAAAATTACCATGGTCTTACGATGTACTTCCATTATATTCATTTAATGGATTCCTTTCACTCGAGATTCTAAGATATATTTATTGAATGATAATTCAGTACCTAAATAACAAATAATTCAGCACTAATATCAAGAGTTATATAGCATACAATAGATTAAAATCTATCCACTGAGTCCCAACCTATTGCGTGTATTTACTCGAGCTGAGTTTCGAGGTAGTTTTCCAACTCATCTAAAGTCTCAATTCATGAATCATTCTCCGTAGGGTAGAAGCAGGCATTAACATCAAAATAAACACACCCAACACATGAAAAATGAACAACTATATTGATGAACTAAAATACTCAAAAAGTTAAGATTACATCCAATCTCCTATGAAGTTTTAACCACTCATAATATACCAAACAACAAGGAAATACATGGAAAGAGGATAGAAATCAGGCCTCCAATGGTGTAGTCACTCTTCCATGCTTCCCTTCTTGCTCTTGGTTCTCAACAACTTCTTCAAAAAATTGAGTCGAACCTTTTTTTCTCATGCTTGGGCTCTTTTAATTTAGGGCATTTAATGATTTCTCGCTTGAGTGAGAGAAATCTTTATAAATCCATGCATTTTAGTGAACTCTTGCAAAATTCATGCATCTTCGAAAAGTCATATCATCATCCATGTACATAAAATCTCCCAACAGTTAAATCATCTTCCAAAAGAATGCCTCTGACTAAGCATGATATGGCATGTGTACAAAATGAACTCATGTTTCCCTATTAATAGCCACCATGTGAAGATGCTACTAATTAATGGTATAAAATAGCTTAGACAAGCTATCTTTATACCTAACTATAACTTCACGAGATCCTCCGAACCCTCCGATTCTAACAGAATTATTTCGTCATCCATGGTAATAGCTTTGACATTTAGTATAACTCTCACATAAAATTAACCTTATATATATAATTTTCTTTATTAATAATATTATTTATTGATATCACACATCATATTATGAATGTAAATTTTTAAATTTTGGTTTAATAGTTTAATTTCGTTTAAATAAAACTATACCTATGAGACTAAATTCAATGATTAATATTTTTAGTTAGTATATGATAATTTATAATTTATTTGTATAATGTGTAATCGTTACACATCTTCTAGCGTAGCAATTATGTAAAATAATTATACATTATGCGAATTTCATTCGACGGTAAGGGTACTCCTACAAGTATTTTAAGCATCTTTCTAATTAAAAGTTGATAAACTACACACATATAAGAGATATATTAAAACGTTATCTTATTAAGTAATGATGAAATAACATATCTAAAGTAAGGAATAAAAATCGGGAAAGAGTTTGAGAGAAGTGTTCAATTTCAATAATAAAGATTCTACTTTATTATATTTGAATAAATTCACTAAACGGAAAAAATTTAAATTAAAGAAAAATAATTATAAAACTAAATTATTTTAATTAAGATATTTCATTTTTATATGTTAACTAGATAATATGAGTTATTAATTTTTAAAATTTAAGTTATAAAATTAAAAAAATTTAATCTTAAAAAATTGATTTAGAAAAAGTTTCTTGTCTCACTAAAAAGGAGAATAAATTTTGAAGTTTTTATTATTAAAAATGAATAATTCAATTTAATTTATAAAAATTGATTATGTAGGAAATTTCAAAAGAGAAGAAGCTAAAAAAAACTTAATTATTGAAAATGGATGGTGAGAATAATAGCTGTACCCGATGCAATTTATTTCACATTTAAACCCTAAATTATTCAAATCCGTTAAGAAATGTGAACAAAGAGTGCGATTAATAATTTATTAATGTAAAAAATTTCTAACAGAAGACTCACCTATGGCATCCATTTGCGCGATCAGGTCGGATCCAAAGTAAATCAAATAAAAAATAAATTTTGCTAAGAGAAAGTGAAGTGCACTTCGAAAATCCGCTAAACAGGTAGCGGTGTTTGAGGGAAAAAATAATCTGGTCGAGTGACAACGTGCTCCATTTTCAATCCGATCGTAGTTAAATTTAATTGGTTTATATTTTTAACTGATATTACCTAATAAATATTATCATATTATATTATGTTATCTTATAATAATCTACGAAAGTAATGTAAATATATGTAGTTGTATCATTTTTCTATGTGTAATATAATATAATATGTAGAAAAAGTATTTATATAATAAAAAAAAACACTCAATTTTTAAAACAATCTTAAATATTATTTTGTTAAAGTATTAGTACTCACAAATTATACGTACATGTTGATTTTTTAATAAAAATATAATTATATTTATATACCTATTAAACAATAAAAGTTTTATGTTGGTAGGATAATAGTTAACTAAATGATATATAAGTAAGAGAATTATGAATCTAAAAATTATTTAAAATATTTTAGACAAATAAATTATTCAAATTTAAAGTACATTCATAAAATTATGAATTGAATCTAAATTCAAATCTTAACAACACCTTTTTCAAAAAATGAATATACGTTACATTCTTTTAATTTATGCAGAATAGCATTTAAAAGTATTATAAAAAGTACTGAAAAGTCAATTTTATTTTTTTTAAGTAAAGTCTTGTATTTTATTTTCCCTTACCCAAGTTTATCAACTTCCAAATATAATAGAAAAAAAAAGTTAAATTTTAAGTTTGTTTGAAGTGTTTGTAAGTTTTAAGTTTTGATGTTTAAAAATAAATTTTAAAATAAAACATGTTGATTAAAAAAGATTTCAATTGATCTTACACTTAATTTTTAGTTTATCTCATTTTTTTAAAAAAATTATAATTATGAAATAATATTTTCAACACATTTTGCTTAAATAACACATCCATTATCATTATCACTATATATATCAGTATTCGTTGTCATCATTAGTCAATAATTGTTATTGTCATTATTATCACTTTTATCATTATTATTACTAATAATATCACAATAATAATTACTATTGCAATCAACTGCATTGTTATGACAAATTTATAAGTATTATCATTTATGTTACTACAGTTATTATCATTATTGTTAATAATGTGAAGTCATTTTTATTACCACTAAGATAATTGCTATCATAGCTACATTTATTACTGTCATAACTTTTATTCTTGTTTTAATTGACACAATTTATCATTGCTATTGCTATCACCTTCCTTTATTGTCTTTCACTTCATCATCAAATAAATTTTCAATTGAAAAATAAGAAATAATTTATATAATTTAAATTTTAGATTTAAAATTAAAATTTTTAAATTAAAAATCATCAAAATTTGAAACAAAAATTTATAAAACAAATTTTGGATTTTAAAAATTTCAAAACTAAAAATTGAAAACAACACCGTATTAAACCTTTGTTAATTGTGTTGCACTATTCATCCATGTGAATTAAACATATCCTTAAAGAAAGAGAGTGTTTTAAAAAGTTTACATTGTTCATGACTTTTATAAGTTACTTTTTATTTATTTCATTAAATGTCTTAATAACTTATCAAAATAAGTTTCTTTTATCTTAATTAAATAAATTTTATAATAAAAGATTATGTTAATAGTCTTATGCGATAAAATTTATTGAAGGTACTAATTAAGTTGCTTACTCTAATGCTCTCTAAACTACGTATTGAAAAATTAAGAAAATTGAATCAAAGCAATAAAAATAAAGAAAAAGAGAAAATGATTAAATCAAAATTTGAACTGAATTGTCAATTTAAATACTTAGTACAGTCTAACATAAGTAAAGACCTTATGCAAGCTAAATTTTAAAAATTCACAATTATTCAAGTATTTAAAATAGTCATATGGATAATAAAATAATGCCTGACAAACCTATATGACAATTATTTTTAATTTTTTATTCTAAAAGTCTATATGAGTTGTTGACTTTAACTAATTCAATCTTTAATTTTAATGTTTTTATCAAGTAAATTAATTGTATAAAATTTTATAAAAAAACTCTAGTAAGAACTTTAACACATTACTTATTTTAATGGATAATAATTTTTAAATAGGAGTAAATATTAAATTTTAGATAACATATCTACAAATATTTAAATTATGTGAAATTTAATATACATGATCATGAAAATAATATAAGACAATTCAATAGTATAAGACAATTTTCACACTAACATCATTTTTTCTTTCTAATTTTTAATATCTATTATTTTTAATTCTAAAATACTCCTAACATTTCTTCTAAAAATGTTATTTTATAATATAACACATTTTCATTTATGTTATTTGATATCAAAATAATAAAAATGTTAAGATGACATTAAAATAATATAATAGAACAAAAACTAAAATAAATTATATTTTCTCATTGTCAAAAAAATAATCAGACCTTATTTAAGTTACTATATTGAAAACTAATTGTATAAGTAATTGATAAATAAAATTAAAATCATTTTAAAAATTAAATAAAAATAAAAATTTAATTATTTTAATTTTTAATAGTTATTGTGATTAATTTTTATAATTTTTCTATAAAAAATAAAAAATATTCTCATTATTTTGGAGAAATAAAATTACAAATTGTTATTTATTACTAAAAGTTTCAAATCAGTTTTCCTATTATGTGTTGTTTATGTATGTGTATTACTGATTTTTGCATCATTTGCTTTTTAAAAAAAAAATCCTTTAACATGTTTCATTAAGTTAAATAGATTTTTTTTTAAATCCTACCTTTAAATTAGAACTAAGTTATGATGATCTAAAGTTAGTTCATTGTCAAAGTACATATTAACCTAAATTTATTAAGTGGATAAACTATAATCTTAGAGATTGAAATACTCGTCGGTGACAATTTCAGAAACTAAAATGCTCATCAGTGACAATTTCAAAGACTAAAATGTCTAATAACTTATAATCTCTATATCAAATAGGACATTATTTTTGCTACATAATCAATCACACATGTCATTTAATGTGATATATCATCGTTATTTTGTCACATAATCAATGACATGTGTTACTTAATGTGACATATTAGCATTTTATTGTTGTCTATGGTCTAAGGATTTAAATGTCTAACAAAGATAGAAATCAGAGATTAATGTGACATTTTTAATTTTTTAGAAACTAAAATATCTTATACAAATTCTCTTGAGAATCAAAATTAGGGTTTAGTCTATAAATATTTATTAGATTTCAACGTAACTTAATCAAATAATAATCTATTTATGGCTCATGTTACACTAATAATGTGTATGAATTAGAAGTATTCATGCTTGGATCATCAATTTTAGAGTTACACCAATATCAAAATGTAACATGTATATTTGAATTGGCCATAAATTATTAAAAATATATGAAATCCTTTAAAAAAAACAAATTTGAGGATAGAAAAATATGATATATTAGATTAACTTTAGATGAATGTAAAATTAATAGACTTATAAAAAATTAAAATAATAAGACATATTTATAAAAAAAAATCTTAAAAAGTATAATTTTTTAAGTAAAAATATGAAAAAAATTATTGTAATTTAGTAAACATATTCTATAAATAAGACTGGGAATTTAGTTTTATAAATAAAATTACGTGTGTATACACAAGTCTATTTAAATTAAATTGTACCAATTTTCAAAATTAAATATGAAATCAATCTCATCAGATAAAAATATCCATTTTTCACTTTTCTATTTTCAATTTAATTTTTACGATCCACGTTAAGTTGAATCAGTTACTCCTATCACTCATCTTCACTGTACGTGCGAAATGGAAACAAATGTGATATTTTTTTAAAATTACAGATATTTTGCATAAAGTAATTTTATTTTTATTGAATAGAATTATTACGAGTCACAATAACAAATCAATGAAGTAAAGATATGTAAAATTATTTAAATTTTTTTAATAAATATCCAAATGATACCCTGAAAACAAAAAAGGACAAAACACTGATTCATGCCTATCGGGGGACAGCAGGAGCCCCTGCATGTACACTACGTGGAGCTTACAAACACATGATAAGGTTTGATGATCTTAATAGAAGAATTTTCTTTTCTACAGTGTAAGTGTGGACCACTTCAATTATCTTCAACAATGCTTTCCTACTATTATCTTACTTTATGATATTTTAAATATTTAATTAAGCTCACAAACTTTTCAACATTTTGAGATCTCTCGAGTATAAGAAATTCTCTTCATAAAATCTGTTTTGCTTTTATAATATAAAAAAAGAAAACAACATATACTTTTCAGTATTTTTAATGCTGATTACATATTTTTTATTTTTCAGTAAGCCAATTGAAATTACAGAAATATAAGCGTTCTCCAATTCTTATAGGTAAAGAGTGCATGAGACCATAAAATTCTTACTTTTTTTTTTCAAAATATTTATAATTCTTTAACTCTTTTAGTAAAATTTCAGTTATAATTCTTAAAATTTTGTATTCCTTAAAATTAAGTATCTGAACAAAATATTTTAATATACAAGATTTTATTTATCAACATTTTTTTTTTTTACTTCAGGCAGTATATTTTTTTTTAAAAATGTTCCTAAAAATATGATAAGTAATAATTTGTAACGTGTGGCTATTTTTGTTATAACCATTGTAAATTATTTTTAAAACATGTATAGTAACGATTTTTTAATTGTTGATAATTTTATTATTAACAGTCATAAAATTTCTCATAAAATATAGAATAGTAACAATGTTTTAAGGTGAAAACATTTTTAATTTTAACAGTTGTAAGATTATTTTTAAAACGTGTAATTGGAAATAACCTTTTATTTTTTTAAAAAATTCATATTAATGATTTCAAAACTCACGATTAGGGAAAAGTTAATTAGTAAAAAAAAACTGATCACAGAATTACATTTTAATCATTAAATTAGTTGGCAACCGATTTATCTTCAATTAATAATTTGTTAATTTATTGGCAGAACCTGTAAGTGACAATTTTAAAAATTTGGCTACAAATGATGGTCACATAAACCTGATTAATTAGTAACTAATTTTGCAACCAATTTTTGTACGTTGATTCGGTGACTAAATAATTATTTGTCAGTCACAAAATTAGTGGCTAATTAAAATAAAATTAATGGTGGCTAATCAAAGAATTTGTGGTGGTTGCTATTTTAGTGGCAAATCAAGTAATCTATTGTGATCGCAGTTTCAGTAACTGGTAGGTTATTAATAAGTAGTCACAAATTTATTTTTTATTTATATTTTGAATTAAATAAAATTTGTTCATAATTATTAAAAACACCAAAAATCAGATGACGAGAAGGGAAAGTGTGGAGATTTGGATTGTTGAACAACTGTGACAGGCGAATTTGGCATATGTTTTGGGAAGAAATAACAAAATTTCATAGCATTTTGGTGAGAACTAACCTTTGGAGGGTTATCGAAACTGTTGGACCACATGACACCCACAGGGCATAAAATCAAAGGAATGAGAAAAGAAAAGAAAAGAAGGACTTCTACGTCTAATACTAAGGTTGAGTGGTAATGCTGGCAGATTAAGAAAACAACCAGAGAGATCCGAAAAACCGACAATCATCTTAATATTTCTTATTAAAAATTATCTTAATTTCATAATTTTTATATACTACACAAATATTAACTAATATAAAGTCCTAAATAATATATTATAGATCATAAGTTCTTAAAAATTGTAGCAAGAATATTGGTTACATTAATTTTTTATATATAATATTTAATAAAAATATTTAATAAATATTCATGAAAAACTAATGTTTTTTTAATAAAACATCAACACATTAACTAGTTTAATTAAATATAAGAAAACAAGATTTTTTTCACCCCAATTATGTCAGCCAAATCTTTTTATATATTAGTAAGATAGTATAAAGGTTTTTTTTTTTAATATTTAGAACAATACATTAAGAACCTAATAATTAATTTTATTTTAATTATCATACTATAATAATTTTTTAATTTTGTAAGTTATCATAATCTTTTTTAAATTATTTAATTAAGTGTTCTTATTTCTTCTTATTTTTTTATAATTTTTATAATTTAATTTAAATACATTGAATTTACATTGCACCGAATAATGAATTTTCATACAAAAATAATTGTTGATTTGTAATACTAATATAAAAATTACATCAATGTGTTTTATTTAGTTAATAGGGTAAAAATATTTACAATGATAATGCACTAAAATTAAACTCATATTTTTATTGTAGTTTAAAATAATTTGTGTAACTCAAATTGAGAGCATTTATTTGTGGTCTACATTTAATTTATGGAGGTTTTAATTTAATTTCTTTTTTTTTTTGGGGGGGGAGAGAAAGTACAAGTATAGGCCTGGAAAATGTTTAGAATTTAGAAGGTAAGACTTAACTCTAGACAATCATGAAAATATTTGGATCAAGAAAAAAAAAGTGATTATGACCAATATCCTCTATATATGATTTTGGCATGAAAGGTTTAAAAAATAGAGAATATTAAAATTGAAATTGATTAAAATAACTTTCATCCTATACGGTATTTAAAAGTATAAAAAAATTTAGAAATATAATGAGTTAGAGTATCATTTCCACACTATATGAATTAAGCAATTTAATGAACTTCATTCTCTCATCCAAGATTATGCAATCTTAGAATTAAACAAAAAATTAAGCAATACAAGTTTAGAATCTCATTAAAACGAATTAGGGTTCATTACACAATGTCCCCCTCATTCAACCATTAATTCAATTCAAGAGTTTGGGAACAAGAAATTCATGGGAGAAGAAGAACTATATTAACATTCAAACCTAGGAATTCAAAAGTCCAAATAAACTCTTTAGGGATTACAAAAGGTTTAACCCTCAATGAGGATAGGTTTTACAATTATCATATGAAAATGAAGAGAAACCAATGACATTAATACAAAAATTAAAAAAAATTAGGAAGAAAATAGAAATCAAACCCTAGGTTGAGTCATTGGCTGTCACCCAAGGCTGACCTAAGCTTTGCAAGCGTTCCTAAAAATGGCAAAAATCTAAAGGATGTCAAAAAGATCTTAACTCTAATTTCTAAAATTCTATTTATAGTGCAGTGGTCGTTGCCCATAGTAGCTACTATGAAAGTCATAGTAGCTACGCACAACTTGCATCCTGTCCTTTGCTCTCTAGAGTGTCCACTATGAGCTCAAAGTGGCTACGCGCAGTGCACCTAGCTACTATGGAATGGAAGTGGCTACGCGCAGAATTGGATCACTTTGGCCTTCTCTGGAGTGTTTACTATGGGATCCAAAATGCCTACGCGTAAACCCTCTTCAGTCTGGGGTCTTTGTAGTGTCCACTATGACTCTGAAAGTGATTACTTTGGTCTGCCTTCTGGATCTAACTTACTGTAGTGTCCACTATCATTTCTGAAAGTGGTCACTTTCAACTCAAATTTTCTCAAAGGCTAAAAATCCATGGAATAAGCCTAGAAATTCCTGCACAATTATTCAAATGATCAAAATTACAAATTATATCTATGTAAATCAATGTAAATCAACCAAAAATTAAGAAACCTATGATATTTGACCAAAATGATGTTTTTATGTTATTTACACTTCCTAAGTTTATTTTTCTATCAAAAAACACTAAAAAAACAAGTAAAAATCTAATAAAATATAGATTCATCAAATATGAATTGTCTAATGATATTTTTTTCAATCAAATTGTTATACTTCTCTGACAAGATTTTTTGTTTTCTCTTTTTATTGAAAGAGAATAGATCATATATGGATAAGTTGCATGAAAATTACATATATATGAGTTTTAGTTTACATAAAAATTAAAAATAAGAATTTAAATTTTGTTTTAACCTACCTTTTTATTTCGAGGTCTTTTAACTATCATCTAGATACCAAATCTATTATAATCAATTTTAAGCTAGTAAAAATATAGTATGATGCTTACTATATTTTTTTAACATTTTCTCATCTATATTATTGTTTGCTAGATTCAAACTCATTCGATCATACTTTTCTAAAAATAAATGTCTTTATGGTTAGTGAGATGCTTTACATAAATTTTCTTTTCCAATTTTTATTCTAATTTATCTTTATAGATTTTCCTATTCTATTGGACTATTGGTATCTTTTAGAGATAGTTATGGAATTACAAGTTTGAATATCCTCTACCTTATTAAATAAGTTTGGCATAAAAAATTTGAGTTTCAAAGCAACAGACATTGTAACAAAGTAAAAATTGAAGAAAACGTTAGATAAAATTGTCATCAATATCCGTTGAAAAATTCAGTATTATAATAATTCTGTTATTCATATTTTCATAATTAAATTTGATCATGTTATTCTTTGGTTGAGGGTTAAAAATTTATCTCAAGCTAAACTTACACACACAAAAAAAAACTTTTAAATTTTATTCTCTATAGTTTACTCATAATAAATTTTTTAATCAAATTAAAAATTCTTAACGTAGTTCTAACTCATATGCTAATAATGTTAATAAGTTTAAAGTTAATATTACTGGATAAAATAAATGTATTTTTATAATATTTTTAATTAAAAAAGAATTTTTATTAAATTAATAAAATTTATTATAAATTATTATTGACTAATAATCATTTTCTTATTAATCTTATAAAAAAACCTTTGGCTGAGTATAAAAGCACTCTTGATTAAGAAATTGTCTAATTTCATCATTATCGCTCTAAATGTTTAAATTTAGCCAACAAAAATACATTTGTTTTTTTACAAAACTTCAATAATAATAATAATAATAATAATAATAATAATAATAATAATAAATTATTATTATTATTACTAAAATGTTAATCTTATTTTTAAAATAATTAAATAAATAAAAAGCCATCTCCTCTTTTCATTCCACATCTCTCACGAGCATTTCTGTTTTAACTTTCTCTATTTTTTTATTTATTTAAATATTAAAAAGGTGTATCTATTTTTATTTCTTTTCTCGTATTTACTTTTCATTCCTATTGTCGTTACCTTTTACCACTGGCATCTTAAGATTGTCTTTGGAAGGCAATAAGTCAATTTTTTTTAGTTTATTTGATTAAATTAAATTCATTTGGTAAAAAGATTATTTTAGAAACTTATAACATTTTTATAGTGAAAAGTGACTTTCTGCAAGAATTGTGTATACAAACACTTAAGTTTTTTTGCGATCAAAATATAAACTCAAACTCATTGAATTACAGTGTGTTTTTATAACCATATCAAATAATATTAAAAATAGAATAAAAGGCAGACATAGTGGAAATATTTTTTTGTCTCTTTCAATTATTTCTTAACAATGTTAGACTTCATTATTATAATTAGTCATGGATCCCTGAGAGGACAGTGCACAAGCACTACTTTATGGAATGGGTATGGGCCATTGACATCAAAGGGTAGACCACTTCATTCTCAATACTGGGTTGTTTGTGCATTCTTATGAAAATGCTTAAATGGGCCCATCAGCTCACAACAAGATTCCATGGGCTCCACCGTCACTTCCATCTCCAATCAAAATAATTTTCCCATCATGTGTTATGCTTTTCTCCTGCACTCAGCCCCATTTCAAAGATGAGCTGACAAAAGTTAATGATGAAATTATAATGACTCAAAAATTATAATTTTCTAAACAGATAATAATTGTTTTGTATAGTGAATACACTTTCAAAATCTTTAAATATACTGTTATTAAAAACAAATTTTGCTACAATACAAAAAGGCTATTACTAAAAATAGGGGCAATGAACCACGAAAACGACAAAGACAAGTTTTTCTTCTTTAAGTTATTTATTTTATATGGCATAAAATAAATTATGCGATATAGATGCGTATTAAATTTAATTGTTCGTAATTATATATAAATAACATATATTAATGGGAGGTGACGACGAAATAATATAAATGCGCTCCAAATTGAAGAGAGATGTGTCGAAGAGGTTAATGAGATTAAAAAAGGTGTGATGTCCTATTTTGCGGCTCATTTTAGTAGTAGAAGTTGGCTTCGATGTACTATTAATATTAATAATTTACCAAGAGTCTCTGTTCTACAGAATGAGGAGCTTGTTAATACTTTTTCGGAAGAGGAAGTGGGAAAGATGATTTTGGAGTGTGAGGGTGATAAAAGTCCGGGGCCTGATGGTTTCAATTTTGTGTTCCTTAAGAGATTTTGGGGAGTGATCAAGGAAGAAGTGATGGGTATGCTTACTGAATTTTGTAGAAATGGGAAGCTACCTAGGTCTTTATTATCTTATTTTGTAGCACTTGTGCCAAAAGTGTCTTGCCCACAACAGATATCTGATTTTCGGCTTATCTCATTATTAGGTTGTCTTTATAAGATTGTTTCCAAGCTTTTGGCAAATAGGTTGAAAGGAGTTTTGAATTTAATAATTTCAGAAAAACAATCAGCCTTTATCCTAGGAAGGAACATGTTAGATAGTGTACTTGTGGCTAATGAAGCAGTTGACTATGTGCGGAGGTATAATAAGAGGTGTTTTGTGTTAAAGCTTGATTATGAGAAGGCGTATGATTCGATAGAGTGAGGATATTTTTTGTTTACGTTACGTAGCTTTGGATTTTCAGACAAATGGGTCAGTTGGATGGAAGCTTGTGTGTGGGGGGGAAGCCTATCAGCTTTGATTAATGGTTGTCCTACATTGGAGGTTCATATTGAGCGGGGCCTAAAACAGGGGGATCCTCTTGCCCCTTTTCTTTTTCTTGTGGCAGCGGAAGGGTTAGGAGTTCTTATGCGGAAGACAGTGACTTGTGGGTTGTTCTCTGGTGTGACGATTAGGGAATGAGAACCAGATATTTCTTTGCTGCAGTTTGCGGATGACACATTGATTATGGGAGAGGCTTCGGTGCAGAATTTGTGGACTTTGAAAGCAATATTGCGTAGCTTTAAATTAATGTCATGTATGAAAATTAACTTCCATAAATCTTTTGTATTGGGGATTAACACTGGTGATGACTTTGAAAACTTGGCTACGGAGTTCCTACATTGTAAGATTGGTAGTTTCCCATTAAAGTATCTCGGGTTAAAGTTAGGTGTTAACCCGAGAAAGCCTAGTGCATGGAAGAGTGTGTTAGAGGCTCTTAAAAAGCGGTTAGCGTCATGGAAGCATAGGTATTTATCGATTGGAGGTAGGGTGACTTTGATTAATGTTGTTCTTAATTCTATGCCATTGCACTCGTTATCCTTTTTTAAGGTGCCGAAGTCGATAATAAAGGAAATTGTCACTATCCAACGGAATTTTTTATGGAAGGGTGTTAAGGATGGATCTAAAATCCCCTGGGTGAAATGGAAAACTGTATGTAGACCGCGGAAGAATGGTGGCTTGGGCATTAGGAATGTGCAGTGGTTTAATTGGGCGCTTCTTGGTAAATGGTTGTGGTGAGGTTTTAACTATTCTAGTTCATTGTGGGTGCGGGTGTTGAATCTAGATGTGGAAGATTAGCTTCTTCTCTTCAGCGTTCATCAGTTCACAACAGATGTTCTTTGTGGTGGCGTGATTTGTTGGAGGTTATTCATCAAGAGAATTCATGGCTGGATGAGAAGTTTGATAGAAGTGTGGGTGCAGGTTTACACACTCTTTTTTGGAGAGATAAGTGGGTAGGAGGGGTGCGATTGTGTGAAGCATTTTCGCGATTATTTGCAGTGGCGAGAAATGCTGAATCACGTGTATTGGAAAATGGTTTTCATGATGGCACTAGATGGGTTTGGAATGTTAGTTGGCGAAGAAGACTCTTTCAACATGAGATCTCGAGCTTTAATCTTTTGTTGGAGCTTGTGGATGAAGTTTCTATTAAGTTACTACAAGAAGATAAATGGGTATGGAGGGCAGATTCTTCAGGTTGTTATTCAGTGCAATCTGCGTATTCATGACTATTTGAACTTTTTGGTGGTCCTAATAGTGTAGATCAGTGTATGGCAGATGCCTTACAAAGGCTATGGAGAGGGAATGTCTCTCTTAAGTGTCTGGTTTTTTCTTGGCAATTGTTGTTGAATGCACTTCCTTGTAAAGGTTTACTGATTGATCGTGGTGTTCAAATTGATGATATAACTTGTTGTTTCTGTCATGGTTTGGAGGAACTTCCAACTCATTTATTTTTAACGTGCTCAGTTTCATCTCAAATCTAGTACTTTACTGCGCGTTGGCTTGGATTCTCACTGGTTTTGCCTTCAGATTTATCGACTCACTTGCTTTCTTGGGTTGGTGTTGGCTGTAGTAAAAGAGAAGGAATATATTTATTAGTTATTTGGGTAAGTATAGTGTGGTCTTTGTGGTTGCATAGAAATAGAATTATATTTTCCAATGGTGTTTTAGATGAGAGGGAAGTCCTAGATTCTATTATTCTGAGATCCTGGGAATGGTTATCACTTGTTAGTAAGGGAGAAGCTATTATGTTAGCTGATTGGTATTTGAACCCACGAAATTGCATCTGTCTTAATTTTGCATAAGTATATTTTTACTTTTTATTTCTCTGAGTAAGTAATTTTTTGTGTATATGGGTTTTGAGTTCCCCTTGAACTCTTTTTAATAAGATTTGTTTTGCCTATAAAAAAAATATAAATAACATATGTGCTATTAGAAATAAATTATAATATATAATTAATATACAAAAACGTTGATCGCCTCAGTTCTTGATTTTACAAAATAATATTTGCTATATTCTTTATTGACATGAATTAACAATAAAAAATAAAGTAGAAAAATTAAAATAAATATCGTTTTGTAAAATTAAAGACTAAAATAATTAAAATTTGCAATTTTAAAATATAATGTGAAGGCTTTATATTTATATAAATTTCTAATTTATATTTAAAAAATAAAGCATGATTACACAATAAAATCAACACAAGTATAATATTTGTTTTCATAATTATCAAATATACAAAAAGATATAATTATAAAAATCAAATACATAGTATGATATTTAACAGTAGACGCACCATGAAAAATATTTATTATACATTATACAATTACCTAAGTATTGGTAAACTTAATTGACATTAACATTGTCATTAAGTCAATAAAAAATTATAGAAATCACACAAAAATTAGATGAAATTAAAAATTTTATGATATACAGAACTCTAAATTAAAATAAATTATTTAAAATTATATTTTCATCTATCCGTTTGTTTATTTATAGATACACAAACAACAATATCATTTCAAAATTAATGATGTTTATTTCAGAAGTGATAAACTTAACAGTGTTGACATTTCACATATTGTTTATTTTTTCAATAAACAAAGACATTATGTTTATATTAGGCGATCTTCTATTTGGGAAGAGAATATGGTTATTACTATTGTTTATACTTTTTTTCAAATGCAAACCAGAAGTTTGGCTTGAAAGTGTTTGGCTTTGATTTTCTTAATCTTCTAGTTGTTATTCTTGTAGGTTAGCCAATAACTTTACATATTACTAGAGTTTACCTGCTCGTCAGGTGAATGCTGAATTCTTTGAAACTTAAAAAAATAGAATTATTTGCTCTATCAAAGGTTGCATCTATTTCCTAAAATGGGGAATTTGATCATCTTCCCTTAAAGGAAAACTTGTTGAGGAGATCACATTTTCTGACTAAGCTAGGTGTGTATTTTGTCATAACAATCCAGAATCTTTTGTTCACTCATTTTTTACTTGTAAATTCTCTTTCCAATTGTAAGCTAATACTTTTGCATAACTAGAAATTGAATTAAAGCTTCTTATGAACTACAAATTACATTTTTTTTGTAAGGGTTTGTTGTAATTTAGTCTAACTGTAGCATGCTTGATAAAGTAATAACAAGGGATAAATAGTGTATTTTGGACTATCTAATTAAGGAGAAATTATTGTGTGATGAGAGAGATGATCAACTGTATATGGTACTGATTACTCAGTAAGATTTTGAGAAATTTGATATTATAATTTTAAAACATTGATATGTGTTACTTGTTGAGTGATTGAGATGATGACCAACTATTAGTTTGAGATCATACAATAATTTTTGTTTCTTAATTAAGAGGGGTAGATATTTATAGAATTAGAGTGTGAGTGAGTCATAGGCGTTTAGTAAAAAGAAAGGTGTAAATAGAAAAACAAAACGGGTACAAAATGCAACTCCCTAGTCCAGCACTTAGGCTATTGGGCTTTTAAATTTTTGGGCCTACGCGCTCTTTTCTATTATGTTACATCCAGCTCGTTCTTTGGGACAAAATTATTGGACATAATATCAACCAAGAATGTCCAATCCGAAAAAAAAAAACCAAAACGATGTTGCACAAACTAATATTTTAAATTTCGTGCATAATATTTAAACTTATATAAACTAAATATTTGATCTTAAATTAATAACTAGATAAGATTAAATCAAAAAAATATTTTATAATATCTGTAGAGTACAAAATAAGTGTATAAACATAAATTATACCCAATAAAAATACTTCAAACAGAAATTTATAGATATTTTAAATTATAAAAATGTGTAAAATAATGTCAGTTTGATATATTTTATTAATATTTTATATGGTTTTACCATACGTTGTATATTACATATAATCTATGTAAGAAAATCACATAAAAGATAATTTAAATTTATTTAAAATTAAAAATAAGCTCATGGAGGTTTTTCACCAATCTCCAGTTTGCCTCTTGAACGTTTAGCTTGTGTACAATATATTGATTGCAACTTGCTATGGTGGACTTTGAGTGAATAACTATGGTTACTGGGTGTACGTAGTTATTGGTCTTATGACCTATTTCAGGTACATGCACCCATGATTCACGAAATATGTCTCGCTGTCGTGTATCGCATGTGAACCATTATTGTAACACGCTTTTCCTAATTCAAGTTTTGTCACATACGCTCTTTGTTGGGGGAGAGTTGAAAATGAAATTAGGTTCTCAATAAATTTGTAGATCAACTGGCACAGGCTCAATGTGTCTTTTACTCGAACCCCAGTGCTTCCACCGTCACTAAATTGAAGACATTTTTTAGATAAGACTGCCAATTTTGATTAAATTTAAGTGCTTACAAAGAACATAGATGAAGAAACTTTTAATGCATAGTTGAAATACATAAATTCATTGACTTAAGTGAATAATTTAATTCATTCTACTTTTTAAATTTTTTTTCTATAAATACTTGCTAAGGAGTACCCGATTCTTTTGGACAATGAGGAGCATCCAAATTGACTCTTAAGCATTTGTAATTTTGACCTGAATATTATAACATAAAACACTTTATTTTCATATGCTCATACCATAAAATTGTCCCGCTTTAATTTGTGTTCATATTATCTATATTGAATCTAGATAGAATGTAATTAAAATTATGTACATATCCTAAGTTTTAGCATTATATTATATTTTTTCTTATATATTTATGTCGTCAATTAAATAAAAAGCGCGCCACTCTTTTCCCTTAGTCTCTAACACAGACCATGGAACGGCTTATCTTTAATTCCAATTTCATCACGTGGCTGTATTTTTTATAAGGAAAATACAACCTCATCAAGACATCAACCGACTCTTAAGACTAATTTAAATAATTAAAAAATATATTTATATTAATAACATATTTATTACATAAAAAAATATAAAATAATAAATAAAATTTTTTAAAATAAAATTTATTATTTTTAGATGTTTAAAAGGACTAAAATTAACAAAATCAATGTTATAAAAGAAAAGGGTTTGAACATAGGATTTTCCAGTTGGAATCCGCAAATAACCCTCAGCCTCTTACCCCTTGTTGGCATATAAATTAGTAGTAAAAATTAATTAGAAAAGAACGGATGAAATTAACAAACTGTTCCAATTGTTTTCACAATTGTCTTTGAATTCTATGTGAAATTTCTATGAAACTGAAAGCATGAAATCTCCATACATGTGATAACTTTAAACATATAAAACCGTGATAATAACGGATACACACAATTTTATTAAATTCCCTACTGTGTAGGACACAACGCACCCCTTTCTACACGGCAAATTTACCATGCATATCATCTCTTTATGTTGTTACATGTATAGTTTCTCTATAGTCAGAGAAATTCAATATTGACTTGCATGCCGCCCTCATTTTTTTTTCTAAGGATGCATACATCGCCATCACCTTTTCCCAATATATGCAAATAATTTGTTTTTCCATAAAGCTTTCTAGTGTTGGTCTATAGTTACTTTTCAAGCAATGGAGAAACACCAAGTGGAATTTCCTACCTCATCATCTACATCATTGGCTGCTTATAATTCTAATATGGTTCATGTTGAGAAAGAAGAGGTTTTAAGAACTCAAGGGAAGGCAATATCAGCGCAGAAAGAAGGTGACAAACAAGAGATCAAGCAGCACAGATACGCATTTCAAACAAGGAGTCCGGTTGATGTACTTGACGATGGGTACCAGTGGAGGAAATATGGGAAAAAGATAGTGAAAAGCAATAAATTCCCAAGGTTAGTGCCACTTTTATATATTAACATTTGAATGTTCTATTTTGGTTTCATCATAATGTGGTATAAGCTCCCCTTCTGAACCTAATAAATAGTTATATCTACTCATTGGTGAGTTCGTCACCTTCCTGTAAAAGATTCAGTACATAACTAAAGATTCGCCATTACCCCTGAACCCTTTCTAAAATGCAACAATTATCTACAAGAAACAATGCTTTTTATCTATATTGCAATTTGGTTATTTAAATCACTAAAAATTGATATTAAAGATATAAATACACAACTTATTTAATCATTTATTCAATAATAAACTCTCTTGAATAATAACTTACATATAAATTTAACCATAAAATTTGATGAAATATATTAAATCAACTTAATCATAAAATATCTATAAACTCCTTCAAATAGACCCAGTGTATGCAATATTATTGTATACTATTATTTCTAGCTTCTTATTTTGTTTTATATACGTATTTCAAAAATATGCTTTAAATATAAAAAAAATACTTCGATTGTTCCATTTTAGTGGTACATAAAACATTTTTCTGTAACATGTAACAAGTAGAAATAGGATCGATCGCCTTTATACTAGTAGGCCTAGCTAGTAGTATTATTTAACCAATGTTAACGTAGCATTGATTGAGATTTTATCATTTCAGTTTCAGCCTTTTTTCCTGATCTTGCTTAATTATAAGTCAATTTTATTTTGCTGTTTTCAGAAGTTACTACAGATGCTCTCATCGGGGTTGCAATGTGAAGAAACAAATCCAACGCCATTCCCAAGATGAAGAAATCGTAGTAACCACCTACGAAGGGATGCATACACACCCTGTCGATAAGTCAACCGAAAGCTTCGATCAAATCTTGGGAAACCTGTTCCTAAACAACCTACTCTGCAGTAATGTGCCTCCAACTTTGGAATAGGATATAAAGTGATTATTAATTGACATTTCAAAGCATATTGTGTGTTTATCAACACAATGTATAACTAGCAAGTTAGTATATTTGCCTTTCTGTTTCTGAAGATACTCAAAACAGTTTTCAACATTAATTTATATCAGAAGCACAATATGTTCTGTCATGAATTCAACACGTGCACCACGACTAGCAGCCAATCTCGGAATTATTATGTACAACCACAATAAAATCATTAATTTTCCCCAAAGCAAACACAGGAATTTATGCATGGGATATATCTTATTGTAGCAGTTACACACTTAATAAAAACTATATCATAATCCTGAAAACAATTGAAACAACTACTAGCATATGTTTAGAACTATAATTTAACATGCTTTAAGATCACGTTAAGACAAAAGTTATAGGATTAATGGTTGATCAGTTCTCATGTTGGGACCAAAACCACGTCACAAGAACTCCTTGCCAAGCTTACACACATTGCAATCACCAGTAAAATAAGAGCAAACCCACCTAAGAAAACAAAGTACCTTACTCTTCCATGGCCATACCTACCAACACTAGCAACTCTCCTCTCTGCTGCCGTTGCAACCACATGCGCTATTACCCACGCATTTTCGTCCATGTTACCATTAACAAAACAAGAAGAAGAAGAGGAGGAGGAGGAATAAGAAAACCCGCGGGTACAGTAATCATTCACCCCTTTGCTTCCACTAGATTCATCCTCAGAGTTGTAGAAAGACATTGACCTCACTTCACGTTGAGAAGTATTCATGATAGCACTCTCACCCTCCAATGTTGACTGAAAAAGTCTTCGACCCTTCAACTTTCCTCTCTCAATGGCCTCTCTACGATCTTGGAGGATCTCTTGTGCTGCTACGTCATTGGTTCTGGCCGTCGTCATCATCACTTTGTTCTTCCACCCCTTTGCGGGTGATGGGGATAGTTGTTGAAGGTTGAACATAAGTTCTCTTGGAGAGTATTGTTGTGGGTTTAGAATGGGTTTGAATTTGATGGTGGCGTTTGAAGGAACGAGATTTTTGTGTGAAGATGTTGCTGACATGGATTCCTTAAAGTAGTGCCACTCTTGTTCCAGCTTCTTGAAACGCTTTTTGAGTTCTTCTGTTTCATTTCCTTTTGCTTCGAGGGTTTCCATGGTGGGGACGCTAATTAGTTAATTCATGTTCTTGTGTTCTGCGTTTCCCTTTTCCTTATTTTTATTTCTTTATTTTCCCTTTTTCTTCTCCTTTCTGGTTCTTCTCATCCCAATCTCATGATGATGTGGGCTCTTGAAGGGATAATTCAAATTAGCGGGTTCATTTTGTTTTGAATGTGGTGCGATTATATCGGGAGAGAAACTAATCACGTTCTATTTCTTTTTCCTTTTCTTAAAAAAATTTAAATAGATAAGTTTCCGAAATTATTAGTTTGGATCATGGGAATCTGTCTAGATTTTCTTGACCTTGATAAGAGAGACTTGAAAAAACAGCACCGGTTGGATCCTATTGTAAAGCAATACCGCGGTTATTAAGTTTCTTTTATAATATAGCCCCGCTAAATTACTTTAAAACATGTATTTCAAATTTTTAATAACTTTGTATACTTACTTGTTAACTTAATAATTATTTTCTGTCTTTTGTTTTTAATTACTCTTAGTTGTAATCCAATATAGAGATAAAAATAATAATATCTTGATTTAATTTTAAAAATTAATAAACCACGTATATCCAATTTATTAAAATTATTATTTATCCTTTTAAAATCTCATCACGTAAAACTCAGCAAATCACACCAATAAATCTTTTAATTAATATTTATTTAATTATTTAAATTAAGGGTAGAAATAGCTCAAATGATTCGTTGTAATTCATTGTTTAACTTATTTAAGAATTCACTTGACCAAATGTGTTAAATAAAAAGAATAGGTCAAAATTTTAAAAAGTATCTTAGTACTTAAAATAGCCAAAATTTTATGTTTTCTAATTAAAGACTTGACCTAAGCTTGAAGGTTTAACGTTGTATATAGTCTTATTACGAAATAACGTTTAAGCAAGTTTTAAATTAAGTTAGTCTTTTACACATTAAAGAATCTACGAATGTTAATTTCAAGCCACGTACTTTGAAAAACAATCCAGACCTACTTAAGGAAAAATCTAACTTGGTTCGAGTTGATCCTTTTTATATAATAATGTCACAAATTTAAATCTTCAACTTGGTATAAACTATTTGAAGTTTGAACCCCTAGTTCCTGGATCAGTAGTAAGGGTTTATGGCCTCCTAATTTGAATCATATATAGTGCAACTATTGAGTCTTGATGATTGCTGACAGCCCTTTACAATTAAGGTGTGCTTCTATGATTGCGTTTTTCGGATCACTTCTTTTAATTGACTTTAATATGCAACCCAACTACAGTGCCCCACCACTATGTTTCATTGAGATCAATACTCAGTGTCACATATGGGGCTGCTATTTAGTCCACACTCCACTGTAACGGTATTTGACTATATTTTGCGTTGGATCCACTCAGAAGACAAGCTCGGATATGTTCAGATTATTTTACTTTATACTCAAATTAACCTTTTAATATTCTTTTTAGAAAAAGCGTTTTTCAAAAGTGATAAGCTCATCCTCACAATCACACGAATATACATAACAAAAATCTTTTCCTGCAGTGCAAAGTCGTATTAATAGCCATTACTCGAATAATAATAATAATAATAGTAATAGCAGCTATATGGGCATAGGGCAAGAGAACCACAATAATAAACTACAATGATATATTATTAATATATTAAATGTTAATATAATATAGACAAAAATAATATTTATGTGCTGCTATTTTACATTAAATTTTGATTTGTTCCATAACTTTTATTTATTTGATTATAATTCTTTAATTATTTTTTTTTGCTTTTGTCCTTTTTATTACTTCATTATATAACCTAACAAAGATATCTTAAGTAATGTGCTTCAATCACTACTAGGATTCTTAATTTAAATTTATTTGGTCTGAAAATTTATTGAAGATGTAAAAAAAAGAAAAACATTATAAGTTTATCCTTCACTACAAAGTTAAAATTTTCATATGTAATTTCTTTTAAACATGAAAATGAAGGACAAGGTTCACAATGATTGTCAACAAGGTGTGTTAGAAGGACATCCATTTAATTATTGTGGTGAAAAAAGTGTTTGTTACGTAGTAATAGAAGTAAATATGGAAAGACGATTTTGAAGATGTAAAAATTATGAATTAACTTTTTTAAAAATATTATTGCAAATTTTTGTGGGTGATTGTGTTAAAATTAATGTATAAATGAGTGTTTTTTATGTTACTAATTTATTGTACTATTTTTCAATTAGGTGAAAGTTGTGAATTTTTCATGCAGTATAAAGATTATAAAGGTGATGATTGCCAAATTGCACTAATGAAGCAAAGGAAAAGAAATTTTACATCTTCGAAACTCACTCATAATTAAAAGAAAAGTTATAAATAAGTATCAATGTAATTGCTAATTGTATTATATTATATATTAAAATTTTAAAAATTATGAATCCTAACATGTAAAACTCTTGTCATTTAGATAGCTTTATACATTGATTTTGGATGGCCTGTTAGACTTTTAAGAAATTCAATTTGGATTATATATTGGAAAATTATTTTATTTATTTGTTACATTGTAATTATAACTATTTGTTTTGTTATTCGTCTAGAATGTGAATCCAAAAATTTTGTCTAGATTACTAATTTTGATAATTATTCAGCTTTTGTGAATTTATAAAAATATATGTTGTTTGTTGGTGAAGAGCAATATTCAGTAAGGTGGCATCCTCCTTAAATCAATGCGAGATGTTGGTTGTGCATTAATAATTTTAAAATTATTATCTATTTTTCAACTACATTGATATTTAACTTTTAATGAATTATTTTAATTCAAAATTTGAGCGAAACTTTAATTTTTAATTTGTATGTTTATTAAAATCTTGTGTGTTATACTTAAAAAAAATTTCTTTAGCATATTTATTATTGTCTTTAGAGAGCCAATTATAAAATACAAACTTTAAGCATCCAATGGTAATCAATGCATGAAAAATTTTCTTCACAAACGAGATGGGACCTTATGAGACCTTGAATTCTCACCTTACTATAATAACATATAATACAAATATATATAATTATAATTAATAAACATATGTAAAATATCATTACATTATAGCCTTCTCACTAATCAAGGGTCACACATCATTCATGAATACCAAACTAAAAATTCAATTCACATCATAGTATGAGACATAATTGTAACATTCATAATAGAATAAAATAGTAATGTGTGTGATTTTACTTATGGTTTGAGACATAATTGTAACATTCATAATTATTTATAACCATGCAAAACACAATTAGTTTGTTTAGTTTTGGAAACATGAATCAATACATAAACCGAGCTCCTAAAATAGTTATAATAAAGGTTAAAATGGGTGGTTTATGTAATTATTTTTGGGTGATTTTTTTTTTTTACAAAATAGTTTCTATAATTTGCTAAGTACAAAAAGGAAGGTTGGTATAGAAGTAAAGCAAGTTTCTTAAGAAAAGAAACGAGTAAAGAAGTATAATATACTGATAGTGCTTAATGTGTCTCGAAAGAGGTTCAAACATTAAAGGCATATTAATGAAAGATACAATCACCTTTTAGTCTCATTCAAGTAGCAATGATAAGTTCTTTTACAATGCTCAAGTTATATAAGAAATCCCAATAGGAAATTAGGAACTTGATTAAAGCAATAAATGAAACTAATAAGTCATTGTTCACAATCGAGTTACCACTTGCCTTTATTTTTTGGAGCCTCCACATATGTAGGGGCAGACCTTCTTGGGAGCGAGAGGGGACCACGGCTCCCCCCAAAGCTTGTAAATCTTTTAATAATTATATATATATATATATATATATATATATATATATATATATATATATATATATATATCCTACTAGTCCTACAGCTAACTAATAAAACATGAAATAAATAGATATGCTTTTATAGAATAAAGTGAGTCATAGTCCATGCCCATCATTTCAATTTTAAAAGTTAAGAGACTTTTTATACATAAAACAAATGACACATAAGTGAGAGAAAGGAAACTTATTCAAGAAAAAATTTCTTAGCTTCTCCTTCCACGGTTTTGCTTCTGCCGGACATAGATGTGCACTGTTTGCAAATTACAACCTAGCTATAGCAAAAAGATGCGCCATTTCTTTATCATTTACTTTCAGTTATTAAGCTTATTTATGAGTAGCAAGTCATAAGTTAAAATAGTCATAAGCTACAGCAAAAAGGTACGCCCCTTTTTTTATCATTTACATATATGAATCTTCTATTTATTTGAAATAAGAAAAAATAACAAATAAATACACCAATAATTTTTCTATAATTTTCATTTGTGCAAAATATATGTTATTATTACTATCCCATTATTGATTTTATCATATTAATTTTTACCTTGTAGTGGTTTTGTTGATTAATATTGTTATTTTTTTTCAGTTTCGAAAGTTCAAATAATGTAAATATTGGACCCATTTATATAAATAAAAATTAGTGTGTTAATAAAAATTGTATAATGTGACCAATTAGTCTTTAATTTTATTACATCAAACAAGAAGTTTGATTTTTATAATTTTTTTACAATGAAACTTTTATGTTTTGAAAGTATAATTATCAATTATTAACAAGGTTACAATGGTTAAGCACAAGACAATTGATTCATTTTTCAAGAAAAAAATTATTGACAATAATGAAAATTACAAAGTTTCAACAAGCAATGATCACATAGTTAAAAAAGATGATAAGCAATTTTTAAAGATTCAAAAAGTAATTAATGAATTTGATGCTAATTCTTTAGAACATGACCTCAGAAAACGTCCTCAAATTTGGGAATATCCTCTAAACCAAAGAGATGAAGTTTGAAGAGCTTATCTAAAATGGGGTCTATATCAATGTCATCTTGAAAAGTATCCCCTTTCTGGAGATAAACATCCAAGGCAATTTCAATCTACTTGATTTAAAATGTTTCCTTCTTGGCTAGAATACTCTTCAACTAATGATGGTACTTATTATTTGCCTTGTTACTTATTTAGTAAAAATTCAAGTAGGCATCCTGGGTCTAATGTCTTTACTAGAAAAGGATTTAGAACATGAAAAAAGGTCAATGCGGGGAAGAATTGTGCATTTCTTAGTCATATTGGAGAGAGTCCTTGCTCACCACATAATAATGCATTGAAAGCTTGTGGAGATTTGTTGAATTAATCTAAGCACATCATGAATATTATCAATGTACAGAATTCTAATCAAATTATAAAAAATTGACTACATCTCAAGAGTTTTATTTATTCAATTTGTTGGCTCACATTTCAAGCTTGTGCTTTTAGAGGTCATGATGAATTTCCAAACTCAAAAGATAGAGGTAATTTTCTTGAAATAATCAAACTCTTAGCATCGTACAATGATAAACTTGTTAAAGTAGTGTTAGAGAATGCTCCATATAATTCAAAATATTCTTCTCATCAAATTCAAAAGGAAATCTTGTATATTATGACTAGTAAAGTTAGAAGCTATATCCGAGAAGATATTGGAGACTCTAAATTTTGCATAACTGTTGATAAATCAAGTGATGAATCACAAAGGGAGCAAATGACTATTGTTTTGAGGTTTGTAGATAAAAATGGTTGCATACAAAAACAATTTTTTGATCTTCTGCATATTAAGGATACTACAGCAATAACTCTTAAAAAATAAGTGTGTGCAATTCTTTCCCGGCATGAGCTTATTGTTTCAAATATTCATGGCCAAGGGTATGATAGTGCTAATAACATGAGAGGGGAGTGGAATGGATTACAAGCATTGTTTCTTAAAGATTGTTCATATACTTATTACATACATTGCTTTACACATAGATTACAACTTGCTTTGGTGGTTGCTTCTAGAGAAGTTATTATAGTGCACCAATTTTTTTTCAAATTTGACTTTTGTTGTCAATTTATATGTTCCTCTAGTAAGCATCATGATGAGTTACATGCTGGTGAACTTGACACTGCTAAAGGTAACAATCAAATTGGAACTTTGAGACAAGCTAAAGATACTTGTTGGAGTTCACATTTTTTTTCTATTTGTAGTATGATAGATATGTATGATGCAACTTGTGTGGTTTTTCAAAAAATAATAGTGGATGGATCTACTTATTCCCAAAGTGGGGATGCTGATGCTACTTATAATATCATGACTTCATTTGAGTTCATATTGATTTTACACTTGATGAAAGAGATGATGGAAAATACAGATTGTCTTTGTCATGCTTTGCAACAAAAGTCTCAAGATATTCTTAATGCCATGAAATTAGTCCACACCACAAAAGATTTGATTCAAAAGGTAAGAGATGATGACTGGATTTATTGAAAGTTGTGATATTATTTTGTGAACAACATAGTATTGTTCTTCCTAATTTTGATGAAACTTATATAGGGCGTCAAGCGTGCTCTCATCATCAAAAAGATCACATTACAGTGGAAAATCACTTTAGAGTGAGTGTCTTTTTAATCACAATTGACAAGCAATTGAAAGAATTGAATCATAGGTTCAACAAGCAAGCAATGAAGCTTCTAACTCTAAGTGCTAGCTTAATTCCTAGGGATGTTTATAAAGCATTTAATATGGATGATATATGTGCTTTAGTAAACAAGTTCTATCCCATAGATTTCAATGAGCAAGAGAAGATTAATTTGAGATTTCAACTTAAACATTTTATTCTTGATATTGTTAGTCATTCATATTTGAATAACTTGTCAACTATGCCTGAATTATGTGAAGCTTTAGCAAAAATTGGGAAGACAAATACCTATTATTTGATTGATCAAGTAATTCGACTTATCTTAAATTTTCCAAACTCTACAGCAATAACAAAAAGATTATTTTTAGCCATGAAGATAATCAAGACAAGATTACGAAATAAAATGGAGGATGAATTTTTGGCAAACATTATATTAATTCATATTGAAAAAGAGATAGCTAAAACTTTTAACTTTGATTCAATTATTGATGACTTCAAGTCTTTGAAGGAACAAAGAGCAACACTTTGAATATAGGTACACTTAATCTTTTGTATATTTATTGCTACTTTGCATTAATATATTATTTTGAGACTTTGCTTGAGAAATATAAATTTTAGTTAAATCACTTTATCAATATTTATGGCTCTCCTGAAATTTTTAGTCAAGATCTGTCACTACACGTATGATCATAAAAATATGTAAAATCAAATAACAATCATCATTGATGGACAAACACTTCTATGAGATAAGAGAGAAATAATGTATTATAATTCTATAATAAAAATTAATCACCTAAGATCCAATTAAGTTTCATGTATTCTAAATATTTACACAATTTACTACAATTTTATTGTTTTAAAAGCAAAATAAATGGATGGCTCAGTGTTACTAATTTATTTTGATTATTGTAATGTGATTAGAGGTGCTTTTTAGTACACTTATTTGATTCTTTTATGTTTGTATCTAACCTATTGTAACTCAATGTTACGTGAGAACTAAAGAATTATTAAGTATAAGAATCTTGTAACACTTATATATTTTTTTTGTTTTCTATCTGGTTTAATCCTTGATATAATAAAAAAAATTAATAAAAAAACTTAATGATATTAAAAATAATATAAAATGTATAACTGTATTTAAATCATAATATATTAAGTTTAAAATACATAGTTAGTTATATTTATAGGATAATAAGCTAATTACATTAAGAAATAAATTTAGTATTCATTAAAAAGTATGATAAACTATATTATTAGTATTTATTAATAATAAAAATGAATTAAAAGAATAAAATATTTAATAAAAAAAATTGAAATGTATATAAATTAAATTTATTAGGTTGTAATATACTGAAATGAAACAATGACTTTGAATTAATATAAACAAAATAACAAGAGTGAAATAAATTTATAAATTTTAATATTTTAAAATTTAATAAATTAATAATGTAATTATTTTAAATTTTGTAAATTGTTTGCATAGTAAAATAGAATATATTTTAAATTTTATAAATTGTTGCAAAGTAAAATAAAATATATATTGATACTTTAGTAACGCTAAAATTAAGAACACTATCATTACAATTTATATAAATATAAGATTATAAATTGCTATTAATAATTTGATGCATAACTATTATTTTTAAAAGTTTCATTAAAATTTAATATACATATATATGATAGAAATTTAATTGGACCTAAAAGAAAACAGTTTTATTAGAATATTGTTGGTATTCTACGTGAGACGTAAAAATTAATAAAAACTAAAACCAGTAACTCTTATATTATTATCAATTTTTATAATAACTTCAACTTATATAATTGGTATTATATATATTTGAAATTTATATTTTTTTAATTGAATTTAACAATTGTACTATTAGTAGTTTAACATATTGTATAATTTAATAATTTATTTTGAATATGTATTTATAATGACATAATAATGTTAATATATATTTTTTATTTTTTAGATGGCTTCATCTTCATCTGAAGGTATCATAATTAATTCTGAGCTAAAGAATTTATCTTTGTTGCATTTTTAAAGTGTACATGTCTCTGAACATATTTAGGATGGACAAGAGCATTCAATGTTAAAGGTTAGGAGGTGTTAGTTCATATCAACTAGCATAGACAGAGTTCAGTAGAGATTCTACCTCATTTGGAGATGGCTAGCTTTGCTAGAATTGCTCAGCTTGCTAACTTTTCATTAGATAGACATTTAATTACTGCATTAGTTGAAAGATGGACGTCTGAGACTCACATATTTCATATGCCACTAGGAGACCATAATGCTTAAGGATATAACCATCTAGATAAGTCTTCGGGGTTCATGAGCTTCCAGTATTTATAGTTATTAGAGGTAATTGACCGCATATAGTTGAGGATAGTCTAGGTGTTAGACTACCACCGGAGGCTTTTGTGGGGAATAGCTTGAAGCTTAGTTAGTTAGATCAACATTTCACTCACGTTGCCATACATAATCACGACGAGCTTCAGCTGACGAGATTTATGTTAGCAAATCACTCTAGCAGTAGGGTCACAGTTACTTACTTGCCATTGTTTGACGATTTCACCATCATAGGCAGTATAGCTGGGGAGGAGCAGTTCTTAGTTTCTTGTATAGAGAGTTATGCATGGTGACAAACATTGACAAACTTACTATTGGAGGTTTGACTCCATTGCTGGTTACGTGGGCATGGGATAGGTTCTCATGTTTGGCTCCTCCTAATCCTCCACAATTAGGGCATGATCTTCCTTATGGTGCCAAGTTTGCATATTATATCATAGGTACTATTATAATTTTTATTAAATATGAATACTATGTTTAAATATATTTTATAAGTTTTGTTATTATTTAGGTGGTTAGTAAATGGGGTACCTAAAAAGGGAAAGAAAGATGTTGCATATTTATAGATATAAACTTGATCATCTTTAACATGATGAGATATTACTTTTTTTTAATTTATAAATTATTTCTTATTAATATCCTATCATTGCTATTTAAAGGATTTATGTTGATTCAATTTGCAGATCGTATGACAGCCTTATAGTTCACAGTTATTTTTTACATTGCCTCTAATTTACTCGAAAAGGGTGATTATTTGGAGGTCACTGATGCCCCTTATTTGCATCTAGATTTGTGAGTGGCACCAATCGAACCGTGTCATGCGTCAGTTTGGGATGGTCCAACACATTTCTCTAGATCCATATCAACCTAATGCATTACACGACATCACACTTAGAGGTAAGACTGAAGAGAATTGAAATGAAAAGTTCAAATACGTCTTAGCGTGTTGGGAGAGGCGCCTAGATTGGGTTTTTGGCAACGAGCCCTAAATTGAATTATTGAGTTCCAATTCAGAGTACATGCAATGTTACATCACTCATACTAGATGTTGGATAACAAAAGATGCAACTGTTTTTCACTATTAGTATGTAATTCCTAACTTTTTCCTAATATTAGAATGTATTTTTTGGTTAAAGTATAATATCATTTACTTGTAGGGAGATGCACATGAAAGGATATACTACTTGGCTGCTGATGGCCAACAATCATTCACTTTTGATGAGCTACACACATTATGCGAGACCATGTTGCCTCTATAGAGTGAACAAGCTCAAATTTTAGAACCAACATTATCATCTAACCCATCTATCCAAAGTGGACACATAAAGGAGCCACATGTTAATCACTAACAGCTTGAGGGACATAAATAAGGGAGAGGTTTGTAACAACGGAGGAGACAGGTACAAGCTGTCACATGATCTATACCGCCTTTACTAGTTAGACAAGATGGTGTGTATTATGTCCCCTCACAAGTGTCATTCATTCCTTCTCAGTTTACACAGACTTCATACTTTCAGTCATCACAACCTACCACATATTCGAGGTCTTTGTTCAGTACTCCAAAAAACTATGTTCTCGACTTCCATCATTTTATGATCCCCTTTCCATATGATCCATCATTTTTCACATCATCTGCACCAAGTCTAGTGATTGAGACACTGGGAGAGCCTTTTGCAATCTCGTTGGGGGATTATGGCATTGATCTAAATGACCAGTTCATTGCCTAGCATGATGTGAGATGTAATCCTCATAGGGAAGCTAGAGATAGACCTTTTCATTGCATCCTCACTCCATATGAGGACCATGATCAGTAAGGTAGATAATAGTAATATTAACATCATATCCATATTTATTTTAATTATGTACTATGACTATCCTTTGTAGAGTTGAAACTTGATGTATATATTGACTCGTTCGTAGTACTATCATACATATGATACGCAATACTGTCTATACCATCATAAAACATCTAACATAGTCACATGCTATTACAACAACTTAATACGTAATACAAATAAATATTGTTACAAAATAACATAGGTAATTAACAATAGCCATAATCATTCAATACATATATAGTAATGGAAATTATATTTAAAACAAGTCATATATGTTAATTTTGGCTAAGACAATGACATTGGTTGTGACCAATTTGTTTACACAAACGATATCGTTGACGCGGTTAAGAGTCCATCCAATCCATTTCGTTCCTAATACGTGTAGACTTTGGTCAACCTCTTCCCTTTGATCTTTGGTCGTGAGGTACTAACTTCCATTCATTCAAAGTTAAAATGTTGTCATTTCCAAGTGGCCACCAATAAGATGAATACACATTAACAACAATAAACAAGATCAACCTATTGCCAATAATTTATACTCACATATGCGTAAGCAGCTATGACATATGAGCATGAATAGCAATATGCCTGAAACTTTCCGCATTCACAAAATCTATTGGATAATATCATAGTCCCCTTGTTACCACTTTGTTGTGTGACAAGATTAAATGTCTTTTCTACTTCAAATCTTATTCTTTGAATGTCATATCGTTGAACTTGATGTGAAAGGCTTCCTGTTGATTTTTTTTCCATTTGCTGCATTAACTTACAACAATATTTATTACCATTATTAAGTTATGTCGTTGCTTTTTCACCACGTTTGACAAAATACTCTACTAAACGTGCTATGTACTTTTGACTAGTGCTGTTATAAGTAAATTTCTTGCACCTTTTAAAAGTTTATTCACATCCTTAGATAAATTGGTAGTCATATGCCCACAACGTCTTCCTTCGTGGTTATAAACTAAAGTCTATTTTTCTTTAGAGATGCAGTTAATTCAACTTTTTATATCCTCTGACTTGTTACAAAAACCGTTCAAGTTTTTCTACAAATCTTTGCTTGCATGTTGTATATCCTATTAAAAGAAATCAATAATATTGTAATTGAAAATATTCTCCAAACCATAATCAATGAATAATAAATGGACTTATTATTAAAACAACAATCGTACCTAATTTTATTAGCTCCTTCTTCAAAATTGCATTCTTAAATCGTTGATTAAAATTACTTGCTATGTGACGAATGCAATACACATGATATGCGTTTGGAGATTGACACCCAATATGTGGATTAGAAATTGCACTTTTAATACTTTAATGTCTGTTAGAGATCAAACAAATACCTGCCTTTTTTTAGTTACATGAAGATGGATAAGAGTCAAAAATCATTCTCATGCTGACAAAGTTTGCCCTTCCACAATTGCAAAGGCAATTGAAAACACACAGTTATTTTCATCCTGAGTGGTAGCAATCAGTAAAGTTTGTATGTACTTACTATATAAGAATGTATCATCTACCTATATTAATGGTTTGCAAAAATTGAAAGTAGTGATGCATTGTTTGAATGACCAAAATAACTGATGAAACACTCTATATCTGTTATCTACTTGATGACTCCTCACATAGTCATTGGTTTCAATTTTGTATATTTGAAAATATTATTAGTTAAAATATTTTATGTACGGTCTGAAAATTTTTAAGGGATACCTCAGAATTTACTTTAATGGTATTAGGATGGGAATCAACAACCATTCTAATATACAATAATAAAAAAAATTAGTCATCCTGCATCAACAAATTATATTACTCAATTAGAACATATATATTTATTAAATTGTTAATAACACAACGTAAAAAGTTAAATAAATTATATTAATTTGTTCAACACTACCATACTAAATTAAATATTGACATTATTTCCACTTATATTTCTTAACTCATTGATATTCTTTAAATTAAATTAATATTATTTCTAAATAACAATACTAATTACACGACAATTTTACATGCACTTGTATTTTGTTACATATTTTTACATTTGTATTCTTTGTAAATTTATTATTCATAATGGTTGACCACATTCATATTTAAATTACAAATACAAAATTCCACAATTTTTCCTACATTTTAATAACTACTCATGCTTCATTCAATTATATTAATTATTTTTATATATTTTTTATCTTCAAACGTGTCATGTTTGATACATAATATAATGTATTACTACGGATCCAAATCCTATGCAATTTTGGAAGGAATTGCAGCCTGCAATTTACATTCGCTTAAGCCAGAAATAGTGGTGAAAAAAACCAAAAAATAAGAAAATAAAAAAGAGAGAAAGGAAGACTAAGAGGGAGATAGAGGCAAGAGCGGAAGGGAGAGGTAGGGTGAGGGAAAGTAGAAGAAGGAGGGAAAAAGGCTGGATGAGGAGAGAAGGGAAGAAGAGAGGAGGAAAGAGACTGGGTGAGGCTGAAGGAAGAAGAGATGGGGAAAAGGAAGGAGGTTGGGTGGGGGTGAAGGGGAGGAGATGGGGTGGGGTGAAGAGGAGGAGATGTGAAAAGAGTGAAGAAGAAGAAAAGGAGGTTGGAACGAAGAGGGAAGATGGAAAAGAAAGGGGGATTGCAGCTTGCAGTTTCGCTTAAGCAAAAATGAAATTGCAAGCTGTAATTCTCACGCAAACTGCAGATGATCTGTTTCGGTATTATTACCTGCTTGTACATCCTGATTTACATAATTTCTACACTTATTCTTTTCAAAGTTCTTTTAAATAAGAATTTAATATTTTTATATTTAATTAACAGCTACAACAATACCTAAATTTAAAATACAAAATACTCTCATTAATAGGATTTATATTTTACATTTTTTTCCTAATTTTGTTTCATAAAAAAATTATAATAAAATATAAAAATACATTTCTACCAACAAATTCACATAAATATTATATTAAAAACATTTTAAATCTACACATATTTTTTACTACTAATGAATTTTAAATTTACACTAATTTTTTACACTAATAATAGATAAATATTAAAAAATTAATAATTAAATTTACTAACCTCAAATATCTTCTCCTGCTCCTCCAACGTCACTTGTAATTTTTGCATAGACTCATATTTATAGCAAGTGAAAAGTTGGATAATATCCATGACATAATTATAAACTAGTGAATATATAAGTAACTCACGCTACGTGTTAGTATAAGGAGAGTATCGTCTATCTCAAAACAATAAAGCTGATATACTTTGACCACCGACATCGCTATCATCTCCTTGTGTCCAAATACTACTATGATCGTAACATGTGTCGAACAAGTGATGTGTATCAGCGTAAAATGTTAAATAGTTCATTAAATATTAATAAAAAATTATTATCGCTGGTGCATGGTTGATACTGTTGTTGATATATCAAAAATTGTATCAGACAGAGAATTAATTTAAAATAAATATTATTTTAGAAATTAATTTTTAAAAAAGTATTATTTAAATAAAAAGCCAACACTTTTGTAGCGAAGATGAGAGAAATAGTGTGTTACAATTTTATAATAAAAATTACCTACCTAATGCTCAATTAAGTTTCATGCATCCTAAACATAGTTTAGTGTAATTTATTGTTTTAAAAGGAAAATAAATGGATGGCTCACTGTTACTAATGTATTTTGATTATTGTGATGTGATCAAAAGTGTTTTAGATAGAATTCACTTTTTAGATAGAATTGTATGTAAGAATCCTGTTTACACAACTTATGAATAGTGAACTTAATTTGAATTGTATGCTCGGTAACTTGATTTTGTTGTTTCATTAACTATTACTTAATTTATTTTTATATTTATTTTTTAATTTAAATTTTCTTTATTTTATTTTAAATTTCTGTTTAAAATTTAATAAAAATTTAAAATAAACTGAATAGCTTGGGTTTAAATAATAATAATAATAATAATAATAAATTAGAATAAGGGATCATACAAAAGGAAAAGATAACGAACTAGAGAAAAACAAAAACGATTAACAAATTATATATGAAATTTTTAGATAAAAATTAAAATTTAAACAAAATTTCAATCAATATTTTTTTGGTTCATTTTTATGTATTTTATTTAGATTTTAATTCTCACGCTAACATAGTATTACTATCTGTATTTTTCACTTATTTAGATTTAATTATTGTAATTTATTAGGGCATTGCTTAATACCTTTAACAATTGGTGTTTATGGTTGTCATTCAATCACTGGATACAGAGAGAAGTCATGAACATCTATAATGTAACATCAATTTTTGATAGATCAAGAAAGACACGTGTGAAAAAATTATAACACTAAAATACTATTAATCAAAATACGCATATAATATTGTATAATGCAGGCTACTTGAAGGAATGCGAAAGTTATAGAAAAATATAGCAGGAGCGATTCAACAAGTTCATATTCCTATGTATTTACTCATGGTACTTCATGCCAAAATATTTTGTATGCTTTTGTGTTGTGTAATTTGAGAAAGATTTTGACTAATAAAAGAAAATATATTTCCATTAATACTTCCATTTATATCTTAATATTGATATAGAGATGAAGTTAATTTAAATTAAAAATAAAATCATATTTAAAAGATTAAATTTAACTAAAATATAAATGGATGTTAAATAAAATAAAAAATTTTACTATGTACGAGAGAGTAAAAATTAATTATGTTTTCACTGTCACTAAGCTAAGTAAGTATTTTTTAAAAAGAAATATAAATAGGTTATATTTATTAGGTATGTAATAAAACATTTATAATAAATACGACAACAAAGATAAATATTTATAAAATTTGTTAAGTATTTTTTATTATGATTTACACGTTACAGAAAAATATATTTATAAAATAGGTTAAATTTATTTTTGTAAGTTCAATTTATTTTTAAATTTTAAAAAATATTTATTTAAAGAGAATATAATTTCTACGTATTTTAAAAAATTAAATAAATCAATTGTGTTTAAATTTTTTAAACAAGATCGTAACATTAAATCATAACATTTATAATTAGATTTGAAAACTAACAGCTATAATTTTCAATTTTAAAATAAGATTGTAATACTATTTAAAAGAGAGAAAAGAAAAATATATGCCACTACTGCTTAGTTATTGCGAAAATAAAACCAGATCCCTCGTCTCTAAGAGTTTCTTTCTCTCTCTCTCTCTGCAGTTTCTTTCTTTCCTTTAGGCATCACCCTTCCCCTCCACTCTCTCAACCACACACATTTTCACCCGCTCCCCTTCTCATCCCTTACAAATTTTGCAAAAAAAAATTGATACTCGCTTCTACTAGCAGCTCTTTCCTCTCAGGTCTTAGAGGACTGGTTACACGTCTCGGCAAGCACAAAACTCCAACACAGAAGGGCAGAGAGTGGTTATGGACTTAGAGGACTTAGAAGCCCCGGGGCAGGTCCCTTCACGAGTCTCCAAATTCGCGCCAAAATCATCAAAGCTCAAACCTAAACCGAAATCGGAACCTGCACCCAGACCTGAACCCGAACCCCAACCATCCTCCTCCAAGCCAGAGCCCCCTGAACTTGATTTACCTGTCAAAAAGAACGAAGATGAGGTGGAAACAGTGGCCTCGACTCATTCGAAACCCGAACCCAACGGTGCCGTCACAATGGACGTTGAACCCAAGTCAGAGACCGAAGGCGAAGCAGGACAAGGACAAGGCGATCCCATGGACGAAGACAGTGCTGAAGACACGGTCGTGCGCGAAATTGATGTTTTCTTCTCACCTTCTATCGATGCCGATACTCAGGTTGGTTTGCGTTGCTTGCGCAGTTAAATTCTGATTTCTTTTCAACTTCAAAGTCTAACTTTTTATTTGTTGCTTTTAGTTGTATGTTTTTCAGTATCCCTTGAGACCTTGTTGGCGACCATACGACTTAGATGAACAATGCGAAGAGGTGTCTTATTGAAATTTATTTATTTTTATTTTTGGGAGAAAAAAATATATGTAACCTTGTGAATTCAGTGTTTTTATATTGTGTAGGTTAGGTTGAAACCTGATGATTCTCAAGTGGAGGTTGATTTGTCAATTGATCTTGAGTCAAATAACATTGACAAAGAGTTTGCTGACAAATACAACATCACAAAGCAGGTTTGCTCATTATCTCTTACGGTGTTATAATTATGTATTTTCTTTGTGTATTATATAACTAGATTCAAGAGGACTTGTTGGATACTTGATGATTTAGAATCCTTGATTCATTCGCACGGTAGTTAACTTTTGCTCTAGCTGTGAAAACATATAGGGTATGTGTTATGTGTATAAGGGTATATGTTTACGAGTGTAAAAAAAAAAAAAAGAATCACGTTAATATAGCTGTATAACTCTCTAATGGTATTATGGAATTAGGAGTTTCATCGCCAGTGTTACAGTGTATAAAAAAAAAACTAAATGAACCCAAAGAGAAATTCCAGAAAGGAGAATCAGATAATCATTCCATCCACTCGCTCTTTTCCTTTTAACTGAATGCTATATACTATTTCCTTTCCACTCATAATCATGCAGCCTTGAGCTAGTTAGCTTGGTGCGTGTACTCCTCCTCCTTTCCTGCTCTTGTGTATCAGCAGCCATGTGTCTATTATCAATTGTTATGCCAATTGTCTCTTTTGCCCTCTTATCATTTCCATTCATTACAGTATGCTAAGAAAAATAACAACTTAGTTAAGCATTTGTCTAGTAAGTTCTCATTAGATAAGAGCTTGTCATTAATTTATCTCTAAAACTTTTTGAAACAAGCTAAAGGGAACTGATAGAGTTATAAGCCATTTTCATAAGTTCAAATAAGTTCCGCACAAGAAATTCCAAATAATAAATGGAGGGATGTAGGATGGGATTAGAATTAGCTAAAGTTATGCAATTTTATTAGGTTGTCAATGTTACTAGTACATGATAATTGATACACAGTTTGATTGGATGTGCACTCAAATTTTTACTTGTGAAAAGCTTGCTTCACCCATTTGCTGAAAATCTGCTGCTTTGCTCTAAAAAACATATTGTTTTCTTGAATGTTACAGAGCAGTACTAAAACTCTGCAATAGTACTTTTCTCTTGTTGAAAACATGAAAAGCTTGCATGTACGGACTATTAATGTTTCTTCTATGTTTTTAAATAGTTATTTTAAAAAGTTGACAACCAACATACAACTGTGCTAATTTTTTCGACCCCTTCATTTGAGCTTTGATCCATGCAGTTTATTCCACCTAGTGCAGTAATTCTTGGTTGGCGTTGTTCTTTGTTCTAATTTTTCTTTTTGTTCCTTGATATACCATGCCCTTTTGTTTTTTGAATTGGCTGACAAACTTTTAACAGATAAGAATATTCAAAGTTGATGCTAGCAGTTGAGTGCTTTGTGTACATGTGACTTGTTTTAGAAAAGCATAATATAGTCTAACTTGTAAGTTTGGTGCAATACTTTTAATTCTTGTCAGACTCTATCCACTTCGTGGAAGCCACCTCATGCAAATGGCTGTGCTGTTGGGATTCTTATGGGTGATAAGGTACTTGTGTTTCACGCTCTGTTTTGTGATGTCTAATCTAGTTTCAAGGGGATATATTACTTGAACAGCATTGTATTAGGTATGCCATTGCAACATGGAATACTGTTGTCCTTTACTCCTATTTATTATACATTTAATGCTTCTTCCAATAAATTAGGATGAGTGACTTTTACTGAATATACCTTGAGGTTGAGTTTCTTGTTTTTAGATGAGGTATATCTTATTCTGGTTTTGAAGAAAAGGATAAGCAATTACTTAATGTGTTTCTTAATGAAAATGTTCATTGAAAAGTGAATGCAGCAAGGATTGCACAGTATGCTGCCTTTAATAAGGCGTGATAAGGGGAAAAATAGGAAGATAAAAAAATGCAACATGCCTTGAAATTAATTTGGCTCCCCCCTCTCAGAAAACAAAACCTCAGAATGCCACCTTAAAAATAAAACAACAGAACAAGGTCATTTAAAAACACAATAGGTTGGTTGTGTGTTAGATGCTTACATGATTACCCAGCAAGCTTGATGTGCTTTTGTTTGTTTTCTTATTGCCGATTATATAGCATATAGCATTTAAAAATATAATTTGGAAAAAATTGTAAATTTTCCTGCCTTTTATTGTTTACAGTTGCACCTGCATCCAGTTCATGCAGTTGTGCAGCTCCGACCATCACTACAACATCTTAATTCTGGTGAATCAAAAAGGAAGAACATTATCCCCTCTGGTGCAAGTGCTAATGTCAAAATTGAGGGGTCAGTTGAAGAAAAGTCTGTTTCTACATCCAAGAAGCAGGTATCAAGTATATATACATTATTTTGTTACAGCAATTTTAAAAAGACTGCACAATTACAAGGTGCAGGAATTATAATTTCTTCAAAATGGCACTGATGTCTTAACAATCTTAAAACAATTTTCTACATTCTTTTTGAAAATGAGTAGATGGTGTGTTTTGAGTTGTACCAAAGTTTGTCTTTCCTTACAAGAATATTGAAAAGTTGGTTTAATAAATCCTTTACAGGCATGCATGCTTGGTGATTTTACTCCCTGCTCCCCTGTAAAAAAAGCCAAAAAAAAAAAAAAGAATTGATTGCTGTATAGTTGGGGGGAACATTGGATTTATTGTTCATAGATTGCAAAATTTAATATTTAGCCATTTGTGCCAACTCTACTTGAAATTAGAGACAGATTTTGTTCTCTCATCAGAGAGGGCTTGTACACAAGCTGTCTTTTTGCTTGATCACTAAATCTTTACCTATATAATTTTTGTCTGCTGCTTGTATTCTGTCAATTTGTATTGGGTCATTTCCAACTAGCTAATTGATTTCTTTTCTTTGTGGCAGAATAAGCTGACCGAACCTTCTATTGAGCAAAAGAATGGTGGTGATGAGGTATGCCAATTGTTAAAGCTGCAATGTAATTTACATGTATAACAGTGTTTACTCCTAGATTCATTGTAACGTAGGAATCTATACTGTTTATTCCTAGATTCCTCTTGTTTCAGATTTCCCTAAAATTCACTGAATCATCTGATTTCGTAGGTTTTTTTCACAATACCCAAGAAGCCACTATCTTAACATTGCTTGTCTTTTGCTCTTCCAGAACCCTTACCTCACATATATTCCAATGCGGTTTTGCTTTACCTACTTTCTACGCTTGAACCTGATAGCAGACCAATATTAAAGAAAGTATATACGAGGCAATATAAGAATAAGGTAGGAGACCAGAACCGGAACTAACTAACGTAGTTAGGACTGGTCATTAAGAGAATAAGGGATATAAAAGGAAGAGGAGGGAAAGCAGGGAACAGGTTGGTTTTTAGGAATTGGGTTGGGGGAGTATTCGGGGTCTCTAGGAGTAACCTGTACACATTTTACTGTTTCTACCTCGGGGTCACATTGACCAGAGGAGTTCTTGTGAATAATGCAGTTATTTTTCTCTTTCTTTCTCTTACTATACTGGACCAGTTTTATCAGAACCCTTACCCAAAACCTAATATAACCCATTAAATTGTAAAATTCTAATGCTTCCACTAGCTTCAATGAAGATGTTACTATTGCGACAAAAAAGAATGAATGTAGAAAAGATGGTTATTTCTGAACTTTCATTTAAGAAAGACCGAGTCACCCCACCTCAACGAAGGCATTGATATAAAAATATTTATTGAATAAAAAATGTACATTAAATCAATGCTATTCCCAATGCAACAATTGGAAACTACAACTTTGGTGAAAATGATTTCCATGTCGTATTTTTGTTATTTTCTTTCTTGTTGCAAGAAATGAATTCTAGAGTACTTCAATGCATGGATGAAAAGCATATTCTCTTTTGAAATAAAGTATGAATTAGTTCCATATATTTGCATTTTCTGCTTAGAATTCTTAATGGTAATTTTGTTTCTTAACTCCACTTTGTTTATACTTCCCTCCTGTTTTAATGTCTTTTTTTTCACTTTTTATTTCTATATCTTGTTTAGTGCTGGATTCCTCTCAAGTACCATAGCTGCAAGAGTGATATCTCCTCTAGATATTTGCAGCAAATGATGGCCCAAGAAGGTCCTCCCATAGACTTTAATATGACAGCGTAAGAATATGTCCATTGTCCTTTTGCACTCCTTTATGTGAATATGTAAATTACTAATTTTTTTATGTTGGTAAATCTTTGATTCAAGGTATGACTATGTTACTGCCCTGTGTCCTGGAGTGAGCAGCAACATTTTACCCAAGGGTCCTTCTAAAAGGTATTTTCTTCCTTTAATATCAAGCTTATTTAATTTTTGGCCCTTCGTTCTGGTTAACAATTTGCTATTAGCTGTTGTGCTTTGGACTAAGTCTCTTTTCCTTCAGTACCTGCAAATTTATCCATTTGTCTCTTTGCTTTTTGTTATATTCTTCCTGTCCTTGTTTCTGCCCACTTTTCAATAATGTTTATTCTTCTTATAATGCAATATTGATTTTGTTTGTTGGTTTGTACAATTGATATTGGCTTATAGTTTTGACTATCATATGTGGATGTAATTTCAGGTATCTTCTATCTTTGTTTGTGGAAGAACGACTCAAGAAACTGCTTATTGAGGTTTGTAACATCCTTAGTTTGATTTTAATTTGTTTTTTGTTGATGAGAAAGGGGCATTCAGATCCAACATTGTGCATCTTGCTTTCTATGCTTGTGTATAGTTGATTGCATTAATTTTTTTAGGATATATTCTCAATTCATAATTCACTTCTGCTATTATGTGTGTGTTAACTGTTAAGCTATTAGTGGACATATTTCTCAGCAAACTACTTGGTAGGGGTGTATATAGGATGGGTTGAGACATAGTTTATCTATATTTCTCCCTGAAATTTTCAGAGACATTTTTCCTATTCTGTAGGTGACTCAATCAAGATCTGACAATATTGGGATAGGACTGGGTTAACTTATAAACAAAATCTATAAATTTTAATAACATGTATAACTAAAGCAATGAACTAATGAAGTATAAAACTACACTTAAAGTTGATTTTATAGTATATATTTTAAAGTGAATAATATCAATATGTGCAAAATGTAATCTTTTGAGTCTTGAAGGTTAATTACTAATACGTAACTTCATAAAGTATAAATTTCAAAAAGAAAAAGAATTGGGTGGGAACAACCTAAATCTTGTTACCTGAATTCGCCTTCAAAATACATTGGGTCTAGTTTTGAAAACTCAAATCTGTCAAAGTTAACATCAGGACAGGATGGGTTAATGAGACATGTTGGGTCTTGTACACCCATGCTACCCAGACATGTGCCCCAGTCCTAAGATGTCAAACACTGCAGTTTTTCATTTTTTATACAAAAACTGTTTTTGAATTTTCAAGGTTGCTAATGGGTTTATAGTTAATATGTCATTGTTGTATATATATTTTTAACATGTGTATTAGAACCTTTCGGTGGATATTATTTTTCCTTTTAAATTAATTATTAAAGGGTTTCTTGTTTTGATCTCCCTCTCTTGCTCTCTGTTAAAGTATAACACTCATGTTGTGGCAATATCGAAACAAGAGAGAAATAAACAAGAAAAAGGAAACTGCTTATTTTGGTGGTACACTTGCAAGTTGCAACCAATGTTTTTGATATTAGACTGTTCATTGAACCAATATAGGCATTGGTTAAATTGTTGATAATTGTATATATTTTTACTGTCTAATATATTAATTAATAAATTAACATATAATCATATGAAATAGGTAATTATTTGCATTAATATGCATGGACTCAATTATGATCACAAATGGACTGAGTAAATAACAACTTCCACCAAATAATGTTGCACTATTTTATTTTGAATCCTGTTTCTGTGTTATTTTTTGTAACATCTCTAACAAAGTTCTTTATGTTAGGGTCGTCCACTTCATCGTTTTAGTGCTATTAAGCACTATGCTCCTGAATACTCTGAGGATCAACTTCTGGGATTCCTGCAGCAGCATGCAATATTGGTGCGGGGACTCTGGACTGCAAAAAGTGCATTGCTATATCCCCAGGGTGGTGTGGAAACTTTGGCTAGAGATTATGCCCTACTATTGTTTAGCAAGAATTTAAAAGTTCAGCTTTCTGATGTGAATGTTAGGGGTGAACTTGGAAATTATGTGAGAAATTTCCTGAAGATATTTGGCTTGGAAAGGTTTGATATAAATAAATCTACTGGCCAATCAATTCCTAACTGGAAGTTTAGAGAGCTTCCTGACGAGTCATTCAAAAAACTCCATCCAAATATTGTTGAAAAGCAGGAAGAAGTTTTCAAAGGTTTGGATAGACAGTTATCTAGTTTTGCTTCAAATGTTGGAAAACGCAAACTTGGTAAAAATGCTGTAGCAAACCCTAGTATGAACAACGAGCTTGTTAAATCAGAAAATTCTGATCAACGGGGAACAAGTCTCAGTGGAGGGCCTCCTGGGAAGATGACCATGTCAAATGAAACCCGACATGCTCTGCCAATTGCCCTCAAGAAACTTTTTCAGACACACAAAGTTTGCAGGTAATGTTATAGTGACAACTTTCCTTTGGTGATCTACTTTCTTGAAATGATCCCTGAGATAGTAATGTTCAGAAACACAAATATTGGTAGTTAACTTCTTAGTGCTCTGTGAAGCTTTCATAATTCAGCACTTGTGCTTTGCATTTGACAACACTCAATATTTTTCATACTCATTTTTAAAATATCAATTCTCACTTTTGACCTAAGATTTGTGTTTCCTGTTAATTTTATTTGTTGTGTTATGGTCATGTTGTATTGCATATTTTTGACGTTTGGCACGTGTGTCCTGTGTTGTATATAATACATGCTTTCTAGGTTTTAGTTTTATTCATTTTGTTTCACATTTCATTAGCCTATTCATCCATTTTGGGGTATACAGGCATGATCCACCATCCTACCTGATTTTAGAAACAATTTTTTATTGTTTAAGACCATGAGCTATGCCCTCATCCTTTGTGCATGTAACTAGTCCGCATGCAGTGTCAAGAGTTTTCAAACAATTTCTATAAAGGTAGGATTATAAAGTCCCACGAAACTGTGCTACATCACTGGGCTGTGGGGCTTATGGATGTTATCGTTTTTGGAGTGTGTATCTTATTTGGGATAGGTTTTGTGCCTTTGCCAATGGAGTTAGATCATTTTTTTATGGTTTTTTAATGTATTTGCTGAGGAGCAGAAAAAAAATGTTTTGAGCCAATTTTATTTTATGAAAACAAAACAATACAATGTTTCATAGCTGATTCCAACGTCTTGTTAGTTGGAATTTGTGTTTTAAATGGTTTGTTTCAAGTGATAGAGAATATATTGATCTGAAGAGAGATGATCTTATTAGTTGGGATTTGTGTTGCAGAAATGTGGGGCTTTGGGTCTAGGCAATTTGTTCTCTAAAAATATTTCTTTGGCAGCTTAAGAGACTGTGGTAGCTTTTGTTTTGAAACAAAATTCTTAATGGCAATTGGTTATTTGGATTAAATATGGTTTATTGGGATGGGTTGGAATGGAAATCCAGCTATCTTTGCCACTGTTGCCAATCTTGGGAAATTCACTTGTCAGGAACATACATCTTTCTGACCACTTTATCAATCTAAGCCAGGGTGATGACAATCATGTCAGGGAAAAAATCTTTGCCAGTTGACATGTCCCATGAATGGGGACTTGGCCTACATAAATTTTATATTTTTATCTATTTGTTTGGGTGTCAGTTGCCTTATGCTGCTTCTATTTATCTTGGCAGCTTCCAAATGATATGCCAAGGATTGCGTGAAATGGCTGTTTCCAAAACTATGCTTTCAAAGGGAGATTCTAAAATTGCTGTGGATGCAGCTCATAGTCTTGATGGTCCACATGATGAATTGAAGGCTATCATTAGTGAAGTTGCATGTGATATCCATGGTTATTATGTGTTGAAATCATCACAAGATGATCCTTTCAGGTTGTTCTCTCCCCTGTTTCAAGGAAAACATTATTTGCTCTCCATGAGAGGTCAAAGAATTTTTGAAAACAAGTAGCAGATTCGTTATGTAATATAATGCTCAGGACTGTATTGGTCTTTGCAGAGATGTTGTAATTGATATGCTTCGAGGAAATGGACCGAGTGCCAAGCTGAAGAAGGCAGAGATAGTGGAAGCTGCAAGGAGAAAACTCGGTAGGGAGGTCATTAACAATGAATATATCAAGGTAATTTTTAATTTTTATTTTGATTTTAAGAACTCAAATTTTACTTCATGTTTTTCATACGGTGGCTATGACATACAATTTAAATTTTATCTCAAATTAATCTGTTTTTGGTCCATACTGGTCACCCGCCCTCTTGATCAAAATTCAAAATGTTTCAACTAATTTCAATCTACCAATTATGGTTGAAATTTGTATTGAATAAAGAAGTTTTATTAGAAACAAACTAAAAGGAGGATATGGAATCCTCTACAAAAAGACATAAAGAAGATGGCATAATACTACCTGTTGAGATCCCATATTGACTGTAAATATTGCTAAAGTAGGCTTATAAATGATAAAATAATTCTCACTTTATGAGTTAGTTTATGTTAAATTATATCTAGTCTAGATTTAAAATAATATCAAAGTGTATGGTAAATTTTATATTGGCTATCCTCAAATGTAATAAAAAAGAAATCAAATTTGGTCCAATGGATTTTCCATTTCAATTAACCTGGCTCCGTGGATTCCTCAATGCGACATACCTGTGACCTAGCGGCTCTCCTGCAGCATTCTATTTAGTCTCATGGCTTTTCAATGCTACATATATTTAAAAAATTAGTCCTTCAATCACCATATTCACGATGAAGGAACTTGTTGAGGCTCCACATCAATTACAAATATAGTTAAAGTATAAAGACTTAGACAATTCTCACTTCATGAATTAATTTTTGGAGTTGAATTAGACCTAATCTATATTTAAAACTACCCAATTTCTATACAGGTTGATTTGTAATATCCTCAAGTACTTTCTTTCTTTTAGGCTCTATATTGACATTTTGATTTCATGAGATGTCATAGTAAACAAATCCAATTGCAATTATGTCCTTAAACTTTGGAGTATTGTACCATGTAACACGGACCTTTTCAGTGCTGCTAACAATGAGTTGATTGCCATATTAACGTTGCATATTTGCAGTTGAAGATGTTGAGCTTTTTGTTTCTGGATTTGTAACTTAGGGGATCTTGATAGTTTTGCACTTTAAATCAAAGATTAATAGCCTGTATAATGACATCCTCGCATGCTAAATATCTGCCCAATTAATTCAGCTGCTAGGGCGGGTGGTCAAGTTAAATTTAGTGTTTTAGCAACCAAATCGAAAGTATTAAACTAAGCACTTGATCGTCATAATCTGCTTTTGATCCATTTTTAAATTTAAAAGGGTATTAGTAATTGACACGTATAAAGCTAGCAAGTTTTATTCCATATATGCGTGTTCACTTGGACTGTTTGTGGCTAGGGTTAGAGATTGAAGTTTTTATTTGTTTATTTATTCACTAATTTGTTAACGACAGAACATTGCGTATTCGAACGTGGAAAGGAAAATAACTAGAGTAGAAGCAAAGGAACCTGGCACAACCTAAAAGGCTTCAACTGGCTTTCTCTAAATAACTAAAGGGATTAGTTGCTTCATAACTTGATCAATTGCGTTAAACAAGATTGTAAAGTAGAATGAATGTTGCCTGTGCAACATATTAATTGAAATATCAAATAATGATAATGATCTTAACATGGATTGACAACAAATAGGCATTGCAATATCATTCATAAATTTTATCATGCTTTTTTTCTTATCAATCAAATATTGCTTGTTATCCTAATGGTGGTTTTGTTTGTATTTTACCAATTTCAGGTCATGAATGAGTTGTGTGTCTCGAGAGGTTCTGTTTGGGTCTTGAAAAGCGGTGATGGAAGTATGCAGTAATCCTGAAGAATACGTAGTAAAATTTTGGATAATCACATGACTCAAGTTTCTTTACTTTCTCACATAGTAAAATTTTGGATAAAAAGTTTTATTATTGTAACTTTCCTTCCAACCACTCATTCCACTTAAACAATCATTTTTCATGCACCAAGGGTTCACTCCATACACTTTTATGTGTAGTTTAAGCCGTACACATAACAAGAGTTTCATGATTATCATCAAAACATATTAAAATAACATCATTATAAGAATTATTTCAAAATTGTTTAAATTATTCATTATGATATTACTTGATCTATTAAGTGTTTCAAACTTTGAAAAAAAAAATACTATCAATTAAAAAAAAAAACTCTACCAACTAAAGAGAGAAGTTATATAAACTACTATATGAATACAACTTTAAAAAGTGGTTTAACATGGCAAATATTCTCAAAAGTATTTTAGAGATCGATTCAACCAAGAATTAGTCTCTAAAGTCTACTTCTAATTGAGGTTGCCACGTTGAATCAATTTCTTAAGTGACTTTTAAGAATAGTTGTCTCATTAACCGTTTTTCAAAGTATACTTAAAGAGAACAATTATTATATGAAACTACTCCCTAAAGTGACTTCTAAGAGAAATTATGAAAATATCCTTTAAAGTTTGACACACTTGCATAACGTATTTTTTTAGAGCAATTGAAATTGTTTTCCAACATAAGGCAAAATCACTCTATAATTTCATTTCCAATGTAGTGTTAGAGTCAAAATTTTAATACTATTTTTTACTAGATTGAGTATTTTATCTAAATAAGGATAGATTAACTTCTTTCTAAGTTTATGAATTAGAATGTGAAAGATTTCTGATCAATGATGATTGTGCTAATTTTCCAAATTTAAAACAACACTTATGTTTTAAATAAAAAGCAAAGTTTTATAAATTGACTAACTTTAACCATAATTATTTCATAAGAATTTGTCCTTCCTAGATAATAAAATATGCCAAATATATTCTTCAAAAATCTATAATTATTCTATTACATTGAATGACAATGATCCTTTACAAATTAAAATAAATACAATTTTAATATCCAACAAGTATTATTTTTATCTTTGACAAAAACTAATATTTCACTTCAACTCTTTTGGAATATGTAAAAAGGGGGGAGGAGGAATTCAGAGTTAAATGAAATGAAGATATTTAGTGGAAGGATCTTTTTGTAATTTATTAAAGTATATAGTAATTATTTTATAAATAAATAGAAATAATTGAAATTAATCAAAATTATTAGTATTTGATTAAAATAAATTATAGAACTTAAAATGAATAAAAACTAATTATGTATGTAGTTTTTGAACAATAAAGTATCAGTATATTTTTATAAAATAAAATTCTAAAAAAATTTGTTAAAGTTATATAAATTAAGTTTATAGTTTATTAAGTTTATTTGTTAAATATAAAATCTTAGAGAATTCAAGAATAAGAAACAATATATTTTCATAACAAGTTTTATTTTGTTTTTGTAAAAGTGAACAAACTCCCAATTTACTTCTCTTCAATAAAAGTGAAGTGACTTTTAAAAAATAAGAGTGATTGAACTTTATAAAATTGATTGAATCTAAGAATGCTTGAAGTTATCTAAAATTGTTTGGTGAAATTGTAGTTAATGTTTTGAAAAGGTTTGAGTAACGATTGGTATAGATGATAAAGACAATTTAGTGCATACTCCGACAAGAGATCAAGACTAGTTACCTTGTATTTGGATGATGATTAGCAAAGTTATGCTTATCGACGCATAAATTCACCAAGATTAGTTGGAGTGTGTATTGTTAAAAGTTACCATACATTAGGATGTGCATAATGAATTAAAAAATGGTTTAAATACCTTTTAGCGACCTCCAAATAGGGCTTATTTCAAAAAACTACCTTAGAATTTTTTTTTTCATTTTAATGTTTAACTAATTTTTTTTTAATTTTATATCTGACATTAACTTCCATCAATTAAATGGTAACATGTCACTGTCAATCTCTTTCATCTACTTCACCATTAAACCACCATGTTAGGATTTTACATTAGTATTTTTGAATTTAAAAAAAAAAGAAAAAACCAAAAAATAGAAATTTAAGTGCGTAGTGTTAAAACTTGAGGAAATGTTAAAGAAGGAAAACTTAAACCACCATTGGGCAGTTACTCAATCTTGATCTTCAAGTGAAATATTTTCAAATAGAAAGTAAAAAATCGTTGAACCCTTTATCTGACATTGTAGTTTGTTTCTCATCTTCATTTTCACCTTTGCTGTTTTTCATTTTCGAAACAAACATCGGCGTTGTTGTTTTTTCCTTGTTTCTCAAGCATTGTGATTGTTACCAAAGGCAACATTTTACAAAGTCAATCTTGCAACTCCCTTTGCTGTTCTAGAAAGTACCGATTCTTGAACAAAGAGTAATACAAAGCATCGTTGTGGACATTGTCGATATTGTTGAAGGTAAATGTTATTTGATTAGATTATTGCGAGTTAGGGTTTTCTTTCGTAAATTTTTGTTTTACCTGACACGAATATTTGTTCCTTTTTATATGTAGATGGCTTTCAATGTTATAATTCATCACGAGGGTCATTTTGAATTGGACCTCGTGATGCACTATGTTAAGGGCAAAGAGATTGTTCCTGTAAAGAATATTGATATGGACAGGTAGTCGTACTTTGAAGCGCTTGGAATTTTAAAAGAAGACTTAGGTTACGGAGAGCACCCTATGAGGATATGGTGGAAATTTAGTCCTTCTGACTTCAAGGAAATCAATTGTGATAGTGTAGCTCTAGACATGACTAATTTTTTCATGTGTAACAATGTGGAGGTTGAAATATATGTTGTTTGTGAAGGAGGCAACGAGGGTGTTGTTAGGGACAATTTTCCTAGTAGTGATGCGGAATCTCTAAACGAAATTCATTTAGATGAAAGTGAAGAGGATAGGGCTGGTGACATGGATGATGGATTTGATAGAGATGTTCCAAAATTTGGGCAAGTAAAAGGTAGAAGGAATAAGTCATTTGCAAAGAAAGTGAATGAAGATGTTGAGGCTTAGGAGATAGATGTTGCTCAAAGTGTTCATCAACCTGACAAAGTCAATGTTCGTGTAGAGGTTGTCTGGATCTCTAGGAATGAAGATGTTGCTCATAGTGTTCATCAGCCTGACAAAGTCAATGCTCAGAGTGTGCAACATATGAACAACTTTGGAGGGCTTACATGCAACAGATTAGAGATTTGAATAAGGCTGCCTACTGGTGGCTATTTAATCTCGACAGGAGAGCATGGTGTAAGCATAAATTTTCAAGTTACCTAAAATGTGATATACTGATGAATAATCTAAGTGAAGCATTTAATAGCACAATTCTGATGCAAGGGATAAACTAATTATTACAATGTTTGAGTAGATAAGGATATATTTGATGAATAAGTTTTCTAACCTTAGGGAGAAAGTTAGTTCATACAGGGAACGAATTATGCCTAAGCCTTTAAAATGACTGGATAGGGAAGTTGAAAAATCAAGGAATTAGGTAGCAAGTTGGAGAGGGTATTGAGACTTTGAAGTGACCTATTTACATTCTGGTGATGTCTTATTTTCGCACATTTTCTTATCTGTTACTCATTACAAAAATAGGGTAGTTATTTACCAAATTTGAAAATTTAAGGTAGTAATATGAAAAGAATTGAATTATGGAGGTAGTTAAACAAAAAATTTTCATATTTATAGGTACTTTATGCAACACTCAATTTATGGATAACGACAACACATAACAGAGAACTCTAACCTTCTTTTTTCTTTTCTGCTTCTTCTTCCTTTCGAGTTCATCTTTAGCGTCTTCGTTTTGTGCTTCTTTTTCAATTAGGGTTTTAGATTTGACCCTTTTTCCCTCATGTCACCCAAAATGCAACGTTTAGGTTAAAATTCAAAAATGCTAATGTGGAATCCTAATGTGATAGTTTAATGGTGAGATGGATGAGAGAGATTGACGGTGACGTGACAAACTGTTAGCCATATCACCATTTAACTGACGGAGGTTAACGTCAGGTATAAAATTGAAAAAAAAATTAGTTAGACATTAAAATAAAAAATAAAATTTTTGAGGTAGTTTTTTGAAATAAGTCCTATTTGGAAGAAGTTGAAAGGTATTTAACCTTAAGAAATTGATGTAAAATGTAACATCCTCAATTTTATTTCTCAAATTACAACATTTATTCTTATATATAACTGGGATAAATAATATAGACTTCACATTTAATGATAGTAAGAAAAGATTGTACAAGGAAATTTAAAAATTTTCTACAAATAAAGCCATTTCCAAAATTCATTGTCAACATAATATGATAAATAAAATGGACTATAACTTAATGATCATAGTATTCCAAAGTAATGAAGGAAATATAGATATTGAACTTTCATTACATATACTAAGTGTAACAATTTACAAATTGTTCATCAAAACATATGGAACTTAGAACAATAATTACATAACCAAAATAAACCAAGTCCTAAAGCAGTCCTAAGCTATATCCAAAATACTAAAAACTCGGTGTTAGTCATCACCATGCCATCCTTCTATTTCTACTAAATCTTTGGAACCAAGATCCTCATCTGACCTGAGATAGAGATCTCTAGAGTTAATTGCGACCTCTGCACTCGGAACTTGCTCAAAAGTAACTCAGGTCGGTCCTCCAAGAAGATCATGATCAAGATAAGCACACAGGTAAGTCACAACTGCTGAAGTCCTCATCGTACCTCTATAAATATTTATACATAAGGTATGGTGGATCCTATTATTTCCAGAAAAATATAAGGGAACACTATAATATAATTCTATTTCCAAAATGTAAATACGACTGAGCATGTTATCACAATCTATGGCCAGCTTAAAATAATAGAATCTTTGATACTCATTAAATATATAATTTAATCTATAATGTACAAAACTATCTATCAATTTAATTCTCTCTTGGGGTGTCGTCATCCTAGTTCCCTGAAAATTTTAGTAAGGATGAGTATCTATTCTACCATTTTACAAACCATATTATAGAAAATCATAGTTATGACATAAAACATAATCATTTCAACAACTAATTAACAGAATAACAACAATAATCACATAGTCACATCACACGAATTTGTCATAAATTATTTAATTTCTCTCATTCAAACACGCACTCACTGTGTTCACAGAAATACGATTTCTCTAGCATTTATTAAGGTCTTACTCAACTAGGTAAATAATCGTCAGTTAACCCATGCACACGACTACAACATATACAATAACGACCCCTTAGCAAAGGTATAGTCAGACGTCTAGTCAGGAAACGAGTATGAGGTCATGTGGCACATTCGCTCTCAGAAATAGTGTGTACACATACGCGAATGTCGTTTATTACCTTATGTTTTCCCAAATTTTCCATCGTATTTAGACTCTATACCTTTAGTGTATCACTGTGACTATTTACACTAGATTTATTCCATATTCAGCACTTTTCCTCATCCAATAATCCTTTCATTCTCCATCCATAAGGTTGTGCTTAGTAAAGCACTTTCGGACTAAGTCCCAACTCACTCATAATATCAACATATAATTTACGTAGTCAAGTCATTTACATATTATCCATACAATCTGAACATTTCAATCAATAGATACATCATATCCAGTATATCCAATACACATCATCATGCTTCAATATAAACACCACATGGTTACTCAACTAACCAATCAAACACGTATATCATTAGTTTTTTTTTTACTCAAACATATATTCTTATGCATGATCATATAACAATGTCTTCATGAACACAAAATATACACTTAACTAATATGATAAAATAGAGTCATCCTTAGCTCCAGGTGAATATTTGGAGAGAAATTGATTAAGACTATAGTTCAACAAAGGATGTTTTCCTGAATATTATAAGATACCCTTTGAGAAATGAAAACAAGAAAAATAAATGGAAAAAATAGAGTTGAACCCAGAGAAACTTACTTGGAGTCGCTTAGATTTGACGTTGAAGTTCGAATTCGAGGAGTGATAGGAGTTTGATGAGGTTTTATCTAAGAGAAGAGAGTGAGAGTTCGAAGAAAGTTGAGAGAAGACGTAAGGTTTGGAGTGAAATGAAATTTTCATGCTGGAAATCTCTTAAATACCCCTCAGTCCTGCGCGCTCTTGCTTGAACAAAGCAACCATTGCTTGAGTGAGACAATGTCCAGAGAGTTGAACATTTTTCTTGTGAATTCTCACTTGAGCAACTTAGTTTGCCCAAGCAAGATCTCTACTCGCTTGAGTTAGATCACGTCTCAACTAAGCCAGATGACAGTTAGGCCAAGCCTATCGTGTCTCGCTTGAGCGAGATTGTCCTAAAAACATGTAGTTCTGGGCGCTTGAGCAAGATCTGCCTTGCCTGAGCGAGAACCCTTGCACCAAAACTCTAATAAACATCATTCTAATCAATTTAAAATATATCTTAACACTACCCAATATTAAAACAATTTATCAAATAATGAATAAATAAAAAGAGAATGTTAGATAAAATATGGCATTACTTGGAAAGTAGGTACAAAACTTTCAATCAACTTAACCATAAAAAACAAAAAAGAAAAAAACTACTTCGTGGAGAAAATTTGTTAAATGAATCTATAGAAATTTATATTGCATTGCATTAGAATTAACATTAAAAATTATAAGACATAATATGATATAGAAAGCATTAAGTTTTGACAATTCTTTAACATAATATCAAAATTAAGAATATAATGACTTTGCATTCATATCTTATGTGTTATTGCTTATTATTCTATTAAAAGCTTGTATAACATTCTTTATTTTAATGTTTAGTTCAATTATCAAATTAATTTAAAACTATACTTACCATTTCTATGTTTGTGTGAACCATGTTCCCACCGCATCACCTTCCGAGTTTTTAGTAGGAAGATGAACAGAATCATACAACTCAAATGATATTTTGTAAAAAATTTATCACTTATTCTGTCAATATAAGATGATAATATGTTAGAAATAACATAATATAATAATAAATATGATGAAATGTGTTAAATCTTATAAATCCCAGTTGTAAAAATTTTAGACTCCAAATATACATATCTAATAGTATTGTTATAGTTTAACAATAGTGATTAGAATTGTGACATTTAATCTATTGCGATTATTTATTTGAAAACATTATAAAAACAAAATAAATCTTAATTCAAGTAAATAATAAAAGAAAATAGTAAATTAAAACTGAACGACTTATTAAAAATTATATTTAGCAAAACTTTCACAATACTCACTTTTCAATTATCTAATAGTATTGTTATAGTTTAACAATAGTGATTAGAATTGTGACATTTAATCTATTGCGATTATTTATTTGAAAACATTATAAAAACAAAATAAATCTTAATTCAAGTAAATAATAAAAGAAAATAGTAAATTAAAACTGAACGACTTATTAAAAATTATATTTAGCAAAACTTTCACAATACTCACTTTTCAATATTATTTTTAATAAACTTCATTTTTCACACTTACTTATAATACCCACCTTTAGTTTTTCTTTTTTTTTCTTTCTTTATCATTACATTATTTATTATATTTATTATGTAATTTTTTTATTATATGTTCAAAAATATATATTAAATATTAAAAAATTTATTAAAAATTATAATATTCAATATTATTAATATATTAAATTCTGTTATATCTTATTAATTTTAATAAAAATATGGTATACATAAATTTTAAATTTTGTTATGACTAAGTTCAAGTATTTACAAATAAAAAAATTATTAAAAAAAATAAATAATTATTATATTAAAATTATAAAAATATAATAAATACTTCTCTTTTAAATAAAATTTTATTATTATTAACTACTTATGCTTTAAAAATTGAAATTAACAAAATCATAAATTTTTATTATGTCTCGTTAAAATACCGTGTATTGTTTTCTTGCTCTCCTTCAGAATCTGTCTCGGAAACGTGTATACATCTGATTGAGTGAGAAAACATTTCCCATTGCAAAACCCATTTTGTAATTTGAATGACATGTATTATTGTTGAGTTTCTTAGGATAGGAATAGAAATATCATGATTACCAATACTAATTTAGCTTCATTGAAGGGAGGTTGAAATCAGAATGAAATGGTCCATGAGGAAGAACGATATTCATAAGAAAGATATTCATCAGGAAAGAACAAACAAAAGGTTGTGAATCCTTGCCATAAAATAAAAGTCTCTATTCCCATTGAAAGGGAAAAAGTTGAGGGGCTTCATTGCACTGGGATCCATCAGAACCCAAGTTATACATTGAGGAACAATGGTCACTCCCATTGGGAACCAAGACACGCTCCACCGACTCTAAGCTGCTATCTTGCAAGCTGAGGCCTAAGGATTGCATAAGGGACATTGAAGAAGGTTGCACCACCATTTGGTTCAAAGGTGTGTGTGTCTGTGATGATGACAGAAGAGAGAGAGCACAGGGGGAGTCGTGAACTGAAGTTGTTAAGCTATCACACAACATTTTGCTTCTAACCCCACAAGTTTCTGATAAAGGGTTGCTCCTCACAAGTGTGTGGCACACAGAAGCAGCTTCAAAAGGTGGGGTTTGGCTGTTGTCACATTGTAAGAACGCTAGTTGCTTCCCTTGATCTTTATAGCTGCTTAGAGAAGACCCAAGAAAATGCACTTGCTGGTTGTGGCTGTGGTTGTGAAGCCTAGCATCTGCAGAGGAAGTAACAAGTCCTCCACTCCAAGTGGGGTTCACCACTGCAGTTGAAGGATATACATGTGCACTTGAGAACGGTAGCAACTGGGTGCCTGAAAAAAGTAGTAGTAATTCTTACATCTCGGAGGGAATGAGGAGATGAAAAAAAAAATTAAAATATATTTAAAATTAATACTTTTTTAAGATAAAATATATAAATTAATACATTAACATAAATCTTATGTATCATCGTAAATAATATATAATTATCTTAATTTAAAATTAAAAATATATGTTTTTATCACCAGTATCCTCCAAAATCTCTCTCACCTGCTTCTATAAGGGAGAGAGAACGTCTTGAAAAAAAAAATGATGTGAATTTTTAAGTGCTGATTGAGAATATATCATTATGAGTGTGTGTTGACCATAGTTACCAGGAATGTGATATGGTATGGGGACAAGAAGACTAAGGCAAATCTGGTATGCTGTACATGAATCAGATATTCAGTAATTGATAGGTAACGTTGTTGAAAAAATCCCGTAACTTTGGTCTTGTGAAGGTGCTATCTACAAATTTTCCCAACCAAGATATTCGAAGCATCAAAGATGTGATGTTAATTTCAGCAATAGAAACAGTAGATAATTTCTACGGTCGAGATTCCTCTCTCAAAAGCAAAATCTTTAGAGGGAACTCTTATCTTAGTCTTATTTTAATTTTTCATTTTATAAAATATTTATTTTAATTTTATAAGATGCGATTTATTTTAGTTATATTTATGCAAAATTGGAAATAAAATTAAAGAAAAAATATTTTTTTTATAAAATTAAAGATTAAAATAAAAAAATTATAAATTAAAATAATCGGTGCTTATAATCTCTAAGATTATGATGGCAATTGACTCGAAATGTTTTTCATTTTTATTGGTCTATGAACTGACATATTTTAGTGGCCACTAGATTGTCATGTGTAGACATAAATGGACTAAATGAACCATATTAGGCAAGTTGGCAGCGCACTCATGTAGCTAAGTGCATTGTTTTCACACGATCTTTCTTACTCTTTGGGATTGATGTATGTCCCAATGTGGGAATTTTTAGCAAATGCCTGCATGAAATCGGGGCATAATATATGCATATTGGGTCCATTTCATTCAGATAATGTGGTAGAAATAGAAGCTAACCTTGGTAATTGGACAAAAAACTACCAGGTCTCGTGAGGGGTTCAGGCTGAGGCTTTCTTCTCCTTCTGTTGTGTCCATCTAAACGTTTTCTGCAGCTTCTTTTTCTTTCATCAAATTCCTCCAGCGAATGGAACCTACAAAAAATGGTAAGTTTCATGAGATGAGGAACTTGAGGCATGTAAATGTAGAATCAAGCAAACAAAAATCACACGCACATGAAACTTAGTGGTGAAAATTATTTACCAAGGATTCACCAGAAGTTCAGGTAATATACACACGGTATATTAACAGAACAATACAGGCAAGTCATTCTCTTAGATTATTCTATGAAAACTTTTGTAATTTTGTTCCATGCACTGAGATACTTTTTCAGCTTCTCCATATGGTGGATAAAAAGTAAAACATAAACACAAGGGTTTTGAATTATATAGAACACTAAATTTTTAAACTGAACTAACCATAAACTAGTTTTTTTGTCGGCGTGAGACTGATGCGATTAAATAAATTTTTAAAGTGAAGATAGGTTTCTGATGTGTTGAAATTCTTTTTGGTATAGGAATCTTGCATGCAGCTCTTCTATAGAACGCTAACTTAAGATGCTATCGGTAGCAGAAAGCAAAAGAAAGTAATTTGCTCGCGTATAAGTACTTGTGAAGCTAACATGAATAATGCAAATGACATAGACAGATAAAAAAAAAGCATGCACGAATAGAACTTAAAAAGTAATTTAGGACTTAAATAAATAACTTAATTTCAAACTAAACAATAACACCCTCATATGTCTGTTACATGATATGATACACACCTGCTACACTGTTGGCAAAACCTTTGCTTCAAGCCCCCAATTGTGACCTCTGGAGTCTTGGAATGTAGTTCACAGACCTTATGGCGCCTATGATAATCTCTACAATTACTAAGATCAGAATTGCACCCATCAACAAGGCATGACACTGTCATGGTTGCATTGTTAATGGCTCTAGCTCTCTTAGAAGACCCTGAAGGTGAGGATGCCACTTTGGAGATACCAACACCAACACCAGCAGCATCTTTAGACTTGACATGCACTGATTCAGTGCCAGAATTCCCCACCTGACCAAGCTTCAAGTCAACAGAAAACTCCCCTTTCATTCTATAGACTCCAAATCTGCTTGGCTCCTCCATTGTTCCTATGTTGGGTATGGTTGCCTTATCCACATCCCCCAATTCCCAAGAAGGTGCTTTCAAATTCCAGTCCATAACAAAAAGGGGAAAAAAGAAAAATAGAAAAATCCCACTTTTCACCTTTGCTTCTTCAAAGTCCCTCTTTGTTTAGTTACCTTCTACATATGCCATAACATATAATTCGCAATTGCATGAAAGGCAAAGGCAACAACAAATTTCAACAGTGAGCTTGTAGAAATGACCAGTTGCATATAAATATTTAAACACTAAGTCACTAATAAATGGAACCTAATTTAAATTAACAAGCCAAGTAAAAAAAAATGTGTGAATAACAGCCCAATTAAACAAGAATAGAAAGTGGTAGCATATAGAGGAGGAAATTAAGTAAAACTAAACAGCCACAAACAGACACTTATTAAGACAAAACACATTGGACAAGTTTTTGTCCGTACTAGGGAGAAACCTGCATCAGAGGGTTTGTTTACTATGCATAATTAAATAAAGACTTGACTCCCTAGCAGTCAAATAGCAAGAGCTCCAAGAAAAATGGAACCAAAAAATTCAGGTTACCAAACAAGGCATAATGAAGCAACCACAAGCATGAAAATAGAAAACAAATAAATAAAAAGTCATTGAAAGAAGGAAGAGAGTACTCTACTTGCAGATAACTGCAGCAGAAGGATGCTTACTCCTTCCTTCACCGACCACTCGTTCCCTGACATGGATTCCATGAGTACCCAATGGAGTGAATAGTAGAATTAAAAAAATATTTTTTTAAAAAAATTATTATTTTTTAATTGAATGATTGAGAGAGTATTGTGTGTTATGTGAGAGGGAATCCCAAAATCCATACCTGCTAGCCACTTAAAGATATGAAATATTGGATTGGTGCACACAGTTGAATGGATAATGTATTGAAAGTTGATACACAGAGAGAGAAGGAAGTGAGAGAGTGAGAGAGTGAGAGAGAGAGAGAGGGGGGGGGGGGGGGAAGAGAAGACCCAATGAAAGGCTAAAAAGTTCTGGATGATATGCTCCTTCTTACAAGTTCAACCAAATATTTTAATATTTTATTTTGCCAAAAATAGGGGCTTCTTCTCTTCCCAGTTTGCGTAGGTTGAGAGAGAGAAAGGAAAGGGAGATAGATAATAAGGACAGGCTGTTGGTTGCTTTCAACTTTTATGAGTCAGGAAAAAGAAGTACAAAGAATGGATGCTCAAGACAAGGCATGTGGCATTATGTTTCACATTTCATGGCATGTCTTTCTCCCCCTCACTTTTCCTTCATCTATTTACTCCTAGAATGACCAAAAATTAAAACCACACTGTTACAATTAAATAGCCCACACCCCTGGCAGCAAGAGTTGCCTAACAAAAATACTTCAAATTTCAAATTCTAATTTGAATTGTTCATGTTAATTTAAACATTGAGAAAAATGGGTACTTTGTTAGAGTGAGTGTTGGTAAAAAAAATTTCTAAATATGTTTAGTCGTGTCTAATTGTTGTGGTGGAGTGGAGTTTCTTGGCAGAGGGCTAATGATGAGTGGTGTATGTGGGGCCATGTAGTAGACGTGCACTATTAATTTTGAGGGCTCCAGGTTTAGATACTTTGCTGATTTAGGCCACAACAAACTATAAGACCCCATGAAACGTTCATATGCATAAACGCCTCGACCATGTGAGCATTTTTACTCCTCCTTGTCTTCAATGGGGACTCTATCTGCGATGCTGATATGAATTCTAGTGTAGGGACTGCGTAATTAGTATTTATGATTCTGAGAGGATTCATGTTGCGTGTATGTAGTACATCAGCTACATCATTTTTCTAAGTCAACTGTTTTATTTTCTCTTTCTTTATCTAGTTTCCTTTTTTAAATGGGATTTTTCTTTAATTCCGAAAAATGTAAAGAAAAAAACATTGTTGAAATATTTGTTCTTCTTAACGTTTCGTCCGGGGTCATTTTCTTGGTCCCGTAACATCACTGTTCGCGTTGCTCAATAAACGCCGCAGATACTAGTATACGTGTGTTTCTGTGTGAATATATACCGTGTACGTATTTATTTATTTATTTATTTATTAAATCATTGTCACGTTGAGTCAAAATTAATGATTTATCAAACCTCCATCGTTCTTCTAACTTGTAGGCTTTTAGCTACAACGTAATCTTTAACAGCCTATTTCAAAAGCATTATTAACTAAGTTCAACAGCAATTAAAGAATAATAACTTTCATATAAACTGCTTCGAAATTTTATTTTTTTTTCTTTTCAACAGAGAAACTAACAGGCATTGAAACTTTCTTCTTTGCTTTTCAATAAAAACCCAAAAAAAAAAATGAAATGAAAAACATAAGTGTAGATGGAAGCAATACAGAAACCATTGTGATCATGAGTTCAATGAAAAGTCGTCCCAGTAGATTTATCTTTGGATGTAATTGAAAATACATTAAAAAAATATGAAAAATTATTTTAAAAAGTTGTTTTAAGTACCCTTTTCCCCAGAGAAAAGTATTTAAGCTTTTTAAAATGTAATTTTAGGAATATATAAATTAATTTATGTTTTAAAGCCTAATTGTTTTAACTTTTTTCATGAAAATATAATTTTATTATCAAAAATAGTTTTAAAAAATTAGTGTGTTTATATTTTTGAAAAATCAGAATCAGAAAAAAAAATTGTAATTACTTTGAAAGTTTTTTTGCTTAACTTTTGAAGAAAAGTAATAATATAATTAACTTTCAAAATAAAGAAAAAATTTATAATTGTAACCAAATAAAGTATAATTTTATATCAAATTACTAAATAATATTTTTTTAAATTACTTATTTCAAAAGTGTTAATAAATATGTTTTAAATTTTATTAATCGAACCATTAGATTTTGCTTTTTAATTAAGTAAAACAACTCTATGAAATTATTTAAAATTCTTTAAAATTTCGTCAATTAAATATATTTTGAATGTATAGCATATTTTTTAAAATATAAGTAAATGTTAAAATAAAATTATCTATTAAAAATTTTTAATTTATATACAAATTGATATACATAATCATAAAATAATATCACATAATAAAAAATTAAAATATATATTTAATAAAATTTTTAAGCAAAATAAATTTGTAAAAGAAGTAGACTTCTAAAACTTGATTTGGTGTGGGAAAAGTATAAAATGCTAGGTCTGCAAAGGTAAACTAAACCCAATACTTGCCACAGTATTGCAAGTAATCTTGAATTACGTCTATAACGAAGATGACCCAAAACATGATGCTTGCCACACAGTACCGTACGTGATCTTTATGTCTCCAAAGACCAAATATATTATTAGATTTTAGCGATTGTGAATGGTCAGAATACCCATGTACATAAAAATTAGAAGGAAAAAAAATAAAGAGTTCTACAGCATACTGGTATTATGCATGTTTAGATGTTATCCCTTTGTTAAGATATTGCATAATTCAACCTGGTATTGTTAACATTTTTCTTAAAGGGGTAAATTATATTTTTATTTTTATTTTTTCATTTTCAAAACTTGTTTTTCTCATATTTTATATTACTAAATTCTTCTACTATTTGAGTTAAAGTAAAAAACAAAAATCTTTAAATTTCATTTTCTTTACTCAATTTAGTTATTGTTTTAGGTTTGTTTTAATTACAGTTATAATTGCCATTATATTTTTATTTTGACTATTTTTTAAGGGATTAAGTAATGCAAAAAAAACTTACATACACACACACATATATATATATATAAAAGTTTGTGAAAGTGTGAAATTATATTTAAGAAAACAAAGCATAATTTATTTTTACAAAATAAATCTAAAAACTTAATGATGTAAAAATTAATTTCAAAAATTAATATAAAAAATAGTTTATTAAAAATATATTAAACAATGATTATAAGGTTTTTAATCCACATATTCACATTAAGATTATATATATTCACCTTTGATGAAGAGTAAAGTTACATATTCCACTTACTTATATTTTTGTAAGTAAACAACATAAGTGAAGCATTCAACTTATCCATGTCATAGAATATTTAGATAAGCCTATTATCTCACTTGTTGAGGGTCTAAAGTTCTACATTGAAAATATATGTTAAATAGTGAGGTTTGATGCATAGATATATAGAGGTAACATTTATCTCACGATAAAAGAGAAATTAAAAAAAATAAAAAGAAAAATTTATGTTTTGTCTTGTATATAATTTGATTGGAGATGAGGCTTATGTCTTATTTGAAGTTTCAAGCTCTAACATAACTATATATTATCAATTTGATAGAGAGAACTTATTTTAGTAGAAGATAAAATTTATTTAAATTTTGATATTATCATGCAATTGCTTGCATGTAATTTGTTAATTACATTTCAAAAGACTTAGTCCAAGCTGAGTACTATTTATCTATAACCAAATTTCAATAACTTATGATTTATGTTTATAAAAAATATAATAATCTGATTCTTTTGCAAGAAATCAACCGTTCTTGCGATATATGTTCATGTTATTAGGCTCAAGTTGTAGCCTATAGGTCTACCTTAAATGACAAAGGCTTTTATTTTGGAAGGCCTAAAAAATATAAGAGAAAGATTAATATTAGTCAAAGAATTAATCAACAAAAATGTATAGATAGCACATAATTATTAGGCTTAAAAAGTGTAGAAGTTTAGGACATAACATAAGTACATGTAAATATATAATTATAGTAAATAGAATATTTAAATCATTACTTTCAACAACAACAAAAACTATTTGTATTAAAAAAAATAACAGTTTAACAGATGATATCAATATTTGGTAATAATTATATATATATATATATATATATATATATATATAAAAGTTTGTCAATCGTATATAAGAAATGTTTAATGATGGATATAACTAACTAAAACATATTTTGAATTAGTAAATGCAATTAGTTGTGGATTCTTTAAGTCATTCAAAATATTAAACAAAATAGGATTAGGATTCTTGTAATTTTAAATGAAGATCATAATATTGACTAAGTTTGAGAAATAAGGAAGGTCACCCAACATGTTTAGTTTAAAATGTTGTCATAGCATTTACTAAGTTTTAAAAATAATGATGTGGTGAAATTAAGTAATAATTATATATCTACATATATTAGTAAAATAAATAAATAGTCATTTAAACTTTTTTTGAACAGAGAGTAATCAAAGGATGATTAAGTGAATTACTTGTTGATTACGTTGGAGAATTTTTAAAATTGTATTGAGAAGAAAAAAATAATAATAGAACTTGTATAAAAAGAATAAAATTTTATTTTTATGATCATAAAATTTAAAGAAAATGTATTTATATATTGAAAACTTTCTAATACCATACTGAGAAGAGAAAAAAAGTAATAATATAATTTATATAAAAAAGAATAAAATTTTATTTTTGTGATCACAAAATTTTTTTTAAAAAATATTAATATTTATATAAGTTATACATGATTTTCATCAAGATACATCAATACCAAACTAATTATAATATAATTAATTTGAATGTTTATTATAGAAATTCTAATACTTTTTGTAAAAGATGAAGGTTTTATGTTTGACAAGCCTAACTTAGTTATTGGTTAAAATGATATTCAAAATAAGTGTACAAATGGCTTTCGAAGTAAGTCTAATAACATAAGTTCATTTGGACGATGAGAGCATCATATATAACTACTCATCAATCCATAAATCTATATAGTTGTCCAAATGGTCTTTAGTCAATATTTAGTAATAAAATGTTAGTCATCCTATTTATTTAGGACTTTAAACTAAATGTCTCGTGTACACATTGTAATCTTCTGGTTAATAAAACAAAAGATAACTAGTTGGTTAGTCTTTATTTATCATAAAACAAACTACATAATATATGTATAGTTTTATTTGAAACTTACATCAAGCCAAGTGATTGAAGTATTAATCACTACATAATATGCATAATTTATTAGTCATTGTCAATGTAATTAGTATCACACGAATCAAGATACAATTCAACCAATTTGATATAATTCAACAGCTTTGCAATAAGAATCAAATGGAGTTTCACTTAGATGCTTAAATTGCATCGTGTATTGCTGAATCTATTATCAAATCACATGAATCGTAATTCTGATCAAAATCAAATGATTCTACAACAAATCAAGTCACGATAGAAATAGGACAAGTCAAGGATATAACGTTCCGAATTTTTGTAATATTAATTATTGATAATTATATAAATCTAAATGTATATTCATGTGTGTATTTTTTTTATATATGTTGTGAATATGTATGTGTGTGTATATGTGTATGTATGACTAGATAGGCTGAAAATGGGCTAAGTGCCTAAATGTAGGGCACGATACTGGGTTGTTCTTGCTGCAACAAGAGAATTCTCGTTGTAGTAAGAGGGCCCTAGAAGGAAGGATCAGAACTGTCGCCTTCTCACTGTAGTGAGAGATGTCTCGCTGTAGTGACAGAGCCACACTTTGAGGTGCATTTCTGGGTGCAGTCTCGCTGTAGATTCTGTAGAAACTAAAGTGCAATTTTCTCTGATTTTTTCGCTGTAGCGAGAGGACGTGTCGCTGCAGCGAGGTCACTGTAGTGAGAGTGTCATGACCAGAAAATGATTTAAAGGGGGTTAGAGCTCGGGAAGAGTTATTTCTCCCTCTCCCTTCAATCCTCTCATGCCCAAAGCCTTATTCCACCGATTAATTGCCTTCAAAGCCGTTTGGGAGCGAGATTGGAGCTCAGATTTGTGTGGGGAACACTTGGAGGTGAGTTTTAAACGGTTAGGGTTTTCGCTTTCCTTCCCTTTCTCTGTTCTTGGTAATTTTTGAAGTTCTCATATAATTCTTCCATGTGTTTAGGCCGAAAGTCGTGTGGGAAGTATTTTCGTAGTTGAGTTCGGACGTGGGTCTTCAATCCAAGGTAAGGGAGACTTTATCCTACTCTTTTGTGCATGAAATTGTTGTTATTTTGCTGAATATTGTGTTGTGGTTGAGTTAGTGGGTAAAAAATTGCTGAGAAATGTAATGTGGGTCATGTGCCGTGATATGTGAACATGATGTGTGTTGATCAGAAATTGATGGATATGGATTGTATGTAAATGTTGTGTGATAGAATAAGTATGGGCACTTGTGCCGTATATTTGAATGAATATCGTGAAAATGTGGGCCCAAGGGCCCTATAATGTGAATGATAATTATGGCTGTGTGCCGTGTGTAAACATGATTATTGCATGCGTGAATAAAATATGTGTGAATGAGCGTGTTAGCGTCGTTGTAATGTGCTGTGAATGGTTCAGGGATACACTAGGGATGTGGAAGATGAAAATAGTAGAAATACCTTGGGGAAAAGGGAGTGGTGGTGACACCGACTGCGGAACAGGTGCACCACGGGTCACACATTCTCTTCCTGACTAGACCTCTGACCGCTATCTTTGTTAAGCGACTCGTGACTGCCCACGTGGTATCCGTGAGGCGGGGGCAACCGGCGACCATTCACGGTGTAAATCTGTGATCACAGTACCACAGTGAGTGTGGTTGGTGTGTGTGTATGCACGAGTTTTGTGTACTGTACCTATGGATATGGAATGCTGCATGTGATTGTGTTTGTTTAATGTATTGAAAATGTGTTGGAGGTGAGACTCTACGTTGATTGTGTGTTTTTGGGTAGTGTAGAGTACTCACCCTTACATTCATTTTTCAGGTAATCAAGATGATCAGCACCGGACTCAGTGAAGGGGTGGATGGAACTACTATAGGACTTAGGATATTATTTTAGAAAACTGTTATATTTGAATAAGTCTTATAGCAACTATTTGATATAATTTGTAACCCCTTCCTTTATTTGAAATGGTTAATGAAACTTGAATTAAAAATAAAAATTTTATTATCTCAAAAAATTTGTGAAATTTCTTATTTGTGGAAATTAAATTTAAGGTGTTATAAAGGAGGCCCAATTTTGAAAATCGTGGAAAACACACTTTTTTCAAAAAACAAAAACATGTACTGATGACAAAAAGTGTCGATATTTTTCCTCTAATTTTACCCAGTAGATTAAACATAATATAAAAAGCAGAAAAGTTTTATTTCAGTTTCCTCTCTTCTTTTCCAAGGACCCCAACAGTACATGTATATGTGTTGGCCTGTTGAGTGTTTTCTCTCTATTCTTTTATTACTTATATTTTGTTCTTATTTCCTCACTACACTAACTGATACTCTATGGTTAGTGGGCCTTTCCCCTGTCTCTTATAATGTGTTGTGTGTGTGTGTCTTGGGGTTCACTCTGTTTGGCTGCTTTGTTTTCTAATGGTCCCCCTTTCTCTACTCTATTTAGTCGACTTGGGATTCACTCTTTGTTTGTATGCTCTATTTTCTAGTGGTTCCCTTCTCTCTACTTTATCTAGTTGGTTTAGTGGTCTATTTTTCTTGTATTTGTTGTTCTATTTGGGTTGTCCAGTGGTCCCCCCTTCTCTCTTGTATTTGTTGCCGCAGTCTATTAGTGGGTGAAGAATGAATCGATCAAATAAGAAGAAGGAAGTAGATATCACTTGAAACCATTGTGAAAGTGTTCTCTCACATAGACTCCAAGTAAAATGTAATATTATTCTCATGTTATTGGGGTGGTATAGCAAGAATGAAACATTATCTTGTTGAAACTAGAGTAAATGTAAGTGCATGCACTAGTGTTTTTGATGAAATCAAGGAAATGTGTAGTAAAATATTGTAAAAATAAGGAAAAAAAAGGATCAAATGAGCCTTGAGTGTTTATAAGAAGAAGAAAAAGAAGATATTGTTGCAAAAAAGGAAACAATTGACTCATTTATTTGTAAAGCTAACAAGCAAAAGACAGTGTATTAAGTGTTGAAAGATAGAAATGTTGTGGTTCAAGAAATTTACAAATGCATATATAGAAATGGATTACCTTTTAATTTGGTAATGAGTCCACTTTTTATCCAAATGTCAAAGGTTGTTGAAGAATAAGGTAGAAGTTTAAAGTCTCCTACTTATCATGATATAATAGTTTCTTCTTTGAAGAAAATAGTAGACAACATTCATAAAAGTTTAGAGAAATACAAAAGTGAATAGGAGAAATGAGGCTACACTATGAGTGTGATCATTGGACTAATGGGAGGTCACTAACTAATTTTCTTATTAAAAGTCTTAGTGTGATTTTATTTTTTTTATAAATTTATTAATACCAGTGATGTAATTAAGGATGTCAAACAAATGTTTAAATTATTGGACAACATGGTAGAAGAAATTAGGCAAGAAATGTAATGCAAGTTGTAACAAATAGTGCTTCTAATCTTGTTACAATAGGAAAAATGTTAGAAAAGAAGAGAACTAAATTATTTTTTGTCTCTTTGTGTAGCTCATTGCCTAGATTTAGTTCTAGAGGACATTGGAGAGCTTCCATTTTTCTATGCTACTATTACAAATGCAAAGAAAATAATAACTTGTATATATAGACATACATGGATCCTTAATTTGTATAAAAAGCTTTCCAAGGGAAGGGAGTTAGCTAGACTAGTCGAAACAAGGTTCACAACTACTTATCTTGCATTAATTGCATTATGCAACAAAAGAATACTCTTAGATCTATGTTTGCTTCAAAAGAGTAGGCTTTTAGTTTTTATGCTATTAAAGTCGAGGAGCAAGTGATGAGCATAGTGTTGAGTGATGATAAAGTTTAAAAATTCATCAAATATTATCTATGGTGTGTTCTTTTTGTAGATGGTGATTTAAAACCAATTATACTATATATTTTTGAAGCAATGAATAAATTTAAAGAGCAAATTGCTGAAAATTTTCAAAAGAAAGAATTAAAGTATAAAAAAATGTGAAAGATAATTGATATTAAGTGTAACTTATAACTACATAGGCCTCTTTGTATAGTTGCTTACTATTTCTCAATCCTAAGTAAATAGACATCCTAAATCTCTTAAATTTTATGCATCTGTCAATTCATTCTTAATCTTTTTTATTGGTTAGTTAGATTCCATTATGACAAAAGCTTTAATCTATATAGTGAGGTTTTGTATGATTTATATGAAACCATTGAAAATAGATGGACAAGATTTTTAATTAATCAACAACTTGACTAGATTAAGTTAGGAAATGGATTGTTTGGAATGAATATGACAATAGATACTAGAGACAAGAAGTAACCTAGTAACTCTTTAATCTTCATACTTTGCTAACTTTACAAATAATTATAAACTAATAAGTAACATGACATACCCTTTAATCTTCATATATTGAATTTTGATAGTTCTTTAGTGAGAGAGTTATGGTGAAAGGTAGAGAGTTGCAAAAGGTAACCTTGAGAATTTTGAGTCTTACATATAATGCAACAAGATAAGAAAGAAATTGAAGTATATTTAATCAAGTACATAATAAAAGAAGAAATTGCTTTAAACAACAAAGATTTAATGCACTTATGTTTGTCAAATATAACCTACAATTAGAGATGAGAACAAAAGTGTATAGAGGAGAGGGGAGAGAAACCTATGATCTCATATGTTTATCTAATATTAAATCGGATGATAAAAGGATTATTAAAAAAAAAAGGATCTATGCTTACCAAATGATGCTTCATGAATGGATATACATGAGTGCTTTGCTTTTGATGAAAAAGATCCAAGCAAGAAAAGAAAGAGAGGTATTTGTTTACATTTAAAATTAGAATTTGAACAAAAAATACTAAAAGTTAATTATTCAAATACATATTATCATGTTTGTTCCTATTATTTTAGTTTTATAAGTCCAAGAAACTTAAATGTCAAAGCTAATAAGAAAGAAAAAGTCATACTAGAAAATGAAGATGAAGTTAAAGAAATTATTAGACATTGGAGAGGAAGAGAAAAAACTTTTGATTTTAGAAGATAAAGATAATGAACTAAGTGACATAAATATTAAGAATAATGAATGATCATATATTATCTATTTGAACTTTTCCTATAATGACTTGCTATTAATCTGAATCTTAACTTGTTTACAAATATATGTCACATTGTTAGTTATATACTATTTAGCTTCAAAATATTAATATATAGATATTTTAATATTTTTTTAATATTACAATGCTTTTATATTTATATCTTTTATGTTTTAAATTATTGATAATTTAATATACGATTTGATTTATTATTCAAAAAATAGATCTTAGGATTCATAATTTAAATCCTGATTTAACTACTTTAAATCTTATAGCTCATAAATTATTTTAAGAATTGTTTAGTCAAAAATAAAAAATAATTTTTAAATAAAATAATCGTTTTCAAAATTATCTTGAATCCATTTAATTGTATTAAAATATTAAGTGATTGACTATTACATATTATTATTTTATTGTAAAAATTAAAATCAATATTTTTAGTAATAACTAAATAAATAGGAACTCCTAATTGTATTAGGTTTTTTCTTCAAAAGCCTCTAATTTTAAAGTTTTATCTATTGTTACAGCTATGAAATAAAATTTTTTCACTTAATGATCCAAAATGAGTCAAGGTAACGTGAAGTTATATATATATATATATATTCTGAATGAACTATGATGTACCAATTTTTGTTTGTACTAAAACAAAAGCTAAACAAATGTATAAAGAATAAATAAATAACATCTAAACTGAATACTAATCCAATTATTTTTGCTAAAATAAGTGCATTGAAAATTTAAAAAAATATCAATTCATTCATTCATTAATTGGTCCAAATACATTACAATCTACACAAAGGCTAAATTTTATAAAGAGTTATTTAATTTAATCTTAGATTTGGTAAATTTTATAGGTATGCTAGTTTATTTAAATACAATCATAGCTATTATAATCAAGATTATACACCATAAGTTTATAGTGATGATTTTTTTATATTGATAATCCATTGAAACATTTCTCATATTTATCTCATCGCAAGTTTTCTTAGTATATTAGTGAAGATCTTTTCACATTCATTCACTTCTTTGATCATTTTATTTTAAGAAATTGTATCACTTATTATGTTCCATGTAAAATTAAAATCTTGAAATAAATATTAAATAATTAGTTATGCATTTCTTCATAATTAAAATAAATCCTAACTTGAAAACAATCATAACTATAAAACTATAGCCTGGTTGACTTCAGGCATAAATGTAAGTGACAATGCTTACAAGTCAAAATGCATTCATATCTAACATTTTATATATTTTACCATGATTATAAAAACCAAAAAAAATTACTTCTATTTTTCGTCAATTAATGCAACCTAACAATGATAGATATTATAGGAGAAGAAAAAACTAAAATTGGAATGCATGTTTATGAACTTTTAGAGAATTTAAATATAAGATATTTAAGGGTTTCTCTTAGTAATCTCATAATATATTTTAATCAAAAGTTCAACTAAGAAGATATATAGTGTACACGAGCTCTTACCTAAATTTTTAATATTATTTTATTTTATAAAAGTTATTGATATGTTACCTATTACTTACTTGTTAGGAAGGATTTACTTATTACTTTTCAACTCAAACTAAGTTAGCATATTTTATTGAAAATTGGATGCTAAAATAACAAAATGACTTGCTTATAACATTAAGAAAAATTATAGACCAAAATCACACAAACAAAATTTAAAAATAAAATAGTTAAAAAAACAAAAATTCAACTAAATTTATATAATAATAATAATTTATATTATTATTATTATTATTATTATTATTATTATTATTATTATTATTATTATTATTATTATTCATCAAGACTTTGAAAGAATTTTTAAAAGCTTTTGTATACATGTATATACTCATTATATTCAAAAGAATTTATATTAAGCAAAATGCTTGCAACTTTAAAATAATATAAGTTTGCATAGATACTTATTAAAGATATGGAAAGAGTGTAACAAAGTAAAGTTTTTACTTGATTCAACATTAACCACTCAATGTCAATCAAATTAGCAAAAACATTGTTACTCTACTAAGATTCATTGCAAAAATAAAACTCTCCTTTGACCTCACAATCAATTGCAACCATAGCCCAAATTAATATTCATATTGACCATTAAACGCTTGATCACTACAGGTAAATCCTTCATTCAAATTTATCTTCAATTAGGTTATAACCTAATTGACCTAACTACTACACATATGTTTATTTTTTTTGACACCTATAACATTTTTAATAATGTTAACTTTATTAGATACATCATGACACATTATATATACATTAAACGCATTATGCACCTGACAATGATAATGCTAAGTGTAGAAGACAACAAATTTATTTTTGAGACTATTGACGCATATATAAAGGAAAAAATTTTGGTGTTAAGTATGCAATCTATCCATTTCATACTCTTACTTTGGCCAATGTTTTTATTACTTAGGCATTGAAATATTTTTTTCTAAAAATATTACTTTTGTGAGATCACTACTCAAGTAATAACCATGACATATAAAGATGATAAATCAAATGATTTTGTTAAAATAAACCACAAAATAGCTTTTTTTACGAGTAGATCATTTAATTAGTTATATTCATTGACACAACATATTTTAAAATGAGTAGATCATTTATTTAATTATATCTATTGACGCAACATAGTTTAAAATGAATGGATGAAATTTTAAGAATATTTTATATTTGATTCTTAAAAAATTTTTTAATAGAATTTATATAAGTAAACATTAATTGGTGCTCTAAAAATAATAATTAAAGAATTAAAATATAGTTTTTATAAAAATGTTATTAATATATTTTTATAATTTTTAATGCAGTTTAATATAATATTTACTAATTTTTATTTTTAATTTCTTAATCAATGGGTTGAAAACATTAATTAATAAGACTGTATTTAAAAATTAAAAATTAACATTATAGTTATAATCTTCACACTTTTGTTGATATTATTTGATTAAGATAATATTTAAATTTAAAAACAAATATTTGTAGTTTTTAGACACTTTAATTAGGATAATATGATAAAATAACTTTTTATTTATATTATTTCAACTTGATTAATCACACTACATGACTAACTAGTAATAATAAAATAATTTTTTTAATAGACCTTATAAATTGTAAGTAATAGACTTACAAAATTGTGAATTAATTGTGGTATAAGTTTGTTATTTGTAGTTGAATTAGTTTTCTTTTATTTGTTACAAGTAGTAAACATAAATAATGATTTATAATCATTTATTGAATTATGATAAATTGAATTTAATTAAATATTTTGTTTTTTATAATTAAGAAAAGAAATGATATATTTATTTAACTATAAAGTGAATAATTGTCTAAAGATTTATAAGGTAAGTGAATAAATATCATAGTTATTACAATCGGATTGAAGTGACCGGTTGAATCGGATGGGTATAATATTTAAAAAAAAAAAATTGTTCTATTCTTTTCTAGAATTCTTTTTTTCTCCAGACAATAAGAACTCTCATCTATGATATTTATTTCTATTTAACTATTTATTATAATTATTGTCAAATATGTAATACGATAATTAATGTTAATATATAATATAATATTAAAATATATATTTATTATTACTGACCCTAATTCAACTACATTAATTACGATTGAACTAATAATTCATAAATTAATATTTTTATTAATTTAATTTTAAAACTATTAATAAATACTAACCCTTTGTTTAAACGAAAAAGAAAAGAAAAAATGGAAAAGAGAAAATTTTAAAATTTAAATTATAGAAAAATGAAAATTAATTTTTAAAGACGAATGTTTTCTCGATTTTTATTCTTAAATATATTATAAATTTATCAATTTTAAAAGAATTCTTTCATATTTATTTATTCCATCCAAACATCAAATAAAATTATTACTAGATAGATATTGGTATTCAGATAAGAACAAGATTAAAGGGCAAAGATGTCCTAACAGTTAAAAAATAGACAAGACCTTTAAACCTGCAACCACCAAATAGGCAGTGTAGCAGCTGCGCCTGCCATTGTCATTGCCAGTAGGACCAAACTCGAAAGTACAGCGCCAGCATGAAACGAAAGAAGAGAAATACTACCACTTATAACCTTTCTCTTAAAAAAGAAACAATTATTCAATTTTTAATGCAAGTTAATGATATAAAAAAATTAAAGAACGAAAAAATTATTATTTAAAATTTATAAAATGTAAATATATTTTATTATTCTTTTTAATTTTTTATAAGACACTTTTAATTAAATATAAACTAATACAAATAATTACATTTATTTTTCTTATTTAAAAAACATTATAATACAATAATTTTACCTTCATTTAATATTAGTCAATCTAATCTCATAATTAACATTTACTTCTTTTAATTTTAATTTTGATAATTCTATTTATTAAAAAACAGAAAACATAATAAAAAATCATAAAATATATTATAAGATCACTAAAAACTTCTAAAAATTATCTTATAGGAAAATCATACGAAGTATTAATTCAAGTTATATAAATTTTATTCCTACTTTAAAATTTTTATTCATATTTTTATATTTTAATAAAATTTAATTAAAAATTAAAAATATATTAATAAAAATAAATTTTACATGTTATTAATGTTATTTATATTTAATAAGACTAAAGTTTGCCTAATAATATATATATATATATAAATTACACATTTAATTTAATAAATTTTTACTTTTTTAATTTTTAATAATTAAAAATTAAAAATACATTAAAAAATTTGTTACAATAGTCCAAAAACTTTTCTTAATAAAAATGTGATCTTGATACTCCTTAAAACAAAAAAAACAAAAACAAAAAAACGTGAAACCTATATGTGGCTTCGTAACAAACCACGTGTTCTCCTTCCACTTCCATGATCCCACTAACACAATCATGCTACGGGTCGGACAAAACTCCCCATTTTATGCGTTTTGCAAAATAATCTTCCCATATTGTATGTCGCGCCCTTCAATATTAGACAATGAGTATTAATATGTATATCGCATTCTCTTATTTTTACTATTATTTTATTTTTTTAATTGAATTGACTTATTATTTTATAAAATTGGTTAACGTTGATTTTTAGGACTAAATTTAAGAATGTAAAACTAGTAAATTTTTATTTAAAGCATATTTTTATTATATTTAAATCATAAACATATGTTTTATTTAGTATTTTTAGTGTTTAATTCAATCTAAATATTTATATTTTTATTACTTTTATTGATGCTTGGCTCATTCGAAGGTGAACAATGAAAAGTAATTAATGTATTGAGAAAAAAAAAGCATAGGAAAATTAGGTGAATATATATATATATATATATATATATATATATATATATATATAATCAAGTGTGAAATTTATATATTTTAAAACTTTTATCAAAATAGAATGGAAAAATAATTAAATGTATAAAAAGATTAACAAATTTTCAAACTTTTATTTATAAAGATAATTTTGATATTTTATCCTTTTAATTTATAAATAAAATTTTAACAAATAAAAGATAGATAGATTATTAGACTAGAAGTAAACAAACTAGAAGTTAATTAAACTTTCATTTTCGTATCTAAAATGGTAGTATTGAGTATTTTAATTTCTAAAATTTAGAAAAATATTACATTAGTCTTTCACATTCATTTATGTTGGACATTTTAATCCCTAAATCTAAATACTATTAATAGATAATAATAAAACACTAATATATTACATTAAGTGATATGTATAATTGATTATGTAACAAAAATATCATACACGATATTATTATTTTTATTTCATTTTAGTCTTTAAGATTATTACTCATTAAATATTTTAATTCCTAATTCTTACAATTTTTCATTTATCCATTATTCTTCTTTTTCATTCTCCATCATTAAAAACTATTATCATTGACCACTGTTTGTGTTCTTTGTTGGTTGTAATCTTTTGTATTGATACCCTCTTAACTTTTGTTTGCATGAAAGTGTAGAGTGCTCTTCCTGATCACTACACTTAATGTTCTGTCAATTAATCTTGTTAAATCATGTGTAAGATCTTTAAAGGAAAATCAATTCATGAATCTATGTTCAGGTGCAATGTAAAATATGATATCTTTGTGGGATCGATACGTGTAATTAATGTAAAGAGATTGTCAATTCTTACAAGGTGTTTTATTAAATGTCGCAAAGAAATTTAGTTTATTGGATTACTAAGGTTGTTAGGTATGTCACTATTGAAAATGTTATGCAGGCAAAAAAAGTTGTATATAACATGTCATAGAGAAATGTCTTCTTGGTAGGGATGGTAATGGGTAGGGTATAGGTATGGTACTATAATATCCATTCTTATACTCGCGTTTTAAAAAAATACTTATACCCTGCCTCATACCTGCGTGGATAGTAATTTTAATCCTTATGCTCATATCCTTTGAATACCCGCATGCTCGTACCTGCCCCTATTACTCGCACTTGTCTAAGAAAAAAAATACTTATAAAAAAATGCTTATATAATTTTACATAAGTAGCATAATAATACAAAAATTTGATATGTAACTTATAAACAAAGTTCAAGCATAGATAGAAAATAAATATTCAAAGATTACAAGTGTTAAGTATATTTTAATACATCAACTTTTTAAACTAAAGTATTTAAAAATTATAAGCAAAATTTCACCCATAATCTTCAAGATCATCTAAAATAATTAACTCATAAACTTGAGAGTAATGTATTGTTACTCTCCTCTCTAAGACCAAAAAAAATATATTAGTTAATTATTTATTATAAAGTCAAAATAATAAATATAATTAGATTATTTTACCTCTTCGTCAAAATTAGACGTTCTAGATGAGAACGATCACTTATCTTTTAGGTTTACATATTGCTTTAATTCAGCAATACCAAAAGAAACTAGAATATACAAGTATATAACAAGAATTAATTTTTATATCAATTATGTAATAATTAAATTGTATTAGCCTAATTAAATAATATAAAATATTAAATAAAATTTTCTATTAAAAATATGAAAAATTTATTTTTATAGTTTAGTTTATTTGTAAATATATTTTTATGTTAATCTTATAAAACAAATTTAATTAGATAGATTTTTATATTTTTAAATATGCATTCTTTTATTTGATTAACATAAATATTTATATTCAATTTTTGAACCTTTTATTTTGCATAGAAAAAAATTTTGAAAACAGAAAATTATAAATTGAAAGATAATATTACTCAAAATTTAAAATAAAATTTTTGTCCATTCAAAAAAGTAAAATAATTATGGCCTAAAAAAAAACCTTTGAATTGAATAAAAAATATAAGACATGAAATTACATAAAATAAATCGTGAAATTTTTATCTTGACAAAAATTTTACAAAAACATCCACAAAAAATTTTTAAAAACTAAAAGTAAGTTAGATTCTTGTTTTCTTAAATTCTTAGTTGCCCCACTGTAAGTAAAGAATTATTTAAACAAATTATAAAATTAGAACAATAAAGATAATTAAAAATACTAATAATAATTATAATAGAGTTTTAGGCATACTTGTTAAAGACTCTATTTGGTATGAAAGTTGTTAAACTTGATTTCTAAATCCTATGAAAAATGATAGGTTAGATATTTATATATAGGTCACACTCCTAAATATAACTTTTGATATGATAAGTTGTGGAGTAACTCATATGATTACATAACTGTCAATGACTATAGAGAGAACCTAGTCAAATATATAAAATATTAAGTATTAACCCTAATTTTCTCTCCTAATGGGCTTTTGGGTAAAAACCTTCCTCAGATAAGTAATATAATTAATAATATATATATATACCCATACCCACACTCATCCAGCTAAAATTTATAAGTATTTCCCCATACCCATGCCCGTACCCATTTAACGGATAAATAATTTACCCATTGAGGGTAAATTTTGCGAGTACCTATCAGGTACTTTACTCATTATCATCCCTACATCTTGGAATGTGATGATGCAAAGGTTTATGAAAGTGGGGGATTTAAATTGCTAAGGGCATGTCTGATGTTATGCCTAAGAATAATGTTGTTTATTTTACCACCATGATTGATAGGTATGTGAGGCTAGTGATATGACAACCTCAAAGTTATAAGTCAAACTCAATTTTTCAAGATTTGACAAGTTTCTGATTTCTGTGGGAAGTGTTTCATTGAAGTTGTTATGGAAAATGTATAGTATTTGCAGCTCCATTAGGTTCCTAATTGTAGTTGGAATTTTGTAGGAGAAGTTGTTGCCAACGATAAGAGTTATTAGACAGGTTCAACTTGTTCATTATCTTGAGGTTGTAGATTATGGAAGGGAGCTATTGCTGCTAGGGTTTGAGGGTTCACACTTAAGCTACACCATTTTTTTAACAACTTTTTAAATAAAAAAAATCTAAGTTGGATTAAATAAACGATGTTAAGACCATATAAGATATTTCTGTTAAGTTATGTAATAAAGCTAACAGAAAGAACTAATGTGAGAAAGGGAGCTATTGCTGCTAGGGTTTGAGGGTTCACACTTAAGCTACACCATTTTTTTAACAACTTTTTAAATAAAAAAAAAATCTAAGTTGGATTAAATAAACGATGTTAAGACCATATAAGATATTTCTGTTAAGTTATGTAATAAAGCTAACAGAAAGAACTAATGTGAGAAAAAAAGAAACTTTGAAGATGAAAATAAATAAATAAATTTAGAGAATGAAATCGAGATTCACTATAAAGTTAAGGAACAAAAAGATTAATTTTGTCAAAAATTATCATATAGATTATGTTCTATGAAATTAATGTAAGAACATGATTCTACCATGACTTGCTTACTTGGTAGAACTTAATTTATCCAAAGAGGTCTTTCATGCCAAGACTACTCATCAAGTTTTGAATAACCTTAAGATCAATTTTCATAAAAGAATGCACTAGCAATCAAATTCAAAGATTTTTAAGCACCATAACAATCTCAACATATTTCACAAAACTCAAAGGTCTTTGGAGTGGTTTATAAGTAAATAACATTTTTTCCACTTGCAACCAAATGAAAGTACACAATAAACAAAAGAAAGACAATTGACTGTTGTAGTTTTTCATAGGCCTTAATGACAAATACAATATTGTTCGTACTAACATTTTTATGATGACACTATTAGCTAATGCATGTCAAACTTATTCTCTAGTCATTCAAAAACACAACATCAAATGGTGTCAAAATCAACCAAAAAAATTTCTCCACTGTTACTAAAATCTAAAGCTATCCAAATTTCTCAAACAGGTTTAAGGATAAGTGATATGAGCATTACAAAAGAAAAGGCCACATAATTGAGAATTGTTGAACTTTGACATTTCATTTCAATTTATGTAACAAAATAGGACATACTAAGAATAATTTCAACTTTAAAAATAACATGTGAGAGTTCAAACAACATAGGAACTCAAGATAATAAGTAGAGTCAATATTACCAATAATATAGATTTAAAGAAACTTCCCCCAAATCTTCTATTGCTCCAAATGTAGTAGATTTTTCTTAACTTATACAAAGTTTTTCTATTGAGCAACTTTAACATATCGGTCAAACATTATCAATTGTACTTTCAAACCATATCTTAGTTAATCATGCAAATGCAATGTGTTTGCCTTTCCCCCCCCCCCCCTAATGCCTTAATTCATCAAGCAATCAATTTTGGATAGTAGGGTTATTGATTATATCACTTTTGATTCCACACTTTCTCATAAATAGAATCTATATCAGTACTAAATATCAAATTGTCCACGGGGTCTTTTGCTCTAATCACATCTATTAGAGTAGTACCTTTCAACTCAAATATCACCTTAAATAATGTTTTATGTGTTCCTTCTTTCAACTTGAATTTGATGTTTGTAAAATAAATCACTGTTGTTCTAAATTGTTGTATCATTTTATTTTATACTCTTCGTGTCTTGTAGGACTTGGTTATGAAAAAAAATGATTGACTTACGTAAATTATATGGTAGTTTTATTAAATGTCTCATTTAGAAATGGTACTTGTTTCTTAACCCTCAAATTTATGTCATATGCACTTAGGATATCCATCACCATCTCTTCTTAAATTAATTTTTCCATTGTTACTTCTTATAATATATCTTTTGATAAAACTTATAATATTTGTCTCATATATCAACAAACTAGATTTCTTCTTCTTCTTCTTCTTTTTTTTTAACTCATGCTTTGTTTGACTTGCTACATTGTCACATATAGGGTCCTTATAAAGCTCGCACACATTGAGGGGCATGTTTCTTTTTTACTGTTTTGGATTATTTTACAAGATGCACATAAATATTTCATATGCAACATAAATCTAAAAATCAAAACATCTTATCTTTTATTAAATTTGCTCATACTCAATTTGAGCATTTATAAAAGACATTAGGGTGGACAATGGCTTAGAATTCATGTATACTAATTTTTTTTTTTTAATATCATGGAATTGAGTATCAACATACTTGTGTTTATAGCTTGCAACAAAATGGGTGTATTAACAATTATCTACACATAAATTGTTTATCATCATCATTATGGTTTAATAAATCATCTTCTGAATTACTATACAACCATCCATAATCACTTAAAAGCTTTTGGAAATCTATTATGCAACTATTGTTTATCATTCTCATAAATTTGATCTATGTAAGAAATATAATATCTTTTGACATTATCAATAACTTGTTTTTTACTATCATCCCATATCAATCTCAACCAATTCAATTGTTTAACACACAAGAACTAACTTCTTCGATATACTCAACCAGCACACTTGAAAGATTCTCCAACATCTTATGTGCTTTCACTTCTAATAGAGTCAAATATATTCATTTTTATTATTCAAATTATCCAACATTTTCTATTCTTTAAATAAGTTGATCTATTCATAATAAACAACTCCAACATGGCATAAAGATTACATATTATAGTTAATAAATCTAACTATAAACCAAGTTTTGAATTTAAGTCAATTTTTAAATAAACTACATGCATCCTTTTTCTTATTGTCTTTTTATACTCTCATGTTTCTTTTTATCATGTGACTATTTAACATTACAACTCATAAGGTTAAATTGACAATAAACAATAAAAACAAAATTAAGAAAAAATATTATGTTTATTGAGGGAAGGAAATGTATAAGTTTTTTTTTTTTTTTCTCCATAGGTTTTAAAAGACTAAACAACATTACAACTACAAAGGATTGAGTATTTGCAAATGACAACACGTCTATAATTTTCAAATTCATTCCTTATGGTCTTTAATTATGTAAAATAAGCATTTAAGGATAATATTTTTTGTTTATAGTTTTCAAATTCATTCCTTATGGTCTTTGATTAGGTAAAATAAGCATTTAATGATAATATTTTTTTTTATATAAGCAATAAATCTCTTTTTACATACATTGTCATTATAATTTTTTTTTGTAATTTTTTACGTTTAATATTTTAAATATAATTTCAAAGATCTTTGCAAATGACTTGAAAAATTTACCCAATTGCCAAGATTGAAGATAAAGGACAAGATGAGAGTTTGGGTTTGAGGTTAGGTAGCAGGATATGTTTGAGAGTTGAGTTTTAAAAAAAATAGAAGAAGAAGAAAGATAAAATATTTTATTTTTAAATTTAAAATGTTGTAGCATTTATAAAAGTAAATAAAAAATTAACATATTAAATTTATATTAATATATTATTTTATCACTTTTTTATTTTTAAAAATTATAAAATTAGAGTATCAATTAGAAATTAAAATTTTGTCCTTGAGTCCCTTCCCTTTCAAAATCTAATTTCCACACTTACTCTGGATTACAATATGCATGTGTTTGTGATATACTTGTGAAAATTATTCTCATTCTTAGTTGAATTAAAAGTTTTTTAGATAAATCATGTATGATCATCAATGCTCTGACAGATGAATTAAAATGTGTCGTCTTTTATAATTATTTGAATTACCATTTTCCAGAAATTACTTATAATGCAGGTGCAGTGGGTGATTACTCAATTAAATAGACTTTTTTTGGGTCAGAACTCAAGACTATTTTTTTCCATGAAAATGGAGAATATAAACATAAACATAAAAGCTTTCTTTTGGGCCAAGGCCCATGATGCAGCCCATGTTCGAAATGTTCGGGCATTTTCTCCCGTGCGTTTTGTTCGAGAGTGAGGTGGTGTCGAAGCACAATGGAGAAGCCATCGTCGTCGTCGTCGTCGTCAGTGAAATCGATCACGAAGGTAAAAACTTCAAGCGATGTGAACACGAGCTTGAGTGTGCTTAACGAGGACCTTCTTCAGAACATTCTTGCTAGGCTTCCAGCACTACCCTTCGCTTCAGCTGCTTGTGTCAGCAAATCATGGAACTCTCTCTGCAATCGCATCCTCTCTCGTCCCAAACTCTCCTCTGCACTTTCTCTCAACCCTTCACTCCACGTACGTGATACGTCCCATTCTATCTCACACAATTAGGGTTCGTTTCTTCGGTCGATTACTTGTTGGTTTACGTTGTAAATTTCTAACAGGATGCTGTGAACGAGGTTATTCATAAGGTTCTGTCTGAGCCAATTCGACCGTGTTTCGCTATTGCCACCATTGGAAGTGGATTCGACTCGTTCAATACTATGCAGCGTGTAAGGAATCAACACCTTTTTTTTTCTCTTATTATTTTTCGTTTTTAGCATTATTGGTACGTATTATGCTGTTGATTAATGTTTATGGTGCAGATTAGACAGTCGTTGGGACCCAATATTCCGATTATTGTTACAGTGTCAAATGGTATTATGGGAAGGGATGCTATTACTGATGAGTTTAAAGAGGTTGAATGTTTACATTTGTTTTCTTTAGTGTGTTTGAAACTTGTTATACTCGAGTAAACCCAGGGTTATTGTTGCAGGTCAAATGGGGTGCCCTTTTCAGTGGCTTTGGAGCTGAAGCATATGCGAGACATATAAATGAAGGCATAGTTTTGACCGTTGGCTACTTGCCTGGATTAAACGTTGAAGCCATACCATTACGACGGATGCGGAAGGTAATAAAATCTCTTCAAAATTTTGGACTTGTGCATTTTCATAAAATGAATATTGAATATGTAACAGTAAGACATTTACAATGATTATTACCTGTACGATCTAAGGTAGTGTAATGCAAAAGCCGCTCTTAAGCCCCGAAGGCTTTTTAGTGATACCTTGAAGCTAGGCATGGCTTGGTGAAGAAAGGTGTTAAATAATAGAAAAAGAAGATAACAGTAAAATATTTGGGTATTTTGCATTGATTTTCCATATAAATTAACCATCAATTCACAAAGTTAGGAGTCTCAGAGACTAGTATTTTGTATCCAGTAAGCATGTTAAATGGTGAAGTATTTTGGGTTTTTCATATCTCTGAATAAGATGCTAAAGTGGTGCTTTTCTGACCCAGAAAGGCATGTAAAGCACCAGAGTTGTGTACCTCAACCAGGAAAAGGCACTACCCTTGCCTCATCTCAGCTCCTTAATTGCACCTTTCTGCATCTTTGATTATATTGATACAATCTTTAGCATGTAGTTAAATTAAGATAAAGTTGTGCTTTATACTTTTACAATAATCAAATACTTAAATCTTTGTGACTACAGACATCTCAAGCGCCATGTGTTGACGATTTTGTAAAGGATATCAAGGAATATTCAGCCTCTGTCTCCAGTTGCTCATTCCCTGTTGGGATTATATTGTTTGGGGTAAGTTCATAGTTGCAAACTTATTTACTAATTTTGATTTTATTTTTTCATTATTTATTTCATTCTTGGATCTGTTTCTAACACACTGATTTTTCTGCATAGGAAGCAAGCAGTGACATGAAATTGGTTCTAGAGAAGTTGGGTGAGAGACACTTGAGTAGCCTTATTTTGTTATACCTATTGTTATTCTGTTTCTAAATTTTGCACTTGCTTCATATTCCTATATACTTTTTACTTTATCAGGAAAAAAATTAGGAGGAAATTGGTGTTTATGTTTTGCTTGGTAGAATGAGGTTTTCTATCTTCTCATTTTTAGTGTGTGTGATACAAGAGCAAGTAAGGAAATGATTTCTTAGAGTTGATGTACAGAGTGTTTTATTTAAATTAATGATATCATTGGCTACTTTCCCTAAAATAATTCTTTACAAAATGTATGTATATGGAATACATAATGGCAATTTGGAATTTGAATTTACATGGGGATGACTGTGTGTTGTTCTGTTGTGTTAGTTCTGTAATTGAGAACATGACTTCAATTTTCACCCCTTTGCCACAGGCTTCGTGCTGTTTTTATTTTATTTTTAAATGATGGCTTGTTTTGTTTCAGATTATGCCATGCCTATGGACACAGTCATTGTGGGTGATGAGAGAAGCTCCTTTGTATACCTAAGTAGAAATAATTCTAGAATTATTTGTGGTAGAGCAGGACTGGTAGAGGCTGTTGCTCTTGTATTTGCTCAGGACAGAGACAGATCTTCTGGTACTTATTACCTTTTTTGGTAGCCTTTGCCTCCTGACTCATGATATAATTTGTGTACATGCTACATTGCACACTGTCCTATTTCTTTCATGGGGGGTGTAATTTTTTTTTTTCCTCAAGGATCTTAGGGTTGACAACTCTTGTACTTTTAGTTGTAAAAATGTCTAATTTTATGCAGGAGAAAATTGTTGTTAATCAAATAAGTTATAAGAAAAAATAAGTGGAGATTCCCTTCAAGATAGAGGTTCAGTTGCTTTCATTCTCTGTTTTCTTTAAAAGCTACTGTTTGGTTTTGTCATATCTCCATTTTTAGATATAGGTACGACTATATGTACTCTATTTAGATAAAGGGTGTTTGGAAGAGGTCATTTGAGCTTATGAAAATAGTCCATAACCTTCCTATAAACTTTTTAAAAGTAATTTCAATAAGCTACATGGAAAAGTTTATTTTAAAATAAGTTCTTTTAGCTTATTTAAGTGAGCTTCACAGTCAGACTTATGAAAAAGCTCTCATTTGACAAGAGCTTATTGAATGAGTTTACCCAAATGTGCCCAAAAATGCAAAGCAGTTTATTCAACCTTATTGAATGAGAGCATAATTAAGCAATTTGCTCAAACCTGTCCAAAAATGAAAATTAAATTACTCTTGTGATTATCTCAATAAGCTACATAGAGAAGCTTATTGAAAGAAGTTTTTTCCTTAGCTTATTTCGATGAGCTCCACAAGCAAACTTATGATAAGCTTTTCATTTGGTAAGAGTTCATTGAATAAGAGTTTATTTTTGTTGTTTATTCAAACTTCCCAAAAAAGAAAATTACATTCCTCCAATTGTAATTATCTTATTAAAGTCTCACGTGGGCTCAATCTCCCATGCTTGTTTGAAGAGGATAAATGTCTGCTGTTTTGTGCAATGACTGGGAGCTGGGCAAGATTGTAAAAAATGCTAATATGCTTTGACAGAGATTAGTCATGGGTGGTATTCAGACACACAAAGAAAAACAGTGATATTTCAAAAATGCAAATACAGGTTTATCATAAGAATATGTCACCAATTTTGGAGTATCCGCCACATCATTGGAGAGGTGCCACTAGTCTAAAAAGCTAGTAGTCTTCAACTTGATTGTTATTTCTTTGTCATGCTTCCTCCTCGTCTATGGCTGCCTATATGTGTACGCTTGTTGAATAATAGTTTGTCTTATGTATTATTTTACCATCATGATATGATTGTTTCTAGTGGTTCATGATAGGATAGTACCCTTACAAGTCTTTTATTTTATTTTGTTTTTGCAATTCTTTACAAGTTACTCATCTTTGTAATGGATTGATTTTGCTACAGGAAATATTAGATTTCATGTTGCGTTGTCAAATGGTGTTACGGCTGTGGGTGCCAAATACAAGACAGCCTCAGTTAGAACAAACTGCAATGAAGGTTCAACATGGCTCACTGCTAGGAGGGAAGGGCAACAGGAACTTCTTGATGGTCAGACTATTCTACATGAAATTAACAATTTGGTGCGCAATAATTTACTTTTTTTTGGATCAAACTACAAAATACTTTTGTTAATGTAAAATATGTCTAAATTATTAAGAACTAGTCAAAACTTATTTATAGAGAAGGACCATATTAGATTTCACCTATTACATAAAAGTACCTGTATGATGAAATTTGTGAGAGGCTGTTTAATGGACTCAAATTTTTGCTTTTGAATAGGCTAAACACAAGGGTTAAGCATCAAAACTATACCTTTTAATGTACTATTTGGGAGCCTGAGGTTATGAAAGCTTTAAGTCACATGACAAATGGCAAAACAGTTGGATCATGTAAGTATAACCTTTGAGGTATGGATAGGTCTGGGTGAGAAAGGTAGTAGTTGGCCACTTGGCTGACTCAAATTGTATGAGTTTGAGGTTGTACAAGATTATGAGGTTCTAGAAAATTGTCATAAGAGTGGAGTGGGACTCTAATCTCTATTTATAAGAACAAGAGAGTCATACAATATTGCACAAATTAAAAGGGGGATCATTATCATTTCATGAGTCATATTAAGAAGTTATGGGAAAGGGTAATTACTGAGTTCAATAGCGTTGTGTGATCCATGTAGCCGACCTCACTTAGTGGGATAATGCTCGGTTGTTTTTGTTTGAGAAGGGGTAATTGAGAGGAGATTTACCCACAAGGCTCACAGTACTGAACAATTTGAATTTTTGCTTGCCTGAGAGCAATATACTTGCAACCTTATAATAATAACCAGGGCACAAATAATTAACTTTAATTTTGTATAAGATTGTCAAATACAACTCCAACTATAAAAGATGACAACACACAAAATTAAACACCCAAAGAAAGCAGTCAAATCCAATTCTAGAGTTTAGAATTCTAGATATCTCTATCTCTAGCAAATCATTTAGGTTTTGATCATAGGAATCATCTTCCATTTCATCCCCATCTCCATCAAGTTATCAATATCATCAAGCTAGAAACCTCCAAGTCATCTCTAGGGGGCACACACTTCCCCTAGAACCTGAGCCAACTCTCCATTTGGTGTATCCAAATCTAGGTTTTCATCCAAGTCCAAGTCTTCTCTGTCTTTTTCCACAATCCAATTATATCCAAAGAAATATCTTCAATTTCATAGTCAATAGCACTTCAACTTTCTTCTTGGCCAATTTTGAATTAGCCATCACAAACACTACAGCATTCATTGTGTTTTGTTTTTGATAGTTTCCTTGTAGTGTGAACCTAAATGAATGCCAAAACATTCAACATATGATTAGCTCTAATTTGACAGTAAAAATGAAATATATTTCATTCATTCATATGTTTGGAATTTTACCATCTCAAAGGCAGTTCAGTTGCACTCACATCTAGAGGAATTGTATGTCAAGATTAACAGCCAAATAGCTAATTTTTGGACCTTCGGATGCTAATCCCCATAAGAATCCCGCCCACCATTGGGCTAGAGTTTTGGTATTAACTCCGCAATGACTATGATAATTCCAAAAAACTTTGATAAATGAAATTAATCAAGTTGAGCATCAATGTTCTTTGTTTTTGCTACATTTCCCACCATCTTTTGTTTTCTTAACTTCAAAAAATGTGGCAGATAGAAAATCATATTGAGTCTCCTGATTTGTACATTGGGGTAATTAAGCAAAGGAAATTCTCCATTGGAGCAGAGAAGCCATTCCCAAGAACTTGTATTGCTTATCACGGAATTGTGGGGTATGATATGAATCTCTTCTCTCATGTAAATCTTCTACCTCATCAATATTAATACTTCTCTAAATTCATCTAAATGTTTTTTCCTTTATAGAAAAAGGCTGAAGTGATAGAAGATATTTTGCTGCAAGTATCTATTAGTGTACTATAGGTTATAATCCCCCATTATTTCATCCACTGTGTAACACCTTTTCTACTGATTTGCTTGTCAGACCCTGTCAGTGTAAACTCAGCCACAACTGAGTAGATACATTGAACAAAGGGGATGATTGTCTAATTAGATTGACTGTAGAGGTAATTTAACTGATTATTGATTGTTTATAACTGGTTTGAGACGATTCTGACCTCATTTGGAGCTGTTCAGTAACGATCCTAATATCTTCTGGGTAAAGTTTTGCAATATGATAGATTTGAGTCTGTTAGGGTCTATTGAATTGATGAAAAAATTTTGAAAGATAAAAAATGGTTTTCTAAAATAATTTTTAAGAGGAAATTAAATTTCTAAAATTTATTTTATTAGCTCTGAGTTAGTACGGTAGGGGACTCTTAGATAAAATTTTTGAGAAAATTCATATGTGAGGAGACATTTAATAATATTATATTAAAAAAAAAAACTTGTTTTGGGGCAAAGAGACAAGAATTAAGGCAGAGACAACTGATGTGACCCATATCATGAAACAACAAGAAGTCACTTTTTATGATAAACCATCATTTCACTCCCTTTTCTAATATCTCTTTAAATATGGATCCTTCATCTTGATTTGCAAGGACAAGACTTGATCATTGATTTTTTTCAATATCTTCAAAAGTAAACTTAACCTAACAATCAATCTTGCCCATCTATTAAAAAATACAAGGATGTACCCAAGCCATTGGATCTTTCCTTTTTTCAAGAAAATGACAAAAATTCCTTTTCTCAAAAAAGGAAAGATCCAAATGAGAGTCTTGTACCTTAAAGCTCCCTCAAAATTTTCACTTCTCCATAAAACTGCCACTTTTCCCTGCTCATTGGCCACCATTTTCATCCTCTCCTTCCCCTCCCATTTCTCTCCATTCTTAAACTGCTCTTTGGTTTGGGAGAGTCTTATAAGGTGAGTGTTGAGAAACCACCATTTTTGTACCACTTTTTGGAGATTTTCAAGGAATATCAAATGAGCCTTTGAAACAAGTCATTGGACATTCATTTGGAGATCATTATCAACAAGCCTAAGAACTTGCATAGGAGACCCCATAGCCTTAAAGGGTGTAAACGATATCATATGAGAAAAAAGGCATGAGCCCAGTGTCTGTTGCCCCTTTCCTTTAGCTTCTTTAGTTGTTTTGGACTTCAACCACTCATTAAAAGTAAATATTTTTTTAGGTTTTTTTGTTTATTATGCAACTTTTGTAATGAACAATGTTGTGACAAATCTTGTCACTCTATCTAATAAATTTAAATTTATCTGTGAACCTTCGCATAGTATACAAAGTTAATGAATGATTATTAATCAAACTCACAAGATTGAATCATCAATCATCTTTGTATTGTTCTCTTCACTTTAAAATTTTTTTCAATGTCTTTCAACATTGAATCAATACAATGCAACATATAGGGTCCAAAACAAATGTTAAAATGAAATTACTTTTTGAGAGTTGAGACTAGTTCTTACAAACCAACACTTGCTGTCATTGTCAATAATTACTTGCACAACAATTTGCTCTCCAATCTCCACAATAAAACTACCTAGGAGCTCAAATAACTTTTCTCTAGTCTTTTTATAAGCAAAATGAATCAATGTTCTTCACAAACATAAAATTGTTGGACAATTTACTAAGAAATTGACCAATGTTCTATTTTTTTTTATCCTTTCACGCATCTTATATATTTGAACATAAAAAATTTTCTTTTTTCTCCATAACTTTTACATTTGTTTTATATATTCTAACTCTTTTTTAAGAAGAGAAACTCTACACTCATGATAGTTAGGAAGCTTTAAGTGTGAGCCATAACTTTCAATAACTTCAACCATTAACTTCAAGCTTTTTGAATGCATAACATTGAAAACAATTCCATTCCCAAAGAAATCGCTGTATATACTGATGTGTTCTTGTTTTTACCTCCTTGTCATAAGTGTCTGTTCATTGATAAGTGTACCAATTAAAAAGTAAATATTCGATATTTTAGTTTCTGAAATTTTAAAAATGTCATGTTAGTTCTTAATTTTCATGTCTGTCAACATTTTAATCCCTAGACTTAGACATACCATTAATAGATGGTTATGGAATGCTGACACGTTAAAACTAGAGAAGGTTTAGGCAATACAAGAAACTGGAGGCGGGTAACATGTTGAAGGATTATCTAATTAAATGGAAGGGATTTGCAGCTGAAAACTCTACTTGGGAGGAAGAATTTTGTATGAGGAGTCAATTTCCTCATTTCAGCCTTGAGGACACTACTGTTTCAGCAGAAAGTATTGTTGGGTTGTTGGCTCACGTGATAAACTAAGGGAAGGGGATCACTTATTGGATCCTTTTGAGAGGCCCAAAGTGTGGAGGGTATATGTGAGAAAGAATAAGAGTAACGAGAAAAAAGAATTCAATGCATGAGTTAGTTTGAAGGGGCATTATGAGAGTGAGAGGTGGTGTGTATGGTGGCACAGGGAAAAAGTAAGTTGTTGCATTCTGTTAGAGGGAGCATAATTCTAGTATTTATTGGGATTTCTGTAGGAGCCATAGGCTTAGGTTATGTGTACTCACCTTTTTCTTATTTGTATTCAATAATACTTGCATTTTGGTTTCCATCAACAATCATATAAGATAACTGGTCATATTGCAATACAATAAAAAAATTTTTTAGCTTGATAAGTACTTTATGGTTGCAAATAACTCTTGATGTTCTTCTCCACTTTAATACTTAACCTGTATTCTATGATTAACATTTTCATTATTCTATAGAATCGATTCCAAATACCTAAACTTGGAAACTTGTGGAATCATGTTAATTTCCCCACCGGAGATTGACTAATATAGTCTTACCAATTCATTTTACCCTTTTGGGGAATCATTTTCTATTTTGATCAATCATGGCAGGATTGGCAGAGTGTTTTATTATATCACATTGTGCTTCATATTCTTAGATGTTGAGTGTTTGGAACTGGAAGCAATCTTCTAATCGGTTAATTGTTCTTTGGTGTATGAACAATTTTTTATTCTGAAGTCAAATTCTATTTAAAAAGTCATTTATGCATGATTTTCCACTTTCTTTTCATGCTATCCTATGTGACATATAGATTCTGCCAGACTGAAATACAGGCACACACAAGACTACTGAAGAATTAAAATTATAGGCTAAGTTTGTGGTATTATTTTATCATTTAAATAATTCTTTTGAAGTTGCTTCTTAAGAAAAATGGTTCCTAGAAGAAAAGAAAAAAGATGCTTCTAGTCTGTTGACATTTCCAACGAAATTGGTATGAGGTTGAAAGCTAATTTTGTTCCCTTCTTTATCGTAAATTTATTGGTCTACTTGCAATCCTTGGTCTTTAAAAACAGACAAGGTAGTTCCCAGCCTCTGCTGAAATTGTCCCAATCAGTGTCATGAGGTTTAGGGCCATTTGATTTTCTCCTCTCTTATGAAATCCCCTACTTCCCTACTCTTCCCGGTTTTTATAAATAGATTATTGTAAACAACCCTGTTAAAAGAAAAGGCTAAGTTCTATTGTTTTTGACAGAGGTGATGAAGAGTATTTATATGTTGAAGGTATTGGCATCCGAACAGGAGATTTCTTTCAGTTCTACTATGCAGATCCTGATAATGCCTTGGCTTCATTAACGGAGGTCCATAGTGCCCTCAAGAATATTGAACCGGAAAAAAATTCTGAGAGTTTCAAGGGCAATGGGGACAATGCTAACAATGTTTTTGGGGGTCTTATTTTTGCTTGTTACGGCCGTGGTGAATCATTCTTTGGACGTCACAATGTTGATAGCTCCCCGTTCTTGGAGAATTTTCCGGGAGTTCCATTGGCTGGAATGTTTTGTTGTGGAGAATTGGTGCGTCCTTGTACCCCTTTGATTGGTCAATGTCAAGGAGCAAGCCGCCCTAGTTGCTGTTTGCATGTTTACAGCAGTGTTTACTTAGCAATGTCATATACTCCTCCCTCTGTGGAATATTAGATGCTGTTCATATTTTCTTTTCAAAATGTATTTTTCTAATTTAGGGAATGGATCTGACTATCTTTAAGTGTGTCAAATTGTATTTAATGATTATGGAATTTATGCTGTGGAATATATGCAGGTTTTTAATTACCTCAATTACATTATGAAACTGCACATCTTCTGATGCTCAAGTTCTAGAGGTGAGAAGCATAAAAGGACATAAGTGATTGTTTTTCTGTGAACATTGTTACCAAAATTGCTTGAGTGCTTTAGTTAAACAGTTTGGGGTTAGCTGCTGCATTAAGTGATTCTTACTTTTGCACCACCATTTCTTTCTATTCACTTTACCTTTATTATTTTGACTTTCGGGTTAATACCTTTTGAAAACGAAATTCTAGAAATAATTTTATACCTTTTATAAGTTAAATTCTGGAAATTACTTCTGAAAATTAAGTTTACGAGTGATATACAAATTGTTTTTGAAAAATTTAGTTTGTAGAACATGTAGAATATATTTTTAAAATTTAAATTTTAGAATTCATAATCAAAAGAGCAGTGCAAATAGTTAAAAGATGATGGAGGAAAAAATATTTTTTTCACAGAAATTATGAATATAATTTAACTCCATGAAGTTTGTTTTTGCAATTTATATTCATGAATGTATTATATAGCCTCATCCTTTGAATTCTGTTCACAGGCCATGTATTAATTATGAGTGAGAATGGAGCTTAACATAATTTTGTAGTTTGTAATATATGTTAATCAATAGTTATAAGTGTGTTAAAAAAAAGTGTAGAGGGTGTGTTGTTAGTATTTACTTAACTTGATCAAGAATGAGTTCGTTCAAGTTACGTAATTGGGTTAAAATACGTTACATATAAAATTAAACAATTGTTAAATTAAATTTAAAAATTTAGAAAATCTTGATTTATATTCAAATAATATGATTCATCAGAAATCACATTTAACAAAAAACACATCAAAATATTAAAATATAAATATTTTGTAATATATTAGATTGGGTTGGATGAACTTCATTTAATTGTAAAAAGACAAAACTGATATTCGATCCCAAAATTTCATATATGATTTGTGCGTCATGGAGTTTGTCGGTCAATGACATTAATTATGGCTGCAATAAAGAAGTGATAAAACTTGATGGACAACATTGGCATGTTTAAACTTAATATTTTTATTTTGTTAAAAATATCACATTTCACTTTATTATTATTTAATACTATTAAAATTAATCTCACTATCACTATTTGCTCTCGTTAAATTTAATTTATGTTTTTACTAACAAATAAACACTTCATAAAAAAGTAACTACAAGAAAAACCACACATAATTTAGCCACTGTTTTATCAAATATATAAGAGGGAGTAATAAAGAAGAATGCTTGATTGGTAGTTTTAAGTTACAATATTAGCTTTAAAATGAAATTACGAATAGTATCACTTTAGTGAGAAGTGCTTCAAAACCGTCCATACATCAATTCAACTCCCACACTTACCAAAAAGATGGAAAATAAGAATATAAAAAAGAAGATTAGAAAAAGGAAAAGCAGAAACAGTTGTCACAACCTTCTCGTCGATCTTTTACATACCCGCAATATTCAAGCTGTGGGAAGGAAATACTTTTAGTAGGTAGATCAGTTCATGACTCTTTCATTCAAAGCTCAGTCTTGGATCCTGCAATTCAGTGCAGGGTTCTAAGGCGTTCAAATAAGTTACAAAGAGATTAAATGAATATGTTTTGAACTTTTGTCCTACCAACTATAATACTTAATGATTTATGCACCCCAATTTCGTTTAACTAAATGATTTGCTAGCTGACCTTGGAAATGCATCGCCTGCCATTGGGATATTCCAAGCCATGCAACTGTAATTATACAATAGAAACAGAACCAAATGTCAAATTTGGACAGTGCACACAATAATGTAAAATAAATAAATAAATAAAAATAGAAAGCCTAAATTAATCAGCTCAATAAATAATAAAATAAAATTTACTAGTGTTACCGAAGCTCACTTTTTCCTGAAGATGATTGTTATACTCATGTAGGGCTCTAATCTGGATCAAGACAAAGCAAATATTAATTTTTATGCATGAACATTTTACAATTTAAATATGCGTGAAGTTAATTCTAAACTTAGTAGATATATATAATAATTCAAGTTTTAAAATTTGTTCAGTAATGGGTATTCCCTCATTTACACATTTATCAGGTTAAAGTTCGGACTAATTTTCCTTATAATCTTACCCTTTTCTTAAGCATGGTCTTGTTCTCAGCATTGACGTGTCTCTGTCCGGGAAAAACAAATTAATTCAAGTTAGACAAATGTGAATGAAGTAGCAATAATCATATTACTTTGATCTTTTCTCAATGATAAACTGCTTTTCCATTTTAATTCATTATCCATTCCTTCTGTGAAACCGGGTATCGTTGATTAGAAATGGAGAACACAATTCATATACCAAACTACTTTTTTTACCTTTCTAAATATCATGTAATTATGTAACAGGAAGCTTTCATCCATATATGTACCATTTTGGAGTTGATGCGTTGAATTCCAATACTCAGTTGTCGCTCTAATTGATTCAATTCTTTCATGCCCAGTGCTGACAAATCCTCTCCTGCTAAATGCCTAATAAGAAGATGCAGTGGTAAATAATGATGATGATAATAATAAGATCATGGAATGATAATTCCTTTTGCATTGAAACGTACTTTAATCTTGCTTCCGTGTTCTCTATCGATCTTCTTAGTTCATCAATTTCAATCCTCCATGTCTTTCAACAGTAAAAACATTCAGCAATTAATACTAGAGGAATTCAAAAAAGACAAAACTTAAGTGTAATTACTAAGTCTTGATGATGTTATTTGTCAATCAATTTTAGACTTTTATTAAATGTAAATGTTTTATTGAAAAAATCAAATTTATTAATTGGTAAACAGTACAGACAACACCAATAAAACAGCATTTAAACTTTCTTCATACAAAAATTGGAAAAATATGGATAGTGAAAATTAACAATTCAAACTAGCAATCAATGTATACTTCAGTCGATTGCACTCCTCTCATCGGTTTTTAACGATGAACATGTGTATATGATTCAAAAACACGCAGCAGATGACTGATGTGCATTCCAAAAATCAATACCTATGCTTAGATTGGTGTAAAAGGAAAGGTATCAAGTGAAATTGAATGAAATTAGGGTTATGTCCCGTTGTTCGAATTGTTTAAACTACAATGAAATAGAATTGAACCTAATAGAATATATTTCTTTCGATTTCATCTTATACACTTGATTTCTTTCCTTTCAACTTGGGGTATAAGATGGAACCATCTACTGTCATAAAATATTTAATTAATTTGAAGATAAATTTATTCTATTTATTTTATTTCATTAATAATTTAAGAACAAAATTATCTTATTTTATTCTTTTCCTTCTTTCTCATCCAATTTTATTTTATCTATGCTGAGATATTTAAATATAAAATTATATAGTTAATGTCACTAAAAATTTCAAAAACAGTCTCTAAAAAAGACAAGTTCAAAGTAATTTAAGCTCTAAGTCAAATTTACTACAAGACATGGAGGTTTAAGAAATGAAAATGAAAATGATTGTTACAGAATCTACCTTCCGTTTCATCATACGTAAACCAAAAGTATAAACAAGACAAAACCCAAAAAAAAAAGTAAAAAGTATCTTCATACAAAGATGAGTTTAAAAAAAAAATATCAATAAAATAAGTATAACAAATAAGATTTGACCTTAAAATTTTATTATCAAGGAAAAGAAATGAGGAAGAATCTCTCTATAGAAAAGATTTTTTCCTATATAAGTCATTACTTTGAAGAAGAGACCATTAACGAATTCTCAAATTTATAACCCTTTAAAATTTTCTAAGCTTAAGAAACTCACTTTTTAAATCTTTTATAATCTTTCTTTCAATATTTTATATCAGTCTTATCTTATTATTTTTATTTCTATAAATTATTTTTCAATAATTTTTAATATTTTACTTTTTGCTATATTATTTTAAATCAGGTCAAATTCGTCAAATTCAAATTTCATGTTCATTAAAAGTGATAAATTTTTTTTTAAATATTACCTTGTTACGTTAAAAACTTAAAATATTGAGTGTTCTAGTTAGCAGTATTTATTTAATAATTTTTTATATAAAAATTTGATCATAATTTTTTAAAATAAATTGTAAAGAATTTATTTGGCAAGTAATTAACCCCCAAAAAAATATAAAAATTTTATATAAATAATAAATTATTTTCATAAACTACTAACATGCAGATTATGAGGCCTTAAGCATGTATAGCATTTAAAAAATTTGCACTGCTTAGCTATGATATAAGCCCTCATTGAATAACAAAGAACCCATCTTCAAATAAAAAAATTGTATGCAGTCAGAAAATGAGCAATGCATGCATGATGAGCTAAACCAAACCTTTGTTGTATCTTTCTAGAGTTCTTTTAAGTATTAAGTAAAATAATTTTTTTTAACATGTGCTGAAGACACAAAAAAATAATAATTATAGTAAATTTTTTATTAAAAATAATACAATATCACAAAATTCAATATATTAATAACTGCTGTAATTTTTAATAAAAAATATTCTTTTAATTTCTTAACATGTGTTTTTAATGTATGTTTAAAATATCATAAATAAAAAGTGCATTTATTTATTACCTTGAAAATAAAAATATATTGAATAATTCATTTATTTAACAATTAAAAAATTTGTAGACAAAGATTTACAACTGGTTGCTAAACAAATAATTTTTTAATATATGCAATATTACTTATACATAATACATTTTTATTAAAAAAAATATAGGATTTAATAGTATTCATACACTTAATAGCCTTGAATTCTAAAACTTTTAATAAAAATTTACTATATACAACTATTACACAAATTAAAAAAATTAAAAAAATAAAACAATAAATTTTCTATTGTGTGCCTAAAAACACAAGAAGAACTTATGTATAATATTTTTTTTTATTAGAAATCACATAATAACATAACATTGAATTCTATACATTAATAACGTTAAAGGTTACAACTTATAATAAAAATTTACTATCTATTAATTTCTTAATCTTACGCTGAGGAAAACCGATAGAACAATTATACCTCTACAGTTCCAATGCGATAGATTGTAGAGTGGAAATGGTCCTATGCATGCTGCACCAATCAGAGTAGCGAACATCATCATCATCAAAAGATTGTTATAGGAACATCGAAAATGAACATTAATCAACATAATATGATAAATTATGATTACTGGTGGCTAGCAAAATGGTAAGGTTTTCCTGAGGAAGAGAAGAGAAGAAGGGCAATTTCAGCATCACACAAAACAGAGAGCTCGAAGGCCTTCTTCATCAACCCACTTTCCTCTTTGAGAACGTTACTTTCCTGCTTGTTGGGTTCTCAATTCTCTTCAGCTTCACTTTCCCTCTTTCCATTTCTATGTTGCTTCTGAATTCTGGTTAATATGAATATATTTATATTTGATCCAATGAACTTTTCATCACAAGGGACCAATCAGAATTCGACACACTCCTTCTCACCCAATTGCCTCACTCATCCTGACATGACTACACTACCAAATCATTTTTAAATTTGTGACTTACAATCATTATTAATTCGGGATAATTACAAGATTATAATGCTCCATGTGTTTTCTCACGTGAACATTTTCTTGGATAAAAAATACTCTTATTTTAAATTTATTTTCTAAATCTCTAATCTTCCTTTTTTTCACGAGTAGAAGTATATCCTCTACTGTCACAGTTATAACCATTGCTATCAAATATGTCATTAATTAGGTCAAGCATAACCATTGCTGTCAAATATGTCATCAATTAGACCAAATATCTCCATAATACTAATTCAAGCCACTAAGCCATCATATCCAGTTCTAGTAAAAGGCATACTTGTTCTGGTTTTGATAAAGCAAAATTGAATCTTGCACTAACTGAAGTAAGAGCCTCAAATCCTCATTTTTTAAAGAAAATCCACCATGTAGCTTTGAAAATAAATCATTGACAATGTCGTTATAGAGAAGAACATCTAAATCAAGTTATTGTTCTAAATCAAGTTATTGAAAATAAATCATTGACAATGTCGTTACAGAGGATATATAGATTTTTTTCCTAAAACTTTCTTAAATTGGAATAGCAATAAATATACAAAGATAACAATAGACATCCAAAAATAATAATAATAATAAATGGTCAAATTATTGACTCATGCATTAAATAAATGAATATATACACTTACGAATAAGTGTTTTATCAACAAAAATTTCACAATAAATAAAGATAAAAATTTTCAAGTTGTATAACATTGAATAGGATAGAAAGCTTTGCTACCTCTCATTCGATTTATAACAAACAACTTTCAATATTTTTTATTAAATATAAAAAATAAAGATAAAATTTTAAATGTATTAATTGTTAAATTCTTTTTGTACTCTATATTTATTATTATATCTAATTTTATTTATAAGAAATAACTACTAATATTTTTTATCCTTAATATAAGAAATAAAAAACTAATTTTCAAATGCATTAATTATTAAGTTCTTTTTATACCTTTATTTATTGTAAGTTTGTGTTAATAAAATATTCAACCTTTACCTATAAAAGTAGAGTATTCATTTAACATATAAGATATTAACTTGACCATTAATTATATAAAAATTATATGAAAATTTCTGTAATTATATATAAATTTATAACATATAACTTTTTTTTATTAATTTAAATGAATTAAATTCTTATTTTTTATAACTAAGATTGAATTGTAGTATAAGATTTGTGTTAACAAATACTTTTTCTTTATCCACGAAAGTAAATACATTCATTTATAATATATTAATTTGAACTCGAAATGACCTAACCTAACAGGAAAATCTCAATTTATTGGACCTTTTTAAGTATTTATATTTACAACACACGACGAGAGGTAGTATATTCCGAGGCAGACAACAACTACCTCCCGAACATGTAAGAGACCAATATGTAGGTATGTACCATTTTAATCTACTTTTAAATCTTCATCTTGTTTATTCCTTCTTACCCGAAGCAACAGAAATGGTTATTCTTACTTCTCATAGCGACTTGAAATTTTGACGGCTCACATTTTACAGTGACACGTGAAAAGTTCATATATCATTCACCTGATGTTTCCTTCTTTTATTTACGTATTCCAACATAAAAGGAATAGCCGACATGCACGCTTGCAATTGCCCCATCTGTAAAGTGTTGAAATTCTTCTTTTCTTCTCTTCTCCTCTCTCTCTCTCTCTCTCTCTCTAGGGTTCCCTTGCTTCTCTCTCCTTTCTCCTCTTTCCCGCTCGCTACCGTCGATCACCGGAATCCTATTTTCCGACCATATTCACCGATTCTCCTTCCAAGTCATTCTGTTTCAAATCGGAGCTGTAGTAACCTAGCTTGTATGACTCTCTTAGACTTTGATTTTCACTTTTTGTTTCTCTATTCGATTTCTCGTGAACTCATCACTCTGCTTTTGTTGCAGCGGTATTGGAACGGAAAGGAAGGGAATATGGCAAGTCAAACTAACCTCTCACGAAAGAGTATTTCGTCTTCGAAGAAACCCTCTGAATCAGGAGCGCTTCACTCTAATGCTCGAAAATCTATTTCGTCTTCGCGACCCATGTATGTTGCTCTATCGTTATTCCAAATTGTTGATATTCTCTGATAGAATCTTTCCTTGTGCTTCCGCGCTTAAATTGCTGAACATTTAATTTGATTCTTAAACCTTTTTAAAATTCTTTTTTATTTAATCCAGATTGAGCAGTGTATTTTACTATTTTTAAGAATCCAAAATCCTTTTATCTTGTATACGTTTGATGATTTCATCTACTCTCTGTTTATTATTTAATCATGATAATTTGAAATATTATGAATTTGTAACAGAAGCTATTCTTGTGGTCTTATTATGTTTTTCACTTTTGGGAGCAGCTATTCAGGTTATAGTATACAGTGCCATAATTGCAAAAGTCTTGCCTGATTGGTTTGGTTGACAATAATGTTAATAAAGGGCTTTGACTTTGATGGCGTAGTGGTTGGGATCAGTTTCTATGCTGCAATCGTCGACTTAACTTGATTGGAACTCTTCTTTTAATATCATTTTCCTAATATAAGTTCTCTTTACATGAGGGCTTATGCCATAAATTTTGACAGTAAACTTTCTTGCAATAAGCTGAAAAGAGCATATGGGAGCTATAAACTATGTCCATCAGCGTCTTTCAAATGCGCTCATAGTCCATAATAACACTGTGTTTGTGGACTGCACAGAAAATATGAGCTGTTGAGCCTCAAAGCAAATATGGACTCTATCTATCCAAGAATTTTCCTCTTCTCCCTTATAATTTTGATTCAGTTGTCCGCTACAGAAGTATATGATCATGATTCATGACCTGAGTATCTATATAAGAATCTTCATTCTTTAATCACATATTTTTATAACAAATTAGTTGACTTCTAAAGGGTTGACTAGAGAAGCTTGAATTCATTTCATGAGTTCTTAAATGCACTCAATTAGATTATTATTTTTGCAAATTTATGATAAAGTGTCTAAGAAGAGAAGATAAAACAGTGAAGGGTTTATCAATTTAAATCATGGGCTGTTGCCTGGTTTGTACTTGGATTTGGAACAGGGTATTAACAGGTGAGCGAACAGTGAAATCATTGCGACTTACAAAGGCCCTGACTGTACCTGAAACAACAACTGTCTATGAAGCTTGCCGTCGGATGGCTGCCCGCAGAGTGGATGCTTTATTACTAACTGATTCTAATGCTTTGCTCTGCGGAATCCTCACAGACAAGGTATGACGCAAACTTGTTTTTCTCTCAAATTAACCAGAAAGAAAGGAAAGTATTGAGACTTTTCCTGGATTTCTGCAGTTGTCTCTTACATAGCTTCCTGTCCTATTTTGTGATTAAAGGATATTGCAACAAGAGTTATTGCCAAAGAGGTTAATCTTGAAGATACACCTGTTTCCAAAGTTATGACAAGGAATCCGGTATTTGTCCTTTCTGAAACTCTTGCTGTGGAAGCCCTCCAAAAAATGGTGCAAGGTTGGTAGTGTATATAGAGACACTCAACTTTTCAATTTTGTTGCTAGTCTGTATCTTGCCTTTTGAATACGGAGCAACTGTTGACAGGGAAATTCAGACATTTACCTGTGGTGGAGAATGGAGAAGTTTTGGCTTTACTTGACATAGCAAAGTGTTTGTATGATGCTATTGCCCGTATGGAAAGGGCAGCGGAGAAAGGAAAAGCAATTGCAGCAGCCGTTGAAGGAGTTGAAAAACATTGGGGAACATCTGGTTCTGGTTTGTAGAGTATTTCCTTTGTCACTCTTGGCTCTTTGATTTCTATGATAGCATACTTGGAAATTGTCACGGGTGTAGTTAGCTTAATAGTTTTTACGCCTAGGTTTTATTTCATACTAATTTGATCTTTGCACAGAGTCCAATACATCATTCATTGAGACTCTTAGGGAGCAGATATTCAAGCCATCACTGTCTACAATCATTCCTGAGAATTCAAAGTAGGTAATACCTTCTGTTTTTTGAGTTGAAGAAAATATTACTTAAATCGAAATCTGTCTGCATGATTCGATACTGTCCAAGTTACTTTAACAGATAGTGGCACTTTTTAGGCTTGTAACAGTTTCACCAACAGACTCAGTTCTGACAACAACAAAGAAGATGGTTGAACACCGCACAAGTTGTGCTGTTGTGGCAGTTGACAGTAAACCCCGTGGCATCTTTACGTAAGTTTATAGCCATTTACAAATTTGACATTGCTGGCAGTCTCGCAATCCCTTTTGCTGGAATGTTCCTTTTGCTTTACCCCCAATTGTCAAATTGTTGTTATGTATGCTTAGATCAATTTTGATGTCTGCATACACATTTTCAGTTCAAAGGATATCTTGATGCGGGTAATTGCACAAAATCTTCCTCCAGAGTCAACTCCTGTGGAGAAGGTACCTTGTTTTATATTTACATTGTTTAGAAGAAATAGTTTACTTTTGTCTCCCTTTTCCATTCTTTGATTTTGTAACATCTAGATCTAGTAATGTTTAAGATCATATATTTCCTATCATGTTTTAAAAAAAAAAAACATTGGTCAGTCTGAGTGTTCATCCTTTTCTTGTTGCTCTTATTTGATATATACGCAACAAAACATGCAGGTCATGACTCCAAATCCAGAATGCGTAGTAATTGATACACCAATTGTTGATGCACTTCACACTATGCATGATGGAAAATTTTTGCATCTTCCTGTGGTTGATAGAGGTAATGAATGATATATGGGGAAGACTGAAGAAGTTTGTGTATCAATATTTCTTTTGACTTGGGTTGGGTGGTTGAAAACAGATGGCAGTGTAGTTGCTGTGGTTGATGTGATTCATGTCACTCATGCTGCTGTGGCGACAGTAAGTCAGGTGTGCTATCTATCTTGGACTGTGTTGACGCCCTACTGTGGTTGAATCTTTGTTCTATGAAAATGGGATAATTTAACATAGCTTTTAGCATGATTCTTGTTGACAAAATTTTGTAACTTTCCTTGTCCTTGGTTTGGTTTTTTTGATATTGTTAAACCAGATGCAAGTTTGAAACTACACTTTCTGAACGGTTAATATTTCAACATAAATGATGTGTAGTTCTAGAATATGCATTTTGTTCTAAATCTGGCAAGATCCTACTTCTGTTTTGGTCATCACCCATGTATTTTAGGTCTTTGGGAATTATGAATCCGAAAGCGTTATTAATTTATTATTCCCCTACTACAAATGATTAATCTAAGGCAACTAATTTAAATCCCTGTTGTTTCATATATAAGATTTTCTTAAGAGTACATGATTGGATGATAAGAAGAGAAAGGAATGTGAAACTGAAATATGATGGACCAAAACATCTGCAGTTCCCAACAGTTTAGGACCAACAAATTTAATAACATGATGATTGCTGCATTTTAATGCACCAATGAAGGGTGTGGTGTGGCCTCCAAATTGTAGCTTTCAACTTGAAAAATATAATGGTGAAGTCATCTAGCTCAAACCCAAGGGGTGGGAAAAACATCTTTTCTTTCTCCGGTAAATATGAAGCTTCTTTTCATAAAACCATGTATTTGTGCATCATAGCCAAAGATAAAATTGAACAAGATTCAACTATTTTTCCTGAAAAGTATATCATTCTATCCTTGATTCTTTTACTAACAAAAGTTAGAACGAAATGCTGATGTTAGTTGTTAAAGGGAAAACACTGTGCTGCCAGAATTCCTTTTATATATAATTTCTCTGTTTTTTAATGATGGTGCCTTTTCCCCCACTAATTAGGTTGGGAACAATGAAGCTGCTACCACCTTGATGCAAAGATTTTGGGATTCAGCCATGGCCCTAAATCCAAATGATGATGACGATGATACACGAAGGTTATATATGCATTGAAGTTATTTGAAAAAATATTTCCAATTTTTTATGTACTAACACAGACTTTGATTATATATCAGTGACAGTTCCTTGAAAGTGGCTTCTGAGGGAGGAGAAACAGGGAGATCCATTCCATATCTTACATCAAGCATGCCCAATACATTTTCCTTCAAAATACAAGATAAGAAGGGCAGAATGCATAGATTTACGTGTGGTATGCACACTATCACATGCTACTTATCAGATTTTTATCTTCTTTTTTTCCTACTATCTGACAGCATATAATGATGGTTTCAGTAAATGCTTATACCCAGTCTTTGAGTCTCTGAAATGATTGGGTTGCATGTGCATTGATAGGTAGGGCTGTGGATGGTAGACTATAGTAGTATTGAATAGGCATACTCGTCTGCTTGCTTGGGCTTTTGTCTTAAATAAGTAATGGATTTTTGTTTTTGGAAAGAGAGAGAGAGGGGGGGGGGGGGTGTTCTGTATTGTTTTCTTCTTTTTTCTTGGATTGCTGGTTTTCTTTTTAAGAAGGTTTCTTATTTTTCCTTCTATTTATTCTCAATCAAGAAAAAGAGGATAGAATAACAGCACTTCTATATTTTCTCTATGTAACTTATTCTTGCATGGAGTTACCTTATTTCACAAAATATAAGTAGAAAACTATCAGTTGAGTGGTTGCTTGCAATTTCAGATACCCGGAGCATGACTGACGTTATGACTTCAATCCTTCAGAGACTTGGTGATGATATTGACCCTACCAACCTTCCCCAAATTCTGGTACTTCTAAAGACATTATATTTATACTGTTGAGGTTTAGTTGATGTGTTACCCGCTTCTCCTAAGAAAAGCTGGCCAATATTTGTCTTTGTAGTACGAAGACGAAGATCATGATAAAGTTGTATTGGCTTCAGACAGTGATCTTGCAGCAGCTGTGGATCACGCAAGGACAGCTGGTTTGAAGGTATAGTAGATATGTTTGCTAGGCCTGTATCCTGAATTTTCTTTTTAATTTTTTGAAGAGGGTGTAGATTTGTTGATCTGAAGGAAATCTTCATTTAGTGCATGATAGGATATGATGGGTCTTTCTTTTTTGGTTTTAATTTTAGTTTTATATAGGATCACAAATATCAAAAGGGAATAGCAAACTTTAGGCTTACCAAAATTGGACTTATGGTGCAAGGGGCCCTGCCTTAAAACTTTTGTTTACAGAAGGGCCGTTTGTAGATTTTGAACTTGACATTTATGGTAAAGGTATTTATATTATGGGCCTCAAAGGGAGTTTAACTTCAAATTGATGAATTTTGTAGGGATTGAAATTGCATTTAGACTCCGTAGGAGCCGCTGGTAAAGCGAGAGGTTCTCGTTCCGGAAATTATGCTACTTCAGATGCATGGGCCTCAGCATATAGTGCCGTTGCTGCAGGAGCTGCACTTGTTGCTGGCTTAGGCTTACTAACGTACTTGAAGCGAGTTTGATTAGAGGAAGAAGCCAGACTTTTTTAGTTTAGAGGCCAAGCTGAAGTCAATTGAAATTTTGGAGGGCACCGCTTGGCATGTTTATCTTCTGAAATTTTTTACAACTACATTTATATATACGAGGAAAATGTTAAAAAGCATTTTAGCGTTTTGGTATTGCGCTTTCTGAAAATTGGGATGGGGTCATCCCTCGCTGCTTGTAATTTTAGGTTTTGCAGTGTCATCAACCCTGGAGATTGTGTACAAGAACAAACGGCATATAGCAAAGTTGCTATCCATTTTTTCCAGAAATTATAGCTCATAAATCAATTGATCAGGATTGAGCTCATCGGGAATAATGATTTTTGTGATGATGATGTTTGTAATTTATCAATAAAAATTTGAGTAATTTGCAGTACTGCTGAGTTATTAACAACTGATAAGAGTCAATGTGTATAATATGAAAATAAAGGAGATTACAGAACAGGTTTTGGAACACATTACAAGGTCCAGTTTCTTCTTGAAAGAGTTACTCATGAAAACCATACGCTGAATTAGTGCATATGCAAGTTTGGTTTATAAGATTATGGGTCAGCTTAGATTAGTTTCAAATTTATGAAATCTTTTCATTAATTAATATAAGTATTCGATTCCAAACATGTAAAAAGTTTTACAAGTGTTATAAATAAATTTTAATTTATTTATTCAAGTTTAATTTGATTATTTTTTATTTTGTATTTTTTATCGATAGAAGCGTTCATTAAAAAAATTATCTAGATTGAGTCAATTGTTGTTTTAATCAGTCTTTTTTTATAAAATTCTTTTTGTGCTATATAGTAGTATACGTACGTGTAGGTATTATGTAATGTGTGGAGGCAGAGCCTGAGAGTGAGCGGAACATTTGGTGACCGTGAGGACTGACAGCACAACATTGTTAGGCCTGGAACTCTCCATCATAAAATAGAGTGTGGCCCATCTCACCCTCTAATTTGCAGTCTCCTCGGTTTCTGGGCCCTGTTGGCCCGTCCTCACATCGTAATTTTAATGATATCTCTTCTCTCACACAAAAAAAGAAATGCCTCTCCCCTTTTTCATCCACCTTTCTTTTTAAGAACATAAAAAAATCAAAAGTAAAAGGCATAGCGTGTCACAGACACAGTAATATCACACATCTTTGAGAACCAGCACCGACAGCATCCCATTCCCAGGCACAGCCTTGGTCGTTAAGTATGAAAATTGACATTTTCTTTTGTTATTTTCTCGTCTCACGGGCTCCCAACACTAAAAAATAAAATAAAAATTTACAGTTTCTCTTCACATGCAACCCTTTGTGCTTACTCAATTGCCCACCGATTTGCCTCAAATATAATATAAAATGCGAGGGGTCCCTGCAGTCTATACAATTTCTTCATTCGTCCCCTCAAACGCTTCCATGTTGCCCGTTTCCACTTTCCACAGCCTCCCTTTTTTTATTTTAATTATTTTATCTTAATATAAAAGAAAGCAGTACATTCAATCTGATATGGGCAGGGAATAAAGTTTCGTTTTTGTTTTGGGCTTACCTTTATTCTGAAACAATTATGCTGTTTTAGCAACAGTTTTTTATTTTTATTTTTCTAATTTATAAAAAAGGTATGCAAATTTAATATATAAATATTACTTTTCATTCGAAAATGTTATTTAATATTTAATTCCTTCTCTCTCTTTTATTAATCCATGGTGATAAATTTCAGGTTGATTTCGGCTTTCACACTTGAATATCATCATTTAAATTGAAATATATTTCAATACCAACTAGGCAGAAATCGACTTCCTTCGTCACGAGAATATTATATTTATACAGACAATTGTATACATTATTTAATTTAATATCCAGATAACTTAATTATTTGATTATGATTATATCACTTATTTGTACAAAACGATTTTTTTTTTCACGAGAAAATATAAGTTAAAAAAGGACAAAGAAAACAAAAATAAAATAAAATATGAAGAAGCCATTCAAGATTCACGTCCTTCAAACTACTACGATCTTAGGATTCTAACGCACGTCATTGTTTGTTCTTGGTCTCGTGAACACAACTCACTCTACTACGCGACAAAATTATTCTCCAATCACATCCATGAAATTAATAGACTGCTTAAAATGTAACAAAACAACATATAATTTAAATTTACCAAAAACAAGTATAATTACAAAGCTAAACCTCCATTTGTCAATTATTCTATATCTCATGTTAAAGGTCACTTGTATTGATATACATATTTTTAGAAATAATTAATTTTTTTAAAATATTATAATTTTACAAAAATATTTCTATTAAAACTATCATTGAAAATTATCGTAATAGTTAGTTGATAACAATTGTTTTTATTTAGGTTTGATAAAATTTTAGAAAATGTAAAATTAACAATGAAAGATAATTTAAAATAAAGTACGAGAAAAGTTGTTAACAATCATTCAAAAAGCATTAAGTATAATATATGAATTTTTATCTTTTTTTTTTTATAAATAGGTGTCATTTTAAATTACTTCAATTTAATATAAAAATTATTCAATTAAAATTTTATAATATTTTTAAAAATCTTTCTCTTAGATGCAAATAGAAGTAATTTAATAATTTAAAATTACTCTATCCAAATACAACGAGTAAATAATAGAGTTAAAACTAATTTGAGTAAACTTCTAGAGAAATTATTGTAAGAGAAAAAAATAATATAAAAAATTCATAAAATATTTTTTATAAATTAAAAATAATTTATGTTTTTCTATTCTTTTTAAATATTTCATATTTAATTTTTTTAAATATAATAAAATAATTTATTTTTAATTTATTTTTAATTTATTATTTTTTATACTGAGTTTTTCTCTTATATAGATTTATATAAAAATTTACCGAGATTGAATCTTATTATAGTAACTAGTTGAAAAAATAATTTCTATTAAATAAATATATTATTTAAAAATTAATGTTTATTCAATATTATGTGTGATTGCATTTATAAAAATAATATATTAATATTAATAAAAAATTAGTTATATGTGATACATTTAATATATATTTTAAAAATATATACAATAATAAATAGTTAAATTGATAATTAATATATTAAATAAATGAAAATGTGTTTGATACGATACTTATAAATTTGAGAAGATATTATATACTCTATTCAAATTATTAAAATTCATTCAATTTTTTAAAATTTAAAAATATTAATATTTTTTTAAATAAATAACTAATTTTACTGTCTATTACTATAAAATCAATTGTAATAATCATTTTAAAGAGAATATAAAATATTTTCTTAATTTATAAGATACCATAAAAATTATCAAAAAATTATATTAATTTATATAGGTCAAAGGTAAGTGCATTATTAACACAAATCTCATAATAAATAAAAATATGAAAATAATTTAATAATTAATATATTTTAAAATAAATTTTTATTTTTTTATATTTAGGACAAAAAATAAGAATAGTTATTTTTTATAAAAAAAAGACTAGAAGGAATATTAAAAAATAATTTATGTAATATTCTCTCGAAAAGATGTGATAAAAAAATTAATAAATAATAATATAACAATTAAAGTTATCAATGCATATAATTAATAATTTAATATAATTTTCAATAAAAAAATATTATATATCAGTTACTATTGTGTATACTTCAACAGGCTAGAAAAGTTATTATTATATTACTAAATAATATGTGATTTTGTTAACGTAAATTGTATAATAAACTAAGACATAAATTTTTTAATAATTGATATTTTTAAAACAAGTATTTATTTTTTATAATTTAAAAATAATAATCATAAATTAAAAATATTTTTAAAATAATAAATAATATGAAATAAATAAAAAATGCTTAAATAACGTCTGGTCTAATATAAGACAGGAAAAGTATACAATGACAACTAAGAGGTTCAAGCTCTGACAATTGACCATATCATTCGCAAATTGCCAAATTATGAATCAATTTTTGTTGTTGTAAGAAGCATTTTCGTGATTACAAAATCTTAAACCATCGTTATGATGTCCCAAAGAGAAAACCCAACACAAGTGGATATCATGTTAATCTGTCATAATAGCAAAAGTGGTGGCTTTGCATAAACTATTCCCCAAAACCAACGTGTCACAATGAAATAAAATAAAATAAAATAAAATGTTATCTTGGTATATCTTAAACGTGTTATATTTTTTTTATTAATTCAATATATATATATATATATATATATATAATTAATGAAAACAGATTTTATTTTAAAAATAAAAACTTAAATTCTAGAATTTTATATCGATAATAATGTTAAAAATTATATACTCATTTTTTTTACACCACTTAAAGCTTGAAATAATTTTATTTGATCCAAGCAAAATTATTATGAGTAATAAAGTGGACTCGAGTATTTAATAATACTTTTTTTGTGAAATTTAAATAAAATATTATAAGTTAAAAATTATATATTTACTTAAAAATATTATGTATATTTTTTAAAAATTAATTATTAAAATATAATTATTGAGAGAAATTGGTATGGTAGTCTGAGTGTCTCACTCCTGCGGAATGTGTAAGCACTAAAAAAAGGAAGAAGTATTCTGAATAAAAGAAAAGTAAATTGACTGCGCGAAAAAGGAGCACGTAAGAAGCTCGTCGTCAAGTATCGACGCAAAATAATCACAAAACGACACTTTCCACCATTCACATTCCATTAATTGCGTTACTTTTTCATTTCCATTAAAGGTGAGTGAGTGAGTGCGTGAGGCAAAGCACAAAACCAGAACCTGAGCCTTCGCTTTCCTTTACTGTACTCTGCTACTGCTATCTACCTATCTATCTATATATCTATATTCTAACACACAGTGACTGAAAACATTGCCTTCACTACACAAAATATCTTGTTGCCACTGCACTGAACTTTGACATTTGGAATTTTGATTCACATATATATACTCCATTCACTTCTTCCATATTCAGTGTTCAAAAGCTTTTGGATTCACTTCTGCATAGAGTTACCAACCCATTTGCCAAAAGACCCATCTTTGAGGTCAATAATGGGAAGTAGCAAACCCAGATCCTCCATTCTCTTGCTCCTTCTCACACTGTCAAGTGTGTTCCTTTGTGTTTTTGTAACGGCACAACAGGAGCAACCTATAAAAAACGTTGTTGTTTTGGTTATGGAGAACCGTTCCTTTGATCACATGTTGGGGTGGATGAAAAAAGCCATCAACCCATTAATCAATGGGGTCACAGGAGATGAATGCAACCCGGTTTCTACTAAAAATCCAAGGCAAGATTCAATTTGCTTCACTGATGATGCAGAGTTCGTGGATCCGGATCCAGGGCATTCATTTGAGGATGTGTTGCAACAGGTATTCGGTTCTGGTAGTGGTTCCATTCCTTCCATGAATGGATTTGTGGAACAAGCATTGTCTCTGTCTCAGAACCTCTCCGAGACAGTAATGAAAGGGTTTAAACCTGAGTCTGTGCCAGTTTATGCCGCTTTGGTTAATGAATTTGCGGTTTTTGATAGGTGGTTTTCTTCAATTCCGGGTCCAACACAACCCAATAGGCTTTTTGTGTACTCTGCAACTTCTCATGGTTCAACAAGTCATGTCAAGAGGCAATTAGCAAAAGGGTATCCTCAAAAAACCATCTTTGACTCTCTGCATGAGAATCACTTAGACTTTGGGATTTATTTTCAAAACATACCCACAACTCTGTTCTATAGGAATCTGAGGAAATTGAAATACATATTCAAATTCCATCAGTTTGATTTGAAGTTCAAGAGAGATGCTAGAGATGGGAAGCTTCCACCCTTGACTGTGATTGAGCCTAGGTACTTTGACTTGAAGGGCGTGCCCGCCAATGATGACCACCCATCTCATGATGTTGCAAATGGACAAATGCTGGTTAAGGAGGTTTATGAGGCTCTAAGAGCAAGCCCTCAGTGGAATCAAACTCTTCTGATCATTACATATGATGAACATGGTGGATTTTTCGATCATGTGAAGACTCCTTTTGTTAACATTCCTAATCCAGATGGGAACACAGGACCTGCTCCCTATTTCTTCAAGTTCGATAGGTTAGGCGTTCGAGTTCCCACTATTATGGTCTCTCCTTGGATCAAGAAAGGGACTGGTAAGCTGAAAATCCTCATAGTTTATCCCTTTTTAGCTTCTACTCTTTGGTCAAAGGCATTCATATTTTTTTATGATAGAGATGTCAGATAATTGTGTCCTACTAATAGTTCTATCATGAGGACAATGGCAGGTTTTTATTCTATTGGATGCAACATTAACTTTTCCGGGACCATTGTCCTTTCTGTTGCATTTAGTTAGTTGAGTTTTTTTCTAGAGCCTACAGGACGTGCTTGTCCTTTTCCTTGTGTTTTGAGTAGAGTAAGGATTAAGGTATGTTGTTCTGTAGTCATATTAAGTGGACATACTTGACATTGATTTTGAGTAATGTGGTTAAAATGACTTTGGCTTAGCTAATCTCTTTGGCTGCAAATGTTAGATTCTGAAACTTCAACCTGATTTTGATTGGTTTGACATGCCTACTAATTTACTACTTGATCTGGTTTCTCAGTGATAAGTGGCGGCATTGGACCTGCCGCAAACTCTGAGTTTGAGCACTCTTCTATTCCTGCCACCATAAAAAAGATGTTCAACCTTTCCTCAAACTTTTTGACTCACAGAGATGCATGGGCTGCAACATTTGAGCATGTTGTTGGGGAGTTAAGTTCACCTAGAACGGATTGTCCAGGTATCCATTCACCCTTTTTTTTTTTTCATGTCAATTATTTGAATTCCTCAATGGTAATACATTTGAATATGAATTACAACATGATAAACTTAAAAGAGGAATGGCCTGTAAACTAGGACAAGAAAGAAATCAACTTTGACAAGGAAACTTCCTCAATAAAAACCTTATTTATTATGTCATCAAAACATAGTTTTAAGACAGTTTAATATGTGTTTTCCAGTGACTTTGCCGGATGTGACACCTCTGAGGAGCACAGAAGCAAAAGAAAATGCAGGCCTATCCGAGTTTCAGAGTGAGGTAGTTCAATTGGCAGCTGTTCTTAATGGTGATCATTTCTTGAGCAGTTTCCCAGATGAAATGAGCAAGAAGATGAGTGTGAAGGAAGCTCACGAGTACGTGCGTGGAGCTGTTTCAAGGTTCATAAGAGCTAGCAAAGAGGCCATTAAGTTAGGGGCTGATGAGTCTGCTATTGTGGATATGAGATCCTCTCTTACTACTAGATCTTCAGTTCATAATTAACAGAAAACAAAACTCAAAAATGAAAAAGAAAGTTGTGGCTATCACTGTATCTAATTATTATAGTTTTTTGGTTATTTGATAGTTGGTATGTTAGATTTTGATAGGGTTGTGAATGTAAAATGCAAAAGAAGGGGAAGGTGTTTCCTAGAATGCTTATGAGTAGGTCTCGTGAAAGGACGAGAAGTCTCTTAAAGTCTGTGTTTGAAAGAATTTAAAGAAACAAAATGAAGAGGGTGATGGGTTGATTAGTAAGTAATTTTTAAATATAAATTCCAATGCTTTTGTACAAAGTACAAACCCATATGATTATGGAAGAATAGACAAATGATAAGCATACTCTTTTACTGACTGATGTTAATGATTCAACTAATCAATAGCGATGGGAAGTTAATTTTGTATAAATTCATTTCAGCTGGTTTAAATTGTAATACAGTCTGCATGAACCACGAACCAAATCCAACAAAAGTATTCGAGACAATTTAAAAATTCTTTACCTATGCAAGAAACCTGTGCTGGTCGTACTCGATAAAGCACCAATCAAAAAATTTCACTCACTGATTAAGAGTAAATGCATATAAAGTACAAATAAAAGAAATACTTTTGCATAATTAAGTTGTATAATTTATTCTACAATGAAAAAGTGGTAGGAAGGAAAAGAAAAATGTGAAATAGAATGAATAAAATAATGAAAAAAATTAAATTATAATTTTTTATAAGAATTTATTATAAAAATACTATAACTCAAATTTAGACTATCATTTAATAAAAAGATGAACAATTTGTAATATTCGATTCATTAAATAACATGAAATTGACCGCTGATTAAATAACAGTGTTTTGAATTTATTGGTATTAGACAGAATGGGATTTCCATTTGCAAAGTAAATTTCCACTTATTCAGCATAGGTAACACTATGATAATGGTATACCAGTGTTATGTTCAAAGGATTCAATCTAATTCTTAGATGGGTTAGGGTCAAAAAGTTGTGCACCAAAAAAAAACCTATTAAATTAAAAGTCCTATAAATAAAAAAAAGCTCACAAGATTAAAATTAGAATTAGTATTTTATGAGTCAAAATACATTTTTATTTATATTCATATCAAATTCAATATAATATTAATTATTATATTTTTATTTATATAAATTTATTAATTAAAATAAATAAAATATTGTTCTCAATTATTGTTAGTGCTATTATTAATATTGTTGTCTATTAAGCCTGGATGTGGACAAATTCTTCATGTGACCTATAGTGAATATAAAATTTAGAAAATAGACTAATCCTTGAATATTAGCAGTCTTTTTATAAACTGTTAATACAAGGGAGAGCAATCTAATTAATATGGTTTTGTAGCAATTAAAAAAGAAATAAATCTTAAACCATGTTAATAATATGATTGTATCTAATAAAAGAAAACAAATCTTAAATGATGATATTATCCATTAAAAGAAAACAAATCTTAAATAAAGAAAAGAAATCTTGAAAGTAAATGAAACTTAAATATACTATCTTGGTGTTGCATTTGCTATTGTTGTCTTCCTTTTTTTTTTTTTTTTTTTTTTATTTTGTTGACCCACAAATGTGTTCACAAGAACACATAGTTACTACCCTACTCAACTTTAAGCTTGTCCTAAAGTTCAATTTTGGAAAACTTATTAGAAGTTATTAAGTAATTTCCATGTTGCATCAATGTACTAAGAGTTCACGATTGTCTTGCTTCAATTTGCTATGACAAATAGATTCAAGGGTTGGTAAGGTTTTGTGGTCACATAGCGATGGTAATGTATTTGCAATAAGTAGGTTGGGATTTTGTACTCTTTTGAGAGGAAAAAAATTGAAATACATCTTGGGTGCAATTGTCTATTGGAAGTACAATCTTATAATAAATAATTTTGACTCGAACAATGATTTTGAAAGGATCAAAGTATTTGGACAAGAATTTGTGATGTTCATGTTTCATAACTGTGAGTTAGTGATATAGTTAAAGGCCCAGCCATACCTAATCTCCAACTGCAAAGGTCAACTCTCTATGTTGATAATCATAAGTAGCTTTAATTCATTGTTAGGCTTGACAATGTTTAGTACAAGCATCACAAAGCACCACATCTCTTTCGTAGAATGTTGTACCAATAACTTCAAGTCAAGTAGACCCTATGGAATAAGACAACAATCAAAGAGGTTCTCTATCATAGACCAACTAGAAAGCAGTGATACCAAAGTATTGTTGTAGTACTCATCCAAAAGGACCCAGCAATCCATTGTCATAGATGATTGCTAGTGAGGCTCATGAGGACACGATTAAGGACAAGAGAAACAATGTACTTAAAGAACTTGAAGGACCTATAACTATAACAAGAACTAAGAAGGCTAAGGAGACTTTAAAGCAAGTAGTAGCAATAATTTTTTAAGCTACCCTTAAATTGAAAAACTTGGAGCCTAAATTGGTTCATTGCATTGTTCCAATTGAAGACCCATGATGCTAGAAGGTTTGCTAGTATTTTTAATTTTTATTGTTTTTAAGAAAAAAAATATTATATGCTACTAAATAAAGTTTGTCATAAGTTTAAATAAGTTGCCATATAGGCATACAAATTTAGTCCAATAATTTTTTGTTGTTGTTATTTTTTTTTATTTTCACTATGTTTTAAATGGGTTGGCCAGGGGCGGCCTAAGGCCTAGGCAAGTAAGGCAAGGGCTTTAGGCCCCCCAATTTTTTTTTAGTTTTAATATACCTCTAAAAATTAAAAAAATTAATTTAATTTTTTTTAATTCAAATATTTAATTTAATTAAATTTTTATTGATATTACAAATAATATTTAATTAACTATAATTCTCAATTAATAATAATAAATTATTTTATTAATAAAAAACACTTCATTTTTAAATTTGCTTTAGGCCTAAAAACTCTTGAGCCGCCACTGGTATTCACATTTACATCAATGAAAGGGGGCTTGGATTATCAATCAAAAACTTTGTGTGAGAGTAATTCTCCTAGGTTCTTGGCTAAACCAATTCTTAGACTTATCAAAAACTTTCCATTCTTCTTGTGGCGTCTTTGTGGCTTATCTTTCTTCCTGAAAGTGGCGCCACCTATTATCACTACCACCTTTCCTTCAAAACTTTAAACTTTCCAATTTTTGTCCAAAAATATGTCCTGATTATAACTTCCATTCTACAACTCCTTTTTCAATGATTCTTGGGTCAAAACTACTTAAAAAACTGTGAGGATTCACCCGTTTTGGTCCCGTTCAATTATGAGTTCTACAACTTGAGATACAGTTATGAGTTTGTCAACGAAATTCTCAAACTCTTTTGCATTTCTCAACCTACAAAGGTCCTATTCTAGAATTCCAGTAAAGGAATTCCTATCAGAGGCAAAGAAGGTACACTTTAATTCTATGATTGAGTGCTTTTGTTTGGCCATCAAATTGGGGGTAGTAAGTGGAAGAGAAAGCTAACTTGGATCTACGAAGGCTAAACAATTCTTTTCATAAAAGACTAAGGAAAATCTTGTCATGATATAAAACTATAGTTTTAGAAAAACCATGAAAATAAAATACTTTGACGAAGAAAACTGTAGCAATAAATATAACACTAAATGGATGAGTCAAAGGTAAAAACCGGGCATACTTTGAAAGCTTGTCAACCATCGCCATAAGGATTGTTTTACCCAGAGTCTTTAGAAGGCCTTTCACAAAGTCCGTTGCGATATCAACCTAGATTTAGTGAGGAATAGAGAAAGGTTGAAAGATGGCCTACAAGCTACAAACTTTACCATTTGTGGTGCTGACATATGAAAAAGTTATAAACAAATTCTAATGCAACATGTTGTTAATGTACATATACTATAAGCATTTAGTTATGAATATACTTTCTTTCTATCACAAGTTTATTTTAATAAATGAGCTATTTCAAATTAAATTATTTTTATAAGAATATGTTGATGTCCTTAAAATAGTGCATTATATGATATCAAGTACATGACTTGATTGTAAGATATTTCTTAATAATATTCTTAAATATCCCTAGTCAAGTATTATTATTAGGACAATATAATGCGTTAAGACTAGTATGTGAATTGTAACATCCTTATTAAAATTCCAATTCTTTTTCTTAATATTCTATAATATCTTGAAATATACTTGATAAAATTTGTAAAGGTTTTGAATACCTTTAGAAAAATTTTGCAGATATGTGAATATAAACTGATGAAGGTTAGCAATTTTTAAAACTTGATTGGAGTAAAAGTCTCATTAATGATGGAGTTATTGAATATTACATATAAAACTTAAACCATTGTTATAATAAAAATTATTGAAATGTCATAAGTTCTAAATAGAAATCCAATTAATACTACTACAATGCTCTAAATAAATTAATCCTGATAGAATACTTCTTTTTACACAATCATTTGCGAGTATGATCTTAGATTGGATCTGTCTTTTACTTAAAAATGTTCGTAAGGATGAGCTTTTTTGCCGATTAAACTTTCATTTTAATATTAAAATTTTACTGACATAGAAAATATTTTTTAGTACATTAAACATCAAATTAGAATTTATTTATAAAATCATTCTAAATCAAATAGGAAACGTTCATATACATCATTCATCACTCAATCAAATAACATCTATTTTTCCTTTATTTAACATAATCAATTTCTTGCTTTATCAACATGGTCATTTAATTTCTCAATTCATGCCACTTTAATCACTTTAATTCCAAAATATTTATCAAATAAGAGTACTTCTAGCTACTCCCGGGCCTTTAAATCGTTGCCAATATATTTTTCCTAGTTATGATGGACTTATGCTATCATAGATATTTGTTGTTCACCGCCACACACGGATACAGCGTGTGCTTTATTAGATATTCATAGCAAAGATATAGTCAGAAGATCAATCAAGAAATGAGCATAAGGTCTATGAATAGTTTCACTATCAATCGTGTACACTTAAGCTATTAGCATTCATCACCCTCATTTTCTCTAGATATCCCAAATCACCTCCAGATTCTATACCTCTATTATATCTCTAAACAATCGATGCGGTAACTCAAACATGGCACATCACAATCATATTGTTCCAATACACGTGTTGCAATTACGCTAATCAATGTATTACAACGTATGTGTTACAATCTCACACGTCGATGTATTATAGCACATATATTATAATCACATCAATCAGTGTTCTTGTGACACATATCAATTACTTCTTTTTTCTCTTTGCTTATACTTTTCTAGTATTTTTACACATCACACTTTTCATCAATTTCCACTAGTAACATCTTTTCCTACAATTTCTTTTACTTTACACTTTCTTAGCAATTCGCAGATATTCACATCATTCTCATTAATTACTTTCACTGTCAATCAAACTTCCTTCATCTCTTTCACTTTATTCATTTTTATTGACTCATGTCCACAATACATACATTTAGGCTTAATTCAATTTTAACACATATCAAATAAAATATCTTCTATCATTCAAAAACACTCAAATCATTCATATGCAGTCAAGTTTCTCAATCCCCATATAATTATAAACCAGGAAAATATCACACAACCTCAATACAACGCGCCAAAGGTTGGACACCTCCGAACTTTGACCAATTACGCAATTCAGAAAATATCTTGTCTAAAATCATACTCTCTCAGTCTTCAATAGGTCTTCTACCCTAAAGTGTGGCATCATATAATATTTAAAATATATCTATTACCTAAAATATCATATAGAACCTTTGTTATATACAATTAATATTCAATAACGAGTTATAATACTTCTTCAAACAATTCAGTCCAGAATTTTGTGTAAAATCACATTTAAATAGTTCTAAAATCAATCATAAATTTTTCACGCCAAAAATCCATTTCTAACATTATAATTTTTAGAAAATACTTCAAATTTATTAATCAAAATAGAGTATTCTAAATTTCTTAGGCTAATCATACAACTAGAACTTAGGGTTTAAGGTTAGCTCCCCTTACCTAGAAATAGATCCCAGAGACTACGTTCTTTGTGAGCTCTAAAAGGAAACTTCACGTCTTTTCTAAGAATACTACCTAAAGACTATAGTTCTTCGTAATATCGTAAGGCAAGCTACTTAAGTGCAATAGACGTTGGAGCTCATATCTAAGAGAGACCTTGAGTGATAGGAGGCTTTCTCTAGGGAGAGAGAGAACAGAGAAAGCAGAGAGGGAGAAGTGATTTTAGTGAGAAATAAAATTTCTCAATGCTAAATTCCTTAAATATCATTCAAACCTACGCATTCTTGCTTAAGCAAGATCATTCTAGTTTGAGAAAATTCTTCCTCGCTTGAGCGAGAAAATTAGATAATAGTTTTTCTGATATTCTTGCCTGAGCAAGAATAGATCCCGAGAACTTCCTATTTTTTCTATGACTCCTTGCCTAGGCGTAGCTCGCCTAGGCAAGCTGCTTCTTGCTTAAGCGAGACCTCTTCTCATATGAGCGAGAGAACAGTTGGGGTGACTCGATCTTCTCTTACTTAAGCGAGAATGCTCCAAAAAGTTCAATTCTAAAAATATTTGTTTCGCTTAAGTGAGAAACTCTGCACCCACCTTCTTATTTTTCCTCAAAAACAAGAGAATAAAAATGAGGGTGTTACATGAATGAGCTAATAATCAAATCTCATATATCATAAATATAGATATCAAGTCATCACATAGATACACATTAAGAGTAATGATGTATTAGATTGATCCACCATGAGAACATTGCATGGGTCGTTTTATGAGTGTTATAAATGGTTCTTATATATATATATATATATTGAGATTCCTACATGATGTGTGATATGTTTTGCCATGACCTATTTTTTGGTAGACTAAAATGGGGCGGGTGAATGGGTCCAAAACATTCAGCCCATTGCTATTTTTAGCAAGCTAGACAGTTGATCTATCGAACTAAACATAATTTAACACCCTAATAAGGTCTTTTGATAAAGTTAAATTACAAAATGCATGACCATGCTCAGTAAAATAAAAATAAGATATTTGTTTGAAACAATTTTCTCAGGTATCAAGAAAATTAAATTGGACTCTACAAGGTGACACATTTCATGCCCATAAGATCAAAATCTATGTAAGGCATAGGATCAAAATCGGGTGTAGGCCAACAAACTTAGGGGTTAGGTGATTTACAAAGTGGGTGATTGGTTTTTCTTGAAGTTGCAACCATTCATATTGCGATTACTAGCTAAGAAAGCAAATGCTAAGCTAAATCCTAAGTTCTATGAGCCCTTTCAGATTTTAGATCGTCATTGACCAAGTTGCATATAAGTTTCAGTTAAGTGAGCATAGCCAGATATACCATGTTTTTCATGTGTCTCTCCTCAAACTAACAATGCATAATGCCCCCACACCACAACCTTTGCTTCCCATGTTATTCAAGGAGCATGTTCTAGATGTAACCCCATACTAGCTAACTGATATAAGGATTACCTGCCAAGGAGAGTTAGAAGTTCTCAGATGAAAACAGTTCCTAGAGTGTGAAAATAACTAGGAATCTGCTACCATAATCCAATAGGTTTCTATAAGGTGGCTCTTTAGGGAGGGGATAGGGGGGAAGAGGAGTATTGATATCACGATATGTTCAGAAAGGTATATCATAGGAAGAAATGGAAGGGAATTGGTGGGAAATTGAATAAATAGCCGTTGAGGGATAGAGCAGCAGTAATTTGCAATTTTCTGTATAAATTGTGTGTGATGAAATTAGTATAAGATATGTTTTTTAGTAATTATCCTTGGGAAAGGTTAGGAAAGTAGAGCTCTCTCAAATGACTCAGGAATAGTTAGTGTACAAATTCTGCCTAAGTTCTAAATCTCTGTCTACCTGTTGGTTTCGGAATTAGGATTCTTCAATAAGATTTCAAGAACTATTTTTCTGTATTCTATACCAGTCCTATGAGTCGGGGTCCAAGTTGAAAACGATGAGGGTGCCTTGGTTTAGAGGATCGGGAGGACATAGTGAGCCCAAATGGGGCGCCCAACAACGAGTTCGTGGGCTGGCAGTGCGCATGGAATTGAGGGTAGTCGTGCATGCTGATGGTGGAGGCAATTTTTGCATGGCAAAGATAGTAAAAGTGAACGGTGACAAAACCGTGACGTAGAGAATCCATTTGGCATACAAACTTTTGAAAGAAAATCTTGTACGAGATACTGCTCTATTTCCTTATCCTTCAATCTTTAACCCCAAAATAAAGAAGTGGAAGATACTTTTCACATTAAACTATGTAACTACCTTCCAGTTCCTTCTCCAAATATTTTTCAAATCCAAATGAAGAGATCGGAAACATAAAATGCAGTGTATTCTCTAACTTCAAGACAAAACTGTTTACAATTTCTGACAACAATCAAATGAAGTATTCAATCAAATTGTCAAAGATTGGCAGCAGATTGCTATTTTATAAAACTAACGAGAAAAAATCTACAAAATACAAGCCCATTGAACAAACAGTTTCAGACAATCTCTCTGAGTTTTCCTCATCCTCATCTAGTGAAGAAACTGACCGCGAAGCTTGGGCACATGCGGGTGATTTGCTCATGTGAGGAGGCTCTTGGGCATCTCAGAAGCCATAGTTTCAGAATAAGAACATGTTGAGATCAAATGATGCAACTTCCAGTTGTAAAATATCAAGAAGCATTATTACCATTTACTGTACCCTGGATCAGGTTTCCATTTTTAAGTACCACTTTACAAATTTAAGCACTCAACCATACACTTCAGGTTGATAAAGGACTTTGCCATGTAGAAATATCAGTGATAAGATCACGCAATTGATTTATGAGTATCTTCAAGTGCAAGTTCTTGCCTGCAAGTTCCTGCATTTATGAACAGAAGTTCAACGTTTAAAAAACTAATATACAGTCTGTCAACAACTTCAGTCCAGAACCAAAATTCTGTATTTTTTCGAAGTAAAAACCTTAAAAAAAAAACTGCCCTGTTTTTCTAAAGCTGAAAATAGTAGCATTGTAAAAAAAGCTCTAAAATAAAGTATTATATAATCACTTTTTTAAAGCTCCTAAAACTAACGAGCCATAAATTGCTTCAGTGATAGGCTAAAAATCCAAAACTTATAAGAATCTCATTAGATTCTGTTAACTGTTGGTGACATTACAAGTTGAAAACTATGTTTCTGAATCACAACAAACTATAAAATATGAGCCTAAAACAATAATTTCGAAGTTCAGGATTTGTAAATAACATGACCGAGGATAGAGAGGGGTTAATAAATTTTATTAAAACATTATTCCAACCTACCCTTCTTAGAGAAGAGGCTTGCTCTTCCAACTTCTCAATTTCAGCTTCATCTGCAGGGCTAGCTGCTGAACCAGTGTCAAACGCTTTTGCCTATAATACTAAGCAAATTAGTTTAAATGGGAAAATATTTCACTGGACAAAATAATAGTTGTAAAGCTAACAATAGGATGCATAGAAATAAATATTCAAGCAAAACAATGAACCAGTGATATATATATTTATATAAGATATGAATCTGTGTACTGATATTTTCTTAAGTAATAAGTATCATCTCACATAGTATGAATTCAATGTATAAGGGAGAAATTGTGATTTCTGAATAGAACTTTCTTTTACTATATCGTCTTTTCCAAAGTAATAACTTCAATTCTAGTCAATGGCAAAATAATATAGCAAAAACATGCTTTCGAACTAGGAATTTATAGCAAGTGATTTGTCCTCCCAGTAATTTTGATATCCCCTTAAAATTGTGGGTAATATTTCAATATGGGTTTGTCAAAAAGTTTTCCATGTAAAACATAGTTGTTAATAGCATGCTAGCGGCACTATCGTGTCGGCATGGAGCAGCAGTTGGCCACCACATTGCAGGGTGTTTGTCTCGCAGTAGTTTGTGGCCAGAACAGGGAGGAGAAGTCACGGGTGCTATTGCGCAATATTGAGGAAAGGAAGAAACCCTTTTCAGTTTTTACTGAAATGATTAATTTAAAGGTCACTTACCCTTGATAAAACATATATTTCATAAAATTGATTTCATCTTCCTCCACACTCTTCCTCTCTGCACAAAAAGTCAAGACCTCAGCATTGCAGTTTCTCCCCTCCTCACCTGTTCCATTTCACTGGAAAAATCAGCTAGTTCAGAGGCTCACCCCACTCTATTTCTCCAGAGAAATCAGATTTTCTGACATCTCCTCTGCTTTTCTGTTCAATGGAGAAATCAACTTCTCTGAAGGCTCACTGACTCCATTTCACCGGATAAATCAGCATTTCCAGCGTCTGTTTTGCTTTTCTACTTGAGCTCTATTTTACTGTTCACTGATCATTCTTGCTTTGCTGTTCAAATTCTGTTTAGCATTTTTTTTTAATATAACATCCATGTTGTAGTGTTTTTCACTTTTACACTGTTACTTGGAATGATGATTATATAATCTTGAGAATTTCTTGAGAATTTCTTGAGCATTTATGTTAAAATTCTGTGTACATAACATATTATATATGCATATTATAAATTTTTAAATAGCAGTCATCCCACTATGTACTATTCCGCTACAGCGTTTTAGGGGTCAATCACTATTTGCTGCTATCCAAGATTAGCAACTATGATGTAAAATGCATTCCTAATTTTTTTAGCCACCATTTTTAAAAGGACACAAATTGAACCTTAGAATAGAGATAATTGTAATGCCTTTATAAACTCTGAAAGATATGCAAGGAATTGAAATTCAAATTCACAATTCATTTGCTAAAATCTAGAGAGCAAAATACAATATAGTTACTTATTTATTCAGGGGTTTAAGGAATAAAATAGTCAGGTAGTCAGTGACAAGTCATTAATGAAACCACTCAATGCTACAGTCAGCTATGAGACATTTAGTTGCATACTTGATATTGGTGAAGCACCAGGAGGTAAACTTATGTGGTTCAAATCTCAACAACTTGACCCCCTAAACGAACAAACCATGGCATAAATTTAATCTCTAGTTCATGTGTAGAAAACCCCCAGTATGGAGTCGGTAAGCACGATTGGGTAAGTTAAAGTTGTTGAGTTGCTGATTTTTGAACCACAGTGAAGTGTCTGCAATTGACCAATAGTAGAAGGGACTTCCTAGTTCCTTAAGTTCTATATGATTATATCTCTGAACTCTGAAACTAAAGCCTTTTCAGATATCCATTCAAGGAGGTGGACTTCTCCCATTCCCCCATCCTAAATATTGTCCTTTTCGATCAACATCACAATTCAGGGCAGAGTCATTTAGCACTGTTCTTACCCTTTCCCAGTTCAATATATTTTATTGCCTTAAGTTTTCGCACATATTCCATCCAAAACTCTCGTCGATTATAAATCATGATCTCCCTGAAGTTAAAGGTTACACAAAATTGACGAATCAACAAGAATTCATTGACCAAAAACACATTTAACTGAACCGAAATATTTCAGAACGAAGCAAACATAACATAGATTCAATGGAAAGAAAATAACCTTCGGAGAGTTAGGAATGGCAGTGAGAATAGTCCGAAGCGCAGCTACGGCGTTCTTATACCGAAAGCGAGCGTCTTCCAGAGCGCCACCAGCACCGCCACTGGCAGCGCCGCTTTCGGCGTGGTGGTTGGAGGTGTCGGAGGTGGCATCCCCGTTAACGACGCCGTTTGAGGATGGGGCATTGGGAGAGGGTGAAGTAGCGGAGGGAGAGGTGGACCACAAGACGGGGTTGCAGAGCTCGTCGTTCATCGAAGAGAGAATCTGAAAAGCGTACTCAATGGTTTCTTCGAGGTACTTCTGGCCTTCCATGGCTAGCTCTTGCGTCGTTTTGGGGCTACTTGACCTTGACATCACGCCGTTCACCGACTGTTCTTCCATTCAAATACCAATCTATGTTTTGGTACGCAAAAACGATGAGATTGAGAATTTGTAAAACCCTACCTCTAATCCCAGATGGGAGTGATGGAGGAGACACTACGAAACCTAAACCTAATGATTGAAAAACAGAGAATGGAGAATTAAAAAATAAAAAGTAATAAAAAAAAACGTCGACAGCAGGATTCGAACCTGCGCGGGCGAAACCCAGCAGATTTCAAGTCTGCCTCCTTAACCACTCGGACATATCGACGGTGGTGCCCACGCTTATTAACATCCGCTTTTAAATTATAACTTAATTTAAAAAGAAATATAATAACTAGATTATTTAGCCTAGCGAGTATTTATAAGAATAATTTATAGCTCTTGTAAATTTATAAATTTATTTTTAAAAACTATAATTAAGTTTATTAAACAAGTCTTATATAAAAGATAAATATAAATATTTAATTAATTATATTTTAAATTTATTCTTAATATACATTTTAAACAAATATTTGTAAAAATTGAATTGACATATCTATTAAATAATCTCATACTAAGGAACTTGTTCTAAAAAATAAGTTAAATGATTTAAAAAAATGTATAGTTCTTTCATTTTATTTTATTTTTTTGTGAGGGTTTTCAGTTTAAAAGTTTTAAAATCACTTTTAATAAATAATGATAATAAATATCTCTAACGTGCACAGACTAAAATTTTAGCTTTATTAGTTAATAAAAGTCCACTAAAAACAGAGTTGACATGATTAATTTTTCACTTTCGATGTCCCAAAATTTTTCATTGACATCATTATACTATATCGCCATTTAAAAATCAAAGATAATTAATTAATTCTCCATTGGTGACCCAAAATGTGAAATTGTACAATGTTATCCTCTCAAACCACTTTTTACTCTCTGATGGTTATGTGGGAAAGGCTGGAGTAAATAAACTGGTGTGTTTGAGAAGTTAAAACTAGAAAAAGAGAATGATGGAGCCAAGTTGATAGAGGGTGGAGAATGCAGTGGACAGAGGACACCATAAATCATGAGCTTGATTAGTCTTGTATCTCCTCTTGCATCTTGCACAAACACCATTCCTAAACTGAAAACTCACATTCCAATTCCAAACCTTGGAGTTGGACAAAGGGTCCTACCTAATCTCTTTTCTTTGGCCCTTGCTTTGACCTTAACCTCTCCTTTACCTTCTCATGCAATCCCTTCCCTCAATTCTCAATCCCCTCCACTCTCCCTAACCACTCCTTTTTCTCAATCCAAGAGCTTGGAGGTTGGACTAGAAAATGGGTATGTAAAATATTCTTCATGACTTACCCTTTTGCCTCAATTGTAGAATCCCATTTACTAAACTGCATTTTCTCAGCTTCTGAATTATGCTTAATTTTAGAGCATATAATGACTTTCTAATATATATTATGTCATACATACTGTTGTTTCTTACAGAAGTGGATTGCATGCTTGATTATAATACCATTGTTTATTATCACCGATATTTTGTGTACCATTATTTTTCAGAAAAATTAGACCTTGTCCATCAATCAATCCAGGTTGTATATCAACAAATCCCAAATCATCATCTTTTGCGTTTCCTTGGCGGATTCCAGCGAATTCCTCGGATGATGCTATTCAGGTTTCTAAACCACCATTCAGAAGTCAATAGCACCCATATTTTCATTTACTCTATTATGACTGTTTATATTTTATAACTTTCCTTGTATGCTTGTTCGCATGTGAGTTATGTCTTGCCATTCCTGAGGTATTTCTCCAGTATTTTCTACCTTTTCATTATTTTTTTTATGTTCCAGAAACTACGTGAAGCAATCCTGAAGACCCAGAAAAATGTGAAATTCCAGCTTGTGGAAGATACTCCAGATGGTAATACATGCTCAGTGTAACATGCTTTGCTCAATTTTTAGATCAATTTAGAAATAATAGCTGATTAGCAACAGAATAGACACATACAGGGATATAAATAGAAGAAAGAGGACTGTTAGAGAAACATTAAATTACAAAGTAAGAAAGAGTGACCGCATGATTTTTATAGCTTTCAATAAATTTTAACCAATTAAAAAGAGTATGTTAGAGACCTGCATTTTTATCAGACTGTGGAACTGCAATGAGGAGAGAAAGGGTCATAGTCTTAGGTTTTAGATTCTAAATGATTGTTTCTAAGTCAGTCTCAGAGACATTTTTGAAGTGATTAACAAAGGTATGATCTTGCGAGCCATGGCGTATAACTTCACTTGGACTAAAATTAATGTGCAGGTCAATATCTACAAGCTGAAATTGATGGAGGATTTGGTAGAGATGTTCTTGAGTTTCTGGTGAAAGGGGATGTGGTTGCTTACAGGTGTGTGGCAACCAAAGTAACTTACGTGTACCCTTTCACTACTGCATTAGGAGATTCAAAGGGTCAAGAAGCAAGACTCAAGCAAATTAATTACCAGTTGGGATGGTATGCTCCAAGTTTTGATTCCATGGAATAGTGTTGTTTTGTGACTTTGTTGCCTTAGTCAATTGATCGGTGTCTAGCTAAGTGCTTTTGTTGTGATATTTTGCCTAATTTTGTGCAAATTCGTGGCCTTTGCACCTAATTATAAGAATGCTCTATAGTCTCAGACTCACCTTGGCAGAAACATTTCTTTAACAATTATTCTATTGTTTAGCTACTAAGACCATTTGTGCTAGCTTTGCTGCATTTCGCTTATAGCCTAATCATATGGTAATTACCTCTAAATCACCAAATGTACTTGAGATAAAAAGGTCCCTAGGAGGAAAATTGAAAAACATAGTTGTCATTACAGATGTTCGTGGACTAGGTAAGGTAAATCTAATCAACCCAACCAACTCAACTCAAATTAACATTATTAGACCCAATCATTTTTTAGTCAAGTTATTAGGTTTGTCTTTTTGCAAGTTGATGAACTCACACATATATATAAAAAAAAAAAATATTTTATAATATGTTCATCTTAAGATTTTGATGTGTATTTTTCAATGTAATATTTTATTAATAATTTATTATTTGAGTATAAATCAAAATTTTCTATATAAATATTGATGGACTTTTTTAATTTAATTCTATAGAATACAAATAAATAAATCTTAACTATAGATTTGATTATCTAACTCAAACTAACGAGTTAAGTGGCAATTGGCTTGGTTTGGGTCAAATATCAAAAAATGAGAAAAATTAATCCAATCCTACACATTATATTTTAATTGGGTGAGGTAAATTTGGTTTGCCAAATTCAACCTAATCCAACCTACAAACACCCTAGTTATCCCTTTTGGGTAGAACCAAAAGTGAAAGCATTAATTATTAAATGCACCTCTCTAAATGGTGGTGGAAAATTTTTCCCCCATGAAGGAAGTCTGACATAGAGGGAGGTGGAAAGCTTAATATGTATATCTTTAAAAAAAATTGCACCAAAAATGAAAAATTGGGGTAGTTATTTTTTTATGCATTCACTAATGGAAAAAATTAATCTAAAACAAATGATAAACAAATGTTATAATAATATTAAGTATTAGAATTACTTGGAACCATAAAGATTAATGAGTCAACGATTAAATGCTTTCTTAATTAATAAGAGAAAATAGTAATAAAAAAAAAAGAAACTCTTCTTGTCACTCTTTCATATGCTTTATATACGTAGTCTCAGTCTTAGTAAGATAACAATTACTATAAATTGTTTAGAAGTCTATCCAATATTATGGTTTAATCCAATAACAATAATCACAAAACCGTATTCACTAATAATAATGTTATTATAAATAAGTTCAATAACTATAATCAATCAGAATTTAACTTAAACAACATAATTTAATATTTTGACATCTAATTATTTTAGAATTAAATTAAAGTTATAACAAAAATTAATTTATGTCAATTCACACACATTAAATATCTAACATTTACAGATGCATTCCACATAATTAGATCCTTTGAGAGATGAACGAGGCCATCTCAAGTAGAAACTAAAAATTCTTGCCGAGCAAAGTGAGAGATCGAGAGTGAGAAAAATAGTGTATGAGTAAATCTTGAGTGTGAGAAAAATACACTGCTTTGAGTATGATTTCTGTGACTTTTTAAGTATTACAAAAATTGGAGCAGGTCTCACTGGGAAAAGCTGCATAATGCATGTCTAGTTTGAAGGGACGTAGAAAGATTATTACAGTTATCCATTAATGTTATCCATATGTTGCAGCCTAGGCATATCTTCTTATTGTCCCATGGTTTTTTGCGCTCGATATAATGTCAATGTTCTTTTTCAGTTGAGTGCCCCTACAATACAAGATCTAGTTTTCTTAGACATGAATTATTATTCTTTTTAACCACTTTTGGAATTTTGATTTACACGCACAAATCTTCTTGTTGAGCTCAACAATGGAACCTCCCTGTAGTTTGAGGCTCATTTTAGTTTCAACCTTGAATCTACTTATTCATAAGCAAGGCTATCAATAATATTGCCCCTTTCTGAGTTTCCTATTCTTGTTTTGACTTGAAGTTATTAATTCTATGTTACTCTTAAAAAATAACGTAAAAAACTAGTCGGTGCATTATGCCATTCATATAAAATTATTGTTGAGGTGTTATTGCATTAACTTCATGCTTCAAGAATTAGTTCTTAGCTCATTAAAACACACTTGAGTCTTGACATAGGACTAGCAGAGTAGCATTAGATACTAAAAACATGGCGCCTTAGCCATTGTTACTCCTGGTAGATATCATATGCAGTTAAAACTTAAAAAAGGATTGCAGCTTCAAAAACAAAATCAATATTGATTATTGAATTTGTTTTCTTTCCATTTCAAATCCATCTTAATTATTCATCATATGAACCAGTGTCTATAATATTTTTAACATATACAATATTTATATAACATCGCCTCTTATGATTTGGCTCCTTTAAGAATTTGACGTTAACTTCATCTTCAGAGTGGTTATTCTATCATCATTTGAATCTTCAAACTGAAAGTATGTGATTTATGTTGAGTTTTAACAGTAACACTTAACAGTTTAGCTTCAACTTGGGAGTAGTTCTTATATTGCCATTTGATTCATTGAACTGAAACTAAAGAAGTACGTTGAATTTCAACGATAACAGATTTATTGTCTGTGTTTTGCTTGATAAATGTAAAACAATGGGTTGATTTTAAACTGAAAAAGCACAGTGGATATTGTTCACTTGGAATTTGTACTAGTTTTTGTTTTCAGATGATATGTTTTTTATTCATAATTACAAGAATAACATGATTCATAATAATTTAAAATTTCTTTTCATATGAAAAATTGAAGGGATGTCACATTCATAATAATAATAATAAATAAATAAAATTTGTGTCAATACCCAAAAATTTCATTCTCCACTTTCCCTGTTTTTGACCGAGCTTTTATTTAATCAAGTAGATATTGGAATGGAGCATAATTATTAAATGGGTACACCTAATTAAGCTATGCAATAAACTATAATGTCAATACATCTTTATTTTATTGTATATTCACATTATATGAAATTTCATATCTATGATTTGTAAAATATCACCGTTAGTTTATTCATATTCTAAGCATTGACGCACTATTATAGTTATAATTAATAATATAGTCTTGTTAATTATTGTCCTTAGCCTACTGGTTAAATAATTAATAAATAATATTTATTATTATTAAAAGTCACATTAGAATGCATTGAAATAATTAGAGGAAATCCCTTTTTACATTTTTTAATAAAAAGTTTTTACTTTTGATACCAAAATTAATGCTTTATGGACACTAATTAACATTTTTTTCCTTAATTATAATATTTGACTAGAAACATTTAAAATTTGAATTTTCTAAAATGTGTATAAAGACACACATAAGAACCTATATATAATAAATTTTCAGTAAAAATATATCAATTTTTTATTTTTTATAAATTTAATTAAACACATGAACAGTATAGTAAATTTTTATACATTCATCTAATCATGGCTTGTCATACTAATAAGAATGATTACTTTTTATAATACTTAAAATAAAAATTATATCCAGAATGTATTTTAGTTGATTGATATTGTAAAAAATTCTAAAATACATTGAAATTAAACTTTTTTTTATGGTACGTCTCTGAACAGATTAAAAAAATCATTTAAAAATAATACTCAATAAAATATTGCGATCAAGTCTTCCACTTAATAACATTCTTAGAACTTTATTGTATTCTTAAAGAGGTTATATAATAAATTAAAATACTTTATATTAAAGAAATATTATGTTACAAATAATAAATCTAAAACATACTAATGTCCAAAGGATACACTAATAATTTATTCCGTCAAATATAGAGAATTCGAATTTAAGACTTGATATAAAGTTTTAAAAATTAAAAATATTTGAAATTATAAAAATTTTAGTTTTAAAAAACTTTGAAACTTATGATAATCATATTGAATAAGACATTATTTTTTAAAAATGATAACCATAATAGTGTTTTTCGGGGGCCAGATGTCTTGATATCTTAAATATAAAAGAGCAGATATTTTATAAATTGGAACGCCTTTAATAATATCTTCCAAACTTATTCATCATAAACTATAATATCTATTTCATGCCTGAAATATCTTCTTTGAAAGTACAAAACTACCATCCTTGTTATCACCATATTCAATGGTTTCAAAGTATTTTCCAGGTCATTTTTCTTAAACCACGGATATTTTCGTCCTTTCAAAATTTAGCCTCAAAACTTTGGATAAAATATTGACGGCGATGGATCATACAAGTGCGATATTTTTGAGCCCAAAAGTACACGTTATTATAACTTAAGAACACGAAGATGACTCGTAACCACTTCTACTTTATTTTTCACTCTCTAACTTCATTATTCATGTCATTTTATTCGTAACTTTGGACCAATATTCGAAAGACCATTTTTATATCATTTTCAAGTTAATTAAATTGAAAAAAGCATTCTTCTCAACATTTTTTCTTTTTACGTTTTTATGCAAATAAATAAGTCTAGTTTTCAATTTTTTTTAGTTGTATCTTTAACTTAAAAAAAGACTTCATTTTTCGTTTTTAAATTATTTTAATATATTTTAAGCTAATCTTTACAATACGTCAATGTATAATTATTTATTTGACACAGTAAATTTTCACTTAACACATTAATGACATATCTGGTCCGGTGTCCGTAAGCATCTCAAATGTACACATGCAATTTCAGTTAACATTCAAACACGTGCTACGTAGCATGTCGTAATTCAAAAGAGTTTTGTATTACTCTTAAAAGGAAACTATCAAAAGTTAGTTTCCTTCAAATTCATCAATTCTCTCTTATTTACCTGTAATTTTATTGATGTTTGCTGTTTAACTTTGAATATCGATATTATTAAAACTTAAGATATTAAGTTAACATTTGACTTTTATTAAATATTATTATTGTTTATTAACGACAGAGATTATTACAGCAATTATTTTAATAAGTTAAGAATTAAAAATAAAATTATAGGGGATCTACCAAGGATCCGTTTGTTTTGTCGGTATGTAGTCAATTTTCAACATAAAATAAAGGGTCATAATTTTTTTTGGGTCAAACATTAAAATTTATTACTAATAATGATTGTTTTTTACTTTCGAAAGAATCAATTCTTCTTTGTATATAAATAAGCCAAAAATTAATATCTAAAATGGTGATTTGCTGAAAGAAAGAATGGGCAATATATCATTTTCTAATACTTAACGTAGGGATATTGACGGGACGAAACAAACGTGAGGTTACAGAATACTATACCCGTTCAAGATAATTGACTGTACCTATATAAAACTCTCAGGCGAACTCTCACATAGTTGACTATTATATCTGAACTCGAAGCAGAGTATGCACTAGAATTGGCAATAAATTACAGGATCAGTTGCAGAGATGGTTTCAGTGCACGAGAGATTGAAGAAATTCGTGGGGCACAGATGGATGGTGTTTGTGTGTGCAATGTGGGACATGTCGTTTGCGGGAACGTCTTACATGTTTGGGAGCATATCGCCGGTGATAAAGAGCAACATGGGTTTCAACCAGAAGGAGGTGGCTCTCTTGAGTGTGGCCAAGGATTTGGGTGACAACGTTGGACTTCTAGCTGGGAAAATCAGTGAGACATGTCCCACTTGGGGTGTTATACTTGTTGGGGTGTTCCAGAATGTTGTTGGTTATGGCCTTGTTTGGCTCATCGTCACGCACAGGTTTCCTTCTTTGCCTTTGTGGGTGGTAAGTTCAATTCAATAACCATGCTCTCTCATCATTCAATTTATATATTCTGTTTCGTTTTATCTTTTTCTTTTCTTTAACAAGTACTCTGCAATCCAAACAGAAGAAAATATCTGTGTCTCTCTCTACATCAAAACTAGTTGCTAGTCAGTTGATTGTGAACAATTTTGGATCATTAATACTCTGTCTCCCCCTGATCCCTCCTGTTCTGTTTTCCAGACAAAGGATTAAGTTTTTTCAAACGAATCAGACCACCTATTGCTTAGTAGTTCCTCCTATTAGTTTTATAAGAAGAAATAAACAATTATTTTATCAAGACTAATAAAAAGTAATTATATATTATGCATTTATACTGTGTATTAAATAAACTTATATAGATAATGAGTGAGCATTTTATTAATACAAAGTATAAATTTTTTAATACTTAATACATCTGAAAATATATTTTTACTTCTTATACAGCAACAATTAAGCCTAATCTCACATTTTTATTTCTTATAATTAGAATAAAAAAAGTATATATTTTTTGTTAAAATGATCAGAAGAAGTATAATGTCATATCCTTCAACTTTCCCATGCTTTGCTGCTAGGGGAAGCAAAGGACTAGGAACAGAAGGGAGAATTTTTCCTCTATTGACTTCGTACTGTAAATGAATAAGTCCCTTTTTGTGTACAAGTTTGTTGTGTGTGTCTATATATACTAGTAGGAGAAAAATAAAAAAACAGTTGGGTGCTATTTTTTTCATTTTACCTGCTATGTTTTGTATGATCATGATGGTTAGGAGAAACAAAGGTTTAACCGTTTAAGGTAGCATTTACCAATTGACTCTTAAAAGTTAACACAACTTCTGAATTCTGATGGTTTTATTTTACCACTTTTGCAAATATTTTCCTTCAGAAAAAAGGGTGGCCTCTCAGGAAGATAGTGATTTTAAATTTTTTCTACATTAAAAACTTATGATACTATTGAAAGAGTTAGCGTAGGAACTTATGACAATCCACATTGAAAATGGAAGAAAACAACTCAGAGAATACTTATTTTTCTATATCAATTGGGTCAGTTACATGTGAATACTAACATTTTGTTCACCATTCACATCTTAAAATGAAGTTCACTTAAGAAGATATGCATAAAAGCTAGAATGTGCAGAATGTTTAAGTTGAGATTTTGGTAGTTTTCAACATGATTGATAATATCTTGGGTTGTGCTGCGCGTTCTCACATTTGGAGAAACTTCAACCCAATTCATGCTTGTAAAATTTGTTAACCAGGCGATGATTTGCAGCTATGCATTCTAATCTTTGTGGGGCAAAATGGATCAACATATTACAACACAGCTGCTCTCGTTTCTTGCGTGCAAAGTTTCCCTGAAAGAAGAGGACCCGTGGTGGGAATATTGAAAGGCTTCGTTGGCCTAAGCGGTGCAATTTGGACTCAAATAATAGCCATGATCAAAATCCCTGATCAGGCATCACTGATTTTCATTATTGCAGTTGGACCCGCAATGGTTTCGTTTGCTCTCATGTTCATCATAAGACCTGTTGAGAGTTATAGACAATCTAGATCTTCCGATGACTCAGGATTCATGTTTATCTACAGCATTTGTCTTCTGTTGGCTGCTTATTTGATGGGAGTTTTGCTGCTAGAGAATATGCTTGATTTGGACCAGAGCATCATCACATTATTTCCTGTTATCTTGATCATTCTCATCTTGCTTCCAATTATAGTTCCTATTCTATTGGTTTTATTCTCTGATCCCAAAAGTCCTGATGAGGAAGCCCTCTTGGAACCACCAATGCTAGCAGCAACTAAATCTATGCATGTGGTTGAGGAGATTAGTACTACTAGTAGTGCTAAACATGTTGTAAATGAGAAGCATCCAAATCTAGAGGTGCATACATTATCAGAAGGGCCAAGGGATGTATTTCGATTTCAAGCTAGACTTTGGCAAGCAGTTACCACAGCTGTGAAGAAAATCAAGCGAAAAAATGGCCCCCATAGAGGAGAGGATTTCACCTTATCACAAGCAATGGCCAAGGCTGATTTTTGGATCATGTTCTTCTCTCTAGTCATGGGTGCAGGATCCGGGTTGACAGTGATAAACAACATGGGTCAGATATGTCAATCCTTGGGAGACGACAATGTCAATGTGTATATATCAGTTATCAGCATATCGAACTTCCTTGGTCGTGTTGCTGGCGGCTACTTCTCGGAGGTTATAGTAAGGTACAATATATACTCTTTATTTAAACAATTCTTTTGTATCTTAGTATAGCCCCATTTTAGTATTTGAGATAATAACAGCAAGTCACTTCAATTCTTACTTTTCAAAATCTTCGATGTTTAAAACTAAAGTAACTAAACTTGCAATTCCATGCGTTAAAGTGAAGATTAATCATCTTAGAATATCACACGTTGGGGCGCATAATCCAATATGTTGTATAAAGTAATTCAAGTGTACCATTTTGTGTGGTTTTTCAAACAGAAATTTTGCGTACCCGAGAATTGTTGCATTGGCAGTGATTCAAGCAATGATGTCTTTGGGACTCTCCTATTATGCATTGGGCTTGGTTGGACAAATTTATGTAGTGGCTATATCTACGGGTTTTGGATATGGTGCCCACTGGTCAATTGCCTTAGCTGCAGCTTCAGAACTATTTGGGTTGAAGAACTTCGGAACTTTGTACAATTTTCTTACTGTGGCAAGCCCAACTGGGTCTCTATTTTTATCTGGAGTGGTAGCAAGCACAATATACGACTATTATGCGGAGCAGCAAGCCAAACACCGTATGATGCAAACTTATGGTGCCTCAACCAACTTGGCAATGCCTTATGTCACTGGAAATAATGAGTTGCTTCTTTGTGAGGGTAACATTTGCTTCTCCCTAACATGTGCAGTCTTAGCATTTGTTTGCTTATTTGCTGCTGCTTTAAGCTTGATCATAGTTCACCGGACTAAGAGGTTCTATGGTCAACTTTATGGGAAGACTCGAACTTGAGTGGGGTATAGCAGAGGAAACACTTGTAATCATTAAAGAACTTTGCTATATAATAATCCTCTTTTTGTAACTTAAATAAAGAAGTGCATTCATTTGTTATCTTAAAATATGAAAATAATTTATTAATTTCTTCGTTTTGTAATTAAGAGAATTTGTAGGCATAATAGGTAAGATGATTTAGAATTATTCATCATGGGAGTAGAGACCGGAGAGTCTAATGTAGTTTGAATATTCTGTGTTGAATCAATGTTATATACACTGTTCTCCCATCTCTCCTTTGGTCTCTTAAGTTTTATTTTTGTATTTGTACCCTTATATTACTCTAAGCATACTCTTGTATGCCCACCTACAGTATGGGGTAAGGATACGACATTTTTTTAAAAATAGGATACGTCGATTAAAAAATTATATATAAAATAAATGCCCACAAATTTTAGCATATTATATAATATAAAAGAGATGTATATTTATTCATGAAGATACCAAAATATTTATAATACAATATTACAATACTTAAATTATTCAATATGATATGACATAATAAAATATACTTAAAAATATTAAATCAAACTCTAATAGTATTAATCTTATTATTTCTATTCTCATTATCAATGAAAATAACTGTTTCTAAATCTGGATTATCAAGGGAAAGATTAGTGGCTTCAAGAATCCTGCCAGGATCTCATTCATTTCTACTAATATCTCACATTTTAGTCATACTTTTAGTTTAATTTTTTTTTTTGAGAGAAGACAATGTTTTATGTGTATAAATACTAGATCTTCAGCTCTTTTAAGAATAACCTTATTTCTTTTCAAAGAGTGAATAAAGAAATAGATGCTCCAATTTCTTTCACAATAAGAAGAAGAACATAGTTGTGAAAGAAGCTTCAAAGCAATGGACTGAAGTTTGAGAATTGCAACTCCATACATAATCCACCATTTCTTTGGTTTCAAGTTTCACATATCTTGCAAAAAATTAAATTGGCCATACTCTTTAAAAATACTTGAGAATTTAACAAACTTAATAATTGCTTCTAACCTTTCCTTCGAATTTGAAAAGTAACTTATTAGACACTTATTTTTTCCTATGCAAACCTCATTATTCTTATGCGATGGAACTCAATTTAGAGCTTCCTCAAGCCATTGTCTACAATAATATATTATGCAAATTATAAAGTATATAAATAAGTCAATTGGAATTTGAAAGAAAAAATAAAATAAAAGGAATTAATTAATTAAATTTTACCAAGAATTGAGTGAATGAGTTAAACAATGAAGATGTGCATAGCTTTTAGTCCATCTATCAATTAAGATGTTATAAACTACATCATAAAAGGATGAATGTTGATTCAACTCTTTGCCCTCTTGTTGATATATTGCTAACTTCACTTGTTCAATCATAGAATCACGTTTATGATAAATTAAGTGAAGACTTGACTTATCAATATCACAAGAATGAAGCATATCATAAATGAGCTTTGTAAAGCTTAGAACATAATCAACTTTATCCAACCAACTATCATTTAAAATTGTTTCTTTCACAAACGCAATCTTTTGAATATTATCCTCCTTACAGTGAAACCATTCTTCACTAATAACCATATATTAGAGACCATGCTTAATAGTTCTCAATCTTTTAAACATAATAATGGTTGAGGCAAATCTAGTTTCTACAATTACAAGTAGCTTCAATTGCACAAACTGAATAAACATGACTAGCCTCATAGAGTGATCAATGATAAAATTTCTAATGAAATAAGCATCATCAGCAACATTACAAATCCAATTACACTTACCGTAAACAACCTCATTAGTTGGTGTATTTTTTTGTGCACAAATATTTTTTAGGGCAAGATTTAAAGTGTGCACAACACATGGTGTCCAAAAAACATAAGCATTATCAGTAATGACTTGAACATCATTTTGTGGTCTAACCTTATCAATAGTAGTCAAAATTAAATTAGCAACGTAATGCTTGTCCTTATATTCACCTGAACCATCAATAACGTTCAAGAACATAGGTCCCAAGTCCGAAAATGCCATAAAATTGATCAATCATCTTCTCTGTGCATCAGTTCAACCATCTATTACTATACTTACACCTTTTTATGACTAAGTAACTTTTATAGGTTGAAGTAACATTAGAATGCAAGTTTTTTTTTTTTTTTGCAACATACTACTCCTTATAGCATTATAAGAAGGAGGAAGAAATCTCGAAATAAAAGTGTTTATAGCAAATGTGAATATACTAATAAAATAAGAATTTCTTGCAATATTGAATGGCAAACTAGCAGAATAAAATATTCTGGCTATTTCATATGATAAATGGTCTCTTGCCTCATTATTAAATGTCCTTCCCAATGGCCCTTCAATTCTTCTTCTCTTCCTCCCATCAATAGATACATTAACTATAGGGGGTTTGAACTTGTAGTTTCAATAGGCAAAGGAACTTGCACAAACTTTGATTTTTTACTAACCTCTCTTTCAAGTTGCTTCATCTCTTGCAAAAATTCATCTGACACAGATAAACAAGTAACTATCTAATGTCCATTTTCTTTCAATAAATGAGATTTCACTGTAAAATAAGAACTATTGTAAGTTTCTTAACAAAAGTTGCAATGCAAATTTGCATTTTTTTTCTACCATCTTTTTTATTTTATAGTAAAATTACTTAATTTCAAAGAGAATTTTCACCCTCAATTGATCTCTTGACAAATTTACTAGTCAAAGATATCTCAAAATCTCTACCAGACCTACTACTAGAATGTTGTGATTGCATCTATTATAGAATAAATTAATAAGCTTGAATCACTAATTTATTTTAAAATTTAGATAAGTTTAGTGTTCCTAAAATGTACAAATGTTTAGAGCAAATATGAAAATATGCTTTATAGATAAAAATTGAATGTTTATGTATGTCCTAGAACCACACTCCCACCCCACACAAGATTTATCTCATATTCGAAACTTGCCTTAGAGTAGAGATGGAGCTAAGATAGAGAGCAGAGATGGAGAGCAAAGACGGAGCTACACGTCGCCATTGCAAGCTTGCTGTTGCACGTCGCCGTGGGAGGATGGAGGCTGGTGTGCTAGTATGTGGAAGATGGATGCTAGACTGCATGTATGAGGGGAGAAAGGGAATGAGTCAGACTTTTGGGCTCAAAATTCTAAAATTTTTGTCTAAAAATATCTCTCGTACTTACGCCATACTTGCGTACCCACTTCCTATACCCAAGTTTTTTTGTTTTTTTTTGCAAATTTTTTGAGTACATACACAAGCGTACCTGCACCCAATACTGGTATTCCAAAGAAAGAAGCATACCTATGCTTTAGAGACTTGCATGGCCTCCTTTACTAAGCTATTAATCTATTTTGCTAATTTTATCTCATAGTTTGAGGGACTATATACTCTTATATCACACTACATTTCTTTAATTGTATACTTAAATAATACTTACTTGATCAAATCTAAAAGCATTGGGGTTGGACATCTCAACAATGAAACACTTTGGATATATACATATAACATATTGTGTCTATCACAGTTAAGACACTCATTAAAATTACTTAAAAGTTAACTAATAGATATTATTCTGATTGTAATAATCCCTTCGATAGTTCAAATAATAATTTTCTATCTTTTTAAGTTCCTAAACCATAAAATTATAATGTTATCTATAAAGTAAGAATATGCAAAGGGAATAAATTTATCCTTTATAGATTTTTAGACTCTAACTTAGAGTTAAGAGTTTGTTATGAAATTAATTTCCTATATATATATATATATATATATATATATAAAGGTATTTTTTATTTATTAAGTAAATATAAAACTGCATTATTTTTAAGTGGTATCATGTATTATATTTTAGGTGATGTTTTTATTTTTACATCAAGATCAACAAAGATTTATGTCAATATGACATAGCAAAACGTTATTCATTTTATAAATTCATTCGTTATAGAAATTATATTAATTTTTCTATTATAATAACTATTGATAATACTTTTATTTTTTTAATTAAATTTTTAATTATTTATTGTCATTTTTATATTGAGATTTAAATTATGTACATACATTTAAAAATATTGATATTATAAGATTTGTAATTTTTTTAAGTATAAAAATTTTAAAAAATTTATATAAAATTTTGATTATGATAAAATCAAATAATGATATGGTAATTTAAATTTTGTTATCATTTTGTTCTTTTTATTAGTCCTTTAACTAAAATTATTTTTTAATTAAATTTTAAGAGTAATGTTGTTTGTTTTTAAATGTTACATTAATGGTTATTAATTTAAATGTCAAATTAAAAACAATTAATTATAATAATCAAAATCAATTAAATAGTATTAAATATTAATATAATAAAAAAGTAACATGTAAAGTTGTTATTAAAACTTTATTGTAATTGTTGGATTTGCATTTTTAATATTTTTATATTATAATAAATGAATAAATAAATAAATTATAATATTTTAAATATAAATTAAGTTTTGATGTTATATTTACTTTATTATATATATAATTTTATTTCAGTAGTGAATCAGAGTTATCAACTTTTTAATTTTTCTTCATATTTTAAATATTTATTTTAAAATTATAAAAAATAATCAAATAAAAATGTGAATTAATTTTTAAAATATTATAAATTTTTTTAATTTTTTTAATATTAATATTTTAAATTATATTTATTTATTACCATTTCATATTCTAATTATGTAATTATTAAAAAAATTGAGATTAGAAATAAATTTTAAATACTTTAAAAAAATTATTTGGAGTATTCAATCATGTAATAGATTTACATTTCATTCTCTAGTTATAAATTAAATTATCAATAAAATATAAAGTAACATGAATATATATTTTTACATTAATATAATTATCTATAATATCATATTCTTAAAATTAATACTTATTTAAAATTTAAAAAATATTTTAAATTAGAATTATTAATTATTAGTATATATTTACTTATTACAAGTTAAATTTATGTTAATATTTATTTTAATTTTTGAGAAATAAAAATTAGACTCCATTCAAATAAATCTTATTTTAGTATAATATTAAATCTCATTATTTATTAAAAAAGATTTTTTGTTATATTTCTACTCATTGGTATATTATATATATATATATATATATATATATATATTATGTATTTTTATTTTTATTTTAAAATATTTTATGACGATAATAATATAATAAATTTATATTACTTATATTTGAAAATAATTAAAAAAATTTACTGTTTAATTTCACTTTCACGTCCCTTTAATTTATTTTTATGTTTACATCAATTAAAAAAATAAAAATTATTATTATTGAAGAGAATAAAAAATATATAAAAAAAATTATATATAAAAATGTATATAATATTTTTTAATATAATTATATTTAATATTATTTGTAGAACACACAAATAAATTTACTAATTTATAATTAAATTATTATTATTAAAATTTATAATATTTAAAGTCACATATAAATTAAGTTTAACTATTATATTTATTTTTAAAAATAATTAAAAATTTCATTAAATATTTTTTATCTTATTAAAATTAATTATTTTTATATTTAAATTATAATTAATTTTAAATTAAATAATAAAAATAAAAATATATTTATAAAAATTTATGCAATACATAAATATATTTACTAAAATATTAACTAGACAAACATTAAATAATTACTTTATTAAAAATTTATATTTAATTTTTTAATTTTTAACATTTACTCTTTATGACACATTTATTTTGGAAGGCAAAACAATCAAATTAACTTTTGTTATTATTTTTTATTTTCTTTCCTTCAAGGATATGAAAAAAATCAAACAAACAAAACTATTCTTTTAGAATATATAATACATTTAACGACCACAGTGGGAGTCGAACCCACGACCTTCTGATCCGAAGTCAGACGCGCTAATCCACTGCGCTATGCGGTCTTATATGACAAGGAATCTTCACTCAATTAATTATTATTCTAATCAAATTAAAACATATAATAGTGATATTAGCACCCTTATGCCTGCTTCATTGGATATTCCGAATTTCTGATCGCCTTTTGTAATTCTATATTTTATCATTATATTGAGTTCAGCCACTGACATTATCACAGCAAAGTCATCGATATTGATTGGTAATAAAAATATTTTTAAAATAACAACAAAATATTTAACACATTTTTACTTTACTTTTTTATTTATATGAAAAAAATTTAAATACCAAAATATTAGATTTTAGAAACAACTATAGAAATATGAGAAATTTTAAAAAATTATGATAGACGATTTTTAAGCTAAAAAAAATTTATTATTAACGATCTTTTGTAATTTAAATTTTTATTATTTTAAAAAAAATTATATTGGTGATTCTTGATTTTTAAATTTTTAGTTTTTTTTTAAAAAAATATTGCTGACGGCTTTAACTTTTTAAAATTTTGCAATATTTTTTTAAAAAAAATTTGTCAAATAATTTTTGGCAATTTCTAATTTTTAACAGTTTTATGTCTAAATCTTTGTACTGCAATCAAGATTGTCGTTAGCATTTTTTAATCTTATATTTCTATAATTTATTCAAAAATTTTATATTTTAGTATATATTATATCTTCTAACTAGTATTAAATTCGAATAAAGAAGAAGAGTTGTAAGAAGCTTTTGAGTTAATATAAAATTTATCATTACTCTTTAGATAGATTGCAAACAATAGTATTATATTAATGTTATATCATTACTTAGATATAATGCGTTATATGTTAAATGAGTTAGAGTAACTGTATAGGCATATGAATGTAGTATTAAATGAGCAAAGTTCTTCGTAATTAGATAAATGTGAGGAAAAAAGTTAATTCAAGAATACAGGTTTAAGTTTAAGTTTGATACATAGAATATTGATATTTTTAAAAAAAATTGTTGAAAGTAGTGGACATTGATTCATAGAAAAATTAACATCACTATGTCTATGAGATATAAAATGAACAAATAAGGTTAAAGAGCAAAATACTATTAGTTTTAAAATTTGGTACACAATAGATATCATTCTATATAACATTTGAAAAAAATAAATAAATAGTGTGGCAGAAATTAAGAGAATTAGAGACAGTTATATTTTTAAAGTTATTAGTTTTAAGATTTTTAGTGCTTGTTAGGAATGAAAATAAGTTAGGTTAAACTTTATATGAATAACACTTATTTAATAACTTTAAAATAGATTTATGATCTGTCATTGGCTTCTTATTAAGTTTAGTCTAATTTTTTTGATGTAAAAGTTTGTTTTTACTTATTAGCCTTCTTAATGATTTACTTTGTATTGAAATCTTTGATTGGTCATAAAGTTTCTTTATATATTAAACTATTTAAATAGAGATATTAAACATTTTATTTAAATAGACCAAATCAAGTGGTTTTTTTTAAAATATAATCTCCCATGGTAGGTATGAATTAAAGTTAAATAACATGATTGCAAGCAAGTAATCTTATTAGAAATACAATATAATCAATTTCTATGCATATAAATTACATGGGAACACAAATCTATCTTTTTTTTATACAGAATAAATCTTCTCATTTATGATTAAAAAAATTTTACATTTTTTTAACGAATTTTTTTCTATGCAAAAATAGAATATCTTGTACAAGTCATTGCTAACAATTTTTCATATACTTTATCATTCTTTAAGGATCCTTTCATCCATTATGTTAGATATATATAAAAAAAAATCAACTCTGATTTCAAAGAATACACCACTTTTGATAAATAAATGAAAATATTATTTTATCTATTTATGGCAACGTCATTTTGAACAGAATAGATCTACTAATTTTTTGATTCTAGTTAGATATTTTTTTCTTCCAAAATGTGAGTTTATATATATAATATATTATTAATTAATTTTTTTATTTTTAATTATGTTATTAATAGTATTTAATATTGTCCTTTTAATAATTTATTAGTAATTACATAAAAAAAATTGTTGAAATAATAAAATCTAAATTTATAATGAAATTTTGTAAGTCAATTTGTGTTATTGCTTCAAGTACTTAACAAGGAGATCAAACTAGACTTAGACAAAGGAATTAATGTTACAATTTCATTTTTTCTAAAAATTAGTAAATACATGTTATAATCTAATATCAATAATCTTACCAATAATTTAAAAAAAAACATTGCGAAGACGGATAAGCATAAAATCTTTAAAATTGCTTGGTATATCAACTTTAATAATAAGAACCAATAAATTTTTTCCTTGAATGAAATCAAATTCGATATTTGTAAAAGCTTGCTAAACCAAATGTCAAACGTCATCACCAATAAAATGTCAAAATATTTTTAAAAAGAAATCTTAAAAACTATTAAAACTTGGGCCTTTTAGAGACTTCATTAAATTAAAGGCAAACCACATAACTTCTTTGGAGATTGGATTAGTAAGGCAGCAAATGGCATCTTGGGAGAGTTGGGCAGAATAGGAGTATACATCTATATATCAACTTTCCCTTTAGAGCAAAAGAGGTTTTTGAAAAATAAATTGTTTTAGTTTGTAAAAACTAATAATCAATACACCAAATACTAGTAGCCAAATGCTAGTTGTGAATTTTATTTTCTTGTTCGAACAACAATTTGAACATAGAGAAAAAAAGAAGATATTTTTATCTCCAAATTTAACCTAATTTTTTTTAGATTTTTAAATAAATAAAAAATTCTTCTTGTTTTTGAATAAGACACCAAATTCCTCCCTATGGTCTTGTTCCTCCTCCACCACAGTTGGAACCTATTAAGTTTATCACAAAATTTTTAAGTAGTCTGAAAAATTATATATACCTTTCATAGAGGAACAAATAGTAAGCTTGAAACAAGATATTAATTCTTTGGTATATCATTGTCCTTGGGCATTTCTTGCCTCCTAATATTTTTTGATAAAATATTAAGATCTTTGAATTCTATCACAGGAACAAATGAGAGGGAAGGAAGATAAGATAGAGAGATTAAACATTTGTTGTCCCATCATGAAACCAATGTCAAAGGATTTATATTTTTGTATGGTATCTTCCTCAATCACTATTTCGTTAAGAGTCCCTATAAGAAAAAATTTTAAAATCTTCTTTGAATAAAAAATTTCAAGGTAGTGTTGGTGAGTCCCTTACATCACTCGTTTTTTTAAGCCAATTATGTTTTTACTATGATGCATGAATACGGCCTTCTAGACCTAAGATCTCAAGGAACACATTTTACTTGATGTAGAAAGGTTAATAATAGCTTTCACAAAATCTCAAAAAGTACATCGAATATTGATAGATGTTGACTAAAGATATTTTTTTCCTAATGCTTTATCATGTTTATTTTGTCCACCACCCTTTACTATTGTGCCTTTCCCTAAAGCTTCGATAATGCCCTTTTCATTTCTAGCAGCCTATGCTACTTAACAAAGATTTTGCTTTTGTAGTTCATGAGGCTTAGAATTAAAGTAATCATTTTTAGTAAATAGTTTGTCACACTTTAAGGATGATGCACTTCAATTTATTGATAAAGTCTTTAGTAATATTTTTTGTCACAATAATCACAGTCTTTCTCGACTATATGGTACCAAATAGAACTATTTTACAATTCCAGAATGAGACTAGATTATTTGAAGAGTAAATTATAAAAATAATTAAATGATGTTCTTCTTCCAGAAGAACTTATATGATTACAAAAGTTTCAAGAGCAATGAGTCTAATTTGGAGATCGTAACACTCGTTTCTTTCAAGCATAAAAAATAGTTTGATGAAATCGTAATAGGATCATAGGTCTTCATATCTTAAGGATGTTTAATGAACTGATAATGACATTATCAAATTTGAAGCTTTAAAATTTTATAAGAATTCATTTTGTGCTTCTCGTAATAGTTAGCATACTAGTCTTTCACTATTTTTCTTTCCTAAACTCCAAGAGAAATATAAAATAATTATTTTGAATCCCATCTTGAAGGAGAAAGTTCAAAGTGTTATCTTTGGTATGAACACTTTCAAGGCCCCTGGACCAGATGATTAGGAAGTGGTTGGAGATGATCTTTAAAGGTTGATAATATATGATTTTCAGTTTGGTTTTAAGGACTCTCGTTTGGTGCATATTTCTGTAGTTCTCATTTACAAAGTTCATAGTCCACTACATTTTAAGGACTTTCGACCTAGAAGTTTTTGGAATATAACTTATAAGGTCATTATTAAAGTCCTTATTAATCATTTTAGATTTTTTCTAGATAATTTGATATGTTCATTCATAGTAATTTCATCTGAAGAATAGGAATAACAGAGAATGCTTCAGCTACCCAAGAAATTTTGAACTATATGCATATAAGTAAAAGGAAAAAGGAATAATAGCCATTAAGATTGATCTAAAGAAGGTCTATGATAATATTAGTTAAAAATTTCTTCAACAAACTCTTGTTGACTTTGATATATTAGGTTGTATTTTGTCTCTTTTCATGTGATGTATGCACAATTTCTTCTTATCCATTCTATGTAATGGTGTTTAACTTGAAGACTTTCAACCAACAAGAGGTCCTAACAATAGAATCATCTTATCTTTTTGTTCTTTGTATGGAGAAATTTTTTCCTATTGATAAATCAAATAGTGGAGGAGAGGTTATGGAAGCTTATTTATTTGTCTAGAAATTACCTTAATATTACCCATCTTTTACTTACTGACAATATTTTTCCTTTTTGTAAATCTGAAAACACACAGGTCCAAAATGTTATCACAATGATGCAAGAATTTTGTGATGTCTTTGACTCTAAGACTAACTTTGACAAATCTAAGGCAATGTGTTTGAAAGGGGTCTCTCACCAAAAGTATAATACTTTCTATGGTCTTACTTCCAATTGTTTTGTTTTAGCTTTGAGAACTTACCTTGACTTTTCATTGACCAAAGATAGATTAAATAGAATAACTTTTGCTCATTTACTTAACAAAATCCATAAAAGGATGACAAATTAGAAAAAGAAATTACTTAATAGAGCTAATAAATTTTGCTTGAAAAAACTGTCTAGTTTTCATTCTTATTTATCCCAAACAAATTTAGTGGCTATCTTAGTCTATTTATCATTATATTAATAAGGTAGTTAAAAAATTTATTTGTTTTTCTAATAATTCAAACCATGACATTCATCTAGTTGGCTAGGACAAAATTACCACTACAAAGAAACAAGGCGACTTGGGTGTTTGTGATATATAAATGATTAATATAGGTAAATTGGTGTGATATATTTTGTAGAATAAATCCAAATTATGAAAGGATAAATATATGAAAGAGCTTCCCTATGGGCTATTAAACCAAACCCAAAAGACTTTGCTAGTTGGAAGAGCATTATAAAGGTCTGTAGCATTTTAAGATATGGTTTTAAGTTCTAGCTGAATTATGATCCAATTGGTAACTTATTTGATTTTGTTTACATCTCATATACAAATTTCAAAGTTAGTGAGTTGTTTATCCATAGCACTTGGAAATTGGATTAACTCGCTATGTGTATCCTACAACACATCAAAGCTATATATACACTAGCTTCTTAGGTCAACAGATAAAAATAATGAAGACTAGTGGCATTGGAAATATACAAAAGAGGCTTATTCTGCAAAAACAAATTATGTGTGGTTCAATAATTTTAGATTCAACGTTTTACCAATTTCAGATTTTCATTGGGTTTGGAAGTTGTCAATAATAGAGAAAGTTATATTTTTCATTTGTCTTATTTGTCATAGGTATTTGTCCATTAATGAGTTGCTTCCTCAAGCTCTTGCCTTAGGTTTTCTCATAGGTTTGAAGACATTAATTATTGTCTTAGAGATTGTCTATATTCTAAAAAAAGTTTGATTTTGCTTGGGGTGTCATTTTCTCATTATAATTTCCATGACTCTACTGCTATTTAGATTGCTACATTACCTCAACATAGAGATTGTATTTCCTATTTATCCATTCTTTGGTGGTTTTAATATTAGAGGAATAATATGTTCTTTGATAAAGTGAAATGAAGTATCAATCATGTTTTAAATTTTATTAATCAATTTAAGAATGATTGTTATTTGTTAATTTCAAACAATTTAGTTTTCAAACTCACATCTTTTCAGGAGATGCCATGAGATCCACAATTTTCCAAATATTACAAAATTAATGTGGATGGTAGTTGTAGGATATACCATATGAGTTATAGTAATGTTATATGATACTACTGTAGTAAATGACTAACATGATTTACTTATTTTTTACGATAATAAGTTTGTTCTCTATACTAAATTAAAAATAATCTTTTAAAGTCTTATTAAAAGTTATTATAAGGTGATTTTAAAATCTAATTACTTAATAGTTATGAATTTTCTTATGAAGAAATTAAAATTAGTTTCTTTTGAAATATGTTTTATTCTACATAATATTTATTATTTTATACAAATTTTCTCTCGTATACTTATATTTTATGTTGTTTGTAAAGTTAATTTAATAGTTGACAATTAACACCTGTATAAAGATTTATTTCTATGATCTTTTATATGTAATTTTTAACTTTCATTTTCTAGACAATTTACGTACTTTAAAATTTGTCTTTTTGTAATTTTTTTCTTTTTTTAAAAAAGTAAATAATAATATATAGTTTTTAGACAAGTTATCCAATTTTTTAAGCATTTAAGCGTGTCATTATTGCCGGTACTCCTTATTGTTTTCTTCTTTTACTTGTGAAGAAAGCTAAAATTAGATGAAAAAAATGGGACTTGTAGGAAAATTGATGAGCAACAAAAAAAAGAAGGGGGTAAAGATGGTTATTTATGGGGTTAAAAATAAAAATGGCAAGACATTGAAAATAAATATACCCGAAATTTTTATTTATTTATGTTAGAATTGGGTGCGCACAATCAAATAAAAAAATGATAGAAAAGATCATTGCTAGAGAAAAAATAAAAATAAATATATATATATATATATATATATATATATATATATATATATTCTACTTAGCTTTCGTCACTGGTGCCCTCTTCTATTGAAGCGAAGTGGGGAATTTTTCATTGTTTCTAGCCGTTGCCTCCTCTTTCACTCATTGTCATTGTTTCATGAATATTTCCGCCGAAAAAGGGTAACGATTGTGAATATTAAAATGATACCAAACAGTTGGATATATAAAATTAATTAAATTATTATTAAAAATATGATAATAATAAATAGTTTAAAATACATAACAATTAAAGGTATAATAATACATGCATTAATTGAAATAGGCGAAAATCTAAAAATTATAGACAATTTTTCAGAAACATAAATTTAGGGTCCAACGACCTGCACCATCTGTTTAGCACGAGTAGTAATTTCGGGAATTTCACTGTAATAATTCATTTCTTCACATGTTAGACTTGTTATCATTTATTATTTATAATTATTTTTCATAAAATTGAATTAAACTATAGTAAAATTTATCCTAAAATAAAAAAGGTGAAGAAAAGTATTAAAGATTTTTTTTTTCGAAAGAGCTTGACAAATTATTAAAATTTTCACAAAATGAGAATTTATGTAATAAAAAAAGAAAAGAAGAACCTTTAATATTTTATTTGGTTTGGTGATTCTTCGATAATCGATATGAAGTTGGTAGGCTTGGTTGGTGAAAAATATTCCAAGAGCTCAAATCACTTCAATAAATCGCCTTCAAGAAAGAAAAGAAAAATTGGAAGCATGCACAACCAAAAAATAACATCAAATTTTTTACTTACAATTTTCTTGAGAAAAATACCAAGTACCTCTCCCAGAAAACAAGAACTTGGCTCCACGGCACATCTCAAACACGTTAAAAAACTTTATTAACATAGAAAGGACGAGAAAGAGTGTCAAAAAACTTTTCATGAGAACTTGACACTCACTAAACTTCTTACTGAATAAACTCATAAATATATATTATATATTATAAATCGATATGTCTGTAGTTTCCCACAATATCTAATTTTTCGGACATTAATCGTATCAGAATATCTGTATTCGTGTTGTCGTGTGCGGTGTCCGTACTTCAACATTGAGTTTTACAACTACTGAACGTATTGGTCAAACTACATATGTAAATCACCAATATAGTGCTATGTTTACATATATGTTCGAAGGTATATGTAGTTAACTATATGTTTGGATTCACACCCAATATCCCTGCAACTCACGTTCAACGAGTTGATTGTGTAATTGTTGAACGAAATAAACGTATGTAAGAAACGAACGCCAAGCAAACATGAATTTAGTAATGATCAGCATTTGTAATTTCCATGATTATCTCCGTGACTGTCGTAAGATTTCAATTAATATTTAAGCATGAAATAACACTATGTTTGAAATTCTTTTGGTTAATCCTTTTCTTATGTATGTTTTTACTCCTGATTTGTTTTTCATGCTACTTTAAGAAAAATAGCTTATCATCCAATACCAGTGACATAGGACAATAATTTCACCTTCAACTACAATCATTTTTGGCTTGAAGAATTCTGGGCTTTTATTTTTGCCCATTTTTCTGACATTTGTTTGTCCTGATGAATGTTTATCATTTTCATGTGTCACAGCCGCGGCATATATGTTCTAAAGTGTATTCACTTAGTTTTAAAAGGTTACCTAAGCTACTCCCTACCTAAGAAGGTTTGGTCATTGCATATATAGACTTGAGGGGTTTGTGCTCAACATTTTAAGTAGTGATGGTTTTAGGGTTCTTGTAGAAAAGGGTATGTGTGTGTCAAGAATTTCAGTATTTTCACCGTGTGTACAAAACTCTGCTGGGAAACGAATAGTAAAGCCAGAAGTTTAAGTGTTGCTGGTAAGCTTCAAAATTCAAATAAACTTTGTTTATGACAATACCTACGATTGCTTGGTTAATTTAATCATAACTCGAATATTTTTTATTTTAGAATAAAGTGTGGCCAGTCCCAAGTACTAACACAATGGCATCCGTGTTGTAGATTTCTCATTCTAGGGGAAAATAATGATTAGAGACACAAAACATCTTGGTTAATACAATATAATAATCTTATTTCTGGCTTGTCTTTGCAATCTATAAAAATTGATGGGGTGAGCAATGCTGGCAAATCACTTGAAGAAGATCTACAGATCAGAAAATACAAATCAAAATCTCCAAGGAACTTTTGTTGGGAATATGATCGTAAATTGGGATGATCCAAGTTTTGGTAATAGGCAGCTGGATACTATATATGTTAAACAAAAATGCCCTTTCTTTGTCTTTAGGATTTAAATCATTATGTTTTCTTTTGCAATTTTCGTCTGAGGGGGAAAAATATATCTGGCTATTATGACTTGGGGCGATATGTTAATCATTTATGTATTTTTCCTGTTATTATTTGATTAGGCAACCGTAGGAATTATTCATTTTGAATTTCAAAATCTGAATTATTTGACATACACCAAATTAATCAGCATATTTAGAATTTTACAATGCTGTGTTTCGGCATGCTTTTTGTCTGAGGAAATCTGTAGGAAGCTATAGACAGGCATCATAAGGCCAATCTATATACTTTTTAAGTAATGTGCAATTGTTTATTCACAATCTTTCGTTTGCAAGCATGAACAGATAGCATTTACTGTAATTTAACTGGCATGGAATCTATGAAAGAATACTCTTATATAATACCCTATCCTGGCAAATTAACAACATTATTTTTGTAAGAATCTTGCATACCATATATGTAGCCTCCAATTTTGGAAGAAAATCCAATTACAGCATTTAAGTTGGATATCCATTAGTAAAAGAATCCTCAGAATCCAATCATTTATAAAAGGAACAAATATTAATAGGTGCATTTCTGTAGTAATCTGGTCAAATGGACTAATAAGGAAGTATGAGTATGGAAATATAAAAGAGTGGACAATTTCAATTGGACTGCAGATAGTTACAACTTCAAAAGAGTAAGAGTATGTTTAATTTACTTTTTAAAAGCAGTTTTTAATTTTTAAAATAAGAAATTCCAACAAAGAAGAAGGTTAACTAAATATGCTGCCTCATTTTTCTCTCCTCTCAAATATAAAAAGTTTTTTTTTTCTATCTTTCCTTTTTTTTTTTTTTTGTTAAATGAAATTGCACCCTCAATGTTACTAATTCAAGATACATTGATAGAGGGGGAATTCTCCTAATGTTTTGTATAATATCTTATACAGGAAAAATTATTAAGTAGCCTCTTATACAGGAAAATTTATTAGGGAGTCTAGGGCTACATTGTCCTAACCAGTTACATCTTGCTATATGTCAAAAAGATTTTATATATATATATTTGATTGATTGGGACCACCATAGTGTCAGATATAAAAAAATTTCTCCTTATTATATAAATAAAGAAAAAGGAAAATATAAAGCTACTATACTAAATAAAAGCAGTAAGTTTCGTATCTTTTGGAAAAAGAAAATATCTATAAATAAACTTACCATGTATAAGAAATTTAATAATATAAAAACTTTACTATTTAGTTCACTGAAGTCTCATTTCACAAAAAAACACAACGTTTCAGTCTTTTAATAAATATGAAGTTAAACGCAGAGAGTAATATTATAATTAAATATTCATTTACAAGTTCCAACATGTAAAAGAGTTAATAAAATATAACTCTGCATTGATCAAGTAACGGTAAAAGAAAGCCATAACACTAGTATTTGATTAAATTATCAAGCCTTTTTTCAAGATTGTATTAGTATAATCATAACTAAAATCTTTTAAGATTTTTATATATCTTACAAATACCTTTACTATAGTTTTTCTATTTTTTATATTAGGTTAAACAAAATTTATTTACCTTATTGTAAAAATTAGAGAAGTGAATGAGAAAGCAGTATAAAAACCTCAAAACATGATGGCCTAACATGCACCGCACAGAGTAAGGTTTGAAACTCTGATCGGAGCCCAATTCTCTTTCCTCTTGAGCCACCAGTTTTCAAATCATTCAGAAAAAGCAAAGAACTTCATCAACTCAATTTCCCGCTACCTTCATTCGTGTTTTTTCAGGTATCCGATTCACTCTTTGCTTCCTCTTAATTTCAATCAATGTGCGTTTAATTCTTCTGTGACTGGTTTCGTTTTTAATTCTTATAATCTGCAGTGGTATGTTGATTCCATCGTTCTATTTGGAAAAAAAAAATGAAGGGATTTTGGGTTTCGTTTAGGAGATTTTATTTTATTTTTTAATTTTTTTGTTTATTTGTAACTGAACCGACAATGTGATTTGTTACGATGGCAACGATGCGGAGTTGCAACCGCATGACTGTGTATAATTTAAAACCTTTAATTTTTCATGATTATAAGTCTTCAAAATTTTTATTTCTTTTATTGTTCATTCTTTCTGATGTTGTTTGTTCGTTTAAAGGGCTGCATGCTTGATATTTGTTTTGTGAAAGTCTTGAATCCTGAATTTAGTTTTTTTCCCCATTTATTGTTGATGGTGGATGTGTGTTAAATTTGTTCATTCGAAGAGCTGCATGGGCAATAATTTTGTTTTAAGAACTATAAAGAGCATGCTTAGTTTTCTTGCCCACACATTGAAGGAGGTGATTGAAAGATGAAACTACTGTTTGGTGTTCTTGTTCTCCTTTTGCGATTCCTCCCCCCCACGAGCAGCATGGGTTTGGTTTGGTTGTTCCCTGGATTGGGGTTGGGAAATGTTGCAAGGGAGTGACAATGTGAAAATGTATTGGAAATCTAATATCATGATATTATTATGCTTATTTCGGAAATTTGGTTCTTGAGTATGTACATTGAATTTGTAGTTATCTGATTGTTGTGGTAAAATGTTGGGAATTAATGGGATGAAATAAGCACTGGACAGAATTCCATTGTCCCGTTAATCTTATTTCAGTTGATTTGTTATGATTTTGTTAAGCCGTTATTGGTTTGTTTTTAATGTAGCATTGTCATTTTGGACGATTTATAGGTTTATTGGGCTTCTGTAATTGATGGAAGCATCTTTATTGTGAGCGGAATTGTTGGGTTCTGGGTGTATATATTAATTGTCAAAGTTATCTATCATGCTGGTGTATACTTCTAAGGAAGGAAGGAAATAGAGAAGAGTAATTAGCGGCCGTTTGCAGAAGCATACTAGCAAGCATGGAATGTAATAAAGATGAAGCTTTGAGGGCTAAAAGGCTTGCAGAGAAGATGCTTTCACAGAGGGACCTTGGGGGCGCAAGAATTCTTGCAATGAAGGCTCAAAAGTTATATCCCGATATTGATGGCCTTCGTCAGTTGCTGGCGACTATTGAGGTGTATATCTCTGCTGACAAAAGAGTAAATGGAGAGGTTGATTGGTACAAGATCCTTGGTGTGCAACCCTTGGCTGATGATGAAACAGTTCGAAGACATTACAGGCAGCTGGCTCTTATTTTGCACCCTGATAAAAATAAATCGGTAGGGGCAAATGGGGCATTTAACCTTATTTCACAGGCTTGGAGTTTATTATCTGATAAAGCCAGGAAAATCATCTATGACCAAAACTACAGTATATGGGGCATATATCAAGGAAATTCAGGTGGGAAACCTTCAATACCAGCTAGTCAGAATGGTTTATATAATATGTCCAATACTGCTAATTGGAAGGACAGAGATCATAGGAGTGCTATTCCTCTCAATTCTACTCCACTCAGTCCAGTGCCTCCTGTGACATTCAAACAGACATTTTGGACCATGTGCAGTTTCTGCAGGACAAAGTTTGAGTACTATACTGTTTATATCAACTGCAATCTTGTCTGTACCACCTGTCATAAGCCATTTTTTGCTTTTGAGGCTTTGCCCCCAACTGCATGCAGAAATGTTTCATCCATTTCAAGAATTTCTCAGATGGAGCAACACAACTTCACCTCTACTGGTTTAGGTAGGACACCAATTTCTGCTGTCAACTTGTCACGTGGGTCAGGTCCTTTCTCTATGCACAGTGGTATTACCAGTGTACCAATCTCAGCTTCTACTGCTGCTGAAGCTTCTGGTGCTTTTAGGATGTCATCTGAGAATTTGAAAAGAAGACACGAAGATTTGACACCTGTCATGAAGGAGGAGGTTCATTTTGGGAAAACTCATGCTGTTGAGAGAACTGGTGCTGGTTCAGCTTTTCAGTCCTCTTGTCTTGGTTCAAATTCTATTCTGAAAGGAGACAAGCCAAAGAAAAGAAGGCGCATTGATGAACGTAAAGTTGATAGCGATAGAAGAAATATGAAAGCTAATACAACATCTCAAAAAGAAGGAACAAACTTGACCAATGAATTTGGATCTCAGAAATACAGTTCTGATACAGGAAGGGTTAATGTTGCTGGAAGTTACAAGCGCAATGGTATTAGGGACGTATCACAGCTGCAAATGAGGACAATATTGATGGAAAAGGCTCAGAAGGAGATTCTTAAAAAGCTTGATGAATGGAAGGCTTCTTCAGTATCAAAGAATTTGTGCCAGTCAAAGAATACTGATACAGACATCAGAGAGAAGGACAGAGAAAATGCCACAAATGGTGTAAAACCTGGTACCCAGGAATTTGCCAATTCTGAAACCATCAGCGAAAAGTGTTTCTCTACTGATCCAGAGCCAGAGATGCCTGATTCTCTCTCAATGAATGTTCCAGATCCAGATTTCCATGATTTTGATGGAGACCGTATTGAAAATGCTTTTGGTGAGAACCAGGTGTGGGCTGTATATGATAATGAGGATGGCATGCCGCGCTACTATTGCTTAATCCACAATGTAATCTCAAAGGATCCTTTCCAAATGAGGATTAGCTGGCTGAACGCCAAAAGCAATGATGAATTGGCCCCAATAAAGTGGGTCAGTTCTGGCTTTCCTAAGACCTCTGGAGATTTCAGAATAGGAAAGCGAGGATTATATAGCACATTTAATTCCTTCTCGCACAGGGTTAAGTGGACAAAAGGTTCAAGAGGGGCTGTCCACATATATCCGAAGAAAGGTGATATATGGGCTCTGTATCGGAACTGGTCCACTGACTGGAATGAATTTACTGACGATGAAATCATACAGAAATATGACATGGTGGAGGTGCTTGAAGACTACAGTGAAGAACAAGGTGTGAATGTTGCCCCACTTGTCAAGGTTGCAGGTTTCAAGACAGTGTTCCGCCATAATGCCGATCCAAGAAAAATCAAGAATATTTCAAGGGAAGAGATGTTTCGTTTCTCACACCAGGTTCCTTCATACTTGCTTACAGGTGAAGAGGATCAGAATGCTCCAAAAGGTTGCTTGGAGCTTGATCCTGCTGCTACGCCTATGGAACTTCTTCAGGTGTTCACTGAAGATGCACAGCCAGAAATGGTAATGACAACTGAAAAATCTTTGGAAGATGAATTGAGGCACAAAGAGAATTCGAGGGAGGATGGTTTGGTTGAGAGTTCCCAGACAACCAAGGAAAAAAATTCTGATGCAGCACTGAGAGAGAAGAGAAGTAGGCCCGAGATTTTGTTTGTATATAAGCGGAAACGTTTTAGGAAAAACAAAGAGAGCAATGAAGACTAGTGACTCTTAAGAAATTGTGTGTTCCATTTAGCCAGAGATAGCAGATTTGAATAGTCAACAACTCCATAGCTTACAGTCACCAATTTAAACATAAATTAGAACATCTTCTGTTGTTTTTGCTGTATATTGGCGGGGCTACAGTTTTGCATTTAGTGTTGGTGTTGCCCTCAAGAATGATTTCGGCTTGTATCTATAAGACTGTCTGAAATGCCAATGTACGCCAGTTACTAGTTTCTGCAAGGCAAAAATAAAATTCAGCATCATTCAGCTCCTTCGACTGGAAACATTAATCTTTATTTTCTAGTTCTTTTTTCTTCATCCTGTAATTAACCATAGCTATAGAGCTGGTCAAATTGTACATTATAGCTGCAACTTTTTGCTTGCACCTTATGAATCAAAGTATTAATTTTGCTATTTCCTTCGTTGTCCCCCTCATGAATTCAGTTCCTCCCACAAGTTAGAACAAGTCTTGAACCTTTCCATTATTAGGAAGTTGACACCTCCGCTTAACACTAGCCCGTTAGGAAGCAGTTCTTAAGCTGACTTCTTTCCAGAATAATGCCTCATAAAATCATGACAGAAGAATAATCTTATTTGTAAAGAGATTGAGATATGGAGCTTTTTAGTTGAATAATACATGGTTAAAGTACTCGCCAGTCATCACATGGTTAAATTATTCTATAAATCTTACACTGAATGTTTAAACAAATGTCTATATTTCAAAATCTTTCAAATAAATTCTTCTTTAATGGTAATTAATTTTTGTTAAATTAAGATAATATTTAACAAATTTAATAGATTATAGACTTGTAAAACTATGTACCTACAACTGTTATATTTCAAAATTTCATATAGCTGGAAGTAGTTTTTGTTTTTAAACAGAGTTTAACATTTTTTTAACAATTTTTTTAATAAAAAAAAGTATTTATCTTCATGTTATAAATAAAAAACGTAAAAAAAAAAGTGAAAATAAACATAAATAAGAATGTTAAAATGACTAATCAGCTTGAGAAAGGATAAGATAAGAAATGATAGTATATAAAAAAAATTAAAATAGAACTTACAATAAAAGAGATGATTGAAAATAATTTAAAGTTAGTTTAGTCACGTGTAAAAAAAAAATCTTTAAAGAACCTGTAAAGAAAGTAAATTAAATAATTTTTAGTCCGATAAAAAGGAGTCAAGAAATACTTAAAAGAATCTTAGACAAAATTATTAAAAAAAATATTTTAATTAACTATATTTTTAAAAATTTAATTTTTGACCTAACTCAATAATATTTTGTCCATAATTAACTTCATCTAATAAAATAAAACTTAGTTGTTGTTGTATATTTACTACATCACTTATTTTATTTTCTTTTTCTCTTTCTTTTCTTTTAGCTTCTCTAATTTATAAAATAAATAGTTGTACAATTTTACTATATAATTAAAACTTTTTTAAATAATTCTTTTAATTTTAGTGTGATAAGTTAATAGAGTTTCAATGGTTATCAATAAGTTAATAGATAAGTTAATAATAACCGATCGTAACCTTAGTCTTCAAGATTTTCTTTTTCATTTTAATGTAAATATAGTACTTCTACTGAGCTTTCAGTCATTTTATTTGTTAAGACCATATGTTTATTTTTAAAAAAAAGTTAGATTAAGGGAGAATGTTGCTATACTTCAACAGAATATATTAAAAATTTGTGGTATTTATAAAAATAAAAAAGTAAAAAAATAACAGAAAGACTATATGGAAAATAAAGACATTTGAAAAAAATGAAATTATAACATTTAAAATGAGAAATTAAATAAAAAGTATGATATTTTGGTGAATATAATATAATTTAACATTTTTATGTCATATATTTTACAATATGAATTGTAAATAGGCTTAAAAAAAGTATAATATTAAAAATATATTTGTATGACTATGGATTACAAAATGGATTTTTTTTAAGTGAGTATATCATGACAAAGTACACTACATGCACAAAGTGACAAATGTCAACTTGGATATCACATGCAAGAGTAAAGAATCATTCAGATCTAGCCAAATAGTTCAAACGAAACCGCTTAATATATATAAAATAAATAAATAAAATTATTTTTATTATTTATTTACTATATAATTTATTAAAATATATTAAAGGATGTTTTATTAATAAAATTATATTTTTCACATTTTAAAATAAAATTTTAAGTTATCAAATTAAAATTTTAATATTAAAAATATAAAAAAGTATATTATATAAAAATTAATTTTACATAAATAAAATTTGAAAAATAATAAAATATGAATAATGAATTATTTTGAATTACTAATATTTAAAAATACTTTGCAGCCGCTGACCTTAGAAAAGGAGAATTGAATTTTAGAGCTTCTAAAAATAAAAAATATTTAATTGTGGAAACAAATAGTATACAAATAAAATAGAGTGTGGAGGTTGGCGTGAGTTGAATCCCATAGCCATAATGCCATAATCCCATACCTTACCTTATCCCACCACATAATTGAATTTCCAATCAATTGGAGGCTTACCCAAAGGGAAACAGAAACACACACTTTCTCTCTCTCACTCACACCCTCAGATCAAAATCAAATAGAATCGTTGGATCATCGATCTTGGGGGAGTGGTGGTGGGAATGGACAGCAACCAGCAAGGAACCCAACCCCAAACGCAGAACCAAACACAAGGGGGAGGGTATCAGGGAGGTGCAGGAACACCAGGAACCGGTGCACCCTCATTTCAACACCTTCTGCACCAGCAACAGCAACAGCTTCAGATGTTCTGGTCCTACCAACGCCAAGAGATCGACCACGTCAACGACTTCAAGAACCACCAACTCCCTCTCGCACGCATCAAGAAGATCATGAAAGCCGACGAAGACGTTCGCATGATCTCAGCCGAAGCTCCAATCCTCTTCGCCAAGGCTTGCGAACTCTTCATCCTCGAACTCACCATCCGCTCCTGGCTCCACGCCGAAGAGAATAAACGGCGAACCCTTCAGAAAAACGACATCGCCGCCGCCATCACTCGCACCGACATCTTCGACTTCCTCGTCGACATCGTCCCTCGCGATGACATCAAAGACGACGCCGCACTCGTCGCCGCCACCGCCAGCGGCGTTCCTTACTATTACCCTCCCATTGGCCAGCCCGCCGGCATCATGATTGGCCGTCCCGCCGTCGATCCCGCCACCGGAGTTTATGTTCAGCCCCCGTCTCAGGCGTGGCAATCCGTCTGGCAGTCCGCTGCCGAGGACGCCTCCTACGCCACCGGCGGAAGTGGTGCTCAGGGTAACCTCGACGGCCAGAGGTAACTTTGAGGTTTCCTCAAATACCTAATGTAATGAAATGATTTCGCCGTCATTTATAGCCTTTTTTATTCAAACTACCGTTAGACTCTTGAAATTTAATGTGCATGAGAATTTTATGCTGTTATTGAGTATCTATTTGGATATGATATCTGAAACTAGGAAGTGTTTGAATTTAGGGAAAGCTTGGAATCGTTCAACTAAGAAGAAATATCGGTGCTTTTTTAAAAAGAAACTTTTGAAAATATAGATTTTGTATGCAGATGGACCTCTCTCGTTCCCTCTAGGGAAGAAAACTATGATTAAATGAACTTAGACATACTTGACGAGCTCAGATTTCTAGCATTGTAAAGGTTTGCTTTTGTTACCTCTTTAGGGTTTTTGAATGTGTCCAAGTTGGTGTTGTAATATGGTAATAGTCTGATAGAGAGTAGGATTATTCCATATAATTATTAAGTCCAACCTGACCCAATTTATTTATCAGACTTGCAACCGGGTCAGTGTTTTGCTAATCTGAACTGTTTAATTTCACTCAGGCCTTTTTCTTTTGGTAAATCAATTTTGCTATTTAAGAGTTGAGACTTGAGAGAGACACTGCCACATAAAGTCTTTTAGAGCCCAAAGTAAGGACTGGGGATAATGTTACGTTGTTGGGGATAGCTGGGGAGAGAGCCGGGGGGGGAGGGTGGGAGGTTGCTTATATAAAGTGGGGCCAAAATAGTTCCATTTTTAGAGCAGGAAATGAAGACCATGTCCTCCATATGATGATTGGTTTAAGATATCTTCTAAGTTGAATATTTAATCAATATGTGATTTACTGACAGCCTATAAGGAAACAAATTTTGATATTTTTCAATCATGTATTCTTTCTATATGTATATTTAATGTTTGCTTGATTATTGAATTTTAGAACTGGTTTCCTCTTTGTTGACCTATTGACCCAATGCCACAATTAAATTGATATCTGGTAACCATGGTTCATATGAAGATTGTTTGGTTTGTCAACAGATATTTAGTATTCCGATTCAGAAAATTAGAGATGGTGCATGATGCACTTTGTTTTGTTGTAATATTTTGTGGCCGTAATGTTGCTTGATTGAATCCAATCTGGTGGCATGAGGTGTCATTCATTTTAATGTGCTTTGCTGTGACAAACTGTTGTAGTTGGAGGTCCTAGAGTCATTAACTAGTTTACTGAATTCCCCAGGCTGTTGTGATACTATTCTTGTTGCATGTTGGTATGGTTGATTAGACGAAGGTACAGTCAGGCCCCACAAATTGTCAAAATTTAGCAAGCATATAAATCAGGAATTTGTCATTCCTTTCTGCCCTTGAACTCAAGGAACTGGATGGACTCAAATTGTTAATTTCTTCTTCTGGGGAGGGGGGAGCGGGGGTCAAATTTTTTTAACAGATAAGCTTTTGCTGGGGTTATTGATGGGTTTGTTTTTTGTTTTCTGAGTACTAAATCATATCAGTTAACATTTCTACCCGCCTAATCTTGTAAATATTGGCTTCAACTTAAATCAAGTTGCTATGCTAATGTGTCATTAATTTCCTTCCTTTAATCCCATTTGTCTGATGCAACACTAGATTATGTCCTTTGTGAAATCTCGGCCATTACTACTTTCAGTTCAGGATATTTTATTCCTAATTAGCACGTGATATGAGAATTTGTGAAGTTTCAAATTGTATGAACAGAAAGGCTGTAGGCTGTAGCTCATTGGTAACTCTCTGTTGTTTTAGGGCTTAATTGATGGATTTGTTTTTCCTATATAAATCATACCAATTAGCATTTCTACCTGCTTAATATTGCAAATATGGCTTCAACTTAAATCAAGTTGCTATCTTAATGTTTCTTTAGTTACCTTCCTTTATTGCCATCCATCTGAAGTATACTAGCTTATGTCCTTTGTGACATTTGGATATTTGATTACTCATTAGCACATGTAATAAACTAAGCCTTTTTCCATTAGATTGGTAGGTTGGCCGGCTCCATGAATCATATGATACCATAAAATTGAACGTGGATCTTTTACAGTTGGAGAGAGAATAGAATATAGGCATCTATCCTTTATTTTATTTTTAAAATTTAACAAAATTAATAAAATATAAGAAAAAAACGTTGAGCCATAAGATGGTGACTGCAGGAATGATTGCATGAATTCCGACTGCAGGAATCACTGCATGAATTCTGACGGCAAATGATCGGGTCCCATAAATTTTTGTCATGTATTAAGTGCAAACATAGACACACCTTTAGATCTCTTTATTTCTATCATTAGCACATGCAAATGTGAAAATTTAAATACAACCTTCAAAAACTATAAACTGTTGCGCTGTATGAGAGTTATAAGCTAACAGTTGACCCAAATACACATTTACTTCAGCACATACAGGTGATGTTATTGGATATGATTCATATCCAACATGGAGATATGAATACTAAAATATACGAGACATATAAGATATGGGATATATATATATATATAGGAAATTTATAAAATCATAATAAGTGTATGATGTCTGCAAGTCCAAGCTAATAGCATATTTCTTGAACATTACAATAAACAAGATAGAAATTATAAATCAATGTCTATTCCCTGGTCCCTGCAAACATGAATGGTATTAATATCATGCTCACTTCAAGCATCATTCTTAAGGTGGACAGCTTCCATATCTTTTTCATCAGAAGACAATGCTTCTGTCTTCACGCTAATGTCTTATATCTGGCCATGTCAAATTTTAATAACTTTTATTTTTCAAAAAGGCTTAGATACTAAGTATGTATTGGTGAAGTATCCTAAAAAGCATCGGTATCAGATACATATGAGACACCAACTGGTGAAACAAATGCAAGTATCGTCCTTCATACTGAACTGCAGTTTGAAATGTGAATTTATAATTATAATAAGTGCAGGTAGCTACTTATCCTATTCCCTTCTGATTTTTTATTTTTATTTTTTTTTGTCTACATAGTTGTGTTTGTTTATCATGCACACTAATCTCTGGAAATGGTTCTGATGTCTCCTGCGGTTTCCTTTTCGTTCTTTGCAGCTGAGTGACAATAATGCAGATGATGAACTGTCAGGAGTTTTAAAGATGCTGGACTTCTGCAATATTGCTTGGAATTTTGATTGCTTGCAATTTAGAAATGGTTTTGTTAACTAAATTTTTACGGGATGACAGTACGAACCTGTTAACTTGATGGACAACAGTATGATTTGACTACTTATGTACAAAAATTTGAAACTGATCAATGATCCTTCTGTGTGAAACATGTTTGATCATCAGCTAATAGACTGTTTATTTCCTCATGAGCGGATACCACTCGTATACTTGGCTATGTGCTTCGCTCAGTCTTTGATATCCGGTGTCTGATATCTGTAGCAGTTTTTTATTCTATCTGTTATGAGTAAATGTTTTTATTTTCCATTTTTATCTGTAATTACAATTTTCACCATACCAGTTTTCTTGAATTAAATGCTGCTGATTAAGAACTTATAAATTGAATTGATAAAGAAATATACAGCACTATTTTTCTCATCGAAAGATTTATAACTCAATTTGTTTTGTTGACTAGATCGTTTCCAATGGTCAATAAAAATGCGAATGTTTCGCTATTATTAATTCTATAAGATTTTGCTTGTTTCAATCATTTTTCGGAGGGCAAGGAGAGTATGATATTAGTTAACAAATCTAATAGACAGCTGAAATTATCATTTTTCCAAAGAAACTAAAATTATCGTATTTAACAAATTATGTATCAGTGTGTCACATCATTCGTTAAAAATTGTCCAATTACCCGCTCAAGGCGCTTGCAGCCCAATAAGACTAAGTGGATGAATTTGTTAGAAGTTGAGTAGGATTATTGGTAAAGATATGAACAATAGATAAGACAGTTCGAACACAAAATAGATAAGATGAATTTGTTTACTTCTGTTGATGGATGGTCCTCAAAATATGTTAAGCGACTATTCACAGTCACTTCATTTTAACAATTCTTTTAAAATCAAACCAGCGAATCATAAACTTGTGATAGCACATTTAATAGTTCATGAGTTGAACTGGCAATAATATATTTATAATATGAAAAGGAATTAATTTATATTGGTGTGAGCTAATAATATCTTATCCAAAAATACTCTCATTTCATTCTAAACGGACAAATGTTACGAGTTTAAAGCATTTAATTTTATTCCAATAAGGGTAATTATTCAATTGAAAGAAGGTTTGAATTGCAGTATTTGTGGTTTAGTTACTATTCAATTTGAGATTTATTATTGGTGCAATGAGAATTTTGTAAGCGATTATTGAGTCACCCTCATAATGCCAGAGCTTCAATTATTGTTGTACAATACATTGTGGAATGTGAATTTAGAGTCATTTCAAAAACTCGTCATTTAGAACTAACATAACAGTTTTAAATCACTATTAAAGTTAGACACACGATAGACTCTTATCTTAATTAAAATAACATTTTAAAATAAAAATTAAAATAATTTGTTTATCTTCATAAAAATTATAACTTTTTGAATTAGTCCCTAAATAAATTTTATTAAGATTTAATTTTTAATAAATTAAGTGAACATGGAATTACTTCATGTTGTTAATTTTTATTTATTAAGTGTTTGGTTGAATAACAAAATTTTAACTCAATATTTTACACATCAAACACAAAATTCTTTTATCTCTATTTTAAAATTATAAAATTAATATATTTAACTACTATTTGTATACTTCATTCTTTTCTTTCTTTTCGATTATAATATATATTGTATAATTATCCTACATATAAATATAATTTTTATAATATTAATATAAAATTATAATATTGAAATTACTAAATAATATTATAAGTTATTTATTTACAATATGATAAAAAATATTTGATATAATATAATAAATTATTTCATCTAATCAATAATAAAATAATATTTTATGATATATTACTTTAGTATAATAAAAATAATATTATAAATTATGTATATCTAATATAATAATTTTAACCACTATTTTTTAAATATTTTTTAATTATAATATTATTCAATAACTATACATAAAATTAAAAATACAAGGGCGTGGATCCACTTATTATAAGAGAGCATGTCTTCGTAACTTATTCCATTTAATAATTGACTATGGTTAGTAAATTGTTAATCAAATTATTTAATTATGTAATATTATTTTAATTGTTATACATGTAATTTATTTTAATATTTTAATATTACTAAATATTTTATTTATAGTTAATATTTATTTGTGTTTTAAAGAATACAATATCCATTAAAATAATTTATTAATAAAATATTAGTTGATGTTAACATGTATAATTTTCAAGTTAACAATTAGACTAATAAAATTTAACGTCTATAAAAATTTTACAAAATCACTCAATTATTATTTTATTATAATACATGTATATAAATTTATAACAGGTACTATATATTAATTATTAATGTTGAATAGATACCATTTTTTAAGAGTTTTTTTTTTTGTGCATTATCGGCATAAAGATTTATACATTGTTAATTAATTAGAATATGCCGTTGATATGATTTTTATATTAATTAATACAAAAATTAATTATTCTTGTTAATATGACAATTTATGATTAAAGAATAGTGTAAAAAAATTGAATCTTCAGCTATGATGAATTTTGAAAAGGATTAAGTTATTTTTCCTTTTTTAAGGAGAGAACATTTTTATATGAAAATTTATTTTTAAAATATTTTAATTTATAATAAAATATGTATTTTCTGTGACAAAAGTGAATTAATTTAATATATAGTATTATAAATTTGTTTATAAATATAATTGAAAATATACATGTTAACATTTTAAAATAATGTTTAATTTGTTGTATATATATTAGTTTAAATATTTAATAGTTTTTCACAATAACTATGGTGGAACAGCCCAAAATTAATCATTCTAGGAAATTCAATTTTAAAGGAAAAGGGACCAAATTAGGAGGGGCAATTGCTAACTCTCTATTCTCCCAAATCAAACAGAACAGCTTGTGTGAATGAGCTAATTAAATTCAAAGAGATGAGCAATGTGAAACTCACTCTTGACTCTTGGAAATGGAAGTTCTGGTTAGTTTGAGCTTAACTTACTATTCTTACTTTCTATTTATTTAATTTTAGCTTTATTTTTATTTTTTTAAAATTTGATTTAGTTTTTTTTAATTATATTTTCATGTTAACATTTTCTTGTAACTTTTCTTCACCTTTCAAATTTATTGATTCGAAGAATTTTGATATCTGCTATAAATATGAGTTAATAATAAAAATGATTAACCATAAAAATTATAGATGTATGAGATGTTGGGATCAAAGAGATTGTTAAGCATTCATAATGCAGAGAACAAAAAGAGTAAAAATAAGTAGTAAATTATAAATGATTTTAAACAATTAAAGAGAGTTTTAGGATTATATAAATTTTTGAACAATAATTTAATAATAAAAAGCATAAAAATATAAAAAAAAAATCTATATTAATAGCAAAAAAGAAAAATTTATGTTCAAAATATTATTTTAAAAACTTAATTTAAGTTAAAATATGAAATAAAAAAGTTAAAGGATTATTTTACTAAAAAAATTAGAAGACTAGATTGAATGAAAAAAACGAAGTGGAGTAAATAAAAATAAAATTTAGAGGACTAAATTAAATAAAAAAATTTACAAAAATAAATAAAAAAAACTTTACTTAAATTTGGAGAAGACAAAATATTTTAAGGTATAATTTTTATGTTCAAGAAATAAGAAAATGAAAAAAATTTATATGTAATTTTTAAAAAATATATTTTTATTAATTAAAATTAATTTTTTATTTTGATAAAAAAATTAATATTTAATATTGTCATGGATCAGCAAAGTAACACAAAATTTTATTTAACTAATAGTAATGAAAAGACTATAAAACTATAAGATAAATTTTGTTTATATAAAATAAGCAAATTTTACTAATACGTTATTTGATTTTTTTTTTTACAAAAATAAATTATTAATTTATCAAAAATAAATATATAACAAAATAAATATAAATTAATTTTATGCATATAAGATAAATTAAATAACAGTAATATAAAAGATTCTATCAAGCAACACACTCTCTTAGAAAATATGTAGTAGGACACTCTTTAATTTAAAAAAAAAAGTTAAAATTTTTAATTTAAAAATTTATTTATTTTAAAAATTAATTTATTTAATATTTATATTAAATATTTTACATAAAATTATTTAATATATTATTATAAATTTTATGAGTGTTAAATAAATTATTCTATTAGATATAATAAAAAAATAAACTCAAATTTAATTAATTTAATTAATTATTTTTTTTAAATTTTAAATTAAATTTGATAAGGATAGCACAAAAATAGTGTATTACTCGGTTTTCCAACCCAGTCAAAGTTTTTCTCTTTATATATAAGGTTAGTGCCTCTGCTCACCAAGCACCATGGCAATCATTGCTTGCACACTCTCCATCTCCCCTTCCTCCTCTTCATACTCCAATAATTTGCCAAAGCACACCATCAAACCCACCTTCCATCTTCTCAACAAACACACACTTCCTCAACCCCTTCAAATCTCGAGCACCCTCTCTAGCTCCACTTTCGAACCAGCCAAACCTTCCACCACCCCAACAACAACACAACCTTTCCTTCCCTCAATCAAAACCGACAACCTCAAAAAAGGTGCTGACATACTCGTTGAGGCTCTCGAACGCCACGGTGTCACCGATGTCTTTGCCTACCCAGGTGGTTGTTCCATAGATATCCACCAAGCTCTCAAGCGCTCCAACATCATAAGAACCATTCTCCCACGCCATGAACAAGGTGGGGTGTTTGCAGCTGAAGGTTATGCACGTTCCACTGCCCTTCCTGGAGTGTGTGTCACCACCTCTGGACCCGGTGCCACCAACCTTGTCACTGGACTCGCCAATGCTAAGATGGATAGTGTGCCTCTTATAGCAATCACGGGTCAAGTCCAACGAAGAATGATTGGCACTGATTCATTTCAAGAGACCCCTATTGTTGAGATGTCAAAATCTATTACCAAGCATAATTATCTTGTTTTGGATGCTAATGATATTCCTAAGGTCGTTAGCGAGGCCTTCTTCGTGGCCACTTCTGGACGGCCCGGCCCAGTTCTCATCGACGTCCCCAAAGACATCCAACAACAGCTTGCTGTTCCTAACTGGGACCAGCCCATTAAGCTCACCGGCTATATTTCCAGGCTGCCCAAGGTTCCCAGCGAGGCCCAATTGGATCAGATTCTGAGGTTAATAATGGAGGCCAAGAAACCGGTTTTGTACGTTGGGGGTGGTTGTTTGAACTCGAGCGTTGAGTTGAGGAGGTTTGTGGAACTCACTGGGATCCCTGTTGCGAGTACGTTGATGGGTCTTGGGGTTTACCCTATTGGAGATGAACATTCCCTTCAAATGTTGGGTATGCATGGCACTGTCTTTGCTAACTATGCTGTTGATAACAGTGATTTGTTGCTTGCCTTTGGGGTAAGGTTTGATGACCGCGTCACTGGGAAACTAGAGGCTTTTGCCAGCAGGGCTAAGATTGTTCACATTGATATTGATTCTGCTGAGATTGGGAAGAATAAGCTGCCACACGTGTCGGTTTGTGCGGATTTGAAAATGGCTTTGGAGGGTATCAATAGGATTTTGGAGAGTAAGGGTGTGAAGGGTAAGCTTGACCTTGAAGCTTGGAGAGAGGAGATTAGTGTGCAGAAACGAAAGTTTCCATTGAGTTATAAGACGTTTGAGGATGGTGTTATTTGTCCTCAGTATGCAATTGAGGTTCTTGATGAGTTGACAAATGGAGATGCTATTATTAGTACTGGGGTTGGACAGCATCAAATGTGGGCTGCACAGTTTTACAAGTACAAGAGGCCTAGGCAGTGGTTAACATCAGGGGGTCTTGGTGCTATGGGGTTTGGATTGCCTGCTGCTATTGGTGCTGCTGTTGCTAACCCTGATGCAATTGTGGTTGATATTGATGGATATGGTAGTTTCATTATGAATGTTCAGGAGTTGGCAACTATTAGAGTGGAGAATCTCCCTGTAAAGATATTGTTGCTGAATAATCAGCATTTGGGTATGGTGGTTCAGTGGGAGGATCGGTTCTATAAGTCCAATAGAGCTCACACTTATCTGGGAGACCCTTCTAGGGAGACAGAGATATTCCCAAACATGCTTAAGTTTGCTGATGCTTGTGGGATACCTGCTGAACGTGTGACCCACAAAGGAGACTTAAGAGCAGCAATACAGAAAATGTTGGACACCCCTGGCCCTTACCTTCTTGACGCCATTGTACCCCATCAGGAGCATGTCTTGCCAATGATTCCAAGTAATGGATGTTTCAAAGATGTCATAACTCAGGAAAATGACAAAAGGAGTCGTTGATTCCTTTGTCAATGATTCGCGGTTTATTCTATACTAGAAAAATGTTCATTTTACTATCACCCTTTTCAAGACACGGATTATACTATTTGTATAATATTTTTTATAATTTATTTAAATGTATTCTCAGCAGTATCTGTCAAGAAAATTGCTTTTTCAAAGGGTTAAAATAATTAAAATAAAACTTTGACAGGGGCTAGTGAAAAATTATTTAGGCTCTTTCTTTTTTTATACGGAAAAAATATCAAAATATGATATTTTGAAAAAAATTATGAAAATTTGGAAACTATTGAAAAATTGTTAGATGTACTTTTAAAATTTTTATTATTTTTTGAAAAATCATTATTAAAGAGTTTTAATTTTTTATAATTTTTTAATATTTTTTAAAATATTATATTTTTATAATTTTTCAAAAATATCATATTTTATTATATATAATTTATAAATCGCATATATAAAAAATATTCAAAATTATTACCCCGTTTACCAATTGTCGCTCAAAAGGGAGAAAAATATAAAGATCCAGAGTTTGAGATACCGTGAAAGTAACGGAGGAACCACTCCCCTCAAAGTGAGAATCATTTGGTTCCCCAACCTAGTATATTTTCAAAAGTATAGAAAAAATAAAATAAAAAGGTTATAAACAAATAATGCATTAAGTGAAAAAAGTGTTTTTTTTATATATATAATAAAGTCATGCGCCATAAAAATAAAGTGAATTGGATTTGACACTATAATAAGACATCACTGTCGTCTCCACTTGAGATGGAGATACTTAATTTTCAGAAAAAATTATTATATTAATTTAAATTGAATAATTATATATTTAAATTTTTAATATTTTAAATTATTATTAATTTATAATTTTATAAAAATATTAATTTTAATTTAATTTTTAATATTATTTATGTTAAATTTTGTTTGAAAGTTTAAAGTGAGACAAAAAAAAGTATTTAAGAGGTAAAGAAAAATAAGAGAAGAGAAGAAGAAAAAAAATTAATTTGAGGAATCTGAAAACATGAATTTAAGAGATTTTATAATTTTTTAAAAATTCTTATTTAATAGTTATTGTCAAAGTCTTTTCTTTCTTTTCTTATTTTTTAAGAAATTAATTCTTAAAAGAAGTTTTAGAACGAGCCCTTATACATTTAATTAATACTTTTAAAAATAGTCGTTTGCTTTTTAAATAAAAATTATTGATAACATTTTTTATTTTTATTTTAAAAATAGTTTCTAAAAGCTATTGTTTTAAAAGAAAAACATAACGATTCAAATAATTCACAAACGAATAATAGTTTATTAGATAATTGACAGATAAATTTTTCTTCAAAAAATAAAGTTCTAAGAAAATTATAGCAATGCATTCTATTAGATAAGAAAGTTTAATTCTTTTTTGAACACTTTATAAAACAATGTTACTAATCCTGATAATTATTGTTTAATAAAAAATTAAATTAAAATAAATAAAATTTTAGTTAAGAGTAAAATAAAAAGTCAACAAAACTAAATGAATTATCTATAATGTCAGTCGTAAGAAAGTTTATTGCAAAACCTGACTATATTATTATAAAGATCGTGAAAACTTCAAATAATAAAATTATATATATATATATATAAAATATGATTAATATATTTAACTGAAACTGAGTTAAAATAAAAATAAATAAATAATTATTATAAATTATTATATAAGTGAATGTTAATATTTATAATTCTTTATATTTTTTATAATTTATGATATTATAATTTTTTTATTTAATTCTTAATAATTAGTCGATTTAAATTTTAATTTATACTCAGTCTTAACTAAAAATTTAATTTCTTACAAAATAGTATTGTTTATATTATAAAATTAAATTATATATATATATATATTATATAAAATCTTAGTTTTCATTTTAATTATAAATTTAAGTTATAAAAATATATCTTTACTTTATTATGAATGAGACTTTTATATCTGCAAAGTTTTAAAATTTGTTGACCTTTTAACAGTTTGAATTCATACATTTGTACAATTCTTCAAAGGTATTCAAAATCTTATGGACTTCATCAAGTTTATTTTAAAATAATATATATTATTAAAAAAATTATTTTAATTATAGTAAGAATTTTATATTTAGTTCTTGAAATATTAAGAAGTTAAAATTTAGTTTCTATAATTAACTCCTTTTTGTTAAATGTTGAATTGGCTAATAGAAAGTCAACTCAACACTTAAATGTGGCATATTACGTCATTTAATTTTATAATATTTTATTTAAAATTAATATTTATAAATAAATTTTTTAACACATTTTTAATAATTGCCGAAAAATTCCTTTCTCTTTCTCTTCTCCCCTCCCACCACACCTCTACCTGCACCACCTTCTCCTTTTCTCTTTCTCCTTCCCTACACCCCACCACCTCTTCCCCCTCCCCCTCCTCACACCCCTCCCTTTTCCCACATTCCAACTTGCATCACCTTTTCACCCTTCCTTTCCCCACACCACACCACCCCTTCCCTCCCCCACAACTCACTCCCAACTCCTTTCCTTTCTCCTTCTTCACATTAAGGAGAAAAATTTAGTTGAAATAAGTGATATAGATAAAGTTTTTGAATTGCATGTCATGATATGTCCTTATTTTAGTGTTTGAGTAATTGTAATAGATCATGGTAACAAGAGATGGTTAGCTTATATTGTTGAAAATGTTAGAATGTTGAGAGAAAATAAAGGGTTTGTTTGTCAGTGCAGGGGCTATGTGGGGAGGGGCTTTAGGTAGAGGGAGAAGGAGGGGAATGAGTTGGGGTGGGGGTAAGGTAATGGGAAAGAGGAAGGGAAAAGGGAAGAATTTCTTTTACAAATATTAAAAATATGTTTAAAGATTTATTTACAAATATTAATTTTAAATAATAAAATAATATAAAATTAAATGATGTGGCATGTTACCTGAGATTGCTTAGAATATTTCTAATGAAAACTTTTTAAAAATATTTCTTTTTGTATTGAAATATATGTTTTTTAGTCTCTATACGGTCACGTCAATATTAAGCAACTCACTCAAATTTACTCCAATGGTAAGAAACTCCAAAAAATTCACTCTAATGATAAGAAATCCTAAGAGTTGGGTGCAGCAGACGAAGGTGCCACCATGGAGATGAGATCACACAGAGAATAAACTGTTCCTTATATTAGAAACGCATTTTCTGTTGAAGAAACCGCAAATGCCATGTTAGATTGCTCCAATGGTGAAGAAATGCAATGATCTGCATCTCATTTTAAGAGACCGTCCACAAAATGGCTACTGGAGATATCCTTAGCTAACTCTCTGTCAACCAGCTTAGCATCTAATGGAAGGAAGTTGATGGTAGAAACTAAATCATAATTTCTTAACATTTCAAGGACTAAATCCTAATAAAAAGTTTTATAAGAATTTATCACAAAATGTACTATATTTATAGCGAACAAAAACATAATTAAGCCTTTTCATAATTAAGACTTTCACATCCACTCTCACAATCTCAATTCATTTTAAAAATCAGCTTTTGTATTAATAATTTGTTCAATATCATTTTAGATCTTCTTCATATCCTCTTTGTATATGGATTTCACTTGCTTCACATAATTTCTACAAATTTCACTTAAGCCATATTTTCCTCATTTAAGCAAAAATTACTGGGGAAAAAAGAGCTCACTAAATAAATATTGTTTAAGTGATCATTAATTCTCTTAAATAACACATGATATTTTAATATTCGCTTAAGCAAATAAAGTCTGACTTAAATGAAAATTGTGTATCATATTTTCACTTAAGCCAAATTATTATGGCTTAATCGAAATTAACTTGACTTAAGTTAAAAATAATTGCTTAAACAAATATTGACGTGGTATAAAAATTATAGAAAATGATTTTCTTACGTTTTTTAGTATTCAACTACATCTCTTTAGTCATCTTTATTTCAATTTAGCCAAGTTGTTTATTTCTATAATAATTGGGATAAATATATGATGTTTACAAATTTAATTAATTCTATTTATAAATTATACAATTCAAAGTATGATAATGCAAAGAGTTATTAGATTTGGAAGACATGGCATGTCAATAGGAGTAGAAAATAAAGAAAAACTGAACAAAATTTCTATAACACTATTTCATTACTTGATTTTATTTGATTTCTTATCTTGAATATTTATTTCAAACTTTTATTACTTAAATTTGAACTAATTTAAAAAATAAAGATAAAAAAGAAGTGAATTAAAAAAAATATAGTTGAGTTTTATGTGAATGAAAAAAATTTATTTTTATACCTATTATAATTATATTTTAGAAAATATTTATTTAAAAAAATACTTTTAAAAAATTTATTTTAAATTCTAATATATAAAAAAAATTAATCTACAAAATTTATTCTAAATTAAATTATAAATATTATAACTTTTAAAACTTTCGCTATAACAGTTTTATTTTTTTATCCCAACAGTTATTTTGAAAAGAAGTTAAGAAAAAGAAAAAACACCGTTGCTGGCATACACACAGAGTCACAAATCAGTGCCCCAATCTATAATTTTTTTTTTTAACAATCCACAGTGAATTTCACATGACATCTGAGATTAGACATGTCTCGCAAATGGACAACCATTTGATAAGTTGAGTAGGGAGCACAAATCAAAGTGCCACCGTGTAGCCTAAGCCTCCTCCAATTATTGCCCCTTATGCATCCCTATCATCTTTTTATTAATCCCAACTAAGAATTTCATCCTAAGAGCACGACCACTCGTGATCATCTCAGTCAATATCAACAACGTCAAGTAGCTACGAATACATACATAGCTAATAATAATGCCTATGACAATTGTAATCAAAGCTGATATTGCCATTATATTCTTGTGATGAGTTTCATTAACAACGATAATTTTTTTAATTTTATTTGGCAGAAGTTATGGCTGTCATTATAATTTGTTTCTTTTTCTCCGATCCCATGATTTTATTTTTCTTCAGAAATTAGGTGCTTTATGATATATCGTAACCTCAACTTGCTCTTCGTGATGATAATTGAAAGCATGAGAGTCCCACTCCAACGAGTCTATCGTTTGTCTTGGGATACCAATGAAGATTGATTTCAACCTGTCCTTCACAAATCACGATTTTAAGCATGATTTGGAACTTAATGTCGTTGGTGGAAGTCAAATCGACAAAAAGTAACCCCTTTTTGTTCTTGTAGATGTGTTGGGAAAATGTTAATGGGAGGTGACAGGAAACACATAAATTCAAATACATTTAGAACAAAGGTATCTAAGTCCAACTACTCTTAAACCACTCAAATTCGATTTGTTAAATATTGAAGTAAATTTGTTTATTTAATTTTTTAAATAAGATTTTGATCCTTTTAAAATTCATAATTATTTTTAATTTAATTTCTCAAAAATTATTTTCGTTTGATTCTTTCATTAATAATTTATTATTCATTTTACTATTTATTTATATGACATTATAACATTTTTTTTAAAGAAAATTTGTCCACCTTATGAGAAAAGACTGGAGGTAATATTTCTTTATTTTTCTCTCTAACTTCCATGTAGCATTTTTATCTTGAGTTTTACTCCACTTTATTTTAACTAAAGAAATATTTTTATTAAATAGTTGTTTAATTCATTGATCAACAATATAGATAGATACTACTTCATAAATCAGATTATCCTTCTGTTATATTATTTTAGGTTCAATAATATAAGATGAAATAAGAATATACTTTCTAAATTGTAAGATTTGAAAGACAAAAATTAGAAAAAAAAATAAGAGTAAGGTAACTTGATAGGCTAAAAGGATAATTTTTTTAAAAAAAATTTAGTAAGAACTAATGAATTCAGGTGCGAGATTTGGAGATTTTATGACTCTAGCAACTCGTGTTAGGTGTAACTCTAAAAAAATACATTATTTCATTCTTGAAATTCTAATAACATTCTTCTATCATAATAGTTTTTCCATGTAGTATGTGACTATGTGTTACTTTCATTTTTTCTTGAATCATTTTAACTTTTTCTGTAGTCTATCATTAACCATTTTTGTCCTAAAATTAAATTTTTTTTGTTTCATACCAACATAAGAGAATTACATTTTCTTTTATCCAGAGCTTCAAACAGTGTCTTATTGATACTTGAATGAAAATTTTTTATATATATGAACTCAATCATATACAAAAATTGATTCTAATTGCTTTTGTATTTCAACTCATAGGCTCTCAAAATATCCTTCAATTATTCTTTCCAATTATTTGTTAATTTGTGGATGATATATTGAACTAAATCTAAGCTTTTTTTTCAAGGTTTGTTGTAAACTTCTCCAAAATCTAGAAGTGAATCAAGGGTCTCTGTTAGATACAATGCTTAAAGACACACCATATAACTTTGTCATTTTTTTATATACAATTGAGTTAACTTCTCCCATGAATAGTAAAGATTAATGGGTAAGAAATAAGAAGATTTAGCCAATCTATTAAATATTACCTATATTATATTATAACTTGTAGGTGTTCTTGATAATCTAGTTACAAAATTCATAGCAATACTATCCAATTCTATTCTATAACAACTAAAGATTGCAGCATTCCAAAGAGTCATTGATGCTTAACCTTTGCCTTTTGAAACATCAAACAAGGCACTAAATATTCATCAAATCTTGATACATTTTTTGAGTGTCTAAATGAATAATTAATTTAATTACTTTTGTGAGTTTCTTCCAAAATCACCTTAATAAGTTCTTCATTTTGTGAAATACATATTGTACTTTAAAATATTAAAATCTCATAAGTGCTTTCTTGAAAATCTTTTTCTTTTCCCTAAGTCATTAATGTTTTCGTATTTTGTATAAATTTATCTCTTTATTGAGTCATTGGATTTTGTTCTAAAAAGTGATTAGTAATTTTTGACATCCCAAACTTAAGACTCTTCAAAATAAATTCTAATTCTAATTTCTGAATCCTCACTATTTTTTAGAATAGAGATGCTCGATCCTTGCAACTAATCAATTATATTATCTATTTTTGAAAATGGATACTTGTTTTTAATGGTTGCCTTATTCAATTGATGATAATTCATACATAATTTTATGGTTCTATCGTTCTTTTTAATCGATAAAATAGGCTTTTTATTTAAAATAAAAAAGAATGTATTTAAAAAGTCTTAATTTTCAAATAAAAATTGAAATATGTCCTAATCGTACTTAATACATAAAATTATACTAGGGTGGAACAAATTATAACTTGTACATAAGTTGCATAGGGCCTAGGTGATTTGCAATTGAGCACTCGTGTGCTCAAATGTAGGCAACATGTAATTTGCATTAGGGTAAGGCAACATGTAATTTGCATATAAATCATACACCCCTTGTGAGAATTATAGACTAGCACGACTATGTTTATAATGAGCACAACCATACTAATCACTAAATATAACATAAGTTTACAATTTATGTTAACACATGTTGAATTTTTGTAACTTTTGTAGTGTTAAACTTTAAAAGAACATAACTTTTACACAAAACTTTGATTCATGCAAATTATATGTTTATTTTATATAACTTTTTAAAATCTATTCAATTAATGTGTATTTTGTTCAATTATAAACTAGTAGGTTATTAAAGGTGATAACCTCATATAAATTAACATTTCTTATTAATAAAAAATTAACTGATCTTGGAAGTCGTTTTAAAATATCTTGTTTATATTAACATAGATCTCACACCATCCCTAGATGATTTGTATTATATATATTTAAATGAGTTTAATGAATAGATCTAAAAAACATATATGAAATAAATATATAATTTTTATAAATTAGAATTAAAAAATGTTATAATCTTTAAAAGTTTAAGATAAAAAAGTTTGAGCACGGTACATGATAAAAGTCACACCACCTTTGGCAAATTAGCAATCTTGGACTCTATCCCACTTCCATGGAGATTTACACATATACATTTTAGCTTTTTCAAAGTAGCCCAAACTTGAATAGTTTAGCATGGTTGGTTTTGTTGTGACAATCTAATGAAAAATAACATCTAAACTTAATATTTCTAATTTTTTTTCACCCTGCAAAATTAGGAAATTCTTAAAACACTTCTAATTTCAACAAAAATTCTTAAAACACTTCTAATTTGTTGCTAAAATATTTTTCGATTGAAAGCTAAATACTTAGAGTATGTTTGATTTTTCTTTTAAAAAGAGTTTTTTTTAAATATAATATAAATTTATACTATATTTAGAAAAAAATAGAAAACTCTTTTTAAAAGAGAAATTAAATATACCTTAATATATTTTAATTTTTATAATTTCTTTTAGAAAATTAGCGTGCCCGCACACACATACACATAATTTTCTTATACTAATATAAGTCTAAAAACTCTTATATTCGATCTGAGCCTTTTATTTAACTTATATCTAACAATTCTGTTCCATATACATAAACTTAAAAATTATATTATCTAAATAACATGTATCTTACACTAGAAACAACCATGCTTAAATTGAATAGGACTACTATAGATGAGAAATATTTGAAACTATAATACTGCATTAATTTCTAAACTTATAATAATAATAATAAAATAAATAAAATTTGAAGTTCAGAAGCATACCCATTTAAATTGAAATGTAATTACATATTAAATCAGTTTTTTTTCCAAAAATATTAAATTATAGTATTCTTTTAAGTAAATTTGTAAAATTAAATATTTATTTCCTTTAAATATATATAGTATGTCATATTATATTATATTATATTATATAGTCATTCAAATTAGCACTCAATTACGATCAAGATATATCAATACTTCATTTTGTATGCAAATATAAATCAATCAACTAAATAGTATTTTATATATGTATATATATATATATATATATATATATATCCTAAAAGTACAATTTAATTATATTTACAATAAAATTTTAAATATTAAATAGAGTATAAAGACTCTCTCTAGTATAGTTCTGCTACATTTTTTAATTTAAATTTATCTTCCATTACTTTTGTATAGAAAATTTATTTTCTTTTATAGTTAAATTAACGATCCTCTAATTCATATTTTCTTTTCTACCACTTTTTGAGCATACAACCTAATTAAATTATTCACATCTTCTTGTATTTACAAATTCAATAAATTAGACTAAAAGTTTACACTTCAATTTCTAAAATTTTTATTTATTTATATTCTAAACTCAGTATTCATAGACAAATCACTCTAGATAAGAATATAATTAATAATAAACTTCCAATTCGTACCTTTATGGACATTAGGACAAATTTGAGATAGGAAGGAAAGTTTTCAAAACTTAATTCGATAACTCTACATGATGCTAAATCAAAATGTTTCAAACATACATTTAAATAAATGATTAAATTATTAATTTGAAATTAATTTTTTAAAAATAATTGTCCATATGTAGAATGAAGTTTTAACTAAAAAAAGAGAGAAAATATAACATTTTAGTCATTTGAAGTGATTTAAATTGAAGAATAATGCTTACTTTTAATTTTAGTACCAAAGAAAATGAAATTGAGAATAATGCTTACATCTTGGTCTTTTATCTAATATTGTTAATGTATATTAAATTATAAGAATTAATTTAAAAATATTTATTTATTTATTTATAAACAAAAGTATAATAATTTTTACGTAAAGACAAATAAAAAAGATTAAATTTATGATTTAATTTTTTAAGCTTTTAAAAATTTTATAAATTTGAGAAATCTCTAATCTAGTTATTATCAAATGTAACTTTAATAATGCTTCAAAGATTAAAAGGACATTCTATACTATTTACATGTGATGTTAGAGTTAAATAGTGAAGCTAATAGTTATCTTAAAAATAGTGTAAATATTTTTTAATTTTTAAAATATTAAAAGAATTATAATAATGAATTTAATAAGAATATAAGATGCTTAAGGTAAACACTATTATTAAAAAAAGAGTAGCATGTGAAAATTACTAAAAAATAACAAAACGTTTATTTTTATTTGGTGGAAAAAGAAAACGTTTTCCGATGGGGGGGGCTAAACGTTTTCTGGATTACTGTAAACATATAAAAATGATAATTGCAAGAGTCCAGTGGTAGGGTTGGTGGGCCGCAGAAAGAAACAAAGCCACAAATGTGACTATCATTTGGAACAAAGCAGCCACTTCACTTACATCTCATTCACATGCCAGACACACCACATACTACACCACCACCACCACCACCAGCTTTCTTTCATTTTCCCCTTACTATTATACCCCCCACAAGAACTACAAAAACAAACACACCCAAGGCCAAAAAGGTAAAACAAGCACCAACAAAACGAAATCTCCCTCTTTCCTTCTCCAACCATACACAGTTCCCACACACAGCAATCTCTGCATTCAGCAATGGCGGCCACCGCTTCGAGAACCCCATTCTCTTCTTCCTCTTCATACCCCAACTTCCCAAAACGCAATGTCAGATTCACTCTCCCACTCTCTCCAACCTTCAACAAACCCAACCCCACACACCCTCTCGGAATCTCATGCTCCCTCTCCAAACCCCCCGCCGCATCCGCCACCACCTCCACCGCCGCCCCCCCCGCCGAGCCCTTTGTCTCGCGCTTTTCCGCCACCGAGCCCCGCAAGGGCTCCGATATCCTCGTGGAGGCGCTGGAGCGGCAGGGCGTCACGACGGTGTTCGCGTACCCCGGCGGCGCGTCGATGGAGATCCACCAAGCTCTCACGCGCTCCCACAGCATCCGGAACGTCCTCCCTCGGCACGAGCAGGGCGGTGCCTTCGCCGCCGAGGGCTACGCGCGCTCCACCGGGCTTCCCGGTGTGTGCATCGCAACCTCCGGGCCCGGTGCCACCAACCTCGTTAGCGGCCTCGCCGACGCCATGATGGACAGCATCCCACTCGTCGCCATCACCGGCCAAGTTCCCCGGAGAATGATCGGCACCGACGCGTTCCAAGAGACCCCAATCGTGGAAGTTACCAGATCCATCACCAAACATAACTATCTCGTTCTGGACGTGGATGACATCCCTAAGGTCGTTAGCGAGGCCTTCTTCGTGGCCACTTCTGGACGGCCCGGCCCAGTTCTCATCGACGTCCCCAAAGACATCCAACAACAGCTTGCTGTTCCTAACTGGGACCAGCCCATTAAGCTCACCGGCTATATTTCCAGGCTGCCCAAGGTTCCCAGCGAGGCCCAATTGGATCAGATTCTGAGGTTAATAATGGAGGCCAAGAAACCGGTTTTGTACGTTGGGGGTGGTTGTTTGAACTCGAGCGTTGAGTTGAGGAGGTTTGTGGAACTCACTGGGATCCCTGTTGCGAGTACGTTGATGGGTCTTGGGGTTTACCCTATTGGAGATGAACATTCCCTTCAAATGTTGGGTATGCATGGCACTGTCTTTGCTAACTATGCTGTTGATAACAGTGATTTGTTGCTTGCCTTTGGGGTAAGGTTTGATGACCGCGTCACTGGGAAACTAGAGGCTTTTGCCAGCAGGGCTAAGATTGTTCACATTGATATTGATTCTGCTGAGATTGGGAAGAATAAGCTGCCACACGTGTCGGTTTGTGCGGATTTGAAAATGGCTTTGGAGGGTATCAATAGGATTTTGGAGAGTAAGGGTGTGAAGGGTAAGCTTGACCTTGAAGCTTGGAGAGAGGAGATTAGTGTGCAGAAACGAAAGTTTCCATTGAGTTATAAGACGTTTGAGGATGGTGTTATTTGTCCTCAGTATGCAATTGAGGTTCTTGATGAGTTGACAAATGGAGATGCTATTATTAGTACTGGTGTTGGACAGCATCAAATGTGGGCTGCACAGTTTTACAAGTACAAGAGGCCTAGGCAGTGGTTAACATCAGGGGGTCTTGGTGCTATGGGGTTTGGATTGCCTGCTGCTATTGGTGCTGCTGTTGCTAACCCTGATGCAATTGTGGTTGATATTGACGGAGATGGTAGTTTCATTATGAATGTTCAGGAGTTGGCAACTATTAGAGTGGAGAATCTCCCTGTAAAGATATTGTTGCTGAATAATCAGCATTTGGGTATGGTGGTTCAGTGGGAGGATCGGTTCTATAAGTCCAATAGAGCTCACACTTATCTGGGAGACCCTTCTAGGGAGACAGAGATATTCCCAAACATGCTTAAGTTTGCTGATGCTTGTGGGATACCTGCTGAACGTGTGACCCACAAAGGAGACTTAAGAGCAGCAATACAGAAAATGTTGGACACCCCCGGCCCTTACCTTCTTGACGTCATTGTACCCCATCAGGAGCATGTCTTGCCAATGATTCCAAGTAATGGATGTTTCAAGGATGTCATAACTGAGGGTGATGGTAGAACGAGGTACTGATTGGCTAAGCCAATTATATTTATTCCTTGGTGCTTTGTTTTTGTACAATATAGTATGATGTTGTCGTAGTTGCTGCATTAGACCTGTGGTGAGAATCTTAGTTTGTAGTAGTTTTGGTAGAACGACTTTGTAGTTTCCTTTTATTAACTAATATTATCCAGTGGCACCTATACCTGTTGCTTGTACCTTCGCTTTTTGCAGTAGTGAGACTGAAGATGAAGTTAAGTAATGTTTCTGTTCTTAGACATCTAAATAGAATCTATTAAAGAAGTCAAGAGTTAATGTAATGAAGCATCTTGAAAATGAGATGAAGATATCAGGTTACATATTCAAGCTGTTTCTTTTCCTTTTTGAGCAATTGATTAATGTATAGCAGCAGGTTCAACAGAATCTTGAACTCGTGTAGGCAATCATTATAAGCACGTTCGTATTTTAACTCACCATTTCCATTTAATGGAAATTGAGACTACTATGCTGGCGTAGTTACGATTTGAGACATTTTGTTGACAAAACGTCAGTATCTTCGTTCTTCACCGAGTGAATCCGAAATCCAGAGATGGTTTTAAAAAGTCAGAAATGGTAAGATATATACCGAAAACGACTTCTTAACTAGGGTCATTTTTTTGTTTATGGCATTTTTATCACGAAAGTTCCTGAATATGGACTTGTAATGAATATTACATGTATATGGGATTTGAAAAATCGCATGCGGTGATTTTTAAAGAATGAAAATTTGTTTAACGTAAAAAACACTTTACTATTGGCGATTTTAAAGCAGAAAAGTGCTTTTATATATTCAAAAATTGCCATTTGCGATCTTAAAAAAAAAATTATCATTGGCGAGTTTTCAAAAAATTTGTCTATATATAATTTATTTGTATTTTTAGTGAATTGCATCTTGAAAATCTTTTATTCTATATTTCTGAATTCTTCTTCCTTATATTTTATAGTTGAAATGAGTGCAAATACAATAGTTTACTTTAATGGTGAGATTATTTCAAATACGAGTGAAGGTGTGAGATTTACGTGTGAGAAGCTAACTTACATTTATATTCCTTACAATATATCATTTGAAGCACTTAAATATTGGCTTTATCAATATATTAAAGTAGAGACTCCAAAAACAGTAGAAAGTAATTTACAGGTGTCCAATCTCTATTTTTGGAGGTTTCATGCAATACCAAGTGATGACAATAAGCAATGATGATGATATTCAACAAATGTTTCAGATTTATTACGAGCGTCATGACCAAAATCCTTCAATTGAGTTATATGTTATCTTTAAACAAATTACAATTGCTGCATATGCTAGTGTTGTTCCTAACAAAGATGTTGAATGGGAACAAAACATTGTCGAAAGCAACGATGACGACTTTGAAGGAGATTATGAAAGTAGTGAGGATAGTGATGATGATAGTTTGGATGACGATGCAGATGATGAGGACTCTCATTTATCAAACTCAGTGAATGACCAACATATGTCTGGGGTTCCATCATTCATGCGTGCTTTAGATCTTAATGCTATGCAAGTTCCTAAATTTTCAGAGTATGCTAACTTAGGTATGTTGACATGTTTTATTATATTTGTAGTAATAAATTTATCTTTAGTTGTGTGAATGATATTTAGTTAGTTAGTTTTTTTTTTTTTTTTTTTTTGTGTTTTATAGGTCATTGTGACATAGACGGAGAATTGTATTTTGGAATGCAATTCAATGACAGAGAAGTTGTACGAAAAATTAAGAGTTATAGTATATTAAAAGGAGTAGACTGTAAAGTTTTCGAGTCTGAATCAAATACGTTTTATTGTAAATGTGTCAGTTATGACAGAGATTGTGAGTGGCTTGTTCGAGCTAGTTTGAGGAAGAACAAGTATTTTTGAGAAATTAGAAAGTATAATGGGCCACATAGTTGTACTTGTGCAAGGATTTCACAAGATCATAGAAAGTTAGATGTAGAGACAATTGCAGAATGTATTAAGCCAATGATTGAATCTGACTCTTTTTTTAAGATAAAATTAGTGATTAGTAAAGTTCAAGCTCGATATGGATACTCAACAACATATCTAAAAGCATGGATGACAAAGCACAAAGCAATTGAAAATGTATTTGGTCAGTGGGAAGCCTCATATGAAGCCCTACTGCAATGGTGTATAGCAATGTGTGATGTTGTTCAAGGATCAGTTGTTCAGTTGGATGTTGTTCAAGCTTAACATAATGATAACCAGGTTCCTGATGTTCAAATATTTCGTAGAGTTTTGGTCTTTGCATTAGAGCATTTAGACATTGCAAACCACTTGTGCAGGTCGATGGGACACATTTATATGGAAAATACAAAGGAGCTCTATTAGTGGCAGTTGCACAAGATGACAATCAAAATATATTACCAATTGTCTTTGCTATTGTTGAGGGAGAAACTGCAGATGGTTGACAATTTTTTCTTGATAATTTACGCAAATATGTCGTGACGTAAGATGACGTTGGTATTATTTCTGATCGTTACGAGTCAATTAATGCAGTAATAAGACGAAGCAATGGACAGTGGGAATCTCCAAAAGCATTCCATATGTATTGTATCAGCCACATTGCTGCCAATTTTTTGCAAAAATTCAAGATATCTTACTTGCAAAAACTTGTCGTCTATATGGGTAATTGATATTATTTCAGTACTTTTAAAATTATATGCAAATATTGTTTGGATTTAGCAATGGTTATATAGATGGGTTGGTGTTTTGCAGGTTATTTGAGAAAGGAACATAAATTTAATATTCATTATGAGCAATTACGGAAACGTGGAGAGATTTATACAGACTGGCTTGATGAAATTCCACGAGAGAAGTGGATTCTTGCATATGACAGTGGGCATCGATGGAGTCATATGACCACTAACCTTGTTAAGTGCATTAATTCAGTGTTAAAGAGTGCTCACAATCTTCCAGTAACAGCACTGATTAGAGCAACATACTTTCGATTGGCTGAGCTATTTGCACGTAAAGGGCGTGAGGCACATGCACGGAAAGAGGCTGGACATATTTTCTCTGAAGCAGTCATGACTCGAGTTCAATCATGTGAATAGGCCTCTAGAAATCTTTGTGTGACTGTATTCGACAGAAGGAATGAGACTTTTCTCGTTCAAGATGTATCCAACAGTCAAGAATATAAAGTCGATTTGAGGCAAAGGTATTGTGACTATGGTGACATACAAACTGATCGATATCCATGTTGTCATGTGATTGCTGCTTGCTCTAGTCAAAATATTGATTGGCGTGCTTATGTTGATGATATTTACAAGATCAATGAGATATGCAAAGTTTACAAAATGGAGTTTGGGGTGATTGGAAATGAAAACACATGGCGAAAATATAGAGGTCCAAAACTTTGTCCAAACCCGACCTTAAAGTGCACAATTAAAAGTCGTCTGAAATCAACACATTTTCTTAATGAGATGGACATGCGTGAGATGAGAAGACCACGAAGGTGTAGTCTTTGCCGAGGTGAAAGTCACAGTCGAAGGAGATGTCCAAATGCTCCTGGGTCTAGTTCACAGTATTGATTTTTACAAAGGTAGTGTTGATGTTGTTAAAGTTAATATACTCAATGTTGATCTTCATGTTCGTAGTGTTATTATTATTGATGTTCATGTTCTTATTAATGTTGTTGTTCCTTTATTAATTCTTATATTTAGGTACTTTTAAATTATTAATACTTCATTAAAAATATTAACTATTTATTTGACGAATGATGAAGAACATAACATTGATTAAGGAACATGGAAATGGAAGTAAATCAAAGTGAAAATAATAACTATACATATAGATAGAAATTTCATTGATAACAAACATAACATTGATTAACAAACTTGGAATTTAAAATACATTCAAACTATAGATACTAATTATAAGCCTAAATTATTGGTATTGATGCTCATTTTCCCTTTTTCTTCTTAATTAGTGATGGGATATATCTATCAGGGGCATGAGTAAACGAACGTAACATGCATGAAAAAAAGCCCCTTTGTCTGCCTCCTCTAGGTCCATCATCCTCCACACCCTGCTCATCTGTGGCCTCGCTTGTCTCTTCTTCATGTGATGTAGGTTCTACATCCAAAGCATTTTCAGATGCACCTGTAAATGTCTGTTGTGTCATCTCCCAAGACATGATTGGTATGGAGCATTGTTCACTTGGAGTAACTAGTTCTGGTCGATAAACTTCTTCATCAATAGCTGCTTCTTCCACGGTTGCGTTCTCATTAAGGTCAATTCCAATGTGAGGAATGTCTTGACAATGTGTGTCATCATCAATGATAAAGTCATATGTGGATAGAAACCCATGAGACATGACACTTCCAGTGCTACAATCAACAAATCTCCTTCCATGTGATCCTCTACTTTTGGAGCCACGACGAATATCTCTTCTATCCATAAACATGCTTGAAGGTTGGGGTTGTTCATCCCATTGAAACGGATGCCACTGGTTCGTATGCGGTGACCAATAAAATTCCTCATTTGGTTGAACAGAGGATGGGGGAATCCCTTGTTGCTGCGTGAGTGGAGACATGGAATTTTACTCTAACAGGCACTGTTATTGTTGAGATTGTGGCTGCTCCATTTGTAGGGACAACCAAAACCAATTAATTGCATAGATTGTGTACCAACTCCAATACTCATTTGAAGGGTTATAGTTGTCAATTGACATTCCTTCTAATGTACGTTGATGTCGATTTTCCCACATTGTCACCCAATCATCATGTATTAATCTCCAATTCTTTGGTTCTCTTAAACCACGCAAGTCTTTGTTATGGACTCCCTCAAGACTTTGGGGCGGAAGAGGAATAGACTGAGCAAATCCATATTGACGCATTACACGGTCAGCTGCATGCCACTCTACAACCTCAAAGCATATCAATGGACTTATAGTTGACCACAATAGACGTTCGCCTCTCACGTCATCTGGAATAACTGTGTCAATAGCTTCATCCTCATATGGTCGCCATAAAAACTACATTAACACAAAATACATTATATATACCTTAGTAATGTGAAAGAGGTACAAAATTATTTAACAACAGTTAACATATATGAACTGATACCTCACGAAGTCCCATTTTATCTAATGACACTCTAACATTTCCAAGGTCTCTATATGGAGTGTTGGTTGGATATCGAATGTGTCACCATCTAAGTGCAAGTGGAAATATTATTGGTTCACTAGGTATTAGAGCAAACCACAGGAGCCGGTGCTATGCCCATACCTGTAGCAGTATTAGGCATCCATAAATTTCTTTAGCATCTTGTCGTGAACCACGATCTAGACCTCTATACAAAAAGGCAAGGCATGCCGAACCCCAACTGTATATTCCAATTTCATCAACATTCACCAACAACTGTATGAATTTTTCATGGACTACTGAATTACTTTTATTTGACATTAGAACATGTCCCAACAAAGAAAGTATGTATCCACGAGCATGTTGTGCTATCCTATGGTCAGAATTAGTAGGAAGCCAACCAAAATGTCGCGTGATCCACTTTAATCTTATTTCTGAACCTTCAACATCATGAAATCCAGGCCGACTACCTAGTAATTGCTCACACATATCCTACAATGCTATAGTATTCGGATTAGTAGAACCAGTAACAGGTAGACCATTGATTTGCAGTCCAAGCAACATAGCAACATCTTATAATATTACTGTGCATTCTCCACAAGAAAGATAAAATATATGTGTTTCTGGTCTCCAACTTTCAACAAGTGCATTTACAAGCCCACCATTTATATGCATTTGACATATTTGTGCAACACGATAAAGTCCAGCATTTTGTAAAATGTCATATATCTCAGGTTTAGGCGGTGATATGGCTAAGTGACGAGGTCGTAATAGTTTCATTACTTGACATAAAAAAATAATTAATCATTAAATACATTATTTAAATTATTATATTTTAAAATATTATTTAATCATATTAGATATTTAATCACTAAATACTAATATTTAATAACTAGCCATAATTAGAAAATTATATTTTTAATAACATAAATCATAAAAATTACTTACATTTTGAGCTCGTACTAATTCTGAGATGTGCTTCTGCGAATCCATAGTTGTATCACGAACTATATTAAAGAAATTTGTTAATCTACAATATTTTTGAAAAAATTTCAACTACTTATTTTTTTACTCTTTTTTTCTTTTATTTTCACTCTTCTTCTTTTTCTTCATCTTCGATTCTATCTTTTGTCTTCCACCTTAATTCTCTCTTCTACGTTCTCTTTGCGTATGAGTTTATGACTGAAAGGGTCATTATATAGGTACGAGCTCTCTTTGTGCATGAGTTTTGCCATCTTGGTTCTCCAGGGACGAGTTTCTCGCTTTGAAAAAAATCCATTTACACTCTAATGCAACTGGCAGTGGCAGAGATTCTTTCAAAAATTGCCATTGGCAATTTTTTATTCTGCAAAATTTGTATTCAGCATTCACGCTTTACTTTTTCTGACAAATAGCCAGGCTGAACATGCCAATATGTCAAAACTCGCCGCTAGCGGTTTTTCATTAAGGCCACGTTCTTAATGCAAATTTGTCAAAACTCAGCGCTATAAGGCTATGCTCTTGTCAATATTTCAAAGCTACTATTCATTACATTTAGAGAATTTAACTATTGTTGATTCTTCAAAAATCGCCACCTACGAGTTTTAAAAATTCATACTTCCATAAAATTGTCACAAATAACATATTATCATAATTATCATTTTTATATCCCATATTTAAATTAATAAACCTCTTAACTAACAGGCTTCATGATTTTAGATAACTTCATACGGTAAGTGGCGAAGTTGCTTTTTAATTTCACTAATAAAATGCATTTTTTTAATATTTTCAATATATCACCTAACATTTATTTGTTATTAATTTTAAGTCTTGCATAAAGTCTAGAGTCTAGAGTTGTTTAAGAAACCTATATGTTTTCGAACAAATCAATAAAAACCAAGATACTTGTCTTTCTCCTTATTGAAATAGTGGCATTATTTTAACTATAAACACAAATCATTCAATGGAACTACAAGAGGGAGTATGAAGATCAAGAGCAAGTGAGATGACCTAATCAGCACACATAAGAATGTTTCCCATGTTCCCTATGTACAAAGGAATCCTTTCCAGTATTAAATGATGGTAATGCAAACAACTATTCATTGTTTTAAAATTCTTCAAATATTAAGATGAGAAAAGTTAAATCAAGGTTAGATTTATTGGCATATCAGCTTCTAATCTATTTGACATGAACAATCTTGACATGCCAAAATTGAAAGTTATGGTGGAGAAGAATTAAGTAAAAGGTGTCTAAAATAACTAATTTAGGAGGTTGAGTGATTATTTAAGGTTGCCAATGTGGTATGTCACACTATCACAATTGATAGATTTCAAGGTGCAAAGCAGAACTGAAATTAGTCAGTAGGATTTGATGGATCCAACTTGAAATCTTTCATATTCTTGTTTTCTTTATACATAGAATTTGTTGGTGTTCAAGACTACACAAGTCACGAGTTTTCTACAAGTTTCTGCAGTTTAAGGCTCTCGTGGAAAGCAAACTTAGAACCGAAATAAAAAGGTTTATAACAGATCTAGAGGCAAAGTATTGTTGGCTGGAATGAACTATGCAATTGTTTTCAATGTTTAACTGAATCAGAAGTAATGAAGCACTTTGAAAATGAGATGTAGATATCATGGTAAACTCATTCCATTTCCAACTCTCCGTTTTCAGTTACTGGGACTTGTCACAAATATTCTCAGCTTAACAGTTTCAATGACAAAACATTCTTCTTCATTGGGTGATTAAGAAATCAAGGGATAGTTTTCACAAGTAAAAACTGTGTATGAAAATGGAAACACAATAGATATCAAGAAAGACCAATTCAACAACCAGCATCATGTTTCAAGATAACTTCAAGTCTCCACTCCCATCCTAATGTCCAATATCCTCGGTGCCCTTCTGAATTGTAGAACATGGTTTTAAGACATTTATGTTGATGTCTAACATAGAACGAACTACAGTGCAAGTCTTGCAGTAACGGGGGAAGGACAAAACAAACCTTTTGACGTTGCACTACAGACAACTTGCTAACATGATTCGACATTCGACATGCTTCCACTCAATTATTTAGGGAGCGTTTCGAAAATTTTATGGAGAGTATATGAAAATAATTTGTAATTTTCATAAGCTCTTTTTAGCTTATTTCAATAAGTTTTTTAATGTTGTTTATCAAAATAAGCTCCATTTATGTCATAAGTTCTTTTGTAATACGAATGAATTGAATAAGATATTAATTAAGCTGTTTGCATAAACATACCAATGAATTGTCTTGGTCTACATGTCCCTAAATATAGATATTACCAAATGCAAGCACAGAATTTCGTGACAGCACTCAATTAACTAAAATTTGCACGCCCATGACCACTTGGATATTTGCTTTTGTATGTTGCTAGATAAAGTATAAAATGGCCAGGATTTGCTACTTGGACAACTTCTAGTTCTTGGAATCTAAGGTTTAATGACTATCTAGCAAGCATGTCAAAACGGGATAAGAGATTTTGTGGCAGTAATTGAAGATGCTGTCATTGATTTTGGCTAAGGCAACAAGGGGAACATGCATTTGTTACTCTCCGAATTGATGTTGGAAGTTATAGTAAGACAAAATTCTCCAAAACCAATTAATTGTCATGAAAAAAATGGATTTGGCAAAAATAATTTACCAAACTAAGATAATTAATTATAACTTACAAATACAAATAGCCCACATGATTTGGAATCCATTGCAGATGCATCCAAAACAGTATTCAGTAGTCTTTTATATGTATGTGTTAATTTATTCAATCTACAAAGTAGGGCCAGGAAAAACTCATGGCTTCTCAGAGTCCATGATACCAAATTTACTAATTGCTCTGCAGTTTAAATGTCGTCTAAAATAATGGGCAAGTACCCCGTGTCACTCATTCAACTACCTGGGATGAAGCAGCTGAGATCTCAAATGATTTCTTTCTTACTAACAGGCAAGTGATTCTTGAAGGATTGGAATGAGTGTTGTCAAGGCTACATATCACGAAGTCTGGCCGGTGAAGCGCGAGAGGTAGCCTATCCTTTCCCACTACCAAAGCAGATGCATCAAGTAGAACATGCCAGTTGTTCCTATGAGCCTCAGAAATCCAATGCATTGTTCCATTTGCATCTGCTGGATAAGAGAACAAGCCTTTTGAACTGATCTTACACCTCCTCCTAAAGTTTTGGCTAAGCTGCGACCCTCTGATCCTTAAATCTAGCCAAGTCTTGGGTGCTGAGATCACCTTGGACTCCTTAAAAGAAGCAAATTCCCTGATATAGTCTTCTTCTTGATCTAGAATTGTCATGTAGTAGTTTCCCTTAACAAAAGGGTAACTTTCTCCCACCAACATCATAGCATCCTTGTAGCTTGGAGTGAAGAGAACAAGGTACTCATCATCAGGTAACCCATAATGCTTCAAAACCTTATTTCTAGCTTGGATTTCTGGGATTGAAATGAAACTTCCTGGGAATGAGGATTTCTTGTTGAGAATGTCTAGTAATCTTGATGGCTCCAACTGGATCTTGGCTCTATCCATTTCAGGGAGATTACTACCAAACAAGTATCCAGAAGAATCTCTAGGTGACTTGCCTCTATCATCTGACAAAGGTTCTGAAGGCTCCTCATTGATGATAAAGCTAGATAAGTCAATTCCATTCCCATCTCCTTCAATTAGCCCTGCATATTCTGGATACTTTGCAAGCACATACTGTTCAACATATTCCATTTCTTTCTGTGTGATTGGACCTGACCATCTAAGATCGATGTCACGGATATTTGATATGGCTTCAGCTATGATGTGAGGAGGAATCAACGTGTGCCGTTTCTGTTTTGTACCGATTCAAACCATTTATTCGGCTTCAATGGATGTGATATATACAATCTCTACAAACAAAGAAGTAAAACTTGGAATACTAAAATTACCTTTAAGACCATGCTGTTTGATTTGCAGCTTTCTGCAATTAATCTGTGCGTTGGATTTTTCTGAGTGTCTTTCACCTCATTTTCCACCATCTCTTGATATGTTACCTGCCATAGGGTCTAGACTTTAGAATTTTTGAAGCTTTAGCATTTGAACTAAAAATCACATGTAAGGACAAATATGAACTGAATATAGCTTTGATTTGTGAAACTTTACCTCAGATCCTCCGTCTGAAATTTCATGCTCCTGTCTGTTTGTTCCCATAGTAATATTTGTCTCACTTACAGAAACATAAGATTGTTGTATTTCAGTGTCCAATACCTGAGAAAATCTTAGGTAAAAGGCACAGAAAAAAAAAAGAGGTTTCTATGTATAAAAGTTATGCTGAAATATTCCCTAGCAGAAGGTTGAGAAAGACTTAGGTTAGAGATGTATCAGGCTAATTAAGAAGGGGTATCTTGAACTAAAAGAAGTCACTTGGAAAATGAAGATTGAAAGGAAAAAAAGAGGAAAGGAAGCATGTTAGAAAAGAAGACTTGGCAATTGGCATAGCCAAACTTACTAAGACGACATTTCTTGTTGAAGCTGTGAATCTTATTATGGCAAAGTAATTAAGAAATCAAATAAAGTCAGATGATTACACGAACAAAGACAATAGCAAGGCTTTAAAATAGGAGGTGATGATGAAATTGGTGACATGTTCCTCTTGCCTTAAGTTAACCATGGTTTACACAATATTCCCCAGAATTATTCGCTTGTACCTATTATTATTGGTTTCAAAATTCACAAACTGAACCTTAATTAAAATCTGAACCTAGCTTTTATTGTTAACTCTATTAATTGAGGTAGCAAGCACGTTAGGAGGAGATTTTTGAGGTGCAGCTTTCGAATGGCAGTAACATCACCATATTTGTTAATTGCTAATGCAACGTCACTATGGGAATTTTATATTATTTATGGAAAATGACCATTAGAGAACCTTGGTGGAATGTCAACAATAACCATGGCATCATTTTGAATATTTTTTTTCCTAGCATGGTTTCAGAGTGAACATCTCATTTTTTTCAAATCACTGGGTAAGTTAGTTGAATTAGCTTCTTGAAAAGGCAATAGTTTTAATAGCTACTTTTAAAGACTTCAAAAGAGATCCCTAAAACCTGCACAGAATTGACTCTGACCGAAATTTGGTCAGGTAAAACATAGATGCATCATGAAATTAACTTCAACAGAGAACTGAATCAAATTAACAGATAAATTTCATGCAATTGCTACTAATATTCTCGAGAAAATGTGACACTCGCTGCATGCTTGCTAAGAATTAAAAAATAGTATATATATTTGTAAGAAATAGGAAAACTCAATATAAAAAAAAAAGAAGAAGAAATTTTTGGTGTCACAGGTAAGAAGGATTGGACAATCGTTATTTGATGCAAGTAAGAGAAATAAAAACAAAAAATTGGCAATAACAAGCACCGTGATGTAGTAGATGGGATTTTAGATTCTTTACCAAAGAAAAACCAAAACTATTTAATAAAGGGGCAGAAAGATTTATGGGAAAATGGAAGAAAAATTTGGTAGTCTTGCATCTGTCACGCTACAGGTTGCGCATACCCATGACAAAGACGAAAATATTAAGTTAATGATGGTATCTTATAGGGGATTTGACCTTTATTTGTTTCCCTTCTGTAGAAAACACCAACGAGTCTTTCAAAACTAATTAAACAAAGAAATCTACCAATACAATTATATATTATTAATATTTGTTAATTGGGAGAAAGAGGGCATTATACCGTTTAGAGATGCCTTCAAAAGAATAGTAGATATGGACAAGGACAAGGGGATCACAATAAAGCATTTAATATAGTTAAACAAACATTAACATAAATTTAATGGAATGACATTAGTTGGAATTGTTGAAGTTCCATGCTGAAATGACTTGAATGCTTCAACAGGTAATTGCGCAAATTAGTGTGAGAATTGAGATTTTTTTCCGTAAATAAATTAATTTAAAATGTTTATTACTTACATGTCCTTATTTAATAATATGTTTACTATTGTGTCCTGAATTGATGATAATGGAAGTAAACTTTAATTGATTTTTCTTAAAATTTTACATTCAAATAAAATAAAATTCGATTACAGTGAACTTTCTTTCATTTAATATTTTTATTTATAAAGAAGTTAATTTAAATTAATTTTCTTTATGCTTTAATTTTTCTTTATACTAAAGTTGACAATAAAGCTTTTTATTTTTTTATATAAAAATTAATTTAAATTGACTTTCGTCTGTTTCATACTCTTGAAGTTAATTTAAATAGATTTTATTTTAAAATATAAGTCGATTAAAGTATATTTTAATATAAATTAAGTTATCCGTATGCTATAAATAGACATACACAACTTTTTGACTTTGCATGATTTTGTTAAAAAAATCATGAGATTAAGTGTAAAAATTCTAATGAAATGACAAATAATAACGTTCATGTACTTAAATATTATAATGATAAGATTGTACACACATTAGAGAGAGACATTTTGTAATAACAATTAAGTTTGATTGATTATCTGTCCACTAATTATTTTGCTATAGTTGAAGAGTTGAATATTGAAAAAGTAAAAGAAAAACAATAATTTATTCTAATTCACCAAGATATAATCTAAATATTTACTTGCCTAAAACTATAATTATTTAATTTATTTTAACAAATAGTAAAAATTCTAATATAAAATATACTAATAATTTTTTAACCAACAATTGATTAAGTACGTAACAGACATTATGTGTTATAAATATAATATACATCATATAATACATTACCATAAAAAATAAATATATAACAGATAAATAATTAAATGTACAATAATTAAATTAATTTTTATAATTCCTGTTAATAGACACTTAAAAAAGATTAACATAAAAAAATCAAATAAAATTAAATAATATTTTTAAACATTTATTTGTATGAACAATTTACTTACAATATATATAATTAAAAAAATTAAATTGGTTTAGATCATTATTCATCTCCATTGTAGTAACATTGAACTTCTTTCTCTTCCTTTCCCTCAAGGAATTCTTCTGAGAGGGCCTTTTTCTTCCTTTCAAGTTAGCCATTGCAGTGGATATATGCATGCCGAAGTCGAATAAAATCAAATCCTAAAATCTTCCAAAGTTTATTCAAACCAACTCTCACCCTTCTACCAAAGTTGATTGAAATCAACTTCCACACAACAGAAACTACAGCCAAAACCTATTATAATTGACTTTCGTAGGAGCAAAATGGGGCATACTGAAGTCAATTCAAATTATTTTTTATTTTGAAAAATAATCAACTTAAATTGTCTTCTTTTCAAGGCTAAAAAATACATTTATGTAATTTTTTAAAAATAGAACATTTACATAATTTTACTTTTATTTTATTTATTATTTAAAAAAGCCAAAAATTGATTAAACTTTTGTTTGTTTTCATTACATCTTAGATGTCCATTTTTCACTTAAATTAATGTTCAGTGAGTAAGTGTATCTGTCAAAAAGTAATAAAAGATTCTTAAATTAAGTTCTTAAATTGTCGCCCCACAAGGACTGGTTTCTAATTACTAAGAATTTTCTTATTTAATTGTTTGAACTTAATAAATACAAAATTAAACTATAGAATTCAAGATTTAAAATAATTATCATCAGATCTTAAAACAAGTATCACAATACACGTCTTGTTAGAAATTATAGAAGAGGAACCTAGAGTAAAGGAGTTTTCTCATTTAATCCTTTACATTCTTTTTCTAATTAACTCTAAATTCGATTTTTTTGTGATTACTAACCATTTATACAATTATTATTAATACTCAATGGTCATGCAATATTAATATTTTTTCTTTAAATTAGCATCTCTAATGGTCATGTAAGATATCAATTAAAGAAAACATGAAGAACCTATAAACTTGTTAATCTAATAATGACTCGAAGAAAAAGATTGATTTGATCCACCTAATTCTTTATCTCATTTTATCCTACAGATCCATTAACTAATTGAGGTACGGTCGCTTGACAATGTAATTAATTAAAGTTATGTTACGAGTGATCATTTCACAACACATAATCAAACACACTAAGGTAAATACTAATCACAAATGAAAATTAAACCTAGATTTAATCATTCAAATTTCATAAATTCATGAACAATAATTCTCATAGCCCTAGTTATGAATTTAACTACTCATGCTGAAGAAAGAAACTAAAGCAAGTGTAAACAATGCTATAAATAAAGATGAAAAGTAAACTAGAAGAAAAATCTCGTTCTTCAAGTCTGGTCGCTTGAAACTCCAAATCTGTGTCACAGATCCCGTGCGAAAGAGATGAGAGAGTCACTTAAAAACTCAAAAGTGAAGTGTAAAAATTGGATGTTGAGTCGTTGCTCCCATGCCTTCTTTTATATGTTTATAAGCCCCTAAATCATGTTGAATGTGTGATTTGTGTAGGTGAATACGGCCATGCTAGATGAATGCACGACCGTGCTTATACTGGATTCACAGAACGGTCGTGTATGCTAACAAAGCATGAGTGTGCTGATAATTGGGGATTGAGCGTAATTTATCCTTAATAGCCTAATTCTCTTGAACTTGCATCCAAAATGTCCATAAGTCTTTTGAATCTTCACACATGTTCATCTACAACAATTAATGGAGTAATTAGTATAAAAATCCGTTCAAATCAATAATAAATGCATATGAACATGCTAGAAAAGTATGTCAAAATACGACTTATCAATAAATATAGTTAACAATATTTACTCGAACATAATTATTTTTCATGAAAGATACATGTAATATTGACTAAAAAAGATAATAAATTCAAATTTTTTAAAAAATCAATAATTATATAATTTTAAAATATAATAATAATAATAACAATCTTAAATGTATTTTTGTTTCTTTAAATAATAATATTTTATTTTATTTGGTCCTCTATTTTGAAAAGTTATGATTTATTTATAATTTTTTTTACAAAAAATGCCAACGACACATTCTTTATTATTAACTAAAATTTATTAAAAACTATAAAAATTATGTGACTCATTTTTTTTATTTTTAAATTTTAAATTAATGTTTCTCACTTATACTTTTATAATTTTTAATAAATTTTAATAGTAGAGTGAGCTAGAGAAAGTTTGTCGTTAGGATTTCTCTTTTTCTTTCATTTGTTTTGTTTGTTAAAGAGCTAAAAAAAACTTCATGATATTTACATACTAAATGACTAAGCAAAATTGATACATAATGTACAAAACAAGCTTTAACATAAATTAGCACTTGCATGTCTTAAATTCTTTCATTTTCAGCATATTATTTCCTAAGATAATTTCAAATTGTCTTTACTATTTTTAAAGTCATGATTATGGTGAACAAATTTGTTGAAACACCAACCAAAAGATATGATTTTTCCTTTACCTTTCGTATTTTTATCTCCTTGTGATTTTTTATTTAGGTCATGGTAAGATTGTGCGACAGCAAAAAAGCTTGTAATTCTCTTTAATAGCTTCTCAAAGATCCAAAACCTTTTGGTAAGTCTCCATTTTGATAGTCCAAATTTCATAGTTTCTCCATCAAAGATAAGTGGAACAAATTATGAGAAATTTGATTCAACATCTATTTTCACATATACCAGTTGTTGATTTTTTATGACAAAAAAAAAATAAAGAATCACAAATGTGCAAAATTGTGAAAGAATGAACGGGAAAAACTCAACTTTTTAAAATAGTAATAGTATATTTATAATTATTCATAGAAACAGAAACTAATTATGTAACTGAAAGATTAATAATAAATTTGAAAAAAAAAACTAAAATATTCCTAAAATATAAAAATTACTGTTAACTATGATACTAATATTACAAAGTGAAACAATAAAAAATAATTAAAGATAATTTGAAAAACACATTACTAACAAAAATAACAAATACTACTACAAATATATATACATTTTAGCATACTAGCATTTTTTCCGGTCATCATCCAATAAATTAAGGCATTTAAAACTATCAATAACCACAGCCCTAGTAAATTAAAGAATAAACTAATCTTTTAGCCCAATTTCAAAGTTAGTGTATATATTGCATACATATTTGATAAAAATTATTAAAACTTACTTAAAAAAATATTAAATTATTTATTCAGTACCTAGAATAATAAGAAAAATAAACTAAAAGGTTTAGAAGTATAAGGATGAAATCAATAATATTTTAAGAAATTTAAATGAATTCATAAATTAAAATATTTTTTAAAAAATAAAAAATAAGGGAATTCCAAATGGCATTTAAGTAAAAGAGTATAAAAATTATAAAAAAAAAGAAGAAAGAATGAAAGACGAAAAGTCATGTGTTATTTTAAGTAATGCTTATTCATTTCTTATGTCTCTTCTTCTTCCAGGTGAATTCCTATGTCCTCTATAAGAAAGGGTTTTAACAAATTAATGTTTTTTGATAAGCAAATGCAATATTTCTATTCTTTTTTATCAATAATTTTGATAAAACTTAATTAAAATAGGTAACATTTTAGATGAATTAAAAAAAGTTTACGTTGATTTAAAATTTAAAATAATAGAAGTTATCAAACTTTTAAAACTTTACATATAAGTCCCACTCATATCATAGAAATATTTTTGCAATTTAAATTGAACATTAAAGTAAAAAGTAGGTCGAGAGAATTAACTTCTAAATATTACAAATAAACTTCTAAATCATTAATCATATTAAACTTTATCAATCTTTTAGATTTTTTAAAAGATCGACACAAAATGGTTTAAATACCAAAATCAATTTCTAAATAGAACCTAATCAAAATTTATTTCAACATTAATATCACTTAAATCTAAAAGAGCAAATTCTTTCTTGCAACACCAATGAGAATATGATTCTAGAACGAATCATTCTTCATTTCAATTCCTAAAAAATGATTATAAGGATTAGTATTCATCGTCCCACTAAATCCTCTATTTTATGTATGAAACAATTAATATAGAAACATCATAACATACAATATACAACAAAATAATGCTAGCTTGCATATTATATTAATGAGTTTTCAGTAGATCAAATATCATAACAATCATTTCATTACTATTCTAAAACATACACTAAGACCATGTCATTTCATATATTCTTACATCGATCAACATACCATAATATGTGCATCATACTCATTAATCAATACATTACAATACATTTATTATAATTACACCCGTCGATATATTACAATACATGTATATTATCATACCAATCAATCTATTATAACTCACTTATTATGATTACATATATTACAGTTCTATTACTATTGCTCTTGGGATCCCTGAGGTGTTCTACAAGTATAGATAGTCGCTAGTTAATCGGAACAACACGGATACAACATGTGCACATATGACTCTTTTTAACAAAGGTATAGTTAGGAGTCTAGTAAAAAAATAGGTGTGAAGCCTGTGATGCTTTCGCTTTTAGCAATTCATGTGCACCCAATACAAACAACATTCACTACCTTCATTTCTTTCATATTTCTCAAATCGTTTTCAAACTCTATATATCTTTACAACTATTTATACACATTTTTGCCATTTTTTCATGACACGCATTTTCTTAACATTTTTCTTTCCACTTTGATAACATAAACAACTTTAAATCTCATTCACATCCATTATATCAATTCTCATTCTATAATTTTCTCTCGTCATAACATGAATTCATTATTTTCAACATGCATAAACTTTCAAAATTACACAATCACTATAACATATTATTCAAATACAGATAAATCATCACTCAATTTCAAATCTATTATAATCAATAACATAAATCATGAAAACATTCTTAAAACATTGGTTTACTCATAGCCTTCTCTACAAAATTCTACTTTAGGTGAATCTTAAACTCAACCATAGGTTTTTGTACCTAAAGAATCTATTTTTGACATTATAATTTCAAGAAAATGTACAGATCTACTATTTTCAATGGGGTATTTTGAGTTTTTTAAACTATAACACATAAATAAGGCTTATGGTTCAAAATTAACCTCTCTTACCTGGAAATAGTTTTCTTAAAACTAAAGAGATGAGAGACGATGTCTCTATGGCTGAGTCCTCCTCAAGATCTAAAACAAGGTGCAACGTTTTGATGGAAGATATCGTAAAAAGACCAAGATCTTTCTATATATTTAAAATAAAGCACTTTGAGAAGAGAAGAGAATGGAGAAAATAGAAAAGAGATAGGAGTACTAAGCTCCAAGAAACTTACTTGGAGTCGATTGGAACGAACATTCAAGTCTAAATTCAAGAAAGAGTCAGGGTTTAAGAAAAGTTTCTCTGAGAAGGAAAGATGAGAAAACAAAGAGAAATGAGAGAAAATGTTGTTTGACTTCTAATACAAATTTTTAAAATGAAAGTTCCTCAAATACCTCTTTAAACTCGTGCATTCGTGCTTGAGCGAGATGTATTCTCACCTGGGCGAGACCCCTCTTACCTAGGCAAGAACACCAGACAGAAGGTTACCTAATTTTTTTATAATTTTGCTTGAGCGAAATACCTTCTTGTCTAGGTGATAGGATAAATGGGACAATAATATCCAATCTCGCATGAGTAAGAATACCCTGTAGTGAGTGGTCCAAAATGACTAGTCTTACTTGAGTGAGACATCTTGAAGTTTTCATAATTTCAAAATTTTCTATTAAAAAAATCAAAATAAAATAAATATGTAGTAATAGAAATGAGGATGTTACAGCAAATGTAATTGATTATCAATTGTTGATCTAATTTCATGTTAAATGAATGAATATGATTTAATAATTTTTAGATAAATATTTGGATAATAACAGGTAAATATTTAGATTAAGTCTCAAGTGAGTCAAGTATGATGAGGGACTAATCAATTTTTTAAGAAGTTGTAGGTGGTTTGGACAAACTTTTTTTTTTTCTTCAAAATTCCAACGTTTTCTATTTTATTTTTTTAGTGTTTTTGTGTGTGTGAAAAGGGTGTGAATCAAAATTTATAGTCATGGAATGAAATAGAAAGTAATAGTGCTTGTGTAGTCACTAGTGAAGGATAAAGAATGAATAAATTTATGTCGTGTAAATGAGAACAAGAAAGAAGAGGAAAAAGAAGAAGAAAATATACATCAAATTATCAATATGTCCTTTAATAAATTTAGTTTTTTATCTTGTATTTTTAATCATATAATTCCTAGCAACGGTTTACAATGTTTGCAAGTTTTTCTAATAGATATTTTTACCTTACTTTTTTAAATTTAAGAGAGGATGGAAGAATCTACTGTATAAATACCTACATCCTCCCTTTTCAGATTTCTGAAAGCTGCTGATCACTCCATGAGTACTATCTTTAATTGAAGATGGCATTATTTCTTACATCGTGGATTGCCAATGACTTAGACTTAAGTTATCTGGTGTTCAGAGGTGTTTCATGTTTCTATTGTTTAAAATACATACCATTCTGTTCATAACCTGAAAAATTATCATTGGAATCAATCATTGGTTAATTCTTAATAAAATCATCAATACTGTTTTTTTTTATTTTCCTCCGCTTAATGCGGAAACAAAATCCCATCAAGGGTATTATTATTATTATTATTATTATTATTATTCAAACGAAACTTTAACTCCGTTTATTATATATAACACGTCTATCATTATACAAGCAAAATGCATCTACAGTATCCAGGTCACTTTCCATTGCAAACTGGGTGGCCAGTTTAGCATTCAGCTAGCAAATGAAACATCTGATATTAGAAAGGGAAATAGTAAAACGAATCATCAATCATTGCTCATCATCAATCAAAAAGCACACCTATATGAAATGAGAGTTACATGGATTGAAATTTGAAAAAGACACAATAACCGCCCACAAACCTTCTTCAAGCTTACTCAATCACCACACAGGGACCCAATTAAATTTTGACAATCAACCAATCTTTTAGACCCATGTCAGCACCCCGGAAAGCATTAAATAAAGGAACAACTTCAAAGAGAGACATGCAATTTAATTTCTCCAGCTCAACCAGGCAACCACAACAATTAGGTAACAAGCTGTGGCTCGACGAAAAGAAAGGTAACACCTGTAACAAAAGTAAAATTATCCCTTCTTCCCTACTCAACAAGATGCACGTTATCATCATATGCCCACAGCATCTATTAGAAGGATGTAATGTAACAGCAGTTTTGCACAGAGGATGGAGTAAGGCAGTTGAATAATAATAGTGGGGGGATAAATTAAGGAAACAAAGATGCCCCCCGATGCAATTCATTTTCGTCCTCCCTTAGCACCTGTAGTTCAATTTTCTCCTCCATTAAGATTTCGGGCACATGAAAAAACAACGTTCTAGCCACAAATATTGCCAAGGACCCAAAGGAATGAATCTCAACAAAAAGAAACTAATTTCTATCCTTGTTTTGATCCTATCAATCATATCAATACTCAGGCTTCTGAGAATCACTGTCCGTATTTCATCTTCTTCCCCTAGGCTATTTGTTCTGTCTCCAGCTCCCCAACACAGCTCTCCACCATCGACTACACACAACAAAGTTGCCCAACATGCACCTGAGTCCTCAAAGCAGCCTAGAAGGCCTCCAAATTCCACCCTAACAAGAAAAGAATTCAAAGTTCTGTCAAATCTCATTGCTCTTAAATCCCCTTGCAATCTCCTCATATTTGGGTTTCAACCCCAGTACCTTGTCCTCTCTTCAATGAATGCAGCTGGAACCACTATCTTTCTTGAGGATGACCATGATATGATTAGCAAAGCATCAATAAACTCCAACAGCACTCGGACATACAAACTCGGGTATAATGTGCCAGCAAAAGAAGCTTACAATCAGCTCCGGCATGCAAGGCAGAGCCAAGCTTGTGCACCAAACCACAGATTGCTTCAAAGATCAAAATGCAAGCTGGCATTGAAAAGTTTACCGGAAGAAGTGTATGAAAAGAATTGGGATGTAATTGTGGTAGACGGGCCCAGCGGGGATTCACCAGAGTCACCGGGCAAGATGGCTCCTATATACACTGCTAGTGTTCTAGCTAGAGCAGGAGATGTTTCTGATGTACTGGTACATGATGTAGATCGTACGATAGAGAAGTGGTATTCCTGGGAGTTCCTCTGCCATGAGAACTTGATGAATTCTAAAGGGAAATTATGGCACTTCAGGATCAGAGGCCACTCCAATTCTACGATATTCTGCCCTGACTGAATAGAGCAGCATCATTATGGTTACAGATATTATATGTAAGAGAGCTCAGCAAATGTTAGTCGATTAGCAATTTTCACCTAAACAAGTGTCATCGTACAACTATAGTTCAAACGCTGTTAATTCTGCACAAACTACACTACATCAAAGTGGCTTATATGATAGTAACTGCCAGATAAAGATTGATATTCTCAAACAAATTATATTTTTAAACCGTCTGTTGATAATTCAAACAAACTCTGCAAAAACGACTTTACAGCATTAAAGTGGATTATGAGAGCCTTTCTTGAGTAGATTCAAATGTACACAAAAATTGCACTCGTGCTGACAAGTTACATAAAAGAAAAACACATTATAAAAAGATCTCTTATCTAACTAGCGAGAATAATCTCAGTATTCTGTACAATACAATGCATAAGTTCTTCACATTCCAGTGGAAAAGAGCAACATGTTGGAAGGCGAAGCCCACCAAAATATAGTAACCATCCCAATGTGCAAAAGCAAGCCGGTTGGCAAAAATAAGCACCCATATTTGCACAAAAATTGCTATCACATGCACCATGTTACATTTTGTTAATTCCATTCCATCTCCAAAGCGAAAGCATGCTTATCTACAATACTGATGACTCCCCGAACATGTTTGCCACCAGAAATTTCACCCATTTGAATAATCATCACCGCTATCCATCCGCTGCAAAGAGCAAACAACAGGAAAAGATCTAAACATTTACAAATGGATGACTGATATATCAATATGACAATAGCTCTAAAGTATATCGCAGAAGGAAAAGCCTAAATTAACAACTCAACTTAGTGCTATGACATCATACATTCAGTTTGCCAATTTGCTTTGAATTTCACCCTCGGCAGGGCTAGGACACTATTTTCTATGGTCAAAAAGCCACACTAAAGATGAGCAACAAACTGAGAGTAGTTTGTAAATATCTGAACATCCAGTATATTTAGACATTTTTTAAGGATGGATTTTAAAAAATCCATAGAAATCTTTATTCAATAAATAAATACAAACTAATTTAAGTTTAAAATTTGCAGGGGAAAAATTAAATTTATAGTTAATTGGAGGGTTAAACAAGCTATATGCCAGGCCCACTTAAACTGTTACCTGCCTTACTGCCAATTTTTATTTCTTAAACAAAAATGTAGTTTGCTTTTGTTAGCTTGGTAGGGTGGCCAATGCGTTAGCCAGAAACCTCATTTACAAAAACTGTGCTATCCATTTACAAGTCAATCCCAACAAAAATGTACAAACCATTTGAGTCCCCAAAAGAAAAGAAAATTTGCCGTCCATTTATGTGTACATCCCACTATTTTAGCTAGATTGGTACACTGGGCATGGCATAGCCTATTTTTGCAACCCAATTATCAAACAAGCCAGTTGGGTTTGGCAATATAAGTCTGGGTCCAGATAGAGCCGATTTTGGCTGACAGTTTTAGACCAGTTATAATAAACGTTTTAGAATAAAACTCACCATTCTCTTGCTGACATAAGGCTGTATCTTGATTGGCATCTCAGACTGAGTTTCAGCATTCAACTTCTTTTTCTCCCTCTCAAATTCTTTTCTGGATTCTCTTCTGCTACCAGATTGCCAGACTCTGCCAAAATTAGGAAGCCAGTTGGCATCACACTCATTCCTTACAATCTCTCCCCTCTTTTCCATCTCCATTTCAATCTTTCTCTTTTCAGCCCAAGCTGCTCCCACCCGTTTTGGATTCAACTTTTTGGATTTTCCTGAATTGTTTGAATGGGAGACAAGGCTTCCCAAAACAGGCTTACAATGTATCTCAATTCCTTCAATTGCTTCCAACCATGGTGGAGGTGCTCCAGAATGAACATTTCCACCAGCACTTTCAGTAGGCACGGAAGTGATCTGGGTGAGCATCTGTAGACCTGAAAATGCAAAAGGATAATAAGTAGAAAATGCATCAACATACTTGTATAGCACCACACTCAACGTCCATATGCTAATGTATCCATGAATGAGTTATAAAGGCATAGTAAAATTTTAAAATCGTTTTTGCATTCACATTAATTTTAAATATTTTGCATGCCTGTAGAAATGCAACAAAGCGACCAAGTGAACATATTGAATTGGCATATCCTTTGCAGCTTTACAGTATTACAAGAACAGAAGCAAAACAAAACTTTCATAATTACAAATGAATACCCTGATGACTGCTCTCTCTGCTAACTATTCTACCATTGTCACGCACCTGGGACATTCATACAACATGCAAAACTTTCTATCAGTACCGAACTACACATTAGATTAGACAACTACAATGCAGGAAGAGAATAACAATCAGAAAAATGTTAAAAAATAAATTAGATATTGTAAAATGTATAAGAACAAAGTGCAGGCAGCCAACTAATCCTTGATCACCGAGACATGAAATTTAGGTGACATAAAATTTAGGAAAAATTCTGGATGTATTGTCTTGCTAATCAGTGAGTTACCAACCAATGACTGCTGAAAGTCTGAAACTCAAAATAGTTAGATTCTAATGACTAAATAAAAACAGTTAAGGCCTGCGACCAAACACACACACAGACCTGTGTGTTAGCACAAAACTTACCTGCTTATTAGAGGAATAACCATCAGTTGAACATTGTCTACCTTCATGTAGGAGAGAGTGGCTTCTCCTTTCAACTGAGACACAACAAAAGCATTGAAAATAAGACTGAAAATTATCAAATTGACAAATCCCACATGTGCACTATACTTGTACAGAATAAGAAAAGACATTTTTGAAAGATGCAATAAGCATACCTGCAAAATCCTGCAAAGCAAGAGGATTAGCACCATAGCACTCTTCCGAAGCTAAAGAAGTAGTATCAATTTCTAACAGGCCAGTATTGCCAACTCCTGAGAGTCCTGAACACGATACCTGATACTCATTTGTATAGCATTGTAAAGGCAAAACAGCATTTGATTTCACAGAATGGGAATAAACATTTTGAAAACTATCAATATTTCCATTGTCGAGTTGATTATGGATATCACTTGAAGGACCAAACACCGTTCGGCGACGCCCTGCACTAGGCAACACAGCTTCATCATTTCGAGCCAAGCATCGCTTCTCCCACTGCACTCGCGAAGAAACAACAACCGATGAACAATTACATTCTAAATCACGAGATTTCCTTTTCTTTTCCCTTTTTTCTTTAATTTCACAAAGCATACAAAATATAATTTATAAAGCACCTTAGCTACATCATCATCAGAAACCATAAACGCATCCAACTGATCCACAGCACCGCCATATTTCCAGAAGAAGTGCTTCAAATTCTTGACATGATCAGCGCTGGCTAGGTGACGAATCGCGTTAGCGCTGCCACGTGAACCAACACGAGATTTAGATAAAGGAAACCTAGAATAATAAACAAATATTCAATTTGGGGGGAATGATACCAGGCGAAGGAACTAGAGAGCTCGTTGATGTCTTGGTCACAGAAAACACACCAGAAGCGATTGCGAGAAGCGAGTTGGGGAGTGAGAGGGATAGGGGCGTTGAGGAAGAAGCGAACATCGGAGAGCTTGTTTCGGAAGCGAGAGAGGAAGGTGGAGAGGGATTTCTTGTGGTTAGGGAAGTACTTGTGGCGGAGGCCTTGGTTGTGGTTTATGTTGCATGCCTTGCAGAACTCGAACTCACTCTTCTGCTTCCTTCTTTCCGTTCTCCTACTCTCGCTTTCGGATTGCTCTCCCATCATCCTTCTCAATTAACAATGCCTTCAATACAATGCTGGTAATTTATTCAGTAATTAAAATTTCAAATTATTAAAAAAAAATATTTCGATTCAATGGATTTATTTTGATTAAAAAGAATTTTAGATCAAATTATTAAGAGTAAAATAATAAATTAGTCCGTTATGGTTGATATTATTAATTTTTTACCTTTTTAATTGTTCCACTAATCTATAATACCAGACTTAGGTCTTTAAATTCACGTATAATTGAAAAATGTTTATTGTATAATATAGCATCAAAACAATGTTATTTTGTTAAATGTACCAAACTAAAATTTGAGTTAAACTAAGGTAAAATATTTAAAGTGGGGCAGAGGAAAAGTGATTTTGAAAAGATTGATGCTTATTGTGAAGAATTAGATGCAATAGTTAAAAAAGATTGAAGAACAAAACTTCGTTAATTTATTTTGTATTATGATATGAGTAATTCAAATGTAGGAAGATGTATGTTATAATGGAATTGGTTAATTGTAGTGGGATTATGGTAGAAAGATTGAATAAAGTATAGAGTAATGAATGTTAAATAGTGTGTATGATGGAACAAATTGATGAATATGAATTATGTTGAAAATGTGGTGTGTATGGAATTGTTGTGTTAACGCGAATAAATATGAGCAGTGTAATGTGAATGAATGTGAGCAAGTGTACTGTATATAAAGTATATCAACATAAATAGTGTATGTGACTAAAAATGTGAGTGAAAGGACATGTTAAATGCGATTGTTATTATACTATAAGTGGTTCAACGATACAAAAAAAAGATGGAAACAATAGAAATACCTTGTGAATTCAACGATATAAAAGAAGATGAAGACGGTAAAAATACTAGGGAAGGAGAAAGTGATAGTGACACTAACAGTAATAATTTTTATGCTTTAAATCAACAGTCACCCTAGAACAGTCACTAATAATATTTTTAGTCTAATCATTTGAAAGTCCCTCCTCAAAACTAATTAGCACTAATGATAGAATATAGGCCATCAATTATGGGATATGAAAAATGTATGCCCCTTTTAATCTTGTATTTGGATTTTTCCCTTAAAAAGCTCAACAAACTTTGTAATATAAGATATAACTTTGTAGAGTAAAATGTACTAAAGGACCTCTTTACTATATTTAAAATCATAAATAATATGTTTAGTGATAACAAGCATAATTCTATATTATTGGTTCATACAAGAAGAGTATTACTATCATCTCAAAAGTTAAAATACCATAATAACTACTATAGGATTTGCAACTAAAAAAAATTTCTTTGTATAATATTAGGCTCAAACTATATATGTAGCTTAACATAAACATTTTAATTTAATTTTTTTAAGTGGACTAATAAAAAAATTTATTTATGTAAAGACTAAACAAAAAATGTTTTTATTTTATTTTATAAGATTGATTAATGTATTTTTTGTCCTCTTGATATTTAAATTTGATTATAATTTTTTTATACAATTACTTTCTTTTTTATCTGTTTAATTTATATCAATATATTTTTATTCAAATGTTGAGTCAAAGTTTTTAATTTTCTAAATTATTATTATTGAATGTTATAAATATAAAATTAAATTGTGGAGAGTGGGATTTGAACCCACGCCCTTTCGGACCAGAACCTTAATCTGGCGCCTTAGACCAACTCGGCCATCTCCACGGATGACGTCATAATTATAAGACTTACGTATGTAATATAAACATTTTAGGCTCAACTCTTTCGCATGCATTGTAAATGGGCATCGACAATTAAATTGAAAATAGTGCATTCAATAGACGTGAATAAGAGAACGATATTTCTCGTAGAAATAAAAAATAAAGTGACTTATGCAACTTAATTTTAAAATAAAAACTATTTCAGAAAATATAGAATATTATTGCATCCTCTTCATCTTATATTTGTATAAAAAATGAGAAATAATATATATATATATATATATATATATATATATATATATATAAGGAAATATACCAACAAGAAAAAAAATATAAATAATAGTTTATGCTCCTCTCAAGATAATTATGACTCTCTTATTATAGAACTAACAAAATAAGCTAACTAGTTCATTTGGATAGGCCAAAGCAGGTAGACTTTAACAAATTGGACTAAAAGAAACTTATATCTAATTTGAACTCATAAAAAAAAATCTAAAATAAGTAAAGTTCATTTTATTTTATTTTTTTATATTAACCCGCGTTAGGCTTAATTAGATTTTGTTAAAAAGGTTCAAATTTAATTTGACCTCAAATGTGAAGTCCAAATCCTAAACTTTACTAGGCATATTTCAGACTTACTTATTGCACAATTTTAATTTTTTTAACATTATCCAATTATGAAAAATGTTATTGTAAATTGTTTAAATATTTATGTAACATAAAATTTAATCTCTATAATTGATAGTTATTTATTAATTATCTTTATAACAAAAAAATCATATTTTAGTTTTATATAAGTATTTTATTATGCTTTGATCTTAACTATGTTAACACTGTTAAAAAAAAGTTTATTAATTACTAAGTTACTATTACTAAGGCTAGTCAATATTTTTTTTAATGGTATTAAAATAATAAAAGTCAAAAGAACAATGAATATAAATGATATAATGTTAATTGGGGGCTTGAAAGAAGAGATTACTGTTAAATTTGAATTATAGAGGGAGACTTTAGAATATAAGAATTTTTGCTTAAGTAGAAGAAAGAAAGACTATATGCATTGTAAGTTTAGTGGGAAAAAAAAAACAAGATGAGGATTATACATTGGAAGTTCAAATTGGAGATGATATTATGTCACAAGTTTCCAAATTCATGTACTTGAGATTGATTATACAGTCTCATAAAATACAAGTTAGGTAGTTAAAGTGCAAAAAGACATAAGAAAATATTTGTGACTGTAAAGTACTTATCAAATTGAAAGAAAAGACTAATTATCTTATATGGTAGTGAATGTTGACCTTAAAAGAATAACACAAGAAGAAAAAGCATAGCATAAATGAGAATGTTAAAGTGAATGAGTAATCACATAAAAAAGACATATACAAAATGATAGCATAGGGGAGAATATTAGAGTAACACTTATAAAAGAAAAGATGACTGAAAATTGTTTATGATAGTTCGATCATGGGCAAAGAAGACCTTTGAAAGACACCATTAAGGAGAGTGGATTGCATGACTCTTAGTCAAGTACAAAAAAGTAAGAGTCATGAGAGACTCAAAAAAACTTTAGACAAAATTATTAAAATATACCTTTTGATTAACCAGATTTTTAAAAATTAGATTTATTACTGAATTCAGTTGTATCATGTAATCCATGTAGCCAACCTCAACCAATGGGATAAAATATAGTTGTTGTTAAGTGTCGCACTCTTTACTCTAATATTAAGTTTGGGTTGGAGTTGACATCAAGTGATTTAAAGCTTCTTTTTATGTGTAAAGACTTACAATAGGTAGCTTGTATTTATAAAAAGCCACTAGATTTAATATATATCTATAATGTTTACCACAACATTGTAAAATCTACTAGATATGGAGTAATAAGAAAAATCAAAATTTATCTAAGTTTTCACAATAGTCAAATAAATTATGTATCCAAAATGACATCACTAAATAACTTTTTTAATCATAGACTTACTCCAACTCAAATATAAGGTCTTGCTCAAAATGTATGATGAATCTATAAGTAAGATATGTAAAGAAAGTATACATTTCTCATCAATTCATAAATAACAGTTGTTGCAAATATCATATAACAAGAAAATATCTACAATAATTAACTATAGTCTTTTATCCTAAGATTACAATTAAACATAAATATGAAAAGACAAATTTATAACAAGGCAAATAGAAATATAGTTCAATTTATTAACATAATTAAGATATAAAAAAAATATAAATTGCAAGAGACACGTTGTAAATTGAGCATATTATTATAAAGAAATTGAATTGTATTAAAATAGACTTAATTAAAAACTTTTTAATTAAAATATCTTTATTAAAAGAGTTAAAATATAATTATAAATTTATTTATATATTTGAAGTTATATATCAATAAACAGAGATATTCTTAAAAAATAATAAATATTTTATTTGTTTAATGTTACTAAATATTTTAAAATAATTATAATATAGGCCTATTTGATTAATAGGACAAGACAGCTTGATAAAATTTATTTAACCAACAACATATGATAAATACATTCTATGAATTTATTCTATCATTCTTTCCGGTATAAAAAGCTTAGTTAAACCACAAATATAATAGGATAACACAGTGAATTTAATTTATTATCTTAACATGATTTAAATTAAAATAAAATTTCATAAATAATTTCTAATCGTAATACATATTTTTATCATTATCTCAATATGTTGTTATCTAACTCAAAATATTTAATTGTATCTCATCATGTGTGTCTAAACAGGCCTAAAGATTTGAATTTTCTTTCGGCCCATATCTTTGGTTGACAAGGTTCAGAATCAGCATGAAATTATGTGGTCTTGGGTCCATTAGCATGAGCTAGGGTCCAGCTTCGAGCATTATTCCCGCCATTTTCCGTGTACGAGATTCACACTTCCCCTGTTGTGGTTCCTTCTAATGTCGTACTCAACTGGTTAATATTAGACACTACCTAAAAAAGAGTAAGATAAGCTAGGTAAATGGTACTTAAAAGGTAGCGTTCAAAATTCAAATCATGTTATATGCCAATTTTTATTTGATGTAGTCTTTTTTAATGTAAAATTTTAAATCTTTTTACGATGTGTCAATATTAGTGTGTTGACCCGTGAGCACTTGAACGGTGTCCAACGAATATGAGAAGTAAATCCTGAGCGTTAGAAACGTGCAGACACTGAGACACTTGAAAAGAAAAAAGAAACGAGAGAAAGGGATGTATGTGCTGCAGAGTTCATATTATTGTACCTTATAATTGTAATATTGATACAATTATGATACGAGTTGACGAAGGGTAGCGTAGGTATAACGAAAGGGGGCAAAACTAAACGAACGACAGAGAATGGAGTGGGTGGGCACAGATTGTGGGAAGTCGTGCATGGCAGCCATACTGGTTAAGAACATCCAATACAAGCTACCTAAATCTCAAGAACAAGTATCAACCATTTAATTTGGTTGGTATCACGTATTCTTTTTTCCCATCTTAATTTCTTGGAAAAAACAAATAGATATCTACTCCACAACTTTCAGTCTTATCCCCATATATTCTAGTCCACATCAGTGATGTTAATTTGCTCTATTATAAGTTGACAAAGTTGAATCCCTATTGGCTCAGAGAACGCAACTCATGAGCCCACAATGCAAATCAACATGTGTATCTGCCACAAGTACGAGTCCACAAGGGAATTGAGTTGATCCTTCATACGCTACCCAACCCCCCCCCCCCCCCCCCCCCTTTTTTTTTCAAATCAATTTTAGAGATCATGTTCAACTCTACTTATAATAACTCAACAAAACATGCACCTTTTAATCCCCCTCCGCAACCACATTTTTCAGTGCGCTTGCATCAATCACATGCTGAAATAATTAACCATTTTTTTTCTGTTCTTGCGGGCATTGGTTTTAGTTTAATTACGTACTTGAATAAATGGCTTAACCATTTTTATTCCGTATATTAATTATGAAGTAGCTGAAGATTAATATAATCCAAAATGAATTTTGACATTCTAATTATAGAAGCGCCATTTTTAATTTGACCATATCATAGAAGCGATACGTTGGAAAGATTCGTATGGTCAATTCACGATTGGATGAGTGAGATACTCAAATATCAGATCATGATGGGTCTGGTTTTTGGTTTTGGTACTACGGATGCTTATTGATCAAAACAAATGTGTTATTTACGCAAACACAACTCCCTAGTACGTTTCGAACTATCACTTTTATTTTATCGGAAATGTTAAAGGAGGTGTTTGTGGAATAGAAGTAAAAATAAACAAATAAAGCTTTTTTTTTTAGGTTTTTGTATTAGCAAACACTCTGAAGTTTGATTTTACAGACATTATATTACGTCAATTTTGCTTAATTTACTTGTAGTTTAGGCTTATTAATCATAATTGAAATTATAATTATGATGATTTTTATTTTAATCTAAATTTATGAAAATTTAATGACATAAAAAGGTTTGAGAAAAAATTAAGAATTTATTAATCTATAAGAAAAAAAATTATTTTATTTTAATAAAAATAGCGATTAATTCTTGTCGGGGGAAATTCTATGATCACTCTCTTATATTTTGATTCGTGTGTATTTTTGTCTGTATAGTTTCAGACTGTGCAAATCGTCTTTTAATATTGAGTTGTGCAATTTATAAATCTGTAACACCTATTAAAAATAAAATAAAAAAATATGTGTTATGATCTAGTTATTTTTTAGTAATTTTTACAATATCTTATAAATGGAGAAGGCATTATCACATGTAGAATAATTGTTGCCATTAATTTTATAATAATAAATAGTAAGGTTAATAATTTATTTAAAAATATATAAATACATTTTAATCTATAAAATATTGGAGGACTGAGTATTATAAATCGCTCGACCCAATACGAACTAAAAATCGATAAACTAGCTTGAATGGAAACCTACCAACAAGTGATTGAATGGTTGAGTAATGGAATCACGCTCGATGGCTTTCGATAAAGCCATTACTTCTCATTAACTTGCCAGAAATAGGGATTTATCACACTCATTCCCTACCACACTCCTGTCATAGGTTGAAATGCGATAATATATATATATACTAAGTATTAGTTAAGTCTATTCTATAGAAATGGTAAATTGGGTTTACTAATAAAAAAGAATAAGTTAATCTATTTTCACACTTTTTTAACCTAGGTAAAAATATTCTAGCTTGTTTTGTTCATAGATAGCTAATAGTTTGATAGGTCACCCACCCCAAAATAGTTGAAAAATTAAAATAATATATAATTAATAAATTTAAATTATAAATAAAATATATTTTAATACTTTTTTTTAAGTATTTTTAAAAAGGTTGGCGAGCCAGCTTATATAGCATTTTCTAGCCCAAATTTTGGTAGAATAAAGTAGAATGTACTAGGCAGACTTGTGGATTGAAATTTTGTAACTTATAATTATTTTTAATTGGTTAAACAGGTCTACCTAAACCAATTTTCACATCCCTATATCCCTCTGTACAATTAAATACTTCATTTTTTATACTTTGTTGTTTTCATATTCTAGTTTTGTTTTAAAAGTTTTGTAATTTTAAATTTTTAAGATTTATTTAATTTTAAAAATATTAACATCAATCTTTACGATTGATTTTGAACAGGTAATAATAATAAAATTTTGGTGGGGAACAAAACCATGAGTGACGTGTTGTAAGAGCTGGAAATAAAAATCATTGGATTTTGTAATGCATTTAAAATATGTAGTGAGAAATTATTATTTTAAGTAACTGATAGAAAGTCAGAGAAAAACAAATGAAATAGTTAGAGGGTATAGACAGAACTACTTTAGTTAAAATATGATAGTATGCTACTTTAATTAAAATCTTATTTATTTTGTACAAAAAATTTAAATAGAAAAATATAAAAAAATGGACTGAGTATTTTAGTTTTACAACAATTATTCTATTATTTATTACATTAAATAAAAAGTATATGCTATTATTATCTTCAAATTATATAATATATTTAACATTTTATTTAGTAATTAGAAAAATTATAGACATAAAATGTCAGAAGATTTAGTATTATTTTTAGACTAAGGAATTTAATTATTTCATAATAATTATTGAATTTTATATTATAATTTTTAATGAAATTTTTTTTAATTAGGATGACCCATATATATGATTACTGCAATGCAAACAAGTTTGTCTTAGTGTAACGTCACTTGTCCTCTGTGGCCAATTAATTAATAGCCCCACAGGGTCCACCTTATTCGTCGTCATTACTCATTACTCATTACGCTTCATTCTAAATTTCAATTTGTTTTTAAATAATTTCTCTCAAACATGAAAAGAAAAAAAGAATAATAAAGGAAAGAGATATTCTATAACCACAGAATTGCAATGCATAAGAGCTTACTTGAAAAACAAGTGTGGCTAATTTTTCATGTTTGAGTCACACATCTCACAGATTAAGACTTATTTTGATAATTATAACTCATAAAATAATTTTAAATTTATTTGAAAAATAATTTTTTTTATTTAATAATTAAGAATATTTGTTAAAAAATTCTCCCGTCCATTAAGGGTATAAATTAAGGATTATTAACTACGTTTTTTATAATATTTTAATTACTTAAAGAATGTAAATAAATTTGTATTTTTATATAATAATTTTTAATATATATTTTTATTTTCTTGACCACTATATAATTAGTGATAAAACATTAATTGATATAAATTCCATCCCTTATTTTTTTTCATTTTTTCCACCGAAATATTCATACCAATTAAGCTAATTCATATTTTATTTATCATGAAACGCATAGATTGATTAGCTAAATGAGAATGTTTTATTTTAATCAAGAATTTTAAGGCATTAATAGTTTAAATGGGATAGCTGTGTCACTTATACTGATTTTACGTGATATGACTTAATTAAATGTTCAGCACAATATTTAAATAATAGTGGTCCTTAAAAGAAAAACTTATGTATCAACGATTTTAATTTAAGCCGACCTAAAACTTAATTTTATTTAAATAAAGTTTTCGGTCAAATTCTACAAATAAAAAATATATGGGTCAAAAGTTTTATTCCTTAAATAAGGTGTATTGTAACCTGAATACTAAGACTGTCTACAGAAAAAAATCTTCAAATTAGTTATCAAGATAACAAAGGTTTGGGTAGTTAAAATTTTAAAATATTAAAAGATTTTATTAGTCTAAAATTTTGTTAAAAAGTTACTCATTTAATTTTTTATTAACACTACTTTATAAACTAAAATAACTAATCTTAATAATTTTGATGATTAATTTAAGCATTTATTTATTTATTTTTATAGGAATCAGCAGGATATATTGAATATTTTTATCTAAATTGTAAGTATCTTTTATCAAAGATAATATATTTACCAGGTTTCAAATTCAAAATCACAAATAAAAATAAAATAACTTTTTATATGTTGATTTATGGGATCAATAAAAAAAATATTAATTTTAATTTATTTTAATAAAATTTATTATGAAATTGATGGCACCCATCATTAAAAAAAAAAGAACAAATTAAGCTATTCACTACATATTGAACATTTATAGGGTCTTTACTGGGCACCTTTCTAGACTTGACCAGGAATAGGCAATCACTTGTTCACTTCGCAAACTCGTTTTGGCGTGCAAACGAAGGGAGATAGAAACTAGAAAGTTTGTACCTGTGCCATATCCACTGATTTATATCGGGAGACATCCAAAGACTAAAAAATTGAATATGGTGTTGGCAACAGATTTTGTTAGCTTTCTAAGTGGCAGCAAACACCTTTGCGGGATGCCTCAGAATGAGAAACAGTTAGCTCTCTCACGCACCCCAAATTGTTACTATTTGGGTATGGGAGCAAATTTGATGGCCATTCTCTTGCATGATCTCATACTCTTTTATAGAGCATAGACCTCTACCAAAGGGTAGGATATGGTACTAGTACTAATGGAATCTATAACACTAAAGTGCCCCGTGCTTGAATAGTTTCCACCCGCAAGCAAAAGTTGCCAAACCATCCTTTCCCTTGTTTGTTTCACGACCATGAACAACCAAAAAAGTTGATTGCCTCAATGTGGAAATCCTTAAGCAGAGGGCATCCTCCTAAATCATTTTGGGGAGGATCTTATTATTATTATTATTATTTTGAAGAATTTTTTTAACGTGTATAGAAAGTTAGATGCATTTAATGTTAATAATATATATATATTGAATTTTGTGATCACAACGAGATGGTTTATGTGTAATATTTAAACATTATTAGTTTTATTTTTTGTTAAAATTATAGTTTTTTCTCAATAATATATATAAATTTTTAATGTTGATTTTTATTATACAAATTATAAAAGTAAAATTTTAATTTTAATTAGAAAAGACTTATAACATACCATAGCATAGCACCTCAATTTTTTTCCTGTTGAATATTGTGTCCTTGTGGCTCGGTTGCTTTTGCTTCTTTTGAGGCTCACAGATTCAAGCATGCATGTGGAAGCAATTAGTGCTGTAATTATGCCTCCGAATGTTTATCTCACTTGCACACATTCTGATAAGTGATAGCATCATTTGGAAGGTGGCAAGTTCCCTTCTCTCTCTCCATGTCTCAAGCGTGCTGAGACCACGCAGACGATGTGGGGTTCATTAATCAGTACACATATTTCACATTAGTCTATTTTTAGCACAGCCTTAACAGCTTACATTTGCCATCGATCTCATCCACAAATTTGCAATTTGACTATGCCATACACATTTCGAATCACTACAAGGAGAAATTATTCATTTAGTTTCCCTTGCTAGTTTAAACTTTTCAATTATTGATTTGGATATATATGATATAAGAGTTACTAAATACGCACTAGTTTAATATTCGTTGCCTTGATTCTTTTAAGAAAGTTAGTTTCAGTACAAGATAAAGTATGAGTTGCAGTGCATAACGTAGCTTTAAGTTTTTTAAAACAAAAATATATGTGTGAAGAGTTGTAAAGTATAAAATTATTTACATGCGGTTTCTCAATGGTTTAAGCTTTTGAGATTCCGTGGCATATGAGAAGAAAGGGAAAATTCAGTGGGTGGGATATCGATCAAATTTCTCCTACGCGGCTGAATGTGAAATATGAGATAAAAATCTGTTTATTTTAGCAAATTCTTGATCTATTTTTCTTTTTCTAAACTATCATATTTTCTCAAAAAGAAAAATGAGATTATTAACGTCAATTTATCCATTTTAATGTGTTTTTATTCACGTAACTTGTCAGACACGACAACTTATATTTATCTTTTATTTCGCATATACCAACAATTTTAATATATTTATATCCGACTAACTGAACTATGACTATCCCCATGAAGCCTTTCCGTACAAGAAGCAAGATAATTGAAAATATTGACTATTATACCATGTCCACTTTGTAATCGATTTATAACAAAATTTGCCCCACAAAAAGCAAAGAAATTTCGTCTGAATGAACGAGCTTGTGCTAGCTCATATAAGGCATTGCTTAATTTGCTTATATATACAAGACAAATAATTATTAACTGTTATGCATGCTTTATGCCGATCGATATGGATACCAATACCATAACGTTCTTCACGTTGTAAACAATACAAACATGTATTTGCACATTGATCATACCATTTGCCGCTGTAAATGATTATAAACAAATTTGAAGGAAGTAACACGCAAGACGCCAAAGATAGATAAAGCGAGACGCGTCATATAATGTGTAAAATACTTTGTTTAGTCATGTTTAGATTAACTTTTTTATAATCATTTTAAAAAACTTTAAAACGTTTTTAGTATGGGTCCCTGTTGAACAAGAAAGCTATTTTTATTTGAATAATAATAATAATAATATAATTTCATATAAATATAGTAAAAATTTAAGTTATTTTATGTGAAATTTAAACAATTTTAATCTGTATTATCTGTATAAGATATATTTCTATTAAATAATTTTATCATATAAAATCAACTACTATGCTTATAGATGCGCTTAATTGACTGATTGATATTTATAACCAAAATTTAATTTTGCAATGTTTGTGAATTCTTGCTTGAGAGTTGTGTCACATTCGCACAAGAAAGGAACTCGATGCCAATGAGTTAAGAATTCTACAAGGATTCAGGGAAAACGACACACACTAACACGTTTGAGGGCCGAAAAATCAGAAGGCAGAGAAGAAATTGGCAAGCATCCATTGAAAGACGTGACACCCTAATTTGAGTATAGGAAGACCTTTCTAGACGTTGCTGAACTTTACACAAAATAATAACATACCAATAAAATATAAAAACGAAGCAATAATACGCTTCGATGAAATTAATCCTAATCCTCTAATAATTGACATGAAATATTAATATATTATTCATCCATGTCACTGAGCTAATGAATGATCTTTACATTAATCTCCCATAATTAACCTAATGTAAACCAGTGGCTTGGTAATTATTAGGTCAATTTTTTACGCAGTCTTCCAATTTCGTTCAGTAGGTTGACCAAGAAAACTATCTGGCACCTTATTTATTGTCTTTTACGTGTTCCAAGTGCTGGAATTTTCAGTTAGCAACCAAAAGTCAGACGTGAACCATACTTATATCTAACCTATGTTTTGTGTTCCTTTCCAGTATTTCTTTCACATATACACCAAAGTTAATGACATATGACCATTTCCTATATTAGTATGAAACTTGTGGGAAGCATCAAGTTTAGGGTCAGCCATCGATCATAATTTTTAAACGTTAACCTAATGATACACAATAATAAATTAATTAAAAATTATAATATTCAATATTATTAATACATTGTATTCTATATTCTATGAATTTAATCAGATTCATTATAATATAAATTTTTATTTTGTATCCTTAAATATGCGTTTAAAAATCGGTATTGTACATTAATAAACATGCAATACCTCTACTTAAACCATCAATCACGGTGGCGATGATTTTCTCGTTGGTTAGGTGGCTTCAGCTTACTGATCTAAGTCTAATTGAATGGTATACTATGTGCTAGAATTTTCATATTACAAAAAAGATGAAATGAAATCAATAAGGGCAGAGGCAAACGCAACACTTATTTTCTACCAAACCGTAGGTCGAATATATTCATATCTTTTTAGTGGGACTGTGTAGGAGAGGAAAAGGATTTGTGTTCCACCAACTCCACACCTTCAGACCTTATCCAAATCTACATTAATTCTATCTCATCAGAGATAGAACAGGAATCATCAATTTACTTTACTCTTCTTTTTTTGGCTATGTCCCCACCCTATAATAAAAAATATCTATAATTGCGTTAACTTAATCTGCAAAATTCTTTCCCTGATCCCAACTTGTGCTTTATTCCACCATCAACTTGCGTTATGCGTAGAGATATGAAAGTGTAACAAAGATAAAAAGATTAACTTGGGGGCTGCGCGCGCTTGTTAATTCGTTTCATATTTCATGTCACGGTATACCTACCGTGTTAAGTAAACACATTTGCTTGTTGTCTACTTACCCTTAAAAGTTAGATCATGTGTGCTATGCTTTCTCCAACCAGTCCCACCGTTTTATTTGGTTCATTGAGTAACCTAAACAATTATAATAAAATGCTATTAATTTTAAATTGTGGACTAATTGATCATTAATTTATTTAAAACGAATTGATTTGCGTTTAGCCCATAACGTTCTTTTAAAAAATTGCCGCCATCTTTGATTGATCCAATATTTGAAGGGTTATTCAATCACCTCCCACTTCAACGACTTGACACATATAATTAATTAAAGACCTTTTATTGCGTTCATACAGCTTCTTGTGGGACATTTTTAAGAAACAAGGAAAAGTCTCTTTGAATTTCTATAATGTTTTTTCCCCATCCTTCCAAGGCTTTCTACGAGGTAATCATAGTTCAAAATCTAAATATGTACCAGAACCTAACATTTATTTGATCTAATGTATTTGAATCTTTTGTTGAATCCAACTTAATTTATTTTTTCTTTATTTTCTATTTTTAAGATTTATTTAAACTTTTAGGAATTATAACGTGAAAATCTCTCTCTTTTCAAAAATTATTTTAATTTTTTCAGTAAACTTTACTTAATTAACAGAAGTTTATGTCTGATTTATTCGAATACCTTTTTTGTTCAAACAATTTTATTTTTTTTGCATCCCTACTTTATGTGGACATTTTTTTTACGCGCTCCAGTATTAAGCTCTTTCTTCCCGCAAAAACAATGGAGATTAAAAAATAATAATAAATTCGTGACCAAATGATAATAATAACAATAAAAATAATTTAAACATGTAATTTAATTAGGATATAGAGAACTAAGTGTGAGTCAAGCTCGAGCTTAGTTTATACAAAAACTGAGTTCCAAGTCGAATGGAAGAAGGCTTCAAAGAAAACAATTTACAGGCATTAGAACGATAGAACATGATAAAATAATAAATCTGATTATATCATATTCTTCAAAGTTAATCAACCTGTTATATTATTCGGCAGCCAGGACAAAAAGTCAACCAACATTCGACAATATATCATCATTTCGAAAAGGATTGTTATTTGAAAACATTCTTAAATTAAAAAGTTAAACATGTCATAAGAAAAAAAAGTAAAAAAATTGTAAAAAAATTAATAGTTAATTAAAACAAAAAATTATTATGAAATTACAAATTTAGAGTATGTTTGTTTCTATTTTTTTTAAAAATAAAACAAATATGTTCTTGTTTATTAAAATAGACTAAATCCCTAATTTAATTATTAAGATTATTAGGATGAGGATTTTAATTCCTTAGATTTTAAAATTTCTATATTGGTCCCTAACTTTTATCTTTATCAATCATTTTAATTTTTTAAGCCACACACTATTAACCTACAACAATATAATATTAACATGTCTTATAAGTGTTATGAATGATTGATTGCGTAATAAAAATGATATCATACACATATAATGATATATATATTTGTTTTTCAAATTAGTCCAACATTACAATTTTATTCCTTGAGATTCTTAAAGCATTTCATATTATTGAGAATCTAATACAGGTTGTGCAACAAAACATCAATTGCTCTTAGCAACATACATGATTCAAAGCAAAATAGAATACATAAAACACGAATAATAATTATATTTTATGTAGATACGAACATGATATTATAGTTGTGTTTTTATAGAAGTTCATGCAAACATTCTTATTAGTGTTCTCCTTTATTACTATATTAATAGCTCGTGAAAGAGAGAGAGTGTGATTATTAAAGTTCGCAGGCAATAGGTTCATGTAAACGAGCCACTTTACAAATTTTTCAAAATGAAAATTTATTTTAATATGTATTAAAGATAAAAAATTACATTAACAATATTTTTTATAATAGAATATCTAGATATTTAATCTAATAATCTTTCTTCTTTTTTATTCATTCTTAACACTATTATTATTGAAAACCACCGTACTAATTTAACCACTCACTATACGAATTTCATGAAATACAGATGAATTTTTAAAAAGTTACAAATATATTTCAATGTTATAAATAGTTAAGACTCATCTATTTTTTTTACCTGTCAATCATACAAACAGAATTATATTCTTGTATGTAATTTATAGACAATTTTATTGACAATTTTTACCATCCTAAAAGTTATATACGAATATATTCATTTGTAAATTATTAAAAAAATAACCTAAAATTTTCAATTTTTAGATGAACTTTACCATCTATAAAGTTACATACACACTTGACTGTCTATAAAGTTACAAATGAATTTTATCATTTGTCATTAACAAAAATTCATTTGTAATTATTTTCTTTTTTTTTGTTGTTGTTTACTTCTATAATTATTACTCTCCTTTGCTAATTATCATAATAATTGATAAACATAGAGAAAATTATGAAATAAAAATCTAAAAATTCAAAAAACAATTAAAAGATTTATAAATTAAAAAATGTCATTACAATAATGGAAGTAAACATTCAAAATAATAATATAAACAATAAAACAACAAAGTCTTGAGAAATACAAAAATAATCACGAGTACTTGGCATCATCAAGATTTGCATTGCCATCATCATCAATACCACTATTGTCAGAGGAGGAGGAGGAGGATGAATGTCACATCACTCCAAAAGTTAGTGGCGCTAGAGCTAGTAGAGGAGGAGGAAACATGGAGTTGTTTGCTCTTATAAGCTCAAAGTATGCATGCATTTACTATATTCATATATTATTTTGCATATTCAATGCCACATTTTTCTTAACTTTTTGCTCCATTTTCTTAGCCCATTTTTTCTTCCATAGAGTCTCCTTCTTCTTCCATATCTCTACGTTTTGCCTCTAGCCTCTTCATTTAAGGCATGGACTTAGGTGTGAAATGTGTCATCTACTTTCTCAAGCACAAAAGAAGGGACATCAAGTTTGCAAAGTAGCCCTCGTACCATAAATGCAGCTTTTATAAAAATTATCCATCGTTCCTGACCACATATCATTCTCATCAATAGACTCTAGATTCTTAGTAGATGCAACCTTTTCAACATTTGAACATAGTTAGCCTACAATTTAGTGCAGATAATTATATATTAAGCTCTCAATTTTTTTAAAAATTTTTAATTAAAAAATATAATGTAAGTAACTATACTTACATATGTTATCTGAGATCATGAATTAATGCATACATTTTTGTCTCTTTTGCGAGTGTATATCTCCTTGAACACCTCTCCATGTGTAGATGACTTTTTTAGTAACTTCTACAATTCCAATTAATAAACTTATCAAATTCAATTGATAAATTGGATAACATAAAATTCAAAACAAAATTAGAAATCACTAACTAAGTTGGCCTTAGTGTTAACTAAAGTCGTGAAGTCACCAGCATACAATATGTCACCTTTATTGGATTCCATGTTTGTCTTGTTCTTTACAGAGAAATTTTGAAACTCGATCGTACACAAGTACTCATGTAAGGCATGAAGGAAGTGAAGTGCTATTTAATCTATACACGACAAGTATTATCGTTTAATTCATGAATTTCTCATGTATAAACCTCTTTTATTCATTTTTAAGGTAAATTTTGACAAAATCTCTCTTAATATATGAACATTTCCTTACGTATATTATGATTTGAATCAAACAATGAAAAATATATATTGATAAATAAATTATAAATATACACATCACAATCCTAAAACTGTTTTAGAGCACATCCTTTTATAACTTTGTAACATGCATATTCTCCTTAAACCACTCTTTTGTTTATGTTTTGGGTGTTATAGACAAAAAAAATTCATTTGTAAATGCATCAAAGAAATGCAATGTTTCATTAATTAAAATATAAACAAGAAAATCCATACATTTTATTAATCAAATTATAGAAGGAAAATTTGTTTATAATTTCATTAATGAAACGTTACATTTCTTTATGCATTTACAGATATAATAAGGTATTAGAAATGACAAACTTATGTTCCAATATTACAAAAAAAAATTATTGTCTATAATTCACATCTAATATTTTGCACCTTAATTTCAAATTACAAATAGATAAAGTCATTTATAAATCCGTTGATGATTTAGTTTAAAATTTTTTTATTAATTTTTACATGTAATTTTCATTTATGAATATTACATGCCAAACAGTGAGTATTTACTATAACAATTACAAATAAATTTATCCCAAAAAAAAATCTCAATTTTAAAATATACCATTTTATCTGTAATATAAACATACTTTTTACCATATGTAAAATTTTCCCTTATTTCACGTATTTTTTGTAGTGACTATTGTTAGAAACAACATCCTGGATAAAGGTGTGCCTTGCACAATAGTGTTAAAGATTAAATTAAAGATCAAATTGAAGGAATGTTAAGCAATGTTCTTGTAGTGTTTACTAATAGTGGTGGTGTTCGTAGAGGGTTCACCACTAAGAATGATGCACTGATTAGTGGCAGTGAGGGTAGTCTTAAAGATGCCAACAAGGTGTGGGGGTGAGACAATGGCCTTGTTTAGCAGTACTTCTATTTGTGGAAAGGGAAATTTTACTAAGTAACAAAGGCGAGTACCAGACTTCATGGTAAGAGAATAGCCTAGACCTCCAAGAGTAAAAATTCACCTAGAGAATTGCTAGCCTAAAGATGACTTTGACTAAAAAAGTGTAACATCAAACAACTATATTTTGATTGGTTATGAACATGTAGAAAATACCTCAAAAGTTTGTCAAAATGATTGCCTTTCGATATGTTTTTATGTTAATAGATGAGAAACCTAACTACATAACAAAAGGGTCATATTTTGAGGATCTTCTAGTATTCCAGGAAAGGCTTCAAGTCTCACTAAAAAGGGGATATTTCAAGAAATTTTGAAGGTTTATAAGAAGAGTCTTATTTTAAATAAAAAAGAGAGTCACATTTCAAGGAATCTTAAAAAGTTGAATCCAAGATTGAAAAAATCAGGAACCAATAAAAAAAGGTCTTTGATGCTTAAAACTTGTCAAAATAGAAATTGACAAGGGAGTTATTCTATCCAAGTGATAGAGCAAAGTCCAAAAGATGAAGAAACATGTCAAAAAAATTGTAAAGCTTAAAGTAGTTGTAGATTAGTAATTACTGACGATTATCACCAGTGTGGTTATCATCAATTGAAGATCAAAGACACATGGAGCTGATCATGGGTGACATCGATTGAAGAAAAGCACATGCAAAAGGCAATTACCAAGAGATGCCCAGAAAGAAGTAGAGTGATTATCATGTGTCTGTCTATAAATAGTACCAACTTTACATTTGCAGATGATGCCTTTTTACACTATATACTAGCACCTAGATTCTCTATACGTTGAAGTTCTGCACCAAGTTAAACACTGGCAACCAGGAGACTCATGATTCTCGTTGTTCCTAGCGAAAGTCATACATTTACGTTTCTGTAATTTACTTTTTACAATTTAGTTCACTTTATTTTGTTTTTGTAATATGGTAAGTTTATTTCAATATTAGTTCATTATCCTTCTACTAAGTTAATTTTATACTTTATAACGTTGATTCAATCATTACAATTACAACACACTTAAAAGAATTTAAAAAAATCTAAAATTTAATTTAAGATTGATTTTAAATTTATTTGTTTAATACTTATAATTTTCACCGTAAACAATTTCATAATTGATTTGGTGGTGTTGGAGGATTTGAATTTGGTATCTACAATGGCCTTGAGGTGTAGTGCTTTTGCTTTTATTGTTGCAATTGAAATTGTAGAATGAAAATAGATTGCTAGGCTGAGCATTAGAGAATGGGAAGGATGGTGGATTTATGTTTTGTGTCTCACATGGTAATATTTTTGTTGATAATAGTGTCAAGTAAGGATAAATGAGAAGAGAAATAAAAATGAGCAGATGAATTCTTTAAAAAATATGGGAGATCAAACGAAAGAAAAAAAATATTTTGTTACTATTTTTTAATAATAAAAAGTTGAAGGATTAAATTGATACATAAAAGATATTTTTAAGGACTATTAAAAGGATTTTACAATTTAAGTAACTAAAATATATAATATTAATAATTTTAAAGATTAAATAAGAGGTTTATTCTTCTTTTAAATATTTGAGATACTTTGAGTGTTTATTTTAATTTTGTTAAATGAAGTGATTTGATGACGTTGATTATTTCAAAGTTGTTGGATCGGTATTTGATTTTTTAATATTCAATGGAAAATAACTTAATTATTTTAATTTTTAAATGAAAATTTTAATTTTAAAAATTATATTACTTAAAAAAATCATATTAACTTAAAAAGAAATAAAGGAGCAATGCGAGCAGCACGCAAGTGAGCCCGTGCCGAGCTAATATGGATTTACGCTTAAATGGATCAAACTAAAGTTTAAATTTATTCGGAACTTTAATTTAATAATCGCTCTCTCTGATCTTCCCTTTTTTTACAGGTAGCTTTTGAGTTTTCTCATCGAGTCATCACTTTTATATATATAAAAAATTATATTACCTTTTAAGTTTTTTTTTAATTTGTTTCTAATAAATATTCGTAAATATACGTGAATACCTATGGTAACTGTTGCCTGTTGCCATCCCTAGTCTAATTTGTTCTAATTGGAAGTGTTTTGATTAAATTGAATGGTTGGGTTTTTATATTTATTTTTAGTTTGAAGGTGATAAACAAATTACTGTATTATTATACTTTTACACTTTTTAATTAGAAACTTACTTTTATATGAAAAAAAAAGACATAAGAGCAAATTTAAATTAAGATAAAATTAATAAACTTATAAATATACCAAAAATAGTAAGGTACATTCCTAAAACGATAATAACAATATTAAGACATAAGATTTGGAATATAAATATGAAAAACTGTTACAATGATAAAAATTTAAATAAAAATGAATTTTACAAATAAAATTATATATAGACGCATAAGTTTATATCTAATTTCCATTTGATTGAATGGACATATATTATTCTAACAAGTGGAGGTAAAGAGGCATGAAGCAGAATGGGGAAGTGGAACTGTAGAAGGGTGTGGGAGTATGTGTGGTCCCTTTGACCGGTCGTTGCCACCTTACCCTGTGAAACGCTCCCAGGTTCCACACTCACTCCCACGAATACGAACGGAATACTGAGATAGAGTGCAAGTTCAGAACTCAAACATTCAGAGCCATTATTAGCCATTCTTACGTGGACCCTTGTTAATAATATCCTATTTATATGGGTATACGATATTGCAATATCAAAATGAAAATGAGTAAAATGGTTTATTTTTCTTTTACTAATTACAGATTTTAAATTTTATAAATAAAATAAAAAATGGAAAACCGACGCTTGTGATACGTGGTGGGTCCAATAACTTTTGCTCCTCTCCAAACACAAGTATAAAGCTCTTAGGCTCTTCACCAGTTGTTTCGTCGCTGTGTTTCCCCCACCATCATCTACACTCCATACTTATCAAATTAAGCAATACAACAACAACAGTTATTGAATGCAAATTATAGAAAAACTGGGAATATGAGAAGGCCTGTAAGACACTCCAACAAACTTGACCTATTCGACGGTCTCCCTGACGATCTCATCGTTCTTATTCTCTCCAAACTAAGCTCTGCTGCGTCTTCTCCTTCTGATTTCGTCAATGTTATTTTAACGTATGTTTTTTTCACCTAAATTTTTTACTTTTTTTTCTTTAATTTTAAATTTCTCTAAATACGTTTATATTTCCTAAACAGATGCCGGAGGCTGAATCGTTTGGGATTACATCGTATGGTGTTGTCTAAAGCTGGGTCTAAAGTATTTGCTATAAAACCCAAAAACTGGTCAGATTATGCTCACCGTTTTCTTAAACACTGTGCTAACGCCGGTAACGTCGACGCCTGTTACACTCTCGGAATGGTTAGTCATTGTATTTTATTTCTATTATGTATAGGGAAGAAAAGCAGAGATTTTTATTTAATTTTTTATTCAATTGGATTTAGTTTTTGCTGTAGATCCGATTTTACTGTCTGCAAAACCGTGGGAGCGGGCTTTCGCTGATGGCGAAGGCAGCGATGAAGCTACACGCGCCGGCGCTGTACTCGCTTGCGGTGATTCAGTTCAACGGCAGTGGGGGTTCCAAGCGCGACAAGGACCTACGCGCGGGCGTGGCCCTGTCGGCGCGTGCATCGCTGCTCGGCCACATTGACGCGCTCAGGGAGTTGGGTCATTGCCTCCAGGACGGGTACGGCGTGCGGCAGAACGTCGTGGAGGGACGGAGGCTGCTGGTGGAGGCCAACGTTCGCGAGCTCGCGTATGTGATACGCGCCGTGGAGGAGGCATCGCCCTCGCGGTCGAAGTCCTTACCGCCGACTTGGCGGCCGCCAAGGTTCCTGATGGAGGCGGCGTACCCGTTGCTGAGCGACTATGGGTGCAACGTGGCGTTGCCAGAGATGCAGCCAGCGAACTGGTTTTTGAGGGAGTGGTTTGAGTCAGATTTGGGAAAGTTGGAGGAAGGGTTGAGGCTGTGTGCACACATTGGGTGCGGGCGACCCGAGACTCGGCCCCATGAGTTTCGGCGGTGTTCAGTTTGCAGCAAAGTTAATTATTGTTCTCGGGGATGTCAAGCTCTTGATTGGAAATTGCGCCACAAAATGGAGTGTTCGCCCATGGAATTGTGGGTTGAAAATAATGATGGTGGTGATGTCGTTGGAGCCAATGAAGGTGAAGTAGACTTCGGAAACGATATTGTGATTCACGATGTTGTTGTTTGAGGAACTTCTTCTAATCAAATTATAATAAAACAGAGCACTTGGTAAATTAAAACACGCTTCTTGTACATATGGGATTAAGTTCTACTTTTTCAGTGTCTTGGAAGAAATTTCTTGTAGATGGACAGGGAGATTAGAAGTTCTTTATTGAATATGAATTTCAGTCAAAATAATGTTCATTTCCATTTTCTTTGTTTTACTGTACGACACATAGTTTGTCAAACAATAATTTTCTTTTCTCTTTTTAAATTCTGAGCATCTTGCTTTTTTCACTTCGCACGGGCACTAAAAGAGCATTGGAAATTATATGCATTCATAAACAACCCCTACTAAATATTCGCCGCTAATTCAAGTGAATAGACATCGTGAAAATACAAGCCTTAATTTAGCCCCGTCTTCTCGCAGCAAAAACTTGTGTAATGTGATACAAATAATGAGTGTCTTTTGGCTAGAAAATATGGGTAAGTACAGTAGAGATATTGGCGTAGATTTGTTATTGAATCGGCCTCTCATCAATTGAATGGCCCCCAATCAATTACAGAAGCATTAACACAGCTTCATTTGGGAAAGATATTAATTCAATAATTAACTATATATAAAATAATTTATTTTATTTAAATTGTTTAATATTTTTATAATAAACTTACAAGAAGATTAAATTTATTTATTTTGTATTAAATATAATTATTTTTTACAGATAAAATAAAAAATAATCACTATCTGCTAATTGTATTTTTTAAATTATAGTTTAAGTTACTAACTGTATTTAATTAACAACATTAATTTGTTTTATCCATCATACTATAATATTTAAAAGTAATTCTATTCTAAATGTCTTTCTATCCATATACGTTTTGCTCATTTGCATGATGTTTGGAATAAATAGTAATATTTTAATTTTTGAATAAGTAAAAAAAAATTCTTATAAGATAATGTATGAATTTCTTTTTTTTAACGTTAAGTTTAATTTAAGTATGTCATTAATATTATGACATGGCAATATAAATTTGAGTTTCCTTTCTAGTTTTCCAAGCACTGCTTTTTTGTTTTAAAATTTGAGTATGCATCAATAATTTGACAGGAGTGTTTAATTAATAGATTAATCAATTTTGACAGAAAATATCATCTCATTCCATAAAAAATACATATATCATATGATATAGTTAGGATTAGTTTAAAATTAACTTTAAATCTAATTCGATTCATTTAAATGTATATTGGATTAGATTAAATAATTGAGTTTTTAAAAATATACTTCTAAAATAAATATGGAGTTATAATTTAAAAAATCTAACACTACTTAGTCTTAAGATTTGTTGAACAGATATTTGAATAACAGCTATAAATATCTCAACTAAATAAAAATCTTCCAAACTTAATTTTTTTTATTAATTAGAAGGTAGTAAATAATTTATTTTATTATCTCTTTAGTATCATTTTATATTTTTTAATTAAAATTATTTTTAAATAAACATAAAACTTATAAAAAAAAATGCAAGACACAATGAAAACTTCAAATTAATATATACATTTATCATTGAGAATCTGTAATTGTTCAAATTTAATGTGTTGTCGAATTTGAGTTTCAATAAATGAATAATATCTTAAATAAATTATTTTTCAATATCTCAAAACAAAAGAAAATCAACTAAACTGAACTCTTTTTATTTTAATTAAAAATAATAAATAAATTATTTTATTTTATATAATATTGATAATTAAATTTTTTTAAATAAACATAAAACTTATAAAAGTATAAGACAGAATGATAATTTCAAATTGATATAACGTAATAAACTTATAAACTAATACATTAAAATAATAACATATATTTCTAAAAAATAATAGTTGAATGTGACTTTAAGAATAAAAAAATCATGAAAAAGTAATAAAGGATAACAACTTTATAAATAATAATTGTAATGAATAAGTGGATACTTAATTTCACAATTAAAATGATACATTAAAAAAATTTCATTTTAAATGAGATTGGGTAAATTTTTAAAATTAGATTTTAAATTCAACTTATTCCATAAAAAAATTTCAGTGTTTCCGATTTTTTTTTATTTTTGATTAATTCTATTTTAATTAAAATTTGTACGATTTGTATTAGATTAGACTAGTTTATAAATACTCAAGTTGAGGTAGAATTATCTTAATAAATTTAATATATGTATTACTCTATTAATTTTTTTTTCACTTAATAATAACTCTTTTAACATTAAATTTTGTTAAATAAATAAATATTGATTGGAAGTGGTGATCTGAATAGTTGATTTATCTATGTAAAATTAAAATGTGAAACAAGCATGTAGAAAGACATGGGAATGGGGAATATTCATTAGGTTACTACTTAGGAGGAAGCAAGCAATATTTTGATGCAAATTTAATATCATTAATTACGAATGGAAAGAGTATTCGAGAAAGGGATGGGAAATAAAAAGGAAATGAGCTGATATATAGTTTCGTGGGGAGGGAAAAGGACTGAAAGGGAATGGCATAAAGTAGAAAATCCAAAAGCACATAGGCCCCTGTGACTCTGTTTGGTTCAGTATCTATTAAGTGGAGAGTGAGCACATCCATTAACTATTTTTGGTTCAAATTGCGCTATCATCACAAAATCTATACCTAGTTGCCCTCCCAGTTCCCCACGAATTAAGCTACAAGTTATTCATATCCTCACTCCATTTGTCCTCAAAATTTTCTTCTTTTAATGCTTTCCTTTATAAAAATGATTCAGTTACACGTAAGTTTCTCACACATCAAATCGTAAACAAATTCAATATTTATTTATTCATTCATGATGCAACAATTCACATTTAATTACGCTTTAAAATCTGTTAAATAGTTATATAAATACAAATTCTTGTACAAACTCACGAAATCTTTTAATTTAACTAAACTATGCTTGTAAAATATTAAACGTTATAATACGTGAAGATTACGAAATATTGATACTTAATATATAAGCAGATCTTACTTCCCCACTTCATATACCTTTTTGATGTTGTCTCTTGTTCTTTTCTAAGTCGAGATTATGAGGGTAAATTTTGTTGTATGGGTGGTGTGGTGCATCATGTCATGCACGTGGAGGAGTAGCGTCCGTATAAATAAGATATCAACTAGTACTACTCTACGAGCAGTAGCATGATGTGGTGATGCAGGTGTGGCATGGCACTTTTCAAAAACGGGCTTGGACAAATATCAGTGTTGGTGAAAAGCCCACTATGACATTTTCCGGATGAGAAAGGGAAGCACTGCACAAGTGAAGTGCACAAGCAGAGAGGTTCCATGTTAATTACGTTATCGTTGTTGTCGCGACACCACAGAAAAGCCTTTCGTATTCAAAGCCGTGATTCATGACGATTTTGACGGTTACTAATGCCCCAAGGTCCACATCGCTTGCGTTCTTATGAATTGCTCTCTTTGAATTATTGAGGGTCATTCTTTTATGTAAGAGATTAGACTATTACTATTTTTTAATAAATAACTTGTGATAGCCGTAAAATTATTGAAGCATTAGAATATTTTATACGAAGAAGCAGTCTAAAGATTGAGGTCTATTATAAAACCTGTTAAATCTAATTACTGTTTGCTAATCGATTAGTAGAACATTAGAAGTTCTCGTTTCCTACTTTAACTCTTGGGTCCCATAGCTCTGCTAATTTAAATACTTGGCGTTCAACTGGTTTGGAACTTTTTCTTGACTGAATTGAATAAAGATTCTTTGAATCGTATTGTTTAAAAACCCCCTATATGTCTAAAATGCAACCATAGCTAGATGAAGCTTACTTAAGTGATAGAAAATAATAGGACAACCATGATTAATGATATGATTATGCTAAACTCCAAAGTTAGGTGATTTAATGAGAGTGGGATGGAGTGTCCTATTAGGATAAGAACGTGGATGAATGTCATTTTTCAAATATATATATATATAACTTATGACTAGGTGTTAAATTTTTATATTTATCATGTTAAATATTTTTTTATAAACTAAGATATCAATCAATTCAATTGTTAGATAGAATACTTTTTCAAGTAAATTAATTTTATAAAATTTTATATAAAAATAAAATTAATAAATATTTTATTATAATGGATGATATATTTTTAAAATATAAAAATATTAAATTTTGTATAATGCACTAATAATTATTTAAATTCTGTAAAATTAATATATAGAATTATAAAAAGAATATAAAATAATTCACTAATTTAATTTATCAAACTCTCATTTTTATGAAAGGTTTTTAAACACAATAAGTGTCTAAATTTAACTCATGATGTCAATAGATCCTCTTTGTATATTAAATAAAATACTTATAATTTTCTTTTATCTCACTTAATATATTATATTTAGGTGAATATTAATGTAAAATAAATTTATAATTATTAGTTAGTTTACTTAAAAATATGAAAGACTAGACTACACAAAGTATGTATTTTATGTTTCATTTTAAAATAATTTTATAATATTTTATGATCGGGCTACTAATTACATAAAGACAAGATAAAATGTTATATCATGCAAAAGAGGAACGAAGGAAGGGAAAGAAATAAAAAAAAATCGAGAAAAAGTTTAGTATTGAAGAGAAAAAAGAGATTTTTCTTAGTTTAAAAAATTACCCCAAAATTGGGAGGAGGGGCGAGGGGACAGTTACGTTAGGGACTTGGTTTTGTTTAGGTATTTTTTTTTATTTAAAATATTTGTATAATATTAAAGATTAAAAATAAAGTTTAAAAAATATTAAATAAAAAATTTAATTTTTTAAAAATATTTTTACATACTTTTTAGTCGTCTAAGTAAACGTAAGAAATTTTTTTATTTTCTTTTTTTTTTTATTTTAATCTATCTAAAAGTTAAATTTATTTTGTTTTGTTTTTACTTAATTTCTTATCATCTTATTTTTCTCTTTATTTATTTATTTTTCCCCTTCTGATCCGAAACAAACTTTAAAGAAAACAACACTGGATTTGTTTTTTGTGTCTTGCAATGGAAAATTTAAAGTAGGAGACATGATCGTTTAAACTTTGAAGTGTCCACCTTCATTTTTCATTGATTTTTTGGGTATGAAATTCCCGTTCTAGTTATCTCCATTCCCGTCCCTGCAGGACATGCTGCTGCTCCTGTATGGTCCACTTTCAAATGTGTTTCATTTGCTCTAAGCCCGCCACTCTAAGTATGTCTTGTAGGCCTCTTTTTTATTAGTTTTTTTTTATAAATATAATGTGTATAATATAAAATAATGTTAATAAAAATTTTAAGTTAAATTAAAAATATTATTAATAGTTAATATTTTTATAAAATTATTTGATGAGTAATAATTAAATATATGATTTTTAAAAAAAATATTATATTTTATTAATCAGTATCCAAAAGATATTGGTTAAAAGACAAATAAATAAAAAAACTTTGTTAAAAATCATGATAAAAAAAGAGTGAAAATTCTATTGAAAAATCATTGGAAATCATTTTTAATACTTTTCTAAAACTATTTTAACGTCACTCTAAAGATGCTAATTGGTATTTCCTAAATAAATAATATTTAGCTTATTTTTTTTATTTTTACAAATAATAGATTTATCATTTTTTAGGAAAAACTTTACTTATGAAATATTTGTTTAAAATTATTTTAATTTATTTTAAGTGAACATTTATTATGGGCTGATCATAATTTTAGTCTAATCCAATTCATCATCAATATAAACTTTTTCCTTTATTTTACATCCTTCAAACCTTTTGTATTAAGTAGCACTAAGTAACACTAAGTTATATAATGTTCAAAGTGAAGAGTTGATATGTAACATTTCACAAACATGAAAAATATAATTTTGGCACCATGTACTAAGAAGCCATTGTTATATTTAGTGACTATTGTAATTTTTTTAAATTTAATTAACAATAATAAATTTTTATCTACTTACAAAGTTTTTTTAATTGCTATCTTTGTATGTGATGAGTCAAAAAGTTACTCACTAACAATTAAAAGTTTAAAATAGAGCAATGCCTTAACTTGAGAATTTAAAACACTATAAGTAAGTCACACTTGGACTTTAGAATCTTTATAGAAGGCAACTAAACACATAACATTTAATCCATGAGACTTTTCTAAGACCTCCTAACTAAAAAAAACCTGCATTGTTAATGCCAATAAAGTAATTTATCCAGGATTGGAATATTTAATTTTTTTTTCCTTTTTTTCTTTACCAAATACTCGTTTGGTCACTTTCTAACAAATTGTTACATGTCAAACAAGTGATCGAGGAATTGAGTTGTTGTGTTCTAATGTATTATGATATTTGTTTGTTTTAGAATATTCTTATCAAAGAGATTATTGGTGATACTAAAAGGGAAGGGTTATATTACCTAGATGATTCAGTAGTGGTAAAGCAAATAATATATATTCTATTGTAGTCAAGGAAATACAAATTTGGTTATGGTATAATAGGTTGGGGCATCCCTCGTTTTGATATACGAGTTATTTATTTCTATAGCTATTTTACTCCTTCAGTTTAAATAAATGTGATACTCTTTTTCTATCATTCATTCTAATGTTTTGGTCCTGCCCCTGTTATTATTTTTACCTGTGTTGGATGGTTTTTACCTTTGTGGATGATTATACGCGAATGACTTGGTTATATTTGTTAAAAAAAAATGAAGTGTTTGAGACATTTCGATCATTCCATAATATAATTCAAACAAAATTTGAATTGTTTGAATTATATTATGGTTGAATGGCTGGTTGCATGCCATTGGTTGACGTTGAATAATATAAAATGGGTGAGAATATGTGTGAATGATATGCTGAGTATGAATATAATTATGTTGGAATATGTTGAAAACTATGAATGGTTCAACGATACACTGTGGGTGTAGAAGATGGGGCGATAAAAATACTTTGGGAAAAAGAGGGTGGTGGTGATACCAACAGTGAGCGTAGGTGCACCACAAGCCACACACTCTCCTCCTAACTCGGTCTCTGACTAACACTTTTGCTTGAGGGCTCAATACCACATACGTTGTATCCGTGAAGCGGGAGCTATCCGGTGACCATCCATGGTGTGAAATGAGTAAGTCCTTAAAGCTGATGGCATTAGGAAAACTGTGATCATAATGCTATAGTGAGCGTGATTAATGTGCAATGAGCGCACGTGTTGGGTTAAATGATTGAGAGTGCAGTGAGTATTATTGAAAGTAATGGATTGATGCTTGTTTAAATGTAATTTTATCATATTAGTAATTGTTGTAAAATGTGCAAGGTGAGGTGAGTTTTTGTGTTTGTGTGCAATAGTGTATAATACTTACCCTTACATTTATTTTTTAGGTGATCAAGACAATTAGCATCAAGGTCAGTGAATAGATGAATGAAACTGCTATAAAACTTAAAAAGTTATTTTTTGAAACTATGATGTATTTGAATTAGTCTTGTAACAATTATTTGATTCAAATTGTAATCCACCCTTATTTTGAAAGACTTTATTGAAATCATGTGTTGAGAACTAATTGAATGAAAATTTTGATTTATTCTCATTTACTGTAAAATTTATTTATTTTAGAAATTAAATTTAAGGTGTTACAGTTGAGACATTATTGACAGACAATCTACATTCGATTATCTCACTTTTGAGGGAAGCAGTCTTATTATTTGGAGGAGTAAAAAATAGAAGGTGGTTACTCTATCTAGTGCATGAGTCAAGTTTAAATGTATGGTCTAAAGATTGTGTGAGCTTCTTTGGTTAAAAGGATTATTGGAGAAAATTAGGTGTTCATCTCAAGATACAATGGATATATTTTGTGATAATAAAGCAACCATAACAATCATGCATAATCCAGTCCATCATGATCGCACTAAACATGTTGAAATGGATAGACATTTCATCACGCAGAAACTCGAAGATGGGATGATTCAATTTTCTTTTGTGAAGTCAGAAGGTCAGCTAGCTAATATACTTACAAAGGTTGTCTCTAGCAACATATTTCTTAACTCACTTGACAAGTTGGGCATTAAAGATATCTAAGCACCAACTTGAAGGGAAATATTGACATGAGCTATCAAGGATTAATAATAGGAACCAAAAATATTCTAGTTATCAAATTTGTGTTGGTAGAAATCTCTTCAATTATTCTAGTCTAGATTAGTATGATTGTTTTTCTTTTCCAAAAATAATTTCATGTATAATTTATATATAGTCTTCCTCTATTACTATGTCAATACAAGAAAATATATATTCTTTTCTTTATTTTCTTCTCCTCTGTAACAATTATAACAAATGAATGTAAACGACACATTTCTCCATTATGATCTTCATAACAAATGCTTATTTCAATTTTGAAAGGACAAACCTTGAACCTTGCAACTGCCTAATTTAGAAAAACTATGTATCATGGGTCATTCACATTTTGTCTTCACCTTCCCTAACTATTTGACTAGTCTCTCCTTGTTAGAATGCAATGTGTTGCATCAATGAAGAAGTTAATAGGAAAGTATTGTTCTAACAAGTTTCACTTCCTTGAATTTGCTTGTGTGTCTCCCTTGGTGGTTATGCAAATTTTCATTGTTGATAGCATCTCTGTATTGTCCAATAAGTCTTTGTCAATCATCTCACCATCAACCTCATACTTGCTTTCACTGCCCCCATCAAAGATGCCATCACCTTGAAGGTGGTTGATGGCTTACAATCTGGTTTAAGGTTGTGTGTGACAAGATGTGGGTGACGATAGTAGTTATGTGAAAATTTGTCTGACAATAGTAGTAATTTTTGAAAAAAGTTGAAGGCTCAAGTTAAGATTTCTTCTTAACTTCACACCTTCACTTTGACCCAAACTTTAGTTTCAAACTGCTTAAGTTATAAAAAACTCATCTAAGTCGTATCTTGCTCAACCTATTTAAATTTGTGATAAAAATGACTAAAATATAAATATGTTCAATTTATATTACTTTTAAATTTTTAAGCTTGAATTTGATTGAATCTTACCCTAGCTTAAACAAAAAAAAAAGATCAAAATCATCATATATAATGACTATATTCAAATTGGCCTAGTGAGTTTTTGTTGGCTTTATTTTTAATGTATTACCACACTAAACTCAAAAATAAAAATTTATATATTGCTTACAACAAACATGAAGAAATTGGTATACTTAGTTTTAAGGCATTGGTTCAATATAGTTTTTCAAATTATGGTGCAAATTATAATATATTCAAATATTGTTGGAAATGTTTTTAGCCATTTAACGTATGTTGATGATTGGGCAATAATTGAGAATGATGTTACTACTTTAAAAATCAATTTTAAAATATACCTTTTGGTTTAAACTTGAATTATGGTGAAAACGATTCACCCTAAAGTTAATGTAAAGACACTTTAATCATTGAAAGAGTGTATAATACTTGATAACAACTATTATTATTTTTCTTAGACAATATTATCATTTATCTATAGTTTCAAGAAAGATTTATTTAAATTTCTTTTGGGACTAAATATTATAGTAAGATTAATATATTTTACTATCCATAAATTTATATATTAAATTAATTTATATACTCTCAATGTTAACAAGATTAATACGATGAAATGAGAACATAATATCTAAAATTTTTAATAGACTAATATATTTTTTTGCTTAAATTTAATGATCTATGCTTAGTAGAATTTTATTATTTATTTATTCAAATTAAGTTTCCTACTTATGATTAGGAGATCAATCATGATATACTTAATGAAACTTTGATCAATATTTACATCATAAAAAACTAATTACATTGTGGAAAATTAAAAATAATTTAAACCATTGTCTAAATCTATCAAAGCAAAATATCAAGTTATATCCTATACTTATAATCAAATAATTTAGTATGTAATTTATTATAATATTTGCAAGTATTTTGTGCATGTTCTACGTCTTTGTTTTGCGGTAAATAAACTTCTTTTCACTTTACATCTAATTTTTGTTTGTAGCTCTTTCAATTAAGAAACATATCCATCATATACACTTGTAATACACAATGGTTAGTTGAAAGTTAACAATAGTAAGTTGACAACTTAAAGAATAGTAATATAAGATATAAACCACTGAGTTCAACTTTATTTATTGCTAAGATTGTTAAATGTAATCAAAATTTGTTAATTTCCTACATTTGTTGAGTTAAATGGACTTTATTACCATCTAAATTTAATCTTTATGAGTCTACTCGTTTGCTTCATGTACCATGTAAAAGTTTGTTGCATAGCATGAATATACATCATAATTGTGTTGAGTTAACAGATCAAAATCAAAATTGTCTTCACTTTATATCTTCAAACCATTTATCATATTGTTAGATAGATTTTTATGATTTTATTTGTACTTCATAAGTTAAATAGCTTTTTCTATATCAAGTATTTTATATATTATTTATATTTATATTTCTCACAAATATTTTTAAGTCAATTTAGTTTATTTCAGTTTGATTTTAAAGAAATTTAATTTTAATATGCTATATCAAATTAATAAATTTGAAGATAAAGTAAATATTTATTATGATTTTTTTTCATGAAAAGTTGCATGTAACTTGACACAAAAGAGAAAAATATAAATCAATTTGTGTAATTAATTACCTAATTAGTCATTCGTTATATTTCATGTAATGATGTTGTACCGATTTTTAAAAAAGATAATATATATTGATTCAAATATGTTTTTATAATTTTTATTAATTTCAAACTTTTATTTTTAATATAAATTTCATTAATGATAATAAAAATATTTTTCAATGTACTTTTTTTCTTAAAATACATAATTTAGTTAATATAATATTTTTATATATTATATATTTTTTAATTGAAAAATCGTAATCCTAATATAATACATAAAAATTTACCGATATCATTGTATTGTATGTCTAAATAAATAATTTCTAGTAAATCTTTAGGATGTATATTTGTCAGATTTTTTTTTATTTTGATAAGAAAATAAGCCTTTTATTTTTTTTTTTATTTTTAGTTTCTTAACTTTTATTTTCTAAATTTTTATGAACCAGTTTCATATTTAAGTTCATTTTCTTTTATATTAAAAGTCTATTTACATCGCACAAAGTCAAAACTAACATTTGAAATGGATATAGCATGATTTATTGATACATATAAATATTTCACTTTTAAAATTATAAACGATTATAAAGATGAGAGTTAGAAGTATATTTTTTTAATATTTTTAATTATTAAATAAAATTCATTAAAAATTATAAAAAATTAAATTAAGAAAGTAAACAAAAGTGAAACTGATATAATATCTTTAAAATTTTAACAAGTGTGCTAAAAATATATTAATAGCATTTATCTGGTATAAATGCACTCGCAATGGCTTAGAATTTTTCAAAAATAACTTTCCCTTAAAAATCTCGAAAAAAGAAAAAGAGTGAGATCACAGCAACAATAACAATTAACACCACGGTTACAGAGTCCCGAGCCAAGAGGCAAGAGGGGGAAACGTGGCAGTGGGAAACAAGAAGAAGCGTTGCGTCGTTTTATTTTTTCAGTCTTAAAACGCTAAACCCTCTCAGAGTGACTGAGCCGGAAATGCCGTGTGCCACAGACGAGCATGTCGAACTCCGGTGACGCAGACGCAACGGCGCAAGAGCAAGAGCAAGAGCAGAACGAGCAATCCGAAGAATGGGAAACAATGGCTCGCGCGTGGCTCTGCTCGTTCCCCGAGGCGAAGGAAGTGAGCATGGGCGAGGTCGAAGCTTGGATCGAATCTAACCTCTCTTCTCTCCCCGAAGGCCTTCGATCCATGCCTCGCCCTGATCTCTGCCTCAGACTTATTTCCTTTCAGAATTGCATGAGGCTCCCCAATCAGGTTCTTCTCTCCTTTCCTCTTTTTTTCAATCCCGCAACATCTACAACCCTTCAATTTTGCTTCCACGAAATCAGCCAATCGCTCACTCACACGTGGCAGTTCTCCCTAGGCTCTCCAGGTTCAACTCCACCGTTTTGAAAACCGGATGTTAAGGTTTTCGCTCTGCATTTATTAGCAAGAGAAAATAAAAACGCATAATAATATATAATATAATATATATTAAATGACACTGTTTTGTTGACAATTTTTTTTTTTAATCTTTGAAATATTGAAGGAAAAGGAAGTGAATCAGCTTGATCTTCCACACGCACGGTTTCAGCGCACTGATCAATGGATACCGGTTTATTCGTGGTTAGAAACTTTGGATAAGGATGAGGTGGTGAAATCCAAGGAGATTTCGGACTGGTTAACCGAGAACCCTAAGGTCCAAGAACAGTTATGCTCAAGGCATTCTCGATATCACTTGATGCACTACATCAAAAAATGCCACTTAAAGATACTAAAAAGAAGGGAAAAAAAGAAGGTATTCAATTCTTTATCGTCTTTGTTGATTAGCCACGGTTTCCTTTTATCAATGCCATTATGGTTTGTGGACTTATCCGTATTAGGTAACTTCATCCTTCCCACTATTTTAACTGAAGTAGTTTAGTTGCTTTCTTTAATTTGTGCCTATCAATTTGGTATCTCTCCTGGACTTCAACTGAAGAGTATGCCGGCGACACACTTCAATTTGTGTCTGTGCTTCTTAGGTTATATGGTGGGCTTTCAATCCTCTAAATCCCCCATTTCCCATTTCTTTTCAGGTTCAATAGGTCCTTTCTCAAAGCCTGTCCATATACACATACATGACATTGAATAATAGTTTTGATATTATATGTTTTGTAGAATTTGTGTTGACTTAATATAATATATATTTTATTACTATTTGTTTACCTGGACAGGGTTTAGAACAGCCTGACAAAGACTCATCCTTGAAGGTTCAGAAAGATGTGCTGATGAAACACCCAGCCCCACTTTCATGTATGCTTTAACCATCTTACCATTTAAATTTTTTTTCTGTTACTGTACTGAGGAATGTTTTTTTCACTTTCACTCAGCCAAAATTGGCACATATCAGTGAAGTAACTCTATGTAGGAGCACATTACTGGAAACTTTTAAATGGGAAAAATCATTAGAATTAGAAATGCTTTTTAAGCAATACTAGTGTAAATTTTCATGTGTAGCCAATTTAATTTTGTGCACGTGCAATAAATTTAATTCTGCTTCTAATATATTGTGGTTTGAGCTACTCTGTATCTATGGGTACAATGTCTAAGCTTTCCTCACTCCCCTGTACCCTTAGGCTTAAGTGTCAGTGTTGGCTGTGAAGTGTTGTGGATACTGTCCTAGTTTTGAGTTTATTTATTTGGTGGGGGAGGGAAATTTGGCTAGGCTAGTTAGGTATACTTATCCCTAAGATCTTAGTTATACTCTTACATTTGCCCTATCTCCAAATTCTCCCAAATTCTCCTCTGTTGTCTGGACTAGTGAATAAATTGCCTATTCCTCAGAGGTTTGTCTTACAAGGTATATGTGATTATATTTACCAAGAAACAACATACCCAGAACACTATGATTAGGAAGTTATTCTTGAGTAAATTAAAAAACATGTTTGGTTATCATTTAATATTTTTTATTTTATTTCTCAAAATCAAATGATGGGAGAAACAATGTTATAGAAAGAAGTGTGAGTGGAAGTTTATGGTTGGCTTATAAGATTACTGCCTTTCCCATGCAGCTCTCATCATCCTAATAAAAATTAAACAAAACATGAAAATTTTGTTTCCCTTGAAACCCACATTACCCAATTTTTTATAAAAAATGCCAAAAATGGGAATATCATATTCCAAAATTCATTTTTTTCAAGAATAACTTTAACTCATTCAACAAACACACTAACTTTCGTCAATACTGAGACATCTTTCTTTAGGATCAGGTCTTAAGTTCTCTCTACTTATCTCTTCCCTCCCTCTGCATAAAATTGTGATTTCTTCTGTGGTTCTTTCACAACTGCATGAGTTGTAATCAAATGCTAAAGTCTAGGAAATTCTTATAAATTTTATTTACTTCTAATTTAGTTTCCTACTTAGAAAAAAGAATCTGTGGATTAAGGTGTTAGGGCTACAGGTAAGGATATGGGCTCAAATGGGGCAGAGCCCACATTATGGAGGGTTTACACTAGAAGAAAAGAAGAAATGTATAGGCAAGGAGGGTGACGTGGCAGAGAGAGAGAGTATAAGTGGCTAAGGAGGGAGTCCGTTATAGTAGTGGGGTTGGTGTGTGAGAGGGTATCTTGCCAGAAAATTAAGAAATTAGTTATGGAGGGAGGGCATTAGCTCTCTGTAGGAGCATAGCTCTAGGCAGTACTACTTATTCTACTGATTTTTTCTATTTTATATCAAGTAATATCAGCTTTCTTTTCCTCTTTTCCTTGTTTATTTTTACTGGTTTGCATCATAAGGAACTAAAAGAATCACCCACTGGATCAATAAACTTTTGAGATGTTTAGGGTTAGAAATCTTTGTTCTTGTAATTTGTTATTTCCACTTTAGTTTGTGTCATTCTTCGTGTTTTGAACAATACCTCTAATCCTGCAATGTTCAGAGCTTAAAAAAATTGAAAAATGTGTAGTATAATTCTTATAGTCAATCTCTCTTGGTGAGGGAGGTAAAGTTATTCTTGTAGTATTATTGATGATGATGATGATCTTCCGTGTGAAAATTTTCAGGTAGTTCTGTGAACAATCTGCCCAAAGATAGCGATTTGTTCTTGGCCAAAAGAAATGAAGCCTATCGTAAATATGAGATGTAAGTGAATTAGCAGATTTTCTGCGTATGGCATTTAGGTATTTCAACTTTATGAATTATCATACTTATGTTTTCCTCACATTAATGTTTTTCAGTTTGCTGGAGTTGGAGAAGCTACTTGCCCCAATATTCCCAAAGCATCCTAGCATAAATCAATGAGACAGTGTTGGAATCATCAGCTACTGTGTCTGCAGATTAATATTTGCAGTGACAGGGAACTCCCTGATGCGGCCCACCCCAGCGGCTCACTTTTGCTAATTCATCTCCTTTTGATTATCATTCACTGAGCAATGTTGTCTCCTAAGTGTTTACCTTAGAAGGTAACTATTCTCTTCATAGGGAATGGTAGATCATAGTTGTTTGTCTATGTAGAAGTTAGTGTAGCAGAATTATTGATATCATCAACTGACCATTACATCAACTTAAGAAATGATGAATCTAAGCTGGTCCTAAGTTTCCTATTATGAGTAATTCAACATTGTCATGAGCTCCTCCTTCAAGGTGATGAATGAATGACGCTAGCTAGGTTTAAACGAAGTCAACCAATTGAGCTATTTTCCTGGCTTGGACCCGTGAGTATTTATTAGTTAGAAAAGATGGCACGAACATACCAATGTTATTTGTTAATCGTAAAAAACAATAAAATTATGTCTACATACTATTTACTAAGGATTGCACCTCTTAAAAATGAAAATAACCATTGTCTACGTTTTGAACAATGTTAACCCTGTTAAGTTGTTAAGATTCGTCTGTCACGTGTTCATAAAGTTCCCCGCTCTATACGGTTGAATTGGTCTTAGATTGTTGCATTGTTATTTTATTTACGTGCCTACTTTACTGCCTTACAGTACGGCACTTTCAATTTTACAGTTATTGTAAAGGCTTATATAAGCCACCCCTGTTTATTGAATAAAATATTCTCTCATTGCCTCATTTCGTGTCTTGTATACCTTGAGTTTCTACAATTAGTATCAGAGCTCCTTCATAAGGGGCCTGGTACGGAGTGAGTGTGAATATAGAGTGTTGTGAGAGAACCACAAAACATCCAAGTGTGAGAGTACAGTGTGCGTGAAAAAGGATGTCTACCTCAGATAAGTTCATGCAACCGGCCATACCAAGTTTCGATGGCCATTATGACTTTTGGTTTATGACGATGGAAAACTTCTTACGAAGCAAAGAATTGTGGCAGCTCGTAGAAGATGGCATACCAGTGTTTGGAGCCACAGCCACTGAGGCTCAACGCAAGAGTGTGGCTGAGGCCAATCTAAAGGATCTAAAGGTAAAGAATTACCTATTCCAATCTATTGATCGGGAGATTTTGGAAACCATATTAGACAAAAATACATCGCAGGCAATCTGGCAATCCATGCAGAAGAAGTATCAAGGCTCAACGAGAGTAAAACGTGCTCAGCTTCAAGCACTACGCCACGAGTTCGAGCTTTTAAGCATGAAAGAAAGGGAGAAAGTAGATACGTACCTGGGACGCACTCTCAGTATCGTTAACAAGATGAAATCAAATGGTGAAAAAGTAGATTCTAGCACCGTAGTTAGCAAGATACTCCGATCACTAACCGCAAAATTCAACTACGTGGTGTGTTCCATTGAGGAGTCTAACGACTTAAGCGCCCTTAGCATAGATGAACTTCATGGCAGTTTACTCGTCCATGAACAAAGAATGCAAAGTCTTCAACCAGACGAACAAGTATTGAAAATAACTCATGATGATCGATTTGGAACAAGTCGTGGTCGTGGTCACAGTCATGGAAACAGTCGTGGTCGTGGAAGAGGTCGAGGACAATAACCATTAAACCGAGCACTCATTGAATGCTTTCAATGTCACAAGCTAGGCCACTTTTAGTACAAATGTCTCGAGTTTGAAAAGAAGGCTCAGTACGCAACATTTGACGAATCAACAGAAGCAAAAGATGAGCTACTACTAGTAACATATGAGGAGACGACACAATCTGTCCAAGAGGAAGACTGGTTTTTGGATTCTGGCTGCAGCAATCACATGACTGGAAACAAGCTTTGGTTCACAGAAGTGAAAGAAGAGGGATTTAGTCGATCTGTTAAACTCGGAAACAACACAACAATGGCTGTCACTGCGAAAGGTAGCATTCAGGTGCAAATTAATGGCACCTCTCATGTCATCACCGATGTTTACTATGTTCCAGAGCTTAAAACCAATCTCTTAAGTCTAGGGCAACTCTAGAGAAAGGTTTAGCTATCCTATTTCAAAATGATACGTGCAAAATATACCATCCAGATCGAGGACTGATCCTTCACACCAACATGAAAGGCAACCGAATGTTTTATCTGACAGCTTCAATGACTTCTCAACCTCTCAGATGCCTTCAAACTGAGGACGCTATCGACAAGGAAACACAACTGTGGCACAGACGCTTTGGGCATCTTCATTTTAAAGCACTAAACATACTTGCGAATAAGCAAATGGTGATCGGTCTGCCACAAATGAAAGTTCCCCAAACACTATGCACTACCTGTCTTGTGGGCAAGCAACACAGAGACATTATACCAAAGCAAAGCTCATGGAGAGCTTCAGCAAAACTTCAATTGATTCATGCCGACATCTGTGGTCCCATCTCACTTGTCTCACACAGCAACAGAAGGTACATATTAAACTTCATTGATGATTATTCATGTAAAACTTGGGTCTATTTTTTACATGAAAAATCTGAAACTTTCACTGCATTCAAGAGTTTTAAAGCCTGTGTTGAGAAGGAAGCCAACACCCACATCACTTGTCCCAAAACAGATCGGGGTGGTGAATTCACATCCAAGGAGTTTGAGAACCTTTGCACACAACAAGGCATCACTAGGCAATTGACGGCTGCCTACACCCCTCAACAAAACGGAGTTGTGGAACGCAAGAACCGCACCATCATGAACGTTGTACGAGCTGTGCTACACGACAAGTAGGTTCTAAAACCCTTTTGGCCTGAGGCAGTGCGTTGGTGTATACATGTTCAAAATAGAAGTCCCACCTCTACCAATGATCAGCGAACCCCAAAAGAGATTTGGAGCGGAATCAAACCACGAGTTGATTATTTTTGAACGTTTGGTTGCATTGCTCACGTGCACATTCCAGATCAAAAAAGAAGCAAGCTTGATGACAAAAGCCACCTGTGTATTCTGCTGGGTGTAAGTGACGAATCCAAAGCATACAAACTATTCGATCCTGTTACAAGGAACGTGATTGTGAGCAGGGACGTGGTGTTTGAAGAAGACAAAAGCTGGAATTGGAACGAAAACGCAGAAAAGAGCAAAACTGATGTTCTGGATTGGGAAAATGAAGCAGTCGCAGTTGACCCAGTCAATAAAAAGGCAGAATCTACATCACATGAAATGACAACTAGTAATGACGAAGTACACAGATCAACTTCCAATTCAGAACACATTGATTTCTCAACTGAAGTCCAGGCTCCAAGATCATGAAGACAACCTGCATGGTTGTCTGATTATGAAACCACCTTTTCAGTAGAAGAGGAAAGCTTGCTGGCACTGATGATGACCGAGTCTAAAGATCCCCAATCATTCAAAGAGGCTTGTACAAATCAACAATGGAGAGAGGCTATGAATGCAGAGATGAAGGCAATAGAAAGGAATCATACGTGGGAACTTGTGAATCTGCCAGAGGGGGTAACACCCATTGGAGTCAAGTGGATTTTCAAGACCAAGTTTAATGAAAGTGGCCACATAGAGAAGTATAAGGCCAGACTAGTGGCCAAAGGCTACGCTCAACGATTTGGAATAGACTATACAGAAGTCTTTGCCCCAGTTGCAAGACTTGACACCGTGAGATTGTTATTAGCTCTAGCTGCTCAAAATGCATGGGAAGTAATGCAACTTGATGTCAAGAGCGCCTTCCTACATGGTGAGCTTAAGGAAGAAGTATATGTCCAACAGCCTGAAGGTTTCATCAAGAAAGGGAAAGAAGATCACATCTACCGTCTCAAGAAAGCGCTATATGGGCTTAAACAAGCTCCACGAGCTTGGTATAGCAAGATCGAAGCTTACTTTGCAAAAGAACACTTTGAACGATGCCCTAGTGAACACACCTTGTTCACAAAAAGGATTCACGGTAATATTCTAATTGTCAGTCTCTATGTTGACGATTTGATTTTCACCGGCAATAGCAAATACATGTGTGACGAATTTAAGAACTCAATGAAGGAGTTCGATATGACTGACTTAGGCAAAATGAGACATTTCCTTGGAATCGAAGTTATACAAAGTAACACAGGAATTTTCATTTGTCAAAAACAATATGCTCATGATGTACTAGCTCGATTCAACATGACTGAAAGCAACTCGGTGCGAAATCCAATTGTACCAGGCACAACACTCTCCAAAGACACTAAAGGTGCTGCAGTCGACGCCACAAAATTCAAACAAGCCGTTGGGAGTCTCATGTATCTAACAGTGACCCGGCCAGATTTAATGTTTGGAGTAAGTTTAATTAATCGATACATGGCAAACCCAAAAGAGTCACATTGGGCTGCAACAAAATGACTATTAAGATACCTCAAAGGAACCCTCGAATATGGTCTATTCTATCAAAAGGAAACAAAGACCGGTCTCATAGCTTATAGTGACAGCAATTATGCAGGTGACTTAGATGATAGAAGAAGCACTTCCGGAGCAGTCTTTTTGATTGGAAGTGGAGCAGTTTCGTGGATGTCAAAAAAACAGCCTGTGGTAAGCTTATCTACCACCGAGGCTGAATATATTGCCACAGCATCTTATGCCTGTCAGTGTATTTGGATCCAAAGAATTTTAGAGCACCTTGGATCAGCAGAAAAGGAAGCAACTGAAATTTTATGTGACAATAGCTCTACCATTCAATTATCAAAAAAACCCTATCCTTCATGGAAGGAGCAAGCATATAGCAGTAAGATTTCATTTTCTAAGAGACTTGGTTAATGATCAAGTAGTTCGATTGACGTACTGCTGTTCTAATGAGCAAGTAGCTGACATAATGACTAAAGCATTAAAGCTTGATCAGTTTGAAAAAATTTGACACATGCTTGGAGTTACAGCAGTCAGTCAAATAAGCTAAAATGCAGCCATTTAGCTTACGGGAAGGAATGTTAAGTTGTTAAGATTCGTCTATCACGTGCTCATAAAGTTCCCCGCTCTATAGGGTTGAACTGGTCTTAAGTTGTTGCGTTGTTATTTTATTTACGTGCCTACTTTACTGCCTTGCAGTACGGCACTTTCAATTTTATAGTTATTGTAAAGGCTTATATAAGCCACCCCTGATTATTGAATAAAATATTCTCTCATTGCATCATTTCGTGTCTTGTATACCTTGAGTTTCTACAAACCCTCCCCAAAACTTGCATTCACTGAGGCAAGGAAAGAGGAATGATTATTAATAATTTTTTTTTTCAAAATATAATTTAAAAACTTTTATTCAAGTTTTTCCTTTTCCTTTCTTTTTCCGTAAAACTAGGTTTTTTTTTTCCATAAAATTAAGTAACGGTATTAAAAAACATTGCTGTCTATATTTATATAATTGCTATTTCAGAAAGTTTAACTATATTTATATAATTGCTATTTCAGAAAGTTTAACTGGTTTTCGTTATTTTTTTTTCACATTTGTTGGTTGATAATATTTATAGATTTATTACTTTTTCTACTAGCATATTATAATACAATATAATCTTATTTATATTTTGGTTAGAATGTTCTCTTTTTATTTTACAATTTGAATTTAATTTTGATACCTTCTTTTTAATTTATTTTTACCATCTATTTTAATTTTTTGTCAGAACGCTTGTTTTTTATTGTTCACTTTGCTCTATAGATTTTTTCTCACATTTTTGGGTACTAAAAAGCATTACTGTCTATTAATTGAGATTATAGATATATTGTATTCACCTTAGTTAAAGCTGTATATCGGTTTGAAAATAGTGTCATAATTATAGGTATAACATTTTGTTATTATCAAATTATAATTTGAAAAATTAACTACTTTTTTTATTAAAAAAAAAAAACTATAACTCGCATTGAAACTGGGATTGAATGTTAATTATTTTTCCTATTTCGAATTGAGTGTTACAGCTCCTAAAAAAGTTGATAACTGAGAAGTTAATAATCCGGGCCCCACAGCTTACCTTGCTCTGAAATTTATTGGGCTGGTTATAATTCCAAGCCGGCCCAAAAGGCGTAGGTCCAATTGCAAGCAATGCCATACTAAGCCTGATCCCACACTATGACCTGAATCAACCTCATTCAAGGATCTGAACCAAGTCTAGCTCTAACATCTTGCTGATTCATCATCATGTTCTTCTGGCTAGTACAACCAGATCCATATAGTAACTTGGAAAAAAACGAAACAATCCTTCTAAATGCTGAGATTTGAGAAGGTCTATGGCCTGAAAAGAAAAGCATTTGGAAGAGTTCATGAGAATAACTAATAACTCTCATAAACTCTTTTTAATTTGTCGATCTTGCTAAACAATACTTTTAGAACACTGATTAAAAATTTTTAAAAAATTATATTGAAAATCTCATTAGGATTGATTCCCTTCGATTGAGTCTCTCAGCTATTTAGCTGTTTTCCTTCGATTGGTTCCCTTTCCTGACTAGCACTTGAACCAGCTTTCCACTAAGCTATCTACGTCAAACTTTGACTTCTCCGTTTTTAGTGTTACATTTAAAATGAAGATAAATTTACACAATCAATTGAAGATAACTATTTTAAAACGAACCATATATAATCTTAACACATTATTTGTAATCAGTTCTTAAATGCAAAGTTTTAAAAAAATATTTTTTGATAAAAATGTTTTTTAAAAAATAATATTTTTTTGATAAAAATGTTTTAAAAATAATTTTTTAATTTAAATAATATTAATACTGGCATTTTTTACTAAACATTTTTTTGTCATTCCATTGCAATTTTTGGCTGTAGTAAAATTCTCTATTACGTACATGAAATGTAATTCGATTTTTTCAAAAAAATTAAACAAAACGGCCAAATTGTTTATATTTATCAGAAGGTCTAACCTTTCAACTCTCATACTTGTTTTTTCTATGTTAAAATTATTCAAATGCATTCTTTTATTAATTTTACTTCCTACTACAAATCGAAGGAGAGCGTTAAGAACTACTATTCATGAATGTCAATTTATCTTTTTATTTTTTTTATTTACTTAGATTTAATTTAGATAAACTTCTCAATAAGTATTGGTAAAAAAAATGAGCAGTAAAATAAATCAAATTCTTTCTGTAAAATAAAATTAATTTATAATTTTTTATTTTTTTAAAAAAAATTATTTAATTTTTCTAAAATTTAAAATATAACTTATGAAAGAATTTTTATTTATTTTTATATTAACTTTCTTTCTTGCAGAGACTTTTCTAAAAATGTACAAAGCTCTAATCTACAATTTATTTGCATAGAATTATATACTTATTCCTTTTCTTCTATCGTTTGATTCAATATAAATTGCCTATTTTATAAGTTTTATACTTTAGAAAAATTTACAAAAATATTACATCATTTTTTCAATGTATTAAAAAAAAGTATAAATAATATCATCATACAAATGAGAAAGTAACAGATAATCAATACACTCTTAAAAGTATGATTGATAAAAGAATGAGAAAAATATAATTTAAAAAAAATTAATTTATTAATGTAGAAATAACATCTAGCGTCAAAACTTTTATTTATATATAAATTAAAATTTATTAATATACAATTTATCATAAAAATATTGAAAAAATTTATATTTAATTTTTATACTAGATGCAAATACTAGTATGTAGGTAGAACTTTGTTATCCATGAAAATTAACAATTTTAAAATTTCACCAGCTAATATTATGAAAGAAGTTACAAAAATACTTAAAGTTTAAGTTATATTATTTTTTATATATACCTAAGAGGAATTAACACTAAATCTCTAAATTTGTTCCTAAGTTTGAGTATTGAATAATTTAGTTCTTAATCTTTTTACGTCTCTTCTCCTTTGTTTCTTTAGCTTGATAGCAAATTTCTTAATACACATGTATCTCTTTGCCATTTATCTTTACAACAAACACTATTTTTAATATGACTGCATCTACCTGTACCTATCTCAAATCTTCTCCAAGAAGAACCCAATCAAAATATATCGATCAATTCTTAATGTCCTAACTCTTTACTATAATAGATGGTGCCAAAGAAATTCACCATGTCTTCATCATAATCAAGCCATACCTCCACCTTGTTCTACATATAACTCTTCATTTCCCTATTTTCTTCTACAAACATATGATTGTGCTGCAAATGAATGACTATCACATACACATTAAAGGGATGCAAAAACACTTTCACAAAAATGCTCATAGAGACCACACCCCCAATCCATAATACCCATTTATTTAAAAACCAACAAACATTCATAAACGAATAAAATAGGGGACCACACCTATAATCCATAACGTCAACTTTCCTACATGACAATTAACAAATTTTAACAAAATTATAACAAACTGTTACTTGGAATAAAGTGTTTGACGTTAGATAGAAATAAAGATTAATGAAAGACAAAATTACCCAATGTTCACAAACCCAGGGACTAACCTAGGAAATTACTTAAGGAACTAACCCCCAAAATTAACAAGTAATGTTAGAAATTAATTATAGTAATTCTATACCTTTTTATTCATGTTAAGTTTCATTAAATATTTTTATTATTTCTCACAACCACTATATGTGTTTACAAACTCAAGTATTATTGCACAAGTCTCTCTAAGCTCAAGTATCCCCTAAGTATTTTAATATGTCTATTCAAGTTATATCTTACTTATGCATATTTTTAAACCTTTGTAGGTATCAATAAGTAGATAAAAAATAAGAAAGAATTTGAAAACTTTTTGATTTGTTAAAAAATCATGTATTGCTTTTTCACTTTTTTTTTTCCATCTTCTGCATGGTTATGTCTGGAACATATGGTTCTTTGGTAACTTGTTTACATTAGATATAATTAAGTACCTATTAGAGTTAATGAACTTCTTCATTGAAAAGTCAAATGTCTTTATTATATCTTTTTGATGAATCATATTATATCAATATCTCAGTATCCTTAGCATTACTTCTTGACACTATTTTTATGATTACTTCACTGTTTTGAGCTAGTTTTATTTGTTTGAGTCAATTTAGGCCTTAATTAGTAATTCTACTTATTTCTTACATTTTAGTACTTTTAACCTTTACTCATTATTTTGGTCATATCTTTTGATTTAGATAAATTTTTTTAGTGATTCTTGTTGCATTGAAAAGTTAATTCAAAGAGCTTCAATTTGATACCTCATTCATCTTATTTGCTACAGACATTTGAAGTTAGCCCCTGATGCTATGATAAAAATTAACTGTTCATTAGTAGTTTGTAATTAAGATTTGGGCTTAATTAGACTTTGTGACCTATTTTACTTTCTTAACTTATTAGTTTAGAGTTAGCTTCTATAAAATGAGGAGGAGTTAGAGGAATGATGAACTTCATTTTTGGACTTTCTTCCTTTTTATTTTTTGGTCATTTTTTTGGCTTAGAGTTAATTTGAGTTATTTCTTGTTTCTTCTCCTATTTCTTACAAATTCGTTTTAACTTTTGCATGATAATTTCTCTTAAACCTACATTTGTATTTATAATTGTGATGAAGGGGTAATTTTATATATCAATCTATAAATTTGATCTCACAAAGCGATGAAGTAACACTTTCTACTTCAATCTAATTTGAAACCTTATTTTTAACTTTCTTAATTATGTTACAAATACCAATAATTTAGTCTCAGATTGCGTTGATACAATTTTAAGTTATTCGCGCATGTCAAATTCATTATTGGTAGGATCTTGAAATATTTATTCGTATAGTATGGACATTCAAGTTGATTCAAAGAATTCAGATTAAAGACGCATGTTCTTTAATTTGAATTCACAAATTAGATTAAGATTCATTTTCGAGACCAAATTTATTTTTTTTTTGCAAAGTTGAAAGATATCGATTGCTTTTGATTTATTGAATTTATTTGTGTTTTATTTTCTTGATTACGATCTTGTTTGCATTCAAAAAAATTTCTAATTTTTTGTATTTTATTTTTAGCAATTGTAGCCGAAGTCGTTGAAAGAATAATTTAGATTTATCTCCTAGTTACTGCATTTAAATTATTTGTTATTTGACTAAGTATGATGATTGTTTTATAAACGATGTTTATTATACATTTTTTTAATGATTTGTTCTTTTGTTGATCTCTTAAGGAAATTGTATTACAAATGTTATTGAAATAATTATTTAAACAGTTAAATAAAATAATATAATATGTTTTAAAATATTTCCAATCATCAAAATCACAACAAACCTTTTCAATTTGTAACAACTTATAAAGCACAAGTTGATTAAGTAAAGGACATATTAAAATAAAAGATATTACAAGATATAACATGTAAAGAATGTGTCAAAGTTACAAAATAATATTTGCAACATATGTCTATTTCCTCCTTTGTAATCATAAAAAATAACTAAAACCTTCCCTAAGAAAATACAAAAATAGCCATTATTGTTGACCCATAACAAGGGACTCTAAGATGAGCAGATTAGTAATAAGATCTTTAATGACATTCTCTTGAGAACAAATGGGTTATTTTAGAGACTCAACTCGAGTCTCAAAAAACCAACATATAAAAGACTATTGGCAATCTACGGGGTAATAAAAATAGATAGAAGAGTTACAAAAGTTCGAACATGGTGATATTCAGTATATGTAGAGCTTAGAAAAAGAATAACTCAAAAAGAAAAAGAAATAAAAGTTTGTTTATCATGGATGAAAACAGTAGTAAAGAAAGGGGATGTGATGTAATAAGATCTATACAAGGAGAACTTGTATCAACATTTTTTTTTTCTCTTTATTTGTGAGACAAAAAAAAAATGCTTAAGTCATCATGCATATTTTATGATCAGTCAAAAGTATTTGAGCATAAACTTTTGTTGCATCTTTCTTAGACCAAAGCTTGTTGCGTTATTCTTCTACCAATACCTTGGGCTTTACGAATGAGAAGCGAAGGGTACGAGGTGCCAAACACTTGGTAATTTTCCTTTTGTCATTAGTGATTGGGGAAAAATAGTGGCAAAAGGTTTCAGTTCAATCAGTATGAGGTAGATGGTTTGATGATGCATTTACCTATTAAGTGCTTAAATGCGTGATCAATCTTTGAAAGATATTTCACAAGTCTTTCTTCTATGCAGTTAGGTGATCATCCACTTATCTTTGACAGTAATTAACCAAGGGCACTCTAAATCTTCTATTGCATTAAACTTTTGGATGTTTTCGCTTAGTAATGCAAATCTTGCCATTCAAAGTGAAAGACTTTCCTTAAAATGTAGCAAGTCTAGTCTTTCATCGAGAGGTAATTGAGGAAGCTTGTGTTTGTGCTTCAAATAGAATTTTATGAAGAGACTTTAGTTGAGTCCAAAATGTAGTCAAAACTAGTAGTGGTACAGCTGATTACTTAGGGACAAATAATGTGGTTAACTTGGGAGTTGTCAATTTTTCTACAATGTAACATGTTTTAGTGGAAGCTTTAGGGTTCTTGAGTGGCGGAAGTCTTTATAAAGGTCTAGTTTAGAGTTGCTAAACTTTGACTTTTAACATCACTAGCCTGTTAAATCAAAATCAAAGAATTATATTGAAACCAAACTAAGTGTTGTTTACTAGAGTTACATCTTATTTTGTTGATAGAAGCTAACAAGGACACTAAGATAAGGCACATGAAATCTAACAAGAGCCTTAAGGTAATGCATATGAAAGTTAACAAAAATCTTAAAAAACAATATTAAATTCAATTTTCTAATGCTGTATAAACTAGAACATAATTATTGTAATCAAGACTATTAACTACCTTTTTTCATTTTTTATACTTGTTGTCCTATTTTATATGTGTGTATGGGGGTTTATTATTTACATTAAACACTTTATTATATTTATTATGTTATTTGTACTTGTACTAAATAACACTTAACGTAGATGAATACTTACTTCCTACTGATATTAATTTTTGTTTATAACTTTTACTTTTTAAAATTTTTTGTTTTCTATGTCTATATTATTGTAATCTAATTTTACTTTCACTATATTAAAAATGTATTATAGCTGCTAAATTTATTTTTATGTACTAATTATTTTTATGATTTTTTACTAATCTATTTATTGCAACTAACTCCTTAAAATTCTGCTAGTACACTTTGTTATGCTAATATCTATTAGTTTTTCCTCTAAATATTACTTGATATTTATTTGCTTTGCTTAGTTAATCATGTGTTATTATATTTTTAATAAAATATTTTTATTTTCTATTTCTTAACTAATATCCTAAGATTTTTAATTTATTAAAATATTTAATTATTTATTTTAATGTGTATTAAAATTGTATGATAAAAATTTTCATATTTAAAATTTTATTAAAAAATAATAAATTCAATATAAGGATAGTATTAAAAATTATGATTTTAATAAAAAATAATATAAAAATGATACAATAAAAAATTAATCATATAATTTTTTTATTATAAATATTCATTTATTTAATTCCCTCGTGCCATCACGTGGAACCCAACTGGCATAAACAATTCTCATCTTTTCTCTTTCCTCAATTATAAGTGTTTACTTTTTATTATCTTCAGAGTACGAATTATATGGCCGTATCATATGCGTGACAAGACACCGGTAATATTTTAAGTTACCAGCCAATGGTAATCAACTAACGCAATTTTCCACGTAAGAGTGATATGACTAAATATTAAAACTTAAAAAATAATAAATTTATTAATTTAAGAGTAATAAATAAATAATTAATAATAATAAAATTTTATTAAAAATATTTATTATATTTTTATAATTTTATTATAATAACTATGTATTATTTTTATAAATATTTAAATTCAGTTCTTAAAACTAAAGTTAACAAAACTTAAAAATAATTAAAAAAAGATAGGCCTAACTGCTAACACATAAAACGTACCAACAAAATAAAAACAGCATTATTTAATTTACCACATGGATAGTGTGTTAATTTCTTTTATTATTTGTCTAGACCATGATTTAACCACATGTTAAGAGTCTGTTTATTTTACTTGGGAAATTAATTTCTTTTACTATACACACATTTTATGATTAAATTAATATTAAAATTAATTGAAATGGATACTTTAATCATATTTAATAATTTAAACTTAGTTAACTTTATTTAAGTTAAGTTTGGATAAATTTTTTAAAAAAATTTACAAAATAAAAATATAAAAATATTTTTATAAGTTAAAAATAATTGATATTTTTCTATTTTTTAACTTTTTAAAATTTTTAAAATAAGTTTTTTAAAATATATTTTATTTATTTTTTTCATACAAACTTTTTGTAAGTTTACGAGAATGGACCTTAACCGTATTCCTTCCTCACCGGCTTTTATCACATGAATGGAAGTCGCTTTCTTGACGAGGAGAATTGGACAAAATTTATATGATATTATTTAGTTATTATCATTTTATTTATCAATGAAAACTAAATTTTTGTTTAAATAAAAAAATAATATCATCATAAATTATTAAAATAAAATGTTTAACTTAATTAATAAATAATTAAATTATTTTAAAAATTATATCTAAATTTTGTTAATGGAGGATTTTCAAGTTGCATTGGCCACTAGTCCTTATGCTTCCTGGTTCCCCAGAAAGCAGCCTTTGGCTATTCGACAAGGGTTAGAGGACAGCTACCGTTAGTTGTTAACTTATATTGCATAGTTACTTAAAAAAAGTCTTGTTAATTTCAGTCATAAATAATTAATGATAATAAAATTTTATTAAAAAATATTTTTTATTATTTAAAAGATTCTTTAAAATATTATTTATATTTATAATATCAAAAAAGATTTTTTCACGTTAGCATAAATTTAAAAAAATTTACACGTAATTACACCTGAATTCTTATATTTACACATTAATATAAGATTTTTTCTCTTAATATATATATATATATATATATATATAATTATTTAATATAAATTTTTAGCTATTTAAATATTAAAACTATTTTAATATATTCACACGACAAAAATTATGCCAGATCTGTCGTTTTCTCTGTTTAAAGAGGATGAATTATTTTGTACCCACCATGTACCATTGTCGGACAGGGGGACAAGAAGTGGCTCCCCTTTGATTTGAATAGAAAGCAAAAATATCAAAATTAAACTAATTCAAATCAATTTTTTATTATTTAAATTTATCAATTGTTTTATTTTTATATATTGAGAAAAATATTTTAACTATTTAATTTAAATTTTATCCATCAAAGCATTAAAAGTATTAAATTAGTATATAAATTATTTAAGTGATTAAATTTTAAGAGACAATATTTATTAAATAAAAAACTAATTACATAATAAATATCAAAAAATTGTTTAAAATATTAAATAAAATTATAAATTTTACCATAATTTAATTATAAGTTAATTTTTATTAATATTTTTCTTAAAATATTATTTATTAAACATTTTTAGTTATCATTTATATAAAACTATAAATTTAGTTAAAATTACAAATTTTAAGATAGATTATTCAATTTTTATTTTTTTAATTAATGTAATGTTCTAAAATAATATGAATATAATGTAGTACCACGTGATGACTGACAACGGCAAGGACCATATCATTATTAGTATGGACCAAAGATAGCCCGAAGCCCCGAGGACTCCAAAAAAATATAGATAAAGAGAAAGTTTTTTAAAAAATTAGTTATTAATAATTTATAATATAATTTTTTTATTAATTAATATATAAATATTTTAAAAAAATTATTTTTAAAAAAATTTAAAATTTTATTTGATTTATCTTTCTGTAATTAATAATTGTAATATTTATTTTACAATTTAACTTTATTATCTTTTAATTTAATTTAAAATATTTTATTTCTATTATTTAATATTATAAATATTAAAATAATCAAAATTAGTAATGTATAAATTACCTTAAATTTTAAAATATGAAAATATTTTTAAATAAATATATAATAATGTAATTAATTTAAAAGATATATTTTAAATTTCACTTTAGGGATTAAGATTAGTTAGACCGACCATATCAATTATGCTATGCTTAGATTGGGCAGTAAAATAAAATAAAATAAAAGGCATAAATAATATATATATATATATATATATATATATATATAATATGAAGTAAGATATAAAGAGATATAATTTTTTTATTTAAATAAATAAAAAGAAAACATAAACATAAATGAATAGTATAAAAATTACATTAGTTTAATAACTAAATTTAATTTTAAAAAAATTTATATATTTATTATATTATTTTTATATAAAAATTAATTTTACCTACCTCTTCATTTCATGCTCATGGGTAAAGATGATAATGGGTAGGGTACTATAGTACCCATCTTCATACTCGCGTTTTAAAAAAATATTAATACTCAGCCTCATACTTGCATAGGTATGAATATTAATCCCCATACCCACACCATCTGGGTCGCATATCCATCTTATACCCATTACCCGCGCTTGTTTGAGAAAAAAAATATTTATAAAGAAAAATATGTTATATAACTTCACATAAGTAGCATAATAATAAAAAAATTCAATATGTAGTTGTCGAACAAGGTACAAACATAGATAAAAAAATAAATATTCAAAGATCATAAATACTAAATGTATCTTAATATAATAATTTTCTAAACTAAAATTTTTAGAAACAATAAGCAAAACTAAACATATAAGTTATTTGTCAGTGATAACCTTATTTTGTGTGAGATTTGACAATGTTAAAGCGATAATGAAATAGATCTGCATAATGGTTGTCCCTTCGTGTGGGATCGGTGACCTCTTGTGACGGCATTGACAACTAACTCTAATGAATAGTTGTTAAGTTTTAATGAGACAGACATTGAGAATGAGAATATAGTTAGAGTAGAGAAGTTCAATACTAACAATAGAAAGTAAATACATAAAATAAATTTTTTAACTTTTGAATTTGAAATTGTAAGAAAATAATAGATTTAATTAAAATAATATAATATATATATATAACTCATATACTATACGAAAGTATTTTATCAAAAATAAAATTTTTTGAAAAATTATTTTAATGAATTAAATATTTATAATGTATATAAATTTTAAAAGAAAGAATTTAAATAAAAGATAAATAGTCACAATAAAATTTTATAATAAAGAAATATACGTGTATATTAAAAAAATTATACTTTTTTATCTGAATAAAAATTAATAATTTTTTTTATATTTATATCTTTTCAAAAACTTCTTTGAATATGAATAAATAATAAAAATAATATTATTTAGATTCAATAGATTATAGTTATGCTTGTAATACATACGTTACATAGAAAAATATTATTTTAAATTAAAATATAAAAAATAAAATTTAAATATTATTAATAAATAATAAATTCATAGTAATAGTAGGTGATTATAAAATTTATAAAATATTTACAATATATTTATTATTTATCATTCACTTTATGATTTAATCATCAATATGATTTTATTAACAAAAATATTTGTGTGAAAAATATTTTATGTATGTCATATATAAATAATATTTTAAAAAAATCAATCTCATATTAACTATATAATAATTAAATTATATTAGCATAATTAAATGATATAAAATAATAAATAAATTTTTCTATTAAATATAAACCAAAATAAATTTTTTGGTTTATTTTATTATTAAATATATTTTTATATTAATCTTATATAACTTTATATGAGTAATATCATAATATAAAAATTTAATACATAATTATATAATAAAGTTCAAACATATATATATATATGCAGATATGGGGCGGGGTGAGTATTTAGAAACATTTTAGTTCTTGATTTTTAAAACTTTCATTTACTTATACTTTTTCTTCTTATTTTCTTTAACCCTATTATTGTCAGAAGCCACCACCGCTAAATATCGTTCATGTTTTCTGCCTGCAACTTTGCTATCACAATACGCCAATTTTGTATTGACATCCCACCATAGCTTATGACATTTCTGTTGATATGTACATTGGGTTCTCCTCTTCAAAAAACAAACTTGATTGAAACACAAGATTCTAGCATTGAGCCTTAGTGACTCAAGGCTAGTAAGGGACCTTAACATAACAAATTTGTTAGTATTCAAGGTAGAATCGTCTTCTTCCTCACTTTTTGTTCGGACAATAGCAAGGATTGTGGTGGGCTATTTGCTTTTGCGGTGATTTGTACATTGAGTTTTACTTTTAAAAAAAACAAAAAAAGAAAAAGAAATTGAAAGAAGAAGATGATGAAATCAAAGATTAAAAGTTAGAGTATTGATCACATAAGTTTTTCTTACTAGGAACTGAGCGTTGTGATAAGAGAGTTTGAGAAAGAACATACAGGTTCTAAAGAGTTTGGTGTAGTTATTAGGATCTCAGAGAAGTATCAAATGGTGGGGACGAAATCGTTAATAAAAACACAGATGTAAATAGTAACCGATCAATCAATCATACATATTAGTTAACATGACAAATTTTTTTTCTTGATAACAATTAACATGACAATTTTTTATTATTATATATTGATGCTATGTGATTTAAAGGATTAAAATGATAGATAAAAGACAAAAGTTAAAGTCTAATATGATATTTTAAAAATTTAAAAACTAAAATATTTGAGCCTTATTAACTTAGGAATTAAACTGAAGGTTTATTCAATAATTTTGCTTATACGACTAATTCAACAAATTATTATTATTATATAAATGTAAGGAATTACAAATTCGTCTCTAAAAGAAAGGAATTTAACGGAAGAGGGTTTGAAGCCATTGAATAGTTTTAATGGCAGACAGTATGAGTAATGAAAAGTAAGTGGGGCTATTTACAATAATATGTACATGCTTTAGAAATAATTATCGATGATAGTAGTTAAAATAAAGTAATAATTTTGTAAAAATTAAAAGTAAAATAAAAATAGAAAATGATTTTTCCAATGGACAATGCCATGAGATGTGAGAATGGATGTGACTTGGGCAGCAGAATCAACTTGAAATTTCCTTGCTTTAGGAACAAAAAGGGGTAAAAATATAGGGTTGAAATATGGAACTTGATAAGATGGTTCAATGCAAAATGGCTCAAAAATTTTGCCGCCATTCATTTGTAATTTGCAAAAGACCACACAGGTCTGATCTAGTGTGATGATATGTGTCGATCTGTGCAAAGGTAATAAAATGATGGCAAGAAGAAGAGTCCCTCTTGATTATACAAAACAAAAAGAAAAGTCACACAATAATTCAATGAACTGTGAGCACTTTTACACTCTCATTATAAAAGGTTACGAGGACTATAATATAAATACAAAATTTATATTTGTTTATTTTTAAAAATAATTTTATTTTTAAAATTAAAAATACTTATTTTTAGTTACCCATATTTTTATTTTCTCTTATTTACGTTCATGGAAACAAAGGCTAGCGCAGTATTTCATCATGTCAATGAATGGCTTTTTGCATGTGGGAAAACAGAGGCACTAACGTCGAAGGGTACTTCGTTTGGTCAACTGTCTTTTCTTTTGTTTTAAATGCTGATGCTTTTGAGACCCCACCCCACCCTCCTAATTTGTAATTCGATTTGATTTTCCTTTCTTTAAGGCATTCATGAGTGACACGTGAAAGTCATGACTCGTTAGTCGTTACTTATTTTGTAAACATTTAGAATTATTTATTTAATTTATTCTTAGAATTATTTGTTATTACTATATTTAGTCTATAAAATAAATGTACCCGATGATCGCATTGTTCTTGCTTCCAAGAATTTTTCTGTCATAAACTAATTTGAAGCAAGTCAAATGCGTGGAGGTTGACAAACTGTTGACGGACTTTAAATCATAATCCTAAACAACTAAGGAGCGAATTTAACTATATCCATGAATTCATGTTTAAATACTTATAAATTTATATTTACAAATATTTTAAATTATTTTTAAAAAATATATACTAAAACATTAACTTGCATTTTTGTTAATATTTTATACATAAAAGACTACAATTATTAATTAATTATTTTATTTTATCTAATTATATTTATTAAAAATTTAAAATAATTTATATCAAAACAATTAAAATATTTGTAAATATAAAAAGAAAAACATAACAATAACTCTTATAAAAAGATAATATTTATTTATGGACTAAATCTTCGATTTGGTCTTCGAGAAATTTTGAGTTCAACATTTTAATCATAAAAAATTAAAAATATCATGTTAGTTCTCCACTTCCATTTTCATCATTTATTTTAGCCTTAAACACATACTTTATTAATAAATAGTAACAAAAAACTAACATGTTAAGTAATAACAAACAATAACAAAAAGTATACATATAATGTTAAGTGCATATCTGTAGCTTAGTTGACTGAAAATTAATGTGATAAAACGCTTGTAATTCGCCAAAATGACATCATTGAAAGAAATTGAACAAGTTCCCCTAATTACGTCGTTGGAAGAAATTGAACAAATTTTCCTAATTACATTTACTTCTTAATTCTAAAATCACTTTCTTTCTTAATAGCTCTATAACTTTTATTTCCTCTTCTATCTATAATAGAATCTACAACTTCTCTTTCACCTACTCTTCCATTTCAGTCACCAATAACTTTCTTCAAAGACCCATATTTTAGAAACCTCTCAACCTCAATATTAAGTACCAAAGTTTCAATCTTTCCTTTCTCTCACTTCACTATCTTCACCCACCTTTTGTTGCCTTTGATGGATTAGAAGTGGCTCAAGACAACACAGAGTCCCAATAAGACAAGTCGGAACCAGAAACCTTTGAAAACCCGCAACAAGTGGAAGTGCAATAGGTTTCAAACTCAGACGATGATGGAAGGCTCTATGTTGGAAACTTGCCATTGGTAGCTCTGGGCCTGAAACCAAATTCAAATCAAGGTTCATTGCATCTAAGCCCTCTTCCTCTATCATAGCTTCAATCACCAAACTAAAAAGAAATTTTCTTTATTACAAATTTCAAACAAATTTTGTTACAGAGAAAGGAAAAACAAGAAAGTTACAATTTTTTTCACACAAAAATAAAACTTTATTACAAATCAAGGAAACCTAGTGTTGAAGGGAGGTTTGCTGACAAAATTGATCAATCAGAATAAAAAATTCTCAAATTAGGTGAAAAATCCTAACTTCATCATTTCCAAGAACGAACTCAAATCCAATTACAAGTACTTTGTCACATTCACTTTCAAAACCTCTCAAAATGATATTGTTTTAGCTAACTGGGCTTCTGACATGACACTTAATGTGACATGTCAGCTTTCTATTATTGTCTGTTAATTGAGTCTATCTTTAAAAACTAAAATAAATGACGAAAATAAAAATTGAAAACTAACATAACATTTTTAATTTCTGAAGAACTAAAATGTTAAACTCAAAATCTCTCAAGGAACTAGGGATGACAATGGGTAGGGTATGGGTAGGGTACTACAGTACCCATTCCCATACCCGCGTTTTAAAAAAATACCCATACCCGGCCCCATACCCGCGTGGGTATGAATATTAATCCCCGTACCCGTACCCTCTAGGTACCCGCATACCCGTCTTGTACCTATTACCCGCGCTTGTTTGAGAAAAAAATATTTATAAAGAAAAATATGTTTATATAACTTCACATAAGTAGTATAATAATACAAAAATTCAATATGTAGTTGCCGAACAAGGTACAAATATAGATAAAAAACAAATATTCAAAGATCATAAATGTTAAATGTATCTTAATATAATAATTTTCTAAACTAAAATTTTTAGAAACAACAAGCAAAAACTAAACACACAAGTTATTTGTCAGTTATAATTCTATCTTGTGTGAGATTTGATTGTTGGTAATGTCAAAACGACAACGAAATAGATCTATACAATGGTTGTCCTTTCGTGTGGGATCACTTAGTAACCTCTTGTGACGGCATTAACAATTAACTCTAATGAATAACATTTCATAGTTATTAAGTTTTAGTGAGACAGATATTGAGAATGAGAATAGAGTTAAAGTAGAGAAGTTCAATACTAATAACAGAAAGTTGATATATAAAATATTTTTTTTAACTTTTGAATTTGAAATTGTAAGAAAAATAATAGATTTAATTAAAATAATATAATATAATTAATATATATATATATATATATATATATTAATACTAGTATTTTTTAACTCATATACTATACAAAAGTATTTTATCAAAAATATAAATTTTTAAAAAATTATTTTAGTGAATTAAATATTTATAATGTATATAAATAAAAAAAAAGAATTTGAATAAAAGATAAATAGTTATAATAAAATTTTATAATAAAGAAATATACGTGTATATTAAAAAAATTATACTTTCTTATCTTAAAAAAATTAACAAATAAAAATTAACAATAATTTTTTATATTTATATCTTTTCAAAAACTTCTTTGAATGTGAATAAATTGTAAGAATAATATTATTTAGATTCAATAGATTATAGTTGTACTTGTAATACATATGTTACATAGAAAAATATTATTTTAAATTAAAATATAAAAGTAAAATTTAAATATTATTAATAAATAATAAGTTTACGATAAAATTTATAAAATATTTATAATATATTTATTATTTATCATTCACTTTATAATTTAAACATCAATATGATTTTATTAACAAAAATATTTGTGTAAAAAATATTTTATGTGTGTCATATATAAATAATATTTTAAAAAAGTCAATCTTATATTAATTATGTAATAATTAAATTGTGTTAGCCTAATTAAATGATATAAAATAGTAAATAATTTTTTTTATTAAAAATATAAACCAAAATAAATTTTTTAGTTTACTTTATTTTTAAATATATTTTTATATTAATCTTATATAACTTCACATAAGTAATATAATAATACAAAAATTCAATGCATAATTGTAGAATAAAGTTCAAGCATATATATATATATATATGCGGGTATGGAGCGGGGTGGGTACTTAGATACCCATACCCACACCCATCCCCATTAAAATTTGCAGGTTTTTACCCACACCCATACCCGTATAGCGGATAAATATCTTACCCATTGTAGGTAAATTTTGCGGGTGCCCGTTGGGTACTTTACCCATTGCCATCCGAGGAACTAAAATAAAGGTTTAGTATTTATTTAGAATTATTTAAACATGTGGACTAACTCTCTTTAGACAAATCAAATCAGGTTAAAGTAAATTAATATTTATATCACGTGAAGCCAATTCTTGCTGCCTAAGTTGATAATATTGGATGAAACAATTTTTTTTTCAACTATAATTTTGTTACGTTTCTATTTTCTACAATTTTTTTTTCTATGACATCACTCTATATTTTCCCCTCTTCCTACCCACTACTTGCACCAAGATGTGTTCAGCCAAACGTGTACCATATCATAATATTAATTTTGTTTAGTTCATTAATTCGTCCAATTTGATTAATTATAAATGGAATCAGATCAGCGCTGAACTTGTTACATCTTGGTTCCAATGCTTTTCTATATTATAAATATTAGCTGTTAAGTACACACAATCACACAGAGGACACTACTAAGCCTCATTGGTCTGAGAAAATTGATTTGAGAGAGAAAAAGAAAGTGGAACTCCAATGGTTCTTACCATTTAGACACCACAGTGAACAATATACCTTGTTTTCCTACCTCAGTTTTCCAATGGAAGGGATTGTGGGAAATTGCTTGAAACTAAATATGATTTTGCTAATATTGTGCTTCACCAATTTGGGCATCGCTTTTGCTCAAGAGCACATGAGCGGATATGGAGAGCAGCCACTGGCGAAGATTGCCATTCACAAGACCGTTTTGGCGCTCCACAGTTCTGCCTCCATTACAGCATCACCCTTTGTGCTGGGCGAAAAGGTTAACACTAACATACTACTTCATTAGTTTTGCTTCGGCCAAGTCCTCTGTTCTTAATGGTTCAATCAACAGTTTGTGTAGTCTGTGTTCTTTCTCCATAAATGTTGAGAGTCAAGAATAACTAGTTTTAAATATCTTCATTTTGCATTATTAAGGAATAAGATATAATCATGTTGACAATAGAAAGGTCAATTTTGTCAAATCAAAACTCGTCGTATAACTGTATCATGTTTCCCCAAAAATGATGATAACAAACAAAGGTTGAAAAGTTTTATGAACGCTGTTGCATACCATCTCACTAGTTTTTATTGTGCCAAAAATATGTTAGGTGGCAGCCCTGATTTGCCTATTTCCTCCTGAATATGTGAGATGCCCCGATTTGCGCTAATTTTCATTAAAAAAAAATTATTAATTTAAATTTAAGCAATTAATAGTAGTAAGTTTTGTATTAAAATTTTTATTACACTTTTACAATTTTAATATAATAAATATATTTTTAAATAAAAATTTATTTTCTAAAATGTTTAAGCTTAGCTGCTAAGTATGACAAAATACTTCCGATAATTATACGTTAATTTTTTTTATTTTAAGCATGTACATGTCTTGATGTATATTTTACTTTCTCAGCAGTTGAAAAAAGCTGCACAAATTAGATGCGTAAAATTTTTAGAATTTGTTTGGGAAATATTTTTAGAGAAAAATAAAGAGAAATGAGAGACTCGTTTAATTATAACTTTTATTCGAAAGATTTTAAATGAGAAGAGAGATTTTATAAATTTTAAATAGCCGTTTGAATATTTTTTATTAATCATTTTTTATTTTTTTTTCTCCTCTTTTACTAAAAAAAAAAAATTGAAATAAAGCTTTCGTTGTAGCAGGGAAGGACTTTAGACGGCCCCAGTATCTTAAGTGAGAATTAGTTTCATATGCAAATAATTTAGGAAAATTTATTCCGACAAAATAAAAATAAAGTCTGTTTATTTTAAATTTTAACAAAATTAATTTGATATTTTAAATGTGAGTACAGATCAATAAATAATTTATTTAGTTGGTAAAAAGAATTAGTTTATATAAATAAGATATAATTTATAAGAATCATGCTAAAAATAACTTTTACCTAATAAAAATGTAACCAAACACGTGTAATTGTGTAAATTCGATTTACTATAATACTTCACTAATTAAAATCACGTTAGAGTGCAAAACAGGCATTTAGGCTTGTGTGTTTGATATGATATATTTTGAGAATTGATTTGATTTACTTTTTGTTTGGAATTTAAAAAAATGAAAAAAAAAAATGATTTGACTTGAAAACACCTTTTTTTACCTAATTAAAATCTTTTCGTCAAATTTCTATGGATTTGAGTGGATTTTGTTTGGTTTTAGTTTAATTTTTTTTAAATAAATGCATGTTTGCCTTCTTAGTCTGTTTACTGTGCATAAAAATAAAAAATAAAATAAGTTACAAAGATTAATTATCGTTTATATATTACAAACATAAATTTGAATTAGAAATGAATTAAAATCTAATTTTTTTAATGAAATCGAAGCAAAAAAAATAAACAAAATTAAATTATTTATTGTTTTCACTAATCCTAGACACACCATGGTTGCAGGATGAGGATACAGCATGGGTGACTGTACAACTGGAGGCACCAGAACCAGCCATTGATGACTGGGTGGGAGTCTTTTCTCCAGGGAACTTCAAGTAATGCCCCAATCTTTCTCATCAGGATTGCTTATTTAGTATTAATTCAACATCAGAAGCAACACTTTTATTTATACACTAAATCGTTAAAATATAATTTATTTTCGAATAAACCTCTTCAATTTTATAATTCTCATTTTATATTTAAGAGACGTTTAAAACAGTTTTTGTGAATCTTATTTAAGCTTATAAAACAAATTATAACTTTAATTATTTTCATAAATTCCGTGATCAATTTCATTACTAAATTCTCAAATGATAAAAGTATGTTAAACACGTCATTAAGGTTTATATATATATATAAGCTGAAATAGTACAAAATTGTAACACTTCTCATAATTTAACGAAGCATTTATTAAGTAAAATTTATCATATAAAGATCAATGACATAAATTTAATATAAAAAATTAATTATTAAAATAAAATAAGTTTATCTTAACAAATTATACTGATAAATTTATTAAATAAAACAAAAGAATTTGCAAAATTCAAATTATTTTTATGCAAATTTTATAAACTCTTCCAAACATCTTTTAAATAATTTTCCCGAATATACTCCTAGTAATAAGTCACACATAAAATTGAAACAACAATGGTAATTTATGAATCTCACTAATGAACAGTTATCCCAATATAAAAAGTACCCTGCCGATATATATCCTTTTCAAGGTGGTGTAGAATACAATTTTTGGTCATGACAATATAAACTACAAATATCTCATTATTGTCGATGAATCAAACTCAAGAAAATCTATTTCTTTTACATGACAGTTCCTCTCTATGTCCATCTAATGGTGGCGTTGGCCGTGTAGAGCAACCATACATATGCTCGGCTCCAATAAAGGTAAATGCAATGAAACTATATATGGGATTAACTTGTGAAAGGACGACAATATAACAAGGGAAAATTTCTCAATTCTCATGTTAATTATTTGAATATATGTATCAGTACAAGTATGCAAACCACTCCAATCCAAAGTATACAAAGACCGGGAAAGCTATTTTGAAGTTCCAGTTGATCAACCAACGTGAAGATTTCTCCTTTGCACTATTTTCAGGAGGGTTATCAAATGTAAGCTATATTTTCTGATCATGTGCTTGATATCTCTAACTTTGCTATCTAAACTACTAAAGCATGCAATTTTTTTGCTTAAACATTTAAAAAAATCAGCATTATACATTCTTAGTGTGTAAAGAGTTTATTTTCATTCAAAACAGATTATTTAATTCTATGCTAAAGAGTATTCATTTGATTGAGCATTGCAGCCCAGACTAGTGGCAGTTTCCAATTCCATAGCATTTGCAAATCCTAAAGCACCCGTGTATCCGCGCCTAGCTCTTGGGAAATCATGGGATGAAGTAAGTTTATCTACTCGCTTGAGACCTTTGGTTTTACTTTTATGTTTTTCCAATTAATTGCTTATAGCACAAGTCTAAATTATCGAAATATTTCTCCATTAATAAGTTTAAATTGATAAGCAAGCAATGACATAGTGCACAGACAAATTTAGGAAAGACTACTTCTGAATTAATGGGTAGGTTTTAACACTTACTATCCTGAAACTGTTTTTGTGAGAATTGACTATGGTTTTACCTTTTACCCACCATTCTGAAATTCTTGTAATATGGAAATTGTCTAACATAACCACATAGAACAATTTTAAGAGAATTTTTATCTAATGCAGATGACAGTTACCTGGACTAGTGGCTATGACATTCATGAAGCTGTGCCGTTTGTTGAATGGGGTCCCATTGGAGGAAGCCAGACACGATCTCCTGCTGGAACGTTGACGTTTAATCGTAACAGCTTGTGTGGTATGAAACATTTCCATGAGCATAGGATTGAACCACATTGGCTAGTTTATTTCAAAGTCTAAGTTTGCATTGAAAAATCAACCGTGTCATGGAAAAATGTTTGATTAGGAAGCATATGTCGTTGCTCACTTTACCCGAATTGCTACTTATTTGCTTTATTAAAATCGAGTGTTATTGCACCAGAGATGAAGAGTTGACAATTTAATTTTGATGTGTATCATAATGAAGCTGTTTTGTTGTTCTACAGGTCCACCTGCTAGAACTGTTGGTTGGCGTGACCCCGGTTTTATACACACAAGTTTCCTCAAAGAACTATGGCCAAATTTGAGGTATGCATTTCACTAGGAGAATGTTCTACGAACAACTAAAATGGGCAGCCAAAAGTTGTCCCCTTTAACTTCGGAATTTTTTTTTTATGTGTGTATAGCATAAAGATAGAAATAATTGTATACGGAATCACACACAATATCAATTTTAAATGTTTAAATAACATAATTGATTCAACTATCCTTAATTAAGTTTCTAACACTATGATGAGTTAGTATAGTTTGTTCTAACGGCTACTGCTCTGCTCCCATTATCCCATCTCAGGTACACATATAGGTTGGGACATATGCTCTCCGATGGTTCTTATGTATGGAGTAAGACGTATTCGTTCAAGGCATCCCCATATCCTGGACAAAACTCATTGCAACGTGTTATCATATTTGGTGACATGGGAAAGGTAATATTACGATTGACTATTTGAAATTTTATAATGATGGAAAGAATGATAATCTCCCAAGAGAATGGAATGAACATTGAACATATAATTATATTTACCAACTTTCTCATGAAAACTTTAATTTTAACCATGATTAATAAGATGGGTGAAATGTTCTTTTTTTCTTCGCTTGTCTTTCTAGGCTGAGCGTGATGGTTCAAATGAATATGCTAACTATCAACCTGGTTCACTTAATACCACCGACCAACTAGTCAAGGATTTAGACAATTATGACATTGTTTTCCACATTGGAGACTTGCCATATGCAAATGGATACATCTCACAGTGGGACCAATTCACAGCTCAAGTGCAAGAGATTTCATCAACAGTGCCTTACATGATTGCAAGGTTCATTTGAGTACAACAATTTTATGCTATTAACATTTAAATCAAATTTTGCGTCTTTTCGTTAGTATAAAGAATATTCGTGTTATTCATGCTGTAGTGGAAATCATGAACGTGATTGGCCAAATACTGGATCCTTCTTTGATACTTCGGATTCAGGTGGAGAATGTGGAGTTCCTGCAGAAACCATGTATTATTTTCCTGCTGAGAATAAAGCTAAATTCTGGTAAGTTATTACATTAATCTAAATGCAAACCATGACAAATTTAACGTTAGTATATAATATCTTCTCTAATTAGATTGTGTTCTATTATTTGAAAAACACTATTCAACACCTAGACCTACTTTCGTACTTTTAGTCATCATTTCCAAATGTAGTACTCTTTTTTCTTTTAATTCCCAATAAATGATGAAAAATGGAAATATGCAGGTATAAAGCAGATTATGGCATGTTTCGTTTTTGTATAGCAGACAGTGAGCATGACTGGAGAGAAGGATCAGAACAGTACAAATTCATTGAACATTGTCTTGCAACAGTAGATAGAAAGCAACAACCATGGTTAATATTTTCAGCTCATCGTCCTCTTGGGTACTCCTCTAATGATTGGTATGGCAAGGAGGGCTCATTTGAAGAGCCTGAGGGAAGGGAACATTTGCAAAAGCTTTGGCAGAAGTACAAAGTAGACATTGCATTTTATGGTCATGTGCACAACTACGAAAGAATCTGCCCCATTTATCAGGTATAAAATGAATCGGTTTTTTTAAGGATTAATATATAGTAAATTTTAATTGAAAAGAATATGATTCAATGCATTGAAGAAAATAAAAATTATTTATTTATTAAAGTTTATTATATACTTTTAGACTAACAACACAAACAATAGTATATGAATTAATAATGGCTAGGTATACCATTGTGTTATTTTAATTCAACCATGAATGCTGTTTTCTAATTATCTAAATGCATATTATGCAGAACCAATGCGTGAATTCAGAAAAACATCATTACTCTGGGACTGTGAATGGAACAATTCATGTTGTTGTTGGTGGAGCGGGAAGTCACTTGTCAAATTTCGCTGCATCACCCCCAGTTTGGAGTCTTTTCAGGGACCTTGACTTTGGGTTTGGCAAACTCACAGCATTCAACCACTCATATCTCCTTTTTGAGTACAAGAGAAGTAGTGATGGAAATGTTTACGACTTTTTTACCATTTCAAGGGACTACAGAGATGTCTTGGCCTGTGTGCATGATGGTTGTGAGAAAACCACTTTAGCATCCTAAACTCTGTCATGTATCGTGACCTCTTTTAATGAAATAAAATTACATGGCGCTTTCTACCAACTAAAAAATAAAACTAGTTTAAATTTTGTTTAATTGCGAATTATATTTCAATTATTATACTATCTAAATTATATAGCATCGAAACAACGAGTGTATTGAAGAATAAAACCGTGGAATCAAATATGCACTAAATAAAATACAAGGACCAAGTTGCTGGCAACAAAAAACCGGACATGAAATGGGTAACATGCATATGTGTGGTAGCAAGCAATTTAGTTGAAGCCTTCAACGCCTCGAAAATAAGCACCACAACTATGACGAACCAAAAATTAAGGTGATAACTTTTAGCATTGGTCTCACTTCTCTTTCTCTTTCAAGACAAAATACTTGTGGATTCTTCTTTCTCGTGACCGAACGGTCTATTCAATTTATTTTATACTTTCACTTAAACAAAAATAAAGATATGAAATTTTACTTAACTAAACCGTTCAGTTCACACAAAAACGAAAGAGAATTCCGATCAAATGCTAACGTACAACCCATGGCGTATTGTGATTCTCTCTGAACCACTCGTCCCAAATATCATGGCAACAGCTACAAAATCTGTCATTTTCTCTCTGCAACAAAAACGCTTTGTGATTTTATATTTATATGAAAAAATTTTAAAAAAATAATTATATATAATATCATACACTAATTGTTAGACATTTAACCAATGAAATTTATTCACGTGAAAGTCATGCTCAGTCTGTCATTTTCTCTCCGTAAAAGGGGCGCATTGGGTTGAGGTAATATTGTTGGCTTGTTGCAGACACGCAGTCATGTCTTGGACCTTTTAAAAAAACCTTTCATCCAAACCCAATTTAGTTAACCTTGTTTATATAAAAAAAATATGGTATAAAAAGTAAATATTTTTTATAAATTAAAAACTTATTTTTTAAAATTTAGAAAAGTTAAATAAAAGAGATAAAAAAAATAAACTTAAATTATTACTAACTTATAAAAAATATTATATTCGATTTTTATATTGGAATTTTTTTTATATATAAGTTTATCCAAACTGAATTATATTCTTTTACAAATTTTGCTATAACTCTTGGAATTAAATTAAACTGGAAATATATATTACTTTAATTTTTTTAAACATATTTATTTTATTTTTTATACATAATAATAATAATAATCAAAATAAAAAATAAAAATAATTTTTTAATAAATGAAAATATTAAAGTAATTAATTTTTACAATTCAAAAATTTAAAGTAAATATTTACTGTCACAAAAAATAAAGTGATTTTTTTTATACAATTTGAGTGAGTTTCGACCTTTCTTAAGTGTCTAACTACATTAAAAAAATCAAAAAAAGAATTTAATATTTTAATTTTCTTAATTGCAAAGAGCATCTTTTCATCTTTCTTAGTCCTATTTTTAGTGCTTCAACTCAAAGTAGAAACTGAAAGCCGCATGAAAGTGTTAATTCCTTTTACACGACACACAATTCAGTAATACCAACCCAATTTAACCCAATTTGCAACACCATCATCGATGCCTTTGACATATCTTGAAATCAAAACCAGAGACCAAACATAGTAAAATTGTTGATATCCCTTTGCTGAGAATTGTATGAGGCTTTCTTCACCAATACTATTCTTGTTGCTCAAGATCATGGAACATGTCACAAAATCAATGTTTGAGTCACCACTTTTTCTCTTTATTTGTCCATTAATGTTCTCACCAACATATACTATAGTGGCAACCAATTAGCCATTGATAATTTGTTAAATAAACCTTTTAACCCCTTTCTTCTTTTAATTGCAATCATCTTAGTTACCAAAACCCCAACCATAGTAGACATTGCTAGCACCCCAACTAACATTGCACCCACCATCTGAACTCCAATTGTTCATTGCAGCTCTGCCGCAAACACCCTCATCCAAACTCCATCACCACTACCTTCGTTGCTCCACCACACCCCTCATCGTGACACCGCTATGAACCTCATCAATTCCTTTACTCACAAATAAGCACCCAAAAATCTTTGTTGTTCAATGTTGCTTCTTCTTGACATCATCATGATTAACCGTCGTAATTTATGTTGGTTGTCCTTATTCTCGTTCAATGCACCAAATTATTAACCAAGTCTCCAAGTCTCTTAAGTGGATTGGTGGATTTGTCTCCCTAACGAAAGAGAGAGGCTGAAAATGTTGTCAACAAGTATCAAGATTAATTAAATATTTGTAATTTACAACTAAATCTCAAATGTTAATATATGAAAATATAAAAAAAAAAATTGTATTAAATTCATTAAATATATTTTATTTATCCGTGTAAGAGAGGCATGTGATGCTCACCTAAGAGCAATCACTTTTTCTCTTTTTGTCAAGATTTATATTGGACTCGGAAGAGAAGAAAATGGCTAGTCCGCTGGAGGTTCCCTCTCAGGAATCAGACTCTGCTAGATGGGCCACGTTTCAATTGTTTCATTTTCGTTGATGTTAGAAACAAAATAAAAATTAAGTTCAACTTGAATTGAAAAAAAAATTAAGTTGTAATTTTTTAAAGTATTTTTGTTCTTATAGTTTAAGTAAATTTAAATTTATCTTAATATTCTATAATAATACTAACTGTTTACTTTTTATTGAAGTAGAACTTTAATTTCAGTTAAATAATAATGTAAAATATTTAAGTATATATACTATTTTTTTTGTTTGAGATTAATTTCCATTGCTCCCTCCCTCGGGTTTTTATTTTTATTTTTTAATACAAGTCTTGTCACCGAGACGCGCAAGTCGTGACAGAAAATTAGGGAACAGCATCGTATAAATTTAGTACATTATTATAACATCGATAAGTAAAAGAGCCAAAGTATTACCAAAAATCTTATAAAAAAACGTATTACAAAAACCTTTAAGACGGTAAATTAGGACACACGACTCACTTAAATATTATTTTTTTATTATTTAAAATAATTTTTTTATTTATATTTAACTTTTAACATTCGCTTTAAATCTCTGATATAAAATAAATTAATATAAATATATACTGAATAATTATGTTGTCATTACTTTGAAGTTTAAAATACTTCAAGATTTAATAAATGGCAAACTATTTAATTTAGAAAAAGGAATAAACATGACGATTACTCTCAGTGGTGTAAATAAATCGATTTGAGTAATTAAATTTTATTTATAATTTTTTAAAATATTTATTTATTTATTTATTTATTTAATATGAATTAAATTTTAAAATTAAAATAAACTTAGTTTAGAAATTTAAAACGTAAATTTAACTTGTTAGCTTATTTATTATTTATTTGTTTAACAAATTTAATAAAAAAAATTATTAATAATACTTAACAAGTATGTTCATGCTAAAAGTAAAGTAAAATTATAACAAAATATTTATATTCATAATATTATTTAGGATTAAAAATAAAATTTTTGTGATGAAAAACGTGTTTTTTTAAAATAACTACAGTTATTTATTTTAAAAATTTGAGTTTAACTTGTTTAAATAATTGAATTTAAACAATATAAGATAACTCTTTTTTCTTATATAAAGTTAAAGTAATGATGTTAAATAAAATCAATAACTATTTATTGATTTGGAGCAAGAGTTTCTTGGATACCAAATTAATGATTAGGAATTTTTTAAAATAAAATTAACGAATTTTGAGGTTAAGGACTCTTTTTTTAAATCGAATTAATAAATTTTAAAAGAAATTATAAGCTTCAAGTGATATTACACCTCTAAGTCGTTGTTAAATTACTTACTACATTCAATTGATACTTAAATTGTCAAGTGATATTATTAGGACATCTAACATTGAAGTGGAGTAAAAATAATCAATAATTATATGTATTAAAAATTAAAACAGTGTTTTATTTAATTTAAAGATTATTTTAAGCTGTCCTTAAAAAATAACACGAAAATTACGATTTTCTAATTTTAAAAATATGAAAGCCAGTCCCCGTGTCTATCCAAACTAAATCAGGTTAAAGTAAATTAATATTTTAAATGTGTTTGCTTTAGTGTGTTTTTTTTCTTTCCCTTGTAAAAACGAATCCTTGTCTAGCTTGACATGAAATAGAACATTTTTTCAACTATAATTTGTTTACATTCCTAATTTCTACAATTATATATTTCTATAATAATATTTATTACAATTATTTCTTTTTTTTTTCCTGTCTTTCTGCCAAAGATATATTTATTCGAGTGTTAAATCATTATCCTTATTTTGATTTAATTGGTTTAATTCTTACGTTAAATTAATAGTGTATTTAAATATGTATTTAATAGAATTTTTTATCGAACATTTATATAATAAATTTAATCATGAAATTCATTGAAATAAAAAAGTAAAAAATTATTTATTAATAAATTATATTAAAAATATTCAAATAGACTAGAAAAAAGATTACAAGAATTAGAAAGTATTTTCATAAATTCTTTTAGATGTCCTCTAGTAAATACTGTACATAATAGGGAATATAGTAGCTTTAAGAAATAATTACTTATTTAAGAAAAATTCAAAACACTAAAAAAAATAATTATTTTTCTAAAACAAATTAAACTAAACCCTCATTTATTTACTGAAACCTGATTGGCCCTCGCCTGTTGAAGTGCAGGTTTCAAAGGTTTGCTCCTATAAATATGCAGTATACAGAGAATATTACCAAGTTTAGAAAATCTGAGAGAGGAAAAAGAAAAAGAGTGAGTTTCCAAAGAACAAGATAAGTTATTTTCAAACCTCATAATCTTCCACAAGGAAATATTAAAATGGAAGACATTGCTGGAAACTGCTTCAAGCTTAGTATGATTTTGATAGCAACAGCCCTACAAACTCTGGCCCAAACACCGTTGCATCAGCTGGAGCAAGTAACACCAATGAAGATATCACGAGGGAGAGGCCCAAAAGGGGCTACAAGCTGCCAAGTTACCTTAGTGACTTTGTCACCAAATAGAAATTCTATTTACTGATCTAGTACCGTCTATTTTGTCAGTATTTCCTTTATTGCTGAGTTGTATTTCTGTTATTAGATTCCTTCAGTATGAAATACTTTCTGTTTCCGTGAATCACGGGTAGCCAATCATTGGCAACGTGAGCTGTGTTAAATACCCAAAAGAATGAATGAATGAGGCAGAGAAAATATTTCCACTTTTCCTTCTCCGTTATTTCTAGGAGGTCCCTTGATCCTCGAAATCAAGGAAGCTTAATCCTAACAATTTGGTGCTTTCATTGCACACCTTCCCAAAACCATCCATGGCTGAACACAATACCCGATCCAAGGCCATCGACGACGCCATCCTTCGCCTCACCCAAAACCAATCTCTCCTCACCAACTCCCAAAACGAGCTTAACACTAAGCTTGATTCCATCCTCACCCAACTTTCTCAAATCGACCTTTCCAACCCTCCTCAACCTCCCTTCCCCCACTCCAACTCTACCTCTTCCACCTTCCTCAAACCCCACATGAAATTGGACGTTCCCGGTTTGATGGGCACGATGCTACCGGTTGGATTTTCAAGATAACCCAATTTTTGGAGTACCATTCCACACCCGAAGAGGATTGCCTCAAGGTCGCTTCATTTTACATGGACGGTGCCGCCCTCAGCTGGTTTCAGTGGGTGCACCACAATGGCTTGGTTCAGTCCTGGCCTTGCTTCCTCCAAGCCCTTGAGACCCGCTTTGCTCCGTCCTACTATGAAGATCCTCGTGGTCTCCTTTTCAAACTCACCCAGAAAGGCTCTGTCAATGACTACCTGACTGAGTTTGAGAGGTTAGCCAGTCGTGTTGTTGGTCTTCCTCCCTCCTTTCTCTTAAGCTGCTTTGTTTCAGGTCTCTCCCCTGAAATTAAACGGGAGGTTTTAGCATTACAACCACTCACCTTTACTCAGGCCGCAGCTTTGGCTAAATTGCAAGAGGACAAGTTTCATGATCTGCGCAAAGGCTCACGGAATCGTTTTCCGTTCTCGCCACCATTGTTTTCCTCCACTCCTTCTCCCTTGCCGTCAACGAGCCGTCCCCTTCCTCCATTACTCCCTACCCCTCCCAGGACCAATTACAAGAAGCTCACTCATGAGGAAATGCTCTCCCGACGCGAGAAGGGGTTATGCTATAATTGCGACGAAAAGTTCCACCCTGGACACAAGTGCAAAGCTCGTTTTTTCCTCTTAGTCGCTGAGGCAACAGATGATGATACAACTTTCCCCTCTACCTCTCTTGTGGATCCTGACCCAGATCCACTTCCTTCAGAGACTGAACCGACAGAGCTCCCTTCAGCCCAAATTAGCTTTAATGCACTTTCTGGGCTCCCTGCACCAGAAGCCCTACGTCTTTTGGGCCTTATTTCAAAGAAGCAGGTAACTATTCTTGTGGATGGTGGAAGCACTCATAACTTCATTCAAGACCGTGTGGCTAAATTTCTTAACCTACCGATGCAACCCACTTCCACTCTCAAGGTGATGGTTGGCAACGGTAGCATCATCGAGTGTCACCATTTTTGTCCAGCTGTTCCGGTCTGGATTCAGGGCCATTCTTTCGATGTGGATCTTCATGTCCTACCCATTAGTGGAGCAGACGTCGTATTGGGCATCCAGTGGCTCAAACTTTTGGGCCCTATTGTGACAAAATACTCTAATATGACCATACGTTTTATTAAGGAGGGCCGAATGATTGAATTAAAAGCTGATGCTTCATCTGGGCCGCAAGACATTTCAGCCCACCAACTAAAGCATATTTTCCAAACCAACTCAGGTGCGGCTTATTTTCACATCCAAATTTTACCTTCCTCTGCTACCCTTAACACCACCCCCACTGTTACTCCTCCTTCTCATCACAATCCCCTTATCTCTTCTCTGATCCTCCAATATCAATCCCTTTTCCATCCCCCCCACTACATTACCACCTTCACGCCCCACAGACCACCACATTCACCTCTTACCAAATGCCTCTCCCGTCAATGTACGCCCTTACCGATACCCCCACTTTCAGAAGTGTGAAATCGAAAAGCAAATTGATGAAATGCTTCAAGCAGGGTTGATCCAACCTAGCCACAGCCCTTTCTCTTCCCCTGTTCTCCTTGTAAAAAAAAAAGATGGCAGCTGGCGGTTCTGTGTGGATTTTAGGGCTCTCAATTCTATCTCAGTGAAGGATCGATTCCCCTTACCCACAATAGATGAACTCTTGGATGAATTGGGTGGTGCCAAATGGTTCTCCAAGCTCGATCTTTGCCAGGGTTTTCACCAAATCCGTATGTCTGAAGCTGATATTCAGAAAACCGCTTTCCGCACTCACACGGGCCATTATGAGTACAAGGTCATGCCTTTTGGCCTTTGTAACGCCCCTTCTACCTTTCAGGCTACCATGAATGATTTGTTGAAACCCTTCCTCCGCAAATTTGTTATCATTTTTTTTGACGATATCTTGGTTTATAGCACTTCATTCGAAGCTCATTTACTACATTTGGAGCGTACTCTCCAAATTTTGATTGAGGGACAGTTCTTCCTTAAAGGATCCAAATGCGTTTTTGCACAACAGCAACTTGAATACTTGGGCCATATTGTTTCCGCTCATGGAGTTGCTGCAGATCCTTCAAAAATAGAGGCAATGGTGAATTGGCCACCCCCTAACTCAATCAAGGCTTTGCGTGGTTTCCTTGGTTTGACAGGGTTCTATCGACGTTTTATTAAGGGGTATGCTTCATTGGTTGCGCCATTAATTGCTCTGTTAAAAAAGGACAGTTTCCTCTGGTGTTCTGTCTCTCAATCAGCCTTTGACAAGCTCAAGAATGCTATGACAGCAGCTCCAGTATTGGCCCTTCCGGATTTCAACCTTCCATTTCAGCTTGAGACTGACGCCTCTGGATGCGCTATGGGTGCTGTGTTGAGGCAGCGTGACCACCCCATTGCATTTTTTAGTAAGCCTTTCTGCCCTAGGCTACTGCGTTCTTCCACTTATGTCAGGGAATTGCATGCTATAACTTCCGCCGTTAAGAAATGGCGGCAATACTTATTGGGCCATCCTTTTGTTATACTCACGGATCATCGTAGCCTAAAAGAATTGATGACTCAGGTCATTCAAACCCCCGATCAGCAAGTTTATCTCTCCAAGTTGTTGGGGTATGATTATACTATACAGTATAGGGCAGGAAAACATAACGTAGTCGCTGACACTCTCTCACGCCCAACTGAGCCTGAACAGGGTCAATTTTTCATCCTATCTATGCCTAAGTTCATTTTCTTGGATCAGTTGCGAAAGTCCCTTCATGATAGTTCTGATTTTGTCTCATTGCTAGCTGAAGTGCGTGCCAATCCTGCTGCTTTTCCCTTCTACAGTATCCACAATGATCTTTTACTATATGATGGCAAACTTTGGTTGAATCAGGACAATCCCCTTATCCCTCTTCTTCTCGAGGAGTTTCACACTACCCCATTGGGAGGTCACATGGGTGTTTCAAAAACCTTGGCTCAGATTCAGGGTAATTTTTACTGGAAGGGAATGCGCACCAATGATATCTGACATCAATGTGCTTTGTGCGAGAGTGATACATCGCATTCTTACTTAAATCCAATGCGCTTTGACTATCGCAATGGATAACGTACCTTTTCTGCTCAATTCCCAGTTGTTGAAGAAACCTCTTCAACCAAAGCATTTCCTTTCCTGCTTCAGTCATGGCAACATACTCAGCTTCAGTAGTTGATAAGGCCACACATTTCTGCAATTTGGATTGCCAAGATATAACTCCCCCTGCAAAGGTAAACACAAGTCCTGAAGTAGATTTTCTACTATCCAGGTCACCTGCCATATCTGCATCTATGTATCCTTCAAGAACTGGGTTAGGTATTCCAAAGCTCAAGCACATATTATAACTACCTTTCAGATATCTCAAGATCCACTTCACTGCTTCCCAATGCTCTTTTCCAGGATTGGAAAGATACCTGCTAACAACTCCGACCGCATGAGCTATATCTGGCCTCGTACAAACCACGGCATACATCAAACTCCCGACTGCTGAGGAGTATGGAATACCCGCCATAGCTTCTTTTTCTTCTTCACTTGTAGGACAATTTCTTTTGCTGAGTTTGAAGTGATTGGCCAACGGTGTACTAACTGGTTTAGTCGTCTTCATGTTGAATCTATCCAGAATCCGATTCACATACCGTTTCTGCGATAACCACAACCTCTTGGATTTTCGGTCTCGCATGATCTGCATGCCCAAAATCTGTTTTGCAGGGCCCAGATCTTTCATATAAAAAAACTTTGACAATTCCTTCTTCAAATCACCAATCAGCTTCGCATCCTGTCCCACTATCAACATATCATCTACATACAACAGAAGAATAATGAATTTATCACCTGGAAATGTCTTGACAAATACACAATGATCTGCATCAGTTTTGGCATATCGATGACTCACCATGAACGAGTCAATTTTCTTATACCACTATCTTGGAGCCTGTTTCAATCCATACAAGCTCTTCTTCAATCTGCAAACGATATGCTCCTTTCCAGTCTCCTCAAAACCTTCTGGTTGCTCCATGTAGATTTCTTCATCAAGGTCTCCATGAAGAAACGCAGTCTTTACATCTAGCTGTTCAAGCTCCAGATCAAAGCTAGCCACCAATCCGAGTATAACTCGAATAGAGCTCATCTTCACAATTGGAGAAAAGATTTCATCAAAATCTATTCCTCGCTTTTGTCCAAAACCTTTTACGACTAAGCGAGCCTTGTACTTCAACAACTTGTCACCATCTTTCTTAAGCTTGAACACCCATTTATTTTTCAAGGCTTTTCTGCCTTTAGGGAGCTTGACCAACTCATAAGTATCATTCTTCACCAGGGAATCCATTTCTTCTTGCATGACTTTCATCTACTGAGATTTATCTTTATGAGTCTGAACTTCTTCAAAGTTTTCTGGCTCCCCCTCTTCAGTGATGGTAATATATGTCGAACTAGGGTACTTTGTAGATGGCTGGTGTGGTCTACTTGATTTCCGATGCTGAGGTGGAGCTTTTGGGTTTTCTTACTCAACACCTTCATCATCACCATCTTCTATTGCTGGCTCATTATCAACCCTAAGTTCTCCGTCACACTCTCCCCCTACTATGGCATTTTTAGGAGGAACAATTGGTGTGAGATCAACCTTACCACCTGGTTCTTTGATTTTTGGTGAAGCAGAATCCGACATAGTTTCTTGCTCATGGAACACTACATCTCTGCTTCTAATAACTTTCTTATTTTCTGGATATCATAACCTGTAGCCAAATTCCTCATCTCCGTAGCCCAGAAATATGCAAGGATTGGCTCTATCATCAAGTTTTTGTCTTTGTTCCTTACTCACATGAGCAAAAGCTTTGCATCCAAACACTTTCAAATGAGAGTATTTAACATCATGTCCGGACCATACTCTCTCAGGGATATCGAAGCCCAAAGGAACAGATGGAGATCGGTTAATCAGGTAGCTTGCCGTTAGAACAGCTTCACCCCAGAATGGCTTAGGCAGTTTTGCCATTCTTAACATGCATCTTACTTTCTCCATAATGGTTCTGTTGATTCGTTCGACCACACCATTATGTTGTGGGGTTCCAGGTACCGTCTTCTCATGCCTGATGCCATGCTCAGCACAATAATTCTTGAATTCATGGGAAGTATATTCACCCCCATTATCCGTGCGAAGACACTTCAAAGGTTTACCAGCCTGTCTCTCCACCATTGCATGAAACCTTTTGAAGCATTGAAAAACCTGGTCCTTCGTTCTTAAGAAGTACACCCACAATTTTCGTGAAGCATCATCAATAAACGTCACGTAATATCTGCTACCACCAAGACTCTCCACTTCCATGGGTCCACATACATCAGAATGAACCATCTCCAAAATATTATCTTTCAGCTTCGACGTTTTGCTAAAAGACACTCTATGATGCTTGTCAAACAAACAGTGATCACAAGGATTTAGCTTTTTATTTTTGGCAAACGGGATAAGGAACTTTCTTGCCAAAATCTGCAATCCTTTTTCACTTATATGAGCCAATCTTTTGTGCTACAAATTTGGCGAAGCATCATCCTCGACTGCATTCAATCCGCCCTTGATCAGCTTCACTTGAGTTTTATACAATGTTGAATTTACTGTGCCTCTAGCAACCAACAACGATCCTTTGGTAAGCCTCCACTTGCCGTTACCAAAATGGCTATCGTAATCAGCTAGATCCAAAGCACGCACAGAGATCAAATTCAGACGCAGATCTGGCACATGACGCACATCTTTTAGTGTTATTGTGCATCATGTATTGGTTTGAATGCACACATCACCAATTCCCACAATATCTGTGATACTGCTATTGCCCATCTTTACTTTACCAAAGTCTCCTGCTTTGTACACAGTAAAGAAGTCCTTGTGAGAAGTTGCATGATAAGATGCTGCTGAGTCAATGACCCATTCATCACATGAGTCTGTAACTTGACACTCTTCTTCTTCTTCAACAGAGAGTACTACCACATCTCCAGTTATCACAGGGGATGCAGTATTTTCATCGTCATCCGATCTAGAGTTTCGTCAGTCTTTCTTCTCTCTGTTCTTCCAGACTTTACAGTTTCTTTTGATGTGCCCTTCTTCACCGCAGTGGTAACACTTAAATTTTCTTCTGGGCTGAGACTGTGACTTATCTCTGGATTTGTTACTTCGTCCTCTGCTCTTACTTCTCCCCCTGTTCTCTGTGACAAGGGCATGAGAACTGCTTGTCCCAGAGTCTTTTCTCCTTGTTTCTTCATTAAACATGCTGTCTTTGACTTGAGACAAAGTCAATTTTCCTTCAGGAGCAGAGTTGCTTAATGACACCACCAGAGTCTCCCAGCTATCTGGTAAAGAACTCAAAAGTAACAGTGCCTGCAATTCTTCATCAAGTTTTATCTCCATGGTAACTAGCTGGTTTACCATGTGTTAGAAATCATTCAAGTGTTCTGCAACTGATCTTCCATCATGATATTTTAAATTCACCAGCTTCCGAATAACGAAAGCTTTATTATGTGCAGTCTTTCTCTGATACATTTGTTCAATTTTGTTCCACAGAGTCTGGGCATTCGTCTCTGTGGCAACATGGTGGAATATGCTGATATCCACCCACTGCCTAATTAAACTGACGGCCTTCCGGTGTGTCTTTTTCCAATCTTCATCCTTCACGTCTTTTGGCTTTTGATCTCCTTTTTCCACAGGATCATACAAGTCCTTGTAGAAAAGTATGTCCTCCATTTTTTGCTTCCAAATGGAGTAGTTTGTTGCTGTCAGCTTCACCATGGTACCTACGTTCTCCTCCATTTAATTTACACTCGGTGATACAGAGCCCAACTTAAGCTCTGATACCACTTGTTGGGCTCAAATGCAGAAAAACTTGGACGTGTAAATTGACGTAAACTGGCAAGTAATAATTCAGATCTAATAAATAGATTTAGCAGCGCAGCGGTGTAACTTGTAAAGTGTGCACTGGAATACTTCCCAGGAAAGAGAGGTGGATCACAACAGATCACTTAAATACCAAGTCTTTCCTTAGCCAGAACCTTTCCAGTTACAACACTAATACAAAAAACACACTTATCCAGCAATCCAACAATCAGCCACGGAAGGATAACAGAAATAATTCTTTTCTGATGTGGAAGATCAGACTAAACTGCAACCACAGAGCATACTAAGAATTATTCTAACTGAATAAAATAAGCAGATAAAGAACACCAATATTTAACGTGGAAAACCTCCAATGTGGAAGAAAAACCACGGGACAAACTCCGAAAAAAATATTTCACTATATCTCGGGATATTTACAATATCCTTAAAACACTCTATCACACAAGAGATGTAAAATATAGTGTACTCAGTGAGACCCACTCCTATTCAAATATTACAAATTTTGTAATACCAAGAAGAAATAGAGATGATACCCACCCCAGTGTATTTTTCTCACACTCTTAGGATTTACTCAACACTCTATTTTTCTCTCACTAGAATTCTATCAATGCTTGATAAACACTCTTGCGATGCGCATACTCAATTTCATTCCTCACGGCTATTTATAGCCAAATAAAGTTACTATTCACTTATTAAAATATTATTTATTTGTTTAGGGAGTAAAAAAAAATGGCACCGAATCACCGAAATGTGCTGGACATCACACGTGTAAGTTCAAAACGCTATGAATAAAGTGATCTAATAAGAATAAGGTTCAAAGGCAAAGTTATTATATATAAGCACGACTAGAAATACGCTATTCTAAGACAAATTTTACAGATATATTTTATCTTTCTGTATTATAAATAGATTTACAGATAGTATGTCAAAAAAAAAATTATTTTTTTTTTTAGAAAATGTCTATAATACAAATTGATAAAATTTATCTATAAAATCTATCTATGAATAGCTTTTCATTTATTGTGTATTCTGTCTATATTTTAAAACATATTTATGACTTTTCATATAATTATTTAAAAAAAATTGTCTTTAACTGAATTTTATTAAGTTAGTTATAGACGAGAAAAATCTGTGTCTGTAATGTAATGTGCAAAATAAATCAAAATCATGCATTTCTTACTTCCTCCTCACTTTCCATTTTTCCTTGTCTCTCTCATCTCTCTCTACCATCTTGAATTCTTTGTTTATTATCAGTGGTTGAACCATCTATTTGAAAAATAAATTACACTATTGTATTCTTGATACAAAACTCTAACTTTTAATTGATTTAGTTTTTTTAATTTTTGATGTACAATAGAGACTTATAATTTTTAAGATAGAGTTGTAAAACTATATATTGTATTAATGGAGGATGAGCATAGAGGTCCTTCTCCGAACTTGATTATTATTCGATGTAGGATTGTTTGTGTTTGCGAAGATTATAGAATATGCATGTTGTAGAGTTACAAGGGAATGCAGACAAATTTAAGATTGTGATGTGTATGTTTATGATTTATTTATTAATATATTTTTACAAGGGAATGCATACTTATTTTTTATATTAGGTGTTAACATACGTAATTAAGGAAAATGTTCATACATTGGAGAGATTCTACTGAAATTTACATTAAAAATTTGTATAATATAAAATAAAAGATGTTTATACATTATTGTATGTTTGTATTAGGTTTGAATAAGGTATGGTAGGTAAAGGTAAGAATGGTGCTACTTAGTGTCCTGCTCATGGTAGCACTCCTCCATCAATCACTCCCTCTTTTACCTCCACACTAGTTGTAGTGCAAACCTACTTCCTAGTTTGGGAGACAGAAGCAATTCATAATGGTCCCTAACCCTGGATATGTGCCTCCTCCCTCTCTAGTACAATAGATTTCACAATCTGCACCACCAATTACATCTGCCTCATTGTCCCCTTCTACACAGTGCATAGGCGAGGGATCCACTACTATTGCATCTTCTTGTGAGCAACAGTTACAGGCCCAAACATCATCGAGGCTGCTTCCAAGTTTGAGATAGGATGGATCGACTTGGTAAGTTATTTACAAAATATGGCGCAAAACTTTATTTGATGTGAACATTATCCTTACTGTATTATTTTATTTGTGTTCAATTGGTATCCACAACAGAAGGGTATCCATCAAGTAACGAATACCATTAAAAAGATGTATAATGCGCCTACACCAATTTTGCTAAGGTACCTAAGGATACAAAGGTGAAGTGGTTCAAAGATTGGAAGGTAATAAACGTTAATTAATTTATTTTAAATCTGATTAGATCTCTATCTCTTATACCTGTAACGCCTTACATTTTATACTCCAAATATGTATAATAATTTAGTTTCATTTGAATAAATAAATATTTTTTCGTAAATTTTGATATGATAAAAATGAGAGAAATTTATAATCTTTTCCAAGATAGAAAGCTTTCAAAACTCTAGTAATAAAATGAAGCGAAGTAAGGTAAGAAATATTGAGAAAATACATATCATAATAATTTACAAACTGTTGCTCAAAAGATGTAGGATTTACATTAAATACATAACTGAGTTGAAATAAATCCTACAAGTGGTTACTATTAAACATCAAAAAGATCAAACTAAGAGTACAGAGCTAATCATCTCCACTAGTTCACCCCTTTATCTCTAATAAATTCTCAGCAATCAGTTTATCATCTTCTCCTAGGTAGGGATCCTCAGTTTATCATTTTCACGCTTAATGATAGAGACTAATTTGATAGAATGATTCTTCTTACTATACGCAATTTCTTTTTTAGTAAGACAATAGGACGTCTGCATTTTTTGAGCTCTCCGAAAAGTAGTTTTGCTATTGATGTTAACTCTAACTCCAGAACTAGATCTCGTTACAATGAAACTTAAAGCATGGGTGGTGGTTGGATGAACAGAATGTCCGAGTAAGGAGGACTAGCCAAGCTTCTGAACAAGCGAAGGAATGCCTAACCATCTGTGAGATCAGAGACTTTGAGAGGCTCCCAATCCTCTTTAACGCCACTCTTTCTAAGTCTCGTTTGATGAAATGAAGCTTACGATTCTCTTAGTGAGAAGTTCAGTTCTGCTTTAAGCCCAACAAGCGAAGCGGGCAAGAGAACTAGGCTTGGTATGGCTAGCTCTAAAGCAGGCCCTAAAAGTAGGCAACCATGAGAGGCCGGTGCGGAAGGCAGGTAATTGCTTACAGACAGACTCAATTTGTTAATAGCAGCTTACTCTCAAAGACCGTATTCTGCCAAATATGTTATTCATGATCCTTGAGGGTCTAATAGTCCCTTGATAGACATAAAATTTGAGAAAACAATTAACATGACCACTGAAGGGAAAATCAAAGGGGATGGTATAATTATAAACTATTTCTAAAGTTAACTCTTGCTTGTCTTCAGTATTTACATCAAACCAAAATTGGGCAATGTGTATGCAATGCCTAAAAACATAGTCTAGTCTACTCCGTGCAAAATAATCTCTTAGTCTAATCCTCTTTAGTGGATCAGTCATCTTAGTTCCTTGAAATATATTGTAAGGATGAGCTTCTACTCTATTATCAACAAAATATAGTATTATTTCAATTCATATATAAGCAGGGGATAATTCATAAAACCATATTCATCAACTATTAGTACAGCATATGCATATATATATATATATATATATATATATATATATATATATATATATATATATATATATCATAAATTAGCACACTGTTACAAATCTTTTTCAGAATAACTCATTACACTTCTCTTTTAATTTCGCACTCCCAGTGCACTATGATTACAGAATTACATTGTCTCCAGCATTTCACGCAGTCTTACATAACTAGGCAAATAGTCGTTGGTTAGTCCATGCACACGGATACAACGTATACAATAACGAGCCCCTTGGTAAATACATAGCAGGAGTCTAGTCAAGAAATGAATATGAGATCATGTGATGCATTCACTCTCAAAAAGAGTGTGTACACAAACTCAAATGTCGCTCACTACCCTACGTTTCTCCTAGATACCCATATCATCTCCAAACTCTATGCCCCCAATGTATTTCTGTAACTATTTACACTAGACTGAAACAACACTTTGTGTCAATCCATATTCTCTGGTCATCTCATCCTCACCATACAGTCTTAGATCGTACTTAATAAAGTACTTTCAAACTAAGTTCATTTTAATCACAGCCTAATATTGCAATTCTAATCACCAAGTTATTCTTAATAATATCATTAATCAATCATCATCATCCAACATCTTTCATAGATATACTTATACTCATTTAGACATTTCTAGACTCACAAGCATACTAGTACATCCAACACTTTGATATACATCACATATTTTCATCATTGTATCATATTCATGCAAACCAAACAATCAAACGGATATATCATTCTTTCTCACCACAAATAACAGGACTTATAATATATCTATCAATATAATAACTATACTACAGTGCTCTCATGAGCATAAAATATATTTTTTAATTGAAAGATAAAGTAGAGCTCCCTTCACCTTGAAATTAAGGTTCGGAGAGAGATTGATGAAGAGTATTACTCAAACACGAAAGTTTTCCCTTGAATTACTGAGATCAAATGCCTAAGCTTGAATTCGAAGAACAATCAATTTTGGAGGGGCTTATCAAAGCAAAGGAAATGGGATTTCAAAGAAAATAAGGGAAAAGAACTTGAATGTGAATTTTTCATGCTTTAAATCCCTTAAATACCCTCATACTTCACGCATTCTCGCTTGAGCAAGAAGTACCTCGCTGAGCAAAACATATATCGTCTGAGCAAGATATGTAGACAGTGGTCTCCCTAACTATTTTCTGATGCTCTCGTTTGAGCAAGCATATTCTCGCTTGAGTAAGAAAACATCCAGAGAATTTGACATTTTTCTTGTGAGTCATCGCTTGAGCAACTCATCTTTCCTGGGCAAGATCCTATCTCGCTTGAACAAGATCACTATTGCCTAGGCAAGAGGACAGTTGGGTCAAGTCTATTATGTCTTGCTTAAGCAAGACTAATCTCACTTGAGCGAGAAAGCTCTAGAGAACTTCGTTCAGACTGACTTTATCTTGCTTGAGCAAAACAAAGCTCGCTTGAGCAAGAAACTCTACGCTGGAACTCTATCAAATACTTAATGATTCAGTCCAAAATACCTTCTATCATTATCTAATATCAAAGAAATTCATCAAATCAATAAATAAATAAAAAGATGTTGCAGTATCTGTATTAATTATTTCTATTTATGTAGAGCAACTTTTCCATTCTTCCAAGACGAGAAGATGATTTTCAAGGCCTGGAAGAGTCACACTTCAAAGTGACTAATAGAGATGTACATTGAGGCCCGTTAGGACTCATTATCTGCAGATTGGATAGCATCCACTTCCTTCATCTCTTGTAGGAGTATTGTCGTATGGGAGAGTTTAAAATTCTCTCCATAGAGAATAAGACAAACAAGGTATCCAATAAAGGAAATCACTGCATACTGGTAACTTTACGACATTGGCTGACATTAAGGCCAACTTGGTAAGTGATTTTCAATTTTGTTTTAAATTGTATGTTATTTAATTTATCAATTGAATTTGAGAAGTATATTAATTGGAATTGCAGGAGAAGTTGTTGAATAGTCTACCTACGCATTAAGAGGTGTTCAAGGAGACATATACTCACAAGAAAGACAAAACGCAATATGTTGATACACGATCGCAAGCTATATATATAAGTATAGTTACTGACATCATATTTTTTATTAAATATTTAAAAAATATTTCTCAAGGCTAATATATAATTATTTGTACTAAATTATATAATGACTATGTTCAAATTTGGAGGCTACATCTACTGAGAACAAAGAGTCCATTAATGAGGATGCAATGTGGTCAAATATAATGGGCAGCCTTTATAAAGGCTGCATTTATAGCTTGGGAAACCGCTTTGTAAAGAGATTCAATGTTAGGTTGGAAAGATTATTAATTTATTCTAGTATATTATCAAAAGTGAGCAGTTGCACTTGCATATCTACCCATGTCAGGTTTGGTTTGTCAAACAATTGAACAACAATGGAGTTGTATTCATTGTCAAGAACTGCAAGTGTTTGAGTGATTAATCCAAGGTGCAAACTAAGCATCTTGCAAAAGCAAGACTGTTAACTATCTCTTTTATTTTATTGAGATGTTCCTTTATTTTTATTTTGTTTTTCCTCATCCTATAAAATTTAGCTTTCAAAAAGGTTATCTTGGATCTTGAGTGTACTCCAATTATACATCTTTCATTTTTATTGAGATGCTCTATTTCCTTTTAGCAATAAAAAAGCAAGAGATTTTCACAACTTATAATTTCCTCTATCCAACTTAATAGACCAAAGCATTGATAAAAGAGTCTTATGAGTGTTAGATTTATAATTCATCATGGAAAAGGCTGATTTTGCCATGAAAAAAAAATTGAATGGAATTGGTATGTATTATTGATACCAAGAAAGAATAAGAAGATGAAATAGGCATGTCTATTATCTAAGAGACTTACATCTTATATAAGGAACAAAAAGGTCATAAACCAGATATTACTAGATTACCTAACATAACAAAATAAACAATAATTGGAAAACTAACTATCCAATATATTTCTATCTAAGACATATTTTATATTTCAGTTATCTTAATTTTTAATAACTAAAAAGTTATAAAGTCATGTAAGTTCTTATCAAAACAAAAGCAACACATCATTAAACTAAAGCATAAAAGAAAATAGTTCAACACTTCAACTATAAACATCTAACAAATTATTCAAGTTTTGATCACAATAATCATCATCCATATTTTTTCATCTTTATCATTTTCCATAACATTTCCACCTTCACTAATGTCAAGCTCATCTAAATTAGGAATCTTCAAATCACAAAAGATGTTGAGATGTCAAGTCAACATCATCGTCAACATCTTTTTTCTATTGAAAGCAAGTTTGATTTGTTTCAAAGATCTAAATTCATATCCAAATACAAATTTTTAGCATTCTCCACTTCCAATCATCATTAGAGAAAAGATTTTCCACATCATAATCATTTTCTCTCCTAAATTGCTTTTCCTTGCCTAACTTAGAGTTAGTCATCACAAAGACAACATCATTTATTGTCTTTTGCTTCAAACAGTTCCTTCTCTTAGTGTAGAATTAAATAAAAAATAAATCAATTAACACCTACTAAATAATTTTATGAATGAAGTATATTATAAATTTTAAACTTGTATCATCTCAAATGTACTCCAATTATGTTGATAACCAGAGGAATTGCATGTCAAGTTTAATACACAAATAGCAAACTGTTGCAACCCTGTAATACTAATCATCATAAGATTATACCATTGGGCTATAGTTATTTTTAAATGCAACAATGACTGCAAGACTACCAAAAAGTAGTTTAGATTTATTTTTAAAATCTTGAGGGTGAAAATCAATCGTACTTATTTCTTTAATATCTCCAACCATCCCTTGTAAACAATCATAAAGTTTATGGTTCACTATAAAATCAACTTTAAAGTTGGGACTATAGTGTAAAATAGGATTAAGATAAAAACTTGCAGCATGCAAGGACCTGTGTAATTAGTTGTCTCATTTCTCATCAATGACACCGTATATTAGCTTATAACTAAACAACAACAATCATAACAACAACCACTAAGCATTATCCCACTAGGCAAGGTTGGCTACATGGATTACATAACGTCATTGAGCTCAGTCAAAGACTAAAATTTTAGAAATTTGATAAATCAAAATTTCTCTTTTAATAATTTCTTCTAAGGTTCTTTTGAGTCTCTCTTGATCCCTTTTTATCAGACTAAAAATCATGCAACACGTGACCAAATCACCTTAGACAATTTTTAATCTTTTTCATTGTAGGCAACTCCAATATTCTCATATATATTGTCATTTTTTTATCATGTCCTTTTTCGTGCGACCACTCATCTATCTTAACATTCTCATCGCTGCTACTCCTACTTCTCATGTTGTTCATTTAAAGCCTAACATTCACTACCATATTAGCTTATAATTAGAGAGAGAGAGAGAGAGAGAATTTAATGTTTTTAAAAAATGACTTTAAAATTAAACTTAAAATTTTAGAAAATAATTTATCTGTTTTTAACACCATTGCAAGCACATTGTATCATCTCCTTAGCTTGATCCATTTCATCATTAATAAATAACTTAGCTTTATGCCTTTATCCATTTCATCATAAATAAATAATTTGGTTGCTTCTCATCTAAATCCACTTATATCAAAATACATTGATCAAAGTATAAGCATCTTTAAAACAAATCACAATATATTTTTAAAACTTATTATTATTAATTACATTTTCAATGACCTTCCCATCCTTACCCTTTGCAAATTGACTATATTAGCATTTTTCATATGAGAATAATCTTATCAAGGCTTTCTTGTTATCAATCAAACAATCCAAAGTATAGATGTAACAAAACATGTAGCTACAAGTTTGATCAAATTTATTTATTTAGTAAAGTGATGTAATAAAGAAATGAAACCACTCTTTGAGTAAATGAAGAATGTAATCTTTTTACCGTGTGCAATTGTTTATTTTGGTATTAGAATTTTATTTTCGAAATCTTCCGACATTAGATTAATGTAATGGGCTATGTAATGCATCTAATATATCTTTTTCCTCTTCTTCATCAACTTTTCTTCAACTGCTTTGTAGTTTGTTGCATTATCTATGATAATTTGGATGACATTTTTAGTAATATCATTTATCACCTTGAATACTTTGGTAAGTTGTTTAAGATATGTGAAATGTATCAATAAACTTCAAGAAAATAGTTCTTTTAAAACTATTTACCAAAAAGTTTATAGTATAATCGTCTTCTCTTATTAGTCCACCGTTCTGTCATAAGAGTTCCAATAGACTTTTGCTACTCTAAAGCTTGCTTAGTAAAATCAAGCTTTTACTTCAAATATTTGCCTCTAATTCATGGTAGGAAGGTGGTTTAAATCCTTTATCACCATTCTTCACTAAAGAAGGATGAAGCAGAACACCTAATGTTGGTAACGAAGAAGAACGAAGCAACACACAATAACAAGAGAATAAACGCAACACGCAAAGCCGGCAGAGTCATGAAGCCAATCATTTTCGAGAGAGAATATTAGAGGAGATCGTGAGAAGAGAGGTAAGCAACATGTAAACCTTTGTTTCAAAAAACTTAAAAAATTAGGAGTTTTTTTTTTATATTTGAGTCTGCAACCCAACCCACTTTGCACGCAGGTTAAACGATCCACCACTCTCAAGGAGAAATCATTGGAAAAGCGTTGAACCATGCAATTCAACACTCAAATGCACAATTTTGACATCTTTTAATAAATACTTTATAGTCAAATAATTTATGATGTTAAGAGTAACATCACAAATTTTTAATTAAAATAAAAACACTAATGATTCATAATTCTTAAATGTAGTGAAAATAATAAAAAAATATTATTATTTTTCTAATCAGTGTAGTATATTACTAAAACCAATTCAAACAATTGAAAAGACAGAAATTAGAGGTATTCCCAAGAATTTGAGAAAAATCCCATTTATGTCTCAATCCAATAAGGTATGAACAGAATGCCAAAGATGCCAATCATTTAGAAGTACCATGCTTTGAAGTGTAAGAAAGAGGTCGCCCAGCAAACAACTTATATTTATGAAGTGAATTCAACTTCAAATTTATAATAGACTGTACAAGTCATGCTACACCGTACACTGATGAATAGGAATTTTAAAAACTAAATCAAATACAGTGGCTGCTAGCGCCTAGCAACAAATAAACCAGACACAATATGGATAACATGCATATGCACACTTGCTCCCGTCTAAGTTGAAGAAATTTCTTTTACAAATTGAAACATACGTACGACTGTTACAACTCTGTCTCAGTACGTGTGGTAGGTAGCAATCTTCTGGATCCTCAGTATAAATTATGGAAGCCTTCACAACATTAAGCATCATAGTGAACCAAAAATTAAGGTGATAACTTTTAGCATGCTCTCAGGATAAGAGATTGGCATGCAATCCATAGCGCATTCCCTATCAACCATCCATCTCAATATCACAAGGTTTGCTTTCTTGATCAACTGGTGAACTGACAGATCCCAACAGATCATCAATCCTGAGGGGGGAGTGTCTAACACTGTATTGGAACATAACCTGAAAGTGCAAAATTGCAGCATGATTATAAACTAAAACCCCAAAAACAATGAATGAACACTACGGGAAAGTCTTCTTCCGACAACCTGTAAATGGCAATACAGAAAAATCACAAGGCACTTGCGTAATAGAATAATGATAATATGAAGAAAGGAGACGAAAAAGAGGTAAAACCAAATATAAACTAAACCATTAAACAATTCACTACTCATAAAGCATCTAAAATAAGATACATGCTAATTTTTTTTTCATAAAGGAAAATACCCAACAATACTAATGGTATTAATAATGGAAACTTAAAACAGCAGCCTCAAATGAAAACATTCCTCAAATTACCAAAACCCCAAATCCTTGAGCCAACAATAGTCACCATTAAGCACTTATTATTATTGGGAACGTAGTAAGTACAATTTCTACCTAAAACTCAAATGTTACATCTAATCCTACTACAATTTTATCTGACAAAACTACCAATTTGATCCTCTAAAGATTTTGATACCAACAACAAAAAATAATATCAGAATAGTTCCTCGGTCAAGCAAAGCTACCGCTCAACATAATACAGATCAATGTGATGAAGTCAATTTAATCTTTGAAAGGCATATCTAATGTTAAAATATTTCAATTGATGTCAAGGGACTTTCAGGGCAGCTAAATTGGTAGTTCAATAAATTATATTCCCTCAAAATTGTTTCCATTAACTTTGTCACATTTTCCACATTGATATGCAATCCATCTAGAGTAAAATGTTAGTGTTTAAATGAGACAAGTTGCAGATACTTTAATAGAGGTTCAGTGGAACGTTCCCTTACAACCTTAGAGAAACTATCAGCAGAGGCACGAGCTCGATTGGCCTGGCCAAGATAATTTAGATCAGCATTCTCAAGCTTCCCATCCATCAAAACCAATCCTCCCTCTCCAATTGTAAACCGTAGAAGACATCCTGAATGCAGCCCTGACTGCAAAATTGAAGAAAGTCACATAAGAATTATTTGGTAAAAGATAAAAAAAAATAAAAGTGGGTTTGATGCCAAAGATGTAAGCTTGTTTAATGCCAAATTTCATGACAGACAGCCAATCATACTATCCCATCCAGAACAAAATTTCTCAGACAACCATTTCTATCAAACTAGTGCTGTAAAAAAATAAAATTCCTAGAAACAATGTAAGATTGTATATATTGGCAGAAAGTTTCAGTTGGCTGAGGCTGCTAAGCATGCTAATTAAATTAAGCATCAGATGCCAATTTTCAATTATATAGAAACCTCTTTCAAACAAACCTGTTCTGTAAAACTTCCATCTAAACAGCCAAAAACCACTGGAGGATCATCAGAGGTAGTCAGTTTTCCATCTTCTTGAAACTCCAAAACCACCTGGTTTGGAAAGCCAGAGAAACTGATTAAGCAATATCACATATGTAGATTAAATAGTAAATATATAAAACATGAATAAATTAATCGACTTGGACTTCAAGCATTTTTAAAGTTGTAAATGAGTCATTCATGGGATAGGATCACTTAACACTAAGTGTTAAACTTTGTAAAAAGTAAATTTTATCAATCCAACCGTTAGATTTGAAGTCCTCAAAAAATAAATCGTCTACAAAATTTCATACAATTTAAAATAAATCAATATTTCATTACACCATTTTATTTTACAATATAATATGTTATTTAAAATATAAGTAAATATCTACAAACAAATTACATATTTACAAATGCCTAAATCTTCTAAAATTTGATATGATAGTATCACATAATTCAACATTTGGATTGATAAATTTTTATTTTTTTATTTTTTGTAAGAAGTTATTGAAATTTTCATTTTATAAAGGCTGACACCTAGTGTCAATCAATCTTATTCCTTCACACACACCCGTCCATAAGGCTTACTCCATTGTAGGGTGGTGGGTCTTGGGAGGATCACTTGTAACTCTCTGGCTATGCTAAGGCTAACTCTCAAATTTTATGTGGTTAGTTTCTGTATAACTACTTCTGCAACCACTTCTGAAATAAAATGGTAATGTTTCCTTAATTAATCTTTCAGACCTTTGTTATAATTTCCAAAACTTTGACTCACCAAAATATCTAGAGACACAATCAAGCAAATAAACATTTAATGAAAAAAGGGCCACCTAGTGCACACAGGTCCCACCTAGTTAGATCTAGAGAAGATAGAAGTATGAAACCTTATCCCTACAAAGCAAAGAGACTGTTTCCAAGATTAGAACTCATGCCCTTCATGTCACAACTTCACAAAATTAAATCCAAATTTTGTAAAGCAAAGCAATCAAATCATATAAAATGATAATATACGAGCGAATATTGGAGTAGCACTTATAGTAAAAAAGATGATTGAAAATCGTCTAAAGTGGATTGGTCTACATGACGCTATACTCTAGTAAAGAAGAGTCACGAGAGACCCAAAAAAACCTTAGATGAAGTTATTAAAAGAGACCTTTTGATTAACCAAATTTTTAAAAATTTAATTTTTTACCATGTTCAATGGCATCGTGTGATCCATGTAATCGACCTTACCTAATGAGATAAGACTTGGTTGTTGTTGTTGTAAGACAATCATATAATTGGTTTTTCATCTGATATTTAATCATGCAAAATTGAATGTGCACTGCAGAAAATTTTCTCAATTTATACCTTAGGAAACTAAGTACAAAAATGTCAAACAAAAATTACAATAATAATGAATGTAATTATGCTTTTTATCTTTCGGATTGTAAAATCTGAATAAAATTTTGAGATTCTAACAACTGTTGGTACATCCATTATAAGTTTATTAAGGATCATCATCAATGCAACATATTTAAAAGGCATAACAGCCAATGTTTAACACTCATATCATATGTTCACAACGTAATGGTAACTTCAGTTCTAAAATGAAGAAAAGAGGGAAGAGAGGTCAACTTTAAACAACTTGAACTTAGAAGATCGCTATAGGTTGCTATGACGTGTGGGTGAGTTTCTGTGTTTTCTGTAGTATTAAGATATAGTTCAATTTCAACAAACAAGATGCCATAAAAAAATGCCTAAGAAGGGGAACTAACAGTCCTACTCCTATATACACTGTTCAATGACAAGGGCTTGAAATCTGCAAAAGCAAATGACTGAAATATATAAAGTAAAGAAAAGGCAAGGAAAAGAAAGCAGTGAGAAGATGCAAAAGAAGGGAAAGCACCTGCTGTTGGTTTGGAACCTGTCCTTTACTGTCTGTGTCCATAACATATTGACTACAGTTTTCATCCTTCCAAACTAACGCTAATGGCGTAATTCCTGCCTCGTAGTGCGCATGCCTAACAAAATAACAAATCAAAAGTAACAAACATAATATGAGCGTGAAAATGAAAATAACAAGCAGATTTAAAGAACAAAAGAATCTCATTAGACACAACAAGTACTACAGGATAAAAGAACCAACACTTGGGTTGAAAGGACTACAGTTCTTAACAATTACACAAAACAATCCATTTGAAGGCATTTCACAGAGGTTGTCACAATGCATAACATAATAATTAACTTTATGACAAATCACGCAACAAAAGAAAGAGTTATTAGTAACTTGTTATAAAATAGAAGACCATCTTTGACATAAGGCAGCGGTGCCGTATAAGCCGCATGGAGGCCGTTCCGGTCACAACCATATACCGGAACCAAACTGAACTTGTACTTGTGATAATGCGAGGGAGGGTCACAAGCACCAGTCTCTGCGAGCTTGGAGTTCAACCAGAAGAACCTGAACTCCGCAGTGCAATCATACAACGAATATCCCCGCCAACAAACCATGTCAATAACATAGTAAGTTTGATCCATCTGCATTAACAAAAATCACACACAACACAAGTCACCAAACAAAACCACCAACGTTAAAAAACCACACCAAGGAAAATAGTAACCTCGTGAAAGATGCAGTCCAATATAGAGTAAGACTGAGAAGAACCAGAGGAAGAGTCCTTCTTCCTTGCCCCATTCGGCAACGCAGAGGGAAAACGGTGCAGAATGGAACCGTTACGCAAACGGCTTATAGTCGTTCCATTACACGAAACGACAAAACAGCGTTTACCCGAGGGACGAGCGAAAACAAACCTGAAAACGATAGAAACTAATTTAAGTGGGATTTGCGAAGCAAAGAGGTTAGAGAGAATTGAAGAAAGGATAAGGACCAGTCTTGTGAGAGGTTGTTGGGAATGTCGATCATCCATTCGGGGAGCATGAGCTGTTTGGCGAACCATTTGCGAGCCTCTGAGGGTTTCAGCTTCGAGGCCTCGAGAACGTCGAGGTCCGTGTGCGAAGGTTCGGGGGTTTCGGTGGGTTCAGGTTCTGGTTCGGGGAGGTTGGTGTGGGGGGTTTGGGATGGAAGATTGAAGGCGGTGGAGACTAAGAAGCGGGCGTGATGCTGAGCGTCCCGGCGATTCTGTGCTTGGCGGAGCAAAGACTGTTCCCTGCGCCTCTCTTGATCGGAGATCGCCGGTCGCTTGAACGGACGGCGGAGATCGTGCGGTGCCATGAAAGAGTCACAGTTTGAGTGTTACAATCAGAAGAGAGTTTATTATATTCAGTTCAGCGCGTTCACCGTCGAGCTCAAAGTTGTTTCTTTCTATTTGCTAGAAGAAGTTGTTATTTCGATTCGAAACATTTCGCAGGGAGGGAGACATGAGTCGAAAATGGATGGGCTCAATAAAGGGCCACCTTCTTTGCCCTAAATTACGGGCCTTAATAAATTTCCCTATTTTACCAGTCCAGTTACAAAGGAGTCGGCATGAATTCTTTTTTCCAAAGACCAAAGGTACATATTTCAATTAAAAATTATCCACCAAAAAATAAAGAATAATTTTCTTTTGTTATTCATCGGGAGCACTGACTAAGGCCCCAAAAAATCTAGTTAATAAGGTGAGAAAAAGCAAAATTATATATTTTTTCTCTAAAAATTGGAACAAGAGTAAAAAAAAAAGATACAATAGGATAGAATCCTAAACTATGATTATGAACAATACTAATAAGATAAGTTGCACTCCTGTTTGCTTCTCTAAAGATATGGCAGATGCCATTATATTAGATATCTTGGCAAAGTTACAAATGTCTCCAACAAAAGAAAAATAATCATCAGAGGTGTCATAGCTCATCTCAGCAAAATGTATCGCTATCTTAGAATTCATCTCAATCACAACCCGTTGGAGATTGTGAACCTTGATGAGTTTGAGGCATTCAAGTAAGCTCTAAAGTTCTGCTTTAATTGCAGAGCATGTACCAATCTTGCAAACAAACCCAAACACAAATCTACCTTGATCATCACGAATAACTCCTCCACAAGTAGCTTCAAGAGGAGTATTAGAGATCGAACCTTCAATATTGAGACTCCAAGAGATAAGGTCTCAGCTTTGGAGGATCTTTTCAAGATCCTTTTAGAGGAACTATTGAGAAGATGGCTCAACATTGCATATTCTATAAATTGACGAATGATGTTCTGGGGGACGGAAGGAGAAGACTTGAATATGCGATCATTCCTAGCATTCTAAAGCTACTAAGCAATCACGCCAAATAGCATGCTCCAATGCGATTCTTGCATTTTGATGCTCCCATTGAGATTAGCTTTCAGCCATCTATGAAGTCCAAGGCTAAAGAATGACGCCAAAGAATCCTGCAAAACAAAAGAAGACCAAACAATATTAGCAAAGAGGCAATCATTGAGAACATGCATTATCGTCTTAGTGGCATTATGACAATAGTCGCAACTATCATCCGCAGAGAAGTGACACTTCTTCCTCTTCTTATTAGTAAGGAGTCAGCTCTTTCCAAAGGAATGTCTTGATCTTCTAAAGGCCTTCCCAAACTCAAACATTGTTGAAGATATTATCTGGGGCATTATCTTCCTTAAAGCCAAGAAAGGAATTATAAGCAGACTTAAAAGAGAATTACTCATTACTTGTGAGGGGACTAAGAAGGGAAATCTTTGCCTTTGGAGGGATGAGGCAGAAGATAGCTAGCAATCAAAGATATAGTTTTCGAATTGACATGTTGACCCATAAGATTCTAATTCCAAGAATCATTGAGAGAATAAGTAGCAACAAGAATATCCCGCATATCATGAGGAATACCGATATGAGACAAGTCTTCCAAGGTGAGATCATTAGTAACCCATTTATTAGACCAGAATTTTGTAGTTTGACCATCCCCAATGTTCCACTTAACATTAGAGATCATATGAGGCCAAGCCTTATAAATCCCTCTCCAAGTAGGTGAAGCATTAAGGATCATAACTAGATCTGCATCTATATTTATGCCGAAGGACCTTAGCCCAAAGAGAGTCAGGATTGGTGATGATCCTCCAATCTACCTTCACCATAGACACCAAATTAACATTTCTAAGCTTCCTAAAGCCAAGTCCACCCTTATCCTTGGGAGAGAAGATGGAATCCCAAGATATAAGATGACACTTTCTCTTCTTATTTGCAGAGTCCCATATAAAATTCTGACACAACTTATCCACTTCATCACAGATGCTGAGAGAAATGAGGTGTGTTTGCTTGACATACGCCAGGATACTAGAAATGGAAGATTGGGTGAGAGTGATACGACCAGCCATAGACAGCGGATGAATTTTCCAATTAGAGAGCTTTTTTTCGAATCTTGTCTAGGATAAAAGAGTAGGCATGCTTGTTGGGACGAACCATATGGATAGGAGTCCCTAGGTAGGTATCCAACTCTATACTAATAGTAAAACCAAGCTGACTGCCAAGAGAATGAGTCATTTGATTGTTGACATTTAGGGAGAAAACCATTTTAGACTTGTTATTGCTCATAAAGATGTTAGAAGCCAAACTGAAATTATCAATCTTTAAGTTGAACTTGGTCTTTAGAAGCCTCTGATATAAGAATGATGTCATCTACAAAGAAAATATGAGTTAAGTGAAGACCATTTCTACCAAAAGAATAGGGGTCTCCAGTTATTATTAAAAACAACAAAAGTAATAGCATGTACAAGACGCTCAAGGCACAAAATAATTAAGTAGGGTGAGAGACGGTCTCCTTGACGAAGTCCCCTAGAGGAGGTGAAAATCTCATAGGTGTTTCCATTCCAGTTCAAAGCAAAAGAAGAGGAAGTGATGCAGCAGCTCATAACCATATCGGAGAAAAAGCCTCCAAGACTGGCTTTGATAAGGGTATCTTGCACAAAGTCCCATCTTAACTTGTCATAAACCTTTTCTAGGTCAAGCTTAAGAACCATATATCCCTTATAACCTTCAAGAGAGTGCATACTATGAACAGCTTCTTGAAGAATGATGATATTGTAAATGCCTTGCCTCCCTAGGACGAAGCTACTTTGGTTAGGAGAAACTAGCTCTAGCATAAGATGTTTTAGTCTCTGAATGAGAAGCTTGGTGATGATTTTGTAGTTCATATTGCACAAAGAGATGGCCTAAAATTACTGATATGTTTAGGAGTGTCCATCTTCAAAATAAGAGTAATTAGGGTGTGATTGACCTTTTTAATTCGAGATGGAGGAGTAAAGATACTTTGAACAAAGCCTGTGATCATGGGATGAAGATATTCTCATAGGAATTTGAAGAATAAAGCATGTAGACCATCAACACCTACCCGCAGACTTGTAGCTCCCCGTACTAAAGAAAAATTACCAAATCTCGTCAAGATTTGCTACAACATGCAATCTTTGAATGAGTGAAGCCTAAACCTATAAAAAAAAGGTTAGGAGCATCAAACATAAAAAAAAAATATTATTAAGAGCAAAAAGGTTCTTATAAAAATTAACTCTCATAAAAGAATAAAAATTTACTTCGTGACCAAAAATAAATAAAAATTACTTCTTGTTGACAAAAAATAAAATAAAAAAACTTATTTTTTGACCTAAAATGTTTATTTAGACCAAAATAAATAAATAACCTAATTAAATATTTATTTAATTAATCTTAATTATATAAAAAGTTAGCACTGTAAATATAATTATAAAATATATTAAGTTAATAAGTGATAAAAAAAATATTTTAAAACACTTAAAAAATTATATATATCATATTTTTTTCTAAACGTGATATCAATATATTTTTGTTATATATATATTACAAATTCACGTTAAAACATAAAAAGAAAAAGTGTTGCTCTTCAAATACAAAAAATTATTAACTTTAACTCTTGAATTAAATTAACTAATAATAATAAATTTTTATTAAAAATTAATTATATTTTTGTTTTATATATATATATATATATATATATATATATATATATATATTACAAATTCACGTTTAAGCATAAAATGAAAAAGCGTTGCTTTTCAAATACAAAAAATTATTAACTTTAACTCTTGAATTAAATTAACTAATAATAATAAATTTTTATTAAAAAAATATTTATTAGATGTTTATATATTTAATATAATAAATATTTTTTAGTAAAAATGTATTATTTCTTAATCTTTAACTCAATTTAATAATTAAAATTAACAAAAAATTTTAAAAAAAAGTGTCTAAATTAAAAAAAAAATAAAGCAAAACTATATGAATTGAATAATTTCATTAATTTCAAACTTTAAAATAAATTATAAATATTTAAAAATAATGATTTTCTAGTTAAAATTTATTATATTAAAAATAAAAAAGATATTTTTTTGAATAAAATAGTGGAGGTAGTTAAATTCATCTGATTAACAATTTTCTTGAATTAACATACCAACTGTTTAATTATAAATGTGTAAGCTATAATTTGGATTGTGTGTGTGAGGAAGGAAGACAGTGGTTTGGGGTGGGAATGGAGGAAACGGTATGGAGTCATTTACCAGTTCTGGTAAGAGCCAATTCCAAGGAATCCATTGAATACATTCTTCAAACCCTTTGGAGAACCCGAAAGAGCGGTCTTCACTCTACTGATCGACGCATGATTCAAGAAATGCTCCAACTCCAAAATGAATCCGACCTCGACCCACTTCTCGTTTGCCTCCGAACCTTAATCAGAAGGTGTGTTTATGAGAACACTTGCAAGGACGATATTCCCAAGCTGTTTCCCAGTGAAGTTCTCCCCGAATTGCAAAAACTGTTGACACTTTTGCTGCACAAGTTTCAGTCAGAGTGGCAAGACGACGTCCTCAAAGATCAGGTCAACTATTTTACTGTTAATTGTGAGCTCCATTGGAATACCTTAATCTCATTATTGTTTTTATTTTCAGAATATTGTTCCCCGGTTAAAGGCAATGACTTGGAATATGGCGAATCTGGATAAAGAATCACCTGACCCTGCTGCTGTTATTAATTTGAAGGTAAATAGGGAATACGAAATACCGTCTCTTATTATGCTGTACTTGCTTTTTTTAAAAATAAACGACAAGTAAGTAACAGATGTCGATATCAATTAAGTGTTTTCACTTTTAACCTGTATTGATTCATGTTTGAATGAGTATGATTTCAACGCTATTAATTGTAGCTTCTGCGTTGGATTCACGTTTACAGATTTTTCAACGTAATACCAAACACGCACAAATCCATGTGTATGTGTTTTGTATTTGTATGTAAAATGATCAAATGTGGTTTTATGTGAATATATAGTTTTGAATGCTTCCTTTTCAGCTTCAAAATGATACTCAATTTCACGCGGGAGAGATGGATGTGAAGTTCCAGTTGGCTACAGATTCTCTAGGGACGATGCTGAAAGCGATGCACAGTATTAGAGACCAGTTTTCAACCATGGTAAACATTTTCTAATTATAGTTTGGATGTGAAGTTTTTTCTTTTATCCAGGTTGAATTGGAATATAAATTTTATGCTTATATTGGCTGTGCGATTTTCTAAGAGATTGTTATATGTTGTCAGGATGAGGCACCAAATGGGCGTTAATACCAGTAAATCAATGGAGTTTCTGACATGATGTCTCACAATGAATGGTATGCTTGACTAAATTGCAGCCTGTTGCTTCTGGATTTATCCAGAATGTCTCTTAGTGAACAAAGTTGGCAAATTTTAACGGGCAATGTTTTTGAAATTTTATGTTTTTGAAATTTTAACTTGAGCTTGGCCTGTGATTTGATCGGTAGTTTACTTCAGTTTTCTTCATACGCCTATCTGATATATGGTAGTCATGCAAGTATAAGAGAATGAGATAGGGTATTGATTTTCCTTGTTTGTTTGAATAGGAGAGTTTAGCTAATTATAATTCAATTAATTGGTCAGGTTTCAATAAAGCTTTATCCTACTAGATGGAGAAGGTGAGAAATCAATCCAGTGTTTCATATTTGAAGTTTTCTTTCTATGGGGCATGGGTGGGTGGGAGACTGGGTGGGTTTGTATATTTTGGGGGAGGAGTGGGGGCGGCGACCATATTTGTTGGTGTCAATTAAGAAAATAGAGCAAATGAAATGGATGCTTGTTGTGTTGATGTTCTTTGCTTACTTAAGAGACGGATCTGTGCTTTGCTGAAACCTAAATTTATGAGGCTTTTCCCTAAAATCTGCGTGTTTTATATTTGCTAGAATTGAAAGGAGATGAGGAAATAATTTAAAATTAACCATAAAAGTCCTTCCTATTCTTTTTTGCACGGAGCAGTTTTCAATTCAGTTTGTGAACTGATTACTAAAATAATCTGAATTCAATTTCATATCAAGTTTCTGCTTGAGTAATTGAGTTACTCTGAAATCTTTTTGTTTCTTTTTCTTCTTTCTAAGGTTGGATTGTTGCTCCATCTTGGAGCTCAACAAAAACACATGCAAAATTTTGAGTATACATAATTTTATGTAATAAAGTTGACAATTCTGAGGGGTGAACCTTGGTGCAATGGTAAGTTTCATGGTTCAAATCTTGGAAACAACCCCTCCGCTCGTGGGGTAAAGGTTGCTACACTCCCCAAACCCCACCAGGTGGGAACCAGGGGCACTGGGCCACCCATTTTTTATTCACAATTCTCTAATTTGTCACTTTTGTAATTTTTTTTTAGTAGCTCATGGCACAATGTAATGTTAGTCAAATATTGCGGTTTAAGTATAATGTTATGTCTGATACATGATGGTGATTTCAGTTTGATCTGAGTTTGGATTTTTATTTTTTTGTTGTTTTTGGGTATGGCAGGAGGACATAGATGACATGCCCAGCAATCGAATTTGTGTGAACCTTTTTGGTGGGGAGTTGTGGTATCATTCGGGCCACAGCCTTATCTGGCGGGATCATTTGAGTAGTTTGGTATTCTTGGGGGAAAAAAGCTGTTAATAGTCACGCTTTTTAGTTCAGAAAACTCAAATGCAACAATTTTGTAAAATTTATAGTATAATGGATGGAGCTGTTTTCTTTTCCATTTAAACACTCTATTTCTCTTGATTTTCTGTTTGTTTCCTCAAGTGAACTGGTGCAAACATGATGTTTGCGTTCCCTTTATGGATTAGTTTGCAGGTGCAAAATCCCAATAGATTGGATTACTGGTTTGAAACTTCTAACTTAAGTTACAAATGTTCGAAACAAACTATCAAGTACGAATTCCCAACTTATTACACATTGATGCAATTTTCACCTTCGATTACGGTTGTTCCAAACACGACAAATAAAAACAACATACCCAGTAATTATTGTGGTTCTGTTAAGCTCCTTGGCTCTTTATTGCATAGTAGTATCTCAAGGCATAATGTGATTAAGGATCAACTTGTTCAAAAGAAAATGTGTCCATTATTATTACATCAGAATTTGTACAAAATATAACTTTCACTAGTTTTACGTACAAGAGAGCAACTTCCCAAGTGCAAATTGCTTATGTTACAAAGACCCTAAGATTCTAAGACCATGTTATCAGCTCTGATGAGAAACAAAACAATTTGTTATACTAAAAAAGCTGATGGAACAGAAGTTATTCTTCCTGGATCCTTGTCAAACCCTGCTGTTTGGAGGCATTGGGAAAACCCCATCAAAGAAATCACCAAAATAACCACGAGGCTCATGTACTAGCCTTGAGATGATATCTCTCAGTGTGATCAATCCTTCAAGATTACCATCATCGTCAATGACATAGACCCGGTGAATCTTCTCATGATCAAGCAGTTGAATCAATTCTTTGATTGTGAAGTCCTTTTTGCATGTAATCAAGTCACTTGACATTGGAAAGGCCCCTTCATGCTTCTCTAAGTAGCTTCTAACGGCAGTCAGGAAGTATTTTGCTGTAATAGCTCTGTTAAAGTGTGAGCATGTAATTAGTATGTAACGGATAGAACATCCAAACATGTGCATTACTGTATATAAAAGGTGCTATTTATCAGATAAAAAATGATAACAAACCTATAATCATGGTAGATTTCAGGAGCAGTTAGGAGGAACTGAACATCTTGAAGGCTTATATTACCAATTGCTCGACTGCCACCCCTTTCAATCACAGGCACCCCTCCAATCCTCTTTTTCCTCATCAGTTTAAAGGCTTGAAGCACTGGTTCATCCTCGTAAACCTGAAAACAAGGAAAGTTGTTTATTGTGAAGTTAATAAAGATTAACGAGCTACATGAATGGGGAAAGGAAATAACTCGATGGTTAATCATATATTTTGAGGGTGCACAGGCTATAAGCTCCTAAGACATCTAGGGAAGCTTTTGCTCTAGAATCACGGGGAATCCATGATCTTACTTGACACATTCAATGCAGTGAGAAATTTGAGGTGTACCATATTATAGCAAAGTAGATGAATGTATGCACTTATATACGTATACAACCCATGCAAACCATGAGGAGGTGTCTTGTGAGGGTTGAAGGCATAATGGATTATAGAAAGTATGGTTTGCCATATTTTAAGAAAGCTTAATGTTAGTGTAAATGTAAAGTATTTAAGTTATGTACTGTATATCATAGAGTTATGCCAATACAATCATGTGTTGTAGCAGGGGTACGGCAATATGTAGTAGTTTGATTGGAAGTTAACGGGCGGTACAACACAAAATTTCCCATCATGATGCAGAACTTAAAATTAAGACAGTTACCCACCTTGATGATTTGATTTGGTTTCACCATGGGAAGGCCAACTTCAGACAGTTTCTTGGTTCCCCAACTCTCAAACCACTGTAGACCAGCACATTCTGCCAACATGTGAATTACAGCAGACTGTGTAATAATGTTATCAATTCTACCTGCACCCAAGTCCACCACAGGAATACTCTTCATCTTGTATTTTGAAAGCAGCAAAAGCATGGTCAAAAATGAGTTTGATCTCTCCAAAGCAAGAAATGGTGCCCAGCGGAATGATCCTGAAATATCACCAACCTGTTTGCTAAAGAATTAGCTAGTGACAACAGTAATATCAGATCAAGTTAAGTAAAAGTATCTTTTTCTTTCACATTGATAAGGGTAATATACAACCTTGGTATTCTTATAAAGTTGAGAAGAAGTGAGGTCCTCAAAAAAGTTGCCTGAAGTTGTGGCAGCAGATCCTAGGCCTAAAACTTCATTTTCTGGAGCAGAAGCCATTCCATTAGCTGCAGCTGCAGTAGCAGTTCCACTGGATGGACTCCTAGGAGATGTAGGTTCAGACTGTCAACAACGTTAATTGAAAGAGTGTGAAAAATGAAGCACCCATGAAAATCACTTCAACAATAACCATGTATCTTATCATTTCCAAATAGTTCATGATTAAATTGGAAACACAATCATGCAAGAAACAATCACATCACAAACAAAATTTGTATTAACCCCACGAGAAGAATATTTGATTAATGTTAGACATAGTAGTAGTACTATATTCAATTTAGCATCCTAGCATGGTTTTAAACTTACAGAGAATAAAATAAAAGAAAATACAGAAATAATCCTATTAGCATGTTTTTACATTCTCTAAGAAATTTCTCACTTCTCAGCTTTATTAAACCCACAAATAAGCTATCCACATCATTTTTCATATAACGGATTTTTCCGTGGGAGAGGGGAGAGGGGAGAGGAGGAAGCTTGACATATAGGTAACTAATCAACTGATTTGCTAAGTTGCTAACCTGATGCAGAATCCATACAACAATTCCAGCAAACTCAACAATTCCTATATATCTGTCAATCCAACTAGCATCTTCAGGTGCGTCAACATCCACCACAGGTGCACTCAGAATGTTGTGTTGTGCAAGTATTTTTACAGCTTCAGCCAGGGTTGCATCTGATTTTATCTCAATTTCTGAACACAACCAAAAAAAGAGGTTAAACTTTACAAGGTAAAACCGAAAGAGATAAAGGGTGCATACCATAACAGACTATAGATATAGTATGAGAAGAAAAGGGCCTGTCAACAATCAACATCATATCATCCTAAAACATGTGCATAGTGAGTCAACAGATACTAGACCAGTTTTCATGTGGGTATAATCAAAATCCATTTTTTTCAGTCATCCCTTAGAATTGGTATGGGATGTAAGTATTAATATAATACACAGTGAATAACTACCTTGATTTGAAGGAGGAGGAGGAAAAGCAGAGACAGGGATGCTTTCAAAGCATGCATTGAGCTTCTCATTAGGACTTAGTTGTGGTTCCTGAACATCCCACAGATCCTCCACTCTCATCCCCAGCTTTGCCTCTGGGCTCCGTGGACTCTCTCCCAATGTTGCCATTACTCTATCTCTCTATCTCTAGAATTGCAATGCTGACAAGTTTAGGATCCCTATTCCTTTTACACATTTTCATATATAACTGAAGAAAAGGACACCTGAATCTACTAACCTTTACAGCTACTTCCTACACCTAGGATCGTTACCGTTCGATTTGAATACTGTGAACATAGTTTGTTGACTTCAGAAAACGTGGGCAAATATGATGAAAGTACATATTGTGTGTGATGGAGTGTAGTGGTCCACCTCATGTCTCTGTCCTACGTTGTGGTGATGCTTATCCAAAAGTTGCATTAATTTTTGTGACACATCCTCATCTTACCTTTACTATGGGCGAAGACATGGCGTGCCATGCTAACATGCGCCTGTACTCCGTTTTATCCGGACAATAATGATTGATATTTATGTACTAACAAGCATTAGTTTTGTTTCATTCATTAATGATTGATTTTATTTACACCTGCCTTTTGCCCTTTCTATTTTTTATATAGATTTACAATTGCACTATGAGATAAGATACTATTGAAAATTTAAAAAGTAAGAGATATTAAAATAATTAATTAAAAGTATATGATTAATAAGACTTACCATGTACAAATTTGTACAAGATAGATAAATTATTTATATATTTCATGATTTGTTTGAATACAAAATATAAATGAAAAAATTGATGATAATTTGTTTTTATTTAATTTGTAAAAATAAAATTTATATTTTTAATTTAATTTTTTCTTTTTATTTTTTTCCTTTAAAATAAATAGGTTACTTCCAAAACAAACTTAGTTTGAGAAGATATATTCTTTCTCTTCTCTTTTGACTTCTACGAGAGATATTTATCCAAAACCAAAAATTAAAATAAGATGAATTAGTTTATGGAAAAGGAAGTTTTTTTTTTCCTCATTTTCTTTCAAAACTTACTTCTATCCTTTTAAAAAAAATTATGATATATATAATTAAAAAAATTATCAATATTTAGTTGTTGATATAAATTTAATTAATAAAAAAGAGTCAGCCAGACTTTGAAATGAAAGTTGGCGCCAAATAAAATATTGTTATCCATTTCCTATTATTCTATTTAATATTTTTCTTTTAATTTTGATTGATTCAGCAGCAACATGGTAGCAAAACATTTTTTTGGTATGGGAAAAAAAATTATCCGTCTACACTATTTCCATGCAGTTTATGTTTAATTAACAAAATAAAATCACTTATGATTTAATTTTATGATCATTTTCTATATTATCATTTATCATCTGAGGAATTTTTTTTTATCAAATCATTTCAGCAAATTTCCACTAATTTAAAGCACAATGGAATTCCCCTTATATTTCCCATCTATTTTGTCCCAGTTTTAACAAAAATTATATACCTGTTTTACTGTTTTGTATTTACCTAAATGGTTTGTCCATGGAAATTTTTGTTTTAATAATAACTTATTTAAACTGAAAAAAAATCCTTCAAAATAATTAAAATTAAACATGTATTGAACTTAACCAAATAATGATTTAATCTGAAGACAAAAGAACAAATAATTATTAAAAGGAATTATTCTTCATGTCGATCACTTCCAAGACTTCAACCCCACACTCACCATTAAGGGCCTAATAGGAATCGACTGTGGCCGAAGTAAAAAATGTGCCTCATAAATTGTGCATTATTTTTTAACAAAAAATAAGAATGCATCATTTACTTTGACCGTTGATTAGGTTTTAAAAAATCAAGTGTGAAGTGGCAATGTCAAATCATTGATAAATAAGGACAAGTGAAGTGCTTACTACCTTCAAAACATCCCAACACAAATATTTGTTCAGCTTATGTCAATAAATAACATGTTCTAGTTTTATATATAAACCATTTATACAATAGTTTATTAAATGAGCATTTAATTAAATTATTATTCAAATGCACCCTATATGTATGATAAAAGCATTTAAAATATTACCAATCCAAGCTTGTTTTTTTTCTTTTGTTACATTTATCAAATGAATTAGAATTTAATTTTTTGTTAAATTGTCGTGTTTATAAAATATAGAGTCAAATGTTTTATAATTTATTTTTTAAAAATTGTAATGAGAACATACTGATTAATATTTTGAATTTGCTTACCACAAACTGAATAGTGTATCAACCAAGCTTTATTTCACCTAAAGAGATTGATTACACTGATCAAATAAACCTACCTAACTCAATCAAAAAGAAAAATAAGAATAAATCTATTTTGATGATTATAAATGTTTTCTTCAGTCAACCTCTATCATAATGGGTATTAGGACATGAGTTGAGAGACTCAAAATGAGCTGAGGCGCAGCCAAAACCCCTGAAATTCTGTACAGCATTCAATAAGGTATGTATGACAATTTTTGGTGATCAGTATCACACCTCAAATTTCACTATCTAAAAAACATTTTCTTTGTTCCTTTCCTCAGGTGGGATACCCTTCCCTCACAAAAAGATTATGAAAAGAAACCATATAGAGTTGTTAGAAAATAAAATAGAAACTCCTATACAATTTTTTCTTAGTTGCGCCCAGGAGCATCACTTCCAGCTGTTTTGCGGTTCAAGTAACGAATGACAGCATCCTCAACCCTGAAAATATAATAAAAAAACACAAAAAAGTTAAAAAATATTTTAACATAATTCAAGAATATTGTCAACCGAGTACTATACTTATATAAGGATTGGGAGGATAGGGAGAGATTCAACCTACTGGACATCCTTGTGTTACTTATATTTTCTGTCTGATAAATAACTATGCAGCATGTTCAGTGTGAAGCCCTTCGATTTTGTATTACAATTTCCTATCAGTTGCAACCCAAGCATGGACACTGACAATCAAAATCTAAAAGGTCTAGGTTTTTTACGAAGTGTTATGCTGTGTCTAACCTAAGTGTCTAATATAGATGCAGCTTCTTTGTTTATGTGTATGATTGCCAATATATTCAACTCCCAATTCACATGCAGGTCATCACTGTACCAAAAAACAAATGCTTTATGCACACATGCCTCACAACAAAAAGAGAAAGGATAAAGCATCAGCATAATGCTTACCATGGTTGATTGTAGAATTCAGAACTCAGTTCCTTTTCAACATTATGGCTGGCATCTCCCGCAACAAGTTTTAGATCCTTGCTCTGAGAAGCAGTCATAGTATCAATAAACTCTGTTGGAGACTGACTAAAGCTAAGAAAGAAAGCCCGTCTTCTACGATGCTCCTGAATCTTCTTTATGGAAGCAGAAATCACCTCATCATGAGCTTCAATCTCTTTTTGACTCTCAAGGCTTGCCAAGAATTCGGACTTATCCTTCTCCAGTGGAAAAGGAACATCAACCTGTACATCGTAACATGAAGTAATAGCTGGAGAATTTCCAGAAAGCTTGATGTTATGCTCCAGATGTATAGGCTGTGGCTGAGACAAATGCTGTGATAACTTCTTAGAGACCATGGTGAAATCCATCCTCTCTTTCGCAAACAACATTTGTAGAGAAGGATCACATATGAAGAATGATGGGTCATTTGGGCTCTGTAGCCTCCTGGACTTCACGTAGTGCCAAAGAGCAGCTAATATTCGCGGACGAGTCTCAACATCAATCCCTAAAAGTTTAGAAAGTTGTGATGAAACCATAAACTTCTCAGGTGAATAATTCATTTCTAGTCTAATCACTGCAGTGAATTCTTTGCTTCCTTTTCTCTTCACCTCAAAACCATCCTGTTGGTTAGGAGAACAAGCACTGTCCCATATAATGACATGATTATCAGGATAAAGACTTTGATCCAAGCATATGGTAATTTTCTTGAAAAAATCAGAGAACTTTGGGTACAAAGGACTTGATCTCTGTGAAATTCCAGACTCAGTATCCTTATCATCTTCCAATATTCTTCCAGTTATCTTGAGAGACCAAGAAGACTCATCAGCCTTTTGATTCTCGGCATCTAATTTTGCATGATTTGAAAAGGTATTAAACACATAAATACGAAGAGTTTTCTGAACATGAGGGGGAAACCTCAAAGCCTCCTGTATATCATTCTTTCTCATGGCCAAAGCAGCATTCATCTGAGCCTCAAGATCAAGCAACTGAGTATAAAGAGCAGACTCAGGCAGAAGTGAAGCCACTTTTTCTTGCTTCCCCGGGAACTCTCTCTTCTTTCGCTGAGTAGCGGGGGTCAACTCCATGGTCTTAAATGGCGTGGATTGGTTCGCATTGGATGAACCATGAGGCCGCAAAGGGGGCTTTTGGGTTGCTCGCTTGGCGCTTCCAGTGGCCGGTGTTGATGTTACATTAGCAGCATTAGTATTCCCATTATGCAAGTGTTGATGAGCACGTGCAGCCTGAGACTGCAATTGTGCTTGTGCATACTGAGCTTGTGCAAGCACCTGGGAATGAGGCTCTGAAAACTGAAAGAGACCTTGGAATTGGGTTTGAGGGTGGCTTCTATGTTGGTTCATGGTGTTGGGTTGGTTTGGCTGTGGAGCAATTCCAGAATGGCCAAACAAGGGTGATGCAGCAACGTTCTTTCCTTGATTATTCATTGTTATTGCTGCTTCTAAAACCTAAACCAGAATCTGAATCACCCAAATTCTGTTAAACTGAAATTAAATTTGTGAAATTTTAAAACTGAAAAAATAAAAAATAAAAGCACAACACTTGTCCCAAGATAAAAATGAAACTCTGGGGACCCTTAGTTCTGATAAAAGAACGATCTTTTTATGTGAAAAAAATTAACAGAAATTGAAAAACGAAAACCCTAATCAATGCATGCAGCAAGATGCAGGATATGGAACCGAAACCCGCCAAAAAAATTTGGGTTCATCAAAATAGAGGAATTCATAATTTGTAGTATTTGCAGAAGAAAAAGACAAATGAAAAAAAGAGAAGAGGAAGAGGAGATTCTTACTGATGTGTCGGGAATGGAGTCTCGGAAATTGAATGAATGGAAGCTGAATCACTGCTCGATTGCATGCGCTCGTTTTTATTAGTTTATGCCCAAAACATTCTCTGCAATTTTTGAAAAAATAACGTTGTTATTACATCGTCACTGTATGTCTGTATCTTCCTTTATTACAATAAACCTCAAATTTCTTCTTACATATTTTATGTAAGATTTAATTACATTTTTTAATTTTTGAGTTTATTAAAGCTTTATCTTTAAAATTATGTAAATTTTGTATTAGTTAATTTTTTAATTTAAATTTTAAAATTATATTTTCATCTAATTTTTATAGAAATTTATATTAAAATTACACCATAAATTATTTTAAATTTAAAAAAAATGAGTAATATTTAATAAAATTTGAAAGAATTTGATAAGATCTTAAATTAAAATTTAAAGAAAGGAAATTTTGAAATTTTCTATTTTGAGTTAAATTTAATATTTTAGTTCATTAGTTTTGAGCGAAAAACAAGTAAATTAATTTGATTTGTAATATTTTATAAAATAATTAAAAAAACACGATTTTATTAAATTGTCTTATTGCATGACTAGAAACGTGTCACAGACGTGTGTTTTTCTTGACACATTATGTTATTACTTTCATATATACAAAAGCTTTCAAAAGCACTACTGATTGGCTCAAATAATTTAAAAACTAAAGTTTTAATTTAAATTAGAAAAAGAAATAATATAATTAAGTCTTTATATAATATGTTTCATTAATTTATATCAATATTTAAGAAATTAAATTTATTTATTTATTGGAATTAATAATTAATTTTATATATATTCTTAATCTTAAGATCTTCATTTATTCATCAATTTAATCTTTAAATATTAAATATGCTCGTTTAAAAAATCGTATAAAAACATGTTTTAAGCTTTTCATAAATTCCAAAAATATTTATTTTATCAAATATATTAACATAAATAAAGAAAATTAAAATATTTATTAATCCAATACCTTTTAAATACTTATTTTTTACTTATTTACGTATAATATACCTTTTCAAATTCCTTATTGATACGTTTTAATAAAATATGCTTAAATATTATTTATTCAATTTAATAATTGCATACTTTTAGTAATTTTTTTAATATTTATATATAGTTTCTATGCTAATAATATTAATATGAGGTATGTCAAATTTCACTTGCATATAAAATAATGCATGCATTAAATATAAATTTTATCTACAACAGAATGAAAATAAAATTTATCTTTTTTTATTTTTATTAAAGGTTGAGTTATGTTATTGCATGAAAAATAAACTTGCTGATAAAAATAAAAATAAAATAGCATTTGAATAGAAATTAATTAAATTATTAATAGTATATTCGTGTCATACCATCATTAATTATAGATAATAAAACTAAAAAAAAAACTGTCTTGAGTGAAAAGTAATTAATGAATTATTCATCCTATATTTAAATGACTATAAAATATTATATTAAAATGATTGGGTGAAATTTTTTTTTTTATCCTTAGTTTTGAGTCTTTTTAATTTTGAGATGGTCTAATTTATTTTTATTAAGATATGTTTGGGAGAAAATATTTAGAAAAAAAATTAAAAGAATGTATTATTTAATTTTAAATTAAAAAATTATATATTATTTATAATAATAAATATATAATTAATATATCAATTTATATTTTTTATTTTAAATATATTTATAAAAATTTATCCTCTCTACCCTTTTCAAAATCCCTCTTTTCAGGCATCCCTTTAAAGTCTTCATTATTTTAGAATTTTTTTTTATCAAGATTTTTTAAAAGGAAAAACAGTAAATGGGTTGAAACTCCAAAGAAATTTTGGAAACTTAAATAAAAGAAACTTATGCATACCAAGAAATGAAGTTAATACCGAAAACATGTCACAAATGTAAATACAAAGGATCAACGGACATATGCCTAACAAAATATTGAATTTTGTTATATTCTTCTAATAACTCTTTTATTGACTTGTAAAATAAGTTTAAAATATATATATATATATATATATATATATATATAGCATAATCTTTTTATATTTAGATAATTTTAAAAACTCTTATATTCGATCTAAACTTTTCATTTAACTTACATCAACGAATTATAATTTATTATTTTACTGGCTATTAGATATAAGTTAAATAAAAGATTTAGACTAAGTATAAAATTTTTTAGACTTACACTGGTATAAGAAAATCTTTTCTCATATTATATATATATATATATATATATATATATATATATATATATATAGCATTTTAAGTGAGAGGAGTTTGTTATTACAAGAAGTGAAAAGCATTATGAGAATTAATTGGCAAGAGAGAAAAGAAAGTAGACAGTGAGGTAAAAACATCAAATCTAAGCTCTTTATTTAATTCAATAGCTATTATTAATGTCTTTCAATCCTCATAATAACAAACTCCTCTAACTTAAAATGTCTCTTATATATATATATATATATAACATAAATATATGCAATAATTAATGAAAAATTGTCTAAAAAATAGTTGTAGTTTAATTTTAAAAAAAATTAAGTTATATAACTTATTTATTTTTGTAAAACATTTTTCAAATGTGGTCAAATAATTGAAATGTTGGTAATTTAGAAAAGTTCAAATAAATTTTTTTAAGAATATCAATAAGTGAGTTTGAATGAAACTAAAGAAAGTTGGGTTTTTAAATTGGAAGTATGAATGCTTTTATATTAGGACAAATATCTTTCATTCCGAGCTTTAGAAAGGCATGTAAGTATTATTCTTCAACTAAATAAAATTACGTCACAGACATAAATAGAATTTCAAACTTTGTCATTATTTAGATATTAATTACTTTAATATTGTATTAATTTAGTATATTAACCATTTTTATTTGGTGGATAAGATAGAATTATTTATCTTATTCTATTTTATTTTTCATATTTGTTAATTAATAAGATATGTCTGTTGTGTTCTTATGTCATGTTATCATAATTGAAATTTTTATATCATGTTATTTTAGTTTAAATTTTTATTATAACAGGGTGATACGTTAAAAATCCGTAGAATATGATAATATTTTTACTCATATTTTAAATATTTTTTAATGTTTTATTAAAAATAATTATTTAAGAAATATAATTTTAATATTTTTATTAAAAATTATTTGAACGTTTTTAATAAAATATTTTTAAAATGTTATATATTTTAAAAATTTGTAATTTTTAAGAAAATTATATTTTAAAACTTTTTATAATTTCTTTCCTTAAAATAAATTTTAATTTTAAAAAAATAGAATAAAATTATTATAATTTAATATCAAATTTTAATATTATATGTACATGAAAATATTTTAAAAATTTTAATATATGTGTATACACATTGAAAAGTAAAAAATTTAAATAAAAATAATTTTAAAAATCATATTAATCTTGATAAACGAGTATATTTTCATTTAAATATAAATTATATTTTGCTCTATTAATTTTTATTATCTCAAATATTAGAAATAATGATACAATATCATATGTTTTATTATCTTAATGTATCTTATATTTATCAATCTCTTATAAGGAGTGAGCAATGATTCAATGTTGGATTGAAATTGAACTAATTGATACTACTTTCGATTATTTTTATAGGAAATAAAAGACTAAATTTCTAGAACTAAAGAAAACAATTAAGTTACTTATATTTTTCATAAATATAAACTTTATTCCAAAAATATTCATGATATTAAATATTGTAGTTAGTAATTTACATAATTAATAATATTAATAAAAAAAAATATAAAAAAAATTTAACAATTAATGTTTCTTGAATCTATCATTTATTTTTTATAATAAGAACTAAAGAAATGTTTCATTTTATTTTTTATAAAAAAAAAAAAAACTGGAGGGAGTAATTTGAAATTATTAATTGAATAATTTAGAGTAGGTTTGGATTTAAATTGATCAAAAACTTAGTACATTTTAACTGTAAGATGAGGAATTGGCATGGTGATTTAGGTTTGAAATTTCTTGGTAATGCAGATTTTTAGTGGATGAGAGAATATGTCAAAAACTAAAGATAAAGAGGAAAGTTAAATCCGCGTGAGTCCATTATATTATTAGCGTGTTTGATAGTTTGGAGAATTGATTGCTTAGTATCAATGGTCATTATGACATAATATAAAAACTGAGAAAAGTTTGTGCCTTCTAATGGCAAAGTTGCTAAGCCAATTCAAAATTAATTAATGTAAGTGTATCTCCGTATGTATTTCTCTGACGTGATTGTGAATCTATTTCTCTTTGTGACTGTGTAATGGTTTCTCACAACAACATCTTCTTCCTCCTCCCTTGCATTGCCAATGGTCTCTTTTGGTTTTATTTTGTGTTTTCTCTGTCATATTTTCTATTTCCCTTCTAAAATTTTTGTTTCCTCTCCACTCACTATGCATATACAACCCCTATGAAATCGCCCAAAAATGGCTGGTAAAATGAAAAGAGATTATACAAAATCGAGTACAAGTTTACTAAGCTAATTCGCCCCAGAAGATTGAGTACTACCATATCCAAAACTTGAAATAACCAAGGACCACATGCTGAGAACGGTTCATTTATAGCTTGTGTTTATTAGCCTCGATTTTGAGTTTCAAGACCTGAACCCGATTAAACTGACCAGTTTCCACTCTTAAACTCTCAATCCTATTATTATATTTACCAAATGGACCCTAGGATTGTCCTTAGAGAGAGAATTGTAAAATTCTAGAAAATATGAAAGCAATAATAAAGCATTTTGAAAGTAGAAAAATATAAGAAGAATTAAGAATGATAAATATAAAAAGTTAAGCATAATAGAAAGAATTTTAAATTATTTTTTAATCAAGTCATGAAATTCTTTCTATTTTATATAAAAATTATTTGATTAAAATTTTGTTTACAGTTCGAATACGTGAATTATAAAAGTTTAAAATGTCTTATCCAAATACAAACTAGGTGTCATTTAGATGTAAAACATAACATTTAACAAGGTACTGTTACCAGGATATTGTTTAATAAAATTTGTTAAAAGCTTATAGTTATAATAATAAGTTAAATACAAATTTATAACAACTAAAATTTAATAACTATGATTGAATTAGAATTATTTTATAAAAATTAACTATGCTGCTAACTAAAATATGTTAACAAGTGAAAAAAAGTAATTGTTAATTTGTGTGAGTATAAATTATTTTAAAAGTTAACAATAGAAATAAAAATATAAATTAAAAGTTATCTTCTAATTATTCAAATGTTACTTATACTATTTTTTCTTTAGTTAGCTTTCAAAATTTATAAGCTAATTTTGTTTTTCTGTTTATCAAATAATTTACTAATTTATTAATAAAAAATGTATTATCTTACATAATTATAAGTTTATGTTATAAGCACACTTATGGTCAATAAACAATAATTCATAATTTTTTCAAAATCTATCCAATTGGTTCGTAAAAAATTTCTAATTGTTTAAATTATTCCATAAATAATCTAAAATCAATGAGTCAAATGAATGTTTTATTCAGAGAATGTATATAAAATTTGGAAAACAAAGAGAAAAGTTGTAATTTAAGAAAAATAAAAATTTAATAGTTGTTATAAATAACCTTGAAATTATTTTGATAAAAAAATATAACATTTAAGACACATTATTAACATCATGATTTTTCTAATAAATTATTTAAAAAATCGACATTCTCGTATGTTAATTTTTAATATATTACTAACTTATTAATAAAAAATATATATTATCTTACATAATTATAAGCTTATGTTATCAAGTACACTCATGGTCAATAATTCATAATTTTCTCAAAATCTATCCAATTGGTTTGTAAAGAATTTCTAATTATTCCATAAATAATCTAAAATCAATCAATCAAATGGATGTTTTATTCGTAGAATGTTAATAAAAATTTGGAAAACAAAGAAAATTTGTAATTTTAAGAAAAATAAAAATTTAATAGTTGATATAACATTTAAGACACTTTATTATTATCATGATATTTCTAATAAATTATTTAAAAAATCGACATGCTCATATATTATAAATTTTTAATATATTACTTTAAAAATTATAATTATTTAACTTTTAGTATTAGACACTCTTTGTTGTCCGTTAAAAATTATTCCACAAAATCTTCCTTTTCACCTTATGCCAATTAATTTTATAATTGAAATTTTTATAATCAAATAGATGGAATATACCCCCATGCAATAATTTGTCGAGTAAACAATTAATAAAATATTTAATTAGACACTTATTTAATAATATATTTTTTCTGCAATTATCCATCGTATATTTAATCATAAAACTTTAAAGTTAAAAATACACTTATTACAATAAACTATACTAAAAAACTTATTAAATTATGCTATATATATATATATATATATATATATATATATATATATATATATTCTCTAAATTACTTTCATAAGCCCTATAAACTTTTCCAAACCCATACCCTCCTATACAAACACACCTGTTGTTAGGATCACATACTGATTACAAGATTGCTTAATTATAACAACCACTTGATATCCTGCACGTATGCCAGTAGACAAGGGTAGGGTCGAATTACCCTGTCAACGATACAATTTCACTTAACAGCTTGATTTATTCGATAAATATACCTTTGAAAAAATATCCATTAATAGCACTGTATAAAATTATAAAATTTAAAACTGGGGAATAGTAACGGTGTGTTGTGTGCGTATATGTGTTCTCAAGGAAATGCCTTCTCACATCAACAAAACAAACACGATAATCTGGAACAAAAATTTGAAAAAACGCATCACACATCAAAGGCTTAAAGCCTAAAAAGGATTGTAAGTCTACCGAAATAATCCGATGATATCACAACAACAGAGTGCCATAATATGAAAATGATAGCATGAAAGTTTGTAAGAACAAAATTCTCAATTTAGGGTGCTTTCCCAATAACATAATTTCTAAACTTGCAATTCTCCCTCTGCCATGATCGCCAAGTCCGATGAATTGTAGATTCTGCAGCAAAGGTCATGAAATAGCGTTAGAGCAAGATGCACAAAAATATCACACAAGGATACGACTCTCACCAAATACAAAAACAACCTAAGAAATTAATATAAAAACCAAAAATCCATCTAAAATCTACTTACATATTTTATTGAAGGCCACAATGTCACAACTCTGGACATATTCATTGATGGGCTCGACTGTAAGATATTCCTCAATAAGATTGTCGACAGAAACTAGGTCATCCACAATGGTAAGCATAATTTGCAGTTTCTTGATACCATACCCAACAGGAGCAAGTTTGGCTGCAACATTAATATACGAATATCAGAGATGCAAAAAAGAAACGGACATGATAAACTAAAAAAACTGAAAAAAAAGTATGAACGGCAATCATAATTGTAAAGCAGATTACAAACGTTTCTCTACGTCAAAGACTATAATGAGCAATATCTTTAAACATTTATCAATACAGTATAGAGAAGTTTATAATTCAGGCATTTTATGAAATAGATCAGAGTTAAAAAAGTTAACAAAGTTCAAGACATGTGTAAATATCAATAACCTGTGCAAAAATAGAAAATATTTAAATAATAATAACATACATGCACCCCAAAGCAACCCTTCCATCTGAACAGATCTCACTGCTTCTTCAAGCTTTTTCATGTCGGTTTCATCATCCCATGGCTTCACATCCAACAGAACAGATGATTTACCAGCTGAGCATAGAATAAACAGAAAATCAATGCCATTACAAACTGATAAAAGGAAAGGGAACAAACTTCAAAGAATTATGTGCTTAGTGACAAGACAGAAACTTACACTCTTTCTTCTTTGCAGATGCCTTCACTGCAGCTGCCCTTTCCTCAGCTGCCTTCTTCTCTTCCTCGGTCTCTTCACCAAACAAATCTACATCATCATCGTCATCATCCTCAGCAGCAGAAGCCTGAAAAACATGTTACATACAGACAGAGGTCAAAATAGAGTTAAGGCACTGTCACACAGTAAAACGAAAGCACAAAACCTACAACAGTTCAGCTTAACATCTATCATTAGGAGAATACTTGCCTTCGTGTCAGCAGCTGGGGGAGTTGCAACATCCTCGGCAACAAGAGACCCCTCCACAGTGACACCAGATCCCTCACCAGAAACACCGCTGTAGACACAAAATTGACAGAGAAGATAAGAAGTTGAAACAAAAACAAGTGTGAATGCGTAACAAACATAATAGGTTACTCAAATCACAGAATAGATCCTGCATATAAAATCATTAATTAAAATGAACTATCACAACATTATGTTAATTTTCATTAAATTACATGATCATAATTGACAATGAGTCATGGGAAGGAAGCTTACGATATTCTCAACAAAGCATCAATGTGCTTGTACCACCTGCACACATTCACATATTCATCCGACGGAACCGTTGGCAAAGCTGCATAGACAGTAAGATCATCCTTTGAAGCTTGGTACCTGAAAGGAAATTGTGTAAAGATTAATAGATAATGCATAAGAAGCACGGAAATAAAAACAAAAAAATGAAACAAACGAAGGAACAAAATAACAGTGACATACCCAGTGATATAACTGCGCGGGAGAAGGTACTCATCCAGCTTCTTCAATCCAGACGCAGAGCTAAGGTTGTAGAATGTGACTGCCATGTTTGCTAAATGTATGCGCTAATGTTTCTGCAAAATATGCATAACATGGATAACCATAACAATTTCCAATAAAAGGCAAAAAGAAAAACGGAACTTTGAATGAAACTCATTACTGAAATGACTCAAATTGCTAAGTTAATTAAAAAATCATCAAATCCCCAAAATTTACTAATTCATGAAGAGATTCTAGCAAATCAGAGATGAAGGTACTACAATTGGTATAGATTTGGGAAATTCAGTTGCGAAGGTAAAGATCATCGACCGAAAGAGCTTCTTACCAATACTAGAGGCGCAAACGAGGCAGCACTAACGAGAAACGGAGAGTGAGAGTGAAAGTGCAGTTTCTGATTTTATCGGCTTAGAATGGAAACCCTAACCCGAATTTGGAAATGGATCATGGACGACCAAATTGGACCATCCACCATTACCCGTTAAACATGCCACACCTAAAGGCCCATCAACTCTTTTCTTGAAGACCAGCACAAGCCACATAGATAGATGGCCCGTGTTCTCCTTTTAGTGGCGGGACACAAAAAATCTATATATATATATATTGTGATGTTTACCAAAAACAAGGAGAAAAAAAGCGGTAGGTCTTGTCTTCATCAATGTCATTACATACTGAATTATAAGTTTAATCAATAAAAAGAATACTACTCCTTCGTTTCCTGCTTATAAAAAAACTATTAATATTATTTTGTTTAAATTATAAAAATAAGATTTTTATTTAAAAATATTAATCACTAAATTATTTTTATATCATTATTTATTGTGAGATATCATTTAAACTTTGTTTGAAATTTGGATGGAGAAAAAATAAAAATATTTAAAAAGAAATAAAAGAGAGAAAAAGAGTTAATAAAATATTTTTCAAATTAAGAAAACTTAAAAATATGAACGTAGAAGAGTTTATATAATCTTCTCTCATCCAAAAATTCTTTAAAAAAAAATTATCATTACATAAATTTTTACATTCTTTTTCTTTCTTCTCTAAACTCTAAACAAAGTATATTTAACAAGCTATTTTGAGTAGTTAAAATTTTGTTTTGTTAGCTAAAAAGTATGTTTAACAAAAATAATTATGCTTTATAACATAACTAAAATAGATAATTACTATTGTCTTTTTGAACATTACTCTAACTAGTGTTTTTTTTTTTTAAATGATATTTATTAACTACTAGCTTAAGGTTATTTTTTATTTTTGTTCTTATTATTATTTTAATAATTTTTCTTTTTTTCCCTTTAATTTTTAAAATTTTACTACTTTTACCTTCTTCAGTTCATTTTCTTAAACCATTTTTATTATTAAATCTTATTAAAATATAAGTAAATCATTATATCTTTTCTTACAATATAAAATTATCAAAATAATTTATAATGTATAAATTTATTTTTCAAATTCAAATTTTAAACTACAAAAAAATAATGTCATGTTATATATATATATATATATATATGTTTAAATATATTTTAATTACCTCTTAATAAAACTTATTTCAAATTACTACCTATTAATTTTTTTTTCATTTTAATGTCTAACTAACTTTTTTTCAATTTTGTACCTGACATTAATCTCTATCAGTTAAATGGTGACGTAGCTCATAGTTTGTCACGTCACTCTCAATTTTTCTCCTTCACCTCACCCTTAAATTTTCACATCACAAATCCACATTAACATTTTATTTTAAAAAAAATTAAGATTCAAGCGCATAATATTTCAACTTTGGAAATATTGAAGTCGTAAATGGGCAGTTCTCCAATATTTATTTTTAAGTGAAAATTTTTAAAATATAAAGCAAAAATTGTTGAACCCCTTATTTGAAATTCAACTTTGTTTCTCATCTACATCTTTATTCTTCATTGTTTTTCGTTTGGAAAATAAACATTCGTGTTGTTGTTTGTTCCTTGTTCCTTTATTGTTCTGGAAAGCACCTAATGTTGAGCGAAGAGTAATACGAAACATTGTTTTGGACATTATTGAAGGTAAGTGTTATTCGATTTGATTATTGAGGGTTAGGGTTTACTTTTGTTTATTTTGCTTTACCTAACATGAATATTTGTTCTTTTTTGTATACAGATGGCTTTCAATGCTATTATTTATCATGGGGGTCATTTTGAGTTGGACCTCATGATGCATTATGTTGAGGGCAAATAGGCAGTTCCTGTGAATAACATTGATATAGATAGGTAGTCATACTTTGAAACACTTGAGATTGTAAAAGAAGACTTATGTTACGAAGAGCACCCTAATAAACGATGTCGAGTTGCTATCAAAACAATCAAGTTTCACTAAAAATTTAGCAATATAGAGCTCAACCTAGGTCGATTCACAGAAATACATCTTCAGTTAAATTCAATTTTAGATTTTTTTTAAAAGAATGAAAATAAGGATTTGGAGGTTTGAAAACTGCAAATTAATTAAATTAAATTATGAACAAATTAAAATTGAGTAAAAATAAATTAAGAAATATCAATCCATAGAATACCAAATGCGTGCAATCCCGATTATCACAGTATCTAAAGATTTTAATATGAGTTTGAACATTTAACTAATTCAATTATTAATTCAATCGAATTATCTAATTGAACTAGATCAGAGATTAAATCAAATTATCATTTAATCTAACTCGAATTAATTATCAAATTAGAATATTGATCAAATCTTAATTTGAATTCTAACTACAAAAAAATTAATCACGATCGTAATATACAAATATGAGATTAAAGAAAAAAGGGAAACAAATTTAGAGCAATTTGGCTTAGAACTTAAATTGGATGTATAATGTTTGGATTTTACAGATTGAACGAGAGCCATCAAAACACTTGACCCACGCGAGAATAAGAAAATTCAAGAGAAGGTAGAAACAAGGATTCTTATTACGCCCAAATCTCAAAAACTCAAAGTGTCTAATCGCACCACCCTTAATTCAGAATCTTATTAGTCTAATTATTAGTTCTGATTAGGATAAATTAAGTGACAAAAATTTAGGCCTCAATAATATCTAAAAGCCCAAATTTAATTATTAAATAACAAAGGTCTAAATGCAAGAGTAGAGGCTGGTGACATAGATGATGGATTTGATACACACATTCCAAAATTTAGGTGAGTAAAATGTAGTAGGAAGAAGTTAGTTACAAAGAAAGTGAATGGAGATGTTGAGGCTAAGGAGGAACATGTTGCTCACAGTGTTAATAAGCCTAAGAATGTACCTGTCCATGTAGAGGTTATTTGGATTTTTAGGGAAGAAGAATTTGTTGAAATGTTCACGAATGTGACATATTTTAAGTTTACATTTATAGTTTTATTTTGATTAATAAACACTTTTCATATGCTTTATTTTTAGAGTTTATATCATTTTCTAGTTATTTGAATAAATGGGTTGTTACAAATAAATGCTTTAATTTCATATTTTTTGTTATTCTGACTTCTGACTACTCCTTTGGCCATCACTTTTTTTTATAGATCTCATTTTTAGCTGATTCTAATTGCATTGGATTCTACACATCCAAGACTTCAAAATGCATAAATGGATCGCTGGATTTGAAGTTGTTTTTGATTTTTTATAATTTTTTGAAGTTGAGGCAGATTTGTTGAATATTGCTGCGAGATTGCATTTGGACCTTGTTATTTAATAATTGTATTTAGGCTTTAAATATTATTGAGACCCGTATTTTGGCCACTTAATTTACCCTAATTAAACCTATAAATAGACTAATAAGGTTCTAAATTAAGAGGGAAGTGATTAGACACTTTGAGATTTTGAGACTTGGCTGAAATAAGAATCTTTATTTTTACTTTCTCTAGAACTCTCTTGTTCTTTTTTCATTCTTACGTGGGGTAAGCATTTCGATGAAAGGCTAAACCTCTTATTCAATCTATGGATTTCAAACGCTGTAATTTTAACTTGAGTTCTACACAAATTTGCTTCGAGTTTGTTTTCTTTTCTTTCTAATATCAGAATTATGTATTGCGATTGTAATTAACTTTTCTATTGATAGAATTCAAATTAAGACTCAATTAATACTCTAATTTGATAATTAATGAGAATTAGATTAAATAATTATTTAATTTAATTTTAACTCTATATAATTAGGTTATTCAATTGAATTAAATAATTGCATTGGGTGATTGTTCAAACACGGATTTAAATCTTTAGATACTGTGATAGCCAGAATTACACACAATTGGTATTCTGTGAATTGATATTTCTTAATTCATTTTTACTCACTTTAATTTTATCCATAATTTAATTTGATTAATTGCACTTTTCAAAACCTCAAAAACTTTATTTGCATTTAAAAAAAAAAAAACCTAAAATTGAATTTGACTGAGAATATGTCTCCGTGAATCGACCTAAGTTTGACTCTATATTACAAAATCTTTAGAAAACTTAGTTGTTTTAATAGCGACTCGGTATCGTCTATCAAATTGGCGTCGTTGCAGGGACACGTTGTCAGTTTTGATTCATTTTAGGGTTTAGTATTGCGTTTTCACTTTCTAATTCGTAATTTTATTTTCATCTTTGTTTTGTTTCTGTTGCCGTGATTTGATATTCTTATTTGTTCATTTTATAGAGTGTGTTTAATTTCAATTTTCATCAATTTATTTTTGTTTCATTAAATTTTGTTGTTTTAGTGCATTTTGAATTTTGAATTTTTTTTTTATTTCATATTGTTTTTTTTTCTTTTCTTTTTGAATTTTGAATTTTGAATTTTAGATTCATATTTTATATTTTTAAAGATTGGATTAATAACATAGTGTTACGTGATTTGTAGAGATTTTGCAGAGGTGAGGAGCAGCAAATAAGGATATCTCAGATTTAGTTTTGATTAGATTTAAAAAAAATTAAATTTTATTTTTTTAAAATTTGAATTTTAAATTATAGTTAAGATTTGAATAGATTAGATTTAGTTTGTTTTGGGTTTAAAGATAGGATTACTTTTTTTTAGATAAATTAGTTTTGAATTTAAATTTAAAAAAAAATTTAATCGAACTAATTTGCTAAGTTAAATTTAAATTTAAATTTTATTTATTTATTTAAAAAAATTAAAAATAAAATTGAATTAACATTTAAAAAAAAAACTAAAAAATTTTAATTCCTATTTTTTTTATTGCATTTTCTATTGTAATTTATTTTATTATTTTTATTTTTATTTTTTTCTCTTCCACATTTTCATTATTGATTTGTATAAGGTTTGATTGTTCCCTCACACACCGCTAATCACATATAACATGAGCGAGTCCCTATACTCAGATCTGAGTAAACTTTAGGTTTAGAGAAGTTGTGTAGTGATAGCAATTTAGATTAATGTCCTGTTTATCTATCACGAGAACTTCAGCTATAACTTATTTTATCTATATAAGTTCTTACATCTAGTATATTACCTACTGATTGAGAATGACTTTATGGAATGAATTTTAACTCTAGTGACCTTTTATCTTTAGACTTACAAACTACCCAAGGTAAGAATGCATATCGTAAATCATTAGATTAGAATTCTAGGAACCGTGATAGAATACTGTGGGAGCATATTCTTTTATTATCTCGGTACATTTTTTTATTATTATTTTGTGAGTTGCGGAAATTATTGATATTATATTATTCATTTTACGCACGGTACTACTCAAAATCACAAAATCTATCGTTTAGAACACTTTTCTAAATTTATTATTATTATTTTTTATTTTTGATATTTTTATTTATTTAATTTTTTATTTAGGACAAGAAAAAATCCCAAAAAAATATTTTTTAAAAAAAATCTTAAAAATAGAAAATAAAGTAATTAGGTTAACTTTGACTTTAACTTTGTTGATCTTGTTGACTTCGACCGATCTACTTCTTGGTGCATGACTAGAACTAATTCTAGTCAATTACTCGCATTTGATCTGAGATTGAATGCACTTGGAACAAGTTGAATAGACTTAAATTAGAAAGTAGTGTGCATAGTCATTGTAGTAATACCCTTGATAGTGTTGGTGTGCACTCTAATTGCGAGCATTCTAATTGTGATCATTCTGATAGCATATTTGTGCATTTTGATACTATGGCTAATAATCAACACAAAAGAACTCTTAAAGTATTGCTTGCACTAGATGTCATATATCAATCCTTAGGCATCTAATATCCTAATGTAGATGTTCCATTTGAGTTAAAATATGGTCTAATCCATTTGTTGCCTAAGTTTAATGGTAGTGCAAGTGAGGACCCTCGTAAGCATGTGAAGGAGTTTCACATAGTCTGCTTAACAGTGAAGCCTCAAGGAGTTTGAGAAAACCACATCAAGCTGAAGGTTTTTCTATTCTTCTTTGACGGTACAACGAAAGATTGGCTATATTACTTACAGTCAGGGTCTGTCACTTGCTGGATAAACATGAAGAGAATATTCATGGTGAAGTTCTTTCCTGCTTCTAGAGCAGCTACAATCAGAAAAGAGATAGTGGCATTAGACAGTTCAACCAAGAGGGCCTATATGAATACTGGGAGAGATTTAAGAAGATATGCACAAACGGTGGAGCTCTAAAAGACAATACACCATCTGCAGCCAGAGCACTAATTGACAACATGGCAAAGAACTCTCAACAATTTAATACAATAGCCATGGCAACAATGAGAGAGGTGCATAATGTACAGCAACCAACCCATACGGCAGCAAATTCCAGCAAACTCGAGAGCAGAATTGATGAGCTCACTACTTTTGTGAGATAGCTAGCTGTTGCGCAATAAACAGGGGTGACTAAAGACTGTCATATTTGTTCCTACATAAAGTATACCTTAGATTATTGTCCTTTGTTGCGTGATGGTAACCAACAAGCTTCTGTCCACAATGTTTTTAGTGGAAGACAAGATCAATACAAAGCTTCAAATTTCCAGCAACCTCATAGACAACAACAGCAGTACAGGTTCCAGTACCAATCTCATAATTTTGCCTTCAATGATCATCCAAATATGAGATATAATACCTTTAAGCAGCAGCAATAACAGACCAGCCAAGCAAGTAATGGCTATAGACTATCCCCTATGAGGCAGCAACAAACACAACAAAGTTCAGAGCCTTCGTTGGAGGATTTGGTCAAATAAATGGCCAAGAGCAATCTACAATTCTAACAAAATGTCAATGCCTTCATTCAATACTTGCAGACACAGATTGACCAACTTGCTACCACTATAAATCAGTTCAAGTCTCAAGGTTCTGGTTAACTCCCTTCTCAACCAGAGGTTAATTATAGAAGCATGAGTGTCATAATATTGAGGAGTGAGAAAGAGCTATCAGGCAATTAAAAAGATAAAGAGGTACAAGATGATGTGGAGGTAAAGAAGTAGCAAAACACAGAGCAACAAATTGCCCCTGACAGTTCAGAAATTATGCAGAAATCACCCTTCCCTTTCCGAATAGAGTGGCCAAGCCAAGGCCACTAACAGATTTTAATAAAGAGCTTTTTGAGATATTCAGAAGAGTAGAAGTGAATATTCCACTGCTGGATGCGATAAAATAGATTCTAAAATATGCAAAGTTCTTTAAAGAGTTGTATACTAATAAGAAGAGATTGAAAGGGGATGAGAGAGTCAGCATGGGAAGAAATATGTCAGCCTTCATACAGCCCAATTTGCCACAAAAGTGCAAGGATCTTGGCACTTTTACCGTCCCCTGTACTATTGGAAATTCTACTTTTAGCAGTGTATTACTTGATCTTGGTGCTTTCATAAATATGATGCCTACATCAATCTACAGGTCTTTGTGCCTCGGTCCTACGAAGCAAATTAGTGTAGTCATTCAATTAGCAAATATAAGCATTGCATTCCCTGCTGGAGTAGTAGAAGACATGCTAGTGAGAGTAGATAAGCTGATATTTTCTATTGATTTCTACATTCTGGACATGCCAGAAGAGTCCAACATGCCTACACTGATCCTTGGTAGACCTTTCCTGAAAACAGCAAAGATAAAGATTGATGTGCACTCAAGAATTCTATTTATGTAGTTTGGAGATGATGTTGTGCAATTCAACATCTTTGAGGCCATGAAACATCTATCAGAGCTGCATAGTGCATTTCATATAGATATTATTAATGTTTTAACTGAGGAGTTTTGTACTATTTTTCTAATATTTCTAGTTATACATGCACTATAGGAGATTTGTGTAGTTTGTGCTGAAATAGATGCATATTTAACAGTTGATGATATTTCATATGATGCAGCAGCAAGTTTGAAAAATTCTAGCTTAATTACGATAAGTACACATATCCTTGAACCTGCTTAGATACATGCTGCAGAATTAGACTTCTCCATTAGGACACTTCCCTATATTATTAAGCCACCTACACTCGAACATAAAACTCTGCCCAAGCATTTAAAGTATATATTTTTAGAAGCTGATAACAAGCTGCCAGTGATCATTTTAGCAGATTTAGATGTTGTACAAGAAAAGAAGTTGTTGCAAACTTTAGCAGCCTATAAGCAAGCAATTAGGTGGACTTTAGCAAACATTCTAGGAATTAGCCCATCCACTTGTATGGACAGAATTCTGCTAAAAGAAGATGCAAAACCTGTGAGACAGCCCCAAAGAAGGCTGAATCCCACCCTCATGGAGGTGGTAAAGAAGAAGTTAGCAAACTGTTAGCTGCTGGCATGATATACCCCATCTCTGGTAGCGAGTGGGTGAGTCCAATCCATGTTGTATCCAAGAAGATTGGCATAATAGTAACAAAGAACTAGTTTTGATTCTGACCAAAACTCAGAATAGGTGGTGAGTCTGTATTGTTTATAGGAAGCTGAATCAGGCCACTCATAAGAACCACTTTCCCCTGCCTTTTATTGATAAGGTCTTGGAGCAAATAGCAGGAAAATCTCATTGGTGCTTTCTAGACAGATTTTCTGGTTACTTTTAAATGCACATAGCTCCAAAGGATCAACATAAGACTACCTTCACTTGTCTTTTTGATACCTTTGCTTACAGACGGATGTCATTCGAACGGTGTAATGCACCTGACACTTTTCAGAGGTATATGATGAGCATATTTACAGACTTCCTAGAGACATCACTTGAAGTATTCATGGACAACTTTACTATTTATGAATCTTCGTTTGATGCATGTTTAGATAGCTTGTCTATAGTATTAGATAGGTGCATATAGTTTAATTTGGTTTTAAATTATGAGAAATGTCATTTTATGGTGACCGAAGTGATTGTACTAGGGCATGTAGTGTCAAGTAGAGGTATTGAGACTGATAGAGCCAAGATTGATATAATTGGTTCCTTACCTTACCACGCTTCTGTGAAAGAAGTGCGCTTTTTTCTCAACTATGTAGGTTTCTATAGGCTCTTTGTAAAGGATTTCAGCATAATCGCATCCCCATTATCTACCTTTTTGTAAAAATATGTTGATTTTATCTTTTATCAGACCTACAAAGACGCTTTTGATGAACTGAAGAGGCGCTTCACTTCTACTCCTATCATTCAGCCTCTAAGTTGGGAGATTCCATTAAAGCTTATGTGTGATGCTTTGAACTTTGCAGATGGTGCTGTTCTTGGTCAAAAAGTGGGGAAACAACCCAATATTATAGCCTATTCTTCTTATATATTGGATAAAACGCAAGCAAACTACACCACTAGAGAAAAAGAACTTTTAGCCATTATTTTTCTTTAGACAAATTTCGTTCATATTTACTTGACTCTAAAGTAATTATTTTCTCTAATTATGCAGCTTTAAGGTACTTGCTTAAGAAGTCAAATTCTAACTGAAACTAATTCGCTGGATGTTTCTTCTGAACATTGAGATCAGAGATAGAAATGGTGTAAAAAACTTACTGGCAAACTATTTGAGCAAAATTCAGCAGCCACTGGAGGATCTCTCCATTAGAGACAGCTAGCATCTTTCTAGCTGAGCAGCTTTACCGTATTAGAGGGCATGATATGCAGACATGGTGAATTATTTGGCTGCTAAGGAGATTCCTACATACTTTTCTAAAGCTCAAGCTGTCAAGTTGAATAGTGATTCCAAATACTACATGTGAGATATTTCATACTTATGGAAGATGTGCAGTGACAAGATTATCAGATGATGTGTGCCTGAACCAGAGTTCCAGTTTGTGCTTAGATTTTGCCATTCTTTGGCTTGTGGTGGACACTTTGGACCTCAATGTATAGTCCGAAAGATTTTAGATTCTGGACTATATTGGCCTATAATATTTCGGGATGCACACAATTTTTGTAAGACATACAAGCGATGCTAAAGGACTGGGAACATCTCGCGTCGGAATGAGATGCTCTAACTACCCTTCTTTTTCTGTGAGGTGTTTGATGTATGAGGCATAGATTTTATGGGTCTCTTTCCTATTTTATTTGGCTATACCTATATTTTGTTAACAATAGACTATGTCTCCAAGTGGGTGGAGGCAAAGGCCACTCATACTGATGATGCTTGTGTTATTATAGATTTTATAATGTCACATATTTTTAGATTTTCCAGAGCATTAATCAATGACCAGGGATCACACTTTTGTAATCGGACAATGACTGCCTTACTTCAGAAGTTTGGGGTTATGCATAAAGTTTCCACACCACACCACCCTTAGACTAACGGACAAGCGAAGATCTTCAATCAGAAAATAAAGCAAATCCTAGAGAAGATTGTCTAATCCAACAGAAAGGATTGGAGTCTACACTTGGAGGAAGCTCTGTGGGCTTACAGAATCACCTATAAAACACTTATAAGAATGTCTCCTTATCGGGTTGTTTTTGGCAAGACATGTCATCTACCAGTACAATTGGAGCATTGACATTTTGGGCAATCAAGCAATGTAACCTAGATATAGAGGCAGCTGACTTGCATAGGAAGCTTCAATCACAAGAGTTGGAGGAGATTCGTAGAGAAGCATACGAGAACTCTAACATCTACAAAGAGCGCATCAAGGCTTTTCATGATAAGCTAATAGGGCGTAAAGAGTTCCACATTGGTGACAGAGTCCTTTTATATAATTTTAGATTTAAGTTAATGCCCGGTAAATTGAGATCTAGGTGGGATGGCTCCTTTTTTGTTATTAATGTTTTTCCTTATGTTGTTGTTAAACTTCAGGACATGGGATCGCAAAGGAGCTTCAAGGTTAATAGGCATCGACTCAAGGTTTTTCATAAGGGCTTGGAGGAATATGAACAAGAGGAAGCCACTTTTGAATTGGTCACCTATCCCAATTTATAGGGAGTTTTTTACCTCTCTCTCACTTATTGGATTGTTTGAATTGTCCTTATGCTTATTATGTTTTTCATTGAGGACAATGTTAATTTCAAGTAAGGGGAGTACTATGTTTTTGGTGTTTAATAGTCTAATTAAGTGACTATTTCATGGCTTTGATAGATTGATTGAGTCATTCTTCAATTTAATAGGTAAACTTTAATATCTTGTGTGTTTGATTATTTGTGATAAAATATATACCTTGTGAGATTTTGAGCCATATAGATGACAATATCATGTTATTTTACTTTCCTTCTTTATGTGATTGCATTCATGGTTATATGACACTAGAACTTACCTTGAGCCTTTTTAAGACTATATTTCTATATGCTTGCATTAACATGATAGAGACATTATTTCTTTCTTGTAAACTACTAACCAAAAAGTCAACCGTATATTATTTCTATTTTTAAGTCCCCTTAAGCCTAATTATCCTATTTCTTGTGATCGTAACTCATTTCAAGCCAAAAGTGTAAAACAATAAAATGACCCAACCTTAGGTGATACAAGAACTTTGGAATCATAGAAATAAGTGTGGCAGATATTACTTTAGAAAATATAAGAGAAAAGAAAAATCAGCTACTCAAAAAAAAAAAGAGGAGAAACAAAGAAAAAAAAGAAAAAAAAGAAAAAAAGAAAAGAAAAAAAAAAGTAAGCAGTAAAAAAGAAAAAGAGCATTGGATGACTAGCAAAAGTAAAAAGGATTGTTTTTGGATTATATTACATTATATCTTTGTTTAGAGTATTTACTTTTATTCTTACTTTCTTTGGATTCGTTTCCCATTGTTCTTATATCCTCATTGGTTTTAGCTTGATTACCTTTGTAATTTTTTCACCTTTACTTTGCCCCTTTACAACTTAGAAAAGTCCTTTTGGTTTTTGTGTGTATGTGTGAATTCCAGTGGAGAAGTAGGCAATGGGTAAGCTTATAGATGATCATGCTTCGTGTTGTGCATTTTGAGTGACACATTCTATCTTATATACTTAAGTGATTGAGAGTATATCATGTGAGAATTCTATCTCTTATAATTCTTTAACTTGATTTGATAAGTTCATTTGTCAATTTGAAGTGTGAGAATTGATTTCTATTATAGCCATGGTATTTAAACTTGATGGGCTTTGTAAATAGCCTAATTTGTTTTAGGTCTCCTATGGTTTGATTTTATGATTTGCCCTCAAGGACAAAATCTTAAGTGTGGGAGAATTTAATGTGACATATTTTAGGTTTACATTTATAGTTTTATTTTAATTAATAAACACTTTTAATATGCTTTAATTTTAGAGTTTATATCATTTTCTAGTTATTTGAATAAATTGGACTTGTTACAAATAAATGCTTTAATTTTGTATTTTTGGTTATTCTGACCTCTAACTACTCTTTTGGCCATAAATTTTTTTATAGGTATCATTTTTGACTAATTCTAATTGCATTGGATTCTACATATTCAGGGATTCAAAATGCATATATGGATAACTATATTTGGAGTTATTTTCAATTTTTTATGATTTTTTGAAATTGAGGCAGATTTGCTGAATATTGCTGCGAGATTGCATTTGGACTCTTGTTATTTAATAATTGTATTGGACTTTTAGATATTATTGAGGCCCGTATTTTGACCACTTAATTTATCCTAATCAGAGCTTATAAATAGACTAATAAGGTTCTGAATTAAGGGGGAAGTGATTAGACACTTTGAGATTTTGAGACTTAGTCGAAATAAAAATCTTTATTTTTACTTTCTCTTGAACTCTCTTATTCTTTTTTCATTCTTGCGTGGAGTAAGCATTTCGATGGAAGGCTAAACCTCTCGTTCAATCTATGGAATCTAAACGCCGTAATTTTGACTTGAGTTCTGCGCTAAATTACTCGAGTTTGTTCTCTTTTCTCTCTAATCTCAGAATTGTATATTGCAATCGTAATTAACTTCTCTATTGTTAGAATTTAAATTAAGACATGATTGATGCTCTGATTTGATAATTAATGTGGATTAGGTTAAATAATTATTTAATTTAATTTGTAACTCTATTCAATTAGGTTATTTGATTGAATTAATAATTAAATTTGGTAATTGTTCAAACGCGGATTTAAATATTTAGATACTGTGATAATTAGAATTACACATAATTAGTATTCTATGGATTGATATTTGTTAATTTATTTTTACTCACTTTGATTTTGTCCATAATTTAATTTGATTAATTGCACTTTTCAAAACTCTAAAGACGTTATTTGTATTTTTTAAAAGAAAACCTAAAATTAAATTTGACTGATAATGTGCCTCCATGAATTGACCTAGGTTTGATTTTATACTACAAAATTTTTAGAAAACTTTGTTGTTTTTATAACAACTCAGTATTGTCTATCATTCACCCCTGAAAGTGACTTACCAAGTACGCTTCAAAGTGATGCTCAGACTAGAAGAAGGGCTATTGTTGGTGCTGGTGGGACTAGAGTTGGGGGTGTAATTGTTGCTGCTGCTACTAGTGTTGAGAAACTTGTAGGTGGAGAAAAAAAAGAAAGAAAAATAAGCGTGTTAAGAAGAGGCAAACAAAAAGAGTGAATACTGGTATTTTTTGTCAGACTAGTCAAGGTTTTGCCAATGTAGATACTTTTTATAAGGCACAAAGAGTAGAAGCAGTTGATATTGATCATGGGTATGCAAGTGAAGAGCTGATCAGTGGTGGCTCTAAGGAAGATGGTTTGAGAAGGAAATATTATAGATTTAATGGTGATGATTTGAATAAGAATTGCAAATGAAAGTTGGGTTTGGAGTTTGGTTCCATTAAGGAGTTTAAGGACGCAATTCAAAAGTATAATGTGATGAATGAAAAGGAAATCAGATTTGATTTGAATGACAAGAGGAAGGCAAGGGCAAGATGTAACTATTATGTTGAATACTGTATGTATGTTTGTAAGGTCAATAACTTAGAGACTTATAGGCTGAACACTCTGACTGATAAACACACATGTGGAAGGGTGTTTCACAATAAGAGTATGAAGTCATCTTGGGTTGTCAAGGTTTTGATTAACAAGATGAAGGTCAGAAATAAACTAAAGGATATTGTTAGAGAAATTCAATTTAACTACTCCACTAAGACAACACTGTCAAGAGCATTTAGGGCTAAAGAAATTGCTAAAAGTGTGATTGATGGTGACTTTGACAAACAATATAGACTACTTTGGAGATATGCAGCTAAAATTAAACAAAGAAGTGTAGCCAATACTTGTGTGATCAGGGTATTTAGGCCATCTTTAAAGATTTTTCCAAGGTTTGGGAGCTTCTACATGTATCTTGAAGGTCCAAAATTAGCTTTTAAGAAGGCTTGTCGCCCATTGATAGGGGTGGATAGATGTCACTTAAAAAACAAATTTGGAGGTCAACTATTAATTACTGTTGGGAGAGACCTAAATGATTAATATCTTCCATTGACTTTTGCTATTGTGGAGACTGAGACAAAGGAGACTTGGAGATGATTTTTGAATTTGCTCTGAGAAGATATTGGTTCTATTGACCAACAAAAGGTAAAGGTGTTCATTTTTACTACCTCTAATTTAACTCATTTTCAGATTACTACCTTAGAATTTTATGCTGACTTAATGAAATTTTTTACTGGGCTTGATGCAAGTTTTTGAAGAATTTTCTGTATGTGTTAAACATAGATTCCGTTTGAGGCACTTATACAACAATTTGAAAAATAAGTTTAGAGAAGGAGTCCAACTAAGAGACCGCATTATGGGTGCTGCCAAAGTAACATATGAACAACTTTAGAGGGCTTATATTCAGCAAATTAGAGATTTGAATGAGGCTGCACACTGGCGGCTATTTAATCTGGATAGGAAAGCATGGTGTAAGCATAAATTTTCATATTAACCAAAATGTGATTTATTAATGAATAATCTTGGTGGAGCATTTAACAACACAATTCTGATTGCTAGGGATAAACCAATTATCACAATGTTTTTATGGATAAAGATGCATTTGATGAATAGGTTTTCTAACCTTAAGGACAAAGTTAAAGGCTACACAGGACAAATTAGAGACTTTGATAATTTTTGGGATTTAGTGGGCATTCCATGCAGGCATGTTGTGGCTGTCCTGCAATTCAAAAAATTGGACTTCATGAGCTATGTTGATAATTATTATTCTCGGATACTTATGTGATATGTTATACACATAAGATTTCAACCACCAATGGGCAGGACATGTGGCCTGAAACTGGATTTGATGAGATCCCACCCCCCAAAAATAAAAAAGGTGAAGACCTAAAAAATTGAGAAGAAGGAAACCTAATGAGATAAACCAAAATCTGATAAGATTTATAAGAGATATTGGTAAGTATAAGTATAAAAAATGTGGTGTATAGGGCCATAACACAAGAGATTGTCCACAGCCAGCACCACTATAACCAACAACCATTGAAACAGCTGAAGGTCAACTTAGTTGCAGCAATTGAGGCAAATGTTGAAAGCTCAGCACCTGGAGCAACAGATGCACAACAATCTTTACCAATCCAGAAAAAGGTATATGTATTAGCCTCATCATTTCATGGCTTTAATAAAATTGCTAATGATTTACCTTTACAAGAAAAAATGGTGCTAACAAGACCATCGAAGGGACCAACCACAAGAGAGGAGCGAACAAGTCAACCAAGTGTTCAACCAAAAGAAAGATCAACTACTGCAAATTTGAATGAAGACATTGTCGTAGTAAAAGGAGCAACTAATGAAGGGCCAACTCCACCACCTTTATGAACTCAACCAAATTTGGAAGCAAATGTAGCAGCAGGGGCAAATAAGGGAGGTGGACTGATGATGTGAATTAAAGGGAAACAATGTTTTTAGGGAACCATTTCTGAAGGAGAATAGTGTTTAGAGTTATTTTGTATTGAGAGTAATGTTACCTACTTTATTTTAGAAAATGTGCAACAACAATACCTTTATTTTAATTGTGAAGCATGTGAATAAGAATATTTTATGAACCACAATGTGTACTTTTTTATGACAATCAAATATAAACAATGTGCAGCATGCATGTGCACCTTTTGAGACCACTGTTTTGTATATTTGAGTCTTATTTTCACACATTTCTAATATATTGCTCATAACAAAAATGGGTAGTGAATTAGTAAATTTGTATAATGTAGGTAGTAAAATGTAAAATATTTATTTTAATGATTCTAAAAGAATATAAAGTATTAAGTAGTAATTTACGTTCAGTTATATATTGAAGGTAGTAATATAGAAATGTTTATTTATGGAAGTAGTAAACCTTAAAAGATTTAAAAATACAAGTTCTATTTTGAAATATTAAAATTATAGAGGTAGTGAATAACTAATCAAACATGTACATTTAGTTATCAATTGTTATGTCAAATCAGAATAAGTTTTTACAGTGAATACAACTAAATTCAACAGAGTAAATAATAGAGTCAATAGAGTGAATAATAGAGTGTACAGAGTCATAAGCATCAATTCTTATGTCATTGAATTCATTCAACTATATTCAAAACAACTTTCATTACACTGAATTACAAATTGTCAGTCTTTAAAACTTTTTTACCAACATTCATTGCTACTACAATGCTCACAATGTTAATGAAAAAGTAAAGCACAATCACTAAACATCCTAAAATCTTTATCCTATTTCTCTCAACATTAATCTTCTTCTTCTTATGAGGTATTTTAAGCTCCAATAATGCAAGTTGTTGATAGAGATCATGATATTCTTCCTGAAGTCTCACCATCTCTTTTTTGCTTTTTGCCATTTTCTCCTTAGTTACTTTTTCAACCTCCATTAAATCATTGATCTTTGCCTTCAACTCTTGAATTGTGAAGATTTGTCTTGAGAGAGCAGACTCATTGTCCACATTTATAAGCTCTTTAACCCAATGAAAATAATTGCAAGAATTAGGTTCCTACAAACCAAATACAAACAAATTTGTAAACACAGAAACACAACTCCATTCCTAAATACAACCAGTTTTGAACTTATCTTCCAACCAGAGCATCTCCAAAACTTTCTACTAGGATTTTCCTTACTCTTTGAAGTGAAAATTATAATGGGCTTCTTATATTTGCAAGTTATAACAGCTCGTGCAAAAAGTGAGCACGAGAGACCACCCACACTACTATTTCATGAAGATGAAGAGCAAAAATGGACAGCGAGATGAACATAAACAACCAATGAAAAAGGAACCCTAACCTTCTTCTTCTTTTTATGATTCTTCTTCTTTCCTTCGTGTTTGTCTTTAGTGTGTTTTTCTCTTTAGTATTCTTCTTCTTCTTGGAATATGGTTCTTGATTTGGCCCTCTTTCCCTCATTCTCCAAAACAAAACGTATAGATTATGTTTCATTTTTTGTATGGATTCGTGACGTAGAAATTTAAGGGTGATGTAGATGAGAGAGATTGGGGGCGACGTGGCTAATTATGAGCTACGTCACCATTTAACTGACGAAGGTTAACGTAGGTACAAAATTAAAAAAAAAAAAATAGACATTAAAATAAAAAATTAATAGATAGTAATTTGAAATAAACCTTATTTAGATGTAGTTAAAACATATTTAAGCCATATATATATATATATATATATACACACACACACACACAAAATATTTCAAATTAAATTTGTTCTATAAGAATATGATAATGTCTTTAAAATAATAATTATAGTTTTATATAATACTAAATAAATGACTTGATTATGATATTTTATTTGATATTATTCTTAAAACAATTAATCAAAACACCAAAAAATTAATAACAAGGAAGAAAAAATATGGATAGATCAAAACATTACTTCTTTATTCTTTATAGATTATGAACTTCTACGAGAATTCTGACTAAAAATAAATTCATTATAGATTAAAAACTTTTCAATCAACTAAATAACAATTGATAAGCATAAAATAATATTCTAACACAAATCAATCAAATAAAATATACTTATAAAATAAATATAAGAATCAAGATTTCAAACAAGAAATTAATTAATGAACAAAGATTTTTTATTTAGATGAACCTTGAAATTTTAAAAAAAATTGCATCATTTTGTTACTTATTGATATTTTATTAAGATCATATAAGTTTTCTCCCCCTCCACAACATTAATCAATTGAAACAAGCATATACACATGAATCAAAATAATGAACAAGAGATTTCTTTTAGTTTTGACTTGGAATTCTAGGAACATCTCACTCTTTTATTACTTATTAATATTTTATTGAGTTCATAAAAGTTTTCTCCTCCTATCTTGATTCAAAGTAATTGAGATGAAGAAGTGAAAGTTAAAAACTTCCAAAGACTTCTAAAATTAAAAATTGCAACAACTTAGAAGCAAAGACCTCCTTTCAAGTTCAAAGTTAGGTTGAGGGATTATGAACACTCAAGTCTCTCAAGGCCTTTCATGAATATTTAAGAATAGATTTTGAACATTTAAAGGAACTAAAAAAAAGTGAAGAATTTCAAGAGAACTTTGGTAACTTTCTTTAGGACAACTCTTGATTTTTAGCAAGAAAAAAGTAGGAAATGTTTTTATGCAACTTCATTCACAATTCCAACCTATATTTATATGTTAAATAAAGGCTAATTCATCATGACTTAATTAGAAGAATGAAATAGATTTAGTTTCATTTGGTTAGAATTGAATTAACTATTTATCTTTCCTTTGATATTCAACTAGTTTTTTTTTCCTAACATCCATTGGATTCTAGTTAGTCTTCAAGCAACTAGAGTACTTGTCTTTATATTGGCTTCCATGAAAATCTTACTACTCTAAGAGGTTGCTAGGTGGTTGCATCAAACTTTCCACTTCCAAAGCTCCAAAATGTTCATTGGTTTCTAGTTTGGTTTGGTTATCTCCTTGGTTCTCCTATGTCTACCAAAATGGCTAAAATTTTTCCTATGAATTTTCAACTAAATTTAAGCTTTATTTGTCTTACAAACTTTAGTCATGGCTAGTTGCTCACAAGGCTAAAGCTGGTGGTTCCAAAAAAGAAAAAAAGAAAAATTAGGATATAAACTAAGTTAGTTTATGATTGATTTCTAATGGTTTAGTTATGAAACTTTTACTTATGGATAGTAAATATTATTTTAATCTAAAATTTATCATTTGTCCATTCAACAAAGATTTTAATAAGATGAATGATAGATGATACATTGAATTTAGATAAAAGAAATAAATCTAGTTAGTTTTGGATGAAATTCTAACTATTTTTCTAACTATTAATTGGTTTAGGATAAAAGTAATATTTTAATATAAGAATCTTATCTTTTAACCATTCAAAACTTTTTCATTATGAAGAATTATTGTCGCTTAAAATATCCTAAAATGGCCCTTCAACTTGCTCAAAATTACCGACAAACAATGTTATTTTGGGTATTTTACATTTTAGGGATAATTTGATAATTTTACTTGTATAAGTGAAGCTATTTTATGAAATTTACTTCTAACATTCCTAATTCATCTAACTTTCTCTAAATTATGATTATCAAGTTGTAATTCTACAGATTAATTCCTAATCAGACTTCAATATAGTTTTTATAGAATAAAGGTATTTAAGTCTTTTCACTCAAAATTTCAAAATTTATTTTTTTAATAATTAAAATAAAGAGTAGTTATCATATGTAGAATTTTTAGGATATTAAAAGATAAGTAACCTTAAGAGTATGACTGCACTCACTTATTTGAAACTACTAAAACATTAATAATAAATGCTTTAGTAATTTTGTTCATGTGGAATACCTAAAGAGACAAATGTGATTGTCATGTTTGCCAAAACCAAATAATTCTAAACCAAATTTCTACTAGTTTCTTCATACATGCCATAATATTCTCCTTCCCTATCATACATCACAATCTTGATCATCTTATTTGTTTTTAACTTAATGACAACTTTTAAAGATTTAAAGTAATATATGAAAATAATAAAATATCTATATCTCCTAATTATTTTACCCTTAATGCATCTATTTGGTACTATATTTCTAGTTTTAGCAATTATCTTTCCATTAATGCAATCAATACATGTATCAAAATAAGATACGTCTAGCTTATATAAGATATCATGTTTAATCAATTCTTAATTATTGGTCAGAAAAGGAGTCACAAACACCCATACCATAGCACAGAAAGTGTATTCATTAAACCTAACACACTTATGGCTAATAATAGAGTAAAAATGCATATCGTTCAAATTCAACATATATAACCCATCACATAGTAGTCATGAATAAATAACAAGGAATTAAAATGATTTATGAGTTTTCCATTTCTAAATTCAAAAGTGTAGCCACTTTTATCTAAAGTTAAAATTAAAATTAAGTTCCTTCTTATGGAAAGTACCTAAATAACATTATTTAACAATAAAACATGTTCAAAATGCAAATACAAAAATACTACTCACATGTCTTCCACCACTATTCTTAGTACCATCACCCATAATAATATTTGACTCAACATCAATTGGTTTCCCTAGGCTTGTGAACCCTTCTATAGATTCACAATGTAACTAGTAGCACCCAAGTTAAACCACCAAGTGTTTGAGAGGAACATCAATTATGTTAGATTCAAAACAAGCTAGAGCTAGGAGTTATATTCAAAACAAGCTAGAGCTAGGAGTATACAATATATCTTTTGTCTGATTCTTCTTCTTAAGGAAAAAAAAATCTTTCACTCAGTGACCAAATTTCTTCTAATAATTACAATTTTCCTTGAAATAGTTCTTTTTAGCTTCTAATTGTATCGGTGATTTACTTGATTTCTTATACTCATCAATAAATTTGTGTTTATAACCTTTTTTTAAGTCCTTAGTATCAGATGTGGAAGCAACAAACTTATTGTTGTGATAATTACCAACAAATTGAAAAACATAAGGTTTATCTTTCTTTATAGAATCTTTTGCTCGAGAAACAATAACAATTATGTCATCACTATACTACTCATGATTTTAAGTGTTATAAGATATTTTTGAAATGTTAAACTGAGAATAAAGTGAATAAGAATTTTTCAAACTAGGTGGTTGTCAACAATATAAAGGTTTATATACTTCAACTTATTACAATAATGCACCATTTTCAACATATGTTTATGAACACTACTAACACTATCATATTTAGCGTTATCAAATAATGAAAAATAGTGACTTTTCTAAGTTTTATCAAAAGTCTTAAACTTGTCATCAACAAAAATAAAAAAAAAGTTCTAACATTGTGTTCTCCAAGAAGCTTTCTCTAATGGTCTTTTCCATGGTGTAATTTATTATCATAAGACATATTCTCTTTAACTCGACTAGTGTTTTGATCAATCGACTTGGCAATAGTAATTAGTGGCTTGTCTTTCCTCGATGCCAAGTTCATATTGGCAATAGCCAAATACAAATCAAGGAATTTATTCCAATCTTCATAATTAGTCCTATTTAACACTTTCACGCAATAGGGCATTACAAATAACATAAAAAAAATCAAGGAATAACTTAATATGCATAAGTCATTACACAATTAGAGAATTAAATGATCCTTTTTGCAAAACTAAATATGCCCATCATATAAATTTCTTACTTGTTACAATACTGCCTAAGGGTTCCAAATTACAATAAATAAGAAATGTAATTGCAATAATGATAAAAACAACAACAACAACAACAATAATAATAATACAATATGCATAACCATATCATTAGAAATCTAATACCAATAAGATACTCAAATATAATTGACATAAGTTAATAACAGCAATACATTGTATATAACATAAATCACATCAATAATAAAACATTGATAGGATATTACTTATTGTTAATGTAATATAAAAGAAAAATTAAGTAATGCATCAATTCATACATATTTCACATAATTATGTCTGCAATAGATAAATAACAAATAATTTATATAGTTATATTAATAATTGGGAACCTATAATTTCTTACATGTCAATGACATATATATAATACAAAATTTAGGCTCAAATTTTAAGTGTACCAATAACTAAACAAGCAATTTAGTATAAAATGAAAGGCTTTGAAAATCTAGTAATGCAAGTGACAATGTATAAGAATAAAATAATTCAAATTAAAAAAAAAAAACAGGCTGCCAATAACATAAACTTTGAAATTTTTCCGACTAGAGAAACTATATGAAACGTGATATGTTTCATCTTGTTTGTAATTGAAAAATGAGTAAAAGGCCTCAAACAATTTATGAATTGATACACAAGAGAAATTATAATTTAATCGAATTATACTAAAGAATGCATTCATGAGTGACCCATTTTAAACTCACAAAATACTTAACCAAATAAAGTGATATTTAAGTATGTTGCTCATCTAACATTATCTAAGAAAAGTCCCAAAACAAATTTAAAAAATCTTAACTTAGTTGTGAAAATTTTTGATTGAAAGGTAGTGACGTTTATAATGGGTTTTTTCATAATCATGAATATAAAACTTTCAATTCTCGGCAAAATACATGATGAAATTCAATGAAATTTTGATATATTGTTAAAAATATGATGTCTAACAAAAGCCTTAATTGGTTTTAAAAATCATTCATTTATTAACATCAATTTTCATAATGGGTCTACGATTTTACATATCATAAAATGTGTCTTTTAAGACTCTTTGATACCAATTGTTGGAATATATAATGATTTGAAATAATAATAATTTCATAATTCAAATATACAAGTCATAATATATCCCTTTTTAATCTAGATGGAGAGAATATATAATTGTTCTTGTTTACTACTTAGAGAAGAGAAAACATATTTGTTTAATAGGGAGACAATTTTTTAACTCACTAGATGAGGCTATAGACCTCTCTCAAGTATTATAAGGTTATATAGTTTAGCCCATCACAAACTAATTTTATTAATGTCCAATGATAATAATATATTTATTAATTAATCTTATATAAAAACAATATTATAATTGATATTAATAATTTAAATAATATATTCTAAATAATTGATTAATGCTAATCTATAATTAGATAGGATATTAACATTGATAAAAAATATATATTAATAGAACATGAAAGGTATGAAGTCTCTAAGACCATTTATCTATATAAGATGGCAAAAGAAGCCTGATTGGTTCTCATGTACTTAAAATAATTGGACACAGATAATCCATAAAGACTTGAATTTTTTTTAGTTAAGAGTTGACCATACATCTATAGTCAATTTGTTATGAACTATACATGAATAAAATTAACAAACCACTACATGAGTTGTCGAGCATGTTGAAAATTGTTGAGCAAAACATAATAAAAGAAAATATAAGTTCATTTTAATGGTTCAATCTATAAAGGGAAAACAGAAGGTCGTAAAATAACATGGGCCAAGAATAAGTTCAAAGGGAAGGGCAAGACAAACCCAACACTTATAGTTTGAAAATTATGAGCGATGTGGCCAAGGAAAGAACATGTTTCTACTATGGTTGAACAAAACATTATAAAAGAAAATGTGCAAAGTACATATACGAGATCAACAATAAAAAGGAAAGTGAGACTTTCACTTCATATATTTATGTTATAAAAGTCAATTTCTCCACTGTTACATCTTGGGTATCTGAATATAGGTCTCACATTTGTGTTGATGTGTAAGATTTAAAAAGGAGTAAACCATTGGCTAAGGACAAATTAGATTTACGTATGGAAAATGGAGCAAGAATTGCTCGTTTAGCTATAAGGTCTTATTTTATGTTATGGGCTAGTTATTGAACTGGATAATTATAATTATGTGCTTGCTATTAATAAGAATATTATTTTTGCTTTTTTTCTGGATAAGAAAAGTTTTTTATTTACAATAAAAGACAAAACTTGTTTCGTTTATTTAAATGATATCTTTTATAGATGTAAATAATTGGGTAACGAGCTATGTCCTTAATTTTGAAACATATGTCTATAGTAACAATTAATAAAAAAAGTGATAATTTGATTAAATGTCATGAAAAATGATTACTTATGATTATATTAGTAACAATTAATGGCATAACCAAAAAACATTCTTTGCTCCTAATCTTGGTTTCAATTTACAAAGTGATAAACATGTAATATTATTAAACATCTCTAGGTTTTATAGTACAATTATTTTTATTCGAGAGGTATCTCTACTAGTAGAATCTTATATCACACTAATTTATAAAATTATTGAAATAAATTTTAAAATTTGAAATTATTTTAAAATGATTTAATAAATACATTTTTCAATTTTAAAAACTTTTCATTAAATAAATTAAACAAGTATAGACATACCTCACTTTATCAAAATACAAGATTTTTCTTATAAATGTAAGGACAATCAATTGAATAGTTCTAAAATACTTAAAGACTACATCAAAATGATTTCAAACAATTACCATACATTTCAATTATTATTAATATGAATATTCATATATGATAAACATTTTTTTAAAATAATTATTCAACTGAGTTTATATTAATAAGAATCTAAAAATATTTTTTGAAAAAAAATAATATTCTTTTTTACTATTCTTAAAAGTTTAGTTTGAACTTTTAAAATACTAGTAGGCAAGTAACAACCAACGATTAAAAATATTTAAAGTTAATATGTAATATTAAGTTTAAGTCTCGTTAAATATAACTGTTAAATTTTAAAGGAAAAATTACCCATAAATTAACTAATCTTATTTGAAATTTTTATTATATACAAGTTTATGTATGATAGAAAAATATAAAATTTTAAGTTTTTAATATATATTAAAGAGTAGATAATTTTAATAAAAAAATAATACAATATTTTTTATTATGCATACATGTTGAAAAAAATTATTAATAACCTGACACAGAGACTTACACGTAGACATACACATATATACTCTGACGAAAACAAACAAAAATTGGTAAAAATCATTCACAACTTCACATCCCCCTCTTCTCTCTTTCTCTCTTCTCTGTGTGTCCATCGTTGAAGCCAAAACGAAACAAGAAAGAAAGAAGCATGGTTTCAACGAGACGCAACAGTGGATCTTTCTCGAACAACAACAACAAGAGACCTTCATCTTCTGAAGACAAGACTCCTTCTCCTTCCCCAAAGCGCCAAAAGGTTCTTCCTTTTCCCAATCCTTATCAATTCCTCGATTCTCCTTTCTGATTCCTTCCGATTCTTCTCAGGTCGACAATGGCGTCACCGCCTCCGACAAACCCTCGCCGCCGCCGGGAAATTCCAAGGATTTGAGCCCGCCGGAGCCCCCTGCTGATCCCGGAGAATGCGGCCCCCCACCCGCTCAGATCGCCGGAACCGCCGCTCCCGATGCTAAGAACGACGCCACGCCGCCGATCGCTGATGGTTCGTCTTTGCCGCTCACTTTTCCGTTTTTCTTTTATTCTTATTATTTATTTATTTTTATATTATTTTATTGTGCGAAGGTTCTGCACCGACTCTGGTGGCTGATAAGCCTAGGGGTTCGTTCTCTTCTTGGAGTTTATATCAGAAGCAAAACCCAAATTTCGAAGCTTCAGTTCCTTGGTGCAGGCTTTTGTCTCAGTCTGCGCTGGTAAATTTTGTTTTCTATTTCTAAGTGAAGCTAATAGGAGTTCACTCCAAATTTTGTTTACTTGAAAATTCATTTCTATTATTGCTGCAGAATCCAAATGTTCCCATTTGCACACCCAACTTTACTATTGGCTCTAGTAGAAGTTGCAACTTTCCACTGAAGGATCAGACTATAAGTGGAAATTTATGCAAAATCAAGCTTACTCAGGTATTTGATTTCAGGAGGACTAATATCTGGTTTTGCAATGGAGTTTTGGGAGTTTGAGGTTTTGTTTGTGGTGTGTTTAGGCTTTTCCAAGCACACACTTTGGCACTTGGTATTGGATTGTTTTACCTGGATTTTGGTTAGAGATGTGTCTAGGCACTATGAATGCTTGTATGCAAATGTGTGCTTGGTTGTCTTTTTTTTTCAGTTGTTTGAGGTGAATATCGTAGGATATGTATGTGCAGTATGATTACTGTTGTTTCTGGAAATGATCAGCGTGAGGGGAGTGCTGTGGCTGTGCTTGAAAGTACGGGTAGCAAAGGATCTGTGCTAGTGAACGGGACGCTTGTCAAGAAGAGTACCAGCTGCGTGCTTAACTCGGGTGACGAAGTGGTTTTTGGTTTGCTGGGAAATCATTCTTATGTATCCTTTTGCTCTTTGCATTAAACATGTCATTTTCCTGTTCTTTTTTTAAAGGAGAATTATCCAAGATCTCTATTACTTGCTCAGTTCCTTCTATTAATTTAGTTTGTCTTTTTATGTGTCTGCATGGGTTTCCTTGATTAATTTGTATGTAGATTTTTCAGCAAGTAAATGCTGAGGTTGCTCCTGTCAAGGGTGCAGAAGTTCAGAGCGGTGTTGGCAAGTTTTTGCACATTGAGAGGAGAGCAGGAGATCCTTCAGCTGTGGCTGGAGCTTCTATTTTGGCGTCTCTTTCTAGCCTCAGACAGGATCTAACAAGATGGAAGTCTCCATCACCAACCGCTGGTAAACCTCACCAGGGTGTTGATGTTCCTAGTCAATCTGTTCTGCATGATAGCACAGAAACTGAGCTTGATGGCCTGGAAGGCAACTCAGCTCCAAGTATAGGGACTGAAAAAGCTGCTGATGTTGGAGCAAGCGACAAGAATTCTCCCATGGATTGCGACCCAGATGATGCAGGCACAGAGGCAGGCAATGTAAAACTCTCTGGGGTGAATGATTTCCTAGGGCCTTTCTTCAGGATTCTAGCTGGATCTACTTTTAAAGTGAAATTGAGCAAAGGTATCTGTAAACAGGTATTGGAAGAAAGAAATGGGACGAGGGATGGGCAAGCTGCATCAACTTCGGGTACTTCTGTACGCTGTACAGTTTTTAAAGACGATGTCAATGCTGCAATACTGGATGGAAAAGAAATAGAAGTGTCCTTTGACAACTTCCCGTACTACTTAAGGTATAGCTAGTAGATGCCTCAATCAATTCCACGGAGTTTTTGGCTTTGTTTTGATATTGTACATATTTGGTGAATTTCAAACTATTGTTCCTTGACAACTATGTTTCATGTTTTTTTTTTTTTAACTATTCTTTTATATTTAAGAAAATGATTTCCATTTGGTATTTCATGTACATTTGTGTGTGTTATATCTCAAATAGTTTACTGGAAAAATTGAATTGAACATGCAATTGCATTCTTTTAAAATATTGGTAGAGTGCCAACAAAGGCTGATCTGGTTGGTAAGGACTGGATTCGTATCCCACAAGGATGCCGGTTCAAATCCCAGTACCAATGTGAGGGCCTTGTTGTTGGGGGCAATGTAAGTACCTCTATAAGCACTCTTTGAGCTTTGAGGCATGCCCTGGTCCTGGTGAGCTCCTGGGACCTGCCTCGTTAAAATGTTTTATCATAAAATTATTGGTAGAGTATCAAAGTTAAATTAAATCACTTTTATGCAACAATTACAATTTTGTATTATATCTAACTGTAAAATTTGATTTCCTGTATATATGGACATTAGAACTACATTGCTAACAAAGTTTTCGTCTGATTAATTTGAATCAATGATTCTAAAAATTTCTAAAAACAATTGGAAATGATATCAAGCATTAAACAGTAATTATGTTATATGATTTACATTTCTATAGTAAGTGAATTTCATCCATGGTAGCATCTTTATTTTAATTTATCATTTTATCAAAACATTGGTGTATAAATCAATTTAAATCTTAAAACTTTGATACAACAACAATAACAATGGTGATGACTACCACAGCGACAATTAAAGTCTTTTCCCTCTATGTGAAAGTTACATGAATCAAAAGACATGATTGGGTTCTGTTAAAAGTTAGATACAAATAGTAATTTTTAAATTCAATTCTATCCTAACCCTATGTTTTACCCCCTCTAAATCTGTGTTTCTCATTTGAGGTCAATAATCAAGTGCTACCATAAAAAAATCCAACCATTATTTGTGAAAGCAAAACCTACTTTGCCCCTCTCTCATCAATGAAAAACTTAGCACCCTTTTTATCCACCCAATACAGATAAAATAGAAGATTCATCATACGTCATTTTAGAATACGGGCAGTATGTACATTGTGGATGCCAGTCAGAATAAACTGCCAAAGGAAGACGGAAAGTTGTTTGTTACCTTATGTAGTGACCTGAAATTTGAAGCAGGGACAACAATTAAATGTTGATTGTGGATGAAATAGTACATATACAAAAAGAAAGATCTAGCTGGAACAAGTTTAGGTGAATTGAAATGAGACTGCCGCGTGGCTTATAGAGGCAGTTGCTTCGTTTATATATAATTTATTCTCATTCTATTCTATATTTGTTGCAATGCCATGGAAAAATAAATCCTACAGATGCATTAACTCTGGTTACCTTTTTCTCTATTTTTATAATACTTGAACCGGTCCTATGCATTTGGGTTTTAAATATATTGGGTGTTGCTTAAGAGGAAGGTTTTAAATTGCAGTCATGGTTGCATTGTGGTTAATGTGGTCCACAATCTCCGTTTGATGCGGTTACCACATCAGATATTGTGGCTGCATCACGTGATGTTGTCCACAATTTAAAACCTTGATTTTGAAGTATGTATTAAAGTTTCTTAGTTTTTTAATTAGTTTAAACAAATTATGACTAATTTTTATTTCTATGACTTGATTTAGTTCTTCATGCATTTTGCTTGACTGCCATTCTTATAGCTTCTTGCTTTGATCATTAGTTGCATTTTTTAATCATTTTTTATATCTTTTTGCAGTGAAAATACAAAAAATGTCTTGATTGCAGCTTGCTTTATACACCTGAAACATAAAGAACATGTGAAGTACACCACAGATCTTACAACCATAAACCCTCGTATTCTACTCTCAGGACCTGCAGGTGTGTGGGTTTTGCACTAGTGCTCTCCTTTATCTTTATGATTTTGTTTTGGTTGACTATCTTCTTTTCAACTCGTTTTTCCCCCCAATTTCGATAATTTTTTGCAGGGTCAGACATATATCAGGAGATGTTGGTGAAAGCACTCGCAAAATACTTTGGAGCTAAATTGCTAATATTTGATAACCATTCTCTTTTGGGTGTAAGATAAAGTTTTTTAGTTGGTCTGATATTTGGATTAGCCTGTGCTTGGATGAGATTATTTTTATTGATTATGTGAAAAAAGCTAAAAAAAATACTCATCAGTTTTGTTTGGTAAATTTTGAAAAATTAGCTTATAATCTTTGATTAAATTTTTTACAAAGGAAATAGGTTATTTAAGTTAAGCAAAATTTTAGAACTTATGATAGCTTATTTTCTAGTTAATTTTTATTTTTCCATTTTATCATAAATAATTGATTATTTTAAATACAAAACTAACTATTACACATACCTTCATATCGTTTTTTTGTAATTTCAAATGCAAAAAGTGATTAATTTAGAGAATGCAAAACACACTTAATCCATGCTTACCATTTTTGTTAATGTGTCATTGAAGTATTCTCACTAACAACTCTGATAATGAATCTTAATTTGTTGTGCTTTTTAATTGATAGGGTTTATCTTCCAAGGAAGCTGAGCTGCTCAAAGATGGATTTAATGCCGAGAAATCCTACAGCTGCCCCAAACAAAGTCCTGCAGCCACAGACACGGCTAGGAGCATGGATCCATCAGCTAGTGAATCAGATACACCAAGCTCTTCTAATCCACCTACTTCATTTGGCTTTGAGTTTCATCCTAAATTGGAAACTGACAATGTACCGTCTACCTCTGGGACAGCAAAAAATTGTGTGTTCAAACTAGGTATGTGTACTTCTTCCACCTTTAAGGAGCCTTGACTTTAACACAAAGCATTGATGTTTTCCACATATGATTCTGCAGGTGACCGGATAAAATTTAGCTGGTCATCTTCTGGTGGCATGTATCAGACGTCTTCTTCAAGGTGCAAGATTGTATTGAATTGTTCTGAATTGGTTTCTGTTTCTCATTGATACATGTTGTGGCGTCTTTCTGCATTTTTCAGATTAACTAGAGAACATGAATTGTCTATCATGGTTACTTATTCAGACTTTACTTTTTATACTTGAGATATTGTAGTGTACTAGTGTAGTGGATGGAATTCTTTTTTCACCAAATTTCAGCAGTTGTAGCACAATATTTGCCCATGCCCTAACTCATGATTACACCCTTCAATTCAGTTTAAAGAGCCAGTTATACAATATATGTTTTTATTTCTTGGTGACTACAATGTATGATTGACAATGAACAAATGGATCTTCAACCTTAGTCATTGTCAATGCTAAAGCTACAACTTTTGTGTATCTGCACAAATGTATACTCATTCCCTCTCCACTCAAGATTGCAACTATTAGTTTGGGGGAGAAATGTGGCAGGAAAGAATGAAGGGGGTCATATAAATGAAGGACAAGCAAATTGAGACAAACTTTCATATTCACCTGTAACTTCTGCTTACATGACTGGATTGTGCGAATACTATAGTAGCTTTATTATTCTCTTTTCATTTGAGTCTTCCTATGTATATGTCCGTATACAGTTCTGTTTAGTTCCTCCATACCCCTTGTTTCTAAACAATGTAATGTAAATTTCACCTTTAGTTTCTGTTTCTCTTAGAACCATTGCCTCCATTTTCAGTTTCACCCAGACCAAAAATATCCGATTGCATTTTTTTTTGGTTATAATTTTGATTAGCAATTGCATATACAGGGGTCCAGCTAATGGAAGTCGGGGGAAGGTTGTCTTACTTTTTGATGATAATCCCTTGTCAAAAATTGGTGTAAGATTTGATAAACCCATACCTGATGGAGTTGATCTTGGAGGTGCCTGTGAGGTTGGTCAAGGATTTTTTTGCAATGGTAATGCCCTACTTGTCTGATAAACTATATCTTTAGATCTTTTATATACTTAATCTATGAACTTTATCTTGGTCCTAGATATTGAGTTGTCTTTTTATTCTCTTTCCAGTGTCTGATCTTCGATTAGAGAATAGTGGCATTGAAGAATTCGACAAATTACTTATTAATACATTGTTTGAGGTCACCTTTTACCCCACTCTCCGATCTAGTAAAATTTTCCTCTAATCATATTATTATATTGTGCTATAATCTTTCAATAAGAAGTTACACATCTTTTTATTTCAGGTTGTGTTTAGTGAGAGCAGAAATGCACCTTTCATTTTGTTCATGAAAGATGCAGAAAAGTCTATAGTGGGAAATGGAGATCCATATTCATTTAAAAGTAAGCTTGAAAATCTTCCAGATAATGTGGTGGTGATAGGTTCGCATACTCACACCGACAATCGGAAGGAGAAGGTAATAATTGTGCTTTTAGTAATAACTGTTTTGTAATGCTAGATTGGCATACAAGTTAAGGCATTTGAATGTGTTAAATGTACCGTATTACAGAAAAAGATTTTAACAGCCCATGGCAAGATAATCTGGCCAGAGTTTTCTGTGCATACCACTTGGTTTAGGTACATGAATTGATCAGTCCAATGATCTGTAGTTTTTAGTAGGTGTTGGCTTTATATATGTCTTGTTTTAATTTATTAATTGAGGATACTGAGAAAGAGGCTGTGCATTTCAGTTGAAGATATATGATCCTTTAATTTTCCGTTAATGCCTGGTCTAAATGAATAAGTGATTATGTTATCGATATTTAACTATTTTTCCTTGCAGTCACATCCCGGGGGTTTGCTTTTTACAAAGTTTGGCAGCAATCAGACTGCCCTTCTTGACCTGGCTTTTCCAGTAAGAACATCATCTCCTTTTGAGTAGCCTTATATTGAAAAGAACATAACAGGAATTACCTGTATAGGCTCGTGTTTTGTGAGTCTTCTTTAAGGCTTTTTCTGCTACTGTAACATTCTCTCTTTCTCTCTCTCCTCAGGATAGTTTTGGAAGATTGCATGACAGGGGAAAGGAGGTCCCAAAGCCGAACAAAACGTTAACAAAGCTTTTCCCAAATAAAGTAACAATTCACATGCCACAGGTTTGCACAATGAATTGCATGTCATCAGTTTTAATTTGTCCTTATATAACATTGTCAAATCAATTATCCAAAAATTTAAATTATTGGGCTAAGGTACATGAATTATGTCACATGCTCCCTATCTAAAGATTCTTTGGGCTCTGAAGCATGGATAATGCACAAATCCATAGAACAATGGGGGTGGCAAGGATTGAACTCATGGCCATTTATGCTATATTATAAATTTAAAATTCAAGCTGTTGGGTGAAGGTGCATGAATTGTTCTATATCTAACAATTGATTCATTGTATGTTTCTTGATATAGGATGAGGCACTTCTAGCATCTTGGAAGCAACAACTTGATCGAGATGTTGAAACTCTCAAGATCAAAGGAAATTTGCACCATTTACGCACAGTAAGTATTTTGTGTGAGCATCTTTATCACAAGCATTGTTAATGTTTGTTTGCTTCATAGCTTTTCCCAATTCAATTGATGTTTCTGGATTCTTAAGGAGGAGCAAATCTAAAGTGTCTTCGAACTTCGATATTTTTTCCCTTCTTGGTAGTAGTAGAAGGAAAAACAATACCATCACTGAATTCGACTGTAGGTCATTTTTCAGCTCTAATGATATGCATTTTTTAGACTTGCTTTTCTTCATCTTCATCTTCCTTCAACTCAGCAACAGCATATGCTTCATTTTTCAGCCTTTATTTGCTTGAACACTTCAATGAGTTGCTTCTTAATCTCCAATGAGATATTCTTCCAAGCATTTTTTGCTCTAGTAATATCTCTCCTTATTCCTATTTGGTGCACAAAAGTCACAAGTCACACACTTTTTATCTTTAATATCTTTTAGTCTATTCCATTGCCATGCAATATCAAGATTTTAACCAATGAGCTTCATTGAGGCACAAGCAAAGGTCGACTAAGCACCACCCTTTTGAGGTTGTTGGGATAATACCATGGTTAGCTGGAAACGCCAAAAAATGATGGAAAAGTGAAGACAAAGCCTAGAAAGAAGATGACATAGATGAGAAGATGCAAAGAGAGTGAGACAGAGTTGTTGGAGAAGAAAAACAGAATAGATGTAGGGAAAGGGGAAAAATAACTAGAAACCAGTGCCCCCTACTCACAGCCACCGGAAAACAGCTGAACATGATGTGGTCTTGAGCAAAAATGGTTAGGAAGAAACAGAAACAGTCTTTGGAGGAGAGAGAAGAAAAACATAGCAAAATGGGCAACCACTTTGGGCGCTGCAACAGCCACTCTGTAGAGGCAGGCCACTAATTTGTTTTATGATGACACGATAGTGCTGCTGTTGCATACTATGTTTTGAAGTGTCTTGGGAAAATTTTATTTCATGTTGCTGTTAAATAGAATTTGCGGTACATCTATTAAGTTGATGATAATGCAATTGAGCAAGTTGTAGAAAGGGGAAACCCTCGGAGATTAATTCTCTCCTTTTCTGTCACTCAATATTCAATAATAGAAGCATTCTATTCTCATATTCTGTTTCTGGGTTCCCAACGACTGTCATATTGTGATGTGGAGTTGTAGGCTATGATAATCTGAGAAACAGGATACACCTCAAATAACTAGAAGCTAGACAAACTGCCGTTTCATATGCAATTTTAATCTGAGTTGTTAATTGCCTTATGTCAACTACCATTATGTTTTCTTCTTATGTCTCCTTAATTCATCTTGTTCTAACTTCCATACACTTAATATTATTTGACCATGTTGAACCGTGTAGTTACATATTATCTATAAATTATATTTGCTGTAATGGTGTTCTTAAATTTATAATTCATCAAATTTTATTTATAGGTTTTAAGCCGTTGTGGAATTGGATGTGAAGGACTTGAGACCTTGTGCATAAAGGATCAGACACTTACAATTGAAAGTAAGTTCTACCACTAAATACTTCAGGATTTTTGAAGCTTAAATCTCTCTTCTATATCATTTTTGCTATATTGCAGATGCAGAGAAGATAGTTGGTTGGGCTTTAAGCCACCATCTCATGCAGAATTCTGAAACTGATCCTGATACAAAGCTTGGATTGTCTTGTGAGAGGTACTAATTATTAGCTTGACTACTTGTTTAAAATAATACACACATTCCTATTTTAAACTTCAAGGTTATGTTATTAATCACTCGTTATTCTTTCTATAAAATATTTACTACCAGCATCCAATATGGAATTGGGATCTTACATGCCATCCAGAATGAGTCAAAGAGCTTAAAGAAGTCTCTTAAGGTGATTGCTATGAACTTTTTGCTACTTCGATTTAGATGGGATGATTCGGTAGTTTGTTCCCACCTTACTGCATGGAAGTTATTCTGTTGATAGAGTTTGACCAACTTATTTAACAAATGCTTATCCTCAATCATCCCTTTCTGAAATCAGGATGTTATAACAGAAAATGAATTTGAAAAGAGGCTCTTGGCTGATGTTATTCCGCCTAATGACATTGGTGTTACTTTTGATGATATTGGAGCTCTTGAAAATGTCAAGGATACATTGAAGGAATTGGTGATGCTTCCTTTACAAAGACCTGAGCTATTTTGCAAAGGGCAATTAACCAAGGTTTTAACTTTACTGCTGGAGTTATATCCTGTTATTTTTTGCTTCCTTCCCTCTTTTCTCTAGTTTTCTGATATGCTGATTTACTGATAAAAGATAAATGAATAAGCTTACCTAACTCATGATATACTGTGTATAACCTTTATATGTGATATAGGCCACTCTCCAAAAAATGTAAATTATGTAATTTAAATTTTTTTGTGAAACCGTGAAAGGTAAGAGCATCAGTGATATGCAGTTGGTTTTTAGAAGCTGGTTTTAGGAGAATTTCCTCGGATGTTTCTTGAATATTTAAATATTAAAATAATGTAAAAATGCATCCCACCATTTGTCAAATTACTCATTTTGACTTTGTGATTGTGAATCACCTTCTCTGCAGCCCTGCAAGGGTATCCTATTATTTGGTCCCCCTGGAACTGGTAAAACAATGCTTGCAAAAGCAATTGCTACTGAAGCAGGTGCAAATTTCATCAACATTTCTATGTCAAGCATCACATCTAAGGTTAGATTTTCTTCACTGGATTTATTTTAGTATCTGCTATAAGTTGTTCATTTTAACTTGGTTTTTTCTTGATTTCACTTTAGTGGTTTGGCGAGGGTGAAAAATATGTGAAAGCTGTTTTTTCCCTGGCGAGTAAAATTGCTCCTAGCGTGATATTTGTTGATGAAGTAAGCCTTTGCAATAAATGTTATTAGTTTGTATTCATTCATTAGCTGAAAAATAAATCACAGTGAAAACTTGTATGGCTTCTTGTATAGGTTGATAGCATGTTGGGCCGGAGGGAAAATCCTGGGGAGCACGAAGCCATGCGGAAGATGAAAAATGAATTCATGGTGAACTGGGATGGCTTACGTACAAAGGATACTGAGAGAGTTCTTGTGCTTGCAGCCACTAATAGGCCTTTTGATCTTGATGAGGCTGTCATTCGGAGGCTGCCTCGGAGGTAGACACCATGTTCAACTGCACTTTAATTCATTCTTTTGACCCTGACATTTTTTAAGCTTTCATAATGTTTGGTCTTCTGCAGATTAATGGTAAATTTGCCAGATGCTTCAAATAGGGCAAAGATATTAAAAGTTATACTGGCAAAAGAGGACTTGTCTTCTGATGTTGATCTGGACGCAGTTGCAAACATGACTGATGGATATTCTGGAAGTGATCTTAAGGTAACGTGTTCCTTTCTTTTACCCTATATTTCTTAAAAGTTCTGGATGCCTTCATGCTTACTCTTTTATTGCAGAATTTGTGTGTAACTGCTGCACACCGTCCAATTAAAGAGATATTAGAAAAGGAGAAAAAGGTATGGCTTTTGGAATTATGTCTTAAGCAGTATGCTACAGTTAGAATCGCTTGTGCTTGCATGAATATTCATACTTATAATTTTTTGATGCATGACAGGAACATGCTACTGCTCTAGCAGATGGTAGACCTGCTCCAGCATTATGTGGAAGTGCAGATATCCGATCCTTAAACATGGAAGACTTCAAATATGCTCACCAACAGGTATATGAAAACAAAATCTTTCATGCTAGCCGCCCTCTCCTGCCCTTCAGACCTCCAAAAAAGAAAAAAAAAACAACACTAACTTTGTCATATTGAAACAGGTATGTGCAAGTGTTTCCTCTGAATCTGTAAATATGACGGAGCTCCAACAGTGGAATGAACTATATGGTGAAGGTGGTTCAAGAGTGAAAAAAGCACTCAGCTATTTCATGTGAGAAAACGCTTTTATACCAATGTTTCCCCAGTTGCTGCCTCCGTGTCCTTGCAGCCTGCAAGGCTTGCTGCCGAGCTATTTCGTTTGTAAAAGAAATATAGGTTTTTTAAGTATTTTTTCTCTCTAACCTGTGGGATGGTGGGTTTTGAAAGGAGTGGAGCCTTACAGAATTTTGGCCAGGCTCTGCTGCATCTATTTTGTTCCTCATCCCCTGGCCGCCACCACAGAAGATGTGTGTTGCTAGTGTCGCACTAGAAAAAGGAGTCATATGATCCTGTGAAAGCATTTATTGTCCCTCCTAATGGAATTTGCTAAAACAATAAGCATTTAGATCATGACTATTTTCTGTTTTATGTACATATGATGCATGATAGAGCTCCCTTTAGTTGATTCCCATAAGAATGAAAATCAATGAAAATTTGTTGAACTTATGCTATGCTACAATTCTTTCATTCACAACAAATCTTTATTAAATACTTTTTATTCAACATTTTATATTCACATATATGTGAATCGTATGAGCTTGGATTTTTGCAGCATTAAGCAGGCAATGGATCGGATGTTGGAAAGAAATGAGAAGAATATTGTAATCAAGTGAATTGTCCGATCCTTTGCATATTGTAATCAAATGTATTGGATAGGGATGTAAATTGGGTAAGTCGTTTGACGGGTTTACGGCTTAATTAAATAAGTTAGAGTTAAGTTTAAGAAAAAGTCTATTAGGTGTATTAGAATGATTTATTTAAAATTTATAATAATATATTAAATTAATTAAATTTTAAAATAATAAAATTTTAATTTAAAAATTATAATTTTTTTTTTGTTAGAGTTGAAATATTTTTACTACATATTTTATAAGAGAGAGAGCTTATAGTTTTTTACATATTTTATAAGCACAACACTTATTTATTATTAATTTTAATTATGTCTATCACTAGTTCATTTTATTTCATTCATATCTTTTATAATTTTATGCACTTATTTATGTTATATTATTTTTTTAATAGTTTATTTAAATATAAATTTTATGACTTTTAAAAAATATATTTATTTACATAGTTTAATAATTTATTTATAAGAAAGTTTAATGACCTATTGAATGTTTCGATACGAAATAAGTTATTAAAAAGATTAACATATTAAATTAGACTATTAAAAAGAATAAATTAGATTTAATAAAAAATCTATTACCATGTTTTTGTTTCAAAATTATTAGATAGGTCAAACCTATTTATGTAAAGTTTAACTTAGCTTATTTTCATTCTAGGGATGGAAAAAATAATTATATTAATGTTGAATAAATTTTAAAGAAGTCAAGTTGATAAATTATCTTTTTTTAAAATTATTGGTTTATCTAGATTTAGAATGAAAAGAATATTGTCTACATTCCATTTAACCATAAATAATCTTTTATTAAAAATACAATATACGTTTGTTTAACTGAGGAGAGCAGAAATTTGTTATTAATGTTCATCCGCTCAACATGCTTTGAACAAGACATGCATTCAATAAAGAGATGGGGGAAGTGATTTTGAAGTAACAAATCAGATTTTTAAATGCGAAGTGGCCGCACAAAGGGATGCTTTCTTCCCGGGGATGGTTACTCCATTTATTGGGCCTGAGATAATAATGTTTGGTATATTATTTGATTGAGCTTTGTAGATGCCAAACACAACAGACGACCAACCAGCACAAATTGGGTGTTTCATAAAACTAGTGAATAAGCTAATTAAAAGTTAAAAGATAAAAATTTGAGTTATCTAATTAAATTGAAAGTCTGTTGAAATTAGTTGATGAAGTAACTTATAAATGTAAAATGATTAATAATGACGCAATTAGTTATTGGATTAAAACTTGAAATTTGATAAATATGTTTTTAAATAAAATTTTTTTTTTTTTTGCTATTCAATATTATTTTAAATTTCTTATCATCTTAAAACTAAGATAACATTTTTTTTTGTTTTACTCTCATTTGTAGATGTTTTTATTAAAATGAGATAATACAAATGAATTTAAATTTTTATTTTGACAATAATAAAAGATATCAGAGATAGAAAAATATGCTAAAAACTGAAAATTTGAAATGTTATTTGAAGTGTTTCAAAAAATATTACAATTTACTAAAAATAACTATAATAAATAAAATTAATGACTAATGTGAATTAATATATTATATAACTCAAATAAATAGTAAGGTAACATGCTATAACATTTTTTAGTATTTATAATTCAATCTTTAATAAATATTGCAGATTAAATTTTTTTTAAATATTAGATATTTAAAATAGATCATTTAAAATTTTTTAAATGAAAATATATTTTAAAAACATTATTGTAATAAGTAATTTTTTTTTCATTCACGTAAAACTCAATTATATTCTTTCAAACTCACTTCTTTTCATCTTTATTTTTTATTCTAGTTTAAACATTTTCTTTATGTTTTTAATGACCAGTTCGATAAATTCAATGGTTGTGATTGAAATTTAAACAATAATTAGGCAATTCCCGCTTAGAATAGTATAATCATACTCTCTTTATATTATTATACTTTGAATTATGATTTTTATAAATAAAACAAATTAAATTTGTGAACATCATATATTCATATCAATTCTCTTAGAAATGAACAATTTAACTAAATCAAATTGATGTTTAAGTAAAAATATAATATCATATAAAGATTTTCTTAAGTTAAAAAATATAGACTTTATTCATTTAAGGAAATATTAGAGTATCTTGTATAACTTAAGCAAATTAATGACGCTTAAGTGATATTCATCTAACAATCTATTTTTTTCTCTTTAACTTTTGCATAAGCAAAGAAAATGACTTAAGTAAAATTTACAGAAATTATATAAAACAAATGCAATTAATGTATAAGAAGGACACGAAGAAGATTTAAAATAACATTTAACTGTTTATTAATACAAAAGTTGATTTTCATGATAAATTGAGATTATAAGAATAGATATAAAAGTTTTAATTTTAAAAATCATCAACATTATATTAATTTAAAGTTAATTTTTTATTACAATTAAAATTGCATCAATACATATGAATGCAATCTTCTTAAATTCACAACTAAAATATAGAATACATACAAAATTTATTTGAAAAATATAAAAAATTGACTATCAATACAATAACAAATTTTGAAAGTTTAAAGAACAATTTTATAAATTTTTATAAATAATTAAATAATAAATATATAAAAACTAATTTTATTAAAGTTATAAATAAAAAATCAAAACTATTTATTTAAACATATCTATTTGTTTAAAAAAACTCACTTACTTATTTACCACTTATTTTTGTTAACCCATATTAATTTAATGGTTAACTATTCACAAATTTGCAATACCAAAATCTTATTTCACTAGTATAAATTTAATAATTTTTATACTCAATTTAAATTTTTTATCTAATTTATATTTAACAGTTAATGAAGTAATAAATTATAACGCGTTACATTAAATTTTTAAACTTACACTATTTAAATGATTTAAATAAAACAGTTTTATTTAAACATCAATAATTGACTATCTCTATATGTGACTATAGTGACCTAGCTGAATTAGGTAGGTTTTAAATTTAGTTCTATGTGGATTGCAGCCCATTACATAATTTTTAATATTCCATTCTTGGCAAGTTTTAATGAATCAAGGAAGCACAGAATTTTCATAAACCGAAGTATATGCCATAAAAAAACACGTATCTGATTGCATTACACAGAAAACACCACTGCTATTCAATATCTATTACAACATTTTACGGTTACGATTTTTCTTCTATATTCGTAGTTGATCATTTTGAAATATTTACTTTTAAGAACAGAGAAAATGCATATAGAAGCTACAGGGAAACGCAGCATTCATTCCTTTATCAGCACTGACACATATTTGTAAATATTAACTTGATCTTCAAACTATCGATAACAATAGCATTGGTAATTGTTGGAAGCAAAGATCTTCAAAAATCGAAATGATGTCCTAATCCAGTATTTGTAACATACAAAAAGTTTGCTTGGCATAAAACCATTATTTCCTCTCCATATTTAGAACTTAGAACCATTTTCTTTTGTATTTTCTTAAACAAAAGAAACACTCCCTAATAATAAAAACACAACTCCCATTAAGAAAAATGAAATAGGAAGTTGGGCGAAACCAGAGAGTTATTCGATTATAATTGAGAAACAGCCAAACAAGTCTGGTAAAGCACAGAATGAGTTAGACGTATGATGTACAAAAAAATCAATGAAATCCACATAACTGCCCCCAAATAAATAAATAAATAAAATAAAAAACTATACAGTATGAACATGTATATACACAGGCCTCACTTCATCATGATTGCAAATTCTTCAAAACTAAGCATGCCATCCCCATTCAAATCAAACTGATTGATCATGACTTTGCATTCATCAATGGACTTGGACTCACCCATCTTCTTAAGCATCCTCTTCAAGCTCTTTGGGGTAATAAAACCACACCCTTCAGTGTCATACATCTCAAAAGCTTCTCTCAAATCCTTCAACTTCTGTTCCTCTCCCCCAGCTTCCATCAAAGCAATCAAATCCTCCAAATTCAACAACCCATCACCATCTGAATCCAATGCTTCAATTGCCATTTCTGCTTCTTTCATCAAAAGCTCCCCTCCCATCACTCCCAACCCATGCCTCAGCTCTAAAGGTGAAACCTTTCCATCCCCGTCTTCATCAAAATATCGAAGAACATCCTCAAACCCCGCGTGCTTCTCCATGTTACAATGCACAGAACGTCAAACCAATGTATTTGTAACCAAAAAGGTTAGTTTATACAACAAAAATGTAGCTTGTAAATGTGAATGGAACATGCGATATTATGAGTGGTGTTTATATAGAAAAGGGCTATGTCGGTTTTAGAGGTGCGTGGTGGTCGTGTTGAGATAATGCTAAGGTACCTAAGAAGTTGCTGAGAATTTTCCAATTTCCCAAGAGACAATATAACAATTGATTAAGGGCATGGAGGCCACGGCATGTGTAGGTGTCACGATATTATTGGTAATACCAACCACAAATAATTAATATGACAAACACTTACGAATTGAAATTGGAATTTGATACGCGCAAACTACAATTAACGGTAAACTGCTTTTGCATAGTGAGCAACGTGGCGACAATGTTGGCACCGCGGCACAATTGCCATTCAACACGTGTCCCTGTGCCGTACCCACTCGTACATTATTATACGGTGATGTTTTATTCATGATAATAAAAAAATAATTATCAACACGTGTCCGTGTGCCGTACTAAATATCTACTTGACTATATTTTAGGTTAAATGACTTTTTCTAGATTTTAATTTTAGTATTTTATTTTTCTTATTTTGATGTTTTTATCTTTAATAATATATGTTGTCTATCAATTAATATAAATTCAAAATAATCTTAATCATTCAATAATGCATAATAATCATAATTAGTCATATTATGTAGGATTATATGACGATACCATTAAGATTAACTTATTATATTATTTTTTGGGGTATATTTAACTCTATATTACCAGCACGTGTATGGATTCTCTCCATCCATTTCAAATCTGAACCCTTTATATTAATAATGAATTGTGAATTTTATATTGATCATTTAGTTTTAATTATTTTCTTATCATTAAATAAAACATTAACGGGTTGGATCTTAGATGGAGAGGGAATAGAGGGAAAATGAAGGAAGGCGCAAGCACATGACGGGATTGGTGCCCGTTGAAGGAACGAGCAATGAGTTCAACGTTCGATAGCACGTCCTTATCATTTGTTGTTCATCATTATCAAACGATGCCTTGTCAATAATGCCTTTTACTTTAGAGTAATTTACTAAATTGATTCGTCAATTCTGAAATTTACGCTTCCATTTGTTTGTTTAACTGAAAAAGATGGAGCAGCATTGCTAAAACGTTACATCTGGAATCCCCATATATCGATCATTATACTCATCACCAGCCATATCTTGGCGCTTCTAATCTTCGTCATCACGGGATTTTTCACAACCCAACCGTTGTTAGTGATGCCTTGGTTTACCATTTCAATCTTGGATACTTATATCCAGTGATAAGTTTGTATTTTAACGCACTTTTTGAACATATTTATACTATTTATTTTTGATTTGAATAAGTTTTTACACTAATTAACTTGTTATTTGTTGTAGTTGAATATGTCTCACGATGCAACAGACTGATAGACTTTTTCAAATTAAATTTAAAAAAATTATGTTAATCTGGATAAAACATGTTCAAACCTCGACCAACTAGCACGCTCATGTTGAGAAACAAAGCACAATTGTGCATATTGACCAACATGTCCATGCTTCGATTTGATGCACGGTTGTACTTAATATTATTTATGGTTGTACTTGTCAACTGATACAACTAAATGAAGACATTTTTTTAAAATCTATGTATTTGAAATTAGAAAATAGATTAGATTTGTCATTAAAAGAAAAACTTGTGAGCGACATTGTCAGACCCCAACTCTTAAGGCCTTAAGGGTAACGATGAGTGACATCCTAATTTTTACTCACACTTTCGAAAATGCTTGATGTCAGGAATTGACCACTTCTAGCATATTATAATTAATTATATAGTAAACGATCGTATTAAATGTAGTTAATGGACTCAGAATAAAACAATATAAGTAAGGATTAGGTAGACCAAATTTAACTTTTTTCTTTCAATCGTCATTTAATTAATAAGCTCATAGGCATTTCATGCTTTTTTATTTTTTTACTTTACATGATCATTGAAGGTAATAATTTGATTAAAAAATGGTTAACAGTGCATAACCATTAGATGTTAATAAAGTTTATATAAGTAATTGACAATCATAAAGAGATGAGAATCAGAATTAAGTTAAAAGAAAACATAAAAATGCTTAATGGTGAATCCTTAAGCCCTAAGTTCTCTTCTAATTAGTAATAAAAAATGTATTTCCTTGCTGTTTTTAACTTGATTAATTAGTTCATTTATTTTTCAATGTATCTCTTAAATTCAAACAATTAAATCAAAACTTTTTTGGTACTTAAAAATAATCATTGTGAGACGATAATTTGAGAACTTAATTTAAAATTTTATTATTATTTTTTAATTGATACATTTATTTACGAACACCTAACATTAGTTAGAATATGAAATCTCTCACCACATTCACCTAACTTTATTTCATTTCCCAATGTTAGGTTATTTAAGTGAATAACACGGTGCCTTTAATTTTTTTAAAAATTAGTATCTATAATAATTTGATTCATATATCTTAATTATTTATTTTATTATCTAATATACTTCTTTATGATTTTGTTTAAACATTTATTTTTAGTTAAAAAAGTCTTAAATAATTTAGCTAATTGCATGTTATTATTAACATGTTTAGTATGCGTATGAATTCATGTTTCCAAACATACAAAATGACAGTTATTGATTCAAATCTTATGGTTAGTGAATACAAGCAAAGTCATCCTAGTAACGGTCATATGCTCTGATGGTAGATTGGTTCTTAATCTTTTTAAATGAACATATTAGCCTTGATTTTGTTAAGTCTGATATTTTAGGCTAATTAAAAGTTTTTTGTATAAAAAGTATTAATTTTTATCATTAAAAAACACTTAGAGATATTAAGACAACGTTGTTTCACACTTGACTAATGTGCCTGATTTTTGTATCTCTAACATTCTCTTCTCTCCACACGCTCATGACATTCCTATTTGTCATTGTCACCAAACTTACAATTGCAACTTTAGCTATTTGTCATCACTGTCTTTTCTACGTCCTTTCGTTGTCTTCTATACGTTCTCCTATAAGCTTGCTTGTAGATCAACCTGTGGCGAGATGAGGTTACAGTGGCAGCAGAGTTTGAGGGTATCTCGACCTAGTAAATCATCGTTAAACTCAGATTTACATATTCACTACCACCATTATTATCGTAACATTTATTATTGTCACCAGAGATTATTCCCCATAAAATTTGTTACTAGGAGTTTTGGTTTGCAAAAGAAAGAGGTTATATGGTGGGAGCAACCTTGCCTCTGCCGCATGCTGCTTCTTTGTTGAATTGGATGTTAGTGAAGGCAACAAATAGCTGGAGCAGCAGGTGACGCTGACAAAGAAGTTGGTTGTTATAAAGATTATTAATTTAGCCAACCATTATAACAAAAATTAATAATTGTTAATTGAATTAAAGTGTCATGAGTCTAACAAAGTTGAGGACCAATTTAGCCTACGATCTCCGATATCAATTTGGGAAGTTACTTGTAATATAAATCACTTTTATGTAAAACAATACTGCTACTTTAACGGACACATATTCACCTCTTTCCCTTTTCAAGGACGATATGCTGAAAGAAAGAAAGAAAAAATGCAAGGATAATGGTGACCGTATTTAAAGGAGTGTCTCTTTCTTTCAATGAGATTTTGAAATAAGAAAGAAAGAAGAGGAGTAGTCACATGAAACGTGTGTAATTTAAGGTTCTATTTATTAAAATACGATGGCTGTCTGCTAAACAATGAGTACATGACTAAATTATCTGGTTTTCCGTGAGATACGGACACCGACGGTTTATCTAAGACTTTTATTTTTATTTTTTGTTTCAACGTATTCTTTGACTACATTATTAGTACCCGTCCACTCACCCCTACCGAGTTTTTGTTACAATGCAGACAGAGTATTAGCGCGTAAAGTGTGGATAATGCCTAATATTATATTACTTCTTTTATATATATATATATACATAATTTTTTATATTGATCTGAGTCTTTTATTTTACTTACATATAAAATAATAAATTATAACATGTTAGATATAAGTCAAATGAAAGGTTTAAATTAATATAAATTTTTTTAAATTTACACTTGATTTAAGTTTTTTTTTTAACTTACATATAATGAGTTATAATTTATTACTTCACTGACTGTTAAATTAAATAAAAAGTTTAGAGTGTAAATTTTTATATTTATACTAGTGTGAGAGGATTTTTTTTTCATATATATAATTACAAAAGTTATATTTATATGTTTAAAAAATATTTATCCATCATTTCTCGGTTTATCTGACTAAATAAATGTCAACCTCTTACCCTTGTACATACACGAACATTTGCGTCAAGTTAAATGAAATTTCAATGATATTGTTGCATTATTAAATAAGTTTAATAACTTACAAAATGCCAATATCATTAAAAGATGTAAGAACACATCATCAGACGATATTTATACAGCCATAATATATCAAAATCAATTTGGTAAAACTTCATTTTACATGCAATTTATGCTGAGTTTTCTAGCGTAATAATTTACTAAAAGATCATCCTTGGTTGAACAAATTAAGACTTCCATTAGCATAATTCCAAGTAATAAAAGAGCCCTTAACAATTCATTTCGCACTCATCGCCTATATGATCGCAATTTTCTAGTCCCGATTCTATTACCAAGTTCGACAATGCTCTCAATGTGACTAAAGATAAATTATTGTATCAGTAAACTTTTAGGTTTATTTATAATTGTTTGATTATAATCTTCTAACTGCTAATTGCACGATGTTAGTCCCACTAGTTTGGCAGCTACACAATTTTGATTTCTTATTTATTTTTTTAATTTTACATCTATTGACTTATCATTCAAATTTTAATATAGCAATAAAATATGTCAATTATACTTATGTGTCTATTTGTTTGATTAACTTTACACCACAGGTTAAGTTATCACACTATTGGACTAGGTGGTTAAATACTTATACTCTTAACTCTTTGTATTACTTCTAACTTTCCAGTAAATTTTGCTAATCTTTTTTCTTTGAACATAAAAACAAACTCATTAACATAATTAACATAAGTACATTAACATTATTAACAACGGTTTTCTTCTTTTAACGTAAACATATAAACTCATTAACATAAATACATCAACATTATTAAGAACAAAATGAACATGAATATGATTAAACAACTTACGACTCTATTAATATTTAAATAATAGGCTAATAACTACAAAATTAAAATAAAATATAGGAACTAAAATTATGCAATTAGAAGATCGGAGACGAATCTCAAATAAATGAATAAGTAGAACAACCAAAATTGCACAATAAAAGATTGAGACCGAAATCAAACATGATCCTTAAAATCGTAAACATTAGTCATTTTACTCCGTAACTTTATTAAATCTACAATTTATTTATTGATTTTGTAAATATAATTTATTTTAGCTTTTTCTTCAATTTTTATTATCATCTTTGTATGAAAAAAAAAACTAAAATAAATTCGTTTTTAAAGCAGAATTTTATGATGTCAAATACTAAATTGATTGAGACTAAATTACCCATGCATTGCCAGAAAACCATATTTCGCATCATGGTTTACATCAACAAATAGACGTCTAACGTGCTTTTCCCGTTAAAACTACTCCACATTACACATGCCTCTATCCTTCATTTTTCATGGTAACTTTGACCTGACCTCAAAACACATCAAGATAGGACAGTACTTGTATACATCAAACTAATGTCAGTTTTCAAATATAAAATAATCAGTTTCATGTGATTGATTCAAAGCAAGCAAGCAAAGGAAACTTAGAAAAACAAGTCCATGAGTTGCTTCATCAAGCTCCAGTTGCCTCAACCATTTCTTGCTCCACTGTGCTTGGAGTAACTGGGTAATAATGGTAATGAAGTTCCCCAACATCATCACCAGACAACTTTTTCCATCCATTTGGTCCCACATAGTAAACTAAAATCATATAAATCCCCAAGTTAGTGAAACAGATCGATTTTGTGCCTTTCAAATTTATAGTTATAAATTATGCATCTAAGTAGCTGCTGAAAAATACTCTTCTAATCAGTGATAATGACAATAATTTCCTATATTAACATTCCATCCTACCCAGTTTGAAACCATGAATTACCTTCAATTATTTATTTAACTGGAAATGGTAAAATGCACATAATTTTAGGTCAGCATGAACATTTGTACTCCAGCACAAGTGAATGTGTACCTCATGAGACATACCAATTATGCTACCATGCATGTCTGTGTCTAAATACTATTTTATTCCTGGTGAGTGAGAGGATGCCAAATAAATGTCATAAACAGATATAGAAGTCACTATGTAGGCATGTAGCTGTAGCTACGTCAATGGGGAAGAAAGAGTACCGCTAGCAACTCCACCGCTAGCTCCATCACGAAATGTTGCATGATAAATTGAACGCCTAGCTAGTTCAGCAGCTTCCTCAACTGACATGTCATATCGGTACCTAGTATAACAAGGATAGTGTTGATAAGTTTTGGCAAAAGAGTTATAGGCAACGGTTAAATAGAACATTTCACTAACCCGCTGTCCAATACACCATAAGCATATGGTGAACCAGATCCAACAGAGAATCTAGTGCCTTTAAGTCTTCCTCCTTCACTATCAACATAGTATAGACCAGGACCCTAAAAAAAAAAATTAACTGTTATAAGAAACAATAGGATTAGCTGAGCAAAACTTATATAGTAATTTGACATGTGAATTACCGTCTCATCCCATCCAGCAATCATGGTACCAACAGATAGCCCCATTCCACGGTAAGAGTATAAAATATTGGCAAGCAGCTTAGAGGCTCCTGTTACTGAAATTCTCCTTTTATTTGCCAATTCGTGCAAGCGACACTACAAATAATATGGACAAGATCAGAGAACCCATTTATAATATAAGCATAAAAGGGAAGAAAAATATATCTTGGAAAACAAGTCAGAAGATAGAAAATTCTTTGAAGTTCATACGAACAAGACATTTAGATCTATGTTAGGCATGGTTATGTTAGTGGATGTAGTGTTGACCAGCTGATTAATGACCCAAACCAAGTGTCCATAATCTGAAAGGATTATACCAGAAGGAAAGGCTTGGCAAGTTACTTGTACAGAAATGGCTTATGGACATGTAGGAGATGGTTATTAGGTGAGGAGATGAGAGAGGACAGAGAATCATTCTTGAAAGAATCATAGGCTCTAGATACTTATCTGGGTGAGAAGGAGGTATTGCCTTCTGTATTGCTCTTCTATTTTTTCAGTTGATATTCAGTAATATCATTGATTTTCCTCCCATAAGTTGGGTCTCTATGGATATATGCATAGTTGTTAATGTGAATAGCAGCACGTAGCAGACAACTCTCAAAATGCTATAGAAAGAAAGCGCATTACGGGATAACTGCTATTTTAAAGTTTTTTATATGAATATAAAATATATTCATATGCATATAATTATGTATATAATGCTAAAAAATATGCATAAATAGCATATGAATAATTATCAACAAAAGACATAAAGAGAAGAAAAAAAGTGAATTTTCCGAAAGAATATAACAAAGGCAAGACCATATAGAATCATAGAATAGAGAGAGAAAAGGAAGTGGATTTTGCCAGCCAAGTCATCGAAGATGAGTGACTTAACTAGATTGGAGATTGTTGCAAAACAAATCAGAGCAAGGTAGTCAAAATCGAAATCCTACCTAGGATCAAATGCGAGAGAAAAATACATAAATTGTAGGATCGTACCATAAATTGTAAAATCTTACCTAACATATAAAACTATAATTAAACACACACACACACATATATATATATGGAGAAAGATCTTCTTACACTAGTATAAGTTAAATGAAAGACTCATACCGAGTGTAAGAATTTTTAAACTTATACTAGTGTGAGAAGATTCAATCCCTATATATATATATATATATATATATATATATATGCATCAAAAACCAAAAATAAGATAAATAAGAAAAAAATAGTCTTAAATTCAAACAAGACAATCACAACTTAAATATTAAAGACAATAAGTTTTCAAGTCAATTACACATAAAACTCAAAGTAGTACTAATGCAAAAGAAAATAGACGAACCGTCCAACATCTCTATTCCCTATTCTAACAAATCATTCAGGTTTTGATCGTAATAACCATCTTTTATAAAGAGGGAGAGGAAGAGCAGAAATATTGAAACAAAGGTAGAGGAAGCAACACACTGAACCAACCCATATTCAATAACCCCCAAGTCATGGTCATGTCCAAAAATGATGAAGAAAGAGACCATTTGAAGGACAAAAGGGTAGAGAATGACTAGAACGGACTCACAGAGTGCTGACAATGAAGAGAAATGCCAATTGCAAGTTGCAGAGAGGTGAGATTGAAGAAAAGTGTTCGAAAAAATCCTAAACACTCGGGTTGTATAAGTCAGGTCAAAATAAAATGGGTAGGTCAAATGGGTTCAAACGGGCTTTTTGAAAAAATGGGTCTGAAATCAACTTGCCCAAGATCGGACAATTTCACAAAGAAGATTGTGCAATCCCACCAGAATGAGCCATAGTCCAGGATTGGGATCGCTTCACTCATAGCGTATCGTAAAATTGCAGAGTCTTACGTGCTAAATTGTGATTTTGACTATCATGGAACAGAGACAGAGATGAAAGGAGGGAGCATTGAACTGAGAAGGAGAGAAGAAAAAAGGTGGAGAAAAAGTTGGGTTTTGTTATGTGTCTCTAGTTGCAAAGCTGAACAGCAATAGAGATGAGAGGAAGGGGTGCCAAAGAGAGAAAGGAAGAAAAAAATTTTGCAGAAAAGTGAGGTTAGGTCTGAAAATTGAGAAGACTATTTTACCCTTAAATATCTCGAGACTAAGTCATCTTCAGGGCAAAAAGGAAAAATCAGCTTATTTCTAAAATATTAGAAGTCTTTTTTACCCTTAAAAAACTCTAAAATTCCTTTGTTTTGAGGGTACAAAAGGAAAGTCGGTGTCTTTCCCTATGGTTGCGCCTCAAAGGGCCGCGTTTTGGGCCACAAATACAGCTGTGATGGCCGTGCCAGCAAAAATGCTCTGCTATGCCAGATTTGTGGTAGCCAAAGGTCGCTCTGTCCTGCACCACCTCTATCGTGCATTATTGATAACTATCATTTTATGAACATCATGGATTAAAAATCAATGATCTAAAACCCATAAGGAATTATGCGTACAGGAAGTTCTACAAGTCAAGTAATTGATCCAGAAGGAAGTCTATAATTATATCATTAAATATGCATCGAAATTAGTATTATAAATAAAAAAGGAAGACAGAATAAAATATTGTCTACAAACGATATAACATTTAGATATGCAAAGGGGTCAATCTGAATTGAATATCAGTTCAACCAAAAGTGGAGTGGATGTCATTATCAACATGAAGCCAATTATTTTCATAATAAACCAATCAAAAAACCAAAACCAAAGCGAATGAAGTATTTTCCTGGTACTGCTCTATCTAGTCCAGATGTTATCTAAAGAAAAGTAATGAATGCATCAACATCAATGTGCATGCATTAATATAAGAGTAAAAAACAGCAGCTTCCTTTGAGGTTTGCAAAAAATATTTAAACATGCTACTTACACACATGCATTATAAATTAGAACAAAGTTTAATTCAATCTAGCTTGAAGGAATACAATTTATTGACTGCTTAATGAAAATTAGATGTGAAAGCTATATTACACCACACACGGGCAACTGAGTAGAATATGGAAGGAATCAAAATTGAAAAAAGATTTGAACTTTCACAGTTGCACCCTATAAACTAATCTCTCCACATTTCATACATGGGAAAAAAAACTCAGCAAATTGGAGCTGAGAGTTTAGGATATCCTAAATTATATAACTATCCTTCTAAACAAATTCATCTTAAATAAATGGTTATGTCTGAAATTTCTATATCAGAATTTTCTTCCCATCCATTTTCACTGTTCCCAAGCAGTACATAAAAAATGTCTTGTCATTTTGATTCCCACCATTTACATGGCATTCCCAACAAGAGAGCAGAGCAGACCACCCTCCCATCCCATAGTCCCATTTCCATTCCATCAACTTTCTTTCACTCCTTACTTGCTTCCAAAACACAGCCTATGCAGCCTAAGGACAAATAATTCCCAGGCAATGAGTCTAAATATCCTTCAAAAAGGAGATCAAGTTCAGCTTGCTAACAGCTAATATGACAACACGACAACAATAACAATAATTGCAATGAAATAACCAACGAATGGCAAGTTAGGGAAGACTCTAGCGCAGCAGGCACTTCAGCGGAAGACACAGCTAAAAGATAACAAGACAGACAAAAGTAAACATGCACAATAAAAGTTCACATAAATTACCTTGATCCCTAAATTTCTGTGCCAAAACTGGCAATCAGCAGCACCACCAGCCATTGTCCCAAGCATATATGGATTGATTTCAATAATTTTCTTCACAGACTGTGATGCTGGAGATAGCAAATACTCATAAGATCAATTACAGCCGTAAATTGACAAAACTCATTATCTATTAGCAGCAAGTAACACAAAAAAAAATGCTTTTTGCCAAAGAACCAAAGAGTTGTAACGATGAAATTAACACTCACATATATATCCTCCCATGCTAGCTCGAGAATCAGCAGCTACCATGACACCCTCCTTAAATATAAAAGCAAGTGTCGTGGTACCCTTCGCAGGCTTCACCATCTGAATAGCTTCTTTCACGAATCCATCGAACTAGCACCCCAAACACAGACAGATACTTCAGATAAAACCATCAAGCTCCAACCTTTCTCTATAATAAACTATACCATAGCGCTTTATTTTCATTACCCCACAATTTCAGAAACAAATTTCAACCCCAACTTTTATTTCTTCTGATTTTTGCACATACAGTTTCGGAATCGTACAAAATTCAAAAGTTCAGGCGAAGACACAAACAAGTACTCACATCATTGGAATTTGGAAGGTCGAAGGATGGGGCAGCGGAGAGGTCTCCAACGACGTCATTTCGAGGTGCAATCAGTGAAGGAAACGATTCGAGACCACTGGTATCAAGCTTCATTGTTGAAGATTAGTGACCTAAATGAAAACAAAAGGAAACGACATTATCATTTCTTTTAACCCTAAAATATATAATTAGATAAATAAAAACGGGGAGAAATTTAAAATTAAAAAACAATCGAGAATTAAGAACATGGCGCACGGACTCTGGGAGAAGAAGTTGCAGTGTGAGATCTCAGTGGTTGGGTTTGAAGCAATGAGAGGAAAGTAGAAAAAGGAACTGCCTTTCAGCATAGGTTGGCTTGGAGAAAAAGGCAGGACTCCATTTGGGCCAGATCGGCCCACAATGTACAATTTCTAAGTACAGTGACCCATTTATAATAAAAACACATCAAATTAAATTGCTAAAAAAAAAAAGCTAATTAAAATATCTAATATAGTATTTCCATGCTCTGTATCAAAATATACTTTAGTTGCATGGTTTCCATGCTAGGTTTAAAGTGCACGCCAATAAAAAAAAAAAAATTCAAAGGTAGAAATTAAGTGTGTCCAAACTCAAAGGATTTATAACTAATTTTTCGTTTAGAGTTTGAAATTGTTGATTAATCTTAACAAATTTTGCACACATCAATGTTTGAATATAAAACTCCATGCAAAATAGATTTAAGTACACCTATGATATATTTGGTTGCCACTTTTTTTTTTCTTCTTACTTATAGAACAAAGTCTTTTTTTTCTTTCATTTGTACTAAGGTGCTAATGAGAACTACCAAAATAAATAAATAAATAGGTGATCTCTTATAAAAATTTGAAGGTCCATGAAAAAAAGTCTAACAAATTATATATAATATGATAAAGATAATTTTTGAAACACTCGAGAATGTAATATATATATAATTTAAGAATGTAGAAAAAAAAAATCCAAACTTTAATTTATGTATTCTAATTAAATATTATGAATATTAGGTTAAATTTAATTTATGTTAATTTAATCTTTATTTTTATTTTTTTAAGGTAAAATTTTATGTTTTAACTAGTAAATATACCCGTGCAAGGCATGGATTTGTACAAATATATTTATATATATTTTTTAATTTAATTTAAAAATAAATATAATTTAAATAATAACTATTTTTAATGTAACAGAAAAATAAAAAAAAATTGATTATTTTTTAAAATGAATTATATAAAAATAAATATAATAATTAAACTTAATGACTTTAAATATTTTAAATCTTAATAATAACAATTTAATTATATATTAGTAAATATAATTGTGTGTTATACAAATTTATTTATATTTTTTAATTAAACTAATTTATTTTAAAATAAATAAAAAATTTTAATTTAAATATAAAAATATATAATAATAAAATTTTATTATATTAAATAACATTAAATATAATTATATTAAAAAATATGATAAATACATTTTTATACATAATTTTCTTGTATGTTTTATATATTTTTCATTCTCTTCAATAATAAAAATTGTTATTCTTTTAGTTGATATAAATATAAAAAATAAAATTTCTAAAAATAAATTAAAGAGAATATGAAAATGAAAATAAATAATAAAAATTTTAATTATTTTTAAATATAAATAATATAAATTTATTATATTATTATTGTTGATATTTTAAAATAAAAATACATAAATATATATATATATATATATATATATATATATATCAATGAGTAGAAATATAACAAAAAAATATTTTTTAATAAACAATGAGTTTTTTTATTATATTCAATAAGATCCATTTAAATGAAGTTGAATTTTTATTTTTTAAGAATTGAAATAAATTACATGAATTATATATAAAATTATTAAAACAAAATATTTAAATTTAACTTATAATAAGTAAATGTATATTAATGATTAATAATTCTAATTTAAAATATTTTTAACTTTTAAATTAGTATTAATTTTAATAATATCATATCATAAATAATTATATCAATACAAAAACATATATTTATCTGACTTTATATTTTAGGCATAATTTAGTTTATAACTGAAGAATGAATTGTAAGTCAATTACATAATTAAATATTCTAAAAAAAAATTAAAAGCATTCAAAATTTAATTTTAATCTCAAAAAAGTTTGCATAATTAGAATATAAAATGTTAATAAATAAATATGATTTGAAATATTAATATAAAAATATTGAAAAAAAATATTTTAAAAATTAATTCATGTCTTTATTTTATTGTAGATTTTTTCATAATTATAAGAAAATATTTAAAATGTGAAAAAAATATTAAAAAAATAAAGAGCTCTGATTTACTGTTAAAACAAATAATATATATATATATATATATATATATATATAGTAAATATAACATTCAATAATTTTTTATTAAATGTAATTTATACACTAACATCCATTTTGATAATGTGTTACCAGAATTATACGTGACTTTAAATATTTTAAAATTTTTAATAAATTTTTATTAAATACAAAATTAATGATTAATTTGTTGTTCTATTTTAACATGTATAATTCTCCATATTGGTCATTATTTGTATTATCAATATTATATGTAACTTTGAATATTTTAAAGTTTAGCAAGTATAAATTTTGTTGTAAATATATATAGTAACAAGTAGGTGTAGTAATTTTTAGATAAATTGATTTATAAATTTTAATTATAAAAAATATTTTATGAGTACTATAAAGATAATCAAAATTTAACAATATTATATTTTATTAATTACATTTTATTTATTGTTAGTATGTTTAAAATTTTTTTAAGAAGTATATTTATAATATGAGATTTTATTATTTTTTATAATTATTTTTAAAATATTTTTATTTATAGATTTTAAAATGACATATATGATATGTTAACTCTATAATATAATTTTAGATAATATAAATTTATACTATTATAGATTGATTTCATTAAAGAAATATTGATGAATTTAATATAATTTAATCAGTTAAAAATAAAATTTAATACATGTCACTTATAAATAACGCAGTTTTATGTTTATTCAATAAATTAAAATAAAAAATATAAATATAAATTTAAAAAAATAGAAAATATTAATATTAATAATATATGTACTTAATTAGATAAATAACTCTTAACATTGACATGATTGTAAAATAAAGTAAGATAATAAAAAAAATTTAGAAAATTTTTAAAAGTTGTGTATAATAAAAAAAATTATTTGCATTATAATTTACTTATTTTTTTATCATAAATATAATTTAATAATTTAGAATATAAAATAATAATATAATAATATATAATATAAAACAATAATTTTAATCAATACATTTAAATTTGAATATAAGATACAATTTAATTTTTCATTAACATATCACTTGAGTTATTAGCAAAAAATAAAATAAAAGTATGATCAATTGAGAACTTCATTTGATTTTTATGAAATTTTTTTATGTAATTTAATTAATACTTTTCTTTTCTTAATATTTTACAATGAATTTTTTTAATATTTAATAAATTTAAATAATTTTTATTAATATCACTCAAAACAAATTAGCAAAAAATATATATATATATCACTTGAGACTTTCATTCGATTTTTACAAATTTTTTTATGTAATTTAATTAATATTTCTTTCTTTTTTTAATATTTCATAATGAATTTGATTTTTAATATTTAATAAATTTAAATAACTTTTATTAAATGTCACTCATAAAAAATTTATTATTGTCTTTTGTAAAAATTGTATAACTATCCGTATAAAATTAATTCTAATAAAATTTCTTTAAATACAATTTAAAGATAATAATTATAAATTAATGATAATTTTAATTCTTGAGTTATGTAAAATATTATAATTAATTTTAATTAGTAATTATTAAATATAATTCATAGTCAATATGTTATTTTCGTTTCAGACATTATCAAAGCTTGTTTTATCCAAACATATCATTTTAAATATTTATAATAATAAAATTTGATATAAATATATAAAGTAATAGGTAGTTGCAGTTATGAATATTATAAGTAACTTTAAACATTCAAAAGTTTAATAATTATAAATTTTGTTATAAATATATATAATAATAAATAGTCATAGTCAATTTTACATATAACATAAGGTAAAAGATAAATATAAATAGATTAAGTAATTTATTATATTTTAAGTTAGTGACTAGACTACACTCATTATTAAGTTTCTTTAGGGTTTGATATTTTATTCTGTTCAATGATCCTAGTTATTAAACCTTTTGGAGTTTTATTTAAATTATTATTATTAAGCTTAGTTATTACCAAAGTCTTTTATATTCAAGCATATTCATATATGAATATACCTTTCATACAATAAAACTTTAAAGCCCTCTTTTAAACATCCCAAACCTTTAAAATTCACATTAAATTTATTTTTTATCCACTACTTCCTTTCCTATCTAAACCCACCATTCTCCAACTAAAAACAACCTTTTTCTTCTCTACCTTTCTTCTTTCTTTCCCTCAACTCACATCATCACCCATTCAAACTTTTCTCTCATCAACTCCTTACTCTCAACCATGAAAATATCTCTTCCTCAACTCATCACTTCAACCATAGCCTTTACCAAACTTTATAAGCTTCTCTTTTAAAAAAAATATATTTATTGCCCTAAAAACTCAAACCCCTCAAGTCTTTAGTTTTAAATTTTGGACTCCCCCCCCCTCCCCCTTTTAATAAAAAAATTAATTCTTTTTAATCTAAAAATTTTATTCCCTTTCTCTTTTTGGTGACAAAGATGATTAAGTTAAACTTCAAGGGACATCAAAGCAGTTTTCTAATAAACACTAGCTTGGGGTAAAAAGGATAGGTGCCAAGGAACTCGGTCGTCATTAATTTTAATAACCACTATGAAATCACCCGATTGACTCCAGCCTGATGTAACTTCAAATATAAAATTGATCTAATCAGGAGTTTGGTAGTGCGAACAGTAGTACAAGGATTGTCCAAGTTTCCTTCTGCAGATTCTCCCTATAACAACAATCTACAATTTTGGATTGCATTGGTCTATAACGAAAACTACAATTCCTTGCATAACTCTCAAGTTAAATTGACATTTTCTGTAAACCAAGGTAATCCTGATTGAGGACACTGTTTTGCATCTGGGATTGGAACAATAGGTCCCAGAAAGATGCGCCACAGATCAAGAATTATTGTGACCAGCATTGCAGCACCCAAAGCATCAACAGCAATTCTAGGCAAGTCCCATTTATCGCCAGGTTTCTCATCGATCCTGCATATTTACATGAATCCCCCCGCCAAAAATTAGTACAACATAGACTTATTCCCCCTCTTGTGGTAGGGTATGTAACTACTTTCCAAAGAAACAAAGGGGTGCATATTCAAGGCAATTAAAACACTGAATGAGGTAACTCAAACAGTTGCTAGTTGATACCTTACCTTAAAAACATTGGGAAGCTTACAGCAAAGTAGATGGCATAAAACAAACATCCCACTTTGTACATAGAGTCCCGATCCACAAATTGATAATAAGGGAACTGCATACATAGCATTATTCTCAAAAAGATGCATTTCATATTGAAGGTCAACTGCAATGCTAAGAATAAAATTTGGCATTTCCCCAGGGCTATTTACATAAAGGATAACACACTAAATCTTGAAATAAAACAAAAACTGAAACCATATCAACCATAGAAATTGAAGTTGTAAGCAAAACAATTAAGGCATAACTGGTCCACTCTATATTGCTTTCCCAAACTAATAAATTGTTCATAATAAAATACAACAACAACAACAACCAAGCCTTATCTCACTAATGAGGTTGACTAAAATTGTTCATAATAAAATAATGGAGCAAATTTTAAAAATATAATAAATGGTTTCAAATGACACCTCGGTGATATGCCCTGAAAGAGTATTCATAACCAATAAGAAAAATATAGAAAACTTGTCAGTTGGCTTGGGTGATACAGAGAAAGTATAAAATTTCACAAAGATGTAGGCACTAGTATTATATGACATCTGAGGGGAAAAATTGAAAGAACTTAATGCTACGCTATGTAAAAGTGCATCAAGAACAGGATAAAAATATAACCATAAAGGTTAAGCATAATGGTACATCTGCACCACACTCACGGATATTGAATCTGGAGTTATCAAAAGAGAACATTATCTTGATAAGAAAATATGTATCATTTTAAAGATAGGAAGAAGGTATGAAGTTATCAATTAGAAAAAAGGGAGAAATGTCTAAAGATGGTTTGGCTGGTAAATCAAAGAAAGAAATGGAGGTTCCATAGCACAAAAGAAATGAGAAATTAAGGCAGCAGGTGTTTTACCACAAAATAAAAAACAAGAACAAGAAAAGAGACAAATATACAAGTTCAGGCTGTAGGATGATTTTGTCATAAATAAAACCTCAGAAAGACTTCAACAACAAATAGTAAGGAACATCTAAATGCTTTGATCCCTCAAAACTATTACAATCAACATAACTATTCAAAAGTATTCACATGTCATGACAAAACAAAATATCTTGAGCTACAAAAAAAACAGTGGAGTCATTTGATTCATGTAGCTGATCCTCCCTAGTAGGAAATTACTTTTGCTGTTGTGGAGTCAAAAGGATAAGGAAAAATTTAATGCTGTGATGCCTAAACTATAAAAAACAATTAAATATTCAAACCAATTCATGAGTCATAACTATCAAAATATCTTGAGCAATCAAAAGAAAGTGGAGTTAAATTTATGTCGCACACCTACCTAGTAGGAGAAGACTGTAGTTGTATTGAAAGACAAGGGTAAAATGCATTAAAAATTAAAGAAATTTTGGGAAGAAGAATCGGGATATCTACATGAAGATAGGGTTTTTTTCAATTAAATGAAAACAATGTGGAAGAATCCAGCCTAGCATAATACAGAGATGGAGGATCCATCACACAAGACAACAACAATAGTCTAATCCATGATGCAAAAGCAAGTAATAATGAATATCTAAACACCCTGTAACATAAAAATTATGAATTGCAATCCATAAAACCATGAAATTATTTAAAAACACATGACTAAACAAATATCATACTAATAAAAACACATGACTAAACAAATATCATACTAATAAAAACACAGCAGAATGGTATGTCGCAACATACATTGGCAATAGCTATCGTCTCCAGGTATGCTATAAAATAAGCCAAAACAAGAATCCATGCCGCTTCAGTAACCCATTGAACTTTTTCTGACAAATGGGCAGTAAAATGTCGTAATCGGCGCAGAGTCATGTTCGATGTAACATGATAAAACAGGAAGCAAACATGAGTGAGCATGAATGTTGTGTGTGGTACCTGTCACCGCCAAATAGAAAAATTCAATAGAGAGTTTGTGGCTTCAATATGAGATAATTTATAGGTATTTGGCTTACATTGTTCATTTTCCATGATGGAAAGGTATAAGATGCACCCAGAACTGTGAAAAAGTAATGAGTCCAGAAATAATTCCCAACATAACTGAAGATTATTATCCAGAGAGCTGCCTGTCAGTATTAAATAATAAATATGTATATGTTAGAAAGCAAGTAGGTCAACTGATTAAACACAAATAAGTTTTATAATGAGATTGATCCATAACAATGATTGCAGAGCAGAAAGTACCATTTTTTATCAACATAACACAAGGACAAAAATTACATACAAAAGCATTAAAATCTATTTAGGACACTGAACAACTGAATCTGAATACAAAACAAAAGGAAGCTACAAAGTGTAAATGCTTTCATTAAGAGACAAGAAACTGCACCAGCCACAGTCCAAGACAAAACAAAACAAAGCTACAAAGTGTAAAAATAAATTTTAAATAAAAAATATATAATCTTAAATTCATCATAATTTTGCAATTGGAGAAGAAGAAGAAAATGGAATAGGCAAACAAAAAAAAATGAGAAAAACAAAAGAAGATGAGAAAGAATAAGCACCAAAAGACACTACTAGTGGACATGGGAGAGAAGCACATGTGAACAGTTAGAAATGGGGCAGAAGCTCGAAGGCTTTAGAGATGTGTTACCAACAACAATTAAATGAGACTTCCATGTTAGTTATGAAGGTGCCACCACATTTTCTTTCATTTTTGTCTTCAAATCGGATTTGGATTCTCTATAGTTTTGGAGAGAACTGCAACATGTAGTGTAGAGGAGAGGAGGGAGGGAGCGAGAGGGGAGAGGGGCTGGGTTTCTCTTGGGAGGGGGAGGGAGAGGGGGAAGAGGGCTGGGTGTGGGTGTGGGTGGGGAGAGCAGGATGCTGCATTTTCGCTTAAGCCAGCAAACAGAGTGTAAGGTCTGCAATTCGTGCCAAAATTGTAGAGGATTCATATCCCTTCAAATCTTAACACATAAAACACTGAAAATGACTTATCCATGTGTTCAAATTTGAGTCTCACATGCAAAATGTTTACAAGGAAGACATTTTCATAAAATTGGTCAAACATGTTTTCATCGTCACTGTTTTATTTTCAATGAAAATGGAAACAGAAAATGACAGGCCGCTACTTTTTCGTTTTACTAATTTGGATGCATACCGTTTCAGTCAATGAAGATTAAAAAGCAGAAACAAGATGGATGGCAAAAGAAAATCCAAAATGTGCATTTGATGTATAACGGCTTAGTTGTAGTTGTAGTTCTAGATAGGCCTCTATTAACCTAAGGGAGGAAGAAGAATTGGAATTGAGTGTTATAAGCCACACAAGCAAATTAAACCCTTTGATCTAAAACTAGATAAGGTAATAGCCGATCCGGGTATGGCCAGCAATGACTATTAATTACTCAAACAAAAAGTATAACTAAAAAATAAAGCACCAACATCATTAAATGACAATCATAGGTTAAACTAATAATGCAAAGCAACAACGACAAATATTTGTAAAGTTTTACTCCAGAAAAACACTTGCCTTGACCCAGTAACGATCCTTCAAAGCCACGCCTCGATCAGCCTGCAAAATTCGACATCACAAAAGAAAAAAATCACAGCACGATCAGCTCACATGGACCGCATCAGCATTAGTTGTTGCGGCATAAGGAAATGTAGCAAACCTTTCCAACGAAGAGTATCGGAATAACGAAAGAAGGAACAGCAGAGATCAATCCTAGAAGCAGATACTCCAATTCGGTGAAGCTCTGGGAAACAAGACGACGTCGTTTTAGGGAACAGATAGGAAGAAAGAAAACAAAAAAGGTAGAAAGGGAAGGAGAACCTCATAAAGATGGAGGGGAACGACAATGCCGAGACAGAGGGTGAGCCAGAAAGGGGTGTACATAAGGAAAAAGTGTTCCCCCCATCTTTTGCTGGGGTTTTGAGCCAACCACAAGCTGGGTGAAGCTGAAGCTGTAAGCCAAACAGTGAGTGAGGGATTTTATCAATAAATGAATGAAATCTGAATCTGAGATTTGATATTTGATATCTGAGAGACAAAGAATTGTTACCAGTCATTTTTGGCATTAGATCTGCTTCGATACGCCTACGGAAGGAACGAGTGGCACTGTCTTTTGACTCCTCACAGTAGAGATACGATGATTGATATCAGATGAGATCTCCCGAATGTCGCGTCGATCTAGGTAGGACCAGATCTATTTAAAGTCACATGCAAACCCTCCCCCAGCACCTCACAATTCATTTATTTTTAGTAAAAATTTAATTTGTTGTGTATAAAGAAAGAGGAATTAAATGACGGGAATTACACTGCCAAATCATCCTTAATAACTTTAAATGAAACGTTATTTTTAATATAAACAAGAGGGAAAACAGGTGGGTCATCGGGTTTGGGCTTCGAGGCCCAAAATGAATCAAAATTAAGATAATAATATTTTTGGCTAAAGTCGACTTTAAATTTATTTAGTTGATTTGAATCTTGAGTTAAAAAAATACAGTTTAGTTGAGTTGATTACTGTAGTTTGGGTTTACATTTATTCTTATGCATCCACGTGTAGGTATGCCTTTCTAATTATGAACCTATAACCTTTGTTTCTCTCTCTTTTTTCAGTGGGAAGAAGGCTGGTCTCGTCGCTACCACTGCAATTCTAGTAAATCCAACAAAGAAATCGATTTTAATTTTGGTTGCTTAAGCCTATCATGAAAACAAAGAGAAGAAAATGTTTTCTGATGTCATTTCAACAAGCAAAAGTATCGAATTGAACACAAACACACCGCGGATGCTATTTAGGGGTATTTATGGTGAAAAATGACTATTTGTAACTAAAGATCAATCTGGAGACTAGATTAAGTTCTCTTTAAGTTCTTTTAAGTGTGTTATTAACATAACAGTAAAATAGACGTCGCAAATTAAACAATTTAGGAAGAATAGTGAATATGAAACGTGTAAAACTGAATCACAACGTAGAAGTTTTTTTTACAGCAATGTGCTAAATAGAAAGCAAATTGCAGAAAAAGTGCGTGAATGTAAACGTACGACTCCTCACAACAGCGAATAACGGCCACTGTGAATCGCCTTATAACTGGTGTCTGACACGGTGCAGGGTTTCAGTGTGCAGAGAAATTTAGGTGCAGGTTCATGGTGCAAAAAGTCGTCTTTTGTAAAATGGCGCTTTGGAGTATTTATAGGCAGGAAGACCACTACCATTCTCCTCCTTTTGCGGGCACTTCTTAGTAACTAACTTCAACTGTTGATGTCCATTATCCACGATTGCTTGTGATCGTATTGTTGGTCGGGGCTTCTTTCGTAACCGTTAGCGTCCACGATCTCCTTTGTGTAATAGTGAATGTTGATGACCGTTGGTAACTGCTTTTGGATTTTGCAATGACTTGATCTATCAATACTTTTTATTTTTCTATCTTTCGAGTGTTTCTGGGAGAAATTTAGGAGGCTCATTTAGTGTTATGGTCTTAGAATAATTTAGGAGACTCATTTAGTGTTATGGCACTTTGCATACCCTAAGTTTTATGAATAAAACTTCTATATAATTATATATTATTTTAATTATTTGTGTTAACAATAAATTATAAGGACTAGTTTATATATAAAGATTATTTTTATGTAGAGACTAAAACTAATAAATATTATGTTCATATGAATATATGATCAATTAATTTAATATTAAACTAATTACTGTATTAATCAATTCCTATGCGCAACAAAACACAATTGTAATTTCTTACTAGTTGATTCGCAATAGTATATTTTTTTTAATTGTATTTTAGTATGCCTTTTTGTTATTTTATCTATATTTTAACCATTCTATCTAGTTTTTTTTATATAAGAATATCTATCAATGTGATTTAAGTATTCAAACCTCTTTTTCTTATTTATTTAAAGCTTTGTGTTTAACTTTTTAATTTTTATATATTTTTATTTTATGGTAAGTTTTTATTTTTTTAAATTAAATCAGCTAATAATTTGTTCTCTTTTTTTTTTCCACATATTTTGGTTTTCTCTATCATTTTTATGTAAGTTTTTTTTTAACTTTTTTTATTTTTTAATTAAATTTCTTTTAATATTAGTTTTTTTATATCTTCTTTTTAGACTGATCATGATTGTTTATTTCTATTTATTTGATTTTAAATTTTTTCCTTTTACTATCTTTTTTCTATATAGTCAATTTTAATATTTTAATTGATATTAATTTGGTATTTTACATTTTTCGTTGTTAATATTATCCAAAAGGTTTTGAATCAAGGATGTTTCATAATAAATTTGTAGTAATAAAATTTATTAACTCATGTAATTAATCATTATTACAATCTTTCATTGTTTTTCTATTTAATTTTTAAGTTTTTCAATCGTTTCTTAATAAATTTATAATATAGCATTCATTAGAGATGAGGCTTCATTTTTATTTCAATACTTTCTCTTTCATTAAATATAGAAATAATAAAATCAATACATTATTAAGAACTTAAGTTTTCAAAAATTATTCAGTCATTAACATGTATTTATATATAAAAAATTAAACTCTCAATTAATCAATACAAAATTTCTAATTTTATAAACACGTTTCTCTATTTCTAGGAATATAATTGAATTTATTAATTAATAAATATTGTTTTCCAATGTTTGTCTAAGAGAACACAATAAAAAATTATATATAATTTTTATTAGAAATCATATTTTTAAAATAATATTTCCATCTCTTTATATATAAATTAACTATACATAAAAATGTATGCATTTATTGTCACAAAAATAATAATTAGGAGCATTTGAGAAAGTAAGTAATAAATAAAAAATAGATATATTTATTGTCTTAAAATGTAAATTATTTTTTATTTAGTTATTAAGAAAATTTGCTGGCATTCAAGGTAGAAGAATTTAAAAATATTCTAATTAAACTTTCTTATATCGTCCAACAAATATCCTTCTATAATTACAATTTTTCCATTCCTTTATAAAGTAATTATTAAATAAATTTTTTATACATTTATTATCTTAAAATATAAAATAATTCATAATTCATTCATTTAGAAATTAAGTGAATTTGTAGGCATATATACTAATACAAGGTTAGAGAAATAAGAAATATTCTAATCAAAGAATATATTTTACTACATCCATCTACATATCTTTCTAATAATATTTTATTAATTTATAAAATATTAAATAAAAAATTATATATTTATTATTTTAAAAAATTAAAATATATTTAATAATTTTTATTGAATAATTAAGAGAATTTACAGCTATATAAAAGATAGAATGATTTAAACTACTCTAATAAAAATTTATTATATACTGATAATAATGATAATGGTTCTCTTACTTTATAATATAAGTATTAAATAAAAAGTGCATATATTTATTATTTTAAAAATATTTAATTATTTATTAATTTGATAATTAAAAATATTTGATGGCAGCTGGATTTAAAAAAATGCTATATCTTTCTGCATATATTTTTAATGATCTTCTTGCTACTTAATAAAGTAAGCACTAAATAAATATATGTATGTATTTATTATTTTAAAAATATAAAAAGTATTTAATTATTTTTTCATTTAGTAATTAAGATAATTTATAGACATACACAGTAAAATGATTTAAAATTGTTCGAGTCAACTTGAAAATTAATAATATATAATTAAGACAACTAATAAGATTATTTAATTTGGTAATTAAAAAAAAATATATGTTGATCCTATAAATATGCCTATGCAGACTCTCTCTTTAGAAAACAAATTATTAAGTAGCACTTAGTATTACTTTGTTTAGAGTACCTCAACAGTGATGGCATTAAGCAGGGTCTTTATCTTTGTTGTCCTTTTCTGTTCTTCTCAAATTCGCAATGTGGTCTCCGCTGATTACCAAATGGCGCTCAAAAAATCTTTGTTGTTTTTCGAGGGTCAACGTTCAGGGAAGTTGCCTCCCAATCAGAGGGTAAACTGGCGAGGAGATTCAGGGCTCACCGATGGCCATGATGCTAATGTAATGTTAATCTATTATCCATTTTTCTTCGTTGTTGAAAAAAAAAACCATTCTTCCATGGTTCTTCCAATGAAATTAATAATTATTTGAGATCTTTCATATTGATAAAATCAAATTCCTATTTCTCTTCTCATTAATTTCATTTTATGCTTTCCTAATTGAAGAGTAATATTATTTTAGCAAAAAGAAAATTAATAAAAAAAAAAACTAACCAATTTCTACCCTAGTTTAGAAAAAAACATAAAAAATATTTTTAACATACATTCATTGTGATTTTTGATAATTTTCTTTTTTACTTTTCTTTTGAATGGATTTGAATTGACAAAAACGTAAACTCACAGATTGACCTAACGGGTGGGTACTACGATGCTGGGGACAACCTGAAGCTAGGGTTTCCATTGGCGTTTACGATAACGATGCTTGCATGGAGCACAATAGAGTTCAAGGATGAACTGGCACGGCAATCAGAGCTATCAAATGCACTGAATGCCATAAAATGGGGAACAGATTATTTGATGAAAGCACACCCAGAAGCTAACGTATTGTATGGTGAAATTGGTGACCCTGATTCAGACCATTCGTGTTGGGAAAGGCCAGAGGACATGGCAACGCCGCGCAACTCCTATCGGATCGACGATGAGCATCCAGGCTCTGATCTTGCTGCTGAAACTGCCGCTGCTTTGGCTGCTTCTTCCATAGCTTTTCGATCTGTTCACAAACCATATGCATCCCAATTGCTACGACATGCAATTCAAGTATGCTTTTTCTTTTTCTTTTCTTTTTGTTTCGAGTCCATATCATTCATACAACTGTTTCATCTTTCTTCTTTGGTCGCAGTTGTTTGACTTCGCACGCAATCATCAAGGCGTGTATTCAAATAGCATCCCACAAGCACAGAAAATATATTCCAGCAGTGGATATCAGGTAAGGAAAATGTTACTTGGGGTAGTACAGTACATCTCTTCGATCATATGCATTTTGAGACATTGAATTGTTTATAATCAGAATCGTATCTGTCACAACACGAGTATCACTTCATAATAAAAATATATAACTATTGCATTTGAAAATAAAATACATAATAGACAACAATATGATCTTTTCATATTAAAACTTAAATATATTGTTTTTCTATAAATTTGATTTTGTGTAATCAAATTATTATAATATTTTCTTGCAACTGTATAAAATAATTTCAGTCATCATTAAAAATTGACGTGATATATATTAATAAATATATTACATCTACAGCTATTAAGAAGTTATATAATTATCTATATAGCATATCATTATTTAATAATTATCATTTTTAAAATTTTAAAACTTACAAAAATAAAAATAGGATAAAATAAATAAATAAAATTAGATTTATTATAATTAAAAATATATTTAAATTTACTTAATAAGTAATAATTATTATTTACTGATGCAATTCTATTATTTAAATATTTTAAAATTAATAGTATATACAATTATTTTTGTATACATCTTAAAATTACTCTCTTAAATTAAAGAAAAAAACTCATTTTAGTGTAGTATAGACATCATTATTAGAAGTGTTTAAAATTAATTCTCAAATCAGTAAATAAAAATAAAAATTAAAAAGACTACACATTCTTTTACAATGTGATTCGATTTTTTATTTTTATCTTTAAAATAAAACCAAACTGAATAACAAATATCAATATTTTTATTTTTATTTTATTTTTACATAAATACTAATTTTAAAAATATTTATTAATTAAATACATTTATATTTAAAAATTGAATTTATATTTTATGATGAGATTTAATATTTTTAATTATTGTTTATAAATACTTTATATTTATATTTTTATTTAATAAGTGTTGTGTCTTAAATAAAAAATTAGTTACTAAAACAATTAGGTAATTCAAACCCTATTTAAAGTCTACTTAATAAAACTTGAAAACAATCATCCTTAAAAAATATTTAAAAATGAAAAAAAAGGTTTAATTTTAATAATATTCTAAGAGCGGGTGAAATTAAATGGTGAACACTGTATTGGCTAAATAAAATGTGGGCATTTATTTGTTTAAACAGGACGAATTGCTATGGGCAGCAGCTTGGCTTCATCGTGCGAGCGAGAGGGAGACATACCTTGATTACTTGCAAGAATCGAACAACCCTGGCGGTGTCAGAACAGTGTTTAGTTGGGATGACAAGTACGTGGGTGCGCATGTTCTTGCCGCAAAGCTTGTTTTGGAAGGAAGAGTGAAGGCCTCGGGGATCTGGGATCAGTACAAGGCAGAGGCTGAGAAATTCATATGCTCCTGTGCTCAGAAATCAAGCCAGAATGTTGAAAAAACCCCAGGGGGTCTGTTATGGTTTTTGCCATGGAACAATAACCAATATGTTTCTACTGCTACGTTTGTAATGTCAGTTTATTCCAAATATTTATCTTCAAAAGGCGTGTCCCTCCACTGTGATGAAACCGTTGTTACTCCTTCTGATCTCACCTCTCTTGTCCGATCTCAGGTAATCCACCAAACTTTATTTTTATTTATAAACCAGATGATTAAATGTCATTTTGTTTTATGACAAATAGGTGGACTACATATTGGGTTCTAACCCCAAAAATATGAGTTACATGGTGGGATATGGGTCAAATTATCCGCAACAAATTCATCACAGAGGAGCATCAATAGTATCAATAAAAAAAGATAGCGCACCAGTAACATGTCAAGAAGGGTTTCAGGCGTGGTTCAATAAGAACGCACCAAATCCTAATATACATGAAGGTGCAGTTGTGAGCCCAGATCAAAATGATAATTACCAAGATAGTAGGAATGATTTCCAGCTTGCCGAGCCAACAACTGTTAGTGTTGCCCCTTTAGTGGGTGTTTTTGCTCATTTAGCTTAATTTTTTATTGTTACTCTCATAAACTTAATAAAATGAATGGTCACTTCGATTGATATGTGGCAGTTTTTTTTACTGTACTTCAAGATTCCTGCTAGATTATTAGATTTATAGTTTATTTTGTTTTTCGTTTTAATAATTTGCACCATTTTTTTTCAGATCACAAGAGCTTAAAACTTCACAAGATTGATTTGAGCCTGTATAGGTTGGATATTTTAATTATTTTTTTTAAGAAAAATAATTAGTCTTTAATTTTATAAAAATAAAGTTATTTATTTAAAATTTTTTATTTTACTTTTAAATGCTATTTTATAAAATTAAATTTTGGTTCGTTGTTAGGGTAAAAATTTTATACTGTTAATCAATTAGAAGACATTGTGAATATAAGGTATTTGTGTGATTTGATTTTAGTTTCTCAGTTTTTTTAGTTTTAATTATTTTTAGAAAATAACACTTTTAATCTTAGTGAGAAGGTAACTAACTAAAATATTATGTATTTTTTTTAACCATTGTTTAAGTTTTTTTTTTTTTTTTGGAACACTTGTTATTTTATGTGTATTATTTTCTTACCTATTTTAATATTGTTCTGTAGCAACTTTTGATAGAGTCACAAAGTGTACAGTTATTATCAAGTAATATAAAATGTTTTCATATCAACAAGGATATGCTATTCTAAATATTAAATAATTAAATTTAAATACATAAATGTGATCAATTAATTAAATAAATAAAAGAAAAAATAGAAAATTTAAAATAATTAAAAACAATTAATGAAAAATAAATTAATTAAAACTTTAATAAACTTCTAGAAGATTGTTTTTATCATAAATTAGAATTGATGAACTTAATTGAAACATATAATATATTAATTTCTGATTTAACTTGAAGATAAATTAATCTGAGATAATTTTTATTTTCTTTCAAAATAAAATAAAATATTTAATTAGACAAACTTTTATGTTTGTGATAATTATATCTAATTAAACTTCTTAAGTTTCATGATGATTCATAATTTATCAAGAAATCTAGCCTACTTCGGGGTTTAGAATCTCATATTTAATCTTGAGAATTTCAATAATAAGGTTTAACCTTTAATCCTTCTCTTAATATATAAAATCATTTAAATAAGGAGTCTAACAAATTGATCACAAACATTAAGAGTACCAAGAAATAAATTAATTTAAGATTAATAAAAATATAATAAAAGAATCATTGCAAAAGATTTATTACATCATCATCAATTATTATTGAAGCTACTCCCTCACTCTAAAATTAGAAAACTACTTTCTCATATTCAGATTACAAAAAATAAAAATAAAAATCTAAACATAATAAGAAAAATAAGAACAATCAAATATTATAATAGAAAAGAGGATAAATTTTAATCTTTACTTGTAAGAGAGTGCATTGCTCCTGTAAATCTCAAATAAGTCCTTCTGAGATCAAACCACAAAAAATATATTTTTACTTTGATCTTTTTTGGGTTTCAATGATGACTCCTTAGGTGTGTAACTTTAGTCTCCTAAGATGCTCTTTGTCTAAATGTCTAAGCTGTAAAAGATTCTGAATGCAAAAGAGTCCCCAAAAATCTAAACACTTTTTTTTTTCATCTTTTATTAATTTTTAAGAAAAAATTTACTTCACCCCTATATGTTTAGTCATATGCAATATAATTATAACTTTTAAAAGTGTGTAACGTGACAGCGTAAAAAATGTTTAATCTTTTATTTTCTTGGACAAAAATACCCTTAATCCTTAATATCTCCCTTATTCCATTAGTGTTGGGGTTCCCATGATCACTAAGCTCGAATTCAGTTACCAATACTATAACAAGAAGCTAATATATGAGGTACACAACTTTGGAGTAATAATATGAAAAATGCCATAAGAATAAAGCGGAAAACTCAGTATTGAGAAGAGATGATTTTATCTTGTAATCGTTTCACTAAGGAAATTACAAGGGAAAACATATATTGGTGCTGTTAGCTTAATGCCATAAGCATTGGAAAGAAAACCAGAAACGGAAAGCATAGCGGAGTTTATTACAAGTCTGTTACAAAATTAAAGTGATGAGTTATCGATGTGGGACTCGATATATGATTTGGAGGAAGGGTGTCATACCTCCCCTCCCCCCAAGATGAAGGGCTAAAAATATTGAGCACGTCAAGCTTGGACAGAAATGATGTGAAGACTTTGGGTAGAAGAGCCTTGGTAAAAATATCTCCAAGCTAATTCTTGGAAGGCAAGGGAAGAAGATGCATAAGCCCTGATTGAAGGTTTTCATGAATTATGTGGCAATCAAGTTTCAAATACTTAGTACTGTTCATAAAATACTAGATTCTCAGCAATATGTAATGCACTCTAATTATTACAGAATAGGATGTGAGATTTGGACAAAGGAATATGAAGATCTTGCAAAAGAAAGTGCAGCCGTTGAAGCTCACAACTTGCAACAGTAAGTTCAATGCAATCAATTATGATATATTAAGAGTGATCAATAACAAGCATATAAATGTGAGTTTAATAGAATAAAAATTAATGAAAAAAGAAATCAAAATTATCATCAAACATAAAAATTACATAAAGCATATAAAAGATCCATTATAACTTTAGATATAGATTTAGTTAAGCATAATGAAATAAATAACAGAAACAACTATGATAAAACCTACAGTCATTCAAATAGAAAATGCAAACTAAAGGAATCCCAAAGAAAAAGAGATGAAAAAGTTCTTATCCCCAAGATGTACTTTAGATCACTTGCTTAAAGTCCAAAAAAACATCCTACATCTTCACTAATGATCTCTACTCCCAAATGACTTCAAGAGTTGTCAAAAGTTGGCTAAAAAAGAGTTTCCAAGTGTTGAATTGTATCTTTCTCAAGGGTGAGAGGCCTCAAAATCCACAAAATATGGTGGTTCGCCCCTTAAGAAATATGTTTTATTTCTTCAAAGATATGACATATAAAAAAAGGAAGATCTAATTTTTACTTGTAAGATTTAAGATTCAAATTCGAAATTCAAAATCCAAATTTCAAACTCTTTTAGGTACTTAAAAATTTGCAAGTTAGTTGCACTAGAAGTTGACCACAGGTTTTATATTTTAGATGAATTTAAGCTTTTTTTATGTACTTAACTAATTAAATAAGTTAGACTTGAGTTTAAAAAAAAGCCTATTGGACCTATTAGAATGACCTATTTAAAACTCATAAAATTTATAGTAATATATTAAATAATTTTATATAAAAATTATAATATAATATTATATTGAATAAAATAAATTTTAAAATGAATAAAATTTTAAATTAGAAACCCTAATCTTTTTCATTAGAGTTAAAGAATGTGATTACAATATACCCTAAATGAGAGAGAGTCCTTCTTATTGAAGTCTTTTATGTTACTGTTACTTGATCTATATCATTGGTATAACGTTGATTTGCTGTCTCGATTATATTTATTACTGGTTTGTCTCATCCATCATCTTCCTATATACTTGTTTATATTATATGTAACTTTTTTTTTTCTCTTTTTTTTTATTTTCAGATTAATAAAATGTTTTCTTCAATTAAAAATAATAAAATAATTTATTTATTTAATTAAATGTCTCAATACGAAGTAGGTCATTAAAAAGGCTAATAGGCCAAAACTGACTTTTACAAAAGCTAGACTTAGGCTTAATAAAACGTTTATGACAGATAATAATTTAGGCTTAAATTTTTAAGTAGGTCAGGCCTATATAATCAAAGTCTAGTCTAACCCAGTCTATTTCCATTCCTAGCTGTGCATATACCAAAGAAAATTAAAGAGAAGCAAAATAAAATAAAACAAAACTAAAATTAAAAATTTAAGAAACTAAATAAATAAAAGTAAAATAAAATTGTTCAAATCAATTAAATGTTAGATTTTCTCAATATTGCAAAACAATCTTATATAACAGCGCCAAATATTGTTCGTGAGCAAGTATACCTGTCAAATAGCAATAAAAATAGCTCTCAAATTGATTTATAAGAATATTGTCCCACAGATGGTGTTTTCAATTACCAAGACCATCGTGATAATTTGTTTGAACTCAAATAATGTGTAAAAGAAATAAAGATAAAGTAATCAAAAAGTAAAGAAAATAGTGAAACTTATAACAAGAAACTATTTGAGGGGATACTAGGGCTTGTGATTTCATCTTTACACCTCTTTATATTCACTTTTAGTTTAATTCAAATCTTGATTTTCCTATAATCACCAACCAGTCATACTAATACTACTAACACTAATGGTCCTATAATGATAACAATCTTTTTCCTAAACTATTACCTCTAATAGTCATGCAAGGTAAAAAAAAAGTAGAGAAAACATAAAATTTTGTTAATTTAATAAACGATTGAAAGAAAAAAATTAAGTTTAGTCCACTTAATTTTTTGTCTCGTTTCACCTAATAGTTCAATTAACTATATGCAGTACAATCACCTATCATGCAATTAATTATTAGATGTTAATAGTCATCAATTTTCAACATATAAACATAACTTTGCTAGAGAAAAACCAATCTAAAAAGAAAAACCACAATTATCATTAAACCTAAAAACCACATAAAGTGTGCAGAGAATCTACCATAGCCTTAACTATTAATTTAACTATTCATAATAAAATAAATAACGAAAATAATTGTAAAGAAATCAAAATCCATTCAAAATAGAAAAGAAAACTATAGAAATCTTAAGAGAAAAGAGATTAGAAGAGTTCATGTCTCCAAAAAGTACTATCGATCACTTGCTTAGACTTTAGAAACATATTTGATATCTTCACTAATAGTCTCTATTCCTAAATAACTCCATAAGTTATCAAAATTTGACTAGGTAAAAGTCTCTAAGTTAAAAGTGTCTTCTTCAAGTATGGGAAATCCTTTTAAATAGAGTGTAGAATCTAAGATAAAATAATGATGACCTTCAAAAGATATGTTTTATCTATAGAGAAATATATGATATGTCAATTTCAAAATTTTAGAACCATATTCAAATTCCAAATTTAAAATATAAATCTCAAAATCAATTGTCGATTCATAATCACAGTTGTGCATAGTTTTCAATATGATTGTGCATGGTCACAAAACACTCTTGGATTGACTATGAAGCGAGGTCATGCTTCTTATTGAGTATGGCTCTGCTTTTTGGCGAATTTCATCCAACCAGGACAAAAAAACATCAATAGTACACCGATAACTTCTTTATGCTAAGTTGTAACAAAATCGCTGCAAAATCTTTATCAAATAATGGTCACAAATATAAAAATAAATCATAAAAAATACTCTAAAATATGAACTTGTCACATGTTTTTTTCATTTTATTCTTTTCCAAAAAATGAATTTTTTGTTCTCAATCTTCCTACCTATCCTTCAAAAGGATTTTATCATCTTTTCTTTCATTTTACAATTAATGATATTAATATAAAAATTACTCTATCATTCATAAATCACATTATCGTAAAATGAAAGTTCTTATTGTTAGAAGTTTGTATTTCTAATAATTAATATGGGCAATAAATATTATTTATAACATTTATATCAGCTATTTATATTTTGTTAGGCTCAATAAAAATGATCTAATTTTGGTGAGCCTTTAGACTACTAATTAAAAATAATTAATATAAATAAAGGAATATGGGCTCAATAAGTGGAGACTGGATTTGACCCATTAGGAGTTGATGAGACCCTAATAGGTTTAAAATCATAAAGTTGGTCATACTCCCCAATATACGCCAAAATAAGAAACATCTCTTTATTTCTTCATTACAAGAGAAATATTAGGTCATATTAAGTAATTTGGTGATTTTAGCTCAGGAAGATTATTGTACGAAAAGGCTATTTCGCTACAACCTCCGGTCAACGTCAATGGATCCAGGTATTTCTAAAACCTCTTATCTCTATTCGATAATCTGATATAATGGTTCTTGAATTTTATTTGAAATCTCATATAGTACAAAAAGAAAATTTCTAACACTTATCCCATTTCTATAAAAACAAAAATATAAGAATTACATTTTCCTAAATCTTTTTGACACCTGAAAGGTTTATCTTAATCAACCTTTCAAAAGAAGTTTTTAGCATTCAATCTTTACAACCTTTCAAAAAGGTTTTCCATTTCCTGAAATATTTCAAAACTTTTTTTTTTCAGAACTACATTGCTTGTTTTCCTTATTGCACCATATGATATGTAAGAGTGAAGATGAAAACTCATCAGGCTCAATTATTTTAAAATTACTTTTTCTTCTATTTTTTTAGTAAATAAAATATCAAAATTTAGGAATGAAATAAACTTTGAGTTTTGCATAATCTATGGTAAATATTTTTATAGAAATTGTGGAATGTTAATACATTTCCCACATGTAGTGATGACTCCTTTTACCTTTGTTTTCCTCTATTACATATTCTCATCGTTGCAACCTTAGGCGCGATATATGGTGATTCCACTGAAGACATTCGAGAGTTAAATCCGAGTCTGAATCGTTGTAAATTTTCCTTAATGATAATTTATTTATTTCTATTTCATTCTACTCTGTTTATTGAATTGAATGTCCTTTTAATATATATTTGCTTGAATATTTGTTCTTCTATTATACATATATTTGTTGTTATTTTCTTAATTTTGAAAGTATTAAAAAATATATAAATAAATAATGAAAAAAATACTCTTGTTTTACTTTTGTTTTTCATTAATTTTTCTATCAATTTTAGAAATTGTTAAGAAATTACAAATTAATGTTCTTTTTGCGAACGCATCGGAGCAAATATGAACGTATGCAAAGTTTATGAAAAATTGCTTACTAAGACGAGAAAGTTGCAGAAATATGAAGCAACATTTAATCAAGAGTGTAATACAATATTCCAAAAAAAGAAACTTTTATAAAAAATTGATTTCGTTGAAAATACGATTTATTTAAAAATATATAAATATATCAAATTAAAAATAAAAGTAAATGTGCTCTCCGCGGATTCCTAATTCATAGGAATAGAATTTTGTATTTTCACTTCTTTTAATTCAACCTTATTATTGCCTCGTTTTTAAGCAAAACTAATCTTTTTATTTTAAAATTAAGTAGTCCTAGTTTTTCATTCATTTTCTTTTATTTAAAATCTTCAAATTCTTAGTTTTTATTAATTTTTTTACAAATTGAGTTAATTAAATTATCTTTTGTTCAAAATTCACTAATTAAAATTCATCTAAAATATAAAAATCTCATAATTTTTTTCTTTAAATCATAATTTTACATCATGTAAATCCGTCAAGAAAATCTCATAATGTTTAAATAAAAAACATATTATAGTTATAAGTGGAAGAAAATCGATAAAAGAACTCAATTTGATTAAATTTAGAAATAAAAAATTGAATTAACTTTAAAACAAACTTAAGAAATTAAATTTGCACATAATATAAACTAGATGACTAAATGTATTACTAAACATGCAAAGGGCTGTGAATTTGAGTTATTCAACTCGACTTGGGCTAAGTTACATCAATAGTTACTAATACTAGTCGGGGTTAAAAAGTTTCCAAAGTTTCCAGACAATTTAAGTGTTTAAAACAATGAGAGTTACGTTTTACCCTTTCTTTTTCCTTTTCACCCTTTTTTTAATATTCATTTCTAAAAATATTCTTATTAATAATAATAAATCCTTACAAATTAATATACCATCATAATTTTATTCGTACAATTAAATCATTTCTCTCATATTAACATCACAACATAATTTTCTATTTTTTTCAAAATCTAAATTCTGGAATAATATAATAAATTGTTTCTGAAATGAAAGTTTCGAAATCTTATCAATTATGTTTCCGGAATTATGTTTGCATAATTACAAAAGAGTAACATTAAATAATACAAAAGAATTGTATAAAAAATTTACGAATTTAAAACTAAACAATCAAAATCAAAGTTGGTGTAAATAAAAAAATATTAATAAATAATTAACCGAAAAATCAAGTACAATATAAAATTCATTTCCATACCACTGGTCACAACACACAAGGTCCATCTGTCACATGTCAGAACTCAACTTATAAATTGATTAGTTGAAAAATAATTTGTTAATAGAAAAATGGTTCCTTCGCTGGAAAAGTCCAATAATAACATATTTTCGAAAATTATGTTTCTGGAATTACAGCAAACAAGTTAAGAAGTGTCCTGCACCGGAAATTAAATTTTAGAAGTTTTAAAATTATAGTTCAAGAATTTAATTTCTAGAAATATCTCTGAAATGAAATTTGGAGCTTAAATTCTAAAAAATAACTTTTGAAATTTAGTTTTTTAAAGTCAATGATACCTAAAACACAGAATTAAATCGATAAATAAGGTATTTCGATAAATAATTTGGTGAAAAACAGTCTCAATCATACAAAAATGCTATTGAAGAAGGTGAAAGAAGAAAGCAGAAAATTGTTTTCAGAATAGTGTAAGGGTATTTTTGGAAAAAATACAAAAAATATGAAGAGGTGCAAATAATAATAATAATAATAATAAAAAAAAAAAGAGGTGCAAAAACTTATGTGGCAATGCGTTTCACGGTATATACTTTTTTGAAGAAAAAAAAGATCTATTTTAATATTTATTAAAGATAAAAAATTACAAAATTAGTTCTTTAATTTTCGCACTTAAATTTATTTTATAAATTGTCCAATTTTTTTTTAAAAAAGGTTAAGCATGAAGCAACTTGGCGTTAGCATGCAATAGATGCATCAAAAGTTGTCGTATTGTTTGGGATAATGAAAAATTTTCTAAGTTAAAAATCATCTCGAAAGAAACTACATTTCAACAAGTTTTGGGGGTTAAGAAGGAGCCAAAGATAAGCCTAAACATAAGAGAATATTGGAAGATTATCTAAGATCTTTAGTTTTAATTAAAAGGTACACATTTCGAGCTATTTTATGAGATTTTTGTCACATTGTTGATTTTTCTTTAAACTGCTTGAAAGACAAGAAAATATTCTAAGATCACAAAACTAAAGGCTTTTTTCGAGGAGTTTTGAGGAGTTTTCAAGTCACGGACACCCAAAACTACTCGAAAAAATAGAACTGGCAAGAAAATAGTCTAAGTCCAGAAAACTGATGGCTTTTCGAGGAGTTTTTGAGGAGTTTTCAAGTCCCTAACACCCAAAACGGCTCGAAAAAATAGGACTAATAGAAAAATATTCTAAGTCCACAAAAACTGATGGCTTTTTGAGGAGTTTTTGAGAAGTTTTCAAGTCCCTGACACCCAAAACTGGTAAAAAAACAGGAAGTGGTCAGAAAATATTCTAAGTCCACAAATCTGGTCGAACTCCAGAGTCCCTCCAGAATTGCTCGAAAAACAGAAATGAGCAAAGAAAATGTTCTAAGTCCACAAGACCAAGACAGACTCTCAAAACTCCAGAATGGCTCGAAAAGAGAAGTCAAGAAAAAACTATTCTAAGGCCATAACATTAAAAGAGTCTCCTAGGTTTCTCTCAGAAATACTCGAAAGATAGGAGTCTTGAAAAATCCAAAAGCGGTTACCAGTAGTTATCAACATTCACCACTACGCAAAGGAGATCATGGGCGATAGCAGTTACAGCCTCAACAAACAGCACGATCACAAGCAATCGTGGATAGTAAGCATCAACAGTTGAAGGCAGTTACTAAGAAGTGCCCGCAAAAGGAGGAAAACGGTGGTGATCTTCATGTCTATAAATACTCCAAAGCATTATTTCACAAAGGACGACTTTTTGCACCCAGACACCGCACCTAAACTCTCTGAGACGCTGAAACCCTGCACCGCGCCAGACACCAGCTATAAGGAGACCCACGGTGGCCGTTGTTCGCAGTTGTGAGGAGTCGTACGTTTACATTCCAGCATATTTACATTCTTGTACCTTTACATTCTGCATTTCAATTCAAGTTTCTTCGTTTGTTTGCTTTTGTTCTTGTTTCTGCAATTCATTTCTTATTTCATACTTTTCTGTAATGAACCTCTACGTTTGAGTCAATTCTGCACGTTTAATATTCACTACTTTTACTAAATTGCTGAATTTACGCGTCCATTTCACCGTTACGTTAACAACACACTTAAAAGAACCCAAAGAGGACCTAAATCCAGTCCCCAGATTGATCTTTGGATAATTTATTTACAATTATCATTTTTCACCGTAAACAAATTGGCACGCCCAGTGGGAAAATATTGTGTGTTTTGAATGATTGATTGCTTTGTTGCATGATATTACGTAACGGACGTTGTATTATGGCTAATAGAGGAAGAAATAGTGATTCTAGTTTTGGAAATGACAATTCTAGAAGTGATGGTAGTGATACCAACCCAGAAAATGTAAGCGGCAGTACTACTACTGCCACACAACCCACACCAACGACGGCGTTACCTACGCCGTCATCTCCCGTAGTTAGCCAATTTATGGTTATTATGCCACCAACCAATCCCAGCATAAATCCTGGCCCAAGGCCAAGGCTGGGTGATCATCCATTTGGCTTACCTCCTGTGTGTATGCCGCCTATCTTTGGAGTATCAACCTACTCCAACCCTGTGGTGACAACCGTGTCACCCCAGAGTCGCACCATTCCACCGGGAATGGGTGTACTCCATATCATTCCACCGGGAATAGGTACGATTGGTGGAGTACTTGAAACGCAATTTGCGTTTGGAGCTTTGAGTGGGGATTCACCTCCTGCTAGCTCATTTTTGAATGTTGCCTTACATTCCATGAGGCAACAAATGGATGAAAGCAATAACGAGATGGTTAATATGCTGACTCATCAAATGACCACTGTGTTGAATCCCATAGTGGAAACGACTAATACCAACTATCAAATTTTGGCTGAACAAATGCGTCGAATTGCTGACGTTTTTGGGGCACCTCAAGTTCCTATAAGGCGAGGGCAAAATGTTGCCCAAACATCTAATCGAGATGCCACAAATCTTGGTCGAAATGGTCAAATTTTCGAGCAAAATAGACCAAATTTTGGTCCAAATCTTCCGAGAACAAATGAGGGAAATTTTCAGGTAGACCAACCCCTAGTTTTTGCTTGAAATCCAAATGCTCCATTTGAGCAAATTGGTCGAAATCTCGACCAAAACCTTCTGAGACAAAATGAGGGTGATCTCCAGAGAAATCAACCCTTTATTATTGCTCGAAATCATAATGCTGATGAAATACTTGAGCAAGTTAGGCAAAATAATGTAGGGGGCATCAGATTCAATATCCGAACAACCCGAATCCTCAAAATATTGCCAATGTAGTCGAACAAGTTTTGAATCAACATGGGTTCGACGTAGGGTATGCTAATAGACCCTACTTTGTCTCAGCATTCTCTGAGGCAATTTTGCAGGCTGAACTGCCTCGGGGTTGGAAAGTCCCGAAATTCACTAAATTTGCCGGAGATTCCGGTGAATCCACAGTAGAACATATAGCTAGATACGCCATAAAATGTGGAGATTTAGCTCGAAATGAAGATTTAAAGTTGAAGTACTTTCCTAGTTCTTTGACTAAGGGGGCCTTTACCTGGTTCACAACCTTACCCCCGAATTCAATTCATAATTGGAATCAATTAGAAAGAAGGTTTCATGAACAATTCTTTCGTGGTGAAGCGAAAGTTAGCTTAATGAATTTGGTTAATATAAAAAGAATACATAATGAATCCATTGATGATTATCTAAGTAGATTTCAACAAATGAGGTCGAGATGTTTTACTCAAATTCCAAAATATGAACTAGTCCAAATGGCTGTAGGCGGATTAAAGTACTCGATTAGAAAGAAACTGATTAATCAGCAGCTAAGAGATATGTCGCAGTTAGCGACGAAAATGAGGCAAATCGAGCAACTTAAGGCTAAAAAATTTGTCCCTAAGAAAATAGAGAAATTTCCTCGAAAAGACAAAGTGGCTTACATAGGTCTCGTTGAAGGAGAAATAGGAAGCGAGAAAGATCTCGATGAAGAAGATGTCGATTTAGGGGTAAATGAGGTAAATGTAGCTGAATTAAAACCAGGACCCCCTTATGTTTGCCAATCTTTAAAACCACTCGAAATTAAGGACAAAACTCGGCCTAATAAGAGTTATGCCTTTGATGTCTCTAAAGCTGATCATATTTTCGACATTTTATTGAAGGATGGGCAAATTATATTATCTGATGATCATAAAATCCCTACTCTAGAACAAAGAAAGGGTCAAAAATATTGTAAGTTTCATCATGTTTATGGTCATTGGACTAATAGCTGTGTTCGTTTCAGGGATCTTATTCAAGACACCATTAAGCAAAGACGATTGAAATTCGAGCAAAAAACCAAAATGTCGATGAAAATCGACTCTGATCCTATGCAAATAGAAGCTAATTTCGTGGAACCTATCGACATACTGATGGTCGATGTTGCTGAAAAATAGGGGTCATTCGATCGAGCTGTAGAAGAGTTAGAAGGAAAAGGCTCTTTGAAGGACACCCTCGAAGCCTTCGAGAAGGAAGAAGCTGAAATCTTCCCAAGGGTTGGTGACTCGCTGCTGGACTTTCTAACTCGAAAGAAGGAAGCGGACAGTGAGGTCATGCTGTGCCCAAGGTGTAGCGCCGTCTTCGATAAAGCGATGGCTAAAGCTTTCGAGCAATCAGAGATGAAGAAACACTATCAGGTGATCACCAAGAACAAAGGGATCCAGACCCAGAATGCTTCTATCACCATACGTGATCCCCCAACTGTTCAAAGCAGGACCTTCGTACCTGCTCAAAACGTTCCGAGCAATACATGGGTTCGAAACGTGCTGCACACATCATTAACTCGACCAAAATTGCAGATGGTCGAAAAGGGTGGACTGTCACATTCGACGGTCATGCCACAACAAGTTTTCTCACAACCTAAGTTTTTCACTCAAACTGGTTTCCATAATCCATCCGGGAGCCATTTTCAGTCGAAAAAGCCTTATTTTAAGGCTCCTATGACTAAAACTCAGTGGCGAAGGGCTCAAAGAATCAGGAAGGCTGAGCATGAAGCACAAGCCTTGGCTCAAGCTCAAGCTCAAGTCTAGGCACAAGCTCAAGCTTGAATCCAAGCCCAAATTCGAGCTCAAAATCAAGTCCAACAAACCCAGGGAAATGCCGCCAGAAATATGCGGCGTACCCCGGTTAGTGTCGAAGTCAAAACGACTCAAGAGAGAGCACCAGTAATGAAAAAGGACTTGAAGAAGAGCCCAGAAATCGAGTACAATGCGGATGATGAATTGATCACCGATGTATTCGAATCAGGCTTTGAAGATGATCTTGAGGATATACTTTGGGTCGTATCCATGCTGCCTGCTGAATATGCCGAAGGAATCAGCAAAGGAGATGAAGAAGACTTCTATGCTGATGATGAACCCGATAATAACCCATGGGGTTATTGTTATTTGGCAGAGGATGGTTCACTTGCTAAATCGTCGGCTATTTTCGAGAAGCCGACACGTGAAATGAAGAGCCATATGAAGCCGCTATACATTGCGGCTCGAATTGACAAAAAATTTCGAGTGAACAAAGTCCTTGTGGATTCTGGGGCAGCTATCAATATTATGCCCTGTTTTTTATTGAAAAAGATTGGGAAATCCGAAGAGGATTTGCTCCCCCACAACTTGGTACTCACGGACTATGAAGGGAAATCTTCAAGTTCTAAAGGGGCCCTAATCGTCAACTTGAAGGTTGGATCTGTTTCTCGAGCAACAATTTTTGTGGTAGTGACATCTAAAGCAAGCTACAACTTACTGCTCGGGAGAGAATGGATTCATGGAGTTGGAGCAGTACCTTCTTCACTGCATCAGAAACTATGTCTTTGGAATAACAACAGAGTGCTGGAATATGTCGATGGAGATCAGAGCTATTTTAAGGCTGAAGTTCATGTAAGCAGTCTCGATAGCAAAACATTCGACAAGTCGTTTGCTAACATTGCGCCACTGCGTATAGAAGATATAGGCGGCCCTAATTTTGGCCAAAATCCTCTCCTACCAAATGCTCGCGAAGTTTGACACCAGATCCGCTTAGACCCTCGATGGGTTTTTACGGCTTCCAAGAAATAGTGGAGGCCGAAAAGAATGGAAATGAAGAACCTTGAAAAGAGCCTTTTGGCTCGAATTTTGGCTCGAATTTTGGCTTGAATTTTGGCTTGAATTTTGGCTTACATAGCCGAAAATAAAATAAAAACGGCTCTCGAAGCTAGGGATACTTTGAAGGCTGATGAATTTAGTTCGGCCATAAAATCACAAAAAATTGAAGAAATCTCGGCCCATAAAGCCGTACACCCAATCCAAGGCCATGCAGATATCAACATGATCGAAAGTTCGGCTCATCTAGCCAAAAGAAGAGAGGCGGCCCTAAAAGTGGCCAAAGGATGGGAGGCTGATTCACCATATTCGGCCATTAAGACAAATTCGGCTTATCTAGCCGAACAAAGGCACACAGAACTCGAAACATGTGTGATTCAAGAAGAATCGGTCTTAGAGACCGAAGGCAATGATGTCCGGCTTGATTGCATCTATGATGATGCACCGATTGGCTTCGAGAAGATTCAGCTCGAAAGGGGCCAAAAATGGAGGCACAAGATCCCTTAGAAGAAGTGAACCTTGGAGATGAGAAGGAGCCGAGGTTAACTTTCATCAGTAAATTAGTCGATGAAGAAGTAAAAGACCAATTAATCAAGCTACTAAGGGAATTTAAGGATTGCTTCGCCTGGGATTATGACCAGATGCCAGGCCTTTCGAGGGAATTAGTTGAACATCGACTCCCAATTCGACCAGAAAAGAGGCCAGTAAAGCAGCCACCTAGGAATTTGCGCCAGAAATTTTGCCAAAAATCAAGGAAGAGATTGAAAGGCTCCTTATAGCCAAGTTTATTCGTACAACCAGGTATGTTGACTGGATCTCGAACATAGTACCTGTGATTAAGAAAAATGGATCTCTTAGAGTTTGCATTGATTTTCGAAATCTAAATACTGCTACACCGAAAGACGAATACCCTATGCCAATAGCTGATATGTTAGTAGATTCGGTAGCAGGTAATGAAATTTTAAGTTTGTTAGATGGATATTCAGGGTATAACCAAATTTTTATTGCTGAAGAGGATATATCGAAAACAACTTTTCGATGCCCTGGGGCTTTAGGAACTTATGAATGGGTAGTAATGCCATTCGGATTAAAAAATGCTGGAGCTACATACTAAAGGGCAATGAACACTATTTTTCATGACATAATAGGCGAATTTTTGCAATTTTATATTGATGATATTGTTGTGAAATCTAAGTATAAAAGTGACCATGTTGGTCATCTTCGACAAGCATTTGAAAGAATGCGAAAATATGGCTTGAAGATGAATCCTCTAAAGTGTGCTTTTGGTATTATTGCAGGACAGTTCCTTGGCTTTATTGTTCACCAAAAAGGAATTGAAATCGACAAGAATAAGGCCAAAGCAATATCTGAGACACAAGCCCCTTCGACTAAAAAATAACTACAATCGTTGCTAGGGAAAATAAATTTTCTACGAAGATTTATTTCCAACCTTTCTGGCAAGGTTAAAATCTTCTCACCCCTATTGAAGTTAAAGAAAGAAGAAGATTTTCGATGGGAGGCAGAGCATCAAGCTGTTTTTGAGGAGATAAAGCAATATTTGACAAGACCACCAGTAATGGTTCCGCCAAAGAAAGGTTTTCCCTTGAAGTTATATATTTCGACATCAGAAGAAACTATTGGGAGCATGCTAGCTCAAGAAGACGAAAATGGTGTCGAAAGAGCTGTTTATTATCTTAGTCGAATGTTGATAGGTGCAGAATCTCGATATAGTCCAATCGAGAAATTATGTTTGTGTCTGTATTTTTCTTGTGAGAAATTGAAATATTATATTAGGCCTTTCGATGTATATGTTTATTCACATCACGATATAATAAAGTATTTCTTGTCGAAACCTATCCTTCATGGTAGAGTTGGAAAATGGGCGTTGGCTCTAACAGAGTATTCTCTAATTTATAAACCACTAAAATCTGTAAAAGGCCAAGTCGTTACTGATTTCGTTATTGATCATTCAATCCCAATCAAAGAAGTAGATTTTATAAGTCTAAAGTCATGGAAATTGTACTTCCATGGATCTAGTCATAAAAATGGAATTGGAATCAGAATACTGATAATTTCACCAGATGAAATCCCAACGAAATTACTCTTCGAGATAAAATCAGCTTGTTCAAACAATGAAGCTGAGTACGAAGCATTATTAGCTGGACTTGAAATACTGCTAAATTTCGGGGCAAGAAATGTAATCATTCGAGGAGATTCTGAGTTAGTAATAAAGCAACTAACCAAAGAATATAAATGTTTAAGTAGAAACCTCGTCGAATATTGGGTAAAAGTGAATAAGTTATTACAAAAATTTGACGAAGTCATTCTAGAACATATTCCTCGAAACAAAAACTAAGAGGCCAATGAATTAGCCCAAATTGCCTCGAGATATAGAATTTCGAGTGAAAACCTGGCAAAATTAACAGAGATAAGGGAGAAGTTAGGGTCAACAAACCTTGAAATCCTAAATATAAATGACTTAACTGACCAAGATTGGAGGAAACCTCTAGTCAATTATCTCAAGGACCCCAACATTCCAACTGATCGAAAAACAAAATTTCAAGCAGTTAACTATATAATTGTGGTTAATGAATTGTATAAAATGGGTGTTGATGGCACCTTACTTCGATGTCTCAGCGAACATGAGGCTTATATTGCCTTGGCAGAAATCCATGAAGGGATATGCGGAGCTCATCAAGCTGGAGAAAGAATGAAATGGATGTTACTTCGAGAAGGATTGTACTGGCCCTCGATGGTTAAAGATTGCTTTGACTATGCAAAATCTTGTGAAGAATGTCAAAAGCATGGTAATGTTCAACATGTTCCAGCCTCAGAATTACATTCAATAATTAAGCCATGGCCTTTTCGAGGCTGGGCTCTGGATTTAATTGGCCAAATTCATTCTCCTTCGACAAAAGGCCATAAATACATCTTTGTAGCTGTCGACTATTTTACGAAGTGGGCTGAGGCAGTTCCATTGAAAGAAATTACTCAGAGTGATGTTAATTTTATCGACGAATACATAATTCATCGATTTGGTATACCAGAAACTTTGACAACAGACCAAGGAACTGTTTTTATAGGTCGAAAAATAACTCAATATACAGAGTCCTTGAATATAAAAATGATAACTTCGACCCCATATTATGCCCAGGCCAATGGACAAGTGGAGGCAGTAAATAAAATTTTGATCAAGTTAATTAAAAAACACATTGGATCAAAGGCAAGAAATTGGCATGACACTTTAAGCCAATTATTATGGGCATATAGGAATTCTCCAAATGAGGCCACGGGGACAACCCCATTTTGACTTGTTTATGGCCATAAAGCCGTTTTACCTGTTGAGGTAAATCTACAATCAGTTAGATTACAGCGGCAATTCGAGTTACCAAGTGAAGATTATTGGGCCTTAATGTTTGATGAATTGAATGTCTTGGATGAAATTCGCCTAAGTGCCTTAGAGAAAATGATTCGAAAAAAAGAAAGAATTACAAGGTCATACAACAGAAAAGTACGAGGCAAGTTTTTTAATGCTGGTGAATTAGTATGGAAAGTAATTTTACCGTTCGACAAAAAATCAAGAAAACTTGGAAAATGGTCACCCAATTGGGAAGGCCCCTTCGAGATTAAAAATGTGTTTTCAAATAACGCGTATTCAATTCGAGAACTTGGAACTAATAGTTGAATCATGTCGATTAACGGTAAGTACTTAAAACCATACAAACCAGAAATACATGAAGTAAAAATAACTTAAGTCAAGGCAAATAAAAGATAATTCGAGTAATGAAAAGGCCAAATGAATAAATGTCATTTAAAGCAGAATTCGAGTATTTACATTAAAATAACTACTAGAATTCAAAGAAAAATACATGAAAAAAATCAAAAAGGAGGCTTCGAGCGCATTTCAGTGTAAACGGCTCTCAAATTTTGATATCTGGTTTCAAGAGCCGTACATTGTGCATCCAGACTCGAAATATCCTCCATAGCTTGAGCTCTCTCGATAGTCAGGGTCTTCACATTTTCTATAAAAAAATTTCTTTTCTTCTCACAAGCCGCACTAGCTTTTTTCAGCATCTCTGACTCCTTTCGAGCTCTTTCGAGTTGTTTCTCTAAATCAACGATTCTAGCATCAACCTCTTTTTGCTTCATATCGGCATTGGTAGCCGATTCCTTTAGCTTGACCAACCCAGTTCGAGCCTCTTTCAATTTATTAGAATCAGAGTCCTGCATTGCTCGAGCTTGATCTTGTTTAGAACCAACCATAGCAGTTTGGTCTATAATTGCTAAAGAGTCGATGAAAAGAGACTCAAAACGTTGGAGCCCTTCAGGAAATGTCGAGAGCTGAGCCTTCAACGAAGAAAGTAAGCCTTTGATCTTGGCAACCAAGTCCTTGTCAGTTGGAAGGTTCTTCATCATTGGTTCATCAAAGACCAAGGACCTAAGCTCTTCGAGCATTTTTTCAGTTGATTCAGTAGGCTTGGAGACTTCTGAGTGTGACCCTGAGGGAGTATGAGACGAAGAGGAAAAGGTGAAGGTACCAGCCAAAATTTTGTCGATGGCCCCCTCTGGATCTTCCTCCACCATAGCGTTAAAATCATCCAAGTTCATTTTTGAGTTAATGGATGACGCTGGTGGTACAACTTCAATGTTGGGAGGACCTTCAACAAAAATTTGGGGGTTTTTAGGGACTTGGTTTCCCTCTTCAGCTACATTCTCCTCAACTTCATGCAATGGCCCCTCCTCTTCTGATTGATATGTAACAACATCAACCTCGGGAGAACCCAGAGGCGGTGTTTGTCGAGATATAGAGGGCACCTAGAGAAAAAGAAGTTAGAAAATTCACAAGTATGAAGACCAAATTTCGAGTAAAAGGATGCCTTACATCAAGAGCCGGCTCTGTTTGAGCTTGGTCTTCAGAACTCGAGTTATAAGAGCTCGAAGAAGTATCCGTAGAAGAACTCGAAGATCCAGAACTCGAGGAAGAAGCTGCCTCGTTCCCTTGTTAGGCAGTAGCTGCAGGTTCTTTTCTCGAGATTTTTTTAGACTCCTCAGGGTTGGAGTCAAACGTTTTTTAGGGTCTTTTCGGACCCTAGGGGGTGAATTAACACTTGGAGTGTCATCAGTCGAAACCTGCCACAAAGAAAAGGATAAAAAAACTGCTCGAAAAGACAGAATAGTACTCGAAAAAAGATAAAATTTACCTCCATTGATGGAGCTGAAGGTTGATCAGGTGTCTGCTGCACAGGAGTCGAAGCAGTCATCTCGATAGAAATCTGGGGCTTGGTAGGAGTCTTGGTCTTGGGAATGGCCTTAGCCTAGGAAAAGAAAAGAAGCAAGCTTATAATCTAAACCCATGTCGAGAATTAATAAAACCCAAGTCAAAATAATTACCTTAGATACCCCAGAGGCAGCTTGAGATGTAGACAAAGAACCCTTTTTAAGGGTTGTTGAAGAAGAACCTTTTCCAGTAGATTTTTGTTTTTTCTTAGGAGGCTCATCCTCTTCCCAATCCTCTTGGTCATATCGACCAACAAAAGGTTCTGTGGGAAGAGCTGCAAAAAAAGTGTTTGAGAAGTCAAAATTAAATCAAAAATATAGAAAGGCATTTCAAGAAAAAGCAGGGTAAACCTTACCATCTTTAAACTTTGTAAGGATTCTCACATCCCAAATATCAAGGTGAAGAGGGTAAGGGTAAGTTTTAAAAGAAAATCTCGAAGTTGTTATTTTACTTCGAGGAGGGGATAATTCATTCAAAAGAGTCGAAGGTAAATCGACCCATTTAGGTGAAATTATGGGTAAGGCCAGAGCAAAATTACAGTTTGGTAAAGGGGGAAAAGTTGGTTGAATTTTTTTGAAAAGAATATCTTCTATGAACTGGTCAAAAGGATGAAAAGCCTTATATTTATTTACTCTTTCTTTGGTTTTCTCTCTTAAAGAAATGGCAGCTTCAAAAATGGTTTGAGATATTCTCTGTGGTAAGTAAATAACTTTAAAAAATCGCTCAAAAGATTGAATTTCTTGAATGTGCGTACCTCTCGTCTTGACCTTTGGATCCCCTTTCTGAAATAGAGAAAAAGCAGAGGTCATCTTCTGGCTGCATACCTCGATAGAAATATCATATTGATGGTAATGAGTAGACCACCAACTCTTGAAAGAATTAGTGCAATGAAAGATCGGTTCAAACTCAATAGAGGAGATCTCTAGCCTATGTCGCCGGAAGAAGCTGATAGCTTCATTGAGATCATCGATACTCTTTCGAGCATTTTCAAGAACTTGCCAATTAGACCCTTCCAACATAAAAGTAGGCACTAACTGACCTAGGCCAAATTGTTGAGATACTAGATTCGGTTGATAAGCAACAACCTGATATGGCCTAGGGGTAAAGTTACAAAAAAGAAGCTGACACGAGAGAAATTGTCTCCATATTGTTAAACTCTCAGATTGGGCACCAGGTGTTTTCGAGGGAAATAGACGTTTAAACCAAATTGGCCCAACTTTTCGAGCAGAAAATGGGGCAAGTTGAGGAGTAAAAGAATGAAGGCCCAAGAAAAAATTGAAATATTAACGAAAAGCATTACAGTAATGCTTTTTAGCAACATTTGTGGTCAAAAAGGTCAAACGAAATCCCTCTATTTCTCCAGAAATGTCGAGTGGCTCAGAGCTCTGTAACTTGTCTTCAAAGATCGCATTCAGCCAAAGCTGAAGCAGCCAAAAAGGACCACTAATGACTGAAGGGAAGTCATTCGACCTAAAAGAAACAACCGCTTCATTCAAGTTTTCGTATAAACTCCCTAAAATAAGTTTTCTAAGACTTATCGAAGATCCCTTATGTAAGAGTTGAGCTAGAGTAATAAGAGTTTTGGACACTTGGAGTGATCTCGAGCAGAAAATGTAAGCAGAGAGCCAAAGCATTAAGAAAGCAATGTGTTCTTCATCTGTAACAGGGCCATCTCGATTCATATTCAAAGTAATGAAGAGTTGATAAGAGAGTTTTTGAAAATTTGGAATGACCTCAGGATTCTTGGGATAAGAATCTGGTCGAAATGAAGGACCAGTTGGTTTAAGCCTAGTAATGGTTGCGACATCAAAGAGAGTTAGAGTAATCATACCACAAGGTACATGAAAAGAGCTAGTTGCTCGATCCCAGAAGTAAAGAGAACTCATGATCATAGGAAAATTGTAGGACAAATTGTACCTCGATAATTGAATGACATCATAAATTCTGATGGCCCTCCAACTATCTTGTTTTTCGCTCTCAACTCTATCCAACCAAGGCAAGTACAAATCTTTGGTTACAGGAGGCATGGTTCGAAAAATTTTTTGAGCATTCTCGAGAGAATCCAAAGTATATTTGGAAGAGGATGCCAAGACCCCATCAGCAGAAAAGGAAGACTCGATAGATTGTTGGGGAACATAAGGACCTAAAAATGCATGAGGTTTCGAGCCTAATGAAAAGGAAATGAGTACCTGGAATTTCCAAATAGCCAGTTTCTCCTCCTCGAGAGGTGGCTCAGGAAGGTAGCTCGAATGACCCAAAGGAACGAGCTCAACATTGGAGAAGGCAGAAGGAACCTTAGAGTTGGATGCCATTTCGACGAGAAATAAGAAGATGGGAACGAACCAGAAGAAATTTCGATACAAAAAGAAGCAGAAAAGAGAGAACAGAGCTCTAAGTAGGAGAGTAAAAACGAAAGCGTGAAAAAAAGGAGAACGTAACTTCGCTTTTTATACTGGTCCCCAACCTCGTGCAAGGCCTATACAAGAGCCCAAGTCCAGAGCATTTTGGCACTTAGTGGGAAGATGAAGAGATAGTGGGGTGTCTTTTCGATCTAAAATGGCCTTAAATTCCCAACAGAACGGAGCACGTCTCAATAATGGGACATTTTCGGTAACTGCCAGGCAGTACCTGCATTTAATGCGCCAACTTTGGACAACGTGCCTGACATAAAGCAGGTAAGTGGCAGAGACGCCATAAGAAATGGCAGAAAAATTAGAAAATGAAAATTTTCTAATAAAATATCAAAATAAAAAATATTAAATCTCATAAACCTGAGATATTAATATTTTGGGGGCATCTGTTTGGGATAATGAAAAATTTTCTAAGTTAAAAATCATCTCGAAAGAAACTACATTTCAACAAGTTTCGGGGGTCAAGAAGGAGCCAAAGATAAGCCTAAACATAAGAGAATATTGGAAGATTATCTAAGATATTTAGTTTTAATTAAAAGGTACACATTTTGAGCTATTTTATGAGATTTTTGTCACATTGTTGATTTTTCTTTAAACTGCTTGAAAGACAAGAAAATATTCTAAGATCACAAAACTACAGGCTTTTTTCGAGGAGTTTTCAAGTCACGGACACCCAAAAATACTCGAAAAAATAGAACTGGCAAGAAAATAGTCTAAGTCCAGAAAACTGATGGCTTTTCGAGGAGTTTTTGAAGAGTTTTCAAGTCCCTAACACCCAAAACGGCTCGAAAAAATAGGACTAACAGGAAAATATTCTAAGTCCACAAAAACTGATGGCTTTTCGAGGAGTTTTTGAGAAGTTTTCAAGTCTCTGACACCCAAAACTACTCAAAAAACAAGAAGTGGTCAGAAAATATTCTAAAGTCCACAAACCTAGCCGAGCTCCAGATTTCCTCTCGAACTGCTCGAAAAATAAGAAGTGGTCAGAAAATATTCTAAGTCCACAAATCTGGTCGAGCTCCAGAGCCCCTCCAAAATTGCTCTAAAAACAGAAATGAGCAAAGAAAATGTTCTAAGTGCATAAGACCAAGACAGACTCTCAAAACTCCAGAATGGCTCGAAAAGAGAAGTCAAGAAAAAACTATTCTAAGGCCATAACATTAAAAGAGTCTCCTAGGTTTCTCTCAGAAATACTCGAAAGATAGGAGTCTTGAAAAATCCAAAAGCGGTTACCAGTAGTTATCAACATTCACCACTACGCAAAGGAGATCATGGGCGATAGCGGTTACAGCCCCAACAAACAGCACGATCACAAGCAATCGTGGATAGTGAGCATCAACAGTTGAAGGCAGTTACTAAGAAGTGCCCGCAAAAGGAGGAAAACGGTGGTGATCTTCATGTCTATAAATACTCCAAAGCATTATTTCACAAAGGACGACTTTTTGTACCCAGACACCGCACCTAAACTCTCTGAGACGCTGAAACCTTGCACTGCGCCAGACACCAGCTATAAGGAGATCCACAGTGGCCGTTGTTCGCCGTTGTGAGGAGTCGTACGTTTACATTCCAGCATATTTACATTCCTGTACCTTTACATTCTGCATTTCAATTCAAGTTTCTTCGTTTGTTTGCTTTTGTTCTTGTTTCTGCAATTCATTTCTTATTTCATACTTTTCTGTAATGAACCTCTACATTTGAGTCAATTCTGCACGTTTAATATTCACTACTCTTACTAAATTGCTAAATTTACGCGTCCATTTCACCGTTACGTTAACAACACACTTAAAAGAACCCAAAAATGACCTAAATCCAGTCCTTAGATTGATCTTTGGATAATTTGTTTACAATTGTCATTTTTCACTGTAAACACGTATGCGTACATTAGCAATGACATCAAAGTCATTTTCTAAAATTATAATTTTATATTTGAATGTAATGAATAATGTACGAAATTAAGATAACATATTAAAAAGTAAAAAAAAAACTATTGGATTTGTGAACAATATATGCATTAGTCTTTCAGCATTAACTTATACTCATTTACTTATTATAATAATAATAATAATAATAATAATAAAACAATGCCAGGTATGCAATCATGTTAAGAAGGCTTAAATTTATTGGGCTATTAAATTTTAATACTCAAGTCCATAATTTTTATTTTTGTTTTAGATATTTGTGGTGTAGCCTAGGATTATTCTAACTTAACTTGTTTCTGGAATTCGAGGTCTCCCCAAAAATAGTACTTTGCTTTTCCGTTGTCTCAAGACTCAACAATGTCAATCAAAGCAACGAAGTGGGGAGGGTGCATAAAGAGAGGACTATAATTAACCTTATAATAATACTATACACACATGGTGAAAACTGGTCACGTAGGGCCATAGGTATATGCAGTTAATACTCTCCTTCCCTTGTAAAATTTCCAAAAGATGAAATGTGGAAATGGTTGTTTTCTTTTGGAGTAGCTTGAAGCAAAACTCAAGAAGTCACTGAATTGTGGAGTATCATATTTTCTGATCCCCATCAGCTGTTGCCTGAACTTGAACTTGAGAAGCATACTGCAAGTTCCAAAGGACATCCTCAATGGATGGTCGGCTCCAGGACTCCGGAGAAATACATTTGTTTGTTATGGAAATCACAATAAACAATGATTCTTTAGAGCATGTAGCTTGCACAACTGGGTCCACAACCTGTTTCCACCCATCCTGATTATTGCAAGATGCCTATAAAATGGAGTTTACAAAATTAGTTACCATTGTAAAAAATATAAATAAATATATAAATAATGAGGTATGGTCTATATTCTTTTTCTTTTATTGAATATTGAAACTTGTGTAGGATTGGGGGATAGGTGAACATTGAACTAATAGAAGTATGAACATCTAACATCATCACTAATCAATGTCTTAGGCTTTGTCTGTGAGTTGAGAAGAAGAGAGAAGAGAAGGGTTTGAGGGGTTAAGGGAGGAGAAGGGAATGAAAGGAGAAGAAAGGTTAATACATAAAACCTCCAATTTGACAAAAAATAAAATAAAAAATAAAACATGAGTTTATGGAGAGTTTATAAAACTCACCCTTACGATAAAAAACTATCAAACAAAGGTTATCATAAATAAATCTTCCCCTTTCTTTCCTAAAATTAACTCCTAAATAAAGCCTTATGCTGATATTCTTACAAAGAATGATATTATTGTAAAGTCTAATGCTTTGTACAACATTTCGTTAGGGCACTGTGTCAGGTAAGAAGTGTATGGTATTGCAGTACATTAACAAGAAAAAAAATGACACGCATCACATTGTAGTTGTAAATGGATGATATCATGTAATCTGAACATTTTTTATGCATACCATTGCATTCAGCATGATGGCCTCGCTTTTAGCTGACACTGAAGGTCCAACTAGTGCCTCAAGTAGTATGAATCCGAAGCTATAAACATCATCCTCAAGCCTTTTCATTTGCCTGAAATTACATACCTTGAGAAAATCATGACACAAATAAACCTTAACGAAGAATCCACCAAAAGGAAATATTATGATCTGCTAACGAAATTCTGCTACGTGAAGCAGGAATTATCCGCTTTGTTGTGTACCAAGAATGTTAAGAGCGATGATATTGGATTCAGAAAAATTCCTTGAGCAAAAAATTGAAAGAGAAACAAAGCCATATGATCTATGGGAATCCTTACCATGAGTTAGCACTTTCTCCTTTTACCTAAAAACCAGAAAAGACAAGAAATAATCACTGATGATGATGGACAAGGTACTGCAAGACCACCAATAGAAGAAAAAAAATGTCAAGAAAAATAGGGGAAAGATATCATACCCCACATGCATCAGTTTCTTCTGAGATAATGGACAATCCATAATCACTTAACTTTGCCATCCAATTCTCATTCAGCAATATATTGTTGGTCTTAAGTCGATTTTTGAAGAAACCAGGAATCATGCCAGTGTGTAGGAAGTGGACAGCCTTAGCAATGCTAATTAGAACTGACAATCGCTCTGACCAATTGAAAACCTTGCCAGGACTATCACCTTAACGAACATAAAATGTTGACACTTTTAAACTTAGCGCACAATGTAAACCGCATCACAAACTAAATTGGTCGATACCAGAGAGATTTAGTTTTAATATTATATCATTACATTTCAATTCTTTGGATGCGAGTACAAAAACAGCTACCTACTCAAGCTTGTTTCATTCTTTGAATGATTCCAAAGCAATTTGAAATTTCCAAGTTTTTATCATCCATTCTGCACAACTACCACATGGCATAGAATGAAAACGAGCTAAAAATGGCTCAATATTGAATCCCTTTCCCCGTAGACATCCACTGCTACAATACAGGGAGGATATTGTCTTCCTTTTTTTGTAAACTTTTGCATCTACTTGTCAGAATAATGGTATTCATGTGAAAACCACTACACTTTTAAAAAATTGTCCTAAGCATTGGTTAGTGGCTTGCACATTGTTAATTAACACTTATAAAAAGAAGTAAAGTTGGGGGACACGGCAAGTGAAAATGCTAAAATATATGGGGGTTAGCTCTAGCATTGAAATAATGAAAGAATATCACAATTAAATATTTTAAGACGAGAACAGGTGGATCCAACAAAAGAATTTCAATCGTGGCATCATGTAGCTGAATAGCTTCTATGAGTAAGGTTATTCAGCTTTCAGATGATTATAGTAAGCATTAATAAAGTGAAAGAAACATCATACTCTTACCAGTGAGAAAAGTCTGGAAACTTCCATTTGAGACACATTCATAAATGAGAAAGACGTTAGTCTCATTATGCTCTCCTACTGCTCCATCAATGCAGTGTCCCAGGAGGGATACCAAATGCGGGTGACGAAGCTTTGCAAGCAAATCCAACCTCAGTTTGAAATTCCTGATTGAATACTTTTTTGACAAAGGCAAGCACCTTACTACCACTTGTATCCCACTCTCCAGTTTTCCTCTGTAAAGCTGCAATATCATGGAAAATTTTCATGACCATCTCGTCTAACAAGAAGAAATTACAGATTTTAGTTGTTCAAATATTAAACCCAATTGCCACATTCAACTAGGTCCCCAACAACTTAATAATGTCTTTTTTTGTTTTGAAAAAAGGACATGTTTTGGAATTTGGACCTTCCCATATATATTTTCGCCCATAAAAGTAGAGTTGTCAAAGTTATTTGTGGCTTCCTTTAGCTCTTCCAAGGAATATGAACGACACACAGGGAGGTCTTCTCTTCCTAACTTTGCAGCTTCAGAAACATACCCTGAAATTAGCAACCAAATTAAAAATGCAGTCAATTTTCTTGTCCCTCAATTCATCATTTTATGGATGAAGAGAACCTACTTGCACTTGTAACAAGCTCAGAGGAGAACCCAGCAGTGTAGCTATCTTGAACTGTTTTATGCAATAGGTGCTGCTCTGACATCCCTCGAGGGCAAAACCTTTTACAAGTAATGACAATGATCAAAGCCAAAACCACAGTGAGCACAACAATGCCCACAATGACACCAACGAAAATTCCAACTCTGTATGATTTTTTCTTCACATGAGACACTGCGCAGTAGGATGCTGCATGCTGATTATGCACACTTCCTAATAAACAGTTTCCATCACTCCTAACAACTCTACTTTCTATTCCAGTGCCAAGTGAAGATGGCAAGTACCCCACTAACCTGTTGTGTGATATATCCACAAATCTAAGTTGGCTGCTACATCTTAGGTGATTTTGTAGTGGCCCACTAAACATATTGGATCCCAAATTCAAGTAACTGATGTTAGGGAAAGAAAAAAGTTCAGCAGGAGCACTGCCTGTGAGTGCATTGAAGGAAACATCAAGCTGTTGAAGCTTATTTAGTTGACCATAGTGCTTAGGAATTTCACCTGAAAAGGAGTTTCTGCTAAGGAAAAGCCTTATCAACCCTTTTGGCATAGCAGGTAGTGCAGATTCTAATCTGTTTGCACTTAAATCTAGCTGTTCCAAGTTACTCAAAGCAGTAAAATCTTGCAAGCTCCCTGATATTTGGTTGCTGGACATGTCAATGCCAACTAGGGTGTTGACACTAAGGATTGAAGGTGGAAAAGGACCCTTCAACCAGTTATTTTTCAAACTAAGAAATATAAGATTACTTGATGAATTAAACAAGCTTGGGATAGTACCATTGAAGAAGTTATCACCCAATATAAGCGTTTGGAGGTTCACCATTGTGGAAATCTTTGGAGGGATTGATCCATATAGGTAGTTTGAACTCATGTCCAATTGTTCTAGTGCATAAAGTCGGTGAATTCTATCAGGAAGTGGTCCCCACATACCCAAAGAAACAAGACGAAGTACTCTCAGGCTAGTTAACCTTGCTAGAGTTGCCACAAAAGAGTCCATGGAGAAGCTCTGAGAAAGTGTTTGATTTGGAATAGCAAAGCCATCAAAATCTCTACCCTTTGTTGGCTTATCCCCCAATATGGAGAGCTCAGTAACAAAATTGTCGTTGCATGTGATGTTCACTTGTGTAGAAGAAGAAATAGAGCAAATTTCTGTCCAACGATCTTTCCACATTTCCAATTGTCTTGGGTACTCCAAGTGCTTTTTCAACTGGAGAAGCACTTGGGTCTGAGAGGACTGCAACTGAGCACTGCAACTTCCCACATAAAACACACACCAAGCAAAACACAACACCAAACCCATGTCATGGAACCCCATGAGAAAAGTTCTACACTTTCTACTTCCAGTGCCTCAAGGAAGAGCAATTTAGCTCATATAAAGCACCCAATGACAAACCTGTCTTAAATTAATGGAAAAGAAGTGCACATTAAAATAATTAGAAGCTTAAAATAAAAGGATTTGTCTAAATTATTTCATGAAATAAATAATTAAATTTAAATAAACTAATGGTATTATATTAATTTTTTATAGGAAAAAATTGTTAATTTACTTAAAATGAAATAATTTAAACAAACCCAGAAGAAAAACCAACCACCAAAAAAATTGAATAATATAAAAACAATTGTATGTGGATGAACTTAGAGATATCTAATATCTTTGACCATTTGAATTGTTGAGCGGAGGTAGTTGTGTAAACATTAATGGATAGAATGTAGTAGAGACTTAAGAACCGTTTAGTGTTAAGAAAAACGGTTAAAGCAAGATAAACATTGGCAATGAATGAAGAAAAAGTGCATCATTAATAAGATATGTGCAAAGCTCTCTCTTATATAGTGGTAGTGGATGTCTGAAATGCAAATCAATAAACAAAGGAAAGAAAGATCAAGTTGTTGTCTTAGCCCGGAATCCTAGATACGAAAGTGGGGTACCTGAAGTTATTGCATTTACTGCTTCCACATGGTGCTCTTTCTTGCTGTGTTCTTTCTCCAGCAAATAGCAATAATGGGGGTGCCCTTTGCCCTCTAGACAGAGGAAATGTGTCAATAAGCTAGCTTCTTCTGAAACAAAAGTAGGAGGCAATTCAACAGTTGTGAAGACCAGAAAATAAGTACAGTACCAACTTTACAGTTCCGATTTTTGTTTAAGAATTATTAAAGTTGTAATTTTTAACAGATTTTTATTAACCTTAACTATTAAAATTAAGGACAAGTATTTAGAAATAATTTTTTTTTATGAAAATATTTTTTTTTACTGTATTAAAGTTATAAAAATACAATATACTTTTTTAATAAAATTTTATTATTATTCATTGTTTATACTCGATTTTAAGGACTCATGTTAACAAATTTTTTTAATATTATTAATTTATTAATTTAGTGATACAATGTAAATTTTAATAAAAATTTATTATACAAAAAGTTTTATTGTATGTTATTGAATATATTAAAAAATTATTATAATTTATCTAACTATAAAGTTTATATGTTATTCTATAAATATTATTAGGACTATTTGTTACTTCAAATTAGAAATTTATTTAAATAAAATATTTGTATTTAATATTATTATTGATTATCGATATAAAATTTTAATTTTAACTGAAAAATAACATTAATAACTAAAAAATTGTACTTGAATTTTATCTTTATACATTTTCTTAACATTAGTTTTTAAAATTAATTTTAAATATATAAAAAGTATTTTTTAATAAAAAATATTTCCTATATTTTCCTTTTTTACGAAATAAATATTTATTTTTCAATAAAAATATATCACATTTAAATACTTAAAATGTTAAACTTAGAGACTAAAATTAGCATTTTCTTTTGTGTATATCATGTACTAATATGCTATTCCTTTGATGCTAATTCAGCTATAGTTGACACACATCTTTGGGTAAGAAGTACTAACGAATAACAATGGAATATAAGTTGTAAAGCATAGAAAACAAAAAAACAATAAGATGGGTGATGGGCCATATTTATGTGTATACTTATGGTATGTATGAGTCTAAGAAACTAGAGGTGCCTTGCGGGGACCACACAATCATTGTAGAACAATGTCAGGATCCTTCGTCTTCACCTTCTGATTTTTGCATTACTTGGCAACTAAAACCATTTATCCTTCACCTTAAGACTTCTTTGTGTATTTAGCAAATGAAAACTTACATGTTACCGACTTGTGTTATCCTCTTTCATTGTGTGCTTCACTTTCACTTGCCTTTCTTTCTTTCCTTTTCTAAAGGAAGGAACCTCTTCACTTGGCCTTTATTCCTTAGAGGAATCAAACACTTTATATTTTTGTTTCATGTTTTCATAAATAAATTTAAGATTTTTTGTTGTTGATGTGTGTATAGGTTACTAAAAGTTAACTCATGTTAAGGTTAAATACCAAAAAATGTGATTTAAATTGAAGAAATTTATGATTTTGACTTGCCTTTCTATATTTAGAAGAACTTGAGGAGAAAGTAGGGCTAAACTTACAGGGCAATATAATGATAATGACAAGGATACATGTCCTTGGAACTTGGGTTGGCCACTTACCATGTGTTGACAGGCTGTCACTAACCAATCATAGCACAAAATGCCTGTTACGCTTCTTTGCCAATCCCCGTTAGCTTATACACAATTCTTATTGAGGGAGATAATGGAGATGTGTTTATTTTTTTATTTCAATAATAATAATAATAATAATCCCACTGTCTCTCAATAAGAGAATGTTTTATTAACTACAATTTAAAAGGTCTTATAAAAAAATTCTTTGTATATCTGAGATAAAGGCATAGGAAAAATTGCTGAATTTATTATAAATATGATTTTATATTAATTATAAAAAATAAGTTATACTTTCTTACATTTTAATCTATAATTAAATAATGATACAAAAATATTTGTACTATTAATATATTTAAATTAAATTCAAAATATATTTCATAATTTAATTATTTATATTTATATTGTGAGAAATCAAAATAATTTTATATATAAATGAGTTGTACAATATAATACGACATAATGTAAAAATAGACTATTTTATTTAAATAATATTTTATGAATATATTAATAATATAAAATATTTAAATAAAAACAATAGTGAACACAGAAGAGTGAGAATATTTATATATTTCTTTATAAATGATATTTATTTGGGAATTTCACCCTTTCACAGCGATTTATGGCATATTTGAATTAATATTAAATTAATTTAAATATACAATTATTTTAACACTATAAATTATGAATTTCATATTAAAATTTAATTTAACATAATTTTATATGTTTTTCAAACATTTAATTTTTTGATAAATGGGTTATAAATTTATATTTATTTTAATTTTATTAATAATAAATTTTTATATTATATCTACATTTATAAGTTCTTCGACATGTTTACCTTCATATTATTTTATTGAGATAAAGGGTTTGTAATTGTATATTTTTTAAAAAAATATTATTATAATAAAATTATGCAGTGATTTATATAGTATTTGTTATTATATATTATTTTATTTTACAGCTTCTCTTTTTTATATATTTTTTCAATTTTTATTATTTATATGCTTTGGTAAATTTTTCTTGTTGTAAGAATATGGTATCTCTTTTTTTTTTCTTTCTATATAATTGATTTTTAAATAAAGTTTTTTTTTTATTTCTTAGTTGATTAAATAAAACAATTTTTAATAAAAATAACAATTATAAATAAATAAATGTAAAATATAAAATACATTAAATAATTATGGTTTTTTTATCCATGCATGGGCTAGTTTGAATAAACTTCTTAATAGGTATTATAAGAGTAAAAATTAAGTAATAAAATAAATTAAACTTCTTTTATAAGTTAAAAATAATTTATATTTTATATTTAAAATTTTTTTATTTAAATTCTTTTTTTATATTAAGAGAGGCTAAACGCCAAAAAACAAACAACTTAGAAATCCACTCTGAGTCTAAGTTTCAAAAGTCCATACATAGGGGCCAATAAAAATAAGTGAAAAAAAAAAACACATCTCAAGACCTATATCAACAAGTTTATTTGCACTTTGATTAGTTTCTATAAATATGACTAAATCTAATAAACTTTACACTTCTAAGCAAATGTCTAATATCATGAATCAAAGAATATAAAGGGTGAATACAATCTTGAATAATTAAAACTAAAGATACAACCTCTTTAGAGTCACTCTCAATTCCAACAAGAGAGATGTCTTTCTAAATAACTAGTTGTAATCCAAAATAAATGTTCACAGTTCAGCTGCAAGAGGAGAGTAAGGTTCTAAACTAGAATAGAATCCAATAATAAATTATCTTTTGTCATCACAAATGAGGCCCTTTGATAAGTTTGTATATTGATTTACTTTTATAGTTCATATATTTATATTTGGCCATTCTTTTATTTGAGTTCCACAATAATTCATGTATATATTGTGCAATTTAGCATTAAAAGGCCTTGATCAAATTTTTGGACATTTTAGACCCAAATTGACTAGAAAATAGAGCTTTGCAACAGTCAATACGTTTAGACCTCAAAAGAAAGCACATGGGTGGTTCGAGTTTATGCACGGCTGTGCATATGGACCTACCCGATCATGCTTACCTGTGGTAATCCAACATTAGACTTTTTAAATTCTATTAAAGAGACCTTGAAGCTAATGGCTAAGGGACCTTTGATACACCTTTTATCATATCTCTTCCAACTAGATCTTTGACATATTTTTTGCAGAACTTGGAGTTTCAAGCGGTCGTACTTAAAAATCGGGAACTTATTTCATCCCAACCTTTAGAGACATTCTAGTTTGTTGTTTCCTTTTTATTATGACTTTGTTTATGATTGTTTTAGTTTTTTTTTTTCTTTAACATGAGTAACTAAACTCATAGTTAGGACTATGAGAATTCTTGTTCATGAATTTATGGGATTTTAATGTTTGAATCTAAGTTGGTTTCCGTCCGTGATTAGTGTTTATCCTATTATGCATAATTATATGTTGTGAATTAACCATTCGTAATATAATCCTAATTAATTATATCATTAGATGACCGTACCTTGATTAGTTAATAAATCTATAGAATAAAATGAGACAAATGATTAGGTGGACTAAACTAATCTTTCTTCTAATCGTTATTAAATTAACAAGTTTTGTAGGTGTTTTATGCTTTCTTGAATTAATATCTTACATGACTATTGTGAATGTTAGTTTATAAAAAATAATATTAATATTCCATGACCATTAGGTATTGATAGTATTTGTATGAATGATTGGTAATTAAAGGAAATCAAATTTAAAATTAAATAAAAAAATAACATAAAGGATTAAATGAGAAAACTCATATACCCTATGTTCCTCTCCTATAAGTTCAAGCAAGACATATATTATGTTGCTTATTTTTATTAATAATTGATTTTATAATTAAATTCTTGTTTTTCTTTAATTTGCTTCCTTTAGGCTTAAATAATTGAATTAAGAAATTCTTAGTAATTGGAAATAATCCTTGTGAGATGATAATTTTAGGAACATTTTAGAATTTATATTACTTTTCGACTGGTACAGTTGCTTCCCTCCTCCCTCCCCCTTCACAATCAGCAGAACCATGATTGTAGGAAACAAAGCCATCAACATTTAACTTCAGTTGCTTGCCGAGAAAGAGGAGGAATCCACCTAATTTGGTAGTGATCATCAACAAGATTACACATAGCCTTAGATTAATAATAAAATCATTTATTAATATAGAAAAAGACTTTTCTCAAACACTCCTACTATTCTAGAAAAAACAATTCATAAAATTAAAAGTGATAGGCTACATCCTTAAGATGCTAAATTTTAACTCGATTACAGTCCATAAATTGGACAGTCTCAAAAGTTTTAAGAGCCTCCTTTTAGAATTTTCTAAATTCATTGAATGGTTAATGTCAGGTAGCTTATTAGTAAGGTCATGGACCATATTATCCTAGGCTTTCCAGAAGTATAAAGACCTAATTCCTATCAAGTCTTGGATAGACTTTTCCAAATGATTATTATCAATTAAATCCTTTTGGATTCTAGACATTAATAAAAGAGTGTCTTGACTATCTTGCTTAATTTTATCTTGAAAATTCTACTTATAACAAGAATCAATTAAAGACTCGGGCTAAGTATTTTCCTGTTGTTGCATCTGGGGTTCACAACAGGACAGTGAAAATATTTTAAAAATTAGGAGAGTTACTACCAAAGTTTATTAAAGAAAACTTTGAAACAAAAAATAGGTTTGAGAGTTGTTTATGTGTAAGGAAGGTATTAGTACCTTACAACATCCATTAAAAATATTTACCTTAAATTAATTATACAAGCTTATTTTAATTTTGAAAATATTTATTTAACCTCTAAATAATAATTGTTGTTATTTTATTTTTAAAGGAATAAAATTTATTTATTAAAATATTAATTGGTATCCTAAAATGGATAAAAATTATTTTAAAAATCATTTTGACTTGACAGGTCCGATTCTCGCTCTTATGCATCTCTCGATGCAATGGAAACTTAAAGTCTTGTAGTTGTATCTAAAATATTATGAACTTTCTTAATTAAATTAAGTTTAGTAAAAGAAAGCGTATTTTAAGATTAAAAATATTTTTATAATATTATGTTTACGATAAGAGATAATGCAGTTATATAAGTATCCTACTATAAACAATACATAAGGTGAAGACAAATCAAACAACTATATTACACATTGTTGCAAAAAGAGTTTAGCAGTTAAGATAATATGTTTAAATTTATAAAAATATTTGAATGTAAATCTTACGTCCAAGTTTAATATTAGAGAAATTTTAAGATAGCGTGAGTAAAATTATTATGATTTATTCATCAACTGCGATGTAAATCACACATTAATATCGTAAAGCATTATATAATAAAATGAAATAGATTTAAGTAATTGAATATTTAGTTATTTAATTTATCAAAGTTAAAAACATGATTTAAAATTTTAGAATATAAAATTAATTGTATTTAATGAAAAAATTATTTAAAGAGAACAAATTAAAATATATTTAAATTGATTAGTAAAGATAGACGTTTAATTAAGGGAAGTTAAAATATATTTTTAATAAGTTTGTATTGCATGAAACTAAGATAACGTTGACATACAAATGTCTCAACGATTTAAAATAAAGGTAGAGATGTTATACAATAATGTTACAAATTGCTGCATTAATTACGTGTTTTAATTTTAATTTAATTAGTTGATAAATTAAATTAGATAATATAATATAAAAATATAATATATTTTGATTAATTAATAAGATGAAATAAATAAAAAGGAACATTCTTTAATTGATTAATAAATTATATCATTAAATGGGGATGAATATTGTTGTATTTTTTAGAATAAATTTTTATATTATTTAATAACTCAAATGAGGAATAAAATAAATATGTAGCTTATTAACTTAGTAATTAATGTAATAAATATATTTAATGGATTAATTTAAAAATGAGAGTTAACTTTTTGAAAATATTGTAAGAGATCTAAGGTGACGTAGGCACACATAAATCTTGATTATTTATAACACATAGCGATAGAGAAACTACTCACTAACAATGTAAATTATTGTAAAAAATTTATTCATTATTAAAAAAACTCTAACAAGATAAAAATTGAAAGATAATACAAAAATTTCTATCAAACAATGTCTATATCATAAAAAATATCAATAATTAAAATAAAATTAGTGACAATCAAATAAAATAAGTATTGACATAAAAATTATGATTAATTTTAAAATTATTTTATTACTTTCTATTTTCATCTATTTTAATATGTTATTTATGAAAGTCAAGTCCTATAACTAACGGAATGAGTAAGATGGGTAAACAATAAGGAAAGTAAATATAATTAATTAAAATCTAATTTTTAATTAATTTTTTTAAAAAAAGGATAAAGAAATTATGTAAAATTATGGATTAATAATTTTAAATTCAACTGGTTCAAAATTCTTTTCAATGAAATTTACATCTTTGTTGTTATTCTTTTTTAATTCTTGTCATTTATTATTATTTTATTAAACTGTGAGATGAAAATAGTTAAAATGGTTGAACAATATTATTCTAATCAACCTGATGCTCTTTTGTTATTAATCCATTGAAAGATGCATATATTGGACTTTTAACGAGTCCGGTCTACTACGACGTACACTGAGTCTTTTGTTTTTTTTTTTGCTGTTAGTTAGACAAAGAAATCCAAATTTTAAAAGTTGATTTTGAATCTAACATATATATATATAAACAAACAAAAAGGAAATGACATAAAGTGAAAATCTAAAAGACTCTAACATCCATTAAACAAAACTGAAAATATTGATTTAAAAAAAATTCATAGTTGGTGACGAAAAAAAAAATGAAATAAAAAAGCGATAGTTGCGATTGGATTTTTGTTGTTAGGTGTCCAACAAGATAGGAGCAGAATATGGAAATGAAAAGGAGATGTGTAAGTTGGGTCATTAGAACCCAAAGGCCAAGCTTGATTAACGAATACTATGGTTTCTTTGATGGTGAGGCTCATTGAAGTAAAGTGAGAATTGCCATTTTGAGCCTTTTTTTTTTTACCACTTCTCTTATTTTCTTTTTCTACGTGCACTAAGTACCTTATGTATTGTATTTTATATTGAGATTTTGGTATTTTATGTTTAACATGCATTTTATTTTCATGTTCTCATTGTGTGTTAAGAAATTGTAGGAATATCAGAAACAAAATCCAAAATAGACAAAAAAAAAAAAATTACTTGATTTTTGTGTGCTTAATTCTTTCTTCCATATTTTTCTTGACCTTATTTTCTTTACTTGAAATTTTCTCTTCTTTGGTTGTTGGTTGTTGTTGTTTGATTTTATCCCTCTCCTTTTAAAATTTGTTCTTTTTCTTTATTCTATTGTTTAGTTTTCTTTGGTGCTATCTCTTATCTGTTTTTTCATTTTTTTGTTCCACACACCCTTTCTTTATTGCTCATTTTTTCATCTCTCTCTCTATATATTTTTTCTATCTGATTCACTCCCTTTCTCATTTGTTCATACATGTTATTCCTATTTCTCTTAACTTCACTTTTGATTGGATTTTTGTAGGCAGCGGGAGGAGATTGCTTGCTTCTTTTTTTTTACAGATCTTCCTTTCTTCTCCTTTTTATTTTTTTGCATTATTTAATTAAAATAAAAAATATATATTCAGACCTGTTTCTCTCCACCCATTTCCTAGATTTATCTAAAGGTTTGGTTTTATGGATTTTCTTAGGATGAATATTCAAATTAGGGCTATTAGCAAATTTATTAACATATCTCGGATTAGAAATATCATTTTGAGGTAACCCATTACCAATGTGATTAATTTTAAGGTTACTATGATCAACATCCATATCTTGACTCATTCCTTGAATAAAGTTACCTAAGATATCAAATCTAGAACCTGACGACAAATCTCTACCCTTGCCACTATTTTTGGGAGTACTAATTGACTGAGATTGACCTAATTTCTTCCTTACAAGTTTCTTTGCCAGCATTCAAAGGCAGAGGCACCATCCTCTTGACCTAATTTCTCCATATGATAGTTTTGACTTTTTTCCTTGCTAGAGTCAATAATTCTTGTCTAGCCCATATTTCCCACACTTAAAATAAACAAGTGTAATCTTTCATGTTTTACTTTGAACTCTCAACCTATGACTTTAAAAGAGAGGATCAATTGCTTTCTTAAATTTATTTCAATACAAATTATATCAAACCTTCCTTTGGAAAGCAAGGAGGTGTGAGGATCAATTTTGCACAATGATCCTAAGCAGACACCAACCTACCATAAAAATTAAAGAGAGATTAGGAATACAAACTCAAACAACTATTTTCCTAATAATATAGTCTTTTAGCATAAATAATGGCTTCCACCTCTGCACCAATAAGTAATGGTCTAAAATAAGTCAAGAGCTTTCAAAGAAAACATGCTTATAAAGATTACCAAATTTAACCAAGAAAAAACATTATTAAGATTCAAAATTTTTAGGATGTCATTTGTTTTCCAAAATATTACCTAATTTTTGAGTTAAGTAATTAAAACTTGTTGATTTCCCGAAACGTTGAACTATTAGGGTGACCTTCTAAGGAGAAAACCATAACTCAATTTTTTAAGGGGATTTTTAGTTTTGAGCAAAGCTTTTGTGCGTTATTCAAGATTTCATCACGATTATCAATTTCGGGGACTACATTAAATTCTTCTTGGACAGGTTTAACAATTTCACCATCTTCAAAAACAAGATCTAAGCTCTTAGACTCTAACACATTATCTTTAAAGGAAATAAAAACACCTAGTTCATATGCAGATTGAATGTCTTCTTGCATAAGCAAATTCAAGTCCTCCATAGCGTGTGCAGATCCCACCTTAACCTTCTTGGTGCTATGGTGTATCATATCTATCTCTTCTTTAGATATCTTCTCCACTTCAAGGTTCTCCCTCTTCAAAGCCCTTTAAGTGGTGAACCGCGTCAAGGAGAAAAACTTTGTTGAGACATTTTGAAGCTCCAAGCTAAAGTGACTCAAAGAAGGACGAGGAGAATCTTAGTGAAAGAATCCTAATAGAACTACTACACCATATTCTCTTCTGAGAAAAAAAAGAATCTTAAAGAAACTAGAGTTTTTAAGTTGTGACTCCAATCTTCAAGTGATGGCTCCAAACTAAAATTATCTAAAATTTAAAAAATATAATTTATTATTAATTTATAAATATAATTTTATTTATTTTTTAAATACTCTTGTATAAATTGATCCAAGAACATAATCAATTGTTCAATATTTCAAATGGAGCCAAACAATTCTTAAATGGTATTTCCTTTTGAGAATGGATTTGTCTACTTCAATTTTTTATTTTCCTCTCGCAAGATTTGAACAAATTTTATGCATAAAAAATTGAGTAAATTCTTATTGTTTTTAAACAAAGGTCCTAAATGGTTGAAATTTCCAAATTATGAAAGGCTGAATCAAATAGGTACAATTCAAACTTCATAGTTGCCGTCCACGAAACCAAACAGCTTTATATTGAAAAGGCTATTGGAAGTGAATTTGTATCTACGAAGTGCATAAATAAATATCTCCTTTTAATTTAATTTAAAGAGCATCAAACCATCAATCAACTTCTAAAATTAAAAGTGCTACTACATTATCTATAAAAAATTTAAGTCATTAAATAAATTTTGGAACTTATTGTATAAGTCATTACATTCATTTTTAAGAACTTCTTTTTTCATCATTTTAATTTTTCAAAAAAATTTGTCACTAACTCACTACTTCAAAAAATTAATGTTACTAAGTTAGCTCTCAAAGATCTGTACCTATTTTAGTCTTCCATAATAAGTTAGACGGTGACATTTTATATTTTTTAATGATTAATTTGATGATAGATTGAATTTGAAAATTTGATTCAATGACAAAATTTTTGAAGAACAAATGCGATAACAATTTAATTTTTTAAAAAAATTGAATTTAATGATTAATATTTTTGAAACACATGACTAATGTGTATTGAAAAGGCCTAATATTAATGATTTTTCTCAAATCTTCATTGTTATTTTCATTTCTAAAAAACTTCTTAAACTGGGTTTATGAATTGTAAATTTGGCATTGTTTAAAGCTTTAAATAAGGTTATGATTTAAATATGTAAGAGACTAATTTAGTAATTAAACTTTTGAAAATGTTAACGAGATAACAAATGTATTAAAAAAATCAAATTGACTATTTATTTAAATAATAAAATTTAGGCATGGCTTTCTTTAGTTATTTTAATCTTATTTTAATTAAAATTGTATTTTAGTAAAAGGTAAGGATGTAGCATTGTCGTAAATTATTTAAATAAAATTTTAGTTTTTTTTAAAGCAGCATAACATTTTTGTAAGAAATTGTACCTAAATTTGGTTTTTTATTCAAATATTTCATATTTATTTTCATTCCTTAGAGTTTTGGGGATCAGGGTATATGATTTGTATTCTTGTAAATCTGACATGTAGTTCCACAATCCACACCCAAATCTTGAAAAGGGAAGCAAGAAATAGCCGTGTCTGAACAAAATCTAAATGATTTCTGAGTTGACAAGAGTTAACTGAGTCCCATGAATTTATGATCTTTTTGGCACGATGGAGACTGATAAGCTTTACACCTTTAGTAATGCCATCCTTTTTCAACCAAAAAGCTTTATACTTGTGCGCACTATAACGAGCAACAAAGCATGGGATTGCCCAGGAAACGACGTAGCCTTGTATCCAACGCAATCACTTATAACGAGTATTCACTGTGTGGGTACTGGGTAGGATAAAATAGAGACAAGGACGAGAAATATAATAAAAAGTTGTTTTTGCTTGTTTAAATTAAAAAAAAAAAAAGAGAGAAAAAATAATAAAATTGTATTAATTTTTTATAAAAATTAAAATTAATCTAATTTTATTATAATGATTTTCTATTTAGTTTTATTTTTTATTTCCTTTTCTTCTTTCATTTTTAATTTTTCATACTATCCAAAAATAGTATAAGTTTGTTTTGTGGAAGCAAAATTTGAAGATAAATTTATTTAAAAATAACTAAAACTTCATACAATTATTTTATATACACTATTTTTAAATTACGTTTTTAAAATTTAGAAAATATTATGCGTTAGAGCTGCCAAAAGCTCAACTAGGTTAGTCTTAGCCTTAGTCTATATGAGTTAGGGTAAAAAAGTCTTGTAGATTAAAAAATTTAATAAATCAAAAGTCTTATAAGTAAAAAGTCCACAGGATCAAATCTTCTAAAAAATAAAAAACTCATTTTACCAAAATACATGTCTAAAGAAAGGTTACTAAAACTACTTAAAATCAACATATAATTTGTGTGCTTCCTTTTCTTTAGTTTATGTTCTCTTTATCTCCTAAAAGAGGCAGCTAAAAAATTATACCAAACAGTCATTAAATGAAATACAAAACTACACGAGATAAGAAAAACAAATTATGCAGAAGACATCAATATTGTTCACTACTAATCACTTGGTAGTAACCATAGGATCAATACTTCAAAACACCTTCAATAGGAAAAGATAACATGAAATAAACTATGCATTTTAAGATGTAATCCACTGTTGTATTACAAAAGAATATGAATTGAAATACACCATTGAGTATCCTAGGTAGTAGATAAGCCTTTCTCTATGCAACATGTTGCAATTAGGATCACAGGACTAACATCTTGTGACATTAAGGAACGACATTATTATCATTGTACAACTTTAGAAGGTTATACACTTGAAAATCTTTGTATGTACTTAAATATTTAAGAATTGGCTTCTCTTGAAGCCGGTAATGATTCTATTTACAACATTTATGCATATGAACCTAAAGCCATATGCACATGATCCAAGCCATAAGAATTAAAAATAAAGCATACATGTATCAACCAAACAAAAAGTAGGGAATTATAACATTCAATAAGTATCAACAATTGCTAAGCAAGAATACGTAGCTCCTAACATTGTTGCTTTCAAAGCTGATCATATGTTGTTGGTGCAAAATATTTCTAATCTCTTGAGTGACAATGGTAGTTAAAAGACTGTCGTAAAAAGAATTATGCTATTTTTTTTCAAATATAAAAATAACTAACAATGTAGCAAGGGTGCTTAATCTTTCTGCATATCAAAGATAGCAGTAACAAGTGTGTTGAAAAAAAATATGGGTAGAAGTCTCGAAATATAAAAAAAAGATGCAATCATATAATTTTTATGGTAAAGTTGCAGTTGGCAAGCAATTACATATAGTTGGATTTGCCATAAGGAAACAATATAAAAATCGCTCACTAATTATCAAATAATACAATTTCAATATTAGCACATTTCTAATATGATATAGATAGTGCACTGAAATCATAGATTCACTAACAAAACATGGAGATTTGTTGAGTCTGTAACAAGAATAACAATTCTGGAGTATAAGAATTAGGACTCATCACACCATAGAATGCAATGAGCTTGTAAAAAGAATAAAGCGCAAGGGTTCCTGAACACAAGTCATTGACGTTATACTCAAAATTGCAAATGATTTTCTCAGTAATTGATCATTGTACTTGAACAAGATGGAGATTAAAATTCGTTGTACCCAAATCGTAGATAGAAGCAATTTATGTTTTAAAAGGGGTTGAGATGTGAAGTATCGTTAATCACTCTAAACTCTACAAATGATTTATGTTTTCTTAGAGTCAGGGTTGACTCGTGGACTATCCATTCTTTGACTCGACATGTTATGGGTTAATTAATTTAAGACCAAATCAAAAACATTGGATCAATGCTAAATGAGTGGATTCAGAGTTAGGAAAACTGGCCCTTGGACTAAAAAAAGAAAGAAAAGGTATACAACCTTTTTACAAATTACACAAACTATCAAGTCCAACCTTAGTATTACATCTTTGAAGTTTGGAAGTAAAGTTCCAACGCTTCTCTTTTTAAGGGAAAAAGATAAAGGTTGGATTTGAAAGTTAATGAAATTGGGCAACTTTAATAGTGGACCCATCTATATATGGCTGCATAATACAGCCACCTTTTCCTTTATTCCAGCTGAGCCTTGAGACGGCAGTTAAAAACTTAAAGCATATGTTGTCAGCGTAAAGGCAAAGAGGTGAATACATTCATATTCTCATTGATATCTCATTCTAGCAACCAAACATTTGCATCCTATTTTTTAATCCCTGAATCACTAAGGTAGGATTTTAAATGAATTTTTTAGTTGAAAAAAATTCTACGAATTTTAAAAGATTTTGCAGGATTTTCATAACTTTTAAAGTTTTACAGAATTTTGCAAAACTTTAACATCAGGATTTTAATGGATTATGCAGAATTTTGTGGACTTGGTAGAATTTCGTATATTTTTAACATAAAGAGTTAAAGATTTTTTTTATACATTCAAATTTAAAAAGAGTCAAATATAAAAAGGCTTAAGTGATATATATATATATATATATATATATATATATATATAGGGTATACATTATTATTTTTATATTTTAGATATTTAAAGATCTATTTATTCAATTAAAAAATAATTATATGGTATAGACAAATATTTCAAACTCAACTATTAAATGTGCTATTTAATTATTTGAAGATCTACAGTTAATTGTAGAGATCATGATATCAATTTCAGCTTTTACCTTTTTTTTTTCTTGACGCGTGTTATTAAAAAATTACTATTTAAAAGTTAAAATTTCAAGCGTTTTATGTGTTATATATTTGAGAGATAAACTCAACTAAATAGAACAAGTCAATGGTAATGTCATTTACGTTTTCACCAAATAGGAGAATGGTATGAGAACAGTAATACAATATTATATATGAGAAGTAGTGCAATATTATTAGTAAAAAACAAAAATGGAGAAGACAGGAGCATAGAAAAAATAGAGATAAAAAACTCACTGGAAATTCTTGAAACACTTGAAAAGTTACTTCAAACAATCTTTCAAAATCTGATGGATTTGGATGAGATTGTTTTATGAATTTGGTATTTATAAATATCACTAAAAAGTCCTTCAAAATTCCTCTAATACAACAATCTTTTAAAATTTTTATATTTTTTTAATATCAATTGAATATTTTTAAGGTGTAAAAAGTCTCAAATGAATGCCAATGAATTTTAATGTACTCTTTAAAAAATCTTAAAAATTCAGATTGAATACTACTAAATTATTTTCAAGTGACAAAATTGTAATTAAATACCAACATACTTTTTTACTTAAAAAAAGCCTTTTAAAATTTTATGAAATCCTAAACCAATATGTTCTCCTAAATCACATTGCTTATTCTTCACCAAACATCTTGTTCTAATTTATTTGTGTAACAAAGCCTTAATGGGTTCTGTTTTAAGTACAATTCTTACTCTTATTCTTCCTATTCTTCTAAATATTAAATCCATATTTTTAGGTTTAGATTGTGCTGTTAAATCCCTCTAATGTGGGTTCTCTTTGATTATATTTTGATTACGACTGTGTTTTTATTTTCATTTTTAGGAAGCAAGATTGCCATCAACACATTTGTTGCTTACTCTTTGCATCGTTGCTTGCAGGTACATTTTGTTGTTAAGTACCTGATTTATCAGAGAAAGTTGATCTTTAAGCTCAATTTCAAATGTCTTAAATTTATCATAGTCAGATTCCTTTTCCGTATCTCAATAGTCCTGTTGATATCGTTCGAAGTTCAATTTGCTAGAGTTTGAAAGAATAGTTTGTTTGTCATATACAATGATCTATACCCTCAGCTTGAGAGATATCATAATTGCATTTTGTGTATAGTCTCTGCATGTAATTAACTTCTGGCCTTTTGTATGATAAGTGGATGAGCATAATATACCATATGTGAAATTTTTTTGTTAACAGATTATTCAATGTGCAAGTTTGTGTACAAGTCGTACATTGAAGTGATCTGTCAATATAAGTTCCAGTTTTAAATGTTGTTTTCCATGATCACTTGCTAGAATGAGTACTCTGCGCTTTAGTTATTAAAAGGATTTGTTTCCTACTTTTCTTTTAATGTTCTTCCTTTATATGCTTTTTTATAGAGCCCATGGTATTGAATTGATTGATATGTGTATTCTACTCTGCTTAATGGGAAAATGTTGATTGTTCTTTCTTTTACATGCAATTGTAAATATATGTTCTTTTTACCCTTTTAAAGTCATAACGTTTGTTTTCTTCTTTTTCATTTTCCTCTCTGCGCTTAATCAGCATCTTATAGCCTTCAATACATGGGCAGGTAATGACATCATGAAGTTAGGTTGCAAATAAAAAAAATCAAGAGATATATTTATCACTGTATTGTTTTTTTTTTTCTTATGAAGTAAGAAATAATCAAAATTTTCGCACAATTTTCAATAATACAATCGAAGTTAAATTATTATTATGTAATTTTGGTTTATGTAATTTATACTTGATATTTAATATAATTTATCTTTAATGTTAATCTTAATTAATTTTTTTATTATTATATTTTAAAATTTTGAAAAATATTATTAATAGATTAATTTTATAAAGATATGAACTAAATTCTCAATAAATAAAATTACCATTGAATAAAAGAATATTTAATTATTTTAATAATTAATTTATAAATAATAATTTAATTATAATAAAAGTCATATAGATTCTGTTTATAAAATTATAAAAATATTTATATTGAAATTTATATTTTCAATATGATCTAATAAAAAATAAAAATTAAATTAAATTATATATACTATATACGATTTACGCTATTTTCATAATAAATTTAAAAGTTATGCTAAATCAGTAATTAATATTATAAAGTACACTGGTTTGTTAAAAAGAACCCCAAAAGGTATTTTGTCTGTACCTTCATTTATATTAATTTTATTTATCGACAAAAAATATTAAAATTAGCAATTGCATGAATTTATAAATATGTGACATGAAAAATATACATTTAAAAATTATTTTATTGGCGATAAAAATGTAGATTAAGATATAAAAATATGAAGTTTAAATATTTATTTTTAAAATAAATATAATATTATTTACTAGTAATTTTTAAATATCTCATTATATCATGTTAGTCGAAAAAAATAAGCAACAATTATAAAAAAAACTATAAATCTGATTTAATTGGATAACTAATTAGAGAAAAAAATGATATATTTTGATATAAAAATTGATAAGTACATGTCCCAAAAGGGAAAAACTAATGTCTGCATAGTTTTAAGATATATATGTATATATATATATATATTGCTAGTTGATAATCATTATTTTAGATTTACACAAAATGAACAAAATCATTAAATATTTTTAATTTTAAAAGATATTACCAGATTTATTTTAATTATATGTTTTACTTAGTAAAAATAGTAAGAGATTACAGCAAAATTTTTAAGCGATATCGTTATAATGACCAAATAATCTATGGTCCATATCCTCCTTTGTATTTGATCCCTATATATGGGACCAAGTGTTCAGTAATAGTTTTCAACCTTTATCGTTATAATGGCTCTTTATATCAGAAAAGCACTACTCAGTTGAGATTGTTGTACCCTTTAATCTGGGAAAAAAAAAGGACAGTACCCAGTCAATGTTCAGATCATTCAAAGTGACAGAAATTTTATGGCTTTGTTTGGCATACAATAAGTAAGAAAATGAACAGAATCCATCTGTGCGAGCCATGTGCTCAACTTCAATTCTCATGAACCACAAAAAATTCTTGTAACTATCTAATCTTTGGACTATCTTCAGAATTTGAACTAGGACCAGGAGCAATACTGTAATTTTCAGATACTTCACTAGACAGAGAAAAAAAAAACACATATCTATTTTATGGTCTCACAATATTTAGTGATGGTTTTCTTCTTTGGAATTTCAACACAACTAGGTAGCAAAGTAGGGTATACAAATACCAAACCAGAGAAAAAAGTTCGTTTTGATTTTTTTTTATAAGCAACCAAATTTATAAACAACCTCTCTCCTACTATAAGTCCACTAGGATGCTCCCTATGAATGGACTAATAACCATATACCCTGTAAAGGACTATGAATCGAGGGTATAAAAGAGTGAGTTATAGCTTCAAAGTTACTGCTAAATTTATTAGCTCGTTGCGTTCATAAAAGGACCTAATTTAGGCAATTTGTTAGGTTTTATCAAGATGCATAAAGAGAAGAATTAAATAATAGAAAAATTTTATTATTTTGTCATATATTAAATATATGAGTATAATTTATTATTTATAATAATAAATATAATAATTTTTAACTTACATCAAATAATTACTCTATAAATATCAAGTGGTTACACACTAACACACGTTTATTTACAACTTTTTATTTTTGTAATTTATATAACTTTATTTTTTTAGTTATTATTTTTCATATCTTTCTTTAATAAAAAGTTTCTTAAAAATTCTTCCACACTTTAAGTCTTTCTAACAATTATTCAAAGTCTTCAAATTTGAGTGGCTTAATAAAATATATGCAACTCAATCTTGAGTCTTCATATAAATTAGTTCTGCTTTTTTTTTAGCAGTACATTCTCTAATAAAGTGATATTTTATATTTATATGCTTAAATTGCTTATGAAACATCGGTTCTTTGCAAACTCTTGTACATATTTATTATTTATGTGAATTTTAGTACTTTTCTTTTGCTTCAAACAAATTTCATTCAATAATCTTCTAAGTCAAATAACATGACATGTGTAAAAGTGGTTGCAGCAGCATACTCAACCTCACAAGTAGAAAGTGTGACAATAAATTATTTTTTAGAATTCGAAGGAAAACATAATCACTCATGAATAACAAATAAATCTAATAATGTCCTTTCTATCATCAATATTACTTGTAAAATTATTATCACACAATTCTACAAGCTTGAAGTCATTACAAAGAGAATAAAATAATTCAAAATTATCTTTAGATCTGACTTCTTTAGCATGAACAAGTTGGACAAACTTTTTTGCTTTTGATTTGGCTTCTTTAGAAAAATTTCTTCTTGCATGTTTGTTAATGAGACACGTGTAACGTCCCGAATTTTGTAATATAGTTGATTATTAATACAAGCATTTGCGTTGACTTATCTATGTAGTGTATTTATATTTGTAGATGATTGGATGATTGGGATTGAACTGAATTTTGGCTAAGTGTTTTAGTGCAGAATGTTCTCGCTGCAGCAAGAGATGTCTCGCTGTAGTGAGAGGGCTTTAGGGGGAAGGCGTGAAACTGTCGCCTTGTCGCTGTAGCGACAAAGCAACAGTTTGGGATGCATTTCTGCGTGCAGTCTCGCTGTAACGAGATTTTGCAGAAACCAGAATGCAGTTTTGTCTAAGTTTTTGGCTGTAGCGAGGGAGGGTGTCGCTGCAGCGAGAATATCTCGCTGTAGCGAGAGTGTCGTAATCAGAGAAGATTAAAAGGGGGTTAGAGTTTGAAAAAGGTTATTTCTCACTTTCCCTTCGAAATTTCTTCGATTCTCTCGACCCACAATCCTATTCCACCGATTAAATTGCCTCCAAAGCCGTTCAGAAGCTAGATTGAAGGTTGAATTCGTGTTAGGAACACTTGGAGGTGAGTTTTAATGGTTAAGGTTTTGGTTTTTCACTCCTCTTTCCCTGTTTTCGTGATTTCCCTGGGTTCTCATGGAATTCTTCTGTGTATTCAGCACGAACTCCGTGTGGGGAGCACTTCCTTGGGTCGATTTGTGTGTGAGTCTTCATTTGAGGTAAGGGGGGACTCTGCCTTATCTTATTTTACTTGAAAACATGTTTATTTGCTATGATTTTGTAATGTGATTGAGATAGAGAGTAAGAATGAGTGTGTTTATGGAAGTTATTGTGTGTTTGGATGTAATGTGAGTTGAATGTGATTGGGTTGACATATTGAAGTGTGTGTGATTATATCTTTGATTGATGTTTGAATAATGTAAGTAGTTGGAAATGGGTATGGATGACACGATGAATGTAGGTAAATATGGAAAATGTAGCATAACGGAATAGGGACATATGTGTCGAGTGTTGTAAATGAAAATGGGCCTCTGTGTCGTATAATATGATTTGAATGTGAGCCTAAGCGTCGTGTAATATGAATGAATGTGGGCCTAAGTGTCGTGTGATGTAAATAAATGTAGGTTATGTGTCGTGTATTGTGAATGAATATGGGCTGTGTGCCATATGCAAGCATAAATATTGGGTGTGTGACTGAAATGTGTGTGAATGAGGCGTGTTAAATGTCGTTGTAATGATGCTATATATGGTTTAGAGATACACTAGAGATGTGGAAGATGGGGACGGTAGAAATATCTTAGGGAAGAGAGAGTGGTGGTGACACCAACAATGAACGTGGGTGCACCACGGGTCACACACTCTCCTCTTGACTAGATGTAACACCTTAAATTTAATTTTAATTAAATAATAATTTCGCAAATCGGATAACCAAATTTTTCATAAAAGATTTCGAAATAAGTGAAGGGTTACAAATTAATATCAAATAACTGTTACAGGACTAGTTCAATTACAACAATTTTAAAATAAAATCTAAGTCCTATAGTAGTCCATTCGTCCCTTCACTAAGTTCAGTGCTGATCGTCTTGATTACCTAAAAAATGAATATAAGGGTGAATACTCTACACTACCAAACCACAATCGAGCATAGAGTCTCACCTCTAACTCATTTCCAATACATTTATACAGATGTAAGTACAAGTAGCATTATCATACCCACAAGCACAATATACAAACTCATGCATACAACAGCCACACCCACTATAGCACTGTGATAACAGATTTACACCATGAATTGTCACCGGTTACCCCCGCCTCACGGATACCACGTGGGCAGTCACGGGTCGCTCAGCAAAGATAGTAGTCAGAGGTCTAGTCAGGAAGAGAGTGTGTGGCCCGTGGTGCACCCGTTCTGCAGTCGGTATCACCACCACTCCCTCTTCTCCAAGATATTTCTACCGTCCTTATCTCCCACATCCTCAGTGTATCATTGAACCATTCACAACACATTACAACGGCGCTAACATGCCCATTCACACATATTTCATTCACGCATGCAGTAATCATGCTTACACACGGCACACAGCCCACATTCCATTTCACAGCACACGACACATAGTCTATAATTATTGTTTATATTACATGACCCTTGGGCCCACATTTTCACTATATTCATTCAAATACACGGCATAAGTGCCCATACCCATTCACAACACTCGGCATACATGCCCTCATTCTGTCACACAACATTTACATACAATCTATCAATTTCGAGTCAACACACATAATGTTCACACATCACGGCACTTGACCCACATTACATTTCTCAGCAATTTCCTACCCACTAACTCAGGCACAACACAATATTCAGCAAAACAACAACAATTCATGCACAAAAGAGTAGAATAAAGTCCCCCTTACCTTAAATTGAAGGTCCACACTCGGATTCGACCACAGACATGCTCCCTACACAAATTGCGGCCTAAAACATATGGAAGAACTCCATGAGAACCCCAAGAAACCGAGAAACAGAGAATTGGGGATGAGAAACAGAACCCTAATCATTAAAACTTACCTCCAAGCGTTCCTCACACAGATTTAACCTTCAATCAAGCTCCCAAATGGCTTTGGAGGCAATTAATCAGTGGAATAGGGCTTTGGGGAATAAGAGGATTGAAGGGAGAGAGAGAAATAACTCTCCTCGAACCCTAACCCCCTTTAAATCCTTTTCTGGTCGCGATACTCTCGTTACAGCGAGATATCTCTCATTATAGTGAAAAAACCTGAGAAAACTGCACTCTGATTTTTGCAGAATCTCGCTATAGTGAAACTGCACCTAGAAATGCACTCCAAACTATCACTCTATCGCTACAGCGAGACGTCTCTCGCTACAGCGAGAAGGCAACAGTTCTGGTCCTTTCTCCCAGGGCTCTCTCGCTACAGCGAGAATCCTCTCGCTGTAACGAGAACAACCCAGTATCATGCCCTACATTTAGGCACTTAGCCCATTAAAGCCCTATTCAGTCATGCATACACGTATATACATACACACATCCCCAACATACATATATGTACATATATTCATGCTCATTACACACAAAACACCATCATTATGCATCCAAGGTAAATTCATAACATTCATTTACACTAGTACACACATATATATGCATTTAGATTTATATAAATACAATAATTAATATTAGCAAAATTTGAGACGTTACAACTAGACCTCTGACCACTACCTTTGCTGAGTGACCCATGACTGCTCACGTGGTATCCGTGTGGCAGGGGTAATCGGCGACCATTCATGGTAAAAATCTGTGATCACAGTGCCACAGTGAGCGTGGCTGGGTGTAGTGAGAGCGTGTGTGTATAAATGTTTTGGTGCCATGAGTGCATCGATTATGAATGGAAATGATATGCGTAATAATGCTGTCTGTGATTATATTGTGTGAAGTGTATTAGAAATAATGTGAATTATGTGCAAGATGAGACTCTATGTTTGTTTGTGTGTTTGGTAGTGTAGAGTATTCACATTTACATTCATGTTTCAGGTAATCAAGATGATCAGCACCGAACTTAGTGAAGAATTGGATGGAACTGCTATAGGGCTTAGAATGTTATTTTGAGATTGTTGTATTAGAAATGGTCCTGTAGCAGTTATTTGATATAACTTGTAAACCTTTCCTTATTTCAAAATATTTTATGAAACTTTTATTATTTCAAATTTGTAAAATTATTATTTATTTGAAATTAAATTTAAGGTGTTACAGCATGCTTCACACAATTGATTGGGATGGTTAATGAAAGATATTTCTCTCATTATCTTCTCATCTCCTAGAGCTTTAAGTGCATCAAAGTTTAAATGCCCAAATCTCATGTGTCAAAACCATGATTCATTTTTAGTGTTACCCTTCAAACATGTTGCTTCAATGGTCTCAATGGTTAAAATAAATATTTTGTTTCTTGACATAAACACCTTAACAATTAAGTTAGAATTTTGATCTCTAAGTCACAAATAATAATTTTTCATAAGAATTTTATTTCCCTTTTCAACAAGTTGTTCAAAACTTAAAATATTGTTTTTTAGTTTAGGAACATAATAAACATCCATGATAAGTTTGTAGGTATCATCTTTTAAACAAATTAAGTAAAATTTAGGTATATTTGTTAGTATTTGAATTTCACTCATTTTTCCTTATTTGATGCAAAATTGATATGTTCAATTGTTGCAACTAATACATGGCTAAAAGGAACCAATTTTAAACAAATTTTGTTGTAAAATGATTTAATTTTAAATAGATGTGTTGATGGTTATCAAAGATGCAAAGTGGTAAACTTATTGCACAATATAGATTGAGGAACACTCATACAAAATAACACATTTTTGCATTCTTTTCTCGACATAATTATACTACTTATATAATAGTCCTATGCAACATGTCAAATATGATTTTTGAAGAGTATTAAAAAAATTTCTAATTATTTAGACACATTTTTTTTCTTTGTATCTTAAAACCATTAAAATCAGTGAACACCTTCTTAGAGTCATAACAAATTATTCTTAGAGATTTTTGTGTTTTATGGAACAAGAGTTTGAATTCTTTTTTAAAGATCAAAGATCATTATAGCAAAAAAAAAATCCTTAATATTAGGTTTTTTTTTTTTTTTTATCTTAGCATATGAATTCCTTTATGATTTTAGTTTTCTGCTTTTCAGTTATGTATTTTTATCCATAATCCTTATGCAAATTACAAATAAATTTATCTATCAACAAATAATAAGAAAGGTATTGAAAAGTCCAAATAAATACTACATAGATTATGCAATATTTATTAAGATTAACAATTATTTAATGAATTTCTAGGATAAAACGAAACAAAAGATTAGGTGGACTAAACTAATCTTTCTTTCTCAATCGTTATTAAATTAAAATATTCATAGATGCTTTATGCTTTCTTTAATTGATATCTTACATGATCATTGTGAATGTTAATTTAGAAAAAAATATTAATATTACATGATCATTAAGTATTAATAGTGTTTGTATGAATGAGTGGTAATTACAAAGAAATCAGATTTAGAATTAAAACATAAAAATAATATAAAAGATTGAATGAGTAAATAAATATGTCTTAGGTTCCTCTTCTATAAGTTCAGGGAAGAAGTGTGTTTGTTACTTATTTTAAATTTCATTGATAATTGATTTATTTTTAAACATACTTAATATAAATTTCGTTATTCAAATAATTAAATCAAATTTTTTTTAATAATTGGAATCAATCTTTGTAAGATGATAATTCAATAACTTATTTTAGAACTCTTTATTATTTTTTAATTGGTACACTTGCCTATGAACAACAACCTTTCCCGATAATGTTTTAGGCAACTTTTCCATACTAAGCATGCTTCTAACTCTCTCCATAATAGTTCAATTCAACTTTTCTGCTACAAAGTTGTGTTGAGGTGTATGTGGTACTGTCTTTTCATGTTAAATGTCACATTACTTGTAATAGGCATTGAACTTCCTAGAAATATACTCTCCTTCGTTATCTAAACAAAAACACTTCAACTTCTTCTCTGTCTCACGTTCTATCATCGCATGAAATTGCTTGAAATTTTTAGTACAATCCTTAGTCCTTACAAAATACACCAAGACCTTTCTAGAATTATCATCAATAAAAGTTAGAAGAGACATGTTACCACCTAATGATTTTACCTCTAAGAGACTACATACATCACAGTGAATCAAACTTAGTAACTCTAATCTTTATACTAATGAGGAGCTAAAATAAATTTGTTGTTTATTGTACAAACAATGATTATAAGAATGGCTTGTTGTATCCTTAGTAGTGATTAATTTCTTCTTTATTAGGGTTGACAAACCATTTTCTTCTTTGGTGCCACAAATCCTTAGACTCTTATTCTATTACATTGATATTTTTTAAATTAATCTTTACTTGAGTTTTTTATAAGTTATTAGAAAGTTTGCCATGAACAACAACCATAACTCCTTTAAACATTTTTCATGTGTTATTATGGAAGCTATTTCTAAAACTTTATTTTTTAAAATATCTCTAAACACATACTTAATTCACATTAAATATAATAAAAATATATTTTATTAAGAAAAATATTTTTTATATTTAAAAATTTTAAATATGTATATATTTGTATTTATTATCATTAAAATATTTATCAATTAAAATAATTTTATATAACATTTTTATTGTTATTTTGATAAATATACCCATAAAATAAGTTAAATATTTATATAATTTTTTAACTTGTATAATTACTCAAGATAAAATTATATGTAATAAAATTTTATAAAAAATTATAACATATAATAATATCAATTTATTAAATTGCATAACTTATTATATTATACACGTAAAAGAAGTTATAATAATAATGCCAAAAAATTGAGGAAATTCCATGTTATTAATGATTTAGATAAATTATTTGGTTTCGTAATTTATTTTCGTTAGTCTTTTTATTTTGATTTAGTTAAATTGTAGAAACATTTATCACATTTTTATGGATTAAACCGATTTATTTATCCCCATAATTGATAAATAAGATTAAATTAAAATCAAATATAAATAATAAATAAAAAATTAAAAAATTAAAATTTAAACAAAAATAAAAAAAAAAATTAGAATACGTTAACATTAAATTATTAAAATATTAGTTTGGAAAAGATGAAGGCTCAACCGAATAGAAATATAAAAATTATATGAGACATAATATAAAAGTTAAAAAATTTAACAATTGTATTTAAACTATTTTTCAATTTAAAAATCGATTGTCAAAATTCGTTAAAAAAAAAAAATCCCTTAGCATGCGTCGATACCATACGACACCGTATACAAAAGGGTATGAAGGTAAAGTGCGTTGGAGATTCCGAACAACACAACGCTCTGTAACTTGGACACAAACCTTATTTGTTTCGTCATTCATTTTGTACTCACATTTGTGCACTGCACTGCCCCCAGTAACAATGGCCGCAAGTACTGCACCTAACTTGGAAGATGTTCCTTCCCTCGAGCTCATGTCTGAGCTTTTCCGTCGCATGAAGTGTGCCTCCAAGCCCGACAAGCGTCTCATTCTCGTTGGTATTTGTTTCCCCTTTCTCTCTCCCTTCAGATCCCAACTTTTCAATTCTGCACCTTTTTGCTTTTCAACGTTGCTAGGGTTTGCTTTCATGAATTTCTGTTTTTCACACACGTGTCTCGTTCTTTGAGGGTTTTTCCATGTTCAGAAAAATGCACCACATTCTTGCCTTCCTTTTGGTAATTTTCTTGGTTTACTTGATCGACACATGTTTTATGTTTTTGCTGGTTATCGTTCAACTGTGGCTAGATGATAGAGACTAGTAATGAATTTCTTATTGTGTGGTTAGATAACAATTTGGAAGTTTATAATTGTTTCCTACTGCAATTCTGGATATCTTTTAGCTGATTTTATGGTTTGTATGCAGTGAGACTTGAAAGACTTGCTGCAATGAAATAATTTTGCATAAATATTACTACGTGTCAGTTTTGTAAATATTCGTTTTTGTCTTTGCTTGATTATCATTTGAAATTAAACTCTTTATAAAAAAAACTTTTGCCTTGCACGCCACATTATATAATTACTGCTGGAATGTATGCTGGAATGTATTTCTCCTAAATCAATTGCTGTCTTTTTGTGTTGCTACGCTCTCTGCTTGCACGACAGACACATGAAGCACACTTTGTTGCTTCCCTAAACGTTCAAATTGAGCCAGTTTATGTTGTGAACTAGAAGTAGAAATGCAATGTGTGTTTTCTCCTGTTATGAATCAGGAGTTTCTTCTATTGCCATTCTTATTTCTATGATGATAGTCTTTAATTTGCAATTTAGGAACAGTGAAACTCATGACTAATTTCCTTGTTGAAGTTTCAAATTTAATGGACGAGTTAGTATTGTAAATTGCAATGTGATTTCTCCTTTACTACCATTGTAAGTTGAGGTGCTTTTGTTTCATAAACTAGCATTCAGATTATTTTACAAGAAATTGTAGTTTTCGAGTAGGGTTATGCTTCATAATCCATATAAGACTTGGTTATACAGTTAAGATATGAAACTTTTAGAATTACTATTATGTGTATGCTAAAGATTGAAAACACCAAGTGGGGTATAAACATTAAATATTGTTATGCAGGTCCACCAGGGTCAGGAAAAGGCACCCAGTCACCAATCATAAAGGATGAGTACTGTTTGTGCCACTTAGCTACTGGTGATATGTTAAGAGCGGCTGTGGCAGCTAAAACTCCTCTTGGTGTTAAGGCTAAAGAAGCTATGGATAAGGTAAGGTCTTTTGTATATCTTGCCTGAAGATTTGCTGTTTATATGTGAACTTTCTATAGGGATTGCTAACTTGGCGTTATGTTATAAATTTCAGGGAGAACTTGTTTCTGATGACTTAGTTGTTGGCATTATAGATGAAGCAATTAAGAAACCATCATGTCAAAAAGGTTTCATTCTTGATGGTTTTCCTAGAACTGTGGTTCAAGCACAGAAGGTTTAATACATTGGTGGATATTTGAGCTAAACGTGATGTTGTTCGCTGATATGCACACATACACTTGTTCATACTTGATGGTTTTCCTTTGCTTTGCAGCTTGATGAGATGCTGGAAAAGCAGGGAGTTAAAGTTGATAAGGTTCTCAATTTTGCAATTGATGATGCAATCCTTGAGGAGCGAATTACTGGCCGCTGGATACACCCATCTAGTGGCAGAACATACCATACCAAGTTTGCCCCTCCCAAGGTCCCTGGTGTTGATGATGTAAGTCTGCATCTGTATTTGTACAATGTTATTTGTGTAAATAGGATTAATTTTATAGATGCATTATTGAGAGTTAGTTAAAAGCTCCTGTTATCATTCAGAGTAGAAAAATAATGCTGAATTTGAGGCAGCACATTTAATTGTTTTCAGATTGTTTAATTCTTTGGGTAAAAGTGTTTTGAGTGCACTGCTGGTTTTAGTTGCTGACCATACTGATTTTCTCTGACAGTGGCTATCCTTTTGAGGAATAGTTGTGTTGCAACTTACATTGTCAAATTTGTTTTCCTTCTTAGGTTACTGGTGAACCTCTTATTCAGCGCAAGGATGACACTGCTGCTGTTCTTAAGTCAAGACTGGAGGCATTCCACAAACAAACTGAACCGGTATGATTTTGAATCAGAATGCATCTAGTAAAACTTGGAACTTTTTATATAAACTAGCGGTCAGCAAGCATTTGTTTTGTCCAATTCCTTGATGATGTCTTGTTTGGGGTAACTAATTTGGGATTAAAGCGGTTTTGGAGGGAAAAAAGTTGTTTCGTAGTTAAGCTAGTATGTTTAGCAAATCAGATGAAAATTTTAAAAATCTGTTCTTTAATGGTGAAAATAGCCGTTTCTTGTCCATCATCTTCCTGTGCATTATGATGGAAAACTTTGATTATATTTCTCTCAACTCTCTTCTTTCCATAAACCCTTTTCCTATGACAACAATTATTAACATTATTGACAAGTAACTTCATATCCTTTTTCATAGTGTACTATATAAAGTGATTTTTACACAATCCAATCAAAATTCATTATCTTAAAATTACCTTTCAGCAAAAGTTCCCAAACAGAAACAAATTCTATTCTAATTAATTATAACCATAATTTATTATAAACATAATCACAATAATCTATTTTTCACAGCCAATCTATTTAAAACAATAATCTATGTTTGATTTGAAGTTGATGTTAAGTTCGTTCCTCATCATTTGGCTCAATTTATCCCCTTTTCAATTTTAGATACATTGATACAAATTCTTCAGTTTAATTTTCTTAAGAGCACCTTATTTTTTTAGTTTTGTAAAATTTCATTTTTTTCTGTTTTCTGTTTTCTGTCTTTACTGTTATGGTCTACAATGAAAATTCGTTCACTGGATATGCAGGTTATTGATTACTATTCAAAGAAGGGCATTGTTGCTAATCTTCATGCCGAAAAGCCTCCCAAAGAGGTGACAACAGAAGTGGAGAAAGTGCTGTCTTCATAGAGTTCCTTTTTGTCCCTCAAATCCAGCTTGAAATGCAACTGTTTTGCCATTAAAAACCTTGTTTACTAATATGTTATTGGAAAAACATTCAGAAATCTGCTGACCTTTCAGCTTTTACTGATTTGTTTGGAAATGCAAATTGCCGGCTGTTCTCAAACACAAATTTGAAGAGTTACCTGGATGAAATAAAAGTTGAATCGAATTTAACTTACTTTGGACTGCACCAGTTTAATGGTTTTGCTTGAATGCCATCCCTTGACATTTGCTAGTTGGTTTGTACGTTTTGTAGTTTAGTTTAGACAGATTTTGACATCAAAACAATAGGTGGTGTGGACTCAAGGCAGCTTCAGAAAGTCATGATAAGGACAATTTATTTATTTAAATTCTTATTTTCTAATTAAACAAACAAATGTTTCGTTAACAAGTCAGTCAAAGACGCAATAGATTGCACCACGATTCTTTCTACACGCTATCTTTTTTTTAGTAGTCTGATAGCAAACCATTAATAAAACAAGTGTATGGTAAAAGGATTAAAAGAGGGGTAGGGGTCAGAAACAACTAACTAAATTAGTTGGAGGTGGATAGTAAGAGATTGTATATAAAAGGAAATATGAAAGGATAGAACGCATGAAAGGAACAGGATCATTGTAAGGTTGGAAAGAGTTCAGTCTCTCGAATATACTCGAACAGATAAACATCTTCATCTCTTTCTTGGTCACCTTGATCAAGTGACATTCTTGTTAATAAATACAATCTTTTGTTTTGTTTTCCATCTGTATTAAACTAGTTTTAATAACTAGATTAAAGCTCTACTTTCTTGGGCACAATTCATGGTGGGAACAAGAATGGAGGAATGTATAGAAGCATTAGATAGGAGTTTATCAGAGTTACGGCAACAAGGAGAAGAAGAGAGTGACATTCTTTAATTGAAGTTCGTATTTGCATCACTAAAAACAATGTTCAAGAAATCTTGCAGAGGCTAGGAGAGATTCAAGAAGGCTTACACCACAATTCAAATATGGATGCGGGAAGCGAAAACACTCAAAACAGGGGGGAAGAAGAGTACAGGGCAGAGAAGAATGACTGTTGGACAAAACTTGAAATTCTAATTTGAGGGAGATGCATATGGTTGGGTTACCAATATTGAAAGGTATTTTCAGTTATGTGGGGCGTTGGAAAGAGAACGCATGTCAGCCATCATGGTTGCACTAGAAGGAAGAGCACTAACTTGGTTTCAGTGTATCATGGGAGCAGTTTTCGCAAGCAATAATTCGGCGGTTCCAACCCTCAATGATGCAGAATCTATACGAAATCTTGCTAGGATTAAAACAAGAAAACACTACAAGAATATTGTGAACACTTTGAGATATATGTAGGGCCTCTAAGAATCACTGAACAAGAATATTTGAAGGAAATTTTTCTGAATAGTCTCAAAGAAAAGGTGAGGGCTAAATTAAAGTTACACTCGGTGGGATCTTTGGCAAAAATAATGGACATGGCACAGCTATTCAATGAAAAAAATCAAATAACCTTGAGGAAAGAAAGTGCAGGGAATATGGGAGGAGCAAAATGGGGAATCCATAACAGGAGTAATTTGGTTTCAAGTACATATGCAGGAGATTACAATGGCAAGCCAAAGAAACAACAGGAAATGGGGTTACTTGTGTTGAATCCATAACTTCCGCTAGTACAACTCTATCAACAAACCTTTGTTTTAGGTGTGATAGGAAATTTTCTCTAAGAATATATATTGATGACAATCACATCCGTGTTGTCGAATTAAAGACCTTGAATTAGATTGCACACAACAAAAAAAAGTAGAATTATTAGAGTAAAATTAGGAATTACGATAAGAAAAATAATAATAAAAACAAAAATAGAATAAAGATGAAGGATGACACCACAATCACAAGATTAATAAGTTAAAGGAACGATTGTCATAAAAGTCTTGATCTTTTGATAAGATCAAAGAAAATTGACTCATTCAAAAACTTAAAGTTACACGTTCTCATTAAAGTGTTTAATCTCAAATTGCATTAAAAACAAATTAAAAGTGTGTTTCAAGAAAGTATGTTAAGAACCAGATTTATAATAGTTTTATTTTTTCATTCTGCAACTCCATTTTGTTATGGGGTGTAAGTAACTCTGAGTTGTATTTGTATTTCATTTACAACACAAAAATTTGTGAATTCTTGTGAAGTAAACTCACCTCCTTGATCTATTCGCAAGACTTTAAGAAACAAGTTTACTTCCTTCTCAACATGGATTTTGAAGCTTTTAAAGATAGGCAAGGCTTCTGATTTATCTATTAAAAGATAAACCCACAGTTTTTTTTTTTTTTGCTATAATCATCAATAAAGGTAATTAGATACCTTTTGTTGTTGTTGCAGGTAGGCTTGATTGGTCGACAAATATCAACATGAACTAACTGCAAATTTTTAGTGGCTCTTCGTGTGCTCTTCTTTGGAAAGGAATTTTGCTACTACTTCTCCACTAAACAGTTCTTACATAGCTTCAAAGGAGATTTTATTAACAGCAAGTCATCCATCAAATTTTTCTGTTGAAGAATCTATAAGCCTTTATAGCTTAGGTGTCTATATTTGCAATGCCCAAGGTGCATTTCATTCTGTATGGTTTTGATGAAGCAAATGGATGGTATGGGATTAGATGTGGCATATAACATGAACATTTGATTTGTATTCCTCTTAGTTTCCATGATTAAGCTTTAATCAGGATGAAACACCTTGCACTTTTCTTGTTGAAATAAAATGGTGAGGCCTTTTTCTTACATTTGCTCAATACTAAGAAGATTAATTTTAAACTCTAGTACATAAAAACACCCCTGTAATGATCTACACATTTTCATTCACCTTTAATCGTATATTTCTTTTGCTTATTACAGCTATATTGGAATTATTATCAAGTTTCACATAGTCTTTGAAATTCTCATCAAAGAAGGAAAAATATTCCTCCTTTCCACACATATGATTGCTTTAGCTCGAGTCTAAAATCCATGTATCTTCCATGTTTCCTCCAGTAGTATTCAAATATGTTATGAACAAGACCTCTTCATGTGCTTCTACATCTATATAATTTTCCTCTTTTTCTTTGCTTGACATTCCCACTGAAAATGCCTAAGTTTGTGATAATTATAGCATTCCACCATAGCTTTGTTGAAGCATTCTCTACCTCTACCCTCTCCTTTTTCTCTACCTTGTCCATGTCCCCTACCTTCATGAACTGTCTTTAGTGCATGTTCTTCATCATCATTGAAACTCATATATTGCTCATGTACAAGCAAACTACTAGTATCTTTGGAATCCTTGATGGAATAAACAATATAATCAAACTTGGAAACCAGTGATTCTAAAATTTTTTCAACAACAGTGTCCCCTTTCTCCTCGCTATTAGCTTTCATCTTGTGAGCTATGGTAAGTGTTTGAGCAAAGTACTCATTCACAGACTCTTCTTCCTTCATGTGCAGAACTTCAAACTTCCTTTTGTAACGCTTGTAGGTAAGCATGCTTAACTCGTGTGGTTCCTTGATATTTTTGTTTCATAGAATCTTATATGTTATTTTTGTTGAGGATAGTCTCCAAGGTTGAACAATCTAATACCTGGAATATATAGTTCTTGGCTTTTAAATCCTTTAACTTATAATCTTTAATTTGCTTTTTTTGTGCATACATGGGAGCAATACCTTTTGTTGCTACAAAAATTCCTTTTTCCACCAGGTTCCAATACTCCTTTGACTGCAAGAAGTTTTCCATGAGTATAGTCCAATAATCATAATGCCCATCAAACTTTGGAATCGTTGGTTGTACAAAGAACTTTTCGTTGCCATGCGCTAAACTTTTCTCTAAAAGACTGTTGCTTCTAATTGTACCAAGCTCTATGGGGGTTTTGATACCGAATGTTAAGGAGAATATTGTATAATCATGAAAAGTGAATTTTTAGTAGAATCTAATGTCATTAAAAATGCAAGCAATGGCTATTAATAAAGAAATAGGTTCCTAACGTCTACCTACTATTGATAAGATAATACTAAATAAAAACAAATTAGAATTCCAATAAATCATGAATTTATTCAACTAATAGAAACAAGAACATTGACTAAGTTTTAACAGGAACAACAATTGTTACTTCGAGTTCAAGTTCCACCACTTTCAAAAGAGCCCCCTCTCTATCCCCCACCATTCCCCACCCAACCTCTTAACTATAGTTAGTTTTTTTGTTAGTTATTAGTTAATCTTTCCGTAATTGATTTTTGTTAATCTATTTTACATCATTTGAATATATACCATTTTACTCTTCAATAATAAGATAACAAAGCCATTGTTGATCATTCATACACATTAAGTTCCTTCTCTGTCTTACGTTGCTCCTTATAGGATTGCATTTATCAGAGCTCTTCATCTGAAGAGCTATGCTGCGCACTCATCATTCTTTATTTTTCTCTTCTTTATTTTCGTCATTATGAGTGAACAATCGAAACACACACCTAATGTTCATAGTTATCTTTATTTTTATCCGAGTGAAAATCCTACAACCGCCCTTATATCGCCATTGCTTGATTCAACTAACTATTATTCATGGAGTCGATCAATGTTAACTGCTCTTAGTGCCAAGAACAAAGTTAAATTTGTGGATGCAAGTACACCACAACCATCAAAATCTGATCCGACATACACCGCATAGCGTCCATGCAACAATATAGTAGTTTCGTGGCTTGTTCATTCAGTTTCTCTCTCAATTCGTCACAGTATCCTTTAGATGGAAAAAGGCAATGACATATAGAAGGATTTGAAATCACGATACTCATAAGGAGATTTCCTCCGCTTATCAGATTTACAATTTGAAGCTTCCTCGATGAAACAAGGTGATCTCTCTGTGATTGTTTTTTCACTAAACTACGTGTTGTTTGGGATGAGCATGAAAATTTCAGACCCGATTTGGCTTGTACTTGCACTACAAAATGTTCATGTAGTGTTCTTTCTGTTATTGTTCAACACAAATTGGAGGATTGAGCGATGCAATTCTTGCATGGATTAAATGATCAATATAACAATGTTTGATCTCATGTTTTACTCATGGATCGTTTGCCTTCACTTTTTAAGATTTTTTCATATGTAGCACAGCAAGAACACCAGCTTCTTGGAAACAATTTCATGACACATGTTAATCCAGATACAAAAGAAATCATGATTAATACAACCCGCTCTTAGTCTACGTGCACTTATTGTGAATGTGCTGGTCACAATAAAAGTGTTTGTTATCACAAATGGGTTTCTTTCAAATAATGATGCAAAGAATAAAAGGAGTGTTCAATCGTAGTGGAAAAATATGCACTCATTGTGGGAAAAATGGGCACACAATAGATGTTTGTTATTGCAAACATGATTTCTCGGTGGAGCACAAGTTTCACACCACGAAGAATGCATTTGTGATTAGTACTATGATTGGTGATAGCAGAATCATTGAAAATGATCGACAACAGGCTCATGAGAACCAAGATCTTTGCTTCTCTTCTCAGCAGTTTCAAGCCTTGATAGCTTTAATACAACAACTAAATAGTGGAACTTCAGCATTTAACACGTCCCATGTCAACCAAATTGGTTCAATTTCATCTTCTACTTTAGGTACATGCAAGTCTATTGCTTGTTCTACCATTACACCGCTCATGGCTCCATGGATCTTAGATTCTGGAGCAACTGATCACGTATCTTCTTCGTTAACAAACTTTTCATCATACATAACTATTGATCCCATTGTAGTTAAATTGCCCACTTGTCAACATGTTATGGCTACCCATTCTGGAGTGGTCAAATTCACTGAGTCCTTCTATTTGGTTGATGTGCTTTACATTTCTAGTTTTACCTTCAACCTTATTTTCATTTCTAAATTAGTTTCTTCCCTCAAATGTGGATTGATTTTTTCTCTGCATTCATGCATCATATAGGACACAAACAACAGGTAGAAGATTGGTACAATTGATGCAAATGGTGGTCTTTATCAACTTGCTCCCAATCCTATTGTTTCACATTCCGTGCATTCTAGTATTGTTCACCCTCAATGTAACAAGCTACTTATTGATTTGTGGCACTTCCGTATGGGTCACATTTCTCATAAACATATGCAGTCCATGAAATAATATTATCCTTGTTTGTCTGGTGATAAGACGTTTGCTTGTAACACATGTCATCATGCTAAACAAAGAAAACTTATTTTTCCTTTAATTCATTCTCATGCATTACAACCCTTTGAACTATTACATATGGATATTTGGGGACCATGTTCGAAAACTTCTATGCATGGATACAAATATTTCTTAACTATTATGGATGATCACACGTGTTTCACTTGGATTTTTCTCATGCTTTAATCAATTTCATTACTCAAATAGAGAATCAGTTTGATAAACAAGTTCAGATAATTCGTACTGATAATAATACTGAATTTTCCATGCATTAATATTTTTTGTCCAAAGGTATCATGCATCAAACTACTTGCGTTGAAACTCCTCAACAAAGCACTATTATTGAATGCAAACACTAGCACCTTTTGAATGTTACTCGCGCGTTACTTTTTCAGTCTAACTTATCCTTAAATTTTTGGTGTTTTGCTCTTTTACATGCTGCATATCTCATAAACTACATTCCTACTCTGTTTTTGCATAATATTTCTCCTTCTGAAAAACTGCACAACCACCTATGTGATATTTCTAATTTATGCATTTTTGGACGTCTGTGTTATACAAGCTCTATCACTGCTCATCGCAAGAAATTATACCATCGTGCTCATCCGTCTATTTTTCTTGATTTCAAACCACACACAAAAGGGTATATAGTCTATAACATGCATTTCGGGCTCTTGAAGTTTCTCCTAATGTCCTATTTTACAAGAGTCATTTTCTTTACTTTTCCAAATTCTTCATTATCCATCCTTACGTCTTTTACAACTGATTAAATTTTAGACAACTCCACCTCTCCTCATATTACACCACCCACTGAGTCTTCTGATAATCATCTCTCTCTCCACCCTGCCCCTACACTTGCTCCTACTTTCCCTTCTCTTTGCCGGTCACCCTGTTTTCATCAACCCCAACCTATCTTGTGGATTTCCATAGTGCATTTACATCAACTAGCACCACTTCTTCCAAAAATATTTGTTATCCTCTTGAACATTTTCTTTCTTATAAACATCTTTCTCCATCTTTTCACAAATATATTATGTCCATTTCATCTACCTCTGAACCTAAGTCCTATGCTGAGGCTTCCAAGATTGATTGTTGGCTTAAAGCCATGCATGACGAGATCACTGCACTTGAAGCAAACAATACTTGGTCTCTCACTGATCTTCCTCCTCACAAAACTGCAATTGAGTGTCGTTGGATTTACAAGGTCAAACATAACATAGATGGTACCATCGAGTGTTACAAAGCTTGCCTTGTTGCCAAGGGTTACACTTAAATTGAGGGCCTTGATTTCCTTGACACATTTTCCCTAGTGACCAAGCTCACCACTATTAGTCTTCTTCTTGCCCTTGGTGCCATTCATAACTGACACCTCAAATAGCTCATGTGAACAATGCTTTTCTACATGGTGATCTCTATGAAGAAGTTTACGTGCAACTTCCTCTAGGATTGATTGCTCCCAAGCCTGGACAGGTCCATCTATAGTCTCAAACAAGCCAGTCATCAATGGTATACTTGGCTTTCCTTTTTTTTTATTATTGCATAGGTATAAGCAGTCTTCGTCTGATCACTCTTTCTTTCTCAATTTCTCAACGACCACAGATATAACCCTTCTTGTTTACGTCGATGATATTATTCTCGCTGGTAATAATATTGATGAGATTACTCATATCACTTTACTTCTTGATCGAACTTTTAAGATCAAGGATCTTGGTGACTTGAAGTTTTTTCTTGGGCTCGAAGTTGCTCGTAATGCATCAAGTATTCATTTATGCCAACAAGTATGCTCTTGACATACTCTTCGACAATGGAATGCTTACTTCTCGCCCTACTTTCACTCCCATGGATTATTGGACGCATCTCCATGTTTCTTCTAGTACACCCCTCACGGATCCATCTGCTTATAGACATTTAATAGGTCACCTCATCTATCTTACTACCACTCGTCCAAACATCACATATGTGGTTCAACATCTCAGTTAGTTTGTTTCACATTAAACATCTGCTCATCATTAAGTAACGTTCTGTGTTCTTTGTTATTTAAAAAATGCCCCCAATTCTGGCATCTTCTTGGCTGCTAACAAGGATACCTATACTACTCCCTTTATGATCTTGAACCTCTGCACCTTAAAATGGGAAGAATATTTGAATCAAAAACACCTTCATTCTTAACACTGACACCATCTCATTAGCTTTTAAGTTCAGACCTTTTAAGGAATTTTCTAGATGGGTCACCAAGACGAGCAGCGGCACCACCAATCAAAGCAACAACATGGTGGTTACATAGAAACTAGCAGAGGACATTGAGGTCGAGGAGGTTGCCAAGGTGAAAGGACTCCATGGTTTTGAGAGCGTTGACGCATCCAAAGACTCCAACAATAATGATTTCTCCTTTTTCGCAACCTCCTTCATGAAAGAAGCGTATTGGATCCCAAGGCCAATATCAAAGTTGATGATGTGCATGAAGGAAGATGTGACATGATCAAAGAGTGCTTGATTGGTGGTGAAGATGGAGAACATTGGAATACGAGAGATTAACCCTTATATATCAACCATAACTCTAATTTTTTTTTTATAAAGTTAAAAATGAAAAAAATTTCCCTCCTACATCATCTTTGCCTTTTACTCCCTGAACTCTCTAAACGGTGGGTTGACACTAACATAAACACTTAAACTTTCCTCATAATCACCATACTTTTACGCTTCACAAGTCCTTGGAGAAAGAAGGAACAAGTTTCATTGTCTACCACTTTGGTGAGAGGGGTGAGAATTTAAGATGAGAAAGATGTCAAGGAGATGCAATAATTTTTTATAAATATTTAAAATATGTTCAGAAATTATTTATAAATATTAATTTTAAAAATAAAATATTTTGAAAAAATAATGTGACAGTAACATAATATTATAAGCTAACTTTTTGTCAATTTTTAACAGTAAAGAGGTTTACGACATAAATTAAATTTTAACCTCTCAACATTTTAAGGATTAAATTATAACAAAAATTTTTATTAGTATTTATCACAAAATGGACAATATTTGTAAAGATCAATAATATATTTAAATATTTTTATTTTAGTTAAAAAAATTATTATATATATTTAATATGGTAAAATAGTTATTATTAATAATTATAATATTTAATTTTTATAAAATTTAATAAAATAAAAAATAATTATATAATATATTTTTAATTAGTTTTTTAAAAAAATACTTAAATTTAATGATATTTGTGTCATGCATAAAAATAATTACTAGTTGAATTTTTTTATTCAATTTAACTAGAATTTAAACGCAATGATTTCGATTGAATTAATAAAAAAAAATCTTCACAGTTTATATAACTTTGAATTAAATATAATAGATTAAAAATTTATTTTTAATTTAAATAATTATATTATTTAAAAGAGTTTTTTATTTTATAAAAATATTTAATAATTAATATATTTTATAAATATAATAAGTAGGATGATTTAAAACTATTAACCTGTATATATAATTGTGAATATTAATTATAAAATTGAAACATTTTAAATTATTATTTTTATCATATCAAGTGATAGTATTTATGTAAAATTATTATTTTGTTCTCTAACATTAATATTTATTTTTATTTTTATTCATTTTGATCCTTTAATCTTTAAAAGAACTTTAAATAGGTTATCTTTTTGTTTGTTAAAAATATTAATTTTGTTAATATTTGTTTTTATGCTACATGTATTGCTGATGTATTATTCATCTCTTCTTTCTTAAGTATATGATTTTTACTTTGTCCTCCATCTCTCTCTAGGGATAATTGAAACAAATACACTTTTTTAATAATAATGTAAGTCACAGACATGTTGGGCCAACGAAAAACTGTCTGAGAACTTACAAAACACGTTGAAAGATTCCTGTCTCGTCATTTACGTTTTTAAGGAATGTTAAAAACGTGGACGCTTAATCTTCTCCAATTCGTATGCAAGCCCCAATTAATAAAGCAGATGAACTATTATTCTGCAATTATGCGGGCATTAGCTTAGTATCCAACATCAACATCTGATACCAGCATATCTCTCTTATGCAATCATCCAAAATTACCGTCCACTGATAATGGCCACGCAAAACCAAACACACTCTCATCCAAACACCACCATCGACCCAAACAACGGTTTCTGCTCTCAATCTAGAACCTTCCACAGCCTCCGTCCAAAAGTCCCTCTCCCTCCGCCGTCTCAGCCTCTCTCCCTCACCGACTATGTGCTCTCTCTCCTCCCCGACGCAGCCGCAGCGGCAGCCGCCGACAACCCCGCCATCATCGACTCCGCCACCAACCGCCACCTCTCTTACTCCCTCTTTCTCCGCCAAGTCAATTCCCTCGCTTCCTCCATCCAATCCCTCACCCCTCTCTCGAAAGGCCACGTGGCATTAATCCTCACCCCTGCTTCCCTGCATGTCCCCGTACTCTACTTTTCCCTCCTCTCTCTCGGCGTCACCATCGCGCCCGCAAACCCACTCAGTTCCCCCTCCGAGTTGACTCACCTGGTTCGACTCGCCAAACCCGCCATCGCCTTCGCCACCTCTGCTACGGCACCCAACATTCCTACCCTCCGATTCGGCACCATCCTCCTCGACTCTCCCGTCTTCCTCTCCATGCTCGACGCAAACAACAACCACCCTCCCCCTCCCCGAGTCGAACTGAGTCAATCCGACTCAGCAGCCATTCTCTTCTCTTCCGGCACCACCGGGCGAGTCAAGGGCGTACTACTCACTCACCAGAACTTCATCGCGTTGATTGGAGGGTTTTATCACCTGAAGCACATGGTTGATGATGGGGTTGACGAGAATCCCCATCCGGTGTCGTTGTTCACGCTGCCCCTGTTCCACGTGTTCGGGTTTTTCATGCTGGTTAGGGCCATAGCCATAGGGGAGACTCTGGTGGTGATGCCTAGGTTTGATTTTGAAGCGATGCTGAAGGCCGTGGAGAGGTACCGGATCACATACATGCCGGTGTCGCCGCCGCTGGTGGTGGCGCTGGCGAAGTCTGAATTGGTGAAGAAGTACGATCTTAGCTCGCTCCGGTTGCTGGGTAGCGGTGGCGCGCCGCTTGGGAAGGAGGTGGCCGAGAAATTCAACGCCAGATTCCCCAACGTCGAAATTGTGCAGGTGAAGAAAATAAGTTACATTTTTCCTGTTACCTTCTTTATGTTTTTACTTAGGATTATTACCATGTTGTTTGGGATATAACCGGTAATATTTGTTTCTAAGTTATCTAAATGCTAATTGGCCCACCTTAATTCATGTTATAAATTCTAGTATTTGCTCGATTCGTATTAGAATAGATCCAGATTCCAAATATCCCATTTTTTTCACCGATCTAATCGCGCTGTTTCCATCCCAGGACAGTAGGACTCAAAAGGGGTTTCCTTTTAGGTCCTACTCAGAACGGAGACTTCAGCGTGATGTACCGTTTGATGACCACCGAAAGGGAACTCTGCTTTACATTAACTTTTTCTACTTTTTAATGATTTGCTTTACATTACCTTTTCTTTCTTTTCTTCTTAATGATTTGCTTTACATTAACTTGGGTATAATGCATTAGTAATGCTACGTTAACACACTTTTTAACTTAATTTATTAAAATTTATAAAAATTACGTGACTTTAACTTTTTTACTTTGAAATTAATATTTTTTTTTATTTCTTTAGTTTTCAATAAATTTTAATAAATAATATAGTGTGTTAGATAATGTTAGTCTACAAAATCAGTCATCCAACTCGCTCAGTATGAATTTCTCCAATAAAATATAGGATTTAAATTTTAAATTTTAAATTTTGAGCAAAATTTAAATATGAATTGTTTAACCTCATCCAATTAAGCTTAACGTGAGCTTAGTCCCCCATAAGCCTAAAAAAATTGATCTTTTATCATACATTGGGAATTATTTAACCACCGCAAATTGAATTCCAAGTTTTTTGTCCTGTTCACTGAGGTCTGTCACCCATAATGGGCTGGCTCGAATCAACTGTGTAATCTGGTTCGAATCGACTGTGTAATCAGTATTGCCAGCTCTAAATGCATTTCTCAGTGCCCGTTTTATATCTTTATAATGCATGATGCTGAACTTGCAGTTTTCTAGGAGGCTATAATACTTAATAGCACACACATAGGAAAACAGGGATAAAAAAAAAATTTAAAATTCCGGATATGATTTGGTTCAAATATGTTAACCTGAATTTAAAATAAAAATTATATATAAATGGACTGTATTTATAATGAGATATTAATCGTTTCTTATTAATGTGACTATATTAGTCGATGACATTCACAATTTACTCACACAAAAAAACACTTGTGATTATGGCAAAAAAAAATTATGTTATATATCTTTTCCCTGTTCTAACAAAATATATTCTCCCCTGAATGTCACAAGAATTACACATTTTTACCAGCTACTCACGTTCAAATGTCATAAAAAGCATAATTAGTCCTGTTCAAAGAAAGTCCTAACTCTATAATTGTCTACTTTTTACTATAAATAATCTTAAGAATATGGAGGAAAAGATAGAGCCTCATGTAATTTTTGTCCTTTCAAAGAATCAGAGTATTATTCCAAAAGTATCAATCAATACACTGACGACTAGTTAATTTAAATGGTACATGATTGATTCTCTTTAAGCAAGGTCTGAAGTTTCAGTCTTGTGTATGAAAAAAAAAAAACACTCCGGTTGAGAGAGCGAGCTCCAGTATAATGTGAATATGTTCACATAATTGTGTGTGTTTGGATATCATATTTACTTTTTCATCTATATACTCATCATTTAACTACTTGCCTTTTCCTTTTCCCTTTTTTTTTTTTAATTTGGATTTTGATTTTTTATCTATTATGATTTTTATTATTCCCTAGGGCTATGGTCTGACTGAAAGTGGAGGAGGGGCATCAAGAACGTTGGGTCTTGATGAGGCTAAGCGCCATGGTTCTGTGGGTCGACTTGCAGAAAATATGGAGGCCAAGATAGTGGACCCTGTAACTGGAGAGGCATTACCTCCTGGCCAGAAAGGGGAGCTGTGGTTGCGAGGTCCAACAATCATGAAAGGTTGGCAATTAGTTATTTCCTTTTGATTTTTTGATAATGTGTTTCCAGCTTAGCTTGAAGGCAGGCTTGTCCTTTTATGGGCTTTATTGCATAATATTAGGCAATGAAAATGTGCATAGAAACCTTAGGTCTTTTATCATCATGATTCCTAACAGTAACAAAACAATAATAAATGATAATTATAGCCTAGTGTAATATGCTTCATGAATGGTATGATGGTTATGCTGTTATGGTGCCAGTGCAGGTTATGTAGGAGATGACAAAGCGACTGCTGAAACAGTGGATTCAGAGGGATGGCTGAAGACTGGGGATCTTTGTTATTTTGACTCTGATGGTTTTCTTTACATAGTAGATAGATTGAAGGAATTGATAAAATACAAAGCTTATCAGGTGAGATGTTATTTCCACCTACAGGTTCTTGTGGATATCATTTTACTACTTTTACTTTTGCATTGTTCTTATTTGGTTCAAACAAAATTCCAGGTTCCCCCTGCTGAATTGGAACATATACTTCACTCCAATCCTGAAATTGCTGATGCTGCAGTAATTCCGTATGTATCTAGTTCTTTAATCTTTCTGTGTATGTTCAGAAGCAGATCACTTGTTTTCAATGACAGTGATTTACGTTTGCTAGCTTTTACCCAATTCTAGTTCCTATGGGGACAATTTTAAGTTTTCTTAGGCCCACTTGGGATTAGTTTTATGGGTGATTTTCTGTTGAGATAAGTATTTAATTCCTAAGATACAAAAGAAGAATAAAAAACCTTTTAGTTTATAGGTATTTATGAAGAAGTTAGAGGAGGAAGCTTCTGAAAAAGTTAAAATGCATAAGTTTATTTCAATTTATGATGTGTGAAGTTTGATTCATTTTACTTTCTTGATTCATTTTATTTTTTTTCTTCTATAAATGCTTGTTGATGGTTTATAAAAAACTGACATTTACTTTGAACTGTAAATTATTGTATCTTTGGCCATAAAGATAAAGGTGTTCCTATGATTTGTTTGCTTTAATAGATATCATTTTGTCATGTAAGATGTTTGGTTCACTAAGTTTGCTAATCTTTTGGGGACAGGTATCCTGACCAAGATGCAGGACAGATTCCAATGGCCTTTGTAGTAAGAAAACCTGGAAGCAACATCACTGCAGATCAGGTCATGGAATTTGTAGCAAAGCAGGTATACTTCTGAAGAACCCTTTTGTTCTAAAATGTGGATATATGTGGTGAATGAATTATCTATTCAGTAACAAACGCTTATAAAACCTACTACTACAATTGACTTTAATAGATATTCCTATTAACATTGAGTTTTTTCTCTTAGAGAAACACTAAAAACACTCTCTTTTAGATATATTTTTTTACACAATTCTTGTAATTGATCATTATTTTTAAAAAAAGTGATTAATTTACTGGACCAATATATTAGCTTTTTAAAAAATAGATCAGTTATTGAAGAATATGTTGCGAACATTTCTCTTTTCCTCTTGCCATGTTGCTGAAGCGTGCATATTTTTGCAGGTTTCGCCATACAAAAAGATACGACGAGTCTCTTTTATTAACTCTATCCCAAAATCTGCTGCTGGCAAAATTTTGAGAAGAGAATTAGTTGATTATGCTCTATCTAGTGGTTCATCCAAATTGTGATCAAGAAAAGCATGGAGAGCGGCACTTAACGCGTTCAACATTTTCTTTTATTTAGGAGACGTTTATTTTAGAAGGTATTGATGTTATATCTCACGATTGGAATATCAAGGGAACTAGTTTAAGTAGCCGTACAATGTCCCGACATTTTCTTTAGAATAAATAAACATATAATTTAATAATTAAAGAATAAAGTTTTATATTTAATTCTATAAATATAAATAATATGTATCAAAGTAATAAAGATTTAATCAAATTAAATATTTTTAAATATAATTTAGTTTAAAATAATATTTTTATTGTGTATTGTTGAAAAAATTATTTTTACTCTTAAAAGTACATTTTAAATTTGAAAAAAATAACAAAATAAAGATAATTTTGTTAAATATAAAAACAGATATTTATAAAAAATAAAAATTTATATAAGGTAGTATAAAAAGTTAAATAATATTTTAATCTTTAAAATTAAAAAATGAAATTGATATATGAATAAAAAATAAAAATAAAATTATTACTATTTTAAAATATATATGTCGTGAATCATGAAAAAATAATAATTTCTTAATTTTTATTTATAATACAAGGTTGATTGATGGATTTTTAGCTGATATAATTTGTAGTCCTCTAAATTGTCTAATCTATCTTGCTCAAAACTATTGGTAGGGATGGTCAGACTTTACTCTAAACAGGCATAGCCTGTAACATAATTATTAGGTCTGAACCTGATATGTTATCTGTTAAAGACTTTATTTTATGTCCTGACCTGTTTAAGTGGCTTAACCTGCCCTGAAGCCTGTTAACAAAGCATATTACCAAAAAATTTAATAATAAAAATATAAATATTTTATTATCAAATTAGTTTATATATCTTTCTAATTTTTATCTATGTTATTAATAATTATTAAATAATTATAATAATATTTATATAATTTTATAAATAATTTTTAAAATATTATTTAAGTATTAATTATAAATATTGTATTTTATATTTATATTTTTCTTGATTTATCTTTTAAAAATTATATAAATAGTAAATATTTTAGTTTTATTGTAGAAACATATTTGTTTGTTTAAAGACATTTTATACTCAACAAATAAAGTTATAGTAAACACATAAAATTGATAAAAAAAAAACATAAAATTGATATAAAAAAAATCATTAATTTGTTATTTTAAATTAACAAATAAACATAAAATTAACTACATTATAACATTAATGTAATATAAAAAATATTATTAATATAATAAATTAAATCATATACTTATATATTACATATAAATTGATAAATTAACTAATAATTTAATTAAAATACGTGCAAGTTACAAAAATAAATATTATTATATAATTTATTTATAATTATATTATTTATATTATTTGTTATATGGTATGATTATATATATATTAATATATATTATAATATGTTTTTATTTTATTTTGTTATTATTTTTTTAATAAATTTTTACTTTCAAATAAAATATAATTTAGATTTAAATAATTTCTATTTATTATAAATAAAAAGAATTATAATATAATATATTAATATAATAATTAAATAATTAAATTAATAATAATAAAATTAAGAGTATAAAAAATATGTTAATATAATTTTATTATTTTATTTTTAAATTTTATTTCGTTAATTTTGATTACATCTTATTCTTGTTCAAAGACTTAACTATTCTTTAAATTGTTTAAATATAATAAAAGTAATAATTTATTATTAAATAAATTTATTATTTAAAAAGTGTAATCATGTATAAATATTTTTAATTTTTAATAGAATATAATTTTTGTTTATTATAATTATAAATAAATAAAAGTATAACATAATATATTAATTTAATAATAACAGAATTAAGAATATAAAAACTATATTATTAAATAACTTAATTATTTAAATATATTTTTACAGCTCTATTTTTAAATTATATAATATATATATATATATATATTTATATTTATATATATATATTTATACAGGCCGGTCTGTTAGGCTTAACATGCTTTATAAACAGCTCAGGCTTGACTTATTTACTTAAACATGCCTTAAAAAAAGCCTAAGTTTGATTTATTTATTAAAAAGGTCAGGCCTAAACCAGGTCAAGCCATAGGCCCTTGTCAAAGAGCCTAGCCTGTTGCCATCCCTAAATATTAGGTGCGTTTTCAGATATGCACGAGATTGGTGTACTAAGTCGCCCCACTCTACCACTGTGAATGTCAGTAGTTTGTAGGCTTGTTATGTGTTTGATTTGTATATATTACCCAAAAATCGGCAATATTTTACTCCACACACCTCTGAAATTTAATCATCCTTATTTTTTTTCCCTTAAATCTACCAAAATAAATTGTACACCTTTGTAGTCTTGTGCACAAAAACATTTCTCCAAAGTGTATATATACATACATATATATATATATATATATATATGTGGATAGGATTTTCGTACACTGATGTAAATTTAAAAACTCTTACACTAAATCTGAACTTTTCCTTTAATCTATATTTAACGGGTTATAATTTATTACTTTATTAACTGTTAGATGTAAGTTAAATGAAATGTTTAAATTAAGTATACGAGTTTTTAGACTTATACCGGTGTAAGAAAATCATTTTTCACACACACACACATATATATATACTAGTGTAAATAAATGATTATTTTTAATTTCTAAAAAAAAAATCTTGTGTCAACATTGATTAGTTCTTGAGTTCTATTTTGATCTGCTTTTTTTTTTTGTTTTTATACAACATATATATAATTAAAAGAATTTAAATTGATATATTGCTTGAAACTACAAGTTTTTAAATGAAAAAAGTATAATTAACTAGTTGTCTAAAAAATATTAAATGAAGAGATAAAAAGAAAAGTCTTCTACTTTATTTTGTGCATTTCCAAATCTTAGATGTGTTTAAAATAGGGATATCGCTTTCAATTCCATTATTTTAAGCATTGTTGAGGTATATAATCTTTACCAGCGAAGAATGAATTAGTTAAAATATATAAAATATTTAATTACATTATATTTCACATTATATTCAATATCTCTTTTCTCTATATTTTCCCTGTGTCTAAAATTCTTTCGGGAACTCTTTTGCATGATAACATTCATAAAATTAATATTGTAAATGCGTTTCTCTGCTTTTAATTGCTTAATCTATCTCTCTAATTAAAAACTGACACGTCTTAGAAAAAAACAAGTTTTGCACTTCCGATTTTTAAATGTTTTTGGAAGAGTAATACATACGTGTGTGTGGAAGGTGGAATAAGTAGACGAAAAAGGAAAAAAGAAAAAAACAGAAATATTAAAAGAAAAATATAAAAAATAATGAACGTGAAAACATAGGACTCTGGTCTCGTCGCCGTTCCTGTCGACACCCACAAGCCAACGGAAAAGTCTTCTTAGCCTTGACGCGTGAATAGAACAAAAGATGGTGCTATCTACATACACTTTCAGAGCCTATCGTCATTTTGCAGAAACACGCGACTCTTCCTATTCGTGCAACTCAAGCCGTTGGATTCGGAATGAATGAAGTTTCCAAATATGTTAATAAGGTGCAAATAACACACATCGTAATATAAACCTCATTCACCATACTACACAAAAAACCATGTAATGTCCTTTCTCTCTCTTACTTTTTGCAAGCCTCACCACAACTCTCCGTAGGCACACACTACCGCACTCTGTCTGCAAAGTTAGTTACGGCGTGGAGTGGGCCAAAAAAACTGTGTCTCTTCGTTTCCCTTCTCTAACTAACAATATCATATATTTTCCTTCTAAATAAAAGCTTTCCGCGTAAGCACCGTCTCTTCCATTTTCCTTTTCTATCAACATTCTTATTGCTTCAAGTAAGGTTTTACCTCAGTTTTCTAGTTCGGTATATTTTTATCTAGAACTTTGCCATTACACTGTTCCGTTGGTTTCTTGTTCATTCATTTTGTTACTATTTTTAAGCCTCCCTGTAATAATACTCTGTTCTTGGTGACGGAATCACATTTCTTTTTCTTTTGTTTTTCATGTGTGTGCTATATGAAATTTTTGTCTCTTTCTTATGTCAAATTCTTCTTATCCTCTCCCTCTACATTTTAATAGTGTTATTCCTCGCCATAATCAGCATGTCTCAAGTCAGTTTAGCAAAGAATAATAATTAACAATTCTTTTGTTACATCGTAAATTGAAGTATTTATGTGCAGTGTGTTATTTATTTAATTAATTCAGTCTTATAGCCATTTTATTTTTCCAGAAATGAAGAAGGTTCATGCTCAAAGTCATTGGCTTCTAAACAGTGACATTCTCTTCGATATTCTTTCACGTATTCCAGTGAAGGACTTGCTTGGTTTGAAGTGCGTTTCCAAAGAGTGGCACGGCATCATTTCAAGCCGCTCCTTCAGTATCGCACAACTAGGAAAGAACAGAGAGCTTTTCTTAACGGGGTTCATTTACCAAGAGAAGTTCATGTGGTGCAAGGAAGACATCGCAACCGTTAGTTACATCCCTGTTGATGATGCTGGGACAAGAGGGTGTTCCAAAGTGCACCACATGGTTTTCGATTTTCTCCCAGAAGATGTTGTCGTGTTGGCATCATGCAAAGGATTAGTGTGCTGTCGAAGCACTATCCCTTCTGAAAAAAAGCCAGTTATATATGTCTGCAACCCTTCAAATAGGGAGTGGATTAAGTTGGACTGGCCGCCTTCTGGTTATGAGTATGACAGAAATGAAAGCATCGCACTGGCTTTTGATTTTGACCCTTCTAAAGATTCCATTGACAGCCTCAACAGATTCAAGTTGGTGAGAGTTAAGCAGATTGAAAATAGTGATGATTTGTACTTTACATTTGAATTGTACTCAAGTGAAGGAGGAGCATGGTGGAAATCTGAGGAAATATGCAGATGTGATAACAGGTTGGTTAATAATAAAGGGATATACACTGGGGGTGTCTTGCATTGGCTCATGGATGGTGATCAAGTTCTGACTTTCGATGTAGAGAAGGAGCTAGCTTGGTTGATTTCTGTGCCAGTCCCAGGCTCAGAGTTTCGGATTGTTCCTGAAGCATGCATTGGAGAATCTGAAGGGAGGCTGAATTATGTGCAGGCATCAGAAGAGGGTATTCATGTGTGGTATCTTGAAGATTACTATGAGTTCAAGTGGACACTTAGCCATTGTAAATCTTTGGATGAAATTGAAAGAGAATGTCCACGCTTCTTTTTTAATTTGAAGAACCGAGTGTTGGAGCAAGCGAGCATGGATTTTGGCCAATGGATGAATCCTATGGCCTTCAAAGATGGGATCATGCTAATGAAGATAGGTCCAAATTTTTACCTGTATGACACTAAGAATAACAAGATGGCTAAAGCCTGCTCCTTTCAGGATCTGAATTCACAATGCATGTTCAATCCTACAGTACATGCTCATTCATTGAGCTTGATTCCATTACGTCGTGCATAGAAGGTGCCCTCTCCCCCTCCCCCGCTTTTAATATCAGATAGTCGTAATAGAAAGACTAGTTTAATATTTCAGTCCATACATAACCACTTTGTATATTTTTGCTTTAGCAAATATGACGTTTGGATTATCATATGACTACTGTCATGAATTGCTTAATAGCGCTGCACTTATACCAGTGAATATATATTCACTTCCTTGCTTCACTCAAATTAAATGTGTGTCCGTTGTTGCTTTGATAAGGAGGGTATTGTTAAGATCAGCTGAAAGTGTGGTTAGAACTCATGCATAGGATTTGTGCCCAATATATTACATTTTATTTTCAATTTGAACACTCATGCATAGGATCTGGAAAAGTTCTGAAGATCTGATGGGTAAAGGAATCTGACTCGCATTTTAGTTTTCATTTCTTCATTGCTATTGTCACTTTAAAGTGCAGCTAATAATGCAGAAGCAACGGGATGCTGCAAAGAATTCCATTCGCTCCACAGTACCAGATATAGAACATAATTAATTACATTCGCTCCACGTTCTATGAAAGGTTGAATGCATTCAACCTTGCCCCTGCAAGTGGAGAGAGGCTGTTTTAAGATTTGAACTTGTGATCTCCAAGTCATAAGAAAGCAATCTAACCCTACCGTCAAGGCTCGCACTCTAATTACAAAACATATAGCCATAGAAATATAATTCTTTCAACAGTCTGTATTTCAAAAACGTGTTTATTCAGGGGCATTGACTATCACAGTACTATTGCTCCCTTATAATCATAATGTGATCCAATCATGAAAGCACCCTCTCTGTTCACGAGGCTTTACATATGGCCCTCTTTCGACCCCACAAGTAGAAGACTCGTGCACAGGGCACTTGGGCATTGATTTGAATAACAAGATGGGAAAAATAGAATGTTGTAGGGAGTAAAGAAAAAAAGATTATAGGCACGAGTATCCAATCGTATAGCATTCAAGGAGAACATTACTATTCGTTCTGCCTTCTGTGGCTGTTGGAGAATCTGAAAGGTGAAATATGTCAGCCTCAGCTGTTTTTCTGTAATAATGGGGACCATAGCCATACGAATTTGAAATGTCCTTTGTCTTAAAGAAGCCTAATCCAGACTACAAAGACTAAACCAAGAAATCAGAATTATTGAAGGAAATGCACACACACAAATCATTAACCATTGCAAATCAATATGTGGTTTTGATTTTCTAAACCCTTACTCGCTTAAAGTAGATGGTGTGTTGTTTTCTCAATAAAGGAAATGGTGTGTTATTTTCTGAATCAAGGAGCAGATTTAGTGATTCAAAATAAATGATACTTGCTCCGTTTTAAGGTTTTTTCACACAAATTAAGAAATGTAATTAATTTCCTTATTTTTATTTCTAACTTTCTATTATACCTATGTATCTTCATCAAACAATTTATTTGCCACAAAAAATTTTTAATCTGAAATTTGTTTAAGGATTTGTGCTTCCGCCAAAATTTAGAGGTGACCACTAGGTAACTCCACTATATATTGTTCTTCATCCACTTTCACAAAATCAAAAGAGTCATTGTTCCTTTCAACATAGGTTCAAAGCATAAATTACCATTACTTAATTTAGATTTGAATGTTGAATTTACACATTCAGGTTTAAATATTGATGCACTAATTTACCAAAAAATATTGATACACCAGAAAATTCAAATCCTGACATCAACATTAACATTATTCTAAGTTCTCTCTTGTCATCATCTCCAGTTCAAATGATGTTTAATTTGAATTAACCAGAAGATATAGAATCATCATGTCTAACTGAAATGGCATTTGATTTAGATCAACTCGATGTAGATGGTGACCTGTATGAAATTTCATATGCTTTGTTTGAAGATTCTTCAAGTAATTGTCTATTATTGAACTTACCTAAAGAACTATCTATGGAGAATGATGCTGAGATTGATGCACATACAGAAATAGGACTGCACTTATTGTTAGGGCAGAACTTGGATTATGGTATTAATTAATTATTTTAAATTTTTTTTTGTTACTTAAATCATTTTTGCATTCAATATTTTTATACTAATAATTTTCTTTAGCATGGAGTACATAATTGTAATTTATTTACTTTTCTAATTCATTATAGAGATCTATATATTTGTGAATTTTTTTATTATCATTATATTTTTCTTCAAAATTTAATTTATAAATGTATTCAAATTTTTTTCTTATATGTTATTAGGAGAAAATATTAACAATGACATAACAAGTTTGGATTTATCACAAATTCATAGAGGTCTTGCAAAGCAAAAACATTTGAGCAATTCTAAGAGAAGAATCATATATGAGGCTTTGTTAGAGAAGAGTGTTGATGGAAAATTAAAAAAAAAAAAAGAATCACTAAAATGGTGGAGTCACGGTTTTTAGTTTCTACACGCACTGTTGAGCAAGTTTAGAAACAAGCTAAAAATAAGGGTGTGCATGCTAATATGTCCCACAAAATGACAAGAAATTGTGACCGCAAGAAAGTTGAACTTAATTTAGCTCAAATTCGTGAGATCCTCAAGAGACTTAATAATTGTCCTTTAGTGCAAAAGGATCTCACGAATTTGAGCTAAATCAAGTTTAACTTTCTTGTGGCCACAATTTCTTGTCTTTTGTGGGACAAATTAGCATACACACCCTTATTTTTAGTTTGTTTCTAAAATTGCTGAACAGTGCATGTAGAAACTAAAAACTATGACGCCACCATTTTAGTGATTTTTTTTTTTTAGTTTTCCATCAACACTCTTATTTAATCAAGCCTCATATATGATTCTTCTCTTAGAATTGTTCAAATGTTTTTGCTTTGCAAGACCTCTATGAATTTGTGGTAAATCCAAACTTATTATGTCATTGTTAACATTTTCTCCTAATAACATATAAGAAAAAATTTGAATACATTTATAAATTAAATTTTGAAGAAAAATATAATGATGATAATAATAAAATTTATGAAGATACAGATCTCTATGATGAATTACAAAAGTAAATAAATTACAATTATGTACTCCATGTTAAAGAAAATTATTAGTATAAAAATATTAAATGCAAAAATAATTTAAGTAACAAAAAAAAATTAAAGTAGTTAATTAATACCATAATTCAAGTTTTGTCCTAACAATAGGTGCAGTCCTATTTCTATATGTGCATCAATCGAGCACATGCTAGAACTATACATTGAAAACTTTCAACTGCTATTATTAAGAATTGTTATTGTACAACAAAATGAAATATGAAAAGTTGCTTAAAGGGTATTTTGGGTAAAAATAAGTTAATGCATCATTCAGATGCTGAAATGTCAAATATTGTGAGACATTTTTTCCTTCCAAAACGTCACTTATTGAGAGACAGATGGAGTAATATGAAATATTTATAAAGTTCTATCCATCAAAGTCCAAAACTTAGAGCTACTAACAACATTTCAAAAAATCAGCAAAATGAAACATCTACATGCAAAATAGAATGTGGATAATGAAGATAGATGAATCACATTGTGTTCCTAAAAAATAGGAACTCAAATTGACAAAGAATGCTAACACTCTTCCCTTTGATCCATTTATCTCATTATCAACCATAATAAGAAAATAAATATATGAATCATAGTGATGTGATAGTTCATCTAATGGTGAATATTATCTCTCATGTATTACAATATATCAAGTCTCTCAATACTAACTCTCAACTTAATGAATAAATCACATATTCATTTAAGGTCAAAATTAAATGACATTTTCAAATAAATAAACAAATATATGCACAAAACAAATGAGAAAACATCAAAACTAAATAAGAATCTTATCAAAATAATAAAAGTATCTATAATAATTGTCATATCATGGAACCAAGTCCATTTCGTGCCACATAATCTTTAAAATTCTTTGGTGGCATGTCTTTAGTTAAATGATCAAGAATTATCAACTCAGTGCTAATGTGCTCAATTACTACTTATTTTCTCTTAACACGTTCTCTTATAGATAAATATTTAATGTCGATGTGTCTACTTCAACTTTCACTATTGTTATTATTAGCCATAAATACTGCAGCAAAGTTGTCAAAGTACAACTTCATGGCCTAGAAATAAAGTTCACAACTTTTAGCCCAAATATAAAACTTGTCAACCATACATCATGTAAGGTAGTCTCAAAACAAGAAACGAACTTAGTCTCCATAGTAGAAGTAGTAGTCAAGGTTTGTGTCGCACTACTCCAAGATACAACTTTACAAGCTAGTATAAAAATGTAACCAGATGTAAATTTCCTATTATCAATGCAACCAACGAAATTTGTATCAGAGTAGCTTATCACCTCCAAATTATTAGTTCTTTTGTACATAAGCATCTAATCCTTTGTTCCTTGAAGATATCTCATTACATTCTTTGTAGCTTTCCAATGGTTAATACCTGAACTACTCTGATATCTTTCCAAAACTCCAACTGCAAATACAATGTCAGGTCTAGTGCAAACATAGGTATACATAATACTTCCAACTACTAAAGCATATGAAATATTTGTCATGTGTTCTCCCTCAAGGTCATTTTTTGGGCACTGACTCAATTTAAGCCTATCATCCTTCACAATAGGAGCTATATTTGGTGAAACAATATTTCATGTTAAACCTCTCTGAAACCTTGTTGATATAGGTCTTTTGAGACAAACTCATAATGTCTCGAGATCTTTTTCTCTAGATCTTAATGCTTATGACATAAGATGTCTCACCCATATCTTTCATATTAAAGTTCTTTAAGAAAAATTATTTTACTTCATATAGCATGCACTTATCATTAGTCGCAAGTAAAATATCATCCACGTATAAAACAAGAAAAAAAAATTTACTCCCACTAACCTTCAGATATATACATTAATTCATGATGTTTTTTTCAAAACTGAATGAAGATATAACTTTATTAAATTTTAAATATCATTAGCGGGAAGTTTGTTTTAATCCATATATGAATTATTAAGCTTGCAAAATAAATGCTCACCGTTACTAGAAAAGAATCTTTTAGGTTGTTTCATGTAAACCTTTTCTTTTAAATCACCATTGAGGAACGTCATCTTTACATCCATTTGATGTAACTCAAGGTCAAAATGAGCTACCAATTTTATAATTACTCGAAGAGAATCTTTCTTAGACACAGGAGAAAAAGTTTTCTTATAATTGATTCCTTTTCTTTCAGTAAACTCTTTAGTGACAAGTTTTGCCTTATGTCTCTCAATATTGTCTTGTACGTCATTTTTTATTTTAAAGATCCATCTACATCCAATGGCTTTTATACCATTAGGCAACTCAATGAGATTCTAGACTTTGTTATGGTCCATAAAATCCATCTCATCTTTCATGACATTTACTATAAATTCAATTCTTAGAACTCATGGCCTGTTTATGAACATAATGTGATCCATCTATCTTCATTATCCACATTCTATTTTGCACGCAAATGTTTTGTTTTATTGATTTTTTGGAATGTTATTAGCGGCTCCATGTTTTTTTCTCTACGATGGGTAGAACCCTATTAAATATTTCATATTCTCATTTATTTTGAGTCACTAAATATACTCCTTTATTTAGAAAACAATATATCATTGTGCTTTGAACGAGTAAAGGTTTAGAAAACTAAAACCATGAACTAATTTGCAATGGTTGAAGGTTAGTGCTTTTGATAATAATATAAAGCAGTAGAGTAATTATTTAGAAGAAATTGTGGAACATTTCAAAAAGCATAGAAAGTTTCTAACTTAATTAGTTGTTTCGGAATAATATTCTTGATAAGGAGGGGTTTGTAACACCTGCGAAGTGCAATTGATTTTTAAAAGTGGATTCACCTCTCTGCGTGCTTCTCTTTACTTTTATCTTCCTATGGTAGCTTAATGATAAAATCAGAATGAAAGAGGAAAAAAAGGATGAAGACAAAAGAGAAAAAAAAAGAGAACGAGGAAGATGAATAAGGAAGAAAAACATTAACATATATATGAAATTATCAATATATTTTTTTATAAATTTAACTTGAATAATTAATTTTTTATTTTTTATTTTTAATCATCCAATCTTAATCAATGATTCACAATATTTAGAAGGTTTTCAAAAAGATATTTTTATCTTACTTCTTGTAACAAATTGAATGATAGTAAGATTATCCAATTTCTTTTGGATTTTGCTTTTGAGCTATCAGTAGCATAAGTGTAAGTTTCATGGCAAAACAAATGATAAAGAATGGGAGATAAGATTTTGAAGCAGTTGATCTCAACGAAACTCGCTACCTCTGTAAATATCTTTTAAAACTACTAGCAAGTTAGAATATTTATAGTTCCTTTATTTCTTTTATTGTTCTTGCTAAGACGCTTGAACTCTGTCCATGCTAGTAAATAAAATTAATCTGCTTTTAGTTTAGATTAAGCTTAACACTTTGTTGAGTCCAATGTGATAACTTGTCTCAATCAAATTACAGACTAAATTTGAATTGGGTTAAATGGAAAATTTTAATGAAATATAAAAATAAAATGGATATGAAAAGTCTCTAAAGAAGTATAGTAGGTAATCACAGAAATGTCCAGATCGGAAATGTGAGAAACGTGCTGAATATGTTTCCAGGTCATCCTTTTCAAATTAATAAATAACGACGAGGATTCAAAGAGAAGATATTTATTTATTATACTTTGTACGAGCATGTGATTTATCTTTTGTTGCTTGACGAACGTCACACACAGATAGAACAGTGTAGGGTGTTATAGAGAGACGAGAGTCAACGTAGAACTAGAATCTGAAGAAGCAATGGCGAAGCAAGAGAGCCCCGACATAGTTTCCGATTTCATCAACTTCCTCAACGCTTCTCCCACTGCTTTCCACGCTGTCGGTAATATCTAACCCAACTCACCCCTTTTCGCTCAGTAGAATCGCGAATCCCAACTCACTCACTCACTCACCGTTGATTCATTTTTCACGTTTCAGACGAGGCGAAGAAGCGTTTGCGAAGCGCGGGGTTCGAACAACTCTCGGAGAGGGAAGTGTGGGAACTGCAACCCGGCAACAAGTACTTCTTCACCAGAAACTACTCCACCATTGTCGCCTTCGCTATCGGCAAAAGGTTCACTCTATTCCCATCTTTTTAACATATGAACACGAAATTAACATTGTCTCATTTGTTCAACTTCCCAGGTACGTTGCTGGAAATGGATTCCACATAATTGGGGCTCACACGGATAGTCCTTCTTTGAAGCTGAAGCCCGTCACCAAGGTAACTATTATTAGTTATTAAAATTTTAGTATGTGGGTCCGATACAACAATGAGGGAGAGTGTTCGTGCTTAAGCATTAATGGCCCACTTATCTAACATGTCCTAGCTAATTTAGACTGGGATCCTCTTCCTTATATACCTTTTACTTGCTAACCACCCTCATCCAACTTTGAGGGAGAGTATTTGAGCTTAAGCGTGAGTAACCCACTTATTTAACATGTCCTAACTAATTTAGACTTGGGACTCTCTTCCCTATATACCCTTTACTTGCTAACCCACCCCCACTAGTTGGGACTTGCATTTTTAATCTTTGTTATTTTTTCAGTCTGATCTTGTAAGTTGTAACTTCAAGTTTTGTGCCTACCTCAGGTCTTTTTTATTTTTTTCCTTTTATCAACTGGATCTGTGCTCCTTTTTTAAAAAAAATTTATGTCACTGGTTTAATTTTTTTTCTTGATTTTTTGATTTTATTTTTTGCCTTCATTTTTTTTAATCTGAATTCTGATACCATAATAAGATTTTGGAATGTGGACCCCATTCAATAGCGAGGGAGAGTGTTTGATTTTAAGCTTTGAATGACATACTTGTCTAAAATGTCATAGGCAATATAGACTTGAGACCTTCTTACATTTACTTGTTGCTAACCTACCAACGTGAGACTTTATATCTTAACAAAAGTAATAACAACTACTAATTCAAGAAATGAATGTGTCATTTCTTGTATATGATGTGAGAGATCTTTAATTAGGAAGATGTTTTGGCAGGTTGTTAAGGGTGGAATTTTGGAGGTTGGTGTCCAATTATATGGGGGTGGTTTGTGGCATACGTGGTTCGATCGTGACCTGACTGTGGCTGGGAGGGTCCTTGTGCGAGAAGAGAATGCAGGTTCTGAATCATACTCACATCGCCTTGTTAGAATTGAGGAGCCTATAATACGGATCCCGACATTGGCTATTCACTTGGACAGGTTTTGTTGCTTTTGAGATGCATTGCCTGTTTTGTTTGCTTGATTGTCATTATCTATTTATCATTTTCTTCTGTTGGTTTGTGGTGTACAGGACTGTTAATGATGATGGATTCAAATTTAACACACAGACTCATCTTCTTCCCGTATTGGCAACAGCACTAAAGGTGATCGTGCAATTCTTGTTGCTTTAATGTTTTTGGCGGGTAACTGATTATTCTATGGAAATTATTGTTATTGTGATGTCTGGGTTTAATCTGTCAAGTCCTGCATGAAATTATTTATTTTTGTTTTGAAGTTAGGTTCTCCAAGTTACTATGTGAGTGATTGGATGTGGCTAGAAAGTTCTCTTTTTGCCTCAATGTTGCATTTGATTGCATAAGAACAACTCTTCATTGCAAAGGAGTTTTGAATCTTTATAGCATGCAATGTTAAAAGTTGGTTAATATTGTGGTTGTTTTTTAAATCTTCGATGCAATAGTTTTGGACAGGTATACATTGAAATTCATATGTAGCTAATTGAAGGACAAAAGGAAAGCCTCTACGAACAATGCTTATTCAGATTCAGTGTTATTGTTGGGATTGATCTTTTACACATTCATTGAGATTTGTCTTGCAGGGAGAGGTCAATAAAGTGTCCTCTGAAAATGGTCCAGTTGAAAGTGGAAATCAAACTGATGGAAAGAAATCAAATGATAAATCAGACACCAGCAATACAAAGCACCACCTTCTTCTTCTACAGGTTAACAACACTTTGAAACTCAGAATGCATTTTTGATACTACTATTTCAGTTGCTTTTCTTTTTTGGGATGATATGTGTTATCAACAGTTGTCACAAGTAGTTGTAGTTTGTAACTTTCTTAATTTGGGTATTGGCTTGTATTATGATGATTATGAGTCCAACTGTTGGTGATTGTCTTCTTTCCTCTTTTCACCAGTTGCTTGCAAATAAACTCGGGTGTGAACCAAATGACATTTGTGATTTTGAATTGCAAGCTTGCGATACTCAACCAAGTGTTGTTGCTGGAGCTGCTAAGGAATTCATTTTTTCAGGACGGCTTGATAACCTCTGCATGTCATTTTGCTCACTGAAGGTTCAAATATTATAGAGATTACTTTTTCAAGTCATGTTTTAAATGGATGTTTATAGTATATATATGAACTTTCAAACATAATGCTGATTTTAAAGTGTGCCACTCTAGATATTGCTTTTAAAGTGGGGCATTTTGGACTTGAGTTATGCTATAATGCAAGAACTAAAAGAAACTGGAGTTAAACTCTGTTTGTAAGCACCTGTCCAATTTCTCTAGGACTTCAAATTTTCCATAAAATGTAGGGTTAAGCTTCTCCTTAAATCTTCTGTCTAAGGTCTTGATTACTTGAGCCTATAAGGTTGAATTTTAATATAAACCAACTCACCCAACATGTAGGGAAAGGTGTGGTTGGATGACATCACAGATGGTTGGATGACATCACAGATACAAAAAATCTCTAGGCATATGTGTCTATTCGCTGGGGTTTTGTCATCAGACTTTAGCATTTTGGGACTTAAACTAAGATTTAAGTTCTGTGACTCAGTGACTGTCTACCTGGAAATTATAAATTGTGTTTGGATGATGTGTAAAATTTTAAAATGAAGTAGCGTAGTAGTTTTTAAATATCCTATGCCGACATTTTGATTTCTATTCCAGGCATTAATAGATGCAACATCCTCTGACAGAAGTCTTGAGGAAGAGACTGGCATTAGAATGGTGGCTTTGTTTGACCATGAGGAAGTTGGATCTGATTCTGCACAAGGAGCTGGCTCTCCTGTTATGCTAACTGCTTTGTCCAGGGTTACATATTCCTTCAGCTCAAATTCCAACGTATAGTTCTTCAACTTTATTTTACCCATTTTTTGAACCTAAGGACTATATGGATTATGTAATCTGATTAAGTCTCACGTTGCTTTAAGCGACCTTTGTCTTATTGTTACTTTATCAGTAATACCTTGTAGTGTAGCCATAGATGGTACATACAACGTGTGTTTTCCTTTTATTTGCTCCCAACAAGGACTATATGGATGATACTTGCAACTTATTTCGTGAGTTAAATCTAGGTATGGGCTGACGGGGATTTGATTATGTCAGCCCTCATAATTCAATACACCACCCCTTCACAAGCTAGCATTTTGGATATTTGAATGGTGGAAAGTGGAAAACCACACTGATTATGCTTTCAGTATTTAATGAGTTTTCCTTCTGATGACTTGTGTTAGCTGCTGGAGAAAGCGGTACAAAGAAGCTTCCTTGTATCTGCCGATATGGCACATGCACTTCACCCCAATTACATGGTACGTCGTTTTATTGCCTTGATTTTTATATTTGCCAATAATTCAAATTGTTGTTCCTCATGGAAACCTAATTTTTTACAGGAGAAGCATGAAGAAAATCATCAGCCTAAACTACATGGAGGACTTGTCATTAAAAACAATGCAGGTCAACGCTACGCAACCAATGCTGTCACTTCCTTTATATTCAGGGAGATAGCATCAAAGCATAACCTTCCCGTTCAGGTCAGTTCGGTGAACAGTTTTATCTCTCTTTTCTTCATCTGTGATTGGAACAGATTGTACCTGCACAGCAAGATACAATCATGGTGAAAAGCCTTCTCTATTTAGTATCTATATTCTGTAGTATTGCAAGGAGAAAATTTTCACCTATTTTAAATCATCAGAAATAACACTAAAAGCTTGAAATTGTGTGAGCACTAGTATGAGATAACGGATTATAACGACGTATGTTGATGTAGGACTTTGTGGTGCGCAATGACATGTCTTGTGGCACAACCATTGGTCCTATTCTTGCCAGTGGCGTAGGTGTTCGAACTGTTGACGTCGGTGCACCGCAATTGTCAATGCATAGCATACGAGAAATGTGTGCTATTGATGATGTGAAGTATTCATACGAGCATTTCAAGGCCTTTTACCTTGAATTCTCTCACCTCGATGCTAAGATTGCCGTTGACATGTAGAGGAAATGCTCATTGATCCTTTGCTCTTGATGTTGTTGCTGAAATGGTCGTGATTACAATGTTGTAACATTATTATAATGATGAAGTCTTAATAAAATTAGACTCTTAATGCAATATTAGCACGTTTTTTTTATCTAAGTAGTTCACATCTGATAGAAACCAATCTGCTACTAGAGTAGAAGTTCAAATAAATATACTATTGTCGAGCAATATTCAATTCAGGAAATGTAGGACACGACTGTTATTTGAAGCTACTCCTGTACATCAGTGCCTACCTGCTTACAAACGAGAATTCATCGAGTGAACAATATTTTTAGTGAAGCTTAAGTTTGCATACCCTATTACCTGTATTTTTTCCTTTTCATTTTCTTGTACGTTATGCTATTATATTAATAGCTTACCTCTGTTTCCTCCTCATACTTCACCTTTTGGATCAAACTTATAATTCAATTTCTAACGAAAGTAAATAAATATTAGTGGTTTAATTGAAGTTAAATGTTATTGTAGTATAATAGTTAGAGTAAAATATTACGCAGTATAATATTAAAATAAAATTAAAATATTTAATTTTGATATTAAATAATTAATTATAAAAATATGAACAAATTGTGATTAATAACATTGAAGTTAGATAGAAACTATTTAAATTTAATATTAAATACTAATTAATTTATAAATTAGTTAAAGTTATTAAATAATTATTGTAATACAGTATAAAAGAATATTTTTTATAAAATATAGGGCTAAATATGCTTTTAGTCCCTGTAAAATTATCAAAATTCACTTGTACTCTTAAAAAATAAAAAATAAAAATAAAACCTTATTTTAGTCATAGTTAATATAAAATGTTCAAAATTCGTTTCTATTGTTATTTAGTCCTTTTTAATTGCTGGTGTGGTTAATGAAGCTCCACGTTATTATAGTGTTTTAGAAAGTTAAATATATCTTTAGTTTCTATAAAATTATGGAAGTTTACTTTTAGTCCTTGTAAAAAGAATTTGTTTTAAGGTTTAGAGATTCAAAAGATAAGAAAAAAGAAGGAAGTGTGACAGTAAAATAACGAAGGCCTTAGGGTATAATAGAGTGAAGTCTCCATTTGAGATTGGCCACAACCCAAAGCTTCACTCTCTAAACATTTTTCAGCTTAAACACAAACCTAGGCTCAAACAATTGCAGGTCCAGCAAGAGCAACACATTAGGCTCCTCCATTTTCATTGCTAGAGACAAACTAATCACAATTGAAATGGCCACCCACTCGGTCACTATCACCATTGGAGAGGAATCAAGTTTATTGAAAGATAAGAGTAAAACAAGAAATAATCCAAATAGTTGATAGAGAGAAACATCGTTGTTGGACTAAACTTACAAAATGTGTGAACTTTTATTGCCCCTCAAGCATACAATAAAACGTTATTATTGACTCATGCAACTAACGCATTCTTATGTTAACATTCCTCACCGCATACTTTTAAGATCTAGTTGATGGCATTCAAGCATGTTGTCATGTTAATAAAATGTCCATGACACCACTAGAGTTAAGTCTACGTTGATGAGTCCAATGATCACCACTTTGTCAAACTCTAGCAGTGGGTGGTCAAATATTACATTGTCACAAAAAGTTAGTAATGATGGAATAATCTTGTGAGAGTTAATAGAACAGTTTGGAAGCAAGACATAGGGGCAGGATTCGGATTCAATCCAGTTAACACGAGAATTAAATGTCTAGTTTTATTTTTTCTTAAGCGAATTTTTATGCAAAATTAGCTTAAGCGAATTTTTTTAACTTAAGCAAATTTTGCAGATTCGTTTAAGCTAATTATTTTGACTTAAGCGAATTTTGTATCTTTTCTCTTAATCTTCTCTTCTCCTTCTCCTCATGCTTAACACTCTCTCCTCAACCATTGTATTCAACTATCTTTAACTTCCATATTCAACCTTCTTCCTTCTCTCATACCTAACTCCTCTAATCCTCTCCCAACTCCCTCTTTCCTCCACCTTATGTCCAACTTTTCTCTTCTTCTTCCCACTCTTACCCCACCTCATACCTATCCCTCTTTGCTCCATACCCAACTCTCCATCCTTCTCTCCCTCCACCACCACCCCTATACCACCACTCTCCTTATCTCTATCTATCCTCAATCCTCTCTTCCCCTCACACTTAGCTTCCATTTCCTCAAATGCCCAAAATTCGCTTAAGGCAAAATAATTTGGTTAAGCAAATTTGCAAAATTTACTCAAACTAAAAAAAATTTGCTTAACCTAAATTTTCATTAAAAAAAATTATCGTTTTCTGTATTTTCGCTTAAGCGAGTCTATTTTCGTTTAAACAAAAACAAAAATGGACGTTCAGTTCCCGTATTAACTAGACTAGATCCAAATCCATAGGAGCGAGGGTAGGTAAAATATGATCGGGGTAATAGAAGGTGGTGAGTGTGGTGTTTGGTCATGGCTAATCTTGTGAATTTTTTTTTATTAGAGACAAAGTGAATTTTTGTAACATCCTCAATTTTTATTTCTCAAATTAGAACAATTATTTATATATAATCGAAATAAATATATATCGATTTCAAAGTGAACTGTAATGTAAAATCTTCCAAAGTAATATCTTCCAAAGTAATGAGGGAATTATAGATGATAAAATTTTACTTATATGTAATAAATACAATAATTTACAAAACATTCATAAAAAAATATAGGACTTAAAACAATAATTACGTAATAAAAAATACTAATTCCCAGAGCAGCCATATTCCATATCCAAAATACTGAGGACTAGGTATTAATCATCACCATGACATCCCTCAATCTCCACTAGATCCTCAAAATTTAGATCCTCATCATCTTCAAGATAGAGATCACCAAAATCAGCAGTGACCTCAACACCCGAGACTCGCTCGAAAGTAACTTGAGTCAGTCTTTAGAGATGATTATGGTCATAGTAAGTGCACAAGTAAGTCATATCTGCCAAAGTCATAACCGTACCTCTATAAATATATATACACAAGGTGTGGTGGATTCTATTAGTCTAACAAGTTTTCTGGTACTCATTAAATACATAATTTAGTTTATAATGTATAGAACTATCTATTACTTTAATTCTTTCTTAGGGTGCCATCATTCTGGTTTCCTGAAAATTTTAGTAAGGATAAATATCTATTCTACCATTTTACAAACCATAATACATGAAATCATAGTTGTGATATATCAGAAGACATAATCATTTCAACAACCAATTAACAGAATAACAATATTCACATAGTCACAACACATGCATTTGTCATATATCATTAAATTTTTTCCATCAAACACGCACTCCTACTGCACTATGATCATAAAAAATAATACCTCTAACATTTCTTGAGATCTTACTCAACTAGGTAAATAATCATCGGTTAGCCCATATACACAGATACAACGTATACAATAACAGATTCCTTAGTAAAAGTATAGTCAGGACTTTAGTCAGGAAACGAGGGTGAGGTCATGTGACACATTTTTACTCTCAGAAAAAGTGTGTACGCATATTCAAATGTCATTCACTACCCTACATTTCTCCCATATTTCTCACCGTCTCCAGACTTTATACCTCAATATATCTCTATAACTATTCACAGTAGATTCACACAATCCTTTATATTCATCCCACGTTAATTTTATTTTTCAACCACAAGATCATGCTTAATAAAATACTTCCAGACTAAGTCCACATCACTCATCTCATCTTAATATGGTTTCAATCATTGTCATTCAGACCAGTATCATTAACCTTTTATCACAGTCACAAAATTCTCATATACATATCTCGACATATAGTCTATACATTTCAAATCAACAAATGCAGTATCATACTTTATCATAACATCTTATTATATATTTTATGTAATCACAACATAATCACTCAAGCCAAACAACCACACACATATCATAAATTTTCCTTCACAAATCCTATTATTCAAACATATAGTTTCATACAAATATTATGTAATAATGCTCCTATGATCACAAAATATATACTTTAATAAAATAATAAAATAGAGCTCTTTTTACTTTGAGGTGAGTATTCGGAGAGATATTGATGAAGGTTATAAATCAACAATAGAAGCTTTCCTTGGGTATCAAGAGATATCCTTGAGAAATAAAAAAAAAAAAAAGAGAGAGAGAAACGAATGGAAAAAAGTAAAGTTAAACATAGAGAAATTTACTTGGAGTCACATAGATTTTAGGAGTGATCAGAGTTTGAAGAGGTTTTATCTGAGAAGAGAAAGTGAGAGAGTTCAGAGAAAGTTTAGAGAAAACGTAAGGTTTGGAATAAAATAAAATTTTTATGCTGAAAATCTCTTAAATACCTCTCAAACCCAAGCACTCGCTTGAGCGACATAATTCTCGCCTAGGTGAAAGCACCAGACAGTGGTCTCTCCAAGTTTTTTTTTATATTCTCGCTTAAGCGAGGTCATGCTCGCCTAAGTGAGACAACATCCAGAGAGTTGGATAATTTTTCCTGTGAGTTCTCGCTTAAGTGACTCAGCTCGCCTGAGCGAGGGGATAATTAAACTGAGTTTATCCTATTTTTGCTTGAATGAGATTGCCCTGAAAACATATGGTTCTAGAAGTTTAGTCTTGCTTGAACGAGATCTGTCTCGCTTGAGTGAGATGCCCCTACACCAGAACTCTAATAAACAATCATTCAATCAATTTAAAACATACCCCAATACCATCCTATATTAGAATAATTATCACACAATAAATAATTAAAAAGAGGGATCTTACAATGAGGACAATGGTGTTGGTTTAAACCAACACTTCTACATGTTTATTTAGGTTGCAATTTAACATAGTATGTTTAATTCCTATTTTAGAAATTCCACATTTATTCCCAATGGGCCATCATAGTACTAAATATATATTCATTACATATTTAACCTTAGAAATAGGATCAACATATTGAAAAAAAAATGGTTAATGTTGACTATAACACACACAACAATATCATAAGAACAAGATTATTTGTATTGTTGAAATTTTTCATATTTACCAAAGTAATTTGACAAAATGATAGTCCATTTTACCTCATGTTTGTATAATTGTATTAAATACTTCCTCAATTTCAAATCTTGTTCATTGTATGTCATACTTGCAAATTTGATGTGAACATGTAACTTTTTAATATTTTTCTTATTGCGTCCATTAACTTTAAACAATACATTTTGACATTCACTTATTTAGGCCTTCATGTGTGTCACTATATTTAAAAAAGTATTCAACCAACTTACCATATGTGCGCTTCACTAAACAAGTAATTGACAAATTTCATACATCCTTAAATTTTGTAAACTACCTATAATAAGTATTTAGTCATATAATTGCATCTATATTTATGATTTTCATGTGGGATACTTCATCTTTCTTTTGAAATGTCACAATCCATCTTTGAATGTTTGGACTTAGTGTCACAAAATTTGTCTAAGTTTCTTACGAATACAAAATTTTATGAAGTGTAACCTATACAAGAGTCAAAAAATAAATTTAAATAAAGTAAATGTGCTATAATATTTAAACGACTAAACCCTCATTTTAGTCCTTAAGAGAGTTTGGGTCCAATATTTTAGTTTCTAAAAAATTTAAAATATCACGTTAGTCTCTAACTTCCTTCTCTATCATTCATTTTAGTCCCTAAACTCAAATTCCGTTAAGAAACCGTAATAAAAAGCTGACTTGTCACGTTAAATGTCATATCAAATGTCCAGGTTGTAAGACCTCAAATTTAATTTTAATTAAATAATGATTTCACAAATTAGATAACCAAATTTTTATAAAAGATTTTGAAATAAGTGAAGGGTTACAACTTAATATCAAATAACTGCTATAAGACTAGTTCAATTACAACATTTTTAAAATAAATTATGAGCCCTATAGCAGTCCATTCGCCCCTTCATTGAGCCCGGTGCTGATCGTCTTGATTGCCTAAAAAATGAATGTAAGGGTGAGTACTCTACACTACCCAAAACACACAATAAACATAGAATCTCACCTCCAGAACATTCCAATACATTAAACAAACACAATCACAAGCAGCATTTCACATCCATAAGTACAAAACACAAATTCATGCATACGCATACCAGCCACACTCACTATAGTACTGTGATCACAGATTTACACCATGAATGGTCGCCGGTTACCCCCACCTCACGGATACCACATGGGCAGTCACGGGTCGCTCAGCAAAGATAGCGGTCAGAGGTCTAGTCAGGAAGAGAGTGTGTGGCCCGTGGTGCACCTGTTCCGTAGTCGGTATCACCATCACTCCCTCTTCCCCAAGGTATTTCTACCGTCCTCATCTCCCATATCCCTAGTGTATTGCTGAACTATTCATAGCACATTACAACGACGCTACTACGCCCCAGTCACACACATTTCAATATACGGCACATAACCCACATTTAACAGTACACAGCATTAGGCCTATATTTCATTTTCACAGCACACACAACACATAGCCCACAATTCATTTATGCCACACGGCCCCTAGCCTATTTTCATTCATATTACACGGCCCTCGGGCCCACATTTTCACAATGTTCATTCATATATACACACATGTATAAACAGCACAAATGCCTACATCACATATCTCAGCAATTTCCTACCCTCTACTCATCCATATCACAATATCACATAAAATATTAGCAAATCACACATAAAGGAGTAGGGTAGAGCCCCCTTTACCTTGGATTGAAGACCCACGTCCAAACTCAACTACAGAAATGCTCTCCACACGACTTTTTGGCCTAAACACATGGAAGAATTCCATGAGAACCCCGAAAATCACCAAGAACAGAGAAAAGGAAGGAAAATAAAAATCATAACCGTTTAAAACTCACCTCCAAGCATTCCCCACACAAATTCGAGCTCCAATCTCGCTCTCGAACGACTTTGGAGGAAATTAATCAGTGATATAAGGCTTTCGGAACGAGAGGATCAAATGAATTTTGAAGGGAAAGGGAGAAATAACTCTCCCCAAATCCTAACCCATTTTAAATCTTTTTTTAGTCGCGACACTCTCGCTACAGCGAAAAAACTAAAAAAAACTGCACTTTGTTTCTGCAGAATCTCGCTACAGCGAGACTGCACCCAGAAATGCACCTCAACTGTCGCTCTGTCGCTACAGCGAGAAGGCGACAGTTCTGGTCCTTCCTCTCAGGGCCCTCTCGCTACAACGAGAATCCTCTTGCTGCAGCGAGAACAGCTCAGTATTTAGGCACTTAGCCCATTTCAGCCCAACCAGTCATGCATATACACAATACACACGTCCATATACTTATTACACACAAAAACATTATTATCAATTAAATCAACACACACACACACACATATATATATATATATATGTATATATATGCATTTAGATTTATATAAATAACAATAATTAATATTACCAAAATTTAGGGCATTACAAAGGTGGCAAGAAACAACGTCGTTTGAAAAATAAACGTGGAAAAACACCTTTAATTGTCAAAAAAATAGCGTCATTCTATAAACATGAATTTGGGTGATATTCTGAGTGAAATTCTAGTATATTCACTTAGGTTCTTCAATCTTCATAAATATAATCTTAAATCTCAAATTGTTCTACTTCAAAATGCTGAAGGAGTAACACTCATTCATGTCGCTGCTAGGTATGGACACTACAACATCACAAGGTTACTAATTGAACATGTCAATCCTTTTTTCCTGATATTGAGCATGGGATAGAAGCAAACAAGAATTACATTAGAGTCAAAAATTGCGATAGAAACACTACATTACATGAAGCAGTGAGTAATCATCATATTAAAGTAGTCGAAGTTTTGCTACAAATAAATCTCATTACTTCTACTCTACTAATAAGTCCTCAATATTAGACCGGCGCTGCATTTTGTCAGAACAAATTGGGGGTTCTTTGCACTTTTGAAGTGACAGCACTGTTGGAATTTCTTGATGGGTTGAATTAGCGTCTCTGAAATTGTTGGATCTAAGTGGCAATAACATTTCTCCTCCTTTGCCAAAGTTTAAGAATGGCTTGAAATCTGTTGTTGTGGGGAACACTTTTTTAATAGTCGCTCTGAAGTTCTTTCCTCAAGGGGCAACAACCCTTCAACCAAAGTCGTGCAAAACGACGTTGTTTTTAACAATTAGTGTTTTGCCGCGTTCCTTTTTTAAACGACGTCGTTTCTTGCCACCTGGACATCTGATATGACACTTAACATGACAAGTCAGCTCTCTGTTACAGTTTCTTAACAGAGTATAAGTCTAGGCGCTAAAATGAATGACAGATAAGGAAGTTGGGAACTAACATAATATTTAAATTTTTCAAGAACTAAAATGCTTGATTCAAACTCTCTCAAAGACTAAAATGAAGGTTTAGTCATATTTAAACTAAGCATGCATAATAATAACATATGACCTTTCCGAATTTCAAAAGTTATTGCTTTAACTTTTGATTTTTAAATTTATGATTAAAATTACTTGTAATATAATGTATGCAATACATGTGAGAAGCATTTAGAGGCTGCCACTAGACTTGTCGAATAAGTAAGCCTTAACACATTTAGGTTAGGGTCACAAAGTCCACAGGACCAAAAGGTACATTATATAAAAAGTTATTAGAAAAAAAGGCTCATAGAAACTAAGTGGGTAACGGTCAACCTACTGAAAAACTATTTTAATTTTTTTTAATTTAACTCACTTTTTGATGGAGTGATCTATGCCACTTTATAAGCTAATTTATCATAAATGTTTATTTAATACAATATTTTTTTTAACTATAAACTTGTAATCAAATAAAATTAATATTTTTTTAAGACTTTGTAACTAAACTAACTAACAATCATTTTTTGTATTAATGAAATAGATATTAATTTTTGATTCATCATTCATTAAAAAAATATACAAAACTAATCAATTTACATTTAATAACTAATTAATAATATATGTATACGTAGTGCATCACATGTAATAAATAACATTACTACTCAATTCAAACATACCTAAAATGCATAAACAAATATTTTTTAATCCAATTTGTTATGATCTTGTAACATGACAACATTAACACAATTATTTGACCATCCTGTTTAAAGACAACTCATTTATTTGATCTTCTTAATAAAGGTGTCTTTACTGCAACTTCCCACATAATTTGGATAATTTATGTTTAAAATTGTTAATTTCAATTCAAGTAAAAAATTATTTGGTGGATCTTTGTTAAATATTGTTTAACTGACAAATTTTTATTTAAATTATAATTGAACATATAATTCATTATTAACTTTCCAAGAACATAGTAAATCTATTTTTTTTAAATTTCATTTCTTAATCAAAATGATCCTAATTAATGTATGAACATTGTGAAGATAAGTTCCAAAAATCATTTTGCTCCTCTTATTATCGTAACAACCTACAATAATATTTGTCATTTTTTCATATAAAATAATATGATTTATAGCATATGTATGTATAGTCTAACCTTGTACTAAATGTTCAACTAAATTTGGTGATGAAGATCACCAAATTACTCAAAGTCATTATCTCACCTGATTGAATAACTACATCAAAATTATATATAATATTAGTGTCATTTTCACTACAATAAAAATGTTTACTTTTATCAACATCATCATTGTTCATTTCTTACGTATGTGACAAATTATAATTGGGATCATTGTTATCAAATAGGTAAGTTACCATCTACAACATATCCTTCAACAACATAAACAAATAACTATAACATATAATTAATGACAAAAAAATTATAAACAATAAATTTAAAATAAATTCATTTACATGTTATAAAACTATCAACTAATTCAATATCAATGTATGGTTCAAGAATTGTCATAAATAATTATATCTATACAAGCATTTATTATGCAATCAATATTTTTATTATTGTATTTTAAAACGTTATTTTTTTTCTTCAAGAGATATCATAAATTTACCAATTATATTTTAAATAATTTAATTTATTAAAAGATTCAATTTCAAACAAATTTTTCTTGTAAGTTTATTTAAACTTTTTTATTTTTATTATAATTTTTTATTAACTTCAAATATTAGACATTTTAGTCCTTTATATATTTAACTATTAGGGTAAACAAGAACAATAATTTGACTCACTTTTAAAAATATTTATTTATATCTATGAATTTAATGACAATTACTCTAAAAAGATATATTTCTTAACATTATTCAGTAATATTTAACTTATCATAAAATTGTCAAATACAAAATACAATAACAAATACCCTTAATTAAAAAACATTAACAAGATTACAAAATAGCAAATACATGATTAAAATATAGCAAAACTATTAGTGATCACAAAAAGAAGAAAAACAAATTACTCTAAATACATTATTGAAAAACAGCAAAAATTAAATGGTCATGCTAAAGAAGATTCATTCAGAAATATCATCAACCAAAAATATAGTTGGTAATATATTTTTAATTAGGCTCAATTTTTATTTTATCTCTTTTAACTTGTGTAATTACTCTCTTTATTTTTAAGATTATCCAAATTTTATTTTCAATTGATTTTTTTTTTACTTATGAAACTCCCAATTCTTCATTTTGTATTTAAGATTTTATGAAGATTTATAATAGAATTGAAATTTAAAATTATCATAAGAATTTAAAGATAAAAATTGAATAATTGATTAAAATTAAAGATCTTATAAATGTAATATTAGGATTTAAAGAGAGAAAAAATGAAGTTTTTTTATTAAATTCCATATAAATTTGATATTTTGATTAATTAATTATGAATAAATAATTATTTAATCAATTAAATTTATAAAATTATGAATAAAAATTAAAAAAATTTAGGTAAAAGAATTATTGAAAGATTAAATATGCACAATTTAAAAAATAAGGAAAATTAGTTTATAAAAATTGAAGGACTAAAATTGTACATAATTTAAATTAAAAAAAATCAAAGATATAATGAAGTTTTAAATTACTAAAATTGAATAATAAAAATATTAAAATTATGAGTAATATTTATAATTTCTCTTCTATTTAAATTCGAGATGTACATGATGAACGATGATTACGTATTGATTCCGAAAAGGCAACGTGATCGATCCACCTTACCCATACCAGCCGCATTTTTTAATGGAAGGTTAGGTAAATACTACCACAAATATTAATGACGATTTCTTGTCCTAATTCCCAATTCCCAAACATGGTCCAAACCAAATCATTATAACACTCTCAGAACAGTACCTTCCTTTTCTTTTCTATTTTTACCTAAACACTGAAACTCAATGAGGTCATTAAAATACCATTTTGTTAACAATAGCTTTTAGGATTAATTTTAAACGAGTAAGGGTAGGAAATTTTATGAAATATATATTTTTTATATTTTAAAAATTGTAAATTTTTTTAATGAAACTTTTTACCTTTAATCTTTCATCAGTCCGAAACATTTATATGAATAATTTTTAAAAAAATATAAGATTGATTTTATTTTTTAAGAATTTAAAAATGATACTTTATTAAATATTTATTGTTATTCTATATTTCTAATACAATAATTTTTAACATAAAGTATTAATTTTGATTAATGAAATGTCTTTAAATTTGTAATTAAAAAATCAATAAATGAAAAAAAATATTAAAACTATGATAAAAAGCTATTAAAAATCATAAAGGGATGTCCTCATAACACTTTTTTATGAAAGATTTTCACTTTCTATTTTTAATGAATTATGTAAAATATTATTGACGTTCTTTTAATTTTAATCAATTAAAATGGAAACTTTAATCAAAACCAAAGCTATCAATTATAATAAACATAAATGAATTGAAAAATAATCAAATCATTATTTGACTAGTTAAGTTGACTAAGTAATTATAGTTTTTAAGTCATTTCTCTGTTTAGAAATAGATTGAAATTTTTTATATTATTCAGTAATATAATATTATCACTTTAAATAAAAAATATATAATTTTATTAAAGTTGGTTAATAAATAAATAAATAATCCATTGCTCTGAAATATTTTATTAAAAATACTAAAATTATTACATAATTAAGTGATAATTAATTTCCTAAAAAAGTTAATAATTAACAACAATTATTTGTTATAACAAATAAGAGTCTTATTAAAAAAGTAATTAAGCTTTTTAATATTTTAAAATAATATTTAAATTTAGGTTAGATAAACTTCTCTACAAGTATTTATAAAAGAAGAATACATTTTTTTATACGATAACAATTATAATTTTAGAAAAGTTAAAGAAAAAATTATAAAAATATAAAATAATTTTAATGGATGGAGAAGCTTTTTGAAGGCGAACTTTAAATATGAGACAGATGGAATAATAAGAAAACTAACGGTTGCGATGGGCCCATCTGTACCGACTTTTAGGCATGAAAAAGGGGTCCACCTTATAACATTAAATAGCTATTATTGAACTTCACTTCAATTTGGAAGCTTAACGATAGGAATTTCCTTGGTTGTTGGTTCTTAGACCCTTTCTAGTTTCCAAATTCGATAAGAGAGGCAAAGGAGGCACGTGTCAGTGCTGTAAAAGACCATAGATGGCATCAAAAGAGTACAATGATTATTACTTGTCATGTGTTGGAGTTTCCCTATTGGCTTGGTGTGCCGTACGATAAGGGAATCCTGCTCCCAAATATTTTTTTGTTGCAAGTTTTAGAAAAAAGTGTTTTGTTGCTTTCCATTTTCAACTTTGTAGCTGCAGGTATCCCGACACCCACATGGGAGATAACTGGGGATTGGTCACCACTTTTGGAATGCCCTCACCACCTTTTTACCCTTTGTTTCGTCAAAACAAGTAAGCAGAATCTTAAGTTTATCAACTCCCGATTATAAAATTTAAACATAATTTTAAATTTTATTTTCTTTTTATTACATTTATAACCATTGGAATGCTGATTAACATCGCATATATTTCTTTACTTTAATTTCTTAACTTTTCAAAGTTTTAATTTGATTATTTATTTTTTGTCAATGCCTCTTTTTCTTATGATGCCACTTCCCCTGTGCACCCTCCTTTAATAACTTTCTCTCTCCCTTGATGACAAGTAAAAAGCTATGAGGCAAAAATTTATCATTTGCTCTGCCAATAATGTCATCAGCATCTTTAACAAAAACTTGAGTGGCACATTATTAAAATTATGTTCTTATCTTTTTATTGAATAATTTTGTTCTTATCTTTATATTGAATCTACAGTTATGTATCGTGCGTGAGTGGGTGTTTACTGTTTAAGTAGCGACACTTAGAATGAAAAAAATAAGAAGATTATATAAATGGAAGTCGATTGATGAAAAACTGAACAGTTAGATTTGGTTTGAGCAATGGGAGGAATTTACGCGTGAGTGAACCAAATCCATTTGCGTCATATCATGCAATAGCTATATTATAAGTGAAGTAGTAACTAGGATGCATCTACCATGTCCATGTATGTATATACAAACTTAAATGAAAACGATGTGTTGGGAGATTCTTGACGGGGCTATTTGTGATTGGATGATTGGATGAGGCAAAATACGCTAAAATATCTTCAGCTTTCCACTCGGGAGCACGTCTTACGCATCATTTTCAAGAACCACCCATTGCCATCAAGTATTTTATTTAAAATAATTTGGCTAGACTCCTTCTGTACTTTGTTCACTTAAAATGAAACTAGTATTTTATTTTATAATAATATATTGAAGAATAAAATTTTCTATTTTGATTAATATTATATATATAATTATTTTAAATAATATTTATAGAAAACTTAATTCTATAATTATAAATAATATGTATTAAAATAATTTTAAAATAATGTTTTTATTGCATAATGTTAAAAAAGCTTTTGAATTAATGATAGTAATAAATAAATAAATAAATATAGCGATAAAAATTATTAAGGTAAAATTTAAATTTAAAAATTATACAAAAATTAAGATGATTTATACAAGTATAAAAATAAGTATTCGTGAAAAATATAAAAATTGGTAAATTAATAAGGAAAAGTTAACTAGCAATTTTAATGTCCAAAATTTAGAATGAAATTAATAAAAATATGCATAAAAAATATTATTATAATAACAGATAATGTATTTCACAAATTATTTTTAATCAATATTAATTTTAATCCTAGAATGTATATGTGGTGAGATGTGAAGAAGAGTAACTTCACTAGTATTTCACTTCTTAAATAGTTTCTAGACTTAAGATCAACTTTGACAAATTTAAGACAATGTTTTTGAAAGGAGTCTCGCTTTGCATGATATTTTCTATATTCTGACTTTTATTTGTTTTGTTACAAATCTGAGAACCTATCTTACCTTTACATTAACCAAAGGCAAACTAAATAGAACAATTTTTCCTCCTTTACTTGAGAAAATCCACAAAAGAATGACAACTAAGAAAGAGAAAAACTTAATAAAGCTGGTAAACTTTGCTTGGCAAAATTTGTCTTAACTTCTATTCCTATTTATCTCATATAAATATTATGACTACCTCAATCTGTTTATTATTATATCGATAAGGTAATTAAAGATTTTATTTGGTCTTATAATAATTCAGACTGCGATATTCATCTCATTGGTTGGAACAAAATTACATCTTTTAAGAAATAAGGTGACTTGCGTGTTTGTGATATGTGAATGGTTAATAAAATCTCTTACATTTTGGTTCTTGAGTATGATACTCTAATTGGACTAGACTTAGCTCAATTGCTAACTTTATTGATTTTATTCATATCTTATATACAAACCTCTAAGTTAGTGAGTTGTTTATTCATGACCCTTAGAAATTGAAAGGACTTACCATTTATATTCTGCAACACACCAAAGACCATATACACCAGCTTCCTAGGCCAACAAACATAAAAATTGAAGACCAATAGTATTGGAGAGGTACAAAAGAAACTTATTTTGCAAAGACAACTTATGCTTTACTCAGTAATTTAAGATCCAACCTTTTACCAATTTCATATCTTAATTTGGTCTGAAAGTTGGCAGTAATGAAGAAAGTTAAATTTGTCATCTGACTTATTGATCATTGATCTTTGCTACTAATGTTTTGCGTCATTACCGTGAGTTTACTTCTTCAAGCTTTTGTCGTAAGTGTTCTCATGAGCTTGAAGACATTAATCATTGTCTCAGAGATTGTCCTTGTTTTAAAGTTCGATTTCACATAGGGTGTCTTTTACCCATTGTAATTCCCATGACCTTATTACTATGTGAATTACTACCTTAACTCAGTATAAGGACTGACATTGGAAGAATAATATGTTATTTGATTAGAAGAAATAGAGTATCTATCGTATTTTTTATTTTGTTAGCAAGTTTGAGAAGGATTATTCTCTACTAATTTCAAACAAGTTAGCTCTCAAACTCACCACTTTTCGGGATATGTCATGAGATCCACATTCTTTTGAGTACTATAAAATTAATGTGAACAGTAGTTGTAAGATAGACTATATGAATGTGGTGGTGTTATACAAGACTTCAGTAATAGATAACTAACGTAATTTACTTCTTTTGTTGATAATGAGTATGTCCTCTCTACTAATTTGAAAGCATTCTTTTGGAGTCTTTACTTAGTCATATAAAAAAGTTATCATAAGGTGATTTTATTATCTGATTGTATAAAAGTGATGAACTTTATTATGAAAAAATAAAAATTGATCGATCTTGAAATGTGTTATATTCTATAGAATATTCATCATCTAATACAAAACTTCTCTCATGTATGTCAAGTTATTCGTGAAGTTAATTTATTAATTAATAAAGTAGCTCGTTTGATAAGTTTTTGTGATGATCTTATTCATTCTATAAATTTTCTATATGCGATTTCTAAACTTTTAATTTGAGATATTTTACATACTTTATAGTTTATCTATTTTTATTTTCTTTCACAAAAAAATTATAGTAATTAGTTTTATCATATATATATATAATAAAAATTTTAAAATAAAATAGTAATTAATAAAGTTAAATACAATTAATAAAATGTATTTATTTGATTGCATTTAAAAGTTAAATAAAATAAAATAAAAATTTGAATAAAAACAAATAAATAAAAATAGAATACTAAAATAAGACTTAAAAAAAGTTGTGGAATTAAACTAAGATAAAATTTGAAAAAAAAGTACTAACTTGTCTATTTTTTATTTTAAAATGTGTAAAATTTTGGTTTATTAAATATTTAAAAACTAATTAAATCTCTCTAGAGTTGTTTTTTCATAAGGTAGTGTGGCGTTTGTTTTAAATGTAGGCTTAAATTTAAAATTGATATCTATGTTTGAAAATTTTTAAAATTTTATTTATTTATTTTAATCTTTATATTTTTAGTTATTATTATTAATTTGGTCTTAATAAAAAAATTAACATGTAACATCCTTTTAATAAATCACATTAGCTAGAGAAATTAAAATAAAAAATTACAAAAAAGTAAGATATAATTAAAATAAGAAAATTAAAAAAATATAAAAAATAATAATTTGATATGTAAATCTTAAAAGTAAAAGAAAAAGTGTGAAGTTCTATTTTTGTCCTAAAAGTTTAATAATGTCTCAATTTTATTTCATGGACCACCCAACCACTTCTAATGATCGGGTAAGTAACTAAACAAAATTAAGAATAGTCCTATGCCCATGTCCCTCTGCATTCAATTCATAACCTATTGTCCTACCTGTCACTAGGTATCGTATTACCATCCTATTTTTGTCAACCATAACCATATAACATAAATGCCTAACGGTCTAAAATGCAACGATCTTAAATGCATAATGACTGTAACAAAAGATTTCTTCAAGAGGTATGATAGGACTATTTAACAATTTTTTAATATATTATTCATTATTAAAAACAAAATAAAAAATTATTAAATTAGTAATAAAAATTTAAAATTTATAAAATTTTATAATTTTTAATAATAATTAATAATATATTAAAAATTTATGCAACGATCTTATGTCAATTGTTGGGTTAAAAAAATCATGGTTAGTAAAATCAATTATAAGTTGTAAAATTGATGTTTAACTTAGGTGAAATATTTTTTTTTTATTAAAAGGAAACTAGTTTTAAGAATAAAACCCACTCAAGTTTAAAAGTGTAGCAAATTACATCTTAAAAGTGATTCCATTTTCCTATTCAAACAATATTAACTTTTGAAATCTCATCCCCTAGCACATCAATTTTAAAAATCAGTTGTTTTAACATTAATTCATTTCAATTTAATTCTACTAAAATATAAATAATTTTTTGAATTTGTAATATTAATAAATAATAGAATAAATAGTTTTTTTTACTATTTATTTGATTTTAAAAAATTCTTGTATAATTATCCTAATTGATGAACAAAGAAATCCAAAGATAATTACAATGATAAATGAATTTCTTAAACTTTAACATGTGATAATATATGCAAATTAAAATACTTTTTAATATTAGTATTTCTGTTTTATTTTTGTTCCAAGCAAAATATTATCAACAAACATATGTTTTTTCTTTTTCAATTATAGCATGAGGCGGACACTACCTTTCAAGCAAGGAAAAATAAAAATTATAGTGAGCTAGACATATAAAGGGTAGAAACTTGTGTATAATACAAAAATTAATTATCTTGAACCTAATTAGAATTCATAAAATAGGCTTGTTTAATTAATTCAAATTGATTTTTCTTGATAAAATGTAAAGATTGAGATTTAAAAATTAAACTTTAATTAAATTTCAGTGTCTTGGGGTTTAATTTAGTTAATTCAATATATAATAAATTTTCAAAAAATCTAAGAATTGTTTTTTATTAAATTTAAAGATTATATTTATGAATTCAAATTGAATTTGTTTTTTCTTTATCTAATCCGCTAGAATATATCACTACCATAAGATAATCTAAATGAGTTGAGTAATGTATTTTTTAACAACTAAATTTTTAAATTAGTCTCTCTAATAATAAAAGTGATTCATATTATTTCTCTACTTATATATATTGTCTCATTAATTCTTCAAATATCAACTCGTCATGCAGCTAAGTACATGTCAATAATCAATGCTTGAAATTAAAAAAACATTAACTTTTTTTTTTATTAAGTGATATCTATATGTTAAAACAACGTCATTTGACACAATGTGGGGGACTAACTTCACCAATTTTGCATCATCATTATTGCTCCCATCTTTGACATTCCTTCTCCCAAACCATGACGTTCCTTGTTACTCTCACTACACATCATAAGAAATAATGGACCTTCAAATAGCAATCAAGAATGTCCTTAACATAGACACTCTAACAATAGTGTTGGCATTTTTGTAGATCCACAAAAAGGCAACTTTAAATATTTTGTTTAAAGATAGGCCCTTCCTTAAGAAATTAAACCCACTCTCATGAAGGCCAAGCTTAACTTTGGTCTCGCCATTGGTTAGGAATACATAATTTTTGAATTATTTTTTCAGCCTTCTTATCTTCTTAATTAGGTCTTGTACAACCAAAGAGAGAGAAGGACTACTACCTTGCTTTGATGTTTCAAGCATTCTTATATTAGGTGTGGAGGTATTAAAATTGATTGTTTATGAGGAATTGGTTATTGAGTTACACTGATGTGGTTCCAATAAGAGGGGAAGAGAAAGATTATAAAGGCTTTTGAGGCGCAAACTGTCTTGACTAGCATAGTTCCAAAAGGAGAGGTGAGGGGTTTTAGAGGGCATGAACCATTATGAACGATGTGACTTTAAAGAGAGGGAAAGAGAAAAAGGTGGTTGAAGCTTTGAAGGTGCAAACTTCGAGGAGAAGGGAAGAGAGAGAGGTGATTGTGACTTTGGGACTACAAACCATTGTAAATAGTGTGACTTCGAGAAAAGAGAAAGGGAGATGATTAGAGCTTTAGGACACGAACCACCGTAAATGGTGTAACTTTGAGGAGAAGTAGTAACAACAACTTTAGGGCATAGATCACCACAAACATTGTGACTATAAAGAGGAAGAGAAAGAGAAAGAGAGGGAGAAAGCAAAGAAGATATGAATGATGTCGTTTTGGTATCTATATTTTACTTAATGACAAGTTATTATTTTTTATACTTCTATTAATGGTAGAGACTTAACTACATTAGACTTATATGTGATAAGCTAACATGGTAATTTAAATAAGAGACTAATATACATAGTTGCTACTATCTAAGGGACTAATTTAAAACTTGTACTTTTTTTTTAATTTACAAGTATGGAGGACTCCTAAACTCTATTGCTAATATCACTTTTGATTAAAGGTTGCAAAGTTGACTAGCTTGATCTGGCTTGCATCCCAAAAGTTAAAAGAAAATGAATCATCTCATCCCACATCATTTTTAAAAGTGTGCTAGATTTTTTAATTGTCTTATTTAACCATGGGCTAATAGATTAGTAGTCAATCTATCAGATGTTAAAATTGTTAAAATAAAAAATAAAAAAGATTAGTAAGTCAATGAATTAATAAATAAGTCTATCTAAAATTGACATAAAAATTTTAAAAATTAATAATTTTTAAAAATATTTAGTAATAGTTTCATATTAATATAAATTAATATTTAATTAATAAATTATTTTATTTTATTTCTAAATTATAAAAATATGACTGATAGGCTAGCTCACTTTGACGTGTCATTGACCTTTTTTTTACAAGACAAAACATGGCAGGCTAAATGAGGTAAAGGATGCAAAACAAATTAGGCAGCCTAATATTTTTCAGGGACTAAACAAGTTAACTTGAAAGGACAAGTCCAAATTGATACATCTACTTTTAATGTATGAGATAATTTTACAAACAATAAATATAATTAGAATAAAATTAACTACTTACTCTTAATCGACAGAGTCTCAAAATATTACTTTTCAACTCATTTAATTATTTAATAAATCTAAAATATACAAAATAAATCAAACTATATTTAATTAAATGACATAAATATTCTTCACAGAAAAAATAAATATTTTAAATTTTCACAAGCATAACATTTAAATCTAATTTTTTTTTACAACTTAATAAAAGATATTGTTGTAAAAAATATACAATTATAATTTAATGTTTATGAAAAAAATTAACGGCGACAGTATTTTGACTGAAATATGCTAAACTATTTTTTATGATGTTTTGAATAATAGTTGGATTTTTTAATATTAATAATTTTAAATTTTTTCGTATTTATATTTTTCAAATCGAATGAGTAATTTATTAAATTAATTATAAAACATAATAGATAAATAGGAGAACAAAGGGAAGAAGCAATTTAACTTACAAACAATACTATTACTGATATTCTCCTATCAGGATCTATTTTATTTTGGTAACCCCTTATTGCTGAGATGACATGTCAATTTTGGTTAGAAAATTATATCCGTGTTATTGCTTACAGCGTAGAGCTAGAACTTCTTTTGGTCGGCTAAATATAAAAATTAATTTTTTTAAAAATATTAACAACATTTTAAAGGTACTAATTATAAAAAATAAAATAAAAATAAATAGTTAAAAATTATTTTGAACTTCATAAATAAGTACATTAATATCATTATTTAATTTTATTTTTATTTTTATTTTAAATTTATCAACCAGCTCTAATAACATTAATTAGCATTACCAAAATGTAATGAGCTAGCTAACTTGTTTCCTAAACAAATATTTCGTCTTTTTAACCAAAGTAAGAAATTAGAAAACCATTGCTTGAACTATTTAAATTGTTACTAATTTTAAACATTAAAAGAAGGCTCATTAATTTTTTTATTTTTCAAAATTCAAATATAAATCAAACTTAAATGTTTTTTTCAAGCAAAACTGAACAGAATTTTTTATCAACGACTTGAATTTAACATGAAAGTGTTTTATCTGTATAGCTTAAAAGAATAGAAAATTAATGTAATTTTGATTAATTTGAATCCATTTTATACTTACGATTTATGATGTTTTTACCATGTCTAAATAAGAATAAATGTGAGTCAAAGTAAAAACAAGCCTAATGAACTGAACTTTTAAGCTTGCTAATTTGATTATTAAAGAGTTAAGTCCAAACATCATAACCTATATATTCATATGATTTTTTTTACTGGTAGCTATATTCATATTTATTTAAATAAGAGGGAAATCAAAATATTAAATGGTCACAATTTTTATTATATGTAAAATAAATAAATAAATAAAATCTTAAAGTTTTGAAGGAGGAGCGGGGACATTGGTCCCCCTTAATTAATCCAAGGTGGCTTTGCCTTTTTATTTATAATATGATATTTGTATCTAAGTTAAGAGTGGATTCTCTTATTTTTAAATTTCATGTGACAAAATATTTCTCTTATAAATATTTAATAAAGTCTCTTTATAATAAAAAAAATAATTATAAATTTATAAATAAATACTTGTATTTCACATGACTTAAGTTTTTTTCATGATCATACTCAAAAAAAAAATATTATCAAGATAGCAAAATATTATGAGAAAAAAATTAGTATTATAAGGAATATTTAGATGAAGGCTACCCTGACTTAGTAAAGTAAGTGACTCATAAATAATTAGCAAAATAACTTGCTATAACAAATTTTAAAAATTCAAATTTTATTTTATTAAATTTTGCAGATAAATAATCTCAATTTCTTAAATATTTAAAATAGGTTATTTTTTAACATAATTCTTTTTAAGATTAAGAAAGAACACAATTATTTATTTAAGTGAAATAATATTATATTCTCTCAAATTCACTCTCATCTTTGTTTTTAAAGACGTTTACGATTTTGATTTATGTCTCTAATGTAAAGTTTAACAATAAATTGAGTGACTGCGGTTAAAATTTACTTGATAAAAGTTTGAAAAGAAAAATTCAAGACAAAAGATCTAATAAAGTCATGTAATCCTCTTTTAGAATATTCTGATTGAAACTTTGTTTAATTTCTATTTTTCTATTTCAACTCCTTCTTTTTTCCCTTCCTTAATAGTATGCAAACTCGTTTCTCACATCTATCCTAAACCTTAAACCTACATACCCATTTTTTCTTTGGATTGTTATACTTTCAAATGTAAGAGTTTCCTATTTGAAAACATCATATACTCATTCCAATTATCTTAAAAATTATCATTTTGGTTTAATCAAAATATGGGTAATGACTAAAGATATTTTGTTGAAAAAAAAAAACACAAAGAATTCACTCTACTATAATTTTTGCTTAAGGCAAGGTTATTTGCTTAAGCTAAATTTAGATAGAGATGAATTTAAATTTTTCGTCAAATTTGCTTAAGCTAACACACATTCGCTTAAGCGAATCAAAGAAAAAGATGAATATAATATTTTTGTCAAAATTAGCTTAAGCTACAATTTATGCGATTAAACAAATCAAAGACATATATGAATCTAAAATACAATCGCTTAAGTTAATATTCATTGCTTAAGTCATTATTGTGATGTATTTCATGGCTTAAGCGGATTATGTTCTGCTTAAGCAAATTACTTCCAATGAATTTTTTTTTTTATAATTTTTGCTTAAGCAAAAAAAACTTAATTTATGTGAATGTTATAGAATTTGTACGATGCAAAAATGACCATTATACAAGGGAAACATGCAAAAGATCTAAAAGAAAATTAAATAATGTATCAATACAAAACATCATTTTCATGATAAATTAAGACGGTAAGAGTAGATGTAAAAGTTTTAATTCTAAAAATCATTAACTTCAAAAATAGGGTTTATGAGAAACTTTAAAGATCTAACATAATATTCAATATTCTATTGATTCAAAAGTTATTTTTTATTATGTATTCAAATTGCATTTGAATGCGCATCCGAATGCATATTTTTTTAAAATAGGGTTAAAAAATTTAGGATACACAAAGGTAAAGAGAGAAAAACATAACATACAAAGTTTTGAAGACAAAAGACAGTGATAGATTTTGAAGTTATAAAATAAAAGGTTTTGAATATTCAAAGAAAAATTTTAAATTTTTTTATAAAAGATTAAATAATAAATATATATAAACTTATATTATGAAGTTATAGGTAAAAGATCTAAATCGTTTATCAATTTTAAATTACATCTAATAGTTTAAAAATATTACTCACTTATAAGTTACTTATTTTACTAATTTATGCTAGCCTCAACTTAATATTTATCTTTTATATTAATCTAGTTATCATACAATTGTAATTTATGATAGAAATTATGATATAAATTATTACTATAAATGTCATTTAAATTACTTGTAATGATATGAAAAAAAGAAAAATCAACATTAAACATAATAACCATAAGTCATAGATAATATAAAAAAATAATTCTTGCATTTTTCAATAGAAAATATATATTTTACTAAAATTATATCATTCAAATTTATTTATATACATAAGACATAAGTCAATTATATTTAACTCCTCAAAATTACATTTATTAGAATTAATTTATTCAATTTAAGAGTATACAAGCATATGAAATAATAAAACATGCTTCAAACTACAAACGCCAATTAATCAACGTTCATGTTCTACAAAAATTGTGAAACCAAATCATTTAATTCCAGCAACTATCATATTAATGATTTTATTAATTTTAATTTATTTAATAATATAATATTTATTATATTTTTATATAATATTTTTAATAAAATTTTATCACCGTCAAATTACTTGCAGAACAGAATAAAATTTTCTCCATATTAATATAGCGACATTCATCCAAAAGCAATCCAGTAAAATGTGAACATGAAAAATGTTAGTTAGTGTGGTGATATCTACTGTGACGTCACCAAAATTGAAAGGAAGAAGAGTATGGTAATCAAGTCGTCCACTTGGCGCGCATCTGATGATTCTAATAATGGAAACTGGGAAAGCCCTTTTCCCCGCCTCACTTCAAATTCCTATTGGCACACGTGGTCCATGCACCCCACTCCGTCACCCAACACATTACATTACTTACTGCTACGTGCCTCAAGCCACGTCTCCACCCCCTCGCACGTGTATCCCCTCCGCACGTGTCTCTCCCACAGTTCCTATAAACTCAACCTCCATCTTCTCTTGCCCCTCCACTCTGTGCCTTTGCTTCTTTCTGCAACCACTTACTCTCACTTTCTAAACCCATCCAAATGGAAGCTAAAGGAGGGTGTTGTATAACAAGGTGTGCAAATCCAGCTGCTGCATACGACATGTCCAAGGTTGACACGATAATGTTAAGGTTTCGCCCCATCGCCCCCAAACCCCTTCCAGCCGGCGCTTTTTCCGATGCGTCCTCGTCCGAGAGCGGCGACGCGTTCTCCAGATCCGGTGGAGCCAAAAGAAAACACGTGAAAGATAACGGCACCGGCAAACGGTGCAGTCGAGGGATCCGGCGGAGAAGAACAGCGCCTCCGCCGGTGGTAACTCTCCCGCTGCTGCCGGAGACTCCGGATCCGAAGGCTCCCGCCGAAGAAAGGAGCAAGAACGTGCCGGTGTGGCTGAGCTTCGAGAACCACGCCGATGATCCTTCGGAGGTGGATCGACGGTGGTGCCTGCCGGCGGTGGCATCAGGAGGGTCGGTGGTGATGGTGGAGTCCGTGACGGAAACGTGGCAGGAGGAGGGGGAGGGGTTGGGGAATAGAGACGAGGAGAGGAAGGTGAGGCTGGGAGAGGACACGTGCCCCTCGTTCATATCAGACGGGTACGGGAGGGTGACGTGGACGAATGGGGCGTACAAGGAATCGGTGGGTGAGGGAGGAGTATGGTTGACAATGAAGGTGAGCGTACCGTATCAGTTCCGCGGGTTCACGTGCAGGGTAAGGGTGCAGTACGCGTGTGTGAAAGAGAGAACAGTGCCATGTGATGTGTGGAGAATGGACAATGGTGGGTTTGCATGGAGATTAGACGTTAAGGCTGCTCTTAGCTTGAGCTTAGCCTTAGCTTTGTAACCGCCTGTCAAAACGATGCCGTTTCTTTCCGTCCTAGTTACACCTAATTTAGACTATGGAGAAGTGTGAATATATCTATATATCCGAGGGCTAGCTAGCTTTATCTGTAAAGTGTAAATTAATGCATGTCTTTTGGTGAGATCGGAACGTTACGGCTTTTGGATCTTAATTTGAACATGGAAAGGTGAGTTACTCTGCGTGAATATGTAAATGAAATTATGAATATTACTCTACGACTACGAGTCTTTGGCCATTATCGTGTGATGTAATTCCCTAAATTCCACTACTAAGCCTTTTATGTTATTCTGTAGCTTATTATATTTATGTGTGTATCAGATCTTATATCTTTCTCGGCTCCTTAATTATGCTTGTTTATAAAATTGGAAAGGGTTAAGTAACGGATCGTCCCTAGTCTTGAAGATGGGGGTGGGAGATAAAGTAAATAATTAAGTTATTTTGGAGTTGAAGATGATCGTGGAAGTATTAATAGAGTTTTTTATGTTTTTTAAAATAATGATTGTCTTCTCTTTGTATTTTAATTTAATTAATTTGATCATGATCTGTTTGAACTATAGCGTAAATAAGATAGGATGTGATGGGTGGGGACAGATGGCTGAAACAGAGTGTGTGTGTGTTTGGTTGGACGGGGTCACGGTCATGGGTGGTCGAAAGAAAGATATGGCTTTATTTACTTGACATTCCAATATGCCATGAAGTTGCTGATTGCACCACGTCGCTGCATCTGAGCACAGCATGCATACTTTTTATGCTTTTTTCTTTTATCAGAATCGCACGGCTTTTTCTGTCATGTTTCTCCTCTTAAGCCAAACACTACACTTTTCAAAGTCCAATTGCACGAGAATAAGTTGTTATAACCGCTTCAGTACCGCATATTTCCTTTCGCTGTTAGGTCCACTCCTCATCTTCCAACTACACTACCCTTCACCCAGATAATGGAACCCTTGCTTGCTACTTGATAGTAGGAATATAGGGTTTTCCTGTGGCCTTTCTAGTTTTCTCCAAGAATAGGACTTCAAATTCTAAAAAAAGTAGATAAATTTTGACTTACATATAATTACATTAATAAATTGTATTTGTAACAAGTAAATATTAGCAACATATTTTTTTTTTAATTTTATTCTTTAACGCACTATTTAGGATCGATTTATTTTAAAATTTTTAAAATAAATTTTTAAAAGTAATACTACTTTGACGTATTTTAAAATAACTCAAAAGAGTGTTCTTAGCACGTAATTGAGGGTAGGAGAAAATTCGCATAAAAGTGAATTGGTTAGTCTAACCTGAGTGGATTGACTGACAAGTTAGCGAATTAGCCTACCAAATTAATAATAAAAAATAAATAAAAAGTAAGTTGAAAAGCCAATATGCTTAAATTTAATATAAAATAGGCAAAAATTTATAATAATTATTAGAATAATATTTTTATTAATAATTGTATAAAATTTATTAATAGTTATATTTAAATTTATTTTTAAAATATATATATATATATATATATATATATATATATAAATTTGAGGAGTAGTAATTAAGACGTCAATATACATAAAATTCTAAGTCAATCTTGTTATTTTAAGTGAGTTAAACAAGATAACTCATCTAATTAGACCTATTTTTATACTTAGCAGCGAATCAATATCATCATCATATAAAAATAATTGTATCAATATTAAAATTCTAATATTGATAATAGATAGAAAAAGAAAAATTGCATATTGTACAATTACTCTGGGTGATTTCATGTTTTAGAATTGTTGAATGATTAGATCATTATCAATGCTATTGAATATATCTTTCTCAATATAAGTTATTAGACAATAATTCATCTAAGCTTCTTTCATTCGATTGCGCAATCATAATTTTCATAGCAGAAAAGACCCTTTCTACAACTGTTGTGGCTATCGATAAAATTATTGCTAACTTTAAAAGAAAATAAATAAGTAAATAAACAATATGTTTTCTAGTTTCAAAATTATTGCTAACTTTAAAAGAAGATAAATAAGTAAATGAATAATATGTTTTCTGGTTTCAATCAACTTCTCTGAAAAACTGGTGATTCCTTTCAAGGATGCAAAATTGACCCTATTACGCATATCAATAATGAAAGTCTCAAGTTGATTATCAAGCATCACTAAATCAATTGAAGAAAACTTACTTGGATAAAACTTGGCAAAGTTAATTAGTCTTCTTTTATCAAAAGCAGAGAAGTCATTAGCTAGATTTAAACACGCCATACAAAGGAGCAACTGAGTATTTACCTCTGTGAAACGATCATTAAATTCTTGAAGTTGCATGTTTACAACAGTATAGAATAATTCATCTCGATAGTGATGCTTTATTAGGACAACTTGAGCTTTGCGTCATGGAAAAAAAAGGTATCTTCCATATTAAGAATATGAATAGTATGCATATTACAAAATGAGATTACTTCCTTCAATAAAGAATCAAATTCACTATCCCTCATAATCTATAATTGTTCCTTTGTGATGTTAATCAAATTCATAGCATTGATTATGTCTTGATATTTTCTTTGTAATGCTTGTGATAGTGCACTTGAAATACCGAAGTTTTTTTTTATCAAATGTAACGTGAATGAAAAATCAAAATCTTCTGTCAAATATGAAAGACCATTGGCTTTGGCTCTTTGATATGCATTTGATCCATCTTCTTTTATAATTTCAAGAACATCAATGATTGAAAAATACATCAAAATCAAATTTATCAAAGTTCCATAATTTGAACCCTATCGAGTTTGACACTAGTTTCTTGATTCAAATCTTGTCCAATAGAAAATTCTCCTTTTCCCAATGCCTTTCTTACGTTGGCTATTTGTTTGTCACGAAGCATGTCATGTCCTTTGCAAGATCCTCCAACAATATTTATAAATTAGACACTAAATTAAAAAAAGAGGCAACTTGAATGTGATTTTTTGCGATGACAACTAGTGTAAGTTGTAATTAATGAGCAAAATAATATACATAAAATGCAGATGAATTCTCCTTTAAGACTAAACTATTAAGATCATACCCTTGTGCACGAATTCTTAACACACTAAGCCCATATTTGCAAAACAATTCATTAATTGCCATTTTTCAGTGATAAGACAATAGTATCCTTAACATGTACCATGCCAACAAAGCGCATAACAATACTTCCACTTTTATTAACATATTGCAAAGCAACAACCATTTGTTCTTTATTTGATATATCACGAGCTTCATCAACAATAATAACAAATAGTTCTTCTCCAAGATCATTAATACTAACATTAGTGGTTTCCAATGCAGCAACATTAACTATATCCTTTTGGATTAGTGGAGTAATTAATTGATGATTTTCAAGTGCATTTTTCAAGACAACATGATTTATTGATTTGTTGTGATCTGCAAGAAACTTGAGAAGTTCAAGGAAATTACCTTGGTTAACAAAATTTATTGACTTATCATGGCCACAAAATGCTAATCCTTACTTGAATAGAAATCGAATGCAGTCAATTGCAGTCAAACGCCTTCGGTATAAGTCACAAACTTGTTCAAATTACTTAGAAATTTAAACTTCAATATATTGATTTTGATTCATCAAATCTTGACACTTCTTCCAAGCAATATTATGAGCACTATTAGGACCTCCAACATGAGATGAGAGCACTTTTTCCTTATTCCAACTTGTAAACCCCCTTGTGACAAATGTGTCCCCACCAGATTGCTTTCCAAAATCAGGCCTGAAAAAATAACCAACATAAACAAAATAATGCATCTTTTTCAATATTGTACTCTAGCCAGTTATCAAATTCATTAAACCAAGATGGAGAAAATCTTCTTAAAGAACTCCCAAATTTTCTTCGAAGAAATTATGTTAAGTAGGTTGGCAAGGTCCTCTTTGCAAATATGCTCTTCGTATCTTATCATGATCATTAGGATGATAGGTCGAAATTTTTATGTGCTTTCCTGGATCCGATGGCAAGTCTTCTAAATTGAGCTCAATTTGTTGTGGTTGAGAACTTGATTCTTTAGGGTTTGATGAAGATTGTTGCTCATTTGAAGGTAATTTTCTCTTAAAATAATTTTCATGACCTATTTGAAATAATGAAGAAACAAACTAATCTAAATTCAACAATAGTATAAAAATAAATAAATTTAATGTGATTCTTAAAATGTATAAACAATGCCCTAAATAAAATATTGTAAAAAATAATACAACTACAAGTATAAAATAAATTACTTTTAAGGATGATAATTGTGTCTAATTTAAAAATAAAATGGATATGATCAATCACAATATTCAAATGCATTTTTGTCAATTTTCAACCATCCAAAATTAGGAAAGAAAGAAAAACTAAAAGTGAGGTAATGCTGAAAATTGGTCATATAGTCACACTAAGGATTAACATAATAATTAACTATATTTTAAGACTTCAATTGTTATTTTTTTAATATGAAATTAACAGTTTAAATTAAATGATTCTGTTAAGCAAACATTTAAAAAAAAAATCATAGAAGCAAATTGTTATTGAATAGTGGCAGAGGAGCAATCCAACTTACCTTGGCTTGACTTTAATTTGAAGTAAAAATATGAAGAGCTATAGTATGCAACCTCTATTTTAGATGTTCAAAGTAAAAGAAAATGATTCAATGAATAGAAGAAATGGGAAGCCTTGACACTGTCTATATAGAACTTTACCATAGGCTAGGCTAATAAGGATTTAGGGGAAGTTTACAAACGTGTTGAAGAAGGAAGGCAAAAAGGTAAGAATAAAGAATTATTATTTTTAATAAATCTCAACTTTTAGCATACTTCATCTAAAAGAATTTTAAATTGGTTTAGGTTTGAGTTTGGGCTTGAGCTTAGTGGTTTGGTAAAGTTAAAATTATAAAAGTAAAAGAAAAAATATTAAAAAATCAACGAGTACAAAAACATAAAATTAGGGGGTGTAAAATACAAAAAAATCATATTATTAGTAGTAATTTATCAAAGTTGAAGGGGTGCATTTACCCACTCCAACTCTATGTACATATGCCACTATTGACACTGCTAGAGATAAATAGAGATGTCATTAACCTTTCTTAACTTGCATCATTAGCTCGCCTAAAACTAGGTCGAGTTAGGCAATCTTGTTTTCGAAAAGTGGGCTAAAAAATGAAGGACAAGATCTCTAATTATCATCATTCAAATGAAAAATTGAAAATACACATTGATACTTAAGAACATATAAAGACAACACTTTTGAATTATCTACACCATCAACTCGATCAATGCAATCCTTAAAGTTTCTCATTCTATTTTTGAACCTTTCACATATTTTATACTTTATGTAATCTTGTGTAAGGTATTACTAACAACTTTCAACCCTTCTTGAACAATTCAATTTAAAATGCGTGCAGAAGATCACATATAAAAAAATTCTCCATCACATAACAACCATTTTTGCAAGGTGAGTTAACTTTTCAAATGTTGTTGCATATCATTAGTAGGTGAATTATTCAAATTAAGACAAAATATTTTCTTTTCTATTCTCCGATCAATTAAAAATTCATGTATGATTTTAGACAATTCAAATCTTGTGTGAAGAGAAGGCATGTGACTAAAATTAAGAATTTTACTCTTTAATTTCCAATTTGAGTCAACAAATAATCTATCAAACATATGTAACCCTTGTTAGTACAACTTATCCATAAATTATAAGTTGAAGATTCTTGAAGGAATGATACACATCTTTTGTATAAGTTTCTCTTTCTATCTTATGCACACCTTCAATACATTAGATCTAATAGTATTTCAAAAAATAGAATTTAAATTAAGATTTACATATTGCATCCAAGTCCCATGTTCAACAATTGCAGCTACCAACATATCATGCAATATCATTTTATCTACCTTACGAGAATTTAGTTTTCCATACACATCTAGTATTATTTGACCAACATCTTGAAATTTAATCTCCTTACATTTATAATCATTTTCACGACTATTACATTTTTCTATTTCAATTCTATCATCATATAGTCCTATCTTGGTGAAGATTTTCCAATGATTATATGTTGTTGAATTAACTATTTTCTTATCATTACGCAATTCATTCATTTATAATTTTGAAAATTTCTACCATTTGAATATTTTTTTTACTTTATATTTTAATATTTATGTTTATTCTTAATTATTTAGATAATAATTTGGCCTTACAAGAAAGTGAACTTTTTTAATAAGACTTAATCACATTTATACATATCAATTTTTTAAAACATTTTTTTTTCATATTTGAATTAAGTAAAGTCATAATATTTGAAAACCTTTTTTCACCTCTTTTTCAAATGCATATTGATTAAAAAAAAAAAAGAAGAGTGTAAAACATGTATTTTCTGAGTAAAAAGAAAACTAATTTATGTGTGTGTATTGTAATTTGATACATGTTATATGTATCAAAATCAATGAATGAAATTATCCTAATAAATTTTGGAAAATTCAGTAATTTAAATGTAATTAGTGATTTTATATTCTTTTAAATGGGCTAAAATTTGATGAATTTACAGTATAAATATTGTAAGTCATGATACAAAAATAACGGCATAAAAAAAAAGAAATAAAAATAGTCACAATCAATTTAAGAAAAGTTGATAATAGGAAATTGTCACCAAAGTTTATTAGAGAAAATATTTAAAAAAAATAATTTTTGAATCAAATTTGTATTTGATAGTTGTGTTTTACCCAAGACATATGTTAAATAAAATGATTACTTTGATTAGTCATGCAAATTATTTTAATTTTAAAAATATTTATTTTACTCTAAAAAAATAATTCATATTTTTGTATTTTAATTTTCATTATATTAATTTTATTTCTTATAAGAAATTTTAGTTTTTATATTTAAAAATAAATAAATGCAATTTTAGAAAGAAAACAACTTTTTATTTTTAGATTTGAATTGAAAGAGTAAATTATTTATAATTTTTTTTAAATTTTTTTATGAAAAGTTATCACTCCAAAGCCTTAATCCATAAATGTGCACGTTAACACTTTTTGTATAAATAGAGTAATGCATAAGAAGAAAAGTTAGAGTAGTAGTGGTAAATACCTAACTAAAACTCTGTTGTTGGAGTAGTAACTCAATATAAAACCCTAATCAACCGCAACATGTAAGCCATAGCAAATCAGGTGATCTATAACAGACTATGTGCGTGCATCACGATGTGAGTGAAATGTTGGTCTAGCCAATTCATTTTCAAGAAGCTCCCAATAAAAGCATTACAATTTAGTTGAATCTCTAGACTCTCATCAATCATATCAGCATAATTACCTTTAGTAGGTGCTATCACAAGTCTTTCATCAATTTAGAAATATTCTTAAACCTTGAAATTCATGTAGTTCATCATTTGAGCTAATTCATACATAATTTTCTAAATCATGTAGAAACCCTAATCTAATCATGAATAACTCATAATCTTTGCATATAAAAATGAAAGATGAACAATTAATCCAAGAAATTCAATATCAAAACATTAGAAATCCAATCTCAATACACCATTTTTAGACCTAATCCTTTCCCCTAACTATGGAGTTTAGCAACTCATTCTATGAAGAATAAAGAAGAAAAATGCAGAAAAATTCATAAAGAACCAAGAATTGGAAAGATAAATCTTCAGTCTCTCCTCTTCCTCTTGTTCCCAAGCTGTTCCTCTAGCTCCAAAGCTTCTTCCCACTGTTTTCTCTTGAATTCTCCCCTGCTTGAATGCCAAAAGTCGCTTTTTTTCTTCTATTTACATGAAAATTCACTTGACAGCACGCCATGAGCACATAGGCATTGCGAGTTGAGCGCGCTGCAAGTCACTTGAGAGCAAAATAAAATCAATAAACTCTACTTAGGCAATGGAATTTTAGCCCCTAAGCGCTCTTAATTCTAGCAAAATATTAAGAAAATGCAATAACATAAACAACTAATAAAAATAAAAAAAAAAACTTTTCAAAGAAAATTTTTAAAGGGTTTTGGATGTCTTTATACTCTTAAAATCTCAACAAATTTATGGAACATCAACATTCCCTTCCAATATTCATTCTCTTCACGTGCTCAACTTTATTGCAAGTTAAATTCATTAACTGGTTAAAGATTTTTATTACTATTTTGCAGTGTTCCTCCATGAATTTATAAACAGGAAGGAGATGAGATTTAATTAAAGAGTTGGAGAAAATTTTGTCTGCTGCTAATCAATGTTGTTTCCAATCAATATTTTTCATATCTTTATGTTGGTTTGGTACTTTGATTGATTTATTTTATTACATAGTTTAAAAAGAGGTGTCATGTAAACTTATTATTTTAGCTTGTATATTTGAGGACTAAATTTAGGACCCGATTAATATTTCTAATTTTTCCTTCCTAAAATGCATGTGAATGAGTAGATTTAGATTAGTTCTTTTATTTTATTTAAAATTTGTTGTGTAAGGCTAGATTTGGATTTATTATGATTTTAGTTTTATTTTTTTTAACTAAACCATGACTTGACTTTAATATAAAAATTTATTCTAATATATTATTTGTCATACATTATTTTTCCAAAAATTCTAATTCTGTACTGTACTTTATTAGGAAAAAAATATGCAAATAAAGAAAATATTCAAAATTGGGCTTAAAAAATGGACAATAAAATTTTTTATCATTTTTTGCGAAAAAACCATTTTGGGCTCAAATTGGCCCAACTCGATTCTTTGACATGTTCAACCTGAATTTTTAAGTGGACGTTTATGAGCTCAACAATGCAGAGGTCAGTTTGAGTTGTTCTTGGGTCAACCACACTCGAACCCGCCAACCCGACCCATTGAACAACCCGAATCTATGTCATGACACTATCTTATTAGCCCAGATGTCGCAAAAAAAAACATAAAATTTATTTTTTTAACTTATTATAGTAATTTATTTTTAAAATGTATTAAATAAATAAATAATTCATTTCTTGCATATAATTTTTTTAAACAAATAAGAAATGCGTTATAGGAAAAAAAATCTTGTATATCACTCATGTTAAAATATAAGCTAACATTATTATTAATTTCAATCATCATAAATTTGAATAATAGGCCAATTTTTAGTGTCAAATTTGAACATTTGGTTTTAAACTCGAGAATTTTTTAGATTCACTATTTTTTTAATGACTTATGTTACTTTTCATATCGAATATTTTATATTTTTATTTTCTTCAATAGTATTGTTTAAATCTAGTTATATGAAAATTAATTCTTGACATATTATATGAAATCAACAAACATAGAAATTATTATCTTCATTTAAAAATATTTTCATAATTTCATTTTCTAATTTTAAAATATTGTCTCTTTAATTTATTTTTATACAAAAACTAAGATCTTTATTATTGATAATGAAAAATAAAAAATGCAAATAAATTTGAGATAAATATTATAAAAGAAACAAAAGTGAGCAGCATATGCATTCTTTAAAAATGGAAGATGGTCATCCACTAAACAACCAGCACCATTCCAACTCCTGCTTTTGCGGCGTTGAGCAGAGATAGTGGCATGGGACTCGCAATTTCTCATTGCTGGAATGCCATTCGCCCACCACAACTCTATTATTCAGCGCTTTCCCTACGATAATACCACATGTTATCCCTTTTTTTCATGTAAATATTGATAATAACACGAGCTAGCCATTCATTTTTTTATTAATTTAACTAATTATTAGCTTATGTCATGGCTCAATAATTATATATCTTATAATTAAAAATACAATAATCTATAAATATTTTTTTGGCAGAACACAACATTAGAATTATTAATTTAACTAATTATCTTAACACAACAAGATGTTTTTACATTAGTGTAAGTCTAAAAATTCTTACATTTGATCTAAGTTTTTTATTTAACTTACATTTAATAGATTATAATTTATTACTTCGACAGTTAGATATAAGTAAAATGAAAAGTTCAGATCAAGTCTAAGAGTTTTTAAATTTACACAAATATAAAAATATCCTTCTCTCTCGCTATATATATATATATATATATATATATATATATATATATAGTTGGCCCGTAAAGCCAGCGACTAGAATATAGACAATGGTGTCTTCAGGCATATTTTGATTAGTAAAATATCCCATAGCAACAACCGACATATTTTGAAGTTTGGCAGTGATATTATATTCAGATAATCCATCGATATTCCAAATATAAATATCATTAGAATTAAAACTTTGAATAAAATCTTGTTTTTCTTCTAAAACAAGATCAGGAGCAGTAGCCCTATTATAATAAAGCTTGGAAGAATTTTTCCAATTATATCACAGCTGACAGGCCCTTCGGGTGAGATCAGTAATGATCGTCCCTGTCTGTAACAACGCCACGAACTAATGGTACTGAAATATTGCTTTTGTACAGTTCTGCATATCTGAAAATCCTTTACTGGAAGTACAGCAGTTCTTCGTTCTTTTGAATAGGGCTGTAGCAGTAAGTCCCGTATGGTTGAAAGGGCAGTAAGGCTAATTTGACGATGCTGTATTCAAAAGAAACAAAAAGAACATAAGAAGCTGGTGGCTATAGTAAAAGAATTTTCAGAATTTTGTAAACAAATCAAAAAAAAAAAAAAAAAAAAAAAAAAAAAAAAAGTCCAAAAATAACCAGATCCAGTTGAATAAGTTATAAATAATTAACAGATGTATTGTTACGGAACCAAATGAGGGTGATGAGCCAGATGTTTTTATATCATGTCTAGACTCTTACGCTCTTTCTCTCGTATTTCTTTTCGTTCTGGCTCCAGTTCCTCCTCCTCCTCTCCTACTAAAACCAATCTCTTTAATGACCAGGAGAATCATTCTCCTGAAATTACACCCAAACACAACCTCTTCGACGAAGAAGTTCGTTTTGAAGAGATCAATCAAAGTATGGATGACTGGACTATTCCAGTCATTCCTCAGGATACATTATATGTTCCTGAAGACCAACCCAAGAAAAACAGTTCTGATTATATTATCAAGACTGTTGAAAATAATATCCCTTTAGGGAAAGGCATAGGAGAAGAATTTCATCTCCTGTCCAAATCCTCCCTCAATGACCATAAAAGAAAGTACAAATACCTTCACATAGGATGTGTTCAGGTAGCAATTAAACCTTTGATAGACATAGGCATAGATGCTGCTGTCTTAATTTGTCTAAGAGATACTCGTCATAATAAATTTGATGATTCTCTCATAGGAACAGTTGAAACCAGTCTCGGTCAAGGACCGATTTATTTTAACTGTTTTCCCAACAAAACTGTGAGTCTTATGGATGAACACATCCTAGACTCCTTATTTCTTAATATTTGCTTTCATGGGTTAGACATGAAAGAGGGATCTATTCCCGCCGCATTAATCTATAGGATTCAGTATAAGGTCATGAATTCTTGTGCCTCTAGAGTCCTTCTCAAGCCTCAAAAGGGAGAAACTACTTTGTTTATCACTGATATGACAAAGGCTAATGTTTCTCTACCTAAAATTATTAAATGGGATGAGGTTACTCTCCCAGAAAAATGGGTGATGGATAAAGCCTCACCTAGTGTTCCTCGTCCTGCTCCTCAAATACAGGACATCTCACAGGACAATTCTGGAAAGGTTGAAATAACCTTTGATAGGAGAAACTCTTTCTCCTCTAGGATCGATGCTTATAGTAATCGATCTGATTTTGTCTCTGCTAGGAGATCTTTTTCTTCTAGATCTTATGTTAGACCTGATATTCCTAGGTCTGTTAATCATGACCCCTCTCTAAATCTTCAAGGTTTAGACACTTCTTCTAGGATTCCTAGAAATGTTTATCAGACTTCTGAAAAAGAAGACGAAAATCAGAGTATCCAATCTCCAACTTACTCTTCCCTTAATGAGTCTTATGATGTTATCTCATAAATTCATTATAGATAAGGAAACCCTTAGGAAAGATTTTTACTCTGAGGAATGGAAACCTCAAAGAGAGTGGTTCTTTCAAAATTATAGGGGAAAAGACAGGTCTGCTATCCAAGAGAAATTCTATCAATTTCTCGAAAAGGTCAAACAAAATATTCCATTCTTTGATTGGTATCATGCTTATACCATTCGAAATAATATTAATTATCCTTGGCAAGAAGATGTTATTAGCACCTCCTCTGCTAATGTTATAACCTGGCAAATCAAAGATGGACAAATAGTCCAAAGTGATTTACCGCCCACATCTCAATACCAATTGCCTAATTTGAAAGACAAAGGCGGTAACCCTGTTACTGCCACTCCTTTCAAGTCTAAGAATGCTGATGAGTCTATCACTCCTCATGACATCCAAGGCCTTATGGAACAGGCCAATTATACCAATAAATACCTTCAGGTTTTAGGAGAGAAAATCTCTGTTAATCCTGTCAAAACGAAAATTGAAGAAACTGCTTCTTCATCCTCCCAACCACAACTAGAAAAACCTCTTTTCAAACCTTTTAAGATCAGCGCCAAAGCTAAGCAGAAAATCTTAGAACTTAGGCAAAAAGAGAAAACTAAAATAAATGAGGAAAATCAAAATGAGTTGCTTAGTAAAATTACTAGTCTCCTCACTACCATCCCAGACACTCCTCAACCTTCTGAAGAATCTAGTGCTAAACCCAGAACTAGGTCTCTTGCCAAAACTATCAATGCCATCTCTAAGACTGATTCAGAACATTGTTCTGAAACAGACTCTGTCTTAGCTATTAATCCTATCAATAATTGGAAAAATTCTTCCAAGCTTTATTATAATAGGGCTACTGCTCCTGATCTTGTTTTAGAAGAAAAACAAGATTTTATTCAAAGTTTTAATTCTAATGATATTTATATTTGGAATATCGATGGATTATCTGAATATAATATCATTGCCAAACTTCAAAATATGTCGGTTGTTGCTATGGGATATTTTACTAATCAAAATATGCCTGAAGACACCATTGTCTATATTCTAGTCGCTGGCTTTACGGGCCAACTCAAAGGCTGGTGGGATAATTATCTCACTGAAGCCGACAGAGATAACATTCTCTCTGCAGTCAAAATTGATGATAAAGGGAAAACCATTGTCAGTGATAATGAGCGTCTCCCCGATGCTGTGTATACGTTATTATACACAATATCTCAACATTTCCTTGGTGATCCTTCTCTTTGGAGAGAGAGATCCGGTGAGTTACTTTCAAAACTCAAATGTGATTCTCTAGAACATTTCAAATGGTATAAAGATACCTTCATGTCTAGGGTCCTCACTAGGGAAGATTGCAACCAGGCTTATTGGAAAGAAAAATATCTTGATGGTCTTCCTAAAGCCTTCGGAGATCTTATTAGAAGTAAACTCCGAAGTCGTTCTCCCACTGGAGAAATTAATTATGATAATTATGATTATGGTCAGCTTACTGCTATTATCATCCATAGCGGTATTAAAGCCTGCCAGAAAGATAAACTCCAAAAAGAGCTTGCCAAAGAAAAGGCTTTGAGCAAGAAAGAATTAGGTTCATTCTGCGAACAGTTTGGTCTTCCATCCTGCTCTCCCAAAAAGAAGAAACATGCCCCTAAGAAAGAGGCTGTAGAACCGTACAAAAAGCCCTATAAGCGCCGGTACAATAGAAAACCCAGTCCTAAGAAACAAGGGGATAATGTCATCCCCACCAATATTCCCAAAAAACCCAGAACAGGCATAACTTGTTACAATTGTGGTAAACCTGGCCATATTAGTAAATATTGCAGGTTAAAGAAAAAGATTAGTAGTCTCAATTTAGAGCCTTCCTTAGAAGACCAAATCAACAATCTCCTGGCTGATACTTCTGATGAGGATTCTATAAAAGAATCCGAAGAAGAGGTCAACCAAATTCAAAATGATGACCAAGCCTCTTCTTCTGACAGTGATGAAACTCCAGAAATCAATGTTTTGACAAAAGAACAAGACCTTCTTTTTGAAGCTATAAGCTCTATTGCGGATCTTCAAGAAAGAAAAGATTTTTTAAACAAGTTTAAAGAGGTTTTAGAAAACAAAACTAAACCTAAAGAATATTTCACTTCAAACAAATTTGATATTACAAACATTTTCAAAAGATTAGAAAAGAATTCCAGTATTAAACCAACCACCATTCAAGATCTCCAGATTGAGATAAATAATCTCAAGAAAGAGATCAGAGAAATCAAAGAGCAACAACAAATTCATCAAATTATCCTTTCTCAATTAGATGATGATTCTGACAATGAGAAAGTTGAATTTCCTGAAAAAAATGATTCAGTGAAAGATGATTCTGATTATCCAGAAGAAACTTTTATGTGCTTGATCAACAAGGTCAAAATACAAAAATTTTATATTAATATCAGAATCGTTATTGATGATTTTGTTCTTGATACTTTGGCCCTTTTTGATACAGGTGCTGATTCAAATTGTATCTTAGAAGGTCTAATTCCTACAAAATATTTTGAAAAAACCTCTGAAAAACTCAGCACTGCTAGTGGTTCAAAGCTGAAAATTAATTACAAACTTTCTAAAGCCGTGATTGAAAATCAAGGGCTTAAGGTTGAAACAAATTTTCTTCTTGTTAAAAATTTAAAAAATGAAGTTATTTTGGGAACCCCGTTCATAAAGGCTCTTTTCCCTTTGCAAATTTCGAAAGATGGCATATCCACTCGTTATTTAGGAAAACAAGTAACCTTCAAATTTTCTAATAAGCCTTTTACAAAAAATATTAATTCCATCCAGAACAAAATTAATCAAATCAATTTTTTAAAAGAAGAAGTTTCTTTTGCTAATATTGAAAAATATTTATGTAATTCTTCACTTCAGAAGAAGATCCAAGCTCTTTTAAACAAAATCCAAGCTTCTATATGTTCTGACCTACCCAGCGCTTTCTGGAATAGGAAAAAACATATTGTCAGTCTCCCTTATGAATCGGGATTCAAAGATACCCAGATTCCCACTAAAGCCAGACCAATCCAGATGAATGAAGAACTTCTTCATTATTGTCAGAAAGAGATTACTGATCTCTTAGACAAAAACCTAATTAGGAAAAGTAAGAGTCCTTGGTCTTGCTCAGCATTTTATGTCAATAAACCTGCTGAGATTGAGAGAGGTACTCCCAGACTTGTCATCAATTACAAACCTCTCAATCAAGCCCTTCAATGGATTAGGCATCCTATCCCCAATAAGAAAGATCTTCTTAACAGACTTAATTCTGCTAAGATATTTTCGAAATTTGATATGAAATCTGGATTTTGGCAAATCCAAATTTGCGAAAAAGATAGGTACAAAACTGCCTTTACTGTACCCTTTGGGCATTACGAATGGAATGTTATGCCCTTTGGCCTAAAAAACGCCCCTTCTGAATTTCAAAAAATCATGAATGACATTTTTAATCCTTATTCAAAATTTGTCATCGTTTACATTGACGATGTTTTAATTTTTTCTCAATCCATTGATCAGCATTTTAAACATATAAATGTTTTTATCAATGTCATTAAACAAAACGGTCTCGCCGTTTCAAAATCAAAAATTAGTCTTTTTCAAACTAATATCAGATTCCTTGGACATAATATTCACCAAGGTACTATTATTCCTATCAGCAGATCCATTGAATTTGCTGATAAATTTCCTGACAGGATTCTTGATAAAACCCAATTGCAAAGGTTTTTAGGTTGCCTCAATTATGTAGGAGATTTCATCCCCCACCTAAATAACATTATCAAGCCTTTACATGATAGGCTTAAAAAGAATCCTCCCTCTTGGACTGACGTCCACACTAATGTCGTTAAAGAAATCAAAACCAAAGTCAGGAAGATAAATTGCCTATATCTTCCCATCCCTCAAGCCTTCAAAATCGTTGAAACTGATGCTTCAGACATAGGTTATGGAGGCATTCTTAAACAAAAAATTGAGTCTCATGAGCATATCATTGCATATACTTCAAAACATTGGAATTCTGCACAACAGAATTATTCTACTGTAAAAAAAGAAGTTTTGGCAATTGTTTTATGCGTCTCAAAATTTCAATCTGATTTATTAAATCAAAAATTTTTAATTAGGGTAGACTGCAAGTCTGCCAAAGAAATTTTACAAAAGGATGTTAAAAATCTTGCCTCAAAACAAATCTTTGCGAGATGGCAAGCAATTTTAAGTGTTTTTGATTTTGATATAGAATATCTCAAAGGCACTTCAAACTCCCTTCCTGATTATCTTACCCGTGAATATTTACAGGATAAGTAAGATGCCTAGAAAGGCAGTTACCCCTTCTAGGGGAGGAACCACTAAAGGCGGCAAAGTCAGATTAGCTCTGACTTTAAACAAATCAAAATCACAATCTGCTTCGGCAGACCCAAATACCTCTTCTTCTGGGTCATCTACCCCCATTGAGTCATCGACTCAAAAGGCAATCCAAATTGTTGAGTCATCAACTCAGCAATCTGGAACTCCAAAAGAATCCTCTAAAAAGACTGATTCTGTTGTAAAAACCACCAAACAAACCAAAGCAGACTATGCTCTCCCAATTAGTACGCTTTTAGCTGTCCAACAAGGAAGCTTGAATAGCCTACCAAATAAATCTTGGGCAGACATTGCCTCTGAAGAAGAAATGGAATTAGATTTAGCCAGCCTAAACACTATAATACAGTCCTTCAACCAAACCCAGAAAACAATAACCAATAGACCAGAAGGGACCCTTGACCTTCAAAAAGGAAAACAAAAAACTTCAAGTCCAAGCCATTATATAGCCAAAGGAAAATTCTCCTCAGTTATACAAATGGAACCTGAATTTTGGGACAAAAACCCATACAAGGCAATTACCAAAGTTTTCCCACCACGGTTTCATTTCAGGCCATATCAGGCTAATAAAACTAGACAGTTTTATGAGTTTATCTTAGTAGATTCAGATTCTGTTTCCATCAAACACTACAAAGACCACAAAGACCCATCAGTCACAACCCATTCGACAATCCAGATCCTGAAAGTCTTAACTCCAAAGGCTTTTGGAAAAAATTTAAATTCTTATAAAAAGTTTTCCCAACCATTTGATCCAGCAGGATACAATTATTGGGATTACATTGACGCTTGGACAAGAACTTTCTGGTTCCAGAATAAACTTAACCGACATTCTTGGTTAATATATTTTAAAAAGAATCAGAATTATGACTTTCCAAATTGGTTCCTCCAATGGTGGGATTATTTTGGGCCAATAGAAGAAATCCTTCCCACCCCTGTCAAGGAAGGATACAAGATCTACAAAGGCAGATATCTGCGAGAATCAAGAATTCCAGCAGATCTTAAATACTTCTCTGACTTTGCCCTGGCATGGGTATTCTCATGGCAATACAGATATGGCAAGACAGAGAATGAAGACACTCTCCCTCTATTGCATAGGTATTCCTTTGTAAAGTGGTGGAATCAATTCAATGCAGATCATGCCGGACCAGAAGGAGTTGCTGAATATTTTGGGAAAAATCCCAAATTATTAAATCTTGCTGACCCAGCAACATTTCAATTCCTTAATCAGAAATCCAAAATTGCAGCATTCTTATCAGGATGCGACACCAAAGAAAAAATGAAGAAAAATCTTCAAGATGTTCTCCTGTTATTGCAAAGCCAAGAAGAAGGAGAAACTTCTAACCAAGATGCCAATATTGAAGATAATCAGAATGAAGATGATTGTTTCGGTATTGATATCCAAGATCTTTAGTAACCGGTACTATAGTGAATAGTTCCAGTCACCAACCGGAACTGTAGAAATAGTACTCGTCTATTTTCATTTATATCATAAGCATTAATACTTATATGTATCATCGTATTTGTATATTTGTAAGCAAATATGTTAACTAATAATTAAAATAATTGTGGTAAACATATTAATGAATTTGATTAATTATTTTTAAAATTTTAAAAAATTTAGTAAATAGTTACTAAAGATACATAAAAAAAATTATAATTTTTATCTTTTAAGTTTAAGTGAAATTTAGATTTAGTTCTTTAACTTTTTTTTATTTAATTTAGTTTTTTATGTTTAGTTTATCTTGGTAAAACCTCTATGTTTAATTTAAGTTTTACTTTAGTCTCCGAAATGTTAAAATATTTTGATTTATTTCTTGTTGTCAACTTTCCTTCTATAAGTGTTGGCTGACAAAAATTAACTCAGTACTCTCATATTACTTAAATTTTTAAATATTTAAAGTTTAATTATGTTTTTGGTACCTCTAAATGTAGCACGTTATAGCTCACTCACTATGCTTACAACTTTGCCATACTAAACTCGCTCGTGCTATACTATTTGATTTTATGATAAATTCTTGTAAAATTTTTTGTTAGGATCTAATCTTTGTCATCAATTCTTCTTTTATTAAATGCTGAGTTAGGTCAGATTTCTTGATTACGACTAATTATAGCTAAAGTTTTATTAAAAAGCGTTTTCACGTGGTAGAACCTCTTTAGGGAATATAAGGTTTTCATGAGGCTGATATTGAATTGCCATCCACGCACGAATACATTTGTTTAAGAAAATTTTTTTGTGTAAAAAGTCTCAAATTCAAAATTTTTTGCTGCTCCAATTTCTTGAGAAATGAAGTCATAGGCACGTAGGTTCAAGGCTAGACCGACTACTCCAAGAGCACTTATCAATAAATCAATTACTAATACAGATAACATAAAGATATGTAATCAACGTTTATTGAAAAAGCAACCTTTGGGACCAAAACAGTTAGAACAATTAGCAGTGACCATGGAATAAGTTTCTTAAGCTTGGATTGGGTTTGAGAGCTAGCTTATCACTACTATGTATTGCCACATTATTTAATTTTTAATATTTTATTATTTAAAATTAATATTTATAAACAAGTGTTTGATATATTTTAAATATTTATAAAAAATTCATCTAGAACCTTAATTCTCTTCCCTTTTGGTGCCTTTTTATCCTTCTCCCTTGTTTTTATTGGTTTCAAGTGCTCCACCAGCAAGTTTTATGCACACACACACACACACACACATATATATATATATATATATATATAGAGAGAGAGAGAGAGAGAGAGAGAGATTCTCATCAAGATTCTTAACAAGATGTAGTTCTTCAGTCCACTACCAAAATGATTGTTGAAATCTTAAGAATAAAGGGAGAAGGAGACATAGGAGAGAAGAAAAAAAGGCTAAGGGATTAAAGTTTCAAGGGACTTTTTTTATAAATATATAAAATATATTTAGGAATATGTTTTGCAAATATTAATTTAAAATAACAAAATATTAGAAATTTAAATAACGTGACATTAACGTGGTAGTGGTGTGTTGATTCTCTAGTGAGTCAATTCAACAATTAATAGAAAGAGAGTTCACAACAAGAACTAAATATTAACAAAAGAAATAAAATATAAAAATTCATCACAAAATGTGCAACATTTATAGAGATCAAAAGCCTAAACTATTTAAAAAATTAAATGACAAGTCAATGATGTGGAAGTGCTAGAGTGACTCTCCATCATCCACAACTTAACACTTAACAAAGAAAAAATTAACGACAATGATTAAATCCTAACATATTAATATTTTAGAGACTAAACTTATTACAAAATTACTATATTTATAAGGATAAAAATTGTATTTAAGCCAAATTTAATTAAGGATGATGGATTGACAATGATTGTTATATATTTATAATGGAGAGAAAAAATAAGTAGTCTATTAAAAGTAAATAAAATTTTTTTGTGGTAATTTGAAAATTTGAGACAATAATCTAAGTAAAATCAATAGAAAATAAAAAATAATTGTTGTTTAAAAGTATATCAATTTAAAATATTTGATTAAGTTAAAAGAAAAATAAAGATAAAGGATTATTTTGCTTTAAAAATTTAAAATTAAAATTAAATAATTATACATTTAATTCATTACTAATATCATATTTTAAGTAAATATATAAAAAATAATTTTTTAATGTATATCCAAAAAGAAACATGTTAAGAAATCAAAGTAAAAAAACTTTTATTAAAATATGTAATATTTAATATTATTAATGCATTAAATTTTATGATATCTTATTATTTTGTTTAAACATGTTTTTGGTTCATGTAAAAATACTCCATTTGTAAAAAGTTTAATATTTTTATGTTAAAATTTAGTTCTGATTTATTTAAAATATTAAAATTTAATTTTTATCGCTAATTTCTCTGTTCAATAATGAACTGGATAATGAAGATTTAGTTTATTATTATCACATTGTTAATTTTTTAATATTTTATTATTTAAAGTTAATATTTACAAATAAATCTTAAAATACATTTGAAATATTTATAAAAAAAGTTTATTATTTTAATCCTGTGCTCTTTGAGGAGAGCCTTATAAACTAGACATTCTTGCAATTGGTAGTAAAAGTGAAGTAATTTATAAAAGTAAGGAAAAAAAATAAACAGGCAAAATAATTATTGGATCATGTGCTAATTCAAAGTAGATGTTATATTTTGCATCATTATTATTTTTATTATTCTTAGAGTAAGAATGATTTTGGGATGACTTGCTTGTTAATTCCCTAAACCTACTTGCTATATACAAAATCCTAACATTCATATGCTTATTCAGTTATCTATAATACGTAATAATGAGCTTTCATATCCTACTTTCACACACACATACTTTAGAATAAATAGAATTAATATTTTATCTATGATATTCATCGATAAAAAAAATAGTACGCACGTTAGAGTATATATAATTTCCTTTTTAAAAATATTTTTAGTTTTTAAAAATAAAACATTTTATTTTTAAAAACTAAATAATATTAAAAAAATAAAATCAAACATCTCTGAGCATGGGTTTTCCTCTGTTGTATCCAAAGACGTCACCGTCAACTCTCAAAATGGTGTTTCCCTCCGTCTCTACCTCCCTCTATACATCGCTGCCTCCTCCCACAAACTCCCCCTCCTCATCTACATCCACGTCCATGCCTTCTGCATTTGCACCCCCTCTTCAACGCTGCCTACCACCGCCACTTGAACGCCGTTGCCGCCTAAGCCAACGTTGCATTGCATCCGTCCACTATTGTCTGGCCTTTGAACACCCTCTCCCCATTTGTTACGACGACACCTAGGAAGCCATCCAATGAACCTCCTCCCATGTCGCCGACAACGACCACGCTGATCTTGGAGTGATGTTCTTGGCTGGCGACGATGCCAGCGGAAACATCACCTATAACATGGCAATGCGAGGCATTGTTGAAAAGTTTCAGATATTTGAAGCTTGAAGGAATGGTGTTGATTCACCTTTATTTCATGAATGAGAAGAAGAACGAGCTAGTGGAGCTTTTTTACCCAAGTTTTGGAGAATGACCCGAAGATCCACGTTACAAAGGATCCAAATTTTCCATGTCTTAGATGCCTGAGAGTGTTGGTTTTTCTTTTGAAGAAGGATTTTATGAGGGAAATAGGACTGAGCTATTATGAGGCGCAGAAGAATAGTGAGTGAGTGGAGGGGTGTGATTGAGATGGTGGAGTTATAAGGAGAGAAGCACGTGTTTCATTTCTTCCCCATATTTAAAATTTTATTTTTAAATATTATTTTTAAATAATATGGTAATGATGAGTTGAATTTTCTTTGTATATATCATTACTTAGCACGTAGAAGTTAATAATAAAGACTAGATTCTAATCGTTTAATAAGTTAAAAATTAAATATTAATAAAAAAAATTCAAAGACTTAGATGCTAATTTAATAAAGATAAAAACATAATTAAACCTATTATTCTTAATAAACTTATTATATATAAATATTTATTGTATGTGCATACATATATGATAAAAAAATCATATAAAAAATAATTAATCAAATATTAAAGTTATTATTAACCATAATAAAATTCAATTTAATACTTTTTTTTTTGAAAAATTACATGAGAATTATCTTGTCAACAAAATTTTACCTACATGTACAATTAAAATTAAACCCTCATCAATATACTTAAGAGGAAGATACTCATACAATTATCTACTAAATATATCGGATTTTATTTGTATAAATCTATCTAATAATCTAGTCTAGTAATAATAATAGTTGTTGGGGAGTTAGTTACTTGTTTCCACAGCAGAGAGGGGACAGAGCAAGCGGGAAAGCAACACTGACCGTTCGATAAATATGGAGCACGAGAACGCGTTGCAGTATGAGCCGTTGGATTTGGGGGGGTGAAAACGGGGAAACGAAACGAGGCTTTAAGCCTTTAAGTAGAGAAGAGAGAAGGAGCGTGCGATCTCACCCTGTGACCATTCTCTCTCTCTCGCTGTGTTAAGGTTAAGCAAAAGCGAGCGTCGAAACGATGAAAGGTGTTGATGGCGTTGTTGTTAGGGTTTGAACCACATTGCATTTGCGTGCTCCTTATAGACAACCAGGTTCTCAATTGGACTCTTCGTTAGGGTTTCGCGCTTTTTCTTTTTCTTCCATCGCCCCCATTCTCTTTCGAGATCTAGGGTTTATGCTTCCCATATTCTTTGCGCCATTTTGTTTCCTTTTCAGCGATTGTTTCAATTTTTGTGCTCGATTTGAATTTTGAGGCTTACATTGCTCACTTGGCTGTGCGCAATAACGATTTTGAGGAGTCTTGCGTTTCTTGCATTCGATTACTCGTCGCCATAAATTGATGATTGCTATTGTGCCGTGAAAGCGGAAAATACTGTTAGTCGCTTAAATATTCAACATTTTTTTGATAGAAAGCGAATTCTGAACGATATAAGTGAAATAAGTTGATAGGGTATGAGAGAGGGACACCCGTCACTGGGTTTTATGATATTTTGCTTTAAAATTTGGAGGATAAGGCTTGATTTGTGCTTCTGGGAATTGGGGTTTTTTCAGAGATTGCTGTGCGGGAGCATAACTTGTTGTTAGAGTTGATATGTGCGGTTGTTGGAATTTTATCTTATGGCACCAACTGTACCTATAGAGTTTGCTGGACAGAAGGAATCCAGAAAGTACTCTCATTCACAAATCATGGGGAAATCTAGGAAATACTCCAAAGGTAATGCGACTGGCTTTGTTCCTGATTTCCGTCATGCTGTAGAGACTATGGGTGAATCGGAAGGTTTGGGTAGCTTGGGAAGGGTTGATACAGAGTTGACAGCATCGGCAGATTCATGTGCACCAAAGAGGAAATGCCTTGGTATGAATGCTAGTGGTTATGGTAGTTTTGATGTGCCGTATCAGCATTTCTCACTGTTGAAGATGTCGAGTTTTGAGAGAAGGGATTTGAAACTGAGGTTAACTTGGGAACTTGAGCAAGTAAGGGAATTTCAGAAGAAAATAGACAGTATAAACCCAAACATTGTTGGATTGTCTCCCTCTAGTGACATAAAGAGCTGCAGTGCTGGACAGAAGAGGCCTAAGCTGGAGAGCCAGCACAAGACGCAGGAAGTATCAGTGCCACATGGTAAGAAAAGGCCCTTGCCAGGGCATAATGGTTCCAAGACAAAGAGAAGTGTGTCTGGGCGATTTGAAAATGTGAAAGCTGCTGCACCTGTGTCTTCATATGCTGCATTGATGAAGCCCTGTGAGACATTACTGAGTCGTGTAATGTCTCACCAATTTGGTTGGGTTTTTAACACTCCTGTTGATGTTGTTAAATTGAACATTCCAGATTATTTCAATGTTATCAAGCATCCAATGGATTTGGGTACTGTGAAGAGTAGAATAACTTCTGGTGAATATTTGAATCCCATGGATTTTGCTGCCGATGTGCGGTTGACTTTCTCAAATGCGATGACTTATAATCCACCTGGTAACGATGTACACATCATGGCAGACACCCTTAGCAAATTTTTTGAAACAAGATGGAAGGCCATAGGGAAAAAAATTCCTGTCATTGATTGTGTCCCATCTGAGCCTTTAAGACCTACACGGGTGGAAATGGAAATTTCTGACAGAATTCCTCCCACAAAAAAGAAGAAGTTAACACCAAATGATGCTAAAGTGAAGCCTGAGCCTGTTAAAAGAACCATGACTGTTGAGGAGAAGCATAAATTGAGTCTAGAGTTGGAGGCAATGCTTGGAGAGCTGCCTGAAATCATTGTTGATTTCTTGAGAGAGCAAAGTTATAATGCAGGGCAAACCAATGATGATGAAATTGAGATTGATATTGATGCTCTTAGTGATGATACCTTGTTCAAACTGCGGAAGCTTCTTGATGATTATATGCTGGAGAAGCAAAGATTTCAGGCGAAAGCTCGACAGTGTGAAACAGAGGTCTGTCTTTCTCTGTGTGTGTGTCTGTGTTTGCATGTATTTATGTGTGTGTGACATCCAATTGTCAAATTTATGTGATATTTTCATGATGATCCTTCACGTCAAATTTGAGATAATTTTATATTCATATGTATTTAATTGATTAGTTGATGCTGACATTTATTTTAAAAACACATGATACATCAGCTTAAAGTGGATTGATTAGTTTGTAAATTCTGTCAAGTTTAATGATTTTGATCTGGCTTATGATAACGTTCAATCTAACATTTGATTGATGAAATTTGAGGTTAAAAAAAATACATCATGGAGTGTTTTAAGAGTCTTACACAGGATAAGCAGATCGGAGGATCCCCACTATAAATTGTGTGCGCGTGCTGAACTATTATTATGTGCATGTCTATGAATCATCTAAGATGTGTATATCATTTTGACTGACAGTTTTTTACTTGCTTGATTTTTATGCAGCTCCTGAATGAATCAGGGTTCAGCAATTCATCAATGCAACCATGTAAAGGTATTTTCTATTTTCTGTTCTGAGCTTTTATGTATCCTTGTTGTATAAATAACTGACACTAATTTTGATCCTGCAAATGCAGGCAACGAACATGTTGAGGAGGATGTGGACATTGTTGGTGGGAATGATCCTCCTATTTCGAATTATCCTCCATTAGAGATTGAAAAAGATGGTACCAATAGAAATAGTAAATGCAGTAGTTCAAGTAGCTCCAGCAGTGAATCTGGCTCTTCATCCAGTGGTTCGTGTTAGTGCACACTTGACATTTTTTGTGTTTCAGTATATGTTTTTCTTTAAAGAGAATTCAGTTGGAAATGGCCACTCTGCTTGATTTGCTAATGGTTGCAAAATTAATCACTTGAAAATGAATTCTTTATGTTGCAATCGGTTATTCTTGTCTGACTCATGCAATTGTGGAACAGCAGATTCAGACTCAGGTAGTTCATCTGGTAGTGAGTTGGATGTGGCTAAAGCATCAGAACCTCTTAGTGCTACCAAGGTAATTGGGATATGGAGTATTAGATGTCATGGTGTTTTGTTAAAATGCATTTTTTCTTCTTTCACCAGTATCTTTCTTTAAAACAATTATTTATTGCAGGAAAATGTTGGATCTGGCTTGACTGAAGATCAAAACAAAGGGGATCCTGGCAATTCTGAAACTGGAAAGGGTGAGTAGCAAAGTTGATGGCTGTAATAATGTGCATTTTGTGGTTTCTTGGGATTACTTTTGACGAGGATGCCTCAGCCACTGTTTCCTTCTAGCTCATTATATATCTTTTCCTATATAGATTCAACAAATATGGGCGGCCAAGTTGAGCAGAGTTCCCAGACTAAGCATGTTGCTATTGAGACAGAAAGCCATCAAGAGGGTAAGCTTGAAACATGAAGCAATCTGTCTGCTGTTTGTTTTGGGGCATGATCTCACCCTTCGTGCTGTAACATTTTAGGGGAGAGTGCTGCACCTAAGAGGCAAGTCTCTCCCGAAAAGCTCTACCGTGCAGCTTTATTAAGGAGCCGGTTTGCTGACACCATACTTAAAGCTCAAGAGAAAGCCCTTGAAAAGGTTTGTAAAAAGGTGGGGAGTGGGGGGTTGTTAATGTGGTAGTTGAGATTTTAATTTCTCACATTAATGGAACCTGTCTATTGGGTTAAGCGGACATTTGAAAAACTTTAGAATTTGAAGTGTCTAGTTTTTGCATCTTCCCACCAATGGGGCAGTTCTTGTACTGCTAAGGTATATATCATCAAGTCTAGCAATTACCAATTTAACATCATTACCACCTTTCATGAAAGTATTGCTAACATCATTACAAGTTTCGATTAGAAATCTGCTGTGTTAACAATATCTTGATCTTAGGATGAAAAGCGGGACCCTGAAAAACTTAGGATAGAGCGGGAAGATCTTGAAAGGAGGCAGAAGGAAGGTGTGTTTTTCCTTTAAACCTTGTAATATTTGTCCTGTAACAAATATTGCTTCAGGCATCAAGATTTGACTGATATTTATATTTTTGTTTATGGTGCATTAGAGAAAGCTCGATTGCAGGCAGAGGCAAAGGCTGCAGAGGAGGCTCGGAGGAAAGCTGAAGCAGAAGCTGCAGCTGAAGCCAAAAGGAAGAGGGAACTGGAAAGAGAAGCTGCTCGTCAAGCTTTGCAAAAGGTAATATTGAAAGGAAAGCATGTTAGGATGCAAATTCAGCTTCCTTGTATGTTTTACTGAGTAGTTCTGTTTGCAGATGGAGAAAACTGTTGATATCAACGAGGGCAGTCAATTTTTGGAAGATCTAGAGATGCTGAGTGCTGTGCATGATGAACGTATGCTAAGTTTCAAAGAGGAGACAAGCCCAGATCATCCTCAAAATGGATTGGGTAGGATCAAGCTACAGGGAAATCCCTTAGAACAGCTAGGATTGTACATGAAGGCTGATGATGAGGATGAGGAAGAACTGCCTCAGAGTGGTGCTGCTGGGCCATCAAATGATGTGGAAGAAGGAGAAATTGATTGATTTTTTCCCCCTTGATTGTTTCATTATTTTGAACGAATATATAAACGGTGGTCCTGGGCACAGTTGCTGGATTTATGAACGCAGCTTTTTCCAGCTATGGAGTGCAGAGTATAGCAAAGGAGTGAAGAATGGATTTGGTTTTGCTTCTTTCTGATTAAATTTGGTTTTAACTTGGGAAATGGTTTATGAAAATGTGGATAGCAAGGTCGCAGCCCCCATTTATTGAAGAAGGGCTTAGGTATATGGATGGAAAGTTTGTATCAATCAGGATATCCAATTTTGCTTGTAAAATGGAGAACTCATTTGTAACGAGTTCTATGCCTGACCTTAAGTAGTTAGCTTCCCTCACAATGTAAAATATTTTAGAGGCAAGGTAAAATCAATTCTTTCTATTTATTTTCTTGTTCTTTTTTCTTTTTTCTGTCCTGAAGTGCCCTTTTTTCAGTGTCTAGTGGTGTGACGATTCCGTACGCCTGTTATTTTCTAAATGGTGTCAGTTTAAGCTTGGCTCTGAAACGAGTTGAATGTCTCAAATGATGCAAGCATGTGGATAATTTGCCTTCGATTTTCTTGAGTTAAAAGTTTCACTGGATTAAAATTTGAGAAAATAGTCATTTTGGCCCCCTAAGATGAAGGTTAAGGGCTTGGTTGTTTTCTCTTTTTTAAAAAAATGTTTTTTCTTTTCAAAGGTAAAAGGAAAAAAAAACTTGTTAACAATTTTTTTTATATTTTATTTTTAATAAAATAAATAATAAGTTTTGCAGGAACTTGTTTGTTTTGAAAATTTAGTTAACAAATAAGTTTTATTTTTATTTTCTTAAAAATAGTTTTTTATAATTAATTAAAATTAAAATTTTTAGAAATTAAAATTAAAACTTAAAAGACATGGCTATGTTTATCTTTTTAACTTCATTAGGATTAATTTTCTTCAAATGATATGTTGTGGTTCATGTATGGAAGTTTGATTGTTGAGATTGAAACAATGAGCTGTGGTCGAAATATGGGTTCATGCTTGAGTTTGTGGAAGGGGAACGAGGGAGATAACATCATTTTTTATGCTGTGTACGTGAAACTTAGCAAGTTACATATATATTTCAATTAGTGCAAACTGTAAAAGTCATCCTTGTTAATGAAGGACCATAAAGAATATAGGATTATAGATTACCTTAAAATGAATGTAACAAACGAAAATCTTCCCTAATATATCCACACAATATTGAAAATATTTGTACAATAATATATTTAAATATTTTGCTTCATCCGTAAATTTAAAATTGTATGGAGATGAAGATGTAAACTTCTAAAGCGTAATATTGTACATATCACAGAATGTCCTAGATTCTCATTTCATGCAAATCTAAACGGTAGTATCAGTCAACCACGGTTTTTTTTTTTTTTTCCTTTCGTAATTTATGAAGACATCATGCGTATGGCAATTTTCGTAAAACATCACAAAAAACTAGATCGCCATTGGTACACCGCCAAAATTTATGCACATTTCTCAATCCTAACTGTACATTTTACTTTAGCTACACAATAGTGTATTGTAGCATCAATCCTGAAACATGCCCTCCCCTGATATTCCAGAAGACTCAGTCCCATTAACACGAGGCTGATCTGAGAAATTATTACCAAGACTGCTCAGAATGCTGAAGTCAAAGTCATCGTCATCTTCATCCTCATCCTCATCCTCATCTTCAGAATGCTTTGTATCTTCATTGTAAACTTCTTGGTCCTGCTGTCCCTTCGACAGGGCTTCTCTTTCCATCTGTTGCTTGATGCAATCTTCGTACGACATTTCATACCAAACAGTGCCCTTGCCCACAATTCTTTTGTTATGGATATCTGCCATCCGGTCTTGCATGCTCTTCTCGGAATTCTTGGGTTCCCCCCAGTAGTCATAACGATACAGAGGACTTGTAGGATCATATTGGTCATTACCAAAATAACTAGCATCAACATACCTTCCTGGCTCTTCCAATGGTAGATCAAGAGCTTTGCGACTGCATAAAGGGGAGAAATAAAATGTAAAAATCAATGTATCATACAAGAAATTAGGTTGATAACTGTTACACAACAGTACCAGCTGATATCTCTAAGCAATGCTTCTCTTTCCTCAAATGATCTACGCCAATGCATGTAGTCATAGTCATCCATCTCATCATTGCGCCTCAACTTGGTAATTTTGTATTTCTCACCTCTTTCATTTGCTTGCTTCCTTAATTTAGTATGGAGCTTTATACCAAAAGATTACACATTAGATCCCAAAAAGAGAATAAAAAACTACCCTGCATCTCAAACTGAAGATTTTGAATAACAGGTACAGGAACTCCTGAACAATTTGAGAAAATATTAATTATAAAAAAACCAAGAGTCCATACAGTAAATTGAATTTTCAGATTAGGGTACGTTAAGCAATGATATTCTGGTCAAGGTTAAATTGAAAGGAAAACCAGCCCTAGGTATTAAATAGCGTGCTGATCTTCTTGTTCAGTTCTATCTTTTTATTTCTCTCCAGTCTTTTTCTTTTTTTTTTTTCATGCATCATCTTCATCTCTAGAATTTATTTTCTAAATTTTGGACCATTTATATGTACAGCATAATTTCTATAATTTATATTAAAGTTTAAAATAGCAGTCATCCTGCTATGCGCACACCGCTATAGCGTTTTTGGTATTAGCCACTGCTATCCGAGATTGATAACATAGAACCAGCCTTATTACCAATAAATTCATAGCCATGTTTTAAAAGCTCACATTTTGGATAACAGAAAGTAGTGGTAAAGGCAAATCTTACATTAGACTTATAAGAAAAAGGTGCAATGCCATCTAGGAAGTAGATAATTTTGATAAATAACAGGATGTAAATATGGGTATTCAGTAAAAAATTTTTTAGGTGCTTTTCATCATGTTCAACAAAATTAAAGGCATTCTTTAAAATCATAAAAATGGCACATGGGGTAGCCCCCTCTAACCAATATGCACTACCAAATACTAACAATAAAAGAGAAAGGATTTTATCAAAAAGGGAAAGCTTACTTCACGCTCTGCAAGTGCTGCCTCTAAGTCAAGCTCTTTGACACTTGTTTTCTGCCAAAGTGTTAAAACAATATGTGAATAAATCAGCAACCATATAAAAGCAATTTCATAAGTTGTACTCACCAGAATAGTTTTTGGTAGTAATGTATTCTTATAATAAGCTTTTGTATACTGAACAGCATTTTCTTCATTAAAATCCTCTTCATCATCCAACTCTGACATCTTTTTGCCTTTGTATTTATCAGGATTAATCACCATATCATCCAAAATCATTTGCTCAGCTACATTAATTTGCCACAACTGCAAAATATTGGCAGTTGGTGATGGCAATTAAAGACCATCCAACATAAAAGAATTCAAGACATGGTTGTGATAATAGAATTGTGACAACATACAATGCAAAGTATGCCAAGTCACTCATTGAAGGAGGCCACAAGTCTTCCAAGTTTCTAGTTCAGTCTTGCAAGCACACACAATGCTTTCTACATATAAAACTATTATGACACAAACCAAAAGCTGAAACTCAAGTGACAACAAGATCCTGTGGGAACTGCTTGATCCCAGAATTGAATCCTACTAGGTCACACTTTGCCTGCACTAAATTAGCATACCCTCTTCCTCCCCACATTTAGATAAGACCTCCCTAGTAGCTTATATAAACAAATGACTGGAAACTACATGCCTCTAAAATGCCAGGCAGTGGTAAAAGACAATCATACTAATGTGCTTGTAGGATGCCAAGCAGCCTAACATATTACATTTGATTCTAAACACATTCTTTCTTTCAAGGTCAAAAGCAAAAAGGTCAAAATAAAGAAGTGTGTAAGAAGTGGTATTAGTATCACAATGAAATCGTATGTTAATACTCAAAATCCCTAACTCAAAACCACTGAGGCGAGAGTAGAGTGATAGAATGACAGCATACAGAGTTGGCACTTTGAGAGGCCAGTCTCTCCAAAATACAATGATCTCACCTAATGATCTATTCTGGTTCCCCTTTCCTTAATTTACACTACAGATTTCCTACCCTACCTACCTATGTCCCCATGGTTACAGCAGTTATGACTTTTGACAGTTACAATTAGTTTGATTCACTACAGTTACAGACTTACAGCTGTTTTGCTACACTGATTTCCTAGGTAGGTAACCCCAACAGTTAGTGAAATAATTAGTTAGAAAGGTAGTTAGTAGGGGGTTGGATAATTGAAGAAATAAGGCATGTTGAATATAAATAAGATAAAGAGAGCTATCTTATCGTTTGTGAGAAACTTGAAGCCTTTGTCTTGGGAGGTGCAGTCCCTAGAAAAACTGCTGAGTGTGAGTGTTCTATTTTGTAAATTGGGGAGTTTCTCCCTGTATCAATTGGAATCAGACTTCTGATTGGAGCTGTGGGTATTGAATCTTGAAGATTATTTCAATATTTGAAGGAGAGTAGGCTTATTGCTGATTGATCTAGGTTGAGTAGTATTTTGAAGCAATGTGCAAGGAAGAGAGCTAGTGAAGACTCTTAAGAGGTGATACTTGCAATATGTGGCTAACATGGAAATGGCATAAACTGAATCCAACCTAATGGAGGCTTGTGAAGGCATTGGTCAAGAGATTCTAACCAGATTATGATTTTGATTAACTAGTGTGGATATGGGAAGAGGTGCAAATAGAACAGAAGATGAAGATAAGGTTTGAAGAGAACAGAATTAGCGGTTCAAGGGCAAGAAACAAATACAAGAAAACGACAAGAATTGGGAGAAGCTCAACAAAAGCAACTCAACAACATTTTGGACAAAGAAATAAAAAACAGAAGCAAAAGAAAGTTCCGGGATCAAGAACCACTATGGCAAAGATGACAAAGAGATGGGGCCTTTTTGGAGTTGCAAAGAGGAAGGGAAAATTTGAGGGAAGCCCTTTGTTTGGCATGACTGGAGAGCTAAGGAGTGAAACGATAACAAGCATAGAGGCTTTGGGTTTGGGTAGTAGAATCACTAGCTCTGCCAGACTTGCCTAATTCAATTTCTTTCACGAAGTAAGATGGGTCAACAACTACAACCAAATTTTGCGAGGCAAACAAGTTGCACCTACCTACATTGTTGAATTATGGGGTGTATTTGATGGCCAAGGCTACTTCAATGATGGAGATGAAAATAGGAAAGTCGTCGTTCCATAACCAATGAGAAGGGAGATGGACAAGATGGGAGGTTCATGCGACAAGTTTCTTGAACTCCCTTCAACAAAGTTTCAAACATTAAGTCCAAATAGTTAAAGAACTAATGAATTGGTACTTGAATCTCAATCCCTAAGGACTATACTTCAATTGCAATAAATTACTTGTGCCAACCTGGTACAGTGGCCAGTTTAGCAAATACCACTTAAAGCAAGTGTCATCATCAATCTTCTAAGTTCAAATTATATCTTGCATTCAGGGATTTTATGTGAATATTTTAACTGAAGCACATATCTGTACTTCATGGGAACTTGGAAGGTAGTTATTTTGTTATTACCATTGCTTACAGATTCAACTGAAAATCAACCTAAGCACATTTATTTTGATGAAACTATGGGTGGATATGAAACGGGTAGGAAAGACATTGTTCCCTTCACATTTATGCAGCCATGAATAGGGTCTTGTATAGGTTCCTTGAACAAATTAAACCCATGCACACGCAAGGGGTTTGGAACCACAGTGTATTCCAGACAAATGAATTCCAAAAGAGAAAGTTGTCATGACTCATGACCCCCAACCACCTTTGTTATGTATTAATCAATATATTCAAGAATGGAATAAAATTAAACAGAGAAGTATCTAGTGCATGAACTAAGCAGTCCATAACAATTGTTCCTGGCAACTATCTTAAAGAGATGAATTTATCAGATATACCTTTTCAACGTATGGATGGTTAGACAATAGAGATTCTTCCTGTGGCTTGTCTCCTGGATCTTTTCTAGGAACAGGAGGTCTTCCACAGTCACGCTGCAAATTTTAAAATCTCAAATCAAATTCATAACTATCACACTGAAAATGTATTTTGAAAACAAGCCACATTTGACAGTTTCAAATACAAACATGCAACTTTGGAGGGGGAGGGGGTTTGGAGTTGAACCTCAACTAATATTTATTCGTCTCCGACTCTACCGAAAAAGAACTCATGATTTTGTACAAAGTTAAACCATTGTTACCTACTCTTTCAAAAGTATCATTGTATCAACATAATTTACAAATGTTTACAAGAGATAACGTCCAATTCATCAATCCAGCCCTAATCTGCTGTATTAAAATCTAGGTTGTCAATAGTGCAATAGTGCCACAAAAGTGGCATTGCATTGTATCGCAGCAGCTGGCCACTATTCTCACATCATCGCATTGGGTTTTAGTGTCGCAGCATTGCAGCCGCTATAGCGGCAAAAATTGCAGTGTTGCACACACCAGTGTTGCAATGCAGAGGATGATCAATCATTCAAATTTGCCCTAATTTTTTAGTCTTGGTTTGGGGGTATTTTGGAGTTTTCATGTCACAATAAAATGCATTTCAAAAGGGTTCTCAATAGAAGTCACTTCGTTCCTCTTCTAATTTTTGTGCTCTCTAATCTCGGGCCCCGTATTACTATGCAACTCATCAGCCCATTGCTCTTGGATGACTTTCCAGCCACATCCTAGTATTTTCCAGTCAGCACTTGGTGTGTTCTGGTTAACCATGCTCTCTGTTCACTGATACTGCATTTTCGGTCAAGTGCCCTGTTTTCCCTTTTGTTCTCTCTCACTGTCCTGCTGGTTGTTGTTCTCTCCTTTTCCTCTCTTTTATTGCGTTTCGTTGGTTACAGACTTTCTATTTTTATTTTTCTTTTTGTCTGAGTGCTCTCCTCATTCTATTTTTTTGTTCTCTCAAGTCCGAGGGTTTTTTCATCCTGTCTCCCAAAGACCCAGACTTTATTTTGTCTAAGCTCTCTCCTTGCTATTTACTTGAATGGTTTGTTTAAGACTTGTGACTTCCTATTGTCAATTATGAATATGTCATGAATTTTGAATTTTTTTAACTTAAGCATTTATATGTATATAGTACAAATTATGAATGGAGGCTGTCCCGCTATGCACCACTGTGTGAGATTGATAACTGATTAAAATCACAAGTTTTGCAGAATCCATGATTTGTAAATAGTATCATCCAAGCATTAGCCTCTAGTCAGCAACTCAGCATGATTGTAATACCGCACCATGCGAACAGATACTTCCACTGATCCAAACCTCATGAAACTTTCTTGAATTAAATAAAATTAGTTACCGACAGATCCATAGAGAAAAAAAAGATCCATTTGAATGCTTTTATAAAATGAAAGTATGAAAGAGATAACAGCAAAGTTACTGTGAAAAGAGCTTCCATGAATGCAGAATATCTTTTCTTATGCAGCAAGATTTGGGTGGTTTGGCATAACAAGAGGGAAAGGAACAAACCCGTAATTCATCTTCGTTAGTATCTTCATCACGATGAAATATTGGTGGGGAGTCAAATCTGTTAAATCTGAAGTATAAAAATGAAACATTAAATTTAGTCCTTCAATATAATCAAATTAATAAAAAAGATTAAAATATGTACTACTAAGAATGAGTTATAGAAAGTTGAATATCACAAACACATAAATCATACATTAGATGATCTATATTTGGATCAACAAAACGAAGTTCGATAGGAAAACGGAAGCGATAAGGATCTCGCTTTGCCTGTGAAATAAAAATGTAAATAAGTGAACAGAATGGTAAAAGAAATCCATTTATTGAATAAACACAGGAATCATGGAAACTAACACTATAGTGATTATAATTCATTTGATATTCAAATTTGATCAGGAAGCAATGTATGGGTACATCATTTTGTGTACCCTCCACCCTCCCCCAAAAAGGCAGCAAGTGCACTTGAAAGAGAAATTTTACCTTGCATAATACATGTTCAGCTAAATTTTCCATTTCAAAATATGAGCAAAACAAAATGAAGAAAAAAAAGCAGTACTGACACAGACTGCAATTTGATAAGTGGTAGTATAAGCCAAAGCTTCATCTCAATCTTTGAGAGCAATAATATCAAATGAATATTTAGTGACAACTTATGGGAGTGAAATTCTAAACTAGTGACTGAAATACTAACCGTAATTTCAACAATGACGTGCATACCCACTTTTATGTGATGGCGAATCCAATACCAATCATTATTCTTTATAGGAACCCACCTACAACACATTACAGTAGATGAATCTTCCGGAAGAACACTGGCTTAAAAAAATAAAAACATCAAATAGTAACACTGAACAAGATAAAAATGCTACCTAAGCAAATCCTCAAAGTTACTGACGATAACAATGTGAGTATGATGGTAATATGGGCTACATGAAACTGAAGAAAATATATACTAATTCATGGCAGCATATAATAATGTTGACATGTCTTCAATAACCAGGGCAGCCAAACAAATGCATCTCTCTTGTATAAAAGCTTCAAATCCTTTTTTCTCTACCAAAGAACGGATCCAAAATCCAAACATTTAACTAGTCTCAAAATGTGTCTTTTATACTTGTTACTGTCTCTGGCTCTTGATGTCAATAAGAGTATTTCACTGCTACAAATGCTTATGAAATCACTTTTCCCATTTTAGAAAATTCATTTATTAGTTATTTTTGTCCCCTGCAATACTGATTATGTATGCATTAAATAACCTCAAACATTCTAAAAATGTAGCTATTCAATTAGCAAGATTATGATAGTGGAAATAATTCATTATCATCTGAGTATTACTACAGAATTTTAAACAATAAGGAAATTTACACTACACAAAAGATTTGAAGAACACTAAACAGTTATTGATAGCTACCCATCGTGTACACCACCAATGTCAACAAATGCCCCTTGATAGAGATGCAGCATTGTCACCTTCCCTAGACAAATCTGCATGGAAACATCCAAGTATATGAAATTACCTTTCAGACATTTACAAAAACTTGAATCACCATCCCAGACCTCTATTATGAATTATGATAAAGATTACAGGAAAAGAATATTTTGAATTATAAGTATGAATAAGAACAGCATGCTTCAAAATGAATAAGAAGAGCTCAACAGCTTACTTGCCCAGGATAATAAAACGGAAGCTCATACTGCATAAAAATCAACCAAAACACAAAAAGGTAAGTACTAAAACATGTTTTCATTTCATAAGCCTCAATCATAGTAAAATGAAAATACCATCACAAAAACAAAATCCTACCATTCCCTCCTTATAATCCTTGCCTCTTTTCCTTCTACCAGGGTAATAATCTTGGTCTTGCTGTCACACCCACAATCACACCAACATTAGCCACATTCCAAAAAAAGAAACCAAAAACATAACACTGCAAATTACATTAATAAGCAAAACCTTATAAGACTCCTCTTCCAATCTATCCTTATTAGCCTCCACCCACTCCTTATACTGCTTGAGAAACACCTTGTACCTATCCACGCACACATCGTCAGTTTCAGTTCTCACATCATTCGCAACCTCTTCCAAGCTCACTCTCCTCGCCTGCATCTTATGCGCCTCACGAATGAACGCCAATTCCTTCCGATCAACCTCCCAACCTCGAGGCGGCCAATCGCGCGGCGGCACGAGGCGAACCACTAGTGGCCCCGACCACTTCGTCACCAGCGGCTCCGGAATCTCTCCCTTGATCTCGAACTGCTTCGCGTAGTAATCTTCCTCCGTCAATCCCATTTCCTCCATCTTCTTCTTTCGGTACTTAGGGTTTAGCATCTTGAACGCTTCGATGGCTTCGGGAGAACGCAGAGCAACCTCTTCGCCTTCGTTGAGGCTCTTGCGTGCGAAATCGGCCTCCGGTGTGAGGATTTCTTCCCATGGAGCCCAGCCTCGCTCAATCCAGTTGCGTCTTCGAGCTTCGTCTTCGGTTTCCTTGTCTTTGGGGCCGAATGTGTCGAGGAAGGTGTCGTCGACGGGGAACTCGTCGGAGCTGAAGGCCTTGGCGACGACGGAGAGAGAGTGGTGGTGGCGGCGGAAGAGAAGTGGCGAAAGACGAGGGTGAAGGTGGGAATGCGGAGAGGAAGGGTTTAAAGGTTTAGGGAAAGTAAAGAGATAAGAGGTTTGAAGGACTTGCATGGCTGTAGCAACCCAGCTTGCTTCTCAACACAAGTCCGGTCTTTGTTCTGTTCAGACTTCAGACTACACATTGAGCGGATAATTTTTTTGTAATTTTAAAATAAATAAATAAATAAACAAAAATATATAAATATAGAATTACCAAAAAAAATTAAAAATAACGAATTGTTTCCTTCGCTCAATTTTATGCCTTCATGTTGAAACCGAGTCTGAAACTTAGACATTATTTAATATTTATGAATATTTTATTTATTTAAAATGATATATGCTTTAATATTAAAATAGTATTATATGACAATTATTAAAATCATATTTTATAAAAAAAATAGAAAAATAATTTTTCAATATTTTTTTGGTAAAAATTTTTTTTTCACTTTAAAAACATTTACAAAATATATAACAACGTAACTCAAATTTAAGTCAATTTTTAAAGAAAAAGGCTAACATAAAAATAGATAAAATTATTTTTATAAATTAAAAAATATATTTCTTTAAATTTTAGAAAAGTTAAATTAATTTTTTAAAAAATAGAAAATATTAAGGAAAATTAATAAATTTTGTCTAATAAATTTAAGGTTAATTTTAATTTATTTAACTTTTTATTTAATTTAATTTTTTATTTCTATTTTCATATAAGCTAGTTAATTATTTAATTTAAACATCGTTAAATCTCGTTCAAAATTAGTTTATTCTTTTAGTAATTATTAAAATTAACAAAAGATTTGTAAATATTACTTCCTCAATTTTATTTTATAAGAATCAAAAGATTAAATTATCATAACTAAAGAAAATAATTAAATCAATTATATTTTTTATACATATAAATTTTATTTCAAAAATATTTATGACATTAAATAGTGTAATTAGTAATTTATATATTTAATGATACTAATAAAATAAAAATAAAAAAATATTAATAATTAATACATATTAAATCTATCATTTATTTTTTATAATAAAGATGAAAAAAAATACTTCATTTCAATTTTTATAAAAAAGACAGAAGGAACTATATTACAACTAAGTTATCAAAATTTGTGTGATTTTATAAATTAAAATAAGATATTAAAGTTTGAACATTAAAAATCTTTTATTAAATCTCAATTTAAACTTTTACTATTTTAATTTTTTTTTTCAATAATTATTAAAATTGATGGAAAATTTTTCTTTTTAACATATAAATATTTTGCATGATTTTATAGGCTAAAATGAGATATTAAACTAAATTATTCTTCCTAATCTAAAATGAGATATTAAATTAAATTATTTTTCACAATCTAATTTTAAGCACTAAATCTCAATATTTTATCCTTGATCAACTCTTTTTCTTATCATGTTAATTAACATGTGATGTTTATCATAAAATTTTATTGTAATTTATAACTTTTATATTAAAAATTAAATAAGTCAAGAACACCAAATTCAATATTTATAAAAGTCATTTTTAATGAAATTTAATGCCATTATAATGAAAAATATATTAATTTGATAAAAATAAAAAAAATAAATCATGTAAAAAATAATAATGGATGAAGATAAAATTTGAAAACTAAACTTAAATATAGAAATATTAATTATGTCTAAAATAAGAGTATTAAAAAATAAACTTATTGCACACATTCTATCACTATTTCATATATTTAAATACAACTTTGACATATTTTTATAATTTGTCATTAATCTTTATAGTTTTATTACCTTTTTCAAAAAGATAAAATTATTTATTCATAAATAATTTAAAAACACTCACAAGAAAATAAATAATAATTTTCAAAGAATAATACAACAATGTTCAAATACACGTTAGAGCATGTCATTTAAAATAAATAAATAAATAATAAAAATTAAATAAAACAAAATAAATTTTTTAACCATGCCATCTTTATCATCAAAATCAAATCATTCACTCTAGGCATAGCATTTTTCTAAATTTTTGTTGTTATTTGATTCAATTGATATGCTAACACAACAATAAAAGCTTTATAATAAACTAACAAAAATAGATATTAAAAAACACCAATTGAGGTACTTCTATCATAAATGAGTCAACAACAATTTTAAAACAAAAATAAAAAGAGAAAAGACAGTATAGTTAAAAAAAAAAATTATGAGTTGACTAAGAAAGAGAAAATTGAGAGAGGGATGTGGTAGTACAAAGAAGAACTAAGTTTGAGAAAATGGAAGAAAGAAAAAGAGAAGAAGAAAAATCTCATAGAAAAGAAGAAAAAACTCATTTATAATGCATAAAAACTTTTCATAAGGTATCATCAAACATTGCTTCTTAATTTTATTGCATTTTGAGTTTGGTCTTTTGTCTTTGTCAATCTATCAAACATATTTCTTCATCCATTACCGTTACCATTCTAGGCAATGAATAACATTATTAACAAAAATAATACCATAGCCTATCAAACGAGCATCATAACTATGTATATTTTATACCAAGTTTTTATTTTCTTAATTATATTCTATTACCCACTTATGATAATTTTTTGCATTGTCAAAACGTAGAGGATCCATCCATCGAAAGTATTGATAAGATTAAGATTCCTACTATCAATGATGCATATTAGTGAATATTCTTTATTATCTTTATATAATATTTTTTTATGAGAAATATTTATGTCAATTCAATTAATTTGCTTTCACTCTATATTGAATTTTAGGTTTTAAACAGAAATATTTTGAAATCTATTAAATCATAAACAAGGAGTAGTTATTCTATTTTAGCTTATTTTCTTCTATTCTTATTATAGAATCACTATTTTGTATATCAAAAAGTGGCACAAATAACTAATATTTATCAAATTTAGGAACAAAAATGAAAATTGTTGAACTTATAGACTAAATTGGATAAGAGTGGAAATGTGGGCTTGGATTATAAAGGAAAGGCCCAAGGTGTGGAGAATGTGTGTAATGAGAAATCAAGATAAAGGGAGATAAGATGAGGTGGCATAAGTTGTAACAAAATTGCCAAATAGTAAGGAATTAAGATTTGGTATATCCAGGGGATGATTAAGAAAGAAAAAGGGATCTAGTTTTGTAGGAAAATTTTGTTATGGGCAAAGAGGCTACTGCCCTTTGAAGGAGTTGTGCTCTATGACAGTGGGATTGTATTTCCTTCTATATTTTTTTTTTACAACAAATAATATAATTATTCTGAGATCATTTCTATCATTTCTATTGTTTATTTTCTGGATTCTAACAATTTGGTCTGACTTGTTGGATATGAGATTGGAAAGAGTAGAGCCAGTGGATGCCACCAAGGAAGATGGAAGCAAAGATTGTAGCCCTGGAGACACATAAGTCATTGGACTCAAGACAGCCCTGCAAACTATACAGCTCAAGTCTAACAAAAATTATGCAAAGCTCTCGTAGAGATGTTCTCCAACACCAGTGGAATTTCAAACAAAGAAGGATCCATTAACCAAGAGATACTGCACTGCTGCGATGAACCATTGGCAAAATTCTGTCAATCAATCAAGAAAGTTGAGTTGCCAATGTTTGATAATGAAGATCCTGTAGGATGGATTGTTAAAGTAAATGTGTATTTTAAGGTCCAAGGCACCCCACCAAAGATGAAGGTGAATCTAGCCTGCGTCTGTATAAAGGGGTCTACGATTCATTTTTTTAAATCCCTTCTTGATGAACACAATTGTTTGATGTGCGAGTAATCAAGAGTGAGCTATTGGAACGCTATCGTGGCATTGGTGAGACAGATATATTTGAAAGGTTGGCTGCGATCCACCAAGATGGCAATGTTGAGGAGTATATCACGAAATTTGAACATCTCACAGCTCAGGTGCCACATTTACCCGATGATCAATACTTTGGGTACTTTGTGCATGGATTGAAGAATGGAATCAAAGGACGTGTGTAAAGTCTACGCACGTTGGGGCCTTTGCCACATTCACGAATGATGAATTTAACAAGGGCGGTCCAAATAGAATTACGAGAAAAGAAATGAGGATGGATAGGATCATGTCCTATTGAGGCATGTAGAGGTTTTGGAGTGGGCCAAGTGACTTAGGTAAGCCCGTCATATTCCTCCACTTATAGGTCGGCTCATGGGTCAGGGTTGGATTATGGCCAAATCATAGTTGTTAATAGTGCGTTATAGCGGCACTATCACTCTAGCACGACGGTCGGCCACTACTGCAACCACATCGCGGAGCATTTTTGTAGTTGCACAAGTTGCGGGAAATAGTGCCCATAACATGCAGTGTTCGTGTGTCTATCGCAATTTGGAGAAGAGAAAGAAACTAACCTAATAGGTTAGTAAAACTGTGCGTTTTGAATAAAATATATTCTGTTTTTCAAAACTCTGCTTTTTGTTTATTTTTAAGGGTAAAAATATCATTTGCACCCTTTCAAAACTTATAAATCTAATACGAATGAACTCCATCTTCCATCTTCTTCATCTCTACACCACTGCGCAGCAACAAAAGTTGCGATTTCTACCTTTCTCTCCTCTATCTAGCTTAGCCATTCAATTTCGCCGGCCAAATAAGCTTTTCTGATGTATCCTCTCTAGCATCTCCTCTCCAGTGTCTCTGTTCACCAGAGTAATCAAATTTTCCAGCCCATCTCCCCGTGTTTTTCGTTCACTGCAGCAAGCTCCTTTTTTTGTTCATGCTCTGCTAGTGTTCAAGTTCTAGTTTCTGTTCGCACTCTCCCTCCCTATTCATGATTGTATGCCATGTTTTGTGGAAGGAGATAAAGCTTTGTTTTCTTTGGTTATACTTTGTTTTTCTAGTCAAGACTTCAAGCCTTGCTTTTTTGCTCATCCTTTCTACCTTGGTATTGAAACTATGTTTTGTTGTTCATGGTTTAGATTTTTTCTTTCACTCTGTTGTTCATGCCCTCTTTTGCTGAAAGAGATTTATCTGCACACCTCTTACTTGGAAAGAAAACAACCTATGATCTTTACTGTTCTAGACTTCTAGTCCCATTCCATGGCATCTTTGTGATAAGGACAAAAGCAAGGAGCTATTGCAATTGCTACTTATGGCTTAATGAAGCTCACCAAAGAAAATATTGACATTGTTTGGCAATCGAATAGCCTTAAAGATATTAACAATAAAAAGAGTATTACACGTGACTTTTGTTTAAAAACCACAACAAGGAGAATTATAAGAGCAAAAAGACACCAAATGGGGATAAGGGGTGATGTGGGTGCTTGTAAAAAAATTCCATTAGAGATTAAGAAGAAGCTCATTGAAGCATACCAACAAAAGAAGATACAGTTGATGAATTGAAGAAAGATGAAGATGAGGAAGAAGAGGTTTAAGAAATACATCTCATTCGAGCCGAAAAAAGACCTATAAGTGAATCAATTAGTGTTAGTTTTGCTGTAAAGAAGGAAAAAAAATCTAAAAGGTCCTTTGGATTTGCTACTCATGAAGAAGCCAGAAACATTAATTAAATTGGGAAAAAATCAAAGGCAAACAAGCATCAGGATGCTTGTGACAAAGAAGCAAGGACAGTGGCAATTCAATACATTTCAAAATTTTTCTATAGAAATTCAACCCCATTTAATGTGGTGAAGTCTAAAAGCTTCAAGTTCATGGTTGAAGCAATTGAAAATTATAGTTCACACTTGAAACTACTAAACGAGATGATGAAACCTTTGGAGGTAGAACGATTGAGCTTTGGATGCTCTATTATGTCAAACAAATGGCCAGATAGGAAGAATAGGACATTGATTAATTTCTTGGTAAATTATCCATGTGGCACAATATTCGTAAAGAGTGTTGATGCTTCTTCATTTATAAAAACTAGAGAAAAATTGTTTGAGCTGTTAAATTCCTTTGTCGATGAGATGGGAGAGGAAAATGTTGTCTAAATAGTGACCGACAACGGTAATAACTATGTTTTGACTGGTAAGAACTTAAAACTTCAACTTAAGTTTTTAAGTATTATATACGATAAAAATCTATTTTTATTATTTTTATCTTATATAAATTGTTAAAATCTTGTCTTAGGCAAATATTTACAAGCAAGGAGACCACACCTATTCTGGACTCCATGTGCAACTCATTGTTTAGACTTAATGTTAAAAGATATTGGAAAGATTCCAAAAGTCAAAAGAACTATACAAAGGGATTGTTCCCTTGTAGGATTCATACACAACCACTCCTTGACTTTGAACTTGATGAGAAAGTTCACAAAAAAATGAAATTAGTTACGTATAGAGTTACTAGATTGACAACAACATTCCTTACTTTGAAAAGGTTGCAAAAACAAAAAAAACAACCTTAGAAAAATGTTCACTTCCGATGATTGGTTAAAATAAAAAAATAGCCAAAGAGACAAAGAGTAAGAAGGCAACTGACGTTGAATTAATGCCGACATTTTGGAATAAAGTCTTGTACACTTTTAAGTTGATGGGGCCTCTTATGCGTGTACTAAAGCTTGTAGACAATGAAAAAAGGCTAGCAATGGAGCATATGAAGCAATGGATAGAGCTAAGCAAGCCATTGAAAGAACCTTTAACAAAAATGAAGAGAAGTATAAGCATGTATTTGATATCATTGATAGAAGGTAGGAATATCAACTTTATCACCCACTACATGCTGTAGGTCATTTCTTAAACCCTGAATCATACTATTCCAATGCAAGTATTGAGTTTGATCCTGAAGTGACACATGGACTATATAAGTGCATTGAGAGATTGAATAACTCTAAAGAATAGGTGAATAAAATTACAATGGAGCTGACCATGTACAAAAGAGCTGATGGAATCTTCAGTTTGAATGCAGCTATAAGACAAAAGCATACTTTGGCTCCTAGTTAGTTTAAATCAAAAGAGTTTGATTTCCTTTTAATGTTGTTTGTTATTTTTTTTAATTAAATACTGTTGATTATTTTAATTGCATTATAGGTGAATGGTGGAGGAATTATGGAAATCAAGTTCCAAACTTGCAAAAGCTGTCCATTAAGGTGTTGAGCTTGACTTGTAGTTCATCGAGTTGTGAGAGAAATTAGAGTATTTTTTAACATGTATGTAACTAAGTTCTAATTAATAGCTTTTTAAAATTTATATTAATTGATTGAGAAAATATATTAACATTTTCTTAATTAATAATTAGATTTACTCTAAGAAAAGAAACAAAGTAGAAAACAAGAAATTGCAAGATTTGGTTTATATCATGTACAACCAAAATCTGCTAGATTGTTATAACAATTGTGATGTGATTAATCTCATTGTTTTGGATAATATTGACGATTGCAATGAGTGGTTAATTGGAGAAATAGGAGGAGAAAATACAGAACTTGCTGAAGATGAGTTAGTCTTTGATGATGATAATTTAACTTGGAGAGTTCTTTCTGAAGCTATTGGGGCTGATGAGTTTCTTGCTTACACTAGACAACAAACAATATTGAAGAAGAAAGCTACTACTACCTCTAGCTCTAGAAAGGGAAAGAATATTATGCGAGATGAAAAGCAAGAAATGAAAATAGATGAAGAAATTAAAGAGGAATAGGAAGAACACATCTACATAAGTAGTAGTGCAGAAAGTGACAATGACAATGAAGAGGAGGATTTTTAATTAGAGACAGAATATGATTAGATTATTAGATTAGAGTTAGGGACAAATCACTTTTAAACTTTAACTTTATCCTTAGGGGATATTTTTTGTTTAATAACACTAATGCTATATTGTTCTGCACCTTTACTTGGAATAATAATTATGTAAAATTTATTAAGTATTTATATTTAAATTTTGTGCACATAACATATATATATATATATATATATATATATATGTATACATATTACAAATTTTTAATTAGCGGTCATCCCATAATACGCTATTCTGTTATAGTATTTTAGGAGTTAGCCACTATTCGAGATTAACAACTATAGGCCAAATGATATCTTTTAGGGAAAGAAGTGCAAGAACAACATTCAAACCCAATTCCACAAGAGGCCAACTTTGTTCTACTCCTAGGGACTAGGGTGTACAACATTTGTTCTACCAAGAGCTAGCGAAGCAAAAATGGTATGCTACAAGTATGTTGGGCCTTACCATCCTAACCATCAATGCCTTGATAGACAACTACGAGTGATGCTGGTAAAGGAAGAAGAGGGAGTTGGCAGTGATGCAAATATGGTCACCATAATGGATGATGACGATGTTGTCATTGGGAAACATGGTTGTGGTGAAGGAATCAAAGCATCAGACCATGAAAGTTCAAGCCTATCTCAATGGGGTCCCTATTTTGGTATTGATTGATAGTGGTATGACTCATAATTTCATTTCTAAGTAGATGGTGCATGCAATGAGCTAGCCAGTGGCAACCACGAGGGCCCTAAACATTAGGCTTGGAGATGGTTACATAGCACAAACTCAGTGTATGTATTTGGGAGTGGATTTGGAGGATGGAACTTTGTCTTTCACTATAGATTCAGTACTGATGGATCTAGAAAGAGTTGATTTGATTTTGGGAATAACGTAGTTCGCACCTTTAGAGAGGATGATGGTAGATTAGGGTGAGTAGGTTATGCAGTTTCAATTAAATGACAAATAGGTAATGATTCAAGGAGAAGGAAGGCATGGTGGTGAGCAAATAGCCCTACAAATCTTGTTGGGTCATTGCAAAAGTGTGATAGATGGTGTACTTTGGTCGACAAGGGTGAAAGTGCACAAGGCAAACTTGAATAACCACGAGCAGGAGTTGAAAGAGGTGCTAGAAACTTTTAGTAAGATGTTCAAAGAGCCCACGGGATTGCCCCAAAGAGAAGTAAGGAGCATGCTATTAACTTGGTAGAAAGACAAGGACCATTAACTGTGAGGTCATATCATTACCCATACTATCATAAAGATAAAATTGAGAATCAAGTGAGAGAGATGTTGCAATTGGGAGTGATTAGACCAAGCCAAAGTGCGTTTTCCAAACCTTCATTTTGGTAAAAAGAAGGATACACTTGGCAAATGTGTGTAGTATCAAGCATTAAACAAGGTGATGATTTCTAATAAATTCCCTATCCCAATGATTGAAGAATGATGAGTTGTATGAGGCATAATTTTTCTGCAAGCTTGACCTCAAATTCGGGCATCACCAAGTTCGAGTCAAGGAGAGTGATATCCACAAGACAACATTTCACACACATGAAAGACACTACGAATATATGTAATGCCTTTTGGATTAATGAATACTCCATCTACATTTTAGTCATTAATGAATGAAATATTCAAACCCATGTAAAAGAGAACTATGCTGGTGTTTTTTTATGATAGATTGGTATATAGCCCAAGTTAGGAGAACCATGTCTCACATTTGTGTGAAGTATTAAAGACACTACAGAGGCATCAATTAGTGGCTAACAAAAGAAATGTTTTTTGGACAAATAGAGGTGGAGTATTTGGGGCATATAATTTCTAAGAATAGGGTGACATTTTTTAGGTGCTTCATAGTTGTGGGCACAATGGCTATCTTGGACTAAATATTGGTATAATACCAATTTTCATGCATCTACAGGGACCACTCCTTTTGAGGTGGTTTATGGAAGGAAACTTTCGTTGCTAACAAAATTTCTACCTGGGGAAGGGCGAGTGGGAGTTGTTCGAAGAGAGTTGTTAGAAAGAGATGAAGCACTCAAACAACTGAAATACCAATTACAAAGAGCTCAAGCTCGCATGAAGGATCAAGTAGATCATAAAAGGGAGGATGGGCAGTTTGAAGCAGGAGAGTGGGTCTTCCTAAAATTGAGGCCTCGTGGACAGTTGACTTTAGGAGTTAGGATTCATTCTAAATTAGCTCCTTGTTATTATGATCCCTTCAAGGTGTTGGCAAGAGTAGGAGCTATGACATACAAACTGCAATTGCATGAGTCAACAAGGATACATCCTATTTTTCATGTTTCATTACTTAAAAAAATTGTGGCTGATTACAATGTTGAGGAGATACTTCCATTGGATCTGGCATAGATCCTAAAGTTCCTATTGAGCTTGAGGCAGTGCTTGCTAAACATGCTATCAAGAAACGTGGAGCAAGTGTCAGTTAAGTGCTGATACAGTAGAATGGACAAGGTATGAAAGAGGCAACATAGGAAGAGGAGTTCAACATCAAAAGTCAATTTCTCCACTTGAGACTTGAGGACAAGTCTCATTTTGAAGAAGAGGGAATTGATAGGAGTGAAAATGTGGGCTTGAACTGTAAGGAAAGACCAAAGGTGTGGAGAGTATATGTAAAGAGAAACCAGGGTAAGGGGAGACAAGATGAGGTGACAAGAGTTGTAACAGAATTTTCAAACAATAAATAATAAATATTTGGTGTATAAAAGAATGATTAGGAGAGAAAGGAATCTAGTTTTGCAGGAAAATTTTGTTAAAGGCAAAAAGGTAATAGCCTATATAAAGCCTATATGAAGGAGTTGTGCTTTGCGGCAATGAAATTATTTTTCCTTCTATATTATATTTTTATAGCAAATAATATAATCATTCCAAAATTCTTTCGGTCATTTCTATTATTTATTTTTCAATTTTTAACAAAATTAAATAACTTTTTAATGTAACAGACCAAATTAAGTACTAATTTTAATCTTAAAACTAAATTGATTGATGGTTAACAAAAATTAAAAATTATTATTTGTTAATATTAGGAACTAAATTTATTATTATAATTTGTATACCAATTTGCTACGTTACTCTCAAGTTTAAAAAGATTCACAATTTTTTGGTGAATGAACCAACTAAATAATACCCAAGTGACATTAAAATTATCTCAAGTTTAAAGATTCATATTTTTTTTTTATGAATCAAAGTTTAGAGTGTCAACGTTCAATTGAAAGCAAACAATACTTACCAATGATTTATCAACAAAAGACCACCGCGAGCATGAACAAAGGCCAAGATTTTTTTTTTCTAAATAAGAATAGTTTTACGTAAACTCTTTCGATCAACTTATGGATTCAATACTCAAACAGTGATAGATTGTTATTATTTAATCTATAAATATGTTTATAATAAGTAAAGAATGTACCGTTTTGAAGTGCGTTTTAACATGTTATTTACACAAAATCCAAGCTCACAAATAGGCATATCTGCATAACTAGTTTAAATTTCCTCTACTAAACTTCGGTATAAAGACCCATGCAATATCAAGTCAAGGTGCTGTGGAAATAGCATTATCTACACAGTATCGACTATTTCAGGCAATAAATACATTGTGACATTTTTATCCCGAAAAAAAAGCTTGCGCACATTATACTTATCATTCATCAACTTATATATGGTAACATAATTAGATGAATTGTAATTATCTGTACATATAATTCTTACCAGGGGGGAAGGAATGGTCATTCTACAGAAACAGATCGTGTCTAGAATAATCTTAGGCTACATAATGTAAGAGTGCCTGAATTAATTCTTTGCCGTTGCTTCCAACACTCAATCAGAAAGTTTTCATTGCTTTTAACATTGAGGTAATCATCCATATCATACCTCAACCCTTTAGAATTAGCTGAGAATGACTGCTCCGGGTAATCATAAACTTCTCCAAATTTACTGTAAACCTCCTTTCCAACATATTCCTGAAGATAATCAGGGCTCCAGCTTCCACGACTGCTGACAGAATTGTTACTTGGGTCTTGTACTTTCATGATTTCCTATGGCATGAATGAATTTCAATAATCCAAGCACATGAAAGGAGAAAATAAGAAAAACACATCTGAAAATATGGATGGCTAACAATTGTTAGCATTGTTGAAAGTTTTTATAATGTCTTTCCAATCCCTTGAATTTAATCTTGCAATTAAAAAACACCTGATTGAGCAGATGTCTAGAGTTCATGGCGATGATTATATGAAGCATTCCAATTTTCCAAGAGTTGCGTTTTGGTACAAAATGAAAATAAACTTATGAAATAAATTGAGGTCAATGTCAAGACAATCATATTGTTATTCATATGGTCCATGTTACTCACACGAATAACCTAAATTTTTCAATCTCACACATTTTATTTGAAAATAATTTGACAGTTCAGTGATAACCTGAGTAGAACTTGCAGTTTTCGGAGTCAGTGTCATATGTGCCTTATTCGGGCTTGTTACAGACGCATCATTACTTGTCTCCCATTGTAGCCATGGTAATGTAACCCCATCCGTCAAAACAGGAAGAGGTCTAGGCACTGGAGGACTATTAAATGTTTCTGCTTTTATTAGTCCTCCAATTGATGAGCTTGCATCACTCCTTTCTCCATCAAGTGATGAAATATCTGTATCTTCAACATTTGAAATAAAATCCTCAATATATTTCTCAGCCTCCTCAGTCAACCGCATAGACATCCGGCTTCTGTCGTTACTTCTCTGGAGAATAAAATAAAACCAATGGAAAAAAAATGCTTAAAAACCAAAAAGATAATTCATCAAAAACAATAGACTAAAATTGGTTTAATTTATATTACAAAGAAATCATTATTAGAACACTAAGCACAATACAGACATGGACCTTCCTGGTTCTTGATGGTTTTTGTATAGGATTATCCTCCTTAGCAGGAATCAATTCTTTAACAATCTGAGAAAGTTCTCTGCCTCGCTGCTCCTCAAACACTATTTCAGCTAATAAATCTTGCTTTCGCTTTTCTGACTGTAATTTTAAACCCAGAAAAAAAAAAAGAAGGCAAACCATCTTTGTCAAACAACTTCTACCAGCATATGAAATATTTCAATGAACAAAAGAGGATAAGTTATGCAACGAGAGTGGCTTAGTCTTCCTATTGACATTCATGGAATGTTACAATGTTTGGATTGGTAGAAAAAGAAGAAATGAAATGGAACATAATGCATCGTTACTAGGTTTCAATTATTTGGATTGTTTAAAATAGGATGTAATGAAATGATGCTTGATGAAATGGATATGAATCCATCCAATAGCCCTCTTTTTCTACCTTTCCAATTGTTGGGGGGAAGCATGGGACAGAACAACTCTTTTCCATTCCACCATAAAAATATCCAAGCAAAATGATAAATTTATTCAACTTTTCTCCATTCCGTTTCATTACATTCCACTTACCATTAAGTAAAACTGTTGAGTTTACAAAAGTGAGTTTCAACAGCACACTTAAAAATGCAAGGAAAATTTTTTTTGTACAAATAGTTTAAAAGAAGAAGCAACATAGCTTACTTACAGAAGAGAAATTTTCTAGTAATTTCATGTATAGTTGAGCTTTTCAGCTAAAAGTATCATTAGAAAATAAAAATCAATGGTTTCCAAAGGTTAGTCTTCAACTTTTCTCATAAACCCAAAAATATCAATTAAAGAGGAGGTGCATTATAACATTTATGAAATCAGCCATTATTACTCAAGACTTTCATACCACTGAATTAAAAAAAATCATTCTGAAAGAAAGAATTTTTTTTATTTTCATAGTTATTAAATTATATTACCTGTTCCAGTTCAGTTTCATAGTTCCTTCTGATTGAAGAAACAGCCTGAATAGCATCAGATTTGTTTGATAACAAGCGATCAACTGCAGATAAAGTAGAGATCCTTGGTTTCACCACAGCCTAAAAGTGGAATAAGAAATTAGAAAATTGTTCAGTGAACAAGGCAGAGGTCGCAACACAGTATGCACAAGCATGACAGAGATCATATGAACAAGCAGGTTTACATCTAAACTAATTCACATTTTACATACTTGCGAAGTTTCCATGTGCCTTAATTCTTTCTGCATTGCTTTGTGCAATCCTTTATCCATGTCACTAAGTGCCACCTGAACATTTTGTAAACCAAGAATAATATTAGAAGCCAGATTCATCAAACTGAGGTAGTGCTTCTTGCCCAACTATAATTCATCAACCTTCTTCTGTGTATAAACTGTTTGAAGTTTCTCAATTCCATTTTTATTAAAGTGAGCACTTGCTCCTTCATCATCAGTGAGAACTGAAGAATGGCTCTGAAAAGCAACAGAAACAATCTCAGATTTAGCTGAAATACAAATATGTGTGATGAAGAGAGTAAGAATAAACTTAACAGCCTGGAAAAAGATGTTAATACCATCTTTCATAATGCTATGTTTGCGAGGATGAAGTTGGCCAAATTAGAGAAGAAACTATTCCATTATCTCAAAGATTTTATTAAGAGTGTAATAGAGTGGGAAGGAAAGGGAGGTCATCCCTCTCAGTCAATGGCTGTGAGCCAATTTCCATACCCTCAAATTCATGCACTCCTTGAGGTAGGCATTGAATGAATAGAAAAATAAAAGATTAATGCTAAATAGTACTAAATTCTTAACACAGACAAATACGCCCATTTTTAAACCACACCCCTTCGTGGGTGGTTATTATTCCCAATACTCACTTCTTTCATTTTTTTCAAATCTCTCTGTGGCAATTCATACAAAATAATTTGTACCAAATAGCAGTGTTGAAAATAAATAGCATAAATTACTTTTTAACCTTTATCTTCTTTTCTTGTTTTTCAGTGTGAGTTAAACTTTGACAGTTCAAAAGTTATATCAACTCTCTGTTTTATTTGTAACATCCAACCAATAGAAAATGTTACTCATTCCACTCTCCCAAACATGGTATGTGAGTTTGAATTTATGCATAATCTTAATGAAAAAACTACTACTACAAGCTTTTACAGCAAGAGATAAACAAGCTTAAATTTAACAATAGAATCTAGAGAATTATCACACTTACAGAGTAGCCATCATATGACCTCAAATCCTTCTGGCTTAGGGACTTTCTCAGCACTGGTCTTTGATTTGAAGCCACAGGCTTGTGCATTGGCTTGGCCCCAATATCAGTATTTTTCAGATTTGAACGACTTCTAGAGTTCTGAGAATGATCCAGGTCACTCTGTATCATGAAAGATATGTACATGCGGAAATATTTTAAGTTAGGTCAATCATTCAATTGGGGAGGGGTATGATAATTTTAAGTGCAAGCAAAGTGGCATGGTTGGTATTTGATGCCAAAATCAAGTATTACACAAAAGAAAATCAGTGCAACTTGAGCCAGATTTCTTACTCTTACTTTATGCATAATTTATATAAGGATTAAACTTAATAAAAAAAAATCATAAAGTTAAAAAAAAAACATATTATCAAATAAAATTTTAAGTAAACTCTTAACCCAAGCTGACAAATTCAGCAGATTAGATGTGGCAGGCCTAGGCATAACGATTTCTTGTTTAAAGAACATGGAAATTACATAACAATATCAGCCTCCCTAAAGGCAAAAGTGAATTCCTCCAAACATCAAAACTCAAAAGCAACAGTGTGACATTTTGTCACGCTAGGACCTACCATAACTAGTTATATGGTCCACCAGTTATATTCAAAGCAAATGGTCTTTCTAACACTGCAGAGTATCCGCTCTCAATAAGATCCTCTCCTGATGTAACCGGAAAGAAGATAGATCAATTTTCACAATTATTCAAAAACAAAGTCTTCACACTTTCCGAGGAGCTTAAATGACAAATTATAAAATGAATTAAAATGAATAGGGGTTCTAGCCTGTTTGTTTATTTCAGCAAATTAAGTTTATACGATTTTCAAGGAAAAAAGTAACATTGTAATGGAAATTTAGTGAAAGGAAGAAATTTTCAATTTTGCTAGAACTTCTTTTTCGAAAGCAACCAAACAGGCCGTTAGCGCAAATACTTAACTAACAGCGCCTGGTTTGGAAAGCAAATAAGGGGAGAAAATAGAGGAAAATTGCTAATTTTACAGTCCTCTCATTTTCTTCCCCTCTTAAGTCTTCACTTTACTTCCCAAATAACTTAAAAACAAAGAAAAAACACTATATTACGAAAAAAACTATCCTAACAACAAACATATTACTAAGTCAACGATTCAAGATGAACATTGAACTTTGACCGACTATGACCAACACAGAATGTCGTTTAACAGATAATTACACGACATGCATTCCTTTGAATTTAAACGAAATAGTGAAATCAAATTCAAATCTAAAAATTAGTGTAAATTAATGACATTCACTGCAATACCTCAGAATCGCTAATTTGGTACCGAACCACCGATAGCGATCTCCTTCTTCTCGAATTAGCATCGGAGAACGGTCTTCCACCGCCGCTGACACTGCTCCTTCTTTCATCGCCAACGCCAGAGCTCTTCCTCGAAACTGACCTACCTCGCCTATGCAACGCAGCAGCGCCGGCGGGAGTGGCCTCAGACTCGGAGACTCTGGAACCAAGGCGACCGCGATTGGCGGATTCGAAAAACTCGATGGCGAGATCGTCGAGGCTGATCTCAGGGAAGCCGGAGCCTCTGACGGTGTTGACGAACCTGCCTATAGGAGCGTGGCGATTGTCGTCGTCGTTGTCGTTGCGAGAAGGGAAGGAGTGGCGGGAGGGACGGCTGAGACTGCGAGAACGGCGGTGGTGGAGGGAGGAGGAGGCAGAGTCTTCGGCGGAGGAAGTGGAGGAAGCGCCTACGGGGGTTCTCTTGGTGGTGGATTTGAATGCTGCGGTGGCCATTGGAGAAGGGAAAATTCAAAAAATTCAAATGTTGAATTAACTCTAGGGTTTGGAGCGTTCAAATTCGAAGATGTGGTTGTCACTATCATTCATTGCTATTTGCTGGTGAAGAAACGTGAGTTGTGTGTGTGTGAGAGTGGAACACAGAAGAGGGAAAATTGGAGAAAAGATTGGCGGAGAGGTCCAGAAAAAGTAAAACATTTGAATATCGTAACTGCTTAATTACATCTTTTGTATGGCCGCATTTATTGTTACTTATCTTTTCTGATACTATGTATAATGAAATTGTGTTGCCAAATCAACAAAATTTCACTACAGTATTTTACATTCGATTTTTCTAACTTTGTAATTTAGGAAACGTAATAGAAAATTATATAGAGTAAAATTGTATTAACATTATAAAATACCATTATATTTTAATAAAAAATTATTATTTATCCTGTGTATCTTTAAATATCTATTAAAATTTATTTTATATTTTAAGTAATTTTATAATTTACACTGTGTAGACATTAATTTTTCAAGTGAAAATTTAATTTTAATTTAATTTCAACTTCAAAATATCTACGCTACTTTACTAAGTTTTGTCGTTGAGAAATACCCTATTTCCGTTTAGTTTAGTTTTTTTTTTTTCCCTCATTCTCTAATTTCTTATTTTATCCAATTATATGTAGGCATTCATAAATAATTAATTCTACCAAATGAGAGAGAGAGAGAAATCATAAAGTTTTCCTTATTTTTTAAAATTTTATAATATTATAGATCTAATTTTGATATATCATTATAAAATTCAATCAATTAAAATATGTTATAAATATAATTTTTATAAAAAATAATAATTTTTTAATATAGTAACCTATGATTAGATAATATTATAAAAATATATAAAAACTATCAATGTATTTAAATTAAATTCTAATACTTGTTTTGTTTATTTTTTTTACGTAAATTTTATTGATATAATTATAGAATCTTGTCATATTAAGTCAATAATTATGCAAATTAAAATTTAATAAATTAAAAATTAATAAAATATAATTTTATAATTAGTACTAACTTTTTGCTTTGGAAAATATAGTATATGTTAAATAGTTTTTAAATTTTAAAAAATTTTCTAAATTAATTTATTTAATAAAAAGTATCATAAAAGTTACATTCAACCCATGTATATTAATACATTTTATTTGGTTTTGGGTACAAATAAATACTTCAAAATTTAGTTTTTTGCAAAATATTCAATATTAAAAAGAGTTCATCGGTGAAAATAACTTATACTTAGAAGTAGCTTTAACATTTACATGATTTATAATTATTTTATTTTATATCATTTAATTATTATATCAAATTTTACATAATATTTATGAATATGTCTTCTAAAATGTTAAATGGCTTAAATTTTTCAAAACCGTGAATCAAATTGTGAGAGGGTTTGAGAACAAAAATATCAAAATGATACTTACAACAAGAGAAAAAAATGAAGCAGAAAACTTAGCAGAGAAACATATTTTAAAAATAAATAAATGAATCACTAAATTTTATTAATATAATCGGAGAATGCAATAAAAAAAAAAGTTTTGTTAATTTTAACCTTTAAAGTTAAAGATAAATAGCTAATAATAGTAAAATTTTATTATAAAATATTTATTATATTTTTATAACTTCAATACAATAAATGTATATTTTTTTATTAAAAAATTATTTATGCATATTTAACCTTAGCCCTTATAGTTGAAGTTAACAAAACATATAAAAAAATTATACTTATATTTATTAAAGTTTAATAAAATTTTATTTAATATTTTTTTACTTTACACAAACTTATCATAATTTATATAATAATATAATATCATACCCTTTTTATTACTTAAATCATTTCTGAGTTTTTATGCAATTATATAAATAAAAGAAAATAAAAATAATGTAAAACACAGGAAGGGTATCGGATAAAATTCTATTAAATCTATGAGAATGATAACGTAACTTATCCAAATAAATAAATAAAGTAGAAGAGCTTCTGTGTGAATCTAAAAAGAGGGGTACAAAAATGTAGAAAAATCACTAAAGTAGATTATTGCTTTTTATACGAAGGATAGTGGTGTGAGAAAAAGTTTAACCATATTTATAAACTTAATAATTTTTTTATATTGCACAGATATTACTAAAGTTTAAAAAATCAAATAAATAATTAAAAATTTATTATATAATTATTTTAAATTGAAAAAATTATAAAGTAAATATCATAGTTATTAATAATAAATAGAATATTTATTAAATATAATTAAATAAAAATAAAAATTTTAAAATAAAAATCAATTATAAAAGTTCAGTTTAAATAAACATTAAAATAAAAAAATGTTTAATATAAAAAATTACTTTACTTAATGAGAAAGAAAACTATTTTCTAAAAATACTTCTATTTTAAAAAATTAAAAAAAAATTCACTTAAAATTTCATACTCAAATTATATATAAATGTTAACTGTGATTTAAAAAAAAACAAAAAAGAGGTGTTTTATGCTTTTTTGTTTGATTCTCAAAACACCTATAAGAAAACATCTTATTTTTTTAAAATAATTTTCTATTTTTTAAAAAAGTTTAGAATAGTGGACAAAAAATACATTATCAATTTTTTTAAAACTAAGAACTATTTTTAAAATTAGTTACCAAACAGCTCCTACATATTTTTTTGGTTACATATTCCGTAACTTACATTTTAGTTTTCTGGATTTCTTGCTTTGTAAAACATTCTTAAAGAACATCATTACTGTTTGTCAAATACGACATTAAAATTGCAAAGGCCGTGTTTGGTATATAGAATAAGATTTAAGTATATATTATAAAATTGACTTTATTCGTATGTTTTCAGTAGTAAATGTAGTATTCGTAAATAAGAAAAAGTGATAAATGTATTATATGATAAAGCTATCTAATGCACCTAATTTTTTAATATGATTATAGAATAAACTAATTTAGCACTAAGTGGTCTAATATTATTCTTTTTTATTAAGTTGAATAAAAATGTATAGTTTAATTTTAAGTTAACCTTATCTCTTGCTACGCGTTTTCTTGTTGTCATCATTGTGTTTTACTTTATATTATTGTCACCATTTTAAATTAAGTTTTACTCTACATTCAACCCCCCAGAATGCCTATTGTAATAGGAAAGTTACCTTGAACAGAATGTTTGTTGCTTTTACATGTATATTGAAAATTTGGTGTTTTATTTTTTTTTACTTTTGTTTAAGCAAAATTTTTTTTAAAAAATATACTAATTACAGAGTAATTATATGATTATTTCAATGATATTTAAATAGAAATGTTATATCCTTGTAATATTTGTTATACATTGAAAAGTGTTTTTATTATTAATAAATAACACTTATTAGTATATGTTTAAATCACATTTTAAATATTTTGAAACATAAACTGTTCATTTAAACTTATTTCTTACCAAAATCAATCTTACAAAATTAAATTCTCAAAATTCAATCCAACACGCAATTAATCTTATTCTTTGGCTCACTGTTTTTTACGTTCAAAATTATACAATTACAAGTAACAGACGAAATATTATACAATATAAAAAGTTATACAGTGTGCACAATCTATTATCATCCCACGGTGCTTGAAATATGAAAGCCTCTTTTGCAAGATTGTGCTGTCAATTTAGTGAATCGAACAGTGAACATATTAATCACCCAACGAAAAAGTTGAACATAATTTCTTAGTACAGGGTAACAAATAACAAAAGGAATAAGAGCAGAAAGCTTGTGAACCAAATTATCTCACAGAAAAAGTAGCAAAGTAGTTGGTTAGGTGGGGTAGCTGGGGCATGTTAGAAGTTGGTAAAAGAGAGATGGATGTAATAGAAAATGAGTTCAAGAAAATCAAATAAAAAATATATGTTGTTTCGATGGATAAAATTAAGAAAAAAAGTACAAAAAAAATTTACTTTATTTATTTGGACGAATGAAAAAAGAGTAAAAAAAGGTAATTATATAAAAAATGTTTTATAACAGTAATAAAATTATTTTAACAAAAAATTTAAAGTTTTAAAATAATATTTTCTTAATTATATGGTTTTAATTATTTTTTATTTTTGTATTATTTTAAAAATTATTTTCAATCAAATATAAAAACTAAAAAATCTCATTTTTTTTCTTTGCAAAATCTCACCATTTTGTGTAATGAAATTTTTTTGATGAATCTCACAAAAAATATTCTTTTTTACTCATAAAAAAAATCAAACATATAGAAATTTTTTTCTTCACTCTTTATCCCTGCATAGTCTTTTCCTAAAACAAATAAAGTTAATGCACAGTTTTATGGATAATAGAAATAAAACAATAAAATAAGAGTTACATAAAAATAGAATAAAAAAAGTACAATAAATTATAATTTTATTTTATGTTTGGCATATATTAATTAAATATATCATGTTATTTTATATTTTCTATTATTTATTCAATTTTTTTATAAAATAAAATTTATATTATAATAAAATAAGATAAATATATATATATATAATTAACTTAAACAAATATTATATAAATTAAATTATTTGTTGTAGAAAGAATTAAAACAGATATATAATATTTTAAAATTTAATTAATTTCACTTATAAATATTAAAATTCAAAATATCATAACAAAAAATATAATTATTTAAGTTGTTAGATTTAGAAAATAAATTTGCATACAAAAAAAAATAAAAAAAAAGAATTAAAGTAAAATAAGAAAGAATTAACGAAACTTTTACACTATTTCAAACAAAAATTATATAATTTCATTTAATCTCTTAATATTTTTTCAAACTTTTAACTTTAAATATTAAATTATTATAAACACACAAAAGAAGTTTAATTTAGCATCAAAAACAAAGATTATCAGGAGTAAATTTTAAAAAATTAAATTTCATATGAATAAAAAAATTTACCTTTAAAACTATTACAATTAGAATTTTAAAAAATATTTACCTTAAAAATACTTTAAAAATTTATTTTAAATATTTAATATGTTAATACCTTCAACTGACAAAATTTATTAAAAATCAAAATATAAATACAATAACTTTTAAAACTTATTATAACAAATCATCTTATTAATTTATTTAAATTATATAATACACAAACTCACTTTAATCATCACTTATTTTAAATACTTTAGTATTTTAATGTAAACTCATCCAACGATTTCAGTTTTGAATAACAATGTAACAAAATATGAACTAAAAAACGATGAAGTTAATTGTAAACCATGAATCCATGTGTTTGGGATAACGAAAATTTTCTAAGTTAAAAATTATCTTGAAGGAAACTACATTTCAACAAGTTTTGAAGGTCAAGAAGGAGTCAAAGATAAACCTGAACATAAGAGAATATTGGAAGATCTTTGGTTTTAATTAAAAGGAACACATTTCGAGCTATTTTAAGAGATTTTTGTCACATTGTTGATTTTTCTCTAAACTGCTTGAAAGACAAGAAAATATTTCAAGACCACAAAAGTTTTGAGGAGTTTTTAAGTCACTGACACCCAAAACTACTCGAAAAATAGAACTGGCAAGAAAATATTCCAAGTCCACAAAACTGATGGTTTTTCGAGGAGTTTTGAGGAGTTTTCAAGTCCCTGACACCTAAAACTGCTCGAAAAACAGGACTAACAGGAAAATATGCTAAGTCCACAAAAAATTGATGGCTTTTCGAGGAATATTTGAGGAGTTTCCAAGTACCTGACACCCAAAACTGCTCGAACAAACTTGGCTGAGCTCCAGATTTCCTCTAGAATTGCTCGAAAAACAAGAAGTAGTCAGAAAATATTCTAAGTCCACAAATCTGGTCGAGCTCAAGAGTCCCTCCAAAATTGCTCGAAAAACAGAAATGAGCAAAGAAAATGTTCTAAGTCCACAAGACCAAGACAGACTCTCAAAACTCCAGAATGGCTCGAAAAGAGAAGTCAAAGAAGAAATTATTCTAAGGCCATAACATTAAAAGAGTTTCCTAGGTTTCTCTCAGAAATACTCGAAAGATAGGAGTATTAAAAAATCCAAAAGCGGTTACCAGTAGTTATCAACATTCACCACTACGCAAAAGAGATCATGGGCGATAGCGGTTACAGCCCCAACAAACAGCACGATCACAAGTAATCGTGGATAGTGAGCATCAACAGTTGAAGGCAGTTACTAAGAAGTGCCCGCAAAAGGAGAAAAACAGTGGTGATCTTCATGTCTATAAATATTACAAAGCATTATTTCGCAGAAGACGACTTTTTGCACCCAGACACCGCACCTAAACACTCTGAGACGCTGAAACCCTGCACCGCGCCAGACACCAGCTACAAGAAGACCTACGATGGCCGTTATTCGCCATTGTGAGGAGTCGTACGTTTATATTCCAGCACATTTATATTCCTAAATTTCCCAGCACATTTATATTCCTAAATTTCCCTTTCTGCATTTTAATTTCAGTACTTGTTGCTTGTATCTTTGTACACTCTTAGCTTCCTGTTTGTTACATTTTAATAAAAACATCTACGTTTGATTTAATTCTGCACATTTATTATTCACTATTCTTGCTTAATACTCTTTTACGCAGTTAATTTGAGCATCACGTTAACAACACACTTAAAAGAACCCAGAAAAGACCTAAATCCAGTCCAAGATTGATCTTTGGATTATTTGTTTACAAGGTCATTTTTCACCGTAAACACCATGATTCAAAGAAGAATAAAAAAACGTACAAGAAACACCGATGAAAAATGGAAAATGAACGGCGAAAACAGACACCATCGCAATCAATAAAGAGAAGTACATTTAAAGAGAAGTACATTAGCAAATATATGAGCCTAGTACATCAGAAGTAAAGATAAAATCCAAAAACTCCATCCCCTCAACAAAAGAAGCAACACCAAAAAGCCTAGAAGACCTAAAGATCATAAAAGGGTAACAAAGCTGGTTCCGGAAACCCATTTTATTGAGACTTTAACATTTTAGCAGAAACAAAGGCTCTAAATCCCAGCTAGACATAAACATACGGTACTCAAATGACAACAGGCTACATTGCATGTAGGCAATATTGCAGTATCATCTTAAAGAGAATTCTTGGCAACGTGAACAATCAGGTCAATCACGCGAGAGCTGCAAGACCAAAAGACAAGGCAGCCATTAGATCAAGCTGAATTAATAGTAAAACATGCATACTTGTCGTGATTAGATTAAGGCAAATTGACAACTTATTGAACACCTCAGGCATATTCCTGAACCACAATATCAGTAAGCAACTCGATACAGTAGTACAACACTATCTCGTGTTCAAGAAAAGGTTGAAAGTGGATTACCTGTATCCCCACTCGTTGTCATACCATGCAACAAGCTTCGCAAATTTTTCATTCAAAGCGATTCCTGCCTTTGCATCAAAAATACTTGACCTGCATAATGATAAAAAAAGAACTAAGAAAATATAATTTATGACCAAATTTGCAAACAAGGCCATTTCAAACAACTAGAAACAGGTATAGGACGAATATCAACTGAAAAAGGTAACAAAAACTGGATAGGCACCATCAGCAACCACGTGTAATCAATAGATCTGTTGGCAAAAATTTTACCTGCTATCACCAAGAAAGTCAGTAGAGACCAAATCTTCCTCAGTGTAACCAAGAATTCCCTTCAATTTTCCTTCAGACTCCTCCCTGGGAAAAACATCATTATATAAGACAATCCAATGACAGAGGACCAATCTCAAAATGTAAGCACTATAGAATAACAACAGTGTCTTGAAAAGCTGCATAAGATCCAGTATAATACTATGATATCAGTAAGAAGAGATAATTCAAGTATTCTGCCCTTACTTGATAGCTTTCTTAATATCGTCATAACTGGCTGGCTTCTCCAGCCTCACTGTGAGGTCAACAACAGAGACATCCACGGTAGGAACACGGAATGCCATTCCAGTCAATTTTCCATTCAAAGCAGGGAGAACTTTGCCAACAGCCTTCACACAAAAGTAAGGAAGGGTTATTAGGTAAAACCAGAAATCATCATCAGTAAACAATAGAACATCAATTTTGGGATAAGATGGCATAAACATCACAGATAGTAGCAAATATTCACCTTGGCAGCTCCAGTGCTGCTAGGAATGATGTTAAATGAAGCAGCTCTTCCACCTCTCCAGTCCTTGCTGGATGGCCCATCAACCGTCTTCTGGGTAGCTGATTAGCATAACAAAAAGAGAAGCCTAACTTAGCTAATAGTCTGATTAGATACGCAAGGTAACAAACCAACAATAGGCTCACCAGTGATGGAGTGAACAGTGGTCATCAAACCCTCAACAATGCCAAACCTGTCATTAATAACCTGTAAAATTGACAAACAATTAGGAGTACAAAAAAAAAGTAAAAATCAACACAAAATTCCATTGCAATGAATCCAGAAAATCGAACCTTTGCTAGTGGAGCAAGGCAGTTGGTTGTGCAGCTGGCATTGGAGATGACATCAAGCTCAGCCTTGTACTCATGTTCGTTAACACCGACGACAAACATGGGAGCATCCTTACTGGGGGCAGATATGATGACCTTCTTAGCACCACCCTGAATTAAGAAATAAAAGACACAATTATCATCTTATACCCTGCACAAAATAAAACTGCAAACACCATACAAAAATATCGATGACAAGCCACAAGTTACGACTAACAAGAAAAAACAGCTCAAATCCCGCAAACACGCATAGCATAAAAATGAGAAAACACAAATAAACACAAAAATTACAGGCATGTTGGTTTAAAAAATAGAATAAAAGTAAGTGAAAGCTATGAAAGTATAGGCATGTGACAGCAATTAGAATACGATGCATGAAACACAGAGCGCCGTAAGAAAAACGAAGCTTAAACAACGGAAATAGTTAGCAGAGAAAAGGGATAGGGAAAAAATAGAAACCTTCAAATGTGCAGCGGCCTTGTCCTTATCGGTGAAAACTCCAGTGGACTCAACGACGATCTGAGCACCAGTCTCGTGCCATGGGATCTCCTCTGGGTTCCTGAATATCAACCAAAGCTTTAACCAACACTTGCACAGTTACACGCAAGGCACAAGCAATCAAAACCAAGAGTATAAAAAGAAATGATACCTGTGTCCGAACACTGTCACTGGCTTCTCACCAAAGAGAAGAGTCTTAGAGTCCTTAACGGTCACATCGTGATGCTTCCACTGTCCGTGAACACTGTCGTATTTAAACATGTAGGTCTGTGCATACCAACACAGTGAATCAGAAGTTGAGAATCAGATCTAAGATCTAAAGCATTAAAAGTAAATAAATAAATAAATCGCCGTAACGATCTGAACACTAACCCAACTGAGAGCATAGATACTCTATTGTGCTTAGTCATAGAGATGAAAAAATAGAGATGAAAAGAATGGAAACAAAAGTAAGAGTAAGAGGTTTTCGGTACGCACCATGTAATCGGTGGTAATGAAAGGATCGTTGACGGCAACGAGTTCCACATCGTCTCTCTGCAGTGCAACTCTGGCCACCAAACGACCAATTCTTCCGAATCCTGTTTCATTCAAATAAAATAAGAAATTAAAACAAAAGGCCGAAATCAAAAAAGTAGGTAAAAATAGCTGAGCTGATCTGAAGCAGAGAAGGAAGAGAATGGTTACCGTTGATTCCGATCTTGACCTTGCCTGATCCATGCCATTATCCATTTAAGACATAAAGAAAAACGAAACAGAAGAGAAGGAAAATTCAGATCGAGAGAAAGGGAGTAGAGCAGCTAATGAAAGGGAAGAAAGATGAAAGAAGAGGGAGAGAGTGTTGACTAACCCATGACTGCAGAGAAGAGAGTGGAAGAAGGAATAGTTGAGTAGTAGGAGAAACAGATGAGAAGGGTGTGTTAGGGTTTTAAGAAGGTAGAAAAGTAAATGAGCGCAATGATAGGTAAGTGCCCGAAATGAAGTGCGTGACACCTACAGGACCGGCGTACCCCTCGTGATGCTGTGCCAAGCTGTCCGAATTCTCCTCATTTCTACTTTCACGCCACCTAATCTGCCATAAGATTTTTTATCCTTTTAAATAAATGTAAGGCTCTACTTTTTATTTTATTTGAGTTATATTATTTTATATATATATATATATATATATATATATATATAAATTATAAGTTTTTAAATTTTGGATATAAAATTAATTAAAAATTATATATTTACAATTAAAAATTCATAATTATATAACTAATTTATAAAATTAAATTATTTAACAAATTAATTATGTAACTATTTAATTTATACTAAATAACTTAAAAGAACATGTAATATTTTATAAATGCAATATTAAAATAAAATTGTTCTTATTTTGTTGATTTATTATCAATCAATTAAGTAAATAATTATATAAAAAAATTTATATATTTGAATATAAAATATTTTAAATTAAAATATATTTAATAAAATAGATAAATAGTAAATAAAAAATAATGAAATTATTGTAAATATAAATAAATAAAAAGACAATAAAATTAACATATGTATATAAAATTTTAATTGTGTGATAAGTAAATTTTTCTTTTCAAAAAAATAAAAAAAATAAAATATAATTGCAATATTATTAATTATTTTTTAAAAGTTAGATACTTTTTTAAATAGTTTTGAACAAGTTCATTTAATTTGTTATTTACTAAATAACTCAATAACTTATTGACTATAAGTTTTTAAATAAACTATAAATTACATTTATTAAACATAACCATAATCGCTTTAAATTTAACAAATTTAAGTAAATAAAATTTAAAAAACTGAAAATTATAAATAATATAACTAGCATAACTCTTAATTTGATTTCTTAAAAAAAATGCTATTTGCAACTTTCTGATTAAAATCTACAAATTTTTATTATTTTAAAATATACAAATTACAACTAAACGCTTTCTAATTATTTATACCATTCAATATTTTACTTTATAAATTAAATTCTAACCACCTACTAAGACAGAATGAAGGTGTACTAGAATTTAAGAGCAACAAAACACTCTTTCATACCATGCTTTATAGATTCAAAATTTGGATCACATTTATCACAAATATAAGAAGTAACAAAACCCTTTTCTAAATCATTTCTTGTAAGAAGTCTACCATGAGTCATTTTTAAAAGAAAATCTCTACATTTTTTTTGAGATTTGACCATTTTCAAATAATCTTAATATATTACTTTTAATATTATTTTTATTACTATCAATTAGATTGTAAGCAAAACTAAGAGTAAATGTTTCATTTAGAAAAATAAGTCAACTCACAAAATCTGAATCAACACTAAATTTAGGGAGAATAATATTGAACATCAACTCACAAAAATGATTGACACACAAAAGGTTTAAATTTACTCTAGTCCTACATACCATTTGAGGCCAAACAAATGACTATAAAGTTTATCTTATTAGAAATATCATTGTTAGAAAAAAAAATCTTCATACAATTTATTTTGATAACAAATTACTAATTTACTAAAAGTACGTACTAAAAATTTAAATTTAACTAACAATTAATTTTTATAACAAATTACTAATTTTATTTTAAAATTTTAAACTATATATAAATAAATAAAATAAATAAAAAAATTAGTAATTTATATTTTTAATTTTGTGGTGTCTAATTAATAAAAAAAATTAGGCCAAACAAATTATTTAGTTGAAATTTAAATTTATAACTACTATTTATATTATCAAAAAATTATATTTAACAACAATTGAATTTAAAATAATAAATGAATTACCTTAAAAGTTGCATGTACTCATTTAAATTAAAAATAAAAACATATTAAATAAACAGAGAAATTAAAATAATAAATATATAATTTAAAATAAAAATAAACAACATTTACTAAAATTTATTATTTAATCATTTTACACTTTTTAAAAAATATATAAGAACTATTTTTTAACAACTATTATCACATATTAGCTAAAAGAATAATTAAATGACAATTTCTACAACTCAAATTCAATTAACATGACTACAAAATTTATTTAAATAAATAACGATTAATTATTTACAAATTTTATGTTAAATAATAAATTAAAAAATTTCAATATAAATTTAACAAATATTTACTATTAATTATAATTTCATTAACATATTAATAAGTTAAATTTTAAAATTAATAGAAATTTCATAATTACAAACAAATTTCTAAATTAAAATTTTGTTGATGAAAACTAATGCAACTAAATTGCTCAAAATATATTTCACTAACTAAAAATCATACAAATAATAATGGTTAAATTGGAATTTCTCAAATAAAAAATAAAATAAATAAAAAACTCAAACACTTTGTATAAAGCAAAAGTACTATCAAAATAAGAATATAAATAGAAAAGAAAATGAAGGAAGAAAAAAGGGAAAAGAAAAGAAAAATGCAATAGGTGTTATCTACTATAAGGAGTGATATTATTCTAAAGATGTTATTTGTGATTAGGGATGAAAATAGACAAGGCAGTGATTTAGACTTAATCTATCATTCTTAATAAACAAATAAGACTTTATCTTTTCTTAAAGTCTATTTAAGTAAATAGGTTAAGTTTGAACTGTTTATATGTTAAGCCTAACAGACATGTCTGATTGTTACCATGAAATTAGGTTTTAACTTCATATAATAGGGTGCTTTATGTGTTTTGTTAATTTTTGAACCAATGTTTTAGATTTTTTTTGAACCACATGTTTGATTTAGCAACTTGCTGAAATCATAGTTCTATATTCATAATTTGTAGGCGTGGTCTTACATTTATTAGTTAGTACTAAAAGATTCACAATTGTGTATATTTACTGACTTGAGTCTATTTACTGGCCTAAGCCTAATGGCTTATTAAGAGATTTTTTTGTAGTAGACTTTGTTAACAGACTTCAGACTAAGCCGAAAGTAAGGCTTTTAATATATAACAAGCTAGGGTTAGGGTTAAGTCTAATAATTATGCTACAGACTTTGCTTGTTTAGAGTAAGGTCTTACCTAACCTGTTTTTATGCCTATTTGTGACATCTCTCATTTTGTAGGCATATATTTAAAAATCAAATTGTAAATTTATGTGAACTGGGTAGAATCTTATGCATAATACATATATAACAAGTGACAAATGCTTAGTATATATTGCATTTATAATATGTAAAATTAATTTTTTTTCCAGAAAATAAGCATTGCCCTTGACAAAGGCTATACATACCTCTTGAAAGTTAGGACAATTTTATTATATATTAGATTGTAACAATTTAAACAAAATCTAATGCGTGTGGTGATAAATTTGTTTTGTATATGCTAGATAAAATTAAATTTTACAAAATATGATAAATATTGTTGCTACAAAATCATTGAATTCTAGTGAAAAATCAATGCATTGTTTAGATTGTGGAATAAAATTGAAATAAATAAAATAGATATTATTAAAATAAAAAAAATGAAATAAATGGTTGTTATTCTTAACAATCACCCTTAACCTTTATAATCAACTTTAAAAGGTAGTTATTAGCTTCTTCTTTTTTTTTGCTATAAAACGGGGCTAAACGCCTAAACCAAACCTACAAGAGAGCCCTACTATTCCAACTACCACAAGCATCAAAACATAAAAATGGAAACAATTGGGAAGGAAATACATCAAAACAATGGAAAGGTAATGAAGCCTCTAATCTTATCTTAGTAATTTTGTCAGTACAACAATTAGCTTCTCTAAGAATATGAGCAAAACGAACAAATCTAATAGACCTGATCAATTTTCTAATATTACAAATCAAGTCAAACAGGAAGTGAGAACAGGCCCGATTTTGAGGGTAGTTTAGAGGTTCGATTGCCTAGAGCCCAAGCTTAAAAGAGAGCCAAAAGTAAAAATTGTGTCCTACTTATACTTGAAAAAAAATTTCAGCTCTTATAATTTGCAGTTAGAAAAAATAGAAAAAATAAAAAATACCTTTTAATTTCTCACATCTCACTTGCTATAAACGTTCGACTCATTGACTTCTATAAACTTAAAACTTCATTTAATTCTAAAATTTTACTATTCTTAACATTAAAGCTCATGGAGAATTTTAGTTTTCTCCAAAAAATTAAACAATTATTGAGTTTGTCAAATATGCAGATTGTTATTTAAATGTTTTAATCACTTATAGAATTTATTTTACAGTCCCGGTGATTATATCATCAACTGAAAGAAGTTTTTTAGAGTTAAAGTTAATCAAAACTTACCTAAAGTCATCAATGTCACAAGAACCGTTGAATGGTCTCAATTTTATCAATCGATAAAGAATATTTTTAAAATATTAATGTTAATGTTATCATTAATGATTTTGCATCTTAGAAAGCTTTTAGAACCCATTTTTTTATGATTTTTGTATTTTTATAGTTAATTATAACATAAAAGTTGTTTGAATGAAAAATATTTTTTTATAATTTTATTAGAAAAACTATAGCCACTTAAAAAAATATATTATTTTAATAAAATTATTAATATATGTTTTTATTTTGTTTATTATATTTGATAATTTTTTTAAAGGGCCATAATTTCCTATTTTGTCTGGGGTCTCGAAAAGGTCAAGAACAGCCCTGGATGAGAGAAGCGCTGAATTTGAAGAACTAGGGATAGAGCTTCCTTAAGGTCACTTTCTACCCAAATAGTGTGAATCTCCTTGAGAGAAACCATTTGAAGACCCAACAAGATCTCCTATAATTTTGTAGCCAAGTAGTTATTAGCTTTTATTTGTTAACATTTACTTACGTTTATAAACAAATCATAAACGAGGTTTAAACATCCAAAAGTATAAAAATATATTGGTTAACATATATAACACTTATTTTTTCCCTTTCAAAGTGTTGAGTCCAAGAGCTCCTACATAGATAGAAATCAATACTATTAAATAGAACTTTTTTTTATAGTTTTATTTTGATATGTTTTAAATTTTAAATATATTTTTTAAAATAAAATCTTCTTCTCGTGACAATATTTTTTTTTTCTCTTATAAACAAAATTGTCTTTCTCCATTTCTATATTTGTTTATCATTCCAAATTGATCTTGCCAAATACTAACATAATTTATAAGTTAAATGACTAATTTTATTTTCTTTTTTCTTGTTTTTTTTCTCGTTCGATTAGTAATGATAATTAAATACATATTTAACCTTTTTACCTCACATGTACAAGTCAATTTTCATGAAATGCAATAATGATTATTTTTATATTGTTTAAATTACTGTAAATTCTTGGTTCATCTATCTTTCTCTTCTCATAATATATTCCATTTGAATTCCCATCTTTTTTTTTCCTCCATATTGTTTTGTATAGAAAAAGGTTCTAGATTTAGATTAATTTTGTAACTATCTAACCTTATATTTAAAACTTTAAATTACTCCTAAACAGTCTTCACAAATATTTTGATGCTAAACTCTCCATCTTTATGTTTCTACTCAATATCATGTGCTACAAGAAATATATTAGTTCAAAATAATTTTCACTCTCCATTTTTTTGCACTCAAACAATATTTTGTTACTCGTATTTCACTTAATTTTAGATTTTTTTTTTTTTAACGATGATAATGATTTTATTACTCTTATCTTTTATCACTCAACTTCACATTGCAAGTTCTTAAGTTCATAACTATTTATTTAATGATTATAATAAACAAAAAAAAGAAAAGAGGTCACGTAATTAAAACTCACAAGTTTATATTTATAAGAGCAATGAAATTAAATAATATTGCAAGAAATCAAATAATAACAACACAATAAAAATAAAACTAATGAAATATTGCAACTATTGCAGAAAAGAGTACTGATCAAAGAATGTAAACACAACCAAATTGTTACTCTTTTTTTATGAATTTCTTTTCACCTTTTTGTTTCCTTTTGTTGCTTTGTTATTTTTTTTTTCATAAATTCTATTCTCTTTTTTTTATATGAACAATAACAATAGAAAAATAAGACTAACATACAACACCGCAAACTATTTTTTTTTTTAACCAAAGAAGAATAACAAACAAAGAAGAATATATAAAAGAAAAATGAAAAAAAGGATAAATAAGATCTTATTTTCAAGAGCTTAAGATCTTTAATACTAAATGGTACAAGCTTGGATAGAATTTAGAAAAATAAATAATCTTAAATACGTATAAAACTCAAAATAAAAGACTTAACCTTAATCGCGACTTGTCAAAATAACTAAAGTTATCAAAGAAAGTGTGCTTCCAACCGCAATTTGTAAGAAAAACCAACATATAAAATATTCCTCAACACTCAAATTTCATTCAAATTGATGTATCATGCGAGGTTACAATGTTTATTAATTATTGACTAAGTGCAGCCTTCTAACATCAATTCAATTTTTTATTTTTAACGGTTACAATTCAGTTATTAATACTACTTATCTTATAATTATAACTCTAAAAGATTGCCTAATAATTACATGTCATGTAACTCTTTAAAAAAGTATAAATATGACTAAGAATTTAAAAAAGAAAATTGTCTAAAAATTCTATAAAATTTTAAATAATAATAATTTAGACTTATTTATCATCATTTAAGTCCATTAATAACAATCTATTACATTGACAAATTGTGACTCAAAAATACATCTTGGACATATATATAATTTAATTAAAAATTATATTATAAAGTATACTTTATTTTTATACAATTATTTCTTTGATTTAACTATACATAAATCGATTCTATTTTAAAGTTATTGAATCTTAATTAGATTTGATGATTCGTGTCTCAAAAAATTATCTATTAGTTAAATTTTTTTGTCCCAACCCGTCTCATATACACTCCAATTTCTTTACAAAACCATTTCATACAAATAAAATCTGAAAGACAAATTATATAATTTTTTAAAAATAAACATAACTATCTATATATAATACAGTATAATCTAAATTGATAATTCTTATAATTTTAAAATAAAAATAATATCCCTTAATACAACCTGAGACATAATAATAGCTGGTTCTAGATTAAGAAGATTTTTAAATTGAGTTTCAGATACACTAATGATGAGATTTATTGAGGACCAGGCATGACCACAAGACAGTGGGCGCCCCCACGCAACCCGGTTTCTAGTTAATTCGGTGTTTCATTCGGTCGAATATCTGCAACGCTCCACCAATACCACAAGTTTCGAACCCCAAAAAGAAAAGGAAAAGGTGAGCACTTGGTTTATAAATTGAAAGCCACCTGTGTGCGAATATTGGCCTCCACTTCAACGACGTGACGGGTGCCCACTGAATCTGAACCGCTTCACTCTCTTTGTGCTTCCAAATTATGGCATGCTTTGATAGCCTCGCATTGCCACAGTGTTCACCCTATTTTTGACATACAAGGAAGAGAAAGAGAGGTTCCAAGGGATTTTGAGAAGAGAAAAGGGAGGAATAACAGCATGTTTGTTTTTTATTTTCAAATTATTTTTCTCTTTTTAGAAATAAAAGGTAATATAAATTATATTATATTTTATTTTAAAAATAGAATTTTTTTAAAAATAAAAATAAATGTACTCTAAATCTCTTACTTGTTAGTTTACTTAATATTGAAAGAAAAGATAATAGAAGATTTAATATATAAATTATACTATTTATTTTTTATATTTTTGTTTTATTTTTTAAAATATAAAAATTAAATAATTTTTTTAAAAAATAACATTTTAAAATTTTTTATGTTTTATAATTTTTAAAAAATTATCATTCTAAAATTTAATATTTTTTTAAAAAAATATTTATTTTACTATTCTAACTCTAGACCATGTTATATATTTAATTTAACAAATAAAAATATAAATGATAAACTCATTACATTAGCCACTAAAAATTTTTAAAATGAAGGATTTCGAAAAAAAATAAGGTTACAAAGGTTTTTGAGAATTTAATTTTTTTAAACTATTTTTCTCATATTTAATTAATTTTTAAATAAGAGTTAGTGATCATTAATTCTATTCTTTCCCTTTTCTCTTCTCCTTAGCATGAAATTCAAATAGAATTTGATTTTTTTTTTTGGTAAACTAAGAGAATGGCATTTTAATTTTGAAATCTTGAATTGTATTTTTAAAATATAAGGAATATGAATTAAATTTATATTTTGAAAATATTAATTGATTGAAAATATTTCCTTAAAAAATTTAACTTATTATTGTTTGTACATTTAAACTTAATTTAAATATTTTTTAATTAACAATAAAATTCTTACTCAATTACATATTTATTATTTTAAAATTCAAAATATAAATATATAATAAAAGATTATTAATGATTAAACAATAATTAATTTAATATTTCATCTTTTCTTGAATAGTTCACACGATTAGATTCTTTTTTTTTCAAGAAAATGTAAAATAGTCGTTACTATATCTTCTCACCTTAGCCGTCCTGCGAGGGTCATGAGGCTTCAGCATTTGGGAGTCATCTCTAAGGCACTTATGAGGAAGGTCTAGGTTTGATGTTCTTCGGAAGCTTGACCAGAATTCGAGTCAGGACTTAAGTTCTAAAAATTTAAGGAAATTAGAACCTTTGCTCAATGTTAACTCAATAACTAGGGACTGGGTTAATCATAAAATGAATCCTAAACCTTCTAGTGGCCCTAAGCTGAGTGATGCTACTAAAAACTCTTTTAAATTGAAATTCACATCTAAAGTTAGAAAAATAGGTAGAGAAAAGGATGGTATGTTAATACTGGATAAGTCAAAAACTCTAAGTAATAAACATGAAAATTAGGAGATTATTGATGAGAAGGAGATTAGGGATACTTTTTTGCTAATGAAACATTTTCAAAATATAATCCAGAAAAAGTCTAAGATAGGACACTTTATATAGGATCTCATAGATATTAATTTTGATATAATATGGAAAGACCAAGAGTCTCTAAAATAAACTCCAAAATAAACCTCCTAATGTTCCTTAAGCAATGAATCATGATAAAGTAAACATCTTAGATCCTAATAATTTTGATCATGTGTTGCCTTTGGTTAGTTACGGAAAGTTGTCTTAGCATCTTAAAGATGCAATTAATCCCAACTAAGAAACTCATAAATTGTCTCTTTTGGAATTGCAGGGGAATTGACAGTAAGACCTTTTATAGACTTGTTAATGACTTGATTAGAATATACAAGTTAGACTTTATTGCTCTTTTTAAACTTAGAATCAGCTTTAGCAAGGCTAACATAGTTATTAAGAAAATTAAACTAGATGGGTATGTTAAAGAATGTAATGGTTTGATGGAAAATATGGTGTTGTTAGAATACCAAAATAATTAGGGTAAGCACTATAAAAAAAAAAAAAAAACAAATACACCATTCACTTGAATATTAGTAATGGGTAATGGAATTGAGTTTTATTATCTATCTATGCTAGCTCTCAAGAGAGGTTGAGAACTGAATATTGAAAAATGTTATATGAATTCAACTCCATTGTAAATAAACTTTGGTGTCTAGTTTAGGACTTCAACTCAGTTCTCTACCAACATGAAAAATCTAGGAGTAGACCTGCCAATTTAAGTCTTATCTAGCAACTTGCTAGTTATCTGAATACCTATGACTTATAAGATTTGGGTTTAAAAGAAAAACCTTTTACTTGGCATAAAGACAGTATTAGGAAAAGAATTGACAAAGTAGTTGTCAATAACTCTTGGAGAATGTTGTTCCAGAACAACTCTTTAATCCATGTTCCTCTTCTAAAAATTAATCATGATGACATCTGACTAAAAGTTAGAGATAGGGATATTTTTGAGTCTTATAGCAAACCCTTTAAATTTTTGGTTGCTTTGATCTATCATAGTGATTTTTTTAATCAAGTTAAAAACTCTTGGGTAGCTTCTAAAACTTGGACTAAAATCATAACATGTTTTAAAAAGAAACATATTTGATTGGAGTTTTTAAAAGAAAGAGGCAATTATTGAATAAAATCAGGGATATCTTTGATAAACTAGCCTTAGGTGATAATTCTTTTCTAAGTAAACTTATAAAAACCTTGTGGATAGAGCATCAAAAGACTCTGGATCTGGAAAAAATATATTGGTCTCATCATTATAAATTCAATTGGCTAAAGTTGGGTGATAGGAATAATATTTTTTTTTCCAAAATATTGCTTTAATTCATAGGCAAATAAACATTATTAAAGCCCATAGAGATTATAAGAAAGCTAATTTAAAATTTTTCAATTTAACCTTTAGAAACTCCAAACCCTGGCTGCGAATTATTTCAAGAACATTTATTCTTATTCCTATCCAAGTAGCCGTCCCCTTATCATTATCTCCTTTTCCCCACCCCTTAAGGATTATGAGAAAGCTAATTTAAATTTTGAGTTAACTATGGCTGAAATAAAAAACTCTTTATTTAGTATATGGCACCTTAATTTCTTAGTGCAGATGGTATATATGCCTTATTTATTAAAAAATTCATGGAATTTTTTAAATCCCTTCATCTATGATTTTGTGTCTAATATCTCTAATATCCCATCTAAGGTTGTTGAGGTTAATGATATTTCTATTATCCTTCTCCCTAAAACTGAAAACCCTTATCATCTTAAAAACTTAGGCCTATTTCTTTGCGTAATTTCAGCTATAAAATTATTACTAAAATTTTAGTTAAGAAAATTAGAAGATCTTTACGTTGCTTAATTTTTGCCAATCAAACTAGCTTCATTCTAGATAAATAAGATATAGATAACACTTTAATCCTTCAAGAGTTGGTTCATTCTTTCAATAAGTTGAAAAAAATAAATGGATATATGACGATTAAGCTGGACTTAAAAAAGACTTATGATAGGTTTAGATAGTTTATTGGGAGTACCATCGAGAAAATTAGGTTTAAAATTGAATGAGTTCATTTATCAATGTGTCTCAACACCTTTTATGTCCATCATCTAGAATAGCAATAAAATTGAAATTTTCAATCCTAATAGGGGCATTAGGTAGGGTGATCCCATCTCCCCTTATCTTTTTGTTCTTTGCATAGAAAGATTAGCTCATTTAATCCAAGATAAAATTTACAATGATGACTAGATCCTCTTCTGTTTTAACAATTATAGGCCTAAAATCTCTCACCTATTTTTTTTTTTATTGATGATATAATCTTAATTGTTAAAGCATATAGGCTTAACACTGAGATGGTTATCTTTGCCTCAGTGAGTTTTGCTTTGCCTCTGGTTTGTTTATAAATAAGGAAAAATCTTTAGTTTTCTTTTCCAAAAATTGTGATTTTGTGTTATCACATGAAATTAGCCTTAAATTAGGAATTAGACACTCATCCGAGTTTGGTAAAATATTTGGGTATCGCTATTAGTCACCTCAAGCTAGCTAAGTAGGATTATTCCTTTTTAGTTGGCAATATTAGGAAAAAGCTCTCTTCCTAGGAAATGAACTCTTTATCCATGACTAAAGAATCACTCTTACTCAATCTTGTATTATGAACATTCTTTCCTATTTTTTTCAATCCATGCTCATCCCCAAATCTATGCATAATGTAATTGATAATATATGCAAAATGTTCATTTTTGGGTTCTTTAGATGACAGGAAATGCCATTTAATTGGTTAGGAAAAAGTCTGTAAATCTAAAACTTAAGGGGGAGGGAGGTATAAGCTTTAGGAAAACCCACATAGTGAATCAAGCTTATATCATAAAATTGTGCTAGAGGCTTATCACCTCCCCTATTGCCCTATGGGCTCAAGTAATTTGGAGTATATTAAATTCTCCCTTGAAAAGAACCTTAATTCTGGTATTTGTCAAAACTGCTATAATATGTGGAGTAACATTCTGTTTGTTTAGAAGTCTTTTTATAATGGGTTTGGTTCAATCCTAAGTGATGGACTGATCATTAGATTTTGGGAGGATAAGTGGGTTAATACCTAACAAAGCCTTACTTACTTTGCTATGCAATTTGTTTTTGAAATTGAGGTGAATGAACTTGTGGCTATGTTCTTTCACATTGTTGTTGAAACTAGTCTATAATTAAGACCATGCTTCCTGAATCTATATGCGACTTAATTACTCAAATTAATCCCCCTATTCTTGTAGGGGGCAAGAATTATTTTTCTAGAAATTTATTGGTAATAGAGTTTTTTATATTAAATCTACTTATAAACTTATATCTCTTCTAAGCATCAGGTTCTGCATCAAAATATCTTTAACCTTGTTTGGAGTTGGACAAGTCCCTCCAAAATCAATGTTTTCTTATGGAAAATAGCTCATGAAAGACTCCTTACTAATGATGAAAGGTGTAATCATGGAATGACTAACTCTTTTATTTGTTCTAAGTGTTAAGAAGCTGCTGAAATTGTAATTCATGTCTTCAAGGACTGTTGGGTTGCTAAGCAGATTTGAAACTAGTTGATTTTTCCTAAAAATTGGTCATTATTCTTCAGTAAAGGATTGACAATTTGGCTGATATTTAATTTGTCAAAAACTAGCTTTTCTTTATATCCTCATTGGGATTTATTGTTTGGACTTTGTGGAATAAAAGGAATAATAAGATTTTTCATAACTCTCTTTTTAACAATGAGTCTCTATTTCAGAAAACAAAATTTGATTTTGATTTTTTCATTTTTTATGGTATGTCTAATCAAAAGGTGGGAATTGGATGGCTGGGGGCTAAGAGTTTAACCAAATAGCAACCCTTTATGAATTTGTAACTCAAGCTAAAATGTTGATGGAGTTGCTTCTAAGTTGCTGGAATCACTAGCTGTGGAGGTCTTATTAAGGATAATAATGGCAGACTCGTTGCTGGATTCTATAATACTTTAGACCTGTGTTTCTCCTCGCTGCAAATCTTTGAGAATTTTAGAAAGCTAAAACTTGTAATTTTTAAAAGACCTAACTAATATGAATTGAATGTAATTTTATGAGGCTATTTACTTAGTTATTAACTATCTGAGTTGTAATTACTTTCTTTTCTTTGTAATTAGTGAAATTAGGAAGTTATTAAGATAAATTAAGTTATCTAATTTAACTATATTCTTAAAGAAGTAATTCAGAGTGCAAACTAATCAGTTAAAATTAAGGTTTAAGTGTAAAATATTTTTTCTTTATTTTAAGAAGATACATTCTTCATTATTATTTTTTTAAGACTGAGTTCCTTCAATATTTGGATTCCTAAATCTATAATTTAGTTTTTGTTTGTTTTTAAACTTTTAAGTGCAGTTTATTAAAAAAAGATTGATTCAAGTATTATATACTCAAACTATGTTAAATAATGTCTCAAAATTAAAATTTCTGTTTAAAAAATTACTAAAAAAAAGTTAGTCTCATTATATTATAAATGTTTTAAAATTGAAAAAAATAACTTTTAATAATTAATAGTTGTAGTTTTTAAAAAATTATTCTTAACAAATACTGAAACGTCTAAATACACAGAATTGTCACACGCTTATGCCGCTAGACACATTGATTTCTCTCTTTTTTTTTTTTTTTTTTTTTGTCTTTCCGCGATAAAAATGCAAAACCTCGGATTCTACGATATAGACATGGAGGATATCGTGGATAAGATAAGGCATAAGGCTCGTAATTTTAAATCCTTTCACGTCCATTTTAATTTAAATGTTGACCTTCTTTAATTTCAAAGTTACTTTTGTCATCATTCTCAAATAAATATTTGTTAATAAAAATCTGATTTTTAATATTTACAATATATGTTGTCTCGGTTAATAATATTTTCAAATTAGAAACATAAACAAATATATCTTATTCATTAGGAGAAATCAAATTATATTCAGCGTGAAATATATAAAAGCTTTCAAATTATTTAATAATTGTAATTAAATAATTTATCTTAAATTTAATTGTTAAATTAAAAGTTTATACGATATAAAATATGCATGTAAAAGTTTAAATTAATTTAAAATTATTTATTACCTTGTTTGTGTAAATAAAAGTTCAAAAATTTAAAAATTAAATTTTAATTAAAATATAAAATTTTAAAGTTTTCTTATTCAAATTTAAAATATCATATGATGAAAACTTATTTTTATTAAATTTTTGTAAAATTATAATAATATTTTATATCATAAATCTAAGATTAGTTCCCCGAAAATTCATATAAAGATAACAATTTAAAGGTTTTAATAAAACTAAAATTAATAAAAGATTAAATTTATTTGATTTTAAAGAAAAAAGTTTAATTAATTAAAAATAAGAAACTAAAAATATATAATATAAACTATTAAGACTAAAATATAAAAATGTTGATTAAGTTTACGTAATTAATAGTAATAAAAATTGATTAAAAATATTTATCATATTTTTATAATTTTAATATAATAAAAATATTTCTTAATAAAATTATATAATTTTTAAATACTGAAATTTAACTATAAAGACAGAAATTAATAAAAACTCAAAATATAATTAACCTTAATCTTTATTTTTGGGCCTTGCATTTATGTTTAAAAAGAAAAGAAAAGACATGGATATCTGTTGGCGTGAGGCAAAGAAAAGAAAAATCGTAGCGCACAATCCTTGGCACAGCATCACGGGTCATACGCCGGTCCTGTAGGTGTCATCCACTTCCCACTTTGGGCAGCTACCAATATTTTCGGTCTATTATTCCTCTACCTTATTAAAACCCTATCTCACCCCACTCTCTCTCAACTTCTGCTACCCACTTTCCATTTCCTACTACTGCACTCTCTTTTCTGCAGGCAAGTCATGGGTAAGTACCCTACTCTCTCTACCTTTTTCCTTTTCATTTACACCGCTACTCAATTTCTCCCCATCTCTTTTTTTGTTCTCTTCTGATTTATTCTATTCTTTTTCTTTATGTCTTAAATGGATAATGGCATGGATCAGGCAAGGTCAAGATCGGAATCAACGGTAACCATTCTCTTCCTTCTCTGCTTCAGATCAGCTCAGCTATTTTTACCTACTTTTTTGATTTCGGCCTTTTGTTTTAATTTCTTATTTTATTTGAATGAAACAGGGTTCGGAAGAATTGGTCGTTTGGTGGCCAGAGTTGCACTGCAGAGAGACGATGTGGAACTCGTTGCCGTCAACGATCCTTTCATTACCACCGATTACATGGTGCGTACCGAAAACCTCTTACTCTTACTTTTGTTTCCATTCTTTTCATCTCTATTTTTTCATCTCTATGACTAAGCACAATAGAGTATCTATGCTCTCAGTTGGGTTAGTGTTCAGATCGTTACGGCGATTTATTTATTTATTTACTTTTAATGCTTTAGATCTTAGATCTGATTCTCAACTTCTGATTCACTGTGTTGGTATGCACAGACCTACATGTTTAAATACGACAGTGTTCACGGACAGTGGAAGCATCACGATGTGACCGTTAAGGACTCTAAGACTCTTCTCTTTGGTGAGAAGCCAGTGACAGTGTTCGGACACAGGTATCATTTCTTTTTATACTCTTGGTTTTGATTGCTTGTGCCTTGCGTGTAACTGTGCAAGTGTTGGTTAAAGCTTTGGTTGATATTCAGGAACCCAGAGGAGATCCCATGGCACGAGACTGGTGCTCAGATCGTCGTTGAGTCCACTGGAGTTTTCACCGATAAGGACAAGGCCGCTGCACATTTGAAGGTTTCTATTTTTTCCCTATCCCTTTTCTCTGCTAACTATTTCCGTTGTTTAAGCTTCGTTTTTCTTACGGCGCTCTGTGTTTCATGCATCGTATTCTAATTGCTGTCACATGCCTATACTTTCATAGCTTTCACTTACTTTTATTCTATTTTTTAAACCAACATGCCTGTAATTTTTGTGTTTATTTGTGTTTTCTCATTTTTATGCCATGCGTGTTTGCGGGATTTGAGCTGTTTTTTCTTGTTAGTCGTAACTTGTGGCTTGTCATCGATATTTTTGTATGGTGTTTGCAGTTTTATTTTGTGCAGGGTATAAGATGATAATTGTGTCTTTTATTTCTTAATTCAGGGTGGTGCTAAGAAGGTCATCATATCTGCCCCCAGTAAGGATGCTCCCATGTTTGTCGTCGGTGTTAACGAACATGAGTACAAGGCTGAGCTTGATGTCATCTCCAATGCCAGCTGCACAACCAACTGCCTTGCTCCACTAGCAAAGGTTCGATTTTCTGGATTCATTGCAATGGAATTTTGTGTTGATTTTTACTTTTTTTTTGTACTCCTAATTGTTTGTCAATTTTACAGGTTATTAATGACAGGTTTGGCATTGTTGAGGGTTTGATGACCACTGTTCACTCCATCACTGGTGAGCCTATTGTTGGTTTGTTACCTTGCGTATCTAATCAGACTATTAGCTAAGTTAGGCTTCTCTTTTTGTTATGCTAATCAGCTACCCAGAAGACGGTTGATGGGCCATCCAGCAAGGACTGGAGAGGTGGAAGAGCTGCTTCATTTAACATCATTCCTAGCAGCACTGGAGCTGCCAAGGTGAATATTTGCTACTATCTGTGATGTTTATGCCATCTTATCCCAAAATTGATGTTCTATTGTTTACTGATGATGATTTCTGGTTTTACCTAATAACCCTTCCTTACTTTTGTGTGAAGGCTGTTGGCAAAGTTCTCCCTGCTTTGAATGGAAAATTGACTGGAATGGCATTCCGTGTTCCTACCGTGGATGTCTCTGTTGTTGACCTCACAGTGAGGCTGGAGAAGCCAGCCAGTTATGACGATATTAAGAAAGCTATCAAGTAAGGGCAGAATACTTGAATTATCTCTTCTTACTGATATCATAGTATTATACTGGATCTTATGCAGCTTTTCAAGACACTGTTGTTATTCTATAGTGCTTACATTTTGAGATTGGTCCTCTGTCATTGGATTGTCTTATATAATGATGTTTTTCCCAGGGAGGAGTCTGAAGGAAAATTGAAGGGAATTCTTGGTTACACTGAGGAAGATTTGGTCTCTACTGACTTTCTTGGTGATAGCAGGTAAAAATTTTGCCAACAGATCTATTGATTACACGCGGTTGCTGATGGTGCCTATCCAGTTTTTGTTACCTTTTTCAGTTGATATTCGTCCTATACCTGTTTCTAGTTGTTTGAAATGGCCTTGTTTGCAAATTTGGTCATAAATTATATTTTCTTAGTTCTTTTTTTATCATTATGCAGGTCAAGTATTTTTGATGCAAAGGCAGGAATCGCTTTGAATGAAAAATTTGCGAAGCTTGTTGCATGGTATGACAACGAGTGGGGATACAGGTAATCCACTTTCAACCTTTTCTTGAACACGTGATAGTGTTGTACTACTGTATCGAGTTGCTTACTGATATTGTGGTTCAGGAATATGCCTGAGGTGTTCAATAAGTTGTCAATTTGCCTTAATCTAATCACGACAAGTATGCATGTTTTACTATTAATTCAGCTTGATCTAATGGCTGCCTTGTCTTTTGGTCTTGCAGCTCTCGCGTGATTGACCTGATTGTTCACGTTGCCAAGAATTCTCTTTAAGGTGGTACAGCAAAGTAACATGTTTACATGAGTATCATGTGTTTATGTCTAGCTGCAATTTATTGTCTTGCCCGGGTAAGATGAGAAGTCTGAATAAATCGGTCTCCGGAACCAGTGTTTTTGTCCTGTTAGGAGCATTAGCTCTTCTTGGTGTTGCCTCTTTTGTCGAGGTGATGGAGTTTTTGGATTTTAATATACTTGCTGATGTACCTGGCTTGTATACTTGCTAATATACTTGTCTTTATTGATTGTGATAGTGGATACTTTCGCCGTCCTATATTTTTCTTCGGTGGTTCTAGTATCATATATGCTTTGAATCATTGATTCGTGGTTTAGATATTTTTCTGCACTTTAGTCTATATTTAGAATTAATATTTCTGTCATTGTTATTCAAGACTCATGTTTCGGATGAGTTTTAATCAGTTGATATTAAAATACTCAGTAATTAAAATATTGATGAAAAATGTTATTTTTCCATATAATTCAATATAAACCTGACGAGACATTCTTTCAGTCCGTTCGGCTGTGGCAAAAATTCAAGTTGCGACGATCGAAACATTAGTTTACATTGACCTTTTTTCCTTTACACTTCGAATTATTTTCCGTATTGACCCTCTTCCCATGTTCAGCTTTACTTTTGTGTGTGGGGATCGTCAAAACCCCATGTTATCTCACTTTGTGTTCTACATCTCTGCTCTTCCCGGTTTAACCGTGAATATCACTTTATTTTATTGAAGCTTGTCACACCAGAAATTGCCAGAATAACCTTAACATCTTACCCATTGCATGAACCTCCATGAATCTTTAAGAATTTCAAATATCTACTCTTTTCACTTCCTGCTTTGTTCGTATCCCAAATTAATGCCCTCTACCTATTGGTTAAATTTAGGGAAAATTGAAAGCTAATAAGGTATTTGGGATGTGTGAAATGAAACGGCATTTTTAAAGACTATTATTCACGTAAATTTAATAAAATATCGATTTCTTCAGCATTTAATAGGCTTTTTTGGGATGCTACCCCTAGAATTTAATTTTTATTGACTGAACTAATTGCAGAAAGTGCAAGAATACGGCGAGTAAGAGGACTAGTTTCAAAGCCGTGGTTAAATCACTATAGACAGCTGCTTCCTCTCTTTTGTTATGAAACTGGAACTATTCCTATCAGACAAAGAAGTCAAAGTTGCTAAATGTCCTCTTTGTCTGGCGATGGAGAAAAGTCTGTAGACGCTTAAATCTGTTAGCAAACTTCTTTTATGGTGCTTTGTCATATAGGTCTACTGCTGATGTTTGACAATAGGAGAGGCAACTGTGCATTGGAGGTGGGGTATTTTCACATGTTTGTGGCGTTAGAGTAATCTCTTGGTTATAAAATTGGGGATGGGTAGTCACCTGAAAAAAATGGTGTTAGGTTTTCAACTAATTTTACATATTGCACGTGTGCGAGGTAATGATGGATACTATTTTCAATAAAAGAAGTTGAAGCTCCTAACTATCTTCTTTGTTTGGTGAAGAAAAATATGCAGATAGTCAAGTTAGATATGTTTGTAAACCTACTTATGTAATGTTGATATTGGGATACATCGTATGTAACTTAAACCAATATCATCATCATAGTAAAAACAACGACCAAGGAACCTATATATCTTAAAATGAAGTAAAGAAGTATTAAGATTTTTTGTGAGCCAGATATATGATATAGGTTAGCTTCCACAACTACATCTTTTTGTTAGAGACAAGAATAAAAAAGTTGACATCTTTTCACTTACTTTCCTCGCAGCGTACCATGGAATTACAATGTAAATCATAAGATATGGGGTTGTTAAGTAAATTAGCTAAAATCTTATACCTCATGAGTAGTTGATTAAATTAGATTTGCTTGGTGAAATTAATGGAAATGTATTAAATATCTAAAAATATATAATATTATATTAATATAATATTAAAATTAAATAAGAGTAATTTAAGTTGTGTATTTATATGTAATAAAAAGGAAGGGTAAAATTGGACCAAAATTATTGATAATTATAAGCTATAGGTTTAATGGTACTTAGAGGAAGTTTTTTGAAAGTTCACTTTCAAAAGCAACAAGCTCGAATTAGAACACACATTGACATCAAGAGCTTTACTAGAATTTTCTCTTTTTGAGTGGTCTACCTGAGTTTCTATCTTAGAAACACTACCTACCTTTGAAGTCTTGTTCTTGTGAGTTCATGGAGGTAGTCAATAGGGTTTCAATAAAGGAATAAGAGATGGTGGTGAAGAGTATAATTAAAGTGAAGATGGAGGAAGATTGCAAGGAGTATAAAAAGAATGCAGTTCTTTCATATGCTAGCAATATGAAGGATGTTCATCAGGCCCTAAATGCTTCGAAGCAAGTAATATCTAAACACCCTAGCAATTATCTGGTAGGTTGTTCACTCTCATAAAAAAAAGTAACCTATAGGTATGAATTTGCTCTAAAAAATTATGATATTATCCACTCGATTTGGGAGATTTCAATATTAAAAAAGATAGAGGATGAGTTTTGAAAATTTAATCAAACTCCTAATCTTTCTCTAGAGATTAAAGTAGATATTGGAAATTATGAAGGCTGGTATTATTTATGGATCAACCTTTAAGGTTAAACTATTAGGCAAATGAGTTACTCTCAAGTATATAGGAAATAAATTGAGAAGTTTATGGGATCAAACCAGAGATGTTAAGGTCCTTGATCTTGTGAATATTTCTTTCTAGTTAAATTTGATGATCTAGAAGATCATTTTCTTAGTTGACTAATCTGAAATTTGGATTCAGATTCTGATGTATAAAGAATGAAACATAGAAGTTTCAATTTCAGACTCCAATTTTGGGCATGCAGTCTTCCACCTGCATATCAACAAGATCCATTGAGACAGTATGTGAGAGTGCATAATGAAACATATCATAAGGGAAGCCTTTAGAAACATCAATTAATCTCTACTTTCCTGTGTCCACTAGCTCATATCAGCATCACACTGCATTCTACATACTTTGTGGTGGTTTTAAGTATAGACATACCACTCACCATAATATGTCATTTTTGCTTAAAATAAATGAAAAAGTATAAGTTTGGTTATTTGACGACAAAATAAATCACAAGAAAGGAGTAAATGTTTTCCATAATATACAAATATGTTTAAAACAAAAAGGTAATGATTTCAATATAAAATTTATTAGAATCATCATCTTTGACCTATAAAACATAGGAGTCTTCTTTTAATGTGTCATATGCTATCGACATAAATAAATCAAGATACATAAATTGCCAATCACCATCAAGTGGATTGCTATACTTATTATAAAATCATTACGCTACACTAATAGTCCCTTTACTAAAGTAAATGAAACTGAAAATATTGACATTAGTATACAATGCTGCAAGCGAATCGCAGTTATGAGCAGACCAATCTTCGCTGTTGTAAGCCAATTCTTGTTAGAGATTTAGGGTTTACAAGAAGAGTAAAGAAGAAAACAAAATTTCGTTAGTTGAACTCCAGTTTTCATTGATTAGATATAATTCATATCTATATTTTTTTTTCCCTATTGATTGGGTATTTGGTTCCTTACAAAATTTGGATTTTTAAATCCAGTAGTTAGCCTAAGTTACGGATTGGGCTTTCATATGCAGATCTGTAATCATCTATCCGTCTTTAGCCCTAATCAACCAAAGGCACTCCAAAGCTTCCTTTGTATCAACTTTTGAATAATCGGGAGGTTTGGGCTCAATGATTTCAAAATTTTCCATCCAAAGTTAGAGATTTGCCTTGAATAGTAACAAATATAAATTGTTGTGAAGAGGCATCCAAAGAAACTTATTTTTAAGACCATAATATAATTATAAGAGAAACATCTTATAAATACTATTAGTGAAATACTTTTTAAGATTGTTAAACAAGATAATGTACTATATTTATACAAAGTTTTTCAATCATTAAAATCATAATAAACTTTTCGATCTTTAACACTAGGTATGAACATAGCTAAAAGGCGACAACATTTTTCTTATAAAGAACACAACTTTATTAATAAATTATCAGATTCTAACAACAATAAGAAAATTACGAAGATTACAAATCTAATGGATCCAAAGCATTATGTAATAAAATATTCTAAAGTATTTGATTAATTTATTAATTTTTGTTTACGAGTAAGATATGTTGAGATTAGTGTCAAATTTAGATAATTATATAATTTGGTAAATTTTTATAAACTATATAATCAGTTTATTAAATTATTAGTTTAAAAGTTCTTATTATAAAAAGTAATTTTATAAAAATAATAATAAATACTTCATCAAATTACTTTATTTTAATTTGTAATATATTCTTAAAATATTAAAAAAATTTATTTTTTGAAAATAAATATCTAAATTATAAAAAATTGATATATTAATCGTGACAATAATACAAGATTCAATGATTAAATTTATTAATCTCATTTTTCATAAATAATTATTAAATAATGTAAATTTTTAAGTTTATTAATCGATCTCAATAAATCCTGACTTATTATTATTATTATTAAGTAAATTTACAGTACTCTAAAAAATGAAGAAGTATTATATCTTTTTATATACATGAAATAATTATAATATTTAATTTTAGTGATAGGGTTAGTAGTGTATTCAGAAAAAATATAAATATCTTTTAATATCTTTTAATATCTTAATATAATCTAGAAAGTATTCTATATACTCTCAAATTTAAGAGTACTGTAGCAAACATCTATTATTATCGGTACAGAGTGAGATAAGTGTATTAACATGTTAAACTTCCCCTAAGTTCTCGGGGTTTGGAACAGTGTTATTCTGTTATTCAGCAATCAATTGTTATCGATTTAAAGGCTTTTGTCTTTGTCATATATTTACTCTTTCATGACAAAAAGAACGAGACAAGACCAGTCGAGTTATTATCACAGTGAAAGCAACTGAACATCAATAATTCTATGAAATGAGAACGACATTACAAGCCTTCCCAAACTTGGGATGCATATGAGTTGGGTTGGTTTGATTTTAAAAAATAAATCAATTGGTGATATTTGATATGAATTTAAGATGAATATATAAATGATGATTAGGATTTAACAATGAAGAATGTAGAAGCAATTGTTTATGGCGTAAAATGAAGAGCCTTTGAAGGGTCAAACCAATGAAAATGCGTGTGTTAGTAGAAAAGCCAACATCCCATATTTTGATGGCACTCTCTTTGATGCCCAGAATATGGGTTCATGTCCTTATCCTTTACTGGATTGTCTGTTTCAATCGAAACAAACGCTTAGTTTATGAAGCATAGCCCCTTCGTTTTCGTTCACCGAACTTCACGGAAAACATAAATTTCAATATCACTTTCACATGTTCAAGTAAAATCCAAAACTATATCCCTATCAAATGCATCGCCTTTCAGTTTGGCTTAAATTATTAAGTTTGCCACCATATGCATGTCGATCCCTTCAATAACTATGCACTAATATTTTATTCTTCATGTCTATTGACTTTTTTTATATAAAAAAATAAGAAAAAATAGTTAATACATATAATATATATATTAATATTATAATTGGGAAATGATCTTCTTACACCACACCAATGTAAGTCTAAAAATTTAATATATTAATAATATATTTATCATCATAAATAATATATAATTTTTTAATATAAGATTAAAAAATAAACTCCCCTCTCCTTTTCCTCCAAAAGCCCTCCTCCTAAACATATACCAAATTTATTCCTAAATATTATTAATCTTACATATATTGGAAATATATAAACACTCTACTTTTAAAATGGTATTCATGAATGATGGGAAAGTATACATTGACGGGAAAGATTAAAGTTTTCACATTGAAATCAACCGCACATGATTCACATTGTAAGTTACAATCCAGATGATTGTTTTTTTTCATGACCTGACTTATGTAAGGTGAATTTTTGGCTTCACTAATCACTATTGGTAGATGGTTTACAATAAATTAAACTAAATATGAAATCATTAAAATGTTAAATAATAATCACCAAAATTATTTCTTTAAGTCATATTCATATATAAAATGGCAACATGATTAATCATACAAATTAAATTCGTGATCAATCCTAAATACTTCATGTCTACTTTGATTTGTGTGATTATATTGACATAAAATAAAAACATAATCCCAATTACATTATGCTGAATCCAAATTATCGTATAATCAACCAAAAAAATATTGAATTAATTAATTTTTATATTAATGACACTATGCTCAAAAAGAACTTTAATAACAGTAATATTAAGATATTTATACCAATAAATGCTATTAAATACTGTAATATAACATATTAAAATGCTTCTACAGTGAAATGATGCGCTAAGTGAAAGTATTTAATAATTTTAAACTATTACAATGTTTCAACTAAGTAAAAGCTATAATAAATGTTATATATTTTAATGCTTCTATATTTAAATGCTTTAATAAAGTTCTACATTTTTCTATTCATAATTTATCTGATAACACATTGTATGCTTCTTTCTCATTCAAATCTTAATTCATATTTTTATTTATAGTTACACGTAGGATTAGGTGAAAAGAAGACAAACACTAGAGACTTGTTTCTCTTTCTCTCTCATTTTCATTTAATATGTTACTCTTATTGTGTTTGATTTTGAGTTGTAATGAGTATTCTTATAAGTTTATGACTTTTTTTTTTATAAGTTTTATGATGCGTTGTGTTCTTAATACGGAGTTTATATTTTTCAAGCAACTCGTAATTTACAATATCTCATCTATTACTTATAAAAGTGGTGTTGTTATAATTTTTTATGATAGCATTTTAAATTTTGATCACATTGTAAAGAAGTTGTTATTAATTGTGAAAGTGCTTAGTTCATCAAGTACGAGTTTGTTTGCAAACTTTTTAAATTGTTATTAACTAGCTTATGCCATATATATTAAAGAGGTGTATTTGTAAAAACATGAAAACTTTCAATTTACAAAGTTTCTTTAATTAAGTTATAAATAAACACAGTATTATAGCATTTCTGCTTAATAAACATTGTAATAGATAATATTTTTGAAATGCATTTTAAGTGCTGTAATATCTTCTTGCATACTATTACATTAGGGACAATATAATGTTGCAAAATGCTATAAAAACATGCGAAAGTGCTGAAACAAAGCATTTTGGCACAGTATTCATTTATATTTTATATTAATTTTTTTCTTCCACAGGTTTTTTTTTTTTAGAAGTTTATCTAAATCGGATCTAGCTGTTCAAAAAATAGTGAATTAAGAATTTGATAAAAGTTAAGCAAAATTATGTAAGAACAAATATTTAAAAAATTAGATTTGAACATTTTTTTTAAATTTTAACCAAAGTTGTATTTTGTTTTAATAATAAGTTGTATACAAAGTTTACATATAAATTGTTGATATATATATATAATATTATTTATTGGAGGAATGGACGGCATAAATTATTAATATTTAACTATTTATCATAATTTTTTTATAAGATGGATACAAGATTATTTCATCCTAATTTAAAACTCTTTTAATATATTAGATAATATTAAAAATTATTGTTAATTACTAGTAATGTATTTTCACTTAATCTAATGGATTATAAAATAATTCATTTATTATTATTTTAATGGCAAACGTTAGTTTTCATTAAAATTTTTTGTATGTTCTTAATTTTCTCTTGATAAATTTAGGATTTTTTTTTTACAATTTTCGATGAATTCAACACTTTATTAGTGGAATATTATATTACAATCTTATTTTATTGAAGGGTGGGGGTCCCAATCAAATATTATACATAAAATAATGATTCTGTTCTACCCGTAAAAAAAACACACATTCATCGAAACGCGAAGAGGATGAACCATGAACAAGAGGAATAGGAGATCTACGGATTTTTTTAATTGTTTGGTACAGCAAAGGAAAATCCATGTACCATCCTTTGAGATGCATGAAATGTTTTGATATCCCAACAAAAAAATATGATCGGGGTGGGGGATTATTTTTCTTTTTAAATACCACATTCATTTTAAATTAATTACTTTTTATAGTTTTAAATGAAAATTAAAAAAAACCAATAAATATATTAATTAGTAGAATAAATTTATTAAAATCACATTTATTAGTTATTCTTCTTATTTGTTAAAAAATTGACTCAGTACTAAAATATTATTGCATTTATAATTTTATTTTAAATAATTAATTAATGAATCCGGTCTAAGTCTTAAACTATAAGGAGAGTGATTGAGTTTTTAATGCAGCACACTTTTTAATATATTATTTTTAAGTAAACTCTTTATTATTGACTAATTATTAAAAATCATAAAAATTTTACTTTTAATTTTTATTTATTTATATTTTTGCAGTTTTTAATAAATTTTAATTAATAAACAAAAGTTTGTTAAAAACTGTGTTAAAAAATTCATATGTTGCTAAAAATTCTCAGATGTCTAAAGCAATTGGGTTTGGGCATTTTTTCTATTTATATATTTTTTTACTTCTTTTATTTTTAATCAATGTGAAATTTTATTTTTTAACACTTGCTCTCAAGTTCAACAGAATAATTTGTAACATTTTATGCTTGGACCTTTCTCATTAAGTTGATTTTTTTCTTTATTTTTAGTTTTTTTTTTATTAGACTTCAGGTCTTGAATTGTAGGTCTTTTCTCGAATCATCAACGAGTTGTAATGGCTGGTATATGATATCTAAAACATGCAAACTTTTATGAACGCACCCTATTCAAATTCATGAGAGTGTCTGATCTTCTTAACGTAAGATTAGGATTAAAATTATAACTTTATCTAAAATACTTCAAACAATTGTATTTATGTTCTCTTTATTTCTCTCATTACCAGTATACATGTTAAATAGGTTATTGCTGAGCCAATGAAAAAAAGGAGCATGAAAATTTGGGATTGAAATTTCAACTCAATAATCTACAATAACATTCAATACATATAAACAGTATCTAATAAACATGATATAAGTAATCGTTCCAGATGGTATTTGATTCTGATTAGTCATCATTCAAATAGGATTATCATGGCCAACAATATCCAAAAGAATATGCATAATATCTATGCAGTTTCAATGATATTAATGATTGTATTTGTTCTTAAACAGTTTTTCTCCACAGCTCCTCTGATATTGAGTCTAAAAATTATGGTTCTAGTTCTGTCAGTGTATTTATACAATCATCTACACAACCGCATTTTTAGTGTTACGTGGTTTATTTGGCGCCTGGAGCGGAAGGAATAGGTTGATGCACTTAATATAAATATACAGAATTTGCCGCCAATATTGGAATTGAAGATTGACGTATCAATGTAAATTAGGATCCGTGGGTATGGTAGGTAGTGTGTAGCTGTAAGCCGTAAGATATGTCAAGTGTCAACAGTATCATACTATTATCCCAAAGATTTCCAGCATTCATGCCTCTACATTCAAACTATTTCTCTGCTTTAGAAATATGAGAATAAATTTTATAATTTGAAAATAACCAAGTCCTATTAGGATTTGCTAACAAATATTCTATAAATAATTAAAGAACAAACAATAAACGATTTATTAAAATAAAATAAAATAATGAATTTTTAAATTTGAGTTTTAATATTAATACTTACAGAAAAAGGTCATAATTTAGTTTTAATTTGTAAAAAAAAATTATTTTTTATTCCGTACTTGTTGAAAAGTTTTTCTACCCTTGTCAATCAATATTCTTAAAATACCCTTAATATATATATTTTTTATAATAGAAAACATGGGCCAATCTTTCACTAATGGGAGCAAATTCTAGCTCAGTGATAACCGGCAAAAGGCAAGGGCATTTTTTTTAGAGCTCTATAAAAGGAGGGGTGCATGTATAGCTGATTTTCATGCACATATAATCTCCCTCTCTCTCTCTCTGCGTTGAAGGAAATAATATAAAATGGTGTCTAAAGTGGAAGAAGCAAAGAAGAGGAATAGGCTTCAAAAGCCACAACAGAAGTGGCAGAATCAAATTCAGTGCAACAAAGGGAAACTTGGCAGGTTCAAGAGGAGCAGCTTCAATCTGGAAGACGATGGCGCTTCTTCTGCCATTCTCTTGCTTGCTTGCATAGCTTTGTGCACTTTCCTACCTACTAATGCATGCTTTGATTAACTTTTTTTAATTAACCTTTTCTTTTCCTTCTCTACCTCTTACCAAAAAGTGTATAGAGAGGTATGTCTAATTTTCCCACCCCAACATAGCCTTCTTCATCTCTTTGCCTCTGGTTTGTGACATGGTGTTAAGTAGTCTTCAAATAGCATTGTAATTTTTATGTTATCGGTTTTACTGAGTAATTGTACCATTATTTAATAATTATAAGTAAATTATATGAACATGGTTCTGTTCATGTATTCAATAAAGGTTGAAACAAATAGAAGAAAAAAAAAAAACAGTTTCTTCAATATTAAAGTAGGGATAAAGGTTGAAAGAGAGGACATGGTCTCTTTTTTATTCCCTCCCTTTTAAATTATGAAGTTAAAAACAAATATTCATAAAAACTTTCGTTCTCTGTCGAATTAAATAATATGTAAAAGAATATAAAAATAATATAATCTAAATATATTTTAAATTTTTTCTTTATCCAAAACAATAGAAAACGTGTTTTTTCTCCATTTCTTTTCATTCTATTTTCTATTTTCCTAAAATTTTATTCTTAAATTAATTAAACATGTAATTTGCTTTTAACCTCATCATGCCATGGATGTTATTAATTTGAGTAGGATTGACTCTCATAAAAAATACTTCTCATCTAAATAATAAAAAATGCATTATGCTTTTAACTTACTAAAAGTTGAAAATGGATAGTTTTTAATTCACTGACTTTAAGAGCAGCGTTTTTCTTTGTTCTCACAGCCATCCTCATATATATATATATATGGCCTATTTTAATGGACATGTTAACAAGCAAGCTAACTCGTTATTAGAGGAATGGGTTTGGACCACTAAGAACCTCATCTTATTCAGAAAGCAGAGTCAACTTGGTCGGTTTGGCTTATCTGTCACAGAGAATTGACCTTAAAAGTATTTCATTTTGGAGGAAATCAATAAACACATGACTTAATTACCTATAAAAAAACCATAATAATTCTCATTTGTTATATACCCAAAAAAGACTTCCAAAAGAAGGTGATATAAAAGAAAGGAACTCCCTCCCTCTCTCTCGCCAAACGTGAGATGGACACAAGCATATGAACCATTTAATTAAGGTGCGTTGGTTTATTTTTTAATTAAAATATTTATATTAGTAATCATAAAATGTCACTATTTTATTTTCAATTTATAAAACTTGGCAAGAAAAATTATCAAAACAATTCATTATTAGTTGTATTAAGCCATAGCCATTACTTGAAGAATGAACTTGCTAGTTAGATGCATTGCTCACTTCCTCGTAAAGCCTAAATTGCATCTTTGTGGATGTTTTTTTTAAATTATATATATATATATATATATATATATATATATATATATATATATTAGGATAAATATTACACTCTTTTCCCTTAAAGTGCTTAAACTTTATTACTTTTTCTATTATATAATTTTAAAAAATTACACTTTAGTGTAAGACTTTTAAGTATCTTTTAATTATTTTTTAAAAATAAATAAGTTAAAATAGATCATATGAAATTTTTATAAATTTGAGAAGGAGTAACTATTTCAATTATTAATCATATATATTTTATTATATTAGCTAAAATTTAAATAAATTATAAAAAATAAATTTTAATTATAGTAAATTAAAAATACAATATAAAAAAATCATTTATCATGATAAAATAGGAATTAATCCTTAAAACTTGTTGTCATTTACAATACTTCTAAAAATATTTTTATTTAAAAATTAATATTCGTTACTGATTATTATAAAGCTAAGCATTATATTAGATTATAACTAATAAAAACGGTTTACGAAAAATTGATGACAAAAGTGTATACATTAATTCATTGGGTAGAATATAGAATAATATTATTACCAAATATATACTAACTGACTCAACATTTCCGTTTGTGAAATATAACTTTATGACTTAATTAGGTTTAAATGGAGAAGTAATGCCATTGTACATTTCTTGTTTGCTCCCTGTTTAAAAGATTAAGTTTGACATAATTCGTTGAAAAGTTAGTCGATAGTTGAAAAGATTAATTTTTCAAAGTTTGAAAACCTGCTGTATATTTTATTAAATTAAGAGTATTTGATAAAATTAATTATTAAGCGCCATTAGTAAAGATAAAATAACATAAAAGCTACATTTATATTGTATAATTTTTTTTCATTAACTTAAACTTTTTTGTGATTAAAAAAACAAGTGAAGCAATGTATTAATGAAAATAAATAATGCAATATTGAAAAAATCCAAAAAATTAAAATAAATATTTAACATATTTTAAAAAATCTAATAAAGTGATGTAAATAAAAGATATATAGAGTTAAGATTTATTAACAGTGTGTTGAATTTGAATACTTATATATTTTAATAATTTTTTATAGAATGCAAAATTGGATTACCAATTTAATTGTTAAATTATCTTATATTATTTTTATGATGATGTATATCAAATTTTATGCAATTTAAATATTTATAATTTGATATTTGTTTATATTTTAAAAATATATTACTTGTTCAAATAAAGTAATACGATAAAATACTTATTAATTTTATTTTTTTATAAAATTTTATAAATTTGATCTACTTGATAAGAACTTTACATATTCTGTCAAAAGTTGTTATGTAAATGCTTATGAGCAACAGCTACAATTTATTAACAACTTCTTTACATTAATCAATTGTTGTCCCAGCTGTTCTAAATTACGAGTTACCCGTAAAATTCTTCATTCCCTTCAAGCGGGTATCCTAAACACAAATCTCTAACCAATGTTCATCTTCTTTGCTCATTTTATTCATAATTTTTTTTCAAAGAGGTCTTAACTTAGCTTCCCACCTATTAATTTTCATTTCTTGCTTCTTCTTTTTTCTCTCTCAAGTATAACTCCATTGTATGCGAGAAAAAACTCAAGATCAACCACGATTTGAAACGATAACATCTTTACCCTACTTTTCCTTTTTCACTTCTTTTTACTTTTGTTTTCTGAAAATTAAAATGCTGGTGTGAGTTCTTTACTCATTATGTCATAAACTCTGCTTAAGACTCAATGCCAAATATTAAACTCTTTCTAACACTTTATATTTTCTCCATCATTGCATAGTAACAGTCCTTACCCATGTTTGTCTAATATTATGCCAAAACTAAAATACTTAACATAAACTAATTATAGAGTATAAAAGAGCTCACATACTACATGTGTGAGAACTTTTGAAGGCCCATCTAAGAAATTTCAATTGGAATAAGTTTACATTAAGGCTTCAATTTTAGTCCTTACTTGTTTAATTTAATCTTAGATGTACTTACAAATGACATACAAAAGATTATTCTGCAGTGCATGATTTTTTGTAGATAATATACTGTTAGTTGAAAATTTAAAAGAAGAAGTTAATGCTAAGTTTGAGTTATGGAGAGAAACTTTAGAATCTAAAAGTCTTTGCTTGAGTACAAGTAAGTCAAAGTATATGCACTGGGTTTAGCAAAAAACAAGATCAAGATCATGAATTGAAAGTTAAAATTAAAGATAATATTATATCACAAGTTTTTAATTTCAGGTATTTGAGATTGATTATACAAAATAATGAAGAAATTAATGAAGATTTTATTCACAAAATATAAGTTGGGTGGTTAAAGTAGAGAAAGGTATTGGGAATTATTTGTTAATGTAAAGTACTTATCAAACTAAAAGGAAAGTTTTATTTTATTGCAATACTATTATAAATGGTAGTGAATGCTAAGCCTTAAAAGAATAATATAAAAAAAAAAGTAAGAGTGGCAGAAATAAAAAATACTAAAGTGAATGAGTAAACACATAAGAAATAACATAATACAAAATGATAGTGTACAAGAAAATATTAGAATATCACTTATAGTAATGAAAATGACTGAAAATTATCTAAGATGGTTTAATCATGTGTAAAGAAGACATTTGGAAACATCAATAAGAAGAGTGTATTACATAATTCGTAGTCTCGTAAAGAAGGGTCAAGAGAAATCTAAAAGAACTTAAAGTTATTAAAAAAATACATTTTGATTAACTAAATTTCTAAAACTTTAATTTTTAATCGAGTTCAATGACATTGTGCATCTATATAACCAATTCATCTAATAAGATAAGACTTGATTATTATTATTGTTATTGATGAAACAAGAAATATATTTTTGCCAACCTAAGTAGAAAATGGAAGGACAAGAGCTGTGAGAAATTTAATTAATTAATACTATAATTAAGAGTTTTCAAAGGCACAAAACTGTCTAAATTCACCTGATGGGATTGACCCCGATCATTGGGCTGTTTTGTGCATTATAAGAGAAGTGCTAAACAAATGGTAATAAATTTAAATTTAATCTTTACTATTTCAAGCTTATATTTTTTTCTTCAATATAATATTAAGTTGTTGTTTTTAAAATATTATTGTAGGTGATATCTGATAAAAATGGAGTGAATCATGAAAAGCAAGTGATTATGAATACATTAAGCACAAAAACACTTGCAAGAAAAAGAGATGAAATAGTATAATTCTATTATTTTATTATTATTTAAAATTTTTATAGCATTAATGAATTACAAAATTATTGCTTGTTTGGTGAAAAAATTTAAGATAGACAAAGTGGATGATCTTACAGTAAAGAATATAATGCTCACAAAAGAAGAGATGATTCCTTTGTTAATGATAAGGCCAAGAAAAGAATATATGTAGTTCATATAAAACTTTTTATTCTAAATTTTCTTGAGGTAGAAACATTTATAAAATTCTCATCTACCTAAATTATTTTCATCTCATCCGGGACTAAAGAAATTGAATGAATATGTTATAACATAATGAAATATAACTCCCTCATTCTCTTGTTTAAACGATAAATGGAACAATATATATATATATATATATATATATATATATATATATATATTATTCTATAATATAACAAGTAAAAAATGTGATAAAACTTTATGCATCGCAAATTAAAAGAAACAAAAGGTAAGAGTTAATTCAAAGTCCAAACAATGAAACCATTTAAAACATGCTCCATTCTTTCTTCTATCATTAATCCAAACTTAGCTTTAGAGTATACAAAAAGTTTAGCAAAACACCAGTTCCAGAATAAAAGGGAATGAATTATTGCACCTTATCACCATGGGTCCTAATTCAAAATTTCTTAAACCTGATTAGAAAAAATCTCCTAAATACAAAATATATTTCCTAATAAAAAAAAAAGATAATAGCTAATCTAATAACAATAGAAAGAAAAAAAAATCCCAAGTATATACCATAAGTATTTTCGATATAACTCTTCTAAAGTTTCTCTTCACTTAATCAAAAGTCATCAATGCAAGATATTTTGGTGCCGTCATATTTTTCAATTTGACAGCAGGCTCATTTGCTTAATTCTTGGATGTCTTTTTGTACACTTTAATTAATTTTCATAAATCCTGAAAGTTCATAGCAGTAATCCTTCCTTGCTAAAACTTTAAGCGTAAGTTTGAAAGCTCTATCTTTCAAAACATAATCAATAGAACGTACATACAAGTATTTTATCATTCAAATGACAGGTTGAAATGGAGCATGTATATATTATACACGTGCTATGAATATTCTGCTAAAACATATAAGAACTCCATCTCTTGGTATTAAGTTGACTGTATTTTTATCTATTTATTTTGACTAAAAATGCAGTGTTTATACCTGATTCCTTCCCTTTTATGCTGAAACCTTGTATTATATATCGGTCATTTAAAGTGGGGAACGTGTGATTGCTATAGTTGCCTCAGCTGCAGCAGCGACAGTGTGAATAGATCACTGCCAAGGGTCAATTTCAGAGATCACATATAGACTTATACACAAAGATATCTTGCTGCTGAAGCTCTTGAAGAGGTAGCACTAGATATATAAATAATGAATTTTGAGGGTGGTGAGGTTTGTTCAACTTCTAATTGCTTGTGCTAAAGCTGTGGCTTGTCGTGACAAATCAAATCACACACACACACACATATATATATAGGTCCCATCTCAATAATAGGCAAATTTAAAAAACCTATCTGAAGTTCATCATGGGTGCAATTAATCAAGAGAAGGAAATCTATGAGCAACCATAGCAAACCTATGGTTAGCTAAACAAGAGAAGGAATCTCTGAGGAACCTAATGAACCAAATTAAAGCAATGGAAACTATATAGCATATATATGTGATTTGATTCATCACAAGCAGCCTTAGCTTTAGCACGTGCACTTAGATGTGGAACAAGCCCAATTATTTCGGCACATGCATCTTCTTCAGCTCAACCTTACGACATCAGAGTTATATCATGTCTTCTGCTTCTCCTCTTTACCTTATTTACCTATAAGCTTCAGCAGCGAAATATCTTCAAGTTGAAGTCTACATGTCTCTGAAATGGAACCTAAGCCAATCAAGCTGGAATCACTGTTTCAAGTGTTAGATTATACCTTAGTTTGCATAAATTTCGAGAAGCATAAAAGTATATACAATGAATTAATTTTTTTCCTTTATGTAAATAAAATTAGCTTATAAACGTTAACTTCATATATAATTTTTTCATCTGATCTCCACAAGTTACAATGTACATAAATTAATTTTAACATACAAAAATAAAAAAATAAAAAAATCCAGTTTACCTCCTTATTTTCTTCTCAGTAAATCCTCGTTGAAATAAAGGTTTTAATAATTTCTAAGATGATTGAGGACCCAAGTTTCTAATATGCATAGGGCTTAATAACGCGGATAGGTTACATATATAGTAAGTAACCCATTACGGACATATGACTATCAAGGTCAATTACTGGAATTTCTTTAAGAACTCTCCTTGAAGATACTGTGAAGATGAAGAGCAATTTCTAAACTCTTTAATCTTCCTTTTCATCTCCTCTCGACAACGTTCACTTTGCGTTCTCCCAAATGATGGTGACAAATACTGCAGCGGTGGTAATTTCTTGTGGTGATACGTTCAAGGTTTTGTTTCAATCGACACAAGAATCCATGCATGTAGGACAAGGATTATCTTCTTGAAATTTATTTTGGTCGTCTTTGACCATAGTAATAGATAAATTAGGTGAAACTTCAAAGATAAAAGTCTAACGCTGATAAGGTAGTTATTGATAAATTAAAGGTATAATAACAAACCAAAATATAATTAATTAATAGAGTAAAGCTTGAAATTTATTATGTACTTTTTTAAATAATAATAATACTATATTTTAATTTTATATTGAATAAAATGATATAATGTGTGTGTATGTGTAGGCGTACATTAATGAACGGATCTTACCAGTTCAAACAATAAATCAAATTAATAAACTAATTTACAAAAATCAAGGAAAGAAGAATCTTTTCGAAACTCCTACTTCTTAAATGTTCACAATGTGCCAAATTTGTGGCCAATCAACACTTTTATTTGCCCCTCTATACATATAATTAATCTTATAAATTATGCAACTAAACATTTATTTGTCACTCTATATATGATCAATCTTATAAATTTTGCAACTAAACATTAGAGATTTAATTTCTCTAATCAAAGGGAACAACTTATAGTAATTTTCAAACACTAAATAAGATAAATGACAATTTTGGAATCCATTTCAATAGTTAAAATTTATTTGACCTTTAAAAAATTAATTAGTCAAAGTTCCATTAAGATATCCCAAAGTTTAGCCTTAACAATAGAATCAACTTCAAGATTGCTAGCAACAAAACTTCCTTGATTACTATGAATTAAATCATCACATGCAACAACTTCATTCTTCCCATGGAGAGAACCATTTACTGGATTATACTAGTTGATGATAGATTCCTTTCTAACAAACTTAGAGAGGATATTAAATACAAAGAAAGAATTAGGTAAAATCAAATTAACATAAGTCTTAATCTAGGATTTCAAAACTTGAGGCTCAACATAGGTAACTTGGAAAATAAAATAACTCCCATCATTCCATATCATCTAGCTAATAACTCTAAATATGGTACTCTAATTCTAAAGCTGTAATTATTCAAATTTTGCATATTGCGTAACACTTTAAATTTAATTTCTAAAATAAATGAATTTCGCAAAATGGGAAAAATTAAACTTTTTCATTCAAACAATTTTTCAAGGCATAGTTCAGCAAAGTATTTTAAAAAATAAGGATGAATTACAATTTAAGTCAATAATTGCCACAGGACTTAATCAATACATTTCAGTTTCAAAACAAGATAAATATTCTAAGTCCTATAGTAGTGTCATCAATTCCTTCATGAGTCCAGTGCTGATCGTCTTGTTTACCTGAAAAATAAATGTAAGAGTGAGTATTCTATACTATCCAACACACACAAACATAGAGACTCATCTTGCACACCTCACATGTTTTCTAACATATTTTACTCAACTATAATAAATCACAATCAACACTTTCAAGCATTCCAATTCAATTCACAACTGATGCACTCACTGCATCAACAACATTCACACACACACATATGCTCACTGCACGTAGCCATACTCACTGTGGCACTGTGATCACAATTTTACACCATGAATGGTCGCCGGTTACCCCCACCTCATGGATACCACGTGTGCAGTCACGAGTTACTCGACAAAGGTGTTGGTCAGAGGCCGAGTCAAGAGGAGAGTGTGTGGCCTGTGGTGCACATATGCTCACTGTTGGTGTCACCACCACCCTCTCTTTCTCAAGGTATTTCTACGGCCCCCATCTTCCACACCCTTAGTGTATCGCTGAACCATTCATAGCATATTCACATCTGTATTTAACATGCCTATCACACACATTTCAACTATATTCTTATCACAATTTGCATTCAAGTTCACACACGGCACATATGCCCACATTCATCCGTGTTACATTCAAACGCATAGCATTTCCAAGCATAACCAAACCATTCTCAGCACACACATTACCCAATACTAGATACATTATAGCTAACCACACAATTTCTATCACATATCACATTCAATGTCACTCACATTGTAAAACACACACAACCCACATCAATCAATCCATTCTATTATAATCAAATCATTTTCATCCAAATATATATCTTTCTATGTTCTATCTCAAACCACATTGCAATCTATGGCAAAATAAACGAATTTAAATCAAAAGGAGATAGGGTAGAGTCCCCCATTTACCTTAAATCAAAGACTCACACACGAAATCAACTAAGGAAGTGCTTCTTACACGAGTTTCATCTCTCTAAGCATTTTCAACACGATTTTAACCTTCAATCTAGCTCTTAAACGGATTTGGAGGCAATTTAATCGGTAAGAATAAGTTTTGAGTTGAGAGAATCGAAAGGAAAATGAAGAGAGAAGAGTGGAAATGCGTTTCCCAAACCTTAGACCTTTCAAATACCCCTCTGGTCGCGACACTCTCCTATAACGAGACTGCACTCAGAAATGCACTCTCCATTATCGCCTTCTTGCTACAGTCAAATATTCTGAATATATATATATATACACACACACTTGCATATTTATCCACATGCACTTATACACATGTATTCACACCATCATTATCATATTTACATCAAACTTATCACACGATCAAGTGCACATTCAAACATCCATTCACGCGCGCGCGCACACACACATACACAGATATATATATATATATATATATATATATATATATATATAATCGACAATATTACAAAATTTGGGGCGTTACATAAGATACTTCATCCATTTTGTCAAACTAGCACTAAAAAACTTGTCCAACAAGAAGTAGGAATCAAATTGTTCCAAACATTTTAAGCTTAATATATTTAATGACATGCATAACAAACTCAACATTCACTTGCATTTAGGACAAGAACTAGAATTGCCTATGCCTTTTACTTTCCTTTTTCAAAGGATTGCTCAAGATTCAATTTTCAAAGGAATGATTTAATTTTTAAAGAGATCTGCCACTTCTAAATCAAACAATAACTTTAATTAGAATGAGTAACATCAAGAAAATAATTACAAATAAAGTTACAATAGTTCCAATCCTTTCTAATATTTAATAAAGAAAAAGTTTCGTTAAAATGGACCAATTCTACTCCTATTTGAAGAAAAAAAAAAATCAATAAGAGCATTAAGGTTCATTGAACTAGAATAAGTAAACATATGATCAAATAACTTATAAACCTCATAAACCATTGATCTTTCCAAAACTTCACATAGAGATATATTTTTTATTCCATATAAGCCATTAGAAATAGTGTCAAGTTGAAACAATTACCTTGATCAAATTTATATTTGTCTCTTAAAATATCCAAAGAACATTCTTTTAACTCAACAATATTCAATCAAATTTCATCATTTAAGCTATATTAACTTGATAAAGATTTCTAAAACTTAAACCTCCCTATTTTTTTAGCAGACAAATAGTATTACAAGAAATCTATGACCCTTTTTTTTTTAACAATGATTCTCAAACAAAATTTCTGCAAAGTTTATCAATTCGATTATAAAGCTCCTTAGAAAATAATTAAGTTTGCATATGATAACTAGGAATGCTCATAATTAAAGCATAATCTAAAGTTATTTTCCCAACAAAAGAAATCAAATTGGTTTTTCAAGTGGAAAATTTTCTTTTGACTATCTATAAGAGCTGAACCGAAATCCTTCCTAGCTCTATGACTGATAACGGGAACTCCAAGATACAAACCTAGGTTAGAAGGAAGACTAAAATCCAAATTGCCCAGTATACTATTCTTGAGTATACTATTCTTGATATCCATATCCACATTACTAGAAGACTAGACTTTTGACCTAGCCTTGTTGACATTTTGATCCAAACATCATAAAATTTATCTATTAAATTATTAATATTAACAACTTGATTAGAAGTGGCTTTAGCAATAAGAATTAAAGTCTTCAATAAAGAACAAATGAGAGATTGTTAATCCAGCTATACAAAAGAAAAAAGATTTTCAATCATCTAATTAGTCCAATCTCCATTCCAATTCACTTTAAAAGGAAACCAACATTTTGATGAACCAAGTGAGCACCAAGTATCCTCTCATTATGCACGAGAATGGAAATAGGATGAAAATGCTTTTGGCTCTCATTAGAGGACCCAGAAGCATAAAATAGAGGGAAGAAGAGAAGAACCAAGAGTGGAGAAAAAAATTGAGATTGAAACAGATGAAAGGAGAAAGGAAACAGAAACAAAAAACTGAGAAAATTTTTGAAAGGGAGAAAAATTAAGAGAAACTAAAAAACAGAGAAAGAACAAAGGAAGCATCAGAGGAATATCATAGAAGTAGAAGCATCAAAGGGAATGAACATTAACGAACAAGGAGGAGCTCAAAAGACAATTAGAGAGAAGAATCATCACAAATATTGTAAGGGAAACTTAGTTCACCTAAGTTTCAAAGAATAGTCTTGTTCCAACAATGGTTTAAGGAAAAATTTGTGTAACAGGAAGCTAATTGGAGCAAGATTCTTCAACAAAAACTGAGGCAGAAAGTGACTTTGAAGGGCATGATACCCACACACTATTAAGTAACTTTGCTTTCAGCGTAAATGCATTGGTAATAGCAATGGCACGGTAAAAGGTGGATCCCCTAAGATAAGAGCCATAGTCACAACTTATAAAGCGTGTTAATCTAAAAATGATAGTATTGAGGTAGGTAAAAATGAAATTAAAAAATTAAAATATCATTTCCACTATAATATTTATGTATTTTATTATCATTTTATTTATATTATTTTTTATTTATTGGCACCATTATCTTTATTATTGCTTTATATTTATGTAAGATGAGTATAATTGATTTAGATTTTGTGCCTTTATTTTATTTTTAAAAAAATGTATTTTCTTTTAAATTCATACAACAATAATAAATTATAAATAAATAAAATCTATACAATAATTTATAAGACTAATATTTATCTTGTCTACTTTTATGCGGTATAAATTAATTATTGAAGCACATGTGTATCTATGTTATTTTAAGTCTTACACAATATAAATTTATTTTTAAAAAAATAATATTACAACTATAATTAATTAAATAATTATTTTATCCAAATGTACTATAATAAATATCTTTCCTCTAATTATCAATCAATTAACTTATTAAGTTAAAATTATTTTATTTTATTAATGCAATAATTTGTAATCCATCGCCAATTAATTAAATAATTATTTATTGACTAATAAAAATATATTCTTTGTAATATTTTAATATTATTTATTAATTAAATTAAAATTATTTTATTTAATTGATATAATAATTCATAATGTTAATATAAACCATCTCTACCTTTATGTATAGACATATGTATATTTGTGTTACCTTTAATTTTATATAATATATAAATACTTTTAAAAAATAAATAATATTTTTAATTCAAATACTTACTTTATTAATTAAAATATACTAAAAAAATATTTTCTTAATAATTAAATAATACAAGTTTATCTTAAATTAGATCATATTCTCAACTTTTTACTTAATTAATCAAAATATATGCCTTTAGATGTTTTTTCCTCAACTATCAAATGATTAATTTATTAACTAAGTTAAAATTATTTAATACAATTTATAACATTAATATGCAATGTCTCTATCTTTATACATTATAAATTATCAAGAACTTTGTTTTCAATATTATATTGGGTCTCATGCAATACAAATTTATTAAGTTATGCTTTAACTTTATTTTATTAAATAATTATTACTAATTAACTTAAATAAAATCCTTGTTCTTTTAAAAAAATTCTTCTTTTTATTATTTTAATAAATTAAATAACTAAGTGTTTGATTTCTTAAAATTATTTTTTATTTTATCTTTTAACAATTTATAATACTAATGTGTAATTCATATTGCTTACAATTGTCAAATAAGTTATATGAGATTTATGTAAAGTTTACACTATTATAAATTATTTAAAATACAAATTTTTGAATTATAGTAAATACTTAAATAATTATTTATATAAATTAAAATATTTATTGTATTATTAACTTATTTTTAACTTTTGTAAGGATTCACAGTATAAATGTGACGTGATTATTAATATTATTTATCTTCTGTAATATTTATTGTATGATAACATATATAGTCATGCTATCTTGTATTCTAAACATCATGATTTTATAAAATGATTTATTGTAACAACTACATTTTGTTTTGGAAGTTGTGGTTTTGCAAGTTAACAACATTGATAGTTGGTTGTGCCTAGTGAAATCAACTTACAAAGTCTTCATGGATAAACATACTCTTTCAAGAAATTTTTAGATTAAATTCTTATAGAATTCATTTGTTCCTTTTAAAGTCAATGCCTTTTTCCAAACTTGTGTATAACAGAGTAGCAGTAAAGTCAAATTTCTTTATAAGATGAATGTTTTTTTTAATCAACTTTACTGTGACATGTGTAGAAAGGAAGAAGAGAATACAAAGCATCTATTTGTCACATATAACTCTTCATACCACCTTCAGGTGCAAATTCTAAAGTGGTCTAGTTTTGTTTTTTTGTTTTTTGCTTTGCAAAGCTACATATCAATATTGTTTTTATTGTTTTTGCAATTTAATAATTTATTTTCAGGAAACAAGAAAAAGTATAATGCTTGGATGCTTATGGTCCATTTGGATGAGAAGGAACCTTGTAATCTTTAAATCTCTCTTGGAAGTAGACAAGTACTTATTTCATTACATTGTATTATGCACATGGTGGTAGTTGAAAGTTAGCATTTAGTTACTCTTTATATCATTTGATAATGAATCTCCTTGCTTGTATATAATTACAACTTTTGGTGGGTCTATTTTTGTTTATTTTCTGGTATGGAGGCATAGTCTTATTTATAATTTATGGTGTTGTATTTGGATAGACAATACTGCTTTTGGATTGATGTAGTTGATATTGTAAGTTAAGGTTGGAGGCTGATGTGGTATTAGAAGTTTAGGTGTGTATATGTCTATGCTGGAATAAGTATGATTATCTTTGGTTTGCTCTAGTTGATCCTATGAACAAGTCAAGGTTTGTTATTATCTATTGGTTTGTTGGTTTCTGTTAGTTTTAATTTTTTAAGTTTGGTTGTTATTGGTTTGTTGGTCTCAGTTGCCTTCCAGGTGTTGACAATTTAGGCCATGCAAATTATGAACATTACATTCTACTAGAGGTTGTGATTCGGATATATAGAAACTAATGCAATGTTCTTACTCTAGTTTTCATTAACCTTTATATTATAATTTTGGTTTGATTAATCTCCTATAACTATGCACCATATACTAAATCAAAAACTTAGGCATTTCCTATATACAAGTTCTATTTCTTCTTTAATAAAACTTACTTTGCTTATGAAAAAACATCATGATTTTATAGAAACAAATTTAATTTTAAAATAAAGTATTTTTTAATTTTTTTATAAAATTTAAATTAGCTAATCATTTCCATAATATTTATATAGAACTACGTCACTTTAAATTCTCTATTTCGCCCATAAATACGTAGACTAGGAATCAAACTCGTCAACCTAAAATAATTTTTAAAATATATTTTTCTCCTTTCTAAAATATTTATTAATACTTTTAGTAAATAATATCTTTTTTCTTAGAAATAAAATAGTAAAAAATAATTTTTAATAGTTAAATAAATATGATTAAAATTATAATAAATTTACACAAAATAATTTAAGATAATGGTAGTTTGAATAGACATTGTAAAATGTTAATACTTTTTCATAAGTTAATGACTCTCAAATTCATATCTAATTTTAAATATCATATAATTTGAAAAAAAAATTCAAAATTTTCTTTAGATAAACTTTGGTGATTTAAAATATTTTTAAATAATTTTTTTTCTCAAGAGAGTTGAGAGTGGAATAAGAAGTGACAAAATATTCCATCGTTTCACTTAGATATCTAATAAAAAGAAAATCCTAAACGAGAAAGGAAAGAAAGAAGGACAAACTAATGTCATAACTTTTATATTGAGAAGAATTATTTTTGTCATACCTAACCTTATACCCCTCATTTCAAATTAGTATTTCCAATATCTCAAATACCATACCTATATGCTGCTATTGTTTCAAAAAGTCTCTTCTCCCAACCTTATCAACCGATAACAACTCATTTACCTAAACTACAACTTAACCAATTGAACTAAAACTTCAACACTAACAAAACAAGACCTATTGGACATACAACTAGTACAAGTGGATTGTTTTGGAAATAATGATGACATTTTGATTAGAATGGAATGCAGAGAGCCTAAGACTGAAAAGGTCTCATTTGTCATCCCTTAAAGAACTTTTGAAGAGTAGGATTGAGTTTCAAGACCAAATGAATGTTGTTGATAAAGATGTATCTAAAGAGGCCACTTTTATAAAAGACTGATACATAGTTTTTTTTTTGTGAATAGATGTCACTTTTTTATGTAATTGGAGCTCACAAATATATTTTATAAATTGTGTCATATGTTTCCTTTTAGTCTTCCTTTCTGATTGATTGAATCTTGTTATTTATTTTCTTCTTCTTTGTTTCATTCCAACTTTCTCAAATAATGCAAATTAAGAATTAATATGCTTGAAAGTCACAGTACTAGTCCTACATTAAGTAATCTTGAATGTCTCATTAATCAAGCTAATGAAGATGATAAAGTTGATTATGAATTATCTCTATTATTGTTATATTTAGTAGAGGATAAAACTAAAGAAATCCAACCTTATGAAAACCTAGCTAAGATAATCAATTCAAAAATTAGAAAGGATAATAAAAAAGCCAATTTATACTCTCGTAAAGGAATAAGAACATTAAGAAGATCATTCAAAAGACAATTATAACTTATGGAGATCGATATAATGTACTTCCTTTTATTTCAATTGGAACAGCTATATTTTCCTTCTTATACAAAATGGAAAGTGATGCTAAGCCAGAAGAAATAATAGATCAAAACTTGTTTTGATCAACGCAATTTCAAGAAAAAAAGGATAAATGTGTTATGTCTTGTCAATTATACCAGAAAAGAAGACTAAAGATATGTTCTTATAAGTTTCAAGAAAGATAATTAGTATTCAATAAATTTTATCCATGCAAATGAATTTTTCTCGTAAATAGCCTCTAAATTTTGAGGACCTTATGTGGTAAAAGTCATTATTCTCACAAACATAAATAGGAATGACCTCTCAAATCTAATGAATTCTAATGTTGTCAAAGAGTATTATGCCTAAATGTGTTTTTAAAAATTGAATATAAGGGGGAAAAAAACAATGACAAAAAGAAAAAAGAAAAGAACAAAAAAGAACAAAAGAAGCAAAACAAAAAAAAAAAAAATAAAAAAAAATGCTTGCTAGGTTAAAAATCCAAATAATGACCTAGACAAAAGTTAAAGCAACAAAATGAATGAAAAATTCAAAAGAACAACTTAAATAAGAATTAAGGTTAAATAATAAAAATGTGGTATGCAAGAATTTGAATGAGACAAGGTTTGCAAGAATGTAACCTAAAGGAATTGGTTATAAGATGGCAATGTGAGTAAGTATTACAATGCTTAGGCCTTATTTACTAATGGGATTTTCATTGGGGTACTTAATCTAAAAAAAAAAAAAATGTAAGAAGTCGCATTTTGTTTGATATTATTTGGCCCAAACAATTTATTAATATTTTATCTTTTAAGTACATTTATTTTAATTTTTACTTATTGATAATTCTTAAATAGTAATATACATTATCTTAAATTCTTTGCAATATAAAATTTCAAATTATAGCATATAATAAAAAAAAATTTATTTAAATTATTATACATTTTAATTATTAATTTATTTTTAACATTTACAATGATTCACAATATGGATGAACGATCTTCCTTCGTCTTCTATTTTATTTATAGTATGATAATATGTATAGTCGCATTATTTTATATCCTTAATATGAATTTATAAAACTAAATTTAATATTAAAATAAAGTATTTTTCTTAATATTTAATAATCACTTTCATAATTTTACATAAAATTACATGGCTTTCAATTATGTATTGCACCTAAGTATATATAGGAGTGGAAATTAGACTCATCAAGCTAAAATAATTTTAAAAATAATTTTTTTCTTATTTTTAAAATATTACTTAATACTTTTAGTAAATAAATTGTCTTTTCTTAGAAATAAAATAGTAAAAAATATTATTCAAGAGTTAAATAAATATTTTTAAAATTATAATAAATTTTTATAATTAATTAAGATAATTTTTTATTTAAACAGATGCACTAGGATGCTAATATCTTCCATACACATAAATGACTCTCAATTCTATATTTAATTTTAAAAATCATATTATTTTTAAATATTTTTTAATATTTTCTTTAAAAAAACTAAAGAGAAAACTCTTCTAATTTTTATAAAATATTTTTTAGTCAATTTTTTTTTTCCAAAAGCTCAATCTTCGTCCCATTACATCTCATGTTGCAACAAGGCCAAAACTAGCCTAATTAGTAAAGATAATATGAGAAAGAAAATTCTTAATTCTATTAGTTAAAACCTTAGTTATGATTTTGTAGATCACATGTCATGGAAAAATTAACGTAAACTGTAATTTTTGTTTAGGATGACTAATTATTAAAATCAAAGACATAATAGTTTGGTTAACCTTCTTAGCATCTAAACAATTTTTTTTAACAAACTTAAATACCACAGAGTAATATTCCAATAGGATATATAAAAAAAGCATAAAAAACATTAAGTGCCGAACACATATAATTATATATTATAAAAAAAAATTTCTTACCTCATTCAAAGATAGCACCATGTTTATACTATTTTTATCAATATTGCTTAAAAGACGAAAAGAAGGGTCACAATTTTGTTCTTTTAACTTCAAATAATATAAATTTAGTGCAAAGATTTAGTATTTCTATCTCTTAAAGTAATCCATCTAATTCTATAAAAATAAAACAAATAAGTCACTTCTTGATTAATAATATCTTTAAAGTTTTTGTATAGATTCTTAATCAGGTTAGAAAAGAAATGACTATCCTATAAATCAAGCTTCCTATAAACATCAATTATTTTATCCATAATCTTTTGTTTCCTACTGAAAGTATTCCCAAAAACTCTTTTAACTCCAGTAATACTTGCAACAAACTCTTTGTAACACTTTCCTCCACTATTGGCTAAATTTATTAAAAACTATAAAATTCATGTGAGTCTTACTCTTTCTCACTCCTGAATTAATATTTCTCTCTTATACTTTTGTAGTTTTCAATAAATTTTAGCCAATAGTGAAGTGTTGTTAGTATTCTTCAACTCTTTTATTCCAATTTGATGTTGCAACCAAACCTATTAACATTCTTAGTTCAAGGATTTTCAATTGTTTACTTGGTATTTTTGCATGAGAAAGCTAGGGAGCACGATATTTAAATTTACTACAAGACCTACTAATAGAATAGTTGGAATTTATTCTTAGCCACAAAGTCACATGATATAAATTAGGGATAACGACATAAGTTATAGACTTATCATGAAACAACACTCTTGGAATTATTAATAACTATTATATTGGCCCTTTCTTTTACATTCCTTTTTTCCAAGTATAAGGAATCCCCGTGAAACCTAAGTTGGCGAGACCATAAGCAATAATAAAATGACAAGGAATGCTAACAACAAACCATTTTTATCACACTCTTCATTATTGGCTAAAATTTGTTGAAAAATAAAAAATATGAGAGAAATATTAATTTAAGAGTGAGACTCACATGATTTTTATAATTTTCAATAAATTTTAGTCAATAGCGAGATGTGTGTTTCAAAGAGTATGCTAGAGATTGTATTAAAGTGATTAAAATCATTGGTCACACACCATCAAATCTCTTAAACTTATACAAGACAAAATTAAAATCATTGGTCACACACCATGTCATATTTCTATCTTTAAGATCGTTAATTATTTGTTAACATTTTGGAGATTAATTTAAGGACTACCAAAAATAGAAGATAAAATTCAAATATTATTACTATAGTATGAAACTTTTAAGTTCATCGACATCTTTTGACAAAGAAGTCATATCAAATCATAATTTTATTTGATTTTCATAAATATTGAATATATTTTGAGTAACTTATATCATCCGCCTTTAAGCATTATTCAAAATTGATTCTTTTAGTAGTAGTGTTCATTTTTTATTATTATTTATGAGTTAGAAAATAGTCACAAAATTTAAACTATGGATGATAGAAAAATCATTAGTTAATATAGGAAAAGTTTTACCACTTATCTCTTTGCAGTTATAGAAGAAAAAATTTCATCAAATAGATTAAATAACATATTTATACTGAAAGTGATGACAAACTTATTTGTATTTTTCTATTTTTTTGATTTATTGAGGTATCTTCTAATACCTCTTATGTGCTTTCTACTTTGAAGCTTTTTTGAATAGTTTAATAATCATTAAGAGGTTTGTTAACTTGATAATTCTCATCGAGTTTATAATTTTAGGTTTGGACTCTTAGAGATTATAAAATTTAAATACCTATTGAAAATCTTTAACTAAAATTTCTCCACATCTCAAATTGAGTTCGTCATATTATATTAAAATTTCTTTCTCCTCTTGCTCTTAGACCTATTTCTAGTTAAAACTTTCCCTGACTCATTATTTTCTTCATTAAAATCATTTTAAGACACCACCATAATACCTTTACCAAGGTCAAGAATATTATTCTATTTAGAATACCTCTTAGTATCAGTATTCTCTCTAACACGTTGAGCCATTTTCCTACTTTGTTACCCATTTAATTTTTAAGTCAATTTACTTATATTCTTGTGCAACTCTTTTATATCAAGACAAATAATTCTCCTCCTACCATTGATAATATCTACTAGGTTTTAGTCATTTCTTCTTGCAAAATTTTAAATCTAAATCCTATATGTTGGTCTTCATAAAGGACTTGGAAAAATTGGAAACCTTAGAATCCCATTTTATATTATTTTCTCCATAATAGTTTCTTGATAAACATTCTAAGTTCTTGAAAATATATGCCTTAAGGATTGGAGAATATAAATTCTCAAGAATCACATTAGCATCCATATATTAGGAAATGAAAAGTTTTAAATTTTACCTTCCATCTCATTAACCTTATCAAGATCTTATACTTTTTGCATGTTTTTTATGCAATTTTCCTATTTATGACCATATCTCCAATAATTGAAGTAGATTTAGTGAAGCTTCCATATTCAATTAGGAATAAGTTTTTTGTTTTTTGTTTAATCTAATTTCACATATACTCTTGTAAATTTACATTTAGATTGGATAATAATATTGTAATCAACCCTTAGCGTTGATCCCAATGTTAAATTAATTTATCAAAGAAACTTCTTATTACAGAATTTCAATGGAAGATAAGAAATTCTTATCCATATAGCAATTTTATAAAATTGGTGATCCTTATATTTAAATAGGACTACCGTCTTTACACCAACAAATGAAAGTTCAAGATTAATTAAAGACCTTCAAAAAGAATAAATTTATAATTCTTTTATTCAATAAAATTAAGATCTAAGACTTTAATCTAAAACTTTGATTTTGCATTTTTGACTATACATCTTACGTAATTTGTTCATCATATACTTAATTCCAACGTTGCCTAAGAGCTTGAAAATAAACATTATCTTTCATATTTAATGAATATATAGATCATCCATAATAAAGTGTACAATGTCTCCATTAAAGAGAGTAAGATCAACTCTCCATAATTTTATCATATTATCTTTATATGAATTATGAATTTTTAATTTTGCATAAATATTTTCTACTTTCATTGAGTTCTATTTATTCCTTTTCACTTTTTTAGTACTTTTAACAATCAAATTATCTTTTTCAATTGACGCTTTTGTAATTTATTTCTCAAATGAACTTCTTAAATTTTGGAGCACTTTAAGAAAGCACTCAATCTAAACATAAAATTTTATATCTAAATATAAATAAAATTATATATATATATATATATATATATTGATAATTTTATATTATAAATAAATAAGATTGAATGAATTGGTTAAATAAAAAATTAATTTTAATTTTTTCTATGAATGATAATATTTTATACATTAAAAACAGTATAGAAAGCTTGTTATATTTTTAAAATTTGATAGATAAAAATATTTCAAAATATTATAGAAAAATACTTTCAATTGAAAGATAAAAATAAAAAACACTAGTTGAAGTAACATTTTAAAAATATTATAAATATCCATTTTAATCAATTTACTAATTTTTTTTATTAAACAAATTTTTTAACAATTAAAATATATTTTCAATAGTTCAACAAATTTCTTCATTATGTTGGTAGTAACATTCAAATTATGGTGGTGGTGCACAACCATTCCCATCTAAAAAACTTTTGTCTTTACCTCTTTTTCTTACACATAATTCTAAGTGACAACTTTTTAAATTATTAAATAATTTTTAGCTTTACTTTTAAAGTTATTATTTTTAACTTAAACTTTAAAATACTTTTAAGCTTAAAATAAGTGCAAATACTTTTTTTCTTAATTTATTACTGCATTATTCATCTTTATTTTATAATACAATTCTTATTTTTTATATTTTAAAATTTTAAAGTTATTTTTTATTTATATTTATTTTTAAGAAGTAAAATATATTTTATAAATAAATATTATTGCTATATAAATTAAATAGAAAAATAAAAAACATACATTATGAAGACAGTATAAAATATATTTTTAAGCCCCATAACATTTACGACAAACAAAAGAATAGAAAAAATTTCAAGTATATTATAGGTAATTATAAAGAATCGAATGTTGTATCAATAACTAAATTTTTTTTATTTTTTTTTAATGTGTATATGGGGTTTTTAAAGCCAAGCTCAAGGGAAAAAAAGAAGATAATGGTTTATTGATCAATTATATCCAATCATAACCTAATAAAGTCTATTAATACTATGGCTCCAGACTAAGCAATCATAAGTATTTTTTTTATAACAAAATTAAAAGAATTTACCAATTCCATTATATCATGAAGAAGATAATATAGAGCATAGTAAAATTAAAATTTCAGCTCAACTCTTGTAAATATATTTTGACGAAAAATCTAGTGATGATCGTTTATTTGACTTATCAATTCTATGATTATAACATCATTCTTCATTTTTATTCTATTTTTACTTTTATTTTTTTTTTCTTGTTTTAATTTATGTTTTTACCTTAATAATTCTATTTTTATTGTATGAATCTGATTAAATATCATTTAATTTATTATTATGAATCGTGATTATCATAAAAAATATATTATTTACAAAAATATTAAATTAAATATGATATCTCTTGACATTTTTAGATATATAAATTAGGCTCTAAAGTTTTTGTTGATATCCTTATTGATACTTAATCACCAATAGCTTCATTTCTAAAAAAAAAAAAATGAAAATAAAAGATCCCCTATCTTAACCCTCTTTTAGAAAAAATAAATAAATAATAATTTATTAACACTCCACAAAATATATATAGAAGCAATAGAAATATAATACTTTTTTTATCTTAAATATAAACCAAAATAATTATATTATTCTAATTAAAAAATTAGTTAATATTAATTAGTGTTTTAAGTTTTATAAAAACATTAAACTATATTCTCTAACTGTCCTTCAAATTATTTAAGAATGATTTAACATTTTATTAGATGTAAATGTTATTAATTGATAGTTTAAATTGTTATGCTAAATGTTAAAATCAAGCTATAAAAATTCATAAGACATTTAACATCTTAACATAAGAGAATTAGAAAAGTTAATAAACTATAAATATTATTTTTTAATCTTTTTAATTAGTTTAATTTTTAAGTTATAATTAATTTTTTATCAGAGATAATATTATTCGAGTTAAAAGTATTTTTAATACCATAACACTAACTTTTTCATTCATAATTTTTTTTTACATGCAAATGTGAAGCTAATTCTCTCAAGAGGAATTTTTTTTTCATACGTAAAATCTAAATTAAAATCTTACTTAAAGGTTAACTAAATAAAAATAGAAAAAAAAATTCCTTAAGTTTGTTCGATCTCTCCAACCAATTGCATTTAGGTAGTCATTCAATTAAAACCACTAAACAAAGATCAAATGACTCAAATTTCATTTACAAAAAATCAGATTTTAAAAAACATACTTAAAATATAAATCATGGATGAATTTATCATGCACCCTTCTAAATTTGGTACATAGAAACACCTTTTAGGTTTATTTACCTCTAAGTAATTTTCTTTTAACTGACCCATTTATTTGAATGTGTTTTTTCTTTTTTATAGATATACTTGCCATTTTATTATTTAAAAAATTAAAATTTGTTACAATATTATTACGTAAATCCACATAATTTTATTAATGTCAATAAAATATTAGACTTTCACGACTTAATCTATATATTATTTCAAATTTGTGGAACCCTCCATTAAAGCTTCAGCTCTCGTTTCTGAGGACCTTTAACTCCAATTTCGAATAGAAAATGAAAGAAAACAGAGAGGAAAAAAAAAAAACTAAAAGGAAATCATACAATTACAATTAAGTTAAGAAATTTGAGAAATGAGTAAAAAATTATAATTTATGTAATAAGCCACCTATTTATAGAATTCTACAAAGAAGAAGATGAGTCACGGCAATGCTTCTGTCTTTTCTTTATCTCACATTCTTGAATATTTTTAAAAAAAATTCAAGAACAATTAAATGAAAATAATTTTTTTTCTTATTTGATGTGTAAAAAAAACATTAAATTGGTACGAGAAATAAATATTTCATGTGTGGAAAAAAGTAGAGACGTCATAATTTGGATGTCCCAGCTTGTTCCTAAACCCTAATCCTCATTCTTACTTTATTATTATTCACTTAAAGTTTTTTTTTCTTTCTTGTTTTGCATTCTAGAACCTTTTTTTAATTCCTATGAATGCATCAAAAATTCCTAATTTAGTTTAAAAATTATAATTAAATAAATTTTCTTCTCTCTTTAATAATTTATGCATAATAAAACAATTAACCATGATTTTTATATATTTTTATTCTTTTTACTATTATTTTTTACGTAATTAGCCCTGTAAATCCACTGTCATCTATCCTTCCATAATTTATCGGTAATTCATCAACGGTAGATAAAATTTTATGCTAAATGAATGGTTATAAAATAAGGGTGCATATGAGACTGTCCCATAAACCATGTGATCTTCATCCGACGGTTCTAGTTTATATGACGGATTGAGTTCGAGTTTTGCCGATTCTACTGAATCCGTTAGCACCCAGCAAAAACAGTATATAGTGTTCACTGTTCATAGCCTAAACTCCTTTCGTCTTCCCAAACGTTATTGTTGTGACAAACTCTGGTAACCGCTTAAAGGGTCCACGAAACCAAATCATTTGCAGCCAAAATAATCAGATTAAAACTCCATTCTTACCTCCTATTAAATAAACTCATAAATAAATAATAAAAACGAGAATAAAGAAACTGCGTTCAGCGTCAATGAACACTAGCAAGCTTGATGACAACCAAGGTTAGTTCTTTATCATCGTAACTTTTTTCTTTTTTATCCACTATTTTACGGTTGTTTTGTGATTTTTTTCTTTTGCTGGCAACACATGTTTGAGGTTGTCGGATATATAACTAGTTATTTGCTTTGATGGCACAATGTCATGTTTAATCAACATTAGAATTTTGCTTTGCTTGTAAATAATATAATCGAATTCTGCTCTTATCTCTGTTTGAGAATTTTGTTAAAAAAAAGTGATGTAATTAGTTTGTGTATATAAATAACTTCGCCGTAATTTTATTGATGAACATGTAAATTTGTTAGATACATTATACATGGCTTAAATGTTGTAGGACCGTGCTTGTGAATTTCTAGGGTTCCATGCCTCTTTGCATTTGCATTTTTCATTTTCTTACATTTTAAGATTGGTTTATTTGTTTTTCTTTATTTAAACTTGGATGATATTGGGGTTTCACAAATTACAATTATGGCATGGTGTTTTGAGATTAAATATCCTTTGGGAACCAAATGGAGAATTTGCTTCTGTCTCTCATTGTTGTTCTGTGATTTTTTGAGGCAAGAAAGAAAAATCAACTCAGGATGTAAAAACATCCGTGTCTATCATCAACGGAACAAAACACAGCCTGTAAGAGATGCAATAGGAAGTGTTTTTTCATCATTTCCATTTAATTGGAGCAATGTTCCCCGGCGATTGCGAACAAAGCGGAAGAGAAAATTTTATGGCAAGGAAGCAGTTTCTAGACCCAAGGAAAAGCTAGACAGTGGAGTCTTCGATGCTTACTTGAAGTGAGTTACAGTCTACTGCTTTATGATGTTCAGGGAGAAACTTCAAAATTGTGGTCTTGTTTCTAAATATAATTTTTTTGACAGGAAAATATGGAAGAGTTTCCCAGAAGATAGGAAGAAGACCTTCACATACTTTGACAGCTTATGGTTTAGCCTTTACAGGACTGCATCTAAAGACAAGGTGCTGTCTTGGATTAAAAAAGAACATATTTTCTCAAAGGCGTATGTTTTTATTCCTATAGTCTGCTGGTAAATGCACTCAATTTCCTTTTTTGGCCGAAGAGCCATTTTTTCATTTGTCAAATGTTAATCCATGGAATACATTTTTTAAATCTCAATCTTGTAGGGGTCATTGGAGCCTTTTGATCCTGTGCCATTTTGGTGAGAGCTTGCAATCAACTACTAGATCACGGTGCATGTTGTTGCTGGATTCTCTTGAAATGGCCAATCCAAGGCGACTTGAACCAGAGATTAGAAGGTGTGTCTTTCTTGAACAATATCTATTCCTTTTGATCACACATTATTGTGCAGTTGGAGTATTTAAGATATGCAAGCTTTTATCTTCATTTTCAGATTTGTAGTAGACATTTTTAAAACAGGAGACAGGCCTGAGACTAAGCCTCTTGTATCTCAAATTCCATTATTGGTGCCCAAGGTAAGTATCACCCCTTCTATGATTTTCATCCCCAGTATAACAATATAACCATTGATTGAAATAAAAAACAAACTATTGTAGGTGCCACAACAAAGAGATGGTAATGAATGTGGACTTTTCGTCCTCTATTTCATTAATTTGTTTTTGACACTTGCGCCTATGAATTTTAGCATGAAGGGGTACCCTTACTTTGTAAGTTTTTTCGTTTGCTGTTCCTGAAAATTATTCTTAAAGCATACATTTTGATTCAGTTTTGTTTGACATTGACATATTGCAGATGAAAAAAGATTGGTTTACCGCCAAAGGCTTGGATGAGTTTTATGAGAGACTTGATTCACAGAATTAGATGTCCCCAAATTTGACTAGACTAGTGACTAGATCTGACATACTTTATTGTTGATTGATTTAGGGGGGATTTATTCATATTGATCTAATTGTTTTGTCTACTAGAGGGAATACTCCCTTCTATGCATGTAGTTATACTTGTTATATTCTGAGCTGGAATTGATCTTTGCAATACTAATTTGCTTATATTTGCACAGTTTTTAAACTTGAATCTTGTTCAAATTCGTACAGGCAGTATTTATGTTAGCTTAGTTGATATATTTTGGCATAAATGTAGAGTTTAACAGCATGGGCTTCTGGAAAGTCAAGCTGTTAAGAACTACTTTGACTTTTGAGCAAACTCAAATAATTTGTGCATAAGATGTTCTGGAAAATCACGAGAGCAATCCATAACTATTAGAGACCACTTTATGTGTTTAACATTGAAGCAGGCTGAAAAATTCCCAATAAAAATCCTTGATGATAGTAATTGGTAAACATAAGCATAGGCCCAGTATAAACATTAACTATCAAGATATTAAATGCTTTGAAGTGCAAACAGAACATGAGCAAGGCAAACTGCCAAAAACCACGCCCAACAAAACAATGCTGCTAATTAAAATTTAAAACTATAAGAATTATTTTGAAATAATCATGTTATGAAAAGTGAAAACTAATCACTCAGGTTAAAATTGCAATTAGCATGTTGGAATAAAAGTAGCAACAACAACAAAAACAACAATCAAGTCTTATCCTACTAGTTGAGGTTGATTGCAAATCACACACGTCATTGAACTCAGTCAAAAATATAATTTTCAAAAATATGATTAATCAAAAAGTCTCTTAAAAATTTCCTCTAAAGTTCTTTAGGGTCTTTCTTTATCCCTTTTTACCAGACTAAAATATATGCAATTCACTCTCCTTAGTGCTTCCAAAAGTCTTATTTGCACATGACCAAATCACTTTAAATAATTTTTAGTCATCTTTTCCAATATAGGTGTTATTCCAATATTCTTACATATACTACTATTTTTTATTCTGTCTTTTCTTATGCTACTACTTATCCACTTTAACTTTCTCATTTTTGTCACTACCACTTTTTTTTCACTTTTCTTTGAGGGCTAACATTTATTACTATATAAAATAGAACTTTCTTTTTAGTTTGATAGGTAATTTATTATAACAAATAACTCTTGATGTCTTTCTCCATTTTAACCATCCAGTTTGAATTCTATGATTAACATTTTATTAAATTTCCCATCATTCTATCCCAAGTACCTAAAAGCAAACACTTAAAAAATAACTTTCACATTATTCAAAGAGAAGCAATTGCTTATTGAAAAGGAAAGAAAAATCTCCCGAAAATGTAAAAAATGGTTCACTTTGTCTACATTAGTTGATCTAAACATGCTAAGATGAAAATTTTCAAACACATGTCAAGATTTTTTTAATAAAAATATTAAAAAATAAAAAATAAAATTATATATATATATATATATATATATTCAAAAGCACTAATACAAAAGTTCAACTCACCCAAACAGTTTTAGACCTCGTCCAATTATTACCAAGTGCATTTGAAAAGAATAATATTAGAGTTAAAAACAGAGCGAAATTGCAAAAACTGTTTCAATGATGTATAAAGAAATGTGGCACTCACGAGTAGCAGAAGGCTGAAGAGAAACAAGCGATTCAGATGGTGAGGGAGCTGAAGCTGCAGGATCAGAAGATAATGAATCCATGAATAAAAATGAGAGTGACAATGTAGAGGGAGAAACTTCTCTCTCTAGAGTTTGAGGTAGGAGTTCACCTTCGTTGTATTATGTTACTTGTTTACTGCTCTTCTTGGTAAGCCTTTTTTCTTGAAAATATTTTAGAAAGGCATTTGTAATTACTATTCCCAGAAATCTCTAAATGAGCCAATTTTAAATCCTACCGTGCACATGATTTTGAATACCTCCATAATATGCTCTGATAAGTAATATTTTGCTAGTAGTACAAGTCAATTTCCTTTGTAATTTTTCTGGACTTACTAGATCCTTGACTTGCTAAGATGCTGTGTTATGCGATGTGAAGGAGACTGATAAAGTTTCATGTGATCAGATGCTTTGCTATGCGTTGTGAAGGAAATGAATGAATCTGTATGGACTTACCATGTGTATTTGAGGATATAAAATGTTCTGAATATGTATATGAGGAAAAGAGTGAATATAATTTTTTTGAGTATGTATTTGAGGAAAGTGATATAATTTATATACTTTGAGAAAGATAGAGGCATTTTCCTTGTTGTCTTTATTGCTGAAGTGTAGTAAATTATGCTGAACCATATGATTCTCTCTTCTTCCTAGTTATAGTTATCCACAGATCAATATTTCTATCCTCTAAGATGACCAATAAATCTTACGATGATCATTTGCTTAATAGCTTCATTCCAACTGAATTATGACCAAATGTCTTTGTAATCCGTTTATGGTTCATATCTTGTCTAGTATTAGATAAAAATTACATGAACTCCACTTTGACGAGGTTCCAGCATTGTTAGTTGTACTTTCACTTGATTGGCAACCCGCAAGTTTTCATAAATCTGGCAGCCATTTAAAAGAACACCCCAAATGGCAATATTTTGTTAGGATAGTTTCACTTTGCATGCATGTAAACTCTCACAAATTTGTAAACTCTTTTGTAATACTGTGTAAAATGATTTCTGGTCCCTCCCAATTTTTTCACTCTGAGCTTTGTCTATATGTCATTAACTAGTTTGAGTGAACGTGATAGGTGCTAATGTCTAATGATTAATAATTAGTTGCTTCATATTATGCAAGAATACTTGATGTGACTATCTTCTTAATCTTGTATATTTGAATGTGGTATATGTATAATCAAGGCCTTAAATTAATATTTCATGATTCTCGGTGTGTTTGGTATTCAACAGGTTACTTTTTGTTAATCCATCGTTGCTGAGTTGTTTAGGCAATATTGGAGATATCATATCAATAATTGTGCTTTTGGTATGCTTTATTATTTCACAAACCTACATTATATTTGGTATGACCATTCTTTATACTCAAATTTTAAAAGCATACATTAGTTATTTATTAATTTTGTTGTTTTAATTTATATTTAATAATTAAAGCCTTTTTTTTCTTTTACTTATGGATGATAATAAAGTTAATCAGAAACAGTATAAGTTTTTAATTTTGGAGCAATAACAAAGAAAAGAAAATAATAATAATAATAATGTTACTAATGCACTGTATAAAGAAAATGTTCTCTGCATTTTTGTAAATTTTGACCATGTTAATTATATAACTTAAGGTTGTTTCGGTTTGGTTTCCTATAGAAATAAATTTATCATTTTACTTTTCATTTCACATGTATTCATGAGATAAGATGTCAAATATGCCAATTATGAACAAAAACATAAGCAAAGGAAAATCATTTCTAGATTCTTCTGACCAAGGGATAAAACATAACGCTGTTTGGGATCGGTTTGCAGTAAAGGCCTTCATTGAGGCGGCTATGGAGCAAATAATGAAAGGGGAACGTTTGAGTTCTTCGTTGACAAAGAAAGGATGGTTAGGTTTGGCTAATTATTTTAACAAGGTTTAAATATGTTTTGACTACCTCCAAATACGGGTAAATTAAAAAAATTATCTCAATTTTTTTTCTTCATTTTAATGCTTAACTAATTTTTTTTTTCAAATTTATACCTGACGTTAACCTCCATCAATTAATTGGTGACGTGGCTAACACTTTGCCATGTCACTGTCATTCTCTCTCATCTACCTCACCCTAAACCACTACATCAGAATTCACATAAGCATTTTTGAATTTTAACCTAAAAGTTGCATTTGCGTTTTGGTTGATGTGAGGGAAAGAGGACCAAATTTAAAACCCTAATTGAAAAAGAAGCACAGAACGAAGACGCTGAGGAGGGAAAGAGGGCCAAAACTAAATTTGTAATTGAAGAAGAAGCACTGAACGAAGACACTGAAAACAAACTCGAAGGGAAGAAGAAGCAGAAAAGGAAAAGGAAAGTTAGAGTTCTTTATCGTGTGTTGTCATTATCCATCTAGGGTTCCGTTTTGAGTCTTCGTCTTCACGAAATGAGTAATGTGGATAGTTCATCGTGCTCATCTATTGAACGTGATTTAACTTGCAAACGTAAAAAGCCGGCTATAATTTTGACCTCATAGAGCAAGGTTAATCATGGTAGAAGATTTTTGAGATGCTCTGGTTAGAATATAAGTTCAACTTGCTGCAGATTTGTTCTAAATTTGCTATCGTGTTTACAAATTTGTTTGTATTTGGTTTGCAGGAACCTAATTCTTGCAATTATTTTCGTTGGGTTAAAGAGACTGTAAATGGGGACAATGAGTTTGTTATGTCGAAAGAAATCTATACAATTTAAGAGTTAAAGACAAAGATTGGTGATTTAACGGAGGTTGAAAAAGCAACTGAGGAGAAAATGGCAAAAACCAAAGAAAAGATGGTGAGACTTCATCAAGAATGTGATGATCTTCAGCAACAACTTGTATCAATGAAGCTTAAAATATCCTAGAAAAAGAAAAAGATTGATGTTAAGATGAATATGGTGAAGATTTTAGGATGTTTAGTGATTGTGCTTTGGTTTTTCATTACCATTGTCAGCATTGTAGTAGCAATGAATGTTGTTGGTAGGAAAGTTTTAAAATAAAGACAATTTGTAATTCAATGGAGCAATAGTTGTTTTGAATATGGTTAAATGAATTCAATGACATAAGATTTATGCTCGTGACTCTATCAACTATGTTTTTTATTCTATTCAGTCTATTGATTTTGGCTTTTTTATTCTGTTCAGCCTGTTAAATTTGGTTCAATGACATACATTAGCCTAAGCACATTGGTAAATGAATATAATTTAAAATTGATTCTAGCAACAAGTAATTACATACATTAGCCTCATATCAGCACCAATTATTGTTGTGATTACTTATTCATAATCCATAAATTGAATGTTGCATCACATTACATAACTATTTCTGTTTAACTATTTCCATAATTCAATATTTTCGTATTACTACCTCCATTTATCTAATTTTTCATATTACTACCTTAAACTTCCAAATTTGGACAATGATACCTTAAATTTCCAAATTAAAAAATGTGTTAAAATAAGATATCAACATACAGAACAGTGGTCCCAAAAGGTGCGTATGTTGTACATTGGTTAATGTAATCAAAAGGCGCAACAAGTGGGCCATAAAAGGGTTCTCATTCACATGAATACTAACTCAAAATAACCTGTTGCGCATTGTTTAAAATAAAGTTACATTACTCCTAATACAATATAACATTCAGACTATTCTCTCTCCCAAAATGGTTCCCAAAAAACACAGTCACTTCATTCACATCTGGTTGGTTGACTTGGTGGAGTTGATAAAGGTGGTAGAGTTGATCCTTCATTCAAATCTGCAGTAGTAGCTTCATTCAAATTTGTAGCAGACTATTCTCCTTGTGCTCTTGCACTAGATTTTGTGGTTGGTCCTATACGTGGTCCTGTTGGCACCATTTTTGCCTGTAAAGTGTAAAGGTAAATCATTAGCAATTTCACTAAAGTGTTCAAATGATATGGCTAATACATATACCTTTTTCTAAACTGGTAAAGATGGTTGTGCATCTGCTGCTACAGGTGGAGAAGGTATTGAGCTTTCAAAATTTGTTTCAGCTGTTTGAGTGTGTGTTGGTTGTGGATTGACTGGCTGTGAACATGTTCTTGTGCTGTGACCCTGTACACCACATCTTTTACACTTATACTTACCAATATCTTTTGTCAATCTTGTCAGATTTGGATTAATTTCATCAGGTTCCCTTCTTCTCAATATTTTAGGTCTTCCAGGACCCTTTTTATTTTTAGGGGGTAGGATCTCATCAAATTCAGTTTCAGACCACATGTCCTGGCCATTTGTGGTGGAAATCTTGTGTGCATAACACGACATAAGTATCCCGAGAATAATGGTCATCAACATAGTTCATCAAGTCCAATTTTTTGAATTGTAGGGCAGCCACAACATGTCTGCATGGAATACCCACTAGATCTCAGAAATTACAACTACAGTAGTTCCTATTAATATCTATTATAAATTTCTCACCAGAATGTAAATGGGTCACTTCAAAGTCTTCATGCCCTCCCTAACTTGCTACCCAATTCCCTGACTTTTCAACCTCCTTATCTAGTCGTTTTAAAGGCTTAGGCATAATTCGACCCCTGTATGCACTAGCTTTCTCCCTAAGGTTAGAAAATCTATTCATCAAATACATCCTTATCCACTCAAACATTGTAATAATCGGTTTATCCCTTGTAATCAGAATTGTGCTGTTAAATGCTTCACTAAGATTATTCATTAGTATATCACATTTTGGATAATTTGAAAATTTATGCTTACACCATGTTTTCCTGTCCATATTAAATAGCCACCAGTAGGTAGCCTCATTCAAGTCTCCGATCTGCTGCATGTAAGCGTTCCAAAGTTGTTCATATGTTGCTTTGGCAGCACCTATCATGAGATCTCTTAGTTGTAGTCCTCCTCCAAACTTCTTCTTGAAATTGTTGTATAAAACTTAGCAAAAATATTGAAAAAAAATGAACCAACATCTCAACTTGGTTCCCAAGAACTGAAAATGGACACTTACCTTTTGTTGGTCACTCATAAAGACCCACTTGTTATCCTCAATGGAGCCAATATCTTCTAAGAGAAAATTCAAAAACCATCTCCAAGTATCCTTTGTCTCAGTCTTCACCACAGCAAAAGCCAAAGACAGGTATTGATCATTTGGGTCTCTCCCAACAGCAATCAAAAGCTGGCCACCAAATTTGTTTTTTAAGTGACATCCATCTAGTCCTATCAATGGCCGACATGCCTTCTTAAAGGCTAATTTTGGACCTTCAAGGCACATGTAGAAACTGTCAAATCTTGGTAAAATATCCAAAGAAGGCCTTAAAACCCTAATGACACAGGTATTGCCTGCACTTCTTTGTTTAAGTTCAGTTGCATATCTCTAAAGTAAACCATATTGTTTGTCAAAATCACCATCAATCACACTTTTAGCTATCTGTTTAGCCCTGAGTGCTCTTGACAGTGTTATCCCAGTGGAATAATTGGATTTAATTTCTCCAACAATATCCTTTAATGGCATGTCAGTAGTCTTGGCCTTCATCTTGTTAATCAACACCTTGGCAACCCAAGCTAACTTCGCACTCTTATTGTGGAAGACCCTTCCACATGTGTGTTTGTCAACTAGAGTGTTCAACCTATAAGTTTCTGAATTACTGACCTTACTAACATACACAGAGTATTCAACACAATGCCTACATCTTGCCCTTACCCTCCTCTTGTCATTCAAATCGAATCTGATTTCCTTTCCATTCAGCACATTGTATTCTTGAATTGCGTCCTTAAACTCTTTGATGGAAGTAAACTCCAAACCCAACTTCCACTTGTAATCCTTATTCAATTCATCAGCATTAAATCTGGAATATTTCCTTCTGTAACCATCTTCCTCAGAGTCACCACTTAACAACTCTTTACTTGCATAACCATGATAAATGTCATCAACTTGTACTTCTTGTGCCTTACAAAAATTATCTGCATTGTGTAAACCTTCACTACTCTGACCAAAAACATTAACTCTTTTTTATTGCATCTTCCTAGCATCCTTCTTTTTTTTCCTTTTTTTTCCACCTCCAGGTTTCTCAACAGCAGCAGCAGTCCCAACAACAGCATCCACACCACCAACAATCACTTTTCTTCTAGACTGACCATCACTCTGAAGCGCACTTGGTAAGTCTCTTTAAGGGGTTGATTTTTCAACAGAATCTTCATCTCCAGAAATCCAGACAACCTCTACATGAACATTGGGATTTTCAGGCTGATGAACACTCTGACCAACATCTACCTCCTCAGCCTCAACATCTTCATTCACTTTCTTTGCAAATGACTTCTTCCTTTTACTCGCCTAAATTCTGGAACGTCTCTATCAAATCCATCATCCATGTCACCAGCCCTATCCTCCTCACTTTCATCTAAATGAATTTCGTTTAGAAATTCCTCCTTACTACTAAAAAAATTGTCCCCAATAACACCCTCATTGCCTCCTTCACAAACAACATATATCTCAACCTCCACACTGTTACAAATGGTAAAATTAGCAATGCAGGGCTACACTATCACAGTTGATTTCCTTGAAGTCAGAAGGACCAAATTTTTACCATATCCTCACAAGGTGCTCTCCGTAACCTAAGTCTTCTCTTAAAATCCCAATTGTTTCAAAGTACGACCACCTGTCTATATCAATATTCTTCATAGGAACAGCCTCTTTGCCCCCAACATAGTGCATCACGAGGTCCAGTTCAAAATGACCCCCGTGATGAATTATAGCATTGAAAGTCATCTACATATGAAAAGGAACAAATTTCCGTGTCAGGTAAAGCACAAATTTATGAAAGAAAACCCTAACCCGCACTACTCTAATCAAATAACACTTACCTTCAACAATGTCGACAATGTCCACAACGTCGCCTCTGGTAACAACCACACTACTTGGGAAACAAGGAAAAAATAAGAAGGCATATGTTTGTTTGTTTTGAAAACAATAAACAGCAAAGGTGAAGATGAAGATGCGAAACATACTATGCGCGGTTCTTACAATCACTCTATGTTCAAGGGCTTCAAGGATTTTTTGCTTTGTATTTTGAAATATTGCTCTGAGTGTTCAAGATTGAGTAACTGTCCAAGACCCAACTGCGCGCTTAAATTTCTATTTTCTATTTTTTTTCTTTTTCTAAATTCAAAATTACTGACGTGAAATTAGATGTAATAGTTTAGGGTGAGGCGGATGAGAGATATTCAAATGTTAGCCACGTCACCAACAAACTGTTGGCCACATCATCAATTAACTGACAGATGTTAACGTCGGATATAAATTTGAAAAAAATAATTTTGAGGTAGTTTTTTGAATTTATCCCTATTTGAAGGTAGTTAAAACATATTTAAACCTTTTAACAAATATAATTGATTAAAAAGTGCTCAGATTTTTTTTAATCACGTTTATCACCTCCTTTCTGATCACAGTTTGAGTACTTGAAAAAGTGACTTATGTGAAAGGTTACTTAACAGGGAGTTGGATATTAAGGTTAAGCTTGAATCTTTTTCTTTTAGAGTGTTCTTGATTTTTGTTTCTTTTAGGAGTCATGCTTGGCATTTAGGAGAGTTTAAAAAGTAAAGAGTGGATGAAAATAAAGAAGAGAGAACTTGTGTTTTCAAAGAATAGAAGCAACAATGGCCATGGTTTGAGCATGGGATTTTTCTCTTACTAATTAAGTGATTTATCAATTAAAATTCTTCGCGTGATCAATCAACGAGACAAACTTAAATGGTGCAATACCTAGATCATTCATAAAGAAAAATATCATTGATTAATGGGTGTTCTAATCATTATTTTTGTTGCATTTCTTTATGCATGATTATCGGTGCAAGGAATTAAACTTGTACCAAAGCATAATGAAAAAGATAATTTTTTGTGCATAAATAGTTTGCTTTATTTCCTTTAAGCAGACTATCAACTCAGAACAAAGACACCTAAATTTTATGCTTTTCAATTTTTGGAAGTGACCCACTTTTTTTGCTAGGTAGGTCACCACTGAAATTGAGACTAGGACAAGGTAGAGTTGTGTGTTGTTGGCAAAGTGTTTGCTTGATTTTTATGTCAATCCCTGTTACTCCTAACCTCAACTCCTTTTGGATGTTGAGGTTGCTATAGAATTCACGAACAAGATGATACAGTGATTTTTTGGTCTCTAAAACATTGATCGGCTATAGTTCTCCATCAAAATAATATACATGTCAAGGACCTTTTGAGCTTTCACCTCCTTCTTAGTTACAATTGGAGTACTTGAATAAGTGACTTCTATGAAAGATTCCTTAGTAGGGATTGGGTGTTGTGGGTGAGCTTGAAGCTTTTCTTGTAGAGGATTCTCGATTTGAGCTTTATTTTGAGCCCTACTCAGTGTTTAGGAAATTTCAAAGAGAAAAGGATGGATGAAAGTAGAAAAAATGAACCTTTGTTTTGAAAGAGAAGTAGCAATGACCACAATTCAAGCATGAATTTTTCTGATGATAATCAAGTGATTAGCTTATTAAAATTATTCGTTTGATCGGCTAGACTGACAAATATAATCAATTAAAAGGAGTTATGATCATTTTTTATAGCATCTTTTATGCCTGATTACGAGATCGAAGAACTAAACTTCTTACTAAAGCACAGTAAAAAATATTTTTTTTTTGTGTAAATAGTCTATTGTGGTCCTTTTCATGGGACTATCATCTCACGACAAAGATAACTTGACCTTGAGCTTGTCAAAATTTCTGGAAAGAATCTACTTTTTGTTAGATCAGTCACCATTGAATTTGAAACTATCATAGTATAGTGTTGTTAGTTATTGTTAAAGTGTCTGCTTTGTTTTAATCTCAATACCCATCACTTATGACCTTACAACTCTAAAATCATTTGTGATTTCTATCATATGGGAAAATTGAGCAAATTACCTTTTCCGTCTAGCAATAGTGTTAGTGGTGCTTGTTTTGATCTTATTCACATGGATATTTGAGGGCCTTTGAGCATCACCTCTATTTCTGAACACAAATATTTTTTAATTGTTGTTGATATTTTTTTTAAGTACACTTAACTTTTTCTTATGAAGTTCAAAGTTGAAACGAGATCCTTAGGTCTCATTTTTATTTCTTTTGTTAAAACTCAATTTAATAAGAAAATAAAAGTCATTCAAAGTGACAATGACATTGAATTTAACATGTCTACTTTATATGCTGAACATAGTATTCTCCATCGCATCTCATGTGTTGAAATCCTTAACAGAATTCAATGGTTGAAAGGTGATGAGGTTTCTCAAACTCCCTTAGAGAAAGGACTTAACTAAAACTAGGAACACTCAAATTAAAAGAGGAAATTACGGTTTCTATGTATAGCTTGAACCTTAGAAATTGGAAGAACAGAACTAACTTGAGCAAAGAAAACAAATAAGAAAAAGAAAAGAATTATGAACTGCAAGCGGAATAACAATGGGTTGTATCTCGTGCTACAAATTTTGGATTGCGATGTTTCAAAAACAAGGTGAAAGACTACGTTTTGAAATGTAATTTTGGCTTAAGAATCACCAAAAAAGGTATTGTATAACAAGAGATATGATTTGGGCTAAGTTGAAACAAAAATTGAAGATTAAGATGAAAATTGGCATATATTTAAACCTTAGGTCAGATTTAGATTTCTCATTGTTATTGCATATTAAATAGAAAATTAGAATAAGAAAGAGCAAGAAATAGGCGCCACAAACCTATTTGGTTGATAAGTCTAAGATGATTGCCACAGTAATGAGAATTCTTGATAAGACTTTAGAAGTAAGAAAGAATCCTAGCCTTGAGAGAAAATCTCATAATTTTGAATTTGTTTAATATGAATTCTATCTTTTTCATTCAGTTCAAGTGTTTTAAGCACAATGCAAATTAAGAGTTTGTCCATAATTATTAATCTCGGGTAACGATAAATAACAGCTAACCCTTAAAAATACTATAGCAGAATAGTGTATAGCAGAATGACCGCTATTTAAAAATTTATAATATGTATATATGTATATGTTATGTGCACAAAATTTAAATATAAATACTCAAGAAATTTCACATAATCATTATTCCATTGCCAAACAATGTCAATATTTTCTTCAGTGGACTTCACTAAGCCACAAGTAGTAGTTCTCCTCTTATAAACTAGCTTTTAGAAGTCAGTTAGACTCAACTTTCTCAACAACTTATAACTTTTGTTATTTTTTTATTCAAAACACTACATTAGAAGTTAAAAGGTAGGAGATGGAGGAATAAAACCCATCAAACTTTGAATTAGGTTTCACTAAAAGAATAAAACATATAAAGGAAATTTTTTACTCTTTTTTTTTAAAATAAAAACCATACATATATGTATATTTGATATCATATCATGCACACACACAAAAAATTTAATTAAAAATTATAATAAATTATTTTGAATTTTAATTTAATTTTTCATAAAAAAAGAAACCAATATAATAATTAAAATCAAATATTTTTATCTTTTATTTTATTAATGAAATACATTATAAATATGCCAAACTATTTAAATTTACAAATTATGAATCTCTTAATTTAGTCAAAATAAATAAAAGCCAAGCTTAATCATCTTTCAATAAACTTTTGGAATTAATAAATTTAATTAATTCTACTTATTGTTCAGGGAATTTATTTAACAAAAAATTGGTAATGCATGTATACCAAAAAGATTAAAAAAAGATAGAAACAATTGTATACAATACTAATTGATAATGGTTCAAATAACGAAATTAATCAAGTTATTTAAAAACAAAGAAAGAATATCCACCATCTACCAAAAACCGAAGAAACAAGGTTGATCAAATGTTACATTTCTTTCCCTTTTCATATCAAGCAAATATAAAACTCGTAAATTAGATTAAGTTAAATTTCGTATTGAGAAATTATATCAAGTAACGTACGCAATTGAAAAGTGATGAGAACCTCAAACTTACTAGCAAAGAAGAAAATATTATTAAATTCGAAATGCTTCCGAAATCAGTATGTACACCAATCTAGAAACCTAAAATATACAAATTTTTCAAAAATCCAAGGACTGAATAAAATATTAAACGAGTAGCAGAAATAATTAGAACAATTTTGAATCGTATTCTGGGCTAGAAGCCATTCACAATCGCCAGTAGTATCACTAATCCCCGTTTAGGTAGGGAATTTTAATGGTCACTTTGGATGCATCAGAAGAGAGCGCAGGACCTGCCTTGAGCGAAGTTCTTGCTGACTCCAATGCTCGGGAAGTTTGAAGGGCCATCTCAGCATGGAGTTGTATACATGTCATAGCCATCTACAGTTAAACCGAAAAAAATTATTTGGAAAAGGGAAATTAACCAAGCATCAAACCAAACAATAAAAGGGTTATGAGGGGGCTTTGTAAAGCTCTACGGCAGAGAGAACAAAAAGGGCCAAGTAGCATGTTTGGAATCACTTAAATTTACAATAATCACATATTTCTCAAAAGTTCTCTTCAGAAGCTGGGAAAAAGACGCTAAAATAAAAATCCGAGGGATAATAACGTGCTATCTCGGTCCATATTTTAAAATCACCTACATTGCCTAAATCATTGAAATAAATATGAAAATAGAACACAATGAGACCAAGATTGAGGTATCATAATAAATATTTTTTTGGTCTAGGTCCTTTAGGACCATGCATGAGACAATATTGATCAAGTTAGGACTAAGACTAACTCTTTTGGTAGGAATTTTTTTCATATACAAGGTTCAAACTTCAGATGAGACCTTGATTAAGGGAAATCAAATATACACCACTCCAACCAACCACCCATTGGTTATCATGATATATATTTAACTTTGTTTAGGGTTAAGTAACTATATCTGCAACCTTACCACCATTAACTGTAGACCAATGCATAAAAAGCATTTATGAGGCCAATGTAAAGGCAGAGATAATTGAAAACCTAGTAAGAAAAGGGGGACATAGATTCTCAACTGCTTCGAAGCTTCAAATTTCTTTTGCTTACCGTATAGCATTCTCTATCTGTGTCTGACTCAGCTACCTCAAGTGCCCATGTGCGGATCCATTCAAGGCCAGTGGAAATTTCAACATTTCCTTCAAGTAAGGCAGATGAAAGGTAAGCAGGGTGAAGGGCAACCAATACGCATGCAGCTGCAAACAGGACGGCTCTTCTTACATATGCTTCCTGGTGATGGCATACCTCTCTGCATGAGTTGAAATGCAAAAAGTGACAATTTTCCCTGCATTAGCACACTAGCAAATCCAACAAATAGAACACAAACTATCAATTAATTATCACACACGTAAACACACTTTTGGGAGTGAGATTAAGGTTTTAGATTATGCCAGGCCTCAAAGGGTTCACAATTAAATAGACGGCTAATGTCTCAACCAGTACCTGGATCTTAACATATCCAGGAGGGAAGGAGCCAGCACAGATGCTTCAGGATGCATCGCTACAGATTTCATACAAACCCCAAGCATATAAATGAGTTTCCCCAGGACAATAAAATCCCTGCCAAGCAAGTCAACACCATGCCTTTTTTTATCATATCCCTCCATGGCAGGAAGCATGAACGCAGCAGCATACATGGGAAACTTATTTTGAGAAAACTCCATCTGGTTTTGTTGTGCAGGAGATCTTAGGCTCCACCGGCGTGTTTTCCCTTTCTTGACCTGATTAGGTTTTGGGGGAAGTTCCCTCTCATAGATATTTGACCAATTCAACAAAGTGCCAGTACCTGAGATCTGTTTCCAGGAACCAGCTCCAGGAGTCCCTGCACTGCTTGGCAAGAACCAAGGTCGGGTATCTGAAACAACTGAAATAAGGGAACTAGTCTGATGTTTGGGTTTCATAATTTTTGATTCAGCAAGCTCCTGAGCTGCTTCTGTCATGACATCTAGTATCATAATGCGCTGACTGATATCTACGTTAGGTGAATACAAAAGCTTGTTTAGTGTGTCAAGTGATTCAAATGGGCAGGTGACTGCTAAGGCAACTAATGCTCTTTGTCTTTTGTCTTCGGTTGATTCTTCTGCACCTTCTAAAGCTATATCAGAGCAACGAACCTGAACAAGAGTTCTGGTCAGATCCTTGGCTGTGTGTTTTAGTTCATCTGGAGATGCTCTTATGAGCTTTTCAGCTACATCAAGAGCCCTTTCCACCTGCAGTTGAAGTTAAAAGTTTACAAAACATCAAACTTTCAGCAAAAAACCAGGATACCAAGAGACTTGCGCTAAAGGCAAGAATGCAGCAGGTCAATCACACTTACACAGGACTACAAATTGGTTTTTGAATAACTCAGTCTAAAGTGATTAAATATTACTTGGTCATTGCAGTAATTGTTAAACAACTTAGTTCATAATCAATTATACTTTATTATCCCAAGAAATTAATTGCATTAAGTGTAAGAGTGGTAGATGATCAAAATGCAACTAAAAGTGTTCTGGCAGCAAAATACAAACCCCGTCAGCATCATCAGATTTTCTAAGAGCAGCAACTACATCAGCCAACTGTGAAAATTTTCTTTTCAAATCCGAGTCATCATCTGACAAATCATATGGCTGTAAAGATGAATCACTTGAGGAATATGAATTCTCACTAGCACTGTCATCATCATCCTCATTGTCAATGTCTGATTCAAGATTCAGTGCTGCTGGATCAAGAATCTCATCTGGATCAAGCACATGAAAATCCAAGAACTTCTCTTTACCCTTTACACTAATACTTCTCTCTTTATTGGAAGGGGAATCGGAGTCCCTCATTGGACCTGACACTGGAGATATTTTTGTTCCCTCAACACTTTTATCTGTGCAATTTGAGGCCACCAGAGTACCTTTATTGGAAACAGTGAATTCAAATTCCCAATCAATTGTCTCCCCACTGCAGCTGTCATCCAGGTACAACGGATTTTTTGGATCAATAATTTTAGACAATGCCAAAGCAACACAGCTAGCCATTTTTCGTACTAAATGATCAGGACTCTCCAGCCTACCTGAAACAATTTCACAAAAATTAGAAGACAAACATCAACAACTTATGCTGTCAGAAGGAATGACAACCCAATTTTTATCAGCTTTAATAAGACTACTGAGTGGGAGTGGGATGGAGATGGACCCAGGAAAAAGGAACTCATCAAAGTAGTTACATTCTCAATACAAATTATTCCATCTTCGTTTTACAGTATGACTTCTTGATGAATATATAATACAATGATTGACAAAACTCCAGTAATGTGGCTTGAAAGGTCCTTAATCAAAAGCATCAATACTTGTTGAATTTGAGCTTTAAGCCTAACTTAATCCCCAAAAGCTAGCCTATGAGGTGAGGATTGTTTTACCTTTTATAAGTTTTTATTTAGCCATATTTGTAGTCAATGTGAAATTTTAATACACTCCTTCATACTCAAAATTGAACATCTAGAGCGTGAAAATTGTAAGATTGTTTTTTTTAACATAGCACTAGGAAAGCCACAGGACTAAGAAAGTTGTATTAAGAAATCCATGAGATTTAGGTTAATTGCACTGGAAAAATTTGTGAGGCCAAATTTTTTGGTCGTCAATTAAAGATAACCTAATATCAGATGTACGATAGGCTTTAATACTATGTTAAATTTAGACTTTTAAACTAAACTCAACTCCAAAAACTAGCTCACAAAGTGAAGATTATTTTAGCTTTTATGAACTTTTATTTAACCATATCTATAGTCAATATGAGACTTCAACAAAACCCCACACTCATTGCAGGTTCATGTGTTGAGACTTAATTCCACCACATCCAATCTTGAGCATAAGGAAGATGTTGAAATCTCACATCAACTATAAATATGGCTAAATAAGATCTAATAAAGGCTAAAATAACAATCACTTTACAAGTTAACTTTAGGGTTGAGTTAAATTTAAAGTCCAAATTTAACATAGTATTAGAGTCTATCATAAATCTAATATTGGGCCACCATTGACTTAAAAAAGAAAATGATCCTACAAATTTTTCTAGTGCAATTAACTTAGCCCCATAGATTTTCTAGTGGCTTTCCTAGAATTTAAAAAAAAAAAAAGTCCTACACTTTTCACGCTTTAAATGTCTAATATTGGGCATAAGGGGATGTGTTAGAACATAATTTCCACACTCTAAATGTCCAATCTTGAGTATGAGAAAGTGTATTGAAGTTCTATAAATATAGCTAAATAAGAACTTTTAAAAGTTAAAACAATTCTTGCCTTACAAGCTAAATTTTGGAGTTGAGTTAGGCTTAAAGTCTAAATTTAACAATATGCTTTAAATAACAACATAAATTTGATAGGATTGACATATTTGGCTTGACTCAAAGCAGGATCACAGATTAAAACAAGTTCAAGAGGAACCATTTGCCTATCTTGAAGACCCCAAATGACTCATAAATTGTTTCTAGATCTACCACGCCCTTCCTTTGTGCATGGTCTGGAACATAAATAGTGTACTGAAGAATTAAGAGTAGGCTGGGTAATAGTTCTAATCCCATATAATCCCTCTTGCCATCATATTATCTACACTCAACATTAAGTAAATGATATAATTACAGCTAACTCCTTGAAGAATCAAGGGCATGGCATCCTTCATCCCATCCAATTCCTCCTTAGACATAGTCTCTAGAGAAAGGCCTAGTGCAGCAGATATATCTGAGATAAATATAGGAAAAATAGATAGATAAATGCATCATTACAATAAAGATGGTATCAGATACAGTGAATGCTGAAAGGAGAAAAGCACACGAAATTGTTATAATTATAATGCAGCAATATACACATAGGAAGGAGCTTTGACACAACAGTTAAGGTTGCTGCCATGTGACTTGGTGATCCATGGGATGTAACAATGGAAAATGGAAATGGATTTTCCACTTACAAGGGTAAAGCTACATGCATCTGTCCTCTACCAAATCCCCACCCCTTTTAAATTAACATATGGAAACTCTGTATTCCTCAATGGTATATTCCACATTTTTCAGTATATTAGCTAACAAAAAAGGATACAAGCTTGCTGCTCAATAGGTACTGTTTGCACAAATTCTTTCTTAGACCAAACTGCTACCAAACGATGGACTGTGTTCAAGAGTCCAGAGCGATTATGTCCTGCTAAGGTTGTACCTGGGGGCTCTTCAAGCACAGAAAATTGAAGTATCCATTTCAGACAGCTAACAGGGAATACTTTCCATAGCAGGAATTTGTCAACAAACATAGACCTGAGGAGAAGCCAGGAAAACACAGCAAAAGTTTTGGTCCTAAGCACATATATAAATACTGGTATTTCATTACTATTCTAACAAATAAAAAGAAGGTAAAGAAAACACTGCTTATGATAGCATCAGTATGCTTACATAGTCTAAGATGTGTGCATCATGGTTTAAAGACTTAATGTCAATAAATGGTGTAATGCATGAACATAAAAAATTAGTTTAAATATATTTCAAAGGGAAAAAATGTTGTAATCACTGACAACCTATGAATATATTTTTTGGATTTGGCTCCTCTAAAGTGAGGAAATGTGTAAAGTGAGAAAGTGAGACTTTATCCACCAATGATTTAAGTTATTTTGTAAACAAAACTAACTTAAATCAATGGTGGATAAACCATCACTTTTTCACTTCATTTGTTTCCTCACTTTAGAGGAACCAAATTCATATTTTTTAATATGGGGGCACCAGTTGCCTCCCAAAGGGCTAAACCCATTCCATGTATTCTATAGATTATCAAAATGCCTGTCAGGAACCTTCTAACACGATCAAGAGGCTAAACCTTCATGACACACTCATTGCAAGGATACGCATGCATCAATTATTTTAATAAAAATTGTGATATCCATAAAAAATCCTTATTATACATTATTGCAATATTTAATAACCTGTTCAGGTTAAAGTGCAGAAAAGACAGGGTAGAGCCGTGGGAGGAAACAAAGTTAATTGGAAGTGAAGTTAAAATTTCAAATTCATGTCTTTCCCCCCAAAATAATTCTCATCATCCAAAAATGTTTAACCGATTTTATTTCCTTTAATTTGGATGTTGTGCCATACGCAAAAAGGAAATGGAGCATTAGTTCCAGATTATCCATGAACAGAAGCAAAACAAACTAATATCCACTCACCTGACAGAAGCCTGAAGCTTAAAAATTCGATGGAATAACAACCACAGGACCCAATATGCTTGAACGCCATTTGCTTTTTGAGTTGCTAGATTATGAAAAATCTGCTCAGAGATTCTTTCCGTAGTATAAGGATCCCTGATGGATTCAATAATTCTCAACCAAAACACACTGTCTGATTTTGACTCAAGCAAATCCTTAGTAACTGAATCATTACTTGATGATAAGCAGCTGTTGACAAGCTTTAGAACTCGGGGTATTAATTCACTACATAGCAGATCTACAAGAAAAAAGACTTGATCAGGAAACAATTTTGATAGCTAAACAGCTAGTTCAGAAAAAAAAATATATCAATTATAGTTGACAACAGGACACTAGGTGCATAGGATAAGAGTCATCACAGTCACAGCAGGTCACCAACTTTGTTTAACCAGTCCCTTTCAACAATTCTAAATGCAGTTTTGTTGTATTTTCCATTATGCATAGGATGAGTCATAAAGCTTCCAATTTCTCAAACATTATTAATCCCATATCATAGCAAGGAGCAGCAAACCCTAAAAATGCTTTAGTACAATGGCCGCTACATAGAAGGATAAGCATACAGAAACAATCAATTTATACCACAAATATAAAATTACAAATGCTCAAAAAATAAAAATAAAAAATTATCCAAAATAAGACATATATGTGTTTAGTAATTACAACCCTTTGTCTAAACTCTAAAGGAGTTGGGAAGAAAAAAAACAGAACAGAACGGTGAAGTAGGAAGTATGATGAAAGAACATTGCACATGCTAAAAAGAAAAGAACAGAGACCTATCAGCTATGATGCTTGATCTGAACAGAGACCAAAGGATAAGGAAAAACAGAGATACGTGAATAGAGACAAGAGCATCATGGTTTGCCAAAAACAATGCCAGCTCGGCAGGTTGGTGTTTGGAAGCTAATCAGAGGCCACATTCCATCTTCTTCCATTGAAACACGGTCAAATTGAGTGTTTTTTTTTCCAAAACAGAAACCCTAAACATCTACAATGCAAAACAATGGTGAAGCAAGAAAACACCCAAAAGTTATGGGTTTGATAACTCAGAAAACAGGGGTCAAGAAGGGATTTATTGCTATAAATAGCTAGCACCCATGACTGCTGCAATTTTTCAAGATAGCTGCTGCAATTGAAAGCAATCCACAATAGAAACCTTTAAGTGGCTTGAGGAGATGGCATGCCGCTCCATTGCTACAGCATGCCATTGATCACTATGTCTCAAACCAGTAGTTTACCAATAGCAAATCCAAATAGTACATCTCGAATCCAACAGAGAAGTCCTAGATTCATTAAAATAACAAGATATCTAACTACCAAGTCATCTATTTTCAAAACAAAATTACCAAAGCAGACTGTCTTGAGAATTTTATTTGGTATGAACAGTCTAAAAATCAAGGATTGTTATAAGATAGAAGATTAAATTGATGTTGACAAGATTGAACAGTTTTGGCTAGTCCATTAGCAATTCAGCAAGATGTGTACACTCTCAAATAGCACTCAAACAAAATTATTATATTATGCTTTCAGAATGCCATCATCCAACTTTCAAGAACTGTCCAGAAGTGTTGCTTAACACAGATTCACATCAGTGTCAAATTATTCATCAAGATTTCAACCAGGACAGTATTAGAGAGTTATTTGTTTACTTGGATTACGTCAAGTCAAAGGACACAACTCATGTGTCTGATTGAAATCATGCTATGTCCAAGGAAACTAAATAAAATCTCTAAGTTGTACATTTACTATTTAGGTGAGGATTCAAAAGATCTAGCAGTATAATAGGTTACAAACTTGTAGTGGTCCATAACCTATGGCATTGTCCTTATAACAATGTATTTCAAACCTTAAAAACTTGATATTGATGTTAATTTCATATTGATTCACTAGCTTCCTTTAAGTTGTGTCAAAAAGCTCATGGACAAATGTTGCAAATAAGAAACTAAATAACATGCTTTCTGCAAAATATAACCCATGTGACACTAGTTATCTTCTGAAAACTATAACCTGTAAGAAAAGTGACCACATGCCTTTTATTTTTCTTCACAAAATGGTACAGCAATTACAACATATTGTGGCTCTGAATTTTTTCTTTATAAAAGGAAAAAAAAAAAGAGAGAGTTGGTTTAACAGAAGATATAAATTGATGCAGTTAATTTAAAGAAATTAATGATACTAACTGATACATGTAGTAATGATACTAACTGATACATGTAGTTAAAAAAACCTGTTCCAGTGTCTGAAAAATTCTAGTTACCAGCAGAGCCACGGCGACAAATGCGAGAAAACATTTCCCCTACAAATAACAGGGCACCATTTTTGTCCATTTCATCCTTTTCTATATTTTCTAGCAAAATTAGTTCTCTCTCTTCTGCCAGTGAGAGTAGTTGGACAATAATCTGCTTGAAGAACACACTGAATACTCTTGGTGAAGAAAACACATGAAATACTTGCAAAGGAACTCAGAACCACAATAACATAATCTAGCTAAATCCTCCCAAGGTCATATTCAATCAATGGAAATAGTTAAAAATCATATGTTAATCATGTTAAAAGAACTGCAAAACCATGTCAACATATAGAACCCATAAACTATCTAAATCAAGAAAAGAAAAAAGAGGATACTGTGATGACAATGAAGTCAGGGAGTTCATTCTTGCTTTGTCAGGAATAGATGCAACAATCTGTGCCACCCTAGATACATCCAGCTTGATCCGTTCATCTATAACATTTCTCACTTTAGAAGCACTGCCACCAAACTCTCTTGCTATCTGAAGCACCCCATTATTTTCAAGTAAGCACAGTACAATCAATCTGTTATAAAATTAGAGCCTGAATAAGTTCTTCCCAGTGTTAATTAATTTGAGATTAAACTTCACACCCAAGTAAGCACAAGCATGTTGATAACAAGAGTTACAGTAAATGAATTTTAAGACAAGAAACTGCATTTAAGAGAAAGCGCAATATGAACATAAATACCTTTCAGAATTTGAGAGGACAGCATTAACATCAAGACCATCACTTCCATTCTGCTGGAGAAAAGGAACCAAAATCTGCAGCACCTCAGTGACCAATCCACGGACAAAGAAAACATCATAAACATATTTCAGCGCGGAAATGGGAAAACAAGCCAACCAATTGGATGCAACATCTGCAGGAGGTTTCACATATTATATGAGAAAAAACAGGAAAAGCAAAAATGCAATATTATTTCTGTAGCAAAATTATAAAATTTGAGAGAAAAACCAAAAAACATTTATAGCCTCAAAAAAGACATTACCAAGTAATAAAAACCTAGCAAGTGTAGGAAAAGCAGCTCCTCGATAAAACGCACGCCACAACCCATCTCGTTCTTCTGCGGAAGGAACTTTCACCCCGAGAACCTGCACACGGCACAAGAAGAAAGTGAAATTACGAAAAGTAATCAAAACGACGAATTCCGAGGCAAAAACGACCACAAACCTGGTCTCGGTAACTCTCGCCAATGCTATCTGCCACGTTGGATACATTCATACAAAATCAAAATATTATTTCGAGCCAGTGAAGTAGTGCACATTGATTCCCAGTAAACAAACAGTGAAGATGTTGATTCTACTTAAGGCTATAATGAACAAACCTGAGAAAAGAGAAGGGTGAAGGGGAAAAAGAAGGGTGGCTATGGAGCGAAGCGCACAAATGACTTCATCAACGTGCTTCGCGTTCTTCATGGCCGAAATCACTTCGGCAACCTTGCTAACCACTGCACCTTCCAATTCTCTCTTCTCTAAACCTTCCTCCATCGGCGGTTTTTCCCAAGTTTCCCTTCTCCCTCACTCTGCTCCGCCGCGAATTTGCACGCCGCTTGAAGTTGGGATCTCTAGAAACGAGGTCGTTTGGTTGAAAATATATGTTCAAATTGAAATCTCACGGCAATTTATCAAATTAAACAAGTCAAAAATTAATCATATAAATAAACTAAGTGTTTATATTCGTCAAAAATTTAAATAATTCGATAAAAATTAATTCAATTGATACGGAAGAAACTAGTGACTAATGAATAATTCTTTCCAGAATTGTGAAGAGAAAGATATCTTAAGAGTTGAGCACAAATTCAGGAAAAATTTTGTTTAAAATAAACTAAGTGTTTATATTCGTCAAAAATTTAAATAATTCAATAAAAATTAATTTAATTGATAAGTAAAAGCTAAGTGTTTATTTCATTTTATTTTGAGTATAAATTTATTTGAACTAATGATTTATTGGTTTAATAGGAACGCGAAACTTTAATTGAGTCAATGATCAATCTTAATTTTATAATATTGATGATTGAATAGTACATAATTGACTTAACTTTTTATAATTTAACTTTTTTTTAAGATTACAAAAAAATTTAATAAAATTGTTAACATGAATTACATTTGTATATCATTAAAATATCACATGGATGTTTATTTAAACTAAAATTAAGGTTTTTTTCAACTTCGAATATTGGAGTAAGTTTATTTTTTTGTTATGAATGTCTTCATTGTCATACTCCACTCAATTTTACTTTTTTATTTTTAGATTTACTTTAATTGTCATATCTATTCATTATGTCTTAAAGTTGGCAAACAAATCATTTGACTCACATTAGTCTGAGTCCTTTGAGTTTGAGACTTTGTTCAATTAGGTAAAAAAAAAAATTACTTCTTATCTAAGTCTTAAAAATAGAAGTTAAAAGTCAAACACTACCTAAATTTACAATTTATACTTACATATATTAAACTATTCTAATAAAGAAAAAGTTAAGATAATCAAAACTAAAATATAATCTCTAATACTATGATTTAACAAACATAAATAAAGGAATTCATTTTACCTTCCAAATTATGTCTTTCTATTATTAGAATGCACAAAATCTTTCTAAAAGTTGAATGACTTCTTTTTGTTTTGTCATATACAAAGAATTAGGTGTGAAGGTGAATTTTTATTAATACACATTTTTTTATACAGATACCACAATGTGGTTTTCAATTAATATTGATTTATTATTGAATATTATATACATGGTCCCGTGGCATGTTAATATTATGCTTACATGCAGTGGGTTTCACTTTTGTTATTTTGAATTTGAAAAATAAAACATTTGTTTTATACAAATACATGCAACATGTGATTAATAATTTATAGTATATTTGGTTGAATATTTTTTCTAATTCTAAAGTGAGTAAGGAAGAATAAAAAAGAAAAATACTAGACTAAATGACTAAATGTATGTTTAAGGATGCCAAACTCTAATAACGTAATATTACCCCATGTACCTACTACCATCACATGTGAAAAATAATAATTGATATAGAAGTTTTTCCATGTAAAAAACTTAACATAGATGTTCAATACGAATGTTATAAAAAAGAAATAGTTTAACACTAAAAATATTAAAAAATAAATTTTACACGTTAATATGTGTCACATGCTTAAAGTCATAATGATTATTAATGATAGATTAAAGAATAATGAACCGAAAGTAGACTAGATTGAAATATAAAAATTTTAATTTATTTTCTAAATTTGGATTCATTAAAAATAATGACTAAAATTCAATTATTTTAGTAGAGCTCATCATTTTTATTTTCTATCTTCAAAGTCATTAAAAGTAGCATGAGTCATCAAATGTCACAAGGTCCCAAAGTTTGGCAAGAACTTTTTAAGGATAAATTACTTTTTAATATTTCAAGTATATTATTATTTTTATACATTTCAATCTATCTAAATACAATTATATTTTGTTTAATTTCATTCATATTCATTTTTATCTTTTTCATTTATCTCAAATATATCTTTTGGATCTACAAAAAGTATAGGTGAGTTTTATGTAATTAATTAACATAAAATCTAAAATGAAAAATGCTAGTGATAAATTATTTCAATCATACCTTCTCTAATTGGTCATTTTTTAAAAGGTCAAAATATTTAAGTTTAATTAAGTTTTTGATCCCTATAAATATAGGTTGTTTTGTGATAAGTTCCTATAAAATTTTTTGTTATGATGTAGTCTCTAAAAAGTTAAAAATTTATAATTTAGTTCTTGTTGTTAACCTCCTCTCTGTTAAGTGTTAAGTTGACTGACGGAAACTCATCTCAGCACTCCACGTAGCCATCTCGAGGCTCAATCACAGCCTATGTGGCATCTCACGTTATTTATTATTTTTTATTTAAATTAATATTTATAAATAAATTCCTAAACATATTTTACATAACTTCATAAAAGTTCCTCTAACTTTTTTTCTTTCTTCTTCGCAATCCCTCTCTTCCCCTCTCCCACAACCCCCTTACAACACCCCTTCTTCCTTCCCTCTTCCTCCTCCCCTTTGTTGTTTTCATCTCATTTCTCACTTATCCCACCAAAGCTTCCACGCTTTCTCCACTTGCTATGGTCACATCATTTAACTCTCCCTTAGTTCCCTCTACTATGTCATCGTTTCGACCCTCAAAATTGTCAAACACTTCCTCAAAATGCATGAACCCTCATTCTCTAACCGCTTTGTGATTCACCTCTTATCCTACGGTTCCTCTTCACTCCCTATGGAAGCTTTTGGAAGTTGATGTTGATGCGAAACTCTTTACGCTTATGAATAGTGTTATTTCAAGGATGACTATGAGTCGAACTTGCCATGAGAATGTTAGTGACGTGACGAATATGAAGAAGATGGTTGTGGATATTGTTAAGCTAGTGGAGAAGTTCAATGTGTCAGATTTTGTCTGGTTTTGTAGGAGTTCAGATTTGTAAGAAATGAAAAAGAGAGAGCGGGGTGTGGGGAAGAAGAAAGGATGGTGCGGATAAGAGAATGGGAAGGGATGGTACGGATGGTAGTAAGAGTGTGGGTATTGGAGAGAAAGGGATGTGGAGAAGGGGAAAGGAAAAAAAGTGGTGCAAATGTGAGGAATGGGTGTAGTGTTGTAGAGAAATAGGAGCGTGGGTGTTGGAGGGAGAAGGATGTGGAGAAAGGGTAGGGAAAATGGAAGGGAAAATGGATGATGCAGATAAAGGAATGGAAAGGGTTAGGAAAGAAGAAAGGTGCGGATGGGAGAATGGAAGTGGGTGGAGGAGAGGGGTGGTGCAGATGCGGGTGTTGAAGGGAGATGGGTGTGGTAAAAAGAAAGTGTTGCAAGGAGAGAAGTGTGGGAAAGAGGAAACAGTGGTGCGGATAAGAGAATGAGAAGGGGTGGTGTAGATGGGGTGAGAATGTGGGTATTAGAGGGAGAAGGAGTGGAAGAGGAGAGTGGTGTGGATGGAAGAATGGAAGTGGGTGAGAGAGAAAGGTGGTGTGGATTAGGAAAATGGAAGTGGGTAGGGGAGAAGAATGGTGTAGATGAGAGTGTGAGGAAGAGAAAGAGGTGAGGGAAAAGAGAGGGAATGTGGGGGAAGGGGAAGAATAGTGGTGTGAGGAGGCAGAAGGGGAGGGAGTGGAGGTGAGAGAAAAGAGAGGGATAAGGGTAGAGGAGAGATGTCTGAAAGGTATGAAGAAGGATAAGGGAAAGAGGAAGAAAAAAGGACTTTTATGCAATTATATAAAATAGATTCACAAACTTATTTGCAAATTTAATTTTAAATAAAATAAATAAATAACGTGACATACTACGTGAAGTGCTGAATTAACTCTCCGTCAACTAGTTAAGTACTTAACAAAGATGTAATTAATGGAAGGTGTTAAATCTTAAATTTCTAACTTTTTAGGGACTACATCTTTAAAAAAAAATTTATAGGGACTTATTACAATACGACTTACATTTATGAGAATTAAAAACATAATTAAGCCAAATATTTATTTCATAAAGTGATCGTATTTTAAAATTATTTTAATTTTTTAAAAATAGACCAAAGTATGTTAAAAGAAGTACTTTAGCCATCAAATAAGTGGATCAATTGGTAGAAAGTTATTGTAACTTAACATATAATATTGAGTTCGAGTCTTAATTCAATAAATACAGATGTATTAAACATGCACATTTTCCTTATATTTTAGTAAAAAAATCCTAATTTGTTTTAAACAAAATGCATACTCACTTGCAAGAACTTTAATTAGATGGAGGATTCATTTTTATTTTTATTTATATAAATCAACATAGCCATTTTTCTATTACAAAGTTGCTTAGGGCAATTTTTTATTCTAATTTTTATACATTAGAGCAACAATGGAACTAACTATTAGGTTGAGATTTTCTTTTACAAATATTTCAATTTCACTCCACTAAAATTCACTAGCTTGTTCAATAAATAATTCTTTAGAAAAATAACAATTCATGCCACACTTGGATTAAAGACTAAGTTGTAGTGAAAATGTTACTTGTTTTTATTGTTTTGAATGTATAATATTGTATAATTTGAACATCCAAGAGTTTGACTTGTATTTATTTATTTAATTTAAAGAAATTGGAAAGTTTTGGATTTCACCAAAATAATGTAGCTTCAATTATGTCTCTCGGAGATAATATAATTCTTATATATTGTGACTTATTATTATTGTAAATATGTTTTAGGTTTAATATAAGTTTTAAATTTTTTACATCACAAAAAATTTAAAATGTAAACCAATTCAAATTATAGACGGTAACTAATCTTTATTAGTTAAAGCAAAATATATCATTCTCTCATATTTAACAACTTACAATCTAATCTTTTACACAAATTATAAATTTAATTACCATATCAATACATATTAAAAAACATAACAACCTGATAAAAAAATTAATTCTCTAATTTAAACCTTTAATTATCTAATTTTAGTAGTCAATTTCTTCTTACATTATTTATCAACACCCACTACATTTTTAAGAGGAAAGGTTACTTGACTAACATTAAGATTAATATCAACATATGCAAAATAATCAATAGTCAATGTGTAAGAACATAAATTACACAAAAATTGCATCTCAAGACAACTTTAAATCATGTTTATTCACACAAATAACCATTATATTTACCAATATTTAAAACATATAAAAAACAATCTAGTAGGATTAGCTTTTATTTGTGATACTCTAACAATTTTTTCAACCCACGATAACAAACACTAGCACTTTGTCCTTTGTATTGCAATAGTGATGACCTTAAAAGATGAAGTTACAATCAAACTTCTATTATTATTAGTTACCATTAAAAGTGTATCAATATTAAAATTATAAGTGATGTAGATAAGTAACAAAAAATGATGGAAAGAAAGCCAACCAATATTACTAGATAAAGTGGTGAAAATAAAAGAAGAAATGACATAGTTAATTTCTTTATTGTCATTTTAGCATTCATACTTGTCACTTGACAATGTGTTAAGCATTCTATTACTATATCTTAACATTATATGATTCAAAAAAACTCAAGTGATTGACAAAAACAAATATCAAAGACTATAAAAAATATTTTAAAATTTTAAAGATTAAACTATTTTATATTAACAATTTTCAAAACTAAGTTATAAAATAAAAAATACAAAAAAAAAAGTCTACATTCTTCCTTTATTAGTTTCACACAAAATTCATACAAATTTGTGTATCATTCATAACAAGTTTTTTTTTTTATATTAAAGTTATAGTTTAATCTCAATAATTTATGCATTAAAATAGTCACCAAAATAAAATGCTACATAAAAAATTAATTTGATTAAAGAATAAAAAAATATGTATGATATTATATTTTAGTTTTATCTAATTATTTAAAAAAGATGAATATAGATAAAAAAATATTTAAATTATAAATTCAATATATAATTTATTTAAAAAAATCTTAAATTTTTAATACATAATTTAAAAAGAAGTCACTTTTAAGAGAGTGCTATTTAATAGTTTAAAATAAACTCATAAAAAGTGACACGAGAGAAATAGAGAATAAATTTTGATAAACTAATACTATTGAATCACGAATTGTAAAAAATCTTATTAAATAATATCTTGATTGTATTAATTAAAAGTTTAAAAGTTATTAAAAATTATATTAAAATAAAGGTTCGCTAATTATAGTTTTAATTTTTTTTTAAATTTTAATTCCTTAATAAAAAGTGTTATTAACATTTGAAATCGCTAAAACCTCAACACGTCTAAACGAGGCAGGATCAGTTTGTTTTGGGGGGTTTTTTTGCATCCAGTGGTGTTTGTTGTTGTTATTGTTGTTGCGTATGGCGGCTGCAGCGGTGGCGGAGGGGAGAAAGGCCCCACGGCCGGGCAGGGGAGGGTTCGAAGCCCACGGTCTCAGCGAGGAGGAAGCGCGTGTGCGAGCTATCGCGGAGATCGTCAACTCGATGGTCGACCTCTCTCACAAAGGCCAAAACGTCGATCTCAACGCGCTTAAATCCGCCGCGTGCCGCAAGTACGGCCTCTCACGCGCCCCCAAGCTCGTCGAGATGATCGCCGCTCTCCCCGACTCCGAACGCCAAACCCTCCTCCCCAAGCTCCGAGCCAAACCCGTCCGAACCGCCTCCGGAATCGCCGTCGTCGCCGTCATGTCCAAGCCTCACCGTTGCCCTCACATCGCCACCACTGGCAACATTTGCGTGTACTGTCCCGGTGGTCCTGACTCCGATTTCGAGTACAGTACTCAGTCTTACACCGGTTACGAACCAACGAGTATGCGTGCGATTCGTGCAAGGTACGGTTTCGTGTTAGGATAAACGAGAATGTTAAGAGGGAATAGTTGAAGTTGTTTCGAAATACAATGATAGTTACATAAAAGTTTATTTCGTCGGTCAAATTATTTGTTCTTTGTGTATTTCGTTGTTATGGTAAATTCGGGTTGTGAAATACACATTTAGAAGCATTAGGCGTGGTTTGCATCGGTTAAATTAGTTCCTGAAGTTTGTGACTTTAAGACTAAATGGAAAATACATATTCAAGGATATTAGACATAAATTATATCATTAAGGCCTGAAGACCGATTGGACTATTTTTCAGATATAAATTACAAATATTGATGGTTATGCTAGTAGGTTTGTAAATACAATGACTTGTTAATCACTTTGTTTGTTAGGTTATTGTGGTGGTGTTTACTTATTTATTTATTGTTTATTGTGATCCTTTGAAGGATTTAGATTGTGTTGTGCTGATTTTTATAAACAATGTAATTGCTACCCTGGGTTTAGGTATAATCCATATGTCCAAGCAAGAAGCAGGATAGATCAGCTTAAGCGTTTGGGTCACAGTGTAGACAAGGTTTGGGGCTCAAATTTTGTCTGTTGAATGTTTCAAGTGCCTAAAATATGTGTAGATGTAGTGCGTAATGTCCTTGTAATTGTGATTATTGTTGTCAGGTTGAGTTCATCTTAATGGGTGGTACTTTCATGTCACTTCCAGCTGATTACCGTGATTACTTCATAAGAAATCTTCATGATGCTTTGTCTGGACACACGTCTGCCAATGTGGAAGAGGCAGTGGCGTACTCTGAGCATAGTTCAACCAAGTGTATTGGCATGACAATTGAAACGTAAGTTGCCATCTAAGTATTTACATTTACAACATATGTTTAAGTTCTTAGCATTGGACCATTGGTCATGTACAGTTGTAAATGAATGTGTTAGACTCTTTCCTTTTGTTTTTTGGTCAATAAAAATAATGTATCCTTTGTTTGTAGATCAGCAACTCTTGTGACAGTGTTAAAGATATACTTTATACATTATGAAAAGTTATCACTGTGATGTAAATTGGTTTAGTTATGAAATTTCTGGGATGTTTCTGCATTTTTTGTTTGAGCATATTTATAATTATGTTAATTGAAACCTTCTGTGGAATTAACATGGCAATAGTGTGGGTTAACACATTTATGATGAGCTTATCAAGTTTTGCACTTCTTAAATTTATCAGGAGGCCAGATTATTGTCTTGGGCCTCACTTGCGACAAATGCTTTCTTATGGTTGTACACGACTGGAGATTGGAGTCCAAAGCACTTATGAGGATGTTGCCCGTGACACTAATAGAGGGCACACTGTAGCTGCCGTAGCTGATTGTTTTTGCTTGGCTAAAGATGCTGGTTTCAAGGTTTTTTCTCTAATCTGATCTGTATTTTTCAATAGAAGACACAGCTTCGTCCTGACAATCTGGTTCTCTTATGTGTCTCTTTTGTTGCATCTTTGTATCTAAAAATTTTTTGATACAGATCCATGCATTCAAATTTTCAATAAACTTCATGCCTGGTGTGCTGCCTCATCATATTTTTCCAGACTAGAAGAAGATTTAGATAGATTTCAGTATAATTAGCCAATTTTCTAGGTTTTTGTTCCCCTAGTGGTATTCCTATAAAATTTGGAGTAGGTTAGTCATGAATGTGTCAAACTTACTCTTCTTGTCATTTGGTGTATGTTTAATTTTTTTGGCTTTTGCTTTAGGTTGTTGCTCACATGATGCCCGATCTTCCAAATGTCGGTGTTGAGAGGGACATGGAAAGTTTCCGGGAGTTTTTTGAGAGCCCCTTGTTTAGAGCAGATGGGCTTAAAATATATCCTACTCTTGTGATACGTGGAACTGGGCTTTATGAGCTCTGGAAAACTGGCCGGTATTTATCAAATATTTTGTATTCTTTAACTACTTTTTCCTCAAACACTTCAATCTTTAAACTCTATCTTAATATTCATTAGGATTTTTTTTAAATGGCCTGTGGAAATAAAAAAAATATTATTGATATGATTGTAGGTATAGAAATTATCCACCTGAGCAACTTGTGGACATCATAGCAAGAATCCTTGCAATGGTACCTCCATGGACACGTGTATATAGAGTTCAGCGGGATATTCCCATGCCTCTGGTTACCTCTGGGGTTGAGAAGGGGAACCTGAGGGAGCTAGCATTAGCTCGAATGGAAGACCTGGGATTGAAATGTCGTGATGTTCGAACTAGAGAAGCCGGAATCCAGGTTATTATATAGAAACATCTTCATTTGGAACTTTGATGTAACAAAGATAGCAAGACTTTAAAATTCAGTAGACAAATTTTTTTCACTAAATATGTTTTTGAAGCACCAACAAACATTTTGTATTTCTTTGTAGGATATTCACCACCAAATTAGGCCAGAAGAGGTGGAACTTGTTCGTCGTGATTACATGGCAAATGAGGGTTGGGAAACATTTCTATCGTATGAAGATACACGACAGGTAATTTGATCTCTCTTCCCTCTTACTCTGTTGCCAGTGCCTATTCTTATGCTTACACACATACAGTCTTCAAATATTTCCATCTTCGACCCCCATGTAAAGTGTGATTTAGGATGGGTAACCCAGAGCGTGCCTATTAGCAGTGTACCCTGATAAACCTATAGTGCTCTTTTAGGGTGTGTTCCTCCAACTCATACTCTCAAACTAAAGGAAATGTCAATTATGCAAAAGCCTAAATTACATTAGGCACCTAAATGGTTTTTATAATCCAAAGTTAATAAAAAGCATGGATAGAAGTCCTAGATAAAACCTAATTAGATGCATAATCTTAATATAAATTTCTTAAAGAGTAGATATCTAATCAAAAGATAAATCTCAAATATCTGCTTTTTTTTAGTCTAGAAAATCCCTTATGAAGGGTTAACAAAAGCCAAACAAACTAGGACAATATCTTAAATAACATAATTATCATCCAAATCCATGTATTAAAAAAAAAAACAATTCTAATCTATTCTGCAGAATCTGCACTAAAAATTGTGAAATACAATTGTAGTTCAAAGCTGGCTGTGTTCCTCTTATGCATATTTTTCCTTTAATTGTGAATCAAGAGGGATATGCCTCAACATGTTCTTTATTTTGTGTAAAAAAATTTCTGTTGCTGAAACATAGCAATGACCTTGTTTGTACTCTCTTCTCATAAACAGGATATCCTTGTTGGTCTGTTGCGACTGCGAAAATGTGGCCGTAACACTACTTGTCCTGAGCTTATGGGGAAGTGTTCTATTGTTCGTGAACTCCACGTCTATGGAACTGCTGTACCAGTCCACGGACGGGATGCTGACAAGCTACAACATCAGGTAATACTGTCATGCTAATAAAGAGATTACATGCATTGCGAATAGAAATTTTCAAATGATGAAAAAATGTGATTAAATTTGATTTTTTTGTAATTCTGGAAGCTGCCAGGCTGTTAGTGGACATAAAATTCTTTAGCCATGTATAATATATGAGAAAAAGATACACGCTGATAGTCTTACTTTGGCTTTTAACATGTCTTCTCTAGTCTTTTACTTGACCTACATTGGACCAAAATTAATGTTAACAGGGTTACGGTACACTTCTAATGGAGGAGGCAGAGCGTATTGCTAGCAGAGAACACAGATCAACTAAAATGGCTGTAATTTCAGGGGTTGGCACACGTCATTATTACAGGAAACTGGGATATGAGCTTGAAGGACCTTACATGGTGAAATATCTAGTGTAATAACTAATTATATTTATTTGTTGTGTAATTTTGCAGCATGAGTTAATGATATGTTTGATGCCTATCCTTAGGCATTCATTTATGCACATAGGTTTCCTGACTCCCTCCCCCAATTCTCTCTTAGCTAGACTAGTTTCCATAATTCACCAGTTTTCTTATGAGATTTAATATATCGGATACCTATTTTTGGTAGGTTCCACTTGAAGTTGCATCATCGAATGCACTACCATCTCTTACTTTACCTGGCATCTTGCTCGTGTAGCCCGTACGGGTTATGCGAGTTTGTCAATTTAGGAATGTTGCTATTAAATTACTCTCGTTCTCGGAACCCCTTCCGGAGCCGCCACAACTAAAAAAATTATAAGTAACATGTATTATTTAGATGTATTAATCATTATAAAGCATAACTAAACTTGTATATTATTCTTATAAAAATTTGATCTGTGATATTAATTTTCTTCTTAAAAATCGTTTTAGATAATGAATGAGGTGGGAAGCACTATCGTTGCTGCCTTGATGAATTCTTGGATGGACTAGACTTTGAAAATGTTGAATTTGGACCCATGTCTTAATCTTAAAAGTTTGATGGATTTAACTTTTATAAGTTCTGATTTGATCATATCTTTAGATGACGTAAGATTGAATTGATTTATTTTTTAATATTGAACTATAAGAGCTGCAGGACCAGGTAACTTTTACTAGACCAGGTTAATTATATTGGGTTGTGGGGATCAATTTTTTTATTTTTCACGTCAAAGATGACCGAATATTGGATCGCTGAATTTGGACTAGAAGTCTAATTCAACTTTAAAAGATAGATTGTAAAGTGAGAATTGTTTAAATTTTTCTAGGCTCATATTTAGCTAAATATGTAGTTGACTACAATAATAAAATTAATTTTTTCATAAATCAACTTGTAATAATTTTATTTTTATCTAAACATTTTTGTCTCAAATGTAAATTTTAGCAATATCAACATTAGATACAATTTACATTGATACCTTGGTGAGGAAACGATAAATTACCCCAAACTAAACTACCATTTGAATTTGAATGACGAACTATAGTTTGTTGAAAATACCCTAACATTAATGGCTCACGCTTCTTTAATATTCAAAATAATTGGGAATAGTTTTTAATCACTATGTACTGTCGTTTGTTTTTACTAAAATGATACAAAATTTAAATTCCAAAATGATATATGTTTAAATTTAGTGAGATAATTTTGTAAACATAATATAATAAGTGTATCTTAATAATAATGTGTATAACACAAAATATTGCCATATGATAAGATGAGACATCAATGTAGCACGTAACTAAAATATGACTCCATTGCAAGATGTGAGGAGGCTCATTGCTATGATGTAACTTATTTGCATTGTGTTCCACAAATATGTAATATTACTGAAGTATATCATATTCTGCACACCCCCAATGTGTTGCATAAATGAAAGGCGTCACTCACTATAATATACACGTTTGACATTTTTTATTTTAAAATGAGTTTTCTAGTTTGATGCCATAGCCAATGATGCTTGAACGTTGAGATTAACAATTTTCATAAGAAATGAATGACAACTAGACATGAATTGATTTAATTTTGTTGACATATATGTAAGTCATTAGTTCATGTGTCACGTTAACATTCTGTGCCGGTAAAAAAAGCTTTTCATTAAAACAAGTATTGAACACCAAAAAAAAAAAAAAGTTAATGCAAAAACATGTTATTGTGTCACACTGACATTTTGAAAATGTCACGGTGATGGAGAATGTAGCATATCATGTACATGCGTCACATGTTATTGTGTGTCAAGTTGTGAAGTGTAAAACATTTTTTTTTTAATGTGACATGCTCATGGGATGCGATACAAATGCATCACAATTCATCATAATAAATATTTATTTTGTTATATATAATTTATCTTAGTTATATATAATTTTAGAGATAAATGGTATTTTAATTTGTATAAAATATTTTTTTTATAATTTATTTTTCATAGGTAAAAATTTATATATCAGTCTTTGTACAAAAATTATTTTTAATTTTGTCTTTGTGGTTACAGTATGTTATAACGACTTTGACTTCTTCTCTTCTACATGACAAACAACTATTCAGTATTATAAATTTAAATTGTCTTTTAGTTTCTAGACAATAACTTTTTTATGTAATTTAGTCCGTATAGATTTTTTTTTAATTTCATGTTTACTATTATGCTGACATTTTTATATTAATGTTAAATGACATTTTTTTTATCATCTTTAAAGGATTATTTTTGATTTTTAAAAAAATTCAAACTCTGGTTTATACATTTTTAATTCATGATGTTGAACTTTTTTATACAAACTAATGTCTCTTTACTTTAAACTTGTGCAAGAATCATTTTGAGAAGACTTCATATCTTGATTCATCTTTGTATAAATATAGCTTCCAATATTTTCATCTTAAAATTCAGTACTTGTTTGCTCCATCATATTCGCATAATAATTCTCATCATTTCTCCTATTATCTTTATTCCTATGCTATTTTTTTAAGATAGTCAATTTGTGAATACAAAAATAAATAAAAATTATGATGATGATAGTGATGATTTAAAAAGTGATTTTGATTTTCTTACAAATGTACTAATGATATAAAGGAAGAAAGTTCTAAACTTTGGGCATGACTCAAGAGACATGGTTGAGATTTGAGATATTAGGATAAGGATGATAGAAAAATGGATGAAAATTATGATAGAGCACACAAGTAGTGATACAATAGATGAAAATGTTGGAAGTAGTGTTCATGTAAAGACGAATCAAAATATTAAGTTGGACGTAAAAAAAACTATGAAGCAAAATATGAGACTTATTTGATGAATCTATAATACTCCTCTAAAAATGATGAGAAAATATCACTTGCATTAATATGAAATTCTCACCATAATATAGATGAAATTAAAAATAATTTTTCATATAAAGATTGATATACAATTATTTTTTACATATAAGGATTAAAATACAAAAAAAGATTCTTTTATAAGGATGATCTATGAAGTCGCATTCGTAGCCAAATGAACTAGGTACTAAAAAAAATGTAATATATAGTGTAACCTACGTCGAATTTCAAAGAACAATTATATTTTCAAATACAATTAGGAGAGATATGTTTGGGAAATTTTGTCATGCAACATAGGTTAATTCACAAAAAAAGGGCAAAATAAGAATTGTTTTAGATTAATCAATTCACAAAGTTCAACCAAAGGAATTCTTATGCAATGGTTCAATTCATTACAAATTTCGGTATATATGTGATTCGATTCCAATTTTGTTAATCTTGGATTATTCTCATGAACATCTTTACGCATTTAATCAATGTACATACATTAATTAACAATTAGAAAATTAATGTTAGGTAAACCAATTTAAATCCTATACGATTAACCTTGATCATAGATTTGTAAGTTAAATCTCTACTTAAACCCAATTAAATCTAAATTGATCAATTCAAAATTAATTAGGCAAATTTTGAATCGTTAAGGTTATGCTCTGATTAGATCAGATTAATCAAACTCAATCAAGTTCAATTCAAAACAAGCTTAGAATCAAAAGGAGAGAAAATCAAAATCCGAATTCAAGTGTAAAACCTTATAATCAAACCAATGCAATAAGGAATCCCTAAGTTGAATGCAAAAATTAGTCTCTCGTGGCTATCTCTATGGAAGTACAAAATCCAAAATATGCCAAAGGTTTGAGAGAAAGAAAGCTCTTTCAAGAGCAAGAAAAGTGTAAATAGAATTAATGAATCTCAAGTGTCTTTTTGAATTTTTCCTAAATCCTAAAATAACTATATGAAACAAGTGAAACTCCTAAGCTACCCCTAGCTCAATTATAAGCCCTTTGAACAAGCTTTCCAACAACATATACTTTGCTTAATTTAGGCCTAAATTGAATTAGATATGTCTATTTAAGTAAAAGAGGATCTTGTTGTTCGACAACAACTCGAGTCCAACTTTGAGCCTAGATTTGACTCTGAATCTGATTGAATTAGCTAACAAGAGTTAAGAAGAAATTGTAGATCTCTGTTTCCAGAGCTACCAATATCGCCCCAATCCAATATTTAAAGCTCTAAATATTACCTGCACAAGGAGGAAAGGTGACAATGTAGAAAAATTTGTGAATTAAGCAAATAATTCATATAAGTCTATTAAAGGCCCAACATCTCAAAACTTTATTAAAATTATAGAATTAAGCTCAATTAACATCCAAATAGACTTATTATACACCATCAATGATTGCTTGAAAAGTAATTAATTAAAGGACCAAAAGACAATTTAAATTTGTCACATTGAATTTTTGTTTGCCGCGTATAAAAAAGAGTCAACATCATTATAATATACCGTAATAATAGAAAAAAAATTGAAAAATATTTTTTGCATAGATAATAAAACATAAAGAAAATAATACAAAAAATACATTTAAGATAGATTAATATTGAAAGTATACATATATATATAACAATTTTAGAACTCTCTCCATTTCTGATGCGCTCTGCCACTTCAATCCAACAACATGCCTTATAGTGTCTTAGTTTTTTTTTTAATGAATAGATATGAAAAAAAAAACAAAATAAAAAAGATAAAAGAAATTATTTTTATATAATTTTTATAATAATCAAAAAATAAGTTTAACAACGTGCTATATCGTGTCTCCATACATGTTGGTTTTAGAGTTTTTTTTGTCAAAATATGGTAAAATAAAAAAGTTATCAAAATAAGATATTTACAAAATATTGTTTTAGTCTAGAACATTTTTTTGCCACATCCCTTTTTAAGTGTCGTCCTTTACAAATCGACACTTATTATTTTTTTTTTATTAACTTTGAAGCAGCTCCAAGCGGGCACGATGGTGGAATCAAATTGTGTGTTGTGTGGGTTCTTTGTGTATGCAACGTAGTAATTTGAAATACATGCTTGTGGCTATGTCATAGTTAACCCTGAAGAGGGAGATAAGAGAATAAGGATGGAGCCAATGAAGACGCTTCCAATTGAGGGATTCGGATCGCCTGCAGTTCTGGCAAGAACTGCAGGCTGCAGTTTTCCTTTCGCTTAAGCGAGTTTTACTCGCTTAAGCGACCAAGGAAAGGGCTTGAACACGTAGAAACGTGCCTAAGCGAGGAAGAACAGACTTTTAAGCGAAATTCGCTTAAGCAACCATATCAGGCTTAAGCAAATTCAAAGTAGCTTAAGCCCTTCCAAGCGAAAAAGAAAAATTTGAAGTGAAAATGGACTAGAGAGGCATGTTTTTCAGTCACCTATTTCGCTTAAGCTACCAAATATGGCTTAAGCTAATTTAAAATCGCTTAAGCCCTCGTAAGCGAAAAAGAAAAATTTGAAGCAAAAATGGACTAGAGAGACATGTTTTTTAGTCACCTATTTCGCTTAAGCTAATCTTTAATAGCTTAAGCTATTTTCGCCTCGCTCAAGCCACGACTAGCGAATTTAACTATTATCAAGCGAATGTAAAACAGAGAGCACATGTTTCAGGCAGTGTAATTAGCTTGAGCGAAATTTAAATAGCTTAAGCTAATTTTGGTAGGGCTTAAGCTAGATTTTTACAAATGTAGCAAAATTTTTTTAGCTTAAGCGAGTTTTATCAGCTTAAGCGAATTTATCAGAAATTACATTTACCTGTACATCCTGATATAATCGCTTAAGCGAAATATATACGCGCTTGGGCGAAATTGGATGACTTAAGTGAAAGGTACAAAAAATCCAACCTACTCCTAATACAGATAACAATTAAGGGGGCCAAAATACACTTGATTACATATAAATAACGTCAAACTTACATCTTACACAAAAAGGAGTTGATAAATACATATTTAGCTTAGAAACAAAATAAGTTTTGGCAATTGCGTAATCAAATTTGATCAAGGATTGAAGTATTGGTATTATGAAGTTGTCCCTGCAAAATAAGAAGAGACATTCCAAACAATAATGGATGGAAAAAAAAAATCATGATATTTGGTTTGATTTAAGTTGGTAGTCTTACTGTTAACAAATCCGCGAAACTTAATTGATTGACTAATGTTTGAGGGGGATCATAACATGGAGGCGCCGAATAATGTACTTCAAATGAATCTGAAAGCATTGGTTGATATTCCTAAAACATTCAATGATAGTTGATAATTAAAGCATTTGTTATAATAAGGAAGTTAAAATAAATGTATTAATTGATAATTAAAGTAATCATAAGAAAGTACCTGAGATGCTGATTGACCTAAAGTTAGAGTTTTGTTCTTCTTTCTTTTTGCTTGTAATTCAACCCAACCTTTGAATCTTTTAGACCCTTTCCTCTTAATGGTTGGTTGTTGCTTGAATCCCTTAGGTTGTGTACCCCGATTGGTGATGTTATTTATACCATCATCTTTATTCTTGTCATTATCTTGTGTTTGTAAGCGAAGCTTTGCAATGTGGCCTGCTAAAGTGTTAATACTGTCATCCACTAATTGAGAATATTCTTCTGAACTAGAAACCTCAGAGGCCAACCTAATCATTTTATATGCTAGTTGTCGGTATCTTCGTGTCGTAGAAAGTATATGATCTTCTTCCACTTGTATGCCTTTTACATTGTGAATAATTCCATGATGGCCTTCTTTTGTCCATCTCTTTAGAATGTATTTGTCAGGATAGCCTTTACATCATTGGCTTCAAACACTTTCAAAGCGTGACAGCAAAGTATGCCCATTGTTTTAAACTTTTTACAAGAGCAATTGATAGTAGTTGAGGAACTATCAAATGTAACTGTCCATGACTTTTGTTGATTGACTTTAGTAATTACATATTCAATCAAAGGAGGAGTTTCAATCGTTAATGATATGCAACATGCTAAAAATTGAGCAAACTCTTGTTGAAATAAATTATACACTGTATGTGTGTAAACCTTGGTCATTTGTATTAGAATTGGTGACATCTCATATCGTAACATGACTAACTTATGATGAGAGTCATACTCACACTTAAGCTCGTTGTAACGCTTGTCTTCAACAACCCGTTCAAAGTGAGCAAAGAATTGCTTGATGTCAACACCAGGCTTCATACATGCTTTGAAATTAGAATTTAAGCTTTCACTCAGCTGAGTACTTCACATTCCAGGGATTAAACAATCCTTCATATAACATGATGCCCATTTCTCCTTTATGGAATACAGTGAAGTAATCCAAGTATTTTGTTCAACATTATATTCTGTAATGAACTTTGTCCAAGCCTCCTCAAAGTCAGTTGAACTATCAAAGTCATACATGCATCTTTTCAAATCTCTTAAAAAATGACTTCCTCCTTTCATCAAATTGCCAAGATGTTTTATTCCATTTTGCATTAAGTGCCATGTACATAATGCATGATGTGTCTTTGCCATTACATGGACAAGTGCTTTGGCCATAGCTTAATCTTGATCTGTAAAGATTGTTTGAGGTTTTCTGTTGTTGTGTGCTTCCAAAAAAGTCTCAAACAACCATTGAAATGATTCGGCTGTTTCATCATACAACAAGACTGCTCCAAAGATAACAACACCTCTGTAATGGTTAAAACCGAAAAATAATGTTAGAGGCCTATTAGCACGATTGGTGCAATATGTTGTGTCTAGTGATACAACTTCACCAAAAAAACCCATAATCTATTATCATCTTTGTATCCACCCAAAAAACATTTGTAATTTGCTCCTCTGTATCCATCTGGTACGCATGAAAATAAGTTGGGTTGTCTAGTAATTTTCGTTGAAAGTATTGCATTAGACAATCGACCTCACCGTATACCATTCCTCTTTGTCTTTTGCTCTCAAATAATTCTTTGCATCCAGTCAAGTATACCCAACATTACCTCGATGTCCTGCAAGTGTGGTCATTAGTTGAAATGATGCCTTTTGTCGCAATCCGGAGGCCTCAGCCAAATCAATTTCATGAGCTTAGACTTCAGTTATATTACGATGTGAAGCAAACATGTGTGTTGTCTCAGGAAGTTGTAATGGGTGATTATGCTCTTCAACAAACTCACGAATGACATACTTGTTGTTGTTTGCAAAAGACAATGATATCCTTACAAGACATTCAGTTCTAGTTTCTGGTCGATGTTTTGTGACTTGGGGCTTTCTTTTATCTTCTATTCAATGTCCCTCTTTACAACAAACATATCTGCAACCTGTAATGACACCATATACCTTTCGCTTGTTAAAATATTGTTTCCTGACTCCAAATCCTGCCAGCTTGCCATATTCACACCAAAATCGTCATGCTTGCTCAAGACTCTCAAACTCTTGCCTGACACTTGGTTTCCTTGCGACATCCATTCTTCAGTCCAATAAAATAACAGTAAACATGACCAAAATAATGTTATATAACAGTTGTAATGGTAAAATGTGCACCTTTAGTATGTTTGAAGACTTTCTTTGTCATAGTCTAACCCGAAATGGATTTTAGTTCTGCGAACTTGTGTCGTTTATCCTCACCGTGAGTGTGAAATAAGTCCTTACTAACGATAACCAATGATAATATCATGTACTTGAATGTTTCACCAAGAGTAAAAATAGATAAAACTTCTCTCTTCAGAAATAAGTACGCTAATATATCCTTGGCGCCAAAATTCCTGTCAAATATGCTTAAGCCGTATTCGCTAAATGTATCGCTAAGGCGAAAATTTTGCTCTTAAGTGACTTTTCGCTTAAGCGACCAAATCTCGCTTAAGCGAAAGATGCAACTGTTGGTTTTTAAAAAACTGGAATCACACTGCTCATTTCCATTCCATTCCCTTCTAAGGCTTTTCTATTATTCTCTGAAAGTTCTGAACTTTCATCTTCTCCAAACGTCTCTGTTCACAGTTTCAGATCAAGCTAAAGCTTCCATTTTTAACTCAGGTACATAATGCATGTTTTATGTTCTGTTTAATGTAGTTTAGGGGTCCCTGAAAACTCACTTTCATTGTCGCTTAAGTGTCTAACGATTCTATTATTCTTAACTTTTGCATGAGATTATAAGGCTTTCATGTGTTCAAGATTGTGATATATGAATGAGATTAGTATTATTGTGTCCATATTAGACTGATTTAGAACATTAAGTTTAGGGTTTAGGGTTAGTTTTCCTGCCTCTGTTGTTCATGGTTGTTTAGGGATTTAGTGCCTCTGTTGGAAGCCTCTGTAATTTTTGCTTAAGCGGGTTGAATTAGCTTAAGCAAAAGTTTAATCATGGGAAAAGCTACAGGTCGAAGGTTTCGCTTAAGCCACAAATTTTTGCTTGGGTGAAACATTCAAAGATGAGTGTTGATCACAGTTTATGTACTTCAGTCTTGACATTTCATTTCTAATACTATGCTAGAGTTTTGAAAATTAAAATTAGGCTTGCATTACCCTATCATTTGCTTACTGAAATAGATTCATGACCCTTTTGCATTGCTTTCAACAGAACTAAAATAAGGCTTCATAAACTACGATTTCTGCTGCATAAAATTTGGACTATGATAACTGAGAAGAATTAGAGACGAACCTAGCAAGTACCCCTATGTTCTGCTGTTGTCCATTTTGTGCATATTGAGTTGTTATCCTTCTTTCATTTCTTGTTAAGGATTAATTATCAACAGAGGATGGAATAGAATGAACACACCCATCTAATGATCTACAATCGCTCAAAGACTAGAATTTTATTTTTATTGTTTAAATTTTTGAATGTTAATTAGTCAATTAATTAGCTCGGTTCTTTGTTAATTACTCAATTTTAATAAATAGAGTAGAATTTAATTATTCAAACTTGAATTTATTTCAGGATGGCACCAAAGAAGTCTATTCCTCAAAGAAAAAGGCAAAAACCTGAAATTGGGCAAGGTTCACAGCAACATGATGAACCTGTTGAACAACGTCAACAATCACAAGCTCAAACTGCTGAAACAGAAATCATATCATTTGATAGATTTAGGTTCAAAACTAGGGCCAAGGCTCAGAGATTTCTTGACTTACAATGTAGGGAATTGCTACCTGAGAGGAACGTCTCTTTACAAGAAGGACAATATGAAGAGTTTGTGCAGGAGATTATAAGAAGAAAATGACAATTCTTGGCAAATCTCCCTAACCAAATTCATAAGGTAATTGTCAAATAATTTTATGCAAATGCATGGCCATTGATCCCATTGATCCCACACAAGTCAGAGCGGAAGTCTTGGGTTCGTAGACACACTGTTGCTTATGACAGAGATGCAATATCAGCGCTGTTAGGCAACCCTTTGACCTTGGGAGAAGGGGAGCTATGCCAATACCAACAACATCGAGGCTCTTTGTCAGGTTTTCCAGATGACACGGTAGCTGACACCTTATGCATCCCTGAAAAATCCTATGAAATAAATGCAGCGAAGAAGCCAATGCGCTTCAAAAGGCAGTCTTTCACTACTTTGGCCCAAATATGGGCATCCTTTCTCTTTGCCAACGTAGCCCCAACCACACACACCTCAGATGTCTGGATGCCCCGAGCATATCTGATATACAACATCATGGAGGGGATGTTTGTTGACATAACAGCCATAATTTTAGAAGAGTTGCACCAGTTTGTATTGTCCAATACCTCCAGTACTGCATCAACAACAAGACCTTTGAGATTTCCATCACTAATCACCGCTCTATATGCTTCCCAAAGGTGTTACAATTTCAGACACCTCCAATCAAACAATTAGCTTGAAGAAACCAATTAATTATCAGTTCATTAGAAATTATTGCACCAATCCAATGGAACAACTGGTAGGAGATTCTTCTCAACCGTCTTCATCTGTACCACCTGCATCACAACCACGAACACGACCATCTATGCCTGAAGCACTACAAACAGATCCAACTCTCATATGTCATCTGACTCATATAGAGCAACAATTAGCAGCAAACAATTGTGCTTACACTCACCTAAACGAGTCCTTCTATAAGTAAATGTTCTCTCCTTTACTATTTTAATTACTCTTGTAATTTTTATTTGACCATTATCCTCATTACCCCTTCATCATATCTTTCCACAGGTTCACTCTACACCAACATCATGGTCAGGATTCTGCTTTCCCATGGCCCACACCCAAGACTTTTGCAGCAACTATATCATGGCTTGGAGATAACCCTACCTTCACATTTCAAGATGAAACTACATAGGATCCAGATCAACAGCTAAAGGAAGGACCCCACGAGGACATTCAGGACATTGAGGAAAATGATGGGGGAGATGTACAAGAAGGTCAACAATTACAGGAAGAAGATGGATATGATGAGGGAGATGAGCCACAAGCAATGCAAGAGGATGACAATGTTGGAGCCACATGATTATAATTGGGATTTTATTGTAATAGATTTTAATGAGTCAACATTTTGTGTTATGTTATGTAATGGATTTCATTTGTAGTTCTTGAATGCTTAATCCTATAGTTCTCGTTAATGAATTTCATTAGTAGTTCTTGAATACTTATTCCTATAGTTCTCATTAATGGATTTTAATATTTATCACAATTGGTAATTAGAATAATTTTGCAGTATCATTTACTCTAAATTTTTCTGTTTGTAAATTGAAACTCAGTTACCCGAAAAATAGTCATCTTGCCAACCATTTTCTATGTGCTTATCAACTCCTTTTTGTATAAGATGTAAGTTTGACGTTATTTATATGTAATCAAGTGTATTTTGGCCCCCTTAATTGCTGTCTGTATTAGGAGTAGGTTGGATTTTTTGTACCTTTTGCTTAAGCCATCCAATTTTGCCCAAGTGCGTATATATTTTGCTTAAGCTACAGATCTGGGCTTAAGCGATTATATCAGGATGTACGGGTAAATGTAATTTCTGATAAATTCGCTTAAGCTGATAAAATTCGCTTAAGCTGATAAAACTCGCTACATTTGTAAAAGTCTAGCTTAAGCCCTACCAAAATTAGCTTAAGCTATTTAAATTTCGCTCAAGCTAATTACACTGCCTGAAACATGTGCTCTCTGTTTTACATTCGCTTGATAATAGTTAAATTCGTTGGCCGTGGCTTGAGCGAGGCGAAAATAGCTTAAGCTATGAAAGATTAGCTTAAGCGAAATAGGTGACTGAAAAACATGTCTCTCTAGTCTATTTTCGCTTCAAATTTTTCTTTTTCACTTACGAGGACTTAAGCGATTTTAAATTAACTTAAGCCATATTTGGTAGCTTAAGCGAAATAGGTGATTGAAAAACATGTCTCTCTGGTCCATTTTCGTTTCAAATTTTTCTTTTTCACTTGAAAGGGCTTAAGCTATTTTGAATTCGCTTAAGCCTGATATGGTCGCTTAAGCGAATTTCGCTTAAAAGTCTGTTCTTACTCGCATAGGCACGTTTCTGCGTGTTCAAGCCCTTTCGTTGGTCGCTTAAGCGAGTTTTTTCCCGTCAGAATTGCAAGCGATCCGAAAGAATCACCAAGATAAACAAGAAAAATAATTTGGTTTTCTTTCAAAATAGTTCGAGCTCCTTCAACTCCACACACACAAGAAAACAACCATAAAAATACCAATAAAATCTATCGAAGTGCCCCAAACATTATATTTATTTTTTTAATAATAAAAAAAAGTGTCAATTTTTTATAAAAAATACTTAAACCTAAACTCTAAACTATAAAAAAATAAATATTCTTTTACGAGTTGATACTTAACGTGATATGTCAAAAAATACTCTAAACTAAATAAATATTTAGTAAATACCTTATTTTAGTTTTTTTTTTTTAGTATTATATTTTAGTAAAAAAAAAGTTGCTTTTTATGACACAAGATAACACAATTTTATAACACATTTGTTAAACACGTTCAAGATTATGTTCAAGATTATTAAAAACTGATAAATTATTTAGATAAATTGTTTCAAATTTTGGATTATTTTAGTGAAAAAAATCCAACATTCTGCTTATCAAATACAAATAGAAATAGTAGGGACAGAGTACCTATGTTTGTGTATAAAAAATGAAGTATCCTCGTAAAACACCCGACCATTGTGTCACGGCTAACTAGTCAAGTGTACAGAGGTACGTCCTCTCATTCCCACCATGCTGAAATCAACGTTCTCTCCCATTTTTTGGGTGCTTTCTCCAAAACCTAAGTCTCCAAAAGTATCATCTCACACAATCTTCCGAAACAGCACGCCACATGTTCGCTACAACGCCTCTTTCAACACCTCACCACTCCCACACCCTTCATCAGCTTACATTCACCTCCCTTTCTGTCGAAAACGTTGCCACTACTGTGACTTCCCCATCGTCGCTCTTGGCTCCTCTTCAACCCAAACACACGACGACCCACGAGTCTCGAACTACATACACTGGCTCTGCAGAGAAATCAACGCAACCCAAGTGGAACAACTCAATGCCACGACCCCTCTTCAAACGGTCTATTTTGGTGGTGGAACACCCTCCCTCGTACCTCCTAGGATGGTTTCCTCGGTTTTGGAGACTCTGAGGATGAAGTTTGGGTTGAGTGAGGATGCTGAAATATCAATGGAAATGGACCCGGGCACGTTTGATGCCAACAAGATGCGAGAGATGATGCTGTTGGGAGTTAACAGAGTGTCTTTGGGGGTTCAAGCATTTCAGGAGAAGCTTTTGAGGGCTTGTGGAAGAGCACATGGCGTGAAAGAGGTTCATGAAGCTATTGACATTGTTAAGTTATGTGGGATTCAGAATTGGAGTGTAGATCTTATAGCTTCACTGCCTCATCAGACTAGTGATATGTGGGGGGAAAGTCTAAGGCTCACCATTGAGGCACAACCAACTCATGTTTCAGTTTATGACTTGCAAATTGAGCAAGGCACAAAATTTGGAAGAATGTAAGTGGCATTTATGTTATGTTACATCAGCAGCAGTTATAGTATTTTTATTTTTATTTTTTTATGTTTTCAAGTATATACCTATTTTAATCTCACAAATTGCAAGCAATGATCCCTTTAGTCTCTAACTCTACAAAAATATGACTTTAATCCCTGTATTTACAGTGAAAAATGACAATGAGATTTTAGTCCTTTTCGATATAAAACAACTATAAAATTTAAGTAGAGAAGTACTAAATGAGTGTTTTTTAAAATCTTACAGACTAAAGAGAGATTTTTGTATAGTGAGTAACTAAAATGATCCATGCTCACAATTTGAGGGACCAAAATGAGTATTTGCCTTTTTTCTTTCTTTCTTTTCAGCAATTGCTAACTAGTGTCCTAAGGATGTTGCTTAATAAATTAAAAAATATATTGAAAATATTAGTATACTCTTATTGTATTATGACTTTTAATATTTTTTTGGTTCTTTTAACATATGTTTAACAAGACCTTTTATTTTAAGCATTATAATGGTTTGGAACCTAAAGGTGAAAATGTTTACAGATACTCACCAGGGGAATTTCCTCTCCCTTCTGAGGTACAATCAGCTGATTTCTACAAGATGGCTTCAAGCATGCTTTATAATGCAGATTATAACCATTATGAAATCAGCAGCTACTGTAAGAGTGGATACGAGTGCAAACACAATTACACCTATTGGAAGAACAAGCCTTTCTATGGCTTTGGCCTTGGCTCTGCAAGTTTTGTTGGTGGGTTGAGATTTTCGAGGCCGAAGAAGGTGAATGATTACATTAATTTTGTTCAAAATCTAGAAAATGGATTGGTAAATAGCTCAGCTGTTGGCCACATTCAGAGCAAGGACACAGCCATGGATGTGGTCATGCTGTCCCTAAGAACTGCAAGAGGCCTAGACTTGAAGTCTTTTCAAGAATCATTTGGCAGCTCTGTTGTTTTGCCTTTGCTTGAGGCTTATAAACCTTATGTTGAGAGTGGACATGTGATTTGCTTGGATGGGGAGAGGAGAGCCATTAGAGTAGATGATCTCAACAATTCTTTTTTGAATAAAACTAACACAGAAAGGTGGGTGGCTTATGTAAGGCTAAGTGATCCAGAAGGTTTTCTCTTATCAAATGAGCTAATAGCCCTTGCTTTTGGGGTTATTGACTCTTGGAAGGAATGCTCTTCATGCTAAATAGCTACTTGAAAGCATGACTGCGTATCTGTTTAAGCAGCAACAAGTTTGTTAATAGCTATAGCTTATGTTATCTTACAATTACTTTTATGTTTTGTTGGATGGCGGGGATGGATACTCAAACGCCAATGGTGGGCATCCATATATCTTCACAGTAAAATAAATAACTCATGAAATGAAATCAATTTTGATAAACATTGTAATGACCGTCCCATTTTTGAGATGCAACCAAACTCCTGACTTGACTCTTCATATCACTTAAACTTGCCAAATAACATCATAAAATGGATAAACTTGATTGGCTGAAAGCAATTTGAAAAAAATGGACCGAATACAGAAAAAAATATGCAGGAAGTAGCACCCAGATCAATGCTCCAGAAGCCAAACGGAACAAACTTTTTTGTTCCTGCTGAGACGAAAACCAGGTTGGATAAAGAGTAGCCTAATTGATGTCTGCAGATATGATAATATAATAGCTAAAAGCCTAAAACTAAAATCTTCAATGTTCAGAACTTATCGTACATTGGATTGAAAAGACAAAAGCTAATGCCTAAAATCTTTAGACTGAAAAAACTTATTACATGAAATGAATCCTTCAATGGCTGCCGGATTACACTTACTTCTAAAGGACTTATTCCTCACTGCATTAAAATGCAACGCCGCACATTAATCAGGCAAACACTTTTCACGATCTGTATGTTCATAAACCCAAAGTGGTGGAAATAAAGCAACAGGGAAAAATTTAAATTAGAACTGCTACTAAAGTTACGTACAAATTGGAATGTTTTCAATTTGACTGAAAATATGCACTACAAATTTTATGAATTTTCACATACAATATTAAACTTAACTTCTAATAAATTATTTCTTACTCCTCTACACTCTTTTTTTGGCTATTTACTACTCTACACTTTAACATATTTATGTATGTGTATATATATTTTCACTTGTTCAATAGTATTAGCTATACAAATATTATCATTAGTGGTTACTATATCAACGTTACTACAATTTCTATTTTTTTATTTTTTTCAATAAGGATAGTTTTTAAAAATATAAACTATTTTTAACAGTTTTTATGTGTGAATCACTTAAAATTGACTTGTCAATATAATAAGGATATTGTGTTTAATTTTTTTTAAAGTTAATCAAATATGAAATCACTCGAATATTTGTTCAGTTATCAATTAAATTCAGAAAACAGTCGGTTTTCTTTTAATTCTTATAAATAAGATGGCAATTGCTTTCCAGAAAAAACTAAAACAGGTAACTTTAAATTAACAACTGCAGGATTTAAATCAATATCAAATATAATGATTTCAACATTTTATTTATTTATTTACACGTATTAAAAACATATTTCCAAAAATTAAAACAGAAACGAAAAATTATTTTACTTAAATTATAAAATGACATTTTCCCTTAAATTAAGGGGAAAATGAATTACTGAACTGGGAGGATATTATTGTTTGTGTAAAGAGAAACGACGACGCAGGGTCTAAGGAAGGGCATTTTTGACGCGGCGCTGGGTTTAGTGAGTAGAGAAGATGGGGAAGAAGACGAAGAAAGCCGGCAAAGGCAAAGAGAAAACTGAGAGAAAAACTGCAAAAGGAGAAGAGAAAAGAGTGCGCAGGGAAACCAAGAAGCTTTCTCCGGAGGACGACATCGACGCCATTTTGGTATAAACTCTCTCTTCTTCCATTCCATTCCTCTCTATTCTCACTTCACTCTCTTCCACCAACTTCAGATTTTGGTATTTAACCATTCATATTCTTCACTTCACACAGTTAACTATTCAAAAAGAGGAAGCCAAAAAGAAAGAAGTTCACGTCGAAGACAACGTTCCCGCGCCTTCTCCTCGCTCCAACTGCTCGGTAACACCGTTAACTTCTCTTCTCGCATATCCATCGTTGCATTGCAATGCATTTTCCGTTTCGTGACGCTTGATCGATCGTGTAGCTCACCGTCAATCCGTTGAAAGAGACCGAGTTGATTCTCTACGGTGGCGAATTCTACAACGGGAATAAGGTTAGACTTAGGAGTTTGAACTCAGTTGTGACTAATGCAATTTGTGTTTATTTGTCGAATGAGTGATATTTGAACAATTGTTGCTACGATGTGAATTTGTGCAGACTTTCGTCTATGGGGATCTCTACCGGTATGATGTGGAGAAGTTGGAATGGAAATTGGTTTCAAGTCCTAATAGTCCTCCTCCTCGCAGTGCTCATCAAGCAGTTGCTTGGAAAAATTATATTTATATTTTTGGTAATTGACTTACAATGTCTCTGAGAGTTTGGTATTTGTTCGACTTCAAAGATGTCGTATGATACTTGTAGCTGACCTCACATCTTATTGAGATAAGGTTTTTTTTTTTCTTGGTTGTTGTTGTACTTTTGGTAATTGACTTGGCTTTGTTGCTTGCTTAAAACAACAACCAAACCTTAAGTTCATGACAACTTAGTGTTTTATTGTGAATCATATCTATAGACAAAGTAGTGACCTCTAAATCCTTCTTAATGGTTTACTTAATAGTTTTTCTGGTTGCTCACAATAAAAAAAAAAAGTTGTGGCTGTTATTTATTTATGTAAATTTTGCTTTTTAGGTGGTGAATTTACATCTCCAAACCAAGAGCGGTTTCATCACTACAAGGTTGAATTTGCATAATTGCGTTGCCTTAATTTTTTTATGTAAAGACTAAAGAAAATTTGGCTCGCTTTATTGGATTTTAACTAGTTGGAGATGTTGCTTTGGAATTTTAATGTGTAGGATTTTTGGATGTTGGACTTGAAAACAAATCAATGGGAACAGCTTAATTTAAAAGGGTGTCCAAGTCCACGCTCAGGACATAGAATGGTATGTTCCAGTTCACTTGAAATGATGCACTCATAGATTATTAGAAAGGATGTCAGATTGTTAAATCTTTAAACGAACAGGATTTTGATATGTTTGTTTCTGAAAATGCATGCTATTCTGTTTAACTCAAATAACTTCATACTACTGTCTGCATTGCATAGCAAAGTCCCTCATATGAATTCTTACCTACATGTATCTTGTGCACTATATGACATTAAATACCCATGAAAGATATGATTTCTGTGAAGTGCCAAATCATAGGTTCCTGCCATCATGATTATTTTCTATATTTTCTTCTTTCAATTTGCAACCCTAATGTGAAAATGGAATAACAACTTATGTGAATGTGGTATATTTTACTGTTTTGCAAGAAACATCGTATTTAATAATTCTCATTACAGCTTGATTTGGTTCATTTCAATGTAATATTCCTGTTGAGAGTTTCATACATCCATATCAGAGATTAAATAACAAGAACAATTACTATATTGTCTCTGAATCTGATTTGATTACTAATATCCTTTTGCTATTGAGAGCACTGAAGTTTCCTTTGTGCTAGTTGGTCTTTAAACAGCTGCAAGGTTGGATACGTGTATATCTCTATTCTGTTTCCACTATCTCCCTTTAGTCCATAACAGAATGTTATTGAAAGTTTACTTTGTCTTTTTAGTTAATTGACTTTTTTAAATTATCATATTTGTCTCCACTTATTGAATACATGTTCCTAACATACAGAACATTCATTGACAAATATTCTTCTTGCTGTCACTGACTGCAGAATCTAAGAGCCGAAGATATAGTCACTGTGTTCTTTTTGTTACTAATCATCATTGACATTGATCATTCTAGCTGGTTTCTTGTCTATTTTATAAATCTTATTTTGCATACTTTAAGGTTGGTTTCTTTGCTCATTGTAATTGCTAAAAGCCTTCCTTGCAATATCCCCCCTCCTCTCTTTCCATTTGAATTTTCTTACAGAGAAATGCATGACATGTTCGATCCGACTTATTTATTCTTATATGAAATGTTCTTTTTGTCGCTTACTCTGGGAACCTGTTTGTGATGTCATAGTTATGAATCTTTATTTTAGCAGTCAATCTCTATAAGTGTCCCCCCACCTACCTGAAGTATCATATGTGAAACCCATATTAATCCAGTTTTTTTATTTGTTTTCATCATATGTTTTTTGTTCTAATGCTTTGTCTTCAAATTATTGGCTTCATTAACAGGTATTATACAAGCACAAGATTATTCTTTTTGGTGGCTTCTATGACACTCTTAGAGAAGTGAGGTTGCTAGTGCTGCTTTTTTATTTTTTTCATAATCTTGTATTGAGTCTATAATTTTGTTACTTGTATGTATTTGATTTTCTTTGTCATATTAAAAAAGAACATCTTTTTTCCTGCATCTAATGGAAAGCTTGCTGTAGGTAATAGTTAAATGTTTTGGTTTGTAAAAGTGAGTATCATATTACCCTGATTCAACTTAGATCATAAGAGTAAGTCTACAGGCAATTGAGTTCAGGGAGAAGAAGCAGAGCTTGAGCTTGTAATAAACATAAATTGCAGGATTTCTTTGGATGTTTGCTCTGCTAGTAACTGTATATAGCATGGAAACATCACTTTCTTTGATACATAATTTTGATTTCAAGGGAAGGAAATTTTTTTCCTCGTGCCACAGTTTATTTCTGTATTTATGAGTCTGCATGCACAACAGTTGGGACTTATTGGACTCACATGGAATGTTTTATGGATGTTTTCCTTCCATCCCTTATGGTTATTTTAATTTTCTTTTTCGGAGTGGCTGTGTTAGGCCAATGGTAATTAAACTAAACTTACTAACAAGCATGATGTGAACAAGGGTCAAGATGGTAAATTAGCTTGTAACTACCTTGCACATGTAGCAAGTAGAAATGTGGAAGGTGTAAGGTATCAATTTTATTGGTGGAAATGACTGAAAGAAGAAAGGACAGAGGGAGGAGGGAGGGTAAGAAATGGAGTAGAATAGGAGTGAAGTAGGCCTATCCTCTGGCTTGGGGCTCTGGTTTAGTCTTTTTCTTTCCTTGTAAATTTCATTTCTATTCTATTATTCCAGGAAAATCCAAAATCAATTTCTTGAGATAGCAATACATATTCTCTATTGATATCCACTTTTGTTCATTTCTTTCAGTTCTTGATCTCTGATTCCTGATTCTTATCAGGTTGCTTTCTTTGATTACTATAATTTCAAGGTTTTATTTTGAGCACTTTGATCTACTAATATCAGTGTTCAAATATTTTAAAATTTTTTGTATGAACTGTAAGTAATGTAGTGAAGCATTACGCTATACACACTATCATTGAATAGTCACAGGAATGTGTTATTGTGAAATCACATGTATTTAGCCCTCTGAAATTTATTCATTAGTTGATTTTTATGACATTAGGAAATGAAATTGATATTGTGTGTCTTAATTGCAACTTACAGATGAATCAGTATTCAAAATTTTTTTCTTGTTTCATAGTTGGGGTTACAAAATTCTATTTCTGGCTCAAAATATTGTATGTTATTGAACCTATAATTTTAGATACAATGTTCTTTGTGTGTAAACTTAAATGAACTTAGATTATTTACCAAGAGAGATCAACTATTGTATGTTATTGAACCTACAATTTTAGATACAATGTTCTTTGTGTGTAAACTTAAATGAACTTAGATTATTTACCAAGAGAGATCAACTATTGGTATTGATTCACTTAATAGCAATTTACTGCGAGGTTAAGACCTTTTAATTGATTATGCAGGTACTACAATGATCTATTTGTATTTGACCTTGATCAATTTAAGGTAAATATATCAAAATACCTGGGCTATTATGTTAATATGCTATTCACTATTCCAATTTCTGTGCCAATATGTCAGGATGTTTGATTTAATGTAGTTGATATTTATGTTCATTAATTTGATAAATGCCACTCTGATTTTGTGCTGTAGTGGCAAGAAATAAAGCCCAAGCCTGGAGCAATGTGGCCATCTGGACGTAGTGGTTTTCAATTATTTGTTTACCAAGATGACGTGAGTAAATACTGATCCCCCTTATATGAAGCTAATTTTTTTGTTTTAAATACCTGTTTTTATGCTTATGTTTATTTCTATAGCCAAAATTTCCCCTGTATCATAGTAATGATTAAGTAGGGTGGCTCTACATTACAGAGTAGTCAAGTTTCTTACTTTACAGAGTTTCCTTCACATCGCAGATTTTTTTGTATGGTGGCTATTCAAAAGAAGTTTCATCTGATAAGAGCTCCTCTGAGAAAGGAATTGTTCATTCAGACATGTGGTCCCTTGATCCTAAGACTTGGGAATGGAACAAGGTAGTGGTTTGGAGTTTAACATTAAAAGAATTTGTATATTCCTCTTCTTGGGCAAGTTTGAGCTTTTTTGTAGCTTAGACTTTTACCTTTGCCTAATTAAAATGTCCAATAGCAGCACAAATTTCTCTGTTGATCCTTCAATTAGACCGTTGTAACATCTCTCTCTCTCTCTCTCTCTCTCTCTCTCACACACACACACACACACACACATACACACCCTCGAACACCTGAAAGTGAAAAATAATGCACTTTATTATCTGTGTCCAACTGATGTTTTCATCATATTTTCTCCCTACATGATAGGTTAAGAAAAGTGGAATGCCTCCTGGACCCCGTGCTGGGTTTTCCATGAGTGTTCATAAGAGGAGGGCTCTGTTATTTGGTGGTGTTGTGGATATAGAAGTTGAAGGTTAGCTTTTGTTTTTTGTGATTATTAATTTTGCAATTTGTGACCTCTGCATATGTAATATGTTTTTAAGTAAATTAATGGGAACTTATCTGTGTGGACTGTATGACACACTTTGTAATATTTTCAAAGAATTAATAAAATCCGACAGTCAGCTTAAATTCTGTTTGGAAGGTGTATTTCTTTTTTATGATTGCTGCAACGTCAGTTTCCTTATGGAACTAAAATTGTGCAGGTGATGTAATGATGAGCTTGTTTTTGAATGAGCTTTATGGTTTTCAGTTAGACACTAATCGCTGGTGAGTGTCACAATTCCATTAGTTTTTTTCAATGAGCTTCATTATTTTGCATTTTACTCTGTAATTGATCATTTTCTGCGGTTAGAGTTGGAATATGCTATCACATCTATTAAGATGTCCCACATTGGCTAGAACTAGAGCAGAATACTCCTTATAAGGGTTAGGATAGTCCTCCTCCTATGAGCTAACTTTTGGGAGTAAGTTAGGCCCAAGTTTCTTAACAACATCTTATGGTTCTTGAGGTTAATTTATTTGATCTTGTTTGGGCAATAGGTATCCTCTGGAGTTAAGAAAGGAGAAGTCAACAAAAGATAAGGTAGATTGGATATCTCATACATTTACATTTATTCTGCTGATCTCATGAAAATTTTCCAGCATTTTAAAACTCATTCTGTAGATTGTTCTGAATGTAATATTGTATTTTTTCTTAATGAAATGGGGCTTTTCAGTTAAAAAAAATTGAACAAAATTGTACTGATGATGTCGACAAGAAGATAAATGCAATATATTCAGCTAGAGAAGAAACTGAGGAGTTAGAGGATGAAGAAAGCAACATCAATGACATATCCCAGAATATTACATCAAGCATGTCTATTGTTGATGATGAAACACTTATCAAATCTGAAGGAAAGCCTAAAGAAGCTGGTGCTAGATTGGAGATTCAGAGGAGTTCTTTGCCTGAGGTTGTCTCTTTGGACCAATTATCTTCTGACACTACTTTTTGCCCACTTATTGATTAATGTTTTTTTCTCTACAAATTTTGTAGGTAGTGAAGCCCTGTGGACGTATTAATTCCTGCATGGCTGTTGGAAGAGATACATTGTATATATATGGTGGCATGATGGAGGTTAAAGACCGAGAAATAACTCTTGATGATTTGTATTCTCTGAACCTTAGCAAACTTGATGAATGGAAGTGCATTATACCGGTTTGTTGACTTTTCTTAACTACCTTTGACCAATACATAGATATGCTTTACACTATAGATTCCAAGTAATAATATTATAAATGTATGAAATCAAATGTGCCCAAATCTCTTGTATGTCAACACTGTTTTCTGTTCTTATGACTAAATATAGTTCTATTTCTAGAAGCTGTCTGTCTTTGTGTCTCATAAAAAAATGATGGTTAAGCAAGAAAGAATTTGATTTTTTGACTGACAGAATTCTGCTACTGCAAAATTGGTGAATGTTTGTACCTTACCCAGTTGCAAGGGTCCAGGACATCTCATTACTCCACTAAATATTATTAAAAAGGCCATCTAACAAAATATGTGCTACTAATTAGATCGATTAGATTGCATTAATTTTTTTATGTTGTCTCATATTAACTTAATTTTCATTTGTAATTGGTTTTTAACCCAAAAAAATTTAGTAGATATATCTCTGGGTTTTATTACAAATAATAAAGTGAACTGGTGTTCAACCCATGCATGATAATATGGAATGGGATCAGTTGATGGATGTGGGTCCCACTAGGCCCATTATATGGTGTGTCTATTCTAGGAGGAAGAATGGCAATGTGGCAGGTAGTTAGAGAGTGCGGGAGAAGTTTGTTATACAGTGAGAGAAGTTGGTTATGCAGTATGGGGGTTACTATAAGAAAAGGGAATAGATGAGAGAAGGCAGAAAGGTATTTGGTGACTTAGTGGAACAGAGGGAAACCTCTCGAATAGGAGTTGTAACTATGGAGGAATTGTATCTTCATTTGGGGTGCCATTCCTGATAACCAAATAATACATTAGCCATGTGTATTAATCTTTTCTGTTGCTGTTTTCTTCTGTTATGGAGTTCTATCAACTGGGGTGACTTATCTTCTGTTGATTACATTATGCAACACAAGGCCTCTAGATATGAGCTATGCTGATGCTGTTAACACATCTTTTGTTTATCTAGCTTATTTATTCCAGAATACATTGTGATTGTAATTTCCTATTTTAAAATTCATTTTTACTTTATTTTCTTTAGTCTGTCTAACTTAACTTTTCTTCTACCCAGGCATCAGAATCTGAATGGGTTGAGGCTTCAGAGGATGATGATGATGAAGAAAATGAAGATGAAGATGAAGATGAATCAGATGGTGATAGTTCCACTGATGAGAATGACGATGAGGAGGAGGAAGAGGAAGAGGAGGTGCACATTCCAACTTTGTAATTCAAACAAGAAATAAAACACACGTTTAATTCATCGACTGAGGACCTTGAAAAAACATTTCTATAAAAGAAAAAAAGGCTGCAATTAACCCAAAATAGTGTTAGGCGTAATAGATTCATATGCTGAGTCATTACCTCATGTATGTTATGGTTAAATTGAATCTTCAACTCAACTTCACCAAATGAGTGCTCTTCCCCTTTTCTCATTATATATGACTGAACAAGGGTAAAAATGACATTTGACCCAAACATTAGTGAGCTAACATCTCTTGCAAATGAATATATTAGTGTGATAGCATTTTGAGTTACTTGTATTAATTTTATCATAAAGAGGATTTTGGGTAGGTTTTATCATAAATGGGAAATCTGTAGTATATACAAAATACATGGGAAGGGAAAATAATTTATTTAATCTAACACACCATTCAACTGAAAAAGAGGGAGAAAACAACAGAAACATGCTATCTTTTGGGAATTCTATCTCTTCCCTTTCCTTTCGCTGTTTCAATTCCCTTGCTTGTTGATTTTTCTCTTTTTGGGATATTTTGAAGCATTAAGTCTTTACACTATTTACCACTAGAAAGATGTGCAATGGGAACAAAATGGGTTCTCTCTAAGATACCTGTTTTTTCTTTTGCTACATGAAATGATATTCTTAACAGTTTACGGTAAATAATATTTTGGACAAAAATTTATCTGTTCAACTGGTAACGTGTAAAATGATATTCCTAAAACTTACAATTGCTATCCCACACATAATGTTCAAACATATGTATGATCAACTCTACATAACTAGGCAGTTTATTTGTCTCCAAAATAAGGCTTGCTACATTACTAACTTGGCTATACTTTTTTTGGCCACTAGGCTCAGAATGCATCGGTTCAGGTGGGAGATGCTGTTGCTTTAATCAAGGGAGAGGGAAGGAATCTGCGGAGGAAAGAAAGGAGGTCACGGATAGAACAAATTAGAGCTAGTCTTGGCTTGTCAGATTCACAGAGAACACCATTGGTAATATATTGATTGATACTTAACACTTTAGACTGTTGATTAAGATTGAATGGATTTATGAATTTTTAAGTTTTTTTATTGCGTATGAGCTCTACTATCTTGTTGATTGTATCTAGTTGTCTTCGCTCCTACAAAAGCATCTCTAGGCTTCAATTGGTGTTTTTCTTCATCCCACTGCTTTCCTAATTGATTTCTTGTTGCATGTAAAGCCAGGAGAATCCTTGAGGGACTTCTATCGTCGTACAAATTTGTATTGGCAAATGGCAGCCCATGAACATACTCAACACACTGGGAAAGTAGGTTATCTCTTTTCTTTCGTTCTTTAGTTATATTATTATTTTATAATGGCCCTCTTAAAATACAGTTTTGTTACTCTCAGCCTCTAGGGCTGAGTTTAAAGGTAATAAAATTGTATTAGAAAACAAAACATTTATTACATTGAAGTTACAAAAGTGTAATAAATGCTTTATTTTTTAATAAAATTTTACTATTATTAAATGTTTAAACTTAGCCCTAAGGTTTGTAGTTAACAAAACTATAAAAAATACAGTCATTAGTAGTTTGACTTGTGTTATGAACCAGGAAAGAGACATGAACAATTGATAGAAACAAAGGAAATGAAAATTTTATTGAGTGCATGAGAACAGGAGAGAATGCTTCTTTGAAGGTTTCCCCTTTAATATGAACTTCCTAACGAATCCTCCATTCTTCTTTCCCCTATTTATCTAAACGATCTTGTCTTACTAACTTTCCTAACTGTTTCTTACTACTTTTCCCTTCTCCTCTGTCCTAACAACTTGTTTCCCCATTTCCTATTATTTTGTTACAAATTATCTTTTGTCTGGATACCAGCAGTTGTTTTAAATCTTGCTTCTACTTGTTATGTGCTCAGGAGGAACAGAAGAGACTTGTTGCTCTTTCCGTTTTTCCTCAGCTCAAATTGGCCTGATCTGCTTACAAATAACATTTGACTTGTCTCTTCTAATTGATTTTTTTTTCTTATTATGGATGTGCATGCATTTGTTCACCTGATCTGGCAATGTCCAGTCTGATACTATTGGTCGCTAAAATTTATTTGAAGTGTTGAACTTTCATATCATAAAGTGCCTGTAAAATTGCTTCCCTTTTGTTTTCAACTAAGATCCAGTTTCAGCAGCCTCTTAAATGTGGTGAAATTTTAAAAACATGAAAAATTTGGAGCTGAAGATTTGCCTAGGAGTATCTAGGCAATTTGTTGTATTCATTCACTTGTACTTAGTACCAGGTATCCCATATATGCATGCAGAACAAAACCCATTTTATTACTTTTAGATTTCAGTGATTTTACTTTCTTGGTTTGCATTATTATAACAGATTTGTGCATGATTGCAAAATTGATAATGCTGGTAAAACTTATTTGTCAATAATGGTTCCGTGGAACCCATTTCATAATTTTGTCAATTGTGGGAATGAATATAATACCCCAGAATGAGGAAAAATAAACACCAGAAGGACTAAGGGTGTGCTTGTTTGAGAGAGTGGAAGTTTGGGAGGGAAGTGAGAGACCCAGTGTGATGTAGAGGCTGAAAAATCACTTTCATTCTACAGAGGAGGCCAGATTTTGTGAGACAAAATGTAAATGAGTTGTACTCTCCTTCCAGCTGTTTAAATTATTTGTTGTACCAAAAAAGTGCCATGTCTAACTTTTGTTCCAAATTTACATTTCCTCTCTCTACTCTATCAAACAAGCACACCCTAGAATTGTATTTTGCCAGTTTGAAATGAAACATTGTGAAGGGAATAAAATTATTTTGATATTCATCTAGCTCTATTTTAAATTCCTTCCCCCACCCCTTTCCTTTTTCATATGTACAGATACATGTGTCCATACGGAGTTGAACACTAATGAATACCTCGTGTTTTTGTGATAAAATTCCACTGGATCATAGGAACTCCGCAAGGATGGTTTTGATCTTGCTGAAGCTCGATACAGGGAGCTAAAACCTATTCTTGACGAGGTAATACTTTTGTTACGCACGCATTTGTAGAGTAACACTTCAAATTTGCAGTGTCACTATTTTCTTGTTTTAAATAAGTTCCAAGTTATTTCTTTGGACACTGCAGCTGGCTCTATTAGAAGCTGAGCAGAAAGCTGAAGAGGACGAAGGGCCCGAAACTAGTGCAAAGAAAAGAGGCAAGAAGAAAACTAGAAATTGATAATTTATTTAGCGCAAGGTTTGGATGCTATCGAGAATGTAATTTGCAATTTTGGTTTAGTTTGATATTATTTGCGAAGGTTTTGCGCATGGTCATGTTACATGTAATCAGTAACAAGCACAGACACAAAAATCACAATTACACTACACGAATTCCCTCCCCCGAAAAGGAGTACAAAATTCGCAATAGAAAAGATAAGAGTTTGGCGAATTTGTAATTTATGGTGACGAATTTATCTATGCCTGAGTATATTTAAAATTGCTACAGTTACTCAACTGTCTTTGAAATCTGATACATTACTCATGTTCTCCCACTAAATCGAACATATGTAACATGTCTACGCTTGAATTTGAAATTGAATATTAGCTGTTTTTTATTTCTGTGCTTATCATCAAATCATAATTGGCATTGACCTTGATTGGTTAAGAAGTAATGATAAAATGTTGACTGGGTGTTATGTTGAAAATGAGAATGGGTGGTTGATGATAAAGGAAGTTATAGGCAATGATCATGATTAAATTCTTGTAAAATTAATTAGAAAAAAAAAATATTTTACCTGTTATTCTATAAAATTATTAATCCTGTTTAGTATTTTCACCTAATGTAACTAAAAATATTAATGGTGGGAAAATACTTCAATTGAATATAATTATATTTTTAAATTGATCTAATGTTATTTAATATTTATATAAAATTTGTAAGCGACCAATATTTTAAAGTGGAGAAAGTTATTAGAATATATTACAGATTATTAGTTGAAGCAGTTTGCATTGCCAAGTTCACGACCTCTCCACTTGCTTTTATTTATGTGAGTAATAGCAAGAGTAATACGAAGAGGGAATGAAACCGATGCACGTAAAAAGAAGAGCCTAGCAAGCTATTGCTTTCTGCAACATAACTATATTTCTTAATCTTTGTCAAGTACTGCCAAAATTAAAAGCTCTTTGAAAAAATATTGGCTTAGTACCGTATCTCAAAAGAAGAACCCACCGCAGTGTCTACACTCTTCAAGGGTCAAGACTATACACACATTATATAAGTATCTATATGTGTAAAAGTATACTGCAATTCCTTTGCGCATGCAAGGATTATAGTTTTATATAACACCTTTGAGCTTCAAAGCTGCCTAATGTTTACAAAGATAATAATCCAAACAGGTATATTTGGCATCGGCTGCACGCGTGGCTATTTCCTGCCTCTATTAGTAGCCAGAAGCCAGGGTCCCAAGTTGGAACAAAATTAAAGGCTAAAATTAGGTTACACATTCTTGAATCTTTATTTGCTCAAGTGGAATCTCACAAGTAACGAGAAAGAAGGACAACTTTTTATCTTAAATTACAAAATCAATCCAAGTCGGAAAAGAAAAAAGAGGGAGCTTAAAACTTATAATAAGAGTGGATTCTACCGGTTACAAACACGAAATTATGAGTATGAATAAATTTATAAAAAAGGATGATAATTTATTTAAAATTATTAATTAAAATTTATTTAAAATTATATAAATTATGTGGGTCTTATTTTTTTTGGTTTTAAATTAATGTTTCTTTTCTGTACTTTTATAATTTTTAATAAATTTTAGTTGTGTGTTAAAAAAATTTATTATTAGTATTTTTTTTTAAATTATTTACAACATTTTTTTATTTCTCAATTATCCATGCAAATTTTGGGAATTCAAACCTCTTGTTGTAGGAAAGGTTGATTTGTATTATAATTTGTTTGTATTGTGATGAATTCGATTGGGTAATAAAAAATATTTAATTACATGAACTCGGAAAAAAGAAAAGATAAAATATTGCCTTATTTTTTATTTATTGAAATTACTTGTTTTATTTTATTTTTGAAATAATATAAAAATTTCAACGACTTATGAATGGACCTAAAGGCTGAATACCCAACATTTTTTAATATTGTATGTGCCTTTAAGCACGAATTTTATATTTGATTTCATGTTATGTATCTTTCTAAATCACTTTACACTGATATCAGTCTACACTGAAAGCATTTTCCTCCATATTTTCTTCCTCTTGAACTATTCACTCTCTCAAACAAACATATAAAGTAGGCTATTTGAGTTGTTATGTTTTATATTATCAATTATAATAAGTCATGGACTAATTAAAAAAAACAAACAAACTTGAATGCTTAACTTTACTTTTTATTAAAAAGCTAATAAATATGTGTATATATACACAAATTTTGTGCACGAATTTAGATAAGATTAACTGACTATTTCAATCTTTGGTCATTAATAAATACATGCATTTACAATAAAGAACAAAAATATGTTTTTATATGGAATAGTCTAATAATTATGTATTATTAAAAGAAGAAAATAAAAATATTTGAAATATTTAAATTATTAACTAATTAATTTTTATAATGAGATTATTTCAAGTAATTAGGGATATTTTTAACTTAAAAAATAACATTACTTTCACATAATTTTCGTGCATAAACTTATGTTTGGTATGTTTAGTATGTTTGGCAAGTTTAATTTTAATAAAATAATTGTTTGTTTTTAAATATTTATCTTAATAAATTAAAAATAGCAATTATTTTTCTAAAACAATTTGAAGTATGCATCTTATCTCATGATATCGCAACCTTAATAACAAAAAAGCAAGCATGTATAAATAAATAAATATATATATATATATATATTAAAAGATTTTTTTATAAGAAAATGTAAAAATATATTTCAATCATTAAATTTTATTAATAATTATATTTAAAACAAAAATTATTAATCATATAATTTTAATTACCTTGTAATGTTAATTAATCATATTTAATTATATATATATATATATATATATATATAATTTGTTAATACACTATAACTTATTTTTAAGAAAAATATATTAATGTTATTAATTATAATTTCTTTATATATCAAATATGTCAGTTGATAACATACTCTTATTTTCATGATTTTTAATATACGTTCACTTACTTTCTAAAAGAAATATAATAATAAATTATAACTTAAATTTTATTATAATACATCTAAATTATCTTATACAACTTCTTTGTTTTTATCAAATGTGAAATTTTTTTATTCACAATTAACTTTAACATATAACACATTCTTCTTTAGACAAAAGTCTTTCTAACCATCATTCTTTATGCTCATTTCAAATTGTGTTGTTATTATTTCTCTTCAATGAAACATATTACACAACTTCCGCATCGTTAGGAATACTTTTAGTACAAAAATCACTTCACATAAATCCATCGATTCCTATCTTGAACTAATTATTTAGATAAACTTTCTAATTCTAATGTTATTTATTAGAGTATATGAGGAAGCTTAAATGCTGAAAAAATCTTCATAATAGACTACAAGCAATCTTCACATAGTTGTGTGTCAAAGAAGAGTTTATAATTTTATCTATCCAAAAATTATATGTGAGAGAGTTTGCAATTTTATCCGGTGAGTAGTGAAATTTTATTGTAAATTTATGACTATAAGGAAAAAAAAGTATTACACCATGTTAAATTTGTATTTTTTTTTTCAACAAAAAAAGAAGAAGAAGAATCTATTTGCACACTTGCACATTATATATATATTATGTGCAAGCTCATAAGATTCCCACATGTGGGGATTGTTCACCTTGATCTTTCAAAGATTTTGATTTTGGATCTTTCAAAGCTACCATTTTGTCTTGCACGTTAAAAATTTCAAAGAACAATGGAGCACAAGTATTCTATTTTCTTTATCTAATTTCGTGGGACTAAATAATTTTATATTAGATTAAATCCAACAATTTGACTCTAAGTTTGAACTTAAACGACCGCTGCATCATCCGGCGTCAAATCTGTGCTTTTATGATCTCGTATTAGTTAAATCAAGGTCATGCGTGTTGCAATTGCAAATACCTCAAGATTCATAATAGGGTTATAATTTTATTTTCCGTACTTCTCTCTCTTTTTTAATTTTCTATCACATAATTTATTATATTTTTATCTTCTTAATATTTTTCCATTTCTTTTGCCCATTTCAAACTTCATAAAAAAGGTGTTAGGCAAGTATTAACCATTATACGCACACATGCCTGTTTCAAACTGTGGAAACATTTTGACAAAACAAAATGTAAAAACATTAATAACATGATAAATGTAAAATAATTCAATGTACTTTATTAAATATCTTTATAATTTTTATGTAATTAAGTTTTTTCTTAAATATGTTGGTTTTACTTTTAATTGTTTTTTAAAAATATTGGTTAGTCTTCCTAAAACAAGGAAAGAGTAATTAATTTTGGTAGGTAAATTTATATATATATATATATACTTAAAAATAAATATGCAAAGGTCTTTATTTTTATTTTGAAGTATATTCTTGGAATTTAAACTAAGACTCTAAGTTAAGTTGGAAGTTTGAAATCAGTATATATAAATATAAAATTATCACATTCAATACTGTAAATGATATTAATTTTTAGGAATTGAAATAGACTGAAATCAACCACCATGGAAATTAATTGACCTCATCAGATAGATAGAGAAAGGACAACGTGGTTGGGTAAGTATATAAAAGCTGCATATGTAAAAATTAATTATTTTCATATATATAGGCTTAATTAATTAATGCAAAAGTAAGTGCTAGTTGGCATTTTGTGTCTACATATTTTTATTTTTTAAAAAAGAAACTTATAAATTAGTAGCCAGGTAAGGCATCATCAAATCACCCACCGTCGAAGTTGCCACCATTTCTTCTTCACAACCCACACGTTAACATCGGTATATTCACTCTGCATGATTTCCACTTGTCCACATAAAGAAAAAATAATAATCTTCAATGGATTCTCTTCCCCTTTACTAAATCATTCCAATAACCATTACCCACAAAGAGCAACTTGATTCACTGTGTTATTCTCACACTCCAAAGAACAACATACATTAAACTATATAGAAAGAGAGAAAGATGGGAAGAGATCTATGTGGAAGTGGGTTTGTTTCAAGATTCAGAAACTCATGGACCCAAATGGAGAAAACCTTAAACGGTGCCGTTTCAAAGAGCTTTGTTGGGAGGCACTTCAAGTTAGAAGCAAGGAAAAGCTGTTTCACAAAAGAACTTCGTGCTGCCACAGCCACTTTTCTCACCATGGCATACATCATCACTGTCAACGCCACCATCATCACGGCCTCTGGCGGAACCTGCTCCGCCGCCGATTGCTCCGCTCCGGCGGGTCCAGATTGCATGCTGAAGCCTAACGTTGGGTATGAAAGTTGTCTTGCAAAGACCAAGAATGACTTGGTTGTGGCCACTGCAGTATCAGCCATGGTTGCTTCTGTTGCTATGGGCCTTTTGGCCAACCTTCCTTTGGGCCTGGCTCCAGGTATGGGGCCCAATGCTTATTTGGCTTTTAATTTGGTTGGTTATCATGGAACTGGGTCAATCTCATACCAAACTGCTTTGGCTGTGGTTTGTGTTGAGGGCTGTGCTTTTCTTGTAGCCTCTGCTGTTGGGTTAAGGGGTAAGCTTGCTAAGCTCGTTCCTCATTCAGTTAGGCTTGGTTCTGCTGCTGGGATTGGGCTTTTCATTGCCTTTGTGGGCTTGCAGACTAACCTGGGTGTTGGGCTTATTGGGCCTGATCCTTCCAATCTTGTGACCATCACTGCCTGTAAAAGTATAGACCCAGAAACTGGGGCATGTTTGGGTGGGAGAATGCAAAGCCCAAAGTTCTGGCTTGGCCTTGTTGGTTTCCTCATTACAAGCTATGGGTTGATGAAGAATATAAAAGGGAGCATGATTTACGGCATTGTTTTTGTGACTTTGGTGTCTTGGTTTAGGCACACTGAAGTGACTTATTTTCCCGATACCCCACTTGGTGATGCAAACTACAACTATTTCAAGAAAGTGGTTGGTTTTCACAAGATCGAATCCACTGCTGGGGTTCTCGGGTTCAGTGACTTTAACAAGAGGCAGGTTTGGGTGGCCTTGGCTACTTTGTTCTATGTTGATGTCCTTGCTATCACTGGCACTATGTATACCATGGCAGAGATTGGTGGGTTTGTGGATGAAAAAGGAAACTTCGAAGGTGAATATGTGGCTTACATGGTTGATGCAGCTGGCACCATTGTGGGTTCTGCATTGGGTGTTACAACCACAGCAACATTTGTGGAATCTTCTGCTGGATTGAGAGAAGGTGGTCGCACAGGATTAACAGCAGTGATCATTGGGCTGTTCTTCTTTTTCTCATTGTTTTTCACTCCTCTATTGTCTAGTGTTCCTCCTTGGGCTATAGGACCTTCACTGGTGATGGTTGGCGTGATGATGATGAAGGTGGTGAAGGACATAGATTGGAGCAACACAAAGGATGCCGTTCCTGCTTTTGCTACAATGCTTCTCATGCCTCTCACATATTCCATAGCAAATGGGATTATTGGTGGGATTGGCCTCTACGTTGCTCTTAGCCTCTATGACTATGCTGCAAGCACCATAAATTGGTTGAGGAAGATGAGAAGAATGGTGATCAAGGAGCAAAACCAAGTTTCTGCTACCGCAGGTGGTGACTCAACAGTGGAAATTATATGAGGTGTTTTGGGTACTTATAATTTTGGTTATAAAAAATGGATGTATGGTCTTCGTTTTAGAAGCTTTTGTTTGTAGAGTTTAGTTGATGATATATAAGGTTGGTAGTTTAGAGACGTTTGCAGTCACAAGATGAATTGCATTGAGTGTTATCCTACGTATATTTTAGCATAACTGTAGCCTCCTGAGTGGGAACTTGACGCTAGTGAAGTGGTTTGTATTTATTCAAGTTGGAGCTTAGAATTTGTGTGGAAAGCAGGTGTACTAAAAGTTGTTCTCTAGCAGCTCAGTAGAACATTTAGGCTAAATGATTAAAATAATATTTTTTTAAAAACTAATTATCAAAATAAATTAAAACTCAAAGTATTTCTTTGTCTTGAGGCAAATTTTTGTTAACTCAGCACTAGTTTCGTATAAAAGTAAGATGAAATTAATTTTTATTTTTTTTATTTAACTATTTCGTCTAAAAGTGGGACGAAACACTTAATTAGACACGTGTTAATTTCGTATGAAACTGGGACAAAACTTTAGGATGTCGACACGTGTCCATATCTCGTTAAATTCGTCCTAATTTTGGACCAAACCACAGGATGTTGACACGTGGCACAATCTTGTTAATTTTGTCTTGATATTGAACAAAATCATATGTAAATTCGTCTCACTTTTGGACGAAACTACAGGATTATGAAACGTGGCACAATCTTGTTAACTTCGTCTTTATGTTAGATGAAATCATATCTAAATTCGTCTATATTCAAGACGAAATTCATTTGGACCCCTATTTCCTTGCATAATGCTGCCCCCAAATATCTAGCAAAATTTTAGTATATCATGTATGCGGTTGGGATCCAAATTGAAGTGCAGAAGTGTTTGTAAACATTCGAAGACTTGTTCTTCTCCAAGTTAGTAAATTTTGGATATTTTATGAGTTTTTTTGTTATTAATGAATTATTAAAATTATAGAAGTTAGGAGATAGTTAATATTAACTTGTATAATAAATAAAAATGATGTTATATTTGTTGTAAGAATTTATTTTATATATGTGAAATATGTATAAAAACTATTAAAATATTTGTAATATAAAATGATGTAAATGTAGTAATATGTTTGTCTATGTTAATAAAAATTTAATAATTTATTATTTATATATTGATATTTCTTTTTTTCTTTATAAATGTAGGATGAGTGAGATTATTATTATTGTATATTGGAATGGAAAAATTGTTGTTGAAAACGAAGGTGTGACATTTGAAGGTAACAAAAAGATGATAAAGATAAGAAGAGGGATAAGTTTTATGAATTTGAAAAAAAAGATTGATGACAAGTTGAATCTTAGTAATAATCATTCCATATCTAAAATAATTTCTCGTTTTATGGTTGATTCAAGCGCTAAACAATACACTGCATTGGATATATTTAATGATGAAGACATTAATTGTATGATTAGTGCTATCAACAATATAGTATTACAACTGCTATTGAATTATATGTGAAGATTGCATTTGGTGAGAGTTCAAGAGGTGGGTCAAATATATTGAACTTAAGTTTATCAATGTCACTGCTTAACCTTATGGAAATGACGAATATAAATATTACAGAAGGTATAAATTAAACTATCATTTTAATATTTTTTTATTTTTAGTGACTACACATATTGAATAAGTGTATGTATTTTCAAGGATGTGCAAAATTATGCAGTTACGAAGATGAAGATGAAGTCAATAGTAATTATGATGATAATGATGATATTGATGAAGGACATATTCCGTTAGACAGCTTATTGGATACAAATGTAGATAGTGATTTTGATTCAAACTTAAATTTACAACAAGAAAGTGTTGGAGGTAATATTTATAGAAAATATTGATTAAATTATTTTTTTATGGATGAATATTTAGTGTTTATATATATTTGTAGGTGAAATACCTTTTTGGAATATAAGTCCACGCTACAATTATATTAATTGGGACCATCAGATCAAGAAATTGAAGCTAAAAAAATTAGTGATGACAATTCATGGGTTATTGAAGATGCGTTACATGTGGGTTTGTTATTTGAGTCGAAAGAGGAAGTTAAAAATGCCTTAAAATAGCATGCAATGAAAATACATCGAAATTATTCTGTTGTTGAGTCAAAACCAACAAAGTTGTATGTGAGGTGTTTAAACCATAACAATAGTTGTCCTTGGAGAATAAGAGCATTATTGCTTAAAAATGCAACATAGTGGAAAATAACAAGGTGCGGGGGTATTCATACGTGTCTCAACCCAACAATATCTCAAGATCATATGAAACTAGATTCACAATTGATTTGTTCCTGCATCATTGGTAAGTTTTGCAAAAAATCTTATTTCGTGAAGGCTTTTGACAATAAAGGGACTAACCTCTTTTGTTTTTTGTTATGTAGCTATGGTAAATCTTGAACCATCATTTCCTATAAGTTTAATTCAAGAAAGGATGACAAACCAATTTGGATATAAAATTTCATACAAGAAAGCTTGGAAGGCAAAACAAAAGGCGATTGTAAGAATATTTGGTGACTGGGATGAATCATATGCTACCTTGCCAAGATGGTTCGAGTACATGCAATTTCATGCTCCAGGGTTTGTTTATAAGATTGAAACAAAACCATTTGTTGTTGGTCATCATGAGGATAACATATTTAGAGTATTTAGGCGATTATTTTGGTGTTTTCATTAATGTACATTCAACTATTGTAAACCAATTGTTCAGGTAGATGGAACATTTTTGTATGATAAATATCTTCACACATTGTTAATTGCAATAACACAAGATGGGAATAATTGTATCCTACCAATTTCTTTTGCAATTGTTGAAGAAGAGACTTTGTCAGGGTGAGAATGGTTTTTAGCAATAATTCGTGTGCATGTAACAACAAAGTCTGGTTTATGTTTAATATCTGATAGACATCAAAGCATCACAAGTGTTGTTACGAACCCACATATTGAATGGCAACCTCCTAATGCATATTATGTTTATTGCATTCGTCATATAACAAATAATTTTAATCATAAATTCAAGAACATTTATTTGAAAAAATAGTTGACGAAATTAGGTAAGATGACTCTATTTTTTATTTTGGTGTTCTCTTAACTTATGACGAAGTTTCTATTTCAAGTAATGGTTGAATAATTGTTATTTGCAATGTATATACCTTCGAGGATTGTATTCGAAGAGAAGTTGAAAAGATTTATCAATGAATCACCATAAATACAGAGGTGGATCGACAACATATCGAAGGATAAATGGGGTTTGAGTCATGATGCACATGACTACGAATTTGTCAAAGGCTGTTAACATGGTTTTAAAGGGAGCAAGAAACTTACATATAACTGCTCTGGTCAAATGCACTTACGGACGGATGGTTGAATATTTTTTGAAGCGTAGAGAGGACGCTTTGAATGCTTGAATGCTGGTAAGAGGTTTTGTTCAAAACTGTTGCTAAAAATGCAGAAGACATAAGAAGAAGCATCTTCACATCAAGTGAGACGATATGATATAGAAAGAACAAGATTTGAGGTTGAAGAGGTATTCAATCCTATCATGCAAAGGGGTGGAAACAAGTGGACTGTTGTTCTGTGTAGAAGATACTGTGAATGTGGGAGATTTTAGGCATATCGATTTCTATGTTCACATGTAATTGCTGCTTGTGCATCGGTAAGTATTGACTTTTGGCAATATGTTGATGATGTTTACTCTGTACAAAATGTCATCAACGCATATCCATCACAACGGTTCCCCCTGGGAAATGACAGTAATGTGCTTACACGCAGTGAGTGGAAGTTATTTCATGATGAAAAGAGAATAAGAAGTAAAGGAAGACCAAAATCAACTAGAATTAGGAACGAAATGGATTGGGTTGAGTCACAAAGTAGACAAAGATGTAGTAATTGTCATCAAATTGGTCACAATATGCATCAATGTACTTCTATATCGCCTAACCATTAGTATAGAGGCCTTTATGTATGAAATCGTATGGTGTATAATGTTATTTATCATCATGGTTTTTCATGTGTTATTTATCATCATGGTTCTTCGTGTGTTAATTATCAGTATGGTTATATACGAAGTCGAACGGTGAATACATTTAAACGAAGTAAAATAAGTCAGAAACATAAAAATCAATTTTCATTATATATGTACAAGTAGTGGTCTTGGTGTTGTCAAGGTCAATCTTCGTGTGGCTGGTCGGATTGATGTGGAGTCAATATGCACTCCCTAGGTCAATATCTAGCTCCACATTATGGGTTATGACGTACTTCTGCAGGTGAAACATCTAAGGCTGCTTCGAAGTCAGCATTCAAATCAATTCCATGAGTATATAGGGTATCATATGAGGTCCCAGTAGCAAAACTTGAATCTGGTGGTGGTGGTGTTAGTAGATGGATCATAGAGAGGTGTCGTGATGAATGGTGATGGACATGGGATATAACACTCTGTCATAATGAATGGTGATGGAGGGGTCTCTGGTAGATGTTGGGTGGCCTGAGACGAGTGAAAATATGTTGTAGGTGGGGTGACATGCTGTGTGTGGAAGGGAAACTATGATGGAACGTAAAAGACTCTATCAGGTCACTCAGGTATGGGAGGAAGAGACCAGTCGGTCACTTGAACCTCAGTACGTCTATGCTGTAATCCCTTGCCTTCCTTACGCTCCCTAGGTTGACCGACATCTATAACTGGATCCTCAGTATTGCCACTCTGTATCGGAGGGTCGGATGAAGAAATAGGCTCCATAATGCGATTCAGATCATTCTTCAACACTAGCATAGATTGACACAAGTCTCGCATTTTATCAAAGGTGAAATTATCATGGCCATCAGTCATCAAATAGTGAGCTCTCTCAAGACCATCACCCTACAACACAATTTTTTTATGGAAAACAATAGCATTACTCTTGTCATCCAACGTCTAGTGTGAGCTCTATACCATCTCATATACTCAGAGTTAGAATTTAGCTAATCAATCTAGTCATGACCCAATCTCTCCTTCTATCCCAAATGTCTAAGACATCCCTAAGCTTCTCTTGCCAATTCTTTGATGTCTTCCCTCATAGTGTCAAGTCATATAATGCATCTGGCTGACATGGGTCACAAGGTATATATTGGGACATACCAAATTGACGCATTACTCGATCTAGTTGGTGCCACTCACACACCTGAAAACATATCAAAGGCACTACAGCCCTCCACAGTTCCATCCCCTCACGACATATAAGTAGTAACAAATTAATCAATTCAACCGAATATGGTTGTCAAATTATCTGTAAATAACGATAAAATATTAAGGTTAGGTTTCATAAATGATAAAAAATCACAATTTAACTATAATTTCATATCAAATTAGCAAATAAAGGTTTACCTCTTCACGATTAAGCATGTCAAATTTATATCTACAATAAGATATGTCATTCCTCCTTTTTCTATTTCTTTGGTTTGCCAACCACCTGCACAAAAAATTAAGCTAGTGTTAGTACCAAATTTATGTTAATAAAATTAATTTAAAATGAGCCTTAATATTACCTGGTAGCATATGGAAGATGGAGTCGTGTGTAGTGAGGAGATTATCATGAGCTAGAAATGGAAACCTATCCCATGCCCACATGACAAGCAAAGCAGCTAATCCACCTAAACCATGCCGATCAATGTTAGTGGCCATACACAACTCTCTATACAATACTCCAAATACTGCTGACTCCCAACTATATTCACCAGTAACAGCAAAGTCCTCTAGTAGAGGTAAGTACCTTACTGACACTCTACTACTGGAGTGATCACTCAACATAAAACCCACAATCAACTGCAACATGTAAGCCTTAGCAAACTGGGTGATCTGTAAAGGATTCTGTGCATGCATCGCGACATGGGTAAAATATTGGTCTCACCAACTCATTTTCAGGAAGTTACCAACAAAAGCATCACGTGATGGTCTAATCCCTAGACTTTCCTCAACAATATCAACATAATTACCTCCAATAGGTGTTATCACAGGTCTTCCATCAATCCGTAAACCTAACAACACATATATATCCTGCAAAGTGATCATACACTCGCCTTGAGGCAAGTGAAAAGTGTGTGTCTCTAGCCTCCATTTTTCTACTAATGCAATGATCAACAGGAGATCTAATGAAAATTGACATACGTGAGCAATCCCAGTAAATCCCGCAAGCTCCAAATGTGGAAAGATCTCTTGTAGAATACCATCCAAATCAGCCGGAATAAACTGACTCTTCCTAACCTTCAAAATAGGATGTTCTCGACCATCCTAAATATGTTCAGACACGTGAATATTCTGTAAGTGCAATAATAAATAATTCTCTAGTCCTAGATGAATAATCCTATTTTGTCCTGAAGATGAAGACATCTTCAAGAAAACAACATGGTCAAATTTAAACATTAATTATACAACAAAATTAATAACATACATAAACTATAATACAATAATATGTTCTAACATAATCTAATTTTTCAAATACAAAATTTAATTTTAACAATTTTATCATTGTCTCCTAAATAATATCAATTTCAATTATTCACATTCAATTTTAAAAAAATTTGTAAATAAAGTTTCTATTTGCATATATTTTAAGATTTCTCAATTAATTGTATTTTTTTACATTAAAGATCTAAATCAAATCTTAGTCCTAAATATATGAATGACCTTTATAACTGAAATTTATTTTTTTCTTTTATTTTACCATAACTAATTATTTTAAGTTTACTATATATATTTTTCAACTAATGACATAATTTAAAATTACTAACTTATTTATTTTATTAAAAGTTATATTATATTGATAGCATTTTTTATTCTCAAATAATTAGTATCAATCTAAAAATTTTAATTCACTAACTAAAATTGTTATTTCATCATAAATTAAATTAGATATTTAAATTTATTTTTTCTAAAATTTTATTTACATAACTAAATTTTTAATTTCATCATAATTAGTTAATAGTCATTATATAAATAATATTATTTATAATCTTAAATATTTACTAGTATAATTTGAATATAAATTAATATATAGTCAATTATAATACATTTAATTTTTTACTTTTATAATTTTTTTGTAATTATCTATTAATATTTTTTAATCATAAATTGAGTTATCATTTTACAATTTTTAATGTTATTTAATATTAAAAAACAAAATTTTCATCTTCAAATTTATATGTATTCTAAATATCATTTATTATATTATTAATCAACCAATCTTATACAACTATTTTTATTATTATATTCTAAATATTATTCAACAATTTAATCTAATGTATTTAATTTATTTTTATTTGTTTTTAAATTTATACCTCAAATTACTATGATAATTTTACATGTAAAATTTAATTTTTTACAAATTAAGCTTATTTTTATATTTCTAAAAAATTACTAAATTAAATTAAAATTAATTTTTAATCTAAACTAATTTATCAATATTTTTTTAATCAATAAAATTTGAATTATAAATAATTTAAATTACATAAAATAAAAGTTACTTGGTGCAGATTTTTTCGACCAATCATAGTTTTTTCGACGACGGACAACCTCGGTAACGGTGGCAGTTTGTGCAATGTGTGACATGTCTCCACTACCTCCTACCTTTCTTCTCTCCTGTCGCCGATGGCAAAGGTTGAGAGTTTTCCCAACTATCTCAGACTTTATGTCCAAGAACAGTGACAACTAGCAATGGAAACGGACGAAATCACAGATATGTAATGAATTAAGAACAAAACCACTTGCTCACTCAAGAATCACTCAAAAAAAAAAAAATCTTACTGTGTGACAAAACAAAAATGGTCGGAAGGGAGAAGGAGATGAGAATTCGCGCAGCCGTTCACTTCGCCGACACGTGGACCAATAGGAGAATTTTGTCTCTGATTTAGACGAAATTTGGTCCACGTGTATGCGAGGTGGCAAAATAAAATTCAAATATTTTTGGTATTTTTTTTTAATACGGGACATATGTCATTATTTCGGTAATTTCATCCCACTTTTAGACGAAATACTTAAATAAAAAAATAATAATTTTATCTGACTTTTATACGAAACTAGTACTGATTTGGCAAAAATTTACTCCAGACACAAAAAAATAGTTTGAGTTTTAATTTATTTTGGTAATTAGTTTTTAACAAAACATTATTTTAATCATTTAGCCGAACATTTAAAAGAACATTATTCAAAAATATTAAAATACTTAATTTAATAATACTGAATTTAAACATATAAATAATATATATATATATTAAAAAGTATTTACTATATTTTTTTTATCTCTAACATAATATTTCTATATTAAAATATATCACTGTTAAAAATTTTAAACTCAAAGATTGAAGTTTATAAAATCTTAAAATAAAAGGGAGTGGAATATCTGATCCTCAACAGTAGCGTGCGTCAGCTCGTGTGGGCACCATGGTGATTATGGGCAACTGGCATACTAAAACACTTATCATCTTCTACAAACACTACGATACTACTTATTGTCTCCGTAGCATATCATATTATAGAATCATTAACGACTATTATATTCGCTTTGAATGGTTATCACGACTTCAAAATTTGAGCGATCTTATCATGACACATTTAACTGGCCTCTATCCCTTCTACAGCCACTATCACATAAGAAAAGTGAGTGAGTCAGCAATTTTTATAATTTAAAATTTTGGGAAACTAAAGAAAGGAAAGAAAAGGAGAATAAACCGTATTTCGGGAGTCCAAACAAAACGAGAGAGGAGGTGAAAGAAAAAATAGCAAAAGGGAAAACAAAAAATTGCGTTGTGTATCCATCATGAGACTTAATTGTTGTGTATATCATGAGACTTAAGATACACAACGCTCTGCTTTTGGAAACTTTTTGCTTAAATCTGTGTAACTATCTACCTTTAGGATGAATTGGGATGCGTTCACACAAATTTTAGAGATGGAGACTTGCACCGGTTTGATAATGAATACAAATGGATATGGGTTTGCTTTACTTTACCCGAAATCAATTACTCCCATTTTCTTTTGTGTTTTTTATGCTCCACAAAATGTCATTTTCACGTGGCAAATGACTTTCGTATGGTTAGTAAAAAGTAACTTATAGTTTATTTAACTCCTTATATCTTATTGTCTTCCATTTTTGTTTGGATAAATATTTAAAGAAGGCTTTATAGAAAAATATTAAAAATAATTTATTTCTTTAAATTTTAAAAAAGTTAAATAAAAAAATTTCAAAAAAATATAAATTATTTTTAACTTATTGAAAAAAAATTATTATTTTGTATACTAATTTTTTCTCTTATAGGAACTTGAGGAAAAGTTTGCCCAAAGAGAACTTGGGTCAAAATTCTTATAATATTGTTTGATAAACAAAAAAATGAAAGAAAATTGCAGCTTTTGAAAGCTAGAGTTGAAATGCTTAGAAAGTCTTCAAATAACATTTTTGCATAACTATAGCATTGGAACGCGGCAGTGAAGTCAATAGAAAACATCCACTAGAGGCCTTCGGCACTTTGCTACTTTCTATTGGTAAGCAATGCTCCTCATCTCTCTTTTCTTTCTATCCATTTCCCACCCCATTTTTAGGTGAGAATGGATCAATTTTTTCATCAAAAAATAATTTTCAAATAACATAAACAAGCTATATGCGCACCTCATAAGCGAAACTACATAATTTTAATTAGAGGTTTTTTGTTCAAGATTCTTTTCGTGGGTTATTTGACAACGACAATAAGCATAAAACACAAGTATACGAGTGCCAAAAAAAAAAAACCAAACATCACATATGCCCAAAATCAGTTGTGGAGTTGATGTACAGCCAAGATACCAAGAAGTTGCAGTATACGAGTGCCAAAGAAAACCCAACCATCGCATATGCCTAACATCAGTTGCGGACTATATGTACAGCTAAGATACGCTGAGACTTGTTCTCAGGGTCAGGCGCAGCCTCAAAGATACACACATCATCTGGATGAATATTATTAGCTCTGCTAAAATCTAACCATCCATGTGTCAGTATTTTTAACGTTGGTTGTTCATGGTAAAAGACCGGCCACAATCTCCTCAGTGGATCCCAAAGTATCACCACCATCCTCTTTAGGATTACTACCCCCTTTCGAGTCAAAGGCAGGCATGTGGGCAATTTCTGCAATAAACACAAAGCACAAGTGGTCAAAACACAGAGATAGAAGAATAAGCAGCAGTTGCATGTGCATAAAAAGTGATTAGCTAAATGAGAGCCATGCAGCTATCCTAACACTAAGAAATTGTAAACAAAATCTCAATTTGTAAAGCAAAATCAATTTACAGCTTAAATGATATAACAGTGCATAAAGAAAGATCAATCAGGGCTAGTTTAACATCGTACAAGAAAAGGCTTATCATTGGGCACCACACAGGAGAGAGTAGCTGCAGTTTTGAAGTGACTCTCGTTAACTTGATTATGCCTGTGAGAACAGTGACCCAACCCTCCCTTAAGCTTCTTTGGCAACCCTACAATGGCAAGGAAAATTTATCCATGTGATAGAATCTGGTAACGTACGTAAGTACAGAGAAGTCCAAGCAACAAAAAGTAATGAAATTTAAAGTGAGACAATTTAAACACAGAAATGTCGAATCCAACACCTGTTGCTCCCAATTCATCGGGAGTCACAAGCACTTTCTTTCTCTTTTTAGACATCTCGCCTGTAATCAAAATAGTTAATTGGTTAATTCAGGTAAATCAAGGCTAGTTTAACATCGTACAAGAAAAGGGTTATCATTGGGCACCACACAGGAGAGAGTAGCTGCAGTTTTGAAGTGACTCTCGTTAACTTGATTATGCCTGTGAGAACAGTGACCCAACCCTCCCTTAAGCTTCTTTGGCAACCCTACAATGGCAAGGAAAATTTATCCATGAGATAGAATCTGGTAACGTACGTAAGTACAGAGAAGTCCAACCACCAAAAAGTAATGAAATTTAAAGTGAGACAACTTAAACACAGAAATGTTGAATCCAACACCTGTTGCTCCCAATTCATCGGGAGTCACAAGCACTTTCTTTCTCTTTTTAGACATCTCGCCTGTAATCAAAATAGTTAATTGGTTAATTCAGGTAAATCAAGGCGCTCCTTCGAGAAAATAAACATAAACAGAAAACCTGTTAATGTATATTACAGCAGACAAGTGCATGCAATCACCATTAATGAGAATTAAAGTGAGTAACAATTTCCACAGAAGTGGAAGAAAATAAGACACCTTTCGCATGCAATTTATCCACGGAACAGTGCAGTTTGGGAGCCATGTCCACAGGCACTTTCTTCATTTCACCTGTATTCACAATAACTGATTAATTGACTCAGGAAAATAAAAGAGCTCATCTGAAAAAATAAACTGAGAGGATGCACCACTGTGAATACGAGCCAATGCAAAGTAAAATAATAAAAAACTGAATATAGGAAAATGTTACACAAATTACAAAAGATAAACCTAAAAGCCTGAAGCCCTACAAGCGTGTAAAACAAATTTAGTATTATTTACTTATACAGTATTTATCAGATCCCACGAGTCCATAACAAATTTAAGGTCTCCGGAAATGAAAACAAAGCTACTCTGTTAACTGCAGTACCTAATCCCTCAGCAAATTGGCACTCTTGAGTTTCCCTCTTGGACATGGTGGCTTTTATCTCACATAGAGAATTATTTCTTCCAGATATTTCAAGTTCAGATGCATCTAAGGCAGCTCTTGTACCCAATATCCCTTCAAACATAGGATCTTTATTGCATACAGTTGCATCATTTTGATATTTTAGGGACCCATAATCAACATCAGAGAGTTCTGAATCTCTGTTTGCAGTTTTCTTAGTCCCATCAGGACCACAGCTCTGGTCAGTGTCATCTCTTTCTTTGTCTTCAAATTTTAGGCTTGTCAAGTAACATGGGTCTTCACAGTGTTCTGATATGCACATAATTTGGGTAGTCTTTATACTATTTTGTGTGCCTAATAAGTCAACCTCCCTTTGCCGGCTTTTCAATTTTCGCCCATCAGGCTTGGAGACAACTATGACATTGGGACCTTGTGTAACCGGCATACCATCTCTAAATGGAGAGCCACTTCTTCCCCGACTTCTTTTTTCAGAAAAATCAAGCCTTTCACATGCAGATGTATCATAAATTTTGACATCAAAGTGCATATACTTGATGTAATTGAATACCAGGAGATATCCAATTTTAAGCCCATGATCGAATGAAAAAACACTCCATCCTTCCTCAAAGGCAAAAGAACCATTAACTTTCGATATTTTTACCTTCCATTGCTGCCCACTCGAATCCTTGAGAACGATTTTCTTATTAACCAAGTCTGACACATTGCAACTAAAATCAGGAGGAATATGCTGCAGTTTAAAACGATGTTGAGAAATAATATACAATATCAGAATCCGTGCCCAATATAAAGAGAAATATACTTAAAAAACAGTACGAAGATAAATGGATTAAGCAAAGCAAAATGAGGATTGTGGTATCTGCGTCAGGCAACACAAAAAACATGAATGAATATATGACGTACCAAGCTCTATGAAAAAGAAAAGATCACCAGTACATTGTTACAGAAGCAAAAAGGGTAAGTGCAGTAGAAGTCAAGAACTTCTATAGATTGGGAAAACACATCATAGAAAATCTCATTTGGTTAGAAGGGATCGAAGATGAAACAAACCAAAAAAAGAAAGAAAGAACTTGCTTGGTTAAGAATAGCGAATGGAAAACAACTCAATATATTTCATCAGCTAATAATGAGACTTGTGTGGATCAGGAATTTTGGAAGTAGGGTAAGAGACTGTGCAAACACCATAATAGATCACATGCAACATGGATTAGTTACAGCTTTGACTTTATTAAGCAAAAATATGCGTCAACTCTCAGGTTTCAATGTTTCATACAAACTATGTGAACAGTGAAATATAAAGCGAAGTGAAGTTCGCATTTGGTTGCAAAGTGCGTAAACCCAGGAAAACTGTGCAGAGAATAGTGTCTTCCATTGACCAGCTCAGGTACCGTATGCAAATAATCCTTAACGTCATCGAACAGAATCCCCAAATTGGAGGGGGGAAAAATAAAGTAGGACCAAAATGAAGAATGAAGCGAAATACAAAACAACATACAAATAATAGCATTTCACAATAATAGTAGTATGGAAAGGATGGGTGAAAAGGAAAGTAAAATGTTGGAGAAGATGATTATGATACCAAGATTCTGAAATAATGTTCTTGAGCGATGACCTTGAAGAAAGAGATAGGAGTGGGTGGTGAGGATTGTTTTGTTTGGTGGAAGAGGAAGCAGTTGTGGGTGCAGGCAGCACAAACTTTGCCACTGCGACTCATCTCTGGCTTCTCACTCCCAACGGTTTATCTTTTCACGTGTATAACTCTGCATTCCAGCTTTGCTTGCTTGTTGTGTACGCTTTGTCTCCCAGCACTGGGCACACCGTTTACGAAGCAGAGTGACATCACCATAGTTACTTCTCCGAGGGAAATGCACCCAACCCAGAATTTATTTGCACGTAAACGGATAGGAAATTTAAAAACTCCTATCTACTTGTTAAAGACTCTTTTTTTATGAGAAATAAATACTATAAGAGAAATTATAAAGCTATAAGAAAATTTAAAAATTATTATTATTACAAATATTACTGATATTTTTTTGGCGTTTTCATAATATTTTATTATTATTTTAAAAATAGCAGCAAGTTTTAATTTTTAAATTTTATTTTTTTTTAAATTATTATTGGCAATATTTATAAATTTTCATTATTTTATTTCTAAATCTTTGTATTTACACCAAAAATCATTATTAATCATTCTTAAATAGTATATTTTAGTAATTTTTTCAAAAGGTGGTATTTCAGTATATATTATTTTTAAATATTATATATATATAAATTTATTTTATTTTTATTTAATTTTTGAATTAAAATAATTTGAATAGTCCTTAAATTTATTTAAAATAGTTATTTTAATTTTAAAATAATAAAATGAGTTATTTTAATCTTTAAAATTATAAAATTAAATATTTTAATTCTCAAAATTATAAATTTATCGATTTATTACTTGAAGTTATTAGAAAAAATTATTATAATCTCAAGATTTATAAAATTAGTATTTTTTTAAAATTATATATCTTTATACACTATTCAAATTAGTTTCTCAAATTATAAGCATTATTTAATATAAATTTAATTTATAAAATATTTTTTAATAAATAAGAAAGAAATAATTTCGTATATCAATAAATTTAAAATAATATTAAAGTCAAGGAAAAAACTCAAATTCAATTGCATACATTTTCTTTTTCTTTTTATTTTGCCTTGGTTTGTCATGTAAATTTTATGTTAACAAGTAATTTATTATATCTAACACGTTACTAGATATAATTTGACCAAAAACGTATTCTCACTAGAAATTAAAGGCATCACTAGCTAATCCACTAAGATTTTGTTGAGCTTGTTGGCCATGTTATGGAAGATGTAGCAAAAACACTCAGGAACGAAATGTAGGTTCGCAGCCTTTCCTATATGAGGAGGTAAAAGGAGACATAGAGGAACTCGCAGGAAAGCTCAAAGTTGTTGGCTAGGTGACTATTAGAGATGTAGATGTTGGAATTATTTTTAAGGTAGGAGAACCACGAGGTGTAATTTTTTAGTAGCTTTTCGTGGAACTAGAGTATTTATGGATTGGATTTCAAAAAATTAATTTAGATCTATTTAAAATTTAATTATATAGATTAGATTTTTAATTTTTTTTAAAAATTGATTTAAATTTAGTTTTAAAATTTAGATTTGGATTAAAACTGGTTTAAAATTTAATAAAAATATACTATAAATATTTTTATATTATTATTAAATTATTATATTAAAAATATATAAACTTTATAATAACTAATATAAAATTATATTTGTATATATTTTAATTTATTAATAATATAATTTTTCTTATTTTTATATTATATTAAACTAATAAATATTTATATATATCCTACTTTTTATCATTTATCTACTATACAAATTAATTATACAGATTAAATTTTAAATTATTTTATTTTATTTTATTAATCAATTTAAAAGTAATTTTAAAATTTGAATTTGATTTAAAATTAGTTTTAAATTTAATTTTTAAGATAATAGTAATTTTTAATACATTTGTAAATTTAGTTTTTAAAGTAAAATTAATTTGTTGCTCACACTGTTGTATTAAATTAATGCATTTTAAGAATATTTTAATAATATTTATTAATTATATTATATTCTATAGAAATTTATAAAATACTTATAATTGATTTTAACTTATTTTTAATAAACAGAGTTAATGATAAAAATTTAAATTAAAACCTATAAAAATAAAAATTAATAATATAAATGATGATAAAATTATTATGTTATAATATTTTAAAAATTAAAAAATAAATATAAATATAATAATAATTAATTTAAAAATATTTGTTATATTTTAATATCTTTAATATAATAATTATATTTTAAATTTTGTTGGTAAAATAGATATAATTAGAGATTTGTGTACCTACAACGTTACAAGAAGCTGCAATTCGATATTATAGCTTTGTACTGTATTGGATAGTTAGAAATAAAAGAATCTTTCTAGTTCCAAATATCCGTCATGATAATGGTCAAATCTTACTACATTTTTGTTATATAACTTTACATTTATTACAAGATAAGAAGTAACAAAAACAAGAGAGAGGGAATAAAAAAAATATGACTAGAGGAATTCAACTCAACGTGCTTCTTGCGACGTTAGTGGTCAGATTTAGAAAAAAGAGGAAAAGAAATAACCAATTTTCATGGATTAAATCTAATTTTAACAAATTAGATTGAAAATATATCCAAATCTTTTTTTATTATGGATTGGACATCTCATTTCATTAAAAAACTAGATTTTTAAATCTAGTTAAATTAAATTATGGATTAGATTTCTAAATTTGAATTTTTTGCTCACCCTTATGTAACTGCCAAAGGACACTGCCATACAGAGTGTCAATGTTGTCTGAAGTCAAAGTGAGGCGCATTTGAGTGTGTTGGTGAGGTAGAGAACCAAGTACTCGCAAGGGTTGTGAACATTATCTCTTTGGAGCCCAAAAGGCCGAAGGGCATTATAAAAAATAGGCACTATCGGCCTTTGATTTACAAAAATTAATTCTCCCCTTCGGCACCATCATGGGAGCAGGAGCGTCTTCGGTACCAGGTTGAGCTTGACAAGGTGTCTCAGTGTCAGGTTCTACTTCCTCATTAACTTTATCATAAGGTAGGAACTTTCCATCCCCAGATAGGTCAAAGCTGAAGTCAACATGGACTTGGTAGAACTGAAAGGCTTGACGTATAACATGATAAAATATGGCCTCATGCTTAACAACTATTTTTTCGTTGCATTCAGCAACAAATTCTCTCATCTTGGCATCAACTTTTTGCCTTTCTTGCGCCACAGTTTCATCCTCGCAACTTCATCCAACTCCAAGGATTTCACCTTGAGAGTCTGTTCGGTAGTACGTAGCCGATCCTCATTTATTTTGAAGTACTCCTTAATCTGAGCAACTTCAATCTCTAGCGCCTTATTAGTTTCCACCAAATTTGATTGGACTTATTCGCTTTCAGCCATAGCCCTTTGAGAGGAAGAGAATTAGCTTTGAACCTTTTCCAATTCCTACATCGGTTCTAACGCCAGGCTACGCTTCATCACCATGGCTCTTGTTTGAAACTCACAGTACTACTACCATCAGACCTATTATTTTGTTTATTCACAGAGCTTCTCCCCAATTTTGACAACAGATCTGGTGAGACAACCTTAGCAGCCCGAACCCCTCAACAAAGAAGGACTCGAAGAAGACAGCTGGAAGGACAACAGTCTGAATGGATGGGCTACTTGCACCATTCGACCCTGCAGCTCGAGAATGCTTCTGCTTTTTCTCCCTCTCGAACTTCTTCTCTTTGCTTTTGTCTTTATTTTTCTTTGGTTGACCTTCAACAAGAGTTAGATCCTGAGAGGGGGCGGACTTCAGCCAAGTGCGGAACTTTATCTAAGTGAAATACTATCTTTTGAAAAAATTACTAATTTAAGAATAATTTGAAAAATCACTACCTTTTGAAAAAATTACTATCTTGTTTGAATAATTTTTTTATTTATGATAGAGTAATTAAGAATTTAAGAAAATAAAAATTTAATTCACTTTTAATTTTTAGAAAATTATTGTAAATACTTTTATAATATTTTAGTCAAAATAAAGATTTTACTATTTATAATGTTAAAAAAATGTTTATCGAGAATAATTAATTTTGTTTGAATGATAAAATAATTTTTTTACAATGAGAATAAGGAAAAAAAAATTCACTTTCACTAAAATCTATTTGATCTACTCAAAATGAAATTTTTGCTCAATATAAAAATATTTAAATATCACTTGTTATTTTGTAAATTAATTTGACTCAAACTAAATAATAGTTTTGAGTATAAAAAATTATTAATATTTTGTTTTATTTAATACTCACTAATAAAATATATCATATTTTAGTTATAATCAATAAATATAAAACTTTTTTCTCTTTAAAACCTTAATCATACATTCTACACAATTTTTTTTAATTTTATTAAATTTGTACATTTTTAATATTTTAATCCTTCTCTATTCGAAATGTAATACATAACCACAATTCTTTGAGTAAAAAAATTGTTTGAGTGATTTTGAATAAAAATGTTTAAAATACTTGATTAAAGCAATTCAAAAATTAGAATGTACGAAAAAAAAATTTAAAGATAAAAATTGTACATCAAATATAACAAAAACTTGAAATTTATATTAAAATATTAAATTAATTAGAAATTACTTTTTACTATAAAAGTCTATTTTATTTATTTTTATTTAGTTTTCATTACTTGTATTTATTTATTGAATTATTTTTTATTTATAATTTTTGATTCGATATTTGTAAAATTATATAAAAAATTGGAGTAACTTTTTTTTTTTCATTTAGAATGACATTCGATTTAGTTTAAATGAATTATATATATATATATATATATACGAAAAAAAATCTTCTTATACCAGTAAAATTTAAAATTTTTTATATTTAATATAAGTTTTTATTTAATTTAAATCTAACAACTAATAAAATAATAAATAATAAATTATTAAATTTAAGTTAAATAAAAAATTTAAATTAAATATAAAAATTTTTAGATTTGAAACGTTATTCTTCAATAAAAAAATAAAAATAAAATATATATATATATATATATATATATATTTAAAAAGAGTAAATGAAAAGAGGAAAGAAAAGACCGGGATCGAAATGCCTTGTCCAATTCTATCCTCGCTTTTCAAAACAAGAAAAGGACAAGCGAAATAGAAAGGAATGTAAATAGACACCTCCGCATTTCCTACGCTTTGCCCTCGATACGCGTGGTTTTTTTTCTTTACTAACTAAAGGTGGCAATACAAACAAACCTTACTGGTTAAGTACTTGTTAGAACAAAACCTTGTCAATCTAAACCCTCGTTATCGAAAGCAAAAGCACAACGCAGTTATCGTGTTAGCAGAAAGCGCACGATCGAAACAACCATGGTTAGGGCTCGTGAGAACTGGGAGAAGCTGGTTCGAGCGACGCTGAAGAGGGAGCAGCTGAGAAATGCAGGCCAAGGCCATGCCAGAGTTCCCAGCGGAATCGCCGGCGCTGTTCCTCCTTCACTCGCTCAAACCACCAACATTGATTTGATCTTGCAGGCCGCCGACGAGATTCAATCGGAGGACCCTAACGTCGCTAGGATCTGTAAGTGTTCAATTTTTTGCTAAGTCAGAATCGGTTACTGAGTTTCAATTTCTGAATGTGAGATCTATGTATGTGTGATTGTATGCTATGAACTTTGTTTGATGTGGAAGGGGCTCTTCTAGAACTGAAGTTTGTTTAGTTTTTTTTTTTTTTTAAGTAGTTTGTGGGGCTGGGTTTGGGGATTGAGGAAAAATTGTTTCTTACGGGAATTTGAATTTACTGGTGACTAAAATGAAATATATGCTGAAGATAGAATCATGTTGAGACGAGGATGAGTAATTGGAGCTGGAGGTGGTGTTCGTCACGCACAGTGAAAAAGTGAACATGGCAAATACAAAGTGAGAGATGGCTTAAGTAATAAGTAGATGTGAAATGGAAGGAGGGAGCGGTGTTATGAACTAAAATGGATGGAGGTTTTTTGTTATTGGAAAGTTATAAACAAGCTTAGGTGACTGGATCCTAGTTTTGTTATGTTTGAGCTTTGTTTGGTTATTCCATATTCAACATCAATTGAGCATCAAGTTTGCCAATTATTGATTGGGCTTAGCTTGGAGGAGTAATACAAGGGTCAGGGCTTAGCTTGGAGGAGTAATACAAGGGCCAGGGCTTGTTAGTCTTATCTGTAAAGATGAAATGCTGGGTCATATTGAGAGACCTATAAATTAGATCTCTATGCTAGGAAAAAGAAATAGGTGACTAACACCAATGGGGAGTTGCGATTGGTGTTGAAACTTGAAAAGTAGTAAAAGCTAAGGAGGATCAGACATAGGAATTGCATGTTTGGTCTTGTGTTCTTTAATATCAGGCGTATGTATCTTGATGTTACATAATCAGTGTTGTCAAATAACGGTCATGGTGGCCCCATGGAGGATGTTAGTGGTTGCTTTGCCCAAACCGTCACAACCATGGGGGATTTATGATGGCAGCCATTATGTGCTTGGTGGCCATGACAGAAAATGTTCGTTTTTGAGGGAAAAAATGAAATGGGCCTCTAACCTGACCATATTAGTCAATAGTATGAATAGCGGGCTTGATCGCGGAGGAGCATAGTAAAGCAGCTCCTTGTCATGATTCTGAGGTTGTTGCATTGTGGTTTTGTGTAGAGGATGTCACGCCACGATTTGCAGCCCTGAAAGGTGAGAATCAGGGTCATCGTGACCCCTATATCAAATAGGGACAAAAAGGAAAGTTTGCCCTCCTTTTCCTGAAGTTAGAATGCTGTTTAAGGGGGGCAGTTTTGGGATTTCATCTCCCTTTTACAGCGAGATGCTATGTGCTGCTCTTCTGTCTTTGTTAATCAAGTTTGAACCCTACCTCCATCTTTGGTTCTCTTGCTTTGTCCTCCATCTTTGACGTCACTTTCTGGTGTGAGTTACACCATTTTTGGCCAATTTCCAATTTTCATTTTTGGCGAAATCCAACTTATTTCTGACGTGACCAGAGATGTTTTCCGGTTGTCTTTTTCATCTTTGGCTAAACCCAAACTATTTTTGATGAGATGTAGACATTTTCTGATGATAGGTGTTTTATGGCCAGACCATTTGCGTTAGAGCTTTTTCCAATGAGTGACCATTTTTTGATCTATTTTTCTTCTTTGTTTTGATTGTCTTTAGAATAGCGGTCATCCTGCTGTAGTGTTTTTGAGGTTTGTCGCTTTGTGCCGCTTTTCGGGATTGATTATTATGAACCCGACCTAGTCCAAAGTGACCTAAGAACCTGAAAGCATACTTATTAATAGTGCTGCTATCGCGCCTGTTCAGAGCAGTGGTGGCCTGTGAAATACTTGTTGTCGTGGAGGTTGCGCCCTAATTGCAGATGTATTTTTGGTATGGGTGCTCGTTTTGGAAGCTTGATGGAGAAAGGGAGTGAAAGTACAATTCTTCCCCGCTACAGTGTCCCTTGTGCCTTTTAAAGGGCAAAATAGACTTTGTCCCACTTAAAATTTTTTCTTACTCTTCTTGAGCAAGCGTCCCTCTATACAGCACTATACCTATTCTGTCTCTCGAACTCTGTTTTTCTTTCTTTTCTCTGAAGCCAACTTCAACTTCTTCTTCACCATTGTTGCTGAAGAAGACATCCTTTCTGGGTATTTTCAGGGGACTATGATTGCAGGGGCCTGTTTTTTGGCATGTTTTCCCTTTTACTTCCCTGTGCTCTGTTTTTTTGCTTCAAACAGTGTTCTATTTGTCACTCTCTCTGCATCTATTTTGCTTCTTCTGGTGCTTTGTTTTTCTTCTTCAAACAATGCTCTGTTTCTCACTCAGTCTGCATCTTCTCCAAAGGCTGTGTTCCCTTTTCCATCATTCCAGCCATGGAATTATCCTTTTTTATATTTTTGTAGGCATAATATATATATTATACCATTTTATTATGACCACCATGTTTCTGCCATAAGCTGCCATGGCATCTGCCATAATCTTATGGCGGTTTTTGGCTGTCCGCCACAACCCACCCTTCGCCATTGATAACATTGTACATAATGTAGCTTTGGTATTTCAAATGCTTACAGAGCACCTACAATGAATATCCAGATTCCGAACATGCAAGAACAGTGCTAGGAGTTCTGAAATCAGTAGGCCTAAAAATAGGCAACTGGGAATAATTGGTGCTGTCTGAGAAATATCTGAAAACGTAGAACAGAAGAAAAGTTACTGATTGAAAAAGGTGTGGTGGCTTTAGTGGACATCAAATGATGACCTAAAAATGAGAACAAAAGTGACACCTTTTTGAATGAGGGTATCCTGGGAAAAGACATTTGAAAGCATTGGTAGTCAGCTTTTCCTTACCTAAAGTAACATTATAAACATTACAAGGGCGTCCTAAAATATTAGGAGAGGTGAAAAACACAGGGTTATCGGGCAACAACCAAAAAGATAGAAAGGGGAGCTTGATCCTATGACACATACAGGCATTTGGTTTATCAAAGAACAAGATGTAAGAACCTCATGATCCCAGAAGCTATATGAATTATGAATTGCCCATGTACATTGAATGGGGGTAAACTCATGGTAAAAGGAACATTCTAAATGCTACTGTGTCCTATTGCAACAACACCCATTGTATGAACCAGGTATTCATTCCTTTCATCAATATCATCTTGATTAAACGAGAGTAATGTTGTAAGAACTAAGAATATCATTCCCATGATAGTTAGATATTGTACTCCAGAAGCCAGGATGCACTTGCTGATATTTGAATACCACCAGCCTTTGACATTTGAATATCATGATGCCACATTAGCATTCTATCATCATTGTTAGGTTAAAATAGATGGACTTGTGGAGGATTTAATTATTGGAAATTTGAACTTTGAGGGATAAGTTTAGTTAAGTGCTCCATTATGTTATCCTCTATATGTGGCTTATTTTTTCTATTATGTTATTTTACCTCATTTTTATGCTTTCAACATAACTTGTTTACATTTTTCCTCAAGTTTTGGGTAAAGTTTAGATATACCATTTAAGCTTATCTTCATGTTCATGTCTTTGTCTTGGGAAATCTCAAGATATCACAATTTGTTGCATGATAATATATCAAAGAAAGTATGTTTTGAGCTTTAGTATGTCGATAGTGTTCTTATTGTGACATGCCGTAGTAAGATCTTTAACTTTTGATCTTCAGTGTGCGAGCAGGCATATACTATGGCTCAAAATCTTGATCCCAACAGTGATGGTAGGGGAGTTCTTCAGTTCAAGACTGGTTTGATGTCTGTAATCAAGGTATTGGTATTGATTGGTGAATTTTGAGGCATGCATTGAACAGGAAACCTTTATGGTCATTTGATTCCCCCTCCGCCCTGCAAGTGAGTTTAAAGTACTTATCAGCTCATTTGCTTATGATTTTCACTTTGCTGTGTTCTATAGCAAAAACTTGCTAAGAAGGATGGGGTGCGGATTGATCGCAATCGTGACATTGAAAACCTGTGGGAGTTTTATAAACGGTACAAGCAACGTTACAGAGTGGATGACATCCAACGAGAAGAACAAAAATTGCAAGAATCTGGAACTTTTAGCTCCACCCTGGATGAGTATGTCTAACTCATGAACTCTTTCTTAATCTAACCTGCAAATATGCAGCTTATGTCTTGAGTGAGATTGATAGAGGTTATTTGTTCTTCTTTGCTGGCACAATAAAGCTTGATGTTTATATGCAAATATGGCCTCAAATTATTTTTCTCAATGGATAAAATAAACTTGCTTTGTAGGAATTGCTTATATATATATATATATATATATATATATATATATGTTAGTGAAAGTTCAAGGCTTGGTTTGTTTGATTTGATTCAAAATTATTTAAAGGGAAACTTAATATGAAAGACTATGTTTGTTGGTGTCCTTTGATGAGTTTTCTTGAAATACTTTCTTACCTTCCTGGTTGGTAAAGCTGATGGCAGGTCAGTGTTCAGCCTTCGCATTTTTTTCTGAGATAAGTAATTAAAGTGTAATGGAAATTGTCTGTGGCCAAAAGAAGTCATTGTGCTGAAGTCTTGAAGGTGGTGAAAAATAATATGAAAATATGTTAGTATGTAAAATAATAAGTTGAGTGCATGTTTGGATGAGATTATTCTGAGCAAAATAATTGCTTATTTTTCCAAAGTTCTTTCACATATCTGCCAAAAATAAATGATTATTTTCTAAAATTAAGCTTATCCAAACATGCACTAATACTGGTGGCAGAGGAGGAGAAAGAGGAGAGGAGTAGGAATCTCCATTGTGTTGAAAGCTCTAATACCATGTGAATGGTCCATGTTTTAGATTAAAAAAAAAAATGAAAACAAAATTTGATAAGATGAGAAAGTGTGATTTTATTACATCAACAGCATTGTTACAAGAGGAGCCACACTTATGTAGAGGAGAAAGGATACAATTGTGACTATGAAAAGCACTAACTAACCAACAGAAAATACACTTAACTCCAGTAATTGATTAACAAAAGTCAGTTGTGATTAACTAAAAACAATTTATGGGTTACACTCGGATAGACTGTCCATTTACTTTACTTAAGTCATGTATGTTCATAATTTGGAGTCCAAGGCCACTTTTCTCACTTAACAACATTTTAAAATATGCAGCAAGACTTTCTGAATTACTTTTTCATTTTTGTTGATTAAAACTTGAGTTTATTTTATCTAGATTATACTTTGCTCTGGGATAATATTTGTGCAAATTGTTTTGGTGTTAGGTTAAAACTTAGATCATCAGAAATGAGAAAGATAATTGCCACATTACGAGCTTTAGTGGAGGTCATGGAGGTGCTTAGCAAGGATGCTGATCCCAGTGGAGTTGGAGGGCTCATAATGGAGGAGGTACTCATTTATATTAAGATGTATATCAAAAGTGAATTAACTTTGCTGATCATGCATTGGATGCTATTAATTTCATTGCCATTCAAAATTTGTTTTTTAACTGTTTATTTTATTATTGATAATTAATATGATGGTGTTTTAAAGTTATGAGCTTCTATTTTTTATTCCTTTTGGATTAGTAGTTGACATTTAATCAAGAAATCTGGAAATCTTTTGACTACCTGTTGTCATTTGTTTCTCTTAAAATTCTATTTGAGCTTTGAAAACTTCTTAAAAACTCATTTAAACTAACTGATTGCAATTTGAAAATAACTCATCATCTTTGTCTTCCTTGTTTTCCTAGTTGAGAAGAATAAAAAATTCAGGTGTGACGTTATCTGGAGAGCTGACACCATACAACATTATTCCTCTGGAAGCTCCATCACTAACCAATCCTATCAGAATTTTCCCAGAAGTAAGTTAAACCCTTCAGAAGATTTGTGATATCCTCTCTGTTTCTTAAATGACTCACATTTGATCTGTTTCCTTTATTGATAACCACTAAAAGGTTCTTAAGTTATAAATATTGACACACCCATTTAAAATTTCCTGTGTGATTTCTGTAATACTATCCTGGAATTCACACATTCTTCTTACTAGTTTCTGTAACTGACCTTTGGTTCTTAATATCAGGTTAAAGCGGCAATATCTGCAATTAGATATACTGAACAGTTCCCTAGACTTCCTCCTGGATTTAAAGTATCTGGACAAAGGGATGCAGACATGTTTGATCTTTTGGAATTTGTGTTCGGTTTTCAGGTTTGTAATGAATGTAAATTTTTAATTTTCGTTGTTGCAGTGTATCATGGCTAATTGTATGGTAACTAGCACATCTCTTCATAGTTTCTTGCTGGAGTAATATTTTTTTAATAATTTTTATTGCCAATATTGAAGGTTGTTCCCATATTAACAGTATGTCATCTTTACCACTAACAAATAACAAATGAGGGACATTTTTGTAGGACGCAACCCTTGACATCCACCTGTTCCAATGATGCCAAATACTCCTCTCTCTGATAAAGTTCATCTATATTGAGAGAGTTATATTCCTCTTTTTATAATTAAACTCTGTTATTCTTGCTAAAAGTACTTTGCATGTATTACAATTCATAGGCATTTTACACTCAATTATTAGATTTAATAAGGAAAAAGATGGCATAAAATATTTGTTTTCGCTCTCCTTTGTGTCTGCATTGCCATTGTCTGCTTTGTATTTTTAAGAAAGATGACAGTGTCATAGTTGTGGTGAAAAGGATTTTGTTAGGCACATACGCATAAAGTTATGTGGAAACTAACAAAGATATAAAGAAGGACCAATCTGAAAATAATGAAACTATGGTGATGACATGGGGACTGATGCAGATTTAATGACAGACCAATATACCTGGAATAATGCACCTCTTGATGGATAGTTTGTTTAAGCTTAAAAGAAAATAACTTTATGTGATAAAAAATTCCATGTTTATAAAAATGTGGTAAAAATAACTTCATAATTATGGTAAATTAACTTTCCTTGGTTGGCTTCATAAGTAACTAGTATTTTTCTTTATAAAAAATACTAACCCAGGAAAGTAGTATTGACCATGTTTAGCTGATTTTACTCCCATGGTACAGGTAGGTATGTTGCATTGCCATGGGAAGATGGAAACTTATTGAATATTATTATTTGGAGTATTAAAATCTAACCAAAACATTCCTAGGTGTAATACTCCTTTAAATGCCATTTCTGGGAGTGTAATAATATATATTGAAACAAATGCTACCTAATAATTAAATGGGGTTGAGGTGGGTTTGGAGAAAAAGAAATATTCAAACCAAATAAATGGAGTTGGGTTGGTTTTGGGAAAATTTTATGTTCAACCTGAACCTAATCAATTCGATACAACTTAGCTTGGTTTGGTTTGGGATATCTGTTATCCAATGTTATCAATGACAGATGGCAGGTCATGGTGGAAAGTCCATGTAAAGGAGAATTGCTGCTCTCAACCCAAGTAATAACATGGCAGAGGTGTTAGGAAAAAAAAGAAAAAACAGAAGGAATACGGAAACTGATAAAGAAAATTGAGAAAATTTGAGAAAGGAGTTTGATAAGTGAAAGAAAATTAACCCAAAAAACTGAATTATGATTAAATAAAGTTTTGAATTATGAATTTTCTTGGATTTAGATGTATTTTCCCACCATATGTTTAATATATTCTTGATGATAATCTTAATTTTCGTATATGCAGAAAGATAATGTAAGGAATCAGCGTGAAAATGTTGTTTTGATGATAGCAAATAAGCAGTCTCGACTTGGCATACCTGCTGAAACTGATCCAGTGAGTTCTTTTATGAATTCAATTTAGTGCAGTTTCACTATCTACTCTTTTATATTTCATTTTGTAGGCTTTCTGTTTCCTTCTATCTGTCTTGAAAGAATACCCAATTGTTTGGAATCAGACTTTCAACTATTCTCAAAGGGTTGGCATAAAACTTTAGCATGAAATTGTCAAAGTGATGGAAACCATAACTTTGTTATGGTGGTGATGTAGTTACTAGTTTCCTTAGTTTGTTCTTTGCAATTGAACATGTCAAATAATTTGGTTATAATTATACATCTTTATAACAATGTGTTCCTTCGATAGTAACATTTGGTGAATGAGTAAGACTTTGCCATGATTTCTTATATCTGCTTCTTTGACTTAGAGTTGGTTAAATTAGGTGAGAGAATGCTGCCATATATTTAAGTCGTCTGTGGTCTTGATGCTTTAAGGTTTTTTAGTTTCTGTTGAAGTTGGAAATTAATAGAAGCTGTGGAAATTCATTGCCCCATTGGTTGGTGATATGTGCTAGGGGTCTGTTCTCCTTTATGCTCCTTTATGGGCTCTACTTTTATGTGTAGCACTAATGTATAGGCTTGAGATAACATTCTTAAAGATTGACTGAGTAATTTGCTTGGCTGAAGAAGGAATATTAGCTTGATTGTGAGGAATTAGCAAGCATATTTAATGTTATATTTTATGTAATGTGTTGCTTTGGAAGACTGGTGGGAACCTTCTTTTCTATTGTAGAAAATGTGAACTCAACCTATCAAGACAAATAAAAATTAAAAATAAACCAAAACTGGAATAACAGCAACTAGGCTAGTTCTTCGAGGGGCTAGCTTCCTTCCCATGTCACTCCAGAACTGAACCCTTGAAAAGCCCATATTCTTAGTGTCTTTTCCTTATTAACCTAATCCTAGCTCAATTTCCCCCTTTGCTGCCCCACTTGCCTCAGTTGCCTGCCTGTGTGCAGGTTATGTGAACCCATATTGTATTACACTTCTTTCTTCCTCATTTCCCATTCTCACGCAAGGCATAGTCCAGCCCACGTTCCCCACATGATCGAACTAAAATCCAGCATACTAGATATTTACTGACTATATTCTGTGTGTGCTCAGTGTGGTCTCTTGGTAAATGTACATGGAAATTTTTTGTTTTCTTCCATAGTTGTTGTTGAATTTCTTATTGACCAGACATCCATTGATAATTTTTGACTAGTTTATTTTTCTTTCAAATTATGAATTTTTTGCTCGTGTCTTTTGTCTGTGGGGGTGTAAAGAAAATAGATGAGAAAACTGTCAATGAAGTCTTCTTGAAGGTGCTTGATAACTATATCAAGTGGTGTAGATACTTGCGAATTCGCCTTGCATGGAATAGGTCAGTACTTCAACTTACTCACGCTTTGAGTAGCTTTTCTCTTTCATAGTTTGCTTGAATGAATTTCATTTCATGTTTCCTGCAGTTTAGAGGCAATTAACCGTGATCGGAAACTTTTTTTGGTTTCCCTGTATTTTCTTATTTGGGGTGAAGCTGCAAATGTCCGATTTCTTCCTGAGTGCATTTGCTATATATTCCACCATGTAAGTCTCTAATTGAGCTATTCCAATTTTGAGCCATCATTGCCCCTGTTAGCATTTTTAGTTTGTTACCATAACTAAATTTTCATATCACTTCTTATACTTGATCTTTCTTTCAATGTGTGCTACCACCATGCTATTTGGATTTAGGTTGTGTTCTAGTAAACAATGAACTGGTTATTCAATAAGCTCTTGTAAAATAAGAGCATATTTATAAACTTGACTGTGTACCAATAACCTATGGATATCTGTCACACATGTGCATGCACACATAAGTATCTTCTTTCAAGATAAATGATTTGATAACAGTTCTTTGTGCGTGTGTATATATATATATATATATATATATACACACATGCATATACATATATTGTTTTCTTAAAATTGGTATTCTCACAACTCACATCAGTTTTCAAGGAAATTCTTCTAGTGCTCTCTTTTTGACAGGGTACAGATGCCCTTGGCAATTAATAGCCTGGTCTTTAGTCAAATGTTTCATTTTATTGAAACAAATATAACACAACTTCCTTTATTTTATAGTTCATGTGCGTTAAACTTGGCAAATATTAGCCACTAATTGCTAAGGGTTATTATTGACATCCACATAAAAAGGAGGGGTTTTAAACCTCCCTATTTTGAAGATTAGCTTCAGCTTAATATATGGGTGGTTTTCATTAGATTTTATGTTAATATTTAAATACCTTTTGACATAGTTTTGTACCCGTTAAAGTAAGTTGTATGTTTTGAATTCAAAAGGTTAGACAGAAACATTGTAAATCAATGCTTTCATATCTTATTTTTTTAAAATATTCTTCTCTTTTGGTTAAATTTTAGTCTCTAGAGTTGACACTTATTTATGAATTAATCTTTGTACTTAAAAAAGTTACGTTTTAGTCCCTATACAAGTGTTTTGTTATATTTTAGTTTCAACTGTTATAACATTGTTAATGATGAAGAGATCAAAATATAATAAAATATTCGTATAAGGACTAATTTGAAAATGTCAAATATAGTAACCAAATGTGTATTTTAATTATAATTTTTAAAGAATACAAGATAAATTTAGTTGAGAAAAGACCTTTAGTATAATTCAATTTTATCTTAATAGCATTTAGTTCTTGACTAATAAGTGATTTTATTTAATTTTATATTTTTACCTTTTAACCTCCTTTTTAGAGGAATAACAAAAATGTCAATGTTGATAATTTTATTATAAATTTTTAATATGTAATTGTCTCATTTAATATATAATATAGCTTTTATATGATATATTAAATTTTATAGAATCTTTGAAAAATACATTTTTTATAAGAAATGAAATATTTACTATATTTGAGATATGAAATTACATTGTTGCTCAAAATTTAAAAGGATCAATTTTATTACATTAGTGAATTTGTTACTTTTCTATTATGATATAAGTAAGCAATTCTTGTTATATTGACTCAAAATCTCATTAATTGATCTTTATGATAATTTTTCTTTCAATTAGATATTTTATCAATGAAAAAAAATATTTAGGTATATTTAGTGTTTTTTTTTCAATTGTAATAAACAGTCTTTATTATATGTGAATTATTCTTAGTATTTTATTAACTATAATTGTGATTTTTTCAATTATATATGTATTTAACAAATCGATAAGATTTACATCACAAGTATTTAACTATAGTATAAGTATATATGATCTTGAATAAGAAATAATGATTTTTGACTTAAATATATGAGTTTTCAGTCTTGTAAAATTTCATGATTATTTTATTTGGTACTTCATTTTTAATTTTTTCTAGAAAAGTATACCAAAAATGTTTATTTATTTTGGTTAAAATATTCATTGAATTCTTATAGTTAACACTCATTTATAAATTAATTCTTATACTTAGAAAAATTTATGTTTTAATCCTTGTACAAGTGTTTGTTACATTTTCGTTGCTGACATTGTAACATCATTAACGGCAAAGACTAAAACGTAAATGACAAGTATCAAAATGTAATAAAACACTGGTGCAAGAACTAAAATATAACTTTTTTTACGTATAACAACTAATTTGTAAATGAATGTCAACTATAAGAACTAAATATGTAATTTAACGTTCTTTTTTTTATGTTGAATACACCGTATAGCTCTATGCTTCAGTTTTACTTAGGTAGCCCATTTTCATATTGTTAAATATTTGATGCACAGGAAGCATAAAGTTAGTCATTTCAAATCACTTTTAATGCTAATTTTTTTCACCCATTTGTTATTTAGATGGCAAAAGAGTTGGATGCTTTATTGGATCGTGGAGAAGCTGAACCTGCAATCAGCTGCGTAACTGATGATGGTTCTACAAAATTTCTTGAGAAAATAATTTGTCCTATCTATAAAACGCTAGCTGAAGTGAGTTTCTTTTGTTCACCACCTTCTTAGTATAATGCAGTTCTATGTTTCAAATCTTATTATCCATCGGTGTTCTACATTAATTGAAATTTATTTGTTGAAATGAGTTGCAAAGTGCCATTTTGTTGCTGAAAGCGTACATTTCAATATTCACCTTTTGTGTATGCAACCAGCAGTGTGGTAAAATGCCTGATCCCAATGAACTTTTACCTAAGTAGGGGGATATAGCAAAGTTTTGTAACTGGACGTACTACTAGTAGTTTTATTTTGTTTGGCTTGTACTAGGTTCTGTACTAGTACTGGACCCTGATTGGTTGTATAAATTGATTTTAGTGCTTTGTATTGTAACACTTATATGTTCTATATCTTTTGTGAAATTGACTTTAGTTTGATTCATGCAATAATGACTTAAATTTAATAACTATATTTATAATTAATAATTAATGATTGGTTAAGTAATCAATCTATATATGAATAATGAACAACATATTATTGGAATCCTTAGAAGTGTTCGAGTGCTATGCTATGTGTCATCTTGAAATGAAGAATAAAAAATGTAAGTGGGCTAGGGGCAAAATCCTAGGATATTTTTTATGTATTACCTAATTACATGTAATGATGATTTTTGTATCAGTGTGAAACTTAATACGTGGTCATTTTACTGGGGTTTCACTGACTGAAATGCTGTGAGTTGGGCAGCTTTGTTCCATTAAGTTTTTCTTTTTTCTTAGCTCTTTATGTTTGTACTTGTGTTTGTGCACATGTGCTTTGTAGGATTTTTGGTATTTTTATACTGTCTGTAGGTTATATGTTGTCTACCTATTCTTTTGTATAATTATAATTGTCTTTAGTTATCCTTTTTATTTATACCATTGCTTAGCACCTTCTCCCCTTCCAAAATTTTGCAGGAGGCTGCCAGAAATAATAATGGAAAAGCTGCACATTCAGCATGGCGGAATTATGATGACTTCAATGAATACTTTTGGTTTGCAGACTGGTGCCTTGTAACATTTTGGCTAGTAGGTGGACTTAACAATTGTCAATAATAATCCGCGATTATATGCAGGTCACCTGCTTGTTTTGAATTAAGCTGGCCAATGAGGACGGATTCACCGTTCTTGCGTAAACCTAAAAAATCAAAAAGGGTTAGTTTTGATGCTTCCTTTACACCTCTCTTCTATGTTCCTTGGGTAGTTATTTTTAAAAAAATTTTGTTTATATAATTTTTTCCCCTTCAGTCTGTGCAATTGTTTTCAGTGCTATTGTGATAATGATTATTCTTGTTTACCATTGATCATTTTGCAATAGTTTTTTAATTTTTAAAATGATATATTTTCTATTGACTGGTTTGGAAATTATTTTCCACTTGTATTCAAGATTATAAATAAATTATAAATTATTTTCTTGTTTTATGATTGTGGGGTTGTTGACATGATCTATGACAGACAATTATGACACCGTTTGATTTATGTGGCTTGGTTTGGTTGTTGTATAATTGTGTAGTTGCATTGTTAATTATTAGGTCATTGCATTTCCTTTTCTGTTGGTATCATATCCACCTCCCTAAATTCTATTGTTTCTCCTTTATGTAATCCCCCATTTCTAAAATAAAAGAATAATGGAAATAAAAAATTTAGTCAGTGTTCTTTGGGATCAGGCAATGCCATTGTGTTCTTTCTCCATTTCTACCAAAGAAATAAAAATTCGTAGCCCTTGTACAGTTGTACTTGTGACTGAATCCTTCTATCGACTTGTAATACTGGTGGTTTTGGTAGGTCTTATCATCACCTATTTTAGTTTAATTTTTTGTTAGGTTTTTTGGTTACTTTTGTTTTGTAGAGTATACTAGCAAGTTTCCAATGCATTGCATGAGTATTTTTAAATTTAAATAAAATTTAGAAATACAACAATAAATTTCATTAGTAGCTTTTTATAAGGCATTTTATAGTTTTTATGAAGCATTTATTATGTTTTTTTTTTAATATATATTTACCTTTGGTGAGAATCTAAATTAAAACCAATAAGGGGGTATTAATTGAGGGTAGTATTATCTTGCTATAATATATATTTTTTTTTTAAATCAAGAAGATTAATTAACTTTAACTATTTTTTATTGGTTTGTGTAATTTAGTTAAAAATGCTTTATAAAAGGACCAAATGAAGTATTAAATTAGAATGAATTAAAAAGACAAGATTTTAATATTGAAGAGGAAATTATGAAAATAAATTTTTAAAATCAATTCACATTATCTTTATGTATATGGTGTGTCAAAAGTTTAAATTCATTTTCAAATTAGGAGGCTGGAACATGGGAAGGGGTCAAATTTATCTCGACGGGAGCAAGAGTAATAATAATGTTTATAATGCTACAACAGCAAGTATAGTAAAAAGAATCATATGTAAAGAAAAGGGGGATACGGAATAACTATAGTGGATGCATTAGATGGACATGAAGTGATTGATATTATACCTCTAGGACTAGAACTTCTTGTTTTAGAAGGTGAATCTATCAAACTTGATCAACCATTAACGAGTAATCCTAATGTGGGTGGATTTGGTCAAGAGGATGCAGAAATAGTACTTCAAGATATGTTACATGTCCAAGGTCTCTTGTTCTTCTTGGCATCCATTATTTTGGCAAAAATCTTTTTAGTTTTTAAGAAGAAACAATTTGAGAAGGTTCTATTGTCTGAAATGAATTTCTAGGCCTTCTGATTTATTAACATATTAAGTTCTTTTTACCACTGTCTCTTAGGCACCGACTGATTCTACCATAGAGGCCAACGATAGGTAATAACTCCCCCCTCCCCCAAACACAGCTTACAACTTTCATTGTATTGTGCTCTCCAGAGAGCAACTCTTCTCAAAATCTCAAAAGGTGCTGAGTTGGAATCCCATTCTAACTAAGGATTTTTGTGGTTCTCGAGGATTTGCCTACAAGTTTTTAAGAATGAGTGATTGTTCTTTTCTAACCTTTACTGTCCAACCTGAGAGCGGATGGCTAATGCATTCTGCTTTTTGAACAGGGTTCTATGGTCGGTCTGCGACCGTTGGATGCCAAAGGCGTCCTTGGTATGATCTCGTAGTTTCTACAGAGTGGAGACGATGGGGTCGGTCCATTGATTCTTTTTTCTTTTGCCGCATTTTGCTCAAAAGGTTGAAGGGAGATAGTGCATCAAGCTGTTCGCAAGGGCTAGCTTGATTCTCTACCCTAGGATCCCAAATGAGGAAACCCTAGGAAAGCCACCGACTCTAATTACCGTTCATGTACGATCCATACTAGATTTGACTAGAATAAGATATTTCTTTTGTTCTTTTCGATGGGAAAATAAAGAAATAGTTAATATATTCAAGATAATTATGTACTTACAAAATACTGTCTTAATTCATCCTATTTCATCAGATTCGGGATGTGATATGGTTTCGAAGGATGAATTGGACAATTCCAATAAGATTTTATTCTTAAACAAAAATCCGTTTTTTGGTTTATTTCATCTATTCCATGACCGGAACAGGGGGGATTCACGTTATACCATAATTTTGAATCAGAAGAGATATTTCAAGAAATGACAGATTTAGATTATAATAATCTTAAAATTCAATTTGTTTATCTGACAAAGATAGATATTTTTCATTTAGGAAAATTAAAATCAAACTTGAAAAGTAGTATTCAAAAGGAATTAAAAAAAATTATAATTAAAACTAAATGCTGATTGTAGGAAGAGCCACATGGCTTAATGAGGATAAGAACAACGCTGAAAAGCATTATTGTTGAAGAATGAGGACTCGAGTGTATAATGTGGGTGGAGTCTTGTCCAAATTGGCATTAAGATATAGATTGAAGCACTTTGTTTGAAGAATTTTTGTACTTGTAACTTGGAATGGTGTATTTGGGAATCTGAGTATGATGGATTATTTATGGTTCAAGGTAATGGTGGCTGTTTTTTTATGTATGTATGCTTGGTTTAACTGATTTTGAAGATGTAATCACTCATTTTTGCTGGCTTCCTGAGAGAACTTTTGAAAAACAGACAAGAATTTATTTCTTCGTAAATAACAATTCCCAATCATGCTACACTTGGATTTGATTATTTTGGGAGAAATAAATTCTTTTTTGTTTTTCAAAAGTTGTTTTGAGAAGTTAGTTTGAAAAATTGACTGTTTCACCAAAATAAGCTGAACTAACATGCATAATCACATTGATTATCTGATTTATTTGTCTCCTTTGTATGTTCAACCTGTGGTTTGCAGACTGGGAAAAGCAGTTTTGTTGAGCATAGAACGTTTCTTCACTTGTATCAAAGTTTTCATCGTCTTTGGATCTTCTTGGCATTAATGTTTCAGGTTCCTTTTTTTGTTCATCATTATTACTCTGAAGTCTGAACCCTGATTACCAATGATTGATTCTAGGATGAAGTATGTCTAACTCCTGTTCTGTGCAGGCTTTGACAATCATTGCTTTCCACCATGGACATATTAACTTGGATACTTTCAAAATAATACTTAGCATTGGGCCGTCATTTGCAATCATGAATTTCATCAAGAGTAAGATGTTTGTGTTTTCTGCAGTTCTTCCTCATGTGAATGGCAAGTGATTCTCAAAATTCTATTTTTATGGATAGGTTGCTTAGATGTGTTGCTTACTTTTGGGGCATACACCACTGCAAGGGGCATGGCTGTTTCAAGACTAGTTATAAGGTTCTTTTGGGGTGGCTTGACGTCCGTGTTTGTAACATATGTTTACCTGTGAGTTTTCAATTCCCCATTTGCTATTTTGTCATGTAATTCAGTGTTGTCTTGAGGCAAGGCGACAAGTGGGTTGAGGTGGCATGCATCAGTTTGATGTGATGAGGTGAAGTGATCGCATCAAAGAAGTGATGTGGATGTTTGAAAAATGATTATAATTATTCATACTTCCATATAACGACAAATCATAGCCAAGATGCAATTTAAATGCAAACTAAGCAAATTACAATATTTTGAAAACTTATTGAGTTCATCTGGGATCAATTTGTTTTTCTAGCTTGTTTTTAGTGCTCTGCCAATGCCTTCTTAGGAGGGGTGGCCTTTATTTGATTTTCAGGGATATTGGCATGCTGTTTCATGTATACTTGATCATTTTGTCTTGGTTTTATCCTTTTATTTTTGGATGTTTCTTCTTTTCTTCTAAAATAATACTTATCCTCTTTGTTTGTATCTTCTGTTTCTTAATAAATTCCCTGTTTATGGGGAAAAAACTTTAAAATCGTAAAGTAATCCAATTGATAATGGTTGAAACATAATAATGTAATCATGTAAATCACATCCAAACAAATGCAACTGTAGTAGCCAAGTTAGACACAGAGAGGCAATGCTAGATAATAAATGGAGATAAAGAGGGGGAATCTGTAGCTTGTCCAGAATATGGATATGGGCATGAATTTAGAGGATAAAGGAGCTTCAGCTTCCAGACTGTAGGTGATGCATGGCTGGTTCATTTAGATCCTATTTTTATGTTTTTTTTTCCCTTGTATTGCTAGGCTTTTTTAAGCTCATATAACCATTTTAGTAGATTGCAATGCCACTTTAGAATAATATCAATTGCTACCAAGCATTTTAAGTGAGTGTAAATAAGTAAGTTGGCTGGAAATGCATGATGAATCTGCGTGACCCACATTAACTTGATGTGGCTGCTTAATCAACTTTACTTGCCGGCCATTTTGGGCAATGAGTCTGTTTTCTTCCCTGCTTCAATTCCACATCAGCTGCTTTTTACAACAATGGTAATTTGGATTACATTTCAACTACATTAGTTTTTAACATAATTATGTTACAATTGCAGGAAGGTTTTGCAGGAGAGAAATAGTCATAACTCTGACAATTCATTCTATTTTCGGATATACCTTCTTGTACTTGGTGTTTATGCTGCTCTACGTCTATTCCTTGCGCTGTTGCTCAAATTTCCAGCTTGTCATGCTCTTTCTGAAATGTCTGATCAGTCATTCTTTCAGTTTTTTAAGTGGATTTATCAAGTGAGTTATTTTTACTATTTAACTGTGACCTGGTTATTTTCAAGTTTTTTCTGTGTTATGACTTGTTATTTACGCCTTTTCAATGATATAATTCAGGAAAGATATTATGTTGGACGCGGTCTCTATGAGACAATGAGTGATTACTGCAGGTTGGTTGTCATGCAGAAAATTAAATCTTGTTATAAAACAGTCACTTATAGGATGAGACACCTATTTGCTTGCTTTTTTCTGGTTTTGTAACTGGACTCTATCATTATTCAACCCATTCTATCTATAAAATTCATGTGGTCATTGTGTTTGATATTCTTTCAACTTGTGAACTACTACTCTTGTGAAGCCTTTCAATTATGCATGCTTGTTGCCATTTTAGCAGTGTTGATGACTTAGGGTGTGTTTGGAAGGGGGTTTTTGAAGGGGAGGGGAGGGGAGGGGAGGACTTATTTTTTAATTTTAAATTAAAAGAATTTATATATTATTTATGATGACAAATACATTATTAATACATTAAATTTTTGTTAATATATTAATTTCTATCTCTTATTTTTAAAAAATATTAATTTTAAATATATTTATTTAAAATATAAATTTATGCCCTCCCCTTCCCTCCAAAATCCTCCTTCCCAAACAACCCCTTAGGTATCATGTTACCAATGTTTATTTTATTTTTTGACATTTCTTACTGCTTTTATTCACCTTGCATATTGTTAGTAGTGCAGCTTTGTGATATAGATTTTTCGATTGCTATTTTCAGAATTATGTTTTTATGATCTGCAGGTATGTGGTCTTCTGGTTGGTGGTACTAGCCTGCAAATTCACTTTTGCTTACTTTCTCCAGGCAAGTCATTATGTTTCTATTTTATTTATTTGTTTTTATAGGGTATGTAGCTTAATCGGGCTATTTTGACACTCCAATATGCTTATTTTTCACTTCATACTTTTTTATTTTTATTCTACATTCCAAACTAATCCTTATTTCAGTTTTTCTTCCGAAGAGTGGTTAACATAATTTAAATTTACTTCATCTATACATATGTAAAAAATAAAAAAAAATTAATACATTTTATTTTTAATTACACAATAAAAAATATTTTTAACTGTGATAGAAAAATTTGATTAATAATTTTTTAAATGACATGTCCAATAAATAAATATTTTGTTTAATTACTATACTATTATACATGAGAAATAATGTTTTTACTTATAAAAACATCAATGTAATTTTTGGAAATAAAATAAAATTGTAAAGAATAGAAAAAACAAAGAGGAAGAGTGCATATTCCTTTCTTCTCTTTTTTTTGTTTGTATGATTATGACTTTTATATTAATAGAAATACCAAAAGTTCTAATAAATAAATAGTAAAATATAACTAATAAAATGGTTAGACTCGCTTGAAACATAAGTTTGTAAAGGATATTAAAGTATTTGATATTGTAAACAACTAAGAAGTGTAAGCAAATATGAGTGGTAAAAACCATAGATATGTGTGTGTGTGTGTATACAGATGGATAGATAGATAGATAGGTAGGTAGGTAGGTAGATAAATATGAAAGTGTCATTGTTATACAAGTGTACACATTTAACCATTGAAATGTTACAGAAGTGTCAACTTTCGATTGTTTTTTACTGTATAATTATTGGCGGTGAAGAAGGTTTTTAATATGTTATATATATATATATATATTTATTTATTTATTTTATTGTCAAAATTATGTTTAATATTTTTATAATTATTATTTTTAACAAGTTTATTCTTTTGTAATATATTAGTTAAAATGCAATGTTGGTGTACTGGTTATGTTATTTTTGTATTTTAGTTAAAAGAAAATATATTTTTCTACTTTTATTTTATTTTTTATTGTCTATCTTTTTTGTATTCCATATAATATATGCACGGAGAAAACATATATTAATTTGATTTGTGTCTAAGAAAAAAATGGAAATAGATAATTTCAAAACATGGAATACAAATTAAAAAAAAAAGAAAAAGTATGAATAGACGTATCAGTGTGCTTACAGCTTCATCAATATATGAAGGGTGTAAACTTAAATGATTTTTACCTTTATTTAAATTAAAAGGTTAGATGTGGATGAAATTAAAAAGTTGAATAAAAGTTAAAAAGTAGTGTGTTATTAGGCATGTTTGAGTTCCAATAGCCCCACCTAAGGTGGCTAGCAAAAGGGCTATTTTTATTGATAGAAAGGACCGAATCTCACATACATACACACATAGACACACATATATGTATGTTAGGTTTGAAAGTAATTCAGAATTAGAAACTTGAGTTCAGAGAGAAATTAGAGAAACTTTGAGAGAAATATAAAGTCTTCTATTGATGTCCAAACGTCAATTGAATTCAAGAGGTTTGATCTATTTATAGATCCTGAGAAATATACTAGACAGTGTGCAATACACTTGACAATTGGCAGCTAACTTTCTACAGTTGTCTATCTATCTTTTCTATTCTCTCTCTTTTTTAACCAATGTTAACAGCTGGCATCTAACGATAACAGAAGCTCAATGATTAGAGAACACTATGTTATGAGTTACTTGAGTCATAACATGCCCCGACACATGGCGATGTTTTGATAAGCTAGGAACCTCAAGTGTTTAGCATCTGACTTTAGTTAATCATAAAAATAAAAATTTGTCATTAGTATTGTAGATAGAATGTGGAGAAATTTGACATTCATAATTTACTAATTATCATCTGTTCCTAATTCCTATATTGCAGATTAGACCTCTTGTCAAACCTACCAACATCATTGCTCATATTCCTTCTTTGACTTACTCATGGCATGATTTCATCTCAAAGAGTAAGTATAGTTATTATTGATTTTCGTTCATTGGATTAATTTTTAAGGCCCTGATATTTTCTGTACAAATTTTGCATGTTATATTTTGGATGTATCTATAGTCTAATGGCATAAAGTTTTACATTTTTGATTTGATTCTTCATTTAGATAAAAGTTTATATCATTCAAAAGAAGTAAAAGGTTGGTGGAACTGGAATTTTTTAAGAAAATGGATAGGTAGAAAGGAAACAAAAAGTATGGATAATGCTGGGGACAATTAAGGAAATAGAGCAAATTTCTGCAAGTATAGATCATAAGCCAGCAGGGATTTGTATTAGGAAAAAAATTTAATAAGCAGCAATTTTGTAATTTCCATCTATGTTTGAATCCTCATATCCAATGAGTTCATTCTGACTGCTGGTTCCAAAGGTAAATGGATTAGAATTAGGTTGATTGAAATGTGATTACCGGTGAAGTAGGAAAACTTGGATGTTGTTTAGCTTATTTAGCTTGCTTTTAAGTTTGTTGATCAAAAAAAGGTGTTTGGTAAATGAGTATATTACAAGTATCTAGTGTTTCAAATGTTACTTGTTCACTATATCAGTGTTGTCGAATGGCGGCGTCATGGCAGGTTCTAAGCTCGCCATTAAACCGCTTCCGTTATATGGCATTTTTACATGGCGGCACCATGGCTGCCGTTACACGCATGGCAGTAATGGCGACCATGGAAGAAAACTTTCAAAAATGGCAGATTCAGTGATTTGGGCCCAAACCTGACCAGGTCCAAGGGTGACCCGCGCAGAAAACTTAGGTTAAGTCCTCTTCTACGTTACTCAAAATCTTACTCCCTCATCTCAGATTTCTCTCTTTTTTCATCCCTTTCATCTCTGTTCGACTCCAATCCATCTCATCTCTCCAATCCCTCTCTCATCTCTATTCATCTCTTTGTCTTCTCTGACGTAGCACTCGTCTCAGATCTCTCTCTTATTTGACTTGTTACTTGTTCTGCTTGCAGCCGCCATTCTGTTCTCCATCTCCGACGACTTCAACTTCCATTTCTAGTGACTGATCCTCCATCTTCGCGACCCCATATTTTCCGGTAGCCAATTTTTTCTTCTTGTTTTCCCCCCCTCTTTTGCAGTTTTTTCTTTTTTTCCTTCATTTCAGTTTTACCCTTTCTATCTTTCAATTTTTTTCTCTTCCACATGTTTGTTTTTTCTTTGTTTTTCCTAAAAAAAAATTATCTTTATTTCAGCTTCTCTTAACATGCTCAACAAGAATCTTCATCATCAAGAGCTTCTAATCGCATATTGAATTATGCCTTGGATTATGGGTTATACTACATATATTTTGAGTTAATTATTTTTTTTCATTTTCTGTGACCTATAGTATTTTTTTATATATTTTATTATATCCGCCATATCGTCATAACCTGCCATGGCGGTTGCCATAACTTTATGGCAGTTTTTTTGGGTTTTTGCCATGAGTCGCCATCCGCCATTGATAACATTACACTCTATAAAATCACGTGCTTATGATAATTACGATTACTCTAATCTGTATAGTTGTTATTTTTGGTCTATTTATTCAGCTTTGCGATGTAGCTTAAATTCACATATTTCATCATATCTCTCTCGTTTTCTCTTCGCTTAATAGATCTGTCGTGAACCTACAAAATGAACAGCTGAAGCTATTAGTGGAAGACACATGAAAGGTTTTATATACACTGCCTCACATTAGCCCTTTGGGATTTAAGCATGTATAATCAATAGGCCCACCTACCCTTATGCTGAAATTCAAATTTTTATTAGAATAATGAGGGCAACAAGGATTGAACTCTTGACTGCTTGATTATAGAGGTTCTGATACCATGTCATGCACAAACAGTTCCAACGCTTAAGATGTTAGCCAAAGACACTTGAATGATTTTATGTAACATCTTTAACAAAATCAAGAACACATTTCTTTCTAGTAACCACTCAACACATAGCAATAGCCATTAACAAGTTTCTTTCTAACTTAGTGTATCTAATATATAATTTTATTTAAAACTTTTAATCACTTTATACAAACAATTAACAACTCCTTGACAAGTAATATACATGTACTACTTTCTTCATAAGTATATTTTTGTCAGATTCAGGCAAGCAAAATCTGATAATCCTTCTCTCTAAATAATTTTTTTGTGGTCCTTAATAATTTGAAGTTGTTATCCCTTATAAAACAATATTCTTCTTTAGGTATATATGATTTTAATGCTCTCTCTTGCACTGTTTAGTGCACATGTCAGTTTATACTATTAAGAAATTATGTTTGTCACTAATTTATGCATGTGAATTTTGCAGATAATAACAATGCCTTGACTATAGTTAGCTTGTGGGCTCCTGTTGTGGCTGTGAGTAGTCTTCTATTTAGCTTCATTCTCTTTAATTTGAGAAAACAGTTATTTGTAGTCTACTAGTCTTGTATTTATGCATGCTAATTGATTATGGCATTGTATTATGGATTATTTAGTTATTTATTTTTTGTAATGGTGCTTTAGGAGTAGTCTCAAATAAAAGCTAGAAAGTGGCCCACACCATTTGTATTCAGTTGAAAGTAAATATTAGTGGAGATATCAGTTAAGAGTAGAGAAATATTCGGGTTCATTGAGTAGGAAAATAGGGTGTGTTTACAATAAATATTGATTATCTGTTTCATTTTTATATTTGCATATTAAATCCTAGTTTTTATTGTTGTTGTGTGTCCTGTTATGTAAGGAGCGTTATTAGCCTGACCTTGTGCTATACTAGTATTAAAGCTATAATATTACTATAAGTCTTTTGTATTATCTGATAAAATCATAATCATGGTAGTTAAACTTGAGCTTTAACTCTTAAACTCTCTCACCTACCCAAAATGAGCCACCAACATGCATGCAAATTCATTTTCTGGTGAAATCACTTGTAATCAGATAAATTCACATTAAATCGTTAGTTGGAGGGCCATTTTGTGATTTCATAAAACTCATCCAAATTTGCAAAAAAAAAAAAAAAGTCAATCTCATAGCCGGGCTGCTCTGCCTCACTTTGGCACCTGCTCTCTGTTCTGCATTTTCAGCACCTGTCATCGGCAAGCTACCTGCTGTCCAGCATGTTTAGAGACTGCCACTTTAGACAAGTCTCTGTTCTGAACCTGGATGTTTTGCACAACCAGGTCTGCACCTGCTGCAAGTCTGCGACAACTGTTCTGCTGTGTTAGTGACCCTCAACGAGCCTTGTGAGTTAGTAGCACCTGCTGTGAGTAGCTACTGTTCTGAATTCTAATTTAGCTGTGATGCCCTTGTGACTTGTCTTTTTCACATTATTGTTTCTTAACTTGGTATCAAGAGCTTCATAGTGATCCTAATCCATGGCCATTCTAATCAATCCCCTTCATTACTGTCAAGATTGGATGAGGAGAGTTTTCTCCTTTGGAAACATCAAATTGAAGCTGTTATCAAGGTGCATTCACTGCATCGATTTGTTGTCCATAAACAAATTCCTTCTCAACTTTAAAGATAGACAACTCGAAACAGTCAGTGAAGCCTGCTTGCAGTGTGACCGATAGGATCAACTCCTGTTTTCATGTTTCCTCTCTTCTCTTTCAGAATCTTGTCCATCTCAAGTGGTTGGTTGCACACATTCTTGTCAACTTTGGCACAAGATTCACAGAATTTTCCACTCTCAAACTTGCGTTCATTTTGCTGTGAACTGTGCAACACAAAGAAAGGCTCTCGGTTCATTTATGAATATTTGCTTCGAATCAAGACAACTATTGATATGTTGACCAAACTGATATGATGTTGGATGCTTTTCCTGATGATTATGGTTTTTTTGTCACCACTATTACCAGTAGATTAGATCTGTAGACTGTTCATGAGCTTGAAGCACTTCTTCTTGCTCATGAAACTCAGTTGGACAAAATTCTCCAAGCCCTCATTAGAGATGCTGTTTCTGTAAATCTCGTGCAAAACAAGGATCTTGTTTCATCTTCCTCTAATTCGTTGCTTAATGTTGGTGGTGGTCCTGCAAATGTAAATGCATCTCAGGCTTCACTATTGTCTGTTTTTGATCAAACTTCCATGGACTTTTGCTCATGGAGTTGGTGGAGTTTGAGGACTAAGTCAAGGAATCTTCTCTCCTCAAAGATCTGTTCAATGTCAAGTGTGTTACAAATTTGGCCAGGATGCTCTCTCTTGTTATCATATTTTTGATTGGAACCATGGTAGTCAAAATCGAGATTCTATGTAGGATCAGAGAAGGAGTGAAAGATTGTAACTTGTAGGATCGAATCTAGAGAGAGAACAACAGCAGCACAACATCACACAACAGCCGGACAGAACAAGCTGTAGGTTGCAGAACAAAGCATCAGAAGTCGCAAAATGAAGCTTTGCAGGTTGCAGATCACAGAGTCGCCGAAACATAGCACATTTGTTGGAGCAAAGCAAAACGAGGTTGTGTGAAGTGAGAGCTGAGGAAGGAAGGAATTAACTTTTGAATTGATTTTAGGGATTTTAGGGTTTCAATAAGCTTTTAGCAAACTGGGTCACCAAGCGGGTCATGGGTCATTGGGTAAAAAATCGGGTTTCTCACCATGTAAGGATCGTTTGAGCTTACAGATTTTACGGTCTGGCATGGCGATCCCACTTGATCTAGGTGGTTTGTGATTCTGACAGCATGCTATCACGGAGAAGGGGTCAGGGATCGCAAAATCGTGTAATTTTATAAGGCAGCACGTGATTTTGACTACTATGATTGGAACTACACAGTTCCTCAATTTCTTGCATATGCTCAATTTGGCTTTCAAAGACCTCCATCAACTACACCTTCTATGCCTTCCTCGCAGAATGTGTGTCCTTTCTATCTGTCTTATGAGCACATTGCTTCTGCTGCCATATGGCTTGGTGTATCAACCGGATGCATTTCTCTTGCACCTGCTGAACCATCAAATAAGGATTCAGGAGTGGACTCCTAATTTTGGATCTACTCACCGTATAACTCCTTATTCTGAAAATATCCAACAGAGTGCCATTTCAAGGACCTGAGCAAGTTCATATGGGAAATCAATAAGGTTTGCCTATTACATTGCTTGGAAGTTCTCAATTTCAATTACCATTACAACCACACACCACACTCTTTCTCCATAATCTGTTAGTTGTTCTTTCAATCGCAAAGAACTTAGTCACTGTGTGTTTGTTTGCAAGAGACAACTATGTGTACTTAAGTTTCATCCTAAACACTGCTTTGCAAAATCTCAGGCTTCACATGACATTCTACTGGAGGGATCACTTGGAGTTGATTGACACTTCAAATTTCAACACATGATGCTGCAACCTGCATCATTGCCACATAAGTTACCTTTTTAGTCAAAAGCTTGTTCGACTACTAATACTATTGCACATCAGACTTTATGTACTATTTCTCAACTCCTTCCGTACACAATTTGGCACAATAGTTTGGGATTACACACTGTTGCTGTAAAGGCCATACTAAAACAATGTAATAGGTCATCTACAAATAAAGAGCAGACTAACTCTTTTTCTGAGGCTTGTTTGGGAAAGGCCTACTGTTTACACACTCATATCTCTACTATATTATGTGCTGATGCCGTATCACCAATCTTCAGTAACATACAAGGTCCAGCCCCTATTCTATCAATAGGGGGTTACTCTTATTTTGTTACTTCTGTAGATGCTTGTACCTGCTGTACATGGATCTATCTAATTATAAATAAATCTTAGGTGCATACTGATAAAATGTCTCTAGTTAGATGCGTGAACTGTTAAGAGAGCATGTAGAAATTTCTACATTCTGTTATAACAGCTGTAACTGATATAGTTAGTTAGCCTTCTGTTGTTAACTACTGAGTGATGATTAGCTATCAACATATATCGCATTATATTATATCAGATCATTGAGTGATGATAATTCTGGGATTCCATCAAATTCTCTCAATTCTCTCTCTCTCTCTTTTTCTCTTGTTACTGTTTGTTTAAAACTCTCCAGTTTTACAACCTTGATCATGATTTTTTCAGTTTGATATATATTTCTCTCTTGTTATTTAAGCAAGCGTGTTATTGGGCTGGTTGTTCTAAATTACTAATTGAGTTATAATAGTAATTGACTGACAAAAAAGTAATTGAATTAAATTCGGCAGATTTATCTCATGGATATTCTCATTTGGTACACTGTCATGTCAGCAATTGTTGGTGGTGTAATTGGTGCACGGGCTCGGCTAGGCGAGGTATTTCAATTCTAAATCTAAAGTGGCAACATTTTGGCATTTTGCAGATTTAGATTGTTGTTTCTTTTCTTTCTTTCAGTTATTTTAAATATTAATTGTTTAATAAAAGGTATTGGGTTTGCAAATTCTTCAGCGGTATAAGTGCATGTGCATCATTTAACGATGAGACTAAAAAATGCTGAAGAGGAGGAGGAGGTAATAAAAGAGTGCAAGGAACAAGTAACGGAAGAAATACTTTAATATGGTCTCTTATAACAGAAAAAACTGTTCCAACCACAGACTAGCTTTACATCAGGAGACATATATACTGGGAGCTGTACACTAATGATCTCCCTTATAAACTTAGGGTGGGTAAGCACTAGTATGAAAATCAAATACTCTTTTTTTATCTTAATGCAATGAACTGTGGAGCTGAGAGAGCTTTAGTCAGAACATTAGCAGTCTGATCTTCTACTGGAATGTGACAGATGACAAGTCTTTTGTTGATAACATTTTCTCTAACAAAGAAGATATCCATCTCCATGTGTTTGGCTTTTGAGTGTAGAATAGGATTATGAACTAGAGCCATTATACTAGGATTATTTCAGAATGTGAGGAACAGTGGTAGGAACTGAGTTCAATGAGCATGGACTGAATATAGAATAGTTCAGCAGCAGTTGAGGCAACACTTCTGTATTCTGCTTCAGCACTAGATCTAGCAACTAGTTGCTTTCTTGACCATCAGGAAATGACATTGGGTACCAGGAAGATACAGCAGACTGAGGTACAATGCCAATCATCTGGGTTTGGTGCACAATCAGCATCACTGTAGGTTGTTAGAGTAATATGTTGATTGAGTAAGGCGGATTTTAGAAGACCATGATATGGTGATCCTTTCAAGAACCTCAATATGTGTTTGACTGCTTTCCAATGGTTGACACAGGATTTCACGCTTTGTTGACTGCATAACTAATTTCAGGTCTAGTTATTGTTGCATACTGTAGAGCCTCAAAAATAGATCTGTACAAAGAAGAGTTTTCCATTTACTGAGAACTGAGTTTAGAAAGTTTGCACCCTCCAACCATAGGGGTGGAGGTGTTCTTTGCTTCTGTCATATGAGCTTTGTCAAGAAGACCTTGATGTGTTTGGATTGAGAGAGAATAAAAGATCCATCTTTTAAGTGCTTGACTTCAATCGTCGGAAAAAAGTCAAGTCCTCGAAGTTGCTTTAAAGAAAACTTAAAATTTAGGAGAGTGATGATATCATCAACATATACTAACACCAAAACTATGTAAGATAAACAATGATGTGATGGCTCACATTTCCTAGAAGTAAATATTAAACTGAGAAGTGTTGAGGTTAATCTTTCAAACCAAGCTCGATGTGCCTGATTGAGCCCATAAATTGCCTTTCATCAACTTTAGAGCCCGGAGGTTGTTGCATATAGACTTCCTCAACTCACAGCACAATAAGAAAGCATTATTTACATCAATTTGTTGAATGCACCAGTAATTTGTCAATGCTAGCGTAGAATTATTCTAATAGTTATAGGTTTAACTGTAGGCGAGTAAGTTTCAGTGTAACTAGAAGCTTAGAAACAGTTTGTTGATCGAACCCCTTGGCATCCAGTCTAGCATTTTGTTTATCAATACTACCATCAAGTTTTTCCTTAACTCTAAACACCCATTTGCACTTATTGGCTTACTTGTTTGGAGGTAACTGCTCAAGAGTCCATGCATTTATCATCAAAGCATCAACCTCACATTTCATAACTTTAATCCATTGTGGGTCAGTCAAGGCTTGAGACGAATTGGGTTCTTTTTGGGGAAGAAGAGTGGGAACAATGCAAGGTTTAACTATTCTAGAATCTAGATTTAGATCTATTTTGCATGGGGTGAATATTTGAAGGTCTAGTTGACAGTGTTTGAGGATGAGGGTTTGGAGAAGGTGGAGATATTGGAAGATCGGTAGTCATGTTAGAGGATGGAGAAGGTGGAGATAGTGCATAATCAGTCTTAGTTTGAGCAGAATTGTGTGAGGTGCAAGAAGAAGAATCAGGTGATAAAATGTTTGAAGGTGGCACAGCAAAAGACTTCACCATAGAGGAAGCAACAGGAACACAGGGAGCTCCAAGAGAATTAGTTGCTGTAGTTGTTGCCCTTGGAAATAGCTCACTGTATGGGAAGTGACATTTATCCTTGGAGATCAAAATACGTCCATCAGCATCAAGACATTTATAATTTTCATGAGATGATGAGTATCCTTAGACGAGACATTCACGATAATGAAAAGTCATTTTGTGAGTTATAGGGCTTAAGGAATAGAAAATATGCACAGCCAAAGACTTTAAGAAAAGAATAATCAGGTTGCTGTCCAAGAAGAGTAGTTTAGGGTGAGGAGTTTTGTAGTACATGTGTAGGCATTATGTTAATAAAATAAACAACAATCAAGAATGCATGATCCCAGAAAATGTATTATGGCTCAACTTGTACCAAGATAGATAATTTAGTTTCAACAATGTGTCTGTATTTTTGTTCAACGGAATCATTTTGGCGATGAATGTGAGGACAGGAAACCCAATGAATTATATTTTGTTGAGAGAGATAGGAGGAAACATGACAAACAAGGTAACACAAGATGATGCTACTGGGGCAGGTCCCCATAAATCACTAAACACAAGTTCAAGTGGCTGTGTATAACTAGCATTTGAGGGATGAGCAAGCAAGCGATGAGCCTGTCCAAGGCAACAAGCTGAATCGAATCTAATCTCACATTGTTGTGGCATTTGTTTTACAACATTAAAGTGTGGATGTCCTAGTCTATAGTGACAACTAGTGTTGGTGGTGGGAGTAGTAATTATAATATTAAATGTATAGTCATATAAATTAGAAGAAACGTTTGATGTACACATACCAGTATTAGGCAGTTCAGAAGAAATACCGAGTGCCTTGTGCGGGAATAGAACATCATCAAAATAAGAAATTAGCACTGACTGAACCTTGAAGGAGTGTTTCAGAGAAAGCCTGGAATTTAGCCAAATAAGAAATTAGGTAGAACTCAAATCAAATTGAGTTATATTTGACAAATTTGCTACCACTAATAAGATTTCTAGTTATAGAGGTGCAAGAAGTAGGTTGTTAAGATTAAGATTGGACTTGGGTTGAAAAGTAGAGGAAATTGAAGTAGAACCAATGTTGTCGAGATCAGGATCCTATCTAGATGATCGGGAGGAGGGTAAAAGATCGTAAATCGTAAGATCATAAAATAGATGGTCAGATCTTACCACAAAACTTTACTTAAACATATATATAAGCACAGAAAATAACATAGATAAAGAAATTAACCTCTAAATCACATAATTTAATTAAACATAAACTTAAGTCATAGATATAACATCCAATCCAGCACATAATTAGTCAAACTAGCATGTTTTGCTAGTCTATTAAACTCATTCTTAGCAGTCTTGGAATTGGATGCCATGAGCCTAAACACAAAAAGACGGAAGATGAAGAGAGGACGAAGAAAAGTGGTAGAAGAGAAGAGTGCAGCAAGAACAGAAGACAAACAAAGGTTGCAGTCTCGCAGAACAGGTACAACACCCAAGTCATCGAAGAGAAGAGAGCAGGAGCAGCACCTAGGTTGCAGAAGAGAAGAGAGCAGTAACAGCACCTAGGTTGCAGAAGAGAAGAAAGCAGGAACAACATTTGGGTTGCAAAACAGAGGATGGTTTGCAGCAGAACAGCGGACGAACAGCAAGCACCAGCGCAAAGAAAAATCGTGACTTAGGTTGAAGAAGAATTGTGTCACAAGAGAATAAAGGTTCTGATGTGGAAAATCTGAAATATAGTTGCCCAGAAAATGGGTTTTTGAAAAACGGGTCATGAAATCCTGACCTTAAAACCTCTGCTCAAACCCAAAAAGCTGAGATGAGAAGATCGAATTGGATTGATCTCGAGATCCAAAGGAGAAAGATTGTGATCCCACACAATCCTAACAGGTTCTGATCTTTACAATCATGATTGCGGGGAGGGTGAGAGATTGCATGATTTGGGATTAAGATTGTGATCTTGACAACACTGAGTAGAACCAATAGAATGAATGGACAAACCTTGACCATTATCATTGTAAATGTAATCAGAACTAGAAAGAGGCATTTTGTTGAGCCAAATTAGAATCAATAGATATAGTTGATAATACATGAGAAAATGTTGCTGATGCATTTGAGAAACTTTAAAAGACTGAGAAGGGCTGGATAGGTAGTATAATCATAAGAGGATGAAGTTAGTTGGAGCACGTTAAGTGTTTTGTCCAAAAACATGGTAAGAGTTTGCCTCATGGGCTTGCCATGTGTTTTGTCAAGTAGCATACTGGTACAGGAACATTTGGATCAGGTGTACAGGCTTGTTTATAGCAAATTGAAGAACATAGGGTTTACTGCATATCTGACAAATAACAAAATAACGAACACCAAAGTGGCCTCTTCCACGAAAACTTCCATTGAATCAAGCACCTCTACCTAAAGAGATACTACCACAATTGTTACCAAACCACCACAATCCCTTCCTCAGAAGACACATTCTGTTGAAATTGGTTAGATGACACTGGTACTGAATTCTGTATACCTGCACCACTAGCTGGAGAAGATGAAGCAAGATTCACTTAAAATGTTCTAGCGAGGGTGTGTTTCTTTTTTGCCTCTATTCTGGCTTCTTGAGCCAAGAGTTGCGATTCAATTTCATTGAATGGAACTAATTCAATAGTACTACTGATTGCAGCTACAAATGAATCATACTCCTTTGGGAATCCCGCAAAATTTACATCAATTTGAGCACAATCAGGAATAGGCTCAAGAATCGACACCAATGCATCAGCAATGGACTTGATTCTAGCAAAGAAGAAATTCAGTCATGTAGCTAGTTCCCTTCTTATTCGTGCAAAATTCAGAATGGAATTGCCTTGACTTGGCCCAAGTGCGTGCGTGAAAGATGTTGTGAATCTGCTCCCAAATCTGCCTCGAGTGAACACAACCAATCAATTGTGGCAGAAGAGTAGTAGAAATTGAGGACAAAAGCCATGTAGTAAGGAGTGAATCCAATTGCTCCCAATTAAAATACAACAGATTGAGATCGTTTTCATTATCATCAATTTCAGTGAGAAACCGGGAAGGAATCTTGGGATTAACTGCCAAAAGATGCAATCAATGACTATGGATAAGACCTACTTGTTGCCATTGAAGAAATATGGATTCATCCTATTTGATGGATAACTGATGAGACAACATGATAGGAGCGGAAGGAGTGTGAATTTCATCCATGGATGTAAATTTACAACCTCATGATACCATATTGATAATCAAAAAGAGAGAGAAAGAGCAAAAAGAATTGAAATCTCAGAAAACTGAGATATTATTGAATATAAGAAAAGGTGCTGAAAGCACCTTATACAGAAGTGTTTTTAGAGAATAAGCAGCCTGCTAAGGTTGAGCTGACAGCTGTCAGTACTAGGAAGCTACAACTGAAACTGAAGGCTAACAGAAAACAGATAACAGAACACTAACAACACAAAAAACTGCACCAGCCACAGACTAGCTTTACGTCAAAAGACTACACAGAGAGCTATACAAGCGCTACACTAATGTCAAACATGCCTATGTGGCAAAAGTTGTGGGAAGCAATGGGGTAAAGTCCTATCCCAATTTTTGGAATAGGACACACTACAGAACTTCAAGGGTCTGCACCTTCCAATGTCAAAAAGCCCTAATTTTCACTCACAAATTACAACTAGTAGTGGGTAACTAACACATTGTAACTTTGTAGCTAACTACTAATTGTGGTTACCTACCATAGGTGGTTAAGGGACGTAGATTTGGAGGTACATAACAAGTCTCTTGAATGACCTGTGGCATCTATTGCTTTTAGGATTTGCTGCAGTCTACAACTATTATAAGGAGCTATCTTCCATTTTTACTTAAAGAAATAGAAATTCTTATAAATAGGAAAATCTGTTATATTCATGGCTTGTCTAGTCATACTTGTAAGGGATTGTTTCTTATTAATGACTTCTTGCAGATTCGTTCAATTGAAATGGTGCATAAACGTTTTGAAAGTTTCCCAGGGGCATTTGTTAAAAGTTTGGCCTCTTCTCAAACAAAAAGGTTGGTTCTCTTAGATATAACTGTTTTAACTGATATATTATATGGAAGCTAGTACTAGCTACATTTATCTTTTCTATTCATTCTTAAGGTACATAGTAATTGACTTGGTGATAAGATCTGGTTGGTCATCATTTAAGTTGGTGGCTAGTAAATATGATATTTCTTTCATATTTTTACACTGTCCACATGCTAGATATTTCTGGCATACGCTTTTTGGTATTTTTCTATCTTTGATGAATACTGGATTTATCCAGAGATATTTTGGTCATATTAGAGCTCCATGGAGGGGCAAGGTTCTTTGGTGGTGTGCTATGTATGGGGAGGCTTGAAAGCTTAAAGAATAGACTTAAAGAAATTAGGAGTTCAGTAAATTGCTTGGTGAGATCAGTCAGGATACTTGATATGTACATACATCAAAGAATAAATACATTTAGTTTTACAAGAATAATAATTAGAAATCAAACTATTTTCTATGATTCTGATGATAGTAGATACATTAATTCCCATAATTCTCAATGACATATTAATCATTATCGCTATTTCCAATAAGAAGGATTCCTTATTCCCCTCTGGTTTCCTGTATTTTTCTTTAATAAAATTTCTTGTTAATAATCAAATTTTGTTTTGATGTATGCTATGTATAATGTATTGTCTTATTTTTTGATTTAGCTGAAATATATTTTGTACATATTTTTTTCCTTCACCGTTTCTTAGGGAAAATGTGATTTTTTGTGCCTTTTCAGGATACCCTTCAGTGCACAATCATCCCAGGTATTTTTTTTTTGTTGTGAGGAAATGTTTTCTAGAGTATGTGAATATTTTTTTCGGTTTTTACCACTAGTTGTTATAGTTGGTCCAGATCCAATAAGTCTCTGCAATTTGACATTGTGAGTTTTTATTTATTTATTTTTGGTTGAACAAGGTGATTAACATGGAGAGAATAAGGGATCTTTTCTTTCCTTGCTGACAAATTTGTTTATTTAAACTGTCATAGGAGCCTTTGGCAAAAGTTTGTATATGAAAGGAGAATTGCTTTTAGTTTAGGAAATCTTAACTGCTATTTTGAAAGCCTTGCAGATTCATTTGGTGGGATTTTAATTTTTTTATATTCTTCTATCTTCATGTTTAAGTTAATATATCAAGGTTTAATTAAGTTTTTGGTCTCTCTGTGATTTTCCCATATGGTCACTCATTTTTAAAATGGTCTATTTTGTTTATTTTTCCAATTGGTTTCTCAAAGTATCATGAGTTTTGCATTTAGTCCCATGTTTTATGAGTTTCTTTTGTAATTACATTTTTAGGAATCTGTGGCATGCAGTTTGGGTAAATAAATGTGATTGATTTGGTGCAGGATTCTGAAGATATGAACAAAGCATATGCTGCTATGTTTGCTCCATTTTGGAATGAGATAGTTAAAAGCTTGCGCGAGGAGGATTTTATTAGCAATAGGTTAGTCAAAGAAAATTTGCTGTCGACAGTGCATGATAAAAATAAACTGAAAATTTTTGCATTTTCTAAACTTTAAGTTCTCTGTTTCTTTCCTTGTGTTTGAGTCAAAGAAACTTATACTGCTTCACAGTATGTGACAAAAACTTATGCAGAGAGACTGGGTAAGACAGTCCATATTTTAACCTCTTCAGTATTTTGTTCTTTTTACTTCCTTTTAGGGGTCTTTTTATCCTCCTCTATTTGTGCTATTATGATCAAAGGGAAAAGGTTGTTGGTATAGTTGGTGCAATTAGAGCAATTACTAAGGAGAGATCAGTAAGATAAATGAGGGGGAATTAGGATGGAAGGGTTTCCGCAAATTAGAAAGTTTGTAAAATGTCTCACCCAATTTTTTTTTGGGCTCCTATCAAATTGTATTTTTTTTCTTTTATCTCTGATAATATTTCTTTTTTCTTTAGAAGAGTTGTAATAAAAGCGTGCTTGTTCTACCTTTTTGGGCATCAAATTCTTGTCTAGCCAGTTATCCGTTTTATAGGCTGCTTATTTGTTTCTTTTTTTAAACTATTACAGGGAAATGGACCTACTTTCTATGCCCAGTAATGCAGGAAGTCTGAGATTAGTTCAATGGCCTTTGTTTCTTCTAAGTAGTAAGGTGGAACTTCTTAAGCAATATGAATTACTTAAAATGGGTTTTTGAAGGGACTTCTATAGTTTGATAGGATTCGCTGTGTTATCTTAATTAATATCTTCATATCCTTTTTGTTCAGATCCTGTTGGCGGTTGATTTGGCTTTGGACTGCACAGATACTCAGGCAGATCTATGGAGCAGAATATGTAGAGATGAATATATGGCTTATGCTGTTAAGGAATGCTATTACAGTGTTGAAAAAATATTATATTCTGTAGTTGACAGTGAAGGAAGACTTTGGTATGAATTTCATTTCTCTCATCTTTTCAGATTCAGGATAAATATCTATAAAGAAATTGCCAAGTTCTGTACAGTTGCATTTGGGGTTTTTAATGCTTTTGAATAGATCTTATCTTAACTGGAATATTTGTCTAGGTATTCTGAATTAGAATTAGGGTTTCATATGTATAAGATTGGCAAAATCTTGTACTGTTGTAAAAGTGAGAGGAGTTTAGAGACAGTCCATGCAGTTATGAATGGAATCCAATTGAGGAGTATCCTTTGAATAGGAGGGGAGAATTGGGGGGGGGGGGGGGGGCTGATGGGAAGGGAAACAACTATACAGACTGACTAAATACTTTAATTCTCATGACAAATATATATGTGTGGATTAAATTATTTTGTGTTGACCAAAACATTTGATTGGAAAGCCATTTGTGTAAAAGTTTGGCATAGCTAATTATGTTGAGTTTTTTAACACTACTCTACAAAGACTTTCAATGGACTTATTTTTCTTGCCAAGCCTTGCTTAGGCTATTTTTTTTAAAATTTTTTTCTTGTATTTATTGACAATTTCTTTGTTATTAATTAAATGTTTTCAAGGGACACTATAATTACGACTAACACTCTTTTAGAGGCTTTCCCTGTCTTATATGTGGGGGGATCGGATAACTTTGCACCATTGATGTTTTATTTTTTGTTGTTATTATGTGGTTTATTCTTTGTTTAGGTGAATTTTTATCCCACAAACTCATTGTCATTTATTCGAGTTGTCTTAATGTTTTTTCTTTCTTTTTTCAATAAAAAAGTATGACTTACATTCTACTGGATTCTCAAACTTCTTAAAGATTGAGCTACTTAATGAACTTGGTACCTGGGTTAAATTGACTATCATTCTTACAAGATATTTTGACAGAAGTTTCTGCCGGGTTTAATTTGCAAATCTGATGAAGAACATCAACTTACTTAGACTCAAACTAGGACTTTATGGATTAATAAATTACCTCGACAATAGAATTTAACTACCTGATCTAGGACTGTGTGGTAAAGCTGAGATAGCAGATGGGTTTCAGAATTGAAATTTGTAATTAATTTCTTGTGTTGGAAAAGAATTCCAGTTGTCAACTTTTAAAGTTTTTTGCTCTCTTTATCTCTTTATCAGCTATTTCTTTGTGTTTTGCTTGAATTTCAGATATACGCTTGATGAAATTTGTAAATATTCTTTGACAGGGTGGAAAGAATTTTTCGTGAGATCAAGAACAGTATATTAGAGGGTTCACTTGTGATAACTTTGTCTCTTAAGAAGCTTCCACTTGTTTTATCAAGACTTACAGCTTTGACTGGACTGCTGGTAATTCTTTGGTTGACTGTTTCTTTTATTACACTTGTTTGGTGTATCATATATATTAATTTACATGAGGAAATAATGAAAATGTATATACAAAAAGAACAGAATCAAATCTGTAGAGTTTAGGAATTGAAATCAAAATGGCCTAAACTTTCTTAGGAAACTAAGGAAACAAATCAAAGAATAAAACCAAATAACAGAAACTGAGAGTAATTACAAACACATCAACATTCCCCTCATGCCAGAGCATAGATATATCGTCATAGGCATCCAACTTGTGTATGTATGCTATTCTATGATCCCATATTGACTTTGTAAAGGTGTTTGTTAGCTGATCCTTGGAATAACAAAGGTCTGAATGATGTCTGAGGGGGATATTTTCTCAGATGAAATGGTAATTAACCTCTATTTGTTTAGTGATTTAGTCCTCTCAATATTGATTTGGTCTGAACAAAGATTCGTTGCTGATTGGTTATCACAAAAGCAAGCTCCATAAGACCTTCCTCGCAAAATTTTAACTGTTGGAAATGAGTAAGTGTTATAGCCATATGGAGGGGTTTCGTTGACTGGTACCTTAAGATTTCTCACTAATTGTTGAGAAATGAATTGGTGTGTTCCTCCACTATCAACAAAAACTGTCACCTCCCTGTTATTGAGCATACCCCACAATTTGAGTGATTTTTTTATGTAAAACCAGCCATTCTCTGGAGATCCAACTGAGCTCTTTGTCCTTCCAAAGGTCCTTCATTCTCTTCACTGTTTGTGACTCCCAATTTTGCCGGATCTTGTACTTATTTCAAAATCATCACCATGAGATGTTTATTCTTGCAAACATGCTTTAGTGTGTAAGTAAAGCAAAGGCCTTTTCTCCTCTCTTTATACTGCGTTAGGCAATTGTCTGATTCTTCTACCTTTATTATTTTCCCACACTCTTTTTACTATCTTGTTAATGACCTTATATGTTGGATTATGACTTGCAACATTATCAATCTCTCAAAGGATTGTGCTGCTGCTCCAATTATGAACAAAACTTTCCCCAAATTTAGTTGATCTCCCTAATTCTTGTGTGTTCACATATCTCTGCCCCCTTCCCTGTTCTACCAGTACTGATTGGGGTTTATGAAGCCTGACAGGTTTCTCTGAGGGACTGCAAAGACTTCCAAAATATATGCTTAAAGCCTCTGACTACTCTAAATACTCTCCTAAGGTGTCTGTTTGCTTCAGTCTTTTTAATTCTGAAAAGAATTCTGAAAAACGATTGTCATAGTTACCATCATCAAACTGGCAACCCACATCATAAAGAATATGCCTCCAATTTAATTTTTAACCTGCATGTAAGGTGTAATGCCATAGCCAGTTGTTAGAACTGAATCAACGAGGAAAGAGAAAAAGATTGAATTGTATTACTGAGAATGAACAAGAACATAGTTTTGTGCCCAACAAGGTGCAAACTATTATCATTCAATGCCAGAACTATTTGAGAGATCTTTGGTACTCTCCTGCACAAGTTTTCTCACTCACAAAAGACCCCCTCAATTCTCCTAACTCTGACCCATATACCAACCATCTATGTATCTGTCTCCTAACTGGCTAAGCCTGCCTAAGTGACTCTTATTTATAAGTTAACTGATTGTTTTTGTAGCTTGGGCCCCAACATAAACTGGTCCACTTTTCCTTTTCCTAGAATATATACTCTTTCTGGTGTACGGTGGACCCTAAGACTCGCCTTCTATCAAGATTAAACCTTCTTGAGGCATAGAGATTACTGGAGTGGATTTTGCAATCCCAATAATTTGTATATCACTATATCCATGAGTTTCCATTTGCATAGAATTTTTTACATTGTTTGCAATATAATAATTTATGATGATTTATTTGGTTTTCATTCAGTACTATTTATTGCTATTAGTTTTATTCCTGATTAAATCTTTAAAGGTTATATATTTATTCACAATTTAGTAACAAAGGGCTTGGTTGATCTGTCCTTAAATTTATTTTTTTTATTTCTAAAAGCAGAATAATGAAAAGTTTGTTTGATAAAGTTTATTTTTGTTTAGTGTTTATAAAACAGGTTATAAAATTATGTTTTTAAAATATTAAAAACAAAAAACAAGATTAATATGCTTTTAGAAGTTTTTCTTTAAGAATGCTGGAGTGAGTTTAGTGAGATAATAAATGTGTGGGAGTTGAAAAAACAGTTTTTCAAATTGTTTAGCTAAATATTTTTTTTCTTCTTTCTAAAAATCTATTTTTAAAAATTGCTTTAAAAAAAAAATTTCTAGCAAAAAAAGCAAAACACAATGAAACATGCTCCAAGGCTTTTTTGTTTTTTAATTGAAGGCTAAACTGCTAAAGTTTGTAGAAGCTATGCGTAGCATGGGTCAAATGTTCTGATTATCCATGACTCCAATGAAATAGCAAAATTAGGGTTTAGGGCTATTAACCTTGGAATAAATTGGCTTGGTTTGGTCAAATTTTGTAATTGGATTGCTTTTGGCTGTTTTTGACTGAGCTTAATGACATATTGTGTGATCCAGATCTTACCTAGTAGGATCAGGCTTGGTGGTTGTTGACTGTTTGTGGTTATAATTAACCAAACTAATTTTGCACAATTTAAATTGAATCACTATTCACTACACACTGTTGTCCAAGACCTGAGTTTCTATTTAACACTATTTTGAAACCTAAAAAAGTGACTCTTGTGTTTGATAACAATTTCTACAACCTAATATATGTTGTCAGGATGCTGAATTAAGTACATTGACTAACTTGAGAAAAGAAAATTTAATGGAATACTTAGTGTTTGATTCCATGCCAAAGAATTATGGTCTGTTTTTATTATGATGAAAAAGTTATACACCTAAGCTGCAGAACCAAATAGAATATCTAAATATTTGTTTTTATGGCTTCTTTATATATGAGGTGTTGGTGAATTTTCCATTTACTTATATACAATGATTTCTTTTTGTCAGATTCGAAATAATCCTGAACTTGCTAAAGGTGCTGCAAAAGCTGTATATGAGCTCTATGATGTTGTCACTCATGACTTGGTATCCTCAGATTTGAGGTATATGATTGCACAAGTGCAATTTCCTTCCCTTTGGATAGAATAGTAATTTTTTGCGCAGATTCCTGTACTCATATTTTAATTTCCCAGGGAGAATCTTGATACATGGAACCTTTTGGCTAGAGCTAGGGATGAAGGACGCCTTTTTTCTAGGATAGTATGGCCTAATGATCCTGAAATTGTAAGTGCCTTGTATTTGCATACATCATCTGTGTTTTTCTGTTTAAATATATCAAAGTAATTTTTAAGGTTTTTTGTAGAAAGAGCTCGTGAAACGGTTGCATCTTCTTCTCACTGTAAAGGATTCTGCTGCTAATGTTCCAAAAAATCTTGAAGCCAGGAGAAGATTAGAGTTTTTCACAAATTCATTATTTATGGACATGCCTTCAGCAAAGCCTGTTAGTGAAATGTTGCCGTTCAGGTATGTGCATGTGTATGCATATAGTTTGCAGTGGACTTTTCTTTTTACCCTCCATATTAATTTTTTCTTTTTGTTTTTGTTTGTAATAGTGTTTTCACTCCATACTATAGTGAAACTGTGCTTTATAGTACTTCTGAATTGCAAAAGGAGAATGAAGATGGAATATCAATTCTTTTCTATCTTCAAAAGATATTTCCAGGTAATGTGAATTCTTCCTTAGATGATCCCCCTTCACTGAGAATAAACACATCAATGTTCAGAACTCTTATTAGGTTCACTGTTCTCTCCATGTTATCATTCTTTACTTGAAAAATTTATTCGTATTTCGTTATGCCTGTGAATTTCAACACTTAATTACTCTGTTGTGTTTATCAGTCACAACCAGTTGGAAAGGTTGGAAAAACAAAAGGGAAAAAGGAATTTTATCTTGTAATTTGTCTATCAACAAGCAACGATACTAAATTAAGCTGTTTGGAGATTGGAGAAGTAATTTTTTGTTTTCTTGAACCATGTCATTTTGGAATGAGCTGGAACTATTTTCTATTGCAGATGAATGGGAAAATTTTCTTGAAAGAATAGGTCGAGGAGCATCCACTGGGGATGTAGAGCTTCAAAGAAGTTCCAGTGACTCTTTGGAACTTCGTTTTTGGGTTTCTTACCGAGGGCAGACTCTAGCGCGAACAGGTTACAAATGCTCAGCATATGTCTTGTGTCTTCCTTTCTATTTCCATAAAACATAAGTTGAGGCATATCTACAGTGTTTCCTGTAATCCTGATTTCTGGCTTAAACACTGCCCATGATATTTCTACTCTCTTATTTCTTTGGGTTGGCAGTGCGTGGTATGATGTATTATAGGAGGGCTTTAATGCTGCAAAGCTATCTGGAAAGAAGATCATTGGGAGGTAGTTGCATAAGAACATTCTGCGTTGCACTTTGTGATTTTCTGCTTTCCATTCTAATGAAGCTTGACATTGTTATTTGCTGACATTTGTTGTGTCAATAGTGGACAACTATTCTCAAAACAACTTCATTACAAGTCAAGATTTTGAATCATCACGTGAAGCACGGGCACAGGCAGATTTGAAGTTTACGTATGTTGTATCATGCCAAATCTATGGTCAACAAAAGCAGCGGAAGGCGCCAGAAGCTGCTGACATTGCTTTATTGTTACAGAGGTATCAAATTATGTGCTTATATTCTCTCAAGTGCTGTTGAAGTTTATACTCTAAGAGTATGATGCAATAATCTGTTTGGACATCTGTATGTTATGTAGTTTAATATTTATGGTAGCTTGGTATTGACGGTTTCTGGAATATTTCGTAAAATGTTTGGAAGTGTGCTTCAGATGCACCTCCTGTCAATTAAACTCCTTGAAATTTGAGGGGGTTCTACTTTTCTGTGTGTGTACCTTGTGTTTCTTGAAAGCATTGAACTGATGATGTAAATGCTGTTCTAATTGGGAAGGATGTTACTGAATGTCATCTCATTAGAAGCATTTTGGGTCACAAATTTTATAGTGATATAAACTGTCTTATCACTGAAATTTATAAGCATTGGTCATTTTAGTCCTTGATTTTGTGTGACGTGACTCGCTTTAGTCCTTTTTGGTGCCAAGCAATAGAAAATGAAGTGGTAAAAGGGCTAAAATGAACAATTAAAATCAAATACTAAAGTGAAGATTTTGTAAAGTTAGGGATTAGAGTGACCAATGCTTACTATTTGAACTACTAGAATGGGGATTCACTCAACTTTATTTTGCAGTTGTGTATCAACAGTAGAGAATTTCGTGTTTGCTATTTCGCTGTGTTTTTTTAATGCTATCCATTATGTAACATTAAGATATTTTCTTTATTTTCAGGAATGAAGCACTCCGAGTTGCTTTCATTCATGTTGATGACAGTACAACTGATGCAAACACACCACGAGTGTTCTATTCAAAGCTTGTCAAAGCTGATATAAATGGAAAAGATCAGGTGGAGAAAAGCTTCTAATGATGTCAATTTCTGCTCATCAGATAGTCTCAACGTTTTTGGAAGTTCTTAAGCATATTCTTTAACATACACTTGCTTGTGGCATTTAATTGCTCATTTTGTTTTTTTCATGTCTAAGATTGCTATGGATACTTGTACTTAAAATATTTGACTTTATCCAAGTGGCTTAAAATATTTTACTTTATCCCATTCCACTTGCTTAAACATCGCTACATTTATGGCTTGATGTGATAAGTTCTTGTATGTTGTTTTAGTCCGCAATGGTGGGCTGTGTTGAAGAACCAAGAAGCCTTGGACTGTGTTGGCAATACTTTTGAATATTTATGTTTACTGCCATTTAATGTAGTGTTTTTTAGTAATTTGTTGTAAATGGAAAGAGCCATGCATAATACTAATTTTCAATGTTAAACCCAGTTCTTCAACCATTAGGCTGTCTAGAAGCTTTAGGTGGGACGAGTGAGTGTCTGTGCCTATGGTTATTGGTTAACCATTTCTCTTGTTTTTAGAACATCATTAATCATTTTCCAGAACTTGATTTACCATTTTATCAGAGTTTTATATATATATATATATATATATATATATATAGATGTTTTTTTTATCGTATCTTTTTGTCCTTCTATTAAATATATTATTGTGCCTTAGAGGAATTCCTGTATGTCCTTAAGGTCACTCGTCCCCTTTTGTTCCTGAGTAGGAGATACTGTTTCAGTAATTTTCATCAACAAATTTTTTTTCTTTGAAAGGATGGCTTAAAGAATAAAATGTTTGTAATGTGACAATATATTGTTAGTTGGCTTACCTTGTTCTCAGAATTTGGTAACTCTGCCCAATATTCTGGTCTCAATTATATAAGCAGTTTATTCTTTTTTACTTGATATTAGCTTATGCGTGGCAAATAATTTGTAAATTCCTGAATTCTTAGTATCTTATATATTTTCATTGTCATCTTCCTTTTTTGGGGGGATTGAATGCTTTGTCTATCATTTTTAAAAGTAGAAATCTCCATGCTAGTTTGGGACATCATATTCCTGCTTCGAGGATTAAGAAGTTATTCAACTTTACTTGATGAAATAGTAGTTTTTTTTTTCTTCCTGTTTTATCTTTTGTTTATTTTTCCCTGATGGTTTTTTATTTGAATCTTGTACATAGGAAATATATTCTATTAAACTTCCTGGAGATCCTAAGCTTGGGGAAGGAAAGCCTGAAAACCAAAACCATGCTATTATTTTCACACGTGGTGATGCTGTTCAAACTATTGACATGAATCAGGTGAAGACATGTCTCAAATTGTAATTTTTTTCTCTTTCCTGTTTGTTATACTTTTGGTTTTACATTAAGCTACAATGGAAAAATTAAAAGGAATGATAAGGAGAGTTCTAATTTTTTGGCTTGTCATGTTAAAGTATGTTAGAAATCTGTTTTTGCTGTGGGCCTTCTCTTTTCATCTGAATTTTCATGTCACATTATGCTTATTTAGATAAGAGAAGCTTCCACCTTTAATTACTATAGTTTAATTGGCTATACAAAATCTGGGTATGTTTTTTCATTTGGTGGCTCTGAATTTGATGCACTCTCTCGCTAAGATGATTGAAAGTTTAAAATGTACTTTTTTTAATCTAGTATTTGTGCACATCTGAGTTCTCCGAACTTATATCTAATTGATGGGTATGCTATAAGTCTATAACTATTGAGTTTTATGCTAAGCGCCTGTTTGTAGCATGTGTTTCATCATTGTTAATTTCTAGATATGAGAGGGACATGATTACATTGCAGTCATCCTATGCAGTTAATTCTTATTCTGTTGTACTTCTCCCAATTCCTCGAGTTTTGCTTTTACATGCAGTGATTGTTTGGCTAGCTTTTCTCTTAAGTTCCCTATTGGAGGTGTTAGGAACTAAAGATGTTTACTAATTCAGTGTGTCTGTGAGTGAGCAAAGAAAATTTATATAAATTGACCTGATATAATTTTGTTCAACAGGACAATTATCTCGAGGAGGCAATGAAAATGAGAAATCTTCTGGAGGAGTTCAATGCAAATCATGGCCTTCGCCCTCCAAGCATTCTTGGAGTTAGGGAACATGTTTTTACCGGAAGGTTTGGCATGAACCTATTAAAATTTTGATAAACAAATTGGTAAAGTTGAGCTTTTGATCCCCCACTGTCTTGCTTACATATTGCATGCTTGATACTGCTGCAGTGTCTCATCCTTGGCTTGGTTCATGTCAAATCAAGAAACTAGCTTTGTAACTTTGGCCCAACGAGTTCTAGCAAATCCTCTCAAGTAAGTTACTTTTGATTGTCAATAGAATTGATTGTCAAAATTTCTAATCATTTAAAACTGGAAAATTCATAGCCTAATAGAGATTTGCTCCAGTTCACACAGAAACTAGACGGTCCAGTTCCGTTTTCACTTAAAAACAGTGTCCCACACCTGCTCTTCTTCCAGCCCCTCTCCCACGTTCCCACCCAGCCCCCCGCCCCCTCCCTCTCTCCCCCCTCACTTGCTTTTAATGTGTTTGATTTGTAATTTGTATTTCAGAGTTCCAATTTATGTGTTGTGGTTCTAGTACCAACTTTTGAAGAATTTAATGCAGTAGAAATAATATATGTAATGACACTTCAAATCATAGCTAATAAAAAAGACTTGAAGCTTTAGCTGAGTGATTTCAAAAGTATTCTATAACTGTCTAGAAATTGATTGAAAATATTTATAGATGAACAAGAGAAGAGAAAAAACAGTTTGGTATGTATGCCAAATATGCACGGGCACACACAAAGGTCCTCCAGTCCCTGTGCTTGTATCATGTGGACTGCTTGAAAATATTTACTCTTGCCATTATAAATTGCTGATGACCCTAAATTCCTAATCATCCTACCCCTCCACAAATAATCTGATGTAAAAATGGACACTGAGCTTTCTGAATTGCAAATCATTAGATATTTTCCTTCTCCTAAAGTTTTTAAATTGGATCACGGATATGTCCTCCAACTTAAAGCTATGGTTTGCATTTTCATTCTCAAATTTTATTTGTTATCTTTTGGTTTTGCTCTCAATAATCAATATCCACCGCAAATTCAGCATATATGGCTAAGCTTTTTACTGCTAAGATTATTCTGTTCTTGTTAGATGATATTAGGATTATTAGTCTTATTAGTAATGGGCTTGGGCTTGTACTCGTAGTATTATCACTTGACCTAATTAGTGTTATATATATATGCATTAGGGTATATCTTACTATCAATATATTTATACATTGTTAGCCAATATTCTATTAAAGTATACATGTGTTTACAGGTGTAGAGCACCTGATATTAGCCTTGTATAGCTATGTTTTCTGTTAGGGGTTTGTTCAGGTAGTTTCTGTTTTCACATTTCCCTTGCTGTACAGCTGGCAATCAGTTTAAGTATCTGACATCACTCTATGTAAGGGTCCTGTATCTTCTCCTTGATTAATAACCATGATCACTCAGTTTCGTAAATTCTCTCTATACTTGGAAATCTAATATGGTATACAGATCTTGAGGTTATTGGAGAATATGGCCAATGCCAATCCTCTGCTTTCTCCTCCACCACCATCACCAATACATGCAAAACCACTTCAAGGCCATCCTCCCTCTCCCAATGGCAATCGCATACCATCATAAACCCTATGAGTCCATCAACCTGTGTTCTCCCAAATCCCAATGCAATTACCATAAACCATTTAAAGCCATATCCATTGGATTCATTTAACCACCCTTTCCACTATCTTTGGACCTAAACAAGTATGATTTGGTGGGGTATAATGAAGTCCAGTTGGGGCAGTTAAATTGTTTGGTGTCACGATGCCAGCCCTAACAATAAAAAAGCATAGGTGGCATTAATGCATGGATACAGTGTGGCATTTCATTTATCCTTGAAACTCTCAAATGCCAATATCTTCTTTTTCAATTTTATATTCTATCAAACAATGCTTATTAGGCCTTTTGTATTAATTCAGCCCGTTGTATCTTATAGACATTGCTCAAATTTTTTGGTTGGGAATAAATCTTGCAGAGTTCGTATGCACTATGGACACCCAGATGTATTTGACAGAATATTTCACATTACTAGAGGAGGCATTAGTAAGGCATCACGTGTTATTAATATTAGTGAAGATATATATGCTGGTAAGAATGATATCTGTAATCCATGTTCATTTGTGATTACCCTCAATTTTCTAGCTTAAGATATGTCATGTCCTTTATTTCTGATGTGACATTGTGATTTAATATTACAGAAAAAACCGGACAGTTTCTTGAGTCATTCATATTAATGTTTATAATCTGTTTGTGAACTTGCCTATGATAATGATACCTTTCTTATCATGGATGGATATCCTGTGTTTTCATAACAGTATTGTCATTTGTTACCCACAGTGATGATATTCTACTTTTAACTCTTTTCTCTTACCACAGGTTTCAACTCTACATTGCGCCTTGGAAATATCACACACCATGAATACATTCAGGTCAAATATCACACACCATGCTTTCTGGTTTCAGCTCCATGTAACTCTTTCTTTCTCATTTGTTAATTGTGGCTTCCATCTTTAGGTTGGGAAGGGTAGGGATGTTGGGTTAAACCAGATTGCCCTCTTTGAAGGGAAAGTGGCAGGTGGTAATGGAGAACAAGTGCTTAGTAGGGATATTTACAGGCTTGGACAACTTTTTGATTTCTTCAGAATGCTTTCTTTCTTCTTCACAACTGTTGGTTATTATGTCTGCACCATGGTATAGCTCACAGGCTCTCAATTTTTCCCTAGAAATGGGGTGACATTGACTTGTCTTGGATGTCTGATTAATTTCTATCCTATTTTTCTATTGCAGATGACAGTCCTTACGGTGTATATATTCTTATATGGGAGAGCGTACCTGGTAAACTGATTAGACTTGTTCAGTTGTCTTTCTGTCTTTCACCACTTTTCTCCTAGACTCTTAGTAGACTCTTTTGCTATGTTTTATTCATGTTTCTTTTTTAAGGATATAAATAATATTCTCCAGGTTATTTGTAATTATTTTTCTTTCCCTTGTAAACGTCCTCGTGTTTTTACATCAATAAGTTGACAATCTTGTGCCTTGTTTGGACAGGAAATGAGAGAAAGTAAAAAAAAAAAAAGAAGTGTAGAAATAAAAAGGAAAAATAGTAAAAAATGTGTTTTTTTTAAATAGATAGAAATAAAAGGGAAAGGAGTGGAGAATTTTCTCTCTGCATGTTTGGAGGAGTGGAAGAGAGTAGAAATAAATAAATAAATTGTATGAAATAGTTTTTTACTATATTTTTATTTATCTGTTCTGAGAGAGAAGAGATCCATTCTTATTATTTGTTCATGTAGAAGTTTAAAGCAATATTAATTGTTATTTTTTCATTAATATGATTTTGCCCATATAAAAATTCAAAGTATAATAAATAAAGCATTTACACTATTTGAGTAGTCCAAAGTTTAAAGAGAGAGAGCGTATTACCACAATAAGTAAAGGGTCATGAAGTCTACCAATTAGTTTTAACAAAATGATATGATTCCTTTGCTTGTGAAAAACTAAATAAAAAACAAAAACCAACCTCTCCCTCCCACTTTCACACGTACAAAGGGGTGAAGTTTTTTCTGTCGATCCCACCAAAAAATTTCCTTCCAATTTATCTTCCCAAATAAACAGTGCAATTTTGGTATTTTCATCCTAACTCTCTCCCTTTTGTTATTCCCACTTTTACAAACACAGTTATTGTTGTGAAGGTAATGTCGTCAACTTTTATGATGTGTACATGACAAATCCTTTGAGCATGCGAAGTTGAATTTTTTTCCCTGGAATAACTTACAATGTAGCTTGAGTTACTGGATTCAAACATTTTGGTGATTATTTGGCCTACTGTAATATAATAAGATATTACTGTGGAACAGCCATTACTGTTATGATGAAGATTAACTTATATGTATTTTGTATATGGAAGTTGCAATTATGGTAAAATCCTTATGTATGGATTGTATTGGATTAATGTCCAAAACTTCTAGGTTGTTGAATTTGAATTCAATTGAAAGCTCGTACAAAGTTCCATGCTAGATTACTTGGTATTTTGGTTTCATCCTTGATTGTGTAATACACAAATTACTCATAACATGTCTTACTTTAATCATATACTGGCTTGTATATAGGCAACTTAGTTGGCAGATATTGGAACTTCTATGACTTATCATTTAGTCACTTTTTAGTCTGTATGAAACCTAATAGTTAGGTAAACATTTTTGTTTCATTTGAATCTGCATGTTATATCCTCAATTTTGCAGTAAACTCTACTGCACATTCTGTAGAAAAATGATTTTTTTTTTAAATTTACTGAAGATCTAATCTCTGGCTTAATCTATCCTTTTGGCTTATTTAAAAACTGATTTTTCTCCTTGATGCTGCTTCCTCTGTCAGGCATTTTCCGGTCTTGATGAATCTGTCTCAGAAGAGGCAAAAATGATGGGTAACACAGCACTTGATGCAGCTTTGAATGCTCAATTTTTGGTCCAGATTGGTGTTTTTACAGCAGTACCAATGATAATGGGTTTTATACTTGAATTAGGATTGCTGAAGGTTAGTCCATTTTGTTAGAGAATATTAAAAATATGTTTAGATTATGATAGAATATCTTTCTTGATTTTTTAATGTAATTTGTATAAGTATTATTGTAAGTGGGTGTTGGAGTATTTGAAAATATCTTATTTATTATAATCCCCTAGTATTGATTACCATATTTCCTTCTCATGATCATTCCTATATAATTAGGATTATGATTAGTATAAAAAGTATAAAACTACTACTGCTCTAGATTTTCAGAATGACATATCAACACATGGTAATACATCATATCATTCCAGGTTGATATCAATTTCATAATATAGTCTTTGTTGTCTTTGTCTACACCTTAAACTTTATTACTTCAACATGGTACCAAGAAGTATCTAGTCTTAATTTTAGAGCCATTTGCCGATGTCTATTCTTACAAACTTCACACTCCATATGTCTCATCTTGGGTGTTGTTAGGATCTCCTACATGGTTAAGAATTTGACCAAAATACTTATAAACTTTGGGCCCTCTTATCTTGAACTACCTTTCAGGGTTTAATTAGGCTTTTAGCTTATTTCTATTAGTGGGGACGGGCTTGTACTTACTAGTACACAACAACAAGCAAGCCTTATCCCACTAGGTGAGATTTTATTATACTAGTAATACTAATACATGACTTAATTAGTAATGTATGAGTATTGGGTAATTGTTACATCTACCATAATATATTTTCAGTTTTTTACTTTAAGCTGTCTTTCTTCCTTTTCCTTCTTCCCTATTCTTGAACCTACAATTCTTTAACTCATGATTGTGAAGTCTTCTTCATAAAATATCAACCTATATTTCCTCTTCATTTATGGCCTAATTATTGTCTGGCTCATGAAAATGTTTGCAGGCTGTTTTCAGTTTCATCACCATGCAACTACAGTTGTGTTCTGTCTTCTTCACGTTCTCATTGGGAACTAGAACTCATTATTTTGGGCGTACTATTCTCCATGGGGGTGCAAAAGTAAATTTCTTGTAATTTCTTTGTGTGTGTGTGTGTGGAAAATTCTATTTAGATATTGCAGAGTTACTTAGATATGTGTTTGACGTTTTTACCATAGTATCGAGCAACTGGTAGAGGCTTTGTTGTCCGTCACATAAAATTTGCTGAAAATTACAGACTATATTCAAGGAGCCACTTTGTCAAAGCGTGAGTAATATTTTTTACTTGTTGATTTATAATTTCTTCTTGTTTTGGTTGAGCTTGAAGCAAACTGCATTACATTGATCTCATTAATTATGTGCAACACCACAGGCTTGAAGTGGCACTACTACTAATAGTTTATATTGCATATGGGTATGCGGAGGGAGGTGCTGTTACGTATGTTTTGCTAACTCTTAGCAGTTGGTTTCTTGTCATTTCTTGGCTTTTTGCTCCTTACATTTTCAATCCCTCTGGTTTCGAGTGGCAAAAGTAAGTTTCCTGCTGTCATTGTTACTTTCATTGATTAAAATGTTATATTTTCATGATAGTAAACACCTATTTAGGTCTTCCAAAAAATATTAATGTTATTTTGGTCCTCCTATGATTAATATTTAAAAAATGTTCCTTCAATGTTAACTTTTGATACTAATTGATGTCAAAAGTGACATTGAATGACCCATCTGATATTAAAAGAAAAATTGAAATTGAAAGACCACTTTGATGACTTTATTGTTGATGGAACAAACTATGACAAATTTGTATACTAAGATGAATAAAGTAGCTGTTATTGATTTTAATTTTGTTGCAGTTTAATTTCTAAGTGGACCGTTTCATGTTTATGGAATGATGATGAAATTATATGACAGGGTGTGAACTAGTGTTTATCTTTCTAATCTGATTTGCTGGTAAACAGGACTGTGGAAGATTTTGATGATTGGACTAGTTGGCTTCTATACAAAGGAGGAGTAGGAGTAAAGGGAGAAAATAGTTGGGAGTCTTGGTGGGACGAGGAACAGGTGAACATTGATTTTTTCACTGGACTTGTTTGTATGATTTTGGGGTCAGAATGTACTACTTCACATTATTATTTTAACCGTTTATGATTAAATCTAGTAGTTAAAGTTTATCCCTCACATTAAAAAGTCTTCTCATTTGATACATTCTCTACATATATAACCGATGTTGTTTGCACATTCAGCATGCTAGAATAGCCTTGCTGCCACTATTAACTACTAATGTCTAATGACTGTTGCTCATTCTGCAGATGCATATCCAAACTTTGAGGGGTCGTATTTTAGAGACAATTTTGAGTGCAAGGTTCTTCTTGTTTCAATATGGTGTTGTGTATAAGCTACATCTTACCGGAAAAGATACATCACTTGCGGTAAACTTTTCAGTCTTTATCTATGGATTACATATTCATCATCTACATAGTCCTAACAATAAAAACATAATATAAAACTTCTGCATTGTTGCTGTACTAATTATGTGTATGTGAAAAGGCTTATAGCTTCTAGCAATATTTCATTAATATAAAGCAAATATTCGACTCTTAGATTCTGATTCTTTTCTATTTTGTAGGTATATGGTTTCTCATGGGTTGTCTTGGTTGGAATTGTTTTGATATTTAAGGTTTGAACATTTCCTGATAATTTAATCTTTTTTATATATTTTCTCATTTTGTGGACAAATTTTTAGTTTATTTTTATCTTTCCCTTTTAAACTTTTTTGCACACCCCTTTCTTAGGATTCTGATATTTCCTCTCTTTGCAGATCTTTACCTACAGCCCAAAGAAATCAGCCGATTTTCAGCTAGTGTTGCGATTTTCACAGGGACTTGCAGCTATAGGCCTTGTTGCAGCAGTGTGTCTTGTTGTTGCCTTTACTCAACTGTCAATAGCAGACCTTTTTGCAAGCATCCTTGCATTTATCCCTACCGGATGGGGAATATTATGTGTGAGTTCTGATTTATTTTTGTATGATATTTTTTGTGATATTTTAGGATCTAATAGATGCCACTGTCTGCATTGAATCAACATGGGATTGTGTCAGACAACCTCTCAGTCCTAACACAGCATGATGTAATTATTGGAAGTTCCCATGGTGCCCTTAGTTTTTTTATGCCCTGTAGCATGGCCTACTGGGTTCTGCCTTGAGATTTATCCACATGCATCCTAAGTCCATAATACTTCCAAACGGTAAGGATTAGTTAGGGTGTGATACAGAGGTTCCATCACGAAGAACCAATAACAGTGTACCATAGAAATTCCAATGGGGAGTACATTTGAAACTTTATAATAAAGTATGGTGCTTTAAGGATGGTTTTATCGCAACTTAAGGTGTAGCTAAGTAGAGAATGAAAATGCTATGGCTAAGTATTTGTTCTTCTTGATATCTGAAAAAGGACATGTAAGAAAATGCTATTGGATCGTCTAACTGTCTTTTGCCAAAGGTCCGAATAGAATTAGTTTCTGTAAAATGACTAATCATTACTACTTTAATTATTTGAACTTTTGTCATTGCTGGCATTTGACGTTAATTCCCACTCTTAACATTGTTGAGATTTTCTACTCTTTTCAGCTGGCAATTGCATGGAAGAAGATAGTTTGGAGTCTTGGTTTGTGGGACTCTGTACGCGAGTTTGCCAGAATGTATGATGCCGGAATGGGTATGATCATTTTTGCACCAATAGCATTTTTATCTTGGTTTCCATTCATTTCCACTTTCCAGTCTCGCCTTCTCTTTAATCAAGCCTTTAGCCGTGGTCTTGAAATCTCTCTCATCCTTGCTGGAAATAAAGCTAATGTTGAGGCTTAACGTTTTTTGTCATTTAACATTGTATCCCTGCAGGGTTCTTGTATATTTTAGATTTATATTATCTTGTAGCATATCGTGATTTGGTTGTACATTTAATGTAAGAGAAAAAACAGGAAAGACGAGTTTTTTAATCGGTGTGTTAGCTTTGCCATGTTCAGAGGTTCGGTTTCCACCATTATACATTTTGTCTTGATCATCAGTCTTAGGCACTTTACTTACAATGAAATTTGAGGTCAACGCCACTTGAATGCATGTACTCATAACTGAGCGGCCATATCAGAGATTGACTATGGTTTAGCTGTAAAACCAACACAAAGAAAGGGGGAGGGGCTCTTGCCTCTGACTCTGAAAATGCTAATTTGCATGAAATAACATTCGTGAAAACTGTATTAATGACAATCTTTTCAGGAGCTCAGTAGTTCAATACCATTGAGTGATCTGCAAAGCAATGCTTTTCCAATATCCATAGAATTCCAGTCTCCCCGCGTCCAAAATTTCTAAAAAAATGTGCCAAAATAAACTTACATGATTAAATAGAAGTAAATGCAAATATTAAATTGCATTTAGAAAATGTCAACTACAGATTTTAGGGCAAAATTCAAGGAATTAATATTAGTAAAATTTAATTAAAAAATATTATATTGGTAAAAGTTTAATACAATAAATATGTTCTTTTCAATAAATAAAAATATTTTTTATTTGGTTAAAGTGTCTAAGGGATAAGTTCAACAAAACTCTTGTTTTTAAAAATCTAACGAAAATTTTGGAAAAAAAAAAACTAATATACCTACAATTTGCTCTATAGATACTAAAAAAAGGAAGAATAAAGTGGCAAAAATTAATTGCATATTTTCAAAAGCTTAACTTGCGCTTTTCATTAATCAATACTGCCAACGTTTCTTCTTATATTACTTTTGCGGGATTTTTATATTATTTATTCGACGAATAATATATGAAATGTAAGAAAATGAATGAGATAAAAGACATTAAAAAATTACAAGCATGAGTGATGACTCCATTTTTATTGCAAAAATTTATAAATATAAATTTTTTAATGTGTGCATCATAAAATAAAAACTGATACATGATAATTTTTTTTATTAAAAATCACAGAATTTGATACATTAATAAAACTAAATGATATAATTTTTAACTAAAATTTAACATTTATTAATATTTTGTATTGTATATTCTTTAGACTCATTAAAATAACCGGTTAAATATTAGTTTCTTTGTAGACTTATATTTGAAGCCAAGCCAACAAGCATGCAAACCAGGACTAAACTAAGCCAGCCAACAGTGATGACTACTGAATAAATAAGTCGAGATAAAGCATAAAAACCACGGTTTGACACTTCACAATCATTGCAAATGCGGAGATGAAATTTTAATTTTTAAAGTAAAACACTACAAAATCACCTAATTTTTCTATCATAATTTTTACTAATCATTTTAGTTGAACACTTACCCAAATAACCAATTGGTATGATTGCTATTTTGAAGTTTTAATATACACGTAACATAAATTATAAGTAAAATTAGTACATTAGTCCATTAGCTTTCAGTTTTATTTGAATTTAGTTTTTAACTGTCTCATTTTGGTCCTTTAATTTATAAAACTATTTTAAATAGTTTTTTTATGTTTATTTTCTTTCTTCTTGTAAACTTTGACAAAAATATAAATTTTTTAGCAGCTTCATTTTCTCTTCTTTCATCTTCTTCCTCTTACTTCTCAATGACATTTTATTCTCTTTAAACTCTATCTTTTTTTGTTTTATTTATTTTTTACCTTTTTATTCACACTTTCATGACCAGTTTTTCCTCTACCACTCTCTTCCTTTTGAACTCCAACAAAAAAAATTCTCTCCTTCTTTTCGTCCTCTAACCTTTCATTCATGTTTCTATTCTCCTTTTCCTTTTCTTTTCTTCTTTTTCATCCTCTTACCTTTTTCATTTATGTTTCCATGACCTGTTCTCCCTTTGAACTCCTAAAAGAATCTTCTCTTTACTCTTCTTTTTCTTCTTTCTTTTATCTCTCATTTAGGTCCCTACAACCCATCCTCTCCTCCCCTCAAACTTTAACAATTTTTTTTTTCTATTAGATTTTCTGATTGGGCCTTAGAATCATAGGAGAAAAAGTCATCACCACCCTTGCCTCACTCCCCATTTTCTCATACAATCCTAAAACTCAATCTACAAATTCACCAAAAAAGTGAAAAGATTTTGTCAAAATTCAAAGAGAACTAGGAAATGGGATGTGAAGGTGTGAATGAGGATAAAAGGAAGACTAAAAAAAAAAAAAACATTTTTTTTTTTTTTTTTTTAGTTTAGAGTTTGAAGAGACAAAAAAGTATAAATGAAAGGCAAAAGGAGAGAGAGATTTTTTGTTTGGTTAGATTTCCAAAGGAGAAAGAAAGATGTGATGAATACTTAGATGGAAGTTAAAAGGAGGATGAAAGGCAAGAAAATAACAAAAAAAGAAAGAGACAATAAATTTTTTTGTTAAAACATACTTTATTTTTAATAATTCTTAAGGGAGACATTTTTAATAAAAAATGACTTATTTAAAACACTTTACAAGTTAAGTGATTAAAAAAAAAGTTAAAAAAACTAAATCGAAACAAAACAAAGTTAAATGACCAATCTATTAACCTTGCTTAAATTATACTGTCCACATGCTGAAGAATAAAATTAAAAAAAATGAAACATTGAAAACATTCATAATTAATGATTAAAAGTTTGAATTGGGAGCTAAACACTCGTCAATAACAACAAAATCAAGGAGTCAAACAACCTTCCAATGGCTGAGCTTGGTGTTATGCCTTGTAGCCGAGTGGATGAAGCCATAACTTTCAGACTTCAAGAGGCTCGCAGGAGTGTGGGTTTTTGTCAGAGTGGGAGCACAGAGATGGTGAGGGAAAGGGAATCAGAACAGGTTAAATGAAAAGGGGAGGCAAAGTCCCCATTATGGAAAACCAATTTAAATGGTACAAAAATAGGGCCGGAAACGGCTTTTACGCCGTCTGCAAAAACGACGATCTCAAAATCCTGCGAAAGTAGCTTGTGTTTTGCGCCGCTCCAGCTGCAATCGTGAAGTGCTCTACAACAGTGGTGATTGGAGCGGGCAGGGGCCGCTACGCTCCATGAAGGTACTATAGCACTGCTATCGCATGCTATTTAAACCTATGGCACAGTTTTCTCTTGCATTACTCGAAGTTCATAATTCAATAGGCAACCACCATACAAAAACATGAAAATCCACATTCATACCCATCTTACACCAGCCCGACCATAGTCTAATAATAATCCAAGTGAAAGAAAACAAACCAGAAGCAAAAGATAATCTACCAAAGCTTATGTTACTTGTAATAAAACTTCTATTTGGCATATATATATATTGATTGCTATTCTGCAAAGCTTGTGCCTCATTAGGCATAACTAGTGAATTTAAATAAATTTATCAAGTTTGAGAAGAAAATTACAAATTATGGGTGATAAGCATACTCAAAGCCAGAAAATCCTTGAGAGAATGTTTACACAGACTGCTGATTTGCATCACTGGCACCTCCATTTGCACCCATCTCAGCCACTTCAACACTTGCTGAGTTTGTGAAAGAGGATTGTTGATCAAGTCCAGGCATAGATGAGGGTGGTGGGTTTATGGGGTGGTCAAACTTACAAGCTGGTCCAAATTTGCAAATTCCATAACGGCTGTAATGCGTGCAAACATTCTGGTCCTGAATTTCATAACACATTTAATATAGATCAGAGAAACTCGCAAGTCAATTTTGTTGTGTCATGACAAATAAAAAAAAAACCCTGAAGGAATAAGTGTTTCCCAAATCAGAATTAATAATCTCTAGATTGCATAACTGTTAGTTCCATTTTAAAGAATTTAGATTTGCACCACATCACAACTAAAACAGGTTATAACTTGCGAGAAACTTGAACACAAGTACACGAAGGCATGCATATCAACCAAAAAGGGGCTTCTAGATCAGTTTAGTACACACTTAAAAGTATGGTTAAATATCGGGTGGATTTTTTTCATACAAAATCATTGCTATTTCCACCTATCTAAGCTTAAGCAGCACTTAAAAAAATTGTTATGATACAATTATTATGAAACAGAATGCTCTTGTTTCACTCAAACATTATTTGAATGATGTGAACATGGTAAAACCTTTTCTTGTTTGAAACCAACAGCTTTGCATGATGTGAACACATCAAAACCTCTTTTTTGTTCGGAACCAACAGCTTTTGTGTACTAAATTTCTCATGAAATAATTTCTTTCAATATGAAAATAAGAGAAGACTAAACACACACTGTGCAATAAAAGTAAGAATAAGCTATTAAAGCTATGGCATTTTTATTTTAGAAAAATAATTCCCATTCTAATTCTTCCTAGCTCAGGAAAATAAATAAATAAATAATGAAATGAAATTCATTTTTTACAATCTTTGTGCAAGCAAAAATGCAGAATAAAACAACTTACTGGTCTCAATGGTAGACCCTTGTCACTGAGGTTGCATGGAGGTAACCTTGCAATCCGATTCTTGGGATGATGAAATTTACAATTAGATTTAAACTTGCAATCTCCAGTTTTTAAGAAGTAGCTGCATTCAGGTTCACCAGGCCTTTCTGGAAACTCTTCAACTGGCATTTGATTTTGATGGTGCATATAAACGTTTGTTTCCATAGCTGGGTTGTTCATGACATATGTCGAAGGAGGGTGAAGAGTCCTCTCAGATAGATAAACAGGCGCCTGTACAAATCACAAATTGATCAAAATGCTGGGAAAATAATCACAATTTAGGGTTGACAGGAAGAATAGTCAACTCAAAGCAAGCCCCATAAGAATCAAGACAAGCATCAAAATAATGAATAATAAGAAGGCTGAGGATTTATAAAAAACAGGCTGAGAAAATGAGAAAAAGCAGAGGAAAAGGAGAGAAAATAGAGCCTAAAGAAAGAAAGCAATCTATGACTTATAAATTTTAAGTAACTAATGATGGGCATATATATCTCAATCCTTAAAATAACTTATAACTCATTCCACTATTCAGTATTCACTGTACAAATAATACAAACACTGGGAATATATAGACAAGTGTGTAACAGCAAGCTGGTGGCAGGATCCAACATATATTTGCATGAACAGAGAACATAACATGCAACAAAAAATTGGCAGACTAATTTGCCATCATGTACTGGTAACGTAATAGAATGTCCCTAGCTAGAAAGTTATTGGCATTGAATCTATTAATTTACCTGATATCCATTCCATTCAGAATTTTGGGGAGAAACCCCTGGATTAGGTGAAAGTATCATTGGCACCAAAGGAGCAGATTCATTTAATGTTCTAGTAGAAGACCACGAGGGAATAGATGATTGTGATACACCTTGTAATGAAATAGAAGTTCCATTACTATACCCTGAAGGAGAATCACATCCTCCAACAGTTGTAGGATCAGGATGATTAAACTTGCAATTTGCCCCAAACTTACAAGAGCCAGTGCGCATGTAATAGACACACTCTTTCTCTCCCTGTCATGTAAAACAACCCATTAAATTTCAGGGATAAGTATTTCAGACAGTATGTAAAGACAAAAAAATAGTATACACAAACTTTAAGCATATCTTGCTTAGTAAGAAACTCAGGTTATACCACACGAATAGGCAAGCCAAGGAAGTTAAGCTCTACAATTGGAGATGCTGTACACTTTCCTCTTGTGTGGTTAAACTTACAAGCTTTTCCAAACTTGCATCCCCCAGACCTTAGATAATACTGCCATAACATCAGGAAACAACAAAAGAAAGGGTTTGTTATGAGCTTGTAATAAATAGTAACATTTAGTATGACATGCAAAGACATGACTCAAGAAAGAGATTAAACATATACACCATATACAAACATGCTTCATCCCAAATTTAGTAATGAGATAAAATCATTTTTCATCTTAGTAAAGCTAGGCCAGTATGAGCACAGAAAAGAAAACAAGAAAAAACAAAACAACAGAAAACCAAAAAAAGGGAAAAGCTTCACAATGACCAAACATAGACCAGTCCATGGTAGAATTTTCTCTTTTCTTTACCATGATCCATGGTTAATGGACACCACATAGATAGCAGATACCAATGCCTAATCTGAAAATGTATAACAAAAAAAGATCACTTAACTCTCAGCCCCCTGACAACTATTGAGTTCTGTTGCTTCTGCATATTGATCAAGAATTCTAAAACAGAATAATACTTTTTATATGATTATATCACTCACTCAGTCAAAGAGTAGGTGACTGTTTACATTAACTAGTCAAATCCATTCTCCCTTAATGGCACAGGGATTAAATGAGAAATAGCATGAAAAGTACCCAAAATTCAATGCATGACATACAAATAATCAATGACCTAGTGTAACTAGTCACATGCCTGAATAAACCTCCTTGTGTTAACCTTACTCAATCTTCCACAGAAAATACCGTGGGCAGGGAAACTTGCATTTTAATAAATAAATGTGATCAACTGAAACACCCTTAGCAAAACTATTTACGAGAAAGAATGGGCCTAACAGAAAGGATGGATCACTTGGGAAAAATGGATAAATGACCATAGGAAGGAATGTGACAAAAGCAAAGTCTGTTACACAAGAACAGTAAGCAAATTGTGAATGGAGAGAATCATAGGGAAATGATTTTGAATCAGCAGGCAAGGGGAAATTAAAAGGATCATTAGGAGTCTGTTTGGGATAGGCAAGTTCTGAGAGAATATTGGGACTTGGGAGGTCTGGTAGGTTGTCTGGGACCCTTTTGGCTTTTTAATTTCAGTTTTACTTATTTTGCTTTTCCATTTCATGGTATTTCCAGAGGACTACCTCAGTCATCTTTGAAGTTAGTCTCTCATATTAATATGTGAGATATTGATATCTAAAATTCTGAGACCTTAACATCAACTTATAAGACTACGTTAAAAAAACCAGATGATACAATATTAAACCTAATGTTTGCAAACCAATGGGAGTTAAGTCAAGTGGAAAGGGCTAGTCTTCCAGAAAATGGCAAACCATGGCTCAAACCCATCTACAATAGACATTTATATTTAGTGCCAGACAATGCTTTGGGCTAGATTCTCTCCTTTGGAAGAAACCTATGAGAAACCCAAAAGAAAAGAAAAAAAAAAACTAAATTTAACAAAATAATTTTGACAATACCTTGCATTCTGTCTGGCCTGATCTTTCAGCAGGTTCATCTCTTTCCCCCGCATTCTCTTTCATAGCCTTCATTTAGAGTTAAAACATCAAAACTCAGAAGAAGCTTTAAAGAAGTGAACATGGCATAAGATGTTTCCATTTTAACAATGCCCAAGAGATGCAAATTGATGCTCAATCATCATATAGCTCCAACTTAAAGATAATACTTTCTCCTTTCTTTTATACCCTGGCAAAAGTTCTTAAAGAAATCCCACATGGGAAACCTCACCAAAGAGAATTGTTTTATAAAGTTTTGGCAAACTATATGGGAAAAAAGGAAACCCAAAAGACATTTAAAAGCATATCACGAAGCAATTTCTTCAGAAATCACAACTGACTATTGACTACCAGTCATGATGAACAGTTAGTAGCAGTCCTTCAAATCAAACTTACAGTCTTCACTCTTCAACCAAACATTTAATGCAAGCTTACATAATAATTAATTACTAATAGTGTGATATATATATATATATATATATATATATAGAGAGAGAGAGAGAGAGAGAAGGAAGAGACAGTGATACCTGGTTCGTCCTCCTAACGGGATGATTGAACTTGCAATTGAATCCAAATTTACAAGTCCCAGTTTTGAGATAAAATGCACAGTCTTCAGCTTCAGGCCTCAACGGGTACTGTTGTGTTCTACCACTGTTTCTCTCATCCTTGTTCTCCACTCCATCAACATCTCCACCCACCTTATCACTCCCACTCTCATTCACATTCTCAATCCAATTACACCCCTCGTCACCACCATTCCAACCATCATCACCATCACCATCATCATCAAACCCCTGTCCCTTACCATCTTCTGGCTCAGCAACTTCAGTACACAACTGTTCACCCCCAGCTACAAAGTTCGAACCTTTATCATCAGTTTCACCCCCATCCTTCAAATCCAACTTGTTCTGAATCTCCCCCACAAGCGCTTCGTCAACCTGATTAAGGTGATTGAGATCTGGGGCTTGAGGATCGTGATCGTGATCGTGGTGGGAAAGAGGGGAAGAAGGTTCACCCAATTGAGGGTCTTTGGCGGAGGAAGAAACTGATTCGGATTCAAAGGGCTCCATTGTTGTCCCTCCACATTTCAAATTAAAAACCCTAATAATGGGGAAATTGATCGTTGAAACAAATAAGACAGAGAGAGAAAGGAGAAGAAAAAAGGGTCGTAACTTTGATTAGGGAAAATCAGAAAAACGAGAATGAACAAGTGTGTGTGAAATCATAGTGTTGCTCATTTTGTAGGTGAACGGGGATGGTGTGTTTATTTGTACTTTGCAGTCTCTTGTGTTGTATATGGGTGCATGTACCTTCCCATCACACTACGTATTTCAATACGGCCACCATGGGACATTTCACATTTGGTACCAAAATCAAAACTACGCCCATACATTATTTATAATAATTTTTTATTTAAAATATAAAATATTATAAATTTAATATATTAATAACACTAAACATTATATTTTTAATAAAAATTATTTTTTTTATCATGTTTCATTGATTACACATTAAAAAATTTATTTTAAAAAATATTAATCTTAGTTTTGTATATTAAGAATAAGCAATTAAAAGTGACAAGTTTCTACTGAAAGAATTAATTGTTGTCATGAGGATATAATAGTACAGTAAATGTTATATTTTTTAATAAAAACTTATCATTAGGTGTTTAAAATAATTGCAAGAGTTAAAATTTCCAAAATCTTATAAATTTTTATAATTAAGATCAATTTTAATATTTATTTTAATTATATTTAATAATTTAGAATTATTTTTTCTAAATTTTAAAATAAATAAGAACTTAAACTTTTTAATCAATAAAATTTATATCTAGAAAAAGGAATAATCTATCTAGTTTTATATTTAAAATGTGAGTGTTAATTTTATTATTTTAATAAAATATTTTCATTTTATATATACCCAATAAGAATTGTATAACCTTTATTTATATAAACGATTTTGAGTTAAATAATTAGTTTTATTAATTATAGCAAATAATGCAAAAATGTAAAAGGGTAGTACTTTTTTGTTTCACTTGTCTTGCAATATTTGTTGGTGCTATAATGACGCACTTCAATTTAAATCCCATTCACAATCTTCTAACAAACAAGTTTGCATTGGTTTGACTCCACGTAGATTACTTTAAGTTGCTACTTATTATACTAAAAGTCCATTAGAAAAATAGGTTAACTCACCTTGTTTCATTTAAAAAATCAATTAAATTTTCTATCTCAACCTATCTAAGGGTGAGTTGGTGTGGTAATAAGCCAACTCATCTAAAATTAACAAAAAAATTATTAAAAAATATTTTTTATATCAATAAAAATTAATATTTAATTAATAAATAATTATTTTATTTTTTTAAAATTTAAAAATCTGTCTTATCTTGCCACTAGCTCACAATTTAACGAGCAATAATAGAGTGCGCTAGATGAACAAACGAACCCAATGCATTACTGGCTCGCCATTTTTAGTGAGCTAGACGAGCTTACTTGTTAAACCCAACCCAATTTAACTTCCCTACCTGTAGGTATTTTAAGTGAAAATATTTTATGTTTTCAATTTGCTAATTTTTATGATTTCTATTAAAAGCTGTCAAGTTGGTCTTTATGTTTTATTTTACTTACCATATATACGAAAGTTCAAGTAAAAGGAAGTGAAAAGGCTTCATTTTATATAATTTTAAAATTTTTATACAGTAAAATGTAATTCAAGTGAAAGAATGCAAAATGATCCTTCCATCCCTATTTTCAAGCATTTCCTTGCAATATGGTTTGTTCATCTTTTTTGTTCAAGTTGGTCTTTAACGTATGATGCCTTTTTCTTTTTTATTTATTTATCTATTTCGTTTTTTGTTTTTACCTCGTTCCAGTTTCTCTTTCATTGCTTTTTCTCAATTTTTCTCTTACTAACGGTTAAATAAGAACGTTGAAGTTAAGGATCGTGAATGTTTATGGGATTGTATGGAGTTTTTATTTTCTTTGTTTACTATCAATAATCGATTAAGCTACCTAGCATTTTAATTTCATCCATGTTTGATACAATTTTTTCCCCCAAGAAATTATTTGCCATTACTATTGAAAATTGAAGGTTACATGATTTATCTCTCTTTTTTTAAGCATTTTAAAATATATTTAACCTTTTATTGAGATACACCAATATGCCTTCATTATTGTTTTGTGATTCAAGAAGGATTCAAATATTAGAACAACTGATGCAAATTGTAAATTTATTCTTTTTCTTCAAAGTAAGATTAGTGCTCTCAAATTTTAGAATTTTTTTTTCTTTTTTTCAACATTATTTCGTTTCTTAAAGGTATTATCTTATATACTAATTCTACTATTTGAGTATCATCTCATGCATAGTATTTCATTTATTTCTTAAAATGCTTGCAATGGAATAGTATAGAAGAAGTTTCAACGTATTGTTATGCCCTTTCTATTCTCGCTCGTTCACTACAAGAAATTTGATTGTATCATTTTCTATTAGATCAATAAAAATTTTAAATTGAACCTGCTAAGATAAAGAGGTCATTATGTGATCTCCACAACGTTTAACTTATTAAGAGCACAATAAGTGATAGTGTTGTTGTTATAAAGGTTTTAACGTTGTTTTGTGTAATGTTGTTTGATGGTTGTCGAATTGAATAATTATAATGTTTTATAGGGAATATTAGACAATCATCAAAGTAATAAAATGTTTATTAGTTTGGATGTTTTATTTTGGTTTTGAATTATTTGTATCAGTAAGAATACAGATTTTATGAAATTTCTTATTCTTTGAAGTTTAAAGATTCAGAAAACAACTTATTTAATATTAACTACACACTTTGAGAGAAAGTAAGCAACATAAATATCAGTTGTACTATAGTAAATGTATTCAAATGGAAAGAGCTAGAGAAAAAAAAAATGAAAGGCAAAGTAAGCAAGTTTACAAATGTTGGTATAATGAATTTATTCAACTCAGCTAACCCAAACTCATCCAATAAAATAATGAGGTTGAATTTTAAAATTTTGAACCTAAATTAAATTTGAGCTTTTCAGTCTGATTTTATCAAATTTTATGTAAGTAAAGCTTACAAAAATTGAAAGAATCGAGTTTTACCACTTTTAAGTGCTATTTGTGTGAGCTTGATTTGTATCTGAACTCTTTTTAATTAATCTACTAAAGTTTGTTATAAGCCATAGGCCAATACAAATGGGTTGGATAGTTGGCTTTGTCAACTCTAATTTTATTAAAATTTTGAATGTAGACTCAATTTAAGAGGAAGGAAGAGATTAGGCTTTAAGTTTGAGTGACCAATTCTTTTGAAATATAAACAATTTAAACTCATGACCCTTTTGTTTATATATCGTTTAATTGATTGTTAATCCACCAATTTAAGATTTTTGTATTATTCAACATTGTCCTCAAATTCAACTAATTTTGATCAAATTGTGACTTGCATTTTTACGTTTTTTTAGTTTGTACTTGTACTTCAAATTTGAACCTCTACCTTAGGTCTTTTATTTTGTGGTGCAAGCTTGTGCTCCTTTTCTCTTGAACTTATTTTTAAGACCATATACCTATTTTTTTTTTTTAAATTAATTTATATTTTAGTTTGATTTAATCCATTTAAAAAATGAGTTTTTTTTTTTTGCTTTAATGTTTGATCAAACTCTAATACCATAATAAAATTTTGAATATAGGCATGATCCAAGGATAAAAGAGAGATTGAACTCTAAGTTTAATTGAGTTGTAACAGCTTGCCTAGGCAAGGAGTTGCAAGAAAAATAGAGAGCTCTTTAGACTCATTCATGCTCAGGCGAAATGAAAATCATTCAGGCGATGTTGCCTATCGCTCAAGAGAGAATGTTTGGTTAAAATTGAGTAGTTCTACTGTTTGGTTTTCTCGTTCAAGCGAAGAAGGTCTCACTCAAGCAAAAAAATGACTTGCTTAAGTGAGAATTTGCTCGCTTAAGCAAGAATATGTGGATCTAGAAGAGTATTTAAGGAACTTTAACGTTAAAAATTTCATTTTTACTCCTCAAAACAACTTTCCCTCTGTTCTCTCACATTTATTCCATCTAGATCCAAGTGTCTTGGAACTTGGTTCTCCAACTTCATTCCTTTTTCTCAGTTTTCTCTTATCTAAAGTTTTATGCTTTTGTGATGCTCAAAGAAACCTTAACCCTTAAGACGATACCCTCCATTGAGACATTATGTCTCTCCCTTGGATCTCTAAGGCTATGTTTGGGAGTTAGGTTTAGGAGGGGAAGGGAAGGGAGGAGAGAGATTAGTAGGGAATTAATCTTGTTTGGGAGTTGCTTAATTAGGAGGATAAGGTTTTAAGGGTTTTTCTAAATTCTCCAAAAGTTTATTTTTTGAGTTCTCCCATTTTGGGGGTTTTCTCTCTCTCACTCTTTCATATTATTTTACAAATAGGATTTTTTTAACTTTTTTTTTCTTAAATGTTAGTTTTTCAAGTGATAATTTTTTTAAAAAAAAATTTAAAAATAAAAATATTAATTTTAAAATTATTTATATAAGTAAACCCCATAGTCACTCTCCCTTCTCAATATTAAACATCCAAACAAGGGAGGGGTTTAACCTCCTTCTCTCTCCCTTCCCTTCCCCTCCTTCTCCTTTCAAACCCTTCCCTTTCCTCTCCCTCCAAACTCCCAAACAAAGCCTAAAAAAACTTAGTCCAAGAAACTCATTTGCAGGTAAGGAGAGTTGATCTCAAACACTAATTCTTTTTTGGTATTTTGGTTTGAAAACACTAAGTTTTTCTATTAGAACACTAGAATCCTAATGTTTTCTTAAAATCTAAAGTGTAAGAATAGAGAGTTGACATGGAAATCTATGATTATTTTCAAAACTAGCTAAATACAATTTGTAACAAAAGCTCTGAACAAAAATATTTTGAAAAATATTATGATTTTACTAGTAAACATTGTTCAAAGGTAGTTAAGATTTGCATATTTGATATTTTTAGAATAATAGACACATTGTGAATATTGTATGATATCAAACTTTAGGAAAAATGACTTTATTAATACTGAAAAAGTATGTTTATTGAAATTGCACGATTGGTTTGAGTCCGAAGGTATTTGACTTTTGACACATTGTATTGATCTGATATGAAATTCATTGATGATCTTTCTGTGATGGACTGATATAATATGACAAATAGGAATGTTTGTCTTATGACCGATGTATGTTGAAATTAGTGGATTTGAATTATCGAAAAAAAGTGAATAATATGATATGATTGTAAAATTATGAGATATGTGATTATAATAGTGAGTCATAACTATCTAATATGTGTGATTATGATACATGTATTGTAATAAATCTTAAAGGTATATTTATAATAAATATATTGTAATACATGAATTTATATAAATCATAATTCACATATTATGACATGCTGATCGATGAATAGAGATGATATGAGAAATGCTGAAAATAAGTATAGATAGTCACAGAGATACACAGAAGGTGTAGAAGATAGGGGCGATTGCAAAAATTTAGGAGAAATGAGGGTGGTGGATACTTTTCTATGAAATGCGCATAATTAATGAAAATAAAGGAAAAGGACATCACATGCCTTATACTCATTTCTTGACCTAAATCCCTTATCACACTTTTGCTAAAAGGAGCTAGGTTAGTACATGTTGTTTTTGTGTGCAGTAGCTATCCAACAACTATATATGTTATGAAGTCCTCAAGGGATCCTAGGGGTAATGTATATGAAAGTGTGATGAATGTAAAGTAGTATAGAAATTGTGTGATTATAATATATGCAATGTAACATATTGATTGATACTGTTATAATATATGTGTTGTAATATATTGACGAGTGTGATTAAGACATATATTGTGACATATTAATTGATGTAATATAATACATGTATTATGATATACAGATCGGTGCAGATATGTGATTGACTTACTATATGTGCTCTGCTATGATAATTGTTGGTTTGATCTTTGTGTTATTAGTAATGAGTATATATTAAAAGGTGTTAGATAATAATTTTAGTTTCATTTAAAGTATTTTATCAAATAAGAGATTTAGTGGGGTAAAAAAATACTCATCATTACTAATATTTTTTGGATAATGAAAATGAAGAGATAAAGATGGTTAATTCATTCTACAATTATAATCCAGTGACCTTGTGAGAGAATATTGCTATGTAGTATTTGAATTAATTGAAGTGTGTAATATTTTATTAAGTTTTCATTTTCAGTTAATAAAGTTATCTAATTATTTCATATTAAACTTATAATTTATATCATTTTGATAAATTTTGTTGCAAACATTGATTTAAAACGTTTGTAATATTAATAGTAAATTATTTTAATTTTAATTTGCATTCAAATTCTAGATAGAAAATTATTATGCAAAAAACAATGTTACTTATGTCTTAAGTCTATATATACATAATGTAAATTAAATAAATTATTGGAATAGAAATCTTATTTTTTGCTTTACCTGATGAATTGAAAATCCTGAAAACTATTTTATTTTCAAGCTTTGGATATTTTTGAGTTTTCATGAATATAATAATAGGAGTATAAGTTTTACAAATTTTCAATTTTAAGTTAAACATATAATAATAAATTCATAAACTTTTTATTTCTAATTGTATTTTATCATTTATATTAAATAAAAAATAAGAATGTTACAACTTATTTGATCAAAATACCTTAGGTGATTTAAACTTATGATCTGACTTATATACTCTTTAGTTGGTTCCTATTCTATTAAGCAAATACTTTTATTCTCTAAAATTTAAATTGTTATTTTACTTTTTAATGTAATTTAAACTTTGTTATAGATAACTTTACAAATAAAAAAAAATGAATAACATTGTGGGCAAACAAAATAGTACATAAAAGTTTGATAAACTAGTTTTATATTTAATGGATCAATTTTAATTTTCAATATTTTGTATTTTTTAATAAATTATATGTTTAATGATTTATTTCTAAATATTAAGTGCATTGTATTTACTTTGTTTTCTATTAGTTAAGTTTACTTACATGACTATACACTTTTATTTATATCATTTTACTCATTTACTTAATTTTATTTTTAATATTGTTATAGAAAAGATGTCTTAAATTTGTTATCTCTTTCCTCTCTATTTTTATATATTTTTAAAAATATATTAAACATTAAAAAATTTATATTAAATTATTTTTGCATAATTTTAAAATTAAAAATATATTAAATTATTTATATATTTTTTATAATTAATAATAAATAACTTATATAGAGTAAAAAATTAAAATTTAATTTAGTAAATATAAACAAAAGAGTAATTTTTATCATTTTTTACATATTTATGTGATCTTTCTTTTTATCAAATCTATATCAAAACATTAAATATAATAAAAGCTTATCTTACTCTTTTCATATCTATTCTTATCTAAACCTCTTATTCTAATTATCTGATTCTATTCTAATCACCAAAACAACCCTTATTTTACAATATCTCTAGATAATGAAATTATTTATGAAATATAGAGTATTAAAAAAAAAACTTGATATGATAGTTAAATAATTGATGACCATGTTTCTAGATTTTTTTTTAACAAAAGAACATATATAGATATAGATACATTTTTTTTCTTTGTAATTTTTTAAATATATTTTAAAAATACCCTACTAAGCAAAGCTTCTTTTTCAAATTGTATTTAATCTTTTTTTAAATGTACAATGCTTTTTTCTAAAAATAACTTTTTTTTTATTCAACTAGGTCTAAATAATTTGTTACATTTTTTTTAATTTCTGAAGAAATCTCTTATACTTGATGATCGGTAACTTTATCTTTAAACTTTAGACTTATTAAATAAATTGATTCATAAAATAATCTTTGAAAAGATAGTTTAGAAGATCCATTAAATAATTCTTTAACAAACATTTAGACGTGTCTCTTTAAAATAATTTTTCTTAAACATAACAAATATTTTATTTTTTTTAAGTTTATATTACCATCAAAATTTTGAAGATCAACATTCTTCATACTATATTAATTCTGACACTTGTAAAAAATTATATTCTAATTTCACAACTATCTCAATTATATGAAATATTAAAAAAAGTATTTTTATACTATTTCACCAAGTTATTTGGTGAAAATGAATAGTACAAAAAGTAGTCCTCCTCTTAAAATTTATCAAGTTGTTCCAAAGAGCTACCATGCTTGCCATATAACATACATAATGCTTTATGACACAATAAGCAAGAATTTAAGAAAACGTTATCAAATATTGTTCTTTTATTTTAACAGTGACAAACTTGAAAATGTGAAGATTCATTAATAACATCATCATAAATAATTTAAACTTATTTCTTTGTTTAATTATTTTTGCATTGGCAATCTTGTAATTATAAAAGTTAACAATGAGAATTTTTTTGAGTAATAATTTTATTAACCTCTGCCATATTAGGTAATTTTAAACATTTAACAATAGTATTTTTTTATAAAACAAGAATAACATTATTATACTTTATTTTTTTAATGTAAAAAAAAATTCTTTTTTAAATAAAAGCTTTCCCACTTTCAGTGGTTTAACCTCCACCAGAATGTTTGAAGTTAATACTTTTTCTTTAAATCATTCAAACCGAAAAAATAAAAAAACAATCAAGTATCACAAATCTTAACATACAAGATATTTGGAAAATCTGTCCAGTCGCCATCCATTATTGTTTTCAAAATTGTTTTTAGTTGAAATCTATATTAGAACTATCTTAGAGAACAGAAAAAGCAAAAACGCATTCAAACCGCCTTTGTACATTTAAATTGATGATTTCACAACATAGTAAAACCTTATCACCAAAAAATGACCCCTCATTAGAATCTATGAAAACACAACCTCAGCAGGTAGATAATAGCAGTATGGAAGAATGAGACAGTAATTGGTTTGTAGGATGTCTATTTCTTAGTGCATGACTTCCGTACCAAGCAGTTGAGATCGGCACTGCAATTAAATAATCACGATTGATAAAACATAAAGTTGGAACAACATTGGCATGTGATATGAATTGGATGAGAATCATGTTTCCAGATCCAAGCAATTGCTTTAATTGTAATGAACAAATGGGTTGAAGACCCTATGCAAACAGAATTAATAGTAACTACAAATGGCAATTGCAAGGATATCCTAAACTGTTACTAAAAAAGCCTAGACCTAACCCGGTCAATTGAGCAATGGATTCATAAATTCATAAAAAGCCATGTTAGGTAACAATTAAACATCTATTCCACTTGCTATTGACGACTCTTCTTTGCTGAATGACCAGTCTTTCGCTTATGACGACTGAAATCAGACACAAATCTGAATGTTTGACCACAACCTGGCTCAGCACATACATAAGGCCGTGCACCAGTGTGGACTCGAATGTGCTCTGTACGAGCCCATGCCCACTTGAAAGTCATTTTGCACCCCTTCCAAGGGCACTTCAAGGGACGGTCATCCTCATGAACCCGGCGGTGCTGCACTAGATACTTGTGTGAGAAAAACTTCTTCCCACACCCTTTAACAGGACAGATATTTCTCTTATGATGCACCAGCTCCTGTTTTGACCCAAAACTCATAGTGCACCCCTCAATGTCACACTGGTATTCTGCTTCCTCATCCTTCACTTTGGCATGCCCAGCTGAAACCTTTGCAGCAGCTGTGGCATTCTTCACCCTTTTCCTTTTGGTTTGCTTGTCTTTTACTTTTCCTTCAGACTCCTGAGCTTTTGCTGATCTCTTCCTAAGGCGTGTGCTAGGTCCACCTTCCTCCTCCTCTTCCATATATAAACTAAATTCTCTGGAGTTACTAGATTGCTTGTTCTGCAAATGAGAAGGCTGTTTTATTTGCTGAGGAGCCTTTGATTTCATAAGCACCCGAGCCCCCCGCCGAGATGTCCGGTTTTTCACTTGGATGGATTTAGCTTGTTTCATCTGTTGAAGTGTCTTTGCTTTGGATTGTTTACTTCGAAGAGCTCTCATTGGCGGCTGATGAGAATCATCTTCCATTTCATCATCTGAATTTATATCATCTTCGTCCATGCATTTAGCTTGCCTCCTTTTAGGAGTTCTACGCAGCAGATGAGAATTATTGTCAGCTGAGTCATCCATAACTTCTTCATTAATGTGTTTGTTTTGCCTGCTCTTGGAAAATTTTCTCTGCTGCTTCTGAAAATGATCCAACAATTGGTCATCAGAAATCACATTTTTAACTTCTCTGTCAATGCCTTTATATTGTCTTTTCCCAGAAAAACTGGTTTGCTGCCTCTGACAGTTATCTTCTGATTGGTCATCAGACATTTCATCTTCCCCTGCTACACATTTCGCCTGCTTGCCTTTAGGAGCCCTTCTTTGATATTTCCGATAATAGCCCTCCAGTTGGTCATCTGATACAATATCCTCTTCAGCAAGGTATTTGGCTTGTCTGCTTTTAGGATTCCTTTGTTGCTGCTTCTGCATTTTCAGCTCCAGTTGGTCATCAGATATCATTACATCTTTTCCAGCTAGATATTTGTCATGCCTGCTTTTAGGAATTTTCCTTTTCCCCTTTTGAGAAAGATTCTCCATTTGGTCATCAGAAATTATATCTTCTTGACCAATGTTTTTGGCATGCTTGCCTTTAGAAGTCTTCCTACGCAGCTGAAGAGAACCAACACCCAAAGAATCCTCTGAAATTGCATCTCTGTCTGTGTCTTCAACTTGCTTGCGGCTAAGTTCTCCCATCTGCTGCCAGTCAGAATCATAGTTCACTGTATCATTTGAAACTACATCATTGTCAATAAATTTAGTTTTTCCAACAATATCATTTCTCCAATGCTGCATATGATCATTATCATTAAGTGAATCATAAGAAGCTGCATCACTTTCACTGCACTTTGTTTGCTTCCTTATAGGTTTTCTACGATGATGTGGAGGAGCATAACCCACTTCCAAAGCAGCACGATCTCTCTCAACACACCTGCTTTTCTTACTTCTAAGAATCCTCCTTGGCTGAGAGTTGGGTTTATCTTCAGTGGAATTATCTGAAGCTATATTTTTCTTGGCAAGACTTCCTTTCCTGGTCCGTGCACTTTCCCCTGTTATTTTCCTTTTCCTACCAGATTTTCTGCTAGTAGTTTCACTTTTGGGGTTACTTTCTGGTCTTTCAATTTTCTCATCAGGTAATATCCATCCATGTAATCTTTTCTCATCCTCAAAATCATCAGAATCTTTTTTTGCTAAAAGGGGATGAATCTGATTGGACATCCAAACTTTACCACACCATTTCCCAGCAACTACCTTTTTCTGCTTGCTGGACCTTCTCTGATAGACCTTTGGTTCAATGGGTGAGCTTGTTGGAGAGCTACGACCAAATGCATAGTATATTACAGAATTGTAAGGCATCTGCTTACTATAAAGAGGAGAGCGGCTAAGATTTGCACTATAAAAGAGATTGATTCCTAGCTTTACAGCCCAGTCCCCATTTCCAGGAATAGCTTCCTCACTATCCAGAGCTGACTGGATCCTCTCCTCATCCTCCTTGGTGGCATGCCTGTATGCAATATTCTTCCATGTGTAATCAATCCCCAAATCTTCTCCCACCAATTTTGCCTCAGCCTCTATTTTTGGATAATCTATAGAAATATATAAAACAAATAATGAATGATTTGCAAGGAGGAAAACCTGTAACAGTAACTACAATATTTTTCAATTAATAACAATGAGGTTAATCAATAATCATAATCTTACGCGAGATGCAGAAAATGAAGATAATCGGTCAGTAAAAATGAGTTATACACCAACCATCATCAATCTATGACATCTACATGAAAAATACTTATTCAAATAAAAAAAAACGTTAGTTTAGATATCCTAGCCTATGAATGAATATTGTCATAACTTGTCATATGACATACATATAACCCATCTATGACTTCCAAAAACTATATAAATTAAAAAAAATAAACAAACCAAAAATCAGATCCATGATTGTTTGATGAGGTTTAATTTTGATTCACAAATAATGTAAAAAAAGAAAAATCAGTGAATTGTGGTGCCATAGCCACCTACTTAAAAAGCAGGTAAAAGCTCTCAATAGAAGTGAAAAGTATTGGCTGCTTCAATGATTTAGTATCTTCTTATTTCCAGATAGTGTAAAAAGTCTCACACTGACAATGAGTCAAATTCAAGGCCTTACAGATGTTGGATAACCTTTCCATTAAGGAGGAAAAACAAAAAATAACTTTCTTAATTTGGGACATAAATTAACGTAACTTTCATCACAAGACTCTCATATTTCATAACCACAGTTCCCTAGCTCCTTAAACCAGTTTAAACTCTGAATTTATCAGGTGTTCATTCTCCAAGAAAAACAACAGTGGCATAAAACAAATAAGTAAATTTTTTTCCACAAGAACTTGGGCATGAGACAAACAATGCAGCATAAATTTAATAGTTAATCAATCAACCTACAGACCTGGATGACAAAGCAGCAATATGTGGGCTCCACCTATTGGGCGAAGTTGCAGCTCTGCTTCCACAGCATGCTCTAGACAAAAAATATGCATTCTAGTCGAGTCTTCATCAGATTTTGGTACCAACGAAACATTTTTATTATCAATGGGAACTACAGGGTTGACAGACAATGACCTTTCAGCATCATGAGAATCTTGGGAACAGTTAGAGGTGGAATTAGGCACTGTCCTCGTATTTTTAAATGTAAATCCTGAAGTGACATCATAATCTTGTTTCTTGGAAGAGTGGTCAAAAGACTCATGACTCAAATTACACTCAAATCTGTGATGCATATGATCCTCATAATTGACACTCTTTGAAGGAATATCATCTACCCTATCAAGTGCAGTCATGGGACTAGCATGGAAATCTGGAGTAAGAGAAAGTAATCTTCCTGAATTTGAGTTTATCACATTTGATTCATGACTGTCAACTGCAATATCTGGGTCACCCTGATCTTCCTCAGAGTCAGAATTTCCATATGCTGAAGCCAATAATGCAAGAGCTGTATTGCCTCTCTCTCTTTCAGTACTTAAAGCATCCTGACCAGATTGAACAGGAAAGTCATCAAAACCATCTTGGTCATTTTTTTTCATCCAACCTGCATGATGGAACAAAATGGATAAGTTCTTTTAAGTTTTATCTAAACCCTAACCAAGGAACACAAACAAAGAAATTATATATGGCAAATTAATAAAGCAATGGAGATATAAAAGGCCTTTTAGCAGCTTAGATACCTAAGTTGTGCTTTCATATACACATTATTAAGTCTTTGTATAGGGCATTAGTACATGTTCCTGTTTCCCTGTTATCCCAAATAAAAGCTTATCATAATTAGCTTCACTATTATGCAACTAAAGACTAGTTTATGTCACTGATGGAAGGGGAACTCAGATTCTTCATCCATCAAAAGACTAATAGAGGCAAGAGACACAAATCTAGTCTTCTAGGGTTCAGGATTGTTGAATTTAGGATTTAAATCTAACTCAACCCCAAAAGCTAGCTCATAAGGTGAGGATTACTTTAGCCTTAGTCATATCTATAGCTAAGGATCTACAATAGACTTTGATACAATGTTGAATTGCTTTAAGCGTAACTCAACATCAAAAGTTAGCCTCTAAGGTGAGGATTGTCGTAACCTTTATAAGTTCTTATTTAGCTATATCTATAGTTGATGTGAGACTTCAACAAGGATTTTAATATTACAACTCAAAACAACTTAACCATCTCCTGGTTAACTAAAGTACCACAGGATCCAAAACAACCTTCTAGACCACAAATAATACCAAAAGGACAATAAGAGAAAATTAAAATATGAGTAGATCAATAAGCATGCTTAAGCCCAGAATGCCATTAAATAATTTATCTAGAATCAAGATTTCAGAAAGGAAAGATTTAGAAAGAAAAAAAGCAGACAGCCCCAGTCCATGCCAAAGCACAGACAGGTCATAATCTACAGGAACAACAATTGTGGTTCTGCTCTACAGTAGGAAATTATCATGATAGGCTGGCAATGCAGCTCTTACAAACAGAAAGACAGTGACCAAATAAATTGACATGCTTCCTCAAGATGGGCCCAAAAAATACCAAGGATGTGTAGTCATTATTGATAAGATTTGAAGGAAACCAAAAACAATTTTAGATAAAATACGAAATGAAACATGAAACACTGGAAATAGAACTTATAAAACCTGCCTGTATACGTATTTGGCTCAGGTATAGTTTTGTCTTCATGGGAAAAAGCAAATTTACTACAAGATACTCCAGATCCAACAACCCAATCATTAAAGAAGCTACAATCAGCTGACATAAGATATCTAGCTGCAGGTTCTTTTGGCTGTACAATAGCAACACAGGAAAAGCTTAATATTCCACATGTAACGCATGAAAATAGTCTCTGATCTGACAACCCATCTCCTTGACTAGTTTCTCTGCCAGTGTTTCTTTGAAGTGGCTTAGAACTTGAAGTGCATATGTTACCATTTACATCAAAAGAGGAAATCCTGTTCCTTTCACACAATGTAGTAAACTTGTCTTTCACAGAATAGAATATTTTTTCTTGCTTGATTCCATGACTCCTGTTGAATACCAGATCATCTGAAACAAAACCTTTCGAGGAATTCATTCCCTCAGAATTGCTTACATTGATGGATTGTTGGGATCCAACTCGTAATTTTGAGCAAACAGAAATGTCAACTGAGCTACGAGGAAGAAGTACTACAGCAGATTCTTTCCCAAGTATATGAAGCAAATCATTGCTCTGTAACACATCCTGGACAAAAAGTTCTTTAATAACAGTTTCTCCTTCACCCTTCTTCTTATCTTTAAGACGAGAACTACGAGGTTCAGCATTGATGCTTGTAGGGATTCTGCATGGAAAAACAAAGAATATTTACAAGGAGAATATATTAAAACAGATCTTATGGTCGTCAGCATCACTGTCTGGGTGCCATGATCAAACTATATTGCATGACATTCTGAATAAAGGAAAGCTAAAAAGCAAATGGTCAGTATTGGAAAAATAAATACACATTTATATTAATGACCAGAATGATTTATCCATACATTTTTAAATTGGAGAATACAATTGCATCTTGAAACTTCATTAAGTTAATAAGATATCATTAATAATTGCATCAACCTACTAACAAAAAGAAAACAAAAGATAAGTCTGGTTAAATATCAGCAGTACACTCCTATAGCCAATTATAAGAAGCTACAACAAAAAAGACAAACCTAGAACACAAAGCTAAGGCAAGGTCATAAAGTAACTGGAAATGGGAAACCATGGGAGGATAATTTATTGAAGCCCTCCGAATAGCAGCATCTTTTGCAACCCTCAACCACTCAGGTGTTGCAATGTTTGCTGCCTCTCCGCAATTAAAACCTACATGGCATACATTCAAAGCATCAGAAACATTCAACTATTGGCAGAAACAATAATAATAAGTAACATTCTTCGATAGTTGGGTGTATTTCTTACCATGACTAAACCCAGTGTGATAGGCTCTAGGAAACGTCACAACAAATTCCCCAGCATTTTGTACCAACCTGATTCAAAGCAATTTAAAGTTAAAGAAGCACATAAAACACCATACAGGATCACTGAAAAAGAAAATAATGGCTTCTAACAATTGTGATGGTGATGATTACCAACATCCATTAGATATTCAGAAGAAAAAAAATATTATGGGATAAAAGAAGGTAACAACAGCAACTAGGGAGAGGATATGATATTATTTTAAGCAGAAAAAGAAATTATAGAAGAAAAAGAAGAGAAAACCAAGCATGCAGCAAGACTTTACTGTCGCTCTGCATGTCAGAAATGGGGGCTCCCCTGAAACAGCCATAGCAGGGCACCCGAGAGAAAGCATGAAAACAATCCTATGCCAAATCAAATATAGAGAAGAGAAGCCCTTAAAGATGAGGGTGCTCCAGCCCAACCAAATACACCAGACAACTGCATAAGCTATACACTGCAACACCATTTAGGTCTCCCAGTTTCTACCAAAACCTTCAAAACTAACTATTAGAAACTACTTCCAAGGTCCAGGCACCAAGTAAAGGAACACTCAATATTCATTTGGTACACCACATGATTTCAAAGGGAAGGAACCGTACAGCAATGGAAAAATAGAAACAAATCATTTGAAATGAAAATAGATACTTTAACAATGAATTCCAGCATCCAATGACAGTTGAAAAAGAAAAAGTTAAAGGCTTTGACTAGGGATACATTTCCTGCAAGATTGTATTTGAAATCCAACTGCATTCCCTTCAACAGCTTTAAAGTTGAAATTGATTTGTGTGGGACAAAAACAAGCTGTGATTCAAAGTAAATACCACCACTTACTCACCCCAGCAAAACTGGTAGTGTTAGTAATTATACCAAGATCACCACAAAATACAGTATGATGTTCATAAATATTAGTACCTGCAGCATGGAACACCTGCTCTAATAAACACTTCAGGCGACATCACTGTTGTTTTCTCACCAAGAATAGCAAAAGTAACTGTGGAATGGAAACAAGACCTGTGTAAGTTTTGTAACATGTGTGATCCATATATAAAGACAAAGATCAAGTATCATCCCCTTAACATATGGAAATCACTATCATTCATCTCAGTAATCCCAGATGGAAATCACTAGCAAGGTGATGTGTTTGCAGATAGGAATTGAAAGAAAGAGACAGGTGTTGCCTGCTCAAATAGGGGTAGATTTTTAAATTCCAAAGAGTAACTTTTCATTAAAATTTAGGTCAATCAATAGAGTCGGAGATAAACAGAGTCGGGTCGATGAACAGAGCTGATATTCCTAAAGCAATGAATCGGTATCCTAAAATCAACAATGTAAACCCTATTTTTGTCATCTTACATTATTTCACCCACTTTTAACTGGCTGAGATTAAAAAAGAGGGCTAAAACTTAAATCTAAACTCAAGGATCTCAATAGTGAATTTTGTTTACAACAATCATGTCTCAATCTGATAGCATGACAAGAAACAAGTACACATCCTTCCATTTATAGGTAAAAATGCATATCATGAAGAAAAAGAATGAAATAAACTATCTGGCTACTTCCTAGTAAAAGAATGGAAGATTACAGGAACATATGTAAACAGTTCCTAGGGTTGCAAATATCTCCTCATCTTGCTGACAGCAGAACAAAGCAGGACATTCCATATTCAGAGTACGGACTACAGGAGTCAATAAAGACTTTTACCCTCCAGAATGGATTCGAAAAACAAAATCCTAAAATATATTTGTTTTCGAAACACACTCCCCAAAGCTCAATCTATGAAAGGGAAAAGCAGTTACTTTTGGACAAAACTGGAATTTGTACAGTGCTTCAATCCACTAAAACAAAAACACCGTTATAACTCTAGCCAAATAACACAAAAGAGATAAATCTACACAAATTTGTTCTGTAATCCTCTGTTAAAGTCAACAGAAGTCCATATCAGTCCCGAATCAATCAACAGAACTGAGTCAAGCGAAGAAGCAAAAAAAATGTAGACAGATGCAGAACCATACTACTGCAGGCAATGCTAGCAATCACCATCTGCAAGAACCTAAATAACCTAACAAAGTTGATGATTTTAAAAAAAAAAAGCTTGCAAAAACTGCATGCCAAAACAGAATTCAACGGTCATTTGTAGTCAAACCAAAATCAAATTCCAACCGAAGACGGCAACATAAACAAGCAAATAAATTGCATTGCATGCGGTTATGCTACATCTCACCAAGAGGGTTTATCTCTCCACCATAGCCATGAACCCTAACTACTTCCTCAAATGCAACGGCGGCATCACGAGGAACTCCGTACCAGGTCTTGCCGGCGCCCATGTGGAGGTAATTCAAGCTGTGCAAGTCGTGGTCCTCCACGTGCCAAGCAAACCAGCTGAAAAGCATGGCCACATACACCATAGGAGAAGTAACGCCCGGAATCTCCTCCTTCATGAACCGTAAGAGTGAACCATTCGCCCTTGAAACCTCTCTCATGTTCCATGGAGTGTCAGCCAGAGAGGAGCCAGGATCCCCTGCTTCGCAGCATTTCGGGGAGAACGCAGAACCGGGCATGTCGTTGGCGTACTCCACGGAGAAGGGTTTGTCCAGCGTGGCCTTCCAGAAGAGCGTCTCGGTTTCCAGTGGGCCTGGGCCCGGGCCCTTCTTGGTGTGGCGTTTGAGGTAATTTTTCTCGAAGGACTTTGCCTTGGACTCGAACTCGTGGAAGGTGTAATGATCACCGCTCTGCCAAACAGACCGCCGAACGGGCCGGGCTTTGCGGGGGCAAAACCCGATCTGCTGTTGGCGAGTGGTGAATGTGGAACCTGTAACCGCCAGCGACCGGTTGAGGTTGGCGATGGCGGTTTTCTTTGGGGAAGGTGGGAAGGGTGGGATGATTTTGCAGATTCCGTACTTGGAAGCTTCCTTCTCTATCTTGAATATGTAGCCAATTGGATCTCTGAACTCGGCCACGCTTGGCCTGTACTCCGGAGCCACCGGTAGTGATTTCAGCCATGGTAAAACGTCGCCGTTTCCCTCTGAAGCCCCCATTAATGAGTTTCTATGCTTCTCATTGAACACCCCCACACCACACCAAGTTATTCTGATTCCTCTCTTTTCTTTTTAATATCCCTTCACTTCCTCTGTTAACAGAGGAAGGAATGGTGGATAAATAAAAATAAATTGGGGGCAGAGGCAGGGGCAGGGGAACCGAGATGAATGAGGCGAGGCAGGGCAGGGCAGGGCAGGGGTCAGCAGAATTAAGTAGTAGAAGTAGAAGACATGTGAGGGATGTGTGAGTTGGGGGGTTTTATTTGAGGAGGCATGGTTTTAGGGAAGTGCCACTGTTTTTCATTGATTTATCAAAACTGCCATTTTCCCTTTCCCGTTTAGTTATTTTTGTAATGAATCCGCTTTTGGCGTTTTTTGGTTTATAGATAAATAAATAATTATATATGCAAAAATAATAAATGGGTGAAGTGCTTTTGCAGATGTGCCCTTTTTCTGCCGCTTGCTTCTCTTACTGTGGGTTTTGTTGTTCTATTTTTACCCCTTAGCTTTTTAGGGCCGAATTGTATGTATGATGTCTATTGACTATCGATGATGTGGTCACTGGGGTCGCTGGAGAGTCAAAGACGACCCCACGGATTCATGACACGTCAGAGGAAGAGGTCGCTTAAAGTGAGACACGTGTCTTAATTTGATTGGTTTCTGTGGGGACCACTGTAACCCCTGGTTGCATGAAATAACTAAATTGTGCGGACAGTTTGGGATGAAAAAATCATGGAAATTAGGCTCCGTCATGGATGTTAATCACATAAAGGTCAGCAACACTATGAGTGTGCATAATTATAGTTATGTATCTGTTTTGATTTGATTGCTAGACTCGATTAATCATTTTCCTTTATGGTAAAAATCAATGTCAAAAACATTTAATTATTTAACAAATGATAACAACCTGTTAGCTTATTACTACAAGGCTAACGTTAAGCGCCTTCCAACTGTTCTTTCTTTTTAATTTGCAGGCACTCGGCCCTTCGTTTCTTTCAGGTGGCATGGAATGTGAGTCCATTCATCGTATGCTACAAAGGTAAAATCTATGGGTATTCAGCAATTTTAAGGTAATTTTTAGATAATTCAACGTCATGTAATTTTTCTGAAAAAAAAAAAGAAAAGAAGAAGAAATCACCCAATTTTGACTACTTTCATTAACATTAATTTTTTTTCACAAATTAAAGGATTTATTCACATAGAATTAATATGAGTAGTTATGATGACATGATTTAAACCTCTTAATAACTGTATGGAGGGGTATAATGTCCTTCTCATTTTAAATCACATAAAATAAATATTTAGATTAATTAACATTTTATACAGAAGGATTTATTAAACATTTATTTATTTATTAATTCTTTTAGAGATTTTTTAATTATTATTAACAATTCTTTAAATTTAAATTTGATAACTGTATTATAATGAGAACACTAAACTAACTTTTATTTGTATTTGTTTTAAGTTTTGAATAGGGGATTAATATATATTTTTGGAACATTTAGTTTTTTCCTTGTTAGACTCTTTAATAAAGTAACATCACCCGTACACTGATGTATATGGATCCTAAATGTCCAAGCCATCCTTTTTCAACCATTTCACGCACTCCATGATTTTTTCATAGGTTTAAGAACAGCAAAAAGAATTTATTAATTTGCATGGCTGTAATGAGTTTAAATAGAATCATTTTCCTTTTTGTCGGAAGCTTGATTCTAGACCACTTATCCTTTGTAAAGTATTTATATTCTCTACCATCTGTTCACATGTATTATTTTTCATCAGCACATTTGGGTTGCTCCATTTTTATTTTTATTTTTATTTTTCTATTTTAGGCTGAATTATTACGATGGCTTGTTAACAAGAAATCTAATGATTCCCAAAAACTATGATTATTATATGATGTCTTAAAAAGATCATGCATTTAAGCATGCTAGTTTTTTTTTTTAAATAGAAATGAAAAAAAATACAATTTCTCAATGCACTTTTAAAGTAAAGACATTTTTGTTGATGTCGTCCAACATTCGCTAGAACAACTTTAATGGTATAACTAATTAACTACTATAATGAAGTTAGTTGTTTACGTTATAAATCCGATAATGATGCATTATTTTTTTTTTATTTTTTTTACAGTTAAAGTAATTATGCTTTCTAATGATGTAATTTCAAAAAGTTTACAAACATAAATCTTGCAAATTATCTCATTTTTGTCACAAGACCATAATCTTTTATAACACCTCTTATTTAATTAGTTTGCTACTTTGAAACACTAACGATCTTTTTTTGAAAGCTACAATTTCTTAACTTGTGCGAGTTTTTTTTATAGGAGAATTATTTAAGTTTTTTTTAATGATCTTAAATTAAAAGTGTTGAAATTTTTATATTTAATAAATATATTTCAAAAATCATTCACAGGAAATTAAGGAGCTATTTGAATTTTAAATATTATTTTTATTTTTAATTAGAAAACTACCATTATATTTTTATTATATCATGTAATTTTTAAAAATTTATATAAGAAACAGTAGAAACATAAAAATGGTTATTTTCATTATTTCTTCTACAAATATTTAAAAATATAAAATGGATAAAATTAAGATAGTAATTTTATAATTAAAATTAAAATAACGAATATAATTTTTTTTTCCTAAAATTAAACAACTTCTAACATTTCGGGAATATTTTTATTTATATTTTTTTACAAAATATTATTATCAAAGGAATAATAATTTAAGATTCTCAAGAAGACAAAAAATTTAAATTATACTCATGAAAAAATTTAAAAGACTTTTAATTTAAGCATACCCTAAATACATTTTCAAGAACACACATTTGAATGCAATGATTTAGTTTTAGATTGCTTGCTAATCTTATTTATATTGTTTAACAATTAAGCTACAATGAAGCTAAAACAAAATTATTTTATTACTTTTTTAATGGAAAATGTTCAATATTGTCATTTTTTGTTATTTAGAAATCAATTCATGTTTTACTGTTTTTCTTAAATACATTAAGAATATACTCAAGTCAATAATAAAAAACTAATTCCTTGTAAAACATAAATATTATCGAAGTAAACTTACTATATTTAAGAGGAAAAAGTAAGTTTTTATTTTTTATAATCAACTTTATGATAGTTTAACAAGCACACACAATTACCTCATTAAACATTATTTAACAATTAGATAGGTAAAATTGCATTTTATGTGAAAACAATTTGTCAAGTGGTCTTATGCCTTATAACGAGAAAGAGAAAGAAGTATCCTTCTTTTGTGGGCAGAAGCATAGAGGAAATAAAAGCATATAGCGACTGGTGAAATAAAAGACAATTCTCTGAGCATCATGCGAGTTATAATTTTTGCAGGATACCACCACACACCATTTTAATTTCGAAATGATGGTCGAATTGATGGCACCAACTACTTATTTTGTTTTCTTTCTGATGCTAGACTGAATACCATTTGCTGCAATGCAGGTGTTGTAGTTTATGGGGGAATTATCAAGAATTCGGCCATGGTGAAGCACCTCATTTATATACCATAACAATAATAATTTCTATGCCTAAGCAGGTATTGTAGTTCATGCCAGATAACCATGGGGAAAAATAGCTTCTCATTAACGAGACAATAGAGAAATAAATAAGCAAAAATAATACTGATGACAGTGGCTTTGTGACCTTAACAAGAAAGATAACGTCAATCGAAAACCTGCAAAGACAGGAACAAGGTCATGCTAGCTTGTTATTAACAAATTAAAAGCAGTTATGTACGAGTGAGCACCAATTACCACAAACTGCAGTATTGTTTCAGATAGACTCAGTCACACAGATAAGCTAAAGGAGGAGTTAGCCCTAAAACCATATTTAAGTCATGAGTTCCAAATCTTGTATCAATTGCATGAGTAGAAACTTATATATCTTTTAACTCTATCCATTGTCCATGCATTTCACATGCAACAATCTTTTCTTAAGTGCTTCTGAAGCTATAAACTAGTCTATTCTCATCCATTTTCCGCGGCACCTTCAAAGAAAATACACACTTGCTCAAATAGAAAACAACGTTAGAAAGAACACCAGTCCTCGTATTTGCAACACACCACTATGTTTAACCGCTTTCACAGATAATGTCTTTACCTCAATTTCTTACTTTCCAGGCTTTTCAAACTATTGGAATCTCGTTCCTTGCTCCATAAAATCTCCTTTTAAATAAACAAATAATAAGTAATTCAAAAATAAAGGTAAAAGGAGTTGATAAACTACAATAAAAAACAAGTCAATGATCGATGTTAGAGTTTAAGATTTAGAATTTAGGGTTTAGAAGCAAACTTAGATAATTCTCTTGAGAACTGTGGTTATAAACTCTAAAACCAAAACATGTATTGGAAAATATTTTGAATGCAAGTAAGAAGTAATTAAAAAATTAAAATATAAAGAAATTCAATAAATCAAAAGTGATCAAATTTCTATTCCGTTAAGAAAATTTAGTTTTAAAATTAATTTCAATCTAATTCATGAATTTAATTTAAAGAATAAGTGTTTTTCATTTGAATTCCTTGAATGATCACTGAACATGCGTCTTCAATTGATTCAATACGATACTTTTTAATATGATATCAAAGGTTCAAATTACGTGAATGAATATTTCAAGATTGCACGAGTGATAAATTCAACACAAGTGAATTATTCAGAATTATATCAATGTGATTTAAAACCAAATTAAAAGTATTTGTGATAGAATCTAGAAGGTAAGAAATAAAGTTTCAAACTGGATTGAATTAGAAAATGTCTTTTTATTGTTTAGCAAGATCAAATTTGTAGATTGATTTATGAAATTACTCCTACATCATAATTATAAACACAAACACATGTTTAAAGACAATTATCATGAAAAAGCTAAGATAATTTATAAGAAGGAAGAGAATAAATAAGAAAAAAACTCAAATTAACTCAAAATACAAAGTCAACAAAAATGTGAAAAGGAAGAAAATCTAAAAAAGACCCATAATTCTTCCAACTTATCTCTCTTTTATAAAGGCTAACTCTAAACTAAACTTAAGCTAACAAGTTTATAAAGTAAAATGGGTTACAAAGTCTAATTAAGCCCAAATCTTAATTACAAACTATCAATGAATATTTAATTCTTGTAATAACAACATAAGAAAGTTAACGTCAAATGTCTACAACTTTAAGCTTCGAACTTCAGATCCAGCGAATGAGGTGTCAAATCGAAGCTCTGAGTTAAGTTTTTAACGCAACAAGAATCACTAAAAAACTCCACTTGCATTAAGAGTTGTGACTAAAATAGTGAGAAGAGGTCAAAAGTACTAAAATGCAAAAAATAGGTATAATTACTAATTAAAGATCAAATAGGCCTAAACAAATAAAATTAGCTTAAATTACTAAAGTAATCATAGAAATAGTATTAAGAGGTAATGTTAAAGATACTAAAGTGCTGTTATAATATGATTCATCAATTTATTTAGTTGTCTTGTCTTGCAATGCTAAGAAAAAATATAGACATCATCAATTTATTCAAAAGTTGATGATAATACTATTTTAAGAATACTAAATATGATTTTACAAATTAGACATTACAAACTATACCAAAAATTATATATACAAAAATTGTTAGATGAAAACTGATAAGTGTACTGTATCTTAACAAATAATAAAATTAAGAGTGAGTCATGTCTTTAAAGATTAAAATTTATGTTTAATGACATGAAAAAATTATTAAAACATAAATTAATAGACTATTTTTTATATTTATACAGAAAAATAGTTAAAAATAAAAAAATGTATAAAATATAACTAAAAATTGATAAGTTAAATGAAAAAAATTCTAATTTCTTAGATAGATTTAATCACAAACAATATTAAGAAAAAGAATTAACAATGACTATACAATTTTAACTCATATCTCTATATAATTAGAATTTTGAGCCATTTACTTTGATAAGTCTATATTTTGTAGTGTTTTTTCAATTATTTTTATATGTTTGACCATTATTTAATAAGAATTTTGTATTGATTTATTTATTATTTATTACAGTTTATTGGACCATTTGAAATTTTAAGTAGAATTGGCCCTGTACCTATCAGATTGCCTTACCTCCAAACTTTTCAAATTTGCACTCAATTTTTTATGTATCTTAGCGTAAAAAATACATTCTTAATCCTTCTCATGTAATCTGTCACGACTTAATTACTAATATAAGAACCATTATATGCAATAAGGGAGAGAATTAATGTCCATAATGTCATTGTAATGGGTATAATCTATATTTAAAATCAAACATCCTAGAGATACATGAAATGAATCTCATTTACCGTCATTAGGCTTTATTGCTAGAGGATCTCTTTTTGACCTTAGTTTATGACATACCCTAGTAATTTCAAGAAATGGTTATACTCACATAGCACCTTCTTGACAAGACAATATCAAAATCAATTATGTTGTCCCTAAAATGAGTCTAATCGTAGCAAGGATGAATAATCGATCCTTTTCAGACATTAGGAAAATTGGGAATTTCAACATACATTTTATGGCATCTGTGAATCTCATCACTCTACATGGAAATTCTTGTGGAATTAAATCTTCACTTCTCAATCAAATTTTCAGCATAATAAGTAATGATGTGAGCCTGTAATAATAGTTAACTATATCAGAGGGAATAAGCATACAAAAATGCACTCACACTAGAGTATAATTGTAGTACAAAGGAATATGCATATCATTATAAAAAAGTCATAGTTTGGATATATCCATCCAAACCAAATTCTCCAAAAAGTCTAAATCAAAGGCAAACCCCTAATACACAATCTTTCAAAATAAGCAGAATAAACCCCTTCTAGGAGCAGTGCTCAATCCATGACTACATATAATTACATATAAAACTCCAATGGGAGGAAATCTTCACTAGGGTCAGACTCTATCCCATCAGAAGAAGACATATTATTTCGTGCTTGGGGTCGAAGTGAAGGTAATAGGTAATCATCATTATCTATCCATCTAACTGTAGGAGGTGACGAACGAGATGCAGGTTGAGGCGGCGATAGTGATAGGCGTCTTACGGAGGGTCTAACTTCATCTAAGGGTGAAGGAGGAATCTTCGTGGGGTAGCGAGGTAGAGGTCAGATGGAAGATTCGACAACAGCTCTGTCCTTCCATTCTAGTTCAGGAGTAGACTCTGGTGTGAGAATAGGCAAGGGTTTAGGGTCCATATGGGCTTTACCTTTGTCAAGGTCTCTAGGAGGGTCAGGGTGTAGTGTTTGGTTTGGTGGTACCACAAGAGCAGTAGGAGTAGAGAAAGGTAGACATGATTCCATCTCTTGCAATGGAATGAAGATCTCAGCAAAAAGGTTGTCGTTCTAGTTGGGCTTCCAACCCTTGTCAGTCATGCCCATGGTGACTAGTCCCCAGAAGATACGTCAGTGAGTCTAAGGTTCATATAACCATGTCTCCTCCTCGCTGTCCAATACCTAAATCTTCACTCAATCAGTGAATCTCTAAAATACATACACACATGCAACAAGAAAGAGACCAAGGAAAGAAAGGAAAACAAAATAGAAGGGTGAGTCCAAAGAAATAAGAATTATTCACATTACATTCAAAACAAACGTGTAAGGATCAATTAAAGAGAAATTTTCATTCCACCTGCTAAACCTCATCATATCAAAACACTATCTAAATACATCTCACACTTATAAGGTTTTAAATGAGTTCATGAAATGGGATGCATGTCGCTCATAGGCTATACTCCCTCTGATTTCCATCATTCCATACTATTCCAAACACAATGTTTTTATCAACTTCAATTTCTTTAACTTTCAAGAATGAGTCTACCAAGACCTTGAAAATGGGTGTTCGCGTCGGAATTAGTAAGGGTTTGTTAGTGATGTGACCCAGCCTCGGTGAGCTATTCTACGCTATTGGATTATCCCCTCACTATCCCCAAGATCCTTCCATGAACTTGAACACAAGCATCCCATAATGGTGCTGCACTGTTACCTTGACTCCTCTTTCCTCTCCACGTGCATGATGTATGATGCATGATGAATGGTCCCATAAATACAACATTTCTATACTAAACCCTACATAATTTATTTCATAATAGTAACTCGCATCTAACCAGTATAAGGAGCAACTTGTTAGAGTAGAATTTACATGAAGTTGATTCACAAGACAATCATGTACAAGGTCAATTCTATAATTCATCTTAAAAACCACTCTTAATTCCCTAAGTAATGATACACAGACCCTCAACGGTTCTAACCCACCTAGGTTCATTGGTTGATACTTCTAAACTCGTTACTAGTTATTTAAGTAAGGGTAATTATGTCTAATGTATACTGAGAAAAATTAAGTGAACTATAGTCATTCGGTTTCCTTAAATTTGTTCTCTGATTTCCCTATCTTAATCACAATGTTTAAAGTTTATTCATCTATAGCATATAACTCGTATGGATTATTGTCCACCGCTAGTATAAGGTAGCTTCTACATGAACACTAAAAACTCACTTAATTACTAAATTTATGCAATTCAAAGTCCGTACAAAGTATAACACTTTTCACAAAGCGAAATCACTCTAGAATAGCTAAAACACAAAGTATAATTCAGTCTAAGCATCCAAAGTCTTCCTTCACGGCAAACATAATAGTTTCCCATTTACAACAGGGGTAGGGTGTAGGCCTGAATTAATTAGAAGATTTAACTGTGAAAGAATGTTATTTCATTGCAATAAACAAAATAAAATAAAATTCAAGCAGTATATTGGTCTCGGTCCAATGCAAATATGTTGGTTTTATTAGAGGAAGTAAAGAATCCTATTAGTCAAATTGGTGTCCCATAATAGAGAGTACAATTTAGGTATTATTGGCGTGTATTTCGAATGAGATATAATTATAATGTCTCACATTTCATATATAATAATCAAGTTGGAATATTCTATAAAGCTTAATGTAATTACCGTGCATGTGGTGCAGTATTACACTATAAGAAATATCATATTTCAGAACGTTAAAGGTAATAATTTCACAGTCAATTAAGTTGTGGGGAAGTACATAATAACGTGTCGGGGTATGCAGGTACACTCAATTCAGAAAGTGGCACTACTAATTAATTATACAGAAAATTTCCTACATGAGATCTGGAGAGAATAGCTTAAACTATATAAATTGATAATATTTCTCACGCTATACTACATGATTCCTAATTCAACATTGCATTTCTATTTAAGGGGCCGGAATATAACAGAAGATACATAATCACCCAATACAGGAAATTATCCCTCACACAGAATGTACTTGACATATAATCAAGGTTGCAGAGTAAAATTATCAAAATGATTTGCATGCTAATAACTCAAAATGTTAAGTATGGTAAAAAGGAATTTAGGGAAAAGTCGCTAGCTTTTACAGTTATAGAGGAAAGATGTAGTAATATAATACTACGCCCTTACGGATTTGCTATTAATTTCATATGTCTTTACCAACTTTGGCATTCATATCACACGTACATTAAACTAACCTTTTCTAATCATAATAATAATAATAAAAACACAGCTAGTGCAACATTATCCCAAAAATAATCTTAGAACAGAATAATATATATGTAATTATCATAACGTTCACAGCGAGTGTACAGGATGTGATTTCACTCAAATTATAACAGGCAAGTATTTATAATCTCTTATCATATAACATAGAAAAATACAGATGACTCTCCCCGTTACTCTACCCATTTAAAGCAAACATAAGTCAAACACTAGAGCAAAAACCGTATGTGTAATATAAGAAATTTCACACCAAACAAAGATGGCTCATCAGAGTCGAGACGGGGTTTATATTTTAAGATTTACATGGCTATTGTCACTACATACAGTCATAGAGATTTTGTAAAACAAGGAGAGGGATAATGGATAGGGTGACGGAGACATGCAACGAGGATATAGAGATGATCGCACTCCATGCAAGTCCTCAAAATCACTTATTCATTTAGATCATTCAGGAAGTATAGTAAAATGAAGGAAAAACGTCTTGGATATAATCTGATTTAAAAATTTTTGAGCAAAGAACATTCAGAAAATGCACACAACACCAAGTTAGTACACTCACAACAGAACACTAGGACTCCCCCTACCTTGGCTTAATCACGGAAATAGGAAGTGTAGAAGTTCCTCTTAAATGAAGCAAGTTTCTCGTAGAGCAGTTCACGGCCTAAGTGTACTGGTAACCGAAGAGCGAGGTAGTAGATTGAGTAGAATAATGGAGTAATAGGTAGTTCGAGGTTGCTGTCCAGTTCTACAGTTCTCTCAGTGTTTTTCTCATGCAGTATCCTTGGAAGAAAGAAAACTGAGGCAAGAAGTTTAGTCTCCTTTTATATATGTCCCAAGTGTAAGACAAGGAAGGAGGGTAAGGTCACCGGTCCAAGTCCTCTTTAACATATATGTATTTCTCACTAAGGTAGACTCCTCTCTTCCCTCACTCTACTAGACTGCATGACACCTCATCCCTCTCCCACCGAGTCATTAAGTCTCCTACATTCCAATAGGATTTTCCTTCATGCATAAGTGTCGCACTTATTTAGATACTCCACGAATCATTAATGCATAGAGCGGCGTTTAAGAGCAGACGGCTGACATCAATAATTATAATGATGGGGAGTTAACCATGCAGCAAATCTTTGGAATCCCTTCGTGAATCTTGTGCAGGAGGAGAGAAAAGTGCTAAGAGGGCAACTTAGGTGATGGTCAAATACTAATTATGTCAACTCGCAATGAGATTTAAAGAGGAATGACTCGGGGCTTCTTAGAGTCTAATCGGAAAGCGTAAGGTCTATATTAACATGTACCAGGTTCAGGGAGGATTAATACATAGTTATTATAAAGGAAAGAGTAAATGAGACTTTTAATGGGAAAGGGTAAAACCACACATACAGTAGTCAAACTAAATAAAGTCTCACGTAAATTAATCTAATTCATGCAAAGGAGTGCAGAAGCAAAAACAAGGAAAGGGTTGAGAAACAAGGATAATCGTAGTAAAGAAGGAAGAAGAAAGAAGAAGAAAAAATTTCTTCAGAAAACGTCATATAATACTAATGTTTAGGAATTTGATTAAAATTTTGAGAATGTTACGCAGTTGAACTTGATCCTATCAAGTTTGAGAGAATCTTTTATATAATGTATTTCTGTTGAAGATTTGATAACAATCACGATCTGTGTTGTTAACTTAAATAATCTTGAATTGAATTACAGATGATAAAAATAGAATTATTAGGATAAGAACAAAAATTAAGATAAAAAAAATAATAAAAGAGAAAATAGAATAAAGATAAAGATGGCATCACAATCATAAGATTGAAAAGTCAAAGTAATGATTGTCACAAGAGTTTTGCTCTCTTGATAAGATCAAGAAAAATTAGCCCACTCAAAATATTAGAGTTACACGTTCTCACAAGAGTATTTAATCTCAAATTGCATTCAAACTAATTAAAGATGTGTTTATAATAACTTATACATGTCTAACGCTCATAAATCAACACAAACATAATTCTAAAGGATTTTTTATGCTAACAACTTTAAATCCAAATAAACTAAATAAAATAATAAGTTTTTATCCTAAATAAAAACTTAAATAAGTAATGACTAATATTAAAATAAATTAATTAAATATAGTAATTAAATCTTAATGTAATACATTGGAGTACAAGTTCTCTAAACATATGTAATTGACCATCTTAAACTCTTCTAACTCCAAATTGGGTTCTTTCAAATAGGACAACAACTATTTTCTCTAACTCTCCCTTTATCTTATTTGTCTTTACCTTTGTCATTGGTCTTTAAAGCCCTTCCAATACCTTTAAGCCTTTATCTTCAATGAGCCTTATTTGATTTTCATTAATCTCTCATTCAAGAGAATTTGTCCTCAAATTTGGCTCTTTATCACCTACATCAAAGAGAGATATACATTAAAAATAGTACTAACATCATATTCATATGGTAAGTTCATTTTGTATGTATTATCTCCAATTTTCTCTAAGACTTGAAATAGTTCATCTCCTTTTGTTTGAAGTTTTGACTTCCATTGCACGGGAAACCTTTTATTTGCCTATATGTACCAAAACCCAGTCCCCAAGTTCAAATACTATTTTCTTCCTCCCCTTGTTGACATATTTTTCTTGTTATTCCACTTTTTTTTTAATTTAGTGTTCTATCCTTCTAATTAGAAGTAGGCCATGAGACATTTCTTTAGGGAAGATATCTTCAAATTCCTGCAAAAGAGAGGAAACATCGCTAAACAAAATATTGTTAACAAAGCAATCACTAAATTCATTATGAGGACTTTTTTTTATACAAAAGTAGATACATATGACCGAGAGGCCGACAATGCTTTTCTCACTTTTTTTCTCTCTTTTCACATTGATTTTTCTTTTCGCTCTCATATTTCTCACTTGTAAGTGTTTTCACTTTTTCACCTTCCCTTTTAAGTTTGCTCTTAAACTTACTTTTTTTCTTTTCATTTCTTCTCTCATCTTTTCTCTCTTGTTCTCTTCTCAACTTCATGACTATTTGATCTTCACATACGTGACTAGGAGTCATGGGAACTAAAGTGATTGTACACCCTTTATGTACAAATATAAACTTGTTATAATGGTTATCATGAATATCTTTCTTGTCAAATTGTCAAAGTCTTCCTAAAAGGATATGACTTGCTTCTATAGACACTATATCACATAAGACTTCATCCTCATGGGATGATCTATTTCTTGTTGTTAATATTTTTCCTTATGGTGTAGTTGAACTTCAGGACATGAAATCTCAAAGGAGTTTCAAAGTTCATGGGCATTGACTCAAGCATTTTCAAGAGGACTTGCAAGAACAAACACAATAGGAGACCACTTTTAAATTGGCCATCTACCCCAGTTGATAGGGGAGTTTTTCCTACCTCACTCTCATTTTGATTGCATGAGTTGTCCATTTTGCTTATTGTGTTTACATTGAGAACATTGCCACTTTTAAACGTGAGGGAGTTTTAGACATTATCATGTTTGTTGTTGTTATTGTACATATTTTGTTTGTGTTTAATTTTTATTGTTTCTTGTACATAAGCCCAATTGAGTGATTATTTTATGACTTTAATAAATTGATTGAATCACACCTTGCTTTGATAGGTGGACTTTGATAAGTCTTGTATGTTGAATTATTTGTGATAAAATATATACCTTGTGAGTTTTTGAGCCATTGATATAAATGACAAAATCATATCATTTTATTTTTTTTCTTCATTGTGTGATTGCACTAATGGTTATATGATACTAAAATGTTTTTAGACTACATTATGCATTAACATGATAGATTCATTACATTATGTCCATTGTTTATGCCCCTTAAGCCTAATTGCTTTATTTCTTGTGATCTCACCTCGTTTCAAGTTAAAGGTGTAAAACAATAATGTGACCTAACTTTATGGGATACAAGAACTTTGAAATTGTTTTGAGAATAATCATATAAATAAGTGTAAGAGAATTCTCTTATAAAGTGCAAGACTCAAAATTATAGTAACATTTGTAAATATTTTAAATAAAAAAGAGAGAAATAAATAAATAAACAATACCTAAAAAAATAAAAAAGAGAAAAGAATAAAAAAGAAGAAGAAATAAACAAATAGTAAATAAAGAAGAAGGAAACAATTGGAGGCAAGTGAAAGAAATTAGAGGATTGTTCTTGTATTGCATTATATCTTAGAGGATTTACTTTTATGCTTATTTTTAGTATTCATTCTTCATTATTCTTATATTGTCTTTGGTTTTAGCTTGTTTCCCTTTGTGATTTTTCTACCTTCATCCTTTCCTCATTACAACCTAACAAAGTTCTTTTGATTTTTGTGTATATGTGCGATTGCTAGTGGAGAGTAGACAATAGGCAAGCTTATGGTTGATCATGTTTCACGTTGTGCATTTGAGTGATACATTTTACTTTATACACTTGAGTGATTGAGAGTATGTTATGTCAAGATTCTATCACTTATGGTTCACTTACTTTATTTGAAGAGTTTATTTTGTCAAGTTGGAGTGTGAGGAATGATTTCTATTGTTGCCATGATAATATGAGCTTGGTTAGCTTTGTACATAACTTTATGTTTTTGGTTTCCTATAGTTTAATTTTGTGATTTGCTTGAGAGTACAAAGTTTTTAAGTATGGGAGAATTTGATAAATTGCTTTTCAAGAAATCATTGGTGGTATGTAATAGGTATCCTTGGATGTTAATTGAGCTTAATTCCATGATTTAAATGAGGTTTTGTGATGTTGGGCCTTTAATGAATTTATATGAATTTCTTGCTTAATTCTTGAATTTTTCTACATCCTGACCTTTCCTCCTTGTGTAGGCAATTTCTAGAGTTATAGATATTAGATTTTTGCGATCTTAGTGGCTCTAGAAAGCTAAGATATAGATATATAGGTTCTTATGAAATATTTGTTGGCTAATTTGATCAAATTTAGGTTCAAATATGGGCTCATAGTTGGACACAAGTTGCTGTGGAACAACAATACCCTCTTTCACTTAAATGGGCATATCACATTCAATTTAGGCGCAAATCAAGGTCATTGGAAAGCTTATTGAAAGGGTGTTTAATTGGGATAAGGGTAGCTTAGAAATTTGACATGTATTAGATAGTTATTTTAAGTTTTAGGAGAAATTCGAAAAGACACTTGATTTTTAATAATTCATTATATACGTTTTTTGTTCTTAAAAGAGCTTTCTTTCTCTCTAAACCTTCGATATTCTCTAATTTTTGTGCTTCAACAGGGATAGCCATGAAAGGCTAATTTTTGCATTCAACCTAGGGGATTCGTCATTGCAATGGTTGGATTCTGAGATTTTCCCTCCTTCTTTTGATCTTGAATTAATTTTGAATTGAACTTGATGGAGTTTGATTAATTAAACCTAATTAGAACAGAACCTTCATGATTTTGAAATCGCCTAATTGATTCCGAATTGATCAATTTGGATTTAATTAGAGGCTTGATCACATATATGAGATCAAGGTTAATCAGATAGGATTTAAATAGATTTACCTAACATTGATTGTGTGATTACTAATTGATGTATATACATTGATTAAGTGCTTAAAAATGTTCATGAGAATAATTTGAGGTTAATGAAATTGGAATCAAATCACATCTATACTGGAATTGAACCATTGCATAAGAGTTCTTTAGGTTGATTTTTGTAAATTGAATTTATCTTAAAATGATTTTACTTTTGATATATTAATTCGTCTATCTTGCATGATAAAATCCCCCAAATATGTACCTCCTAGTTGTATTCAAAAGTGGAATTGTTTTCTAGAATTTGACCTAGGTACCTTGTTCATTTGATTGTGAACATCACTTCACAAATCAAGGGATGAAGATGCATTGTGGTTGTTAACATTTCTTGCTGCACATGTTTGATAAGTGTCAAGTCTTCATAATTTGTAACATGAATTAGGGCACTTATTTTCTTTAATGAATTAATTTGAGTCTCAATTTTCTTTTTACTTTGGAAGAATTTGAATTAACAAACTATTTCACCTTAGAGACAAAGATGAAGAATTTTCTTGATTCCTTTTTTGTTGAATTTCTTGTTTTACAAGAATTTAGAGAGGAAGGAAGGCAATGAAAAAAGAAAGGAAGTGAGTATGTAAAATTTTCGCTCAAACAAAAGATTTCTCGCTTAAGAAAAAATGCAAGAAACAAAAATTAGAATTTGTTTGATTTGAGCTCAAGTGAGAATTTATGTGAAAATTCATTAAATCACCCTTTAAGAAAGAAAAACAAAGATCGAGAAAAGGGAGGTAAAGAAGAGAAAGCTAGGGCAAAAAGCATTATACATCAATCTTCATCTATTTTATCTCTTTCTTTGTTGTAATGGCTACTATGGGTAGCTAAATTCCTTTTAGGATTGGATGTAATATTCAACTTAGATCTATTTTGATGATTTATATTTAGTTTCAATTTCTATAGATGTTGGTGCTTTCATTCTATTTATAATGCTTGATTCTATTTTAATATATAGTATCTTGATTTAGGATTGTGATATTAGGGATAGATGTCAATATATTAATTGCTCTTTGATACTTGATTTTAATGTTGGAGGATTCATTGAATAACTAAGGAATCATTATTCATGAAATATTCTTAGGAACTTGTATGTGAGGAATTGCTATAAGGAATATATATATATGCATCTACTTCTATAGGAGACATTTCTCTATATTAAATCATTAGAATAAGAAGAGAATGAAATGATGAAATCCAATGCTAGTACAAACTTTGATATTTTTATATTATAGTCAATTTTAACTCTTGAATTTATGAATTTCTCAATCTCTTGAACATGTCGATATGACAAACTTTACTCCTTTACTAAAACAAAAGCTTGGTATGCTTGTCAAAATTCCAATAAGTTTTCTAGTGTTGTTATCGGAGATTACATTAGATATTGAGTAATTTCAATTTATTCTTATTAACATTGCATTTCTTTATTTTTGTATAGGAAATAGTTTATTGTTTATAGAATTTTTATTCTTGTGCTAATCTCTTTGTTTAGCTTATGTTATTGTATGCAAGGTAAAACTCTAGCTAGCAGTTAATTTTTTATCCTGAAATTTGCAACAAGAACCACGATTAGTGCACACCAATTTGAAGGGTTAGACCAAGAAGATCTATACACTTATTTGTCTATGTTCTATGGATCAGAACAAGAAGTAGGATTTTCTCGTAGACAGCTACATTATCAATAACAATGACACTTTCATTTTGTTCATGAGAGACTTCAAAGTTGGAGGACACCTTAGATAAATTCATTCACGCTTCCTTGTTAAATTAGAAAAATATTAAGGTTTCTATTAGAAATATAGACACTCAAGTGCAACAATTGGCAAAACCAACTATTTAAGCAAAAGGGAGACCAATTTTCAGTCAATATTGAGACCAATCCCAAGGAGCATTGTAAAGTTACTACTATCAGGAATGGCAAAATCATAGGAAGAGAAATTAGTGATCAATTGTTATTGGAAGAAGATGTGGTAGAAAATAAACTGTGAGAGTGAAAAGAATGAGTATAAATACACAATTTTGTTTGTTTAAAATAATTAATTTAACTAATTTAAATAATTTGTTTTAGGTGTGTGTTAGTCCAAAATAAGAACGATATCTTTAAATAGGATCCGTAAAATATATAATTTTAAAAAATGATATAAGGTAAAGGAAAATAAAAATTACAATAAGTAAAATATTAAATAAAATAAAATGCATATAACAATCATTTTCTAAAATAATTCAGTAATATAAGGAAATTCATTAATAGTAGGATGGTGTAAAATAATTTTTATTTTCATAATAGTCAAAAAATAAAAAAATAAAAAACTAACAGAAAAAATAATAATGACATAAAAGAACTTTTTTATTTGGGGAGGGGGGGTTTGGATGGAGATTCTTTTAGCATTTACCAAGTATTGGAGAAGAGAACTCTTGTATGGTCACCATTCTAGATACAACGAAGGAGGAGCAGGAAGAGGAAATGAGGTTTTCCATGTCTCTTTTTCCAGAAAAAGGTACCAACATTTGCAAGAATAGATCAAATATATCTTTCATTTCCTTTGTTTTATCAAGCAATTAAGCCGAACTTTTGTTCTATGACTGCATGTTTAGGACCCAAAATCTTGTTTTGTCATTTTTATGTTTCTTTCTTTCATCTATGATGGGTTCTATTCTCTATCTTGATTCGAATATACGAATTATTTGTGCAAAAACTGCAAGATTAAATCAAGACAATGAGAGGATAAGTATTTTAGTCATTCTAACATTATGAATAGTAGTATTACAAAACATGACATGTGCTTTTAACATATTATAGAACTAAAATATAATAATCATCACTAAATTGCATAAGAGAATTTGAATTCTCCAATCAAGTAAAAGAATTTGGTGAGCCTAGGAAAACAGCCAGAGCGAGAAAAGAGTATGAAAGTCACGCAGCAGGTGCAGATTTGTATTTTCCTTCACGGATGCTAATATAAAATTGAAGGTTCCCAACATTTTTCACATTTAAAACCTTCAAAATACTAGGTTCAAGGTTTGAGCTAGTTTGAATCCTATTTGTTATTTTTTCTTTTTTCCTTTTTGTGTTGTGTCAAATTCATTTCTTTTTATTTTCTTTATCTGATAAAAGAGTATTCATTCTATGTTTCAACTCTAATTTATTTCCTAATGCATCAAATATATTATTGTCATGTTCCCAATATTTGTACACTATTTTAATATAAAGAAATTTGATTTTAGCTTGCTTTGTTTTTTACTTTCGATGTGGAATTCATTTTTCTTGTCCTTTTACTTTGTATGCATTTGATTTCACCGTAATAATTCGCTATATTGAGATAGATGACAGTTTCTTGATTCTTTATATAACTGTACAAGATTTAATATGTCTTTTTCTCTTTTCTGGCTTTCTTGATGTTATTGTTTCTTGTCGGTGGCTATTGCTTATATATAAGCTTTTGATAGAAATTTTATTGGAGCACCAATTTTTTTTTATTAGCCTGACGCTATTTAATTATATTCCTATGTGAATAATACAAGTCAACTATCTGCAGCCATTTTCAAATCTTCTTTAAGAAAAGGCTTCGAAGCTTCTCTTATTTCAAGTGTTCATACAATGGATATAATTTCAATTTAGAAATTTTTATAAGTTGATAAAAGGGGTTGCGGGTATTTGTATGTTCATGCTGTTAGTGTATTATAAAAACAAACTTTCTAAAAGTCAAGATAAGAATTTGACTTTAAACTCTAATTGTTCGTTTATTATGCAATGTTGTACCTTAATTTTTAAGATTAAATTTGAACAAACGTGATATATAATTTCATATTGAGTATAACAATTATTATACTCTAGAGATATTAAATAAACATTTATATTCTTGCTTTGAAGTTAAAATTAAGAACTTCATTCAATGTTGTGTTAAAGACCGACTTACTTTGAAACTAAAATTAAGTGACATATTATATAATTAGATATTTTATTGTCATTTTATTATTAGTCCAGAGGTGAGAAACATGGGAAGAAAATGAATTGTTTTAAATACCATCATTTTCTTTGACAAATCTTAATTATTACTATTTTGATCACCAAACAATAATTAATAATAGTAATGCATAGATTATTCTATAATTCGCACATTATAGGGTAAGAAACGCAAAAGTTTTTCTCATTTTTTAAAATAAAATGAAGTAAACAAACTTATATTAAAAGTAAAATCTAACTTTTTCTTTTTTAGAAATAAAATAAATAAATAAATTGATATTTAATTCACGCAACGATTTATAACAATAATGTATAAATTATTTTATCATTCGCATGTTATAAAATGGTAAGGGTACCAGTTTAGCTACACTATGTAGTACCCTGTGCATGATCTATTAGTTATGTGTTTTTCTTAATTTTGTGATGTATATATTACTCTATTATTTACAAAATATGACCCTGAAATTAAAATTTTTCATATTTTTTATAAAACTAAAAATAAATCTTTCTATAAATCATTTTCGTACTCTCAAATGGCAACTTTGTTTTTTAAATACCTTTCAAAAGGGTAATTTTTTTTAGAACTATGTAGGAGCAGGAATCAAAACCTGTTGAGTTCAATTATTTTAAAACTTTTTTTTCTTTCCATTATTTAAAAATACAAACAAATAAAATACCAAATTTAGAAATGAAAAGAAACTTTTTTTTTTTTCACAATTTAGGATAACTGTTTTCAGGGACGTTATAGGGTTCTAATACTTTCTCTACGCATGATTAGACTCCTGAATTCGAATATGCTTAGTAGACCATTTTTTTCTTTTGTTTTTTCAAAGTTTTTCAAGGTTCTTTAAAAATCCTAATGGCGACTCTTTCAATCTCTACTTTTCCTCTCTCCCACTTTTGATTTCGCCATTTTTCCTCTGTCGTGACCTCAGTTGCAACAATGAGTTTGAAGAAAAAGAAGAAAGCAATAAAAATGAGAGTATGAATAAAGAAAAAGACAAAAGAAAAATAAGTTAGTAAGAAATAGGGAGAATAATGTGACAAAGCTTTTACTGGTGAAAAATCTAGCACATCCACATGCTCCTTCTAGAAAAGGTAAGGAAATATAGTTTATCAAATTCATGGACATTCTTAAAAGACTATGAATCAATATTCCATTTGTAGAAGCTTTTGAGCAGATTTCCACCTATGCCAAATTCATGAAGGATCTTTTGAAAAGGAAAAGAAGACTCTCTGAAGCGAAAATAGTGGAGTTGGCAGCAGGATGTTGTGCAATCATCCAAAAATTCTTACCTAAAAAATCTAAGAATTATGGAAGTTTCACTATTCTAGTTACTATTAGTCAATTACATGTGGAAAAGGCTTTACTTGATTTGGGTGCCAATATCAATCTTATGCCTCTGTCAATGCTTAAGAGAATTGGAGATTTGAAAGTCAAACCAACCCAAATGAAATTACAATTAGCTAACATATTTGTTAAATAGCCTTATGGGATGGTAGAGGATGTTTTGGTAAAAGTAGATAAATTCATGTTCCTTGTGAATTTTGTAGTGATAGACATAGAGGAAGATATAGAAGTTTCATTTATTCTTGGATGACTTTTCATGAAGACAACTAGAGTAATTATTGATGTAGATAAAGGAAAATGAAGGTAAGAGTTCAAAATGATGAAGTTAATTTTAATGTGCTTAAAGCCATGCAACATTCCAGTGATCAAAGGGAATGTTTCAGGATGGATACTATAAAGGAGCTACTCATTTTAAGGGAAAAATATTAGTTGCATATGCCAAGATCCATGGAGAAAGCTTTAATTGATGCTTGTGATGTGTTAAATGAAGAGGAAGAAAAAGAAGTAGAAGCATGTTTAAAGGACCTTGAGTTGAAACATAAAGCCATAAGGCTTTAAATTTTTACAACTTTAATCCAAAAGTTGTTAGACAAAAAATGAAGCTACAATTACTTGAGTTGGAAGAAATAAGTAAAAATATGTATGAATCTTTTAAGCTTTATAAGGAGTGAGTTAAAGCATATCATGATAAGAAGATTCTACACAAAGAGTTCAGGATGGGTCATCTTGTGCTTGTGTTCATTTCCAAATTGAGACTTTTCTCGAGAAAGTTAAAATCAAAATGGTCAAAGACCCTTTGTAGTGAAAGAAGTCAAACCACATAGAGTTTTAGAATTGAAAGATCCAACAACAAAGAGAAGTTGGGTAATCAATGGTTAAAGATTGAAACTATACTTGGGTGGTGACTTTGAAAGGATTCACCATTATGATTCATCTGCATGACCTCTGAATCATCAGGCGTCAAGCTTAAAAATCATTAAACAAGCGCTCCTGTGAGACAACACAATGTTGTGTTTTACAGTTCAATTATTGTTCTTATTTTTTTAGTAGTAGTCTAATATGTGGTATCTGTAAGTTTTATGTGTTTGTCCCTATGTTTTGTATAGCATTTAGAATGATTTTTTTGTTTTTTGCATAGTTATTAGAGTGGTCTAGAACGTTAGTGCTTAGCACATTTAAGGAATTTTTCACATAAAATAGTATTGTCTAATTTCTGCTAAAGCTAAAATACTGTCACTCAAGTAAAAATATCAAAAGTTCAAAGAAAAATTATCTCACTTAAGCAAGGTTCTCAGAAAAGAAACCAATTTTTTTTTAGCTTGAGTAAGAATTTCTTATTTAAGCAAAAAATACCATTTTAGCTCAAGCGAGAATTTTGTCGCTTAAGCAAGAAATTGTGAAAATAGTTTTTAAAATAAAGGGAGTCACTTCATTTGTTTAAAAATATAACTCCTTACTCCTTTAAAATTGTTTGAGCACTTATTTCTCAATTCTACACCATTCTAATCCTTTTGGGTCTCTTACACAACCCTTCTCATCTTTCTTAATCTTTAAATCATTTGCTAACAAAGTATATTTCATCATCTTTATCTTGTATTCACTCATTATATCAATGTGCATTTCCTTTATTCTTAAAGGTGCTTATTTCCTTTGCCTTAGAATAATACCCTATGTATTGTGATAGGTTTTGAACTGAATGTTTTGTACAAATAAAAATGCAACGTCTGGGTTATTGAAAAAAGAAATGACAAGAGCAAATGATCTTGTTGCTCCAAGAACTAATATTCTGGTGAAATTGTATTGCGACCCCGATCTTAGTCTGAAGCAAATTTTTAAGGAATTTGTCGAGTAAGAATGTATTATAGTAGGCCATGGCCTTTAATGATTGGCTGAAGCTGCAATCTCATAGAAGGTAATTTGAATCAGTGAGTTTAGTAGTGATAGTATGGGAAAATATCGTCAGAGCAGGCAACATAACTTTTGGTGTTGGTGGCTAGGGAGGTGGTGGGCAAGTCATCAGTGTCATTAGTTGCGGAAGCCATTAGAAAACAAATGAATCAAAACTAAGCTCTTGATACCACAAAAGAATGTGAGGAAGGAAGAAAAGAATGAGAGAAAAGAGAGAAAGAAGAAAAGAATTTTTGTTAAGAAGTTTTCAATATATTCTTGAGAGTTTGTTTAGATAAGTTTTATATATATATATATATATATATATATATATATATATAGTTAGAGTTGAGTGCTAACAAATTCTATAACTAACTAATAAAAACAAAAATGCTAACAGATTTTGTAACTAACTAATAAAAACAGAAAAACTGGTACAAAACTAATACAACTAAAATACAAAACAAACTAAACTAATACAACCAAATTGTATACTCTAATAGTTGGAAGGAAATCAATACCTAGTGATTGAATGTGAACCTTGATTGAGATAATGAGAGTCTGAATCTAGTGAAAATTATGGATGTACTCAATAGTCAAGTAGGTATAAGATATTATGCATGAAGATATACAAAGATTAATAATAATGGAGACAATGAACTGACTGGGTATAGGAGGTTAAATTTAAAAACTAGGTCAGTTGTGTGCATCTTAAGTAAATTGATTGAGTGCCATCATTATGTGATTTGTGGTTGATATTGCTTGAATCTCTGTTTCATCACTTTGTTTAAAAAGTTTTGGAAATGATCAAGGCATTCAATTGTGATATAAACCAAGGCTAAATAGCAAACCTATTTAGTGATTAGTTCCTTGCACTCTATTCGAGCCTAAAAAAGGAAGTCTTAATCTTGTAAACCTTTTCTAAACTTTAAAAGAAATTTTATCCCTTATGTTATATTTAAAAATTGAAGAAGTAAGAATAATTATGAGGGTGAGTGGGTGATTCAGAAAAGGTGTAATAGTAATTGTTATTTACCTTTCTCTGTGTTTATAAAAGTAAAAAAAGATGTGATTGAAAATAAAATAAAAGGAGAAGAAAATAAGAGAAAAAGAAAAGAAAAGAGATGGGCTTGGAATTTGAAAGATAAAAGTGATAAGCAGATTTTGTGAACTTGAAATGTTGAAGAAAGAATGTTGTTTTTAGTTGAATTTACTTGATACATTAGAATTTTCTAACTAAGAATTAGGGTAAAAAGCCTAGATATCAAGTTTTATTACGCTAGCAATTTGGATTATGCAAAAAATGACTATTAAATTGAGTTGAATTTATTGTTTATATTTTAGTTTTATACAAGAAATTGTATAAATTTTTTGTACTTAATGCTTCTTCTAAATGAATTGAGAATGTAGTAACAAGGGACACATTAGTTTTATGCTTAAACTTGAAGTGAGTTTCATCATTTTCTAGCTACCTAGACGTAGGAGTTGAGGTTTCATGTGGTTACTATTAATACTTGAATTTAGTGTTATTTTTTGTTATTAACAACTTGCCTAGTATGGTCCTTATATGAGAATTAGAAAACTGAGCCAAGACATTAGTCAAACATTAATTACACTAGAGGATTAGATTATGCAATGCTTGTATGAAAACTGAATCAGACATTTATTATACATGGTGAGATTTAGATGAATTCCTACTCATTCTTTGTTCATGTGATTATGATCATGTTGTATTGTGTTGTTTTGTGAATTTTATTGCATTTATTCTATATTATTAGTGTTATTTTGTAATTAATTTTTTAATATTAATTTCTTCAATTGTTAAATAAATTTTAGTTAGTTTTTTTATAGTATATGGTACAATTTTTTTAGCTCAAATAAATATTTAAGGAAGTATTATTGATAAATTAGTCCAATCCTCATATGAATGGTATCTTTCTATCTTCATTAAAATTATTTGTGCACTTAGTCATAATTGTTTAATATATAAAGAGAATAGTAACATATTAGTCAAATCAATCGACATGAGCTTGACGTTGGAAACCAAGAATCACTACACTAACAAGAAGACGATACTAATGACAACACATGCTGGTACTACCATATTTGTCTTGTGTGAACTGTTTTAGGGTCGTGATTGAGGATAGAAGAGGGCTTGAGTCAAGAAGAAGTCTAGCGAAGGAATAACAATAAAGGGTGAGGGGTGAGACATGGGAGTAATGTGAGAGAAAGAAGTGAGGAACAAAGAGTGAGGGAATGGAACATAATGGTAAGAGCAACAAGTTTAGTGGTAGAGGTAGCTAGGAACATTGTGGGTGGAGAAGAGATGAATATGATGTCATTTTAGGATAAAGGGGAGAGAAACAATGTCATTTTGGCATCGCAAATGTCACTTAACGACAAAAATTTTAATAACATTATGATAAAAGTGGCTAGTTAAACTAAAGTATCTTACTTTTTGACAAAGTAAAAGATTAACAAATTCATTTAAAAATCTTATAAACCAATTTACTTTGACACTTACAATCTTAACAACTAATATTGGGGTTTACTCATAATTTTTATCTTCCTTTTTATTTCTTTCCTTACCCCTTATTTCCCTGTCATCCAAGCAAATCGTAAGAGAGAGAAATCCTAGAAGACTGAGTCATCTCAAGCTAAAGTAAATATTTAAGTAGCCTAAGATCTTTTATACTAAAGGCTTGATGAAGATGCTTCTTGGTGGCATTAAACTATGTCAAATCATCTCCAAATAGAAGCACATTATCCACATTTACAAGTAGTTCATTAAAAAGATTGTTACTAAATTTAAGAAAGAGTGAGTGATCAATTGTGTCTCAGTAGTAAACCCTAAACCCTAAAAGGAAGAAATTTTCTCAAACCATTGTAGATTGGCCTATTTTAGCTCGTATAATGACTTGTTGAACTTACATACTAGATTTGGTTGTATTTCCATACCTTGAAGGACAACTATATTAATATCTTCCTTCAAATTCTCGTGAAGAAAAGCATTATTTCCATCTAATTAATGAATATGCCAAATATGATAGGAAGCTAGAGCCAACACAATTTAAATGGTAATATTTTTTTTTGTTACAAGAGAAAATGTTTGCAAGTAATCTAAACCTTCATTTTTATATACCCCTTAACAACCAACCACGCCTTATATAAGTATAAACTTCTATCTATCTTCCTTTTTAATTTATACATCCATTTGCTTTCAATAAGAATGAGCTCAAGAGTTGTGATTTCAACTTCCATGACTTTCTTCCAACAATCAAATTTGTTGGCTATAAAAAGTGTCACTTGTTCATATTTACTTTGCTTTAAATTGGTTGAGTTTACTTATATAACATTTGATAATCTAAATATACATTCTTAATTTATATCATTTACTTAATTTTATTTTTAATATTGTTATAGGAAATGCATCTTCGTGTTTCATGATTATGGTTTATTTATTTTTTTGAAGTCTAATGATGCTTTGACATTTACTTTACTATATTTCTAAATAAGTTGATTATTTATGAAATATAGAATATTTTTTTACCAATTTCATTCTTTTGAAATGGCAGTACTTTGAAAAAAAAAAAACCTTGATATGATGATTAAAAAATTGATGAGTAAGTTTATAATATTTTTCTAACAAAAGAAAATTTGAATATTTTTTCTAATAATTGTTAAGTAAATAGATAGATATCTTACTTTATTTTTCTTTGAAGTTTTAAAAATATTCATTGTGTCATGCTACTACTAAGGAAAGCTTCTTTTTCAAACTGTACTTGAGATTTCTTTAACATTTATCTAATATGCAATGCTTTCTAGAAATAATTATTTTTTTTTACAACTAGATCTAAGTAATTGGTTACATTCTTTATCTTAAGGGGTCTCTTAGACTTTGATCAATAACTTTGTCTTCAAAACTTAGACTTATCAAATGAATTGATTCATTAAATAGTCTTTAAAAAATAATTTAAAAGATTCTTCATATGATTTTTTATTAGATAGGTATCTTTAAAAGAAATTTTATTAAACATAATAAATATGACAAATATTTTGTTTTTGAATGTTTATATTATCATCAAATTTTGAAAATCAACATATTTTAGATAATATTGATTCTAGCACATACAAAAAATTAATTTTTTTAACATTTACTTAGTAAAAGCTACTTAACTATTTGAAAATATCTAATTTCACAAATATGTCTCAATCATGTGAAACATTAAAAATATTTAAGAAGTACTTTTATCCTTATTTCAATAAATTGATCTAAATTAGTATAGACAAATAATACACGAAATAATCATTCTACTAAAATTTACCAAATTGTAAAGAGCCACTACACTTATTATCTAACATGCATGACGACTTATTAAGCTTAAAGAAAAAATTTAAAAATAATTATAAATATAGTTAAATGTTATTTATTTGTTTTTTCATTATTTTTACGATTGCAATCTAGTAATTATTAAAGTTCAACAATGAGATATTTTAAAATAATTATTTTATTGATTGAGAACCATTATAGCTAATTTTTAACATTTAAAAATAGAAAAATTTTATAAAAGAAAAATAACAGTTATCATATTTTATATTTTTAATGTAATAAATATAATTTTTTAATAAAAGCTTTCCCATTTTTAGTTGTTTAACCTCAACTTGAATGTTTGAAGTTCATTTTTTTTCTTTAAATAATTCAGACTTAAAAAAAATATCAAGTATCACATTAATTGAAGATAAAAGATTTTTGGAAAATCCGTCCAATCGTCATCCATTTTTGTTTTCAAAAAAAAATTTTAGTTGAAATCTGTATTAGAACAAATTTAGAGAATAGAAAAAGTAAAAACGCATTCAAACAGCCTTTGTTCATTTAATTTGACGATTTCACAACACAGTAAAACCCTATCACCAAAAATTGATCCCGCATTAAAATTTACGAAAACACAACATTTAAATTGACGAAACATAAAGTTGGAACAACATTGGCATGTGATATGAATTGGATGAGAATCATGTTTCCAGATCCAAGCAATTGCTTTAATTGTAATGAACAAATGGGTTGAAGACCCTAAGCAAACAGAATTAATAATAACTACAAATGGCAATTGCAAGGATATCCTAAACTGTTACTAAAAAAGCCTAGACCTAACCCGGTCAATTGAGCAATGGATTCATAAATTCATAAAAAGCCATGTTAGGTAACAATTAAACATCTATTCCACTTGCTATTGACGACTCTTCTTTGCTGAATGACCAGTCTTTCGCTTATGACGACTGAAATCAGACACAAATCTGAATGTTTGACCACAACCTGGCTCAGCACATACATAAGGCCGTGCACCAGTGTGGACTCGAATGTGCTCTGTACGAGCCCATGCCCACTTGAAAGTCATTTTGCACCCCTTCCAAGGGCACTTCAAGGGACGGTCATCCTCATGAACCCGGCGGTGCTGCACTAGATACTTGTGTGAGAAAAACTTCTTCCCACACCCTTTAACAGGACAGATATTTCTCTTATGATGCACCAGCTCCTGTTTTGACCCGAAACTCATAGTGCACCCCTCAATGTCACACCGGTATTCTGCTTCCTCATCCTTCACTTTGGCATGCCCAGCTGAAACCTTTGCAGCAGCTGTAGCATTCTTCACCCTTTTCCTTTTGGTTTGCTTGTCTTTTAATTTTCCTTCAGACTCCTGAGCTTTTGTTGATCTCTTCCTAAGGCGTGTGCTAGGTCCACCTTCTTCCTCCTCTTCCATATATAAACTAAATTCTCTGGAGTTACTAGATTGCTTGTTCCGCAAATGAGAAGGCTGTTTTATTTGCTGAGGAGCCTTTGATTTCATAAGCCCCCGAGCCCCCCGTTTTACTGGCTGAGATGTCCGGTTTTTCACTTGGAGGGATTTAGCTTGTTTCATCTGTTGAAGTGTCTTTGCTTTGGATTGTTTACTTCGAAGAGCTCTCATTGGCGGCTGATGAGAATCATCTTCCATTTCATCATCTGAATTTATATCATCTTCGTCCATGCATTTAGCTTGCTTCCTTTTAGGAGTTCTACGCAGCAGATGAGAATTATTGTCAGCCGAGTCATCCATAACTTCTTCATCAATGTGTTTGTTTTGCCTGCTCTTGGGAAATTTTCTCTGCTGCTTCTGAAAATGATCCAACAATTGGTCATCAGAAATCACATTTTTAACTTCTCTGTCAATGCCTTTATATTGTCTTTTCCTAGAAAAACTGGTTTGCTGCCTCTGAAAGTTATCTTCTGATTGGTCATCAGACATTTCATCTTCCCCTGCTAGACATTTGGCCTGCCTGCCTTTAGGAGCCCTTCTTTGATACTTGCGATAATAGCCCTCCAGTTGGTCATCTGATACAATTTCCTCTTCAGCAAGGTATTTGGCTTGCCTGCTTTTAGGATTTCTCCGTTGCTGCTTCTGCATTTTTGGCTCCAGTTGGTCATCAGATATCATTATATCTTTTCCAGCATGATACTTGTCATGCCTGCTTTTAGGAATTCTCCTTTGCCGCTTCTGAGAAAGATTCCCCATTTGATCATCAGAAATTATATCCTCTGCACTAATGTATTTGGCATGCTTGCCTTTAGAAGCCTTCCTATGCAGCTGAAGAGAACCAACACCCATAGAATCCTCTGAAATTGCCTCTCTCTCTGTGTCTTCAACTTGCTTGCCACAAAGTTCTTCCCTCTGCTGCCAATCAGAATCATAGTCCACCGTATCATTTGAAACTACATCATTCTCAATAAATTTAGTTTTTCGAACATTATCATTAAGTGAATCATCAGAAGCTGCATCACTTTCACTGCACTTCGTTTGCTTGCTTCTATGTTTTCTATGATGACGTGGAGGACCATAATCCCCTTCCAAAGCAGCGCGATGCCTCACAACACACCTGGCTTTCTTACTTCTAAGAATCCTCCTTGGCTGAGAAATGGGTTTATCTTCAGTAGAATTATCTGATGCTATATTTTTCTTGGCAAAACTTCCTTTCCTGGTACGTGCACTCTCCAATGTCATTTTCCTTTTCCTACCAGATTTTCTGCTAGTAGTTTCACTTTTGGGGGTACTTTCTGGTCTCTCAATTTTCTCATCAGGTAATATCCACCCATGTAATTTTTTTTCATCCTCAACATCATCAGAATCTTTTGTTGCTAAAAGGGGATGGATCTGATTGGACATCCAAACTTTGCCACACCATTTCCCAGCAACCACCTTTTTCTGCTTGCTGGCTCTTCTCTGATAGACCTTTGGTTCAATGGGTGAGCTTGTTGGAGAGCTACGACCAAAAGCATAGTATATTACAGAATTGTAAGGCATCTGCTTACTATAAAGAGGAGAGCGGCTCAGATTTGCACTATAAAAGAGATTGATTCCTAGCTTTACAGCCCAGTCCCCATTCCCAGGAATAGCTTCCTCACTATCCAGAGCTGATTGGATCCTCTCCTCGTCCTCTTTGGTGGCATGCCTGTATGCAATATTCTTCCATGTGTAATCAATCCCCAAATCTTCGGCCACCAATTTTGCCTCAGCCTCAATCTTCGGATAATCTATAGAAAAATATAAAATAAATAATGAATGATTTGCAAGGAGGAAAACCAGCAACAGCAACTACAATTATTTTTCAATTAATAACATGTTAATCAGTAAGCATAATCCAATGTGAGATGCAGAGAATGAAGATAATTGGTCAGTAACAATGAGTTAATATACACCAACCATCATCAATCTATGACAACTACATGAAAAATACTTTTTCAAATAAAAAAGAAACATCTGTTTAGATCCTAGGCTGTTAATGAATATTGTCATAACTTGTCATATGACATACATATAACCCATCTATGACTTCAAAAAAATATATAAATTAAAAAAAAAATAAGCAAACAAAAAATCAGATCCATGATTTAGTATCGGCTGCTTCAATGATTTAGTATCTTCTTATTTCCAGATAGTGTAAAATGTCTCACACTGACAAGTCAAATTCAAACTCTTACTGAAGTTGAAAAACCTTTCGATTAAGGAGGAAAATCAAAAACAATTTTCTTACTTTGTCACATAAATTGACATAACTTCCATCACAACACTCATGTTTCATCCCCACAATTCCCTAGCTTCTTAAACCAGTTTAAACCCTGAATTTATCAGGTGTCATTCTCTAAGAAAAACAACAATGGCATAAAGCAAAGTAGTAGATTTTTTCTGCAAGAACTTGGGCATGAGATAAACAATGCAGTATAAAATGAACTGTTAATCAATCAACCTACAGACCTGGATGACATAGCAAAAATATGTGGGCTCCACCTATTGGGCGAAGTTGCAGCTCTGCTTCCACAGCATGCTCTAGACAAAAAATATGCATTCTAGACGAGTCTTCATCAGATTGTGGTACCAACGAAGCACTTCTATTATCAATGGGAACTACCGGGTTGACAGACAATGACCTTTCAGCATCATGAGAATCTTGGGAACAATTAGAGGTGGAATTAGGCACTGTCCTGATATTTTTAAATGTATATCCTGAAGTGACATCATAATCTTGTTTCTTAGAAGAATGGTCAAAAGAATCATGACTTAAAATACTCTCAAATCTATGATGCATATGATCCTCATAATTGGCACTCTTTGAAGAAATATCATCTACCCTATCAAGTGCAGTCATGGGACTAGCATGGGAATCTGGAGTAAGAGAAAGTAATCTTCCTGAATTAGAGTTTATCACATTTGATTCATGACTGTCAACTGCAATATCTGGGTCACCCTGATCTTCCTCAGAGTCAGAATTTCCATATGCTGAAGCCAATAATGCAAGAGCTGTATTGCCTTTCTCTATTTCAGTATTTGAAGCATCCTGAGCAGATTGAACAGGAAAAGCACCTAAACCATCTTGGGCATTTTTTTTCATCCATCCTGCATGACCGAACAAAATGGATAAGTACTTTTAAGTTTTATCTAAACCCTAGCCAAGGAACACAAACAAAAAAATTATATATGGCAAACTTTTGAGAGATAAAGCAATGGAGATATATAAGGCATTCTAGCAGCTTAGATACCTAAGTTGTGCTTTCAAATGCACATCTAAAGGCTTGGTATAGGGCATTAGTACATGTTCCTGTTTTCCTTTTATCCCAAATAAAATTTTATGATTCTTATCATAATGAGATTCACTATTACACAACTGAAGACAAGTTTGTCACTGATGGCCGGGCAACTCAAAGATTCTTCAACACAGGACTAAAAGAGGCAAGAGACACTCTCTAGTCTTCTGGAGTTCAGGATTTTAATATTACAACAAAAAATAACTTAACCATCTCCCTGGTTAACTAAAGTACCACAGGATCCAAAACAACCATCTGGACCCCAAATAATAACAAAAGGATGGTAAGAGAAAATTAAAACATAATAGATCTATAAGCAGGCCAAAGCCCAGACTGCAATTAGTTAATTTATATAGAATCAACATTTCACAAAGGAAAGATTTAGAAAGAAAAAAAAGACAAAAGCCCCATTCCATGCCAATGCAGAGACAGGTAATAATCTACAGGCATAACAATTGTGGTTCTACTCTACAGTAGGAAATTATCATGATAGGCTGGCAATCCAGCTCTTACATACAAAAAGACAGTGACCAAATAAATTGACATGTTTCCTGATGAACATATGATGGGCCCAAAAAATGCCACGGATGTAGTCATTATTGATAAGATTTGAAGAAGCCCAAAAACAATTTGAGATAAAATATGAAATAAACATGAAATACTAGAAATAGAACTGATAAAACCTGCCTGTATACGAATTTGGTTCAGGAATAGTTGTATCTTCATGGGCAATTGTAAATTTACTGCTAGATACTCCCGAACCAACAACCCAATCATTAAAGAAGCTACAATCAGCTGACATAAGATATCTAGCTGCTGGTTCTTTTGGCTGTACAATAGCAACACTGGAAAAGCTTAATATTCCACATGTAACACATGAAAATAGTCTCCGATCTGAAAACCCATCTCCTTGACTAGTTTCTCTTTCAGTTTCTCTTTGAAGTGCATATGTTGAAGCGCATATGTTGCCATTTACATCAAAAGAGGAAATTTTGTTCCTTTCACACAATGTAGAAAACTTGTCTTTCACAGAATAGAAACTTTTTTCTTGCTTGATTCCATGACTCCTGTTGAATACCAGATCATCAGAAACAAAACCTTTTGAGGAATTCAATTCCTCAGAATTGCTTACATTGATGGATTGTTGGGATCCAACACGTAATTTTGAGCAAACAGAAATGTCAACTGAGCTACGAGGAAGAAGTACTACAGCAGATTCTTTCCCAAGTATATGAAGCAGATCATTGTTCTGTAACACATCCTGGACAAATAGTTCTTTAATTACAGTTTCCCCTTCACCCTTCTTCTTATCTTTAAGACGAGAACTACGAGGTTCAGTACCAATGCTCGCAGGGATTCTGCATGGATAAAACAAAGAATATTTACAGGGAGTATATATTATAAAAGATCATATGGTCATTAGCATCATTGTGTTGGTGCCTTGATCAAATCATATAACATGAAATTCTGAATAAGGAAGACCTAAATAGCAAATGGTCAGTATTGGAAAAATAAAGACACATTTACATCTACAACCAGAATGATACATCCATACTTTTTTAAATTAGAGAATACACATCTTGAAAGTTGAAACTTGATTTTAACAAAATATCATTAATAATAACACCAACCAACTAACAAAAAGAAAGCAAAAGATAACTCAGGTAAGAAATCAGCAGAACAATCATATAGATAATTATAAGAAGCTACAACAGAAAGACGAACCTAGAACATAAAGCTAAGGCAAGGTCATAAAGTAACTGGAAATGTGAAATCATGGGAGGATAATTTATTGAAGCCCTCCGAATAGCAGCATCTTTTGCAACCCTCAACCACTCAGGTGTTGCAATGTTCGCTGCCTCTCCACAATTAAAACCTAAACGGCATACATTCAAAGCATCAGAAACATTCAACTATTGGCAGAAACAATAATAAGTAACATTCTTAGATAGTTGTGTGTCTTTCTTACCATGACTAAACCCAGTGTGATAGGCTCTCGGAAACGTCACAACAAATTCCCCAGCATTTTGTACTAACCTGATTCAAAGAAATAGAGAATTAAAGATGCACATAAAGCACCACAGGATCACTGAAATAGAAAGCAATGGCTCCTAATAACTGTGATGATGATGATTACCAACATCCATCAGATATTCAGGGAAAAAAAATTATTAGAGATAAAACAATTTAGCAGCAACTAGGGAGAGGATATGATATTCTTTTAAGCAGAAATATAAATTAAAGAAAAAACAAAGAAAAAAGAGGGAACCAAGCATGCAGCAAGACTTTCTAGTCTCTCTGCATGTCAGAAATGGGGCTCCCCTGAAACAGCCATAGCAGGGAACCAGACAGAAAGCCTGAAACAATACTATGCCAAATCAAATATGGAGGAGAAGAGAGCCCTTAAAGATGAGGATGTTCCACCACAACAAAATACACCAGACAACTGCATAAGCTAAACACTGCAACATCATTTAGGTCTCTTGTTTCTACCAAAACCTTCAAAACTAACTATCAGAAACTGCTTCCAATTCCAAGCATCAAGTGAAGGAACACCCAATATTCATTTAGTACACCACATGATTTCAAAGGGAAGGAACCATACAACAATGGAAAAATAGAAACAAAATATTCCAAATGGAAATGGATACTCTGTAACAGTGAATTCCAACACCTAATGACAGTTGAAAAGAAAAGGTTACATGCTTTGGCTAGGGATACATTTCCCACAAACTTGTATTTGAAATTCCAACTCAACTTCAACAGATATAAAGTTGAAATTGATTTTTGTGGGACAAAAACAAGCTGTGATTCAAAGTAAATACCAGCACTTGCTGGCCACAGAAAAACGAGAAGTGTAAGTAATTAACACTTAAGATATATTCAGAGGATATACCAAATAAGATCACCACAAAATACAGCATGATGTTCACAAATATTAGTACCTGCAGCATGGAACGCCTGCTCTAATAAACACTTCAGGCGACATCACTGTGGTTTTCTCACCAAGAATGGCAAAAGTAACTGTGGAAGGGAAACAAGACCTGTGTAAGTTTTGTAACAGGTGTGGATCCATATACAACGACAAAAATCAAGTATCATCACTATCAGTCATCTCAGTAATCCCAGATGGGGCCAACCAATATCTTCCAGTCCTCAATGATTGAAAAATAAAGCATGATATATCAAAAGATGAACAAAATGTAGAAGATAAAATAAAAAACAATGAAGATTGATTGTCTACACGAAACACCTAGCAAGGTGAAGGTTATGTTAAGATGTGTTTGCAGATAGGAAGTGAAAAAAAGCGACTGGCGTTGCTGGCTCAAATGGGGGTAGATTTTTAAATTCCAAACAGAAACATTTCATTAAAATTTAGTTCAATCATTACATTAATTCATTGCCTCCAAAAGCAATGAATTGGTATCCTAAAATCATCAATGTATACCCTAATTTGGTCATCTTACATTGTTTCACTCACTTATAACTGGCTGGGATTAAAACAGAGGACTAAAACTTTAATCATGAACTCCTAGGATCTCAATAGTGAATTTTGTTTTGAACAATCATGCCTCAATCTGAAACTCACAATTGTGGGAGCATGACATGATACCAGCATGCATCCTTCCATTTGCAGGTAAAAATGCACATTATGCAGAAAAAGAATGAAACAAACTATCTGGCCATTTTCTAGTAAAAGAATGGAAGATTACAGGAACGTATGTAAGAACTTCCCAGGGCTAGCTAAACAACACAAGAGAGATAATGCTATACAAATTTGCTCTGTAATCCTCTGTTGAAGTCAACAGAAGTCCATATCAGTCAGTCCCCAAACAAAAAAACAAAACTAGGTCAAGCGAAGAAGCAAAAAATGTAGACAGATGCAGAACCATACTACCACAGGCAATGCTATAGCAATCATCATCTGCAAGAACCTAACTAACTTAACAAATTTCATGATTTAAAAAAAAAACCGCTTGCAAGAACTGCACAGAAAACAGAATTAAACGGTCAACTGTAGTCAAACCAAAATCAAATTCCAACCGAATACGGCTACATAAACAGGCAAATAACTTGCATTGCATGCAATTATGCTATATCTTACCAAGAGGGTTTATCTCTCCACCATAGCCATGAACCCTAACGACTTCCTCAAATGCAACGGCGGCATCACGAGGAACACCATACCAGGTCTTGCCAGCGCCCATGTGGAGGTAATTCAAGCTGTGCAAGTCGTGGTCCTCCACGTGCCAAGCAAACCAGCTGAAAAGCATGGCCACATACACCATAGGAGAAGTAACGCCCGGAATCTCCTCCTTCATGAACCGCAAGAGTGAACCATTCGCCCTCGAAACCTCTCTCATGTTCCACGGAGTGTCAGCCAGAGAGGAGCCAGGATCCCCTGCTTCGGGGCATTTTGGGGAGAACGCGGAACCAGGCATGTCGTTCGCATACTCCACGGAGAAGGGTTTGTCCAGCGTGGCCTTCCAGAAGAGTGCCTCGGTTTCGAGTGGGCCTGGGCCCTGGCCCTTCTTGGTGTGGCGTTTGAGGTAAGTTTTCTCGAAAGACTTTGCCTTGGACTCGAACTCGTGAAAGGTGTAATGGTCACCGCTCTGCCAAACAGGCCGCTGAACAGGTCGAGCCTTACGGGGGCAAAACCCGATCTGCTGTTGGCGAGTGGTGAATGTGGAACCTGTAACCGCCAGCGACCGGTTGAGGTTGGCGATGGCGGTTTTCTTTGGGGAAGGTGGGAAGGGTGGGATGATTTTGCAGATTCCGTACTTGGAAGCTTCCTTCTCTATCTTGAATATGTAGCCAATTGGATCTCTGAACTCGGCCACGCTTGGCCTGTACTCCGGCGCCACCGGTAGTGATTTCAGCCATGGTAAAACGTCGCCGTTTCCCTCTGAAGCCCCCATTAATGAGTTTCTATGCTTCTCATTGAACACCCCCACACCACACCAAGTTATTCTTATTCCTCTCTTTTCTTTTTAATATCCCTTCACTTCCTCTGTTAACTGAGGAAGGAATGGTGAATAAATAAAAATTAATTGGGGGCAGAGGCAGGGGCAGGGGAACCGAGACGAATGAGGCAGGGCAGGGCAGGGGTCAGTAGAATTAAGTAGTAGAAGTAGAGGACATGTGAGTGATGTGTGAGTTGGGGGGTTTTATTTGTGGAGTCTTTTAAGAGAAATGCCATTATTTTTTCATTTATTTATCAAAACTGCCATTTTCCCTTTCCTCGTTTAGTTAGTTTTGTAATGAATCCGCTTTTGGCGTTTTTTGGTTTATAGATAAATAAATAAATATGCAAAAATAATAAATGGGTGGAACTGCTTTTGCAGATGTGCCCTTTTTCTGCCGCTTGCTTCTCTTCCTGTGGGTTTTGGTTGTTCTGTTTTTAACCCCGTTAAAGTTCTACTATTTTCGGACCAAATGTGTGTAAAAGATGTCAGTGTTGATGATGTGGTCATATGGTCTCTCTGGGGAGTCAAAGACGACCCCACCGATTCATGACACGTCAGAAGATGAGGTCGCTTGAAGGTGGACGTGTGTCTTAATTTGATTGGTCCTTTTTTGTTCTCTGCATCCCCTTGTTGCATGAAATAACTAAATTCTGCAACAGTTTTGGATGAAAAAGTCATGCAAAAAAAGCCTCCATCATCACTGTATAATCACATCAAGGTCAGCAACATTACGAGGGTACATAATTATAATTATGTATCTATTTTGATTTGATTGCTGGACTCGATTTACCATTTTCCTTTACGCTAAAAACCAATCGCAAAAACTGTTACAATTCCACACGCACTCTTCATTCGTTTCGATCTCAAACTTTGATGCTCTAACAAACCCAGTTCCAACCCAAAAGGGTTCAACTTAACGTCACCACTTTCGGCGGCACCTAAGTGAGCACGAGCACAGGTGCCGTCAACGCCACCGTTACCGGCACCGTTTACGCGAACAAGCTTGCCATTTGTACCTTGCACTTGACGTCGTTGTTACTAAGCCTAAGGCTCCAGCACCGTCACCGTAACCGGCAAGGGGAGATTCATCTAAATCCGATCAAAAGAAGGCATCTGCAGACGAAAGTGTCGACGGACAAAGACAGTGACGATGATGTTGGTGCTGTTCCTGCGGATGCTTTTGCAGGATCGATGAATTTCAACAAGTTACATGTAACGTGGATGTCTTTTCTCGTAGGACTGATTTTTGTGCTGACATGGAAAGTGAGTCCAATTCACGTTATATTTCTTATGAAGTTAAAATGTAGGCGTTTCCAGCAATTTGAGGGAAATAAGATGCCGTTCTTTCGTTGAATCACATAAATATAAAATATCTGGATCAATTATAATTTTATATTTAAAAGGTTATTAAATATTTATTTGTTTATTGATTTTTTAGAGTCTTTTAATTATTACTGTGTATTAATTGCTGTTTTAATTTTAAAATCGGTAATTATAGTCAAAATACTTTTAAATAATCAAAATACTTTTAATCTTAATCATAATTTTGTAAATAGAAGTTGCGGTATAGTCAAAACTTGAATTTAAATTTTTTAACATAATTATAATATATTCAATGAAAACTAAAGCATATAATATATATATATATATATATATATATATATAAAAGAGTAATATTTTTTTAAATTAGTATAAATATAAAAAAATTTATATTTGACCTGAATTTTTTATTTAACTTATATTTATATATTATAATTTATTATTTTATTAATTGTTAAATTTAAATTAAATTAAAGACTCAAATTGAATATAAATTTTTTAAAATTTATACTTATGTAAATAAATTCTTCCCGTATAGAGAAATTTATTTTTAAGTTTTAAACAGGATTAATATTTTGTGGAACCTTTTTTCATTTTTATCTTTTCCTTCTTAAACTCTTTAATAAAGTAACATCACCTGTGCATTGATGTATATGGATCCTAGACGTCCTAGCCAACCTTTTCAACTATTTCACGTACTCCATGATTTTTTCATTGGTTAACAACGGCAAAAGTAATTTATTATTTTGCATGGCTAAAATGAGTTTAAATAGAATCATTTTCCTTTTTGTCGGAAGCTTGATTCTAGACCCCTTATCATCTGTTCACATGTATAATTTTTCATCAGCACTGTTTGGGTTGCTCTTTTTTTTTTAATCTTTTTTGGGGCTGATTTTTTATGATGGCTTGTTAAAAGAAATTCCATCATTATTAAAAACCAAGATGTGTAATGTACGATATCTTAAAAACATAATGCATGCTAATTGTTTTTTTTTTTTAACACAAATGGAAAACACAATTTCTCAATGCACTTTTAAGGCAAGCACATTTTTGTTGATGTGGTCCAACATTCAGTAGAGCAACTTTAATGGTATAACCACTATCAATTGTTTTAAGTCAGTTGTTCATGATTTTTTTTATAAATCAGATCATGATGCATTACTTTTTTCATTTCTACAATTTAAGTAACTCCACTTTCTAATGATGTATTTCAAAAAGTTTACAAAATAAATCTTACAAAATTTTATCATTTTTTCACAAGACACGCTACCCTTTACAAAACACCTCTTGTTTGATGAGTTCGTTAGCTTGAAACACCCTATCAGTTTACTATTGAAAGCCACACTTGCTTAATTTGTAGTAATTGTTTATTCTTTTTTTTTAAGAATTTTAATTTGAGAATGTTAGATTCTCATGTTTGATTTGGATATTTTGAAAAAATATTCTTAAAACATTAAGGAGCTGTTTAGCTTCAAAACCACTATATTTTTATTTTACTCTCTATTTTCAAATATATAAACAAACTAGTAAAAATAGAAAAAAATTAGTTTTCACAAATTCCTGTACAAATCTTTAAAACACATGAAACAGAATAAAAGTAATGTGTTAATTTCCCATGGAGTTCAACTTTATCTATATTTTTTAACAATCAATCTAAAACTATACTATTGTACTGCGCCGTTTCTTATACATAAAATGTTCAATTTTCGTTATTTAAAAATTAATTTATGTTACTGTTTAACACTCAATTGAAACTGAACTATTGTTTGTTATTATTTAAAAATCAATCTAAAACTATATTACTGTTTTACTGTTTTTGAAAATTTTTATATAAATTAAAAATTAATTTATATAAAATTAATAATATAATCAATCATTCTCAAGTCAATAATCAAAGAATATCCTTCTAAAATATAAAGATTATCACTTTACTAATTAAAGATAAGGTTAACGTAGTATAATTTTTTTAATAAAAAAATTTAGTGACTTTTTAATCTTTATAATCAACTCGTTTATAATTTAGCGCACACAATCGCCACATTAGACATTATTCAACAATTAGACCGGTAAAGTCACTTTTTATATGAAAACAATTCATGTCAAGTCTCAAGCCTTATATTGAGAAAGAGAGACAGAAGTATCCCACGCAAAATAAATGCTTACGTTATGTGTGTAAAAACAAAGGAAATAAAAGCATCTGGCGACTAGTGACATAAAATACAGTTTCCTGAGCATCATGCAAATTATATTTTTGTTTTCAGGCTGCCACCACACACCATTTTATTTCGATATGATGCTCCAATTGATGGTCCTGACTCCTTATTTTGTTTTCTTTCTAATGCTAGAGTGAATACCATTTGTTGCAATGCAAGTATTGTGGCTCATGAGGAATAGTCAAGAATTTGCCCATGATGATGCACCTAATCTATATACTATGACAATAATAATTCCTATGCCTAAGCGGGTATCGTAGTTCATGCCGGAGAACCATGGTGAAAAACAGCTTCTCATTAACGAAACATTCAGCATTCAGACAATAGAGAAATAAATAAGAAAAAGAAAAATAATGATGACAGTGGCTTTGTGACATACACAAGGAAGAACTTCTTATAATGGATCCTTGTCTTCAGAATTAGAACCAGGAGATAGCTCCAAGGTAACTGGACAATGATCACTTCCATAGAACCCTGTGGAGACAAGAACAAGGTCATGCTTGTTCAAACATAAGCAGTTGTGTACAAGTGAGCACTAATTACCACAAACTGCAGAACCATATTTATGTCACAAGTTCCAAATTTTCTTGAATAAGCAACAAAAAAGGGGTATCAATCGCATCAATAGAAATTTACCTTGTAACTCTATCCCCTGTCCATGCATTTCACATGCAACAATCATTTCTTTAAGTTTTTCTGAAACTATAAAATAGTCTATTCTCATCCGCTTTCCACGATACCTTTAAAGAAAACACTCATGAGAACTAACAAGTCATAGTTGTAAAATAGTTAAGATAATTAATAAGACTTGCTCAAATAGAAAACAGCATTGAAAAGAATCCCATTCCTTATATTTGCAACACACCATAAATTTTAACAGATGCTACAGAGGATGCCTTTATAGAGAGGTAAAAGGAAAAAGTGAAAATGAAAATTAGTTCAGAGAATAGGCCAAAATAGATGCTAAATTGTTCACACGCATTGCCTCAACACAAATAGTTAATCAGTAATGTTCAAAATCAATTCCCAGGGTATAAAGCTCAAAATAAAATCAATTTCTTACTTCCCAATTGGGTTTCCGGACCATGAGAAACCTCGTTCCATGTCCTTATCCTTGTGCAGAAATCTATAGGCATCTATCAGCTTTCCCCTGAAACATGCTCCATAATCAGCTATTAAGACTTTAAATAAATAAATAATAAGTAATTCCAAAATAAAGGGTAAAAGGGGTGCAAGATAATATATTTTATTTAGTTGTTCTTGTCTTGGTTGTAGTACAGAAAATACAAACATCATAAATTTATTCAAAAGTTCAGGAGAATACTATGTAAAGAACAAATGCAAGGTCCAAGTCCTCCTAGTTTTTCAATACTTGCTATAGTCACCCTTCTTGCTGCTTCTTTTCTATTAATTGATGCCATTTACTATGTTCATATATTGTTAACAATGGGAGGCCAAAACATCAGATAGAAAAAATAACTACTTCAAGGTAAAAGATTTTACTATGTTCATGTTGTAGGACAAAAATCAATGAACAAAAATAATAGTTAGATCACTCACTCTCTTAAGATGGTACCGAACCGTTTTCTTTCTGCCAAGGTAAACCCAGGCTGCCCACAATCCTGCATAAAGCCATACCATCAGATGATTGATGACAATTTCTATGGTGGAGAACTACATACACTACCCAATGCCAGCTGTTAGAGATATAAAACCATTATTGGGCCTCCACCTAACAGCTTAAGCTTTTAGGAAATAAATCTATTGAAGTTAAAAGGAATGAATTTATTTTAAAGGGAACTTTTAGAGTAAATTGCTTAGACCTCTTTATTTGGAGGAATGTAACCATTGAGTTTTGCAGCACTGAAAAACTCTGGATGACTCACATCGATCTCTTCATGGCTGCAAACATGAATATATATATATATATATATATATAGAAGCTCCTTTTTAGAAAGTGTAAATGCAATAGTAAACATGGTCGCACAGAAAATAACATTTGTGTTTAGGTAACACTAAGGAAAGTGTAGCTTCAATGCATAGTTTCTTATAATGCAGTTACATCAAGTTAAAGTAAAACATAAATCTTAGTGGTCCTCTCAAACTATTGGAATTTTGCTTTGTTCATCACATGCTGTTTGCAAAGCTAGATGAAAGCCAGCCGTTGAGCTTGGCTCATAACCAGAACTTAATGATCAAAGAATGCAAGAGATAAAAGTATGTTGCCTAACAAAAGGGATAGAATTTGTTAATCCTAGATCCCCAAAACCCAAAGAAAAATGGAGATCAGCCACCTGACATTCAGATCCCCACACCATATTAAAGGCTTGTCTGAATTTTGTGTAACAAATTCCAGAATCCTTTTGTCCCATTTTCTTCTCCTTTGAAATGAGTTTGCCTCCTCTTTCCATCCATTGTTGGGTACATATGTATTCAATAAGCGTAATGTTTCAAATTCAGCTAGGATTACTCGACCATCTGGCTCATGCTTTGAAACTAATGACAAAAACAAGAATAAGAATCTATCAGCAGTAAATAAAATATGGAATATAATACAATGCAAATATGTTAAAAACTTATTTTGGCAAAAGTCTATTCTGATTGTCTTTTAAAGACCTAAAATTCATTTAAATAATTAAAAAGGAATTTTAAATAGTATATCATAAAATTTTAACAATAAAAAGAACTTTAAGAACCAATGTATTAAAATTATATTTAGGATTCCAGATTCTCCTCCTTGTACATATTTTTTATATTGAAACTATAAACACATGCACTTTGTAATTTGTAATAATATGGTCATGTAGTTCTGTTAAAGTCACCTGACGGCAGGTTCAAATCATGGCAGGATTAAAAAATTTCTACATTTATGTTGATACTTTTCAGCAACTGACAATAATTATAATAAAACCAATAACACGAGTATCTGACATTTGAATGCTGAAAATAATTATATAAACAAATGAAACATTTAATACCAAACATACAATAAGAAAAATCTGCGAAGCAGGATACCTATTTTATCAAGATTGAAAACAACACGTGTTGGCTTGCAGCATTTTTTCACCAGTAGTGCTGTTCCTGCATACTTTGAATCTGCAAGAGACCACCAAACATGATAGTTCCCAAGAGGTGGAGTTGAAAGTGCACGCATTACTATCTGCATAAGTTTGAGCAAATGTGTACTAAAATATTAGAAAGTAATATGATAAGATGATTATCTCAATTTAACATAACAGTATCGTTTTGTTCATATTTTGGGGTATACATAACACTAGTACATGTTAGAGATGTTGTAAAGCCATTTATGAACCTTCACTTAATAGCTTAAACTTTAAGGAGAGTTGGCTGGCCACTGACATGGTATGAGCACCTCTATGACCAAATGGACTAAGGATTGATTCATGCCACCTTTATTCATCTAAATAAAAGTTGAGTTTTGGCACATATTTAAAGTGGGTCTATATGCATTCCACAGTCTGAGCACAATGGGCTCTTGCATGAGGGAATGTGTTATAGATGTAATAAAGCCATTCATGAATCTTCACCTAATAATTTAAGCTTTAAGGAGAGTTGATCATTGAAAATGCAAACCATTACATACAGATTCGGCACTCTCCCTTTCGACTAAAGTAATTCAAAGACCAATCAAAGAACTTCAAGTGTTACATTGAACTTATCACACTATAGACTTTCATTTGAGAGCTTCATGAGTTAATAAATTGTTTAGAGGGTCCACTGTTTGATTCCACTTTCCACACATTCCATTTATAATCCATGTTTTGCTTTTTAATCCTAAACGCTTTTTAACCACATTTATCATGCACTAAATTGGATGTTGGATTGGCTTCGCAAGTACCCTACTTCCCCACAGACAAGCTAGATTGTTGACAACCACTCACGTTCAAGGCTCTTGGTGTTCTCAAAATGTTACTTCATAATAGTCATATAAAATAAATATAAAAGACTGAGATATACTCCTATGAAGGAAGGATATACGATGCAAAGTAAATGCCACTTTCCTAGTGATGAAAGTCAGTTAGAGGTCCAGAGTATGAAAAGGTAACTTGAGGAATATCATCAAATTCAGTGGTCAACCAAATTTTCATTTTTTAACAATTCAGCTCATTTGATTAAATTACACAAAAATTCTAATATATAGTTATATACACAGTCCCAGCTATAATCTATGACAGAACAGAAAGGCACCTGCTTTTCTTCCCTGGCAGAGCTTGTATCATCTTTTATTTCTCCCTGATTTTTAGGCGCACCCTTGGAGCCAGCAGCAGGCATTCGCACTTCCTAATGAAAATTTCATTTTACCAAGTTGATTAGGACAATTATGTAGCGCGCGCACCGTAATCCATCTAACAGAACAGAACACAATTTTCTGGGAGAAGAATAATAGAAGCTTAAAAATAAAGGGACAACTAAAGTTCCAACGTTTTAATATAAAAACAAAAAAATTGGATGCTTTCATGTTATATATGGTCATGATTGAGAGACAAAGACACCATTTTTATTAATCAAACAAGAACCCACTTGATTGGTTGTTAGTCCCATAGTTAAAGTGAATAAAAAAACTGTGCCTTTCTCTCTAGAACATGACCATATTATGTTACTTAACACCATGACAGCATCCAAATCCTCAAAAAAATATGAAATAAGCTAAAAGGAAAGAAACAAAAAGGGTGGCAGATTGCAAAGCATGATACCTGTATGGCAATGACATCAGGATCGAAAGTGGTGACGAGATTGGTGAATTCGCGCCAATTGTTTTTGACCCGAAGGAGAAAACTGTTGGCATTCCAACTCATAAACTTCAAAGGCTCTTTTTGATTCTTTGTAGTCGCTTCTGTCTCAGCCTCAGTTTCATTCTCCCTCGGCTTCTTCACACACCCATCTGAATCTTTGCCTACTACTTTGAAAAATCGTTTCATTGTTCCTTCTTTGCTCTTCACTCTTCGCTGTCAGCACTCAGTATTTCCCTCCCATTGTTTGTTTTTCTTTTGATCCTTTTCCCCCAATAACTCACTTTGTCGCCTTCTTTCTCGTACTCACTTGATATAAGTATAAAACAACAAAAGGAATACTGGTGTAGGGATATTTTAAATTTAGGTAAATTTAAAATATTTTTTAAAACAATAAAAACTATGCGTAGTTAATTTTAGTTTAATATAATAAATATATATTGAAATCATTTTTAAAAATGAATTGAAAAGAAGATTTTCTTAGTTCAGAAAAGAATTATATAATAATAAAAAAATTTATTTGATTGATTTAATTCTGAATTTTATTATGTTTTAATTTTTGAAAAAGTGAATTATAAAAGTGAAATTAATGAATAATTGAGAGTTAAGGTATATAAATAATTGTGATCTTTTTTATTAATCTTCACGAAAGGGATTATTTATATAAGAAGTAAAATTTAAGAATTAATTTGAAAATAAACTAAAATTTACGTTGTTTATTTGTAAAATAGGTAAAGTTAAAGGATTGATTAAGATGAAATTAAAATTTAAAATATTTATTTACAAAAATGATGAAATTAAAATTTATTTGGTCAATTAAGAAGAATATAATTTAGAGGAATTAAGTATTTTAATTTTTTAATTATTTATTATTTATTATTTACTAATTGGAAACATAGGAGAATGGAACCAGAAACCTAGGAGTAATTGATCAAATTAGAATAACTCGTTCTAAAATATAATAATTATTTAAAAAAAAAAAATCTCTAAAAAATTTAAAGTTTTTTTTTTTTCAAAATAAATTGAGCTAAACACGCTCTAAATATGTGTAGTCATAAACCAATCACGCTCTAAATATCCCAAATTATCCCTCAATGGCCTTTTACATCCATCTATAAAGGCTCAAGTTACTTATGTGCGTAGTTGCCGACGACGAAAGTAGCAGCACTTCTAAACATACAATGCCATTACAATGAAAGTGACGAAACATGGATCCCTTTGTAGAAAAGACCAACCATATAATTTGTTCTTTTTGAACTAAAGATAAAAGATTCACTTGTAATAATTTTAGGAGAAAATCATTTTACACCTCTTAATTTTTCTATTCGAGCCTTCTTTAAGCCTTTTTCTTTATATTGTTTTTAAAAATTAAATTTTAAAAGTAATTTATAAATTAATTGTGAAATTTAATTTTTAAAAGAGAGTTTAATGTTTTCTGAAAATTAAATTTGAGCGGAAAGGGTAAAAAACCAATTCCCTTTATTCTCCGAATCATGGCCCCCATTTCGTAACTGGCTAACATGCCTAAATGGAAACCAGAATAATATTGAAATTTTGTCTCAGAAGCTAACAACTGTACCCTAAATATGTTTTTTATTCTACAAGAGATTGAAGCTTCGATATTTCCAGCTTTTGAGAGGTCATTTAAAATTTCAAGCCTCAACCATCTCTTTATATAATAAACCAAGAAAAAAAACTTACAAAGAAATGAAGCATAACAAGAAATGAAGTTGCACTATACAACCCATTGTGATCTTTTCATCATTGACTTAAAAGGGTTGGCTTGAAAACATTCATAGAAATATTGGAGGAGAGTTGAATCAAACAAAATCCTTGAGAGTATCACTTGACAGTGTGCTAGCTCACGTATTGCTTCTCAAGAAGGTTACCACAGAATGCCAAATCAAATCTCTCCTCAGGAGGATCACCAATGCAGTCAAAGACTGCATCTGCATCCAAGAAATCTTCATCTGCTGTATAGCTGCAGTTGGGATGAAAAAGTCAGTGGAAAGCAAACCTCATGTTTGCAAAACCATTTGAATTTAAGAATGTTGCTGAGAAGTAAAGATGACAGTTACTTCTAACAAGCTTTGAAGTTAACCAAACATTTGAAGCTAAATCAAGAGCCAAAAGAGTTTATTAGCATTGGCTATGGTAATTGGTAAGGGTTTATGCAGTGGAAAACAACCTCATATAGAAAAGCTATTGCATTACACTATACTGAAGATGTCCAAGCATACATAAGCTAACAACAAAATTGAAGGAAAGAAACCTGAGGAAGCTCATAAATCCATGGTTCACAGGAAAATTCTACTAAAAGATACCCTAAACCTTATCAACTAAAATAAATGTCATCATCTAGTTATGCTTCACCCAAATAATAATCCTTGCGGAGTAAGCAAGATGACCCAACCTGTCCCCTGAATCCCAATGCATTTAAACCCAATCAAATTGCCGAGAACTACCTTATTGTTAATATTTATCCTATATTTATGGAAGTAGTTAATAAAGTTGCTACATTTTTCATCTAACGGATAAAATTCAGTTCATGGTTCATTAGCATTTCTGAAATGTGTCACAAAATTTTCTAATTCCATAAAAAGTCCTGTTTCATTTTCTCCTAGCGTGTGACAATTAGATGGATTCATTTATTTTCCCAGAAACAATTTCACACTCATAATAAAAACTGCAGAACCACTACCCAAAAAGGCATATAAGGGTGTAAAACGACCAGTGCAGAGTTTACATAACAAACAATAGTAGTTCCAAAAGATGCTGGATACAATTTTCAGTACAGTTTGGTCAGCTTAGAGAACTACCTAATCATGTGTAGAAGTATTCACGGCGTATTCAAATATGATCAGATATTAATAGGTAGGATAAACATTTTCATGGTATTCACATTGTCTACCAAACAAGTAGAAATTTAATAAACACAAAGCTGAATCACATTCCGTAAATAGAAATATACCCGCTCTTTGTTATTATGCATTTCATTCCAGCTGCTTTAGCAGCTGCAAGGCCTATGGCACTGTCCTCCACCACAACACATCTGAAGAAAATAAATAACGACATTTCACATTCAAACATGGCATGGCAGTGATAAAAAGTGAATTTAAGACATTTATATCTGCTGAATGTATCCAAACATCAGTTGCAGGCACTAATAATACAATTGTGACATACCTTGAAGGTTCAACACCCAGAGTGCTGGCTGCTAATAGATAGATGGCCTGTCAGAAAGAGTATAGTGCAATTAGCTGCTTAGATCATGCCACATTGTAAATTCCATCATCTAGAAAGAAAGACTGCATAATCTCAATTTGAGTATAGTATCAGGTTACTATACCACAAGAAAACTTTGTATAGATAGGGTCACTGAAGATTCCAGAACACTAAAACAGATAACTAACTTCAAACCTGGGCATATAGGATTTTAATCATTGAGTTTCAATTTCAAAATTGATTTTTATTTAATGGAAGGAATTCTGTGTTAATATGCAGGGCCGTAAAATAGGACTGCTCATATATTTTGAATTTTGACTGTGTCCCCAAAAATACTACTAAACTAACATTAGAAGGATGAAAATCTTACTGGATCAGGCTTTTTACGGGGAACCACATCTCCTGCAAATATCTTGATTTTTTCTGCGCGCTCAGTTCCCAGCAAGAATGATACTATTGCAGAGACCTAAAATCAACTCAAAATTAATTTAGGTCTGAAAATGAAATAACAAATAACTGTAGATACAATCATCAATACCAAATGATTCATTCAATGGTAATTAATCTACAAATAATTCAAATTGCCCATATTGCATTTATGAACAAATTATACTGCAATATATAACCACAAGGCTATAACTACTAGGAATTGAATCTTTAAAAGATAATGAAACAAGAATAAGTGGAACAATTTTCTCTTTAATCAGAAAAGATTCATATAAGGAATTGCAGAACTGATTATGCCTACCGCCTTCTCATTGGAAGTGCTGCAAACTGCAACATGGACTCCTTGAGCTAAAGCCTGATCGATAAGCCTATATATATTTGAAAACAAAAGCAGAAACATAAGTTAAGGCACAGATTTTATCTTTCCCGATAATAAACCATTGTAACATACGTTTCACATGTTCTAAATCAACTATTTTGTAACTAATTAATTATCTTCTCTTGAGTTTCAAATTTAAATGAAATTGCCCAAAAGCAACTATCTCAACTTCCAAGCTGTTCTGAACTTAATTTAATAATGAAGAAAGAAGACAGAAAAACCCAAATCCTGCCAATAAACAAATGAATCCAATGCTCAAGCTATGAAGTGGAGGCTAAGGAATGGCCTTATTTATACATCAAACAAAAACAATTATAGATAAACAAGTTTCGATAAAAGATAAAGAACAGATAGTAACCAACTTTGCAACACCTGGGCGAAGAGGCAACAGTTTTTTCTCTATAAGTGCCATGAATAGTTCCGTCTTTTGCTTGTGAAGTGAAGCTACAAATTCTTTTCTTTCTTGTTCACTTGTGGGGGCATTCTCAGGCCAACCTGTCTTGTTAAAGAAAGCTGTCATCCTAGTAAAAAAACAAAAACAAAAAGTAAGGCACATCAAATATAACTTGGAACTTCAAATTGAATCAAATGATGAATTCAACAATTGCACCAATGTGGATCCTGATGAGAGAAATCCTTAAGGATGAATTTTGTATTTAGAGAAACCTTTCTTTTCCCCCTCCAATTTTGAGCAATTCCCCGTACAAGTCCACATCCCAGGTGACGCCTAGTTCTCTCTGCATGGTAGAAACCAAGCAACATGTGAAAGAGGAAAGCATTAAGAAATGGAGAAGTTCACAAATATTAAATACCCTACAATATATAATTGTAGTCTTAAATTGCTTATACTTTATTAATTCACTTTTCTTAATTTTTATTTGATAATATATATATATATTAAAAATTATGTCTGGGATGTATTAAAAATTATGACATTTTTAATATTTTTTAATTATTTAAAAGACACTAGTTAGCATTTTTTATTAAAAAAACATAATTATTATTACATTTAGATAAAATGTTATATTTAAATTTAATATTTTTAACTTGTGCGAAGACATTAGATATGATAAGAAATTAATAAATAATATAAATTTTATTAAAAATTATAATATTTAACAGAAAATTATGTAATTTTTAATAAAAAAAAACAATTTAAATTCTGATAGGAAGAGTTGTATACTAGAACAACGCATAAACATGTGATACAGAGATGGTATCATTGAATGAGAGGTGTAGATAGGTACCTCTTGGAAGGTTTGGTTGAAAGATATGCGGTGGCCATCTTTCTCGGTGTCAACAAGGACTCCGTCACAGTCAAACAGAAGGGCGGAGGGAAGAGTGGAAGAGGAAGACGCCGAGGCTGAGCAACTCAACAACCTACGACTTGTTGTAGTAATTGGGAATGTTGATGATGTTGATATTTTAAGAGTGTTACCCATGAAAGAGGATGCTGGAATTTGATGATGATGTTTTTGTTTGAGGAGGCATTGGGTTTTTGGTTGAGTTGGAGTGAAGAGTGAAGATGAGGAAATTGAGATGGTGATGCTGCTCGCTGCCATTACAATTCACAAACCTCCTCCTTCGCTTTTCCTTCGATCCTCGCATTCTTCAACTTATCTGCTTCGGTGGGACCAATGCTATGCTTCCAACTTCCAACATCCAACACAGGTTTTGATTAGGTTCACCCTTCTCCCCACACTCCACGTGGAACCGTCCCTTTTCAGAATTCCAACCTTATTGTTTTTTCTTTTTTTCATAACCTTTTCCTTTTTATCGTTTTTCTATATTAATTTTTTATTAAATGGTTACGTTGTACATCTTTTATTTATTTATTTTTATCAATTTGGCTTACTGAGAGAATATAATAAAGCAAATCTAATTATTTGTAAAGTTAGGAGATTATATTTTATATTTAACAACATTATCTGCAAATTAAAACCCAAGATGCATGTGCAGGACAGAGGTTAGATCATTTTCATAAACGAGAACTCGAGTTTTTTTTTTTTAATACAGAGGTGGATATTTTAATTTGAAATTAATCGTATATTATTTAAATATAAATTGAAAATTTTACTATTTTACTTTAGCATTATTTTTTCAAAGTATTTATTTTAAATTTAATGTTATCTTAAAGTTTTAAATTGAAAATTACAAAATAAATTAAAAGTCAGTTAACTTTGTTTTTGTAAACAAAAAAAGAAACTTAATTCATATGTGATATTTGTGTATGAGCTTGAGTTGAACCATTAATTTGACTCAAATCTTTAAGAACTTGGTTGAGTTATGATATTGGACAGAAATTCTTCTTAGTTGAAGATTTTTTGTTTTTTCACTTCTCCTTTTTTTTTTATTTGCAACTCTCAAACATTTTTTTTTATGTTTAAAATTTAAATTTTTAAAAATTTATTCAAAAATTACTTTTAAAATTAAATTCTTAAATAGGAGATAGGGAGGGTAAAAAAATTTCTCAATTAAATCATATTTAGGATTAACGTGTGTAAGTGGGAAAATAGAAGAATATGTCTTGCAAGAGAATGTTTTTATAATAAGGTAAGAGTGATAAATTTTGATTATATAATCATATATTAATAATTAAAAAGTGTTAATAGTTACATGTCTTAATATTTAATTTTAATATATATATATATATATATATATATATATATATATTATTTTGCATGAGACATTTTTAAAATTGAATAGACATGTAATTCGAGCTTTTTTATTTAAATATATAAAAATAATTTTTTAAAATAGAATTAAATAAAAATTAATCTCATGTTAAGTGCTTTTTTTTATTACATTAATATTAGTATCACACTAATATGGACAATAATAATATTTTATTATTATTTTAATTTATTATTATACATAATGTTCAATACAATACTAATTTGGTAGATAGTAATGAACAAACCTATATTGTCAACACATGAGCATGACAATTTAAACAGTGTTATCACTAAAAGAATACCAAACTATACAAAATAATAGTAATATCATTAGTCAAAATACGTCAGTAGTATTATCTAACAGATGACAATATTGCTAAGTTGCTAACACCTGTCACAAAATTGTGTTTTCTTTGTTGATTAATAACCACGGATATGCCTTTTTATCCAAATTACATTGGCTATATATATATATATATATATATATATATATATATATATATATATATATATATATATTATAAAATCACATAGCAGAAGACTTTGGAATAATATATAGGTTAGAAATATTTATAACTTTATATTTGTTTTTTTTTTCATTTTAAGATTTAATTATTATCAGTTTAAAAATTTGTAGAAATTCATATATCAAGATAGAATTTAATTTAAATAATTTTTAAGTTATTTTAATTTTTAATTAGAATAAAAATTATTATAGTTTTATAAAAAAGAATTTGAAGAAAGCAAAAAATGTAGAAATAATGTAAATAATTTATTCATGCATACAAGGGTAGAAATTTATTTTTTATAATTGATAAAATTTTTGTAGATATTATTTAAAAATTATAAAATTGTTGTTTTATTAAATAAATTTTTTTAAAAAAAGTAGAAAAGATGTACATAATTTAATAAAGCATTTTATGGGTAAGATTTTCTTTTATAATTTCTAGTATTTTTGTAGATGTTAATTAAATAATAAATTATTAAAGTGTTTGTAAAAATAAAATTGAAAAGAAAAAATTCTAGAAATTATGTAAATTATATAATCAAGCATACAAGGATAGTACTTTATTATATTATTTAAAAAATATTTTTAGTTGTTATTTAAATATTAAATAGTTATTGTGCTATTAAACATAATTTTGAAAAGTAATAAAATGTAGAAATGATTTATATAATTGAATTGAATGAAGCATATAAGGTTGAGCTTTTTTATTTAAAAATGTAAAAATTATTTTTTAAAATAGAGTTAATTAAAAATTAATCTCATGTCAAGTGTTTTTTTTTATTACATTAATATTAGTATCACACCAATATGGATGATGATAATATTTTATTATTATTTTAATTTATTATTGTCCATAATGTTCAATACAATTCTAATTTGACAGGTGATAATGAACAAACATATATTGTCAACACATGAACATTAAATATTTGATAGTGATGATTTAAACACGTGTTATCACCAAAAGAATACCAGACTATACAAAATGATAATAATATTATTGGTCAAAATACGTTAGTAGTATCATATAGCAAATAACAATACTGCTAAGTTGTTAACACGTGTCACAAAATTGTGTTTTCTTTGTTGATCAATAATCATGAATACGCCTTTTTATCCAAATTACACTGGCTATATATATACTCTACATATATATTATAAAATCACATAGTAAAAGACTCTTGAAATAGCATATAGGTTAAAAAAAATTATAACTTTGTATTTTTTTTTTAAGATTTAATTATTATCAGTTTAAAAATTTGTAGAAATTCATATATCAAAATAGAATTTAATTTAAATAATATTTAAGTTATTTTAATTTTTAATTAAAATAAAATTATTATAGTCTTATAAAAAAGAATTTGAAGAAAGCAAATAATGTAGATATAATGTAAATAATTTATTCATGCATAAAATGGTAGTAATTTATTTTTTATAATTGATAAAATTTTTGTAGATATTATTTAAAAATTATAAAATTGTTGTTTTATTAAATAAAATTTGAAAAAAAAGTAGAAAAGATGTAAATAATTTAATAAAGCATTTTATGGGTAGTATTTTCTTTTATAATTTCTAGTATTTTTGTAGATGTTAATTAAATAATAAATTATTAAAATGTTAGTAAAAATAAAATTGGAAAGAAAAAATTCTAGAAATTATGTAAATAATATAATCAAGCATACAAGGATAGTAATTTATTATATTATGTAAAAAATATTTTTAGTTGTTATTTAAATATTAAATAGTTATTGTGTTATTAAACATAATTTTGAAGAGTAAAAAAATAATAGAAATGATTTATATAATTGAATGAAGCATATAAGGTTATTAATTTGTTATAAAATTTCTGAAATTTTTTATTTTTATTTTAAATATGAAATTAATATAGTGTTACAAAAATAAATTTATAAAGTTTACAAATGTAAAAATGATATAAAAAAATTTATCAATTAAATCACATTTAGGATTGAGGTGTCTAGGTGGGAAAAGCAAAGGGCATATCTGTAGCAAGAGAATGTTTTTATAATAAGATAAGAGAGATAAATTATGATTATATAATCATACATTAATAATTAAAAAATTAAAAAATAGTAGTTGTCACATGTCTTAATATTTAATTTTAGTATATATAATTTTATTTTATTTTGCATCAGACCTTTTAAAAAAAAAAAAAAACTGAACAGTCACGTAATTTAATTTAATGGGGTTGCATGTTGATTTGATTGGAAGCAAGTAGAAGGTTTTGCTAAAAAATTAAATGACCCAACTCGAGATTGGTGTAGATGAATTTGCTTAAACATGATTGAATCCAACTTCAGGGAAAAAAAACTGTACTAAGTTTAGACAAATTTTTCAATAAATTTTTATATAAATAAAAAAATTAAGTAGTAAAATAAAATATTTTTTTCATAAATTTATGTTTCTCTACTTTTTTTAAAAAAATTCTCTCCTTAATTTTTTTTTAAATTTCAAAAGTATAAGTTATATTTAATCTATAATTTTTTTATTCATTTTATATATTATATTTGCTTTTCTCTCTCTTCTATCCAAATGCATTTCATATTAATGGCTTAGAATATTTCATGTTGAAATATATAAGAGAAATTTTTTTTTTATAATTAATTAATTAATTAATCATAAATAAAATAAGTAACAATTAATTTTAGACAAAATTACTCTTTATTTTAGATAAAATTCACTTTCGCTTTCTAACTTTTTTTTTAGTTTATTTTAGTCCTCTAACTCTTAAAAAAGTTTTAAACAGGTCTATTTATGTTAAAGACCATAACTCTGTTAGAATGTTTTGTTGTTCTGTGTCACGTGTACTGTGTGTTATTGTTCATCATCTTCTTACTCATATCTTTGATTTAGTTTTTGACGACTTTTATTCTTCCTTCTCCCTTTTATATTTATCTTCTTGTACTTAAAACTTCATCTTCTTGCTTCTAACACCAAGCACCCATCCCTAAATTCCAAATCATAAACAAATTAACTTTCTAAATACCTGATGGGACCCAAAACAGCAATGAAGGCCTCTGGAATACAAGTCCTACAAGACCCACTGTGTGGCGGGTTTACTCCTGTAGGAAGAAAGCCAATAATCAATAATTAGAAAGTTTGTTATTATTTTGTTCTATTATTATTCTATTATTAGAATGTTATTTTGAATTTGAATAAGTCAGTTAAGATATTCTGTTATTAGATTAGGTTAGTTTCATTGTTCTTTATTTAAATTGTTAGTTTGAGAAATGGAGGAAATGGGTTCTTTGACTAGACTTAGGAGAGGAGAATAACGTTCTCTGAGAAGAGCTTTGACTTTGAGGGATTATTGTAGTCCTAATTCCTATCATAATCAATAAAATATCCTTTCCTTTTTCTTCAATTACTTGAGCTCCTAACAATTGGTCCGACCTACTGGATAACATTTCCATGCACACGAGATCAGCAGAGAAGATGGAGGCATTAGAGGTAAGAATTCAGAGCATGGAGACAGCCTTTGTGGACTATCGAGCGCTAATGAGAGAAGAGATGAAAGAAAGAGATGTGAAGCTCTTAGAGGACATGCAAAGGTTATTCCAAACTAGAAACAAGGAGGGTTGAGTCTGAGTCTAAATCCATCCTCCCAAAACTGTACTCGATGGCAGGGACGATTAACGAGCTTCAATCAAGAAGGTAGAACTGCCTCAATTTGACGGGGTTGACCCTGTTGGATGGATTTGCAAGGCTGAAACTTACTTTGAAGCCCATGGCACTTCGGAGGAGATGAAAATTTGCCTCTCAAAGTTGAGCATGGGTGGTAATACTATCCATTGGTTTACTTTATAGTGTGATGAAGAAGATGTGGGAGTGCTTTAAAAGGTCCATGGTAACAAGATTTGGGGTCGAGAGGCTTGACAATCCCATTGAAGAGTTGGCTGCGATTAAGCAAATCGGTTTGGTTGAGGAATACATAGAAGCCTTCGAAATCCTTACATCGCAGGTGTCACCACCATTATCAGATGCTCATTTTTTGGGCTTCTTTATGAATGGTCTCCGGCCAGAAATCCGAAGAAAGGTGTGGTTGTTGTCCCTAACCTCCCGGACAGTCGTGATACGCATTGCCCGCTAGGTGGAGGAAGATTTGGTCGCTGATGGAAGGTTAGAAGCGTTGGAAGCAAAGAACAGGGACTATTATGCACCTACTTCCTTGGGGAATCGACCATTTAGTAGGGATCAAAGCATCACGCCCTTTGTCCGTGACAACCTTAAGGTTGGAGAAAATCTGCGGGTAGGAAACTTGATGACAAGGCCCTTGGGTTCCTCGGGAGGTCCAAATTCAAAAGGAAATTTCATGCGTGGTTCCCAAATAAACAGAGGGCGATCTCATGGTGTAAGGCACCTTTCTTTGGAGGAGTTGATGGATCATAAAAACAAAGGGCTTTGTTTCTGTTGTGGAGAGAAATTTGGCCCTTGCCATCAATACTTCAAAAAATCGTTGAGGGTAATGCTCTTAGATGAAGGAGAGGAGTAAGGAGAGGATGGTGTTGTCGTGACTCTAATAGAGTGCAATGTAATTGGGTTGTTGGGCCTCTGCCAAGATGGGCCAACATATGAAGGCACTTTTAAATTGGAAGGAAAATTGGGTCATGTTCCCGTTTTGGTCCTTGTTGACAGTGGGGCTAGCGAAAATTTCATAAGCCCAACAGTCGTCACTTTACTTGGGCTTAGTGGGAATCCGAGCCCCTGCGTTCGGATCAAATTAGGGGATGGACACCGGGTCATGACTCGGGGTAAGTGCTCCCAAATTCCACTGTAGGTCGGGGACCTTAGTAATGATGGTGGATGCCCATATCCTTAACCTGGGACGGATCGATGTGATCCTCAGGGTGGCATGGTTGAGGACGTTGGGGGTGGTTACTATAGACTAAAGCCACATGTCCATGTCCTTCCAATGGCAAGGGCAGGTTATGGAACTTCTAGGAGATCGCCCTAAAAGGAGAATGACGTCATGGCAACAGCCATCGCTGTACAACTTGGTTGAGGAGCGAGTAATGGGACTCGATGGTTTAGTGGGTAGGATGGGGTGTCTATGGAGGAGCCAGAATACCCTTCTCTCTCAGCATCACAGATTAGGGAGATTACATGGGTGGTTGACAAACACGCTGATATTTTTTGCAAACCAACAGGGCTTCCTTCTACTCGAGGCGTGGAGCACGCTATTATTCTCAAAGACGGAGCTGGGCCTGTCAGTGTGGGACCATACCGGTATCCCCACCATCACAAGGATGGGATCAAGTGCCAAGTGAAGGACTGCTAGCACAGGGAATTATTCGGCAAAGCTCTAGTCCTTTTTTAAGTCCCATCATACTTATAAAGAAGAAGGATAACAGTTAGCATATGTGTGTTGACTATCGTGCCTTATATGTCGTGACTGTTGCCGATAAGTTCTTAATTCTGGTGGTTGACGAATTGCTCGACGAGTTGTATGGCGCCCATTACTTCTCTAAACTTGACCTTAAGTCAGGGTACCACCAGATCCATATGCGGGAAAAGGACATCCACAAGACAGCATTTCGCACTCATGAGGGCCATTAAGAATACCTCATTATGTCCTTCAGGTTGATGAACGTTCTGACTACCTTCAAGTTAACTATGAACATGATCCTTAGGCCATTTTTGCAAAAATTCGTACTGGTATTCTTTGACGATGTGTTGGTGTATAGCAGGGACTGGAGCTCGCACATGAATCATTTGACCTTGGTCCTTCAGACCCTGCAAGATAATCAATTTGTCATCAATAGGAAGAAATATTGCTTCAGAAGGACACATGTGGAGTACTTAGGCCACGTGGTGTCGTCCGCAGGGGTGCATGTTGATCCTAGTAAGGTTCAAAGTGTTCTAGAATGGCCTCTCCCGCGGAATGTAAAAGGGGTACGCAGGTTTTTAGGACTCATGGGATGTTACTATAAGTTTATCAGGAACTACGAGCACATGGAAAGACCCCTAATGGAGCTGACCCACTAGGATGGCTTTAAATGGGGAACGGAGGCCAAAGCGGCTTTTCATAACCTAAAGACTGGTATCACCACAACCCTTGTCTTAACCTTGCCAAACTTTGCTAAAATGTTTGAAGTCGAATGTGACACTTCGGGTAGGGGAATTGGAGCATTGTTGATGCAACAGCGGAAGCCCATTGCCTTCTTTAGTAAATCTCTATCGGACACCCATTTGGCCAAATCAGTTTACGAAAAAGAGTTGATGGCAATTGTCCTTGCTATCCAACATTGGACACACTATCTCTTGGGAAGGGAATTCCTTGTGCTTACGGACCAGAAAAGTCTTAAATTTATTCTGCAGCAATGGGTAGTTTTGGCTGATCAATAGTGCTAGTTGGCAAAGCTAATGGGCTATTGTTTTGAAATTGTTTATAAACCTGGAGTCACCAACAGGGCTACAAATGCATTGTCAAGATGGCTCGAATATGTGGAACTTACTGCTATTACATCTTTTTCGGTTTGGGATTAGCAATAAGAGTTGCAAGCTAAAATTTTGAGGGACACCCACTTGCGAAAGATTGTCTTTACTTTAGAGGCAGATCCAAATGCCAAACCTAGGTACTCATTGGTAGGAGTCATCTTGAAATACAAAGGACGATTGGTCATTCCAGCTTCGTCCTCTTTGATTCCCCAACTACTGTATGAATTTCACGCTTCATCTATTGGGGGTCATTCCAAATTTCTACGAACTTACAAATGTTTAACAACGTATCTGTATTGGGTTGGTATGAAAAAATAGGTGCAAAAATTTGTCTAAGAGTGTGACATTTGCCAGAGAAACAAGTATGAAGCTACGGCTCCTAGTGAATTACTCCAACCCCTCCCAATCCCTTCTCAAGTATGGGAGGATGTTTCATTGAATTTCATAGTTGGATTGCCACGGTCAATAGGGGCTGATGCAGTATTGGTCATGGTGGATCGTCTCTCTAAATATGCCTATTTTATCCTTATGAAGCACCTCTACACATTTAGAAAAGTGGCAGAAATATTTTTTATGGAGGTGGCATGGGTTGTCAGTGTCTATACTTAGTGACCATGACCCAATATTTGTAAGCACTATTTGGAAGGAGCTATTTGCGTTGCAAGGAACACAGTATGAGTTTTGCTTACTATCCACAAACGGACGATTAAACCGAGGTAGTGAATCAGTGTTTGGAAACATATCTTTGTTGTTTTGCTTCAGAGCAGCCCAAAACTTGGGCCCATTGGGTTTCTTGGGCTGAACTATGATATAATACAACTTATCATTCTTCAATTGGGACGAGGAAGCCTCCGATGGTCCCTAGGTTAATTGAGGGTGAGGTGCGGGTTGAGGCGATGGCACGTGATCTACGGGACCAGGATGAGGCCATGCGCTAATTGCGTTTCCATTTAGAGCGGGCCTAATAGCATATGAAGCAGTTTGCATATCGACATCAGAGGAAGATGGAGCTAGAAGTTGGGGATTGGGTTTTCCTTAAGTTGAGACCCCATTGACAACAATCTGTGATCCGCAGGATCAATCAAAAGCAATCTATTAGGTATTTTGGGCCCTTCAGATTTTGTAGCGTGTAGGAGAGGTATCCTACAAGCTTTCTCTTTCAGCCTCTTCAAAGGTCCTTCCAGTTTTCTATATCTCTCAGCTCAAGAAGGCCATCGAACAAAAGGTTGCATTTGCCACCTTACCAGAGGAGCCAATCACAGATGAATTGTAGAATCAGAAGTTGTTCTAGTCACTCAAAGTGTTACCCTTGGTGGGCAGCGATAAAAAATAGGTGTTGATACAGTGGAAGGGGTCCACTATAGAGGAACCTACGTGGGAAGAAGCATTAGTAATCAAAAGTCAGTTTCCTTCATTCACTTTTGAGGACAAGAGTGAAAGTTCAGGGAGATGGTATTGATGGGACCCAAAACAGCAATGAAGGCCTCTATAATACAATTAATAATTAGGAAGTCTGTTATTATTCTGTTCTATTATTATTCTGTTATTAGAATGCTATTTTGAATTTGAATAAATCAGTTAGGATATTATGTTATTAGATTAGGTTAGTTTCATTGTTCTTTATTTAAATTATTAGTCTGAGGAATGGAGGAAGGGGGTTGTTCGGCTAGACTTAGGAGAGGAGAATAACGTTCTTTGAGAGAAGCTTTGACTCTGGGGGATTATTGTAATCCTAATTCCTATCATAATTAATAAAATATCCTTTCCTTTTTCTTCAATTACCTGAGCTTAGATTCTGGACCCTAATAATACCCATTTTCTATCTCTAGCAGTCTGTGTTTATTTCCAGATTATGTTTTAAGCTTTTCAAAAATATTATTCTATTTAATGAAGGCTTAAGAGATTAGGGTAGCATAAAAAATCAATAAAATAAAAAATGGGAACGTATGTTCAAATCAAGAAATACAATATAATCATTTGAAATTGCACTCCTTCTTTCTCTGGTGGATCTCCTTAATGACACTTTTTGAGGTTGTTAAACTTGCTTTATAGGTACTTGAGGGAGAACCTTATTGTTGTCTTGTGCTGGGACAATGTTAGGAATAACTCAATCTTGTCATCTATTATTGGAGTAGGTACTGGAACAGTAACAGGCATTAGAACTTGATCATTGTCAATGATAGGTTCTTTCTTAAAGACAACATTCCTTATGTTTTCTTCCTTCCCAAACTCAACATCCTCAAGGAATCTCGCATTCCGCATCTCAAAGAATGATCTAGTAGTTGGATTGTAAAATTTATAGCCTCGAGAATGCTTAGGATAGCTAACAAAATAACAACTAACAGTTCCTGATTGTAGTTTGTTTTTATGTGGCCTATAAGGACGTGCCTTAGTTGGACAATTCTAAATGTGTAAATGCTTTAAGCTTGGCCTTTTACTAGTCCATAGCTCATAAGGATTTTTGTTAACTGCTTTAATTGGTACCCTATTTACGACCTTAATTTTCTTTTCAAGTTGAAGCTCAACTTTAACTTTAAAAGATTTAAAGATATCCAAGGATTGAGATTTTTCATTAATTAAAAATAGGTAACTGTACCTTGAATAATCATTTATAAACGTTATGAAATATTATTGTTCACTTCTAGATATCATAGGGAATGGTCCACAAATATCAGTGTGAATTAATTCCAAAACGTCGTTATATATATATAAAAATTAAACAATCAATATATATATATTTAACTGGATTCAATTGTCTCGTTTATACAATTCACGCAGATTGAATATACAAATAGAAAGTTAATAAATTGCCATAATTAAAAAAAGAACTCATAAACATAATTTATTAATCCAATTAAGCAAAAACAAAAGGTCTAATTGGAATATTATGATTTTGGAAGCATCGCTGATGGTTATTCATATAATGCATATATATATTGTCGTGTCTAAAGCATCTTACATATATTAGTAGTGATTCATCTCGTGCGTTTTATTCAATTTGACAAATATATAAATTTACTGGATCCAACAAAATGAAAGAAATCAAAGTGACAAGCAGGAAATTGGATCAGCCAAAGGAATAAAATAAAGAAGATGAAGATGAATCCAATTCACATAGCAACATATTATATGATTCCAAAGAACACCATGCATTATTTATAAAAAAAAAAATATGCGGCACATGTTCTCGTATATGTATAAATTATGCATAAGTATTCAGGCATATACATATTATTATGCATTTGAACTTTAAATCTAAAAACGAATGAACTCAAAAAATAAACTAAAACTAAATAATCCTAAAAACAGAAATTAATCAATCTTAAAATTCAATAATCTAACAGTAATGAGGCTCTGATACCACTTGTTAGAAATTTCCTTTTTAAATCATATGGAATTTCAAATAAAACTGAAGAATCATTATATCAGATTATCGAATAGAGATAGGGGGTTTTAAGAATACCTAGATCCATTGATATTGACGAAGGTTGCAACGGAATAGCCTTTTGTTGCAGTGATCTTCCTCAGCCAAATCACCAGATTCCTTAATAGGACTTAATATTTCTTTTGTAATGGGGAAGAAAGAAAAATATTTCTTGTTTTGGCGTATTAGGGACCATGACCAACCTTGTGATTTTAAACCTATTAGGGTCTTCATCTATCCCTAATGGATCAAATCTAGTCTCCACTTATTGAGCTCATATTCTTTTATTTATATTAATTATTTTTAATTAGTAGTCTAAAGGCTCACTAAAATTATATCACTTTTATTGAGCCTAACAAAATGTAAATAGCTAATATAAATGCTATAAATAATATGTATTACCCATATTAACTATTAGAAATAAAATTTCTAACAAAAAGCTCTATGAAGGAAAGGAATATTTACCTTTATAGGTAATAGACAGATAAAAAAAAAGAGTTTAAAAGAAAAGAAGAGATATTAAAGAAGAAAACTAAGTTTGCATTGTGAATTTGACTTGGACAAATACACAATGACAAAGCCTTAAATAGGTATAACAAGGAGATAACATAATTAACAAAAAGTAATTGAATTGACTAATTTTACACTAGGCTAACTAACTTTGCTATTATTATGAACAGATTCAATTATATCCTTTACAATTAAGGATGGAAATAGGTCAGATTGTCCGACAAGGGCTTACGACCTAACCTTTTTAAAACCTAACTTGACATGACCTGTTTAAGTAATAAACTTAATTTAGGTTTTTTATAGGCTTAATTAATTAAACAGGTCAGACTTGAGTTTAAGAAAAAAATATATATCAGGTCTGTTAGAATGACTTATTTAAAAAGTCTTTCTAATTTAAAATGAATAGAATTTTAAATTAAAAACCTTAATCCTTTTTGTTGGAGTTAAAGAGTGTGCCTATTACATACCTTATAAGAGAGAGTTTTGCTTGATTAGAGTCTTTTGTGTTACTATTGCTTGATTTATATTATACGCATAATGTTGATCTATTGCTACTTCATCTCATTCATCGTTTTGTTACATACTTGTTTATATTATATGTAACTATTTTTTATTATTTTTTTTATTTTTTATTTTTAGATTAATAAAATGTCTTCTCCAATTAAAAATAATAAAATAATTTATTTATTTGAAGGTCTCAATACGAAGTACGCCATTAAAAAAGCTAATAGGCTAAAGCAAACTTTTACAAATGTCAGACTTAGGCTTAATAAAAAGCCTATGACAGATAATAGGTTAGACTTAGGCTTCAAAATTTTTAAGTAGGTCAGGCCTATTTAATCAAAGCCTACCTATAACATCCTTACTTTTATATTTATTATTTTAGTATTGTTATTTTTAAGTAATTATTATTTGAGTACTATGTATTTTGACAAACAATTTGTAAATTATTGTATTTAACATATATAAATGTGGACTTGTACCCATATTTGTAAAATTATTTCCAGTTGATTATGATTTTGATTCCACTGTTACTTAATTAATATTGTATGATTGGTAAATTTTATAACTAACTTTATTCACAAAGATATATTTTATTTACCCGTAATTGCAATGCTTGTCATATACAAAAAAGTTTATATTTTATACCAAGTTTGTACAAATAGAACAAGCAATTTAAGACTAAAATTTTAGGATGTTACACTAGCCTATTTCTATCCTTATTTACAACCCCTCAAATTAAGTGTGGAGAGAGGCAAAACACTTAGTTTTGATATAAGATTAAGGAAGACATCACATGATGGAGACTTAGTTAATAAGTCTGCAACTTGAAATTGTGAAAGTATGTACTTGACCACAATATGCTCCTGAGAAGCTTTCTCTCTAACAAACCATAGGTCCAACTCAAAATGTTTTGACTTAAAGTGTACAATTGGTTTGGTTGTTAACAGAACTGCACTTTGGTTGTTACACCAGATTAGGGGAGGTTTAGAGGGTGGAATTCTAAGCTCACAAAGAAGAGATTGTAACCACAAAATTTTTGCGACAAGTGCAGCCATGCTTCGGAACTTTGCTTCAGTGCTTGATTTGAACACAACATATTATTTTTTAGCAACCCATCAGACTATATTCTTGCCTAAGAATAAACAGAACCTTGAGGTGATCACATATCAAATGGGTTGGATTTCCAATTTGAATCACAAAAACCTGTAATATCAAGATTGGTTGATGGTTAAAATAGAATTCCATGATCAATAGTTCCATTTAGGTATCTTATTACCCTCTTTGTAGCTTTTCAGTGAGACTCAAGATAGTGCATGAATTGGCATAGTTTGTTGACAGCAAATGTCACATATAGTCGAGTGATTATTGCATACTACAATGCTCCAATGACTGACTTGTATAATGAGGGATCCAAGAGTGCATTGGTCCTATTAGCAACTAGTTTAGTCCCTGATGCAAGAGGAGTCTTAATGGCTTTAGCATTATGCATATTAACCTTATTGATAAATTGGATAGGTATTTGGACTGAGTTAGCAAAATACATCCAGTTATTGTATGTTTAGCCTCTATCCCAAGAAAATAATAGAGAGGACCTAAATCTTTTAGAGGAAACAAAGAATTGAACTTGTTGATAAAAATCTGAACAAGAGTGGGTGAGTTTCCTGTTATAAGGATATCATTGACATATATTAAAATGTAAGTGATATAAGACAAATGATGCTAAATGAACAAAAAACTATAACATTTTGCTAGATGAAACTAAAAAATTTGAGAGTTGATGCCAATTTTTCAAACCAAGCTCTAGGAGCTTGTTTAAGTCCATATAGAGCTCTACACAAACTGCATACTAGATTAGGATCTTTAGACTGAAACCCTTCAGATTGCCTTATATAAACTTCCTTAGTTAAAAACCCATTTAGGGAGACATTATTAATGTCTATTTGCTTTATTGACCAACCTTGAGTGACTGCAATGCTTAGGACAATTTGAATAGTTATCGGTGTAATCCAATCCTTCTTGTTGATTAAAACCTTTAGCCACAAGACAAGCTTTATGCTTGGTAAATGAACCATCTAGATTTCTCTTTATTCAAAATATCCATTTGCATTCTATGGCTTTTCTGTTTGAAGGTAGAGGTATTAATTCCCAAGTTTGATTTTTTATTAGAGTCAAGTGTAGTCAAACTTTATCATGAGATTGTTGAGGTCAGGTGTTAGATGATTGGTAGGCCTTATGTCTGAATACATCATCAAGGTTAGAGGATGAATTTGCAGTAGAAAGCATAGCATAGACACCAGATTCAGAACTTAATGATTTAGTAGAATTGCTTGAAAGGTTGAGTTCTTGGACTTGATCACAAAACTTCCCACATACTTGACACTGAATCTTGGAGCCATGTCCTAAGTTATTTGTTGAACTTAATCAGCCTCCACCACGTCCTTTGCAGCAAATTGAACCATGACCTTGACCTTTGCCCTTAGATTGATTGTTGAAACCTTTCTTGAATTGAGATTGATTTTGGGCCCTTCATAGGTGTTTGATCACATTGTTTATATCTCTCTAGCTGATCTTGATGCATGATAAACGCTTCAATCTAAGAAACTGAAAAAGATTCCAATCTTGTGAGGCAAGAGGTAATGAAGCTATCTTAATCCTTTGATAGACCATCAAAGAGGGCATCTATATGTTCTTCTGTAGTGATCAGAGAACCAACAGCTAGAGTTTTAATTATTTGTTTTACTTGAACGAGATACCTATGAATAGACCCCATTTTTTTGACAATTCAAAGCTAAATTCATAATTGCTTCATGCGTGCTTTTGTTTGTGATGCAAAGTAGGTCTTTAGGATGTTCCAAATTTGATGGGACCATTCACATCTAATGACACACACTTTGAATTGTGTATCCATTGATTCCAATACCCAAGATTTGAATAAATTGTCTTGTTGTTCAAAATTGTCGAACTCAAAATTGAAAACATTCTTGGTTTCATCTTCTTTGGAGAGATATTTTTCTAGAATCATATAAGCACACAAGAATATCTTCCTTGAGCTTCAAACCTTTAATGGTAGCCTCAGCATTTTGCATCTATGTAAGGAAGTTATCTTCATTTAGTTTGCAAGATATTGAAGTAAAGAATGTTTGAGGCACAAAACTTTGTGAAGTGGAAGCCATAAGGATCAGGTAGCTAAACTAATACCATGTAAGGTAATAGACAGATCAAAAAAGAAGAGTTTAAAAGAAAAGAAGAGATATTGAAGAGGAAAACTAAGTTTGCATTATGAATATAACCTGAATAAATACACAATGACAAAGCAGAATAATGAGATAACAAAATTAATAGAAATTAATTGGATTGGCTAATTTTACACTAGGCTAACTAACTTTACTATTATTATAAATAGATTTAGTTTTATAATTTACACCCATTAAAAGGAGAAGACCTCCCTTAAGGAGAAAAGAAGTTGTTTGGCGATAGCTACTCCTTCCTCTCCTTCCAACTTGAGAGAGAACATGCATAAGGTTTAAATGAGGGAATTCTAATGTGACTTTTAACGTTAATAAGTAAGGAAATTAGGAAAGTAGTAATTTTAAATAAGTAAAATATAGATTATTATGGATTTTAATGATTTTCATATAAACTTCTTTTGTGATTTTGTGAATGATAAAGGGTAAATCGATAAATACATTGAAACACTCATCTAGCTCTCACCATCACTCCTCCTCCTTTATCTCTCTCCTCCCAACCTCTCTGTCACTTTTACTTGCCGATATTGCTACCATCTGCGTCTCAATAGCCATGACCATGAGCTCCCACTACAACCATTAAGGTCTTTGTCTCCATCAACTCTTCCAACGATGTCAATAAAATAATGTTTGTTTGTTAATATTTACTTAGGCTTCATTGAGTTTATAAATGAAAAACATGTAGTGTTTGTCGTTAGAGTTTATCAATATTTACTTGAAATTTAATCTTTGTTGAGTTTATAAATGAAAAATATATGATATTCGCCAACGATGTAATAGAAGCTTAAGTGCTTTCTACATTGATTCCCAATTTTTTACTGATGTAGAAAGTAACACTCCTTAAACCCTAAAAAACAATTGATGTAAAAAAATTTGCAATTTTTCTTCTTTATAGTCAAACTTTAAAGGAACATAACTTTTAGCATATGATTTTGATTTATATAAATTACGTGTATAACTTTTTGAGATCTATTTAATTGAAGGGACTTTAGACAAATTTTTTCTCAAAATTTCAATATTTTCTAATTTTTTAGTATTTTTTAGTGTTATATATATATATATATATATTTATTTATTTATTTATAGAAAGAGTTCTACCATTTACAAACCCTCGATAGATTGAATCAGAATTTATAATTATAGAGCGAAATGGAATGTGGCGGTTCTTGATTACACAATCATCGTTATAAGTTAGAGAATGAACAAATTCATATCGTATGAGTTAAAATAGAAGACGCAAAGAAAAAGAAAAAAGAAAATATATATCAAATTACTAATATATTCTTTAATAAATTTAACTTTTATTACAAGTTTCTTGTGTTACGTTTTTAATCATTTGATTAAAATAAAACTTTTCAATCAACAATATACAATACATGCAAACTTCTATAAAAGATATTTTGTCCTTAATTATCAAAGTTAAAAGGATATTAGAATCTGCCTTTTGAAATGTATTTATTTTATAAACAAGCATGTGAATTAGATTGCTAGTTCTAAACAATTGATATCTTTTTTATTTTATTTTTTATGCATTCCATGAAGTCCCACATTGCTGGAGGATTTCCAAACGTTTTCAATACATTCTTGAAAGTCCCACATCTACTGCTATTAGCGTAAGAGAGAGTAAAAACATTTATAAAAACTTATCTAAAAGCTTACCACCCCTCGATTGTGCGGTAGAGCAGTGCAGTGAGAGCACACCATTGACACCCCCATTTCATCATAGAACCACTGTCGACCCACTCTATCAACTTGTAATTATTGCAATAAATCACCAAACTTTCATGGCTTCACAATGTTGTCGGGGATCACCGATGCCATAGCACCAACCGTCATCTCTCCCAGTCTAGTCGCAATCCAAAACATTCTATATTTTCAATTGATCGCTTTTTCTTGTCTATTTCTTTTACCATTTCTTCCTCTTGATTTTCCGCATTTCACCAATGACGTTGGTTTGATTTTCTAGAATTCATATCCTCTTACCCCCTTTCATTGTTTTTTTATTTTGATTCAATCTCCTGTAGATTTGGCTTAGCTAATGCTAATGGTTAATCCTTGGATGAGGGATGGAGGATTGTGGGACATTTATACGGATATGAACAGCGTTGGGGGTTTGGCTGTGGTCAGATGTTGATTTGGGAAGAGAGGAGCAGCTTTGATGGAATTATGTAATGTATACGTGTTTAGAAGCTCAATAAAATCACCTTAAAACGTGTAAAATTACGTTAAAAGGTAAAAATCATAACTAGTAACGCAAAAATGAATAAGTTCGAATGAATTAGATGCAAAATCAAACACACTATATAAAATGATAGTGACTTCGACTAAAGCAACAACTTCAATGACAAGGAGTGAATCAGACTGATTTAAATATTCAAAACATAGTGAAAGATTAAAATAAAAACATTGAACATTGGGTCCCTTTGGTTCGTTTTACGTTCGTTTTTCACTATACTTTTATTTCTTTTCAGGAATTTGCACCCCCGCAAGGGGCCTATACAATTGTATAGCTTGAAAAATATATTTACTTAATTGCACATTTTAAAGCACGTAATACAATTGCATTCTCTTTAATTTAATATTATAAATGGTTGTCGAACAGAAGAAAATAAAAACTAATCTATCCTTCAGGGACTACAACATCATTCTTTAAGAGTGCATGCGGACAGACCTTTGCACAACTTTGACATGGCAGCCACCTTAATCAAATTAGACTTCGCTGCATCAAGCAATGGATCTGATTGAAGGGCTTTGTCAAAACAATACTTGGCCTCTTCCCAAAGACCCTCGGCAACAAACACAAGACCCAGATTGTTGAATGCAGGAGCATACCCTGGCCGTAATTCAAGTGACTTCGTAAACATAGCCTTCGCGCGTTGATATTGTTTCTGATGGCGATAGAGAATTCCCAAGTTGGATAGTATAGCATGCGCTTGTTGAGTTGTTGCCAAAGACAATGCCCGCTTGTATACTTCTTCGCCTTGTGATTGTTGTTCTGATAGTTGAAGGGAGACACCTGGACATGCAAAACAACCAATCATAAAAGGGAATATTACTGTTATCAGAAGGGGATCAGGGGAGGGAGCTAGAGTGCCAGACTACAGTTGACAATCCCAAAGGAATACAATGTTGAATTTGAAGATTTGAAAATGTACATTCCTATTACAGCCGGGAGAGGGAGAGAGAGCATACCTAGGTTAGACCATGAATAGCTGCAATCCTTGTCACAGGCAACAGCAGCTTTGAGGTACTTCTGTGACGTTTTGAATTGCCGTGCACAAAGACTATGAACGCCAAGTTGGTGCCACTGCACAGCATCATGTGGATCTTCTGCTATAGCCTTATAAAAAAATAATGACATGCCAAACAAACTATTAGGATTTTGGAATGTGAGTCCAATCCAAGAGTGAGGGAGAGTGAGTGGGCTGTGGCTTAAGTGACTTATTTAACTAAAATGTCTTAGACAATTTTTAAGTTAAAGCCCTTTTGCTTATATAGCCTTTGATTTGTTACCTAGCGGACCGACATGGGACTGGAATACTTGATATCTCAACACAAACATTTAAGAAACTATATCCATCAGAGAAACATTTGAAGACGCTAAGTGTTATGACATTTTGGAAAAGCTGTGTAAACAACACAATATGCATGATAAAACCTCAAATAGAAAAGATAAAGCTAGGTCATCTAAGAATGATAACTAAAACAAAGCAATAAATTACCTGCTTTAAACTGCAAACAGCGCGCTCTTCAACTTCCATCAGCCCAGGCTGTTCACTTTCATATGCTGCCGTTATCTCATGCTGGGCCTTGTGAACCATGGCAAGCCCAGCCCATGCTATTGGAAGCTCAACCAGAGATGAATCACCATCTCTTATTATAGAAGCCATCTCATTTCCAGCACATGAAAGCAGTTCACTAGGATCTTGAGATCTTTCTGCCTCCTTTATTCGGTGGACAGCAACAGCATAACGAGTAGACATGCAATTGGGTTCCAGTTTTGCTGCCTACAAAGCATTGGCAACAGAGGCGAGGGAAAAATTAACAAATGACTTCACAATTTTCTTGGGGGTGGGGGGTTGACTTTAAAAATGCCACTACCATTAGCCAAAATCCAATACACACAACACCAATGAGTAAATCCTGCCATTTTATTTTTGATTATTAAAAAGAATGCTCATAAAAAAGATCCATGAAATTTGTTGCAGAGTATCAAAGATCAAAATTTTCTAGGGCGTGAGGGGGTGGAATTCAATAGTACCATTAGCCTAAATCCAATACACACAAATCAATGTGAGTAATTCCTGCCATCTTAATTATTAAAAAGAATGCACATAAAAAAGAGCCAAGAATTTGTTGCAGAGAATCAAAGATCAATATTTCACCAATAACAAGGACCAGGAAACCAATGAACAACCTCAATAAATACGCAATAAATGACTGTAGCAAGAAGCCATGAGCACCTTCTCCAAGCACTTGCTGGAACTTCGATAATCGCCACAAATAGAAAATGCATAAGCAAGATTTGACCAAATATGAGCTGATTTGCTATCTGCTTTAATTGCAGCCAGCAAACATTCCTTAGCAACATTAGCAGCCATGATCTGATCTGCTGTGGCACCTTCAGCAGCACTTGCACCAGCACCTGGGGTTCATGAAGAATCACATAACAAAAAATAAGAACCACATTATGTAAAATTCTTCATCCACTTGAGAATAAACGACAAACGGAAGTAATATCCCACAAAAATTGAGTGCACAGAGCCATAAAACAATAAAAGTACCTGCTACAACCGAGGCATGTTTACACAAAAGAAGGGCAGCATAATTGACCAGAGCTGCAGGATGGTTTTGATCTTTTAGAATCAAGTCTTGAAAACATTTTGCAGATAATTCCATATTTCCACTGCAAGGCAATATAGTATTTACCATTGAGGAAAACTTGACCACTAAATAAAAATTTTATTATTTGACCACTATTTCTCAAATAATTTTAATAAAGCTTTTAATCCCTAAAGGAAAAATAACATTTTTTCTCGTCATTCTTCCAAGGAAGTTGAGCTTCCACTCCCATCTTGTAGTACACATTGAAACTTCTCTATTTGCCATCATCAACTTCCTTGTGTGGTAAGTTAGGTGACCAATACTATGGTTTATGCTCTTTCAATAATGCTAAACACAACAAAAGATTTATAAGTTACAACATATTTCATATTATTTATTTCGACTTTCTTCATCTATCATTGTAACAATGTCTCTAACGGTATGTAGTACGCCCATGATCCATTCAAATAAACTTTTCTTCTATTTTTTGCTTCCCTTCAGGGTTTCTTCAATTATTTCAGGAACAATATGAAAGAAGAGATAGCACATGTTATATCAGAAAATTTTCTCAACTCCCTGTAAATTGCTTTATTCACATTTCATCACAATGCTACAAAAAAATAGGACACCAAAAAAGAAACTGCAACCACATGTCGCATGAGGATGAATCTAGCATTTGTAAAGGCACTACACTATTGAGAAAAAGTTAAATAAAAAATAATCAGACCACAACTATAAAGAGACAATTACTGTCCAGACTTACATTTGAAGATAAGCTATCCCAAGATTTCCTAGGCAATCATAGTTCTCTGGTGCAATGGCCAACAATGATGACAAAACTGAGATAGCACTCTACAACAGTGTTTGAAGTTCACATCAGTTGGTCATATCAAATACTAACACCAAAAACATCATATATGCCTAAAGAACATTAAAGTATAAGGAAGGAGAGCAAACAAGTACTGGTACCTGCACACGACCAGTTTTAAGAAGAATAAAACCGAGTGTGTTCCATACAGCTGCCTGTCTGATATCTGACTGCACTGACTCTTTCAGTTTAGAAAGAATCTCTTCAAGTTCATGAGACTCAAGTTCTTTATCAGAACTATTTTCTGATGAACTTTCTAGTATCAGGCACTAGAACGATTATACAACATGTCAATGAACAGAAAGATTAGAATTATTAATATATCAAATTAATATTATTGCACCTGTGCATGGTGAATCTGAACTAAAGAAAGTAACACTGGCCTATCAATCTCAGCCTCAGACCTGAGTAAGATCTCTTCTGCCTTCTCATAAGCCAATACAGCCTGAAAAATATTTAATGAACAATGATAGATCTACAATGTATGAAACATAACAGGAAAATTATAAAGCATTACTTAGTACCTTTTGAGGTTGGCTTAATCTTTGGTACATCAAGCCAAGTATAAAATGAGCATGAGCATTTTTGGGCATCTTCCTTGCAACATGCATCAAGCCCTATAAGAAGAACTAATTTTGTCAGTAACAAAACAAAAGCTGATTCAATGATGGAAAGATGGCGATTAGAAGAAAGCAATCTAAAATCAATCATGGAAAGTAGTGAACAGCTTGCATTGAACATGATTCATGGTCATATAAATATCAAAGAAACCACATTATAAGCTACAAACAAGCGAAACAATAAATAACCAATTAGAAGACATTAATTAAGCATAAACCATCTGAAGTGAGTAGATACTTGCATTGAACATGATTCATGGTCATATAAATATCAAAGAAACCACATTATAAGCTACAAACAAGCGAAACAATAAATAACAAATTAGAAGACATTAATTAAGCATAAACCATCTGAAGTGAGTAGATATGCAAATCATGCTGCTGCTCTGCAAATAGAAAGGAAGGACAAAGGAGCAAGCAAAATGTTTCCATCCTCAACAGATATCCCATATCCATCACATCTCACATAAGTTGGCTAGAAATATTTCAATGAATCAAGAAGAAAAGTATACAACAATAACCAAGTCTTATTCCACTAGGTAAGGTCGGCTACATTAATCTCAGGACGTAATTGAGCTCGATCAAAAACCAAATTTTCAAAAAAATTATTAATTAAAATATCTTTTAGTAGCCTCCTTTAAGATTCTTTTAGGTCTCCCTCTACTTTTTAACATACTAATATCATCACATCCACTTACTTCAATGGTGCCTCCATAGGTCTTATATGTACGTTATCAAACCACGGTTTTCAGTTATCTTTTTCACTATAAATGTTACTTCAATATTGCATGTATACTATCATTTCTTATCATGTCTTTTCTTGTGCAACCATTCATCCACCTTAACATTCTCATTTTTGCCACTTCATTTTTTCCTAGTATTATTCTTTTAAGACCCAACATTCATTACCATATAGGATAATTAATTGTATTGCGGAATGACAAAACTTCCCCATTAGCTTGATAAGTATTTTGCTGTCACCAATGTTATCAATGGTGGATAGCAGGTCATGATGGACAGTTAATAAACTGTCATAAAATTATGGCAGATGCCATGGCGGCTTATGGCAGAAACATGGCAGTCATACTAAAAATAATATATCTATGTATCTATATATATATATATATATATATAGAGAGAGAGAGAGAGAGAAAACACTACAATGTATAGAAAAACACTACAAGTCCTAATTTTTTTAGTTGTGTGTAAAAAACAATAATACCATGCCTGGAAAATGATGGAAAAGTGATCACAGCCTTTGGAGAAGATGCAAACTGAGTGAGAAACAACACTGTTTGAAGAAGTAAAACAGATCACCAAAGAGCATTGTTTGAAGTAAAAAAAAATAGAGCACAAAGAAGCAAAACAGAAAATAGATGCCGAAAAACAGGCCCCTCAACTCAGTCCCCAGAAACAGCTATAAAGGATGTCTTCAATGGTGAAAATGGTGAAGGAGAAGTTGGCTTTAGAGAGAAGGAAGAAAAACAGAGCACGAGAGAGAGAATAGGCATAGTACTGTGTAAAAGGACGCTTGCTCGAGAAGAGAAGGAAAAAAATATTAAGTGGGACAGGAAGTTCATTTTGCCCTTAAAAAAGGTCAAACACTATAGCAGGGGCAGAATCATACTTTCACTCCCTTTCTCCATCAAGCTTAAAAAACAAGCACCCACACTGAAAGTTCAACTGCAATTAAGGCACAACCTCCACAATAGCAAGTATTTCGCAGCCAACCACTGCTCTGCACTAGTGCAATAGCGGTTATTGATAAGTATGCTTTGGCGTTCTTGGGTCACTTTGGACCAGGTCAGGTTTGAGGCCCATTTCATTTTTTCTCAAAAACTAACATTTTCCATCATAGCCCCCAGGCGCATAATGGCTGCCATGGCACTACCACTGTAAATCTGCCATAGTTGTGGCAGTGTTGCCATGGTTGTTATTTGACTACACTCACAAATAACTCTTAATGTTTTTCTCCACTTTAATCACCCAGCTTGTATTCTATGAATAACATCTTCATTAGTTTCCCGACATTCTATATACTGGATCCTAAGTTCTTAAACCTAGAAACTTGTGGTATCAAATCATCTCTAATTTTATCTTCTAACGCATGATCTTCATCTTATTTTTTGCTAAACTTAGTAGTTAGTTAGTTAGTTATGCATTTGCTTTTTATGTTTGGAAAGAGAAATTATATTTTCTCTTAGGAGCTTCTACTCTGGTTGCTAAAAGAGCTCAGGTTCACTGCTTTTCAATTGGTCCAGCTGAAGATAGAAATGATGCTGAAGACAAATAAGGTCAATATCTTACAAGCCATGGTTGTTGCTCTAGAGGATTCCATGAAGCTATCTATGGCCGAATTCTAACAATTTTGTTGTTAGAGATGAGCAAGTTGCTTGAGCGTCATTCCCTCGATGATTGAAAATCTGGTTCAGGCGGAGTGAGAGGTGGCTCACAGAGCAGAGAAGGGGGAACATCAGCAAGGAAAGTCAAACTTCCCCTGTTTGATGGTGAAGACCCAATGGGATGGGTAACATAACACATGCTGAGACATATTTAGAGGTTCAGAATATTTTGGATGAGGAGAGGTGAAGGTGAATCTTGCTAAGCTGAGTATGGAAGGACCTACCATTCATTGGTTTAATTTGCTGAAGGAGACAGAAGATCATCTAACCTGGCCTAAATTAAAACAAGCCTTGATAGAATGATATGGAGGTTGACAATACGATAATCCATTCGAAAAGCTCTCAGATTTACAGCAAACAGGGAGTGTTGAGGAGAAATTGCTGAATTTGAGTTTATTTCATCAGGGTGTTTACCAGAGGAACAATATCTCAGGCCTTATAGACTGCTCCCATACTGTGGGTACAGGTTAGCCTGAGTCAAATTGAGTTCATGTGGGTGCTGGACATACACCTGGGTCTCAAAATAGAGACCGTTCAACACCCACATTTTTCTACAGGAGATGGAAAAGATGTTCGGAAGGGATGTGGTGAACATAGCACAGGTTTTAAACACCTCTCTTACCAGAGCTGATGGATAGGAAGGCCAAGGGATTGTGTTTTAGGAGTTGAGAGAAGTATCATCCCCTGCATCGATGCCCTGAGAAGCAATTTAGATTGCTGGTCCTTGGATATGATGAGATAATTAATGAAGAAGGTGAGATGATAGCAATTGAAGTAGATGAGGTTGAAGATGATGAAGCACTTGAATGCAAGGCTATGGGTCTTTGCGGGATCACGTGATTTATTACAAGGAGTGAGGACTATAAAAATGGAAGGTAGGCTTAAGGGAATTACTGTTTTAATTATGGTAGACAGCAGTGCTTCACATAATTTTACCAGACAGCAGTGCTTCACATAATTTTATCTCACCACAAGTGATTGCTGCTCTAGAACTCCTACTTGAGATCTAAGTATTCACCGTGGTGATGATGGGCATAAGGTTGTACCGGCTAAGTGCTTTGATGTTAGAGTTCAAATTGGTGGTATTGAGATCATTATTGATGCATGTGTGTTGGATTAGGGAGGGTTGGATTTGATATCGGGGGTATCTTCATTGAAGGATTTGGGAAAAGTGGAAATGGATTGGGGTGAGATGATTTTGTCGTTCATGCATCATGGTACACCCATAGTAGTCAATCCCAGATAGTGGCATGGAGCGGCCAACCCCAAAAAACACTATAGCACGATGACAACTATTCTAAAGTTTTAAATATACTTAATATAAATAAAACTACACACACAATAGAAAATAGAGAAGTAAAATAAAAAAAGCAAAGGAAAATATAAAACAGAGAATGGTTAGTCACTGAAAAACATTTAGGTTCGTTGGAGATGAAGATGACCAGAAAATGTCTAATTTACGTCGGAAGCTTCACTAGAGTTGAAGATGATCAGAAAACGTTTGGGTCACGTCAAAAGCTTTGCCAAAGATGAAGATGATTGGATAATGACTCTGTCGCGTCAGAAGTTTCGCCAAAGATGAAGGACATTGGAAACAAGAGGATGTCACAGAGAACGAAAATGAACAAGAGGAGAATTGAGAGAGCTTAGGGATAGTTTGACGAGGGAGAAGATATCTAAATGTAAAAGGGAGGCAAAATCTCAAGATTGCCCTCATTAAAAGTTGCCCAACATTCAAAAATGGAGGATAAATTAGGGATTTAACCTAGGATGAAATAGCAGCCATGATGGCCATGGTTTTCTCTAATTTTGTCCGTGACTCACGGTGCAACGACCACTACAATGAAACACTATGCCAATGGGATAGCAACATCCTACCGCTTTGCTGCACACCTTCACGATAGCAACCGCTATTGACTACTATGGGTACACCAATCCAATTTCAGGGACTGGTTAATAGTGGTGATAAACCACGTAGAGGAAGTAATTACAGTTATGACCTAGCATCATTTTATACTTTATTGAAAGAAGTCAGTGAAAACTGAAAAGGAGTGTAGGACTGGTACCAAGCTGAAACTGAAATTTTGACAGATGATGAAAATGCTCTAAATTATATCCAACAGCAAGAACTTGCTAATGTTCTTAATGAATTTCCTGAGGTATTCAAAGAGGTGATGGGGTTACCACCAAGGAGGGAAGTCGAGCATGTGATTGAGTTGCAATCTGGAGCTGGACCTGTGAGTGTAAGGCCTTATCGTCATTCTCATTTGCATCAGAATGAGATAGAAAAACAGGTTGCATAGTTATTACAGCTAGGGGTGATTCGACATAGCTCAAGTTTTTTTTCTAGTCCAATAATTTTGGTAAAAAAAGAAGGATTCCTCATGGTGCATGTGTGTTGATTATCGAGCCGTGAATAAGGTGACTATTCCAGATAACTGATAAGTATCCTATTCCTGTAGCGGATGAGCTATTAGATAAGTTAATGGGGCTTGCTACTTTTCAAAATTGGATTTGAAGTCTAGATATCATCAAATTAGAGTGAAATTGGAAGGCATTCATAAAACAGCAAATAGGACTCATGAAAGACATTATGAATACTTAGTTATGCCTTTCAGTTGATGAATGCTCCAGCTACATTCCAATCTATAATGAACCAGATTTTTAAGTTATTTTTAAGGAGATTTGTGCTGGTATTTTTTTATGACATCCTTGTGTACAGTAAAGACCTGCAGACACATTTATCACATCATCAACAGGTGTTGCAGGTGTTGGAGAGTAATCACTGGGTAGCCAACCAAAAGAAATGCACTTTTGGGAGGCAGCAAGTAGAGTATTTGGGTCATGTGATCTCAAGATTAGGAGTTACACTGGATCCTACAAAGGTGAGAAGTGTGCAGGAATGGCCAATTCCACATAATGTCAAAGGTGTGAGCAGGTGTTTTGGGGTTGACCGGATATCATAGGAAATTTATTCAGGGATATGGAAAATTAGCTAAGCCATTAACAGAACTAACTAAGAAGGAGGGATTTCATTGGAGTTCGGAGGCACTTGAAGCTTTTGAAGAACTAAAAGAGGCTCTTACCTCTTCTTCTGTGTTGGCGCTGCCAAACTTCACTCAACCTTTTCAAATTGAATGTGATGCTTTTGGGAGAGGAATTGGAGCTGTGTTAATGCAAGGGAGAAGACCAATTGCTAACTTTAGTAAGGCTCTTGGTGACAACAGTTTATCAAAATCAATACATGAGAAGGAACTAATGGTCTTAGTGTTAGCAGTACACATTGGAGACATTACCTCATTGGTAGAAGCTTCACCGTTTTTACTGATCAAAAGAGCCTAAAAAAGTTAGTACAACAGAGAGTGACAAGTTGTGATCAACAATACTAGGTTTTGAAGGTTACCATTTTGAAGTAGTTTATAAGCGGAGACCAAAGAATAAGGCGGTTGATGCCTTGTCCCGCATTCATGCAGAAGGGAAATTAAAGGTGTTGATTGCTTCACCAATTTGGAGTCAAAGAAATGAGCCTGAGCTCTTACAGCAACTAGAGCAAAAGCTCCCAAGAGAAAATAGAATTTCTCTTTCCAAACATAAAAAGAAAATGCATAACTAACTCATCACTATTCTCCCAAATTGCCTATATTCCTTACTCCCGTGAGCAACTTGCCAACTTAGCATTCTCCTCCCTCTCTCACCTCACTAGTTTTCTTTTTCTTATGAGCATACATTTTCTAAATCCTGGGCCTTACACCATTTAATCCCACTTTCTGGTCAGTACTCTATCACAATGCATATATTTTGTCTTGCTTCAGCTCAAACAAAAACTCTTAGATTCTAATGTCTTCCTCCATAACTTAAGTTTAGTATTAACTTCTTCTTTTGAATCACCAACCAATACTATGTCATTCACAAAGAGCATGCACTTAAAGATAATGTTTTCTATGTCACTTGTAAACACATCTAAACATGTAAGGACTCATAGAGGAGTCTTGATATAAACTTATCAATATCCAGAAGTTCTTATGTTGTAGACTTTCTTGGCATAAAATCAAATTGATTTTCTACAATCTTAGTTTCATCCCGTAGTTTATGCTCAATCATCTTTTTCAGGAATCAAAGTATTTTTCCACCATTCATCTAGTATTTTTTTTAGATCTCAAAATCTCATTAAAGAGATAAGAAAAAAAAATCTCCATCTGCATCTTTAGACATGATCCATCTCCTACTAGTGTTCACTGAAAAGAACAGTTGAAAATTATTTCTGATGGCCAATTATTGGTTGCCTAAATACTTCAACAAGAAGAAAATAAAATCATGAAATACATTTTTAAGGTCTTATATTCTGAGTTACCAGCAAAAAGCATATTTTCTGGAAGGAAGGATAGTTAGCTAACTGATTAACTGAAATCCTTAACCATACATGTACAGGAATTGGATATACTATGGTTACACTGTAATTTAAAAATTGTTGTTAACTCATCTTAAAATTTTTGTTGTTTGCTTAAGTTTTTAGGTATCTAGCAAGGATACAATACGAGTACATCGTCAATTTTGAAGTATCAATGCATAGTGACCAAATAAAAAACCATCTTCACTTCTTCAGATACAGGCCCACAGAAAATCACAATAAAAATCTATTTTTTCCCAAGCACAAAACAAAAAGCTAATTATCGTTGAGAAGTGGGATAATTTGAATAAAATGGAAAAATATTTAATGACTTTAAAATAAACTCACAGTCTTCATACTGCTAACTTTTTCCTCCCGAGATGAAGGAGTCCCTTGAACATGTTGATCACCATCTGCATCAGCTGCACAATCAAGAGAAGAATCCGTCTTGCTAGGTCTGGAGCGGCATTTGCCGAGTTTGTTCAACTTTTTACTTTCACCTTCAATGCTGTCAGCGTCTTTGGACAACAAACTCTTATCTTGACCGTTTTCATCATTCGTCAACCTATATTAATTGAAAATTTCAATAAATGACAAGAAGCAACGAAAAAATACTAAGTATTGGTATAAATAATTCATTTTGCAATAACAATTGAATGAATTATAATAAAAAAAATTCAATTTTCTTCTATAAAACAAAATGGAAAATTTCTGAAAAAAACTTGTCAGACTACAATACCCCAGAAAAATTTTCAAAATTAATAAAATGTCATATTATAACACATTGGCAAAAATGTACTCCTTTTTTCAATTTTTATTATTAGATAAGAAAATGTTGAGTAAACCCTCAACCTCGGGTTGGTTCTCCAAAGTTACACGTATCACCACTATAATTATTCAAAAACAAAAAATTATCATCAAATTAGTCTCTCAAAAATCTAAAATATCACCGTATTAATCCTTCCAATTTTCTAGCAATTTTGTCGCTTGTACTTCACACTGCGCACTCTATACTTCTCCATCCTCCTAGTCTTTCGAGATACACCGACAAAAGAACCCACACGGAACAAACAGACATCGTAACACACTTTAATGCAGCCAAAAACAGATAACTGTCTACATTTTCGAAACACAAGAAATACAATTCCAACTTATTCACTGTCTAACGAGAAAGAGATTAAACGGTTAACAATTGAATGTTCTTAACTGCGTCTCTGGTTTAAAATGCACTAGCTGAGAACAATAAACCAAACCTAACAGGGTTTGATGAGTTTTGAAGTTCTAGAGTTCAATTGGTTATATAGAAGTGAATAATCGGAAATCAGAAGAAGCAAAACGTGAAAAAATAGAAATGATGTGAGAATGTGGAAGAAAGAGAACCTGGTGATTGGTGGAGGAGGGACCAGTGAAGAATCGTCTTCGTCTGCTTCGGCTTCGGGAGGGTCGACGTTGAGATCAGCCAAAACGACGAGCTTCGTTGTTGTGTGGGGAACAGTCTCTTCTGCTGCTCCCAACCTCTCCGCCATTTTTTGTGTGTTAGGTTTCGCCTTCCGTTTTAGTTTAACTAGTGTAAAAATATTATTCATATCACTAAAAATATAGCTATGCTTTTTTCCCACTCCTATGCTTTTTTTTTTTAACTTGCATTAATTTATATTTTATTTTATCTATTATTTTTTATTTGCATTATCTTTAATTAATTACATTGCATGGAGCATGATTAATATATGTGTGAATTTATAAAAATATCTATTTACAATATATACATTTAAACAACATCTTACTATTTAATACATTTAAATCTTTTAAAAATTTAATTTATTTAAATTTGTAAAATTACATCAATGTATCAATATACGAGTAAAAATTTGTAAGCTTCTAAACGAAATTAAGTATTTATATTATATTTAAATAAATAAACATAATAACCTGGGTAATACATGAAGATATTAAAATTCAGTTTAAATAAATTCATAATAAGTCTTTATAACAAAATTAAAAAAAAATGAATAAATTAAAAAAAATTATTTTTTAAAAAATTAGAAAAATTTAATAATTTTTTAAATATAAAAAATAAGTTAATTTTAATTTATGAGAATAAATTTATTTATTTTATTCTATTAATATTTATGAAAATTTTATCCAAATTAAACTTAAATACTAAATTCTTTTAAAATTATTATTTTATCACTCCTCGGCAAATGATAAATAAATCCAAACATCTAGATATTTTAAACTATTTATTATATATTAAGATATTTTTAATGAAACATAATAAAAAGGATAATGTAACAAATAAATAAAAAATCAAAATCTTATACTGATGATCGGTCCAAGAAAGGGTCTTTAGGTCTCTACAAAAGACTCATGGCTTGATAAGTTTGTAATTAGACCTTATTTTACAACCCACATATTCATATTTAACCTTTATTTTATTTGGATTTTATATTAATTTATATATTAATTGTGCAATTTGGTATAAAGAGGCCGCAAGTGGATGTTGGATGCATTTTGGGCCCAAATTAATGAAAGATTAGAGTTTCGCAGCAGTCAGTATGTCCAGACCCTTTCAACAAGCACAAGGGTGCTTTGAGCCAATGCACAGTCGTGCTTAAAGCCTTGCACGACCATGCTCATCTGCAAGAAGCCCAATTATCAAGAGTCTTTAAGATTTTCAAACCTCATTAAAAGGAGATCTCAGGCATCATAAGAACACCATTTTTACATCTTGGCTTTGGCTCTAGAATACATCTGATCTCGTCTCTCGTGCACGGGATCCTTGACACATGCTTGGCGAGACTTAGAGCTTCAAGCGATCGTACTTGAATACCAGGAATACATCTCATACTCTAGTTTGCTATTTCTTTTTATTATGGCTTTGATTATGATTGTTTTAGTTCTTTTCTTTAGCATGAGTAACTAAGTCCATAGTTAGGGCTATGAGAACTATTGTTCATGAATTTATGAAATTTGGATGTTTAAATCTAAATTTGATTTCCGTTTTGTGATTAGATTTTATCCTATTGCGTTTCTTTCTTAATCCTAATTAATTATATCGTCATGCGATCGTACCTCGGTTAATTAATAGATCTATAGAGTAAAACGAGACAAAGGATTAGGTGGACCAAACCAATTTTTCTCTTCTAATCGTTATTAAATTAACAAGTTCGTAGGCTCCTAAAGCTTTCTTAAATTAATGTCTTGCATGACCATTAGGGATGTTGATTTAGAGAAAAGAATATTAATATTGCATGACCATTGGGTATTAATAGTATTTGTATGAATGATTGGTAATCATAAGAAAATTGAATGTAGAGTTAAACAGAAGAATAACATAAAGAATTGAATGAGAAATATAGTAAAATAAGTCTTTAAATATTTAGGATAAAGTTTAACTCAATAACAGTGTAGTGATCCAACAAAGAGGCCCACATGGAAAGTTTGACAAAGTGACGCATAAGATGAATGGGAAAAGACCTAGAGCTGCAAAAATCAACAAATATCCAAGTTAGTGAAAAAAAGACAAAAGCGACACGAGTTCGCTTGCCAAAAGGCAAAATGTTGAACAAAACAACAATATTGAGATGTTACAAGAGGATGTGTATTATCAACGAAACAAAGTGTCAAGTATCCTAGTCTAGTTATCTGTTACAAAATAAATGGGAATTACTTAGAAATTGGAACCACGACATCTATCCTACAACCACATTAAAAAATCTAAAACAACAAAGAGAAAAGATAAAATCATGGAGGTTTCTTTAAAAACATATGATTTATTTGTATTCATTTAAATAGTTATAAATACGATCACTGTGTATTGAAAAGGATGAAACAACATAGCATTTCTCACTTAATAACATTTCTTTTATTTTGTTCATTGTGCTCTTTTTTTCTCTAGTACTTCTTAAGGTTACGGATCTAATACATCAAATTTCATCCTGAAACAATTGGCAACTCCACTGGGAAGTATAGAGTTTATGAAGAAGGAATGACAAAGCAAAACATCACACCTACATAGTTATCTCTCAAATTAGAGGATTTTTCAAATGATGAGCTCACTAACATACAAGGTGCTCCATTTAAAAATATTGACAATGGTAGAGGTGAAGTTGATTTTTTAAACCACCTCAAGGCACCCTTTTGTCAATCCCCAACACAATCCCAATTTTGATTTTAGCATCAGTTCTCAGTTCAATCTCAGCCAATTAACAAAGCTAGCACACTTAGTAGCACATTTGAAAGTGAGTGGTGAGCCTCATCATTATTCCCTCACGAAGTTTAGCACAATGCCTCAAATAAGAAATGCTTCACTGTATTTAACAATGTAGTAGTAACACAAGGAGAGATAGAGTGATTTCTTTTTTTTTTTTCTATTTGATTGACTCCCAAACATTAAAAGAAGAAACAAAAGCGTCATACTTAAATCCATCTTAATCATGCGATTTGCAAAAATGGCGCAACCTCTAAAATTAAAGATGAAGCAAATACAACAAAAAACTAGATAAATTTCCTATTCATATTTGTAATATTATGAGATGTTTTATTCACAAAGTTTTACAAAATTGTGTTATAATTTGTTGCTTAAATTCTCATAATTTAAAAAAAAAAAAAAAAAAGACACTTGCATTCATGCCCATTAGATGTTTGTAAAAATGTTTCTTAGAAAAAATTGACTACCATGATTTACAAGTACCATATTGTTGTTATGTATATTTTGCTTAAAGTGTTCAATTATCATTCATTGAATTTTTTTTTTATGCACCTGCATTTATATAGTTTGATGGTTATTATTGGAGATTATTAATCACTTTTTTAATATAATTATTATGAGTCTTGTAATTGGTCATTGATAAATTCAAAAGTAGTTTTAATTTATTCCTTACAATTACAACTTTTTTGAGAATTTTTTAATTTTAGACTATTAACTTTGATGTACTTGATGAAATGTTATAGTGTATATATATATATATATATATAGCTCTTTAATTTTCAGGATGTGTTTTTGTTGAAAGCACAAGAGTTCTTAGTTCTTTTGAATAGGGCTGCAGTAGTAAGACCCATGTTGTTATGAAAGGCGGTAAGACTGATTCGACGATGCTGTATTCAAAAGAAACAAAGAACATAAGATGTTGGTCAATAGAATGGGAAAATATTAAGACATCATCAATGTAGACAATGATAAATTTGGAATAAGGATTGAAAATTTCATTTATGATTTTCTGAAATTCAGAAGGAGCATTTTTTAGACCAAAGGGCATTACATTCCATTAATATTGCCCAAAGGGAACAGTGAAGGCAATTTTGTATTTGTTTTCTTTACAAATTTGGATTTGCCAAAATTCAGATTTCATATCAAATTTTGAAAAGATCTTAGCAGAGTTGAGTCTGTTGAGCATATCTTTTTTGTTGAGAATAAGACACTTAATCCACTGAAGAGCTTGGTTAAGAGGTTCGTAGTTTATGACTAATCTAGGGTACCTCTTTCTAGTTTTGTCTGTTTGTTAACATAAAAGGCAGAGTAAGACCATAGACTCTTACTTTTTCTAATAAGGTTTTAGTCTAGGAGATCTTTAATTTCTTTTTGACAATATTGAAGGAGTTCCTCATTCATCTGAATGAGTCTCGCTCTTTAATTTCTTTTTGACAATATTGAAGGAGTTCTTCATTCATCTGAATGAGTCTTGCTTTAGTAGGAATTTGACTTTCTTTAAAGTTTGACTCATATGGAAGACTCACAATGTGTTTCTTCCTATTCCAAAACGCATTTGGGAGGTCAGAGCAAATGGAAGATTGGATATGTTTTAAAAGAGATTGAATCTTCTTCTAAAGTGATGAATTCTTCAATTGCTTATCAATATTAGCAAAAGAAACTTCTTCTTTCAGAAAATTAATTTGGTTAATTTTATTCTGGATAATATTAATATTTTTAGTAAAAGGTTTACTGGAAAATTTAAAGGTTATCTGCTTACCTAAATGATAAGTAGAAATTCCTTCTTTTGAAATTTGAAGTGGGAAAAGAACTTTAATGAAAGGAGTTTCCAGAATAACTTTGTTCTTCAAATTTTTAACAAGAAGAAAGTTTGTTTCGACTTTGAACCCTTAGTTTTCAATAATAACTTTAGATAATTTATAATTAATCTTAAGCTTGGAACTGCTTGTAGTACTGAGTTTTTCAGAAGTTTTCTCAAAATATTTAGCAGGAATTAATCCTTCTAAAATACAGTTTGAATTAGTACCAGTATTAAAAAGTGTTAAAGTATCAAGAATAAAATAATCAATAATGATTCTGATGTTAATCTACAATTTTTGAATTTTGACCTTGTTGATCAAATTCATAAAAATTTCTTCTGGCTCACCAAAATCTTTTTTCTCAAAATCATTCTTTTCAAAAAAAAATTCTTCAACAACTTTAGAATCATCATCATCTTTAAGTTGTGCAAGAATAATTTGATGAATTTGTTGTTGATCTTTAATTTCACGAATTTCCTTTTTGAGGTTATTAATCTCAATCTGAAGATCTTGAATAGTAGTTGGTTTAATATTATAACCATTTTCTAGTCTTTTGAAAATACTTGTAATATCAAATTTATTTGTATTAAAAATTTCTTTTGATTTCTGTTTTGTTTCCAAAATATCTTTAAATTTATTAAGAAATTCTTTTCTTTCTTGGAAATCAGAAATAGAATCAATTGCTTCAAAAAGAAAATCTTATTTTTTCGTTAAAACATTGATTTCAGGGATTTCATCACTATCAAAGGAAGAAATTTGATCATCCTGTTGGATCTGATTAATATCTTCATTGTTATCTTTAGCAGAATCTTCTTTAGAGGATTCAATAAGATTATTAATCTGATCTTCAATCGAAGGATCAAGATTGAGATTTCTAATTTTTTTCTTGAGCCTACAATATTTACTGATATGGTCAGGTTTACCACAATTGTAACAAGTTACAACTGTTCTGGGTTTTCTAGGACTATGGCTAGGAATGACATCTTCCCCATATTTTTTAGGAAGTTTTCTATTGTACTTCCTTTTATGAGGTTTTTTGTGAGACTCATCAGTCTTTTTTTTATGAGTCTTTTTTTTCTTTTTGACAGGGCAAAAAGGAAGACCAAATTGCTCAATAAAGGATCCTAACTTTTTTTTGTTCAAGGCTCTTTCCTTGGCAAGTTGTTTATGAAGTTTATCTTCTTGACAAACTTTCATGACATTTTTAATAATAATAGCACTAAGCTGGCCATAACTAAAATTGTCATAAGGAATATCACTATTGACAGAATAATTGCGAAACTTACTTTTAATAAGATCTCTAAAAGATTTGGGTAGTCCATCAATGAATTTTTCCTTCCAAAAGGGTTGATTATAATCTTCTCTAGTATAGACCCTAGACATGAAGGTATCTTTGTAGATTTGATATTCTCCTAGGCTTCTACACTTGAGATTGGATAATAATTCTCCAGATCTTTCTTTCCATAAAGAAGGATCTCCAAGGAAATGTTGAGCAATGCAGTATAATAGGTATACACCGCATCAGGAAGTTGTTCATTGTTGTTGACAATGGTTTTACCTGTATCATTGATTTTTACTGCAGAAAGGATATGCTCTCTATTAGTTTCAGTGAAATAATTATCCCACCAACTTTTGAACTGACCCATAAAATCGGCTACAAAATATAAATAATTGTTTCTTCATCATAATTATTACTAGTGAAGTAGCCCATAGCAACAACAAACATATGTTGGAGTTTAGAAATGATATTATATTCAGAAATCCCGTCAATATTCCAAATATAAATTTCATTAGCATTAAAGCTTTGAATTGGATGATTATGACTATCTTCTAAAATTAAATCAGGAGCAGTAGCTCTATTATTATAAAACTTAGAAGAATTTTTCTAGTTTTTACTGTTAGTATAAACTGGATTAACTGCTAAAACAGAATATGTTTCAGAACATTGTTCCGAATCAACTTTAGAAATAACATTGACAGTTTTGGTAAGAGACCTAGTCTTAATTTTGACACTAGACTCTTCGGAGGTTTGTGGTGTATCAGGAACAATAGTGAGTATACTAGTGATTTTACTAATTAGCTCATTCTGATTGTCCTCAATGGCTTTGTTTTTCTCTTTTTACCTAAGCTCTAAGATTTTCTATTTGGCTTTGACATTAATCTTGAAAGGTTTGAAAAGAGGTTTTTCTAATTGAGTATGAGAGGAAGAAGCTATTTCTTCCTCTTTAGTTTTAACAGTATTAACAAAGATCTTTTCTCCTAAAACCTGAAGATACTTGTTGGTATAATTGGCTTGTTCTATAAGTCCTTAGATATCACTGGGAGTAATAGACTCATCAGGATTTTTAGTTTTGAAAGGAGTAGCAGTAACAGGATTACCGCCTTTGTCTTTCAGGTTTGGCAACTGATATTGAGTTGAAAGAGGCAGGTCGCTCTGGACTATTTGTTCATCTTTAATCTATCAAGAAATAACATTAGCAGAGGAAATACTAATAACATCCTCTTGCCAGGGATAATCAATATTATTTTAAATGGTATAAGTATGAAACCAATCAAAAAATAGAATATTTTGTTTAACTTTTTCGAGAATTTTATAAAACTTCTCTTGTATATAAGATCTATTCTTACCCTTATAATTCTTGAAAAATCACTCTCTTTGAGGTTTCCAATCCTCAGAGTAAAAATCTTTCCTAAGGTATTCCTTATTAATAATGAATTTATGAGACAATATCATAAGACTCATTAAGGGAAGAATAAGTTAGAAATTAGATACTCTGATTTTGATAGAAGAAACTCATTCTCTTTTAGGATTGATGCTTACAGTAGTCGATCTGATTTTATTTATGTGGTTTAAGAAGGACTTTAAAAGTACAAGAGTTCATGACCTTATACTGAATCTTATAGATTAAAGCTGCGGAAATAAATTCCTCTTTCATGTCTAAGCCATGAAAGCAAATATTAAGAAATAGAGAGTCAAAGATGTGAACATCAAGAAGATTCACCGTTTTGTTAGGGAAACAGTTGAAGTAGATCGGCTATATATATATATATAAATCTTCTTACATCGGTGTAAGTTTAAAAATTCTTACACTTAATCTGAGCCTTTTATTTAATTTAAATCTAACAGGTTATATATTATGTGTATGTGAAAAAATTAGAAAATACTAATGGCTTACAATCATAAAGTGAACGATAATAAAACAAGATATTTATATAATAACTCTTTTTATTCTTTGTGTGTGTGAAAATTAGAGAATATTAATAGTTTACAGTCATGAAATGAATGATGAAAAAAATAAAATATTCATATAATAACTCTTTTCATTCTTAAAATATTATGAGAAGCTTTTATTAAATTTTTTATTTTTATATATTATTCTTTGAATTTGAATCGTTATGGAACAAAATTGTTTTTATAAGAGAGAGAGAGAAAAGATAGATGTCAATAAAATGCCTTTCAAATATCAAAATGACTCAAACTCAATCATTTGTTACTAGCATTTACAAGTTATATAACATACTAGCAAATATTGATGATATTGTACTTAAGATATAATACTTCACATATAAATACTTTCTAGCTTTTGGATAATTTCATGTTATCATCTTTTTGTGTTCCACAAAAAAAAAAATCTATCACAATGTATTTCTTTGTATTATATATGATTAGGAAGCATCCAGATAACATCATTTAAATAACTTAATTTACATAAAGGTATTCATTATGATAATCAAATATTAACAAACATGAAATTGAGGAATGTTAATTGTTGAGATATATGCTTAGATTTAACCCTGCGATCCTTTAAGGTTGTCGGTCCAAACAAATTTCAACTTATAAAACAATGCAGACTAAAAAAACTGAGGAAAAATGTGGAAAAATCATAAGAAATTGTAATATATTGTATATTCAATATTTTCCAATCAATTAAGGAAAAGTCATAAATGGAATAGTTTTTAAATTCTAAAAAATAATATATTTTGAAAAAGAAAATACTTGACTATTTTAATGCTTCAATTTGTTTGAAAAATCGAAAGCTCAAAACATATAATTGGATTAGAACCTTATCCAGCATAATTTTGGAAATACACCAATTGTAACACGATTACAATTTTGAATTCAATAATATATACAAACAAGGAATTTATTTACACATGCTGATCCATCAGCATCCAAGCCTTATCCCACAATTTATTTACACATGCCTACTTGAATTTTTAATTTGACCCATCTCAGTTATTATGGTTGATATATTACACCTTTGCTTGAATGAGTAAATAATTTATAATCTAACACCAATGATGTAAGATATATATATATATATATATACACACACACACACACAATTGAAAAAACCCCTGCCGCATGCAGCAAATGTGCTTGGGTATGTATTAAATGCATCAAGGTTAAAAATTCCATGCATTAGGATAAAATATCTACTTATACAGTCAAATTTAAGGGGAAAAAAAGAAAAGGAACACAAAACGCATGAATAAATTAATTACTGTCATAGATTCTTCTTTAATGTCTTCAAGTTACAATCTTTATTCTTCCAACATGTGATCATTATACTCTATATGCCTCAAGGTTACAATACAACAAACAATAAGGTATGATGTGTTTATTATTGACTTAAATCTATATTGTATGCTTTCAATTCACACAAATAAAACCAAAAAACATGTTTATATATCACCTTTAAAAGTATAATCATGCTAAAAATAAAAATCAATCCCAAAGAAGCATATGACAGCAAACAACAATTACGATTAGGTAATTCATCTAAAAGATTGCTTAAAACTAATTAATAATGTGGCAATGGTAAAATAGAATGTAAAGGAAATACATTTTCAATGAACACACACCACTAATTTAATCGATATCACCAATATATGAGATATTTTCTTTACCAAAACAAATTGTGCCTCTCTTTCCTATTGCTTTACCTGCTACTTCATCTAAACAAATAATCAAAGAAAAAGGAAAATAATTACCAACGTATGTGTCAAGTTTAAGTTTTCCATTAAAATGAACATAAATACTGAGCTTAATAGAAAGCACACTGCTTAATATCAGTTGATATATAATTGATCCAGCTTTTCCTCTTCTCCATCCTCCCTTATATTTGGTCATATTGCCCAATTCTTTTAAGAGCTCATTCAAAAATAAAAAAACAAATTGTACCATATGTTTCCTATTTATAACAGAAGCACAAACCCATCAATCTCAGTTATGATAGTATGAGAAAAGAAAAGATATGCAAAGTTCATCAAGTAGAAAATAATTATGATGATGGCATAAGATCTATATGAAAATCATGGGTATGAAGAGTACACATCTATATGAAGGTCAACAGAAAAAAAGATAATGTAAATTATGACACAAAAAAATTAAAAATATATAAAAAAATCAACTATAGAAGATAAAAGAATAAATACTTTTTTCACAATTATCAATGGTAAAAGCCAACTTTAGTATCGAGCATAGAAAATTCAGGAAAAAACAAAGGAATGAGTTTATGAAACATCGTATGAAAGACATCTATACCAAATTTTCAATAACATTAATAGAAAAAGATAGGGACCAATAACAATTAAAAATAAAAAAACCTATCATTCAATCATGGAGTAGAACTATAATGACCATTAGTAACCAGAAAGTGTACATCATCCACCTGAAACGGTGAAGTTAATTCAAAGATCAAAAGGATCCGTAACCATTCGTAGCTGCCACTTGTGAGTTCCTTAACCATACCTATTTAATGGTTTCCACACAACGAGACCAAGTAGCTGACTAGATGATAAGATACATGAAACAAAATCTATATGAGAATCAGTAAGGCCTACTAAATTCTTACCACTCAACATTTGCTTTATTACATCCATTAAGTTGTTGTAGTCTTTACAAGCCATATCGAAGATATTAATCTTAAGATCATGAATCAAATTAATGCCCTCATTCCTAAATTATTTACCAATTTCATAAACATGATCCAACCCACCAACAACCAATCCTTTGAGATAGTGTTACGGAGTAATTCTCTTGAATAACCTAATGTTAAGTTCATTGTGATCGGTTACAAATGAGCGGATCAGCAGCTCCACCAGCAATCATGTTCATCATAGGTGTTTCAACCTGAAAGTGATAAAAGAAGTACGTGAATGTAAGGAAAGAAACAATAGGATCCAAGATTGAAATACTCATATGCAGAGCAGACCTCCAAGCGATCAAGGTCATCAAGGAACCTCCTAATATGAGAAATTATTTCTGACATCATCTTAAAATGTTTCCCCAACCCCTGGATTAAGTGCCAAATAACATTAGTATATGATGGTAAAATCCAAACAGCATAACTGTTATGCAAAAGAAAGTGTGAAGTCAACAAAGCATGTTTACTATAACAATTAGAAAACACGAGATAAAATTATTTCATTGTATGTTTCAGTGCACGGACAACAGAAAAATCCTTCTTAAAGATGCAGTTGCAGATTTCACGCTTTCAATGTAAAAAAGATATGCTTACATGAAAAACACATAGTAACACCAAATTCAAAAAGAGTATCATGAGAAACAGCAACTGAAAAACAAAACACACCAGTTCATCCTATTGTTTTCCATAGATGGGCTCAACAATTTCAAGATAGCTCTTCAGCTCCCTATAAGAGTGATGATTTTCAACCTTGCTCAAACTTTGAACAGGAGATCTGTGAAGTGGTTGAAGTTGACAAAGCCAATAAAGAGAAGTTGTGAATTGAAACGTGTAACACAAAATCAGAAGTTACAGAATTATTAAAAGAAGGCTTATTCTGCATCTCTCTATAATATATTCGTATTATCCTGGAGGTTGAGAACTTTGAATGTCAATAGAATTTATTGGAAGGAACTTAATGAGATGTAATTCTATTAACTTACAGAACTTATTGAACAATAAATTTATCCATGCATCTAAAATGGTGAGAAAAGGGAATAGTAGAGGTACTACATATTATTGGTCAAAGACACCTGATTTTGAAGCCATAAACCACCTCAAGATTGAAAATTTTGTTTAGAAATCGACATAAAATAATCTTTTGGACCCAAAATAAAAGTGCTTACCAATTTGGAATGAGCACAACGGGTGGCATATTGTCAATGTCCCAATTTGAAGTTATCGACAGTTTGCTTGAAAAAAAGGAAACATGGAAAAGATTTGGAGTGAGAAAGGTGTCCAAAAAGGTTAAGTGAAAATAAAATGACCATTTTGGTAGCAGAAAAGTGCTTATGATAAAACCTGGCAATTGGTTTTGCTTGACCTGAAATGAGTGAGTCATTTATCCGGAAACACAATTAAATGCAGCATGCAGCAGTGAGATGCTTCGCTATTTTTGCAAAAGAAATTGGATCAAAATGAAGAGAAGAAAACCGAACAGTTGGCAGAATATAGGAATACAGATTGGTATTGGAAATTTGACAATTATAAATAGAAATTGGAAATAATAACTGAATTTTAAATAGACTTTTTAAGATTTTTTAAAATTAAATCAATACAGGGAAGTAAAGATAAAGTAATAAAAGAAGGATTTAGAAATAAAAAATGAAAATAAAATTACGTGATTGGTTAATGAAAGAGGATGGATTTTTGGAGGGAAACTATTTACATCATATGTTGCCACCTTTATAATCCCACTATCTATCAACTCTCTTTTATAGTATATTAAGATACGATTCCTCTCATAACTCTTGATGCTATATCGTTCTAAAAAGCTGCCAACAAAATATACGGCCAACTTTACACAACCCTACAGAGATTCCCAGGAATCTTCGTCGGCAATATAATTCTGAAAGAAAAGAAAAAAATGAGGAAAAGAAAAACATATTCAAAGGGTCACCAGAAGTCCAACCATCCCATACATATCCACATTCAGCAGGAGCTAAAGGAAAACAACATATACAAGGGAAACAATGAAAATATATGTCCTCAAGAAGCTCCAGCCTGGGGCAGTTAGACATCTGTGACAGTGGAATCCAATGATGGGAGGAGCCAGTCCTTCCTCAGGGCATGCTCCAAATAGAAGCTGAATTTTTCCTTGGCATTTGGAATGTCCAGAGCAAGATCATCAAGGCCATCCTTGATTCGGGTGAACCCTTTGGTCATCTGATTGATGGTGATCAGACCCTCACTAAAGCATTCCTGCAGCAGATCCAACATCCTATCATTCTTCTTCTCCATGGCCATAACCAGAGCTTTCTTCACAACCTCATGATTAAAGAAAGGCATTCCTAGGTCACGAATACACCGGCATGCTTCACTCACAACACCTCCACTCTCATACTCCTCCAAGAGCCTCATAATCTTGTCCTTAGCATCTTCAACAGCCCATCCAGTCCCACCACCCCAACATCTCAATAGCCTCTCACCGGCATGACGAGCAACAATGAGTGACCGAGCCATCCACACAGTTTCACTCCCACTGCATTTTGGGGGCAACCTCCTACCAATTTCCTCTAAATTCAGAGGAGCCAATACGTCATCAATCACAGCTCTGGATACAAAAAGAGCAAGCTCATTCGAAGCATCCAATATATCCAGTGCTGTATCTTCTGCACTTTCCAGAAGCATGACAAAACCATTAACTATATCTTGAGTTGAGAAGATTTCTATATGAAGAGCAGATAGCAGTACGGATGCCATTTCCTTTTCCCTGTTCTTTCTGTCCATAGCAAGAGTTATTAGCTTCTTCAAAAATACTGGGTTGTACTCAGGTGCACCAAGATCTTCAAGACTTCGAATGAGTTCAGGAATGTCATCTGAGAGAAAATATTCATGAATGATAATTACAACCTCTTTTTTGTACTTCCTCACCTTTTCATCTTCAACTAGAATATCCCCATCTTCACCAGAGGGTTTAAAAAAAGAAGCATCAAGCCATCCTTCTGATATTGCCTTGGGTACCAATGACTGAAACAAGGTTTTGGCTGATGGAATATCAAGGGCAAGATCATCTAGGACTTCTTCTAAACGAGAAAACCCTTTCACCATTTGGCTGGAACTAATGAGTCCTTCTTCTGCTGTTTCTTTTAATAGCTTCAACATTTGAGGTTCTGCCGAACGGATCTCCATGGCAAGTACCAAAGCCCTCTTCACAACCTCATGATGGAAGAACGAAACTCCCAATTCACGTATGCACCTAGAGGCTTCAAATATGTCACCACTATCCACGTATTCTCTTAGTAAATCAGCAATCCTCTTCTTCACATCTTCAACAGTGATGTGAGTGCTACCACCCCATCGCCTCTCCACAAGTTCTGCATGGTGCGGAGCTGAGAGATAACTTTTCTCAGCAATATGGATTACTTGAACTCCCTTGGAAGATTCTGGGAGAGCCTTCTTGGCCCTGGCAAGAAATGCTGGAGGAAGGATGTCATCAACAACAGCACGTGCCAGAAATAGAGCAAGAATGTCAACTGCATCCAGTATGTCCACTGCAAGGTCATCAGCAGATTCAATAAGCATGAAAAACCCATCCCTCATTTGTGCAGAGCTGATGACATCAGCATACAAAGCTGAAAGCAGGACCGAAGCCATTTCTTTCTCTCTATCATGCCTATCCATGGCCATGGACACTAGACGCTTAATGACATACGAATGATATTCATTTGACCCAAGTTCTCTGATTTCAGATGCAGCCAAGTCCACATCCCCAGTACTGAAATATTCCTCTATGATGGACACCATGGCTTTCTTGAATTCATCTAAAGGGTCAGTAATGGTAGATCCAACCAGTTGATAAGGTTCCTATAAATAGTAATATGCAAACAGAAATAGATTACGTGCTTATTAATGTATCCAATTTGCAATAGCCACCAAAAAAAGTAAAGAAAATAAGCAGGCAACAATGCAACATATAATTAGAATTTACAAGAAATTAAACAAAAAGGAAAGAAATGACAAACACAAAAGGAAAAGACAGCTACTGCAAGCACCACGTCAAATATTCAACCACTCAACCTTACATAATTTTTGTTGTCAGAACTACCTGCTAAACCACGAAAGAGCTTTTACCTCGCCACTGTCATAGTTTGGATCATTTCTGTCTATACGGGATTCACCATCTGTATCAAGCAATTTTCCCCAAGTTCCCTTACCACCCGCACCATCTACATTCAAGAGATACAGCACATCAAATTATCACATTTAGACAATTATGAAACAAAGCAAATCATGACGTCAGATATTGACACTACAAGTAAACACTACACACCCGATTAACATCATAATTGTTAATCAAAGAAGATAAACTAAACTAATCAACCTGACCCACTGAAAGATCAACTTGCTTACAATACAGTACACAGACAAATTGCCTTTAAACCAGTTAATCAAAAACAGGATAAGACCTACAACATGATATGCATCCCAATCAAAATTCAACAACCTAGGTCAGAAACTAAAGGCTGATTTGAATAGTTGAGTGCTCCACAGGATAGTGATGGTTAAATTATTTTTTAAAAAAGGTCATGAACTCACCCTTCTTCACCCGCACAAACTTTCCCGAGTGCGATCGGCGTACATGCCTAACAGCATGCCCGGCAGTTTGTGCCTTACTACCCCCAGAAGGACCTCCCACATGATGATGATGATGATGTTCAGCAAGCAAGGTGGATGGAGATTTCGGCGACGAAGACAAATTCTCCACATTCTGACTCGCTTGCTTCAGAATTTCCCTCTGTCCATCGGTCAGAAAACCCTCGCTTGATGCCATTTAAGCCCAAAATTTGAATTAAAAAAAGAAAAGAAAAAGAAAGCCAACCCTACAACATAAAACACCTTCACCGATTAATCTCATCACTCCATCAACTACAAATATCAAAAGAAGAAGAAACACCTCACATGTGCTTCAAAATCAGCGCAACTTTCCAACAAATTAAAAAGAAATCCCTTATTCAACACGTAGGAGATACACACACCACGCAGTTCATTATTTAAAAACCACGTTTGGTTGAAGAGAAACTGCAATAAATAATAGTAATAAACTACATCACAATCCACAAACTCAACTACAAACATTATTTACTTGATTTTCCAAGCATGCTCTGCATCACTCAACAGTAGCACGCGCGTGCACTGTTCTGCTCTACTTCGTAACATCACTATTACATTGTCCTTCATTCTCGAAATTAAAACACAGACAGGAAAAGAGAACCAAAAAGAAAGAGAGAAGAAGAAAAAAATATGAACCTGAAGAGAGTGATAAAAATGGAAATCTTTATTGAATTGTCCCGTTCTTGGCTCGGATCTCGAGCCAAGACAGGATATCGGAACCGGAGGTGCCCGAGAGAAGCGAGAGGATCCGAAAACCCTAATCGGATCGGAATCGGGTTGAGGGTCGGGTTTCTTGGATGTGCTAACTGCAGAGTCAGTTAGTGAAACTGAAAATGAAAGAGAAAGTGAGAAGAAGGGAAACGAAATGGATGAGAATAAGGAAGAAAACGGGCCCAGCTAAGAACCCCACAACTCAGGCTTTATATAAGGATGTTACCAACACGTCACTGTTATTGTTTCCTCTATCCACGTGTCTCCGTTATATGCCCTGTCTTTAATTGCCACCTGGCTCACCACCTATCACAATCTGAAGCCCCGTCAGGACCACCTTTTATTTATTCTTATTTTTAAAAAATTTATTTTTATCTTTAAAATTAATTTAGACATCTAAAAATACTATAATATAAGTACTGTAATAAATATTTTTCAATAAAATTTACTATTTTAAATTATATATTCTTAATTTTAGGTGTTAAAATTAATATTTTAAAAAAAATTAAATTACCTTCAATTTTTAAAGTTGAGTTTAAGTATTTAAAAATGACAAAATTATTAAAAATATATATTTTTAATAAAATTTATCAATCTTTAGCTTTAAGTGTTAAGGTTACTATTTTTTCTAAATTTTTATTATCCTCACATCTTAAGACTAAAATTAAGCATTAAGTCTTTATCAAAAAAATATTTATAGTATCAAATTAAAAAACATATTAAATATTTTTATAAAATTTTATTATTGCTATTTTATTTTTATTTTTAGAATGGGAAATTAACATTTTTAGAAAAATGTAATTTAAAGTCTTTAGGATTGAATTTAAACATTTAAAATATAAATTTTTATTTAAAAAAATATTTATTATATTAAAATTTTAAAATTTTAAAAAATAATTTTTTAATAAAATTTCATTATCATAAAATGTTAAATTCTATCTCCAAAATTAAATTAAATCAAATATTTAGTCTCTATATTTTAACTTCTATGACACTTTAGTATTTTTTTTTAAGTTTTAATTGTTTATATTTATTTTTTAAAATTAAATCTTACATTCCAAAATTTTATATAATAATAAAAAATATATATAATGAATTAATAAGAATACTAAAATAAAATATATAAAATAAGATAAAAGCTATTTTTATTTTTATTTAATTATTTTATATATTCTTTCTTCTCAAATCTGTATATAACCAATAATATATTATACGTTTGGTATGATTTTATTAATTATTAAATAAAATTTTGAGAGGAAAAGATTTAATTTAAATAATTAAAAATAAAAAAAAATTATGAACAAAAATCAAAATAAAAAATCAAAATAATACATATTAAAATATAAAAATAAAAATGTAATTAAGAAATTAAATTACATACTGTTAAATTATTTTTTTTTACTTTGTTCAAAAAATTAGATTCCTAAATATTAATTTATTAACGACGGCATGTTAGTCAAACTATTCACTCTCAGTATATATACCTTCCCAGTCAGGCAATGGCCCTTTATACTTTCCATATACTCACTACTAATAAAGGGGATGGGTCCCTTTAGCCACAAATTATAATTTACAAAATACTTTTTTAGTAGTTTAAGTCAGTTAAAAAATTTATTTTTAATATGCGTAAATAACTTTTATATTATATTTTTATGTCAATTTTTCTAACTTATGTTCATTTACATATTAAAAAGTATTAAATATTTTAAATTATTATAAAAAGTTTGCATTAAATATTTTTATATTTCTATTTTTAACTTCTTTAACATATGTTTTTACACACAAATTCAAAAGTCATTTTTATATTTATTTTTCTGTATATTCATTTTTTCGTCTTTTTTTTTGTCACAATTTGTATTTTATCTTTTTATTATTTTTCTTTCTATTGCTCTTTTTCCGCACTAATTTGGTATTAAAAAAAATATCTGATAATCATTTTCCTTATGCAAATGTCTCTCCTTTTTTCATGTACCTGCCACCTTTTTCTCTCATTATTCATGCCGCTATAATACTGTTTACTGTACCTCAATACCCATGATACAACTACATAAATAAAAATTTAAAATATTACTAACAGGCATAAGACTCTCAGCAGCAGCAGCAGCAATAATAATAATAAAACAACTTTAGTTAACTTGTATGAGAAGTTTCAAGTGCCAGACAGCCACCAAATTATGCCCTTGTCATTATGACTAATGAGAAACTCAAAATGATCATAATTTGTAATCTCCCCCTAAATTTTGGCTTTCCTTTATTTTCAGTACATGACTTGTGAATAAAGAATTAGAGAAGCCGCAATTAAGTTGTGAAAGGTTCCATCCATTCCCAATAATAAACAAAAGACAAAAGCTTCATATTCACTTTTCACCGACATTTTATTCTATTTCAATTCGCACGACGTTGTATGTTTAAATATTTGATATCTACTTTGAAGAGCTTAAAAGTTGATATTTCCTCAAAATTGAGACTGAAACGTGACTGAACTTACCACAAAAAATCTGTTTTAAAAAGCTAGTTTTAAAGGAAAAGCTTGTTTGAAAGAATTTCGGTTAATCAATGCAACTGGATCGCGTGGTAAATCTCTACAATGTCAAGACCGTTTGTTCATGGCATCCAATCACTGATTTTTAAATTCATTTTACAAAATGATTTCAAAATATTAACTTTAGAAGGTTAAATAAATTTTCCTTCAATATACCTTTTGTGTGAGAGATTAATTTGCCTTATTTTAGGGATTAAATATAATATCACTTTAAAACACAAAGCAATTTATTATCCATTTTTCTAGCACATGCCCAAAGACATATTAAGAAACATTAAATATACCTTGCTAAATGCTTTAAATTACTATAAAAAGCATAAATCGAATGCTTTTTATAATTTTGAAATAATAAATATTTTCATTTTCAGTAAAAATTTATTTTTGACATCTTAACATGTGACAGTAAACAAAAACTAAAAAAACCGTTTTTTTTTACTGTTTCATAATTGTTAATATTCACAGGCAGAACCACGCTCCTAATCCGTAGCGAAATACCGTAGATTTTCTGTATCGACTGCATTTTAAAAGATGTTTTCCATTAACATCTCAAAAATTGCTTGATGCTCGCTCTGCAATTTTCACCTCGCTATAGCCTAAATGAGAGTTAAACCAATAAATCTACATTTCTTTTATCAAACAATAAATATGGTTTTCAAGCTGGATAAGGCTACGAATTTTAAGTTAAGCTTCTAAGATGGATTGAACTTGGCTCCCAGAGAAAGATTGGACAGCTTCAGATCTTGCTTACCATCTGTATCGAATGGCTTGAAATTTGAAAATGTATTTAATGAAAATGGAGTTATCCTACGTTTCCCACGTTCGAAACACCGTTTGCCCAAGTGACTCGACAGAAGATTCAGGCCCAGAGAGAGAGAGGGCCGATAAAGCTTAGTTATAATCGCAGAATGCCAATTACAGAACATCAATAATCGAAAAGTGAGGCAATGAATTACCTCCAGTCCCAACCACACGTTACGTAGTGAAAAATTATTCTTCCATTGCAAGAAATTGGGTATTAATTGGGAGTTAGTTCCCTTCATTAGAATTTCGGTCTCAAACCATGTTGGGCCTCTGCGGCAGTAGTAGATTATAAAACTTATCGTGCAAGAAGAAATTCTTTCCTTTGTTATCAACAGCCTTTTTCCACCCACACCATCCCCCGCTGACTATTTTCTTTAGATCATCCGTACCTGTATAGTGTGGATCAAGAATTAAAAATGCGCAATCTCCACTTGCTTCATTGTAGTCCACTCCCAAGAGTGTATATGCAAGTACACCACCACCTGCATTTAGAAACCGAAGTGTTATGAGAGCTATCGTTAGTCCCAGCTTCCTTACCGAAAAATCCTCAAGAGCAATAAAGACAAACATAACTCATCAAAGTGAATTTCAACTTTCAAGCCACCCTGTACTAGGTATATTGCTTGGTTGACACGAATAAAAACAGTTGTATTACATAACCGAAAACTGGTTTTGGTTCAGTGAACTGCCATTGGAAATGCCAAACCAGAGAAATTCCCTGTACCAAGAGGTAATTGATTAGAAACAAGACACATGCTCATCATTCCTCTCCAACCATAATTCCTCCTCCCTCTATTCCTCAATTGATGTCAGTGAGCTCATCAAAGACCCTGACAAGATCACTCCTGCTGCCGCTGAAGAAGTACTCATCAAGTTCCCTTGCACCATTCTCCACCTCATCAACAAGGAGTAGGGTTGAGCCAGCCTGTAGCAACCTCCCATCAATTGTCTCTGCCAGGGCCAAAATGTTGCCAATCCAAAGAGGTCAAGGCTACCGCTGACAAAGTCAAACAATTTGCATGAACTACTCCTTTTTCATTTCAAAGGAGAATCCTGACTTCAGCAATGACAAGGGAGGGGAAGAGCATCCCTGCCACTGGAATTGGGGACGAGGGTTCCAGCTTGCTGAGCTACGACTTTGTTGAACACACCAGCTTCTCAGTGATGTCAGAATGAAGTTTGATTTCTGGTTAATTTTAACAGAGGAGATTCAGCAATTTGGTTATAATGGTTAACCAAATTGGAGGTAACTGAATTGGTTAAATGACCTGTTTTAAAACCTAGTTCAGGTTCTTGAACTGTTTTAAAAGCTTTGATTATTTAAGGTTTGGTTCATTTAGTTCAGTCTGGTTTGGTTCTTTGAACAAGCCTATATACAGGGAGATGCCACAGATAAATAGCAGACAGCAGTAAAACAATACATCATTTTACTGACCAATCATAACAGGTGTACTTTGGTTCTCAAAGTGCAATGCCAACTCTCGACATTTTTCTGGAAGCTCAGCTCCAGATCGAACATTGATGACTTTGCAAGTAACCTGTTTAAGCAAGTAAACCACCCAATCAAGACATTAAGAACTCTATTAGGCTCATAAGCAAATATATATTTGATGCACTTTATTCATTAATGCATCAAGTATTTAAATTCTAGCATATTTTTGGGGTGGGAAGCTCAACATATCTTGATTCTAGCTAGAAAACCATAAAACACGATGTCCAGTTGGGCCCAAAAAACCAGTTGAAGCTATAATATACAGTTTGATCACAAATCTATGGTTCAACATTAAGAAATACTAAAGATAAGTGAACTTACACCCAGAAGTTTGTCCAAAACAAAGCTCAATTCAATGGCACCAATCCACTCTCGTGACCCAATAAATGAAGGATCTTTATCACCAATGTCAACAAGTGTCTGTTGTATTTCCCTGACAAAGTTGTAGTTTGTCAGGCTACATCATATTCATATGCATGAATATAGCAAGCAAAATTTTGATATGAGTGAAGAAATGTCACCCGAACTAATTGATTGGTCAAATTTTCCATTTATGAAAAATCAACAACTCTTTAAACAACCAATTTAATAATCCATTACACGAGAAAAATAAAAATGCAGAACAAATTTATAATATGAAAGACAATTAGGAAGTAAAAGAAGGAATGATAACTCCCCCCCCCCCCAAAAAAAAAAAAGAATAACAATCATTAAAGGAGAGTAAACTATAAATACCTATGAGAAGGAACCTCTATAGACGTGTAATTTTGAAGTCTGAACCATGAAATGATGGTCTGGAGAGAGCGGTATGCACAACCCCATCCCTAGAAAATCAATGCAAGTGATTTAGTTTTTGATCCAACAAGAAAATTGAGACATTTGTTCTAATGGCATATGTAGGTATGTAAATATAATGATATTTTGTTTTAAGAAATTTATTGACCAGAAAAGATGTCACACACAATAACTAGTCCACCCAAACACAGCCTGAATAGTTTTATGCCAAGCTAAAACCTAGCTTTTAGATAGGAAAGGCAAATTTTCTTCAACATCACAACTCAAGTTTTGTAATTGTAAGTGCCAACAGCTTTACATAGTACATGCAAGTATTTCTCCACCATGTTGCTATGCTTTCAGGAAGTAACAATAGGAGACGTGTACTTGTTAATATTGCCGTTGCATGTCATAAAGTCTTAAAAAAGCATTAAAATATGATCACTGAGGGAAAAACACAAGTACCTAACGGATGAAAAGTAGTTTAAAAGCACAATGAAATGGTAACAAGGTCGGGACTCCTTGAGTGACAGAAGGTCAAAAAGAAAAAATCTAGCTCCCAAAAAAATATCCAAAAGATTAACTAACAACTCATCCCAGAAGTAATAGTAACTACAAGGTATAAAGAGGCTTCAAGTGAAAGCTAATAAAAAGTGTCTGGCCTGCATTTGATGCCCTCAAACCAGTTTTTAATGAAAACAGAATCATTGAAGTCAATGTTAAATAACTGAGAATGCATTTGTAAAAGCTCAAACAGTAGCTTGATCAAAGTGGCCTAGACCCAACTCCTGCAAAATGCCCACTAAAGTGCCCTTCTATTTTAATAGAGATATCAAAAGCCAGTACTGCAGCTGAACTCCAGGGCATCAAAACACTTCACTTTTTAAGTCGCATGAAAAAAAGGTAATCCTATTACAAATCTCATTCAGGGAACAGTAGTAAAGCTATATAATATTTCTAATTTTGAAATAGCTGAAAGTATTTGGCAACTCATGGAAAGATGAAGAAAGCCAAGTCTATGTTTCCACAAGTTGCATTCCTCGGGCAGCTACACATCAGAATTTGATGACCTTCACTTTCATTTCATCTCATTTCCTTTCATATATAATATTTTTGTTATTCATACAGCATTATACACAAAAACCACACTATTAATAGACTATTCTGATTTCATTTTTTTTATTATCATTTTTAAAAACAAATATGATGAAATATATTTAAGAGATTGCATAACATGAACAACATTCGGTTTATCATTTTAATAACTTTAAATGACTTTTTCATGTATCCAAACTGTAATTTGCAACAGCCTAAACAAGATTGCACTAATCAGATAATCTTAAACTACTCAGCAATAACAACTGAGGCTTGTTTTGTGTTCAAATTTACATATCCATCACTTGGATGTGTAACTTCAATAGAGGCCAAAAAGATCAAGATGACATAATTTCATGAACATGTTACAAGCATTTTCAAGCAGAAGGATTGCAATTACCGAATCATTAAAACCATCCTGGAGATAATGGAAGTATTCATAGGAACCTTGAAGAAGGGAAACAGTTCCCCCAGAAACTGCATGAACCATAACCCATTTCAAATGAGACAAAAAAGAATCACATCTACAATGAGAGACTAAGACCATAATAGCTACTTACCACCACTGCTTGGAATCCCAATGTGTACATCTCTGAGCAAAGACGAACCTAATATTATTGACAAATATTAAAAACCTTAGAGCATATGATATATGTAAAGGAGTTGGTATTGGAAAATACAACACAGAAAGAGGAAGATGCAATCATAATTCTCAGCAGGAATAGAGACTAAAGAGCTTCCCATTCAGATGTATAAATTACCTTTCCGTAGAGAGACAATACTATTGTTCATCAATTTTGAAAAATCCAAGGCATTAGATATTCTTAGAAGGGGACGATCATAAGGTAGTCCCAACCTTGAGTGCAAGGATCTTCTAACTTCAACTGCAGAAAGCATGTACAATTCATAAATCCAAATACTGACACATGCTGAGATCATAAATGATGATCTTACTAACAAGTGCCCTAAAGGTATTATTAAGGAATTCAAAAATAGGATTTTATTGGAATTCACAGTGGGGGTGCATTGGTGACATTAAATGTTACACTTTAGCATTCTCTTAATTGATTAAGTTTATTGAAAAAGCCAAAAGATTCAACAGATATGTTCCTCTCTGAAATTTAACAACAGAACACAGTATAGCTTTATTCTATATTTTCTAATAACAACTACAATGTAAAAGGAAAATTCTATCCATGCCAAAGATAAATGGCATACCTTGCTTCATTTCTGTCTCCCCAAAACTCAGTTCATAGAAAACAGTTATTGGATGCAGAATCCCAGGAGGACTAAAGTGATAAGATTTTAGCTGACAAACAAATAAATTGCCAGTCAACCAAAAGAACAATAAGTATTAAATACACATGAAAAGCAAATTTTACCCTGAAAGAACAATATAAAGAAATTAAATAATAAAAGAGTAAAAATAAAAACAGAAAATTACAATGATATATTATTCACAGAAATAAAATCAATATCTTTCATGAATTTCACCCAGTTGATCACTAATAATAATCATTAGGGTAATTTGTAAAACACAATACATATTTTCCATACCATAATTTCATTACAAGAGACTATGTAGCCAGATAAGTTCATCCAAATTGTTAACATTAGTATCTCACATCATATATATTAATTACCTATTTTGTCATCCCCATGCTCATAATTTCTTAGTACCTATCAAAGAAGGCTGAAATAGGTCTGGTTCTTTTAACTATTTAATATAGAGATACTCGTAAATTATTAAATAGATCTTCATATATTTGAAAGTTTAGATGAACACCATTCTATGTAGTTATCCTGGTGCAGTAAAGCTCATATTAAATTGAAATTGTCACTTTCATCTGTGGGATACGTTAAACAACGAAATAATTTACACATTTGAGAGTGTTCTGTTGACAGGACAAGTTCCCAAAAGCAATTTCAAATTGCAATGATAGATAGTGGAATGACAATAACATCGATTAACTATGGAAGTACGGTTTTCTTGTGAATTAGAATCATGGTGGAAAAGTAGAACCATGGAAAGCTTATGTCACTACACAGATCAATGCATTGCCTCACCCGAGCATGTTGTGCCAAAAGGTTAGGTAACATCAAGTTCTCCAATATATTTAACTGATCAACTAAGCCGAGGATGATTAAATTTGAAACTGCATATTTCAGTGGAAGTGCCCTGGAAGAATAGCAGAGTACATCTAGCTTAATATCCACAACAAGTAGTTTAGTTTCTTCCTGGACTGAAAGCAATAATTGAACTTCAATTAAGAAATGCTAAAACCACAAAAACTGAAGTAAACCATATTTTTCAATATGCAAACATTGGACATCAATTGTGACCCTCAAATCCTGACCTGGAATATATTCTGCAAAAGGCACGATAGAAGCTGATGATGATCCTAAGCTATTAAAGAGAACACTAACTTGGATAGTATCTGCATTCTAAGAAGAAGAAAATTCACAAAATGGAGGATGGTAGTCATTTGACTGTTCATGAAATAGTTAGCAGAAAGGAAAAAACAAAGACATGACAAAAACAAATCATAAATACTATCAGATAATATAAGAAAAGGATCAAACCGTAGAAAATAAGAGGGGTGAAAGATCACTAAGAATATCATAATCTTTTATGTTACCTCTGCAGAAAAAACTGGTGGGCCTGCTTTACTGCTGATGGAAAAATATGAACATGATAGTGAGCTTGCATCAAAGCCATCATCACCCTCAGCCAAAGGCTTGATCTTGTAGAGGTCTGTCTGGAAGTCTAATTGTAGACCTCTAATTATGACAGGTGAAGGTATATCCTGAGAGAATTTGTTTGAAGTTTCTAACATGTACACAGCCTGAGGATCTCTTAACTTGGCAATAACAGCTTCAGTTGCCTGTGTATATGCTTTCTCAACATCTGCTGAACAAACATGCCCCAAATTTGCCGCATTTAGATCATAGTGATAGTGAAAAATGCATCTTAGATAATTCACCAATGTCCAGATATTATCCTGTACATCTGTATACTATAATGAACTAAACTTTGTTTACATTGAAATCGAGTTAATGAATTTCACCAATTGACTATCAATGTTTATGTTGAATTTAAAATTTGCTGAGGTTATCTTAGTTTACTGTCCACTATCCTTTGTAAAAATTTTTTAGTATCTCTCATACATAATAAATAAATATTGTTATCGTATAGCATCTTGAACTCAAATTAAAGTACTTTCAACTAGAACTCTCAATGTAACTCAAAACTTGAGTCCTTTGCTCAGCAACTTGCATCAACAAAGGCACTACTCAATTAATGCAAAACAGAGGTGAACTTGAATTTAGTACCCAACTCAGTCACTAATTTGCACCTCTATGTATTGCCTTCATGTTTCTCATAAAGCCCAGTCCCTACTTTGTTTAATTAAAGGGCAACGAGAAATAATGGCAAAACATAAAACCATCTGGTGAGGGGAGGGATAAACTTTTCAATAAGTACTAATAAAAGTTAAAAATTAAGTAGTTAAATGAACAAAACCTTTTCATAAGTTAAAATCAACTTATGTTTCTCTATTTTTTTTAGAAGTTCTCTTATTTAACTTCTCTGAAATTTGAGGAGATAAGTTGCTTTTAATTTATGAAAGAAACTATATTCATTTTTTATACTGATTTGCATCTCTTATAAGGACTTCTCTAAAAGTTTGCCAAAAATAAACCTTAACCTATAAAAAGCTTATTGAATTTAGGATTATGGCCTTCTTATAAGATCTATTCAATTTATGTTTCCCAGTAAAGTTTATCAAAATAAGCTTATTGAATAAACCCTAAATCAAGGTTTTCACCTAAACACACTCAAATTTCCAAATGCAAACCAAAAGTGATGTCTAACCTACAAAGTATAATGTGACAATTTGGATTAATATTTGACAACTATAAAATAGCAAAAGTTAAATCCAAATGGATTTCTCAATTGCAGCAAAGGTTATGTTCCTGGAAAATGAAATAGCAAAAAATTTATCGAACCGAAAAGAGAGAGAGAGATTAAAGGGAAACGCACCAGTTGGATTTTTTAGTGGGTAATACAGTGGCAACTTTAACGGAAGCTCACAATGAAGTAAGCAACCATTCTCCCACACATACTTCTCCGGATGTTCTTCCTGTACGATCGACGCAACAGATTCAAGGCTCGTCGCGTTTCTACTCTCGGACACAAAAAAACGAAGCTCACCAGAATTTTCACCGGCAACAGCTCCGATGACCGGAGGATCTGTTCCTTCGCCGTAAAGAAACTTCCTCAATGCACGTGCAGCTTCTACGGCCGCACGAGCATTGGTATCGTCTCCGGAAGCTACGGCTCCAATAACTTCAAAGCCTTTCAAGATGAGTGTCCGAAGGTCCTCCGATTCCTTTTGTAATTCTGGGGAAGAGGAGGAGGAGAGGGTATGAATGCATCGGAGGAAGGAAGCAACGGTGAGTGGGGGGAAGAATGGGGATCCGATTAGCCAGTATTGGATTCCCGGGTCGGATCCTTTGTTCAGTTGCTTTGAACGGCATAGCAGTCTCAAGCTACGATTGCTATCACCCGCCATTGAACTTGCTCTCTTCGTTTTTCTCACAGTTCAGTTCAACGAATAATAATGGAATCAAGGGGAATCGGTTTCAGTTTTCTTCGTTTGAAAAAATGGCATCGAGGGTCTTCGTACCCGAACAAGAGAACAATGTTGCTCACTTAAAATTTACCCTATGTTCTTAACAGGATAAAAATTAGGCACATGTTGCACCGTGGTTTTTAATTGAAAATAAAATTTTATTTTAATAATATGTCAATTTTTAATATTAGTGTGTTATATTAATTTTTAATGATAATTTACTAAAATAGTGCAATTTAACGGTTAAATTATGAAAATAGTGTAACTTATAAAAATTTTATGTTATTAGAGTAAGTTATATATAACATATATATTTTATAAATCATATTACAATTAATACTCTTAATATATATGTATATATATATATAATATTTAATTTTTTTTATTTTTAAAAATTTATAATCATATATTATATATGTATATTTAATTTTAATTTTTTAAATAAAAATTATATATACAATATACGAACGACTTCTATCGCATGATTATAGAAGTCGTATGTTATATACTTTTATTATGATTAATTTTTTTGTTTTAAAATATAATTTAATTATTATAATTACTGAATTATATTTTAACAAATTATTTTTTTATAGTTCATACTTTTTAATAAAATAAATATTTTTTTCAAATAATATATAAGATTATATAAAGGGACAAATTATCCTTCAAGTAAAGATTATATAAATTAAAAGAGAAAAAAAAAGGATTATATAAATTAAATTTATATAATAATAATTTAACTTTCATGATGTTGTTTTAATGGATCATTGCTCCTATTATATCTATTTTCTTATAAATATAATTGTTAACATGAATCTTATTTTTTAGAAGAATTTAGTACATAAATAAGTCTTTAATGTTTAAGCCAATATTTTTTATTTTTTAGTGAATGAAACTCCATTTGATAAACTTTGAATATATTTTTTAATTTATAATCAGGACTTATATATTGTGAAATATACAAACAATTAAATAAACAATTGTGAAATATACAAACAATTAAATAGACAACATGTAATCACATGAGAATACGAATACTTATAAACTTAAAAGCGTTCACAATTACAACACATTCCGTTCAATTTAATAATGCAAATCATCCCATTTTTGATAATTTAAGCATTACTAGCTCTTTTTCAACTTCAAAATTGTCATAAATAAATTAAGTACATCGCAAATTTTTAATTGGACCAAATTTTACTTAATGATAAAGTAATGAATTCTTATTGGAGTTTCTTGAAGGCAACAACATTATAATTATAGGCGCCTACAAAGTCGCAATGTTGCATATAATTTTACAAACCTGAAAGTATTGGAAATTGAAGTTTCAGGGACTGATAATTATAGTCCACAAATTGTAATGGTCAAAAGGAAAATACTGCATGTTCACGTAGCACCAAATTGCTAGGTCACTTTCTCTTCCTTTATATATAGGTTTCTTAAATATAATATTATATTAGTTTATAAAGCCTATAAAAAGGTCTCTTCTTGTACCATGTATAATGCAATTAAGGTCAATGAAATATTGAGAGAAAGTTTTAATTCTCTTCATCTTAGTTTTTTCTACGTGAATTTTTCTTTGTATTACTATGTCTATTTGATTACAAATTGGTATCAGAGCTCGTTAGATCTAACACTAGTTTTGTGAGTTTGTGAGAGAGTCAGTATTAAAAACTATTGAGTGTGTGAGAAGTAAGAGAGTTCTCACTTTTATAAAAAAAAAAATTGAGTTTATTTGAGAGAGAGAAATAGCCACAAACTATAATATTGTTTGGTCTGGTCCCAAATTATATGGAAAACTAGATTATAATTATTGAGTATTGTTGATGTTCACCCATTTGAAAGATCACAATATTTGGAGCTTTATTGAACTAGGCTTACAACAAGGAGCTAATGATGCTGCTCAAAGAAAGGACCAATTGGTACTATCACAAATTCACTAAGATGTAGACTATTCAAATTTTGGCAAAATAGCAATTGCCAAAACAGCCAAAAAAGTGTGAGACATTTTGAAGCTATCATACAAAAGAGTAGAAAAATCTTAGAAATCCAAACTGCAATGCATGTGTCGAGAATATGAAAGATACGAAATATCCAGTTTAGAAATCATGTAACAATATTTTTCACGGGTAACAAATCTTGTCAACAAGATGAGGGTATATAGAGAAGATATTCTTGAAAGTAAGGTGGTGGAGAAAATTCCATGCAACATGCTGATGAAGTTTGATCATGTGGTGACTACAATAATTGAGTCCCATGACACAAAAACCAGACAGTTGCAGAGTTACAAGGTAGCATTGAAACATGTGAGCATAATCTTGGAGCAAAATGAAAAAGTAAATGAAAAAGCATTGAAAAGCCAAGTAACTTTTACCAACGTAGCAATATCCAGCCGAAGTGAAAACAGTAAAGGTTATGAAGGTGGAAGTATAAATTTTAGAGGTAGAGGTCATGGCAGCTTCAGAGGAAGAGGTTGTTATAATTTCAATCAATAATGGAGAGACAACAATTTCAGGCCACATAATTAAGGAAGAGGTGAATATAATTTCAAATCTACTAACCTTGAAAGAGGAATAGGCAACAAATACCAAGAAAGGACAAATTTCAATTGCTATCACTATAGAAAGTTTGAGCATAGAGCTACAGAATGTATATTCAAAATACAGGCAAATATAGCAAAAAACCAATATCAATATACTGGTGAGAGTTCTGATAATCCACAAACTTTACTTCTAGCAGCAAATAATTTTACAAGCAATAGAGATATTTGGTACTTAGATATTGGTTGCAGCAACCACACGTGTGGGAAAAAGGAATTATTTTCCTCACTAGATGAATCGGTAAAATCTACCGTGAAATTCAAAAATAATTTAATATTCTGATTTTGGGGGAAAAGCAAAGTTTCTATTAGGTTGAAGGATGGTTCTTAAAATTTCATTTCTGATGCTTTATATGCTCCTGGTCTTCATCACAATCTGTTGAGCATTGGACAATTATCAAAGAAAGGCTACAACATGCAGATTCGTGATGGCTACTGTAAATTGATTGACAAAAATGGGAGATTCATTGATAAGGTAAAAATGACTCCTAATCACCTATTTCCTTTGAAAGTGAAACATGATAAAATTCCCTGCTTGAGTTCCATTATACAAAAAGATGATTGGTTGTGGCATATGCGTTTTGGGCATTATTACTTTTCTGGATTGAATTATTTATCTAGAAAAGAGTATGTATCTGGTTTGCCCATTATAAACATTTTTGAAGGTGTATGTGAGACTTTTGAAATTGGAAAGAAGCACAGAGAATCTTTTCCAATTGGAAACTCTTGGAGAGCAAGGAAGTTATTGGAATTATCCATCCAGATTTATGCATGGTTAAGATTCCAACACATGGCGATAGCAGATATTTTATCATTTTTATTGATAACCTTAACAAAAAAGCTTGCGTGTATTTTTTGAAATAGAAATCAGAAGCTTGTGATGTCTTTAAGGCATTTGTAGTAAAGCAAAGTGGATGCAGGATTAAAGCCCTAAGGACTGACAGAGGCCAAGAGTACTTTGCTTGTGCAAATTTCCTAGACCAACATGGAATTCAGCATCAACTGACAATAAGATATACTCCTTGGCAAAATAGAGTAGCAGAAAGGAAGAACAGGACGTCATGGACATGGTAAGATGCATGGTAATGGCTAAACAATTGTCTAGAGAATTTTGGGTAAAAGCAGTTTCTACTGCTGTGTATATTTTGAATAGGTGTTCAACAAAAAGTGTTTGTGATAAAACACCAGAAGAAGCTTGGAGTGGAAAGAAGCCCTCAATCCGACATCTTAGAGTTTTTGGGTATATAACATATGCCTATGTACCAAATCAACTTAGAAAGAAGCTTGACGACAAAGGAGAGAAGTGCATCTTCATTGGTTACAGCACCAACTCAAAGGCTTACAAGTTTTATAACCCAATGACAAATAAGGTAATTATCAGTAGAGATGTAACCTTTAATGATGAAGGAATGTGAGATTGGTCTTCCAAAGCCCAAAGGGAGCCTGTCATAATTCTAGGAAACTATGAAAAGGAGGATGGACATGTAGATCGAACACCTAATGAGCCAGAAACATCAGGCAAACCACAAAGGCAACAAAGACTACCAACCAAATTGGAGGATTATGTTGTGGGTAATGATAATGACCCATCTGATGAAGAAATTATCAACTTTGCTTTATTTGCATATTGTGAACCAGTGACTTTTGAAGAAGCTATTGATAATCAGAATTGGAGAAAAGTAATGAATGAAGAAATTCATACCATTGAAAAGAATCAAACATGGGAACTAACAGATTTGTCAGCAGATAAAAGGCCAATTGGAGTGAAGTGGATGTACAAAAATAAGTACAAACTTAGTGTAGAAATTGATCGCTTCAAAGCGAGGATAGTGGCAACATGATATAAGCAGAAGTCAGGTATTGATTATTTTAAGGTATTTGCTCCTGTAACGAGATTAGATACAATTCATATGCTTATCTCTCTATCAGCTCAAAATAATTAGAAAATCTATTAAATGGATGTTAAGTCTGCTTTCTTAAATGATACTTTGGAAGAAGAAGTGTATGTTAAGTAACTTGCAAGATATGAGATTGAAGGTAAAGAAGATAAAGTCTACAGGTTGAAGAAAGCATTGTATGGTTTAAAACAAACACCCAGGACATAATACAAAACAATTGATTCTTACTTTGTGCAGAACAGTTTTTAGAGATGCTCGTTTGAGCATACTCTGTATATCAAATTTATTGAACCTAATGATATTCTTATTATGTGCCTTTATATTGATGATCTAATATTTACTAGCAACAATCCAAAGATGATTCCAGAATTCAGGGACGCCATGATTAGATGTTTTGAGATGACAAATTTGAGCCTAATATCATATTTTCTTGGCATTGAGGTTGTTCAGTAGGATGATAGAATTTTCATCTCTCAAAAAAAGTATGTTGCAGACATTTTGAAGAAATTTAAAATGGAGAATTCAAAGCCAATCTCAACACATGTTGAAGAAAAATTGAAGCTAAAAAAGGGCAGTGATGAAAGATAAATTGATTCAATATACTACAAGAGCTTGATTGGAAATCTAAGATATTTGACTGCCACTAGACCAGGCATTGTGTTTGGAGTTGGATTGCTAGCTACAAGTTTGCCACTTGCAAGGAGCAAAAAGAATTCTCAAATACATCAAAGGTACTCTAACTGAAGGAATTTTTTATGTTAATAATTCTGTAAAGCTAGTTGGATACATATTGGATACATATACAGTGACTGGGCAGAAGATATTGAGACAAGGAAAAGCACATCAAGATATGCATTTCATCTTGGAACAGGTGTAGTATCATGGTCCTCAAAGAAACAAGCAACAATTTCACTCTCAACAGCTGAAGCAACACAAGGAGTGTGGATGAGAAGGATGCTTGAAGTAATGCATCAGAAACAAGACACTCCCACAGTGATTTTTTGTGATAACAAGTCTGCAATTGCATTTTCTAAAAATCCAAATTTTCATAGGCAGTCCAAGCACATAGACATTCGGTTTTGACAAAATCCAGGAGCTAGTAATTAAAAAAGAAGTGGTGATTGAGTAATGTCCTACTAAAGAACAAGTTGCAGATATTTTTACAAAGCCATTGAAAGCTGAGTTATTTTACAATTTGAAAAAAATACCTGGAATGATTAATATGCACACTTGATTTAAGGGAGACAATGTCAGAAATAAATCAAGTACACCGCAAATTTTTAATTGGACCAAATTTTACTTCATGATAAAGCAATGAATTCTTATTGGAGTTTCTTAAAGTCAACAACATTATAATTATAGATGCCTACAAAGCTGCATTGTTGCGCATAATTCTACAAACTTGAAAATATTGGAAATTGAAGTTGCAAGGATTGATAATTATAGTCCACAAATTGTAATGGTCAAAAGGAAAAGGCTGCACATTCACAAAGGAACAAATTGTTAGGCCACTTTCTCTTGCTTCATATATGGGTTTCTTAAATATAATATTATATTAGTTTATAAAGCCTAAAAAAAGGTCTCTTCCTATACCATGTATTATGCAATCAAGGTCAATGAAATATTGAGAGAAAGTTTTAATTCTCTTCCTCTTAATTCCTTTTACGTGAATTTTTCTTTATATTACTATGTCTATTTGATTACAAAATTCCTGTGTCTTTCTTGCATAGCAATGAACATAATTGTAGATTGAAAGGCCACGATTTTCTATCATAATAGTTGTCAATGCTTCACAATATACATGTCTTGCACTTATCATGTTTATCGCTCTCTTTCTCTGCTCCATAACTAAAATGTTTGTTCTATAAAATGTTTTTAGAACTAAAATAGCTATTGGCAATGTTTGTCCCCTTCAAAACTGAATTTAACACTAAGCAAAATTAAAGGTCATATGACCATATCACATTCTTCTATCAAATGCTTGCATCCACTTATCCTTCAAATTTCTTTTTTCTTGCCATTCTACAACTTGGAGAAATTGATACATGTAAGGTGAGAAACTTTGCCTCCATCTATAATTGCCTATTCTCATATGCTATTTATTGAATTAAAAATAATATAATAAATTTATATCTGATTCAAATTAATATACAAAAATATATGAAACTAAAATCCACAATTTAAAGATAATAACAACTCACCCATGTATATTTTTTGAACTCTATTTCTAAATTTTTGATTAAAATTGCTAGCTATATGTTTAATGAAAAACACAAAGTGTGCATGGCGTTCTAATCATCCGACTTGTTCCTTCTTCAATATAGTTAGAATACCATTTCCTCTACAAGAGATTATACAAATATTAGGTTGTGATGTTATATGCTTCAGTAAATTATATAAAAACCAAGTTATGCTTCTTTTGTTTTCCCTTCCACAAGTATGTAGAAAGATATTTTGATTCCTATCTTATGCACTAGCACTAGCATTAATAGAATGCATTGATATTTTTCAATTAAAAATGTGTCATCAACTTAAACAATTAGTTTACAAAATACAAAACTATCAATGCATGCCTTGAAGGACAAAAAATAATGATCTATAATCACACTTTGACTGTCTTTTACACTATTTATAACATTATGCAATAATTTGTATCCAACCAACAAACAAAGAATAAATTGTTGGATAACAGTCATTAATTAAGGTAAGTACTTATAATATTATTGTTCTCTTCCTTTTTGTTAGCACTTTCTTGATTTATATTAGGAAAAATTAGTATATTAGTCATTTAACCTTTTCTTGTCAAATATGTCAACCTCATTAAAATATTAATATTTATCTTCCTCCTCCTTGTGAACTTTGATAAAAATACAATAATTTTTTACCAATTTTTTGACTACCTCATTTTCATGTCTTTCCTCTTCTTCATTTTCTTCCTCTTCTAACCCCTCATCCACCTCTCCACAATTCATTTTCCTCCTACAAATTGTGATAAATTTGAAAGTCACAAGGAGAGACCATTGTGTTGAAAATATTAAAGGGATATCAAATATTCACTCAGATAACTTAGTTTTGGCCTTCAACTCTCCTTCCCAATTTTTTTTTGTTTGCATAACTTTTGGAATTAACTTTGAACTTAAAATGATGTATGGATTAAATGATTTCAAAGGCATATGGGATCCTTTAACCTATAGAACCTTTAAACTCATTTCTTGCATCTCTTTGCAAATTTACCATCAATTTTCTTGTTGAAATCAAAAAAGAAGGTATGGCCTTTTACAAGCTGAATCAATACTTTTTGTTTATCATTTATTAAGATGTCTTATAGGAATTCAAGCTAACAATATTGATATTCTGACCTAAATTTGAGATTTTAGCAATGTTTTTCTATCTCTTGTGTCAAAAAAGGGTACATTTATTAGTTGACTAAAGAAGTGGTATTATGAAGAACAAAAATGGGTTGTGAAAAAGACATAGATGAAAGGTAAGAGGAGGAAGAGGAAAAAAAAGAAGCAACCAAGATATTCTTCATAGGACATTGTATTTTCACTTGAGTTCATAAAGAAGAAAATGATGAACAATAATTTTTTTAATAGAATTAACCTTTTTTATATAAAAAATATATATTATAATACTTTTGTAAGTTTAGAGACTAAAATGAAAAAAAAATAGAGAATCAAATTGAAACAAAAACAAGAGTTAAGAGACCAATCTACCAATTTCTCATTTATATTAAAATATAAATTTTTTGAAAATTTTGGGTTTGTTTATTAGGGTTTAAGCATTTTTCTTCTCTATGTCCATATTTTTCATAAAAGAAATAAATTAGTTATAACTCATCATACTCAATCTTAAATTCTTAACCTAGAACTTTAAATGTAGGAAACAACTTACACCTTAAATTCTTCTAGCAAATTTTTCTCTAGATAAAATTGAAGTATTGTTATTAATTTTTAATATTGACCTTAAGCAACAACCTATTTTTCAAAGAAATTTCCTATTGTATAGTTTTAGTGGATGGTTAGAATTATAACCCAAACTGCAAATTTCTTAAAATTATGATAATTGAGCTTAAAGAGTGATCTCTAACAGTGAATTATTAAGTAATGATCTAAAACTAACAAGGAACCTTCAACATAGCAATCTTATAATCTTGCATATTCTTAAGTTTAACTAAAAAGAAATTTTGTTTAGGTTCAAAACCTTTAAATTCTCAATTTTATCCTTTTTTTTTAATTTATCATCCATATATTTTAAACTCACACTTTTATCCAATAATTTCTTAATCAAGATTGACACTCAAGGAGTTGAGCACATCTATTTTCATAGTCCTTTAAGTAAACCTTAAGTTTAGGGTGAATACTAGGTTCAAAAAGATCTTGAAAATTGCCTTCTTAATAAAAAAAATTTGAAGTCCTCTGTAATTGTATTTATGTGGTCAGTATTTAATATTAGATCTAAATCTTATGATTCTATTATTTTATCACTATATAAAATAGAATTTCTTCTAGCAAGGTTACGTATCACTTGATTTTTTTTCCTCAATCTTTATCAAAATTTGTTATTGTCATCTTTTGAGAGTACTTCAAACTTCTTAAAGTTGTTTGTAGTGTCCCCCTCCATCTTATTATGCCACTTAACCTTTTTTATGCTTTACATCACAAGACCTTCTTCAATGGAACATCATTTAACTCTTTCTTTCTCTCCTTCTTCTGTTAGCTCTCAATGTACCAATTTCCTAGCAAAAGATCTTCGTATCAATGTTCTTGTATTGGCACAGTGCTACTTAAGAGTGTAAAATGACCCTCATTGCAAACCCTAGCATAGCGTCATTCTTTACTCTTTGATGATGAACCTATTCTTTCAAAATCCAAAAGCCTCCAAATTTTGCTAAAACACAGTATTGCATTTGTATAGTAGATCTTTTGTCTTACATGAATAAAGAATAGTTCATTATGTGGTATACATAATTTAATATTTTTTTTCTCATAAAATGATGAGATTTGAGTAGAAGGGTAACATTGATTATTTAATTTTGTTAATATTTTATTAAAAATAATTTTTAAAATAACATAAAATTTTTAAAAATTACATATGGAAAAATATAATCTTAAAATTTAAATTTTTGTTAAAATTAATTTTTTTTATAATAAACTGTTTTTTACTCTCTTTTTCATTCATCGAAACGAGTAAAAAAAATTTATTGTTTCTCTTATATCTATCCATTCAAACAATACTTTCCATCTCATTTCTTTCTCATCTATTTTTTATTTACCATTTTTTTTTGTTACTTATTTTTCTTTTCCTCAGTTTTTATTGCATCCGAAGACAAAGGAAGACTTCAAAATTTGATAGATACATAACTTTCAGTCAGAAAATGGGTATATGATCACAAGGGTGCCGATTATTGATTATCATGCGATGAAGATTGACCACAAATTATGGAGGGTATCATCCCTGTTAGAGAATTCTTGTTTCCCATAAAATACGAGCAGGTCATCCGTATACATATGATATTGTTGGCATTCACATGCAAAGCCGAGCATTTATCGACAAGTCCTTGACAATTATTTATAGTGAACATGTCAAAATAAAATGCACATCAATAGCTTGACGAATTTTCAACATTTGGAATAATAAATCTCCACATATCAATGTAAAATTTAGTTCATTCTATCCAACTATGCTTAGGTTATTACTGTATAACTGCAGTCTCAACAATTTTAATAATGCAAACAGTAACACCAAAATGCATAACATGTCAACCTACTTTTTCTCAGAGGCTTTGGTGCAGTTCTTAGAGCTACTGGTAAAAATGCAAGGTTTGTTAGATGTCCCAGATCATGTACACTTAGGGGTAGATAAAACAAAATCTTTCTGTTGTTGAATACCCTGAAAAGTCATCTTGAATGAATTTGATGAACGAAACTTCTTTTGAAGCCAAATAGTTTGAGGAAAACAGTAAGAGTGATTATCTGAACTGGGGATTGATGAATCTAGATGAGCACAATTGCATTCCTCTTCCTTAGAGGAATCGACTATAGCACATGATGTCTCCAGAGGCTCTTGAAATGACCTATTTAAAAACCTTTCTCCTGAGCTAAGCAAATTCCCTTCACAACTTCGCAAAGTCGTTACAACATCCACTCCACAATCAGAGGAAGTTGTTTTATCCTTCATCATGGGATTTTGAGAGGTGCAATCAGCATAATCTGATTCACTTCCTTGTTCATTAAAAGATGATGATTTCCGTCGTCGAATTTTGCGTGAACAACTGAAGATGCTGAAAGATGCCCTCTTCAGTTTGGCATACTTAGAATCAGAAGCACATGGTATGTAAGTGATCCTCAACTCAATGTTACAGCCCAATATGAACTGCAAGGATCTTGCGATCAATTTCCATGACTTCTCAGCTTTAGATACATGGTGGCGATGGTGGAACTCCAACTCGGCAATAGCAAGGCCTGAAAATTAGAGTATTATTCAGTATCTACCGATATTTATGAAATATGACAATAAACGTTTCTTTCCCAAACGCAGGATTAAGAACTAAATAAAGAGTGCAGAATATTCACATAATACACTAGGTCAAAGATATAAATAGCCGACCAAGATTATGGAAAAGCAGCAGAATTTGATATCACATACTTGCTCAATCATAAATATAAATATTATTGCTATTAAAACTTTTCTTGGGGTAGAAAATTAAGATGAGAAAATTCCATTCGGCAAATTACATATCCTCTAGATAATTTAGATAATTATCAATTTTGATAATTACCAAATACCAGGCAAATTTCTGAGTGTAACAAAAACACCAAACATAATAGCAGATATACTATGATGCATGAAATTCTTAAATGAATGGAAAATGAGTAGCAGGACGAAAAACAAAGTAATTACAAGCTGTATTGCGATCAACATGAAGTGAAGACAACTTCCCCTTCTTCCTGAGAAAAGTCTTGAGCCGACTAGATTGACACAATTCTGTAGCTTTATACCAAATGGAATTCAATGTTCCCCGGCGATCCTCCTGCACTCGTAATCTGTATGACTTGTTATCACACTGACCAGTAGCAAGATGCTCCAAGCTCTGCCCTGTAGATGATATATTGCGGATATCAAATTCTGTATCAATTCAAGGAATAAGGAAAAGTTTATAATATACATTTCTATATGACAAAACCACTCCATTCCGCCAACCCCACCCACCAAGAGAGAAGACAGAAGAGAAATTAAAACAAATGTAATAAGCAAGGAAAACAAAATCATGCTCACCTCCATTGCATGGAACTCTCAAACTTAATTTGGTATCGTTGGCATCCACAGATGGATAATCTACAGAGCTTAGCTGTAAGAGGGCTACAGTGAACCACGTTGTTTGATTCTTTGAGATTCTTAACTGCTTCTCAGTTTCAGAAAGTATTCTCAATGCATTGTTGAGTTTCTGCAGGTCTGCTTCCGCTGTGATAGAGAAAATAATCAGTCAGATACAGTCATACAGAAATAGGATATGAGCAGAACAGAGTTTAGACAGTGAAACACAAGTATGAAGTGCAAAAATATTAAACAGAATGTATTTGCCTAAAGCTAAATAGAGTGTGACGAATTATGCTCTAAGCGCTTACAGGTATATCTACCAGAAAATCTATTTCTGACTTCAGAACCACCATTTTCACATTTCCCTGCAAGGATGTCCATAACAAGATTTGCCAGCTGTGATATAAGCTGCAAAGGATCTATCCTTGATCTCATAAGCTGCCGAGCTCTTATAACTGTATTTGAAGTGTCAGATGACAATGCTAGATCCAGCAAGTCGAGCAACTCATCATCAGAAACAATCCCGGTCTGCAGAACAACAAAGGGCAAGACTTAAAAACCAAGTTAAAAAAATGAAGTTTTGAGGAAATACAATAATGGAACAAAAGCATTACACTTACAAGCTCGTACACTAAGGAAATATCGATCTTTTTTCCAAGCAAACTGAGCTGATCTAGCATCATTTCTGCATCCCTAACAGAACCACAAGATTTTGCAGCAATGAAGTCCAAAGCAGCCTGTTCAAAATCAAGACCTTCTTCGGCACAAATTTTTTCTAATCTGCACACAATGTCAGCGTCTTTAATCTTTGGAAAGTGATACCTCTGAGCCCGAGAAACTGCACTTCTAGGAAGCTTGTCCAAATCAGGAGTAATCATCACAAAAACCACATGTTGAGAAAGGTTCTGTAGACTATTTGAAAGGCTTGCCCATGTCTCCCCATTCAATAACTGGCACTCATCAATAATAAAGACCTTAAAACGTGAGGAAACTGGAGGGATACATGCATTCTTAACAAGGGATTTAACCTGGTCTGTACGATTGATTCTCACAGAATCCACTTCTTTAACATCTTTACTTCTTCCAGAAAAGAATAAAACGCATTCTCTACATAGGCCACATGGCCTTCGCTCCTCAAAAGAGAGGCAATTTAGTGCAGCAGCAAATATCCTGGAGGCAGATGTCTTGCCAGTACCACGTGGACCATGGAAGAGATAAAATGACGTTATCCTTCCTCTGGAGATGGCACCCAAAAGGGACCTTACAACCACATTTTGCCCCACCAAATCACTAAATGATTTAGGTCTGAATTTCATAGATAAACTTCTAGGAGTTTCCAAATTTGGACTAATTCCACCACCATTGTGTCTCATGCTTCTATGTCCATGAATATCTGTCTCATCAACACCGTGCAATATCAAGGGACGGTCTTCAATCTCACAATTAAGATTTGACTCTCTAAACCTTGGTGATTTTGACCAACAACAGCTTATTCCACATCCACTATCAATATTTTCAAAAACATCTTGATTAATACCTACTAAGGCACTATGGGGCGAGAAAGCATCGCGAACAGAAAGGCATGGACTGCCTAAATGGCTGGCAATTCCACCCACTACCTCTGATGGTTTTACTTGATTCTTGCGTAGAGATTTTTTGGCTGACTTAGAGTAATCTATTCTCCCTAATTGAGATGATCTAGCAGTAGCAACATAGCATGAATGCCCATCCCTGAAATGATTACTGGGAGGCATGGTACAAGGCAAATCCAACCCTTTACCCCCATGGTTGCTACCACAGCTTTCACTAGGGGACTTATTTCCAGAAATGCTTTGCTGATTAGGATTACAGTAAACTAGTTCATCATCATGTTGGCCATCCTGACATGGTACCCCACTAGGCTTCAGCCTTGAGTTCAAATGACCACAATTCAATACAAAATCAGCATCACCCTGCTCCCTTTGTTCCTTAAAACCTAAATTCCTTGATCTGAAAGTAACATTATCATCAGAATCACACGCACGAGTAGCATCTGAAAACCGCAAGGAAATCCCATTACCGGAACCGTTTTCCCAGTGCACATTATCAATCAAATGAGAAAGTTTACTCATAGAATTAGTTGATGGATCCCTCAATGACCTGACTCTCCTCAATGCCACAAGTGTTTTAGAAATTGGAATATCAACTGAATGCCGCCGCCCATCCATCATTACCTCACTTACAAAGTCAGAATCCGCAAGCAACAGTACAACCACCTACCAACAAGACAAAGATAACATCAACACACAGAAAGGAAATGCCATAACACACAGAGAGAGACAAACACAGTTTGCACAACATAAAGCGGTGGGAGCATAAAACAAACCAACAAAGCAAGCCACAAAAATCGCTGTTCTTTACACTTCCTATACACCATTTCAAGAAAAGAAAACAAAGGCAATGAATGGGGTCACAATGATAGAAATTTTTCAGGAAAAAAAAAATATGTGTAGCATATAGTCAACAAGTGTATAATGTATTTGACCTGCAAATTTCTACTCACTCTGGAAACAAATTACATGAACATGAATCATTTAATTTAATGACTATAAAAAGGATATTCGTTTCTCACATAAACAAGAGAAGAAAAATGCAGTACCTTCAACAAGAGAAGAGCACAGACCAATGTGGTAGCATTCCCATTCCCTCAGCATTATTATAATTTATAAGAGAAAAAAAAAGTAAAACTAGAAAAGAAAAGAAACGTAGGGGAGGGAAGGGAAGGAGAGAATCTAGAGTTCAAATTTCCATGACATAAAATATTACAGAGAGAAAACAAACAAAGCGAAACGACAAAGTTTGAAGGAGAAAAAAAACGGTTACAGGGAGGCGAACCTGCTAATAGAAAATAGAAGCATACATTCTTCAAGGAAAAAAGAAAATGGGCAGAGTGGCGTAGAAAAGGGGTCGTTGAAAAACTTGAGTGACGGTGTTGAATGCGGGTGAGTGAGATATAGAAGAGCAAGTGGCAAAACAGTAAATGTAATAAATGCGAGGGGCCATGGCTTGTGATAGGAGCCAACGTGTGCTCGCGCTTCAGAAGAGGGAACATGAGGCAGAGTGTCTGTGACAGGTTGGTGAGACTAGTCTCGACCCGCGAGCCTGTTTTCAGAATCAAAGGTTTTAAAGGTGGGGCTTTATAGTAACTTTACTCTGCATGCATATTCGGTTCTACTTTATTTTAATCTTTTTTAACAAAAAATTATATAATTTTACGATAAATTAAAATTAAAAATTATTTATTTTTATAAATTAAAAAAACAGAGGGATAACATAATTTTAAAGAAAAGTTTCTGTTATTTTAGTTGACCAAATAAAGCTGAGACTACGGTCGGGGTCTGCAGTTTGTGGGCACACCACGTTCCACTGTGCTGCTTACTTCACTTTCCGAGGCGTATACGGTTTATTGTTAGGACCAGCTCGCTCTTGAAGTCCTATGGTTACTCAACCTTGTTCGTTACTATACACAACTTACTATAATATTTATTTCTATTTTGGGATAGTAATTTGTGTTATTAATATTTTTAAATGATAATTATTTCTATCTTATTTTATTATTTTCCATGTTAAAATATGAAATAATACTTTCATGGATACGTATCCAATAATAATGCACATTTGACATATTTATATTCGTATTTATTGTATTATATTTTTAACTTTAATATTAGAAAATATTAACCAATATCTTCAGGGTCTTTTTCCTTTAATATTCTCTACTAAATATTAAGTATTTTTAGGTGAGTGACAAGACAAAATGTTAAATGCTATTAATAGTTATCTGCTCGCAAGAAACTAAAATGCTATACCAAACAATGTTGCATCATCGGAACCCGTTATATAAATAAATTTTGTATAACTATATTAAAACTTAGATTACCTAAAACCAAAGTTACAGTTTAAGAAGTAAAAGTACGTATAATAACTGCGAACGACAAAATTAAAAGAGTTCATTTACGCACATTTATAGAATATCTTATCTTGGTCATGCAACTCAAGCATTTTCTTTTTCTATTGTTTAATTGTTACACTTCATAAATAAAACGTATTAACTGTATAAATAACTCAAATTCATTATTATATTTAAGTTCGAGCTAAGTTTATGAATGCAATTATTGGTTTTTATATAAATTTAACTTCAAGAAAAATTTTGTTAGTTATATATTAATTTTGTAAATTATTTTATTCTAAAAATGAAATGAAGTTTTCAATCCAAACTACTTAAGGTCGACTTGGGTAAGGCCACGGTAAGGTCACTCAATGCAAATTGGGTTAAGGTCTCAAACAATAAGGAGGCCACGGTTGTTTATTCTTATACAATAAGAAATTTTAAATCTAGACCATTTTTCTATCCATGCAAAATTTGAACTAAGATGGAAGAAACTTTTTTTTATTTTCTCCTTTTTCTTTCAAAAGACTCTTCACTTTATATATTTGATTTTTTTGTTAGATAATTGTGTTTTAACAATTTTGCATTATGTGTCAACAATACTCTTCTCTCTCTCTCTCTCTCTCTCTCTCTATATATATATATATATATAACCTTGGTTCATACTTCTTTGAGTAAAGAATTGTAGCATCTATTCCAACACACTGTAAATGTTTTACCAAGCCTTCAACTTGAGAAAATTTCTTATAGATTCATGTTCACATTTTTATTTTATACATACACAATAATTCAAAATTTCAAATCTTACACCAAAATAAAATCTTTCATTTAGCATAAAATAGTTTAATAAAAATAGTTTAGAAAACAGGTGCAAATGACTAGTGACACCAATAATAATAAAAAAAGTATCATTTCTTTTATGCTCCACAAATGATTAAATTTAACTACATCTATAAAATAGCATATACTTAAATATCTAATTTTAAAGAAAGGAGATACCATATCTTCGTAATCATGATGCTCACCATAACATTGCAAAGGAACTTTGGATATTAATCCCCTCTCCAAAGGATTAAAATTATTTTCTTTGCTAATCCAATTAATCAACGGTTGCTTCTTCTCTTTCTTTTGTAATGTCTTGGGCTTTTTACCTTACTTTCCATTACTTTTATATAAAAGTAATAAATAGTAATAACCATGTACCACATTAGATAGAAAAATCAGCAAGAACTGAAAACAAAGAAAGTGAATTGAAATGGAAAGAAACTAGTTAAAATTGAACCTTTGCTTGCATATAATTATGAGAATTTAAATTGCTCTCATCTTTTTGGCAATTCATAAGGAAAACCTAAGACTATAATACCAATTATAAATTTCAATTTGATTTGTAAAGTAAAGAAACAACAATGACTTCTACACATGACAATAAATTAGAATCTCTATATACACATATGTCAAATCATTGACATTATCCATTTGACAGAATATGCATAAATTGGGTTCATAATACATATTATTGTTATAAACAAGTGAAATATCAAAGATGTAGATAAATTACAAAAATGTTGCTATAATATTGCTAGTTAGAAATGGTAATTCAAAATATAATACAAAGACATCAAATATGACACAAACTAGATGGTCCTTTTATTGCAATGTGTTTTGAAACAATGGTCATACAAGCAGGTAAATAAGAAATGCATGTTTGCAAATATGACAAGAAGTATAATATTTGTATTAAATTATAACAATAGACTACTAAAATTCAAATAAAAATGAGTCTTGCATGCTCAATACAAAATAATCATAAAATTCAATAAAAACTACTAAAAGAAAAAAAATTTTAATCATCGTCAAGTGTCATAGAGGTCATAAAAACAATATCTTGCCGAGAAGCCATTTTTGCAAAATAAAAATTATCTTATTAGTAATTATTTATCAAATTGTAATATAGTTAATAATAACATGATGAAATTTTTTACCTTACTTAAATTTCTCAACTCTTTAAGCTCTTTATTTAAAAGTAATGGTGAAAAATATCCCTTAAATTAGTGTTACATGCAAATAAGTGTTTCCACCATTTTAGGAGTTAGAAAAGTAAAATAAGAATTAAGTACCATTCTTCTAGTACTAAATTCATATTTAGAGCTAGCAAATTGGCCAGCCCTTACCCATTTAGCCCTACCCAATGTGGGCTAGGGCTTAAAAGCCTGCATGGCCAAATAGCCCTCAATCTAAAAAAGCCCATAGGATCAAAAGCCCACAGGGCCTAGTGGTTAAAGTTGGCCCATGGATAAGCCCACAAAGACATATAATATTAGATTTGTAAATACTAACCAAGAATGAAGGCCAAATAAAAAAATAAGGAACGATTATATGGGATCAGTTATGTCAATCAAACTATTTTACAAAGTTATATCAAACTAATTCATGATTCATTTCTTCTACATATTCCAATAAAAAATAGGTGTGACTTATCTTTTTATGTTGTCTTTGAACTTTGCAGCTCAACATGAACATAAAATTATTGTAAACAACAGATAAATGCTCATAAGACTATCATATATAAGCGTATTTCAAAGCTTTATACATGCAAACAAATTCTAAATCAGAGCATAGGGTATGACAACATTTCTATTTCTACTCCAAATTCTGTTCATTTTGCATCCGTACAGTTGTAGGAAAGGCTTATTTCAAGCAAAAAACAAGAGTCATGCTTTGTTATTGACACAAAAATCTATTTAAATCAAGCTTAAGTGCTTAATAATCCAAAGAAATAAGTTTAACAAAATCTGAATCAAATTACACATTTTTAAAGGTGCAATGATAAAGTAAATTCAAGTTGTTGAGAGAAGGGAAAAAACAAAGAAGTAAGGGCAAATACATACTACAGACAACAAAGTACTTATTAATATACTAATATATACACAAGTAGTCCTAAATATTAACTTCATGATTTAAAATTTATATTAGGATGGCCCATTTCATCTAGTAAATCTTGAACCTGCAAGGAAAATCAACAATAAATAATACAATTTTCTGTAAGGAACAGGAAGGAAGAGATATCAATGTTATGTATACCTTGAGTTTACCACTTTTAACAAATACAATGAAATGAAACATACTACACAACATTTTATTTTCAAGAACAAGTTATATGAGGTATTTCAGGCCAAGCTTTTACCAAATATTCAAACAAAGATCATATTGGGCACCTTTTATATCACAAATCATTATCACTTCTTGGATTCCTATAAAAAAAATGAAAACATGTTGCCACATCAAATAGTAATTATATTAGATTCCTAATTCCAAGAATAGGCGAAATGAAAACATGTTACCTCATCTGAATTAATATTCTGAAAAGTTATAGAAGTTAAAAATAAAAATGTAACAAAATAGCATTGTTTGCTGGTTATAGCTAAATATACTCGTCAACTGACAATAGAATTGAGCTCTCACTTTTGGTGTACCTAACCAAAAAACCTATTTGATATGGAGAATAACAAACTATTTGAACCACTATGTAGATCTCCATGTATTAATGTATGGGCCCTCTCACAGAACTTACATGAAAATAAATTCTTATAAAGAAATATTCTAACAAAAAAAATTGCATAAGTAAAAAAAACATGCTTAGTGAGCTTGCATAACTCCACATTCCTACAAATTTTGACAACTGCATAAAGCTAGTATGAATTCAAGCTAATGGTAATACCAAAAAATACAAAATAATATCATTTATAGGCCTAACATTTAAAAGTTAATCCAAACCATACCTTATTCTATCCATTTCAAAAACAAAAGCATAATAAAATGGTAAAATTTATTAAGGACCATGAAACAAATTGCTAACATCAACATCAAGGAACTAATGTTTCAACAAAAACAACCTTAAAAACCACTTTTAAGTTTGATTATCTTTCAGGCAAAAAAATACAAAACATCAAAAGTTTTCATTCTTTAATTCATCACTATCCCTCAATATCATTTTTTGATGCATATTCAATTCCTCTATTTCTCAATAAATAGGTTTACAATCATCTTCATCTAAAATTCACAAAAAATTGAGAAATAATTAAATAAAAAATCAAATGAAATTAACTAAAGGCCTATATAGTTATAAAGATATTGTCTAAACTATTACCAATAGGATTCAAAATAAAACCATGCAACTAATTTCTAGTGCATGCTCATTTGAATATTATCAAGAAAGGTAGAACTTCTATACTCAGTAAGAACACAACTACTAATACTAAAAGCAGATTTTGAGACTATTGTAGTAATTGGAATGCTTAAAACATCTCATGCTATAATTGCAAGTGTAGAAAACCTTTTTTCATTAGACTTCTAATAACTCAACACATCTAAATTCTCATTATCAGCATAGTCAAGTGATTTTTCTTCCAAATAAAGATCTAATTCACTCTTCCTAATGTTAGATTTGGTTTCACTTTGAAACTTTTTAAACTCCAGCAATATATAATATATTAATCACTTAAACAACATAATAATAGAAGTATAAATTTAATAAAGGAACATTAAAAAATACCTTGAATAGTTTTAAACTCTTATGCTTACTTCCTTCTTCACTTGCCTTATCCAACACACTATATTCAGTTAATGGTTGAGATTGAGAAGCACTTGGTGTATTGAAATGATCACTCACATACTCTTCATACAATTTCTCAAACTTTTCTTTCACACACTTAACCTTCTATTTAGAGGTTGAACAATCAAGTTTGGTGTAGCAAAATAGTATAAAATCTAATTTCAAATGTTGGTCAAGAATAGCTTAAAAAGTCAATACCACACTACACTATTTCCATATTTGTGAAAAAAAAATCATCTTTACAAATATTTCCTTTATTATCTCATCATCATTAACCAAGTTTTCATCTAACATGCACTCAATCTTCCACACTTGCAAAAAATATAAATTTAAGGTTGGGTAAGAAGAACCTAAAATCATGTTAGTTATTTCAAAAAATGGTTCTAGAAATTCATACATCTTTTCTCCCTTTATACATTCTTCTTCTAATGAACAACATTTATAATTTGTATCTATCACTTTAAGAATATCAAATACTTTTCGTATTTGATTGCACTTTCAAATATTAAATATGTTAAATTCTACCTAATTGATACATCCAATCGTAAACCAATACTCTTATCAATACCAGGTTCTTGCACACAATCTTTAAATTTAATCATCCTTCCATCTTATCCTCTTATGTACTTAACACTCTCTCTAATTTTGTAAAGTATTTCACTAGTCACTTTCATACCCTCTTGGACAATCAAGTTAAGTATGTGAGCAGAACAACGAAAATGAAAATATTCACCATCACACAATAAATTATATTGCAAACGAAGATAAGTTTTCAAAATATCTTGCATACTATCATCAGCAGAATCATTGTCTAAAGTGATAGAAAATAACTTTTTGTCTATTCTCTAGTAATTCAAACAATCAAATAGTATAACTTCGTGGAAGCTTCATTAAAAAAAAATTAAGAATTGCACTGACTACTTTTCATTTATCATCCACAAAGTGTGCTGTCAAACAAATATATACCTTAGTGGTAGAATGTGTCCATACATCAGAAGTTAAACACACTCTATTGAGAATTTCAAACAAAATTTGTTTGAGTTTATTTTTTTCTATAGTATATACCTTTTTAATATATGACAAAATAGTGTTTCAAGAATGCATCACAACACTTGGATTTAAACACTTTATCCATTCCCTAATACTCTCATATTCCACAAAATTAAAAGGATGTCATGTTGAATTATAGCTTTGGTAAGCAACTCATGGTGGCTCTTTTAATTAATCTCTGTCATGTTGGACTTTAGGTTAGATAACATATCATCCATATTTAGATTTGAGTTTGAAATTCCTCTACAAACAAAAATATGACAGCTTAAATATGAAGTCCCATAGTTTGTTTTTGACTTGTGATTTTTACCAATTACATAATCACGTTCACAAAAATTACATGTAGCTCTTTCCACACCATTCATATCTTTACCAATTTTTGAAAAAAACTTCCACACAATTAAAGTCTTTTTCTTTATTGACTCGGCATTTTCAGAAAAAGTGTCATAACAACAAAATGGCAAAAATACATTTTAAGCAAAATGATGATGTTGAAACCCTATCAGCAAATTGCAAGCAAATATCCCAACCAAATGAGCAAGTCTCAAAGACAAATCCCATCATTACAAGATATTGACTTAAAGTAAATATATTAGAATATAAATGCATACCTCATAAAGGATCTCCTTTTATCGCAACTTTATACCTTTAAGAAAAACAAATAGAGCAAAGAAAGTGAGTTTTCTTTAATCAAATTGGAATGGATCACACTTTTGTAACTCTTCTCACAAATAGTAGGCAACTGTACTCCCTCCTTGAATTCAAATAAACAAAAATTATATAAATAAATTTTGGCATATTCCAAACTTTTTCCTTCTACTATTTTTTCTTCACATTTCAAGAATTTCACTTCTACAATACTATTATGTAAATTGTTGCTACAACACTTGTTATACAACCTCACTAAATAACATCCCCACACCAGCTTACATAAATGTCAAATATAAAACTAAAGACCATTTCATACCAACCAAGCTTCTAGTCCGAGAAAATGGATGAACTTGATCTAAAGGGCACATTCTAGTTAAATAAAGCCTATGCAAATCTTCCAATTATAAAGAATCTTTGGTGTCGTATACTCTTTTCTTCTTATATGAAAGTTGGCACATAAAAATCTTTAACAACGACATATCATCATGCTAATAAATCCTAACAAAATAGCTTATGTCAAAGTCATCATTCCTACTGTCACCCCATTGACCCAAGATTCAAATATCCTTGCAACATAATATGTGATTTAGACAAAGAATTGAAGAAACCAAATGAAAAAATACATTCCCTTCCATAACCTGTACATGGCAAATGCCAAGGTAAACAAAACTAATTCTCACCAGTATAATAATAATAATTTTATGGCTATAATATGAACCCAGAGGTATAGGTAATCATATAATTAAAATTGTTTGAAAAGATCCATAAACGGTAAACCGCTGAAGAAAAGTGAAGAAGAGGGAATATAAAGGAGAATTTTTCCAACATGGGCACATCTCACCATTATATGCATATGTAAGCATGTATAATGCACTCGCAGCATCAATAAAAATGCATGATAAAAAAAAATCTAAATCTAATTGATTATAAGGAAACCTAAACAAAATCAAGACCAATAATATATGCTAGAGCAACCAAATTTCAAAACCATAATACTTGATAAATAATTAGTAAATAAGAGTTTGATTTCAAAATAGAAACGTAATTAAATATGAAGAAATTGTTGAAATTACGGTTTAGCTCACGAAAATCTTTTTCTCTTTTAGGGCTGCAAAATTGCATTTAAATTTCAATATTAAAGCATGAGTTCAAACATACAGAAATTTTTCAGGTTGCATACATAGAAAATTATCCATGGGTCGCTCTAATACTGAATATTTTAACCCATTTTTATTTATGGGTTATATGAGTTAGGGTTTAACATCCCTATTATAAAATGGACTAATAAAAAATGGGGTCAATTGTAGAATTTTAAAGGTCAGCTAATGAGTTTTATTTTCATTTGTCAACTCTAATGATATTCAGAAGTTACATTAGAGACAGGTATTGCTAAGACCTCTCTTGCAATGTTTGTAAGAAATAGAAATTAGCTTGAGTTTAATTTCCACCAATTCAAGATATCATTTTTAGGACTCTTTAATGTTTCTTCTAAATACTTACTTAATTCGGATTTCTTACTTTCATTTGATAAAAATTTTGACTATAGCCATAACAATTATCACTATTACCTTGAAAAAATTCATTACCCTACCTTGAATTCTTCAAAAAGAGACTCCAAACAAGTTTTTAATTTCTCATTCAACATCACTGTTTCAATAACATCAATACTTATCATATTTTTTTTTTCTTAATGCTTATAGTCACTTCTTTCATTCTCGCATCTTTGGACTAAGACACATTTGGTTGATCTTCTTTCCAATTCCAAGAACCTTTGACATATACATGTTACTTGTCACATAAGATGAACAAAAAATGCACAAAGTAACTTCATAAAAAAATCTTCAAAAATAGTAAGATTGAGTGTACATAGTATTAATCTTCACTTGTAGGAACATTTTCCCCTTGTTTAACTCTTCAATATGCTTCCTATCTTGCATTTCAAGCTCTTCAAATGTCTTATGATGTTTTAAAGTATCTTTTAACATAAAAAAAGATTGAAATTTACGTAGTTTCAACATCTAGGCAAATAAAACTTTTGTAAATTTCTCATTCAATACATGCCTTAAATTTTGTCAATATAGAAGGAGAAGATCTTATGCATTTCACCACAACACACATTTTTAAAACAGAATCATCAATCTTCTTCAAAATCTCTTTTACAGTCAATTTCAAAATATGCATTAATAATTATGGATTACCAGAAAATAGAATAATAAGGAATTCAGGAAAAATGAATTATGTGATGTATTATTTTAGAATGTATTTCTTAAAATGGAAGAAATATTGCTATTATAGCAATTTACAGAGTTTGTAGAACAAAATTAAGAAAAAATAACCCAAAGAAAAAAGGAAGTTCAACCAATACAATTCCATCCCCTCATTGACTCCCTATAATTGTAAGCTATATACTACTATTTTCCCTTCCACACATAGTCCTTCAACTGGATGTTAGTTATTTTGGGCCTTGAGATGTGCCTTATTGTCGCATCTTAAGGATCAGTTAGGCTAGTTGTAGCCTTATTTTTCTCATTTACCCTTTCTTCATTTCCATTCATTACATATCCACACAATAACACATGAATATATTCTCCGTTCAAAACTAAACTGATTAGAACAATAGCCTTTTTTCTGAGAAACTAAATATCAAGATCATTTGATGAGATCTGTTGTTTTGATGAAATTTGTTGGTATGTCATCCATCAATTGTTTTGAAGAAATCTGTTGCAACAGTTGATATCCCACATGGCCCAATCTTGCATGTTGTCAGGCTTGTGATTTATTATTAAGTAATCTATAAAATTTTATATTTGTTAAATGTTAATTGAAGAATTATTTGGTATTGGAATAAATTTAGATGGAGTTTGGAATTAATTTTTTTTTTTAAAAAGTGAACAGTACCGTATGAACAGTGTCGAATGAACAGTAAAAACTGTCTATGAACAGTGCAAACCACGTACAAACCGTGTATGAACAGTAAAAACTGCGTATATACAATGACCGCTGACGTCATCAGTGACATCATCCTGACGTCATGACTAACGTCACATACGCGTACAGTGCGTGTACAGTACGCGTGCACAATATTTTCGGTGTGAATAGTGTCCTGAACAGTGTTTCCGGCGTGAACAGTAAAATTCAAAAATTTTCTATAAAAAGGGGGCTTCACACAAAATTTTCATTTCTTTACTCATATCCAAGGTTCTCAAAGATTCTAAGGTCATATACTACCATTTTCTCTCATATTAAACCCTCTTAAACTTAGATTTCTCGCCAGATCTGAGATTCTACGTCTATTCTAAGGGATTTGAAGTAAGTTTCTTTAAGTTTGAAACTAGATTTACCGTTTATTTTTCTTCTTCTTCTCTTTCTCATAGAAGTTCATGGTGTTCTTAGGAGAAACTTCGTTCTAAAGCCAAATCTTCGGTGAAACTTGCTATAAAACAAGTAATATTCGGTAGATCTAGTGTGAATTATCGTTCTGAAGTAAGGGGAGTTTACTTTAACCTATGAACTACGTTTTGAACGGTTTAATATGCTATTTCAAGATGTTTTGATATGATTTTGTTAGATCTATTGAATAAAAGCTATTTTCTAAGCTGTAACTGCTGTTAATTGATTTAAAATGCTGAGATTTTGGCTGATTTATTATAAACTTGCCTTAGTTGAGCTGTTAAAATAACTTTGGCGGTGTGCATCATGCTGAGATATATATTTTGTATCATTATAGAGCCGAGTTACATGTTTAGGTGGGTAGACGTGTAATGGTAAGTTCATGTTGAGCTGCTGTGTTGTGCTGTCTGGATCCAGATATTGGAATGGGTCACTCGCAGACCGGCTCAGTTCCTTCTGGATTACTTAGGCTGTGAAATCAGTTGGAAACCGTTTTCATGCTATACATTAAATGGGCTGGAAATGCATGAGACTATTGCTGTGAGAAATATTTTGCTATATATATATTATTTTATTTTATTTTTGTAAGCTCACCCTTGTATTTCTTTCTATGTCGTTGTGTGCGTGTGTACTGCGATAATCGTACGGTGGTACGTGAGCAGATGTAGCAGGTGTTGCATCTACTTCACAGGCTGAGGGGCTAGTGAAGAAATGTTAGAACCTGAAGTCAAGTAATGTTGCATCAAAGTCCTTTTTCCTTATATTTTGAGACCTTATGTAGAGAGAGCTACGTAGTATAATTTTGGGTATTTTGAATATTATGAACTAAATGTAATATTATGTTATTTTATTGGATATTTGTTATAAGAAACTTTATTTTATTTAGAATGAGAAGTGAATTTTATACTTATATTCTCTATTATTTATTTATCTTAAATAAGTATGTAATGTAGAAACAATGTTCTCGGTTCCTTATAAAAAGATGGCCATGACATATGTCAAATAAAAGGTTTATTATTTTAGCTAATTTTCTTCACATATGTTTCACCAGTTGTCAACACAAAACAAAAATCTTTTCTTTTTCTTCTAAAACCACTTCAACATCGATAAGTTTCACATGATCCAACATCTTAACGTCATCGAGGCTAAATAACATAAACTTTCCATATTTTATAATTTGATAAACAGAAATAAGATTTTTCTTTAAACCAGGAACATGATAGACATTTTTTAACATAACTTTACTACTACCAGCGTTAAAACTTACCTCCCATTCCTTTTTTACTGGATGAAATGAATTAACTGCAGTAATCATTATATGATCACCACTGTGTGGAAGTGAAACACTTTTTCATTTCTAGAAACATAGTAAGAATAACTTGAATCAACAATCCACTTTGATTACTAATCAATGAAATTGGTTGACACAAGACCTCTGTCTTCAATGGCGAAGCATTGCTCCTAGTTTAGCTCTTCCGCTTCCTCATATGTATTAACTTTAGTGAGTTTAGTCCTACAATTTCTTCTAATATACCCTAACTTCCCACACTTGTAACACTTTACTGATTTGCTAGAATTAGGAGAATATTCAGAGGTTTTCTTCTTATCAGCATCATCATCTCCCATTGTCGCTTTTCCTTTTGAGAACAACACAAATTCTGACTTAAAACTATCAGACCCTAACATTTGTTTGGGTAACACTTATTGGTTTGATAGAAGATTCTCTAGCTCCTCCAAAGAAGGTTGAGTCACCCAACCTTGTCTGGAAGTGACAAATGGCAGAAACTCCTTCCTCAAACCACGAATAGCAAAACGTTTCACTCTTACAACATTGATCTTTTCATTCATTTTTAACTTTGAGATTTCAGCACACAAGTTCTTAATCTTCAAAAAATATTAATAGATAAAAAGAGTACCTTGCATATTAATACCAAGTTCATTTTCCAGCAACTAAAGATGAGTAACATTCTTTTTAGAAAATAATTGCTCAAATGTCTCCCACACCTCCTTTGGCAACTCAACATCTCGTATGTGATCTATTAGCTCCTTACTAATGGATGTTCTAAGAACAAATAAAACCTTGCCACACTTAGCTTTCCACTTTTGATTGGCTTCTATGTTGTCTGGAGTATTTGTAAGAATAGTGTTGTCACTTCCAACTTCTAACTTTGATAAATCTTATCCTTGTTGGAACGCCTCCATACACAAATGCCAATATTTGTAGTTAGTTATAACTTTTCTACCCCATATTGGGTATTGCTTCCATTACTATTAGTTTGCACATCCATGAGTACACCTCAGTTTTCCTTCAGTTCTTTGCACCAGATGATTGGAATACCACAAAACTTGCAAACCTGGCTCTAGCTACCATAAAAAAAAAAAATGATAGCAAATTGTGCAGTCTTATTAAGCAAAATGCTTGCACTTTTATTAAAAATTGACTAATAATGTGTACAATAGTTTCCTCATTATACACTATGACTTAAAGCTAACTGTTTCCTAAAATTATGCCTACTCATCCACTGTTAATAATACTTGTCATATGATTGTTACCCTAACTAATAATAACATAAAAATAGGACTTTACTCGCACAATAATAGTACTTAACTAATGGACCAAAAACAAACATTAAAAACAAAACAAAAATAAAATAACTCTTAGCCACAAAACTAATATGCTTCTTTTGCTAAGTGTGTACTGTTTGTGTTAGTACTGTTAGACACTGATGCTAGAAGAGTCAAATGTTCTACTATCTTAGAAGTCATAAAATCACTCATTGTGTCTATTATTTTGCATTAAAAATTGAAATAAAAAAATATTGAGTTAAAATATTTCAATTTACTAAGAAAAGAATATAAAGGTCTATGAATTACACTACTTTATCCATATAGGTGTTAGTGATAACTTAGATTCTGTAAATACACAAAAATAGTGCACAATAATAGATTCCCTTATATGTTAAAACCAAACAAATGTTCATATAAAAAGAAAGTGGACATGAACTTTACTGTCACATAAGACCATTAGAAATGCATTTCGTACTTTTTGTACTATGACTTTAAATTATTTTTTTTAGTTTAAATTTCTAACTCCACAAAAAAATGTTCAAATGAAGTGGGATAATAGTCTTTCTGCTAAAGAGCATGCAAGACTATGAAAGTGATAAACAAGGACAACAAAGTATGTTAACTTTGATGTTCCATTTTTATTCATTAATCAACTGTTATTTTAAATTATAGTTTAATGCTCCAAACAGTACTTAAGTTTTTGTTAAAGGTTCTTCATTTTGCCACTCTAATCATTTCACTTTTTCCATATCATCTAAGTCTATCATGCTTGTGCTGTGCATCTAGTTTCTCTTTTCATAAATAAAAAAGTCCATCAATGAACCTAAATGATAAATGCATCTAATTTGTACTACAAGATAAGACAAAAATATATAAATAAATTTAATAATTTAAATAATATAGACCCTCAAACACCCTACAAATACTAATCTAAGAAGAATAAATAAAATAAATAAATAATGCACAAAAATTTAATATAATTGGACATATATTGTTTATGTTGACAAATTTAGAATAATTTTATTATTTTTAATTTATTTACTAGTTAAAATTACAAACACTTTCGTATATAATTTTTACACAAAGGATTTGTAAATAATCTCTTAACATATAAATACCTAAAATTTTACTAAATCTAAAGAACTATATATTATTTTGATAACAAAATCAATATATGTGCATATCTATAAGACATTTTTACATCTTTTTCCTTATGTTTTTTAAGATAAAAATTAAATGAACCGTTTCACTTTAATTAAATACGTTAGTTTCCTTGTTTACTCACCTCTTTGATAAAAAATGGAATAGTGTGAATTAATTTATTTTTTAAAATTAATAAGAAAAGCCAACTAAACACTTTTTTATGACAAGTTTGACAAATTTATTTATTTAAATAATTAAAATAAGTAAAAATGATTATATATATATTAATTATATAAAGTACGAGTGTATAATAAGATTAAAGATTTAAAAATAATTATATTGAGGCATTTCAATATTTTTTATTAAAAGAAAAATAATTGAATAGATCATCTGATCTCGTTGTCATATATAGAAGTGACAAAAATTTCAACCATACAAAATTCAAAATTCCAATTGAACTAAATACTTAAATTAGATTATCTAATCCATTTTATCACTTATATGACTTCAAATTTTTATAATTTGTAAACTACATGAGTTATATGTATAGTATGATAAACCCATAAAATTGATTATTAAGTAATTAACTTGATAAGAAATCTTTAATACTTTTAAGTGAGTTTGAATATAAGTATAGCTAGAGAAAGTAAAGGTTATTTTTATCCTTATAAGTACTTATATAATAAATAAATTAATAAAAGAAGAAGAATATTACACATATTTTATGTATTTTGATTTATTTATTTTTTTACGTTTATGAAATTTTAGCATAATTTTATTATATTATAAATTTTTTAAAAATGAGATTTCAAACCCTCTTACATACAATTCTTGCACAAATAAAAATGAAAAATCTCCCTCTTATAATTTTTTAAAAGGATACAATTGTAAATTCTTATTAGACAAACAACTATATCTCCGTGCACCTGAAGGACTACATATTATTTTAGTAAAACTAACTTATATTAAATCTTCATAATTATATATCTTTTTTAACTTTCTTCTTCAAAATTTTCAATACAAAACTTCAAACGAATAATTTTATTTTAATTTATATCATCTCTTCATCTAAAATTTTACACTTTTTATCACTTTTCTCTCAATCTTATTAATTTTATTACAATCCTTTTTTATTATAAAATATATTAACCAACAAGATTTTTCCTCAACTTATAAAAATAACATGTTTTCTTCAATTTTAAAAAAGAATGATATAAAAAGTCAATTGTTATCTTTATCCTTGTTTACCCAAGTTTCCAGTACATCTAAGAGATTATGTCAAAGTAAAATAAAATTTTTTAAAGACTAAATGTTTAATAGGTTTTGATGATTGAATTATTAGATAAATCCTACACTGTATATTGTATTCAATGTACTTTTACAATAATGCTTAGTTATACTAAACATTGTATGTAATTTCGGTTGATCAGTGAAAAATTTGACTTGTTAAGAACTAAATATAACCTTATTAGTATAAATTGTTGAATATTCTTGTTTCTCTCAATTTATACTCCTTTTTTATCCAACTATTTTTTATTTAAATTAATTATATTGTTTTTGAAAATTAAACCATTTCACAATTTATAAAAATATTTAAAAAATTCAACCTCCTTTTCCTTTTGTTTCAACCCTAAATTGTAGACTACGTGTTACCATAATAAAATAAAAACTCACAATAAAATTGTTATTAAAATAATTGTGTAAGAAAGTAAAAATAAAAATATTAATAACATGTTTTAATATTGAAAAGAAAAGGAAAGAATATGTTGCAAAATTGAACGCAGAGTTGACGCTGTAGGAATTGTCACGTTGACCTATTCTTCTATATTAGGTCTAGCAAAGAATATGGCGCGGCGCTGTGGGCTTTGGACCAGGAATCGACGTTAAATAAAATAAATATATATAATTTAAATAAATAATGACAAAATTATTTTCTATTTAAATTAATAAAAAATAAAATAATTAAATTATATAAAAATTACCTATAATAACATTAAAATTTTAACTTTTTGTTATAATATATTTATTAATAGAAGTACTTTTTTTTATACTTTTCATATTATATAAAAAATATTTCATATTTAAAATAAAAAAAATATATGTTCTCCTCCCCTAAATTTGTCTCAATATGGAGTTCCTTCGGAGATCTCCACGTGATAAATTAATTTCCTCCTGTATTTTCTTATGTCCAAACAACTTATTTTTTTTTATATATAAGGAAATGAATAGGATAATTTTTTTTATCTTATTTTCTTTTTAATATTTATCTAGCCTATAAAATATAATAAATTTATCTTATGAATCTCTTCAATATAAATTTTTTCTCCTAGAGATTCAGGTTAAAAATAAAAAATAATAAAATAATATTATCATTTTCTAATTTATTATTTTAATATGAGTTAAATTTAAGATAAGCATATATCAAATTCTTATTTTATTATGTGCTTATTTAACTCTTATATTATATTTTTTTTATTTGATCATATCCATCAAATGAACTATTAGTATCTTATTATTTTATTGTACACAAATTAATTATCGTATTTTAATAAAATATTTTCTATTGTGTGTCTAAGAATACACAATAATAGTCTATATATATATATATATATATATATATAAAAATCACATAAATAACATTAGAGGTTATGAATTTTTACGAAAGACCTTGTTATTTGTTAATTTTTTTTATTGTGTAGTATTAAATATACATTTAAAAATTTACTTAATATAAAAATACATGACAAATTTTAGTACACATTTCAATTATATTTAAAAATTTAAACTTTAATAAATTACACCTTATCTATTTTTAAAAATTACAATTATCACTTGGTAACATAATATTTCTAAAAAAACAAATAGGTGGTGATAATATACATCAATTTATATTAGAATATACTAGTAAGCTACATCTTTGATATATTAAAAAAAAAAAAAACTGATCTAAACTAATCCTCCTATCCCTAGTTTACAAGATTACCTTGTGATTCATTCTTATATTAGGTCAATTCTCAATTTATAGTTCAATAATTAATATGTCTGTATATTTAATATTTTGTACATGCTCCTTGTAGAGAATTATGATCACAAATAATACCTACAATAAAAAAGGTAACACAATTCTTTACTCTTCAAATTTGTATTACAATTTATTTTTAAAAACTGAAAACAGTTTTCAAAAGATAAAACAAACATGCTCTTAAAAAATATTTTTAAAAAAATTACATTTATTATAATAAACCTGCTTTTAATTTGGAATTGAATGTTATGCTGAGGGCATAGGCAAGAGGCAATAGGCAATAGGCGTGGCTCCACACAGTGTGCAGTGAACAGGAAAATAAAACCATGGAATTGAATGTTATGCTGAAGATGCGCTCTTTGCTTCCTCTGGTGTTTGTATGGCATCTGCATGCACCTCACACACCATCATAGAAAGAATGAATTAATGTGTTGCAGGTTTCAGCTGCACTTCAAACTTACTTCAAACTTAACACAAACTACCTTTCCATTTAATTCCACACTGTTTCTTTAACCACACTCACTTATCATTTCAGCTAAGACCAACACACCCAAGACTATAATTTTGTGTGCCCACTGCGCCACCCAAGATTTTCACCTTTTCAGTCACATTATTCAATTACTCAGGCAATGATTGAGAAACGGAAAAAGATATCAAGAAAATCTGTTTTTATTCATACTTGTCACTGCTCAAGTACCTAAAATCACTTAAGAATAATAATAATAATAATTTTAAAAATACTTAGATAGCATAGCCTATCATGAGCATGATGTGGATAATGTTTAAAATATAATTATGTCAAAAGCATTACCTTGATTTTATTATTCATTCAGAACAAGAAAAATATATATAAACTAAGTAATTCAATTATTTTGTTAAAGTTTATTATTGATTGTTTAACTTATTTTTAATTAGTGGGTCTCCTTTTAATTTTTATATTAGTTAAATAATATAAATACTTTATGCATATAAAATAATAATAATAATTAATGTTATTTTAAATTTTTACATAAAAAATAAATACAAATAAATTTCTTTCTACCTTTCTAGACAAAGAAATAAAAATATTGTATCTTATATATTTATCCGACTCTCATATATCATTTTCTATCTTATCATGTTTACCAAATGACCTTTAAAATTTTTGTACATAGATTAAAAAAAATTTAGTTGATTGAATATGATGAAAAGTGTTTTTTTGGTATTGGTTTGTGCTCTAAAATTGACCTATTTTGTCTATTTTACTTTTTTTAATCTTTTTCTTGAATGCTAGTTTGTGCTCTGAATGTAATCTTTATAAAAGATGAACATTTTTCATCACAATTCTGTGATCTTATCTCTTTCTTGAATGCTAGTTTGTAGGATATTTACAAGCAAGAATGCTAAATAAATAGAGCATTACAACAATACACAATATTTATAACACAAAAAAGCACATATACTCATATTTAAATTAATTTAGAATTTTTAAAACTTTAAAATTCAACAAAATAAGAAGTAAGCTCACAATTTCCCTTGCTAGGAAAATGCTGTCTTCTTTTATCTATCTCCTTTTAAATTAGCACTAGTAAAAAAAAAAAAAAAAACAAGTTAGACTACCAATATTAAATTAGCCACTAAAAAATCAGCTTCAATGGTCTGAAGACTTTCAATTTTTTTCCCTTTCTTATTTGCACAAGTACAACAAAAAAAGGTTTGACAATCAATGAAAACAATAACTACCAAAAAAAGTAACTTGAAAGAATATAATAGTGTGGTGGAGTTCTAGCAAGTTTAATTATAATAAAAAAATGACAAAAAAGAAAAAGAGATAGTAAGAGGATGAAGGGAAAACAATTCGAAAAAGAATGAAATATTTTAGACTGAAAAAAAATTCAAGAAAAATCCATTAAATAAGTAAAAATTTTCATTAAAAAAATCATAAAAGAAGAAAGCTCTCCACACTGTAATAATGAGAGTGAGTGAACTGCTAAGAGAGCACGTGATGATGTAAAAGATTCAAGCCCATAGCTTTCTTTGAAGCCCAAACCAACAATAATTAGGTGGAAACAAAAAAGAAAATTGGGTTTGATACCCAAAAATAGGGACGACCTAAGAGCTTATTCTTCCACCAGGAGTACTCCAAGGCAACAATGTTGGGCCAGCCTTACTGGTTTTCTTTTTTATCATTTTGAAAATATGTAGATTTTGGTATAATGTTAAATTAAATTGTTGAAAAATCAAAAAACAGAATTTACGTTCTGTTGAATTTTCATAATTTGGTGTTAGAATTTTACCCATATTTAGGTTAGTGAAGTTCTGATAGATTAATAGTCTCTTTTTTGTTCATGTTGATTAAATAAATTTTTAGTCTGTTCTTTTAATTAAAGACATGTATATTTATTTTTTATTTTATGACTTTAATTTTTTTTTCCTTTATGTTATAGTAATGGTAAAAATAATTCTTTGATATCATTAGTATATGTTATATAATTAATTTACATTAATTTTAATTTATAACTATTTTTCATATTTCAATTGTTTCCAATGTATGTTTACACTTAAAAAATCGTATGCATTATTTTTTATTATATATTTCTGCGTTATTGTATAATGAATTCAGTATTTTATATTGATGAATACATTTTATGTAATATATTTAAATTATTTTTAATATATAGTTATTTTTAACATTTATTTAGTGCTTATTTATATTTGATATTAATTTATATTACGATGTAACTGTAATTTATAGTTTTTGTTATAAATTTAATTTATTTCTACAGTTCAAATACGATAGGCGTGATTATTGAATTTTTTAAACTAAATTATGTAACAAGTTTAGAGTTTGTGTTTAATATATATGATGTTAATTGAATTTAATTTACTGTTTTTTTTTAACTTGCAGGAAGAGTAAAATTATGATCATTGTATACTCAAATGGGAGAATTTTTTAAGGAGATGAGATGTCACTTTTGAAGGCAATAAAAGAATTATTAAAATAAAAAGTGACATAAATTTAGTGCTATTAAAAAAATATCCATACAAAACTTAAACTCACTTATCATCACATTATTTTTAGGTTGATATTACAATTTTTGACAAAAGTAGTTGCTTACAAGACACTGTTTTGGAAATATGTGATTATGAAATGATTAATTGCAAATAAGTGCATGCTTATGAACAATAATCTAAATGAGTTATTTACGAATGTTGCCATTGTGGGACTTCTAAGTTTCATTGGAACCATTAATTTGAATTTGTCATTCTCATTGTCATGTCATGGACTTAGTAAAGATATACTGATCGTTGCAATTATTACATGTTAAAAATGTTAACAATTTTTTGAAATTTCACGTAATGTGTAATCTAATAATAGGAAGTTATGGCAATGGTGTTTTTCAATCTGATCATCTTGGTGAAGATTATTTCCCTATATATTGCAGAATGACTTTGGCGAAGGAAAAGTTGAAGACGAAGATTAAGGGAAAATTTCAAATGACAATTCTTCTAATATTAATTTGGTGAGTAATTTTGATTGAAATTTGAATGTACTTCGTATGAGTATCCTATTTGACATTTTAAAATTGGATTTTGTCTAGCTTGATGTGTCATAATTTAAGAGTTATAAAGTTTAGTGTTTAACTTGTAAAAATACTACAACTTAGCTAGGATCATATCTAAATTTACTCATTGAGTCTTATTTTTATATTGGTCCACTATTGTTTCATTCCTTATTTACTAAAGTTATGATAAAATTAATATAAAAACCTACAAAATTATCTTCATTAATATATCATTTCAAAATTAAGTCAAACTACAAACTTATGATATAAGTATGAATTTGATTTAATATTATTAATTTTTTTAAGGAAAAATAGAAGAAAGAAAGCTTTTACACCTATTGACGACATAGTATTTTAGATGTACCAGAGATACTAAAAGATAAAGAACTATAATTTAAAATTCTCATATTGCTAAAAAAATTAATAACTAAAATATATAAGACATTATATATATTTTTTATAAATTGCAAGTTACTGTGTTATTATTATGTAGTTTTTTTAATCCAAAATTTAAACCTATTATTTTTACTTAGTGTTTTTTTTTCATATCACATAAATTGTAATTATTTTATAATTAGAATAATATTGTTTTCACTCATTAAATTTACAGTATTATAAATGCTATCGTTTATTTTAGTACATACTTTTTTGTTATTCTTTTTTTTTTTGTTTAGTAAGAAATGTTATGAAATAAAATTAACTAAAAAAATAATTATTTTTATAGTCATGACAAAGGGGTTAATTAGTTACATATTTAAATTAAAATGAATTCCCCATAATTGCGGCGTGAAATTGCAAATGAACCAAAATTGAACATGTAAATAAACCAAATTATTAATATTTTAAGCGAAGTATAATGTGAGACAGAGACTTTATAACTTTTAACGAAGTTGTGTCTTCAATTTTATTTTCCAAGTGTCACAATACAGTTTCGTGTTAAAACCAAAATAGGCTTTTGAAGATATAATTGATATTAAGCTGATTTTTTAATCAATTTGATCGTTCATAGTCTAAAATAATGATAAATTAACGAGCTTATATAATTAATGTAACACATATATATTATGCGCATTAAAAAAGAGTACACATAAATAAAAATATCAAATTAATGATAAATATTTCTGCTATATAGCCCTGCATGTGCAAATCCTATTCTATTGATGCATCCACTTAATTCGAAGCTTGTTCATAATTCCCTATTATCTCCTTTTGTTTTCATTAGAGATGAGAGTAAGCATTATATATTTGAACATGCAGACGATGGATGGGATCAAATATTGCTACTACTTGATCATAGTCTTTTGGGGTTTTCACTTCTCATTATTCAATAAAGTGAAACGGTTGAAGCCGGGAATTGAAACTTTGTCAAAGATATGGTTATAGCCCAATTTAAATCTTTACCCACAAACCACAATCACATCAAATGACACCATCAAAAGAAGATCCACTTAAGAGGCGCACCCATGTGCTTTTTTATCTTTTCATCCATTCTTCTGCCTAATTTTGTGGTAGCTAAATGTTGAATCTTTGGTGGCGTGGTCACCTATCTTCGCCTCCCCTATTCAATTAAAACTCTTGCAAGGGAATGCTCTTGTCAATGCAATCGACCATTCTCCCACACCTTTCCCTTTTCTTTCTTTTGGGCCCAATTTGCTTTATTGTCTCCTTAATTAACTTTACCAAGTCCAAAGAAAAATATTTGTCATAGTGGTTAATTATAGTGGAATGCCTCCTCATTTGGCTTTTCTGATAGGAAATAGCAACATTAAAAGATATCAATGGGTGTCCATAAAAAAGAAAGAGACATTAATGGCTAGTTTTCCTCTTATAATTAATAAAGTTTCAATAACAAAACAAAGGAGATATAAAAAATATATTGACATACCAAATGGGCTTCTGAGATCAGATTGTACCTTCTTTTGTCCTATTAGTTAACAGTTATTTCGGTTGTTGAGCTTTATCGATTGCTCCAATACATTATTAAGTATGAACACGGTTGATGGGATTTGATGATTTTCTATTCGTGTGTACATGCCTTCACTTTATTCATGGTTTTAGTCAACACAATGGCATTGTGTGTCTGCGCATGTGTCGGTCACATGGGACGAGAGAGACAGAAGATAGAAAAAGGGGTTTAAAATATACTCATATATAGTAGTACTAACTTTGTATATTATATAATATAATAATAGTATCAACTCTTCTGCACTTGGTTTTCTCTTAGACCATCAAAATTCTTCAGCTTGACTTGGTTCTAAGAGTAACAAGTGGAGGTTGTAATCATGAGCAACTCAGAAGACTAAAGAGAAAAAAAGAAAAGACAAACAGCAGAAAACAATCTAAGAAACCCAAAAAAGGGGGAAAAAGTGGATATATATGGAAATCCAAGGAAAAGTAAAAAACCAAAGCTATTGATCCACCATGTAGGCCTTTTCTTTTTTTGTTTTTCCCAATTTCCCTCCCTTTTCTTTTGGAAAATATATATATGTTTTGGTTTCCTTTTTGGAATGAATGGATCAGCCAGAAGTTGCATGATCAATCATTATTAGCAAGGAGAACCTTTTTTACAGCTAAGTGCACCAGCACCTGTTGTTATAGAACCAACAAGGGAAGATGGTCTTGCACTTAAGCTAGAAGCCCTTGCATAGCTAGAGGAGGCTCCAGCACCCGATGCAGTGAAAAATGCACCATTTATTAACATGTCCCCTTCTGACCTCCAGTTCCAATTCCTCCATTCACTCTCTGGCGCATCTTCATGTTTTGTCACCTACACATTTTCACCAATTTTAATTTTATGTATATTTAATTAATCATAGTGTATAAAAGATAATGACTTAAGATACTTACGATACAAAATAAATACAAAAGTTTATTACTATATATTTTCCTTAAATAATTAATCACACACACACCTCTTTGCTGAATCTGTCATCGGGTGCAAGAAATCTGTTGCCTTGGCTGTTGATGGTTGGACTAGCACTTCCCCCAATGGCATACATTTCCCAGTGAGTATAATCATTGTTCACCACATGGAAATACCCAAGCCTACACCTGCAAAAATTTCACAAATATATTTCAACTTCAATCAACAACTATACAAAAAAAAATAAAAAAAATCTTTAGCCCTTAAAGTCGAATTTAAGAATTTAATAATATTATATTTTATTAAAAATATTTATTATATTTTTATACCTTTAGTAATAAAAAAATAATATTTTTACATGCTTAACGTCAACACAAGTTGAAGTTAACGGTCTATATATTATATTGCCCCACAGAGTAAAAGGCAATTAAGAGAATTGTCAAAGTAACTCATTCAGTCCCACATCGATTTCCATCCTTTTCACACAACCTTTCTTATGAAGACACGTGTTAGTTATTACTACTATTATTAAAATTTTCTTGTTGAGTACTTGAGAGTCGCGGGTGTGGTGCTTAATATTGAGAGAGAAAAGAAACAGAAAAATAAAATAAACATCATTTAATTAAATTTTATGTTTTACCTTGGCATCCTTTGAACAAGGCCTTCCCCAAAGTGGTTGAAAGCAATTGTGACTTGCATGTCCTTGTCTTGAGTGTAGGAGTCGCTGTGACCCAACAACATGACCTTATCATGATGTGTCATGTAATTGTTGGATATGGTAATAGCTGTGGACCCATGTATGGCATCGATCAAACCATCGTTGCAATTGGACAATGAACAATGATCGACCCAAATGTGACTTCCCCCAAAGATGGACACACCATCACCGTCCGATACGGTTCTCCACCCGTAGTGCCGTGGGGAGTCCCTCACCATAGCATTCCCTCCTTGCTTGCAATCGTGTATGTGAATCCCATGAATTATAACATTGGTCACGTATTGTATCGTAATGCATGGACCCCCAGCAACGTGCACACTAGCGCCTCTACCATCAATGGTCTTGAATGAGTTCATGATAAGCTCTTCCGTTAGCTTGATCACCATGTCTCTGGCGAAGATGATCCACAATGGTTCATCTTGAATCACCGCGTGACGGAGGGTTCCGGGTTTTGGGTTCACCGGATCGTCGTCGCCGGCGTCGTCCACCACGTAAATCTTACCGTCCCTTCCACCAATGGCGTTCTTGCCGAACCCAATTGCACAATCTGCTAGCCTTTGCCTATTCTGCTCCCAATTTGGGTCACACCTCCAACAATCATCAATGGGGTTCCCACTTCCACATGAGAGGTACCCCAAGCTCCTCCTAGGCCTAGGCCTAGCTGCTGAGGCATTGATTTTCCTGTATCAAAAAATTTATTAATAATTAGTGGCGTTTAGTGGTTCCGATATTTATTTTAAAAAATAGTTAGCTTTTCAATTTAGAAAAAAATAAATAAATTGGCAGACACTGTGCAATGCATGTCTATACCTAAAAAGACAGGAATAAAAGAACAAAAATGATTAATATAATAAAATCTAATGTGACAAGAAGAGAGATATAAAAGAACCACAAATGTCAAATGGATAGTGAAATTGTTGAAAAGTTTATAAATGAAAAAATTGTTCTCAAAAAGCATTATGTGATTACTTTCTACCTAAACACGCGCAATCCAATGTAGATCAATGTTTTGGAAGACAATATATCTCTACTCACATGAACTTGATGAAAATGATAAAAGTGATAATTCCTAGTACTCTGGAGTGAATTGGAATGATGTACGGTAGAGGGTAGCATGTAAGACATTACATTGAATAATACAAATTGCACATGAAATGTAAGTGTGTAACATAGAATAGTAGCACTAGCTAGGGTGTGAGTTTACCTGTTTACCTCTTGCACGACCGATTCAGGGTTTTGAGCAGGTGAGGAGGAAATGAGGGTTGGAGTGAGAAGAGAGAAGAGGAAGAAAAGCAAAGAGAGCATGATGGTGGTTCTCATTTTGAGTCCTCTTTGGTAAGTGAGTGAAAGGAGAGAGAGATGAGAAATGATGTACGTAGGAAGAGGTGTATATAAAGAGATAAAAGCCGGGCTAAATGGCGTGATTAAACTAAACATAAGGGACCCATTTGCTCCCTGATTTATGTTTTTACGGGGATGCTTATTGGGTAGTTTTGGCCGTTAAGTGAGGCCTAAATGATGGTGGAAGATCAAAAGAGTCAAAGAATAAAACTTGATAGAAAAAAGGGGATGAAATGAGAAAAAGGGTATATACAGTAAAACCCATGTTACTTTATTTAACTAGCGAGTAAAATAATGTTTGGTTACGTACACTTGAGAGTAGAAATTAGATTATACTACAAATATAGAAGTATGAAGTTACGCACATAATTCTGCAACTGCTTTCAGAGGGTAGTTAATTAGGTTTTACCAACCTCATTAATTGAGATGAAGATGGAATTGATTGTGCAATCGCATGCGGGGGTCCCTTAAAATCCCTAATGACGATGTATTCAACAAGTTCCTTTCTTTCCCTCTTGCATAATCGTTGAGAATAATGAAATTAAGCACAGGAATCACGTAATGAGTAATTAAATTAATTAATGAGGCTGAAAGTGGAAGCCTCCTCGTATAATGGAGTAATGGGCAATTCTAGATTAATTAATTAAAAATTAAACAATATTGATCGTGAAAGTAAATACTTCTTCTTCCACCTAGTTCAATGGTATATTCTTTTGGTGGCAATTTCTTTAATTTATATTTTGATTTGGTTTGAGATTAGATGATATGAACGGTGGGTTGAGATTTTAGACATTAAATCTTTACCCAGTGGAAAATATTGACTTATTTGCTCTAATGGGTCCATCTCTTGCTTTAATTTAATTAGTTCAAGAGGCATCTTGGAAAATTCTAAGAGTTTTATTTCCAATTGGATCTCAAACATCAACAAAGCAACAATAACATGTAGCATAGTTGATTGATGGAATACAATTTCAATTACCAAATAATACATGTTCCTAGTTTCGTCGTGATTCTTGCCTGTCAATTTTTTTTTTCTTGAATACGTGCTCTTTTTTCTTCAGTCAATTTGCTCAACGTTTTTATGATATAAACATTACAAAATGGACGGATTAATTAGACATTTGTGACCATGTAATTTTATTGCTAATATTTTGGTTTTGTTAGAGAGAGAAATGGAGATTGTTATAATGTTGTGACGATAACATAGAGCGACAGCCGTGAGCTTTAATGAAGACGTGGACAGCACCCTATGCCTTTTTCTGTCTCTTATATTCGATATTTGATTTCATCTCCTCCACCATGCATTTGCATGCCTGCTGTTATGCATATTTAGTCTCATAGTCATATAGAGAGTGCTTCCACTTTAGTCATTGCTAGATTATTGCTTCCTTCATCAACCATATTCTCCATTTCATGGGGTCCCCAAATACTCCCTTTGCTTCTATGTCAAGCCAAAACTATTCTCTAACTGCTCATCACAATTCTTTGATTAATTAGATAAAAAAATATTACTTAAACTCATTTATGTGTATATTAAATCATGTTGTAACGAGAATGGGAGAGGAACTATAAATCTACTAATTTGACAAATGATAATACTACTTATGCAGAATCGATAGGAAGAATCCTATCATTTTGATAACTTCAATGAATAGTGATTATTGAGATAAAATATCAATTTCAATTAAAAATAATGTTAAAAATATTTATAATGACGTGTTTAAGTTATATTGCAAGTAGAAAATTTTGTATATAAGTTTAGTCTTTAAATAAATTGGTTATTTAATATATTTCTTTAAGATTAAATTTAAAAACTAAGACTAAAATATTTTTTAAAAATATACAACAATAAGTGTTTTATTTTTAATATTTTATTTTGTTTTTTAACTATCCAAAATTATTAACAAAACCCTAAATTAATAAGACTAATCATTGATAGAAGCATGCATGTTAATTTTTAAGAGTATAGTTTTAAAATTTGGATTGAATTGACTAAGAATCAGGGAGAATTGGTACAGACATTTAGAAATTTGGTAGAAAAAGAATCGATGAAAAGCTTATCAAATCAATGAAAATGAAGTATTAATCGTTTTTTTTTAAATATTTTTTGTAAATTAATTTTAAAATATTTTAAAATAAACAAATTGTTATGTATAATATATATACATATCATTATTTAATTATTTATTACATCTTTATCTTATAAAATATATAATATTTTTCTTTAGAACTTTGCTTAAATTAATTTTTTATAAATTTATACTAATTTATTATTTAATATATTATATAGTATTAAAAATATATTTAATTATTATCGATTAAATCTCATTCAACTACAGTTAAAATATTAAACCAATCAAAATTTTAAAATATTATCTAAAAGTTAAGCCTGATAGGCCAACATATCGCTATTTTCTGCTCTAATTATTCTTTTAATTTGTTTGATAATATTAAGAAAACTCGAGCCGCAAACTTTGTGGGAATTTCACAGTTAAGAATAATGAAAAAAATTAATTCAGGTCGTAAAAATAAATTTAAGTAATTATTAATAATAAAATTTTGTATATATTTTTTATTTTTAATATAATTAATATTTTTTAATAAAAATAGTTTTTAAATATTTAAAATCAACCTTAAAATCTAAAATTTACACAACCGAAACGATAATTACCATATTCTATCAAGTCATGGCAGAGTGCCACAATAGAAACCTCTTACTATTCTCAGACACTCTAGCCAAAATTTACTGCCGTTCCTTTTTCTTTTCACTGTAACATTCCTCTGTAAAATTAAAGTTAAAGTTGCAAATCATTAAAAAGATGAATTAATCAGTGAAAATTTGTTTCAGTTTAAATTATGATCTATTTTAAAATATTTAATATATGTAATTATGTTAAATAGTCAAAAAATAATTTTATATGCAGTAATTTTATCCAGTTTAATTATCAATTGTTCCTCCTTTAACTGTCTTCTAATCTTTGATCAGGCGTCCTGCTGCTGATTTGATGATAGGAAAAATACCTGCAAAAGGCACTCCGATGATAAAGTCAGGATTCGGTTCAGATCATTAAATAACATTTATTGCTCAGAATCGAATCCTGACTTTATCATCGGAGTGCCTTTTGCAGGTATTCTCCCTATCATCAAATCAGCAGCAGGACGCCTGATCAGAGATTAGAAGACAGTTAAGGGAGGAACATCAATAATCTATTTTGATGAATTTGTAAGCAGGGAAGACTTTAACTAGGCCTTAATTGCATGCTCGGGCCTTAAATGAGGCAGTGTCTTCTTTTTCTTAAATTTTTAGTTGGCGAAAAAAATAATGAATGATTTGATGGGTGATTTTGTGTGAACATGGGAGATGGTTAATTTGCAGAATAGTAGGAGAAATCCCACTTTAACAAAAAGGTTATTTGTAGGACCAAAGTGAAGGTCTTTGTTAAGTGGTTAAGGCCAGGTTCAAATAAAAGCACAGCCATTTTAGTTGGCTTTGGTTGAAAGAGGTGGTTTGGGCTACAATTACTTGGCACCCTATGCGTACTCAAAACACCTTCTGTTTATTACTTCTTCTCTATCTTTCGGGTGCACATGCAATACTTCAAGGATCACATGTTTCACATCAAAGCCCTCATTTTCTGTTTCTTCTTTTTTCTGTCACTCTGGTACAACACAAGCATATTGAAGAGAAAATTCACTTTTTACTTGCCCATTTTAAAATATTTATTATTAATTAAAATATATTAAGTCTTATGAAAATATAAATTAAACACGAGTCATATTCGCTAGTCCTAAAAAATCTGAAAAAAATAATACAAGGTATATTGATATGATTCTTTTATTCTCCATTAAATAGGAAAGTATGGAATTATGACCCAAATGCACCATCATGATAAGTCATTTATATAAAACGTTTAATATTAGGTTTAACCAACATCATTCATTGTCTGAAATAATTAGAATAGAAAGGCATTTAGTATAGAGATAATGGTACAAAAAGAGCCACAACCTATGATTTTTCATCCATATTACAGTAGGAAGGGTACCAAATGAGGCCCCTCATGTTAACTGGATCATCAGCAGAAGGCAATTCCAAAGTGTTCTTCCATGCATTGATCATGAGCACAGTACTCTCTGTCCTGAACCAATTCGGATTGGGATAACCAGATGAGAACTACTTTTTAACTAACAAGTTTGACATGAGAGTTGAAAAGATGAAAACTTTATTTTCTTTTACTGTACCAAGAATATCACCCAACCGATAATATTTAAGAATTAATTCTAATTTAACATATTTAAAAGACTCAATTATCTTTAAGAATATATCAACTGTGTATAAACTTTATTTTAGGTCTCATTCTTTGGATCATTATCCCCTCTTCCCCATGTATCAACATGCATGGTTCCTGTGCACAAACGTATAACTAAGTAGCGTGTTCAACAGCTATATATGCATTTGGCACATATCAAAAGTTAGAGATACGAGTAACTTTTATTGTTTTTCCCCATTTTCTTGTATAATTTTCTTGTTTATCCTTTTTCATCTATGTCTCCATTGTCTTTGTTTAAATCCATCCCCAACAGCCTCTTGTTGTCTACTCACGTTAATAACTTTTATATGTATATGTCAGGTGTCAATTAATCATTATGTAGCATCAATTATGTAAATTTGCATGGCATAGATGGTCGTAATTTAGCTATTCTCAAATAAAGACAAAAATAGGGATATCTGCTTTCCATTCTTTCTTAAAGTAGACTCTCGCATGCATGAACCGTGTTGAAAATGGAGCACTCTTCTTAAAACAACGTGTGATGCTGCAAAGCATTGCGAAGCAACTGGCTACAACCGTGCATTCATCGGTATCATTATTAACTTCGGGTAAAATTAAAAAAATATAATAAAAAGATGTAAATTATCAGTTTTAAATTCTTAATTAAAATTGAAAATTAAATGTTAACAATGATAACGTATGCCATTCTTTAAAAAAAGATATCTTAAATAATAAGAGATTAAGTTACTCTAAAAAATATTATAGATTCTCGATAATTTAATATATGAGTGTATGGATCACATCACGCAATGTGCAGTTTCTCTTGCCATGTTGATAGGTCACTACGGGGTGTTCAGGGTTGGCTGTCCCACAAATTTGGTTTGCCCCGACATTTATTTTGATTAATTTGAATTTTAAAAATTAAACTTTACACATGTTTGAATTATACTTTATATTATCTCAATCCACTCTGGTGTTCTTTATTCTATAAAATAATGTTTTACAATAATTTTCATATTATATTCGTTTTGAAATGTATATTGTAAAATATATTACAATTTTAGTTTTATATTTCCTTATTTCTGTAATATAACTATATATAATGTTAAGAATTGTATATTTTAAATTTTGTCAATAAACTAAACTGACCCAGTTTTATATCATGTATTATCAAATTTTGATAGAGTCAGGTTCACATATTAAAAAAAAAAAAGTTAAAATTTTGAGTAAGATATAAACACACAAATCGATATCAAGCTGTCCCACATACATTCCATTGAGTATTTGAGTTAGATTCAATATTCAACAATGAATATTTCACTATTTGCTAATTTAGTCACAAATGGTTGACTGTTCATTGGTGTGAGCCAATAGAAAAAGAACAAAGGAGTTAATTAAGATTTAAAAGGAGCTAACTGATCTACAGTAGACAAACCGATACAAGAAAAGCTTAAAGAGTTACATAATCATGAAAGTGATGTGGTGTGGTTATGATATCAATAATGTATAGCTCTATTTGGTTGATCAAATCATATCACCTTAGAACAAGTATTCCTAACTATCTGCAGGTAGCTATCATGATCTTTCTGCTTGATCATCATGCTGGAGGCAAGGTTCGGGGTTTAGAAGTCAAAAACCTTCCATCATTACAAGCAAAACTTTTCCATATATGTTGAACACATAACCCCTTTTTCTCATCTGCATTTACATCTATACAGTTCCTTCTTACTTTTGGTTCCTACCTATGTTTCCTTTTATTAATTATATACTTTTCTTGAAGTATTTTTAAATTGTCTTATTTTTAATTTAAATAGCTTTATAATCAAAACATTAAACAGAGTGCATTATTTGAAAAAATATATAATTTTCTGAAAATTAAACAAAAATAAATCCTCTTAATCTTTATACGTAGGAATGCGAAAATGAATCAAACGGTCCATCAAAAACTTGTAATGACGTGATTTAAACCTATTTATCAAATAAATTAGGTCAAAACATTTTGTAAAAAGTTATTTGATTAAAAAGTTGAGTTTTAGGCCATCTAGAAAGTCTGATAAACTTAATAGATTGATTTATTTAAATAATGATTAAATTTTATGAAATAGTTAATATACTTGTTAAGTTACTTAAAACTAATGTGTTTCTAGTTCAGTTGAAATCCAGTTTTTAGAAGGGAAAAAAAAAACACAATTGATCGTAAAAATATAATGTACTGAATACAATATTAAATGAAATTCATTTCAATTTAATTTGGATTAAATTAGATAATTCAGTTTTTCTAACTTTGTTTCTAAACAATTATTTAGTTTGATGATAGTAAATAAGTATTGTTTTTATCATTCGTCACACACTTTTATTTAAACTTATTTTTATTATAAAACACAAAAATGGTAAAATAAAAGAAGATATAAATATAAATTTAAGTAATGATATTTTTAATTATTTTTTTCTTTTATGGAAAGAATTTTAAATTAAGTTAAAAAAGTAAATTAAAAATGATATTTATTACCTTTTACTTTTATTTATAATATTCAATGTGTTGCATAACTACAATAGCTACATGATGTGACTAATATTTGAGAATAAATTTTAAATGTTGATGATAGATATTAAATTTATATATTTATACTATTTAATAATTTTTTTATAAAATGTAAGATTGATTATTAATTTAAAATTTTTAATAAAATATATTAATTTTATAAAAAATAAAATAATAAATAGTTCATTGTATAACTTTATTTTAACAGATAAAATAATTTAATATAAATAAATATTAAATTTTAGATAATATATTTATAAATATTTACATTATGTAAAATTTGATACATACATAATATAAAATTAAATTAGTGATGTGTTTATAATTGATCTAACCATCTTTACTTACTTTAAATATCATTCGATATTACGTTTAAATAAATATTTACGTGTTTAATTTAATTTATTTTAAATAAATTACTTTTCTGAATAAATTTTTTGTAAAAACTTATTATTTTATATCTTTTTATATTTCACAAAAATTAAACGCTAATATTATGGAGAAAATAATGCTCAAAAAATGTTTGCTTTTAAGAAAAATTCAAGTCTATAAAATATTAAGTTTAAACAAGTAACTAATTTTGAAAACACCACCGTTTTTATTTTATTCTCTATAAAATCTAATTCAATTTTTAAATTTTTAAAAAATATAAAAATCACCTAGTTTTAAACTTTTAATTTTTAGTGAGGGATTAAAATCGCATATTTTTTTGGTGAATTAAATGCATTAGTGCTAAATCCTAATATGATCACATTTTATTGAACGTGGAGACTAAATTTAAATAAAATATTTATATAAACTAAAACAAAAATTATGATATTTTTATTAGTAACTTACGAAATTTTGTATTTAAATCTCACTGTGTGCAATATTTTCGGACTAGTGACAATTTGTGTGAACAAAAATTAGCCTTGAGTCATTTATTCTTTAAGACACTATAATTTCTAACCTTAGAAAAATAATTATTTAAGAAATTTCTTTAGATAATTTTTAAAATAAAGTTATAACTACTTTACCATTGCTACCAAACTAACAATGAATTCTAGTTTATCCTAAGCTTGATCGAGCAGAGCAAGATAGAGTTGACACTGAAAAGGATTATTGTCTTTGGAAAAAAATATATAAAAAACACTGTTCAACTATAATGTGTATAATAAATACATATTTTATTTTGTATTTTAAATTTTATGTTACATTATTAAAAGTAATTTTGCCATTAAAAATTCCTATAGGATGAAAAAGCTGCAATGAAAACTTTAATGATTACTTTAATGCAGTTATTTTTATATGGGGAAAGAGAAATTGATTTTTAAATTTTATATTTTTATAATTATATACTAAAAATTTTAATTAATCTTTAAACTTTACTAATTTTATAAATAAATATTGTAAACTTGAATTTTATTTTAATTAATCCTTACAATAGAATTATAATAACAAATTAATGAATAATTGAGATTTAAAGTTAATACACAGTTGAATTTTTCTTTATTATTAATTTAATTTTAACTTAATTTAAAAAATAAGCTATTTCTAAAATTCTTACTTCTAGTTTAAGATCTATTGAAGTAGAATTCATATTCATGGTATCTAATTGTGAGAAGGATAAAATTTAATAATCAATTGTATATAAAATTATTGTTCAAGGTGTATATTTGTAATAAAAGTGAAGTTTAGAAGAATTAAATACTCTTTTTCGTTCAATTTTGTATAAAAATAAGAATAACTTTTTCATTTTTTGAAATGAGAATAAATTAAGATATTAAAACAAGCTTAAAAAATGTGTTCTAATTTATTATTTAAAAGTAGATATATGCAAAATTTTAATATTAACATATGCAAGAACTTAAGAAAAATTTTATAAAATATAATATATTAAATTATTAATACTTAAAATTGTATTATGTTGTTTAGTGTAATCCTCACAGAGTTTATTACTTAATAATAACTGGTTTTAATTCTCGCAGCATAAGCCAATTGATAAAATTGATTTTATTTATGATAATGTTTTATAAAAATATAATTGTTATTAAAATAATTTAATAGTGTAAAATATTTTTTATATTAATAAAAATGATTTTTATAATAATTAAAAAATAAGAGTAAATAAAATAATAATCAAAATTAGAGTCACAAATTTGTACTGTAATACAAGGATAAAACCGTACTTAAATAATGTGAATAAAACTTATCATTATCAAACATTATAAAAACTATATAAAAAGAATTAATATTTTTAACCATAAAAAATTATAAAATTTTATTTATTTTTAAAAAATCTTAAAATTTTTGTCAAGAAAATAGAGAATTAAAATAAATTATTTTATTAAATTTGTAGGATTTATAATTTAGAATTTAGGGTTAAGGATTGTAGAATATGATTAATTAATTTATAATTTTAAAATAAATAAAATTATATTTTAATATACTTCTATCATATTAAAAAATATTTTAATATTATATATAATTAAATTAACTTACCTATTATCGATTAATACCAATATCTCAACTTTATTGTTGCTTAACAAACTTAACCTTTACAACTTGTATTTGTATTGCTAATATATTTGTATTATATGCCTATTAAATAATGACCGTGTTCTGGATTATATAAAAAATGTATAAAAGGTTAAATTATCCAATTTATTGTATTTTTTTTTTTATAAATGTTAAGTAATATATGCAAAGTATGTATTCATCTGTTCAGTTACTTTAGACGATGCCACATAAAGTTTTTCATCTATTTTTTAATAGTAAAATTATAATTAAATAATGACCTAAGAATTTTTGAAACCATTTTACTTTACAACGGTACAATCAAAATTATAGTATCTAAATCTTTTTTTATTGTTTAATCATTTGTTAGAAATACACTGTTGCAAAACAATTATCATTTACTATAAAAAAAAAAAATAGTATTAAAATAATCTTTAATAGTATAAATTTTTTCTAACAAAAAATTACACTATTAATATAAATTTAAAAGTTTATATTAATAGCTAGCCAATATTAAAATTAATGTATTAGTAGAATATATGATTACTTTGTACTAGAAAATTATTATTGACAATAATATATTTCATTGTTAGTAAAAATTTACAATTACAATATTAATAATTTACTTTTTAAAAATATTACCTATTATACTAAACGGTATTCTAATATTAAATTTATATAAATTAAAGTATGTGTGTCACATCTATATATTTATACATGTATATTATGTATTATTTTTTTAAATTGTGTTGTAATTGCTTGAATTATATGAATTTTTATATGTTAGAATATAAATGTGTGAGTTGTGAAGTGGTCGGATAAAAGTTGTGTTTGCTGTGCTAATTGGGTGATTATTTTGATATAATTAGTGATGGGATTTGTGATCGATTATTAAGTGTTTTATGTGTTTATTAGTATAAGGAATATAGTAGAGGATTTGCATTGCATTCATTTTGAAAAACATAGGAGTTTTGGTGCAAGGTTTCTCTCTAAAGCGAGGTATGTCTCACTCAAGCGAGACTGAGTTGTGTTGAATTAGACATTTTGAAGCTATCTCACTTAAGCGAGGTTAGTCTCGCTCAAGTGAGATTAGTCTTGCTCAAAATAATATCACCCCAGCTATCCTTTCACCCAGGTAAGAAGTGACCTCGCTCAAGCGAGGAGTCACAGGAAATATGGGAATATCTCTAGATCTATTTTCACTCATGCGAGAATAACAGAAAACTGAGTAGTACCATTGTCTAGTTTTCTCGCTCAAACGAGAGTAGGGCTCAAGCAAAACTGCGTGGATTTGAAGAGGTATTTAAGGAACCCCTGCCTTGAAATCTTTCATTTCTCTCAAGACAATTTTTCTTTTTTGTTTTCTCTCTGTTCTCTCACCTTCTCTTCTCAGAAAAAACCTCTCGAAACTCGTACTTCTTAACAATTTGAAGGTGAACGCCTAATCTGTTTGGATCTAGGTAAGTTTTCGAAGCTGAGTTCTCCAACTTCACTCCTTATCCCTTGATTTCTCTTTCTCAAGAGCTTTCTACCTTGCCATTCTAAAGAGATCTGAGTCCTTTGGGCGATAATTTGTAATTGAATGTTGTATCATTTTCTTTGGGACTCATAAGGAGTGTGATCTAAAAATACTCATTTCTAGGTAGAGGTGTCAATTTGGCCCCAAGCCTACAAGCCCCCTCACACAACCCACTCTGTAACACCTTATGTTTAATGTCAATAAATCATAATTTCGTAAATTCGAAATAAAATAAATTTCATTTCAAATAAGGTTCTCAACCTTTGGTTTCATCAAATATTTTAAAATAAGGAAAGGGGTTACAATTTTTATCAAGTCACTACTAAAGGACCCATTGAAATACATTAGTTTCAAATTAAAATCCTAGTCCTATAGCAGTTTCATCCGCCCCTTTCACTGAATCTGGTGTTGATCGTCTTAATTACCTTAAAAATAAATGTAAGAGTGAGTATTCTACACTACTGTTCAGAGGGCAAGTGTACCATCGAGAAGTAATAAAGAGTTCTTAAATTAAATTCCTGAAATATCGTCCCACAAGGATTAGTTTTCAATTACTAAGAATTTCCTAATTCAATTGTTTAAGCTTCAAAGGTACGAGATTGATTAAAAATAAGAATTTATAAAATCAATTATAAAACTAAGAGCAAGAAATACAATGCACGTCTTGGTTAAACTTATCGGAGAGGAACCTAGGGCATATGAGTTTTCTCATTCAATCCTTTATGTTATTCTTCTGTTTAACTCTAAATCCGATTTCCTTGTGATTACTAATCATTCATACGAATACTATTAATACCCAATGGTCATGCAATATTAATATTTTTTTCTCTAAATTAACATCCCCAATGGTCATGCAAGACATCAATTTAAGACAGCTTAAGGAGCCTATGAACTTGTTAATTTAATAACGATTAGAAGAGAAAGATTGGTTTGGTTCACCTAATTCTTTGTCTCGTTTTACCCTATAGATCTATTAATTAACCGAGGTACGATCGTCTGACGATATAGTTAATTAGGATTAAGAAAGAAGCGTAATAGGATAAAATCTAATCACAAAACGGAAATCAAATTTAAATTCAAATATCAAAATTCCATAAATTCATGAACAATAGTTCTCATAGCCCTAGCTATAGACTTAGTTACTCATGTTAAAAAAAAGAACTAAAACAATCATAAATAAAGCCATAATCAAAAGAAATAGCAAACTAAAGTGTGAGATGTGTTTCTGGTCTTCAAGTATGATCGCTTGAAGCTCCAAGTGTCGCCAAGCATGTGCCAAAGATCCTCTCCCTGAAGCAAGAACAGCCCAATATCAAGCCCTACACTTAGACACTTTGCCCATTTCAGCCCAACCAGTCATGTACACACACACACACACACACACATATATATATATATATATATATATATATATATATATATATTCACAAACATATATCTAAAAAATACACACATGAATATACATTTATATTTATATAATTATCAATAATTAATATTACAAAATTCGAGGCGTTACACACTCTACAGCTCCAATTTTTTTAAGCCCCACACATAATGGGCTTACTCTGGCCCTAAGCCTTAATATATAAACAAGATTTGAGTTAGGGTTAAGGTCAAAGGTGGGTTAGCCCACACTTTTTAAAAAGTAATTAATAAATATTATACTATTTTTTTAAATAAAAGGCACATGTGTTATTTATCATTTTTATTAATATTTTATTAAAAATTAATAAAAATATATTTTAAATATAAAAACTATATTTTATAAATAAAAATTCTATCAATCTAAGATCAACTAAAATTTAAAACTACAAATATTTATTAATTTTTGTTAAGTTTACAAGTTATTTTTCTGCATCAATGAATATTGTAATATTAAGTATCATTTGTCTATAATTTTTATGATGAGAATATTGTATTTATTTTTTTAACACATTAAATTTTATTTAATAAATTCTTTCAAGCATTTTCATAATACATGACTTAACAAATTTAGCTACTGTTATTTTTTTTATTGTCAGTTTTGTGTTTCTATTGTGACTTTAAAATATTTATTGAACACGTGATCTTCTTAAAATAATTTTACAAAAATAAATAAATAAATAAATATTTTTATAGAATAATTAATAAATATTTTTTAATAAAAGAAACATGTGTTTGTTTATTTTTTTTATTAAATTGTTTTATTTAAAATTATATTTATAAAAATGTATTTTAATTTTTTTTATAAATTTTATCTAATCAAATTATTTCACTTTAAAAATAAATTATATTAAATTAAGATAAGTCAAATTTTAAAATTTTAAACATTCATTAATTTTTGCTAAGTGTATAAATTACTTTTTTGCATTCATGAATTTGGTAATATTAAGTATCACATGTTTATGATTTTCATGATGATAATATTATATTTATATTTTTTAACACATTAAATTTTATTTAAATAAATCATTTTGAATATTTTGATAATTTGATAATAAATGACTTAATAAATTTAACTAATATAATTTTTTGTGATTAAGTTTGTATCTCTGTTATGATTTTAAAAATATTTATTGAACATGTGATGTTCTTAAGATAATTTTATAAAAATAAATAAATAAAATATAATAGTATAAAAAGATTAAAACATGACAAATTTTATTATTAATATTCAAATAAAATTATAAAATAACATGTTAAGAAATTTTATAACTAATAATTTTTTAAAATTAGTTAGCCCATAGATTAGTCCTAGCCCACTTAATCTCATAGGCTTTTGGGTCCTATGGGCTTTTTCATATTGTGGGCATTTTGGTCCAATGGGCCTTTTGACACTGGCCCACATGGGTTAAGGTTGGCCTATTTGACACCTCTACTTCTAGGTAAGGAGAGCTTACCCTAGATGTCTATTATTATTCTCTCGGATACTATAAATCCTAATTTAGCTAAGAATGGAGTGATGCATGAATAAACCTTATGGTAGAACTCAAAGTATGTATGACTGAGAGAATTTTCTGTTGTTTTGGTAAATAGTGTGAAATTGTTTGAAATGCTGTAATGCTGCATCATGTTGATTTAATCATTCTAGAGCTGAGTTACATGTTTAGGTGGTTGGCAAATATTTGGATACTAATATCAGGATTACAATAACTAGAACATAAAGAAGTGTAATAGGTAAAACCATAAGTCCTAGACTCATCTCATTCGATTTTTTTCATATGTTGCATTATTGTCTTCTTTAATTAATTGCTAAACATTAAGTCTTGTTTTTAATCTATCACACTCTCTTTGCATTTAAACAATCGAATTAATGTATTCTTGGTACTTGAAAATAACTCTGTGGGACGATAACTTGAGAACTCTTTTTGAAAACCCTTTATTACTTTTCAACGGGTACACTTACCCATGAATACCCAACAACAAGGTGGTAGATAAAATTCTTTGAATAATGCCAATGAAACATGATCATGTGGTGACTACAATAATTGAGTCTCACGACACATATACCATGATGGTAGTAGTATTACCGAGAATCATTGAAAATCATATAGTAAGAATTTTAGAGAAAGCAAAAAAAGTAAGTGAAGAAGACTTGAAGAGTAAGGTAAATCTCAGCAATGTAGTTGCATCCAGTCAAAGTGCAGAAAGTAGAGGTCGTGATAATTTCATTCAAGGAAGAGATAATAATTTGGAAGTATCCAACCAAGGAAAAGGTGGAGGAAATTTTGGTTTTGCCAACCAAAGAAGAGGTCGTGGTTACAACTATCAAGGTCACATGGATTTTAGTTGCTTCGGTTATGGAAAGTTAGGGCACAAAGTTGTAGATTGTTGGCAAATGTTGTAGAAAATCAGTGTCAAGATATTGGTGAGAATTCAAACAACCTAAAAAGTCTATTTATGACAAGCAATAATTTTTCAAAAGATAAAAACATCTAGTATTTAGATAATGGGCGTAGTAATCACATATGTAGGAAGAAGGAGTCATTTTCTTTTCTAGATTAAACAATCAAGTCTATAGCAAAATTTGACAACACTAATATTCTAATTTTGGAAAAAGTTCAAATCACAATTAACCTAAAAAATGGTACTCAAAATTTCATATATGATGTTTTTTATGCTCTCAGTCTTCATCATAATCTATTGAGCATGAGACAACTATTAGAGAAAGACTACAACATGTAAATTAAACATGGAATCTGCACATTGGTTGACAACAATGGGAGATCATAACCAAGGTAAAAATGACTCTAAATTGCCTATTTCCTTTGAAAATTCATCATGAAAAATATCTTTCATGGAGTTTTGCCATACCAAATGATGATTGGTTATGACATATACATTTTAGACAATTTCATTTTTCTAGATTGGATTATCTCTAAAACAAAGGAATATGTTTCTATATGGTTGTTATAAATATTTCCAATCGTGTTGGTGAGACTTGTCAATTAGAAAAGAAGTACAAAGAATCATTTTCTATAGGAAAATCATGGAGAGCAAAGAAGCAATTAAAGATTGTACACTTAGATTTGTGCATAATTGAGATTCCAATAGATGGTTGTAGCATGTACTTCATTACCTTTATTAATGATTTTAGTTAAAAAAAAACATGGGTCTATTTCTTAAACTACCAATAGATGGTTGTAGCATGTACTTCATTACCTTTATTAATGATTTTAGTTAAAAAAAAAAAAAACATGGGTCTATTTCTTAAACTAGAAATTAGAAGCTTGTGATGCCTTCAAGTCATTGATAAATGGATAAAAATGGATAAACAAATCTAGTTCTTGATAAGCCTGAAACATCTAACATATCACAAAGGCAATGAAGGCTACCAGCCAAATTAGAAGATTATGTTGTGGGTAATAATAATGACCTATCTAATGAAAAAATTATTTATTTTATTTTATTTACGTATTGTGAGCCAATGCTTTTTGAAGAAGTAATAAATGATCAAAATTGGAGAAAATTCATGGATGTTGGGATTCATGTAATTGAAAAGAATGAATTACATAGGAGCAACTAATAAAATGGGTGCATAAAACAAAGTACAAACCTAATGGTGAGATTTCTTATTTTAAAGTTAGGTTGGTGGCAAAACGGTACAAGAAGAAGCCAAGTATTAATTATTTTGAGATATTTACCTTTGTTGTAAGATTAGATACAATTCATATGATTATATCTATCTCGACTCAAAATAATTGAAAAATATATAAAATAGATGTCAAGTCTACTTTTCTAAATGGTACTTTGGAGCAAGAAAAATATGTTAAGTAGTCTGCAAGTTATGTGATTGAAAGAAATGAAGAAAAGGTCTAGAGATTGAAGAAAGCACTATATGACTTAAAGTAAGCACCAAGGGATTGATACAAGAAGATTGATTCTTTTATACAAAATGGTTCTGAAATTTGCCAATTTAAAGACACTTTATATATTGAATTTGTTGAACATAGAGATACTCTTGTCGTATGCCTTTACGTAGATAATCTAATATTATTTTGGCAACAATCTCAATATGATTATAGAATTCAGGGAGATTATGACAAGACATTTTGAAATGACAAATTTGAGTCTAATGTCTAATTTTTTTACGAAGAGGTCATTCAACAAGATGGTGAAATTTTCATTTTTCAAAAGAAATATGCTTATGATGTTTTGAAAAAAAATTCAAAATGGAGAATTCAAAGCCAATTTTTACACCAATTGAAAAAAATTGAAGTTAACAAAGAAAGTTAATGGTAAGAGAGTGGATCAAACCTACTACAAGAGTTTGATTGGAAGTTTTAAAAATTTGACTACAATAAGGTCATATATTACTTTTAGAGTTGAATTGCTCAATAAATTCGTTGAAGAGTGCGTGTAATTTACAAGGAGCTAAAAGAATTTTGAAATATGTTGAAGGTACTTTGACTGAGAGAATTTTTTATGCTAGTAACAATGATATGAAACTTGTTGACTATATAGATAATGATTGAGCAGGAAATGTGAAAATAAGGAAGAGCACGTTACAGTATGCATTTCATCTTAGTAGCAGTGCATTATCACGATCTTGAAAGAAATAACCTGTTGTTGCACTCTTAATAGCAAAATAGAATACATAATAACTAGTTGTGTAACTTAGATATTGTGGTTGAGAAAAATACTTGAAGTTATACATTAAAAGCAAGACATTTCTTTAGTAATATTTTGTAATTACAAGTCTACAATTGTTTGTGCAAAAATTTAATATTTTATGGATAGTCTAAGCAAATTAATATCTAGTTTCACAAAATTTGAGAAATAGTTGAAGAAAAAGAAGGGGAGATTAAATAATATTTCAATGAAGATCAAATCACTGAGCCATTGAAGTTTGAGTCCATTTACAAGTTAAAAAAAAGTTGCTTAAAATGACATGTGCTTGATTTAAGGGAGATAATATGAAATAACTAAATCAAACGGTAAAAGAAATATTGCAACACTAATAATTAATACATTCTTAAAACTAAAAATACTTCATGTCAAAGCAATAGATCCTTCGTGGTTTGGAGGTTGCAACAATATAATTGTAGGTATCGCATTGTGCTATATGTACCAATTATAGCAAAATCAAACAATACCACAAATTCAGAATAATTATAATGAGTTCACATACTCCATCTTTATCTTTCTTTATGGTTAAAAATCTTCTAGGATAATTATATTGTAAACTTGAGTCTATAAAAAATAACTCTTGTACAATACTATTATATCATTAAAAATCTTTTAAAAGTGAAAAAGACATCTCCTTTTACTCTCCTTATTTTTTTCTAAGTATGAGTTTGTGAAATAAATATGTGATTTTATAATGGCCAACTAATATCAATTATTTTTAAAAAATATACTTTAATTTTGATTTCATATTTTATTAATTTTATGACTTAGCTATACATAATATTAAGATTACTATGGTTTATTTATAAGTCTAGTTAAAGTGATTCCAACTTATTTCTTGTACACTCCTACATCTAACGACATTAACCTTTCATCTTCCATTTAATTTTAGGACAAACAAATTTTTTATTAATTCTCACTTAGAGTCGTGGTCAGTAATGGATCACCGAAAGAGTTCTTTTGAGGGTGAAAACTTCAATTTTGCAATTAACCCATTTAAAAGAATTGCATTAACATAAAATTATTTTATTTTATTTTTACCTAAGTGTCTCATTATTTGTTTAATTTAGTTCTTACAGAGGGAATGTTAATGTCATTGCCTTCTAAGCATATAAATGGCACTCAACGTGCCACTTAGGTTATTTTATCATTGTTAACTAACAAACATTAATGTAAGGACTAAACTAGATGATAAAACACAATTTAAAAATATTTAATAATGTTACTTTTAAGGATAAAAATAACTGATTATAAAATTTGAGAGATAAAAATAATATTTTATTCATAAATATAATTATATTTAGTAAGTAAAATAATGATTTTTAACTTGAAATGATAATTATCTTTTCTTATATTTTTTAATATTTCTTTTATGCGGTTTTCAAATCAGCTTGGCTAACAAATACACCTCTTACCTTTCTCATTCGATGAGGGATGGCCATCCACACATTCATCAAATTGAAAGTAACAAGAAAAGAAAAACGAGGCATAATAAGAATAGCCAGATTTTTATCCGGCAAAACATATCTCATATTTGATTGAGACGAAATAATAAATAAATATTTAAATATTTATTATTTTTAAATGTTTAAATTTAGTCTTAAAAGTTAAAGTTAACACATTAAAAACTATATTTATTATTTTAAAAATAATATAATAGTGTATTTGATAATTAAAAATTTGATGCAAATGCTTACGGTTTTAGAAAAAAAAATTAATGTTCAAAGATACATTGTATATTGCCAATACCAACAGAGAATTTACCATTTCAACAACAAACAAAAATTAGAAAAATGCAAATAGCCCTTCTCATTCAGTATCTAGTCACTACAACATGTGCAGCTTGCGTCACTATCAATATTAATGCATTAACATTTAATTTATGTTACTATTAATTGATAATTCAACGCTGTTCTCTTCGTCTACACAGCACCACACCTGAGTGGTAAGGTAGAATGGCTACGAGTGGAGTCAATGACGCACAGCACAACCCGGCTCATGACCCGGATTTGGATACTCCGGATAACCCGGATCACGAGTTGGCTCAGTTCGGAGCGGGTTGCTTCTGGGGTGTGGAGTTGGATTTTCAGAGAGTTGAGGGAGTGGTCAAAACTGAGGTTGGATATTCGCAGGGTCGCACTCCTGATCCCAACTACAAGCTGGTCTGCACCGGAACCACAAACCATGTTGAAGTGGTTCGGGTTCAGTTCGACCCGAAACTTTGCCCCTACGCAAACCTCCTCGCTCTCTTTTGGTCTCGACATAACCCCACTACCATCAACCGCCAGGTCCATAATTACCTCAATTATCATTTGTTTTCTTCGATTTTTATAATTAATTTATAATGAAGTATGTGGTTTTTGTGTTTGCATTTTTTCGCTGTCCTTTTACTCATTATCTTTTTGTTTTCCTTTTCGCACTTTTCACCAGTGTGTGTAACGAAAATTTTAAGAAGTAAAAAAAATAATTGTTCTGATGAACGGAAATCCTACTGCAGAAACCAACGGAGCCTAAATATCAAGGGCATGTTTGTATTATTAGGCTAATGGAGTTAGTACCCTTTCTAATGTACTTCTGTAAAAGGCTAAAAAATTCGGAAATGTTTGATGTACAGTTGGAGAAGAATGCTTTGGATATAGCTGTGTTTTTTAATGTGTTTTTGAGACGCATGTATATTAAAAAGATAAAATAAATTGGAGATAAAAAAAGATTATATACAGTGTACATATAGTATCAAATTTTAGTATTTCAATTAAGGGAACTAAAAGATTTTTTCCTACATGCCAAGGCTAGTTATGTGAATCTAAACAGGCCTAACCAATAATCCCAGTATGGATTTTCAATTTCGTAGCCATGTAACTGGAGGCAATTTTTTTTTTCTCCCATCAAGTCATGTCATTTACTTCATAGACTACATTATTTTATCTATTTATGCATATTGTATTCTGTGATTGATAGTTCCAAAGTTTCTTTAAACGATTATATCACCGTGTATTCCATGTCATCGTGGTTTAGAAGATAATGAATTTGTATAGATTAAAAAAATATTATATGCATAAACAGTAACTTTATGGAGATTGAAAGTTACCTTCTAATAGTATAAAAATAAGCATTTTTTTTATATTAATAAGAAATAAACAATTTTATTGCCATGCATGTTAGAGGAGGGCTTTGTTCTTCTTCAAAACATTTTATGTCCTTGGTTTACTTAATTATTTATTCATGCGTATATGTCTCAGGGGCATGATGTGGGAACACAGTATAGATCAGGAATATACTACTACAATGAAACACAGGGTCGTTTAGCTCAAGAATCGAAAGAAGCTAAGCAGTTGGGGTTGAAGGAGAAGATTGTGACAGAAATACTTCCAGCAAAGAGGTTTTACAGAGCAGAGGAATATCATCAACAGTATCTCGAGAAGGGTGGAGGTCAAGGCAACAAACAGTCTGCTGAAAAGGGGTGCACTGATCCCATCAGGTGCTATGGCTGATGTCGTGACTTGATCCACACTTCACACCATGTCCTGCTTCTATCACCCATCATCGTGAATGCTAATAAATTAATATTGTCAAAAATAAAATGTCATGGTGTTTGTACCAAGTGATTAGGTTTAATCTGGACTCCTGTTGAATCCGTGTTTCTTGAATTCTAGTTCGATCAATTGGTATCTAGATAAAGGGAAATGATAAAATCAATATAATAAATATCTCTTTTTAGTAAAATTTTACTACTTTTATATGCTTAAAATTATGATAAAGGCTCACGTTAATGAAATTATTAAATAAATGCTTTTAAGTTGTTGCTTTGCGTGAAACTCGACCATAGAAGGGAGACTACATGAGAAATTGCAAGCAGTAAAATCAATTTGATAGGTCTATTTTATTGTAATGTAAGTATAAATTTGTAGATGAATACATTGACATCGAATCTGAGATACAAATGTTATATAGGCAATTCCTAGCACTCAAGAAAACAACAACCAGGACTGATGAGAGCTTAATTTTGTAGGAAGCATTCAAAGTTCATCTTTAGGAGATGAGGAAGGTCCTGTTGGATTATCGGAGGAGTTTTTTATTGGGTAGGAAGCCTCCATAGCTATGCCACAAAGTCCCTCCTTGTCAGATATGTTCCTTTTCATTCTGATGTAACCCTGTTCTCCCCATTCTGGTCCCCAGGAGTTCTTCACTATCCAGTAATTAGTTCCATCAATTGTTGTTCCATATCCCACCACAGCTACACCATGGTTTAGCTCCTTGCCACAATCGCCAGTAAATACTCCCTGTAATCATTAGTATACAAAATTAAGATACCCTTTTGTTTCAATATACTAGCAACCCACACAATGTCCCCTTTTTTGTTTAGTTAAATGGGAAACATGTTTAGTGGTAATTAATGCTTTGTTCTAGCAAGTGTTGAAAATTTTTACCGTGAATAGGTGAATTAGATATTTACCTCTGAGTAGAACTGAAAATCAGATCCCCCAGCATCTATGGCTACAGACACAGGTTGGTTTGCAACAGCTTTGAGCAATGCATCTTCATCATTAGCAGGGACATTCTCATGGCCATCAATTGACACTGCTAAGTCATTCTCCTGCGACATGAATGATTTTTGCATAATAAATTTCCTCTAGTTATCAGTCAATTACATTAGCTTTATAAATGTTTATCATGGTATTCACCTTTGATGCATCGCATGTTCCTTCTTGTGCTATGTAAGGGTAACTGCTTTCTGTCGTTATGCCACCCTTTTGCTTGATGAACTCAAAAGCATATTCCATTAGCCCACCATTGCATCCTGCATTTTCATTTTTGTCACAATCCACCAATTCTTGTTCAGACAAAGAGACTAGCTTATTGGTCTTGATTTGGTTAATGCCTTCAACAGCTACAACAGTTGAAAACGCCCAGCAACTACCTGTAAGAGACATTAGTAACAATATTATTAGGACCTATATGTGCACCTTAATTCCACCTTATAGGTATTTACATAACAACGGAAGAGAGAAACTATAGCATTTAGCTTACCACATTGACCCTGATCCTTTACAGCAGTGACAGCACCTTTCTTCCTCCAATCCACAGAAGGAGGAACAGTACCGACCTTCTCATACATGAAGATTCCATTCCCACGTGGGGTGCCTCTGAACATCCTGTGGTGATTAACCTTTGAGCCAGCATAGGTACTCCTAAATTCATGGTTGGTCATGTCAGCGAACTTGTTTAGTTTCAGCTTGTAAGGCTTATCCATTTTGTTAGTGTTATGGACATGCATAACGTTTGTTTTGAACACATTAAACCGCTTGTGTTTGTCACTGAGGCTTCTAGAAACAGTGTGGTGACTCCTCCATCTCTCGTACAAGTCCCACAAGCTTTCCTCGGATGCCAAATCTTTGTCGTGGAAATCAAAGCTTTTGGCCACTCCAAGAACCAAAGCAAAGCATAGAACAACCCACAAGAGCCTTTTCATTTCCATGTTTGTATTAGGAATGGAATTAATTGAATTAATGAAGATGGGGTGAATAGAGGGAGCAAGGGATGCTTTTATACTGGGAAATGAGAGAAGAAAACAATAGAAAAATAAATAAGTCACGGGTTTCTTAAGGGCATCAACAATGGGCAATGATGAAGATGCCAAGACGTGGCACTCTAGAATTGTGAAGATAGGATGTGTTTGTGTTGTTCAAGAATGGAAGCAAAGGATTCAATAAGTGAAAGGAAGGAAACTTGAGAGATTTTCTTTTATATATTTTTTAATAGAATTGTGTCAGTTAGGTGCAGACTCTGAAGCTATATGTGACACTTTGTTTTTGTGTCATCCAATATCTGTTATTGTATGCTTCAAGGATCATCTTTCCCTTGCATGCAGATCACGCTATTAGATTAACGAGGGTGTCTGTGGTGAAGGAAAGTGCGGAGCATGGTTACGTCCGGTTTTGAGCTACCATGTATTGCAAGTGGAGTGAAACATTCTGATAACTGATGGCAGGTTTGGAAAAAATAATGTGAAAATGGACCCAAAAAGTAGAAATGTGTGGTGTGGTGTGGTGTGGTTCTCCACACAAAGTGTAACCAAATCTGCTTCTTAACAGGGCATGGCTTGCATAATTCTAACTTATGAGATAGTGATTTAACGCGTTTGTGATTATCGAAAAGCTCAAAAGTGGTAAATAAAAACCGATCATCTCGCTTATTTAACATTTAATCTAGTTTGAGTGTAACAATACGACACACTTTTTATTTATTAATCTTTAATATCCCTTTCCATCATTATGCACAGATGTGAATTTTAAAGGTAAGTTTGTTATTGTTAAATTGAGAATTATGATCAGGAGTTGGTAAGCAAAGTTGGCAAAGGCCTAGAATTTACTATATACCGTTTTGTTTTTCAATTTTGCAAAGGTTCCATTCGGCAAAAGCAATATGAAAGAAAATATTTTAGTATTGTTCAGTAGTTATCATTTGGCTCCAGCGTGATGCTCTTGCTTGTGGTAAAGGAATACAATAGCGTAATGCATCGGGCATCACCAGTTTTTTCAGTAATTGAAAATGCTATATTCTATTAGCATTAATTTTATTTTTGAAAATTATTATCCTTAATTTTGGCAAAAGTAATAGGCAATGTCGGTCAATTATGTTATAAAACGATGATGAGTTCGTGGCTTGCTTCCTCAAAAAAAAATAAAAATGCCCGTTTGCAATTTTTAAATTTTTGGGCTGTCCTTTGAAAGTTTTTTCAGGCATTTTGCCTCAACTATTACTATTTATAAGCTTTGCCTGAAGTCAAGGTCGTTTTTGTATTTCACATATTTTTACATGTTCACTACTGCTTTTGCAATATTTTTGAAATTTTAATTTTGAAAGTTATTAAATATTTTTTAAAAAAATTATATTCTGTAAGTGATTGATAATTCAGGTTAAAAATTTAATTTATAGATAATGTGAAATTACTTTAAAAAATTAAGTTCAAACATAATTTATAAATAATTTTAAAAAAAGGTTTACTATGTTCTAAAAATTAAGTTTTAAAAATGATGAAACAAAGTGGCATGAGAAGTAATATCCAAAAGTATGTTATTATATGCATTTTTCTATTATATTGCACATGATATATAATAATTTTTTATTAAAAATAATAAAATTCAATTTAATTTATTAATAATATTAAGTGTTATAATTTTCTATAAAAATGTACTATATATAATTTCTTATTCTGTTCAATATTGCACATGTTAAGAGAAATATTATTATTATTATTATTATTATTTTAACAAAAGCTTGTTCATGGGTTTATACATATCATGAGCCATGTGATGAATTTAACTAAGCTGCATGCATTTTCATCCATTCTCTCTTTAAGAGGATTAATCAAGCAATTGGATGGTTTTTAGGTCGGGGGTGCGTCTGACTTATATCTGAATTTAGAGTGAAATTTAAAACATTTGTTAAAATTAAATTAAAATAATGAAATTAATCTCAAAATAACTCGTACAATAATTATTTCATTTAATAATTTTTTATAAGCATTGGATTTCATCAATCTAGGGTTATATGTTCATGCTGGTCATTCATGTCAAAGTTGAGTGTTCATAGATATAGAATTCTATAACCAACATTTACTTATATTTTAAAAATACATATTAGCTGTTAAAATAAAATTATTTAGTGAATTGTTAATTTATATGATTTTTTAAACTTAATCTATTTAAGAATAAATTTTAATTTAATATTTAGATTGACAAAATTTAATATTTAAACAGAATTACTCATGCCTTAATTTAATTTGTTTCTCTTCTGAAAGATACAAATTTCTTACTAAATTATTATAATAAATTTATTATATTACATATTTATTTTAATACATTTGAAGTTAAGTACTATTTTGTTAATTTTAGGTTTCAAAAATTTTATTCATGTTGAAATAACATGAATTATTAACATTATTTCATGGCAATCTATCCGCTAGTGATTTTACTTCATTTTAATATTTATAATATTAAATATTATATATATAATTAAGAATAATCAAAAAATAAATTCAAATACCAAGATAGATAGAATAGTTACTAGTTAAAAGAAAAATAAATTATAATAATATAATAAACTTACTGTTTTTAGATAAAAAATATTTTCTTAAGCATTATTCATATATTAAGTAATAATATTTGTTTTAAGTAATAAATATAAATAATTAATATTATTTTAAAAGTTTTTTGTATTATAAATATTAGAGGCCTTAAGCATAGACTTTGGTTCCAAAGCAGTCAAGTAACAAAATCCATGGAGGAAAGAATTGCCATAAGAAGAGTAAAGCAAAAATAAATAAGAATATTCAATTCATGTGAATATATATATATAATCATAGCAATGGCACCCTTGACATGAGGTTCATTTTCTTTCTCATGACTGAAACAAGGTTAGAGTCGCTTCAATAGAAAATAATAATATAATAAAACTAAGAATATCAAATCCCAACATATGCAAATCTACATGAACATTGCAATGGAAGTATGAAACTGCAAGAGTAACATATGCATTCTGCAAACCATAAGTTATAACCCCAGTGTAAATAACTGTATCTGTATTTTTGTACCTTTTCCTTGCATGTAACAAACCCAGTACCAACGTTGCATATGCTCCAAGAGATTGTTTAGCTAGCTCGAATTCTATCCAGCCAATCAATGCTCTTCCGTGGCCTCTCAAATTGAACATCAACACTTCTCCTGGACTTATCTTGGAACTCAATGCCTCTCGATTTATCGTTGTACTCCACGCTTCTTCGTGATCTCTCCATCTGATCAAATTGGACTCTAAACTTTTCTAACTTTTCACCATTGTTGAATTTGAATTCATGATATTTAAGCTTTTCTGTCCTATCAGTACTTTTCCTTGGTTTGTCTCTCTGATCAGTACTCTTCCTTGGCGTTTCGAAGCAATCGGTGCTTCCTCTGGATTGTTCAACTCTATCTATGCTTCTCCTGAAACTCATTCTTTGTGATGGCGACTTTTCCACTGTTGATATAAATTTTCTCAGATGTCGAAGGTATTCTGGAAAGAGTTCCAAATTACAGTGATTTCCTAGTTTGAGCCATAAAGGTTCATATTTTTGTTGACACAGCTCCCACAACTGCTTGCCATGAGAGCAATCAACAACCTCATCTGCAGTTCCCTGAAGAAAGTATGGGAAATGATGTCAGATTAATAAAGCCACAAGAAATGTGTTGTGCCCATAAAAGTTACTACAGGGAAGTAATATTTGCCATTCTAAGTTACACAAGAATGCAATTATATAATGTTTATATCATCAACAAAGGCTGGTTTCTCTTCAAATTTCATCCAGTAAAATCAGCCACAATGAACAAACTCCTACATTTTGTGTTCACTGGCTAGTGTTACAGAAAATGCCATTCTCCATTTATCAACCCGTTTCATGATTTTCATCACAGGTGTCAGCAGGGAAAAGGAAGTTGTTTGTAATAAAAGATATTCTATTAGTATTTGTCACTTGGAACACCAAGCTAGTACACTAAGCACTGTCATAAGGACTATGACAATTATATTTGTTAAATGGATAACAGTTAAAAGCTCATAGTAACCACAAAAATCATGAAGAAAAAGGAAATAGTGAGTGGGAAATCCAACAAAGAAAAAGGAATACTTACATGAATTACTAGCACTGGGCACTTCACCAATGGAATCTTATCAATGTTCTGCACAACAATAACACAGAACTAAGTTCAGATACATCATGAATACATAATTTTCAAATCAAATGATGTCAAACAAACAGGGAAATGAAAAATCTAACCTTATAAATGTCAAACCAGTATGTCCTTTTTACAGGGTACATGACTCTCAACCCTGATAGTATAGGACTGTGGAGAACAACAGCCCTTAGTCGGGGTAAACGGGCAGCAAGATCCAAAGTAGGACCACTTCCAACAGATTGACCATAAAGGATGATGTCTTCCTGCTTAGCACCATAGTTCTCTTCAAGATACTTATATGCAGCTTCAATGTCAGCATAAGTATTATGCTCACTTGGCTGTGAAAAATATCCAGATTAGTCTTTCATGATGCTTCTTCCTTCCGAGAACAAAAGAATTAAATAAATAAGAAATTAGTGCATAGAACAGTTACCTTCCCCAATGACTGTCCATAGCCAGAGTAGTCATATCTGCATACATTGAAACAAAATGGTTAAGAACATCAGTATCATATAACAAAAAATGTGTTCTCTAACAAACACAAAATTTATATGGTAGCCAAGTATAGTACTTCAAGTACCTTTTATCATTTTCTTATGTGAGTGTGTGTGTGTGTGTGTGTTGGGGTGGGGTTCCTTGAGATATGTTCTATAAAGTACAGTCTCAAACAAGATTGCTGTTCATGTGATTGTGACCTTATTTATGCTTCAATAAAATATTTCTTATACAAAAATTTCTTTCACCACAGAAAAAGGAACATAGCATCTGATCTCTACATGTTTGGATGCAAGGCATTAGTATGTCAAGGGCAACTCCATCATAAACATCCTTCATTATTACTCCTAAAGTAATCCACCAGAGTTTACAATTTCATCTGTTATTGGGCATTAAGGTGTTGCTGTCATCCCTGAATTGGACGTAAGAAATCACACTGTGGAATTGAACTCGGGTTTGATGGGGCAATTTGGGAAGTTTAGAAGCTAACAATTCAATCATACCAACTATTTCAATATCACCAATAACAGCAGAGGGATTTTCTAATATTAAATCCAAAACATAAGCTTTGGTCACACTGCAGACCAAAAACCACGGTACCCTCCGCAGAACCAAAAAGCATGATGTTGAGCATAAGCGATGTCATATCTCAATTTCTGGAACAACTTGAGCATCTAATTATGAACTTTATAGCCGTTCACTTCCTTCACTTTTTTAAAGAACTTCCTCCATGTGCCCCCAAAATTCTGTTAAGGTAAAGGAAAACCTACCCAAGATTGAGAAGCGAAACAAAAGGGGCCAATTTGTGTCACATCAAAATTGAAACCATCAAACAGGTATCACATCCCATATATCCTTGGGGACTACATTCCTTACATGGCTAGCAAAACTCCAACTTCACACGCACCACATTCAGATAGTTTTTTAAGTATAATTAAAAAATGAAAACGACTGAATACTACATACACTCCCACATTCACCTGATCTATCAAGTATTATAATCACGCAAGAACCACATAAAATACATAGCTTAGTCTTCACACACAAAATTAGTAAACTAGAAAAGCAGGTCCACACAAATGAACTATATCCAGAAATTATCACTAGATTTAACACATGACCAAACAGCCCTCCATCTTTGACTAATCAAACCGAACAAACAACAAACCCATCAACATCAGAATTCATTTAGACCAACCCAACTCAAACAGCACAACAAAGCTTCCAACGGCAAGACCCGAATCCAAAAACACATATCATTACAAAATTAAACTAAAAAAGCACGAATTCACCCAGGGAATCCAAAAGGATGTTTAAAAAAATAAAAAAGGTGGAAAATTGAAGTACCCCATGAGATTAACACGAAGGTGGATGCTCAACTCGACGAAGAGCTCATACATCTGACCAATATCTGCGGCATTACCATGCGAATAAAGAATGGTGGATTTGGCCATGGGGTGTCGAACGTACATGGCCACGATCTCAGTTCCACGGCGATTTGGGAACTTGAGAACTTCAACGTTTTCACGGTGTGGAAATAAGTCCATGAGTAACAGCCCCGTTGCTTCTTCCTTCACGAGCTTGTAGGATGGTGGGTTGGGAGGGAAGAAGGCTAACTTTGCTGCCATTGATGACGTCACTCCACCCATCTTCTTGTGGACCGAGTTACTGAGCTGGTTCTGCACCGAGTTATTAGTTCTTCATATTAGTGAACCTTTTTGGAGAAGTGAATGAGAAGAAGGATGATTAATGGGTGTGAACTGAACCTGACCTGAGTCACTTACTGGGTTTTTATTTTTAAATTTTTGGTAATTAGTTTTGGATTTGTTTGAGCGTTGAGGGGGGCAAAATAATAGTTCTTTTTATATTTTCTTTTCTTTCTTATTATTCTCATTCCTATCTTTCTATTAATTAGTTGTCTCTTCCACAGTTCCACGTGTTGTCCTTTAGGCCTGATGTTCTTCTCCTTACCTTGTGGTCTTTGTTTTTCCTCTCTCCAACATCATCCCTCAACTCTGTAGTATCAAATACAATAATTAATTCTTTTTTAATAAAAAATATTAATGATGATATATTATTTCAAATAAATATGTGTATATTTAAGAAGATAAACAGATAAATAAAGGACAGAAATAATTATGTATAATTAATTATAAATTATTATAGTATAAGTATACTCTCTCTTCTTTGGAAATAATGTTTTTAGTAATAATCATACAAAAACAGAATAATTCCTATTGAGTAAATGTATTAAATGTTTTAAAATTTGTGTGCACTAGGTTTATATTAATTAATTATAAAAATATTAGCATAATTTGTCAAAAAAGTTACAACATTACTCAAGAAAATAATAATGAAACTCCCTCTTTAACAAGTTATTTTACTTAAATAAGAAGGAAGTGGTAAATAGAAGTTAAACTCTTACTATGTTAATTATGTTTATTTAATATCTAGTTTAAAAATAACTATAAAGAAAAGAATGATACATTGATAAAGTGCAACATGAATAATAATTTGCATGGGGTGTTTGAATGATCGAAAATAAAAATGGTAATTATATGTGTGGGTGGAGACCAGTGAAGCAGGGGAAAGAGGGTGGAGTAAAAAAACAAAAAAGTAGAGAGTATCAATTAGTTAAATGATTTGGTGGAGCAGCAACAGGGTGTCCCATGTTGATGTCAAACTCAGGCCTGTTTCTCTATGACCATCACCATGATTTCTCTCCTAAGGAAGGATAACCCCTTTCGGCATCGTGTTTTTTGGACCAATGGGACCTCACATTCACACGCCCACAATAGGAATGTCCTGTTTAAAGCAACACTCCTCTCTCTCAATGTCATGTTACTTGCCCATTAATTCTTCATCATAGAACTTTCTCTCTTTTTATTTAATTAAATTAAGAAGAATCTTTGTTCGGGAATTTTTGAACAAGAACCTCGTTTAGGGTAATCAAGCTCCATCAACGGCTCCAATTGTCTTCATCTTCAGTATCCTAAGCCTCAAGGTTCGCCACCTGGGACCCATGTTGCTGGAGAACAACATTTTCTGTTCCATTATGCCATGTTTTTTACGCTGTCAAACCAATAACAATTCAAGTGTACAACCTAGCAGAGTACTATGACAAACCAATACAATTAAAATAAATTCAAGTCTCGTATACCAACACAGAATTAAATAAAGTCAGTGAAATCACTGCACATAGCTTTACCTAACTACAAGTTTTAAACTTTTGAGACACATAATTTGGTAATTTTATGTAAGAAAAAGCTCACCAACGTTGCAAACATATGCGTTTAGTTTAACGTTTTAATGGAAATGAGTCATAATTAAGGCTACGCAATAAAGAAACAGCGAATAGATATAGAGCAATGACAAAGGCTACTACCAGTTGCGTTGATCGACGTAAGATAAGGAATGTGAGAGACTTTTTGCATTTGCCAATGAATGAGGCTTTGCGTGACATGTGTGTGCATTCATGTTTATCACAGGAAAGCAGATGCAGATGCAGACCCAAAGAAATATCTGTTGCCTTAATCTTATCTTAATTCTTTTATAATTATAAATTAACAGTTTTAATGTTTTTCTACGTTTTATTTTATAATTTTTAAGTATATATTATTAAAATATTCTCATTTTGTAGGGTACAGAGAGAATAAACATACATATAATTTAATAATTAAAGTATAAATAAATATATTTTGTCTAAGAATATCTCAACAGCTATTTTACAGTGAAAATCATCCCTCTCACTTGGCTAATGACTTGCTGTGACTATGACGAACACATGGGTCCATCTTTATATTTTTGGGTCGAAATGGGGGCGACTCTTGAAGTAGTCTATTTAACTTACAGTGAAAAAGAAACCATTTTCCGACCCAAAAATAGCTATGTCCTGTCTCATGTGAAACCCATCAAGAAGAAACACAGAAACTAACTGCTCCTTTGCCCCACAACTTTGGTTTTCTGGCCATGGGCTTCTCTTTTTTCAAGTTTTAAGACTACATATGTACTTGGTTCTATGGACCTCAAAATGAAAAGGAAAAGAGGTTTAAATATCTACAACCCTACCCCTAAATTTTAGGGGTTGATTAATTTTAAAATTATTATTTTTTAACTAACATAAAACCACCACCTATTTTTTTTTTATTTTTTGTATAAATCTTCTAAAAATAAATTAAAAATAATGTGACATTTTTATAATTAAAAATACAAATCAAAATTATATTTTAAAATCACAATATCCCTTAAATCTGATGGGTTTACGCCATACTGTAATACACATATATTAAATTGATATATTTACTAGAAAGTTTTATGTTTTTATTATTCTATGAAATTGTGATAAGTAACTGTCAACATTGTAATGACAAAAATTATTAGTTAGATTAAAATAATTAATGTTTAACAAAGTTAAAAATTAAAAAGTTTATTTTAAATTTTAATAAATGATTTATTTGACATTTATAATTTTGGAAACTAATTTATTTATTTTTATTAGGAGAGGAGATGTGAGAAATTATTTTTTAAAGTAAATTTTTGTTTTTGTTTTTTGAAGTCCAAAGTGCACCAAATTTTAAATAACAGTAAGTGCCTGAGAAAAATAAAATTAAAATGATCAAAAGTGAGCAAAACATGATTGAATTGGTTCATTCAATAGATGACAAAACCAATGAGAAAGAAAAACCTTGCTCAGATGTATATATTGATCAACATTAAAAAAAAACAATAATAATAGCGAAGACAATAGATTGATTAACTATGTCTACAAGGCTATCACCATTTATTCATTTAATGACAAGGAAAAGATAAACATAAGAAAGAGTCATTTATTCATCGTGTTGTTTCTATATATCTATAGTGTAGACAAAGACGAGGGTGGTGGAGTGTGTTGTTTCTTTCGGATGGTAGCACAAGAGCGACCAGACATAAGTCTACGAAAATTGTAGGTTCTGAAGATGTGTTTGATGTTACGCTCAACCTTTTTTTCATTGCCACCGAAGATGTTACAAACGGCATTTAAGTAATCGAAAGGTAATTTCCCTGTTAAGCGCAAATAGAGGGAAATGGAACGAAACACGTCCCTGCAAGAAACGCGATTCAGATCGAAGGGTGGAGGAGATCCTGAATCCGCAGGTGGCGGAGGCGGTGGCGGTGGCGGTGGATTCAGTCGTAGCCTGAGACAGTACTCTATGTTGCTGGCTGGGGCAGGGACACATGATGACGTCATCATGGACAACATTAACATCAAAGCAACTATCGCAAGGGACGACATTGTGTGAGAGAAGACAACGTTGCTAACATGTGCTCTTGGGATTTCCAACAGGTGCCTTTTTTATTGGACTCAGATCCGTAACTTCTCTTATTTCCATTATAGTTATTGATTCATTGCACGTTTCTCGATTTTCTTACGTTTCTCGAATTGCACCTTGTTGATTAGTTTATCTTGAATTGCAAAGTCCATGGAAGTCTTGTTTGAAGAACTATTTAGGTGGCATAGACTGTGTATTAAATGAAACTTATCTCAATTGTATTTATTTTTCTTTATGGTTTATGAATAAATGAAATCAGGAAGTTGAATTTATAGAACTGAATATGTATTATCATTATATTAAACAGAATATTTTTTACAATTGTCAAAATTGTCAGAACATAATTCAATGTTGCAAAATTTAGTAGCCTTTACCAACTGCCGAAAAATAACAAAAAGCAGATAAAACCACCACTAAACATTAAAAAAATATTGCCGTTATTTAATAATTTTTTTTAAGATTTTGTTAATTTCAATCATTAAACTTAAGTTTAAGCATCTAAAAATATAAAATTTTTATAAAAAAAAATACCGTTATTACATTAAAATTATAAAAATATAATAAATACTTTTTTTTTCTCTTAAAATTTTACTATTATTAATTGCTTATTTTCAATTATAAAGGTTGAAATTAACAAAATCTTTTTTTTAATAGTGTATAAATTGTTTGCAATAAAAATTAAGAATTTTATTTTATTTTATTATTTTATATTTAAATTATTTTATATTATTTATTTCTAATTTATCGTTCTATGTGTCTTATTTCTTATTATATATAAATGCCTTGACTTTTTATTATGAATTTTTTAAAAGTATAAACTTAATTTTTTTTTTAATAAGTCAAGTTATAACCTTTAAAATCTTAATCTATTTTCATTTTTAATCAATTTTTTTGAGTATGTTAGAAAAATAATATTCTTAAAAACTTAAAATAAGCATCTTAATTAATAAAAAAAATTGATTTTACTTTTTTATTTATACTAATCATAAATTAGTGATGAATATAAAAATATTTTCATTTTTGTTATTAGTGATAAATTATTTGTTACTAGGATATCAATCAAAATCAAGGTCAATAAAATTTATAGTGTAAGCTTGCCTTGCACTCATCAAGTTTATTTAAGTTTCGAGCTAAAAAATAGTGGTTTGGTCCGCTGGATTACTACGGTGTGGGCTAGTCATTTGGGTCTATTTAATTTTTTTTATTTCAGTATTATTTAGGTCAATTTTCACATTTTTAAAACAAATTTTGTAAAAAAAGTAATGAAATGAAAAATTTTGCATGTATTGGAATTTGAAAATATATTTCTAATTAGTTCAAGTAAAAAAAATCATATAAATACTGTATTATACATATGATTTCATAAGTTTATAAATTTATAACTTCTTATAAATACTTGATTATACTTATATATTTCACAAGTTTATAAATTTACAACTTCATATAAATATTGACCAATAAATAATTATTTAGGCTAAATTTATTAAAACAACTTATAAGTTGTTCAAATAATATGTCCATTGTCTAGAATTGAATATATGATGATCTTGACATTGATCAAAGAAGAAAAATAATTTTAAAAAAAATCAAAATAAGCTTGCTCCCTTGGGCATCAATAATATGAACCAATATAGAATGTCCATTGTGAAATGTGTGATGAGCTTAGAGTCAACAACTAATAATCGAACCTTGTAAAAGAATACATAACCCTTTGAGGATAAAATTGCTAACAAGTTAACATTTATTCAAAGAAAAATTTGATAAAATCTTTAAAAAAATGAACTAATTTTTCATATGTCTTATCTTATGTGGGAACTGCAAGACATTTTCTAAATTCTTTACCAATTGTGTAAGGCTACAATAGTAATAAATAAATTGATAAAATTAGTAACATAAATATTATAAAAGAAATAACACAATAACTTAACCCATATTAAAATTATAAAGTGTTCACAAACAAGCCATCATTTAAGCATTCAAACCATCAATTTCATTACAATAATTAAACTATCTTCCTAACTCTCATGCACTATTAACATATAATCAATTTCATTAAAATTCCTAGAAAGTAGTTCTAAACTCTCTACAAAGAAATGAGATAAAAATAAAATAAAAATAAAAACCTTGCTTGAGCTACCAATACAAGCACATAAAATGTCATTATACCACCTAATAGCCACCTAGAATAGCCTTCGTGGTAGATATGTACATATGACATATCAAAATAAATAATAATTAAAAATATAAAAATCATTAATTTTAATAGTTTATAAAATATAGTAAGGTAGCAAGTGACGATGTCAAGACCAAAAAGTTGAGTAGTCTAACATATATTATCAAATAGAATATCAGTCCACAATTGCATCTATAATATAGTTAAAATTAAATTTGCATATACCAGTAATGTATTAAAATAAAAAATTAAATTTAAAGGAAACTCATTAATCATTATTTGTAGAGTTGGGCATCAAACAAGTTTGGGTGAGTTGGGAATTCAAAATTCAAAATTGAAGGAATCAAATTGATAAAAATTTATGATCGCTTCTATCTGAATCTTCTCTCAGATTTAGTAGGTAATGGATCCAATTAGTTGCTAGTTTAGCTGGTGGATTCAAACGGGTTCTGCAATTGATGAATATCATCAAGAGAAAGTTGGGCCACTGATGGACAAATTTCCTAAAGGCAATGGTGATGGTGGTGAGAGTGGGAAAAAGTTGAGAATAAAAGCAGTGATTGTTGCTCTTTATTGGGAGCTTGGAATGCAAATAGTGAGAGAGTTTGAGAAGGTGCTAGGAATGGATAACAAGAAAGTAGTTCAGCAACTTGTGGGAGGTGCAAATCGATCCATTACCGATCTGAATTAATCTTAAACTCATTTTATATTTATCGGATTCATCGATTTCGGTCGATTAGAATTTTTTTGCCCACCCCTAATTATTTGGTATTCTAATATGTCATGTATAACATCCTTATTTGTCTGCACACAATACCAAGTGTGGAGTATAAAACTTTCCTTTAATTTACTTGTACTTATAATAACTTAAATGACAAAACAATAGAAAATAAACAAACATAAGTAGAAAGTCGAAATAACATTAATGTACATTGTTATCAATAATTTGCAAGAGGTTAATATTAACAAAATGTAACTTTAAAATATATTAGGACTCATATACAATATTTATAAAATATAAAAAAATATTGACAAGTCCTAATGAGTAGTCTATCTATTAAAAGACCAAAGATGATACTAGTCATCATCCCCAAACTATCCCTCTATCTCTGTTATTTCTTCTAGGGATAAGTATTCGTCTTCACCAAAGTCACCTGCATTAGCTACCAATTCAGGGCCTGTGATCTACTCAGCGATACAATGGCTTGGTCTCCCATGTTAATCGTGACTCAGAAAAATAGAAACATAATTTCATTCATTTGGTGGCCTAGTCAAACCTTTGTATATAACTACACATATAGTATGGTGGATTCTACCACTGCTAGGGTAATATAAGGGTACATCATATCCTATAGTCATCTCTAAGGTAAATATAAAACTAGAACTATCATTACTACGTACAATAAAACTACAATAGTATAACTGCTGTCACTCCCTAGCTACATGATCTATTCTACTGGTGATAAGTAACTCAAACAAACTAACAAGTCCCTGTGGGTCTGTCATCTTTATTCCCTAAAAAGTTATGTAAGGATGAACCTCTCTTCTCATTATCAACATGAAATCACATTTAAGTCAAAATAATACAAGTAAGGATAACACATTAATCAATCACACAATACAATCATATCCATATTTATACAAAACTATCAACTATTCAATTTATCATACTTTCTTTCTACTAATTCTTGAAATTCTAATTTCATGCTTTCAGTGACCTTGGGATCCCTTGAAGTCTTACTTAGCATAGATAGTTGTTGGATAGCCACAATTATACAGATACAAAGTGTGCCAACTCGACTCCTTTTAACAAAAGTATGATCAAGAGTTTAAGTCAAAAAATAAGTGTGAGGCCTATGGTACTCTTACTCTCAGTTGTTATGCGCAATTTAAGAAGAGTATCCACCACCATCATTTATCTAAGATTTCCCAAATCGCCTCTATCTTACATACTTTCACTATATCTTTAAACTATTCATACTTATCCTTATCATTTTTCTTTTTTATTCCATTTCTCTTTTCATGTTTCTCATCTCATTTCCATGTTTTTCATTTTAGCTTTACTCCTCTCATTAGTCATTATAGCCTGAACTTATTATCTTCATACTAACATATTATTCATTTTTTTCCCTAATTTGTTTAAGTTCATCTCTTAAATACATTTATTTCCAATACACACACCATTTCAATTCATCAAGGACAAGAAAACTCATGTTATCAACAAGATCATTTAGACATATAATCATAAACAAGAAAACATAACCACATCCATACGAGTACAAAAAATCATGTTTTCAATAACGAAATAGAGCCCTCTTTACCTCAGTAAACAAGTTTAGTGAAAAAAGTGGTCCAACAAGCTAAGATCTTCCTATACATTACAAAGAAGAGTACTCTTTGAGAAGAGAACAAACTGAGAAAATAGAGGTAAGAACGAAGAGTTAAGCTTTGAGATACTCACCAATGATTCCGCAAATTTGAAGTTTAAGCTCGGTTTCATAATAACTTTAAAGTTTTAGAGGCCTTTCTCTAAAGGAGGGAAGAGAGAGTTCAGAGCAAAAATTAGGAAATGTTTCTTAGATTGTAATAAAAGTCTCAGTTATGGAATTCCTTAAATACCCCTGAATTATCACGTGTGCTCGCTTAAGCGAGCAGATTCTCGCTTGAGTGATGATATTTTCGTTTGGACGAAATATGCAGACAGTGGTCTCCTTAACTATTTTATGATATTCTCGCTTGAGTAAGATCTCTACTTGCCTGAGCGAGATCACTCTTGCCTAGACGAGATGATAGTTGGACTGAGTTTATCCCATTCTCACTTAAATGAGAATCATATCGCTTGAACAAGAATACCTTGAAATCTTGTGGTTCTGAGAGCTCAGCCTCACTTGAGCTAGACTTGTCTCGTCTGGGCGAAATATGCAGACAGTGGTCTCCTTAACTATTTTATGATATTCTCGCTTGAGTAAGCTCCTCGTCTGAGCGAGATTATGTCTAAAGAGTTGTATGTTTTTCCTGTGAGTTCTCGCCTAAGCAACTCATCTCACCTGGGCAAGATCTCTGCTTGCCTGAGCGAGATCACTCTCGCCTAGACGAGATGATAGTTGGACTGAGTTTATCCCATTCTCACTTAAATGAGAATCATATCGCTTGAGCAAGAATATCTTGAAATCTTGTGGTTCTGAGAGCTCAGCCTCACTTGAGCTAGACTTGTCTCGTTTGAGCGAGATCTCCTGCACTAGACTTCTATTAAAACACTCCTAAATCATTCACAATCACATTCTAACACTATCTAATATCAAACAATTCATCAATTGACAAATAAATGATAAAGAGGGTGTTACATCATGTATGTGAATATCCAACAAAATTAAACCTCTTATACAATAAATTTAGAAATACAGAATGTCCAATTGCATTAAATGGGAAAATTAAATGTAGAAAAAAATATCAATTGGATATTTTAGTCAAACTTGCAAATCTAGATCAATCAACATTAAATGACTCGTCTCAAATTTCTTGATTTTATTGCAAGAAAAAAAATTAAAAACATAAAACTATACAAAATGAATAAAAAAAAAAAAAGAAATAACAATTTGTCATGACTCTCCAAATGGATGTTGCCCAACTAAATGGGGCTCCTCCTCCTCCTCCTCCTCATCATCAAAATTCTCATTACTTTGCTCATCACTTCTATATTCTCCTTCAAAGTTGTTGTCATTACTTTTGATGTTGTTTTGTTCTCATTCTATATTTATGTCTAGTATGGTGATTGCATATGCTTCTTGAACATCATTATTTTTTTAAAACAACATACAACTTAATGGTACAATTTAGGAGATGACGTATTTGAAATATTTGTTGAATATCATTGTCGTTAGTTATTAGAATTGTATGATATTTAAAACTGTCAAATATCGAAATTGAACACCAATACACATTTTTCACCGTGTTTAGAAACTAGACTTTAATACATTAACAAAACTAATACTTTAAATCTCCAAATTATACATTATATGGAATATACATACTTATTTGTTTCTTACATGTAAATGTCACACTTTCACTCGTATTTGTTACAACCTCACTGTTAAAGTATACTAGAATTTTCACCCTTATCTTTTTTAAGAAGCACAAATGACCAAAACTTATGGACTAGCAAATGCTTCAAAAACTTTCATAAGCCACTTCCTATCAATAAAGATTGTAGTTTTTATAATTTCAAAAATTAAAAATTGCCTATAATGATTTTTTTTAAAAATAATAATTTACCAATAAGTAAGATATTTTTAATAATTTATTAGGGTCAAAAGTGATCATTAACGAATTTTGACCATTAGAAAAACTTTTTTTTTTCAAAAGTTTGCCTATCACATTTTTTGGATTGTTTTTTTTACTTTTTTTTTTTTCAAATCTCGCTATTAACAATTTTTAGTAGTAAAAAACTATTAATTTATGCATTTAAAATTATTAATTATTTTTAATCACAACTAATTACCTAACAATTAAAATTATTAGTTTTTTTTTATAAAAAAACTTATTTAAATAAATTTGTCAAAAAAGCAATATTTTAGTAAATTTAAAACAAAACAAAAAAAAACCATAATAAAAAAATGCCACTGATCTAAGGATTAAATAATATTAATCTATAAAATTAAAATTAAAAAAATTAACAAACATTACACCAATGCGTGACATAATACTAGAAGAGTTGAAACTAAAATATACTCTTTCAAGAGGAGGCCGATGAATTGTTTTTTATAAAAATAGACTAAAGAAACAGCTACTCACACGTCTTTCTCGTCCGTGTTAACTGAATATCTCAAACCAAAGAACACCCATCGTGTTTGGCCATGTTTTTATTTCCCAGAACAAACAAATTATTCCTATGTTCATATCTTTCCTCGTTGCACGACCACTCCCAACACACAAACTCATGTGTCCTTTTCCTCTCTTTCCCATTTACACGTAGAATCTAACTAATAAGGAAAATTGTACGAAGTGCAACGTAAGATTATCATTACTGGGATTTATTACATGCCATGTAATGCTTCTTTCCCAAAATATTTGGCCACTAACCGTTGTTTCTTACATTTGTGTTCACAACGTTAGAAATATTATATTTTTATTAAAATAAATTATGATACATATTATTTATAACATTTATAAGTTATTTATATTTTCTATGATTTTAATATAAGTAATTTAATTTTAGTAAATTTTTTACACTATTAATAAAAAAATACAAATTTAATAAGTAAAAATTAAATTTAGACCCATTAAAAATAATTAGAACTCTAATATGTTTAAAATATAATAGTCATGGTTCCAATATCTCATTCAAATAAAATTCACACTTTATTATGTTTATTTCATCAGGCTCTGTAAATCTAAATATTCTTCAAACCTTCTTTCTCTCTTGACAATTTGACGTGATATATATATATATATTTGTAATATAGAATTCTAAGAGGATTAAAAAAAATTCCTACACACAATCTATATCGTCCGTATCCAAGAGTTTGTCACTCGTGTTTTTTTCCCTTCATCATTCAGGGTCTTGCCAGATTTGTTTGAGTTATTACTCAAATGACTCGTGATTCAATGTAAAATTTATCACAGGCTCACCTATATTAAACGAGAAAAACATTTGCGCTAGCTTATAGACTATGATTGTGTTGACTTAGCATATAGATTGTAGAAAAATGGCAGCAACACACCTTGACTGTTGTGCAGAAACTATTTTACTTGCAATGCTGTCTATTGCAGAGCCAGAGTTTCTTAGTCACGTAGAAGCTACTCAATGGAGAATATTCTTATGCTTATCTATCTTTAACAGTAACAACAATCGAATGAAAAGGGTAACAGCGTAAAAGTATTTTATTTTTCATTGTCAGCACATAAACATAGACAAACTGGTAGTGACAGACACGAGTCATCGCAAAGCTGAATTTGTCTACCCATCTTTGTTTTTCTTTTAAAAATTCAGCAATCTGTGATGAAGAAAACATTACATCGGTTCATTATTTACCTTATGAACCAACTTGTATGATCTGACTATAATTGATATTCTTAAACTAGCACACTTAACATTGTACACATTATATAACATACTGACTCAGTGGCTGATCTGTGACAGCATGCACCTAACATCCTTACTATTAGGCCTCTCCTTAGGATCATCCATGGTGCAAAAGCAAGCAATTTTTAAAACCAGAAGCATTTGATCCTCATATCCATTCCCCAAAAGTTTTGAATCAATAGCCTCTTTGGGATTCTCCGAAGTCATGACCTTCCTCATCCACTTCACCAAGCTCATCTCATCAGTGTGCTGAAAGAACTCATCAGAAGGAAGCTTTCCAATAACCAACACACCAAGTATAACCCCAAAGCTATATATATCACACTTATCAGTGAACTTGAGAATCTGATGATACTCTGGAGCGATATAACCCACAGTTCCAGCGACATTGGAAGTTGTGATGTGAGTCTTAGCATCGGGCATGGCTTTGGCGAGTCCGAAATCTGCAATTCGAGCCTCCATGTCATCATCAAGAAGAATATTGGCAGGCTTGAGATCCCTATGAATTATGCGTGGACTGTGACTCGTGTGAAGGTACTCAAGTCCTGCAGCAACACCAAGAGCAATCTTGTGCCTTGATATCCAATCCAATTCACTCTCACCAGTTTCAACCTTACTCAACGTATCCTGCAAGCTCCCATTCTTCATGAACTCATACACAAGGTAGTGGCAATCGGGTCTAGAAACGTGTGCTAAAAGAGGAAGAAGATTTCTGTGTCTAATTTGACCCACAGTGTTGATCTCAGCCCGAATTTGCCTCATTTTCTTGTGCAGAAGCTTGCTATCTTCTTCTGCCAATTCAGCAGCATCTTTTGGAGGCTGAACAATCTTCTTTATAGCAATCCATTTACCATTGCTTCCTGGTAACTCGGCTTTGTAAACCTCTCCAGACCCTCCTCTTCCAATGATTTCCAACGAACCCAAACCCTCTTCTCTCTCCAAGAAAGCCAAATCCTCTGCTTTTCTAATCAAAGGACTATAAATAGCAGGTCCTCCACTCTTCCCTCTGCCCTTTATCAAAGCCAAAGCTAGCTTAAACAACAAGGAAAATATGAAACCTGAAATGGTTCCAGCCACTGCCCCAGCCAAAAAACCCAGAATCCACCCTACCAGTTTTCTCTTATTCGACTTGTGATGGTGGTGAGTTGAAGAAGAAGGAGAAGGAGCTGATGCAGAAGTATGAGAACCTTTGGTGTTATTCTTGTGCGAGGATTTTGGAGAAGGTGCGGGAGCGTTGTTAATGTTGTCATTGGTTGAAGGGGTTTCGGCTAAGATGTAACGTTTCGGGAGAGAGTTATCTAATGGTGGGTGAGGGAAACGTTTGTTGAGAGAGAGTGAGCCTTCGAGGAAACGGTTACCGGAGAAGTTCAAGTGTTTGAGGTTGCGGAATGAGAGAACGGAGTTTGGGACTCTTCCTGTGAAGAGGTTGTCGGCGATGGAGAGGGTTTCGAGGTTTGGGAAGTGTTTGAGGAAGTTAAGGTTGCCGGAGAGTTTGTTGGAGGAGACGTCGAGCACGCGCAGGCGCGTGAGCGAGGAGAGTTCCGAAGGGACTTCGCCGGAGAAGAGGTTGTTACCGAGGTCGAGGATTTCGAGTTTTCTGCAGTCAACGATTTGGGGTGGGATTCGGTCAACGAGTTTGTTGTTGGGGAGAGAGAGTTCTTTTAGCTCTGTGAGGCGTCCAATGGTAGGGGACAAGACACCATTGAGGTGCTTGGATTTGAACACGAGTCTTGTGATTCGGAGCACGTAGGTTTCCTTGTTGGAGAGTCTCCTTTCACAGAACACGCCCTCGGTGTCACAGGGATTTGCGGTGGTTGTTGCTCGGAGTTGACCGTTGACTCCGAGTTCGTTTTGTAGAGCCAAGAGAGCCTTGAGGTCTGAAGGGTGAAAATGGAGCTTAGCGTTAATGAAGAGAAAGAGGGAGAAGAATAAACAGAAGAAGAAGAGGTGGCTTTTCTTCACAACCATGGTTCCACTGTGGAATCTCTTTCTATTGCCAGAGCCACTTCCTCACCATACTCTCTCCCTCTTTTGTTTACTCTTATAGCGCCAAACCGTGTGGAAAATTGCCAGTACTTCGCATTAGGCCCCTTTCTTTGAATTTTCTCAGGTTTTTAATTTCCACTATTTATTTCTTTCTTTTTCTTTTTAATATTATTTACTCTTTCATCCACTGTCATTTTCATTTTAATTTCTGGGATAAACATAGTATTCTACATTAATCATTCCGTTCCCTGCCCCGTTGCACAATCATTAATGATTATGCTTGATAAATTAATCGTTAATTTATAACCATTTTAACGAATCCAAACACGCTGTAAACCGCAAACTCAACTCACTTATCTAATGCCATGACAAAATTCCATTTAAATTAACAAGGTTTTATAATTTACAAAACCAAAATTCTCTTTCTTCTGTTTGTTTTTTCTTTTTCTTTTTAATACATTTTGCTAATTTAGGAATGCGTCCTTATTGCATGTGTTCCTTTTCACTATGGGATATAATAAAATTTTGAGGTTTTTTATTCTCAATAACTTACATCTAACGTCGAAAAAATATAAATTAAATACAGAATTGAATATAAAAATGAACCATTTTATAATTGAATAATTTTTTTAAAATATGTAATTTTGCAGCGAAGGAATTTTGTAAAAAGACATTGCTTTTCAACGTTAAGACGAAACAAGCACTGTGAAGAGGATGAATAATTGAATACGACCTCGTTTCCACTAAACACGGCAAGGGCCCTCCAAATGCGTGTGGTGAAATAGCAATAATCTAATATGGTTATCAGTCTTTCAATTTAATCATTCTTAATTAAGAATTTGACTCTCTCATCAATTTAAACATATACAAATTGCATCTTTTTAATATCCACTTTCCATGTTACGGTTTAAAATGGAAAGGTAACATTGAGCACTAAAAATCACAAAATTGAAGCTGAAATTGGCATGGGTGTTATTGGCCCTTTTGTTCTGCGTGTAATGTGTAAAGAATGCACATAACATAACTAGAGGGATGATGAGGAGCATAAAAGGTTATGCATGGGCTATTAAATTAAATAAACACTGTTACTATGAATGGTTATTAAAGGTAGTTAGTTACATGGAAAGTTCAAGTTAAAGCAAGCCCCTGTTGTAAGTTATCAAAGTCAATGGTTATTTGATGGGTCAAGTCAACCCATGAAGTCAACAAGTCGTTGCTATGGTGGGGTTGCCCTGCTTTTTCCTTTTCTTTTGTTCATTCAATTCATGACTATGCTGTCTATAAAGTCGTTTTATTTTTTCTTGTGGGCGTGTTTTATGTTCTAATAGCCGTGTCAATTAAGGCATCAAGAAAATTGGAGCCTTCCACCAAAAATATAAATAAAGAAAATTAATATTTTTATTATTATTGTTTTAGTTTGTAAAATTACAAGGATTTAGTGATAAGAGTTATGGGCACACTAACTTGTTTAATTTTACTGTGAATTCTGTAAGTTATTTCTTCAATAATTAAAACAAATCACCACTTATGTTTAATTATTACATGGTTAATTTATAATTTTTAGTTATATTTTTATTCAAAATTTTATATCGTTCATCATAATAATATTTTTAATTAAGTAAAAATTTATATTTTTATATTTAATACACAGTAGATATTAAATTTGAATATTTACACATTTTAATATTTTTTTTATAAAATAAAAAACTAACCGCACACACAAATTTGTAAACGTTGATAGCCTCTTTTTAATTAATAAAACCATTAACTAAAGCAAATTAAAAAGCCAATAAAAACAATAAGGAACAAAATAAAATGGAGAGAAAAAATATTTTTTACTTTATAAGTTTGCTTATTTTTAATAGTTTTATTTATACTTTATAAGACTTACTCTGTTTAAATGCATTTCCAAATGCTCTACGGGACAATAATTTAAATATGGTAACAAGTTAATAGAATACATAAAATATTATATTTTTTACAAAAATACATAAATATGGTGTTCTAAAAAACGTCATTGGCGATTTTTTCATGAAACAAAAAAAAAACATGTAAATTGCAAACTTGAATAACCTCAGGCTGAACTCTCAGGCGCCTAAAAACTCACCACCGGCGACCTTTGAACGCCATTAATGATGTCTAAATGACCTGCAACACTTCTGCAACAACCTGAACACCATTAATGAAGTCTGAATGCTCTGAAAAATCACTAATGGCGATTTTTGACCCTGTAAAATTTGTTTCACTTGCAATTGTAGATGTTCACGCTTGCCTGGCATCTCTCAGATCTGAAAAATCGCCAATGACGACTTTTGCATCAGGAATCTCTGAAAAATCACTATTCTGCCCGTTTTTGTAGATCTTCACGCTGGTCAAGCATCTCTCAGATCTAAAAACCGCTAATGGCAATTTTTGCTTCAAGAATCTCTGCAAAAATGACTATTGTCTGGAAGCATGTGTAATGGTGGAGTCAAAAATCGCCAGTGGTGAGTTTTTATGCTATAAATGGCACTCTAGTTGAGCGAAAACCATGTGTGAAGAAGAAAGGCAAAGTGAAACTGTGTGAGGGTTCTGAGAGGGTTGTGAAGAAGGATATCAGAGAAGAAAAAGGAAGTGTGATTTGTGAGGTTGAAGAAAGGTGAAGAATAATTTTAAGAAAAATATTGAGTGTAATTTTTTTTAATTTATTTTTTAAGATGGTTAGAGATTTTACTTTAGATTCAAGGATGCATATTTTAGAGAAAATCTGCAATTTAAATATGAGTTTAATATTTTTGTTAATTTTTAAATTTAATTTTGAATTTAGATTTGATTACAATTTTGGTAAATATATTTATAATTTTGAGTAATTGGGAATAAAATCTGCATTTATTTATATAGTTAAGTTAAAATTGTGAAATAATTATAATTAATTATTTTATATGTCTTAACATAATTATTAAATTATATTATTTTTGGAAAAATGACGTAACAATTATTTATTAGTATAAATAGTTAATTAATATAAACTTTGAAATATACATTTATGGTAATATAATAAATTGTTATTATTTTGATAAATTTGGAAACAAATTATATTGAGTAATAATTGAAATTATTTAATATAAAAAATTAACAAAAAATAGAGTCTAAAAATGGATAGTTAATAAAAGCATATTTATTTTACACATACCACAAATAAATTAAATTAATTTTGTAATTAGTGTTTTTGACATTTATTAACATATTCTAAAAATATTATAAATTAGTTAAAAAAATGTAATTTATTTGATTTTGTATAATTAGTTAGTAAATATAATAATTTATAACATATTTATTGTAATGCAAAAATTTATGTTATATTTATAATTATTTCTAGTCAATTTAAAACAAGTTTTTCATATATTATTAATTGAATGTTTAATATAAATAACAAATAAAAAAAAGTACGGCAAGTTAGATAAAATTCTATTTCTAACTTTCTATTTGTATAAATTTTATGATAATGAAATTGTTTATGTTATATTTCTAGTTGTGTTATTATTATTATTATTATTATTATTATTATTATTATTATTATTATTATTATTTTATTGTTGGACTGGAATTTTATTATTATTTAGCTATAATTGGTTAGTAAATTTAATAAATTATATTTTTTTTATATTTTTTGTTTATAAATTTGACATAATAATTTTGTGTGGACCAATATAAATTTTTTATGACAGGAGATGAGACAATTACGTTCTTGCCACTTATCCATAATGCCACCTAGAGAAGAAATAAATGACATATTACGCAATGCTGGGTTTGATCAAGTTTGTAAAATTTGTCATATGCAAATAAACGGTCCTTTGATTAATGCACTTGTCGAACGTTGGAGGAGGCCTGAAACGCACACATTTCATTTACTTTGCAGAGAATGCATAATTACATTAGAAGATGTTTGTATGCTACTTGCACAAAACACTCGACAAAATATTTTAACATTGGGAATTAACTCATTAACACGATAGGAATCTACAACATCCAACTGAACAACGGAGCCTCGAACACAGTCACACATTGCTGCATACCATTGCGGCAAAGCTTCAAACGAGACTTTCCATTAACCATAAACTTTTTCAATTGCCTTTTGCTTTCCCATCCATGCTTTCCTATATGTTATTGTGTACCCATATCGAGACTGAATTTCACCAATAACGAGCTTTATCTTAAAGGAAGTGTCAGACTCAACCATTGGCTTTATACATTCTGCAATTGTGTCGGAATCCAATTTGGTGTGGTCTTGAGAAATTCTTCCTCCTGTACATGTGTGCAGACCATTGTACTTTCTAATCTCGCAAATAAACTCGTTCTTTCTAAAAGTAGCACGAACAAGCCATCCACAATCAATTCCATACCTCACACATTTACAATAAAATGTACTTGGTTCTTACTCAACCACTTTGTAGTCCACTCCATTTGCTATACTATAACACTTAATTGCTCGTATAACAGTTTTTCTATCAACAAATTGTTTTCCAACATACAAGTCTCCGTCTAAATCAAAATTACCTATCAAATGCAAACACAAGTATACTAAATTAAAAAATTATATTTTTATTCATCAACAAAATTGTTAAAAATAACACATACCTAAATTTGCATAATCTGAAAACTCAGAGGCATGCATAGCATTGAGATTTAATGAATGCATGAAAGGTGGCTCTCCAAATGGATGTTGTCCAATCACTGTGTTTGATAATTAGACCTCGTCATCACCATCATCATCTACATCTTCATCTTCACTCAGTTCACCATTTTCATATTCTCCTTCATATTCAGAGTCACCACTTTCATTGTTGACATTTATTCATTCTACCTCTCTATTTGGGACAGTACTTGCATATGCATCCTTATCTTCTTCTTCAATATTAATTGCAATTTCTTTGAAAACAACATATAAATCAATGGCAGGAGTTGGTGGATGACATTGGTGATGTATTTGAAACATCTGTACAACATCAGCATCATTTGTTATTGGAATTGTATAATATTGCGTGAAACCACCAAATATAGATATTGGACACCTATAAACAATACTTTCTACTGCTTTTGGAAACTCAAATTCAATATTTTGAGTAAGCCAATAACACAGTTCGCCAAATGACATATTATCTCTCATGTATACACATGTTGGCTTTTCACACCTAAATAACACACCTTCACGAGTGTTTGTAATAATCTCGCCATTAAAATATATAAACAGGAGTACACTCATTTTTTCCTCTATAATGATCTATCCCTCTCTCTATATCTAAAAATTCATATCTACTCACTTGCAACGTCAATGAAGAAAGAACTTGGTATTTATAGGCAAATATTTTAAAAATCGCCAATAGCAACTTTTAAAATTTTTAGATTAATTAATATTATTTAAAAGTTACCAATGGTAATTTTTTATTTTTTTATTCCCAAAAGTTGCCAATGGCAATTTTTTATATTTTTCCTACTTCCAAAAATCGCCAGTGGCAATTTTACATTTATATTTTTTAATTATAGTACTAAAAGTTGCCAATGATAATTTTTGCCATGAATAAATTATTACTATTTTTAAATCTCATCATTGGTGAGTTTTGATTGTGATTTGATATATAAGATAAAAAAATCGTCAATGACGACTTTTATGAAAACTCCATATTTACATAATATAGCAAAAATTCCTATATTTTTTGTATTTTAAAAATAAAAAATCATATAAAAATAAAGTAGCCAATGCTCTACGGCCCCTTCTTAATGAATAAAATCATCAATTAAAGTAAAGTAAATAATAAAAAAAAAGTAATGAAAAGAAAAAATATTTTATTTTTCACTTTTTAAGTTTGGTTAGATTTACTAACCTCATTTTTATTTATGTTGTTTTTTTAGAATTAGTTTGGATACTATTACAAATTTAGATTATTCAAAAATTTAAAACTATAAGACTTAATCCATTTAAATGCAATTCCAAATACTCTACTAAGACTCTTGCTCTTATAATTTATAAGGTACTTTTCATTGATTTTTTAAATATACTGTACTATATTATTAAAATATTTTTGAAAAATAAATTAATAAATTTTCTAAAGCTATTTTTAAATTCAGTATATCTAAAACAGTAAATATTAGAATAATTAATAATAAATAGTCTATTATATTAAAAAATAAAAAATAAATGATATAATTTTTAAAAATTAAAATTAATATTTGAATTAAAAAATACATAATATAAACAAAATTACTTGACATGATAAAAAATGAATTAATTTTTAAACATATTTTTGTTTGAAAATACTCTTATAAAGTTCTCTTTAAAAAATTAGCACTCACAAAATTATATATAGAGGATATTAATTTTTAAACAAAATAATAAAAAATATATTTTATGAGCATTTTAAATTTAGTAAATTTAAAACTATTAAATATTATATTTATTGATGATAATTTTATATCCAAAAATTATTATTAATAAACATTCTATTATATTGAATAAAATTTAAAATAAATTATAAAAAATTAAAATTTTAAATTAAAAGAATAAGTACATAATGTAAAAAGAAAATTACTTGATAGAATGAAAACAATTAAATGTTAAAAATTCTTCCATCTGAAAATATTCTTAAAAACACTTTCATTTCATGAACTAAGAAAAGTAAGTAAATTTAATTAATTTTTTATATTTTAAGAAATATTATTGTTATTTAATATTATTAAACCTAAACTCAGCGCCAACATTTGTTAAACCTAAAATATAATATTCTTATTTAATATTATTTTTTTAAAGAATAAATAAAAAAACTTTATAAAAATTATAAAGTGACTTATTATAAAGACTAATACTTTATAAAAAATCTTATAAAAAATACAAGAGAAAAATAAAAGCAACTATTATTTGACTCTATATTACACCTTACTAAAATTATAATACTTTTTCTAATATTTTTTATTGTTTTTATTTTTCATATAAATATTTTTTAGATATAAATTAAAATAATTGAAAATATAAACTAAAATGGAATTATTTTAAAAGAATTCATACTTAAAAATTTAGATAATAAAATTTAATAATAATACTTCTTAAGAAAAAGTAGACTAAGAAGTGAAATTAATTTTTTAAAATATTATAATTTAATATTATTATATGAATAGTGATAAGATATTTGTGAAATTGAATTGATGGCGGTCGAAGGTAGTAGGTTGCGATTGATGGATCAATCACAAATCCTCTTGCGTAACATTAAACTAGTTAATTTTTTTTAATGGTTTGAACGTATTATGAGATTTAAGTTTGACTTTAAAATGGTCTTATTATGCTTTTGATAATTTAAAATATTAATATTTTTAATTTGATATTTAATTGTTCAAATATTATAATTCAGTTTTCTATATATTTTTTAATTTTTCATACAATATATGTTTGATTTCGTTATAAAAACTATTTTAATAATTAATTATAAATATAATTGATAATTGTTAAAATTAGTTATATAAAATAATTTTTATATTTAAATAAGTTATGTGAAACGTAATTTTAAAATAATCAATCTATTTTGCTTTGCATTGTTTAACACAGGGTTTGACAGAACGAAGGGATTGTGAAGTGACGGAAATAAAGGAATTTTTATAATTCTTTTCATATTGAATTCATTACTTCCAAGAGAAGGAGAGGAAAAGAAGCTAATAAATCTCTTCACTGCATTTTAAATTTTTATAAATTTGGAAAAATATAGAAGAGAGAAACATTTTTAGATTAATTAAATAAATTTATATTTAATTTAATAATTTTAAATATATAATAATGAATTTATCACTCAAAAACTTTTTTTTTTACCTTAAAATCTTTAAATTGAGCATTAATTTTAATCATTTCTTCATCATTTTCCATTATCCTTTCTATACAATCATATAATTCATGTTTAACTTTAAAATTAGTTTTAAAACTAGGACTATAGTGGAAAAAAGGGTTAAGATAAGTTGTAGCATGCAATGACCTATGAAATTGGTTGTTCTATCTTTCATTAATTATATTCCATAGAAAGAGACAACTAATAGATAAAAATAAAATAAAAATAAATTCTCAAGCAAAGATAACTAAAATTTTAAATTCAATTTAATAATTTATTTGCCTTTTTTTTATTATAGTTAAAAGTCTTTATTATCTTTTCTTTAACTTAATCTATTTTCTCATTAAGTAATCTCATAGGTGGTATCTCAACCAAATCAATCAAACGTAACTTTGATTATAGAATATACACCCTTTAAGCAAATAACAACGTCTTTTTAGAAATTAAAAAATGTTCTAACCAATGATCCCTTATACTTCAGAAGGCATCTCAAAGTAAGGTAAAACATAACAAAGCAAATGATAGTTGGTCTCATTAAATCCCTTCCTTTTGTAAATTATTGCAATAAAGAAATTGAGAAGTCCTTGAGCCAATATAAGTAGTAATTTTTTCCCTTTGAGATTGTATCTTGATGAATGGATAACTTCTTCTCCAAATCCTCCAATATCAAATTTAGTGAACAGTACATGGTGTCCAATACAATATCTTCTTTTTCTCCATCAATAATTCACCTGTAACCTTATTATTTGTTGCATTCTCGGTAACAATTTGAACCACATTATCTTCACCAACCTTCTCTACAATGTCATCCATAATCTTAAATAACTTTTCATTTGTTTTAGATATATGAGATGCATCAATTGAAGAAAAAAAAAATTGTACCCATAAGGTTATTCACTAAAAAAATTCAATATAGCCTCCTCTTTTTGTCGATCTAGTCATCCATCATTATGATGTATAATATTTTCCTTCATTTTTATCTATGTACTTCAATAGCTTGCATGGTCAAATTCACATTATGCTTTAAATACTTTATTTTAATTTTATGATAGGAAGGTGGCTTAAAACCAACTTCATAGTTCGCAATTGATTCTAACATATTGTGAAATTCTTCACTTCTTACCCCATTAAATGTTACGGGATTATTATAGAAAAAAGAAATAATATCTTGACGCAGTTCCTTTTTTAAATTCTTTTTGAATATGTTATTAAGAATGACTTAATTACACTATCTTTAACTTCAATCCCTTTTCTTTTTTTATCATAATCATTACCATCACCTTCTACAAGAAGCCCTTTGGAGTTACTATTTGATTTCTTGATTAATTTATTCAATGATAAGGACACAATTTGCCACATTTATTTCTTCACTTCATCACTATCTTTTTGTATTATAGCCAAATGATGTTTTAAATGATAATTTCAATACTTATTATTTTTTGACAATATTTGCATTGTATTTTTCAAGTGTCTCCGTCCACTTATATTTTATATTGCCATGCCACATCACTCTTGTTTCTAGGAGATTTTTTTTTTTTACTGCTACCAACAGAGTTGCCACTGAGCCAGTAGAAATGTTACTAATGGTCAAACTTGGAATTACTCTCTTACTTCCCGGTTGCCCTCTCCCATTTGCAGGTACACCTTTTTCACTTGCAGACATCTTATTAAACAAAGCAAAAATATTGAAATAAAGGCAGAAGAAGCAACACATTGAACCAACCCACTACTCAATAACTCTAGGTCATGGTTGCGTCAAAAAATGATAGAGAAAGAGGCCGTTTGAAAGAGAAAATGATAGAGAATGAAGAGAATAGACTCACAGTGCCGACGATGAAGAGAAACGCAACTCGTAGGTTGTAGAGATGTGAGATTGAAAAGAAGTCTCTGAAAAAAATCCTGAATACTTGGGTTATATAAGTTGGGTCAAAATAAAATAGGCTGATCAAACGAGTTTAACTGAATTTTTTGAAAAAATGGGTTAGAAATCAACTCGTCTGGGAGGAAATCGTGCGATCCCACCAAAAATGAGTCACAGCTTAGGATCGGAATCGCTTGACTGGCAATGAATAATACAAACGTACTATCTTAAGTGTTAATTCGCAATTTTAACTACTATGATTTTGACTACTATTAGAAATGGAAAATCTAAAAGAAATAAAATAAGTGCTTGACATCATTTATCACCACTTAAATACTATTGTAACATCAAAGTTCTACATCACACTTTATTAGCAAGGGACTCAAGTACCCAAACAGATGGTGCTTCTGAGGCCTGAAGAGCTGGCTAGCAAGCTAGTAAACTTAAACCTTGTCATATCAGCATGTCACATATCACTACATATCTCACAAAGACATAGCTTATGATGCTATAAAATATATTTAAAAAAACTCTCAAACCAAACTTATACAATAAAATACAGATCAAGAATAACAAATAACATATACTATGGTGTGCAAGTGCAACAAGACATGTTCCTCTCTTACTCCACACAACAACGGTACATGAAGTACTTCTCCATTTGACGGCCACATTCAGCACACACAACCCTCTGTGGTATGCCACCAGTGCTCCCAGGAAGAATGAGGCGATTGCAATGATGCGGGGTGGTAATTTCCTTAAGGTAATCATTCATTGCTGGCACAAAACCCTCTTGGTCAGACCTATCCTTCCACTTATCAAAGTCTCTCAAACATGATAGAGCAGTGTCACCTTTGGCTCTAGCCATTTCGTTTGCGCCCCTACAGAATATTGCCCACCCTCTATCACTACCATCAAAGCTAAGCACAGTCATCACTTCACTCATGATTTCGTCATTTTCAACGCTCTTTCCATGCTGCAACTTTGAGTACAACATGCTCTCCAACCTTGCCCAGAAGAACCAAATGGATGTGACATTAGGCCAAAAGTAGCTGAACTTTCTTGTGACGAAGGTTTGGATCATTCTCTGCATCCTCTCTTTGGCGTTGCTCTTTCCCACGTATACCATCTCCAATTGGAACCTACCAGCTTTTGCAACACTCAATGCAGTGGTTGTGAACTTTTCAATCCATTCAAGATCTTCACCTCCATACAGGCATATGCATTTTCCATCTGTCATCTGTAACATGGGGCAAGAGAAACTCTATCCATCAAAATATATGAAAAAATGAGATTGATTTGACCTAGGAGAAATTCTTGCGTGGTCCTAAACATGATGTGTCCATGGTCCTAACCAATCCTTATGTGACACTCAGTCAAGTTTTTTAGTTTTACCAAAAATGGTATTAAGACTTGGTCACGTGTCATGTGATGACTGGTCGCAACTATGGACATGTGGTGGTCACGGACTATACAATAGTTTATCCTAATTTAATCCTTGCTGTCTTAAGCATGGATTAGTTTAGCCCTGACTTCATTCACTCTAGTTCTTTTTCATTAACATGACAAAAGTGAATGACATTGTAGAAAATTAGACACAGGTGAGATAGTTTTGTAAAATAAAGGACTAAAAGAGCCTATTCCTACCGTTTTAGGAACTAAAACAAGGGATTTACTTAATTTGGATATATAAATGTTATCTTATTACCCATTCCAAAACTGTTGGATCAATGCCATCAACAAGCAGCTCAAGGCTCCAAATCTCGTTCTTCCACAAGGATTCTTCTTTATCACTTGTAAAGGGGAAGGCCAAATTTCCCCAAATCCATATCATGTGGAGAGCATTTGAGGAAGATAATCTTCCTTGTGGATCAAGGGCCACAAGAATTGGTCTCTTTGAGAAACTCCACACTTCTTTAATATACTTTATCACTGATGGTTCAATGATGAAAGGATCAACAACACTGTACCATACCATCAATGATTGCAAATACTCAAACTTCTGTCTATTCACTTCATTCCAGGTGGCTTTGTCCACAACTGGGATCCATACCATCTCATAGTGAGTCTCACCCCTCGCCCGTGCATCTTTGAACAAATTATCAAGCACCAGAATCTCTTCTTGTGAAATATCAAGATCTGATATGAGCAGCAGCACATGTTTCCTCCTTAGTACCTCTACACTAACCTGCTTGTCAATAAGTTAAGTCAATGTTTTAAACCATGGTATGTAACAATATATATTACATGTTACAAGAATCTAAAATCAAACCCTTGATTTTGCAGTTCCATCAAAAAGTGGAAGAATATCATCCTTTCCATATATCAAAGCTCTGATAATTTTCATGTTGTCAATATGGACCGACTCAAAAAGATGTATCAGATTATGGAAGGCCTCCATATGCCTCTTTTCATCTGCACCAGGTTAAGGATGAAAATGTCAAATATGCTTCATTCTGGGAAAAAAAAATATCATCCTAACAATTATTGAAACTCTCAACATTGTCAAAACCTTTAAATTAGTCCAATGATCTTGAATTCAGGTTACGTATATCCAAATTAATGAATTAAGTTTTTAGTTATAATTTTCAGTAGTGTGCTCACCTATATATTGGTAACAAAGAGCCAGTTGGGTTTTGAGGTGCTCATATATACTGTGGACTTTGTGAGCCAAACTAGACAATTCCCACGCCTCTGAGGCTGATGAAATGGACCTACAATCATCAAAATGAGATCACTTAGTACTATTTGAAAAAATGAATGAGTTAATTGATTCCAGTGATCAAGGGTGCTATGCTTACTCATTTCTCATGCCTATGAGACTACTAATTTGTGAGGAACAAGCCACAATGCTTCGGATGACCCAATAGGCAGCAATAGGAATGTGAGTACTGGCAACAGACATAGGAGGTGTGTCCTCAGAAATATATGCAGATGGTAGCTCCTTGAATTCTACAATGCACATGGTTACATCCAGTGCTGCCTTCACAAGCTTGATGAGTGCATCAAAATGGGGTTTATAGGATGAAGAATTCTCTATAATGTCAGGGAGTTGCTTGAGGAGGGCCACAGACTTGGCAAGTGTATTTTCAACACTTGACTGAGCAACAAGCCAAAACTCTCCAAAAATAACAGCAAAGGCTGCTAAGGTTAACACAACTTTTGCATGCCATGCATAGCTTGACAGGTAATTCAGTAACACCATTGTTGATGCATGTGCATCTCCACCTCCTGAGCACTTGCAAGATAGCTGCCATTGTAGTCACCAAGTGCTCCTTAATAACTTTCTAAATTGTTTTAAAATTTGATCGAAATAAACACCAAATACTTTAACATATTCAGAATAATTTGGTCAGGTAAATAGTCTCCGAAAGGGAAAACCATAGGCTGTAGTTTTATGTACTAGCAGCCCCAAAGGCAGATGAATGCCACCTAAATGTGTTTTCATACATTAATGCTCGTGAGTTTTGGTGATACTTAAAAAAAATTGTGCACCTTATAACATCAAAAAATAATTTTTTTTTCTCATCCCTGTACACTTGGATGGGAAGAGAGAGATAAAAAAACAGAAAGTAATACAAAATGTTTCCTTCACACTCATTAAATAAGCGTTAAATAGGTGGAGGGATGAGAGAGATATAAAGGAAAAAAAAAAAGAGAAAGAGAGTCTGAGATGTGATAGAAAAGAAAGAGAGATAAAAGGAAAGAGGGATTAAAAATGGATGGAAGAGAAAATATAGCAGTTGAAAGTAATAGATGTGATGAAAAAGTAAAAAAGAAATAAAAGTAAGCGTAAAGTTGGTTTTATAACTGAGTGTTTAAAAATCAAGGTTGGAAATGGTTTACCACTGCCGTCAGAATGAAAAATAAGTGGATATTCTATGTAGGACTAAAATAAGGAAGGGAAAAACTTTTTTCAACAGCGACACATTTGGTATAATGGGAAACACATTTTATCCTCAACAACAGCAAAAAATGGTAGTAACTAACATAAAAGTAGAGATTTTCACACAAAAACAACCTCGCACGAAATTTTGTTTATGATAAAAGCCAGCGAGTCAAGCATGTCATATTCAGCCAGAGCAGCAGACATCTCCAATGTGTCTTGGTCTCGTTTAACCTACCAAACAAATAAATTAATAACTAGTTAAGCATTGATCACGTACGTGCATGCAAAGCAAATAGGGACACAACAAGATTACATATTATATAAACATGATTACATTATAAATGGATTTACCTCATGACCCTCAACACTTCGGGCAATGAATTGAATCAATATTTCATCAACGATTTGGAGAATGGGTTTGACATCAATTTCACGACCATCAGGAGCATGAGTGGCTTGAACTTGCTTCATCATGGCACTATCATCAGATGTAGAGAACATGCGTCGCTCCTTCCTTGGCTGCATCTTCGCAGGGATGGCCGGTAACGCGCGAGCGTGGCCACTCATGTTAAGTAGTTAATACTTACTCAAAGGCTAAAAGGCAACTCAGAACACAATAGGAGGTAAAGTGTTCGGCTTGACTATACGTGGTTGTACTTGTAACTCATATCATATATAGCCAGAGGAAGTGGAATAAAGCTTTGTTTTCGACATGTTCCTTGCTTGCAGCAGGGTATAAAACAAAAGCTAAAGCAATTTTCAAATCCTATTTGGGATAAGAATACACATCATTTAGCTATGGTGGCCCCTGCCTGTAATTTACTCCACACGCATACTCATATACACACTAAGGGAACATTTTCTTTTTTCTAATTCATAACATAGTTAGCATAAACATTGGTTTAAGATAAGAAAAAAAGAAAAAAGAAAAGTGAGACTTGGCGCTTTCTGACATCAGATTGGCCAAGTCATTAGGCTTAATTATCTTAGTTCTTCTGATTAGTATTAAAGAATTTAATTTAGTATTGCACATCAATCGTTCCATTGCCTGCTCTGTTGACGATAATTAAACCACAAACTCATCTCAAACAGATAATGGCACCAACATTTGCTTGTTTTTAAATTACCAAGGTTTATATACTTTGCCAACTTTTTAACTAAATTTTTATATTTCTAAACTTTTGTTTTGTTTTTTTGGTCATTCTAAAATTTGTTTTTATAGTGATGTTAGCATGACGTTTTGCATGACCAAAATATTTCTCTTTCTTCTGTTTGTTTTCTTGTTCAATCCTAGCCAATTTGAAATATATATTTTTAAAACAATGGTTTCCTAGTTATTTACTTGGTTTATCATTTTAGACTCATGCTGATAACATTACTACAAATTTCTAATTTAGGGATATCATTTAAGACTCACGTTAAGTTTTGGATTTCGTCCTTACAATGCTTGTTGTGTACTGCGTTCCTTTTCATGAGGGCATATAATAAAACTCTTTGATATTTTAATTTTCAATAACTCTTAGAAGAAATTTCTTTCTACGAACAATATAGCTGCATTTTGAGTGATGCAATCCTGTAGAGAGTGTGCAGTGCAATGCTAGTAAAAACGAGGGATGTTGCAGAATGGAAAATTCTTCAAATTTTAACACTCACTTTTATAGAAGGAACGCTAGTAATACACTTTCTACTATACTTTTTATTGATTAAAATTTATTAAAAATTAAAAAATATAAGAGTAAAACATAATTTAGGAGTGAAAAAAAGTGATACTCACATAATTTGTATAATTTTCAATAAATTTTAGTTAATAATAAAGAATGTATTACTAGCATCACTGAACTATGAACTTTTCTATATTAAATGCCAGTATATGTGCTTAAAAGGAATATTGTTGCAAAAGAATATAATGGACGGCAATTGCAAAGAATGGAAAAGGTGTGATGTAAAAATGAGAAAACGGTGGGGAGAAAAGAATGAGAACTTGACCAAAAAAAAATAAAAAATAGAGAATGAGAAGAGTAGTACACACAAATTGTACGCTTTCTTGTATAAATATAATTTTGTAATATGAAATATGTCATGCCAATAATATCTATTGTAACTCTTAATTACAATATGTATGTTAGGGACTTAATAATGAAATTTTAATTACTGGAGAATTTAATGTAAATAAATATATTGGGAATTCTAATCTTCTCAGGATTATTCAAATGTGAGATAATTCAGAGTCAAAAAGAATGGAAACAAAAAACTAAGGTTGGGTGCGGATTATAAAGGTTAAAACAATTTAAAAAATTTCTAATGCAGAATTGATTAAAAATAAGCCATTTTATACTTGAATCATTTTATTTTGTTTAAACACCATAATTTTTCTCTCTCTTCAGATGATTCACAAGTACTTTGAAAAATGAATATAACTTTAATAAAATACGTCTTAAAAGAAAATTCTGAAAGAGAATTTTATTTCTATTTGTGAGATTTTTATTTATATATAGATATTACTAATTTGATAAAGTCTGATCCAGTTCTCTAATTTATTAAGTATTGAAGAGAATGAGATCTTTTTTATTAAAAATTTTAAGGTGGGAAAGTTAGCACATTGCCTCAAAACAAAGTTCACTAAATACTTGTAATGATACTTATAAGTGGCTTGCAAATTATTGATATGAATTTAATTTAAAACTTATTTTTTATAATGGATAGGTAATGAAATACGAGTGTTAAAACATTTAAAACACATATTTATAAAATATAATTTTAAATTTTTTAAGATTTATTTTTGTTTTAATTATACTTTATTTCAAAAAATTAAATTTAAGTTGTACAGAATTAAAAGGTAACAGAGAACACAATAGGAGGGAAAGTGTTTGGCTTGAGTATATATGGTTGTACTTGTAACTCATGTATAGCCAGAGGAAGTGGAATAAAGCATAGTTTTGAACAAGTTCCTTGCTTGCAGGAGGGTATAAACAAAAAGCTAAAGCAATCTCCGATCCTTTTAAAAATAAGAATACACATGATTTAGCTATGGTGGTCCCTGCCTGTAATCTACTTCACACACATAGTCATAGACACACACAAAGGGAACATTTTTTTTACCTAATTCATAACAATGCTTGCATAAACATTGGTTTGAGATAAGAAAAAAAAGGTAAAAGAAAAGTGGGACCTGGCTCTTTCTGATGACATCAGATAGGCCAAGTCATTAGGCTTATCTCAGTTCTTCTGTTTAATTAATTAATCATCATTTTTTTATATTTTTCTATAGGAAAGTGAGTATCATAGGACATATATATAATAAAACTCTCTTAAGACACTAATTCCTATCACATCGTGCCTACCTACCAAGGATGCGTTTGATTTTCCAAATTAAAGTTGAGTTGAAATCAAAGGGAAAAAGAAAGTTGGGTGGGGGTAAATTAGTGAAAGAAGTCCTAGGTTCAGCTAAAGTTTTTAAAGAATTTTGATCCCATGCTAAGCATATCAGTGTTAAAGAGTGTGAAAAATGTTAACAATACATTTTTTAAACACACTTTAAGTTATTAAATAAAATTTGTTAAAAAAATATATATAAAAATTATGTGAATATCACCTTTAATTAATGTAGATTCCTGAAATTCTTCATTGGGTGCAGATAAATAGTAGATGTGGTATCTCAGTTCTTTCTATATGTATATATAACTATATGAAGAAAAAAGAATTACAACTAAACAAAATACTGCAACTACTATATATGGTTGGCTTGTCGGGCTTTTTAAACCCAATCTTTATATTTATATATATCCAAATGCAAATATTTTTTAAATACATTTACGTAATAATTATTTTAAATCTAAACAATCAATGGTGCAATATATCATATTTTCCTAAATAATTTTGTTAAAGAATGTAAACTGTGTGCAGTTAGAAAGAGAAGTTTAAATCCTTTCATATTTCAATATAAAAATGTACTCATGCAAAAGTGTGTGAAAGAAGATTCTTTTTCAATGGTAGCAGAGACTCTTCATTGAGTATAAATAGTCAAACTCATTATTTTTATTATAAGTTTAATAAATAATATCTACTACTGTGATGACAATTTTACCTTCATCTTTCATGATTGTATACTTTAAATAATTAATACTAGTCCACAAAGTAAAAAGAAATCATTTTGATAATCAGAAACCAGCCTTATTGAGGGGAACAAGAAGTTACAAAAGGGAAAAAGAAAACTATGGGCTAGAAATAGCCATCTTTCCATGCTGTTTTCTAAAAGATTTTTTATTTATTTACTTTTAAAAAGCAAATACAGCCTCGAAGAATCTTGCCTATTTTATAGTATTATTATCCAATATGAGAAGCGAATTAGATGTACTATTTGTCTATTTTAAAGGACAATTTCTTTTTGTTATATCAGCAACGAAGGTGTTGCCTTTGAATGCATGTGACCATGTCAAAGGCTTTAGTGTTGATAATGACTGAAGAGGAACTCAAGGTAAAAATACTCGTACTAGAAAAATAAAAGGGTAAAAATACTCGTATAGAAATCGAAGTGTATCTTTTTCTTTTAAAAAAATGAAAGTCAAGGATAGGTTCCTTATATGTTGGTCAAGGATGTCACAATTGTAGGCATATAATTACCATGCAATCCTTCAAAGCTGTTCATACGAACTCCATGCATGCAGTCTCCATCATAAAAATGAAAACTGTGAATGAGGTCTCCATGTACTCACGCAAGACACTTTCTTAAGGAAAATATTAGTTTACACTCAATTTTATAGTTTGAAACGAGTGAAGAAAAAGTAAGATAGAAAAAACAAAACAAAAGACATGATAAATAATATAATAGAAAAAAAGATAAAAAGAAAAAGAAAAAAAGGATAAAGGAAGCATGTAAGAGAATAAGTATGAAAATATAAGAGTTGCTTGTTAAATTTGACCATAGCAGTCCTAAACAATGTACAACATTTACACTCAAGTTATTAAAACTAGTAATTTTTATGTATTTAGACTCAACTTATTGTTCGACTATTTAAAAATTTAATAAATTTTAAAAAGGAAATATTACAATTATCAATAATAAATATTTAATATATTAAATAAATGGATAAAATTTAAATAAAAAATAAATTATAAAAATGTAAATTAAAATATATGCTTAATATATAAAAAAACTATTTAATTTGATGAGAAATAAAAATAATTTGTGTGTGTGTGTGTGTAGAGGTGAATCAGTGTGTGATTTTGATTTGCTAAGTTTTTTTTTGTATAAAGTTAATTAAGTTTCTTCATTTGTATAATTATATAAATTTGGTGTCACTATTGAATTTTTTTCTATTTAAAATCCTCAAGTTTTTTTTAATCCAAATTCTTGGGGGATTATTAATTAGAATATGAAATTGCTTTAAAGTTTACGTAAAAAAATTAATGAAACTTGATAAATTTTAAATAAATTTAGAAAATGTGACATTAGGTTTTGAAGAGACATTTTTTTAGTGAAATTTAATGTTTTCGTTAGTTAGTTATAAAAAGAAAACGATTTTATCATATCAAATTACAAAAATTGAGTGAAAAATGAGAATGTCGAAAAAATGACAAAATATCATATTTACTAAATTTTAAAAGTAGAGGATAATTAAATAAAATAAAAATCATGAATGTATCTCCTAGCGATATTTTATCTTTTCCTGCAACTATTAACGCTACTAGCAACTAATTTTGAACATCTTATTATTGATTTTAGTATCTTAGAGTATATAATTAAGTTATAAGTACCTTAATTATCATCATTAAATTTTTATCTAAAATCTCTGTTTTAACTTCTAAGGTCACAAAATTAATAATTATAAGAAAATTTAAATTTAACTGGTAATCATGTTGAAAATCATCACAAGAGTTTTTTTTTATATAAATAACTTAAGTTAAAATAGATTCAAATGTATTTTATATTCATCTTTCACAAAAAGGAGAATGTATAATTTAAAATAAGAGTGAAGAAAAATATAATATAAACATTTTTTAAAGGAATGCTATTTTCTCAATTATAAAATAATAATAATAATAATAATAAATACAATTTATAAATAGTGCTTATAGATATACAAACCACAGTAACAATGACGATGGAGCCATTTTCAAATTACGAAATTAACTGTAAAAGCGAATGCAAGAAGCTTTAGTTAGAAAGTTTTGTGAGAATGAATGAAAAATGAGGAACAATGCCAAATAGAGAGATGATAAATGGTATACAAACTGTAAAGATAGATGCCATACCGTTGTTCTTTACACGCTTGGTGAATCTCAATAACATAGAGCAAAATACAACTAAAATATGTCTGCACTTATGCTTGGTAGCTATATAGTCTGTAGCAAATTCATTTCTTGAGTATTTTTCTATTATTTATTTTACAAATTACAACAGGCAAACTATGCCAAAAATGAAATCAAATAAAGTGATTACTCCATACTTCTAAATTTGAGGAGATGTTGAACTTTTTTATGTAAATCAATAAAACCAATCATATAATATGTAAATTTAATAATAATAATAATAATAATTAAACTCATTAATTTTAAGTTATTTGTTATTTTACATTTAAATTTAAGAGATTAATAATAATTTAACATGTATCTTAATGGCCATATACGACCATAATGTACATGAATTTACTTTTGTTCACTCGCTACAAGATTTTTTATGCAACAGATGGTTAATCTGTCATAATATTATAAAATTAACGAACCTTTGAAATTATTTAATATATTTTTTTTACAAAATGTCCTACATAGTAAAGCATTACACCATTCTTACATATATTTGAAAAAATATTATGCAAATTAAAATTAGTAAAATTTAATGTACCCTGACTATTGAAGGCATGCAATGTTATTCTAAAGTCTATAAAATTTAAATTTACATTTAAAATTTTTAAAAAATTATTTATTCATCAATCTTTAAAAAAATTATTATTATTATTATGTAGTTGGTGACGTTTTTTTGATAACACTTGGCAAACAAATCAAGCTTTGTTATAATAAATTGATATCGTCCTCAAAGATTTGGTGATAATAGTAATTTTCTTTCTTGTTCATATACAGAAATGGAAAACATGGTTGAAATAATAATTTGCATGAAAATAAATAAAAACAAATAGAGTAAAATTTTAGTAGAAAACCTAATGCAAGAAAGAGATTGGATTCAAATGCACTTGCTAACACTTTATCTTCAATGAGTAAATATGGTTTCAACTATCTTACTTCTACATTTATTGAGTAACTTAACCAAATCCCTCAAAATTAAGTCCTAAGGTAGTTAATCTTAAAACATGATTCCTCTATGATTAAGAATAACACCTTACATTAAGAACAATAACTTGAACATAAATGTCTAACAAACCCAAGTTCATTCCTAGTACAAGAGTTTATTAGGTGTTATGATTCAGTTCAGATTAAGAAAATATTTTTCAACAAAATTTCAAACCCTAGTTCATAAAACTGGTGATCAAGCCGAAATAAGCATTAAGATTAGAATATCACACAAGTACGGTAACTAAATATCATATAAACTCAAGAAAAAATAGAGTTAATAGTTACATCGAATCCAATCCAAGAGAAACTAGCCACTTATGGTGAAGGTTATAGTAAGATATAAAATAAAATTACAAGAAGAAGAAAAGATGAAAAAGGCTCCATGTTCCCAAGCAATCCCTTCCCCACATCTTTTTTGTGCTCTGTTTTCTCTTAGATATCTCTCTCTCGATCTCTGTTCGTCTTTTTGTGTCTCCCCCCAAAATCTCCTTTTATACGTGTCTTTAAAATAAGAGAAATTTGAAATTTTTTATTCCACTACTGCAGCTATGGATTCACAGTTGCAACTGTGGAGATTTGGATTTCCCTAATTACTTTGTCCTCTCACAGCTGCAACTATAGATTCATAACCATGACTGTAACTCTCTAAAATTCTTGTTTTATTACGGAATTTCATGGTTGCAGCTATGGATTTGGAACTGCATGACTGTGATACTCTATTTTTTTTTTTTTACTTAGGTGCTATTTCGTTGTGTAATTTTCTAATTTTTGTTGACAAGATTGCAAATTTGATCTAATCTTTTTGCACATATTAGTGGATAGTGTTGCACAATCTTATTTGGAAAAACTTGTTTGCATAGATTTTAAATTCAATTTTTTTATGTTGAGACCATTTTCTTTTGTGTAATGATAACTTTTAGTCTTACATTAAAATGTTTTCAATCATTTTTTTCTTAATTTGGAAACCACATTCATGCTTTGTGCCTGATACTCTATTTTATTTATTTTTTACCCAAGTGCTATTATGTTGTGTAATTTTCTAATTTTCATTAACAAGATTGCAAATTTGATCAATTTTTTTTGCACATATTAGTGGATAGTGTTTCATGATCTTATTTGGTAAAAACTTGTTTGCATAGATTTTAAATTCAATTTTTATGTTGAGACCATTTTCTTTTGTGTAATGATAACTTTAGTCATATATTAGAATATTTTCAGTCATTTTTTTCTTAATTTTGAAACCACTTTCATACTTTGTGCGTGATATTTTTTTTTACTCAGGTACTTCTACGTTGTGTAATTTTCTAATTTTTGTTGACAATACTTTTGTTTTGACATTGTTCAAAGGTCCTTTGGTTTTTGATTCTTTGTTTCTTTTTGTCATTTCTATTTCTTTTGTTTATTACTGGTATTTATGGATTATTTTTGTTGGACTTAATTTTATTTTTTAAAATAACATTAATTTGTTCACTAATTATGAGTTGTATTGAATCTTAAGTTTGTTATTATTTTTTTATTCAAAGGAGCTAAATGTTAGAACAAAAACAAAATACTAAGTAGCAACTCTAGGAGTCCAAATACAACAAGCATCTAAATATAAATCAGGATAAAAATCAAAAGGAGTTATATCAAAACTAGAAAAAAAATAAAAAGGACTCAAGCCCTATTTTGGCCAATCTACAAGTACACTGATTTGCTTTCCTACAAACATAAGCAAACCTAACAAACTTAACAAGTTTAAGGGTATCCCTAATATTACAAATCAAATAGAATAAAGGATGTGAGCTGCTTGAATAGACATAATTAAGTTTAGAGCAACTTTAGAATCAGACTCAGTCCAGATGGTATTATTTCCTTTATGTAGGAGCAATTGCATGCCTAAGTATATTTTTTAAAGTTCTGTTACCTGAGGGAAAGACCATTGTATTCAATTTCATTTATGTAGGAGCAATTGAAGGATAAGGAGAATGGAAAACAATACCATTGTACTCAATTTCAATTGGGGGAAGACCACTTAATCTGAAATTGATCATTAGTCAATCTAGAAAGACAAGCAAGTTTGTTCCTGTAGCAAAACTCAAAATAATAAGCATTACAAATAATCTTTTGAACTAAAACATTAGATTGAGCAAGAAAACATTGAAAAATATAAGAGTTTCTATCTTTCCACAAGTGTCAAACAATTATACCAAACAGTCTATTCCACTGGAAAAATTTACTAAAATAAGGATTAGAATAACCAAGTAGAAAGACCACTACCTAAAAAACTAGGCCCATTGGTTTGAAAAAGTAAAAAGTTCCAAATATTTCTAGCATAAAAATAGTCAAATAGAATATGTATGATTGATTCAAAGGCCTCTTCACACTTGGGACAAAGGACAAAATTAGTCATTCATCTCTTAAACATTTATTCATTGGTAAGCAACTTCCTATGAAATTTTTTTCACAAAAACAAAGCAATCTTAAGAGAACCATCCCACTTCCAAACAGATTTTAAAATATTAGAGTTAGGAGCAAGCAAATGGGAGGCCTGGGACATTAATTGATAAGCATATCTAACGGGAAAAAAAATATTTTTACTAGACAACTTCCAAAAAATTGAATCCTACCACCAGATAAAATAGGGAGTTGATTTAAGCAATCATCTTACAAATATGAGTAGGCAGTAAGGAATTAATTTTATCGCAAACCCAACTACCCTTATCAGAAAACAAAGTCACATGGATATCTAAGTCCCTATGAGAAACAAGACGCAGAGAGAAACTTCGCATATTAGAAACCTTAAGAATCTACATATCTATCTCAAATATTTTCAAAGATGAGAAACCCTTTTTTTTCCTAGCACCTAGATCATGACCAACAAATAATTTATTTTTTTTACATAGGACCTAAGCCCAAAGATCAGTAGGAGAAATGATAAACTTTTAACATAATTTTATTATATAAACTTTATTAAGCATATGGAGATCTTTAAACCCTAACCCTCCTCATCCTTAGGTTTACAAATGTTTTGTGATTCAATAAGATGATTCTTCCAAGTGCTCAAGGATCTCCAAATAAATTTCTTATAGAGACTATTAATCTTATTACAAATAGTAGCAGAGATGAGAGTGATTTGGATTATATAAGATGAAATGCTTGTGAGGCAGGATTGAGCCAAAACAACCCTACCAACTAGAGACAGAGAGTTTATATTTTAAAGAGAGTTTCTTTCTAACTTTATCAATAAGAAAAGAAAAATAACTCTTAGAGAGTTTATGGTAATTAATAGGAATATCAAAATATCGACCAAATTGGTTAGAAGAATTTATATCCAAATAATCACTAATATCCTAATAAAGAGAAAAGTTTGTATTATTAGAAAAAAGCAGAGAAGACTTGACTATATTAACCTTTAAGCCAAAGGCAAAACAATTTTTTTTAAAAAAATTCGTAATAATAGAAGCTTAATTAAGATCAATTTTGGCATTAAGGATGATGTCATTAGCAAATAATAAAAGAGATATATTGAGACCTTGATAGTCAAAAGAAAAAAGAAATCCACTCATTTTTCAAGATGTTATCCTTAATAACCTTAATAAGGTGAGTTAATCTTTCAAAAGGGAGATAGGATCCCCTTGAAGGATACCTCTAACAAGCTTAAAGGAACTAGAAAAGTTATTATTCTAATTCAAAATCATAAATAAAGAAGATAGACAATAATGTATAAGATTAAGAAAATTATAGTTCAAGTCAGCCCTAAGCAAAGTACTAGTAATAAAATTCCACTAAAGCTTATCATAAAAAATTTTCAAATCTAATTTAATAATCATATTGTTAAGAAATCAGAGTTTAATACACCCCAAGTGTGTGAACAACTTAATAAATGTGAGTGGAAGCATATGCAAAATTATTGTGAAAATTGACTTAGTAAAGCACTCCCAAAATTACACTCATAGAAATTTCTCTCAAATCTCTATTTTTCTCTCACTATAAAGCATTAAAAAAATCTTTTTCTTTTCTTTCTTATGCTTTTGTACGTTAATGTTTCTATAAGGAAATGAAGGCCCATGTTTATAGCAACATAAGAATTCATTTTTGTCACACATGCATTTAAAGAAACCCATAAAAATAGGCTCCATGAATTCTTTCTATAACTTTCCTTCATTTGACTAAATATAAGCTAATTTTAACAATTCTCCACCTTAGCTTGTATTTGGTTCTTTGACATAAGTCTTCAACTTCTACAAATATTGATTTTGAACTTATCAACCGGCAACGATTTTGTCATCATGTTTGCTGGATTTTAATTTTAGCTACCTTTTTAATCATAATCATTTTATTACTCACTTTCTCTAATAAAGTAAAGTCTGATATAAATTGGCACCTGCTGGCTCAACTCAAAACTATCCAAAAGACCATGCACCTATATGCTCTCTTTAACAGCTTTAGCTAATGCCATATACTTATCTTCAGTAGTTAATAATGCCAACATATGTTGCAATGTTGCCTTCCAATTAATAATACATCCACAGGCTCTAAAGATATAACTTGTCAATGACCTCTTTTTATCTAGATCACCAACATAATTAGAAATTATATAGCCTATAACTCCTTTGGTTTATTGACCGTTAAATACCAAACAAACATCTACAACACCTCTCAAGTATCACATGATCCATTTCACAGCTTCCTAGTGTAGCTTTCTTGGTTTGCTCACAAACCTACTTACTACACTTACAACATGTGAAAGATCTGGTCTAATGCACACCATGGTATACATGAAACTACCAATTGCACTAGAATAAGGTATATGAGACATATGCTCTACCTCCTCCTCAGTTTTCGCACACTCGATTGATGATAACTTATATCGTGCAGCTAAAGAAGTACTGACCAATTTAGATTGATCCATATTGAAATGTTGTAACACCTTTATTACATATTTTTGTTGGGATAACCACAACTTGCCACAATGTTTCTCTTTATGAATCTCTATGCCAAGAATCTTCTTTTGTTGCACTTAAGTCTTTCATCTTGAATTCGATTCCCAACTGAGCTTTAAGCATTCTAATTTCAGCTTTATTGCTTGCTACAATTAGCCTATCATCTACATACAACAATAGATAAATCTTACAACTGTCTAGAAGCTCTTTAGAGTATATGCAATTATCATATCAATTTTTTTTATATCCATTACCAATCATAAATACATCAAATCTCTTACACCACTACATTGAGGATTGTTTCAAGCCATACAATGACTTTTTCAACAAGCATACATGGTCATTATTCTCAGGAAAAATGAACCCTTATAGTTGACTCGTGTAAATATTCTTCTCCAACTCACCATGCAAAAACATCGTCTTCACATTAAGTTGTTCTAACTCTAAGTCAAATGTATTTACAATAGCTAAGAGGATCATGATAGAGCTATACTTCACTGCAGGAGAGAATACTTCATGGAAGTTAATATCCTTCTTTTGTATAGCCCTTTGTTACCAGTTTTGTCTTGAACCTTGGAAGTTCAATACTAGGGATTCTTTTTTTTCTTTTAAAGATCCATTTGTAGTCATGATTCTTTTTTCCTTAAGAAGTTTTACCAGCTCACAAGTCTTATTTTTCTGAAAAGATTCAATCTCCTCGTTATTACTATTAGTCATTATGTTAACTCGTTACTATCTATTGCATCACGATAGGTAGACAATTCATCTTCTATCGTACCATATACCATAGCAAAAGCAAATGCTATAGGATCTCCATCTAACGAATCAAGTGCACAGGTAACAGAATTCAAATATCTCTAAGGTCTTTAAATCTGTTATCTTGTCCTGCTAGTAGTAATACTGTATGGTTCTTCTTTACTATGATCCATATTATTAGACTCATCATGTTGTTCTACTTTGGGTTAAATAACACTTAAAATACATAGTTGATTTGTATCTTTTTCTCGTTTTATCTTCCCAACATCAATTTCTAGCTCCACTTATTTCTTAGCAGCATGATCTACGTCTACCTAATCTTTATAAGATTCTTCTTTTTGATTTCTCAATGTCCCCTTATCAAACTTAGCATCTTTATCGACAACGATCTTAGGTGAACATAACTTCTCTATACATCATAATTTATAGCCCTTTATCTGTCATGCATACCCTAGAAATATGCACTTTCAGTTCGGGACAAAGATTCCAATTATTGTTATCAAGTAAATCTTGTTCTTCAACCTTAGGGTTAATATTTAACTCTTCTAAAATTAATTTAATTATATCTTTATCTCCTAGTATCAGATCTAAACATTTTGAAGCCAATACTTTATTTTTATATAAAACAAAGGCAAAAGGATTAAAGTTAGAAAACACTTGATTTTCATCTTTATGTTTATCTTCTTTCATGTCCACTTTCAAAACCTCCATGAGAGATTGTGAAGCCAATTTGACTTTCTTCCTACTTCTATCCACCAATGATCTCCTCCTTTAAATGCTTCTTCGCTTCATGGTGAGCCATCCTTAACAGCATTGTGCCAACAATAGGAGTTTCAAGGGATCAAATCTCCTCAAATCTACAGTTACAAAGGCAAAGTGACACCAAATGAGAAAGGAAGAAGGCTAAGGTTAAAGGAAAACCTTAGTAGTGTTAAAGCTCTCTTTTCACGAAAAGAAAAGACTTAAAAAGAAAGATTCAAAAACAATTCTATATGACATATTCTAATTTTAATGCAATTCTTAAGTTTATTTATTTATAGTTAAAACATGTGATTTAGAGGTTATTTTCTTTATCTGTTATTTTTTATGCATATGTATATGATTAAGTATAACTTTATATATTTGGTAGGATCTTACGATCCTAGTTATAAACCTATAATTAACTCTTCTTCCTAATTCTTGGTATATAACTATTGTTGCATTTTCTCCTTAATCCTTATTTCTTAGCCAACACTTGAAGTTTATTAAATTGAGATAAGGAATACTCACCCTTACTAACTATTTTCATGAAATGAATTTAAAAAAATTAAAAAAGATTGACTCGATCTAGAGTTATATTCTCAGTGAGAATATAAAAAAAAAATATTTTGTAGGGTTTACAATATTCTAAAAAATTGTAATATTTATTAAATTTTTATTTAAATTGGCAAGGTTATGTAATTATTCTAAATGTTAATTTTGAATTTATAATACTGTGATAAGTTTAGTTGTAAATATTAATTTGAAATATATTTATAATATTGATAGTTAGTTATTTTAACTATAGATTATATTCATTTTTATAAAAATTTACTCTATTGGAAGACAGTGTTATTTATGTTTCAAATTTATATGTTTGTATTATGGAATAACTGAATTCTAAGAATGAAAATTTTAGTTTTTACTGTATTTACAAATTTAAATTCTATAAATGCTTCTTTTAAAAATTTTGAATATGTTCAAGTTTTCATAAAATTAAATAATAGAATGAAAAAAAGTTTAACTTTTCTCAATTTTTTTAACTATAAAAATAAAAGTATTTAATTTATTTATCTTCCTATGTTATAATTTATTTCACAAATTAAAAATATTACACTGAGTTGGCTCTCCATCAATCAACTCAACACTTAAAATAAGAGAAAGGTTAAACCTAATAAATAAATCTTAATATCTTAATATTTTAGAGACTAGATTCTAAAAAAAAATTATAAAAGTTTATTACAAAATATATTATATTTACAGAGATTAATTACATATTTAAATCTAAAAGAATATATTTTTTTTTATTTTATAATTATTTTTAATCTTCTAACTATTGTGATTCAACCAAAAGTTAATATTTGGCCGTATAAAAATACTAAAAATAATAATTTATAAAAAATATGTATTATATCTTTAAAAAATATTTTATATAGACTAAATCTAAAATATATAATTTTAGTATGGATGAAACACTTAATTAAGCATTAAAAATAAAAAAAATATTTTCTCAAACTAAATTACATTTTATTTTCTTATTTTAAACGATAATATTCAGCGGAATGTAACTAAGCCCAACCTCCACAACAAGAAGCCCACGTATGGCCTGGGCCTAGAGGATGGGTTGACACGTGTGGGTAGTATATGACGAGTGGGCACGAAAGCGTGCGAAAGGAATGAGCGAGAAAAGAAAAGAAAGAAGGAGAAAAGAGAAATGAGCGTAACGTACCACTACTACCCTTTCCCTGCGTTAGCGTTTGGTTGCCGCTACTGTTATGCATATGCAAGTGCTACACGCATAACTACAACTACACGCGCTCACACTCTCTCCAACCACACACGTGTTTCTTTGTCACCTCCTCACTCTTCCACCTTCTCCTTCATCACCAACCTCTTCTTCTTCCCAAACCCTAATTTCCTCACGGGGAACACTCTCTTCCTTCGCATGCAGGTTTTTTTCAATTATTTCACTCTCTCTTTCTTCCTATTCCTTTTATTTTTGCTTTTTTAGGTTTTTTTTTCAATTATTTCACTCCTCACGGGGAACCTTAGTGCGCACTTTCCCAGCGGAGAAAGAAAAGAGAAATGGAAGAAAACCAAGCAGTATTGTTACTTGTGTTCCTTAATTCCTGCGAAATTTTTGAATCGATTTTTCTAAGCGGTAATCAAGGGCACCCAATAAGAACATATATCCACCAAGTTTTTAAAAATCAAAAGATATTACAAATTTAATGCATTATAACATTAAATGCTACAATTTTCAATAAAAATTAACTATTTATTGATTTTTTGTTGTGTCCAACTACACAACGGTAGAAAAACTGTTTTTGAATCATTCTAAATCCACGGTAAGAAGGAATTAAATGTATTGTATGTTTTTAACAATTTAAATACATTCAAATTTTCATTCCATACCCAATCAAATATTAGGAAGATATAGCATTACTTGTATTTTTTTTATGCCAAGAAATTATTGAATAAAAATATTTTTGAAAAAATGGCAGCGGTTCTGCTCTGTGAGTGGGATGAGTAAGAACAAAGCCATGGTGGAAAGGTTGCAGCGTTATGGAGTGATTTCATCGAGTAAGGTGGCTGAGGTAATGGAGACAGTTGATAGAGCTTTGTTTGTACCTGATGGAGCTTCACCTTATGATGACAGCCCCATGGCCATAGGGTACAATGCCACTATATCTGCACCGCATATGCATGCCACGTGCCTTCAGTTGCTGGATGATAATTTGCAGCCTGGGATGCATGCTCTGGACATTGGTTCTGGTAAATAGAATATAGTCCCTGAACTTATGTATGATCAAGTTAGAAAGTTATTGGTTTTCTAAATTTTTATTTGACCACATCCAGGAGAAATGGGAGTTGCATGTTAGTTGGTGAATGAAGTTTTTGGGGGTTCCGTTAGTATTTCTGCGCATTTGATTTCTTGTTGATGAGGCATGAATATGTTGGATAAAATGATGAAGTTGTTGTCTTGTGTTGAAGAGACTGTTTATTGAGGCAGATGGTAGAACTTAGACAAGTTGATGGCTGACAAGGTGTAATAATAACGGTGAGAGACTGGATATTATTGCTTGAACACCAGATTGCATGGAATGTGGATGAAGAGTAGTTTCTGAGTTTAAACAATCTCATTTGGTGGTGAGGTTATATGGGCGTAGCAAGATGATATGATGTAAAACCGTGACTGTGTTTTCTGAAAGGCGTTTAGAATTAGGTTTCTCCTATTGATTTGTGTAATCCCAATTCAATGTGGATAATTTGAGGTTCAAATATATTCTATATGGAGCTACTGATGTTCTAAGTAACAGCAGTTCTTTTTGGCCTCTTCTCTTTGTTCTCTTCACTTGGTGTTCACAATTTCCACATTTTTGGCCTATTTGCAGGAACAGGATACCTGACTGCGTGCTTTGGCTTGATGGTTGGACCCCAAGGACGTGCTGTTGGAGTGGAGCATATTCCTGAATTGGTTTCTTTTTCAATAGAGAATATTCATAAAAGTGCTGCAGCTATGCTGTTGAAAGATGGTTCCCTTTCTGTTCATGTTGGTGGTATGGTTTCTGAAATTTCTGCTGAATCTGAAAGATGGAAGTTTATGCTTTTATTTATGTGTAGGCCATGAAATAAACTTTGGGGTTAAGGATTTGTTCGAGGTGACTGAGTTCACCAAAACTGAAAATATAGATGATCCAGAAGATTGTTCTTGTATTCTGAGGGGGATATTATGCATATGACAATGGAATCTAATGGATGTACTATAGCTGCATAATCCTATTAATTTCAACTTATTGGAATTTTGCCTTCTTAGTACATTGATAATTTCAACTATTTGAGTAACTGTTGTGTTGACAGATGGAAGGCAAGGTTGGCCAGAGTTTGCTCCTTATGATGCCATTCACGTTGGAGCAGCAGCACCGGAAATTCCCCAACCACTTATTGACCAGCTGAAGCCTGGAGGTAGAATGGTGATTCCTGTTGGAAACATATTTCAAGATTTAAAGGTGGTGGATAAGAATTCTGATGGTTCTATCAGTGTTCGCACTGAGACCTCTGTTCGTTATGTGCCCCTCACTAGTCGAGAAACTCAACTTCGAGGTTACTAAAAGGAAGCCAACTTCCTGAGTTCAGTGTTTGGATCTTAGTTCTACACATGCTGTTAAAATTTTTATAGTTCAGGTTTCTTTAATTTTGGAAGGTTAACGCTTTACAGATATCAGTTGTTGAATCATGAATGTACCCACATGCAGTTGGAATTTGTATAGTAGAAAGTCCGTGTTCTAACTGCCAAATTCATGGTCATTGATAATAATTTTTATTTCAAATATCACCGTCTTTTTAAAAATATTACCATGAGTATAATTAAGTCTTTAAATATATTTTTTATTTTTATAAATATGATTTTATTTAGTTTAATTTTCTTAAAGAAATCATTTTGATTTTTATTAATTCTAATTATTTCGAAAAGGATAAATTAAATTGCATTTTTACTTGTTGCTTTTTAGTTTCTACCTTGTGATTTAATTATTACTGCAATTCAAGAGAGACATTGACTTGTAGTCGAGAAAGGTGAGTGCGACTTCTAAAATAAATGGGGTGTGCAGGTGTAATTTCATTAAATTTCATGAGATTAGTATAATTTCCCTAATATAAAAGATCAATTTTTTATTTTTTTATTTTTGGTCGTAAAAGATTTAATGTTTTTCTTTTTTCTTTTGTCGTAAAAGATCAATGTCTACTTGCAGTAGTACTCGTAAAAACTGCGTTGGCCCATTGCAGGTCAAAAACTTTTGAAGTTGAATTGTGTGGGACTAAATTAATTACATGGTAAAAATTTACTAACTTTTTCTTTTCAATAATGTTGAGATTAAAGTTTTGAAATAAGTTTAATGGCACTTATATTAAGTATTAAAATTGAAATTTACATAAGATAGGGAATCATAATTTCTAACCAGAGTAATTGAATATTACTTAAAATGCATACAAAATAAGAATATAAAAGACTTTAAAAGATTATTTAATTTGCTGTTGTTGCCTGAATAAAGTCTCATGCAATTACATAAATAAACCTCTCCTTTTGTTTTTTCTCACTATATATCTTTTTCTTTTCCATTTTATGTTTGTGTAACTGCTAGTATTATAATTGTGCTTTAATTGAATAGTAAAAATGACCATTAAAAATAATAGGAACTATCTTAGATATTAGAAGTAAAGGAAGATGATATGGCTGATTTTAGGTAAGATGGGAAAAAAGGCTAATTAAGTTATAAGGGACAACAGTAAGAAAATAAGGATTAAAGAAAAAGGTGAAAATGAATACATAAAAAAAATAAAACAAATGAAAAAGAAGAGAAAAGAAAAATTTTCTAAAAAATAGAAAATCTAATTTAATGGAAAAAAGTATATGTATAAAAAGGAGAATCTCATTGGCAAGAAAGAATCTTCTTGAAAAATATTATATAAGGTCCTAACTTATCATAGTCTCAACTAATAAAAAAAATACCACATGTATCTTTTAAAATATTAACACTTGACAAAACATGAGTAGATGAGATCACATGATTCTTGACTACCGAATAATTTTTCCTAAGACAGTTGTTAGGCTATGCTAGTCATTCAATTGGTGAGAGAGAATCATGTGTACAATTTTTTAGCAAAATTATAACTATGTTTGGTAAAATGAATTGAAAGTTATGAGTTTATAATTTTTAGTTGTTAACCTAGCTAAAAGTTACAAACTTATTGTTGAAAACTTATAGCATTGTTTCTATTTATCCATAAATTCCAAATAACCATACCAAATAAAACATTCTAGTGGAGGTAAATTTTAAAGTTTTGTGGAGACAAATTATATTCCAGCCATTTATGTAAATTTTTACTAAAAAAAGACCAATTTTCAAAGAGAATTAGCTGGTTCTAAAATGTTCTAGAAAACTAACCATCCCTAAGGATATGCATGATGGATTCAGCCTCTTCATTGCATCTACGGCAATAAGGAGAGATAGTCATATCTCGATTTTCCACATTTATTAGCAACCTACCATTGCAATTTTCCAAATGAAAAATGAGATTTTAGGTGGACCCCACAATTCCAAACAAATTTAAAAATTTTATTATGATTTTGATTTTCTCCATTACCTGTCAAGGAAGCAATCAAATTATAGGCTGATTTAATAGAAAAAATCCCATTGCTAGAATATTTCCAGAAGAAAAGGTCTAACCCCCATTCTCACCAGTAGAAAAATTATTAGAGATGGATTCACATAGGGAGGCAGGAAGCACTGAACTAATCCTAGGCCAATCCCAATTACCTTAAGGGCAAAACATAGCAACAAGCATATTAATATCATTATCAAGAATAGGTTGAACAACATAATTAACAAGACTCTGGAACCCAGCTATCCTTCCAGAATCTAATGGTCATACCATCCCCAAGAACCCATCCTAAAAATAATATTTTTTCACAAGTAAGACTAATTATGATTAGTATTAGGACAAGGTATCTTGCCAATGGTAAGTTTATATTTTTGCATAAGACCAGAGCTCACAAGTCATTAGGAGAAGTTATGAGTCTCCACTAGATTTTCATAAAATAAGTCTAATTCACAAGACTTATTTTTAGGTCTACAAATTTTTCTCAAACTAATTAAATAACATCTTTGTCAACGAAAAAGAAGCAATCTTGTCTGGAAGGCTTAAGATAGTTGATAGGGACTCCTAAATATTTCTCAAAATAAGAAACTTAATTTATACCTAAACACATACTTATTCCTTGAGTTATTGTAGGGTCACAATTTTTTGAAAAAAAATATATTTTCTTATGTTATAAGATGATCAAAATAAATGAATTCATCTTTTACCAAACAAATTAAATTTTTGATTAAATATTTTTCAATCAATTAATTATCTTTTCAACTTTTATTATTAAATTTTTAACTTTTAGTCAACTTATAATTTAATTCAGTACTCTCTTAGAGTTTGTTTGAAAATACTTTTTAACCGGTTGAAAGCTAATTTTACTATATGAAAAGCTTATTTATAAAACCAATTTTATTTGCAAAAGTAGATGAAATGATAGTTACTAGTATTTAAAAAAAATTACTAATTGAAAATAATTTTATTCATTTTTATCCCTACTTCTTTTTAGTAATTCTCCTTTATACTATTCAGTTTCTAAAACCCTAATACATTTACTTTTGTCAAGTTCAACATAAATAATTTAACAAAATAATTTAATATCATATTTTATAATATAAATCATCGGAATTATATATATATATATATATATATATATATATATATATTCTATTATTTTATTTTATTCAATAAAATATTATAAATGAAAAAATATAAATATTTATTTATATTTAAAATTTGTGTGACTATCAAATTTCAAATTCTAGTCTTATTTAGTCATGTCTTCATGTTATTTTATATTTGAGCTATTTCAACAAATAATTTTATCAAATATTTTTAATTCAATAAACTATTTAACTTTCATCGTTCAACTAATTTATTTTTAAATTTTATCAAACACTTCCTCAATATCCAAATTGAAGGCCACTGTGTCCAAATTCTTCGCACATATTTTAAATTGTCAGATTAAAGAGAGAAGTCTTCCATATTTTTGGTCAAACTCAAATGAGAAGTCTAACTTTCCGAAAAATTACAAACCTAAAGCCCAATCTAATTTAATACATTTAAGTTAAAATAAATATTGACAAAAAAATGTTAAAAGAATAAATTAAATTATTATTTTTTCAAAAAAGGACCAGCTGGTTAGCCTGACTCAATGCCAACTCCATCATTAGTTTTTCACAAGAATAAAATTACTCATAAAATTTCATTAAAATTAATTTTTAAAATAAAATTTAAAATATAACAAATAAATTTTTTAATTAAGTAAATTTAAAAAGTGAAATAAAATTTTAAATGAAGAAATAAATTAAAAATTTAAAGTTAAAATTAAATTAAATACTCAAGGTAAAAAAAATCATGACATAATTGAAAATATAGTTTTTAAAAATACTCCTATTTAATATTACTCTTAAAAATAATTTCGTTTAACATCAAAACACGTAAGATTCAACTGAACAGAATTATATGCCAAGTGGCTTTGGCTTTAGAAATAATATGCTATTTATCCAACTGAATTTTAGGGCCTATATTATTTAGATATGATAAGTAATAATAGAAAGTGAATGATATATTCTTATTTTATGATCTTTTATTTTTAGTCTCACCCTCCAAGATTAATTGCATTTTTATTTCTCTACTTTAAACTATATGAATTTGGACTCACATTTCTTCATGTTAATTAAATTCTTCTATTTTTTATTAATTATATTTAATCCTCCATTAATTTTCTTCTACTTAAAACTCCTAAATTCTATTTTTTATTCAAAATATTTACAAATTAAATTGTAATATATTCAAAGTTAACCAATTAAATATCAAATTTTACTTAATTCGAAAGTTGATTTTTGAAGAGAAATAAAAAATTCATGTAATGTTTAATGATATTTAAAAATTTATAGATGAAAAAAAAAAGTTTATAAACTTTCCTACTCTCGTATTTTTAAATTCCTCTAATTCAGAAGATTTTACAATAATTTCCTTCCTCCATTACCTTTCAAACCATTTTTTTAAACCATATCCCTCTAATCTTCCAAACAAAACCTAAATTTTTAAGAACCATAAAATTCATTCTCATCAAACTCTAAGCTCGCGTCTTATAAAATTCTTTACATTTTATTAATTATGCATTATTATTTATTTATTTATTTTACTTTTGAACCGTTAAAATTATTTAATGTTCCAAATCTAATACATCTCGTCCAAATAATGAAAAAAAAAGGTTAAGAATTGAAAGTTAGAAGTTAAAAATTGATTGAAAAACAAATTTACTCAAATTAAAGGGGCTAAAACATTGAAGAGAAAGATAATATAAGACCGTAAGATCAAAGTATATCTTGTGGATTCAAGAAACGTCATAAATAAGATTTAAAAAAATTATTATACTTCGTTCTCTTATTTAACAAAACGGGATTTCAAATACAATCAAACAAACCAACTCTAGTTGACCAAAGAATTTAAAAGCAAACCAACTCTACAATAGTTTCGGCAGAACATCCCACTTTCCTCTGTTTTTTTTGTTCTTTTCTTTTTCATTCCGTAAATAATAATAAATAACCCAACAGAAAACGCAACAATGTAGACTTTCCTCAAAGTCTCGGGAGTCGGAATTACAACTTACTTTTCTACTGAACATAATAAATTTATAAGTTATAACAGTAAAGTACATAAATCTAATCTGAAACTGAAGGACCAAGAAGGAAATTGCTTTAAAGAAAAATCGGCATTATATCCTCATCTATTAAAAAGGAAAAATAGAGAACTCTAGCACCTGACGTGGGGGATTACTTTAGGTACCATTCAAAAGGAGCCACGCCTGGGCTTTTCAGCAACACTCACCTTAATCGCCCTCCCGTCCAAATTCTGAAATAGCAAAACCACCATATCAGAAAATCAACCAAAAATAAACCGTACAAGTAGTCAATTTTGATATATTGTTTCACTCTGCCCTCAGCACACACACAACAAGAGGCAATTTTAAATGCGGTACTGTTTGAGCTCAAACCAGTTTCCTCATGAACATGAGTCCATAAGAATCCTGTTCCCTTTCAGCCCATTTCATTATCAATGCATGTAACCATTGATAATTTAATAAAGAACTTAAGTTATACCTGACCGTCAAGAGCAGCAACAGCATCATTCATTTCCTTCTCATCAGACATTGTGACAAAGCCAAAGCCACGTGATCGACCACTGTCTCTGTCATAGACTATCCGAGCATTCAAAACCTTGCCATGGTCACTGAAAATTTGCTCCAGCTGGGAATTATCAACATTCCATGGCAAATTACCAACATAAATTGCAAAGGAAGGCTCAAAAGTGCGCGGTGGGCGTTCCGGTCGAGATCCTCTAGGAGAAGCCTTATTAACAGTCAACAATCTTCCATCATAGTCCTGTCAGGGAAAATATGAATAAGATCCAAAAGTACAAAAAATCACACAAGAAAGGCAATTACAAAGAAATATTAATGACAATACACTCATGCTTTTACATGTGAATCACATATAAGATAAATTTGAATTGTATTAAAGGAAGAAAAAGGCAAACTGAAAACTCCTTTGCAAATGCAAAAAAGCTTCCACAGTAATAATAAATCTAACACGAACAAACTTATAAAGGTTCTATTTTATTTCATTCAGGAAAACATCAAGTCGGAGACTTGCATACAAAAATCTTACAAATAGTAATATGGGTTGGTGCTCTCAATTTTAAGTTGTAATTATATTTTGTAAGGAGGTATCAAAATGTCATAGGCACAAACCACCGCATCTAGATAGTACAAGTTAAGCCGTCTGCACTGCTCACACATTAGTTGGAGTGGCATCTATTCATCTTAATGGGATAAAATGACACACATGAAGTGTTGCAGGTCCAGTCCAGAGATGCAATTTAATATTTGAAGAATACCCAAACAGATTAACTAATGCAGTCTACAAGAAACCAACAAAAAGACTTGTTGATATGTTGATGGACATTTCCATGTTCCCATATCGTGTGAAGTGTAAGGGTAGGATTGGGAACTAGGAAGTATGGACATTTCCACATTCCCATATTCACCTAGCTTACTTTTATTTTTATTATTTTTTGAGTTTCTCTACTAATATGGATGGAATGCCACAATAATTGGACAAATAATATAACATGTATATAACGTGTTGGCTTGCAGAACATTGATATCTCTTATTAAATTTAAGGTTTTTGTTATGATGCAGTCTTAAGAATTTCACATGTGTATCCTAGCAGAATCCTGTCCTTTAATTGTCATTGTGTTATGTTTTATCCCATGTGCATGCATGAGCTGTATTGAAACCTTGTCTTGTATCCATACCAAGATGTTAAAGTTGCACGTTGGTGCATTGAATCATCCAGTCCAATAAGTTTTTTCAACACCTGCATGTCGTGGAGCCACTGTGGAGTACTTACCTGGCTGACATGGAGTAGCGTGCCAACTCATTGAATCAGACTGGAGCAGCACTCCAAAATGAGTCATAACTCGCATGAGAGCAGGTAGGGTCACTTGACCAGCTTTTTAAAAAATACCATTTTTGAGTCCCTTTTAAAATCTCACAGCCTCTTTACCTGAATCTATATCCTCTCTTTTCCCTCTCTGTGTGATTTTGTTATCCAGCAACACCTCTTTGTTCCCTCTCTCCGTACCACTGTGATTCTACTTGCAGACCCCTCTCCCTCACACTCGACCTCTCACAAAATATCCAACCTTGTGTCTGGTTCAAGGTTTCTGGTTGTTCTTCACTTCTCTGGTTGTTGATGCATGTTCAACTTAGCATGATTTTCCAGTTCTCTCTTGTTGGCTTGCTTTAGATGTTTAGAATTTAACTATTTTAGTTTATGCTTGATTTTGCATGTTGCTTAATACTTATGCGTTGCTTTAGTTTTAACGGGATCAGAACTCGTGACTTATGACTTTTGGGTTGTATAAGACCTTATGAATCTTTAGTTTAAGTATAATTAAATGTTTGGTGTGATTTAAGAGTTATTTATATTTTATCTACATTATTTTTTATGCATATAGATATGTATTTGAATATAATTCTGAATTTTAGTTGACTCTTACAATTCATGTTGCGGTCCACCAATCCAAGAACTTCTTTCTGTTCCAACCTTGAAACTTGATTTTGACAACCTTGATTCATAGAAAGTTCAACTAGCATGCAACTGTAAATGTATGACAACCCCGTACATGTGTATTTACACCATGTTACAAACATTAAGCTTAAGTGAATATCAACTGGTAACACCAACCATTCTCTTTTTCCCCATTTTTCCAAGACACGTTTACTAGTTCAAAATTTCACCATACTTTCAGCCCTTCTCAACAGTCACAGAAATAACACACTCCAGCATAGTTAAACACAAAACAAGAATTCACTCACAAGCCACGACAAAAAACAGCAAGTTCATAACCTCATTTGTTAATTGACAACCATATTAAGAACAAGTTTGTAGCATATGGAATTCAACGTGGAAATCAAATCAAAACTTTCACCCCCAAATTCCAATCCCAAGCTAACTCTTAACATCACAATAAAAAAAAGAAGCTAAACGAACTTACATAGCGGTTGAATTTCTCCGCAGCCTTCTCAGCTTCTTCAACTGTACTCATGGTTACAAATCCAAATCCACGACTCTGGTCCGTTTCCCTATTATAAATAACCTAAAACGACAGAGAAAGAACCAGCACAAAATCATTTCAAACCTAACCCAACAAGAAGACAACAATTGAGATTGAAACGGTAAATAGCGTTTCTCACCTCGGCAATCTCAACGGTTCCGGCTTGCTCGAAAAGCATGGCTAATTTCTGGCTATCAACATCGTAAGGCAAGTTTCCAACGTAGAGTTTTGCATCTTCTGGCGGTTCGACGAAACCTTCTTCTTCGTCTTCACCATCTTCTTCTACGCTGCCTTCGATTTCAGCGTCTTCGCCGTTGGGCTGCCAATCGGAAAGGCCCGCTTCGGTTTCAGTGACACCTTCCTCTTCTTCTTGTTGTTGGGCCCAGTCTGAAGTTTGGGCCACGAGCGAGAGGACGGGAGAACGTTGGGTTCGGGAGGCGAGGGTGAGAGAGAGTGAAGGGGAAGAGTGGAGGCATGAGAAGTGGAGTGTGAGGGGTTTTGATGGAAGAGAGAAAAAGAGGGGTTTGGGTTTGTTGTAAAGGAGTGAGGAGTGAGAAGAGAGAAGGCACGATTCGGCCATTGTAAGGGACTTGAAGGTAGTGGCAGTGATAGACATGTCCCAAGAGCAGAGGAAGAAGTGATTAACCAGAATATGGATAAGGGGGAAGGGATGGAACTTGGAAGGGTTTTGCTGCAAAAAATATCCTAAACCAAAAACGTATTTTCTACAGATATGGGCTTTTCACATGGGCTTTCTCGCACTATTTCGACTATTTAGGACCTCTTTTCCAAAACACAACAAATCTTAATTCACTTGGTCCAATATTTTTCCCCAATCTCTTTCTTTTTATATTAAAATACAAGAGAAAAGCGAAAGAAATACGTGGAAATAGAAAACACATAGTCATGCTTTTAATTATACATGACCATATATTGTCGTGCTGCGATATCTTGGGTAGTTGCCTCTTTCCATCATAGTTCATATCTTATACATTATTTTAACATTTCATTTGATACGCAAGAAAATAAAATAAAAATCATAATGGATCCCAAAATTTTTATACTTTACATCATTTCCTCTCCACTTTTGTTTCTCTTTTTAATCTTTGAGACTCATTTATTTTTTTCTCTCAAATATTATTTACTTTCAAGCTTGTCAAACACACATTCTTTTAAATTAACTGAAAATTATCTCTCTTCCCTAAAATTATTCTTTAAAGGTTGCATACTCTCGATTTCTCTCTCTCAAGCTTATGGTCGTGTTTCTACGTTGAAGGTCAAGTTCCACTTTCCATCATTGAAGCTCTTGATCATTAAAATCTAATAAGGTATGTATCCATCAAACTTTTCCTCCCTTATATCATTAATTGGAATGTATGTATACAAGTTGTATTCTCTAATCGGTGCTCACTGAATCATTTTTAAACAATTTGTAAAATCTTGACACAAGAGTAACGAGACACTATCATACAAATGGGATTTGAATGACTTTTTCATATAGACTGTACAAGATTTGATAAGATGGTGTACTTAAAACTGGTAAACTATTTTAATTTATGACAACTCTGCATATATACTAAGAGAGAGGAGATTTGACTTCGCTATCACAATATAGACAAAGCGTTTGGCCTACTACAAGATGGTATTTCAATTATCTATATTTTGCTTACTCTTCAACTACCTTGTATACATTAATTAGTGTAACATCATAATTTAATTTTCTAAATAAATAAATTTCATAATGTAGACTGTACAAGATTTGATAAGATGGTGTGACTAAATATACCTGTGGTATACCCACACTCACTGTTAGTGTCACCTCCATTCTCTCTTCCTCTAGGTATTTCTACCACCTCATCTTCTACACTCATAGGGTATCGCTGAACCATTCATGGTATTTCAACACATTCAAACATAACTACATTTACATTCAATATGCCATCACACACTCTTTCCATCATCTCATATTATTCATCCTCAATTGAAGGTACAAACATCCATATTTCACCACATAATATTTAGTCACACAATTTTCATCACAATGTTCCTACATTCATTCATTTAATCACACACAAAACACCCACCCATTACAACTATTACATTACACTCAACATCAATCACACTATGCTCTATACAACTATTTTACCACAATCTCACTACAATCAGATCAATTATAGTAAAACACACATATTCCCAGCCATTCACATAGCAATACATAGCAGAATAACAAATTCAAATGCAACGAGATAGGATAGAGTCCCTCCTTACCTCAAATCGAAGACTCACAATGTAGATTAACAATAGAAGTGTGCCCTACACGGATTTCGTCCTAAATATAGGAAAAATCTCATGAGAAACCAAGAAATCAAAGAAAGGGGATGAAATCCAAAAACCCTAACTCCAAACGCCCCAAACTTGTTTTTAATCTTCAATCTTACTCTCAAATGGCTTTGGAGACAATTTAATTGATAAGAATGACTTCAGAAACTAGAGAAATGAGAGAGGACTCAAAGTGAGAAGTGGAAAAATGATTTTTCCAAACCCTCAGTACTTTCTCGCTACAACGAGAATGACACAGTTTCATGTCTTATGCTCATGGCCTTTTCGCTCTCGTTACAGTGAGAATACCCTGCAATACCCATATTCAACCTGCATATATATATGTATATTCAATCAACTCCAGCCCAGCCACAATCCACATTACATTTCAACCACAATATACAGACATCTTCACAACCATATTCACACATTATACATGTCCACATCATACACATATATGCACATCATCATATACGTAAATCAAGTATACAAACACATGAAAAATACACATATACACTTATATTAACATATTAAAATATTATTACAAAATTTGGAACATTACAATTAGCATAAGACTCAACTATATTTGTCAAAGTTTGAAGAAATGTTCTGTCTTATGTCATGATTCCACTTCATTTCATGATTTTTATAAATATTCTTAAGTATTAGTTGTCAATCAATTTTTTGTATTTGCATGTGAAAATTTTGATAATTCAGATAAAATAGTATTGGACATTCTAGAATATGTCACAACAAATCAAAGGGAAATATTAAGGGATTCAATGGAATAACAAATGTCCAGTTAAGCTTGATTATTGGCCAAGACAAAATCAATGACCATTTTAGAAGATCATTTATCTTGTATGTTGTCATGTTTCTTGTGTCCAACCTTAAAGATTGTGCCCTAAGCAAAGTTGTTGGGATCTATTGTTGATATACACAATGTAGGAAAGTATAATTGGAGCCTATTGTTGGGATCTTATTTATCCTTACCATACCTTATCATGTAATTCAATTGTTCTTCTCACATGCATGTTAACATTCTTGTTTTTCTTAAACATTCTTGCCTTCGAAAGACTAACTTCATAAGAATGATCAAGAGCAACTATTTTTATAGACCATTTTCCACGTCTTCCTTTCTTTTTCCATAATCTTTGCTTCACGTTTGGCAACTATGGTGAAAAGTGTCTTCAAAGTTGTTGGTACATTTGACAAACATCTTTTTATTATATGCATTCAAGAATCAAATAATTCACCTCTCCATCCAATCTATTTTTTAAATTTATGATCTTCCATTCAAAACTCATTTTAATTAATTACTTGTAGAATATTTTAATAGCTTCTATTGATTCAAACTCTATTCCAATAATTGATTCAATTATGTCAAAGCTATCATTGAGACTATCAACCTCAATAATGGGCTCAACAACCTTTTCAATGTTATGGTTGATTGATTCCTTCTTCATATACCTTTCCACCTCCATATACTTTAATTAGAAAACTAACCACTTGCACAAAATAGAAAAAAAGAAAAGAAAAGAAACTTACAAAACCACCTTAAGAAAATTAGATAATGTTGGTGACATAATAAATGCACAAATAATTCACACACAAACAAATTTAAAAGAAATTAACCAGCCCAAATCTCATAAACTTGTTGTAAATTTTTTAAATTTATTGGTAATTTTGCTAATTGTTCTAATTTTCAATTGTTACCATTCAAATGATTTTTTTTAGGCTGTAAAGCTTCTAAAAGCTCTATCTTTATTTACTAGGTCAAGTTCTTGTAATTAAAAATCACACAATTGGTAACACACGAAAGTAATTTCTTATCAGAAATTTAGTAACTTTATAAATTTGCTGATACATGTGGAGGTTCTTAAACTTTTTAATTGTACACTCACTCAAAATGCAAAAGAGCATTATCTTACACATACTCATGGTAGGCACTTCAGTATACGCTAGATTACAAATGAGTCAATACATTTATATACTTACATATGTCAATTAAAACAAACTAGTCTTAGTAGCTATAATATTCTACTCTATGAAATATTAAATGTAACCTCTAAACATTTTTTTCATTACAAATATGGGAAAAAAGAGTATTATTCATTTGAAGATATGAAAAAATATCATCAAATATACAAAACACAAGACAAATATAAACAATAATAATGTTATTGTATATACACATGGCTATGTATAAAGCGACTTGCATCCTATTACTTGCAACTATATATAATGACATTGAAGTTAAGATAAAGAAAACTCTTTTTTGAGAGACAAAGAGAAAGTACAATTTTTAATTTTTGTAATTAAAGATATGAGAGAACTTCATTATATTAAGTTGCACATGGTGAAGGCATATGAGGTACTAGTCCTCCCTGCATATGTAATAACTTGACTCAAATGTTTTTTGGTTACGTTGTAAGAGATAACTCTTAAACAAGATCTAAAAAAAACCTTAACACAAACCGAACTTGATAATAGATCCTACATACTCAAATTACATGACATATCAAATTATTCAAAAATCTTTTGGAAACAATAACTATTCCTAAATAACACTAAAGTCAAAGTTATCTTTTGGAATCGACATTGGCAAAGCATCAAGTGAAGGATAATTACCTTCAAATTAAGCCAGAACATTATTGATAAAAATATATCCGTCATACTGGACAAGCACATTTAGAACTAAGTCCAAGACAATTTTAGCAATAAACCTAGAACAACAAATATAATGTAGAAAAAAATAGTGGGATGAAAATTCAAACAAAATAAACCACACAATCTAATGCAAAATAAAATAGAGATGCTAAAACATAATCACTCACTAAGAAAAGAACTCACACGTAATCTAAGAAGAACAATCCAAAATACGACAAACACAACATTGTTGATGACAACACAAAATGAAAAACTAATAAAACACAATTCGAAAGAGGGGTTTGACAAAGATAGGCACTAACCGTGAGCAATTGTGAGAGAGCTTATGGCTATAACAACATAGTGAGGGAGAGAGTGAGCTACACATAACTTATGAGCTTAAAGGCACTAATAGTGGTTGGCACAAGTTAAGAATTTTGCAAACCGAGAAAGGTAAAAGTAATGGTGGAAGAAGCTAATTTAGGGTGGAGAAACTTCAATACTTAAAGAGAGTAGAAGGAAACAAAGGATGATGTAAGTAAGAGTAAAGTGAAGAAGATGGAGAAGTGTTGTGCCCAGAGGGAAGTAAAGTGAAGTGAAAATGAAATTTTGGACTTCATTATGTTGTGCTCTTTTTAATTTCTCCATGTGTGCATGCTTCAGTTGTATATGGTGGGTAGTATAGACACCCAAACCAGAGCTATTATAGGAATGAAAAGTGATTAGGTTGAACATATAATAATATCAATCAACTTTCAAATCAAAGTTATTATAGGGATGAAAAGTTGTTAGGTTGAAGCGGATTAAATTTTATTAACTGAAATTTAACTTGCTTTTTAAATTGAAGGTTTAAGTATGTCTTTTTTTTTTATCTTATATAAGTGTTGTTTTAAGGCCTGGCTAAATTTATTTAAAAACTTATTTTTGAAGTATATCCAAGGTCGTAGATCAACTAGGGCCAGCTAATCCTCTGCACAGGGCCTCCAAATATACAAGGTTACCAAAATTGTTTTATTTTTTTTTTCTCTTAATTATTAAAAAGCAATTTTGGATACTGAGTGCCATGTATTTCTCTCTATCTCCACATTTGATCTTCCTAAGAATTCACGCCACAATCAATTCGGAAAATCAACTCTCCAAGTTTCCATCTTTAAGATATTTTTCATAATTTTATCTACAATTCTCATTCAATTATGGGTTATTTCTCAGGCTTTCATAATTTTTGTCATCCTCTCTCCAAAAATTAGGAATAGAGGAATCCAGTTTTCATGATTAGAATAAGGCTTCCAAAAAGTTTAAGACGGCCCTGAGTATATCTTATCAAATAAAACTATAAACATACCTCTAAATGGACTAACGAGCCTATATTTATATTATTGAAATATTTTTTAAAAAAATATTTTTTTATTTAAGAAGATAACAGATAGATTCGGCGGAAAACTTTAATATTATTATAAATGGTGCAAAAATATTTACACCACTAAACTTCAAATTTTAAAATTTCCTTTTTCTTTTGTTACAATAAAATGGAATCTTTATATGCTTACTGTTGGGGTTAGTTAATTAACAGACAACATTGAAGAATCGGATTAGATTCACTTTTGAGTCCACACAGCTACCTCAGTCAGTATACAAGTTCCACGTCCCTTGAATTGTCTCCACTACCAAGTTTAATTGTTAACAGTCCATCTTCAAGGTTGTAGGAGAACTCCTCCTCCTTCATGTCCACAACGCAACGTTTGGGTCTAACGTTGGAGTACACACCAAAACGACCACATCCTCTGCCTTTGGTTTTTATTATGCACTGTGAAACATCCATGGTGCAGTCCAGAGCTTCTACAGCTCCTCCTGAATTGTACATGTCAAGCAATCCTATTGGTGCAAATTGCACATCGTGACCAAACACCTGTTTAGACACATGTTAACATTTTTCCACGTTAGACTTAGTATTAGTAAAAATGGTTTTTCATAAAATGCAGACTGCAATGTAAGCATACTGACTCTGATTGGAGACACGGTATATATTTCACATTGGAGAGTCTCCAGGGACACTTCTAGTTTCCCTCTGCTTGACAATTTAGAAAGCAAGCCTGCAGTATTGCACACTAGTTGGTTTTGGTAATTCTAGAGAAATGTATGCGTTACTGTGTATGTAACTTAGGATCTAAAAGGCTAGCGTAAAAGAAATTGTTATGTTGAAGAATTTGAACCTGCATTGAAGGCATATACTACGCAATCTCCATTCCAGTTTTCTCCTGCAACCTCTTGAAGAAATTCTACATCAAGGGGTCTCACTTTCCCTGAAATGGTGATGTGAGAGGGTGCAGATTTCAATGATTTCAATGGCCAGCTTCCTGCTCCTTGGCAATTGAAGACGCCTATGACCCCAGTTAGAATATTCATGTTCCAAATTTTCAGCAGACTGAAAAATAGTCCATAATAATATAATATGGTTATGTACTAAAAAGTGAAAACTAATAAGAAAATTCCGGCCATTCTTAGATAAAGACAGTAACATCTTATTAACTGACCTTTTACCATCCATCACGGGGTCTTTAAATAAACAATCTCGAGTAGGACGGCCAGCATATCTTGCTCTCAATACTGATCCATCAGATAGCACTAGCTTCTTGAGGATTTTAAAATCATGATTCCCAGGCTTATCACTGTAATGTATCGAAGTTTGGTAAAAGAAATTTCTTCCTTTATTAAAGAACATGGAATTGTTTTTTAAAGGGAAACTAGGGAGACTAAGAACTCTATTTGTTTTGGTGCTTTACCTAACATATACTGCACAACCACCTATTGCTCTTGCTGCAGCATGGAACTCAGCTGTCTCATGCTTGCTCTGAAATAGAACCATTTAAAAATCATATCAAGCAACTCATTAACATTGTCACACGTGAAAGATTCGGACAAGTAAAGAGACAGGAATATTACATGGAACATGTCCCAGTCTGGCACAAATATCTCCCCCAGAAGAAGACTATTAAAAGCTACAGAGGCAATGTGTAGGGTTTGAAATGTTGGTTCTCTTGGCATGAAGTCCTCAGATGCTCTTGCTACTGCACTCTTCTTTGAGCTGACAATTGAGAATGAAAAAAGAAACAACTTATCAGAAAAGGGATCTGAAGAAAATTTTAGATAGTAATTGGCATTAACTTCAAATTAGAAAGAAGTCAAACCTGTAAATTGAATCAGAGTTGTGGGACATGCAGCAAATGAGATTGTTGTCCGTAAAGTTCCTTGCTACAGATTGCTCTAATGCTTCTTGATACCGCTTGGTCAATGAAACACGTCCACCATACCCAGAACCTAAGGTTTCTATTAAATTTTGGACATCTACTTTAACTCCATCAATGCCACAGCTAGCAAGATAACTGTGATAGTCATTGTAAAAGTCGTAGAGCTTTTGTGGGTCTATGATTCCCACTCCATATTTTTCCAAGCTGTCCATGGCTATATCTCTAAGGTTCCCTGTAGTGCTAGGTGATTGAATTGGATATACAAGCTTTGGATTATATTTCTTCATTGCATCTGATGAGGGGAGTACTCCTCCCCAATAACCAGCTAAAGCATGCCACATGTAAACATATCTGGAGAGTGCAGAATTATACAAATTGTGAGTTCTTCAGTTACTGTGAGTCTTGGTGTGATAGATAATTATAATAGGTAATTATAATCATTATTTTAATCAGAAAGCTTACTTTACACTCAAATTCTGTTTGATAGAGTCAACAAAATCGCGGAGATTGTTGCAAGAATGTCCAGAGCCTGCATTAGTGAACTTTTTGTTTTCTTTAATGTCTACCAGTCTGGTTGCGAATCTAATAGTAACGGAAAATTTGAGCATGTTAATGACTGAGAAATGGAGGGAAAAAATTTGTGGCCTCAAATTGAAAAAAGAGACTTACTGAGTTCCTTCAATTATTGGTTCACCATCTTTGTGAAACTCATTGAGTGTCTCTTGCCATCCATCATCAATGATGATGAACTTTGGTGAACAACCTCCATTTGAGAGACTGTTTAATAAAAGGCAAAATGGTCATTTTCATTGACACCTTCAAAATTTTGAAAGCTATCCTTCACGTAAGTGAAGTTACTTGACAATATAGTTATATGTAGTGTACCTTTGAAGACACTCTTATTCCTTGTGGACTCACTTCAGTGTAAAAAGCATCCCAAGTGCACCATCCAAACCAATCAAGATGTGATGGGATCTTCTTGTTTTCAAGATGACAGAATGTTCCTTTGAGTTTCTCCAATATCCTATGTCATTATACTTGAAAATGTAATGTGTCCTCACTGCTAACATGAAAGCAGGCACAGAATAAGAACACTACAGAACAAAAAACATACTTGATGGAATCCTTGATTAACTCAAATGGATTATCCCCTGAATTTACAAATACCGCTTCGAGTGATTGGGATGTTTGGACATGGGCGTCTCCTGGAGCATTCAAAATATAAAAAATAATATTACTATATTACCATTAAACAGCTGAACTGAGGATGATAATGAATACTCTCCTAGATCCTTTTTGTAAGAATCTGTCAACTAAATCACATGTATTAAGAAAAGTTGTTAAAAATAATTAAAGTACTAGTTTTTGAAAAATTAATTACAGCATTTCAAGATTATTTCCAGTTAAAGCTAAACTTTATTATTATATTAATTGTTAAAAACACTTGGAAAGATTCAATAACGAAGGATAAATATCTAAAAGAATAATTCATACTCCTAAAACTATAAAAAGTCTTAGTTAACGATCAACAAATATGAGGTTCTTATAGGAATAAAAAAATTTATTTCTTCACAAATGAAGCAAAACAAAAGTGGAAGAACTAAGTCACTAACCACTTTCAATGCAGAACTGGAGCTCATTTGATGGAGTTCCCTGCAAAGTTGCGCGAAACTGTCCATCCAAAACAGGCAAGAAGAGAATGTAGCAAGTGTTCTCTGCATTTGGTTCTTCAGAGTCAGAAGAAAATTCATCCTCAAGGGCACACTCTTCTCTTGCTTCCAGTAGCAGCAACTGAGTTTCCATGGGAATATCACATGCACATCTCCCTACACGTGGTATCATCCACCATATCTTCACTCTGAACAGAGACACCAACTTATATCCCCTGCATTTAAAAAACAAATAAATTTCTATGAAAATTCTCACTGAATTCGCTGCAGCTTTTTTATGTCACTTTTTAATAAAGCGAAACTGAATAAATAAAGAAAAATTCTAAAGAATTAAAAAAAATATTATAAAATGTATTTTTACTATAATTTTCAATGCACGTCTAGCTTAACTTTCAATAAGAATTTTCTATTCATTGATTCTTTTCAACTAACATTCATAAGGTATTGATTAACAGCATAAATAAATAAATAGAATTTATGACCTTTAGGCGTGATATAGGAATGAATTCTTTCCCCATAAATTTTAATATCACCCATTATGGTAAACTTTGGGTCTATCTCATTTTAGACAACTTATTTTATGGTTATAGCGTAAAAGAAAAAGATTGTAATTTTGTCACAAAACTTGAACTTCTTGGTATGTTAAATTAGAGTCTGTTTTCGGAACCTATTTGATGCTTATTATTAGAAAGACAAACGCAGAATTAAGAAATAATCTCTTCTTCGATTCCCCGCGTGTCACAGCCAACAAGGTCAAAGACGTTTCTACAGGGGAAAAGAAAGAAAGAGGAAAGGGAAAGAGATCATAGACTCACTGGAGAATGCCAAGAGTGAAAACATGACGGGAACTTTGAACAGTTGAAGTTGCACCCAAGAAAACGGAGCCTGTTCCAGCCGTAGAAAGCACAATGTTTGGGGGCACACGGGTCAAAACCACCTTGCCCCTCACCATAAGGCAATCGTCCTTTATCGTTGGCACCGCCGTGATCGTCATGTTGGTAACTGAAGGTCAACGGAGTGGATGAGATAGGAGATGGAACAGAACAATGGTGAAGAAGACGCAGAGTTGGATGAAGGAGGTTCTTGCAATTTGTAGTAACTAACAAATTGTCGAAGCTTGACGAATGATGAAGATGACAACTTGTTCAATGACAAAATTTTATCCATTTCATAGATGTTTTTTCTCATTTTCTATTACGCGTTAGCACCTGGGTCCCGACATGCCTGAACAATCTTCTACTGTTTAACAACTATACTGTTTTTTATTTTATTTTTTATTTTTTTTAACATGTGTTGAATTACATATACGGTAAGAAATTTAATTTTTAACAGCACTTTTTTTTTCATTTTTGATGTACGTTTAATTATATACTCTTGATTTCATTTGCTCATTTTTTTTAATATTTAAATTAACTTTTTACTTAAATATTTTTATTTTTATTTTTATTTGTATAAATCAATAAATTTTAAGATACAAAACTTAATTTGAGCATTTTAAAAACTAAAAAATAAATATAAGCAATTAAAAATATGGAGACTAAAATTTTATATATATTAATATGTAGAAATTTAAAATATAATTTATTTAAAATTTATTACGTACACTTCAATTATGTATTACTTTACATATATTAAAAATATATATTCTTACATATTTTTAAGCTTAATGTATATTGTTAATTATACTTTTACTTTTTTAATTTTTATTTTTCTAGTATTTTACCTATTTAATACGTGTTTAGTAGGCGTGAAAATAATGTTTTTATTTTTTTGAATATTGACTAAAAGTTTTGCAGATATTGGCAAGGCACCTGGTTTTGACTTTATTTCTTTGCATAAACAAGAAAAGTAACAAAGTTATGAGCAAATACAAACTGCTGATTCATTTACAACTCAGCATTTTCCGACGCGGTGCCATGCCAAAGACGAGTCAGCTTCTTCAAAAAATTAATTTAAGAAACGATGAATTTATAATAAATTATTTAGAAATGACTTCACAATCAAAGGGAATTGTGAGACCTCTTTCTATTAATTTAATAAAGATGTTTGTTGACGAACTATAAAATATGACATAATCAAAATTAAATATGCATATAGTTTTTACATTATTAACTATATATTTTAAAATTAAATTTGATGATTAAATTGTTATTTTTTATTTGTGGTCTTTTTATCTTTTCACAGCCTCTATGCTGTAAAAATTGAAAGATAATAAAAAAGTTAAATTTTATAAATGTATATATGAACATCAGTTATTTTTAAAATATGAGAACATATGTTCGTTTTTTCGTTAAATATAAGCTACTTATTATTATTTTACGCTCAATTTAGATGAAATTATAAATAAGTCTTTTTAAAAATAAAAAATAATATAAAAATAAATAATTTTTTATAAGTTTAAAATAACTTATTTTTTTTATGTTTTAAAGAAATTAAATGAAAGAATTTATAAAAAATATAAAATTAGTTTTAATTTATTAGAGAATTTTAATATATTTTATTATTTAATTTTTTATTCTTATAAGTACTTATTGATAAATTTATCTAAACTTGATATAAATTAATTTTGTAATTTAAATCACGGGTATCCTTCATTAAAAATCGCAGATTTAGTTAAAACAACATTTTATTAGTTGGTTCACTTGCTTATTAATACTGGACCTAAATTAATTGTATATTTTTTGTTTTCTTAAAATTATAAAAATTTATAACATATATATATATATATATATATATATATATATATATATAACTTCTCTTATAATTAGTATATAATAATTCAGTTTGAATAAATTTTTAGAGAAGTTTTTTATGCAAAAAAGTCAATAAAAAATTAATATAAAAATAAAAAATTTAAAATAAAAATAAAAATTATTTATTTATTTTTTATAGTGATTCTGTTGAAATAACAACTAAGGTAAGGTTAGCTAATTTAAATAACACCCTACTTAAAAGTCCTTTGAAGCTAAAGAGGTTAAAGATGGGGAACAATAATTATAGGAACCAATTCGGCGATGTATTTTCGTTTCTAAATTAAAAGGATTTTAATGTCACCTTCAATTAGTAGAATAATAAAATATAAACCAATCAAAAGCCATGAATTGAATAAGTCTTATTTATTAGAGTCTTTTATATTATTATTATTATTTAATCTATCTTATACATGTAACACTTATTTCTATTTATGTTGCTTTAAGTATGTATTTTAATAAAATAAAAATATGTAATTTTATTAACATATTTAAGATATTGATATATTTTTTAATTGCTAATTTAAATATAAACTTTTTAATTTTTGTAAAGATATATCTTTTGAGATAAACTCAAATAAGTTGTTAAAAAAGTTAATAAACAAAAACATATTTTTAGGCAAAATTAAGTTTAATAAAAAGCTTATAAACTTAGTTTAATCTAACTTATTTATATCTCTATTTGTGGTTAAAACTTTACTTAAACTTGAATATATTATTAGTTAATAATAAAATATTATCAATTTTACAACTTTTGGATGAAAATTGAAAGCGTGAGATTGGCTGCCGAGAGTGCGCAGCGCAGAAAGGATTCAAGACCGTATACATCATTGTTTATGTTATTTTATATAAAAAAGATATTAATAAAAATAAGAAGAAAAATAAAATATTTAGAATAAAATAATTATAATTTTAGCAATTTTACATATAACGTAAATCATTAGCTAATATTAAAGAATAATATTAGATAAATGTAATTATTAAAAATTGATTAAAGTGATAAATTATTAAATAATTAACTTATCTATGTTTATATAATTTCTGAGTTAATTCTTAAAAAATATTTTTTAGGAGTTAAATTAAATAAAAATACTATGGAAAAAATTTAACAACATATTAAAATATAAATTACAAAATACATTCAATTTGAGCGTTATATTACCTTATTTTTATATATAAAGATTCGGCATCCATAGATGACGGTGAAAAAAGATTACATTCCTGTCTAAGATTTAACGGATAAAAGGAAAATTTTAAAATATTTAAACTTAATCTTTTTAATTTAATGTAATAAATCTTGGGAAATTTCTTAATAATGTTATAAAAATTAAAACAAAGAAATAAAAAGGCATATTTTGAATAATAAATACAATATAAATGTCTAAATTTTATTGATTTCTTAAAAATGGTATCAAAATTCTTTAAAATGTGAGGTACCAAGGTAAATACTTTTGTTACTTAATATTAATATTGATTTGATTTGAAATTTAAATTTTGATAAACGATATTAGATAGAAGATTTTTTTTTTTTCTTGTTTGGATTATTTGAATTCAAAGATTGTTGTAATCATAATCAATGCTATTTGAATTTAACTTTTAAATCTTGATATTCCATATCAATAAACATCATGTAGCTTGATTGAAATAATATTTTATAATTTTAAAAGCTTTACTTTTAAATTTATTTATATTGAATATTATAAATAAAAACTATATTATTTTGTTTAACCTTTTTTATTTATAATTTTATTTAAATTTAAAATAGCTATATAATGCACATGCAGTTTAGGCACAACATGCTAGTATATTGTAAAGTTTTTCAAATAGACTTTTAAGTTAAACATTTAAAAAAAATATAAAGTCGGAGTTTTAAATAATTTTTTAAGACTAATCACACTTTAAAAAATAAGTTAAACTTTAAGAAAGTCTTTATAAATAAATAAACAGTTTTAACCTTAGTTTTAGGTTAGACAAATTAAGAAACAAAACTTACCCACTTACATTCCTTCATGGGATTAATGAAAAAAAAACTAGTTTTAGTATTTTGTCAATACAACAACTTGTTAAAAAAAAAAAAAAAAAGCTAACAGGATTTGATTTGTGACTAAGTCATAAACAAAAATATAACAAACTAACTCATCAATTAACGAAGAGCCAACAATTAAGCTAAAACCGCAAATCCGTGTGCCAAATAGCACAGAAGAAGATAACAGAAAAATAATACATAAATGATGCATCAACATTTGTCCATATACAGAATGATTAAACACAAAGCACAAAGCAGCATCAGTTTGGTTATTTAGCTTATTAAAATGCAAAAAGCACAAAGCAATATATAACATACAGATGAACAGGTAGATGGATCAAACAGAGAAAAAAATTCAATTGAAAAGGGTAGGGGAAACTCCATTTTCAATGAGGAGCTTCTTACCAATCTTGTAAGAAGCATAGGCATCAATGCAGGCATATTCAACTTGATCTAGTGTTAACTCCCTTAATTGCCATTCACTTGTGCACACTTCCTTTGACTTCTTCATATTAAGACCCACCAACTCCTTTGCCAAATTTTTCAGTCCCAGAGAAGAAAATCTATTAGGCCATTGTGTTTTTGCCAATTTGGACACGTCTATGCCCTCATTGCATTCCAAGCCATACTCATTGTTAAGCCTTTTAATATCTTGCAAAATCCCAACCCCAACAAATTTGAAGTCAGAGTGCACCATAAAACTCCTTAGGGACTGGGGAATATAATCCATCCGAAACATTTGAAATATTAGACATTTGTCCTCAACACATAGTTGCAAAATTGCAACTTTCATCTTCTTGTTTTGGTCACGCATCCATTCAGTGTCCAACCCAATTACCATTTGCTTTCCCACATATGTTGACAGAACTTGCTGAACCCATTCCTCTGCTATGCTGGCTTTGTCAGTAACAGTTGTTTCAATGGCTAGTCTATCAAAGAGCACCAAATACTTGGAATTTGATGTGTCGAAGATCACAGTGGCGTTGGAATCACTTGCATCCATCGACATCTTCCAATTGAAACCTTTGTCAATATAACACACAAGTTAGGTTTGAAGAGTAAAATAGAGTGATCGATCGATGGTATTTGACTACCCACAAGAATAATCTTGATATGATATTCTGATTATAGAGACTAGAATTTTCTTGTGTAGTGATCATGTTCATCTTTTTCTTGCTCGGGTCCCTTTATATGTAAAATACTGATGTATTTGATCTTGATTCTGTTTTTAAAGAGCTACATCATAAAATAAGATTTAAGAATATCGTCATTAAGTCCATTATAAAAATTTCTTTGGGGGTTTAAGTGTCCATTATAAATTGATTTTACCATTTATTAGCCAAATTAGGAGGAAAAAGGAAATCAGCTTTGCGCAATAACATTCCCTGCGGCTGATAATTTAATGCAATTACTAAAATATTTCTCTCTTCCTCTCCCATCCCCCCAACACACAAATAATTGCCTAGCATGCAAATCACTTACTAAATATTATAAATATTTTAATCGATAAACCGATATAGATATAGCTTATATAATAAGTGAATATTTTAAATTAATTATATAACTTAGGTTAAAAAATAATTTTTTTATATTGATTAAAGATAATTGGTTAAGAAAGTGTAAATTATTTACACAAATTAAGGGGAAGTTTCAATTTCTTAACAACTTTGCTAAGTCACCGGTATGAAAACCAGGGCTCACAACCCCAGAAATTACAAGAAAACGAAAACAAATAATAAAGTTCAACTTCATACATAAATTGGTGATATACATAATAAAGATAATAAAACACATAATGTAAGCTTAATATATTTGTCAAAAACGTGAACGGATATATTATTACTGTTTCTCAATGAGATACCAAAAATTTAAGACAAAAACTTTAGAATGTAAGTAGGATTCGTTATTTTTCAAACTTTATTTAAGAATTTTTTAACTTGTTCACTATTGGTTTTGAAATCTTACTATTTAAATTGTATTTTATATTGATCGTAGAAGAATAGATCTAAAAATAACTTTTACAATAGTTCAAAAATTAATAATTTAAAAAATATTTTTTACATCGATTATTTAACTACTGATCTTAAATTTTTTTAATTATTTTTAGAAATGTCATTATATTTTTTATTAGATAAATTAAGTAACTGATATAAAAAACTGTTATATAATTTTTTTTACACTAATAATTAAATCTCATATATTTTTTTTTTTTATATGTTAGAAAAGGTCTAATAAAAAATCTCATTTAGGTTTCAATAATTGGTAAGTTAAAATAGATAAAAAAAAAATCACTAAATCTTTCAATCAATTTTTTAAATTTTTTTATTCTAACATTTGTGTGTAGCTTTTATACCAATTTAATACTTCTATGTAAATAGAAAATAAAAAGTGCTAATTAAAATTATTTTGTCACATATACATGTGTGAATAATTGAATGAGTATTGTGTTGCTTTAAATTATTTAAGTAAAATTGTACATTAATTTAATGGGTTATTTTATATTTATTATAATAAATTACATAATTAATTTGTATCGGTAAAATTAACTATACTATATTAATAATATAGCATTAAATAAAATATTAACTATATTATAACATTAATATATTAAAATACACAATTATATATTTCACATAAATTAATTTTAAATATATTAACTTTTTTATTATTTTTATTGACCAAAATATTTTGAACTAAAAATGTCTATATGTATAAAATTAACTACACTATAAATTAAAATACACAATTATAATATATATATATATATATATATATATATAATATGATAAATATTAATTTTTTTATTTTCTAATTTTATTTATTAATTTATATAAATTATGATAATATTTCATAATATAAAAATATATTAACAATCTATATATATATATATATATATATATATATATATAAACTTTTAATTAAATCCTCAACAATTACTTTCTTTAGTCTCAAATATAATAAAAATTAATTATAGTTATTAAAAATTAGTTAATCTCATTTAATTTTCTTATATTTATTTAAAAATAATTTTTTTAAATATATTCTCTAAAATATTTATTGCACAGAAAAATTAATAACTTAAAAGATCAATGACATTAGCCAATGATTTAAGTTCTTATGTTAAATGTAAAGGTGAAATGTGAAAAAATTACTGCAAAGAGCTTTAAAGTTTAGAAATTTGTTTTAAGTAAATTTTTACTTTTCATTTTTAAACTTGTAAAATTTTTTTGATGTCATATCTTAAAATTAAAAAAATTTAACAAAATTAAGTTTTGAATTAAAATAAATGATATTTTAACCATTTTATTAACTAGTGTAAATTTACTTAAATTTTGCTTATATTTGAAACTAGAGAGTAATATTATTCTATCCCTATTAAATATTAATCACATGACATTTCTAATATTTTAAATTAAAAAATAAAATCTTAAAAACTTATTTTTATCAAAAGTTTAGGTTAATTGTGTAACTTTTTTACTATAAATTTAGACTTTGTTTAGATATTTGAAAGGGAAGGGAAAAGAAAAGTTTGAAGAAGGAAGAAGGAAAGGAGAAATGAAATGTTTAATATTGAGAGAGGAGAATGATATAAGTTTAATTATATTTTTTAATCGAATTTTTTTTTTTTATTTTTTTAAAAATATAAAAATTTAATATTTTTTTTCTAAAAATTAATGTTTTTTAAAATTGATAATTTTAAAACTATTTTTATTTTTTATATTTTTTTAAAAAAACCATCACTTTAAAAACTATAATATTTAAAAAAAATCATAAATCCATAACTTTATTAAATATTAGATACTTTAAATTAATTAACACTTTTTATCACAATGATATTAATTTTTGGTGAGATGTCACATTTAGTGACACTCAGAATAACTAATATAGCCAAAATAATGTAGTTTAGTCACTAGTTACAATATTATGAACTAATCTCATTAATGACTAATTTTGTTTGTCACAATAACAAATTATATTGTATTGACACTTTAGTATCTTTAATCACTATCTATTGACACTATTTCTATTATTACTTCATTGTTTTAAACTAGTTTTATTTGTTTAAGCCTATTTGTGCTTTAATTGATACTTTTACATAATTCTTGTATTTTAATATTTTTGACATCTACTTATTAGTTTGATCATGCATTTACTTAATTTAGAGTTCTAAGCTAAAATTTACAACATTTGAAGTTGTCCCTCGATGATGTTACCATAATTAAGTATCAATTAATAGTTTTTTATTAGTATTTGGGCCTAATTAGATTTTGTGGCCTATTTTACTTTTTGAAATTATTAATTTATGTTTATTTTACGGTTAACCTCTATAAAAAATAGGAGGAATTGAAAGACAAACTTTTTTTTTTATTTTTTCCTTTTTACATTTTTGTTATTTTTTTAACTTTGAGTTAATTTGAGTTCTTTCTTTTTTATTTTCTTCTTGCAAATTTGTTTTAACTTTTTTATGATAATTGTTCTTAAACTTGTGTTTGTGTTTATAATACTGATGGAAGAGTAATTTCATAGATTATTCTATGAATTTGATCTTAGAAAGTGATAGGTAACATTTTCTTTTAATTTAATTTGAAACTTTATTTTTTACCTTCTTAATTTTGTTACAAATACTTTTAATTTGATCTCAAATTGTGTCAATACTATTTTGGATAATTCATGCGTATTGAATTCATTATTAGTGTGATCTTAACATATTTGTTTGTGTAGTTCAAACTTTCGTAATTGAATTGTAATCAACTGTATCGAATTGATTAGAGACATGTTCTTTAAATTGAATTCATGAATTTGATTGATTAATTTTGAAACCAAATATGTTTTGTAAAATAAAAATCATAGGTCAATCACTTTTAATTTATTGAATTTTTTTGTGTTTTAATTTCTTAATTACTTTATTGTTTGCGTTCAAAATCTGCTTAGTATTTCAATTTTAGCATCTGTAATCAAGGTCCTCAATAGAATAACTTAAGTTTGTCTCCTAGTTTACTGCATTTAAATTTTATTTGACAAAGTACGACATCGATCAAATGGACACAATTGACACAGTGGACCATTGGTTCTTCGACTAAATTTGGATCATAGTTTGTTAATTAAGGTTAGTTTGAATTTTGTAATTAGGATTAGATTTGAATTGATTATATATTTTTAAAAATAATTAGATTTAGGATTATGATTTGATTAGATTAGATTAAATAAAGTTTGTTTTCCTTAAAAAAAACTAAATTAAAAATTTATAATTAAAAAAATTTAAATTTAAATTAGAATTATGATTTAATTAGATTAGATAAAGTTTGTTTTGCTTTTAAAAAAAAAGTTTTATTATTCTCAACCATAAGCAGTTAATAATAGTAAAATTTTATTAAAAAGATAAGTATTTATCGTATTTTTATAACTTCAATATGATAACTATGTACTTTTTCATAAAAAAAAATTATTTGTAAATATTTAAATTCAGCTATCAAGACTGATGTTAACAAAACCTTTTAAAAAATTTAGATTAGTTTTTTTATTAGGATTGGATTAAGTAGATTAGATTAAGTAAAAAATTTTAATTTTGAAAATAAAAAATAAATTGAATTTTGATTTTTTGTTAATTTTTAATCGCTTTTTCTATTATAGTTTATTTGATTGATTTTCATTTTTTCTTGCATATTTTTGTTATTTGATTAAGCTTTGTTCCCTACTACTGGTGGTTATATTGCTTATTATGATTCTAACCCTATTGATTATGAGATTATTAGTGGTGCTGATTTTATAATGGATAATAATATGAGAACACTATTTGTGCAATCAATATCCTGATGCAAAACTCCTATAGTGTTCAAAACTGAATTAATTCATTACTTAAGTTTAATGGTCTTGCAAGAGAAGACCCCATATAAGCATTTGAAGACCTTCTATATTATCTATTTTACCATCACGTTGCCTAAAGTTTTTGAAGGACATGTAAAACATAAGGTGTTCCCTTTCTCTCTAACTGGTGTAGCTGAGGAGTGGTTGTACTATTTGCAGTTAAGATCTATTACTAGTTGTAATAACTTGAAGAGATCATTTTTGGATAGAAAAATACTTTACGAATACCGAAAAAAATTTAAAAGATTGTGTTCAGGCTACCCTGATCATCACCAAGCGAGTAATCAACTACTTATCTAATATTTCTATGAGGAATTGAGCCTAATAGATAGGAGTAAGATTGCCGCAACAAGGGAGAGGATTGATGAATAAGACACCACAAGTTGCATGGAACTTGATTAAGAACATGAACTCGATTTCTCAATATATAGTTTGCAACTAAAAACAATTCATTAATGACAAGAGGTGTGAATGAGGTAGAGATTTTGATAATCTTGCATCCATTATGAAGCAATAGCTATTAATCAAAAGCCTCCACAAGTCGCTGCAAATTTGTGTGGTATTTTTACTCTGACAACCCCATATATTCTTACGCTACATTACAAGAGACGAGACAGAAGGTTCTCATTTTGGCAATCCACAAGCCTATGCTATAGATATATATAACGAAAGACCTTCATAGCAACAACAAAATAATTGGAAATCTCTTTTCAAACAAATATAATTCAAGGTGGAGAAATTATCGAAACTTAAGATGGGACAATGCACAGTAACAACAACCATAACTTTCTAGTGTGCAGAATGTTGGACCTAGTAGGCAATATCAATTCCAGTCCACTCATGTGCAACAATAACATAATGCACCCCAAATCTGACCAGCATACCTTGGAAGAGTTGATGAAATAGATGACCGTTAATAATTTACAGTTCCTACGAAGAACAAAAAGGACTATTCAAACCTTAGAAAATCATATTAACCAATTGGCTAGTTCATTGAATCAGATGCAGCCTTAAGATTCTGATAAATTGCTTGCACAAACAACAATGAACCCTAATAATGTTAGTGCTATCACTCTTATGTCCAAAAAAATTGTTGATAATTCTTATTTTTATTGACAAAAATATTATACACATATATGTGTAAAAACACCCTACATTATAATATTAAATAATATATTAACTATGTAATAAATTAAAATGCATAATTACATTATATTATCAATTGTTGTAATTTTAAATTAATATTCATATATTTTTTAATTATTTTTATTAACAAAAAAATTCAATGTAATATAATTCTAAACTTACTTTTTATATTTTAACAATTTAAAATTAACAATATATATATATATATATATATATGTATGTATAATTATAATTATAATTATTTACATAAATCTAAAAATAAAAATAGCAACTTAAATTAAATGATTATAATATTTATATCTATTGTAAAATTATGGATTTTAATTTTCAGTGCAGTTAATATAAAATTGCTTCGTAAATAGCAAATTATACACACACGTGTGTATATATCTATATATTTTTTTTATTTTTTCAATTTTCTTATTTTTAATTATTTTTATTTACAAAGTTGTTTTAAACTAACTAAATTAAATGTAATATAATTTTTAATTTATTTTTTAATTTTAACATTTAAATATTAATTATATATATATATATATATTTACTAATATCTATATGTAAAATTGATTAAATTGATTGTAATTTGATAATAAATGTTATATTTAATAATTATTATGCATGCTTTTATAATTTTGTGATTATTATTTATAAAATATTTACTAAATATTTTTTAAATAGCTCAGATATTGTACAGCTACATTAAAAATATAGGTTCTAATAAAGTATTAAAGAAAATATCTTGATATATTTATCTTTGATATATTTTATTTTTAATCATAACTCAATAAAAATATCATTTTCAGAATTTTTATCATGATCAAAATACACATATATTATATGAAAAATATTAAATATAAAAAAATTGATAAATCATTTTTATCATATTTATTAAGTTTCAATTTTATTAAAAATAATTTTATATTTCTAATAAAAATTTAATTTAATTTTAATTATTAAATATATATATATATTTTTTGTAATTTTTTATGATATATAATAATTTATTTAACATATTTTATGTGTTAAAATGAATGTTGAAATATGAAAAAAAAAAAATACTCCGGCAATCCATAAGTGTTATAACTTAGGGTCAAAAAGTTATTGCCTGTAATATGAAATCTTAAATTTATTATGTGACAATTAATTAATATTTTTAAAATAAAATAAAAATTAAATATAATGTTTTAAACACTACTTTTAAAACTTAATATTAATATACTCAGAGTATAAAAGTTTATTATATTAATAGGAATATTTTTTTAATAATTTAAATAAAAATCACATTACAATTTATTCTAATTGGCTGATGGTGTAAAAGTATTTATAGTAACATTGTACTAAAATTAAACTTTTACTTTTATGTATTAATACAAGGTATTCTAGAGTTACTTAAAATGGTAATTTTTTTGGTGAGTAGTATTTTATTTTGGGTTAAGTTTAAAGGTAATTTGTATTTGTTTAGTGTTTCTTTAAAAATACATTTTCTATCTAAAATGGTTTTTTTTTTTTTGTAATAACATATATTTTTCATTAATAATAACTAGTTATAAAAATTCTATTAATTGTAAAATATACGATTAAAATTGGAGGAAAAGTACATTTATTGAAAGTATTATTTTGAAAATTTTAATTTGAATATATGTTATTACACTAGAAAGGTCATAGTTTATAATACTAAATTTCAACTAATTTAATATTTTATTTTTAAAAAAATTAAATATAATATTTTTAACATTATTTTTATATAAAAAAGTAAGGTAGTTTAGTGTATTTTTAAAGGTTCTTGTTCTATCTAAAATAGGTTTTTTATTCGTAATATCATATATTTTTCCTTAACAATATAATTATAAAATTCATGAAATAAATATATCACAATTTGAGAAAAATAACTCAATGCTAAAATTATACTATTGAAATTGGAGGAAAAGCATATCATTTGAAAGTTATATCTTGAAAATTTTAAATGTGTATATATGTTATTATACTAGAAAGGTCATCACTTAAAATAATAAATTTTACAATGTGTTAACTCATTTGATATTTTATTAAATGAAAAAATAAATATATAATAATTTTAACATTATTGTAAAATAGGAGTTTACAATAAGAAAGTAAAGAATTTTCTTATCGGTGATGTAAATGAATGTGTTGCGGTACTTTAAAATTTTTTAATAGATACTATATCCAAAAAATTTATATCAATAAAAAATAAACAAGTGTGAAATTAAAAAAATATCATTATATATAATTTATTTAAAATTATATTATTTATATTATTTGTTATATAGTTTTATTATACATATATATAGTATATTAAATTTTTTATTTTATTTTTTATAAATTTTTAGTTTTAAATAAAATATAATTTATATTTAAATAATTTATATTTATTATAAATAAAAAAATTTAAATAATATATTAATTTAATAATTAAATATTAATAATAATAAAATTAAAAAAAATATTAATATAATATTATTATTTTAATTTTAAATTTTATTTTATTTAATTTTAACTGAAATATTCTTTAACTTATTTAAATACAATAAATATAACAATTTATTATTTAAACACATTTAAATATTATTAATTAAAAATTTTCTCCATAAAAAACTTTATGGGTACATAAGAATTTACCATGATACAAACCATTAATATATATTTTAGTTTTTATATTGAACGGTGGATTCGTCTTCACCAATCACGATGGGTTCTCTCTGCACCTCCTTCACTGCGACATTCCAAAACTCTTCAAACGCCACTTCTTCAAACCTGTTTATGGCTTTGTTGCGATGAGGAAGAGCTATAAGTTGTTGAATACGACGCTGTCGTATTGGTGAGTGTGTATTCGAGAGTTTCTGGCAGAACTTTACCATTCAATTTGTAAGGAGGAGATCCCAACAACTTCTCAGCAAGCAAGGTTTTGATAGTGCTGAGAATGCGAAGCATACCTTAATATGTGGTTTTCGACTAAATTGCAATATTATAACTTAAAGGGACCAAGTTTCAATATTATATCAAAACTTAGAGTAAGTAAATGAGCTAACTTTTCAGAGAGAGGTAAGGTAGTTAAATGTTATTTAAAGGTCGTTTTTCTATCTAAAACAGCTCTTTGTTTAAAGTGCTTCCTAACTTTTATTGGCATTGAATATATGCATGGTGTGTGAATATTTCACCTCATTTAGTAAGGATTTGGGGATTAAGGTATAAGCTTATGAAATAATGTGCTAGAAAAAAGTACCATTCCCCACTGTGTATACTCCTCTTTTCAAATTATTTTGTTGACATATACAATTGTGAACTAGAGCTTTTAATCCATGCAGAATTAACTATAGCTTTTTCCATTACACAAATTAGCATTCCTTCGAGGGTTTTCCCTATGAGAAAATTTCTTCATTAACTAGTATCTGAAGCATGATCCCCAGAAAAGATTGAAGTATTGAACAAAGACAAGCCTAGGCGTGTGCAAACTGAACCCACTGAGACATGCTTGGAATTCCACCATTCACAACAGTGAGCAAGTAATAACCAGAAGGTGCAACATGGGGTGATGGTGGAGCTTCCAATACTGCCACCACCCACCCACCACCACTTCTCACCAAGCTCTTGCACCTCAGCTTCAACATCCTTTGGTTCATGGCAAAGGAATGCGTGGTAAATGGTGGGGCATAGGCACTAAACACCACCTCATTGCTAGGCCTCTTCCTCAACAAGAACCTAACTCTAAACTCTTTACCATACCCAATTGCATGGTGAATGCCACCACCATATTCTATAGTCAAGTTACTAGGCCTCAAGTTATGGTACCTCTTGTCCATGTAGTGTGGAACAAATGCTTGAAGTCTGAGTTCAGTTGGGTATGCCACATTGTGAAAAGTGTACCTCCCATGAGGGTTACTACCAGCAACCAAGATCCTCCCATCATGAAGAATTGTAGCTGACGAGTGATACATTCTGGCTATCTTGGTGGACCTAAGGACAGTGAACCTTTTTCCTAGTCTTTTGTTTGGACTATAAAGATAAGGTTCAAGAGAAGCATTTCTAGCATTGTCATATCCTGCACACCCATGTTTAGCTCCATTTATAATCAGAATGTTACCAGTAGGGAGAATCAGCATGTCATGTAGGAGACGTGGTTTGGGCATGTACTCCATATCCCACTTGTTATTGTTCCCTGTGATAACCATTCTCCCACATGATCTTAAACCTTCCAAGAATCTTCGTTTACTAGCTGCTTTAACTGCTCCAGTGGCCGAACCTCCACACACCATAACTTCTACCTTTCTGAAGTTATCTCTATGGTCCAATGGAAGTAACACAGATGAGCCAGAGCTGGGGTAGTTTCTTGACCCTTTTTCTGGAATCCTGGGGAAGGTCTTGATTACTTTGTTTCGTCTCAAGTTGAGTAGGATGGAATCGCGATTGGCGAAAATGAACAAGTTGCCATCTGATGAAAGGTGAAGGAAGGGATAGAGGTTGTTCCCTCCTAAATTCCTGTCATTGGTTTGGTGCAAGAATGGAAGGTCAAAAGATTTTTCTCCAGGACTAATTTTTGGTACAAATTCATAAGTGAAAACTCTTCTTCCTCCAACAACCACCACCCTGTCATGCTCTGGAAGTATCTGACTAGAAGCATACCACCTCTCATCAGATAGACTTTTCTTTGTTTGTATCCAATCACATTGGTGATTCCCACATGGCCTATAGAGTCTGACCCTTTTGGCACCATTGCCATACCCACCTGTTTGTAAAACTGTTCCATTGCTTAGGAATGAACCTGAGGAACACCAAGGGTCAGTGTCAAGCCTCAAAGGTCTCACATTGTTGGCACTAATGTCATACTCAACAGAGTGAGCATAGCATGTTGAGTCCAACAAATCATTGTGGCTTCTGGTGCACCTGCTTCCATTGAAGCGTTTGTGAAGTTGGTAATTAGATTGGCCAGCTCCTGTTTGATCAAACATTATGACAGTGTTTTTGTAGGTTAAAGCCATGTGCATACCAACCACACCAGTGCTGTTAAGTAGCAGTTGCCACTGCCCTTTCCTCCCCTGGGAGGATCTTACATTGGCACCATCACTGAATCCAAAACAAACCAAGAAAAATAGGATAGTGAACATGATTTTACTGCAAGACAGGAAGCACATGTATTCATATGCCATGTGATATAGCAGAAGGTGATGGTCATAAGATTGCTAGGGAGGGTCCTTTTCTAGCACTATGTTTGGCTTGGAGCCGACTTACTAGTAGTCACACACTTGAAAGGGTGCAATCAATTTGGCTAAATTGTAGTCAACTCAAGCTGATATGATAACATTTCAGTGCGTTGTTAGATCCAATTGAGTCGGGTTCATGCAAGAATCGATTCAGTGGATAACAATATAAGTGACTATCTTCCCTGTTTATCGTTCCACATCACAATCTTTTGGTTGATGTGATTACTATTTTTTCAAGTTATTGCTCTTTTAATATAAAGGGTATATTAAAGAAGGGGTAGCTTTAAGTTATATTTCTAATATTTTAGAATGTATGTTACAACTAATTTTTTTACATGAAATTGCCATAATTAATAACCATTTTTTTCCCTTTTAAATTTCACTTTCAATATCAATATTCTACATAGATTTGACTGAAATTCCTAAGAGTTATATTGGTTAAATTAAAAGATTTGTATCACTCTAGCAGTGACATTTGACCAGAAGAGTGTCTAACTTAAGAAACCGCAAAAGAAAGATGTGATCAGTTAGTTAATTTATTATTTTTTGATCAATAATCAAATAGTTAATTGAGAAGGTACGAAATTGGTTGAAAGTTGAAGCCGAACAAGCCCTGTAAATAATTATTTACTTAATCAAACCCAAAGGTGAAGCCGAACAAGCCCTGCAAGATGATTCAAGTTTGAATTCTGAATCTTAAAATTTTTCATATCTTCTTCCCCCTCCCCCTCCCTTAATGACAAAAAATTAAAATAAAATAAAATTGATCCCAAATTGATTCCACTTGTTAAAAAATAAAATAAAATTTTCATTCGATAGTTTATGTATAATTTCAATTCCTTTAGTTATTATTTGTCATCATAATTCTTTTAAAATTTAATTTAAATACACTAAGAGTATAAAATATTTTATATAGTCACCTAATCATAAATTGCCATATTAACAAGTCTTTAATTTCTTTTATAATTAATATAAAAATCATATCTATGGTGTACTCTATTTAATTGACAGTGTAAAAATATTTACATTGACAATACACCAAAATTAAACTTATCTTTTAATTATTCAAATTAAGTCTCTCCTAAAATTCTTTCAAATAATTAATAAAAATATAATATATCATTAGTTTTTGCAAATTCAAAAAAAGAGTATATAAAATAACTAAATAAAAATAATATTTTATATATTTTATTTATTATTTGTTTTCAAGTATTTTATAAATTTTTCTTTACTAATTTAGATAGATCAACCATATATCATATTTCTATTTTTTTTTTTGTTAATTATTAAATAAGATTGTGAGATGAGAGACTTAATTTGAATTATAAAACTGAAATATTAAATAAAACAATTAAAACTAAAAGAATCAAAATTGCATATATCTAAGAAACTAAGTGTAACTAAGCCAAAAAAAATAAAAAGAAGACAAATGTGCCTTCCTTCCAGTTCCCAACATTAGTACGATCACATATGAAACGTTCACGTGACAAGTAAATTCTACGGACTACTTAGGAATTCACCAGATCATGCTGCGAAAGCCGCAAACCACATCATTCATGTCATTCACACTATGTTGAAAAACAAAAACAAATAAAACATTCACGCCATCTGGATATTCCCACATGGGTCGCACAAATATTTGAAAAATGTTAGTGTCAGAAATGTGTCAAACACCGCTATACTTTGAAAAAGAGAGAGGTCCATGCTTCATAGGTTGTTTTACAAACATCACTTATGGTATGGATGTTAATTCTACGTGTATGTTTGGATATGATTATTTTTGAAAAAATAATTGTTTATTTTTCAAAAACTATCTCAAGAAACTGGTAAAATAAGTAATTGTTTTATTTGAACTCGTGTGAATAAACATAGGAAATGATAATGAAACAAGCTAACATCACGAAGCATGGAGCATTATTATATCGATGAATTGCCACAATTATTATGATATAACAACGCAGAACCCGATTCTAGCATAAAATGCGCTCAAAGCATTGACTTGAATATATGAAATACCAAAAGTATTTACAATGAGGAGCCTTTTCCACCTGCCCTCCCTCATCACCAAGAAATTTGCATAAAACCCAGTTTCATACCTCAACATGAAAACCCATGAACAAGTTTTCAGTGATATCTTCTAATAAAGCTTTATTCTAGTATCAATGGTACTTCTGCAAATGGGGCACAACTCAAGATCTTGTCCACATTCACAGCATGTCTGCATATTAATAAAGATGATTCACATAAATAATAAGCATTGAATCATCATTAATGTATGTTAGGGGAAAAAGCTAACCTGATGCCCGCAACCAAAGGCCATATCCTTAGGATTGGAGAGGCAAATGGGACAAAACTGCAAGGATTACATAACAGAATGGTTTATACTTTATATGGTTTGACTTTGCATTATATCATGTATATTAAAGTCTCTACTCTTGAGTGCCACTGTGAACCAGAAAATAAACTTCCTACATGACAAGGAAACATAGACATGCTACTGCAGTGATTATAAGAGCAGTGCTAAGAGCACACTCTTAACATAATCTTTCTAACACTATTATTTATTGAAAGTTATTGACAAATACCAAAGTATGAATGAGATTCATTAAACGATGAATGAGGCTCACATAATTTTTGTTATTTTCAATAAATTTTTACTAATAACAAAAAGTCTGATGCTAGTATTTCTCGTGATAGCAAACTAAAAGAAAGACCAGCAGCAAGAGAAAGCAAAGAATTGATGTACCTGATTATCAGAAGCAGAAGTTGCTGGAGGATTTGCGCTAACATCATGTCTGTGAGATGGTGCACTGGGACGAAAACTGTTTTGACGTGAAGTTTTTGGGGAGTTGAAAGGTGCTGCACCATAAAGGGGTGGTGGTAGAGGAATCCTGTCTATAGCTTTCCCTCTATGAGCACTGTTTGAAAAATAATACACCTTAGATGGCTTCATAAACCAATGCAGCAAAGCCTAAGTAGAAAATAATTCAAGGTCGTTATCTACCCCAATAGATTAAGCTCAAGAGTTGCCTTATATTGGGAGGGTATCTCCATCAAGGCAGCAAGTGCAAACTCTGCTTCCTTTCTGGATCGATCCATGTTCTTTGACATTATTTCTGTGAAATTCACAAACTACAAAAGAAAAAACAAAAAATAAAAATCAAGTTTATAATTACTAAATAGCATAAACAGAATGTGCTCTATATAGAAGTGGCAGAACTGAGAACATTTGAACAGGAGATACTTGCCTGGAAATTATCAAATACACGGGCAGGGATGTTATCATCAAATTCTTTCATCATATCCCACGGCCCATCTCCAACTCCAACTAATATTATTGACAAGGGATATTCACTGGCAATAAAGACATTTTTGTTTGGTGATGACAGTAATTTAGAAATATGATTACCAAGAAGGAATAAAGCGACACAGAAAGACAATTACCTAGCTTTCACAATAGCTTCTACAGTATTCTTTTCTTGAGCACTCAACTGCCCGTTTGCGGTGTCAACACTCCTTGTCACCTGCAATAAGTGATAAAAGCATCCAATTAAGTGCTAAAATGTTTTCAATTTTAAATCAAAATTGAGTTATGAAAGCATCCAATTAGCCAATAATCTAACCTTGTTCTGAAAATATATTGCTTTTGGGTTACTACTACCTGAGGCAGAAGGAAGAGTTTGCCAAGGGGATACACAAACTTACATGTAATTCTTTTTCCATGATAAAGCATAGTTCCCTTAACAAATTAAGTTTTCGATTTAGCCCTCCTAAAATAAAATTCTCTCGCTCCACCACAGACCGACTACCACAAATGTTTGTATTCACTTGGTTACTTAAAAATGAACAAGTGTCAAGTAATTGTAGTATTTCAAGAAGATCTAAATATTCAACACCTCAACCCCCCACCCCTCCAAATAAAGGAAAACCATCAATAAAATTTGGGATAAATTTTGACAGTAAATACTTTTTAATTTCAATTCAGATAATGCTCTACCTGCCCATCTGCTATAATCAGTAAGACATGGTATTGGCCTCCACTTTGCTCCACTATGGTGATTGCCATCTCAATGACTGGGGCAAATGATGTTGGTCCTGCCATGAGTTAGGGGCAAAAATAACATAAGCAAAGAGCTGATAGGAAATACAGAAAGAAGAGGGGGAAATGAAATTTGAGCAATGTTCCAATTTCCAATACCTGCAAGCTTTAATTGAGGGACCAATTCTCTGTACCGTGCCAACACTTCTTCAAATCCTTGACAAAATCTCTCATCAGAATAGAAACTAAATACTTCCTGGTCATGTGTTGAAGCTGCCAATATGAAACCCAAACACAATATAACTCACCTGGAGACATTATATTAGATTCTAAGGGATGAATGAATTTCATAAGAATGTTTCTCAGTTACCGTCTCCAAAACCAAAACAGGGAATTAAGTTATCCTCATCAAAGGAAGATAATGTTTTGCCAATGATAGATATAGCTTGTTCATATGGATTTTGTTCATGACCAATATGATGCAGACATCTCCTTTGAAATGACCTTCCACCTAATACAAAAGCAAGTTATGCAGTGCATGTTAACACAATTACAGAAAAATAAAGAAAAGAAAATGACGGAGATTAGTCAAACAAAGCAAAACCTGTCCACTCATTGCTCTTTGTAAAATCAATACCAACAATGAGATTGGAAGACTCTAGGCCAGCACTTGCAAGAGCGTCAGTTACCTTCCAATAAGGAAAATTTTAAGAATGTCAAATAAACATAAGAATTTAAATTCTTAATGGTGTAGTAACACAAGTCACCATAGTAATCTAACATTTACATCCTGAAATAGAGCAATGACATGAACCAAAAGACCTGCATAAAACTTGCAGAAAATAGACAACAAGATGAAATCATTTCTTTTAGCAAGCAAATTCATTACCATCTTTACAATGGCAACATCTAGATAACAGTTAAAAATATAGTTACACGATGAAGAAAAGAAAACGTTTTCTCGGCTTTTTCAAATTCTCAATGATTCAAGACCTGAACTAAAATAATAGGCTCTTGTTTCTCAAACCCTATAAGCTTAAACACAAAATGAAGGGACAATTTCATCCAGTATAAACCCTGAAACAGATTCTACAAAGACATTGCACAGTACACCCATGACCCAATTTATTCTGCATTTAAGCCATTTCATACATTGACAACAAGGAATCATAAAAAAAGTTACCTGGTCCAAGCTATTATAATTATCACCTATCCTTGAAAACTTCCTATCTGACCCTTTTCCTTGCTCTGGAGCATGACCACCACCATAGCCTTGAGATGAATGCCCATAATGACTCACAGACCCATGATCTTGGCTTTGTGGCAAATAAGGTGATTGATACTGCGGAAAAAACCTCGAGGATGAACGTTGCCTTGAACTCCTCCTTTTTGAAATTGATCCACCCATAAATTCTTTATCCTAAGGAAACTCAACAACCCATTAACGCATTCAAATCAAATCTCTCAAAACTATTCTCATTCATGTTCAACCCAATAATTAATGTACATACTCTTCTAATCTACATTTTAATTCACTAACACTGATTTCTACTTCATCCATTATCTTTCTTTGTTTTAATTTCTTTTAATTCACATTAATCTATAAGAAAGAAATATACTTTGCAAACTTAACAACGTTACATTGACACATCAGAAACTGTATGGAAAATGTGAAAATAAAAATGATACCTTGAAGGGGCAGGAAGTAGTGTGAGAGAGTGAGGTAGTGGAAGTTGAAGAGCATTAGGGTGGGTATATGGTGGGCGAGTCGATATCAGTGGCAGTGATTGATAAATGGTAACAATGGATATGTTGATTGATGTAGACGAAGGGTGGAGGTTGTTTCCACGAAGTTTCTCTCTCTTTCTTTGTCACTTCCACACCCCTTAGGCAATGTTTGGTGTTTGGTTGTTTTAACCCCTCAAACTCTCAAACTACATTGATTACTGCTTAATTTAGTGATGATAAGTTAATTTATCACTTTAATTTTAATTAAATTTAAGATCTAAGATTAAGTTATCATGCTATAATATAATCACCATTATTGATAAGGTTTGTTACTGAAAAATTAAATTTTGAAATGTAAATGTAAGTACGAAGTTTTAAAAGAAAAATAGATTCATTGTTCCTGTTCCCCTTAAAGAGCAATAACTTTATCTCGTGTAGATTCAACAAGATAACAAGCACTCACGAATCATTCGCTTTATCCTTGTCAGCTTGCACGCACCCAGAAACAACCTTTCCTAAGACTATGTTAGATTTCAATATAACACGGTTAGTGTATTAGTTTCGTGCATGTTTTGGAATCACTTTTTAAGAAATGCGAATACTAAAATCATTTTAAAATAGAAAAAAATGAACTGAAATAAAAATTTAAGAGATTATTTGACTATATTGCAACGCAACATAGTTGAATTGACTATCTGAGAAAGGTGTAACATCGTGAAACTTTATGCATTTATTACGGTTTTGGTGGATGCAAACATACAATGGGCGAAATTGTTTGTTTTGGATTTGTCATCTTTCGTAGGAATTATGATTGAAGTCGGTGACATTGGTTCTACTGTTCACAGACAGCTCATCCCTTGGCATATTGTTGTCCAAGTATCAGTGGCTAAGCACGCCAATACTCTGATTTATATGTATGTAGTAGTTTTCTTTTTCTTTTTTATAAATAAAAAATTAAAAAATTAGAAAGTTTTTAATAATTCTCAGCTAATTTTTTAATTCTTTTTTTTTCAAATTTTAACATTGAATAATATATAATTGAAAATTTTTAATGTAAAAGTGTTTTAAACTAACAAACCCAGACTTTTTGTTAGTCAGAAACATAGGTGTTTTATTTTTCTGTTTTTCTTTCTAAAACTAATAAAAAGTCTGGGTTTGTTTGATTTAGTTTTGATTTTTAATTTTAAAAATTAGATTTTAAAAATATTTTATAAAACTATTTTTAGAAAAATAAAATAAAATTTATTTGATAATTTAGTTTTTAAAATTATTTTTTGTTAGACTTTTGTTAGTTTTAGAAAAAAAAACAGAAAAATAAAAAACAAAAACACTTAAATAGCAATTTTATTTTTCAGTTTTAAAAACTGAAAGCAAAAATTAATTTTCAAAAATAGTTTTAAACCTTACATTAACAAGCAAGTTTTTCTATTTTTTAATTTTAAAAACTAAAAACTCTATTTAAAAAAAGAAAACAAACAAGTTCTAAGTAAAAATAATTTTAAAAATTAAATTATCAAACAAAATTTATTTTATTTTATTTTTTTAAAAACAGTTTTATAGAATTATTTTAAAATATAAATTTTAAAAATTAAAAATTAAAACTAAATCAAACAAACTCTAAATAACTTTAATTTTAAAATTTTATTTTAAATTTAAACTATAAAAATAGTATTTAAGCTTTTAAAATAATCAGGCCAAGCAATATTAATTTGTGAAACAAAGGTGGTGTCAGTTGTAGTGTGTGATGTCGTCACGAAAGTGCTTATATTGAGTTTGAGAAATCAGCCATGTTACTGCACAATTTTTAGATCTTAATTTGTATGTTTCACATATTAATGATAAGAAAAATACACTAGATTTTATTTAAAAGTAATAATAATATATTTTAAAAATTATAGTTATATTATTCGTATTTAATCAGTTAAATTCTTAATAATCTAACTATGCTCTAAATTCTAGATAAGACCAATAACATGCCCTAACTTTTAACATAGGATAACTTTTTTAATTTTTAAAAATTGTTTTTTTTTTCAATTCATTAAATTAAACTGATTTAATATTTCATGTTCAAAATGATTAATATATTTAGGAAATTACATATTTTCCTTTTTAATAAAAATTAGATATAAAAATCACAATTAAAATGGTTTATATTACTAGTTTGAAGGGAAAATTTGAAAATCAGATCACTTGATAACCATTTTTTAAAAATTTTTTACAAATAAAAATTTCAATCATAAACTGCATCTAACAATCTATGAAAATAAATTAGTTTGTTTCACAATTGATCAATTAGCTACATGATTAGTCAATGTTAACAAAGATTGTTCCCATTTTTTTTTTTTTAGAGATTCATCATTGGTATCAAGTAATGTTATAAAAAATTAGTCAACTAATCAACCTTTAAAACATTGAAAACTATATATTTGCATTTAAAAAAAGGGTGGAACATAACAAAATAGAATGAAAAGATGTTAAGTTTATTATTTAAATTATTTTAAATAGAATAGAATTCCATAAAAAAATTTAAATATATATCATTTTATTTGAGGCAACATCCTCTTTCTTTTTTCTTTTTTATCAATTTGAAAACATAGGATAATTATTTTTTTTTACAATTCTATTACAAAATTATCCAAACAATCAAAATATTTTAATTATATTTATTTTATTTTTATCTTATTTTACTCTAATCAGTTACGAACATCCAAACATAGCTTAGAGTTCTAATCGACACGTATTAATTTTACGAAGATACACGACCACAAGGGCTATGCATTCCTTTAATGTAAATTTAGCCTCCATAATAATATTACCCAATAAATAATGAGAAGAATTCTCATAAAATAATAAATTAATTACACAAAAAAAATTATATAAATATGCATGTCACTTCATGTTTCCAGGCTAAACAAAGCCTGTAAAATATAGTGAGTTAGAATATTCATAAACTATTTTAATTCAATGTAAATTGCACAAATTAAATAAAAAATGAACAAATTAAAAGTTGAAAAAAAGTTATTAGTTGGATCAAATATTCAAATTAAATTATAAAAAAAAGTAATACATTTGTTAACAAGTTTAATAATAAAGAAATTCTAAATATATCTTTCAACAAACTTATTTTTAATCTTATTTTAAGTTTTTAATATTATGTTTACCTTTTGCCTATCACTTATGAGAAAGTCCATTCTCTATTTTCATGTTGTCTAATATCATTCAACAATTTTGTAAGAAAACAAGATCAAGTATGAATTCCTTCAGCATCACCATAAGCATCACCATAAACGCAATTGAAAATAATCCATTATTGTCCAATATCATCCAACAATTTTTTAAGAAAACAAGATCAAGTATTCTTATTCTCCTTCAGCGTCACCACAAATGCAATTGAAAATAATCCATTGTTGTCATTTTATGCAAATAAAATTTGGCCCCCCAAATAGCCTTTCAAAAAGTAATCATCTACTCCAATCATTGGTTTACATCTATGTAGGAAATCCTCTTTACAAGCAATGAAACAAATTGACATTCTATCAAATATAGGGAGTAAACCATGCGCTAGTCTATTCACACCAAGTTGAATTGTGTTTTTTCTATTTGAATTTTTAAACTCTTGACAATAATCTCATAACCATGTATTATCTTTTTCACTATCCTCCATGAGTGCTTGAGGTCTCAACCATGTCCTATACGCCATGTGACATATTTATGACTTATGTCTCTGTGATGTATTTATAATATCGATACCTTGAAATATTTAAAGTTACCTTAAAAAAGGATTTCTCAACCATGAAGATGTTTGAGGAATCTTCATGGATCTTGTGCAAGTGTGTTGATCATTAAATATTTTTACCTAAAATAAATTGATGTTTTAAACTCAAAAGCATAAAATTTTCCAATCACATCTCATGCATTTGGCTGTGATTTTACTTCATCATTTTTAACAAACTTTATCTCTATACCTTAATGCATTATATAATAGTGAATAATCTTTTAGAACACAAATAAATTTCTAAACACCATCCTAACTTAAAAGTCACATATCCATACTCAAGTTTTTTTATTAAATTAGGGTCATCTTTTTTATCAGTTGGATCTTCATCATTTGAGTTTGTATCACTTAATAATTCTTTACTCTTATCTTGATCATTTTCTCAAATGAATTATGTAACCCTTCATCAAGTAGGTACTCTCCTTGAGTTCCAACATTATCTTATACATAAAAAAGAATCACCATCTCTATTAAAAAAAATCTATACTATGCTAATTTGTAGACCTCTAAAAAATCATTATACTTTAAGTCAATCTCATTCCTATTATAACTTTTGTCTTCACTATTTTCTTCATTAGCTATTTTATCTTTGTCAACTTCAAGATGAGATTAAGCTTCAATATGAATTATTCCTCTATTTTTTAGTTCATTTTCATTCATTTTGCAAAAATAAAATAAAATTACTTACAACTTTGAGATTTAACTTTTGATATATTTTCTCTAAGAGATGATCTTAGGGTTAGGATTTTATATTTTAAACTTAAAAGTGAAGTTGATATTACATGTAATAAAAAATTGACAACAAATGATTGCAAAGACAAAATATAAAATACTAAATTGAAATAAATGAAAGCATAAGAACTATTTTGATACCAAACAAAAAAGTGAGAGACTAAAATCATATTTTTATCCATATGATTACTTAAATCCTTATTTTTTTCAATGCAATAACAATTTTTACAAACTAGAAAAGAAATTTGTAACCTATAAACTTTTCTAGGATCTTGACAAAAAATCTAAATAGTAACTACATACAAACTTTTTTTATCAAGATCACCATATAAAAAATTATTATAATCGTTCATTTGTTGCAACATTTATGATCTAACAGCTATTATAACAAAAAAAATACATGTAGTCATCATCTTTGCTATGGATACAAAAGTTTTGCTGTAATAATTATTTCTTTCTAGTTATCTCCTTAAACAACTTGCCTTGTCCCATAATATTCAATTATATTATTTGAGTTGTACTTAATTTTGACATTCATTTGTATCTGTTATCTTTTTCTTGACAACAAATGCACAAGTTTCTATCCTTTCTAAAGCATTTATCTCTTGGATCACAGTACTTTACTAATGAGAATTTGGCGTAGCTTTAGTGAACCAAATGAGCCCATCATCATAAACTATTATAAGAAATTATCCACTTCTTATAAAAAAAATTATAACAAGTCATACTGTGCAAGAGGATATAATGTACCTAAAGGCATATATAGGTGATGTGCATGAATGAGAAATTACTTTTTTAGCAAAACTCATAATGCAGTATATGTGATCTTTTGGTTTTTTAATGGTTAATACTTCTTGTGATTTGTGAAAACAAATAAGTGATTTCAATTTAATTAAAATAAAACTTAGATAATGTGAGTAAATAAACAATAAGGTCATTAATAAACTCATAGTGTGACATGTGATCTTTTGTTGTTTTCTTAATGATTAACAGTTAACACTTCTTGTAACTACACTCCAAGTTGTTCAAGAGATTTTTTGTCAAAATTTTCTATAGTATAAGGCACGTTTCATATTATGATATTAATACTTTTTGTCTTTATTACTCTCCTTTGCATCATACATATACATGCTAGATCATTAGTTACATGGAGTCCATTATTCCACAAAAGTGTTGATGCATAAGCTATGTTGTATATATCAAGACAACATGTAACATATAAAAATTCATTTTCACAAAACACATTTTAAGAATTGAAATACTTATATCTTTTCAAATCATAAATGTACCACCTTTTTTCCTTGTAAGGATACCATATAAGTATACATTGTCTACTTCACTTACCAAACTTATCTTCTTCTTTTTCTTCTTTTTTTTTGTCTAAATTGATTTAGAGTATAAGATAACCATCCAAATGTCCAAATATAAGAATAGGTGGGACCTAACCAAATAATATTTCTTAAGAATATTTCCCTCCATCCAAGGTAGTAGGAGTGTGATTGCTAAGACTGTAACTTCATCATTCTAAAATATGATAATTTATTAGAATCAGTTTATAACTTAACCACATCCAATGTGATTCAATATTTTTTATAATATCAATACTAAAATATCTATTACATAACCAAAATAAAATATAACTCCTTTACAACTACAAAAAGTCAAATATAACAAAAATAAAAGAAATGAGGCTACACAATGAGGGCATACTAATGGAGATTCTATTAGGATGAACTTATCTTTCCAGATTCTAGTAGTCTACAATTTGATTATTTAATGATAAAATAAATAAATAAATACAAGAATGAGTTACACAGACTTAATAAGAAAAAAGAAACAAATAATACTTAAGTAATTCACAATTGTAGAGTCTAATTATAATACATTATTTTAAAATAAATTCATTCTAATTGCCCTTCCAAGAATATTATTGTTGCTATTGCTACTACTACTAAATAGACACATTAAGACCATTATTTCCACTATTAGTTATGAAGAGCTAACATAAATTCTCCTAAACTTATTCATATCCTATAAATTCATTCTCATGCATAAACCAAATTTATTTGTAATAATAAAAAGCTTAATGTATATGTCTCAAAATTAAATATCACCAAATAAAACAAAAACAATTACTTCCTTCACACTTTACAAATAAATTTGTCTTATAAATTTATTTGTAAGCTTTTATAAAATAAAAAATAAATTTAGGACTTGTTTCTTCAAGCAAATAATTTTTTAGAAAATAGTACGTGATAAAAAATTAAAATAATAATTATAAAATATCTTTATAATCATTATCCCCTCACAAATGGTGAAGAACTAAACAATTAACTCTTTCAAGACTACTCCAAAATTGTAAGAAAAGTACAAGCTAAAAAATATGGATGCTAATAATATTTAATAAATATTCAAAATTAAATAATAAAATATTTAGATCATACTCAAAGCTCTAAAATATAATTTCTTAATTGAGAACTTGACAAAAATCAATATTCTGTTAATATGATAAAAATTAATATTATTTGTATATTTGAGTTGTGAGCATACTTTAAGAACTCAAATATAAATTTTTTTTTATAATGGGTGACACACTTTTCTCCTCAAGACACTATCTTTGACTTTAAAATTTTTACTTAAAGTTATCTATGTGAAAAAGAAAAATAAATGAATTATAAAGATTTTTTCAAAATTTTAGAAACATAAATTAAAGTAAAAATAAATAAATACTCATATAAAAAATAAGATAAAGTGACACAGAAGGAAGAGAGTGAGAAAGAAGGATAATGTAGAAGTTGAAACTGAGGAAGGAAAAAGAGAATGAAATTACATCCATATAAGAAGAAAAAGAAAGAAAAGAAATAGTGGGAAAAGAACAATTTTAATGCAAGGAGCAACAAAAAAAATTATCTTTTATTCAACATGTTCTCTTTTTCTTTTTAAGCTAAATCAGTACATTTTATTATAATTTTATTCAATTATGTATCTATTTTATTAAAGAGTATCTACTATTGATATTTAATTAATTATTTTATATTTATTAAAGTAATTTTTCAAAAAATTTATTCAATATCATTATTACTTCTTAACCATTTTATTTAATAAGTAAACAATATAACACAATTTTTTTAAAGTATAATTACTATCTTATTCTTTTCAATTAACAAATATATCTAAATAACATAATAAAAATTATTCACAGTAATAAAATAGTAAAAAAAAAAATATCACAAGAAAAACACACATAATAAGTACCCTATACATCATAGTGCATCAACTCAAAAGGTTCAATGATTCTAGTTGGTAGTAACAATTTTTTATTTGTTTTTTGTTTACTTATCACTCAAACAAATATCATACACTTGATTACTTTTTTTTAACAACATCCCAAACACCAACAAACAAACTATTTGACTTAAAAGATGCCCCACACACCAGTGCCACTTGTTCAAAGCATTAACTCTATTTACTTTGTATGTCCATACAAGAGTAATTGCTTGAGAATGATAGACCTTATTTTGTTGCTCACCCACATCAATTGCTTTACTCAAATGTGGTGTTGTATTATATTCAAATATATTAATAAGAATTAGCCGTACAAATTAAGTATTATATGATATACAAAGATAAATTATAAGTTAAATTGTATGCAAATATAACACATTGAGATCACATCCTTTTTATGGAGTAATCTGATAAACAAAGTGAGATATCTAATATTTTTATTAATATGATCAAATTTCTTATAATGTGATTTGAGAATTTTGAGTCTAACAATCAAAATAGAACACTTGCTTTCTACCGTATTTTTAGTGAATGAAACAAACTTGTTACTAATAAAAAAAGTTAACAAAGTTATCCATTGATCGTTGTTAAGATCAAGAAAAAAGCTATGCTCATGCTATTTTCCCTAATTGCATGTGTACAAGTTCCTCATGTATCTTTACCAACATTATCTCTTTTATCAACATTTTTTTTTTGAGTAGCCTAAAGAACCTTTTCCTTTTTCTTTTGAATATGAATAAATCTATTGACTTTTTTTTTTCTTTCCTTTTTTACCTTTTTGTATTCCAATAGTCAAAGTGAAACATATTTTAAAATTTTAAAACTACTACAAACAAATTCTTACTCTTGTAGACACTCTAAAAACACCCTTAAAAGTGAACTCCTAAACATTTACATAATTTCTTGCATAATTAAATAGTCTCTTAAATATTTATATAATTTCCTAATGAGTAATGATATTCACATTTAAAATGTTTATAACAATTAAAAAAGAAGAGTTTAAGAAGGAAAAAAAATGTCAATATTATTCAAAAACGAAAAAACAATGTCATCCATATTTACATGATTCACTTAATTCGTTTCATCATCCAATGTAAAACCAAGCATGCTAATGTATTTTGTTTCTTTTGGTCTGCAAGAATGCTAATGTAAACATATAATAAAGATCTAGTGAACGTAATTGCAAGCCAATTTGATTATTTTGTTGAAAAAAGAATTCCCTTCTCTTGTTATTGACTTAGAGATGCATTTGTCGGAGAGCAGAGGGACACCATTTTTCTCAATGAAATGTCTGCCTCACACATAAATGCCAGTTAAGATATATTCATGTTTCTTTCTATCTAACTTAGTCCGTGAACTAGTATATAACTTTTCTTTTAACATTCATAATATTTAAATTCTATTATTATTAATGCCACAGTTTATGATTGAATAATTTTTTATATTTAAATTAAATTCATTTGACAAATAGGAATAAGGATTTTTATTTATTGAAATCATGTTCTCAAATAAAATTTTGTAAAACACTTGAAAAATAAAAGAGAAATTACTCATTAACCTTAAAGTTAAATATATAAAAAATAAATTTTAAAATGTTAGACGTAATAAAAATGTACATACAAAGTAATCTTAAAAAAAAAAAAATGTTTGATGAGAAAAATAATTGAGGAAAAAGGTGTTTCCCTTCTTCACTGTTCAGAATTTGGATAGCAACTAATTTGAAGGGATAGGAATTTGAAGAATCAAAGGTTGTTTCATCGTTCGTGTGCTCTCATCTCATGGAAGCACTATCCCTTCCCATAAACACTCTCACCAATTCATATTCCACTGCCAATTACATTTCTCTCAGGGCTACCAACACTTATGCTTCGCTCTCTTTCTTACAACTCAATCCTTCTTCCACTGCAAGATCCCTCTCTTTGGTATCCATTCTTTCCCTCTTTATAATTATTTTAAATGGGTTCGTGCCTTCTTTCATCTCTGTGTTTCTTTCATTTTTGCAGAAGAAGAGCGTAATTCGAGTGCAAGCTGAGAGTGAGGATTATGAATTGAAGCAAATGAGGGACATGGCTGCTGCCAGAAAGAGATGGGAAGCTCTGGTATTTCAATTTCATTCAGCTATTTTTTATTAACAATTTATAGTGAATTTAGCTATGTATTAGTTAGTGGTATCCATTGTTTTGGGTTTCTCAAACGGTAACAACCTTTTAGACCAAGATGTTACTTGCTTATTTTGTAGATCAGGGATGGGAAAGTTAAGGTACTTACTCCCAGGGAAGCTGGGTATGCAGTTCAGCTTTCAAACAAGCCCCTTCTTGATGTTCGTCCCTCAAATGAGCACAAAAAGGTTTCTCTTTCGTGCTTTCAAACACCTTAGCAAATACATCGCACATGTGGTTTAGTTATTTAGCTGTAGTAGAAGGGATAATAATGTCATTTGACATTTTAAACATGTTATTATTGTGGTCATACATTTGAGAGTTTATCATCAAGATGGTAATTGATCCTGCTAGCTGTAAAGATTGCATCAGATGCATTTCCTAATACATTTAATTTTAGGATTTTGTAAACATCAGCCCTAATTCATGTATCTAAAGATAGGGAGATTTTATCGAAAAAAAGTATTTATTACATCGAAAAATACAAAATCTAATAAATGTTTTTTCTTCCAATAAAATTTTACTGTTCTTAGTTATTTTAAATGACTGGAGTTATCATTTTTCTTAATTTTATTCAACTTTTGCATCACTAATTTTTTCATATTGCAAATATAAGTAATCTGACTCTTTTGCCTTTACTTTTACTTCATTGTTGTGATCTTTGCTTACTGTTTATGCATGTTTGAAGGCATGGGTGAAAGCTTCAACCTGGATTCCAATATTTGATGTTGATGATAAACTAGATTTTGGAACCATTCCCAAAAATATCACAAATTTCGTTATGGGTATGAAAAGATCTGTACTGGCTCTTTCATTATCCATTTTCACCTTTATTCTTTTGATAGACTTTCTCAATTTATACAATAAATTGCTACATTTCATTAGAAATCTACTAGATATGACTTGATGTTGTGTGGCACAGGGGGTTGGTGGAGCGGCATGCCTACACTGTCTTATGACAGGTATCCTAAACTGTCATTTGCTCTTCTGATTGATTCTCTGTATCATGGATTTTATAATTCATTTCTTTCCTCTCTTGAACAGCCAGTTCTTAGGCAAAGTTCAGGAGAAGTTCCCCAAAGATTCTGAATTAATTGTTGCATGTCAGAAGGGACTTAGGTGAGATTTATACATTTGATTGATTGCACACTCAATGGAGTTGTTTCTAATTCTAATTTTCTGCTTTCCTTATAATGTGGTACTTCCTCTGCTTTTTGAATCCTATTTTCAGTTTTCAAACATTGAATCAAATGCAGGTGGATGAAAATCATCTGTCATTTTGCTAGTGTCAAATAAACCACATAGTTTTTGTGTAGTTCTGAACCTCATTTTCTGGCCAGATCACTTGCTGCTTGTGAACTACTGTATAACGCTGGCTATACAAATCTGTTTTGGGTTCAAGGAGGCTTTGAGGCTGCCGAAGATGAGGCATGTTTTCCAATTTCAGTTTTCTGGAATATGCAATGTGATTTACTTTGATCAAATGTGGGGAAACAAAATTAGCTTATTTGGTGAGCTTATTCCGTTTTGGCCCATATTTACTGTGAAGCAGGATCTCATTGTAGAGGGTCCAGTGCCTCTTAAGTTTGCTGGAATTGGTGGTGTTTCAGAATTCCTTGGGTGACTACCTTATCTCACCTTTTCCATCCTTCTAATGCGTGTAGTATATAATATTTATAAAGTCTATTCAGCATTGTCAATTTGAATTTATCTCTACTGGATAACATAAATTATTTTATAATTTTTACTGCTTGTAGTGTTTTTGTTATGAATTCATGTCACATTTGAACATTATACTTACACTGTTCTGATTGATTGGGAACTCTTGAAAACCTTTGTTCAAGATCACCCTATCATGGTTTGCTGTATCACTTTGACAAACTACGTTATAGATTATGCACGTTGAAGATGGATGTCTTCTTTTTTAATTTCAATAACAAGAGAAATTGTGTTATTCTCGAAGTTGATTTCATGGAGATGGTTTGCAAGTGATCTTGCAAAAGATAAAATTACCACCAATTCACAAGTTAATTTTCAAATTGGGTGTTACTATATTCATGCAAGGAACTAAACCACAATAATTGATGCAAATAGTTCTGGAAGATTTCATTAATATAGGATGTGTTTTGTATTTCCAAGTTGCCTAGAATTCATGATAAAAAATCCTGTCAATGCTTGCTGGCAATGAAAACACAATTGAATAGCCTATTTTCCTGGTTGCATCACATAATAAAAAGTTTAACATATACAGATTTGAATTATGATCCATTGTTAGTTGATGACAATTTGATGTTTGTAGCGGAATGTACCTAGCTTGCTGGACCTAATTAATTACTTGGACATAATTGCATGATAATTATATCATATTGATTACAATCTGCAGACTTTAAATGAGGTTCTATATAATCCAAAAATTTATGAAATTGTTTAAATATGGTTACAAATTTCTGACTTCATGATTAATTCCAGTTGGACTGATCAACAAAGAGCTGCTGCAGCCAAGGAAGGTTGGGGTTATAGATTAGTGTTTTCTGCACGCCTGGTAATTTATCAATTGTATGCTTTCAGTTTTAAATCTTATTTTTCAGTCTTGCCATTCAAGTTTGATTGTTTCTGTCATAGGTTGGAGTCTTTCTTGTTGCTGATGCATTATATATTGGTGCTCAGCAACTTGGGCGCTATCTTCAAGATATCAGGACCCATTGAGGTACTAATATGGATGCCTTGAAGTTATTAATTAATCCTCTTAGAGATTATGTTCCTTGTTGGGGATGAGCATACAGAATCAAACAGCTAAGGAACTCAATTTTGGATGTTGACCTTTGTTAAAGGCTTATTGCCCATCCTTTAGTTAATGTAATTTACCATAGTGTGTTTTCTGAGATTTTGTCATAGCTGCCCATCTTATTCTTTTTCACTACTGGATTGTAAATGCAAGTTTATTGGACAGTCTTTCTAATTTAGGTTTTTTTTTTTTCCATGTGGGTATGTACTAATGCATTTTTTAGGTCAAGTGCTTGTATTTTTCTTTAAGAAATTTCCATAACAGAAGGAAAAAATAATAATTTTGTCATATTACTGTTCCATTAATGTTACTTTTGTTGGGAAATGTGTGTACTGTAACTGGCAATATTTGATATACTAGATGAATTCTGAAACCTAATTATGTTGTTGCAGAAGTCCCCTCAGGGCTATGATTGTTCATGTATTAATGTGTGTTTATGGGCATTTGTATCCATTTTGCTTTCCGTCATTCCTTGCTTTTGAAATTGTGTTGTCGTAAGCTTGTCTTTAAGACTTTGTATAAAGGTTTGAAGGTTAAAGGAAAAGGTTGGGAGAATGGGTGTTATATCCTTCCCGTGTTCGGATGATGATTTTTCTATAAATATTTTCCCAAATTGGGGAAACTTAGGCAACAGATTACAGATACCAGTCTTGTGAAAATAATTTCTCTTGGGGCTCCATAATACACGATTTTAGCAGCTGAAATAGCAGATTTGTCAGCTACATTACAATACTTGGACCCTCGTATAGAAGCATTTCTAGCTAAATTTAATGTGCCATTAATTTCACACTTTAAGCATTTATAATTATTCTTCCAAATATGCCCATACCTATGCCCAAAGTTTCTGCTGAGTGTCTATAAAGGTATTTATCAATTAATAAAAAAAAAAGTAATAATAATAAAAGGTAGCATGTAATACATTAAAAGCTGTAGATTTGGTTGGTTTCGAAAATTGATTTTTATTTTTATATTTTATTTTCACACGTGATTATTAAAATATTTTTTATTTTAACTTAATTATGTTTTTATCTCTACAAAAATAATACTTTTTATGATAACTCTTTAAAAAAATCTGTAAGAATTTAATCTCTGACTTATTTATAAAGTGATAAACTAAATAATAAACGATCATTTAATTTTTTAATATTTATTATTTAAAATTAATATTAACAAACATTTTTTTAAAATATATTTGTAAAATTTGTAAAAGAAATCCTGAACACTGTCCTGTCTCTCTGGGTATTGTCAACGGCGGTTCGTGGATGAGGCTTTTCGTGTTTTTGAGCTCATGCCTTGCAAGATCTCTGTTTCTTGGAATGTTATGATAGCAGGTTTTGTGCAAAGCAACCGTTTTAAGGAGGCGTTTGATTTGTTTAATAGTATGCGAGTGGAAAAGCTCTTCGAGCTATAACTTCAGCATGGGAATCATGAACAACATCACCAAAAGGGCGTAACAGAGAACGTCCAACACACTTTGTTCCAGTTCCCATTGCAACTACCTTCAAATCTTTAACCGAGTAATAAATATATATAAAGTTTGTTTTGTTTTTCCTTCTATTTTGATAAAAAAAAATTTGAAACTTGGATAGTGGGTAATGCAAAAGGGAAGAAGATAACCATTGGAAGGAGAAGAGAGAAGAAAAGCAGCCAAAACGGCGACTTCACGGCTTGAGGTTTTCCTTTCTTGGGAAGAGAAGTGTAGGAAAAAAGAACATTTTCAGATACCCTTTGGCTCCAACTTTTTGTTTCCTCAGAAGATGAAACCGAAGACTCCATCTCCATAGCTCTTTCCGCCGCCGCAGCCGCAGCCGCAGCCGCAGCCCCCGCTTCTAGAGTTTTAGTTCTTCCCTATTAAAGGGAAAGAGTTTATAAAAGACATTACTTGAGAAAGTAATATCTCCTGCTTAAGAAAATGATGTCTTCTCATGATCTAAGTAGTATAATTATATTAATATTAAATTAATTATTCTCATCAACACATGGAATCACTTAGGTAGAATGATTTTCCATAGTTTTGACGTGAATAGTCTGTAGTCTATTTTTAAGCAAATCTTATAAAATGATAAAAAAAAATTCACTTAAGTTAATTTGCTTTAAACAAATCCTATTTGCTAGTGCTTCTAGACTCTTCCATTTCTATCGAAGCCGCATTTCTCTTTAACGTTCTCTGCTGGCGATCACCACTCCTCAAGGTTCCTCAAATTCCTTTTCTACCAAAACGATACGCAGAGGAAAATTCAATTTATTAATTAATTATTATGTAGTGGGATTGGGATATTGATTGGAATGAATGTGGCGTGCAAGAGAGGATTGTGATAAAAGGGAGGGTGCAGGTGGTGGGGTATAGGAACTGGATCAGTGAAAAAGCCACGCGGTTAGGGATTAAGGATTGGGTGCGGAACCGGAAAGATGGGTTTGTGGAGGCTCTGTTCTCAGCAAGCATCAATGCGGTGCAGGAAATGGAGCAAAGGTGTCGTCGTGGTCCTCCCGATGTTGTGTTGTTGGTGTTCTTCTTTGGGATGTGTGAATGGGTCGAAGAGTGTTCATTCAAGAGGTGGAGGAAGGGGAGAAAGGAGAGGGAGAGGGAGAGGGTGGGGAACAAAAGGTATAAGGAATTTGCTGCTGAACTTTAGGCCATTGGCAAAGTAAAGCACCCATTTTTTTTTTACATGATTCGCTTATGCGAATCTTAATGCAGATTGCAACTGCAGAAGATCTGAATTCATTCTAAATGGGCATAGTTTGGGGCACCCTAAAGTGCATGGCCTCAGCGTGGGCCACGACCAATTAGGTTTGTAGGGCACCAATTTGTTGCTGAAGAGATGAGATTGCCCCTACACACCCATACAAAAAGGCCTTTTATTCTTGCATTTGCCTCATTCACCATGCTGTGCTTACTGCATCACCTCGTGGAGGGGGAGGAAGAGGAACTCCCATTGAGAATACCCAGAAACAACTTTGATCTAAGAGAAAGGGACAGTTTTCCATAGATTTTTTTTATCAATATTTAAAATTTATTTTAAATATGTTTAGAGATTGATTTATAAATATTAATTTTGAATAATAAAATATTTTAAATAGAACAGAACTTATTTAGTGTATCACTTAACATAAAAGAGTAGAGAGAGTGACTAAATTGTGACATGAGAGTTACTAAATTACATTTTAAATGAGTCAAAAGACTGAATCTTAAAAAAGAAAATTCAATAACTTATCTCATTACTTTTATATGGATTAAAATCATAAATAAGAATAGTATTTTTTGTTATGTTTCTCTTTTCAATATTTGTATGCACAAAATAGAAAAAACTAATACATTTTTAAAAATATTTGTGTAAGGAATATTAAAAATGATGTAACTTTTTATAATATTTATAAAATGACCTTCAAACAGTCTTTTCGCAAACCAAACGAAAGTCTTTATTTTACGTTTAAAACTTCTTACTTTATCAACTCTTGGTTAGCTTATGTCTTTCTGTCAAAATCTCTGTTTTGAGAGTCCCCACCTAAAATTTGGATCTCAAGTTTCTTCTTTATGGAGGCCTTGGGCGTGTGGATGTGATACTGTGAAGTTATTTCCATTTATTCATCGCAACTCAAAGAAACGAGTTGATGGAGAAAACTTCAAAAGGAACTAAATTCATCCAACTAGTACAATTCACTAATGGCTCATTTCGTCTTATTACTTTTATTTAACTTCAAACTTTTTGCTTAACATTGACATCAACTAATAGCTAAATACTAACTGAGTACAATTCAAATCCCCTTCACACTTGCTGTATCATGAATCTTCATAGAGGGTATGGTCTAGCAACAACATGAAGATGTTCCCTCCTGTGCATTGAGATGCCAAAAACTTCAGTTAGGTCCAAGTCTTTGGCTGTAACACCAGGAGGAAGCTCCCAATCAAAACTGTAAAGGAGTTGAGCTAAAGCAAGCTCAACAACAGCAGTGGAAAAAGTAATACCTGGGCAACCTCTTCTACCTGCTCCAAATGGTAATAGCTCAAAATCTTGCCCTCTATAGTCAATGTTACTCCCTAAAAATCTCTCTGGTTTAAATGCATTTGGATCTTCCCAACTTTCCGTGTTCCTACCTATTGCCCAAGCATTGACAAAAAATCTTGTTTTAGCTGGAATTTTGTACCCCTCTATGACAACATCCTCCATGGATTCTCTTGGGACTAACATTGGAACCGCAGGATGCAACCGAAATGTCTCTTTGATGATAACTCTCATGTACTCAAGTTGATGCAGGTCATTCTCTTCAACAACCTTTCTTTCTCCTAAGACACTCCTCACTTCCTTTTGTGCTTTTTCCATAACCTTTGGATTCATTAGCAACTCTGTCATTGCCCAATCAAGGGTAATGAAGGTTGTATCAGTTCCTGCAGCAAACATGTCCTGCAATAACACAAAGGGTTGTCATTTGTCAATTAAGCAAGGTGAAAGTTGTACATTTTCACTGATTTCTTACAAATCATTAAATGGGGTAACATAAATGAAAACAAAGTGATATTTTTATAATTAAAAATAAAAAACATTTTCTCAAACCAAATAGCTTTTTTAAATTATTAAAATGAGAGTTTATTCTGTACCAACACGTGGGTACTAAGGTTTCACTAACCAAAATGATTGCTTTGATATTATCCGTGGTGAGAGGCATCTCATCCGAGTCATTCTTCTGCACCTCGAGCAAAACATCAACGAGATCCTTATGCTCCTGTATTTTATTGGAACCTATGTGTTCATTCAGTATCTGATCAAATAATTGATCAAATCTTCGAGAAGTGTCTTGGAGTCTTGACTTCATACCAGTTAAGCTGTGTATGAACTCCAAGGAAGGAAAAAAGTCACCAACACTGAATCCTCCAAGTAGCTCTTGGTACTCATCAAGCATCTTTTGGAACCCATGTCGTTGATAATCTCCTCCTTCCGAAAAGCCCCTTCCAAATGCCACTCGGCAAAGGACATCATTTGCATAGAGTCCCAACATCTTAGACAAATCAACAGTGCCTTGACAAGACCCTTTAACCCTATGAACTAAACGAGCAACTTCTTCTTCTCTAACTGAAATGCATGAGAGTACCCTTTTGGCACTTAGAAGCTCAAGTATGCAAATTTTTCTTATATGCCTCCAATAAGCACCATAAGGAGAGAAAACAATGTCTGTGCAGTTGTAGAAGAGGTATTTGGCTGAGAAGAGTTGTGGACGGCTTGAAAGTGCAAGATCATGGGTTTTCAACACTTCCTTTGCAAGTCTAGCTGAGGAAACAACCACGGTTGGGATTTGACCAAGTTGCAGGAAAAATATGGGTCCATAGTTCTTAGCAAGTCTTTGAAGAGCTAGGTGTGGAGAGGTACCTAGCTGGTGGAGGTTGCCTATGATGGGTATGCTAGGAGGACTTGGAGGGAGATTGGACCTTACATTTCTTGCCTTTTTCATGAAGAGGTGTTTTATTAATAGAACTATGAATACGAAAATGGATATAAAGAGTAAAAATGGTATATAGCCTTCGTTCAGCCATTGGAATAGAGCCATTCTGACAAAGTAAGCAAGTGCAGCCCGTGTAGAGAGTGCAAGATCTACAACACTCGTGTCTTGAGTTTATATCATATCCTTCGGTGCTCGTCCTTTTTATCCACTAATTTTCACGGGGTTATTATAATTACCGACAATATTTATGAGCGTATACTTTTTGTAAAATGTTAATTGATTTTAAGCAATTAAAAATATTATTGTTCAACTTTTTAAATTTTAATCTTACATGTTATATAAAAAAGTATACATCTTATCTTTTATAATTTATAAAAAATTATAAATTTAAACCTCTAAACTAAACTGACAAGTTTAAATTTAACTGACAAATATACAATTTTAAAATATTATAATATAATTTTAATATATTAATATAACTTTTATCTATTTATATATACATTTGTTGAAAAGTTTAATGAAATGTCGGTCTCTCATCCAAAACTTTTGCTACACCTTTTTTTTGTCTTTTTTTAAAGAATTTTATTCTATTCAAAATTTTAAAATTTTAATAAAAAAATATTACTATTTTATAAGATCATTTATTATTTTTTATATTGACATGTTATATTAGAATTAATTTCAATGTAATCAATTAAAATTTTTACTTTTTTAATATTAATAATTTGAATTTCAAATTTTTATATAATTATTTATTATTAAAGGTAAGAAAAATCTCATCCACTTTACTATTCTTAGAATGAGAATTTGATGCCAAATTTGATCCAATACAATACTAACATTCTCAATCTTACTATTCTTTAATAAGTCCATCTTTTCATTGGGAAACAACAGTCTCACTCTTTTTTCTTATTTTTCTTTTTTCATTCTTCTACTCTTTCTCAACACTTTCTATTTGCATAGTTATAGGGACATTGAATGATCTTTTTCATTATTAAGAGGTATATTTACTTCTTCTTCTTTTTCGTACTCTTTTTAGTTTTAGTTTTTTTTTTAATTTCAAAAATATACAATCATGGTTTACTTTTTTTCTTGCTTTTTTTATTATTTAATTGTACATATCATTGATTTATTTTAATACGATATATTGAGAATTCATAATTTTTAAAATTTTTCTTTTTGACGCATATTTGTTAAGCATTTTTTCATTATTTGACAAAAATAAATGTTAATGATTAAGTCATCTTTTAACAAAATTAGGTTTTATTTTATTTTTATTTTTTCTTTCATTGTGTTTTTTTTTTTTTTAGAATATGTGTTTAGAATGTGAAAAAATTATCTTTTTACACTACATTGTTAAAATACTCTATTAATATTGTAGACATTAGTATTATTATGAAAATGAATTTTGACTCTAGTTTTTAAAGTTGATGACATTAGTTTTTCAGGAGTTATTTGATGTTTATAGAAGTTTCATAAGGTGAAGAATTCTATTTCATCTAATTTTAGATATGTTGCTCATATGAAAGTTTTTAGCATTCCATATTTTCATTAGTGTCTAGCTAATAGGCTGGTTTTAAGAAGGTTGTAGAAATCTCCTTTGAGAGTCTCTTACCAATTTTAGCACAAATCTTAAATATTCTTGTTGTGTGATAGGGAATTTTAACTATTTTGTTTGATCACGAGAAAAAATGAGTGGCCCAACAAACTATAAAGCTATTATAAAATTTGCTTCTTTTCTTGATCTTTGTGGATTTAGGTTTTAAAGAGTCCTTTATACTTAACCTAAAAGGAGTTCAAAGGAAAGAATTGATAGATTACTTGTTAATAATAATTAGAGAATTTCTTTTCAACACTTTTTTCTAATTCATGTTTCTATTATGAAGTTTGATCATATAGTTCTTTGGTTAAAATTAAGACTCAATCCTTCCCTTGTAGAAATTTAAGCTTTTTGAAGTTCTAAGCTTATTAAATTAATTACCTTAATTTTTCTAATTAAGTGAGGTGCTGTTGAAATTAAAATGTTAATTGACAAGATAATATTAATTATTTTAAAAATACAATCACATATCAAAACAGATAAACTTTTGACATTATCTTTAACAGAAAGCAAAGAATTTTCAATAGGATAGAGATGATTCATAGTAAATTAACTAATGAAAAAAATTATTTTTTATTAAAGCTCATTAAGAACCTTTAGGAAGATTATGAAAGGATTTTAGATTATAAAGAAGTCTTTTGGTTCCACTATTACATAATAAAGTAGATTAATATAGGAAATAAGAATTATAAATTTCTTTATCAAGCTACTTTAATTCATAGGCATAAGAATACAATTGAAACTTTATTGAATAATAATGCTAATTGGCTTCAGAATTTTATAAAATTTAAAAATATAGTCATTTGTATTCTTTTAAACTTTATTTTGATCCTAATCTAGTTTGTGATAGGATTAAGATTGTAGCTTATTTTTTTATTCTAAGTAATACAAAATTTGTTTGTTTAGATTGAGAGGTTTCTAAAGGGATTAAAAATGCCTTAATTTAGTGTCGATAATTAAAAGTCCTTAATTTGAATGCAATGCATGTTTTATTCTTTGAATCTCAATAAGATGCTTTCCACGCTCATGTTTTAAAATTTATTAAAAATGTTTTTGTTTATCCTACTAAAATTTAGAGTGCTAATCAAACTATTTTAATCTTAATTCTCAAAATTATTTCCCTTATAAAGATTAATCAATTTATATTGATATCTCTTTGCAATGTGATTTGAAAAGCTATTGCTTGACTAATAGACTCAAATATTATTTCTTTATTGATTTTAGAAAATTAGTGTAGCTTTATCTAAGATAAACAAGATATAAATAATGTTATTATTCTTTAAGAAATAGTCTACTTTTCAAAAATATTAATAACCATAAATGATTTATGGTTATAAATTAGATTTGAAAAAATCTTATAATAGGATTAATTAAAAATTTATTAATGATGTTTTTGAAGAAGCTAGTTTTAGGCAAAATTTGTTAATTTAGTTTTTTCAATGCCTTTTTACTTTTTTTATGTCCATGGTGAACTCCTTGATAATTTTTGACCTTCTAAGGGTATCTAATAGGGTAACTCTGTATCTTTTTCTATTTTTGTTCTTAGGATAAAAAGATTAACATATTGCATTTAAGATGAGGTTAATTTAAGTGAGTGTAATCATTTTAATTTTGGTAAGAAATTTATTTCATGCCCCTATAGCAAAAACTTCTCATTAAATCAAGACTATTCAAAGAGTTTAAAACTTCTCATGCTATGCTTCAAAACATAAAGTGAAAAAGGATAAGTCAAAGGTGCATTTTCTAATAATATGAATCATATGTTTAATATGGAGTTTAGCATAGAGCTAGAAATTTAGTTTAAGTGGAAGGCTAGCACAAAATTCCTTTTTTGGTAGAATATCACTTCTTAGTATTCCTAATTACATTAAGTAGACTCATTTTAGTCCTATTGCAGTATAGGAGGATATTAATAGAATTTGTAAGAATTGTATTTGGAGATCTTTTGTTTCTCATAAAAAATATCATTTTATAGCTTCAAATAAAATTTGTTCTTCTAAAGATGATGGTGAATTGGGTCTTAGAGATTTGCATAAGGTTAATTTATCCTATATAAATAAATTAAGTTAAAGTTTGATTAACTACCTTAACAATATCTTGGTAAAGATTTCAAAGGATAAATATAAATTGAATTGAAATAATAATCTTACTATTAAAAAAAGTCTAATTTAGTTTAGTTATTTGGAAATAGGGATGACAATGGGTAGGGTACTACAGTACCCATCTCCATACCCGCGTTTTAAAAAAATACCCGTACCCGGCCCCATACCCGCGTGGGCATGAACATTAATCCCCGTACCCGTACCCGTACCCGCATACCCGTCTTGTACCCATTACCCGCGCTTGTTTGAGAAAAAAATATTTATAAAGAAAAATATGTTTATATAACTTCACATAAGTAGCATAATAATACAAAAATTCAATATGTAGTTGGCGAACAAGGTACAAATATAGATAAAAAACAAATATTCAAAGATTATAAATGTTAAATGTATCTTAATATAATAATTTTCTAAACTAAAATTCTTAGAAACAATAAGTAAAACTAAACACACAAGTTATTTGTCAGTAATAATCCTATCTTGTGTGAGATTTGATTGATTGGTAATGTCAGAACGACAACGAAATAGATCTGTACAATGATTGTCCCTTCGTGTGGGATCACTTAGTAACCTCTTGTGACGACATTAACAATTAAATCTAATGAATAACATTTCATAGTTATTAAGTTTTAGTGAGACAGACATTGAGAATGAGAATAGAGTTAGAGTAGAGAAATTCAATACTAACAACAAAAAGTTGATACATAAAATATTTTTTTAAACTTTTGAATTTGAAATTGTAAGAAAAATAATAGATTTAATTAAAATAATATAATATAATTAATATCTATATATATATATATATATATATATATATACATATATATATATATTAATACTAGTATTTTTTAACTCATATACTATACGAAAGTATTTTATCAAAAATATAAATTTTTGAAAAATTATTTTAGTGAATTAAATATTTATAATGTATATAAATTTTAAAAAAAATAATTTGAATAAAAGATAAATAGTTACAATAAAATTTTATAATAAAGAAATATACGTGTATATTAAAAAAAATTATACTTTTTTATCTTAAAAAAATTAACAAATAAAAATTAACAATAATTTTTTATATTTATATCTTTTCAAAAATTTCTTTGAATGTGAATAAATAGTAAGAATAATATTATTTAGATTCAATAGATTATAGTTGTATTTGTAATACATATGTTGCATAGAAAAATATTATTTTAAATTAAAATATAAAAATAAATTTTAAATATTATTAATAAATAATAAGTTTACGGTAATAGTAGGTGATTGTAAAATTTATAAAATATTTATAATATATTTCTTATTTATCATTCACTTTATGATTTAAACATCAATATGATTTTATTAACAAAAATATTTGTGTAAAAAATATTTTATGTGTGTCATATATAAAGAATATTTTAAAAAAAGTCAATCTCATATTAACTATGTAATAATTAAATGATATAAAATAGTAAATAAATTTTTTTATTAAAAATATAAACTAAAATAATTTTTTTGGTTTACTTTATTATTAAATATATTTTTATATTAATCTTATATAACTTCACGTAAGTAATATAATAATAAAAAAATTTAATGCATAATTGTAGAATAAAGTTCAAGCATATATATATATATATATATATATATATATATATATATATATATATATATATATATATGCGGGTATGGGGTGGAGTGGGTACTTAGATACTCATACCCGCACCTATCCCCATTAAAATTTGCGAGTTTTTACCCACACCCATACCCGTATCCGTATAGCAGGTAAATACCCTACCCATTGTGGGTAAATTTTGCGAGTGCCTATTGGATACTTTATCCATTACCATCCTATTTGGAAACCAATTTGTAAAGTTTAAAACTAGACTACCCAAGGCCTATTTTAGGTAGTTGGAAATGGTTTAGTTGTAAATCTTTAGAAGGATAACTAGATTCTTGGTATCCCTGATTTGAAGATTTTGTCTAATAGTAATATTTCTAAACAGATAAATGAACTTTTGAGTTAGGATGTCCATCGAATTAGGTAAACCAACGAACTCGATAATCTAAACTGATCCAAACTGAAAAATAATTCAAACCAATGTTTAATGGGTCCGATCCAATCCAAATCAATAAAATCTGATGTGGTTTGGTTCAGACAACAGGTGACATTGTGTCAATCTGAACATATACCCAATTAACCCGATGAATACTACTTAGTAATAAATCATGTGACTCACATAGAGATCCCTGACACTTATTTTGAATTTATTTTTTTTGTTTTGAATTTATGTATTTGTATCGAAATATTGTGTAATTGTGTTAAAATTATGTGTCAAGAATTATTCTAATAAAAAAAATAAAGTTTTTTCTATTTTTTATGTCTTTTATTTTATATTATTTAATCAGATAATTCGATGATCTAAACAAAACCAAACCTCAGATTGGTTTGAATTTTTAAATTTTTTTCACAAATTCAAACCAAACCAAACTAATCCATTTTGATTGGTTCGAATTATTTTTTCTCCTAAACCTGAACCAAACCAACCCTGGACATTCCTATTTCTAGTTGTTTGTTTTGCCTCAAATAGGGAATAAGAGTAGAGTAAAATAAATCTTTAGTACTCAATTAGTCTATGAACTAAACTAATATCTAATATTGTTCCCTTTAATTTTATTTTTATTCAAAGTTAGTAATTTTAATTGTCAAAATAACATTTTAAAAACTATTTGAAAATGACCAAATCTAAAAAAAATTAGAACTATTTTTCAAAAGATGTCTCATAATAGACTTCTTACTACTAAGGAAATATGTAAAAGAGGTTTGTTGCTTCTGATATGTGTCAAAGATGTCATTTGGATTCTTAGTCTATAATGCATATTATAAGTGATTACTTTGCTGCTATAAAATTTCAATCTACACTGATTCCTAATAGTTATTAAGTCAATTTAATTTGTGTCTTATTAGGTAGTTAGAATTTAACTTGCAGAGTACTTGCCTAAATGGTATAATAATTGAAATATTCTATTTGAGGTTGCTATTTGGATGCTTTAGAATAAAAGAAATTCATGAATTTTTAATAAGAAAGCTTAAAATAGTATCTTTTTAGCATTCCATGTTATAATTATGCTAGCTATGTTATTTCTAATTTTTGGTCTTTTGAAAATTATTTACTCAAATATGTGAAATATGAAGCAATTATATTTTTGGATTTTTTTTTAATTATACATTGAAACTAAATATAGATGGATCAGTCAACTTGCCGAAGAAAAAAATAACTTGTAGAATTTTAGTTTGAGATGCTTAAGGTAAATTCATAGCAGATTTTGTTATTGCTCCTTAATTTTAGCAAAGTTAGGTCTTTATAATTAAAGAATTTAAACTTGTAAAATATTTTAGAAATAGATTCTCAATCAAAATTCACTTAATTTATTTAAATATATTGCAATAAATTATAACCTTTAATTTATGAAATTAAACATTTATTTTAAATTTATATAAAAATTAATTTAGCCATATATTTAAGAAAATTATATTGAATATTTGATAAATTTTTTGTATTTTATTTTCATTTTAAGAAAGAATGTCTTTGAAGTTAGATTTTTTTAATAATTTTTAGTTTTTATTTTATTTGAGCTTTTAAGCCAGTTAAATGTAAAAAAAAAATACATGTTGAGTATAAAAAATATATATTAATTTAAATACATAATTATTTATGATAATAATTTATACAATTTAAAATATTTATTTATTTAATAATAATTATATTTTTATTTTACATCTTATTTATATACTTACTTTAAATTATTTTTTATTTAATAATTTATTAAATAAATTTTGTCTCTTCATCCTAAGTGTTATGCATCTCTTTGGATAATCATTATTTTATAAGTTTGTTTTATAATAAAAATTAAATAATTTTTTAACTTTAAAAATATGTTAAAATGTGTATAGGAAAATAGTTAAAATTTTTGAAATATAAATAAATAATTATCTACAAAATCAATTATTTAATTTTATAATAATAAAGATGTTTTTGTAATAATAATGATTCTTTATGATCGCGTGAAGGTTTAGACACGGCATATGCAGCAGCACATGGAATTATTCTAGCCCCCACCAATAATTACTAACCATGGTTAAAAGATGGACCAGCCCTGACCATAGCCTATGGTTAATACCACAATCATATAACGCCAGGATCGACACTAAGAGGACACGTGTACGGTCGTATTTCGTCCCAACCAATTGAAGGGTGGTTAGAATTAGGGTTCATTGTCTGCGAAGGAAACCTTATCTTTTCACCTGAAACTTGCCCCCTTGTACCCTGTTTTCTCAATTTGCCTTTGATTTTGGTTCTGTAACTGCAATCATGGAGATGGAGCGCATCGTTGACTTTCCTCACACCTACATGGATCGACCCCCGAGAAAGAGGGCTCGTTTGGGCTGGGATATAGCTGAGGTCCCTAAGGTAACCTTTTTCTCACCTTGAAATCTCAGATCTCATGATTTTTTTGAGGTTTTTTATGTCTCTTGTTGTAGATCTGGTGGATTTTTTTTGTAGATTAGGTATGATTGGTTCAGGTAACGTTGTTTCTTTTGTCTCTTATGCAGATACAGATTTCAGGTTTTATCCAATGATTTTTTGTTTTGTTTGATTGATTGATCTATTAGGTTTTGATTTTATTTTTTTTTGTATGTGATGACATTTCTTTTTATGATTTTTCAGCAAGTTTTATTTCTTGTGCAGAAATTTAACATTTTAATTATAATATCTGACTGTTCTGGTGAAGGTGTTGTTGTGATTGTTTCTTTCTTTTATTTTTTGTGTTGGTGTGTTGTTTTTAAGTTTAATTTAGTGTACTGGAATGCTTGTTTATCTTACTCTTGACATGTTCTGTGGTAATTTGAGATGGGGGCAAGTGCATAGGTGAGAATTCATGATGGTAGGATGAAATATTGTTTCTTTTAACCTTAAGTGGTACATGTATGGATGACTGTGTGTAGGCTCAGGTAGGATTGTTTTGTGGACAAGAGGTTGAGAATATTTCAAGCTATGCTCCTTCAGAACATCCCTCTAGTTCTCTGTATAAGGGAGTTGCTCGAAATGGTTCTCCCCCATGGCGAGATGATGACAAAGATGGCCATTACATGTTTGAGCTTGGAGAAAATTTAACTTCTCGCTGTAAATACACTTTACCATCATTAAGAAGTTTACATTCATGGCCGAGTTGTTGTTTAACTTTTGTTTTAGTTAAAACTGTAAATTAATTGAAAAATTCTGCATGTAAATTCCTATGCATTATGTATCCTCTCTCCCTTTACTTTCAAACATGGACTTAATTTGAAGTATTGGTAACACTTAAGTAATCATGTTTCAGCTTTAGGAACCATTTAGTATTATTAATGAAATAATACATGTTCCTTGATGTACAACCATTTTGAGCGTTGGATGTTCTAAAATAGATCTTGGAATTGGTTTCATTGTCCAGGGTTGCATTATTTACTCTCTGTTTACTTGATTGCAGATAAGATCCATAGCAAAATGGGAGAAGGAACTTTTGGGCAGGTCTTGGAGTGCTGGGACAGAGAAAGGAAGGAAATGGTTGCCATAAAAATTGTCCGAGGGATAAAGAAGTACAGAGAGGCAGCCATGATTGAAATTGAGGTCCTGCAACAGCTTGGAAAACATGATAAAGGTAGCAATCGGTAAGTATTTTGAAGTGAAAATTTGTTACATATGATATGATACAACATATCATCTTTGGTCCCATTGCATTGGTTAAATTGTTTTATTCCTTGCAGTTGTGTGCAAATACGGAACTGGTTTGACTATCGTAATCATATCTGTATTGTAAGTATTTGATTGATTTGTGATGTATTGATTTCCCCAATATACATTATTTTTGGGGGTTAAGACATGGGTGAATTCAAATGGTTGCAACAGGTGTTTGAGAAACTTGGACCAAGCTTATACGATTTTCTTCGGAAAAACAATTATCGTTCATTTCCCATTGATCTTGTCCGTGAGATTGGCTGGCAACTATTGGAATGTGTAGCATGTGTGTAGTATTTACTTGAACAAGTTTCTTTTGACCTATTTCATCCATTTCCATTCCTTTTTTGTGAAAATTACGGTCCAATACCGTCATTAATAGATCATTGTAGTACTTCATCTTATCTTATTGTATAGCATTACATGTAAAGTATTATTGTTCTATTATTTTTGTCAATGAGGTTGGCTTTCTAATGATGTTTTATTTTTATTTTTTTGTAATATTGCAGTCATGCATGACTTACGCATGATCCATACTGACCTGAAGCCTGAAAACATACTTCTAGTTTCACCGGAGTATCTTAAAATTCCTGACTACAAGGTACTCTTGTTATTTATGTTGGTGCATTTTTTTTAATGATCTGGCTTTTGCTGTTTCAAGGTTAATTGTACTAAATGATGTACTCTCATTGCTGATGTGAAAGAGAAAGTTTCTATTTAATTTAATGACAAATTTTATCTTTGTAAACATAAGAGGACTGTAAAATGACTTTTAAATTGCTGTTGGTTATGGCCACTTTGGCTTCTTGTTTAGTTGCATGCAAAAAAAAAAAAGAGCTTTATAGGGAAAGTACAAAGGACACCAAGTGGCTGACATGCATTTTTCTTAGGTCAGATACTGAAATGTAATTACTGACATCCATTGTTTATGTAACAGAGTTCATCCAGATCACCTAGTTCCTTTTTCAAGAGAGTGCCCAAGTCAAGTGCTATAAAGGTTATTGATTTTGGCAGCACTACATATGAACGACAAGATCAGAATTACATTGTATCAACCCGTCATTATAGGGCACCTGAAGTTATCCTTGGTATATATACTCAGGAAAAAAACACTATGGTGGAAAAAATATTGCATTTTGTAGTTTATTCTGTTCATATGCTGCTATACTTACAAAACATGATGATGATGCCAGTTGAATACTTATTATTAGCAACGGTTTTGTAGGGCTTGGGTGGAGCTATCCGTGTGATGTATGGAGTGTGGGTTGTATATTGGTTGAATTATGCACTGTAAGTTTGTGACTGAATACTTCCGAGCTACATTATCCAGTTTTTGTTGTTTTTTAAGTCAGCTAATGAGCTTCTATTGCAGGGTGAAGCTTTGTTTCAGACTCATGAAAATTTAGAGCATCTTGCTATGATGGAGAGGGTGCTTGGTCCTATTCCGCAGCAGATGTTGAAGAGAGTTGAGTAAGTGATTTACTGTTAGAAGTTTCTATCATTACCAATACATTTAACTTGAATATAATGAGTGTTTATGTTACTTTGCATATTTAGCCGACATGCAGAGAAATATGTCCGAAGGGGTAGATTAGATTGGCCAGAGGGTGCTACTTCGAGAGAAAGTATTAAAGCTGTGATGAAGCTACCCCGACTACAGGTTTGTTCTCAAATCTAGTGATGAAAATGTTCTATATAGTTTTTAATGCCTTCAGATTTTACTGTATCAAGCAATGTTGAGTAGTTCATGTTGGCTTCACTTAGTTCTTACTCGAATTTTTTCTTAATTAATTGCAGAACCTAATTATGCAGCATGTTGATCATTCAGCTGGAGATCTTATACATCTTTTGCAGGGGTTACTTAGATATGACCCATTTGAAAGAATCACAGCTAGGGATGCTATGAGGCATTCCTTCTTTACGAGAGAGCAACTTAGGAGATGATTGGCCATTTAGATGTCTTGTAAACGAATGTCCTTTCTAAGTAATAGATTGCTCGAGTGCAAATATATAGCTACATGGAGGAAGCCACTGGGGTATGTAAATATTTATATCTTTGGCTTGTGCGGTTAGTGAGGATGGTTTTCAGCACTTACACCTCAGAAGCCTGTCTGTCCCAACCCTTTTTCTAATTGAATGAATATGTTCTTATAACCTGATATCCGTTTATTAAAAAGAAAAATAAAAACAAGCTAGACATCCGAACTCCACCACAAATTTAGGTGAAATAATTGAAGTCGTCCATAAATATCGAACATCGGCACTTCCCATAATGTTGATCCTTTTTGTTTTAATTCATTTGCTCAAACATCTGACAACATGAATGCATAAGTCCTTGGACATGGTTTTCAAACGTCTTGGTAAATGAATTTCTTCTCTTTATCATCAGTGAACTCTGATTTATCACTGAAATTTTCTTAAAATATTTTCAAGACTTCGGTGCGTAATGGCAACACAGTAAATTAGAAAATTGTTCCCATCGTCTCTCCTCTCTCTCTCTCTCTCTCTCTCTCTTTCTCTTCATTGAGTTTTGAGAAATTAAAAAAATTCAATAATTTACGGTATGACCGTCAGGTAATTTATGGAGACCTTGAGTTCTGAGAAAAAAGATGTCGAGAAAGAGTTGTTAATAATGTTATAAAATTTGGAATTCATCAGTTGGTTCGAATGCAAATATGACTTCGTTAGTTTTTGGATAATGAAAGAAGTAAAAAACAATAAAGAAATAGGCCGATGCTTTCAATGATCCCATGTTTTTGACCATCAACGGTCAGAAGAAAATTATCTGTTAATGCCGAATATTTGGGCATTGAAAGTTTTTTTAATATTTATTAAGGTTTAATTTTATTTTGTCTTGTTATAAATTACGTGTTGTAAGTATTTAATTTAGACACCTAATTTCAATGGATCTTGACTCGATATAATTTAAATGCACTAACAATGTAAGTCACTCAACAGTGTAAATTCATTTTATTTGTTTTACCCTTTTCAAAATAAGTATTAGTGTCGCGTCATAAATTTTGTTACTATTGTAATTACTATTGTTATTATCTCTATCATCGTTATTGTCACGGTTACTACTACTATAATTTAATTATGATTGTTCTTACACTACAACAAAAATATTTATTAGTGATCAATTTAGTGACAAACAAAAATTAGTTGCTAAAACTAACCAAATTAGTGATCAACAATAATTATAAAAATAAGAAAATAAAAGAAAAAATGAGTGACCAAATTTTTCGATCACAAACATTAATTATGCATTTGGTCACTAATTTAGTTGCTAACTCAAACATGCTAACTGAATTGTGACTAGAAAGAATGCTTAGAAATTCGTTGAGTTCGCTTAAGCAACATCATTTACGCTTAAGCAAAATTATGCTGAAAGAAAAGAAATCCAAACTTGTTGAATTCACTTGAGCTAATTTATGTTCACTCAAGCAAATTTTAGGTAGAAACAGTGCTATATTCTAGGAGTGCTTATTGGTTGGATTGAGCTTGATCCTAGTACAACCAAAACCTTTAATTTTTTTATCCAATTGTACCCACTAACATAAATGAGCGACTAAGTTTTTGGTTATTCAGGTTACATTTTGTGGTGGGTGGGTCTAAATGGCAATGAGTTTATTTGGGCCACAATAATTTTATTGAACCGGATTAAATTCAAGATTCATTTTGACAAAATTTATATTTTGTCAACTAAATCTACAAACTTTATATAAAATTGTTCAATATAGAACTAAAGCATTGAAGAAAAAAATAGGACCTTGACCCAATTGTGTTCATACATTTGTATTGCAAAAAGTATTGACAAAAACATATAATTTAGCAATATAGCACAAATAATGTTAAACTCAAATTCTCAAAAGTCTAATGGAACTTCAATGCAAATACATTAGATGAAAACTCATAAATCAAAATTGTCCATGTTAAACCAATAGAAGTATCAAGCATTGTCCAATCCATTGAATCAAATGAGATATCATTCACCACACAAATGTTGAATTTCTTTCACCCAACAAAAAGATTTAAGAATAATGAGAAACTAGTTAAGAAATTAATGAACAATTGAATTATGCTTATCCAAGAGATTTAAAAACTAGTTAAATTACCTTTAAAAATGGCAATGCTAGCATGCTCCAAGAATGCAACTAGACAAATTCAGTTCCTATTTTACATCATGTAAAAGCTAAGAGAAAAATTTATTCTAATCCTTAAGGCATATAAATTTCTTACAAATTTAATAAGAATTTAGTGAACACTCACAGCAGAAATTCTTTGAATGTGAATTGCAGGAATACAAAGAAAATGAGGATGCGACATATTACCATAGTTCTTTAAAAAAAAAATACAACACAAATGATTGAATATTTAACTGAAGTTATAGAACAAATAAGTCATAAATACAATCAAGTACATACAAATTACAAACATACAATCCACAAATAAAATTTAAAGTCCATGAGAATAAATTATAAATTTGATTAAGTTAATGGAAAATAAAATATTCAAATAACTTCCACCAAAAATAGTCATAAGTTAACCAAATATTAAGTTAATAAATTGAATGAATCAGAAATCACTCCAAAAAAAAAATGTATTAAAAGTAACATTAATCAAATATTGAGTTAATAAATTGAGTGCATCACAAATCACTCCAAAAAACAAGAAAATATTAAAAGTAACATTGTAACAGATAAAAAAATGAATGGAATATTTTAGTAGTTGTTCATGGGCAAGTGTACTCATCAAAAAATAATAAAAGGTTCAAAAATAAATTTCTGAAATATTGTCTTACAAGAATTATTTTTAATTATTAAGAATTTCTTAATTTATTTATTTGAACTTAAAGGATGTGATATTAAATTAAACAAAGATTTAAATATAAAACTAGTTCAAAAGAGATTAAAATAGCGCAATTTCTGACAATAAACTAATTAAAAAGAACATAAGGTGTATGATTTCACTTTTACACTTCTCTATATTCACTTTTAGATTAATTTTAATTTCAGTTTTCTTATTACTAATCACTCATACTAAATCTATTAACACTCAATGATCATGCAATGTTAACAGTCTTTTCTTTAAGCTATCATTCTAAATGGTCATGTAAGGTAAAAGGGAAGAGAAAGCATAAAGAGCGTATGAGATATTAATTTAATAAGATTGAAAGAGAAGAATTAAGCTTGGTTTACCTAATCTTTTATCTCGCTTTACCCTATAGATCCATTAACTATATGTGGTACAATCATCTACAATATAATCAATTATAGTATGCTTAAGAGTTGTCAATTCTGACATACAAATATAGCTCAATAGGATAAAAACCAATCAAGATTAGAAATACGAAATTATCATAAATCATAAAAATTTTATAGAGTCATGCAAAGAATCTACCATAGCTCTAACTATGGATTTAACTAAACATAATATAAAAGAGAACCAAAACAATACTAAACAAATCCATACTTATTCAAAAAATAAATATACATTAGACACAAAAAACTCTTGATCCCAAAATGCGTTTCTAAAGTTCCAATAATCATCAACAACTGATCAAACCAAGATCAATGATGTCAAAAGAGAGATATTAAAAGGATATAACAAGAGATGTCTAAGTTGCTGCCTATGAGGTTCCTTTAATATTGTTAGGGTATGAGTATGCTGGCTGCTGCGAACTCTTATTTTATAACTAATTTGAGCCCAAAATACACCTAAAACCTAATTGTGGTATTCTCATATTAATTTGCATAATAATTATATAAATTAGTGTAAAAACCTGATAAAATATATAGGTTGTAAAAATATATCAAAATACAAACTTATCGGTAGCGCATATCAAAAGATAATAATTTAGCAAAAGTAAGCATAATTTTAACATGGAATTGGAACCAATTCATAATATTGTGCCTAGGATGATAGGTCAACTCCAAGTGAAAATCTAACACCAAGTAGGTTACTACCATAATAGGATGTGCTAATTCACTTTTAAATTCTTAAAAACATTAAAATGGAACAATTTAATTAGTTGATAAATATAAATATAAAAATAAAAATAAAAATAGAAAATAAAAATAATAAAATAAAGTAATAGTTACATTCTATTACTCTTTCAGATGCTTTAAATTCCTCACTCAAGTTACATATTTAAATTAGATTAAGATGGCTTCAACTAATTCTAGGCACAAATTAATGTCTCTGTCATTTTTGTGCTTAAAAAACTTTGAAATGTATTTAAAACTCTACTCCCAATTAAGAATGTAGTTTCTGAAACAGGGGTGGCCAAAACATCTTTTACTATAGTTGGCAATATCGTAAATCTTGAGGCTTTTTATTTCCACCATATAAGTATTTCAAACTTATCACCCTTATCTACATATGCCTTAACTAAGTACCTTTTCAACTTATTTTTCTTATCAATTTAATCATTTTCCTGTATATGTTATTTAAATGCAACTCATTGCGAAATATGGTAGAATTTTAGTAGTACATGTAAAATTCCTTCTGTTGGACTAGGACTAGATTGGTAAATCCTATTATGCTCCTCATGAGCATAAGCATACCAATTACACATTTTAGACAAATTATTCTTTAAACTTGTGGATAACTTAGTACAAAATAGTGCAAAGCATGGAGGTTTATAACTTGTATAGTGAGAGTCAACTAAATTAAATTTTGTATCGAGGTCCTACAATCAATGGTTAATGTCACCTTACTACAATCTAACTTAAAAAAACCCCATCAACTTATTTTTTATCTTTTGCATATGCTTAAAAATATATTTTACCCAAAGTATGCCTTGAAGGCATTGTAAATTGAGGTTGTAATTGTTTACATTATACTTGAACCCTTCACCATCAACTACTAAAGGATTGTTCATCTATAATCACAAACATGCTTAATGCCTTCCTATATGCTTCAACATTGATGTAACATTTTATGTTTACATTTAATGTTTTATTTTGATTAATAAATACTTTTCATATGCTTTATTTTTATAGTTTTTACCATTTTTTACTTATTTGAATAAATTGAGCCTATTACACATAAATACTTTTATTTTGAATTTTTGGTTATTTTGACCTTTGACTACTCTTTTGCCTATAACTTTTTTTACAGATATCATTTTTGGCTGATTCCAGTTGCATTAGATTCTATACATCCAGGGATTCAAAATGTATATATGGATCGCTGAATTTGTGATTGTTTTCTATTTTTTATGATTTTTTAAGTTGAGACAGATTTGCTGAATATTGTTGCGAGATTGCATTTGGACCCTTGTTATTTAATAATTGTATTTGGAATTTTAGATATTATTAAGGTCCGCATTTTGGCCACTTAATTTACCCTAATCAGAACCTATAAATAGACTAATAAAGTTATGAATTAGGAGAGTGATCAGACACTTTGAGCTTTTGAGACTTGTCGAAATAAAAATCCTTGTTTATTACTTTATTTCAAACTCTCTCGTTTTTTTCTCATTCTTGCGTGAGTTAAGCGTTTCGATAGAAGACTAAACTTCTCGTTCAATCCGCAGAATCTAAACGTTGTAGTTCCAACTTGAGTTTTGCGCTAATTGCTCCAAGTTTGTTATCTTTTTCTCTCTAATCTCAGAATTGTTTATTGCGATTGTGATTGACTTTTTTGTTGTTAGATTTCAAATTAGGACTCGATTAATACTCTAATTTGATAATTAATGTGAATTAAGTTAAATGATTATTTGATTTATTTCGTAACTCTATTCAATTAAGTTATTCGATAGAATTAATAATTGAAAATTGGGTGATTGTTAAAACGTGGATTTAAATTTTTAGATACTGTGATAGTCGGAGTTACACGCAATTGGTATTTTGTGAATTGATGTTTCTTAATTCATTTTTTACTCACTTTAATTCTATTCGTAATTTAATTTGATTAACTGCGATTTTCAAAACCCTAAAAACCTTATTTGTATTTTTTAAAAGAAAACCTAAAATTGAATTTGACTAAGAATGTGTCTTCGTGAATCGACTTAGGTTAGACTCTATACTACAAAATCTTTAGAAAACTTAATTGTTTTGATAACGACTCGGCAATCGTCTATCAAACATCAAACCTTTGACTTGCAGTAACTATGTTATTCTCTCCACTAGTAAAAGTTAGGACTATTTGAGTAGGGTTATTGCTAATGTAATATGTATATTTGGATCAATTTTTAGAGTGAGTAAGAAGTTTAAAGTGCATGTACCTTAGTATCGCATTGATACAATTTATTGCAATCCTTACAAGCTACCATTAATTCTTTAGATTGACATTCAAGTACTATATAAAATGGTCTCAAGCTACCGATGTTTTTCTACGACCACTAGCATTAGGTTTCTTTTCTAAATTTTTGGAGGCTAAGAAGACAGCTTTAGTTACAATTGCAAGTACATCGTTAGGCTGACATCCACCACCACTTTTTGCTACTAGAGCAAAATTAGTGGGATTGTCAACCCTATCATTTTGAGTTGATGTTCATTTTTATTGAGTTAGTTTTGGAGACAAATTTAAACTAGACTGATTCATTATTGTTTTAATGAAGAAGTCTTAATTAAACTTTATGTCTAATATATTATGTGCTTAATATATTTAACAAATATTTCCTCAATTCTTGAAAAAATCTAAGGGTGTTCACTATTATGCAATTGATACTTTAAGGATAGGAAAGGTCTAATGGTAAAAGAGTATTTTAGAGAATACAAGACTTTAACCCCTCATTTAATAGATAAGGATAACTAAGGACCTCTAAAGCACCAAAACGCGGCTGACACGGTTGCACAATAAATCAATTAAATAAAATATGTCCTTATTATGTATTAAAAAAAGAAGCTAAAGGTTAAAGAAATGAGTCAATTAAAATAAGGTGTTAGGAACGTTTTACATGAATTGTTTTTCCCAGAGGGAATAATAAATAACATGAATTAAAGAGAGGCTAGTGGCCTGGTGCCAACGCATGCCGAGGGAAAAACATGTATCTGGGGCGTGTCAGAACCAAACCTTGTCTTCTGAAAAACGTGCACGACAGATCTAAAGTAGATTCGATTATAAAATAATAAAATGACGTATACCTATATTTCGATCCAAATCAAGTTCATTGTAATATAATTTTGCTAAAAAAATTGATACTAGATGTTATCAATTAAAATTATTTTTTTAAATTTTTTTATCTTAAAATTCATATTTAAATCAATCATCAAAATTTTATAAAATTAAATTATTGAAATAATATTTTTATCAAATTATGTAATTTATTTTAATTAAATATTTATAACCAATATATATAAAGACAAAATATTTTTATGGTAGTGTAAATTTAAAATTTTTTACGATTAATGTAAGATATCTCCGTATAAGTTCTTAAAGTATTTTTTATTAAATCAATTTTTTTTCTTAATTTTTATTTTTAGCAATTTCTATGTTGAAAATAAAATATTTTTGAATTAGAGTACAAATTTAAAATGTTTGGAAATGTTTTATTCGTTATTTTGCAAGATAATCCACGTCAATGTCAGATAAGAGCTTTTAAATTTTTACTAATATGAAAAAAATTCTTTTTTATATAATATAATCATAAATTTAAGGAAGAAACTTATTAAAAGTAAAATTAAAATAAAATTAATAAAAAGAGTATACATATATTATTCTTAATAAATTTTAATTTTAAATTTTACACATAAGAAATGTAACAGAAAATAACTTTATTAAATTTTTTACTTACTAAATGGTAAACTCTGATTTCTAATGTAAAATTAATGAAATGATATATTTATCATTAAATATATTATATATTATGCAAATATTTTAAAATTTAAATAATTATAAATTAAAGGAAAATATTTAACATTTTAAAATATCAATAATTATTTTTTAGAAATACATTTTGAGTTTGAAAATTAAGAATAATATTCTCATCTAAATATATTAAAAAAAATAAATATAAGAGAAATTTTTTTAATTTAATTAAATATAAGGTAATAAACTATTTAACTAGCTGAAACATGTACATGATTTTGTAACTGGTGGAGCGTTGTAGTTATCTTTCCCAGTCATAAAAAAAAATATCCACTGAGTGGAGCATGTTGTTCGCGTTTGTTTTAACGTTTATATTTAAGAATCATTTATATCTATTTCACTTGTGATCTGATCCAACGTCAGCGTCCAAGTCCGCAAATTACAAGTTTTCACGCAACTCTTTCTATGTATGAAAACAATTCAGAAAAAAAATGTGCTCTATTAATTTCAAGACAAAAAAATTAAATTTAAACCCACAATTTATTAAATGTAAAATTTTATCTTATTAAATATTTATATATTGTTATGGATTAAAATTAAAATTTAATTTATTTCAATAAAATATTTATAGTTAAGATTATCATAAATTACTGAAATAAAACTTCAGATTTAAATAATGAATAACATCAATAAAACTTAAATATATAAATTTTCTCCGTTTTACTGCTTTAACAAATTCCTTAAAATTTATTTCTAATATTATATATTAAATAATGGAGAATGGTCATAGTAAGAAGAGAAAATTTTTAAAAGAATAAGAAATAAAACTTAGTTAATGTTTGTAATCGTTACAAGATAATAATTAGTATATTCTAACATGTGATTAAGGATATATATTAAGGAATAAAAAATATTAAATTATTAAAAATTATAACCTTCAATATTATTAATGCCTTAAATTTTTTGATATTAAATATTTTAACAAATTTCTTAAAATTTCTTTCTAATTTTATATATTAAATAATTATGAATGGTCATAATTGTAATATCCTAAATTTCTATTTTTAAATTAAATAATAATTTATATAAAAGCAGAATAAATAAGATAAATTTCATCTAAAATAGGTAATATACAAATGTGAGGAAATTAAAAAAAATTTATAAATAAATTTATTCACAAAATTTACCAACATGATAAAATGAGATAAGATAAATTGTAATTAATAATTATATTATATTGAAACAAGTAAGGAAATAGATATTGAATTTTCATTTACATATAATCATTGTAATTATTTACAAACTGTTTATTAAGAAGCTGTATGACTTAGAATAATAATTACATAACTAAAATGAATTAAGTTATAAGAACAGTCACAACTCATATCTAAATATTGAGGATCCAGTCTTAGTCATTGTTGTCATGTCAGTTTCTATCATAACTAGTTCTTTCGGAGTTAGATCTCCCTCTGAGATAGAGGTCACCAAAATCAGCCATGACTATAACATTAATGATCTGCTCAAAAGTCACCCAAGTCGATCTTTCAAGGAGGTCATGGTCAAGGTAGGTACACAAATAACTTATAATTGTTGGAGTTCTAACTATACCTTTATAAATATAAATACAAAGAATGTAGTGGATCCTATTGTTTATAGAAAAATCTAAGAAAACACTATAATCCAAGTCCATTTCCGCAATATAAATGTGACTAAGTACATTATCATAGCATATGGCAAACTTAAAATAGCAAAACCTCTTATATTCATTGAATATATAAATATTTATTCTATAATTTACATGATTATCTACTAATCTAATTTGCCTTTGGGGTGCTATCATCCTTATTCCATGAAATGTTTAGTAAGGATGAGCGTCTATCTTATTATTAAACATAACATAATCTCATTATAACATACCTATAATTATGGAATAAAAAAGGAATATAATCACATTAATCATCAAAATAATATATTAGAAAATTTCACACACTTATGTATACATTGCATTACAATACATTACATTTCTCTCTTTCAAATATGCATTCCAAGTGCACTGTGATCACAAATATACAATGCCTCCAATATTTCTTGAGGTCTTACACAGCTAGGTAAATAGTTGTTGGTTAGCCCATATATACGAATACAACATATCTAATAATGGCCCCTTAACAAAGGTATAATCCGGAGTCTAGTCAAAAAACGAGTGTGAGATCATGTGACGCATTTGCTCTAAAAAATAGTGTGTACACATATGCGAATATCGCTCACCATCTGACATGTTTTCTAGGTTTCCCACATCTTGGACTATATACCCCTAGTGTATCTTTATAATTATTCACACTAGACCCATTTAACACTTTATACTCATCCCATATTTTTTTTTCTTATCATTCTCATTATCCAGTTAAAGATTGTGTTTAATAAAGCACTTTCAAACTAAGTTTGCAACACAATTTATTTCTAGAATACAGTGTCATGTCAAACTAGCCAAACATTCATCAATAACATTTTATCACATCTAGATCATCAAATATACATAATCAATCTTTCATCACAATTAAATATTACTTAGTCATAATATCATATTTCATTATAACATCTCTTAACTAGATTCTTAACATATATCTCGTACGAGTACAGTATAATCACTCATACCAACAAAAAAACATACATCATTAGCTTTCTACTACAAAATAACCTTAATCAAGCATACACTTTCATACAACGATAATACTCCTATGAACACAAAATATTTGCTATGTTCTAAGGATGAAATAGATCTCTCATTACCTCAAGATAAAGATTTAGATAGAAAGTAATGAAGATTGTCACTTAACAACAGAATTTGTTCCTAAATATCATAAAATACATTTGAAAAATAGAAAATGAAGAGAAACAAACGAAGAATGTAGAATCAAACTCAGATAAACTTACTTTGAGTCACTTAGATTAGACGTCTAAGTTTAGATTTGAGCAACAATCAAAGTTTGAATGAGGTTTCTCTGAGAAAAAGAAGTGGTAGTTTAGAGAGAATGAAAAGGGAACATGACTTGAAATGAAAAATGAGCAAGGAAACTCTCGCTTGGGCAATCCTGTCTCGTCTAAGCAAGAAAACCAGACAGTGGTTATTCTAGACTTTTTTTAATATTTTCACTTGAGCGAAAGTCATTATCGCATGAGCGAGAAGGCGTTTATTGTGCTACTCAATCTTTCTTGTGAGGCCGCTTAGGCGAGATCTTCTCTCACTTGAGCGAGGTCACCTTTCGTCTAGGCGAGAGAACAGTTGAAGCAAGTTTATCCTATTCTCGCTTGAGTGAAAATGTTCTGAAATCATGCAGTTCTAGGCATTTAGTCTCGCTTGAGTGAGACCTGTCTTGTCTGAGCAAGAATGCTCTAAAACCATGTGGTTTTCGACGTTCATTCTCGCCTAAGTGAGACTTCTCTTCATCTTCTATGCTCTGTTTATCTCCTTTGTGCTAATAAATTGTTATTTTTTCACATCTACAACTACTTTTTTTACAATTTTCTTCATTCATTCTTTTCTTTTTCTTTATTAACAGTGAATCATTCATTCTCTATTTCTTTCTTTTTCTCTTTATTAACAGTAATCATCCTACTAATTTGTTCTCTTTTTCTCTGTTTAGTTGTGTTTGGTTCATGCAGATGTAGAATATTTGGTTAACATACTGTGTAAACTCAATATTCAATTTTAGTTTGTGATAAAAATGACGAAATTTTGAATGTCACCTATAAATTAAAATTTAAACGTAATAATAAATTAATTTTAATTTGCAATAGATCTAGAAAAAATTACAAAGAAATAAATTTCAAATTTTAAATTCGCAGTTTACACCCATACTTTAGAGAACAGTTTCGCGTTGAACTGCTCTTTAATATTAACATCCATAATTTGGAGAGCATTTCTGCATGGAATTGTTCTCTAATCTTAACACCCATACTTTAAAGAACAGTTTTACATGAAACTGCTTTCTAATCTTAACAACATTTGAGATTGATTTAAACAACCACTCTCTTAGACGTAATACATTGGATAACGTAAGATTTTAGAGCAATTTTAAATAATCTCTAATTTAAAATTGAACTGCTATCAGAACTCCTTTTTGACATAGTGTGATAGAGTGCTAAAACTCCTAAAATTTTTAAGGCTTCCGGAAGAATGCCCTAAAAATATTCCCTCAACGTAGTAGTTGGGGATCATTGCCAGCATCATGTGACATTATTTTATTCAGGAGATAAGGCATCTTTCATGTTCTCCCCACTAATGAAATCCTATAAATTCTGAACGGTGGCAGGTTGGCCAAGCACACATTTCCTTGTGAACATCCAAGTAAAAGATCCTACGAGGAATGGCTCTTCAACTACCGTCGCTTCTACCACAATTACTGAACACCCTAAACCCAACGCATTACTTAGCCGTTTTCTTCTCTTTCATAAGCCTTCTGTTTATGCTTAATAAACACACAAGAAAAAACAAGTCTAATTTGCCTCCTTCCCCATCAAAACTACCCATAATTGGCAATCTTCATCAACTAGGCACACTTCCCCACCGTTCCTTTCACGCACTCTCACGCAAGTATGGCCCTATCATGATGCTTCAACTGGGCCAAACTCCAACCCTTGTGGTCTCATCCGTTGATGTGGCCAAAGAAATATATAAAACTCACGATGTCGCTTTCTCCAACAAGCCTCAAACCACAGCGGTGAAAATCATCATGTATGGGTGCATGGACGTTGCTTTTGCACCCTATGGAGAAGAGTGGAGACAGAAAAGGAAAATATGTGTCCTTGAGCTTCTAAGCCTTAAAAGGGTACGTTCCTTTCAATCGATAAGAGACGAAGAAATTGCGGAAATGCTTGATACCATTCGTGAAGCATGTGGAAGCAAAAGGTCCTGTGTGAATCTTAGTGAGATGTTGATTGAAACCTCAAACAACATAATGTCTAGATGTGTTCTTGGACAAAAGTATGATACTCCAGAAGGTGGCGAAAGCTTTGGAGAGCTAGGAAGGAAAATGATGAAACACTTAGCAACTTACAGTGTGGGGGATTTCTTTCCTTGGTTAGGTTGGGTTGATGTTCTTACAGGTCAAATAGCAGAATTTAAATCCACTTTCTGTGCATTAGATGGTTTCTTTGAACAGTTAGTCGTACAACGCAAGAGAATGAACAGGGGTGATGGCCAATCTGATAACAAAGACTTCGTGGACATACTCCTTCAAATTCAAGAGGGTAGAAAACATGATTTTCAGCTCACCCATAATGACGTCAAAGCGATTTTAATGGTATATGTTTTCTCTTTCTATCATTATTGATATCCCATGTGATAGTATATATTTTTTTAAAATTTTAAATTATTTTGTTGAATAAATAACTATTTTACGTAAACTAAACTAACTGATTAGTTTCATAAAATAATTTAGACATTTGTATTATCTTTCAATCACTCTTTATTCCCTTTGTCACATTTTATATACACACCTTCCGACAATGAACCTAGGAATCGTTGATGAAACATATTCGCTCCTAGGAACGAGAGAACGTAGGATATTTTATTTTTACAAAGATAATATATTTTTATACTCACTTGTCTTTTTTTTTTTTTTTTTTTCCCTTTTTATCTCTTCTTTCATCCATTTTGTACCCTATTTTTGGATTTGGGCGAGCCTTATTTTCCTTTTCATAATTTCAGGACATATTTGCCGGAGGCAGTGACACTACTTCAACACTTCTGGAGTGGATATTTGCGGCTCTGTTGAGGAATCCAGATACCATGAAGAAAGCCCAAGAGGAAGTAAGAAGAGTTGTGGGGCATAAATCTCAAATAGACGAAAACGATTTGAACCAAATGAACTACTTAAAATGTGTGATAAAAGAAACTTTAAGATTGTATCCACCTGCCCCTCTTCTGATACCACGAGAAACTTCATCAGATGTGAAAGTAAAAGGGTTTGATATTCCATCCAAAACAAGAGTGTTTGTGAATGCATGGGCAATTCAGAGAGACCCTGAAATTTGGGACAGGCCTGAAGAGTTTCTTCCTGAAAGATTTGAAAAACTACCAGAAGTTGATTTTAGAGGACAAGATTTGCAGCTTATACCCTTTGGTTCTGGGAGAAGAGGTTGCATTGGAATTTCATTTGCGCTTACTTCCACTGAGTATATGCTTGCTAATCTCCTCTATTGGTTCGATTGGAAGCTTCCTGAGAGTGTATCTGCCCAAGATGTAGACATGGGCGAGATATGGGGTCTCACTGTCATCAAGAAAGTACCTATTCATCTTCAACCTACTCTGCACTCATTTGGATCTAAAAATTCACGTGTCATGTGAGTGAATGTTATTGGTCGATCTCTTCAGTGGTGTTGCACCCTCTTTTCTTTCTATTATCTGTATGTTTTTTCTCAGTTTCTATCTCTGATGTATAATTTGGAAAAAAAAATAAAAAGGTACGAAATTTTTAAATTTGATTTAGTTAAAATTCGATTAGATAAAATTGAATAAACTCAATTTATTAATATAATAAATTGATCTTAATATTATGATTAGCTAAATTATAAAATTTAAAAAGTATAAAATCAAACTGAAGTATATTTTATGATATATATTTAAAAAATAATATTAATATAAATAATAAAATATTTCATAAAGGTATTTTCTATTAAATCATAAAATCTTATTCCTAGTGCATAATTATAAAAAAAATTATAAAATTTTAAATTTAAAAAAATCAAGTTGGATTACGATGATTAAAAGGGTAACTTGAACCTATATATCTTTAAAATATTTTAGTTAATTGTTTAAATTTGAACTTGTCAAAATTAACTTTAGGCTGAGTAGTTAATGAGAAGAGCGTCATGAACACCCCTAATGCATATATATAAATAATAGAAAAGATGAATAAAAAATTAAACATCAATTAAATGTTATGTTAATTTTTATTTTTTATTTAAATATTTTTAAATTTTAAATTAATTTTAATAAAAAAATTTAATTATTAAATATAATTAAATTATTTTTTAATTTAGTATTAATTATAAATTTTATATTAAAATTTGTAATATACGAAAAGAATTGATTCTGAAGAAAGAAACTCTTATGCCTGTCGTTTTATCTATGCCATAATCTCTTATGATTTATACGAATGAAATTAATAAAAATATATAATTAATGATGTATTTTTATTTAATTAGAAATTTTTTTCCTTTGATTTGTTTTTTTTTCTTCTTACATGACGTGGTTGTGATAGAACTATAGATCAAAATTATAAAGAAAATAAATTTTATAAAATAAAAAGAATACAAATGATTAGCAGGACTTTTGAGAAGCTAAACTCTCTCTCTCTTAAAAATTTATATTTCCTCTTAAATCAATAGATAATATTTTTCTCTCAACCCTTTTTATTGTTTATAGGCAACATGCCATATTGAAACTAATTAACTCACTAATATATATAACTTATTAATGAATAGCTAAATAATTTATTTAAACAAACAACTACACGAGAAACATAAGCTATCAAAGGAGCAAAGACTCTAAAAGGTCACGTAGAAATGGTGCAACCAATTTGCAAAGTAGTGAACATTTGACAGGTTAACAAGTATGAAGTAGGTTAAGTTGGCATTATTGGCCTATTTCCATGGAGCATATTGAAACCAAGTTTGACCCACTTTGCTGTTCTTATTTGATATGTTAAATTTTAGAAGAAAAAATTATAGTTCCATCTTCCATGAGACATACGTGATATATCAATATTATATGCACTTATATATTTTTAGTTGACTGTGAATTTATATTCTAATATTGTTGCCTAAACGAATATGATTCCGGAGAAAACAAAAATATACAGTGAGTATTTTACTAAATTTAGATTTGTCAATATATCATTCTTTATAAATTATGAATCCTAGTTTTTAAATAAAAATATTTTTATAACTTATTGTAAAAGAGTGAATATATAAGTATTTATAAATTTCATTAAATATAGAATATAATTTCAAATATAATTTTTTAATTAAATAATAATCGTATAATGTTAAAAATATATGTTAATAAAAAAATTATACTCTCACTCAATTTTAAATTATCATATTAATAATAATTATTAATTTTTCTATCAATCAATATAAAAATTATATTTATGATGAATTCTAATGATTATCAATGTTTACACTGAAAGTACATTAAAATTATATTTTAATTTAAACTATTCTACCCTTTTATTTGTGTAAATCTTCTTCATTGTGCTAAAAAAACTCAAAAGAATTTTTATAATAATTAAATGTAGAATTATTTAACATATTTTATGTTTTAAAATAATAAATATACATTTTTTATTTGATATAACTTTATTAAATTCAACAAACCCTCTTCTTATATGAAAAATAAGAAATCTAATTTCTAAAATTGAGTAAGAATATTAATGTGTCAAAATAGAAAGAGAAAATCCAATAAACTTACTTTTAGTTGTAACTTGGAAAGTATTTCCACAAAACATCTCACTTGAGAGTATTCTCTTGCTTGTACCCTACAATGATGTGATGAGCATGAATGAACTCTTGGAATCTTATAGTGTCAACAACTTTCAATACTTACGTGATAAAAAAAGTTGTAAGTTTTCAATGTTATTGACCTAGAAAGTTAAGGCACATGAAGCCATGAATGTGATGAAGGAGAAAATTTAACTTTTATATCAATGCACAAAAATGACATCATTTGGATTCATATAAATATTTACATATCACTTAATTTAACAAATTAATACTATTATTTATTTTTAATATTTTTTAATAATAAAGATAAAAATAATAAACGTTTGTTAATTTTAGAGACTAAATTCTAAAATTTATAATTTTAAAAATTTATTTGACTGACTATGCCTATTTCAAGATTAAAGGAAATGTTTAGTTTCTTAAAAACACTATATTGAATTCAAATCTTCATCGACATTGTTATAATTGTAATGGTGTGGCTCATGCTTACGCGTTTTACCCTTTTTTTCTTTACTTATTGATAAGTTTATATTTTAGTATACTTTGGTAGCCTATTTTTATGTACTTGATCCTTAATTAAATGGACTTCGTACTGATTATTATATTATTTATTGCAATTTAGCATATTAAGATCACTAATGAATTTTTGAGGTATTTTGGGCATGAATGAGCCTCACTGAGCAGCTAGCACGACCTTACTTATGAGGAAGAATGAGAATGCTTCGTGGACCATGCATAATGGGTAGCACGGTCATGCTTGCTTTAGGAAGATTACACTTGGAGATTTTTTAAAGAACTTATGAAGAGAGAATTTGAATTTTAAATTTGACAAATTATATCTCTCTTAATATGCCATATTCTTATTAGAGATAAAACATATCTCTTAGAGACAACAATTATAATCTCTTGTAGACTCTAAACCCTATTTAAGGAACCTCAGGGGCAACCACTTAAACATCATTTTGACATCCTAATATCTTGGGTTTTGGCCAACTGTTGACGATTATTGGAGCTTTGGAAGCACGTCTTGGGATCAATAACTTTTTTCATCTCTTCTCCATTAAAGACTCTCTTAGTTTGCATTTACTCTTTGAATAACTATGGATTGGTTTAGTATTGTTTTGGTTTTCTATTATATTATGTCTAGCTAAATTCATTATTAGGGTTATAGTGAATTTTTTGCATGACCTTATGATATATTTGTGATTAATGATAATTTCATGTTTCTTTTCTTAATTGGTGTTTATCTTATTACGCTATATTTATATGTTCAGAATTAACAACTCTTAAACATACCATAATTAATCATATTGTAGGCGATTGTATGACGTATAGTTAATGGATCTATAAAGTAAAACGAGACAAAAGATTATTTGGACCAAGTTAGTTCTTCTCTTCCAATTTTTATTGCATTAATAACTCATTATCCTAACCATAGTATGATAATAGATGAGTTTGATATAACTAGGTTCATTGAAAATAATCAGTTCAATAGGAGTGATGAATCAAGAAAATAAAAAATAAAAGAGACACACATGAAAACACATATACCTAGTGTCTCTTCTCTAGTTGTTGTCCCTTTTGTTGTATCACTGTTACACAACATGTCAAGACAACAAATTAATGTTCAAAACCTACAAGAACAATGTATAGATGATAAGCCAACTAATAATGTACAAGTCACAAACGAGCAAGTTGAATATAACAATTCTGAAAAATTGTTGAATGTTATGAAAAAATAGTTAAAATCAATGAATTAAAACAATATATAGGAGCTAGTCAAGTTGCCTAAATGTTCAAAACGATTTATTTTTAAATGGATCTTTAAGACCAAATAAGACTCAAAAGACAATATTGAAAGATATAAGGCTATACTTTTTGCTAAATTATGCACTCACAAAGATGACCTTGACTATAAAGAAACATTCCCTCCAATTTCAAACAAGATTTCTTTAAGAACTATTATGTCTTTGGTAATTCATTATGACCTGGAGCTTCACCAAGATGTAAAGATTACCTTTTTTAATGGTGACTTAGAAGAAGAAGTTTATATGGATAAACTAAATAGTTTCTTGACCACATGAGTAGAAATTTTGGTGTATAAGTTAAAGAAGTCAATATATAGGTTGAAACAACTTTTCAGATAATGATATGATCACATTATATAGGTTTTTAGATAACACTGTTAATCAATGTATCTATATGAAGATTAGTGGGAGCAAGTTTATTATTTTGGTCTTATATGTTGATGACATTCTTCTTATTATTAATGATATTGACTTGTTGCATGATGTAAAGAAATTTCTCTTCAACAACTCTTAGATGAAAGACATGAGTAAGGCATTCTATGTGATTGAAATAGAAATATTCCATAATAGATCGTAACATAATATATCATAAGGATTATTAGAATTATCTCAAAAAAGTATCATTAACAAAGTCTTTAAAATATTCAGAATGAAAAAATGCTCATCAAAGGTATTTTCAATTCAAAAGGGAAACAAATTTAATAAAATGAAATGTTCCAAGAATAAGTTGGAACAAAAATTAATGGAATATATTCCTTATACATTATTGGTTGAGAGTTTCATGTATGGTCAGACCTATACTCAACTAAATGTTCATTTTGCTGTTAGAATGTTAGGTCAATATCAAAGTAATCCTAGGATAGACCATTGAAAAATTACAAAGAAAGTTTTTAAATATGTACAAGATACCAAGAATCACATGCTTGTGTACAAAAGATCTAATTACTTTGAAATGATTGATTACTTAGATTCAAACTATGCTAAGTATGTAGACTCAAAAAATCTATTTTTGGTTACATTTTCTTACTAGTTGGAGATGCAATTTCATAAAAAAATGAAAAGAAGTCTATTATTAGTACATTTACCATGGAGTGAAGTGGAATTTGTGACATACTTTGAGATGACTATTTATGCATTGCGGTTGTGAAATTGTCTTAAAATTTAAAATTTTTGACTATATAGAAAAATTGCTAAAAATATATTGTAATAATTTTGTAATATTTTTCTTCTTTAAGAATGATAAATACTTAAAAAAAGTAAAACACATAAATATAAATTTAAAGCACTTATAAAATAACAAAGAAGTATATATTTATTTATTTATCATTTTTATTTATATATTTTATTTAAATTTAAATAAAATTATATTTTAAATATAAAAAATATTTTTTAAAATAAAAATTCGATCAATTTTATCAAATTAAGTTATTTGACTTTAAGAATAAATTTTATTAATTTAAAATGCGTTAAATTTTAAATTTACATATATTCATCAAATTTTGATAATTTCAGAAGTTACATTTTTAGATTTATAAATTTTATAATATTAAATATCATATATTTATAATTTTCACGATGAAATTGTGTTAGATTTAATTGTGTTAAACCCTAAACCCTAAAAAAATAAATTATTTTAAATATTTTGATAATATATAACTTAATAATTTAGTTAAAATATTTTTTATTATCAAATTTATATTTCTATTATAACTTTAAAAATATTTATTGAATATGTGATATTTCTAAACTAATTTTATAAAATAAATAAATAAAAATAATAGAACGTAAAAAATTTTGTAGCTAATAATTAAATAAAAGTATAAAATATATTCTACGAAATTTTTTATGAAATTATATGAATAAAAAATATTATTATGATTTAATAATTATAAAAAATAAAAAATATGTATTTTAATTTGATAATAAAATACTATATTTTATTTAATAACAATTCTAAATATTTAATATTCTAAAAATTTAGTTATTTTTTATTTTTAAATAATTTTATTTTATTATAAATTTATAATAAAAAATATATTATATAAAATAATTTTTTTAAAGATAATTGACTTATGTGTAAATTTTAAATTAATTTTGTTGATTTTAATTTACGTAAATTAAAGCTAAATTAATTAGAATTTTTTCATGAGACAATTTTTTTTTTATATATTCAACTTAATAATTGTATATATTAATTATACATTATATCACAATTAATTACTTTTTTTTTTCCTCGTCAATTACTAGACTACATGGTAGTTGAAATTGGAATTTGAATTATAATAAAGAAGAGTGGGACGGTGGGATTTTTTGATTGGGGAAGGTTTGAAGGATACAAGCCGGATGAAATTGTTGTGAAATGGGGTTTTAAATTGTGAAAACCCTTAGAATTGTAGGACTTTATGATCCCTATGATCTGTTAGATTTAAACCGGTTTGCTTAAAAAAAAAAAAAAACCAGTTGGGTAGAACTTAGAACCCTAAATCACTTACCGAGTCGAACCTCCTTCCTCTCTGTTCTTGGTTGAACCTTAAGTCTAAGACGTGGTTCTGAGTGTGTGGCTGTGTGCAACCTCCTTCTGCTTTTGAGGTTAGTGCCACTGGCTACTGGTACTCGGTCTCGCCAAACTGCGCTTCCCAGCTCCACTGTTTCACTATTTAGCTTTGCTGCTTAAGTTTTATGCCTTGTAACTTGTTAATGGCTTGATTATTTGTGTTTTTAGTTAAGTTTTTCAACACTTCATGACTTGATTATTCCCAGCCTTATGCATCGTATTCTTGTGGAATATGGATTATGATTTATGAGTGCGAGTTTGTTTTATTTTATTTTTTCTAATTTATGTCATTTTACATGGATGTAAATGAATTTTGTAAATTCTTACGATTCAACTTATGATTTTATGATATACGATTTCCATTCCCCTTTATGATTTAAGGTGGGTAAAATCCCAAATTTAACTATTCATTTTGGAATGGATGTGTTAGGGATTGCAGTAGGATTAAATTTTCACCATTACTATGTTTATCTACATTTGAACTGAATAATTGCTTACTATTTTTCAGTTTTTGATTTTGTGTTCTTTTTCTTCTGTTTTTCTCTCTTACTCTGTCTGTTTGCTTAGGCTCTGTAAATGTCAATGGTAGATTTGGAGGGTGTTTGTTACAGGCCTTCTGCAGAATATGTGGAAGACAGCAATGAAGCGCTGATTAACTTGACCGACTCCAGTGAGCTTTTGTTTCTTAGGTTGCCTTTTACCAATGTAAGTTTGTCTTTGTGCTTATGGTTTGCTTATTTCTTCTGAACTGAATCCCAACGACTGTTGTCACTAAATGACAAAAAAAAGTTTTATATCATCAGCATTATTGTTGCAAAAATGAATATTAAGTGGGAATGTAGGGTACCAAGCAAAGTTAAAAGTAAAAATTAGAACTTGTTTGGGTACCCCTTTTGCTTTTGACTTTAGTCACTTGTATCAACCAATAATACTTCTTTTTGATCGAGCCTCTCTACTAAGCTTATTTTTTCTTGCATTAGATTACATTTAGGGTTTAAAAATTGATGTGCATGTTTTATGTTCTTTTCTTAATTACTGATTAATAGTTTTCTGAAAGTTTCTTAGATTTCATTAAGGAGTGTGGAAAAACACATTGCTGTGGATTACCTCTTTCCATTTGCTGATGGTTTATCCCCTCTTACTTTATTATAGGAGACTAGTCAGTTTCTTTAATTTTTTATGGTTTCATTCATTGAAATGAACTAGTATCTGTATTGATGGTGTTAAGAACCATTGTTTGATGTTATGTTAATCATTGCCATTATTTTCTAACTCTATGTTTGCATGATGTTGGCCAGGATTTGTTATCTGAGATACATGGGCAGAAATTGTCCCTTACACTTCATAATGATGGTAAACTAGCCAGCTTCGAGGGTTCGTCTGGTAAATAAAATGAATTAACTGTGAAATTATTGATGCTATATTCTCTATTTTTGCACATTGATCTCCTGAGGGAATACAAATTTTTTTATGTTGGTGTGATATGAATATGATTGCTTTGCTAGTGCCTTAATTTTCAATTTTTGTTGGCAGGTAACGTATATGAATTTGTCAGCTTTGCTGCCCAGGAGCCAGATGAAACAGTTTTTGTTTCCTCAGCTACAGAACCTAAAATTGGTATGCATCCATAGTTTTTATTTTTCTTGTTTTTTGACTTTTTTCATTTTGTTTTGTTCAAATCTCCTGGTACTCATGAAGTATGACAACTACAATGAAGTACATATGATGCCAACAAATTGTTTCAATCAATCTTTGTTGTTTGTTCATTTCAAGCTCAATATATGAATTTTTTCAGAATTATTCTAGCTCACAGAGGGAGAACTTTGTTGTTACTATTGTCTGAGGTAGAAACTTAAGTTATAATGACATATAAAATGTTGCAAACTTACGTTTAACAAATGTTTTGATAAAAATTTTGCACCTAGAGTAGACCATAACCATAATTATCAATAGCGGACTATAGCAGAATAGCGGAGGAGAGCAGCCCTAGGCCACTACAAAATTTGAATAGCAGAGGATTTTTAAATAGAGGCCGTAGTGGTGCTATAGTCAAACTTTTCTAGACAACCTCATTTTTGCCCTAAAATAGCACTGTTTTGGGGTTTTTTTTACTTGTATGTTTTGCTTATAAGCTATGATTTTTTATATTTAATTTGAATATGTCATGAATTTTGACTTTTTCTTTCTATTTTTTTAGCATTTCGTATAAACAATTTAATTTGTACATAAAATTTCTAAATAGCAGTCATTGCTACGCACTATCTTGCCATAGTATCTTTAGTGTTAGCCGTTATGTGTTGCTATCTGAGATTGATAACTATGGATTAGACTGAGTACATTGGTTTTGGATGCAGTTGTTGCAAGCATCCAAGCATCCCAGAGATATTGCCTCAACATGTATGCTTTGTATTCTTAATGTCATTAATTTAATGAATTATGAGAGTAAGAGCTCATTTACTTAAGTTTTTTCTCATAAAAGATCACTTTATTTTTTTGAATCACTTTTAAAAGCTTATGATGTGTTTGTTTAGCCTTTAAAAAGAATCATAGTTTGAAACATGGTAGTATTGCCCGATTCGCAATATGATACAACTGATTCGATTCAACTCCTGAGGATATGGATTGTAGAGGAGCATTGATTTTGTCTAGAATCGTTGCTGGAATCACACGAATCAGGGCTGAATCGCAATTTAAGATGGGGGGACACGATTCCACCACGAACCGGTCGTGTGCAAATTAGGTCGGGTCAGCGTGACTCGGTTCACTAAAAACCCTAAAAAATTGTATTTTTTTTTTTAAAATTTATGCAAAAAGGTAGGTTTCCACTTGACACTCCCTCTGCTGGTCAACCCACTGTTTTATATTCAGAGAAAAGTCTTGTTTTCTCATTCCCGTGCTCTGCTCCTCTTCTGCACACTGTTTGATGCTATTTCCTTTGTCTCCTAGTGCATTATTGTGGTTCTCTCAACTTGTCACTCTCTATTCAAGATTTTTGGTGGTTCTGCCTCTGCAATGGTTCTCTCAACTTTTGCCATAATGACTTGCTGTCATTTTTTATTTATCTTTTTGAAAGGTTACATGTTGAATTTGAGTAGTTACTTTTTTTTAATTTAATGTGACTAACTGTTACGGTTTGAATCTTAACTTGCTTACAACTATATATCACATTGTTAGCTATATACTATTTGACTACAAATATTAATATATTAGATATTTTGTTGTTTTTTTAATGTTACACAATCTTATCAATGGTGGATCGCTGGTCATGGCAGAAAGCAAAAAAATTGCCATAAAATTATGGCGGATGCCATGGCGGGTTATGGCAAAAGTATGGCGGTCATAATAAAATTATATATATATATATATATATATATATATATATATATATATATATATATATATATATATATATATATATATATATATATATATATATATATATTGCAAAATGTAATATAAAACTGGAAAACTAACTACATATAAAAGAAGGAAGGTTTTGAGGAAAAAAAGGAATAAAATGGTTGTAAAATAGTGAAAAAAAGCTGAAGTTATAACAGAAAAGTGGAGAATTAAAAATAAATATGGAGAAGGAAACTTGGAAGTGAAAACAGAAAAATAAATCATGAAAACAAAATAATAAAGAAAAATGAAAAAAAATGGGAGAGGGAAAAACAGAATTGAAAAAAAAAAATATAATAGGAGAGGGAAAAACTAAAGAAGAGGGACAGAGCCCAAGGAAGCAAAATGGAAAATGGATGTCGAAAAACAGAGCCTTCCACTCAGTTGCCGGAAAACAGCCGGAAAGATGTCTTCTTTGGTGAAAATGGTGAAGGAGATGAGGGGGAAGTTGGCTTTAGAGAAGAAGGAAGAAAAACAAAGCAGAGAGAACCCTAAAAATTTTACCGCTTGAGAAAAATTTTAAGTGGAAAAAGTCCATTTTGCCCTTAAAAAAACCCTAAACAACACTATAGCAAGGGCAAGATTGGACTTTTGCTCCCTTTCTCCATTACACTTCAAAAGTGCACACCCACACCAAGATACTGTCTACAATGAATTATGGCTTAACTTCTGCGAATAAAGAAATACTTGACCACAACAAGCATCATGTGGCCGACCACTGCTCCACAGCGGCACAATAGTGACAGAGAGAGACAACCCAGCAAGATGCAGAACTAGATCATAGGGGAGAGAGAGATCGGAGATGAGAGGGAAGTGGTTTTGACTCCTGAAGAGGGCAAAAGAGATGTAACTTTAGGGTTTTTTGGTGCGGGTCAACCTCTGGACCGGGTCGGGTTCGTGGCTCAACCCATCAAAATGCCATTTTTCAACAATTTCTGCCATGGCCGCTGTTACCGCCATGCACATAACAGCCGCCATGGCGCCGCCACCAAAAACCTCCAAAAAACAGCAATGCTGCAATGGTGAGGTTAAAAACCGTCACTGAATTCTGTCATGGCTGCCATATAACAACGCTGATGTTACAATGCTTTTAGATTCAAGATACGATTCGATTCACGATTCAAAAAATAGGTTTTACAATTCACAACTAGAATCCTAATTTAACTACCTTGGTCAGAAATGATTAGATTTCTGATTTTTTTTTAGAAGCTACTTTGAGTAGCTTTTGGAAGTTGTAATTATAACTACCTTTTATAATAAAAAGTTCTTTTTATCATTGTAACCAAACAAGAAATAGCTTCTACTTTACTTCAGATCTCTAAAATATGCATAACTTCTTAATATATTCATAAAATCACTTTTTTGTAAACTTTGAACAAACAAGCCCTAAATTCTAAACATAAGTTGTGGAGAGGGTCTTTTGGAATCAAAGAGTTTTGGGCTAAATAAGATTAGAGTGAAGTCTGTGCAATAATTCAGTGCAAGTTCAGTATGGTGCAAGATAACAATGTTTTGGATGTGAAACATGAGGATCACATCATACATTAGAACCCAGAATCAAGATTTGACTCAAATTCTTAACTATCCAGAGAATAAACAAAAAATGGGGTTTCTTACTCTAGGAAAAATAAGAAAATAGCATGCCAGAAATTAATAATAGAGTAGTTATATGGTAGGGCAGTTGTGCGGCAGTTATATACTTGTGCAATTAGGTGGTTATTGGTGGTGCAGCAATTATTTACTTGTAGTAGCCTAATAGGGAAGTTATGTAAGAGTTGTATAATTGTATGATGTGTAGTTATTGGCATGGGTATGGGTAGTTTCTTCTGTACAGTGTTTTTCATGTTTTGTAAGGCTGAGAACTGTTTCTCAGAGGAGAGCCTTGGCTCCAACGCTGGTAGTGAAATTTATCTACCAGATTTGTGTGTTTACGTATTCTGAATTTTGATAAAGTTTCTGTTGAAAACCCTGTTATCATACATTGCCAGATTGCCAGATTTTTTAATACTTTGGATTTGTCTTAAGAAGTGAGTGGATATTAGATGTATTCAAGTTGGGTACTTGTGTTGTTAAAATGGAGAAATGCTTCAGCCACAATTTGTCAGATGTACTTGTCAGATTGATGGAACTAATCCAGAGACTAGAGGAAGAATGACAGAGAAAAAGGTAGTGCTCTATTGATGTGATCTTAGCCTTGGATCAGCAGTAACCAGATTGTGAAGAGATAGAGTAATTGCAGAGTTGTTTACCCTTCAGGAGTTTGAGAATGCAAGCCTGATCTTGTCTACTCAGTTAACTGTCACTACCAAATGCGCTCTTCTCTCCTTCCTTATATCCTACTTGTGACAATTCAGTCGCAGAAATATTTCTCAATATCAATTAACTCTAACTATTTCAATGGACTTAAGTTCTTTTAACTAATGATTGACTGGCCCATTGATCCATCCTCTTTTCCATTTTTCAAATTGGGGGCTTGACTTAAGTCCTTTTAACTAATGAGGGACTGGCCCATTGATCCATCCTCTTTTCCATTTTTTAAATTGGGGGCTGCTACTAATAATACTCTGTCCCAAAAGTTTCACCTTGTCCTCAAGGTGAAAATTCTAGGAATTGCTCCTGAATAATAGGTCATTGATTCATAAGAGTTCTCAAAATCAGGTCACTAGTAATACTCTGTCCCTAAAGTTTCACCTTCTGACAATTCTAGGAATTGCTCCTGGATAAGGACTTCAGCAACTCCAGAAGGGTGATCACAAAGAGCCAAAAAAGCAAGCAGGTTCACCCTTAATTCCAATTCTTCAGACAGCATAGGAGGCAAGGATTTAGAGGTCACATGAGGCAACTGCTTTCTTCAAAAGGGAGACATGGAAGACTAGATGAATATGACAACTTGAAGAAAGCTTAAGTTCTCATGCCTGTGCCCCTACCTTTTGGACAATTCATAAAGCACCATAAAATATGGGCTCAGTTTCTCATTGAGAGTAGACAAAGACTTGAGTCTATAGGTCTGTAGCTTGAGAAGAAAACCAATCTCCAATCTGATACTGCAACGCCCTCATGTTTATCAGCTTGTACTCAATTTGGTCTTGAGCCTTAGGGATATTAGCTTGAGGTCAGCTGTTATGGCATCTGATTCAGCCATGGGCTGATTAGCCTTCTCCACAGCAAAGGCAACAATCATACTTTTGAGGATTGGGCAGTCTTGACAATGCCTTGCACTGAGCAAATTGTGTAGAGTATAGTTGGTCCTTAGTATTAAACCAAAATTATGACCAACTTAACCCACCTCCTAGGCCACTGCTTGGGTCTAAACTCCTTAGCCCAACTAAATCCATGTTAGACAATGCAAATAGGTCTCTAAACACCAGTTGACAGCCTCAGTTTGGCCATCTAGGGACAGTAAGCATAATTGAACTAGAGTTTGGTTCCAGCCTAGCAAAACAACTTAGTGTAGAAATGGCTAAAAGATCTTGTCCCTATCAAAAACAATAAGGGCTGGAAACCTGTGCAATCATACCACGTCTTTGAGGAAAACTTCTGCTCCATTTCATGCTGTGAATGGGTGACTAAGGGGTATAAAATGTGCTTATTTAATGCATATATCCACCACTATCAGTATGTGGTGGTCTTTGTCCTTAGTGATAGAACTGGCTCAGAATTGTAGAGAAAAAGGTTTCTATTAAATGAAAAGAATGCAAATGATTACCAGGACTTTCAAGAGGCCTGGACTCTCCCACAACAATTTGTATTTCCTCTTAAATCAGCAGATAATATCTTCCTCTCAACCCTTTTTATTATTTATAGGCAACATGCCATATTCAAACTAACTCACCTAACTAACTAGTTAACCCACTAATATAACTAACCGATGGATAACTAAGTAATCTATTTAAGCAAACTACTAATGGGGTTTACCTAACAATACTTCCTTCCCTAAAGCTTCATCTTGTCCTCAAGGTGAAGGACTACTACTCCACCAGGGTCCCACTGTCTAAAGCATAAAAATTGTCTGTCTCTTCCCCATAACTACAGATGCAACAGTAGCACAAGTTTCCCCATGAAGCACAAAAATGAGCTGTGGCCCAAAATCTAGTGAAGTGACACCTTTTGAAAATTGCCTCATCCCTATAATTTCTTCAAAATCATCAATTGTACAGCCAAACTTAGCAACTATATTTTACTCCCTTCCTGCTCTTGCTGCTGTTGTACTAATTGGACCTTCATTTTGCTTCTATATTTCATCTACCAGTTTTACACATCCCAACAAGAACACAAAATAAGCAATGCTTGAATTCTTGATCTGGATTTCAGTTGTGACATGGCTGCTAACCCTCAACCTCATATGAATTCCACCTGTCCTAAGAATATCCAATCTTGTCCATGCTCCCTTCTGCTCACTAGTTATGCATTGACCATGAAATTGTGGAATGATGACTTGATCTGCTTTCATCTCTGTCACTGGAGTAGCCTTGGCCTCCACACATGCACTGCAATCTGGTGTTCAGGTAGGAGCAGTTTGTCTGCCTCACTTGAGATGCAAAATTTTGTTACAGATAATCTATATGGTTCTGATTCATCCTTTGCAAGACGATACTATGAATGTGAATATTGGGCCTGGAAGTGACAAGAGCAAAAAGTGCAGGGCAGTAGATTATGTTGAGGATAATTTGTGGTCATACAAGTATAGATAAGATTAACCTAAAATGCAATGGAGTATCATTTATTGAGATGATAATGGAAATTTGTCTATGGTGATTTGACTCGGGACAATTGGGATGAATTAATGGAGTATCCAATGGGAAAAGTAGGTCAAATGAAAAAGTTTGATTAAGATGGACGGGAGGACCCAAGTAAAACCTTTAGGAGAAACCAATAGAAAATGCCTTCCTCTTAATGAATGGTTTTCGTGTCTTGCTGAAAAATTGGTTTGAGACAGAAACTTGATAGTGCTTCATAGCTGGTATTTACAAAGTATGTGTATAAAGACTAGGTCCAAAATCATTCATGGAAGATTGTAAGTTCTATTATGTGTGGAGTAGCGAATGGTTTTACCCGAGTAATTAACCTATATATTTTTCTTTAATTATGTTTTTCAGGAATACTAAGTTTGGATTCATATGTATCTCGCTTTTAGTTTTGGTTTCTCTCCCCCATCTTTTAGGATATATTGCATTGGATTTGCTCTTGCTCTATGACAGCATTTCCCGGGAATAAATGATCCTTGGGATTGTTAATTAAAGAATAAGTGGATATAGAACTTTCCTACTTTCATTAGTTGGAATAAAACTTTTTCGTAGTAATTGAATGTAAAGTTACTAAACTTTATCAATGGTAATTATTGACAAATATACCATTTCTAAGAAATTTAAATAATAACCAAACACATTTTCAAGAACCCTCCTAATTTTGGGAATCTCTTTTACAGAATAGTTTAGTTGAGAATACAAGATTTCCCGTATCAAATGCCTCACATAAGAGAAATGACCTCTTCCTCTTTATTGCAGGAAAAATTTCAAAGCGAGTTTCCACTGTCCATTTCCCCAATCCTAAAGAACTTGAAAAACTCAATTCAACCAGTGCAAGACATGCACATCGAAATTCTTCTGGAGTCACGGTGACAACTTCATCTCGATATTTTCCTATGCAAAGTGGTGGACTTGCGGCTTCATCAAAAGGTAGCAGACAGAAAAGCTCTATATCTGAAGTTACCGAGCCATCAAGTACTTCAAAAAAGAAACGTGTGTCTAAATCCAAATCTATGGTACCTGAGGTCCCGTCCCCATCTAGTGGAAGAAGACATGTATCTGAGTCATCCCGTGGTCACAGCACTGGCATTTCTTCCATGTCCTCAGATCATTCTGATGGAGGAAAATCAAAGAGAAGAAAACATAAGGAATAATGTTTCCTTTACTCGCCATTGGCCTATTTATAGTTTAATATTTTTAAGTTTACATTCCTTTCAAACGTATGGAAAGAATGGCGCATGACTTTTATGCTGCAAAAGGATGATAAATTTAAATGTTTGCATTCTAGCTGTCTACAAATTTTTCTTTCTTTCATTTTTTTTTAATAAAATTTCATTTGGTCAAGTTGGACAATGTTCACTGATGTAAGGATCCTTTTCTTTCTTGTCCCTCTTGCGTAACGAAGGCCAGTATTAATTTTCTTGTGTTTCTCTTGCGGTTTGCTTTTCGGACACCAAATGATGCTTTTGAAACCATGCTGGCACCGCATCTTCAGGTTCTATCTATTTTATGGCCAGAATACCATCTAAGGTTTGATGATTTTACTTGTTGACGATTTTAGCAAATTCAATTGTCATTAGCCTTGTTTATTTCCAGATTTTATACTACACTGCACTTCGTACCATGCGTTGCATGGGTATGTATGTTTTTTTTTTCTAATGATATCATTCAAAATTTATTAATTATAATATTAATTAGGTTTATATTATCTAGCATTGCGTTCCAAAATTATAATATTTGTTTTAAAATGATTGAACAACAGAGTTTTTAATAAATATTTTCTTTTAAAAATTACATCTGGTAGGTGCGACAAACTTTTGTCGCTAGGGCCTAAGGATGTTGTCACATGTCAAAATTTAGTGTAGTTTTGCACTTGGACTAGGCGAGACTAGAATTAAACATCTGGTCTAAAGATATATTACTGTAAAGTGTATAGTCTAAATTTTTTATATGAAGTGTCTGGTTGGAAGTATCTGGTACGAAGATATATTATTTTGAAGTGTCTACACGCATCTTCATAGCCATTAGCCCCAAATTGTCTCACTCCACGTCGTCTCCTCTGAATCCTAATAAAGGTAAATTCATAAGACGCAAGCCACGCCCCCAACCATCTAAGATCACACCTTTCTTGCTGACGTATGAATAAAGACAGCAACTTTGGTCCAAGCTAAGACTCTAATGAAGCCAATGTCAATATCATCATAGCTGATTACATGGCTCGGGTAATGGTGGAAGCGCCTTTTTTTCTGTCTTATCTTGTGCAAATAAATTAACTATAACATCTTTCTCTTCTCACTGTACAATTTATCTATCCTATTTCTTCTATCGACTATACTTTCTGTTCTTTAAGACTTATTTGACCTTTTTTTGGGTTATTATTTTGCTTCTACGAATTGTATGTAGAAAATATGTCTGCTTGTTCCTATTTCCTCCCACTGATCCTTATAATCCCTCAACCTCCGACTGTCTGTAGCCTTTGGAAGTTAGGATTGACCATCTAGAGTAACTTTCTCGCAGCCAACTGACTGTCATTGGAGACCTATATGCTCGAGTTTTGAAGATCGAGTTTCTTAAGTAGACAGTGATTACATATCCTTAGGGGAAAACTCTTCCTTTTTATCATGATAAAAATGGAGAATAAATGAAAAATTTTCTTTTCTTCTTTGATGTATTTTTTTCTCTTTGACAGTGATTTATGTATATTTATTTGATACATTAATGAAATATCCTCTTAATTCACCTTACTTATGTATTGCACCAAACTCATAATTTGCTTAAGGTACTTATAATACCGATTTATATTGTCTTTTATGTAGCTGATAACCTATGAAACATTAATTCTTTTGATGTCTAAAATATAGGATACCGGAATATCACCTATGTATAAATATATATAAAAAAATTAGATATGATTAACATGACAAAAATCTAAATTAAAAATTAAGATTTGTTCATTTATCTTTTCAAAACAAAGTTGTTAGACTTTACGATTTTCATATAATACTCTAACAAAAAATTACCGGACAACATCATTTTATAATAAAAAAATTCTCTTTACAAAAAGAAAGTCATTAAGTGACAAATTAGCAACTTCAAGCATTTCACTTTCATTTAGTGATCCAAATGCATCTTTTGCTATGTCCCATATTTTTGTTTCTTGGATAATTTTTTGAAAGAAGACAAAAGTTGCTATGAATAAATACTAGATCTACCACTATATAGTGCCATTTTATTTCTCTTTATAGAATGAATAAAAGAGTATGTTCCATTAATTTCTTTTACAACTTGAAGAAGAACATGGTTGTCCAAGTAGTTTAACGGTAACCTTTTGAAGTATTGGAGTATGAGCACCATGAACAAGCCACCAAGATTTTACATCCATCTTGTCCCTATCACTTAAGAATCAATGTTATCAAAACCTTCTTTTCCATTTGAAAAATTTACAAACTCTACATTTACTTGTCTTTTCACATCCATATCAACAAAGTATCTTTTGAAGCATTTTATCTTTTCACGAGTAAGTTTCATATCTTGATATGGAAGAACTATATTAGAATCTTCACTTAGTCATTCATGGCTATAATATCTACATTATAAAAAAATAGTTATAATAACCTATAGAAATGTAACTAAAAATTTTAAGTATTGAAAATATTATTTAGTAATATAATTTATTATCTTAGGTTTAAAGAATGAGCTAAACAACGGAGAGGCGTGCTACTCTTTGTTCAATGTTCAATTAATATGGAGTGCACAACATTATAAAAACTCGATTCTTCACTTTTCGCCTTTCTTTCATATTGATATATGACTTTTCTTACCTTTTCAATTATTGAGTCTCACATTTCATACACTAGATGGAAAGATGAAGCTTCCGTGTCCGTTTTTCTAAGAATATCATAGATGGGACTAGTAAAAAATAATATATAATCAAACTTGTCCCACCAAACATCATCCAATAATGTATCTTTAGCAAATTTAACTTTTTTAACATCATCTCCCTTGTAAAGGAGACCATTCATCACTAATAAGTATCTCTTGGAGTTACTTCAATTACTTAAATCTTTTAAGCATTACTATAGTAGAGGAAAAACTTGTTGGAGCAATGGAAAGCAATTTCAATGAGTTGAAAATGGACAACCTCATAGTGCAACCTATGATAAAGATTTTTATAAACACAACATCTTCTGCTATTGTAGTGATCCAAGAACATTCTTGATAAGCAATAATATTTTATTTTATTTTTTGTATTCTTAGCTGCACATATATTTTTCAAAACAAGGTTTAGAGTGTGTACAACACAAGGAGTCCAATAAATAGAAGAAAAATTAGCCTCAATCATTAAATCTACTGCCTTAAGTACAAGTGCATTATCAATCACAATTTGCACAACATTTGAGGGTCCCACCTCCATAATTATATCTTTCATTTGTTTGGCTATAAAATCTTTATTTTTAATATCATTTGAGCATTCTATAGCCTTTAGAAACATGGGTCCACTATCTATTATAGCCATGAAATTAATGAGAGGCCTTCTTTAGAGATCACTCCATACATCATTAACAATGCTAACACCTTTTTGACTCCATGTATTTTTTATTAGCTCCAATAGCCTCTCTCTCTCTACATGTCTTTTTTCATTTTGAAGTAAGCTTGTTCTTAACTTATTATAGCCCAAAGGTTAATATCGACTTATATAATTATTGGTAGCAAAAAAAAAAAACTCTCTTATAATAAGGATTTCTTGCTAAATAAAAAGACAATCTTAATGAGTAAAACATCCTAGCAATTTTGTAATCTAATGTCTCTCTAGCTTATATATTGAAAGATTTTTCTAGTGGTCCAAATGTTTTTCTTTTTGAGATCAACACCATCATTAGTGTCTATGGGTGAGTCATTAGAAATCGGAGGTAAAAGGACAAATTTTGCTTTTGACTTTTCTATCTTTAATATAGTCTCATTGTTTATCTTTTTTAAATCAACAAGCTTTGAAGGTGTTACCTTTTGACATCCTCTAACTCCTTTTTCAATAATCTTCAACAAATGTGTGCCCTTACTCTAGTATAAGATCCCTTGAAAGTTAAGTTACAAAAATTGTATTTGACTTCATAATTTCTACCACTTCCACTGACACTTTTTATTTTTAAAATATAATGTTATAGGTGTTTGGTGTCATCATTTTGTAAGGGTTGAGTAGAAGTACTCATTTTTACAAGAATTAGAGACAACTAATTTAGTTCTTATTTATTTTCAAATGGAAAAAGAGCACGTTAATACAAAAACAAAAAAGAGAGATGAACAAAGTAAACATTCTTTAACAACAAAACAAAGATAAAACATATGCAAGTAAATAAATATGAATAGAGCAAACATACATGTGCAGAGTAAAAATGAAACAAAGATAAATAGAACAAACATTCAACAAATAGTGAAACAAATGAAACATACATGTGCAGAGAACTAGAGATGAAACAAAAACAAAAATAAAAACAAAAACAGAAAAATAAAGGAGGAAAAGGGTGACAGGAAACAGAGATGAAAGTTGCCAGGGAACTACTGGTGGTGACTGGTAAAAGGTGAACGACAAGGAAATGCACAGAGAAAACGCAACTGCAGAATAGAAAGGGAAACGCGTAGAGGAAGGAAGAAATGAGAGAGTTTTTGGACAGATGAAAGGTTTTTAAAATTTTTTAACTTTTTTTTTTTTTTTTTTTAAATAAATTTTCTGGTGTCGGAACTGTGTTTCCCATGTCTAGCCATATCAGAGCCGCAAAAATTATTTGAAATTTTTGGACACCTGCACAACCGTGTGAAACACTGCATCACACCAGTGTCGGTATCGGAGTGAGAACCTATCACTAAAATACTAATCAATTTATTTGTGTTTCAGTAACATTAGGAAGACCATATAAAAATAGATCGTTCAAGCAGTAGGTGAACACCACAACATTTGTAAGATGATGCCAGATCAAATTACTTAAAAAGATAGTCCATCTATCAAGACTAATTAAGAAGCAAGTCCGTTCAAGCAAAAACTTGCGAGTGCAAAGCTAAAAAATTTCAAACTCAAGGAGCACTAAAGCTAAATTGACCTTAAACAAAGAACTCTATCATTGGAAAGAGTAAAAGTTGCAAAAAAACTAAAGTAAATTACACAAATCGAACTTGACACAGAAAAGGTGTTGCACATATTAGATAACTTTTCAACTAAAAATTTGTGAAGTCTCTAACAAACATATGGTAGTGTCAACTTTGGATGAATTTACTATAAATTAAAGACACTTCAATACAGAAAGAAGCAAGAAACAATCACAATGTAAAGTAATATCATTCATTCTTCTTTTGTATATAATTTTCTTTCTTGTATAAAAAGGACTGTTTGTCTAGAGAGACTGTGCATGAAAAAAAAAACATTAAGAGCTATTTACCCGAAGAGGTAAGTTTGAAAAAAATACTTTGTGTGTTTTGCCTAAAATGATAGTGTATAAAAAGTGTATAAAAAAGAAATAATGAAGAGTGATTATTTGGTTAAAGAGATGGTGATTATTAATTTTATATTATTATATCTATTTTATAATATAAAAATATTTTTATCAGCCAAAACAATATTTTATTGGTAAAGTTTAATTACAAGTCTTCAATATCCTTAGATTTTATTAATTTATAAAATATTTTTTTTGTCTTTTTATTTTGGAAGAAATTTTAAGAAGAGGCAATAATGCTCTAATCTTGAAGTAAGAAAGGCCTTGCGCAATATAAAATTTCAGAACTCACAGTTTTACATTTCATGTCAATAATTTAGAAAAGATTTAAATATATTTTTAGTTTTTATATGTCAGAACTTTTTATTTTAAATCATATTTTAGCAAATAATTATTTTTTATCTTCCTATTTTTCTCTTTATTTTATTTATTCTCCAAACATACCTTTAGGAAGAAAAAAAAAACTTATCTAGAGTTTATTTACTTCAACCTATGACTGAATAGTTGCATTTAATAATTATTAATTTTGTTCTTTCATTTCATATATCTATTATATTGTTATTGCAAGTTATCTTCTCTAATTACCGTGGTTTAGTCAATATAACTTACATTTATAGATAAATTAAAAAAATTTCTATTATTGTAATTTATAAATATTGGGTACCATATTTTATATAAGGGAAAATTTTTATCTTTTTAAAGTTCATGTATATAATGATTTATCACACCATAACAACTCATAACTTTTCATTATAACTTATTAAAATAATAATGAGTGAAATTTAAGAGACAACATAAAAAATGGGTTATATTCAAATTTAAGACATCTAAACAATTCTTCAACTTACATTGAATTTTTCAAATCACTGGTAACTAAAAATAACTTTCCTTACAATAACAAATTTCACCTTATTACTATTTTCTCATGCTTATATCAGACTTGTATCATTTTCATTACAACGAAAGACTTTTTCGTTTCAGTTGTTTAGATTGTTTATCGTCTTTCATGTTATTAACCGTTAGATTTGCATTATCTACCTAAGAACCAGAGATTCTTCTCTTGGATCGATTTTCTGTATTACATATTATTCTTCATCATTAATTGTCAAACATCCATCATCTACCAAAGAACCCTAAACTTTTCTCTTTAATTTTGCATACCGTCTTTCACTACAACAGAAAATACAGCAAAGAGTGGTTCCATGTCATTTTAAGGAGCTGTTTAAACCACTCTAACAAACAATCCTATGTAAAATGGATGTATATGAAGAGCCATATGAATTGCTCTCTAAATCGTCATTTAGAGAATGATTTCTCCAAAGTATGAATTGAATTGAAATTTGAAATTTCTTTTCTTATGAATTTTCTATTACAAACTTAATTTATTGTCATGTTTAAACTTGAGTTTGTATGTCTAAAATTCAAAATTCTTCTTTTGAGTTTTTTTTTTTTATCACAAACTAAAATTAATTTATTGTCTTATTGAAACTCAAGTTTGTATGTTGTGTTAACCAAATAATAAACATCTAAATCAACCAAGCATTGGTAAACAGAGAAGAGTAGTGTGAGAAAGGTATTTACAGTTGTAGAATTGGTCAACTTTGTTAACGTAAAGAAGATAAAAAAATAAATAAAGAATGAGTGTGAGTTCAGTGACGTTCCATCTTTATGTGGTTTTATAAGCCAAATGTTACTATTTTTTTAAGATTTTAATTTGTGAGAGTGGTTAGTATGTAACCACTCTTTATAGTGCGACTTTAGAAAATGATTATATACTAACTACTATCTAAAGTCATTTTCAGAGTTACTTACTAATCTCTCTCTAAATTTATTTATGCTAAGTGGTTATATTATTTCGTTCTATAAATGACTGCTTCAAAAGATGTGAAAGGGTGTAGTATTTCACATTGTTAACCTTCCTTCAATTCTGCACTACAACTATTAGCTCTATTACTGGGACACACCGCCTAGCCTCCACATTATTAGGAAGAATTTTGATATAATGATTCCTTTACATTGATCCATCAACAATTCTTAATACTTGTATGTATGAGAAAAATGTCTCTTTAGCTTTTTAAAATAATAATGGTTAAAATTTAATAAAAAAAAATTGAATACAATTCAAAGCATTTCAATAATTTAGTTTATTTTAAATCTCATGAGGTGAAATTTTCAGAACTATTTTATTTTAGAGGAATGAAATTTTCATAAAAATATGACTTTGCAATAATGTATTGGATAGCATCTTGATTCATGTGTGTGTATTTTTATTTATAGAGTTACTATTAGAAATAAATGTTTATGCTAAAAACTCAATGTTTAGAGGGCAAGTGTACCTGTCGATAAGTAATAAAAGGTTCTAAAATAAGTTTCTGAAATATCGTCCCACAAAAATTAATTTTCAATTACTAAGAATTTCTTAATTCAATTATTTGAGTCTAAAAGATGTAAAATTAAGTAAAAACCATAATTTAATTATAAAGTTAATTATGAATGAAAGCAAATAACATAATACACGTCTTGGTTGAATTTATAGGAGAGGAACTTAGGACATATGAGTTTTCTCATTCAATCTTTTATGTTATTTTTCCATTTAACTCTAAATTTGATTTTTCTGTGATCACCAATCATTCATACAAATACTATTGATACACAATGATCATGCAATACTAATATTCTTTTTTTTAAATTAATATTCTCAATGATCATGCAATACATCAATTAAAGAAAGCATAAAACACCTATGAACATGTTAATTTAATAACAATTAGAAGAAAAGAAATTAGTTTGGTTCACCTAATCATTTGTCTCGTTTTATCCTATAGATCTATTAACTAATCGAGGTATGGTCGCTTAACGATATAATTAATTAAGATTATAATTATGCACAATAGGATAAAAGCTAATCACGAACGAAAACTAAATATATATTCAAACTTTAAAATTTCATAAATTTATGAACAATAGTTCTCATAGCCCTAATTATGGACTTAGTTACTCATGTTAAAGAGAAGAACTAAAATAATCGTAAAATACCAGATGTAAAACTTGGTGTCTGAGGTCTCTCTTTTATAGAATTTGAAAACCTTAAAAGTTCTTTATTAATTAGGCTCGAAGCACTTCCGTGCTTGCTGACTGTTGTGAAGCCCTGATTTTCCATCAGTTTGGGCTCAAAATGCACCTAAAATTCATTTGTGGTCTCTATACTAAACTACATAATTAATATATAAATTAATGTAAAAATCAATTAAAATAAAGGCAAAAAATAAATATATGAACCGTAAAAGAAGGTCTAATTACAAATTTATTACTCAATTTATCATGTACTCCATTCCAATCATAATAATAAAGTATTATTTTCTTTCTTTATCTTATGTACACTGTTTTGATATAATAGTTTATTTAAAAAAAGTTCTTGATTAAAATTAAAGACTTGTTATCATAATAGAGATTATGAAAATGAAAATTATGCCTCTTATAATTTAATCTAAATTGCTCTTAATCATATGATTATTATGGATAGGATATTAATAATATGGATAGATCAATATATATGTACTAGTGTAATAGATTTCATTTATTAATTTACTTATATAGATAACATATGTATGGGTGTGATCATTAAATTGACTCAAATTGAGAAATTTTATGGTTAATTTACTTATATTGTCAATAGAAAATTTTCAAAAACAATATAAATTTTTCTTTAACCTAATATTATTATGGCAATCAACAAGTCATTTGTTATATTTTAATCCTGAATATCTATTACTTTAGAGCACAAGTACCTATGATTGAATAGTTATTGGATATAATTAAATACTTGTAAGATTAATGATAATGCAAGAGAAATTCATCAACTGTATACAATGAGTTTGAGCTGTATTAAAATTAAGACAAAGTAATTGAATGAAACAGGAAATGATTTCTAAAGTCATTCATGATAAATTAACTTGTTAGAGTTTTGACAAATTATACCATATTCTAGAGTTAATTCAAAGTTGTAAGGATAGAAAGAATTGTTATATTATTTTCTAATGGTTTTTGAAAGTACCAAACAATTAAAGAATATTGTTAGACGCTAAACTTGATTAATAAATTAATGATTATTAACTTATTACCGATTTAGTATTGAACTTATAGAATCACACATAAGAAGAGTGTTCTAATCTTTGCAAAGAGAATTTTTTTATTTGATAATTAAAATTTTAAAAATTTATTTTATCAAATAAAAAATATTTCTTTTAAATAAAATATTATTATATTCTTTGTTAGCACAAAAAATATTAATAATTATTAATATGACAACAACGTAATATAATAATGTTGTTTGATAAGCGATTGGATTGTTAAACTGTTGCAGGTTAGTAAATCGTCAAAAATTATATTTCTTGATACTTTAAGCAAAGTGCTATATGTTAAGCAATTGGAAAACAAAAGTGATCAATAGAGTTTATTTTCTCTCTTTCACATATGTTGGTAATGATTTTACGAGCTAATGCAAGAGCATTAGTTTCGGTGTGAATACACGTTGAATCTTCGCGTTATTAAAAAAAAGTTTACAATTCAAGAAATTACACACATTAGAGTTTTCATCTGATGTGATCTGGTATATATATATATATATATATTCCATTTATGTCGCTGCTGATCTTACGACTACCATTTTTCATTACAGTTACAAACTCCAGTAAATGTCAAAGGCATCAAGTACATCTATTGGATACAAGGTATTCTATTCCTGAAAATCCTTTTGACCTTAACAGTACTTCCACATAAAAAAAAAATTGTTTTAAACACTTTTTCTTTTTTGTTTCTTTGCCAAAATTTTATTTAGCGTGTTAGAATGACAAGAAAAATACTTTTTTCTTCAAGTAATAATTGTTTTTTCTCATCAACTGAGATCTCTATCTTTTGGTTTACATTTAAATTTGCTTGACGATCTTCACTTTACAGATTGTTGATAGGTGAGAGCAATCGATGTCTCATTTATGTCATCAGTTCTTAGATCAGTTTGCCTAATTTGGTCTTTCTTTTATCATATGATGCCATGAACTTATATTTTAAGTTAAGGTTGAAAAACTCAGCAAACTTGTCTATTCATATGTTAATATTTTTCATATATTAAAGTTTGAATTGTCGAATGTCTTGGCTCCAACATTATGTTAATCTAAACTTTTTAAAGTCAATCACTGTTATTTCTAATGCCTATGACTTTGATGGGACCTTATTTGTATAATTTGATATGTTAGACTGAAAAAAATAATTTTACGAAAATCCCAAATGAATTTAAAATTCTACACCATGAAAATAAGTTAGCCTTTTTAAAATTCATCAAATTGTAATAAAATTTAATCTGTTTAATTTGTTAGAATTATTTAATTTGAAATTAAAAGTTACTCTAATTAAATACATTATTATATTTTGAAAGAAAACAACAATAGTGTATCCTAGAATATATTTCCTCCAAGGTAAATTAAAAATTAACATAAAAACTATTTTGCTTAAATTTATTGATTCTAATTTGTGATGAAATTAATTTTAAAAGTTTGTTAAAAATCTGAATTCATACTTTTTAATTAGTTATCTTATTTAATTACCTCTTGTCATCCATTTTATATTTGTTTATTTTATCTCATTAATTAGTTGCATTTACTTAAATTATAAATATTTGATAATTAACATGGACGATATGTTTCATATTACCTGACATAACCGTCTACTGAAAATATAAACTCTAAAAATTCATTTACATTAAAAATAGACTAAAAAATAGTTATTATTTATCTTTGAAGAATGAGAGGTTATATTTTAAAATGAGTGAAAAAAATCTATTTTAATTTAAGTATTTTAAAGTGTATTTTACTCTAACAATTCTAGCAGATTTTAATTATATGTGAGGGATTCTAAACCTGTTTAACTAAGTCAATATTTGACTTTTTGTTTCATTAGTCACTTATAATTATCAGTTTATCATTAAATCATAATTAATCTTTAGTTTTATATATCTGTAAAACACATATATGATAACTGATTTTATTAATATTTTAAAAAAGTATTAATAAGAAATATCCAACTACGAATCAAAGGTGGGATAAAATGTCTATCCTCAATCAAGACACAACTCCCAGTGTAAAGCAAAATCTGCTATAGAATCGGGAACTCCATCACAATTTTAAAGAATCTAATCAAAATACTTTCAAAGATAACTTTAGATATCCAATATAGTAAGATGAAAGATGATAAATTCAGATTAACTAAATTAATTAGTGTGTAGCCGTTTACTCTAGTAATTGCATGATATTTAAGTAAATAGATCATGATGATGCATCCCTCAGATGTAGAAGATTAAGCAAAATCGTTTTTGAAATTTGGCAAGCCTGTCGAGTAACCACTCTATCTTGATTACTGTTTTGAAATTAAAGAAGTGAATGCTCAAAGTATTTTAAAAATTTAAAAGAGATACATAAGATATATCTGGATTTGGTATTTACGATATGATATGAAAGAAGATAAAACAGATTTTAATGGGACATCAACAACAAAACAAACGCGTTTAAAGTTTGCTATATAAATTAGCTCAATCAAGAAACACCTTTTTGTGCCGAAAGAGTAAAATATACTTCCACTTCTGTTAATTTCTCAACTCTTACGCTCTGCTCCCTTTACCATCATGAAAGATATTAAAGTTCTCAAAGAATTAGTGGCAAATATTTCAGATTCAGAGACACGTCAAAAGATGTCTCATAAACCTTTTACCCCTTCTTTTTTAGATGTGATAATATCACAAGATTCACCACAATTATACAACGAAGAAGAGATGATTCAAGTAATGAAGTTGTATAAATTCCTTCCAAGGGTTAGAACAAGGTCAGAGACAGTGAATACCAAGAAGACGACTAAGAAAAGGTGCAGAAAAAATGAAGACGTGGCTGAAGAGAAGAGAGTTACGAAAAAACCAAAAGATACAATCATTCCACATCATGGACCCTCACCCAACTTGCCTGAAAATTTCAAGAATGGAATCATTGAGTTGAATGGATATGATATTAAGTTTCTCATGCACAAGAAGCTCTTCCTGTCAGATTTGAGTTCAAATAGTAATCGTTTGTCAATGCCGCTGACGGAATTTATGTGCGATTTTCTCACAGAAGATGAGAAGTCAACATTGGGTGAAAGAGAAGGTAGAAAGGGACGAATTCGTGGTTTGGAAGTGACTGTGTTGGACCCATGTCTTAGAGAATTTACTTTATTATTGAAAAAATGGACAATGAAGACAACAAGCATTTACAATCTAGTAAAGAATTGGAAAGATGTTGTATCTGTTAATAAGTTGAAAGAAGACGATGAACTCCAAATATGGTCTTTTAGGGTCCAAAGCAAGTTATATTTTCTGCTGAACAAACTTTGAAAGTACAAGATCAACGGCAACGACAGAGCTGTTCCATGTTCATCGCATCACAACTATATATCTCGTACCATCGTGTTCTTGATTCTTGTTCTTAGGCTGTGAATTAAGGTTCGCAGTATTTCTATTATTCTTTTGTGTGTTGGATTTTATGCCGCCACCTGCTGTGGCCAAGACTCATTTGTTAACGTCAATTTTTTTACTTTGCATGCTGTTTCTTTTTTGTTAATTCAAATTTTACATTTTCTTGCTTTTTGTATAATTAATTTTCGCTTTGATAGAAGGTTTGATTCACTTTTCTACTAGCGTTATGCATGGATCACCGTAAAAACGAAATATCATTTATTAATAGTTTTTCTTTTAGATCAACCATTGTTCGTACAGATTTCTTTTAACGAAAATTAACTGTTCGTATAGATTTCTTTATATGAGAATAAAATTAACAAAAAATATTTTAAGTTGATTTAATAAGTTTTCTTGTGTTAAGAGTTAAATATATTTTTAGTTCCTATAAAATTATTAAAATTCACTTTTAGTTTTTATAACTTTTTTTTAACACCTTTAACACATCCATGCCATTATTATAATTCTTTTTCACACATTTAATATTTATAAATTCTTAATCTGCAAAATTTATTAAGAATTAGATTGTAAATATTATAACTTTCTAAACTTATTTATGAGTCATATAACTCATATTACTCGTCACTTTCAATTTCCTTTTTTTTTTTTTTGTATTTGAACAAGTGTTTATCAGTTTTTTAGACACAAATTTTCGGAAATAATTTTAAGTTAAATCCATAATTTACTTATAAAAAATTATTGATACACATTTTTAAAATTGAATTTTTGAAAAACATACAGTTTGAAATTAAATTTTTAATATTAGATGCTAAGATAAACCTTTTTGAAAATTTATTGTTTGAAATGTTCTCTTAAGATTTCTAACGCATAAGCATTTTCTGTTGATTCTTGAGTTAAGAAGAATATGATTTTTCTACAAGAAAATGGAACTGCAAATAATCAACTGCTATGGTTCATTAGTTCTTGTACGAAGAAAGATAAATTTTCTTGAAAAGAAAAAAATTAAAGAAGTCAAAGAAGATGAATTACAGGAAAAATAAGTCTTTTAGTTTACATAAAAAGAAATATTTTTGTTAATAATATATTTGTTAATCTTATCTTTTAAGGTTGATTTTAAACATTAAAAAATAATAAAATTTTATTAAAAATCATTCATTACATTAGAAATATAAAAATATAATAAATACTTTACTTTTAATAAAGTAATAATATTATTATAAATTTAAATTAATTCTAAATATGGCAAAAAATGAAATCCACTTTATATTAAAAAGTCCAAGAAAGTCTTATAACGATTGAAAACACAACAAATATCATGCCAATAATTTATTAGTATATGCACCGCAGCACCGGAAACCTTTATGTTCAAAAAGGAATATAGTAATGTCTTTAGAATAATAAATACAGTTTTGAATAATATCAAATAAATGATTTAATCATAAAATTTTACTTAGTATTATTTTTAAAATTTTTCTAATCAAATTTTATTTTGAAGATAATATAATATGTGGAGACTAGAGTGTGAATTGACATATAATTTTATTAGTAATAATTATGTTTTATACTGATCTATCATAGATGGTTGCATAAGTGTCTTAAACAATTTTTAATATAATAATGATATATGTGACTAATTGATTGAAAGTTATTATGTTTCTTACACGAAAAGTTATATATTTTAATTTCACTAAGCATCACTTGTTACAAGGTAATCTTAGAGTTAGAAGTTAGACAAAGATGGCAAAATTAGTGTTTTTATTCTTAACTTTTAAAATAAGTTTTAATTTTATTCTCTAACTTTTTTATGATTCATTTTAGTCTCTAAATTTTAGAAATATTTCAAATATGTCCTCCTCTGTTAAGAATGTCAACTTTGTTAAAAGTAGTTATCCAAAGTTGTTATCTTTTTTACCTCATGTACTATTTTTATATTGTTTACCATTTTCTTAACATTTTCGATCGTGTCTCCCCTTCTCCTTCATCTTTTTATGCCTTTTCTTTTTTGTCTTCAAAATCTTTCTTTAGATCTCTGATTTGTGTCTTCTTATCTTTTTTTGCTTCCTCTTCCTCTTTATTATTATTTTTATTAATGACCTTCTATCTCTACATGATTAACTCACTCAATCTCTCATTTCAAACTCACCCTAACTTCTAAAGATCTTCATCGTCACTTGTTGCACCTCTTTTAGGAAGTATTAATGTAAGGGATAGCAACAACATTATTTTTCTAAGTGGTGGCAGACATCATCCTACATTGTGTGAGGTTTGAAGGCAAATAAGAAAGGAGGAAGAAAAATAAAAATTATATACGAAAAAGATGTAAGGGAGAAGGAAGAGAAAAAAGTAGAAGAGATGCAGATCAAAGATCTAAGGATGGTGATGAACAATACTTTTAATAGAAAAAGACAAAAACATTTAGCATTTAATATTTTTAACAAAAAAAATGACCTCTTTAAAATATTTTTAAAAGTTATAAAATTAAAATGAATAAAAAAAAAGTTGTAAGACAAAATTGAAACTCACCTTAAAAGTATATGATAAAAATACTAATTTTGCTAACAAAAAATAAATCATGTGGAAGAATGTGCGTGATCTATACATGATTTGTCTCTTTTGTGTAACAAGAATAATGTTTATAAGTCTACTTAATAAAGTTCAACTATAAATTGCATTGTCATGCTCAATAAAATAAATATGATTTATTTACTTTAGGAAAGTCTATTTGAGTATCAAAAAATAATAATTAGACTTTCTAAGGTGACATATTTCTTACCTTATATTTGATTTAAGGATATTCTTGATATTTAAATAATAACAATGTATTACTATATGTCACCCACTATTTATGATGAGTTAGAATTTGTTGATATCAAATGTTAAACTTTTACACTTATATCACTTAATAACTTTTTATAGAATGTGAGATTAATTAATGCAACCATTAATTTAAAAGTTCTTATTAAGTAAACCAATTGTATAATGTTTTATGAAAAATAAAATTATAACTTTATTTTAATGAATAACATGTTTTTTAAAATTTAAATAAGTATCAAATTTCAGATAACATACTTACAAATGTTTAAATTACATTAAATTTGATATACATAATCAAAATTACAATATAAAATGATTCAATGGTAAGATTAATAAATTTTACATTTTATAAAAAGTTATTAAGTTATGCAAGTGTTTAACACTTAGTGTCAATAGATCCTTACTCATTTAAGATATTAAATATAAATAATATAAACACATTTATTAACAAAAAATAAATAGAAGAGCATTTATTAATATCAAGTATTAAACTTAAATATTTACATAATTTGATAACTTTTTATATAATACAAAATTAATTAATTCAACCATTGAATTATTTTTATTATTTTTTATCATGAATATCAAATTTTATATAATTCTAAAGGTTTGTAAGTATCTCATCCAAGAATATTTACTTTTATTTTAAAATTATATTATCCATAAAAATAAGTAATGTAAGAAAGTACTTATAATTTTTTTCTTCTTAAAATTTTATAAAGTTGATATATTTAATAAAAAATTAAATTAATAGGTTGATTAATCTCATATAATATTTATTAATAATTTAATTTTATTAAAAAAATATATCCTAACAAAAATTATTTCAATGCTAAAAAGTTAATAAATAATATTTTTTTACATAAATTCTAACATCCATTCTGAATAAATAATATTTCAATGTAAATATATAGTTTGCTGGTATACATATACATATACTTCAAAATTATATTATTTATATAATATTTCTTTTATTTTGTTACATTAATTAATATATCTAATATTTTTTATTATAAATAATTTTTACTAATAAAAAATGATTGGGATGGGAGAAATCTATGGACTCACCGATCTACATTTCATTTTCCTTTTGGTTTGATTATACGATTGTTCTAGGATGACGCAAAACGTAATCACAAGCTTCGATCCATTTCTTCTCTGCTTCATTTGATATTATATAATGATAGCGACATCAAAGATGATAAGTGTTAATATATCAGATTAAAAACGGTGCCTTTAGCTGCTACCTGTACTTCTGAAGCCTTGTGCAGTCCCAACCAGCCAAATGCAATATTTGTCTGTCGTAGCTTCATATCAACACGCTGCTTTCTGTGTGCTTAAATACACCAGTAAGATTCTAAACTATCTAAAATGTTTTAGATAAACGGGCAAGTTAAGCTAAACTCACTCTTCTTCGAGGGAGAAAATATCTACTTGCCGATGCACCGAAACACATTAAATATCATTAGCCTAATTTACAGTTTTGTTGTTTAAAGAATGACAAAAGTTAATTACTGGAAGTATTTTATATATCATTTTTTAATTAAAATTAAAATTAAAATTTCACTTCAATACCTTCTATAATGCATCTAAATTTTATTGTTTAAAAACTAAAAAATTAACACTGTATATTTATTTTTATCTTTTATTTATGTTTTATTATTTTTATGTATACATATCTTAAAAGCATTATACTACAAAAATAAAGATAAGTCCAGTAGTTCATTATCTAAAATTATATAGGTAAAAAAAAAAACTAGGACAGGATATAAATACATTTGCTGTAAGCTCTACCAATGCATCAGCAGAGTGAGACGATGGAAGGAAACATGGCTTCACATCTAGCAACATTTCTGAAGCAAGTGCCACGTGACCTAAATGCTACCTTTTTCATGTTACTTTCCTTCTTCATCAGCATGGTGCTGGTGTTTAAACTCACAAGAAAAAAGAAACAGAATCTGCCACCATCCCCACCAAAACTACTGATAATTGGCAATTACCATCAGCTAGGAACACTCCCACCTCGCTCTTTTCATGCCCTCTCACAAAAGTACGGTCCTCTATTGTGGTTGAAACTGGGTCAGCTTTCCGTTTTGGTGGTTTCCTCAGCAGATTTAGCCAAAGAAGTTTTGCAAACGCATGACGTGGTTTAGGGCATTGCGTTTTCATCATACAGTGACATATGGAGACAGAAAAAGAAACTCTGTGCGATTGAATTGCTGAGCCTCAAAAGGGTGCAATCAATTGGGTTCATTAGGGAAGAAGAAGTTGAGGCAGTGGTTGATAAGATTCGTAAATCGTGCAAGAGTAATGAACCCTCAGTAAACCTTAGTGAGATGCTAATTGCGACCACAAACAACATAATCTGTAGATGTTTATTCGGAACGAAATATGATGATAATTGTAGATTTGGTGAGCTTGCGAGGGAGGTGATGACTCAAGTTTCGGATTTCAGTTTGGGAGATATGTTTCCTTTGTTGGGTTGGATTGGGGTTCTCACTGGGCAAACAAATAAGTATAAGGCAACTTTTAAAGCTTTGGATGCTCTCTATGATCAGGTAATTGCAGAGCGTACGAATATGGGAAGTAGGGACTACATGAAGGAAGACTTCCTTGACACACTCCTTCAACTTCAAGAGAGTGGTATGCTAGACTTCGAGCTCACAAAGGATGACCTAAAAGCAATCGTCATGGTCTCTCTCTCTCTCTCTCTCTCTGTCTGTCAAGTTTCATCTATTATCATTCTTAAATATTTATTGTTAAATATTTTTGTCTACTCTTATAATCATACTAATATTCTTTTATGAAATAGGAGTGACATAAATCTATGAAAGTGACACTTTTTTATGCAAACCTCATTTTGTGAATAATTTGATATTTTCATATTTATTTTATTATATCACTTATTATTTTTTTTATTTTTTTTATATTATGATGTATATACACTAATCTTTTCTTTAAATGGAAGAAAACAAAATAGAGAGAAGAAATTTTGATGATAATTTATTTTTTATTTAATAATAAAAAGAAGATAAAAGTGAACTTTAAGAAACAAGGTTTTTTCTTTTTTTATTTTATTTTAATTATTTTATTTCATCTGAAACAGAGTGAAAGAGTGTTAAATGATCATTTAAAAAAATAATTTTATCTTCTTTTATCATAAAAGGTAAGGTGTGAGGGAGAATATCAACATTGCTAAAAAAATCAAAATTTTAAAATTAAATATGCAACATACTCAGAGGCATTACTTGTAAACTGAATTTTTTTTATTTTTATAATTCAGGATATGTTTTTGGGAGGAAGTGACACAACTTCAACAACAATAGAATGGGCTATGGCAGAACTTGTAAGAAATCCAGGCACGATGAAGAAAGTCCAAGAGGAGGTAAGAAAAGTGGCAGGAAATAAATCAAAATTAGAAGATGATGATATCAATCAAATGGACTATTTGAAATGCGTAGTCAAAGAAGCATTGAGGTTACACCTCCCTGCTCCACTTTTAGTTCCTCGAGTAACAACATCCAATGTCAAACTTGGAGGGTATGATATTCCTGATAAAACAATGGTATATGTCAACGCTTGGTCAATTCAGAGGGACCCTGAATTTTGGGAAAGGGCAGAAGAATTCTTACCGGAGAGATTTGAAAACAATGAATTGAATTTCAATGGTCATGACTTTCAATTTATCCCATTCGGTTCGGGGAGAAGAAATGTCCGGGAATGGCGTTTGGACTTGCATCAGTCGAATATATGCTTGCTAATCTTTTATATTGGTTCGATGGGAAGCTATATAAAAGCGGTGAACCTGGTCAAGACCTTGACATGAGTGAGAAATATGGCCTCACTGTCAACAAGAAAGTGCCCCTACATCTCGAACCAATACCATATTCCAATCTCTAAACAATGATTATCCATCCAACTTTATTTTATGCTTTATTTGTTCTTACAATCAATAAGTGTGATGAGTTGTTTGCTAATAAATAAGAGAAACAGGATAATTAGTGTAGGGTAGGATGAACACGAAGAATGAATCAAATATGTTTAGCCACTGTGGAATAATAAAGATTTAACTGAATTTTTTATTCTTTTAATTTAACCGTCGAACTACTTTAATTTCCCTAATATTTTTCGAACAAATTAAATCTTCCACTTTCAAAATTGTATAGATTTTTTTCCTCTCTATACAGCGATTCTATTTGATTTTAAACATATCTTCGAAAAATTAAACTGAACTGAAATGAAGAAAAAGTAACTTTTGGGATTTTCAATTTTGTACACAGTTTGTTCATTTTGAATTTTTTTTTTTAAGTTATTATTCAGAATGATTTGAATCGATTCTTGAATATAGAACCATTGAGCACAGATGGAACTAGCACGACTTCCATAGCAATATTTCTCGGAATCAACACGACTTGAGGAAGAATGTAGAGAAGTGCCGATATTAAAAGTTGTTTTAAAAAAAGTGAAAAAAAAATGTAATTTTTTATTGAGTTGGCCTAACTTGATTACAAGGGAAAGGAAAAGAGAAGTGATTACTATCCATCGCAACTATGCAGCCTATAATCCTATTCTTATTCTGTCTGTAATCATCAAACTATATCTTGCCATCAAAATTGAAAGGAGAAACCATCTATAGGTTCACCTTCAAGTTATAAACCAAAAAGTTTTTCTCGTATGTTATACTCACCGATGATGATTCAAGACTCAAGGCATCATTATCTCCCTGGGCTCTTTCAATAAATGCACTCGGGGCATAAGCGGAGGAATCCTTGGGCAGTAGAGAACATTAACTCAAGACAGCAATATTTTCCCTTCAAAATTAATCTGCATGAAGATGGTGTTTTCTCCTTCTGCAGCGATCAACATACCAAGTGGCGTGTTTCTGTAGGCCCATGCCAATGAGAACCTTGAGGCTTGTGAGCATAACATAGGTCATTGCTGAAAATAGAAGAATCCAGAAAATTCTCCATGGAAGGGGATTGTGAGGAAGGTTTGCAGAATATACTGGAGTGAGAACTCGAATAACCTAAAAACGAGTAATGAAAGGAAAAGGCGCACACAAGCTGAATTGACAACAAAAAAAAAACAGATAAACCGAATGAACATTTTAAATTGTATATGCTTACCACGCATGCTGGAGCAAGGGGGACAAAAGTCAGGTTTTTCTTAGCACCTTCAGTTTGCATATTTAGAGTCTACAGAATGGAAAAGTGAAAGGTCAGGTGTATATTCTTGAGAAAAGTTTTATCAAAGAAAAGGGACAAAATGCTAATGCAATTTGATTGCCATAATATAGAAGTCCAGAATTGTAAATTATTCTTAACAAAATAATAATCGTTCTCAAGTATCAGCTAAACACCCTGTTGTTCCTTTCTGACACAAATTACGCTTCTATGAAAAATGCAGAAGAAACTGCTACCCAGTTAAAATGAATTCACAATGGAATTAAACAATAAACATAAGTAACACCAAAAATGAAATCGAGTATACTTAATGAATTGAAAAGAAAAAAAAAATTGAAAAAATTTGTTTAATTTAAAGAAATTGAACCATATTGCCATATAAACCTTTTTCTCATTAAAGCATATTGCAGCAAATGATTTTTAAAGCATTTGCAATTGAATCATGGAGAGTCTTGGTGCATTCAGGTGTGTTATCCACATTAAATCAGATTATAATACCTGTTTACATAGATCTTCAAGGAACTCAGAGTATGTAATGGGCTTAATGTCGTTGAATTTAGCAATGAATGAATGCTTGATAATATCAATGATCATTTCACATACATAAACCAAGAGGATATTCTGCACCATCCAAAATATGTGTCAGGGGAAATTGAAGCCCACATAATAAACTAAACTTCAATAAATATTAGGAGCTAAAATATTTCCATATCTTACATTAAGAAAACTTTCAAACCAGGGACCTTCTGCCTCCAGAATATTTTGAGCCAAAACGAATAAGATAAATGCAGAAATGTGGAATCTTTCTACAGAATCTGTTTGTCAGCACATGTAAAGGGGAAAATTAAAAAAAAAAAAAAATCATAACAAAAGAGAAAAAAAAAAAAACTTTAAAGAACAAAAATCCTATTGAATTCTTGCACGTTTAGCGGATTTCAACTAAAAAATAAGTTAATTTTACATACACGTGCATTGTATAGAAGTTTACGCTCATAATTTTTAACCAATTATTTTACTAACAAACTATTTGGTACAAAAGAGGAGAGGAGAGGAGAGGGAAAATAGAATTGCCCCAATACTGGAGAGAAGGTAAAAGATGGAACAGAGAGATTTTAACCTTTTTAATTCCGGTCACTTGCCCCCCAAACTTCTGAACCAAATAAGGGGGTTTTATCAAAATCTCTCTACGCTCCCCCCGCCCCTTTTTCTTGTCCAATCAATCAGTAACTAAAAATTTTTGCAAGACCTATGTCTACAAATAATATGAATATGCAACTTAGAATGCACTAACTTTTAATATAAATTCGAATTTTAGCCAACCAGATGCCTTAAAATTATGAATTTCGATATTATAGTTATTTTTCATCTTTTTAATAACAGATAAAAAATATTTAAAATGTGTTAGTTATATCACATTTTAAAAATATTTTCATACATCCATTATTTTTTTTATGTCCAACTATGATTTTAACACTACTAGTGTGAAAATTTGACCAAAGAGATAGATAGTGTATCAAATGTTAATCCATTTCTAAATCAATTCACTTCATTTGTCTCTTTCTCAACAAAGGCAGACAAACAAGTTTATACCCTGATTATGTTTGGTATAGGGGAATGAAAAACTGCATTTCAAATCATGATCATGCAGAAGACTTAAGACATCCACATCTCTAGCAAACAAGAATTAACTGATGTTTGTTCCTCTTTTATCTTCATTACTTATAAGTTATATTCATTCCATGTTCCAAATCTATAAATTATATGGAACAAATAAAATATTATTCTTGAGTATCCAAAAATTGAAACAAATTTTTCATTTTAAATCAAAGACCTATTTTTATTCTGTGTATTTAAAAATGCATATCAATTGAGTCCGACCATTAAAAGCAAAAGCTTTCTTCTGATCATATCACACAGGTAAGTGCCAAAGAAAGCAATTCAAGATTCAAATAATAGCATTTGAAATAAAAAAATGCTCAAGCTTTGAACTACAAACGTTGAAACATATTTACTTGGGTTGATACTATTGATAAAGCATACAACCTAACAAATCAACTATTGCCGAACCTAGCTCAAATAATATCGAGAAAATGAGGCCATAAGAAATTAAATTAAGGCCCCTTCCATATTTGAATGAAGATCAAATAAGCTGAAAGAAAAAAGACCATTGTAGGAAAGATAACTTACCAAAGTAAACCAAACTGTGAACGTTATCCCTGCTGTATCGCTTAAACACATTGCTTTTGATCTCAGCAAAATTATTGGACACCAGTAAAGCTAACAACGCATTGTTGTGAGCAACTATACAGGTTGATAAAGTGATTGCCTGGGCTAATAAGATAAAAGAATGAGCAAGTAAGACTGGTTAAGGAATCAAACCACCAACCCTGTTGTTTTCTTTTGCCTTCACAGAAGAAAATAGTTAACTAAACAAGGGGGGTAGGGGGGGCAAATTCATCCCAGAGAAGGATATTTGAAGCAGCCACAGCTAAAGCTTGGTCAGAAACAAATCTCCATATCCAGAATCTCATGCTTTCAGGGGGGCAACTTGCAAGTCCTTCAGCAGAAAGAAATAATGTTTGCAACACATCTCCATTAAAACTTTGACATAATTTATCAAATATCTGCAAGAAGTTGAAAGATCAGTAACAAAGTTACAGTATAAGTTTCATTTTGGATCACAACAATTTACCACACTTCCGCAATCAAGAGGCAACTAAAAGTAAAAGCTATGGCTGCTGCAATTAGAATTTCAGTATTTGTGAACTGAACTGTTTAACTACCAAAAGGCAAATAAATACCTATATGCATGTTTCAAACAATTATAACAAAATCATTTACACTATATTATACATCCTGCTCCTTTTGTCACATTTTAATTTTGGGTGTCCCAAATCACACCTAAGCCAATACAACTTTGTTATCACTTTTTTTTCTTAATTTTGAACTTCATGCCAATTGTCACTAATTCAGATTTACTACTCCATACGATCAAACACAAAGCATACAGGGACACAGCATTAAAATGGGTGCTATGGCAAAATAAAAGGAGATAGCATATTGATACTAATAATTTCAAATACAGCAATATTTTATTTCATCAGGTGTCAGAGTTCTATGGTATACAAATTAATTACAAAGCAAAATTATATTCTTCCATATTCTGTAAAATTCTCTTACTTTGCTGCTGCAAGATCTTGCTCACATGAACTCTAAATAATATAAATATGCATTTTTTTATGGAAATTTGGCAATGTGGAGAGATAATTATTCAACACAATCCAGACTATTAGATTTATGCTCACCTCTAAAACATTATAGACCACATATAATTTTATGGTTCCTTGACCACGTATCATATGATATATTAAGCTGATATCTGCCACAGCATGTTTGAAAGATAAAATAAAACAAAATTAGTATAATATTAAACTTGATCGATATAAAAAGGAATGATATAACAGATAATCATGCAACCAGAGAATCACTACACCTGTTCGCTGCAAAAGAACCACTCCACAACACATAATAAGGAAACAGCCAAAATCTGAATACTCCACTGTAGACAGCCTCTTGAACTGCCTGTCATGAGCATGATTAGGTCATATTGTAAAGCTGCAAACAATGAAGGACTAGGACAAAATTCAAAACAGAACAAGAGTTCGACCAAAAAGAGAATACAAATCAAAGCACAAGAATATGTAGATTTTGTATTAAGGAGAGTTTCGTCTAATTTATTCATCTAACAGAGAAGCAGGGACTGATATGAGTCTAGACATAAATTAACAACTAAGTCCTGTATCATATAGAATTTCTAATTGAACTAACTGCTTATTTGGATGAATGGTTCAAGAAAAATCACTTTGTTCTGTCATTCAAAGATTTATGATGATATCTGAAGCACTTGTAGGATTGTAGAACTGGATAAGACACAGATTACATTAGAAATCTAAATTATGGAAACGGATGATATAGGATTAATCTATCACCTAAATCCTCACATGCATGGTCATCAAACATTTTATTACAAAGGGAAAATATTTTAAGGAAAGGTAGCAAACCTTGTCTTTAGAAGCCTCCAAATGGTCATCATGATCCTTGTTGGCATAATAGTTAATAATGAAAGAAATGAATCGAAGCAGACAAAGAAGCCAACATCTATAAGCTGCAATTGCACTCCATGTTTAAGATACCACAACACAAAATGTAGAACGCCTTAAGAGAAACATATGCTACTATAGGTTAAATAATATGCATTAGGTGGAAAGCTTAGTCTACTTCTTTCCCCCAAAACCTGTGAACTTGTTTTGATTACTGTGGAAAAATTCAGGCAGCTCAACCAGGACAAAAGATCCACAGATAACATAACAAAACAGTAACCAGAGTTATTTTTTATTTCTTATTCCTTTTCAATTGAGAAAAAAAAAAGTATACCAATTCACATCTCCAGGGCAAGCGGAAGATAGTGTCATAAACTCTCTCTCGTTCTTTCTCATTGCCAAGAATTGTTGTGCTCCGTAGAGAATTTCCATTGTACATTTCCTCCAAAAAGTACCTCACAGGAGACTTCTCCACTGAAAACACACCTGACATCAAAACATCACCACAAGGTCAATTCAGCAGAAAAATAAAAAAATAGAACACATTGCACTGGTAAAAATAAATGACAGGGTAACAAAATTAGGCAACAAATTGCTCCACGCAAAAATGACCGCACATACCATTCGACTAGTTTTTATTCATAAATGAGCAGCTGAAGCATAATAAGAACACATGCAAAAGCTTTTATCCCTGTCAAAACATTAATTTCCACTGCCAACCATTGTTCAGTTTCAGTCAATATCTGTAGTAGGCCATGTAACCAATCACATCATTCACAAGGAAGAAGGACCAACCCAATTTTCATTTTTCCAGACCTTACCAAAACGAAGACAATGTACAACTTTGTTGTGACAAAAATTAACAACAAAACTGAACTAACTTTTTTTCAAGAAACAACTGCTTACTTTATAAAACATATGAGCAATAAGTGATTATTTCACAAAATATTAGTGCTGCCAAACATGCATATAGTTTCCGAGAAACCATAACCAAAAAAACAATTATGATATGCAATGTGATGCATGCAGATGCAGAGCAGGAACAATTGCGCCACTTACAATTCGGATCTTCTGCCATGATACGCTTCCAATCCAACGATTCCACCGTCTCCAACTTCGTAACAACATTCCTGTCAGGCTCGTTCGTCGGTTTCTCCACCGGACTCACCTTCACTTCACCATCGTCCTTCCCAATAGCACTCTCATCGCGCGTCACCGGAGCCACTAAATCCTCAGAACTTCCGCAATTCACGTTTCTCTGCCGCAATTCCCCAAAATTAAACCCTTCTATGCCACCGCGCACACTCGTCGGAATATCAGTCCCGTCCTCACGCGCCTCCGCAACATCACACACGCTCGCTTCACGCACCTCCTCGCAGACGACGACGCTTCCGCCGACAGCGAAGCACCTATGCGCGTCAAGCTCGAAACCGTTGCAGGCTAAGCCGTTCTCAAACGGCGCGTCCGTCTTCGAATGCAGTGGATCGATGGAATCGGCGCGATCGAGAAGCTTCTTTTTCTTCTTGGAGGCTCGGTGCTTGCGCTTCTTGCGGTTGGCTTGAGATGGATCCGATTCGTCTTCAGGGGAAACGCTTCGGCTAAGAACCTCGAAGGAAAGTTTTCTTCCGCCGTTTCTCAACGCCATGGCCAAGCGGAACGGAATTCAGAAACCGATTATTTTGAATGTCAAAATTTAAATAAGCGATTGTTGTATTACATGTCGTCGTGAATTGGGTAATTGAATTGCGCTTTTGGCGTGGAGTGATTGCTTCGTCTGTGTGAAAAGTGAGAAGCACTGTCTCTGTTTGTTTCTTGCACAAGTCCTGCTTTCATTCGCGCTCTCATCCCCTCTATCACTAGTCACTATTACTTATTATTTTTCTATCATTAATTTATTGATTTTAATTTTTATTCCTTTATAGATTAAATGTTGCCTTCTAATCATTTTGGTAAAATCATTTAATCTGATTCTAATTTATGTTGACATCGCGTTAACTAATAATAATTATATTAATTACTTGAAAAGTATATTTTTTAACAAAATTTTATTTTGGTTATAATTGTTTATACTATCATTATATTGTGTTATTCACTCAATTAACCTGAAAATATGTGAAAAGTAATTCAACTGATAAATACTTGCTTCTTCACAAAATTTTGAGTTAGACCAAAAAATAACTCAATTGTCCTATAATTTCAAAAGTTTATTTGTTTAAAAAATTTAAAAAAACAGTTTTTTTATTCTATCATTCAATCATTAAATTCTGTATATCAAAATTAAATTATTTCTTTGAATAGCAATAAAAAATTACATTTCATTCAAATTCATCGCAAATAATCAGTCAAAATTAAGCTTCTCTGGTATCGAAATTATAAGATAAATATTTTTAATTTTAAGGAAATATAATTTATTTAATTACATTATGATGTATTTTTCAAAAAGTGAAAAACACATCATCAAATGCAAACGAAATGCTAAATAATTTCTGGAACATCCGTCACTTATGAATTTGATAGCAATATTTTTTTATGCTCTTCAAGAAGATTCAGCAAAATCATCAAATAGAATTTTTTACAAAATAAAATCATTAAAAATATCATATAAACCTGATTATATCGTCTCATTTTAGTAATAAAATATTTTAAAATAAGAATAAAACTAAAAATAATAATCCCTAATTTTTTTAAAATGATAAAGTATTTAAAACTAACTTTGATATGATAAATTATTTAAAATAAATTAAAAATTAAAAATGACATAATTTAAAAATAACTATAGTTTAGAAAATTGATGTTATGAAAAATTAATTCAATATATATTTTATGTCATTTTTATACTAATCAGCTAATTTAAAATTAATTTTACCAAATAATTTTAATCAAAAAATTAAAGCATTGATTAAAAAATGAAACATATAATATTATTAAAACAAATTTTCTGCATGTTGCATTATTTTGCCACCTCAAACAGTGTCTCACTATCATAAATGATAGTATTTTTTTATTTTATTTTATGTAATATCTCCCCATTTAGATTCATACCAGCACATAGTTTAACGCATGGTCATTCATAAATCAACAAAATATAGGTTAGAAATGATTAAATAATAAATTAAAAATAATATCGCATCAATTCATGCAGTGTATGTTATGTGTTTGTGCTGCAGAAGTGTCACCCAAAAAAGGGTAATACTAGTTTAAAATGAACAGCCAGAGAGAAACGAAGTCATGTGTGCATATTTAGAGGTTTGATGATTATGTAGAAGTATAGCAAATATTTCAAAAAACTTATTTTTCATGTTCACACCTAAACCCTTCTCCTTTAGTTAGCCTAAACTGAGTATATTGCACTTCATCTCTCACACATACTAGCCTAAACTGAGTATATTGCACTTCATATTTGACACATACAAAACACTTTCAATAATTAGAGCAGTCCTCCCATCTTTTCTTTTAAAGGTCACATTTTTTGCGTCTTCAACATTCACTAATTTGTTATTGCCAAAACGTATCTCGCTCTTTTTACTTGCATCAAACTATTCTCTACAACTTGTCATGTAAATGCTACATCCTATATCAGTATACCATGACTCTAGGTTGATAGCTTCACTGCTGATAGTCATTACCGGTATAGGTTCTGTATTAGAATCATCTTGAGTCATGTAAGATTCATCATCATTTTTCTTTTCTTTTTTTTCCTTCCTTGCTAACAGTCCACAAAGTGACATTTCTTTTGACAATTGTAACAAACAAATTTGCTTTTATTGAACTTCATTTTGCCCCATTTATTCTTCTCATTCCCTCCACCTCCTCTTGAAGAGTTTTCTGCTTGTTTTGATTTAGAACTTAGTTATTCATGAGAATTTGTCTTCTTTTCTTTTCTCTTCCACCATTTACACTTTTTCTTGGTTACCTTTGCTTGCAAAACTTGTTCAAGAGCGTCTGCACCTCTCTCATTAAGCCTCACTTCACATGCTTCTAAGGAACCTTGAAGTTCCTCAATTTTCATGATTTTCCAAGTTTTTTTATTCCTCTATTGCAACTACAATGAAATCATGGAGATACAGTACACATCACCTTTTAAACAATCATTTTGTCTGAGAGATTTTCACCACACCCTTTCATCTTATTAATAAGGCTCAAGATCCGAGTAAAGTAATCTATTACTGTCTCATATTGCTCTATTTGCATAAGCTCAAGTTGTTTTTGTAATGTTTGGAGCCTTACCTTCTTAAGTTTCTCGATCCCACATGATACTTTTCAAGATTTTTCCTTGCCTCCTTTCCACTCTTTGCAGAGGCCATTTTTTTGAAGTGAGCCACATCCATAAATTGGTGACTCAAGAACATTGCCTTACAAATCTCTTTTCTTGGCTTCTTATATGTTTCCCTTTATGCATCGGTTGATTCTTCTCAAGCTTCGGAACACCACTCTGCATTACCTTTAGAACAAATTACCTTCATTTGGACCACTTGTCCCAATTTTTTGCATTAAGGACTGGTAAATTATCAAGTAGATTTTCATTGGAGCCCGTTATAATTGACCTCTCTTCGATATTAGTTTTGTTAAGAAAGAAACTTAAAAAGTATCACAACTCAGTATCAAAAAGACAAGAGAGTTAATAAAAAGAAAGAAAGAAAGTTTTATATTTATTATTAAAAAGTAAAAATCACATATTACAAATTACACACAAGTTATTTATATGGTAAGTAAGCTTTAAAAAAAATCGTTATAATGACCTAGGAATTGAGTTCACGTACCCTGTTATGAGACTACTTGAAACACTAAAAAATTGCCACATTGCAGTAATGACATTATCTCCCAATTGTGAATGCATTTGAAATATCTACAATGATACATACATAATACCTTGTACCCTAAATTGAATATTAACTTTAAAATAAAATACCAACTTGTATTTAAGTATACTTTAAAAGTTAAAAATAAAACAATTTCTGTTGTTTAGACTTTTAGCCTCTCTTATTAGTTAAAGAAAAAGTTAAAAAATAATTATATCACTGTATTGTACCCTAATTTTTAATACAATCATAGCAAAATTTTTTAAAAAAATTTATTGTCAATTATTTAACCAATACCTTAAAAATATTATTAACAAAACGTCAAAAAATTTATTTTAATTTGAAAAACTAGTTTAGTTTAGTATTTTATTAGCCAATATTTTTAATTTTAATTTTAATTAAAATATAAAAAAATTAATTAATAAAATATTATATCAATAACCTTTTAATAATCACTAACATTTTTTTAACAAACCACTCTAATAACATTACAATCTAATTTGAATTTTTAGGAGTTTAAAATTCCCCTTTAAGTGGGCAAAATGTGGCGAGGAAGCTGGCTTTAAGGAATCCGGGAGAGGGAAGACAGAGGTGTTATTGTACACGCGTAACCTATCTAGTGGCTCAGTGTCAGTACCGTGTCTCCGACAACTACCCTTCAACGCCTCAATTTTGATCGACTACCACCTTATTCAATTCCATTCTACTTTTCATTCTGATGCTTCTCTGTTTTCACCACACTTCGCCGTTCCAATTTTCAAATTATACTGGTAAATCCCTCTTTATTCTCCTTCAGCTGCTCTGAACTGAAACCATTTGTTTTTTTTCTTTCTTTGCAAAATTTACCTATTCTCTTTCGCCATAGCTAGGTCACTGGGTATCTCATTTTCCCTGCTGTTATAATATCTATATATCCCTTTGAAATGCACCTAGATAGCCACACTGCAATTTTTTAAAATTAATTCACGGTTACATCCATCCAATTTGGGCCTTCCGGAAAACTTCATTTGTGATGTGATACCAAATAAATTGAGGGTCCAATTTAGATAGATAGGATCAATGCTCTTTTCAGTTTATTTCAATTTGTTTTTCGATATAACTTACCAAAATAACTTCTTTTCACCTTATTTCAATAAATTTAATGGTCAACTTATAATTCTTATAACTCTTTTTAGCTTATTTTAACAGGTTTCTGGGTATAACTTAACAAAGTAAGTTATTTTTAGTTTATATTAATAAATTTTATGATTAAATTTATAACATAAATTATCATTTTAAAAAAATATTGAATAAATAGATGCAAACTTAGCATTAGAATTTATTGAATAAACACATCATGGTCATAGGGCAATATTCACAACTTTACCAAGAAACTGACTGACACAAGTTGGGTGCCATGGACCAGAATGGTTTTCTACACGAAACTTGTCCAACACGTTAATGTCCTTCCAATTATAAACTACTCACTTCTCTTTTCTGTTTTTAATATAAGACTTTCCTTCTCCACATCTGAATTCCTAATAATCTGTCCCAAAAGCTGAGCACAGCCAAAACAATTGGAGTTTGGGAGTCCAAATTGTCTCATTAGTTTTCTTCTAATTGACTTGAAGAAAAACCACAAAAATGAATCTAGTATCATGGAAAAACCAAAATCCTCAAGACAACTATAAACTGAATATAGGTCATTCTACTTACTCGCTATGTTCTTTCTTTTTCAACTAGTGACTCTTTTTAACTCATCTGTGTGATTAGAATTCACATCAGAATTTTCAACACCACAAAATTTGAGTTTGCTCATCATCTGGTTTTCTTGTCCTAGGTGAATTGCTCTTAACATATATTATTCTTTTCATTTCTTTTAATATTGTCAAGTGTTACGTTGCTGCAATTAATTTGAAATTGTGGTTGTGACTAGTGATGGTAGTAGATACTACAAGATTTTTTCTTTTTATACATTGTTATAGCATATTTTAAATTGTGTGGCTGTGATATTTAGATCTAGAGAATTTAGAATTTTAGTTAGTGGAAAGAATATTAATTTAATTTAAATTTACTGAATTACTCTAATCTATTTACAGTGTCTAAATGTCAGATAATTGTTATAATTATAATTACTATTAAATTCTTAACTCCTGAAAATATGTAGTGTTATAATTCACCCAATGCCTATGTTTTTATAGTTGTTATATTGTCCTCACACATGAATCAGGAAATTCCTTCTCGTAAGTGTATTATCTAACATATCTAATGTTCTATCTATTACTTATGTTTGATTTGTGCAATTTGGAAAAACTGTTGGCATTCTGGTTCTTATTTATAGTGTTAATTATATGTCTCATGATCAAGGATATTTGAGATTTTTTGCTTATATTACTTTTTTTAACATTTCAATGTTAGGTTTAGTTACTAGCTTGAATTTGATACAAACTTATATTTTTTGGGAATTGGTTGGAATGTGTTCTTATTTATTAACATGAGGAATGGAAATTGCATTTACTAATCTCAGATTGATGGGGCGGGGGGGGGGGGGGTGTGTGATGATTCTGCTTTGATAAGAAAAATGTCAGGAGTCAGATAATTAAACACAAATCAAATTAGCAACTTAACGTTCTGTTTGTTTTATTTGTGCTGTGTATTTTTCCCCTTTTTCTTCTCTGAATTGCTCAGAGGTTGAGAATGAGATGATTGGTTTCTGTCTGTGTTATTTTAGATAGGATTGCTCTTGGAAAGTACTACTTTGATGACTTTATAAATGTTGAATGTATGATAGGGGCTCCAAGAGAGAGACACCATGGTTTCTTCTAATGGATTAGCTACTAAGCAGCCTCTTTTTTCTTTTGGATTGATTTCTGATGTCCAATATGCTGACATTCCTGATGGTCATTCATTCCTTGGTGTTCCACGGTATTATAGGCATAGTATTCTTGTGTTGCAGAGAGCAATAAAAGAATGGAATACTCATCAGAAGCATAAGTTTGTGATTAATTTTGGAGATATTGTTGATGGATATTGTCCCAAAGATCAATCTCTTGATACTGTGAAGAAAGTAGTGGATGAATTTGAGAAGTTCAGGGGACCCGTGTATCATATGATTGGAAATCATTGCCTGTACAATCTTCCTCGCAGCAAGTTACTTCCGTTATTGAAGATCCAAACTCTTGATGATCATGCTTACTATGATTTCTCACCAGTGCCTGAATATAGATTTGTAGTTCTGGATGGCTATGACATCAGTGCCATAGGTTGGCCTCAAGATCATCCAAAAACAATCGGGGCCTTGAAATGCCTACGTGAGAAGAATCCAAATGAAGATAAGAACAGTCCAACAAATTTGGTGGGGGTTGAAAGAAGGTTTCTCATGTTTAATGGTGCTGTTGGAAAGGAACAGATGGACTGGTTGGATGGTGTTCTGCAGGAGGCAACAACATTGAAACAGAAGGTTGTTGTCTGTTGCCATATGCCTCTAGATCCCGGTGCAGCTTCCAAGGGGTCACTGTTGTGGAATTATGATGAAGTGATGAATTTGATACACCGATACAATTGCGTTAAGGTTTGTCTTGCTGGACATAATCACACAGGCGGATACTGCATTGATTCTCATGGGATACACCATAGAGTTCTTGAAGCTGCTCTGGAATGTCCTCCTGGTACGGATGCATTTGGAAGCATTGATGTCTACGATGACAGAATATGGCTTGTTGGAACTGACCGAATGAAAAGTACAGACATGTATTTTAATCCCGAAGTTAATTTTTAGACAGGATGGGTTGATGTTTGGAAGAATACCTATTATCTTTTATTAATAATAGATAGAGTAACTATGATCGTGTTCTAGCCCTACTTAAGGGAAGGTTTCTATTTAAGTTAGAATAACTCAGTTGAGCTGGTACCGGTAATTTGCAAGTTCATGAATCAACCCATCTCTGCTCAACATGTTCCTTCCTTTTGAGAGAGGCAAGGATGCAGCATGGAGCATTACTTAAAATGCTTTGCATGTGCATTGTGATTGGTCGTGTAAAACTATTTGCTGTCATTCATATATGATTATATTCATTGAAAAACATTCTTGTGATCCTGACCATGTGACTACTCTTATTACTATTTTTCATACTGAAATTGCATATTTCACTGCATTCTACTTTGGCTTTCAACCTGAATTCATAGCAGGTGGCTCAACTCTTCGCAAGTTAAAATGCTAGCCCCTGACCAAGTATTTCGAGAATTTTATGTTCTTGAACTCATCTCATAGATGTAATGATAGGCCTCGAGTGATTTTATTAGCGTATTAGCTTGTGTCTTACTAAGTTCGCATGAGATCATGCTTCAGCATTAGATGGGTAAAGTAATACTGAATTGCTACAGATAATTGAGAGTGTAAATAAATGGCTCCTTATAGCTCACCCTGCTAGTGAAGTAATCTATCATACAAAAAAAATGCTAGCAACATACTTTCTGTAATACATCTTTTATTATTAGATAAAATTTATTAAAAATTATAAAAACTATGTGAGTTTCACTCTTTTTCACTTATAAATTAATGTTTATTTCAAAATTTTTAGTTTTCACTAAATTTTAGCGTAAAGAATATGTTAAAAAGAGTGCATGAAACATTGTGTTGCTAGTATTCTTCGTCATATAGGTATAGTGCTAACATATTTATCACACTAACGATGAGGAAGGGAAACACCTTAAATGAGGGCTAGTTGAGACTCAAAATGAGTGCTAACAAGATTATTTATTAATTAACAATATAGGATTTAGTAGAAAAATAATAAAAATAAGTCGGATTAAGCAGAATATATAAGGATATAGAACTCAAAGTAAGGATGAAAACAAGATGAAAAAAAATTGTAAAAATAAAGATGAGGAGTTATTTCGTCATTTATCACGGAGAAGTAAAGAACCTAAAGCAAGCAGTGACATTCATTGGAATTTTACAATTACAACATATTACTACAATGCTGACGCTGTTCGGAGTTGAAACAACCAAAGTCCACATCATTCTTTTTCTTCCGTCATCTCTTAACATTTCTCTATTATAAGATAGATTCCTCTCATGAACAACATACTAGACTTGTGCATTTTTTCAGCTACTTGGTTTATAGTGATGCCATAGCATCCAAGTCACGAAACAATACAAAATGTCCTTGAACTTTTACCTAACTGGAAACACTATAAATAGTAAACCCGCGAATGCCATTGCTACGTTGTTTTGTTATATGTCAACCTTTCTATGCCATGTCACGCACTCACTTGTTCTGCGTGGAAGAAGCTTTTCCCTTTCTCTTCTCAATGTAGAAGAACACGAAGAGGGACACCACCGAGAAAACGCTGAAGCAAACGGAGCAGATATCCAGGGACGCGTGGCGTCCACTGATTGAGTGAATCTGGAAGAAGTTGGTAGTCTTCTTTGCATCGGTGGTTTGGCCATAACCCATTTCCACGTCGTTGGAATCGTGCGCGTATGCGCGTACGAAGAACGTGGCAGTGGGCACGTCTCTCTCAATCACCCACCCGAAGCCTTGAACCGTTTTGTTGAGAGCATCGTAGGGTCTGGCAACGATCTTGTACTGGCAAGTCTTGTCTCTAGAGAGGTTGTCCTCGGTCTTTCTCCAAGCGCGGTCGTGTTGGCTCACGGGCGCGTAGCATAGCTTCACCTCGATGGTTTTGTAGGTGGAGTCAGTACCAGCTGGTACGGTCTTGTTTAGAGCCCATGTCACAGTGATTTTATCTACGCCAGCTCTCAGAACTGCGTCATTCAGTAGTATATTACACGTCAAAGTTTGATTAAACATCAGTTAATACAAAATTAATTTTATAAAAATTAAAATCAAAATTTTATGTAATTTGATAGACTGAATAAATTTTAGTCTTACTTTTTAATTAAAATTGAAGTTCTTTACATAAAAGAAAAGCATTTAACGTTGTTGCTTATCAAAGAAATAAAACTTTAATCTTAATTTAAAAATATCACGAAAAATATTTTGACAATTGCACCTAAATTTTAATTTTACTGAATCGCCGACTATATGTGACTGGTGCAGATTTTCTACGACATCGCTAATCATAGGTTGCACAATCTTGACTCAGACGGAGGAGTTATGAGTGGCACATGGAGAGAGGTGTAAGGTAGGCATGGTTTAGGTTTACCTTGTCCCTGCTTTGGGGAAGCGGTGACATCAAGAGTTCTTTTCAAGGAAGAGAAGAGAACGCTCCCATAACAAGTTCCGGCTATGCTGCAAAGAACAAGTGATGCTACTAAAAGCCCGTGTGTTGCCATAGCTGCACAGTTTCCAACTCCAAAAGCCTCACTTGATGACAGTTTTAGTGATATTTGGAATAGAATGAGATGGACTTGGGTTTAATTCCATTTATATAGAGCCCAATCCCGTACTATATGGAGCAAGGTTGAAGAAAGCACATTCTAATTAAGTATACCATTCAAAGTCGTGAGAATAATTAAAAGAAGATTTTGCCTTTTTGGTGAAAAGAAAAAGAAGAGAAAGGTCAAAGTGAAAGGCCCCCAATAACCAAATTGTTGCTACGATTGGAAAGAAAATAAAAAATAGTAACATCCAGTAGTCAAGGTTGCTCTTGAGCATGTTAAGGGGCCATCCTAACGAGAGCCACAGCACAGTGCTGACGGAGTTTGATTAGGATTTGAAAGGGATCTATTTGGCCATTTACGGGATTTTTATTATTTTTTTATTGGTTGACTTTGTCTTCCTTTACTGTTTTATTCTCGTCGCCAAGTGACACAAGCGAATGATAGACTGCACCATCCTCTTCCTGCTCATACTCAAGGGGAATAGATCCATGAACATCAAATGTTTTCAATTATTTTAAAATATATCAAACATTTTTATTCTCATTTCTTCAATTAGAGACCTATAAACATTCCCAAAATTTGTCAAAATATAACTGCACAGACCCTACTTCAAGGATAATGGTTCCTTGATGTTCTTGTTTAAGGCCATAATCAAATACTACTACATTTTTCTGTGGACTATACTTTGGATGCAGTAAACTCTTGAGATTCGTACAATACTGTACGGAAACTGAATTAATAACAATAATTAAAATGACCTGTAAAGTGTTAATCCTTGAGTCTTAACAACTTCAGCAGATTGTTTTTTCTTCTTTCAATGAATATATAGCTTGGATTAAGGCACAGCTTATTATCATATAACTTATGGGCAATCTTATAGTTTTTAAGTTATGAAAAATTAATTTATATGGCAATTTTAATCATTATAGAAATACGTTACCTTTTGTTTCTTGGTCGTAGAGCTTAAATTTAAACTAATACGGTTTTAAAAAGGTTAATAAATATATTTATTTATTAGAAGTAATAATACTTTTTGAAAATTAACTTTTTATACATGATAAAAATTTATATATAATAAATTTTTATTAAAAATTATAATATTATAAGTAAACATTAATCTCAAGTCTTAGAACTGAGGATACATAATTTATAATAGTAATTTTTTATTAAAAAATATTTATTACAATTTTATAACTTTAATATATTAAATATACACTTTTTAATATTTTTTTATCTATAAATGCTTAAACTTAGATTTAAAGACTCAAGTTAATAAAATCTTATAAAATAATATTAATTTATTAAATTACATCAAATTTTGTGATTTTTAATAAAAATTAATATATATAATTTTTAAGTTTTGTAAGGTTTTAAAAGATAAAAAAAAATTCATTTTAAAATAAATCCTTCTATAAAAAGTGTAACAAATCTCTTTTGATCACTTATCAATCTGAAGTCAATACAAATTAAAGCATAGTTTTTAATACCCATTTTGGGTCCCTTGCGTCTCTGAAAGGGCAAGCAAACAAGTAGGTATATGTACTTGAATTGGGATGCGGCTATACCTGTTAATTGAATTACTTACCTTCTCTTTTATAATAAAATAAGGCTTAAACATGTTTTTTTTAATGAAATTTTAATTTTAGTTCCTTTAAATGATTTTTTTTTAATTTTTGTTTTTTGTCTTTAACGTTGATGTAATCAAACACAAAACTGATATATGTAATATTTCAGTATTAGGACTAAAAAAAATTCATTTAAAAGAATTAAGAAAATTGTCAAAATATAAAGACAAAACATATTTAAGTCATAAAATAATATGATATAATTATAATAAAAACTAAAAATATAGAATTTTACAAATTTTTATAAATTATTGTTATGTCACAGCTTACATATATTTTTATTAACTATTGTATAAATTTTTAAGTAAAGGAGCTAATTTAAGTAATTGAAAAATTATAAAAATATAAAGTTACATATAAAATAAAATATGAGAACTATAAAATTGCAATTAAATTATTTATTTAAATATAATTCAAAATCATCGTTAGTTAATAAGCTATCTTTAGTCTAACTAAACAAAGAGATATACACGCCATAATAATAATAAATTTATGTTGTGGAATCAAACTATCTTGATTATCACTTTGTCATAGTTTTTGTATTACTTCCAGCACCAAAATAATAATATCCACTTAAAAGAGTATTAATAAAATTTAAGAAGTATTGTTATGATACATTAGTGCTTATGACATTTTAAAACTTATGCTAGACTATGTTCTATATTTTATGACTTAGCGTGTTAATTGAGATTTAATAACAGTCAAAAAGTTTAAAAACACTTGCAACTTGTTTTTTTTTTATTTTTAAAAATATTTTTAAAATAAAAAATAAAATTTATTTGTTAATATAAATTCTATTTTCATTTTTTCTTAAAAATTATTTTTAAATATAATTTTAAATATTAAAAATCAAAATAAAAACAAGCAAATTCTTATTAGTTTGGAAATAATATTTTTTATTTATGGAATTACTAGAGTATGTAATTTTTTGAGTGAAAATTACAAAAAAGCTAGAAATAGAAATTAGAGCCTCATGTGCAACATCCCTATAGCATCAGATAACAAGAAGAAAGTTGAGGTGGGCAATAGTTTCAGTGCTCGAAACTAGCACTATACTTTGTAAGCCAGTCGACACACGAATTAGCTTCATGAAGAGTGTGCTGCAAGGTGACGCTCCAAGATAACTGTAATAGTTTTCTAATTGCAATGACCAAGGGAAAGTAAGGATGAAATTGGTCCCTGTAGTTATAAGTCAACTCCAAAGCCATGGTAGAATCAGTATCACACAAAATAGTCTGATAAACTTCATTCCAAGCTTTGTTGAGAGTATATATGAAATAGAGCAAACAATTCAGCCTTGACGCTGGTTGAAGTTCCACATAAGCCAAAGAAACCAGTAATTCAGTTCTCCATATGATCTCGAAAGAAACCTCCAAAATCTGTTCTCCCTAGGTTACCAAAGGAGCTGCCATCAATGTTGATTTTGATCGTTGGAGATGTATGTGCTTTCCATCTAACTTGACGACTTTGTCATTGATGCCCAGGCAGTTATACGCCTTTTCGATATCTGCCAAAAGAATGTGGATGTGACTAATAGTTTGCCAAAGGTCCCAAAGTTGATCTCGAAATATAGATGCATTTCTAGCTTTGCATAGGATCCAAATGGTTGTTGCAAACAGGACACCATTTGGTCCTTTAAGATTGTTGACCAGCCAATCATAAACATTTACCATCATGAAAAATGTCACGTATAGGAGAAGGGTGATGTCTTGAATGTTGACAAAAAATGCTAAGTGGCAAAGATAGTCATCCTGTAACCATTTATCATGCCAAATCGATATAACTACCGCACCAATTCGAACATGGAAACCATAATCAACAACTTTAGCAATTGAACTCCAAGTATAGGAAGCTCCATTAATAACTGAAACATGAAGGATAGTATCCTCCCTCAAGTTTTTAGTTTCCAAAATTTGTACCCACTTCTTTTATCTCCTCATGCAACATATCCCAAGCATGTTTCCACAAGAGAGAAATGTTGATGTCTCTAGCTGGACGTATGCCCAACCCTCCATTAGATTTGGGTAGAAAAATAGTATTTTAATCACCATTGACAAGGGTCATTCCCCCAAATGAATTTGCGGATAGTAGCATCAACCTTTTCACAAACACCCTCAGGTATCCATAGGTTATGCATTGTGTAAATAGGTATAGATGTCAAGAATGACTTTGCCAAAGTCACTCTACCAGCTCTAACCTACCAATCTTAATCACTATTTCGGACCCTTCTAGACAGCATGCGGAAGCCCAAGTATTTTCCAATTTGGCGAGTATGCTAGAACTGAGCTATAGTCACAAATCTGTCCACCTTCATATTAGAAATAATTTTAGAGGTCATAATTCTGAACTTATGAATATTAACTTTCAATCCCGAGGCCAGACAAAATGTATCAAGAACTTCCTTAACAAGTTTTATTTGGAAAGCTTTGACTTCAATAAATAACAGACAATTATCTACAAAAAAAAAAAATAGATGAGAAATACTAAGAGCATTGAGGGTAATGGTATGTTGTGATAATAATTATTTCCCTTATTTGATAGGATAATATTTCTGTTATTATTTTCTTATTTGATAGGATTTTATTCTATTTCTCTTTTAGGATTGTTGTTTTCTTTTTATAGGATTTGCTTGTTGTTTCTTTTTCGTATAATTACCTTAGTGATTGTATTAGGGTTCATAAAAAAAATTATTATCAATACAATTACAAACAAAAAGGGGAATTTCTTTTGTGTCTTCTTTTGTGGTCATTAGAATTGGTATCAAAGCTCGACCCTAGCACTTTCTTATGGCAGATAGGACTAGAATACAGGAACATAAATGTTTAGAAGAAACAATGAGGTTATTGAAGGAAACAAAGGAGAAACAAGTTATTACTTTGTTTGATCTAACAAATATGGTGGTGATTATTAGTCTAAAATTTGATCAATTCATCACTCAAAATGACGATTCAACTGTTAGTAACGAGGTGGTCGAAGTGCTACAATTCACAGAATATCAGTAATTTTGTCCAATCTCGATTTTCTAAATTAAATTTTCCAACATTTGATGGTGAGAATCCAAGTGGCTAGGTCTACAAATGCAATTGATTCTTTAGCCTTAATGGAGTTGAAGGAGAAGAATGAATGAGTATAGTGTCAATTCATTTGAAGGGTAAGGCTCTTGATTGTTTTCAAGGATACGAAGTGGCTAATCCGAATGTTAGCTGGGCAAAATTTTCAGTCAATGTGGTCTCTCAGTTCGATCCTAATATATATGAAAGCCCATAGGACAACTAACAAAACTGAAACACACTTCTGCAGTAAAGGCATATCAAGAACAATTTGAAACATTAATGACCAGAACTAGTTGTTTATCTAGAGAATTGTTTGTACAATATTTTATTAGTGGGTTGAAGGATGCAATCAAGAATCAGGTAACCATGTTCAAACCAACAACCTTAACCTAGGCCCTTGGGTTAGCTCTACTATAGGAAGACACAATGGAGGCTATTTTTAAAGAAGCCAAAGGGGTACATAAAGGTGGTGTCAATATCACTAATTCATCAACAAGTAGAAGATCGATAATAATTTGCCTCTAATTACAAGGATTTTTGCCGCTGAAATGCAGGAAAAATGAGACAAAAAACTATGTTATTACTGTGATGAAAAGTATGAGCTTGACCACAAATGTAAAAAGAAGCAAATTTATCTTTTAAAAGGGAAGGAAGATGATTAGGTTACATCTAAAAGTGATGATCTTGTTGTTTCTCTTCTTACAATCTTTGGATCAGTCTCTGATCAAACTACAAAAATTGCGGAAACATCAAGAAAAAGGTCATTATTATACTAATTGACTCAGGAAGCACTCATAACTTCCTTGACCCAGTTGTTCTAAAAAGAACGGGTTGCACAATCCAACATATTAGCCCTATGAAAGTGGCTATGGCGAATGCAACCAAATTTGTGAGCAATGCAATCTGTAGGCAACTTAAGTGGACTATGCAGGGGACAAAAGTTTCAAGCTAATTTGAGACTTTTACCCTTAGGTGGTTGTGATATGGTCTTGGGAATTCATTAGCTAGCTGAGTTGGGGTATGAGACTTCAAAAGTCTAAGAATGGGGTTTTCTGTTATGGGAAGAAAATTTGTGTTGAGAAGTGCTACTACAGCTTCTATTAAAATGATATTTGCAACTCATATTCAACAAGAACTAAAATATTTGTCTCAGTCATCTGCTATCCACATCTATTCCATACGAATAGAAGATAAAGGAAAGACAGAGGAAGATGAAAGCGAGCCTAAGGAACTTGTTCACTTACTGCAGCAACACTCGAGTATTTTTACTGAGCCAAAAGAATTATCTCTCCAAAGTGAGTACAACCATAAAATACCTCTTGTGCCAGGATCAATACCACCCAATATTCGACCATATAGGTATCCTCATGTGCAAAAGGGAGAAATTGAAAAGATGGTGTAGGAAATGCTCAAAGCTAGAATGATCTAGTCCTTTAAAAGCTTCTGCCCAAGCTTAAGGATCTAGGGAGTTCTACGATCCTTTCACCATTAGAAAAACTATTGATAAAACCTTATGTGATCTAGGGATAAGTATTAACCTTACGCCTTTTTTTTTTTTCCAAAAACTTTGGGATGCATAAACCTAAGTCGGCCATTGTGTTACTTCAACTAGCAAATAGGTCGATCACATACTCTAAGGGTATAGTAAAAAATGTGTTTGTGAAGGTTGGAGAGTTCATATTTGTTGTGGACTTTGTGTTTGATATGGAAAAGGATAATGAAGTCTCCATCATCATCATAGATGTTCAAGAAGGAAAATTCACTTTAAGACTAGATCATAAGAAAGTTGTTTTTCAAGTTTTTAATTCTTTAAAGTATCTTTCAAGCCATGAATTCTGCAATTTTGTAAGCACTATAGATACTATTTTTCCTTCTTTGAACTCTTTGAAGCATGAAATTTCAAGAAGGTTAAAGAACAAGCAACTTGAGGATAAAGAAAAGTAAAAGCTCAAACTACCCACTAATAAACTCTCAGATTTAGAACTTAAATTTCTTTTTATTTAATTATCTTCACATTTCCCTTCCTATGATTAATCTTTTTTATGTGACAGGTATTATGGAAGAAAGTTGTTGGAAGCCCTTAAGAAGAACTAAGGAGCCTTTGGGTGGACATTGATGATATCAAGGGCTTTAATCCATCTATATATACACATCATAATCACTTAAGGGAAGAACCATTCCAAACTAATGTTAGGAGGACAACTACACATCAAGAGAGTAACATCTGAGATTCATGTCTTCTTTCCACCATAACTTAACAAGATTATCAGACTCATGATGCTAAACAAGTGCTCACAAAAGATAACTTGTATCTTTTATTTTAGTTTTTATCACCCTTTTTACATTTACTTTATTTATTGTTTTTTTTTTAGGATAAGGAATAAGCATGCTAATGACCTAGGAAGTTAAGTTGATCAATTACCATGCATGTGAGCTAATGGTTCTGGACTTGTGCAATATGCACAACTGTGCTTAGAGACATGCATGACCGTATAAGCAGCTACAATGGGAAATTAGGATTCTATATTGTAAGCATGGGCGTGGACAAGGTATAGCATAGTTGTGTTGTATCACCAAAGACTATAGTGCCCAAGGAACCCTATCTTTTTTTGGATTCTTCCTTTAGAACAACCACTTGTATCTCAAATGGGCAATTCTAACATACCACATAGAGTTTTATCTTTTTTATTTTTTATTGACCTCTTTGCATATATTTAAATTTACATTGAGGACAATGTTGTGCTTTAAATATGAGGAAGTTCCTAATAAATATATTTCTTGCTGCTTGCTCTTAAGTGAATTCCTATGCTTTTTCTTTTATATGATAATTTAAAATTTTTATCCTCAAAGGATCCAATTTCTTTTAGATATAAGAGCATGTTGATTGATTATTTCTGAATTAAAGATTTATTATAAAACTGATAATTAGCTAAGCTCTCTAATTTTTTACTTTACATTAAACTTAGCTCACATACATGAGTTGTAAGTCTTTATAGTAATTTTTATCCTAATTCAATTAATGATACCTCTTTTCTCATTGTTTTGTGCGATTATCCTATTAGGATTTCTGTTTTAGAACTTAACTTGTAACCAACGTAAGGTTACTCTTTTTTATTGCATGTTTTAATACGATTAAGGCATATTAGGATTAATTTTTCTTGACATTCAACATATTTTTTATACACATAATTGCCTACTTTAAGCTTTATTAATTTTCTTTTGATCCCTTGTATCAAACTATATAAAATATTTTGATAACCTTAAATTTATGAATGGAGTAATTGGGTTTAAATGTGTAAGAAGAAACAAATTTTTATTGTATGTATTCTCCTCTACTTCTTTTCTTATATGCAAAAAGAAAGAAAATATATGCATATATAAAAGAGAATGAAAATAGCAAAAAGAAAAAAAAATGTTTACAAATGAATGAAAGAGAGAAGGAGTAAGAAATTGATTGTATGTAAGTTACTCCAAGAGTTTTATTTATAAACTTAGGAGTTGTTTGTAAATTATATGATTTATTACCTTTTTGAATACCCTTCCTTTTCATCTATCTCGTCTATGCTTATTATAACCTTTTAGCCACAATATAATATGAAAAAGACTTCATAATTTTTACTTACATTCAATCTAATTAGTGAAGAGTTTGTTTATGGTCAAGTTTATGGTAGTACACTTCTCTATAGAGAAACTGAGTGTAATCTCTTTTTTGTCTTTAGACACTTAGAGAGAGAGAAAAGTAGAATACCCTGGTTTAATATTTGAATGAAAAATTAGGAACTATAAGATTCTAACTGGGAAAATTTTTGATTGTTTATGTTCAGTGATATTACTCCTTTTGTTCTTCTGATCTCATATATCTCGGATTCCTTTTTAGGATAATATGTTTTCAAGTTATCTGTTTACTCTTAACCAAGATTTTGCTTAAAGGGCAAACAAATGTCAAGTATGAGGGGATTGATAAGTATTTATTTTGACATGCTTTTATAGCCTATTTTCATATACTTGATTTTTATTTGAATGAGTTTTATACTAATTATTCTATTGATTATTGCATTTTAGCATGTTAAAAGCTTTAGTGGATTATTGAAGTATTTTGGGCATGAATTGATAAAAAAAAATAGGACAAGTACGCCTATATTTCAGTAGCAAGCACACTCATCCAACTTGGAGATTGTTAAGGGACCTGCAAAAAGATAATTTGAATTTTAAATTTTGGCAAATCATATCTTTCTCTCTTGATACGTCATATTTTTATTAGAGATAAAACATATCTCTTAGATGCAACAACCATCATCACTTGTGCATTTTAAACCATATTTAAAGAAGCCTGAGGGCTATAACTTAAATATCTTGATTTTAACCAGCTGTTGATGACTATTGGAGCTTTAGAAGTGTGTCTTGAGATCAAGAACTCTCTCCATCTCTTCTTTAGTGGAGACTTTTATAGTTTGCATTTACTTTTCAAATAACTATTGATTGGTTTATTATTGTTTTAATTTTTTATTATATTATGTCTAGCTAAATACATAGTTAGGGTTATGATAGATTCTTTGCATGACTCTATGTGATCTTTATGTTTGATAATAGTTTCAGTTTCCTTTCTTGAATGATGTTTATCCTATTACGCTATATTTGTATGTTCAAAAGTGACACTCTTAAATATACCATAATTAATTATATTGTAGGTGACTGTATATACATATAGTTAATGAATATATAGGGTAAAACAAAATAAAGGATTAGATAAACTAAACTTAGTTCTTCTTTTTTAATTGTTATTAAATTAACAGCTCATAAATTTTTCATATTTTCTCTTCCTTTTGCCTTGCTTGACCATTTGGAATAATAACTTAGAGAAAAGATTAATAGTATTATATGATCATTGTGTGTTAATAAATTTAGTACAAGTAGTTAGTAACCATAAGAAATTCATAATTAGAATTAATCTTAAAGTTAATATAAAAAAGTGTAAAAATAAAATCATATGTCCTAAAATTCATCTAGATTAGTTTATTGTCATAAATTGTGTTATCTTAATTCATCTTAATTACTTTTATATTTGAATCTTATTTAATTTAATTTTACATTTTTAAGTTTAAACAATTAAATTAAAATATTCTTGGTACTTAAAAATAATTATTCTAGGACGATATTTTAGAAAATTATTTTAAAACTCTTTATTAATTCTTGATTGGTACACTTGTTCACGAACATTTTCAAAAGTTAACTAAAAAGTAATATTTTATTTGCTTTTATTACTTTTTGACAAATACACTTATATATGAACATTTACTTAAACGGTATAATATAAAAGTAAGATAAATTATAAAGTTTATTTAATAAATATTTTAGAGTAAACACATTGAAATAAAAGATGAATAAAGTTACAATAATTTTTAATAGTTCATAAATAAGATTTATTTAAATGGAGTTTTCCAAAGGCCTTAAAAAGAAAAATTGTGAACATATAAAAAAAATTAAAAAAGTTAATTTCAATTTTTAAGATTAAGTTTATATTATTATTAATAATAAGAATTTATTGAGGAAAGAAGCATTTATTTTAATTTTATAACTTTAATAAAATTATGAAAAAAATTGAAAAGAAACGGCGATGTGTATCCATTAACGATAGGGCTCTTGTTGAATGTAAGTAATTGTAGAAGGAACCTGGACTATTACAAAGGTGCCTTTTTCTGTTTTCTCTAGTTTTTTATAATCTGTCAATTTAAAAATTCATAATAAATTTATCTCCTGAAAAAAAAGTTATATAACTTTGTGGACGTAAATATATTGTATTTGTAAGTCTCTCTGCAAAAAAACACCGTGAAAATTCAACTTCTAAGTCCCGAGAAACAAGTTAAAATCTATTAAATAAGCTGCTGCAAATTTTGTTAGCTTGCATGAGCATTAGGTGGACTTTCACTATATAAATAAGTGGCACCCAACTGCATGTATTCATGTTCTTTTGTGTAAAATCTGATCGTTATGAATGTGGAGTGAATGTTCTCCTCAATACTAAAGAATTAGAGTGATATATAGTTCCACAAAGTTCCCTATTTTTCTTTTTTCCCATATCAAGAACGATCACAAGCTGTGATTTTGATGACTATAATGATAATTATGAAAATCTACTATTGATGAAGGATTTATAAATGTCATACCTGATAATGTTAGTGGAAAGAAGAGTGATTTAAAGAGTCCTACTAATCTCTGTTTTAGAAGATGTGAAATTGCAGTTGAAAATATATTTCTATATAAAAAAGCAATAAAACGTTAGGAAAGTTACTGCAAAAGTTTATCATACATAATCAATTAAGCATGAAGGAAGCTACTGCAAGGTCTTGGAAAAATTATTTAATTTTCAAAATTAATAAAAATGTTAACTTTTTACTATATTTTTAATTGAATTAAATTTAACTATAATTTCTTAAATGTTTTTTAAATTAACTTTTTTAATAATCAATGCAATAAAAGTTAATATTTATCAATTTGAATTTTCTTATATTATTAACTAACAAGATATGGTAACAATGATCCATCATAATTATTTATAAAATTTGTTAATTAAATTTAATATAATTTTTTTTTTCTTTTCAACGGAATCGTATATTAATAACGAAGATGAACAATTCAAATCTAATATATACAATCAAGATTAATTACCAAAATAATATTCTAATTTTAATTAAAAGATAAAATTAAAATAACCTAAAAACAGTCATAAGTTTGTGACTTTTGTCCTTCCTAATCAACCTTCCTTTTTTTATTTTAATCGGCCCTAATAAACGTTCCTTACATTGGGATTTTGCACTCATCTTTCTAAATTTCAATATCACCACCAAACACCCGTTCTTCCCGGGAAACCACCTTTTAGTCACATGCAAGAGCTTTATACGGGCAAATACAGACATTCAGTTCAACAATCCATTGCCTATATTTCTGCTATATATATTATATTTATATTCTTTTACACTGATATATATGTTTAAAAAATTTTATATTAAATTTGAATATTTTATTTAACTTATATTTAATGATTAATAAAATAAAAAATTATAAATAAAAAATTCAAGTTTAACGTAAGAATTTTTAATCTTGGTATAAGTAGATTCTTCTCCCTTTAAAAAAAAATACACATTTGGTTGATAAAATTTAAAAGAAACATATACAGCTCGCTTCTCAAGATGAGATCAAGAGAGAGAAAAGGGGGTTTGGAATCGAATGTGGTAGATGACAGATGTAGATAGATGTGGAAGAAGATGCCTCTGGACGGAGAATTATTGGACATGTGTGTGTGACTCGATCCCTTTTGTCCATTACGCGCAATTGTTCAAACCCAGCTGTAACATATAACAAAATCGCTTCTTTCTGGGCCCACTTTCCAAATACCAATTTCGATCTCTCTCTCTCTCTTTCAAGTCTCAAACCAATTAATCTCAATCTCAATAATAATCATCATCATCGTTGTATTTGCATTCAGTTCCATAATCACTTGGTGGTCTACCCAAGTCTTTTTCCAAAGTTATTTTTGATGATTCATGATATATGATATGATAATACCGTTAGGCTGACATGAATATGATACTTTTTCATTCAACCTTCCAAGCGTATAGAAACAAACAAAATTCCGAGGACTCACTGACAGTAAACCCCTCCACTGACCCAGAACTACCCGTTTGAGTTGATAATGGTGTGGATGAAGATGATAACGGTGGTGATGACGATGATGATAGTGAATTATATGATGACATTGATGTGGTGCAGGATAAACTAGGCTTAAAAATGAACAAAGCATGTTTCAAACCAGGACTAAAGAGCCAATCATGAACATCCCAATATACCTCCACTCTCATTTTGTGGAGATGAATTGACTCGTTCCCTCTGAATTTCCATTGCAAGTGCTTGACGTGGATCACCAAGTGCCCATCAAATCTTATCTCCATCTCTGGCTGAACCTCACTTGAAGAATCTCCTCCGTTAATACCCTTGTTCTTGCACTCAATTTGGATCTCATGGCACCTACCCTTCTCGTGGAACTTGGCTCTAGTAGAGAACTTTCTCTTCCCAAAAATGTGTTCTTTTTTTGAAACCAAAATTGGGTCTATAAGAGCTGGCCTGCACCCAGTTCTTCTATAGGCTTCTTTCTTTAGATCACCGAGAAGCAAGACAACCTCTTCATCACAAACCACTGCTACATAGTACTCCGAGGTTGGTTCTGTTTCACCGTTAAACTTTGCAGCTTTAAGGTCCCAGAATATGTCAACCGCTTTGTTACCATCTACCATGAAGCGCTTAGAACCATGTTTTCTCCAAAAGTACCACGGCTTTAGCTCAACCTTGCAGCTATATTGGGTTTCGCTTTCTCCTTCTGGGCCTTCCACTGACACTGATAAACCATGAAGCATCAAGTTTTTGCACCATGTGATGGTTATCAAGCGGCAGTGATCAGCGATCTTTGTTCTATATACAGACACGTGCACGCTTTGACCTGAACGTGTCACTGCTGTGTGATGATCATCGATTGATTTAACTGCAGAAGAAAAGCAAGCTGGGATCCCAATTGAGTCTTGCATTGTCAATGACGAACTTTGAGTGCACAATATGATGAATGATGGATGATGAAAATGCGATGAGAAAGGATAGGAAAAGTGGGAGAAGAATGATGGAGATCTCAGTGACAAGCTGTATCTAGAATTGAAAGCTTGGTGCTGCCAGAAAGTGTTATTGGTAGCATTAATGGTATTTGGGAAAGAAAATTATATATTTAATTTCCAAACTGGCTGGCATATATGGACTGGCAGTGAGTGAGAGTTAGTGAAGACTGAAGAACAACCCTTTTAATATTTTACACAACTGTCTATAATCTCTTACCAGTAGCCTCTTTCAAGATTTTATATTTTAAATTGAACCTCCAAAACTGTTTCCGAAAAATTTGATGGATGGCAGATTTGTTTTTAATAGCAAAATTTTACTTTTGTTTTCAAAAATCAAGAAATTATTATATGGCCCAAAATTACCATTGTTCATGATCTCGATCACTTATCTAGTATCGTATGATAATATTTTCAAATTTTAACAAAAGTTATTAAATTCAATCACATGTCGCCCGATGAATGATCGACATTATCGACAGTTGATCCCTGACCTTATAATAATTTTTACTAAAATTACAAGGTACACTAACTAATTATTTTTCTTATTTAGAGGGTCACTATTTAATATTTTTTATATGTAAGGGTTATTCTATTACTTTTTTTTTGTCCTCCATTACTTTTTTTTTGCTAATTTACCTTAAGAAGTTGAAAGTATAAACTATCTTAGTTTTCTTGGTTTCTTGAATCCTAGGTGGTTTTGATTGGGTATATTCTAAAGTGCATACTTCCAGGCAGAGTTAGAAGCAGGGATGCCATTTCACCGCATTTGGTGTCTTGATGTTAACAAGCTAAGGACAGGAATCATCTATAATCTATTCATGACAGCACATCAAACAGGGCTATAAGAGGGTCATGAATAAGCCGTCAAAACTATAAGGAAGAAAAAAAAATTATGTTTAAAGGGTTGGCTTTCCATTGATACTATTTCAACTTTCTTTGTTGATATTTCCACTTTCTTCCTTGTCTTAAAATATCTCCCATAATTTAATATATAAGACCTTATGGTAGTTACAGTAATTTTGATTACTTCGTATAAAAATGCATTAAATATTCTATCTCAGCATTGTTCCCACTTAATGTTTGTGACCAAGCTAGCATTTTTCTCAAGTTAATTTGTATTCGATCTTTAAAACCTCAACTTCAAAGAAGAGAATGATAATTGAGAGAAAAATATGAGGAATCTATCGACATAGTTGCATGCCATATATCTGATCTTAAAAAATTTACATTTATTCAACATTTTTCTTCAAGACAGTTTTTGTTTCAAACCATCAATCCTCAAGAGCTTTATAGTGACGTAATTTGACTTATGCCTTAGCTTAGGCAATTCAGCAACCTGAACCGTCCACATGCAATTGGATAACGTTCCAACTAATGGCGTGAACGAGCTGAATTGTGAGTCAATTTAATATGAATTTAATTTGAATAACATTACTTTTTTTAGTAACAAATTTCTAACTTTTGGTAATGATTGTTCAGTGTTGCTGTAGATAAAAAATATATATATATTCTAGTGTAAAAACATCACAAGAGAAGAAGTAAAAAAAAATAGGGCATCTGTGAAAGTTTTGAAATTGTATTTATATTCAAGAAACTTTTGTATTTGATGTTAAGAGTTCAGCTATCACTTGCATATGGCTATTTTAATAGAAAAATTTATTTTTATTTGAAAATTGTAAGAGATAATAATTATTTATATACGTTAATTTGAACATGATTTTTGGATTGTGGGGGGAATTAAAGTAAAAAATCATAAGTAATTGTTGAAAGCATGGTCCCAGACAAGATAAGACATCCCTATGCCTTGGAATGGATCTTAGAACAGCATATAAGTAGAGTGCAGATAAATCAGCATTGAAAGAACCGATGGCCTATGTTAACCAAAACTTTTCAATGGCTTCCCATTGTCTAATCTTTCCCGTCGCTACCGCAATAATGCTTACCTAATATGGTCGAAACATTATTTATTGGTAGTTTTACCGATATAACCTTTATAGTTTTATTCTAAATTTTTAATTTACAATTAATATCATGTCAGCAAATAAAAACATGACATCAATTTAATTATCATTTTGATAAAATTTATTATTAATTTTTAAACAAATAATTCACCGTGTTATTATAAACAGAAACACAGAATTCTTCCATTTATTTTATTAGTCCTTGTATCTTTACTTAATTCAATTGGCTAAGAAAAGCAAATGCAACGATATATGAAACCTGTTAGTGGCAATGATCTGCCTATGTTAGGGGTTGGGTTTAATAAAAAAATCGACTTAAATAAACTAATTTTAGTCAAATATATTGAATTAGGCACTACTAAATAAGTGGTGGATTTTCTAGTTTCAAGTTTGAATTTTAATTAATGTAATTATTACAAATACTTAATGTGAAAATTTTGCCGCTTATAATAATACTATTCCACTTAAACAAGTTTCTCACTCTCTTTAATAGAAAATATTTGTGAACTAGACTAAATGGATTAGATTGAATATTAAGTCAATATACTATCGTTATTTATTTTTTAAAAAATATTTATAATAAAATAACATTTAAAATTGAACAATTCATATTATACATGTAAAAAGATTTTAAAAAAATAAAACAATAATAGAAATAATATTAAGCTAATTTGAATTAGTTAAAATTCATTAAGTTTGAAAATGTATAATCTAATATCCAATGTGATAATGATCAAGCTACAGTATATAATTCAATCCAACCTAAGTACTCAAATCAATTCGTACTTTTTCATTTTGATTGAGTTCACATTAAATCAATGTCCAGCCCTAACCTCTGAGGTAAGTACTAACTCAGAAAATCCTTAAATCCTCTTGCCCCAGGCTCCGAATCTAGGCCCACTACTTCAGAAATAGTAAATGGTTTCCAGCCATACTTGGCATCTGACCAAAAATAAAAAGCCATACTTGGGACCACTAATGTTATGGGCCACATCTTGATTTTGCACGTTCAGCCTGGGTCTGCCCAGGGCTCATTCACCTCCACCACACATGCATGGTTCACACAGTGTCTCAGCACACTCCTATGCTGGTGCTCTTCAAGGGTTAAACTTACATCTCTTAACTAGTATATATCTTTTCACTAGGCGACAAGCACTCGACTACCAAGTTTTCATCATGGTAGCTAACACAATTCTCAGCAGTAAATTTGATAAAATTTTGCTGATTGGGACAATGAAAAGCTAGACAGTTCGCAAAGATGCGTAACATGATATGTTAGAAATACGTGATAACGCGTCTAAATATTAAAACCTAAAAATAATAAATTTTGTTTGAAGCTTTGAGTGTTTGTTAATTGTTTCTATACAAATCTGAAAAAGATAGGTGTGTAACAATAGAGAAGGGGAAAAGTTCTAATGCATACGGCTTTACAAGAAACGAATGGATTATCTACGGTTCTCAAAGAAGGATGAAATGAGGAAGAATCAATGCATTTTCATTGTTCTTAATGATTGCGCTCAGTTCTTGATGTAGTTGATTTTTAATGGAGCTTTCATTCAAACATGTTTCATGGTGAATGAGTGGGAAGAAGGTTGTAGAAAATGGAAGCAAAAGAAGTGAGAGTTGAATGCAAAATCATGGTGATTGAAAAAGAGAGATACAGGGAGGGGAAAACAGATGCAAAGCAGGTAGGAGTTGTTGAGTGTCAAATTGTGGTGTGTTCGTACATGTATTATTTATATAGGACATTAAGGGTCAAGAGGTCACTTGTTGTTATGGTAATGGATTATAAAGCTATTGTGACATGTTGGGGGATGTTGCCTCCATTCCTTTTTTTGTGAAACCAGCAGTTGGAAGCACTCAGGAGTAAAGGTTAATTTTGTGCAAGTCATGAAAGGAATGAAACGGGTGGATGTCTTTGGTCTTAAAAATGATAAGTCTTAAAAGTGAGTTAACATAGTATTTAAGTTTCTTAGTGAAAAGTTGCATCTTCCCTATCAATAATATAAAGAGAGGTGGTGTGCTAAAACGTTGCTATTTTACTTGATTAGAAATTATTTTAGACGGCCTAGTGCATCCTGCAATTAAAGGAAACATTTATTAGAAACAATCATAGTGATATTCTACATATGCAAATTTTACATTTACATGATTTATTAATAAATTAATAAATTTTAAACATAATATTATTTAATAAAATAGTATATATTATCTCTTTCAATTGCGCTTCTTTGTTGTCAATAACATTGTCAAGTTAGAATAATAAATTTAAAGCTAATGATTGTGTAACAAACATGAGAAGTTTGACTAACCACAGTATTTACATATAACTCGATTATATTTCTTTTGATATAGTTATTAACATGCACTTATCTTGTAATTAATATCTTCTTTATTACATACATTTAAAACTGTGTAGTTTTCACTCCTTATATCAATTGAAATTCGTGAAATTAGTCTAGAAATTACTTCTTCTTTTTTTTTTTGCTAAATATCAACATTTTATTAAGAATAAATTTAAAATAGAAGGAGTACTTTAATTCGTTACAACTCTAAAAGAAATTAACAATACATGTCAAAGGATCATTAATCGATCTTCCCAAAGGTCCTACTGTAAGTCACTTTCAAGATGCATATCCTAATCATTTGACCTAAGGATTCATCTAGAAATTACATTACTACAACAATATCAATTTTGTACGTATCTTTCTTTTCAACACGTCGAAGGTAATTTCACATTCTATTTTAATCATCTTTTATTTCTTTCAAATATTATTTCCTTATTTTCTTCATTCATTCCAATATTCAGTCATCCTGCATATCAAAATTTTAATAATAATAACAATAATAATAATAATAGATTAATTACTTAAACAAACACTAATAAAATATTAAAAATAAATTAAATTAAAAGAGAATTATATTTACATTTTAAATATTATACTTATACTAAATAAATTTTCATAACACAACAAATGTTGTTAATTTCAAAAATTATAATAACATAAAATTAATTATTTTTAATCTAAATACAAATTTAAATACAATATAATTTATTTTTTATATTATAATAATTATAAATATTTTTTATTTTAAAATATTCATAATAATCCAAATCTTAATTGCAAAATTCAAAAAATTAAAACTTCTAACCTAAAAGTCTCTTTTGTTACTTCTACAAATTAAACTTTTCCCCTAATCTATAGAGAACGCACACTCAATTTAAATACATGTACAATTCATATTGGGCAAAAAACCTGTGGGTAAAGGTGTGTATGCATTTTTTAATTGCAAGGTACAAAGCATGGATTTTATTGATTGACACATAGGTATCAGAAATTAATATGCCGGTACAAATATGTCAAAAATTAATAAATTAATACATAAGTGTCAAACTTTTATCAATCAACACTTAAGTATGGAAAGTTATTTGTCCAACATAATTAACACGTGATAACAAATTTAATGTCGATTTTTATCTATCTGACACTCTTGTTTTAATAATTAAAAATTTGTTACATCATTTATTAAGCCAACACTAACAATAAAAAATAATTGTGTCAACTGTAAATTTTATAATATTTTATTATTTTTATTCGTGATAGAAAATATCTTTTCCAATCACCCTTAATGGAGAATTATTCTCCATTACCCCGTTTAAACAAAAAAAGTCAAATTTATTCTTTTTTAACTCTATAAATTATATATATATATATATATATATATATATATAATTTCGTTATGTTAAATTTGAAGATATTTAAATTGATTGAGTATTTTATACTGTGTAATATTAATTTATTTTTTTAACTTTAATTTGAATTTATTTAAATAATGTATAATTAGTATATGAAATAATTTTTTTATTTAAACTAAACTTTTTATTTAGTTTTTGAAATTATTAGTATTAAACATTTAAACTCCTTATATCTTAAAATGCTTTCAATAGTAAATCTATCTACATCTATTAAAGTCTTTTTAACTATCTACGCCTAATAAATAATAACATAATACTAAGATGTCATGTGTATAATTAACTACATGATAAATACTACATCATTATCAATAATCAGATATATGTTTTTTCTTTATTTTGATCTCCGATTATTTAAACATTTCATCTACCCATATTTTTTTTTCTTCTTCTTCTTCATTTTTTCCTTTTAACACTTTTATTGCCAAAATCCACCATTACCACTAACATGCACTGTGGCTTTCAACTTGAGCAAAACGCAACAACCGGGCAAGCTTGGATAAGAAGTGGAATCTAGCTCATCCATTCTCATTTGATACAAATTGAGATCAATGGTTACAATGTCACCCAAATCAAAATCTGTTTTAGCCCCCAATAACATACTTAAGTTCTTCCCTAATGGCCCTAACAATAGTAGATTCAGGATCCTCATCGAGCTTCATCTTCTTTGACAAAGGTCTTCCCTACTTCCTCACATTGACAACTCCTATTGCGACTCTACCACGAATATTCTATCCTTTTCGGTTATTCGAACTGAAAGAACCTGAGTAGTTTGAATTGGCAAGGAAGGTTTCAACTTCGTAGTGCTCTAACTAGAGGTTGTGAACTTTTTTATGTTTGGTTTGACTCCCCTTGTTGCAAAGGAATAAAAGGGTAAACGAGGTTTGAGCCAATCAGGAAGAGATTGTGGGGAAGTGAAGTTGTGGCAACATGGAGGGAGAAGGTTAAGGTTAAGATTGTTGGGGTTCGATGATTTTGGTGTTGCAATGTGGGACATGGCAGAGATCTTGAGTAAATGGTGACGGTTGAGAGAAATAGAGAAAGGGATAGGTGGTGGAAGCGATGTGGGACTTTGAGTATAGGAAGAGGGAAAACACATAGACGGTGGTCGAAGAATGAATAGATAAAGATTTTAAGTATAAGTTATGTATATCTATTATTGGGTTTAAATTAAGAAAAAATTAACAAAATATTGGAGAGAAGAGAAGTTTGAGCATAAAGAAAAGAAATAACTTTTATTTTCTTTTTTTATTTGTTCTGTAAAAAGATAAATAATAGTAAAATTACTTTACATTAATAATTATAGTTAGATCATTCTCTTTTAGGAAAAAAAAAAGTTTAATCTACCAAAATTTTATTTAAAAATTAAAAGATTTTTTCAATTCTCATTATTACTTTATATTTTAGGATTCATTGACGAATACTATGAGATACAAACTTATATGATACGATAAAAGTAGGATGAATTCTTATTCTATTTTATATTTAGTATATATTAAAATAATAAAATGTAATATTATATCATCTTGTTAAATTTTGCGATAAATAAAGAATAATAAAATAAAATATAAAATATATTTAAATGATAAAATTAATTTTTTATATCAAAATTAATATACATTTTAAAATTATTTTCTACTTTTTAACAAAAATATATATTGAAGATAGGTTGCCCCGGCAGTCTAGCCTTGACCATTGTTATTATTATTTTTAAGCCTTCTTGAATGCCGAGACCGCACCCGATCATGGAAATCAAATGACAGTCTGCGAGACCTTCTAAGAGTTAGGCCTTCCCCTCAAGCTAATCAAGTGGATGTTCCTTTTATTTTCATGGTAAAATTAAACTCATATAAATAATATTAATTTTTATATTAAATTATAATAATTTCTGATTTTATTTTTTATTAAAATGTTTTTGTAATAAAATTATCATTAAAATAAAAATAAAATATATAATTATAAATTATATTTTATATTTTATAAAATGACAAAAAAATTTATGAAATTTTTTATTAGTATATATTTTTAAAATGATTAATTTTTCATAAAATATTAAAAAATATATAAAATATGAATAAGAAGAAAAAATTATTTTATCATAATGATTCTAACTCATTGCTTTTATTAAAATAAGAATTTAAACTATTAAAATATGTTAAAATAAAACAAAATAATAATAAATCATATTTTGTTATTCAATAAATTCTAAAAATAAATAAATTTAGATCTAATCACTAAACATACCCTTGATTGAAATAAGGTGACTACATTTTAAATTATTAATTTCTAAATTGGATTGTAAAGGTTAGTTTGATTAGTTATTAGAATGACTAGTTAGGTTAATATAATATCAAAATCAAATAAGAATGGATGCTAAATAATTTATTTGAACTACTTTTTTAAATGAATATTTTTATTCTATTTAAAAAATAAAAAACTTATATATGATATATATATATATATAGTTATTACTTTAAATATTTTGAATTTAATATATTATATAATATTAAAACAATTTATTAATTTATTATCTTCACTAATTTAGTAACTAATTTTATTTTAGAAAATATTATTTTAAATTTTTAGATAATATTAAAGTTTCTAGAGATAAAGAAAAGAGAAGATAGAGAACATATAATTATTAGTAAAAAATTGTGAAGCTAGATTAGATTTAATCAAATTTAACTTATTTTAAAGTTGATTTAATGTTTTGATCAAATCAAATTTTTAGATTCAAGCTTGATTTAATTGCAAGACTAACAGGATATTTAGACAATACCACTACAAAAAAAAATTATATATTAACGATTAACATTATATACAACATTAAATTATTTTGTTAATAAAACATTTATTTAATAAAAATTAAATTATTAATATAAATATTCCAGATCTATGTCAACAGTGTGATACTTGATACTATAAGAAAATTTATTAGCATATAGAATTGATATATAAAATTGGTATATTAAATGATAATGTAAATATGAATTGTATTATTAATATGGACTCACAATTTTAACAGTAATTGAATATTTTATTAGAAAAAAAAACATACTAATTGAGATCATTAACGCTTGATATTTTTCAGATATATTAGTAAATTACATTCCTTCAGTACTAATGCGTAAATTTAGATGTTATATACAGTTAAGTCATAAAAGCTTAAAAATGAAAAATAAATTAAAAGATATTTTATCCTACACATTCTAAAATAAATTATATCAACACGAAATACTATATTATATGGCATACATTAATGTAAGCCAATAAACTTTATAGTTTATTAATAGCAAAAAAAGAAAAAAGAATTATAGTTTATTATTAGTTTTGCAAAAAACTAATAAGTTTTAAATAGCATTGGAAATCAAACATGGCGACTCGAACATTGTCTAAAATTATATAAAGTTCAATCTTTGTAACTAAAAATTCAGCCCAATTAACTGTCATAAAAATGTGTAGTTGTTGGAAAATGAATAATACAATAAGGGCAAAATAGGAAAAGGAGATATAAGGGCTCAAAAGTGGAATGAAAGGATGAAAAAGGAACTCACAAGGTAGAGGAGTAAGAGACTCCTAAAGAAACATAATAGTATCTAACAGATTGAAATAAAGGTAGTCAGACACTCTTCATGTTGAATAAAAGTAGTCAGACACTCTCCATTTCATCAGATTCAAAGAGGAATGATTGCTGAAGAGAAGAAGCAAAAGAGAACAGTACTAGGGAAAAGAGGAAAGGTTACTTCAAAGTCACCTTAACAATTATGCTTACCGGAAAATGAAAGCAGAACAATGGATTGAAAGAGAAACTAGAACTCAAATAGGAAACAATGTCAAGAAGGAAGGAAGCTATAGTCGGTGCCTTAGTGAATGATCAAAAGGTTCATAATAAAGATGGAATAGTTAGCGAGGACATTTTGCTACTTAGAGAGCAAAACAAAGCGGACTATATAAAGAATGAAGGATGAAAGAGGAGGGACCTTATTTCTTCTTTGATGTTTGGTATTTTAGAAGTGAGATAACCTCTCCAAAGAATAAGAAAGAAGAACTAAAGATTCACTTGATGCTCAAGGAAGTTTAGAGAGTGCTCTACAAAATAGGAATTCATGATCAATATTTAGCTTGGAGGACGTCAAGTGCACTTTACTGTAGTAAAGACACTCTACACCTTGAAAAGGAAGTAACGGCTGCCCTTAAATGTAACTTACATCTTGAGACACATTGAACAACCTCCTACAAGAATAAAGAATGTCAAGAAATGAGTATCCTCCATAAAAGTATCTGGTTTGCCCCCTATAAGTTGAGCGTCCATAAACTCCTATTTCAGCATACTTCATAAGTTTATGAACCTCTTCTCTTATAAAATCTAGTTTTAAAACAATAATTAACGAAGATTATATAAGAAAAATATATGTATGCAGTTACATGTCAATAAACTAATACACTTAATAGATTTATAGTTTTTATTGAATTTCTTAAAAAAAATGTGTATTATTTTATAGTGATACTGTATAGTAATGTTTAAGAATATATTATTTTTTAAGAAAGTATTTGAGAAGGAGAATTTTAGAAAAGAGAATAGAGAAAAATAAATTTTATATTTAAATAAATATATTAAAAATTATTTATTTAAAATAAAAGATATAACAATATAAATTTAATATGTTAATTATATATTTATCATCTTAAATAATATATAATTATTTTAATTTAAAATTAAAAATATATTTTATTTATTTTCTTCTCCTTCAAAAATTATCTCCGAAACGTATCCTCGGTATGAGGTTATTATAAATAGCAAGGCGCAGCTATTATGTTGAAAACAACTTTCTAACAGTCAATAATGCGCTTGACAACCATTTTTCCACTTTATATCGTCAATAGCATCACGTTGGTGTAGATCTGGAAGATACCCAATGAATTGCATAAAGCATATGACTTTGTCTTGAATGTCCAACTAAACTGCTTAACCAAGTTTGAACTTTGAATTCAATTGAATCATATCTAATGGAGGATAATCCAGCATATTCCACACAAAAAATATCATTCTTTTTTCCCATTTCCCCACTCTCTTACAGTACTTGGCGCTTTGATGAAACGTGTTCGGCGAAATGAATTAAATGTAGCCCCATTTGTATAACAAAGAAACGTATTGGTAATTGAATGTTCAGATTTGAGAATCCATGAAAGATATTCTTGATCCTTTCAAATTTATAACTATCACAACAGGAATGGAAGGCCATTTCTCTCGCCCATCTCATCCATATCTAACAATTAGAGACTAATCAGTTTATACATAGAGCACATATCAAGTTCTTCTTTGTTTTAACATGAGAGCTGAGATATGATAAATTTTGAACATACAACTACATAGGATAGTTTTGAGTAAATGATCGTTAACTGTGAATAAATTTATTTAGACCATTTAAAAAATTATAATACGACCAACATATTATCTAATAACTTGTTAGAAAAGGAAATTGAGATATGTTTGAGGGTTACAAGTCGTGTTTGTTGTATTCTTTTAAATGAACTTCTAAACAACATATTAATACAGTTATTTTATATAATCTGTTATAAAATATTTTTAATTTAAACTTATTTTAAATTTCAGATTACCTTTTCTTGTTCCGCAGAGTCCATTAGTAGAAAATGCAACAAAACCAATTCTAGTCCAAACCATAAATTAACCGAATCATAATATCTAATCGAAATTGTTTTACCCAAAAAAGTTTGTTATTGAATGGAAAAATCATGGTGCGGGGGCAACTTTAGATAAAAGATATTTTGACTTGGCCTAAAATAATAAAACGTTAGTTGCGTCTCGGGGCGCCTACACTGCACGCACCGTCGTCGTTGGAAGCATAAGAGAGATCAAAGCGACAAGACGAAGGAAGCGTTTAATGAAAAGGATTTGATTTTTCTTTTTGACTGGGCGAGGAAGGAGAACGAGTTCGGGGGCGGTGGTGTTACACCATTGTGTCGTTTCGTTCTTCCAAATAATTCCAATAACAAAAGCAATAATTTTCCTTCGTTTTCTCTTTCCCTCATTCTCTTCCTAATCCCAATCGATCGCTTCCTAGCTAGGGTTTCCACCAATGCCGCAGGATTCCTCCGAGCAAGACCTCGACGATCCTGACATCGAGTTCGTCGAGGTTGATCCTACCGGTCGCTATGGTCGGGTCGGTTTCACTTCTGTATCTTCGACTTTGTTAAAGTTTTCATTATTTTTCATGTCTCAAATTCTGCGCTTAATGTCGATTCGTCATGCATGGTGTTTAATTTTGCTCATTTTTTAATTTAATTTAATTCATTAATTATTGCTTAGTTTTGCAATCTATTGTGAAATGGTTCGCTTGATCTGATTTGATTTTCTGGATTCTGCAGTACAAGGAAGTTTTAGGAAAGGGGGCTTTCAAGAAAGTGTATCCTTTTTCGTTTCTGAATGTTTCAATGCTCAGTTGATAAATATAAACGTGTATAAGTAACATGGATCCGTTTGGTGGAAACTCTTCAGTGATTTTTTTTTTTATTTGTTATTTCTTAATGGTAAAATGGAAATGTAGATATCGAGCGTTTGATGAGTTGGAAGGAATTGAAGTGGCTTGGAATCAGGTTAAGGTGGCGGATCTATTGCGTAAGTCTGAAGATTTGGAACGTCTCTATTCAGAAGTTCATTTGCTCAAGACTTTGAAGCATAAGAATATAATTAAATTTTACAATTCATGGGTTGACACCAAAAATGAGAACATCAACTTCATCACTGAAATTTTTACCTCGGGAACATTGCGCCAGTGAGTCTCTGTTGCTTCGTGTATCTGTTTCGTTTGTGATTTTAGTTGTTCAATTTTGACTTTGTTAATTTAGATACCGGAAGAAACATAAGCATGTTGATTTGAGAGCTTTGAAGAAATGGTCTAGGCAGATTTTGGAGGGCCTTTTATATCTTCACAGTCACAATCCGCCGGTTATTCATCGAGACCTTAAGTGTGACAATATTTTTGTCAATGGGAATCAAGGGGAGGTGAAAATCGGTGATCTAGGATTGGCAGCTATCCTTCAACAGGCCAATTCAGCTCATAGTGTCATAGGTAACATTACCTGTGAAATTATTACATACATTCTTTTCTGATGTGGACTGTTGTGGGAATCTTCTTAATGAAAGCATCTGTACTTCTTATTATGAGCCTAGGTACCCCAGAGTTCATGGCCCCTGAACTTTATGAAGAGGAATACAATGAGCTTGTTGACATCTATGCTTTTGGCATGTGCTTGCTTGAGCTGGTAACCGTTGAGTACCCGTATGTTGAATGTGCCAATGCTGCTCAAATATACAAGAAAGTGACATCTGTAAGTTGAATGCTTTATTTTCAAAATTTTGGGTCTGTCTTTCTTATGATGTAACACTGGTATTACAATTATTCATTACATTTCCATCTCAATGGCACGGATATCATATTTAGTGTGCTATGAAAGCTCTGTAAATTTTCTGAGACTGTGATGCTTGCCACACCCTTTGGATATTTCAACAATATTGGACACTTAATGAACCTGAGTAGATGTTCATTGTTGTAGGAATTTCATAGAATTTGGATTTGAGGGGGGGGTTGGGGGGGTTGAAGGTATAGAATTGTTGAATTTTCAGAGCAAACTTCAAAAAAAAATAAAAATCCTTGAATATCTGAATTGGTGTTTTTTCTTCTCCAGTTGCTGCCCCTGAATTTTGATTGGCTTATAGGGAAAAATGGTTGACATATCTTCTTTAATAAGAATCACATTAGGTTTAAGCTTTTCTTATGCATGAAATTGCATAAGATAATATTGGCTGTTATTTTCGATGTAATTAGAGCATTGTTCTGAAATTTCCATTACAGATTATAACCTAACAGAATCAAATAATTGTGTAGAAGATATGTATGTTAAACATTTTCGATTTAAATTTTCACTAATAATTAGAAAATGACAAATTGTTTTCACCTTCTTTTCTTATGCTGTGCAAAAAAAAAGTGATTATAAGTAAAAACAGAAATAGAAACAAAAAGCAGTTTCTTGAACCAAGCACGTCTTAATGTCCTTGATCATCTTCATGACTATTGTTGTTGTTTTGTTTCCTGGTAGGGAATAAAGCCAGCATCATTGGCAAAAGTGACAAATCTTGACGTTAGAGCATTTATAGAAAAGTGTATCGCTCATGTATCTGAACGTTTGTCTGCAAAGGATCTCTTGATGGATCCCTTTCTTCAGTCAGATCATGATAGTGAAAGTGTAGGCCGATCTATAAGATCTCAAACCCTTCATTCAGGTAACTATACTTAGCATCTAAATTCCCCAATTAACAATCTTCTTTTGTTTAACATCTGAGATACCAAATGCAGGAAATAGTTATCATAATCAAGCAATTGGACAAAATGCTGAGGATAATTCTGCTGAGACATGTAGGGAATTCACAGTGGAAGGTCAGAGGAGAGATATTAATACAATATTTTTAAAACTGCGAATCGCAGATTCCACAGGTCTTGTATCTCAATTTTCGTTTTTTTTTTCTTGAGATAGTGTCTGTCTATTTGCTTTTTCATTGGTTCTGATGTTTGTTTCTGTGTAGGTCACATTCGCAATATCCACTTTCCTTTTGATATTGGAGCAGACACTGCAATCTCTGTTGCTAGTGAAATGGTTGAAGAGTTGGAACTCACTGATCAAGATGTTACAGCTATTGCTAAGATGATTGACTCAGAAATTCAATATCACATTCCTAGTTGGAATCCAAATGAAACTCCTGTTGACAGTTTTGGTCAAGATTCAGGCTGTACTTCTGAAACTAGGCCCGAGGCCCCTCCTGTACCAAATGATTCAATTACTTCTAGTGGCAATCTTGCATTGGAAGTATTACCTTCAGGTCGTAAGTACTGGTCAGACTCACCAAAGGGAGTTGGTGGAAACTCTCCATCTAGGCCTGGCCCTTCAAATTTGTCTTTTGAAGTGGATGCGAATGCTGAGGAAGGAAACTTGACAGAAAATGGTGCTATTTCAGCTGAGCTGGATCCTCATGATCAGATCTGTGCTGGTGATTGTAGTGATGAAAAGGAATGTGATGGGACTGTTGATTCCCCTTGCAGTGAGAAAAGTATTACGTCGGAATATTTAGGAGCAACTCATGAAAAATCTTCTCGGGAAGAAATATCTGGAAGTTTGAAAGATTCTGAAATCAAATGCATCAGTCAAATAGCATCAAAACTGGAGGGTTTGTTGGTTAAACAACGAGAGGAGTTAGATGAACTAAAGAGGAAGCACAAATTAGCTGTCTCGGATATTTTGAAGGAACTTCCCCCAGAAATGTGCCAGAAGGTCCTAAGTATATGCAACCTTCTGATGCCTGAAGGTGAAATGTAGGGCCAGGGCCCCTTATTCATCCTGGGCGCTTCCTCATATAGAAAGATCATCTTTAGGAGTGAAATTCTGAAGTTGAAATATCCTTGCATGTTTATGGAACTTGCATGCTGCTAATATTTTGGGTTCTTAGAGAGGGTGATTTTTTAATGGCACAACTGATCTTGGTATATGATGTCAAGAGGAAATGCGGTCATAACTAAAGGAATCTGACTATCTTTTCTGGAAGAGATTTCGTGGAGGGAAAGGCTTAACATCCTCTTTGGCTTGAAGCACGGGGTTGAAGTGAGAAATAATTATCTTTGATAGGTCATAAGAGTGGGGTCATATCGATTTCATTTCCCAAGAACATCTGTAAATAGTATGATAAAATTCATTAAACTACAGAAAATGTATACTTGTACATATGATCGCCGGCTGTCAGTTTAAATTATACAAGGGCTTCCCAACTAGTTTTTTTGGGTTTTGTGGTCACCTACTGGAAACTTGGAATTAGACCTCTTGGATTATTTTTATTATCTTGGCAAACTATTCTTATAATTTGGTATTACCGACATGTGTTCGGGCTATTATTTGTAAATACTCTGATAATTTTGGTAGTTCTCTGTAGGCTTTTTTGTATAAATAATTTTTTTTTTCAAATATGTCCTTTCTTTTTTAATCCTGAAATATATTATAGTTAATACCGAAGTTAACATGAGACGCGTTCGTCTAAAAACAAAATATAAGTTATTTAAGAGTTGTGTGACTTAATCTTAACCTTTTAAAGACATAATTTGTTACACAGAACTTTGAAGAATGTAAATTATATATCTATTTTATATAATTTTTTTAGATTTATTAAACTAAACTCATATGGAACTTAAGATATAAATCATTCAAGAATAGTGCAATAGATAAAAAAATACAAGCTTCTTTTTCACAAAAAATGATGAGGCGAAAAAGCGTAAAAATACCAAAAAAAATAGAATTTGGAATTTTGAGATAAAATTTTGTTCAAATACCCTTTCAAAATTTTTGGTTGAATAAATATTTATAAATTAAATGAAATAAACATATAATTTACATCAATCAGAATTATGTATAAAAGTTATGCTTTTTTAAAGTTTAAGACCGTGAAACACAAAATTATATTATTAGTCTAACCGTACTCGTTACAAACATAGTTGTGTTAGTGCATAAGTTGCACAAAGGTTATAGGACTTATGTGCAAATTATAAGACGCTTTCTCTTAAGTTGCACAATGGTTGTAGGCTGCAAGTCGCCCTAGCCTTATGCAACTTATGTATAAATTATAATTTGTTTTATTTTAGTAAAATTTATGTATTAAGTATGATTAGATCATATTAAAGACTAATTTTAATTATTTTAAAGAAGTCAATGACTAAATCTTAATAATTTTTTTAAGTAAAAAAATGCTACTTTTATTAAAAAAATTAAATGAATTTATTTTATCTCACTGAATATTTTAATTATTTTAAAAGAATTCATACAATATTTATACTTTAATATAATAAATACATTTTATTTTAACTAATGTATTTTTATTTACTCTTTCATTTATAACATTTTTTTTTACTCAAGATACAATTTGGAGGGGAGAAGGGGAAACCTTAAGATCAGTGCAGGAGATAGCTCTTCAAGGCTAATCTTAGCTAATAGATCAACTACAAGGGATGAGTAGACTAATACTAAAAATTAGAAGGAGAAGGAGAAGAAAACAAACTGCATAGACTAAAATTTTATATGTATTTATTCTGAATCATGTACTTGTATTTATAGTATATTAGACACATTTGAATTAAACACTATTTAACAGAATTAACAAAATTGAATTAATCTCTCAACATACCCCCTTTAATTCAAATATCTAAGATCTCAACCAAAATACTTGACAGGCTGCATGTGATGTAGCATGTACTCTGCCTCACAGCTAGATAAAGTCACCACTGTTTGCTTCTTGGTATTGCCTGGAAGGACGATTTAGAAGATCATAGGTAAATCAGTCGGAGAGAAAGGGATTTATTTTCTCAGAATTCTTAAACTAAATTATCGAGTTAGAGATCAGGCTGCAGGCACAAATATATACCCGCAACTGTGGGTAAGGACGAAGGGAATATCACTATGTATGGTCTTAAGAAGGAGTAGTCCTTGGTTGCTTTGGTTCTTGCTGCCACTTTCACAGGTGCTGCGGCAACGAGGGCGAGAAGGTTAGACTTTTTATAGAGATAAGCAGTTTGACAGTACTCTGCTGGATAAGGGAGGGGCTTATAATTTGTTCTTATCAGATTCAATGGTGCTGGGGTTCGTATCGATAGATCTACTTTTTGATAACTTTGGAATTTATCCTGTTATGGACATAGGAACTCTCCTTGTTAGTTTAGTTTCCTCTCTTTGGAAAATAACAATTCCCCTATGAAGACTCGCTTTTGCTACAGTTCGGGTAGTTTCTCTTAACCAAACCACTGCCTATGAGTCGTCGGTTCATTCTTCAACAGGCCGGCGGTCAGAGTCTCGGGCTGGGCCCCTCCCACTGCTTGCTGATTCACACGGGATTCCACATGCCCATGCTACTCGAGTCAGAACGTAAGCTAATGATGCTTTTGGCTACTAGACTCTCGCCATCTAGGGTGCAGCACTCGGCACTCCACTATCAGCTCAAATGCAGAAGACACTTTTTACCTCGGGTCCTTTGGAAAGGAGTAAGCAACTTAAGACCTGAAGAGGTATTCTCAATCTAAGGCTACGCACCCTTGCCCACTAATATGTAGGCTGAACAGCACCAGGCCACACAGGCTGAATCGGCAACATTTCGTCGGTAGTGACACACAGCACAACGGCATCAGCAGCATTCACAGCTGACCAGGAAATAGGTGTTCCATGGAGCTTAAATACATATCCCATAGTGCTGTTTCTGTCAACTTATACTCTGTCATCACACCAATCTGAATCAGAAAATTGAATTAAGCTATCAGACAACTATTAGGAAACAACACACCATAGTAGGGACTCTCCAAATATCTTATTGTTCTCTTTGCTGCTACTAGGTAAGATTGACTTAGGAGGTTGCAAATGTACTTCAGTGAGCCAATAATCTGTTTGTATAAGATCAAGAAGAGTTACTTCATCAAAAAATGATAGTAAAACAAATTTTTTATTGGAAATGATTAATTTTAAATTTTAAAATAAAATAAAATATTATTTTATCTTTAATATAATAAACAATTTAATAAAAATTATTATATTTATATATCATCAAAACTATTTTTTAATTTGTATGGTTACTTTAAAAGATAAATACAATGAGAATGAAAGTGATGCTATTAAGTATCCTTTTTATCAAATTTATTATCAAATATACGTATATCGTAAATAATAAAACTTAAAATGCAATATCTTAAAATTTAAATTAAGAATCAAGTGATCTAATAAAAAAAAATAGTATTATTAAATAAAAAATAATAATTTTTTTATCTATTTAATACAAAATTTTGTATTAAATATTGCTGTGCACAAAATATAAGTATGAATCATGAGTGAAAATTAATCTTGAATCCTTTGAATTTAAAATTAAAATATTGTTGATTGAAAATTCTTGATGAAATATTAATCACTCACTAAACTTCCATTAGCATAGTTTTTTAATTCAAAATTTAAATTTTTCTTTTTTAACTTTGTATTGCTAATCACTTATTTGTTTCATTTAGTTAAAAAAATATAACAAAACCTAAAAGATGCTATTATTTAACAAAAGAAAGAGGTAAAAACTTATCTATTTTTAATAAATACAAAAATTTATTTGTTAATATGAATTTTTAAAAATTATTTTAATATAATATATAACAAAAAATATTTTTTTAGACACAAATTTTAGTAAATAATAAATAATAAAATTTAGAAAATAAAAAAGATAGTTTTTAATTATATAAAAAAGTAAAAATAAATATTTTTCAATTAAACATTTTAATTATTAATTTTTTAAAATAAAATATAAAGATTATTTTTTTTAAATCTGTCACAAATAATTTTTTTTTATAAAAATATAAAAAAATTAAATAAAATAAATTTTTTAAAACTTTTTTTAACCTAACATCAATATGTTTCCTCTTTTCATGCAATATAAATTTTTGGACAATTTAATTATTTTGTCAAAATCTATTTAAGTTTTTACCATTGATGTTGTGGATGATGCAGAGGTATGACTAGACAAATTTATTTTTAAATTATCTTTTTTCTCTAAGTTGCATATTAGGAAGAATAGATAATTATTCAAACTTGCCAATGGTTTCTACTTATAAGTGTTTGCGTTTTGTACGATTACAATGTTTTCAATTGCATATGTTGGCTTGAGTCTTTTTTTTTATATAAAGTATTATTGGTTTGAAAGAGTATGCATGCCTAGTACCTAAATATGTAAGTGTAGAAAAACTAAAAAATAATGAAACAAGTAAATACTATTTTTAAATTGTCTCTTCCATTCTATTAAAAAAAATATTTTAAAGTGAAAGAAGTACTGACAAAAAAAAAGAATAGAGACTGTTGAATAAATAAAGACTTCGTTTTCCTTTGAGTTATTTAAAAATTATCCAATTTAAGTTAGTGGAGTATAAAATACAAATATGAATAAAAGTTTTATCCTTAATAAATGTTATTGGTCCTATAATTAACATTGTTCTCAAGAAACTAATCTAATGTTTTTACCTTTGTAAGTTTAAATAATACTTTTATGCTTACCCTTGTAAGTCATATCGAATGGAATATCCATTTTTCTACGCGTAACTTTTATAAAATAATAAATAATAAATTTTAAAAGATAATTGATAGTTTTTAATTATATAAAAAAGTAAAAATAAATAATTTTTTAAATTTTTTTTAAGTTGTTAAATCTGTCAAAATAAAATATAAAAAATTTTGGAATATTAAATCACTTTTCAAAATAAGATTTTTTTTCTTTATTTACTGGGAAAGTTAAATTTAAATGTTAATTTTTTAAAATAAAAACACAAAATATATAAAAATAATAATAATAAATAAATAAATATTTTGTAAGTGATTAACTCTTTTGTTTCAAAATAAAATATAAAATATTATTTTCAAGTTATTAAGTATTTATGAGTTTTCAAATAAAAAATAAAATGTAAAATTTTGTTTTACAAAATTGTTTTGTTTTTAAAATAAAATGTGATTTAAGAATGGAGGATTCTATGTCAAATATTGTTTTTATCAATGATAATAACAATTTATATTTAAGGCATATTTTTAAAAATAAATAAAATAAAAAGTAATAAATAAAATTTAAAAAATAGAAAATAGAAAATAAAAAAAAATTAATATTTTCATTTAAAATTATTTACACTACTTAATTTTGAGTTACATTCTTTTACAATGAGATACTATTTATATTTTTGTTTATCAATGTTATTCCAATAAAGTATCTTACTTATCTCCAAGTTGATTTCAGAAGTTCTACATTGTATATGCAGTTTTTACCTCTTTTTGGTTGTTTTGTCTGGCTCTTGATGTCAACTTTAAGACTACAATCTACCTATTATTATAACCACTTCTCTCTCAATCTTTTTTTCCGTCAAAGCTGCTGTACAAGTCACACTCCAGTACTGATCTTCAATTGGCAAAAAACAATATTTAAAATAATAATAATCAAGCCAAAAAATTATATATCCATTCATATAAAAGTTAAATATACAAATTTAAAAGATCGAAATAAAAAATTAGAGAGAAAAATTAAAATAAAACCAGAAGTTAAAGAATTAATTTAATCATTTTTTTTTTATGAAATGACGTTATAAGTTTTATTAAAATACTATTTTTTTTAATCCTAAGTCTAATATAGCTAGTTAATGAATATAATAAATTTTTAAAATAGTTAGTATATGTATTTGATATGTAAATACTAACTAGAAAGAAATTAGAAATATGGAAAGACTTTTGCATAAGTTCAAACTTTCAAAGAATGCGAACTGAGGGAACTTCGCAGTAATGACCAGAGAAGAAAAGGCAGAGAGAACTATAAATACGCACGGCTTTTCAAAATACGATGACAACTATGTCAAACATGTCTTCATGTATTTCAAAATCAAACATCCAATAGCATCGAATTTTTACAAGCTATCTTTAGCCTTTCAATTTTTCTTCAACGTTATCTAGTGGATATTCCCTATAATTGTCTTGTTTTCTTCTAAAAGATTTGTTTAAATATAACTAAAGCTGAACCTTTTTTTTTGTCACAAATTATTTTTTAATCTTAAAAATTCACTTAGTATATATCAAAACAAATGTAATAGTCTTTTTCGTTTAAATTATGTAAATAACTAAAAACTACATCTAAATATTATCATAAACACGGTTTTGATGTACTATACTAAACACATGTATATGGTTTACTTTTAATTATCTGTTAGTGTGAAATCTTTTTAGAATACAATTTAAGTACTTAATTATATCAGTAAATTATTATATCAAATCTGACTATAATATTATTACCAAAAAAATTTAGCTTTTTTTATTTACAAGTCAATTCATTGTTAAATAAATGTGTAATAAAAATTGTAAACTATATGCTCATGGCACCCGGGCCATTTATTTAATGCTACCATTACATAAACTATAGAAAGAAAGTGATTGAATTTTTAAATAAAAAAAGAAAAAGTGATTTGATTTTAAAAATTCTAACGTATTGATCCAAAAAATTACAATCAAACAACTTGATTCTACATGTGTTCTGGCTTACATTAAATTTATCAAATATATATGGAACACGATCTTTTTATATTAATGTAAGTCTAAAATTTTTTACACTTACTTTAGATTTTTTATTTAACTTAAATTTAATGAGTTATAATTTATTATTTTATTCATCATTAAATTTAAATTAAATAAAAAATTATAAAAATTTTTAGACCCACACTAACGAAAAAATCCTTTAATAAGAATATGTTATATTCGCCATGTATACACCGTTCAGGTTTAAAAAAAATTCAATCATTAGAGGATTTCTTTAGAAAAAAAAAACCTACAAGTATGAACTTTTATTTTAAAAAAAGTACTTTTTGTTGAATTAAAAATATTTACAATATAATAAGACTAATTCTTTCAACAATTTTTTATTTACAAAATTTAAAGACGAGACTTTGTTTAAGGAACATCAAATATGTACTGCATAATTCAACCTCCGTTGATTAAAAAAGAAAACTCAAGTCAATATTGTTTGGTTTCAATAAATATTTTGCTACCCTTAGACTTTTATATGTAAATATAGGTAACTATGCTTTCATTGATAGCTTGTTAAAAAAAAATTGAAATTTGCGTCTAGAAGATGCAAGACTTTACCAAATGCAAAGTCATTTTATAACGGGTCTTCAGTATTCTTTTTTAAAGATAAACACAAGGATAAACAACAATTAAAGTTAGCCTATTACAATCGCAAGAATATAAATATAGAAAAGATTTTATTTTATGATTCAAAGAAAAGACTTTTATTTTAGTGAATGGTAAAAACGATTACCACATCCGAATGCAAGAAAAAGCTACATAGGCCCCCACACGCAGCCTTTTATTATAGGGGCACATACTCTCAATTGCGTAAACCAAACTCTTAAATGGATGATGATAACGCTATAGCCTTTAACTTTTATTTACAAAAGGATTCATATCTATCTATCTAACCTCATTGTAGATAAAAAAATTGAACTAACTCTACCAATACAGCATTGGCATCAATGGCATGATTAACTAATTTTAACAAAAATGACTTGTATGTGTACCCATGGAGCAGAGGATGATTGTGATTATGATTATGATTATGAATAACATACAATATATACACACACATGATGATGACACAACAGAATGATGGGTTTACAATAAAGTTGAGGAGAGGACACTAAACAAAATGAAAAGAATTTGGGGCATTGGTAAGCAACATCATGGTCTTGAATTCCTGAAAATCAAGGCGACCATCCAAATTGGTGTCATAGAAGCGAATCATGCTTCTACAATCCTTGTCACTTGTTTCGTCCCACAAGCCAAGCGTCTTCAACACACACCCTAATTCTTGGCTTGTGATGAATCCATCACCATCCAAATCAAACACCATGAAGGTCTTCACAAGGTCACTCTCCAACTCCTCTACATCATCATCATCATCATCTGCATCACCACCTTTGCTCTCCCCATTGTTCTGTTTTGATATAGAATTATTGTACAAAAACAAGAACTCACTGAAATCAAGGCTCTTCTTTTCCACAAGAGATTCCAACTCTTCTAAGCTATAGTGGGAAGTTCCTATCTTTTGTAGAAGCCGGTTCAGCTCCTCAAGGCTCACAAACCCATCTCCATTTATGTCTAACTTCTCAAAAATTCGCTTCAAGTCATTGGGGGTTAGGAGACACATATTTGCAAAGAACATAAAAAAGGGTATATGAAATTATGAAAAATTGAATATCATATACAGAACTGCTTATTGCAGTTCTCTGCTCTTCTTTAGGAGCTTATGGTTGTTGGTCATGAAACCTTGCAACATCTATATGCCTTGTATATATAATATGTGCAAGATATTGAGAGATAGAGAAGTAAACATGCCACGAATTTACTAATGATAAAAAGGAGGAATTCATATGTTATATCTCTAATATATTAATATATTTTGGCAACATGCGTGGATCTTATGACTTTTTGTTGTTGTCCTTTGTGTACGGAATCAAAACACAAGCTGATACGAAATTGTTCCTCGTCCACTAAGCCTGCATTGGCAATTTGCACGAAGTTTCCCTGTCTTTTCTTTGAAAGCAACTTTATATTTTCTACCCATTAATATAAGCCATTAATCGGGTGAAAATATTGAATTATTATGAGTAATAAATATTGATTATTAAATCTTATTTAAAAAATTATTTTTTTTAAAATAATCATATAAAATATTAATTAACTTTGATAAAGGACTATTAATATATAATTGTATGTCCAAGTTTATAATTTTTATATTTTAAAACAAAATTATTTTTTTCTCTTTCTTTTTCTTTCTCTCTTTTCTTTTTTTGTCAAGTCTTTTTCTCTCTGTATGTATATGTGACCTAGCCGAACCTTATATATGTGACCTAGCCGAACCTTAATGACCCCAAGTCCACTTACATCAAGATTGAAGGTATAGAAGGTGTTTAATGGAGTTGAATTGAGATAGAGTTGACAAGATTTTTTAATCAACTTGATCTAAATCGACTAGGTCTAACGTGGCTTTGATTGAGTTGATGTATATTTATAATTTAATTATTTTTTAAAGAAAATTTATAATATATGAAATAAAATTTATACTATACATACATATATATATATATATATATATATAAATTAATAAAAAAAAATATAAATAAAAAAGAGAGAGAAAAGTTTCCTTAAATCCACAAGTTTTTATATGATAGAATTTAATTAAATATCTAAAGCAACATGAACTTTTTAGTTTATATCATGTTGTGTTGATTGGATTTGCAGTTGGGTTGGATTCATGATTATCCCTAATTTTGGTCCAAGAAACAAGTGATGGTGGAAAGTAAGACACTTTGGTATTCAAGTTATTATTTGTATGTATTTGAATAGAGTAACAACATATGAAATGAGAGTTTAGCTACTAGTGGTATAAGGGATGCTTATTTATAGTGTTTAAATGCAAATAACTTCCGACTTGACATTCCAGTTTAAAAACTTAATATTTTTAAAGTGTTGGTAAGAAAAATGTGAACCATCGAGTTCAAATGGTTTGCTGTGTCTTAACTGACTCATCAATCCAATAAAAGATTTGAACTAAAAACATATTAGGTCATGATTTGTTAAATTGAACATAATGATATAATCCTAAAAAAAATGTTTATCGATTAATTATTGTGATAAAGAATTTTGGGGCTTACTGATCTAATATAACCTGGAAGTAATTTTCAATAAGTTATACATAAGTTGATCTTTAATACATGATTTGTTGTCCCTTCTTCAAGAAAGTGGTATACCTTCAGTTTCAAATTTTAATAATAAAAAAATTACAGTTAATCACAAAGTTAATAATTAAAGTTATAATGAAATACAAATACATTTATAATAATTGATATAAATTTTAAATCAAATGACAGTAACTTCTTATTTTACCTACTAAACTAAATTTGAATTTTATTTATTAAATATTCACTTTAATCTTTGAGATAATAAATTTTAGATAATTTAGTTCTTAAAATTTTTAAAATATCATGTTAGTAATGTCCTTAAAATTTTTAAAATGTTATATTAATTAGTTCTTGACTTTTATTTCAATCCATCATTTTAGTTTTTTGAGCCACAAATTGTAAACACACAATAACAAAATGCTAACATGCTCAATTAAGTAATGTGTGTACTATATATTTTTATTTTATTTTAATTCTTGAAATTTTCATGTATAAAATATTTTAATCTTTGTTTCTTAAAACATTTCATCTATCTATTCTTATTTTTCATTCTTTAACATTATTTGTAACGTTCAAAATTTTAACTGTCTATTTTATATTATTAATTAATTTTTTTAATTAATTTACATGAATAAAGTTAATAAGAGACTGATTGAATATTTATTAGAATTTAAATCTATGTTGATTAAGTAGATTAGAATTAAAAATTTATATTAGAGCTTAAGTAATTACCAATGAAAAATTGGGTAAATAAAAGATCTTTAGTTAGAAGAGAAGCTGATATAATTTCAGTAATTTAAATTACTAGAATAAAATAATATTATTTGCCCTAAATCTAAGAGTGGGGAAGCTATCCACCACACATTGATCTAATAGCTCATAATCAATCTTATGACTCATTTGAAACCACAAAATTTATGAACCAATTAAAACTAGCCAAGTAACTTCATTCATCATGGCCACTTGGATATTTCGCTCTCTCTTATCTATTTATAAATTTGCCACTTCTCTCCCTCATTTTCTTCTCCATTTTTCTCCTTTTTTTACCTCCATAAACTTTTCTCTCAAGCTTACCCACACTTACAAATTAGAAACATCTTTAGAATCAATTTGGTGCTCAAATGAGGTAGGGTTCTATCTTTGTTGTTATGCTTATATGAATATATGTGGTTGTCTAGCTAATGTTTTAAATCTCTTAATCCATGATTTATGTGGTATTTTTATGATGTATAACTGGATTAATGGTGGGTGAGTTTGAAGGTAGACCAAGTATAAAAACAAAGAAAAGAAAGAAAACAACAAGTTTGAAAACATAATTCTCTAGAGTTTCCGTACAAATATACTATGTCGACTAATTATTTAACTGTTTAAATATTATGAAAATATTTTAAACTTAAACTAGACATACAGAGCTTTCTATAAATATAAATTATTAAGAAATTAGATTAATATAGAATTAGTTATGAATTTTTAAAGTTTGCCTTAAGTCTCAAATTTTGATTTTGGATAGGTAAGCTTGCGTAAGACATAACTCATCTCATATAACTTGGATTGATGTGAAACAAAATTTGTTAAAAAGCTAAGATCTATTAGTTTATATCATAAAAATTTCAGAGTCCAATTCAATTTCAATTTGAGCAGTTCCCATAATTTTTCCAAAGTTATTCCTATTGTTGTTGAATCAGAAATAGAGCAACCTATAACAATCAACTTTAGAACCTTATAACTTGAGTTCTATTTAACCAAATGAAATGAAGCTTTTTGGATATTAAAATTTCATATCTTAACTTTAAAATGACATGAATTTAGTAGTCGTACACTTGGAATTCTAATTTTGGTGGATTTTAACATTTTTGAGTGCTGTTTTGGCTAATCACAGGACAGGTCATAGTAGAAAGCAAAAATCTTGAGCTGTAGTTGTCAAAACTAAATGGGACCAATCAAGTTAAAAAATAGACAAATAGGGCTTCAACATATAAAAAATCCATGCCTATTGAAGTCATATAGCAATAAATGTAGTAAAAATAAAATAAGGCAAAATTTATGCCTTTAAGGAAAGAATTATGAATTTAAAGGTTTTATTTATTTATATATTTATTTGCTATGATATGTGAATATTTATTTGTTAGCTGACACTATTTATTGGAAAGCAAATATGATCTGTAATGCTGCACAAATTTTGTAAGAGTTACGAATAAATTGTAAAATTTTAAAAGAGATATGTGAGGTATAATATAAAAGTTATGAAAGTTTAAGATGATTGGAAGTTATAAGAAAGTCCTATATCACTTGGGCCAGTCACTGATAAAAAGTTAAGGGGAATAAGTCGGTGGGAGCATTTGGGAAAGTAAACCTGACAAATCCTGTATAAGAACGAGCTCGATCCTAATAAGCAGACTATTATCCAGAAGTCTTATGACTAAGAACTCTCAAGGAACCAAAGATAGGAACTTATATGAGAATTAAGCACATTATTATGTCATTGAAAGTATTTTTTAATTAATATTAGTTCATTTCTATGTTACTTTCAATTTCAACTTTAAGTATTATTATATCACATGTATGATTCATGTTGAGTCTTTTGACTATTTATTTAATTACTTATATATGTGTATCATAATCATTATGATTTTATATATTACAAATGTTAGACATAAAGTTTACTTTGCTTCGGGCCATGTTTTCAATAATCATAATTGAAAGATTTCTTTATTGGTTTAACAACCGTTTATTTAAATAAAAATCAAAGCAATTGAAAATGAAAGCGATGTCACATAGAAGTACACAGCCCTATTGAGAATTTTTAAAAAAAATTCACCCACTTAGTTTCCGTTTCATTCTTAGATCTGCATGATAGATGTAACAGCATTGATCTACATTGAGTTCCCTGATATGCAACTAACCTTAGTTCTAAATTGTCCTATGATGACTCGTCAGGACTGCACCTTGATAGCATGGACCACTAATCTTTTTGTATGTAGTGGTCTTTATATGTATCTATATGTAAATAACAAAATGTAAATAACAAGGTGTCTTATATATATATATATATATATATATATATATATATATAATTATCTTTCTATAAAATGTATGAGTTAAATTAATTATTATGTTTATCCAGATTATTTCATATTTGATTTTTTATTTTTTTTTATAATTTCTCGCTCTTTTATACATTCGATAATTTACTACTAAATCAATATAAAATGACTGAGTGAAATAAACAATACAGTAAGGTGTTATACTACCATCACTTAAAATTACCATTGTCGACCACCATTAGCGTTTGCATTCTCCATTAACACTTTTTTAAGCTTCTCCACAAGAGAATATAGTTACTAATTAGGATTTTAGGCATGCTAGGGTTGAAAACTCTATTAAATAAATAAATAACCCTAAATTAAGTAATCACCTCTAATGGGTCCAGATGCAAGCCCAAGTGAAAAAGAGGAGGTGAAGATGAGAGTGAAGGAGAAAAAGTTGACAAAAATAGTTAATGACGAAGGCTTGGAGTTCTAAAGTCTTTAAGTGCCGAAGTGTATATAGCACAAGCTCCACGAGAAGCACTCACATGGCTACTGAACAATCTCACCATCACTTTATCACTAGTACTTCACCATTTCCAACTTCTTCGCCTCTACTCTTACCAACGTTTTTGCCATCTAGTTACTGTATGTAATTTAAAAGACTAAAATGATACACACAAATACAAGTTAAAGACTTACGTAATATTTAAAAGATTTCATTAAATAAAATATTTAATAGAATTTAATCAAGTTTTATTATATTAGGTCGAAACTACGTCTCCAGACACGCTAATATGGGCAAAATGGTTAGCTGTTCGCGAAAGCACTTTATGCGTCACATTTCAAAACAATTATGTGTTTTAGAGCCTAAAATACAACTCATACACAATTATAAAATCTGTATTAAATGTCCTAAGTATTCATTGCACCTGGGATTCGACAAATACAAATGAACATTAGGTATTAATAAAAAAAAAAGGAAACAAAGATTCAGATCCAGTATATAAGATGGGTAAAGCAATTAAAAAATGACCTTTACATTCGTCCAACTTATTTCCACACTACTAAATGCAAGTCTTACCTTCGTTCATATGCACACACAATGAATCCGCTAAAAATTGTACCATACCAATACAAATGGGCTCAGGTTCTATACACCTTGAACACTAGGGATGCAAAAATAATATTCCTAGTCGAAATGGGGGCAAAACTTATGAACAAAATAATACATAACCACTTATACCCATCAAACACCTAAGAGGAACTGGAGGTGGAGTGCGAGAAACTCTGCAAAACTTCTTACGGCTTATAACATGAAAGTATAAAGATACGTTACAAAAGTGACAAAGAATAATGAATTTAGAAGCTAAAACTTCTCTTCCAACAGATGCATGTTCAAGCCTTCAAGTGAAATTTGCCAGGCTCAGAGTATTTCGTTTCCAGCTGCTCAACTTTGTTAAATTTGAAGCCCCTGATTCTCGATACCTCAGGTTCTGAGGCATCTTTGTGGTCAACAGTTTCAATGCTCCAACCCTTATTTTGAACTGAACCACTAGCATTTACCTATTTTTTTAACAAAAATTTCCCCATCAGTAAAAATATTCAATAAAACACAAACATGCAAAATTATAGCAAATAGGATGAGTTCTCGATTTTTATTTTTTATTTTTAAGAAATAGAGATGGAGTACAGTAATAGAAATAAGAATTAAAAAACTATACCATCTGCAATTATCAAGTGTGTGAAATTGCAAATTTTAGCGTTCAGGATAGTCAAACAAAGAAAATTAATAATATTTAAATTGGGAAAACTTGGCTATTTAGTTAAGTATTTATTAGGAAGAGGTAGGTTCCACTATTTTTTGGATTGCAATTTAATTGGAGTTCTCAATCTATATTCATATGGTGTTGAAAAATTGAAAGTAAATCTCCCCTAATCATCCTGAGTAATGTTACTAGTAGAACACAGATACTACATCTCAGCGTATCAACCATTACTAAATATGTTTTTGACCATTCAACAAAAGTTATCATCCAAACTGGGTACCGGCACCTAAGAGCAGAAACTATTGCTAAGTTTGTTAACAGAATAGTAGATAATACTGAGGTGCATGGAAGGGAGTAGGCAATGAGGTGTACAATGTCTTTACATCAAATGGTAATTACTCCTCCTAAGCAATATATGCAACTCAGAAAACAAAAGATAATTTAGCAATAAATTTGTCTAGCCATACCTCTGCATCATCCACAGCATCAATGATAAGAGCCCCATCTAAGGACAGATTTTCAATAAAAATTTTTTGACCCTTAATGGCCAGAATAGACCTCTGGGAAATGGAGCAATTTCCACTGACTTTGCCCTTGATCAGAGAAAAAGTGAGACCCCATTTGGGTTTCCATGTGACACGGGGCCAAACTTCAACTTCTTGCCCATTGAAGACCTGCAATACTGGATCTGCAACCTGCACACCAGCCTGGACGGAAAAAAAAATGCAGAGAGAACTGATCACAATCTTAACGGTAGATTGTAGTTTTAAAATTGGCATCAAAGGAGCCAGACAAAAGAACAAAAAGAGATAACAGAAAGGACTAGATATACAATGTAGGACTGCTGAAATCAACCTGGAGACAAGGAAGATACTTGGAGTTGGAATAACATTGATAAGCAAAAATATTAGTATCTCATTTTAAATATAGAAGGCTCTTTTATAGGCATATTAGAGCTCCATTGGCCAATGAACAATCTTCTAGAACTTTCCTAAGTTGTGTAGTATGCTAAAAAGAATTTAATCACAAGTATTTAAACATTACCTAACATAACAAGATAATATTTTCAAAATAATTCCTACAGAAATTACTAATAACAAAGTAAACAACCATTCGTCTGCCATTCAAGATTTACAAGCATGAGCGTGAAAGCATTACTTAGACTTACAAGGGTAAAAGCATTACATTACCTTTTTGAGAATAATGCTATTTGCACGATAGATGGCCATTTCTCCAGAGGTTGCACTATGGTATGGATTTCCTTTTGGCACCTTCAGCAATATTAACGAAAAGCATGAGAAATGATTCCTCTCTTGAAAAACTAGCTAATTAAGATACTGTCATTCAAAACCTCTACCATCAAAATAGCATTTCAAATTCAAATTTCCTAATTTTACACAAACTTTTGGTTAGACCTTTCCAGTTAACTTCAACTGAGCACTGCATACACTTCAATAAGAAATCAAGGACTCAAAACTAAAACTTCCTCTATTTCCTTTTACCAAATTTGTTTCTCCATGTCCAAATTATTGCATTAGAATTCATGTTGTACCTTAGCAGCATCCTCAGCATTATTTTTCACAGGTGCATAAGCAAGCCACGTTTCCATCACCTACACAATTACATAGAACCAGTGAGGTATCACCAACTATGAAGCATAACACCCAAACACCCATCAAGTGATATCAACATGGATTGAGTAATAAAAAAAAAATTATCTCCAAGGATGGGTACAGGTCATGCTTGATAAGCATTGATATTCCAAGATTTATGTACTGTTCTCAAATAGATAATTTACCGTGAACCCAACCCTAGCAGATGGGGGCAATGTTTTTGGATAGTCTTGCATCATACATTCAAGTCGAGTTGAGGACTTGAATGCTGTTTTGCTGGCATCTTTATATCTGCAGTGAAGAAATATAGCATTGATGATATAACAAAGAAAAGATGGTAAAACAAAGCCTAATGCAATCAAAGAAAATTGAAGCATGAGCAAAGTGTTAGAATCACAGAAATAATATGGTATGAAGAGCATAAGAAAGAATTACTTTGGGTTAACAAACTCCTGTATGGCACCTCCTGTTTTTGAGAGCTCTTCAATGTATGGACCAAGTTCTAAAATCAACTGTTAGAATAAGATAATGTCAATATGCATCCATGGCATAATCATGATGCAGTTCAACTAAACAAGGACACGAGTTTATTAATAATAATAATAAATCATCCACATTGGAAAGGTCTTTGATGAGAGAAGGAGAAGGAGATGTTTAAGTGTGAAAGAGGATTACTTGGTTTATATTTCCTGGAAAAGGGGAGTAGCCAGTCTCACAATTTTCATCACCATCAGGGTATCCACTTGCTCTCAGAAGGGGGTCTAGCTGATTGTATTCCACATTTATCACCATAGACCTCCCTGATTATGCATTCAAATTAATCATCAAATGCTAAACGTATGAATTCAGGAAAATCCATAAAAAGTGGCATTGACATAATGGAGTCAAGATAAATATATTTGAATAAAACTATCAAGCAGGAAGAGTACAAATAATAAGGCTTTAAAAGTCTGATTAAATGGTAAAAACACATGACAACTTATTACTAACAGTGCAGACAAATGTTCTGGATTAAAACTGTAGACTAATTAGCTTATCATCTTTGTATAACAGATGGTTTAACACAAGATTTCATAACAATGCACAATATTTACTAGCTTTTACCATTCATAAAAAAATACAAACCATCTTGCCTCCTATAAAGCGCTTTTGTCCACCATTTTCCCATTAATTATGATATAAAATAACATTCGTAAAAATTTACAGTTTCAAATTAATTTACAAGTAAGAGAGGAGTTATATTCCACTGTGATATATGTAAGTCCAGAATCAGCACTATTTTCTGTCTGAGGGATAGAACAATTAGCTTACCATCAGAGTGGGTGAGTCTGGTAATTCCACCAATAGCTTCTTTTGCTTTTCGAGGTACTGCAAGAGAGTTAACATGGTACTGGTTGGTAGCACTGACACCCAGTGCTGATGGAATTGCCTGTATTCACAAATTACTAGGGCAATGAAACTTAAAATATACCGATGTGCAAAGCAGAAAAGAGTAGCTGAAAGTATGAAATGTCAAAACAACTAACCTTAAAGAGAAGTCCATTTGTATCTTGAAAAAAGAGAACCCATTTCAACCCAGCATCATGCCTAACAAATGTAAATCATTATATAAATTTATGACCAAAGCATATAACTCAGAAAAAGAACTCATCAATTCACAGAATTGACAACCAAAATTTATATAGTTTTACATAATAGACTTTTGGTGTGCCCAATTGCATTCAGAATATTCTTTAAATTACTAAGAAACATGTAGTGAAGAGATCTATCAAATGTCCACATACAACTCAGCAAAATCAAATTGAAAGACACATAAACTGATCTTGAAAGAAAAGTCGACTGTTTGAGCCATACCACACTTTCAGAATGCCACTGGAATAAAGAAGGGAATGCACATCACCATGTCCATGAGGTTTTGTCTACCCAAAGAGAATAGTTTAGAGATTGCACTTTGTTTGAAAATATAATATTTAAGGATAATAAAACGTGCTTCATTCATTGCTCTTTTCTAAATAAACATCCCAGTCACACAATCATACTTTTACCCTGCCCAGTAATACCTGAATTTTATATCTGTTTTGCGGATCCAATGCAAGCCTGGCATCATTATCTTCTAAACATGCAACTTTTTCCTGAATTACATATAGAATTAATAAAAATAATTAAATTAAAACCTAATTGAATTTTCCATGAGACAACAAAAGGCATACCTGCTTTAAAAGTGTTACTTGTTTGGGTTGCATACCGAAGTAAGAATTTGATTCTAATAGCTCTAAGGTACGCCCATGAGTGTCATCAGATGTCATAATAACAAAAGGAATCTGAGTCTGGGATTCACCTAAAAGTTTAAAGCACAACCATTACTTTAAAGGACTTTGAAATATGATAGTTAACATTAATAGCTACAAGAGTTGGGTACTGTTTGGAAAAGAGGCAGAAGAAAAATAGAATCTGAGATTAATTCCTCTCTCTCGGGAGGAAGGTGTAAAGGGCCAAAATGTTGCAAAATATTTTCTTATGGAATCTCAAATTATCGTGTATTCAAGGAAACCAGATTATGAGATGCATGTGAAAGAAAAGTCCTTGATTTTCATAAGTAGAGAATCACAATATATTATTCCAGAAGGGAAAACCTTTTTTCCAGAAGATATCAAACACTAGAAAAGTATATAAATGATAAATCAAGTTATTGTCTGTATTGAGTAAATATTTATATAAACAGGTTTGTCAATGTTTCCTTTTTACCACACAAGTAACCAAATCAGGAGAATAAATATGACTTTTATTCTATATAACAAAAGCAATTCATACTAACCTTGTGTGCTGGCTTTTTGAAGAGCAAGTATAGATTCAACGTAATGCTGTAAGAAACATGTTCCAGTAGTGGTTTCCGCAGGAAGAGCAACCTGCAAGACCCAGAAGCTATGGTTAAGAATCAGGAACTAATCCCTTCACACACTGGAATTGTCCACACGCACAAACACAACACACCCTTTACAAGGTATCAGAAACAGGGCCAAAAATACAAAAAGGCAACAAGCATCCATTAGTAAGAAGTTTCCATCACCATAGAGGCACAAGTAAATAAAATAATGCTTTTTTCCCCTATTAGAGAAAGATGAGAATCACAAGAAATGAATAAATAATCCTGTGCTGATATGAAAAGGAGTCATAATGAGCCAACAACTCCCTAGGCTGTGAAGAGTGAGATTGAAGATCATGTGCTGGAAAGGACTTAGCCCAAATGTTACTATGAGGTTCCATAGGCACAGACTAAGGGTATTAAGATTAAGCGGGATGTTGCTGTGGGTCTGGTAGTGGTGTGAATTCATGGGAATTGTCATTATTCAGTTATTTGGTTTTGCTGCTTTGGTCTGTGCATGTTTAGATTCACTTTTACTTTAACACTACTAATTGTAGCTTCAGCCTTGGATCCACAATTATTTCCAAACACACTTCTTTTTTGCTGAGTTATACTTCTGTTAGATTGTTATGATTTATGATGCCATTCAAAACTATATAGGACAAGTGATGTAAAAAGCAATACTCATTGGTGAAATAAATCCTTTTTTCTAAGTTTTTCGGTTAAGAGGACATCTTTCCTCGAAGAAAAGTAATTTTTCAGTTCCTTCCTCATCTGCCCTCTACACGTATGATACAAGATTTCCCCATTAACACAATAGCAGAGAAATAAACAAGATATACCTTAATCCCACTGTATCCTAAACGCTCGCCAAGACCACCAGCAACAAGAACAAATGCTGCTTTCCGAGCTTCACGAACACCCGCCTCCTCATATTTGATGAAATTCTCATCACCAAACGTCAAAGTCTCACCCGTTGGAACCTGCAAAATAATTACCACACAGTCTTAAGCATTATTCCATGCTTAAACCGAGAATTCAAATTCAATTGCAGTTGCATACACTTTAGACTCGCAATGTCGAAAATAAAAGCATACAAAAACCCCGTTTACTTGACTTACGGAAGGTGTGAAGCCATCGAAAGGATTTTTCCCAGCTTTAGAATCAGCCAAGAGTCGTTTAGCGTTTTTGATGTAGGCTCCCAAACCACCAGGGTAGCTCGAATCGAGTCGAATCAGCTAATAAAAACGCAGCGTCGTTTGGAAAGAGAAGAAAGGAACAGATCTATGTGATTGAAATTGAACAATGAAACCGAACCTGGTCGAAGAATGCTTTCTTCCGGTCGTCGTCGACACCAGGAGCCGGCCAATCGTGAAACAAATGTTCCTGGCCGTTATCCAACAGCATCTTCACCAACTCTTGCTGAGTAACCGAATCAGAATCAGAATCATAATCATAATCGCGTTCGTTGAAACATGAAAACGTAGAGAGAAAAAGTGAGAGAAGGAACCTGTTGAGGAGAGAGAAGGTTGAAGTTGGCGCCGAGAGGGGAAGCCATGGAATTAGAATCGCAGAAGTGAGTGCAGAAGGAACAAACAGCAAAATAAATGCAAATTCTAGTACGTTGTTTTTCAATTATTAGTACTATTAGTATTGGGATTCCTAAGTAACTGGTAAACCGAAGGTGCCGGTGATTATGTGGACCTTAATTCTGATCCAACAACGTCAACTTCAGTTCTGACCGGAAGGCACGGGTCACGGTCAGTTAGTTAGTGGGGTCCACTCTCTACGTCACACTTTTCATTCCATTGTCACACGCCTTTGCAGGTAAGTAAGAAGTGTGAGTTTTTTTGGTACAAACTTACTTAGTTTCCTTTGACGTTTAAGGAAACGATAATGACAATCGTATAAGGAGGTCAAAAGATAACGTCGTCTAATCTTACATTAATATATGATTTTTAAACTTATTTCTTGATTTAATTAATATGATATGATAATGGAAAACATAGCACTTCATTTCAAATTTTAATGTTAAAAATTAATCAAGACTTTTTTTGTCTTCAAAACATAATTACTAGTCTATACACACACAATTGTTTTAAAAGAATTTAGAGTTTGTCCACATAATTAAATTAGTTCAAAATTTGAATTTAAAATAAAAGTTTGAAAAGGAAAAGATAAAAGATTGGAAGTCTATCATATCTTATTTTATTTTATTATATCTCTTTAAAGATATACCTTATTTTATCCCATTATCTTTCATACTTCATTATTTATCTCTTATTTATATCTTATACAGTACATGTTTCTCGTTATCGCATCTCTATTTTTTCTTGTTCTGATAGAAGGCTTAGAACTCAAATTTTCAAATACACGTAGGATGGATCAATTACTCCTCAATGTTATTTTTAGTCAACTGTGTTTATTTCATTATTTTTGTCTTATTATTAAGACTCAATAAACTTTAATAACCTAATTAATTAAATAAAAAGATCAAACTAATACTGAAAATCACGTTTAACCCGCAACGTGAGTTTGAATATGCGACCATGAAACAAGCCAAACGTAGGCTTGCTGTGCGTGAAGGTGGTGGGTTGTTGTAACTTCAAATTAAAGCATATGGTTGCAATTTCTAAACCCGTGACGGTTAATAATTGTTTGTTTGTTTGTTTTGAAGATATGTTTCTCGCTAACCCAACATGAAACCAGGATTTAGAGATTTTGATATGTTGATTACTATTTTGATTTTTTTTTATAAAAATAAAAGATTAAATTATTAGATTAAAAAAAGTGATTAAATCAGTTATATTTTTTATAAATATAAATTTTATTTTAAGAATATTTATTATATTAAACCGTGTAGTTAATAATTTATATATTTAATAATACTAATAAAAAAATATAAAATATTTTAACAATTAATACATCTTGAATCTACATCTATTTTTTATAATAAGGAAAAAAATACTCTATTTTATTTTTTATAAAAAGACTGGAAATAGTACTATTTTAAAAATAATTTTTTATTCTTAAACATAAATTTTAATATAAATTTATATTAAAATTTATTTGTAAAAATAAAAAAAATTTCAAAATAATAATCAAACATATTATTTATATTAACATTTGTAACATAAGATGGGTGAAAGTAATTTTTTTTGTCTAAATTGTTAATTTTATTTCTTATATTTGCTTTTAAATAATTTTTATTAAATATATTTGTTAAATTAAATATATAAAAATATAATAAATAAATTTTTAAAAAATATTTTTAAATACTTAAAAGTATATCTACAAACTAATGTTAATAAGAATTTATTTTTAAACAAAATTTAAGTAGATATTTTAAATGTTTTTGTTATTTATTTTAATTTAAATCCCAGTATTTTTGTCATTAAGTTAAGTTAACATTAAATATTCACCTTTTATTTAAGTGAAACTTTATTTTATTAAAAAAATAACACAAAATTTCTAAGAAATTATACTTTTAATTTTTTATTTTATTACTGTTAGTTGTGCCTTGAGAAACTCCATTTCCACCATCTTCTATAAAGGCACTTATATAATGAAAATAATCTTTTTTTTTTCCAATGAAATAATTCTAATGTGAAGCTTATAAAATTTTAAAAGATTTATTTACACTTATCTTTAACGATTATTTATTTCACCATTAAAATAAAGGCAACTTTTTATTCTTATTTTTAATTATTATTCTCAAATAAAAATCAATTTTTTCAATTTTTAATTTTTAAAATCACTTCTTTCCTCGTTAGTTCTAAAATTTCTTACTACATACATGTTTACACACAGATTTATTTATTTTGACAAAACACCACTTTGGATTTCAATAATTCTGAGTTAAAGTGAGGTGGATCTGCTAAAAGGATCAAAGACTTTCCAGTGCCTTTTTCTCCATAATGCATACACCTAATACCTTCTTAATCGTCATCTTTTCTGAAATGGAAGGGTGCTATTAGACTCAAAAAGTCTTTAAAAAAGGAAGAAAGTCAATATTTTAAGCCTTCAACAATAATTTTCTTGGAATTGACAATGCTAAAGGCAACTTATTTAACGAATCATTCCTTTCCATAAAATGATCCACTTTGTGGATATTATTGAGTTATTGACCCATAAATATTCATTAAAATCTTTATGCAGCAAGATTACGGGAATATTGCTATATCTAATCATGAATTTTTATTTTGACATTATTTATTAGAACTCTTTTGAAAAGGAAGCCACATATAAAAACCTGTCTTTGACTTAAGATTTGTTTAATTTGCTATAGAAGAGGAAGATTATCAAGTGAGTTGAATTTTCTCCTGATGTAAAAGAAGAATGATAATTGAAGGGCTTGGGTTAGTATTTAGCAACACAACCAGGGAACAGAAGCTATATTATGGAGTATGGACTGTAATAATATTTAGTTTCGAATTAATTTTACTCAAATCCAAAAAATTCTAATGTTGGACCAGAGATTTTTTTTTTCTTTTAATTTACAAACAACTAGTCATTGTAATAACATTTGCACAATCATATGCAACACAAATGATTATTTAACTTTTGTTGATGTATTTCACATATTATTTCTCTGTATCTTCAGGTTGGGTATCGTTGTTGAACATGATCCGTGGCTTGCCCATGCTGAAATTCAGAACCCTTGCATCCATGTTATACTTGATCACTCCATCATATAACAGTTTTCTTATATAGTGCTCTATGTCCGAACCAATCAGGCGAAGTGTGTATTCTGTCAATGGAGCACCCTGCTTTGCATCAGCACAGGTTAGTATTTCAACTTAGAGAACAAGCTTTAGCAGAGGTAACACAAAATGGAATCTTTTTTCTGGTCCAAAGCTGTCAAAATTTGCCAGCTTAATTACTATACTGTCCATATTGTTATAACTCAACTATCCCAAAATCAACCCTCACTCCAAGAACCTTTTGGACTTGAAGCATGGATAATTTCATAAGTCCACGTAGTTTGTGTTGAAATTCAACTTTTTATTAGTAGAATGAAAGTGGCAATGATCGAACACTTGATCGCTTAGTTATAAAATAAAAGTCCTAATATCATGTCAATGAAGTAATGAACTAATTATTCCAAAAGCTCAATCTACCATGTGATACTAAAATGGTTTTACATTACATCTATTTGAAACCTATTTGGAAGAACTTATAAACAACTTATGACTCTCATAAGCTACTTGTTATAGCTTATTAAAACAAGTTGTTTTTAGCTTATTTCAATAACTTTTATCATTTTAAGAAGAATTTATTGAATAAGTGTTTAAATAAGCAGTTATTCAAATGCACCCTCAATGTTTAATTGGCTTAGATCTGACACATCTAAAATTAAGTGACTTCTTCCTCACCGTGGCTTGTTGGATTACCAACTAAACTTGTGAATATGATTTTTTAGACTGTCAAGCATAGCCTAAAATCTATCCCTACATTTTTTTCTTTCTATTTATAATCTATTTTCAGGTTTCTACCACACTTTGCTAAGCAGAGGCCTGCATGTTAGGTGAGTTTAGCCTTGAACTTACAGATACTTTTGTTTTTGGTTCCAAAAAGTTTAGGTGAGTTGATTTCGAAAGAGCTCACCGGGATCAAATCATGTCTAAAGGTTCAAAGAGTGCTTACAGATGTACTTACTTATCACGTCCTTACTTATCATCCACAAATTCAGTCCTCTTATTGGTAGTGGGATTTAAACCCTCTATCCTTGTGGAATAGAAATCCAATCCTTACCAAGTGGAGCAGCTTTCGTTGGCTTGAACTTATAGATTTAGATATGAGTTTGGTATTTGTAACACTATTCTAAACACAGAAAGAAAACAAACTGGATTGTGTTTAAGGAAACTACCTCGTAGTGATCCACAAGCTCCTGAAAGTAAGAATAAACCATGTTGCAGGTCTCAGGATTCCACACAAACTCATCACTAGGATCAAGAATAATGGTGAGCTTATCCATTTGGGTCTGATCAAATGCACTAGTTTCAGGGTCGATATACGCAGCATAGATCCTCACATGGCGAGTGACACTGCTCAACCACTGTCCTCCATATTCCCTGATCATGTTTTTGCTTTTTACATTCCGCTGAGGTTCCACTGGCCTTGGAATTGTTCCTTTTGGCTTCGGTTGCTGACTTTCAACTTGTTCTTCTTGCACCTTCACTTTCTCTGCTTCCTCAACATCAGATTGTTGTTGAGCTGAAACGAAAAATGCTCTCCTGCTTCTCACTTCTCTTCTTCCTCCAGTCCAACCCAACATGGATAACTTGGTTGAGACCATGTAGGAGCAACTTGTGGCCATGACTAAAATGCGAGGGAATGTAATGTTAGTAGAAAGCCACGAGAGTCTTATTAGTTTGCTTGTAGTATAGCTTGGTTAGGTCCTTCTACTACGGATAAGATTTGTTACATAACTCGAGAGAAATGTTTGTGGTCAGAGAAGAATGAAAATTTTCTTCTATGGATACCACTTTTCCAATTTTACCCATGCACGTTATTTGTTTATAATAAGAAATAAACAATTGAGTACATTCTATCCATACTATGGGGACTTAAATCAATTTTATTTATAAGTTTCCTTTTTCTCTCTTTTATTAGGGTGCTACTAAACATTGCGTGAAAGGGCATCATCCCCTTCAAATTTTTTACTTAGTAGACACCCTTGAGAGTGGGTTATTGATAGGGTTAAGAGTACCCCCACTTCATCATACATACACACGTACACAAGTTAAAACATAATCTCAGACACATGTTGCTTCTGGATAACAAGGACAAAATGTCTAATGGATAAGCGAGGATCATCCGAGCCACCATGTACCCAAAATGAAATTACTCTGATTAAAAACTCCTCTTAATTACTTTGTCATTTGCCATCTTCGAAATTTATCATGAAAATAGTTCCTTTGAGTAAAATTAAATTTGATAAAAATAATTTTAAATCGTTGAATATAATTAAAATATATACTAAAATTATTTTTAATCGTAACGTTTTACTAAAAGCTGTATTTTTTTAATTAGAAAATATAAGAATTGATTTTTTAACCGGAAAAACAAACTAGGACTTGGCAAGCTCACTGTATGATAAAGAGACATTTGGGCAAAGTATTGACACAATTCCCACAGGCATAGTAGAGAGACTGAATGGAAGATAGACTTGCAAGAATTTTGTGAAGATGGGACCCTTAGGACTGAGCAAAACTCTAATTTTAGTAATGACTAATGGTATAAATTCTCCTGTGTCATGTTCATAGTCGTTGCCACTCTTCACCAATACGACAATTGATACCTATACTATACGGTCGCATTTGTCAAAACTCTCATAATCTGCTGCATTCCCAAGTAAAATTATGCGCATAATGATAAAGCCAAGCAAAAAAACAAACCTGTGCATTTTTTTCCATGACAGCACAAAAGAATATCGAAATCAATAACAAATAATATGTTTCAGCTAAAAGGGATTTTCATAAAGCATATATATTTGCATAACCCGACAAGTATACTGCAGCAGAAAGAAACGGATTATACGTGAGGACTTGAAAGGTAATAGATATTCGAGCCAAAGCACATTGAAATGAAAAAAACCAATGGACGAAATTGCTATGCCTTAGTAGGATGTACAGTAATGATCCTTATGCTCTAAGGTACAACATGTTCATCATTTTACATTACACATTTCAAACCTCGATCGAATTGAGATCAAGGACCAAAAAAAAAAAAAAGAAAGACACAAATTCAAGTAGAATGAAAAAGGGGGAACTCGCCAAACAAATTATAAGGCGTTGCTTCCTCATTATTAAGGAAAGGAGGAGGGCACACACAAACAACCTCTCATCCTAGATTTGTTTAATAAAACCCGCGGAAGATGCCAACGTTAATGGAAGAAAAGGCACAAAAACACTTTATCTACAAAAGCATTAAGATAAGAGGATAGAGCTTCTACTAGTAATGTGCTAGTTGTTTCCTCAGTCAAAGCTCGATGTGCGGCTCCACCTGCTTCTCAAGTAGTCCTCCAATGAGATGCCTTGTTCAACACTGCACATGGAGAGTGAGTCATCCTCCACATCAAGCAGTGCAAGATTAAGATGTGACTGTAGATTACTAGGTGGACACGCTTCGTCATCAAGCATTTCTTGTGCTTCCAAAGCATTAACCTCTAACCTTGCCCACTTGATTGCATCGGCATCACCTTGAAGGAGCTTTGAGATCTGTTGTCCAATAGAATATATGAGATTTTCAATGAAGGACAAATGTTGAAAATGAGAGTATTTCTACGGTGATCAAACAAGAAGATTAAGTCAAGAGTATGCTATAAAGTTCAGGTACCACATGATTTAGGATAACCAAAATGCTAAAAGTCCGGTCATTGTCTGGGAAATTACACCCCATATGCTACAAAGGACATTTTCCTGTGTATTATTCTATATGACATAGAGCGCATAATTTGCAATAAAGTCAAAAGTGGACCACTTACAAGGCTCATTTGAGGCCTAGCTCTTGGAGCACGTCTGATACAAAGACTGGCTGCCAAGACCATCTTTTCCATCTCCTCATGATCATAGTTATCACCCAAACTAGGATCCAACAATTGTAACACTTTTCCACTATTTAGAATTGGACTTGCCTGCAAGTGTGTTTCAATTATTTTTTTCACAATAGATATGATTAGGAAATAAGAAGTAAATGATGTCATAGCAGAGGCACATACCCACATAATGAGACTCTCTTGACCCTTTGGACAATCACCATTTATGGGCTTTCTCCCTGAAAGAAGCTCAAGGAGCACGACACCAAATGCATAGACGTCAATTTTATCATTTACTTTGCCATACATGAAGTATTCAGGAGCCAAGTAACTGCATAAACGAGTGTAACACATAATTTAGGACCATTTGTAGTATATTTTCTCAATGCAGCATGTATGGACAAAAAGGGATGGTATAATTATGCAGCATTTGATAGCACAAACCCAAAGGTTCCAGCAACATCTGTACAGGTTATATGTGATGACGAGGTTGATGCCCATTTTGCCAATCCAAAATCAGAGAGCTGAATAAAATCAAACAGAACATGAGAACTGATAAATTCAAATTATTCCAAGTTAAAAGTCAATCAATTGAAAGATATATACCTGGGGTTCAAAATCCTCAGCTAATAACACATTTGATGATTTTACATCTCGATGAATCACAGGCTGATCATCTTTAGAATGCAAATAATCCAAAGCCTCAGCAACACCCTTTGCTACCTTATATCTTTCATTCCAACCAAACACAAGTGGATTTTTCTTTTTCCCTATTTTGGAATCGAATAGAAGAATGCAAACAAGTTATCAGACCATATAGAAAAATTAGGTGAGGAGGAGGCATGGTAATGTACATTTGTATACCATGAAGGTTCTCTTCGAGGCTTCCTCTTGATAAGAAATCATAGACCAGAAGAAGATTTCCGTTCTCAAAGCAGAATCCCAGGAGGGAAATAATGTTTTTGTGATTCAAGGTAGTGATAATTTCTATTTCCAAGAGAAACTCCTTCAATAAATGATCAGAAGGTTTTAGGATCTTGACGGCAAGCTCCTTCCCATCGGGAAGGCAGCCTCTATAAACCTGACTACTTCCTCCTTTCCCAATCAAATTTTCTGAAATCACATCAGTAACCATATTAAAAAAATAAAAATAAACCTGTTTTGTTAAATTGAACCCAGTCAAACTAACACAAGGAAACAAACCAGGCAAGAAATTTGATGTTGCTGATACAAGTTCTTGGTACTCAAACAATCTGCAAGTTGACGAGTATTTATCATGAAGGCCCTCCAATTCTTTAGGAATGCTTCTTGAATTGCGTTCAGGCGAAGAAGCAGTCCCTATTTCAGCATCTACGGGAACAAGAGCACCACTTTCACTATCTAAAGCCGCAGGTTGATCTTGACCTTGATCACAAATGTTAGATTTTTTATCATGATCTGCAACATATGAAATATTTCTGCAGGGCAACCTCATTGCCCACTGGACCACAGAGATCTGTTGGCGCACCAATGATCTATCAGCAGATTGCCTATCTGATAAAATTCTCCGGTGTAGTAGTGGCCAACCTGGTTTCAATTCCGGTTGTGCTGCAACAGTGGTTTGCACAGGCACTATAGCCAAAGAATTCTCTCTACTCTCATCACCATTAGACCCTTCTGCAGATTGGTGGCAAGAAGTGTCTGGCAATGCCATGGTTGTGCCACAAATTGAGCAGTTCTGTTTTCTAACAGTGTCTGTAGAATCCAGAAAAAACTTAGCTAAACTGTGATCCGAAATTTGGCGAGTTTTCTCAGAAGCATCCATCCCTGGATTATCCTCACTTAGTACTTTAGTACTCTTACTGAGTGTCCAATGAATTGAAGCAAGCAAACCATTTCTGTGATGATGATCAATCCCTACAATAATCTCAATGACTGAGAATTCTATTAAGTTGACGAGATTCATAACAATCAAAATTAAGAAAAATCAGAAACCTTGTAAGTCAGCAACATTTGGTGGCGAGTTGTCACGCTTGAACACAACTTTTCCATTGTTAACAGCAAGAACACAACAATCCTTGGACAACTTTTTAGCACAGTACTTAGCTACAAAGGTAGATGACCGGATTTTGTGGAGGGCTTGAGCAGTTCCAACGACAATATGAGTTGCAGAATAACCATTTGCTTCTCGAACCAAAATTTTCTTCGCTGATGAACCGCGGCAAATTTTGAGCTTGAGGTCAACCTAAACCATTTCCACCAAAAAAATTACATGATCACTTTAGAGATTTCAAATAAGAAGCAGCTGCATAAACTTCAAACTATGTAACATGAATTTTTTCTATTTAAGATTTCAGCTAGAAAGCAAAAGGACCAAAAGGGGCACGTCTCAATTTTCATGTCCTTCCTGCATTTCCTAAGCAATTTGAAAACAGAAAATGAATTTGCACATTCCATTATAATTTTTTTTTTAAAAAAAGTCCCACATAGAAAGAAAACTGAGAAATAGAACCTGCTTCAAATTGCAGAATCCTTCATAGACAGCAAGAACAGAGTCAAATGCCTTGACAAGCGAAAGCAGAGACGATTTTCCATCTCCATTAACAATATCTACGCAACCCCATTTCACCAATGAACCTTACACACTAAAAATCGAAAACACAAAAAAAAGAAAAAAATAAATTAAATAAAAAAATTTAAATTTTGCACCCGTACCATTGTTCCCAAGCACATGCAGAGCAACGACGGTATCACCAGGGTGAGCAACTTTGACCAAAGCCCACGTGAGCAATTCTTTGCTGGGAGAGTCCATCTTAATTCCGACCACCACCGTCCGTCCACCGAAGCCGCCGTGGATGGCTTCTCTGGGCGGAACCGTTTGCAGCATTTTTCACGTTAAAGAGACAGGGGATCACAATCAGAGTGATGTCGTTTTGTTGGTGGTGACTATTGTTGGAGACAGTGTGTGAGTGAGTATTACGCTTTGTTTCAACGAGTGTGATTCTGATATAAACACACGCACCCAGCAACCAAGCCTTTGCGTTTGGTTTGGCTTAACCGTCGTTCGGTTTGCGTTTGAAGTTCCCACGAAGACAAAAAATGGGACCTCACTTCAAACTTGAACCATAACTTTCAGTTAAAATTATGATTAACACGTGGCTTTTTGAACAAGATACTTGCAACTTTAATGCCTTACTAATTTATTTGTGAAACACATTGGACTCAATAGTTTTTAATAAAAATTTACTGTTTATTGATTTTTAACAAGGAAGAAGGTTCCGTGTGCCAATAGAAAACTACAAATTGCAGCTATTTTATTTATGTGGGAATTAGTATTGTTACGTCATTCTCATTTCAATAACATGATGCTTTTATTTGCTTCGTTTTCAATCATTGTGTTAACATCCATCTACATATTCTTGATTTCTTTCATATATGTTAAGGTCTGAACTCCGAAGCTACCATTATTAGTGCTTCAATTGTATTTCAAACCCTTAACCATCCCATTTTTCACCTTCTCTTATTGCTTTCAACGACCATTCAAACTGTTTGATTTTCCTCAGTTTTTCTTTCATTGTCTCTTCTCTTTGCAAAAAGCTAAAGGTAATTTCAATTCCACTAAGCTAAAGATGTTGTTGCCATGGTTAAAAACGTTCAAATTATGTCTGGTTCTTACTATTTTTTATTCAGATAATTTATAATTATCCATAAAGTAATGTAAAAATGTTATATAAATTATTTCTATATAATGTATTTTTCATTTTATATAGCCATCTGTCGTTTTTACTTTGTAACATTTGTTTATTTATTTTTAGTTTCTATATTATATTAAATCAATATTTTTCTCTTTACTTAATTTTTTGATTGAAACTAAATTTTCTCAATCAGCATAGTTATAATGAAATCTCATTAATACAATAATTTATTAATTAAAGTAATTGATATTAATATTTTTCATAACTTAAAATTTTGAATTCCTATATTTTTAATATAATTTTATCATCAATAAGCTAATTTTATTAATAAAATAATTTTAAATATATTTTAGGTCTCTTTTATATTAAAATATTTGTTGTATGAGATATTTTCTTGTTGATTTGAATATTAGGTAGGTGAACTATTAGTTAAAGAATTTGTATTAACACTTAAATTTTCAAATATGATTAATTGAATAAGGGATTGAGAATCTTATTGAGGATACTGAATGAAATTCTCTAAATTCGAGATTTTTTTTTTTTACGAGATACTATTATTTCTGCTCCTATGATTATTCATTTCATCTTTGTCCAAAGAAAAAACAACCCAACAATAAATGGATGGATTATTCTAGAATTGGAAACGTCAGAAAAAAGAAAGAAAAAAAAAATACTAAAGACAACAATCTTTAATAATTTAAATTATCTTTATTTATAATTTTTTTAAAAATTGAATGAAAGAATATTATCATATTTTAAGATAAGAAAAGTTTTAAACTAAAAATCATTCATAAATTACTTTATTTACATTCTTAAATAAGCAAGTGAAATATCAAATGTTAGGCTCTATTTTATTCAATTTGATTAATTGCTTTGGGTTAATTTAACTTCTTTTTTTATACTAAATAAAATTAAATTATTTTTTTTACGTAAACATAAAATTATATATAACTAAATATTAAAATTCTGTTTATTTGGAATGATTTGAGAAAACAAATAAAAGAGGGGGAGAGATAAAAACAAAATATTAAAATTAATCATTTGAAAGGAAATTAGAGAAAAAGAAAAAAAAAACAGGTGAATATATAACATCTATTAAAAAAAAAGTTTCTCTCCATATCTCTTTCCTGTCAATTAGACAAGAATAAAAAGGAAAAAATATTGTCAAAATGACTTGAAATAGCTGATTAATAATATAATTTGAGATGTGTAAAACAATGTTATTAACTATTTCAGTGTAGTTGAAAATCTTCTAAGATACAGCAGACTCTTCTTGTTTGAAAAAATAAGACTCTCAAGAATTAGCAAGCTTATCTAAACTCATAACCCAAAGAAATAAATATAATTAGAAAAGTTTGTGCATCTTTTGTGAGGGTTCGTGCAGTTTTCTTAAAATATTTAAAATACTTTAATCACTATAATTGTTCACATAAACGTTACATATAACTGAAGATACAATTAAATTAGAATAATAAAATAAAACTAATAATTAATAAATTCTTTTAAAATATAATTATATTATGTTTAACAATCCTCCACTTATTTCAAAAAATATATAACATAATAAAATAAATTATTTTAAAATTAAGTTATATCATGAATGTAAATGCTTGAGTCTGGTATCTTCTGGACTATGAACCAAACCTAGATAAATAGGACCTTAATTAATAATGTAATCGATGAAGTAAAACTTCTATGAACCAATACATTTTTTTATGTAATTAGAGTCCCATTTGATCACATATAAACCATACATTTCTCTTGCTGTTAACGTTGTGTTGTGCTTTTTGGCCATGCACGTGCTTGGATGTTCATGCATACTTTAGCGACTAAGCTATCATCTCATAGGAGCGGCCCCACTCCACACTCATATCGATGATTCTATCATGTGTATACTGCACTTTATACATAACCCATAAGGGAATAGAATTCATTAAAGCTTCTGCTTATCCTCACGTTTATGCAATCTAGTACTTCTCATATTTCTCACACTATAGGAAAAATAAATAATGTACTAGCAAGACTAACAATTGACTTGTTATTATTCATATGAACCTTTTCATGGATCTCCACTCATAAGGTTGGGTTACTATCAATGTTAGATATCAAATTAACTTAAGTTTCATTCCCCTCGATGTGGTATTTATTAAATTCTTTTCCAAAGGCTTAGTCAAAGGATCTGCCAAGTTCAAATCTGACTTCACATAGTCAATGGATATAATTCTATCCTTTAGCAGTTGTTTTATTATCTCATGTTTCAACCTAATGTGTTTATTCTTACCATTGAAGATTTTATTTTTTGTAATAGATATTGCCGCTTTATTATCACAATGTATAGACACAGAAGGAGTTGGCTATATTCCCAATGCAATATTATCTAAAAAATTTCTTAACCACTCAGCCTTAGTTTCAGTTTTCTCCAAAACTATAAACTCTGATTCAATGGTGGATTTTGCAATTATTTTTGTTTTACTGAACTCTAAGTCATTGCACCACCACCAAAGGTGAAGACAAAACCACTAATGGATTTAATCTCATCTGAATCTGAAATATAATTAGCATCACTGTATCTTTCTAATACAGTTGAAAATATAAGTAAGATCATAGTTCATGGTACCTTTCAAATATTTTAATAACCTAGTCAAAGCGATCTAATAATTATTACTAGGATTATGAGTATATCTACTCAATCTGTATACAGCATATGCAATATCAAGTCTAGTGAAATCCATCAAGTACATCAAACTTCCAATGATTTGTGCATATTGAGACTGAGCAAATGGTTCACATCTATTTTTCTTCAACTGGGTGTTAGCATCATGAGGGCTATTCACTGGTTTGATATCAACATATTTGAATTTATTTAGAATTTTCTCAATATAATGTTCTTGTGATAGTATTATACTATCATACTTCCTTATGATTTTAACTCCCAGAATTACACTAGTTTCACCCATATCTTTCATGTCAAGTTTAGATGTAAGAAAATATTTTGTTTGATGCACTATGTCATGGCTAGTACCAAAAATAAGCATGTCATCCACATATAGACAAATAATCACACATTCACCATTTTCTAATTTTGTGTACGCACTTCAATAGTAGAAAAATCATTACTAACTAAAGTTTGGTCAAACTTATCATGTTATTCCTTAGGAGTTTGTTTTAGACCATATAAAGATTTGAGGAGCTTACAAACTTTATTCTCTTGTCCAGGAATTACACACCCCTCAGGTTGGACCATATAAATTTCTTCCTCTAACTCACCATTTAAAAAGATATTTTAACATCTATTTGATGAATAATTAAATTATATGTAGATGCTAAAGCAATCAAAATTCGAATTGAAGAAATCTTTGTTACAGGAGCAAAAGCATCAAAATAATCAACATTTTATTTTTGCGTAAAGCCTTTAGCTACCAATCTAACCTTATATTTTTCAATTGATCCATCGGAGTTGTATTTCTTTTTTAAAAATCCATTTGCACCAAATTGGTTTCACTCTAGGAAGTAAATCTATCAAAGTTCAAATATTACAATTTGTAATAGAATCAAGTTCAGATTGGACAGCTTTTTTCCAAAATAATGCTTCAGTTGAGGAGAAGGCTTGTGAAATAGAAAAAGATTCATCATCAATAAGATATGTGTAAAAATCATTTCCAAAAGATTTTTCTTTTCTTTATCTTTTACTTCTTCTCAAATCCTCATGAAAAACATCAAGGAACCATGTATTGGTGTTTTACCAAAATTTTCTAATTTCAATGAAAAAACATGTTAAAAAAATTCATTATTTTTTGTTTCAATTATCATCTTACAATCAAGCATATTACTTTTTAAAACTAAAAATTTATATACAATACTATAATCAACATAACCAATAAATATACAATCTGACGTCTTAGAACCTATTTTTCTCTTTTTTGAATTAGGTAGTATAACTTTAGCAAAACGACCCCACACCTAAAATTTCAAATTAGGCTTATGTCCCTTCTATAACTCATGGTGTTTTACTTGTTCTTTTATATGGAATTCTATTTTGTAAGAAACATGCTGTTAACAAGGCTTCATCCTAAAGATTATTAGATGCGTTAGAATTAATTAAAAGAGCATTCATCATTTCCTTTAATATTATATTTTTCCTTTCGGTTATTCCATTAGACTGAGGTGAGTAGGGAGGTGTAACTTTATGAATAATTCTTTCTTTTTCACAATAATAATCAAATAAGGTATACTCACCACCTCTATCTGATCTAACTCTTTTAATCCTTTTATTTAATTGATTTTCTACTTCTACTCTATATAGAAAAAACATGTTAAAAGTTTTATCTTTATTTCTAAGCAAATATACTTTGATATATCTAGAAAAATCATCAATAAAAGTCACATAATATTTTTTTCACCTTTAGTCATAATTTGCTTTAAATCTCCAAAATCAGAATGAATTAATTCTAGCATTTCGACGTTTTTTTCTATAGGTAAGCATGACTTTTTAGTTATTTTTTATTCCACACATGTTTCACATAAGCATCCATTACTAAAACTAGAAATCAAACCTTGATATTGCATTTCTTTTATATAAGAAGCACTAACATGTCCTAATCTAGCATGCTAAATATCCATAGAGTCAATCAAATAAGCAGATGAAATATTTTCATTGATAACATAAGCAACATTGAGTACAAAGAGTTCCTATTTACAATAACTTTTTTCCAAAAATACATTATTTTTTATCATCACAATTTTATCATATTCAAAAGATACCTTGACTCCAACCTTCCCTAGTAAACTAATAGAAATTAAGTTCGCCCTAATACTAGGCACATGTAGCACTTTGTTGAGAGTTAGGGTCTTGCCAGATGTAAGCTTCAGAAGAACTTTTTCTTTCAAGAACTTCAGCAGTCTTTGAGTTATCAAGACACACTTATTCTTCTCTATCTCCCACTAAAGTGTAAGAGGTAAACATATTTTTGTTTGCACATATGTACTTGGTAGCCCTAGAGTCTACCACCTAATCACTTACATTAGTCATTAGCAAGGCTTGAGAAAAGACCGCAACTACAACGTCATCTCCTTCAACCAGATTTGCATTTGATTTTGGAGGATTCTCACTTCTCTTCCTGTGTCTGCATTGAGTAGCACAATTACCTATTTTACCACAAACAAAACAATTTCCTCCACCAATTTTAAAAGTGAGATTATTCACTTTGAGACATAAGATTTATTATAATGAGACATTTGATTAGGTTTGTTGACGTACCTTTTCTTATTAGCTTGTATCATGTTTGCCCTTGATGCCAATGCCTTTGTCCTTGCAACTTTAAGTCCCTTCTTATTTGTATCCTCAATGATAATGTGGGTGATAAGTTCAATTAGAGACAACGATTTATTCTTATGTTTTAGTTGCTGCTTATAATTCTTCCAAGATTTTGGTAATTTTTCAATTACCAGTTCAGTAACAAAATTCTCAAGTAGTGTGATCTTCTCAGCTTTCATGTCTTCCAAGAGTTTGTGGTATTCATTGATCTGAGTCTTGATATCTTCTTTATCATTCATCTCCCACTTATAGTAGTGTTCGATGATGAACTTCTCTCTTCTAGCATCCTCAACAATATATTTTAGAATCAGAGACTCCCAAATCTTATTGGTTTTCTTGTTAGCATAAGTCCAGTTTTTCAACAATTTTGAGGTAGCAAATGAATTTGATTTCGGTTGCGTGAGAGCATAAGCTACACTGTGCAGGTCAAGAACAGAATAGACACGCTCCTGCTATCGTTTGAAGTTTTTCTCTTGAAACATTTCTATCTTTGACACGTTTGGAAAGGTTCTGCATAATTGATTGTGGGAACAATTAGATTAAGTGGATCCACGTTGAGTCCATTTTCATGGTTATTTGCAGCGTTGTTAATGAAGTTTTCATTATTTATTGATTCAGTCATAATCCTTAATATTGCTGTCAAAATAACTCGAAGTAGCTAATCAATAATATAGTCTGAGGCGTGTAAAACAGTGTCCTTGAGGATTATTATTTTGGTATAGTTGAAAATCTTTAAGGATACAGCAAACTCTTCTTGTCTGAAAAAATAAGGCTCTCAAGAACTAGCAAACTTATCTAAATTCCTAACCTAGAGAAATAAATATAATTAAAAAAGTTTGTGCATCTTTCATGAAGTTTCGTGCAGTTTTCTTAAAATATTTAAAACTTTAATTACTATAATTATTCACGTAAACGTTACATATAGTTAAAGATATAATTAATAATAACAATTAAATTAAAATAATAAAATAAAATAAATAATTTTTTTAAAAATATAATGATATTATTTTCAACAAAAGGAAGATCCTCTTGAACTTTACTATTTATATTTTTAAAATATAAATTAAATTTTTAATTCAGAAAAATATAAAATATTATTTATAAATTTGTCAATAAAAAAGTATTAATATTAGTGTAAAAAATTCATAAATAAGTAAAAAATATCTTGTTCTGTTATTTTTACGTCTATTTATTCAAATAATAATTTTATTTTATATATTTTTATTTGTTCCTTGTCCAAACTTATCATAAAAGCATATTTTAAAAGAATATGCAAAAACAAAAAAAAATTATAGTAACATAAATGGGTCCAGCCTTCCATAGAAGAAAAATATAATAGTTTAGCAAATTTGGCGCTTCCTTCAACATGCATTCGCGTAGGACGCAATGTTTTCGTTGTCATACGGTTCCTTTTTTCTTTTGTATTTTAAACTTACACGGCCCTTATTTATAATATCATCTCTGTTCATCAGCAACTGACGCCATGTTTGATGATTGAATGTTTTCTATTTCTATGTTAAGTGAACAAAGATTCAATTTATATATATATTGGATAAAGACTGGTTCTCGTTGTTCCTCCAAAAAGAAGAAAGAAACATGTACGTAGAAATTTTCCTTTTATTTTTTTTAACTCGTAACAGATAAGGAAAATTTTTTCATAAGACATGTGCTTTCCAGGTTTTCTTCCGAAAGCAAGCAAAATAAAACTTCTACGTTTAAATTCTGGGAATTCGCATATTTGGACAATCCTATAAATTTTGGCAATAAGCTGTTTGTTTATTAGAGCTACTCTCACTTCTTTTTTTCATAATTTTCATAGATATCATTTCGTTACCCTATATAGCTTGGGAATATAGAGTAGGAGTCAACTCCATTTCCTTCTCTTTATTTCTTTATCTATTTTCTCATTTAACCATTAAAACTATTACAATACAAATTTTATAATAAAATTATTAATGTTTTTTAAAATTTAATGATAAAAATTGCATATATTTCTCTGAGAAAATGGAAAGGTTTCCATTTTCATAGTGTCATGCATTTTAAAAGGTTTATAAATTAAGTAGTAAGTAATAAATTTGTTATTATTTTAACTCATCACTAAAATGAATAATATGATTATAATTATTAAAATTAAGTTAAATTAAAGTTGGGTAAATAGAGAATATATAGTAAGCAAGAACAAAATAGTGTGTAATTTATGAATTTGCTCCGTAAAAAATGTCTTTGGATTTGATACTTTCCAATCTTCATTTAAACTAATTTAATTACCTTAATTAACTCAAGTCTTGAAAAGATATTGAAGACCAAATTTATTTTAAAAAAATTACTCATTAATTCCCATGCACATAATTTCAATAAGAAAAAAATCAGTTTGACATAAATCAACCTTCAAATTCAAAAAGGTATATATTTTGGTGAGAGTACTTTGTGAGTCATTAAATATGATCGACTTTTCCGTTTTGGATCATTGGTCTTACAGTTAAATTTGCCCATCAATAATGCTTGACTTTTTTCCAATCATTTATTGTTCTTTTCTCTCTTGTAAATTTAGAATATTAACCTATAAGACGATTAAACATATATATATATATATATAAGAAAATGTACGTGACAAAGATTATTTTTTACATTGAGATAACATTTAATTTTCATGAGTTTAATTGTACTTTGATTGTTCAGCTTTATAACCTCATCCATGTCATTTATTAACCCAAGATACAAAACACACGTTGCACGCTGCACTACCATTCTTTTAATTTCTCTGAACTTGAATTCAGTACGGAGTAAATGGCATTTTCAGACTATTGATTGATAAATTGCAGTGTGTCTACTGAAACCGACCATATCAGGATTCAGGAGGAAGGTGTTAATATTGTGATGCTTTAATGCACGTGATGGGCTTTTGTTACAAAAGTGGTCTCTCACATCAAATCATGTGGGTCTACCACCACTTATTGCACACACAAAAATCACAGAACAGAACCCTCATTGGCCTTGTTCTTGTGTTTGTGCGTGATCCTCAAGTAGACAAGTACCAGTAACCTTCAAGTGAAAACGATTAATTAACAAATACTCACCATTGCTAAGGCCAACACTACTGTTGGTGGCACTGCCTTGATAATTTGCCCGATTTATGCGGGCACTGATAATTATGGGTCTCACGTATAAAGCTTACAATTACACGTTCTCTTTTTTAATTTCCCCCCACTCTTATACTGTACTTAACGGTCATAAAAATCTGCAGTGGACAAAGTAGTAATTTTCTGTTTGTCCTTTTTCTTTTTCTGCATAGTGGTTTTCTATAGTACATGTTGGTGGGGCTGACCTCAGAATCTAGAGTGCAACCCACTTTTTTATTTCTTCTGGTAGAATTATTGAATGGAAAGACAAATTCATAAAGCACTCTTTTCTTAACGATAGATCAAATAGTTCGGAGCCTGGTGTTTCAAGTAGGTGGGGAGTTTGGTTTCACAGTTTAAATATTATAACTCAGAGTCTGGTAGATATTTTATATTTATTATACAATGTTTTGATAGTTTAACAATGTCTTTAAGTTTATATTTTTATTTTTTATTCATTTTATTCTCAATCTATTAACTTTGTTCATTTAAGTCATTTACTATACAATTAAATGTAAATCGAATTCTTAATTATGCTGAACATCCGTCAAATTGCCTGTTGAATAGCGACGTACATTAAAATATAAAAGATTATTAGTGTATTTGAGACTATCATCATTTACCATTATTATCATTTTGACTAAAAGAACAATACTATTTTCTTACGATGTAGCTGAGTCTTTCATTAATTAAATTATATAGTAGATCCCAAAAAAATTATATCAAATGAATGCATTTTTTTCGCATTTATCAATAAAGTTGAATAAGAAAAAAAATTATTTTATCACAAAAAATATCTATTAATTAGTATACATAGAATTGTTTTAACATTAAATCGTAATCTCAAAAATAACTATGTTAAACCAATAGGAAACCAATTTGGAAGTGAGTTTGTGGGGTTCGATGAAACAAAGGTCCATGTGCCTCTAACATGGATAGGAAGACAAGCAATCCGACCGGATCAGATTCCCATTTTCTTGTATTCCATTTTCAGCGATGATGTGTGGAACAATCTCTCAAGTTGGATTCTGTTTGGGAAATTCGAACTCATGACACTTGGGTTGCTGCGAGATGCCACATTAACTATCTGTTAACTGTTTCATTTATTTTCTTTACGTTTGTGAGCCAAACAAGACATCTCATTTTACGCTACACTACTATTGAAGGTCCATAAGGGCCTAGTTAATTATTAAAATGTAACTGATACTCATCGGCAATTACAAGCAATAGGGTGTGGATTAGAGAGCTTATATAGCATTGCTTACCAAGAAACCATTCCATTCATTTAACTGCATATATATATATATATGAACATAAAAATGAAAGGGTCTATCCATCTTTCATTAATAACTAAAGCATAATTAACGGGGCGTAGTTTCTTGGAGCTTAATTAATGTTTTACAACATGGCTTGGACATAGCTTAATTCTCACCATTACCTAAATTATAGGTAACTTATGGAACAGATAAACATCGAATGAAGCTCAAATTTCCTTCCTAATACATAGGAAGTAATTTAAGCTTATCAGAATCATAATTGTGAAGGCTGTTACATGCAATGATTTCCTTGGACATACTGAGAGAAATAAATGGCCGTTAAGATGGGGTTTGGAAACCCAAAACGACGTATTAACCAAAAGGGAAACGAGGGATAGCGGCAATGGCAAACCATAGCCCCATCCAAACCTCACTAGTCTCAGTTTTATTAAACTAACTTACTCAATTTTTTTTAATGACAGTGAAACTTAGCTTGTCAGTTGGTGGGCTTAATTAGTTTCCAATGATAAGACACTAATCTAAGTTACCGATCGAGTTCTGTTCTAATTGGAATAAATTATCATGTTAAGTATTAACAAACCTGATCACATGGACATCATATTCATGATCGATCCAAAACTTTTGGTGAGAGAGAGAAGAAAATAATATAGATTGACTATGGATCATATAATAAGATGTTCTTTCTCCTATCAAGTACTAATGAAAGTCCACGCTCAAAAATAAGGTCTTACAATGAAATACTTTAAAAATTGATACCAGTTAAAAAACATTAAATGAATCATATTAAATTCTTTTAATTAATTATAAAAAAATCTTAAATCACTTTTTAATTGAGGAGTAAAAAATAGTTAAGGATTATTTTTTCTATTAGGAGAAATAGACTAGACAAAATTAGCTATATTCTTAAGAGAAAAGACTATTTATGGATAAGAAAATTAGACAGACGTACACACATATCCTTTATCCTTGTTTTTTCCTGAATAAAATTGGGTAAAGATGGAGTAACTAGAGTTAAAAAATAATAATGAATTCGTGCATTAGATTATTGATGTGGAAGAGAATCCTTTGGTGCAAACCAAACCGCTCCAACTTTAGCCTACTTTTAACTGTAAAAAGTTCTGTTTGATTGTTCTTTTTAAGGAAAGTTATTTTTAACAATGCTTTTAATAAAAACCTGAAAAAATTAGTATTTTCTCTTCCAAGTTAAAAAGATGAGAAAAATCTCTACATAATGTTTATAGCTCCCACTTCCTGGCTGATGCCATTATAGTTGTAGGACCAGAAAAGCCGTCTGAAAAGGGCAATTGAAGGTGGCTAGCATTTATTAATCTTGAGTATAGGAATCAAGTTCAAATTTTGGAACAGTATCTGCAGCAACAAATAGATTCTTGATTCCTCTATAATTGAATTTGAAGGCAAGTTGAAGCACAACAACAGAATACAAAGAATGGTTGGAGCCTGCAGTGGCCCTTTTACAAAACATGCATTCATCCAACGTTATTTAATGGGTCGGAGCGCAAATCTGTGTTTTCAATAAAAGAAATGTGAGAGAGAATCTTAGTGAATTAATATCTATAATCAAGAGCACTTGTTCTTGTTTGTTAGAGGTCACATTTATTATAGTATATATTTGGGTAACATAAGTTCGTACAACTCTCATTAATTTCATGCATATAATAATGTGACAAAGGAAGCATTTCTTAATTTTGGTGCTTGAGAGTGAGAACCTCCAATTGTTGCTATTATAAATTCCAACCTTTTTAAAGAAATTGTAACTTAGCCACAGTGATTGACTGATTCAGAAAGAAAAACCTATCTTGCTATTGGGCTGATGCTACTTAGATTTGGGCCTTTTTAGAGTTTTTCTTATGCTCATGAAAGGAGGGGAAAAGATAGTCATCATTTGCCAAATTATCCAAACCACAAGGAGGAAATCTCCTTCAATTGCTTTCACTGAAATTATAAAAGAAGGCTTCTGTTTTCGAAATTGATTTAGAATTGTTTAAATTATATTAATCATTAATTATAGTTTTCTGTAATTATTTTTAACTTAAACTTAGTATGATAAAAAAAAATTTAAATCAAAATATAATTATTGTATATTAAATTTCAAAAAATATAATGCTATCGGTTATCGTATAAGTGAGTGGCTTTTATAATTATATATCATCTAATAATCACCTTGGATCCATCGAAAATGATAGAAAGAAATCATGAAAAGGAACAGAGTATGAAAAAGTATAATTGTAAAAGACCAATTTTAATAATAAAAAGAAACATAGTTTTTTACAAGAACCCTTTTTAAAAATTTAATTTAACTATTGTCAAAATATATGGTATTGCAATTCTTATCACATATTAAGCTAATTGTGAGTTATGAATTTGATATTAATTATTATAATCAACAATGACATCTTTAGAGGTTGATTGGTCGTTATATTTGAATTGAATTACAATTTAAATATTCTGCCTATTATTACTCATTATCCCTATAATCACGATACCTAATTGCCCTTAACGGAAAGGAAAGGTTATGAATTTTTTAGGGAACAAAGGACTCTGATTTTGCCTATAAAACAAAAAAGAGAGAACCTCTGTTTCTTTTTTTTCCCGTCTAATTTTGGTTCTAGTCTTGGTTAGCAATGTCCTAGAAAAAAAAATGCACATTACTTTTATTTATTTATTTTTTTTATTATTTTTTTTTCAAGAACAATACTCTTATGTTTACAAAAGCCCAAGGAATTATATGAAGGGAACAAGCCGAAGACCAACATGCTTTAAAACCTTTGAAATGGATCTCTACATTTTCAGAGGATGCAAAACCCGCAACAATGGACTCCAAAGTCCAAACCCAACCTTTAATGCATCTCGTCTATAAACATAAAAAAAAATATCATGGTGACACTAAAAACTCATATTATATTATTATTTTTTATTTTATATATCTGTCTAGCAAAAATGAAATTTATTTCTATTTACTTATCTATGTAAAAAATTAATATTAATTATTATTTTTTATCAATGTCCTTTTATTTATTTAAGATTTCTAAATGTGCTGAATAGAGTATTTACATTAATTAAGTAGCTTAAAAATTAAAGAAAGACTCGTTAATTAGAACTACCAACACGAGTCAACTAGCTTGAGTTGAACTTAATTTTACATGAGCCAAGAAAAATTTAACCCAATAACCCACCAACTCAGTGATTTGATTCACTAAATAAAAAAATAAAAATAAAATATGTACATAAATAATAATAATTTAGTCAGCTATTTGCGTGTTAGTTCAGTATATTTTACGAGTTGGGAGAATCGATTATAATAACCACACAGTTCTTTTAAGTTTAAATTCTTTTTAGCCTAACTTATTACCAGTGAGCCAAGTTAAGTCATTTTACGCATCTAAATTTACTTTGATAGCTTTATTACTAAAATAAGAATATATTAAAAAAATAATTAAATAATTCCAATAAAATATTTAATTTTTATATAAATAAAAATGAAAATTAATTGCGTAAAATGAATTAAGATGTTCCATATATAGAAAAGTGAAAATTAATTGCAGAACACGTGTCCACTGAGTTAAGCTATTATGTTATGCATATATAGGCCTTTGCATTCGAACAACCTCAAAGGGTGACTTTATTTGTTGTAAAATTCTGATCGCTGGATTCCGTTCGCGGTTTCCACTTTTCTAGCTGTCGTTGTTTTCTGCAAACAAAAAAGACTCATTTTTGTTTGTGCCCACTTCACTCTTCACAGCGATCTCTAACGCTCACTTCTTTTCTTCTTCATTCCAACTCATCTTTTGCTTTTGGGTACCTCTCCTCTCTCATTTCATTCCTCTTAATTTACGCTATGGTGTTCGCTTGATTTCTCCTACTTTTGTATATATAACTGAATTGATTGTTATTGTTTTATTTGTTAACACCTTCTCCCTTGACCCTAACAAATCCCCATCTAATATTTGTTTAACTGTCTAATTAGTGAAATTAGATATTATTTGAATCGGGTTGATACCTTTACTTTTATCAAATCTTTGTATTGTCCAGTTTTTGGGGTTGGATTTATAGTTTCTCGGAAGATATGTAAAGTAAGAAAGTGAGAATATATCTATTGTTGATTTGAATTTATGCATTTATTACATATAACTAATTTTTCAATCAAAGGGCTCACTTTTCTCATTTTCTAAATCCTAGTTTCTCGTTGGATGTTCCCATATTTTTCATATACTTGTGAATATGAGGTCATATATATATATATATATATATATATATATATATATATATATATATATATATATATGCCCTTAAGTTTTGCTTAGGTAATAATCTTTCTTTTTCTGGTAGTTGGAATGATAGCACATATCTCAATCTGTGGCTTTGACTTTTGTGTACTTTACTAAACATCAAGTATGATTAAAGTGACTAATTAAAGATGGTTATCTTTTTGTTGACCCTATCTCATATTGTCTCTGACTGGTTCATTCAATGGCCTTTCACACCCTAAATGGTTCTTGAAAGTTATAAGGTTCTATACAAGGATTATAATAGTAATTGAAGATATTTCTTAATGACAACCTGGATATCATTGTTTTGCAGACCTTAATGTTTTGACTTCTTAATGATTTCTGGTGCTGGTGCAAACAATAATTCTAGTACAACCTGCAAATTCCTAAGAGGTGATTAGAAAATGCAGTTATATCATCATCCATTTGATTTGGACAGCCAGAAGGTGAGACTTGCATTGGAGGAAAAAGGCATTGATTATACATCTTTCCATGTCAATCCCATAACTGGCAAGAACTTGGATTCTTTATTCTTCAAGATGAATCCCACTGGAAGACTTCCTGTTTTCCAAAATGGATCTCACATCCTTTACAAGACTATAGATATAATCCAGTATGCTCCCTCTTCACAACCTTTTCATCATACTGTTATTACTGCCTCAAATAGATGTGCCAAAAAGAAACTTCACTCTGAATATTTATGCAACATTGGAAGTCATCCAAAGAATTTTTTTTCAAAGATTGAAAATTTGATTGGTGACAAAGCTGCTCTCTGCATATTTATCATTACTCTACCAATTCCCTTGATGCAGCCTATTGTACATGCTACTTTGGATAAAAGAGTGGTTTTTATGTTTTATTGATAACGCTTTATCACTGAGCCTTCTGGTCACTAAGAATGAAATGTTTAATTTAAATGTATTTTAATTTCTTTTGTTATGTGGACACATTTTAAAATGCTGGCTGATTTTCAGGTACATAGAAAGAGTTGCTGTTTTCTCATCAGGGTCTGAGAATATCACTACCAGCAGCAGGGAAGTAATTGAATGGATGCAGAAGATACAAGAGTGGGATCCTAAGTATTTTTCCCTTTCACATATACCAGAGAAATACCGGATTTATGTTTCCAAGTTCAGAAGGAGGGTTGTGATTGCTAGAATGTCTGAGTCTCCTGAATTAGCAGGTGCATACCATAGGAAGTTAAAAGAAGCCTACCGAACAGAAGAAAAGTTGAAAGAGGCAGATGTTTTGAGTAGGAGCAAGGAGCATTTGATTAGGCTGCTTGATGAAGCAGAGAGACAGCTGAGTGAAACACCTTATTTAGCAGGTCAAGAGTTTAGCATGGCTGATGTGATGCTCATTCCGGTGTTGGCTCGTTTAGTACTCTTAGATTTAGAGCATGAGTACATAACTGGCAGGCCAAACATTGCTGAGTATTGGGTTTTTGTTCAGCAGAGGCCTAGTTATAGAAAGGTGATTGGTAGGTATTTTGATGGTTGGAGAAAGCACAAAACATTGTTGAAAACTTGGTGCTTTGTTCGTATTAGAAGTTTGCTGAAGAGGTACTAGTGAGGCACATATTATGAATCATGGTTGCCTAAGGGAGGTTGAAGAAGTGAATGTATGAAAGCTTTTTGTCTGTATTGTAGATAAGGAGTTATAATAATTTTTGTTCTTTGTTTTATTTTTCCTTTTTGGTTTCAACGATCTCTTTTTTTTAGAGAGAAAAGGGGGGGTTCTTTTTTCTTTCTCCCTCATCAAATGGCGATGCTAGATCCAAAGTTTGGACTTGTTCCAGGATGACAAGGAAGGGAAATATAAGGAAGGATGCATGTTAGTGGTTAGTCGCCAAAAAATCTTTGGACTTAGCACTAGAACAATTCACCCTTGCCATCTTCCTTCATTGTCGAGAGAAAAGAGGCAATTTTATGTTTCTTCAATCAATTTGCAATTTCTGTGCAATGTTATGTACTGCTATTTGAACAATTTCTTCCTTTGAGGACTGCTCCTTGTTATGTATACATTAATTTTGGCATTTGTAAATGCAATTACAAGAATAAAGTACTTATCTCAAACTGTTCTGTCTCCTAAACAGATCCCTCCGGCGTTTTATACATTTTCTTCTTGCTTTGTTGTACGGACAACATGAAACAAAGTCAGTTTGTAATAAAATTTTCCTTGTTGCTATTTCTTTGTGATATATCGTTGATTGTCTTATCGGTAGACACGATAACTGACAAGTTGGTTAGTTTATGAAGTTAAAAGTTTTGTATCTAAATATGGATAATAATCATTTGAGAATCTTGGTAATTGGTTATCCTAAATAAGAAGAGAGAAATGGAAATAAATAGGAAGGAAAAGGGAAAGGAAAAAGATAAAAATATGTTATCTTCACAAACAAATTTTGAATCTCTAACTTTGCAAAAAATATTAGTTTGAGTTATTTTTATTTACACACGCACTTAAAAATTGAGTCTCTAACTTTGCGAAAAATATTCATTTGAATTTTTTTTTTATTTTTTTTTCATTGAAAAATGACAGACAGCTTCTCAAAGCTGTTGCTGTCCGGAAGTTTGTTTTACATTTAGCCACATTAAACTGATCCCAAACAACATAAATATGAAATCATCAAAATGTTGATGTGTGGGAAAATGTTTTCTAAACATTAAAAGTGATTTAACTTTTGTTGTCCCTTTTGATTGTGAAAAGTATTTCTAAATACATGTATACTAAATAAATAGATCAATAAAGATAATTATACAAGGCATGTGTCAATTATATGATATTCGAATAATGGACCGCGATGCCTGATGTATATACAATTAACATGCTCACAGCTACAATCTAATTTTACGGAAACAGCTGCAGAAAAAAAAAATTGCATCCTATTTGCTTATACAAGCTTTGAGAAATCCACTTATAAATCCACATGGAGAAACTGCAATAATAAACAAAGCGTTAATTATCAGTTTCCATTGGAAGTTAGACGGGTGGCTCTGTCACACTATTCTCCACCCCATTACTACGGATCCCGTACAAAATGTTGTGTTTTCATGGATAGTAATAAAGAGTTCTCTCGGTTTCATACAACGGGAAGATCACGGTTGTCAGATTTAATGAGCGGAGTAAGACTGCAAAAGTTTTCTAAAACGTAACATAAAATTGGACGGAACAAATCCATCCAATCACAAAAGAGATGAGAATGTCAAATTAGGTAGCTCATGACATTTCAAGTCTAGTAATGTAAATTCAATCCTTACCACTTTAATTTTTCAAAATAAAAGAGGTAAGTGCGTACGTACGTACATTGTCTACACTTCAAACAGTGATTTTTGCTTGAAGTGTAATTGATATCAACCATTTATGAATATTCAATTAATAGGTTAAATTTTTAACACAGCTGGTGATTGAGTTCGGGAAAATCAATAAACTGTCGGCAAGTCTGCCCTGCAAGAATAAGAACAGAATACACTGCTCTATCTAAAAATAATAACCAACCAATAAGCCCATCTCTAATAGAGACTGGAAAAATCAAATTAAAAAAGAAAGGGGCACAAAGTGTCTCCATCCTAAAATTGAAACTTTTCTTTCCAATTTCTTGAGACATTCACAGATATAATTTTGAAGCTTTTGAGCCATATAAACAATCAATCACCTAGTCTCCGAAAAGAAAAGAACCAACTTTTGAAAAAAATAACAATAATAAACGAGACAAAAAGTAAATAACTGACCATCTTGGTTCACAAAAAATAAATCAGACAGAATGTAATATAGGGAATTAATTCATTGTTTTAACTTATTTGTGAATTGTAAATAAAGATAATTAGCATAATCACAATTTTACCAGGAGCAAAACATTAATATTATTTAGATCAATCACGAGAGCAAAGAAATACGACGCTCCAATCATATCCATCCCCCCCCCCCCAACACAACTCTCACAAAACAACTCCCCTTCAGCTTCAGTCTGCTCATTTCAAATGTTAAACAAATATTACAATACTTGCCTCATCAATGCTGTGCATTTCCATAAGAGGATTTCCATTTTCTGGGAGGATAAGTCAAGAGAAACACCTACCTCTTGAAGGTTTGGGCGGATCAATAATCAGAACAGCAGGATCCCCCAAGGAAGTGTAGAAAGTGAAGGAAAGGAATGCTGAAATTGAATGAGATTTTCATTGAATAATAGATTCCGGAACAAATGAATTGACAGTACATTAATGTATATGGAAGAAAAAAGAAAACAAAAATAATTTCTTTTTCCTGTGAACAATATTGATGTTGCTGCTGTGCATGCTAATAAATATTATTGCCACCTTTCTCCTCTCTACAGATTGCATCCTCCGCATTACAAGTAACTTTTGAGTCTTTTGGTACATCTACATCTATACTGCACAAATCACCGCTAGAGTTGTTCTCGTTACAACTCCATGCATTCCTCCTGAACCATGGTCGATGTATTTTTAAATTATTCCATTTCTGCTGTCTAAAGTACCTCCTTCCCAAATCATTGGAGTCATCCTTCAATCTCTTAGTAATGTGTTTATTGTCCCCGCACTGAAGGTCTTCAGGGTTAGAACCAGTTGTGCTGGGAATCATATCATCTGAGTAACAATTAACCATACCACTTGTATCACAAAGCCTAACTTCAGCAGGTTGATCGACTGTTACAGCATTGATAGTAGTATTAGAAGGTTGACAGTCTTTGCTGTCCCGTGGATAGGGGGGTAGTGGAGGAAATGGGTGGAAAGGCATGCCAGGAGCAGTGACCCAACACTCTGCAAATTCAGCCTGAGGTGTTCCATACTGCTGGGCAACAGACCATGGCATTCCATACGAGACAGGCAAACGAGAGTTAAACTTCTCTTTTGGATGACCAATAACTAAATCAGAGGGACCTCCAGAATGGCTTGCATTTTGCAAGCCAAAATTACCAGAGTTTAGGGAAGCATTTAATGAACCCATTGGACATGAAAACCCTGGTGGGACATCCTCTTGAATGTTCTGGCTTTCACCAATAGAGCTAATGACCATATCAGAATGTGAATTTCCCTCTGCTGGTTGATCCCATCGGCTTTTACGCTTACGTTTTTTTGCCCCTTTGATTTCAACACCATCTAGAGACACTGCAGGACAGGCTTCCTGGGCACCAGCATCTACTGAAGTTGTCACAAGCATTGACTGCTGAGTACAATCAATTGCTTCTGTAGCCCTTATATCCTGCTCATGCCTAAGAGACTGTGATACAGGAAATCTGTTACAGTTGAAACTTCTGTGAGATTCCACCCAATTATCATCCCTGTCCATATAGCCATGTTTTCTGGCATGTCGGGGAAACCATCTGTCTCTGAAGCTTCGAGCAATTTGATGGACCTATATATGCACAAAAAAAGAAACAATGAAAATGTTCAAAAATTCATCTCCCTACCCAAAAAAACAGATACACCAATGGTTAAAAAAATTCTCTAACAACATATTTCTTGGCACTCATGTAGAAAATAGAAATGAACACGTTAGCATAACAGATACCTGTTTGTCATCATGCTCTGTCAGGGAAAGCATTGACTCCCTAAAGCTGAACATGAAACCAATTATTAGTAAACGAATATAAACTTAAGGAGCATCAAAACATTTTCCTCAAATCTATAAGGAAGAAAATAGTGTAATTAATTTGCAGGGAGAAATAATTATATCTATTCAACTCAGAAAAAAGAATGCAAGCAATTTGAAGATTTAAGACATTGAACTACAGAAAACTTCTACTTGATTTTAACAATTGAAAAGTGACAAAGCTATCGATAGAATGAAACAAAAATCTTTGTAAATGAGTACCAAGAAAAGCTTTCATCCTAGTAGGAAGAAAATATATACAAGGCTGACATTCTTTAATATTTCGAGCACAAAAGGAATACAAATGCGTATTGATATTTTGTAAGAGATTCTACATCTTCTCATTATCTACCATATCTTTAGTTCAATGTACTTAAAATAAGCTTTGAAATACTAAGATGGAATAGGAAAACATTGATGATAAAAACTTCTTTCGTAGTTAGTGTTAATCATAATAGCCAAAGAAAAAGATGGTGAAGAGAAAGTCATAAATTGTTACCAAACTCAGTGCAACTAGACAACGAACTTACAACATTTAACAAAAATTCTCAATTTTGCTTCAGTAAATTTGAGATGGATAAATTTGAAATTTTCTGACCTCTCCATTCCATGACATGGAGGACCACCATAGATATGTTCGGATGTCAATATCCTGCCTGCAGCTAGGAACTCTAAGACCTGCAAAGAAAGTTGATCAGAGAAGGTTTCTGTATATTTTCTCAATACTCACTTCATTTAGACAAAGAGAGAACAAAGTAAGGAAGACAGTAAACAAAATATTAGGATCTAGCATATATAAATAATCTATTGAATATAGGATGGTCAAATCTAGGCACCTAATCAATAATTACGAGACTGAATCATCACCGTACTCTAACATCAAAACTGAATAATTAGAGAAACTGGCCAACATCTAAAAGAAAGGGAATAAAATGCATTAACATCATGCAAATGCCAAAATATGGCCATTGTATAAAGTTGCAAAATATGTTTTTGGTAAACAGAACAAACAGCAGCACACCAATCATATAACATGCAGTGAATTCAGTACAATCAATTAAAGGATTTCTATTGTACAGGAAGAACAATAATAACATGTCATGATGAATATGGTCTCCAACATCGAAACAAACCATCCCCATTTTAGTATCATAAGGAAAGCACACACTCAAACAAATGTAAAAATATACATCTAGTCATTCAATGGTATGCAGTAATATAAAATAATGGAATGAAACTTATATGTAACCTCTTAGGAAAAACGAAGATAACAAACAAATAAAATATGATCAATTCCCATTTCAGCACCTTAAGAAGCTTTCGTAGTATGGGAATTTTTTTGAAGTCCTGCCTGTACTGCTTCATTATGTTATGTAACATCTGTAAACCTGAAAGACGATGACTATAGTTACTTTTAGACACAGCCAAAGGTGCAATGATTTTACACATTCCAGATACGTGGAAAAAAGTGCACCACATACAGTGCAAATATAGATTACCATTTTTGCTAATTATATCATTCAGCACTGCCCTAGATTTTGTTTTCAGAAGGGCATCAAGGATCATGGAAAGATCTCGATTGCTGCAACCAAAGTTTAAAATTTCCTTCAATTACATGTCCATGTATAATGAAAAGGTCCAGTATAAGCATTGTATAATGTGTGATAAAAGAAGAAATAAAAAGGGCAAGGAAAAGAGGACCTTTGAATTGCTTCACCATTGCTTCTATCACCTGATGCCACAGTGAGAAACAAAAGCTTTAAGTACCCTTTGGTGGCATCCTGTTACAAGAAAAAGGGTGAGGGCATTCAAATGGTGATCACTGAAAAACCATTAAACTGCCCAGTTACCTAGCACTAGCTTCATGATAGCTTGAATATAAAGGCATTCAGGAAGAAGTTACAAAATTGAAGAAAGAAAAGTACAACAGAAGACATAGATATTTTAGCAGTAAAGATTTATGCCTGTTGCTTTGTTACATAATTCACTGTGGGAAAATACTAGAGTACACATGCAAGTACAAGCTTCCAAATAAATGTATCTATCTGAAATATTATGTTCACTTGGCTCCTATATAAATTATAAAACACTCACTTTTCTTTTGCTTATTCCCCCATCTCCATCCAGCAACTCATTTAGTTTCTCCTGAACTGCACGTAATGAAAAGGTTTATCCATTATAACTGGTTTCAATAACCATGTTACCAAACTAAAAGGGCCGTTACCAACCTGCTTCAAACCTTCCATTGGAAGAACCTTCTACTTTTTTGTGCTTGATAGATGACACCTGCAATCGGTTGGCTGTCACCTCAGCTTTAAGGCCATTTGGAGGATCAGCACGAACCTTTCCCTTTTTAACAGAACCATTTAACTTAGGAGTCTTCACAAGCAGATGTGTTTGTGAAAAATCCTTCCTGCCTTCAACTATTTCAGACTTGGATTCCCTATTACTTAACACTTTGTCAACAATTGTAAGGGAAGTAGTCTCTAATCTTTGAATCAAAGTTTTGTCAGCAAACTCTGATTCTATTGCATATTCTTCTTCTAAGGTAGGCTTGGGTTTGCTGGTTACATCCTCCATTTGTTGAGAAATTTCTTCAACATGAACAGAAGATGGTAACTTGCCCTTCGAGTCCTCTGCTTCTACGGAGCTATGCAACAGAGAAACAGCAGAGGCAGGGTTCATGGAACTCTCTTTCTCTGGAGAACCGTCTCCACTGAGAGCAGTGGTAGACTTGTCCAAAATATCCCTGTCTTTTAACATATGCCTGGAAGATTGTGTATCAACATTATCAAAGTACATGGGTATAGGTACAGCATCCTCAATTTCACCATCTTCGGAAAGCATAACAGGTTCTGGAAATTCTTCATCTGAATCACTTTGAACTATAAGTTCAGCATTAAGTGGATCACCACCACCTATATAACCTCGACAATGAGGTGAACCGCAATAACATTTTTTGGCAGCAGCACCAAAAACCCTTACATAGTTGTAATCAAATGTCAATTCTTCATCCTGGGGAAGGTGGAGGTAAAATAGTTCAGCTAGGCACAGAATAATACATACTCATGCTTGCAGATCAAATAGAACATGTAGGAACCAAGTTTCATATTCCAAAACCCATAAAGTAAGAAAATAGGACCTCCAAGTCCTCCAACATCCAAATTAATAACACAAATTATCTACCCCTCCCCCCACCACCATAAAAAACACTTCACTATTAATCTCTTCAAGTTTAAAGGCATGTTCAAGACCTAAATTGATCTATTTTATTAATTTCATGCAGTTTTAATCTTTCATATCAAACAATATTCATAAATAATTCTGGATTGGCAATCAGCATGAGACAATCACTGTTTTTTCTCTCCTGAGAAAAAAATAATTAAAGAAAAACCAACTAAGCATAATCTGGTTTCTAACCAGCATGGGTCGCAGCAAGCAATAAACTAATTAACTATGAAAAAAAATTGTTGGAACAGAAAATAAATTGAAATTACTTTTTCAAACTTTCAAAATCACAATGTGAAACAGAGCAGCTAAAAAGAATCACAAAACTGCAAGATCTAGTGCAGTTAACAAATACATAACACATGAAAGTAATAAATGGATGATGAAAGCATACCTGCTTAATATCCCTCAATGCAAACAGTCCAATACAGATTTCCCCATTCACCATCCACTGTTAAAGAAAAGGATGGAACACAAGGTCAACTGAAATGAAAAGAGCATGATACTAATGTTCATGATCCAGGAACTAATGTTTGCAAAATGGCATTAGGGATATGATATGGAAAAGCATACATCCAGATTTCTAATTACAAAATAAGCAGCATGCAAAGTGTAAATTCTCTGCAGACACATGCTAGCAAGAATATACAACAATAATCAAGCCTTATCCCACTAGGATGAAGTCAGTCGGCTAATGCTAGCAAGAATATAGCTCCCACTAAAACACCAAATAAATAAGCTTATCTAGTATCATCACCTTACTTCAATAAACCACAAAAAATAATATATTCACCTTTTCTGTCCGGCAATTAGGATCACAACTATGATTAATGAAACGGCCCAAGTTTCCTTTAGCACTTGCATCAATCACCTGAAAATAAAAAGAAATGCAAATGATAAAGTAGGATTAAATGAGTAACAGGTGGAAAAAAAACAATAATAAATCATGTTGAAAGAACCAGAGGACAACATTCCCAATTCTCAACTGAATGGAATCATTAGCAAACAAAATGGAAAATTCAAAATGTGATAACTATCCAAATTGGCCAGTACGTTGTCCAGCATCCAGATGCAGACATAACATGTGATACTTTCCACAATATCAGTAACTTAAGAGCTTGTTTTGTTTGTTTTCTGTTTTCATTTTCAGTTAATATGTTTTGACTCAATAGTCAATCCCAAATAACAGTGCAAAGCAACTGACCCCAAAAGCACTATAGCGAGATAACACATAGTGGGATGACTACTATTTTGAAAATTTAAAATACACTAAATATTGATTAACACATAAATATGCTAAAGATTTCAAATTTCAATTGTTGGGAGGGGTTCTCAAAAGTCAGAACAGGGAAGAAAAATAGAACAAAATAGAGCGATCTCACCAAAAAAAAGCCCCAACACAAATAGTCTCGCCAAAAAAATATGGGTCTTGATGGAAATGAAGATAACTAAAACTTGGCTAGATATAATGAACAGAATCAGATTTTGATTGGAAAGTAGCCCCTAATGCAAATGGGTCACGTTAGAAATGAGTAGGTCTTATCGGAAGCAGAAGTTGCCAAAGATTGTGAATGGGAGCAGTTAGGGGTCAAGAGTGCTGAGTTTGAAAGATACAACTGCATGCAGAAATTGATCATGTAAAAGGGCAGAAAATTCCAAAATTGCCCCCTTAAAAGCCTTCTAACGTTAAGAAAACTAGGGTAAATTTGACATTTCTGTTGTGTATCAAATAGCAGTCATGACTGCAGCGCTACACAAAACCCCAACGCTATGCACTCTGTGTCGCAGCAGGGAGCTGCTCCGCCATGATAGTGCCACTATCATGGCGTATTGACTAATGTGTTTTGACTGATAATTACAAAAATATCGCATTTAACTGACCTCTATAGTTCACAATCAATTAGTTATACCATAAATTGACAAAGCAAGTTAGACTTTCAAACTATGGTCTACACTGGAGGCTGGAGTAGTTTCTGGGATTCTAATTTTGTACAGGGACATCTTGTGGGGGGGGGGGGGAATATGGAGATTCTTCTAAATTATCATGGCAACAAGAAAGGCCATAGACATAATGCAAAAGAATTCTGTTCCCAGAACATAAATTTCTTCCTTTTTTAACTTTTCTTTGACGAAAAGGGAAGAAGAGATAATGTAATATAACATGCTATTGTACTTGAACAAGTCCATGTGTTTCTAGGTGACAAATGTTCTCAGGACTACTAAAAGTACAAAACTGAAGATTTCGTCTTCAATAAATAAATAAGATTGTTTCATAACTTTCATTTAAGGATGCAGATATAGGTTAGATTCATACCTCACTGCCATTCAAGGTCATAAAATAGAAATGTCTATGACCTTTCAAAGCATACTCTCTTTGTCGTGCCTCGTAAGCTTGCATATCAAGCACCTGTTTGGACCATAAATTAGATATTAAATACTTAAAGGTCAACGATGTACACAAGCTGTGCATCACTTATGCATGTACAACAAATACATGTTGCATCAATGAACCTAAATAGAATAGCAGTGTAAATTCTAACTCTACAATGCATAACATAATCCAATTAATACAGAATCCAATATGCATAGAATACTCCAAGCCCTCTGTTAACAACAAAAATGAGTTGATAGTTAAACATAAGCTAAGCTGTTCTTTAGCCCTAGCCTAAATGCATAGGCGAAAGGTTGAGTGATTCTAAGTGGATCAAACCCATCCTTTAAATGAAAAATCATGTTATTTTGTCCGTGAAGCCCAACAGAATTCTTTCACATGTGCTACTGCATTAGACATCAACATAACATTCTTTGTACTACTCAGCCAAAATGTTAAATATTTTTCCATGGCTCTTTACTGCTATTTAAAGAGCAAATCAAATAGTAGTGGTTCACTTAAACTAAATCGACTCACTCCCCACTTATTATAGCTAATACATCAATTAGTAACATAACGTCAAATATTTTTAGCAGCAAAAAGAAAAGATAGGAAAATGAGGATCAACAAACAATATCTTAGGGAAAAGAAATAAATTGGAATTGGGAACAAAAGAGTTGAGTAAGGCAAATATAACTTGATGGCATCTATAACTTCATTAAAGGTAATGTTAACTCTTCTGTCCCCAAAAATTCCGTCCAAATATAGAACCAAAACACAAATATTTGATCACAAAATTTTTATTTTCATGCTCAAAAGGAAGAAAAGATTGTCCATATTACCTCTCCAACATATTCAATAAGAAACTGGCCTTTAGCTACATGCTCAAGTGCCTTAAGTCCATAACCCTTTTTCCCACATTTAAACCACTTCAGGCTGGCATAAATGCGTTTTTGGAACTGAAATCAAATGTTTGAACCACAATCAATCAATCATGCCATTTGGAAAATGACCAAATAATGGTATAGTTTTAAGAGAAAAATAAATAGTTTATTTTATAAACCTGCTGATTGGAACAATGATCCCCACATGGGCAGGTTCCTTGCACGCATTCGATGTTAAGCATCCGATTAAGACATTCATCCCCACAGCCCAACTTGCCTTCTTGAGGTGGTTTGCAATGACAGACCATTATCTGGTACAAGTTCAGAGGCGCAATGAATAAGGAGTATAAAACTTGATGTGCAAATTTGCAAATTCCGAAAAGCTTAATGGAAACCTAAGTGTTACCCATCATGATTAAGCATAAACCTTAATCAAAATGTAAAATAAAAAATACTAGTGACTGATGCGAAAGCAAAAGAAAGACATGTAGCAACTGGAAGCAAGGCAATGAAGCATACAATTCCTAGTCGTACATAGAAAGTAATAAGGTCAAATGATTCATCCCCTCTTCAGCAGAGCACATCCACAATATAAAAGTACTAAATAGTTCAAGTGATGTTTAGTTATATCATATATGCTCTGCATTTTGATCAAATGTGGTTCAGATGGACTTCCATGATACTATTTCTCAATGTTTTTAGGGGAAAAAATATGAATGATAAGAGGAAAACCTAAAGGAGGACAGAGAATCCTCCCGAAATAAAACAGAATGCGCACACACACATAAGAAGAAAGAAAGAACATTTTCTCATTAAATCTATCAGTCGCTCTGCACAGGAAACCAACATGGACAGTTTCACATTTTAAGTACATACATTTTAATCCAACATAACCACTTATCTACTCAATCCAATGTGCAACCTCAATCAAATAATGTAATAATCTCATGTAACGAATAAAAAACTAGAACAATCCAGGACCTCATCAATAGTCTGAGTTTTATGGCTACGATGCAGAAACTCATTGGTCAAAATTCGGGTAAAAGTTGACTCCTGGGAAACTGCAATGCATAAAGCAGAGTAAACATCAGACACTAAAGAAAAGATTAAATGACATTCCTAAAACAGTCTAGCTTCAAGCTTAGATTTCATTTTACATATAAAACTAAACAAACTTGCTAACAAATATTGCATACCCATTGGTGGCCGATATTCTAATTCCTTATAATTTTTGGAGTCTTCATATGCATCTTCTTCACCAGAGGCATCTGATAATCCCAACTCTGCATTAATCTCTGCATTTGACTTTTCTTGAGGGATAGCACAATCAGCAAAGGCTTCATCACTGCTGTCCTTACATGTCCTTCAAAAGAATATCAGCCATGACAAGATGCAAGTTACTAAAAGAAACTGATAAAAAATGGGACTAGGTATTTGCTTTATGTACCTTCTATGTAATAAAGAAAAGGATTGAAATAATTAACTACAAATATAAATCATCATTAACAAAAAGAAAATTTTGCAATTAAAACCTAGATAATGACCAATTATTTATGGTAAATTAATAATAAGTGAAGTCAATCATGAAAAGATCTATTTCTAAACTAACCCTAGCATACAAACAAATACATGTTTACATCATATTCTGCCTCTTCAGCTTCTAATCAAGAATTGTAGAAAATTATAACGAATAATGTGAAGGAAACATGGTATACCAGGTGCAGTTAGTTTCATCAATTAGGTCTGCAAGCACAGCAGGAATTCGCCTCCACTTGTGACAATCATCACAACGCACCCATGCATTACGGGGTGATAGAAGCTGCTCCCCCAGACCAACACCAGACAGCATGTCAAAATTAGATACATTAACTGATATTTTGTTGTCCCCAGCATTAATATTTCCAACAGCTTCCAACTTATGATTTCCAATGCCATTTGCTGCTGTGAGACCAAAAGTAAAAAAATAACAAATCCTATTCATGCTTGATTGCTAAAACCAAATAATTAGCACATAAGATTAAGAAATAAAACTTTAAAGTAAGATTTAGATAACCATGAAGGACCTGAGGTTTGTCACAGATGAATCCAATAGACAAAGAATAATATCACATTATGATGCAGTCTATTTGACATATAAAAGTTACCTGGATGTGGGTGATCTTCTGCTTCACATGCAACTTTAAGAGCGACACCTTTTCCCTTGACTTCACTCTTATTAATTGCCTTCTTCTGTTTCTCCTTTCGCGTAGAAGCAGTTTTCTTTCTTCTTGTTGAGTCAGAAGCTTTTGACTTGGTCTTGCTAACTTTACTAGGTCTAAGACTTTTTGGCAGTTTACGCCCAAAGGATCTTGCAGAAGATGGCAAATTCTCAGAACCCTGGGATTCTGATAATCCATGGTCGACAGATGGTTTGCAAGTTGTCTTAACTTCCATGTGATTTTTAACATTCAAAGCCTCCGTGAGGCCTTCAAGTTCAGTCTCTACAGGAAGGGGCAATGATTCAATGGACAATTCTTTACTGCTCACAGGTATGCTTATCTCTGTAGAAGTAGCCAATTCCAAAGAGCTAAATGCATCACTGGAATTCTTCTTACGTCCGCGATTCTTTGAATGCTTAGCTCTGCTATTCCCAGGTGGACATTGTGATCCATCTTCAGTGATACAATTATTGGAACAAATAAGTTTGTCTTTTTTCTTCCCTCTCTTACTGAAGGTAACATCCAAATTAGAATTTAAATCTTTCGAAGAGCCTAAGATAGCATGATGTACATCTTCTTGATGTCTTTCTCCAACCTGGACTTCAGGAACTGAATTAATAACTTCGGAATCAGGTGAAGTCCCAGGATCCATACCCTTATTATTGATAGGTTCAATCAATGCTTCAACCACCTTCTCTGAAGGAACAGCAAGACACAGTTCCTCTGCATCCCCATCTGATTTCCCTGTTATTTCAGTATTTTCTAACTGGCTATTTACAATGTCTCCTTTGAGAACAGGACCATCCTTATCCAGGTTGTCATTGAAAGATTCTAAATTTCCCATAGCCGCTGCTTCTGAAAATTTTTCTTCAACATTGCTGGCTACTTCCTGAGAACCTAAGCCAGACCCCAAGAAGGAAGCAGAAGTCAAGCCATCAGCAGCTGCTGGAATCAAGACATTTGAGCAACTTAAATCAATTTCTTTCCCAAACTTGATCTTCAGACGAACGCGAGTAGTTGAAACAGAACATTTCTGTACTGAACTCAATGAGCTAGTACCTGCATCATTCCTAGCTGCTTTCCCACTTTGACGCCTACGTCTAGCTTTTCCCAATTCTTGGCACATGGCTTCCCCAACTCCAAGCTCATTATCTTTTTCAAAAAAGTGTTTAATATTCCCAATCAATCCCCACGTAGAAGAACGAGCTGGTTTGGAGAAACAACTTCTTTTCTTTCTGGCAGCCTCTAAGTTTATCTCCATACCCCCACCAAGACGAGTCACCTTGGCCTTGTTCTTGCATCTTTTTGTAGCCTTTTTGGTTTGTGTCTTACAACCAAATTTAGTTCTCTGACTATTTCTTTGAGAAGGTAATGGAATGCTTTCAGTAACACAACCAATTTCAACAGCTTCTTTTCCATCATTACCTGTCTGTCCAGGATTATCCACTGCACTATTATTATTGACGGAGACATCATTGCCCAAACAACAGAAATCAGGTACATCCTCTGAAGAGAAATCAGTAACTAAAGCAACAGAGGGCTGACCTGATTCTGGATATAATGATTTTTTAAAGGTAGAGTTGGCTGTTTCCTCTGAGGTACAATCCTTCAATTTACAGAAATTATCTTCTATTGGCATTACACCATTCTTCATTTCACACCCTGGATCCAACATGACAGGCTCACAAGGAGAATCAACTACAGGTGACCTCCCCAAGGTCACATGGCAACCTGGAGAGGATGATAAATTTACACAAGAACTAATATTGATTTCTTCACAAGTATGATTCCAATCCTCACCATCTTTCAGACAATGTAGCTGATCACTTGTGCTCTCTATTTCTGTATCTGTACATAATGCAGCTGATGGCACTTCTGTAACTGGAGAAGGTGATATGTGCCTGGAAGCATCAGCTTCCTTCTGAATTAAAGCCTCACATTTTTCTACAACCTTCAACAAAGGATCTGCATTTCTCATAATTTCCTCCTGCTCATTTTTCAGGCTGCAATCAACTAGCAAGTCAACCTCGGATTCTGATTCCAAAGACATTCCAGAATGCCTGAAATCAAGTGCACAATTGAAAGCATCAGCGAGAAAATCAGCCTCGCTGTTTTTCCCTTCCGTGAGATCTAAATCATCTCCTTCTGAGGGTAATACATCGCTCTTACCATCATTCTGCTCATCCTGTTGGGCACAATGACTCTGCAACTCATTTGTAGTTAAGGATTCCAATGGCAGGTCAAAGTTGCCATCGTCTTGAAAATTTGACTCTGAACCACTTTTTGGACCGGAAATTTCACTGTTCCCACAAGAAATCCCCAAACAATTCTGACAATTATCTTCTGCAGTTTTCTCCAATGGTAACATATCAACATTCTTACACTCACTTGCCAAATCCAAAGCATCTCCGGACCCGCCAGTAACATCAACAATGCTTGCAGAACCCGCATGACCCTCACCCTCATAACCATCAATCATACTGGAGGGGTCAATATTAGTGTCCAACCCATTGTAAGCTTCTTCAGAACAGGACGCCTGCACGGAAACTAACTGCTTCGGAATCTCTGAGCACAAATGCTGTTCGATAACAGACTCTCCTGAGCGATCATCAACGATAACAGATTCCCCACACGATCCCATCTCAAATCACAATCAAATCATTCAAAAATCTAGCACAACGCCACTAACACGTCACTCTCCGATTAACAAAAACTGAACTCCAAAAACAACAAAAAAGATGAGAATCACCAAAGCGAGCACAATGCATCACCCAATACCTAACAACGCAACCACAGAGAAACTGTATCTAGAATTAAAGCAAACTAAAGAACACTACCTGCACGTGAAAACCGTCTCCCGGAAAGAAAACCCTAGAAAGCAGCATTATTCTAAGACCCGCTGCACGGAAAGAGAGGAGCAAAATTAAAAATTAAAAAAAAGAAAACCCTACTTTCAGAATCTCTGCCTAAAAATGCAGACGGAAACACGAGTTCCTAGGCCAAAATACGTTAACCAAATATTAATATATCAAAAATCGAAAACAAAATTAAAAAATCAAAACATAAAAAACGAAATTAAAAAAAAAAAAAAAAAAAACTAGAAGAAGAAGTAGGTTACAGATATTACCTGGTGAGGTTGTGTGAGATTGAGGATAAGGAAGTTATGCCCTTTCAACAATGATATTTTCATAAAAAAAAAAAAAAAGAAATATTCTTTTCCCTCTGTGCCGAGGAGAGAGAGTGTTGGGTCTGCGTCGCGCGCAGAGAGAAAGCGAGAAAGAGAAAAAGAAAAGAGATGGTTGGTGAGGTTGTCAACGAAAACAAAATAAAAACAAAAATAAAAAATAAAAACAAAACGGTTTGAACGAAAGAAAGAGGAGAGAGTGCTTCTTTCTTTCTATCCGACCGAAGGAGAAATTTTCTTTTTCCTTATTTATTTTTATTTTTATTATTATCTGGGAGGACCTAAATTCGATGTTGATTAGACCGTTTTACCCTACGCGCCTCTCTTCATCTTTTTGTTCTTCGCAGGACACATGTCTTCTAACTATCTCTCCCAAATATTTTCCCTTCAAATTTTTCCATCTTTGTTTTTTTATTTTTCAATGATAATAATATTCGATAAAGAAAGTACCCTTTTGATAGGGATTTGTGATACTTTAGTGCCAACCCACTACATACCAAAGATATTGTCTTCGCCGTGTTCTTTTTCGTATTATTATTATTATTATTGAGATAAAGATAACTCTTGTGTTTTTTAATTATAAGGTTATTGCCTATAATTATTTGTTTCTTTCTGTCAATATTTCATAATTAATTTCCAACTAATTTAAAAGGTTAAAAGCAAGTTTATTTATTATTTAAATGTCAAATGAATTTGAAGTACTAACGAACGCGAAAAATTATGATACGGTTTTTACCGAACATTGAAGATTCAGTTGGTTTGATTTAAAGTTAAACGTAATATTTTTTATATAAATGTTTTTTAAAATTATTATACATAATTGAGATAAGATTAAATTTACAGTAATTTTTGTGATTGAGAGAATTTGCTACACCTGAAACAATTCTTATCGTTATTTTAAATTAATAAATAATAAAATTATTAATTCAGTTAAAAAAATGTTAATACTTTTTTATCTTATTTTTAAAATTTTATTTTTAAAATATTAAAAAAATCACAACCATTAATTTAAAGAAATATAAAATACTTTTTTTAAATTTACAGATACCACAATAAACACACACAAAATAATATATAAATTAATTTAAATTTATAGTTTTTAAAAAATTGATTTCTTTAAAATTTTTAAACAAAAAGTTCTTAAGAATATTTAATTATAGTTTTTGAAGCTTCATTCTGTATCTGTATTTCTCCAGATACTGCCGGCTCCAACACAAAATTTAAAAAATATGATTTTATTTTTTTTAGGTTACACACACTCTATATCTTCTTGTAAAAATGAGATTCATATAAATAAAGGTTGTAAGAGTGTGGTTTTTTATATACAAATTAAAATAAAAAGTAAACAAGTTTCTTTCAATATATATATTTTATAGAATTAATATGACAGTCAAAAATATACTTATTATACAATATATTACGATTCATAATTATATATTACATGTAATTTAATAAATTAAATAAAAATTTAATTCAATTGTTAATTTATACAGATTTTTTATTTATTATAATTTTAAATATACATTAACAATTTAATAGTAACAATCTCTATCGAACATATGTTTTTGATATCTTATATTATAATAAATTCATTTGTTTATATCTACTAATATTCAATGTTATGTTTAATAAATATAATATATACATTAATAATTATATTCGATCAAAAGAATACTATAATTATTATTCATAACTTAAAAAATTAAATGTAATATGATTTTAAATTTATTTCTTCATATTTTAATAATTTAATATTCAATAATATATATGATAAATTTAATTATTTCTTTATTTATTAATATTTATATGCAAAATTGACTGTAATTTGGTATTAAATAGTATTGTTAATAAATATGCTATATAATTCAATAACATTGTAATTATCATAATAATAGAATATTAAATAAGTAATCTGCATTTATTTATTTATTTATATTTGATATATTTTATTTATTAATCATAACTTATAAAAAAATGTCATCATCAGTTTTTATCATAATATAAAAATACACATATACTACATTAAAAATATTAAATATAATATAAATTTGTGATAAAATCAAAATTTATAATAGTTATTAAGTATTTCTAATAAAATCATAAAATTATATTTTTATTATCTAAATTTATCACTTTTTATATACTTTTTGTATATTATATAATAGTTTTATTTTATATACTTTGTATATAAATTTATTTTTTAAAATTAAAATAAACTCAGGCAATGCTTTATAAATGTATATTAGACTCGGAATTCGATTCAAGGCCCATTTCTCCTTGAATCAGCATGCAAGATATAGTTCTCCACGAATTAAAGATAATATAGATTAAAAATAATCTTAAAAATTTCATTTTAATACAATTTTTTAATAAAAAATATTTTAAATTTTTTATATTGTATAAATAATTTAAAAATAGTAAATATATAATAACACCTAAAGGTCTCGCAGAGTTATCTTCTCCCTCTCCTTTCTCAATTTCTTCTATTTTAGATAATTATTTTTTTGAGTCTCAAAAAAATATCTCTCATCCCTCTCCTCATATAAATAAATAAATTATCTGTCTTTTTTATTATTTTTTATTCCCTCTTTCCATTCTCCTCCTTATCCAAACATATCATAAATGTATAAAATAAAATTACAATTAACAATAAAAAATTTTATATATGCATTTAAAAATTTTACTTTAACATATTTTTAATAAATGTTTTATTAATGGTGTATTTTAGTACATATTTAGACTTAAAATTAATCATAAAAATTTAATGACAATAATATTTAGACTTAAATTTTAAGAAGTAAAAATTATTATAATATTTTTCATGTTTTATAAATAACTTTATTCTGAACAGTAATAAAAACAATAAATTCTTTTGAGTACATATTTTTGCATATAACTTATAGACATTAAATTAATAAAAAATACTTTTTTGATAACAATATTTTTGACAAATTTATGAACATGAAAAACTATTCATCTTATAAATATATTATAACTAATGAATATAATATTTTAAGTATATTGTTAACATTTAATATAATATTTTGTTAAATTAATTATATATTGTTATTAATAAATATATCACTAGATGCTAGTATGTAGAGAATTTTACTCACAATCACAACCTAACTTGTGAGATTCAAAGTACGAAATTTGTCAACAATCTCCTATTTAAATAAACATCATTGCAAGGTAACCAAATTTTGGTCACAAAGCTTAAAGCCATATAATCAGCCATAAGTTATTTATTAATCCTTTGTGGCATAAAGTGATCTTCATAATTTGGAGGATGGGCTTCTTGAAATATAGTCTAAGAATAAAGAGATTCCCAAACTTGAGATGAAAAGATACATGTGAAAAAAGATGTATATATTTTTTAGAGGATTGTAAAAAATGGGCACCCTATATATCCTGTTGAGATAAATTAATATTTTATTTGAACAAATTGTTTTGTTTTTGTTGGCAATATTTTTAGTGAGACTTGTCAAGCAAATTTTAATAAATTGGATGGTTAAATTTATTACATGAATTTTTATTTAAAAAATTATTAAATAACGATTTAATTAAATTGTATATCTAAATCACTCTTAAAAAAAGAATGAATCAATAGCTACTGTATTTTGTTATAAAATTGTCAAATAATGTGAGCATGTTGTAAAATTATCAAATAACCCAAAGCATGTAAATCAATTAATAGAAATTATTTCAGCTTAATATGTGATTTTAATTTGAAATTCTAATGAATATTGTTGAGTTAAGCATGAAGTTTCACCGCCTACAATGTTTCTACATGACTTACTTGAGCATAATTTGCTTAGATACATATGTTTTGGACAAAACGTTTGTCAAATAATTTTCCAACAATCTATACGTCTGTCTATCCAGGGGCTATACATATCAGAACCATCATATTCTAGTCGCTACTCATCATCTTAAATTTTTTTTAATTTATATTTATTTTAAAAACAAAATTACTATTTTTATCTTTTAATTTAGGATAAAATTTATTTTTATTCTCTAACTTTTTTTTATTCATTTTAAACCTTTAACTTTTAAAAAAAATTTAAACAGATCCTTTTCTATTAAATATCATAACTTTGTTAGAAAGTTTTATTGTTGTGCTACGTGTACTGTGTATTATTGTTCATCGTATTTTTTTTTTATATCTTTGATCTAATTTCTGATGACTTTTTTTTTTCTTCTCCCTTTTATCTTCATTTTCTTATACTCAAAACTTCATTTTCTGGCCACTAACACTAAGTATCAATCCTTAAATCTTAAACTATAAATAAATCAACTTTTTAAATACTCAATTTCTATCTCCAGGTGTGTTTATTTTCAGATTATGTTTTAAGCTTCCGGAACACAATATTCTTATTAATGAAGGCTTAAGATATTAAAGTAGTATGACAAATCAATAAAATAAAAAATAAAAATGTCTATTTAGATCTACCAGAGATAAAAAAATAAGTATTAAAAAGTTAGATTATTTATAATTTTGGATTTGTGAATGAAAATGAAATTTTGAGTATAAGAAGATAAAGATAAAAGAGAGAAAAAAAAAAGTTGCCAGGAATTATATTGAAAATTTGAGGAAGAAGATAATGAACAATAACAAAAAATACAAGTGACATAAAACGATAAATTTTTTTAATACAATTAGGGTCTTTAACAGAAAAACAAATCTATTTAAATTTTTTTTAAAAGTTAAAGAATTAAAATAAACTAAAAAAAAAGTTAAAAGAATAAAAATGAATTTTATTTTAAAGTTAAATGACAAAAAAATAATTTCAACATTTTTATACGAAGTTGAATCAACAACATGTTAAGGAAATTTTGGGTAGATATATCTCTGCTATGGGCGCAAAATTTCTTGGCACTTATCTATGTTTATGCCAATTATATATGCTTTTAAAATATTATTTTGAAATTGATAAGTTATTTTCATCACTAGTCTCCGTACCTAGACATCAGAATTGCATTATTTTCATCCACTTCACTTCCCTAGTAGACATAAGTTTTGTATTTCAATATTTTTAATACTCAGACCTTTGGATAGAAAATATACCAAGAAATATAAGGTTCATGATACATATACTACTGCAAATAGATACATATTTAATCGTATATAAAATGCAATAAGGAAATAAAGGTACAGATTAATTTTAATGTATTATCAGTGTAATTTACACTGTTAGCTAATTAAAATACATTAAAATATATTTTTAATTTAATTATTACAAAAATAGTAATTCTCACTGGTATAATAATATATGATTATAAATGAAAATGTAAATTTTTCCCTTATTACTGCAATATGATATTATAATTGAATTCAATATAGTTATAAGATAAAAATCCCATATAATTACAAAAATAGAATAAGTGTGATTTTTCTTTCTTTGAAACCATAAAAAAAATTATTCAAATAGGAGAAAGATATTAAAACAAGCATATACTTTTCTTTAGTATTACATCAATATAAACTTTTCATTTTATTTTTCTCTTTTTTTTTTCAATTTTATTCCTCCTAAAAATCTCAAATTCAAGTATATTCATTTATTTGCATCAAACAAGAGATAAAGTGTATTTGAACTAAACTACAAGGAGAAAGAATAATTTATTTGTTTAATATTTAATTATCTATAGTTTGTAAGCAGGGTGTAAAGAAGTATTGAATAATTCTAATAAAATAATAAAATTTCTAGATTTGAAGGACCAAATTTCTAGATTTTATTCTTATAATTTTGAAGGACCAAATTTTGCACTTTTTATTTATTGCTTTTAGTGTTGCCATAAATAGTAGTAATATATTCTTTAATATATTTTTTTATTATTTATTAAAAAGATAAATGTATAAGAAATATATATTAAATTAAAAATGATTTTAAAAATAGAAAGAATGAGACTTGCATAAAAAAATTTAATAATTTTTAAAAAAAATATGTTAAAGAATATTGTTAACATTTTTCTAAATTAATCGGCATTTTGTGCATGCATAATAACTCAAGATAGACACGTACACGCTGATTAAGAGCAGCATTGCAATCCAAATTCAATCATTTTATAAAAAAGTTTTAGGCATTTTTAGAGACTCTGAATTTTAACAAATACAACATCAGAAAGGCCAAAAGTTCATAACTTCAGACTTAAGAACACAGAACTAATTATAAAACAGCAGCCTCTAGTCTACATTCTTTCTTGAACTGTTTAGGCTGCATGAGGCATATGCCATTTGAATCCCTTTATGATCTGATCAAATCCATTGTCCATGCATGTTTCCTACACCTTCTAATGCCAAATGCTGTTGCTGTACAAAAAATTGGAGAGAAAGAGAGAGAGGGAGAACAATTAAAATATAGTTAAGTTTAATAGTAAATTGCTATCCTCCACAGTATATGATATTTATATATCTTTTAATTATACAATTATTGAAGCTAAAACTGGGTTCTTTATTATCATGATAAGCTGGGGCACATAAGAACTAAGCATTTGCAAATTATGGTAACAAATATATCATTACACTGGCTTGTACTTGTGTTTTATCAATAAAAAAAATGATAGAAATAGCGGAATATATATTGGCACTTACCAGAAGGAAATTGAGTTCCTTATTTTGCTCCTCCAAAATCTTGCCCTAACCAGGAATTACAAGAGTCAGTCCTTTTTATTTATTTATTATGGTGCATTTAGATAACAATTGAGATAAATTTTATTTAATGAAATTTTATTATATAAAAAATTATTTGTAAAATTTATCAACATAAATTAAAAAGAGTTTATTTTAACAAAATATATAAATAAAAAATTGAAAAAAACTAATAAGAGTTATAAATATTTTTGTAATATATATCTTTGTAAACTCTTATAAACACATCATATGTATTTTAAATAAATTTAAGTGAATGTTTAGTTTACCTTTATTTTTTTAAAACATACTGACTTGATTCCTCTAATTATCAATCTGGTATTTTATACTATGTTATTATATATATCCAAGAAAAAAAAATCTACTTACATTTCTCTTGAACATCCTGTGCACTTCCGTCTGTGACACAAATAAAAAAATTGTGAGGTGAAACTTGTTAAATTTAGTTACCAATAATAAGGTTATGATAAATATTGAAAAAATTTGCCTTTTTATCACGAACACCGTTGAGGCCATTATCAAGGGCTTCCTCTAGAGCCATAAGCTCCTTGTAATTCAGTGAGGTAATGTCCTCCCCCTTTAAGTGCCTGAAATGTACAAGTAATAGAAAATGAGAGATGAAGTTGGGTTACATATAGCTAGGGCAATCATCAAGGTGCAATGTTTGTACATACCTCAACTCAATTTGCATGCTGTCATTCTCTTTTTTGAGCCTATCAATTTCATTGCTCAGGTTCTGAGTTCAATTAAAATTGTTGTGAATCCGAACATATATTTTGTCACAAAAAGAAAAAAGAAAAAAAAGGCAAGGATGAAAAATATCTCAAAAAATAAACACTTAACTGAATCTGCAGTTAGATCTTGCTTTTAGAACTGGTTAATGTTAGTGAAGAAACGTGTGATCAAGAGATAGATCCATGACCAAGTAGATATATAGGAGAGGATATTTTATCACATCTTTGTTCCTACCATAACTACGAACTCTTATATCCATTCAGCTGTTGAAACTTTTGCAAAGAAAAGGAAGCAAGTAAATGTTGTGTTATAGCCAGATCCGTTCATACATATCTGGTGCTTTTAGCTCTTGCCTTTCTTTATCAATAAGATATGGAGAATAATATTATGTGTATATTAATCAACAAGGGTACATGTTCCAAATGTAGATCTACTTGGAAATTATCGGTTCTTGGGACTGAACATATTTTTAGCAAAACAGTTATATTCCATTTTCCTTGAGGCAAATCAATGACAAACTACTAGATGCATGCTTCAAGTTTTTTTATTTATGTATATATAAATATCTTTTTTCAAATATAAAAAACCTACCTCATGCTTAGCGTCCCAGAGTGTCTTCCCAGAGGCTCTTTGGTATCTGTCTAGGACGTCAATCAACCTTAACCAAAAAAAAGATCCAAGGAAAGAAAAAAAGAAGTGAGTTTTGTTGATAAGAAGAAAAACTATATATTTTCCTGCATTTGAACTATTTTTTATGAAAGAAAGAAAACTATAGGAATCTAGAAGGTGAAAAACAAAGGTTTAGCATAAGAAAATGAAGAAGCAATTAATTAATTACGTGGTGGAGGGACTGATGTATTCATGCATCTTTCCAGAGGCACCAAAAATGATAAGGGAAACTTGAGCATCACATAGAACACTAATTTCCTTTGCCTTCTTTAGGATCCCATTCTTCCTCTTTGAGTAGGTAACTTGCCTGTTGCTTGAGTTCTCAATCCTTTTGATCTCAATCTTACCCCTTCCCATCTCTCTTACAATTACTGACAATCTTCTTCACTTCTCCTTTTGATCTCTTTTTATCTTTTCTTTTCTATGTTTTGTGTTTCTTAATTGCCAATGGAATGGAGAAGTGGGAAGATATAAATTAAAGAGGGTATATAGCAAGCAAGAAAAGTAATAGCGGAGCATTCCATTATGAGTTTGTGGATGAACAACTTTCTGAGTGGCACAGAAAGGAAGGGTTTGTTTAGGGGTTTGTGACAAAGCCAATTCAACTGCTTTAAATTATTTCATGTTTATTTAATTTAAATTGGCTTTGTGATTTATCACTTTTGAACTTGTGATCCGTTTTCTTAACCCTTGGTTTCTTTAGGCACCTCTATGGCTCATTTAATTGGAATGGTTTTTGGGGTCTTTCCCATTTTTTAAGGGGTTTCATTGCAAGTTAAAGTGTATGTGGAATTTTAGGGTGTGTTTGTGTATATACGTAGACCAAGGTTTTGGTGCAGGTTAATTTGAAAGGATATAATATTGGTGTTTAACTTGTATTGGTGTCTATGATTAGCTCTTTATAGGGTTTGAATGACGGGTAATTGGTAACTCTAGTTGTGGGCCTCTCAACCATCAAATCGAAAGGAAATAATTATTATTCCCATTTGTGTGCAAGGAATAAAAGCTCTTTAAAGTAATGTGTAAAAGGGTATGAAAAAAAAAAACAATTAAAATGTTCCTACCATAATGGAAAGGAGAAGGCTCAAAGATTAACCTTCAAATAAATTACTGGAAGATCAAAGATACGATCATGAATTGGAGTTTGGGCAAGCATTAGTTGGCGATTCACTGAGTGGAACCTATGATTTGAAAGGTGTGGTTGGTAGAAACTATGCAACCCTCAAATCACTAGCTAGCTACGGCTGGAAGATTGCATGATATGACAAACTCAAGAGGAAGAAGCTATATCTTGCATGCTGATACAAGGAAATGTGCCTTCAATCAAATTCCGAGTCTTATTATTTACCAAAGAAACGGAATCCTATATAATAACAATTTTTTCAAAATAATATTTATACACAAAAAATCTTGTTTTGGCAATTCAATCAAATTTTAAATTTGGCCATAAATAAGTATTTTACTGACGAAACAACCATGATTTCAACAGATTCACGTACGAATGTTAATAATTAATTAAAATAGGTTTTTTTTTTTTTTTTTTTTTATCTTCTATCATAGAAAAATCTTATTGAATAGGGTGTTCCTAGCTAACATGCTGACATCCACGATATTCCAAAAGATTACTATTCAGATTTATATCAAACTCAATCTCAATTATTCAACTAACTTTTAAGTAATAGGGGATTTTTATGGAAACTCGTTTTTTGAATATTAAACTTCAACACCTCTATATCAAATATTTTTGTTTATCCTATACAATTAAAGCTAGTAAATATCATTTTTTAATTGAAAATTTAAATAAAATTATAAAAATAAATACTAAATAGTAATGAAATTACATGCCACAAAAAGAGAGTACAGAAATTATAGTTTTACGTTTACAAATAAAAATTTAAAGTAATTATATAATCGTTGATAGTTATAATATAAAGATTGGTATTATGATAAACTTTTCATGAAGACATTATTATATTATGTCTTTGCAAATTACATCATAAAATTAACTTTAAATTTGTTATGATAAAAATCATGCATAAAATAAACATACTCTTTAATACACTTTTAATTATTAATTAAAATTTATTAAAAATTATTTGAATCATATTTTTTTCTTACTCATGATTTGAGGTTTATTTCTTATATTTTGTAATTTTTAATAAATTTTAGTTAATAACTATAAATATATATATTTTTAAAATGTTAAAGAGTGTGTTCTTATCCATATATATTAAACTTTTGTGGCCTAGACTATATGCGTTGAAGTAGATTTCCTTCAATAAATAATTGAAACTTTTGTGCCCAAGGCTATATAAATGCTTGGTGCTTAAGGGGACCTTCAATTGTGTATTGGATCTTCTAGCATATTCGGTCACCGAAGGGATAGAAGAATTGGTTTCAAATTTTGAACTTTCTTGACCTAACCCATAACAAATAATAGAAATATATTTTAAGAAAATCGTGATCTCATGCATAAAATGTTTTAAAATGATGACTAATTATTTAAACGATACACATTTTAAAACCACATTAGAAGAATATAAGAGAATAAATGATAAAATAAACTACAGTTTTATACCTTCAAAATAATATGGATTGTTTTAAAATAATTGCAATAAAAAATGAAGCAAAAATTTCAAAAATACTTAATCACATAAATTATTAATAAGATAGAATAATACTAAATTTCAAAATCGATTTTTAAGAATTAAATAATATAAATATAATTTTTCATTTCAGTATTATTAGTTTATGTGAATAATTTTTATATTGAATTCCTTATTGCAACAATTATAAAGTAATTTTTATTTTTTTAAAGATACAAAGTTATCATTTATTTTACTATTTATTCTTTATATTTTCTTAATGTTATCTACCAAATATGTAATAATTTTAAGGTTTATCATCATAAAAGTTTAGTTGTAAATATGTTTATAAAATACAAAAGATTGTGTAATGTTTGAAAAATAGAAAGATTTTGGGGTAATGAGCAAAAATTGGTAGCACTTTTACCAATTATATGTAAAAAATAAAATTGAACACTGTAAAATAAGTATAACATATCTCGAAATAAATAAACATTTAAAAATAAAAGGAATTTTAAATTAAAAAAAAGTGCAAAATAGAAGGGGCTACAGGAGTCTTGCTTGTTTGGTGTAGTGACCAGTCTACCTGTGAAGGCCAGTCAAACACATAAAAATGAGATTTTGATGAGATGTTAAGAGGGAGCAGCTAGGCTTCAGCTAATGCCAATCTATATATACTTCATTTCATATACTATATAGTCTTGTTGCCTTTTTTTTTCGAATTTTTCAAGTTCAACCATTCCAAGTCAATTTCAGAAAGCTGTTCATATTAGGAAGCCCGTAAAGTTTTTGATTTAACACCATCTAATCTATGAAGCCTAGGAGATCACGCATTGTACTCAAAGATAGTTGACTACTACACTGTAGCCTCCACAGTGAGACCTGAGGATAATGGAAATGTTCCCTGCTTTCTTTTTGCATGCTACAATTTCAATGTCTCAAAGTTGCATTTCATCTTTTATATTAGATTAGATGATGGGTGTCATCCATCCTCTGTTCATTTATGGGTAGGCCTGGAATGGTAAGAACTAGAAACATAGGCAGACCCTAAAATGGAACTGAAGTAGCTGGAGAGAGATATACTAGTTAGGTCCACTTTCTCCATTTACACTGTTGAGTATTAGAGTTAGAGCCTTTTAGATGGAATTTTGTATTGTTTTCAAATGAAACTATTTCATTGATAATTATTTGTTGGAAAATATAAACTCAGCTGCAGATCACACCTTCAAAAACAATTTTTTGCCCTACCAAAGTGAAAGAAAAACAAACGATACTTTTTTTTACCACTTTTAACATGCATAGATGTGTTTGATATTGTGAATTTGAATTTCATAATTTTTTCAAAATTTAGTTTTTTCTTTTTTGGGTCCTGGTTGAAAGTGTAGTTTAAGAAGCTCAAGATAGCCATCGTGGATGAGGAAAGCAGCACCGAAGAGAGTACTTGCTTGCTTGACCTTCCACACAACTGCATGCATATAATATGAACCCACTTGACTACAGTTATTACTTCTTTGGGAAGTAAGAACAAGCTTCATCCATCGTACCATCACCACCGCCCACCGCCAACTAGAAAGAAGGAAATAATAATAATAACCTTCATTTAAAATTCAATTAAAACTGGTTATCGGTTTCCGTTTAACCCAACAGAGTTAACAACATGAAGACAAACAAGCTCAAAATTGTTTATCAAGATCATAAAACTTTGTTGCAAAATTTTATTCTAAAAGGTAAAGATCTTCAATATGTTTGTATTTTTCTAATTACCCAATATACCAATTTATATACACTCCTGCAGCTGTGCTGCTACCAGTTGTACTTTTGTACATGAAGATATATTTTATGTTAATCACAACTTTGGTTTTATATAGAGATTTATAAATTACTGTTGACCTTCTAACACTGCTAAGTTTCCATATCCAAAAGTACAAATTCCTGTTGTTGGGACGAATGATAATGCAAAATAGTGCTCGTGTCTAACGGTGTTAGATCAAAACAGACATTGGAGTCCGTTAATACGAAGAGTATTGTATAGATTTATTTTCCTTTTCATTTTACATCTTAAAATATGAAATGTCTAACCCCAACTATATTTGAAATAGCTAAAACATGATTTTAATGTTTAAGTTCAGAAAACCCATGATTATAAGGATCTCTCCAGCAAAAATCATTGCCATTCATTTACATTCAATGGTTCAGATTTCATTAAATAAGAGTAACGATTGAATTTAGCTAGAAAGAAATGGAAAGGCATTGGATGGAGAGGATCCAAATTCTGATCAGAACAGATCTCCCTACTAGTTTTAAAAATAAAAGGACAACCTTCTCTATTTTCACTTCCTTCTCTAATAGATACCTTCATACCGTCCACCTCATGTCCCCATCTAACATGCACGCCCTAGAGTCACTGCTTTGAAGATTGAATAGTGATTACATGCGTTCATTAGATATACTCATATACATGCATCAGAGAAGAAACAAAAATATATATTCTTCATTCAAATAGGTTTGATCAGAGTTTGGCGCAAAATCCAAGGTATCCAAATAGAGAGAACGGTCAAGTGTAGGTCATCACAGTATAGTGGCAGATATCTCTCATGGATTAATTAATTCCAACAGCCGCATCCTTAACAAGTTACAACTTACAACAAAATATACATACGATCAAGCGACGTGGATACAATGTCAAAAATGAAAGATCAAGTCTAATTGCTTGTATACATGCGCAGCTCGATCTCCACATCATGCTGTACATACCCATGGAGCAGTCTTCAAATACCAGCTTAAAAATCAAAACCAATTCGAAATGCTGAAGTCTCTTAACTTTCTAAGATGCCTCTCCATTTCTTCTCTGCTACTAGCCCACTCTTCCCTTTCTATGACAGTCGTGGGATCGTCTCTTTCACTCTGCAAATAAGATGGCCAATCAGAGGTGTAATGTAACGATAAATAACAAATGATTCAGGAAAGAAATAGTCACCGTGTGTATTATTTTGAAGGACTTCCCACGATCAGCTATAACAAGCAAGTCGCTCGTTCTATCTCTAGTTCTCCCTCCAGGAGCTGTTACCTGTAGAAAGCATATTGATGATTAGTGTAAATATTAACATTTTGGACAACTCAAGAATCAAGATTAACTAACAATTATCCATATTAATTAATAATGCCTGCCTAACTAAGATAGGCCGGGATAGGAGTGAGGATGTGGGGAGAGAAGAAAAAAAAGGACCCCCCTGTTTATGAGAAAGCCCTACTTAAGCACTTGTAAGCTACGAGTGAGAGATCCATGCAATGTAAAGAAATTCAATCAAGATAATGAGTTCGAACATATACACCAGAATTCTACAGGTTTGGTTGGATTCCTTTCTTTTCTTTAGACAGACATATGCAATGAAAAGTAAGGTCAATGCCAGAAACAATTAAAACAACAACCGGTTTTCAGAGACATTCTTCAAAATTAGAAAGCAACAAGTTGCAACAAACGGCAGAAGATATTCCAAAAGCAACTAAGCTGAGAATTGATAAACAATTCTTTACCAAAACTTTGGCTCTGGTAATTGACTTGGTTTTGGAATCAATAACATAAATCTCTTCAAAATCTAGCACAAATTCAGGATCACCCAGCCTCCGATTTTTGTAGTGTTTTGTCAAGTACACCTGTAACAGGAAAGAAGTTCGATCAGGGAGAAATCTTTGGCAAAAGAAGGGCATGCTTTCAGTAACTAGGTTAATTTCTTTTTTCCAATGCTTGGACTGCTTGGCAAAAATTTCTAATAAATATCCCTGTATTATGAAACCTACAGGGAAAGAGGTAAGAAATTATTACCATCCTCAGGGACGGGCAAAATTTTTTGCCATGCAGTCAAAAGCCAGATTAGAAATTTCATAGCTTGTAGCAGATACTTATGAATAGAAGCAGGAATAAAGACTCCACGATGGCATACAGATGAAAAGAACAAGATTTACCAGCCTCATCAATTCATATAACATCTAAATTTCCTACAACCTAGCCTAAAGCAATAAAGTTAGATATGTCAATGTTTTACCCAACTGACAATATGGAATGTCATCTCTTAAATCAAAGCGACATGTCAAGAATACCTGTCCTAGTTATCCGATACATAAACAGATAAGCATATCAATTGAGTTCCATTCCATCTGTTATATAAACTTAATAAATCACTACCTCACTCAAATAATGTTATCAGAGCAATTATCCATTGTCCTAATTCCTAAAGCACAAAAAAATAAGTCAAAATATACTTCCAAATACTAGTTATTGATCCTTTTTTTCAGTGAATCATAATTATGAACAAGAACTAGAATAAACAAATCAATTAATCAATCAGAATGCGGCTAGGCCCAGGGGCAAGATACTTCGCTGGTAATGAATCAAGCTCATGCATAAGGCAAGACTAATTCATTTTATCTCACCCTCTTTTACCGATAAGTGGGAAAAAAATCAACTCAAGTAAAGCTCGCTGCCTGACTGGATTCCATGGGAGGATTGTTCAGTTATATTTCGCAATTCTCGATACAAATTATAAAACACGCAATCATTGAAGCAGCTACTTTTACTCTTCCCTTAATAAATATCCATTTCATATCACCAATTTACATTAGATTTAGTATACAAACAGAATTTTAAGAAGCATAATAATTCACGTAATCCCTCCGTTTCTTTTTATCTGTCAACTTTTTAAAGATTTTTTTTCAATTTATTTATATATCCGTTTAGAAGTTCAAGGCAATAATAACTGCTTTCTTTCAACTTTGCCTTTATTTCTACTAATTCTTAGATACTTTACCCACTTAAGATAAATTAGAGGGAAATAACAGTAGAAGTAATATTCGGAAGTTAACAATATTTTTTTTAATATAAACAAATATATTAATGGCATTTCTAATCTGTGTTATTCTCCTAAGTGAACTGAATAAAAAGAAACAGAAGGAGTATTGCTAAATCCTCAAATACAAGAGTAGCTCATACCTTCAGGATCTCCCTCTCGGTTTTATAGAGGGGATCTCGAGGTGCATCAATAGGTGGCTCTGTCACATTGTAGCTTCCAAAATCACTTTGCGCGCATCTAATGTACTACACATTTGTGCAAAAAAAAATATCATCAATATACGTAAATGCAAAGAGAAAAAAACAACAAACAATTTGGTTGAAACGAAACTCACCTTCTGAGGCATTGGAGCGAGAACCTTGGGAATTGAATAAACATCCGTATCTGGAGGAGTAACATACATCTACAAACAAAGATTCAACAGTGAACAAAAATTGAACAGTAGCACCAGCATAAAGATACGCAGATTGGAAGGGTTACGAACCTCTCTGAAATCATAGACGTCGTTGTCAGGGTCAGGGGGCTTGCGAATGAAGAAATCGCAATCGAGCAAGCTGATCTTGTGGAACTCATCTTCGTTGATTTTGTAGTCGACGACGGTGTCGGAGTCCCAACCCTGCGTGGAGACGAAGCTCTCACTCCGCACCATGGCAATGTCGTCGTCGTCGACGGAAGCGGCGGGGACAAGGGGGTCGTACTCGACGTCGAAGTCCTTTTTGTTGTCGAGATCCTCCATTTCATCTTCGTCCATATCGTAGTGGTCGGGGCCGGCGGCGTCGGTGTCGTCGTCATCGGCGCGAGTGAGGAAAGGGTTACGGCGAGACCTAGAGAGAGGATGGGTGAGAAGAGAAATTTTGGAGAGTGGTTTGGGTGTGAAAGGGAAAAAGGAGTGTGGTGGTTGGGAATTGCGAGAGAGGAATGGTGATGGGGGAGATGAGAAGAAGAAGAAGGTTGAGGCAGTGGTAGTAGTCATAGTGGGTTTTGAGGGTTTAAGGAGAGAGATGGTTCGTAACTGAAACTGAAAGAGGATAAGATAGAAGCAAAAGTGCCCGGTGTCATCAAATTTTTGTACCTGCTGTCTTCTTGGCTTTACAAAATCCAGTCTTTCATTGCTAAAATATGGTTTATTGGTTCATTTAGTTTTGATTATTTTAATCATGGTTTTTAAGCAATTTTGATAAAATATGTTAATTATTTTATACTTTTTAATTATAATTAAATAAAATCAAGCTATTGATTTAAGCTGCATGTCCAACATTTTTTTATTTTGAAAAATTAATGCTTTTATCATGTTTAACAATTAAAAATTTAATTTTATCTTATGCAACTTTAAATCAAGAATTTGATTTAATAATAAATACTCCAGGTAAGCACAGTTACTTGGTATTGTTTTTAAAAAAAGCTCTTAAAAGTCCTATAAATTTTTAAAAATGTTCAAGATTTAGTATTCACAAATTTATACACATAAGTTTATTTTAAATCTTCCATGTGTACAGATTTTTTAATTACTAAATACAAATTTATTAAATATTTTTATTTTAATATATATATATATATATGTGTGTTTCTTTATTTAATATTTACTTTAAAAAAATTAATTTTAGTTTGTAAGCTAACTCAATTTAATCTAATTCATTGATGAATTTGGTTCTAAAAAATTAAGTTCGCATAGTTCACTTAGTCTATATATATGTTTCTTTATTTAATACTTACTTTAAAAAAATAATAATTTTAGTTTGCAAACTAACTCAATTTAACCTAACTCATTGATGAGTTTGGTTCTAATCGCATAGTTCACTTAGTCTATAAATTATAGAGATTTATTTTACTTTATAAGTTTAGTCAATGTACTATTAAAATATAAATAAAAAAAAACCTTTACTCAAATGAGTGTATAAATATCAGTAGAAGAAATATTGATGTTTTTAAATAAGTAAACTCTATATTAGTTTTTAAGTTTATAAGTGTTAAGTAAATTAATCTTTAAAATATTTAAAAAAATTAATCAATCTTTGATTTTGTCAAAATGTCAAACACTCTAGTCAAATTAAGGAATTTTTGTTATAAAGTTCTTAACTTTTATCGTTAATTGATGTTTAAAATATTAAAATAATGTAGTTTACACAATTTTACAGACTAATCTCTTCAATTTTAGTCACTATCATTATTATTATCTCTAACAATCCGTTCCCTTTATTACCTCCATAGTGTTCTAGTCGCCATTGACACCTCCTTCACAAACCTACTTCTTATAATATCACATGCCTTAAAGTTCTCCCTCCCCACCTTCTCTCTCCTTAAAGTTGTGAGCCCCTCGTGGTGGTATGTGCAAATGATGCTAATCGCATTATTCTAAACTTATGTCCATAACCAAAGTAAAGGAAAGGTCATAAGGAAAACAACAACAAGGGGATCCACAAGTATGCTAAAGTTTCTCTCCTTCCTTCGTCTTTTTTATCTTGCCATAAATTTATGTTCACCCAAACTTTAATTTAATCTCTCTCGTATGCAATATCACTTCTCCTCACGGTGTGAGCTTGACGTTGGAAAATAAGAATCATTACGCTAATAATATGAGACAAGTTTGAGTGCAATGTATTCAAAAGATGAGCAAGGGCTTGAGGGTAGGGAGAAGTGCAGGCAACAAAAATGGAAGGTGAACGAGTAGACATAGGAGTCATGTGAAGGAAGGGGCTTGAGGATAGGAAAAAGTGCATGCAACAACAATAGAGTGTGGATGAGTAGACATGGGAGTCATATGGAAGAAATGAATGAGAAAAATGGAGAGGAGAAAGAACATAGTATCATAGGCGACTAAGACGTAAAATGAATAAAAATAACATTGTAGGAATGAAAATGATATAATTTTATGATAATAAAAAGAAAAATGGGCTTTTTTTCAGAAATGCAGCCTTTTCATAATTAAATTACGTATGTACCCTAAAAAACTTTTTTTTATCGAAATGTCATGAAACTTTAAATTAAAGTCGATTACAAACGACTTCAATTTCAAATTTGATTTTACTGTTGTCTCTAATTGAAGTCAACTTTAAACGATTTTAAACTTGTACAAAAGTCGACTTTAATCAACTTTTATTTTTCATTGAAATCGATTATAGTCGATTTAGGTTGCTGATATAAGCAGGCCAGAGAGAAGGATTGAAGAACAGTGGAGACAGTAAAAATAACGGAAGATGGATAATGATTTATATCAACTTAATTTTGTTGATCATATTACCAGTAAGCTGTTAATACAGATAAATTAATTTTTAAATATATTTAGTTGATTTATAATTAGTTATTTTTGTATGTAATTTAATATATTATTAATTTTGTAATTATATATTTAGAAAGATGTATAAATGTTAATATTATGTTGTAAATTAATTATAGTTGTTTGTTATAAATATAATTATTATATTGAGGAATAAAAAAAAATTCTATAATATATTTATAATTATTATGATAATTGATTTTTTCATCATAGTAATTTATAATTATAATAATTTTCTTATAATGTTTTCATTTAAATATTGTATATATTATTTTGTTATTGCACAAGAAGCTCAAATTTTAAAAAGTAAGCATTATAATATGATGATTCCTCTAGATTCAAGAATGGAACCATTTCTTAGGCAAATTAGTTTTTGGCATGTTGCACAGATGGTTCCAGTATTTGATTATGATAGGACACTCATAAGTGCACTTGTAGAACGTTGGAGACCTGAGATACATACATTTCATTTTTCATATGGAGAATGTACGATCACTCTAGAGGATGTTGTGTTTCAGCTAGGCTTATGTGTGGATAGAGTCCTTGTGAGTGGTTGCATTGGAGCGTGGAGAAATTTTATGAACGACATTGTGTAAAGATTTACTTGGAGTAGTTCCTGATGAGAGTAATTCGTAAATTTACAGTGGTTTTTAGATACATTTGAAGCATTACCTCACAATGTTGATGAACAAACTATTATCCGTTACACTAGAGCGTACATAATGATGATATTTGGTGGGATATTATTTCCAAACAAATCAGGATTTAGGGTTCATATGAAGCGACTACCTCTTTTAACTAATTTTATTGAGATTCCAAACTATGGTTGGGGTTTTGCTGTGCTAGCATCCCTTTATCTTGAGCTTTGTCGTGCGGTGAAATACAATGTCACCGAGATTGCAGGTTGTTTTCCTCTTCTACAGTCTTGGGCATGGTATAGAATACCTCAGTTAGTCCCTAGGCACCATCATCCATTCATTTTTCCATTAACATTGAGGTACAAATTAATTCTATCAATATATTATTTTTTTGTTATTTATATATGTTAATTTTGCAAGTAATTGTTATTTATGCCCATTTCAGGTAGAAAAGTTATAGGTTATTGACGAGATCAGATACGGATAAATTATTGCAATATAGAAGGATCATTGATTTAATTGACATTACTCGGGTAAGTTTAAATAAGGTGTATGTTACTAAATTATTTTGTTATTTTTTTGTCTAATATTTGTTATTTATTATTTCAGTTTAGATGGATGCTCTACAGTAATAATGAGATCAAGATTATTACACCTCCTTTCGTGTATGATGAGGCTGATGTTTGGGTAGCTGTGACTGCTCTTATACAGCTTACTGTGATTGAGTGACACCCTCACCCTATTGATTGCGTGGTTTGACAATTTGGTGGAGCACAACATACCAATCAGCCCGATAAATATTGATTGATTGATTGCATGCTAAGGATGAGAGGGGTGATTTAGAGATATGGTGGCCTGATTATCACCAAACATGACACGTTACATGGGAGGCACATAAGGAGCAACGAGTTCAATATCCTCTAACTAATGATGATCGTCCCTCTGTCGAGTATTTCCAGTGGTATTTGTCAGTCACTGATAGATTTTTGTCATTGGAAGGAGCCCCACAGAATCCAGAGCTTAGGAACTTGCTTGATGGTGTAGCACTACATGCTCCTCCAGCAGCTGACATTACACACCCTAATGATGTTACAGATAGACGTTTTTTTAGCTGTCGTTGCGTGTAGGTATACGTGCTAGTAGACGCCAATACCCCAATGAGGCGCATATACCAGCCAAACCCTCAGCACATGATATACAACCTAATGCATATCCCACTGTACAACCTATATCACACCACGTATACCACCTGACACCCATATACCCTAACCAGCACTTCATGTCAGGACTTAGCCAACAATAATACATGTCTGGCCCTTATCAGCACCAGTTCATGCTAGGCCCTAGCCAATCATATATGACTCCCAGCCAGCAGTTATGGCAGGTCCTAGTCATCAGTTCATGTCTGATTCTTTTCTTACTCCAAGTCCTACGCAGCATTTTGTCACAGGTCTAGTTCGGAATGATATTGCACAATATATATCTTTCAGTCCACATTTCATTTCAAATGCTGAGGTTACGACATGGCTACATTCATCTGAGACATGTGCACCAGTTCAAGATATTCAACCACCAAATTATTTCTATCGACCATCGCCAACGCATCAGGAGGAAAAAGATGAGCTAGATGACCAGGAGGAAGAAGCAAATGACCAAGATGAGCCACAGGAGGAAGAAGTCGTACATCATAGACCAGTGCGACAGATTATACATCGTCGCTGTGCAACAGGGAGTCACATCGCTGGTCCTAGATGTAATAGGCGTGGCTCATAGTGTTTCAAATCAATTTGTATTGTTTTAATTATGCACTTTCATCTTTTTTTTTTTTTATTCAAGCATGGTAGTGTAAGACATTTATGTTTAACTTGCTTTAAGTTTTAATGTAATTTGAAAATTATCATTTTTATATATGATTAGTTTAGCTTGGTTAAATAAATCGATTTGTGGTAGACAATAAGCCCATAGAAAATATATATTCGTTAGGGAAAAAGGCGATAAACAACATATATACTGCAACAGATATACTGCAACACATTAAACTTAACACCAAGAATTTTTTTACAACATAACATAGTAAATCAATTTTTTTACAACATAACATAGTAAACTCATAGTGTGACCGGTGCCTCTAAACAATCCACATCATTTTCCCTGGCTCAAACCATTTTCATCCATTTCATTGTGAAACCTCGTTGAAATCGGCTGACCCTTAAGACTTTACTTAAGTGTAGGATTTGGTCGTATAGGAAGGCCAGTATATGGTGGCCATATATCTTCATTAAGAATTAAAGATGATTGTGCTTTGTACACATTGAACATGGACTCAATGGTGTAAACATCATGAACAAAAGAAGTTCAATCTCTTCGAGCATCAAAGCATGCAGCGAGTGCATAACGACATGGATAATGTAACTTTTTGAAATTCTCCACAGTTACACCATCGCTCTGTTAAATGCACCCTGAATTTCCGTTGACCACAACTTCCCATGTTATCTCTTTCAAACACCAAGTATTCTAATGCATCACGGGTTACTCGAGTGATACTTATATTCCCAAAGTGTTTCCTATGCTCCTCAATTGCATTTAACAATGTCTGTGAAAATATTTTGTCACTAGCAAGTTGCATCTTTGCCTTTGTTCCCTTTTTTATGAACAACTCAATAAGACGATAATACGTTGACTTAACTATGGCTGTAATAGGAAGATTACGAGTATCTTTCATGACCGCATTCATATACTCTGATAGATTAGTAGTCATGTGCCCAAAGCGACGACCCTCATCAGCATATTGAGCCCACTTTGCACGCAGTATGTTGTTAGCCCATGCACACATCGCGGGATCTACATTACCCAATGCTCTAAAAGCAGTACAAGAAATAATGTTCAGTCTTTGCATATGCTGCATTCAACAACAATCGTTTTGCATCTTTGTTCTTGAACTTTATTGCAAAATTTAATACAATGTGTCGCAAACAATATGCATAATAGGTTGAAGGATGCCACCCACTATCTGCTGCTTCTAGAGTTGCTTTGATAGCATGATTCCTATCAGATATGACAAGTATGCTCTCTTGTGGTGTCACATGCTGACAAACATTTCTAAACAAAAAAGAGCATGCTTTTTGGTTTCTCCCTCCACCACTGCAAATGCTACTGGCAAGATATTTGAGTTGCCATCTTGGGCAATTGCCATCAATAATATTTCACTATACTTGCCATACAAGTATATCCCATCAATTGAAATCAATTTTTGCAATATTTGAATGCCTCTATGCATGGTGGATAAGTCCAGAAAAGACGATGAAACATAAAGCAACCATAATCTACAACATCACCAATATAGTATTGTCCAATTTGCATTTGAATAATAGTACCTGGCATATAAGACTGCAAACCACTCAACCATCTTTGAAGTTCATTATACGATTTTTCCTAATCTCCATATATCATAGCAATAGCTTTCTGTTTGGCGAGCCACACTTTTCTATATTTTGTCTTGAATCTCAACTTTGACTCAACTAATGCTTGTAGAGCTTTGATTTTTATTGTCAGATCTGCTTGGATCATAGGGTATATGTAGGTACAGATAATATTATAATTCATCTGAGCATGTTGATTCATAGACTCTGAAAAAACACATGTGTGTGGTCCTGTCAATTTTTGCACTTCCCATAACTGCAATTTTTGGCAGAAAGTGACACATATACTCCAATTACAGTCAATGCCAAACTTGATACACTTGCAATAAAATTTTATGTGATCAGATTCATAAACTTTATACTGAATACCTCTTCGGATGCTGTAATTTTTAACAGCAAAAGTCACTTTATTTTTAGAGTAAAATACTAGACCAAGTGACAAATCACTATCTCGGCCTACCCTTGAACTTGAACTAGACTCACTCATATTATAATGCATTGTAGCTAAATCAATTGTTGAGTAGTGACTAGCATGATGTCGAGCTTGAGATTGAGATTGAAATTGAGATAGCGAAATCAAATGTTCATCCAAATTCTGCACATTACACAACTGTTCATCTTCATCATCGTCAATGTCCTCTTTTTCATCATTCTCAGTATCCTGTTGTGCACAACAAAATCAAAATCTCTGACCAAGCTACCTTGTCTCATTTCCTATGGATTAAGAGATATTGGATTTTCAATGTCTCTAACAAAGTGCTCAAAACTTGGAGAACCTACCTCATCATATGAATTGTGCATGTCATGGTGGGACATCTCAACTAATGGATCTGCATTTGATACAGAAGGTGATAGATCTGGGACAAAGTCTCCAGAGCTAAAATGATCACCTTGTAATTCGACAAAAAGCTCTATTGTACGAGCTTTAGCAAATGAGTTAAAATAACTAAGCATGTGATCAATGTGCTCATCTTTCTGTATTCGCCACCTTTTATATCGAATACCATTTGGCCCAATATCAACCAGTATCTTGTAGAAAACCTTTGAGACTTGTATATTGTTTCCCTCATACTCCTCCAATATTCAACTCTCTAACTGTAGAAAAGTAATTAGGAGACAAACAACTAACCAAGCTTGATAGTCGCTATGAAACGTCTCTCCCTTCACTATGTGTACAATCTCACCATTATAATATATAAGCACATGAACATCATTCTCTCCCATTTTATTGAAAATGCACTCAATTGGTTGATTTTTCGAATGATTTGATGCAATCTCTGCAAGCTCTGTTTATTTATAAGCGAAGATGAATGGAATAATAATTGAAAAACTGAAATCTATTAAAATAGACTTCTGCACATATTGAAAGTCGATTTAAATTGACTTCTATACTAGGCCTGACCCAAATTCACATAAGTCGATTAAAGTTGACTTCTTAATAAGTCTTAAATTATTGAAAGTCGCTTAAAATTGACTTCTGATTCAGAATAATTCCAAATTTTAACCAAAGTCGATTAAAATCAACTTCAACTATAATATTTTTAGGACAAATTTGTAAACTTTTTTAAAAGAAGACATTTATGTAATTAATTTTTAAATTTATTTTATTTACGTAAAAAATCTAGAAAAATGATGCTATTTTAGTATCTAGTGTTATTTAAAAGCAAAAATTAGCACTTTTATGATAGAAATCGTTAGTTAGACAAAGTTAAAAAATATCTATTAAAAATCTTAAAATTTAAAACTAATTTATCACATTCTTAAACACTTAAAGACTAATATAAGAATTTTCTCGTTTCTAAATTATTAGTTATATAATTTACTAAAAAATATCAATAATTTATGGTAAAAGCTTATTGGAAATTTAAAAACAATTTTTTGTCATTTTTTTATTTTTTAATATTTTTTATAATTTATTTTACAAAGTAAGCTGATTAATTAAAATGTCTCATTTTATAAGAAATGAAAATATTTTAAAAATATATAAAAGATATAACCAAATTCTAATTTACCGTGCACGTGCACTAGTGAAACATGAGTTATTGCATATCTATTTTTGCAATTAATGTTCATTAAAAAATAAGAGTGGTTGAAAGATAAAACAAAAGAAAAAGTAAATATAAATATAAAATAACTGGTTAAATTGGAATTCATCATAATCATGAAAAGAAAAGTCTTAAAAATTAAAAATAACAAAACTTTTGTAATAAAAGAATAAAATTTAAACAGTAAAAATAAGAAATGGACGAAATATTATTATTATTATTGTTATATCTTAAATTTCTAATAAATTAGAATAACTACTGTGTTTCTTCTTGTCTTTGTATTTTGGGCTACATCCGTCTTTTTATCTCAGGACAAGATTTGAATGATTATGATGCTTGTTATGGTAGGTCAAGCTGGCCCAACGGAGCAAACAAACCTTAATGAACTAACCTGTTTCAGAATTACTATTTTGGACGCAATCAACATACATTCTTTTCCTCCCATACTTGCACTCTTCCTGCCATGTGACTCCACCAGTGGATTTTTAATTTTATAGCAAACGCTTCATAGAGTAAATGAGTTTAATTTGGACACATTATTGATGGTTTTTTTTTTATATTATCAGTGAATTAAAATACATGATAAAAATAATTATCATAAAAATTAATATTTTTTATTAATATAATATTTCATGATTAAATAATAGCATACGTAATTTTACTCTAATGCATGCACTCTCTTGTAACTGTAAGTTTAAAATATTATTGTTATAAAAACAATTAAAAGAATTATACTCTCTTGAATGAATCTATTAATATATTGTGAAAAATGCTACTATAAAGCAAAAGAAGATCCAGACTCCTATAAAGGTAAAGAATTAGGTTCCACTCGAATTGGTCGAATTATTAAGGTATGTAATTGTCAGGGAAAAAACGGTATTTTGATCTATTTTGGGTTGCATGACCCGGCCCGTATGATAAACCCGACCCAGTTTTCTTTCCCTCCCTGATTTTTTCTCGGAAAAGAAAGAGCAGGAAATTTTTTACGACCAAACTCGAATTGCAGTTAAAAGCCTCAGAGCCACACTTCGCTAATTCAATTATCTTTTATTTCCGTTAATTAATTTTGGAATCCCGCGCAATCACTCGGAAGCAAGCAATTCCCTTGTTCTCTCAATCTAGGGCTTACACTTTGTTTCTCCTAATTTCTCATCCAATGTTTCTCTCTTACGCCCTAATTCTCGAATCTTCGTATCAATAAATTGAGCCCCGATGACTGAGGAGAAGAGAGCTTCGTCGTCGTTCGTGAAGAAGGGTGACCGGCAAATGTTCACGGTGGAGCTCCGGCCAGGTGAGACCACCATAGTGTCATGGAAGAAACTGATGAAAGATGCTAACAAGTTTAACGGATCCACTTCGGTTCCCCAACACCCTGTAATCGCTCCGGTGAGAATTTGCTTCCACCGCACTCTGTTTCTTTCTTGATGTAATTTCTGAGTGCATTATTAATTCGCACCCTTAGGGTAATTCTTTTTAGCATTCTGTGTGATATTTTGCATTGTAGTGGAGTGTTATTTATGGATCGATTTTTGGTTTCGAAAGGGTTTTGTGGCAAACTGAAATTGTTCTTTAAAGCCTTCCTATTTGACTTCAAATTCTTTAGTTTGAACAGAGTTATTATGTACCTGCTTACCTTAATGTATGTTCCTATTTCAGTGTTTACTGAACGTGATGTAACTTATACGAGTTGCATAGATGTAAAGCGATATCATTAGAGTGGTAAAAGGTGAAATAGGACTGTAAGAGCAATTGATGTGTGACTTGATTCTTGATATTTTAGCGAGGCTAACTAGTGGCAACTGGCAATTATATTGGTTCATATAGTACATCAATCAGTATTATTTGCAGGGTTTTCCCCCCATTGAACAAGCATCTGATTATTTATTATACTTCAGGTGTTGTTCTTCCTTTAGTGCATATTTGCATCCGTGTGCCTTAGAATATTGAGAATTTTCTGAGCTCATTTTTACGTGTCTATTTATAGATATGTCTAGACTACCCCTGATCTGATAGAGTCTTTAATATTTGGGAATCACGTAAGGCTAAGGTGTAGTAGTTAGTGGGTGTGACTTGTAAATATGCTGTACTTCACTAGTACGTTGTACGTTGTATGTTTTTTTTTTTTTTTTTTTTGCTTCCAATTCCTTTGTTTTAAATTTATTCTCAAAATTCTTAATTATGTGGTATATGTAATTGATCTGTTTTTTTGTCACATAATTATATTACATATAAGATGTCATGGTAACCAAGGCTTGAATTTTCCAGGTTAAGTTCTCTTGTTTTATGCTACAGTTTTTTCCCATCATTTATTTTATAGACTCTTGTATATGGTATACCATTGTAAAATTCAGTTTGTTGTCATTTTGAAAATAATGTCTTGTCTTATGCTTCACTATTTTCACAAGTCTCTGCCCATCTCTTTTTAGGGACAACCTGTTGAGGTTGAAGAAAAAGATGCTCCAAACCGTTTCAGTGCTGTAATAGAGAAGATTGAACGCCTTTACATGGTATTTGTATATTTCTTGCTGAGATTATTTCTAAATGCTGTGTATCAGCAGCATGAATCAGTTCTTGAACCATTGATTCATATTGTAGATGCATGTTCAAGTATTAATTTGTACCTTCTATGTTGTCAACAAATGGGATGTGAATCATTTTCAGGGTAAGGATAGTAGTGATGATGAGGATCTGCTTGAGGTTCCTGATGATGATCAGTATGATACCGAAGACTCTTTTATAGATGATGCTGAACTGGTTCGTATATTTGGATAGTTTTTGGTTTATTTATGACTCTCTTGACCTTTGATTGCTGAGACAGGAATGGTATTGTTCTGTATGATGGACTTTTTATTGTTTTTATATTTCTTAATTTATGCTCTTAAACTGTTCATTCTGCAGGATGAATATTTTGAGGTTGATAATTCTGCAATCAAACATGATGGGTTCTTTGTAAATAGGGGGAAATTGGAACGCATGTAAGTCTTGCTTTGTTTTAAAAAATGTACTTTTGAATATGTTCTTTGCAAATTACTTATTTGTTGATCCTTTTTTGTTGCTGTGGTGGTTCTTTTGTTATCGTTTTATTGTATTTGCTGTCAAATAACCTCTGTTTTTACTTTCTAGTTGGCTCAAATTATTCATCAGTTGTAACTTTTTACTTTTTTGGATTCCTATCAGCATGCTTGTCTTTATTAAATAATCTGGTGTTGTAACTTGTAAGTTCTTTATTTGTGTTCTTGACGACATTTTTAACATTTTCTTGTGGCTTATGGATAAACACTCTTTCCTTTGACACTTGACTACATATTTTGCAGTGATTTAATGAAAATATTTAGTTGAAGATTGGAATAAATTTATTTAGTCTAACAAATTATGAATTATTCTTACTGATTTGATGTTGTTTCTGTCTGTATTACAAGAAATGAACCTCCTGTACTCCCTAACCAACAGCCAAAGAAAAGGCGCAGAAAAGATATATTGAAGAATCCTGGTGAAAATAATGATGATCGTGTGTCAAATAAAAATGTAAAAGTTGGCAAGCCAGCATCTGGGAAAGCAGCTTCACTCCAGGCAAAGAGTATGTTCAATTCCTCAGAAAATTTGGTGGCACCTAGTGAACATTATGATGAAGACTTGAAACTTCAGAATCAATTGGATGCCTCTGGCATTGTTTCAAAAAAGAAAGCTGCAGATACTAAACCAATATTGGACCCATCTGTCTCTTTGAAAGCCTCAAGCGATGATGTTTCTGTCTCTGTGACAGAAGCAAAAGATGCTGACAAGCAGAAGATAGGAGCTTTTCAATCTAAGAATATTAGTGATAAATATAGAGATGCAAGTGGATCCTTTGATGGATCTCATCAGAAATACAATGAAAAAATTGCATATGCACATTCCAAATCCCAACCTGGAAGACCACCAAGTATTAATGATTTGGAAAATATCAGTCGGTCAAAAGAAAAAAATGGTATGCGTGAACTGCCAGATCTTAACTTGTTGTCTGAGGGGAAGTCTGCTACGCAAGCAACAGTAAGTTTTTATTTCTTTTGGTTTTCTAAGTCTCCCTTTTTTTAAAATTTGATAAATAGTTGAAAGAAATAAATGATACCAAAAAAAGGACCTCTGCGCCGCAGTGCTTTCAGAAATTCTTTTTTGTTATAAAACAAAAGGGTCCTCCCTCTCTAAGTCTCAAATGCTTTATGATACGTTCAAATTTCAACAACTTTCTTCCAAATCAGCATTTCCTTCCTAGAATCACTTTCCATTTCAACTAAGAGGCCAAGTAACTAAAAGCATTGATTTTAATCACAAGTTTCAAATTTTTGCTTATGATCAAAATGTTTTTTTATCACTTTGATTAATTGTCCGAACATACCAGCTTTTTTAAAAACAGCTTCTATTTTTGGAAAAAGCTTTTTCTCCCAGATATAATCTAATCCAAACATGTTCATGTTGTGTGCTAGACGAAATTAGAGCTGAATTCCCCAACAAAGAGCCAATGTGTATGGCAAAAGAATGTGCATTGCTGAATCCTTTTTCTTTTTGCACGAAGGGCAACAATCACATGGAAGTTTCCATGTGGATGTTTAGCAATAAGCATGATTTTTCATTTGAAATGACAGTCACTTAATTTAAAGGATACTGGCATACATGGGATAGGGCATATTATTATATTGAAAAGGAATTGAAAGGACATAGTAAACTTTCCCTTAACCAATGCTTGGTAAACTATACATTTTTTTCTTCCAATTACTGTGGCAGTGATCGTGAAAGTTGTGCATATGGATTGAGAATATGGGCTCAAATGGGGCCAAGCCCACACACTATGGAGAGATTACACTACAAGAAAGAAGAAATGTATAGGCAAAGAGAGTGATGTGGCAGAGAGAGATGAAAGTGATATGCTGAGTAAGGAGGAGTCCGTTATAGTGGGACTGGTGTGTGAGAGAGGGGTATTTTTCAGAATCAAGAAGTTGGTTATGGATGGAGAGCACTAGCTCTTTGTAGGAGCCTAGCTCTGTGGCAGGAATACTCATTCTATTGATTTTCCTTTATATCAGTTAAAATGTTCCACGTTAGCTAGGACTAGAGGTAGAATACTCCTTTTAAGGGATAGGGTAGTTTTCCTCCTATGAGCTAGCTTTTTGGAGGGAGTTAGACCCAAATTTCTTAACAATATAAATAATACCAGCATCATTTCCTCTGTTTCCCTTGTTTGAATTGTTTAATTTCCCTGTTGGTTTTATTGGTTTGCATCATTATGGAATGCTATGCATGGTGAAACTGTATTTGTGCTATAAGTTCCTATCTTGGTCATGATTTCATTTGTATTTATGCAGAAATATGAAAACATGCCCAAGAAAGATGGTTCTAGTGCTAGGCCAAAAACTTCAATGCTTGAAAGGGCTCTTCGTGAGTTGGAAAAAATGGTTGCAGAATGTAAGATTTGAAATTTATGTTCACATTTATAATGGATAAGAATTGTGAAATGTTTGTTTCTAATGCTAAATTTTTCTTTTCTTTTCCTTTGATCCTTCTGAATAATATTACAGCTAGGCCACCAGCAGTGGATAATCAGGAGGCTGATACTACATCCCAGGCAGTCAAAAGGAGGTTACCAAGAGAAATAAAGTTAAAGCTTGCTAAAGTTGCTAGACTAGCGGTACTGAAAAATGCTGCTTTCTTGATTTTATGTTTCTTAATATACACACTATCTATACTGTTTACTTGGGGGTTTTGGACTTAGTAATAATAACTATATGTTTTTGTTGCTACAGGCAAGCCAAGGGAAAGTGTCCAAAGAGTTGATTAACCGTCTTATGAGTATTCTTGGGCATCTTATTCAGCTCAGAACATTAAAGGTATTGCAGGCTGTTAAATGTAAACAGATAACCCTTTAGTTTTAACTGTGTTGGATTCCAAGCTGAATCTCTCCCTCTGGCTCTTTTAGCTGACATATAAAGTTGAAATCCAAAAGTTATACAGAGTGGAGACTTGAGTGTGCTTGTTTTTCTCTCAAGTCCCTGTCCACAGTTGGTGCCATTTGTTTAATTTTTTAATTAATTTAATATTGATATATGATTTAAACAGAGATATGGTTTGAGTGCATTCTTGACCTAACCACAAGCAAGTTTAGTTAAGATTGTTGATTGAATGACTTACTAATTATTGACTTGAAAAAAAAAAAAGGGCCAACTTTTCTTTCCCATTTCCCTTTTGTTTGAGCACTTTAATGTGGGGTGACTATGACGCAATGACAAATTATCTCTAAATAAATGATAGTGCTTTGCCAATTTTTATTTCAATTAAAACTGTTCTCATGAAAAATAAAAATTTCACCTCTAATTTTTTTCTCCTTTTTTATCTCATAGTATCTTGACAATTTCTGTAACTGCTATTTGTTGTTCTTGTTCATTGTAGTTTAGGTGTATTTGGTTTCTCTTAATTCCTGAAACTACTTTTCTTATCATACAATGTTTTTCTACGACAGAGAAACTTAAAAATAATGATCAATATGGGTCTGTCAGCAAAACAGGAGGAGGATGATAGGTTTCAACAGATAAAGAAGGAAGTTGTTGATATGATTAAGATGCAGGCCCCAATTCTGGAATCCAAGGTTTGTTGTAGTTTCCCTTGTTATATTACACTGTTTATCAAATATTGTTACACTGGCTTAAATGTGTTGCATTTTCACTAATGTTCAATTCTGATGAGGTCACAATGCCTCCAGTATAGAGCCTGAGATGGCATCTTTAAAATTATTTGTTGTATCTGTCAGCATCATTTGATATTTTCTTTGGTGTTTTTATGTTTTGCATGTTCTCCGTCAATGTTTAGCCTTGCTGGTTCATCATTATTGTTTTTGTTTCCATCATGATAATTCATATTATGTCTCCTGTCAACCTTTCTATTGGATGCTTCTCTTAATGGATTGAATGCAATGTAGCATTGCACTGCAAATACTAGTTATGGCAAGCTTACTTATGGATCATTTTCCTGGAAAACAGATTCGATTGGTTTTAGTTATGATACTCAATTGTGTTCTCTTTTTATATTTTTTAATGTTTACACTGTATCTTGATATTCAATCATATTTTTGCTTAATTGACATTTTCTTCATTTACTTTTGGATCATGTGGTGCTTTTGGGGCACTTCAGCAACAGCAGAAAGCTGGAACATCTGGTGATTTTCAAGAATTAGGTCCTGATGGAAAAGCAATAACTAAAAGGAAGTTTAGTATGGATGCTGCATTGGAGGACAAGATCTGTGATCTTTATGATCTTTTTGTTGACGTACAGATTTGATCTATAGTTATTTGTTTTGAAATTCAGTTGTTTGTGATAAAGTTTTCTTATTGAATCTTGTTTTCAATTGCTGTAGGGGTTGGATGAAAATGCAGGCCCACAGATCAGAAAGTTGTATGCTGAGGTGATTCAAATTTTCTAAATCTTCTCAATATTGGTGTTGCAGAAATACTGGGTTGCTTGTGTTGTGTTTTTCTGGCTGAGGACTAAAAACTCAATCAACTTGATTTTTGGAGTCCTTAATTTGCTTTCTCTAAGTTTGATCTGGTTTCTTAATGCCTCCTTATATAAGCTACACTAATAAATGTACATATTTGCATATAAAATAACATAACAAAGTTTTAATTATGGAATCCCTCCTCTTATCCCTAGAAGACAGTGAATAAAATGGTTTGCAATTTGTTTTGCAAATTTATTGGTATTATGAAGTACTCAATACTCATTCAGCTAGTTTTACTTGACTGCCATTTTTATTTTTTTCTTCCTAAAATCAACTCTCTTCTTTCAGTGATATTGGTTCTACTTAATGGTTAACATGTATGTGTATGTGTACTGAATGCTTAGTTTGTGTTGTGTTAAGCTGTTCTGTTTGCTTTCTATAAACAAATGTATTTTTAATTTTTTAAACTTTCAATTTCCTTGTCTTCATCAGCTTGCAGAGTTGTGGCCCAGTGGTTACATGGACAACCATGGGATCAAACGTGGAATTTGCAGGGCAAAAGAGAGGCGCAGAGCACTGTACAACAAACATAAGGTATGCCTTTTGCGGTTAATAATGATTTTTGATAGAGTAAAGCACTATTCAAATCTCACCCTCTCTCTTTTAATATTTTAACTAAGTTAACCAAGGGGTTTCGATAACATCCTCTGTGCTCTAGACTGTAATTACCTATATGGTCATAACTCATAAGTCTTACAAAAGACCATATTTCCAAATATAGGGATAGTACCTTTAACCTTTGTCGCTTCTATAAATATTTCACAGTACCTCAACTTTTGAAGGTAAAAGGGAAGGTGAGAGAATGGGATTTTTTTTTTTGGTTGGAGGAGGGAGAGGGGGGGGGGGGTGAAGGGGAGGAGTTAGGAAATAGAACTCCAAAACAGTACTGAACCAATACAGATTTTTCTGGATGGAAGGGAGAGAGATTGATGTGCCAAACCAAAATGGAGCAGTTGAACCCTATTGAAACCCAATTTGCTACTGTAAGATGAATTTCTGGTTATAAGCTGAATGCAGAGCTCCAAAATCTAAGGCCAACCTATTTGTTTGTTCATAGTCAGTAACGGCCCACTCCTTGTTTAGAAGGATCTCTATATTTTATCATGCTTTTTTTGGATATCAGATAAATGTATATTGGGTGGACCTCTCTATTGCTGTATGTTTTTCCCCATGGATATTGGAAGTGTTAGAAATGGAGGAAAACATCAATATAAGTTATTAATGATGTAGATAGTGGAAACTTATTTCACCCATTTCATTTGATTGTGGTGGGGACCAGGAAAAAGGGCTCAGGCCCAAGTAGATAAAATGTGTAAGTTATAATTGGGGAGGTGTGTGTAGCATGAGAAGGGAATATAAGGAGAGAGCGAGGATAAAATGGAGACAGCATATGTATAGTCCACTTGCAACATATTGGAAGTCATTACTGCATACCCCCTTGTTTCCTCTCGGTGTTGTGAACTCCTCTATTCAAAACATTTTAGTCCTTATTCAATAACCAAATACACAGAATAAACCCCAAAAACCCCACACGCAGAGGGCCACCAGGCACCATCATCCCCACTATTACACCCTGCACCTTGATACCCTTCTCCTAGCAACTTCACAACCAAATCTGACAAAGGGGACTGGATGTTGGAAAGGTACAATATTTCAAAAGATTACCCTTCGATTTTGAGCAGTTGCGGCAGAAGAATAGCCTATTACCCCTCAGGTCTCTGTCCATCGAAATTTACATTGAGGGTTGAAGATCCACCATCTCCGCCTCCTTCTACGTGCCTCAAGTTGTCCAGCCTCTTTAACAAATGTTCAAGTTTTGTGCAAAACCTTTGCCTTGCCTGTGACGCTCTTCTTTTGTTACCCACATTCAAATATCCCAAAACAAATGTCATTTTCATTATTTGGCACCATCCCTTCTTCCTTCCTCCAAAGCTAAAACTGCTGTTGGGAAAAAATCTTCCATCCAATCATTTGTTGTTTGGAATGCCCTCGCTGTTGCGATGAGTTTTCTGCTTTAGCTTCTTATCTTCTTTTACTTCATAATCACTATCTATCTTTGTTTCTTTGATATCCATTAAGTCCTGTCGTAGTTCCTTCAAATCTTGTTGGAATTCCTTCAAAGAAGCTAAAATGACATTCATTCCCTCATGGAACTTCATAGAGAACTCAATGAGTGTTCTGGTATCTATCCTTTGTATCCGGCAGGTTGGACCAATTTATAGAACTCTCAAAATGTATTATAAGAAATAGAAGAAATTGTATTGATTAAAATACAAGTTACAGAACAAATATTCTAGTAGAGATAAACCCTAATCAGCCCAAAGCCTATGATTCCTTCAGAGTAGTGCTTGATGCATTCTTTGCCAAACTAAACAGGTTTACAACAAACTATTGCAATGCTGTCTCCCCTGTATCTTCACTCTCTCCTTATATATCCCTTCACATGCTACACACTCCCTCAATTATAACCAACTTACACATTTTATCTACTTGAGCCTGGGCCCTTTTTCGTGGGTTCTATCATATTGGTGTTCTATCTGAATTACATTCAGTGTTGTATCTATCTATTTGGTCAATTAGGACATAGCCCTTTACAAACGTCAATGCTGACGTTAATTTAGACAACTGGAGGGAAGTTGCCTGTTTGTATTAAAAGGGAAATGGAGTTTTGATAAAATTGAAAAAAATTTGCTTTCAGTGAATGGAGAACCTTGAAATTGGTGAAACCACGTTTACCTATTAATAGAAAAAGGCTCTGCGTTTGTCTGAGCTTCCAAAATTAGGTTGCTTTGAAGATCATGTCTCTCCTTGTTCTCATGAAGCCTAAAAAATGTTGATTTCTTTTAGTCTTTCTTCATTGTTCATACACTAATACTTTCCACAAAGCAAAACTGCATGACAAAGGAGTTAAATCTTGGTATTTTTAATAAATTTTTATAAATAAATTTCTTTTTGCCCATAAGGTATGGGAAAAGCATTGAGTGAATGAACCTAATTAATAATGGAAGAACATCATTTGATTCTTCCTATGCCCATAACCAGGATCTGATTTTTGTCTGGACATTGTTGTTTTCAGTTTATTTATTTCTCATTGGTTTACTTGTTTGTGGTTAGGATCAGGAAAAAATTAAGAGGAAAAAGTTGTTGGCACCTAAGCAAGAGGAGAATGTTCGATTTGATTCTAGTTCAATTTCTTCACAGCAGAACCTACGAGAGAGATTAATTCCAGAGTCTAGCAGTCATGCTTTTGCTTCAGGAAACAAGCCAGTTTCTAATACAAGCACAAGTGGCCGGGTCCCCAGTCCAATGAATGGTCTAAAACAGGAAAAGGCAAAGGGAAGTTCAAGCAGTTCCCTGGATGATGTGAGGGTTGCAGATGGTGTTTTAACAAAGAAGGTAAAGAGAAAGCCAGAACTTGAGTTGGAAGTTCCTGAGAAGCTAGCTTCTTTGCAGGGAGAAGAAAGGCCCAAGTCCATAAAGCAGTCTACTGGGCCTCTTCCCACCAAATCAAATGTTCAGCCAACATCTCTCCCTGATCTTGAACAATCAAGCTAACATCATATCGTGTAGGAGATTTAGAGGTTTACGAAGCAGAATGTGTCTATCACATTTTTTTCTTTTCAATTTTTTTCCTAATCCCACATCTCCATCAAATCGTTTCTACTTATTATCATTTTTGTAATTAAATGTCCTTGCAATGTTCCTCGAAATATAGATAGATTAATCATTATTAGTGATGCACTTCTCTAAGGCAATTGTGCTGTCTCTACTCCGCATGTTATTATGATACGATAAACGAGCATGACATATCTAGAATGCTGGGTGAGTAGAAAAAGTTATATTAGGCTACTTCCAAAGGTTATTGAAGGAAGTTTGTATATGGTTCCACAAGCGTAATAAGCAAATTCAGTGCAGTGGCCGTTTTTTTCCCCCATCATTTCTTCGATAATTCATGAAAAAAATACACCTAATTTATTTGTTTAAGGATTATAATTTTAGTTAATTAGAGATGAAATAATAGATTTAAACCACTAAATTAGTTGTGATGTATTGAATTGTAACTCTTGCATATATTGAGGAAAGTGGATAATGTGTTATTGAGACTGGAAAATTGTAAGAAACATGATTAAGAGTATTAAAGAGAGACGCTAATTGATGGCACTTAAATATGCTATCTAGCGTTGAAGTATACATTTGGTTTAATAATTTATATAGTTTTATTTTATTAGAGATGAAATCATAAATTTAAACCCCAACTTATTTTGCACTGTTATAATAAAAATTCTACTGCATCAAATCATAATTGTATATCATATGTAGAGTGAGGGGCGAGTGTGCTATGGAGTCAGGAAAATTGTAGGAAAAAGAAACGTGGTAATGGCATAAGAGTAAAAAAAATGGTCAGTTAGAAATTACTTCAGACTTCATTTTTCTTCTTTTCGCTCCAACTCGGGTATGAATGTTTAATCATGAGTTGAACGTATGTATTCAACTCCATGCTGCTGCTAGGATATATTATTTGCAGAAAATTAGGCAGCCTCAGGCCAACAAATCCACGTTTTTCTTTACTCTTTTTTGGTCTAATGATCACTGATTAAGAAGTTGAACAATAATTACAAACTAAAGGATATTAAATTAAAGAGCATTATAACAATGCACATAACATAAACACAATACAACCAAACACGTCTGTTAAAATTTTAGCACACTTAAAAGTACTAAAACACTACAAAATTAAAATCATTAACAAATCTTAAGAAATCACAGTTTTTTCTAGATTAATATTGAGAGAAACAAAATATAAACATGACTTTGCTTATCCTTTTTTTTTTTTTCCTTCTGGTTTAGTCCACAAAACCTAACAACAAACCACAGTAATATTGAAGACAGTGACAGATCTGTGATACTGCACGATAATGCTCCGACGATAAGAATGTGATGACAAAGTGCTCCAGAGACTTTTTTGTTAAGAAAAATGAGACAAAAAAGAGATGAAGACATAGAGGAAAAAGGAGATGATGGTCATATTTAGAAAATATGGATAAAAAAGAAAAAAAAATCTCTCACAATATAAAGAAGAAAAATTCACCTACTGTGAATAAAAAAATTCATTAAAGAATAGAAGAGTTTCACAAAGGAATAGAAGTCCCACAAGAGCGGAGCCCACCCCCCACCCTAATTACGTATTTTATGATGCGGCTAAATTTAAGGTAATTTTTTTGACATTCTACCGTTAGCTTTACCAATTACTATCTTCACTTCACACAGTATTTAGGCTGCAATTTCCTTTTTTTGCTAAATTTTTTACTAATATCGCGTTAATCAAACCTCATTTATTTTTGACAAACTAATTTTCTAAGTAGTTCTTAAAACATTTATCAGAATATATTCTCAAAAGAAAATGATGTAATATCCTTAAATGAGCCCAACTTTGTCTAGACGTGAATAATGAAAAAGAATAATCCAAAAAAATTGAAAACAAAAAATAAAAAAAACACAAACGAACAATTCAGAATTGACGTAGATCATAACAAGGGCAACGCGCATCAAAATCAAAGAAAAGGAGACATGTCGTGTAACTTCATTCCTTGGCAGCTAAATCCAAATCGAAAGAAACCAAACTCCGAACGACAACGATTTGTTGGTGAAGTCCCATGTTGGGATGTGGTCTCTGCACGTGCCACATGGCATTCTCCGTTCACCGGATTATTCCCACCTTCGCCAGACCCTTCCCATTCCGCAGGAACACACACCTCGTCACCGCTCAACTTCCCAACTCTTTTTCCTTCAATTTCGGATTAGATTCTCAGGTTTCCTTTCTATAACTCAACTCACTCTTTCACTAACTGTACCTCACTCATGTTTCCACTCCGATTATTAGTTTTACGGGACACGATGGCAAAATTTAAATATTTGAGGTTGTAATGCAATCAATTCATGTTGTGTAAATCAACCAAATTAGGGGGTTTATATGCATTGATGAATACACCATTGCAAATTTTTCATGCCAAAGATTGATATCTTTTTTCTCATAATTTTTTTGTTTGCACTTTACAGAACTTGAATTCAATTCAATCCCATGATCCGTCACGGTTTCCTTGGATTGGTCCAGTTCCAGGTGACATTGCTGAAGTGGAGGCATATTGTAGGATTTTTAGGAATTCTGAAAGGCTTCATTCTGCGTTGATGGATGCCTTGTGTAACCCTTTCACTGGTGAATGTAGTGTTTCAAATGAGGTTCTGTCCGATGAGAAACCGTTGCTGGAAGATAAAATTGTTTCTGTCCTTGGATGCATGGTAGCCCTTGTGAACAGTGGGAGGCAGGATGTTCTTTCTGGAAGATCTTCAATTGTGACTCCCTTCCGTGCTGCAGGGGTTAGTGTGATGGAGGATACACTGCCTCCGCTTGCCCTTTTCAGGAGCGAGATGAAAAGGTGTTGTGAGAGCTTGCATGTTGCTCTTGAGAACTATTTAATTCTGGGTGATGATCAAAGTTTGGAAGTTTGGAGGAAACTTCAGAGACTGAAGAATGTCTGCTATGATTCTGGCTTTCCTCGAAGAGAGGATTATCCATGTCCTGCTCTATTTGCAAATTGGAGTCCTGTTTATTTATCCACTTCAAAAGAGGACATTGAGTCCAAAGAATCTGAAGCAGCTTTTTGGACAGGTGGGCAAGTAACAGAAGAAGGCCTGAAGTGGTTACTGGATAAAGGGTATAAAACTATTATAGACCTCAGAGAAGAGAATGTAAAAGATAACTTCTATCAAGCTGTTGTGTCTGATGCTATTTCATCTGAAAGTATTGAATTGGTCAAAATCCCTGTTGAAGTTAGGACTGCACCTACAATGGAACAGGTTGAGAAGTTTACATCTTATGTTTCAGATTGCAGCAAAAGGCCGATCTATCTTCACAGCAAGGAAGGAGTTTGGAGAACATCGGCTATGGTCTCCAGATGGAGGCAGTACATGACTCGCTTTGCATCACACTATGTTTCTAATCAAGCAGTTATTTCCAATGAATTGTCATCAGATTATACTAACGAATCTAGGAAACTGCAGGACTCAATGATGCCTGAGGGATCCTCCCTTGAAAAAGATACTAATTTGCTGCAAGAGAGTTTGGGTGCAGCACATGGTTCTATTGGATTTGACACAAGTGCCTCTCCAAAGAAGAATACTGAGAAAACGCAAATTAATGGGGCCATAAGTGAACTCACTCCTGATGATACAGTTTCCTCACAAGCCACTGCTGCTAATGGGGAAGGATCTTTTCCAAGTTTCTTCAGCAAAACTAACCCTTTAGAAGCTCAAGTTCCTCCTTTTGATATCTTTTCCAAGAAAGAGATGTCCAAATTTTTGGGAAGTAGGAAGGTCTCAAAACCCTCTTTCAGTTATGAGGTTAAAAGACTGGAATGTCAGCCAGATTCAAGAAATCTTAAGCCAAAAATTGTGGGTCCAGCACAAAGTTCCAATGGGTCAGCTATTGTCAATTATCCATCTGGACAGCCCCAGATCACAGTTGGTGGCAATTGGAAGTTAGTAAATGTGAATAATTCCACTTCTGCTAGGACAATTGTTAATGGGTTTAGTGAAGGGGAAAGGTATCACAAGAATGATAATGCCAATACCAACTCTGAAAGGATTAGAGATGATAAGGATAAGGCTGGGTTAGCCTTATGTGATGAAGACTTGGGACTTGTTGAAGGAAACATGTGTGTGTCATCAACAGGAGTGGTAAGGGTGCAGTCAAGAAAGAAAGCAGAGATGTTCCTAGTACGAACAGATGGATTTTCTTGTGCCAGGGAGAAGGTTAGCGAATCCTCTTTGGCCTTTACTCATCCTAGCACCCAGCAACAGATGCTTTTGTGGAAATCTATGCCAAAGACTGTGTTACTGTTGAAAAAGCCAGGGGAGCACCTTATGGAAGAAGCTAGAGAGGTAACGGTTTTTTTTTCCTGGATCTAAGAAGCATACAGGCCATTAAAAAAATAGTCCTATTTTGTTTCCAATAGCCTATAAATCAGAGTTTCCAACAATAATGTTTAGGAACAAGTCCTGTTGTGGGGGAGGGGAGAGGCATTGAGGTCAAGGCTCAGGCTAGTTGCTCTATAAAGGCACTTAATAGGAACAATTTATTTGAAAATGATTTTGGCATAAAATTTGTCAAGCATAGAGGTTACTTTCCATATGTTCTTTACTACTTTGTAATTATATCTGTGCTAAACTTGTGTATCCATTGCTCCCTTAATATGAAAAACCATATTTGTAGGGTGAGCCTCATTTAGGCCCTAGCTCATTTATATAGGCTTAATGCAATAAATGAGCAAAGTTTATACAAACTCAAACTTACTAATAAGTGAGCTTACTAGTGGTTGGCTCTACTTATTAGCTTAATTGCCATTCTTCATGTAGAAATATTTAATTTATTGAACTTGGCTCTACATGAGACTAGTTCTTGTACTTGTGCACGAATTATTTTAAATTTAATATCAACAACCATGAGTCATGACTTTCTAATTCAAAGCATAAATATCGAGTTAATGTGAATTGGTTTGTTTTCTTTTTGAAAAATTTCTAATTCAAAGCAGAACAATTTAAATAAATCTTTTGACTGAAGTTTTTAAATGCAAAATAAATTAATTCAAACATATTTATGATATAAAATGTAATTGAGATTCAATTCAAAATTTAATGATTATACAGCTTGATTTTGTTCTATTTATTTGTGGTCATATTTCGTTTTGTAAATAGTTCCAAAGCAGAAAGACAAATGTAATTTTAATTTGTTTTGTTAGACTAAGTAACCTTTTTATGATATGAAAAACATAATTTAAAACATGGATTGCAGTAATTTGATGCGGGAATTCTATTGGGGATGGTTGGATGGATCTATATTTTTCATTACTAAGAATGCATTGAGACAAAGATGTTTCGTCTCTTCTATATGTGACAAAGGAATGAAAATTAGGAAATAAATCTTTTAGGGAATGTAATTCTGTGCTTGACTGGTATTCCAACAACATATGGTACTTCTGGGATTCTTTTGGAAAGTATATGAATATTTATTCTGAAATTTTCTAATTAATTTGGCTAAATTCATTCACAGTAGAGTTTCTGTATCTAATCTGCAGGTTGCTTCTTTTCTATATTACCAAGAGAAAATGAATGTTTTTGTGGAACCTGAGGTGCATGATATATTTGCTAGAATTCCTGGGTTTGGATTTGTTCAGACCTTCTACAGTCATGATACATGGTACTGGAGTTTGTGAATTTATGTGAAACAGCTTCACTTTTTACCTATTATATAAAATCTGCCCTTCCTTAAATTGTTGCTTAAAATATCTAATGCCTCTGATTCAGTGATCTACACGAGAAAGTTGATTTTGTGGCATGTTTGGGGGGAGATGGTGTTATACTGCATGCTTCAAATCTATTCAGAGGCGCTATTCCACCTGTTGTGTCTTTTAACCTTGGTTCCCTTGGTTTTCTGACCTCTCATAACGTAGGTGTTTCAAACCCATCATTTATTTCACCATAAAGAAATGTTGGGGGGGGGGGGGGTATCTTTTTGGCCATACGTTTGACTTTGATTCTGTTTTCTGTTTCTAGTTCGAAGACTACAAGCAAGACTTACGACAAGTTATCCATGGTAATGATACACGAGATGGAGTGTACATCACTCTCAGAATGCGTCTCCGATGTGAAATTTTTCGTAAGGGTAAATCTATGCCAGGAAAAGTATTTGATATTCTCAATGAGGTTGTTGTTGATCGGGGTTCTAATCCATACCTTTCAAAGATTGAATGTTATGAACATGGTAGACTTATAACCAAGGCAAGTTTGATTATGTATTTGTTACTGGTACACCAAATTTCTGTCTTTTATATTCTGTCATGAAAGCCATCACTACTCTATATTTCACTATCTCTAAACACCCTTTTGATACAGTGTCATGCCTTGTACATGATGATTGTTATGCCTTTCAGGTACAAGGTGATGGAGTCATTGTAGCCACCCCAACTGGAAGCACCGCCTATTCTACAGCTGCTGGAGGTTCCATGGTAAGTGTGAGGCGGAGTTGTAATTGTAGGAGATGAACTGTATTTGTTATAAATTAATTAGATGGACTGACTTGTTATCCTTGCCCTGAAATACCTTGATTGTTAAAATGTCTCACTTTACCAGGGAATATGGCCAGTATATTCCTTACAGGACTAGGCAATCTTTTTCCTATGAGCTATCTTTTAGGGTTGAGTTCAGTTCAGTTCATTTCTAATTCTGATAAACGGTGATTATTAACTTTAGCTATTATTAGTTCATCCAAGCTTTCTTACCCTGTATTGGTGGGTCTTCTTACTTTTAATGCATTGCACTACAAGTGGCAGCATATGAATCTAGATGAAAATATTATTTCTGAGGCTGAAACTAGCGGTATTAAAATTAAGTTGTAATCATCAATTTTCTCAACTGCATTCATTGATTTTTCTTTTCTGATGACAAAAAAAAAAAAAAAAAAAAACTGCAGGTCCATCCAAATGTTCCCTGCATGTTGTTTACCCCAATTTGTCCACATTCACTCTCATTTAGACCAGTAATACTTCCAGATTCTGCTCAACTTGAATTAAAGGTAAAGTATCATTATCTGTATGGCAAAAGTATCAAATTGGATGTTGTTGTTACCAAAATTGCAAGTTTCATTGATTATGATGTGTCTTCTATGCCAAAAAATTCTGGGGTTTAGGGAAATAACAATACAATTCATGGAATATTACAGAAACTAGGAAAATAAGAAAACTAGTCCTAAAAGACAATCCTTAAGATATGCTAAATTGTCTCTCAGCATGCATTGGAAAACTACATGGTTAAGATCACATGTTGATAATCCGTGAATTTTAGGGATGCATTTATTTCATTTGATTTGGAAATTACGGGTTAACGAATGATTTGATGATCTAGGGTTTTGTGATTAGAATACAAGTGACACAGGTTTATTGTTAACAGATTCCAGAGGATGCAAGAAGCAACGCCTGGGTTTCATTTGATGGAAAGAGAAGGCAACAACTTTCAAGAGGAGATTTAGTACGAATATCTATGAGTCAACATCCACTTCCAACAGTTAACAAGTTTGACCAAACAGGTGATTGGTTTCATAGCTTGATTCGCTGCCTAAATTGGAATGAAAGGCTTGATCAAAAGGCCTTATGAAGCATATGAAAGTGAAGAACAGAGATGCGCTATTCTCCTGTACAGATTACATTAAAGGCTTGTTTGTTTCCACATTTATAATGGAAAAATAAATCTCGTGACACTTTTTACTAAAGGAACTATTTTCCATTCCAAGCGAAACAGAGTCACGAGCATTTTCCAAACAGGCTCTAGGAGATATCTGAACTTTGCTTTAGTATAGTAGTTACTACCAATTTCTTACATTGGCTTCCCAGGGGAAGATAGGATTTGTTAGTTTTTTTCCTTCATTATTGTGGCCAGATGCTGTTGTATACTGACATTTAAAGCTGTAAATTTTTTTATCTCAGAAGCAGCTCATTAGTGTCTTAAAGTTTACCACTTTGTACCGGACCTTCTTTTTCTCATTATTGAAATAATAGTTGAGATAGTTGTGCTACAGCTACTAGTACTATTTGGGAGTTACTGCTTGTTTGTAGCCTTCATTAATTTTCAGATGATGCATCTCATTATTTTCCCCATCATTAATTAAACCATTGATTAATCACACAAGCCATTTTGGTTCTCTCTTCCATGCTTTGATTGTTAACTAGTAGCAGATCTTGAATCAATTAATCCGCGTCAGTCACTGCGTTTGACTTCATGTTTTTTTTTATTATTATTGTTTAAAACCACCCCAAGAAACCCATTAAACCACCAATTTTATTATTTGAATAACTAAAAATTAACAATGTATGTAAAATTATATACAATTTTTATTTTACATATGCATCTCAATAAAGCAATTAAAATTGCTTTTTGTTAATTAGTAGTTTACCTCACCAAAAGAAAAGGAAAATGTTAAACTCCGATATTTCCATAACATGGCCGTCGGTAAGAAGAGAAGATATTTGTTGTGGCTGTGATCTTAAAGAGGGTGATTTTCAGAAACTACTGCAGGATATGGAGATGGTTTGCGTTTATTCTACTTCACGTTGATCATAACTGAAATCATGGTAAGGCAACAGTATACATGGGAAGAATCGAAGAGAGATTTATTGTGGACAACTTTAGAGTAGAATTTATGTAATAGTACTATTGTACAATGCAAGCACAGATGGATGCACACTGAATCCCCCCATGACATTGAAAGATAAGCCAATATTCTAAGAAGAAGAAGGGAAGACTAATAATACCCACTGTGGTTTTCGATTCTGAAGAAATTTATGAAGAGAATGAAACCAAGTGGTATTCTTTGCTACTATCAAGCATGTCTTATAGTACCAAGACCCATAAACAAAGTACAAAGACAAAGGAAAAAAAGTAAGGTGATGGGGGGAGCAAAAGTATTTTCTATTAGAAAGCAAGTTCTTTTTCTTCACATGGCCCTAACAGCTCGAAACCTTGGTTCCTTGGCAAGAAACTTCTGCTCAGCATAGACAGACATGTAGTCACCAAAAAGGAACTTAGGATAAGTGTCCTCCACTTGTTGGTCTTGTTTCCCCACCAGTTGTGGTGCAGGACATATGGTGGCCTTGAATGATGGATTATAGAAGGAGGCTATTGATCTTCTGTTCCCATCAGGAGTGGCCAGAACCCTGTGCCAACAACTCTTGTATCTACCATTGGTCAGTACCTCAATCTGATCACCAGTGTTGATGACAATGGCATTTGGCAATGGTTGAACATCAATCCATTGCCCATCTTTCAGCATTTGAAGGCCACCAACCTTATCATCTTGGAATAGTAGGATGACACCTCCTGCGTCAGTGTGAGCTCGCAGACCATTCACAAACTCTGGATGGGGACATGGAGGGTAGTGGCTGACCTTGGTGCCAAAGAAGGCATTGTCTCCATCTCCACCATTGAGTGCCTTCTTGATGTATCCTTTGGGTAGGCCCAGATTCTCATCCATCACTTCCATCACCTTCTCTGCCAATTTCTTCAACTCAGATCGATATTCTGCCATGGTTTCCCTGACATTCATGTGAGCCTTAAGTTATGCATTCGTGTTGAAGCTCTACCTATTCTTTCATGTTACCACTTAGTATGTTCTGTAGTGGTTGACCATGGTTTTCAACTTCTTATTTTGGCCATATAACAATTTCAGTCATCAAGATTAAGATGGATTGAATTCTGATTTAGTCCAATTTGCTAAGTTGTACAAAAAAACAAGTTTTTTGTGAATAAGAGCAAGTATGATAGAAGAGAGTGTGCATGGAATGATAGGCGGGTTCTTCCTGATATGAAATATCAATTTTTTAAATGTTATATCTTACTTTATTTTATTATGAATAACTGTTGGTTTGCTTTATATACCTGAAGCCTGGTGTTCTTTCTGGCCATTCATAATCATCGAGGAGAGTGATAACATCCTCCCAATCTATATTCTCCAACTTTTCACTGCTCTTCTTTTCAGCTAAATCATTTAGTAGCTTGACTGTTGCTGAGTTCTTGAAATTCTCCTCTCTTTCCAGCTTATAGAACTCAGAGGAAACCTTCTTCACCCTCTCAAGAAGTTCCTCTGGAATGCCATGGTTGATCAACTGTAACACAAAGTGTTGGTTTTGATAGGTATACACTACAATACAACAGTGAAAATTTTTAATGCATTCATGTTTTAAACAGATGTTATGTTCTAAGTACCTGAAAGAATCCCCACTCTTCACACCCATTAGCAATCTGGGCCATAGTTTTGGCTCTTTCTTCTCCATTCAGCTTTGAGAAATCAATCACTGGAACTGCCATTAGAAGGTAATGAAAAGAGAGAGAGCACAAGTGTGTGTGTGTGAGAGAGAGAAAGAGAGAACAAGGTTGTTTGAGCTTAGGTAGAGCTTTGTTATGCTGTGGTTTATAGGGGAGGTAGCTGTGGCTATTTATAGCAAAATTTCCCATCATATTGGATACATAGTTATATGTCAACCAATAGTGTAGGTTCCCTTTTAAAGTAAGCAGCCGTTAGAATTAGGTCACGGACGGTGACACATTATATTAAAATTTTCATTTGTCAATGCTTGCTTTGGGAGGTACTGCTTGTTTGTAGCATACAAGTCTACAACACTGGCCCTCACTTTTCAGGTGATGCATCTCATTAATTTTCCCACCATTAATTAAGCCATTTCATTAATCACACAAGCCACTTTGGTTCTCTCTTCCATACTTTGATTGTTAATTAGTAACAGATCTTGAATCCATTAATCCTTTTCAATCACTGCGCTTGACTTTTGTTATTATTGTTTAAAACCACCCTAAGTAATCCATTAAACCACCAATTTTATTATTTGAATAATTGAAAATTAACAATGTTTTTAAACTTATATACATTTTTTTACATATGCATAAAACAATAAAAATATAAGAAGGACAACAACTAAAGTTGTCGCCAAGAGTTATACATACAATATTTTTCTTAAATTATTAGTGCATTGCATAATTATACTTAGATAAATCCATGTGAATAATTTGAACATGAATTCCGCTGTCACTAGTGATTGGATAATTTAATTTTCTTTGGGTATTGATTCAGAAGTATGAAGGAAAGGCATGGTTCCTGTGCAATTCTTCTTTTCTTAACAATGCTATGATTTTTTAATTTATCCATCTGAAGACTTTGAAAATGATCATTTTGCGTATAGTTTAAATCTCTGCCGACTAATCTAATCATATGTTGACTGCCCCACATTGCTTTGTAGAGCTACTACCAATGAACTCACACATGACATGCTCCTTTGTGACAATCGCCATTTGGAATACTATATAGTGTTAATACACTGATTTGCAGCCATAGTTTTAGGGTTAAGGAAGGCACGGTCAAGGCTTCAATAAATAATTAATAACACACAATCATTTACCTCTCTAATTTAATAACATTGTCAACTTCTCCAATTGACATTCCAATACTGTTAATGGTTTCCTTTTTGTAATTAATAAGCATAACATGGCAACATCATACCATTTTTTGTTTCTTCTTTGCGGTGGTCACTGATCTGTTATTGATCAAAACTAGCATTATTATTATTATGTAATGAATAATTGAATACTTTAATGAATTATTGGCCCTTAATTTGATTCCAATTGTCCGAATGTTAGGATACATTTCTGATCAAACTGATGATTTTGGTGTCTGATTAAGGAGTAGAGTGTTACAATCTTAACTCATCCATTGCTGTACTTGTAGTACTTCAAAACAATGTCAAAAATCAAAATTTGGTTGAGATTGCATTTACTGGCATGGATTTAATTTTGTATACAAAATGTATATTGGGTCCCCATACTCCTCTGGCCGCGTCGCATGGGTTATACAGCACCATTATTATATCAAGACAAATAACTGTTTAGTGCCAGCACTCATCTTTTGATCCCAAACTTCAATCATTCATATTATTTTATAGGTCAAGTTTAATAATGTGGATTTTCAATTCTTAAGTTAGTAAATATTCCGTGCATTATAAAATAAAACTATCTCTAAATATAAATGAAATATAAAACAAGTTTTAACCAGAGACAGAGAGCATATTGAATTTTATTTTATTTTTATGAGAATGAGGAAAGTAAATTTTAACTATTATATTTTATTCGTTAAAAATGGTCAGGATTAATTTACTCTTGGTTGTCATATCTATTTATATTTTATTTAAAAATAGTGTAGAAGAGATAATAAAATAATTTGTTTTTAATTTTTTACTAAATAAAAAATAAAATTATAAAAATTAAATCATCTGATTCATCAGGTTGAGTTGGATTATATTTAAATTTTTATCTAAATTAATTTAAATCAAACTGTAGTATATTTTTATGATTTGATTGAATAGTTTCTTATTTTAAAATTGATTTATTCCAATTGCAAACGTTTATACATGTGTGGTACTTTAGATAATTTTATAAAGTATTAATAATTTTTTATATTTATTTTTGATAAATAGAGTTAATGTGGCTAAATTAAAACGGAAAAGGATAAATATTGATAGTGGGGGTTGAATTCAATGATAGTAATGAGAATGTTATAACATTTTTTATAAAATTTAAAAATAAATGAATCAATTTTAACTATTTTTATTAATTTATATAATTTAAATTTAAATTTAAATCCTATTTTAGTCTTTATATAAAATTTATTTTTTATTTAGTCCCTATAAAAATAGTTTGTAAATAAATTCTTAAATAAAAAAAAATTAAAATAGTCATTGATGTTAACTTTCATTATAGAATTATTATTTTATATTTAAATATATTTTTATTTTCATTCTTATATGTAATACATTTTTATTGTAATTCTTATACAGAATATATTTTTTATTTTAGTCTTTATGAAAAAATTAAAAAGGGGCTAAAAAGAAAATTTTTTTGCACAAAAGTCAAAATAAAATTCACTTTTTAAATACAAGTTGAAAAATATTATAGTAATTAATTTATAATAAATTATAAAAAATATTATTATAAATATTGAGATTTAGATAAAATTATTTATTTTTATTTATTATAAAAAATTGAGAGAATATAAATTAATTTTTAAGTACTAAATTTATTTATTTTCACTCGACAGATTAGTAACAATCTTTTGTTTAATTTTATTCCTTCATTGGAGTAAGACTACGTCTTGCTTTAATTATGAAAAAAATTTAATTTTATTTATTTAAATATGGATCCTTTATTAAAATTAAATTTTTATCTCAATAATCAATATAATAAAGGTTAGTATTAAAAGTTAATATTAGTTTTAAAGATAAATATATAATTTTAATTTTAAAAAGCACAAAAAATATTTAAAATACTACATGTAGGTTTTATTCTCAAATAATTTTTTTCATTAAAAATTACATTAAGATATATTAAAAATTATAAAGAGTGAATCAATAATATTTTTTTGTTCTTTAACTTAAGAAACTGGTTAACATTTGTAAATTTTTATTTATGTAACATCCCTCTAACTATTAAGTTGTAACTCATAAATTGCAACAGAAAAAAAAAATTACTGTGACTTATAAAACGATTTTTAGGTGACTCGAACGAAACTATTATATGTTTATGATCTTGACCAATTAAAATGTGGACTTATTTTTCAATTAAAAAACATTAAGATCTTGAGGTTTACTGAACAATACAAACCTAAATATGGGCTTGAGTTTAGTATACATTCACTAATTAAATGAATCCATGCACAATCTCGTGAGTTAATTAGATTACTTCATTATTTACTTAAATTGAATTCTTTTACCTTTTTATGTATTCAAAGTAATTTGGGAACGTTATATTATTTTTCATTCTAGTTCAGCTCTCTATTGCTTTGTATATATGATCCCTTCTTTCCGTTAAGAAAAAGAGTAGCCAATAGCCACTAGCATTAATTTAATTAGAGCTAGATTGGAAATCTATGCAAAGTTAGTCTTAGAGAAAATCCAGGAGCTTTGTTAGAACTAGTTATACGAGTTGAAACTGGAGACAAAGATTAGAAATCTTGAGCCATCAGGAGTCAGCACTAAACTCTATCTATGTATTCTATCAATGTTGAAGTAATTAATATCAACAAACGATCCCCCAAAATGTCCCATGTTGATCGGAACATGGGTTTCATTATCGAAGGTCAACTCAACTCAAGGCCAAAGCTGAGGTGTAAGACAAGAGAAATAAACAATTAATAATGGGATAAAGAAATTTATGTAACTTAGATGAAGTCTTTATATATGCCCTATATATATATATATATATCAAACGTATTGAAACACAATGTGTGTTCAGTTCCCAACTTGAACTTTTTGCAACTGCAATTTACTTGTAATTAATGTAGGGATGGAACTTCGTTTATAAAATATACATCTTGATCGAGAGAAACAAAATGGTACACGAACAAAATTCTCATACATACAAAATAAAAAGAAAAAGTGAAAAATCTCAACAACACAGTGCATATAAAATTGAGATGAAGAAATCCAATGGGCGTGCAAGCTAGCAGTTTTTCTAGGGTGGCTTCCATGGATCCAACATTTCACATTATTCTTTTGCTTTTATGGGTTACGTAGCATATTATATATGTATATTCTTTTTGTTTCCCACAAAACAATGTTGATCATATATATAGTGCTCAATTATTAGCCATCTCAAAACTCACTCCTATGCTACCCTTGAGCTTGAATTTTCTCTGAAATGATTACAAAGTGCACGTGCTTGGCAATCGATTAGGAGAATGAAACTTGAATGTACACACACACACACACATATACTTTAATAACTCTTGTTCGTCTAAAGGTGAACTTGCCGAGACACATGACAGAACCAGTTAGGCAATAGAAAATATTCGCAAACAGATATCCCAGTTGCAAAATTATTATTATTCTTCTTCCAACTTGATATCGTGACCTTATTATTACTTTACCTATTTTTGGACTAATTTTGAAGTGTTGATAATGTATTGAATCCTTTAACTATATATAGGAATTTTGACACTGGTTACGTACTTGTTGATCTATTTTTCTGTGGAAAACTTAAGAAACAAAATGAATTACGCAATCTCGTTCGCCAAATGCCATGTTCTAGCATACACAAGCAATTTGAGTCCGTTGTAGATTTTGTCAAATTGTTTTAAGTTGATTTACAATTTATTATATTTTTCAACCAAGATTTTTTAGTTGGCAAAGTGCGCTATCGACTATCGTATTGGTCCAACTATGTGTATGTGTATGTGTGTTTTTTTTATTTTTTATTTTTTATGTTAAACTTAATTGTTAGTTAGTGAGAATTTAAGTATGAAGTTTAAACTTAACAAAGTGAAATAAGAAATAAACCCATTCACTCATGCTTATAGACTTTCATAGCACAACAAAAAATAATTATTGTATTACAGTAGAAGACATTATTTTTAATGAAACAAATTTATATTATAACAATTTGGTAGTATAATAAATAATATTTTAATATTTGTATCAAACATAATTATGATATATTATTTTATATAAATAATAGTAAAAGCATTGATTTGTTTAATATGAAATATTATAATATTATTCTGTGTGTAAATAATATTATTATTTTATAGTAATGCATGATAAATTTATATTACATCAATTTCGTAGTATATTTATAATAATTATTTGGTCCATGTAACGTGGAAGGATACGTTGTCGACGTCTGAAATCATAGATAAAGTCAATGAATCTAAAAATAGAGAAATTAAACTAAAAAAAGTGTAAAAATATATGGAGAAATCTAATTTTTATTATAAATAGCTAGCTTTTTTAGTATTTAATATTTCTAATAATGTAATATACAAGATCAAATATGAACTCCGAGTGGTATGTATATACTGTACATAATTAAAGGCATTAATATCATTATTTGGTTTTCTGAATTAGAAAGGGATGGAGCTAAGTTAATAATATAGAGTGATGTGGAACAAAATTGTGAGGTAGGGATGAATAGAACGAGAGTGTTGAGTACATTCCCCCAGGACACAGTGTCAGCAGAGATTATGTTATGTGCAAGACATAAGGGTGTGTCTAGGGACACGTAATTTCAGTTATGTTCATGCATTGCATGATACTTGAATATGATTGGATTCCCTTCAACGTCTTCTATTTTAAGATCCTTTTGTTAATGATAACAGAGAAGAAAAAATGAACAACACATGCTGCTGAGTAATAGTGTCTCTCACAAGGTACCTACGACAATGAGGATGACAAAGAATTAGTCTAGAGTGTCTGAATATGCACATAGTTTTAGTTTATACATAAAAATTGATTTGTTTTCTTTTTCTTTTACACCAAAGAAAAGATTATCTCATCTTCATGATATATGTCTAACTTTAATTGGTAAATGATAATTTTCAATTAGTTTCAGATATAATAAAAAATGTGAGATGAAGGGAAGCAAAGTCGTTGCCTGGTCGGTGTTACCCACCTTTTTAGCAGCTACTTGTCATTTCATTAGTTGACAATAACTTTTTAACTGAATACATGTCAAAACTATATTCTCATTGCAAATCCAATAATATACCTCCAGACACTAAGGTCAACTGCTTTATTTAAAAAATATATTATATTTCATAGTTAATGTATTAAATTTTCTAATTTTTAATAAAATTTTATTATATACAAATTTTTATTATGTATTCTTCAATTACTATTGATGTACATCTATCAAAAGTTTTAAAATATTTTAATATAATGTAAATAAAATTATAAAATTAACATAAAAATACTTTTGAAAGTCTTAAAAATATTAATTAACAATGACATTATACTGATTTGATTTCAAATTAATTTGTTCACTAATTTAATCGCTTATGAAATTAATATGTAATAATTAATTGGGCTTTTTTTTATTTAATTGTATTCATTTAAAGTGACTTGGGTGGTATAATATTTAATTAATTAAAGGATGGATCCTTGTTTAGTTGCTTAACTACCTGTACGTGATAACTGTATTTGGGTTTCGTGAATGCCTCGCTAGTGGGCCACTGTGTGTTTCCTCTTCAATAATGGAAAGTAAAAACACCACATTTTTTAATTGTTTTTCCATGTGAAGGATCGATGGTTTAAGTTCTTACCTTCGCAATTGCCATTTAATAGTTCTTAATGCTACCTTCTCAGTCTTTTGATTCCTTAAGAAGCCCGTTTCTGTTCACGGATTATTATATGCATAATCTAGTCTTTTAGATGCAAAGTACACACATACTGTAAATTAAAATATCACACAAATATTTTAATATGAAACATAATTTTTTCATACTTTAAATGTAAGATAAATGAAAGATTCAAGTTAAATATAAGAATTTTTAGACTTATATTAATGTGAAAAGATTATTTTCTTTTCAATATATATATATTACTGATAAATTTATAACAGACTTATCAAATTCAAATATAAAGTATGCCATTTTGATAGTCATGTTAACATATGTATATTTATTTGAATACGTTCAGCTTGAAGCTCAATGTTGAACGCAGTTAATCATATTTCCTTTTCAAGATTATAGCAACTTCATAAGGTTTAATATCTAGTTCTCGTCTCACTCCTGTTGCGAGCAGAGAACATGAGAAAATTATATGTTAATAGAAACAATAATATAAGCATTTTGACATTTGGGGAATTTTATTTCTTTATTGATTTCCTGCTAGCAAAAGCATGACTAAGCAAAGATATCAAGGTCGTTAATATTTGTTGATACCCATTTCATTATATTTATAAATTTCTTTAATTATTGAATAAAAAATTATTAAATGTTTTCATATTTTTAATGCATTTAGTGCTTATCACTCTTATCAGCTCCTCCTTTACCTCTTGTTTTAATTTGTTTATGTAATTGTAAGTTTTAGAATTTGAATATGAGACATGGTAGTGATGATTTGAGTCTTGTTATATTTTGGAAAAAAACTTTAAATACAAATCTGAGAGCATTTAGCATATAGATATCTCACTTTTTAGTTTTTATTTTAAGCAATTATGTGTTGGCAATAACTTAACCTGACCTTAATCTCCTTTAAAAATAACATTAATAGCAAAGAGATTAGATTAAGATCAAAGATTGCTTGCTTCATCAACTAGTTAATAGGGACATTAACATTCTTTATTTCTCCCTCACTGCCAAAAGTCAAAACTGATTAAACTTAAATATAATATAATAGTTTCATTTGAGGATATTTTTGGTAGGAATTTTCGTTTCGAAATTTTCAGGGAATAATAGTATGGGTTCTGATTCAAATTATGTGGAGTTTGCTTAAATGAATACCTAAGACTGTTATAAGAGACTTTATTATGTATCCATGGGTATATATGATATAATATTATAAATTATTTCAAGAGCAAATTTTTTAATGTATTATATATATATATATATATATAATTAAAATAGTGTTCTTTGACCAAAGTGTCATTATTAAAAGAGTCAGGCATAGTTATGAATTAATTAAGTATTTTTAGATAAGACATATGTTCCGACGGAAATAAACAATTACTATTTTTTTTCTAATCTTCAAAGTGATAAATATTTTAAAATTAAACAAAATTTTTAAAGTGACAAATAAATTGACATAAAAAATTTATGTACGGAAGTTCTTATAAAAAATTACTATTCTCTCAATTTCAATTAATTTGTGGCTTTAAAGCTTGTTCTGTTTTAAAACATTTGAAGATTTAGAATATTTAGAAAGTATCAAATTTTTTTAAAACAACTCTTATTATTTGATTTGTCTCAACTAATTTATATCTACATCTAACTCTTTTAATATGAGTGTTTTAGTAAAAAAATAATTGGTCGTAATAATTTATGCAATTAATAATTTTTTAAGATGTGTATATTATCTTATTTTTGGTAGAGTAATTATTTTTTTATTTTAAAATAAAATAATTTTTAAATTTTATCTATTTAGGTAAAATTGTATATTTTAATTAAGTACAATTTTCCATTCAAATTTTCAGCATTTAATTTGTTTACCCAAAAAAAATATTTTAACTTGCATGTGTGATTAACTTATGCAGAACAACCCTTTGAGTAATTAATCAGTCTTTAATTTACATTAATTAAGAGTCTACTGAACAAAAGCTAGGTAAAAGTTTAATAATTAGTGCTTGTGGTGTTTTTTTTTTCTAAGAGTAAGTGTTAAATTAACTATGAAAAATTCAAAAAAGAGGACGAGTTCATTAAAATATGATATACATGTCAAATTCCCATTCAAAAATATCAACAGAAACACTTAAAATAATTTTATCTAAAATTTGTTTTTGCTTAAAGCTGTGCCATATACTTATTTAATATTTTTGAAAAACAAGACATTTATTAACAAATATTCCCAAGGTAACTATTAAGAAATTAAAATAAAATATTAAATGTGAAATAAAATATTTAGTATCTTTTTTAAATTAAATGTTTTATATCTTTATGATCATATCTTTGACAGTTTATTATTAAGTAATTATAAACATATTTAATTGAAGTATCAAATGAGATGTCCACTTTAACCACTTCACCATTGATATATAAGACCATTAATTTTGCACGTCAATAAACTAAAATGATCAAGAAGGTTCATTGTACGCCAATATCTAACTTCAACGTTCACTACAAAATTTTAGTATATTTTTCCCAGTCAATCCAAACAATATAGGATATACGAAAGAGTGTCATTTAGTTCAATTAATTAACCAACTTTAGTATACTCCATAAAGGTAGGAAAACACGGTCTCTCAGAAGAAAGATTGATTTATAGTTAACAATTCCTTACTAAAAAAGACCAAGAAAAGTGAACGAAGTGGTTGCAAGATTGACTACTATCTGCATCATATTGTTTCATTTGTTTGTAATATACTTTTTAGGGTAAAACTTGAAATATTGGGAGTTGACATTCCGTTCTAAAGCAAACAAAGCCTTTAGAGTTATGTCATAGCACTTGTAAAATACTTATTTACTTCACCTTAAAGAAGATAAAATAAAAACTCAAACCTATAACGTATATAAGATCACATCTTCATTCATTTGACCAATCTCATGAAGTGTAAGAGGTATAGTTTCTTAATTTTATCTTTTTTCATCCAATAACCTTTTTCTTTTCTCAATTTGGTTCCTTGATTAAAGAATCATCTTTCAATGCGGCCTTTTATCATGATTTCATTACCCTCTTACTTAATTCATTCTAAACAACTTTTTTCCTCTAGTGATGCAACTTTAAGAAGTTTCCCAAATGGTTTACATGCTATTTCATGTCTTATATATTTACAATATTTTTATTTGTATTTAACTTTTTTATGTGTTACTGTAAGAGAATCGTATAATGTTATTTTTCTGGCATGCAACTAGTGCTTGTAGAAGCAATTAGAATTCCACATATCAAACAACTCTAACCATGCAACTAAGTACATAAGAGTTGCTAAATTGAAAAAGTAACTTACGCAACTTCTCACCGAAACTACTTTTAGAACAACTGTAACACCTTAACGCGCAATACCTTAACTCCAGCAATATGCATGTACCAATATTGAGTTGCATCTTTAAAGCAATGTGAGTGACGATTCAATTATTAAAAACAGTACCTTTAATAAGGAATGATAGCTTAGTGGGGAAGAGGGCCCAACTTTTTAGTAGCAAGGATAGAGTTGTTTTAATGAAAGTTATGATGTGATGTTGATAATGATGATTTCGCTTACACAGAGATAGATGACTTGGCTGGATAAGGAGAGGCAAAAACAACGTTATTTAAGGTTGGTACATAGTACTTCAATTTGGTTCCTTGTTTTTTTATTTCTTTCTTAATTTTCTCTCCTTCTTTTGATTTGGGTTTCCATTAATTTGGCCAATTACTCAAATAAATGATAAGTCTCCTTTCTCATCCTTAAATCTAACAACCAACCACCAACTATTTACCAAGCAATAACACCTAATACCAATAGCCACCATTACTAGCCAGTGGAATAGTAGCCCGTGACTACACCCAAAACTCTAGTGTCAATTCCCACCAAGTCATCTGACATACAGCACTAGCCACCATTGTCGCCAACTTGATCACCAACCATAATAGGACACCACTTTTCATGAATCAAATATGATTGAAGATGCTACTAACAAGCAGACTTCACTGTGAGTTTGGATTAGCGGTTGCAAATTTGAGTTTGAATAAGTTTAATTTTGTTAAATTAATTTTATTTAGAAGTGAATTTAAAGTAACGTTATGTATATTTAATTTCATTTTTTACTTTAATGTAAGTTTCTAACAAATTTCAATCTAATTTTTTTAACTTAACGTGAGAAAATATGAAAGGTAAAATTTATCATGTTGACTCAACTGTAAATTTAGAGGCAAAGTAATTATATCATAAAATTATCAAATATGTTAGCACAAACTTCAAATCACCTATACATTTTAAAACTTGAGTTTAAGGACTTTCAATACTCATCCAAAGGAGCACTAATGAGACACTACCAACCAAAAGGCACTAACCAGATGCAATTAAAGAGTTTCATCATTGCAGGACGAGCCTAATCACTGTCAACAAACCCATAAACTCCTCAAATTGTTGGTGTTGGAGTTTGTGGTGGTATGGCGATAAGGCATGGTGCTAAGGTTGTCATTCACACACGTAGTGTTATGAAGCGTGGAAATGACTGAGCTACTTATTAACTATTTAAATTTGGTTCATTAAATATTCAGTTAGACTCATAATTAATTAAATAAGTTTAAATTTAAAGTTATGCTCAATTATTTGAATGGTTTAAGTTTAAATTCCGTAAATTTGACATTAATTGCTGAGTAGTTTGCATATATATAATTAGATAATTATAATTTTATTTATTAAATTTTATATTTTTTATTATTACCATTATGTGTGTATTATTTATCTAATTTTAATTTTAAAGAGTTGTATTTTAAGTAAGTGACTATATTTTTTTAAAAATATATTTTGTGATAAAAATTATTTTTAACCCGAAATCATTTTCATGTATAAAATTATATTTTATTGCTATTTCAATTTATTTATTTTTAATATAAAACTATTTATTAAATACTAAATTAATAAAAAATTAAAACATAATAAAATTATAAACAAACTAATAAATTAACTTTAAATTTTAAAATAATTAATTAAGTTCAAACTTTAAATCTAACTCATTTAAATAAATGAGCCAAATTTAAACACTCTTTTTTTTTCACCAGTCAAATTTACACTTTCAATAATCAGTATGACTGAATTCCTTTAAAACATCCAGTGTACAGAGTATTTATCATCATACTCATGTTTATTGCTACTCCAATTTAAAATTTTATGTAAAATACATTTGCTATTGTTATAGTTATAAGAGAGAGAAAATAATATTTTAGAAAAAATAACTTTAAAAATAATAAACATTTAATAATTACAATAAATACATCTAATTGTCTATGCATTAAATGTTTGACATCACAGGTGAAGAATGATGCGTTGTAGTTAAAATCTGGACTTAATCATATTCTCCGCTAATATGTTAACTTCCCAGAGATGAAAAGTGTGAAAAAAATTTGTTTACTTAATCGGTTAAGACTGAGTTTAAACATTTACAAATAAAAAGTTTTTATAAAAAAAATACATAATTATTATATTAAAATTATAAAAATATAATAAATATTTTTTTTCTAATAAAGTTTTACTATTATTAACTGTTTATTCTAGCTGAAAGTTAACAAAACTTTATTTTTTTTCATCTACCGTGAGCCAGAATGCAATACTTTGCTTTTTGATCAAAGCATCTAAATTAGGATAGGGATAGTCCATAGAGAGGCTTCAGATGAGCTCTAGTGGTAGAGCAGAAAGGAAATAATTTTGAAGAGAAAAATTAACAACCTTCAAATGCAAATCATTATATATATTATACACATTTCATATTTTACAATTACATTCTGTATTTTTTTTTCTTACAAAACTAACAAATGGATAAAATTACAATTAATCACGAGAAAACATGATCAACTAATTTTCAGTTGCGGTCCTCAACTGACCAATGCCAAAGAAAATTGATTATGCTTGATGTTGCACATATTAATTGGCCTCGTATTGTTTTCAGAACAAATATTGACAGGAAGGGCATTTGCTTCTCGTGTTAGGCAGGACTCTTGCTAAACCTCGTCAAGGCACCATCACCATGCAACCCTCATTTTAATAAACAAAAATCATGTAATCTAAGTAAAACCACTAGCACGAATAGGAACGGCTCCTCCGATTGCCCTACCATGGCTGCTTGAAATGAGGGAGGAAAAAGAAAATTTAAAACCATTCTCCAGGCCTCAATCAAAGCAGATAGTACAATTTTTTGTCACGCATTTACCTTGATATGGTGCATGGGCATGCACACTCAGGACAACAAATCATAGTGACTATGTCCATGTATATCCCAAGCAAATTCCACAAACCAGAAAAAAGGAACTGGGAGATGAAGGAACCCTGTGCACCTAAGGCTGTTCTGCAGAAGGGAAATGGTATTGACCCCCAACCTTGGTATGGTATCTACATCATGCAAACCGATCGACCAATTGAAACACCAATAACATTGTGCAAAAAATTGGCTTTGCAGAATTTGCTTGAATTATCTACTTCTATCATAAAAATAGTTCCTGGGATTCCATTGGAGATGTCCAATACTTCAGCAGTGCTTCTACAGTTAACCTTCGAGTTGCACTGAGCATTGAGATAAAAAACCGACAACCATCAATTTTATACTCTTCAAGGGGATTTCTATGGCCAAAGCTCCTAACGTTCACCTGCCACAACTCTGAGATTAGCCTTTAGCTGTTAAGAAAGCTAAAAAGATTTGTGTGAGCAAAAGGACAAATTACCGCAGAGCTGAGCCTATTCATGTTTACAAGATGATCTCTCCAGAAACAATCAAGAGTTTTCAAAAGAACAGCTCTCTGTTTCAAAAAATAAAAATATTAAATATAATAAATGTTCTATTTTTATAAAGATAGAGAAACTTAAAAATCCCTAAAAATGAGAGAACAAGAAGCAATTAGATTACAGAAAGCCAAAACAGATAATAGAAATAAACAATCTCCTTATGCACATTAGCAAATTTCTCATTTGGACAAATACATCAACGGTTATCCACATTAACAAAACTAATATAATATCACCAAGTGATTTGTCCACCATCTAATTTTCATTGCATTTGAGTGTGGATGTTTTGGGATAAAATAGCAGTAGATAATACTGATGCAGTAAATGGTGCATGACCTTAGGTACACTCACTTTATTTCATCTTAACTTCAGCATATATTATTCTCTAGGCTCTGTTTTGATTTGCTTCCTAGGTCATTAAATCAAGTATGGTTCTCTAGGTTCTATTTTTGTAGCCATAGTGCAACTTACAGTAAATAATCCAACTATGGAATCCAGCATGGTATGTTTTGATGTTTGTACTTGATTTAAAATCTATGGATGCACTTATGCTGTGATGTGAAATGATTAGCATATGGTACTGGCATTAATTGCTGTAGGTTAGAAGCTATTCTTTATGCTATCATATTTACAGATGGCAACCAAATTTTCATTTACAGGAAAAACAGCTGAATATCTTACCTCAATGTCCTTTACATGTCTATCATCATAACCAGACTCTTCAACAACATTTAAATATGAAGCAATTAGAAAATCCCCAAGATACTTGCGCAGAAGATTAGAAGTTGTTCGATACTTCCCATTCCTACATTAGACTTACATCGGTAAGTATTAGAACTCTATTGAATTTCTCAGATCTACAGTAAAGCAATAAACTTACCCAATTACATCATCAGAGCAAATAGCAAGCCATCGTCTTAATGAAGAGCTCTTCCTCCGAATTCCCCTGAAGGCATTTGGAGGAGGTGGCAAATTCGTGAGGGAAAAGTTGACAACATCAACTGAACTCACATCATTAAGTAGCCCAAGTGAATTTAGTAAAGTGTCGTCACTGATTCCTCCAAAAGATTCTGCTAGAAACCATTTGAGAATATCAATAAGCACAGTGTAAGTTGATTCAGCCAAAAACAGAATATGTAGAGGACAAAATTTGTGCAATGGAATTAAAGGACCATAGTTGTTGTGAATGAGCCTACCATGCAACAGCTTTCCACCAACAGTCATAAACTCTTTCAATAGCTTACTCAAACCCCAGCTACATGGATGCTACAAAATCCATTCAAAGCAATAAATTAAAGGAATTGGTGGATAGAAATATATAACATGCTACAAGGAAAGGTTAATCACCTTAAGTGGATCAATATTACTGAAGACAATCTCATCCACCACTGCTTGCATGTACCTATATGCAGTACACACAAATACAATTAAGAGCTGTAGAAGAGGAAATATAACTATAAGAGAATAAACCTAGATCATAATAAGTGGACCATAGCCAATGACTCTAGCCTAAATATGCTTGCATAGATGGGGTAAATATTGTTAGAAATGTGTATTACAATGCAAATGTCTTGGTTCAGTGTTCCATGAAAAAGGGTGACCTTGTGCAGAAGGTACCACCTAGGGCAGTGTAGGGAGTGAAGATGTTCACAACCTTACCTGGAAGAACAGAGGCTGTTTCTAGGATTGACCTCTTGGATTAGAACAATTCATTCAAATATAGTAATTAGGAAAAATGATATTGTATTTATTATGTTCATCATATAAATATTGAGTTTATGGTGCAGTTGATATAATTTTCAGTAGATGCTTCTCTTTTCTCTGTTCCACAACATATTACATTGTTATTCATATATCAACAAAGAAAGGCTGCTACATGTGAAGGAAAATAGAATGAGCATGAAATGACACATTTCCATATCCACATACTTGAAAATACTTCTCAAACATAAATGTCCAAATCACCTATCAATTTATATCTATCAATCTCCAGAAAATGCCAATATTAGGCAAGCATAGTCACCTTCTAGTTGCAATAAGTTGAGTATATTTCTATTCATATGGGTTTCAATGTATACAATCCAACCATACCTCTTATTCCAGTTCTTGACAGTCAACACCCTTGTAAGTAAAAAAATCCATGATAATTCAGCATACTTTTCTTGCAAACATATGTCAGTTGAGGTCATTATTACTAGTTTCTTTTTTCTGGGATGAAAGATGAATACTATATAAGCAGAAAGAAAGAACCCAAGACTGCTCATGTTTATGTAACTCGTATCTCAGAGCAGTGCTTTAAATGATAATTTCATTCACCTTTTATATAACTGATTGAACCCCGATAATGCAGACTTTGAAGATAAAGTTATGATTTATACCATACAATTAAAACAGTGTTAACAGTGTAGGCATATTGAAGTACATTAGAGGCTGGGGTTAAGACTTAGGGTTTTTAATGACTAAGGGAAACTAAGTAGGTTAGTGCCAAAAAGAAAACAAAACTTTTTCAGACCAGGGTCACGATTCAAGTCAAGAACTGGAATTGTTCATGCTCAAAAGAAATAGTAGAGACTTGGATAGATATCTAGCTTGGAAGACTACTTCTGATGAATCCGCACATGAATTTATTCTAATATTGAATACTAAATAAGACACCAGAATGCCCAGGGGGTCGAACAAAGAGAATGAAACAGAAGGGCCATTAAAGTTTAAATTACAAATAAATGGACCTGAATAACAGCTAAAGCTCCAAATATGACAAAAATAAGGTGTCCTCATTCTGCTGTGAACAGTATAAATAAAACAAGAACTTAACTGAAACTCCCTAACAGAAAACAATTCATCCCTGAAAGATGTTAACAGATGGGATAGGCACAAAAGAGTGGGCATTATAGATTTAAACAAGGGTTTGAGGCAAAACTGTGTCTAATCCGTCCACATCGGTAAATTTTATACTATGTACAATATTTATTACAAACAGTCACAGAATCATCTCCTATATTAGAGCTTATTGTACTAATCGCCTATGAGTCAGTAACAGCTAAAACTATTCATTACATATGTGCTTAAATCTAACATTTAACTCTAACAGACAGGACTGAGAATTTGAAGGCACTCACTGGAATATATGTTGGGAACAGCTTTCATCATCTCCTGTTAAGATCAACTGCCTTAGATCATAAACATGCTTTCGTTGTACCTTATAAAATAATAAATACAGGAGCAAATTAGTTGATAATGATTTTGAAGACTTAAAGATAAATTCCAAAAGTTCAGTTCTAAAAAAAAGGGTGAAATTTTACTCCAAGAGAAAAGAGTATGCTCTTGCTGCTTTTAAGTTTAATCTGATGAGCATTTTGAAAGATTTAACATAGACATTTAAGTGAAGTTACCTGCTTCTACACTGCAGCTTAAATTGTTAGGAGAAGACATATGAGTGAATTTTTATATTACATCTCGAGCAGTCATGAATTGCAAGTTGTTTTTAATAATTGAACAAAGTTTGCCATGGAATAAAAGCCTATGAACTTCCATTCTAGAAAGTACTCATAATTTGAGTTTTACATGATTGAATCAATCTAGAATATGACAACAAACTTAAGTTATTATACTGTAAACTACAGCAAACTAATTACATAACCGCACTAAGTTTTGAAATATATCTTCATTCCTCATAATAGCAACATACCTCCAATACTTCATCAAACTCAACAAGGTTCTTTCTTATACCAAAGAAGAACTTTTCAGCATTGATTTGCAGTGCCAAAAGCTACGAAAGTATGATTGTCCCAGTTAGTAGTGGGAAGATAACATTCGTCAAGCACACCATATGACAATCACATGAATAAATAAAATTAATAAAAGAGATCACACAGAAAAGGAAAATAATATAAAAAATCAAAATATTTTACTGCATTGGTTATTTGTTATAGAAGATAAAGAAAAGAGTAAAAAAGCAAAATATAAGACCTCCTAAAATCAAATATAGACTAATCAACAATAAAGTAAATAAATAGATTGTCACCTGCTTTACAATGGCATCACCCTCAATTGGCAGATCCTCATCATTTGTAATCTTTGAGATAAGTCTCACTGCCCATTCGGTATCAAAATTGAATTTTTGAAACATCTCATCCTGCAAGCTATAACATGGTGGTATACTGTGAGAACTGGCTGACAGCCCTTAATTAATAAGCCACACACCCAGTCATCCTGTTCCCCTCATAAAACACAGTAGTAAATAAAATAAAAAAGAAGCAAACAGTATTCAACAATTCAGGCATAAAACAGTATTCTTACTTAATGGAAAAACGACCCTGACAAGACACAAATCCAAATTTATATTTCCATGAAAAGGACAAAAAGTATATTAATCATAATAACAATGGTTTTTTGTTTGTTGAAACATTTTGTATTTCAAAAGAAACTTCAAATACACATAAGGAACCTAAAGTCAAATTTGACCTTCCATTTCCTTTCAGCCTATATCAACCAAAAATCCTTGTTCTTGCACCAACAGTGTTGATTATCACCTCTGAAATATATCAGCAAATATAACAATCCTTGAATGATAGTAACTAGCATGGGAATGTATATATACAGTTCTTTCCTGTCATGGATAAAGACTGCATTCATATAAATTTGCTCACATTAGCTTGCCCCCTTTAATTATGTTTGCCTACCAATGTACAAACTTTTGTATGATTTGAAAATCTTTCCAGAGATAAGTATATAATTTCAAACTGAAGAAGAATTTCATAATATAGGAACTCAAACAGTACAATCAAATATAAATTTGTTAATCAAGTTTTTCAAATAAATTGAATTTCTTACTGCCATGTGTACATTCTGTTACACTCTCCTGCTACTGTTTCCTCCTCTCATAACCAACTATAGTTTCACTTGGTCTAACACTCCAGCTCACGTTCCTTTTTTCTTTTATACTGTTATACATACGTGTTCAAAGGCCCAACATGTTAATGCAAAGCTTGAAACTGAAACCTAGAGGGGATCCATGACAACCAATGAATTTAGTGATTGTCTCTCCTGTTTTCAACATTGGTAAAATTAAAACATCATCCAAAAACAATGATAGCACCCAATAATCAAAGCATCACCCCCTTTTGGTTAGCAAAACTTGTTTAGACTTTTATTATATAAAAATCAATTAGTAGTAGCAACAATAGTAGCCGTAGTCTACTATTACTACCTGACCATAAATCGCGTTGATCCTGGATCCCCTTGTCTTCCTGCTCGGCCACGGAGCTAGAGAAAAGATTATTACAAATTGATTAATAAAATGTGAGGAAAAATGCCAGGGATAATAATAATAATAATAATTTTGTCATCCAGAAATAGAGAAGAGTATAAGCTTTCCATCATTAAGATAAAAAATTATAATGGCTAAGTATAATTTTGATATATTTTGTCCAAAACTTTAAAGAAGCACCAATAATATCTTATAGGAGATATCAGGAATATTTACTAAATGTTGGAATTATGACTACCATATATGCTTCCTGTAAATAACATTTTATAAAAAAATTAAAATTAAAATTATTTCTAAATTGAGCAGTAAAAATATAAATATAAAAATATTCCTTGCATATGGATAGCCAAACCAGTCAAGGAGTGAAAGTAAAACCATAGAAACTGTAATCAAATTAATGGATAACCGTCTGCAGAAGCTATACACACACAAACACAAATTAAATCAGAAAGCAGACACAATTAAATTGACATATACAAAATTAAATATATCTAGCACATAGTTATAGAATAGCACATAATGGGATGACAGCTATATTGAAATTTATATACAAATAAAATAATTTATACTATATATAAATGCTGAAAAAAAAAAACTCAAATCCATGACATATTCATAATTAAAAATAAAAAGTCATAGCTTTTAAGCAAAACATACAAGTATATAACAATACAAGTAAAAAATCCTCCAAACAGTGCTTTTAGGGCAAAAATGAATTTTTATGAAAAGTTTCACTCTAGCAGCACTATGGCTGCTATTTTAAAATCACTTTGCTGTTCAAATTTTTTTTCCGCCACAGCCTGCTATTTATAACTATGTTCTAGGCTTGGCAGCAACTATACACCCATTCTCCCACCTCAAATCTTCACACTTCAGTGGGGGGAGTTCAATTTCAAGTGAAAATAGCTAGCTTCCTGACTAAATAAAAGATTTCAGAAGGGTCATATCGGAATGATGTTACCACTTAGACTTTTACTGTGCTCGAGTACCGACCTGATTATCTATTCTCCGGGACTCGTGCAAAGATGTACCGATCACATGAAGACCCCCAAGCCTTTTTACCTCAGAACCTTCATGCATACAGTGTTCCTCACAATCCTTTAAAACTGACAGATAAGCAAGTGCTACTGATGGACCAAGAGGGTAGATGTCAGATTCTTCATTAGCAAGCTTATCCAGCTCCTTGAAAGTATAAGAAAGACTCATTTCAACAGCCTCCAAGATAAAAGATTTAGCCTTCTGGTATGTCCAACTATTACCCTCACTTTTGGATACATATTTGGCTGAAGAATTCATGTTGCAAATAAGAGAATACCTTCAAGTTAAAAGCATGTATTATGACTAAAATGAACAGAATATCATCTGAAATGAAAAATTTTCTCAACTAGAACCACAGACCCATTAAGGCTGTCTTAGCCAATAAGGCCAGTGACGATGATCCAACCTTTATCTTTGGAAGCACCTGCATAAAAACACTCGTTAAAAACTTGATTTTAAAATAAAGAAAATTATAAAACAATAACTAACAGATAGAATTACCTTTTGAGAAATAGCCTCATCAGCAAGTTCAACATTTGGATCCTCTTGTGTCAAAAATGAAAGTAAGCTATCCTCTATAATTTCTCTCGCAAGCATCTATATATAGCAGGCAGAAAAAGTATGAAGTCACTTCCAAGATCCAACCCATAACAAAGTGACATGTCAAATGAATAAATAAAAATCATCGAATTAAAAAGTTATACAAATTGGTTTCATTTTTCTAGACATTTAAGAAATCAAAGACAAAGCATGCTAGGATAGGATACATATAATTCCCACAAAATCTTAGTGGCACACCTACTTTTGGATTTCCTCCAAGGATTATATCTGTGCCCCTGCCTGCCATATTTGTAGAGATGGTAATGGCATGTTTCCGTCCTGCCTGGGCAACAATTTCAGCTTCTCTTGCAGCATACTGAATTAAATGAAAGGGGGGGGGGGGGGGGGAGTTCAGCAAGAGAGGCAAAACTTAAAAATGAAACACTATCAAGTCATATGAAAGAGAGAGACAGAGCATATGCATCTGAAGGTACCAGCAAGTAATACTTTCACAAACCTTGGGTCGTGCATTCAGAACATTATGAGGAATATTCCATTCCCTAAGCAGACCAGACAAAAGTTCCGAATTTTCTACACTGCATATGAAAAAAAATGGAAAATTATTGTTCCATCAAATCTCAACTATAAATAACTGAAAAGCTTAGGCACAGACAAATGTAACTTATAGCTTGCACAAGGAATCCAAGGTAAATATTCCATTATGACAAGATACAACCAATAAGTATAATGATGATGAGGGAACAGGTGGTTTAACGTAAACAGAGGTAGGTTAAAAAGGAACAAAATTTATAACTAGACCACTGAAAAGACACACTATGCCAAGGCATATAAATATCAAAACCTGAGAGAAATAAATTCCACTCTTTTAATAATAATGTAACAGAAAGAGAAGATGGTTGTCAAGAACTAACTCCCCCAAAATTTTGCATAAAGGGACATAGAAACATGGATGCAACCCTTTTGGGCTTGAGGCATGGATGAAGCTTACGTTGTTAGCTGAAGTTAGCAATAGACCTCATAATTTCTTGCAAAAACTGTGCTCAATTGATTAATTTTGAAACAGAAATTTTAAATTTAGTGTGCTCAATATTGATCAACAGATAATAAGATATGGAATCTCTAAAACAATAGCAACAAAGATTTATCCCATTAGGTGGGGTATAAAAACCAAAATTTTCAGTTAAGTATTTAAATCGAGGTTTTTTAAATGGTTTCTCCTAACACTTTTGGACTCTAAAAACATGAAGTTAATGTATAATTTGTATCATTAAATAACAAGAATAACAAAACCTTATCCCACCAGATAAGATCGACTATATGAATCATACGACGTCATTGAGCTAGGTCAAAAACTAAATTTTTAGAAATCTGGTTAATTTTTAATTCTTAATTTGTAATAGTCAACACTGAATGAATTTTAATCCTTAATTATTTGTTTATATAAACAATTCTATAACAGAAAAGGAAGATTAAATTAAAAGTACAACAAAATATCCCTTTTAAATGGTACAAAAGAACATAACAAGCAAGTTCAAGAAATAAGATAACTCTCCAATCCCTGTGCATATATCTGTCAACAAAATTTCCCTGAAGAGATGGTGAGCATATATGTAAGTTCTTACTAATTAAAATCTATCATGCATTTCAGAGCTTTAAGCTCAGAAGTATTTGTCATGATCACTTCTGAAAAAAATGTAAAGCATGACTAAGTGATAGACAACATTTATTAGAAGTAAAACAGCCACAGTATTTACCTAGTTGTCCCAACTAAGACAGGGCGACCTTGTCTAAACATATATTCAACTTCTCGGCGAACTTGCTCCCATTTCCCACGAGCAGTCTTCAATAATATATTAATAGAAAAACCATACAATCAAGATAAAATAATGATTCACTATCATGGAAAAATCATGGTAAAGAAACTAAAGATACTTAATAAACAACAGTAATGAATATTAGATGTCCTACAGCAAAAGCTTGAATAGGCAAATCTTTACGAATATTAGGAAGATTTGTGGGCACTTCAATGACTGGCATCTGGAACATTTTTAAGAACTCTTTCTCCTGCAATGATATATGTGGTCATCAAGAACTCGTAATTGCACAAATTATAATAGTAACACCTCAAATGCAATGTCAGAACTATTTAAATCTTTACTTCTGTTTTGGCAGTTCCAGTCATTCCTGACAACTTTGGATAGAGCTTGAATAATGACTGGTAGGTGATCTGTGCCACAACAACAGAATCTGCCTGTGCAGATTTAAAATATGAAATTTAGAATCAAATAAATATTATCAAATGAGTGTCATGATACAAAATAACAAAATCAAAGAACCCTTGTATATACCTGAATCTTCAAACCTTCCTTTGCCTCCACAGCCTGATGAATCCCCTCAGACCATCTTCTTTTCTCTTCAACTCTTCCTGTCAGCTAAGAAATTTTAAAAAATTTGATCATCATATCATCAGATTCTTAAGAGAAGTATCAGCAAACAAAACAAAAAAAAAGTATTGCTTTAATTATTAAATGAAAATGTAAGCCATAAACTGCTACTTGAAATACAGAAAGATAATATCATTATAAAACTATGCATGTGGTTCAACCTCAGCTTTTGGGATAATTAGTCCTCAACATGTTACCCAAAGCCTCTAACGACCAATTTGAAAATAATTTAATCCTTGCTACCCGCATTCTTTATAATTAAATTAAATTCAACAATTTAAAGATAAAGTTAGCTTGTTAGTTGTCCAGACTTCAGGCTCAAAGGGCTCTTGCAAGAGGGAGTGTGGTAGAAATTATTTAAAAAATAAATAAAAATTCAATGTATCCCTGCCAATTAAGTTGCTGGAATAGGTGGTCCTTAACAAATATCATAGCCAATCAGCCATGCAAATTTACTGTTGAAGTGTTAAGTGAATAATGCATCTGCTTAATGTGATTGAGGATTTGAGGGTATTTTTGTCACCAGCACTACCCTGTATTACATTGTAGTGTAGAACAAACAAATCAAGCAAGGTGTTTGGTTGATTTGGGTTTTATCATATCACTAACTATCCAACTTGAACCTCAAAGAAGAATGAATTATAAAATTTATAATATTTATGAGATTATGTTAGTGTGATCCATGTAGTCATCCTCACCTAGTGAAATAAGGCTTGGTTGTTGTATAGGATTTTGTCATCAAAGCTGTCTGCTTCTTTGTTGCATGATGCTAAGGTTAGGTCTTAAGTCTTGAGAGTATTTTTACTTTATTCTCGACTCACTTCCTATAATTTTCTAATATTGGGCCACCCTTGACTGAAAAAAAATAATAAAATCTAGTCCTAGGAATTTTTCCTGTGCAAGTGGATTTTTCCGTGCAACTTTCCTAGTGCTACCTACCCTAGTCTCACAGTTTATCAAATACTATATTAAAAATAAACATCTTATGATTTTCATGCTCTAGATGTCTAATCTTAAGGGTGAGACCCATATTAAAGTCCCATATCGACTATAGATAATGGCTAAATAAGAGGTTATAAAAGCTAAAGCAATCGTCACCTTATGTGTTAGCTTTTGAGGTTGAATTAAGTGTAAAACTTAAATTCAACATGGGAAGAGCCTATCTAATTTGAATGTTGGGCTGTTCACAAATGTGTTCATGTTTAGCCACCCGCAGATGTCTAGTGCTGCAAACTTTACCCACCAAGTGTCCAGGTCTAGCTGTGAGGAGGATGTATAAAGATGTCGCACATTAACTAATAATAGAGCAAAATACACTTTTAGCTTGGATAATCCTCCTCCTATATGTTTACTTTTGAGAGTAAGTTAAATTCAAGTTTCTTAACAATAATAAAAAGCATAGTAATTAGTATTGCAAGATTTGCGATTTGATGCAGTTACACAACTGAAAGATACAAATTGCAGGGAGTATCGGGTTTGTTCTGAAATTGCAGCTTGAATCGCCTGAATTGATGTTGAATCGGGATTCTCATGCGCGGTGCACAATTCTGCCACAGACCTTGCTTCCTCTGCATGTGAGTGTGACTCTCTTCTCTGCCGGTATTTCCTCGGTGTTGGTTGTTATTGTACTTGCAAGTTTGAGTTGCTCCTGGGTGTTGGTCATTGTGCCTGTTGAGTTTGTCTTGCAAATAGGTACTAGGTGTTCGAATACAAGCGCCTTTGTCTATCCTCCCTTGTATTTGACTCCATGTTGTTTGTTATTATGCTCTTTGTTTTTTTATTCTTTTTTCTAGTTGTATGTTTCCTGGTCCTTTTTTTGAGTCAGCATTTGTCTACATTTTACAAGGTGTGGGCTGGGCTATGTGAATAACTTAGACATAGGTATTGTAGAAAAATGCTTTTATTTTTCTTTTTTTATTAGAACTTATATTATTTAAATAAATAAATAATATTGCATTTTTTATATAGTTACAATTTTTATGAGTTATGACATATATTTTTAATTAAATTTTATTAAATGTTATCTATGATTTTAAGGTTATTTTCACGGTAGTCAAAATCGCGTTTTGAATCGTAGAATCGTACGATTCTACAATCTCCATCCATGTCTCCGTGCTGAATCGGTGCTGGGAACACAAAATGGTGGGATCGTTCTTGCTGGGTCGTAAACTCGTTGAAGACGTGCGATTTCGACGCGCAGAGATGAAGGCTTTTTGGGCCAACTACCCGTGTTCCGACCTGACCTCATTAAAACTTTTGGAACCCTAAAATCCCATAACCCGCACTGCGACTTCTCCTTTCTTCTTCACTCTGTTCTGCGAGATTAGGCGTCACTATTGTGCGACTTCTCTGCAAGGCTCTGGCGACTGCGATTTGGTTTCGTCGACTGCGATTCGACTCCGGCGACTGGGCTTAGCTCCAACGACTAGATTTTTTTTGTGATTTGGTCTGGGCTTTTTTGCTTTTTGTGCTCTGTTTTTTTCTTCTTCATCTTCAACATCTTAGCTGCTGCGTGTAATTGTGATTTTCTTCATTTTTCGCTTTTGTGCTCTGCTTTCTGTTTTATGTGCTACTGCTGTCTGCGACAAAATGGCTTCAACTAGTAGTCAAGCTCCTCCCTCCAAGTCATTACCAAAGAATGCACCGGGAAACAAAAGTGATGTAGCATGGCAACATGGGATTGCAATTGAAGATACAAGAAAAATTCAATGTAAATTTTGTCAAAAAATTGTAAGTGGAGATGTTTATCGATTGAAGCATCACTTAGCTCAAACAGCCAAAGATGTTGAAGCATGCAAATCTGTTCCGGATGAGGTCAAAAATCAAATGTGGAATTTACTTGTAACCATGCAAGAAAATTTGAATAAAAAATCAAATTCCTTTGCTGAGAGAGAAACTTTAGATACAAGTGATGGAAGCAAAAGAAAATCAAGTGAGAATGAGGTGACTGGAGGAGGAAATATTTTTCGGAAAAGAACCACCCAAGCAACAATCAACAACATATTCAACAAAACTAGAAGAGAGGAGGCTTGTCAAGCTATTGGAAGGTTTTTTTACAATAATGCCATATCATTCAATGTAGCAAAAAGTGATGAATTTTCTGTTATGTGTGATTTAATTGCCAGCCATGGTCCTAGATTTAAACCACCAAGCTATCATGAAATTAGAGTAAAATATTTGAAGAAGGAAATAAAGTTAATAAAGGAAAAATTAGAATAACATAGAGCTGAATGAAATACTGTTGGATGCACATTAATGATTGATGGGTGGACTAATAAGAGGAGGAGAACAATATTGAAGTCTATTGATGCATCTTATATAGAAAAAACAGTTGATAAAATATTTAAAATGATTGATGATGTTGTTAAAGAAATTGGTGAGAAAAATGTAGTCCAAGTTGTAATTGATAATGCAGCAAATTATAAAGCTGCAGGAGAGATGTTGATGCAAAAAAGGAAACACTTGTATTGGACTCCTTGTGCAGCACATTGCATTTATTTGATGTTGTAGGACTTTGAAAAGAAGATACAGATTCATGAAGAGACAATTCCAAAAGATAGAAAAATTACAACCTACATTTATTTAAGGACAGGTCTTATTTATCTATTGCAACATTTTACCAAAGGCAAAGATTTAATAAAGCCAGGAATCACTCGTTTTGCTACATCCTATTTGACTCTAGGGTGCCTTCAAGAAAATAGGGTTGCTTTGATAAGAATGTTCACATCTAATGAATGAAAGTCCTCTAAGTTTGCTAAGACAAAGGATGAGAGAGTTATAGAAGAATTGATTTTGGATAGAGAGTTTTGGAAGAATATAATCACTTGTTTGAAGGCCGCGTTTCTTCTTATCAAAGTTTTTCGAATGGTTGATTCAAATGAGGAAATTATGGGCTTTATTTATGAGGCAATGGATAAAGTTAAAAAGAATATTCAAATTGCTTTCAATGGTGTTAAAAAAAGGTAACTAACTATAACTACTATCAAATTAAATTAGTCTCCATTTTGTGATCTATGTTGTATTGTATATTGAATATTTGTTGTTTGCTCTTTATCAGTTACGTACCTATATGGAATATCATAGATGAAAGATGGGATAAACAGCTCCATAGGCCTTTGCATGCTGCAGGCTATTTTCTTAATCCTAGGATGCACTATAGTCCTAAATTTAAGGCTTGTCTTGAAGTTAAGCGTGGACTATATGATTGTTTGACAAGAATGGTACTTGATCAAGATGAACAATGTAAAATTGAATGTCAACTTGATTCATTTAGAAAGCGAGCTGGTAATTTTGGGAGTCACTTGGCTAGAAAAACTATTGATATGCGTCTGCCAACTGATTGGTGGATGTCTCATGGAGATGAGTATCCTGAGCCTCAAAGATTTGCTATTCGAATAATAAGCTTGATATGCAGTTCTTCTGGATGTGAACGTAATTGGAGTGCCTTTGAGATGGTAAGTAGAAATTCTTTTTTCGAATATTATGTACTAGGCTAGCCAACTAATTTTTTGTATCTTAAATTATAATTTAATATATTATTATTTGATAGGTGCATACTAAAAGAAGAAACCGTTTGAAATAAAATACAATAAATGATGTGGTATTTGTTATGACAAATTCAAAATTGGCCAAGAAGAAGACAGCTAGGAGAGTAAAGAATCTTCACATAAATGTAGATGATATTCCATTTGATAATGAGTGGATAGTGAAAAATAATGATAGAGGAAATCATGAAAATTTGAGCCTAGAAGACAATTTGGAAGATGAGGACATTGAGTTTGATAATCTTAATGAAGATGAGGACTTAGATTTAGATCAAAGTTCAAATCAAGATGTTGGTGTTGGTGATGTTCCTAATATAGACAATTTAGATGATGAGAGGAGATGATGGACCAAATGAAGATGATGCAGGATATGATGAATTTTTTTATTATCAAAATATTTTAGATATGATAAAATAGATATTTAAAGTTTGAATATTGATTTTGTATTTGGTTTAGAACTTAGGAATATGTTTATGCTAGACATATTCTTAATATTCATTTTTTAAAGTACTGTGGTTTGAATTAATGTTTTTATTTTTTTCCTATTTATACTATTTTATATGTATATCTACAATTTTGTAAGATCTTACCTTCCGTATTACGATCCTACGAGTTACGATCTTGGACTTCTTTTCTGATCCTACGTAAAATCTCGATTTTGACTACCATGGTTTTTTTGCTTATTTATGATATTTTATGTGTCTGTATATATATATATATATATATATATATATATATAATTTTATATTTTATGTAAGGTCTTACATTCCATGTTATGATCCTCCAATTTATGGAGGATTTATACAATTACAACCTTTTTTTGGTGTCATTGTGGTTGATGCAACTTGAATCTTTGTATTACGTTTTATTTTATTAGTTATAAAATGAAGTATTTTACTATAAAATGTCAATATATGGATGAATTCAATTTTTCTTTATATTACAATATTTTTTTTTATTTTTTTAGCAATAGTCACGAATCTTACGATTTATGATACGACTCGATTCACGATTTGAATCTTGATTTAACTACCATGATAAAAAGATAAATGATAAAAATTTGTGTATTCATAGTCTTTAAGACTTGTTTTTAAATTTTATTTACTTAAAAATATTTTTTTAAAAACTAAAAAAGTAAAACATATTTTAAAAAATAGAAATTGACAGGTTCAAACTGGTTATCACCATCAGTTTTTTACCAGTTTTGAATCCAGTCAATTTTTCACTGGTTTTGGACGATTCCTGGTTCAACCGGTTGAACCCTGGTTCAACCGGTTGAACCAGCCACTCTAGTTTGGTTTTCAAAATTATGGTATTCACTGATTCCATGTAAACTGTACAAAGGATACACTCAATATATAATACATGGTGGAAGACAAAATATAAGGAAAGAATGGAGCTAAATCCTTTGGATGGGATACTAATTACATAATGCACAGAAAATCTCCTAATAATAGGATATTTACATAAATACAAGTCAAATCTGTCATAAATAAGGGTAAAGACAACTAAATCATATTTCCTAGAATATCTATGTAATTTAGCTAACTATCTCAGGGCTCAACAATGTGTTCCTGGGTAATGTTGAGTTGCATGTCCCTACTTTCATTAATAAATAAAAAGTGCATGATATTGAAAACAAAAAGAAACCTTGAAAATATTACCTCGTTGATAATCAAAGCCTTTCCATCTCGGACAATGTATTGCACATCTCGTCGGTAGAATTCTTTAGCTTTTAAAGCGTTCATCACAAATCTGCAGTAACTTAACTCTTATTACTCATGGTTAACTGATTGGACAGGAATTTTCCAATTCCAAGATGTTAGCCAGAAATTTCCCATAAGGAAGCTAGTATTCAATAAGTGTAACCATGAAAGATTATAATGCATCAGTGTAAAACAGATAAAAATGTAAAGCAACACAAGGGTGTCAATTACATATATGTAAGGGATCAGGTGATTTTATTATATCAATGTCTAATTTTTCTTCTTGTCTTGTTTTCATTTTCTTTTCTTTTTTATAAGTAGGATTTCTTATCCTCCTTTTCCTCTGTAATATTATTATCTTTGTCTTAAAAATAATTTCTTCTTTTAGTATTTTTAAAAATAATGTAACCATGTACTTTATTGTTTAGCAGGTCATCACGATGTTAATGTTATACCATTCATCAAAAAGACAGAGCATAATGGAGTAAATCAATAAAGCTTTGTTAATGTTAATGCCCACCTACGCTTTGCCTTGCAACTATTGAGATTACAAAACAAGTAAATATCAACCAAATTACCAAAGTGAAATGAATATTTTTTAAGTCAAGAAATTATTAAAGTACAAGAATATTCACCTAGCCCAAGGATCGTTTTCATCCCAAAGGTCTTTAGTTTCAAGAGCCATTTCGGCAAGAGCAATTCCTTCCTCAGTTAACTCCACTGAATTATCCTTCAGCTCCACTTTGTAATGCTGTTAATGAAATAAAATCAGTATATAACTATGTTCTCTTGAATTATGTGTGTAAAATAAAGTTATCAGAATAAATAGAGAAAAACAAAGTAAATGGCATAATGAAGTGCAAGAGAATGTACTCACAATGCCCCGTATAAGCAGTTCAGCCACTTTTGCAGCAACAGGATATCGTGCAGCGTCTTTACTAGCCTACAATACAGAAGGAAGAGCAAGAAACAGGATATATCATTGAACTCTACCAGTTGAAATGATTTTTTTAAATACTACCAACCTAGACATGGAAGAAGATGATGATGGCAAAGGGGACCATAAGAAGAAACAATGAAGATGAATGTTAAGTTTACCTCACCACTGATTAACAAAGGATTTCTTCCTTCATCTATCAGGACAGAATCCACTTCATCAACAATTGCAAAATGAAAGGGCTTTGGCCTGCTTTCATGTAGAATAGTCAGAAGTAACCAAACATATTCCAAACCAAAAGGAAAGGAAGAAAACAACTTAATTCAATCTAAGTAATACACTACCATCTCATTACAAGCTGTTCACTATTTCCAGCAAGATTATCTCTCAAGTAATCAAAGCCAAGCTCCTACAGAAGAAAGGGGCAAAAATGAACATAAGAAAATAACTAAAGCAAATAAATAAATGTACAACTAAAAAGATAAACTATATAAGTCATTGACAAGTTTAATTACTGAATTATTGGTATATGTTATGTCACATCCGTAGTTGAATCTTCGTTCTTCCGCATCCATTCCTCTCTGTGCATGCAAACATCAGATAATAAATTTAACAGTAGGTAACGCTGTGAGTTTTCACAAATTAATAAAAATCTTCAATACCAGACCCAGCATATCTGTACATTAGATCATTAACACATGCTCTAATCTATCACACTACCAAACACATCATACATAAAAACAAATTTATACTGAGAAAAATTACCTGAACAAGACCAACAGAAAGACCCAAGAAACGATGTACACGTCCCATCCATTCAGCATCACGTTGAGCTAAATAATCATTGACAGTTACAACTGCAAGGAAATCAAGGATCAGATATTGTTTGTTTTCTTCATAAAGCCAAGTGCTGGCACTGAAGAAATTGCCCCACATACCATGGACACCCTCAGAGGTAAGGGCATTAAGGTACGCTGCTAGTGTGGAAACCAATGTTTTCCCCTCCCCCGTTTTCATCTCAGCAATGGAACCATCATGCAGCACTGCTCCACCAATAATCTACCCACAAAATATTTTCATCAGCAACACCTCTGGTAATGATTCTAACCTAGACATGCAAAAAAAAAATTACAATATATACACATGCAAGAATCAAGATACCTGAACATCAAAATGGCGCATTCCAAGCTTCCTTCGAGCAGCTTCACGAACAACAGCGAACGCCTCTGAAACATTAAAAAAAAAAAAAAAACAGTTTAGAGACCAAGCAAACAACGACGTGACAGCGTAAAGGAGAAGCAAACCAGCTTGAATATCGGCAAGTGTATCCCCACGCGCGAGCCGGCGGCGAAACTCGGGGGTTTTCGCGGCCAACTGTTCGTCGGAAAGCACCTGAATGTGCGGCTCGAAGGCATTGACGGAGTTCACAAGACGGTAGTAGTCGCGAACAACCCAGTAGTTCAAGCTCGCGAAGTCGCTGAAACGCTTTTGAACGCGACCAACATTTTCCTACAATCAATAAAGTGAAGCGCAATTAGGGCATTTCGCGGAACAGGTAAGGGGCGGGTAGCGCGAACGTACCTTCACGGACGCAACGACAACGTGAACATGTGTGGAACGACGTCGTCGTAAGCGAGGCAAGGAAGATATACAAGGTCGTGGGGGAATGAAGAAGGTGTTTGCGTTGGCGTCGGTTGAAATGATTCTCTGAACGGCGAAGAAAGGTGGATATGAGAGTGAGGCCATAAAGAAGGTGTGTTTGTGCTTCGAACTTTAACTTGTTTGCGCATAAGCGATAGAATTTAGCATTCCATGGTTGAGTAGAGTTGAATACAGCCCAATACTCGTGAGACTGGAGGAGGAAGAATCGGTTTGGTGTCTAAACTCAAGTTTTAATTACAAAATGAGCCGCAACATAAATTATTATTATTTATTATTTATTATTTATTATTTATTATTATTATTATTATTATTAACAAAACTATTTTTTAACATTTATATCTATATCGAGTAAATTTACTTAATCCTCTCTCTCTATATATATATCCATCCATTATTAAGATTTAAAATGCTTAAATTTATTACTTAATCCTATATATATCTATTATTTTAAAAATTAATTAAACAGTTTTTTACATTAAAAATAACTGTTTAATGATAATTGAATAAATATTTATTAAATTATATTTAAATTATAATTTTTTAATTATTTTTAAATTAAATTAAATAACAAAAAATATAAATATATTTGTGTAAATTATAAATTTATAATTATATATTTATTTATTCATTTTACATGAAATAGTAGTTAAATTTTTTATTTATATTACATTTTTTATTTAAGTTTAAAATATTAAATTATAATTCGTTTTAATTATTTTAAACAAAATTAAATAATAAAAAATATATAAATATATTGAAAAGTAATAATTTAGTAATTTATTTTTAAAAAAACAAAAAGCCTATATATATCCCATTTAGTAATTTACCCCACTAGACCTAGCGCCGTCAAATAGAAGCGAGTGCCATAGCCACACTGAGCTGCAAATGAAGAACAGAGTGAGGCACCGTTGTTGTGCAGTAAGTAATAAGAATATGAACCTCTTTTCTTTCTTTCTTTCTTTCTTTCTTTGTCAGTTGTGTGAATTGGGCAGTGACGATGTTTTCAGCATTTAGATCAGTCAAAAGACATTGAGTAAAGAGCCTTAGTCCTAGCAAGGTGATTCAGTGTCCGTTTGATTACGCAGCTATGGTGAGGCTCTTCACTTCTGTCTTTTGTCTGAGTAAAGCCGAATCTGAGCCTCGCTCTGAAACCCTGCAATTTGGGTTTGCGTTCATTTGTCATTAGTTTAAGTATGAGGCTCCACACTTAGAGAGATAAGGTTTCCTTGAGAGCTGTTGCCCTCTCTGAGTTGCTGTGTAAGCCAATGATCATTATTATTGAAACTATCAAACAGCTCTCCACAAACACACACACATATGCTGTTTCTGTGCTTCTTCTTCTTCTTCTTCCTATGCATATAACAAGGCAGTGATGATGATTCCAGCAATTTGCACGCGACATTGAGTGAAGAGCTGTGTCCTAGCAAGGTGACTCAGTGTCTGTGTGAAATCACCTTGTGGTCCTTTACACAGATGCTGTTGACGCAGCCTTTGCAAGCTTCTTACTCTCTTGTCTGAGAAAAGGCGAATCTGAGCCTCCTATATTTGGCCCTAACTCAATTATGGTTGGGTTCGTTTCTTTCATCTTTGGGTGAAATTTTAGGATTAAGCGATGACAGCAAAGTAAGGAAAGCTTCTCATTAAAGTTATAACTTTTCAATACAATCATAGTATGGTTTTCCTTCAATTTTTATGCTTGTGCTCCTATCTGCAATCGTATGCAACTAAGGAGTGAAATGCTGTTAGAAACTCTGCCTTTTGAGCAATGATTCCTTCAGTACTTTTCCTTGGTAGAAATTTTTAATCTAGAATCCAATAATGGTCCATGGAACATGTTTTCTTGCTTTTTAATTCTGTAGCCCAAAATTGAAACAGATCCCCTTGAAGATACTGCACATGTCATTACATCTTTGACATGAGGTTCTGATACGCAAACCCCACAGTATTTAGTTAGTAAAATAAATAGTTAGAGAGCTAATTACTTAGTTAGAGTTGCAGAGATTAGTCAATTCCAAGAAGAATTAATAGAGGATGATAAGGGCTGAGGGGGGCGTGGGTGGTATCCAGAATTATAATTGGAAAAGTTGGGAGTAAGCTGGGTCAATGAATTACTCAGCAATCTGTTGTAATAATTCTTTTCCTGTTCTTGAGTATGTCCACAGTGGGTCAGATTTGAGAATCTCGTACTTTCTTTCAATCTTGGTACCAGTTCCTCTCATGTTCAAACATTTAAGCTTTGTTTAGGAGTTGGTTTTTGGGGGGGGAAGAGGAGGGAAGAAGAAGGCTTATGTGATGATTATCCTCGGGTTTTTAGCCAAAACCCTCCTAATTCTATGTTTTCAAGTTCTTCCAATTTGGAGAGTTTTGTATTAACCCTCCTTTCTCCTCTTCTCTCTTACCCTTCAAACTCACTCATTCTTTCCCCCTCCCTCTAAACTCCCAAACAAAGCCTTAAAGAAATTATCTCCATTAGAAGCTGATAGTGGAATTGGAATCCTTATTCCATGTCATCCATTAGTTAGTCTAGTATATGTAATATTACTATGAAGTGGTATGGTATACTACTCCACTGAACTTAAGATGTTAATGCATATGGCTCATCTAAATATATAAAATTAACTTCAGTTTTGGTCAAATATTAATTCTTTCAGATAGTAAATACTAGTGGTACATTTCACTAAATCTGAAAAATAAGATTTGTGATGATATTTGGAAAATTCAGTGCTGGCCTAAAATTTGTTAGGATTCTTTAGAAAGATATTTCATAGTACTACGTTTTAGATATAAAATGGGCATGATAACCTTATCTGGTTGCAATGAAGGTTGCAGCTAGGAATGGATTGAGAAATTAACAGAACTTTTGACAGCAGCTTTATCCTTCAATCTTGTAAAACAAATTGTAAAATGTAAACAAATGCTTTTCCCATACAGAACCCTGCCATTTGCTGAGCATTTTATGCACACCAATTCTAAACCTGCATTCATGATAGCATTTATCTCAATTATTTGCCGTGCCACATATTTCTACGCACTTAATTTCATGCAAAGTGGTGGGCCAAGAATTTCTATGATTATAATACTCAACCAACTGTTTATTCTTGATGATAATTTAGATGTGCCTATCCATTGTGGGAAGAGAAAGACTTTGAGAATAAAAATGCTGATGGTCTGCCTTTTGACTAACATTGGACATTGATTGTAATATTCATGCTTTCATTGCTGCTGGAGGTATTTACCAACCAGAGAAAAGAATGACAAATCTCAAGGAAGAAAACTGGTTTGGGAACGAACCTTACAAGAACCCCAATTAACAATTTTTTGCCGTCGTTTACCAAAAAATTCACTGGCTTGTCTTCATTTCGTCAATAGGTTATGATGAGACTGTTGCATCCGGCCAAACTTGATCCTGAATCATTCAAACCAAGTAGCTAGCATTGGATAAATACGTCTGAATAGAAAGTGATGTATTTGGTCCCAAATTAGAGGGAACATTGCGAAACTGGCTGAATCCACAAAAGGTGTGTTCCTTTTCAGTTACTATTTTTTTCTACTACATTAGACAAGTGATAAAAATAGCTGTCACATTGGCGTTGACCATACATCAACATGTACGATCAGATACCTGGTATTGGAATAACAATTTTAATTTGTGCTTGACAATAGAAGAGCAAGCTCATGCAGGCCTTGTAGGAAAAGCCAAGTAGAAGATTGGTGATGCCTGGGGAATCTAATAGGAATGGACCATAAGGATGCATTGGACGCCGAAGGTTTTACTTGCGGGAATGCATTGGGGCATTGATCGAACAGAAAGAAATTTATTCTCCATCTATCATGGACTTTGTATATATTTATCATACGAGTTTGCATGATTGAATCTATTTTCTCTACTAAAAGAAATGTGAGAACACTACTAAGGCATGGTAGAGTTAATTGCGTAATAATATACAAATACCATGACTGAATGCAGAAGACAATTGTCGAAGATATGTACTGTAGTTAAGGTATCTGAAATGAGTATGCTTTTATAATTGCTGAAGGTTAGAGGTGGAGTGGGTTAAGTTAAATTTTACAAATAGCAATTCTAAGGTACATAAACAGAAAAAATGGGTTGCTTGAAAGAAATAACAAAACACTATGGATGCAAATGTGAAGGAGGAAAGGTGAAACAATGCTAGTAATGATAAATTGTTTGTACGAATTGACTGTAAGAATTTATTACTATATATATATATATATATATATATATATATATATATATATAACTAAATTTATGATTATTGAGATTTATATGCTTAGATTCATGTATATATTAAGTTTAACTATTATATTTATTTTTATATATATAATTTGTTTTAAAATGAATCAAATATCTTTTTTTTTTTTTTACATAAAAAATAATTATTTGATGGTTACGTGATAAATAATTATATATATATATGTATATATATATATATATATATATATATATATATATATAAACCTTGTGTTAACACATGGGTAAATTTACTTTTCTTTACCGATGAAAAAAGCCAATTCACTATGATTATTAACATTTGTTTCATTTTCTCAACTTTTTTTTTAAAATTATATATTTTATTGAATTTTGTTAATCTCTATAATTAAGCATCCATAAATAAATAAAAATTATTAAAAAAATACACATTTATTATATTAAAGTTACAAAAGTACATTAAATATTTTTTTTAAAATAAAATAGTATTATGATTATTTTTATTCTTGACGCTTAAGAGTTGAGATTAATAAAATTGTATTTTTTTTATTGGATTGATCCTTTTTTCTTTTTTTTGTTGAGGATTGATTAAAATATTTTTACGATATAAATCATTTAGAGTTTTTTATTTGAGTTTTCTATAATGCTGAATTGCAAAAATATCGTATTGAGAAAATTACTAACAAAAGTAATACTTAAAAAATAATAAATTTTATCAAAAAATTATGTTGTTTTTCAAATACATGTGAGCTAGTGTGCTTTCCAAGCAATTGAGCTTATGAGGTGAGTTAACAATTTGAGGCCTATATTATGAGTATTAAACTATCATTTTTTTAACAAAGATAACTTCACATTTCAGTTTTACGCATATTGATTATGTGTAAAATAGTAATAACATATTTTAGTTTGTTATGATTCTAGTTAAGTTCTTGATGTGAATTGAATTATGTCCATCCAATGAAAAAATAGTCTCTAAATAACTTAATAGGGGTGACATTGATTTCGGATACATTTAGTTAAGATTTTCTCAGGCACAGCAGTACAAATTGACTTTCCCATAAACATTTTATGGACAACTTTTACCTGCCCCATTGTATTTTAAATGTATTATTTATGTGTATATGCAGAAAAAATTAAAAGTAGGTAAAATATAAAAATAATTATATACAATATTTTGTGCGATATTAATTTTCAGTTATTAAAATAATTTTCAGTTTTTAATCATTTGTCTATTGTTTGATAGGACATTTCAGTTGTACTAAAGTTGACAGGTCTCAGCCTCCTTATTTGGAGAATGTTGATAAATAAATAGGGCAGTGGGAGGATAATGATTTTAATATGTTAGGTCCAGGGTATAAAGATAGCAAATTAATTGGTTGAGGGTTGTAAATTTTGAAGGTGTGAATCAGGGGACTAGGACTAAAATGCCACTTTAGATAAATGATAAACATTGACCGAAAAAATAAAAAAGATATATGATAAATCTGGTACCACGAGGCGTATATAATCTAATTACATAAAGTGCATTGCAATAATCAAGCTATATACAAACCCCAAGTATCATGACCCCAAAAGATATAGTTTTAAATATGTACATAAACACCTTTTAAGTATCAATTGGATCATATTATCTATATCTGGGTGAAAATATGAATTAACAAGCATTCCAAAGCCAGGCATGACATGTATCATGCAAAGTTGAACAGATGCACCTGGTGAAACTCTTGCTATATACCATGATAAACCTGGAGGAATCAAATCAATAATAGCTGTTGAATGTTAGGGATCACAAGCATAAATAGACAGAAACGGTCACAACAAGTCACGTAACAAACTTCAAATTCCATTGGCAGACATGTAAACAAGTGCATGGGGAAATGTTATGAAAACAAACGAAATTATATCAAGCATGTGACTTCCATTATATCAGCACTTCATTTATGCAAGGCTCAAATTATTTCTAACGTCGAGAAACAAAAATACGCGCTGGGGCCTGAATTTAAAATTAAAAAATTTGGAGGAAATTAGATACCTTGATGGACTTGTCAGCATATCCAACATACAGTTTTCCTTGGCTGCATAATATAGCTGTTACAACAGAACTACATGGAATGGATCCAAATGCTTTGACATCCAGTTCAAACTCATCTCCAGATAATTCCTACAATTCAATAAATTTTTAATGAATGTCTATGCTAATTGAATAAATAATAACAATCAAGCCTTTTCCCATTATGTGGGGTCAGCTACAAGAATCAATCAACATGTTCTGTTGTGAATCACGTTTAAAGACAAATCATAACCATTAAAACTTCCTCAATAGTTTCATTTATTCTTTTTCTAGCGCCCTCTGCCTCCAACTAATGGGCTATCCTCTATCTGATCTATTATTCTTAGAGGGGCTTCTCCAGGTCTTCTCCACCCATGCTCAAAACACCTAAGGCAAGATTCTTCCATCTTTTCCACAGTAGGTGCTACTTCAACTTTTTTTACAATGTATTCCTTTCTATTCTTATTTTGTCTAGTATGTCAACTCATCCAACGCAACACACTAATTGAATAAACAATATTAATAAAATATCATAAGTTTCACAAGTTTAAACAATGAGAGGAAACTGACTTCACTAAGTCCATTCCCAAAACAGAGCACAGGATTTTGTATTTCTACCTGTATATTAACATTTTTGTCCCAACCTCCCGTATAAAGGCAATTTCCCTGCATACTCAGAGCAAAAATGGCCCCATTATGCAATGTTTTGGAATTCATGAACACATCGTTTCTCCAGACCTAAACAAACAAATGATAATAGAGATGTTACCCCAGGATGCCAGGAGTTGATTGTCTACAATTAATTAATCTTCAAAAGAGGTAAAATTCTAGAAAAGCAAGAAACCTTTATGCATCCATTCTCATATCCTGCAACAAGAAAGTGCCTATCAACAGTTATAGCCAGGATAGACTTCATCTCTCCCAGCATATCTTCCCCCAGAAATGTCAATGGACTATGATCATTAAGACTCCACAACCGAACTGTACCATCCCAACTACCGCTGTAAAGAACCTCATCACAAATTGCAAGTGTGGAAACTACAGATCTATGGCCAGTCATTGTGCATATCAAAGTTCCATCCTGGGAAAAGGTATAGAAATGCAAAGAATACATTCCCAATGAAGCTTTTGTTTTTGGCAGCAAATGTGTAAACAATGAAAATGACAAACCTTTAATGACCAAGCTTTTATTGTTCTATCTCCACTTCCAGTGTAGAGACACAGATTTCTGGAAACAGCCAAGGAATGGATACCACTGAAGCGCCAATCCTTCTTCTCATACCATTTCCTCAAAGGATCTTGCCTGAGAGGGGTAACAATTCCCCATATAAATATGCCCCCTCCACTGTCACCACTTATGCACAATGGTTCTTCATTGTCTACATAAACTAGAGCCATCACTTTATTCTCATGACCTCTAAATGTGTGTAAGTGAGAAAAGTCCTAAATAAAATTTATATGGAAGAAACTCATCAATAGAATAGCTGAGAAAGGGCTTGCACGATAACAACCACACTATTACCATAGACCTTCCAGCTCTGTCATCATTATAAATCATGCTTTGATGTTGCATAATAATATAGAATTCAAGATGGTAATTTCCACTTATCCATGTAAAACAAAGGATTCAACAATCCTACGTAGCTCAAGGTAGGAAGAGTAAGGCTGCATCTGAATAAAATATGCCTAATGCAATTTGTCTTACAATTCGAATTTTGGAAAATCAATTTCAAGACCTACTTAACAAGATTTTTGGAAAAGCAAGTCTTAATATTTAAAGGAAAGACTGAGAAGCCAGCAAATCACACATGGAAAAAGTGAAAACGTTCCAACCCATTTTCTCTCTCTTCCTCTATTTATTCATCTATTGGCCTTAACATTGGCAAATGCTAACTAGTAACCTTAGAACATCAGTTAAAGAATCAAAAGCGAATTTTTTTTTTAATTAAAAAGTGTTATTATTACAATGATTTCCAATGCACCACTAACATGATTTTTAATAAAAACCTTTTATTTATTGATTCCCTAATCAATTCCCTCAGAGCAACGGTTAAAAAGACCATAAAACATTCATAAGAAGGTATATGCTATATGTTGGAAAATATCAAAGAAAATTTCTAATTCCACTGCACTTAAAGAAAATATAATGATGGCATCCTCATGTCAATGATTATAAATGAAATAATGCTATTTGAAATGCACCCCCAGTAGAAAATTATCATATCATTGTGTTTGAAAAGTTGTTACCTGCAAGGACCATACATGGACAGTTTTATCGAATGACGAGCTAAATAGATATCCGCCTGAAAAACTAAACAAATAATCATTAGAATGAAATATTCTGCATTACATAATCACCATATCTTCTAAGAACAACACAAGAGAAACTCTGGCCATGAATAGGTAAAGCAGCCTTAATGCTGGATATTGATTAAGAGCCAAGCCGATAACTTGCATTAAACCATGCCATACCAAATTGTATATTAGTTTTAAACTATTTTAAAGCAATGCACCGAAGGTAAACTGTGATTAAATCAATTCAAAAGCTTCAGGTTCATCTGGCATTCAAAGCCATAACAAATGTCAAACTGTCAATTATTGAACAACTTATTCATCCCTTGTTTGACAGCCTTAAGCACAATGCCGCCACCACTTCAATAGCAAAATGGAACTATGATTTATTGTATACCCAACATTCAACAAATGGTATCATAAAATATGATTGATAGAGACAGCAATGTTTGAGTATAAACTTAGAATTCATACCCCCGACAGCCAATCCACTGATACAATCAAGATGGCCTCTCAGATCTTTAAGTTCAGTTATTCCCTCAGATAGGCCAGCAACAAAGTCTTCATCAGGTTTGTCTTTGCTGTATTGAACAAAATCTGGTTGAGCACCATCTTCTTTCTCCTGCAACTCATGGTCTCTTGATTTCTTAGAACTTTCCTTAGGCAACTGACATAACTCTCCAAGAACCAAGCAGCAACCTTTCTTGTTTCCACTTAATGTGACCTCCAAGTTGTCCAGAAAATCAAACTCAGGTTTGACTAACATATCCTGAATGCATTTCCTTACATCCACCACATCTGGACGACTTCCTGGATTGATGTTCAAACATTTGCAAAGAGTCTGCCTCAGTGATTGATATTCAGACCGTAGTTTCTCTTCCAAAACAGAACTAACTTTCTCCACCCAACAAATGTAATTAGCTAAGACATCAAAGCCATTCTCTTCATTCATTTCCAAGGTATTCCGAGGCAGCGCATTTCCAATAAGAAGCTGCAGCAGTACACAAGCCAATGACCATACATCTGAGCCATACCCAATTCCATATCTTGAATGCCCACTATCCGGAGTAATAGCCTCCTTGTGCAATAACTTGCACAAGACCTCTGGGCTCATGAAAACCTCATTTTCCACCTTACATATCGCTTCTTCTTTGTCTTCATCCGAAATAGCCTCCACAAACTTCCTCCCCCTTATCAATGCCTCACTCAAATCAACACAAATGCCACCAAGCTCATCCAAAGAGAAACAAGAAAGTCCCAAATATCCAGCAAACAAACCTTCCAAGTTCAAAGCAAGCACAGATTCACATACACCCAAACCAATCATCGCAAAACTAAAAATCCCACCTCTATCCAATTCCGAACCATCCCCATTCACCCCAACAAACCCATTTCTCAATTGATCAAACTTGTCCAAAAGACTACAACGGTGCCTCTCACACACCAAATACAGATTCCCATCCACCCCTTCACTCCACAACCCATAAACGCTACACACCCTACCCTGCCTCACGGAAGCTTCAATAATCAAAGCTAACTCCCCCCTCGCATCCTCGTTCATCCCCTCCAAACACTTGATAACCCACGCAACATAACTAAACTTAAACTTCGAACAATTCCCAGGAGGGAAACAAACAACGGGAACAAGACTCACTCTACGGTTAACTCCGAAGCAAACCCTACCCTTACACGAAGAACTTGAACAAAACTGGCCAAAACCATGCTCGTCGATCAAAACGGCGTCGTGCGGAAGAATCCAATCCTTCCAAGCAGTGTAAAATTCATGGGACCAGAACGGAGAACGATCATAGTCAGCGTTGACCGTTCGTTGATTGGGTTTCCGCGACTGATGAGAAGAAGGGGAGTGTTGGAGACAGAGTCTGAGGAGGTCGATGTTCTTGGGAAGAGAAGAAGGACCTTGTTGTGAAGGATATTTGACGAGTTGAGTACACGCGGGGCACCGAATGGTGTTAGGGTATCGCTGCGGAAGCTCCACGAGACAAGCTTCGCAAACCGAATGCCCACACGATAGAACCCGAGGAACTGCGTCACGGTCGTCATAGGATTGAAGACACACCGGGCACTCCGGCAGCTCCATCGCCGGCGGTGACAAACACAGCCAACAAACCCGTGAAATGAATGGTTTTAAAACGGTGTCGTTCGTTTTGAGAATTTTATTAGACGTATTTGTCCTTGGGTATTTTTATAATTCCTAAATTGCCCTCAGGTATTGATCGTGCGTTTATTAAAACGACGACCGCGTGTTGCTGCTGGAGATCTTAAGTGAAGTGAAACCGCTGCTTCCGATCTGAGGTACGCTCTTTTCTCTGTATTTGTTTACTCCATTGCACAGAGTCTTATTCGCCATTTGTTTCCCGAGAAAATGAGAGATTGAGAGGGAATCTAATTGATCGGATCTTGAATTCCTCCCTGCTCCTGTTCTACTTGTTTGAACAGTGAATTATTGTTTGGATTTGATTAAACTCGGCTTACGTGACTTGGAGTTAGGGTTTCTCGTTAATCGTTTTACAGTTGAGGTCGGTGTGTCCGATTGCCATTGTTGGATTGGATCCGTTGAGCTTTGGTTGATGACTTTTTTTTTTGTTTTTCTCGCACTCCGTTGCTTCAGCTGATTGAAAGCGAAATCTAATGCTTATGTTTCTGTGTTTACGAGGTTGATTAATTACCATTAATTTATCAATGTCTCTTCTGAACGGTGTGGCTGGCTCCTTTGTTTCCTTTTGCTAGAGTGTGGCTGTGCTGCTTCTTTGAAATTTGTTGAGTGCGTGCCGTTCTTGTTTTTGGCGAAGATAAGCTTACCATATAGTTCTGAAAAGATTTTAGCCTTACAAAAAACTGAATAGCATGTCATTAATTAGCCAGTTCTCTTCTTGATTTAAAATTTTTTTAGTATGATAAGAAATTTTTTAGTGGATTATCCTTTTAGCCACTAGAGGTTTGTGGCTCTTGGCTCCATGGCAAGTGTATTTTGTAATTTAGTTTAAGGAATTTTCTCTACCCATGCACTATTTGTGTTTACTAGTCATTGATGTTTGAGGGTGATGGTGCTTTTTTTTCCTGCTGTTTTCACAATTGTCTTTGTGTTTGCTATTGTTGAATTTCAATGAGAAGGCCATGGCGGGGTCTGGGAGTTCCATGATGTATTCCTTTCTTCTATTCACGGTCATTCTCTCGCTCCAAGAAATGTACCGTGGGAAACTAGCATCATCAGAATTATTCACTATACTTGGAGGTTTCATCAGCTCTCTCCTATTTCTTGTGCTCCTAACTGTGAGTTCTGGGTTCATCTCTTGAATGCTTTCTCTGGAATCACAATCAAATACATGAGCATTTTCTCTGTTTTGAAGTTCTAGAAAGTGATAATATTATGTTTCTCCTGAGAAATTAGATCATATACTTGACAGTAGGGAAAAATATCTGTTATAATATTAGAAAATGAACAATATCTATCACTTCCTGAACAGACGTTTTGATACTAGTGTTTGGTTATTTGGACATAGGTTTGTCTCTAGATGGCATCAAAATGTGCACCGCATAATTCTTCCCAGTTGGTAGGAGAAGTGTCGTCTTTGTAAAATGAAGCCAAAAGATTTTTGGAAGGCTGGGAAAATGCCTATTTTATCACTTTGTAGTTCATAGGTTGATGTTCATATGTATTGGTTTCGTGCTCACTCATTGATATAGTCCTACTTTGAGAAATGCCAAGAACCTTTTTTTTTTCATGCTAGTGCTAGATGGACTGTGGTAGCCTATTTTAACAATATATATGTGATTTCTTATTTTTATCTATGTAGTCTTCTTTTAATTATCTTCTACTCATATAATGCATCCATGAATTCCATCAAAGCAAAATCTTTCAAGGTAATTTAAGTTATTTGCATTTTTTCGCAGTTCATTGGAAATTTTCAGGAAACAATTGGTGCAAGAACTGGTTGGGGTGCCGGTAAGTACATGTTGATGATAAATAATATCTTTTTATATTAAAGGAATTTGAAAGCAAGTATAACAAAAATGAGTATTGATTGTAAGTTTCCAGTTTTGTGACATCGAACTTTGAAACATACTACTTTAGGTTAAGGAACATACTTGTTGATGACTTGTAGCATGTTTGGTTTCACGTGATGCAAGTGGATCCACATTTACGTCAACACTATTAGTAGTAACTTCAGCATTAGACCCATGTTTATAGGCTATCTAATGTGTTTTCAAACATACACTTAGTGTACTGTCTTATGTGCATGAGTACTATAAGTTTCCATCAGGTTTTACGTTTGTGTACCAGCATTAGGCCAGTGCAAATATGCATTCCTGTGTCTTACTTTAAAAATAAGTTTACACTCATTGTAAAATGAAGTCCAAGCTTACAATTTTTGTGGAGAGCTTTCTTCATGACAATGTTTTACATATGCAGGCTATATTACTTTATATTTCTTCATGTCTAGTTAGAGAGGCAAAATGATAGATATTAATTTTTTGCATAGAAATAAAGAAGTAAAAGGAAGACAGAATATCAAAGAGGATTACCACCATATTATGAAATTGGGGGTATCCTTTCTCTAAATCAATGAACATATTTTTAAGCTTCACTATTTACTACAACAATTAAGCCTTATCCCACTAGGTGAAGACATATATAGCTAAATATGTAAACTTCACTGTTTAGATGAGATTATTTGCAGGACATATGTAACATAAGAAACTGTATAATTGCTGGATTTTTTCCATAAAATTTATTGAAGCTAATAATTGATGCCGAAACCCTCCCCCCCCCCCCCCCCCCCACCAATCATTATTTAATTTTGTGAGTATATTCCTTGTATTAAGTTTTTTTTTATCTCCCCTAATATTAATCACTCTCAATTTAGCTATATTTGGCATGTTAATGGCAACTTATTTTCCCATTCATAATATATCTTCTTCAATAAGCATAATAGTGACACATGCAGATAAGGAGCTGCGCATTTTATTCTTTAGGTCACTCAGTCTATTTATAAAAAGTTGTGACATATGAAGAACATCTAGGATTTTTGTACTTGAGAATTGCATGAAACATAGGATAAAGCATTCCTCTCTTTCGTTCCTTGTGTTGCCATGTATAATTCATGTATGCCTGAGTAACCAGAATTGTGTTTTATGTTCACAAAACTTCAACACTGAATTTTTATTTTGCAGTCTTAATCGCAGAAGCAGTTGCTCTGATTGCTGCAAGTACTGTCCACCGAGTTTGTATCACTACATGGTATGCTCTCCCCTCAATCCTCCTCCCTCTTATGAATAAATGATAAATATAAATTCATCAAGAAGTTTAGTGTCTTAGGTATTTGAAAGGAGGGGGAATCTGGAGTATCTGAAGATTAGTATTTTAAAGAAGTTTAGTAACTGGAAGTATTGGAAGATTGCATTACATTGTAAAAGAAGGAAAGAACACGTAACTTCATGCGATCAAATGATTTGAGGAAAAAAAGTAATAGACAATCTAAAGCATTTGTAGCTTGAATAGGATTACAGAAATTGGTTTTGGCCGCAATATGTACCTGCAGATTGCAAGGTATCAGGATGTTTCCATTTTGAAGGATACAAATTTTGTTTTAATGAAATAAAAAGGAGCCTTGTTTCAGGATAAATTTGAAATGGCCAGAGGTAGCTAAAGTATGGATATTGTCGCAGTCTGGCTCTGGCTTATATCATATCAAAGGATTGCAACACGATGGCTAACTGCGGATCCTTCATTATTTTATAATCAATCATATATATTGATTTCATATTTCATACGAACCCGTTGTTGATGTTCTAATATTTGTTGCATAACATGCAGTTTCCTGTTCTCGGCTGTGTTGCTGTATGAGGTTAACAAGATCTCTGGGTCAGCGGTTTCAACAAGTGACTCCAGAACTAAAAAGCAAAGTGGAAGAGCTTAATCGTATGCATGCTTATTACTATAAAGGCATCTTTAGAGAATTTTCCCCCGGAGCATTAGTTTTACAACCTAGTATCATTAACTTAAAAGAAGAGTGTTTTATATTTGTCTGAATTTTAATTGTACAATTACAGTGATGTGATTTGAAAGATGTGCATTGAACTAAAAGCCAATCAGTCATTTTTTTCTCACAGGTAGCCTCGTTTGTTTACTTCAAATAGTGAAATGCCAAAATGAGTTGAAGAGGAATCTGAACTTTGATTGATCCAACTTCCGTATATAACGAGTGGTTCTGGCTTTTGTCGCCCGCCAAGTGCATTGGCTTCATTGGCTTAGGGCCTGTCACTGCCAGTCTGTGTAATAGATGTCTTCGTTGTATTACTTTTGGGCTATAGGTTTCGTGTATTTATTACATTTCGCAACACACGAGCGAAAAGAACCAAATGTTTGATGGGGCTTCGGCTAACTTAATTCGAACCAAATTTTCAAGTCCATTTGTTTTCAAGTTAAATAAAATTAATCTAATGAAATAACTTTAAACCATTAGATATAATTGAAGTTATACTTAAATTAATCTCAACTATAAAATTTTGTCTTACTGAGCTGTAGTGAAAAGAATTGATTGAGTATCACCAAACGGATAACAAACAAAATAGTCAATTAAGATGAGGTACGCAAGATAATTCATTGCAGCAGCTGTTATCGATGGCTCCTCAACCTCAGATTCCACCGCTGAAATAGGTGATGTTAAAGATCCCAATCTTCACTTGTGCAAGAGCCAAGCAGAGCCGTCAACGAGTTCAAGACGGTCACGAGGGAATTCATTAGGATGGCATGCAACACGCCTCCAACCAGGATGGCATCAACGACTTCAAGATCTGCCTGCATGACGAAGCCTTCAAGCCAAGAAAAAACACAGCAAAAAACATACTCTCCATTTCAAAAAGATTGTCATTTTCGCCAAAAAAAAATCATATTGACATTTTTAGATTTCAACGAAACATTTTTTCTTTTATTTCTATTCTACCCCCCATAATTAATAAATGTAGAAAATTTATATTTTCAGCAACATTAATTTCATAGGTTAATTTAACAAAATTATTCTGTTAAGATATTTATTACTTTTCTTAATGCTTGTGAAAAAACTTTAGATGCTATTATTTTGAAATGGAGAGTAACTTTGCTTTTTCAGTGATAGTAAAATAAAAATTGAATGAAATAATTAAGAATTAGAAAAATCTAAATAAGATTAAAAGATTAATCATACCAATCAATTTTTTAAAAGATAATCCATAAGTACAGAATCAAATATCAAATACATTAGAAGTTGATTCTCGGAGAAGAAAGGGGTCAATTTTTTCATTTCTAATAAATAATTCTTAACTTTCACTATTTTTAAAATAAAAATAATATATTAGTATAAACTTAATATGTTAATCTTTTATTTATTTATTTTTATAAATATGGTATAAGTCTCTTAATTTAAAAATAAAAAATTCACATTTTCCTTGGGAGAATATTAATCAAAACGCTTAACTACCAAACGTACTTTGAGAGAATTCCTCTTAACAAGAACAGAAAGTGGGTTTTGGGTCCAAAATCCATTGAAACAACTCAGAATCACAAATAACCACAATAGGTTGCCAAACGAGTTTAAATTCCACACTATCACAAAATAGTAATCCTAACGACCGTTTACATACCCGAATTCTCAAAGTAAGATATTGTGGATAAATGACTGTTAACCTTATAGACCTCTTGTTTACCAACCTCTCCTATGTCCCTATCTATGGCATAACAACATAATATTCATCATTTTATACATTGTCTGCACAAGGAAATCCCGCAGTAATATCAGCAGCACCAATCCCGTGCAGCCACAAGACATGACTTAGCCTCAAGATTTATCTTCAAAAAGTGTAAGGACTAAGGTTTTAAAAAACCAGTAGCAAATGCACAAACAAAATTAGTAGTACTACAGCAAGTCATACAGCAATAGCCCTTTGAAGTTCCCTTCCTGTACAAGTGGTAAGAGATGGAAACAGAAAAACAAAGTTAATTAAAGAGTAACTCCAACAGTAGGCAAGTTATTTTGGTTCAAATCGTTCAGTGGTTCTAATTGATCTTTACTTTTACCTTTACCGTTAACCCAAGACTTTCCCACATCTCACAACAAATCCACTTCTAAAGATCCTAAGTGGCTAGGACCATTTTTTCTTTCAACCAACCTTTATCTTAAGGCTTAAATATCACTCGGTATAATATAATTAATTTTGAAGTTGCAATAACAATGTCTAATGATTCTGTTTTTGCAGAAGATTAATACATAAGTATCATGTATGACATTGTTAAATTATGTATAACATAAGCTAGTAAACAAAGTGACATCATGATATACAGACCCCCTTCAAATGAAATTTTAATGGCTGAAAATTTAGGCCAAAAGAAACAACATACTGTTGGAAATCTATGCTTATCATTCAAAGATTTCAATCAATAAAGTAAGTTAAAGAGAAATTTACCAAGGGGAAGTAGAATAGGTGATATCACTGATGTTTGTCAGAGGTTGATAAGCAGTTCCTAGTCGCTAGACACAGAGCCAGTGCGGTAGATTTTTCTGCACTCAAAATAATCTTTTTTTTTTCCACTGCACCAAGAACAAAATCGAAAACAATTTTTTGTTTCCCCCACTCACTTGCAATAGAACTTGTTTAACCATGAAGCATATCTTAACTTACTAGAATTCAAGGGTGAATACACCCTTGCTGTTAGAGATACTCTCACTTTAGAGGAACTTTTCCCTATGACATGTACCATAGCTATATGCATTCTATGCATCATCATGGCATATTCTAAAATCTAAATGGGTAACCTGCAATATAATGTTTGATCAACAAGATATTTAGGAAGGAGGTGGAAGCAGGATATGCATATGGCACTTCAGAGGATTATAACAAAAGAATTGGCAAGTTTTAAAGCAAAAAAAAGGTAACATAAAAATGCAATAACAGAAGTCAATGTGAAAATGAAAGGGAAAGTTTACCAGTTAAATGCCGATTTTCATGTTGCACAATAGACAGGTCCCAAATATATAAAACCGAAGCTACAAAACTGCAACTGTTTTGACAGCAAAATCAGTATTCAAAGATTCACATATCATGTTAGATGTTTGTAGTTGCCATTTGCATTCCACGCTTTTTAATCATATAAAGGCTCCTTGACAAGAAGATTCATTTTTTCATGAAGAAATTTGAGCACATCCTCTCTCCCATCCTTTATAAGCAACTGTCTTAACCTCCCAAAAGTCACACGTGATGGTCGCATTCCCTTCTCCATCATCTCTTCTAACAAAACACAAGCTTTTGCAACGTTGCCATTTTCACACAACCCATTGATAAGAGCTGAAAAGGTGTGCATGCTTGGGACAAACTGTTTTGACTTCATATATCTCCATATTTTCAGAGCCATCTCCAGTTCTTTTCTCTCACAAAACATTTTGATCATCATTGTATAAGTGTCAGCATCCGGTTCACACAACTTGATCATCCGGCGGAAGACTCGGAAAGCTCTATCAGTCTGTCCCTGGCTAATCATACTACTTATGATAACATTGCAGGTCCTTGAATTAGGAGCAATACCATTGCATTCCATCTCTTTTAATACCCGATGCACGTTTTTAAATTTGTTCACTTTACAAAAGGCACCAATCAATGCATTATACACCACAACATCCGCCTTAATTCCCTTCCTTTCCATCTCCAGGAATGTATCAATAGCATCTTCAATCCGGTGTTCCACTCCATAAGTATGAACCAGGACACTATAAATGAAAGACGTTGGCCTGCAATTTCTCGCATCCATTTCCTTCACAACCTCAACAGCTTCATCAACCCTTCCTACTTTGCAAAGAATGTCAACCATTATACCATAAGTAACAACATCAGGATCACATCCCGCGCGAACCATCTCCCTAAAAACCTCTCTTGCCCGGGGAAGATTAGGAGCCTTCCCCCACCCCTCAAGCAAAATACTATAAGTTTTCGAATCCAGCACAAACCGACCCTTCATAGCATCAAAAATCTCTTGAGCCTTCCTCACATTCTTGGACTTGCACAAAGCACTAAGCAGGCCATTAAACGCAGCAAGATTAGGAGACACATCATATTTATCCATAACATTAAACGTGTAAATAGCCTCATCAACCTTGTTAGCCCTAGCATACTTTCGCATCATAATGCAAAAAGTTTCAACATTTAGCATACCCTTTTGCCTCATTGCATTGACAAGGTCCCACATGATCTGGTACTGCCTAATCTTGGCCAAAGATTCAATCATCAAATGGTATGCTTTGATGGGGTGTGAGTAACTTCTCTGCTTCTCAGCCCATTCAAAGAACCGAAATGCTGACATGCCAGCATTTTCAAACCTCCTGAGAACGTTTTCTACTAAATCAGGGGAAACTCTAACCCCAGTTTGATTAAGAGCAGTGTCAAGTGCGAGCGTAGGACAAGACATCATAACCTTGCACACTGTTTCTGTTGCATCTGCAACCTCGTCAACTGGTTCACTTGTGCTGTACATTTTGGCAAACGAGACCCATTTGCGGAATAGAATTTTTCTGCGGTCGCAAAGCTTAATCATTGCGTAGGCTAAGCAAGAGGAACAAATTCAATTAAAGCAGTTGAACTACGTCTGAAATCTGCAAACCCTAACGCTTTGGCGATGGGTCAAGTCTAAAGAAGCGAAAGCTAAAAACCTCCAAATTGATCTTGTAGTATTTCTGTTCAGAGGGTGGTTCTAAATTGGAGAACTTCGTAAATTTTACTGAAAAATATTAGTTACTATCTTGATAATATAAAAATATAATAAATATTATATTGACTTAAATCAATAAAATTGTTTATTAGTATATTAATTCAAGTTTTGATTTAGTTTTTAATTTTTTATTCAAATTAATCTTTTACAAATTCATAATAAATACATAGTAGTAAGATTATGAATATACGTGGAATACAATAAAATTTATTAAATAAAGCCATTTCTTTTCTTTAGCAACAATTCCTATTAGGCTCTTTTAATGATAGAATTAGCTTTACAACCATGACATGCCCTCTAAGCGGCAAAGAGAAGAATTTATTAAATGTATATTTTTAAAATTTATAATTGCAAGTTGAATGTGTTGTATTTTGTCTAGACCAAAAGAAAAAATGTGCTGTATTTTAACACTAAGAATCTGTGTCATTTCTCTTAAATACGCTGAAATTTTAATATAAACTAAACTACAGGAATTATCTTATGTTTTCATCTTACAATGGTATTTAAATTTAGATTTTGATATTATATACATATAGAAAAAAATTAAAAGGTATGTTTAATTGCAAAATTTATAATCAAATAAACTAATTTAGGAAAGAAATTACAACTGGTTTGTTAACGCATTCAACTTTAGGCCATCAACCAAACTAGGATTTAAATGTAACATTTAATATAAATATAAAATATGTTAATATAATTTAAAATTAATACGTAATATTTTATTCTGGGTTGTTAAAATAGTCCATCAAGGATAAAAACAAGGTGGCGAAAACCGCGTGGAACGGTGTTCGGTCCTTTTGCCCAGAAAGGAAACGAAGAAGCACCGACGAAGTTAAAGAGATATCAAAATCAAAATACAAATTAAAAAGGAAAGTTAGAGAGAGAGAGAGAGAGAGAGTCTCTCTCTAAAAGAGTCACAACCTTAACCTTACATTGGATCGTATTTCCCTATATTTCTTCCCTGTCTTTCTTTTCCACGCTATTCCCGCCACTTCTCACACAATTCCATTTTTCTTCCAATCTCTGTTCTCTTTTTTCTTCTTTCAGAATATTGTAATTATAACAATTAATTAATTAACTAATATTCTTCTTTCTGCTAATTCCATTTCACATCTTCTTAGCTCTTTATTGCATTCATTCGTTGTTGATCTTCTTTCAAATGGATGAGTTCGGCGTGTTGACCGAAAGGTTTGGACTCAAGCCGCAAGGGAAATCGGCTCCAATGGCGTCATCAAAGTCGCCCCCAAATGTCCGCGATTCCCGAACATCGACGTTTGGGACCAATTCCGGTCTGAGCCACAAATCTTCCCTCAACGGATCCAGATCTCACCAAAATTCCGATTTCGCTTTTGATTACGGAGTTTTCTCCAGCAGCGATAGCAGAGCGCACCGTTTTGGGGGTCACGACGGTGGCATTGATGATATTTTCGGCGGAAACGTTAAATCGAATGTCGGCAACGGCGATTCGTTCGACTACGATTCGTTATTCTCGGGATCCAATAAACCGATTTCCACGTCGTCGTCGCGTGTTTATGTGGATGACATATTCGGTGGAATGCGTGAGCAGAGTGCTGGTGTTGATGATCTACTTGGTAAGATTGGTGGGTTAAATGTAAACGCTAAAAGTTCGAACGCGAAAGCACCTGATTTTGATGATTTGATACCTGGATTTGGTGGGAGCAGTGTTTCAAATAATGGGTAATGAAACTTTGAATTTAATTCTTTATTTTTCAAGTCTTTAATAGCTTACTTGCACTCTCTGAGTTTAATTAATTGTAAAGTTAAGTTTATCTGATAGTGTCTCTTAGTGTGTTAATTCTTATAATTTTCAGTAGAGGAAGTGTTGAGATGAAGAAACCAACTATTACTTCAAACAAACCTAGTGTGTCCTCTCATAGTGATCCATTTTTAATATTTGAAACCGGTTCGAGCACGGCGTCCTCAGAATCATTTCTGGACTCACTAGGAGAGATAAGTAAGTCTAGTAATTCTAAAGGTACAACAAGAGGCAGCTCTAATACTACCTCCCCATCACTGAGGTCTCCACCCAAGCCAATGAGTAAAGGTTCTACTAAATACTTGAGCTACAACACATGAATAGCTGCAACCTTTGTCTTATATTGTTGACTTAACTAGGTGGTTTTTGATGCAGTTAGCAACTCAAGTAGGTCATCAATAGATGAGCTTGAGGATTTTGCCATGGGCCGGGTGCAGACTAATGCTCGTAGTATAAAGACCAATATTAACACTAGGGAGAGCAAACAAAACTCGGCTAAGATCAACAACGGTAAAAGAGCTCCAGCTGCCAAAGTGAATCAGTCCAATGGCATGGATGATCTTGAATCCTTTTTCAGCATGGGTTCTCGATCAAGCAGTGTACCAAAGTCAAGGACTGCCACTGTGGTAAAAGTTATTAATATAGTCGGCTCAAATGATTTTGTGACACTGAAAGACTATATTCAGTTTTTTTTTTTTTTTTTTGTTTCTGTTGATGTATAGGATCATATGTATGATAACCAAATGAACAACAAAGGGAAACCCGAGGTGTCACAAAGAGTGCCATCTGGGTCCTCGGCAAGCGTGAAGAAACCTTCAGTGATGACATCTCTTGATGACCTGTCACTGATTTTTGGAGGTAAGTTTTTTTTTTAAAAAAAATTATTTCTATTACGATGAAGTGATTTTGTTGCCAACACATCATTTATTTTTTTGGTTGCAAAAGCTTCCCCATCATCTGAATTCAAGGAAATGGAAGGGGAAACTGAAGAAAGACGAAGAGCGAGGTTGGGACGTCATCAGCGAACACAAGAGCGAGCGGTGTGTATTATATTATCTTGTCTGCTTTCCTAATTTCTATTAACAAGGAAACGTGGAGGGGGAACTCTCAATGCAAACTATGTATCATCTTATATAGCTTCTTAAGAAATATCTTTTGTGATATTGTATTTTCTAAAATAGTCTGACTTCAAATCTTTTGCTTAATGATCCATAAAGTGATCCAGCATAGGATATTTCTTCATATGCTTCTTTAGTCTTGAACTTAAACCACATATGATATCTTCATAGTTCATTCTTGACATTGACATAACAGATTTTATTGAGATAATTTCTCATGGAACAGGTTTCTTACTTTTCTGACTGTTGTATTTTCAGTTAAAAGCAGTGGCTGATATGAACCAACGTGACCTTCAAACTAAGATGGAGCAAGAAGAGAGGCGGGTAAGCTTTTTAGTGTTTTTGTGGATTTATTTCCAAGGATAATCATGGTTTAATCATCCTCAATTCTTTTGTTTTTTTTTTTTATGTAATTGTCAAGTCTTAATTTATTGTTACTTTTTATTTTAATTTGGTAGAGAATTGCTGATACTGTGGATGCTAAGATAAAACGATGGGCTGCAGGGAAAGAAGGCAATATGCGGGCATTGCTATCAACAGTACAATATGTATGCACTTTTACCATAATTACTACTAATTGATAATGCTTCATTACAACTCAAAATCTGATTAGCATTCTCAGTGACTATCTTGAGCAGAATGATTAAATCCTGCCAGTATATAATATTAAAATATGGAAAAAGAAATGAAATAGTATTCCATGTATAGATGAAATCATCTAGAACTTCTACTTTAAATCAATATGTATTGGGACTCTTGTCAAATCACATGTTCTATTTAATTTTCTATTTTTGCTTAAATTGTTTTTAATTTTGCATATACCAACATGACAATGATATGGTCCAAATGGAATATTTTGAGTTGACTAAAAGCTACATAAATTCCATACATATGGGTCACAAATTTGTCTATAAGATATCATTTGGCATGCAGATAAAACAGAATGGAGCATACTATTTTGTTCAGTTCTCTTTGGTGGAACAAAAATGTACCACTTTTCTAACCTTATGACCAGTTCTTTGTATTTTTAAAATGAACTAACAATAAAACGGAACCTTTATGTACAGTATATATCTTTGGTTAAGTGGAGGCGTTGCCAAAACTCTCTGCAGTTGTTTCTCCAAGATCTTACTTCCTCCATTTCAAACTAAGTGACCTTTTAGCAAAAAAAAAATAAAAAACATATTAAGTGACATTTTAAGATTTCAATGAAACATTATTTTTCTTATTCTAATTTTTTCCCCTAAATAGATTTTAGTATTGGATGAGTTAATTTTTAATCAAACAAGCAAAACAAATAATAAGTATAGTTTAGTAAAATTATTCTATTAATTAATCCTAAATCTATGTGAAAAAAAATCATAAATGTCAAACAATTTGAAATGGATGGATTATTTAACAGGAAGATAGTGAACTTGTATCTTTTGTTTCCTTTCAGCAATAAAATAATACTATAATTAATAAATTAAGTTTTGCCTTTTTTATTTTTTTCCCCATCGTACCACATTTGTTCTATTCATGACTGTCTTACCATTGAGTTTATATGCAGGTTCTTTGGCCAGAATGTGGTTGGCAGCCAGTGTCTCTGACAGATATGATTACTTCTGCTTCGGTTAAAAAAGTTTATAGAAAAGCAACATTATGTATTCACCCGGATAAAGTCCAGCAAAAAGGTGCTACTCTGGAACAGAAATACACAGCAGAGAAGGTTTTCGACATTCTTAAGGTACCTTGTTAAATAATTTTGAAGAAATAATACTTACTAGAAGTCTATACCCTTTTTTATACCTTGTTAAATTGAATAGCTGAATTTACTTTAATTGCTGTCATTAAGCTGAACATATAAATCTTTCTTTTTACGGCTCTAGGGAACTCGTGCCGGATAGTAGATATTGTTTTGGAAAAAAAATGCTAAAAGCCTTAACATATCATCAATTTATTTTCTTTTTAAATATCTAACCAGATTTGTTCACACTAATTATTTTCTTATTGAAACATAATGCTGATGTGTTGATCTTTCTTATATTTATTCTTCTGACCTTAACAACAGGAAGCTTGGACCAAGTTCAATGCCGAAGAACTTTCTTAGATCCCTCAGCTAAAGTCTTTGCAAAATCGATAGATCTATTTTGGACATGCACAGTTTCGGTTTAGGGCTATTCGCTTGCCTAGCTGGTGCCTGATATATTTGTTTTTGTGCCGTTGAAGATAACTGCATGAATATTTCGTGGCATCATTTGGCAGCCGATTCTTTCTCCTAATGATGTTGACGCTCTACTGTAAGTTATCATATCTTGTAAGTAATAATGTTGATTGATTCTGGTCAATGTACAAATTTTAAATGCTCAATGCCTCCCTAGAATTCAGTCAGCCCGTCCAAATTGTGATGAGAAGACTTTATCTTATATTTAGATTATTGGATATGCACAGCTGCACGCATAATATAATTTGTGGGAATGAGTTTTATATGCTTGTAGCTAGGTTTTTGTACGAAGAGAAATGTTTTAAGTGATTTTTTTCATTTAAATCAAGGATTTTGCTTGTGATTTTACTTTCTTTTATATTTATATTTCATTTTGTGACAAGTTGTTTTTCTTCTTCGCCAAACTCAATGGTACCCACAAAAATTATTTATAATGAATAGGATTTTTATCCATGTAAAAGATCTGTGTCTCGGTATGAGTAATTACTACATATTTTTGTGAGTACTATAACATCTAACCTGGCTGGTAGTTTTCTTGCTCATCTCCGTATTTACATGGTCAAATACTGCGTGTATATGCACAGACAAGTGTGCTCTTACAATATTTTATAATTATAATTTGAAGGATCTTTGTATTCTTTTTAATTGCACTTTTAATTAATGTCTTGTTTTGTTATTTTTATAATTAATTTATATATCTTTCATTTATGTCTTACATTATAGTATTTGGGTATTTTATATTTTACAAGTTTATAAAAAGCGGATATCTTCAATTTTTAAAACTAAAGTATAGGTATGGGTATCAACAACAAAGTTGCTACCCACATAGATATGTAAATTTGTGTACAACTATTTTTTTAAAATGCAAGTTTGGACACAGGTATTTCTATTTATCAAATTTTTACTCGTCATACCTATTCACATCAAGGAAAATAGAATTTTACTTTGTTTCTTTCTCTTTCTTTTTCACCATATAAAAGAAGCGTGGGTGTAGTAGTATAAATAAAATTACGGGTGTGAGAAATATTATTCTTAAACAAATCAATAAAAAAAATGTTTGTTTTAACGCCGCAGAAGTAAAAGGCCTAGTTAAACAAACCCGTATAATAAGCACGTTTTCTTGATCTATCTGCTTTTAGGAGTGTGAATTTCAAACATATTCCTAATAAATTCATTATGCCTTTACCAGTGCTTGTTTAGGTTTTTCTACTCTTTGAAGGGAGAAATTACCCATGTAATTTTAAGAATAGGCTTTTTTAATGAATAAAAAATAAGAAATAGTTTTATTGAAATTAATTAAAATATTATACTTTAATAAAGAGAGAGAAAAAAAAACGCTCCTTAAAAGAGCAAACGAACTCCAATCCTTTTGTTTTATTTCCTTCTTCATGCGACGTTTTCCGATCATCCTAATAAATAATAGTAAAATAAGGGAAATGGATAGACTGGAAGGAGAACATCAGATATACTTGGGATTTTATGATTAAGTACATTTCTGGGTCAGGAGGGGATGGAGGTAGGAAATGGAGGAGAGTGAAATTAAAGTGAAGGTAATGAAAAATGGTAACTGTACCCCCAGTTCTCAAGTGTAAAGGGAGACGGAAGAGATAATAAATAATGTGATGTGGCAAAAAGAAAAATAATTGTATGAATATTATTATTATTGTATCTTGATTACCAAAACTGTTGTGGTTGTTAACTAAATTTTTACGCTTGCAGAGGGCCACTCCAACCTTTTAAGCCCATTTCTTCCAGAAGGCCTAATGTGTGTACTAATTATCAACTAACCCCAAAAAAACATCTTAAATCAGAGAACTTGCGCATAAATTTGTAAAACACGTTCATATTGGAAGTAAAACTCTTATATGCTTCCTTCTTCCGAGAACATGCCATGCCTGAAAACACGTTACAGACGATCCATACCACCTTTCCCAACAGACTGCACCGAAACGACAGCGTTCAGATAATTGGCATGGCAGCTACCAAGGTTACCGAACCCCTCCAACGTTGCTTTCATTCACTGAGAGAGAGGTTCATCGGCGATGCGGCTATTTAAGAAGATGATAGAATAGCCATGAATCAAAGAGTGTCAAGAAAAATATTTTTTTCAGAATCTTATTCGACTCATATTTTGGAGCAAAGAGAGACAAGAGATTGAAAAAAACTCTGAAAAAAGACGAGAGAAACAATAATACATAATTAATTATGTGATAAGAAAAAAAAATATTACAAGGTGGGTACACCAATTGAAGTGTGAACAAAATTAAGATTGAGTATATAATATTTTAATATTGTTTAAATTTTAGTTGAAAAACATAAGAAAGTACATGACTCGCATTTTTGAAAGTTGCAGAGCAAATTACAAGAAACAGAACTAAGAAAAAGAAATAGAACACCCGGTGCTGCTAAGCAACAGACAAGGAGATCATCACCCTTGTCTTCACACGAAAATGAACAAGAAATAAAATTTGTTTCTGACGTCTCTATCAAGGCAATCATAGTGTAATGACATTTATGTAATCAATAGTTGGTATTGAATGGCTTGCAAGTTTGAAGATCAATGATAATTCCAGCAATAGAGCCAGCTGCAGCTCCTACAGTCATTAAAAGGCATGCAAAGCTAAGCATTTGGAGGCACATCCATTTTGGGCTCCACTTTGGCATTCCTTTTTGAATAATGTACATTTCCACCGGGAAATACACAGTTAGTGGCCAAAATCCAAGTGCTCCAATAAGTCCTCCTATGTCATTGAAGAATGGGAGAAGCATTGATATCACAGTATTAACTATTACTAAAATTGTCCTCCAAACCAATCTGAACAAGTTTAGTTTGTAAGGATGAAAACCAAGGAGGGGGATTTCAATTTCTTTGTTCACAAAACTACTATCTGGGAATCTTTGTGCAACATTTTTTTCAATAAAAGCGAAAATGGGTTGGCAGCAAACTTGGTATGAACCAATAAGGTGGATCACTATGGCAGCATTAGCTATGTCAAGAAGCCAATATGGGTTATAGAAGCCAAAGCCAGTGAGAAGGTTTCCAGGGCTTGAATCTCCAAATGCGGCATACCCAAAACAGCCACAAAGCATGTAGAAAGCAGTGGTGACAGCAACACTGATAAAAGTAGCCTTCCTCATTGTTTTTGACTCTGATGGAGGGGATTTCACTGTGTCCTGTTTCATAATATATTACATACCCTTGTTATTTCAGACTTAAGTATTCTAACATAAAATAATTATGAAATTTTAGCACAATGAATTATACCTGAATTTCTATAAGTACGAAGGAGTAAGAGTAGGCAAAGGCTATGTCACCAAGAGCTTGCATGGTTCTCCAAAACTTATCAGTTTGTGTCACAGTACCAATGCTTATCCCAGTTAAGGTTCCCCCAACGCTTCCGTTTTCTGTTACATGGCCAATGTAAGTAAGAATTTTCTGCCCAGTACTATAATCCTGAAATCATTATCATAGATATATGAAGAATTATACCTATAACTTTTCCAATACCGAGGCCTAGCCCAATTGTGGAATACGTGAAGGACATAACAGCAGCCACAATGGAGAGCCACCACAATTGATCAAAGCCTGGAATTTGAGAGAAAACAATTTCCACTATACCGAAGGAAATCATGTACATATTGCTGTTCATATGGCAGGGATTTTTTCCTCCACTCTTGTGGAAACAATTAGATCTTTCAATTGCCCTGCTTGATAAACACCCCAATTAGAGTATTTTCCTTTTATTCCTTAAAAAGTAATCAATCATCTCTTCCAAATCCCAATATCACCATTATATCAAACTCACATCATGCTTATGGAAGATGCTATAGTGTAGCCAATGGCAACTCCAAAAAGGTTAACATACTGAACTAGCCCACACAGCTTGACCTTAAAGCCACTGCCACCTGAACAAACACAACCATAAAACACAACCAAAGTTTGAAACCCTGAAAGAGAATATAATCAAGTGGGTTAAGTGGGTGAGTGTTTTACCGAAGTTTGAATGAATAGCATCCATGTAAGTGTAGTTTCTCTTGCCAGTGACAGGGTCACCAGTACGATAACAATCAGAGAGAAGAATGGAAGTGTAGTAAGTAATGACAGAGAAGAGAACCATGATAACAGGACCAGCAACCCATCCAAGCTGAGCTATAGCCCAAGCCAATGACAACACCCCTGACCCAATCACTGCAGTTATTATGTGTGCACTTGCAGTCCACACAGTCCCTGTATGTGTTTTTCAAACACACCACAATGCATATATGAGACAAAACACAAGAGACAAAAATAATATTAAGATTTTAGAAGTAATATTATATTTTATATATATATATATACCAGTTCTTTTGGGGCGACCATCATCATCGAAACACTTAGAGCCTCCTCGTTGTTGCATGTCAGTGGAGACGTTAAATGTTTGGTGATGATTCTTGGTGGCAATGGCATCCATCTCAACCATCTTTGTTATGATAGATCATAGAAAACAACCCAAGTAAGGCTTAGGAGTGAATGTCATAAAAGATTCTAATTATGTGCAAAGTGTCAATGCTTGTGCTCATGCAGGGTTTGCAGCTCAAGACTTCATTAATATATAGAATTAAAGGTTTCGAATTTGTGGAAAAGAAAGAAAGATGGGTGGTTGGTTGGCTGTGTAAGAGGTAGTGCGTTTTGAGAAAGTTTAACTCTCAGTTCCAGGTTTCCCCCACAATCTAAATGAGTTTGACACACCTCCAAAGTCCAAGAGTCACAAAGACCAAACTAGTGTTAGGAGGTTCAGGCGAAAATGGTGGTCTTGAGAGTCAAAGACCAATGAAGAAAGACACGGAGGGTGTGTGCTAATGTGCTTCACTTGGTCCTTGGACACTTCCAATTTAGAAAATTTGAATTGAGGAGTTTGTGTTTGATGGGAGAGTGAGTATGGTGTTAGAACCAACATTTAACTTGGTTTTTGGTTTAGGAGAATTCTACGTAATGCAATGAGTTTCCAAAAAGTGATTAGAAATCAACGAGTTAATGTAATGACACCACTAGAATAATGGTTTTGGCATTTGGGTAGTGAGTGTTATAACTCCAGAGATTAATAAGATGTCAGCAACACCACGCAATGCCTCTGTGTTAGCAGCTTCTGCTGTTAAACAATGCTTTGATCAAACCATATGTACGTCTACCCTCTCTTCCCACTCTTATTATTATTATTATTTATACACACACATATATATAGTGTGTATTAGATTAATTAAAAAATCTGTTCTTTCATAGATAGGTTAAGATTTTTGCTATCCTCACAGCTGGAATGTGTTGTAGGAAATCATATCATTGCCCAAAACTAATGACTACTAATCAAATATATTCACGAAAAATAGAAGAATTAGAGGTTTTTGTTTTTTATTTTTAAAAATATTTTTTCTTTTTAAAGTAAAAAAAATAAAATTTACTTATTAATATAAGTTTTATTTTTATTTTCTTTTTAAAATTATTTTTAAATGTAATTTTTAAAAATTAAAATTTAAAACAAAAACAAACAGGTCCTTAGTCATTAGGACAACATTATCTTTTATGCATCTAAATTTTTAATATAAAAAAATTTACTCTTGTAAAATGAAGAGAAGCATATAACAAAAACTAAGAATAGATATATATTTATTATTTATTTGAATTAAAATATTTTACTAATGATAAATTGGTCTTCATCTTTTTATTTTATAAAATTTTTAATTTTAGACAAATTAAATTCAATATAAAGGAAATTTCTTATTTTTTACATCTACTAAAGAATACCAAAACAATGTGCTTAAAATTATAAATTAAAATCAAATAATTATATTATATATTTTATAAAATAATGGTAATAATAAAAAATATAAATTAAATGAATATTGTAAATAAAAATATTAAATTAAATACGATTTAAGAATTAATTTAATAAAAAAATTCATTAATAATTGTAAGACTGCACTAAAAGATGTCATTTATTAATAATTTAATATTAAATTAGTTATCGTGTAGATTTTTGTAACAAAAATTAAACTATTAGATTGACATTATGAATTTATACTAATAATATGATGTACTATACTAATATAATTATTAATACACATTATTAATATATTAAATGTTAATATAAGGTAATATATATTATTATAAATTTTAAAAATTATATTAATAATTTTATTTTTATATTAGACGAAAATAATTAGACTAACAAATGTTACTATTTTTTTCTAATTAGTTTAATCTAAATCTAAATTTAAAATCTTACTTAACTAATACCAAACTACTTAATATTAAGATAAAGTCGTGCACTTAAATATGCTAGATAAGTCTACTACTAAAGATTTTTTTACATACATACAAACTTAAACTCATTCATATCCGATATCAACAGAAGCGAAGATCCGCTCAAGAATTTGCTCTCGAACCTTTCGGTTTTAAAGGAAAAGTAGAGAGGTTATCTATAAAGTTATCCAAATAGTCCATGATATTGCCCTAATGTTGTAAGGCAAAGGACAAGCGTTGGTTGATTTCTTGGAAGCTCACCCAGTCTCAACAGTTCTCTGCTCTAACCAGCTGATCTACTTGATGAAACAGTTTTATATGCTAAAGTTCTGCATACTGGAGCACTAGAGCGGGGACAAAGATTGTTTTTATGAAGACTTTGCTTAAACGATAGATTTCAAAGTTTTGTTTGAGTGTGACATAATTTTTTATTATATATTTTTAAAACATTAGATTTCATTGTTAAATTATATTTTAAATTTAAAAAAATTAATTTAATCACTTTAAATAATATATGTTGATTTTTCTTTTCTAAATCCCGTTACCTATGTTCCCAAATTAAATATTTTTAAACTTTCGTTTTAATTAAAGATTTTTCTTTCTTTCTTGTTTTAAACTATTTTAAATTCACCTTAAAATATTAAATCCCTGTATGAATAATAGAATCTTTATTCTTTAAAGTGATGCAAATTTCAATTATACCCATCCTTTTAAAATACGTAATTTCACCATTGTTTTACGCTATTTATCTTGCTTTGTACAAAAAAAAAACTCAAATTATTTTAAATATTTCTTTTAATTTAATATTTTAACTTTCCTCTAAATACATTTAGATCATATGAGCCAAAACAATTGGGTATGAAAATATATTTCGGGTTGGAAACATATTTTGAAAGATGAAAATGTCTTTTTTTATTATTATTGAAAAATGAATATGTCAATTAATTTAAATATTTTCAAAAGACCAAATTAATGTTAAAGAAAGACATAATTGGCATTTTCATCTTCTACAGACAAAACATGATTATTCATAACTTCTAGAGATAAGGGTAAATAGTATAGTAATTTGATATCTTAATGAGAAAGTAGGACAATGATAAGAAAAGTTTCTTGGAAACTCTTAGAAGACAATGGAATAGAAATTGGAAACAAATGAATTGAAGTTTGATGACTCTTTTACCTTCTTGAAGAGTTCCTTTCTTTCACTATGCTGAAGCAGCTCTGCTAGAAATATAATACAAATTACGGTTCAGTGAGTAGATGCTGTGGTTCACTTGAATGAATGTGTCCACATAATATATAATGGAAGCCATAGAGTTTCACAGATATTCTTCAAACAGAATAAGGTTCCCTCTATTATTAACAGTATACTCAAAGCATATTTGTCAATTGCTTTAGTCAAAATCATTTGCTTTTATGTGAATCCGATCAGAAACTAACCTGTAAGATAGTACCAACCTTTCTCCACGTTGAATTGTAATGTTCAAGTTTCTTTGTTTTTTTACAAGTATTTTATTGTGTTTTGAGCATCATTGTTATAATATCTTTAGTAAAAGTTATTATTCATTCTTAATATTTTTTAAGCATTATTGTAATAAATATTTTTATAAAAATTAAAATATAAAAGTTATTTTGTAAATAAGTGTTAATATATTATAAGCACAGTTACATCTTATCATAATTTAAAAATATATTTGTATCTTATTATGATTTTAATCATTGATTTTTTTGTCAATAATTATAAAAGCATGCTATATTTTAAAGTATGTCTAATAAAAAAAATGCTGGCCATGCAACTTCTTTAAACTTTGACCATTTTGTAAATCATTGTTATAAAGTTTAAAATATTCTCTATTATTATATAAGGTATAAATGTTATCTAAATAAACCACTTCATTTACTTTTTTGGGAAAAGTGAATTGACCAATTATTTGTAACTTTTGAAAATTAAGTTGAATAATTAAAAGAAGATTTGTCATTGCTAAGAACAGATCTTGTTGATCTCATATGTGGTTCCAAAGGGACAGTGAGACAATACAATAAAGTAATTAGGCTTTGGGCTTTTTTTCATAATGTAGAATCAAGTGTAAGAAGAATGTAGCATAGTTGGGAAAAAATATTTTCATTTTGGCTATGAAAGACTTTTGAGAAAACCTAATGGAATAGATGGTGTGGAGAGTGCACTATTAAGTGGAAGCCTATCAGATCAATAAGCCATTTTTGTATTCATAAACCCCACAATAATTTATTATTTTTTCCTTCCACTCAAAGAAATATTTGTATATTTCACAAAATAATAGAAATGACAAGTCGTTTACATTGCTCAATAAAAAAAATTATATAATGATTATTTTTATATAAAAGTTTTTAAATGAGAGGATGATAATTTATAAATTCTTTAAAATTCTCGTAATTATATATTTTTAAATTCTTTAAACGATTGAATAAAGGCAGTGCTTTAGAAAAAGAAAATTAATTTTTTTAAAAAATAAGTAAATGATTTGAGTGTTTATTTATAAATACGATAATTAAAAGGGTAAATTGTAATTTTATGACCTAGTTTTAGTTTGATTTTTTTAATTAACTTGGTCTTATGCGTAATTTTTATGACTTTTAAAAAAAATATTTATCCAAATTATGGCTTCATGTAAATTTTTTTCATTATTATTATTATTATTATTATTATTATTATTTCATTTTTAACTATATTTTTTGAATAATGAGATTATAGACTACAATTTTTTGTTTATCAAATATTTATTTTGTTCTTTCTCTTTGTTTTAGACCTTCAGATTATTTTTAGCTTATAATATTTTTTAATCTTAATAGCAAAAAATAAAAATAAAAACTGATTTTTAGAAGAGAAAAGACGGTGCTTGTTTATGAAAAAAAAATTAAACATGAAAAGTCACCATTAATATTTAATGTTTTTTAAATTAATAAATTAAAATAAAAAGTAAAGGTAAACAAATATTAACATAAAATGATAACTTAGAATTAAATTGAATAAGAAAATAAAAGTTTAGATTTAATACCTTAAAATTTTATATTTAATATGATGTCAAATTTGCTTAATCATGCTTCAATGAAAACCTCCTCATTCCATTAGCTCACTTGTATATTTTAGCAAAAGAAGTTTAGCATTTGCCTTTTTGTAGTGTTTGAAAATGTTTAAACAACTAATGAATTGTTTTCTTAAATATTAATCAATTTTAGACACTTCCTAATTTGTATAAAAAATAACACATTGATCCCCAAATGCTATTAATTAAATTTTGATAGATATTTTTCAATTTTTCAAAAAAGAGTTATGAGTAAATATAAGTTGATCACAAATGGCCCTCATGCACCAAATGAGCTTACTCCAGAGTTGTCTTTTCCATAAAAATAATAAGATTATAAAAAGGCATCCAATATTTTGATAAATAAATAAAAAAAAAGCATCCAATATGTTCTTGAAAGATAACACTATATAAATTTTTATACAGGGGTAATATATATATTCAGAGAATTTAATAATTTGAAGTGAGTGTGACTTTGTTTCCATTAGTGGTCTAAGATGCTTAGATTATTAAAATTGCAAGTGAATGAAGTGCTTCTAATGGCATAGATTCCATCTCATTTCATTTGATCTTTAAATTTTGTTCTCATAATTTATAAATGCGGGATAAAATGAAAATCACTATTTTTTTTTTTTCAAAATCTTTATAAAATCACTATTTATAAAAAAAAAATTAAAAAAAAAAACACTCTTGCAACTATATTTTTTTGTTGACAAAATTACCCTTGCTTTTCTCTCTGACTCCAGTAACTGCAACTTTCAACCCGAGCTCTCAGATGGTGTTCGCAAGGTTTGCCTTTGTCACATTGAAAAATAAAATTTAGATTCGAGTATTTATGCGTTTTTTTACTCATCAATTTTTATATTTTATTTCAATGATTTACCATAATATTAAATAAAAACATTTTATTAAAATGAATTTTATTTTTAATTAATAAACAGGAGAAACAACGTCAATAAAACAGTACCTAATTTCTCTGCGTGGAGAAATGACCATTTGCTTTTTATTTAATTCCTTACTTCATTTTTAAAGTGAATCAGATTATGGGATTGCTTCATTCCAAAAAAAATTTATTTTTTATTACAAGACTGTCATATTATTTTTATTTTTAAAAATATGGTTAAAAAATTATGAAAGTAATGAAATATTACTTTCAATATTTTTAAATAAGGTGAGATTTTTATAACAAAAAAATTAAGATCAAATTCTTTAGGTACTTGTAATATTTAATTTTAATTATAGAAATCTTAGCGGCAGCTTATAATAAGTGTAAAATTTGAATAAATTTTTACATGAATTTAAACATCTAATTGTTTCAATGATTTGAATGTAAATATTAATTCTCTTTTTATTAGAAGAATTTAAATTTAATTAACTTATTTAATTTAAAAATTGAGATGAAAATTTATTCTAATCCCTATTAATTTTTAGGAACAGGTAAATAAAAAGTTGACTCAAATTATTTTTTGTTCAAACAAGAATCCATCATTAAACTTGAGCTTTTGCCTTATTTTCGTTCAAACAAAAAGTTTTTGCTTGAGCAATAATACATTTTTAGCTTAAGCAAGACTTTATAACTTGAGCAATTGAAAGAAAATCGAAAGAAAGGGGTATTGAAGAGGGAAAAACAAAGCAACTAAATCTATATTATTTCTTTTATTTTTTCTTTCTTTTATTATAATAGCTACCGTGAATAGTCAAAAGCTTTTTAAGATTTGATGTAATTTTATATTTTAAAATATTTTAATGTTTTATATATAGTATTTTCATTTCATAAATGTTGTGGTTTCATTTTATTTTTAATACTTAATTTATTTTACGTAATAATTTTTTGATTTAGGATTTAAAGCTTAATTAAAAAATAAACTTTGAAATCAAATATGATAGTAAAAATATGTTTCATTATATTAATTTTTAACTTTTGTTTTTAATGCTGGAAGATACATTGAATAATTGAAAAATTATTATCCATTAAATACTCTTAGGCTTCCATTGAATAATTGAAAAATCATTATTCATTAAATACTTTTAGAAACCTTGTATATGAAAAATCGATAAAAAAACATTAAATGGGTGCATCTATATTAATAAATTTGTACTTAAATATTTATTCATCAAAATATAAAAAAGTAAAAATAATAAAATTCAATCTCATTTCAACTCATAATTTGTTCATATTTAAACTCACTGGTTCTTAACTGACTATAACTCAAACAAATTATGTAAACATTTATATGAAGTCTTAATTAAAATAATAAAAATTATTGATATCTCTTCTAATCTTTGTAAATAAGACAACCCTACTCATTTACTAAAAAATGTTCATTTTTAGCTTCTTTCGTTTTCCTTTTGAGTTTAGAAATAAAGTCAGAGAACTACACAGAATTTTTGTTTTAACCCAATTCTGGTGTTTGAAAAAACGTCAAAAAACCAGCAAATGTAAATTCAATACATATAATATAGAAGTTACAACTAATAATGTTAAAACAAACATAGTCTCATACTCATTTGAATGTAAATCCAAATATGCTGTAAATAGGCACCATCAGAATCGCACATCAATCTTCCAAAATGTATGCAAGAGCTAGCTGATATAAAGGACACCACAAACTACAGCCACAAAATTAGATATCTAAACACACTTCGATTCTTCCCCTTCAGATAAATTAAAAGGTCAATGGAACCATCAACCATGCAAGTTCCTCAGCAGCCTGTCTCTCTAAGACAAGAAAACCACCACCTACCGTTGCTTTTCCTTTCAAGTTATCCTCCAGTTTTTGTTAGCATAGTCGTGCAAGGAAATGGAACACAATACAAGTATTCCAATTGTGACAAATGGAGGGTTGATGGCAAAAGGCAAGAGATGAAGCTCAGTGAGCTACAACTTGGTTACTTGGTAAAAGCCTAAAAGCCATTACGGGGGAAAAGCAACCACAACACTGCCTCCTGCTTTTGTCACGTGAGAAACAGGACTTAAAATGACCACCAAAGCACCAACAAGATGTTTGTTTTTCACCCATTTTTTTTACTGCAACTTATACAAAAGATATGAAAGATACTACTAAAGAAATTTATATTCCTTTACGAATATTACTTAGCAAATGACATGCATCGTTACTCAATTAACAGTGAACCGTGAAGAAATCCCATGATATATTTTTTCTGTTGGTTCATTTCATGCTCTGAACGAGGGGAAGCCTCACTACATGCATATGAGAATCCAATCCCATAAAGAGTTAGCAAATGATGCGCTGCATTTATGGAAGAGCGGGAGGGAACTATTCATGGAAATTGCATGGCCTATTATGCATATGATGTCCCATTGGTCAGACCATAGAAAAGAACACCATTTCCTTCAGTACATCTTCATGATATTTGTGTCAAATGTTTGTGGGTCTGTGATAGCACATGACGTATCTTCCAACTATGTTCTTTACAGGAAGTGGCCCCCTATTCATCATCCAAGAGGTAATGTTCAAAATGAGCAAGAGGTAAAAAATTCTTCACACTGTCTATGTACTACAAGTGTTTCTCTAAAACCATGTTTTTTCATTTCATTATAAGAAAACATATCTCCTCAAAACTAAAATGATACACTAATGCAAAAATTTATTTAGAAAATAGATCTATCTTATTGTACATCAATACATTCAGAGAACCTAACCTCTCCCTAAAGCTAAAGTAATGGAAAAGGAAAAATGAGAGTACAGTAACTTGTATTTGTAGCAGTAGTTACTTACCACACATGGGAATCATTACTATTGTTACGATTATCTCCCAACACATAAACATGGCCTTTAGGTACATGCTGCAGGGATACAAGTTACATGAGCAAAAGAAAAATATGAATCAATAAATAACTATAGAATTACGATAAGTCATTTGAATTCACAGAACAAAAGTAAAAGGGATGGACAAAACAGGTGACGGTAAAGAGGCCATCCTTAATTAGCATGTTAACCCAGAAAGCCTTCATGCTCACAACTGTTATCTCATATTTATCAGAAAGGTGCATAAAGTGAAAAGAGCACAGTTGGCTATTAAGCAAAGCCGTTTATCCTGGCAATTAGGACTGTAAAGTCCAACTTGACTCGTGGAAAAAAGATGTTGGTCATGCTTGACAAATTTATTCAAGTAAGCCAAATTTACCTGAGTTCCATTTGTTTTAAAAAATATGAAGCTTAGGTTTGACTTGTTTATGGCATAGTTATTTTTCCTTAATCAATTTTCTCTGAGTAATTTAGTATTCAACAAATACCTTCATACCAGAAAGTGAAGTAAAATAGTTATAAAATATTATTATGTATTCATAAATACAACTTAAGATTGAAAATTGAAACCTTTGATGATAAAAATTGTGGAATCTTTTAAGTTTCCAAATAAATATAATAAATAAAATAACATTACAACTATCTTGGTAATATATGCATAAACGAGCTATTTGCAAACTAACAATGTTAAGCCTACAAAATTTGAACTTGACTCATTCAAATAACCGAATATAACCCATTTAACGAGCTGAGCTTTTTACTGATAACTCATTTACATCCCTATTGGCAATTTTTACCCCATCATGTTCATTAATGTGATCTGTGATCCCATATAATTGTTGAATGAAAAGTAAAATAAAAAAGACCATTAACAATTAACAAGGATCTCACAGTTAATGGCATTGTGTATGTTGGTGGCCCTGCTATGAAATCTTCCTCCTGTGCAACACCGTTGATGTAGAGTGCCCCATGCTGAACCTGCCAAGTGTTGGAAGATTCAAGTGAGAAAAACTGACAATATTTGTGGAAATGTTTGGGTAGCAATGTTGGCTTTATCAAATTCCCAAGTAGGTACATAACATTGATATAATGCACAAAGAAAGGGAGTTTCTAAAAAATTTATACCTCAACAGTGTCTCCTGCTTTTGCTACAATTCTCTTAATAAAAACAGCATCTTTGTTTCCTCCAGAAAGCTACATAGAAAACCAATCATGTAACTGAATTGGGTCATCAGTTGCTTCCTAGAGATCTGCAAGTAGGATACAGATTCTATACCACCACAACTTACCTGTTTTGGATCCCGAAATGTTACAATATCATGTATAGCAGGACTCCTGATGTAATATGAAGCCTGGGGAAGTTTGCAAGATAATTAAAATTAAAACATTAAACACAACGCAAGTAGAAAAATAGAGAGAAGACCAGAAAATATCCATCGATATTATTTATAAAGTGTTTCTTACCAGAATGAAAATCTAACACATAATGTAATAAACTATCAACCTTTATAAGTTGTTTAATTCAAAAATTGTTTCTCAGTAAGGAAGAGTACCCCTCCTAGCTATTATAGCCATTGACGGAAATAAAGAAGAAGAACAAAGCCAATAAGCCTTAACCAAAAAATTTCTGTTAAATATGCAAATCCTTGACAAAGCCAAATGCAATACTCCTTCTGGTCTCTCTCTTTTCAATCACTTATTCAGTTTTATCTTATACTAACATTAAAAAGAATAAGTTTTTTCACTAATCTACAACAGCTTCAAACTTCTGTCCTAATAGATCTAGTTTCTCTATCCAAAACTTGTGTTTGTACTTCGTTCTATTGAAACACACAAAAAGCATGACAGATGGCATGTTTTCGTCAATAATCGAAACTTCAATGCTATAGGTCTAAGTATTCATCACAACACATCATATGGATGAAGTTCAGAGACTAAAACCATTCAAAGGTAAGCCTTAGCAGATGATTTTGGTAGATTAAAATACTTTATGAAAAAAGTTTTTTCTCAAAACAGCTCTATTTGATGAAATGAGATTCTCCGTCAATTTCAAGTTCTTTCCCTTTAATTTTGTGCACTGCTTGATTAAAAATCAAGAATGAAAAGGAAAATAACTAAGCAGAAGGCTAGCTAAGATAGTGTCAGCTACGCTATCCAGAGACCTCTGTGCGATCTGGAAATGTTGAATAAATGATAATGATGAAAAGATCAATTCACTAGGACAATTGATGCAAAACATCTTGAAGGCTTTGCTTTTAGTACGATAGAATCAACTACCACAACAATATTGGAAGCCTCAGTAGACAACCAAGAACTTAATATTACAGGTGCCAATTATTTTACGTCAAACCAAGGAAAAATAATCAACATTCTCCTTCAGCTGCAACGATGCATGCTTATTATCAAAAAGGAAGAACAACTGAATGAAAATCTAATTTTTTGAAAGCTGAAAATGAAAGAAAAATGCATAATTAAGGGTTATAACTACCAATGAAGTAAGTACTAAAAGAAAGCTGAAAATTTACTATAATATTTTGTGTTCAACTACATTAATAATAATAATAATAATAATAATAATAGTAATAATAACCATAAGAAGTCAATAAATAACATTATTTTATTAAAAATCATAACATTTAACGGTATTAATGCATTTAATTACATAATTTTCAATAAAAACATTCAACATATGGATTCTAATTATCTGCAATGTTACACGAGATAGAAAAACTAATAATAATAGCAAGGAGGTATTCCACTTATAGAAAAAGGTAAAGATTTCCATCCTATATGAATATTCCCATTAGATATGAAGATAGATGCGCATCAAGTTGCAAATAGAATGTTCTAGTATTCCAAATCCTAGTACTACGTTGAACAGGGAGATGATACATAAAGGTAGATCATGAAGCAAGGAAAGAAACAGAAAAGGAATGAAGGATTGAGTACCTTTTCCACAAGAATTCGATCGCCAACACGAAGGGTGGGGTACATGGAAGATGAAGGTATGTAGCGAAGCTCCGAGAACAGAGACCAAAGAAGCACAACCACCAAAAGCCTCATGAAGCCATCGAGACCCGGCCATCGAAGGAACCCCCAACTCTGACACGGCATCCATTTCAGTGAAGGGTAAGTCATCAGAAAGTGGTACAATGCAGAAGGCCTCAAGAAACTCATCATGCAAACTGCATATACCAACCACAAAAAAAATGAAGATTTCAACTCGTGATTAAATTAAAATAAACTCAAAACTTGGATCAAAGGTTCATCGCAATTTGTACCGTGAATTCAAGAGCTGCAGAGTGCGAAATGAGTTCTCCCTTTTGAGTGAAACTAGCGAAATCAGATTTTAACTCTTTAGTGACTAGTGAGTGATGTGATCACCGTTAAAAATTCCCAAAGTTTCAGAGTGAGAGGGTATTGTGTTTCCGAAACTTAATGGCTAAGTTTCCACATAAAGCAGCCTACGCGGTTTCTGACAGTACCACTATGTTTTTGTCTATCATTATGTAAGTCAAACCCGGAGAACAAATGCTATAATTCAACCCAAAAATGGATTATGTAACTACCCAACTAACCATGTTTTCCTTATTTATTAGACAAGTAGGGAAATGTTAAATTTTTACATTTTGATAATGTAAATTAAAGCAATGCTTGTGGTTTGTTTACAAGAAATAAATAAATAATTGAGAATAATCACATACGACTACATTTCATAGCATGTAACAGTTTCAATTCATAACTTGTATATCCTTGCTCAGTGATAAAAGTGCATCGTTACTGAATAACGTTTCTAAGGATCGAGTATATTTTGTTCTTCAAAATATTTTATGAACAAACAGATACTATCATTAGCGTAATAAAAACCTGAAATTTTTTATTTTTGTCAACAAAATCTGAACTTTCTCAATGAATCTAGTTGCATTTTTGTCTTGGGCAGGATCTACCCTTTTTTTTTCTGAATGTCTGAATGATGACCAGGATGTACGCACATTTGACTCTTGCAAAAATCTTTCAGCCCAAGTACAGTAGTAGCCCAACCACCTGATTATGAAACTGAAAATGTTATGGACCAAAAATAAAAAAAGGCAAAATGTGGGTCAAGATCATAAGGGGGTTGCTTTTTGCACCATTTTTATTTTAATATATTTGCACCCATTAAACTTTAAAATTCGTTGCTAAAATACTCTTTTATTAACTGCCAGGGTCATATAGTTTCCTTGTTCTATTTGCACCCCATTTCAAAAAGAGTTTGTTGATATTACTATCGTCATACAATTCCCTTTGATGATTGCTCCACCGGTTAGGGAGAAACAGAGAGCATTGTGTCGAAGGCATGCCCTCCAGAGGCCGGCAATGAGGTTTTGAAGTTTTCCAACAAGCTGAATTGTCAATTAGTGTCATGTTGTACAACTTCAATTCATATGACAGGAAGGAATGTAGCAAATATAGCTCATTATGGTTAGTGGAAGATAAAATAATAATAATCATGCATTTCACTAGCTTTCGACAATTTATTACAAAAGTTTATTAAACAAAACACATGTACTTGTGGTGGCCACTGTCTGGGAAGAACCCCAAACACCGACAGCGTTTGATTCCCCCTCATTTTAGCCAAAGAATTTAATTCCATTTTTGTTTTTGGGCAGTATCTACTTTTTGTTGACCAGGATATACGAACATTTGACTACAGCCAAAGTACAGTAGTAGCCCAACCCAACTGATTTTGAAACTGAAAGTATTATGGACCAAAAATAAAAGGCAAAAAATGGGGGTCAATAACATAACTATTCATACACATGGAACACAGCAGTCACTGGGAAGAGGCCCAAACATGGATAATTGGATAGTGTTTGATTCCAATTCCCCCTTGTGTTCTCACAGCACTCTTGAAAGAAATATCTGCAGCAGACGTCACTGCATACCTAAACTATTTCAACAAGAATAGCATCTTTGAAAATAGCTTAATAACGACGATTGCATACCGTTCGAAGCAAAGAAAGGAAATAAAAAAAAAAAGACTGGTCCTCTAATATGCCTACATTTGTTATAAACTTAATAAATATTTGTGATGAATAAAATTGCAAAGATATTGGCGCAGCAGAGACATGGAAGGATAAAAATTGACACATACGATAAAGGACATTTTAGGTTGGCCCCACTTTTATCCTCTTCAAAACTGCACTTGTACTCATCATATCATCATCATCATCATCACCATTTCCGTTCACCAGGGAGAGCGATGAAAGCACGCTACTTACCTTTTCAGTGGGTACTGCCACTGTTACCCCTCCTTCTATGCTGTGCGACGGAGGAGTCTTCTACTACTTCCACAAGCATCATCTTCACCACACTTGGCAGAGCTTATTACGCCTTTGACATCTATTCCCTCCCAATTCAACAACAACCGCATATCCCTAACAAAGAATTACGTCTCACCGATGGCCACTCCGTCAATTTTAACGGCCACTTCATTTCCAACAACTCCGCTGTCCAACTCCCCACCACCCAAACCCCTCCACTCCAACTGGTTTACATAACCGAGAGAAACGGCTCCCCCACCATATACTACGACGCCGTTTATCCCCACTCTTCCACAGCCGCCAGAAGGTCCGCTCTTGAATCTGTTAGCTCTAATAGAATCCAATTCCCTCTGTTACCCAATTCGCTAACTGACACCCAAGTTTCCATCAAAGATAAGCCCAGCCTAACCCCCGATGGCCAATATTTGGTATACGTGTCCACCCACGAGAACCCGGGCCTCCCACGGGCCAGTTGGGCCGCCGTTTACTCCACCCACCTCCAATCGGGCCTCACTCAAAGGCTCACCCCCTACGGAGTTGCTGATTTCAGCCCAGCCCTCTCTCCCTCCGGACTATGGACCGCCGTTGCTTCTTACGGCCCAGACGGTTGGGCCGGCGAGGTAGAGGACCTCACTACGGACATCTACGTTTTCCTAACACGCGACGGAACTCAACGAGTCAAGGTCGTCCAACACGGTGGCTGGCCCTCCTGGATCGACGATCGAACTCTTTACTTCCACAGGAGAGGCCAAGACCAGTGGTGGAGTATCTACAAAGCAACAGTCCCCGCCGACGGTCCCGTTTCCACTGACTCGGTCATGGTCGAACGAGTCACCCCGCCGGGTCTCCACGCGTTCACACCTGCAACCTCCCCGGGCAACAACGACTTCATCGCCGTTGCAACGAGAAGGCCTGGCTCGAGTTTCCGTCACATCGAGCTATTCGACCTGGTTAACAACGAGTTCAGAGAGCTAACTAGGTTGGTCTCGCCCCAAGCTCATCACCTCAACCCGTTCATCTCGCCCGATTCAACCCGGGTCGGGTACCACAAGTGCAGAGGAGAACCCAACAGAAAGGATAGAAGCAGCAGCCCCCAGTTGTTGCTCGAGAATGTTCGGAGCCCCGTGCCTGGTTTAACTCTCTTCCGGTTCGTCGGTTCGTTTCCGGTTTTCTCACCCTCCGGCGACCGAATCGCTTACGTTGAGATGCCGGGCGTTTACGTGGTGAACCGGGACGGTTCGAACCTGCGTAAGGTTTTGAACGTGATGGCCTTCTCGACGGCTTGGGATCCTGTTCGACCCGGTGTCATCTACACTGCCGTCGGAGAAACGTTTGCTCCGGAGAGCTCGCAGGTTGACATAATATCCATCGACGTTGACCGAAAGGACAGCCTTAAGCGTTTGACCCTTGACGGGAAGAACAACGCATTTCCCTCACCATCTCCGGACGGAAAATGGATTGTGTTCCGGTCGGGTAGGACGGGTCATAAGAACTTGTACATAATGGACGCTGTTGGTGGAGAACAAAAGGGGCTTAGAAGGTTGACGGAGGGTGCATGGACGGACACCATGTGCAACTGGTCACCGGACGGAGAATGGATCGCATTTGCATCGGACCGGCACGACCCGGGTAGTGGGAGCTTCGAATTGTACCTGATCCACCCGAATGGAACCGGGTTGAAGAAGCTGAGACAAAGCGGGTCGGGTGGGAGGATAAACCACCCGTATTTTAGCCCGGATGGGAAGAGTATAACGTTTACTTCTGACTATGCGGGTATATCAGCGGAGCCAATCTCGAACCCGCATCACTACCAACCCTATGGTGAAATATTCACCGTTAGCTTAGACGGTTCTGGTCTCCAGAGATTGACCCATAATTCGTATGAGGATGGAACACCCGCTTGGTCGCCCAAGTACATACCCCCAGTTAATGTTGAGAGGCCAAAGGGAGCCTATTGCTCTTTTGAAGATTGTCATTGGCTCAACCACATGCCCACTGTGGTGCCTGCTTATGCTACTATGGCTGCACCCGCTGTATCAAACGCTCAGTGTGGTCTGTAAATGCTGTGTTGATATAATGAGTTTCCGTAATGTATGATATGATACGTCAATAGATGTGGGCTAAACCGCTATGTGAAAGATAGTAGACTGAGCATGCTTTGTTAGTGTAATTTTGATGTCCAAACACTTATAAGGCAAATAAATAACTTCCCCTCCACTTCTTCTGTAGACTGACTGAATTTTGAGGTACTCGATAGAAGCAACACCCGAAAAAGGAGCACATGAAAATTAACATACCACATTTGCTGTTTTTAAATGACAGCAAACTTTTGTTTATATATGTCATATTTCAAAAGTAAAGTAGACTCGCTTATTCATCATATTCATCAGCCCAGATTGTCATGCTTACAAATGCACTTTTAAATTTGTCAGGACAAAACTTAGGACTACCTTAGTACTTTTAATGTTGTTTAAATAAATTTCAAGTTTTACCACAATAAATTGTGTTTATAAGAAAGGTTGGTTGAAAACCTGCATCAAAATAAAATTGCAACTGGACTAGATAAATTGGACAAAATTTTACACATTGGCTCCTTTTAGCCATTAATGATGCCGAAGCAGTAGCTAATAATACAGATTGATTCTTGAAGCGTTGATTTTTTGTGAACTTGTGGCATAGCAGGTACAAGAATTCTAATTAAGATGATGGGGGGTTGACAGCTACATTGTACAGTGTAAGAGAAGCATATTCTCTCGAGACACAGAGTTATGTCAATCTAAGCCTATCCCAACCGGAAGTAAGACTGTCATCCTGCTCAATTCTGGAAAAATTCTGGAGGTATTGAAGGAGGGCAGTACTTCCTGGCCACATATTTGTACTGAAACACAGATAAATTATGAGAACGCACTCAAACAAATGTAAGCGTGTGCTTTAAAGAAATGAGGCTTGTGTTTACCTTATGCTGACTGTATTTTTCCCTAACTGCAGGCAAATTAGAGTTAGGACTGTTGCAACAAAGCCGATGCAGATCCTTTACACAAACACACAGATCAGAAGGTTGGTAGAGTGTGTAATGCTGCAATGTCGAATTCTGTTGCAAGAAACAAAAACAGTCGAGTCAAACAAATATCCTAAAACAAATAATGTACACATAATCTTTGTTGTTAGCATCATACCCATGGTTTCTTCGAAGGGAAAAGAATGAATTTTGCCAGGAAAATTGCAGAAGCGGCTACAAGTGATGGAGCATGACAAAGCATGTTGTACTCCAATAGAGACAATTCGGCAATATAGTTTGTCAAGCACTCTAGTTGCAGGGAAGGGACCTGAGAAATTCAAAAATAAAACACGAGAAAGGAATCAGTACTTCAGAAATGGAATTCATAGTAATTATAAATAGGTGCAATCACTATATAAATGCGGTACAAGAACAACAAATATGCAAATATCAAACCTACAAACAATGCTATCTTCTTATATGGCAATGACAAATAACACCATTGCCATTATATTATGTTTCTATTTTACTATAACTCGAAATTAATTTTGACAGAGTATTTCACAGAATCTAAACTAATATTTGTTCATCTAACAATATACAACTAGTAGCGTATGCTTTTGGTTACTTAAGATAGCTCGCTAGCTTATATTTTCATCGGTGACTCTTATTGAAGACAACAGCCATCTCGCAATGTTTACACTTGAATACAAATGTGTTGTAATATACCCCCAGTGTTTAGAAAAGCCAATAATGGTATATGAACCTTAGAAGCATATGCATGGTGTTGATGACATTTCTAACATACTATTTGGAGTAAATATACTCGTAATAGCAAAGCGATGTGCCTATCATCAAAATGCTCCAGCACTGTTTGAACATTTCCTATTTATTACACAGGTGCATAAACAATAGACAATTGACCAACTTAAGCGAGGAAGATACCTCGTCAACTCCTTGAGCTGCACGAACAAATCTTCTGTAAATCATACCAACAAAGAAAAAAAATTTATATTAGATCAGCATCAAAGATTTTCAAACGGTCAATCTGTTAGTCATGTGTTAACTTACTACCTTAGGAAACACTTAATTGTTGGGGCTGTCATTTCGAACTTCAAAAAATTCAAGAGAGCAGATTCCATCTGCAAAACCTGCATCAAATGATTTTGGACTGATGGTTGAGATGTGCACACTTCAAAATCACATGCCATAAACAGATGAGAGTAAGCCGCAAAAGTTAACCAACCAAACAATTCAACCCATACCTCTTCTTTGAAGTATGTGTTATCAGTTATGTAACAAAATTCCTCCACCTGAGGTGCACAAATCTCCTCATATTTGCTGCCAACAAGAACCAAAAACCGAATTAATTTATTGTTATTGAATGCCTTCGAATGCTTGAAAGAAAATTCGTAGGAACGCCATCAATCAAAAAAATATGAGGGACTTGTATGCTTCCTTACGAGGCAATCATCATGGAGGCAACACCAAGTAGTTGTAACTTTTGCCTATTCATCACGTTCCCTGAAAGATACCGATCAATGTAGTTTACTGTCAAATACAATGTATCAGGTACTAGTCTATACTCTTCAGCCACCTGCAATTGGAAATTGATGTTTAGAACATAGCCATATACACCAATTAATTACATAATAATAATAATACTAATAATAATAATAATATCTAAATTTTTTAACTTCCCATGTGTTTGCAGGGGATGTTAAAATTCACATGTGACAAAACATTACCTCCACAAGCCAGTCAATCAATATAGCACGCATGCTGGGATTTATGTCCTTCTGAACGCTTTCCATGAAGTCTGTGGAAGGCCTTTTCTTCGCCTAAAATTTCATAAATAGGAAAAGATCAGACCACTTTCAATAAATTATAATCATTTTGTTAGCTACATTTGGCATGTTTAAGTAGAGAAAACTAAAATAAACTATAATAACAAGATAACTGTAACAGGGAAAATGAAGCTTTACCTCAGATGCACGCAGGTGCTTGTAGATATCACAAGCAAAGGATGCACAGAGCTGTGGATCCGTGTAATTATTATCGACACTGACAATTTTGTCCCCCTTTTCCAACTCAACAAGTATGTCTCTACTACAGATGTTACCTGCAAACACATGAACAAGACAATAACACTACATTAGAATATAAATATGAACCAAATAATTTTTAAATGAAAGTCAAGTCAACTGGACTTGGCTACACGGAAACAATAAAAAAACAAAATGAAACCTGCTGGGTCTGTAGTATCAGAGATGTTTAAATTGCAGAATGTCTTCCTCTCAATTGAATCAACTGCTGCAACATCACTATTGTCGACATACTCAATGTCAGGACTCTTGAAAGAATCACAAGAAGACATTGACTCGTCCATTGAAACTGACATGCCATCTGATTTACTAGGTGAAACATCCATGGTGCTCGAAACATGAACAGTGAGGGTTGCAACTGAAGGAGCAGCAGCTCCATTCTTTTCTAAGATTGAAGTAGCCTTAGGAAAAACAACAGCACTGGTAGATTTAACACTAGGCAAAGAGGGTCTTTTATTCCCTGAAACTGCTGAACTAGTGAAGCATGGTGGAACTTCTTTCTTGGTCTTAGCAACCTTAGTTCCGCATGGCACCTAGCAATGCAAAATTCAATCAAATCACAACCCATTATAAAACCATAACTTGGTAACAACAAGTGATAAAAAAAAAAAAAAAAGAACGAATCTTTGCAGCACCACTAAAAAATAAACAAGAATAGTGTTTTTCTTTTTCTTCTGTTGTTATTACTTTGTCATGCAATTGTTGTAAGCAGTAGCTAAAGGGTGAATACCAAAGAGGAAGAGGATGATGAGTTGCGAGAAGCAATGGTGTTGGTGAGGTTAGTGAGGGGAGGTCGCTTCTTGGCCATAACCTTGGCCACGTTGTTTTCTGAAGAGGAAACAGTTGCATGGCGCTTCGCTAGAGATGATGTGGTTGAAGACGAAAACGATGAACGACGATTCTGGTTCGACATTTTGCTTTATTTCTTTATTCTTGGCTCTATACAAAATTGAAGAACCAAGGAAGAAGAGAAACAAAGGAAGAGAGAGAGAGAGAGAGAGAGAGAGAGAGAGAGAGAGAGAGAAGCGTTACTGATTGTGCTCTGATTTCAAAGAGAGCCTTTTGTGCTTTTGTTTTGTTTGCTTCTTTATTTGGCAGAGAAGAAAAGAGTGAGTGTGTAATAAATTTTGTATAATTTATAAAATGAAATAACGAGGCGGGTTTCAAATTGAGGACAGATCTGGGCCGTTGATCGGACTGGGTAAGGAGCGGGGCGTAAATGTGGGCCCCCACTGCTTTTCAAATTTCCTGCACTCGAGCGATCTGATTGGCTATTACGGCCACGTAAGCAATGCACAGACCGTGAAATTGAAGCTTTCGGTTTGAATTCAAATTCAAACGGTCACTGGATCTGTCGTTTCCTGCTTCGACTTTGCCCAGCCAAATGAGTCTCAATTCCCAACCATGAATGCATGATCGAGCCACGTTTACCATTTTTTTAATCCAAGCTGTGTTATTCAATTAATTTTAAAGTTTATTTAAATAGATTATATATTTATAATTATTTGATAATTAATTATATCAATCTTTTACTTGGATATGTCGAATGAAAAGTTTTTTACATTGATTTATCATATTTTTAAGCTGTAATTATAAAAATATATAAAATTATTTTCATTTTAGTCCTTATAATTTATTTTTTATTTTAATTTTTATATTTATAAAAATTATTATTTTTTATATATTTCATTGATATGATTTTTAAAAAATAATGTATATCACAAAAGTTATCGTGTGATAACATTTACATTGATTACGTTCTCATTAAGCACTAATTAAGAATTAAATAAATAGTTTTTAAAAATATACAAAAATTGTAAAGATCCAAATTAAAATAAACTAAATGTTTTTAATTATGAACTTTATAAATAAAACTAATATCAACCAAACACACACTTAACTGGACTTTAAATATATTCTTTGATTTTAGACTCAAATTTAAATTTTCATTTTTTAAGGAAACAAAATCTTTGACTTTTTTACGTGGTGCATTTAGTGTATGTTTGAATTATTTACATAATTAAAGTAGATCGTACTTAAAATACTGTTTATTCTCTAACTTTATTTTTTAATAAAATTATTAAAATAACATGATATATATATATATATATATTATATTTAATTTAATATATATATATATATTTAAAATGTAAATCATATAATCTAATTCCTATTTAAATTTTTATTTTCAATAAATTTTGATTTATACATTTTATTAAAAATACATTTATGATTATTGCTTTAGAATTATTTGTGCACTCATAGTTAGTGTATCAGAAAAAATAGTTTAAGAGACATTTAAAAAATAATTTTATTATTTATCATTACTGTATTTCGTTACATGTGTAGTTAATTTGTCGTTAATAAATAATATTTTAATTGCTACATCTTTGAATTTGAATGAACTTGTTTGAAAAGATATTGTGTTTAAGTGAACTGATGCACTTGAAAAAAAAATATTTAAAAGATAAATTAATCAATGCATTGTTGCTTTTTTTTTTGCTATATTTAATAAAATTATTAAAAACAAACGTCATTATTCTTATATTAGAATATGAGTTGTATTGACACAGAATTTCAAACTAATTGCCTATTTTAATGAAAAAACTTAGTAGAATATCATTGAATTATCCTATATATGATATAGAGTTATATATATTAGTGAGAACTTTACAAAATTAGAAGTATTATTTGAAGTCAAAAGAGTTCATTATCTATTTTGACCATTATATTTAAAGTTTCTAAAATCTCAAACTAACATTTGCAAGAGACATGTCAATTAGTTAGAATTCATTGAGATTGAAATATAACAAAGGTAAAGAAAATATCGTAACTTATGTATATAATATATACTGTACTCAGTTTATTGTAAACTAAATTATTTGATTTTAAGCTTGTAAAAGATTAATACGCCACTAATTCCGATTTTAATCAAGTGTGTTATAATTGTTTCAAACATGCTTTTGGAGACCATAAACATGATAATTTAAAAAAAAATAAAAATGAATGTGCTTATTTATTTTCTACGTGAAATGTTATATAAAAGAACTCATGGAAGCCAATTAATGAAATATTTTAGAGTACAAGGGACTTTAAATATATTGAATGAAGATATGTGAATTCTAAAGTTATATCCAGTAACTTATAAATGCCTTGACAGTTGACAATCACATGTATTTTTTAATTACATTATTATATTTTGACATAACTCTTATAGATAATTAGAAAAAGTTATAACATCATTATTGTTACATTAAGATTTACTAACATAAAAGTGAATGTGATGTGATATGTAAATAAAAGTAATATTACTGAAATTTAATTAAAATATAATATTAGTGTAAAACAGTACATTACGATCATTTAATTATGAGTTTTTCACGTTAACGATAATTAGTAGTTTTTATAATAATTATTTTTAATTAGTTAATACTGTAAAAAATTTTACACTCACAATATAGTCAAATTAAACTCATACCGTTGTTATATTTATTAGTATTTTTTTTTTCTTACGTTATATGGAGATTAATAAAATTAATTTTATTTACACTAGTAAATAATATAAATCAATGTAAAAATAATATTAAAACTAATCAATTACAAGATATGTAATTCTTCAAAATTATTTTAACTAAATTTACAATATAAAAAATATAATAAACGTAATATATATATATATATATATATATATATATAATATTTGAAGTTTCTAAAAAATAAACCCTTCTCTTACATAAAAATTTAAATAAAAATATCGATAAAAATAATCTGTATTGTATTTTTTTTTATTGTAATATTATGCATCTTGCATTTTAAATAAAGTTCTTAATAAAAATTACACAATTTTAAAAACTGAGACTTAATTATAAAAAAAAAAACTTGAAAGAAAGAAAAAACCACACAACTCAAAATAGGGAGATAAATATGCAATTAAGGAGAAAATCCAACATGTATGCATTTTAATTTTATTTTATTTTTTACCTGACGCAACATGATATAAATGAGCGGAATCACAGATCCCCGACCACCTAATAATTTTTTGCAATCAAGCCGTAGAAAAATTGTCAGGCTGACACTTTATTGAAATATGAGACGCCATTTTCCAAAATAATAATAATTAGGATAAGGGGAAACTCCTGTACTTATTTTCATGGCTGATTAAACCCCAAACAATATATTACAATACGCATGCAATTTCAACTTATATACCATTTTATGTAACAAAGTCTAAAAGAAGGGGAAACTGTACACTGCAGAGAGAAAGTAAGCAACGACTATGGAGGATATGTGTTTAGATAGACACGGCACAGTAACTTGAATATCCTATAATTAGCATAGTAACTTGAACATCCAAGAATTGACACAGAATTAGTTTACGAAAATTTCCATATAGCAAGAGCACCGCACCCGTTGACTGCAATGATATAGAAGTTCCAAAGCGGACAGCGCATGGCACATCGTATTTAGTATCCAGGCTTAGCAGCGGAATACCTCTAGAGGTATTGATGGATTACAATATTTCTTTGCCACAAACTTGAACTGCATGCGCACGTAAAACGTGAAACGACATGAAATAAGTTAGAAATTAATGGTCATCCCCACGACATTCCAGTCGTATTTAATAATGAACAAAAAAATAACCCCAAATGCAAGCAAGCCAATTGCTGACTCCCACAGTTTGAGAGCAAGACACTCAATGTAGATTCAGCTATAAATATATGGGGAAACTTATGTAAGTCAATAGATGATTTAACTTGCACGCCCTGCTTCTTAACAAACGATTAAAATTCAAATAGAAACTCAAGAAACAAAAACCCTTGTTTTGAGTGGATGAGAATAGTAACTGCTGACCCAGATTTCATAACCAGGTTGAATCAATCTAATTTCTAAATAGATAACCCTATACCCTTTACACTTTCTAATATCTTTCATCGAATGAAACTGGGCCTCTCTTGAAGTCTAGACCATCGTATTGTAATCGAATCAATCTAGTTTCTAAATGGATAGTTTACACCGTTTAAAATTGTGGCTACTGATATGTATGGTTACTTTCATCAAGTTGGTTTCCGGCTTAATTTAATCATGTTATCAACAATTGCTATTAATTGTAATCATAATTACTTAATCAGATGGTATACTGCTTTATGTAACCCGATTTTACTACACTTAACACAAGAAAGACCAAAGTCCAGGGTATTCTGACCTTATGCTGACTGTATTTCTCCCTGATGGCAGGTAAATTATGACAGCCATCACAACACAACCAATGCAATCCTTTGACACATTCATGCAATTCTGATGCTTGGTAACCTGTGTAATGCCTTAGCGCAGAATTCTATGACAAAACATATACATAGTTGCACATCATAATTACACAGGTCTATGAAAAGAAAAATATTCCTCAGTAAAATAGGTTTCCGGTAATACATACCCAAGGTTTCTTCCTAGGAAGTAGCATGTATTTAGCCAGGAAAGTGGCTGATGCAGCTATTAATGATGGGTTGTACTTAAGCATGCCATACTCTAGAAGCGATAGCTCTGCAAGATAATCTGCCAAATACTCCAACTGCATCACTGGAACCTAAAAACAGTATGAAGTGACCACCGTCCACCGTAAAGTGTCAGTCGTTGTTATTAAACTCTAAAAGAGGGAAAGAAAGAATCTAAATCAAACTACATACCTCGCAGGTTCGTTGGGCAACAATGATGAAGCGTCTGCATAGGGATGAGCGCAATTCACAAGTCATTTCATTAGTTGTTGGGCAACTTACTAGTTACTCCCACTTGCACTTGTCAATAATCAATAACAAGGAAAAAACTAGTCATTACCTCAAAAAACATCTAACAGTGGGAGCTGTCATTTCAAACTTCAAGAACTTCAGCACAGCAGATTCCATCTGCAACACCTGCAGTAATATCACTCATATTTTTAGTAGAACAAGGCAACGGAAAGACATCTAATGCTGCAGATGTGAATCGAGAAAATAAAATTCAAACCTGCTCCTTAGAATATGTATTATCAGTTACATAACAGAAGTCTTCCACCTTAGGGGCACAGATCTCCTCGTATTTTCTGGCAAAATCAAATTAACATTTTTATATTATATAATAGATATATAAATGCATGACAAACAGAGGACATAGGAGAAGAAGAAACACACGTGTATACTTAGACAAATTAAATGGATTTTGCTTAAGAAACAAGCGTTAAGAGATTAGAACCCTACGCAGCAATCATCATACAGGCAACACCAAGTAATTGCAATCGCTGCCTATTCATTGCATTGCCAGAAAGATAGCGATCAATGTAGTTAACTGTCAAAAATAGCGTATCAGGTAGAAGACTGTACTCTTCGGCAACCTACAATGTGAAGACAATATTGAATATAAGAACTTAAGGAGGGATTTAATTCTTCTCACGTTCTCTATCATGTTATTGGACAAAAGAGCAAGTTTAATGCACCCTATACAGAGAATAGTGGATTCTATAATAATTACTTATTTTCTCGCGTCTTTCTATCTCATAACATAAGTGGAGTCAAATTCCTTAAAAAACTAGCACAAAGAAATATAACTTCGACAATTTAAATTTTATAATGAAACAGAAAGCCCATTTATCAGGAAATAATAAGAGTACATGATTTATCATAATTGTAATCATGTATTATATGAACAATTCTGTGATATTGGGCGATCGAGAATAAGAAATTCCCTGGAATAAACATCACCCTGACAATACCGTCACCCACCATAGTTTACCTCCACAAGCCAATCAATAAGTATTGCCCGCATGCTAGCATTGAGGTCTTTCTGTATGTTCTCCATGAAGTCCATAGACGGCCTTTTGATTTCCTAAAACCAGATATTAGACCAAAATAAAACACAAAAACAAACAGAGAGAAAGGATTCCGTTCTAAGCCACATGCATAACCGCAGAAGTATTACGATAGATAGCTCTGTTTAAAACTTCCAAAAGTAATATCTCATCTTAATTTAATTCTTTATCTTGTCAAAATAAAGGACAGTGCCTTTTTGAGTGGGCCCAAATCATCCTCATAAGGTACCCAGAGAATTCAATCACAATTTTTTGCTACTATTTTCCACTCATTATGTCAAGTTATCATTATTCTATGTCAAACTCAAATTAACAGAAATTACCAATTGGGAGAAGAAAAAACCAGAGAAGAAGCTACAAATGATGCATTTTTGCTTTAACTCTGAAGTTTACATAATATTCTTCCTGATGAAGACGACTTTTACAATTATACTGAATCTTTATCAGAAACTTTTAGCCATGCTTTACGACCTGAACTACTTTTGAATTCACTATTTATTAATTCAGCTGTGATTGAACCTTTATTCATGTCGGTGATAATTACACACACAATATATTACGGACATCAAATTGTTTAAAAGTTTGATAAAATTTTAAATTAGCATAAACAAAAATACAATCTTTTATGATTGAATAATAACATTGTATCATTACTTATTTTAAGTGTATATATATATATATACACACAGTAAAAAAGAAATTTTCAGACTAATATAAATCTAAAAATTTTTATACTTGATCTAAGCTTTTCATTTAACTTATATCTATTAATTAGAGAAATATTAAATTATAATTCGTTATCTGTAAATTAAATAAAAAGCTCATATTAAATGTAAGAGTTTTTAAACTTTTATATATATATATATATATATATATATATATATATATATATATATATATATATATATATATATATATAGCGTTGTATGACCTTGGCTACCTAAGCTTACCATATAAGCAGCAAAGGTCGCAAAATTTTCAACTTTGCAAATAATATCCAATTACAATAGTTAGATAGCAAAGAAACTTTCGATAAACACCAACATAATTGAAAAATAACATTAACTATATTAGATTTTAGAACATTGAGAGATATAAGATACGTTTGAATACACAACTTATTTAAACACTTATTCATGATTTATGTCATAAATTTAATAATAAAATTTATTAGGATGTTAAAAACAACTCATCAAAATTATAAGCTATTTTTTATAAATTGTTCATAAATTCTTTCAAATCAACCCATTATTATATTTTGTATTATATAAGTTCTTCACATTCATCGGAAACCCCTTTCATGAGAATATTTTGTTAAAAAACAATTAAAAAAATAATAGTTTCTTCAAAATATTTTTAAAAATATTAATACAAAACATAAGAATCTAACATTATCAACTTAACATTTCTCCTAAACTTACAAAAACCTCCGTACTAAATGCCTTTTAGGAGGTGGAAAAATGAGAAAATTGAGTAAAAAAATGTGTTATTTAAATAAATAAAAATAAGAGAAAATTTTTTTCTCAAAAATGTAAATTATATTTAAAAAATTGAAACAATTATAATAAAAATATATAATATTTTTTCTTAATAAATTTTTTATGTTGTGTAAAATTTATTTAAAAATAAAACTAAATAAATAAATAAATAAACCACATTTATCTCTTTACCCCCGTTACCACCCTAAGTAGGAAATTTTTTTTACAGTGAGTGCCACAATAAATTTAATTTTCTTCCTCTTCTTTTTCTCTCAATCAAACACACGTACTATTCTTCTTTCTTCCTAGTTCTCTCTCTCATTACTCTCTTTTCTCCAAATATAGCAATCCAAAGAATACCGTATGCCAAAGCTGCACAAAACAATCAAAATAGCTGTACAAGTGAAACAGACAAACGTAGTTTGAGAAGCAATTCAATTTGATTTTCAAATTGAATTAACATGTCGCATTTTTTTAAGATGAGATATTCTATAATGCTACCTACCTTACATACATTCACATGTAATACTTTAGGAAGCTGACATGTTCGAGAATTCGCTTACATTTTCGTTATTCATTTGCAGTAAAAAGGATTGAAGTCCTATTTATTATTTAAACATTTCAATATGCCATAGCTATTTGACGAACACAAAAAAGATATTTCTGAGGATAGAAATACATCATATGAAAAAAAACTGCTATTCTGCTAGAATTACAACATGTGATTGAAACAGTAAAATAGATGAAGATGTCAAACCTCAGATACACGCAAATATTCAAAGATTTCCCGGACAATGGATGCACAGAATTGTGGGTCCTTGATGTTGTAGTCAATATCCACAACTTCATTTGCTTCTTCTATCTTCTCAGTGGGATCACACCCGCAAATTCTCCCTAAAATCAGGGGGAGGATGCATGTGAAGGGCAGTAAAACAAGTATTCCAGATTAGAACTTGTACTTATTGAAAAAAATTGAATCCATAATATTTAGCCAAAGCATAGAAAGGGGCCTAGTAAAATTCAGCCTTTAATAAATGAACCTGCTATTTTTGAAGAGTCTGAAATATTGAGAATGTCAATTGTCCTATTCTCAATTGATTTGGTGGATACGACGTTATCGCTGTTAATATATTCAAATTCCGGACTCTTCATAGAATCACTGGTTGACATGCTCTCACTTAGTGAAACTGAACCACTAAAGGATTTACTTGGAGAAATGTCCATCAATTTCGGAGGACGGATCACGCCATTAAAATCAGGACAAACAGCACCATCAGTGCTTGGAGCAAGGAAGATTTCAACCCCATCCTTGGGTCGACTACTGCTGTTCGAACGTCCTTCTTTAGAAAGTACCAACCCACTTGATTTTTCACTCAATGACGGTTGCAAAGTGTCCCCGGATATAACCATTTTCTGCGAACCGGCAATAAAATCCTTCTTCGTCTTGGCAGCTCTGGACACGCATGGAACCTTCAAAAAATAATAATAGTACAGAAATCAACGCAAGTTCTATACATGCACGAATGCAACTTACCCAGGACCCAATAAATCAAAATTCTAAGAAAATAAAATTTGAGTATATTGTATATAATTCACGGACAAGTGTTCGACATTCAAGGCATACACGATGATAGTCCAAAGTGAATGACAATGCTAATTGCCAAGTCTTTTGATAAACAAAGACATGATTCATGCTTCTTATTACATCATTCTCATAAGATGCACGTATATGCAACGCTCTAATTCACATGCAATTTCGCTAGATGAGTACCAATAAACAGAACAAACGTAATCACGAATGTTTCAACATCAATCACAACATAACAATTTATCGATAAACATAAACGAATAAAAAAAGACAGAACAAGTACCATAGGTTTGGAGAGAGAGACATTTCGGTTATTAGTTACGTCGGTGAGAGCGGAACGCTTCTTCGTCGAGGGGTTCTTCACGGCAGTGACCTTGCCTGAAGTTTCTGAAACGGAGGACTTATTCTCAGAAGACGACGGCAAACGCCGGTTTCGGGTAAACATTTCGCGCTTAAACAAAATAGAACCCTAATCGCGGCAATAAACGCCAAATAGGGTCAGTTTCGTTCGCAAAAAAAAGTAAGGAACCGCATAAACAGAGAAGTGAGGTATTTGGATTTGGTGGGATAAGAATGAAGAATGGAGAGGAAGAAAACTCAAAGCTAGAGCTTGATGGATGATTGAGAAAGACGAACCTAGGTTTTCAGATTGTAGGAAAAGCCCTTTTTCAGAGGATCCTTGCTTCTGTAACAGAACGCGCATGGAAGGAAGTTTGAGTTCGAATATTTGTTTGCGAAAGCGCGAAATGTGCCGAGTTTAGCCGAACAATTCTCACCGTCGATTGGATTCGAAGGGAGATCTAACCGTCCACAGTCCCCATGGGTTGTTAACGTACGGTCGTGTGTCGGGCAAAGCAAACTCTATCCCTTCGTCAAACTGAAAAATAAAAATCCCTCAGCAAACTTCTATAATATTTGTTTCTTCGCAGCCACGACAATATTTGGTGGATTTGAAGAAAAATAGTATATTTCATTTATTGTTTTTCTCTTGTTTTTTATAATTATATTGATTTAATCGTTTTTTTGGTGGATAAATGTTGGTCGTTGCTAAAATAACTAGCTACTCCAAATAACAACTAAGATGGTAGATGGATCCATTTCGTTTAAATGATAAATAAATTTAAATCATATATTTTTATATTAAAAAACTGTAAAAATTAACTCTTTAACTGTAAAGTAAAAGTATTTGCTTCTGTACTCGAAATCTTAAATAACATCTTATTGTTGTGCTCATATTCTCTAAAGTTCCACATCTGTCAATTTGGAGAAGGGAGAGGGAGAAAACCATTACAAATATGAGGTTTGATGTGAGTATTAAAAAACTATAACAACAAGATTCTCTTCATTGTATAAGGGGCTCGAGTAAGTAGTGAGTTAGAGAGGATTTGCAATTTTTTTGTCTTAAAAATTACAAGTTGAGTAATAAAATATTTGTTGAGTATTTGTGGATGTAGGCCTTGAGGTGGTTCAACCATGTTAAATATTTTGTGCGCTTTTATTTCTTTTACTGTGGATGTGTGTTTTCTTTTACTGTGGATGTGTGCTTTCACTATTGAAGTTTTTGTGCAGAATTTCTTTTACCCATCACTTATGTCATATTTGTATAGTTGATTATTTACGAGAATTATAAATTAAAAAAAATATTTGTCTTTTGAAATAGACCAGTAAATATTACCATCTTTTATATTTTTTTGACATTTAACGCCTAATGTAAATCCATTGCTATTAACCTAACTGTGGTTACAAAGCAAGCATTAACCTAGCTAAAAACAATGTAATGAAAGGGTGTTATGATTTCGATCACAGTAGTGATTAACAACGGCTTTATCGTGCCAGCATCTTATGTGATTCTCACGATATTTGTTCAATGCAAATAGAGTTGACTGCATGAACCCTTGTGTAGCTGTTATGTGGAACATATAAATTGCTGCAATTGAACCTGTAACACATAACTACAAGCTATTCGTATAGCCCACGATATTAAACATAAAGTGATGCTATCTTTCCACAAAAGCTATCGTGCAATTGTAAAAAGTTTGTTTAGTGTATGAATATATGTTTCTATTCTCTATCGGTGATCTTTTTAAATTGATGTTATGTTTTGTAATATTTTTTAAAAGGTTAGTTATTTTATTTTATTAACACAGTAGACCACGTTTTAATTTAAGTTTTATTTACAGTGCACTATTAATATAAAAAATAAAATAAAATTATAAATACACCATTTATTAATTTTTTAAAACTATGATTGAGATTGCAATACCTCGTTTAAGTCCGTGATTAAATGGGTCAAGTCACATAAGCTCATTGTTTATGTTTAGAAATCCACATAAACATGCAGTTAAACAGGTCAACTTGTGGGACACCCAACATTCATTTATTTATTTTATATCATTTCATCATTCTTACTTTAAAATAATTAAAAATGTATTTTTTATTTTAACGTGCTAATATTTTTCTTCTTTTAGGTTAAATGGGCTGACCTGCTAAGCTCACGTATATTTGAATAGTTTTACTAGCAGGCATGCAAGCCAATTCACACAGACTTGCATCACAAGTACTCATTTTAAATGTATGGTACCTTGCTTTCTTTTTTTAGATTTCTTATTTCTTTCAATTTATATAAATTTATTTTTCCTTTAGTAAATTAATATTTCATACATAGTTTTCTCGTTTTAATCAATATTTATTTTATCTATTTTTAAATTTTTAATAAATTTACTTGTTTTTTAGTTTCTTAAATAAAATTTCTAATAGAAAGTCTTATAAAAAAAATAAAAAACGGAAGGCCTTTTGAAATATATAAGAAACATATCCAAATTAAATTACAAAATATTAAGCTAATTTGGTTTGATTTTGACATTATGTTTAAAATGAATTGAATCAAATATCTTTATCTATATTTCATATGCAAAATTAATTGTACTAACTATTTTTTTATATATTTATAAAAAAATTTATGATCACTAAGATTTAAAATACTTAAAGTCACTTATATTGTTGATAATTATGAATTATATTTAATAAAAAATTATTAAAATTACTTATAATATTTAATATAATTTAATAATTATAATTATAATTATTTCACAGTTATTACTTTTAAAAATTTTAAATAAAATTTATTAAATGTATCTATTTATTACTCTATATACTTGTAACAAAAAATATTATTTTTAAAATTTAAAATGTTTAAAGTCCCATATATTATTGATGACTTTGAATTGCATTTAATAAAAAATTATTAAAATTAATTATAATATTTTACATAACTTAAAAATTAAAATAATAATTTATTCATAATTATTATATCTAAATTGTGTTTAAATAGAATTAATTACATTTATTAAAATAGTACTAACAAATTTACTATAAATTATATTTACTAAAAATTTTAAAATTTATTATATATAAAAAGTGATAAATTTTACCGTAAATTGTTGAAATTATAAAATAATATTAATTAAATTGTATGAAAAATAAGTTCACAACAATTGAATAAAAATTCCAAGTTAATTGAAAATAAAATTAAATCATTATTTTAATATTATTCAAATTTAAATTGTATTAATTTAAATTATTTTATTAATTAGTTTAATATATTGAATATTTAAAATGTATATTAAAAAAACTACACATATTTATAGACCTATTGTTTTATATTGTATGTTATTAAATTATATTTCTCATGAAAAGACAAATAAATTATAATAAAGATAAAAATATAACTTTTATTACATTAATTTTTTATCTTTTTATTCTTCATATTTCACTAAATAAATATTCATCTTTACCTATACAAATAGTATTTACACATCTTTTAAAAATTTGTAAGTAATTCTTACTACCATCTTACTTAATTTGTTTATAATTTTGCAACCATGTCATCATACTCAAAAATTAACTATCAAACTAAGTATATATGTTTTGTAAGTTGATATTTTTATTTTGTTTAACTAAATTATATTCATATATTTTATTTAAAATTATTGAATAAGCATAAAATTACATTATTTTTAAGTAATATTATATATTATATTTTATCTTTAACTAGTTATTATGTATTAAAATCTATCAATATTTTATTAACTAATCTAACTTACAATATTATTGATTTAAATTATCTAAAATTATGTCATGAAGTTGATATATTGTTGTTTTATTATTTATAATAATTTGTATTTAATTAGAATACAACTTTAAAAAGACAAAACAAATAATGCAAGAGACATTACTTGAAGATTTAAAAGATTAAGTATTAGCATATAAATAATGTTAAGATTTTGTATTATTTAAAAGGTGAGATATATTTATTAAGACATGTAAAATTGATCACATTTACTCATGCTACATGTATTTATGACTAAACTTGTAATTATTAAGATTTGAAATGCTAAAAGTCATATATAATATTAATAGTATGAATGTTACAATATTAAAAAAAAAATATCACATAAAGTTTCAGTGACGTTGATAGTTAAAATGTGTTATGGTGCATGTTAAAAATTAAAATACAAATTGATTATGAACTGCATATAATGGAAGTTTATTAAAATCAATTATAATATTTTACACTACTTAAAAATTTAAATTATAATTAATTTATAATTATTACTTTTGAATTATATTTAACAAAAATTTATTAGAATTGATTATATATAAAAATTTCACAACAGAAGTGAGTTATACAATGTTAAAAATAGAAACTTAAAAAGATTTTATTGAAATTAATTAGATGTGAAAAATAAAAAAAAATTAGCACAAAATGTTAAAAAATAATAATAATAATTAAAATTGTAAAAAATAACTTTATGAAAATTGAACAAAACTCTCTAATTATCATTTTATTAAAAATAAAATTATACCGTATTTTAATATCTTATTCAAATGTAAACGATAATGATTTAAATAATTTTATTAATTAGTTGAATATATTATATATTTTTAAACATACATTACAAATTAAAAAATGACACACACTTACAAAATTATTATTATTTATTATATATTATTAAATTATTTTTATGATAAAAAATACCAATTAAAAGACAATTGTTATTACATTATTTTATCTTCTTTTGATATAAACTAAAATTAAATTTTAACTACAAAAATTTGAAATTTACCTACAAAAATTGATAACATGTTAGTAAAATTGCTGGGAAACTTGGGCGGGAAAAATGCCCTGGGAAATGGCACTGGTGAGTGATGACATGTATTGGGGGTTGGGGACCCTAATCTCAAATTAAAAGCAGAGAACCCTGAAACTCCTCCATCTTCCATTTACGATATTCCACCGTTCCATTTCGGACTCTTCATTCGTGAATCGCGATTTTGATTCCTTCTTCCTTCCTCTTCATTATTGGCCTTCTTGTTTCGCATGTTCTCGTCGTTCCACTGAAGCTTCCTACCGTTGAAGAGTTTCGTTTCAGTCCTACAACATGTATTTGCTTTCTTCTTTCATTCTCTTGATCAATCCATTCAGAATTTCATTACCAGTATTTATTCTTACCTTTCATTCATTTTTGAAGCCTAGTTCTACTCATAGATAACGTACAGCTAGTATGAAGGCTCTAAGGAACTAAAATGCAATGTTTAAGGTTATAGCTGTTTAGGTATATTGTTTATTTACACTAATCACACTGACTAGTAAGTTTGCTTTCACTGCTGTGGAATTCAGGTTGAAGTTAGGAAACTACAAACATAACTTGTCTTGATATATTATGATATGCAATCTCCTAGTAGCTACTACTTATATTGGTGTTTTTGTGCATCAGTGCCTGGTTGGTTACTGTCTTAACATGTTTTAAACTTTTTATTACCTTTTTTAATAGTGCTTGAGAATAGATGGCGCCACTCTTCCAGAGCTCACAGCCATGGGTCGAGAAATAGTAATGTGTTTTTGTTTTTAATTTCATTTTTTTAATCTATTTCTTAGTTTAGCAAATCTAATTTTTTTCCTCTTAACCCAGCCGTCCAAAGCAAGTGAAAGATGTTGCCCACCAAGATGAAGTGGTTCGAGTGCTAATGAACACCCTTGAAACTGGAAGTGTAATCACCCTTTCTAAATCCATTTTTTTATTCCACTACTAGTCTATTACTACTCATTTTATCCCATTGACTTGTGTTGGCCTCATATTACAGTGCCCTCACATGCTCTTCTATGGTCCTCCTGGCACTGGAAAAACAACTACTGCCCTTGCAATTTCCCATCAACTTTTTGGGTATGCCTCTTTTGTTTATTTTCACAATTAGCAGATATCTTGTCTTTCTCTGACCGTAAGTGAATTTCTTTAGCCCGTGTGTGGAGGCAACTCTAGCAGCTGCCAACTTTGGCTGCTGATAGAAACGAGATCAGAGACTTGAAAGATTTTTTTTTTTGTTGATCAAATTCCTCATTCCCAATATCATGCTAGTGTAATAGCAGAATTGAAAATTTCACTTTAATATATGGTTTGTTTCACTCTTCAAAAATTTTCTGTTTAGCTTTTATTAGTACAATCAGTTAATGAAACTGTTTAAATAAAAAAGGAAAAGCAAAGATTATCTTGGGAATATTTTCAGGTTAAGCAAAAATGTAGTCAATAAAGTTATATGACCAAATTTTTGGATGTTACATACTTTACTTTTGAACTCATGACATGTTGAGTCATTGAGAACCATGGACTATGGAAGTTCATGCACCACTTGCATAACAATCTGTTGTAATAGATTTACCAGAAAAAAGCTATTTATGAAATGGTTGGAACAAATGACGCAAAATTGTGCATTAGAGGATCAATTTGAAAACTTTAGTTATCAAAATGTCAATTTTTTTTTTGTTCTATGACCTGAAATTCGTAGGTAGTAAATAAATGCATCTGTTCTCTCCCTTTACCTAAACTTATGTGATAATAGGTACATGGACTTTTAAGATTTATCTCCTTCCTGGACTATTATGTTATGCTGATAATTTTGACAACCATGCATTACAGGCCTGAGCTCTATAAGTCTAGGGTGCTGGAGCTTAATGCAAGTGATGACAGAGGGATTAATGTTGTTCGAACAAAGATAAAAGATTTTGCTGCTGTGGCTGTTGGTAGAAATCAGCACAAGAAGTATGTAAAACTGAATTCCCTTTCAAGACATTTTTTCTTCTTTTACAATTTGTATAACTTCCTCTACATTTAATGTTTGAATATTTCAGTGGTTATCCTTGTCCTCCATTTAAGATTATTGTTCTAGATGAGGCAGATTCAATGACTGAAGATGCTCAGGCATGTTTGCTATGTTTTTCATTTCTAACTTTACATGTCTCTTAAAGTGCTATTGTTTCACACCATCTGCAATTTCTGTACAGAATGCCCTGAGGCGTACAATGGAAACCTACTCTAAAGTTACAAGGTTCTTTTTTATATGCAACTACATTAGCAGGTACCTTGTCTTCCACACTAACATTTACTGGTTACTTTGTTTAGTTTTTTAATCTTGCATCTTTAAGGAGGTGATGAGAAATGTAGGCACAGCACCATTATAAACACGATTTTCATCAATTTTTTTCTATGTTCAGTGGTTTGCAAGTATAAGGTCTGGTTCTATTATATATCTCTCATTTACTATTTTAAACCAATTGTTTTGTTTGATTAAACAAACATTTTTACTATTCTGATTATGGCATACTCCAGTTTTCTCACATCATCAGCTAGAAAATTACAAGGATTGTTTTATTGGTTTGTTAAGCACCACACAACTGTTGAGGATTTTCCCCTTTGTAAGCTTCATTTAAAGTCGGCAGAAAAATCATAAAGTTAAAATAATATATTGATATAGTCTTTTTGCCCATCGTTTCTCTCAATACTTCATCGAGGATAGGATAGGTGACACATGAATTTCACATGTTATAATTATAAGAAATCAGGGTTTAACTTACTCCCCAAAGTTTACTCAAGAGAGAAGGATTGCCTAGCTTTATAACAAGTATCTTGGCCATATTCTTACCAGTGTAGAACATCTTAACACATTGCTTTAAGCCTAGGACTCGATATCTTGCGCATAAAGTTTACAAGATTAAACATTTGTGGGTGGTCCAACGTCAACTAGATAGGTTTTCATAATACCATATTAGGAAATAGAGCTTAACTCACTTTCAAAAGCTAGCTTAAGAGAGGAGACTTTCCTAAGCCTTATAAGGAGTATCTTGACCATATTCTTTGTCAATTTGAAATATCTTAACAAGAATGTTGTCATTTTTTTTGTAGGATTATAGAACCACTCGCTTCAAGGTGTGCAAAATTCAGGTTCAAGCCATTATCGGAAGAAATCATGAGCAACAGGATATCTTACATTTGTAAAGAAGAAGGAATCTGTCTTGATCCTGAGGTGGGAATCGTAGTACTTGTACAATGTAGTTTATTCTTAATGGTTTCAATTTTTGTTGACATAATAATGGATTATTTTAAGTATCTTTGCTTCTATAGGCTCTTTCAACCCTTAGTTCTATTTCTCAAGGAGATCTTCGTCGGGCAATCACATACTTGCAGGTGAGAAACATGACCTGATTAGCATAGTATATTTTCAAACATGCAAGTCATACTACTTCTATTTTAACAATTTTACATGATGTTTATTTTTCTTGTATTTTTCATTGGCAATTTAACTGAACCTGTTTACTTTGAGTGAATTGTGGGTGTATAATGTGTGTTAACAGTGCTGCTATTTAGGGAACAAGTGGTATAAACAAAACTGTTAATTTCATTAATTTTCCTTAGAAAGGTCATTTTGTTGTTGCCTGTTGTTTAATTTGTAGGAATTCACACCTTCATCTTTTTGTTCTTATCTAGTCTAGCTCAATAATTAAAGTCAATGGATAGATGATGCAGTGGTGAGGCTACAAGCTCCTGGTTGAAGGGGAGAACCTCTACTGTAAATGGGAGTTGTTTGATTGGTCAAATGCATGCTTTCATCTTTTAATGCTGGCTTGATATTAAAATGAACAGAAAATTGATGCAGTAGAGAGTCCACAAACACGAGGCTGATAGGGGAGCCTCTACTTTAAATGGGAGATGTATTACACATAGGATTTTGTTGCCTTAAGAATTATGCTTCTGTTAAAACTTAGTAGAATATAGATTTGATATGGGTACTTATTTGCCACTTGTTCTATCCTTTAGAAAATACTTCTATACTTTGTTCCATGTAGATTTTGCTTTAATCTTTAATGCAAAATTAATTTATTAGCATAAAATGGGATTATCTTATGCACTATAGTTGGATACAAATATGCTATTACCAAGAGTTGTGAATTTATTTCTTAAATTAAGGCAATCTTTACTGAAAATAAAGAATTGTTTAGTATATCACATCTATGTATATAGTATTGATTATTTGAACTAACATAGTATTAACATTGCAGTCTGCTGCTCGCTTATTTGGATCTTCCATTTCTTCAGAGGATCTGATTTCTGTGTCAGGGGTAGGTTGTCGCTCTAATTTCTCGTGGCTAGTTCTGTTTTCTATTTTTTAAAAGAAAACAATATACATTTAAAATATTAAAGTTGTTTGTGAGCATTATTTTATGTGGTGTTTGCGTGTCTGATGATGTACATTGTTTTAAGGATTGACATAATTCTTGTCCCAAGTGTTTTTTCCTCTTGCTTTTTTAATCGTATGGATAAAAAGGTTTTTCCCTAATCAATAATGTTGTGCCTTGATATCTAAGTTCACAAATTTCCAGTCTATATGCCATTTTGTGAAACATAGGATGTCAACATTGCATATATTCCTTTAAGTGTCTTATTGAGGTCTTTTATTCATGCTGTGTGCCACTTTTTTGCAAGATTAACTAGGTTTCAATTTAATTGGTTGTGTTCAACATTTCTGGTAATTTTTGTGATAGAGGAATATTTCTTTTTCTCCCTTGCTGTTGTCCTGACTTCTAAAACCTCAATCTATCAGGTTGTTCCAGCAAAGGTTGTAGAGGCACTTCTTAAAGCTTGCAAAAGTGGTAATTTTGATTTAGCAAACAAGGAAGTTAACAATTTTATTGCGGAGGGATATCCAGCTTCTCAGATGCTTACACAGGTATTGGTTTTGCCAGTTTCATTGGGGATTTCTTGTCAATAACTGTGCTTACTCAGTCTTTTACTATGTAGCTGATTTGGGTTTTTCTTTTTTTCTCCTTTTCCAGTTATTTGAGGCCATTGTTGAAGAAAATGACATATCAGATGAACAGAAAGCAAGAATATCCAAGAAGCTTGGTGAAGCAGATAAGGTTACTATGATTCCTTAGGAATTAATATACACACTAACCCCCATCTCTTTTTCCTTTTGCCGTTCCTGGACATGATGTTATCACATTATTCTTTTTTTTAGTTGGTATTTCAAGAGCTTGATAAGTCTGCTTAAATGCATATTTTGGGTACAACTCTTACTTATTGCTGGTGGATTGCAGTGCCTAGTTGATGGTGCCGATGAATACTTGCAACTTCTTGATGTGGTCAGCAACACAATGCAAGCTTTTTGTAACATGCCGGAAGGATTTGCTTGCGATGGTTAAACGTTAGATAGTCAGCTTGTCAAATGGGGCAATTATTCTGCTGTAAAGAAAAGGGAACTGATATAATTTTGTATCACGAGATAAGATTTGGTACCCGTTGCTAACTTGCTTTATGTAAAATTGGATTTTGAAGAATTCATCCTTCATATTTGCACTCAAGTAAATGGTCTCGTAACGGCAAATATTAGACAGCAGCATAGGACATTTCTGAGTGCAAAATTAGCGCCGCTGCTGATAACGTGAATATGTAACGGAACAATTGTGCTGTTTTTGCAGTCATTTAAAGAAAGGACTTTTCTTTCAAGTCCTTTTTTTTTCAGTGTCGTTCCAGAACGAATTCATTGTAAATTACGAATTGAAGTTCAGCTTCAATTCATTTCGTTGGCGCCTTTTTTATTCAATGATTTTATCAGTATGGAACTTAGTATAAATAAAAAGAATATATATTTTCATCCTAATTCGTTAGATAATATTCAGATAATCGTTGGACTAGGGTTTGTGCAGAATTTTGTATTTCTACTAGTAGGAATTTGTTCATGCATAAAGCTTTAGTATTTGTTTCATTAAAATATAAACGTCATTAAACGCGAAACAATTTAACACTATTGTACATGAGCCTCAGGAATCTAATAAAAATGAAAGTCCGAACCATTCTGAACAATATAACATCATAATATTGTACCCTTTCCACTTTAACATACAGCCCCTACGCTGAACCCATTGCAAAAAACAGTCAATAATGAGGAACTAAGTAAATTTAACATATTCCCCACTGGCCACTTCTTGACCACAACAACAGCAATAACAGCCATTTTTTCAACTAGGTTTCCACCCAACAAAAAAAGAAGGAAAGACAACGAGTAGCTGACGACAAGCTTACATTGGCAAAAACTATATGAACCCCTGCTAAAGCCATAGCTGGTAAATGAAAGACATGAGATATTCATTCAAATAGGGTATAGTTGAAATTTTCCACATGACAAAATAGTCACAAGTTATCCCTTAAAGAACGTATTACCTAGCTTGAAATATTAAGGAGACAAACCAGTATACCACAGTCCCAAAGAGCACCTTTCATATCTTAAATTCACTTTCAGGAGTAACCCAATACCAAAGAAATTTGAATTCTTGCCTCCCTATGACGAAGTCAAGAATACTAAAGAAAGAACCTTTTAAGTATTAAAAACAGTCCAACTGGTTCATAATATGTTATTTGAAATAAAAACATTTCCAACATATGACATTTTAAATTCAATCTGAGTAGTTTCTTCCCTGCCTCTGCACATATCACAAGTAATATATACCCCAAGTAATTCGTGTTATCCAAAGGGTGCGGTTATCACTTATTTCGCATGAAACACGAAGGTGTTCCTTCCTGCCTCTGCCCATAATGAAGGGAAATCATGCATAAATATACCGGAGTTTCAAATTTTTGCCTCATTCCACCTTCAGGAGTCAAAGATCAGAAGGTGCAGCCATGGCCAACAAATATCAAACGTCAGGTAACCTGAACAAAGATCAGCATTATATGAATGATGATAACACGGAAATGAGTGCATAAAGCACAGTACATGCATGCACAATTTATAGAGCACACAACTTGAAATTCGAACCCATTCAAATCACGAGGGAAAACCTAGGAACAATACATGGCAGCACAGGGCGTGCGTACAACACTAAAAGTCCTAACAGTTGCTTGTATCGTCCCGCCTGCACAATACACACAGAAAAACCAATCAGAAACGGCATAGAAAAAAACATTAGGACTGTGGTATTATGGTTTGGAAAAAACAGCATAGAAAAACAGCCAATGTGAAGTGATAGTAATAATGGAACTTAAAACTAAACCAGACCATATGGGGCACTATAAAATGTTGATAACAACATATGGGAGAAAATTCAGGGAGGAACAACAGTGCAGCTTAAATCAATGCGGTATAATTGGCGAACATAAAATAATGTTAGGCACATTGGGGACACGAACCAAAGTGGAAGAATAATAAATTAACTGAAAAACAAAACAAAGAAACTTATGAAGCTGGGAGAAAAACAAAATGATGTTACGAAGCTACTAATTAATCCAACTGAACGGTCATAAACGAGGACTAATAAGCACGCTGAATATTATTATTGAAGCGGTAATTGCTGAAAATGATATTCTTTTACCACATGAAGAAAATGATTTATTAACTTTGGTCTTGCACGGCAGTGTTATTACGAGCCACTAAGCATCTTCTAGTAGACTAGACTGGTAGTACTCATAACTGTAATTGAGGTCATTGTTGGGCCTACCTAACCTTGTCTTACTCAACTGGTCTTAGAACTCCCTTTTCCCTTTCAAATACACCCAAAAACCAAAATGATTACACGTGCTCCAACTCGTCCATTTTAATTCAAATCCTGAGGAGAAATGTACCAAATAATAGAATTCTCAAAAGACGTTTCAATTTTAAATTTTGACGCCAAAAAGTCTTAAACACAAAGCTTAGTCACATGGCATGTACTTACTTTTTCTAATAGAGCTGCTCAAAACTGCAACAAAGTCACAGAGAGTGTGGGTCAAGCCCGTAGTCCCCACTAATCCATGCCTTTGATTTCGCCGGCACAGCACCTAATCACCGCTCATCAAATCACAGTATAAATACACCATTAGTTTTTAAAAGAGATATAGAAATTAGAATAATAATAAGCTGAAAAGAATGGGTTTAAGTGTAGAGATTGATGAAGGTGATTGTTGTAACTTTAAGAAGGAAGGAGCAGTTCCTTTCAAATGGGAGATCAAACCGGGAACTCCCATAGTTCAACAAAAGCATCACCACCGCCAGCACCAGAAACCGGAATCGCAGTTACTGAAGCTCAGGCCACCGCCACCTGCCGGTTCCTACCTGTTATCTCCGATGGAGCCTCGGACTCCGTCATTCCGCTCCACTCCGAGGGCCCGGTCGGAGCGGTGGCGGTTCGAGCGCCCACTTCTTGCCCGGGCCGAGAGCGTGTCGTCGGGTTGTTTCTTCTCGCCATTTCTCAGGCGATTACGGAGTAGGAAGAGGGTTACGAAGCGAGTGGTTGAAGAGGATTATACGCCGGAGTTAGAGACGCTTGGTCGGTGGTCCCTGTCGTCGAGGAAGTCGCTCTCGCCGTTTCGGGCCTCAACGACGTCGTCTTCTGTGGCCTCGTCGCCCCGACCCGTCGGTGATGCTGAATGGGCCGGGTTTGGGCTTTTCTGAAAAAGTAGTGCTTTACTTACTGGATCATTTTAAACTTTTTCCTTTTTGGGTTTGGCGCGTGTGCGGAAAAAGGTTACGAGGAGTTCTGTAGATATTAAATTATAAATAAATATCCGAAAGATCAGTACCGTTTTAGAAAAGAAAAATAAAGGGTCTTTTACCTTTCTTAATTCTTCATGATTAGGCCTCTCTTTGGGTCATATCTGCTGCCAGTTTTCTATAAATTTAGTATTATAATTATATAACTTATTAATGTTAATAGCTTTTTTAGAGATTAAATTTTATTAATTTAAGTTTCTATTAAATAAATTTAATTTATAAAATTTTATAAGATTTAAAATAATTAATTCTTGAATTAATTTTATTTAATATATACTACAATATATTTTTAAAAATATATCATCTATAAGTTTTCGTATATATGAATGTTAAAATTTGATAACTATTAAGATGATATCACACACATGTAATAATTAGTTGTTAACTTCTTTACTAATGGTTAAAATACCTTATACAAATAAGGTTTAATTATGCTTATTTAAATATGTTTTTGTGCATTTAGTTTCGTCTAGGTGTGATTTTTCTAGCTGATTAAATAGTTCTATTTTTAAAATTATATAAATTTAGTTTCTCTGTTATTTTATCCTACTTAAAAATTTTAAATTGTTGTTTTTATTTAAATATTTAAAATTTTGAAAAAAAATTGAAGATTTTTTTTTAAATGTAAGCTTAAGATTTGAAGGAAACTTATTTTGAACTTTTTAATATTTTACTTAAAATTTGATATTCAGGTTGATATGTTTTGATGAAAAAAGTTTAAAATAATTTAATTGATTTAATTTATTAAGTTTTTAATAAAAATAAAAATAAAAATTAGTATTTTTAAATAGAAAAAATATAATTTTAAAAATATAGAAACTTAATAAGTCAAAAAAGTTAAAGAAACTAAACTTACACAGGGCAAACTAAAAAGAAGTTAATTAATTAGTGTTAAAAAGAAATTAATTAAAAGTACAATTAATTCCTTTTTTGTTTTTTTTTAACTTTCATACTTCAATATATTTACGGCAGTCCATCTTAATCCTTTGGGGGAATTTAGTTTGTAGATTTTGGTCTCTCTGAAGCTAAATATTTACACTGCATCTTGTCCACATTATATTTGAAAGAACGTATTTTGTGAATAAATAATTAAATTATGTGATTTATCACTGGATCATAATTAAGTAGTAAGTACCGTTAAGTTAAATCTAAAACTAATAAATGATCAAGATATTTAAACGCATAATAATATTAATTAGTTATATTAAGTTGGCTCATATATTTCTTTCTTTTTTGTAACATAGGCCTTTAATTTAAAAGTATAACTAGTTACAGGCCAGTAATAATTAAAGAATAAATTTACTACCAAATGATTAAATAATATAGATTTAATTACTTCCATACATACATACACACACATATATATATATTATTAATAGTTTAAAAAAGTTAAAATCTCTTATTAACATAATTTAAAATAAATATTACAAAAACATAATAAATAAGGAAATAATATAATAAAAACCTAAAATAATAGTAATGCTATTGTCACAGTCAAAGATAAGAACTATGATAACACTTTAATATCTTATATTTTACATTATTATTTTATAATTATTTTTTTATTTTTGTTTTCAACCAATATAATTTATTTACTATATTTTTAGCATGTAATTATTTTTATTATAATAATGATATAATGTTTGAAGCATTAAAATTTTTTAGACTTAATTTACTAAATAAAAAATATTATTTAATAACTAAATTAATAAAATTTAATATATGTAAAATTAATTAAAAATAAAGCTTATTAAACTTATTTCACTCAATAATTCTTTCTAAATAAAATATTTACACTGCAATCTTGTTCATATTTCCTTTGAAAGAACTTATTGTAAACAAACAAGAAATTGTGTGTGTGATAGTCACTTAATTCATTGCAGAAATTTCTAATGACCCCTTTGAAAATTAAGTTTTGATTTATTTATTTAGTGGGATTTCATTATTTGTTCATACACTAAAACACTTTAGACACAAGATAATTGAATATTAGACTTTATTTATTTAGGAGTTAGTTTTTGGAGAAAGAAAGGAGGAAAAAGAATTTTTTTTAATAATTATCTTTATTTAAAAAAGTTTAAATTAAAAAAATTAAACTTTCTAAAACACTCCTAACTACATTTTTATTTTTTATTTTTCAATTTAAATTTTTTTCATTAACCCTCTTTTCTCTCTTTTCTTTTCTCCTCTCCTCTCTTAGGCTTCAAAATATCTTCTTCTTTCTGACCGGAAACAACAAAATCTTAGAAAATAAATAAATTTAATGTTAATTAAAATAAGAAATAAAAGAAATATAAATTGGAAATATACAAATATAATTGTATTAAACATTTGAATAAATTTATAATCCCAAACCTAATTTGGCAACTAGAAAATCAAGTAAGGACTTGGATCAAATCCGTTCATGAAAGTTCAACTGTGGGAAAAACAGAGCAATTAACGGGAATTGATGATCACACAACAATTATTCATGATATATTCATCACTAAAAAGCGACACTGTTTTCATTGGTTTCTGATTTTCATGCATCATTATCAGTAATTTTACACCCAATTCAAGAAGATATGGTAACAAAATAAGTTGCACCATTACAGCAAATGACATGCAGAGAAGAATAAGTAATGGTTACTTATAGAAGCTACCACTATAACAAATGGTTGAGCTAGCGTCAGTTTATCGAACACTATCTTCTCGGTTGCTTAATATATATAGGGGTGTGATTTACCAAAAATTAAATATGGTGTCTGGATCACTAATTCTTATGATAACTGAATGAACAAAAATATGATTGCAAAAACTGTTTAAGATGACGACTATTAAATGAACATATTCTCACTTCGCTGGAAAATGTCAACTCGCAAGAAAAACTATAATATTCACCATAGCTCTCTAAGCTAGTTTTAAATTTGTAATAAATCATAGACACCATCATCAGTAGCTTCAGAGTTGGATTAGCACTAACTACTAAGAGAGCATACTTAAATAAGCTTGACCGTGCTGATAAGATCCTGCTACTTGGCGATCTAGTGACTCAAGAAAGACAAGTACTTCTCAAATAAGGGACATTTATATTTTCATACATATCGTGATGACTCAAGAAAGACAAGTACTTTTCATTCCAAGGACATTTTATTTTCATATATGATAGTTTGATGACAACAGACTAAAGGAATAGTAAATGTTTATTACCTACGTACCCATGTTTGACTACAATTGATATTAAAAAATAATAATACATCAGTACTAGTAGAATGATGGTACATTGAATGCTCTTCTGTTTTTAACAACCAAGAAGATTATTACATACACAAGGGTAGGCCTTTGATTGCTACAAATTCAAGAAAAACTTGATTATTTCCGGTGAATTTAAATTTATAGAAAAATTTGTAAAACAATGGTAAAAATGATTTTAAAAAGTTATGTTGAAGATTTTTTTAATGATAATTTGTATATAATTTTGCAGAAAATTAATAAATTTTTAGTAGTTTGTGTTTTCTATAATGGATAACATTTTTAATGAATGGGTAAGCGGTAGGACAATGACTGTTTCCTTATCCAATGATCTGTTTAGTAACAAGTCAACCTTGCAGGATCAATATTCTAAATCATTACCAGAGTTGACAGTAGCTGAAGTACAATCCAACACACTTCAAAAGCTAGAACGTTTCTATTTTCTATGTACGCTGGCTACAAAGCAAAACATTAGCCACTGTTTATGACTCCAGCAGAAGATAGAAGAAGTCCATCTCTCATTGCTTTGAGGAAGAGCCACGTCATAACTTAATTTTCGGATTATTTTCCCAGATATTCAAAATGAAAATTGTAATGAAGCATGGTTTTTATTATTATCTTTTAAATCTGAATGAATCATGCTGTCTTGCATGTAACATGTTATCGTTGCACACTAGAGAACTAGAAAATATCAAACATATGACCCTAATATTTCAAACCGTGTCCCTGAAAAATGCTTAAAGGCAGCATTTGGTTACTGTCACTAAACACTAAAAATAGAAATACTAGTGTTTCTTTTTTTAAGAAATACATTGGTGTCTTTTAAATTTGTATCTCCTGTCTCCTGAGTCCTTTGTATTTTTGTTTTTTTAACAAGACACTAGCTAAACATGATACGCACCTCCATATCTCTATCTAAGTGTCTCTATCTCGCAACCAAACACTACCCAAAAGTATGCCACGTCTTGCAAGTTGCACCTTATGAACAAGCTAATAAACATGCATTTGTGCAGGCCACTTTATTATAAATTTATTATATTTAAAATCAGCAATAAATTTAATGCCAAAGCCTTAGTCTTATTCAACGTAGCTAATTGCTTTTATTCAATTTATGTTGTCATTGATTGCTTTCATACTTATATATGCTAATCAATTTATCGTTTCCGTACAAATGGGTAAATTTTGATAAACAAACTGATGGAACTCCAACGTCACGTTAATGAATCGAATAATAAATTTTATAAAATCGACAATATAATGGGGTATGGTATCTCTCAGAATCTACTCATGATTTAATTTGTTTCGTTGATAAAAATAACTTTTAAACAAACTTATGATAGATAGCTTCCAAAATATAGAATTATTGTTCCATGTAACGTGTTGAGATTGTATATAACTCTGCTATTAACAATTTGATATACAAATCATGAATCGTACATTGGAGTTCATTAATTACTAATTAAAAAGAGATAATTTTTTTCATAAATTAATAAACAAAATTTCCAAATTCTGTGGAACTAAATGACTTGCTTATTTCTATTTCATACATTGACCAGATGAACTATCTATACTCATGACCACTAATTTGTCTTGCTGTCCAATTTTCATTTTCTATTTATCTTTCGTAAGCAAAAACTTTCGTCGGAGTATAAATATTATATATGGGAAGTACTAGCTGTTTAAATTATGTGTCAATACATTATTGAATAATAGTACGTATAATTTTTTTAATAATTATATTGCTTCATATTTAAATTCTTTTATGCGTTGAAAACATCTACATATTATTGTAACTTAGAACCTACTTTCTCTTAAGTGAAATTATAAAATTAAGAGTTTTCATTTTGACATATTGTACGTATAAATTATTTTACATTATCATTTAAACTTATATTGGCTATCTTATTCAATAAATGTTTACTATGATTAACAACTCTGAGATATTAAATTCATTTAATAATACAACAGTACACTATTTAAGGCGTAAAATTGTTTTATAAACACTAAGATTTATCAAATATTAAATTCCAAATTAATTACATGAAAAACCTAATGCTCGAATAACTACAAAACCATATAGACAAGTTTGCGATGGCTTTCGTAAGGCTCTTCCCCACAAAATAAAGTATGATGCAAGAGAGAAAAGTGGCATGCAACACGACTGCAAATATTCATATACAGTGTATATTACCTAGTCAAAGAAAAATGATCGTTTTAGTTAATACACGGTGTTATTTATTCCATTAATCAATCTTTTGGAAGTGTGTGTTCTTTCAAATTTTGGTATTTGTTTTGGAGGAGTGCTTAACAACATGTTATTTGATAAATATTTTTAATTATTAATTAAAGTTTATTAAATATGAATGTAAATTATTAATTAAAAGTAATAAAGTATGTTATCAACATTTTTCTTTGTTTTAATAAAAAATATTGTATTTATTAAATTTTGAACTTTGCATTAGGAAAATTGGCTCATATAAAGATTAATTTGTGATAACACAATCTGGGTAGATATGTAAATGTACGGTTAGAGTAAATAAATATAGAATTAATTCACAATACGGTTCTCAACTTCATCGATAGTATATGATTCTGAAAATTTTACTTTAGACAAAAGTGTCACGAATTAGAGTCATTCGCAGTTAAAAATATAATAGTAAATGATCCTACCCTCAAATAATTTTTATGTAGTGATTTAAAGTACATATATATAATTATTTGAATGATTAAAGGAAGAACCGTACGGCTTGCGGTTTTGTTTAAAATGGATATATTTATACATTTTTTCTTATTATATCTAATAGATATATAAATTAGTTCTCTTATCAATTTTACATTTTGGAGGAATGCTTTTAGGATATATCTATTACCATATTTATATGTATATTATCATTCATTTTTAAAAGTTATTTTTGTATGAAAATATTCTTTTTCTTATAACTTATTAATAATAAAAATATTTTACATATTTTTTAAAATTAAAGTAACAATAGACATATGCATATGACAATAAATACTCTCATAATTTTTAATATAATATTGATGCTTTTTTCGTATGTTATAAGTGCCAAGGAATATGAAATGTAACATAAGAGACCTTTATTATAATGTTATAGGAAATTGAATTATAGAGTACTTTTTTTTTAAAGAGAATTTTACTTACTGATGATCACATTTGATTTGAGGATTAGTCTCAATTATGTATAAGCAGCCATTTATTTATTTAAAGAAAAAATTTGGGACTTCGTTGACAAGCAGCCATATATATATATATATATATATATATATATATATATATATATATATATATGTTAAATCTTCACCTAACATCAAATAATTAAGAAAATTAGTTTTTGATAACATGATTTAACACAATTCCTTAGAAATTATACTTTTTTCACTTCCAATGAATGCCTGTAGGAGTGATGGTAAAAGGTAAAGAGAGATTAAAAAGTTTTAAATAATTAATAAATGAGGTGAAAAAAATATAAAAAGTTTTTTTTTTGCAGGCCTAATTAAATTAAACTACAAAATTTACGTTGCCTATTTCATGCAAATGGAGAGTAATAATAATTTGATATAGATATATTAGTCAGATATTACATTCATAATATTTTTATATATGTTTCTTTTAAATAAGGGAGAAATTAAAAACATGAGAAAGAAATATATAATAAAATAAGTGAGATACTCTAGAAGTTTTGATATAATTTTATTAAATAAATATAATAACTCAATCCTATAATAGAACATTCACACACTGACACACAGATCTATATAAACATTCTTAACTGACATGATTCATGCTAAATTTGTTTGGACAGCGACTGATTTGATTAAATTATCATCAATTAAGTTATATCTGTGTTCTATACTTGGAATTTTCCATTGTTCCAATGTTGATGCAACTCGTTGTGATTGGATGAGGATAAAAATGAGGGAGCAAGTACTACCTAATCCATTGATAAGCTACATAGCATTGGAATAAAAATATTATAGGAACATAACTGAGAAATGAAGAAAAAATAAAAATATTATTATTATTATTATTATTATTACTACTACTACTATTATTATTATCATTATGAGATTCTTATAGTATTGTAGTAATATTTTTAAATAAAAATATATAAATAACTCAGATTTAGTAAAGAAAAAAGATTCAAAATATAAGTAGTTAAAATTTAAAATGAAAATCATGTAAAAAATATTTAATGAAAAATATTATAATAAACAGAACGTTTTAAAAATAATTGAAGTTGAGAAACATTAACCTATTATATTTATTAGTGAATATATTTATTATATGTATAATTTAATATTATGATAAATTAATTTTTTTATTTTTATATAAAAATAGATATAATAATTCATCATGGAGTGATAATGTAAAAAAGTTATAATGTTAATGCATTATAGTAAAATTTATATAAGAAAAGGTAGTATTAAATAATTGTGAACTCACATGTGAATAAAAGGAAAAGATTATTATATAAATATCACATTAACGTAAGCATAAAATATTTAAAATGACAAAGTATTTGATATTTTTAGATTGAAGAAAAAACTATTGACGATATGTTTTGTCGAATTATAAGTTAAGTAGACATAAAAAAAAAATCAGTAGAATAATTACAACTATTAACGATTTTGTAAACATGGCAGAATGAGCCGTACATCTTCCAAACAATTTTCAGCATTTCCTTCCTTAAACAATATAAAGGAATATATATATAATTGTTAGAGTAAACAAAGAACTAAGGTAAAGATTAAATTCATGGCAAGTGTTAACACCAACATGTGGTGTGGTTACGGTGAAGAAAGCGACATGCAGCTGAGGAAAAGGCATGAAAATGGAACTCTAAGATGTCTGAACGCCAAACAAGGGATAGTCATTTGGTCATCACTCTTTCGCTATAAATAAATACTCTGATATGCATACTTTTTATTCAATCATTCTTTCGTAGCATTTCATTGACACAGACAACAGTGATTGATGGCAAACTTAATGCAACAGCAACATCCAACAAGGCTTGGAGGGAGCAATCGCATAGTTGCTGTTGAAGTCACTTCTGGCAACCTTCCAAATCCTACACCAGAGGCCTCCACAGATCATGAGGTCCCTCTCTTTCTTTCTTGCTTCCTGTGTCTGTTTTTTATAAGCTATTTTTTGAACACTCTTAAATAGCTTCATCTTTAATTTAACATTGATGCATCAATGAGACAGAAACCTGGGTGGAGAAAGTTCCTGTCCTATGTTGGTCCAGGATTCCTTGTTTCCTTGGCTTACCTTGATCCTGGGAACAGTAAGTCTCTTGCTGTGTATATGCATATACAGCTATGTGTGTGATTTTGTGTGTGCTTATTGGCCTTTTGTCACTGTGCAGTGGAAACTGATCTGCAAGCAGGAGCTAACCACAGATATGAGGTATAACATTTAAGTTTTTGTTATTTTGTAAGAAACAGATACTTATTGGATTTTCTGTAAGCTAAGATATAATATCTAAAATTGAAATGAATGATGGTATTCAGCTGCTGTGGGTAATTCTCATTGGATTGGTGTTTGCGCTTATAATTCAGTCGTTGGCTGCAAATCTCGGCGTAACCACGGGTTAGATCCAATGCTTATTTCCTTCTTCTGTGAACTTAAATTTAATTATCTTCTTATTTTACTTGATTAAGATTTATGTCTTTCACCTCTTATATTAAATAACTTCTTTCACCACATATGCCTCACTCACTCACATATTCATATATGTATACACACCAACCCTTCTTCCTGTCTAATGAAGTTGGAAAAATAAAGTTTCACAGAAGAAAACGCGATTCACTACCCTTTGAAATAAAAAATATTTTTTTTTATAATGTTATTTAATTTTTCCTTTTTCTTTCTATCTAATTAACATCTCAAAATTAGGTGTCAGCATATTTCTTATAAAAAAATGTGATCCACCGTAGACATAAGAAGAGAAGAGAGGGAATTAAAAGAATGAGATAAAATTATTAAATTTATCAAAATACTATCAAAATGATTATAATCAAAATTATTTTGATAAAATGCATTTTCTCTCTAATAAAATATTATTGTGATTTGAATTTTGCAGGGAAACACCTTTCAGAAATATGTAAAGTGGAGTACCCATTATTTGTGAAGTACTGCTTATGGTTATTAGCAGAGCTTGCTGTCATAGCTGCAGATATACCTGAAGGTTTTGATTTGTTTTTCTACTTTCTTTTCACCTTTTTTTTCCTCCTTTCAATTAAAATCATATAAATAAATATTAAGTCAAGAAGAAGTTTGTGTGAAGTTTTAATTTTGTTTTTAGAAAATATTTACTTTTTTAAAAAAGAAAAAAATTGTTATAAAGTTGACAATATATATAGACACAAATACAAGTTGAACTACTATACATTTTTATACTCATTAATTTTTATCTAAAATTTGATTGTTGTAGTGATTGGCACAGCATTTGCGTTGAACATACTCTTCCACATTCCAGTATGGGCAGGAGTTCTGGTGACTGGGTGCAGCACCCTCTTATTTTTGGGTCTGCAAAGATTTGGGGTAATTTAGCTTTTTGTAATAATTAAAAAATATGAACATATGATATATATCATTTAAGATATACAATTTCCTAATAATATTTAATTTAAGATTTTGGTTGTTTATCAATTGAAAACAGATAAGAATCAACAAAGAGAATTTAAATTTGTCTTATTCTCAAATATGTGGCTTTCACTCCAACTTTTTCTATTTTTATGGAACTGCTACTTTTATTTTCATCCAGTTTATCACGGCCTCCTACTATTATATTTAAATATTTATGAGTTAATATAATAATATGCCTTCTCTATTAAAAATAGAATATTGTCTTTTATAGTTCCTACCATTTGTGTAATTTTGAAGAATAAAAAGAAAAAATAGATTTCATAATTTAAAAAAAAAATTAAGTATGGTTTAAAAAAATAACAAATCGTTTATTTTAAAGTTGAGCAGAATTACTTTTAATAATATTGATTTGAATCACTGAATATAACTAATATTATGTTTCAAATTTAACTCTAACTTTCATATTAAAAACAGTAGTTTTAAAATTAGACTGACCATTAAATCAGTGAAAGAATTAGTATATAGTATATTGATTCAATAGTTTTAAAAATACCTTAGAATAAACATTTTTTAATAAAATAAAAAACAATATTTTATTATAAAATAATCTATTTAAACCAATTTTTTATCCTAAATCTTATGTAATTTTGATCGATTTTGTCTGCTTTAACTATTTTTCATTTTACTGATTTTTTGAACCGAACGAACAAGTTAATTAACTAATTTCTCTCATCTAATTTGGATTGAATAACTATGATTAAAACATGTCACTGTTGGAGAAATTGATTATATAAATTAACCTGGTATATATATTTTCAACTACAACTAGTTGAACTCTAAATGTCACAAATTGGCTTAAAATTGTTTCTCTTAGGCATTGATAAGAACTTATTTGGGTGTTTGGACAGGTAAGGAAGTTAGAACTGCTGATATCGATTTTAGTTTTTATAATGGCCGGATGTTTCTTTGGGGAAATGAGTTACGTAAAGCCTCCTGCTTCTGATGTATTGAAAGGGATGTTTGTCCCAAAACTCAGCGGTCAAGGAGCCACAGGCGACGCCATTGCCCTTTTGGGTGCTCTTGTCATGCCGTACGTAAAAAATAATTTTAATTTCTGTATTTAATTTTATGTACTAATGTATCATTCAAAATAAATATTGTTAAGTTTGCATAATTATCTCTTTGAATATTCATTACCTGAAATTTTGCTTTTGACAAAATGCAGTCACAATCTTTTCCTCCACTCTGCGTTGGTGCTCTCCAGAAAAGTACCCAGTTCCGTGCGTGGAATCAATGTAAGACACTTGAGAAAAAAAAACTATCATGAGTGAAAAACTTTTAATTTGGAAAAAACAAAACAGTTCAAATGCACATCTAATTTAGCTTTGCTAGTATACTATGCATAAACTCACACGTGTTTGCTTTATTACGCAGGATGCATGTAGATATTTTCTCATAGAAAGTGGGTTCGCCCTATTTGTGGCATTTCTGATCAATATTGCAATGGTTTCTGTGTCTGGCAGTGTTTGCTCTGTCAGCAACCTTTCTGCAGAAAACGTTGATCACTGCAGTGATCTTACCCTTAACTCTGCTTCCTTTCTTCTCAAGGTTCGTAATTTGATTGCCCTAGTCAAGTTATAATATTAAGTTTAAGGATGAGAAAGCCCTAGACTCTTGCTTTTGATATTCTACTGTAAAATTAAATGCCTAATTTTCAGCGCCAAGTTATCTCATAGGATGTTCATTGCTTGTAGAATGTGTTAGGAAAATCAAGCTCAACCATTTATGCCATTGCATTGCTAGCCTCAGGACAAAGTTCAGCTATAACTGGAACCTATGCAGGGCAATACATCATGCAGGTCATCTAGGAATATCATTTAAAACACTTTCATTTCAATTTTTTTTAATAACACACACGTTTTGATGAAGGATTTACTGAATAGGGATTGTTGTATATTGGTGCTATTAGGGTTTTTTGGACTTAAAGATGAAAAGATGGATTAGAAACTTTATGACAAGAAGCATTGCCATAACACCTAGTCTTATTGTAGCCATCATTGGTGGTCCTACTGGAGCTGGTCGGCTAATCATTATCGCATCGGTTTGTATATTCAATTCATTCTTTCTTTGTTTAACATGTGTGTGTGTATATATATATATATATATATATATATGCATTAAACTATTCACGCACACTAACTGACTGAAATTATTTTGCAGATGATACTTTCTTTTGAGCTTCCATTCGCTTTAATACCACTCCTGAAGTTCAGCAGCAGTAGTACTAAGATGGGACCTCACAAGAATTCTATGATTGTGAGTTGTTTTCTATCTTGTTTATGTATGTATGCTAATTTAAGTTGGATTACAAGAATGAGAGAATTTTATCCCATTTGATGGTTACTGGCCATTAACCCAGAATAAGGTTAGAGATAAAGACATTCTTAATTAAAAATTAGAGAAAGAATATGACACAATTTTCTTGCAGATCATTGTCATCTCATGGTTACTAGGCTTTGGAATCATCGGTATCAATATATACTACCTCAGCACATCCTTTGTGGGTTGGCTAATTCATAGCAGTCTACCAAAGGTGGCAAATGTGTTCATTGGAATCATAGTGTTTCCACTAATGGCACTTTATGTTGTTGCAGTAATCTACTTAACTTTCAGAAAAGACACTGTAAAGACATTTATAGAGACAAAGAATGAACCAGCAATGCAAACCCACATGGAAAAGGGATTTATGAATAATGGTCAGTTAGAGTTGAGTCATGTTCCTTATAGAGAAGACTTAGCTGATATCCCATTACCAGAATAGGAGACCAATCTATAAATTGAATGCATCACAACGAGAAGGAATTTTGTCCATAAGTATGAAAAGTCACGTTGCTTTCAAGTTATTCTAAAGAGTAACGAGACGGTTGGTTCTCATAAATAATTGATTGGAAGTGATTGTGATGTTAGGACCTTCAGAATCCTCTTCTTTTGTCACATATGTTCCTGTTGTGCGTTATACTGTACTAATGTATGTTTTATAGTTTTTATAATATTGCCTCAAGTTTACACGAAAACCAGTTCATTGTAACCCACACAGTCAACTGGCCTTGAAATTTTTTGAATAAGAAAACCCATGAGTAAGTAGCTCTGTCCTTTTCTCCATTCAGGGGGAAGGCATAACTGAAGGTGAGACCTTACAGCTTGTACTGTTGTATTGCAACCATTTTCTCTTAAGAAAGTGAATTGTGTTCTCTTGTGTTTTTCTACCCTACCTCTGGCTCTACATGTTTTTAGGCAAATTTTGACTCATCATAAAGTTTACATCATGTGTCCATGAGACAAAATCCACCAAGATATAATCAGATTGAGTAACATGGACTAGATTGTACAACAGCACAGGCATTAGAGACACACGTCACCATGGCCTGGTAATCTAACTAAAAAGATTTATGAAGACAACAATTTTTCATGGTATATTAAGTCCACACAAACGAAAATAGAACTGTAGAACATCAAAAGCTACTTGTTTCCTTAATCCAACTTCAGCTTTAATTGCAACCAATACAGGCTCCATAATAACTTACACGCCACAATAAGCTAATTTCCTCTTCATTTCCTGAAATCAATGACCATATAAGATTGCACCATTGAAGTCCCAAAACTTATGCTTACTTCCCTAATTAGTCTCAACTAGTTATTCCCTGATACAGATCTTAACAGCGGACGAATGGTTGTGGGCTAAGCATTACTAGGGACATTAAACGTGGCATTTAAAGAGGTTGATTGTGATTGTTGCATCGTAGATGGGGCAATCTTTGCCCCAACCTAAACATGGTTTAGAAAAGATACGACCTAGGCATGGGGTATGAAAAATTTTAAAAGTTACAAGACTCAATATGATTAAAACATTAGAGTAACATAAATTAATATTAAAAAAACAATCTTAAATCAAAATAAAAAATTAACTAGTACGGTTTTATAATAAAATAATTTATTAATGAAAAAATACCACCTATTATGTAACATCTAACTTAATTATGTTTTTTAATTTTTTAAATTTTTTGTGAAATAAAAATAATTAAAAGTAATAACACAATGTTAAGAATGCAAATTCGAAAGTCTCCATTTCAAAAGGAGTTTTAAAATCACTGTAAATGAATGTGATTCTTAAGAGTATAAATAATATCAAATTTTAAAAATAAAATGTGAACTTCTCTCACAATTTTTCTATATTTTTTTCATTTGAGTCTCAGTAATTTAGTTTTTTTGTAATAATTAAAAAATATAAATATATGATATATATCATTTTAGATATTACAATCTCCTTTATTATTTAATCTCCATTCATTTTTTTCATTGTTTGTCAATTGGAAGCAGTTAACGATTATGCTTCTAATTAACGATTAGCAAAAGAGAATTTGAATTTGTCTCAAATTTATCTGTAGTTTTGAAGAATGAGAAGGAAAAAAAAAAGATTTCATAATTTAATAAAAATTAAGTATAAGTTTTAAAAATTAGTAAATATTTATATTAAAGTTTAGTATAATTAATTTTAATAATATTAATTTGAATCACTGAACATAATTAGTAGTATGTTTCAAAATTAACTTCAGCTATAAATTTTACATTAAAAACAATAGTTTTATAACTAGACTGACCATTGAATTAGTGAAACATTAATTTATAGTATATTCATTCAATAGTACTTAAACCAAAGAAAAAAAAAACAACAAAATATGTTTTTTAATATTATGTAATATATTAAGTAATAAACCTTATATTAAATTATAAAAATTTAAGTTAACTGAAGTTTTAAATTAACATAAAATGAATATATTGCATATCTTATAAGCTAAAAGAATTATAATAAATAGTTAATGATAATAATGTGTATGTAAAACCTTTTCCGAGCCGGTCGTCGCTCTCTTCAACGTAAGTACATCACGTATTGCACTCAAACTTTTGAAAAAGACTATTTTAAAAAAACCAGAATGGTCGACCCTCCGTGTTAATTTTGATTTAATGTCTGTATTATAAAAGCAGCCCAACACAAATGAAACTAATAGCAAGGATGAATGGCCACCTTAAAGCCCAATATGTGTTGCATACCTCAGGGTCTTCTTATTTGATGAATTTTTTATATATTTCCTTTCTTATTTTTGTACAGCTCATGTCTTCTAGAAAGAATTGGTTATGCTGAGTCATTACGTTATTTCTGTCATATATTTTTAGAGCTTGTTATAGGATAGCAATATTCACCTTTCTGTTAGAATTTTTGTAGATTTCTTAAGATTTGCTGAGCTGTAAAATAGTGCTAGCCTTTTATATATACACACATTGTACAATGCAAAAATAGTGAATGCAAAACATCTATCAATACTCTCAATTTATACTGTTATTACAAGTTCTTTTATGGTATCAGAGCTCCATCAGAGCTTTGCTGCTACCCACAAATGCCGAAACATACCTCTCCTTCTTCAACCCATAATCCTCCATCAACACCACGTCTTCACAAACCACCCCTGTCAATGATAGTGCATCTTTTCAAGATCCAGCACTAAACCCGTCTAATTCATTCTACATACACCCAAGCGAGAGTCCTTCCACTGTGATTGTCAGTCCCGTGCTCATCGGAAGTAATTATCACTCATGGTCTCGTTCCTTCAAAATGGCCCTTGTCTCTAAAAACAAAATGGATTTCTTAGATGGCTCCATTGTTGTCCCTGCCACTACAGATCCCCTATATTCAGCTTGGGAGAGCTGCAACACATTGATCATGTCTTGGATTCTTAATTCTGTCTCTCAGTCCATAGCTCAGAGTGTGATTTACCTTGATCATGCCTCTGAGATATGGAAAGATTTGAGGAAGCGTTTCTCCCAAAGTGATTTACTCCGCATTGCTGAACTCTAGGAGGAAGTTTATGCTTTAAAACAAAGGGCATCAATCTGTCACTGATTATTTCACTAGCCTGAAATCCTTATGGGAAGAGCTTGATAATTATCGACCCTTCATTCCATGTAATTGCCCAGTCAAAACCTACCATCATCAAGACTTTATCATTTATTTTTTGAAAGGGCTTGATGAGCGTTTCTCTGTTGCTCGTTCCCAAATTCTTCTCATGGACCCATTGCCCTCAATTAATCGAATTTTCTCTATGGTTATCCAGCACGAACGTCAAATCCTCAACCCTGTAAGCATCCTTGCTGACCACCAGGTTCTCTTCAACTCCACTGAAAACCGTCGCCTATTAGCTAGCCGAGGGTCAGCCAATGGAGGACGCGGAACATCGCAGAAGATATGCACCTATTGTGGACGAAGTAGCCACACAATTGAAATTTGTTACGCTAAGCATGGTTATCCACCAGGCCACCCTCGTTACCCAGGGCGTCCCCGCTTCCATGATCGTAGCTCTGGTAGTGCTGCCATCAATAACGCTGTGTCTGATGCAAGACAATCTTCTGCAGAAGGAGTTCTTAAGGATGATTCAGAACGGGCCGGGTTTCATCTCTCCCCAGACCAATATCAAAGTCTATTGGCTCTCCTCCAACCAATTACGGGTTTAGGCCCAATCTTGCCAATGTCACTCAAGCTATTGAGCCATATAACACCATTTCTGGTGACCCAATGTCAGGTAACCATTTTCCTTTCTACTTGACCCAAAGTAAGCATGCGTCTTTATCCCAACAGAATCACCACACAGCACACACAACGTCTTCCATTCCACGCAATAGCTCTTGGATATTAGATTCTGGGGCAACTGATCATATCACTTCATCTTTTAATCAATTTGAAAATTATTCTCAAATTAATCCGATCATTATTAAACTTCCAAATGGGTCATCAGTCATGTCTAAATTTTCAGGTACAATTAGACTTTCTTCTTCTCTCACTCTTTACAATGTTCTTGATGTTCCTAATTTCAATTTTAATTTAATTTCCATTTCCAAATTAATTTCTACTCTTTCTTGTAAACTAATCTTTTATGATAATCTCTGTGAAATTCAGGATCTGAGCTCATTGAAGATGATTGGTTTGGCTAAATTAGAAGAGAGTCTTTACAATTTAGTGATTGGCAAAAATGAGTGTTGTTCACTTCCTCCAAATTCTCTTGTTAATTCCTTTATAGCCACCCCTGTCACCATGACCAATATTTGGCATTTCCGTTTAGGACATTTGTTTGGAAAACGTTTGAATATATTAAATCAAGATTTCCCTTTCATCTCTAAACACACCATGGAAACGTGTGATGTTTGCCATTTGGCCAAACAAAAGAAATTATCTTATTCTATAAGTATGAGCAAAGCATCCAAAATTTTTGAGTTACTACATTTGGACATTTGGAGTCCCTTTTCAAAAATTTCTATACATGGTCATAAATATTTTTTAACTATTCTTGATGACTATAGTCGTTACACTTGGGTTATATTACTAAAAACCAAAGTTGAAGTCCAAAATAGTGTTCAAAATTTTGTCAATCTTGCTGAAAACCAATTTGATACAAGAGTTAAAATCATTCGATCTGATAATGGTCCTGAATTTTTTATGACAAATTTTTATAGATCTAAAAGAATTTTACATCAACGAAGTTGCGTGGAAACATCCCAACAAAATGGGAGAGTAGAAAGAAAGCATCAACACATATTAAACGTAGCTAGAGTTTTAATGTTTCAATCTAATATTCCAAGTAATTTTTGGTCTTATGCCATAAGTCATGCTGTTTATTTAATAAATAGAGTTCTATCTCTTATTATAAATAATAAATCTCCTTTTCAACTTTTGTTTAACAAACCACCAAATTTTGCAATACTCAAGGTTTTTGGATGTTTATGTTATGCATCATCTTCCATTACTCATAGAAATAAGTTTGATCCACGCTCACGACGTGGTGTGTTTTTGGGTTTCCAAACTGGGGTAAAAGGAACTATAATATTGGATCTTAATAACAGAAATTTTTACATCTAGAAATGTCCTATTTGATGAAATGCAATTTCCCTTTCATAAACAAAAGCAGCCCATTACTTCTCCCTTTTCTTGGCCTATTGGACCGCCAACACATCTTCAGCCCATTTCTCATGAGTCAACCAATGACCTTGGCCAGCAGGATACATTGCCCACCCCAAACTCCTCAGCCCAACCATTTAGCCCATCTATACACCCTCCCTGTGCTACTCCACCGACGTTATCACCTCACTCTACCCCTACTCTCAAATCCCTAACTGTACCCCATTCACCCAAACCTTGTCGCTCAACCCGTGTTTCTCATCCTCCACCCAAACTTGCTGATTATTATTGTAACACCTCTTCTAATTTGTCATCACCATCATCGTCGACATGCTCATATCCAATTTCTACATTTGTTGATTTTTCACGCTTGTCACCTTCTCATCATCGTTTCATCTTGTCTCTCTCCACTGAGTCTGAACCATGTGGGTACGAGGAGGCCAACACCATTCCTTACTGGCAACAAGCTATGAAGGCTGAAGTAGAGGCTCTGGAACTAAATCAAACTTGGGCTATCATTGATATTCCTCAACACATAAAACCCATTGGATGTAAATGGGTTTATAAGATCAAGAGATTTCCTGATGGAACAGTTGAACGTTATAAAGCACGCCTCGTTGCTAAGGGATATGCACAGACCGAAGGCATTGACTATTTTGATACTTTTTCCCCAGTGGTCAAGATTACTACAATCAGAATGGTTCTTGCTCTAGCCTCAAGCAAGCGATGGCCAGTGCAACAGCTTGATGTCAACAATGCTTTCCTACATGGTGATTTAAACGAAGATGTTTACATGACGCTCCCTCCCAGTATGTCCACTTCACGTCCTAACCAATGTTGTAAATTGTTGAAATCTTTGTATGGCCTCAAATAGGCTAGTCGTAAGTGGTATGAGAAGTTATCTGTCTTACTCCTGTCATGTGGGTATGTGCAAGCTCACTCTGATCACAGTCTTTTTATCAAATCTGTTGGTGAAAATTTTATTGCTCTGATTGTTTATGTTGATGATATTGTCCTCACTGAAAATTCCTCCGCGGAAATGAACATCATTAAAGGCATTCTTCATTCTACTTTTCGAATTAAGGATCTTGGGATTCTTAAGTATTTTCTGGGTATCGAAGTTGCCTACTCTGAGCAGGGCATTTCTCTATGTCAACGTAAGTATTGCCTTGACTTGTTGCAAGATTCTGGCTTGTTGGGTTCTAAACCAGTTTTCACACCCATGAACTATGCTCTCTGACTCCATCATGACTCAGGTGCTGTTTATCCTAATGCTTTGGCTTATCGGCGATTAATTGAGCGTTTACTGTATCTTACGAATACTAGGCCTGACATTGTGTTTGCAACCCAGCAATTAAGTCAATTTATGAATACTCTAACCCAGGCTCACTTCAAAGCAGCAACACGTGTTTTGAAATATCTCAAAGACTGTCCTGGTAAAGGATTATTTTTTTCCAGAGATTCTCCCATTCAACTTCTTGGCTTCAGTGATGCTGACTGGGGAGGCTGCCTTGATTCTAGAAAATTAGTCACAGGTTATTGTTTTTTTCTTGGAAAATCTCTTATTTCTTGGAAAACAAAGAAACAAACCACAGTTTCTCGATCTTCTTCTGAGGCCGAATATAGGGCCCTTGCCTCAACTACATGTGAACTACAGTGGCTCACCTATCTGCTACAAGACTTGAAAATTTCTTGTTCTAAGCCTGCTGTTTTGTATTGCAACAACCAGAGTGCTCTACACATAGCAGCCAATCCAGTTTTTCATGAGCATACAAAGCACCTTGATATCGATTGCCATTTGGATCAGGAGAAGGTTCAAGCAGGACTCATGAAACTGCTACCAATCTCTTCCAAAGGGCAACTTGCTGATGTGTTTACAAAAGCTCTCTTACCAAGGCCTTTTGGTGATATTCTTTCTAAGCTGGGGTTAATTGACATTTTTCAACCACCTCCAGCTTGTGAGGGGATATTAGAAAAGCAGCCCAACACAAATGAAACTAATAGCAAGGATGAATGACCACCTTGAAGCCCAATATGTGTTGCATACCTCAGGGTCTTATCTGATGAATTTTTGATATATTTCCTTTCTTATTTTTGTACAGCTCATGTCTTCTAGAAAGAATTGGTTATGCTGAGTCATTATGTTATTTCTGTCATATATTTTTAGAGCTTGTTACAGGATAGCAATATTCACCTTTCTGTTAGAATTTTTGTAAATTTCTTGAGATTTGCTGAGCTGTAAAATAGTGCTAGCCTTTTATATATACACACATTGTACAATGCAAAAATAGTGAATGCAAAACATCTATCAATACTCTCAATTTATACTGTTATTACAAGTTCTTTTAGTCTGTGGTAGTAAATCACATAATTTGAATATCTTAAATGATATATATCATATTTTCATATTTCTTAATTATTACCAAAAAAACTAAATTGCTATGAGAGTCAAATGAAGAAAATATGAAAAAATTGTGAGAGAAGTTCATATATTTTATTTTTAAATTTTGATATTATTTATACTCCTATGAATTCACATTCAATGGTGCAATCTTATATGGTCATTGATTTCAGGAAATGAAAAGGAAATTAACTGATTATCTTGCAGCAATAAATGTCAACCGCTTTCTACGATATGAAAGTGCAACGGTCAGCAATTCAATATTGAATTTACTGGAAAATCTTTAGGTATCAGCAAACAGTAGTTAAAGTCACTGCCAACTCCACAAGGTTGAGCTCAGCAGTTCTGCATGCTAAACTTAAGTTGATATTTCATCAGCAATTTCTTACCACATTCTATTGTCGACCACAGCAGAAATAATGCCTTTCAGTGTCTCCTGCATAACATTGAAATATGAGGGGTTTATTTATTGTTTCTTCTCCTTTCCCGTGACGAAGAGAAAATCAGTAAAGCGTACCGCAGAATGGTCTTTAAGACCAAGTGACAGCACCAATGGCCGGGAGGAGCCAGACACGCTGCAAATCAGGAATTGGAGAGTCAATATGATTACCTAAAACGAATTACTAAAGTATACATGCACAAGGGTCATATATTAACAACTATTTTAAAATATCTCTTTTTAAGGGATCTTTGAAACTCATGTTAATTTTGAGAAGTTAACAGAAGTTGAACACAACGGAAAATAAGAGTTCATCATAACTAGGAAGAATAGCAGAATACTTACCTCATATGTTCAATCAGCTGGCGTGCGCATGCTACTAACATTGGCTGCATCAATGCATTCGGTGGATAAGAAGCACAAACTTCATAGAAAAGATCAAGGAGAACAAATATTTCCAGACATAGGCAAGCCTACCTCATCCCGTTTGCCAAATATAACAGAAACATTGAATGTTGGATTAATAGAAACCGCTTCTTCCTTCCTGGCAATGAAAACACACATACACAACTGTGTGAGCAACCCTTCTCTTAAGCATCACTACTTTAAAAGTGCACGATGATCCAGAATTTCAAGCTGAAAAAAAAAAAAAGGATTCTCTTAAGTTTTAGTTCTCATACGACTACCAAGTCCAGTGCCATTAATACTTATCCACAATGAAGCAGATGCACTAGCCAATTGCCATATTAAAAATATGTAAGAAGAAGGGATGAGGGTAAATGCTTTCGGTGTGTCCAGCCATATAGCCCAACAGATGTCCAGAAAAAACAAAGCATCAATTTGGCAGAAGATGAACAATTGGAGGAAGATGAGAGATTTGTGAAGACCAACTCTCAGAAAGGAGAAACGCTACGGGAAGGTGAACCAGTTGAATTTACATGTCAGATGCTTGATTATCTCTCTCTTAAGTAGGGGGCATTACACAACCACGAACCACAGAGCTTTGTCATGTGGGTAGGTCCCATGTACTCATCATGATTGATAGCAGGGCAGGTAATACCTCCATTACTCGGGTGTTAGTAAAACACTTGGGATAAAATGTATCCCCAACCACCCCATCTGGAGTTAGGTTAGGGAATGGGCAAAAGAAATTTCCCAAGGGTGCTGTGAAGATTTGATGTTGTCAATATCTTATCATGTCTAGAGGAGATTTTACTCATTTGAGTTAGGAGGAGTGGATCCAACTTTAGGCTTGGTATGTTTGGAAACCACAGGTGACAAGAAGGTTAACTGGACATCTCTACCATAGTCCTTTGTCCATTAGGGGATGGCTATTCTAATCTAAGGTGACCTGAGTCTAACTAAGGCAATGCTATCCAATAAAGCTCTGCATAAATTGTCAGATGTGGAATTCTCTTCAGTACCATTTGTTCTCTCTGAAATTGTTGCTCAAAATTTTATTTGTAAAGAAATATAAAGGAAAACAATGAAGTCATATGCAGACCTGGCATACAATATTGTCCCCATGGTTCCTATTTGAGTGGCAATAACCTGAGAAGTACTCAGAACGTTTAGAACAGTCACCATAAAAACAGATCAAAGCTCCACCAGAACTCACCAGAAAATGATCTTCATAACTCGAAATCATAATCTCTGTTTCATTTCCCTGAAAAGTAAGCAATTATTCAATATTAATTATCAACATTTTAATATTAATATCCCCTAATAATTATTAAATTAAATATTGAAAGATAGTTTTACGGGATCATTTAGGATCCCTCTCATTTTACGTCAAAACACTCCCTGTTTCACTTCATCAATTCTAACCACATTTATTTAGAATCTTGTCAACGCCTATGATTGTGCCACCTAACTACAATTTTGTTTTATTTGAACAGACATAATTGATATTGCGCTTTATTTGTCAAACTTTACATAATTGGTCTCAGGGCCAAATATAAGAGGAGGGTTTAGGCACTCATAATCAACACAAACTATTTGTAGAGTCTCGTGACATGGATCGGAGTCTGTCCTTCATAGGTTATTCTTCCTCTCTTCCTAATTCCTACCTTTCCCTTGCCATTGCTCCAACACATACATGTGGCAGAGCTTTGTGTGAATTGCTCGGGATGTTCTAAGGAAATCATTGTATCTAATATAGAGTGACTAGGCAACCTAGCTGCATTCTTGAGTTGTTTTTCGTAACCCTTCTAATAACATCTATAATTTTCTATTTTGTAGGATAAAATATACTATTTTCTCTTGATTGTTCTTTCCTCATTTCTCTCTAATGAAATTAATTTTTCTAAATATAAAAAAAATCAAAATCTTTTTTCCTACAAATAAAATCTACTACAGATGATTTTTTCCAACTTCAATATTTTCTGAAAATTTTCAAACCCAAAGAGCAGCAGAAAGAGAAATGAGTGAGGGAAATGCATACCTTGATTTGCCGAGAGAAATTCAGTTGGGACACAGGGAACTGTGGGGCTAAAGAAGTGTTACTGCCTATATTCATTGACCAGGTCACTACTACTACTTGGTTTACGAGGATTAGCTGCAAGGTTTTCACAGGTCACGTTTCACTCACCGGTCACTTGTACTGCATAAAATAAAACAAATACAATAAAGTATATAACTATATAACTATATATATATAGGTACAAAATGTCGCAATTTTACCAAGTTCGAAAAAATACATGTTCAGAATTACTAAAAAATAGTTCAGAATTACAAATAAATAACACCAGCTCACGTTTCAAACTTTTTTTTTTTTGAAGATGAACTTTGTTAATGTACATTTGATGATGGCATCTTATTTCTCAAGGAAAAATAGCACCGAAGCACAAAGTAGTACTAATTAACATACTAATACAACATATAGATTGGTCATATTTTGTTATTCATTTTCTTTTAACCGACACTAGTTCAATCCTTCTATTATCACATTATACAAAGACCTAAAACCATCACCTCAAACTGAACCATCCACGTGACTAGAAAATTCTAGCTGTAGTGTAAAAATAAAGCATAAAAAATAATAATTGCTGTTGTTACTAAGTTCAAAATCACTAATTTTATATTTCTTTGCAAACAAAACTTTGAGCAACAATTTCTGAGAGAACAAATGCTGTTCAGGAGTTAGACAGCTAAGGAGGAAATCTTGATTAATTGTACTTGATAAAATCTGGCACCCTCTGTTCAAGTTCTAAAATCATGAAAACATGTCATTTTCATTGCCATTATAATTCGACCAACAAGTGCAGCAAATAAACTTCATTAAATGTAGATTAAAAGGCAACGGAATGCTAATTTAAGGGAAGATAAACAACGATTTACTTACATGAAACAGAGGTAGGAGGTGGATAATTAATTAGCTTTGTGCAGGTAACATTACACCCAAGTTCGCTGCCGAAGTATCATTGATCGAGCAGATTAATCACCGTGAGAGAGGATCAATTTCACTCTTCAAACATATTCCTAGTTCGTAGTGTATAATAAAGGAAGAAATTCGCTAACCTGAAAGAACAAATTCAGTGGGATTGTTCTATGTGATGCGCAATTCACCGCTAGCCAGAAGTTTTGCACCCTACCATAACGAAGTACGAAGCCAAGTTATCACGTTTGATTCGTGTTAGTTTTCGGGGCAGGGCTGACCCGTGGATTGTCCCTAGCCTGACCCGGAATGTTATGGGCTATTTAATTTTGGGCCGGACTAGTTTCTTTGGGTTGCTTTTTACACTTTTTTGTTTGTTTATTTATTTATTATTCTGTACATACCCCAAACGGCAGGTTCTCTCTCCTCGTCGGTGGCGAAGCTCACCGCGTCATCAAGGTGCATCCCTTCCGACAAGGATTTTCACTTCTACCGCAACTTCGAGGAGTTCAAGGTCCCCGTCGAGGTAATCGCGCGGGAATCACAGGTTGATGGTCGAGGCCATTGGCGCCGCCGCACGCGGCATTCCCCGTTCACGTCGATGACGCATATGACTGGCTTGTGAACTTGAACGACTGCGTTTTGGAGCTGTTTGATGCTTCTGCGGACGAGTTTCGGAAGGTTCGGCAGCAGGAGGAGGAAACTGGGCGTCCGGCGAAGCATTTTATGGAGGAAGACGGGTTTCGATTGGTTTCTGGGAGGAAGAAGAAAGGGGGAAGAGGGAGCGTGACGGCGATGGCGACAATGACAACTGAGTCTGAGACAAATACGGGTTCGGCTTTGGCGATGCCTGGAGTTACGGTGGATTTAATTTCCCGAAATCTCTTCACAAATGCTTCCGGAAACTAATTTCCAGAACGTTTAGTTTCGGAATTTAATTTCCGGTAGGCGTTGAATGTGAACTCCTCGCTTGTCCAAAGCTATCTTTTGTTTGAAGGGGTGAAGTATACGAAATTGATAAATAACTTACCTTATGCGAAAATGTTGCTTCATTTTCGTGGAGCAGTGAGAAGAGGTGAAGTATTTTTTAAGCATTTTTTAAAACAAGAAGTGAGAACAAGAAGCCATAAAGTGAACGGACAAAAGTTGTAATAAGGGTATTTTTAAAACAAAATTTATAAAGAAAATAGTATATGGGGAAAAAAATGAGAAGAGTTTTTTTTTTTTTCCCTATTTTTTATGGTAAGAGTATTTTTTTCTATTTTTTTTACCAAAAAACAAAGAAAGAAAGAAAAAAACTGGGTGCAGAAAGCAAAGCGCATGTGTTGATCAAAGCAAAGATTAGCCCTTGCGCTGATGCCCTTATTGACACTGATTCTCAATTATTGGTTGTAAGTGCTTATAAATTTGGGTCGTTGCTAAAAGTTTGGACCCTTTCGCATTTTTGTGTGATTTGCCCAAAGTCAGTGGGTAAACCGGTTTAACTCAAGTCTCACTGTCAAATTGTCTTGAAAATTCTTGAACAATAAAACCCTACGTTGTTGTTTCAATTTATCCACATTCACATCGAAGGCACATCTTACACAAAGAACTCATTCTTTTTCTGTACCATTTGTATTTCAACCATTTTCAGTAGCATTATGTTGATTTATTCCAAATTTTCTCCTCCATGAGAAGCTTCATTTGATTATTTTATTTAAAGTGAAACTGCTTTATTTCTAAATAACACGAGATTCAATTATTTCGAACTTATTTGCAGACAAATGCGGGACACTGGCTAAAACCAGAGAACAGTAGAGGAGACAAACCGCACAATAGATACAAAACCAAGTAACGTGGACTGCAAGAAACAGCACGAGCAGTGAAGACAAAAAGTCAGCATAGCGTGTGGTCCTTATTCATCCAAGTATCTTTTTATTGTAATCTGACTAAACAAGATTAGTGCCACTTAATAAATTTTCAAAGTAGGTACCTAAAGACCACAAGAAAGAAACAAGAATTATGAAACATCAAATGCTACTTATTTCCTTTAAGCAACAGTTTCACAATCAATAACTTTTTTGGCACATCCACCTAACTTCCTCCTTACTTCTGAAATCAAAGACCAAATACAATTACACCTTCGAAGTTTCAAAACTTACATCTACTCCCCTAATTAACCTAAACCAGAGTTAGTTCCTGATACAGGCCTCAACAATGGATGATTGGTAGTGGACTGCACATTACTAGGGGCATTGAACATGGCACTTGAAGAAGCTGATTGCGACTGCTGTATCATAGATAGGGGCAATCTTTGTCCCAATCCAAACATTGAAGGTCGTGGGGCAAAGGACATATGTGGATGAACTGGTTGGTTGTTGCCATACCCCGAGATGCTGGGCTGTGAGGAAGAAGCAGAGATCATTTGTTGCCTATTGTTGCCATTACTAGCCATTGAAGGACCAACACCAGATGCGTTCATTGAGGGTGTGGCTCCTGTATTTCCAAGACGTGCCGATATTATGCGGGACCGTTCACCAGCAAACCTCTGCTTTGTTCTCTCCATTTGTTCACATTCTTTCATCAACAATGTTTCAATTTCTGCAAACTGTTTCAGCTTCAATTCCAATCTTTTCAACTGTCAAGAACAGCAAGCCACTAACACAAGTTAAACACATCAAAATACTACTGGTTCTGCACTTGATTTTGAGTAATCCCCAATTACTTAATTTATGTTATTCTGTAGAAAAATGTTTAACTAACTTCACATCTATGCATACCATCCAGATAGAAATGGAGAGAAGAGAGATGAAGTATATCAATATTTTAGTTGAATCAACTGGAATTGAAGAATTAAAAAAAAACAGTGATACCTGATGATTAACAATATTAGCACATAACCTCTGAATTTCTCGTTCTTCATGATCAGCAAATAATTTAGCTTTCATTGCTGCAGCAGAGAGGCCTGCTTTAGCAGCATCTTCAACTTTCTCAGCAGAAAGAGGGGTTGTCCTACCCTCATTTTGACCCCATGAACCAATTACTTTTGCCTTATCCTCTGAAATCAAAAGAAGTATTGCTCAAGAAGAAAATAAAATATTGGTATTGGGTCTTGTAGAAGTTGGGCTAAGGATGTAGATCAATGACATAAAAAGCAGCAACCATAACTGACCAATATGATTGTTCGATGTTGCTGTTTCTCCTCTAGGCCCACCATCTCGACAATGTATGGTTTCTGGATTTGTCCTTCATATGTGAAAAATATGAATTTTAGCACAAAATTCATAAACTAGCAAACTACAAAGACAACAGTTCATGTTGAGCTTAATTTTTCCACTCTACCCGCCATACCATTCTACTATAGTTAATTTTGTCTTCCCTTTTTTTTGTGAGTGGGGTGGGGGGAGTAAGGTTCAGTTCCACGGCATAAGTTTTTAAGAAAAAATTGAAAAAGAGAGAGAGAAAAGGACAAAAGCACAAGATAGGATGTAAAGAAAAAACAGAGAGTAACAATCAAAGACCAAAAATTTCATTTAATAGAATTACATGCACTATGACAAATAAACTCACCTATTATCGTGTCCTGGTGCTTCCATCTGAGATGTGCTGCCAGAATTATCCTCTGACAATACTGCTAATGCTGCATGGGCACAAGAAGCAGCTACTCTTGGTCCAACAGCAGAGGCTAAAAAGGCAACCTTTAGAATACACCAACCAAAACAAAACATGTAAGAATCTCATCAAATGAACTGCAGAACACAAGTTTAATTTGTTGTGAAACTCTGTCAAAGAATCTAGATCACCCTTTTATGATTTTGATCAGAAAGAGTGATGATCAACATACATGCTCCTTCAAAGAGAACCGATGCAACTTGAAGAAACAAGTTATTTATGACAATTTTTTTAAAACTAGAATAAATAAGTTAAGGACACAATGCTAGGTGCAATAATAAATAACCACATCCTAGCCTAATAAACATGTTTTCAATTGTCTGTTACTTGAATAATAACTTAGGCTTATCATTAGCAGTCACCTACCAGAGCCATTACAGGATTTCCAGAATTAGCAAAAGGAAGCCGGCTGTTAGAATCTCTGATTTGATGGAAAGGTCCTGTGACAGCATATGTACAAAATCAAAACTATATAACAGTGAGTTGATTTAAAAGCATACAACAGACCTGCAGTATCTCCGTTTGAGTAACAATGCAGTCTTCCACTATCATCTCTATTCATCACACTGGATGAAGAAGACATGCTTGGAACATTGATATTTTCCAATTTCCCATCTTCCATGGGTAGACGGAGAAAATGAAGAATGCACTGTGCTTTTGACTTGGTACCAACATACTCAGCAATTTCATTCCAATTTTCATTGTAAATTTCCATTGCTTCAAGCAGCAGCAAAGTTTCTTGATCAGTCCAATTATCTCCATCTAGTTCACCATAATCCCTTGTTGAATCGACCCTCATAAAATCTATACTTGAATGACCAACGACAAATCTCCCATCATGAAAGCAATCAGTGCAGAGTAAAATATCAACCTGAAACAAGAGATGCTAATTACATATGACAGAATAAGCGTTCACAGTTATTCTGCAGCCTACTTAGTTGACAAGTGGTCTCATAGTTTACAAATTTTGAGTACATATATCAGGTAAAGAAATACTTAACACATAATATTGCCTAAGACTTTGAATAGTCTTCTTTAATCAGGCGGATAGACTCTCTCTCACACACACTCCAAATAATAAACACTTCTCAACCCCTTGGAAGGAGAATTCTCTCCTTTTCTGTTTGCCAACCATCACCACAGAAGCATTTTTTCACTTTCTCTCTTCTCAGTTTCCTCAGTACTCTTTTAAATCTAATACTTTGTTTTGGGGTTTGTAATAATTTCATCTGACCTGCAAGAACTCTTGATCAGAAAGAAATTGAACAAGGGGTAGAATGTTTTGGGAGTTTGGAGGAGTTTTGAAGACAATCAGTAACCACGATATGTGACTACACTCTCTGGATGCAAAGTTGAGGACTGAAATGAAATGCAGAGTGCAGGCACAAAACCTCAATGACATCATGAAGAATATACATCTGATCAAAGTTCTGAGACAGTAGTGTGCTTCATAGTAGTCAATAGCAGCCATAGCAGCCACTATTGCAGAGGAGTGGAGTGGCAAGTTGCCGCTATGAGGAGCTTGTAGCGTTGTGTTTCAGTGGAGTGGCCGCAAATAGCGGCCAAATTGCAGGAAAATCGCAGCCATCGTGGCTGCTATTTCATCTCTGGCCAAAACTCGACTTTTCCTCCCTTTCTGAACGTTGGACGACTTTAAATGGAGGCAATCTTGGGATTTCTCCTCCCTTTTACATTTTTTATATCTTCTTCTCCCTCACAAGCCTTAAGTTCTCATTCTCATCTCTCAGTTCTCTCTGGTTCTGTCCTTCCTAATCTTCATTCCCAATGATATTCTTGCTTCTGATGTCCTTCTTCGCTTCAGCGAGGCTTCTGACGCGCCAAAGTCGTTCTCCTATTATCTTCTTCATCTCCAACAAAGCTTCCAACATGACCCAGACATTTTCCAATCATCTTCATCTCCAATGAAGCTTCCGACATGACTTAAACGTTTCACGCCGTCTTCTTCAACTCTAGAGAAGCGTCTGATGTGACCCAGACATTTCCCGATCATCTTCATCTCCAACAAAACTTCTGATGAACCTACACATTTTCCAATGACTGACCAATTCTCTGTTTTCTGTTTTTTGTTTTCCTTCTCTGTTTTTTATTTCTTTTTCTGTATTTATTTTTCTCACTCTATTTGAATATTAATTTTATATTTTTCAACATATATTTGTGTGTAGCTTAATTTATATTAGGTATACTTAGAATTTTGCAGTCGGTCGCTCTGCACCACTATCTGGGATTGATTACTATGGTGTGCTTCCAAACTCCTCCCAGAATCTCGGCATTGAGCTATGGCAACAAGTTTCTAAGATATCTCAAGTAGAAGAATTCTCTCTTGTGGGGGGTCTATTGGAGAAGCTCCAATGAGCTAAACAAGCCTACATCACGGACCCAACGTGATTCAAGGGTAGTCATCTACAGGGCCAGTCAAGAGTGCCACTAGCCCAACCAATTACACAAATAGGAGAGCACAAGGAGAGGATAGAGTTCCAATATGCATTACAACCAACTCCAGTGCCAGTAGCACATGCCCACAAAGAAATACAGGAACTAGACAACTTCCATATCAGGAATATATCAAAAGAAGGGAAGAGGATGTAGATTTTTCAATGTGGCTAACCAATTTTTACCATGCACATGTGCTCAGAAAAAAGTATAAAGGTTACAATCTTGGCAGAGGAAGAACTAGTAAATAAGGATAGGGAGATTGTCCAAATATACGAGGTAAAAGCACAATGAGAAGGTGACCAGCAGGAGTACTCATGCACCAGGAATCACCAATTTCCACTTGAGGACAATGTTAAACACCTAAACATCAAGGGTGGCAATGATGGTGCCAAGACACAAGAATGAAAGAAGTAGAGCCAAAGCAGTTAGAGTAGTTACAAAACTAGTTAGGTGGTTAAATGTCACTACAGAATTGGTTAGATGGTCTGTGGATAGCTTAAATGGTAGGACAGGGTGGGTAGAAGGGGAACCATTCCGAAATTTTAATAGTGGAGAACTGAGCATTAGCACCGTTATAATAGAGGAAACTTTTGGCTGAAGGGGAAACCCTTGTAAGGAGTATTATCTCCCTACATTCATTCTACCATCAGATAAGAGTTCTTTCACTTTTTCTCTTCTCTATTTTCTCAGTTCACTCTCTCTGAAATCTAAGATACTGTATTTGAGTTCTTAACAGAGTACTTAATTTTTTAGCTTCAAAATAAAATGCTATCAAAGAACCATTGATAGTAGTAAAAACATCCAAACATGTCCATAAGCAGCTGATGCATGAAGATTAAATATAAATAAATATATGTATATAGGGAGACATCGGAGGAAACAAAACGATTTACATACAATTTTTATTGACTTGAAAAAGGCATGATTAGGTGCCAATAGAGGTTTTGTGGAAGAACCTAGAGAAGAAAGGTGTTTGTGATAAATATATTCAAACAATCAAGAAAATGTATGAGGGGGTCACAACTAGGTCAATTACACAAAATGAAGTCACAATCGATTTTCCTAAAACCACGAATGCACCAAGAGAAAGATTTGAGCCTTTATCTCTTTACCTAAGTATTGGATGTCCTTAAAGAGCAAATCCAAGAGTAAGTGCCACAATGTATGCTCTTTGTAGAGAATATAGTTCTAGTTGAAGAATCAAGAAAATAAGTGGGAAGTCTGAGATGAGAAAACTTGCTTCAGAAGAGCACAGCTTTCACTTAAGTAAAAATAAGACGGAATATACGATATGGGAGTTTAGTAAAAGGAGCAACAACCAAAGCATAAAGGTAAAACTTGGAGAACAAACCTTACCATAAGTTATGCAATCTAAGTATCTAGGGTACATTATATGGGATGATGGAGAAACAAAGGGAAATGTAAACCATAAGATTCAAGCAAGCTGGATGAAATGGAGCAGTGCCTTAGGTGCTATCTGTAGATAAAATGTACCACTCAAACTTGAAGGAAAATTTACTTTACAACCATAAGACCTATCATGTTGCATGGAACTAAATATTGGGCGATAAAAAGCCTATAAATAGAATAAACTTAATGAGATGAGAATGTGATAGGGTTTAAAACAAAAATTTTATTAAATTAGACAGAGTACATAAACACAAAATTCTTTAGATAAATTTCATTAACCGCCTTATAGCCAATGCTCTCCTCTGAGAAACAGTTCTCAGCCTTACAAAATAGAAAATACATCGTACAGCAGAAACCCCATACCCATTCCTATAACTACACATTACACAGCATACAATTAAATACCTGTTACATAACTGCCCCATTACAATTAAATAATTGCTGCAGCACCAATAACTGATACTAACTGCCCTATTACACAATGAAATAATTGCTGCATAACTGTCCTGCCATATAACTACCCTATTATTAATTCTGACCTCCTACTTTATTATATCTCCAAGAGTACACAAGCCAAATTTTGGGTTTATTCTCTGCATGATCAAGAACTTTACCTATATCTTGATTCTGGGTTCTAATAGAATATTGCATTGGATGAGGAGACGTGGTAGACAAGATAGAATTAGGACTGAATACATAAGGGAAAAAATTGGGGTAACACCTATAGTAGAAAAGATGGTAAAGTCTTGCCTTGGATGGTTACTGGTTAGAACATGCATGGGTAAGACCTCAAATAGCCCCAGCAAGGAAAGTAGATCAGTTTCAAGGTAGCCCAGTAGCTAGAGGCAAAAGGAAACCAAAAAAAAAATATAGAATAAACAATTAAGACAGATCTAGAAGTCTATAATCTGTCTATAGACATAATTTACAACAAAACATTATGATGTTGCTTTATCCATGTAACTAACCTCACCCCATAGAAAAAAACTTAGTTGTTGTTTAGGGTGAGATTACAAACACCATGAGTAAACAGAAGAGGTTGAAAGCTGAAATCCATGGAAGATAATAGAGTTGCTTCCCTTTGATTTAAGAGAAATAGGATATCATTTAAAAAAGAACAAATAAGGAATTTAGAAGGAATTTCAAGAACACTAACCTAATTTTTCTATTTATATTAATAATCTATGGAATTTATAGGATAACCTAGTACAAGCCCAACTTAATATACTACCAAAAATTAAGCCTCTTAAGACAATAAGAACCCTAAGATTATAATAAATGATGCATTGATCCTATCACCAAAAACAGTTCCACATCAGTGCTTATCCCAGTAAATTTATTAATAAACTTACACATAATTATTAACACAACAATCTAAGTAATTTAGTAATTGCTTATTGACTACTTGAGAATGCATTTCATAATACTAAACAAGCATGATTTCATAACAATAAACAAGCATGATAAAAAAAACACTTGGATTCGTGATGCAGCAACAAATCATCAGCATAGTATGTTTCCCTCCACATGGCATCCTCACAATATAGCACTTGATGCATCCTCACATGACAAATCAAATCTCACTTGTTTTCATTTTACCTTTTGCTTTGTTTGTGTATTGAGCCTGAGTAAAAGGAGAAATTATATGCCAGGTAGTGAAATGCAACATTTACAAAAACAATAATGCACTGTCTTGCATTTGTAAACCATTTACTCAATTTTTTTATTTTTGATTTTATCAACCAGTTTTAAGGGCAAGGAAGTGGATAGCTATTTATAGAAATGGGTGGAACTAGACATGGTGCAATAAATAATGTTTCTACTAAAGGTGGTCACCATCTCCAGGCTCCAGCAACTATGTAGTATTGGACGCTCAATGTTATGATAGCTCTCCATATCATGTAAGGAAGGTCAAACAGTGTTATTCAATAACTGAAGCACTTCCAATTCATATTTTCATCCAGGCAACCGTTACCCATATGATAAAAGCAATAGACAGCAGCCACAGGACCATGATATATCATTAAATTTCAAACAAAAATCCAACTTACCTCTTTTTGAGACTGATAGTATACAACGGGAAGAGGACGAGAACAATAATTGCAATGATTTTCAGATAGATGCTCTCTTATTCTGTCCTCCAGATCAGAGACATTGGCATTTTGCGCTGCCAACGATGAATAAATTTCGTCTGCTTTCAGCTTGCAATTGGGTTTGTCAAATTTGATCAAACTGTCAATCGATTTTAATGCCTCCGATGGCAAACGGACCTCTCCACCTGGCTCCTCCCTCAGGCAGGACACGGGATTCGGAGGCTCATTACTCGGTATCCGAACACAGTAATTGATGATTCCCCAGTGATCAAGGAACCTGACAATTCGAGTCAAATCTTCAACATCAACTCCAGCCACCAAACCCTGGCAATCAGAGACCATAATCCTCTTTCCTGGATCCTCCATGTGCAATGCAACAATATAGTTCCTACACTCCATGTACTTCTCAGGAGTATGATCCTGAGATTTTCCAGAAAAGAAATGAGGCACTGCTTGTCTCTCCAATCTATGCACTGTGGCTGGCGAAAACCAATCTGCGCACACAAATTCCAAAATCAACATCACCTCAACTTATTACCCAAAGCTCAAACACGAACCGAAGCCTCAAAATCTCAAACCAAACACAATAGGAATAAAATAACATGGATAGAGAAAAGAACCTGAATGCATTGGAACTACAAGAGTCTTATTTCCAAAACGCTTAACAACGCCACGACCTTCCAAAATTGGAGGAGGAGTGATAACATAAGAGGAATCTGAACGGTCCTGATCAAAAGCGGCGCTATCAGAGGGCACAGTAGAAAGCGCTTGAAGCTGACCATGAGACACATTCTCCAGAAACGGAGGGTTATGAAGCTGAGCCTTGTTATCTCCAGATTCTAGGGCTCGCTCCAAAGCCACAATTGAAGTAACAGAGGAATGTGGACGATTGACGGAACGCTTAATCACGAGTGGGAACTGCGAAATCTGAACAGCGTGGTCAGAGAGAACCTCAATCTCGGGATGCTGTTGGGAATTAGTGTGGTTGTTGGGGTTATGGTGGGTTTGTTCCTCGGAATCGTAGTCGCGGTCTTCGTCGGCATTGGGGTTTTCTTCTTCCTCCTCCTCGTCGTCGTCGTGCTTCTGGTGGCGCCGGTTGATTTGGGATTCTCTCTTGCGCTTCCTCCATCGGGTTCGGTTCTCTGCGAAAAAAGGGAAAAAGGAAATTGAGAATAGAAGTGAGAGATTGAAAATGAAATTTAAGAATCGCGCGAATTGGTTGGCATTATAGAAAGAGAGAGAGAGAGAGAGAGTGAGGGTTTTAGAGAGAAAGAGAAAACCTGAAGGAGAAGCTGGCATGGCAAGAAGAGAGAGAGGGGTTTAAGGGAGGGAGAGAAATTTTTGATTGTGGGGTCGTTGATTGGCGCAAAGGGTTCTGATTGTTGTTGGCAGAAATTTTTTTGAGTTTGAGGATCGATCTCTCTCTCTCTCTCTCCCTCTCCTCTCTCTCTTTCAACCCTTTTGTGTGATGTGTGAGGCAAATTTGGTTTGGGTTTGGGGCAAAAACAGTGTTGATGTGCGTTTCTGCGGATGTTACCAGAATCAGAATTGGGGCTGTAGGGTAAAATTCTGGCCGCCTCCCTTCGTTCGCGCGTGCTAAAAACGCGACTTTCTATTGGCCCGTGATGTCCACTTTAACGTTCAGATATTTAACATGCTATTTTGCTGGCTTTTTTATATGTATTTCCCTCGCTTTCTCAATTTTTGTGTCTTGTAATTTTGGATTTTCGTTTTATTTTACAATTAAATTTTATAATTTACCGGAATAAATAACGTTGCCGTTTAATGAAACTTTAATTACATGAGTTATGAAAATAAAAATCTAGTTTAAATTAAAATAATACTAAAAATATCTAAATATTACACTTGAAGTTTGTTTTTCTCCTTCGTTTGATCTGATTGATGTATAAATAAATAATGATCTTAATATGCGATGTACCCAAAAAAAAAAAAAGGGTTATTATTATAATAATGCCAATATTTCAGTTCTAAAAACAGAATATTTGAGCAGAAAAAGTGTTAAAAGAAGGAATAATTAAATGATGTTTGAAAGACAAAGCCATGAGATGTTTTGAAGGAAAAAATAAAGGATGTCTTGTAATAAATTGTGTCCAAAAAGAATCGGAATGATAAATTTTAACTCTGGTTTAGAAAAGGGTGTATGTTAGAAAAAGTGTTTTTATTAACATGTATTTTAAAAATATTAGTTAAAAAAAGAAACAAAATAATTCTTTTAGCATAATTTATGATAAAATTACTTTGAAAGGTGTTAATAATTCTTTTTTACAAGAGTTTTTATTTTAAAATTGTTCATTGGAGCACTAAAAACACTTATTAGGATTACATTTTAAGAAATAAAAAATATTAAAAATATCAATTAAAAGATTTAGTTAGGATTTTAATAATTTCAAAATTTTTATATATGTAAATTAATTTTATTATAAGTTTAAGTATTGTTGTTTTAATCAACAACTATAGCTAAATTTTATCCGCGAAAAAGTGTACAGAATGTCAAAACCAAAATCTGTATTTTAACTGTAATTATTTTCAAATAAAATAAATTGAAGTTTTTCCACATAAAATTATGTTAACTGGATTTAATAAATTTTAAAACTCATTAACACCCACTTTAAACTAATGAACACACACACACACATATGCATGTTTAATTAAATCAATTCTTTCAACAGCAAAAAATTACTGCGAAGTAAAGTTAGATTTTATATATTAACTTTTAAACCTCTCACATTCAGTTAAAAAATAACTTAATGTGTATCTTTATATTACAATCCAATACGTGGACAGACAACAGCAAGAGACTATTAATCTTTGTTTTCCGATAGTTAAGTTTTAAACAATACCCAAAATAATTGTAGTTAATTCAAAACTTTCAAAGATGAACAATGTTTTTAAAAAATGTCTGCATCGTTCATTTTTAATGAATTTGATTTATATGTTCGTTTTTAATTGGTTCCATTATTTTCTTTTTATTTTGGTATAGGTGTATTTTATTTTATTTTTAATTTAATTAAGTTGTTATACTTTTATACAAATTTACTCTATTTGTTAATTTTTTTTCTTACCTAAAACATTTAAAATGTAAATAAATTGAATATATTAAGATTTTTAAAACTTTCTTTTTCTGAAAACACATATTTAAACATCAAAATTTTGTCAATATATAAAAAAAAATTATTTTTAAATATTAATTTATCATCATAAAAAAACTTGTAAAAAAATCACTAATTTATTTACTTAAACATTTAAAATCATTTTATATAATAAATTTTCTCACAATATCCTCAAATATCTGGAAATAATAATAATAATGACAATAATATCAAATTTTCAAGTGTAATAAAATAAATGGAGGAACCAAAATTATACAATTTTTTGGCCTATGTCATGAAAGTTGTATAAGCTGAGATTTGAATTGTTAGTAGAATATTCATCTTGCGCAATAAACTTTTTTCCTTCAATAAAATACATGTCAAACATGTGAAAAAATAATATAAAAAATACACTTTAATGTTTAAGCCAATAAAAAAACTAAAAATTAATAATATATGTTAAAAGACATAGTTAAACTCATATAAGTCATCTTATTTTATAAAATAAGAAAGTTTAAATTAATATACTTTTATTTTATATATATTTTTTAATTTTAGTCTTACTAAACTTTATTTTAGCTTTAGTCTTTGAGTTTTAAAATATAGTACTTTTATTTTTTTAATTGATAAATAATAACATGTTTAACTAAAAAATTAATACATGACTGTGTTTTTAATAAATTCACATTTATAAAAAACAAAATAAAAGATTTATGAAAATATACGAAATAAAAAAATTATAAAAATTTAAAAATAAAAAACACATTTAAACATCAAAAAACAAAAGAATGTCTCCATATGTTGACGAAGAAAATAACATATTTAGATTTTATAATACCTTTGAATAATTAATTTAATCAAGTGCTTATTTTATAAAAAAAAAATTATACAATCTTATTATAAAAATTTATAAATAAATTAAAAATTTGTGAAAGTCTTTAATCTTTCCGAATGCCCACTTGGTTCTTTTTGATGGAGAAGGCTAAATGATGAATGACTTGATAAGCCGAAAAACCAAAAGTTAAATCGACTGACATAATATTATTTGAGAAATGCTAGAAATGATTCTCTCTTGTGAAATCTCTATCTCTCTACAATTCGGAAGTTTCACCACTACACAACAGTACTTGATATTCATGGTGGATTGAAATGGGTATTCTTGATCTTGGTTTGACAAAATCAATTAAGGCATTGATTGTGGAAATATATATAAAACAAATCTTAAGACATTCTATTATGTTGGAATATTAATTATGATTCTAATTTTTTTATATAAATTTTTTAATTATCTTAGTATTTTTTTTTCTTCCTCATCATTTTGTTATAAATTAGAACAATTTAAATTAAAGACAAGGTCTCAGCAGTTGGAGAGCAACATATTCAATTTCAAGCCAAGAAGTGAGTAGAAGTGAACAAGAAAGAATTGAAAGTTGGCGAGCAGCTTAACACCCTTTGGCCCAATGCTGGATTTGCATCAAGACAATGGTTCATCAAACTCAAAAATAACAAGAATATAATGGAATTAAAGAACACATAAAAATGAAATATAAGTCCTATGCCGTATGAAAGGATTTCAGGAGTTGAACATTTTCTACTATTTGAAAAACTGCAAAGGGACAAAAATAAAAATTGCAGAAGCTTAGCAGATGTAATAGATCCTGATAAAGTGTAGAAAGAATCACCAGGGAGTAAAAATAGTAAGTATATAGACAATAACAAGTATTAAAAAATACAGAAGAGAAAGGACGAGAACAAGATCAAGACTAGAACAAAGAAAACGAGACCAAGAACAACATCATGACCAAAAGCTAGAACAAAGTCAAGACCAAAACCAAGACCAACACATGAACACAAACGAAAGCAACAAGATCAGGATCAACAACAAGAGCAAGAAATTGAGACCAAGAGCAGGAACAAGAAATCAAGACCAAGATAAAAAAACAAAACATGAACACACACGAGTGAGAACAAGATCAAGACTTAGAAAACGAGACCAATAACGAGATCAAGACCAGAAACAAGAACAAGAAAAAAAGACCAAGATAAAGAATAAGAACATGAACTCAAATGAAAGCTAAGAACAAGAACACAAAAAAGACCAAGAGAATGAGACCAATAACGAGATCAAGACCAGAAACAAGAACAAGAAAAAAAGACCAAGACCAAGATAAAGAATAAGAACATGAATGAAAGCAAGAACAAGAACACAAAAAAGAGCAAAAAATGAGACCAATAACGAGATCAAGACCAGAAACAAGAACAAGAAAAAAAGAACCAAGACCAAGAATAAGAACATGAACAAAAAAGAAAGCAAGAACACAAATAAGACCAAGAGCAAGAGCAAGAGCAAGAAAACGAGACTAATAACGAGATCAAGACCAAAAGCAAGAACAAGAACACAAATAAGAAGACTAAGACCAAGAAAATTATGTGTTAGCATCATATATTTTTTTGCTAATAGTTAGCATCATATTTTGATAGTAATCTGTAGTAAGATAACTTATAGGATGTGTAGAGCATGCCGTTGATTCAGTAATGTCGGATCCTTGCATGGTGTTATTGCGGCTCAAGTCATTGAAGTGATCGAAACTGGAGACTCATTCATATTAAACTTAGTTTCATCTTAATTTTTTCCTATCATATCTCGCAATCTAAAATGATTGATTATATTTTGCAATGAATTAAGGAATGAGCCATGAAAACTAAAGGATGATACTGTGAAAAAATTGTGAGCTATTTCATGATGTAGAAATAAATAAACAATAACAACCGAATTTAGTAAGCAAGGTTGATTATATCATACATTCGGTTTAAATTTGAATAAAGACTAAAATTTTTAAAATATATTATTTATACTTAATTAAATATTTGTTGTATAAGAAAATTATAGAGTTTAATTTAGTATTCATATAATATTTTTGTTAAAATAACTAAAAAAGATTAGTTAAATTAAGCGGCTCAATATTATTTAAGTAATATATTTACTCATCACTTTTAGATACGCGACCTGAATCTGAATTACATTAAATGAAAAAAAATTTTAAAATATATTTAATAGACTATGTCATAAGCTAAAAGTAATAGTTTGTAAAAAAATAAAATTTTATAATAGCTAAGTATAAATTCTACAATTTTTATAGGACTAAACATTTAATTAAACTTTTTATTTATTATAAGATAATTTTTAATAAATTTGTTAATCTCTTTACACTTTAAACAAAATTAATTGTTAGTAAATTATTTTATTTAATGATTAATTAGAACTGATTTGAAAAAAAAAAACAGCTAGCAAAGTGTGATTTAACCTTATAATTTCAATAATATAATAATTTTTATGCTGTGAATCAATTAAAACAGATTTAAAATATATTATTTTTATATTAATTATATATAAAAAAATAATTCTGATACGTTATTCTATAATTAAATAATATTATTCTATAAATATTTATATATTTTTTTACTTAAATATAATGAATGAATTTATTATTGAAATTTTTTTACATACACAAAAATTTGAACTTAAATGATACCAAACTTCTTACTACTTGAATCAATTTTTATTAATAAAATATTTATATATTTAATATATTAAAGCTTAATTCTTAAATATATTGTGATAATGTTTTTAACGTATTGTCAAGATTCTATTAGTTATGCCTAACATCATTTTTGTGTTTTTGTCGACCATGATTTAGTAGCAACGAAATGAAATCATAAGAATGATTGAATCTAGGGTGTTCATGGATTAAATTTCCAAAAAACCAATCTAGATCCATTTAAAATCTAATCCATGAATTTTAAATCAATTCATTTTAATTTTTTTAAAATCGGTTTAAATTTAGTTTTAAAATTTTGATTTGGATTAAAATTGGTTTAAAATCTAATAAAAATATATTATAAATTTTTTTATATTAAAAATATTTAAATTTTATAATAACTAATATAAAATTATATTTATATATATTTTAATTTATTAATAATATAATTTTTTATTATTTTTATATTATATTAAACTAATAAATATTTATATATATTCTACTTTTTATCATCTATCTACCATACAAATTAAATTTTAAATTATTTTATTTTATTTTTTTAATTAATTTAAAAGTAATTTTAAAATTTGAATTTAATTTAAAATTAATTTAAAATTTAATTTTTAAGGTAATACTAATTTTTAATACATTTGTGAATTTAGTTTTTAAAGTAAAACTAATTTGTTGCTTACACGGTTGAATTAAATTAATGCATTTTAAGAATATTTTAATAATATTTATTAATTATATTATATTTTATAGAAATTTATAAAATATTTATACTTATTTTTAATAAACAGAGTTGATGATAAAAATTTAAATTAAAACCTATAAAAATAAAGATTAATAATATAAATGATGATAAAATTATTATGTTATAATATTTTAAAAAATAAATATAAATATAATAATAGTAATTAATTTAAAAATATTTATTATATTTTAATATCTTTAATATAATAATTATATTTTAAATTTTGTTGGCAAAATACATATAATTAGAGATTTGTGTACCTATAATGTTACGAATAAGCTGCAGTTCAATATTAAAGCTTTGTACTATATTGGATAGTTAGAAATAAAAAAATCTTTTTAGTTCCAAAATATTCAGTCATGATAATGGTCAAATCTTAATAAATTTTTTTATATAACTTTACACCTATTACAAGTAAGAATTAACAAAGGTAAGGGAAAGAGAATAAAAAAAAATAAAATTAAAGAAATTCAACGTACTTGCGATATTAGTTGTCAGATTTAAAATAAAAAAAAAGGAAAAAAATCAGTTTTCATGGATTACATATTCAAAATTTTTTTTATTATGAATTAGACGCCTCATTTTATTAAAATTCTAAAATTTTAAATCTGGTTAGATTAAATTATGAATTAGATTTCTAAATTTGAATTTTTTTTTACCCCTAATTGAATCTTTTCAAAGTCGGCGCATTATTATTATTTTTTCTTTTAAAATTTAAAATGTACGACAGTTACAAGTCCTGAAACAGTACCCTCCCGAATCCAACCCGACCCAATTTCGGGACAGTTTTACCGGGCGCTCTCCCTCCTGACCCGAGGGGGAAACGGGTGCACATGAACGCGTTGCATTGGAGGGCCATTCAAGTACCGGCGATGAAGAAGAGAAAAAGATCCCCAAAACAGGTGGCGCCACCTCCCTCGACGCCTCCATCGCCCCAAACCCAAACCCGCCACTCTCTCAACGCCACCAAATCATGGGCCTGGGCCCCTCTCAACCTGGCCCAGCAAGAACTCTCCCTGCCCCTCACCTTCCCCACGGGCCAAACCTTCCGTTGGAAAAACACCGCCCCTCTACAATACACCGGCGTCGTTGGGCCCCACCTTTTATCCCTCAAAAACCTCCAAAACGGCGACGTTTGCTACTGCCTTCACTCCCACTCCCACTCAGACGACGCCGTAACGGCCCTCCTTGATTTTCTAAACGCCAACGTTTCCCTCGCCGACACGTGGAAGGTTTTCTCCGCTTCCGATGCCAGGTTCGCCGAGCTCGCGCGCCACTTGGGTGGCGCCAGGGTGCTCCGGCAAGACCCTTTCGAGTGCCTTATTCAGTTTCTGTGTTCTTCCAATAACAACATTGCAAGGATCACCAAAATGGTCGATTACGTTTCGTCCTTGGGAACTTACGTTGGCCACGTTGGAGGCTATCAGTTCCACGCTTTCCCCAATTTGGAACAACTTTCATTGGTCTCTGAGCAACAACTCAGAAACGCTGGTTTTGGTTACAGGTTAATCGCATTCAGATAACCAGAATTACTCTGAGATATTATATTAGGTTTTTGAATGTGATTATCATTGTTCTTCTGTTGTTGCTAGGGCTAAATACATAATTGGCACGGTAAAGGCTTTGCAATCAAAACCTGGTGGAGGGGAAGAGTGGCTTCGGTCTCTTCGTAAATTGGATCTTGAAGATGTTATATCTGCACTTTCTACGTTACCTGGTGTGGGTCCTAAAGTGGCTGCTTGCATTGCTCTTTTCTCACTTGATCAACACCATGCCATTCCTGTTGACACTCACGTGTGGCAGGTAATTAACCCTTTGCCTTCAACAACGAGTGCTTCAAGTTGAAACTCGTCTCCATGTTATCACCATCAAGCTATTTTTTTTTTCTTTGCTAAACATTGTTGCTCCTGCGGCAAGCTTATCAACATAATCCATTATTGTGATGGAGTTTGGTGTTAAAATGTATAATGAAAGAGAATGTATTTGGATATATCATATATTCTAGATAAGATAGGAAGGCAAAGATGAAAGCAAATGAATGGATTTAGATTACCATTTAGTTGGAAATAAAATATATCTATAAATTTCATTGTGGCTTTAGGAGAATTCTTGATCCTCCTGTTTGTAGTTTCTACTTTCTTAATTGATTTCTTCTATACAAAAAATTATCATTTATGCTTTAATGACTGTTACATCATGTAGAATGTTCTGATTCAATTTCTCTTATTCTATACTGTTGAGTGTTAATTTGTATGTGTCATTTTGTAACTCGGGTAAGATTGCCACCAAGTATCTCTTACCTGAGCTTGCAGGTTCCCAGTTGACACCGAAGCTCTGCAATCGTGTTGCAGAGGCATTTGTAGCCAAATATGGTAAATATGCCGGCTGGGCACAAACTCTATTATTTATAGCTGAATTACCTTCACAAAAGGCCCTTCTACCTTCACATTTGTGGACTATCAAACAGCACAATCCTGCGAAGATAGAAGATGGCGAAGAAGAATTTGGTAAGAAAAGTAACTGTAGTCTTTTGATTCTTGAACTTCACCTCTCTGGCAGATATTAACTTTTTCTTTTTTCCGCTAGAGTGAGATCTACAAATGGTGTGGCTCTCAATGGACAAGGGTTAGGTGTGACATGCTGCTGTCAAGAATTCACAAGTTAGAATATGGTGATAACGGACTGCTATGTAGGTTATTCCATTATATAACTGTTGACTGCCTTGTCTGGCTTTCATTTTTCTTCTTTGCATTTTATTAGATTTGATTGATCTGTTGTAATTGATAATCAGTGTCTTTCTTCTTCATTAGAAAAGAAAAAAAGAAAGATTTATTTTTCTTGTTTCATGTTGTTTGACTTGAAATTCTGCTTTCCCTGTAAATAGATACTTCGCCTAGTTGATTATTTACTTTCATTTTAGCTCCTGCAGTTAGAAAGACCTGTCTTTTGCCTGTTTGGTTCTTATGTGCAATAAACATGTTATCTGTTTGAACATATTCTTTTGTTTAATGAACGTTTCTATGTACATATGCACTTCTTCTAGTGACATGGTGATATTAAATTTTCAAGATTTTTGACACTTCCTTTCATGTTTTTACTGAGTCATTGTATGCCTTTATCAAGAGGTAGCAAACTGATTTTTTTTTCTTTGTTATTTTTTAAGACCTATTTCAATAGGTACATTGAAAAGGGTAATATTCACACAAGCACTGGTATTGAAATTTTTTTTTTGATATGCTTAGTTCTTCATTGCAATTTGCTTTGTATATATACTATTACTGTGTTATTTTTTCTTCTTTAGCTCATAACTTATGCTCCTTTGAATTGGAATGTTGAACCTGGCCCTTCCTCTTTCTTAATTGAAATTCTGGATGACCAATGTGCTTCTAATTTATTATATTTCCTGGATGATCAAATAATAAATATATTAATGTTATAGGAGTGTTGCATGAAACCCCAACTTCAAGGTTTGGTATTGAAAGGTAATATGACTTGTTGAGTTCTTCATTGCTACTTGATTTGTTTCTAAACTATTACTTTGTGCTGCTTTTCTTTCTTTCCTTTTCTTGTTTGGCTCATAACTTCTGCTCCTTCACAATGAAGAGTGGATTTTCTTTGACACACTTTAACGGATTTTAATACCTTGATTATGATCAAATACTACATATTATAAGGTTTACAGTAGATTTTAGGGGGGATTGGTGTATGTGATACCTGAATAAAAATGTTCAATTGTAAGTAAATAAATGCTTGCATGCAGGTAGGAGACTCGAATTATATTTTAAGGTATATATAGAGTGTAAAATCCAAATTTGAAAACATGAAGAAAACAGAATTAATTATTCAAGCACAAGGCACTTATGTCATTTTTGTTTGAAAAAGTTATGCACTATAAAAAATTATCATTTAGAACACCTAAAAAGTTTTGTTTGTTTTCATACATGTTGTCTAATTTGCATCAATAACTTAAGGATGACAAGTATCATCTGCTAAGAGAATGGCTCCTTGGTCACAAGAACAATTAATGAAGATATTGAAATTCCTCACGACTAATGACAATTTGTTTGTCTCTAAGACCGCCTTTTTATATCTTGGAGAAGACATCTAAATTTGTATCTGGGAGAGAGAGATACAGGGTCACAATAACTATCTTTCCTTTAGCTATTCATCTGGGCTCTCTGCAAGTAATAAGATAACCCTTTACGCTAACCTGGAGCAGAAATGCTACAAAAAAGTATAATTGAAGATAGAGCATTCTTGTATACTCATGACGTGCTATCTTTCCCTGTAATGTGGACTGTGTCTAGAGTGATCCCTAATGGGTTTCCAGTATCTTCTTCTAGTAGAACTAGCAGGTTCCCAGTAGATTTTAGGAAGGACCTAGGTATGTGATACCTGAATAAAAATGTTCATTTATAAGTAAATAAATGTTTGCTGTGCAGGTAGTATATTTTTAGGTATATTGGCAGTGAAAATTCCAGATTTTAAAGTGTGTAGAAAATAGAAATTTATTATTCAAACACAGCTTTTATAAGCATCTCTTACTTTTGTTTGAAAATGTTATTTTATCTAAGACGATGATAATTTGAACACTGGGGAAAAAAATGTGGCATAGGAACATACCATTTCTGTGAAGGAGTTCCCTGTGGTGTGTGGAAAGACACCCAATATCGGCCAATACCTTGGCCATTAACCCAAGCAAATCCCTTTCCCATAGAACCAAGGTTCAGCACCACAGGATCATTTCCCACTGGTGCATCAAATGTGGTCTGTTGATCAGCAGGGAAATAAAATATTAGTGTACTGTAAAAGTAATGTTGAAGATAAATGGTCAGCAGTTGTGATGGTGAAGTGGTTTACACCTTAATCCTCTTTCCAATCCATAATAAGGGTAGTGACTAACTGTAGCACAAAGTAGTAGGAGAAACAACAAAAACTAAGGCCTTTTAACATATTTAGTTGGATGCCCTCCAAGATCATCTATGCTTTGTTGAAGAAGAATAATGGAACTGCAAAATTTTCTGATGATAATATACCTGATACCATGTCAGTGGTTTAGTAGAGCTTTGAAAACTTTCCCACTGAACTTTACTTGATCCACTAGCTGTATAGACTTGCAATTTTTCTCCTAACAATCCAACCTTCATTTAAAAATTTAACATCAGCAAGCAGTAGACGATATTTAATTTAAAGAATATGCAATCAGAGCTGACAGTTCAAAATCATATCTATTTCTTATGATTTGAAATTTTAAGCAGTTGATAATTATAGTATATAGGGGTCAATTAAATAAAAATTTGGTCAGAGAGTAAATGGTGTAGGAAAAGCAATATTAACTTAATTCTGAGAACTGCATTATGATGAGTATGCCAAGATGGTTTATGATTAAAGAAACATGATTGATAATTGAGATCTCATTTAACTGCAGTCTACTAAGTCAGCATCTCACAGTTTAGAGATAATCACCTGATATCCCCATGCTTGATTTGTGAAATCTCTGCCTTGAACTTTCACTCTATACAAACCAGCTACTCTGCGCTCTAGATATGCTCCTGAGTTCTTCATGCAGAACACATTTCATGTAATCCATTATAAATTATTTGGCTACCATATTGTCTGATATTTATTTCATATGATTATTAAACAGAATGTGCTTGATTCTACAAGGGCATGCCTAACAGATTGATAAGAACCTTGAGAGAACCACAATACAAAAGTTAGCTATTGTAGTTGGAGAGTTCAAGGCATAATAAGCCTCACATTAGAACCAAATACTTCTATGTGGGAGTCAAATCTCATTCTTGCAATTAGATTCTAACACAAATATTTGTTGTAAAGGAAACATCTCAAATGAAATAACCATGCATATTATGTCGTACTTCATCTTTAGAATTGACAATTATCATGGAGATCAGTTTAATATTCAACATTTATCTTTTCTAAGTAGTTTCTTTTGCTGGTTAATAATGAATAAAAATAAGACTTAATAATGGAAACAATTACCGGCAATCCGACTGTTGCACTGAGGAAAGAAATATTGTTCATCCCATTTATAAGATTGAGTTTGTTCTCCATGATGAAAGATGCATTTCTGTGACTTCCATGTGCAGAACCTAGAGTTAGAAGCATGAATAGAGCCCTAATTAACATCTCAAATTGTAGTTATGAAAAGTAAAGTAAATAAGTGATGTAGAATATACTGAAGATGAAAAGTAAAATAAGCATTATAATCTAAAAAAGATGAAAGACAGATATGGACCCAAAAAGAAAGATGAAAGAAAAATATACATTATAATTTAAATTGATACTTGTGTAATAACCAACTCTCCAACTATATTGATACTATTATTTCTATCCAACAAATGGGGATCCTCAGTGTTGAGGTTTAGAGCTTGCCTACTAAAACTCCATTGGTGAAGACATGCAAAACATGTCCTTGGCTGTATGCACTAAGAACAGATTGAGCATTAGGAGAGTTGTCATAAAACCTGTTAGAGCAAGATGTCAACACAAATCTTAGTAGAGTATAACAAACATTTTCAAGTGTAGCTAACATTAAGCACATATGTTGTTATTTTACCTGAATGTGTACCACATGTAGTCAGATCCATCTTTTGCTGTGCTGATTTGATCTAGTAGTTTATTTGCTCTTAATGAAGTATCATCAAAGTTGGGGATGGCTTCTTTGTAGACTTTCCATTTTTCAGCTGAATTGAACTCTAACTGTGATTTCATTTCTCTGGCATTGTTTTGTGTGCTTACCTATAAGAGCATAAAATATGAAGTGGCTTTTACTAGCTTCATTTTATTTATGTAACTTATTAAATTAGTACGAAGAATAATGGTCAAAGGAAGATGGCAAGAGCGAAGAAACTGCCCAATATACGCATTGTCTTTTAAAATAACTGAAATAGTATATATTGAGCATTTGATTTTTACCTTGGCGGTGTTGAAGGCTACATTCTTGCAGTCTGGTAGGATACTGATTGATTTGGGGGGTAACTGATATGGAATATTTTGAAATTGGATTGTAACAATCCGATCTTCACTATTTTCCAGGAAGGCAGCACATTCTGTTGAGCTCCTTTTGAAAATATAAGCCTGAAGATGAGGGATGGAAATTATTTATTTTGTTTAAAAGATTCAGCTTTTAGAGAGTACTTCGTAAATTTATAGATTGAAACTCAAAAGCCAGTATATTGTAAGAAATTTTTATCAACGTTTATTCGCTTCATGCTCGGTTCTCCTGTTTATACTGGTTAAAGAAAATATAACAGCTAAGGAAAATAACAGGAGTTTAGTTTTCTTACTTCTTGTTGTAAGCCCAAGCTGAACGCAGTTTTGGTTCCATAAAGTAGTGATGTTGAACATGACTTGATTGTCGCATGTAGCTCCTTTAGATGCCCCCATTTCGGTTGCCTAACCAAACCTGGTTACCCTCGCATAGTCAATCACCTAGTGTTCAATATCTACAATTTTACTTAAATGGAAAAAGGAAAAAACATACCATATTCATCCAACGGAGCTTCATCATAATAAGCCGTTGTCACGAAAGCAGAGGCTATCCTGTCCAAATTGGTTCCTCCATGGTACTGCATCAAATCGGTCACGTGACTTAATAACTCAATATTATCATATTCAGCTGCGTTGGAATACCTACTTAAATGTGAGGGAATAGAAGAGAGAACATAGACACAGTTACAGCAAGGTACTGGCAGTGTTGATACCATGTAGTAATTGACGTAGCTTCCGTTCTTTGCAATGAACAGGGCAACATTGTACGCGATGTTTTCAGCTGATCTTATGTATGGTACTCCACCGAAGACTTGGTAACTTCAAATTTTAACATGAAATGAATGACACTGTTAGCCTTATATGACGCTGTGATAACTAAATTTTTAAGAAAAATGGTTTATAAATTGGAATGAATTCCACAAGAACGTACAAACTTGTCCAATTCTCTGTCCATAGTGAAGGCTTGTTACGAGAGTTAGGCCCCATAAAAGTTTTCCCACACTGCATACCATTGCATGTGTTGATCTGCAGATTACAAACAGGACTTCATTTATAGATGTTATAAATGATCCAATGTAACGTGTGCTTATAACCGTCTTTTCTGATTTAAATAATATTACCCTTGAATGTGTACGAAGTATATTTAGTAGTGATCCAAATTCTTAATTTTTTTTGTTATATTGAACGGTCTGAATTTGTAGATCTTAGGCAAAACAATTCGTAGAGACTAACCACTGGATCAGGAGCATTATCTTGCTTGCACATTACCCAAGGCACGCCAGTTTGGAGTCCCACAGCCATTTGGGCAGACCAACGAACATAGGACAGTCCATTCTCGTGAAACGCCCCTTCAACATTGCCATATTCGTTCTCAATCTGCATGGACCATGAACCCTTTATAAATACCTCCTAAATAAACTCAAAATGGTATTTAATTGGCAAGTCAAATTGTTGATTTGCAGGTTAAACCTGAGATAGTATGATCGGTCCTCCTTGTGAAGCATAAAGACTGGCTGATTTCATCATATTGACTATTTTGGCAGTGAACCTTTGCATGTGGAACTGCCATTAATGACGTGAAGAGGAGTTAATGAATGGTCTGTTAATATTATATTTGAGTGGAAAGTATTGCATGCACAGAGTAAATTCTGTGTTTAAGGTCCAAGTAGATAGACCCAGCCCCTCAAGTATGTTTAAGATCAATTTGGATAAGATTACAATTTACAGATGAACTACCATGATTTAGTTCAAATTATAGGAGGCAAGGAAGGTGAACAAGGGTTGATACCTTGAATTGCTCATCATCAGATCTAAAAACAATTCCCGGAATATCATGTAACCATATTGGTAGACCCCTGCACCATCAAAACCGTGAGTCATTCTCTTCTAAACAACTGTAATCATTATCATATTGTTTAGTATGATCAGAGTCTTCAAAACAACTATATAATGAAAGCAAAATATGTTTAAATTTATAGTAATTTCTTTGTATTGGAAATTTTGTTAGGAAGGTCTTACCCGTAAGTGCATTCACTCTCAATGTATGGTCCAACTCGGAGGGTCGCATACAAACCCTGAGCTTGAACTTCCTTAATGAATCTCACTATATCGCGCCTTCCACTAAAGTCGTACTGCAAAGCAGGAAAGAAAATATCACAACCATCACCCTGCTTGCAAGTGCTGAGATTAAAAAACCAAATACATGACAAAAAATAGAAGAATAACATAAACTCGAAATCGAGGTCACCTGGCCTTGCTGAGGTTCGTGAAGGTTCCAAAACACGTAAGTTTGTATGACATCTAATCCCCCTTCTTTAGCTTTGGTAATCAAATTAGGCCACATCTGTTAAAATTAAGAACGAATTGCAATTCACAATCTAGAGGTGTGCCTTTCAGTCTTTTTTTCATGTTACTCTCACATACCCCTTCAAACTCACAACTAAGCTACATTTTAATCTAAGTGATTTTCAATGAGTAAATTGCTACGAGATCTGTTTAATATAAAAAAAAAAATTATACAGTTTTCTTCCATTCATAAAAACGTTGCAATTAATCTCGTTTTTGTTCTTGTCTTGCCTGATGATAGAATCACAATTGAGCATTTGAGCTTTGATGTTTTATACTAAAAGGCCATTGTTTAACCCTTTATCGCATTTGTATTTAGTACTGTAGTTGAATTGTAAGCTCATTTTGGTGCTTAACTCCATGATAGTTTAAGTCAACATGGATAAAATGATGGTGCCCCCCCGCCGCGTCAATATATAGAGCTAATCGCATAAATTTTGATTACAAAATATATATCCAAGAACGAATGGTTCAATTAATGAACATGTTTTCTTTTGGTTAACATGAAAATTGATGAATATGTTAGGACAACATTATAGAGCTAGTTATGTGTTTTTCTGAATACGTTTTTTAATAGATACTTACAATAAAAATAATTTAGTAAATGTAAAATATAAAGAAATTCTTTAGTGTTTTCATTTTTGCACAAAAATAATTATTTTTTGCATTAATATTGGAACTAAGAACAAGAGAATTTGAGAATACATAAACATATTACAAATTACGTCTCAAGAACCTAAGGGTCCAAAAGTATTAATCGATTGAAATGAATAAATTTTAAATTATATTTCTAGCATGCCTCTTAACGCAACAGTTCTTGTGGTCACAGAAGCATTTAAACAAAATGACATGAATCAATCATTTTAAAAATTTAAATTATTTGCTATAGATAGATACATGAATGGCTTGGGTCCTTATCAGGTGGTCCAACTCAGTTTTGAACCTCACACAATTCACTTTGTATAATATTTTGGTGAATTAGATGATAACTAGTGCATTAGAAACATGATATTTTACTTATATTCTTTAAAAATTAATTAAATTTACCCTATTGGTCACCGTATAATTTCTCTCTTACTCTTTTGTCCCTCTAAAAGAAATTAATTAATTTTGCCTGACCATGAGCCAATTAAACAACAAAATAATTATAGAACAACTTACTTTGAATTGGTGTCGCAAAACCTAAATCATGTAGGTTTGACTCAAACGAGATCTAGTCAAACTTCAAAAAGGCTAAAATAAAATGGGGGTGAAAGAATAGCCCACCAAAATGTCAAACAATACGATTAATTTTTTGTATTTAATAAAATATATATAGTATAAATAATTTAGTAACACACTCGCGAAACTATCATACACGTTTCCTTCTATAATATTTTTTGGAGCACCCTTGTTGTCTGATTAATTATATTTATTTGGTTCATATAATTAAAAAGTCAAGCAATATATAATAAAAAAAATGAACTCTCTCTCAAGGTTCGCCCCATGTGAACTGAAATCTACACATAACATACAATAAATGCCATTACAGAAAAAACAATGATAAAATAAAAGACTTAGAAGACCATGCAAATTACTCATATTATAATAGCTCTGCCAAAACAACTTGTCCTGTCATTATGCCAAGAGTTTTGACGTGTAAGTAGGTTCATGACATTTTTAAGTCTTATATTTCTTCACGTATCTTTTATTTTTTTTATCCTATTATCTATTTTTTTATCATATTATCTATTTTACTTTTTTTTTACACTCATTATGTCTCTCGCTATCAATTTATTTGACACTCTAGGAGTATCTCTTACACAAAACTATTTTATTCAAGTTTAAAAATTCGTAATATGATAAACTTATTTTTTTATTTAGCTTTTTTTTACCAGGTTAAATGTTGAAACCTTTACATATTTGACATTTTATAATAGAATAAAAATATTAATTAAAATTAGTAATTTATTTTAGTAATTTGTGATAATATTAAATAAAAATATTTTATTAAAGTAAAGTTTTATTTTTAATTATAAAATAACACTGAAAGCACCTAAAAATGACATAAATTTTATCTGTTATAATAAAAATTAAAATTTTATTTTAATAATCTATAATAATATTAAAAACAAATATTTTATTAAAATAAAGGACCATTTTGAATTAGCAAACAATATTAGAAGTATATATCTAAAAAAACATCACACAAATTTCATCTTTTATAATTCGTAAAAAACAAAAATAATGTGAACTAACCATCGTTGTTGCAAAAATTAACCGTGTCAATGCTAAGTTGTTCAGAGTATTTTGAAAAATGGAGCATTGTTCCATATTTCTTACCTAACAAGGACAACGAGGATAAAATGACTCGTCTCTCTCTCTCTCTCTCTCTTCTTATGTTTCTAAGACATTATCGGTTTTGTTCTCAACCCCAGAAACATAAACAACATAAAACATGGCATAAAATGAACTTAAGTTCAACAAAAGTAAACATGAAAAATGTATAAAAGATAACATCACATAACATACGAAGAGGACAAATTAAGAAGAAAAGAAAGGACGATGAGTAATGAAGATACCTCAGGAGTGCTACGAGGATAGTGAATTGAACCGGAGAAGAGGATTCTATGTTGGCCATCAATGATTAAGGATCTTCCGTCGTAGGTGACATTGCCACCATTGACGGAGCCAAGGGACGCCGTTAAAATGAGTGCAAGGAAAGAACAGCAGCACCACTCCCCCAACAGCAACACCATTATATTTCACTTCCAATGGTAATGCTTGTCTCAGCAAAGAGTATAAATGCTGAAGTGGATGCGTCTCCCTCTCCTTCTCTTTCACTCTTCAGTGTATATATATATATATGTTTATGTATTTGGAGCTGTAAGAGTCATTTGTGTTGACTTGGTTCTCTCCTGGGGCTACCTACAAATAACTATATATACAAATGGCAAGGATCGAATTAAATCATGTAAGTATATATTTATACTCATAGTGAAGTTAAATTCTTTATTTTTCAAAATAATAACTTATAAATTTATAAAATTATTAAAATAAATAAAATTGGTTCGTACACAAATGGTTAGTTGGCAGCAACAGAAAGTACGGTGATTAATCGTCCAAATTCATTTATGGGAAAATTAGTTAGTTGTGGTATGTAGCATCTTTAGTAACCGAAAGTGTCAGAAAAAGTAGTTCGTTACTCTAAGTAACTTTATTTTTCAGTACTCTATTTTTATAGATTCTATTGCGTCATTACACTAAGGAGAAAAAAGGAAATGTGATAAGGATGTTAATTCATTTCGTCAAGAAAAAAGATAAGAACATATAACATTCATTATTCTATTAATTTGAATGCATTATTGTTTTGGTAATTTAATTTTGAAATAAGAATTGTAAGGTACTAAAATGAGTGAATATATTTAATAAGTGAATATATTTAAAAAAATTACTTTCATAAATTTTGAAGTATTACCAAAATGAGGATGTTGTTTGCATGATTTGATCCAAGTTATTGCAACGTTAATATTAATATATTTATATATGACAACCATTGCGTGACGATAACAAAATAGCTAATTATAATGCGAGTATTTGATCCCCACAAGAATTTCTTACCTTGTTTTTTCCTGAACTGCGTTGGCAAAAAAATAATGTTATTGTATTGATTCTTCAAATATTTCATAAAATAAATATATTTAATAATTTTAAAATATAAATAATATTTAAATACTCGGACTAGATGAATTAAACATTCGAAAAGAAAAATTTTGCCCATTGCCCATTGCCCATTGCAGTAATTATACCCGACTCAAACATAATTGACTAAAAGATACTTGTTCTATAAAAAAATACGTCAACAAAAAAAATTAATGTTTTTTTTATTTTATCCTTCCATTTCAAGGGTATTAAAATTTCTTTCCCTTTTGATGTCACTAATCTTCTGGGTTAACTCACTTTTTAATGATAAAAGGAACATTATTGTACAAGCATTAAGATGTTATAATACCTGAATAAAACTAGGAAAAATCTCTATAAATTTATGGCGCAGAGCATATCTAAGATTTTCAATTTTCCCAATAATTTATATTGATTGCTAGTAACGTTTGACTTGCCAGTGTGAGAGGGATACTTTTCTATTGCGTAAATGAGGTTCCCCCTTCTTTGTCAAATGTTCATGTTAGTGCACAAGGAAGATTCTTACACTTAACCTCACCAGTCACCAACACTATATCTATATATATATATATATGATATTGATAGGGAGTGAGGTTTTGATATTTCCTTCCCCTTTTATTTCTAGCTTAATTTTGTTTTTCATATTGTCGAAGGGCAAGTAATGAATTTTATTTCCTGAAAATGGTAATTAAGACTAATAATTTTCAATGTTGCTGAGGCGAGATCTCTTAACACGGCACAGAAGCCTCCCTGTTTTGTGGTGCAAAACGTGACGTTTCCACAGCCACCAATCTCCATCAACCCTAATTGTATAACATAAAACCAAATATTAATATCGAAGGAAACGCCACACTGACTAGAGGCTTTGATCGAGTACCAAAAAATTAAGAGCAATGTTAATAATAACATATACTTTTAACTTACATTATATAATTAGCTTTATTTTTAAAACAAAAATGTGTGTTAAAAAAAATAAAGCAATGGAGGGCCCAAAAAAAATCTTAAAATATGATTTACTAAAATTTCTCAAAAAGTAATAAAGTGGGACAGAGTTCACCTAAAATGAAGTAAGAACTTGTCTTTAAAATGGGCTAATAGTGTTTTATGCATTGTTGATTTAATTCAAAATGCATCCCAAATTCAATTAACTAAAGACATGTTTGAGTAATTAATTAAATTATATTTGTATTGAATAAACTCTTATTAAATGAAAGTTCATAAGTTTACTGTGAAATTTATTAAAATAAGTCATAACAACCTAATTTTAAACGTGCATTAATGATATCTCCAATTAATAAGTGAAGAAATTATTATAGTGGGTACTTTTTAAAATAAATAAATTTTCAATCATATATGTAGAGAGATCGAACTTAATTAACATATTTGAAGGACCAAATTAATAAACTATAATATATCTCTGTAGTTAAAAAGGATTTATTTTGATAAGTTTTTCCATGAATTATTTAAAATAAATTAAAAATATAAAAATATCATAAACTGCTAAATAAACTTTATAAAAATTCTTTCAAAAAGAAGCCTTTCGTTATGGGACTAACAAGAAAAAGAGCAACACTAAGAAAGAAAGTCGAGGTGTATAAATTGCTGGAAAAGAAAAGGGTGATGACAGTTTAATGAAGAGAAAAGCATTAGTTTGAAACTATCGATCGAAATCTCAGCAAGTGTTTATATCCAATATAAACTACCCCTTCCTAACAACAAATATATACCTATCTTTTTATTTCACATAACTTGCACCAGACTCCTGACAATGTGATCAGAAACGGAAAAACATCTGTATATTCGAATTGTCAATATTGCATTATAATTTAAATAACATTGAATTTTATGCCTTACACACAGAATTTTGACCTCCGCCAGATGGACAGCAAGTGGAAAAAAATCAATCAAAATAAACAAGGAATTATCTATTAATTTTTAAATCACCTTTCCAGATCTGGTCAAGTAAAATGTTTACTAATTATACTAGTTTATATATATAATTGAGAATAAACAAACTATAAGATCATTTGAATAATCAAAAAGAAATGTTAACAGTCCTTCGCATCAACTACTAAATAATATACTTTTCATTTGCCATTTTCACCACCGGGCTGTTGAAGGCAAATACAATTTAGTATTATGAATTATTATCCCTGTACAGTGAAAAGTATGAGGAGGAAACGTGGCTATACACATTGATGTATCATTTACAGGGTCCGAGTCCAAGGGGCCAAGAATATTCCCATGTTAACCTATACTGGGTTTGAAATTGAGAGCACTTCATGAAACATCTCCACCATTAGCTCCCTATCAGCATGCTGGAAAAAGTTACTTTGTTCATCCTCTTTAATATCATATATCTTACCAAATTCAAATAAGTACGTCAAACATCCTTTCTTTAACTTGTGTAATTGATAAAACCAAGCCTCATTTAGCATCTCGAGAACATTTCCAGAGTTGAGATCTTCCAGGAGGCTTTCCTCACAGAAATCCTTGAGACCACCAATATCATATTTGTTTGCCGCTCCAAGCAATGCAAGCCGGTGTTTCAAGAAATCTTCTTGTTTGATTGTTCCATACAAGTAAGTTAGAAGAGCCATGCATGATTCAAGTGACATGTCTTCTATATGGATTGTAGAAGACTCTTTTTCCTTCAGGTTGTGATGAAACATGCTCTGAAACACTGGAGAACTTGCGGACAGAACTGCCTTGTGAGCTTTCAATGTACCATCTGCAGTGATAATGGTTAGGTCAGCATGTATGGCCTCATCAAGCATGCGAGAGAGGCAACGAAGAGTACTATTTCGAGATGCAATGGATTGAAAATTTCCTTCAGATGGCAATATAGAACTGGCCTCACCCTGAGTTCAAAAGAAATGATCAAAGGTTAAGTGGCGACAATCTGTAACTAGTTCAGAGATCTAGGGACAAATTTAGTCTATAGATAATGCAATGTGCTAAGCAAGTAACTCAAACCGACTTCATCTTCCAGAATAGTCACTGTAGTTTATATACTTCCTAAATGGTTAGATAATGAAATGGAAGCTAGTATATTTCTCAAAATTATATATAATAATTTAGTACATCAAGATCATATATTATAAAAAAAATAAAATCAGGTACAGGAACTCACATTAAGAGGGCATATCTTCAGGTCTAGGAACTCAACATCAATGATGAAGCGACCAACAAAAGTAGTATCCACAGGCCAGACGAAGTCGTCATGCGTTCTAAGCACCCTTTCTTGAACTACAGCATTTCAAGAAAAAGCAAAATGAAGGTACTACCTGTGTGAGCATTCCTTTAACTAATCTTGAAACTGCTACAGGTAATTCCAATTTCAAAAAACTTATTCATGAATTTGAGTTGTAAATAGCAGTATGAAATTATCCCTATTTCTTCTAGGCAAAAAAAAGTGGTGCAGAGTAAGGAAGACAGGCAACCAGGCTCAGAACATCAAGAATAAATAAGTAAAAGGCCTTAAGCCCTTGATGGCATTGTTACTTAGAATCTGCTTATAAGCAACTTATTTCAATAAGTTTCATTGTTAAATTTACAGCATAAGTTATCATTTAATAAGAATTTATTGAATTAACACTTAATTAAACTGTATCCAGTCTTACCATAATAGCAAACTCAAAGCATGCTGATCACGTAAGTAATTTATCTACCTTTCTTAAAACAATTTTTCAAACCTGTACATCGTTGAATGTGATAAGAAGTTGTATACAGTAAATTTTTATTAAAAATTATAAAATTCAATGCATTAATATTAATGCTATAATTTTCAATAAAACTTTATTGTTTATTGATTTCTAACCATGTGCAATGGTAACCAAGTTAGAAAAATCGTTCTTAAAATCATAGTGTGATTTCCCTAATTTGACGGAATACTCACAAGCTTTCACCATTGATAAAACCATTTCCCAAAAGGCAAAACACACTTTTTAAAAAAAAAAAACTTATCCCTTTTAAAAGGAAGATAGCACGTTAAAGAGTGAAAATAGAATGATATAACAAGTAAGCTTAAAAAGTTAAAGCTAAAGAGAAGGTGTTGATGCAATGATGCATATAAAAATACCAGGAGAAATACGAAAGCTGCGGGAAGAACCGGCATTGGAGACACGAAGAATGAATCGGGCAAGGGGTGGATGATCCTTAGAAACCCGGGAAGGTTCTGGGAAAAGATGTATGTAAAGATACCTATGGCTATTCCTCACTATTGAAAAGTACCTGTTTGATGATTGGTTAAGAAGGTAAATAACAGAATGAATGAATTGAAACATTGAATTGAAATAGAAATATTGAATAAATGAATAGTGAACGCACCAGTTCCAGATTCCGACCTTGAATGGTTCAGATTTTTTGTAAGAAGAAGATCCGAAGCTGTCAATTTTCCATTGGGCTAATCTGGCAAGCGTTTCCACCCTATCCCCCATTCTCGATGATATTCACAACAACGTTGGACTCTGTCTATGCCATCTTGACTTCCCACTTCTTCCCCTGTTTCTTATCTTATGTATCTGAACACAACTCAGAACAAATTCACCGTCATTCGTTCCCTGTTCAGTTAGAATTTGAAGCGTTCAATATAATTAAGACCTTTTTATTTTAATATTTTTAAAATATTTATGGTGTTTAATTATTTCTTAATTTAATTTCTATAGTATACTGTAACTGTATCATAGTTAATAATCTTTAGGATTAGCCATATTTTTCTGTAAATATTATGTCAGTTAATTGTGTCTTATTTGTTTTTCTCATGATTCTATTTAACATTTGGCATGCATTATTTAATTAAGATAATATCATGTAACTTAAATATGTTAAGTTTATTATATATAAAAATAAAATTTTGTCGTTTAGCCATATGTTATGTATTTTTTAAAAGATATTTAGTTTTTATTTAAAATATTTATAAATTTTAAATTTTTTAGTTAAATAAAATATAAATCTTGAACATTAATTTTGAAAATTAAAACATATAAATTATGTTAATTTTAAATTTTTATTATTTTTAAGTAATAATTTAAATTTAAATTTTTTAAATTTTAACTACTCATATATAATTGTACAATTTAACTTTAAAATTTTCACTTTTATATAAATCATCGAAATTTATATGAAGTCAAATATTGTTTCGTCCACTTAATCTTCTTCTTTTTTTCATAATATCTCTGTTAGTGTGATTTATTTTGTAGTTTTTAATTTTATTTATTATCTTTGAGCTTTTATATTTATTTTTTTACTTTAAGGTAGAATGACAATATTTTTTAAAATAAAAATAATATTTTCATAATTTAAAAATGAGATCAAATTTTATTTTTTAATTTAAAAAAGCATGCATTACTCAAATTTGTAATAATCTTGTGACAGAAAAAAAATGTAATAATATCTTAGTACAAAGACATAAATATACAATTTCGATTTAAATTAGATTTCATTTGTTAAAGCAAAATTCTCTAGGACACTATAAATGAAAAATTCAGCTAACTTTAAAATAGTGACAAGGTCTTCAACCTGTCAATAAACAGAAAAATAACAGTAACATTTTTTTTCCACATTTTTTTATTGTTTAATAAATTTTACAGAAGTTTCATTAAAAAAGAATAAACTCAAACTGTTTGATAAAATTTAAATAAAATGTATGGAATGGTAGAAAAAGAAATGCACATATACAAAAGGGTGCGTTGTATTTATCGAAAGAAAATTGGTGGGTACTTTGTAAGCAAAGTAATATAGTTGATGGCGTCCAGCGTAAAAGCATATTTCTTGCTCTCCCGTTTTTCTTTATCAAAAGTGAGGCATTGGTACCTTTTGAAAAGGTAAATGCACCCACCACTAGCTATCAATTCATTTCACTTCAATTCTATGCCCAACAATGTAAGTATTACCTTAAGAAAAAAAATATAATTTTAGAGTATTAACTTTGGAACTGGAATCTTAACAATGTTTATAATAGTCATAATAATGCACTTAAGTCTTAACTTAATTGTACAAGTACTACTGTTTAAAACATAATTTGACTACTTTACTTTTATGTTTTATTCAATAGTTGTGATTTTATTTTTTTAGCTTTTACTTGCATTACCATTGTTGTTCTGTGTTAGTCAGATCTCCACTAATTAGATAGGTGACCTTTGCTTAACGAGATGGATTTGCTTGTTTCACCTTTGCATGAAGATATGGGGTCGAGGGGATTTCCCTTGCTGCGAGGAATGGAGGATAATAATTTAGCTCTTGTTTAAATTAACTAATTTTTATAATCTGTAAATAAAAAATTACGGGTGTAAACAACTTGACTTATTTGATCATATTCCCCTTATTAAATTGGCCCAAATAAATTATTTAAATATTATCTGATTGAGCGTATTTTGAAGTATTTATCCAAATAGGATTTTATATTAAAATTTATAACGATATAGTTTATTTACAAATTTTACTAAAATAAACACACATTTACTTTATTATATAAATAGAGGCATAGAACTTTACCAAATAATGGGCCAATGGAGAACAAAAGCCGAAGCAAAATTTGGAAACTGGCCGAGGAAAAGACTACAAAGTCCATGGTTTATACCCACCCAAGTTAAAACAGGCCTACGCACCATGCAGCTCAACCTGATTTGAGTATCTAAACACATTAAGTTTTTAGTAAAAAATATATATATTTATTATACTTTTATATTTTCGAAATAATAATTTTTTATAATTTTATTTATAACATTATCTTTCTTTTTATACCATGGTTTAAAGAAATTAAATTTTGAAAATAATTTTTAGAGTTTAATTAAAAAATAATACATTTCAATTTTTTTTAAACATAAGAGGCGGCATAATTAATATATATATATATATAAATAAATAATTATAACAAAGGCTTTGTTATAAAATATCATGAATGTATTCATGTTATCCTATTTTAAAATGAAAAATGAAATCAGAAAAATGAAAATTTAACACACAAAAAATATTTTTTTAATTATAATTTTTTTGCATGTACACACTTTAAAATATATTAACAAAGTTGAAAATTATTTCAATTTAACATAAGATCTCGAGTTCAAGTTACGATGAATTCATTAAATATTTTGTCTCGTTGAGGATGGTGGTGATCTAGAAAAAAAAAATAGTAATAATGGCATTAATTAGCACTGACCAAACTCCTGCATCGTTCATCTTCCTGCGAGTAGCTGTGGCCCTTGTATTCTCCCAGTGTAGTGATTCCACATTATGGCAACTTTAGGGACTGTGCTTGTACTAGGATTAGAAGAAAGTTTGAATTTACTTTTGCTGTGTTTGCATCTTCGTATTTCTCTTTGGAGTTGGTATATGAAATCTCTTAGGATTCAATGTTGTCTTTATTTTCGATTTTCGTGCATTGGCGTAAGGTGGAAAGTGGAAACTTGAATGGTTTGTTGATTAATTTTCCTATACTGCAGTTGCGATCAGTGTTGTTTTACTTGTTCGTGAATGTAAGAAATCTGCAGTGTCTATTTTAAGTCGACGTTTTCATTAGGTGGAGAGGGTGCCATAAAGAGAAGAGAGAAAAGTAATATAGATAGGATGACTGATGCGATATGATGAGAAGAGACTGAGAAAGATAGAAGGGATAAATGAGTATTGACCTTGCTGGAGTTTTAAAAATAAGAATTCTTAAGTTACCACTTACAAAACAGGGAATAGTGCATGAGCAGCAGGAATTCGACAGTCTGACGTTTGACCTTTCAGTTTGTTGTCACTGTTACTTATGTTTATTACATTTACGCTAAATGATCCTGTAGTATGATTCCTATTCAATATGTTTAATGGCAGCCTCTTCAATGTCGCATTTTTAACAACTTTTTGAGCGTAGAGGATTTTATGATCTTAGGTGCCAAATTATTCCTGAAACTTTTTTAAATTCCCAATAAAGGATTAATGTTTCAAACGACACTGATTCGACATATGAATCCAATCCAGTCCAATTCCCTTAATCCAGTTGCATAAAGCATAATAAAAAGATAATTCCGAAACACGAACCAAAATCAATCTCATCAGTCCATTATTATACATACATATCAATATACAAATTCTGACCTTATTTCGGACTTATGGAATATTTACAAATGAACCAGTTCTATCCTTAAGCTTCGTTCAACCAGGTACAAAATAATCCATTTTCTAAGCTTCGTTCAACCAGGTACAAAATAATCCATTTTCTCCACTGGCAGATTCAAAACAGATGTCTCCACCTATACAAAAAGGGAAAAGAATTAAGGAGCATTCAGATTTCAAAGAGAACGTAGTGTGATTACTGATTAGAGCCTCAATAGGAAGCATTAAAACAAATAATCTCTTTTTAATATTCGGTTGTTGGCCTTTCGAATGGTATTATCACTCGTGTTAAAGTGTTCACATGCTTCTCTATAAACAAGAGAAAAAAAAGTAATTTTAAAAAGTTTACTGCTCAATTTAGTTGCCGAAGCCTGAAAGCTAATATAGAGAGACAAATGTGAGACAAAAATGCACCTCTTCAAATGGAACAAAGACAAAAGGAGTCATGCCCCTCTTATGTGAGATTGCTGGGACATCTGGATTGTGTGTTTCATCATCCTGCCATCCTTCAACAACTCCAAGAATATCCTCCTCAGGTGCACTTGCCTCGCTACTGTTTACACCACTAGTGACAAGTGACATCAAATCCATCCGATTGTTAGCCCCTGAAGTCGTTCCTCTTACCCTATACCACAATTAGATCCACCGAAGCATAGTGCAAATCAGTGCAAGTGTTAAAGCATTACAAGAAGCCTCAGAAATAGAACATTATCGTCAACAAACACAATAATAGTTATTCCTAAATCAAACTACTCTGCTCAACTAATCCTTGTCCAAGCACAACTTTCTCCATCTTTTTTGCTTTTGGTCTCTTCACAAGCATAAACAATGATGCCTTCGAATACCATTCTGAAAAGGATATTCCTACTCTTTCTAGTTTTTTTATTTATTTATTTGGCATGATGGAGGGGACGAATTGTTTTACAAAGCATCAATTGGATATTGGTGAACCCCAAATCAAAACAAAACAAAACAACCATTAATTTTTCATAGTGAAATCATTTCTCTGAATTGAACATCTCATCTTCAATTTGTTGAATATAATTTTGATGAATATTTGATCTATTTTCTTAGTTAGCATGAGTATAGTAGCACATAAAATCCCAACCTAACAGGGAATGAATGATTTCCTTTCTTCCTGATGTTAGCTTAAATTTTCAACAAGACATAATAATCAGGAAAACTTGTCAAATACCTTAAGCGTATCCTCAAAACAGTTGGTCGCAGGCCTGGATACAAGACTGCAGCTTCAACCTGCAATGTAGTATCAATTGCAAATGCTTCAACATCCTTATAACGAAATAGAAATGTTATGCAATAACTTTCCTTGAAAGAAAATGTCTACTCAGATCTGCAAATAATGAAGATTAAAAAGGATAAAAGGAAACACATAAGAAGCAAGAAAATCCCAATTACATAATTTGATCAAAATTAGAACACAACCTTGTCATCTGACAATGTGTAGTGGCCTCCAAAAACGCAGTCTGCTTTAGATGATCGAAAGTTCATATACTTCACCACATCCTTGATCTTTTGAGAAGAATTCTACATAACACAAATTAATATTCATATAATCAGGTAAAGGAAAACATAAATTTTAAACGGACATGGACAACAGCACCAGATTATAACCTTGTAAAGGAATCGCCCAGAAGGAAAAAATCTCATGTACCGGAAATAGCAGACCTGCAGAAAATGGAGAAAACTATATATAAAAAACAAGTGAAAGAATGAAAAACTAAACAAGATTTACTTACACCTTGCGGATACAATGTAATCATTCAAATACTGAAACTGTAGAACAAATATATATAAAACCCACATTCTTATATGACATTAAATGGGTCCAGAATTATACTGCAGGATTTAAGAGTTGTACTTTCATTTTCAGTATATTGCATTTAAAAACTTACAAAGCAAGGTTTGTCATACGACAACATTAATCTCCCATATTTTTCATAGGTATATAAAGTCACATACAACTTTACCGTGCCAAGCAATTAGTGTTTCTAACTTTCAACAACACTAAACATTACAAACTGATGAAGCTAGATTTTAAGCAAGGAAGACTAAGGGCTGTGTAGTTTGTTTTCTGTTTTTGCTTTTAGTTGATGTTTTTTTTTTTCATTTATAATGACAAAAATGTCATCTTGATTTTATTTTACCTTCAAGTTTTAGTGAAGGAACTTAGGAATAACATACAGAATGGAAACATGGTAACATTTTTCTAGTTACTAATGAATACGTATGTACCAAAAATGAAAACAAAGCAAATACGCTCTGAAACTACTTTCAATTTGATTACAACTATGCATGCTATGGGTATCTTATTCTCAAACAATGATATTGATAAATAGTTGACAAAAAAAAACTAGTTAATTGCATGCTATTTAATGGCATGATAACCAAAAATTAACAAAAGAAAAAAACAGTATGTTAATTGCCTAGCAATAAAAGTAGATATTGATGCATACCACATGAACTGGATTAGTGATTTTCCACTCTGCAACTCCTGCTCGAATGTAGGTATTTCTACTCACATAAAGACCTGTGATGTAGGAGCAAAGTAAGACAAAAGAATGGGAAAATAATGTGCATCTCTTTTAGCTTGACATTAAAGCACTTTAATGTTATTATTTTCTTTTCTTTTTTTGGCATTTTGAAGTGGACGAAAGGGAGGATCATTTAATCAATATGAGTGTTAAGATGTCCCATGTTAGCTAAAAATATAGTCAGATCCCCATAAGACTTGGACAATCCTTCTCCCTTTAGTTAGTTTTTCAATCAAGTCCAATCCATTTCTAATAATCATAATATCAACTTTAAATATGATACCTTTTCGTACAGAAATTTAAATTAGAATTAAAAAATTAACTATTGCATATTGTCAATCAATATGAGGAGCAGGAAATAAAGATATACAATAAGAATGGCTGCTCTTACCATCAGTTCGCAACCTTGGTCGTAGCAACCACATTTTCCGCCATGAGCCATCATATTTTGATTGAAGTATCTTATAGTTTTCTACAACCCCAGACAGCTTCATAAAGGAGGTTCTATAATCAGAAATATGATTTATATGCAGTAAAAGTTCCACATTCAAAACCTTTATTAAGTTTACCTGCCAAGCCTTCAAGCATGCATTGCGCCAAAATACAGGGTTACGAATTGTGTATCTCCATTTTCGACATACGCATGATGCCTTTCCCAAGTCATACGGAGTCATTCGAGCAAAGACCTACAAAATATATTGAATCTCTTACAGCTTGTTCTTGAATACAACAATAGACCTCTCTGCATATGAATTTTCAAGTATCTAATTTTTCAAAAATCAGTAAAAAGGATTTTAAAAAGATTATAAGCTACAAACAAGTGAAAGACTTAAGTTATTCATATTCTGGTTCTTATTTTACGAACAGCTTCTGCCCTCAAAGCTGTAGGACCAAAGACAATGCCAAAACTAATATCAAGTTAGTTTTCAATAGTGTGTGTGTGTGTGTGTGTGAGAGAGAGAGAGAGGGGGGGGGGGGGTAATTACAAGAATGTAAAAATAGCCTCTCAAGTTTCCAGTCTAGAGAGAGAATACTTGTTATCATGTTCTAAAATAGTTTCATATGCATGACCACTGTCCCACACCAAATATTTTCGATTACAAGTGAATGATCTGACGTAGTATCATACAGCACATGGTAACTAGTCCCATTGTCACTCCCACACAATGTACTTCCACTACCAACAATGGCCATTAAGTCATGATAAAAGACTGTAACCTGAAGATGTGAAATACCTCAAAAAGCAGTTCATCCGGTAAGCAACGATGTAAAAGTGCAGGATCCACATGAGGCCTTCTACTAGCACTTCCAAATGGCGCAACAGGTCTCACGTTAACTCCATAAAGATCTGAAACAAAACGCATAGCAACAATGAGAAGTGAATTTGACCACACAACTACACTAAGTAAACGATACAAAGCTTCAGCAGAAAAATTAGAATGAGAAAACGAAACAAGGCCAAAGTAACCATTGCAGCACATACCAAGCCATGGCCTCCTCGTAACAAAGTAGTCAACAGTCTTCAACCTCAAAACTGACTCGAGTTCAGAAGACACTGCTAACGCAAAATCTGCCAAATAAAAAATGAAGACGCACTTCAATGCCCAAATCATTCCTGGTGAGAACCCTTGCACTTGCACGCATAACAAGTCAACAACAACACGATTCATAAAAGCTCAACTTTAATCACTTGTACACATTAAACCAACTTGTAATTTCTAAACATGAAATTACCTTAAATGTACACATTGAGCTGAAGCACGGATTATCAATTCTTAATTTATTTATCCAAAATTAGAGAAGCCATATCAAAATAAAGAAAATCATTGACAATTAAATCCAGAATTTCAAGATTTTGATAAGTTTGAATTATCAATCGTGTCAGATGACCAATTCAAAATAATATATATAGAAAGCGGAGTGCAGAGAGGAAATCCAAGAGCACCTGAACCAGATGCCATTAGGACATGCAGCAGCAGAGTGAGGCTCCTTCACGAATTTCTCAGGCAAATTGAGAAGAAGGACAAGAGAAGAAAATGAGTTCAGAAACTCGGTAATAATTTGGAAATCAGAACCAACAACAAACCCCTAAAACGCTGCCGTATCGACGTTAGCCAGTTAAGAAACGCGCCCTAGTGCTTTGGCGGGTCCTTAAATTGAGAAGCCTCGCATTCTATCCCATGCTTGTTTTGATACCCTTATATCACAAAAAAAATATTTGTTCACTAAATTGCGTCTACATACATCCAAGGTATGATGATTGGATAAGTTTTCTATAAGTATTAATTTTTACAAATTATTATTTAAACAATATTATAATGTATTTTTTAAATTCTGTTTATATCAATTTTTCAAATATGTTTCTTATTTAAAAATATTGAGTATGAAAATCATTTTTTAAATAATTAAAGTAGAACAATTTTTATTATCTCCTTTCATTTTGAGAAAATAATATTTAAATATGTGACAAAAAATAAAAATTAGCCAGAATAGAAAACTAGATATGACAATTTAAAAAATAAAATAATATGTATAATAATAAATACAATATTAATTATTTAGATGTATAAGTAATATATTATACACAAGTTTTATGTCAAGAAAAATTGACTTTATTTACAGCCTCAAAATAGGTCATAAGTTTTTTTTTTTTTGCCGTTAAAAATGTCATAAGGTCATAACTGCTTTTATTTGCAAATTGAAATGCACGGTGTTTATCCAAGAGGCCCGAAACTGCAACCACAAAAATTTTGTTGTGGATAAAATAAATAAATAAATAAAACGAGCACGTGAGAAAGTTTGCTGTGTGGGTGACTGGGTGTGGATTTGAGCTGCTATAAACTGTCTCTCTCTCTCCAACTTATAATATCCATGATGAGTTCAGATACAAGTTCAATTAAATGTTCATCTAATCATTTTTTATTATAGTCAGATATTTAATTATAAAAGTTTTAAATTCAATTAAAACTATTGCTTTTTAAACAAGCTAAAAATTTTTTAATTTTAAATAATTATACTGAACATGCGTGTATCTGTCTCTTTTTTATAAATTATTAAAATGAACTTAAAAAATATTAATTTAAAATAGTTTATAAACTCCTTTAAACTTTCATAAATTCATAATGTTTTAAAGATAAAGATGTATATCTATCTTACATAAATAATCTTTTTTTACATATTTACTTTTATGGGCTATCTTTGTTCCCATGCATTGTCCTTGTTATTAGGCTTGACCCATTCAAAAGAAGAGTTAGTGGGCACGAGGAAAAAAAAAACATGTGCCAACAAAGTTAGCAAAATTAATACATTGATTTTTTAAAATATAGTTTAATTTCAAATTTATTTTTATTTAATTTAATGTTCTAGCTAATAATTTGAAATCAAAATTATTGTTCTAGTATAACAATGTTAAATTTTATCAATAATTTACTCGAACTTTACTAAAAATAATATTTATGATAGAACATTGAACTAAGACATATGATATGCAGGCAACTAAGTACAGCGGAGGTCACACAACAATGGCAGGGAGAAGCCCATAAAATTTTATCAATCATCTCTGAAAAATAAATATTTTATATTTGAAGCAAAATGATAAAAAAAACGAGTCACCAAAAATAGTAAGATTTAGATAATGTTTGTTTGTATTTAAAAAAATTAATAAGAAAATATATTTATTTTTTTAAAATAAATTTAATATATATATATATATATATATATATAAATAAATATGCTCTTAATCTATATTTTGAAAAAGAACAGGCGTTCAAGATTAAAATTTGACCCCAAAAAAAAAAAATGCTTAGATTATGATGAAATCACAAATTTTTAATATGTTGATTGAAATTTATATATAAATAAAACTTTTTAATTAATCTTCAAAAAAGAAAATAAAAATTGACTGTTTAGAATTGAGTATTAATATAGTTTTCGATAAATTTTTAGTGCTCATCACGACGGATATCTAGCACTCGTATAAGAGAACAAACGTTAAATAAATATAAGTTAAAGGATTAAACTGAAAAGAAAATAAAGGAATAAATTAAAATATGAACCAAGTTTAAAGGCCTAGGGTGTTGATTTTATTCATAAAAAAAACATTATAAACTTCAGAATGAAGTCTTACGCAATTAGGATGCGAGGAGTTAATGTTGGTCCTGCAATTATAATAAACAGCATTGTTTTAAATAAACGATTTAAATTCAAATGTCTTATATATGAAAGTTCTTTAAAATATTTATAATCAATCTTTTTGATTAAAAAATATTTTTGAAAATTTTTAATTTTTAGAAATATTTTTAAAGTATTCATACCAAATATGAAAATTTAGCATTTTCAACTTAAAATTCATGAAAACCTTAAAATTTGGCCTACCAAGCATTCCCTTACAGAAGATTATTCGATAAAAATAGTTTTTGTGAAAAGAAAAAACAATTTAAATATGTTTATAATATTATAAAATATAATAATAGAATACTAACCTTTAAGATTTAACAATTGTATAAACAAATTTTACTCATTTTTTGTAAAGTTTTATTACTTTTTACATATTTATTTTGTGTGATTAAATTATTCAATTAAAAAATTTTATGCATCGTTAAAAGGATATAAAAAATAAAAAACTTTTTGAAAGTAAAAAAAAAAAAAAAAAAGGTGACGTGTCACAGTGGTATAAATTTTGTGTATAAAAACCATCTTATCTAATTATTGGGCCAGACGAATTTTCCACTCCGTAGTAACGTGAGGTTTGTTTTTGGACCTAACGTTTGTTGGCGTTCCGATGAATAAATTAATATGAAACAACCTTAACGTGGCCCAGGTACTGGCTGTTAGGAACCACATGGCCCAATTAGGACACAAAGAGGGACACATCAATAATTTTTTATTTAAAAAATGATGGCAGGTCTGAATTTGCATCTTTATATCAACTAGTCAACCTTCTTATTATTAGTCTAATATTAATGACTTCATCTTACCTTGAACATGGACGGCAATAGATGTCCATATATACTTGATGATCCAACGTTAAATTCTCTGGAATATTAATCGCATCAATAATTATGATAACTGTAATAAAATATGTTTAATTTTATTTAATTTTATTTTTAAATATTCTTTATTTAACTTTATTTTATGATGTACACTTTCACGGAGTTACTTCCTTATTTGATATTGGGCTATATAGTGGCATCACAGCTCAGTGAACTTTGATATGGTTTTGGGCGTTGTTAACTGAAAAAAGCAGTGAAAGATTTTGAACTGAAAAAGATTAAGAAAAAATGGCCCGGGGAAGAAGGGGGTCGTCTTTTTCATGGAGAGTTGAGAGGAATCAAAGAAAGTTGAAAGATTTCCATCACCGACAAGTGAATGTATGAAAGTAGTTATGTCAGCTAGAAATCAGAAAAGCAAACGAACCTTACTAATTAAATGAAGGATATGAGAGTGATGGACACTCATCTCAACTTAATAGCATTATTTGAGTCGACCAGTCATAATCCTTCACATAAAACATGGTATGAAAAGCACCATGCTACTCAAGTTACATATCATTCACCCAAAAATACCCACCATCTAACCACTCACAACTCATCCTATTATTTGGTCGGTGACTCATAACCTTTCACAAAAACATGCCATGAAAGCAACGTATCCAACGTTTTTCACTTTATCGTTTACACCAAAATATACCCAACAAAGCATCCACGGTCCTAAATAAGTGGTTAATCGTTATTCAGATTATGTTTCTTATGGAATAAGACCAATTTCAATATTACATATATTATCTATCATATTTGTATAATTGGTACGCCACATGCCATATCTTAATTAATTATCACTAAAATGTTTTTCTCACTCAACATTTTTATGGTGAAAATCTAATTCTATGTAAGGATCTAAGTTAAAAATCAAAAGGATAAATAAGATAATGTGTCTATTTATTATTTTAGTATGTATTAAATATAAAATAAAATAATATTTAATTTTCATCTCATCTTATATTTATTTTTTAAATTATGCATATTTTTTTTTAACAAAGACAATCTTGCTTAATTAAAAAAAAATTCACGTTATAGTGAAATAAATTATATTAAAAAGAATATACACAAAATTTAACACATGATAGCTTGTTAAAAATAAATAAATCATACACTACTTAAACTAACTTCATTAATAAATAAAATATATTTTTATTATTTATATTAGTAAAAATACAGAAAAATAATAATAAATGAACTCCACGACAATAAAAAATTTTATTTAGTTATTTAAAAGTATAATAATTTTTTAAATAACATAAAATGAAAAATAATTTATATTAAAGTTAATATAAAAAATGTTAATTTGTTCAAGTAAATTTAATTTTTAATTAATATAATAAAAATATTATTTATTTCCACTTTTATTATTACTTATCTTAATAAATAAACAATTTTTTTTATTTTAGTCCATACAAATACTTTTTATCTATGTTAGTTTTTTCCTCTTATTTCTTAGTTCTCTAATTCTCTTCTCATTCAATATATATACACTACTTAAACTAACTTCATTAATAAATAAAATTGGAAGGATAAAAAACATGATTAAACCTAAAAAAATACTTGGATCATGCATATTAAAGAGTACATAATAAATATGATGCATTTGATCACAAATCAAATACCATGATTTAATAACGTTTTTTTTCTTTACATTAATTGATAATAATAATAATAAATCCCTTGTAAAAGATTAATTTGAAGTAAATGATTTGATTAAGTTTTAATTTATCATCTGAATTTTCTTCACTTTCGTGAAAGAGGGGCCGCTACCAACACTTTTTATGAGACTGAGCAAAGTCGCGTCTCTGTGTACTTTCCTCTTTGCTGCACTCACTCGTCCTTTTGTCTCTATATCCAACCCTTTTCCTTTTTCCTACCCAAAAATCGATAATGAATAAGAAAAGCTAATGTATGTTGTTGAACAAAGACCACAATTACCTCTTTTGGTAACTCTTCACCTCCATTATTCGAGCTTTTTATATTAGAGGTCTGGATTCTAATCTGTCACAATCATCGTTGGACGTGTCCAAAGTGACGAAAAGAAACTGATAATGCATTACCTGCGACGATATTTAATTTATTATTAAAAATAAATATCCCATCTTTTTTTTTGGGGCACAAACATGTAATTTCTTAAGGCCAAATGTAAACCATAAAAAAGTTATGCCAAAGCGAAATCGAATTAAAATGCTAACTTTCAAGCTATTGTAAGTTGTTTTTAGTCTTTTTAAACCCTCATTCAATTATGACGGTGTGTTTTTATTCTAAAAGAAAAGTAGATTCAGAGACTTAAAATCATAGAAGAGTAAAATATTTATAGGTCTTTTTCTATTATTGAACTTATTTTAAAAAGTTAATAAAAATTACCTCCTGCATATAACAAACAGATATAAATAATAGAATTATGTAATCACATAATGTCTCTTTAAAATCAGAATTATAAATAGAAATTGGTTAATATTTTTTCACTTAAGATAAAACTGCTAAAACCTTATTCATGTATATATATAATAATCATTTTTCATTATCTTATTTGAAAAAATGCTTTTTCCTTAAAAATTTATGGCAAAGACGTTAAACTTACAACAAAAGCATCTCTTTTTTTTTTATATCATAAAAGCATCTACAAAAGGTGTATATGGACAGAACTTGTAACTTTTAAATTTTAATAAGAACGTATTTATATATAAAAAATTATTTCTCTTTTATGTATCACAAGTAGATATTTAAAAAGTTATGACTGTGGTTTTTTTTTTATTATTTGAAATTGGTCAATTTTCAGATTTTTTTTTCAAATGTTTAAAATATCTTAAAAGCGCTTTTTCTCAAATCACCTTTTAATTTACTTCGTATTTTGTTTTGCCTATAAGATTTTGCAATTTGAAGGTATAGTTAATATTTTATTGATAATGTAATCAGATTTTGCAGTATAATTAACGAACAATACTTTATAATTTATTTAAATGAAAAGTATAGTTTGATACACAAGGACAAATTCTGCTCGAATCACTTCCCGAAATCCACCATGAATCCGTTACCATGTGTCCAACAGTTTTTTTCAATATTTTTATAATACTTATTTTAGTTATTTTTCTTCCTTTGATGACTTTTTTAATCTTTGAGTAAAAAAAATTCAGAAAAAAAACATATCAAAGTATATATTACTTTTTTTAATTAAAATCTTAACTTTTATTTTTATTCTAAGTCAATTATTCTGTTATAATATCATTAAATCTTGCCAAAAAAATTATTAGAATTTGTATTTTTTAATTGGATTTTTGGCGCCTCTAAAGGTGTATACAGACTACAAAATGGAATAAATTTTTTAACATATGTTGTAAGTTAATATAATAAGCAAAAGTTCTTAGAAAAAAATATGAAACAATGTGAAAATATATATATATGAGAAAAAGATCTTTTTATACTAGTATAAATTTAAATATCCTTATACCTAATCTAAGATTTTTATTTAATTTAAATCTAATAGTTAATTAAGTAATAAATTATAATCTGTTAGATTTAAATTAAATAAAAAGTTGTAAGAGTTTTTACGCTTATACTGATATAAAAAGATCTTGTCATATATATATATATATATCATTTAATTCTAACTATGTAGACATATATATGAAATCATATCTAAGACTATATGCTTAACAGATTATATTAAAACTCACCCCACTTGTGTCAGTACATATTGGTCCGATCTTCCATCTTTTAATAGATTATATTAAAACTCACCCCACTTGTGTCAGTACATATTGGTCCGATCTTCCATCTTTTAATCGGTAAATTAGTTATGTGTTGTTTCTACTTTCTACAGAATAAAATGAGTAGGGGGAGAATAAGAGAACTAATAATAGAATATCTGTGCATTAATGGAGAATATAACTGAACAGCACCGATTCGTTTATACTCCCACACGAATGTTAACTAGTATTTTAAAATTAAAAAAATTGTTAGTATATATAAATGAATTTCTTTCACATCTTTTTATATAATTATTTATGATAAAAATTACATATTATAAATAAATAAATTTAAAAATAATCAGAGACTGAATTTTAGGTTCTTTTATATTTTTTTAAATATGTTGTTAAATGAAATGACCAAATTAATGTCGTAAAATAAAATATTGAAGAGAAATAATAAATAATAATAGATAATAATCACGTAAAACTAAATTGAATGCAGGAATAAACAAAAGTGAAATTGTAAGAACAAAATGCAAAGCAAACTAAAAGTAAACAAACTAAAATTAAGATGTTAAAATATAAACGTACAACTCTTCACACTGAACCACAAAAATTGTGAATCCTTTGCTAGTATCTATCTAGGTGTAGAGTTCTCAGCGTAAAGAGAATTTTTAGTGTTAGTATTTAGGTGCAAAAAGTCATTTTTCAAAATATGAAACTTTATAATAGGCAAATGAACTACAATCGCTTTTCATTTTTCATAGACACTTCTTCTCGATAATCGCTTTATGTGCACATCATCCACAAATTATTTTTTTATGTCCACAATCTACTTCAGACTAGAACCCTTCAAAACTACTCAAAGTATGATCTCCTTTTCAATGAAGGATGGAGTTTTTTTATGATCTTTAAATCTTTTCAAAAAATAGTTTCTTCGTAAGAAGTTTATGACTTAAATATTTTTACAAGTTCATAATTTGTCAAAGTATGAGAACTTAAAATTCTTTAATTTTCTTTAAAAAAAAAACTTAGTTTATTTTATACCACGAAATTTTGGTAGGTATCTTTGTAACTTAAATTTTTTTTTATCTTAAATAACAATCGAACGCGTTTTTGAATGCTTTTATTTTTAATAAGTAATATTTAAAAACGCTAATAAATAAAACCTATTGCCATACCGGATGTCGGACTCATTTTTGCCCCCTTAAGGTCTTAACTTCCTCTGAACGATCACTTTCTACTCTCTAATGTACGTTGGTTAATCAATTTAATTTGCTTTTGTTGTTTGGATCTGCAGTAGAATTGTTTAAGCTACCACTTAAAAAGGAAATTGTTTTTTGAAATTCGCGTAGGTACAAGTAACTTCAGACTCTGAGTCAAAAGGAACACGTGCACAATTAAATCCTTTTCAATATCCCCGATAATCAGATAATGCAAACAAAAGGAATATATATGATAATTAATATCTTAAAAGTGTAGATTAAATAAATTATTTTTTTTTTTTGAAATTATTGTATTTTTAATGTATTATTTAAGCTTAATAATAGTTCCTTATCTTTTAATCCGCAGCACCGGCGCATAGACATGTATATATATTGGGATGTGAAGAATCTTCAACGAAAATTAACATGAGTGAACGGTGAAATAAATGCTCGACTCAGATGGTCATATTCAGTAGTTAGCGGTCATATTCAACGTTGTAAAAATCTTTGATGCCGTAGCAATTGGACCATCAGGGATCAGCAGTAGCTTTGTGATATCACGGGTGGTAATTGTTTTTGCAAAATCAATTTTATTTAAACGTGAAGTGATTTATGTTTACATTTTTTTATTTTTTAAAATATAAAAAATTTTATTATTAAGTTTTTAGTTCAAAACAAATGCAAATGTAAATTTCAAAAAATTGTTTTTAAGAATAAAAAAAAAAACTGTGTGTTGTCATGACTCATGACTAACCATGTTTAAAAGATTTTTTTTTTTAATGCTTTAATACCATCTCGTGAATTAATTACTGTAAAAGTTTAAACCGTTGAGCAAAAATAAATGAATACTTTTATATTATATTAGTATTTTTAATATGTGTATATGGTTATCACATAGCCACATTTACGATGCTTGGAGTACAAGTCAGACATGCAGGCTAAGTTTTGAGCATAAAAAGGGAAATAGTATAAGCTATGTATGGTTCACAGCTCGCTTCACAGTTCTGAGTTTGGCAATTAGTTTAGCATATGATCAGTTTAAAGCATCAATGTCCTTTTTCTGGTGATTTACCAATTTATCACCAATGTCCTCTTCATAACATAAATGCCAATAACTCTATTTTATTTTAGCCTGGGGCCACCAATTCCTTGGTTGGTGAGAATATATAAGACAAATTAAAGAGGTGTGATGTCATGCTTCCGAAACACTCCATAGATAAGGAAGTGGGCAAACGTAAGTTAAGGGAAATAAAACTATAATTTTTATTTTAAAAGTATTTATTACATCTGTATCACTTTAATCATTTTTAATTAGTAATAAAATTTTATTTTTATATTTTTAAGATATTAAGTATAATTTTTTTCCTATTAGTTTTGTTTAAAGTTGAGTTTTGTTAATAATTATTCTAATACATTAGTTAAAGAATACTATATATATTATTATTTTGTTATATTTTACCTTTTTTATATATCAATTTAGAAATTTAAAATGATATTATTTTATTATTTTTAAATATTTTATACACTCGTCTTGAATAAGAGAAGATAATAATAAAAGTCATGTTGAGAAGTTAAAGAAATATTATGAATGAAGATGTTTATTACATTTTATAATTTATATATATTATTTTTATATCAAAGTTAGTATAATTTTTCAAAATAGAGTATTTTCTTATATATTCAATAAGGAATTGAAGAACCCAACTATCCATAGATCATGCCAAACTTTATGAAGAAACATAGCACTTGCTTTTCAAAAGTGTACTGAGAGTATTAATAAAAGTAAATGTTATAGAATTATATAATGTTACTTTATATAGAATGTAATAATTCACTTATCATTTACTTATCTTAGCTATCAAAAATTTAATAATTGACAGAGTCTACTTAAATTTTCTATAATACTAAGTTTGAATATCATTTTAAATGCTTAGAGAAATATAGTTTTGTTATCTCAAACATATAAGAAAAAAAAATTTGATCATGATGCTAAATTGTCCCTTTTCAAGATTATACATTTTTAATATTTTAAAATATAAATATATTTATATTTTGTTTAAATTTTTTTTGGAGATAATATATGAAAGCTAATAATAAACTTACTATAAAAGAATAGAGAAATGATAACAAATATTTTTCTAGACAAGGAATAAAAAATAAAAATATTTTATGAACAAATATAAAATTATATATTTACGTAATTTTTATATACATTTAATATAATTTACAATAAGAACATTATTTATAAATTTTTAAACTAATAGCTTATTAGAAGTACTTATTAACAAAATATAAGGAATGTAATATTATCTATAAATAAGAATGGTAAGAACTTTCAACCCTTAAAACATTTTGTGCGACAAATAAAAGTAAATAGTAGTACGAAAAATATTATTTTGAATGAAATTGGATAAATAATATAATTACTTAATTGTTAGAAAATATTTTATATGTAAAACTGTAATACAAGTTTAATTATAAAAATATAAAATGATAAATATAATTAATTTAAACCATACTTATTTTCAGTATATTATACGAATAATATTAAACTAAAATAAATAATAAAATATTTATTTTATAATATTTTGAAATTTAATAAACATTTGTATGACAACAAAAATTAACTTTAGGTATATTGAAGTAAACATCAGTTAGATGCTTATTTAACAAGTTATTTTCATCTGAAATTGATAGTATAAATTAATTGTAATTTTTTAATATTTTTAAAATGAAATATCACATATACGACTAATTATTATATAAATTTAATATAAAATTAATTATCATAATTATTTCATGTATAAGAATACATAAAATATATTTTTAAATTACGAATAAAAAAAATTTAATTTTTAATAACTTTTGAAAAATATTTTTGGATATTATTAATGAACCACCCCTTAAACATGCAGGAATAAACGAGAAACTGTAGACGATCCCTCCCAATCCGGCGGCACCCATTTTACTTTAGTTGATGTGAATGGTGGCGTCGGCAGTTGTCTCGTGAACAGCCCACCAAACAGAACCTTATCCCAACACTCCCGCATAGCCGGACCTACTCGCCTTCTTTTCCCCATGATTCTTCTGCTCTCTTTGATTTACCATTTATAACTTTATTTCGAATGGTTTTTAATTTATATATAAATAATTATTACACGTAAGTTTGAAATAAAATATTATATTTTAAAAGTATTTTTTTATTAAAAATAAAGTTCAAACTTCAGTAAAAATTATGACGAGTGTGTATTGATAGTATTTTTTATGTTTTTTAATTACTTAATCAATATAATACTGATTAACATTGAAAAAAACCAAATGACACGTTCACACTGAATGCATTCAATGCGTTAATTAATTTTGCTTCAGCAACTAAATCAATGCATATTGTGACATTAATTAAACGTGTAATATCCAAGAGGAAACGAACACTTGATGATGGGGTTGGTGTCTTATGGTCATTGGTCACTGCAAATTCGTACGTCTTGGGTTGTTTTTATGATCACCTAAGAATACCGAAATACTCTCCTCTATTGCACCACTGTGGATCAGTATAGTACATCTATTAGGAGCTGTATAATTTTAAAAAATATTTTTTATTTTATTTTTTGTGTTCATGTTTCTGTTTCTTAAGATTTGTAAAAAAAAAAAAAACACTGAAAATAACTTTTTTCACCATTTCTTATATAAATATTTTAAAAACAAGAAACAGAAAATTTAAAAAAAAATAAAAATTCCGGGAATAAAATAAACCTTAAAATTTGTTTAGTTAACGCAACTTGAACACTCTTATTAGCAGGGTGTTCAAGGATTAGATTGATTTAAAAAATATATATTTAATCTAATCATAAAAATATATCGTGGTTCAGTTTAAATAAGATTTTAAATTTTATTTAATTCAATTGAAAGTCGTATAGATTGAATAACATATTCAGTTTATTGTGAGAATTATTTCAATTACTGCCCAAATTACCAACTCCTTGTGAGATCGAAGAAGTGTCTAACTCCTCGTTAAGTAACAGATGAATTTGTCTTAATTTTTTTAATAGCTTCATCTTTTCTAAAAAATAATCGTTAGAAATTCGACACCAAAATTGATTTAAAAAATGTTTAAATATATTCTAACTACAGTCATCGTTTAATTAGATTTTGATTTTAATTTTTGTAATCTTTTTATTATTTTTTATATTTATCACTAGCCAAATATCATGAAATGCTAGAAGAGACAATTATATTAAGACCAAGGCTCAATTTGTCTAAACTTTTTAAGGAATTCTTATAAAAAAATTACTATAAAAATAATAAAAAAATGTTTAATAAGTTAAAATAATTTATCTTATCAAGTTTTAGAGAAGTTAAACAAAAAATATTTCTTAAAATTTTTATAAAATAAAGAAATATAATTTTTTAATTTATTACAAATATTATATTTATTTTTATACTAATTTTTCACTTATAAAAAATTTTATAAAAGTTTATCTAAATAAAGCCTAAGTCAATCTATAAGAATAAATAAAAATATTATAAAATATAAGTACCAAAGCTTCAATGAAACCAAATTATGAAGATCATTGCGTAAAAATTAAAAGCATAAAAAATATTAAACTTTTAATATATACCAATAAAAAATAAAATTAAGCTAAAATATAAGAATAGAAATATTTTTAAATTTAGAAAAAAAAACTTAAAAAGCATATGTATTTTTTTTTAGTTTGATTATAAATATTTTTTTAACTTGTATTGAAAGACATGTATCTTTTAAGTAGATATTAAAAGATTCGTTAAAATTATTATCATCTATTCTAAGCTCTTCATAGTGACATCAACAAGCGTAAATCTAGGTTCTTTTGATCTTATTCCAAATCAATGCTTGCAAAGTTCATCATGGCTCGTAGTGGGCGGAGGAAGTTAGACCTAGTGTTAGGTAAATGGTTTAGAAACGTAGTAAACATGGGGACCATTGGTGGTTGCAATTCAGGGATAAGACTAAAATCATTTTAGTAAGACACCAAGTAACAACATAAGTAGGGTCCATGACAAATGCCAGGTAATAAAACCAGACACTAAATCAAGGAAGCTTTTACAATGTAAGCATGTGAGACTTGCTGGATTCAAAGTGAAGGATTATTGGCTCTCAAATTAGACTACCTTTGCAACAAAGCAATTGAGGACATCTAAGGTTGGAAATGTATTAATGTTCACAAATGACATTTTTTTATGTGCATTTGATCACATTTTTAATGCAATGGACAATAAAGACTGTTTTTTTAGGGGAAAAAATAATTGAAGTGGGTATAATTTTTTAATATTTTTTTTACTCACATGACCAGAAATTGAATCTCCATGATATTCATACCAATTATCTAAACTTCATTAATTAACAACAACATATAAATCTGATTAGAATTGTCTTGCACTAATAATATTATTAGAGTCAATATCAGTGTTTTGTGCAATGGAAGCTCTACTATGAAAGTTTTTCAGAATTTTATACGCATATCAAAGTCACCCTAAGCTGACAGTGATCATGTACTTATCACTTGTGATATGCAAAGATTGTCCAACTAAGTTATATATTTTTTAATAATTTTTTTGGTACACAGAACTATTATTATTCATACAAATAAAATTTAAATATAATACTTTTTATAAAATATAAATATAAAGATAAATATTACAATACTCTACTCAAATGTGTACAAATATCATCCCAACTATGGACTACATTATTTTGTTTTTGTATTTAACAGAAATTAAACTATTAATATTAATATTATGATTCTATTTTACTAATGTAATATATTATACTAAAATTTAATGTAATATTGGTATTTTTAATTATTTATTCTGACATGTTTATATACACAAAAATAATAATAATAATTTAGAAACAGCACAGAAAAAGAGGTCCAGAATTTACTGTTGGTAGTAGCTGGCAACCATTGGATAAAATACCTGTTGTTAAATTATATTTCTTAAAGAAACGTAGACTATTCTACAAACGTAAGTGTGTATATATATATATATATATATATATATATATATATATATATATATATATATATATATATATATATATATATATTAGTGTAAATTTAAAAATTTTTACATTTAATATGAATTTTTTATTTAACTTAAATTTAATAGTTACTAAAATAATAAATTATAATCTATTAAATTTAAATTAAATAAAAGACTTAATTTAAATATAAAAATTTTTAAATTTGTGCTAATGTAAGAAGATATTTTTTCATATATATATATAGAATTAAAATATAATTTTTATAATATTCAAGAGAAATAACAGTACTTTAAAAGAATTTTAATTGAAAAATACTTTTTTAATAAAATATAAGCGGGTACTATAATTATGTGTTTGCTTTGAAGGAAAGAAATAGAAAAATAAATAAATTAGTTTGAAAAAATTAAAGAATAAATTTTTTAATTTTATTTTCTTAAACTAAACTAAAATATATTATTTTTTGCATTGTTTCCTTATCAGTTTTTCTCTCTCATGCAAGCATATAATACTTATCCTCATAATGTAATAAAAATATATATATCTTTTTAATTTGAATTTAACTGATAACGCTTCGTTAATAAATTGTTTATAAACAATAAAGTCTTATTTAGTGGTATCTTATAAATTAAGAATTAAAAAATAATTTTTTGTTGTTGAGATATATTAAAAATTAATATTTTTTTTATTAAAAACAAACAGTATTATAAACTACGGTCGAGACTTAACGCTCTGATTTTAAAATATGTAACTTCCCTTCTCTTGAACTCTAATGGAAAAAAAAAATGCATAAAAGGTATTTAAGAGTTATTTAAACATTTCGAGAAGCTTCCTCTTGGTTTAAAGCATCTTAATTATATAAACAAACAATGTAGATAGATAACCATGCCAAATGGCCACAGCATCTTGATCTTGGAATTGGGATTCCTTTGACGCGTACTTAGAACCTGTTTGCTTTAAAAGGCAATGACTCTTTGTTCTCTTTAATTTGAGATTCTTTTGCACGTTCAACGTCCATAGAGTTGATGAAATTTAATAAGATGATTAAATAATGGGTATGACCAAGGTCTTCTGAAATTTAATTATGAAATATTTGAATAAGGTTTTGTCTTTTTATAATTTATTATTTTTAAATTTTAACATTTGAAAAATCTATTTTTTTATTTTTTAAGTTATTTGTTAATTTACTTTATTATTTATTTACATAATATGTAAATTGATTTATATAATTTAATTATAATATAATATAAATAAAATGTATCCTTAATAATTTCTTTAATGAATTCAGAGGTTATAAGGTTAGTGTTTTTAAATTTGAAATGTAGATAGGTGATGAAGGTATGACTCATACTTATTAAAAAAATTTACATATTGGGATTGACATCTTTAGGTGTCTCTTGTGATTGAGAAGTATGTTTTAGTGATTTAAAAAATGAAACTATTTTTAAATACAAGATAATGTTAATAATATTTTTTCTTCAAATTTTAAATATATTTGTAAGAGTATTTAATAAAATTTATTAATACACAATAATTTTTATTAGAAATTATAATATTATCAATATTTACACATAATTTATTATTATAATTTTCAAACATACGTTAGACTTAACCACATATAGCGTGAGTGTTGTTGTTTTTTTTCTTTTATTTTTATTTATCCAAACGCTGCACTAGTGATTCTTTTTCTTTTTGAATTAAAATTTCAAGTAATGTAAATCTCAAGATTTTATTAAAATGAAAATATACCTCAAAACTTAAAATACATATTTATAAAGATATTTACAAATCAGAATTAAAAATAAGAATTAAGTTATTATCTACCGTCCAAGCTTTGTTGATGAGTGTTAATTTTTGAGTCATTTAAAAAATGTGCATTAACAAGGTTTACAAAAAGACAATTAGGAAGTGGAGTGACTAAAGTGGCTTAAATGCTCGTTAATGGATAGTGGATTCAAATTCTGCGCTTTGACTACGGATCAGAGAAGATTTCGGCTGATTGCACAGTGCACGATATGCATAGGCCTGGGCGGCTAGGCCCTACATCCCTGCAGCCTATAATTTATAGCGCATGTTTTCTTTTTAACTGAAGAATGAGGCTCTTGCAGGCAGAGGTGGATATATATGACTTAAATTAAATATTATATTTGTATATAAAATAATTTTTATATTTCAAAAATTATACTTTTATTTTATAAGAGTTTTTTAGTTTTTAATGTTTATTTTTTATTCTTATTATAATAGTTATTGATTATATTATAATAGTAAAATTAAAATATAATAAAGTACTCATTAAAGATTAAAATATGTTTTTAAAGCACAGAGATTAATTTATAAAAACTATTAAATAAACGAATTAAATGTATGTTTTAACAAAAAAATTAAATAAATGATAAGCTTGTCTAAAAGAATACAAAACAGTTATTAAAAATTTTAGAAATTTTAAAAATAAAAATTCATATAGTTAAGTCAAATATTATTTATAGTTTATATATATATATATATATGTTTATTGATAAAACTAAAAAATAACATATGTCTAAATATCTTTTTTATAAATAAGTTATTTAATTGGTAGAGAAAATTAGCATATAAGTAAATTTATAATATTATGAGTTGATACAATAATAGTTGTTTATTCATATATGATAAAAAGAAATTCTCTCTCACTGCTGCGAGTAACATAGGAAAGAAATTTGTTTTTGATCTTCTAAGAAAAAATTAATATATAAACCCAAAAGTTTTCATTGACAGGCTCACTACATAACGAGAGTTATTATGTGCCAATTCTCAGGTAAGTGGCGCCAATTTAACGAGTTTTGCACGGTTTAAGTGTTCCTTTTATTCATTTTGATAAATTATTTCAAAAATATTTTATTTTATTATTTTGTTAGTAAATTTTATTTATACAAAAATGGGTAATATTAGATTGTGGGACAATAATTTCACAATAAATAAAATTTATTTAAAGATTGATTATTAAATTTTAAAATGTCATATTTAAATAACTTATATAAACTTCTTTTTAAAATATTACATAAATGGATAAAAAAATTTGACTATCAATAAAACAAATATACTATAATTCACTTTATCCTTCACTGTATTTAAATTTTATGTAAATTTATAGTGTGTTTGAATTGTTGATTTTTTTTCACAACAAAAATGAAAAAAAATTAATTAGTATTATTTTAGCGAATAAGCGAGCTAAACTTATACCAACCCAAGTGCTGCTGAACAAAAGGAGAAAAAAACACCAATAAAAAGTCAATATGTTAAAAAAAAAGGTGAGACATCAATTCATTATTTATTAATTTAATCATGATTGAAATAGCACTATAATGAGTAATTATTTTATATTATATAATATTATAAATAATATTTACATATACATATTTGGTCTCTATAGTTAACATTTGACACAAAATAATTTATATATTTAAAAAAGTTATATTTTATTCCTTATAGGATCGTTTTGTTGGATTTGAATAATTTCTTATTGTGGTGGGAATTGGACGTCAACATTTAAGTTAAAATGGAGAAAAAAATAACATAAAATTTGTTTAAATGAATTTTACATGTTTCTTATAAAAAAGAAAATAAAGAGAAGATTAAGAATAGAGAGAGCAGGTGATAGAGAGGTAGAAAGAAAAGTGAGGAGGTGGGTACTAGTGGAAAGGAATATGAGAATTTGGTATAAGGTTAGCATGGGAAAAGAAGGAGTTTGGAAAGGTAGAAAGAAGTTGAATATGAGAGGAACAAGATAAAGGTTGGATATTAAAATTGGAAAGGCAATATTAAACATAAGAGAAGAAGACAACAAGATTGGAGTAGGAGATACAAAATTTATTTGTATCATATTTTTATTCATTTGTGTAATGTTGAGTTTGTCTTGTTGGATATTAAGTTTTAGAATGAAGTTTTCTTTTTAAAGTGTAAGAAATAATTTGTAAATAAATGTTAATTATATAATGATTAAATATATATTTTAATCAATAAATATTTTAATGAACTTGTCTAGAAAAAATTAAAAAGAGTCATCAAATAAAAAAATCATAAATATTAAAAATATTAAAAATTTATATTTAAATTTAAAATCATATATGTATTGATTGATAAAACTCATTGATTTGATAAATATACAAATAAATAAATAAATATTAATTGTAGTTAATATAATACTAAGAATAATTTATATATGATAAAGACTTTTTATTATGGTTAAAACAAATTTAGCATATCTATATGTTATAATATTATAATAAAAATACCAACAGTGATAATTTATTCATTCTTCTAGAAGAAGAATAAAAAGTAAAATATAAATTTAAGTAAAAAAAATATTAGTAAAAAATAAAATGTTTTGGAAGTAAAATTAAAATATAACACATAATTTTTTTCAACTAATTCTAACGGATAAAAATATATATTTAATTTATATATTTAACATGTTTATGAATTAGTTTCTATGTTTAAAAAGACTTGTATGTTAATTCATATACTTAAAACAACTAATGTATTGACTCCTATCGTTATGATTTAGTTTCTTCCATAGATAATGTTATTATAATGACATATACCAAAACATAAATGACATTATTAAAGCATAACAAGACAATTGTATAAGAATTAAAATGTTAATTTTTTCTAAGTGTATAGACTATTTTACATGTGTGTGTCAATTATAAAGATTAAATATATAATTTAGGCAAAATTAGTATTTTTATCTTCTAACTTTAAGATAGATTTCGACTTAGTCCTTTTTTTTTTGTTCAATTTAATACTTTGACTTTTACAAAAATTTTAAATATGAATTTTTTTTTGTTAAAAACTTAACTTTATTAAAAAATTTGTCATTTTCTACTACATGTAGTTTGTGGTACTTTTCATCGTATTCCTCTACAAATTTCTAACTCTATCTCTCACACCTTTTTTCCTTACTCCTCTCTTTATTTCCATATTTATTTTCTTATACTCAAAACTCTATCTTCTTGTTACAAGCATCAAGTACCACCTCAAAATCCTAAACCATAAACAAATCAACTTTTTAAATACTCATTTTCCATCTTGAACAATTTTGAATATAAAAATCGAAAGAACATAAATAAGCTTTGAGCTTCTAAAATACGATGTTCTTATTAATGAAGACTTTAGAGACTATAATAGCATGAAAAATTAATAAAATAAATTGACAAATAGTATTACACCATATAGGTAACACAAAATAACACATTTTTTTTAAAAGAATTTAGGATTTTTAACAAAAAATACTTATTTAAAACTTTGTAAAAGTTAAAAGAGTATAGTGAATTAAAAAGAAGTTAAAGGACAAAAATTAATCTATCTTAAGGTTAAAGAATGAAGCTTGTGATTTAACATATGTATATATAATTTAATTTAATTATTTGATGATAAATTTATAGCTTATAACTTATTTTACAGTTATATACTACGCAACAAATATTTAAATGTTTTTAAAATTGTAGATTATCTAAAATAAATACAAAAAAATAATGATTTAATTATATTTTTAGTCCTTATAAATGTTGGTCATTTTGTGATAAGTACTTATAAATTTTTTTGTTAAGATTTAGTCTTTGTAAAATTGAAAAAATAGAATTTAGTTTCTACCGTTAACCCTCTCTTTATTAAGTGTTGAGCTAGCTGATTCACATGACATGTCACGTTTTTTTTATTTAAAATTAAAATTTACAAATAAGTCTTTGAAATTATTTTATATAATTGCATAAAAGCTCATTCTCCGTTTCTTTCTCTAACCTTTTTCCATCACCTTTCTTCCCCCCTTACCCCTCCCTTTTCTCCCACCTCCACTCCCTCCCCTTCTCCCTCCTTGTACCACCACTCCTCCTCTTTCACCCACCCTCACCCATTCCTCTTCCCCACACCATCCCTTTTGATTCTTCCATCCACACCATCCCTTCCTCTTCTCCACACTCCTCTCCTTCTATCACCCCTTTCCGCACAACCCTTCTCCCTTACTCACTTTCATTCTCCTATATGTACCACTCCCCTCCCCTACCTTTTCCCATTCCCCCATCATCCGCACCACCCACACTCCTTTCCCTCCAACACCCACACTTTTAACTCCCATCGGCACCACCCCCATTTCCTCTCCCTCCCCACACCTTCAACCCTTTTCCTTCCCTCCACCCCAACTTTTTTTCTATTATCTTACTCTCACTTCTTCCCTCATCCCACTCCTAGCTCCTCCCATTCTCCCAATTCGCATCTTCATTCCTAACTTGTTCTTCACTTTTTTTCTATTAAAATCTTATTTGTGTTTTAGATATTGAGCAGTTGTGTGAAGGTTCTACATTGGATGATGAAAATTTAATTTGAAACGCGTACAAAGTTTAAAAATAAATGGTCTAAATATAAGGTGGAGAGAGAGAGTTGAATGCAATGAAAAAGTGTTGATAAGGGAGGGGGACGAAGAGGGGTTGGGGAAAAGGTGTCGAAAGTAGAGCTATCAATGAGGGTCAAGGCCTGAAATTATTTAGCCCATAATATATGGGTTAGGGTAGGGTTATCCATGGGTTAGCCCTGACCTTACAATCTTACCTAAATTTCAGATTTTACTCAAATTATTCCAGATTCATTCAAATGATACGAACCTTAACTTACACTGCTCCGCTCCTCTTCCCCTTATACTGCTTTTTTTTTTTTCACTGCTCTGCTCCTTTTCCACTACTCTTCTTCCATTTTTTTGCTCCTCTTTCTTCTTCTATTGCTTCCCTCCTCTTCCGCTGCTTCACTTCTCTTCCAACGAGTTGCACCTCTCTCTGCATCTCTCTCTGCTCTTCTTCCAAGGCTTCACTCCTCTTCCTAGAATGAGGGACGACTTTGCGCCTTGCTGTTTATCAGTACTAACAATGTTATGGCTTCTCGCGGCCAACACTGTTTCTCACTTGTTGCATAAATACATATTTGATTGTTTCTGGTTTATTATCTTGTCTTACTAGAATATCTATTTTTTGGGTTAAAATCACAATGTCCATTCATTCTTTTATCTCCTGCTCTTAAATCAGATTATGATTAAATTTTTTGTTACTAAAAAGCTGATTAAATGCTACCCCAAAATCTCAAAATTAATGAGAATAGTTTTTTACATGCGTTGTATGACATGGAATGCATGTATTTTAGATTTTCTGTCTTTTTAAAAGTTAAAGTTCATTTTGTGTATGAATTTGGATACCATTAGAATGATGAAGCTGATTTGGAAGTACATTTGCAAGAAACACTAAATAGATAAGTAGGTTTCAATTCCATTTACTCATCGAAGACAACCTAATTGTTTAAATTCTATATTTTTTTATTTAAAGTTGAATAAAATTAATTTTAATATATTTATTTTAAATTATTAGCTGTAATTATAATATGTGATAAAATTAAACTTAATCAAAAATATTTATTAAAATATGCATTTTTTATATTAAAAAGTATATAAAAAATATTGTAAACCAAACAAACTCTATATCTTAGAAAGTAGATTTATCTTATTAAAAAGTTAAATTAAAATTTGATAAATAATTATTCCATTTTGCATTACAGAAATTTGTAATATTGGATGTGGTGTTATGGTGTGTTATAAAATTTTTTGGCCTATAAAGGCCTGATCCTAACCTTGACCCATAGGGTTTTTTGGCCCATAAAGCTTTTTATTTGTTGGGTTTTTGGCTAACGAGGCTATAAAGCCCTAACCCACATGGGCTAGGGGTAAGGTTGGATCAATTGGACTTTTTTGACAGCTCTAATCAGAAGGGGTTGTAAGGAGGTGAGTTGAGGAGCTACGGAGAAGAAAGAAAAAAAAGTTAAAAGAGTTTTTTTACAAGTAAAATGTATTGAGAGATTTATTTATAATTATATGATTTTAAATGAAAGATTTAAATAACGCGGTATGCCACGTGATGCCACGTAAAGTTGCTGAGTTTGACATAAAAGAGTTGACAACAAGAACTAAATCTTAATTTTTTAACGACTAAATTCTAACAAATTTTTTTTATGAAGATTTATCTTAAAATATCTCCTATTTGTACAGACTAAAATTATAATTAAGTCAAAATTAATTATTGTCTAATTTTAAATGTAATTCAACTATCTTGTTTAAAAATTACCAATAAACTAGAAAATATAATAATTCAATATAAAAATATCAGAAAAAAAGGCAAAATGGATCACGAGAATCTATGTCATCGAAAAATACCGATCTAAGTGGCGGGGTCCCCAACTCCCATATGTGGCAATTCCTTGCCTGATTGTCAAGAGTTTGATAATATTTTTTTTATTTAAAATAATATAAAAATAATAAATATAACAGTGTTTTATTTATATTGAAAAATTTGTTATTTAAAATATCCTCAATAGTATTTCTTACTTATTTACTATAAGATTGTACCGTATTTAAGGAATAGATGTTATATATATATATATATATATATATATATATTACATTTACACGTATATTTATTTTTTATTTTAATTTTTTTATTCTTCATGTAATTTCATTTGATATAATTTTTATTTTATTTTAAAATTTATTAAATATCATTATACTCATCTTAAGAAAATATTAATTTTATTAATTACTATGATAAATTAAATTGATGTGATTAAAATATTTTTATTAAAATTTCAAATTTATTTCATTATTTATTTAATAAGATATTTTTTAAAATAATATTAGATTTATTATAATAATTAATTTGATAAAAAATATCCCTATTAAATAAAAATATTACTAAAAAAATTAATACTCTCTTGATATTTTAAATGTATGTTTTTTATTACAAATTTTAGAATTTAATGTAATTACCATGGAGTTTTAAGCCATGGACTGCTTTCTTCGTACAGCAAATCTCATCAATCAGACTATTACTGCAAAGATCAAAGTTTACTTCTGTATTCTACCCACGTGCTCCAATTCTCAACTGCTAGCATGGAAAGAAAAATAGAAAAGAAAAAGAAAATTCTGTCACCTCCATTTCTTAAAGTTTTTTTTATCCTCACGTGTTTAAATTCTCTTCTCTCCTTCTTCTCCTTCTCTCTCATCCTTTCCTCCCCTTCTTCTTTACGCCCCCTCCTCCTCTGTTCTGCGCTCTCTCCACTCTCTTCCAACTCAACAAAACCAAAATGAAAATCCCAAACCCTGTCTTCTCCTCTTCGATCGTCTTCTTATTAATCGCTCTCCGAGACTCGCCGTTTTCACTCGCCGAGCACATACCTTCCGCTGCTTACGACGGCGTTTTGTTCGCCGACCGGATATGCTACAACCGGGAGAACAACGACGCTGTCTCTCCGTGCAAAAACAAGACGCAGCGAGGCGCACCGGCACCGGTGGACTGCGAGGTGTGGAGCGAGGCGTGTTCGGAGGCGGTGCTGAGCGTGGCGCGGTTCCCGGAGACGGTGGAGTGGTTGAAACGGATTCGGAGAAAGATCCACGAGAATCCGGAACTGGCTTTTGAGGAAACCGAGACGAGCCGTTTGATACGAGAGGAGTTGGATCTGATGGAAGTTAGTTATCGGTATCCACTCGCGAAGACCGGTATTCGAGCCTGGATCGGAACTGGAGCTCCTCCTTTTGTTGCGATCAGAGCTGACATGGATGCACTTCCCATCCAGGTTGCACTCCTGGAACATTATATTTATTCTTCTATTTTTAATTTCTTTACTTTTTGTTATGCTTGAAAACCTAAAAAATAAAAAATATATAGGCACGATATAAAAGTAAATAAATCAATAAGGTCCAATGATTGAAGTTCTTACTCCCATACTTGCATTTACTTTGTTGTGAAAAATTGTTACTCTTTATTGTATTTTTCATGGTTTTGCATCAATATTTAACTAGAAATTTTAATTTTTTCTTATAATATTTAAAATTTTAAAGACAAATTATTTTATTTTAATTAAAATTATCATTATTCTTTTTTTATACTGACATATAAACATTATAACTGTTATTATAAATTTTTTATTTACGTAATATTCATAATAAAATTTAAGATATTTTTCACATGTACCATGTGTTTTAGTTAGTTTGTCATATATAAATCATATATGTTTATTTTTAAAGTTTTATTTGACTTTTTATGTCTGACACAAATAAATAATGTACTTGCACTGTGTACTTATTTTTGTGTACTTATTTTGACAATGAAATGAGAAATTTTTTTAAATATTAGAGAAAAAATATTATTTTTATAGCATTATTTTTATTATTCAGAGAGTATTGAGGTGTGTTTAACAGTAATTTATTAAATATATTTGTTTTTATAAAGCTTGAAAAGTTTGTTGTGCATAGATAAAAAAAATTAGTTTTTTTTTCCTATCTCAGCTTTGTTACTAGTGATTTACTTTGTATGCATTGGGTGAAAAAAGAAAGAGAGCTCTTTAACTAGTGATCGGTTGCTTTCATGGTAGTTTCTGAACTTTTTTGGGAGTAATTGATAGTAATTTATTCCCATAAAAATAAAATTCCATCTCATGCACTGCTTGGGATTCGTTGTAGGAAGCTGCGGAATGTGAGTACAAGTCGAAAGTTCCCGGCAAAATGCACGCTTGTGGGCACGACGCCCATGTGGCTATGCTTATTGGCGCTGCCAAGATCTTGAAAACTCGAGAGCATTTATTAAAGGTTTGTTCTTCTCTTCACCCTCCGCAGACTCGTATGTTTATTTTCAATCAAGTATTCCATTATTTTTTGGACACTTATTCCTTTATTGTACAATCTCATTTCTTAATCATCAACGGTGAGACATACTTAACATCAAGTCCACCTGATATTTACATTTAAGGATTATTTTAAAAAATTAATAATTAAATAATTAAACATGGTATAAGTTTTTTGTTCATAAAATGTATTATTACATACAAAATATTAAAGTGGAATAAATATTTGTAAATAAAACATGATTACTTTTAAATATTTAAAATTAATTTCAAGGATTGATATTCATAAAATCAATAATTATAGTGAATCTCACAAATTAATGTTTTTAAAAATTATCTAAAAAATTAATAAATAATTTATTTAATTAAAAATCACATTAAAGACACACTAAAAATGATTATAAAATACATTAATGATGTTTTTAGTAAATTTTTATTTTTAATTTTTAAATCAATACCTTTGAAACATTGTTTAGCGTTTGTCATTTGGAGATAGTCAATTGAACTTATCTGTTCAATTTTGAGAGCAAATAAACTTTTATACTTCAATTTAACTATAAGGTCATAATGGAAACTATGAAATTTGACTGTAGTACCTTCGTTCTTTACATTCATTGACCAATTAAAAGTTTCAAACTTCTGGTCCTTCCCACTTTTCGTGTACTAGGTACAGAAAGGAATTGAAGGAACTTCAGACGTCATATTTATGTATAATTTTTTCAATAATATATGATGAATACAAAATTTTAAATAAGACTTACATATATGCATTACCTTATCCAAAGCACATTACCTTTTTATCGTGGCATAACTTTATTCGAGGGGACACTTCGGCCAAAAAGTCTAGTCCGTTACACCTTTAATGCCTCCTAACAATTTCCTCGCACCTTTTTTCTTGGAGACACAATCTTGTTAGCCTTCATGGTTTAAGACTTAAAGATATATTGCCTCTATCGTTTAATCTCTCTCCCGCAAAGACTCACAAGCTAGGACTATTTTTCTTTTCTTAATGTCCGATCTCTTGAGAACTTAATAAGTGGATCATTGAACTTGAATCTTGAAAATAAACATTCTTTTAGGGTCTTTAGCATTTTTCTTTCTTTCTTTCTTTATTTAATTTTCCTTTCTCTCAAAAACATGAAATATCAATTTTAGGTGTTGGTCAGTTCATTATTAAGTACTTATGATTTTTCTTCTCATTTTAACGTGTACCAATATGTGTCTTGACCATCTTAATTTGTTGAATAGTGATATTAGTTATACAATATATGTATATATTTTTTTTAATTCAAAAGAATTTTACAAAACAAACTTTTTCAACCAAGTCTGAAGCTGACCCTCTACCAAAAAAATAAGATTACTCTACCCCACAAAAACCTGTCTCATATATATACAAGTAAACGACCTCACCTAAATATTTTGTTATTCCAACATTAGGCACGTTGACACCTTTTAAAAGGGATATTTTAACTATATTATATGAACGATGAAGAATAGTTTGTTTATGAAATCTCGTGTTTTGGAGGCCGTACGTATAACCAACATTTTTTAAAATTCATTTTACATCTTTTATTTCTAAATGTGAGACAAGGTGGACGGTCTAGCCAGGTTTGACAACTAAATGTGGCTGGCTATCTTCGATAATATATGGCCATCTCTCCAAATCTTTATTCAATTATGATGACATAGTTGATGGTAGGAGAACATGTAAGGTATAAGCTAATAATTTCCTACAAATAATAAATTATACTATAATTATTTTTATATTTTTATGCTGTAATTTATTATCTTATTAAGTATTACAAAGTTATCTAAATTCATTTTTCACGTAGAGTTTTGGATATCTAACAATGTAGAAATATAATTCTTACCAAATCATACACGCAATCGCACAGATAATATTTCGTAAATTGATGAGATGAATTTTATTATACCATATATTAATACGATTTAAGATTTGATCAAAGTACTGGCTTAAAAACTGGTTCACTGTCTAACTTTTTTACATCAATCTCATCGTAATTTTCTTATTTTCTGTTATTAATTTTCATATGTTAGCTTTGCTGGGCATTTCCAAACTATTTTATTTACCGTGTTAAATGGGTAGGACTATGATTTGTGTTTCGTCTATCGTTAGAAAGTTCAAACTTGGACTTAGTGGTTCCATCGACTTAGAATAAATTTAGATAGGATTGTTGAAATTAGATATGACGATGAAATTCAAATGCAGATTTATTCCATTCCGTATAGTCATAATTTTGGATGGAGAAAATTGAATTTGGGACCGAGCTTTTTCGAACACATTAATATTAATAGGGTAAAGAGGGGTAAGGATGAGTTTGGAATATAAATACTTACTCTTCAACCTGATCTCACCTCAATAATAATTAAATAATAAATTTGAGCTTAAATATTTTTATAATAATATAGTTTGGTTCTTATATATATGATTTGAAACCTTTTGTAAGTGGGGTGGCATCACTGCTGCATTGCTGTGAAGCAACTTGTTCTGAAGCAAGCAATGTTAATTGATCCTTGTAGTTATTAATATAAGCAGTGGTCCTTCTGAATAAAGTTTGCTTTGTCTTGTATCGGGCTGAACACGTGCTTCAATAAAAGCTGCATTAGGCTTTTATCTCGGTTAGAGAGAAAGGAGTATTTTTTCAGCATAAAGAGCATGGGGCCTCATGAGACATAGTATTAACTTATGATAACGAGCATAAACTTTTCTGTCCATTTACACATTAGGGGCTATTAATTGAGATGCCTTTCTACAATATAAATTAAAATTATCGCAATTGCCTCGTGTATAAAACGATTAAGAGAACATCGTATTTAAATAATGGCAATAGGGCATAGGAACGGTGTAGCCAACCAACGGGTGGGGAATCTTGTCTACGGTTTCCACTTGTACTAGATTTAGAACATTACAGAAAATGCGAAAACTGACAGATGAGTCGACTCTTGTGTCTCTTTCCACCGCTGTGTCTGGTAATCGGTTTTGGCGTGGATTATCTCATTCATAAAACAATGTCATTGACAAATTGGCACGAGAAATGGGATAAAAGGAGAAAACTAAGAGAAAATGAAACTTATTTTCATTAGCATGTGAGAAGAAAAAAGAGGGAAAAAAAGGACAACTTATCCCTTGACGGAGAAAAAAATATAAAAAAGGAAAACTTTTAAGTACAAGCTTACATAGTCATGTTAAATTGACACAAAATTCATTTATCATATATATTCAAATAAACATAAAGATAGAAAAATTATGCTCTCTCTCTATTTTCTGCATTCAAACAAAGTTTTATCTACACTCCTGTCAACGCCTGTCGCAGACTTCTGTTGACTATAGGTTTATTCCTAATAGAGTTGGAACGGGCAATGTTTCTATAACAGTCTAGTGAAGAGAGAAAAAGAAAAACACGCAGGAAAACTCCACATTCTCGTTCTTGTACAAATTTCTGAGATATACGACCTTGATTGAGTCTCTGTCTCTTTGAGGTACACATACGCATGTATTTTGTAGATAATGAGGTTTTAAATAAAACCTTAGTTTTACCATATTGACCTGAGTTTTAAACCATTCATAATTCTAAATAATTATACGATTTTAAAAAATCGTCGTATAATTCTAAATAAATAACTGATTTATGAAGCAGACAGTGACAAATACACCTTTGGGTTTTGGGACTCGGGTCATTGTTTTAAAGCTCCATTCACATTGTGATTCCAAAGAAAACAAACCCAACTTATTTTACATTGTGATTCCAAAGAAAACAAACCCGATGGCCCCGATTGCAAATTGCACAATTATTAGGAAAGACTTGTTATATATGAGAAAAAGTTTATATATTTTCTGTCAAGATTTTACTAATACCCGACTTAGTTAGTCGTAACCTTTAATAAGAACAATGTCTTATGACTATTTCCTATGTAAACAAGTATGAAACAGATAAAGATACAAGAAGGAAATTGTATCAATAAACTTAATAGCCCTTTACTCTTATGCTGTCCATCACAGGGAACTGTAATTCTGTTATTCCAGCCAGCAGAGGAAGCTGGTAATGGTGCAAAACGAATGATGCAAGATGGTGCTTTGGAGGACGTGGAGGCTATATTTGCAGTTCATGTATCCCATGAACATCCAACTGGTATAATTGGGTCGAGGCCTGGACCCCTCCTTGCTGGCTGTGGATTTTTCAGAGCTGTGATTAGTGGCAAAAAAGCCCTTGCTGGCAATCCTCACCATTCTGTTGATCCAGTTTTGGCCGCTTCAGCTGCAGTTATCAGCTTACAGGGCATTGTCTCGCGCGAATCAAATCCATTGGATTCACAGGTTTTGCATCATAACAATACACCCCTTTCTAATTTTCAACCCATGTGTCATTTTCTATTATACTTTGGTAGTCTTGCTTGCATACCTTCTCTAACTATGAAGTCCTTGGCTTCCTTTACAACTTTAGGTTGTCTCTGTAACTTCATTTAATGGAGGCAACAATCTTGACATGATACCGGATACAGTGGTTCTCGGTGGGACTTTCAGAGCGTTCTCTAATACCAGTTTTTACCAAGTTCTTGAAAGAATAGAGCAGGTTAGCAATTAACTTATTCTATTACTAACGTGAATGCTAATGATTGCATGGGTTTAACTTGAGTCCTTTTTGTTGTCTCAAAAAGGTGATTGTGGAACAGGCCAGTGTCTACAGATGTTCCGCAGAAGTTGACTTCTTTGAAAAGGAGTACACGATTTATCCTCCCACAGTTAATGATGATAAAATGTATGAGCATGTGAAGAAGGTGTCAATTGATTTGCTTGGTCAGAAGAATTTCAGGGTAGTTCCACCTATGATGGGTGCTGAAGATTTCTCTTTTTACTCCGAGGTGGTTCCCTCAGCTTTCTTCTATATAGGGATAAGGAACGAAACACTGGGGTCTACTCACACGGGACACTCCCCGTATTTCATGATTGATGAAGACGTTCTACCAATAGGTGCTGCTGCTCATGCCACTATTGCCGAGAGGTACCTCATTGAACATGGCTGATGTTGGAAAATAGAAAAAGCCCTGCACTTGTTGCCACTTCCTCTCAACTTTGTACAAAATCGGTACACAAGTTTGTTTGTCCTTCTCATGTTCCTTATATAAGTAAACCCTCCCTTTAGTTATTGATATTTAAAGTGCCTATAACATTAGTTTCTAACTTCATAAAATATTCTCTTTAGTCTTTAATATAAGTGTAAAATATAGTAAAATAAAATAAAATTTAATTTGATTAACCGTTAGTTCTACACTATCAATTAATTTAAATATATCAAAATATAATTTTTATATTAATTATTACATAAATCAAAAATTATTATTGATATAACAATGGAATATTACAAATAATTTTAAGTGTCACTGTTTAAATTAAATTTTAAAAAAGTATAATATATGATTTTTTTTAAAAAACTAAGACTATGTTGAAGTCAAAGATTAAAATAATAGACACAGTTCGCGGGAGTAAAGTAAAAGCTTGTTCTCCATAGTTATTTTGTTGCTTGAGGTTAAGGAACGGTAGAGATCAGGCTATCCCTTTCTATTTTCCTTGTACAGTGTAGGCTCAATAAAGAGCAAAGGGAGCGCCAAAATTTGGTGGAAGGGGCTTTAAAAGCTGTATGGTTTCTGGAGGCAAATGTCCAGCTGTATAAACTATTAAATAAAACCTTAATTTGAGGAAATCTTTGTATAATTCATTTGACTTTTTCTTAACGAAATCAATCGAATAAGCGCGTCCTACTAGGATAAAAAACAGCAAATGAAGGAAAGGATGTATATCTATGAAATTGGCTGAAGTTTGAGCTTTGACCAGTTTTATACGATATCTTATAAACCATTCGGTATTAATAACCCATCATAAAATTCAGTCAGTCCTATGATATCAAACACACTGCATGTTTTACATCATAAATTGCATTCTTTATCATAAACAGGAGAAAGCAAATGGAACATAAGCATTGACTTGCCAAGATAAACTTTATTTCAGCACCAAATACATTACAGTACGAAATAATCTGCTGGTGCGGGCACACTTTCATTTATGCAATGCGATAGGTAAGGCTACAATAGCAACAAAACAACTACGCTTTTTCCCACCAGGTGGTATTGGCTATATAAATCAAGTGATAACATAATGTTTAATTGTAAATTATATCTACAGACAAACCCCTTTAAGTCCTTAAAACAATCGACAATTGACATGTAAAGCGTTTAAAAGAAAATCAAGCGTAACACGCTAGTACTTCGAGCTCTTTGCCCTTCTACAGCGAACAATGCCGTATATATTTCAACAATCTCACCTTTTCTCTCCACACAAACATCTGGCAGCTTGCAGAGCAAAATATGTAACGATGATATCAGCACCAGCCCGTCTGAGGCATAAAAGTGACTCCATCATAACCTTTTCTTCGTCAATCATTTTGAGAGCACCACCAGCTTTTATCATTGCATATTCACCAGAAACCTGTTCCATGAAAAATAAGAATTTTGAACAAGGACCAGGGAAAATCTTAAAGCAAACTACATCTATAAAGAACTAAATCTTTTAATTCACATAAAATAATGCAAAGGTTTTCTTTTATTCCAAGCCTTAAAGCATAATTTATGGTATCACTATCAAGCATCACCACATCCATGAAATCTTTTATTCATTAGTTGTACACTAGCTTCCATCCTTCATCAACTGCTTTTGTGTTTTATCTGCTTCTCATACATTTTCCACTCTGCCTAGACAGAGCTCCAGACCCCACTGAGGGGTCAGGGAAGAGGAAGTAAAACTTGGATAATCTTCTTAGAACACATAGAATGCAATAATTTATAATTAATAAATGTGTTTTAAATAAACTACTAAACTAGCATATCAATCAAAGTTATTCTTCAACGTCATATTCCTATAACTTTGTAATATTTGGGCTTTAACAGTGCATGGAGTTCATACCGCCAAATTGCAAGACTCAAAGGCAATAGATATAATGATTGTTATGGAAACAAATTTGCATACCATCATTCTTTATAATTATTGCATTATAATTTGATGCTATGTCAGAGCGCAATAGCATAAGAACAATAACTGTTAAAGCAACCATAAAGTTGTGCTGCAGCCTGATATTAAATTAGAAGAATGACGTTTGTCTAATATAGATTTCTGTTACTTGAAGTAAGCTTAATGCAGAATTCATTGGTTAAAATTTATTGAATATTTGATCAACTTTTCATCAGAATATTTCGTCTAGTGCTAGAATGGGCAAGAGAAGAACCTGGTATGCTGCAATTGGCAAAGGAGAATTATCCCTGAGCAACCTTATGATATCCAAATAAGGAAGACCAGGCTTCACCTGCAAATCCATTTTTTCAAGTTCATAAAAGAAAATAGTACAAACAAAACAACCATAAGATGAATTTCATTCTTAACCATGGTCATGCATGCATACACACACACATGCACAAAAAAAAAAAAAAAAACTAAACCAACCAAGAGAATATCAGCTCCTTCAGATTCATCTTCACGCATCTCAGTCAGAGCCTCTCTGTAATTTGCTGGGTTCATCTGATAACTTTTGTTCAGCCAGGCCAGATTTATGAGCAAAACAAGAATCAATAGTCTAAAATTAGTCAAAAATATAAAAGTAAATTCAATTTCAAGATGATACATACGTCTTCTTGTCTCCAAACCGAGGGTTTGAGTCTAGTGCTTCTCTAAATGGACCATAAAAAGAACTTGCATACCTGTCAGTATCAAAAAGGAGTGGATGAAGCGAATAAAAATATCCATCAAACCATTTTGTTAGCTATAACTTCTATTCTTATAGAATTGTTCTTCTATAAGTAAACTCGGGAATGAGTAACAATTAGCAAAAATAGTGAGATGGTTCATGGCAGCAACAAAATACATATCTAATGGAATTTGAAAGCTAGTGGCTATGGCAGTGAGGATGATACAATTGCTAATAAGTTGCACAACAAAGAAATTGACTTGTGCATAATGGAATTGTTCCATGTAAAAAATGAATCATATGCCACACATTTTGAATAACTGTAACACACTAACACCCCTAGCTACAACATAGAATATCCATTGATATTGAGTTTGACTTCTTTATAATACATTCTCGTAAGTTAAACTGATCAATGAAAAATAATTCTACATCCATATTTTGAATTAAATTTTCAAATCATTTATTTTTCTTTTCATTGGAGTTATTTCTTAATTTTGGGTGTATTTATACAACTCCATAACTGAATAAACCTTCCATAACTTACATTACAAGCTGACACAAACAGAAAACGAGATAAGGAAAAAGAAATGGCCAAGTATTAAAATTACTTTGCAGTATAGGACATTATAGAAACATGCTGAAAGCCTTCAGCATCGAGAGCTGCTCGCATTGCTCCTACCCTACCATCCATCATATCACTAGGACTGACAACATCTGCTCCAGCTTGGGCCTTTTTGTAAAATAAAGAAGACCAAGAAAGGAAAAAATGATGTTAGTAGGAAGGTAAACGCATATGATGATTTCCTCAAGTAACAATGCTAAAGCATTAACCTCCCTATATTTTGGCAAAGATTACTTGCTGATAACTACCATCAAGCATTAGCTCTTTCCTCTTTCATTTTATTTTCTCATATGAGAGTTGCACCATGTTAAACCCATTACATGAATCAAAATCACTTCCTTTAACAAGTCATACTTATGTGAAAGTAAATGAATCTTTCTAAGCTTTACAGAGGAGGCTATCAATGTGCTCAAGAAATCTGAAGAAAATGATTGGGAACTTCCTACAGTTGAAAATGTGTATAGAAGATATGCAGTCACATTACCTGCGCCACAGCCTGCTTACTTAGCTGATGAACTGTCTCATCATTCATAATGACTCCTACAAGGTATCAAGGATATATAGTGTAATTAATTGGTACTATATTGACTGTAATCAAGCAAGGTACTACTAGGGGGAAACCCTGTATAATTGTTGTACTGTTATTCAAATCTGGTTTATAAACCACATTATTCTAGTAAAAGTTAACTATTTGTGTGTGTTCAATTCTGGAGTCTTACAAATACTAAATAGAAACTCATACTCTTCTTGTGTTCCTTATTTTCTGCCAAGTCAGAAGGAAACAAAGCAAAACATGCACAGCAAAAATTGTTCAGCAATTGATCAGACCTCTACCAGTTAATTCCCTTAGCATAACACTCCCTACCCTAACAGACCTTAAATCAGGTCTAAAAGCATGGACAGAAATGCAAACATGAAATACAGCATGGATATGGGCATCATACAGCGTGACACAACCAAATGTAAAATGTTAGTTACTTTTGAAGTATTGGGTTGTGTCTAAAATATGTTCCAAGGTAAACAACCCCTTCAATTTAATATCTGTGCTTCAGATTAACAATGCATTTCTCATGAATTATCAGGTCAATGGATCATGTTCAGTAACGCATATCCTCCATGTCCCAAGGTCCCTAAAATGTGAGAAATAACAATTACATTCATCTATAAAAGGAACCAGCTTTAAACACCCATAATTCGACATGTTCCTTAAAAGATTCCAACTTCAAGTAACAAAGACAAATTTGATAGCATACCATCTTCTCTAACTATGCCATCATGCCCATCTGACGAATAAGGATCTAATGCAACATCTGTGTAGATAACCTGAAGAAAAATTGAATAAAATATCATATTGGCTTAACTTTCTGCATGCACCCGAAAATATAATATCCTCAAACTATGGAATTATGTTCACTTACAAGGTCTGGGTACTTATCCTTGAGCAAACGTATTGCCCGAGGCACTAAACCATTTTCATTGTATGCTTCATCTCCTGTGGGAGACTAAAGGGAAAAACTTGTTATACAAGATTGCATTGCAGTTATCCTACTGAAAGTCTAAGGTATGTAGGAGAGAAATAGAACCTTCAAAGCATCTGGAATTTTGGGGAAGAGTACAACACTATTGACACCAACATCTCGGGCCTTTGCAACCTGAAGCACAAAATGCTCACTGAAAATTACTAAACCTATATGAGTTATACAAGGTATATAGCAACAGTGATGTCACCATCACTCATTCAGTTTAGGAATATAGAAAACAAAAGGCTTTGTGTGTATGTACTCATAAGTTATAAAACTATGTAAGAGAAGGTTTCTTCAATTAATTGAACAAGCAAGCAATGTAATGGGCAGGTTCAGTATGAGAAGTAAAATACCCAAACAAAACCAGCCAGCTTTCCCCAGTATGGCATGATTCAAACTAGTCAGATGGTGAAAGGAACAATAAAATCCATTGAAACTCCTTGACCAAATTAAAATAGCATCAAACTTCTAATATGTAGCTTAAATAATACTCAATACAATGAAGTTAATCCATAAAAGTACATGCAACAACAAGGTCTTTGTTAAGATGTTCCACATTGGTTAGGAATAGAGACAAAATACTCTTTAAAAGGGCTAAAGCAGTCCTCCTCTTATGAGTTAGCTTTTGAAAGTGAGTTAGACCCAAGTTTCTTAACAGTCTTTACCCACTAGGTAAGGTCAGCTAGATGGATTTTATAATGCCATAAATGTCTGTCTTTCATAGAGTACAAAGGTAGATGATTAATGTCCTCTTGACAAGTCGACCTAATATTCTAAATAATAAAAGTACATAATAGTTTATCTCGATTATACTGGACTAAAAGTGACACAAAAGCGGAAGGATATAGCTCCCGAGACACATTGGAATAAAGTTTTGCAAAAGAAAGTTAAAAAAAATCTCCAATTAAAAACACCAGTTTATAGCAGTAGACAACTTTCATCCCCAATTCACTTATACTTTGAATGGTTTAATTAGGGATTCATTCTACTACATTTTCAAAACTCCTTTCACTTTATAAGTTTCTTTGCTAAAAATGAAGACCATTAACATAAAATCAATGCCTAAGGCAAATATGGGACTCATTTACGCTGTGCTTGAGAGTATGAGACACAGAAACAGTAGCAGATAAAAACCTCTTCTACAAGTCCATTTCTCCACCCAAGCCTGTAGCATCCAGGCATAGCTCCGATCGGAGTATCCTCTTCACCTGCAGTTTCAAACTCAAACATTCTCGTAAGTCATAATCTAAAATCAAATAATCACCATGAGGATACTATACAACTTAGTAGCTACAAATGAAAAATGGGTAAACTCCCATTCTAATCCTAAAATTGTCAGCCACCAACTTCATAATCTCTTACTTTACAAAATATCTTTCACTTTAATCCTTTCTGCTTTGTAGAAAAAGACAGTGGAAAATAAAGTTAAAAAAAAAAAAACACGAAAATGAATGACATTTTATAAAGTCCAGAACTGAAGTGAGAATTTTGTAGAATTAGGGATTTAACTATTTAAGCAACCAACTCTTGAGCACTAGAAGGGGGTTTAGTCAAAATGCATATAACCAACAAGCGCTAAGCTTCTAAGAAAGCATCACGTGCAAAAACACCAACCTTCGTGTATGAAAAGCGGGTAAACAAAATTCGCCGGAGAAATGCTCGTTTCCCGAAAAGCCGATCGAACTGCAGAAGACTTCCGGTTCCGACGAGGACGCCGGTGAAGTGGCTGATGCAAAAAAACAATAAACGAAGCCATCAAACCATTGCGTAGGAAGGTGTAGTTAGTTAGAAACAATGCACAAGACTCACAAGTGAAGGCACCACCGGCGTTCCAACCGGAGCTGCCGGTTTGGGCGGCACAGGAGGCGCCGGAGGCACGTTTCCAGCGACAACCGCAGCTTCACATTCTGAATCGCTGGCTCTCACGACGAAAAGGTGTGGACGCTGAGACTTGGTCGCAGCGCGTGGACAACAAAAGTTCAGATTCCTCGGTAGTGCTCTGAGACCGACGTAGCTCTGGCAATTCACCGCAGAGGGCGCGTTAGGGATTGTGCAAGCCATTAATTGCACTCCTAAATGCACTATCAGTGATTCTTAAACCTCTTGAAATTGAGATTGATTGAATGAACAGAATGCAGAGAGTGGAAATTCTAAGGTGAAGACGCAGTGGGATCGAAGAATTGGGGTGCAATGATAGAAGAAAATGGAAGAGGGGGTTTATCGGATGTGGGAGAATAAAGAGAACCAATGAGAAGAGAGTTGCAGGAAGAGGATAAGTGAGGAGGTACACACAGGATTCAACACTTTGCCCGAATTTACCTTTTTGTCCTCCACCTACTTAAAATTGTGCTCTGAATATAAACATATCGTTTAAATATGAATTAGGAGTGTATTAACTCACGTAGAGTATCACATACCTTTATGAGGTTTTTATTTCATTTTTTAATTATTTTATATTTAATTTTAATGCATTTAAGGTAAATAAATAAATAAAGTTGGCGGTTAGAAATGATTTCGAAAGAGTTTTTGATGGTGATTTGAGAATTTAGATAGTACAATAAAAAAAAAGTATGATAAATTTTTTTGTCCAAAATATTATCATTTTAAAATTATGGTTAAATTAAAAGACAAAACAAAGATAAAATGTTATTATTTTTTAAAAATAATTTTAAGAAATGAATTAAATTGAAAAAGGTTAAAAATTAAAGTTAAATTTCGAGCACTAAATTGAATAACAAAAATTCATCTGTTTTTGGGCCTTTAAATGGGCCCTGAAACAAACTTGGCCCATCCAAATCTCAACTCACTTACATTTTATAAAAGTAAGATAAGAGGAAGAGTACGAGTTAGATGTTTGGAGAGCAGATCCAGTGAATGAAAAAGCACGACGCCATGGGTTGAGTGAAGCCCATTGCCTTCTATTACAGTTGAGTGGAGCTAAAAAAAAATGTGTTTGTGATGAAATGTAGAGTAGAATAAATTATTATCTAATTTAGATAAATTTATCAAATATTTGTTTGAGAAAAAAGTTATATTACGAAAATGAATGAATCGAAAAATGTATAAATTAAAATTAATTTATACATCTCAACATTTTGGGGAATAAAAAACAAAATAAACTTATAATTTTAAAAAATTAATCATAAAAAAATTTGAATATTCAGTTATTGAAATTTACATTTAACCTTTTAAATGATTTACACTTGTACAAAATAATATTAGCAGTTTTGTTTAATCTTTTGACATCTTTATTAAAGAATCCTAATTCAAGCATCGAATTATAAATTATAAACTTTTATGTAATTATATAGTCGATGGCATGATTCAAAAGCGCATATGTTCACGCTTGAAAATCTTTGATGCTTATGACAAATACCGAAGGCAACCACCGATTCGAATAAGATAATAAAAGGAAGTTTCTTTAAACCTTTGTCGGTGTTACTTTTCTTGCATCGCTTGAACTTTGAAAAGTTCATATATTTGGTCCCACTAAGGTAACACACCCAGAGACATATCTCACGCGCACGAAAATTAATAAATAAATGAAAGAGTCAAAGATAATAGGTTTTAAAGTAAAATAGTTATTAATAGCATAAAAACAGTAAAATGGTAATTTAATCTTTAAATTTAATGTGATTAATTTAGTTTTTCATATTATAAATAATATTAATTAGTTTTTAGCTAATTTAATCTTTGAGCTTATAAAAAATAAATATAATTTTAAATTTAATAATTATTAATTATTTAAATCTTTAATGTTGATATAAGTTAGATAATTTAATTCACTTCAATGATTTAACTGACTGTCAATTATTAAAGTGAAAGAATAAATTTAATTTACTTTTTCATAGTGTTGAGATTTTTTTAATAGAAATAAAATAGAATAAAAATGATATATTATTTAGATGTATAGAAATAAAATAAAATAAAAAAATTACTTTCACTTGTTTAGTAAGTGAGAATAAGAATAAAATAAATAAATAAGTAATATAAGAAGTATTTTATAATATTTAAAAATAAATTTAAAATTTAAATTTTAAAAAATTTGTTGTATCTTTTTAGTGTGAATATAGAATTATTAATTTTTTTATATAGTTTTTACTATAAAATATTAATTTTTTATTTAAAAATAAAAATTAAAAACATTGCAGCTGCAATAGAGCTAGATTTCACGCTTAAGAAGGCAAAAATAGTATTGTGTGGGTCACGAAAACGTGAATATTTCAACCCTAAACTTTAGGTAGACCAAATTAGTATTAATTTTAATACTAATTTTATGAATTAAATTGATAGGTACTTTTTTTCATAGTATTTGAGTCAAATTTATGAGTGATATCATTTTGAAAAATCAAATTTAAAACAGTCATAAACTTTGATACATTATTATATTAATATTAATAAAATTTAAAAATATATATTTTAAAAAATCAAATTATATGTGTCATTTGAATAGTAAAAAAAAGAAGGAAAAATATGTGTAATTTTAAAAGGAAAAAAAATAATGAAGTGGAGCCGAAACGTGCCTATATTACACACACCTTGAGAAGGAAGAGGTCCAATCAAAAGGGAAAAAAAATATCTTTAAAGATTTTAAAACGAATTCACTTATTTTATTTTAAAAAATTACATGACAAGATTATGTTATTATCAAGGAAAAAAGATGACGGAGAAATAAAGAAAACTAAAATAATTATAATAAAATATATTTATTATTTATAGAGATTCTATTTTTTTTTTATTTCATAACGTTATGTTACCATGTTTCTTATTATCGCAAAAGAATCTAAATCTTAAAATGATTATTATAAAAAGTGTTGAACTTTTATTTTTAGTTTTATTTTTTGTCCGTTATATATCACATCATTAGATAGTATTTGGTTTGTTATGTCATATTGGGCTGCTATATTCTTAATCACTTTTTAAAGTTTCAACTCATTCCTGCAATTGCCTATCTTGGGCCCAACCAAAAAATGATTCTTATAACAAAAGACAAGCTCCATTAATCACGTTTTTGTCTGTAAGACTTTTGAAAATTTGTCATTATCCCAATTCAAATCCTATCTTTTGTTGGATATGAGGTTTGTGTAATGTTGCATTTGTCAAGCATTCACAATGTGCATCGTGTTTTGAAATATTGTAGTTATAGGTTAAGATTTTATTTTAAAAAAGGTTATAATTTATTTATTTTTTATTTTTCAAAAGTTTCTATTCTATAGTTAAACCTTAAAATCTTTTACTTACCTTAAAATATAGCAATCATTCTTATCTGTGAATTTCAACTTTAGATAGCTTTCACATCTCATTATTGTCTGTTTAAATACATTTAAGGAGCAATAAGAACCAAGTTTACCCTAAAATATAAATTAATATGTGGAGGAATTTACTGGTAATTTTCAATAACTACTACACTATCAATTGGTGAAAATTTATTATTAGCCATTTTTAAAAATCTCACAGCTCAATTTTCCAATATTTGCACGGTGATTATTCGTAGAAATCTGTTTTGTAACTATACTATTTATAAAAGTCTCAAGATAATTATTCCCAGAAAAGGTCTTAATATTTTTTTAACCAAATTTTTGTAAAATAATGAAGTAAACATTTGCAACGACACTAAACATTATTATATTTTTCTTGCTAAATGTAGCTTTCCGAAGCACCAAACACAAAAGGAAAAATAAAATAAAATTTCCCGTCCTCAAAATGTTTGTGGCATTAGCAATATACTACTAACAGGTTCGTAATTAAAAAATTAAACATAAAGAAAGCTTTTTCTTTTCGTATTATACAGGTATTTTTAAATTTAAATAAAATTTATAAATTATAAAATAAAAATGCGTAGTAATATTTGTATTATTAAAAATAATTAATATTCTATCATAAAATAAAATTAAAAAATAAATATTTTTAAAACTGAGAAGAAACTATAGAAAAGAATGAATAAAATTAAAATGCATCATGTTAATTGACATGGTGTATCAAAATTTAAAAATTGAAGTTAAATTAACATTGCTTGTAGTATAATAATTTTAAAATTTTATTTATTTAAAAACAAATACATGTTAAATTTGTCATAGTGTATAAATAAAAAATAAAATTAAATGATAAATGTGAGAGAGCTGTATGGTATAGTAAAGATAATATATAACTCATAAAATTTGTTCGTCCAAGGATAAATACTCAAATTTACAATATAAATACTTTTTTAAATATCTTTAATTAAATTGGATGTTATAAATTTTAACTAATATATTTTTATTTAATTAAATTTTCATACTTTATCTTAATATTAAAATAATATTATATTCTAGTAATTTTCGAAAATAAGACATTAAATTTCTTACTTTTATTATAATGCAGATACAATTCAAATTTTTTTTATCAATTTCATTATTTAGACTTCTAAATATTAATATTGAACGTAATATTGTATATCAAATTTTTTATTTTTTCTATCTCTCACTTATTTTTTTTATCTTATTTATGTATATGCTTTAAAAATATACTTCAAATATATGAATAAAATATCTAAGATGTCTACTCTTTAGTAATACTTTAAAACACTTTGCTTACCAGAATGGGTACCATTGTTGATGCGAGTGCAGATATGAATTTGAGTTTCTTTTTCTTAACTGTGGGTCTAAGCTCACAGACTTTAATACTTTTTTCGAATTCTCACCATTTCCATCGCGTTGGAATGTGGTTGCAATTTCAGCTTTACTCTGTACTACATACAAATAATCAAAGATTGGAACTGCGCTTGCCAACTTTATCCACCATGTTCTCTGTGTTTCAGATTCACAGTTCATGTATGATATCTCATATAAGTTTTAGTGCAATGTCTACATGATGATGGTGCAGCATCAGTCGTGAGATGCATAAATATGTTCATTCAAGATTCAGAAGTACCATTACACCTCCCAGTCAAGCATTCATTTGCTTTCAATTCTTGCGGCATGAATTGTATGTCAACTATGAAAGCTTTGGATCCATTCTTATATAATTTCGGAAAAAGAATATTATATGGAATAAATGGAATATACATTTTGCATGAATGGACAACTAGGCAATAAAAATACAGTACAACATCTTTTAGAACCAACCCTCTCGCCTCCCTTTGTGATAGTATTTAAAAAACTATCATTAAACCATAGAGAAGTTAGGTTTTAGAGTTTATAATAGATAATTTTTTTGAGTACAAATTTAAACTAATTTCTAGATGGGGATTTTGAAGATTATTCTATTCTCTCTCTCTCTCTCTCTCTCTCTCCATATATTGATATGGTCCACACGAAAGTTGTGCTTTAATTTGGAGACAAAGATAAGGACCAGCATGCATGTGTCTTCTGAGGCTGCCCATTTTTCCAAACTCAGTAAACTTCAACAAAATCAGATTAATGAGAAGGGGACCCTTCATGCATGAAGTTTTTTTTTTTTCTTGGTTTACTTTTGGTAATCTTTTCCTTTACCTGTCACGTGTTTATAAAGCGGAACCTTTACCCTGAAAACATTGTTTCTTTTCTATACGACCCTTAATTCTGGTGGGCTTCGTCAAAGTTTCAAAAACAAGATCTTAATGATCATGCGTAACTTGATAAAGCAGATTACTTGTCTCAAAATGGGATGGGTTTACTGATTTGAAATAAAGTGGGAATGCCACGATTGCGGTATTCATACTAATTGCGTTTTTCGTTTTGTTCTCTTTTTCTTTTTAAAGTTGTTTGTTTCTTGAGAAATATCTCTTCATGCGTGCTGCCTACCATAAGTCAAGAATGTTTATAGTTGAGAAAGAAGGCAAAAAAGGATTCATATTAGAACAGAGACGAGAATACATTGTTTTATACTACACTTGATCACTTACGATTAATCATAATGTAATTTGATTTAACAAAGAAAATTATATTTAGTAACGTGTATGATTGATACAACACTCGCCATATTTTCTTCTTGAAAAAGGACTGAATAAAGTCCTTGGTAAATTTTTGTGGAGGAACTTGGTACTATGCTAGCTACATATATATTATGAAGTATGTGAGTTTAAAAATACGGGAAAAAAACATGTAAAGAAAAACTAACACAAAAATTATAACTAATAATATTAAAATAAATGTGAATTTATGGGTATTTTAATTTGAAATCGAACAGAATATATGAATATTTCACAGATCAGAAACGTGGAGAACGAAGGTTAACTTTGTACACACACATATGTCGGCAGTGACTTATCCGTCGAAGACGTGTCTTCTACTATTTTTAAGGAATCCATATATCTCTGTCTCTCCCATTGCATTAAAAATGGCATCCCACACCGATCAGAGAATGCATTTATATATCCATCTGAACAAATTAAAAACCTTCAGTCATATCTTTTATTTCAGTATTCAATGTGTCTTTCCAATTTAGCCATCATTTCCAAATACTGAAACCTGTAGACTGGTGAGATCTCCAGCTTGTTCAAACCAATCATTTTCATTGTTATTTGGACAAGGCGCTGAAAAAAATAGAAAAGAAAACACAATACGCACCACACATGGTCCTTATCATTTGGTAGAAAAGAAAACAAAAAGAAAGAAAAAATCCTAACGCAGTGGGGATGCACATTTCTTTCTAATTCTCGAAGCATGGCTGGCTGGTATATCACTTTGGAAATTCGCTTACAGCAAAAGAGCAAAAGGGAGATGGCCAAATTAGGTGGACCCGAAAGCATTATCTAATGAAATCTCGTATGATTCGTGTACGACCTAAGTAAAGTAATAAGTAATTGGTCAATATCATCCTTACTTTCACGTAATTGATGGTCCCGCCGCTTGTATTTCAAGTCAAAATGAATAAATTAATCAGTCCAAGAATTATGGCAAGATTCGATCTTAAATTAGTGAAATCTCAAGTTCTCTCTGATTTTTTTTATAAGGCAACTTTTAACAATTTATTGTGGTCTTTCTATGAGATATTTTCATAATTTTATGAAGTATTTATGATATTTATGTTTTCTCTTAACGAAATTCGTTATATGTTTTACGCATTTTAAATATATATACTCATTATTTAAAATATAAAAAATTAATACTTTATCTTTAATTAAGAATGTTGAAATAGCCTACTAAACTTTTATTAGGTCACACATTGTGTTAGTAGCAGTTTCATATAATATGAAATAATATCATTAAATTAGGAGTGAAAAAAAGTAAAAGACACTAAATTTTTCTATTTTTTAATAAAATTTAATCAATAAATAAATTATATTAGTAGTATTTCTCAATTAATAATTTCTGGGTCCTAGTTAGGTATGAAATGATGCTTTGACATTTATGGTATTCTAGCCTCTTCAATACATAAAAGTAACCACACTTGCTACTCCAACAAACACTTCCCAGAAAATGCCAAAGATATATGAATAAAAGAGAGACCATCAAGTTTTGTTAATTGCAAAAATCTAACGTTGATATAAAGACAGAAGAAAGTTCCCCGGAGAGAGAGATCATCAAGATTGTTTCCTTCAGAATAAAAATCGTGCACCTTCCAATTTCTTCAGGCAAAGGTCTACAAATCAAGGACCTGAACATAAGATTGAGCATAACTTAAAACTAGAAAGTGAAATATACGAGAAAAAGAGTGAGTGAGAGCAGGAGAAAGCTGCAAGAGTGCCTCGGAGTCAGAGTAGTTCCCAATATTCAACGAGGTGGAAAGGACGAGGGAGAGATTCAAAGGAGAGAGGAAGCAAATTGGAAATTAGGGAAAGAATTTGGAGAGATTTCTAGTTAGAGTGTGAAAATTAACTGGAGGGAAGGAAAAGAGATTGGCGAAGGGAGACGAAAATGAGGATGGGAAGCATGAACAGCGAAAACAATTCATGAAACTGTTGGGAATTTATGTTAACATTGTAGCTTTTCTTCTAACTGTTGTAGAATGAAGTTGCTTAATGTTAAAACAAAGAAGCAATGGCGGTTTGATCAAACTCCTACGATCTATCTATCATAATTCTTGAGTTTTGGTGTAGTGATTTAAGGTGTAACACATATTTAATATATTTTAATATATGCACAAAATGTCAAATATTCAATAAAATATAAAACAAATTCCTTTTTTATTTTTATTTACGATACTTGTTAGTATGATTTCTTTTAACATAGAGTTAAATAAACACAAATTGTTGGTATGGTGTTTTTTTTGTTATTATTCAGATGTACTAAGTGAGAATCCTTTTTAATACTATATTTTTATACACACGATTTTCTAGTTTAATTCAAGACCCTATGTATATACTTGGAATTTGAATTCCTTCTACCCAATACTCATCGAGTAACATTTTGCTTGTCCCGATATGTTTGTATTTTTCAGCTAATCTAATGACAAATGTTTTATTGGGTACAAATGTCGATCACCCAGAAAAAAAGGGTTTTCGTATGTGGTATATTTGTAGCTTAATTATAACATTTTTTTAATTTAAAAATTAATGTCACAAATATGTAAAACGTAAAAAACACATAAGTTTATTTAAATATAAATACTCAAATAATTTAAAATTTATTATATTTAATCATAAAAATAATATAAAATAATTTAATGATTAAATTAATTAATCTTACATTTTATAAAAAAATATTAAATAATCCAAGCATTTAAATTTAATACTGAATGTGAATAGATATTAAACTACAGATAATTTTTCCCTTAAACGAAATGACACACCTTCAAGACTGAGCCATATTCTTGACAAATTATTTATAGCTTTCTATGATAAACACTCGCGTTTAACACATACTCTCCCGTAAACATACTTTATCACGAGAGCTGAGAACAGTAACTCTTGAATTACACATATATGAGAATGAGAGAGAATATGCAATAAAAAATATGTTTTATTTGTTTCTTTTTCTTAAATGTCATTGAATAGATTGATTGAACACACTACTTTAGGAATTAGTACGAACAGTAGCTATATATATATAGGAAGCCCATGAACGCTAGCTACCAAAGGAGAGAAACTGCAACACACTTTCCTGGTTGAATATAAGGGAAAAGAGACAAGAGTTTGACTGTTGAAGTTTAAACTAGCACAAGTTGACGCCGTCCTGAGGCACATGCACCATACAAAATATTTTAGTGTTACTTTTCTGGTTATTTTTAGTAGCATATTAATAGCCCCACAACTAAACGGAATTAAGATTAGAGTGTGAAAAATGGCGTGGAGGGAGGACAACATTACACTTATTGTTTAGCCTTATTCTTGCGGTGGACGAAATAAGATTTGCTATCCAAACTCAGCAGTTATTCAATCCCATCCACGTGTATGTTGCCACCCAAATCTGAACGGAGAACCTACAAGAGAAAAATAAACAATATAATGTATCTTATGTACAATTGCAAAAGACACACATCATATTTGATCAAGAACAAAGATCTCTAATATAGTAGGCACTTTGTATATCTAAAACCACCGATTAGGCAACGGCAAACCTATTTAGAAGGAAGAAGAGAATCCCCAACTCTCAACAATTTGATTTGATTGTGGCATAACACAGTTTTGTTAGAGAATTGCCACATTCAAGAAATTTCTTCCAAAACCCCTAATTCAACAACATTTACTTTCTTAATTTTAGAAATGCAAAGTCTACCAAATAATTAAACATGAACATTCTTGTTTCCAACCCAAATATCATTTCAAAATGAAATACTTTTTTTTTCCCATTGTCTATCTATTTTTAAATTCCACATTTAAACCACAAGGCAGTTTATTATTTATCTCAATATTATGTATATCTTTTCATCCCATAAACAATTTTTTAAAGTCTATTTAATGGTCAAAATAAGATGATAAAATTAAATAATTTATTTTATATATTATATTTTATTTTCATAATTTAAAATTTTATCTTAAAGAGATGATGGGTTAATAAGAATAAAAATAACACATTTTTTTTAATTATCTTCTTACTCATACTATATACCTTTTTTTTAATATTTTACAAGAAATAATTTAAAAAATATAATTTTAATACTTCTATAAAAAATATTATATGAATAGTTTAAGAAAATTATATTTTTTTAAAAAATTAATAAGAAAATGTTTTACTCATTTTATAAAATATAATTTTATAATTTTTATAATTATAATTTCTTCCCAAAAATAAGTTTTATTTAAAAATAAAAAAATTATAATTTAATATCAAAATTTAAATATTATATATGTACACAAATTTTTTTTCAAGTATGTATAATTTTATTGAAAAGTAAATAACTTAAATATTTTTAAAAAAATTATATTAATTTAGATAAAATAATAATTTTATCATTTAAGTATAAGATATCTTAAATATTAAATGAAATGACATAATGTTTTCTATTTTACTATTCTAATATAGACCAAATATAGATTATGATATCATTCTTGTATTATATGTTATTTTTATTTAACTCTCATCTCCTTTCATATTCATCAAATGAGTCTTTAAGAGTCTAATTGGGGGATATGTTAAAAGAATAAGATAAAATAATTTTATCTTTCCTATTCAAATTTTAATGTTTGTTAAACTACGAAGATATATAATAAGTCTATCCTCCGTAGTATTATCTTATCATACTTTTTAGTATGCCTACATTATAAAATAAGATAAAAGTCAATTTTACTGTTATCTTATTCTATTTTTATTTAACTCTCGAACACTTTTTCTTTTATCTTATTTAGCAAATGATCTCTTAATTAAAGTTGTCATTCAAATTACCTTACCTAACCCACAGTTAAGTAGAGGACTAATGTGAGTTAGGCTAAAATATTTGAAACAATTTAAAATTTTAAAATATAATCCAAGTCCGCCCTTTGAAGAGTTTATGCGAATATTCCACTTTACAATTTTTTTTTAAATTATGTTAATATGGATTAAAGATTAAAAAAATTGAATTAACAATATTTTTAAAATATTAAAATCTAAATATAACTATTTATCCAACAAATTTAAAACAAAAAAATATCATCAAATCATTCCATCCAACAAAATTAAAATAAACAATCTAATATTCTAATTAGTCTCTCAACTATTTAAGCTTCTTTAAGAAAACTTTTTATCTTTAATTACAATTGTCTTACTATCATTATCATCATTTTCATGATCATAACATAAAATCAAATATTAATCATGTTAGTACATTCTAATATTAATTTTAATTTAAAATCAATATTACATATTTTTTTTTAAATAATGTAATTAAGTAGTAGATATTCAAAGCCTGCATAAATTCAGACCTAAACAAACTGGGCTAAAAAAAACTTATATTTATTCAAACTTTCATTTATAATATTCGAACACTTATTTTTTATATATAGATATTTTCATGCTGGCTCATACCTATTTTATTGACTCTAGTCTTAATGATATTAGTTGGAAAAAAAATTACAACATGCTTGAAACGCTATTTCCATATCTCAAGTTTAAAATTATAGACGATAAAGCATCTCTAACTTTGAGTCTCCACCAAAACCTTTTCCCCAAAAGGCTAAAATTAAATAGTTGTAGTTGTCCTCTGCATTTTTCTTCTGCCGGCACACGCATCACGTTTGAGCCAAGCTATATTGTTCGATTTCCTCCCAAGGAAGAGCGCTACGAACTAATAAGAATCTCCACCACCTTAATTGGAGCCTTAAATATAATTAACTTATACAATTCTTCCTCGAAGAGAAAATGCATGATTGCTCCTCCAAGGAATATGCAATTCTAGACCATTCTAACGATTCACTTCAAGTGCCCCAAAGTATTTGAAAGAACGTTACTAACTTTATATAACAACAATCAAACATAACCTTATTTTATTAAGTTAATTTGACTATATAGTTTACACGACGAGGTTGAGCTCAATAAAAAATTAAACATCAGTAATATAGAAAATTAACAATCATGAGAATGAACATTCACATTTATATCAATAATTACTCTCGAAGGAATTTAGTTTCAATAACCTCGAAACAAGTTCAAAAAATCTTCAAATAAACTTTAAGATCTAAAAAATCTGATGTCGTAAGGCAAAAAATACTTAAAATAATAGGTTTCGTATGTTAGTATTCTACTGTTTAGATTAGTTTGACTGATATATGTAGGGTGTTAAAGAGATGCTTTGGATAAATTAGAGTTAGATAATAATAGATGAGTAAAATATAAGTCATTGTTTTTTTTTCTAAATTGTCTTTCTCTCTCGTTAAACTCTTTTGCCTCTAAACCTAATAAAAAAGATAATGCACTTTATTAATAATAATAATAATATCATTATTATTTCGGACACGTTTAAAATACAATTATCCATATGTTAAAACAGAAACAAGAAATACATACTCTCAAGGCCACAAATAACATTTAAAGATAAGTTTTTGAACATGAAGAAGAATTAACTACCTAATATATTTTTAATAATTTAGTAATCGATTAATTAAAAAAATGAAAATGGGATCATTTTTATCTATCAATCAATTTAATTTTTATAAAATAATGGGTCTAATTGAAAGGAAGTCTGATATAGTTAAATCAGTTAGATCATGGATATATGAATAATTTTATCACCCATATTAAATGATAAAATAATTGAATTTTAGTTAAATATTAGTGAGAGAAATTTTTTCATACAAAAAGTGAAAAAGTGAGTGGGGTAAATATATGTATGTATATGAAAAAATATATATTACGTACTCTTTTAAGGAGAAAAGGTGTTCAAATTCCAGTACAAGAAAAAAAAAATTGCACATCACCCAAATTGAAACCTACATCTAACCTTACAACGGATTTTCCACAAACTATATATGATTAATCATCACCCCCATTGTATATCCTGTATCCCCCAATCTCAGAACATAGTTCTCCTCCACTAGAAAAGACCATATATAGTACAAAATTGCCATTACAGACTATAGAGACTGTTTAAGCAAGCTGCAGGGTTTAAAGGATGCACAGGAATACGTTTCCCTCCACTAGGAAAGACCATAACATAAACTTAAATTTACCATTACAGAGACTGTAGAGAAAGTTTAAGCAAGCTGCAAAGTCATAAATTAAAATAACTTTGTAATCGTTTATAGATGCAGGAAAATATATGCGTCATAAATTGCGTCTAGAAGATTCTTTGTTAGATGAATTTTGTATGCTTTCTTAGTTAATTTATGTTTTTTGGCCTTTTCTTAATTTAGTCATTTAATTCATTATTTTGCGTGGCGTGTGTTGGCAGAGCATAGAGTCCTTTAGAAACACGCTAATTGGATTGTCTAAAAGATTAAAACAAGAAACAAAAAGGAAAAAGAGAAGAAAAATTAGCAGAAAGAAATACAAGGGTTGAGGGAAAGTAAGAATAAGGAAACCGAGTAAAATGATTGTGGATGATAGTGATGTGATCTGACGGTTCATGTGCAACCACGTTAGAAATCTGTCCCCAATGTCAGACGATAATTAGGTCTACACATGAAAGGAACGAACACGTGGCAGACAACAATTGGGTCCCGCACTCAAGTGTGAAAAAAGGATTTTGAACAAACTGACTGAGCCCTAAAGGAAAAACTTTCTGCTTTGGACACCCTCGATGGGAACAGATTCCAAATATTGGGAAATCTATATCACAAGAATGGAATGGGGTTGGGACCCCACAAAAGATTATATTTCATTGGACCCACTTAAGATTTCAAATTTGCTATGTGGGACCCCCTTTTTGGTCCCAATTCCTAGCCTTTTATTTATCCCTTGTCCCCTTTACTATTTATTATACCAACATTAATGGTAACCTTTGTATTAATGTAATATGCATTCCATGACATTCTTGTATGCATGGTGGTCCCTCTATTATTTTTCACTTCTGTTTTCTTCCCTAGATTTTCAATTCTGAAAATTCTAATAATCTTGTTGGATTGTGTGACGTGACTTGTTTACCCAAAGTGAACAACTAAAGGGATTAGAGATTTATTCCATGTTCTTACTCTTCCCAAATTAAAATGGAATTGACTGCAAACAAATTTTTGGATCAGGTCTTGGGCGATGTCAACATTGCGTCCAATTTCAGGTAAGCACACATCTATTTTGTGATATTCGGTGGGATTTCATAAAGATCTTGTTAGTGTTGTTTGCGTAAATTTGGGTGCAAAGTAGCTAACAATATTAATTAGATTAGGCTATCATACTAGTAAGATCAAATTCAAATATATATATATATATAAAAAAAACTTAAATATCACAATAATCACATATAGGTTGAAGCTACTAGGAATACTAGTTCATAGAATCTTAATTGACCTGCAATTATTAATTGTTTTTTAATTCAAGTTAAATTCGAAGGTCTTATTTCTTATAATTTATTAAATATTTTGTGCCCGACAGAATGAGTTTGCCATGTATAACTAGTTGATGGGGTTGAGCATGTGAATATATATATTACATCAATAATACAATTTCCTCGCTTTTTATGAGAAAAAGACGCACAAAAATATTCAGTACCAAAATTGACGATAAAAAAAGAGAGCAGTGGTCCAATATAATTTGGGTTGCATGAAATGATGAGTGGAAAATTTTCGCAAATGAACTTAATTTCTGTGAACTTTAGTTTTAGTGAAAAAAATGGGTCCACTTTCTTTTTATAACAAAATGATTGTAATAAAATAATCCTACTTATAGGGGTCATATCCTACATTCCCCAGCGAAATGTTAGGCTAAAGTAGGCTGAGGTAAGATTATCTGTTTGTTGGAGAAAGTCTCCTAAATTATCTTACCCAATGCATGCACTTAAGATTTAACACACAGCACTGTGTAATTTACAATGGCAAAATAAACAAAAGTAGGTTGACAAGAAAGAGTATTAAAATAAGGTAAAAGCGAACAAAATAAAGCCCACTCATTGCCACAGGAAAATTAATATATGTAGTTGAGAAAATTAAGACGAAAGTAATAGCGGTTTAATTAGTTAGGAAAGAAGGTTGCTTTAATTTTCAAAGTGATGCACATAATTAGAATAAGCCAATGCTATCCACACCCAAATTCAACCCGCTTTCCATCATCATGATGACCGAATGGGAACAAAGATCTTGCGTTTTTTCCTTAGCAATCAAATAAAATCCAATTGAAAGGGGAAGGAGAGAGAAAGTTTATGTGTAGTGGTTGTACCAATGCGGTAGAGAGAATCTAGGGAGAAGATCTCAGCATGAAACACACAAAAACAACAACACATCCATGCCACTGTGCCGCCACAGTTTTTTCTCTCATGCACCCACTATTAGAAAATTACAAAAACTAAAAAAGAAAAAAATAAATAAAGCTATGGGATAATTACATTCCACCTCTCCTTCCCATTCCCATTCCCATTCCCATTATCTCTCTCTCTCTCTCCCTCTCCCCGGGCGTGACACTGAATTACTGATATATATATATATATTAACCAGTTATATATATATATATATATATATATATATATATATATATATATATATTTTGCTAGCAAGACAACACAGATCAACAAGAGCGTTCATCAGCTATGGAGATTGTGGACACCAGAAAACTACAGCTACAACCACAACAACAAAAACTGCTGCAACAGCCGCAGCAACATTTTCATGTGTTGGCAGTGGACGACAGTGTCATAGATATGAAGCTTTTGGAGAGGCTCCTCAGAGGTTCCTCATGCAAAGGTAGGTACAATATACACTTAATTTATTTTTTCTTCTTCCCTGGCCTCAAAATGTTAATTAGTTCCGTACCATCTCAATTATCTGAGGATTTAGTGTTGTTAATTTGATGTATGGTTTTGTGGTTAAATATGTGTGTGTGTGATTATTTGTTAAGCAGTTACTTGTGTTGACTCTGGAGATAAGGCTTTGAAATATCTTGGTCTAATTGATGGCCTCGATGATACTTCCTCAACATCTTTAGAATCATTACCAGCCTCTCCTCCAGCTCAACCATTACAGCAAGAGGTAATAATCTTATTCTTCTTTTTTCCTCCTCAACCGTTTTAAATGTGCTACATTTGAGCCAAGCCATTGAAGAAGTTCTCATATATGTTTAATTTTCTTGTATCAATTTACTGTTTTCGAAACAAGCTAGTCTAGACCGGTTACTTCTAAATGGCATTCATTTCATTGTTGTACAGCATTAATTATTTCTTTTACTTGAGCGCTTTTTTCCTTCAATAACAGAATATTCCAATTGCTGAAATGATGCCTACGTTTCTTCTGTTATTATTTTTTTCTTTTTTGTTCAAGTATAAGCGATGTAAAGACACGCAGTGATGCTTAAGGGGTACATTAAGATGGGATATGGAAATATGTTTCTCCTAAAATTACCTTTAACAAGATACATAAATAGTAATCAAGAGGAGCTTTCTGGAATTGTCGGTAATGTAAAGAACATGGAATTCTTGTGGAATCGCGTAGAGTATTCGTTAGGAAGGCAAATATCGTAAGAACCATAAAATCTATCAAGTTTCCCATTTCCTTTTCATCATCACTTCTATACATTGAGGTCACGCGCATACATATTAGGTATCAAAATGCACTGTGATATATATGGATCTTAACATGACATAGCATAATTATCTTAGTTATGCATTTTAATCGCCAAGCATTTGATCATATCAGGAAAGAAGAAGAAGAAGAAGAATCATACAATTTAATGATGAAAACAGCTAACTGAAGAAAATTGTGATCGTGACTGATTTGTGTCAAATATCTTTATATTTACATTTTTTAAATTTTTATTTTACCAATACTATTTAACCACATTCGTTCGTACCAACTTTGAACAAAAGCCTTTCGTAATATATTGCACTTGTGGTTGATGAATTGTAGAAAAGTGGAAACTTTTTCATTGCGTACGTACTCCTAATTGTTGTTTTGATTCACCATGGCCACGCCCCTAGAATCGTATCTACCCTTGTCTTTAGTTTTCTTTAAATCTCTCTTTTGAAAAAAGGGTAGAGAAAGGTTTTAGTATTGAGCATTCAATTTGGTTATTGCTACCTCATCGTGGTCATTTCCCTCCGCTAACTTTTATCATATAAAATTACTGTAATATATAGTTATAGTGGGGGTGAGATACTCCAAATTAATACCAAATAGTAACATGTACTTTCTGTTGCATCTTTTGAACTGCAGGGAATCAAAGTGAATTTGATCATGACAGACTATTGCATGCCAGGGATGAGTGGCTATGATTTACTTAAACGAGTCAAGGTCAAAACACAACTCTTATTCCCCGACACATTCCCGAAATTCCCTCTGTCTTTTTTAACTTGAATAGCATAGCATGTACTCCTATATACTAAAAAAGATGCCAAACATTCCCTTCTCCTTCAATCAAGAGTTGAAAATTATAATCTGATCATTCATTTGCAGAACCACTTAATTTTTACTTGAACATGGTTTTGTTTTTTATTCTGGATTACAACTTTTTTTAACGAGTAACACTGCAATTTTCAGTAAAATGAAAGGGAAAAGAAAAAGGAAAAGTTCCAGATTTCAGGATCTAAGTTTGCTTTTGCTTTATCTTTTCTTTTTTTTATCTTTCTTTCTTCCTTTGACATTGCTTACAGCTGCAGGGATCTTCTTGGAAAGATGTTCCAGTCGTGATTATGTCATCAGAAAATGAACCTTCCAGAATCAGCATGTAAGTTTTCCATCCTTTCTTCATTGCTGAAAATGTTAGAAGGGCGTTTAGTTAAGATTTTTTTTTTATTTTTAATCATAAAAATGCCACTTTTATTTTATTTATTTCAAATAGTTTATTTAAAAATAATTAAAGCAATAAAAAAATTTCATTGCTTTTATTTACATTTTTTAAGTTGATTAAGAAATAAAAAATAAGTATTTTTTGTGATTTAAAAATCGAAATAAACAGGCTCTCAAATTTTCTTTTCTTTTCTAGGGAAAAGTGGATTATAATTTACTTTCCCCTTTATCCCTTATTTATCCGAAGACTTCTTCCTGAAAAAGAAAAAGTATTTTGATCATTAAGATTTACCAAAATCAGCTTCACCTGAATTAAAAGAACTTGGAAATTTCATAATCGAAATGCATCATCACTTTGATACATTAGTAGAAAACAGAAAATTAAAGGAAAAATGCATCGATTATTACACGCTTCAGCAGTGCATGCAGCATCATTCAATTGATAACTTCATTAATTTGTTGATAGGTGCTTGGAAGGAGGGGCTGAGGAGTTTCTGTTGAAGCCTCTTCAGTTATCGGATTTGGACAAGCTTCAGCCGTATTTTCTGAAATCACTTGATGATTCTTGTCAACAAGAATCTGCGAACAGTTCCATAGATTCGAACAATGACAATCTCATCCACACCAACAATAACAGTAATAATAACAATAACAGTATTAGCAAAAGAAAGGCCATGTCTCCTGAGCCTCAAGAAAGATCAAGACCCAAAATCAAAGGGTTGGCGGTGGTGTAAAAAAAAATGACACTATAGAGTGCTTGATGCATATTATATAGTTTATTATTATGATCTTAATTATGGGTATCTCCGATCAACTTTTGGAGCTTAATGAAATTATCTCAGTGCGTACTAATGTTCTTCACAATTACTACCACTCAAATTAATCCATGTATATATATAATTATTTACTTTATGCCTCACCGCATATGTTGCATGTCATTGCCAACTTGTCACTTAGAGACGATTTAGGTAAGGGTGGATTTCCACTTTCTGGGGCAGTGAAACACAAGTCAGTATAGGGTCGTGCTAAATCCTTCAACTGCTTCTTTCAAAAGGAAAAAAAACACTGACATGTTACTTGTTCATGCTTTGCTCTCAATATACGCAAGAGACCAGAACTGACTAATTTGATGGCAAGAAGTAAAATCAACGTTGTCAGTGACAGATCGGGTCGGATCTCAATCCTAAAAAAATATTTAATCCTTTTATTTTTAATGTCTTGTTACGTTTTCTGGTTAATATATAATTTTTTTATTAAAAATTATATTCAAATATATTAGACAAGTATAGAATTGGCGTGCTTTTAGGTTTTAAATAAAATATTTTTATTTTTCATTTTTTAACCAGTGTGTTTACAACACTGATTAGTATTTTTTTTATATATTTTTATACGAAATAAATGGGTTTGAAGTAAGTAGAAAAAAATAAAAATTGTGATTAAAAAATAAAATATGTAATAAAAACAAGAAAATATAAAAATGAATATAAATATAAAAAATATAAGTGTAAAAATATAATTATTAAAAATTTTGAGTTGCAGTGATTCGGCCTGTACGTAATTCCTGATTTACTTTTGTGAGTTGTATCATAAGTTTTTAAGCAGAAAATATAAATTCTAATTAACAACACTCAATTTTTAATATTTTATTTTATTTTGAAGCAAACTATCGATTGGATTCTTTTAAAATACTAGCATAATTAGATTAGACTATTTTTTCTATAATTTGTTTAACGTGTATTTAAATATATACAATAAAAAATAATATTTTTACTAAATTATAATATTTAATGTTATTAATACATTAAGTTAATAATTTATGTAATTTTTAATAAAAATTTACTATACATATATTCTTATTATACATGTGGCTTCAAAGACACAGTAAAAATATCAAATAGTATTGCAAAAGATTAAATTGAAGTTTTTTTTTACGTAAATAAGAATTCTTTGAAGTAAGTGACTAGTGCATTTTTTGTTTTAAAAAAAATTTGCCAAAGTAAAAATGCAAAAATCGTAACTTTTAAATGCGGTTAACACACTATTTACAAGATATTCAATACTTTCTTAGTAGTAAAGTCAATCAATAAAAATATATGACATTTTTATTTTTTAAATTATTATCCATTTTGTTTTAGTTTATTTTATTAAGATTGCATACTAATTAATTATGTGTATCTTTCTTATAATTTCAATATTTTAACATATTCTTGTAAAATCTATCTAAGCTAAAAATATGAGTGCAGTGCTAGGATATAATGAAAAATATTTACTCAAAATCTTTAATACACATTAAATTATTAGATACTGCAAATTTTGTTCTTTTTCTCCCAATGTTATCAAATTACAATGATTGTTTTAAGACAAAAAAAAGATTTCAATGATTGTTTAAAACAATTTAGATAATTGCACATAAAACTCTACTTATTTTAGCTTCTGTCTACTGATTCACTTTTGACTTCCTTTTTGTTTTTTGTATCTTTTTTTTATATATATATAAAATTTTAAAGTTTCACAGAATCGAGATAATCTATCAGTGATAAATCACCACGTGTCTTTCACAAGTTGATAATTGCTTAGCAATATGGGCATTGCTGTTGAAAGCCCTTCTGCCAATTAGGGGAGTTGGGATTGAGAATAAACGACATAGACAGAATTGACTTAGTGTTGGTTCAGGTTACATCTCATTATTAATTTGTTTTAATATAAAATTTAAAATATTTTATAATCACGTTTAATATTTCAAAATTATTTTTTTTTTATCAAAATTTAACAAAAATAAACATTTAAATTGAAGTTTTTCTTGTGATTCTTTGTTTATAGGATAGGTTATTTATAACTATTATTATAAATTTTGTGCTTAAATTTGCAACATATTTTGAAAACTAAAAAAATATCAAATATAAAAAATATAATTTATTCGCATCTCAATAAATTTTCATCCAAAAGTATTGCTCCAGCACTTATGCACATTTAAGGTAGATTAATCTTGGTTAATCACATAAATTCTTTTGTTATTATCCAAATCCTCTTTAGACATAAATCTCAATCTTTCTTAATAATTTTATTCTTTGATAATGATATTAAAAGGGGTAAACCTATAAATAAATATTTTAACACTTAAGTAGTAAGTCAAATGTAAATGTGAACGTAAAAGATTCAAATGAGATAATCCTACTTAGGGTTGTTCTACCTTTTATTTGAAAAGTGTTTGATAGGAGAATATTTTTTTAAATTTTTTTTAAGAATTGAAGTATTTTTTATTAGAAGTGAAAGCAAATGAGATGTTAAGACTTAATAAATAAGATTAAACATATATTAATGACAGCCAATTATTTATTACTCCTTTTGATCCTTTTTATAAGAAACAAAAGACTAAATTATCAGATCAAGGAAAATAATTAAGTATGTTATGTTTTTTATAAATATAAATTTTATTCTAAAAATATCTATAATATTAAATAATGTAGTTAATAATTTGTATATTTAATAATACTGATAAAAGAATGGTATAAAAAAAATTTAACAATTAATACATCTTAAATCTATCATTTGTTTCTTGTAATAAAAATAAAATGTTCTATTTTATTTCTTATAAAAAAAATCAGAATGAGTACTAAAGTATTTGAGAATACAAACTTATCTATTTAAACACACCAAAAAATTAACTAAAGAATTAATATAGTAATTTTTTTTAAGTATTATCATTGAGAATATATTAATTTCAACAAAAGAAACTTTAAACCTGTCTAATAGCCTAATAATAACGCCCGTACTTATAAAAAATATCACCATTATCATTAATTAAATGAATCATTCTATAATTTTTACTCCAAACTAAAGTCAAGTCATTAAACATAACAAATTTTTTTTTATAAAAATGTCACAATTTGTAATATACGTATGAAAGCCACAAAGTCAATTGCTATAAAAACATTGAATTAATTCACCAAAATCATCAATTTTAAGATTATCTCAAGCATACCTATCAACGTTTAGAGTCATCACATTATCTTTGATATAAATATTTAAAAAAATTACTTTAAAAAATTAGCATTTTCAAAAGAAAACTTAACTATGTTTTTCATAGATTATTTCTATTGGAGAAATAAGAATCCAAAAACTTCGTAAAGGAACAAATTTAACCATACTCATAAAAATATTCTCAATTTCTTTAAACATATCAACCAAATTTTTTAGAAGTAGTAAAAGCAATCTTACCCAACAAACTAAGATGGACTAGGTTTCCACACTTATAACCCCGCCGCTTCAACTTACTAAAATAAGAACCAATGATGGGTTGACTCGTCATGCTTATTTTTTTCTTTCAAGAAATTAACATTTATTTATTTATTACTTAATTAATAATTACTATTAAAATGTATTATTTCAATATTTTAATAAATTTTATGACTTTTTTTTTAATTAGACAAGTCATTGCCCAATTAACCCATTTTGATTTACTTTTTTACAAACTAGTCCGCCAGGATTTTAAGTCTGCTTTGAAAAATTAAGGTTAAGCGAGCCAACCCACTTTTGACGATCTTTGGATGAGTTGGGATGACCCTCTTTTCCACGTTTGTGTATTTATAACATTTTTAAAAAAAAAAAAATTACATATGAAGCCTTCATTTACAATGAAATCCTAAGATAACAAGTGAGATTCTCTACGTTTACAGAAAATTATCCTTTTAGTGAAAAAAAAATAGAGATAAATCATTTGAAAGGGAAAAACCAATAATGTAGTTAGGATCTTCAAAGATTTAGACTTGGTGTATATATATTTTGTATGCACGTATAAATTTCTAAATATAATATATGTACGAATATTATCACTGATTATAAAAAGGAAAACATTATATAATTAAAAAAAAATTGGTTGAACTTCTATTAGAATTTAGTATTAAGATGTCTTACATAACTAGAAATAGAGATAAAATACTTTTAACAAAGGTTGAATAAGTCTCTTCTTATGAATTAACTTTTAAAAGTGAGTTAGAGATAATTTTTTAATATAAAATCAAAGTCTATCAAATAATAAAATTAACTTCTATCAAAATTTTGGTAAGGTGGTATTGGTCATTACATTTAAATTTGACATATATAATTATTTTAACTAACAAATGTTTCATATAATATATGGATACTTCAAATTTTTTAAGCAAGATACAAAACATAAGTTATTGTAGTTAAATAATGATAAAATTATGTGTAAAATAAAATAATATATTGCGGAAGATCTTTATATCTATTCCCATCTTTTAGATATATATAAACATGAAAAATGAAAGAATTTAATTGAGTGGAAAAGAAAATAGCCTTGCCTTAACGTTACAACAATAGTATTCACAAAATGGCTGCTATTGCAATTCATTTTTGTCCTACAATAAATTGCTTTAATGAAACATATGATCTTTGGTCTCCCTGAACAATATTAATTTTGCCGTATGAGATTCAATAAATAGATTCCAGCTTTCTGGATTATATTATCTTGCAATCTTCCGCTTACGCTCACAAAAAAATGAACCCTAAGCACAGCGCTGTATAGAACATAAAAAAGAGGGACACCCTATTAAAGATCCATAGGTAACTCCTCAGAGTCGGTCTTATAACGTCAACTTTCTTAATGAAATGTCATATATCTTAGCTTATGAGTTATGGGCAATCGAAAATTGTTCTGTTCTGATTGTTGGATTAAATTAAGTACTGGGAATACAGGGTCCAGTAACATGCATCACTTGATTTGGGAATCATGCGGCCGTGCAAAAAGAAGGGGAGAAATATGAAGCAACTATTATTAAGCAACGCCTCTGAACCATATGCATTGTTTAATTGATTTATCTAACCACCAATTGAAACATTCTTATTTTTGGGAACTATAATAAGAGTTATAGGATATATAGAGATACTGGAACCTATTGATCTAGAAGCATCATCTATTAATTTAACCCGGATCCACGGTTTTTTACAGCCAGAATTTCTCCAGTACTAAACTCTAACCCGCTAAACAAAAACTCCCATTTTATTCAGTAAAACATACATAAAAGGAACCCGATAAGATTAAAGGTAGGTAAATGAGGATAGATCGGCACTAAGATTCACTAATTGTTGATTCTGAGATACAAAGAGTTGTACACCCCACATGTAACTTAGTTTGTCTAAATCCTCGGAGAGGAAACTCCTTTCCTGCAAAGGATGAGACTGAATCAAAATGAGAACAGCAAAGTTCCGAAGAGAGATTTTGTAGCAATCCAATGAAAATGAGAAACTAATGATATACAGACCTTACCACTCAAAGCTCATCCTTTCCTTTTTCTTGCTCATCTTTTCCTTGTTCTTGTTGAGCAGGTTTATCCCGGTTCTTTTCAATGAATTCTATAATGTCTTCCTTGGTCCTGTTACCATCATATTGTGATAGCTTTCCACTTGCTGACCTGAAGTACAGAGTTGGATAACCTTGGACATCAAAGGTTTCACTTGGGATATCATTGGCAGTCGCATCCTGGAAAGTGACACAAACAAGTGCAGATTAAAATTTAGCAAAAAAAATATAACATGATAATTTCATTAAAATGTATCGATTAAAGTCTGCACAAATAAAGTCCAAGTTTTTGTACCACATGGCTTTCAGTATAGCTGTCAAAGCTGAAATATAATAGCATAATAATCAAAGCTGCAAACTAGATACATTTCTTACCAGTTTTGCAATAACAACATCAGCATCACTTTGATATGAGACAGCAACTTCCTCCAATATTGGAGCCAACTGTTTGCAATGACCACACCAAGGAGCATAAAACTCCAGCAAAACTGCAAGATTTGTCTTAGCAGTTATATTATTCTAACTTGGAATGATCAAGGCAAACCACTAATTAACACAAGTATGAGAGATTCTACTTTGTGTACAATTACTGCCATATATAATCGCAGATACATAATGGTATCAAAAGGACACATTGCTTTGCACATATAATTCATGCTGCCTTTTCATGATCACAGATTCATCATACACGAGAGTATCAAAAGTGCATGTCTTCTGAAGAAATTAGGGGCTTAGACAACTATCAGCGGTTTAATTTTGTACACAAGAATAAATATAATAAATAAAATTTCTGAACAATATAACTGATCAGTACTTTAAGACCATGTACCAAGGTTCACAAAATACACAAGGTAAATGAGGTCAGCACAATCACCTAGCTACATAAAGTCAATAGAACTTCAATTCCTAGAACCAGTATCATCACAAGCCAATACAAATTAAGACAGAGCATTGAGGGAATAATGATCAACTTTTGTTAAACTTTCTATTAATTTCATAAACTAAGAGACCCTCCTTTAAGGTTTTTTAACAAATTTTTTTATTAAAAAGATAAAGTCTTTTCTTTTCTACTTTGCAACCAGTGAAAATAGCAACAGATTCACAGCACTAAAAATTCATTGAGAAAGGGAATTTTTGGCCACGAAATGCAGTAAATCAAATTTATCAGCTATAATGGTTGCATCACAAGAACCATGGACATATTCATTATCTAATAATCTCAGTTGGACTGTAATGCCTTTTCACATAAAAGGAACAAAAATATTTTAGAATCGTGATATATTTTATTAATTAGAGCACAGTGAATGCCAAAAACGGTCTAACAATTCATGGGCTAAAACCAAATGGTGAACGGAAAAGCATACCATTTTTCCCAGAGTTGAAAACAATCTCCTGCAGATTGTCCCCAACTACCACTTTAACAGGTTCATTGTTGGTTTCGGGAATAGGTTCAGACTTCACATATGGTGCAATATTTCCATCCTGAAACGTTCAGAAAAAATGATAAAAATTACAACGTTCAAGATAAGTAAGTCAAAATAAGATATTATAAGATTAAAGAGTTTAGCAAACTAATATATCCTAACCACTACCAATAAGATACCAAATTAAATCAGGCTTGAGCAGTAAGCTATCAAGAGAAATAAAAAAAACCTTGTATGCCTTCAACCAAGTTGAAATGTTTTCAGGTTCCAAATTGGGTTTAAAAAATTTCTTCCCATCGTTATGTTGTATGATAATTAGAGGTACTTGTTCTTCCTTCAGTCCAAAATACTGCCAAGTCAAGTCATACACAATGTCAAATATTGGCATAAGCAAAGAATAACTACACAATGTTACATAATTTGATACAAACCTGGAAAGCACCTTGACTAGCCTCAACATCTCCCAGGAGAAAGTTTACGCCATGTTGTCTAAATTGCTCAGCAGCTTCATGATACTTTGATTTGAAAGATTCAGCACCTTCAGCAGTGAAGTTGATAAACAACATTGCCTACCAATATCACAACCTAAATTTAGGTTTCTTGTGCACATAATAACTGTTTTGGAACAGGAAATGCGGTAAAAGCATCTAAATTTTGGGAAATGCTATGAAGTTCAGAATGGTAAACTCACGTGGAGGACAGTAATAGGTGAGATTCGATAACAGATATAGTAAACAATATGGTTACGACAACCTCCATTGAAGTAACAAAATTGAATTCAAGCTAGCATATTACCTTTGCAAGGGGGCTGTTGAAGAATTTGACAACAAAAGGGTGATTGCTTGGATCATTGTTGAAGAAAGTTACAACAGGGACGCTAGATTCTTCAACAAATTTCTCCAGAGCATCCACATGGAAAATCTACAAGCATGAGAATGAGACAGGTATACGTAACCAAATAAAATAAAAACACCCAAATAAGTAAATATGAAACAATGAATCCACAGAAATCAACACTACCTGGAAATCAACAAAAAGTTCGTCAAATGGCTTGAATAACCTAACCAAGGGCCCAGTCACTGATGATTCTCCTCTTGGAAGGTGTTTGGCATCCAGAGTGTGACCAAAGTCATAATCAGCACGGAACTTCTCTGCTAAGGCGGTAAAGTTATTAAACTCCTCCCCAGAAAATTTAGGAAAAACTCCAACCTGAAAACATGGGAAAATATCAGTACAGGCCAATGTGACTTAAAATAAAGCAAAAATGAAATGGCTAGTCACTTACAATAGCAACTTTATTTACACCAATAAGAGCAGCAGCATCATCAGCAGATTTAATTTCAGATGAAGCAGGACCACTTTGTTTCTTCAAATAGTCAACAATGCCATCTGCTTCACGGGGACCTTTGTATTCTTGAACATTCTTTCCCCCATTTCTCATAATCTTAAGGGTCGGGTATCCTCTAACTTCATATTGTGATGTAAGGTCTCTGTTCTTCTCATCATTGGCATCAATTTTAGCCAAAACAACCGGAGGATCATGACTACTCAAGATAGAAGCAGCCTTTTCAAACTGCAGAAATAAAACGCTAGAAAATCAGCATTTGTAATGCATGCACAAACCAGGTGGACTTGAGAAAACAATAAAACTAAAGGTGATAAAATTACCTCCGGAGCAAGCTTCTTACAGTGGCCACACCTGAAAGAAATAAAGAAAAATTACACGAAAATCGGAATGCATTATTAATGATGGCAATTTGTCTGCATGAAATCGTTTTTGACATTCGGTCACGGGACACAGACAAAATACAGTAAACTCATCAGCTATAACAAAAAAAGAAATTCCAGCAGAGGATCAAGCTAATCGTTGAATCGAATTAAAAACCCGCATTAAAAGTTTAAAAAATACCAAAATCAGAGTTAAATACGAGATTCTAACAAGAAATTAGCAAAAGCAAGATCTACAACAAAGTCAGAGTAAAAATGACAGATCAGGTCAGCTTCAAAAAGAGCAGAAAAAAAAATGTCGGAATCGAAATATACCAAGGTGCGTAGAACTCGACGACGATGAAATTGTGCTTGCTGACAGTGTCGGAGAAATTGGAGTGATCCAATGTGAGCACGAATTCCTTGGACTCCGATTCATCAGCCGAGATCTGAGAAGGAAACAGCAAAAGGAGAGAGAAAGCGAAAACGAAGAGGAAGCAAATCGAAACCCTACTCGCCATCGTTGCACTGAAAACTCTTTGAAAACTTTGGGTTTCGAAGACGATAAGGGAAGGGGGGGGGGGTTTTGTAGGAGTAGAAACAGAAACCCTGAAGACACGTGAGCGATCGTTTCTTTGATATTTTGGACTTTTTTACTCGCTCGCGTACGCTGTAGCGAATCTACTCTCCCCACGTTGGTACGCCCGCTTACGTGGCGGAATCTCATTCGGTCATTCTTGTCACAACAACAACTCTTTTTTACATTTTTCTATTTGTAAATTTGGTGTTTAATAATTAAACGGGTTTCAATCTATAGATGCAAAATGGGATTTTAAAATACAGTGATAATTAGGAATAAACAGATTAAGCTTTTGAAGGTGTTAATCGCATGTAGGTGAGGTGTATGTAGAAATTTGTGGCTCTTTAGTTCAACGCGTGATATGGATTGGATTGATTGCGTGGCCTGGCCCATTTGTTGTATCATGGCTGATAACATCATTCACTTGTCGTTATCGTCCGTTGTTAATACGCCTTGAAAAGTCAAAATAGAGGTATTCGTTGAAAACTACACCGCCGCTCGCTAGTCGTCATAGTAGAGGGGATTTTGAGCAGCCTTGCCAAGATTTTTGAATTAGTGTCTAACTTATTTTATTAATTAAATAATTATTTCATTTTTAACTTTTATTTATTCCACTTTTTAATTAAATTATTTAATTCTTCCTATACTTTTATTTCATCTTTACAAATTCTTATATTGATTCAAATAAATTAATTAAAATCTTTTTCTTAACTACAATATTAAATGCTATCACGACTTAAAACACTCAATTGCCACCTAGCTTTCTTTACCGCCACCACCATCACATTCCAACTTCCACCACTGTTAGACACTGTATTTTTTTATAATATAAAATGTAGTTATATATGAAAATTAAAAACTACTAATTAATAGTTTTAAAAAAATTACATATAATTCTTTGTTTACCATTTGCATGTAATTTATATCATTGTCTTTTCTTCTTCTTTTTTTGTCAATAATTTATATAATTGTCTAATGGTCGCCGGCACTACTGGAGTTTTGTAATCGTGGGCCAAAGCCCAGTGCATAGGCAACAGCCCAATGTGACTAAAAAAAATTCATAGGTAGGATGCGGTTTTCAGACAAGAAAAAGGTAGGATGCGGATTTTAGTTGGTAACATACCGATCATGAATTCATAATCTTGTAAATTTTTATTTATTACTGATATTTATTTAAAACTATTCTGGCTATTTGAAATACATTTTAGCTATGCTTTAATAAGATCTTTATTCATTAGATATTTCATATATTTTTTATAAGGTTATTCGAAATAGAAGATTATTAAGAGCATATATTCTTTATTTTTTAATACATTCTTATTTATTAGTTAAATTTTATCAAAAATTATAAAAGTTAAAAATAAAAATTATTAAATTAGGAACAAAATTCACACAACTAGTTATTTTTAATAAATAATAAAAAGTGGATTAAAAAATACGCCATCTTATTATGACCTGATAGAAAAATGCTTCAATGTCAGATTTTGTACATATAAAAATGACAAATATAAAATTAAATGAAACTACTATTAAATTAAAAATAAATTCAAATTAAATGAAATTGAAAAAGTCTAATCAAATTAACTGAAGTTTTATGCACCAAATCGGTATAAAAAATTGCAAACGCCACCTTTTTTAGCATAATCTTTTCAACACTTAATTATTTTAGTGAAAATTTATTAAAAATCACTACCTGGTTAAGATGTGATAACCACGGATCAACTAGTTTTAAAATTTCTTTTATTTTTATTGCGCCATCTTCATCCCCAACCATGAATAGTAGTTTCAAAACATGTGGTTTACTTTAACAACTATTATTAAAAAAAAAAAAAAAAACTACCAAGTACAGTAAAAACAAAGACCACGTAGGAGAGTATCTACTACTGATCCACATGATCATTCTAGAAACCAGAGAACGCAACACTAGCGGAGAAATTTATTAGACTAACTTAAAATGCTAAGAGCATTGACAATATTTAAATTGGAATAATTTATCTGAGTGCACTAATATTACATACCATGAATTCAAGGAAAAAGTACTGAATTTGCAGTTCAAATAATGTGTACCACAATTTAATGATGTGGAGCGGCCATTTAGCTTCAGAATTAGGCAGAATCAGCACAATAGAATAGTAGAGAAGAGGAAAGAAGCCAAAACTGCAGGGAAATTAAAGCAGATTTTAATTCTCTAGATCATTCTCGAAACTTGTACTAAAACCCCCTGCTTCCTCCTGATAAGATCCTACTCCTAGGCATATGCAACATATACAATCACCTACAAGGCTACAACCAATCAACCAATCAACCAATAAATGAATTTTTTTTCTGTACAATTTTCACCTAACTGTAGGTTGGGTTTTACAGGAGCTTAATTCAAGATGGCCACTCGTGACATTTAGGCACCCAAACCCTTTGTCTCTTAAACTTGTTCCAAGCAAACCTCTCTAGGATAATTTATGAGGTGCTTTCCTACAGAATAAGACTAATTCTAGCTGCAAAACTGGTGGTTAGTTCTAAATCTTCCACGTACTCTCTAAACCTCCCAATCAATCCACACTAGTAAATGCAATCACAAGACATCAAAAGAAGCAAAGTAGACCGCATCTCTATGAGTCCTCAGCATTTTGAAGCCTAACTTGCTCATGAGCTTTCACCACTTCTGAAGTGAAACTTTCTAATGTCTTAAAAATGGGAATCAAACCAGCTTGTAAACTGTTAGAAGCAGCATCCCGAACAAGTTTGATGGCTTCTTTATGCCTGGTCCTCTCTTCATGCAATCTCTTCTTCATAGAATCCAAGTCCACCTTTAGATCATCTAGTGGGGAAACGCCACTATCAGAAGCAAGCTTCGACAGTGCAGTTTTTCCTGAAACTTTATCATGCTCATGTTCTGTGCCTCCCATTTGCGTGTGCAAAGTTTTAAGCTGTTTCTCAAAGTCCTTTGTGAGATACTCTGCTTTGATTCTCTGGCGTTGCTCCTCATCTTGCCTCTCCCATAATTCATGTAGTTTTAGAGCAAATTCATGCATGGCAGCCGCCACTCCTCTTTCTGAAATTCTAGTCATTGCTTGATGCCAATCATTACAAATTATGAAAACTGGTGGAGCCTCAATCCGACTTGGAGAGAAAGGGACAATACCATCAGCTGTTTCTTCAGGTTCATTAGGAAGGCACCTGATGAGCCACTCATTCAAATTCTCGACATAAGATTTTTGAGTCTTAACCCAATTGTTGAACTGATTGCACCAATTCAAAAGCTCCTTTTCAAGATCTAAGATGGCCTTCAGACCATCATCTCTTTGCAGACCAATGTTAATCCTCAGAGATTGACTTTTACTCTCCATGATAGCTTGGAACTGTTTCTGGTGACATTTGAGCATGAACTTCCACATTCTTATGAATCTGCTGACAAATAGACTATTTGTCAAATCAATAGCTCTGTAACTTCTTACTCAAGAAAAAAATTCAACTGTGTTGTAAAAAAACTAAATTTAGCCATTCCAAAACCAAAAAGGATAATACTAATAATGATGGTGAAGTAATTCGACCACTTCCCACCTGATGAGAGATAATCACTGAAGCCTATTTCTCATCAACCCGTCCATGATAAAATTTGGGTCAGTGCCATTCCTCTATACATCTTGTATTTTTAGACAAAATCCTCAATGGAATATCTGATTTAGCACATAAAGTTCCTTTTCACCATAAAATTATTGGCCTCTTGCAACCAGGAGGGCTCTGATATCAGCAATAGTGACAGCAAGGTTTTTAAATTGCAAATTCAAACATTCCATTAAGGATTTTCCATGCTTAGATTGATTGACAGAGGAGCAGCATTGAGCCAATTGAACTGCGTGGAACAACTGTTAATTGAAGCATCTTAGAAAAACAAGAACAGGGTTTTACTCAATTAATTTATACCAAAAAAAGACAGTTATAAATTACATCATTAACCATTGTCAGAATTAATAGGCATCAAATCATGGCCATCAATGATGAGAAACTTCAAATTTCAGTGGCTCTCGTCCATTTAAAACCATTAATACTTCACTGTTACTTATTTCAGTCAAATTCTTAGAAGGGACTTAGAGTGACCAAACAAAATTTAAAATTTCTGAGAAAAGAAATTACCAAGCAATGACAGATAAATATTAGCATAGTGAATAAGTGACATGGTGAATAAGTGAAGCAATTTGATACCCATTAATCAATGCTGCAAGTTGAGGCTGCAATTCATTATCCCTCAATTTATGTATCCTTCCCATTATAGTTTCAGCAGTTCTGATGCAAATATTAATTTTTGTTTGCAACTTTCTTATCGATGCCCTAGTAGAATCAATTTTACTAGATTCAGCTCCTTGATTATCCAATGTTTTCAGTCTCTTGTATTGTTTCTCATAAACAGCACGTAACCTCTCTTCATCCTGAGAACAGGGGGAAATTATGAACATGTAAACACAGTTTGAAATCAACAAAGTAGGATATTGACTAAAGTCACTCATTAATAAAAGTATGTGATACAATCTACAAGTGGATTAATACAAACAATATATAATAGAAAACAAAGCTGAATATGCAGAACACATCTGACATAAAATAATACATGTTACTGAGTAATTAAGTTTCAAATTATATACTTTTCAACAACATGAAGGTATGAAAGGGAACCCAGCAAATCAGTATGATTAGCTCACTATTTCCAACTGCATGAATCATTTCAGTTTAAAGAATCTAAATTGTGGAGTAACTTCAAAGCAATCACATTCATACCTTAACTTCCTTATACAATTTCTTTTCCCATGCATAAAGTTTCTCCAATGTAGATGAAAGATTTTCTGGATTGTCTTTCCCAGGTTCCCCACAGTATGCTTGAGCCAATTTCATTTCCCTAGAAGAAAATTGTATTGGCGGTCCAGATAGAGGATGCAATGGTAACCTGGAAGGTGCTACCATCTGTAAGATTCTGGAAAAGATAACTGCATGAAAACACATAACAATACATTTAGTTGATCAATCTTTTGAATTTGTTGTCAATGATGGTACAGAGAATAAAAATCCCCAGAATGTGTGAGAATGCATGCACACATGCATAGCAGTAGAAAATTCATCTGAAGGACTCATTTTTACTTTGACCCTGTTTTATTACAATTTTGCTTTGACCTACAAATCAAACTGCAACTGCATTTTCTGGTAGCACAAGCCTGGGGACTGGCGTATGGGGGTATAAAACTGAAGGGTGCATAATGAAATACATATTCCCCTGATAATTATTCAACTTGGTTGTCAATTTATCACACAATCTGGTACAGCCAACAGTCTGTCTACTAACTAGATTATTTGTTTTAGGAGAAGAGAAGAAAAATACAAAATAAAAATGAGTAATTGTCTATAAAAGGGAGTAAAACCACAAAAACACATCTTAATAATATAACTAGTAACACTGAGCATAAGAAATATTCTGCCCATGGAACTCATATTTTTCAAATCACAACGAGCCTATTGTGGAAAATTGAAAAGAAATTAAGAAATTAAGAGTACTGTTTTACAAAAACTTGCCTTCTTCTCAATGCTATCTTCTGTTATTATGATTATGTTTGTTCACATACACACAGGTCATCACAACAAAACCAGTGTAAATAACATGATCATTAAATTGCATGACTCTGGTTTATTCTAGCAGTTATAACCGTAATGCCAAAGCCAAAAGAGCAAAAAGGAAAAAACATAAGACCCAGAGAGTAAACTGGTTGAGAAGGTGTTTTAGATGCTAGGTTCTTGCTTAAACATTCCTGCTGATGTACCAAATATCTGTATAGATTCCACATTTTTCTTACAGTGAAATAAGATCCCTTACTGATGGGGAACGAGGTGGAGAAAAAAATGTAGAGTACTCCTCTAAAGCATGCAGTACTCCTCTGACTAAACTCAGATAAATAGAAATTATTACTATTCAAAAGCCAAAACAGTTTCAGGTTTACAATGAAGGACTCTACATATACCAACAAAGCCCAATCATAGTCAAAAGAAACTAATTCTAATCAATTCTAACAAAACTAGCTTATTGTAATTTAGGATAAAATCCCTGATTACAAAACCAAAAATCCCAAAAAAATATCAAATTAGATCGTAATCCAATCTACATCACCTTTCCTTCTTTACAGGTTCATGTATTAGCAAAAGCAGAGCAAAAAAGTAACACATTAATGACTACAAACTAAAGTTTCAGATAAACAAAAAGTCCATCGAATAGGTGGTCATAACAAAAGTATAACGATTCCCAGACAGAAAGAGACAAAACTGCGAAGAGAAAACACGAATCACATTACATTAAATAACATTGATACCTCTAAATGCAGCGACCCTGGGTCGATAAGGCGGTTTGCAAACCTCAAGCAGCAAAGCAACCTCTTTCCCATAATCAGAAGCAGTGACAAACTCATCTCTAATTTCCTGAACAACCTCTCTTAGGTCCCTTGTGCCATGTGCAGACAAAGTGGTTACGCTACTCAAAATGGAGGACTCACCATCCACCGTCGTAACCGTAGCTTCATCAACCTCAGCCTCAAAACTCACCCTTTTCTTCGTTTCAGGAGACCCATCAGAAACAACAGTCTCGGGACTGCTTTTGATCTGTGAATTTTCATCACTGTCATGGAACCTCACCGTCTTTGAACTTCCCTCACTGCTACTCACTTGTTGCAACGGCACTGCCTTCGAATTCGAAGGACCTTCCCCGAAATCTCTTCCTTTACCAAAACCCTTTTCTTCTCCCACCTTTTTCTTCTCCTTCGAAGGAACCTCTTTCACTATTTCATGCTCCGTTTCGTCTTCTAGTTCCGGGATCCCTTCTCTCTCCCTCACCTCCTTCGAATCGGGACTACTCGCTCTCGACCCGAACCCGTTGAGGTAACCCGGGTACCCGTTATCCAAGGACTCAAAGAAGTTGAGGAAATCCCAAGTGGACACTCTCGGCGGCGAGGGCGGCGCCGGAGGGGGAGAAGGCGTCGACGGTCCCGGTCCCGGTCCCGAAGGAGGATAATAATTGTAATCCCCACCGGGAAACCCATAGAAACCACCGTTGCCATAACCATAAGAACTAGGATCCTGGAACCATTGACCAGTTGTTGCCACGTGCCTCTCCGGTTCTTGGTAGACCATGGATTTCCCACGAGGAGCAGAACTCTTCATGTAGTGAGCGTATTGGTAATTTTCATAGTATCCATAGGGAGGGTGAGAAAATGAAGAAGGTGATGGGTCAGGGTGAAGGGCGGGGTCAGGGTCGGGGCTATGGTGAATGTGAAGGTGATGGGAAGAAGGGGAAGGGGAAGGAGAAGGAGAACTGAACTCGGATCCAGAAGATAGGTGCAAGTGGGAACCCTGAGGGGAAGGAGAATCGGGGTGGGAAATGGAAGGGGAAGAAGAGGAGAGCTTGTTGTTCTTGGTTTTGGGTTTTCCTTCATCGGAGGGTAATGTGAGAACCGGAGAGGAGGAACCGGCGGGGAGTAAGAGGTCTTGGTCGACGAAATTGCGAAGGGCGTCGCCGATTTCCCTGAGTGAATGGAAGTATGCGACGTGTGCAGCGGCGAGAGCGTAGCGTTGGTTGGATGCGGCCTTCAGGAACCCCTTTCGCTCTCTGCAGAGAGCGACGGCGGGGAAGTCCTCCACCTTGGAGCCTCCGCAGCCCATGGTTCAGGGTCGATGATGGTGTCGCATAATGAAGCGTGAGAATGAGAGAGAAATGAGAGCGTAGAGGTTGCATGCAAGAGGAAGATCAGAACAGAGGGGGGAGAGAGAGAGATCTTTGATTTTAATTTAATAAAAGAAAAGGGAAAAAAGAAGATGTTGTATTAGAATGTAATAAACAAATGGTATGGAGATTGGTGATGTTGGGGATCTGTATTATGTTGTTTTGTGAAGAGAGGGAGAAAGAGGAGACCCGCCATTTGCAACGGACCCCTTTCATCATTGTTATTACCATCTCAATTCCATGCTTCTTCTTTTTCTTTTACATTTTTAAATCTCTTGCAGGGTCGCAGTAACAGATTCCTTCCACGTGTTCATTACCCATGCAGTTTCACGTCTCAACATTGCTCTTTCAATTTCTCCTTCTATACTATCTTTTTTAATTAATTACATTTTAATATATTACTTTTCATCATTCAAGTTTAACACATTTTTTCTCTTTTATTCAAATTTTAAATCACCTATCACACTATAGACACAGTGTTCATCCAGATTCAGAATAAATTGGCTTAATCACGATTTAACTTAACGTCAAATCTTATTGAATTTTCTCTTTAATCTATCTATAATTTTGGGACATGTTTGTTCCATAAATATGCGGTCATGAGGATTCTACCAATTCCTTGTTAGATGAATATTTTTATTTTATAAACCTACTTTTTAGTTTAATCCTTTAATTCTAAAAAAAAATCAGCGAACATTCTATAAATAACTTTATTTAACTACTTTAAAAATAAAAGAAAGTGCTTCAAAGGGTAAATTCAAGTTTATCGAAAAATTAAAGAAATTACCATTCATTAACAAATAAAAAACATTAAGTGTTAAAATTAACCTTTTTAATGTAATCTTTATCTACTAAAAATTTATTAATATAAAATTATTAGTATAACATACATATATATATATTAACATTTGAATATTTACTAAAAAAATATAATAATAACGAATCATTAATAAACATTTTTTATATAGTGACAATTAGAATTTTAAAAATTTATAATGTATTATATATGTATATACATTATACATCACAATTTAAATCGGTTATTTTTTAATTAACTATTATAATAACTCACTCTATCGTCAAGATAACCCTGTTTATTTTAAGCGAACAATGACAAATAAAAAATTAAATTTTCAAAGGATTCAGCAGTAACATGTGGACTCTGCCTCTTCCTAGCTAATTTGGGAAGAAAATGAAAAAATAATGAGAGGATATTTATAAATAAAATAGAAAGGTACAATATAAAATGATTATGAATTATTTCAACTAAGATATTCCTTATACCCTGCCCCGTACTTTCTTCGTACAAATTTATATAAATGATCCTTTCTCATAAATATTTTTCACTCAACCGGAATAATTCATTTTGTGAAGAATTTTCTACAATTATTTTTTATATTTTTGAGCATGTCTTTAGACTAACTTATTAAAAAATAGTGATTTTTTATATATTCTTGAAATAATTTAAAATTTTTATTTCTTAAATAAGTTCTAAGTAAATATAATTTACTAATCTGCATTGCATGCTTGTGTTTGGTAAGCTGCCCTCACACGTATTAAAAAACCAAACGGAGAAATATTTGGTTTTGGTGGGCTGAAAAGAACGCCGTTAATGATTGCTCCCAATAGCTACCCTTTGAGTGATAAACACGCCATTTAAACAAGCTCTTTTATCTTATCTCATTTTTTTAATACATATTTTACATAAACAACTATTTATATCTTGTATAATTATTGACGTAATTATATTCCTTAATAATAAATTATGAACACAAGTATGTCTAATGCTGTGAAAAATAATTTACATCAACTTGAAAATACAGTTACCTTGGATTAACATATTGTCAAGTCACATTATAAAAGGAAGATGTGATAGTTTATAACTTAGTATTAATATTTATAGGTTTTCTTAATTTAAGTTATTAGAATTAAATTTAAGCACTCAAAACTAGTAAATTTTACTTTTTAAAATATATTTATTATATTAAAATTATAAAATATCACAAAATAGTTTTAAGTAAAAAAGTATTACTTTCTAGTGTTTAAATTTAATTTTAAAAATTAAGATTAATAATTTTTATATTTATTATTTTAAAAAAAATTAATTCCAATTTTTAAGTTTAATTTAAGCGATTAATAATAGTAAAACTTTATTTAAAAGAGAAGTCTTTGTTACACTTCATTAAAAAAAATACATTTATCATATTAAAATTATAAAAATATAATAATATTATTTAATAAATTATTATTAGGAGGAGTTGTTGTTTAAACTTAACTTGTAGCTTATGTTAATATTTTTTATTATTTAAAGTTTCTTCAGGTGTGTGGAAGGTAAATTTTGTTGCTTAATTTATTAGTTACAAAGTTAAAAATTAAACGTGAAGCGGTTGTTACGTGGGATTTGACGGAAACAGCTTCTATAAAATAACTAATCCAATAAAAGGTGAGTTTTTTAACGTGTTTATACTATTGTGATTTATGTATTTTTAATTAAATCACTAATTCTATTATTTGTTAATATAAAATTAATAATAATAACCATTTCAAGTAGTAAAATGTCTTTTTAATTTACAAAGTATTATAAAAAGAAGATTTATGGCATTCAACTTCGTCATACGAAAACAAGTGGCCTTTTATGCTAAAATAGGAAAACATTTTGGGTTTTGGGGTTGAAATAGCAAAGTTAATTTTACTTTTCTTAATCTCCAAGAAATAGATGGTGAGTTGAGGATGAATTATGATTGGTAACTCAGAGTTGGATCCCAAAAGAAAGATTTAATGCTATTTCATTTGTAGATTGTTTTGAAGAAAAAATAGCATTCATCATTTTCTATTGTTAAAGTATTGTTATTTAGATTTGTAATTTATAGGTAAAAGTTTTTTTTTTTTGTGTAATCTGTTAAATGTTCAATAAAATGAATCACGTCAAGTAATTAAAACTGAATTTGATCAAGAAATTGTTTCTGGGCAATTAAATTATACACTTATATAGTATAGTTTATAAGTATCCTGCTAATAATTGTATTAATATTTTAAAATAAATTTATGTTTTTATAGAAGCTACTTTATTTTTTTAATCAATATACTTTAGGTTAACTTTGTTAATTGTTGTCTTAAACTAATAATCAATAGTTTTCTCTTTATGATTAAGTCTAAGAAACTCAATAACATGTTTAGTTCAACTTAAAATTTAAAAGAATTACTCAGTTTAATTTTTTGAAAATTAACTAGAAATATGTAATTATTTTAAATATAAACTAACTATGTTGAGATAAAAAAAAAAAAAGGATTTTAAAAATGAATATTGATAAAACACCAGTTAATAATTTTTTATACAAAAACAAAATTACTTTTAATCCTTAACTTGGATCTTACAGAAATTGGCAGAAGTGGAAACTTGAATGAATTACTCTGCCTTGGCACAAACTACTAAGAAGGTGAATGGGGGACAGAGCACAGTCTCTGTCATTGGGTTATTTATAGTGTGGATCCCCCATTCTGACTTCCTTGCCAATTGCAATAAATACACCTTCCATTTTTTTACATTGAGAACAAAATTTGAAAATGTTGCTATTTTATTTTTTTAATTCATGTTTAAATATACAATAAGATCTCATGAATACATTAAATATTAAATTTCTAATACAATTTTGGTGTCAACCCACAATCATGATTCGCATGGTAAAAGTGCATGAAATGGTGTGTAAATTCAAATGTTTTTTGAATTGTCCAAGTTAATTACTTTATATTGAAATTATTATTCATTAATTTTGTATTGTAGGTCATTAGACTCATTAAGTTAAAAATTACGTTAATAGTATTTTAATAAAAAAAAAGGAAATCAGTAATACTTTTATGTTTTTAAAACTAAATATATTGAATTTACGTTTTTATTTTAATTGAATTTTAACTTAATTATTGCTGTTATAAACCCTTTTACTAATATAGAGTCAAAGTTAGCAATAGCAACTAAATTATAATTTTTTTATTAAAAAAATATATAAATTATTTTATATTTTGGATCTTTTGTAATAGACATTTTGACTTCTCACAAATCTAATTAATCTTTAACAATTAATGGTAAGCTAAAGGATAAATTATCCAGTACTATATATACTAGATGTGTTATGTCAAATTTTTCAATTAACTTGTTTAATTACAAATTTTGTCATTTTAAACATCTTCTAAGAATTTTTTCCTAAATAATATTATTAAGATGCTGTTTAATATTTGTCAACTAGCATTACAATTTTCATTTCTTTATATTTTTAAATGGCATGGAAAAAAGATAAAAGTTGTTTGCTGTTGTGCATTTCTATTTAGTTTTAACATTTTTAGTGTATGTTTAACAATACATTAAAAAATGCTTATATAAATTAAGAAAATGTTTAATGTTATTTATGTATTTTCACTATTACTTAAATTTTAAAAAAATATTAAATAATTTTACTATGAATATAGTTATAAAAAAACAAGAGAATACTTTTAAAAATACTTAAATAATGATAATGATAAAAAAAATTGGAGTAACAAATAAAGGATCTGAATCCTCTCATTACACTTTAACTGCACAGGGTGCACTATTCATTCGAAACATTCAAATATAATAAAATATATTATTTAATAAAAATTAATATTGTATTAGTATACAAGGCATTCATAGGTTAACTTGAATGTGTGAAATAGCCTATTTTATTAACTCTGTCCATAAATCAAATTTAAAAAAATTTAAAATGTAAAATTAAAAGTAATTTATTTGCGAGTATTAGTTAGGCAGCTTTGTCTTTTTTTAAAAAAATAAAACTAGACTTAGCTTAAATATATTATTCATATTTAATTTTTTAAATAATAATCCTCTTATAAAATTTAAAAATAAATTTTATATCATTTAATACTGACAGGACATATATTTAAGTATATGATGTTAAAAATCATTTCAAAGTAGAATGTAATATAATGCATTTAGGTGCATATCAAATCACTAATAAATGATGAAAGAAACTATTTTAATAATTAGTTTTTACCATATATAAAATATGTGACTAAAATTAATTTAAATATAAAATTTAATGACAACTAATAAATTAAGAATGAAAACAAACACTTGATCAGTTCTTGCAGTCTAGAAAGCGATGCTTCTTTAGAAAATTGAAGTTAAAGTTCCAAAGCGTTCAAATTTCAAAGTCTCGAACTGTTGTTGTCCATTTTGAGAAAAAAAAAGAAAAGAAAAAAGGACAAGAATTCAATTTATTTAGGATTTGTGAGAAAACACGGTTCCCTTGATTGTCAACAATGCAACGCGTAAACAGAATCTAATTCTCGTGCAACTCACACCCGAAAATCAACCATTCCATTTTCGATGTTGCCTTTGTCATTTTGCCAATTTAAATGCCATTTTTTTTTAAGTGTGTCTAAATGGCATCAACCTTAGGACAACTTTGAAGTTAGAAATTATTTGTAAGGTTCAAAAGCAAAAATTTTGATAAAATTTTAAAGATTTCATAAGATATGATATTAAGAGTTTGAAAAATATATTTTTTAAAAATTTTGAAAAAGGGACAATATTGTAATTGATGTGTTCTTATCCACACAATGTGAAATACTTATATCATTAAAATACTTTTTTACATGCTCTTTCGCGGGCCGAAATCTTTACTGTTCATTTCTAATTATTCAATGCAATAATTTTAAAAAGAAAAACTTGTTCAGAGTAACCTAATTAAATCTTCCTTATGAACAATTCCTAATTTATTTTGAACTTTTATTTCAATATTTAATGTTCCCGTTCGATAATTTAACTCAAATTAATAATATTGATGATTCATTATTACTTGATGTAGGAATTTCATATTATACCCACTGAATTCGTTGTTTAATTTTAATTTTGGTAATATGTTTATTTCAATTGTATATCGTTGCACAATTTTTGTATATATGAACATTCACAAAGACATATGACAATGAGATTATGAGAAGTTGTTTACCTGATATTTTGCATCAAAAGTCATCAAAAGGAAAAGTCACTCACCTTTAATTTCCTTTTTTATTCGGCTTTGGTGGATGATGAAAGGCGTAGCCTAGCCCCTATGCTTGGTACTTTGATGCCCTCCCAACATTGTCGACCAACAAAAGAATGAATGGAATTTTAAAATTTCTCACAGCACTACGAGGGAATCGTCAAGTTCTTCCATTAATGTTAAATTGTAATGAATAAGAATTAAGAAAGTTGCCATCATTGGAAAAAAAATTGTACCATATTGCTTATATTTATCTTCAATAATTTAAATTTTTATATATAAATTTTATTATTCATTAGATAAAAATACTTTTTTATTAGGCATTTTAAAAACTAATTTTTATTTTAACTATAATATTAATGAAAAATTACATATATTTTTCAATTCTATCCTTAGCAATTAATTAATGTACATTTTTAGAAAAATTGATTAATATAAGAGAGAAGAGATATAATAGATAAGCATTCGATAATTTTTCTAAAAATTAGAACATTAATTGTATTTTTGTTTTTTGCTTTACAATTTTAAATGATGAACAAAAAGAAATAAAGAAAATATTAAACATTGTTTCTATCATAAAAGATATCAAATTTATTTATTCTTTATTGAATACTTTAAAAGATTAATAAAATACAATAGAAAGATAAAGTGTTACTATTAGTTATTACCATTTTTCCTTATCCGTTATAATAATCTTCGGTTTGATTGACTTCGCAATCATAAAAGACATTAGTGTTGTTTGATAAAATTACTACAAGGTAATCTTTGAAGGTAATAAAACGACAAATTATGAATTCCTTACGTATATTTATTGACATCAATATTGCGATTAATCATATCGTGTCTACTTTTTGTCGATTTTGTTTATTACGAGATAATCTTTCAAGGTAATGAAGCAAAAAATTATGAACTGCTTAACAACTATTTAATGACATTAATATTATAATTAATCGTATAATGTCTCTTTCGTTACATCAAGTGATTATATATTTACACGCTGCATGAACATTTTAAAACCTCTCGAATGAAATTTGAAGGGTGCGTGAATATTAGTATCATGAATTCATACAAAAATAAAAACACATCGGTAAAACATATCATGAAATACAAAAGAATAATGAAGTATTGTAGAACTTTCTTTATTGACATGTTTAACTTTTATCTAATGTATATTTTTCGGACATTTTGTCACGTTGAAGGCATATTATCATGTTAAAGGAAGAAGCCCCAATTAGCCACAAGGTGAAGAGATACAGAAATATGAGGAGGCACTTAAAAAATGACACGAGACTGGAGGTAAAACATTATATGTTATCCACAGAGAAATGTAATACCACTTTTTTTTTTAACAATTTATTACTATTATTATTCAAGACTCATAATTTTAAAATTTATTAAATGAAAAGTGAACCCGCATAATTTCTCGAGTCCCCACAAATCTCAGACAATAATAAGAAAAAAGTATTACAAAATTTTACTAGAATTTCTCGTTATCAACATGGTTGAATGATCATACCACATCAATGTTTTTCTTTTGCTTTTAGGAATGAAAAACTAATATCAATTTTTATGGAACAACTCATTAGTTATTTCATATAATTCCCAAGTATTTGAAAACACACACACACACTCATTTTGATAAAAATTGTAAATTGTGTGTGGGCGTGTAGTTTTACGAGCATAATGATACTTTAAGTCATTAATATTATTTAAGAAATAGCTTATTAACTGAATACAATGAGTTGAGCTAGTGGTAGGTGGTAGCAAGCGTATAAACACACGAACATGATGTCTATATCGAAACTACGGCTGAATTTAACAAGTTTCTAAACTTAGTCACTAAAAAGTAGAGCAACTCTATCAAATGCTTGGCTATATGGTGCTCATACTGCCTACTTAAAGTACATGTAGTAGGTTCCCACCAATCTTTGACATTTACACCATTTAAGTTTTGTTTCAAACTTTAAATCACCTTGAAGAAAAGAAAAACAAATATATATACAACCCTGGCTAATTTAGAAAGGAAACAAAACTAATTTATATAGATAAAAGTTTGAACTCAAACCTTGGTTTAGAAGAGTTTGAACTTTGATCCCAGCAAAGCATGACATGCGTTCACAATGGCAAACGGGTGCATATGTAACATTGACAAATTCTAACTTGATTTTAGGGAGAAAAGTAAATAAAAATTGGGAGTAATCAGAGGCAGTAAAATAGACGACGACCACGTCCAAATAATTCCATTAGTTAAAAAGCAACTTCAAAGGTTTTCTAATATATGTGAACCTTTACTTTTTTTTGGGTCAACAATATGAAACCTTAACTTGTCGTTAGGAGAAAAAAACTAGAAAAAATCTCAGCAACAAACTAAATCCGTGAGTCCACCTTTTTTTGGGGTCCAATAGCCGTGTGTCTACTTTGAAGGTCTTATAAAGTTGTAATGGCTCATTGGGGTAAACTGGGTAAGTGCCACAAAAGTGGGAGAAAGATAAGGAACTTTGCTGTTCCTTTCCCCACTTAAAAGCTGAGGAGAAAGGTGAAAGAGAATCTTCATAATTTACACGAACAAAAAGCTTGATAAACGTGATGCTGTGATGCATATACTAGAGTTATAATTCACCCAAGAACCCATATGTTTTCTATTTGGGAAACAAACTGTTTTTTTCGCAGCTTTGCACTTTATTATTATCAAAGCAGACGACGACTTCGGTTCACATCCAACAGCAGTCAGCTTTCCTAATTTGACCAAGCAATTTGCTTAACAAATACTTTTTCACAAAGTTTACATAAATGGTTATACTGTCATTGTTTTTACACAATTATTTTATTAAAGTTTAAAAACTGTATAATGCGTACAGAAAACGTTATGAAAAACGTTGTGCTTTTATACTCAGTTTTGTATAAGAGATTATTAAGCCTTTTTGAATTACAATTTTGACATTACACCTTTAAAAATCTATCACGTTATTAAGCTTTTTCTTTGACATCGTCAGACAAATTAGGAAGCAGGAAGCCAGTAATCTCTCAAGCTATAAAAAGCGGATATTAAACTATACTAGTTTTGGTGAATTTCCCATCTCCCAATATATTCACTTGATTCTATTTCTAACACCTACCGTGGGAAGTTACAGTTGTTTGATTTAAATATTTTAAAATAGCATTAGCATAAAACACAATGATACAATTTTTCAATTATATATGAATTTAAGGCATGCTCTAGAAATCCAAACCTTTTCTATTCAAATGAACGGATTACGCGTTCAAGACCAACTCACGTTTATATTTACGACGTACCTGAACCGGAAAACTTAATATTGTAAAAAGGAATAGGAATATAATTATTCATATTTTTATCCAGTCAATTTATATTTTACAAATAATCTTTGAACGAGTACATAACCGTTAATTTTACCAAACAAGTTCTAGTAAATGAATTTTAGACATTTATTTATGACTACTTGCATCACTAGTTTTAAATTATCATTAAAAAGTCATATCGTCAAGTAAATCCGTCAATATTAAATGACACCGGAGAACAAAACGTAGTTAATAGCGAAGAGAAATGAAACCACCTATTTATAAATAGCAGAATGGAGAATATGAATAAAAAAAGTAGGGTGCGGGGGGACCAAAGTCAGTTCAACCATTTAACCAATATGGATTTAGGGATTATTATATTAATAATTGAAGAATTTCTGCTTGATTTATTTTGCCATTAGAAGAAATTCAATCCAATTTTCGAAGCAAAAGTTCTTTCTTTTCGCCTTCTGTTCAACCTCCTGATGGGTCCATGAAAGTGAGAAGTTTCTAGTCAAATATATATATTGGAGGGTTTAAAAAAATAGTAATTTTTCTAGTACCTTGGAAATCAAGAGAGTATTCTATATCTCCTTATTCGTAAAATAATTATCACTAATAATTTTATATTAAATATTTATAATAGATGGTAGAATTAATGATCTATATGAAAAAAAAAAATTCTTTAATTTTTAAAATATTAGAACAATCATAATCATTGATTTTAAAAGATATATAAGATATCCTTTTAAATTTTTCAAGTTTATAGACACTATAGAATGCAATTTAAAAAATTTGAGGCAACGAAAAACAAATAAAACTGGGGACTTCAGATACATCGGAATAGATGGAAACAAAGGAACCAGAGGGAAGAAAATGACTTTCTACGTAAACTCCCAGATCTGTTGTCTATGTAAACCAATACATAAAATCTGTTGCAGAACCTTTTTACATAAGCCGAAAAAGATAAGCTTCTCTCTCTCAGGCTCTCTCCCCCTCACTCTACTGCCTCCTTTTACTAACATTTCTAATTATCAAATAAAAATGTTATTTATATTTTCAAGATATTAAATACATATACTTTTTCATTTAATTCTTCTCATAAAATGATACATTATTACCATTAAAAAAACTATATGATTTTTAAAAAATTATTATAGAAGTTAACAATTTTTTACTATATATAACAATTTATGATTTGATGATAATGTAAACTATTTTTATACCGACCGTATATTTCAATTAAATTCTTTTTGTAGAGTACGAAGATATAGCACTACTTGGTGAGATTGATCAATTGCAAAACAATCCCGCCCACCTAATGTGAATACACTTGTTTAAGACTGATCATAGATTATAACTCACGCAAAGGTCCAGGTAAGGGGAGAAGAAGAATGCTACCAATACCTTTTCTTTAAACATGACTATTAAATAAAATTTATGTAGATATCACTATATAATGCTGTCTCAATCCATTTCACCCAAAAAATATATAAAACGGTGTTAAAAAGTATGATGTTAAAAATGACATTGAGTGTTACAAATGTCATTTTTGTATTCGTTCAGAAGAGTTGTTGCTCTTTTATAATCATTCACAGAATCAGAACTCTAGGCAAACCATTGACGATCACAAACTGCTAAAACTTAGAACTATTATTTTCTGCAGGGAAATTTATCAGAGGAAACAAATAACTGCCATTCAGCCTCCAATGAGTTTAATTTACCACTAATTTAACTCGCACCCCCACCTCCATATTTTTAGTCCACGTTTAAGTAGTAGCATATTTGGTCTGCTGCGATACTGAGGAACCATACCCAGTACCATGTATCTTTTTTTTATTCTTAGTATTCCTCTCTTATTATCTTATTATATGTTCTAATTTTTTAGTTTTGTCTAAAAATTTCTTCTTCTTTTTTGTGTTTGAAATTAAAAAATGAAAAATCAAAAAGAATTTTTGGCTCTACCTTATTTTTCATTTGAGTCAAAGAAAAGAAAGTCCAGAGTGATAATGACCTCAGAAGTTTTCTTCAACAAACTTTTGGTGAATTTAGATTTAGGGTGGTATGGGACTAAATGGTGCTATAGCTAGACGGATCAGGGCATGTGGGCGTTTCAAAAGATGATGGGGAAACAGCATCGCAGGGGATTCACCCCCTCGAACCCCCGTTTTTTCTCCCAGAATGTCAAATGGAATGCTCTATCTTATTTTGGTTTAAACTTACACCTATGACCCTTGAAAAAAAAGATAAAATAGAACTCAAAAAGGCACTTTTGAACTTTTTTATTTCTAAACATTTCTATTCCAATTTCCCTCTCGTGTTCTGTCAAGAAAATAAAGGTAGGGCCAGTCCAAAAGGATTTGGATGATTAATGTGCCAAGAAAAAAGATATAACTTATAAACATATAATCAAGTCATTGGGCACCAATCAAGTAGCCTCTAACACCTCATTTCACCAACCCATTGGGGGTGAATTTTGTTATACCTCAATCACGGACCAAGTCATGATTATATGATTTATTATTGCATTAATATGCAATTTTCAAGCGCTTATTTTCACTCGATCAAGAAAATACGTGCTACCAAGGAAAAAAAAATAGAACAAGTGTGCAAATGCCAATTAATTATATAGCAAAGACCAGAAAAGCAAAATCCAACTAGTTTCCAAGCAGTGATGTCAAAAATGCCAAAACAGCAATAATAATCATGATATTTAGAAAATAGTTTGACTGTAGAGGCTTATCTGGGCTTCCACCAATTGCCTCATATTCAGCCCGTATCTTCTGCTTCATAGCCTCAGACAGCTCTCTCTGCAATTCAAATAGGCACACTACTGAATTTTATTCCTTTCTTCTTGATTTAAAACTTCCAAATTTTACACGTGATATCACATGATTTGAAAATAGCTTCTTCTTGTATTACTAAAAGATACTGGAACAAGAAAACATGACACTTGTTTTTACTCCTGCACCAAACCAGGAAAAGTAAAACAATGAACAATATGCCAACAATATGCAAATATATATATATATATATATATATCCTATGCAAGTCTTTCATGGAAAGATACCCAACAAATTTTCTGAGTATCAATGAATAGTAAGATTTGATAAATCATGCAAGATAAGAACCTTTCCGGAGGAGTACTTGGCTGCTACAAACTGCTCTGCCCCTGCATTTGGAGAATCATCTATCACAATGCCCTGACAAACAGATTCAAAGGAAACTCTTACTTGGTAAGTAGGTCAATTATCTTGTTGTTTGGACTCAAATATGCACAGATATGAAAAAGAAAAAGGTAACAAAGTTACGTATGCATGCAAGAACCAGATCCCCAAGTCACTGGTCACACAAACAAACTTATCTCAATATGTAAAAGGAAAGTTACAGTAACTCTAAAGGACCAACCTCTGGAGGATCAAATTTGGCTCCTAGGTTGCTGAGTTTGGCATGGGCTTCAGCATAATCTTTAAAGAATGCTCCCTCATCTTCAGCATATTTCTCAGCATATACCTGAATATTTCACAATTTTTTTTTTTTCATTTGGTTTATCACTTCTTCTTTTTTGTTGATTTGTAATAGCCACAAAATAAACTCCAGCTATTTTACCTTGAACGATGGATCTTCAAAAAGAGCAGCATCAGTTGGCAACACCAGTAGATCTTCATCCTTTTTTTCTTTGATGTCCTGTATGTAACGATGGTTACAAAAAAAAAAGGGTAAATTCCTGCATACTCCCCTTTCTTCTCACACTCTCCCATATAAAAGAACCCCTCCCCCTCTGGGGTAAAAAATATTATATTCCTGACCTTGAAGTAGGAATTATCAAACTTCAACCATTGCACTGTCCAGGATTGTCCTCCAGGTGCTCCTGGTCCATCTTTCTGTAGAGTCAGAAATACATGTTAATTTCCTAGTATCTTATTGTCAGGCTAGAGATGTTGCACTTGCAGTCAATAACATCTTCCACTCCAAAATAGAATGATTGGCTAAAAATGAATCTTGATGATGATTTCAACCAGAAATTAATATGTACTTGCAATGTCCCTTGAAATCCCCTTCCATCAATTATTTATTTCAAAATAGCAAGTCCAAAACTTTTGAGTTGTAAAGTAGATAGGAACCACCTCAATATGTAAATGGTGTTTCTATTGTACTCCCAAGAACACAAAAATAGATATCATTAGTGTCAAAACCAATGGCTACATCACGCATGGGCATTACAGTATCCAATATTAAAATTAAAATTACAACAAGGTTTTAAGATTTCAAAGACACCTACAAAATCATTTCATATAACTTGTGGGCAGAAGGGAAGATAATATACCGTATATTTAGTCTCAGGCTTGCCCCAACCACTGCGATCTGGTCTGCTCCGCCCCAGTGTGTGTGCACCAGATAATGCAACAATTTCCTGCAGATACAATAACTCGGTAGTCAAAATCTGACATATTACTAGAACCCAATATACAGCCTAAATACTTGTGAGAAATAAGGGAAATACTTTGTCATTCAAACCCATTCGGTAGAAAACTTGACGCAAATGATCAGCAGGAGAAGGGGGGCCAGCATCTGAGTACAAAACATATCTAGAAGTTAGCCAATTGACATTGTTAGAAAAAGGAATTGCCTTGTAAATGTAGGATAAAGTATCATCTATAAGCCACAATTATCCTCTTGAAAGGAGTAAAATATGTCATCTAAAAGACAAGATTTTCAGTTTTCAAACTGAAAGTGAAAACATCTACATTTACATATTAGCTATCTTCAGCAATAGAAAATTTGAAACTGCAAATAGCTCTTGAATGACTACTGATTATGGTACGATTCTTCCCATTGTCAAAAAAGTTGAATTTTCATTCAATAATCAATAAAGTCTTATGACTAGGGGTGTTCAAAACCAAAAAGGTCTGAAAAACCAAAGTAGCTCAATCCAAAATATTTGTCTGGTTGACTAGGTTTGAACTTTTGTAAAATTTTGGGTTTAGGCAGGATTAGGTTTAGGTTAATAAATATTTAAACCAAATCAACCCAACATACTTACTAAGCCAAGATAGATGTTTATTATTGGTTGTGAATGCATTATTGGAAATTAAAATATGCCATCCTTTATATCTTATGAGTCTCTGACCATACAAAGTTAGTGTTTTTTCTCACTTTTCTATCAACTCTTAGTTTTTAAAAATATGTATAATTAGTCTATAATTTGGGTTTGAACTAGTTTAGCATTAAACCCTTGATTGTTGAACATCAATGTAACAAAATGGTAGAATGTGCAGTCCCTCATATCTTATCAGCCTAAGAAAGTCTTTTTCCCCCCTTTCTTCTACTACATGACTATCAGTTTTCAAAAAATGTTTATTCTATAATTAGGTTTGAAATGCTGATTGCTAAACATCAATGTATCTTAATTTAAATGAGAACAGGGAAATAGGGAAGTTTTAATTTAAATGTAAAATGGTAAGTTTAAAACTTTATTTTATTTCTTCTGAATGACTTCAGGCTTAAAAATAACAAAATAAGAACTAATTTATATTTTAAAATTGGTTTCAGTGTATCAAACTGGTTTTTGAAGGATATCTAACACCCATTTAGTCTCACTCCTTTCTATTTGATATTTTGATAAAAGAAACACTGTGATTTTTCTTTTCCGTAAAATATTCACCAATTCAGTAGCAGTAAATTTCAATTAAGATGCCACATATATATAACCTTGATTTTCATACTTTGGGTTCATTGGTTTGCAATTCTTCAGTTCAGAGGATGTGAAAAATTGTTGGCTTGAGTTCTGGGACTTAAGGCCCAAACCAGTCCATGTACTCCTATCTATAGTTGGCTGCTAGCTATTGTGCTAATCTGGTAAAACATATAACTGGATGATAACTAGGGTGGTGCAAATATGGAAGGAGCCCCGTTGTATGATGAAGAAAAAAAACATCCAACTTTTTGCATCTTTCTTTCATAAAATTTATTTATTTTTATGTAAATGATAACATAATGCGGAATTAATTAATGTAGGACATCGTAATAGAAGTGTTCAAAGAATCAATAGCAATTCTGAAAGTAGTCATACTAGGAAGAATAAGTAGAATTTATTACACAAAATAAATAACCACAAGGCAAACACTTGAGGACTTCTAAGAATATCCCAGTTAATTCAAGTCTCCAAAAGAAATCATTGTCAAATTCACTTATGACTCCTTGTTCTAAATGAGCACATTATATAGTCAAATTTCATACTTGAGCAATCAATTATTATATCTATGGAATCAGATCAGGACAATCAGGTCTGCATATCCAAGATGTCTTAAAGAGCTTAGCAGTTCAGAGTGGCCATCAGTTAGTTAAATAACCTCACATTTTAGCACCTTCAAATGATAAAACAATTTTATTAATAGATGCCTTATAAATGAATAGCTATTTGTTTCTCTATCCGTTTCTTATTCCCAAATTAACAGTAGCTCAGTCAATTCAGGCCCTACAGAAACAAAGAAGAGGGTTATCTATCACAATATAGCTCCCACAGGACATATGGTTGTTACTACTTACCAGGAAGTCTCCCTTCTTCAGGGCATTGTTCAGGTCCAGATACGTCCACTCTACCATATTTCATAGGGATTTTAGGGCCTCCAGCTTCCTGAAGTTGAAAAAAAAAAAGGTCAATGTATCTTTTAATTAATTCAAATAGACAATAGTCAGTCTAGAAACCAAAATAGGATTGGGGAAACCTCCACAGCTGTAGCACCAGCCAACTGAAACAAGTCTGCATATGTCACACCAGAGTATTTGTCTTTGATTGGCTGAAGAAGTTTCAATGCATTTACAAGTCCTGACATGGCAGCTCATCAGGAAAAAGTACCATAAGCAAAATTCAGAAATAATAAATATTTAATAAATCCTTACCGGCATTGGCTGCATGTTTCAGCTCAACTTCATATCTTAAGCTACCATTAGCTCCGCCTCTCTGTGGCCACTCCTCAATATTCTTATTATAAGTACCAGCATCATGCCATCCCAAACGAATCTATAACAATAAAATCTATGTAAACTATTAAATAAATAAAATTTTTCCATCAATGGCACAAAACTAGAATTATATATGACAAAGATTCAAGTCCCATCTATGGCACAAACTAAAATTACTGGACATTTTCACCGACTTAGTTATTTTGATCACTGTACAGTTCATTTACCATCCTTGGAAACTTTAGTTCAGAAGTCAGAATTGACATGAAATCAAAACTAAATAGCCTCTTCACAAGCATTATTTTAGAGTAATGATGCTGAATCCATCTATATCTGATGATCAATATGATACAACGAGTACTTTACTTCATCATATCATCATGGTCAATTACCTGACCCTGTGATTTTTTCACTATTTTTAAGGGAGCTCGAAACCAAATATTTAGTAGGTTTCTAGTCAAAATTCTGCATCACAGTGGTGCACAGGTGCTTTGCAGTTCGCACAACTGAATTTGTAGTGTATCATAAGCCATAACAATTCCACATCAAAAAACAAGGACTGCTAAGACAACAATCGACAAGAAATACAAAACTCCAGACTTTTTAAATAACAACGTGAGAGGTCCATTTCTTCATTATACAAGTGCTTCACGACAATAACACCTACAATCATTAAATTTAATGAGGAAAAAAATTTATAAATGCCTTTACAAATTCAGTTTTGAAAAATAAGTTAAAAAAAAAAATCCAAAACCCTAAAATAAAGAGAGTATGCAAGTCCACGAGAGGTAAATTTTTATTTTAAAAAAATAGTAACCACGGAACTTAATTATTTAACCTATTTTTAACTTGCATAAGTAGGTGATTAAGTAACAGCAATAGTCTCCACCAAACGAGTAGGTATTTGAAACTAGGAAGTACCACAAAATCCACGATGATGGTGTGCAGTGCGCCGCTTCAATCCAAAAAAATTGCAGAGAAATGAAAGTTCAAATGCTTTCTTTTGTTATATAAAAAATAAAAGGAAATGCTAAATAAAATGCAAGATGCTAGCACACAGAGATCTCCAAAGTGAAAAGTAATAATAACAAGAAGTGAACGTTACCAAAATAGGATGACAGAACTTAGTCCTGAGAAGCTCCTTGATATCCTCTCTAGCGCCCTTCAACTGATCAGGATCAGACGCTAAGGACTTCGGCGCAGACACCGTTCCGTATCCTCCACTCGAAACACGAACCTCTGCTCTTCGCTGAAAAATATCGAGCGCGATTCATGCAAATGAAATCAAAATCAAGATAAAATAAGAATCGCGTTAATCAGAGAGAAAAAAGGAGGTGAAACCTGGTTGAGGAACAGGTGAGAAATGCGAGGAGAGGAGCGAAAGCATTGGAGCGAGGAAGAAGAAGATGATGAGAACGAGAAGAAAGAACGAGAAGAGGAGGAGAGTGTGACGGAGGGGATGAGGCGAGTAGAGGCGGCGCCACCCAAAACAGCCATTTTGATTGAAGACGGTGGAGAGAGTAAAGGCAGCGAAGGAGTGAGTAACACACGCTCTGCCATTTGGCTGGGTCGGGTTTAATTAATAATTATTTATATTTTTATTTTTTTTGTTTATTTCGTTGCCTCTCCTTTTGTTTCGGATGATGATGTGCCAGATGCCACTCTTGGCAGTGTTTGGGAAGCAATGCACGATATGCTTATATTCGTTTATATATACACTCCCAGTCCCACCTACTTGCCCCGTTTCATCCCCAAGAGCCGCCAACGGGGGAGTGTCTGCTGAATTATTTTACTCTTACAAGTCACATCTATACTCTTGTGTTTATATCTTTATGTATTAAATAAAACTGTTTCTTTATTGTCATTACTTGTTAATTAAACTTAAACATATAGATTAAAAAAGTAAAAGGAAAATTATAAGTAAGTTACTTGTAATTATACTTAAACTAAACTTTATTCGAAGATTACACTTATATTTCTTATTTTATATATTATCTTTATTTATTAACGTCCTTTATTTTAAAAAATATATATATTCCATATTTTTATAACTGCACATATCATATTTTTAGAATATATTAAGTAGTTAAAAAACAAGACGAATATGTTAATTTGAAATTAAGATAATTATATAATATTTAAAAAAGCATTTTTGCTAGAAGTGAAAAAACTCGTATTCTCCTTTCTTTTAAAAAGTTAATTCTCAAATATACCTTTAAAACAACAATAGACATTAAAGGAAGTAAGTGTAACCTGGAAAACAAGTAGAGTCTAAATGTAATGTCTTTTAATTTTAAAAATTATATATTAAGGGTATATCATCAACAAGAACAACAACTAAGCATGGAGACTCTTACTTTATTGAGATTCTTGCCACACCTATTTGTTGACGTTGGTTTATCAAGAAAGTGCAATTGCGCATAGATACAACAAAATTTTGTTTTAAAATATTTTTGTGAGCAAGTGTATTCATTAAAAAATAATAAAGTTTTTTAAAAATAAATTCACAAATTATCATTCTACAAAAACTAATAAAATAAAATAAAAATAAATAAAATAAAATAAAAATAAAACAAAACAAAACAAGAGTTGTTTAAATTAATTAAATGTAATATTTTTTAATAAAAATCTTTGGCAACAACACTAAAAACTTATTCGTGAGTAAGTGTACCAGTTAAAAAGTAATAAAGAGTTCTAAAAATAAATTTTTAGATTATTATTTTACAAAATTATTTTCAATTATTAAAAAAATTTTAATTTAATTATTTGAACATAAAAAGATATAAAATTAAATAAAATAAAAATTCAAATATGAAAGTGATTAAAATAGAATTAAAAATAGCGCAATCTTTAACAATAAACTAATCAATAAAAACTTAAGACGTGTGTTTCATTCTTACTTTTTTTTATATTATCTTTTAGATTAGTTCTAATTTTAGTTTCTATATAATTGTCAATCACTCATACTAAAACTATTAGCATCCAATAGTCATGCAATATTAACCTATTTTTCTCAAAGTTATTACCTCAATAGTCATATAAGGTAAAAAGAAGAGAAAACATAAAGAGTTTATTAATTATTAATTTAATAACGATTGAAAGAGATATTGGTTTAGTCAACCTAATTTTTTTATCTCATTTTACCTATAGATCCATTAAATATATTGTGATTTGATTAATTATAATATGTTTAGGAGTTGTCAATTTCAAACATACAAATATAACATAATAAGGTATTATTAATAAAAAAATATCTCATAAAATTATGCAAAAAATTCAACATCATCTCAATTATAGATTTAAATAGACATAATATAAAAATAAACCAAAATAACACTAAACAGATTCATAAAACTTAAAAAGTATATGTAAACTAAAAGAGTCTCTAATAAAAAAGAGACAAGGAAAAGCAACGTTCACAATGCTTATAAATTTGTAGGATTCTTGGCCAAAAAAGTACTCTAAAGAATTGAAAACTTGAAAATTTGAAAAATATCTTCCTTATCCTTTATCCTTAAGATAAGCTTTCTTTATTGGATATCTATGATAGACTCCTGATTTAACGCACTTTCGAAATTTCAATAATCATCAATGACTGGCTAGTACTAAGTTTAGAGATTTGATACAGACATGGAAGAGATGGGATAAAAACAGAATGTAAAAGGTATAAAAAATGATGCCTAAATAATTTCTCTTAAAGTTTTTTTTATAGAATTTAAAAATCTTTAAATTACTTAAGATTTGAATTTTCCACAAGTGAACATAAAGTCATGCCAGGTCATAAATACAGTTAGCGAAGCCCTATTTTAACTAACATGAACTCAAAATGTACTAAAAACTCAATTATGCTCTTTTCATATTAATGTATATAATTAATATATAATTTAATGTAAAATTCAACTAAAATAATGACTACACATAAATATATAAGCTATAAAAATATAATAAAAAATTTTAATAATAAACTCATGTGCTACATCACAACTCGAGTAAAATCTAAATTAAATCATATATATATATATATATATATATATATATATAATAAAATACAGATTTACCATAAGACTTAAATGTCAATTCTATTTTACAAATTTGTAAGATAATTTTTTTATCAAAAATATTCAAAAGTGATATTTTTATTGATATATTATTATTGTTAGGCTATGGTTAGGTGAAAAGAGAGGTAAACTCTTTTTTCTTTTTTTTATAATTCAACTAACGTAAAATACTTTTTATTTTTCCTTTTTTTTTTTTTGGCCTTTTTCTTTTCTTTCTATTTCTCGTAAAGTCCGAGCATAACAAATTAATCGCCGCTATCTATAGTACATACCAATTTTAAAAAAACCTTAAATATCAAAATTATATAAAAAGAAGCGGCCTAATTTATTTATTTTTATTGAATGTGATTGATTTTTTTTTCATATATCAAATAAAGAAAGTATACAATGAATAAAGATTACATAAAAAATGTTATTTCACCGTTACTATCTTATAATTCAACAATAACTCATACGAGATGTGGTGACAATATTGCACGAAGGGTGTAATTAAAATAACATTATTTTTTATCAGATAACATTTTTATTTTTATTTTAGAATCGTCTCTCTAAAATTGTTTTTGCCTGACCACTATTTTTCACTTAGGTTAGCAAAATGTTTATCCTTAGCCAATTAAACAGGATAAATGGATAATCAAATAGTATCAACAAAAAGTCTAGAAAATTATTAAATATGTAAAATAATTAATAAAAAATTATTTTAACTTAATTTATGATTTTAAAATTTAATTTTAATAAATATAACTGCATTAAATACTTCCAACAAATTTTTCACCTGTGTTCAGAAAAGAAAAAAAAACAAAACAAAGACTCTAGAAATCGAAATTCATGCATAGTTATGTTCTGATAAATCACCATCCATGGTACTATGTTCTGATAAGTCACCATAAACAGACTAAAAACTTTATAAAATATCCTTTATTTTCAGGACAAATCACTCGTTCCCTAATCCCATTTTTTTCTATCTAAAGAACAAAACATAACTTACTCGTGTGAAAGGAATCTTATAGAGGCAATTCTGGTCAACATAGTTGAAAATAGGACAATTTATTTATATTTAACTCGGGTTTTTTAAAATAATTTCCTTTTGACAAAAATGGGTGTTGACATGTGAGGCGTGTGTGAACATACGCCTTGAGTCAAAGATCTCGTTTCCCTTTCTCTGTCTCCACGAAATGCCAATGCTTAAAAATGAACTTTACTATGCTCTTTTACATATTTTTAATGAATATTATATCTCTTAAAAACATAAAATATATTTAATATTTTCCAAAAAATATAAATGTTATCAGAAAAATTAAATTAAAACCAGTCGTTAATAAGGCAATAGAAAGAGGAACATCTTCTATCCAAAAGGTGTTTAAAAGTTAACTTGGTTTTGTGATTTGCAGCATTATCTCTTAAACTTCCCACATGGGACAAGTTATTACAATAAAAGAAGAAATGTTATTTTTATTTAATAATTAAGAGGGTTGATAAAAAAAAAATATAAGATTATTTAGAATTATTTATTCAAAATTGATAAAAATGCATAATATTTTTTAAAAATACTATTAACAATTATGGCAAATAAAAAAAATCATTATTAACTCTTTTGAGGTATTTATTATATTTATAAAGATAAATTAGTGTCGTAAAAAGCAGGGTCTTTTATTATCGGGGAATATTTCTATAGAAAAATTTATCTATTTGTAATCTAATTTAGTTAACATTATTTTGCTAAATATTTCTTCAACTACAGCTTCTTAGCCCTCATGCGCCCACTTAAATTTTTTAGTCTTAAACCTCTTAAAATTCACAATAATCTTACCCTTTTTAATGAATTTGCAGGTTCACTGTATCGAGCTGTGTCTGCATGCAGCAAGCACTAGAATTTGGAGTCACCAAGAACATCATCTTCTTTCCCAGCGGCTGAATCATTTACGCATAACAGGACCGTGCGGTTCTCCAATGAACCTTACCTGGGTCCATGCGCCCACTTTAATTTTTTAGTCTTAAACCCCTTAAAATTCACAATAATCTTACCCCCTTTTAATGAATTTGTATATTTTTAATTTATTACTAAGTTCTTTTATTTAACTGATTCTACCGAAAATTGATCAAGTTACTAGTCCGAATAAATCATAAAATAAGTTAAACAAATAAACAATCGATCAAAAACTTGCTAAAATCAATGAAAATTGGATGTGAATCAGTCCCACATAATGGATATTCCCTTTCATTGTTCCTCCAAAGGCAGATTCATTTTGCTGGGGAAAGATAAATCAAGGTAAATGGTATTTGGAGAAAACTTGGGGCTATTCGAGTTCAACCTAAACAAGTACACTTAATTTGGCACATTCTGAATGGTGCTATCCCAATGTGAGTCAATCCATTTGTCCACGCTGCAATGAGTTTGAAGAACCAGACACAAAAATATGTAGGTGGAGTGCACCACCTCCTAATCTATACAAATTGAGTCATCTATGGGCTCGTGGGGTTTGGGAACTGTTGTAAGATATGCTAAAGGGGTGGTTATTGCTGCAACAACTTTGATAGTTAAAGAGAATTGGGCTTATAGTTTTTCTATTTCTCATGTTAAAAGAAAATGTAACAATGCTGTTGGTATCATTGCTAAACATGCACGTGTGTTCCAATCCTGATTTAATATTCCTTCAGGTTGATTTAATTCAATATTCATTTTGACCGTAAAAAAAGGTAAATACAATAATTACATCACCTTTTAACTCGGTCAGTTAAATACTATTTAATAATATACGTGTTGAATTATCTTAAAGCAAAAATATTTTTAATTAAGAGTTATTATATTTCTTATTACGCTATGTGATTTTTTATATTTAAAATTGATTTATTTTTTAAAATGTTTAAAACCCATCTCTTTAACTCCATGTAATACAATACTAATTATTACAATAAAAATGTTTGTCTTTTAAAATTTATAAATTTATTATATTTAAAAAAGTCGTGTAATATATATTTTTTATACAAAAATATTTTTTAATTTGATAATTTTTGCACAGTGTAAAAAAATAAGATTAGATTAGTATATTAGTCTTTTGACTTTTAGTTTTGTTTTAATTTAATTTTTTTATTTTGATTATTAACTTTTAAAAGTTTTAAAATAACTTTTTTTATATATAAAACGTTAACTATGTTATAAATTATTAATCATCTTCTTTCTTAACTTATTTACTTTTTCTTTTTTTTATTTTCATTCTTCTTATATATCACTAATTTATCCTTTCATAATTTATTTTTCTCACTTCAAACTTTGACAAATACACAGCTTCCTCCAGTAGATTTTTAGTTATGTTTAGAATTGTTTAAAAAAAATATTAAAACAACGATGATGAAATCAAAATTGTAAGAGAAAGTGGTGGGAGAGCGTTCATAAGTCATAGAACATTAATTTAGTGCAATCACTGGAACATTTCTGATAAAGATGAGGAAAAGGAAGAAAGAACATATACGAAAAAGACAGCTAACATGAAGAAGAATGCATGACTTATTCAAGTGAACAATAATAAAAACTCATAAGAGAAAAACTGATATTTTTTCAAATGATTTATTTAACATATTTTTAAAATTTAAATAAAAAGTTAAAAGATTAATCTACTATTTAAATACATATATTATAAATAAATCATAAAATATAAGTTCTTTAAAAAGTATAATAAAAATAATATTATAGAAAATTTATTTATAAATATTCACGATAAAAATAGAATAAAATAAAGCACTGAATTTTTGGGTAAATTTATTTAAATAATTATATATTTTTTTTTAAATTTCAAAATAGGATTTTTTAAAATATATTTCCTGTTTGATGTGAATTTTGGCAAAGTAAGCACCTATATTACACTTGCATATTCGATAGCATATTTTTATTAATTTTTTAATAGACTATCGTTTGCATCTTTATGATATATATTGACATGTGAAACAAAGAATTTCAATAAACAAAATAAAAATAATTTTTTTTATTAATATTGGCCAAAGACCGGTGATAACTACCACGTGTCATGTAATCTTTTGTATTATTCCAATAGCGACGATAGTATTTTAAAATGAATGGCTAGAGAAAAACGAAACACATGTTCAAATCCTACGCAATGTCGTTTCTAACACCTCGACAGCACTATCAGGAAATCAATGGCGATATTACCTCTAATTTTGACACATGACTTCGTCGAAACAGGTGTTGTGAAACTCTTCTTCTTCACCTTCCTGCAGTTCCTCTTCTATTAACGCCGGCTACAAGCATTTTTTCCATTGTTGCTGCATTTAATCCTGAAGTTTAGTATTAAATTAAAAAATTTGTTAGTATATTTAGGTTTAAGTGTAATATATGAAAAAATAGTAATTTTTTTGTAATGTAAGGAAAAATAGATAATTTTTTTTTGTAATTGTGAAAAAAATAAATTTTTGATTTAGTGTTTTTATAAAATAGTAAATTGAAATTACAGAAATCTATAATTACAATATAATAATAATATATTAAGTTGACTGAGATAAAAAATGAATAATTAGTTATATTGAAAAAAAGATAATTGCATAATAAAACATGAAAAATTAGTTAAAATTTGTAATAAATCTTATTATTGTTAAGATTAATTAGGAGGATAATTAAAGGTATAAAAATATAATTTAATGAAAAATGTTTAAAATGTAGAAAAATTTTAAATAGATTGAAACAAAATTTTAGGTAAACAAATTTTAAAAATAGTAACCAGTAATTTAAAATTTGTTATCAGAAAATTAAAAATAATAAATTTTTAAATGATAAAAATTATAAACAAGTTTATTCTTAATTTGATTTGAAGAGAAAATTTAAAATATAATTACAATAAAGTATAATAGTTCAATTAAAATAATAAAATTGTAATATTGTTAAAAATAATAATTAAATAAATAATTTATTAGAGGATAAAAAAGAACATAAATTATTAGAAATATATTAGTATTTCGTTAAAATAAATTTCAATTTTTAGGTTGTTGTAGAGTAAAATAGAATTTATATTGATAACATTTGTTAAAAAAAATGTAATTACGTGAAATTATAATTATATATACTTTTTAAAAACTTTTGAACTTGATCTCTATAATTTAATAATATATAGTTAAATTAATTTATAAAATGTGATGGGAAAATAGATTAATATTAATTTGGTTATGAAATTACTTTATAATATCATGTTAAATAAAATAATATAATCAAGTAAGAATGTGGTTAAGTTAGATTAATTAAATTTTGGTATATTAAAAATAGAAGATTTAATAGAATTATTGAACAAAATTATTTACATAAGCTAATAAATATATTGCCATACATAAATATTAAACAGGTACGATTGTAATAAAAATTGTATGTTATCAAATAAACAAACTTTTTAATATAAATATTATAGTAGGAAATTTTATAACTAAATTGGCCATTATAATATTTTTTTATTTTGCCTTCCACGCTTTTTTGTAATAAATTTGATAACTAAATTGATTATTAATTCTTTTTTGAATTAATGTGATTGGCACTGACAATTATTCTTTTACCATACTTACAACAATTAAGAATATCAATTTTAGTAACGTTCTTGAATAAATTTTACAATCTTTAAATAAGAAATTTGGATTAGTTTATTGAAACTTACAAAAAATACAAGAGCAAGTAAAGTTTGAATCAAATTTTTTATAGTCTAAAAATATTGTTAGATTAACACATATATGTATTCTACCACATTTTGTGATTTTTCACTTCTTATAAATTTTGTCCAATGTTGCTCTAACTCTCCATGAGCATCTACTTGTATTATTTGGACACTTTAATGCAAATTTGTTGACTTTAATTTCATCACAAAATAATTCTAATGTATTTTCATTCCAAAATATTTAATAACCATTTTTATATCACTTTTAGACTCAAACACTTGTCCAACATATAATGTATCACCCTCCCTTCATACTTCATCTACGTGAACATCTAATTTTTTTATTTTTTTATTAGCATATTCCCAATTAATATAAGTATAATGCAGACTTAATTCCAAAAAGGAGTTTCAATCACGTAAGCATTAAAACCAAATCCTCAAGTTGATATATTTTATTGACAAAATATATAAATTAAATTATAAAATATATAATACTTTCGTGTGGTACATTTTCATGACTATTCAACATCGAATTAATATCACCTTCCACATTAGTATTAAATGAACTATCTATTAAAAATTTCCATTCATTTTCATTGTCATTAACATACTAATCCTCGTTTTCACTTTCTACATAATCATAAAATTTGCTTTCACGTAAAGATAGTTATAACAAATTAAACATCAATTTTCATCAAACCAAAAACATTACTATACCTGATACATTTAAGTCTACACCTTCTATCCGAATACAAAAACTTTCACCAAACGCAAAATCTGCATATACTTTAATTGTACTCCTATGATTTTGTTGTAAAAAGGTACTTAACATATAATTAATATCTTTTTCATCGCATATATCTATAATTGTATATTGTCTACCAATTGGATCTACTAAATATCGTAAAATCAATCTAAATATAATCTGATTAGTAGACAATTTCAATTTTTTATGAATCTTTCTTTTCAATAACTCAAAACTTATTTCACATTCAATCTTAATCATTTTATTATCTCCTTCAAAGGTAACACCCTCATTACTTGAAAATATTCTACCATTTCAATATACTATTATCACAAAATTAGTCATCTTGTATCAACAAATTAAATACACATACAACAAATTAAATCAGTCAAATTTAACAATTTTATTTTAAATCATATAAATTTTACATCAAACATACAATGATAAAAATATTTTATTTATGTTATCAAGCCTTGTTTATTAAGTATTTACACATACAACATTTTCCTTTTTTAAATTATACTATGTCAATAATTGTTTATGTTCTCTATTTTATATAAAACTAATTTATTTTTTAACTATATTTATTTCCTATTTTTACATATTTTACACTTTTTTTAATAAGTACAACTTTTTAACAGCATATTAAATTTATAATAAACTATTTTTATTTATAATATCTATTTTAATTTATAAAGGACAAAGTAACATAATTCTTAGTTTATAAATAATTTGAAAACTCTACCATGCAAGATTAAATAATACTGCATTAATTTATATTTTTATTGTTTTCTTCAATTTTAACACAACAAAATTAGTATAATTATATTTTACACAACAGATTTGTATATGCATTATTAAATTGTTTGAATGCCATATATGCATTAAAATCAAGGTAACTGTAACAGTTTATTTTTTTTAACACTGTATTAATTTATTTAAAACACAAATACAAAATGTTCATAAAATTTTATCACACATTAATAACCTTATATGTCACATCGTATTTATATATAGTTTACTTATATCATATTATATTTTTATATCATTTTCAATCATATCATAATTTATTATCTTTATTAAATTCTTTTACATCATTTATATTTGTTCCCATAAATTTGTAATTTTTAAATAATATCTACAAATTTTTAATCATTTATACATAACAAGTTACTACTATCATACATAAATAAAATATTGACATTATTTATATATTATTTTCTTTCTTAAACAAATTTTCATCACACTAATACAATTTTATTTTAACTATTAATTAAAAAAACAATTTCATAAAAATAACTAACATAAAATATTATATTTTTTTTATAGACTACAAATAAATAAAGCTCATAATAAAAAAAATTAAAAACACAAAACTATAATTTAACTAACTTTATAATATCACTCTCCGCAGTTTTCTTCCTTTCTCCAGCGTAAAGATGTGCACATTTGTGGAATAATTATATATATATATATATCTCTTAAAAATTAGATAAAAGAGTGCATACAAATTAATATCAGCAGATAAAAGAGTGCATACAAATGTATTACACTCTGGCGTTTAATAGCTTTGCCACAGTTTGACTAGCATATGCCTATCGCTCTTGACCAGCCAATTTTGCATGCAACACGTGTCACCATTCAAACTGTTCCTTGTATGATTCTTTTGTTTAGGCTATATTTATTCTCTCTTCACCACGTGTGAATCTCTTGACATGTATAAATGGATGCAAACTTAATAAAAATATGCCATCGGACATGTAAGTATAATACAAGTGTTGATTTGACCAAAATTTATATTAGACATGGAATATGTTTTTAAAAGAAAATTTTATTTTAAGAAATTATTTAAAAATAGTATTATTTAAATAAATTTGCCGAATATTTGTTTTACTTTTCGCCGTGCATTCAAATTAGATCGAAACTACAATGTGAATTTTTGTGACGTAAGGGTGAATATTGACGTAGGAACTGAATTTATATATTAAAAAATTTCAAACTTCAAATTGAAACGTACAGGACAATCTTTCCAAATAAAGAAAAGTTAAAATTACAATCAGATTCACAACCGACCCAAATATAAAAAAGAGAATGAACTTTGTGCTGGTCTGAGAGGGAGGTACTCTTCTCTTTCTAAGTATCTAATGTCTACTCCTAGATTTAAGTCCAGAAAATTTAATGGAAGATCGAGTTTCTGTTCAACATGCGATCATATGAATCGAGAGGGAGAATAAAATTTGCTTGCAAGGAATTAAAATCTTAAAGTCAAAAACAAAAAGTTGCTTCGCCAAATCTTAAAATCTTGCGTGCCATTACACTAAATAGGAATAAATATAAGTTTCATTGTCAATTTTATTTGAATATTTTGCTGTCCTATAAAACTTAAAAAAATAAAGATTAATCTAGAGCAGTTAACAATGTAAATAAAATCGCATAAGAAGAAGAACGATCCAAACAAAAACAAAAGAAAATTAAAAATAAACCGTTCTACTAAAATTTCAAATAGAAATAAAATTCTAAAAAATATTTCTGAATTAGATAGCTGTAATCAATAGAATTCAGACACACAAGTTAGGTGAGTGCTAGCTCAGCTCTCTAGAAAGAAGAATTAGATTTTGATGCAGAAACAAAATACGCACTCCAAAGCAAAACACGTAGTTAACCTAATTTGACTCGGCTCAAAAGCGGCTTAGCCACAGGTCACACGCGCCAGCACCCCACATTTTCAGTTTTCACGGTTCTGCCACGAAATCTGAACTCGAATCGCAGGAGGACTCATCAGAGCGTAAGCGAGAGATGTGTATGGGAATAAGTATTTATATATATAGTTTATTTTGAATAAAACTGAAGTTAAGCTACAGTAATTTACGTTTAAATTTTTCGTTATAAATAATTTGATTATAAATTCTTCACGGTAATGTATTGTATGGTCATTACAAATTCATAATTAAAAGTTAATTTTCTCAGTTTAAATTTATTTTCTTTTTTTAAAGCATGCAAATAGAGGAAAGAGAAGTAATTTTCCTCTTACAAGATCAAACATGTAGTGTATTTAAATTCGTATTTAAATATACATAAATTAAAGTTCACTTGACCATTATTAGTCATAACTTAAAATCGGTTTTATGAACTTTTTAACATGCTTTCATATTTCAATCACAATGATAATTATTAACCAGCAAATTAATGACGTTTCTTGGTCAACACGAACGCCAATCTATAGAAGCCAAGTAAACTCCTACAGAATCGAGATGGGACGTGTTACCTCACCCTTTCAAGCCCATGCTGCCTCTCCTCTTTTGTTTCTTTATCTCCACTTGCAGTTCAAAAATGAAAGAAGCAGACAAAGCAATCATCGCTTACGTATGTCGTTGTAAATACAGTTTTTTTTTTAGAATTATGTTCCATGGATATAAACATAATTTGATTATCATGTTAAAATGTTAGATAATTTTAAACTTGCATTTAAATAAACACGATAAATTACATGTTTTGTATTAACTTTAAAAAATATTATTTTAAAAAAGATTCTGAATATAAAATATATCAATTGAATTAATTTAAACTCAAAATTACGGTTAAGAAGTGTTTAGTAAAAGATTTAGTAACTCCAACATAAAAATATATAGCTATAAATTAATTATATTTATAAAATTGCATGATTTAAATAATTTTAAATATATCTTACCTGAATATTGTAACATGAGAAATTAGAAAATGTAAAGTAGTGGACATGGGGTCCCACATGGGAGCAGCCACTGCTCAAAAAGTGGAAACGGCCATTCCTACTCCGCCACCGCAAGTCGGCAACGACAATGTGAAACCATTGCAACTAGCCCCTATCCATCTTTCATGTGAATAATGTTCCCGTGATGGGATTGACTTCATTATTGGAACACGCTCTCGATTCATCCCCAATCTCTTCCTTATATTTCTATGCGCCCCCCCCTCTCTCTCTCCCCTATATATAGCTTTGCAGATATATACGCCACTTACGTCCTATAATATTTTATCTCTTCCAGCATATCGGGGGAGGGTTGATCCAGTGTTTGTTTCGTTAATCTCGGAGAAATTAATAATGTCGGGTGAGGAGTCACAGAAGAAGGTGTTTGATGGAGAAGCAGCGTCTTTACTTGTGAAGGAGTTGAGAGGAAGCTTTGGCTCTGGAAGGACGCGAAGTTATGAGTGGAGAGTGTCGCAGGTGAAGGCTCTATTGAAGTTGGTGGCTGATAACGAGCAACAGATTGTCGATGCTCTTCGTTCCGACCTCGCTAGACCCCCACTCGAAACCGTCGTCTACGAGGTACCCTATTACTCCAAACCGTGTTCTGTGTTAATTAATTGCTTTGCTTTTATCATATACTACTCTTTGATTGGTTGTGTCTCTTGATAGTTGAGAGAAACATCATGCAATTCTATGATATTTTTAGAATAATAATCTTTTGCCAAATATCCTGTTTATCGGTGTGCCAATTGATTGAGTTATGCGTAAGTTGATAACCATCTTGAATGTATGATTTTGTGTTTTCTTAACCATGGACTTTAATACCGGCGATGAGTTGTGGCTGCATGTTATTTTTCAATTAAGGACGGCATGTTACTCACTTGAGAAAGTTAACTGCTGGAGTTTTCTGAGGATCAGCTCCTTCTATGGAAGATTGAACTTCGAATTATATTTTTTTCCCCTTTCAACAGGAGAGTGTTTATAACCACCACTCTAACATGTTTAATAATTTTTTATTAAAATTTATAGTATTTAATAATATTAATATATTAAATCTTACAGTTTTTAATAAAAATTAATTCGGTGTCTTTACACATCTGTTAAAAACATGTAAAATTCAGAAAAGTGCAACCGCGTGATGAAATAACTATTTAAATGCTCACAGTTCTCAGTCATGCATCTGCCGGTGGAGTAATTCCTACTTTGTCAAATACATAATAATGTTTGTCGGAATGGAATGTTTTTAGTGGGGAAAATAGGCTGGCGATTCTGTTCTTTTAATGGCATTAGATCAAATCTAAGTTTGTTTATTAAATAAGATAATTAAAGTATTCAAAAGTTCCATTTATTTATATAAGCCAAACATAGAGTCATTTAAAATGTATTAAATATATTTTTTTATTTGAGTCAACCTTTTTTTTATTAAAATAGTTGATGACTAGTATACAGGTTAACTTTACACCTATTATTAAAAGACATGATAGTCTATTTGATTGAACAGCACGTGATAATTTATTTAAGATAAAGTTTGACTTGACTCATGTTGTTTTTAATTAAATAATTTATAATTTAATTATGACAATAAATTAATATTAAAATATTTTATTTTATGATGAAATATTCATGATAAATATAGTTTAATAAATGCGGATAATTATCACTCATTATTTTATAACTGTAAAGATATTGGTTTATGAGCAAGGACAAATCTAAAAAGCAGGCAAATGACAGGGATACAAAATAAGTAAATTTCAATGTGCATAATTAAATTAATAAATTATAGCATTACATATTTTATTTGTAAAAAATTAAAATACGTTTAAGATTTCTAGATGGGGTCAAGGACCTTGCTTTCCTTGATGAATTTATGCTTGTTCGTGAAATAGATTATTGTATAAATTTAAAACACATAATTTAGGTGTATTGTTCATTAATACATTGATGTAGTACTTGCCTTGCAGATTGGTATGTTTAAAAACTCATGTGAAGTCACACTGAAGGAATTGAAAAATTGGATGATGCCAGAAAAGGTAAATTTTATCTGAATTTCTTCCCCTGAGAAGGAAATTGATCATCAATAATGTTGCTTCTATATATAGTTTATTTGACTCATGATCATCACATGATGTTCCTTTGATTTCAGGTCAAAACTTCAATCACAACTTTTCCTTCTGCAGCTGAAATAGTACCTGAACCGCTGGGTGTCGTGTTAGTCATCTCAGCATGGAACTATCCATTTTGTATGTTAATATTTACTTGACCTTGAATTTTATATGATTTTCTGATGACATTTTAGCCTGTTCATTCCTTAAATTTCTTTCTTAAAGAAATCTGTGATGTCATAATATTACATTCTTTATGTGTGTTTCCAGTGTTGTCTCTTGATCCAGTCGTTGGAGCTATAGCAGCTGGTAATGCTGTGGTTCTAAAGCCATCAGAAATTGCTCCTGCCACATCGTCACTGTTGGCAAAATTGTTAGAAAAGTACATGGATAACTCCTCTATAAGAGTTGTCGAGGGGGCAGTTGATGAGACAACCGCACTATTGCAGCAAAAGTGGGACAAGATTTTCTATACAGGTTTTGCTTTTTTATCATATCATTCTAGTTTTACTCACAATTGATCAGCTTTTATGTATATTATACAAGTGTAATTTTGAAATCCCTCACCAGAGAACTAAGTAAATGCATATATAATTTGAACATAGAATAGTAAAAGAGTAAAATGAATTGTCTCATTCAAGTTATATACATATTTTCTAGCATGAGTAATTCCTGGATTAATTGTTAGGTAATGGAAGAGTGGGACGCATAGTGATGACTGCTGCTGCGAAACACCTTACACCAGTTGTGCTGGAGCTTGGAGGAAAATCTCCAGTTGTTGTTGATTCAAATGTCAATTTGCCGGTATTAATAATGCCCAAGCCTTGTGTTTTTCCATTTACTTTGCTATCACCTTAACCTCCTTCAAACTCATTCTTGACTTAAATTAATTAATTTGTACTATTTATAGGTAGCAGCTAGAAGGATAATTTCAGGCAAGTGGGGATTGAACAATGGACAAGCATGCATTTCTCCAGATTATATAATAACAACAAAAGAATATGCTCCCAAGTTGGTATGAAATTTTCCCTATGTGTAATTGTGTGTTCTGAACCTATGTCTTTCTTTATTTAGTGTTTGGTGCCTCCTATTTGTAGGTGGATGCTCTAAAGACTGAATTGGAGAACTTTTATGGAAAGAAGCCGTTGGAATCAGAAGATTTGTCCCGCATTGTGAATTCCAACCACTTTGCTCGCTTGAAAAAGCTATTGGATGATGATAAAGTTTCGGGCAAGATTGTTTATGGAGGTGAAAAGGATGAAAGCAAATTGTAAGTTATTCTATTTTTAGCTTCAACTTTGTAGTTTATTGGTAGAGTTTTCATTCCATGAAATGCAATAGATCTTACGCCTGTATTCTATTCCCAAAAATTGCAGGAGGATTGCCCCCACTATTTTATTGGATGTTCCACGAGATTCTCTGATAATGGGTGAGGAGATATTTGGTCCATTGCTTCCCATCATCACGGTAGGAATAAAGAACTGTTTGTATAATGTTTTCTTCAAATTTTATTTGTATCCTTTGATTTCTTTTCCAATATACCAATATGATCAGAGTAATTCATATGTGCTTCTTCTGGTGGGATCAGAGTCAAAAATCAATTCTCACCTCGTAACTCAATACTGACTTGCAACATCAGAAATAAGATATTTCAATTGTTTATATACTATTTTATCTTATTTTATAAGAAATAAACAATAATTCATTAAAATTAATAAAAATAATTATGCAAATAAATTTATATTGCATTTTAAAATATTTATAATATTAAATAATTATATTAGTGATTCATATAACAAATAAATGAGTTTTGAGTGCATGAATGTCTAGTTAACATAAATTTTATATTAAATAAAAATAAAAATTATAATTAATACGTCTAAAAATATAATTTATTTTTATAATTAAAATAAAAATACTGATAATTAATTTTTATAAAAGAAAGTCCGAGCTAATATTACTTAACTAGTACTCGTCTACAGTTCTACGTACATTTACAAAACTTTTAACATAAATATTAAAATTAACGTGAAAACAAGTGTTTATAATTTGACAAGTTCTCAGCAATAAACTTTAAATTTGCTTCTTTCTATTTTAAAGCACGGAAGATCAATTATAATTCTTTCTGGCTTTCTTGGATTGAAACAGGTCAATAAACTGGAAGAAAGCATAGATGTGATCAACTCAGGAACAAAGCCCCTCGCTGCATATTTATTTACAACCAACAAAAAGTTCAAGGAGCACTTCGTAACCACTGTTTCTGCCGGGGGATTGCTTGTCAATGACACAGTCCTACATGTAATATTTGTTCTTTCTTTTAAAAAAATCCATGAATATTGCATGAGTTTGAGTGCGTGCATGCATGCATATCTATATGTGATTCTTATTACAACTGAACAACATTGAAGGTCATAATAAGCTTCAAAGTTACCTTGTGAAGCAAATATTGAGATTCTTATATGTGCATATAGGCTTGTTAAATATTGAATATACCTAATTTTTGTTTTGAATTGATTTGAAATTGAGCATTCTTAATTCATCTCTATTTATTATTTTTCCTTGTGCAGCTGGTGGTTCATACTTTGCCATTTGGGGGAGTTGGTGAGAGTGGAACGGGTGCATACCATGGGAAATTCTCCTTTGATGCATTTACACACAAAAAAGCAGTACTTTATCGTAGTTTTATAGGTGATGCGTCAATAAGGTACCCACCATACACGAATACAAAGATGAGGTTGATGAAGGCTCTCATTGGTGGTGGTATTCTTAACATATTTCGTGCTCTTTTCGGATGGTCCTAAGCGTAACTTGTATTCAAATATTGCTGTTCTTGATGTATCTTTCGTTCTGTCTTCTTTGTATTTTTAATGTCCTTTTGTTTAGTTTTATTTATTTATTTATTTTTCGAATAAACTTGTTAGGCGAGACTTGCGCCGTTGTGCATGAAAACACGAGTTATAGATAGTTATTGGCTTATTGCTACTTTTCTTCATTTTTTTTATAGATGTCTTGTAGTTGTAGTTGTAATGCCCTTTTTAAGAGGTTAAGCTAGTTAGCCAAAAACAGTTGGTATCTACAATTTAGTCCCATAATTTTTTTTTCATATTAATGAACACAGATATAAGTAAATTAACACATTTCAAAATTAAATTGTAGATCAAATATAAATAAGATGTCACTTTCACGAATTAAATTGTATATTTATTATTCGATATAAAAATTGTATATTTATTAACTCAGTGGTATAGCAAATTCCACGTTGTTTTTCAACATGTATTTAAGTTGGCGATTTTTATACTGCACTAGTGTTCCTTAAGAAAAAAACTTGCTTTTTAATAATTTGACGTATATCTTTTTGTTTTCCATTCAATCTTAAGCTTAAAATTCTCAATTTTAAGAAATTAATTCTTTCAACAAATCATTAAAAAAAAAAAACTAATTAAAAAAGGCTAGTTTCTTAAAATTAAAACTTCGAAACCACCGTTCAGCGTGACTAGAAAATTGTACTAAACCATGAAAGGGTAGGCCTAAACTGCAACTCACATAAAGGTAAACTTTATAAAAATGACACGAGCAAAAAATTATTATAAAAAAAATGAGAATCTTCTTCCTTAAATGAAACTATTTTAGAATATATTTTAAGAAAATATATTTTTATAAGTTATTCTCTTTCGTTACTATGCCATATAACTTCTACATTTAGTATTTATTTATTTTTAATTTCAATTTAAATTAGTTTTTCTTTATTTTAATCATATTTAATATAGAACAGTTTTATTAATAACACAAATAATTAGCTTTTTTATATTTATAAAATTTAAAAATGATTATACAACATACTTTTAATTTTTTATTTTAAAAATATTTTAATTTAATAATATATATTCACACACACCATAACACATGATTCGGGCATGAATGTATATGTAGCAAATAGAACCTTTGAAAATATTATTCTATGTACGGAAAATATTTTCCTTTTGTTGAAAAGGGCCAAATTATTAATTTCTCCTTTTCTTGGTACACTGTCGTATCAAAGAATGGGAGCTGTTTCTACCATGCTGAATAGCCCGGCATGGGATTTTGCAGATACCATCCTAATTTTTTTTTTTTTTTGTCCATTTGCAAACATAGAAGCTCTAACAGAGTTGGTTTCCATTGAGTGATTGGTAAAGCAATTTCCAATACACAATTTCCTGAGGTTATATACTCTTCGTGTGATTCTTATTCTATCAAGATCACAGTGCAAACAATTTTAAACCAACAAGATAAAGCTAATGTACACTAAAGTTTCCATCCTAAGTTTTAAAAAGTGCATTAATTTGCTTTTGGGGCTTATGGTTGAAAATTTTAATCTATTCAATTAGAAGAAAAGAAGGTTATTGCTTTGGGGGATCTAAAAAGGCTTTGATGGATCAACAACAACCCTGTAATATACGAACAACCTGTGATCTTTGACTACATGTGAGTTGTGTTGGAAACTCAACTAGAAATTGAATTCTCAAATTACCTCTCTTCCCCGGTTCTCTTGAAATTGGCATGCCTTGGCCAGGGATTATCTTCTCAAAGCCAGGGTATATGATATTTTCCAATGTCAAATTCATTTGCTCTTCACACAACAGGGGCACTAATATTGTACACCCAGTAAGTGCCTTCAGTAAAGGAATTTCTAAACTCAATTGCAAATCATCCCCTTCCCTTCTAAACAATCGGTGTCTTTTCTCTGAGATGAAAAATATTATATCTTCTGTGTATGCACCAGGTCTCTCATTCCCTTTTCCTTCAAATGTTATCTTTGTTCCTTTTGTCCATCCTGGCTGTACATTTATTGTTAGCATTTCCTCCTCTTGAACTATTTCCCTGTATACAACAAATAGCAACCTTATTCATGAGGCTTTTCCCAAATACCCAGTTAAATCCTAAGCTTTCAAAAATACTCACACTTAAAAAGAAAAAGAACCATATAGTATATAATGAAAAAGAAATGTTAGTCATTATGCTTGTTCCTGTTAATATAATCTTTATCTGACCAAATTTCAAGTTTTAGCATAAACATCAATACTAGGATTCGTTATACTAACAATATGAAACACCAATATTGCATACCAATAAACAAACAAATTGATTTATACCTTCAATTTTCACAATATTAGTGTGATGAATCATTCGATAAGCATAGACTTATAAAATTTATACTAACAAAGATTATAGAATGGAGGCAATCCTTAATGACTAGTATTTCTTTTCCGTTAGTACATGACATTTCTTTGTTAACATCTGCTAATATACTTCTAAAACACAACTGCATATATATTGGCAAACTGAAGTCTGAAAATCAGAAAGAAGGACACTAATCAATGAAATATTGATGGGAAAGAATAGGATACGAACCCTGTGTCTGTGAGGACATCCCTTGAGATCATGATCTTTTTCTTGCATCCATAGCACAGCTCTTCGAGGGTGCATTCCAGCTTTTTCTCAATTGGTGGGGGTTTTAGCATCCCAGAAGAATTAGAATACATGATTGTAGTGTTTCTCCTAAGGCTTCCATTTCTTGTCTGAAGATGTGGAGGGATTTTGAAACTGCCACTTCTGTTCCATGAACGAGGGGTTGTTGGCAGATAATCGTCACTCTTGTTTGAGGTATGATTTATCTTTCTCTCTGCATTTTTCGAGTGAGAATTCATGGAAGGAAAACATGAACCATCCATGCTCCTATTCCTATATAAACAGCATCCTTTCAAAATCATTGGATCTTTGTTGTAATTGCCTCTCAAAACATCGCTATTCAATCTGAAGCTGAGAATTTCATTCGTGGTTTTATCTTCTTCAACGTGTTCCTTATGAAACAAAGACTAGGTAAGAATTTTTATTTGATTTTTATCACCTTCCTACGTGCAAACATGCATGCATGTAATTTCTATGTATGGAAAATGCCATTCTCAAAATTTAATGGACGACCCATGAAGTCAATTTGTGAGAACTTCATTGATTTATAGCCACGTTTTTTGTAATAAATTGACCGTGATTTACTATAACAACCTGGTGCCCATGTTTTGACTTTTGAAGAACCAAATTAGAAAGAGTGTTTCTAGATTCTACCTATTGAGTTTGGTTCTGACTTTGTGGGTTATTTTGGGTTGAGGATGATGATTTCTTGTTCTGATGAAACAACCCGTTGATGATTTATTTGCATGCTACGTGAAGGCCGAATGGAGTTAATAGCAAAAACACAGGTAATATCGACCATGAGAGAGAAAAAAGAAGGAAGAGGAAATAGAAGATGTAGCAGTGACAATCTTATCAGGATCAGGTGAATGCATTGTGAACCAAATTTGGAGCGTAAAATAAGAGTCCTTTATTAGCACCATCTGTTATTAGGAAGCGAAGACTTTTTTTTTGTGTAGATTTTGTGAAATTTATAATTACTTTTTGAGACATAAAACAAGTCATAAAATTGTCATTTGGACTTAAACCTGATATTTCTAAAGCTGTTGAATTCTAATTTGATCAAGAAAACTTATAAATTATCCTTAATTTTATCCTCCCAGATATTGTAGATTTGACTCCTCTATAATACCACAAGTACCTTTGAGACTGGTGTTTATTTTTTAGCCATTGATTGTAACGAATGATTGAGATTGTTACAACTCTTAAAAAAGTTCCAACTCAGAATTTTTCTCTTAAACAAATAACAGATATATCAATCCTTATCCAACGGAAAAAAAATAAGAAAATCTCAACTCTATGATCACGCATGTTAATTTCTATTCCATATTACCCTTGTCGTTTTTTTCAAAAAAATTCTTTGTACATTCGTCTATAGGAGAAAACAAAATTATATTGGTATCTAATTGCAATCCTAAATAGGCTGCTATGCATTTTTGCATTATCTTGGTGGTAGATAATGATAACGGCATCTAAGATGGGAATAACAATAAAAATGATTTGCAACCAATTACTACTTTTTAATTTTGGGATTGGGGAGACAGTAGTTTTTTTTTTTTTTTTGTAATTCTATTTTGAAAAAAAACTGAAATGGAATTGTTTAAGTGAACTTTATCATCAATCATTAAGAAATATGCACTTTATCCTCCCAAATACAAGCTGCATTTCTTATATCCAACAATTTAACGTTCTTATTTGTTTTTTTGTTTTTTAACTTTTTTAATCCTCCCTTTTCATTTTCCTTTTTAAACTCAAGAGAGAGTTATAGTGTTGCTGTGATTTAAATAATTAATCACTAAGAGAAAAAAAAGGTGTATAAAGGTTTTAAGTAATTATGTGTGTACATTGATTAAGTCACATGTATATATCATGGAAGTACTATATTTTTATGCTAGAAATTTTGTTTTAATTTGTTGACCTGTGTGGTAGCAACTGGCTGGTAGTGAATCAGAGGCTAATTAATAAAGAAGATAATGTCTTCCAAGTAAGAAAATATAGATAGCTCCTGCCTGCATACGCCTTTGAAAATGGGGCATTGACTGGGGTGTGAAAATGTTGAACCCAATTTCATATCATCTTTCTTAATCTATTATCAAATATATGATTCATTAAAAAAATTTCCAAGTTCTTTTATTAATTTTATCTTAAAATCTAACACTACGTAAACATTATTAATTATAAATAATCTAGATTAAACATGAATTAGAATTTAGATCTTCTCCGGTCAAATTCTACGGCCTCTTTTCAACAAAATTTTAATCATTAATTTTTGTTTTAAATAATTAGGATTAATAAAAGAGAGAAAGTAAATAAATATTAAACAAATACTATAAATAATTGAACTCAATTTGAATTATAGGTCAAGTCATTAAGTCTGTTTATATTATTTTTAATAAAATTAATATAATATTTAAATCAAATAAAAATAATTAAAAATGGTAATTAAGTTCATCGAATTTGAAAAAACACAACTTGATAACCAACTCTACTAATGACCGAGTTACATAATGTTCAGATGATTATTTGAAAAATAATCATTTATTTTTCAAATATTATCCTATAAAAGCTGTAAAAATAAGTATTTTTTTAAATAGGTTGAACAAAAAATACACCTAATTTTTTTAAAGGTGTGCTCAGTTTGGTCATGCACGTTGGGTATTAAAGCTATACTCGACTAGAACATGATTAATCCTATAATTAGTAAAATGTTTCATCCTTTTTATAAATTTATAATTGTTTTTCCTAGTTGTAAATCATATTTTATGTAGAAAACCTTGACTAAGAGTATGTAATAAGAAAAATTCCACACGTTAAAGTTAAATAAATATTATCTGAGTTATAATCTGATCTATGAAACACGCTCACTGTTATATATGTTAAATTTTTATCTCCTATATAAAGCAAGTTACCTACCTTTTAATTTATATATCTTATAAAAAATAAGATAATGTGAAGGCCAATATGGTGCTGTTTAAAATTTCTCTTCAATGGTTTTATAATTAAACTAAGAGGGAATTTATGTTAACTATATTTTTTCAACAAATAAAAATGATTGAATATATTATTGATGATAAGAAGGAAAAAGTAAATCAATACAGTGTAAAAATAGACAATAAAATTCACCCACCAATTTAAAACCAAATTTTTCTAATAAAATTTGCACAATAGAATTCTTATAAACCTTTTCTAAATAAATCAACAATTCTGATAATAATGTACTCAAATAAGCTTCTTATAATAATAGAATTTGTTGTGATAATATTATTTTATTAACAAAAAATGACTACTCTAACATTATCGAAGTTTTAATAAATATATAAATTACTGTCCAACCATTGTTAACACAAAGTCACTTTGGGAAGCAAAATGTGGATATGATGTTCTGTGAACATCTTGGAAAGAGGCAAAGACCAATCCGCGTTTAGACTCAAACTTCAAAAGCTGTCATTTTCTTCTGCCCCCGGAAACTTCCCTATTCCCTTCGTCGCTTTCCACTTCCAAGTTTCCAACGCAAATTGTCTTATTCTTATTTCTTTCTTTCCTATTTTCTATTTTCTTTTCTTTTTTATTTAAACTATATATATAAAAAAATACCTTTTTTAATCACAGGTAGAAACAATCTCTTTCAATTAAAATAAAATCACTGTCAACAATAATTTTACATAAGTTAATCTACATGTTTAGTAATATTTTATTTAAATAAAATAATTCATAATATAACGAAATTAACTTTAATGATGAAAATTTTTTTATTCATAAAAATTAAATTTAAACATTCTTTAAAAAAAATTTAGTTTTAATAAATTATTGATATAAATTTTTTATATTATTAATTAATTAAACTATTATTGCTATAATTTTCTTTTGTTAATACGATAATTCATAAATAAACTATAATGTAACATTTTTTACATTATTAATAAATTCTAATTAAATTCTAAAAAGACTAAATATAGTATTCAAATACTTGTAAAAAGAAATTATATAAATATAATTTCTAAATTTGTAAAGGAATCATCTTTTCGAAAACTATTATAATGCATTTTTTAAAAATAGTTAAATATAATTTAAAAAATTAATAATTGTATTCTAAAATGTATCCAGTATTTTAGATAATTTTTTTAATTTTATTTTTATAAAAGTGAAATTTCAATTTCCAACTAATAAAGCACTATAATGCAGCAAAATAAAAATAAAAATAAAGCACTATAACAAGTCCAAATATAGGAGAATAAGATATTAAATTTAAAAATTTTAATATCTGTTTATGTTTTGATTCATATTAAATAAATAAAATTTTATTTAAATTAATAAAAAATCATAAGGTATCAAATTTTAAGCTGACAATTTTTTTTGCAACAAAACAAAAACCCAATCTTGCAATACAATATGCACAAGTAAAACGGTTAGATTTTACATCAGAAAAATTATCCATAATATACTTATTATTACTCTTTTTATAATTAAATAAAATTTGTGTGTTATTTTTTTAACCTTATATTTATTTAATAATAACAAGTGTTTAAAACATTACATAAAAATATGTTGCTAGTAATTTTTATATAATTTTTTTTTACTAAAACTGGTATTTATTTTTCATAATTGTTCACAAACTTTTTAACAAGGTAAGTTCTTTAATAATTTATTTATTTATAGATAATGTCAATATTAACGTAACTTTATTAGGAGAGTATGACGTCAGAGATTCCTCGTTCCAGTGTGCGTGCCTTGTCTCGCTATATATGTTGTCTCTGCCACATGAACACGACCAACCCAGAAAGCAGACACGCTATAGTCAGCGCTATCTGCTTCCCCCTTTTCATTTCATCTCTTTCTTTTGATTCTGATTTTGAGAACACCAACATTAGTCCCTTCTCTGAAGATGGATTTGAAAAGCAAGGGAATTTCACTCACCACCCTTTTCTTCTTTCTTCTTCTTTCTGCTATTTTCCCATCCTCTTTCTCTGAAGCCGATCAGCTTCTCGACAGCAAGAAGAAGAAACCAACCCCTCCAATCGCTGCTTTATCCCCTGCTTCTTCTGTTGTTTTCCCTGTTCAAGGAAATGTATATCCGCTTGGGTAGGCTCTGTTATGTTATGCATCCTCTGACTTCTTCAACATTTTTTTTCTAAAAGAAATAATATTAACTCGCTGATTCTTTATTTTTCTCTAAATTTTATAGAGCTGTTGTTTATTCTTTATCTGGGCTTGGATGTTTTGGGTAGTTCTGAACTTGTGACTGTATTATGATTTCAGCGGTGCTAATTGTTTATAATGGTCTTTTTCTATCTCCTGCACTAAAAAAGTTTTTTTTTTTTTTCCTGATTTGAGTGCTGATCTTGCATACCCCTTTTGGTTCTCACCTTCTTTGGAAATTTCAGAACCCTCCTTGATTATATCGAGTTTATCTTATTCTTCGAGTGATCCTACCGATCAATTTCTGAATATATTTTTCTAGAGAAAGAAAATTCCACGAAATGTAGTTTGACTCTTTTTACTCTTTTTTGGATAGTTTTTTGCTTTGACCAATTTTGTTCATAGGAGATTATTATAATGATTGTTATGTTTTGTTATGTCTGTATGATGCAGGTATTACACGGTGAACCTCGCCATTGGCAATCCCTCCAAGCTTTATGATCTTGACATTGACTCTGGCAGTGATCTCACTTGGGTTCAATGTGATGCACCATGTACAGGTTGCACCAAGGTATGATTTATTTTAGGGTGTGTTTATTTTCATTATCAAGTGTCCATTATCACTTTTATTTTAACAGTAAAAATATTTTAGACAAGAGTTATATAAATAAGAATGTTAGTACAGGGGAGTGACAAAACACATTCCCTTTATTTTAAAACATTCAACTAAGTTTTTTAGTAAGTACTAGCGAGTCATTTATTATGCTGATCTTCGATTCTTTAACTTGTGTCTTTTCAGCCTCGCCAACAACTTTATAAACCAAATGGCAACCTTGTGCAATGTGCTGATCCCTTGTGTTCTGGAGTCCAGTCAGCACCAAACCATCATTGTACTGCCCCAAATGAACAGTGTGACTATGAAGTTGAGTATGCAGACACAGGATCATCTTTGGGTGTGTTAGTCCGAGATTATATTCCCCTTCGGCTCACTAACGGATCTTCTGTACGCCCAAGGATGGCCTTCGGGTGAGTGCTGTCTCTCCATTTATTGACATTGGTTGCATTTGCTAATTTGAATTTGGTCATTGATAATGATTAAATACTTCTAATTTAAATAGAGCAACGTAGGTTATCTTGTCTAAGGAAACACATTATAATGGCTTTTATTTAGAACTATAATTCCCTAGTCAAATTCCTAATTAGTAAGACTTGCTTTATGTGTTGCATGGTAGGTGTGGATATGATCAAACGCATTCTGGTCATAACCCACCACCTTCCACTGCAGGGGTTCTTGGCCTTGGCAATGGCAAGACAAGCATTTTGTCCCAGCTTCATTCTCTTGGTCTAATTCGCAATGTGGTGGGTCACTGCCTAAGTGGGAAAGGAGGGGGATTTTTATTCTTTGGAGACAAGCTCATTCCCTCATCTGGAGTTGTTTGGACACCCATATTGCAGAGTTCCTCAGTGTAAGTGTTTAAATAGATGTTTGTTTCCTCATGAGAACAACTTTGAGCAATCTTTAATCTTTGTTTCAGAAAACACTATAAATCAGGTCCAGCAGACTTGTTTTTCAATGGGAAGCCAACTTCTGTTAAGGGTCTTGAACTTACCTTTGATAGTGGCAGCTCCTACACATACCTCAATTCCCAAGCTTATAAAGCTTTTGTTGATTTGGTGAGATGCAACCTAAGGTGTCTTATTTGGCTTATATAATAATCATATGTCATCTTTAATTAATAACCATTGATCCATAATTCAGGTTACTAATGATTTAAAGGGAAAGCCGTTGAATAGAGCAACTGAGGATTCATCACTACCGATTTGTTGGAAGGGTGCAAAGCCTTTCAAACATCTACGTGATGTCACTAACTATTTTAAGCCCCTGCTACTTAGTTTCACAAAATCTAAGAATTCGCAGCTGAACCTACCACCAGAAGCTTATCTAATTGTCACTGTGAGCACCCTTTAAGACTATGAGTTACTTTTCTTTCTCTTTAAAACAAGGAACAAAAGAAATTGCGTCTATTGTCTAACATCATGTTTTTTTTTCCAGAAACATGGCAATGTCTGCTTGGGGATTCTAGATGGCACTGAAATAGGACTAGGAAGTATTAACATAATTGGAGGTGAGCGATTCATATACCAATAAAATAATAGAAAATGTTATTTTTCGGGCATTTTTATGTTGATTAATTTAATGTGACAACTTCTTTTGCTCTCAACAGATATCTCTTTACAAGATAAGATAGTAATTTATGACAACGAGAAACAGCAAATTGGATGGGCCTCTGCAACTTGTGATAGACTTCCCAAGTCATAACATATATCAATGTATTGTGGTCTTTTTCTTTTACTGTAACTGCCTATAGAGCTTTCTCACTAGGATACCTTTTTTTCGTGTTCATTAACAGTGTAAATCGTGGTTCTTAAATGCGGTGATATGGATAATGTAAAGACATTTTGGTGTTTAATTATAAAATTGCCCTGCATTTAATATAACACCTGATTTCTATACATAAAAAATACACGTAAGAAGTATAAACAGGAAAATCCAAACTTGGCGTGAAATCAATTTTCAATTTGATCGTTATACATGAAATTAATCTTGTCCAACTTGTGTGAACAACGACCTCCTTTCTTTATCTTGAAGATGGGGTCTACAAAGTGTAAATCTTCACTCTCTCTCACTCCTCTTCCCCCCTCAAGAATGTGGTGTAAGTGTTGAAATTTTAGGATTTAGGAACTGTTTTTAAGAATTAGTTTCATGGCAATTTAAGTTTTTTTTTTATAAAATTTCTGCTCACCAGGTGTATTGTGAGAAATTTTTGTATGATCTACAATCATGGTATTCCTGAACAATAATAACTTGACACAGACATTTTTTTTATACTTTTAAGAATGTGAGTAATTGAGACTACGTAGTTTTGGACCACACAATAATTTTTCATAGGACAAGGAACTTAAGATTCAAGATCAGACTAGACCACTTAATCCTAAAAGATTGAAAATTGAATAAATAATTTTTTTTTTACATTTTATACTGTGATTTAATTCAATTTTTGAAGTCAAATCAGATTACACTTATAATAATTTTATATTATTTTTATTGTATTTTTATATAAATTTTTTATTTAATTTTATAGTAACATTGTATAAATACATAATATATCAATTTTATTTAATTTAAATTTTCATTTTTCTCAATTGAATATTAATTTTTTTTATCAGTAATTCATTATTGTCTTTTATAAATTTATCTTTTTAGTTATGATTTTATTTATTTATTATTTTTCAACAAACTCATTTCTAATTTTAAACTACTATTTATTATAAATTTTAAATAATATAATAATAAATACTATTATAAAATAAAATAATTTAATAAAAATATAGAATATAAAACTGATATAAAAAACTGATATTTTACAGTTTAATTTTTAAATTATATTCAAATTGAATTAAATCAAACTATGTGCTATTTTTATGTGCGATTCGCGTTTTTATTTTTTATTTTTGAGTAAAATCGGACCATTTCGAACCGCAAACATAAAAATAGCATTTATTATATTCAAGTATCATGTTGAATTTCGCTTGCCACATAAGAGTGTCACTCACAATGTTATAAAATCCATTTAGGTTAAACTAAAATAAAAATAATTTTTTTGTATAAGAATGAATTTACAAAATTTTTTAATATAGGAACCAGATTTAAAATTCGTATTATATTTAGAGACTAAAATTGCATTTAAATATTTAATTTTTTAATTTAATTTGAGTTTCACTTTAATCTTTTGATTTTTTTAATTTAATTTAATCTTTTGAGTTATTTTTTAAAGTAAAATAATCTTTTAACTTTATTCCTTTCTTTAACTTGACCAAACATTTTAAAATAACAATGTTTTTTACAATATTTTTTATACATTTTATTATTAAATTATTATCCTAAACCTTTAAATTATCATTTAAATTTTTTTATTGTCTGCAAATAGTTTCTCTCAAACTATTTATGTTTAATTTTTTTAATTATAAAGAAACAATTATTATCATTATCAAAATTTATATAACTATATTTTTATTATAAATTTAGATTTACATTAAACACTAAAATGTCTTCGTAAATCAGTAAAATTTGAAAGATAAAAAAAGTAAAATAAAAAAAATTAACACAATTTTTCAATAATTAAATTAAAAAAATAAAACTTAAATTAAATTTAGAGGATTAAGTTAAATTAAAAAATTAGAATATTGAATCAAAATTTCAATTCATAGTGGAGGGTTTACTGTAACTTTGATTTTCATCCTCTTTAAAAGTAGGCTGACTCATTAATGTAAAAATTTATGACAATATGATCTTATTTTCTAATTTACTGTACAGAATTTCTTTAAATTATGAATGCATTGATTTCTAAATTAAACTACTCATTCCTTTTTAAATAATAGAAGGCGCCACGTTGTTATATATATATATTGCAATTGATTTCCAAGCCATCTTTAAGACAAAATTACCTTGTGAAGCAAATATCGAGATTTAGAATCAAATTCAACATCTTCGAAGGAGGTCAAGACCTACCCAAGAAACTACCAAATTCTCTATCACTTTCAACTTTTGCAACTTTCAAACCCAAAGTTATAAAGAGATCGTTTTTAAAAGGTTATAATATACTCTGATTATGATCATTCATTAATTAGTAATTACACTTAATAAGTTTTAACTATTTATCACCAAAATCAACCACCTCAGTTGAAAACAATAGAATATCGTAGCACCTTACTATATTGAAAAAGTCACCTCACGGGAACAAAATTCATACATCTAATCTTTGGCACTATTAAAAGTAGGAGCTAAATTCTTACTTTTCAAAAATTATATTTATTAACCTTTTAATATACATTAAATAAATAAATATAAGGAATAGTTACTATTTTTCTATTATTGAGAGTACATTAAATATTAAAAATATGATTACAAAATACATGAGAGTGTGTTCCTATTTTTTTTAATACAATATTGTTACTTAAATACTTTGTATCTACTTTTTATAATTATTCACTGATTTTAATAAGGCTTCTTTACTCAATTATCTTTATTTTTTTTATTTCTTAATTTTTGGAAGAAAATTTTACCTTTCCTTTATTTATTCATTTAAATGTATAAAGTAACATGAATTATTTTATTTTTAGCTATATCTATATTTTTGTCTAATTTTTAAATATTTTTATATTTTTCATATATAGTAAAAATTATAATAAATTTTATTAAAATTTTAATTTTTTAATATAAATAATGATATAATTATATTTATTGATTTATATAATATCTTTTAAAATGGCAGGTAAAAAGATAAAGACAAAATTTTATAACAGAAAGCAAATATCAAGCAGTATTTTAATGATACTGATTATAAAATTTAAAAATATTACAAATATTATTAATGCACACTTATTATAATTTTTAATATATTGTTAAAGCAATTTCTAATAATGATTTAATTTTTTATTTTAATTTAAAATTGATAAAAATGAGTTAGTTAGATTAAGCCAACTCATTTAAGTCTGTTAAATTAAAAGGTTTGGATTTTAAATTTTATGGCTAAATTAATTTTAATTTCTTTTACTTGATTCATTATAGTTTTTTCTTGATAAATTTGGACAAACCTAATCTATTTAAATATAAAATATAAGTTTAAGGTTGGATTTGAACTTATTTTTTTTATTGTTACTAATGGAACCTATATTTTAAGACTCAATAAGAAGTGATTTTTTTTTTCCACTCAACTTGATCTTGCCACCAAGTAACGACAAAGAAACAAATTCTTAAGAAAATATTTTGTAAACACTTGTGTAACTTATGATTTAAGGTGTTTATATCTTAAGTTAAAATACAATAAAGGAGAAAAAAATATAACAATAAGAAGTGTTAAAAGAAGTGTCGAAAGTATTAAAATATGTTTGTTTCTTTCTTTAACAATATATTTTTCTATTTTTTAAAAATAAAAAATAATATAAATGTATATTATATTTTATTTTTAAAAATAGAAAATTATTTTTAAAAGGGGAATAAATTTATAAATCAAAAGTTAGATGTATTAACTTGGTGACAGCATAACGTAAGTTTTGAGGATGTGGAGCTGTGGGCTCTCTCTCCCTATAAAACATGTTCACGAGCACTACCAACCCAATCGTCAAGTGAAAGTAGACAACACATTATAGCTAGCGTCCTCTATTTTGGTGTTCAAATTCCTTCCCCTTTCCCATACTATATTTTTCTTTTGATCACAATTCTTGATTCTGAGTTAGTGATAGCTACAACAATTCCTTTACTGAATATGGATGTAAAAAGCAGGTCAATTGCATTGACCATGGTCATGTTTTTTCTTCTCCTTTTTGCCATTTTCCCAACCTCTTTCTCACAACTCCATCATCTCCTCAACACCACCCAGAACCCCAACCCCGCAAGCCGTGTTCAGTCTTCTGCTGCTTACCTTATTCAAGGAAATGTGTATCCACTTGGGTATGTTATGTATCCTCTCACTTCTCTTTAATGTCAAATGCTAACTAGTATGCCAAAGAATCAAAGATATTTTGTTAAAAATTTAAGGTAAACAAAATTATTAATACATTTCTTTTCCTTATTTTATTTTTCTTTTAAAAATTCTATACTTAATTTTTCAACGTGTCTTGTGAGTATTGGATTACTGGTTAACAATATCCTTATTTCATTATTCTCTACAAAACTTTGGCTCGTGGGTTTGCGTAATATGTTGCTCGTAATTAATGTGCATTTTATGTACCTCCTTTTCAACTTTAATTGCAAGTTTCAAGTGTAATGATTCCTTGTGTTATATTGAATCTACATGTTCCTTTGGGTGTAGGTATTACACGGTGAACCTTGCCATTGGCAATCCCCCTAAGATTTATGATTTTGACATCGACTCTGGTAGTGATCTCACTTGGGTTCAGTGTGATGCACCATGTAAAGGTTGCACCAAGGTATGTTTTACTTTAAAACATTCTCTCAAGGGATTTTCTTTTTTAAGTTATGCTGATCTTTCGTTCCTTAACTGGCATGTCTCTTTAGCCACCCGAACAACTTTATAAACCTAAAGGCAACCTGGTGCCACATACGGATCCTTTGTGTGGTGCAATCCAATCACCACGAAATCATCCTTTTGCTTCCACAAATGAGCAATGTGACTATGAGATTGAGTATGCAGACCATGGATCGTCTCTGGGTGTATTATTCCGTGATTCTCTTCATATTGCCCTTCTATTTCCCCATGCCTCTTCAATTAGCCCCATGCTTGCCTTCGGGTGAGCTGTTCTCTTTCCGTCTTTATATAGTTAAATATTTTTAATAAATTTTATAAGATATAAGATTAATCAATTCAACTATTAAATTATTTTATAAATATAATTTTATACAATTTGAACATTTGTAAATATATTATCTGACGTAGAAATATTAACACTGGGTGGTAGGTGTGGCTATGATCAAACGTATTCTGGTGACAACCCTCCACCTTCGACTGCAGGGGTCCTTGGCCTCGGCAATGGCAGAGCAAGCATTTTGTCCCAGCTTCATTCTCTTGGCTTTATTCGCAATGTGGTAGGTCACTGCTTAAGTGGGAAAGGAGGAGGGTTCTTATTCTTTGGAGATAAGCCAATTCCCTCATCTGGAGTTGTTTGGACACCCATATTGCAGAGTTCCTCCGAGTAAGTATTAATATAGATGTTGTTTGTTTCCTTGTGATAACAATTTAGACACAATCTTGAATCTTCGTTTCAGAAAACACTACAAAACAGGTCCAGCAGACTTGTTCTTCAACGGGAAACCAACTTCTGTCAAGGGTCTTGAACTTACATTTGATAGTGGCAGCTCCTACACATACCTCAATTCCCAAGCTTATAAAGCTCTTCTTGATTTGGTGAGGTGGAACTTAATGTGTCTTGTTATTGTCCTGTTTGGCTTGTGATAATTAATGACCATTGATCCATGATTCAGGTAACTAATGATTTAAAGGGGAAGCCGTTGAATAAAGCAACTGAGGATCCATCACTTCCGAATTGTTGGAAGGGTGCAAAGCCTTTCAAATCTCTCGGTGATGCCACGAACTATTTTAAGCCCTTACTACTGAGCTTCACAAAATCTAAGAATTCGCAGCTGAACCTAACACCAGAAGCTTATCTAATTGTCACTGTGAGCACCCTTTAAGATTATGAAGCCAACTATAAAAATTGTGTGTCCATTGTCTAACATGCTGTCCTGTTCTAGAAATATGGCAATGTTTGCCTGGGGATTCTAAATGGCACTGAAATAGGACTAGGAAATATAAACATAATTGGAGGTGAGCAATGCCACATACCAACAAAATGTTACAAAATCATTTTTCTTTCTCTTTTTTATTTTGATAATATGATTGTAATACATTTTCTTTTGCTCTTAACAGACATCTCTTTACAAGATAAGATGGTGATTTATGACAATGAGAAACAGCAGATTGGATGGGCCGTTGCCAATTGTGATAATCTTCCCAATTCATAAATTAATGTATTATGATTGCCCATTGGGCTTTCTTCTAAGAAGAGAGTTGTGATGTTATACAATAACAAAGAGTTTATGCTTTTTCATCTTTGCATATATGGAAAAAAAGAATTGTACACACAAGAAGTTCTCAGCGAGTATTCATTGTTTTAAGGTGAGAAAGAAAAAGAATTATATACAAAACACAGCTTATTTTTTTTATATGGAAAAAAATGAAAAAAATATATCAAAATATGGTGTTTGAATTTTTTTTAATTGCTACTAGTAATTTTTTATTTTTAAAAAATTATTTTTTTAAATTACAAATGACTATTTTTAAAATTTAGTAAATTTTCATTATTGTATCAGTATTTACATAAAAAATTGTCAATTTTTAAATTTTATATTTCTGTATTTTTTTAAAATATCATATTTTTGTATATATATTTTTCAAATCTCATATTTAAAAAATTATTCCTATATAACTTCTCTCACTGTTGGTATATTCTTATTGGTAAATATTCTTTTAACTTTACTCTTAATGACTAGACATTTTAATTATTAAAAAATAAAATTTCTATATTATTAAAAATTATATCATCAATTTAATTAAAATATATATTATACATATAACTTTTAAATTAATTTTGTATAAATTAATAATTTTTGTTGAGTAAGAATTTATAAATAATTTGAAAATTATATTTATAATATATTTTGATTAATTGATATTATACACGCACATCAAAATTAAACTCATTCTTAGAAAAATTATTATAAATATATCATTACTCATTTCATTTTTAAAAAAAAGAGTAAAAACCGTACGAACCGTATTATTGCAAACTGTACGGGTGTGAATTCGCTACCATATGTGTTTGGCGCCACTGGGCATAAGTGTTGTGAGTTTTGGTCAGTGAATGCAAATTTCAGTTCTCAACAAACACTTGACTAGGAAATAGGTATAGCCTTGTGACCTAACAATGGCAGAGACCATCAATGCCATGGATATCGACAGCGACGACAACACTTTCTCTGCAAGCCTCGACAAGGCTAAAATTGTGATGGTGGGCAACCTTCCCGCCGGCAAGGCCATTCCGTGGGTCGAAAAATACCGCCCTCAGTCCCTCGACGACGTGGCTGCTCACCGTGACATCGTGGATACCAGTAAGACTCTCTCTCCTCCTTTCATATCTAGGGCTTATGATTTATGTTTCTTCTTGCTCACAGAAACAGTTCTTCAGAAGCTCTATACAACAATTTTCACGGTTATTTGATTGATGATAGTTTTCCACCTATCCTCGTCTTAGGGTTTTTGGTTTATGGTAGTGCTGGAATTGTAATAGTTGGACTGTAACAACTTGGTTAGGGAGGACCCACTCCTTTTATTTGTTTTGTTTTTAATTTGGTTTAGTTAAAATTAGAAAATGAAAAAGGACATGCAATTGCTTGTTGTGACTTCTATTTTGGATCAGTATCTATTTGCAATTTAAGTATCAATGGTGATTATTGTGTCTTCTTTGGTTTTAGATTGCTCATAATTCTTTGTTGGATAGTTGATAGGTTGACCACTGAGAACAGATTACCTCATCTTCTATTGTATGGTCCTCCTGGCACGGGCAAAACATCTACTATTCTTGCTGTGGCTCGCAAACTATATGGTTCACAGTACCGTAATATGATTTTGGAGCTCAATGCATCGGATGACCGAGGAATTGATGTTGTGAGACAGCAGATTCAAGATTTTGCCAGCACTCAGAGCTTATCATTTGGGTTGTCCTCTCAGCCTTTTGTTTCTCTACTTACAATTTCTGCTGTATAGTTGTGTTTACTGCTTTATGGCTGCAATAAAATGTTTTTTTGTGGTATTGGTTTATCTACAGTGTTCATCAACATAATCCACTACAATTGAGCCTGAAAGCTTAAGAAAGTTTTTTGTTGAATATGGCTGTAATAAGTTAAGTAACCGAGCATAGTTCTCCGTGTGTTTCCTTTTCAGTGTTGCACATTTTCAGGGTTTTGCACTAAATAGTGAATTTCTACTTCCTATACAAATACAAGTCCATTGACAGAATCAGAGGATCTAGTGATCTTTGTTTTTCTGGTCCTATATCTTTGCCCTTAAAATTTATTTCTCCAAAAATTGTAGTTTTAGTGGTAAAATGTTGCATCTGTCTCCACAACAATTGTCTGATTATTATAGTTTCTGATGTCCGAGATGTTCGTTTTCAAATATTGGAATAATTTAATGAAATAAGCATTATAGATTTTGACACATTCTTTAATACAATTTCCTAGCTGATTGCTGGATAATTTGGGCAGTAATATGTAAGCAGTTCCTCTGATGCAGATATCAACACATAAAATATTAAAAGTGATAAGAGGACATTTATATAACTCCTTTTGTTCTTTTTAATTTTCTGTTGTAATGGTTCTGATTTTTAAAGGCCTTGGTTATTTTGTTACATTGTATATAATTTTTTTTTAATTTGCTTGCATGTTCTGACGTGCATTTGATTTGAAAGTGACATGGATGAAAATGTAACCACTAACAAGAGTTGAACATTTCCTTTGGGGATTTTGTTGTTCTTGAAGTGTAGTGTAACTACCAGTTTTTCTTTAACTGACTGACTATCTAAAACTCTCTGTTTAGTGTTAAGTCCTCTGTAAAACTGGTCTTGTTAGATGAAGCAGATGCCATGACAAAGGATGCCCAATTTGCATTACGTAGAGGTATGCACTAATTTGTACACTCTGTCTAACTTATGCTTGCAGCTTCAATACAGTTTCTTGAGTTATAATACCCTTCATCTTCTTTTGGTGCAGTAATTGAGAAATATACAAAAAGCACTAGGTTTGCACTTATTTGTAATCATGTAAACAAGATTATTCCTGCACTGCAATCAAGATGCACTCGTTTTCGGTTTGCCCCTCTTGATACTGTCCATGTCACTGAAAGACTGAAACATGTTATTAAGGCTGAAGGGTATGCTTCTCATTGTCTATTATTTAGTCTGCATATGTTAGTTTGAATTAGATGATATCTTTTGCCATGATACTGTCTCATTATCTGGAATATTTTTTGTGAGAATTTCTTGTGTATTCTATTCCCTAAATGAGGGAATTGTGCATATTGCGTGCCAAAATGATAATAATGATAATGAAAATGAAGTAAATGAAGCTCTCATTGTTTATCTCAAGAATTTGAATTTATTCTGTTAATATTTTAACACATATCAGTAGTTATCTGCTGAAAGCTGGCAATTGGTCTTTTTCTGACAGTTGTCTCTTTAATGCAATGTGTATAAATAAGATTTCAAGTTCAAAGTAAAATTTTGCTTCTTTTTGGCTCTCAGTGCATTCAGAGGGCAACTAGGAGAGGGAAAATGCACCTCCTGTCTGTCTTTTGACTCCATCATTTTATCATATGCATCCATTTGCATTCAGCTCATCATAGAAGTTTATTATTAAGTGTCCTTATTTGATTATAGTAGTTATCCACTTATCCTACTCGAAAGAGTTTCTTCATTAAAGATTGCACCTTTCTTTTTTCTGTATTTTTTTGCAAAAGATCTGAATATTCAAAACAGAAAAAGATTATATTGCCTAATGCACAACATAGTAGAGCAATTTAGCTTGAACCTTCAAAACTGAAAAATGCTGTCTGTGTAAAAGAAAGTTGAATACGTCGAATTCATTTGTATAAATAGCAAGACCTGAGTTGCACATGTCTTTCTGTGTAACTGCATGTGCAGTTCAACAGCAAGTGTTCTAAATCTTTAATCATACCAATTCTTTTTAGTTGATTAGTGAGGTCAAATTGTTTAGTCATAAAACTGTATTCAGTATTTACATCAGGTTATGAGGCTATTGATTAGTCCTGTAGATTTCTAAACTGTATCATCAGGAAACCATTAACTCATACATGTAGTGAACTGGGTCTGATGGACCAGTTCACCCTAGCCTGCCATTGACCTGCATTTGGGCTGGCTAAACAGTTGGCTTGGCAAGTCAGGCCCATTTTGTGACCTACTACCCTTGCGACTGGATAATCACTCCAACATATATTTAAGAACAATTGTTTTGTTGTGATTCCATTTGGGCTTCATAACTTGCTATATAATGATTAACAATTTGTAATTTGACTAGGCTTGATGTTCAAGACAGTGGCTTAGCAGCTCTTGTTCGACTTAGCAATGGTGATATGAGGAAGGCTTTGAACATTCTTCAGGTAGTTTGTTGATAGCCTTCAGTTTTCTTATATCCATCATTAGCACATATAGTCCTTCAGTTTGTACCTCTTACACAGACTTGAATTTCATTTTGGAAACAAGTACTATACTTATCTGTATCTGCCCTCCTGCTGATTACATTGACACACACACCTATTCAGATGTGTGTAGAACCATACATTTATAAACATGAATGCTTACTTGTAATCAAACAATAAAATGTAGGGAACTTAAGGTCATGCATGAAGTATTGACATGGCAACTGTTAATGTTGGTTTTAAAAAATGTTTTCTATTTTCTTATTTATTTACAAAAATGTCACATTGTTTTCATTTTATTCTCTGTTTTTAAATATTTGAATTAGAAACAGTGAAAACAAAAATGAAGTTGTTTTCACTGTTTCCTATTCTAAATTTTGAAAATAAGAAACATAATGAAAACTAGGTGATATTTTTGTAATGAAAACAAAAAAGTAAAAGCAAAAAACATTTTCTCAAACCAAACAGCCTCTAAACTTCTTGAATAACTTTTGTTCATTCTTGCTTGAAAATTTGTAACTTTTAACAGCTAGCAATATACTATATCCTGGATACATGGTTAACTGAACTTGTTAATTGATAATTTTCCATAAATATGTACATCCAATGTGCTAATGCTTTGTGTAATGTTTTTCTTGTTTTTTTGGAAAATCATGCCTTTTCCCATTATAGCTGTGAAACTTTTTTGTATGTGATATTTAGGAATGTTTTTCCTTTTAACTTGTAATCTATAAAGAAAAGGAAGTAAAGTAGAATATAGGAGGGACTGAATGCATATATAGAAAACTTCTTTCTTAAGTAATCTTTCCATTTATTGTTGTCATTTTCTTTTTGAATCTAAATGCACAGTAACATGGTTGAAGTTTGATTTTGGCTCCCATGATTTTCTTTCACTCATCTTGTATTCACTTTCAACCTGGAAAAAGTGATGAATTATTATATCCTGTATTATTTTGTTTCCTTTGGATTGTAGTTGACATCTGTTGCTTTAATATTTGTGCAGTCAACACATATGGCTTCTCAGCAGATTACAGAAGAAGCTGTTTACCTGTGCACTGGCAATCCTTTGCCAAAAGACATTGAGCAAATATCTTACTGGCTTCTAAATGAACAGTTTGCAGATAGCTTTAAAAGTATTAATTAATTTATTTCCCTTTATAATGGTGTTCAATATTTATAAGCATTTATGATTTTTATTTTGAATTAATATCAAATAGGGATACATGAAATGAAGACCGGAAAAGGATTGGCCCTGGTAGATATTGTGAGAGAAGTGACAATGTGAGTCTTATGCAACATGCTGACCCTCCAACTTCCTGGCAACTTCATTCTTTTATCTTATTTTTACTTTTTTGTTACCACAGGTTTGTTTTTAAGATTAAGATGCCTCCAGCTGTTCGAGTACAGTTGATGAATGATTTGGCAGACATAGAGTATGTTTTCTGCTCTACTTTTTACATGTTATTCTCCTTCTGCCTTGCCTGATGAGCAGATGTGTTAGTTAGATCAACATTTTTCTAGAAGTTTAAATAGGCTTTTTGAGAGGCCTTTAAATAGGCTTTTTGGCCAAGCCACGCTTTTCTGTGGGTATTTTGCAGAAAATATTGAGTTTATTCAGGCAAAATCTGGCTTGGTCTAGCCTATTTTCAGCCCTAATCTTGTATTTGGTTGTGAGCAAGGACAGTAAATAATGGAAAAGGAGAAAAATAGGTTTTTTTGAACTCAACTTTGATAGGGGGGGAAAATTCTGTCTTTTCTTCCCCATATCTTTTGCTGTTATCAGATTCTTTCAGTAGTGAACATATAACATTAGTAGTTGTACCCTGTTGACTCTGTGTATGTATACATGTATCGTAAAATTAAAGAAAGTGAAAAGGGCTGCTCATATTTGTATCGCCTACACTATGATGCTGTAGTCATTTGCTACAACTTTTTTCCATCTAACATTTTGCGTTTCCATGGTTGGTAATTAATCCATACTGCTTTGTCACTTTCACGTTGCTAGGTCACATATTAGGTGGCAAAGATATATTATGGAATTCTAGTAATATATGAAAAGGAGTGCAGCAACAAATTCTTTCTAACACAATCTCTTATTGGCTGAAATTTAATGCATTGAATATAGAGATGTCCCCTTTTGTCCCTGCCCCTCTTTTGTCTGCAATTTCCTCTTTCTTTTCGGTGGTTGAGTGCAGATAGCCTGAAATTTGGAGGTTTGTTTATCTAATTAATCATTATGTATAAGAGATTCACATCATAGCATGACCTTGCAACAAAACAGGGAAGTATAATACGAAACTTTATAATCAATGAAGAATCTAAGGGAAACAATTTATATCATATCTTCTTTCCGCTTCAAATTAAATGTGCAGTTACGATAATGGGACTGAAATTTCATCTCATCCAGGTACAGGTTAAGTTTTGGGTGCAATGATAAGCTTCAGCTTGGATCGGTTATTGCTTCTTTTACACGTGCTAGATCTGCCCTGGTTGCAGCTGCTACATAACCTACTTATGAATCCGATTCACTGGGTGTCATTGCTATCACAACCACTTACCGTTAGGCTTGGCTTGTTTAATTTCCCCGGCAACGTTACTATTGAGAATGGAATTAGGAGGATCTCCTTGGTGTAAAGAAAGTAACTGTTTATCTACTTTTTCTTATTATTATTTAAGATTATTTTTTCGCTTTCAAGTATTTTCCCAAAATTCTGAAGTAGGAGTAGGACATGCTTTAAATTTCACTGCCTTCATATTTACTGCTGTTTAAGATGACACCGTTAGGTTTGAAAGTTAAGGTCAAATAGCTGTTATGACATAAAAAATGAGAAGTCTCGGATAATTGACAGTAGCTTAAATTTTGCTTTGAAAATGAGAGCCGTAAATGAAAGCATGTTCTTGACCCGAGTAGGAAGTGGCATTTTATTAATGTTTTCAATCTCTTGGCTTAGAAGTATAAAAAAGGCCACTTAGCAGTAGTGTATGTCCTATTTTCTTGCACATCTGTTTGGTGATGTTTTATCATGTCACGAGACCAGTTTCTACATAGAGCCAGAAAGCGCGTAGTAAACCGAAGCTGCGAAGCATGATCTTTCAATTTTAAACTAAACTCATTTAACTAAATAGCAAAATGAAGTCAAATTCTACATAATATCGTCTGATTTTACAGACTGATTTATACAATTTCCAAGTTCCACACATGTTAGGAAACCACGCGGAGGCTCCAGACTTCATTTTTTATTTAAACTACAGGAGTAACAGGAATCAATATCCTATTAATGCAAGAATTTTAAATATAAAATTAAAGATAACACAATTAAACACAATTATATATAATACACATCATAACAACTCAATACAATTCTAACTATATATAATTGAATAATTGCATTAAACGCCTACTTGATGAGAATTCACGAATCATAAGCAATCCTGATGAAAACCCATGAGTCATAAGCAATTCTTGTTTTGAGTGAGCGTGTACTATTCTCTTATCTTATTGCTATTATTCCAAACTAGTAACTGTCTAATGGAGCAACAGTTATATAAGCCTAATCAGATGAGAGCAAGAACCTCTCACTGGGCACATAAAATAGTCCAACTCATCATGTACTATTTATACTAAGAGCCCAATTACAAAATCTATATAATAATTATTATTATTATTATACATATTTATTTTACGTCATAATTAATAACAATATAACCATAATAATTTAATAATGCTAATCCATAAATTAATATAAATATTAATATTAATGTTAAAAAATCTAACAATTAAGACATTTAAAATTTAGTGTCATGAACTGATTATTTTTACATTTTCAAATTATCAATAAGGCTATTCTTTTACTAATAGTCATATTTTTCAAGGTGTAAAGATATGTCTCTCTTATTGGACATTTTTATATACAGCTAAAATTTGAACGGTGATCAACATGCTTAAAGAACTTAATTATTTGTTAATTGTGTTGTGTTAGACTTGGTTTGTATCAAAAGATTATCACTCGTTAGAAAATATTGTAAGATTATGACTAACTAGAAAAACTAAATTCAAGAACTCCACGCGAAAAGCAATTTAACACAAACAACCTTGTACTCCAAACGTTTAATAAATTGTGGATTATTGTGTTTGACGTATGTAGAAGAATAAGAAACAAGTGGATTCAATGTTTGTGTGCAATTCTTATTCTATGCTGCTCCATCTCAGTCATGTAAAATATTGTAAGCACTGGACCGGTAGTTAGTTATTTTCAAGTTATTAAAAATTTAATTAAACTCCAATTTATATAATTGTTGGATTAGAGTGAGAATAAGGATTAAATAATATAACGGCCTGTTTGTTATGCAACAATTTATAATTCTTAGGGGAACTGGACTTAAACTAAGCCACGGATTTGGTGAATCAACGAGTGGATTCTAAAAAGTACAATTTAGCAGACGTACAATTCGAGACGGTATATGACATGTACACAGATACAAAGATCGTTGTGCCTGATCCATTGTTAATGTTATAAGGACAAAGAAGGGTGTGACTAATTTGATTGAATATGGACTGTAATGGAGAAAAAGACATATGCTTACTAATTCAGTGGGAACACACAGTTTTGCACTGGAATCTTTTGACCCATAGGAATCTACCATGCTTCAAGTTGATTGGTTTTAGAGCAGGCATCTTTGTTCTTTGTGTTGCAATGAATTATTCTTTATTATATTACATAGATCAATATGCATATTTTAGACTTAAAATCCAATTCATCTTCAATACTTATTATTATTACTAATCAATCGGTCTCAGTCTACTGATCATCTTTTATCCATTTAATTCGGCTGAACAGATATTGGTGTATGGATTGCTTGCTTGTCCACCCCTTAACTTCAAGTTGTTTAATGGGTTGGTCAATTTCCACGTGTTCTGACGTTTAGTTTAGTTTGGTGAACGAGTATAAAATATAAGATTCCACACCATCGAGTATGTGGATGAACCAATAAAGGTAGTTTCAGCATTATCTGTAGTTTTAAGTTCAAGTATCAATAAATACAATTATGTTAAATAGTTAAATAAATAAATAACTTTGTGACTCCAGAGAACTGATGTTTACAAGAGTTTAAATGTTAAGTGAAATCTTAATATTAGTTTTACATATCTAACAACAGGGAGAAAATTATGACCTAAAATTTGATTCACAACCAATAAAGTGCTTTTATAATACCAGTAACTAGTCAGTCACACAGTACTTAGAAGATTAATTCAGTCAAATACACACGCAGAGACTTCCCAAGTGATTGAGATAGTTCACTTTTTTAATAATTTATAATGCAATAAAACAATGTAAAAAAACACACATGATTATAAATAATAATATTGGTCCGCTGAGAACTGCATAATTATTATTATTTTTGGTCAGACCTGCATTGTTTTTTTTTTTTTTTATTTCTTGGTCAAAGTGCATTGTTAATTCATATATTCCCTTCCCGATAATCGTAACCCGAATTGAGTGTTCGGCCCATTGTTTGTTCGTCTTTCAACTTCAATTCTAACAAATTGAAAACAATGGGCTTACAGAGCCCAATTTTCGTTAAACTCCCGGTTCATCCAACCATATATCTGTACATACACACACGTGACGTAAGCATCAGGCAAAGAGTTGACAAAAAAAAGTTTTATTAACTACTAAATTATAATTATTGACTGTCTTAATTATTTGAATCAAATGTTATAAAATTTTAATACTGCTACATAAATTTCAAAGTATATATAATATCTATTTAGATATAGTTCAATGACATTAAATTTTAAATTTATTTGAAATTTTATAGATATGATGTACGTGGTCAGTTTAATAATTAAAGTAATTGATCTAAGCATGACTCTAATTTATAAAATATGAGGAACATTTCGCCCTCATCAAAACAGACTCCTCCCGAACATGGGATTAACTCATTTGCTTTGAACAATTCGGATGAACTCTTAAAAGAGGTTTCTGGTTTTCTTTATAACTTGGGTCATAAGGAGTATTTTGGATCCCCCTTAATAAAATGCCTTATTTCGGTTCCAGAATAGGTAAAACTATTATACATTTAATCAAAGAATATTTAAATTATTCATCTTTGTCGTGTAGGACTATTTTATTTTTTCACAAATTCAATAACCTGAGCCGAGAGAAATTGCATTAGCTAATTTGAATAAAGAAAATAAAAACTAGTTATAACTATTAATTGCATTACAGAATAAACTAAAAATATAAAAACAGAAAGTAAACATGGTAGGATATCCCGATTCTGAGTATAAAAAGACCTAAAAAATAAGTAAAGAGAAAGACACACCTACTTAATGTAACACGTACTAATAATAATTCAACAAATATTAATTACAAGGTCCAAATTGACCTTCTATCACGTAACAACGTGTGTAGTGTACCTTATCTACAATCTACACTAGTTATACGGGACAAGACGTATATGCACCGTTGGATCGTCCTCATCATATAGCGACGAACAAAACAACCGGTGCACAATGGTGGACCCAACACATGCATTTCCCAGCTTCAATGTGTTTTTTTTTTTTTGAATTATTTTTGGTGTTCCCTTCCCTCTCCAGATTTTTCTTTGCCCTAGCTAAATTAATCAACAATCATCTATGCAGCGGCACAGGCGCATTCATAGACCTTCAGTCTCGTGCTACCGTGCGATGCAATCACGTGGCATTCCGGGCGTCGTAGAATTGCGCAATTCTCAATAGGGCTTGGTGTAGTACATGAACATGTCCTGTAACGGCGACATGTGATTCCCGAAGCCATTGTTGAGAGTGGCATCAACGTAATTATACGAAAATTCGAGGTTCTTCTCCCACTCGCTCCACTTGGGCTCGCTCTGCACCTCGCTCGCGAGCTCCGGCGAAACCACCTGCTCCGAACAGCTCGAGTCCGTGTGCAGCTTCGGAATTGAATCCGAAGGATCGAAGTACAAGTAATCCGTCATCGCCGCCGTGGCTTGCGGCGGAGGTGGCGGCGGGAAAGCGCCGCTACGCGTTAAAATCTCCGGCTTCTTATCTTCGATTTCCGAGGATTCTGTTTTCCGGCTAACAGCATCGTTGCTTGGCTGTTTCTCGATTGTGCCCTTCTTATTGTAAATACGGCAAAGCACCCAGTCATCCAGCTGCAGAATCACAACCGTTGGATTAATTTCAAATTATTTTTAAGAAAGAAAAGTAAAAACATCTACATAGTAAATATTTCCTAATCGGACGCGAGTCAATGAGATAAGGAGGAATAATTTCTATAAGTAGAAAGTGATAATTGTGATTGGCAATGATTTAATTATTTTCCAAAATCAATTATTGTTTGATTACGGTAGAAGCATCAGGGTTTTTATTTTTTTTGGATTTAAGGCGATGTTAAAATTTGGGGCCAGATAAATCAAGCACCGCATGTAGTGAAGGTTCTCCATACATTTTGCATGGTTTCCACCAAAATCCTTGATTAGTCCCGGGGTTAAAATCGTAACTAAAGAGAATATCCTAACCCTAATCTTGAACTAGAAAGGCAAGTAGGGTGCATATACCCTTAGGCTGTTCTTTTTGCGAACGGAACGATCTACATCGGCGAGACGATACTCGTGCATGATCCAATTCGTTTTGTCCCCTTTCGGAGCTTTCCCTGAGTAAAACACCAAAGCCTTTTTTATCCCAACCGGTTTCGGGTTACCAATGGGTTTATCCGCACCGGTTGCCTTCCAGTAACCGGTTCCTGCCGCACGGTTCGGCCTCGAACCGTTCGGGTATTTCCGGTCCCGGGGTGAGAAGAAGTACCATTCCTTCTCTCCGTAGGTAGCTAATCCTGTAAGATGAAACGTAAAAAAGTCAAATTAATAGATAAATAAGAATTAATGGTTATTAAACAAACAACAGAAGTAGAAGAAGAAGAAGAAGAATGATACCTGGTAGGTCCCAAGGATCGTACTTGTAGAGGTCGATTTCGGCGATGATGGGAACGGCGATGGGTTGCGACGCGCATTTGCGGCAGAGGTAGTGCATCACGAGTTCCTCGTCCGTCGGATGGAATCTGAATCCCGGTGGCAATTGAAGCTCCGATGCCATCTTTCTAAGATAAGATTTCTACTGTTACTACAATGGAGATGGGGATCTCTATCTCTGGTTTATCCAACACAAGGAACAACTATGGTGGCGGCGCTTGAAACTTAGAACATAAGGGAGAGACCCCAATTTATAGGCAACAAAAGCGACACGTGGCAGGACCAGCCAGCAGTTTCTAGAATACACGTGGGCGCTAACGTTTTGGTAGTGCTCATCAGCGTGGAGGGTGCAAAATAAAATGTTTTTCTCTTTTATTTTTTGTCTTTGGTTGTACCTATGAGTGAATTTGATTTATCAAGATAAGAGCGACGATTAGGTACAAAAGAAATTTTGAGACAATTTTCGAATTAGATTTTTTTTTTCTTTTGTGATATTGGGTAAGTTAACGGGGAAAGAAAAAATTGGGGCTTCATTTTCAAATTAATTTAAAATTCTGATTCTTTTTACATTTCCTTTAAAATGTGTGCTGTTCTTTTTTTACACTTTTTGTAAGGTCTAAATCAAGGGCAGGTATAATAAAAAAGAAAAGAGGTGGGTGATAGGGAATCGGACACGTGTCGAATTTTCAACTGTGGTGCGCGCGTGTCGGGAGCCCACACGAGGTGATTTTGTCACTGCTTACGACACCGGTTTTGGAGCGAGGTGTGAGCAAGTCGGTTGGGGCCCACTAGTGTCCATGGTGTTGGCATGGAATCGGCGCGTTGATTTGACTTTTGTTGCAGAAATTCAACAGTGGATGGAGCGTACACGTGGCTCAGATTTATGCACTCGCGTTGGATAACCACCTCGCGTGATTTATGATTTGCAGGCTTGTACCTTTCCTTCCACGACACAGGCCCCACCTCACCGCGTAATCTCTTCCGCCTCCACCATATCCTTTTTTTTTCCCCTTATCGTTTTAGTTTTACCCCATCATCCAAAGTGAAAACATTTTCTAATCAATGATATCATTTTTAAACATTTAGGGAAACTATTTGCCACAAAATGGTAACATTGTTATTAATACTGGGCAGTAAGTTATTTGATTTTTGAAATTGGAATTACTCCACATTAATCGAAATCCTATAATTTACTATCTTTTGCTTTTTACTGTGTAGTGGGGATTATTTTCTACTCGGCGATAATGGTGAGCATTAAATGGCAGTAAAGGATGCGAGTTTGAAGTTTGAACATTGAATTTAGAATATTGATTACACGTGTGGTTAGATTAGACAACGGCATACGAAGTTACCAAGCAAGTACCCGAGTCCAAGTCTTGTTTATTCATTTTCCTGCGCTTGTTTTAATTTTGTTACATTGTTAAACATATAATAGCTTTGTGACCAAAAAGACAAAAAAGGAGATAAGCATGTGGAGGGGCCTTAGGTGGATGTATCTGAGATCTGATCTAATGCCGCTTCACTTTCGGTGTTCGGTGCTCTGCTTTGTTCACTTGCGCCTTCGTTCTCGCTAGCTGCACCCTTCCTTTCTTTCTGCTCAATTGGCCAGGGTCCACCCTCCGGGATCGCTCATCAACCCCTTTACAATCATGGGAAACAACACCATTCAAACTCTTTTTTTAAAATTTTCTTAATCCGGTTTCAAACTTCAATAATAAATTATCAAATGTAAAAATACTCACATATGTTTTTAAAAATACTATACCAAAGACCAATAATTTTTTAAAATTCTTATAAAAAAAATACGAGGACAACCACATAAAATAAAAATAGTTACACAAGCGTGTTCATTATTTTCTTAATTTAATTTTTTTGAAAACTTATGTTACCTAACATTAAAATATTTCAAATAATACAAAATGATAAAACTTAGATGATGAACGCCATGGTTGTCTTTATATTTAATATAATGCAAAATCCTTCAAAATCAATTGAGCTATTTTAATTTAATTCAATCAAACAGAAACTATTCGATCGAAGACCAAATTTCAATTTTAAAATAATATCTTAATCGTCTTACAGTACTACAAATAAATACTATTTTTATTCGTGTTTAGATGTAGGTCATATTTTGAAGAGTTGAAATTTGGTTTATGAATAGTTAAAAAAAATTATAGTTTAATTTTACTATTTTCTATGCAAATATTTAAGATAACATAACTAATGTGATATTTTATAATTAACACTGAAAACATATAAAATGCGAAACATTGCTGATAAATATACTTTTGTTTCTAATAATATAATTAGATTTTTATTAACCGCTTTTTTTTTTTTTCCAAAACTGAATCTTATTATTTATACAAATTTCATTCCTGATGTAGTTTATTCATAAGTATTATTTCATTTAACTATTTTAGTTTATCCAAATATAGTTTCTTTTTTAAGAGTCGCGTAAAAGTATTCAATAGAAAAAAGGGATGTTAACATAAACATTACATATGAATTAAAAAATAAAGATTAAATAACAACCTTTTAAACATAGAAAAAAACATTGCTTTAGTCAATTTTTATTGTAATTATAGATTTTTATTTATTATATTGTTTAAAGATGATATTCGATATATTTCTATCATAATTTTGTCAATATATTTTAACACATTTTTAACAAAACCTTTTATAATTCATTAGTTACCTTTAAAAATTGGTTATAAGAACCTATTAAATAACCCAAAGGCTTTTAGCACTGCAATAAAGTGAATCGGGGGTTCTCAATGCTTTTATGGAACATTCCTTGCCTTTATAATCCTATCTAGCAGTGAATTAATACACTATTTGTTATGTTTATGGGCCACGCATTAACTAGAGAAACATTTTCAAATGATATATAAGCCATTTCAATTTTTTTCAATGAACAGGTAATACAAAATTGGATACAGATATTAACACATGATTTGTTCCTTAGACGAATTTCTAGGCCGACATGATTTTGCTATTGGATTTCGATCGTAACCTAATCCTAGACAACACCCTCTTTTTCCTTTTTTGGGGCATTCTGACGTAATATGGGAATAATATTGTACAATTTTAATAAAAATTAAAAATGCTGTTATATAGTTATATAAATTATTAGATTTAAAAGTATTATTAAAATATAGTTTAAATTTGTTTATAGTATTGTTTTACGAATATATTAATATGCCTTTTCACAAATATCTAACATGACATTATAATTTGGTGGTGGTAAGTGCACAGAGAAGATGTGGTTGAAAGAAGTTATTATTTTATAGTATTTGATAATATTTTGAGAAATTAATCTCTCATGCATAAGGTGAAAGTGATTTTTAAACTTTGTTTGATAATATTATTTATGGAGATTTTAACCTTAAACTCTGTTGGTGCGAAAATAATATAAGACTAATACTGTAAAGACTTTTAAACTCTAATCCAAATGTTGCATTTCTCATACAGGTAGTTTTTATGGCAATGTAAAAAAAAATGTATAAATTAAATTAACTTAAGAGCATAATTACTAAAAATAGTTAATATTATTTTAAATTTTTAAATAAATAAATAATATTTTTCTTTAAAAGTGGATAAATAGAAAATCATATATATACACACACGCTGTACAATAATATCTTTTGTTTTTCCAGGATTTATGATCATTTGGAGCAGTAGCTGACATTGCGATGACGTTTTGGGTCAAATACATTGAAACGGTTGGTAATCGGTTTGGGCCCACTTGACTTACCCAGTATGCGGTTATTTTTGACCCAAAATAATGCAACTATTAAAAATATAAACAAAAAAATAATAATTCAGTAATTAGAAAATTATGTCGACGGAAAAATCACAGCATGTACAGCATCTCTCAGTTGACCAAAAATAAAATAAAAAAAAGCCTCTCAAAACTCTTTTTTTTTATTATTCTTTTTTTACTCTCCATCGTGGATTCTCTTTAGAGTAAGAGAGGCTTACCTGCATGTATAATTTCTGCTGTCAAACTGTTACATTTTGAGTTATATTTTGATTTTTTTATTCTTTTTAGGTAAATCATTTAAAAAAATATATTAAGTATTCAATTTTTTTTCTTGTTCAATCACAATCTTTAATAAATTATATTTAATTATTTTACACTCTTTAAAACGCTTTCAACCATAGTGACTGTACTAATATTATATTTACATAAATATTAATTATGGTTATACTGATATTATCACATTTTTCCATATTTTTAACAAGAGTAGTTTTTTATGGTAATCAGAGTAATTTTGAAACATTTAAATAATTTCTGAAAAAAATTAAGATTATCAATTTTTAAAAAATTCTGTAAATTAATATAAAATATTATTTACTGACGATTTAAACTGAATTAGCCTTCATTAGTGTATATTTTTAATTTGTATCAATAATATAATATATCATACTAACAAATAATTTTAATGATATATAATACATAAATATTATTATACCTTATTATTTTCTAGTATAGATAAGGATGAGAAGTCAGCGTTAGGATGATTAAGATATACCCACTGAATTCATGGCCTAAACATTTTGTAGCTATTAATTCACTAGACATTAAACAATGCAACGAGGAACAACATATTTTAAGTTACAATATAAAATTATTTTGTATTGATATTATATGAAAATTAAATTAAAAATTACAATAATAAACTCAACAACAAACATTAATTGTGATAATAATGATAACTTAAAAAATTCTTTTAATATTAAACTATTTAATTATTTGGTTTAAAACTAAAAACGTGATATCCAAGGAATAACTGAATAAGTCATCATTAGCAAACGAACAGATTCATGACAATGACACAATTAGTGGAGAACATCTTTAACCACACTCTGTTCTAAAGGTAAACCTTGTAATTAGCTTTGCTATTATTTATGTGTTCTGTTAATATCACTCATTAAAACATTTAAATATAATGATTTTTTATTTATTACATTAGAATTATAAAAGGGTAATAAATATTTTTTAACAAAATATTACTAGTTTTAATTGCTTAAAAATTTAATATTTTTCCTTATTTATTATTGTATCATTATTTAACCAAAGCTCAGCATTATTTGAGGCATGGAAAGGCAACAGAATTCGGCTCAACCAAGCACGCTAAATCGTGGGTTGGCTTGACCTTTCAAACTACAAGTCCTGATTTTCTTTTCCGGATTTTTTTTATTAATTAAAAAAAATAAATTTAAGTGCAATACTTACATGCTTTTAATTATATCATTTGATTAAAATTAGAGTGATTTTATCTTATAATTTTTACCCTAACAATTTGCATTGGAGGTCAACGTAGATCATTAAACTAAAATTATAATATTGATTTAAGAATAACTTCAGAAAAACTTTGTACTTCAAGTAAACTTTGTCCTTTCTTAAAGTAATCTTGATAATATTATATAAGTATGATGAGACTTTTAGTCTTTATATTTTAATTTATGTGTAGTTTTATTTTTAATCATTCAAATTAATTTTTTAAATCAAAATTTCAGTCAATGATAAAAATAGAGTAGAAGGGTAACATATTACCGATTTATATAAATTAACAAAAAATATAAAAATTAAACAGAAATTAAAAAATTACAATAATTAAATAAAAGCAGTTAAAGAAAAAAAGAACTCAAGTTACACATAAACTATGTGTGTGTGTATAATTCTTACAATGAAATAAGACCCGAGACCTTACTAACACTGATCAATGAATTAATACAGTATTTTATTAGAAAATGGTAAAATACATTAAACATTATAATAAAATATTAACAAAATTCTATTTACTTTTAAGATTTTAACGAGTGCTTGAACGACATTGCTTGACAATTATCGAAGACAGAAAAGGAGACAGATGACAGTTGTAAAACAGCAACAGCTATGGTCTACATGAATTGAACACGTTTTGGTTTTGTTTTCTACGATCCCATATTTAATGAGAAACTTGTTGAAAAAGAGAGTCACGCGAGGGGCGGCAATATTCGGACTTATATGCCTTTTGAAGATGCTAGCCGCCATTAAACCCTCAGTTCCTCATTCTATTCCACCCTTTTAGTTCATCAATTTTCATTCGTCACTATCACATAACTTAGATCCAATCTCCATTGTAATACACCAACAAAATTATTGTCTTATGTAAGGTGTGAACAATTTAAATTCAATTTAATTTAATCTACTTTTTAATAACTTATTAATATTATGTATGCTTTACAGTGGTACCGGCTCTTTAATTAACTCAAAATTTCAGCCGTCTATTTGGATGCATGCATGCTTAACTTTATGCCTTAAGTTTTTCATATTTAATCTGTTTTTGTCGTCTTGTGATTAGAAATTTAGAACTTCTTACACTGATAAAGTAAAATGCTTCCACTTATTCCACCCATGGATAATTTTGTTAATTGATTGTTTATTATGATTTCCCCATTAAGGTAACCTATGAAGCGACTTTAGCGGTTGATGTTCTTTAATTTGCAACTATGTTATGCGATCAAGAGATGAAGTTTCCAGCATTCTGACCTTATTTTATTTGTTGGTTTGTTCCTTTCTATCTTCAGTTGTGATTTTTTTTCATCATTATCTCGTGTCCTTACACATTTGAAGTTCATTTTCATTGTTGTGCGACTAAGCTATCACCTAGCAATAGCATGCGCTGAAAAAATAGAGTGTTTTATGTATGTAGCCTTTTGCAAGTTGCAGCCTGACAGACTCCAAAGGAACAGTGAGAACCTGCCCTCCTTCATGTTCCATCAAACATACAAATTACAAAATAATGGGAAAGCATTATGTGTTTCAGACAATTTTTTGGAATTTATTGATCATAGTATCTTGGTAGTAGATTGAGATGCTGTTTCGAATCTCTTAGATTGTTGGTTCCAGAATAGAACAGATTACGAATTGATTTGTTATTTTTATTGTCAAGAAGAAATTTATATTATATTTGAACTTAAAGCAATGCTGATTTTTTTGTTTTTTGTTTTTTTTGTTAACCCTGAAATGGTGGCGTCACAAGAAAACTCCAAACAAAATGAAAGAAAATGGCGTAACAAATAATTAAAAAATAAAGGGTCTTGTTAATCAATATCGTAAGATACAAGTTAGCATTTTGTCAAAAACAACAACTTATATGGTAAATAATATAAGAAATAAAAGATTAAATTATCAGATAAAAAAAATTATTAAGTATATTATATTTTCTATAAATATAAATTTTATTTTAAAAATATTTATAATATTAAATGATGTAATTAGTAATTTGTATATTTAATGATATTAATAAAAAAAATATAAATTTTTTTAACAATTAATACATCTTGAATCTATCATTTATTTTTTATAATAAGGACTAAAAAAATATTTTATTTTATTTATTATAAAAAAGACCGCAAGAGTATAATAACCTTTTTTAAAAAGTTTAAAAGAAAATAATTATTTGTTACAAATAATCAGTTCCGAAACATGCATTTAATACTTTTCTTTCAATTTAGAGAATATTGTTTGCATGAATTTACAATTGGGAACATATCTTTACTACCAAATACTAATAAGCATTCCAATATCACGCATATTAATTTTACGTGGAAATACAAGGAATTTAATTTTCTGTGATATTGTTTGTAATGATCTAAAGCTTCTATGCTTTATTTATTTTCTCAACTTTAGTTTCATGCAAACTACATATTACAGTAATTTGTATATACACATCAATTTTGCAATCCAAACTAAATAATCAAGGATTGGTATTGGGAGTTGAAACTTCATTGCTACAAATTGGACAAACCTTCTTAATCTGAAGCCACTTGCTTATGCAATCTGCATGATAAGGGTGCTCACACTGAAGTGCCACCAAGGCTTCACCTTCTTCATATTCAACCTGACAAATCACACAGCGATCAATGCCAGTTTTGCTTTCAGGAGAATGGCAATTATAAGGGTATAAGCACAAAGAGATTTCATTTGCTGATAATCCTCTTGTCTCTTCTCCTATAAACTCTCCCAACTCAATCAACTCTTCATAAGATAATTCATCTGGATCAATGTCATCTTCTTCCAATTCCATTTCATCATCATCATCATTGCTTCCTTCACTTTCATGGAACTGAAGGTCGGCTTCAAACTCTTGGCTCTCTATAAAATCAGGGTCTCCATCATCATTGTCAAAAGAGGAGTCCCTTACATCTTCATCACTTTCACTTTCAATAGTTGCTAGCATTGTGAATGCTCTCTCTTGTTCTTGCAAGCCAATTGCTAGAATAAAATCGAAGTTGACTTCCTCAAGTTCAATGTATGGGTTCTTGTGGGAAGATTGTTTCCCCTCCTCACGTTCCATTGAGGGAGGAAAAGATGTTCTAACACAGTTCGTGGATTGAGAAAAGAACAAAGGATTGAGGTATTTGAGGGGATGAATATGGCAACACAATTTTTTAGATATCTTTGGGGATCAACAAACTTCAATGTCAAGTAATGGAAACCCTTCGTTATAGATTCCTCTCATTTCAGATTCTTATCTATTCCAAGGTTGTATCCCACCGTGGCATTACCTATAGCAATCATAAACTTTGGACTTCCATTTTGGATAAGGTAACGTTTGTGCAAAGCAATAGCAAAACATTCTCCATAAGTTGCAAAATACCTTGTTCCTGAAAAGAAGCTATCAACTACCATTCTCAGCTCTTAACCTTGATTTATTTATTAATGATTTGCGGAGCCTTTATCAGTAATTTCATGAGAGGGGTGAAAACAGCAAAAGAAAACTTCAGTAGAAGTGTTTTTTATGTGCAGTGGCCAAAGTCATTTTCTTTACTTCATGCCTTTTTTCCCTGTTATCAAAGGAAATCAAATATATATGTTTTTCTCTTTCATCCTAACAAATCACAAACATGCATTGATAAAAAGTGGTTCCTATATGTACCCTCTACTAAAATATTCTACAATCTTTGCCTTGGAAGAACTCTTTTCCTTTTATTTATACCTTTTCTGGCAAACTTAGATGTACGAGTTACCTTAATGTCATGGACTGTGTCTATGTGATTGCCATGTTTAATGGGCTTGCTTGTGTAACTGGGATCTCCATTACTATGATTGCTTCTAATTCTATAACTAAAATCTCTACTAATTTCAACTCGAGCACGATCTTTCCTAGGCCGTAAAGACTTCCTTAAGTGGGAGCATTTATAGTCTCTCCTTCTTCGCGAAATTGATCTACCTATTTTTGCAGATGTTGGAAAATGGTATGAAAGACTTCGATCAGTGTAATCTTCTCCAGTTGTAGAGTAGAACATTTGATTCCTAACCATTCTGACCCTTTTTTGTCTCCTTTTGAATTTGTGTAGCTTAACACACAAGAAAGTGCAAGAGTACTCCCAAATGTGGAAACAAGAAGAGAAACATGCCCATATCATTTTGCAAGAAGAACGGCAAAGACATCCAAATATGCCTAATTTATGCAGCAGATAGAAGAACAACAGAACTGCAAGGAAATCATGCATACCCACTTTCAGATATGACAAATTAGATAGGGCTAGTGGGTTCATGTTATGTACTAAACAAGACCATGTTGCAATCTGAATTTAGACAAGTTGATCCAAGAAAATGGAGTGATACTATATGTAGTGATCAAATAACAGAACAGTTGAACTCACCAATGTACAGCAGCATAAATACCAAGGCCAGCTTCAGGAGATTGGCAACACAAAAATTTTCTATATAACAAATGAGATCCCACGTTGGTCCACATACTGAGCTGAAACATATAAAAAAAAAATACAGATTAAAAGCATGAAGTGGAAAAGTGAAGAAAAAATATCGTTAAGCACAAGGAGCACAACTACTCTAGAAGCTCCTTCTGAATTTGTTCATAGAGCTTGTTCGTTTTACATCAGGAAGCAAATCCTCGCAAATACATTCTAATGTAAAATTTGTGGTTGAGATTAATTTGGACAAAATCTCAGTTTGTTTAATGGTTCAAAATCAATTATACTCAACTTTGAAACAAATGGACAAATTGTAAGTTGTATAAGGTTGAGGTTCTAATAGTTCTGTAAAATGTAAATAGCAATGTTCAACCATAACATTACATAATTTCTAAATTCTAGAAGACTATATTATATAATAATATGGAGAATCCTAATGAGAGTATTGATAACCCTTCATACTCTTACCTGCAAGATTTTCCTGAAAGAAATTCAATTGGAGAATTAAAAAGTTTGCCAACAGCATTTCCGAAGCCCGAAGCAAACGATTCAATGACGTTGCCCATAAATTCAAGAATCACAAAGCTGCAGGGGATATCAGAAAACAAGTATTATTAACCCCTTTCCCATAAATTTTGAGAGTTTATGTTTCAATGCAATGCATTCAGAAAGCTATCTTCTAATTTTATTTTAAAACTGATGTCAAATTACTTGCAGGACCATTCGGGTCCCTGGCCTATTGAAGAAAGAAAAATGGAGAAAATGCTAATTACCTTCAGCCTACTTAATTATTCTATTAAGTTTTCTTTATCAAAATTTAATAAAAAAAAGTGATTAAATGCCTTTTGTTTGACCTTCTCCATAATGAATAGAGCGTCATAATAACCTATGATGTTATCAGTTTCCAAATTTCTAACTTTGACAATATATTTGCATGGTTAAGACATCTTTACGTTTCAGATTAAAAGTCATGCAAACACGTATGGGGTTAGTAAATGGTGCAGGTGCCTCCTTTCTTGCAAGTAGATTTAACATGAATGAAGCAAAGGACAAGATATTAAGAATTAAAAGAAATAAAAAAAATTACCTGTACGCGAATGAACTAAATTAACCAAATAATGGTAGAAGAAACGAATGTCAAAGGAAAATAAAAAGTGGGGTGGGCTGCTATAGGTGAGCACCGATTCCAAAAATGAAAACGATGCATTATTTCTACTACTTTTCTCTAGGTTGAATTTATTCTAATGGCATTTCAGCATTTGTTTGTCTCTCTTTCTTTATTAGTTGATGTTGCAGCCAGCGGTGGCGTGTTTACAGAAGCGAGAAGTTAACGAAGCAATCGTAACTGCTATGTGTAATGATAATTTAAGAAAAAAACTGCCCAGTGAACAGCCGGGTCCATTAAGCACAAATTGAACCTTTGCTATAATATGAAGCCCAAATCTGTTCGATCTCTGAGAAAGCCCGTATATTTTGAAATAATTGTGGTGAGATTCATCCAATTTATCAACCTTTATTTGTATTATTCAGATTTCAGATAATTCTGGGAAAAATGGAAAAACTTGTTTCTATTTTCTCGATTTCATAATCGAGCGTTTTTAGTCACAAAAAGATAAAAAAAAAATTTTAATGTTTTGCCTAATAGGAAGAAAGCATATCAATAAAACATTATCTGTTCTTTTCAAAATTATAAAACTGTTTCTCAATGTTCAAATAAGCATATCTTTTTCAGTTTTTATACAAAGCCACATTAAAAAAAAAAGGTAGATTAAGGATACATATAATATTATCAATACTTTTGCATTCGTTTAATTTTTAAAATAGTTCTAACCATGAATTATGTGTAAAAGTTTACAATTTTTATATGTAAAATTATATATTAGTCTTTTATGAAAGAGACAACAGAATAGTCTGTAAATTTTCAAGTTACAGTGAAATTTTTTGTACATCTAATTGTTTTGAATAACTTATAAATAACTTAATTACATTTTCAGTCCCTATACTTTATCGTATGAGCACTTTTTATCTTCCTAATTTTAATTGCTTAATTTAATTCTTCTAAATTTTTAAATGTTCAAATTAAGTTTCACCTCCCAAAATTTTATCAAATAATTAATAAAACTATAATAAAGGTTTGGCATTTTATTGATTCATACTAATAAGTAAAGACAAAATATCAAAATAAAATGCATAAAACATAATAAAAAAAATTAATTTAGGAGCAAATGAATATTTGAAAAACAAAAAGGACTATAAGTGAACAACTAAAATTAAAAAATTTAAAACCGCACATATATTAAAAGTATAATTAAACCTATAATAAATTATTCATTGGTACGTTGTTTTGCTTATAGTATCGATCCAAGTACAGGTCATAAATGGATTTTAGATTTATTCTTCATACTTAGGTGATGATATGCAATGGGTCATCACTGCAGAAGGTTTATTGTTTGGTTAAATCCAGTATGAATTTAGAAAACATGTAAAATCCCCTTTGTTTTCGTTACATGTTAAAACTACACTCGTGTCCCCATCTCTCAATCTCTACTCCCTTCTCTTGGACTAAAAAGAAGAACAATGTAAGGAGATTCGGGTTGACATGCAAATTCAGTCAACCAAGCTTGACCAGATCACGTTTTCCTTTCTCTTCCCTGTTTAGGTTTAGGACTTCCACATTGGCTTGAATTGGAAATCACTAAACCAATTATCACCGGATCAGAAAACTTGAAAATCAATGAACCTAACCAATCCTGACACGCTTATCTGTTAACATAAATGGTCGGACTAGTAAAAACGGTTCACTTAGGCTATGAGATCAAAGGGTAAATCTACCCACCCTCCTTACTTAGCCTCGAGTAAATTTATAAAAGGGATGCTTAACGTTGAACTAATCATTCTCATAGTTAAAGTTAATAAAGCAATAATAAAGGAAATTTGTCTTGTTAATCGAGGAAAGGAAATAGTGGGAAGTCGTCTCCTGTTGGCTGATATAAGAGGTCAAGCTAAGATGAGACAGATCATATTAGCAAGTCACACTGAAATTGAATTTACAGCCATGCTCGGTCTAGACGATACAATAGGCCTTCCTGACCAAGATCCAATGTAAATTGTAAATTGTGCAACGGGTTCCACACAAATAGTCTGGTTCGTTCTTATACCAACTCTCCATCGCTTCTCCTTTCCTCCTAATTCTTAAATACGCCTTTAAATTTTCCAACATTTATAACCTAATTCACCCGACAAGACTGCCTCGAGAATAATTATTTTCACTGACATCTTAACATTATACTAAAACCGTTCGAAAATACTTTTCAAGGTGTATTTAATTAACAACCACAATAGCAAGGTACCCATCTCTGCACAACTGATGATAAATGATCTGTCATTTAGTTCCAAACTAGGATGACAAAATGATAAGAAATGGGTGACTTGGTTGGCTTAAAAGTTAGTCCATTCTTCCCTTCAATATCCTCTCCTTTACTTCGCCTGGTGTGCTGCAGCAGATAAAAGAGAAGATTAATAAGCCATTATAATAACATGTTATGAACAAGGATATAAAACAAGTTGGAACTTCCAATAAGCTTAAACAACTATGTGTGATGCAAATGTCCTAGTTTGAGGAGAAAACAATTAAGAAAAGAAATAGTAGAATAAGAAAGAAAACTAAACAAAAATGGTGAAAAACAGTAAAAATACTACAAGTTTCTTTCAAAGTGAGCAGTCAGGTTCATAAGAAATGAAACAACCCCCTCCCAAAGCTGCTCTTATTCATCAGTATTCTGTATATTGTCAGCATTGCTAATTTGTCATGTCATCCATAAGGTGCATCAATGCAATAAACAGGCTACAGCTTCAAACTTTGACCCTCATTTTTACCAAAACTAAATTGTCAGCTGTCTAGTATATCATAACTAGGAAATTTTGACTCGAAGAAATTTATAGAGCAACATGTACCAAAAGCTGCACCTTTAGAGGTAGGTCAGGATGTTTTTATTAGCCAAAATTTTCTCTAGAATATGGCAACAGTGTCATCAACTAGTAGTGCACGGCACAGGTGTAAGTACATAAAATATGAATGCTTCCTGCCTGGCTCCCAAATTGGTAAAAGCAGTATGCCAAAAACTTATGGTCAACAACAATGAGAAATGGAGAATTCATAAACTTACACAACATAAACATGTCCACCCCAGCCACTTAAACAATCACGATCTACAGACGACAGCAGGGCTTGGGAGATTGTCTCAAACAATTCCTCGGGTTCCTGAGTCATAATAAAAAACCAAGGGAACATGAATAAGCTTCTCTTTGAAGATCATGAAGAAACTGAATTTTAAAATTCTTTGCAAGTTTCAATAATACATCGCAAGTATGATAATGTGAGAGAACTTGGGAACTCAACTGCAAAATTGAGCCTATATTAGTTTCAATTCCGGTACTACCACAGAACATCTTATTCCATACAACAATTTTGTCCCTACATAATGTTCCTTTTTGTAATTTTTACAATTCTCATGAACTGACATTTAACATCAAGTACTCATGTAGATGCAAGAACAAGTTTTATTATGTATGTATACAACCACACACCTACCTCCACTGTCATATTAAAAAACTGAAAATATAATGACTTGCAGTTGCTATTGTGTTGCTTGATTCAAGGATTACAGGTCTTTGCTGTAAATGCAAAATTTATATATCATTTTTTACATAACATTTAAAAGACTTGTATTGGAGTTTGCTAGTTGCTAGTGTTCCAAATGCAAGTCTTACATTACACTCCAATCATAGTAGTCAATACTCAATAGCGGCCGCTATGGCCACAATCAAGGAGGAGCAGAGTGGAGTGGCCATCATGCCACTAATAGCAGCCAAATCGCGGGAGAATTGCAGCCATAGTGGCTGCTATTTCATCCCTAGCCAAAACCTGACTTTGCCATTGCTTTCTTAACATTGGACATCTTTAAAAACAGATAATCTCGAGATTTTGCCCCTTTTTACATTTCTGACATCTTCTTCACGAGCCCTAAGTTTTCATTTTCATCTCTCAGTTCTCTGGTTCGTTCTTTCCCATATTCATTCTTTGCAATATTCTCTTGCTTCAGGTGTCCTTCTTCATCTCCAGCGAGACTTCTAACGTGACAAAGTCGTCCTCCGGTTATCTTCTTTGTCTCCGGCAAAGCTTCCAATATAACTTAGACGTGTTTCGGTCGTCCCATCTCCAGTTGTCTTCTTCAACTCCGACGAAACTTCCAATGTAATCTAGGCATTTCCGATCATTTTCTTCATCTCTGATAAAACATCCGACGAACCTACACATTTTCTAGTGACTGATCAATTCTCTGTTTTCTTATTTTCTTATCTGTTTTTTATCTCCATCTCTGTTTTTCATTTCTCTCTGTTTTGGATATATTTTTATATTAGGTATAATACTCAGAACTTCAAAATAACAGTCATCCCGCTATTCAATATGCCGCTATAGCGTTTTTCGGGTTGGCCGCTCCGTGCCGCTATCCGAGATTGACTACTATGACTCCAATACATTAAACCTACTTCAAGTTTGAGCCAGCAACTGAGAGTCACTAGTACCAAGTTTTAAAACTCTATGATTCAATATCCTGTGATCCTGCACATGGATGATATTCCGAAAATATGCAAGGAACTATTAACACTAAGGTTTGCTAGCTTCTGAACATGTCCATTTGCAGATGTCTATTTTGCAATTTGGTAGTAAAAATTGGCAACACAAGCAAAAAATAGACAGGACTGCAGGAATTTGCAAATTCTCAAGATAAAAGTGACATTAAAGACAACAGATCAAATTTTGAGACAAACCATGTCAGGCTTAAACATCGACTCACAAGCACCATAAAGAGACTCAGATGCAGTGCCAGCCACAACAAAATCTTTGGCAAGTTCCCTGCCATACAAAAAAAAGTCAAAAGGTATTAATAATTTAATATCACGAAAATAAGGCTCAGATGAAAAATAATTTAAGATTATTCTAATAATTAAAGGGCAGAAGTTGCATAATATGCAATTTAAAAAAAAAAAAACCTTCAAAATTAATAAATAAAGGAAATTGAGTGCAGTGTCAATTAAAGGATATAAAATAATTTACTTATTGGCTCACTGTCAAAGATATATGCATAAACCTTAATCTATCAGAGTTTAGCAACCTTTTGGGGGGAAGTTTAAAAGGAAATCAAATATTCAATGCCCCTAGTATTTTGTTGTAGAAAGTAACATCAGACTGTGATAGTTATGTCTCGTCACGTTGTTTCACTCAATAGCAATTATTAGGCCATAGAAACTTTAAAAGAGGAAAAATTTCTAAAACTACCCTGAAGTCTGATTCTAGAGTAGCAGAAATAGGTAGAACTAAATTAGTTTGGCAAAATTGTTCACATTTGCAGATGTTGGTAGTCACCAACCTCCAGACAAAAGCATGATAATATGTGAAATCTACTATAGAATTATGAACCAGAAGAAATGTAGGGTTATGCTTATGCATATCACTAAAACACTAACCTTCTTTGACAGCATATATGAACACAGATTATATAATAGTTCACTTACTTTGCTCCAATTGAATCCATTGTGCATATGAATGGTTTGTCTTTGTCTCCTAATCCAGCAATTACTGGCTGGCAAAAGTATGGACCAAACCTGAAAAGCAAAAAATTATATATTTTGTTTTTACAGTTTCAGAGTATCGAGCAGCTAACTAGTGGAAAGAAAAATTCTGCAATGATCAAGTGAGATGATAACTTCCACACTCGTAAAATAGAATTATGCATATCATAAAATATATGCACAACTATTTCATAAACTCACATCACCCTTGGTTTCTCCACTTCAATGATATAAGCCTCTTTCTTTTTCTGTAGTGAGTTTATTAATACTGTTATTTAAAATAAGGATAACTGGATGTTCATCCTGATTTTGAACTTCAAGTCCAATAACACACTCTGCACCTTACGAAGAAAAAGAACAGAAATCTAGACCATATGGCAATGCACAAAACTTGAGAACTTCTATACAATGTTTTTTACTAGGTTACAACAGTTTTAAGTTCAGAAATGACAAGCATCTTCACTTCTTCACGTTCAGTCAGGAAACATTCAGAGTCAATATGAATCTACATCTAGGGATATAACTACCAGTCAAACACTAAAAGTAGCAGATTCAGTCATGAAACATTTCATCTTTAAAGTTGTAACTTCCAATGTGGCAACAGGAGACAAACGGAGGTAGCATATGGCTTTGCCATGTCTATTGTTTCTTAATCTCTGATTCATAACACCACCATTATAACATATATTTTTGCTACTGTCACAAGTGAAATCATTCATCTATACTATATGTCAAAAATGAAAAAACCACATTACCCGCCTAAAGAAAAATTACCTATAAATGATACATTCAGAACACACTGATAACCTATATATGATTTTCATTCATATCAGTCAATTGAATATTACTTCGACTAAGATAACTCCCTCCCTCTCCCTCCAACCATCACTTTCAATCAATACGTTTCATTGTCCACCTTTGCTTTTCTCTCAACAATATGCATCCAGACTCCTCAGTGTCCAAAACACATTTCATTCTATAAAACCCTATCAATCTTCAATAAATAATTTGATAAGTCCGTTAACAATCAAATAATTAAAACTAGTCCAATCCATCAAATCTACTAATATAATCGGATGAATTGAATTTTGATTTTGATGAATGCTGATAGATTAATGGATCTAAATGACAAAATTGCAATTGTCATCTGAACAGACATACCTTTTCTCATAGAGAAGCGCAGAGACAAGGTTAGCGAAGGTTTCGGGCTTCATATCCCTCTCTTCACGGAGCTGATACAATTTGTGGCGGAAAACGAGGCGTTGGTAGAGAGTCTGAGCATCGGTGGCAAGGCCAGAGAGACCGATGAAAAGCTTGTCGTGGATCTTGGAAATTCTCTGGAAATCGGTGGCGATGGTTTGAAGCTGAACACCAAGTCTCCGATCACTGGCAATGGCGAAGCAGTTCTTGCCGACCATAGCCACAAGGGCACTCCCGTTGTACTCGAATATCGACATTCTTGACCACACTATGGATCGATCAATTTGGTCGTGAAATGTGTAGTAGCGTTTGGAAGCAAACCCTAACGCGATAGTAAAGTTTATATAATTAAGTTTGAACTTTGTGTGCTACTTCGTTTCTTTCTTCCCAAGCCACTAAGTAATGAGGAAGCCAACTTTTAGCGAGGGGGTTGACGTGCTTTGATTATATGGCAAGTCAAATAGGAAAAAACTAGGGATGTGAGCGAGGTCATTTTTTTTATAGGAAAAAAAAACACCAAAATACAGTGTTTTGAAAAAAAAATTATAAAAAAATGTTTTTTTTTATAAAATTACTGACAATATTTTATTTAAAAAAATTTTAATTATTTTTTTTAAAATTCATTACTAAAGATTTTTGAATTTTTATAAATTTTTAATAATTTTTAAAAATTATCAATGATAATTCTCAAAATTTAATAACTATTTATTATTCTGATAGTATTTATATCAAAAATTGTCAATGATAATTTTTAAATATTATATTTTCTTAATTATTTTAAAAATATTATATATATATATATATATATTTAAAATTTTATATTAAAAAATTATTCTTGTGAGAGATTATGGTACAAGCACTATTCCATAAATACGATATAAATTAAATATAAAAAATTTTGATCCATTTAAATTATTAGGTTTGATTTATTTAAATAATAATATATTAAATATAATTGACTTAGATAATAAAATATACAAATTTAATTACTTAATCTAATCAATTTATAATTTAATATTTAAATTATTTTTTAATACTCACTTACATGTCATAATAATAAATTTTGAAAATATGATATAAGTTTTTTAATTTAACATTTAGTCTTGAATTTAAATCTTAATAAATGTAATTGTATATATAAAACTTTTTTTATAATCTTATTCAGCTTGGACATAATTATTTTTAGTAAAAAAATATATATTTAAAACAAAAAAATCGACAAACACATAAAATTATATAAATAAATAACTTTTATTTTTTAAAATAATAATTTTAATCTACTCAAATCAAACCAATTCAACTATAACCTAAATAATTTGGTTAGAGTAATTTATCAAAATTACATTAAAATTTAAATAAATCAAACCAAAAGTTTTGTATTGATTTGGACATAATTTTTATCTAAATTAAAACTAACTTGATCCAAATACTATCGTAGAAAAAATAAACAAAATGAGAAAAAATATATTTAATTGTATTTTTATTTTTATATTTTAGTTTACTTGTAATTTTAGTTTTTTTTGTTTCTATTTTTATAATTAATTTTTAATTGTTAAATTGATTTTTTTACTTTTAAATTTTATAAAGAACTAATATTAGTATTCTGACATTTTAAATAACACAATTCTATGAATCAAATGTTTGTATTGTCATATTAGTAATAAGTGAATAGGAGAAAATTATAAATTTTATTTGATTAAAAGATTTTAAAATTATAAGTAGAAGATAAGAATGAAAATTATCCACCTTCAAATTCTTTTGAATTTTTAACGCGACACTGAAATTAGAAACAAAAATAGATTTAATTTTTGTTTTGCTGGACATTAATATGAAGTTAAGTGCATATTATGAATCATTTGTTTTTTTGTAAGGGTGGATAAATGTAATATGTTCCGTTAATTAATCGTTTTATACTGATTATATACACAAATAAATTTATAAATTAGACTTTTAACACTTAAAGCTTTTCCCAGTATTTCAAAAATGAGCTTGATGGAATTGGACATGTTTCTATTCAATGGCATTCTATATTTCAACGTCTAAAAACAAAAAAGGAAAAAAATACATACAATTATCTTCCTTTATTTTTTGGTCCAAACAAGTTATTCTAAACAATCAGATTATTTCTACCAAACAAAAAGGAAGTCTGAATTGACCAATCGGGAATTCTTAATTATCATTGACTCAGATGGAATGTCATACAACAAACGCCAATGTTACAGGGTAAGGTTAAGCCACTACTTGAGTTGGCAAAAGTGGAGAAAAAATGGACTTGATCCTGTACACAGAAATAATAAAAGCCAAGTGTACAGTTGGTGCTACTTTACAAAGGGGCTTGAATGATAAGAGACAACCTTTGATCAAATTTTGCAGTTTCCTACCCAGCGCGTTGTAGGAATGCTTTGGAAGAATTAATGTAAGGACAACCTGTCGCAACGAGGTCACCACGACCCTTTTATTGAAAGGGTGGCTAAGGGGCTTGAGATACAAGTTGGTTCCAGAATGCATGATTGACTCTAAAGATAAAAAGCACCAAAATATTTATTTAATTTTATTTGCTGAAGGGTAGTTTCCTAGCTCCTCGCTCCAAGGCATCTCTCCATAGTCTATACCTAACCCCAAGCTTGTCATATGATACCGGGAAATTCCATACATTTGCACCGTTGTTCATCCGCTCTTGCTGGCCTACCACTAGCCGTAGATCCTCATTTAAAACCTTTAATAAGTTCACATCCACAAACAAAATAAAAATGTTAAAAAGTAGGATCAGGTAATATTTTCAGAGTCATTCATATTGATTATACATATTAATACAACAAAAGCTGAAGAACACTTTTGTTTCACTGGAATAAAATAGTTCTCTACTTAATCATGCCGAAACATATTAAGGTTTAGGGCTTTGGCCTACTTTGAATTAGCTTTTAACTTATGAGAGCTTTTTGTTCTACTATTAAGACTTTTCTAAGGAGACTCTTAACCAAGTTTTGTTAAGCACTAGTTAGATAAAGGATTTTTCTTTTTTTTTTTTAAATTGAAGTGCATAAGTTAATTTTAACTCTAAGTAGATTTATTATTCCAACTTCTTTCATTTTAGTCTCTTCTCGAAACAGTATTTGTTAAGTTTTTCAAATTAGTTCTTAGTGTGTTGCCAGTTTTGTTAAAAACACAATAACACAATTTTCATAACATCAGTTAAAATAAAGAGTCATAACTTTTTTATTCCTGTATGTTTCCCCATATCTCAAACTTAATAAAGTTGCATATTGATTCAGTAAACATTCTACCTGTTCTGCAAAATGTCTCCATAGATGTTGCATAAAAGGAATATGCTTAAGCACAGGAGCGAAATCCAGTGACATTCTGTATAGCAATCTTGTTTTATGTTTTGAAGATGGTAAGCAGACATGAAGTTGGTGCAGGTGTGTGGCGCACTGATTGGTGCTTTGTCCTTCCAGTTTACCAGGCTTCGAAATTCCAATGGTTGATAGAACCATGCAAGGTGGCCGAAACTCCATATCAATTGGATAGGGGTCCCAATATCCTTGTAGGCCAGATGCAGGTGTCAAAAATTTTACCAAGCTGCAAGTTCAAATTCAGCAACGAGACTAATTGATCAAGTGCGTTTTAGAAGATAAAACTTAAATTTATACCATAAAAAAAAAACAATGGGACATATCCATCCTTTCGTGCACAATTACAAGTATGAATGTATGACACACTGACTACATCATGTTATTAGAGATCCATGAGCCTAGAAAGCATGGCACACCAATTTTGTGTGTTCCCTTGTTTGAGAAGTGTTTTTTTCTAGAAAGTAAAATTTCAAAGAAAAAAATCCCAATCAGATTATTTGAGGAAAGGGAATGGTGAAGAAAGGTTACATTCCCAAGGTATTCTGATTACTTCCTCACTTGCAATATGATTTTTGCTTTAAATCTCTTTTGAGTGACAAATGGTTTTCAGTTTCTAGGGTACAAGCAATATAACAAGCCAAATGGCTTTCAGGTTTCAAGGCGTAAACGGAAACAAACCTGGGAACACTCCAACCCTTAGCAAAAGTTGAAGTGTGAGTAAAAGGGGCATGTGCAAGATCCAAAAGGTTATCCAAAAGTAACCCATGTTCCACTGGAAGCTCCATGACAATCTGCGGCATAAAAAGATAGCCCAAGAAAATACAGATTTTTCTATTAATCATAATTGTAATCCTTGAATATTCAACTGCTATATCTAATGGCACAAATTTTTTCATAACATACCTCAGCATGGATTTCAAATCCAGATGGAGGTAGCAAAGATGGAAGGGTGGCTGTTGGGGGCTCACTGCCAGGCCAAATCCAGATCATCCCCTCTTTTTCAAAACATGGCAATGACTTTATCTTCACATTTATCAGTCGAGTAGATGGCATTTTCTCACATTTTCCATCAGTAGTATATTCCCACCCTAACATCCAACCATTAGATATTTTTAACCTGTAAGTTTTAATGCTTATAACTCATTGCTAGGATATATCCTCATATATGTATATATTTTGATGTATGTATGTATATATGTAACACATTCTAGGATATAATCATGTTTTGAAAACATAAATTTCCTGAAGATCAGTATCAAGTGACATAGTTCACGGACTACTAACCATGGTAAGGGCATTGGATGCGACCCTCGTTTACAGAACCAAGGTGCAGAGGACATGCTCTGTGTGCACAGGTATTCTGAACACATCCAGGCTTCCCATCTTTCCCTCTAAAGATAACCCATGGCTCCTCAAAACAATCTATTGGGATCTGAAAAAGAAAAGGAATAACATGCTTATGAGAATTTCATCCAGATTGGTTGAAGTAACGTGTATCAAACCATGACTTTCAACAGGCTGTGTCTTATTTGACATGGCACCCCATCATCCCAAGAAATGGATCAATGAAGGAAAATAAAAAAGAAAAGAAAGAAAGAAGAAACTAAAAAATTTTGAAATATTCCACTGTCATATCATATGCTTCCAATCCAATAGATTTGCATAGACTGAAGCAGATTACACAAATATATGTAGTGTATGATATAAAGAATAAAGTATGTTGACTTACCATTGTATCATCCTTCAAGTCAGTAGAGAAAGCTACAGGATACCAGAAATTCTTCAAGTGGGGATGGTATGACTGAACTGGACCTGATACTTCCAAGCTTTTTCTCGGTCTTCTCTTTTCTATATCTACAGATTTAAAAGAAGTACTGGGGGAAGAGGATGCCTGGGAAACTTCAGTTGTGCTATCTTGCAACAGCCTATCATTTACCAATTCTTCCATGTAAGCTAGTTTATCTAAAGCAGTGGACACCCTTGCCTCAGATATATGAACCTGTTGTTGTTCAGTAAGTAGCATAAATTCAGTTATAGACTAATAACTCATGAACAAGTTCCTGCCAAGCTGAATGAATCTAAGAAATCTCCGCTTCATGTTGAGCTGATTAGTCCTCACTCAATAGCTAATGATAGTTACCTGTTGGTGTGCTTGCGCTAATTCTTCCTGCAACTCTGCTAGCTCCTTTTTCATGGTGCCAATGGACTTATAATCACGTGCCAAAGGATTAAGAACTTCCACCACCTACATCCATAATTTTTGGAGGTATAAATATACCATGTAGTGTAATGTGTGGCTGAAGTGAAAAGCTGAGGGTCGAACGAGAATATACTATGGTAAAACTAAAATTTCAACATGATCCAATGGCCAAGTTTGTAAATATTACAAATTCATATAGACTAAAGCAGACAACATGATAGAACTCACTGAAGGATCAAATATGATCCTAATAAAATATATAGTATAACCGAATTGAGTTCAAACTCAAACCTTTTCATGGAGAAGCATGATGGTAAGCAAGTCTTGCCGAGCTCGCCAATCACAGTATTGGATATCGTATCTTGCCACTTCTAAGGCTTGATATATATCCAAAAACTTTCCTTTATACTGTGGGACTTTAGATCTTGGATCCTCTACGTCAAACAGCGCACTCCATGCATTCTTCTTATCTATCTCCTCTCCATACACAGCAAACACTCTAAATCGACCTTTCAAACCCTGAAATTTGTGATACCCACAACAATGTTATCTACACACTTTTAATTACTCCTTATGGAGCAGAAAATATAGCCTGTAATGGAAAAAATTATGAGACTATAGTGCTATTTTAGTTGACGTCAATTGCCAAGCATTATGCTAAAAAAAGATAAACTAACTATACTTTAAAAATATAAAAAGAAAGGGCATAAAAACAAATAACAGGAACAAACAATTCTTAAACCATAAAAAGAAATTCGTGTGAATTGTCCTAAGCTTCACCTTTCTGGCGTCAAGCTTGGATGATTTACAGAACGAGAATGGGAGAGAGAGAACTGCAGCAGTAGCTATGGCGTTCATGGCGGTGAGAAGCTGACAGTCTCTGGAGAGAGAAAGAGAGAGAAACGCGGGCAACGTTGTTTTGAGGATTTTTGTTGATAAGAGGTTGGCGTTCCGCGCGATCTCGCTTCGCCTTCCGAGGGACGCCACGTGGAAGAGCGTGGATTCTGCGGTCTCACACGTGGCAGCTGTTCTCTCCACATGCTTCTTTTGAATTCACATGGTGCTTTGAGTTTTTGGGCCCCCAACACCTCGCCAAGTCGGATAGGGGAAGGTGATCTCTTATCTATCCTCTTCCAAGTTCCATATCGTCTTCTTTTCTGACTTTTATTTTTTTGAAAGATATTGTTTTTCCTTTATTAATTAAAATTATTAAAAAGTTGAAAAAAAAATAATTAATATTACATATGTTATATTGTCTATACATTATTCTCATAAGACGAAGAATATTCTCTTCATATATGCTCTATGTGTGGTTAAATTTATCTCTGAATAACTTACAATCTGTTTGTATCACTGTTGATAACAGAGTTTTGGTACTTTCATAAAATTTTGCTATGCTAACATTATTTTATCCATCGAAAAACATGAGAATTATGTGTTAACTAATAACCAAATAAGTTATTGTTCTTATTCAAAGATGAAAGGATTCGTGAATATAATATAAATTTTATAAATATTATAAGAGTTTGATTAATTAATATATAAGAAACAATAAACGATGGTTTATATTAAAAACTATAAAAATTACTATATTCTTTAATAAAAATATATTTTTATTTCTCTATTAGTGTTTTAAGGACATTGTTTAGCATTTTTCATGTTTTAATATGATACATGAAATAACAAAACACGGGTTGCATATAATTAACAATTATATTTTAGATAATTTTGTTAACTATAACTTTTAGAATTAAATTTAAATAATTAATAATGGTAAAATTTTCTTTAAAATATTTATTATTTTACTAAAATATAATAAATATTTGTAATAAAAATATTATTACTAATTACTTAAAGACAGTCTTAAAAAACAAAATTAATAATTTTTCATATTCAATAATAGAAATTATAACAATAACAATAAAACCTTATTTCATTAAATGAAGCGACTGATATTTAATAACAAAAATTAATAACTACAAAATTTATACAAATGCAAGTATTTAAATATTTTTAATTTTATAATTATTGTTTAAAATATTTTTATTACAATAAAGGATTACTTTTTTATGACTAGGATGATTTATATATTATTAAAGAAATCCTATTAAAAATAAGGATAATTTAACTTGTCTAACTATTTTCTTGAGCACATAATTAACTGTTAATAAAGTAAATCAAAACTTTGAATATTTCTTTTTGAGTCAATAGTAAAAGCTGAGTAGTAGTAATGGGCCTATGTGAATCTTCATTGACCTTGTATTGGGCCTATGCGCCAGCCATTAGATATTAATAAGGATTTGTGAAAAGCCTTTGAGGAAAATCAGACACAGCCAATGTAACCTGTACGTGGGAGAGACGATATCTTGGCTTCTTAAATGACTTTATAAATCTATGGTTCGGTCAATCCATCTTCTCAAACTTGCAGTGTCAAAAGCCTGAAACGTGCAACTGCAATTACAAGATTAATCAGGAGTATGAGCTCAACTGCAATTTTTATACCCTAAACTTGAGAAAGGGAAAAAAAAAAAAAAGGATGAGTAAGAACAATTAAGGGTATGACAATTTTCCAAGAATAAGTTATTAAACAATAAGTTGATCAGGGTCACTCATCCCAAGTTCAAGGTCACTCTTCTTGGCCATTGTTTTCTTTTTAATTAATGAATCAATGGTTTGTAAATGCTGTTCTACAAAATGAAACTCGTATTAGTATCTTTAAAATACTTTAATTAAGCAAAGAGAAAATAATGTTCTTTAGTTTTTATTGAATCAATTAAGTTATATTTTTAGAGTTTAGAGTATTAACTCATACACTAAAGGAACAATTTTAAAGGACCAATTAACTAATTCATATATTTTAGTACTTTGAAAAAAATATTTTTTAAATTAAAAAAAATATTCTCACACCGGTGTAAATTTAAAGATTTTTACATTCGATTTAAGTTTTTTTATTTAATTTATATTTAACGGCTAATGAAGTAATAAATCATAACTTATTAGATATAAGTTAAATAAAAAATTTAAATTAAGTATAAATTTTTTTAAACTTACATTAGTGTAAAAAAATTATTTTTCTTAGAATTATTAATTTTTTTGTTATAATTAATTTTTTCTTTAAACTAATTAACTTGTATTTGAATTATTAAATAATTTTTTTAAATATTTAAGTGATCATTATATTAATTTTTTACAAAAATTATTATCAAACTCTTCTTTTAAAAGTCTTAATTATTACTAAATTAGTTTTTTAAATTTTTTATCATTATTTTAGCCTTTTAATTCGGTGACTTTTCTTTTTATTTTTAAGTAATTAATTTAATAATAAATTAAATTTTAAAAAATTATTTGATAACAACATTTTTAAATTGAAAACTAGTGTAAAAATAATTTAAATATTTAAAGAATTATTTTAATGGCACATTTTTGAAAAATTAATATAATAACACTTGTTACTTTAAAGGTCCTCCAACTGTGAAACTTTATGAAATAAGTTTGAAATATTATTTTAAAATAATCTTAACTATAAAATATAGTTATAATATTCATCTTCATGTTGAAAATAGAGCTCAAGAAAAAATGCTCAAGGTCAAATTCACATGCTCTAAGTTAAAAGTCAGTCGATAAACCTTGAGGATATGAGTATCAAATAATTTGAAGGCTTTGATACTATTACTGGCCGGTAGCCCTTTAGAGGATTATGACTAGTGCTAGTACTAGTTTTAATAATATTGAGTGGGAAGATTAATGGATGTGTCTAGAGTAAGATCATTATGAGGCATAAAACTCTTCCCTTTTAAAAAAATATTAAACACAATTTTTAAAAATATTTTTACTTTAAAAAAAATCAAATGTAAAAAAATCAAAAGTAAAAAAATAAATTAAAAGTTAATTAATTAAATTTCCAGACACTAAGTGCTTAAAAATAAGAAAAGTAAAATTTTTTTAATTTATTCAATGTAATAATATTTATAGACATTCAATTTAATACTATAATTAATTTAAAATATTGTGAAATACACTACATTATTTAATATTTAATTAATTAATTTTATTTTAAAGGATAATATTTTTAAAATATAAATAAATATCATTATAAATAACATGCTTATAATTATTTAGTTTATTCAAAATTGAGTATATATAATTAATAATATATATATATATATATATATATATATATATATATATGAAAAAAGTAAAAATTGTAACAGCTGTGCAATAAATTCATCTTCTGTTATATGTATACGTAGGTATATTTACTACCTCCGTAATGGGATACTATTCCCTTCAACTAAAGCGAGATAGTATGAATAGGTAAGACAAATTAGTATCATAAGCATCAGACATGGAGAGAATTGAAGATTGAGCAAAGCAACGGTTTGGATGCGAATAACAAGAGTTCAGAGAGAAGCAAAGGCGGCGATGGGTGGCGGAGATCAGAGCACGGTGGAGGCATTTTTCTCAGTCACTCTAATTCTATGGTTGGGCTTCGTTTCTTTCCAGATACTCTTCAACAACAGCACGCAACTTCTCTCCGTCATCGCCGGTTCTTTCTTCTATCAAACTTCTAACTCTCTCATCCGTTCCCTCTCCGAAGACCCTCTCTTCGTTAACACCTCCGTCTCCCTTCTCCACTCCCTCGTCACCTCCGCTTCAGGTTCTCTTCAATTCCTTTTTTCACTCACAATCCTAATTCCCCTTTTTCCATTTTCTGTAAATTATTGCTTTTTTTTTACACTGTCAAAAAACGAGTCATTGTTTTCTCATGATTTTTCTCCTTTTTTCCCCCAAAAATGAAAAACATAGACGATTGGGGCAGATGAAGAAAATTTCGAGATGCAGAGAGCAGAGTCGTAGGGATATTGGTTGAGAATTAAATAAACAAATGAACTACTGTTGAGTGATAGTAACTTCTATAATCTAAGCCATTGATTGAATTGAAACTTGGTTCTTTATACAAAATTTTATACATTAGCTTGCTGTGGCTGATGTCCAGAGTTGTGAGTTCAGCCTCTTTCTCTTGTTAGATAGTGAAGAGGAAACAAAGAACAATATTTTGAAGCTGTCATTTTATGTAATTGTTATGAGTCCTTTAGTAAAGCATTTTAGAACTCTTGTTTTGTAATGGACTATGAATCTCTGAACATCCAGTAATTTTTTTAATTTACAGCATACTCTGATTGGTGGTTCTTTACTAAAATTCTTTTTTGATGGAATGTTGACAGTTCCCGTAGATACTGTCATGTTTAATATGGTTCTGGCTCTTGCTATTGTATGTTTTTTTTGCAGTGCTGTTCATCTTGTCCAGAGAGTGGTTAAGGAATGGGTCAAGTGGAATGTTTGACCACTCGCAGTTGGTTGAAGGTACTTGGCCATGGGCATTTCAAGCATTGAGCTTTTCATGTGGTTACTTTGCATATGATCAGTGGGATATGCTTCGTTATCGCTTATATAATGGCTGGATCCCTTCTATCCTGGTGCATCATCTCGTTCTCCTTATTTGCTTCACTCTTGCTTTGTATCGAAATGTCACCATCAACTACCTTATTCTCACACTTATCTGTGAAGTAAGCCTCATTTACATTGAAATTGAATTTTTATTTATTTATTTATTTGTGTACAATTGTTCCATATCTGTTTAATAGCATGGTTGGGGATTCACAACGGGTATGGATACACGTTTACTTCAATACTGTTAGTTATAGTTTCTTTGTTAAATTCGCGATTATAAGAATTTCAACATACACACACTAAGAAAACTAGAATTTTGGCACTAAGATTTTCCCCCCAAATTCATGTATGTATGTGTTGTTAAGGCCTTGTTTAATCTAAGGAGATTTTTTCTGTGATGGTGCAGTTGCATTCCATCTTTCTGCATGTGAGAAAAATGAGACGAATGGCAGGTTTTCGGGATGGGAAGAGCATTCTTGTGAAGTTAGAATGGATTCTGAATTGGGCCACCTTCTTTGTGGCCAGGTTTGCATCTCACATTCTCATCACGGGCAAGCTTATCAGGGATGCTCACAAATTTGAAAAGGGTGTGGAACTACCACTGGCTCTATTTGGCATGGCTGGGATGAATTTGCTGAACATTGGTCTTGGCATTGATCTCTTTAAAGCTTTCAAGAGAGAGAGGAAGTCCCAGCAGGGTAATCGTCATCACCATCGTGAATGATAGAAGATAAAAGCCTAAAACTCTGTCATTGTTACCTTTTGTGTACACTAGTACAAAATCAGCCCTCCCCTTTCTCCAAAATTTTATTATATGTACGAAAAACTTCCGGCTCTTATTTTTCAAAATACAACACAAATAGATGATTGTTATTCCTCAAAAAATTATTTTGAAGCATCAAGCATGTATGTAAAATTTAGAATGCAAGAACGCATGAAAGCATTGTAATTTTCAAGACAACAGTTGTATTTCTGGTTTTAATCAAATTAAGAATATTTAAATCATAGTGAGGTTAAGTTTTCTATTATGAGTTTTTTTTCTCATATACAAAATTTAAATAAGGCTTTACTTATAAAAAAAAACATGTATAATCTAAACCAACAAACTGTTAGTGGATAACCCAATTTTTATGATGATGTAAAACTTAAAATCTTACAAAAATGATACAATCTAAATCTTACATTATATTGAATTAAATGATCTTGTGAAAATTCAATGAAATTGCATAATAAAATTTCACCTTTTTTTCCCTTCAAACCCACACCTTAATTCAGAATTATTATCTCCATAATCTATGTCATTTACCGACATTAACACGTTTAAGGAAACTAGGTTGGCTCGTATGTTTGGTAAGCAGAAAAACCTTTTTAAACTTTAATTATAAAATTTGGAAAGCCATCAGCAACAAATGGGGTGGTGGCGCAGTTGGCTAGCGCGTAGGTCTCATAGCATCTGAGTTATCCTGAGGTCGAGAGTTCGAGCCTCTCTCACCCCATCAAAGAAAACACTTTTTATATATGGTTTATATGTTATACAGTTAAACCGCAGATAAGAAAACAAAAATTATATATATACACACACACTTGAGATACCTTTTTAGTCACAAAACCATAAAAATTAATCTTGGGTTCAACACAAGCATGAATTTCGACAAAAAAAAATTGATGTAGTCCCATGATAGATACCAATTGATTGTGTCTAAATATTTCTCTTTCAAGCAGATAAGACTAAGTTCTTATAACTTTTGAAATGAACAAGTGTCGTCATAGTTAGTTCAATATTTTGCAGAAACTACATTTCTAGTCGGATCCCACTCTCGGTTTGAGAGAGAAACTTTGCAAAGCCGTTTCTACTCTTCCCAGAACTTTCATGATTTGGCAAGTTGTTTGATGAAGGTGTTGAGCTTTCTTCATTTTTGTTTATGAATGGACGAGAGCTCTCTTCAGCAGACCTTGATGAACTGGAATTTCTTTTGGGTGAATATTTATCATTTGAATGCAATTTCCACATCTCTTTTCCAGCTCTAGCAATGAGTGATGGACTTGTAGAGAACTCTGGAATGCTGGAAGTGTCAATCAGAAAATCTTCTAGTGTTGCTAAGGAATTTAATTGATTTCCCAAAGATGCTATTGTTTTCTGGCACTCAGCAAGCTTGCCTGCAGCTAGTGCTAGGTCCTCCTGGCATGCAAAATGTCACATGCATTAAATGAGTTGTGTAAAACGTGTTTGATTAATTAGTTCCTCCCTACTTTGTAACTCATCTCAAAGTTAGAATATTTAATATAGATGTCAATGATGACCAACCTGCTTTAGCTTCATTTCACTGTATGAGTTGGTTATTGACCGGAGTTTCTCTTCATGCTTTTTTCTTTCTAACTCTTCCTCCAATTCCTTACACTGACTTGCAATTTCAACTAACATGGCCTTTTCTTTATCAACTTCAGCTTCTAATAAATGAACCCTTGCAGTTATTGATTGAGCCTCAACCTGCATGCTCATTAGTTCATTTTCCAACATTTGCTTTGATTTGTAGGCATTTTCTAGCTCTCTTCGCAACTCCTCCAATTTAGTTTCTGCCTCACTCATTTGAATTTGTGATGTCTCAATACACTCCTCACTTTTCATCAAACAAACTTGCAATTCTGCTTTTTCTGCTTTGACTTCCTCTAACTTTTCTTTTAGTTCATCCATTTGCTGATTCATAATGCCAAACTCGTCTCTGATGGAGCTTTCTTCGTTACTGCATTGATTGGCAACAACTAACTCCTGGATAACGCTTTCATTCATGGCATCAGGCAGTGCTGCAAGTTTTTCCATTTCAAGAAAATCATCCATGAGATCAATCTTAACAGAACCGGATGGAATTTGTCTACACTTCTCATTCTTGAACTGATCAAGCTCAGCAATTAGTGCAGATGCCCATGAGTCAGAACAGCTTAACTCACACGTGTCTGGTTCTGAGCCACTCTTCTTGCGGGTATCAATCTCCATTGCATTAGTCCTCTCTCCACTGTCTGACTGACTATCTTTAAGAGATTCAACACAAAATGAGGATGATGCAACTGAAGCCTTACTAGCCATGCTTTTCAGTCTCCGGCATTCAGCTTCAAGCCTGGCCACTTTGTTGATGCTTTCTAAATGTTGCTTGCTAGCCATCTCAGCTGCTTGAGTGCTTAAATCCCTCTCTATGGTGCTGATTTCCAGCTTTTCTGATTGAACTTGGACCTCATGCTTGAGAGCCATGTTCTCTTTCTCCAAATATTCAACCTTCTGACACATATCAAAATCAATGGATGAAGGCGATGTAGCATTAGAAACATCTGATTTGCTTTGGAGCTCCATGAGTTGGTTCTCAAGTTTAGTTTTTGCTGATTCCAACTCGTGTGTTTTCTTTAATACAGCATCATGAATATTTTGCTCCTGCTCTTCTCTTGTTTGTCTTAATTGCCTAACACACTCCTTAAGGGCACTGTCTAGATGGGTGACTTGATATTCCAGGGTTGAATTTTTTAGGGTCAGTGCCTTGAGTTGCTTCTTTAAACCTGTCACTTCAGTTTCAGCATTTTCCCAGCCTACAAGTTTTTGGAAATGGTCCAGTTAAGAGACAATCGAAAGGTCGAAGAAAGAGAAAGCGAAAGCGAAGAAGTATATACTTAAGAATCATTCTAGGTAAGCACTCAGATAGATCACTTGTTAGCCACTGAAAATAATGTACTGCTGTCATTACTCATGCGATTCCTAGTAAAATTCTATAAAATCTCACCAACCCTCCTTTTCACAACACCAGGCATATTCAAGGAAGAATAGGGAGGTAAACAACCAATGGATAGCCTGTGGTCATTGTAGGATATACAAACTAGAAAGCAAAGGAAATATGTACTTGTAATTGAAAACACGTGTACCTGCAATTGCTTCTTCAGCGACTTTGGCATGTTGCTTAGCCAAGTCTTCTTTGGCAGTGACATTCACTAGTGTTGCAGATAGCTTATCTGACATATTCATCAATCCATCAGTTACATCTGCACCAGTTATTTTATTACCCTTTGTTTGGTTTTCATCTTCCTCCAATAAATCATCATTAATGTTGTCTGTTGTATGGGAAGTGACTTCAGGTGATTGTGCGTCGATAAATGACGAATCATTAATATCTTCAGCTCTGACCACTGCTTTTGAGGTGACATCAGGTGACTGATTATGTTCAATAGGAGATTCTTTCGATGCCTCATGCTGCACAGACAAGAAAAACTTAAAGATGAAATTAACAGGATGCAGATCAATTTCCAAAAGATATGATATTTATGCTGAATTTAAGCTAATATCGGACAGAAAAAGTTGGTGTATACACCCTTGAATGCACTGAACATAAATGGGTTACAATTTATGGATCCATTTTCAAACAAACTACAAATGCTGTCAGTACCAATGAGAACATTTATCCCAGAAGATCTAGGTCTTCTCACAAGAAAAACACAATGGCAAAAATGTCTTTTCAAGGGAAAAATATCTGGAGTTTGACTTCATGAATTCAAGACAACTCGTTAAGTATTCTTGTTCTTTTTATCTTCCGGGAAATCTACTCATGTTACAAGAATCAAAATGATGCACATGGGGTATGTGATATATGCGTATTTAACTCAAATTAGGATATTTAATTATAGAAAACGTGAGAGAGGAAAATGCAAATCTAGGGAAAACCCTCTTAACATACAAGGAATTGAATGATTAAATTCACACATAAAGTGAAGAATTTCGTGTTTAACCACAGTGGCATTTGACTGTTTACCCGTTCATCTGAGTGCCTCTCAGAATGAGACATTGCAGACCCCGAACTTTCAGCTTCACCAGGGCTCTTCTCAGAAGATTTTCTCTTCCATAACCATCTCTTTTTCTCCATAACCTCACATTAACTTGAAAAGCGCAAAGAGTTCATCTGCATCATTACCCAGATGTTCAGCATCTCACTCAAAACACTCCATAATTTTTTGCTCAAGATTATAATGAAGAGAAAAACATAAAAACAAACTTGACAATGCTTCAGCTTGTTAGAGAAGTAAGAGAACGGACACTTCTAATCTACATGCTATATCCTTGAGAATTTGGAAAGTCAGACCCAAAAACACATTTCTTCTTCAACAATCTCAGTTGTTTATACAGAAAAGGACATTCTTAGAATACACCCATAACAAACACGCACAATGTATGAAAACAATGAACTTTAGCTTAACTAAACCTACAATGGATGAAATTGAAAAATAAATCAATCCAACAGATTCATACATCTTACGGCAAATTTACAAACCGAAGGTAATGAAATAGTAACCGGTAGCCATTGCAAAATATCCAAAAATGAGTGACCCATTTCAGCCATAGAACATAAAATGCCTCCAAAATTCCCATAAATCAAACAAGTGGTGAAAAAAAAAAATAGTCCTTTATAGCTCAACTACCAATCTATGAACTTCCAAACATAAAAGAAAAATGTAGAGGAAAAAAAGATTAAACACCTTTTACTGTTTAAATAACCTGCAAAATAACTGGAAAGAAAAAAATAATGGAATATTGGAAGGAAAAAATAGGTTCAGACTTCAGAGTATAGACTCAAGGTTTAAGACAAACAAAATGGAAAAGCAAACACAGGGAGTGAATAATAATAATAATAGAATACAAATCGTAGTAATAAAAATTAAAAAATATCGGGCAAAAAATCTCTGTAGAGTGCGAATTAGTATCCCACATATACATAACTACTACTGACAAGTGACAAACAAAACAAGTAGCATAGCAGGTACAGAGTGTTTCTATTTCTTGTTTCTTCTGTTGCCCTTTTCTTTTTCTTTCAAATATGAAAATACATGACCATGTGACTGTACATGCCTAGTTGTGGAATTCAAGGTCAAGGGACTCTGTGTATGACCACCATCATTTTTTTCAGCTTTTGAGAATAAATAAATGTAATTTCTTATATGATAGTTTGAAAATGAGCTTCGTGTAAGCCAGACATAGATGCAGGTCACTGTCCAGTTTCCTTCTTATTTGAATTATCTCGTTCTCGTGCATGCATACATATATATATATATATTTGAAAAAAGATTCTGTGTAATAAATTTCATGTGCTCGCATTACCCAAAAAAAATTTCATGTGCTTATGCACATTGCGAAAGCAAGTACACAAAGTCTTTTACGAGTATGTTTATTTAATGAAAATAGTGATATTAATTAAACCCTTACAGAAAGTATGCAACCTTGCATACAGAAGCTTTGAAGAACGTGAGATGCACGTAACTTACCCTGTCAATGGAAAACCTTATTACACGAGTTCTCAGTTTCTGCCTTAGACGTGTCTTTTTATTCATTGATCTAAATTCAACGAAAAAGGAAAAAAGGAAGACAAAACATTGGATCAGAGATTTCTTAGTCATTGTGCGGAATTGAATTATAGGAATCATTTATTTGTTCATACTTAATGTTTTACTAGGATACAACAAGTCCTTGGATGACTCCACACACCAATCACAATTTACAGATTGAGCACAGCGGTGTGTTTGAAAACAACATTAAAAATTATATAATATAAACAAATTGAATAAACATAGGCCTATATTTATTTTAACACGAATTCATGGTAGTCATAAAAATCCTAAGATTGGGAATCAATTCATTTGCCCGTGGGACATACCATAGCAGTGGCATAGACATATTATTCATACAATTATCTCTTGCAACACGTTTTACTACACTAACTTTTTTTTTATTTCATTTTACTACATTAATCATTTCATTTTATATTTTTCACCCTTTTTTATTTTTTGTATAAATTTTATATTTAGCAGATACTTTCACTTGCTCCACTGTATAGAGTGTAGATGATGATGATGTTAGCCCGTGACCCTTGCGTGTTTTGGTCAACAGCCCATGACTTACAGAATCGTCATATATCAGAAATAGTGCCTTGCTTGGCGCTTTTGTAAGTTAGAACAATGCCTTTCAGCACAGTAAGATTGGTCTATAAAATGGCGTCTAACCCAAAATGTGATTCACAGATAATTTTCATAGTGTTGAACCCTGAAACCACATCGCTTTAAATTATACAATGCTCCCCTTCCAATCACAGTGTTAAAATAAAATAATATCGGTATAAAATATTTTTAATAGAATTTAAATACTAACTGATATTTCATCACCTCACTTTTTAAAAATGTTTAAATTTTGTAACATTTTATACGCATAATTTTTGTAATAATATTATAATAATGAATAGCTAGAATAAGAAAATTTATTTTACTAAGTTTAACACTGTTGTTTGACTTGTATTATTTATTTCTTTTTGGTAATTTTTTTTAGCGGCATCAGTGCCTGATACTGTGATCAAACGTAGAATTGGTAAAATGTTGGGTGGCCCTACAAATAGAGCTTGTATACATCCAATCCTTCCATGTTGAGTTTTTATTTGGGCTTAGGTAGGTCCGGTTGAATCTACTACTACTTAGGCCCATAGAAGAGCATAACCCATACAGTTTTTTGTTTCAAGAAAAAATAAAGGGCTTGTAGGGCGTGAGCAATACGAGGTCGAGGAGAGCAATTTTTGCACGAGAAATTTGCTTAAATGTACAATTAATAAAAAATTTCAGGTGTATACAAAAATAATAATAGTAAAGACAATAAAATTTGTTTTAAAATTATTCAAATACTATTTTAAACTTTTGATTAACTATAATCATAGACATTATGCTTATGTAATAATGCATTAATTCATATGAAAAATCATAGAATCTAAGTGAATTTTATTTAATAATAAAATCATATATATATATATATATATATATATTTATTTATTTATTAAGTGTAGTTTGTCTTTTGCAGTACATATATTCACTGAGCATTTTTTATTATTTACTGTCCAGTTGTTTACCGTTAAGTTTTATATTCAAGTAACTAACATTTTATTTTCAATAAGTAATTTGATAACTTATTTAATCTATCTTACGACCCCGTCAAATAAGATTTAAAAATAATATTTTTGAAAAATGCTTTCAGGGTTTAATGTTTTGATGGAGTATTAATTTTTTTAGCACCTAATATATTTGCAATATAAATACAATATATTTTCAAATCGCTATAATCCATACTTTTTAACACTTGAGATTCAAATAAAAAAAAATACATAGGATTTATTCTAAAACTTTTTCCAGTAATCTCACTGTAAAAGAAATAGATTGATCTTAAATAAAATGTCAACTGATTGTGTGATATTAACATTAATATTGGACTTGAGTATACGTTAAGTCATTAAAAATATGAACAAAATTGGTTTTAAGGGTCTGCTCTTCTTCTTTTTCTTTTTCTTTTTTTTTATTTTGATCGTTATAATTTAAAAAAAAATCTTCTTATGATTTAATAATGATGTGACATGTATCTAATTAAATAAAGTTACTCGCCATTAGAAGTGGCATGTGTAACAAGTTTAGATGTGTCTCAAGTCACCAATAAATAATATTATTGAAAAAAAATATTTTTTTTATGAAAGTCAAAATTAATAATTTTAGTTAATATTAATATAAATTTATTCTTATTTATAATTATTTAAAATTCATTTTACCTTGATATTTTAATCTTTTTTTTTTTAATGAATCATACATCTTTCACAAAATGTAGGTTCTATATTTAATTTAATACTCATTTTCTCACTGAAGTCCAACGAAAATGCAAAATAATTTCTTATAACTTTTAAAACAAGGGATATGCATTAATTCATCTGCAACAACAGCTATATGCACATAATATATCAAACCATGGTAAAGTTTAGGAAAAATAATGTCCAGCCCCTCTAAATTTTATCCTTCTTTTTAAATAGGTAACTTAAATCTTATTTTTATTACAATTAATTCTTGAACAACCCTTCTTATAAATAAATAATATGAACTTAAATTGATAAAATTTTAGAATCAATTATGATTTAAAATGTCTATTTATAAAATGAGTAAAATTTACGAGGATAGAATACTCCCTCCTCCCTTGTTAGAAAAAAAACTCCCTCTCCTCCAAATTTTATCTACCAATATTTGAAATTAACAATAATTTAATATATATATATATATATATATATAATTATAAGTTAGGCAAAGTGTAATATTATAAATCTTATTGGTATTGGTATTGTTGTTTAATTAGAATTAGAGTTTCCCTTGAACGGTTCAATTTAAAGGACTTTTATCCTAAAACAATATTTGTGTACTAGGATATCCACAGTACTCTGTGGACGTGTCAAATCAGGATTTGTCAACTGGAGATTTCCTTGTCCAATCCTCCTACCTATTGGGGACTGGGGAGTTACCTATGAGTTAGAATAAGACCTGAGTTATAATCATCAAGAATCTGACACGTGTCCCTTGTCCCATCTCCCAAGTTACTGTTGTTTTTCTATTCACAAACACACACATGAAAATAAGAAAAAGCTTGAGCTTGATATTACATTTTAATTAAAACTCAACGGAAGAAAATAAAAATAAAAACAAAAAGAAAATCCAATAGACTGAGTGGGTGTACCAAAGTTAGAGGCAGCAAAGAAAGGCCCCAAATATTGTGTTTGTAATAGTTGAAATCAAAACATTATCACCATACCCACCCACATACATAGAGGAGACGTGGTCACTCTAGATGCCTGTCATTAACTCTCACACCACATCCACATCCCCATTAAAGATGGCATTTCCATTCTATCATATTTTGGTGCATTCTTCCTTAACAACATATTGGATATCACCCTCTACATAGACAAGCACCTAACACTTCCTATTGAAGCAAATGGCTCAAACCATGGTTCTCATGTCTAGTGTCTCAAGTAGCTATTCTGTGGATTTGAAGAAATACCCTTTGCTCCAACTACAAAGCCAAAGATTAAGGCCTAAGTTTTCTCATGTCTCATTCAACCCACTGCCTTCAAATTCTTTGCCCTTTTCATCCCGTACATTTACAACTCTCGCTCTTTTCAAATCAAAGACCAAATCCGCTCCTCCTAAGACCAAGGTACTCATTTTCCGTTTTTTCTAGTAAAGTTTGTGCCTAATCTAATGCTTCATTTTTCATCACTTTGAATTTTGGTTCACGAGATATGTCATCCATGCAGGTTACAAAGCCAAAGCCAAAGGTTGAAGATGGTGTCTTTGGCACTTCTGGAGGATTTGGTTTTACTAAGCAGAACGAGCTCTTCGTGGGTCGTGTTGCTATGCTCGGTTTTGCAGTGAGTAAATCTTAGCTTAGCTCTATCTACTCCTTACCACATGATGTTTTCTTATTTTCAATGTACTTGAGTAAGATCAATTTTTTCTTCCTCACAAAACTTTTGTCGTCTTTGACGACAATAACCAATTGAACAATTTTGATAGGACAAGATTTAAAATTATATATTCAAAACAAATAGCTAAAAAATATTCTTTCAAAATTAATTTTGAATGTTCCTTGTGTAATATTCGCACAGCCACTTAATAAAACAAGAGTAGATAATTTACACCACTGATTGGTGCATTTGCAGGCATCATTGTTGGGTGAAGGTTTAACAGGCAAAGGAATTCTAGCACAATTGAATCTAGAAACTGGAATTCCTATCTATGAAGCAGAACCCCTTCTTCTCTTTTTCATCCTTTTCACCCTTTTAGGTGCCATTGGAGCTCTAGGTGACCGTGGTAAATTTGTTGACGATGACCCTCCTGCTGGAGCTGTTATTCCTCCAGGCAAAGGCGTTAGAGGAGCTCTTGGTCTCAGTGAAGGAGGTGACTTTCACAATGCTTAATTTTTCAATAAATTCTTTACCTTTTAATATCTTCCACGTGTTTATTACTACTCTTACTTAAGTAACTTTTGTCTAAAATATATTATAAGTGAAAAAAAAGAGAACATTATGGTATAGAAGTGAAAACAGACACGCTAGCAAAGTTGTGTTTAAATTATAATGCATATAAGCATAATCTAATGTAAATCTGAATGGATTACAATTTTGAGCTGTGGCATTACCAGGTCCTTTATTTGGATTCACCAAAGCCAATGAGCTCTTCGTGGGAAGATTGGCTCAATTGGGTTTCGCTTTCTCTTTGATCGGAGAAATTATTACTGGGAAGGGAGCTTTAGCTCAGCTCAACATTGAAACCGGGGTACCAATTAATGAAATCGAACCGTTAGTGTTGTTCAATGTTCTTTTCTTCTTCATTGCTGCTTTGAATCCTGGAACTGGCAAATTCCTTACTGATGAGGAGGAAGATGATTAGATACTAACCCCTTTGTTTGTACCTAAAGAATACTTGTTTTGTTCATCTTCTATCAATGCATTGAGTTCATAATAAACAGTTCCATCGTCTCTCTCAAAAGTTGCATTCGTGTCTCGATATAGATACTTCACACTTGTCACGACAATGTGTCACCATTTTTTCACTTTGCTTTAGCAAATAAAATCATATTTTTTTTACCAGTACAAAAATCATAATAGAACTCGACATTCAAACCTTTATAATCTCTATATAAAAACCAAAATGAGGTGAATGAAATGAGACATTATTAGGAGAAGAATAATCAAGAAAACAGTTCGTTTTGAGAGTTTCAATCGCACCAGAAAGATACTTTTTTTTTTATCTTTCATTAGATTGCTACAAGAAAGTACGGGTTAAGAAGATACTTGACGCGTTCTTTGCTATTGATCAGAAAGATCTGAAAAAATGATTAACCGTTTTGTATAAATTCTGCTTATCATAGTAGTTTTAGAATTTAATTTAAAAGTTAAATTAATCTGTTTATACTTATAGAATCTTTTCAATTTTTAATTTGGTCTTTATAATTTTAAAAAAGTAATTAAATTTTTAATAATTAACGTTATTATATACCTGCTCAGTATTAATGATGTGATAATCTTTGTATAATTTAGTAATTTATCTTTTTTCTCTTTTTTTTGACTTTTTTATATTTATTTTCATAAGTATTTTCATAATTTAGTAATTCAGTATTAATGTTGAATTATTGTTACATTTAGATTCTGCGTTCTGATAGAAAAATGTTTTAAGTAATTTTTTTTATCGTTTATTCATTTATTATGATAAAATATTCATATAAAGTTGGTATAAAAACTTAAATTCATGATAGAAGAAGTTAAACTCTAAACTTAAACCTTTTATAAAAATAATTTTTAAGAGTCTTCAAGATTTTAGAAGTAATTCATTTTTTTTTATGTTTTCTAATTTACCATATTTTAGCTATTGTGTGTTAAATATGTGAGTATAAATATAATTTAAAAGATAAGTTCCTAATTTAGCATTGAATTATTTATCACCTGACAATAATAGGATTTAGGAATTTAAGGTATGGTCTTTGAATTAAGAAAATTTATAACATTTATAATGATAAAATATAATCAGAATTTTTGTTAATATATTAATTTATATTTTTATTTAAAATAATTTTTCCTCTCTTTTCTTTTAACTCATTTTCAAATAATTCTTAGAGAATAAATCTTATGAAAAATAACTATAAAAAAGTTAATAATCTTATTAATATTTAATTAAAAATATCTTATCAATAATTGTAAGATAAATATACCTATATGAAAAAATTTACACAAGTACTCAATTGTAAATTATCATATGAAAAAAATATTATAAATTTTTATTTGGATAATGTTATAATGTTAAAAAAATTGATTTTAACTAATTGTCAAGATGCTTTTTATAAAGTTAAGCGTTCTCTCAAAATAAACTCAATTCAATCGGCATTTGCGTGATGCTTCCCAGAGGACGTTTGGTTGAGAAGAAAATGATTTAGAATTGGGTTTATATAATTATCATCATTACAACCTTAATTGGCAAACAAATTCCATTGGTCATACAATGTTATTTTTTATTATCTTTTGAAACGTGTCATCAGAAGGTTATTTTGGAGTTTTCTATTGCCTCTGTCGGCGCAACACGGAAACACAAGGTCATTTTTTATTTTGGTTTCCCGTAACAAATATAAATAAATAACCTTTTTTCAAGATAAATAAAACTTACATTTATATAGAGAAATAATTAAAATATAAATGTACAAACTTCTTTTTAATCACGAATTGAGTACTAACAGAGTACGTGTCATTAGATACTTGTTACTGTTGTTATAAATTTAAGAAAGTATTTTATATTTTTTAAATTAATAGTTATAATTTAAAAATAAATCATTAACTCTCGTTATATGTTATACTTATCATGTGTTTATATAAAATCAACGAATATATATATACTTTTTTAACGTTATGACTTTGGATATTTATTTAATAATTTTTTGAAACAATAATTTATGTTATAAATTACACCAAAAAATTATTAAATTTCATAAATATAAATACTAAAATAAAAATCTAATATATATTAATAAATTTTATAAAATTTATAGTATTTAATTAAGCTTGTATTGAATTGCACCTTAAGTGTTATGCGGGTTGGGTAAAGTCAAAGTCGTCATCATTCCCTGGGACACGTTCCTACACAAAACGCGACACTAACTTCCAAGAAGGCAGTTTCTTCTTCTTCCTCTCTCTCTCTCTCTCTCTCTCTCCACTCATCATCTCAAAATGAACAATTCGGTGCTCAGCAATGGACACGTTCATCACAATTCAACCTCTTCTTCTCAAAGGGATGTCCACTACAGGTTCTTTCCCTTATAACTACGAACTACCGCCCACTTTTTTCTATTTCCATACTCCATTCAATACATCACATCTTTTCAATTTCTTAGGGATTAAGATTTGTGTCCTTTTATGCCTCCTTTTTTCTTAATTTATTTGTTTCATGTCTATAGTCTCGTTGCAATTGTTTCTCCTTTTCTAGTTGTTTCTTGCCATAAGTACCATGTTTCTACGCCCTGTGAACTGAAATTCCAATAGTATCTCAGTCATTGTGCATTCCAATGTCACAATTGCATTTGAACACAACTATTTAGGGGCTGGTGTAAATGAAAATAAACCACTTTCAAAAAAAAAAATTGGTGTATGTCACTAAGTAAATAGAAAGCCATAGTATTAGACAATTTACATTCGAGAGATAATTACTTGGTTTTTCTAATTATGATTTTCACATAATAACTAATTTACTTTTATCTTTTTGCAATTCGAATGTCTATCTATGTTTATGGCAGTTGTGGAACATGCGGGTATGAACTTAACCTATCATCCTCTAACCGGAACATATCATCCATTGGTTCTAAATATGGGAAATCCATAAAACGAGGTATTATATCATTCATGAATGTTGATGATAGCAGACTCACCCAGGTTGATGAAATTGAATGTGTCCCACATTTTTCTAAGCACTCGTGGGGTTTGTTCCGTCGAAAAACCAAGCTTCTTTGTCGAAAGTGTTGCAACCATGTTGGATATGCGTACAATGATTACACTTCATCTTCCTTTCCTCTTGTTTCAAAGGGAACAGAACCATCCCCTGCCACTGAAGCATCGAATCATACGAAATATGACATTCGCATTCGTGCCTTACAGCCATCATCTTCTCAAGAATATGGAATCTCTGTTATAGCTTGAATGCGTCGTGAAAATTCTAGTGTTCCTTCCTTCATAATCATCACCAACGTGGTTAGGAGTGGGTTTAGAGTTACTAATATACGAATGTTCTGTTTTGGCAAGGGTTTGTTCGCTATTCCATTTTTCTCGAGTGGGATTAATTTACTACAAGATTTGTAATTGTAAAAATTAAACTGAAAAGGGTTACGAATGTTGGATTTTTTGGGGTGTTAATTTGTATAACTTCTGAGAGAGTGAATATTTGTTATTCTAAATTAAAAGAATGTAAAAGTTGGCCCTTGTCAATTAGAGATTTTGTTCTGCTGTCAAGGTCAACGATAATCAAACATATAATTCATGGTTTTTATTTTGTTTCTTGGGCTTTGCCTCTGGACCTTCCTCTCATTTAAATCAACAGCCCATACTTTTTGTATCCTCTTTTTTTTTTTCCTACCTTCTAATTGCACCACCCTTATTTTTTAAAAACTTTTTATCTTAAAAATACCCTCAAAACCATTTATCTACTATTGAAAAAAGGTTGAATTTCAAATATTGCAAATTTTTGAAAACTTATTTTTAAAAGCTATTAAAATAAACATTCAAAAATTTAATTTCATGTGTTTTCTAAATCTTTCAAAATGTTATTTTATAAATAATAGACTTTCTAAATTAAGGCTTTGTTTGAGAGTTAATTTTGAAAGAAAGGAGAAGATCTAGATGATAGTTATCTTTGTTTAGAAGATTTTTTAAATAAGATGGAAAGAGTTTGTAAATCATTCTAAAACTCTCCTAATCTCATATTTTTACGTTTTCTTATTTAGAATGTTTTGAACCAATCATCTTTCTTTTTCTCTTACTTTTTTTTTTCAAACTCTTAAACAAAAGACATGAACAAATTTGAAGGTGATATTAATTATAAATTATTTAGAGTAAAAAGTGTTTAAAGGACTAAGAGTAGCGTGAATACAAAAAAGATGCAGCGCAAATGATAAAGGGTTGGTTTTAACTTTTTTTCGTTACATCACAATAATTTATTATAAAATTTTCAGTTTTTAAAAGCATTTTTAATATAAGTTTCTGAATTTAATTTTCAAAACTAATTATGAACATACTATCAAAGTTTAAATTCTAGACTAAATTTAAGAAAAAAACAATTTTTTATCATATAAAAAATATATAAAAGAAATATAATAGTGTGTGAAAAAAAAAAGGTGTGAAAAGCAGCCCCAAAAGTTTGAGCCTAAATTTATATCTTAGGACATCCACAACAACAAAAAGTGAAATCAACATAGGCCCAAAAATTAAAATAAAAAGGCTTTATGTACCTGGACTGTTCCCTGAACATGGCAGCATAAGATTTATTAGCACTTATGTATATCTCAAATGCGTCTTAGGTAAACATTTCTAATCCTTCACTCTTTTCATTACTTAGATTAGAGCGTTTCTATAACCACCTTCTCACCACTGACAACGTAATGAAAAGCTCACCACAGCCACCTCATTCTTATTTTATTTTATTTCATAAAACTAATCACATGTAATTTTGTTGTTTTGAAAAGAAAACACAATAATTGCGGATGGCGCATTACATAGTAAATACCCTCAATTTACTTATATTTTCATAACTTTAAATTAAATGGTTATATTAATATAATCTCCTTTTTGTAAAAAGTTATTAAATATGCCATTTGACATCTAATTTATTTAATCCTAACCCTGTATATATAATATGATATTATCATATATTAATAAATAATATACTATTATTATTTACATAAATTTAGTGCACACACTATTTATTTATTTTTTCTATTTTTTTTAATTTATCAAAATTATTTTTTTTACAAATAAAAAATGCATTATTTTACATATTCTTTTTTTTACACGCCGGTCTAACTCACGGGGATAAACACTTGCTTTTTTGCTTCTTTTTTTTGGTTTTTTCTGTCATCGCTGATTTTTTAACGCTAATCTATTGGCCAAACAAATTAAACTAGCAACAGGGATTTTCATTTAAAAATATACCATGATTCCAATATATATACAGGGAAATAATTTTTCTTAAATATTGAATTTCTTCAAATTTTCAATCTCACTTAACTAGTTGCATACTCATTTCTCATCTAACAGATTATCTAGCAGTTTGATAGCCACTGATATGCATTAGTTAACTTGCTATTGTCAACTAGTCTAGCACTCTTATCATTAGTGCAAAACTTTCTGAGCTCATATCTTCAAACCATGCTTTTCCTGTTTGCGTAAAGTAAAGGACCATCTCAATTCAAATTTTTTGAGATGAAAATTGTGTGTTTAAATAAATAAATTTTTGGCTAAAATAATTTGAAGAGTGATTTTCTAAAACACTCAGGGCATCGAGGTGATACCTCACATTGTAATTTTTTTTCTTTAATATTAATATTATCAACGTCCAAAACAATAAAAACAACAGAAAGGTGGAAGTCGCAAATTGTTCTGATATATTTCTCTGTCATTATTATGGATATATAAAAAAGAAACGGAGTAAACCCCCCAAACTGTTCAAGATTACATAACTTGTTTATTCAATTTTTAAAAATTTTAAAAATGTTCATAAGACTAATGTAAGGCTTCTGAAATCTAAAGGACCAAAATGTTCAATTAAGATCATTTTAAGGATTAATCTAGGGTGTAGCCGTAAGAAATGACTCAAAAGAAAATTGGTGCAAGCAATATTTTTTAGGCTCCAAAATAAAAGGGTCATCAATGAGATGGCAACAAAAGAGAGGGTTCATTTCACATGGGCTGTTATGTTGTAACTTGGAAATGAAATTGACAAGAAAGTGAGAAGTTAAAGCAATACAGGAAATAAGTGAGCAATAGTTAAACCAATAGGGACAGAGTGGAGGTTGTGAACAGTGGCCTAGCCATTAAGATGTCCGGAGTCTAAATTGCCATTATTGATCTTTATAATATTTGGTTTATCAGTACACTCTGTATAGAGCAACTTCACTTTTTTCCAATGTTTGACAAACAATTCAAAGTGGCCTATTAAAGACTATTTCGACTAAGGATCACCGAGAAGAGACCCTTGTAATTGAAGGCTTGTGGCCAAAGAAACTACAGTTAGGTGCACATAGTGTTGCGGCTCTACATTGTCATTTGTCATGGATGAGCTCACTTTACCAATAGTAAGAACTTTGAGCGGTCCTCAGTTGCCACTCTCGACCCTTCCAATCACATAAAGCTATAATAATTTTTTATGCCAATGCATTACACATAACAAATTGATATTCCAAAGGAGCACATGTACACATGCAGGCCTTGACAAGGAGAGACAACCCCTCTCAATTAGCATATATATACAAACACATGCATACAGATATACCATCAAGATATAAAAAGAATTAAAGATTAAGCATTAAATGTGAAATTACAATGGTATGGAGGATGTGAACATATAACCACTTTTAGGTGGTGAGGCATAATGCACAAATTTCTTAAATTTTATTCATAAAATAAATGTTTACATAGATTTGTCAATTGTATATGCGATGCTCTATCTTTTAAGCTTCTCTTTCGTATTGGTTCACCAATTTGACATAAATTCAGTTTTCTTTGTTTGAAAGGAAATGGATTAGCTAAGTTCTAACTCGGGATAAAGGTACTCATCTCACATCGCAGGGCCTTTAAATATCCAAATTCCTAAACGTAGGCATAAAGCAATATGTGTTTGTTTTCTACAGAAAATTTTCAATCATATAATTCCTATGATCCAAATGGTGCCACATTTCCTCTATTTCCCTCATCTGATGCACTTGTTGATTTTTAGTTGGGTGAGGATTCGATTATGTCTTGTCATTTTCTTCTGCTCCGAATAAAGCTTTTCTCTATCAGCCCCTTCCAATGTTGTGGTCCTGATGTGGCAAATTCATGTCCCTACCCCTAATGCCATCGATCACTTGGGGACAAATTGGTTTTGTGTAGGACACCTATCACACCATTAAGCAAATTATAAGGGCCTAATCGGACAAACACACATGCAGTATGACTTACGTGGGAAAAACATATTATTGAGCAAATAATTTTCAAGTTAATTTTTTTAAAAATATGTTTAGACTTTTTTCTATTAATAAAAAGAACCCATCGATTGTTATACCGAAAATTGGGAACAAGACATTCTCCCCCTAAGACAACTATAAGACAAGTCATGTAGCATTATGTTACAGGGCCCTTATGCTTCATTGTTTCCCACTATGGGTACCTAACATGGGGAGTTTTGGCAGTGCCTCAGTATGGAGAGTACTCAAATGTTCATCTTATTTAAGTATAAATCTTTAAATCCAAAGCAATTTCAACAAACCCTTTTACAGTCTGTACTGTCTATAGCGATGAAGAAATTAGAAAAAAGAATTACAAGAAAAACCCCATCCCCCAAGTACTCAAAGCATGCAAAGCACTACCCTTTTCTTTTTGGTAATCTAAAGCACATTTTGGAGCAAGTAACAAAGCTAATTTTGACTCTACCATATCAATAGTGTGATATAACTTTACAGTGCACACTGCAAAGTGTAGACCAAAGGCACAAATGGTCTTTCTTTTGGTTCCTTTATTCCATGGTCGTTTTCCTCTTTGTCAGAGTCCTCATCCAACCCTTTCTCACCTTCACTCCCTCTACCTTGCTGCCCACGTGGCACACTCCTCCATTCTTCTTCCATCTAATGAGCTGGAACATGTGACCTATCCGCTTTCGCCACCTCAATGTGTCACGTGACTTCCCATGCTCTATCACGCTCTTAGTGTCCTTGCTATTGCTATGATGGTTCCAGGACATGGACATCTTAGAGACCGTGCCCTTTTTTTCCCACGATGCCACCCCATTCTCTTCAAACTTGATTGAGATGAATGAGTCTGCAAAGTTAAAGTCATTCCAGAATATCATTGTCATTCGTAGCTACCAAGACAAAAGAAAAAGGAAAATGTAACTCTTTGCGGAGATACACAAAAGAATAAGTTACTTTACTAGTATAATGCCCTAAGGTTTGTTTACTTTTTGTTTTGTGCTTTATATTATGGAGTGTAGCATTCTTGCACCTAGTCAAATGAAACTACCATTTTTGGGTATATAGAAAAACAAAATAAAATCAATGTGATATATTATTATATATTTGCTCTAAATTAAGGTCTTACACGCCTAATTGTTCTGAGTGTCTATGCTGCCGACGGATTTGGTTCTTGATTGACCGCGGATACAAAAATCTAATGTACTTGGCACAATATTTTTTACCTAGACACACTATATGTTTTTCGCTCACACGGGGATTTACATTACATAGGTAAAAATACACATATCTTCAATGATGGCATCATATAGCTTTTATACACATGAATGACATTTTGCCAGATTAGTTATGTACCCTAATTCCTACTCAAATCCATAGGCCATAATTTTGAAATATAATTCTCGAGTGTCATGATGCTCTTGGCGTTTGCATCTGACAATCATATGCCACGCCAAGAGGAAAAGAATGACACACAACCGAAAGCCTTCACCTTCTCCTGTCTTAGCGTCTTAGCTCTCTTACCGTAGCAACTACGCTTTTTGACCTTAATTTCGTCATCATCACAATCTAATCTTCCACATGAAGACACACAAACATGCACCCATAATTCTCCTCCAATAATGAAAGCAATTCATGAAACACCAACCCATCACCCCCTCCCTACCCCTACCTCACCATGGACATTAACATTACAAGTGGAAAAATATCCCCCACTAGTGCTAACAAGTATAATCACCCCACAAGAGAAAAAAAAACTTTTTTTTTATGTTGGAAGGAGAGTAATTATAAAAATGAGAATTATTAGTAAAATAATCAAGCTATAAGGTAATTAGTGTTATGTTACCTTCTGGACTGGGAGAGACATCATACTCATAGTTGTTAGATTTCCACTGATGGGATTCTTGGCGACCGAAGAGAGAACCAAAAGCAAAGATCTTGTGAATGGAAGAGGATGGTTTTCTGTGTATGGAACTTTGAAGCCTCTGTGAAGGTTTATGGGCAGAGGGGCGATTCTGGTGGCGACCCTGTTTGGCAGCCACTATAAGGAGCCTCTCATTCAAGCACAAGGGGCACACCCCAACAAGTAGTTGTTTCGGGTGGAAATAGCAGCATGTTTTTTCTTCTCTGTACCCATTTCTATTCATGTTATGGTTGACACAAACTTGGGAATGAAGGAGGTGGGTAGAGTGAAGAAGACTTGAAGGAAAGTAAAAACCAAATGCGATGTGAACCAATTTAAAAAGAGGGAAGGTATTCTTGAGAATATATATGGTGGGAAAGTGAAACTAAATGGAAGATCATGAGTTTGGCCCCACAAGCACCATGTATGAATCTTAACAATGTAATGTAATAGTTTTGTGTCAGTGTAGTGTAATGTAATTTACTTCGTTCGTTATGGATTAATACAGCACAACAGATTCCTAGGTTCCAAAATCCAACTCTGATATATGCAATTAAACTAACCCCAACTTAATTAGCTTTTTCCGTTCAAGGTAAGCTTTATCACCTTCTAGTTTTTTTTTTTAATCTTAAATCTGTTTCATTAATTATAACTTTTCCTATATATCTTTTAAAAATATTGTCATATGCTTATAATTATAAAATCTAAATCTAAATGAAAATTTTATTTTTTTTACTTTTAATAGTTGAAAATTTAAATAAAAAATCAGTGTTTTGAAAATGAAAAGGGGTTTCTGTTGTGCTTATGCCTAATTATTAAGCTATGCTTGCTGAAGTATATATTATTCTCATCCTTGAAAAATAAAGTAATTTGATTTGAAAGTTATTTAAAAAATTATCAAGCCAAGACCACAAATTTTGTACATATTTGGTTTAGTTTATTTCTTGTTCCTGCTAAAGAAACAGTTATTTTTGAACCTCTGGTATAGCATCTTTTTGACAATTGCTGATGTAGGAGAGTACCTGCAAAAGACACTCTGATGGTAAATTCATGATTTAGTTCTGAGCAATAAATGTTATTAAATAATGGAAAGTCAACCTCTACCTGTATTTCTTACCTTCCTTTTATAGGTATTTTATTGGGCTGATAGGCCTGTTGAGTCAGCCTTTATACTGTGGCCCATTGTTCTGGTTTAAATAATACTTTGATTATTACCTTAAATTGGGTTATTTACCTTTTAATCCTGACGAAGGATACCCGGCTTAGTATGCCGAATAGGTACTTGGTTTCTTTTTCTTATAGGTGGGACCGAGTTAATTCCTTATTCAGTACATTTCTAACAATAAATTTTGTTGTTAATTTCTAAAAGGGGATTTTAAAAGAAAAATGATTATTTCCCTTAAAATAATATAATCCAAACATGCACGTATGGTTAAGTGCTGCTTGTAATTTGGTTTTCGTATTAGTAAGCATCTGTTTGTTTTTTTAGCTTGTTGTAAGAACACAAGGCATTACTCATTGAAGAAAAGGCAAAAATTTTGCCTGCTATTTGTCGCGTTTCTGATTTGTGCAATTTAAATATTAGGATTTATTTAGTTAAAGAAAACATTTTTTATTTTCATAAATAATTACAAATTTATCACATTTTTTCATTTTATTTCCTTCTTTCAAATATTTATACCAGAAATAGTAAAGTCAAATATTTAAAAATAAGGTAGAAATGAAATATTATTTTCACACTTTCTTGTATAAATCTAAAAAAAAAATGCAAAATGGTAGTTTATACAAACAAAAAAATTAGAAAGTATTTCAAAAGCTAAACAAGCATACCCATTTTGTATGGCCATATGGATTTTCAACTATTCATTTATTTTTTCATGTGAATTTAACTCAAACAAATGTTTTGGGAAAAACAAAATTTCATGTTTTTCACAAAATTTAAGAGTCATCTTCTAGACAGTGTGTCGGGTTTGAACGAAGTATCAATGCAAATTAGAACATAGACTCCTTCAGTTCAAGTAGGTAAGAGTAATCAATGAAATGGTATCGCCATTTTAAATGCTGTGTATCTGAACGATGTAACATATGTCAACGTGAGAAGTGCAAGCTTAGTTAAAAATTAAGAATAAAATTTTATTAAAAAATATTTATTATATTTTTATAATTTTAATATAGTAACTATAATTTTTTTTTATTTGTGAATACTTAATCTCAGCTTTTATACAAAATTCAAAATTTAATAGTATATTAAAATGATTAATCTAGCAGCTTTTTTTTTTCACATTATTGATCAATGCATATAAAATTGTTCTTAAAATTGTGTATTCATTACCCAAAGGATACATCTTTTCTACAAAAGTTTAAAATTTTAATTAGGCCATGATAACTTTTGACATTATTATCTAATATCTTTTTATCAATATGATATTATATAATGAGCTAAATAAAGTAGAAGTAGGAGTAGTATATTAGTAGTAATTTGTTATAAATCATTTTATCCTAAAGGAATCTTCAACTAACCCGGTGCATGTTAGTTAGTGATGTTCTATTTTATGGAAATGTCCAAGTCTAAGCCAATAAAGTGCACTCTTTTTTACTGATAAAAAATTATCATTATAAATAATTATTATGGAAATGTCCAAGTCTAAGCCAATAAAAGCCAATAACTTGGTTTTCAAAAACTTATTAAAAAAAGATAAACAAGGGAATGCGACATATGCGTGGATAAGGTCAAAATTTGCGACTGCCACTTGATTTGGGTATTAGAGCTTTGACAAGGTCAAAATAAACACTGCTCAATCTCATGCGGTTTCTTGGGCCATGGCCCGTCTCATTAACTCCTCCAACACATAAAACCTGTAATTTTTGTCCCTCCCATGATAGCTTAGCTTAGTAAGGTAGAGTGATATTTATCCAAAGAAATAGGGTTCAATTTTTGTTATATGTAAAACTCGAATTTTCTTCTCCTAATTTGCATCTAATTTGTGACCAAAAACAAAAAACTTATAGTTTTACCGTTTCTTTCTAGGATAAACTTAACTCTATTTTATTTTTCAATTCTTTAGGTTGAATCGTTAAAAATTAATATTTTATATTGTTTGACCTTAACATGGGAAAGTTTGAATTACCATCTGCTGAAAGAGTCTTGCAATACTTTCGTTAAATTAACTATAGTGATGGTTTTTCTTTTTTGGTAAATTTTTGTTCATTTATCAAACCACTGCACTAACTAGTGAAGTCAACAAGACATAATACTAATTTTGGCATGACAATTAAGCCAATACCTATAGTCCGGTCACTGAAAAAGAGACAACTATGTATAAAAAAAATATTGCAATTCTTGAATTTTGAAAAGTTACCGTGATCAAGTCACAGATTGAAGTACTCAGCAGAGCATTCAGCAAGAGAATTGATTTTCATGACAAACATTAAATAAACGCTAGTTAAGCTAATAATACTACTTGGATTATTCATTATGTGATTTAAATATAAGTAACATTGCTTAAAGTAATATGTACCTCAGATAAAAATTGCATGTTTGAGCAAAACTTCCTTTATCCAATACCGTGTCTGCGTGTGAAAGTGAACATGTGATACGTACCAGTTAAGGAATTAGCACGAATTTTCTTCTTCATTATCTCTCTCCTTTTGTCAAACAAGTTACACACAGAAGACACGAGGAGATGACCAGTAGACCCACTTACTTCCTCTAATACAATTTGTAGTATCTGATAATTATATTTTGCTTGTTACTTTTTATAATATTCGACACTGCTTTTGTTGAATAATTAAATAAAATATAAGCCTTCAAACTTATGTTTTTAAACTTTTTATTTCTCAAATAAAAAACTATTAAGAAATAATGCAACAACATAACCCCTTTATTTGTACTTTAGGAAAAGAAAGGGGAGGGAAAAGTATACATATATTGAAGAAAAGGGAAAGTAGCACAGCATTGGATGGACAGTATATGGAGTGTCCATGAAACATCCGAAAAGGCTTAAAGTTGATGGAAACAAACAAACTAATGGTCACATGGGAAGAGGATGTGGGGACTGTTTCTGATTTGGTTGGCTTCAAGTCATGCTCACATCATGGCCCAAAGATGAATGTGGGTCTCCTTCATTCTCCCTTGCCTCCTTCATTTTTAGTTGATCTCATCCAATTTCAACCTTTGTCTCACAACTAACTCTTAAACACTTGGAATTCCAACATTGGTATATATACAAGACTGTTCATCCATAATTGAGGAATTATATTACTTGAATTAAAAATAACTCATTTATGGTTTTAATCTAGATACTGAATAATAACATTTTGAATTCGAGTCAAATTCACTCAAGCTTGAATCCATTTCAATACTACAACTTTCATGTTAAAACGTATTTAACGTGATCTTCTTGAGTTTTCACACAGTCACTTTGCAGTTGAACTGTTAAATCTGAAATTTGTGAGTTTATTTTCAGTACACTAGCACTGTTTCTTAAATGAATGTTAATCTTTTTACATAGAATAAAAGGGCAACTATAACATGGTGGATGTGTATCAATCACTGCTAATCAGTTTCCCTTCATTGAAATAGCCAGAGTAGGACATTGATTTTAAAAAAATTGGAGAAAGGACGCATTTACTCCAAGTTGGATGAAATATTTTTTGAGAGACACATCAGATTGTCATGAGGTAGTCCATTTTTCGGTAGCATGGTAGGGTATGCCATCTTTCGGAATGGCATAGATGTTGTTACATACGCTACGGAGAAAGCTTTGTTTGTTTAGTGGTGACACGTCTCTCATGCAATACTTCATCACTGAAAAGTGAAAATAGCTTCAATTAAATTGCATGGAGAAGTACACACTCTCCATTTGGGTTGCCTGGAATCATTAAAGAATAGGCTAGAAGTCTAAGATAGTACTCACTTTAACCAAATTTAAGTATAAGTAATCAAACATTGATTATTTATTCAATTAATAAGTAATTTATTGTTTTTTTGGTACTTAAAAGTTGTAGGTAAGAGGAGATCATCTCCTAATTTCAAGTTCAGAGCAAACGATCAACTTCAGCTATAATTTGCAATTGAACATCATCCATTAGGGGCAAAGTAAAATGAATTGTTGCCCAATAACCAGAGGTTGATATGCGAGTGTTTGAACATATTCCCTAACTACATCAGCATATACTCTCTAACTAGCTGGGGATTTTGCGGAGAACAAGAGAACCTAGCCAGGAGTGCTTTTTGGATATCTCTACACATGATAAACAACAAGATGAGGTTTAGACGAAAAAATTTCTTCAGCTTGTTTATTCATATGTGATACGTTGCCTAGAAATGGTGTGGTAAAGTACTCGGCCAACGGTAATATTAAAGAAAACTTGTGTGTGTGAATGACAAATTAAAATTACACTCAGAAGCCAGGATCGAAGGTCACAATCGACAGGTGAAGGCTCCCCCCGGATTTAGCTTAAAATTCTCTAAAGTGAATGAAGTATAAAGTGAAAAAGTACAAATTTAATTACCATTAATTTGAAACTAGTAATATTTATAAACTACTTCAATTCAAATTAAGAATAAATAAATTCTTACTTTTTTACGTTCGGCATCTCCTCAAATTGCCAAATAGCAAATACCAATTGTAAGGACGTCATGCATTCTCACGCTTTCTGTTACAAATTATCCGTTAAGCTTCTACTCGTATAGCTATTAAAACAGAGTTTTGTTTGCCATTTTAAAGGGAAAAATTCTCACGCTAGAAAATTTTGTAAAAGAAATTGTCTCACGAAGTGTTTTACAACCAAACCTTCGTTCCAAGTTGTATCAAATCATAAAATAAATGCATTTAGTTCCATCCTTTGGACATCGCTGGTTTTGTCTAGAATTTTGAAACAAGAGTAGTGATAGGCAAAAATGCAAGTTTTTTGGTTCTGAGGAGCTAAATTTATGGTGGAAAGATTGATAAAACATAAAAAGGTTTGACAAAGTTCACTACTCTGCAAATTCAAGTTATTCAACATTTTGGCCTTCTACTCGTGATAAGCCTCACTAGCATGATAAATATAACTTAAAATGGAAAAATAATTTTAAATAAAAAAATAAAGAACCCCACAAAAAGGAAAAAGGAAAATGTAAAAGTAGCTTCTTTCACTAGGATGAGTACCCAGATCCAAATTTGGTCTCGACTACGAGGCATATAACTTTGAGAGCTCTTCTTGAAAAGTCTTTCTAATGACATCTCTCTTGATCTTAAGAGCTGCAGTGACTAAGCCAGATTCTGGAGTCCATGGATCAGAAAGCAGCTTAATTTTTGCAGGAATCTCAAATTTTTCCAAACGAGCCTTCTTTGCTTCCTGCCAATGATTTCATAAAGTTATGGTAATAAGAAAAGGAATGATATTATATCATTTCATCTGCAACAATAAAGGGCATGAATATGTCGTATGTTGTACTCTTAAAACTATTTGACAGGAGATCCCCTTTTTATTTGGGAATCCGATTGAAAAAAAAAATGACACAACTAAACGAAGCATCCTTCGCCATTGTGTTAGGTTATAAAAGCTATATTTTTGACATATGTGCAGATAGTTACATACTATTATATTTTAGTCTAGTATGAAGGATAACATACTAATTGAAAAATCAGTTTCATTGTCCAAATAAACATGATTTCAATTTTTAAACCTTCTCACTGGGATAAAATAACAACAGTCAAGTCTTATCACAATAGGTAAAGTCGGTAACATGAATTACACAATGTATGACATTGAAGTTATTCAAAAACTAAATTTATGATCACTGTTGCCTAGAAGACGGTGAAAAATTACCTTCGATATTGTTTCATAACTGATAATAAAATGGAAGTGAGCAAAATTTGTCGGGTGAAATACAAATGAGTAAGTCTTAAACTCCATCGTTAGTCATTCCATATCATCATTCCAACTTTTCCTTCTACCCTATTTTGCAACTGCTCAAACAAGCATATTCTAGGACAATATTTGGGGAAGAACTGGTGTTAAGCTCAAAAGCTGATTCAGTTAAAGTTAAGTTTAGATTTTACTGTTAACTCAGACAAATATACTTTCTGAAAAGTGAATTTTCTTCTAAAATATTACAATTAATACGTAAAAGGACTTCTATACAAAAGGCATACCTTTGAAAGCGATGCATAGACCTCCTTCACACTTTCTTCTTTCCCGCACAGTTCTGAAAGATCAGAATAAGAAATTCCTTGCTCTGAAGCCCATTGCTCCAATGTGGGATGAGAAACCGCCACGAGTGCCACACAGTAGCTATGAAAAGGATCAGCATGCAACATAATATTATCCACGAAGGGACTGACAAGAAGAGCTGCCTCAACCTGTACTTAAAGAATTAGTCTTCAAATATTGAATGGTGCATTCCACGAACCAATATTCATACCTTTCCCAAAGACACATATTCTCCATGCTGTAGTTTAACTATGTCCTTCTTCCGATCAATGATCTCAAGGCAACCATCTTTATGAAATCTCCCTATATCACCAGTGTAGAACCACCTCATTCCTCTTTCATCAACCTTTACAACGAAAGAAAAGTAAATATATGCAACTAAAGAAAAGACAGCAAATCACAAATTTCAGCATGACTATGCAGAGTTGTCAAGGACCAGTCCTCTAAAAGCTTGTTACATGAAGATTCACAAATGGTTATATATTTAACTCATCTCCTCCCAGCGCTTGGGGCTGAAACCATGGATAATGTTCAGGCCCAACTACTTGAGCAGAATATTGTCCTTCATTTTGAAGCATGGAGGCAGTGAGGATCAAACACCTAACCACTTGGTCATATAGGCTTTGATCCTATCTTAAAGATGAACTCTACTAAATGCTTAAGCTGTTAGGTGAAAGTTCATGAATGGTTTATGTCTGGGAAGAAATATCACTAACAAAGGTGGAAAATCGTAAGTTATCCCCCACAGGAAAAAGAAAAATACCTTGTAAGATTCTTTTGTCTTTTCTTCATTTTTGAAGTACCCCAGAGTGACATTTGGACCACCAACTACAATTTCACCACGAGGCATCGGTGAGTCATTAGTTGAATATCCACCTTCAGGCCAATCAATTAGCTGAGCCAGGAATACCAAATAATGGCATAAGAAATATAATTCTGAATGCAGAAAGAGAAATTAAACCACCACTATAACATAAATATAGTAGAACTCATGACTTGATCTTGAAGCCTCACTTCCACTGCACTGTCATACAAGGATGCAAGACAACAATAATGGTTTCATAGCAAGCAAGAATGCTAAAGAATCACAAAGAAGAGGATAAAGATAGATGTCTCTAGCCGTTTCTATTTATTTTATTCACTTGTAAAATATAACCAGAAAGATTTCAAAAGACTTACATGAAATCAGGAAGCATAAATATCTGACAAATTGTAAGAATAGGATTAGATTAATGGTGATAATTGGTACATAGAAAATGATTTAAAAAATCACCATTTATACAAAGATAACATTAGGAGATATGACCTGAATAAAAGAAAACTTGAGCATCGACAAAGTCCATACAAATTCTAAAATAGCCAGGAAGTTTGGCAAAACACAATTTATGATATTTGCTAAAGATGGCATGTTACAGCAAAATACAGAACAATATCAAATGGATAGCACACACATGGTGAGTAAATAAGATTTGGGTTGAGATTAGATGGCTATGCTTAGTTAGTCAGCTTGTCTCAGTTGTTTGCTAATTATTATTGTTGTGGTGCCACTTTGAGGATATCTTATTCTTATTCTTATCCTTAGTTCTTGCACTTCTTTCTATGTTGTCACCTTCTCTCATGGTTGAGTCAATTCTTTGGATTGTACACCAAAGTCCCTTGTGTTATCCCAAATAGGTGATGATCAAAATATAAGAGAATTGCAAATAGATGCGTCAGTTGAAAATGCCCCAAACTGTTAGAAACAAGAATAAATTTTGGATATGTATGAGAATACACATAACCGAGTTATAATAAATAATTTAGGGATCTAAACTAGGCATCCATTATTAATACAACCAGCTACTTTGAAAGCCTAAATCATAAAGAGAACACTACATTAAAAAAAGGTCAATAAGGTGTATGTAATGGAATATCATAAATAGGAAAGCAGATTAACTGTACTTATGATTCGAAACATTATGAAGTGTAGGGGGTAACTGTTCCAAAGCTACTTAAGAACTATGATTCCATTAAACAATAGTATAATGAAATTTTCAAAAATAAAATAAAAAATAGCATAAATGTATGGAGGTGGATTACATCTGATCAATGACTACCTTAATATATGAGCAAGGAAGAGGTGGTCCAACACGACCCACAGATATATCATCAAAATCAGAGAATGTCCCACCAGCACAAGTCTCTGTGAGACCGTATCCTTGACCTATTGGAGCACTGCAAATGACAACCAACTATAAATGTGACAGAAAAAGATAATACCGGAAATCTGATAAGTAAAATAAAAAAATAAGTACATGATAAAGCTAGATATAGGATTTCAATTTTCCAAGAGAAAAAAAAGCAAACCCATATAAAGCGAGAATTACTGTTAATGCCAACTATCAAGCCCAATTGCTTAGTTAATCTGTGTTTCTAGTTTACTCTGAACTTCTGCATTGTTGACTGATTAACTACTTTTTTTTGTTTCTTAAGGAGAATATCTTATCTCTGCTATTAAGTGTCTGTGTCACTTCTTTTCTTCTGTTATGATGTTTCCACTTTTATTTGCACAAAAAAAGAAAGTTGATGATACGACACTGACCCAAGACAAATATTGATGAATCTTTGGGTATCACTAGAAAGGGGAGCACCGCCAGACAGTATAAATCGGATGCGACCACCCAGAATTGCTTGGACCTTTTTGAACACAAGAAAATGCCATAGAGCTTTTTCCAAGCCCCAAGCACCAAACCAGCTACCATTAATTGCACTCAACCTTCGAGCATAGCCTAAATCAAACAATTTCTTTGATAATCCTCCCTTTGCATTTACCTGCACAATCAGGGTTTAGTCCTACTACACTGACTATATACCCAAACAAGCTCACTAACACAGAGATTGATGCATAATATTAATATGTGGGTGTGTGTTCTTTAATTGCATCACAAATCAAATACCTTCTTGAGCACTCCATCACGTACACGATCAAGAATTGCTGGTACAGCTGCCATCACAGTTGGCATCAATGCTGTGGCGTCCCCTTTTTTTCCCTTTTTTATCTTGTTTGATGAATCAGTTAGAGTCAAAGGAGTTCCATATCCTATACAACCTCCAACAGCTGCAAGCAAATTCTAAAACAAGTAGTTGAGTTTGTCAATACATGCAAGAAAACAGAGGAAATGCACTTTAAACTGAAATATTTATTCAATCCCCTCACTAAAGTATAAACCCACACCTCAGCTACTAATTCAAGGATATGAGCCATTGGCAAGTATGCTAGGTAGACATCCTTCGGCCCAAGATTTGGAACTATTGTCATTACAGCAGAGACTGTTGCCAAGACATTGCCATGTGTCATCATCACACCCTGTGCAAAAGAAAGAAAATCAAGAAATAATACAACTAAAAAGAATAGTAAGAGAAAAGGATACAAATAAGTAAATTAAAAAACACAGTCCCATATAGAGTCCAGAGTATCAAGGAAAGTCAATCAAGTAAAATGCTAGAAAAGTTGAAATTGGAAGAACACAGTATCTCAAAGATGTTTTTAACCTTAGGCAATCCAGTACTTCCACTCGTGTACATTATAACTGCAACATCCGCTGAAAGGGGTAAATCAGCCTCAACAGGGTTTTCTCTACCAAGCCTCTCAACGTCAGCAAAGGACGTGATTGTCCAGCCATGCTGAGCAGATGAAGCATCGGATGGGACATCCACAGCCGTGCATATCACACGTTTCACTGAGTCAAGTTGTCCACTAATATGTATTAGTGATCCCAATTCTTTGCGCCCACAAATCACAGTTGTAACCTCTGTCTGGCACCAGACTTTAAACGTGAGGTAACCAACAAATATAGAAACAGCACATAAACTAAAATGATGGAAAAGAAGCAAAACAATTTCAACAAACTGTTTCAAACCATAAATAAAGTGCAGAAAGTAAATCACAGTAGGGGGCACAACCTACAGCTAAATTAACAATTACATGAAACAGTGTGAATTCTTGTCCATTAAATAAAGGAAAATGATGTTAAGGTTAAAATCAAGAGTTTTTTCGTGAGATATCTTAAGCATTGAGCACTCAAGCACCCCTCTACAGGCTTCCCATCCCACCTCTTCTTTTCACCTCTCCTCACCCCATCCCATCCCATCCCATCTATTATTCTGTTGTTAGTTGCTACAAAACATAATAAACAATATCACTGTTTCTTCCCCCACATTACTACTACTGCTGTAAGTAATACTGTAGTACATTTTAATAAAGCTCAATTTAGAAAAAACATCAAAAGAAAATGATAGCTTTAGAATTTTAATTTCTCCTCCTTTCTCTTTTTTTCACCACACTAGGAGTATGAATATACCTTGTTCAATTTTTAAAAATTAGTAGCACTGAACAGCCAAGATAGCAAAATACAACAGTCAGTAACACTTCGCAATCTATAACAAGTGACAAAAACAGATAGCGAAAACCTCATTCAACGAGTGACACAAAGCTTCCTCTCCCAACGACGCGTAAATAGTCACAACCGTCACATTTCTCCTGAAGCAACCCTAAAGAAACAAAAACACGAGTAAGAAAAAAAAAACATAAAATTGAAGGAAATTAAGTTCGAAGCATAAAGACAAACACCTGCAATGCAATAAACCATTGTTCCCCGGTCTCAGCAAAGATAGCTGCACGCTCTTCCCTGGGATGACCCAGCGATGCTAAACCAGAAGCGAAACTACACACAGATTCAAACACTTTTCCATAGGTGAGCCAGTGGTAATCTCCGAGATGAAGCTTCTCGAAGGTTCTTCCATCCTGAGAGGTCTCAACATCACGCGCGATCAACTCGCGCGTCCCGAGCAACAACCTATCATGATGCTCCCTGCATGCACGCTCGAACAGCTCCGCCAGAGTCGTCACTCCATCCCAAGCCGAACTCATAACCGAACCGAACCGGTGGTTCCGAACCGCAAAGCCGGGCTCACCGCCGACGTCGGCGGGCAAGCCGCGGCGCTTGCGGTTGTTGGAATTGCGGAAGAGGAGTACGAGGAGAGGAACCACGAAGCCAACAATGTAGGGGTTCATCCTTGATCCAAAAGGGTCAATTCAAAGCAACGTGATATTGTTTTACTTTAAGTAACAATCGGAGAAAACAATGACACGGTTATGATGTTTTCGAAACTCAAAGGAACAGTGTACGAGGTGAGTGTTTTGAGTTTGTGATTTGGAGGAAAAGAGGGTATTATGAATGAGTTGGCATTGGGATCAAAGCAGTGAAGGGAAGAAGAAAAATAAAGTGTGAAACGCAGAAGTGAGAAGTGCTGCGATGGCGAGTGCAGTGGGCGGAGAGAACAAAGGGAAGCAAGGGAATGAGGTTTTTTGGAATTTTAGAATCTGAATATTTTTGTCTTTCCTCAGTAATAACTATTCATTAACTTTTAAGCATGTATTTTTGTTTTGTTATAGTTTATGTTTGATTGTGACTTTATTTGATTTTCACATCATTGTTTGTAATCATCCTAACAGCGTGTCAAATTTACTTTAACCTGTAAAATTTTTCTGATAACGTATAAAGGTTGCACGATATACAAAATTATATATACTAATATTAATATATAAGTAAATATATTAATATTATTAACTTTATAATTGAAAAGCGCGCTTAATTGGTGGTGATTTGTTAACTTTGTTTTCTTTCTTTGCATAATTGTACACGGCTTTAAGAATAATGAAATTGTGCTGTAGAATATCATTTTGAGGTGACACTTGTTGGCTTGATCAATTGAAAAAGAAACAACTAAAAGTTTTGACGAATTAAGCTGGGCAACTTGTGAGTTGTTACAACATTGGATCAGTTTTGACAGATTCCAGGCCCCTGATATGGGTTGTATTTTTAAGAATGCAGGCCCAAACTGGAGGCGCTTTTTCATCCCAAAAATATCATAAGCCCTTTCTATAAGGAATTAGGAATGAACAAACATTATGTTTACAAACTTATATTAACACATTGTTCATAAAATAAATTGTATTTATGTCTCTTAATTAAGCATTAGTGCAATCTACACTGACACACATCTAATAGAGTTACAAATTTTAAAAGACACCTCGTATGAGAATGGTGATGTTGTTGGAGGTATAATTAGGAAGTTATTATTAGTTTGAAGATAGTTTGCATTTTATTAGGATTGGTTATTAATTAATTGGATTTTAGATTGTATATCAGACTTTATAATATTTGAATGGAAGAATGTGTATAAATAATAAATTTTATTGTATAAAATATTTTAAAAATATAATACAACACACTGTAAACGCATTGATTACATATTGATCTATGAAAAATATTAACGAATTATTCAGATGGATTTTTGTTATTATTATTTTTGTATATGAGTCACTTGGGCCCAAAACGTTAGATGGTTCTTTGTTAAACGAGTAATGGATGACTTAATTTTTTAAATATATTTTTAACAAATCACAAATTAATTAATAATTTATTTTTATTTATATTTTATAATTAAATTCAAGCACACACATTACTTTGATTAAAAAGAAAAAACCATCGCACCAATTAGCAGATGAAAATTATAGTAAAGCAATGCATCCAAAAAGTAAGAAAACGATCTCATGGTGGGTTGGTATGGTGGTACAGTGGATGAAGCTACATGCTATCGGTATGGATGGTTGAATGAAGTTATTGTTATGCTTATGAAGTTAATAAAGCTATGTTTATGAACTTTTTTATTGTTTTGATTTTGAACGTGTTTCTTCATTGTTGATTGGCCACCTTCTTTGATTTAGTCTGCAATTGAATGCAAATCTTTACCTTTTACGAGGTTCGACAGTAAAAGACGGTTAACAATATATTTTGTACACAATTTAAAATAATAAAAGGAATTTGATGTATATGCACACTTTTATAGACAATTTTTTTAAAACAAATTTTACATTTAAATTTAGTTGTTGACGATCGGAATTAATTATTGATGATACCCATAACAGTAGTATTAAATAATCAAAATACTAGGGCAATAGTAATGAAATGGTAATTATGGATGGTGGTAATAATAATAATAATAAAATTTCATTTTAATCATTCATGTTTTACTTTAAAAATTATATTAAAAAACTTACAAACACGCCGAATGAACCCTGTGCTGTCAATTTATAATTATGTTACTTTTCAATAAAATACTAATGCTAAATCTTTGAGATGTAAATAATCTAAGGTGCAATATTCTATATCTCTTGATCTTTTGGTACGTTTTGTCGATTTAAAAATTTAACATTTTATCACATTAGAGTGCTTTTTTTGTAAGTTATTATCTACAAACTTGATACTCTTACCAAATAATTATTTCTTTGAACATTTCGCATGTATTTGTAAATAGGGATCAAAGACAATCCAATTGGCAAATCAGACTAAATCTTATAATTCTTTAATTACAATATTGCGATGTTGATTCATTTGTGAATAACCAAATTAAGCGAGTTCATCAAATTAAATTGACTGTAATTTCCTGTACCCTCATTAATTTCTTAGCCCCACTCTGTTATTATTATTATTATACCTTAGGTGCATAAAAAAGCCAACGGTTCCATCATGCCTAGCACTACAATCTATTGCCACTGAGAATACGATAAAGGGTATGCAAAATATTGTGAGAAAAGCCAAAGGTTCCATCATGTCTTCGTTAAGGTTTCTAGAATGTCTTAACCTTGAAAAGGGCACAATTTTCATATTTTGTTTTATTAAAAGTGTATAACAATAGTTATACGATGCTTACAATTAATTACACTTTTTGGGGCCAGCATTTTTCTGTTCTACTTCATCTCAGATAATTTCTTCCCCACCTTCCACGCCATGCTGTTGTTATTGCAGACATTTTTAAGCTCGTCCATACTCAATGGTCTATCAACAATTAGCCCACCCCTAGTGGGCCAAACCATTGGGTATTGGCCAATGTTTTAGGCATAGCTAAGGCGTGTTAACTCTTCTTCTTTTCTTTGGTTTTTCAAAAATGGTGTTGCAAGTTTCGTCGCACCTTGCAGTCATGAGTTCAATTCCCTGTTGATTCACACAATTAATGCTTGCCCACAATTTTTTATTTTTCATACCCAATATTAAAATTCGCAAATGATCTCGTAGGTTGCATAAACAAATCACATGGATAGAATAATTCCAAAACTGTGTAAAGTCTCAATTGCTGCACTTTACTTTTGCCACACTTGTTGCTATAGCCCATTTATTGCTCAGTTTTTTAAGATGGCCGAGATATACTTTTGATTGTAATATATTCACGTATTTAACTTAACTTCAAATGTACCTTTTTAGAAATAAATGAGAAAATACTAATAAAGCCGTAAAGTTTTGGAGCTTGCAATAGACTTTGTACGATGAATAATTTAACTCAAACAAGAAAAAAGACTTTATTCACCTCTTGTATTGCCAATGAGACCCCGAGTATTCATTTTCGTCTTTTTTTTTTTTTCCTTTTTCTGATAATTATGTGATTCAATCTTTACATTGTGGCACATGTCATGTTTCAAAATTAAATCGATTAGAATTGTTTTAAATTTTATAACAAAAAAACATAACACGAGTAGCAATAGAAACACGAGGTAACTGTTTTGTCAAATACAAGAGGAACGGCCGTTGACGGAGACTTTCTGAATCGTTCCAAAAGGGACGCTTTGAATCCAGTGGCAGGCGTGGCAACTAGCAAAATGCTTCAAAGTTTGCTTCTTTATTTGCATAGTTTGGCCATTTGAATTATTAAAATTTTACACTGTACATGATATTACATGTTATTTGATTTTGTATATATACATATTTCACCTATTTTGTATTGGTGGCGGGTTGTTCATGAAATGCCTTTGCACCCACACACATACCTTATTTGGCCACTCGCCAGATTTAGACACACTATCCTTAGAAACGTCTCCAAAAATATTAGTTGACACAAAAACTCATTCGGATATACCTTTCCCACCAAATGAAACTCTCGTATATTTAATTAGGATCATATATATTTTTTAAACTTAATTGTTAACTATTTTATACGCTTATTGTAAATAAAATAATAGTAATAGTTTACAAAATAAAAATAATTTTATTATATCATCCAATTTTGACCTCTCTCAAGTCTCAATACGATTGACTGGGGACGGTGTGTCTGGTGGCAACTTCTACCTACGGTTGTATTGGCACATTCTCGTCTATTTTATAAGAAGTACATTAGACATTAGTAGGTTGTGGTTTTAAGAAATTAATGTTTTAGCAATTTTAAACTGTAACTTGTCGATATATTTTTACAATATATATGTTGGCATAATTTATTGGTATAATTCTTTTAAAAAATAAGTATTAAAAAAAGTTGTATATATTAAATTTAAATTTTTATTATGTTAAGTGACGTGACATATTTTATAATTTATATTGAGCATTTCACATGTTTTATATTGTGCTTACCTCTTAAACGTCATTATTTAAATTTTTTATCTTTGTTTTAAAAATTGATCTATCTACTAAACTAAGAGACATCAATATGAACTAGATATATAATATGTTTTATCAACTTGTTTTTACCAAAGAATTTTTTATTTTTTTAATGTGCGATTGATACGTAATAAGAAATTAAAAAACCCACTGATTATAGTGTAGTTATCCACAAATCATATAAACTGAATCAATAATATATTTTACTGAAAATTTTAATTTTACCATCTCGTGGTATTTTTATGGTAAAATTAGTGATTTAATTTTTTCAAATGTATTATTTTATTTTTTATGTAAATATAGTTTTTCCGATTTATTCTTATATCGAATTAATCATTTCATTATAACATGCTTGAATCTCATAACATTTTTTTTCAATAATTATTAAAATTGTTTGAGAAGTTTTTCTATTGTAGGATCAACATATAAATTAGTTATTGGTTTCATTATATCCCTATTTTTTTTAATATATTTTTTTCAGTGTTATAAAAATTGTTTGGAATATTTTTTTTAGACATATAGTTGCGACTTTTTTAGATTTTTTTTATAAAAAAATATCCTTCTTATTTTGTTATTATCTTTCGTTTATTATGTTGATTGTTTAATTTATTTATTATTTGCCAATAAATAAATATCAATTGATAAAAAATCAAATCACAAGAGATTTGATAATTGTTAAACTTATTAAATAAAAATAAAATTATGAAAATATTAAAGGAGAAAAGAGGAAATATTATATTTTTTTGTATTACGACGAGAATATAACGAGATCACATTGATAATTTAAAAACGTCTCTTTTGTTAAAATGCTTTAGGAGTATGTTTGTAAAAGAGATTTTGGCGAGGGTATATATTTTTTAATTAAAATAAAAATAAAATTTATAATAATATATACATTTGTCCAATATATCACATTTATATTAATATAATATTTTATATTTTTAAAATATTAATTTCAATATATATTTATTTAAAATACAATATAAAAATATCCTTTTTTTCTTCTTCCTATGCAACCTCTAACACATCCTCAAGACCCCTCCTATCATGATCTGATCTGGATCAGATACTTAGGTGGCCATTTGAAAATTTTCAAATTAAAGTGAATAATTCTAATTTTGTATTATTTTTTATTAGTAAATAAAAATATTTTATATATTTTATATCTTAACATAATAATAAATAAATATTTTCATTTAATACTTAATTAAAATTCATGGAAGTTTTTATTTCACAATATTTATTGTATTACCTTTCTTAACTTATATTTTGAAAGCAATATTAAAATTAAATTATTAAACATTAAAGTTAACATGTCAGGTTTTTTTTCATTTTTTTAGTTTTGTAACTATCATATTTTTACACTATAAAAAATAAAAGTTAAAATATAAAATGTTTCAATCTTTTAAGAAAAAACATGTAATCTTTAAAATATATAAAAGTTTAATTTAAACATCTCTTGTGAAAAGATAGTGCCTCGCATAAAAAAATTACGTATCTTTTTATATATTTTCAAATTCTTCAACACTTAATTGATATATTTTTTTTATTAACCAAACATATCATTTTAAAATATATTAAATAAGAAATATTTAATTATATTAGAATTGATTATTATTATCTTTTATCCAAAAAATTAAAGCAACAAATAATTACAATTCAGTAGTTTGATCAATAAAAGTTTTATTTTATATAATTTTTGTAGGCAATGTAAAAATATAAAATCTTATGTATTATGCAAGAATATTAAATTTATAAGATACTTAAAAAATTTAATTGAATATTTTTATATCATAAAAGATCCAAAATGGACAAACGAAACTAGTACAGTGCACCACCACTTACGCGTACATTACGAAGAATTTAAAAATGTGACGTTCCCCAAATACTCCGGCAAATATGTTTTAGTTTGAGACGGCTTCAATGTAATTAAGACAAATGAAAATGAAATGCCTTTAAAATATATATTAAAAAATAAAATTTTTATTAAAAATATTAATATACTCACATAATAATTTTTAATATTTGTATTGATTAGTATTAACTAATATTTTAAAAAACGCTTATCTTAATTATTACATTTTTAATTTTTGTATGAAACAAAAATGAAGGTTTGAAAAAGAGGTGAATGGAAAAATCAGAGGATATTAATTTATGGAGAGGCCGCGATCTTAATGTGACCGAATTGACCCCGAACCTCGGAACTCGAATGGCATGGGACCCACCAAACAAAAGAAGAAACATGAAAATTTCCATGGCGTGATGGGGGGAAAGAGAGAGTAGAAAAGAAACGTTTCGAAAATATTTGTAACATAAAAAGGAGAAAGAGAGTGTGGATGCAAATTCCATGAGAGCAGAGAAGAGGTGCCTCATACTCGTCATTATCCGTTACGAGTACGAACCCTCCTCTCTTCTCTTTTCCCTCTTTCTCTTCTCTTCAATTCCTTAACACCGTGATTCATGGAAGACACCTTCGTTTTCCAGTGGAGCGCCGTTAGATCTCTCTTATCCATCCTTCAGTGGTGGGCCTTTAACGTCACCGTTATCATCGTTAACAAGTGGATCTTCCAGGTTCCATTTCTTTCTCTGCAAATCAATCTTATATATATTTAATTTCCAAACTAACTCTATTTCTCTTATTGTTTTCTAATTTACGATGTTGATGCGAGAACAATTGTATGATCTCTGGAATTTTGCTAGATTCCACCGTTAGCATGCACAACAGTGATGCTACCTGGATTATCTAGTTATCGAAGTGTGTTTTAAACGTGAAAAACGCTATGGATTGATATTTGTATTAATTGCTATTTTTGGCGTTGCGTTTTGATTTTTAGGATTTTCGTTGTTACACAAAATCCTTATTGTGTGTTTGGATCGAGTTATTTTGGGTTTAAAACGACTTATAAAATTAACAACGAATCTGTTTCTTCTCTCAAAATTAATAAAAAGAGAGTGCTCCTATGCTGTTCATCGAGCTTGACCCGTTGCATTTCTGAATTATTGTTTTGTTACTGATCTTCCTTCTCTTCCGGTACTTCTGCACGTTGTTGGTTTCCCTTAATTTCTTTAGCTATCAGTCTGAATTTTCTTTGATTTGTTTCTGTTTGTTAGCTGTTTCTAAATTTAATTTAAAGCGAGATGTTCCTGTATATTTTGGAATTTGAGCAAATACCAGTGCTTGCTAATCATTGCAAAATTCTTTTTTTTTCCCTTAAATCTTGGATTGTTGTATGAATTTAAGAAGTTGAACCAAAATATAGAAAACCGTGTAACTGTAATGTAACTTTCCTACATAACTTAGTGTGGTTTTAAAATGAATTATAAGTGATCCGAACAGGTGGTACGTGTGATTAATTTGTGAACAAATAATTGTGGCTTTAAAGATTCTAGAAGTGTATAATTTTTTCCAAGGGAGATTGGGCGTTACCCTGGTGTGAATAATCTACTAGATTCAATTCTTTTGTTGCTGGATAGAAAAGGTCTGACGGTTTTCTTAAGTTGTATTAGTGGTTCTCAGAACTGTACTTTTTAAATTTTTATCTCGTGATGACGTCTGTGTGTAGAAAAAGCTTTTTATGAGGACCTAAATGATTGTTATCACTAGACTGTTTAGATCTTCTATGTTTGTGTTCCATCTGTAATGAAGAAATGGTTTATCTATCTTTACCACTTGTTCCACAATCCATATATTTGTGTTTACTATTCCTTCGTACTTACCTTTGTCGTTAAAATATCATATTGTAAACTTGTATGGATTATATAACAACCACAATTTTATTTTTCAGAAATTGGATTTCAAGTTTCCTCTATCAGTATCATGTGTCCACTTTATCTGCTCAGCCATTGGAGGATATGTGGTAATTAAGGTGTTGAAGCTCAAACCACTGATAACTGTTGACCCTGAAGATCGCTGGAGAAGAATCTTTCCAATGTCATTTGTTTTCTGTATTAACATAGTTCTGGGAAATGTGAGCCTAAGATACATTCCAGTTTCCTTTATGCAGACAATAAAGTCATTCACACCTGCCACCACCGGTAACGTTTCATATTCTGTGTTAACATTTCCACCACATATTTGCTACCCACTGTGTATTGAAACTTGAGGATATTTTCATGATTTCATCTGATCTTGGTGAACTGGCGCAGTTGTTTTGCAATGGCTAGTATGGAGGAAATACTTTGAATGGCGTATTTGGGCTTCTCTTATACCCATTGTTGGAGGGATTCTTCTCACATCTGTAACAGAGCTTAGTTTTAATATGTTTGGATTTTGTGCTGCCTTATTTGGTTGTTTGGCTACATCCACAAAGACTATTCTTGCAGAATCTCTTCTGCATGGATACAAATTTGACAGGTACTGTTTTTATGCTTTTATTTCTTTTATTGTTAGTAACTTTGTATTTTGGTGTTCTTTGTATCCTTTTTCTGGATTTCCCAGTTATTTACATGTCTGCCATAATCTTTATTGTGGAAAATGGGTTGTTAACTCATACATTGACTATTTTTAGTTCGTTTTCTTTTTCTCCAATGTAAAGCTAGGAAATATTCTACATTGGAGCTAAGAACATCTTTGGGTAGTGCATAGTTTGATTGCAGCAAACCAGTAAATGTTGCCGAGCGTATCTATTAGGCATTACAACCAAATGCATATTAGCTAAGATTTGCTGAATTTCACCCAAAAAAGGAGATGTGGCTTGTGAATGGTGGTTTTGTTATAAGTATATATAACCCACAGAAGGTACTCTATATGGTGATTGTAATTATTAATAATCAATATTTGTTATAAAATAATACAAAATTTGAAGAGTGCCTTTGTAGTGCTGATATGACACAGTTGCATATGCATCTTCATTGTAACCATAATGACATAAATTAAGTAGATTATCTTATAAAATCATGGTTGGTGAAAATAATACATTTCTATCTTGATGTTACTGTTGGGTGTAAACTTGCTACGGGTGTGCCTCAAGCCTCTGTAAGGGCTTATGATTTACATATAGATGACCTACCAATTAAAGCCCACCAACAGGAATTGCTACCTAGACACTTCCGTTTTTTTGTCAATGATGTTATTCTATACTTTGTTACAGTATTACAGTTTGTATCTTGGTTTCTCTGAATTGCTTTGCCATGACTTTTCTGCAGTACCCAAGCTAATTCTTCTTTTCATGTATCTTCAGCATAAACACAGTTTATTACATGGCACCTTTTGCAACAATGATCTTGGCGCTTCCTGCCATGTTACTTGAAGGTGATGGAATTCTTGAATGGCTAAATACCCATCCATATCCTTGGTCGGCTCTCATAATTATTTTTAGCTCTGGGGTGTTGGCTTTCTGTCTTAACTTCTCCATTTTTTACGTGATTCACTCCACCACTGCTGTAACGTTTAACGTTGCCGGAAATATGAAGGTGAGATCTATTGGTATCTTCCAAGCATCATGGTTGTAGTTAATTGGTTCAATTCATGTATTTGGGAAACTGTCTGTTTCTTCTATTTAAAACCCAAAGAAGATGCAGGCATGTTATCACTCTTTCCAACAAGAGATGCCTTTCCTGCCTCTTGCATTTTTCGTTTCATTTTGCTTTACCATATGCTCCCCTAGTTTCACTGAATTTAATTAAATCTTCGTTCTTCTACTTGCATGTTAGTCATTAAGTGCATGGTGGATTGTGTTAATGGATTATTGATGTTAGGGTAGTGAAACGGGTTGTGTTAATGGTGGAACCGAACTATGATATCTCTAACCAGAATTATTTTTCACTTTTCAAATTAAGCAGAATCATGTTTTCTGTGCAGGTTGCAGTTGCTGTCCTTGTTTCTTGGCTGATATTTAGGAACCCAATTTCATATTTAAATGCTGTTGGGTGTGCCGTGACTCTCGTGGGATGTACATTCTATGGTTATGTCAGGCACATGCTTTCTCAACAGCCACCAGTCCCAGGAACTCCTCGGACACCCAGGACCCCTCGGAGTAAGATGGAGTTGCTTCCTCTTGTAAATGATAAATTAGAAGATAAGGTCTAATTGATTTAGCTACTATGATGTTTATGCCTTTTGGAGGGCAGTAATAGCAATAGGTACAGAAAGATTGAAGTCACGTTGGTTATTTATTCTGATAGAGTAACCAAAATTTTTAATACAAGTTTTTTTCTTTTTTTTCTTGAACTCTCCACCTTTGTCATTTTCTTTTTCTAGATCCTAGTTCTCTCCATTTTGCTTTTTTTCTCCGTTTCATTGTATGCACTATAAACAGACGGACGATTATTATTGTTAATTTATTGTTATTTGTGTAAGGGAAACGAAATGGACGAACATATCTATTGGTAATTTCGACGGATTAACGTTCATGGCCGAAATTGCCGTTTCTAGTTCAACTCGAACAGTGTGTGGAATTGTCCGTTAGTGATTCGACTGCATGTGACAATCAATGCAAATATAGATAGATTTTAACGTAAAATTGAAATAGGTTATTTATATTACTATGGTACAATTACCACTAAAAGGTGCTCGAATTAATGCTCATTATACTGGCTCAGTAACTGAAGATCCTCACAACAAAAATAAAATTGTTCACAAGCATGGACAATTTGATTATTTTTTATCAGTCAGATTACATGGTCTTAAGTGATGACTCTCATATCATCAGTACGATATAGTTAGAACTAGTTACAGGGTGATACAGATTATAGATGGTCACAATATCATGATTAATTTCCCCCCTTTCCCCTTTATCCCTTCTAAGATCTTAACTAGCAGCAACTAAACTATATCTAAGCCAAAAGCCAGAAATTCTTCTGCCACCTAGTGCTGATGAGGTAGCCATTCGTGCCCTGGCTTCTTTTCCTTACTCCTATTGTCAAGCACTCAGCGTTATTGATGCAATACTCCACAAACTCATCTGTACTAGTGCTGCTGCCTCCACAAAGACTGCAAAAAATAAAAATTAATTCATTGAATTACAAACAGTGAATTGTTTAAAAACTATACCTGAGACACGAGAAATTTTAAAATTTGATATCAAAGCTTGCAAATTGAAGGTGTTGGATGACAAGACTCTCACCAGCTTAAGAGAGAAGAAGGCTTCTTTTGGCCCAGTACCAGGACAGAGACCTCCAGCTTCTTTACTTGGCTCATAACTGTGGCCACTTTAGGTCCTTGGATTACGAGCGCTTCCACTTCCACCTAATGTCAGACCATGACACTATCAGTAACTCCTTTTTCAACAGGGGAGGATACAACAAAGGAAGAAATGTGAAATGAAAAGCTGAAGCATCTGAGTACTTCTCATGATTTTTCTCTGCAAAGTGAAATTTAAAGAAGGGAATAATGCAAGAAGCTAAGACCCTTCGCCATCTAAAAAAGAAAAATGAAAAAAGAAAGCTGGAGAAGAATTGAAGGCAAAAGAATTATTTTTCAACAAGAAAAAAAAAAAAGAGGAGACCTCCTATCTAACAATTTTTTAACATCATTGAAAATTCACAGAACTACTTGAAACAAGATCTACCAAGCTCAATGACTACCCTTTGCCTCTCTAAAGGCGTGAAAGGAAACTGAAGAAAATAACATAGCAATGGTTATCTCTACTTGATCTCAACAAATGAAAGGGAAGAGTAACATATAACTATCCTTGCTACAAACGCAACCAACTTACCCCTGGCTTGCAATCTCTGCAAAGGGACCCAAGATAGTTGACAAGATAGGTGGAACAAGAAGATTCAGAACCCTTATGAGGCGGCACAACATGGAGCAGGGTCAACAAATCACCCTTATTAGCTACATGGGTTAGTGCCCACATCATTGCATGCTTGGAATGTGAAGTGCCATCAACCACAACCATCACCCTCTTCCTCCCCGTCATCCCACACTCTCCATTCCCATACATGTTAAACCCTTCCATTTGATTCAGACTTGCTTCACACCCGCCACTAATATATCTGCTTTTCCCACTCCACCGATTTGATGTTGATTTCCAAGCCTCCTTTGCACTTAACTGTCTTAAAAACGATGCAGAACTTGGCATTGATCTCTCTTGAACAACCCTTTCCGCTTGATTTATCCAACCACAAGTGTTCTACTGTACTCTTATTACTAGATAAAGAGGGGTATAGGTGATAGAGTGTAGCACAGGTTTTGTATGACAGATTACTATAGCTGGGAAAACACACTTGCTAGTTCCTAGGGGAAGAGAGAGAAGTGCAGTAGGTAGAGGATGATGTGGGGGTATACGTGATGCAAACTCAGAAGTTGGGGGGCTTTTATTTTTGCGCAGATTAAAGTGTCACGGGAATCTGAGGTCTGTTTTGTGCATGATGATGAATAATGGGATCTTTGTGAAATCTTTTTTCATCTATTTCAGAATCTTTTGTACTATTATGGTAATACTTGTTTTGTCGTGATAAACTGGTTCGTTAAGCATTGTCTATGCAATAATTATAATAAAGAACAAGAATTACCCATAACATATGATGTAAAGTGGTCCATCAAATTGGCTTATCCTCAGCTCACAATTTAAATTTATTTTAAAGTTATTAATTATAATTTTTAGTTAAATATGTATTTTTATGATTTTTAACATATATTTTTAACATGCACTTGAGATAGGCTGATTCGTGGATTCAAAATGCAATGTTTGCATACATATGTAAAGTCACAAGGATGAAGTTTGATGTATTATGATTAGAAATATGTTTTGTTTTGATCTTCTGAAAAAATCGTAAACGTTTATTTATGATTATTTTAAACACGAAAGCAATGCAACTCAAATTCACATTTATTATTTAAATGTTCGTTTGATAGAGTAAAATATAAGAGGAAAATAATTAAATATAAATTTAAAAAAGAAAAAGAAAAATGTTCGTTTAAATGTTTGTTTTTTTATATGCAAACAGAGGATTGCTGTTTGTGCATTTAGATAAATACGTCTGGAAATTAAAAAATAACAAAAATATCTTTTAAAAAACGATTACAGAAATAAGAATTGTATATTTATGTATAGTGCTTTAAGTCCATTCTTCTAGTTTTAGGTTGAATGAGTGTGATTTTTAAATTTCCAAAACAAATTCTATTGTTTGTCTTAGTGATCCAAGCAAAGGGGCATGGGAAGTCATAAAATGAAACAACTCAACTTTAGTATGAAGTTTAAAAAATATTTCTACAAATTAATTTAATGAGTTACAACCAATGCTTAATGCTTTTAGGACAATTTTTAATTTTAATTTCTTAATTGATGTTTTAAGCATTTAAATTAGTATAAATATTTAAATTTTATTAATTTAACCATTTAAAAGTAATATTTTTGTTATTAAAAATAGTGCCTTTATTAGATTAAAGTTTAAAGGTCTAATAAATAAATTTTCAATAAAATTTTACAATAATTAGTTGCTAAAATTTAATCTTAAAAGTTGATGTTGATATTTTTAAAAATATTTTCTCAAAATTTCAACGTGTATCAAAACAAAAAAAAATATGTATATTTTTAAAAATTACAAATCACATTATATTATAAAATTTAATGCATTGATAATATTAATTTTTTAATAAAAAGTTATCATTCATTAGTTTCTTAATATATAATTAGTAAATGTTAAAAAAATTATATTAAAAATGATATTAATAAAAATAATCAATATAATTTTAAACTTCTACATAAATAGATTTTAAAAATAAAATTATTTTTACTACGAATAAATAAATGAAACAAATATATTATGTATTATATATATATATATATATAATCTTTAAAATATAAGCATTATTTATTAAAATTATTTGTAAGAGGATTTATAAAAATAAAAATTTAGAAATTAGGAAATTGCATTTAAAAAGCTTTACTATATCTCCATATAATTTTTTAAAATATTTATCTTCCTATTTTATAAAATATATATTAAATAGAAAAGTACATTCCAATACGTAATACATTAGTCCAGATAAAGTTCATGAGCATGTTTATAATAAAGTTAAGAGAGTAAAAAAGCAATACAGTAGATTTAATTTAAAATATATAACAATATTAATATATCAACACCTAAAAACAATAATGTTGCGCTCTCTCTTTACAAACAAACGCAGTTTAAAAGAACCTTTTTTTTAACAGTACATGATTCATTTTATTTAGAAAAATAATTATTTATATTTGGTCCAACCTTATAAAAATAAATAATAAACAATTATTTCTCTTAACTTGAAGGAAATTTTAAGAAGTTCAGAAATGGTTAGATTATCTTGCCCACCCAATAAATAAAATCCTAAATAAATAGAATCACCAGAATTAAATATAAAATAGTTTCATTACGTATTGTTCACTGGGCAGTGGTCAGAGAACACTAAAGAATCAGGACCTGACAGCATATAATAATAACAAATTTGAAAAAATAAAAAGAATGGAAAAGGGTTTAATATTTTATTTTATGCGTATAAAGAAGGGTGTCAGAAAAGAATAGGTACCCTCGTGAATTGGGTTTTGTTTGGATGTGCTGAGTGCTGTGCCGACCCAACTCAAGTACTCAACCACATTCTAGCCTTTGTTACGTTTCTCAATTACCACACCACACTTGTTGTTGATTCAGAGTTCATAATTGATTTTCTAGTCGCATTAACATGCTTTTCTTAAATTGGGGGTATCGTATTTAATAATGCTTGAATCAATACACCATCCTTACCCAATTCGTCACTCTCTCGTCTCTACTTTTTAAATGCAATAGACACCAATAACATTATGCATCCCTATGAGTTAATGCACGAATGAAATGTTATATATTTTACTATAAGAAATTGTTCTGAACAGCTGAATCGAACGGAACTAAACTCCTCTTAGGGTTCCCCAAAATATTATATGTAACGTTGAACGGCAGTTAAGGGAACATGAGAGACGAATTGGAAAGAAAAAGAGAGTACAGACGAATTAGCGTTCAGCCTCTGAGTCTTCGCAACTCGTGAAGTGAAATAATAACAAATGGTGTCAATACTGTTTCATCATACACTATACGCATACGACACACAGCATGATAAATCGTACCATTTTTATGATCAATTATTCTACACTCGTTTCAATATAAACTTAATGATTAAGATTAATTTAAATATATATTCAAATTATATAAAATAATTTATTATTTGTAATATCAAAATTAACTTTAAAATAAATTACATGTATATATTTCTGAATATTCCAATTGGCCCCATTATGGTAAGGAAAAGGGAAAAATGAAAAGTAAAATGAAGTGATGGCAATTATGACTGTCTATGCCGGGAAAGGGGTGTGAGACTGAGACCAAAGGGAAGGGAAGGCTGGGGAAGTGGCAGATTTGGTATGCCAAAAGCAATGGAAGATAAATAAATAAACAAAGAAAACAGAATCATACTGCATCGGTTCACACCAACACTTTTTAGGAGCTTATGATGATGGTTTCGTTAGAATTAGAATATAAATTTGGATCAAAGCCCATTTTCTGTCAAAGAAAAATGAAAATTCAAGTTTCGTTTTCACTCTTTTCTTTAGAAAAATGCTTATCTTTGATATAAATAAATCATGCAGAGACACAATATAAGCACTAGAAAAATATGTGGGATAAAATTTACGAATATTCATGGATTGCTATGCATACTACAATTTTTTTGTTATTTATATATATTTTTTTATTTTTCAAAGTATATTTATTATATAAAAAAATTAGATTCTAATACTGATTTAAAAATGACTTTTGAAATTTAAATTTTAAAAGTGATTTGATAACTTATAAAAATCCTTTATAAATCATTTTCAAAATATAATTATTAAAAATATTTTATACCTTATAAAAATTAAATTCTAAAAGTAATTTAAAAAATACTACAATTAATAAAAATGAACGGTGGGAAAATAATCTTTCTCCGATCTCGTAGGATCTCTCACATTTGCTAAAGTGTCATTTCCGTCAAAATCTCAGTTAAAAAGTGTTATTTGTTTTGTTTTATGATTTAGTTCAAAAAGCGTAAAGGGTAGCAAATTGCTAATCCAATTTAGCTGTAGTTTAGTTCATTGTTTACTTTTGAATTGACAAAGACTGTAATTACTTACCCGATTCTTTTTATTTAAAAAATAAAGTGCAAACAAACAACATCAACCACTGCCTTACAAATTTTACGATGGTAAATACTATAATCCCTACATTGCCTTGTATTCTCTCTCCTTTCTAAAAATAAACTCTTAATATTTAAATGTTATTTCCGGTTATGTTAACTTATCTACAAGAATAAAATTCTAACACTTTTTTACAAGATTAAAATTTAAAACTTAATTTTAATCGTATTTAATATATTTTAAATTTTAACCTAATTACACTAATAATATAAAAAAATTTGTATTAATTAATATAAAAATTATATCAATAAGTGTAAAAAATTATATACTTAGTGCACCCATTTTAAACTCTTTATTTTATGAACTTTATAAATTTGTCAACATGAATCTTTGAAACTGATATTGATCAAGTAAATATATATATATATATATATATATATATTAATAAATAGGTTTTTTTTTTTTACTTTACAAGCAACATTAACCAGTGATATTAGTTTAAAAATTAAAAATTATAAAAATATAATATTTGATGTTAACAATATAGTCTCACTATAATTTTCAATATACTTATTTATTATCTTTCTAATCATTATCTTTAAAATACTTGTTAGAAATATTATTAAATATTATTATTTTATCAGTTTATATAAAGAAATTCATTTATAAAAGTTAGAGAAGCGAATTCAAATCATGGATATTTAGGCATATCCATTAACATGGATATCAACCCTAAATTGCTTCTCTCAGGAATATGTCCAAACAATTGTTTTATTAACACGGATGTGGGCACGGGTCTCGAATACATACGTATATGATATATCCTACCCATTATCATGTCCACGTACAAAAAAAATAACTCATTTAAGCTTTACAAAATGATGAAAAGTAAATCATTTTTCATAATTGGATCAACTTCTACCGCTTCTACAACTCCTATCACTGCGCTAGTTTAATTTTCATTCTTAGTCTGTGACCATAATCATCGGCAAAAACAAACTACACGGACCTATTCTATGTCAATCATCTACGCGTTCTTCTAGCTGCTTATATGTATTATTAAACCTATATACAGTTATAATTTGCCTTCTATGTCAGTTGTATGTTGAGAAGAGATCTTTCTGTACAAATCACCCTCAGTCATCAAAGATATATCTTCAGGAGACAACATTGTACATCTACTCAAGTAATGACCACCCCGCGCCCTGCATGGAAACATCGTGTGTTGAGCAACAATTCAAGGATACCTGGTTAACGTATAATCAACCAAAAGGCTGAAAACAACTAATTGCTCAACAAACATGTACCTTCCTCTTCTCTTCTTTTCAACATCTTGTGAAATGCGGAAAGCTTCTGATCTTGAAATTTGGCGTAATGAAGATAGATATTCATTGAATACGTCACCTTTTAATGTCAAGGATATTCTTGCAGGAACAGTGGATTGGATCGCCTTGAACAGAGATGTTTTGGTTTCACTGCATTACAGGCTCCCAAAGTAAGGTTTGACATCAAGGCATAACCAAAATTGTTTTTTAAAAACAATTTATCAGAAACATTTTCACGAGCGGAATCGAGCGTGAACTATAGATGAAAGGCAAGGCTAAAAATACCTCTTCTGCATTTCATTTATTGGGTTCCACTCTAATTGCTTTCCAGTAAAGATAGCTTTGCTTTTCGTGAGATCCTGCTCCGATAATTTTCCCAACGCCATAATATTAGTAGTGGAAGCCAATATCTCAGAAGTTAAATCAACCCAGTTATCATATCCCAATTTTGATCCTACATCTGCTATAAGCTTAGCGTAAAAGCAAAACCCATGTTCAGCAACAGTGGGCATCATTACGTGCTCATGATACCAACTAGATGCGGCTTCACCAGAACGGAAAATTGGAGGTTCCATAATATCCTGCACATTCACATATTGTCATAATCAAGTGCCAATCCACAAAGGAAGAAAGAGTACAATTTTCATTTCACCTGTAGAAGGCACTTACACGTTTTTGTTGGTGATCATGAAACAAGTCAGCTTCAGAAAATAGATTGCTCAGTCCACTAGCAAGTTTAACAACTTGAAGAGAATGTAGCTGTTCTTCGGTAGCTTGCTGCCTTGAATCCATTCTACGCTCCCGAAGGTTTGTCCACAATTTTTGTATATCTGTCTCCATTGATAGATTGGATTGTACAAATGTTGAGTTTAGTTTGAAATCCATACGACTGCACTCATCCATCACATTGACAATTGTAGTTTCCATATTCTTGTCTACAACATCTCGTTGAACCCCTTTGAGAGAAGAACCTGGAATTGCAGTATCCACCCGCAAGTCTGGATTTTGTGTCAGTTTTGCTAACCGCCTACGGACACTGAAAGTGAATGGTTTCAACTCATTATTCACAGAAACCTCCAGAGGACCGACAAGATGGCCAGAAGACACAGCTCCAGACATTGTCTCTGTTCCATTTTCAATTGCAGTCTCAGGAACTAATGTTGATTCTGGCACACAGGATACATCATATGATTTAGATATTTCACTCAAGCACGTATCGTCAGCTGTTTCTGAATATTTAAAATGTTCATCTTCTGAATCCTCCAATTCAGAACAAACCAGTTTGCGAACTGATGAGCTGGGACAGTTTCCATTCAACTGAAACTCAGGCAGACATTCATCATTTTCTCTCATGGATTGTCTATTATTAGCATCATGTGAGTCTACAGGGTATCCATTATTTGAATCCTCGTCCTCAGAATCAGAGGACATTACTACAAGTTTCCTTCGACCATTTTGCCAAGAGGATGCAAGTGGAGATCCAGAAGAGTTGGAAAACTCAGAAATAGCATTGTATTGAATTTCAAGCTCGCTGTAATCTGTTAAAGATCCATTTCTCTTTATCATCTCCACCTTCTTGGCCTCTATAGAATCAGTCTCCAAATACTGAACATCTAAATCATTTTGCCTTTCATTTATGTGAAGAGACTCTTCTGTAACTAACTCTCTATTGTTTTCTTCCATTATATTTGCTGATTTGGTGATTTCGTTCTCAATTAGCTCGGAAATCTCTGAGGGGAAACTCCAGGGCATTATCTTTGGTAGTATCTGATGGCCAAGCTCAAGATCAAATGGAAGTGAGCCATAGCCCGTCTGTTCTTTTCCATCTGTACAGCGGAGGGGGAAGTCATTAGGTTTTGCAAGTGATCGCAATGGTAATAAGATAACCGGGAAATAGTAAATGAAATTATATTCCAACATTAATTCCTAAGCACAAATATCACAACCAAAAATAAATAAAGCTTTGGTTGTTAACTTATAAAGAGTCATAGGTGATAAAAGGATCTACCAAAATGGAGTCAGAATAGTTAAGAAAATGGGGAGTGAAAAGGAAAGAAAGTAAAGCAGAAAACTCAGTCACTCACAAGATTTATGAATCGACGAAACAATACTGATAAAAAGTGTATTATCCTAATATACTATGACCACAACAAAGTACCCTCTGATATTTTATTTTTCTAAACACTTTACAGTTCATATGTAGAAGCTTTAAAATCAACCCTCCCAACAAACAACAGAAAGGTCAACACAGAAAAAGAGAGGGGGAGAAAATGAGGGGAATAAATAACGGTTTAACCAAGTTTGCTTCTTTTCGCATTTCCACTGCTCGCTGTTGCTAACTGAACTCCTTTTACCCTTAAATGCGGTTACTCGCAAATATCATTCCATACCATAGTCAATAAATGCAGACAACAAAATATTTGATTTGATGTGTACATGCTACATAAAGACAGTCTAGAAACACATAAATGAACCAGATGGTGTGTGGTATACCTTTTCGAAATCTTTTACTTTGAAACCAGAACTGAAGATGCATAATGGATTTTCGGATATCTCCATCACAAGACTGTATAAACTTCTTCAGTAAAAGAGGATGGATGTTGACTCCTTCTGTGAGACAAACCTGCACGTCACTTGTGTACGATTAATATAAATTTGGACAATTTTCTTTTACTGCTTTTATTTGGGGGGGGGGGGGGGGGGGGGGGAGGGGGGGAGAAGGAAGAAAATCAGCAAGTACATACAGTGTACAAATGGCAAAGCAACTCCTTCGGTGATGGCAACACAAATGAAACATGGAGCATATCAAAATTATCTGGCAGGCCAGGATTATCACCTAATTTCCAGCAATACATTGTCATAAATATGAACGTCTGATAAAATCTATAAGTTGAGCAAAAATGCATCATTCTAACTAGTCATCTTACTATTGCTGGTCAATATAATTGGCCCCCTTGCAGTCTCAGCAATCTGTTGTATGGCAGCAATACATCCACGATCTTCAGGAAAAAGAATGTCCACATCCTCAACTAGAATTATAGTTTGGACTTTATCACAAGCAACTAAATTATTTTTGCCAAGTAACTTCTGCGATGAACCACCATGGCTAGGAGCTTCATCAGATATGGATATCAGTTCAACCACCTCATCAGCAGCTTGACCACTGACCAAAGCAGGAGCTGGTGGCAATTCTGCAGTTCTCTTCTGTGAACTTGCAGTATGTTCTGATAACCTGAAACACATATACATTAAATAAGATATATCATCACAGAACAGGTTGACAGATCACAGAAGTTTCTTATAACAAGTAACTTGGTTCTACTAAAATAAGATTGAATCAAGGCACAACAACCTAACAAAGAAGTTTAATTATAAGTGCCCAACGCTTATTTTACTTAGATTCTTTAGCTATTCAATTTTTCGCTGTAGATTGAAGAAAGGAAAAACCAGTCCAGTCCCACATCAAAAGCATATAACCCAAGACATCTTGGAGCTAAGACCACTACTCCATGCTTGCTTTATACTTGTTTGACAATTCCAATTCACCTCTTTAACATCTAAAATTATGTTCTCTCCCTCATCCATTTGATTGGATAATTACACAACTAGTAACAAACTGCTTTTTGCAATCTAGCATACAGTATTGTTTACCTTTATCAAATAGCATTTGTACAAGGGAATCTAAATTCCCAAGTTCAATATGAAATGCTCCTCCACAGAAAAAAGGAACACTCAACTAAGGTAACAAAATAGTGGAGGGAAGTGAAAGTCTATAGAAGACAGTTACAGTTAGTTAAAATTACTCAGCTCCAGAAGATTGGAATTTACCAGCAAGCATTGACAGAACAATTCACAAACCTTTTGAATCCAAGTGAACAAAGGGCATCCCCAAAATACTGCTTGACAACAGTCCCATTTCTACAATCTGATGCATTGAGCTGTTGAGACAACATGAACCATAAAGTTCAATAAATTTGGCTATATTCATGGTTGAAAAGACAGATGCATGATAAGGAAAATAAATCTTTTAACAACTATTTGATGTTTTAAAAAAGCAAGAAGATGCTGATAGGTGTTTGAGGGGAATAAATTGTGCAAGTCTGTTTATTGAAAGCTAGGCTAGCAACTGACAAATATAAGTAACTGTTTCCACCATTCTTTCTCATTGCTTTTGACCACAACAAATAACAATCTTTCAGACTAATCGTTCACATTGGGCAGGAAAGATCAAACTTAAACCAAAGTTCAGAGGAGATGGAAAACTTCGTAATACAACATACATCAGGCATATCTAAATCTGGCTGATTAATTACTTTGCTTGATATTCAGTGATGCTTATAAAAAATTAAGGTGGCTATTTACAGGATGCAAAAGATCAATGAATATTATTATTACAAAAGAGTATCAGTTTAAATGCATAAATACTAAAAGTATATTAATAAACAGTGATACCTCTAAAATGTCAAACCCTTGCTCTTGGGCACAAGCATAGACTGCTGCAGACTTGCCACTCTGCAATATGATAAACTTAATGCTTTAGCAACTGATATGAACAGGAAGTGTTTTATACTGGAAAAAAATATTGAACCTAGCTACAGGTAAATAATGATAACTTTAGGTAAAGTTATCCAAGCCAAGAAACATTCAGAAGACACCAATAGTAAAGTTTTAGTCTTAGATTTTATGCAAATACCTGTTGTTGAAATCCCAAGAAAAAGAATAATTATCATTCCTTGGTTCTTACTACTATTATTAGAACTTTTAAAGAATTAGTATTACTAACAGAGGAAACTAATTGCTGGAAAAGTAAAATAGAAACTGAGGTTCAGTAAGAATAAACAATAACTAAACAAATAAAAATACGAACTTGGTCATCGCCAAATTAACTTTGGAGCAAAGGTCATCAATAACCCTAACACTAGCAGTAGAAACGTACAGGTGTAAACACTAAACAGAGTTGTTACCTATCACTCACTAAGCCACAAAGAAATTCACAAGCTTGTATTCATGTCTGACATGGTTTTATAATAGGGGACAAAGGCAGCCAGATCTAGTGTATTTTCATGACCTTCAAGTGAAAGGAATGCAACAATTGTAATTCTCTACTTAGTTCAGAAATCATTTTTTCATCATCCAAACGACTTGCAGGCCCTATATTATATAGTTATCAATCAAATAGCTTGAGATTTGACTACCCATGGTGTTATTTTTCTTTTATCTTCTACACTCTAGTTCCCAGTGGTCTAACATTTTTTCAAATCGGCCATTAGCTTCTATCTTGATTTGACAGAAAGCTCCATTTGAAAAGTTATTAAGACTTATTCTTTTTCTAAAACTACTCTGCCCAAATTCTAATTAGTTTCAGAGTCACCATTATATTACTGAATAGTAGTAGCTAGTAGCCTTCAATATATGCATGAATGGAGAGCATGAGACAATTCTTGTAAAGAACGGCAAGTCAAAGATTTGAGAAAGTAGATTTCCACACACCCCTATCGGTCCTGTAATTAAAAGAACATTCTGCAGGGTATCCTCCCCATTTATATCTTCTGAATCGTAGTCACTATAAGAACAGTTGTAATCACCATCATCCTCATCATCTACTTCAGCATCTCGCATGGAGGTATCCTTCCTGCTTTTGTAACGTCTTTCATGCCAAAGATGTAGCCAGTCACGCAAGAAGTTCACAGATTCATCATTACCACATACCTACAAAAAGAAAATTCATGAAACAAGAAACGTGGAATTTAGGACCATAGACTTTTTTTAAGAAAATGCAACCTTAATTTAGAAAAAAGAAACACCTCAATGGCCTTTGTTGGCTTGTATTTGTATGTCCACAAACCAGCCTCAACCTTATCTTCACAACTATGGTAGTATGACCTCATACTGCAATGCAGAATACAAGGTAAAACCTCTATCAGGAACTAAGGTTATCGAACTGAAAAATAAAGTCACTAATTACAAAAATAATCAGCACAGCACAACTATTTATTTGCTATTTAGGCATTTTCATGAAAAAACAAGAAATTCAGTTGCTCCCATAATTGTTTTCCACTTTTCTTCTAACATTTATTTACCCAGATATCCTTTATTTTCCATTTAGGCATTTTCATGAAATGAAAAAAATATATATATTTATCTCTACCAGATTGTTTACAAACACACTTTCCACATATTTTACCCAAAAAATCCCAGCTTATTATATTGCTGAAGAACAAAATTTTAGCAAAACAATTTGCAAATGCATGAAATATATATAATGGGCTATAGTCAAATGTAAAAATGTTATTGCCATGAAGATATTGGAGTCGCCTGAATCATGCATTTGTTAACCTTTCTTGAAGAAATCTACTCAGCGGTTCAGTATCTGACTTTCCAAAAATGCCAGCTTGCACAGTTGAAGTAACGGATTCATCCACCCCCAAGTCCTGAAAATAATTTTTGGCCAACAGTTAACAAATAATTGAGACAAAGGTGAGAGTATATTTCACCCTCTAAATTAGCTACCGTGGATTACGTACATGCCACAGATATTCATAGAGTGCAGCTAATTAGGGACAGATACAGAAGTGATTCATTAAAAATATGCAAGAAATTATATACCACTTCAGCATCTTTACACATTGGAGGACACATTGAATGCTCCGAAAGTGTATCTGAAGATAAGGCGTTCTGAGAAATTGAAGCACCAATCGGATCCAAAGAACTAAGAACCTTGTCAAGATTTAAGGATTCAACTGAACCCTCCAAAACAGATGAATTCGAACTTTCTTGACCATAATTCACGCAGGTAGTATTTTCCAAGAGCGTCCAGTTTCTCCAGTCAAGGGATATGGTATTGTCCTGTATGGAAGAATTTTACGCCTAACTCAAAAACTATGATATTACAGAATTCAGAACCCAGACACCAAGGAAGTTTATATTACCCACCCCCACCAAAGCAGAAGTAAATCACAGGCACAAGTAACATACCTGAATACTTTCAAATACATGAATAGGGCCACAGGTAGTCCTTTCATCCTCTCTCTTAGTTGTACATAAATTACTTCCTGATTCAGCCAGGTTCTGAACTTTCTTCCCCGCCTTCCACAATGAAAAAAATGGATGTATTTGCCGCCCTGCAAAAATCCTCGAATTTTCCTGATTTGAGAATAGAATTTAATGAGAAAAAATGTGTCGAAGATTGTCAAGTCACAGTTAAGCAGCAAGGAAAGGACGAAACTGAATCTACAGCCATAATGAAAGTTTCAGGCCAATCTCCTCACTGGGTTACATGTGTTGTCATTTCACAAAATTAAAAGCATAAATAGTAATGTGTTAACGGAATTCCAGTGATGCAAAACCAAGCACACTAACCTCAGCAGACAATTTGGCCTCTGACCGCAAATCAGGCATGGGTGTATTGACCTGGTCAGAATCAGTCAACACTTGCCGCGAAGTTGAGCCCCTAATCCCATTAGCGGATGCATTTTTCTTTGGCGTTGCACTCTGTTAGTAGAGGTAAAATAACAGAACCAAACGAAATAAAATTAGAATTAAAAGTCCTCAACTTTCTCATCATATTTGCATGTCAATGCAGCAAGCAACACTTGAATTTCACCGCGACATCATTAAGCAAGAGATATAAACTAGTAAATTAATATAATTCAGCATAATACAGGCACATTGGTACAGTGAAATTATAATTGAAGTTTTAAATGAAGAAAAGAGAAGGAGATCTACCCTGGAACCTTTGTTTCGAGGAGTGGTTTTTGGTTTCGGCTTCCTCTTCTTGTGATTCTCAGCTTCGCAGTAATCCTCGTCATGTTCGTCTTCTTTGTCGTTCTTTTCGACGGGTTCAGGTGGCTTGTGAGGGAAGAGCGTCGATTGGACAAGCCTTCGGCGGACACTGCGGCGCAGCGGTGTGTCGCCGTTGCTGGAGGGACTGAGCTCCGTGACGGTGCCGTCCATTTCAGTAGAATCGAATTGAGTAGATGAATCAGTTAGGGTTTTGGAATTTGGGGGTAATGGCGGACGAGGGAGGTGAAAGAGACTTGAAATTAGGGACAGAAAATCTTGGAGGGAATGCAGGTTCGCTCGCGCCAAATTTGGAGAGAACCGATGGGTATTGGGTATATTAATCTTTTTTCTATTATTTAATCATTAAATGTATAATTTCCTCTGTTTTTGGGCGGGCTAAACTTTTAAAATCTGTTTTATTTAAGGCTACGGCTCCTTTAAAGTGTGCAAATCTCGACCACTAATAACAATTGATGATTAGTTATTATGATTATGACTCATTTAAGTGATCCAGGTCAATTATTTTTTTAAACTAATAATTTTCAAGTTAAAAAGAAAAAGAGAATACGATTAAAAAATAATTATACTTTTATCTGTGTACTGTACCTGCACGAGTTAAAGGAAGTAAAATTATGCATTCGTTTTAGTTTTAACATGCTTCTTTATTTTCATTTCAGTTGAAGCTTTGGAAGTTAATATCGTGGTCATCATCCAAATTCATAACTACAAAGGTGTTGTTAGTGTTAAAAAAAAGTAAAAATCGTATGCCAATTGTGTTTATCGGTTTATTTACAAGGAAATTACTATTTTAATTCCTTATCTTTTTTAAGTTATTAAAGTAATTTTTTACGTAAATAAAATATTATATTAATATATAATAATATATATAATCAGCAATCATATTAGCTTCTTAAAAATAACTAATTATTAATTAGATTAACATAAATTCTGACATAGCTCGTTAATTTATTAAATAAGAAGAAATAAGTAGTAGGATTTTAAATAGAAAAAAATGAGATGAAATTATAATTGAAAAGGAGTTGCAATAGCTATTGAAACAATTGCGTAAATTATTTGTGAAGGAAACTGATCTCTTGAGTTTGTGCGGCTTCAGTCTCCTATTTTTCTCCATATTTCCTTCTCATTCTATCTTTCTCTTCTTCTTTTCTACTCTTTTTTCTTAAGAAAATTAGTCATTTTTACCAGTATTTTTAATTTAAGTGAAATTTTTTATTTTTCTTAAACAAAAATTACTTTTATTAAATTCACTTAAGCAATTTTATTTTGCTTAAATCAAAATTACTTCTTATCAAATTCGCTTAAACAAATTTTATTTCATTTTGAGAAAATGTCTTTTCAAAATTGCAAAGAATTCAAATCTGTTTGTGAATTATGGTGTAGGCCATGTAGGAAGCTCAATTCCTATGTTTTATCCAAAATAATTATGTTAAATACAATCAAATTTAATTATATTAATGCTTTATAAATGTATAAATTTATTAGTATTTCTAAATGTTGAACATACATATACATGTTAATTTCCTTTACCTTAATTGCTCGCTAAAATAAGTGAAGTAATTCATCTCTTACTCAAATCTTAAACCATAATTATTTATTTTATATTAAACGGGGTTTACAGCCCTAGTGATACTTTAAACAATAATTTTTATACAGTGAATTGAGTAATTAATTATCTAATTAAAAAATAACTGTATAGTAAATTGAGTGAGATGAATTGTGTGGGCTATATTTCAATTTATAGGTTTAATTATAGTGTAAAACATTAATATTTTATTAAATTTTGAAAACAAAATATTAGACGATTACATAAACACCCCTCATAAATTATCAATAGAAATATCATTCATAAATCTGTGTATAAATATATCAATAATTTAGATATTGATATTGCATTTCATAAAATGCGTATACAAGTTAAAGCACATATTTTGAAAAATTTCAATCCAAGATGTTATACATGTTGAAGAAAAAACAATAAATGTGTCTACCGCCATATCAATTATTATTTCACAGATATGTAAGAAGACAGTGATATTTTATCATCTGTCATTCTTACTTGTTTGTTTTCTCCACCCGTTTAATTAAACAATACCAATTATTTATTGCTGTTAAAGTTGAGGACGACAAGAAAATTTTGGAACACATTCAGCAAGTTCGAAAACTCTTGACATCAACAAGAATAAACATAATCGTGTTTTGTCTTTAGAAGTTGTAATGTAAGTTTTTTCTTCATTTTGATTTAAAAAAAACGGAGAAAAAAGCTGATATGATCGGTTAAGTTATATTTTAACTACTTTAATATGTAATTAAATAGAATTCTTGTTATACTAAGTGTGAGTTTAAATCCGCTTTGAAATATGATAAACATGCGTAAAACTTGAAAAACAAAAACTACTATTTCCGTGTTTATAACGTGTGTTAATTTGAATTTAACATTGTACTAAATACACGTTAATCGTGAGGTTAAATAAATCAATTTCGAAGCAAAAGGAAGCCAGATGTTTTGCAACAATGGACATAGCACCGTAGAGCTGCTAATCTCTTCAAAAAATGAAGTCAACTATTTGATTTATTTTACTTATAACAAAAATTCTGGTAAGCCTTTAACTTGATAGAATATGAACAGAGATCGTGTTTGGTCTTTTGGACATTCTCAGTTGCATGTCATAAGATTTTAGTACTTGGTTATTATCTATCAGGGGAAAGTACATCTCTGTTTAAAATGTTAAGCTCAAAAGCAAGCTGAACGAAGTTGAACACTGCTGTATAAAGGATTTAATTTAAACCTAACTCTTCTTCAAATAACCTCTGCAATAGACTAATAGTGTTTGAGTTTGCGTTTAAAAAAAAAACTAACATGCGTTTTAAATGTATAAGCCACGTAACTTTGATTTTTTCTGACGCAAAACTAAATATAACCTGCGTATGTCAACAAAAAATATCGAAATTCAAGTGATCCTAGTATTATCACCAAGAGGCTGCCAGCGGAACAACTCACTAATATATGACAAAAACTTGCACAGTGTATGCCTAACATGTTCTTTCAATCTCTGGTTCTTTGTAAACTAAAATGGCAAGAAGTCAAGAACAAATAATCAGTGATGTTGTCATTCTCTTATACAAGTTGCAATTGGACTTGTTTTGGAAGTTTTAAACATAAATTATTATACTAATATACTATGTGGTGTATTTAAGCTAAGGTAACTAAATGTCTATATATATTTTTTGTTAGAATATAATTCATATTTTTTAATAAACTATTATTTTAAAAAATTTTAACTTATAAATTGAAATGTCAAATTTTAGATAAATTACATCAACTAAAAGAACTAAAAACTATAAATCATAAAAAAAGTAAAACACTATATACTAAAGACATTTTTATATAGACTATTTTCAAATTGTACAACGTGTAGAGATTAAATCCAAATAAAAAGTTAAATACACAATAAATAAACATGAAAACAAACTCATTAAAAATTTAAATTTTAATCATGAATCACTGCTTAGTCTATAGTAAAAATTACAAGTGAAAATAATCTTAGTTTTTAAAATATAAATGCATTCAATAAAATATATTTTAAGTTAGTATTTATATAAAAGTACAATAGAAAATTCAATATAAATGTAATATATTTACAATTCTATTCTAAATATGAGAGACGGGAATGAAATTACAACGTATAAACATAATTCTAATTCTTAAAATATTTGTTGACAAAATTTAGAACAAATGATAATTTTGAATACCCTTAGTTTGCAATGCTGAACTTGCCTCAAGTTACGCCGCTTACTGGAGCATCGTGCATGGTATCTAAAGGCAGGAAGAAAACTAAAAATTCCTTACCCAAATGCCTGAAAAAGCAAACCATACGAACGAATGTAACTCAAACACGGCCCACCCTTGCTTGTCCCCAAATCAGAAAAGCAAAACGCTAAATTACCAAAGCATCCCCATCACGCTGCTCCGTATCCTCCAAGGGACAAACAAAACCCAAATGATTCATTTACTCCAACGTTAAGCAACATTATTAAATTAATCTCTAAACCTAAACATTTCAAAATTTGAATACGACGTTGGAGTGCCTCAGAACACAAATTGCTGTTTTGTGAGTCTCAGTAATTTATTGTCCTGCCACAAAACTGAATATATATTTAATAACGGCATATATATATATAAATGATTAAAAATAAAAAATAGGAATGAATTGGACAGAGGGACAAACATGTCCAGCGAAGCATGTAATGTTGAAATCTCCATGATCGAGTCTGACTAGTGAGTAACAGTGTCCTCGTGGTTCTACTCGTGATATGCAACACACCTGTCTCCTACTCTAAACTTCCTTTCCCTTTTGAAACCCAAACTTTTCCACTCCCCGACCCCAACACTCCCCTCTTCTCTCTCACACACCCAAAATACAGAAAACCCTAAACCCATTTCGAAACTTTCATTGTAGATTCCGACATCGTAGAATTAGTTGTGCCACATTGTACCCGTTTGTTTAACTCCTTTTTATTGCGTGTGAGCACATACGAGCTTCATTCATTCTCCAGAATGCCAAATCAAAAGCACGTTTTGCAGAACACTTTCTTCCTCTTGTTACTTTTTCAGGCTTTGATGAACGTGAGTTGTAAATCCACCATAGAGCCATGTTCAAACTCAGACTCATGCAACGCTCTCTTAGGATACACTCTCTACACTGACCTCAAGGTCTCAGAAGTTGCTTCCCTCTTCCAAATCGACCCTATTGCTCTTCTTACTGCTAATGCCATAGACATTTCTTACCCAGACGTTGAACACCATATTCTTCCTTCTAGACTCTTCCTCAAAATCCCCATTTCTTGCTCCTGCGTTGACGGGATTCGCAAATCGGTGTCAACCCATTACAAGACGCGCCCCTCTGATACTCTCTCTTCCATCGCTGACTCTATCTATGGTGGGTTGGTTTCCGCTGACCAGCTCAGAGAGGCCAATTCCATAACCGATCCTTCAGTGTTGGATGTGGGTCAGAACCTTGTTGTGCCTCTTCCTTGCACCTGCTTCAATGGTTCAGATAACTCTCTGCCCGCAATTTACCTCTCTTACGTGGTTCAACCGGTTGATACTTTGGCTGCAATTGCTGCCAGATATTTTACTACTCTCACTGATTTGATGAATGTTAATGCCATGGGAAGCACTGCTATCAACGATGGTGATATCCTTGCTGTTCCAATACCCGGTAATTTTCTCTCAATCTCTTCACATTTACGCATTCAATTTTTTTATTTTTTATTTTTATTTTTTGTGTGTGTAGAATCTGTAATTTTACCTTGTTTCTCATGTTGCAGCTTGTGCTTCAAATTTTCCAAAGTCTGCCTCTGATTTTGGCTTGCTTGTCCCTAATGGAAGTTATGCCATTACAGCGGGTCATTGTATGCAGTGTAGCTGTGGACCACGAAACCTTAAGTACTTATTAAGCAACTTTTCTTTTTGCAAAATCTATTCCTTCTTCCCTTGTAAATAAACCTTGATTAGATTCTCTTTTGGGGTTAAGTTATTGTAAAGTTATTTACTTGTGTTTAATCGTTTCTCGCTTTCTACACAGTTTGTACTGTATGCCAGCTTCTCTAGCTGTTTCTTGCTCCAGCATGCAATGTAGGGGAAGCAATCTTATGGTGGGAAATGTTACAGTGCAACAGACTAGTGCTGGTTGCAATGTTACTTCTTGCAATTATGATGGTATTGTTAATGGCACCATAGTCACTATGTATGTGTATCCTCCGCGCACTTGCTTTTCTAGTTGAGATATTTTTATAATCTCTATTTTGCTGTACTTGTCTTCGAATTTAAGCTTGTCTAATTTTTCTTGCCACTCTGCAGGTTGTCCCCATCTCTTCAGCCTCGATGTCCAGGTCTGTGTGTTATGTGTTTCTAATCATTGTATTCCACGATCTCTTTGTTTTACTTTTCATTCTGGATGGTTTATTTACCATGATGCCCGCTAACTCAGTTCAATTGAGTTGAGCATGCCTTAATTCTGCATAGATGATACTTCAAATGTTTGAAATATCAATATGTTAGCGATACAAACAATGAACCATGGTCAATCTTCATGTTGTTTACTATATGCTATCTATTTCAGCAAATGTATGCCGTTGCCAACTCCAAGTCTAGAATGTATACTCTATTTGCTATAGCTGCAATTTGTATTTTCTGTGATGCCTTCTAAATATGTTTTAAATAATGTTACAGGGTCGCAGGAATTTCCTCCCCTTATTGCCCCACCTACAACTGTTGCAAGAGAATCAATATTTGCACCAGCACCGGCACCGCAGTTTGATGGAGCTGGTCCAACATCACCCAAATCCTCACTGGTTCCTGCAACAGGGCTTCCAGGATTCTCTCCTGCAAATGGCCCTGTCAGCGGGATTTCTTCTGGTGCTTCTGCTGCATGCTCCTTGGTGAAACCATTACCCACTTTGACATCTGCAATTGTGTTATTGCTTGTTAAGTTGATGATACCTGTGGCATTGTAATCTTCTCTTCTCAATTTTGTAGTAGGTTTAGTTATGCCCTGCTACTTTGATTGTCACAGGTGCTCCTATCTATTGTAGTTAATGATATTCATTTGTACCCTTGAACTGATTTGTGAATCTGGAGAACTATGTGATTTCGAGTTTCATCACACGCATAGCCTTTTTATTATTTGACGCTCTGCTGACTTATATTGTTTCTCTAGGGTCAGTAATTCTAGGTATAGTCTGTTATTGATCATTATCGAAGCTCAATCTTGTATTCACGTATATTTCTCAATCTTGTTTTACCATTTTCTGGTATTTCTAATAATGCAAGTATGCGGTCAATTGTCTTTCTTGGTTTTTCTTAAATCTTGAATACCTTAGCTTTGTTATTTGATAGCCCATTTTCTGTGCACGGTCCATATATGGAATGCAACCCAATGCAAATGTTGGTGCCAAATGTAATATTCCTCAACTTCTCGTATGGAAATGATTTTCTTTTTTAATTTCGCACATTTGAGTTAGTTGGGTGAGAAGGAAGAAAGACCGTTAAGTTCCATTTTATTCTGTCTTTTATCGTTAGTGTCTTCCTATTCACTCGAGAGAAGCCAATTCTAACGTTATTTGTAGTTTTTCTATTTTTGACAGCTGGAACATTCACTTACAATTTGATTCCCTTATTCCCAGAATCGATAAATTCTTCAATTATAGATCGTGAAATGAAGATCCATTGGAATGTGCATATCTGAAATTGTTAGCGTGGGTATTTGGTAACGCATTTATTTTGTTCCCGGAGTCACTTGTGAGCTTCCAATTTTTTACTCCTTTAGCGTGGGTATGGTGTTTGGATGCACGTTTGAATTTGAGTTAGATTCATGTTTATAGAATTTTAAACTTGTTACTAAACATGCACTAAATTCATCATGACTTTTGAAGGGTAATTCGAGACTTATATATACAAGCAAATTTGAACACTGCGACACTACTATTGTTATTTCTATATGACATTCGATGGAGTACGCAGAATTACTTAATCTAGCTGGTAAATAGTTACTGGGCAGAATTTGATATCTTAAGCTTGTTTATGAAATAATGAATCAAAATTTTAGGCCCTTGAGTGCTTGTGTTGTTTTATTAATTAAAATTGAAGTTTTATTTCACTAGCTTGTGTGCAACTAAATTTTGTCAAACGATTAATTAGATGGATAAGATAACATTTATTAACTTCCATTGAACCTTTACAAGAAATAAGAAGAATTATAGTAATAACAAGAAAAACACATTTTACTTATTAAATAAAAATTAAAATTTTATTAATAAACAAATACTTTATTATATTATACCATTTAATTTTATAATATGGTAAAAATGCAAATTATAAATCTATTTTTAAAATACAAAATTTAACTATGGTTATCCAATTTACCAAATTCTTAAAAGGTAAACTCTACACTCTGAAAATTAAGGCGTATTTTATGCTTTTTTATTAATGTAAAATAATTGTGACGATTAATTTTAACAGTAGAGGTATTGATTTATTTAAAATATCAAATATTCTTTAACATTTTAGTATAATCTAAAAAATATGAGATGCTCCTTCATGTTTAATAGTACCGAAGGAAGCACCTTCACAGTTCATTAATCAGTTTTTCTAAGGAACTTGGGCCTCGAATTCTTGGAAAGGTGGAGCCTGGAAGTATTGCGTTAGAATACTCCTTTCTGTGCCAAGAAAATAAGTTTGAAGCGAAAGCAGAAAGCAGTTGTGACTTGGGTTCCCACTGACACAATGCCTTCAGCTCCTACAAAACTCTATGCAGGTTGTGTCACCTCTCATCATCCCTCATCACACAGTCTCCGATTTCACACAATTAACCCTTTCTTTCTTTCCTTGCAGATGACGTTAGCCTTCTCGTCGTCACGCTTGATACCAATCCTTTCTTCTGGTCCACTTTCCCATTCCCCTTCTCCGAATTCCTCTCTCAAGTAACTCTCTCTCTCTCTCTCTCTCTCTCTCTCTCTCTCTCTCATCCCTATTCCCAAACCACTTTTCAATCCTCTTTACCCTTTTCAGGTACTCGCTTTCCTCAATTCAATTTTGCTTCTCGGCCAACTCAACCAACTCATCGTCATCGCCACGGGCTGCAATTCTTGTTCCTACGTTTACGATTCCACTTCCACCAACAACCATGCTTCCGCCACTGCCACAATGCCCGCGCTTTATTCCAATTTGCTTCACAATCTTGAGGATTTTCTAGCTAAGGACCAGAAATTAGCCGCGCCTCACTCTCCGGGAACCGTTCCTTCTTCCCTGTTATCCGGCTCCTTGTCTATGGCCCTTTGTTGTATCCTTCGCAATGTTTATGGTTCTTTTTCCGCCCTTTCAGTTCGCTTTGCTTTCCGCGTTCTTCGAATTTTGGCTAATGAAATTGAAGACGTTTTGTTTTAAGGATTAGGGTTTTCAGTTTTTATCATTGCACGTGGTTTGCTGAATTTGAATGATTTGTTTCACCTTGGACTTTCGAAGTGCGTTCCTGTGGTTTTTGTTTAACCTGATTTGATTATCAGACATACAGAGAGCTTTTCGTTCGGGACCTATGCACCCTCAACCTCGGGTGCGTGTGTATGAGTGGTTAATTGTGAATTTGTTCTTAGATGGAATTTTATACTACACTTGAATATGATAAGTTGCAATTGGAGTTTTGTTAGTCAACTATGATGGACTCTTGCATTTTCTTGTATTAATGGGTTGTGGGTTGATGTTAGAGTTTGAAAATGATATTCAGACCCAACCTGTCATCTGAATGTTGATATTATGGGGTTTTTGCTCGTTGACATACTTTTCTTTTTGGTCTTGGGTCATTGAAATAATTTATGTTGTGTTAAGTATTATGTCTGCATGTTGTTTCACTTGTCTGTAATAACAAATAAAAATAGGTGCTTGAAGCGTCATTAAATACTCTCTTTAGATTATACTAAGATATTAAAGGATATTTATATTTTTTTCAAATACACTACTAGTTTCACTACTAAAATCAATTGTTATGATTGTTCCACGTATACAAGAGCATAAAATACTCTCTCATTTACTAGTTAGAATTTACCATAAAAATATTAGTATCTTCTGTAAACTGTTCTGCTGTTGAAGTTGATTGGATAGTTCCAAGTTATTAGTGATTACTAACATTCTGTTGATTTTGAACTGGTTTAAACTGGAAATGAGTTTTACAAGTACCCTACTGGAAATTCATTTATATGATTGGTCATCTTTGTTTATATTTGATACGTTGGCTGTTGCTCTGTTACATGAATATAGATTTTTCATCCATTCTTCCTTTTTGTTTTTTCTTCTTTCTCTTGCAATTTCCTTTCCAATTTGCTGATTTTGAATAATTTCTTTTTACTTACTAATTTATGAACAGATTTTGTGTTTGCAAGGATCTGCTGATGGACCAGAACAGTATGTTCCTGTGATCTCTACATTTATTATTTAATTTTTGCATTGACCTTTCACTTCAAATCACACTTTCCATCCTTTTCAGGTATGTTGCAATTATGAATGCAATATTCTCAGCTCAGCGTTCTACAGTACATACACAGTCTTCACTTTACTTTTCTTTCTTTGTTCCTTGTGATTGGTTTCAACTTTGGCCTTTTTCTTTTGTACACTGGCTACACACTGTCCAGTAGTTAGACATTTTTCTGCAAAATATTTATATAGCTAACATCTAAAGATTACCTGTGTTTTTATGTGTGAGTGTGACTATTATTTTCATGATGCAGGTTCCTATAGATTCTTGTTATATTGGTTTGAACAATTCTGCATTCCTCCAGCAGGTAGTTAAACAGACACACACACACATACATGTTGAATGAGTTTGTGTTGCTATTGCAGAATGTTATATTGACTCGTGTCATTTCTTGTTGTGATATGAAATTATGAATAACAGGCTTCATATATCACTGGTGGCATATATTACAAGCCTCCACAATTGGATGGGCTTTTTCAATATCTTTCAGTAAGATTGTATTTTAATTGTCTGTTTTTAAGCATTGGTGTGACCTGTAATATAGTCTATTTTTTCGCTTGTACAGTCAGTGGTCTTTGTCTGGTTTTTATTATCTGGAAAGCCAATGCCACCAAATAGGTTGTATTTAGTGGCTTCGCCCCCCTCCCCCAAAATCCCAAACTCATCTTTTGTTTTGTTTGCTTGATGCCAAACCCCATAATATCAAACAATTTTGTTTTTCTATTACTTGGATGTGGGATTAGTGTTCTTTCTTTCATGGAAGCACTTCAAGATGACTTGGTACTTGATATCGTATGAGACAAACTACTTGCTAGTGATCAAATCCTTTTTGAGTCAACAAAAAATGTCAGAAAAATCTTCTGAAATCATGTAGTTTGGTCCAATTTGGGTTCTTTATTTATTGACTACTATGTAGTTCCTAAAACAGAATGAAACAATTTACTACTTTTTTTTCTTCTAAAGAAACAATTCAACCAAATAATTTAGTAAAAGTGAAAGACTAATGTAATAACTCATTACATTACGTACTAGTTGTGAGTAAGGCATGATCTATGACCTTTGAAGAGTTCTATCAAGATTTTGAGAGAAAGAATGACAAAAGACAGATATAAGCTTGCCAAAAATAGGAAAAGAAAATTTAAAAAATTGGATTACGTTATATATATTAAAGATGATCTAAGACCTTTGAGAAGTTCTATTAAGATTTTGAGACATAGAATGCAAAGAGAGATATATAAGCTTGCCAAAAATAGGGAAAGAAAATAAAAAAAAATTGGATTGAGTTATATATATTAAAAATGAAGAAGGAAATTCTTTATTACAGATCAAGATATTAAAGATAGATGAAAAAATTATTTTTATAAACTTTTTAATGATGGGTAAGGAATAGATAGAAGCACTGAAAAGTTAAAGGAATGAACTAAATTTGGTATACTATCACAAGATTTGAGTTGGAGAAGTAAAAGAAATCTTCAGCAAATGAATAACAACAAAATAATCAGCTCTTATGGTATCCTTATTGAAGTTTGAAAATGTACAAGAAAATAAGAGAGACCTAAAGAACTTAAAAGCGGAAATTATTAGAAAATATCTGCTGAAAAATAATATTAAACAGATAATTTGATTTTTAATTGCGTTTAATAGTGTCGTATGATTCATGTACCTTATCCGAACTAGTAGGATAAGATTTGGTTATTTTAGTAACTTTTATGATTGGCCTTTGACAAAGGAATAGACAAATTATGAGTTTTTTCAATAGTCAGGTTTGGGTTATTTGTATTTATCAGATTTTTTTGTACTCAGGTTCAGGTTATTTGTATTTTTAATTTTACGTTTGACAATAATCTATCCTTGTTTTCCCAGACAGTGTTTGCAACTGATTTGCATTCTCGTGCATTTTTACGACTTCCTAAATCAGTGGGTGTAGACTTTCGTGCATCGTAAGTTGTTCCTTTCCTGTTGATCTTTTCTTGCTTTAGATTCTTGTTCTTTTCTTTTCCCTCTCTATTTCTCCGCCCTCATATAAAACTACAAACATTTGGACTGCAACCTATCTATTATCATACTTCTTTTTTTTTCTCCAGCTTTTTTCTTCCCTTTTTAATTTGTGCTGGTTTGAAGATACACAGCTTTTATGGCTCTGTTCTCTGTATTGCTTCTGTATGGAGGGAGACTTCAAATTATATTTAACAAGATAAAATGACATTTTTCTAGGTAACCCATGGTTGACCGATGTGAAATATATTTATCCCCGTGCATTATTGAGCTATCATTCTTGGTCCATGTTTCATCAACCACAATTTATGCAGTCAGTAACCCAACTTTTAAAGCTTAGATTCACTGAATTTAGGAACATTATTACCTGAGTAACACTTTCAGATATGTCCTCCGTATACTATAATGTCAATTAAATGAATCAGACTGAGTATTGAAGTATTGAATTCTTTTTGAAATGGATGATATCGGTAATGTAATGTTAGCAGACTTGTACAGGTTCTGTGATGTAAAACTCTTTGTGCTGAAAATTTTCTTCTGTTTGCAATAGATATTATGAGACCTGCTCCTAGATTGTTGTATGAAATGTGCAGGTGTTTTTGCCACAAGCAAACAATTGACATGGGCTATGTATGTTCTGTATGCTTATCCATATTCTGCGAGCATCATGATAAGTGTTCAACCTGTGGGTAAGTGTTTATTTCCCTAACTTGGCCATTTGTTGTTCTGTTTCCATTAGCTTCTGCGGATATGTTACTTGAAATGAGTGTAAATGTCCATCTTTTAGTTCGCAAATAGTTGGAAATAGTTCAATTTTTACAGAAATCTTCCCCTTTCAATTGTATGGTTTATTAGTCTACTTTAGACTACTATTACCCTTTTTTTAATAATTTGATACAATTAACAATGTTTCTCTCGTAGCTGAATTTTATAGCCATAGGTGAAAGATACTGTACCTAATTTGGGGGTTAGCATGTAAAGAAGAAAATAGACTAGATGAGGAAGGGAATGCAAACTGATTAAGATGAAGTTTTCAACCCTGTCTTTGGACGCATGTCTTGGTGGCACTTGATTTTCTTCCTTTCTAAGTTTGTCAGTGTTTTGTCAAATATAGATTGGGTATGCAATGTGCGCATTACTTTTAATCTCTCAAACAAATCTTACATATAGTATTGTCTATGTGAGAATTGAAATGAAAATTCTTGCTATTGACCTTTGAGAATCACCACCTTGAGAGTTTCAAGGGAGAAATGAATCCTCGATGTATTTTAAATGAGTATATAAAAAAGACTAGTGAAAAGCAGACCTGCAATATATGATGAATCTATTGCATCTTCGGTAATTTGAAAATAGAATAGAAATTCCGTCAATCTTTAGTTGAAGTTTCGCATTTTGCCACTTTAGAGTGTCAAGTAAATTAGAGAAGCACAAATGTGATGCATATTGGATGGAAACGTGAGTGACCATCCTATGATTGGCCTCGGCCATTGAGAATGGTCTATTATCGATACCTTAGTTGTTTAATGGAAACTTGGTCTGTTATGCTGCATTGTACCTCCTGATAAATATTATGTACTAAGCCCAAAATAATATGGTGACCTTTTCATGGTTATTTTGTGTCTTTGCACATTCTGTAGGTCTGTATTTGGCCAGGCTCAACCTGATGTTGCCTCAGCAGCCGACAGAAAAAGAAAGGCTTGATACATTATTTTGTGTCTGAACACGTAACATATTTTGTCACATCCATCGAGAGCTGATCGATTGAAGTTTTCTTCATGTACATGTAGCATAATGAAATTTTGGCGTCAAATTGCTTTTTCCTCTGTTTTGGTGGGAAACTGAAGTTTGTTACGGAGATTATTGTATGTCTACAGAAGTTAGCATCGATCTGGATAATTAATTGGTTAGTGGGATCTCTCTGTACGGGGGGCTGCGTAAAGGCTTTTTATCTGAAATGTTACATTCCTTTTGAAGCTATGAACATTATGTTCACATAGTCGGCTGAGCTTAAATGTGCTTTTAGTAATTTTCTTGAAATACAAATCTTAAATGCGCTTTTAGTTTTTCTTTTTCTAATTAGCATCATAAAGGTCAGTATTGAAAATTAACATTTATTTTTGGGATAAAATTTGAATTGATTAAAAATATAAAACTACATTAAAAATTTTCATCTACGTCGTCTTATCCTTTCTTTAATGGGGCTTGACTGTTTGTTACTTATCATGAATTTTTATGTCAGGGAAAGCCCAAAATATTGGTTCTATTAAAAAGACAATGAAATAAACGAGGGACTTGTTCTTTGCAATTTTTTTTTCTTTTTACAAATTTTTATGATTTTTTCTTAAAATGTTTTTAACAATAATTTAATTTATTTTTAAGTTTTTTTTTTGTTGAATAGTCGTCTTTTTAAAACTTTAGGTTGTATTTGGATAGCATATTTTATAATTTCCACGATTCATGTACCTGAATAGTAAAAAAGGTAATTTTAAAACATTACAGAATTTTAACTAGAATAATTTATTTTAAATAAAAATAAATTTAAATGACTTGTTTTTAGAGAATTTTAGCACTCTCATTATTACTTTCATATGTTTTAAAATTTTAAAATCTTTTGTCTAAACACAACTTTACCCTTCATTTCTAAAGCATTTTTTTCTTCTTTTTATTACTCTAAATTTTATTGTTCTTTCATCACTATATTCTTTGAGTGTATTTCAAACATGTTATTCATTATGTTCTTTGTTTTGAATGTATTATATAATGATTGATTTATGGTAAAGAATATGATATCTTTGTTGAATTTTGTTGAACTATCAATATGACAAATTTTTAGAAATAAATGTTTTACACTTATAAAGAAATAAGTGTTCAAAATTATATTTTTACAATTTTATAAATTAATTATTGGAACTATTAATTTTTAAAATTAAGATATTACACTTTCAAAATTGATTTTCTATAATTAAGATTTTACATTTTCAGAAATTATTTTTAGATTAATTTTTTACACTTTTATAAATTAATTTATGAGATTATTAACCATTTTCAAAAATAATTTTTTGAAATTAGGATTTTGCATTTTCAGAAATAAAAGAAAATTAATTTCTAAAATACAATATTTTAATTTTAAAAACCTATTTTTGAAAGTGTAAAATCTTAATTTAAAAAAATTATTAAGTTCGTTGATGCATGATAAAAATAATTTCTTTAATTTAGATAATAATTCAATGAGTTTAAGACACATACCATGAAATATTCAAAAATTGAGTTTTTAATAAATATTTAAAATTTTAAAATAGATATATTTTCCAATATACGTGCAAATAAAAATTTGTAGTTATCTTTACAAAACATAAATAAAAAAATTTATAGTTAGATTCAAATTTGTGTCATATCTAAATTATATTTTATGATTTAAAATCGATATTATTAATTTGGTACATATTTTAATTATATATATATATATATTTGTATTTTGAAGAAACATCTAAACGTAAAAAATATTTAAAATTTAGAGAGAAAAGTTTTGACACACAGCTTTTTTTTATTTAAATTATGTGAAATATAAAAAGTTGTTTTTTTAAAGAAAAAAACGAAGTTTTTACATAAAAAATTTAAAAGTAATAAATCTGAGAGTTATAAAAAAAATTAATTGTAAACGCTGGTTTGAAATTATTCCAGCACTTAGCAATGTAAGTATCAATTTATCTATTTTGTTATTTATTAATGAGCTTGTAAGTAATTTGTGTCTTGTATTGTATCGTCTATAAATTAAATAAAAAATGTAAGTATCAATTTATCTATTTTGTTATTTATTAATGAGCTTGTAAGTAATTTGTGTCTTGTATTGTATCATCTTCCTAAATTTTAAAGTACTGTTAAATAAGTATTTACAATTAATTTATGTAAGATTATTCAAATATAAGTAAAAAATAATTGATATTATAAAAACCTTTTTTATTTAATTTATATCAATCTATTAAAAATATAAGAAGAATATGTGTTATATTTTAAAAAAATACATTTGAATTTAAGTCACTTATTTATATATATATATATATATATATATATATATATATACGTATATATACAAGTTTATTTTTTTTCTTTTTATCAAAAAAGCATATTTAACAAATACAAGTACAAACAAATTGAATAATTTTCTCTCTCACGCACGTAGATGACTGGATTTTAAAAATATCTCAAAGATGAAAACATTTGAAATTTGGAGGGAAAATATTTTGACAAATAAAATATTTAAAAATAAATTATACGAGAATGTAAAAAAGTTGACATTTTGAGAAAAGTACAAATTCTAACTTTAAAATATTAAAAGCGATTAACTTAAGAGTTATATTTTTTAAAATAGTAAATTCATGTTTGTTTAAAGAAACAGAAAAAACTGAAAGTAAGTAATTAAAAAAACAAAAATAATGAGGAACGAAACTTATCATATTAAGAATAAGAAAATTGTAATAAATACTATATATTTTTCAATAAATAATATTATATTAAGATGAATTGAGTTTCCAAAAAAAAACATAATTTTATCATAGAAACTGGTAACATAAAAAGAATTGTGAAACGCGTATCCTAACAGAAGAGCATATGTATCCGCAGCGCCCAGCAACAGAGAATTACAGTGTGCGTGAAGAAGTGTACCCTAACACACTCCAATAGCAAAGCACTGCAAATTTTGAGAGTTGAGGAATTGGCAGTGAGAAAGAGGCATGGCAGAAGATAGCGAGGGTAAGAAGGAACAAAATATCGAGTCACAGATTCAAACTGCTATGCGCTCTCGCGTCTCTCACTTCAAAGAACAATCTGAGTACTTTCTCTTTCTCTTCACCTTCTTTCTCTTCTTCTTCGTTTCAACTATTCTTAAGTACCGTTCTTTCTGTTTTGCCTTTCAATGCAGTTCTTTGACATTCGAAGGGGTTCGTCGATTGCTTGAGAAAGACTTGGGGTTGGAGGAATACGCTTTGGATGTGCACAAGAGATTTATCAAACAATGTTTGCTCAAGGTAATTAATTCAAACCCCTTATTTCAACCTAAAATGCGTAAATGCTATGCACTAGGGATTCAAACCTCTTTTGCATAAATTACTCGATTTGTTAAATCTTATGGATCAAAACACCTGTTCTATATGCATTTGTAGCTGACTAAATTGATTGTTAATCACCATACAAAGCATGACTCTACTTTTACTTAGATTTTAGGAGTCACGGTTGTTCTTGTTATTTAACCTGGAGCTCAATGTGTTATGTCTAACCAGAGTTTTTATTGGTTTAAGTATAATGGACGAGTGTATGGTGTTGACTGGATTATTTACTATTGCTGTGGCTAACCACTAGTGATGAGATAACAATTTGCTTTATAATATAGTTGTATTGCATCTGATTTTATTTCTGAATTCTAATGTCATGAAGAATGCCTGTATTTTTTTTCTTATGTCTGTATATCAATGTGTATGTTTCTTCTACCTCATTGGTGGTAGTGCTTAGAAGGGGTTGGTGATGATGATGCCCCAAAGATATCAGGGAAGGGAGGGGAAAAAGGTGCAGATGCACAAGAAGAGGAAGAAGGACTGAAAGAGGAACACCAATCAAAAGATGCGAAGGATATTTGCCCTGAAGATGAGGAGAAAATGGAAGACTCTCCAGTATTAGGTCTTCTAAAAGAACAAAAAGGAGTTAAACTTGAAACGAAAGACGATAAAGGCAATGGAAAGAAAGTAGTTCCAAGTGAGGCCCTAATTAAGAAAGCTGTTAGAAAAAGATCTTCTTACATCAAGACTAATGCAGAGTATGCTGCTGATTCTCAGTTATTTGTCATTCTGATCTATTGTTTTAAGACAGTGCACATATTCTTCCTGTCCTTACCTCTGATTAATGTATTCACATCAACTTATTCTTTGGCTATAATTCTTAAGGTATGACATGGGTTACTTTTCACTCGTTTCAGGAAAATCACTATGGCTGGTCTTCGTCGACTATTGGAAGGAGATCTTAAACTCAATAAGTTTACTCTTGATCCCTATAAGAAGTTTATAACTCAACAGCTTGATGAGGTGAGTGAAAAATCTGTCCATTAAGTGTCATTGATGCCCATAAGAAGCACAACAATACACTATCTGATGCTTAGCATGTCTTCACTAAATTTGAAGGTATTAGCATCTTCTGAAGTTTTGGAACCTGCAAACAATACCAAGAAAATTGTTAAGAAGAAACCTGAAACCAAAGTAACTAAAAAGGTCAGCAGTGAAGAGAACAGTGATACTTCAGATAAGGACTCTGACGAGGAAGAGAGTCAGGAAGATGAAGTTAAACCTAAAAAAAAAAGTGTTCCGAAAGGCAAGATGCAGACTTCTGTCAGACCCCAAAAGCGTAAAGTTGAGGAGACCAATCTATCAAGTAAGAAAAGGGTCAAGCCTGCTAAAGAAGTCTCAGAAGACAATAGTGATGCAGAAGATAATGGGAAAAACTCTGAAGATGATCAGTCTCATTCATCACCAGAGAAACTTTCCAAGGTAATTCTAAATTTATAGATCATTATTTGCTGATTGCAAATAGGAATGCTTAGTATAAGTTGAAAAGTTAAGGCCATAGCCATAGCTGTTGAACAATTACCATCTTTTAGTTGACTGACAATCCTTTATATTATAAAATAACTGGTTGTTGTCCTTCTGTGTGAATTCCTGTAAAGAGTCCTCTAAATTCTTTGTTTTGTTAATTTCTACAAGTTAGGTGCATGAAGTATATTTTATTGGAATCATATCTTTCTTTTTTCCCCTTAACTACAGAAGAAGGAAGTTTCAACTCCTGTGTATGGTAAACGTGTGGAGCACTTAAAGTCTGTTATTAAAGCATGTGGAATGAGGTAATTTTCCTTTTTTTGGATTCCTTTTTATGATCCTTGATCTTTGTTCATGATGATAGTTTGATATTATATATTTCTATCACAGTGTTCCTCCCTCAATTTACAAAAAGGTCAAGCAAGTGTCTGAAAACAAACGGGAAGGGCAACTAATTAAGGAGTTGGAGGACATACTGTCTAGAGAAGGATTGTCTTCAAATCCATCTGAAAAGGGTGAGCTCGTGTTGATCTGTTTTCCCTCATTCTTGGATGTCAGCTGCAATATTTTCATCCTGATTGAATGAAATTTGTATTCCTTTGTCAAAGGATCCCCTGTAGCTGTAGTTATCAGCTGTGTGCAATTTTATTCTGTGCAATCCAAACAATTGAAACCGTAGGTAGTTTTATCTTGGTCTTATTTTTCTAATTCTTAATAATTTTTGAGATGCAAGAAACTAAACTAAAACACTTGTGATGTGAGTATAATACAAGTGGAATTAAATTATCCTATAACTTATTCATACTTTGAAATGGATTAATTGTGACATTTAACTTCATTCAGTATGCTTTTGCAGAGTGAAAAGTTAACATCACAAATTGAAAATAATATTTCAACATTTTTATTGATTTACATGTCTTCATAGTAAAAGTATCATTGGAATTGGATACCACTGTTTTAAGTAGTTAAAAGTCTCAGACAACTGTGTCTGTATGGAGGGCAGGTATACTTGTATGGAGAAAGAAAAATATAAGGAGTATTGTTTCTCCTGTAATTATAGTTTGGGAGGTTACTCTATTATCTAAAACAAGAGGAAGGTTATGTAATTTCATTCAACTGCAGTTTAGTTAGTGTAATCTTCGTTGTTTATTCGGTCATTTTAAATGTAATGTCTACATTGAGCTGCTGATGCGAGTGCCTCTGATTTGATTTCATTCTATTCTGTCATTTTGTTTTATTCCTCCTTTTTCCTTTTTTCTCATGTTTTCTTAATTACCCAGAAATTAAGGAAGTAAAACGGAAGAAGGCAAGAGCCAAAGAACTTGAGGGTATTGATGTAAGCAATATTGTTTCAAGTTCACGTAGAAGGTCAACAAATAGTTTTGCAGCTCCTCCACCTCCAAAGCCGAAGGTTCCAGTTGAAACTAGTGGCAACGGTGAAGGGAGTGATAATGAAAATGCAGGTGAAGATAATGATAATGAAGAGGATGAAGAAGAGGATAGCAGTGATGATGATGGAAGTCAGAGTGAAGAATTTAACGATGGTATGTCCATTTAAAATACGTGAAGATTTTGCTGTTTTCATTTTGTTGGTCATATCGGTGTGTTCTTTAGCTTTTTGCTGTGGTTAAGCAGTTTGTTGTTAATAATAATTAACTGCTTTGATAGAGTTGGAGCATCATGCATAGTAAGAACTCGGACCTGATTGTCCTATCAAATGATATCAACATCTTATAGCATTGGGGCAAGCCCTTGTATTTTAAGTTCCATTTTGTATCCATCTGCTGTTAACAATAATATTTAGGGTACCTTTGGGTATGTACCTTAATTAAGTTATTGAAATAAGTTAAAAAGAGTTTACTTTGATACGTTATATTAAGAAACTTATTGACATGTGATAGAGTTTATAAAAATTATAAGTTATTTTCATAAGGTATCTCTTCCAAACGCCCCTTTAAAATATCTGGATATTAGTTGTTAGTGTATTTCAACAAGGTCCGTGTATTCTAGGACCCTTTGATTGAGTAAGGTCTTAATTATTTGGTAACCTGAGTTTTGAATATGCTAAACACAACACAGACAATGTCATCTAATTACAGCACAGCTGAAGAATCTTTAATCTAAAGAGTTACTCTTGGAAAGTAAAGAATCTTTGCAATCCCCTTCCCCCGGATTTTCCAGTATTGATGTTCTTGCATTTCATATTTCTACCCCCCCCCCCCCCCAAATTTCCTCCATAGTTATCTTTTAAGTTTTGATTATTTCTTTATATAATAAAGAGGAAAAGGTGATCTGGCTTTAGTACAGAGCTTATGAAGCATTTTTAGGAAGACTTGTTAAACTGTCTAGTGCATTATCTTCTCTATGGCAACAATGTGCACGTGTTACTTCTTTTTTCGCTTTTAGGGAATTGGTTGACCTTACCTTCCATTATGTATGCAGATGAAGAGGACAGTGATTGAACTCGGGCAGATTCCACAATAATTAAGGCGAATTTTTTCACAATTAAGTTTGGTGGTGATGTATAATGTAATGTATTGTAATGTGTTTTCTCTTTTACTTTTGTATCTTCTATTTTTCCAAATTTTTACCTGTGGAAATGGCTAGTAGTACTTGTTGCTAATTGCAGTAGTATTAATTTAGTTTCTTCCTTGGTCCATTGATTGAAACTTCCTCTTTAACCCGCTTTGTCTAAATTTAGTATATTCTTTCCCCTAAGGAAACGCGTTTACCGTTAGACTGCCTCATCTGAATCGTAAGCATAGTCGTCTATTGAAATTTATGTTAAAGTTTAAGTTTTGTTAGCGTATAACTCGCTTGCTTATATGTCTGTCCTACACTAACGTAAACGTGAAATGAAATTGAATTATTTAAGGCGTTAGATTAGTTTTAAACGGCGTGCATATAGTCTTGCAAACCTCTATTCATTTATTAAAAAAGAAAACTTGGTGCTGTTTTGTATGTATTCTTAGTATTGTTTCGCAATTAGAATTACAGTTTTATTTTAATAAAATATTTTTATTTAATATTGTTGCATATTATTGAGGTGAAACTTTCAGTTTAATTGACAAACAGTACCAAAAGTCTTTAAGCAAGTAAACCTAAGTCTTATCCTTTATCAAAAGGGTTTTTATTATATTTTTTATATACTATTTTTATTAATATGTATCAATTATGTTTTATATTATTAATTATTAGATACAATTTGAGATCATAAATTTAATTTAAATAATTAAAAAATAAGAATTAATCATGAATAATAGATTGAATTGTACTTACATAATTAAAATATGAAGATGAAAAGTATAATTAAAATACGTTTATTTCCTCTTTGGAAAATACAATTGTACATAGAATTGCCGGGTAATGGGAAGTGTTAGCAGCGATCAACCTTACTGCTCTTCCTTATGTGCCCAAGATTCGTTTTTGAACGTCCTATTGGTCGGATTCGATTTTGGGTTGTCATTAAAAAAAATCAGCGTAAGATTGACCTATCTATCTGCATTAGGCTTAAAAATAAATTTATTACCGGGACACAAAAAAATTGGTATCATAGTTTTCATTTAAATATGTTCATTGTTAGATAATTTCAGGTTTTTGGCGCGTATTTGATTGAGTAAGTTGATATATCTATGGAGCTGTCGTCACTAGTTGACGTCATTATTAGAAATGTACTTCAACGACGCCTCCCATAAAAATTTTAGTGTGTATTTCACGAATTGATGACATGATAATTTCAGCTCGTAAGATAATAAGAATGGTAGCTGTTTTTCATGGTTAGAGTAAATACTTCTCCTTGTGCGGTCACTTCTGGCAAACAGCAAAGATCCACAAAAGAAAAATGATTTTGTTTTGTGTATTTTGGGGGAATTGATTTTTAGTAGATAGTAGACAGAGGTGATCTGACATTGAGAGGTTGACGCCACGTGGATTGCCCTCCATGAAACCAAGGTGTCATCGAAGTGAAACCCACCTTTCCAAATCAGACAACCATACTCCAAATAACCTACGTCACCGTTTTTTTTTTTTAATTTCTTTCGTTACTAGTGTTTTTTAAAGTAATGCTATCGTGTTTACTAAAATTTATTAAAAATTATAAAAATTATGTGAATTTTTTATCTCTCTTAAATTAATATTTTTTAATTTTTTTTTTATACATTTTAACTAATAATACAAAATATATTAAAAAATTGACTGAGAGTGTCTTGCTGACATTTTTTTGTATCTATTGTTACTTCAATTTGATTGTGTTGTTATTTGATATTAGTGTAAGAACCGACCTATGTTTTGGCAAATTCTAGGGTCCCTCTCCGTAAGTTTTGTTTTTGTCAACACTCTCCATAACTGAGCCCGAATAAATAATATGCCGATTAGTACCCAGTGAGGTTGGGCTTGGTGGGCGGGATAGGATATACAAAAAGAAAATGTAGTTTTTAAAAGGCTACATGTTGACCAAAAAAGAAAAATAAAAAGGATATATTGAAATGATTAAAAAAATCAGTATATTGTATTTGTATTTGAATGATCTATTTTATGTCAACCAAAACTAATTTTCATGAATTTAAATTATAACTCCTTGGAAGAGGAAATGAAAATAATAATTTATTTATTTATTCTTTTGCATTTCAGAAGCATAAAAACAAAGGCAAGAATAAAAGAATCACTAAAACAAAAATCGAATTTATTAAAGATTTATCATTTTGGTTTCTCCTCATTACTTATTATTATGAATTATTTTCTAACAAAAATTATACTATTAGTATGTAAGTTAAACTGACGATAGAATGTATTATACTAATATAATGGAGTGATTTTATAAATTAGTATTTTATATTAAAAAATTATTTATTAATAAAATGTATATCTCTTTGTATATAAAATATGAATTCTTCTTATTCAATGAGAGTGTTTTAAAATGTTATTTTGAATAAAAATATTTTTAGTAGAGGTAACAATTCAATTCATTTATTCATTAATTATCTAATTTATCTAGGAATAAATTCAACCAAGCTATTTAATTTAATTGCTACTTGTTATTAGATGACTAGTCAACCATCTAAAGTATTTTAAATCAGTTAGATTAAGAAGTTTGGTCTGTTAAAAAGTTGACAAAATGAATTGTTCAAATGAGTCAAGCTAGATTTGTCTGATAAAATATAGGGCCTGTATGAATTAAATTAAGCCCTTTTTAATCTGATTTGATCAAACTCAACAGCGACTAAAGTCACAAAAAAAATTGAACTTTGTCTATTTTGAGTATATTTTTATGAATTTAAATTAGATTTGAACTTTTTTACCTTAACTTGCTAAAGTCTGTTGCAAGAAACAAGTTGATCCAAATAATCTCAGTACCATTTGCCGACTTTAATTTATTAGTTGGACATACGTATTTAAAAGATGGATAGTAAAATTTATAATATAGAATATGCATTAATATTAAATTTATTTTGTAAAAATATTTTTAAAAATAGAATATATTTTTAACAGATGAGTTAGAAATTCATTAAAAAATGAATGGATGAATTAGATGGTTTATTTTATTAAATAGGTTATGGATGAATTGAAAATTTTAACACGTTTTTAATAGATTAAAATAGCCTAATGGTTAGAATAAAAATATATATTATGGATATATTTTTTTCTATCCATTATAATTTGGTAGATAATTTATCCAATCTATGTATTTCACATCTCTAATTTTTAAGAGTTAGTTTTTCTTATGATCATGCTATGAAACTTTTATTGCTACGGGTACTTATTTTTCAATCCCATTTTCATTGAAAATTTTCATAATTTATTTTTAAATTGTGAAAAATTATATTTCTTTAATTTATTCTTATTTAACATGATAAACTAGTTAATATTAATAATTAAACTATTTATGTTATATAAAACATTTTTGTAAAAATTATTTTAATTTAATAATACTTTGTAGCTATTATTAATATAAACATATAATGTCTACATTGAGAGTCAGGTTTCTACCAATAAAATTGTACCAAAAGCTGTCTCTGTGTGTGTCTAAATTATTCAAATAAATTGAACAATATGCAGTGACATTATTTGGTGCTTCGATTGCAATGCTACACATGCAATATTAGCAGTTATATCAATTGCTTTTCCGGTTAAGTTTTTTTTAAAATTTGATTATAATTCATTTATCAGTTGAGTTAATATCTTTTTTTCATTGGTAGAATACTAAAACATAGTGCAAAAAATTGATAGTAATTTCAAATGCAAGAGTCAAATCCATTGAAAGAAATGTGAAACAATTACACTCCAAGAATCAAATCCACTGAAATCAGTGATTAATTGCAAACCGTTACCTTCGAAAATTTCAGCTTAGCACTAAAAGTGACCTCTCTATGTAGGCTACTTTTGAGCAATCATCTTTACCCAATACTGGTATTGAGCTTCAAGAGATAATTAGAGATTAAAATGTTAAAACAAAGAAGCAAAGATTAAAGTAGAGTGAATAAATAAGAGGGATGTGAAAAAATAAAAAATGTAAAGAGAAACTGACCGAAAGATAGTTCACTATATATGCGAAGACTGATAACAAGAGAGAATCAAACGTACACAGAAGAGTCTATTTATACCATAACATAATATGATAGAAAAATAATTTTTATTATTCAATAAACACGAACCAGTATTTATACTAGAGAAATTAAAATTTTTATCAGTAACAAATTAATTAAATACTAATTGACTAACTAAACTATAATTAATTTACATCTAAGTTAAATTTATGTAGTTGCCAGTTAGCCTAAGTTTTCTGGTGACATATATCACTTAAATTTATTTTCGTTGGTTGTTATTGAATTCGTTTGATTAAAAAGGATTAATTAACTAAAATAATTAGGAGTGAATTTAAAATTAGATATTGGATTGAAATTAAACCAAGTTACATGTGAAGAATTGGGTAATCAATGTCTTGACATCTTCCAATATCTTAAAATAATAAAAAAAACCAAATCACATCTTGCGCATGGCATGAATATTAAACGCAAGTGTTTGCTTTTAAATCAATATAACTACTTTTTAAAAGTTATCATTTCTTTTAAACGAAACTTTCAAAGTGTGATAAACTTTTGAAAATTTAAACTATTCTCGTTTTTCTTTCTTTCCTTTTCAGCAGTGGAAATGTAAGTATTTATCCAAATGTAAAATATCTAATTTTTATTTTAATGTGGCATCTATTATTTTAGTAACTTCGTGGCTAACTTTGGGACGGATGAAGTTAAATGTAAACGTGTGTTGATTAGCAAACTATTATATACTAAATAATGTACGTAATGCCCTTTTTTTTTTCGTACAAACATAGCAAACCTTAAAAAGAATAGATGTCGATATTCATTTGAATGTGGCTCTGCCACTGAATAAAAAGCAGAGTTTTTTGGGTGCACTGGATAAAAGCTTATGCATTATATAACAAAATAATTATAAAGTAGGAAAAAGAAAAAAAAAAATGAGAGCTTTTTGGTGTATATAAAAAACTTAATTAATTAAACTTGTAAGAAATGTGTGATGTGATTTTAACTTTTGAGAATTGTTTTGCTAAGCACCATATAGAATACGTGCCATAAAACACAAACTTTATGACAAATAACGTAACACACAAACACACGCTCAATAATGTTATGTTTCATTTCAGGCAGTGCTCAGGCAAAAGTCATGCTCATGACTAGGTATTTTGATGTTGAAAAAGTTTTGGATTTTGTCGAAGCTATAAATTTAAAATGCCATTATTATCTCTTTAAAAGGTATCCTGGTCTTTATTTTGGTCAAAAAGGATAGGTTTCTTTAGCAAGAAAGTAGGTAGCGTCCAATTTCTTTCTGTCTGGGGCATTCACACTTTTAATTTTGTACAATGATATAATGCATCTTATGGTCATGGTAGCTAGTGTCTCCTCCAAACTCCAAAGAACATAAAATCGAAACATCCATCTTAATCTATCATTCGTTAATAATAAAGCATAGCACATCGTTGATGAATATTATGCATTATACCGATAGGTGGAATTCAAAAAACTGACAAAACTTTAAAAGTTGAAAAAGGGACTACAATAGTTTTATTGTTTTAACAACTCTTGAAAATATAATTATGTATCTCTACTTAAAATAATAAGTTAACCAATAGCCAATGTGATTATAGTTTAAATATTCTTTCAAGTTGTGATAAAATCTGTAAACTTTAATTTTTACTAAGTTTTGTTGTTCCTTCAATACTAATTGACTTACGTTATTTCAAAACAACGACAACAATAATAATTAATAACCTACATAACAAATCACTCATGTGTTTCTAATCGAAGATGTTGAATTTCAAAGTTGAAGGGTTGAAGCAACTCGTGATCGAGGAGTCAGCAAATTTGATAATCAAGCTGGCATGGAGGGCTGGACCTACCAGCCACTAATCCAATAAGTTGGAGATGATAGGCTACCCACTTGTCCATAAGAGGAATTATCAAACAGGAAAGCTGGCGATGGGGTGTGTGAACAAGCTTAATTGGATGGCTAATACAAGTGTATTTTATACACAAGTTAGCTCCAAGGACATTCGAGAAGAAAAGTAGCACCATTGAAATTGATAAAGGTGAGATCGGAAACCCGAATCATCCACCCATTTGGGGTGCAAATATTCATCTTGTTAGAATCTAAATAATTGTAGTAGCATGTCCTACTAACATCCTCAAGATTCAAATATTTTTTTCCTCTTCCTTGTGTTATTTGGAAGATATTTTGTGTATACATGCGTTGCAAGGAATAAAATGGAATTTGATTCTCTTCATTGTGCCTTTCTTTAGACGCTCAGAGGCGTAATGGAGTTGCCCGACACAAGCACCACTACAAAATGGTATTATTAACTACATGCAAGAGACAATTCTTCTATGCGCAGCTATTTAGCTATATGTTGCGTTTTGAATTATACAGAACAATATTAGTTCTCCATAAGAGCTTTGGGTAATTTGTTTATTTGCTTCTACACGTATTACAAATTTAAAGTCATGAAATTAGGAGAAAAAAAAATATAATACCCGGTCACCGTGAGCGTGTCAGAAGTGAGAAAATGTAGGCGCAGCAAAGCAAAGTTTATAATTGACTATCCACTCCATCTTATTATTTGGAGTTTGTTAAGTTATTTTATAAGTAAATAATTTAATCTTAAATGAATTAATAAATTTAAAAACATGGTATTAAAAATTGTAGTAATTTTTGTTCAATTTTTAATAAATAAAATATCATTAATATTTAAAATGAAGTTGTTTATCCGATAAAATAATTTATACAAATCCTTCTATTTGCTAGACTTGTTTCTTTTTCAATGCTACTTTAGTTTGAGAAAGATAAAAGAAGACTATATATGATAACACGTGTAAACACAAACCAGAGGGATAAGAGGAAGCAAATGCGATCACGTGACAAGCACACATGACCCTATCCTCAACTCATATGCGTGTATGTAGCATGTCTTAATGTGCCGACTTCCAATGGAACAAAACAAGTTGGGGGATGACAGGGAAACAACAAAGCGACCACTTGATTAATTACCATAAGATGAAAGAAGAACACATGCAACTCCCAAACAGTAACAATTGTTGGTCGTGGGTATTAGCATGGAAAGTGGAAATGACGTATGCCTAATAATATAATGTAATGAGCTACAAACCATGGACATTGGAAAAGCTACAAACCAACACTCCAACATGAAGTGGAAAGTACCATTCAACTTGTTAGAACCTTTATTCCATCTAAAGCACATGGCTCAACCTAGCTAGCTAGCTAATTATATGAATACTATTTATTTTCATTTATTTGAGTATATTTGTCTTGCTGGCTGTAGCCTGTAGAGGCCTCAGGTGTGGCTTAGGAGGGGGATCTTTGTGACAGAGGTAAGGTGGAAGGAATCTGAATTTGATTCTCTTGGTTGTAGTGCTGTTTGTATCCATAATGGAATTGCTGACACAAAAACCACATTGTCAAACCTTAGAATATTTGTACCTAAAAAAACAAAAATCCCCGAGCATTTGGCATACACGTATATCAATTATGATCTCATGCATTGGATGTGTAGGATCATCGATCGATCATTCTATTCCAATTAATATTCTGTGACCTTTTTTTCTCTCCTACAACTTGCAAGTTCAGGGTAGTGTTATACGAATTGCACTATGTGGGCCGGTTCTGATTTGGTGAAGTAAAGTAATCGATCGATATGAATATCGAGTAACTTATCAGACTGTTAATGCATATAAAGTTGTATGAATCGTCCTTAAAGTTAAACCAATTTACTACTGAACTTGCAAATAATTAGTAAATAAACAGGAGGGTGTTCTAGCTTAGTGAGAACTTTTGAATTACTTTTTTAAAATTTGATAAGAATCTTCTTTTGTGGTCTTTAATAATCTTGTCAATTCAAATTTGAGTAAAGTAAGTTAAATCTAGAAATTGAATTAAATTTATTTGAACCAGTACGAATATTGAGGTTATAATTCGATTCTGAAGAATATTTAGTGCTATTTTGATCTACTTATGCGATTGCTGACACAAAAGCCAAATTGTCAAATCCTAAAATATTATGTACCGGAAAAAAAATCATTTGGCATATATATATATATATATATATATATATATATATATATCCTAATGACCTCATGCATGGCATATATGAGATCATCGATCGATCAATCATTCGTGTCCAATTAATAATGTTCCCTTTACAACTTGCTAGTAAAGTTCAGAGGTATATAGCCATAAGACTTGGAAAGATCAGCTAAACTATGGTTTTTTTTTTTGGTTCAATTATTTTAAAGGAAAAATGAGTTAAACAAAATTTAAAGAGAAGGACTGTTTTTTTTAAAAATATTTTTACTTTATAAAATATTAGTTTTAAGATTTTTCTGCCTTTTACTTGTTCTTTTTTCTTTATTTCAAATCTTCAAATTAATAACAAACTATTCTAGAAATTTTAACGTAAAAGTAAATTTTAAGATTAAAAAGTGATAACATTGCCAAACGGCCTTTTTTTTACTTTAAATTTAAAATTCCTTTTTCTTTAATTTAAATTTCAAAGCACATTTAACTTTAAGGAAGTTAAACACTAAATATATAAGAGATTACATCAACATATGTTTGGACTTGGACATTAAAAAGGTTTGATGTAGGATTAGTCTCCTCAATATAGTGTTTATTTAAGAAAAATTAATAATGAATTTTGATTTTTTATTGACACAAATTAACATAATTCGTCCGAATATTTATTATTGACTTCGAGTTCATTCTTATTGTAACAAAAGTTATGAGTTTCCAACGTGTAAAGACGCCATTTACATTTATTTTTGATATTAACTCCCTTTTATTTCTTTAACAGCAAGTACAAGTGCCACACGTGGCATGATGATGTGACTCTTTGATGTGTGTGAGCTGCTTAGAGTAAACATCCATCTAAAATCCCTTCATTTTCATCTCCTGCTCAAAAAAACTCCCAAACCCCTTCATTTATGTTCCTTATTAATTGGGGAAGCTTATCAAATTATGACACGTAGCATGCATTTAGGTCCCTCTGTTAATGTCATGTCATTGCGTTGCTTCCGATGTTGCAACTCTTCAATGACCATTTTTTATTTCTTCAATGAAGAGTGTGATATCGCGATTGCATGTGCACTCTAGTGTCTGCTTTGGTGCCTTGGAGCTCAAGTGAACAGACTCTGCCACTTGTGTGACAATGTCTTTGAGAATTTCCCCATCCCTTTGGATTCTCGAAAGCAATTGCGTGACATGAAGATTTGAGTACGGAGTAGTGGGCAAATGAGAATTGTTCTTATAAACTTTTTGGTCGTGAAAATTTTGATTCTTCAAACCTCTCCCAAAACCCTCATTTAGCCTTCTATTTCCACCACTGATAGATGATCGTGTTTAGATCAAAAGGAAGAACCATCTGGATCTCCGAGTGGAAGTTTGAAGTTTGGACCCTTATTTCTACCAACTCCATTTTTCTACTCCCAAATAAACCCAAGCGATTCCTTCGTCTTTCCTATCACAAACCATAACCGCACCCCTATGAGCCAACCAAGCAACACAACTTGTTTTAAGAAACCTCCATTTGCGTACCTCACAACTACTCCACCAACCACCACTGGTGGCCGCCATTTCTGCATTACTGTCAAGCCTAATCACGAAAACCTTCTCAATGACCACCATAGGCATTATTCAAGCCACTATGAATAACTGTACTCCAACGCCCAAACCTCTATTTGAGCTTCACCTCTCTGTTGCTTGTCCCAACGAAGAGAATTGAGGGATTCGGGGACCTAAATGAAGGTTTTGGGGTGCTTTTTGTATTTTGAGTTGGTGGCGATGCATGGAAATGAAGAAATTTTTCTTTGGCTAGCTTGTACACGTTAAAAGAGTCACAATAGTGTCACGTGGATGTTAAGATGTCTGCTTGCTTTTAAAGAAAATGAAGGGGAGTTAACGACAGGGACGAATGTGAATGACATCTTCGTACATCAAGGATTCATAATTAATTTTTATTTCGATAACGATGAATTTGAACTCGGAGGTCAATATTAGAGATAAATTTAGTGATTCACATACTTGGTTATTAGTATGGGCATCGCAAGTCTACATTATATTAATAAGCACTTTTATCATAGAAAGATGATATTATTATATTAAGATTTTAAAGTTTAATATAATATTACATCAAGTATATATAAAGTCATAATATTTATATTAACAATTTAATTTTGTTATATAAGATTATTGATTTGGGACTATTTAAGAAGGCTCAATACTCTTTTGGTATTTATGAAGTACTCACAATTCAATATTTAAACTAGGACAAAAATTATATTTTTTGGGCCCACTCAATGTATATTTTACGGGACACCGTGTTTGATTTTGCTTTACTAATAGGATTGCTTGAGCATATTATACATATCGTTTAAGTAGCTCAACGTGTGGGAAAAGAATATTAAAAACGATGGTACTGGAAGACAAAAAAACAGAGTCAAAAGCATTATTTCATTATTATTTGATTCACATTATACTTTCAGAAACACGGAAAAAAGTTAAAGGGAAACAAGAAAGGTGCACTTGAAAATGAAGCTAGCGAGGCATCTATTGGGAAAGATTTTCACCATGCACAAAATCTTTCTTGACCTCTATCTAGCAAAGCTATTAGGAAAATTTATAATGCTAGTCCTCCATGAAGGACCTTCATGATTTTGTTACTGATGGAACATTTTTCCCTGCTCCTTTCTTCAACACCTCAGCAGAAACATTGATCTCAAGGCCGTCAAAAATGTCTGATGCTGACTTTGTACCATCCTTTATTGGCAATTCTTGGCTTTCGCCTTTCCCTATGTCTGTTGTGTTTTGACGGTCTTTGCTTTTGCCCCACACCACGGTGTAAAGTCCGCACACAATGAGAATTGCTCCAAATATACTGAGAAGGGGCCAAGGGGGAGCCAATAAGAAATTTAATTAGCACATAAATTAATTACACATTTTAGGCTTTGCTATTGATTTCATTGATCAAAACATTTTAGGACAAAGGATGTTTAATTTAAGACATACCTTCCCAAATGAACTTGCTCAGCTAAGACAAGGGAACCCAATGCAGCGGTGATAATCATACATAAAGGGCTGAAAGAAGTCACAAACACTGGTCCACGTTCTCTAGTTACCACCCCTTGTACATAGTATGCCATTCCAGAGCATATCACCCCCTAATTATAATTTTTACAAAATTTGAGTGCAAATTATTTAGTTAAATTGTTAATTGGAAATCAAACTTCACCAAACATGCAATAAAAAAAAATTAATTACTAAGGAAAGGTACTCACAGAATAAACACAAGCAAGAAGCCTCGAGTCCCAGCCTATGGCCCACAAGCTCATGTCCCTTTCAAATATAAAGGATGCGATTGAACCCTCGATGATACCCATCACGCAAATCCAAGCTGTCAACGAGAGCTCTGCTGGGTACTTCTTCAAAGTGAATGACTAATTTCACAAAGTAGCAGCAACATAAGTCAGATTATTATTTACCCTTTGACCATTTATTTGGTACATACAGTTAATTACTTCATGAAGCAGAGAATAGTAATGAGGATAAATTGCACTTGCACACACCCTTCTAATTATATAAATTACTCTTGATTTCGATTAAAAGAAAGGTATTATGTGAAATTTTATTAAACTTAAGGAAGTGTGAATGTTACCCATTAACAATGTATGATGATGTATGTGCATGACACGTGGCTAGACTTACTTGCAAAATGAAGAAACCAGCCCAACTAGCACAACTTGATATGAGCATTACTGTGCCGACGGCCCAGTGCTGCTCAGAGGAATCGGTGCTGCTACTGGCGTTGCTATGGTGGCTGATTGCTCCTCCACCCTTTATGATCTGGAAGGCAGGACCCTTGTACAGAGTCATAACCATGGCTCCTGAAACTGTAATAACGGTTCCAATGACCTTGGCTAGGCTGTGAAATTTTCTCAAGTTGACCGTCTCTAACCTGGTTGGTAGAATAATTTTCATGTCATTAGATTCACTAGAATAATGAATTAGAATAAATCTTAAAACAGTTAATGGAAAAGAAAATTACAAGAATCTTGTTAGATATGCGTGTCGTGAGAAAAGAAATTATTGTTTAATCCAACTTGTATAAGCAATATCGTTGGACAACACGGAATCAAACTTTAATTAAAAAATGAATAATGCAATTAAAGAGTGTGGATATGGCACAAAATAGTTTGTGACATCATTTGTCAGCTAGCGGCCCCATGTCATGCAGTGGCTTCCAAATTGTTGGATCCTGTTATTCTTTCCAGGAATGCAAGTAGCCTTTTTTCTTTGCGTAAGGACACATGCTTCCATTAATCTTATAGTGAAGCGATTGAATTAAGCTTTTTACCTGAAAATGAGTGCCATTATAAAAGTAATGGCTGGGAGGACATTAACAGTGGCGGATGCAAACGTTGTTGAGGTCATCTTCATCCCCATGTTGTACAAGTTCTGATCTAGCACTGGCCTGTTCAATTTAATCACCAACAAAAATAAATCATTAGACATCGAACTCCGCATATTGTACCTTCGGTTCCACAAAAACATTACCTGTAGAAAAAATTAATCTGCAACTTTATACAATTTGTAGGATACAATCAAATTATAACTAAAATGATTTAAATTAAAAAAAAAATCTGCTCGTCAAATAACTCTTTCCTCGTTCACGTGATTGTTAGACGGTCAACAATGATCGGGAAAATCTTTGTCCACAGGTTAAAAGATAAATTACAATTATTATAGACTTTACATTGTAGTTCAATCTAAACCTTAATAGGTTTACAGGTGTTTATTTATGTGATTCTTGCTTGTTTCTAATTAATGTAAGATTTTATCACTTATATATTATACATTGTTTGATTTAAATAAAAAAAATATTTTGTTTAATTTAAATAAAATTTATATTATTAAAATAGACAATTATTTTGTAATAATAATTAACTCTAATCACCAAAACACTTTTCCTTTCTTTTAAATTTGTCCATTTTAAAGGAAAATCAAAATTAGTTGACGACAAATTAACATAATACTTTTCTTTTCTTCAAATTTAAACTAAATACGAAAGGATTATAATCCCATTCCTCCTCTTTATTTTCATCTAACCATCTAACAACAATAATTTTAGGTCTTAGGTGTGTCACTAAAATTTGTGAGATAAGTACTTGTTTTTAAGTCAGAAGTGTTTTATTCTTGCAATTTTTTTATTTAAAAATTATTAATTTTAATTCTTAAAGTTGAGTTTAAACAATGAATAATAATAATAAATTTTGTATAAATTTAATAGAATAAATAAATTTTACCTATAAAAAGAATTTATTTTTTAAACATTTCAACTCAACTTAAAGATTAAAAATAACTAAATTCTTTATTTAAATTGATCCTAGAGACATCAATTCTACGTCGTACGGACCATGTTATCAACACATATCTGCTTTGCTAGCATTTAATTAAAATAACAAAAGGAATTAAAATTATTGGTAAGTACGAATGAAATTAAATAGGAAATATTGCGTTTTGTTAATGATTTTGTGGTGGGTCACTTTCTTCAGTATGACGTGTCCGCTAAAAAAAGTGGGGCAACATGAATCTTCACTGTCATGTAACAATTTCGTTCCTATTAGTCTGAGATTATAGATTGTGTAGAGTATATATACATTTTTTATATCTTTAACGGTTTCGTTTTCAGGACAATATAAAACATAACCAATTAGCTCCGCTGGATAAAAAGGGAAAACACCGCCGATAAGTAGTGTCTCATATAATGGTGTATTTCCAGAGTAAGAAAATTAAAAACCAGCTGATATATTTATTTAGTTGTATAAAATTAATTTTAAATATTAAAGTTAATGTTTCTTTAATATATTTATGTATTTGTAATTTTAAAGTATTTATTTTTGTATGGAATAGATATATTCGTTTATTTTGAACTTGGGGATTTATTTTAAGAGTTGTAAAAATGTATTATGCGTTTCTATATTTAATTTTGTATTTATGATTATTATCATGTAAAATAAGGAAAAGAGTGCAAGCAAAAATATTTTAAAAAATCAAATTCAAAGTGAATATTTAATTGTTTGAGTGTTTTTTGTTACTAAGAATCATTTTTATTTCCGCCACCCAACCAGAAAGAACATTGGATTTTCTACTATTTCAAAGAAATGATAGCTACTTATGCATGCATGCATGTACAAGTTAAAATTAAATGAACAGATGGTCGAATTCGTGAAGATTCTGAGAATTTAAACAAATTAAATGCATGATTCGATACTGCGAATATGACATGTGGAAATGGTAAGAAGAGCCTTACTCAAGGAAACCGAGCGCAACTATTCTGAGGAAGATGGGAAGAGTCATCTTTGGCCTTATTTTTCTGCGAAGATAGTGAAAAGAAAATCTTGTTACTAATTGTTAAATAAGCTAGTTGATGCGGGAAAGGTATGAGGATCATGGGAAGGACCAAAAAAAGCTGCTACATGGTGTACTTTTTAACTGGGTAGTGGGACAGTCACGAACACTGAAAGAGGAAGAGAAAGAGAGAGATATATATATACCTTTCAAGGACAAGGGCAAAAGGAACTATAATAACAGCGGCAACCACGTGACGATAGACTGAGAGTATCCAATGGCTCATGCCATGTTTGAAAGAAACCATAGTGATTATATACATCCCTGAGTAGCCAAATTGAAGGGACAATATAGCAAGGTAAGGCTTCACCTTGCGAAGCCCCTTGCTCAACTTACCACTAGCATTTTGGTCCTCCATCTTGTATGCACCGAGGTGACACACAAAACACACACAAACTCTCTCTAACGAGCTAGTGGCTGTGACTTGTGAGTTTGTGGGTGACCCTCCAAACACGAAATGGCCTTTTATAGACCAAAAAAGCAACATAATTTAAAAAGAAGACCCAGTTTTACACAACATCTTCACTTGTCGATCCAAGGCACTAACTCCCCCCACTTCAATTTTCACCCCAATGATTCCCTTATCCATTTTCCAAAACTAACCCAAACTCAGAGCAATTACTAGAATGCTCTTTTATGTTTATAATTGCGGCAACATGAAAAAAGTAAGGCAGATATTATGTATCTCTAAATGAAAATAATTTTTATTGTCCTCTTATTATGATTTCTCTTTCTTTATTATATAATTTCTCTGTTTGTTTAATTTATGGGAAGTGGGAGATGTTTTCTTTCATTGACCGCCAAATGGAATTTAGGTTTAGTGCTTGATCGTGACGCAAGCAAATATGTTCCTATATGTGGTGTTAAGTAAGAGTGGGTGCCGTATATGTGGACACCAATTAGAAAAATACGAGTTAAAATCATTCGTTAATTAGGGGTTTTCACCTATGTTAACTAATGGGCACATTACATGGTTTAGTATTTGTCAAAAAATGAATAATAACTATGTTAAGCCACTTGATCTCGATCCATACATATGTATATGTCATGATATCTAATCTCTGATCATAATTTGAATTGAACATATAGAATCTTGTATCTCAAATCTTGTTGGAGTGGGATTACCATATATAATAGTAAATGTATTAATACAAACACATTAATTATTAAATATCCATTATATATTAGCTCAATAGAAATTCTCTATTTCAACATGCGTTATATCCCACCAGAAATAAGCTTAGTTGTTGCAATTTAAATGTTTTTTTCCTCTTCAATTAAATAATGATAACTTCAATATAAATATTATCTTTCAAATAATAATACCTTTTCTCTTAATTTTTATTATTATTTATCAATTATCGTAATTAAATTAATTGGAAGAATAAGACAAGAAAGAACAAAAGATTTAATTCTGGTTTGATGGATATTTTGACTTTGGTGGTACCCAAATCAAATCATGCTATGTTCCTTTCGCCCAAAATCAAAGATGATAGAATCAGGCAGAGGTTTCTTGTTTCCGTTGATATAACAATGCTCAACTCAAAATCTAATCTTACAAGGGGTTGCTATATTTTCTGTTTATAGCATTTTAAAAAATTAATTATTTTTTAGTCATTTAATATGTTCTACGAGAAATTTTAGTCTTTCAATAATTTTTTTCTCTAATTACAAAAATAATTCATAATTCTATTTAGAGAAAAAATTAAAAATAAATTTCTTGTTTACAGCTGACATTATAATGTAAGATGTCGATTTCGGGTGTTTAATGATTTCAAAACTTCAATCCTTATGCTGGAAGAGAAATGAGACAAATTAATAAATGATAGTATAAAATAAGAGATAGATAATGAGATATCCCTAATGAAAGAAAATGGAATACAATAATAAATATTAATCTTTAATTTAAAAATTTACATTTTGAATTGCACACAGTTGTGCTTGCTTTAGATTCTTTAAAAATGATTTAAAGGATGATTATCATCTTGCATAATTTGTCTCTAATCTGTGTTTTGTTGAATATACGAGATGTTTTCGTAAAGATTGAGAAGTACATAATAATTTGTTTTGTATTATGGGTTGACATATCTTTTTATATTTTTTCAATAAATTTTTCTTTTCATCTTATAAAAAATAATCACAATGAATCCTTTCAGATGATCAACTCAACAAATGTGTCATGTTGATTTATTTTTTTATAATAATTTAATGATAAATTTTAAAAATTTACATGATTTATTTAATTAAAAATATATATTTTTTGACAAGTTTTATGTTAATTGTCAAAAATTAAACACAACTTTATTCCTTTACTTGGAGTTAGGACTAACTATAGGGAGAGTTGATTTATTTATTTTAAAAATTGACACAATATTAGTTGAAAGAGAAAATTTAATGAAGATAAAAAAAATGTATAAACAATAGTAGATAAAATAAAAATATAGTTAGCTTTCTATTAAAATCACTGTTATTAGTATAAAAGAAAAACTAATGAACTTAATTTAATATAATACGTGTCATTAATTTTCAAATGAGATAAAAGTGTAAGTTATATATATATATATATATATATATATATATATATATATATATTTATAGATATAAAAATGTACATCTCAACAAGTTGAAAAAATTATGATAATTCATAATATGTAACAAAAGATGAATTTTAACTTTAAATAATGTAATTATAATTTAATATGGTTATAAAAGTTATTATGATAAAGTGATATTTGAAAGTTTGGTAAAAAGAATTTTAATAATATATCTTAAGTAATTTTGAAAGATTATTTAAGAATAAAATTTAGATGCAATAATTTAGATATTTTTTATGTTGTTCTTTAATTATAAATGAAATTTCATACCAAAAATTAATATTAACATTCATTACACTGATTATTAAGAAAAAAAATGTAATTTTAATTAAAAATTAATAGAAAAAATACTTAAACTTTATTTAAAAGTTTGAAGAAAAATAAAAAATAAGGAACTAATTTGAACAGTATGGAAAGATGAAAAAGAGAGAAAGAAATGTGAAAAAAAAAGTCTCTCTCTCTCTCTCTCTCTCTATCTATATATATATATATATATATATATATAACTTTTCAAACAAGAGTTACTAAAAATAAGACTATCATTGCTCTCTTGGAAAAAAGTTAAGTTTTGACACTTCAAAATATGTTTATATTTATCTTGTAAAATCAATTTTTTCTTTAAATCCAAAAAAAAACTGAATTTGAAAATTTAACAATTAAATGCAAGTGATTAATCATAAGTTAATATTAACAAAATTAAAATATAAGGATTATAAGTATAATTAAGAGAGATTAGCATCAGTTAAATGTAAATATATCAATTAATATTAACAAAATAAAAAGTAAAATTGTATTCCTGAGTGAAGGTTGACATAGGAAGAGTCGTGCATTAATCATGAATTCCAATAAAACAACATGATTGTGTAATGCGAGTGACGTGGGCCGTAAATTTCTCGTTTCCTCTCAGTAATTGTGGCTGAGATCGCAACCTATACTTCCAGGCAACACGACCCATGAATACTTGATTTGTTAATAATTAAATTTAACTTCATTTTTTATATTTTCTAATTTATTTATTTATACAAATATTCTTTCATTTAAATCACAAGTAATTTTTAATATAAATAATATTGCTTAAACCAGATAAAACTATTATAGATGACAAAATTCTTTATAACAATTTAATTTAAAATTACAAATTACGTTGAAACAAAATCTATTATTTGAATAATTTAAAATAATAAAAATAAATGAATAAATTTTGTGATTGATTTCAATGAAATAAATAAATTTCTTAATTTTTTATTTTTATACTAATAAATAAAAACAAAAATAGTATTTTAAAATGGGATAATTTTTCCTTTAAAGTGAATTTATTTATCGATAAAGTAAAAAGTAAAAGATTATATAATTTTTATTTAGTTTTGAGTACATGAATACACTGATCCATAATGATTCAAGAATGAATATATATATTAATTTTACAAATAAACTTAATTTAAAGAATTTTTTTTAAGTGATACTAGCTTCCATCTTTTTATAAAAATAAAATAAAAATTAATAAGAAAAAATTATAAATTATAAATTTATATTTTATTTTTAAAGTATTAATATTATTAAATAGTTGAATAAAAAATGAGTAATTATATTATTAATATAAATATCATAGTAAAATAAGAGTAAATGAGGAAGCTTATACTTAATTCAGTGATTTGAGATCTAACTATTTACTAATTATTTCAAATCTTGATTAAATTTAAAAGTTATTAGCAATGTAGAAATATTGATTTTTCATTTGACTTATTGATCATGAATCTTTACTTACAAATGCTTTGTGTTATAGTTAGTGAATTTACTTTTTTAAATTTTTGTCATAAGTGCTTTCATGAGCTTGAAAATATTAATTAGTGTCTTACAAATTGTCCTTACTTTAAAGTTTTGTTTAGGTGCCATTTTCCCCTTGTAATTTTCATGACCCTGTTATTACTTGAATTTCTACCTTATTTCAACATAGGGACTATATTTTTTATTTATTCAATTTTAAGTGACTTTAGTGTCAAAGAAATAATATGTTATTTGATAAAAAAAGAATGAAGTATTTATTATGTTTTGAATTTTATTATTCAATCTAAGTATGATTATTCTATACTAATTTCAAATAAATTAATCTTCAAACTCACTTTTTTTTTTCAGGAGATACTATGAAATCTATAATCTTTTAAGTATTATAAAATCAATATGAATAGTAGGTGTAGGATAAATCTAGAGTCTACAATGATATATTATTAACATTGTTTACTTCTCTTGATGATAATAAATTTTCTCTTTATGTTAAATTAAAAAAAAAATTAGTATTTTTTTAAAATATTTTTTTTAGTATTTTAATGAGTTATATTAAAAAAGTTATAAAAAATAATTTTAAAATCTTATTACTTAAAAGTGGTAAACTTTATTATAAAGAAATTAAGATTAATTTCTCTTAAAATATATTCTATTCTAAATGAATTTTATTATCTCATACAAAATTTATCACGTGTATTAATATATAATATTATTCATAGAGTTAATTCAACAACGGTTAAATTAGCTTATTTGATATTTTTATTTTATTTTGATTAAAAGTTATGAAAATTAACAACTAAGATTTTAAACATAAATTTATATTTTATATAATTTAAAAAATTATTATTTTTTATAGAAAAATTCAAGTAGTGCTGATTTTGTTTCTATTTATGTATTCTGAGAGAAGAAAAAATTAATCTTAAATTTTTTTCTTATAAAAATTTAAATTAATATTTATTATTCTTTTTCACTAATATTTTTTTACACAGAAACTCATTAAAAAAATTATTCAGTAGAAATATAATGTTAGATTAATCTTTATTAAAATTAACACCATAAGTTTACACTAAAAATATAATATATTTTTACCAACATATTATCTTGTTAGTAAAAATATCAATATATGTTTTTAATACATCAAATATTAGCATAATACATTATTTGTTAACCTAAATTCCAAACTTTAGACTAATCAATAATTTATTTTTATATTTTTTAACCTCAAATTTTAATATTAAGTTTAATTTTAAGCATTAAAAATATTAAACTTTATTAAAAATAAAATTATTTATTATACTTTTACATTTTTAATATAATAAATATTTTTTTAATTTTCTAATAAATTTATTATTTTCAAATATTTAAACTCAACTGAAGTAATCAAAATTATTTATTTTTATTAAATAAAAAGTATAATAACAAAGGTATAGTAAAAAGTTAATGGTGGTTGAATCTTCAACTAAAACAAAACTGTATCTTATGAAGAATTCGAGTGGTTAAGATCAATAAAAGAGTATGTTAACACTTGAAAATTTTTGGTTTTTAAAAAATGTTGTATCTTTTTTGTAGTGACTTTAAGTATAAATAAAATATTTTCACTAATTGAGTAGTTCAAATATTGAAAAAAAATCAAGTAATAAATAATAAATTAAAAATATAAAATAACTTTAACAAAATGATTAAATTTTTTAATTTATGTAATTTATTTTATCTATAGATACATAAATATTAACAAAAGTAATATTATTTTATTTTAAAATAAAAATATTAAAAATGTCTTAAAAATATTACTAAAAAATATTTATTTATTTTTATAAATTATGTTGAAACTATATTCAAAATACTAATAAAAATATATTAATAATATTTTTTAATGATCTTAAAAACGCCGATTAGAATTTATCAAAAAATTATACTTAAAAAAATAAACTATGAATATTACATATAAATAAAATATATATGCTGAAAATTTTCATTATAGATTGAAATGAAACCTTTCTCTCTTCAGAAAGTGATTTACAGATCACATGAGTGAAATCCCTAGCAATGAAACTGCTGGCCTCTTTTGATTTCAATTATACCAAAATTTACTATAATAATGACTCCCGCTGGGTCTGTTGAGGAAAAATTAACACTAAGGTTGTTATTTATAATTTTTTTATTTAAAATAAAAATTATTTAATTTAAAAATAATAATAATTTAAAAATATTATTTTATTATCTAAATATATATAATGCAGTGATTTATTTTGAATTATTCTGTCTAAATGTCCGGCATAAATAATGCCATTTTTTCCGTGTGAAATATCATAACCTCCGCAGTCTTCATTCACTCTCCTTTAATCGACAAACTTTGTTTAAACTTCACACTCAAATTTTTGCTTTTTAGACTGCATGAATCTAAGGCGTAGCTTTCCCTTTTTGTGTGAAAAAAGAAAATCAATTTAAATTTGCTATGAAGTTCAGTTACATATGCACTCAAAACTAAGTTGTCTGGCATCTAAAAGGAAAATAGATAATAGACATTTTCGTCTCGTTCTGGGATCTATCATCTGGTTTTGTTAATATATATCAGATAATATTTATCGGAAACTTGGTCAGAACACTAATTTTGGACATTGATCTTTATGGTTTCAAGAATGGAGAACAGCTTTCAAAACCACATCTGATAAGTTCTTTACCAATTATCATGCATCCTTAAATTGGATTTTCCCCTTATATATACGTGTCTCTTAAAACATGCGTTTTTTGTAAATTGCGTATTGCACTTTATTAATATGTAATACGACACTGTAATATGTAGAAGGATAATTTGTTGAAGTCTCTTCTTCCCCTCGCCGGGTCCACCCAAGAAATAAAAATAAAAAATGTGTGCTTGCGCATATATCATGTTACATTGAATACATTAAGAAACCAATAGACTTATGTCATTAATAAAGTGAACGTGTTGACCAAAATAAAGTGAATCTTAATCAACATATTTACTAAACTACTTTGCTCAATGATATGAAGCATGAATGAATCCATCACGAGCTAATGCGTTTCTATTTTAGTGGATGATAATAATAAGTTAACGAATAAAAAGCATCGAAATTAAATAAAATCGCAGTGAATGCTTTCATAAATAAATTTTTTGTGAGATAAAATTCGTATTATTATTTTAAAAAGAAAATTTAAAATCTCCTGAATTTATAAAAAATTGAAATTATCCTTTCACTTATTTTTGCAGAAAATGTTCAAATGGATTTAATTGTTTCATGGAAAAATATCTATTAAATACTTGAAATAAATAAAATATTTTAATAATAATAAAAAAATAGAAATGTAGATAAGGTTAAACTAATATATGTTCTATTAATAGATGAAAATTAAGAGAGAGAGAGTGAGAGAGAGAGACCTAGTTTAATTCAATGTTGAAATGTAGATTTTCATTTGACTATAAGCTAGTAAATATTCAATACATCAAACAAACTTTTATAAATTCAGGTGATGTATAAAAAACATATTTAAGAAATATTTAAATTTATGAAACAAATATACAAAGTTAATTTAAATAAATTTAAGAAGTGTGGTTTAAGAAAACTATTAAAATATAAAAAGTTAAGCATAAGATAAATTATTCCTTAAGAAAGGATCATGCTAAAAGATTAAATTTTCTTTTAAAAAGGTCTATGATATAATTTAAAGATTTAACTTATTAAAAATAAAAGATGTGCAAAGCTTAGAAAAAAAATTGTACACTAAAAATTTAATTTAAAATTTTAAAAAATATAATTAACTTTAAAGAAACAATAAATATATTTATTTCATATTTTATAGGATTTTAAACTCTTAATATAATATATAAAATAAAATTGAAATAGATGAATTGTCTATTTAAGCAATTGTTTTGAGCTGAAATGTGAACACTGATGGTGAATAGATTACATGAGAAAATAATGTTTTGCAATTTAATTTTGATATGAATAAAATTGTGGGCATGATGGCCCAGGAATTAAAGTTGGTGGTTTCGTGTTTGGATTCCATGATGCAATCAGGTTCGGGTTGGTGGAATCCCACCAAATAAAATGTTGGGAAAGCACTATCAAAATAGATGTAAAACAAATCCTAATAGGTGGCATCGTGGGTTAAAGGGACCAAACCACACTCTTCTTCAGTTAACAGTGACATTACTGTGTATATACTATATGTGTGTGTGGAGGCTCATTTCGTGGCTCATATTTCGTTGTTATATATATAATTATCTTCCAACACATAAATATCGAGAAGCTCTTGCGATAGCTAGTGGCCAGAGTTGTCTTCTATCATCCTTCTTCCTCTTCCTTAATCTCGTGTGCAAAATCATTAATTGCTTCCCTATTATATTAACTTAATTGTATATTAATGGCTTTAGTTAATTGTTGCATCTCCTTTTTTTGTTTCATATTCTCGTTGAATTCCCAGATTTATTAATATTCTTCCACCCAAGAAAGGAATATCAAATGCTGGCATGTTTCAATCTTTCTCAAGTCAAATCAGGGCTGACATTTAGAGCAGATATCAATATTTTTAGTCTATTGATTGCCAATGAACACATCTTATTTGTTTATACATTTGTTCTACGGTTTTGATAAACAAGTATTAATTTTTTAACTATTATCTTGACATAAAGGAAGTGATCATACGTATGTCGTATAACTAATTGAAAGCTCTAACCCATCGTTCTTGTAGGCAATACATATGTCCACGTAATAATAGTTAGGGTAATGCATATTGTCTGTTCTAAGTGTTCAAAATTTAGAAAAAGTTTTCAAAAATGAATTCATCTATAAAGTAAAAAGAAGTAAGGGATTATTTTTATAAATTAATATCATCATGCAGGTCAAATTAAGTTAACTATAAATATTTTCTTATTTTATAAATAAACTCATTTTAGAATAATCTCACCCTGCAAATTCAATGCATGTTATTAGGGTATCTCTCTCTCTCACACACTAATTATTGTTAGCGATAACTTTTCTCTAAATTCGTATGTTCTTGTAATAACTGTTCCTTTTCAAGTTTTGAGGTGAGACATTTTTCTATGGAGAAATGGAGACGGGGCTAAACCTCTCACGGGTAAATTTGGAGATATAAACAAGGATTATACTAAACTTTTTTCTTTTTTCTTTTTACTTTTAAAACTTAGTAATATAAGTCAAACATTAAAAAAGAAAACTCATTAAAATACTTTTTACGTTACCAGATTGTGATATATATGAGTTTGGAGTCCTTACCAATACTTGCAAGGAAATGAAAACGATGGCAGAGGAAAAAAAAAAAAATACTCTAGAAGAGAACTAGGGATTCAGCGGATGATTGCTTCTCATCCCCACGCTATGAGGGTGCTATCTCCTAATTACTATGCTATTTTTTTAAGAAAATATATTAAGTAAATAATTAAAACATATTTTGAAACTATTTAAGTAGGTGAAATAGCAATAAATAAATATATATATTATTGAACAAATAATTGTTATTTTTATTTTTAAATTCTCCTATATTTAAGATCAAATAAAAACTAAAAGAAACATATTTAGAATAATGCAATGCAATGCAATGAATTTCTTTATGACATGATTTTCTCATTACTAATTTAGAAACATCCAACTGAACATAAAATCAAAAGAATTTCTAGTAGGGTTACATTTAATAACTTTTCAATTTATAATGACAAATAAAATTAGGATTTTGTTAATATTAAATTTTAGTATTAACTATAAGAAATTTAAAAAAATGGAAAAATATTTATTTTATAAAGAATATACAAAGTGTTATATTTTTTAAAAAATATTTTAGTTTTAATTGCTTAAAAAATATGAAAACTAAAATAAAAAAATGAAAAGAATTTATAAATAACAAATTACTTACTATGTATATATTTTCTTAATTATAAGTAAAAAAATTAAAATGAAAATATTAACATCAAGTTCTAAATTTAATTTAAGCAAATATAAGTAAAAAAATTATTAAAAATAAAATAATTATTCTATTTTTATAACTCTAATACAATAATATTTTATTTCAATAAAAAATTAAATACTTATTTTAAATTTTAAACTCAACTCTAAAAACTAATGTTGATAAAATCATAAAAATAATTAAGATTAACTAGTTTTGTTATTTTTTAAAAAATACAATTTTTTATTTCATATGAATTGAAAAAATGTATTACAATAATATTACCACAACCTTCTAAATGGTGCTTTACACAAAGGAGTAGAAGGGGGATTTACTTACATAGAGGAGTAGAAGGGTTACTTACTTTGCTTCATAAAACTGAATAGATATTGAATTTTATTAATTCTACCATTAAATTATGTATAATATTATTTTAATTATATATGTTAAATTTTCAACAAATTATATATTTATAAGTATTTAATTTTATAGCTAATTAATATTTACTTATATGTTTAAAAACATATTATATGCTAATTAAGTTTTTATTTCTTAGGCTTATTTTTTTTCTCCATACCTCTTTTATTATTTTTCATTATATTGCTTATTATATTCGTATAGTTTTATTCCTACCTGTCTTCCTTGGAGTTTATACAGTAACAATTATATATTGTCCAAGTGGATTAAATCTTTTGTTTTTCGTTTTAAAATTTATGCTCCATGATGATTAAAAAAAAACCATATCTAATATGCATACATTTTTATATAAACTGTGACTTTACATGGTTTTTTTGTATTTGATCACAGAAACTTCTTAAATGCCGTGTAGCAAGAGAAACTTCAGTTTTTGGAAAATTCTTCTGAGGCAGTGGTTTCGTCTGTGCAGTTGAAATAATCCAATGTATAATTACTTTCCATATTGAAAGTGACAACGATATAATCGAAACAGAAAATTTAAGATATTGGCCAATAATTTGCACATCATCAACGTACATAAAGGCAAAGCATTGATCTTAGTTGATAAAAGTAAGACTTTACAAACTTTTAGACTGCTAATTTGTATGGACATGATATTAAGGTAATGCGGTTGTCGGCGTTGTTTTCCAAACGACTGTTTAAGGGGAATTAATTTGATATTGGATAGTTTTAAATTTTTATATAATTTTTTCTATAAATTTTAATTCATTGTATAGATAAGAATTTAAAATTTATTTTTTATGAAGTTATAAGATAATAAATAAGGAAACTTTTGTACCAAAAATACAATAACATTACTCTTTTACTTTATAGAGAATTCACCTCTTTTAAATTTAAGAGTTTTGTCTTTAACCACCTGTTTAATTTTATTTTAAAAAAATTAAAATTGAGTTTTCTGTTCGTTTGAAAACATGAAAAAAAAAAACTAGTTTTCACAACATATTGTAAATTTAGGTACGGTTGTAAGAAAATATATCTTGAATTAATTTAAGTTCGACATATAATTATGAGTCAGTCACCAAATGAGTTATCTTGAATTTCAAACGTATGAAAACTTATTTACGGTATTATAATAAATATTCATATTTGATATATTATGTCATTTTTAAATATAATTTTTTTTTTGTCAATGTCTTTAGAAAAGTGCTTTTGTTCCTTTTTATCTTTTTAAAAAAATCAAAAGAGTATTATTTATTGTTTTAAACTTTATTCCTGAATTTATATATGGTCGAAAATATTAGTAAAGTGATAATGACAATATTTAGATTTTTTAAGTGAAAGTAATTCTGTCAAATAAATTCAAATTTGTTTATAACTAGTTATTTAAACACTTTATTTACACAAAAGTCCTTTAAATATAATTAAAAAGAACAGTGGGATCGATACAAGATTTAATCGTAATTAAATTTATTTATTTTAACTAAATTACCTTCATGAATATAAAAATCGATATAACAACATTAAAATACACACGATGTACAACAAATTATAAAAGTATATTGATAATTATGTAAACTTTTCTTACAATCTTAGAGTTTAAATCTTGGCATTTATAATTAGATATCTAATAGTAAGTAAAATAAAATGAAATGAGATAAAATAGAATGAATTTGTCATACGCACTTATTTTTAATTATATTTCTGATCAGATCATAGTAATAGAGAGACAACCAGATGAAGAGAAACCATGCAAAAATAAGCTAGCTACAGCCGTTCTCTAAGTGGTAATAACTCATCACTAGTTTGGGATGACTAAACTCAAATAAAAACAAATTATATATAAAAATAAAAGTAGATGCTTGGCAAATAAACTGAAAAACGTGTATGTATAAATTTGTGTTGATAGTAGAATCATATTAAATATGCATAAATGTATATAAGTGATGATTTAATCATATTGACTAAAACAAAAAGAAATGAATGAACAACATTGGATGTAGATCATAGAATGATTCTGTCATTAGTTACCATTTTCTTGTATTGGAGAAATTTTTGTTACTAGTTTACCAAATAAAAATTTATGAGTTTACTAACAATTAAGCACAAAAAAACAGATATAATTGTGTCGCTTGAATGAAGCACAGTTTAGGCGACAATAATATTTATAAAGTTATGGTAATAATTATATTATACGGAAAACGTGTGCACAGGTACATAATTAAACGTGAATTTTAAAAGGAATTCCGGAATAAGAGAAAGATAGGCATTACAAATAACAGTTGTAATGCATCTCTTTGTCTCATATTCTTAGCAGTATCTTGTCCCTTAGTTTTATTGTTATTCCAAACGAATATTAAAACTGAAAAGAATGTAATAAAGTAAAGTAGCATCCATGATCATTATTGTTTTTATCAAGTTTAATTTTTCAAAATAAACCAATCATCCATTATTTTTATTTTAGCGAATTAATAAAATTGTACCGACAAGGGAAGTGGACAGGTATTCTCCCGTTAGAATAACTATATTTATTCACGTTCTAGAACTCTAAACCTAAATTGGGATCATTAAATTAAGGTACCTATTCAGACTTATTAACTAGATTAAGCTACTTTATATATTAATTTGAGTATTGTACTCGAATAATTTTGCTTTCTAATATTTAATTTCTTAATTATTTTCTTAGGAAGATTCCTAATAATAATTAATTACGTCACACTATTGATGTCAACATTATCCCTCAGCTCCCACATCAAAGCTAAGATTATACCGCAAATAACCATGAATACCTTTATTTTTTTCTACTAGAAATAATTGTAACATGCTTTATATTAAATCGGTATTTTCAAGTTTAAATAGATTTTTAAAATGATATATTTTTATTATTAATAATAAATATTTTCATCATACTAAATAAGAATAAATAAAAAAACAACATTTGAAATTAAAGAGAAAATTATAAAAATATATATTTAAATTAAGAGACATCATATTTATAGATATGATGTGCTAAAGTTTAAAATTAAAATTTTAATTTCAGTAACTAGATTAATATTATAATAATTTTATAATTTAATATATCTAAAAAAAATAATATCTTCAATGTGATATAATGTCTTAAGATTTAAAATTTAAATAAAATTTAAATGATAGCATTTTAAAGGAAATAAAATTTTAAATAAAAAATTAATATTCAATGTACTATAATTTAGTTACTTAACTAAACGTCACTGATGGTCAGTTTTACATAAAAGATAATCTAATCAATTAAATATAAAATTGAATATTTTTTTAAAATAATAAAATTAAATATTTGTTAAGTTTTAAAAATTAAAAATTTAATTAACTAAAAAAAATCAAAATTATACATAATTCAAAATAAAAAAGAAAATTTAAATAACTTTTAACATAAAACTTTGCATTTTCCTTTTAGGCAATGCATCTATGTGTAAACCTTTTCAATACATTCATCACACAAGGGTGACAAGGCCACACATGTTTATTTGCAATTTATTCAATACTCGAGGACAGTGAAGCTACATATCAGTGTTAGACCGTTGCTTGAATTGATTTGGAATATTAAAATAAGAAAAAAAGGTAACTTATTTTTTAAAACAAACAAATAAATAAAATTTATATTTGTACAAGACTTAAGATAATGTAGTTATATCAATAAATAAATATAAACTCATTTAAAAATAATTTTAAATATTAAAAGAGTAAAAAGAAGGGATGATTTTACGTTTATTTATCCGTTATTTCACTATACATAAATTTTTAAGACTCATATAATGAATACGATCGAAAAGTTACACATCAACGTTAAAATATATAGTTACGTGAATTAATTAACAACATGCAAGAGAAAATAACTAACAATGAGAATGTGTTATTTCAATCAATAACTTGTAAATTAGCACAATTATAAAATGGTAGGGCCAAACATTTCGATAAAGTGGTACGGAAAATAATATTTTCAATAATTTTATTATTATCCATTATTTAAAAAATTTAATCTTGTTTCCTTTAATCTTTCAGAATTTTATATTTTATTTATTATTTAGTAGTGTACTTATTTCCTACCTTTATTCCTGCTAAAGATTAACCCACTCTCTGATTAGGCACAGACAAACACAATTTCCAAAAAAAAAATAAAAAAATTTAATGCTTATTCTGATGACCAAAAGGAAAAAGTAAATAAAACTTGAGCCCACAAGTTCAATAGTTGCCCAACTACCACTCTCCATCTTTCAGACTAAATCCTGTTGGGCCTACAAGGCCCCAAACATTAGTAGTACTTTATTTAAGAGTCTAGTGAAAGAGAGAAGTGTTTAGAAGTAAAAAAGAAATAGAGAGACAAATGTTTATTATGCTTCTTTTTTTTTTGTTATAAATTTTTTGGAGCTTGAGATTTTATTTGGTTAAACCATGAGCTGGGCTTAAAAAGAATAATATTTGAATATAAGGGCATTATTGTTGTAAACGACGTGTATCTTTGTTTCCTATATGATTCAGAGAGGGAGTTGATGAGTTTTGCCCAGCAAATTCATCACATATGCATGATATTGTCAGAGAGAGTTGCTGTTGGACCACAAGTTGAAGTTCAATTGTGATGGTTGTGTGGTGGTGCGTAACTTTACTGTTTATAGAAAAAGACCAAACTTGAAACTTATTATAAGAAAAAAAGGAAGGAAGAAAGAAAGAAAGAAAGAATTAAAAGAGAGGTGATAAAAAATGGTCTAAAGAAGAATAGGTGTGAAAATGTAAGTGTTATCATAATTTTTATATGAGCAGTGTGCTTACTTGTGAGCTTTGGGCTGCGCATTCGTGTTTGTCTTCAGCATAAATAAATGAGACACAGGTGTTGCGATCAAGATATTTAATTTTTAACAGTCATTTAATTACTTTAAAATCCCATGTTACTTAATATTTGAAAATTAATTATTTAGATCAAATTTAAGGATTAAGATTTATTCTTTCATTTTTATTTTAAATAATTCATATATATGTGTGTGAGGAAAGATGGGTTTTTATTAAATAGTTTTATTCTGAAATTAGTTGTTATGTTAAAGAATTTTATTACATAAATTATGTTTACAAAATTTTAGATTACTTTAAATTTATTTAATATATAATTTATATATATCAAAATTAATGTAATATATATTTTTAAAATATATAAAATATAAATATTTTATTCTATTGTTATAATTTATTAATTTTGACAAAATTTAAAATAAATAATTAAAATAATACATAGTTATAATTCCACAGTTGAATTGATACAATTTACATATCACATAAAATTATTAACAATATAATTTATTTTGGTGTAATTTTATTGAGTATATATACTCCTCGGTTTATCATTTTGATATTGTGGCCTCCCCATGGTTGCTTTGATGACAATGAGGGACTAACTTAGCCGTGACTGGTAGCTGTCGTTGGTTTTGTGCAAAGTCATCCTCTGCAGGGGACGGTGGTATCCGACCTTTGCATTCTTTAGATTTTCCCCACACAACTAGATAAAGCCCAAAAACCACAACTATTGCTCCGATGATACTGATATTCACATTCAATAGAAAAAAAAGGGAGATATAGTCAGTATATTCATAAATGAAAAATCACAACATTCTCTACTTAATTTATAGTACCTTCCAAGGTAGAGTTGCTCAGATAAAATGATGCAAGCCAAGGCTGTGACGATGATCATACGCAAGGGATTGAAAGCAGTCACAATAACTGGGCCCATAGATTTTATGACCATCCCTTGTATGTAATATTGGACTCCAGATGTGATTATACCCTATAATCAATTAAGAAAAGAACCATTGGTGAAATGCAGCAATTTGAGTCTCGTTGTTATATATGTTTCCACTTTATTATCTTATACTATCTATTCAAAGCACTGACCGCATAAGCAGGAGCAAAAAGTCTTGTATCCCAACCAAGAGACCATGCATGAGGTTGGTGCCACTCTGCCAAGGCTGCTACAACAGAGCTTTGAAGTGCCCCTACAAAGCAAACCAAAGTGGCCAAGGACATCTCTACTGGGTATTTTCTCAACGTTATGGTCTGCAAATCCCCAAACCATGCATCATTTCCTATAATGTACTAACAGATATGTGATTTTATTATCTGATGCTTAAACTTACCTGCAATATGTAAAACGCAGAAAAGCCTACACAACCAATGAGGATGAAACATGTCCCTACGATCCAGTGGCTGCTAGTGGGGTTGTTCACATTCTCAGGCTGGACTACGTGGTTGGTTGAAGATCCCACAACTGCATGACCTTTGTATAGTGCCATTAGCAAGGTGCCTCCCAAAGTTACTATTGTGCCAAGTACCTTGGCTTGACATGCTAACTCCTTAATTTTCATGTGCTCCAATCTGCTTAGTTTAATCAATTCAATAGTAACATATTCCAACTTATAATTTTACCAAACATTTTTATGACTTGAAAGAAATGAAAGAGAGGAGAGAAAAGTGAGATAGTAAATGAATGATACATTGAACAAAGAGAGATGGAGAGAATAAAATGTTGTAGAAATTTCGAACATTATTCTAAATTAAATGTAAGATTCTCTAGGTACTTTTAGTCACTAATTGCAACAAAGATAAAGTTTTTTGTTTTTGTCATTCTTACGCTTGTGTACATGCACGATTTATGTGACTTTATTTCGGATGGTCGACTAGCTAAGTAGAGAAGGATAAATTGTGCATATCTATATCGTGGATGAAACTTTTGGTGTTCCATGATCAATATAATTTCACACACCTTTTCCCTATTTCATAAACATTAACCCTTCTTTTTTTCCTATCATGTGCACTTAATGCATATAGGTTATTGAGTAAACAAAATTTAAAAAGTTTAATAAATGATTCTTTTATTGATGTAATGAGAATTTTTATTTTTGGATCTTTAATTTATGCAGTTGGTGTGTACAATAGAAAAACCAATATTGATTGGTAAGTAATAAAAACAATTATTTTATTTACTCTATCTTTAAATATTCTAAGTCGATTTTTTTCCCCTTCAAAATCCTTTAATTTTTTTACTATTTTCACCCGCACTTACACAACATGGAGACATCATTTTTTAAATATAAGAATAAGAAAGATAAACATTAATACTTAGCACTTATCTTAAATAATTAATACATATAAAAATTAAAAAATTATATATTTTTTAAAAAACTTTATGTTTTCTTATTAACATCGTTATATATGTATACACACATAAGAAGATAAATCTTTGTTCAGTGAAGCAATATCTTGGTAGAAAATTAATTTATAATTATTTAAGTTCGTTATGCATATATAGATATAAAAAATATTTGCCTCACTTTATTTTATAAACAAATTTTGTGATCTTTAAATATACTATATGTTTATGTTTAATTTATTTGAAAAAAAAATTATTTTTTCAAAATGATTATTTCTCTAAAATTCCAATGAACCAAACATGCTATTAAAAAAGTGGTACTTAAAACATTAGAAGAGGAAGCGTCGTTCGTTGTCTACTGTTCATATAGTGGATGCTAGCAAACATAGAAAGTGACTTACATGCATACTGGATTAATTTCCATCCAAATGAATATTTGAGACTGGTTTCTCTTCAAGGAATTTTTTTTTTTTTTTTTTTTGCCTTTTAAGAAAGGTACATAAAAATTAATAAGGACATCCCTTGTTCCAAAGTTAAGTCATGTCAAACTTCAAAAGAAAGTTAAAGTGATACTTGTTGGTCGCTTCAACGAAGAAAACACGTTTGGGAGTTATTTTAGAAAGAAAAGTATTAATCAATGCTTCAAAGAATTATTTAAAGAACTACAAAATATTTTTTTATTAAAAATATAATTTAATATTTACTTATCTGATTTTCAATACATTGTAATATGATTTCAAAAAATTATTATTTATTGATTTTTTTATTAGTATCCTCTTAAAGTATTAGTTAATAAGATTCTTTTAAGAAAATTAATACAACAATAACAAATAAGTTTGATATCTTTTAAGAAAATTAAGTGAGATGGACTATCTTTTAAGAAAAATAATAATAGAATAATAAATATTTTAAATCTAATAATTTCTAATAAAATATAAAATAGAAAGGCATTTGATATCTTAATATTTTATTTATTCTTTAAACTATTATATAATTTTTTTATTTGAAAAATAAAAAATTGTCCTTGATTGTTTTTTCTTTAAACCATGCTCCCAATCATACCATAGGAATCTGGTAATTGGACCTAAAGCTTTCAAGTAAAGCGTTTTGATCTATACTCAATCCCCCGGTGGACCATTATTCAGAGTGTTTTGTATTTATTAGTTAAGTTTGTAGTTAATGCATCATTTGATTGAACACATACCTTAGAATAACAGCCATGACAAAAGTAATGGAGGGTGCGGAGTTCATCACAGCAGATAGGAAAGATGCTGACGTGAATTTCATGCCCAAAAGGGCGAAGCACTGATCCAGTATTATTCTGTAAGTAATTAACAGCATATATTTAATTTCATTAACCATGTTGTAGTTTTACGTACGGAAAGGAGTTGCAATAAATGGTACATAATAATAAACTGGAATTTATAAGTTGAAATCATTACTCAAAGAAAGCCAGTGCCATAATCTCTGAAAATACCCGCAGAGTCATCTTGGGCCTAACTTTCCTGCAAAAAATTAATGTTTCTTTTAGTAGACTTGAATATCCCTTTATTTTCTACTTTAGATTATAAAATATTGCATACAAATTATTGTAACTGGAAACGGACATAAAGGGTATTTGAGTTTGATGATGTACATGCATGGTTGATGATTATAAATTACGAACGAAAGGAATATTATTAGGAGAAAAGACCTTTCAAGAACAAATGCGAAGGGAGCGAGAGTTATAGAGGCGATGGCATTACGGTAGACAATAAACACATAATGGCTCATCCCCTTTTTGATAGCATCCATCGCAAAAATGAACATGCCCGCAGAGCCAAATTGGACGGCCAACAACAGCAGATATGGCTTTGCATTATTGAACAACGTTCCCATGATCTTATTCTTATTAATCTCTCTCGATCTTTAAGGTGTGTGAGAAGTGAAATTGCCTAGCTGTGCTTTATTTTGTTTAACTACGAAAGTAACGCTGGACGTCCTAATATTTATACTCATCTCATGCAATCAGGTTCGAGTTGGTGGAATCCCACCATACAAAATACTGGGAAAAGCACTATATAAAAATAGATGTAAAACAAATCCTAATAGGTGGTGGCATGGTGCGTTAAAGGGACTAAACAACATTCTACTTAAGTTAACAGTGACATTACAGCGTATATACTTCAAATGTGGAGACTCATCTTTTGGTCCATGTATTTGATTATGTAATAATATACTACCAACAAATAAATATTGAGAAGCGATTGCTGTAGTTAGTGACCTGAGTAATCAATCATCAACTTTCTTCGTCCTCTTCCCTAATCTCGGGCAAAATCTATAGTTCTATACCCCCCATAATCTATAGTTCCATATATAATAGCTTTAACTAATTAATTGTTTGCATCTCCCCTTTATAAATTCTGGTTGGATTACCAGAGATTTATTCATATTCTTCCACCCAAGATAAAGGAATATCGAATGCTGAAAGGTATCAAATCAGAGCTGACGATTAGAACCGATCTCATTTATTTAAAAGAAATTGTACCACGTCAAGGAATATATTACAGTAAAGAAATTGTACGTTATTAAATGAAAAATATTCTGTACATATATATATTAAAAGAATAATAATTTGAGAAATTTTCTTCATTCTCTTAAAAGGGAAGATAAATTACCCTAGTAGAAATTTGCAGGTAATATAATTGTTAGGAATTGGGATGAGGATTGACAGATTATACGAACAGGTGGTGCATAGAGTTGACAAATTGATAATGGAATCGTGTGACCTCAGTTTAATTCTCAATACAAGTATATAGGCACACTCACATTAGAATAACTATATTAACGTTCTAGAACACTAAATTAAAATCTAATTATATATAAAAAAATTAAAATCTAATCATGAAATATAGCAAACAAATATATATATATATATATATATAATCATAAAATTGACACCTATTTAGATTTATTAATTAGATATATTATGCTACTTTACGTATTTATTAATGGAATGTAAAATAACTTTGGTTTATAATATTTAATAGTTAATTTTTTAATTATTTTAATGATAATAATAATACTTAATTAGTCTAACCATGTGAGCATTGACCGTCTTCCTCCCCAGCCATTAATATCATGAGAGAAAGAAGAATAATATATTATTTTCAATTAAATTATAAATTATGTAAATTTCAATTATTATTTAATATATCACATCCATTATTGCGTGTATGGGTGTACATTAGCTTTCAAATTTAATAGAATAATAATTTTAATAATTCTTTTTGGATCATATGTATTTTCTAATAAAATAAATATTGTTCAATCGGGTTATTAATTTATAAATTTTACAATATATATATATTTTATAAATTTTTTAAATTTGACAGTTAAATTAATAAATTTATTTTTAAGAAGAATCAATAAAAGTGTTATTTTTCTAGATTTCGACCTAATATCATTTCATCCTATCTTATACATATTTATGCCTATTGTTGCAATTAAGATGAAAGTAGGATGGTTAATGAAAATTATAAAAAAAAAAAACAAAAATAGAATTATCAGCAAAATTTTAGTTTATTAAAAAACCCTTCTTAAAAAAATTAATTTAAGAGTTATGAATAAGAAATACGTTAACATCAATTTATTCTAAAATAATATATCAAGTTTAATGCGCAAATTAATAGTAAGTTTGTCAATCTTTTATTGTAATTTTTAAAAATAAAATAAAACATTTACAAAAAAAAAAATAGAAAGAAAAAATGGTCAAAATTTTAAATTTGATATTATTTCTATGTATGCTCAAGTATAATGTACTCAAGCTCGTAGTTCTTTAGAAACATGCATGGCTTGTGAGTTAGTTGTTTCTAACTTTAGAGAAAATTATATTTTGAAAAAATTAAATTACCAGTTGTGTATTAACGTCTGTACATTGTTCTGTGGATTAAAATATTAAACTAATTTATGTGATATTTTTAGATTAAATTAATTAAAAGAAAAAAAATATATAATTTTAAAAAGTTGATATTGCACAAAGTTTAAAACGTATACATATGTAAATTTATACAATAATTGCTTATTTAAAGAGGGGACAGATAATATTTTTTAAAGTAAATTCATATTGCCTAGACTGTAGATCAATTATATGTAAAGCTTTATGACCCATACAACATATGTAAGTAGTGATACAACGAATTAATGTTGTAAAGTGTTGTATGAATTATTTTTCAATACTAAAAGAGGAAAAAAAAACAACTTGATTTTTAAAAATGAATAAAAAATTTCACATTTGCAATAAACAAAAGGTGGTGCACGTTATACACAAGTCTTAATTTGCTTTTCTTGTAACGTGCGAAAGTAAAAAAGTTTTACATTAATACTGAAGATATTATTGTTTAAATAAAATAATAAACAAACTCACTTGAATAAAAATTGAAATATTTAAAGAGAAAGAGAGAGAAGGGTAGTTTACTTTTATTTATACTTATTATTTTAAAAATTCACTAAAAACTAAGAAAGTGTGTTTATAAATATTAAATAAGTTGTATTATGACTCATATTGCAGGAAGGTAAAAAAAAATAAAAAAAAAATATACGTTAATATTATAAATCAAAGTAAGAATACACGAAAAATTAATTAACCATAAAAATGAATTAATTAATAATGTATAAATTAGTTTGTTAAGCGAAGAATATCAATAAAGTAATAAAGAATATTTTTAAATACATTAACAATTTTATTATTTTATCTTTTATTTTTTCATATTTAAATTTTTATCATGTTTTCTTTTATCCCTTCAGATTTTTTTTTTGGTACTGTTTTTTTAGAAAGTTGATTTTTTTTTGTCGTGAAAGTTAAAATTTAATGGTTATTTTGATTACAAAATGAGAAACAAACAAGAGCCCATGTCCTCAATATTCTTCATCTTTGACTTTGAGACTAGATCCTATTGGGCCTACTAGGACCCAAACACCAATAGCACTTGAACTCACCTACTCTTGACAACTTAACCAAAAATAATAAATAAAAACCTACAATTGAAAAAAAAAACCAAAAAGGTCACCTACTTAGCACTGATTTTCTATGGATTTTAGGGGTAAGCGTGCGTTTTAGTTGAGATGGTGACAGGGATGAGGAGAGGGAAGGTAAATATCATTAATTTAAATTTAAGTATTGCATAAAAATAACTAATTTTAAATCAATAATAACTATATATATATATATATATATATATATATATATTAAATACTAATTTTAAATAAACAAAAAATTATATATGCTATACCTTGCTTGTGTATGATGAGGTGCAGTGGGGGATGATTGTAGACCGTTAATGTGTGTGCGTTGTAAATTTGTTTCGGCCAAAAATGCGAAGGAACTGTGAAACTGTTTTTACAAATGATTCTATTGTATGTATCTGCCTTTGCATTTCATTTTATTCTTGTTTTGCTAGAAGCACCTTATTCTATTTTTATTTTCTGATCTTTTTATTTTTTAGTATTTCATTATTATTATTTTTAATTTTATTCGTTATATTTTATTGGTTGGGTCTAAATGGGCGATGACCTAAATTATTAATTATTTGTATCACTTTTTCAATTTTTTTATTTTTGTTTTTAAATTTAAATAACTTAGTTGTTTAAACTCAATTTTAAAGACTAAAATTAATATTTTTATGTTTTATTATATAATGTTAACATCTTCATCATAATTTTTTATTGTACATCATTTACTGTAGAATATTTTTTTTAAAAATTATATTAAAAATAATTATTCTTAAGATATAAAACTATAATATATATATATATATATATTTGCTTGTAAATATAAATTTTTAGTCACTTAAAATTTTATATTTTTTTATTTGATACTTCATTTTTTTAATATCGAATTAGAATACACATTTGATTACTATCAAAGTGTAATAAAATATTTTTTAATAAAATTTTACTATGATTAATTGCTTAAACTTAATTTAAAGAGTGAAATTAATAATTTTTTAATTTTTTATCTTTTAAAAATATAAGTGATCAGTTTCTTGAAATTTCATTATTTTTTTATTTTGTACCTATTTTTAAAAATAAGTTTTATTTTAAAATTTTTTATTAGAATAAATATTTAGTCCTTATATTTAATACTTATTTATAAATTATTTTTATAATTAAATTTTATATGATATTTTTATATTTTGGTTCCTTTCATTGAACGTCATCAACAAGATTTTAAATGATAAAGACTAATTCAAAAATATCTTTTTATGTAAGGGTTAAATTATAAATTTTTTGTATAGAGACTAAAATAAATAAAAAAATATTGAGACTAACATTATAATTTAACTTTAAAATAATTAAATTCTAATAATCTTAACATGCTACTTCTTTTTTAAAATTTAGGATTTACATTCTTTGTATTCTAATAAATAAATATTAGATGTTAATCGTTGTAAATTATACTTTAATAATTTTTTATAAAAATTAATTTATTATTTTAATCATTTATATTAAACTTTCAATTAATTTATACATTTATAAATATTAAAACTTAAAAAATAACGGATGAATTGATAAAATTTATTTTCGTATAAATTTATTAAAGAAATTATTTTATAAAGCTTAATGTTTAATGTCAATTCATTGTATCATACGTGTAAAGATAATTAGACATTTAGTAGGTTTTACATTTAAATATGGTAAATATTTTTTTATATAAACAGGTAGATTGATATAGACTTGTATTGAATTGTCAAACTTCAAATGGAATACTAAATTTGAACGTACGTGACAGCAAATTAGTCAGAAATTGAGTAAATATCTCCTGGCAAAGTCAAAAGTAATTTATCAGGGTACTCAACTTGCATGGTATGAGTAGCATGGGCGTGGCATTGACCCAAGATCAGTGGAACTAATTGTACGAAAATGCTACACCAACGTTTGATCAAACAAAGTTGAGGCCCATTCAAATTTTCTGACTAAATCATTTTGATATTGTGGCCACCACATCGTTTCTTTCATTACAGTGAAGGTCTACTTTAGCATTACTATCACTAATATCGTTTTTGGGAACTGTTACCGGTAGCTGCTGTTGGTCCTGTGTAGAGTTATCCTCTGTAGGGGACGGTGCCAATCGACCTTTGCATTCTTTAGATTTTCCCCACACAACTAGATAAAGCCCAAAAACCACAACTACTGCTCCAATAATGCTGATATCATCAAATTTCAATAGAAAAAAAAAGGGAATATGGTCAATATATATTTATAAAAATAAAAGGGGGAACAATTTTGATGAGAAGCGTATCGAATTGTAGGATGTGGCTTAATTTTAAGTACCTTCCAAGGTAGAGTTGCTCAGATAAGATGATGCAGGCCAAGGCCGAGACAATGATCATACGCAAGGGATTAAAAGCAGTCACAATAACGGGGCCCATAACTTTTGTGACCTTGCCTTGTATGTAATACTGGACTCCAGATGTAACTATTCCCTGTAACAATAAATTAAGAAGAAGGTAAATAAAAGGACTACTGGTGAAATACTGCAACTTGGGTGGTGTTTTTATGTTTTAACTTTTTACTCAAATAGTTAAATGTTATTGATAGTTACATACTTGATAAAACTTAAGTGCACTTTCATATATGTTTTAGTTTTGTTTATCAATCAAAATTTAAACTTTATCTTGATAATCTGCGATTAAATATAAATATTTTATTAAAATAAAATTTTAATTTTAATTTATAAGCAGAACCAATAACATTTAAAGAAAAATATTTAAGTTTTGCCCTTACTTAACCATATTGTCTATGCAAAAACACTGACCGCATAAGCAGGAGCGAAAAGTCTTGTATCCCAACCAAGGGACCAAGCACGAGGTTGGTGCCACTCTGCGAAGACTGCTACAACAGAGCTTTGAAGTGCACCTACGAAGCAAACCCAAGTGGCCAAGGACATCTCTGCTTGGTATTTTCTCAATGTTATGGCCTACAAATCACCAAACCATGCATCATTTCCTATAATATACCAAAAGATATGTGATTTTATTATTTGATGTTTAAATTTAGTAGAAAAACACAAGTATATGGTATATGTACATATGTTCCACATGTTGCCTCTTGCTACAACTTACTTGCAATATGTAAAATGCAGAGAAGCCAGCACAACCAATGAGGAGGAAACATGTCCCTATGATCCAATGGTTGCCTGTAGGATTGCTGGTGTTCTCAGGCTGTGCGACATGGTTGGTTGATGATCCCAAAAAACTAAGTACGGGGCCTTTGTACAGTGCCATTAACAAGGTGCCTCCGAAAGTTATTACTGTGCCAATTACTTTGGCTTGACATGCTATCTCATTAATCTTCATGTGCTCCAATCTGCTTAGTATAAAATAAATTAAAAAACAATGGTATTTGATGTGAAAGTTTTGACCATTATTCCAAGTTTTAAAATATTTTCTAGACATCTATAAGATACACCCTATGGCGTCCCCGCGTTTTTTAGGATAAATGTGATATATGGATAGAAAAAAATTGTAAAAAGAAGTAATACAGTGTAGAGTACAATATAGCTGTTCAAAATAGTGATTCAAACAAGAAATCCATTCACGACCACAAAAAAAAAATAAAAAAAATCATTCCAGGTTAAATGTACGAGATTTGGTGTCCTTTGGCGTGCAATGCAACAAAATCAAATGTTTTTGTCTTCCTTGCGTTTGTGTCTGTGTACGTGCATAAGTATGGGACTCTGTTTCGGGTGGTAGATTAGCTCAGAAAAGAAAAAGGTAGATTGTGCGTATCTACATCATGGCTGAAACTTAATTTTGTAGTTTCAATGCGTGGTCATTATGATTTCACAACCTTTCTATATCTCATAAATATTAATTCAATTTTTTCTATATATTCTGTGCATTACTGCATTATACAAGCTAGTTATCAAGTCAAAAAAGTTTTAAAAAAATGTAATATATAAACAATTTCTTTTATCTGTGTTCTAAATTTTTTAATAAAAATCTTCTATCTTTGACTTTTTAATTTATGAACTTAGTTTATACAATAAAAAAATCAATATTAATTAGCAAGTAAAGAAAATTTAATATTATAGAAAATGGTCCTTCCCTAAATATTTTAAATTGAATTTCTTTTCCATTAAATTTCTCAAATTTGAACCTCTTTTTTACACACGCACATACATAATACTAGTTATGATATTGTTGCGCGGATTTACTTAAATTTAAAAAATTAATTTAAAATATATTAAAGATATTAACTTAGATTTTAGCACAAATTTTATCATAGACGGAATTTTAAAGTAGTATTTATTATGATCAATAATATAGATTCTTAGCTTTTAATGAGATTCAAGTTAAAAATGAAAAATTTTGAAGTTAACTTCATCAAGGCAATTCATTAAATATTTTACTTGTAATTTATTGTTTTATTGTAGGTCTCATATATTCAAACTACTTAATAATAAAAATTCTCAACTCTTTTAATGATCTCTTAACTTATTATCTACCACTTTATATGTATCGTATTAATATAAATTAAAATTTTAAAATAAATGTATATTAATCATTAAATTTTATTATAAATAATTAATATATATTAAAATATTTTTTAACGTGTTTGAAAATTTATAATAAGATCTAATGAATTGATAATATTAAAAAAAATAATTTTTAATAAATATTTATTATTTATTAATTTCTTAATTTGTGATTTTGAACCCACGTTAAAACAATAATATTAAAATATAACAATTATGAAAAATTGTAAGGTAGTTATGTAATTTTTTTAACAACGTCATTGTATAAGTATACACACATATAAGAAGTAGAACGGTCTTTGTTCGGTGAAGTAATATCTGATACAAAACATTGATGTATAAGATCTTCACTTAGTTTGATTGTTGGTAATTATAAAAATTCTTTGCGTCGCACTTGATTTGGTAACAGAATTTTGTGAGATTTAGACATAGACAGTGGCAATTTAAAACGTTAGAAGAGGAAGCACAGTGCATTTATCTACTGTTTTAAGTGGATGCTGGCAGACATAGAAAGTGACAACGGAAGTCATATGACGGAGATCAAGAGACTGGAATTTATAATTGCTTTCTCTTTTGAGGTTTTTATTTATCTTTTCTTTTAAAAAATTCTACATAAAATTTAATAAGGACATCACTCCATTTCAAGGTTAAGTCCTGTCAAACTTCAAAGGTAATCTAAAGTGATACTTGTAGATCCTAATCCTAAACTCAACAACAGTTGAGAGTTAGATTTAAAAACAAAAGGATAACTTTTTATTATTTAATAAATATTTAAATTTAATAATCTTTAAAAATTATATATAAATATGAATACACTATCATAATATTTTATTTTATAAACATAATATAACTGGGAATTGGACCTAAAGCCATTATTTTCAGAGTGTTTTGTATTTATTGGTTAAGTTTGTAGTTAATGCGTTATTTGATTGATCACATACCTTAGAATAACAGCCATGACAAAAGTAATGGAGGGTGCGGAGTTCATCACAGCAGATAGGAAAGATGCTGACGTGAATTTCATGCCCAAAAGGGCAAAGCACTGATCCAGTATTATTCTGTAAGTAATTAACAGCATATATTTAATTTCATAAACCATGTTGTAGTTTTACGTAGGGAAAGGAGTTGCAATAAATGGTACATAATAATAAACTGGAATTTATAAGTTGAAATCATTACTCGAAGAAAGCCAGTGCCATGATCTCTGAAAATACCCGCACAGTCATCTTTGGCCTAACTTTCCTGCAAAATTATTATTTTCTTTTAGTAAACCTGAATATGCCTTTATTTTCTACTTTAGATTATAAACTATTGCATACAAAATTATAACCGGAAACGAACGTAAAAGGTATGAGTTTGATGGTGTGCATGCATGGTTGATGATTATTAATTGCGAATAAAAGGAAGATTATTAGGAGAAAAGACCTTTCAAGAACAAATGCGAAGGGAGCGAGAGTTACAGAAGCGATGGCATTACGATACACAATGAAAACATAATGGCTCATCCCCTTCTTGATAGCATCCATGGCAAAAATGAACATGCCCGCAGAGCCAAATTGAACTGCCAATAACAGCAGATATGGCTTTGCATTTCTGAACCGCGTCCCCATGATCTTTTTCTTGTTATTCTCTCTCTCTCTCTCTCTCTCCCTCCCTCGATCTTTAAGGTGTGTGAGAAGTGAAAATTGCCTATGCTTTTTGTGTTTCTGCAATTTCACTGCGAAAACAATGCTGCCCATCTTAATATTTATACCCAACCGGTGAATATATTTCAAAAATGAGTTTTTTTAAAGTGTACGGATTAAAAATTATGTAGAGAATGTTTTATATTTTTTTAATAAAAAAATTATGTTGTTTTTTTAATCAATACTTTTAAAACACTAATCAATAATTATTTTAATGATTAACGGGTTTGCTGTCTAATCAATCTAAAGGGGTGATTAATGTGTATATATCACGTGAATTTCTGCTTAATATCTATACAATTTTTTTATTTAACATAATCATCTTAATTTTATATGGCGAATCATGTTTTTTAAGTGCAGTTTTGTATATCTATTTTTATAAGTGTTTTAAAGTAGTGTGATAAGGATATTGATAAAAATAATAATAATTAAATTTTTTTAATAGATAATTCTCTTTGAGTTATCTAAAAAATTAAAAAACTAATAATATTTTTAAAAAAAATATTTTTTAACTAATATCATAAAAAAAATTTATTTGTTATCGTCTTTTATTAACAAAAATAGTTTACCTTTTTATCTTCTCACTGTGTACTTTACATACGAAAGGGAATTTTGTGTCGTGTGTAAAACGTAATTGGTTTAGGTTGGTCCATAACTCTTTTCTTGTGAAAATTGTTGACGTCAATTTTTAAGATTAGACTTTAAATAAATCAAATTGATTTATTTTTATAGAGGAATAGAACATTTATCATAACAACATACAAAAATAAAATAAATACTTTCTAAAAAATATTTTTAAGAATCAATCATAAAAAGTAAAGTTAACAAAAAATATTTTTATTTTTATCATAATTAAAAATATCAATTAATTGATCAATCTATATTATTTGTATAATATGCTTATAATGATAATTATTTTATTTTTAAAATTGTATCGTTTTAGTTTATAAAAAAAAATTGCACGAACATAATGCACAAGGGCAATTTCTTTTATTGATTAGCTTGATATTCATCAAAATTTGCATTGTCTAAATTTTTATCAGCGAAAAAGAACTTTTATTAAAGGAGTTAAAGAGATATTTCAGCCTGTATATAAAAGTTTGCATAATCAAATGCAAGATTTTAAATATTGTAGTGGTTTAGTGCACTAAAAAAGAATAAGGAAAGGAACCCTGCAAAACTCGTTTTCCATTATTTTATTTTACAATAAAGGGAGAATGCAAAATAAATAAATAAAATTATGACTTCTGAATTATTATCAGTTAATCAAATATTTCACTACTCAAACTCCTAGATCCTAATGAATTTAAATGAGCTGAATTAATTTTCTACTTATGAAAAGAATATCACATCTGCACTACTTTCTCTCCCAAGCACTAATTATTATGATAAGTTGGTGGACGGCAAAAAAATTACGCAAATTATGTAAACACTTATGGAAGTTTGTCTTGAACTCTTTGATCAAGAAGATCATTCATGTCATATTCCTTTTGTTAAAGAGAGAAAAAAGTGACAGTTGATTGTACCATACGGTTAAGTACAGTTAGGGCAAGTACAGCCTGACATAACATGTTGAATACAGATTGTGTGATAAAGTTAATCTCGCGGTAGAGCCGAACTTTCTTTCAATCCCAACAAAATAAGGAATCTAGCATCTGCATCTAAATTATGAGGAAATTCAAGATTCTAAGTTAATCCCATGGCAACAAATGAAAATCAACAAATCATAAAACAGGAAACAATCAATCAAGTTTGTCATAACGAAGAAATACCAAATTAAATTCACGGGTTAGAGACCAAAACATTAGAGCTGAAAAAGATAATCGAGCCAGACGTGAATATTGATAATTAGTGGTTTGAAAACTACTTTTTAGTATAAAAAATTGGGCAAAGAGAATTAAAGAGAGAAGGGAATTAAAGTTATAATGAGGAGCAATAGTGCAATATTAAGAAACAACCAAATGCAAATCGTAAGCAGCATCACAGCAGCGAGTGGACAAGCATGGTTTTGTGGAAAAATTGACAGTTGCCACTTTGACTAAGTGGAAAACTTGGTGGCCACTTCGTAGAATTGGGATGCGCACCATGTCACCATGCATACACATACGTACGGTGAGCCACCCGTAGCACCCAATTTTGAATTTGCACCACACACTAAAAACCTAATGATTCTAAGCAATTCCGGAAGCTTAAATAAAAATAAGAAAAGATTCTTTTGGCTGATGTAATAGGAGATTCTAATTCTCTCCTTGTTATGAATCTTATGATGAAATCTCTTTTTTTTTTTCTTGAGTTTGGATCCATTTATTATTTCTTGTTTTTTGCTTCCTTTTTTTGGATTCTTCTTTCCACCATTGATATCCATGTTCGGTGATTTAAATGATAATCAAGAGAGCTCTTGTATAAGGTACAAGACGTAAGGATGGCATTTCCATGCCATAAACTCTATCCATAACTCTTTTAACATCATGTGTCGTAGTGTTTATATCCGGAATGTTACCCTATTCTAAATATTACAACTAATTAATTTTGTATAGCCATTCTACAATTTCCTTAGATTATGTAAATTATTTATATAGCTTTACAATTTCTTTCAAATTTTAGTTGAAACATTATATCCCATCATACTCTGAGTGGGACAACTGAAGAGAGAATGAGGGAAATTGATAATGCATTTCGACATCCTGGAAAGCTTATTACATATTGTCATTTTCCTTTCACCACCCCTTATTAACCCATTCTATATTATTGCACTTTAATAACAGTGTTAATACACTGTTCGTTGTATTTGTAGACTTGCACTAGGTATATTTTATCAAACAGCTAATTAACTTCACGCAAGACCAATAGGTTCATCCATCAGTACATAGTTAGCACTTTCCATGTCTTGTTGAAATAAGTTTTGATGGTGCGCTTCCTCCTCTGCCTTTTCCAATTTGATGCCTCTTTTTCACCTATGTCATCACTTTCACTGCACAAATTCGACCTCTTGATTTCATTTTCACTATGCTGAGAAGGCATTTGCTTAATTGGGTATCAGAATTAATGCCAATGCCTGTCACCAGACAGTAGTCCGCGTAGGACAAATTTTGACGCACTATACGTCCATCCAGCACGCCAAAAAATGAAATACTAATTAAAATCAATACAGTAATGTATTCGTGTGAAACATTGTTGATGCTTCAATAACCTTTTGGTTCTTTATGCATCCTTTCAATTATAATAGAAAATAAAAAAGAAATTAAAAACTAATAATTGTAAACTTTATCAAAAAATAATATTTATTCTATTTTTATAATTTTAATACAATAAACATGTACTTTTTCTATAAAAGAAATTTACACATGCTCAAACTCATGATGAGCCTTTATAGCTTAACAAAACCCAACATTAAAATGTGTTTGTACAGAGAGATTCAGCAAAAAAGGGATGAGTGTTAATTTTTTAAGTTAAATTAATATTTACTATTTTTTTCAAACGAAATAAATAACATAAAATATTATAATATAAATTTTAATTATTCATTATTTATGTTTAAATATTTTATATCTCCCTTGATCAATTTAGGTTAATTTTTTGTAGCATGATTAACATTAAAAATAAAGGCCATCCGTGACATTTATTTTGTTACACATGAAATTTAAAGCTAAATTCAAAACCACGTGTTTTAAGAACTAAATCCTCTTGATAAAAAAAATGATAGAGAAAGGAAAATCTCAAGTTAGTTCAATTAAGCAAACTATGAGATATGAATTGTGATTGTGCAGGTGATTGACTCTCACAATTCATTTTGTTCTTTTTTCTTATTTTATTATTGTTTCTCTTATTGTATATGATTTATTATGAATCTCTTAAAAAAAACATTATGGTTTATTTAATTAAGTTCGATACATTAAGCGGAAAAAAGTGGTCGTGGCCTAAGCGCACTCACTTGTTTCTGCGCAGAGTGGTTGAAGTGCTTGATTTTGTTTAATTATCTGCCCCCTCCCGTCCGGGAGCTGCACTTTAATGAAATCAAGATCAATCTCATCATCCTTTCTAATTATGACTCATTTTTTTGCAATAAAGAAAATGACTTATTTCTAATACATGCACTTTCTAATTGTACGTCTACCAAATTTTGGTTTGTGACCAAAACCCTTTTTGTAATCATGATTTATTAAAAGAAAATGCTGTCGAATTGGTAAATTACGAGGCGATTTACTGTTGATTAATTATTACTTCATCTCTTTTAGGCATGTAATTAACCTGAGATTGACTTCCTGGATAATTATTATTTTAATAATTATTTCTAAAAATAAGAAATATTTTCTCAAACTAAACAAATGACTATTTATAATCTTGAGAAATTCATTAAAAGATAGAAGTTAAAAAAATTGTTAATTAGATTTTTCTATTGCTTGACAAAATATTTTTGTTGTTGTGTGCTTATTGGTTATAATCTTATGTGTTTGTTCTAGAATTTAAGTATATATTTGACAAAATAATATTTTTTTATCTATTTTTTTTATTCTTTTAGGTTTTAAAAGTTAAGTTGGTTCTTTAATTAACTTTTAAATCTAAGTTCAATTGTTTTCTTTTTGGTTAATTCCATTATTCTCTTTTGTCCTTTTATGTTAGGTACTATTTATTGTCTTTTGTCTTCGTCTTCCTCCATGGCTTCCTTTTTCTCCTCCTCTTGCTGAAAACCACAAACTTGTGTTTGTAGTGTATAAGAGAACGAGGGGCAATAAGTAAGAGGAGGAAGATGCAAAGAGAAAAAAAATAATGATGATGAACAATGTCTAAGTAGAAAAAAGACAAAAATAATAATAATAATAGTTACTATAATTATAAAAAAATGACCTATTTAATCACATTAAAAAATTAGAATACTGAATTGAAATTTTTTAAAACTAGAGAACCAACAGAAAAATTAAATAACTTAAAAATAAAAAATAAAAAATATAATTTTGTCTATATATTTTCTTGTGAATTGATAGATTCTAAAATTTTATTTATATGTTAATGCAAATTTAGATTGAAATTAAAAGTGCGACGTGTGAGAACATTCTAATATATCGGACTTTTTACTCAAGCAGAGGTAGTTACCACTATTTTTGTTTGTTATTATTGAAGCAGAAGGACTTTATTTGTAAATTAATATTGCAATGGTCAAATATTATTTTAAGTGGTTTCGTGAGGGATCACAATAAGTTGTCGTCTCACAGTTACAGTGGACAACACTGTAATTATGGGAAACACAAATGGCAACATTCTTGGAATAAAAAGCATTTTGAAGTTATTTGAGTTGTGCTCAATATATAATACAAGTAAATTTCCTGCAAAATGCCTCTTATCGAAATTAATATTTTTGATAGTTGAATTTGACTGCAAAAATTTTCAGCTGCAAGAGAGGGATTGATGTTACCTTCAAAATATTTTGTGAAAAATGTTAACGATAACTACTTAATGTAATTCATATAATTAGTTAGTTTTTAAAATATCAATGTAATTTAAAAAAAAATTTGAAAAGTGTGTTAAAAAACATTTATCATATCTTATTATTCCCATTAGGTGTTAATCCTGAAGAATTACATGGTGTCCTGTTTTGGATTTGTGGAAAAAGTAACTTTCAAATTAGGAGTTTAAAAACTTATTCTTTGGAGCTTAAGTGGTTCTCATCAAATTAATGTTGTCTTCATTTCCAATGTTCTGCCTTTTCTTCTTCATGGTGCGGAGGTACATGCATTTTATCCATCTATATTTAAAATGTTTTTATATGGTGAGACAAAGATGGTTAACCTAATTTATTAGATTTCTTGAGAAAAATATGGTTTAGGTGAAAGAGGAAGAAGGTCCTGGTACAATGGATATAAAAATTTAAAATCAAGCCAGTTTAGGAAAGCAAAAATAGCAAAAGTTTTAAAGTATGATCTACAAGAGATTCATGACTGTTTTGGAATTAGAGGATCTTTATGCCAGTGGAAAAACCTTTGTTCAAGTGAATAAGCCTATAGCGATGGCACAATGTTGGCCTATTAACCAACATCCTTTTCTCAACACCTACCCACAGTTTGTACCATTTTGAGAAAAACCCATGTCCTTAACTTTGATGTCTCCTATTAGAATGGGCACTTACCATTAGGTCAAAATTTATAATTGTGAACTAGATTATGACCTTGGTCTTCCTAAGGATAACTGTGAACTAGATTGTGACCTAGACAAGCTTAATTGTGATTAAACAATAAGAGTCATCAGTTGCAAGTTAATTTGAACTAACCATAGAAAGAAATAGCTTAGTTAATGACACCTAGATAATCTAATTGAATGCAGTCAAGAACAAAGTTTAAGACATTACGTATAGGTATGGGAAATTTAGTAGGGAATTATTTTTAATTTTTTAGATATTTTAAGTTATAAACGCAATTTTTTTATGCTTGATATAAATATTTCAATTTTTTTTTAAATTAACATTTTTAATTATTTCTAAATAATATTCTCATAAAAAAGTAAAAATATAAGATTATCAAAAAAATTAAATGTTTCTTATAATATAAAAATATTCTCAAACTAAAAATTAATTTATGTTATATCTTCATAAAAAAATATTTACCATTATGTTTATATATATATATATATATATATATATATATATATATAATTGAATTAATTTTTTATATATAATTTTATCTTTCTCTATTAGTTATAAAACTTGTTACTATAACGATTTTGTCATTGTTTTTTAAATTGTTAGCAGTTGTTACTATAAGTCACCTCACCATTTAATTTATAATTAAATAAATCATTACCAATAAACTTACTACGGCAAACCTCTTGAATAAACATTACAGTAATACACCACTACTACATTTGTCCAAATAATTTGATACATATACGATAATTATACAAGATATAGGATATAACATAAAAATATTATAAACACACACACGATTGATAATATAGAATAACAATGATGTGACTTTTGACATAGAAACAATCTATTATTCAATATCTTATTTAACTATTCGAAATAGTAGCAATTGTTTTAATCAATCTTCAAATAAATTAATATAATAAAAATTACCATTATTATAAATTATTATTATTATTAAGACCAATTTAAATTTATAAAATTATATGTATACAATTTGTTTTACTCTTTCTACTTGAATTGAAGATAATACTAGTTTAAAAAAATAACTTTCAAAAAGTCAAGTTCCAATTGCTTTAAATTTTCACATAAATTTAAACTAATATCAACTAAAAAACTAAAAATATATGATTTATACACATATCCAATGACAATAAATAAAACAAAATTTGAAATATTTCTAACAAAACATACATATCCACGCTTCACATAATCACAATAACAAATAATTTCCAATCATTAAATACAATTTTATTGAGAAATTTGTTTATAATAAGATTTCAAATGTTTTAAAAGTTATATAAAATACAATTTTATTCTCGCTACTAACATAATAATGTGAATTTTGCATAAAAATTTTAATTAAAACATTTATATTCTTTATATTTTTGCGTAATTTTAATTTTGCTTCTTTAATATTTTTATTAATCCCTGATATTTTTTAAAAATCACATTTTTTTGTTTAATAAAAAAGAGACATGTGATAATTTTTTAGTTAGTTATGAATTAAAAATATAAATTTTAAAAAATTTACAAGCAAAATAAAAAGTTATATGAACTAAAAATATATTTAAGTAGAATATTATTAACATAGCTTAACCTTTGTTCTTATGTTATTTTAAAATGATAACAATTACTTAATAATTTTTTAACAAGTAAACTAGTCACGTTTTTCTTTTTAACAAACAAATATTAAAAATAATTGACTCTTAAAGAGAAATTTTATTTTATTTTAAGAAGTAAAACATTAATATAATTTCTTTCTTTCATAATTTATTACATATATATTTTAAATTAAGAACAATGTCTGAATTACACCTTTTTTTTTTCTTAGAATGATTTTATTTTTTATTAATATTTTTTAAATCTATCTTTATATTATTATATATATACATATAAAGGTTTGTCGAATTTTACATTAGTGATCATGCAATCCAAAATTAAAAATTATCACTATTATTCTATGGCGCATTTGTGATTAAAATGCTTAAATAAATAATATTATTGATAAAAGAAATAAAAATTAATCACAAATAATTAATATGTAGTAAATGAAAAATACGAAATGATATTTGTTTATTTAGCGGTTTTAAACCACGTAATTATTCACTCACACGTGTTGTATATCCAATGCTCTTTGTCACAAGTGAATGTATCAACCTCCTTTTTTTATCTAAAATTTTTTGTACGTAAAATTTTCTTACATTTTTTAAGTTATGATTAAGCACTTCTAAGCAACGGCAAAGCTAGAGTTTTGACTTAAGGAGAACTAAGACCATCACTTTTCTTCATTCCACAATAATTACTTAATTTTAAAATCCAAAAAAAAAAAGTTGCAAAAAAAGAAAAACTCAATTTTCTGAAAAAAAAAAGGACAAACAAAATATACCTATAATCTAAAAAAGGAAAAAAACAAATATCTAAGATATGTCGCTTTGCTAGATAAGTAAAAGAAATTGAGTAGTTCAAATCTTCAACTATAATTCTATAAAGACTATTCAATGGTTACAAAGATAATTAAATGCTTAATTATTTAAACAACATGTGAAAGAGGAATTTTAAAATAAGATTAAGGGGAAAAGTAGAGACAAAATTAAGAAAAAAATTTCAAGAGCACAAGCGATTAAAACTAACACACAATAATGATGTATTGCCAATGTTTTTTTAATTGTCATCCAAAATAGTAATTCAAGATAACATTTAAGAAAAATATGAAAAAGTAATAAATTTATTAATCCAATTCATTGAAAGTGAAGGGATAATATTGGTCTTCTTAACTCCTTACTCACTTTATTCAATATCTTTGTTAATTAATTGTAGTATGATAGTTGGTTAACTACATGACTAAAATTATGTAAGAAAATGATAAGTTCTCAGCATATCATGCAAAGTAATAAAACAAATTTAATAAAAAACACAAATTATATTAAAACATGAGAAACAATTAGTCAAAACACAAGATCTACCATAATCTCTGACCATGGATTCAATGAGTTATAATTATAAACAAAACTAAACTAGCTAGAAGCATTCTCGGCATTGTATTATAGTAAGGTTAACCCTTATAACAAGTTTGTTTTTCATAAACAATATTCAAATATGAAATCTTACTTAAAAAAAATATAGATCACTTAAACAAACTCCCGTTATAAAAAATTTACATATTAAAAAACACAACATTCAGATGTATATTATTATTCAACCAAGCATAACTGGTTGAATCTTAATCAATAGTTTTGAAGTTTAGTGAAAGAGTTTATCAGTTCTCCTCCATTAGTCTTGCACTGTTGATAGATTTTTTAGGGCAAAGTTTTATCCAAATGTGTGTAAAGTGCACCTTCCAGGCCACCATATATATCTATAGTTTAACCAGTTTGACTAAAAACAGATAATAAAGAGCAAAAACTTTATATGTTAATGCTTACTACCTCTTAGTTACCCAAAAAATGTATAAACCTTGTATATACATGCACTAATGTGAACAACCGTTAAAAAGATAATGAAAAGAAAAGCAATACACTTAAAAGCGAAAATTGCACTTTATTTTTAAATTACCCATCTCTTGACTTTTTACAAACACGTAATACAGCATCTCTTCTATACTCTGCTGGCTTGCTAGTTGCTTCCCATTCAGCAAGCAATATCAACAGCAATATAGGTCAGCAGCCAAAAGGTGAAAACATGTAAAGAAGCAAACAGATTTTGCGTCTCATCCATGTATGCTATTTTTAATCATAATGAAGAACAAGAAGAGGGAAAGGTTATTTTGGACTGTACAGAGTTGCTACCAGCCATCACTATAATTTATATGTCACTATCATTTTATTAATGCCTTCTAATTCACTTGACATTAGCTCACGCCAAAAGAAAATGCCCGTTGACCATCTACTAACTTCTTTCTCTCAAGTTTCTACCTTGATTATAAAACAGAAGCTTTATCAAAACCTGGGATAATACTCATCAATCGGTAACTACAAGCAATTAAATGGTGACTAGTTGGCAACAAAGACTTGGATCATTCGCTTTTAATTTATTCTCACTGATTGGGCTGAATTTCATTTTATTTAGTTAATGAGGTGTGAAACATGGACTTGGATTCTGATTGTACTAGGTGGGAAGAATTGCTTCCCATTTTGACTTTGCCTCTTTGAGGGTGGGACTTGAATCATACGCGTGACAGAATGCTCATTACTAATTTTTTGGCATCATAGTGGTTCATTAGATATGATAACAACAGCAACAAAAACAAGTTTAAGGGCCAAGTGCGAAGACGAGAATACGGACTTGGGCATCCTCGTAACGTGCCTCGATCTTCATTTAATTCATGTCTGATAAACATCAACTTTTATTGTCAATTGATCTTTTTCCTTTAACTATTTATCATTGCTAACTACAGATAGTTGACTATATATGCTAATGAAATCAGAACAATCTCCCTTGTTTCTAGTAGCGTAAATTGCTGTGAATCATAATTATATTCTGAACTGGGCAGCAGTAATTAATTAAGAGAGAGAATATCTTTCACTCTCACATAGAGTTTGGCAAAATAGGATAATGTATCCATTTGCGCAAGCAATAACCAGTTAGGTTTAAAAGACTTAAGATCTAATTTTGAAGCATAAAAAATATTCAAAATAAGTAAAACTTACATGCTTAATTTGTATTCAAATCAATTAGATTAAATTAAAATGGACTAAATTTAATTTAAACTTAAAATATACAAGTTAAATTTTATATTTTATTGTGTGAATTTGTGTCGGTCTACTTAGATTATTTTATCAACTCTACTTTTACAAATAGAAAAAAGTGTCTTTGCTTATTAACATGTTAAAATAATCAACATTTTTCTAAAAAAAATAAATAAATGTATATACTTTAAAATTTTATAAATAATTTATAATAGGATATCTTGTTTGAAAGTCACAGTTGCGAGAGGGAATCGTGCCCTTATCATGATTTTATTTACCATTTTGCTTACACTACGATTAAGTTATGCTTAGCAGGATCTATTATGATTTGCATTGTATGTCAACTATTTGCTGCTTTCATTTACAAGAAATAATTATTAATATTTTTTAAAATATAAAAAATAAGACTTAATTTAAATGTAATAAATATTAAATTTTTTGTTCTTTTATTTATTATAAAATTTGTATTACTAAAAAAGTTACTCTCTATTGATATACATAAACATAATTATTTATTTAAAATATAATATAAATTTAGAATATATAATTACTTATATTAATCTTAATTCATACAAGTTCAGTATCGCTTGACGAGTCCCTTGACATCAATCATAAAAGTAATTTTAAAAAATAGTAAAACCAAATCCATGCACCAGAAGGGGAGCATGAGACAAGAAATTACTCAAATAGAAAAAGTCATGTGTGTTAAATAAGAAATTAACAATAATATCATTATTCAGTGGGTAACTTTTTAACTGAAAAACAGTCGCGACAAGAGTTGGGTAGGATTTAACGTGTGTTAGGATTAGGATTTCATATACACACACACTCCTACACATCACCGTCACCCGTACCAAGTTTGGGTTTTACTGGCTGTGCTTTCAAGTTGAGAAACCTTTAACTTCGTTATTTCAAGATCAATACTTTATTAAGTTCTTTCAAAATTTAAGTTTTTAAAATGACTTTTAATTGACTTATATTATTATTTTATTTAATCTTTTAAAATTTATATTTCTCTAGATTAATCTTCTTATTATTACTGTAATTTTCTATAAATATTAATTTAGTAAAATTTTATTTTTTATTTAAATATTTAATTTATTTTTAAGTTGAAAAACTACCAGTTTAATATTTTAAGAATTAATAAGATAATATTTTGTATTTTTAAATATTAATTTAATGACAAATGAAATTTTTGTTAAAATATATATTTAATTCCTATAATTAATGTCTATTTATGATTTAATATATTTTAATACTTATATAAGTATTTTTATTATATTTTAGTTTCTATTAATATAATATTGTTAAAAATGAAGAGATTAAAATATAACAAAACACTTACATAGGGCTGAAATGTAAATTTTAAAATATAAAAATTAATTTAAATAAGTATTAATTACATTAATCAAATTATATATATATATATATATATATATATATATATATCTTAGTTAATTATAACTTAAAAAGATACTTAAATATTAAAATTTGACCAAAAACAATGTATATTATAATTCAATGTTATCTTTAAATCAATTAATAAAAAAAATTATTTTATTTTATATTTTTATCGCTTATCTTAATATTATATATAAAAATAAATAAAATGATAATACTAAAATTTTTATTATACTTTTTTAAAACATAATTATATCAATTTATTTATAGTATACTCTTTTATATGTTAGATTAATTTTTATAATTTTTTTAGTAAAAAATAGAAAATTTGCTATCTTTGGAATGTGAACTATATCACTCTTCAAAATCTTAAAAAAATAATTTTATTATATGAGTGAAATTTAACTTTTGCATCATGATATAAGTAATTCATGAATGCATTCTTTGTTAATTATATCTTTTATGTATGAAAAAAATTATGAGCATATTTAATTTTTTCTTCATAGTAATAAACAAATTTGTAATATATGAATTTTTTTAGTATTTTATTAACTATAGTTATGATTTTTTTATTGATTCATCTATTCACAAAATAAAAAAAATCTAATAACCTTAAATCATAAATAATAATTTTTAGTTTAAACATACAACTTTTGTTTTTTAAAAAATTATAATTTTTATTTAATACTTTATTTTAAATTTTTTCTAAATAAATCTACCAAACAAAATTTTAGTTTTCAATTAAAATACGTATTTATTATATATAATTGATACTTATTTAAAAAATTAGTTGTTATAGTTGAAAAATATATTATAACGGTAAAGATAAAAATTAAAGCGTAAATTTTTTAAGTGTAATAATTAATTCGTAATTAAATATTATTTATAAAATTAAATGTATATTTTGACTTTAAATATTTAAACAATTAGTTTGGTGACAAAATTTTTCAAAAATCAACTTAATAACGATTTAAGTTCCTAAGAAAGTTGATTTACTGGGCCAATATTTTAAAAGAAAAAATATTTTTAATGATATTTTCATCTTCAGAAGCCGAAATTGACATTGTTAGTTTTCTAGACGTATTTATATGCAACTTTTATGCAGATCTTTGCTGCATGTATTTATCTTTCTAATAATTTTTTACTATTTTATAAATAAATATTATGAATGTTGGGAGGTTAAAAAGAACAAAAAAAATTCTAGAGATTGAGGCCAAGGGGCCTAAAACGTACGGATCAAAATCAGAACATTTACCATCATCAACAATGCTACTGGAGAGGAAGAGGACGTAGAAATGCTTGCAAATCGAGAATTTCGTTGTTATCTATATTTTCAATTTAATTAAAAATAAAAAACAAGTAAACCAAACAGAAACTAATCTTTTGAGTAGCAAGAGACACTATTTAGCCTTCCAAGCATGCACCAAATGCAAGCAAGAATCGCAAAAAGGAAAACTGATTATGCCAATTTATATTTGGTTCTCATTCTCGTATGTCTATTATCACTTATATTCAAGTAATTTTTGTCTAAAATATCCTTCCTGCTAACATGGCTATTAGAGCAATAAAAAGAGTATTTTAAATACAAATCACTTGAATACAATATACACACCTTCCATATTCAGCATAAAACTTCCAATGCCCAATGCACAAGAACAAGAACTAGCACCAAAGATTGATTCTCCAATCTAACTACTCTGCAAGTCTTTTTGAATCAAGAAACCTATTATTTTTGTGTAATGGAGTCTAATTAATTAAGTGATTAAATTCTACACCGTTTAGATAAACGCGGGGCAAGTTGGAAACAGATTTAACATAGAAGGGAACTTGTTTCAGGCAATACCAGCGAGCAGGGCACGTTATCATTAGCCACATCCTTTAACTAGAAGTCCAACAAAACGATAGGGATTTTCAGGTTAATTTAACCTTTAATTAATTGTAAATACACTTTAACCTTCAAAAGTTTATCCTTTACACATAGCTAAAGGATGATCAAAATAATAAGGCGAGCAAAAGCATATCTTCACATGAAATGTTACATATATTTTCTTTCTGAATGATATAATAGAGCATTGACGCTGCCCGTTGTAGCAATTTGAAACTATCCTTTCATAATATGGAAGCTGCAAACATTGAATAAACATACATAGCTGCCGCAGAATTTTAAGGCAGCAAAAGCACATTATTCATAAATTCCTTTGGCAATCTTTGTTAGATATCCGATGAGGTCATTGGAAGCTGTTGTGTCTCCGTGTGCTTTGTTGTAGGTGATGATGGCATGGAGTTCGAATAGTCTTTGCCTTTACCCCACACCACTGAGTAAAGACCCAATGCGATAATGATGGCTCCAATGATACTGAGATCGATATAATAGAGAATTTAAGACAAAGGAAGGGCACGATTCAGAAAAATAACAAGGACATATAATGAAGAATAAAAATAATTATCATCATGAAATAGTTGCCACCAATCAAGAATGTGAATTAACCAAATGTGGGTGATCAAACTTTTAATAATAAAATTTTATTTGTAATGAGAAAGAATTAAGAATGTGAATTAATCAAGTAGTGGAATAGTTAAGATACCTGCCCAAGTGAAGTTGCTCTGCAAAAAGGAAGGAGCCTAAAGCAGAAGTTATGATCATGCAGAGAGGGTTGAAGGCTGTTAAAAATACAGGGCCTCTGCTTTGCAATACTAACCCTTGCACATAGTACGTAATTCCTGAGGTAACTACTCCCTGTAATTTTAAAATTGATTGTCAAGAAAAAACTGCGCGTGAACAATAATAACAATGATATATAATAATTTTTTTCTTTATTGATATAAGATTTTACGTTGATGGACTGTCAATTTAAAGGAATTGTAAACAATTATTTAATTATATCTTGTTATGTCAGTAATTAAAAGTTCGACTTTTACAATAATACATACATATTCTTTTATGCTGAATTGAAGTGCCACCTCTTGAGAATGACTTAATCTCTTGATTTACTTTCTTTCAAAGTATGGCAGTGCCATTGTTATTTTTTATTTTAATCTATACTTTAGATTTTATATAACTTCTTTTACGTACGTGTTATATATTTTCTTTTATTTAATACATTTTAAATTTCGTTTTAATTCAAAAATACTCATGCAACACTCTAGAAGTTATTGTTTAATTTAAAACGTATACTCTTCTTAATAATGCGACAATACATTATGAAAATGACAACATATAATAATTTAGGATACATCCAAATTATAACTCTTCCTGATAAAGTAAAAGTTTAATGATCGAGCTAAATTGAAATTGTTTTTTAAAAGTAAGAAGTATGCAGTGAGAAAATAAAAACATTTATTATTATTTTAATTCAAATATTTTAAAGCATGATCAACTATAAACAAACAATAAATAAGCACTCAAGTTTTATTTTATATATTTTATTTAATTTAGAAGAGTCAAAATTTTGTATTAGAACCTAGAAGACATAGAAGATTTGGGCTTAAAGCACGCTAAAATGGGCCGAGCAAAACAATTTATCTTTTGGGGATAAACAATTGATTTATCTTTTTCACTACACTCCAATGCCTGTCCCTACCAGTGTCAGAGTCACCTTTGAGACTCAAGGCCAAGAGCCTGAGACAAGTCAAATTTGTTTGGAGTATGATTAAATTCATCTTTTTTATTGTGTGAGTGATTATGCTTTGAAGATTTGAGATTGAAGACTAAACAAAAAAGCTTTTTTGGGTTGAGTAAACAAAATTAGGCCATTGCTTTTGGCACCATTTTTTAAAATTAACTTTTAAAAGTGATTTCAAAAGTTTAATTTTTAAAAATGAATAATATCTTTCAAAAAGTGATTTATCTCTAGAAGATTAAAAATAAAAAGTTGGTGGTGTGAATAATAATAATAGTAATAAAAAGTAATATCGAATGGAGTACGGACCGTGTAGAGGGGGCCGAATAGCCTGAAGTCCCAGCCCAAGGCCCATGATTGAGGCCCAGAGTGATGCGTGGCCACCAATGCAACAACTCCAGCTTGCAAAGCACCCACGAAGCAGATCAAAGAGGAGAGTGAAATTTCTGCTGGATACCTTTTCAATGTTAAGGACTGCAATTCACAATTTAGCCATAACACAAATTGTTAGACATGCGTTTATACTAATTAAAGTAGAACAACGAAGAAATTAAAATGAAATTAATTGCCTGTAAAATGAAGAAAGATGACCAAGCCACACAACCCAAGAGTAGAAAGAGAGTCCCCGAGACCCAGTGCCGGATACCCTCAGGGGAGTGACTTGCTTCTTGGTGGTGACTTTTGTTTGGAGAATAAAAAAGGTGGATTTGTGGGCCTTTGTAGAGTGTCACTAACAAAGCACCTCCAAAGGTTACCAATGTCCCAATCACCTTCGCTAAGCTACGTAGCTCCTTCATATTTACACGCTCTAACCTGATATATTCATTGCATGTAAGTGCTATGTCACTCCTTGACCAAAAGCTCAAATGTGCTGTGATGCTTCTTTTTCTTATTATCAAACACAGGTCCTAGATTTACCACAAGCAGTACACTTTTACTTAATTAGGAAAATGTACGGTGTTCGAAAAGAACAAGTTTAGAGAAAAAGAAGGATGTGTCTTTAGTATTCTTGTTATACTTTTCTATTAATTTATAAAAATAAATAAACATAAAAATATATCAAATTATAATATTTTCTTTTACTGTAGATTAATTAAATTCAGAATACGGAGTATTACTTAACCTCACCTTAGAATTACGGCAAGCACAAAAGTGAGAGAGGGCACAGCATTCATTAAAGCAGATGCAAATGAAGCAGACGTATATTGCATTCCCAAGAAAGTGAAGCCTTGATCAACCACTGGCCTTGAGTTCCACAAGGAATGAGACACGTTATAAAATAAATAATTAGACATTTACTATAATAAATTTAGTTTGAATTTACTTCATCACACTAAATAAAACAATTAGTCAAATTTAGTGTAATACGGTACACTATTATTCATTTATGAGTCAATAAATAATTAATCATGTCAGCAGTATTGCATAGTTTTATTGCTGAAAAGATGAACGTTTTTTAACAGTTTGGTTTCAGCTATTTGAAGTATCTTTAAATTATGAATAATGATTTTTTCTTATGCTGTTAAAACAATTGTAGTTTAAATTCATGTACTGTTAGTGAAACAAATTGGACTAATTTGGGGTACCTTTCAGCCAGTCGATAATTTTGAGGTTAGATTAGATTGAATCAATTAAATTGTGACACAAAAAATAATTGTGTGTAAAAAAGATTAGTTATTAAAAATTTTACTAATTATACTCATAATTAATTATAATAAGTAAATTTAATGTTTGGAGTTATTACATGAAAAAATTAAAGTAATATATTTTATTTAAATTATTTAAAATAGATAATTTTGTATGATAATAAAATATTCACAACTGTCGGTTATAGGTTATAGAATTGAAAAAATATTTAAAATATTATTAATATGCTCCTCTCATGAATTTTAATACGTACTTAACATAATTTTAATATATTTTTTTTGTCCACTACCTTTAGATAGAATCTTTGTTAACAAAAAAATATTTACAATTATAAAATAATATATTAGAATTTATAGGATTTAAATTTGTATTTATAATATTGTTTTATTAGGAATTTTTCTATAATCTCATTTCTTGTTATTAATTTAGCAATTGATTAGCCAAATAAATGCATTCCACCTATCTGAGGTCTAATATTATTTACAAGAAATTTTAACAGTTATACAACTTAATTGGTTTGTAACACGATATTAAGTTTGTCTTGAAAAACCAACTTTCGATTTTTAATAAATAATTACAATAATATAATTTTTTTCACTTTTTTCATAATTTCTCAAATAAATGTTTAATAAAGACAAGCCTTTAAATATTTCAATAATTCACATGCGTCATAGGTCAATCTTTAGTATCCCTTTTTAATGAAATTAGATTTTAAACATATAATAAATGTTACTTGTGCTTTACCAGTGACAGGAACCAATAATATGTTCAAATACAAGTGTTTGTACCTGGTTAGGTATGATAAAATGGATAATCAATATTTATCATATTTAGTAATTTAAATAAAGTAATTTTTTATGTAATAGGTAACTTTAACATAACAAATAATGTGAATAATTTAAATAAAAAATACTTGGAGGTATATAATTATTCAAAAAAATTGAATCATTTAATATTATTAAAATATTGATGTAATATCAACTCAAAAGAATATTATTTTTATTAAAACACGCAGATGATATGTTATTAACAAGATATTACTTTCACATTAAAGAAATCAAATTCAAATTTTGGAATTCAAACTTAATTTTCCTTCAAAATTATCAAATAATCCTGCGATGGTGTTGAAAAACAAAATGCACCCTTCAAATCAACTTAAAGAATGTCTAGGTTTAGCTTTTTAAAGTGAAAATGAATTATGTTCATAAAATGCTTGAATTAAAATTAAGGATAAGCATATCTTCTCTTTTCTATTTACATTTATTTTCACTTAAAAAAAAGTTAAATCTATCAACTATTTACTCCTACACACACACCTATAATTCTCATGGTTAGATTTCAGTTAAAAGGATGCTTAAATATTAAAAAAGTTATACTTTAACATCCTTTTGATATAAGGTAGGTGCAGAGTAAAAATGAAAAAGACAGACTTAATAATATAATAAAAAAATATATCAGAATCGTTAAATATTGAGAATCAAAGACAAATAACATCTATTTAGGATGTGGTGGCTAATAAAAAGCTCTCTATATACAGTATTATTTTTTTAAAAGATGATAAAGGCTCTTTTACATTAATTGTTTAAAAAATTAAATATTATTAAATATAAATTATTAAAAGTTGTCGGTATATCAATATTTGTTTATTAGACGGAAAAATTATATATTAAATAAATTTTCATAAAATCACAAAATTTAATGTATTAAAATGTATATAATAACAATCAATATTACAATTTTGATAAGTTTTACTATTTAATAGTTTTTTATTAAAAACTTTTAAGCGCACCTTAAAAAAATTATAATTTAAATTATATCAACAACAACTATATCTTTAATTGCTTATTTTAATGATAGGCTGGAGTTTAAGAAGCCTTTCCTTCTCTAGGTCAGATAATTGTGTGTAAATAGAACATTACACTATCAAAATCATAATCAATAATTGAGAATAGTTTATTATGAAAACGGCATGTTCGAGTTGCATATATTATTTATTTTTGAAAAAAAAATGCATGCCTATATTTATTGATAATAATTTCATTTTAAATAATTTTTTTTCTGAGATAGTTGTATTTGTTTTATGTAAGTAAATTTCTAGATAAGTCTTTATTAAAAAAAAAAAAGTTAATAGATTTGTTTTGTAAATTTAAAATAACTTATACTTTTCTAATTTTTGAAAAATTTTAAGAAATTTTATTATTTAATTTCTTTAAAATATGAAAAGATAAATTATTTTGAACTTAAAAAAGTTTTATTCATTATTTATACTATTTTTTTTCTAAAATTTCATTCATCGAGGCCTAAACAGAACACACACTTTACATAATTATGTGTAATGCAAGCAAATTTTTTACTGTGTAATTAATTAATGTTATCAACAAAATAATATATAACTTATTTTATATTTAAAATATATTTTAATCAAAATAAAATAATTATATTTACTTAAATCAGGGGAAAATAGTCTATATATATTGACTAAAAGAATAGGTTCACTTTGGCTGTAGAAAAAAGGTTCACTTAATGAAACTTTTTATTGTTGAGACAGCTAAAGGTGTTATAATTTAAGAAAATCCAAACATGTTACTATTTAACTTTAGCTGACGTTAAGTGTTATATGCCAATGCCATATGACTACAAATAGTTATCAATAGGTTTTAGATCATTACTCCAAAAATCCGAGCGCCATTATCTGTAAAAAGACACGGAGTGTCATCTTTGGCCTAAATTTCCTGCAAATTTGTAACGAAAATGTTAAACAAAAAAAAGTTACTTCACTTTTAAATTTTTTTATCAAGAATTTGGTATGTATATATATATATATATAGAGAGAGAGAGAGAGAGAGAAGAAAAATAAGATGGGTAGCACTAGCACCTCTCAAAAATGAATGCAAAAGGAGCGAGTGCAAGTGCAGCTATGGCATTGCGGTAGAAAATGAAGACAAAACGGTTCATTCCATGGTTGAGACTGGCAATGGAGAAGAGGTATGCTCCGGCGAACCCAAATTGCAATCCCACCGTTAACAAATAAGGCTTTGCCTTATAGAAGCTTGTGCCAAAACTAGCACAACATGATGCTTTCATCTTGTGTTTGAGACAATATGTTTGAGTTAGAGATGCTCACAAGTGATGAATTGGCCTTCCTTATAAACAGCAAGAGTAATGATTGAGACAAAATGCACTACGGAGAGCAATAGGATAAGTATCTGTACATGTTTTAAAGTTCTGCTTTTGGTCAATCTCAAATTAAAGCTTTATTATTATTTAGTGGGAGTACCCAGCCAGCAACTAGCTTTGCTTGATTCCCTCTCTGTTGAGTTGCCGTGAGTCAGAATACACTTTGGCAGCAGCAAATTTTTCACAAACGCACTGCAATAACTTTATACTATGCTTAAAATAAACACAAAAATGATTTTGTATTTTGCATTTATATAATATTCTTCATGCATAGTGGGCTCTGAAAACCACTTATTCACTATTCGGTTGAACAGTTTTCTCTTCCAATCTCCATTTTTCTAGAATAGTAGCGAATGATTACATCAATATAGTATATACTTGCTGGCTGCTAGGAATTCATCTCTTCTGTTAATAATATTTTTTTAGAATTGATTTTAAATATTTAATAATGGCTTTTTTATTAAAAACAAAAATGTTTCTTACACTATAACTTTTTGTAATAATGTTTTTTAATTGAAGAGTTTACTTTTAATTCTTAAAATTTATGTTGAAAAGTTTATATATAGATGAATTTTATGATAAAGTTCAGGCCAGCAAAAGATATCAAACTCTAATGCTTAATGTCGTGTGAAACACCAACTCCATCATAATTAAATCTACATGGTGTAAAAATAGACTAATTAATAATGCCATATGATAGATATAGTAAACCACATATATGTGGAATAGAGTGTGACAAATATCAAATCTAATGCTTAATGGGTGCGGTAAATAACCTCCAATAATGCTATCTGATATGCATTTTCTGCTATTTGTTAATGGATTTGAGTTAGAGTTGGTAAAAACATTACATTTTATAATAATATATACCATCACATCATGACTTCTTAACTATATTGTAATAAAAAGGAAAAACTTTTGGCAACCTTCCCTTAATTGTAGCCAAGTATATGATTTTGCCTTGCCCTCACGTATCATTAATGAGGTTCTGCTTTTTTATTGCATCCTATCCCTCTTCAAAACTTTTTGAATTTTTTTTATTAATTATTAATCAAAATACAGTGCACGCAGACGAGACAATCGGTGGAGTCATTGAAACTTCGTTTTCTAGGAACCATTAAAATGGCAGGAGAGAGGTAGCAAGGTCGAGGATAACGAAAATTGTAGATACCCGTGCCATGATAGCAAGATCAACTTTAAGGATAAGAAGAGGGTGAAGATAGATGAATACCCACACATCGAGGAGTTTCAAGCGTGAATTCAGCGTTCAAATATAAATTTTCAGATTTAAATATGTTTTTAATTCTCATATTTTAGTGAATTCTTAACTTTATTCTTTTCAAATATTTTTTTTGTTTTAGTTCTTACTTTTATATGAAATTTTATTGATAATCTTTGTTATTAATTTAGTCCACTAAAATACTATAAATATCAATTTTTTATTAGATTACATCAATTAAAAAGATTAAAAATATTAATTTTATAAAATATAAAGATTAAAATAACAAATTATTTAGAAACTTAAATTAAAAAAATACATTGAAGTTAAAATTTTAATATTATACTTTTATAACTTTACTGAAATTAATGTGTTTTTTTAGTAAAGACTTATATTTTTATATGCTTAAATAACTCTTAGTCATAATATTTACGTATATGTGTGTGTGTATATATATATATATATATATACATATATATATATATATATATATATATATATATATGTAAGTATACATTGCTTTAAAATATATAAAAAATATAAGATGTAGTAAGTAATCTGAATCGAATTGATATCAAATAGTTGACATTTATTTAAATTAAGTCAAGTAATCCCCATGCATTCTACGAAAAAATTAAATTAAACATATAAAATATAATAAATTAAATATTTTAAATTTAACAGAAAACATATGAGACATTTGTCACTCACGATGACAATAACAGTAAAAATAATACCTAATTAGTTGTTGTGCTTTATCCAGAGCCATACGACCTAGTTCCCAATTTGTCGCAGTAGGGAGCACTAGCTAGAACACTAACACCGGCTAATATTTATTAAAGCAATAAGCGAGATATGCAGAACTCGTTTATTGAATAGAACTAAACTAAATATAAAATCAACAGAGTATTAATTCAGAAATAAAAAAAATTAATAAGCATTATCAAAACATTTATCATAATTTTAAATATTCTTTTAATACAACTTTTCATAAAAATTTGTTAATATTTTAATTAATATTTTTAAAGTATTCATTAATTTGAATGTAAAAATTAGTTATTTTACATATTTGTAGAATTAATTGATTCAGTTAATTTTACCACCTTTAGTCCTAAGAAGTTTTTGGTTTATATTTTTTACCAAAAAATGTAAATTATAAAACATTTATCAAAATAACATGAAAACCTATTTATCAATTTATGGTGGTTTTTGCCACATGGTGTCATCTTTATTTATTTATTTATTTATATTTCCTTTTATCACATGTGTTGCGTAGGTGCAAGTGATGGCAAAAGTTTCATGGTTTGAACTATAAAATACCTAAAAATTATGCAAAAAGTGAAGCACGTAGTAGCATCTAACGAGTATTGCTAATCCATGCAGATCACGATGCAAAATTCACACTACATTGGTTAAATTTTATTTTATTTGAATTAATTAAAATGAAAAACAAACATGCTCTTAATTTCACATTTTTTTAAAATTCTATTAATAATTTTTCATTTGCTTCCACACAGCAAAGAAGTCCGAGTACTGATAAATTTTTGTAAAAATGGCCCCCAAAAGACTTGAATGTGAATTTTATATTCACCGATTTTAATTAGTAGAAGCTGTTTATATCTGTGCAATTCCTAATTAGCATAAACCAGTGATTTTGTATCTCTCGAAAGAAGCGTGTGGACACGTGTTTTTATGCATGTACATGGGAGAGATTAATTTATACCGACATAAATTATACACATTTAATGTTTTGAATAACTTTATATAATTCTTTTTATTAATTTAACTGTTAAATAATAATTACATATTACTTTAATTATTTATGTTTAATTTAGTTAAAATTAAATAACTATAAAAATTCAATCAAACAATATTTCTTTTCATATATTTTAAATATATATATATATATATATATAATATTAATTTTGATGAATAACAATAAGTATTAATTATTTTACGTTGATTCAAAATATTGACACACGTAATTTATATAATAAAAAATTTAATTTAATGACTATTTTTTAAATTAAATAATTTAATAAATAAATTTAAATAATATAGCTCATGCTAATATAATTCGATCTCTTATTATATATATATATATATATATATATATAAACATATAAATGTTTTTATCAATGTTATTAAACAAAACGGTCTCGCCGTTTCAAAATCAAAAATTAGTCTTTTTCAAACTAATATCAGATTCCTTGGACATAATATTCACCAAGGTACTATTATTCCTATCAGCAGATCCATTGAATTTGCTGATAAATTTCCTGACAGGATTCTTGATAAAACCCAATTGCAAAGGTTTTTAGGTTGCCTCAATTATGTAGGAGATTTCATCCCCCACCTAAATAACATTATCAAGCCTTTACATGATAGGCTTAAAAAGAATCCTCCCTCTTGGACTGACGTCCACACTAATGTCGTTAAAGAAATCAAAACCAAAGTCAGGAAGATAAATTGCCTATATCTTCCCATCCCTCAAGCCTTCAAAATCGTTGAAACTGATGCTTCAGACATAGGTTATGGAGGCATTCTTAAACAAAAAATTGAGTCTCATGAGCATATCATTGCATATACTTCAAAACATTGGAATTCTGCACAACAGAATTATTCTACTGTAAAAAAAGAAGTTTTGGCAATTGTTTTATGCGTCTCAAAATTTCAATCTGATTTATTAAATCAAAATTTTTTAATTAGGGTAGACTGCAAGTCTGCCAAAGAAATTTTACAAAAGGATGTTAAAAATCTTGCCTCAAAACAAATCTTTGCGAGATGGCAAGCAATTTTAAGTGTTTTTGATTTTGATATAGAATATCTCAAAGGCACTTCAAACTCCCTTCCTGATTATCTTACCCGTGAATATTTACAGGATAAGTAAGATGCCTAGAAAGGCAGTTACCCCTTCTAGGGGAGGAACCACTAAAGGCGGCAAAGTCAGATTAGCTCTGACTTTAAACAAATCAAAATCACAATCTGCTTCGGCAGACCCAAATACCTCTTCTTCTGGGTCATCTACCCCCATTGAGTCATCGACTCAAAAGGCAATCCAAATTGTTGAGTCATCAACTCAGCAATCTGGAACTCCAAAAGAATCCTCTAAAAAGACTGATTCTGTTGTAAAAACCACCAAACAAACCAAAGCAGACTATGCTCTCCCAATTAGTACGCTTTTAGCTGTCCAACAAGGAAGCTTGAATAGCCTACCAAATAAATCTTGGGCAGACATTGCCTCTGAAGAAGAAATGAAATTAGATTTAGCCAGCCTAAACACTATAATACAGTCCTTCAACCAAACCCAGAAAACAATAACCAATAGACCAGAAGGGACCCTTGACCTTCAAAAAGGAAAACAAAAATCTTCAAGTCCAAGCCATTATATAGCCAAAGGAAAATTCTCCTCAGTTATACAAATGGAACCTGAATTTTGGGACAAAAACCCATACAAGGCAATTACCAAAGTTTTCCCACCCGAAGTGGATCAAGGAAAACAAAAATATGTAGAATAAAAGACTGAAAGGAAAGTAGGCAGTAGCAGGACTACTAAATGATATGCAGAAATTAAAAGTGCAGTATGTAAAACAGTTAATTCATAAAGAAACTAGAACGGTGGTAAAACCAACACAGATCTAGTGAAGGGAGAAGAGAAGAAAGCCGGAGCGACGGTTGTCCGAACAGGACCGGCTAAGAGGGAGAAGAGAGGAAAATAATTTGAAACAGCAAATTTTATTGAAAGATCTCAAAGAAGAAGAAGGCTTACAAGAAGTTTTTCTCTCAGAGCTTCTCTCTCTTAAATCTCTCTTATCTTGCTAAATGAAAGGGTACCTCACAATATAGACGAGGCCTCCTTATATAGAAATTTTTAAAGTACTATTTCTACAGTTCCGGTTGGTGACTGGAACTATTCACTATAGTACCGGTTACTAAAGATCTTGGATATCAATACCGAAACAATCATCTTCATTCTGATTATCTTCAATATTGGCATCTTGGTTAGAAGTTTCTCCTTCTTCTTGGCTTTGCAATAACAAGAGAACATCTTGAAGATTTTTCTTCATTTTTTCTTTGGTGTCGCATCCTGATAAGAATGCTGCAATTTTGGATTTCTGATTAAGGAATTGAAATGTTGCTGGGTCAGAGCCTGATGGGGAAGTAGGAATATAAACTGTTAATTGTCTGTAACTATGTTCTTCTGGATCTGGACTTTAAATTCTTTTATGAAATTTCTGTAACCATGGTTTATAGGCTGGACAGCTGACAGGCCCTTCGGGTGAGATCAGTAATGATCGTCCCTGTCTGTAACAACGCCACGAACTAATGGTACTGAAATATTGCTTTTGTACAGTTCTGCATATCTGAAAATCCTTTACTGGAAGTACAGCAGTTCTTCGTTCTTTTGAATAGGGCTGTAGCAGTAAGTCCCATATGGTTGAAAGGGCAGTAAGGCTAATTTGACGATGCTGTATTCAAAAGAAACAAAAAGAACATAAGAAGCTGGTGGCTATAGTAAAAGAATTTTCAGAATTTTGTAAACAAATCAAATTAAAAAAAAAAAAAAAAAAAAAAAAAGTCCAAAAATAACCAGATCCAGTTGAATAAGTTATAAATAATTAACAGATGTATTGTTACGGAACCAAATGAGGGTAATGAGCCAGATGTTTTTATATCATGTCTAGACTCTTACGCTCTTTCTCTCGTATTTCTTTTCGTTCTGGCTCCAGTTCCTCCTCCTCCTCTCCTACTAAAATCAATCTCTTTAATGACCAGGAGAATCATTCTCCTGAAATTACACCCAAACACAACCTCTTCGACGAAGAAGTTCGTTTTGAAGAGATCAATCAAAGTATGGATGACTGGACTATTCCAGTCATTCCTCAGGATACATTATATGTTCCTGAAGACCAACCCAAGAAAAACAGTTCTGATTATATTATCAAGACTGTTGAAAATAATATCCCTTTAGGGAAAGGCATAGGAGAAGAATTTCATCTCCTGTCCAAATCCTCCCTCAATGACCATAAAAGAAAGTACAAATACCTTCACATAGGATGTGTTCAGGTAGCAATTAAACCTTTGATAGACATAGGCATAGATGCTGCTGTCTTAATTTGTCTAAGAGATACTCGTCATAATAAATTTGATGATTCTCTCATAGGAACAGTTGAAACCAGTCTCGGTCAAGGACCGATTTATTTTAACTGTTTTCCCAACAAAACTGTGAGTCTTATGGATGAACACATCCTAGACTCCTTATTTCTTAATATCTGCTTTCATGGGTTAGACATGAAAGAGGGATCTATTCCCGCCGCATTAATCTATAGGATTCAGTATAAGGTCATGAATTCTTGTGCCTCTAGAGTCCTTCTCAAGCCTCAAAAGGGAGAAACTACTTTGTTTATCACTGATATGACAAAGGCTAATGTTTCTCTACCTAGAATTATTAAATGGGATGAGGTTACTCTCCCAGAAAAATGGGTGATGGATAAAGCCTCACCTAGTGTTCCTCGTCCTGCTCCTCAAATACAGGACATCTCACAGGACAATTCTGGAAAGGTTGAAATAACCTTTGATAGGAGAAACTCTTTCTCCTCTAGGATCGATGCTTATAGTAATCGATCTGATTTTGTCTCTGCTAGGAGATCTTTTTCTTCTAGATCTTATGTTAGACCTGATATTCCTAGGTCTGTTAATCATGACCCCTCTCTAAATCTTCAAGGTTTAGACACTTCTTCTAGGATTCCTAGAAATGTTTATCAGACTTCTGAAAAAGAAGACGAAAATCAGAGTATCCAATCTCCAACTTACTCTTCCCTTAATGAGTCTTATGATGTTATCTCATAAATTCATTATAGATAAGGAAACCCTTAGGAAAGATTTTTACTCTGAGGAATGGAAACCTCAAAGAGAGTGGTTCTTTCAAAATTATAGGGGAAAAGACAGGTCTGCTATCCAAGAGAAATTCTATCAATTTCTCGAAAAGGTCAAACAAAATATTCCATTCTTTGATTGGTATCATGCTTATACCATTCGAAATAATATTAATTATCCCTGGCAAGAAGATGTTATTAGCACCTCCTCTGCTAATGTTATAACCTGGCAAATCAAAGATGGACAAATAGTCCAAAGTGATTTACCGCCCACATCTCAATACCAATTGCCTAATTTGAAAGAAAAAGGCGGTAACCCTGTTACTGCCACTCCTTTCAAGTCTAAAAGTGCTGATGAGTCTATCACTCCTCATGACATCCAAGGCCTTATGGAACAGGCCAATTATACCAATAAATACCTTCAGGTTTTAGGAGAGAAAATCTCTGTTAATCCTGTCAAAACAAAAATTGAAGAAACTGCTTCTTCATCCTCCCAACCACAACTAGAAAAACCTCTTTTTAAACCTTTTAAGATCAGCGCCAAAGCTAAGCAGAAAATCTTAGAACTTAGGCAAAAAGAGAAAACCAAAATAAATGAGGAAAATCAAAATGAGTTGCTTAGTAAAATTACTAGTCTCCTCACTACCATCCCAGACACTCCTCAACCTTCTGAAGAATCTAGTGCTAAACCCAGAACTAGGTCTCTTGCCAAAACTATCAATGCCATCTCTAAGACTGATCCAGAACATTGTTCTGAAACAGACTCTGTCTTAGCTATTAATCCTATCAATAATTGGAAAAATTCTTCCAAGCTTTATTATAATAGGGCTACTGCTCCTGATCTTGTTTTAGAAGAAAAACAAGATTTTATTCAAAGTTTTAATTCTAATGATATTTATATTTGGAATATCGATGGATTATCTGAATATAATATCATTGCCAAACTTCAAAATATGTCGGTTGTTGCTATGGGATATTTTACTAATCAAAATATGCCTGAAGACACCATTGTCTATATTCTAGTCGCTGGCTTTACGGGCCAACTCAAAGGCTGGTGGGATAATTATCTCACTGAAGCCGACAGAGATAACATTCTCTCTGCAGTCAAAATTGATGATAAAGGGAAAACCATTGTCAGTGATAATGAGCGTCTCCCCGATGCTGTGTATACGTTATTATACACAATATCTCAACATTTCCTTGGTGATCCTTCTCTTTGGAGAGAGAGATCCGGTGAGTTACTTTCAAAACTCAAATGTGATTCCCTAGAACATTTCAAATGGTATAAAGATACCTTCATGTCTAGGGTCCTTACTAGGGAAGATTGCAACCAGGCTTATTGGAAAGAAAAATATCTTGATGGTCTTCCTAAAGCCTTCGGAGATCTTATTAGAAGTAAACTCCGAAGTCGTTCTCCCACTGGAGAAATTAATTATGATAATTATGATTATGGTCAGCTTACTGCTATTATCATCCATAGCGGTATTAAAGCCTGCCAGAAAGATAAACTCCAAAAAGAGCTTGCCAAAGAAAAGGCTTTGAGCAAGAAAGAATTAGGTTCATTCTGCGAACAGTTTGGTCTTCCATCCTGCTCTCCCAAAAAGAAGAAACATGCCCCTAAGAAAGAGGCTGTAGAACCGTACAAAAAGCCCTATAAGCGCCGGTACAATAGAAAACCCAGTCCTAAGAAACAAGGGGATAATGTCATCCCCACCAATATTCCCAAAAAACCCAGAACAGGCATAACTTGTTACAATTGTGGTAAACCTGGCCATATTAGTAAATATTGCAGGTTAAAGAAAAAGATTAGTAGTCTCAATTTAGAGCCTTCCTTAGAAGACCAAATCAACAATCTCCTGGCTGATACTTCTGATGAGGATTCTATAAAAGAATCCGAAGAAGAGGTCAACCAAATTCAAAATGATGACCAAGCCTCTTCTTCTGACAGTGATGAAACTCCAGAAATCAATGTTTTGACAAAAGAACAAGACCTTCTTTTTGAAGCTATAAGCTCTATTTCGGATCTTCAAGAAAGAAAAGATTTTTTAAACAAGTTTAAAGAGGTTTTAGAAAACAAAACTAAACCTAAAGAATATTTCACTTCAAACAAATTTGATATTACAAACATTTTCAAAAGATTAGAAAAGAATTCTAGTATTAAACCAACCACCATTCAAGATCTCCAGATTGAGATAAATAATCTCAAGAAAGAGATCAGAGAAATCAAAGAGCAACAACAAATTCATCAAATTATCCTTTCTCAATTAGATGATGATTCTGACAATGAGAAAGTTGAATTTCCTGAAAAAAATGATTCAGTGAAAGATGATTCTGATTATCCAGAAGAAACTTTTATGTGCTTGATCAACAAGGTCAAAATACAAAAATTTTATATTAATATCAGAATCGTTATTGATGATTTTGTTCTTGATACTTTGGCCCTTTTTGATACAGGTGCTGATTCAAATTGTATCTTAGAAGGTCTAATTCCTACAAAATATTTTGAAAAAACCTCTGAAAAACTCAGCACTGCTAGTGGTTCAAAGCTGAAAATTAATTACAAACTTTCTAAAGCCGTGATTGAAAATCAAGGGCTTAAGGTTGAAACAAATTTTCTTCTTGTTAAAAATTTAAAAAATGAAGTTATTTTGGGAACACCGTTCATAAAGGCTCTTTTCCCTTTGCAAATTTCGAAAGATGGCATATCCACTCGTTATTTAGGAAAACAAGTAACCTTCAAATTTTCTAATAAGCCTTTTACAAAAAATATTAATTCCATCCAGAACAAAATTAATCAAATCAATTTTTTAAAAGAAGAAGTTTCTTTTGCTAATATTGAAAAATATTTATGTAATTCTTCACTTCAGAAGAAGATCCAAGCTCTTTTAAACAAAATCCAAGCTTCTATATGTTCTGACCTACCCAGCGCTTTCTGGAATAGGAAAAAACATATTGTCAGTCTCCCTTATGAATCGGGATTCAAAGATACCCAGATTCCCACTAAAGCCAGACCAATTCAGATGAATGAAGAACTTCTTCATTATTGTCAGAAAGAGATTACTGATCTCTTAGACAAAAACCTTATTAGGAAAAGTAAGAGTCCTTGGTCTTGCTCAGCATTTTATGTCAATAAACCTGCTGAGATTGAGAGAGGTACTCCCAGACTTGTCATCAATTACAAATCTCTCAATCAAGCCCTTCAATGGATTAGGCATCCTATCCCCAATAAGAAAGATCTTCTTAACAGACTTAATTCTGCTAAGATATTTTCAAAATTTGATATGAAATCTGGATTTTGGCAAATCCAAATTTGCGAAAATGATAGGTACAAAACTGCCTTTACTGTTCCCTTTGGGCATTACGAATGGAATGTTATGCCCTTTGGCCTAAAAAACGCCCCTTCTGAATTTCAAAAAATCATGAATGACATTTTTAATCCTTATTCAAAATTTGTCATCGTTTACATTGACGATGTTTTAATTTTTTCTCAATCCATTGATCAGCATTTTAAACATATAAATGTTTTTATCAATGTTATTAAACAAAACGGTCTCGCCGTTTCAAAATCAAAAATTAGTCTTTTTCAAACTAATATCAGATTCCTTGGACATAATATTCACCAAGGTACTATTATTCCTATCAGCAGATCCATTGAATTTGCTGATAAATTTCCTGACAGGATTCTTGATAAAACCCAATTGCAAAGGTTTTTAGGTTGCCTCAATTATGTAGGAGATTTCATCCCCCACCTAAATAACATTATCAAGCCTTTACATGATAGGCTTAAAAAGAATCCTCCCTCTTGGACTGACGTCCACACTAATGTCGTTAAAGAAATCAAAACCAAAGTCAGGAAGATAAATTGCCTATATCTTCCCATCCCTCAAGCCTTCAAAATCGTTGAAACTGATGCTTCAGACATAGGTTATGGAGGCATTCTTAAACAAAAAATTGAGTCTCATGAGCATATCATTGCATATACTTCAAAACATTGGAATTCTGCACAACAGAATTATTCTACTGTAAAAAAAGAAGTTTTGGCAATTGTTTTATGCGTCTCAAAATTTCAATCTGATTTATTAAATCAAAATTTTTTAATTAGGGTAGACTGCAAGTCTGCCAAAGAAATTTTACAAAAGGATGTTAAAAATCTTGCCTCAAAACAAATCTTTGCGAGATGGCAAGCAATTTTAAGTGTTTTTGATTTTGATATAGAATATCTCAAAGGCACTTCAAACTCCCTTCCTGATTATCTTACCCGTGAATATTTACAGGATAAGTAAGATGCCTAGAAAGGCAGTTACCCCTTCTAGGGGAGGAACCACTAAAGGCGGCAAAGTCAGATTAGCTCTGACTTTAAACAAATCAAAATCACAATCTGCTTCGGCAGACCCAAATACCTCTTCTTCTGGGTCATCTACCCCCATTGAGTCATCGACTCAAAAGGCAATCCAAATTGTTGAGTCATCAACTCAGCAATCTGGAACTCCAAAAGAATCCTCTAAAAAGACTGATTCTGTTGTAAAAACCACCAAACAAACCAAAGCAGACTATGCTCTCCCAATTAGTACGCTTTTAGCTGTCCAACAAGGAAGCTTGAATAGCCTACCAAATAAATCTTGGGCAGACATTGCCTCTGAAGAAGAAATGGAATTAGATTTAGCCAGCCTAAACACTATAATACAGTCCTTCAACCAAACCCAGAAAACAATAACCAATAGACCAGAAGGGACCCTTGACCTTCAAAAAGGAAAACAAAAATCTTCAAGTCCAAGCCATTATATAGCCAAAGGAAAATTCTCCTCAGTTATACAAATGGAACCTGAATTTTGGGACAAAAACCCATACAAGGCAATTACCAAAGTTTTCCCACCAGGGTTTCATTTCAGGCCATATCAGGCTAATAAAACTAGACAGTTTTATGAGTTTATCTTAGTAGATTCAGATTCTGTTTCCATCAAACACTACAAAGACCACAAAGACCCATCAGTCACAACCCATTCGACAATCCAGATCCTGAAAGTCTTAACTCCAAAGGCTTTTGGAAAAAATTTAAATTCTTACAAAAAGTTTTCCCAACCATTTGATCCAGCAGGATACAATTATTGGGATTACATTGACGCTTGGACAAGAACTTTCTGGTTCCAGAATAAACTTAACCGACATTCTTGGTTAATATATTTTAAAAAGAATCAGAATTATGACTTTCCAAATTGGTTCCTCCAATGGTGGGATTATTTTGGGCCAATAGAAGAAATCCTTCCCACCCCTGTCAAGGAAGGATACAAGATCTACAAAGGCAGATATCTGCGAGAATCAAGAATTCCAGCGGATCTTAAATACTTCTCTGACTTTGCCCTGGCATGGGTATTCTCATGGCAATACAGATATGGCAAGACAGAGAATGAAGACACTCTCCCTCTATTGCATAGGTATTCCTTTGTAAAGTGGTGGAATCAATTCAATGCAGATCATGCCGGACCAGAAGGAGTTGCTGAATATTTTGGGAAAAATCCCAAATTATTAAATCTTGCTGACCCAGCAACATTTCAATTCCTTAATCAGAAATCCAAAATTGCAGCATTCTTATCAGGATGCGACACCAAAGAAAAAATGAAGAAAAATCTTCAAGATGTTCTCTTGTTATTGCAAAGCCAAGAAGAAGGAGAAACTTCTAACCAAGATGCCAATATTGAAGATAATCAGAATGAAGATGATTGTTTCGGTATTGATATCCAAGATCTTTAGTAACCGGTACTATAGTGAATAGTTCCAGTCACCAACCGGAACTGTAGAAATAGTACTTTAAAAATTTCTATATAAGGAGGCCTCGTCTATATTGTGAGGTACCCTTTCATTTAGCAAGATAAGAGAGATTTAAGAGAGAGAAGCTCTGAGAGAAAAACTTCTTGTAAGCCTTCTTCTTCTTTGAGATCTTTCAATAAAATTTGCTGTTTCAAATTATTTTCCTCTCTTCTCCCTCTTAGCCGGTCCTGTTCGGACTACCGTCGCTCCGGCTTTCTTCTCTTCTCCCTTCACTAGATCTGTGTTGGTTTTACCACCGTTCTAGTTTCTTTATGAATTAACTGTTTTACATACTGCACTTTTAATTTCTGCATATCATTTAGTAGTCCTGCTACTGCCTACTTTCCTTTCAGTCTTTTATTCTACATATTTTTGTTTTCCTTGATCCACTTCGAGTTATCTGGTTATATATATATATATATATATATATATATATATATTCAGATTTATTAATATTAAATTTTAACGCATACATCCCTTAATAATTTTTTTAATAAAATAATTAAATTTAACCATTAAATCACCTTTAAAATTGTATATAACATATTTTACATAATTTAATATTAGTATGTTATTAAAAATTTATATTTTAAAAATAAAATAATTTAATAAAATATTTATTATTTTTTATATAAAATTGATTTATTCGATATTTTCAAATAAATAACTAGATTAATTAATATTATATTTTTAAAAAGAGTATTAAATGATGTTATATACATAAAATTCTTATTTCATCGGTTTAAAACCTTTCATGGTTTTGCCGCACTAGTTTGTATCATGCAAAACTACTATAATACTGATATGATCCAAGACGCAGAGGTTGTGCCAGGAGAAGATAATGCAGAAGATGAGGACTTCATGGATGAGGAGGTGGCATTAGCAGATGGGCTAAATGCTACCAAGCCCAAGAAGAATGGGCAGAAACCACTTTGGATGTGTGACTACTGGATGCCTAATATCAAATGCAAGGGTAAGGGCAAGAAAGGAAAATACTAGGAGAATATTGTTACATTGTTATTATTTTCTTTTATCTTTTCTCAATTCCTCCAAGTTAGTTATGCTAACATCTATATATGCGTTGTAAAGAATATTCTGGAAAAATAACAAATGATTAAGATTTTCCCTTCTCTCTCTACAACTGCTTCATTTCTCTCCCCTAATTCTCAAAGTTTCCCTTCTTCCTTCAATTATTTTCTCCTTTTATCCTAATTTTAGTTTTGATTACACCATTTTTTAGTGCTTTCATTGAGAGCATGGCAGGATCCTCCATTGATCCTGCTACTATGGAAATGTTGATTTCTACCCTCAAAACACTCGCTACCAAGGTTGAAGCGCTCAAAAAGAAGAACGAGGAGAAGAAACCTGGAGTTGAGTTAATGATTGATAGCTCTGGTCACCTTTTGAAAATGCTTACTAGCATCAAGCTGGACGTCCCTAAGTTCGATGGTGAAAACCCCCTAGGTTGGATCTTTAAGGTGAACCATTTCTTCGATTTTTTTGGTACCCCAGAGGATCAGAGGCTACGAATCATGTCGTTCTATATAGAAGGTGAAGCATTAGCGTGGTACCAGTGGTTGCACGACAACGAACAGTTCATAACGTGGGCTGCGTTCATACGAGCTTTGGAGCAGTGTTTTGCCCCCTCTGAGTTTGATGACCCTCAAGGAGCGCTGTTTAAGCTGACGCAAACCACTATGGTAAGAGAGTACCAATCTCAATTTGAGACATTAGCCAATTGAGTGACTGGATTATCGGTGCCGTTCTACCTCAGTTGCTTCATTTCTTGTCTCAAACCGAAAATCTGATGGGAGGTGGTGCCATTTCATCCAGTGACGATCTCTGAGGCTATAAGCTTGGCCAAACTCCAAGAGGAAAAGATTAATGGCTCCAAAACGCGCTACGGCGCCACAGTAGCAGGAGGCACTTCGTCTTTCAAGGCAACAAACACCACATCTACAGGAATCCTTCCAACACCGACGAACGTTAAGCCATTACTTACAGCTTCCTCTTCATCAACAAATTTGAATTCTAAAACAGTGACTCAAACCATTAGAATAACGCCAACAGATTTACAAGTGAGGAGAGAGAAAGGCTTGTATTATTACTGCGACAAACGTTATGTGCGTGGACATCGATGCAAACGTCAATTCAATTTGTTAGTGGCAACACCAAAAGGTTCGGTGGCAGAGGACGAACTCAAAGCCGTGTTGGAACACATGGGTCAACTTAATAGGTCAGATCCAGATCCAGAACTGGAAGCAGAACCTCCGAATGTGCAGATTAGTATCCACACCATGACAGGATACAACACCCCGCAAACTTTGCGAATCCAAGGGGTTATAGGTAGATCCCAAGTGAGTATCCTGGTGGATAGTGGGAGTACCCACAATTTCATTGAGGAGCGAGTGACACATTTTTTGGGCTTGGAGTTTCTACGGCCTAACCATTTTCTGTGATGGTTGGTAATGGCGAAGCAATTCTGTGTGAGGCTTTTTGTCCACAAGTGGGCCTGAAGATTGACAACCATCAATTTTTGGTGGACTTATTTGCTTTACCATTAAGTGGGGCAGATTTGGTTCTGGATATACAATGGCTCAAATCTCTTAGGCCTGTTCTTACAGATTATGATACTCTTACCATGAAGTTTGTGAAGGATGGTCGAGTGGTGCAATTAGTGGGACAACCCAAGTTCAAACCCACAGAGGCTATTGCAGCTCAGTTCCACAAAATGGTTTCCTCAAGAGCAATTGGGGCAATTGGGGCAATTGTTGAGATTTTTCATCTTCAAATCACATCTTCGCCTATTTCAGAATCCTCAAAGCCACCATGTCCAACTGACATGGAGAAGCTGTTGGATCGTTATGCTAGTCTCTTCGTTCAATTGACAATACTCCCTTCACTTCACGACACAGATCATCAAATCCCCATCTTGCACGGCGTTAATCCCGTTAATGTGCGCCCATTTCGCTACCCATATTTTCAAAAGCTAGAAATGGAGAGACTCATTCGTGAAATGCTAGAAGCAGGGTTGATTCGTCGAAGTTGCATTGCCTATTCTTTGCCTGTGCTACTAGTTCGCAAAAAAGATGGTAATTGGCAATTTTGTGTCAACTACCGAGCCTTAAATGCGATCACCAGCAAAGATAGATTCCCAATTCCTTCTATTGACGAGTTACTTGACGAGGTCTATGGCGCGAATTGGTTCAGCAAACTGGATTTGCGCTCTGGGTACCACCAAATATGCATGAACACAAGTGATGTCCACAAGACGGCTTTTTGTACGCATGATGGCCATTACGAGTTCCTTGTCATGTCGTTCGGACTCTGTAACACGCCGGCTACCTTCCAAGCCACGATGAATGAATTGTTCCACCCTTACCTCCGCAGGTTTGTCATTGTTTTCTTTGATGACATACTTGTTTACAGTAAGACTTTGGAAAAATATGTTTTTCACTTATAAATTGTGTTTGATTGTTTGCTGACAAATAAATTCTTCCTGAGACGCTCTAAATGTGTTTTTGCCCAGGAGACGATTAAGTATTTGGGCCATATTGTTTCAAGGAGTGGAGTGGAGGCAGATTCGGAGAAGATTAAGGTCATGGTTGAGTGGCCTGTGCCGAGGAACATCAAGCAACTCTGTGGCTTCCTTAGTTTAACCGGCTTCTACCAAAAATTTGTCTGTGGTTATGCCACAATTGCTCATCCTCTTACTGAGCTACTGAAGAAAGATGCCTTCCAATGGGGTGAGAGAGCTCAAGAAGCTTTTAACAATCTAAAGCAAACCATGGTGTCAGTTCGAGTACTTAAATTACCAAATTTTCAAGAGGAGTTTGTGATTGAGACAGACGCTTCCGGGTTAGGAATGGGAGTTGTACCTCAACAAGACTTACACCCCACCAGTTTTTTTAGCAAAAAGTTCTGTCCGAAGTTACTCAATTCTTCTACTTATGTGCGTGAGTTGCATGCCATTACTGAGGCGGTTAAGAAGTGGTGCACTTATCTGTTAGGGCGACGATTTATTATATACATTGACCAACGTAGTTTGAGGGAACTTATGACTCAGGTAATCCAAACTCCTGAGCAACAGTATTACCTCTCCAAGTTGATTGGATATGATTATGAGATACGTTCCAAAATAGGAGCCTCCAATCGAGTAGCCGATGCACTATCCAGAATTCTAGAGGTAGAAGGACAATTCATGGGAATTACTATACCATACCTTGAGATTTTTCCTCTAAGCCGAGAATCAAATAGTTGTGATGAGGAAGTTCAACAAAAGCTAAAATCTATCAGTGAAGAACCTGTGATCAACTGTGATTATAAAGTGATTGATGGGATATTGTTCTATAAGGGAAGGATTTATCTATCTTCCAAATCTGAGTTGCACAAATTATTCATTGCTGATTTTCAGTCAACGCTAATTAGTGGGCACACGGGTATAAAAACCATGGAGCATCTCTCTGAGAATTTTTGCTGGAAGTGCATGAAGTCTAATGTCACCACTTATGTTAACGAGTGTTTAATCTGTCAGCAGGTAAAAACTCCTACGCATAGTCCATATGGGTTGTTATAGCCGTTACCGCTACCTGGTGGGGTTTGGGAAGATGTGTCAGCTGATTTTATAGTAGGTCTCCCTTCATTCCAAACCTACACTGTAATCTTGGTGATTGTTGATCACTTGTCAAAGGCAGCGCATTTTGGTACTTTGCGAAGTTCATTTACAGCAGCTCAGGTAGCACACTTGTTTGCTGTTATGGTGTGCAAGTTGCATGGTATGCCCAGGAGTACCCTCTCTGATCGTGATCCCATCTTTATGAGCAATTTTTGGCGTGAGTTTTTTAAGTTAAGTGGTACCAAGTTACAAATGACTACTGCTTACCATCCATAGGGTGATGGACAAACAGAGGTTATTAATTGTATTTTACAGCAATATGATAAGTCTGTAATTAGGCCTTATTTTATAGCCCATATATTTATATTGACCTTTATTTTATTTGAGTTTTACATTAATTTATAAATTAATTGTGCAGTTTGGTATAAAGAGGCCGCAAGTGGATGTTGGCTACATTTTGGGCTCAAATTGATGGAAGATTAGAGCTTCGCAACAGTCAGCACGCCCAGACCCTTTCAACAAGCACGGGGTGCTGCAAGCCCATGCACAGTCATGCTTAAAGCCTTGCACGGCCGTGCTCATCTAGGGGAAGCCCAATTATAAAAAGTTTTAGGGTTTTCAAACCCTATTAAAGAGGGAGACCCCAGGCATCGAAAGGGATATCGTTGGATATCTAGTCTTTTACTTTCAGATACACTTCTTATCTCTTTTCTCTTGCACAGGATCCTTGACACATGCTTAGCGAGACTTGGAGCTTCAAGCGACCGTACTTGAAGACTGAAAACTCATGTCATTCGAGTTTGCTTTTCTTTATGGCTTTGTTTATGATTGTTTTAGCTCTTTTCGTTAGCATGAGTAATTAAGTCCATAGCTAGGGCATGAGAACTATTGTTCATGAATTTATGAGATTTTGATGTTTAAATCTAAATTTGATTTCCATTATATGATTAGATTTTATCCTACTGCACTTCTCTCTTAATCCTAATTAATTATATCGTCAGGTGACCGTACCTCTGTTAATTAATAGATCTATAGGGTAAAACGAGACAATGGATTAGATGGACACTATACCAAAAGGATAAACTTCAGGAGGAACGACACTATACCAAGTTGTGTATGGCAAACCACCTCCTAATTTGCCTCAGTATCTAGCTAGTTCTAGTTCCTTGGAAGCTGTGGATCATGAATTACAGAATTGTGGACAGATTTTGACAAAATTGAGGTCCAACCTGCTCAAGTCTCAAGAACAGACGAAGATATATGTGGATCAACACCGCAAGGACCATCCTTTCAAGCTGGGAGATCTGGTTTGGCTTAAATTACGACCCTATCGACAAGTTTCTGTGCCGGGACAGAGCATTCAGAAATTGGCAAAGCGCTTTTATGGTCTTTTCCATATCATTAAGTGCATTAATTCTATAACTTTTGACTTGGAGTTACCGGAGGGCTCCAAGATTCACACTGTATTCCATGCATCTAAATTGAAACTGTTTTTGGGTGATGAACCACTCCAAGAATTAAAACTGCCTCCTTCTTCTATGGACAATCAGCCACGCGTTGTTCCTCTGGCAGTCTTTGATGAGCATTTTGATGGCAATCCTCCTCAAAAGCTGGTACTTGTTCAGTGGCAAGGGTTATTTCTCGAAGATGCTAGTTGGGAGCCTTTAGATGAGTTGTTACAAGAGTTTTCAAAATTGCACCTTGAGGATAAGGTGTTTGTTCATCCAGGGAGGGATGATATGATCTAAGACGCAAAGGTTGTGCCAGGAGAAGATAATGCAGAAGACGAGGACTTCATGAATGAGAAGGTGGCATTAGCAGATGGGCTAGATGTTGCCAAGCCCAAGAGGAATAGGTAGAAACCACTTTGGATGCGTGACTACTTGGTGCCTAATATCAAATGCAAGGGCAAGAGCAAGAAAGGAAAATACTAGGAGAATATTGTTACATCGTTATTATTTTCTTTTGTCTTTTCTCAATTCCTTCAAGCCAGTTATGCTAACATCTATATCAAATTCTCCCTTCTTCCTTTAATTCTTTTCTCCTCTTATCCCCATTCTAGTTCTGATCACACCTGTCGCAACTGGGCAGTCGCAACAATACGGCAAAAAAAGTTTTCAAAAATATCAGAGGAGTCGCCATCAAAGTTTATTTTAAGAAAAAAAAACCTTGGAAAAACTTTTTTAAAAAAAATAATAATAATATAGTCTTTGAAACCAAAAGCGAGTTCGGGAGTCATTTTCGTGTAAGAAAGGTATTAGCACCCTACAACGTCTGTTTAAAAACGGTTACCTAAAATTAATTGTGTAAATTCATTCTAATTTTGAAAAATATTTATTTAACCCCTAAACATTAATTACTTTATTTTAGAAGAAGAAATATTATTTATTGAAATATTATTTTGGTTATTTTAAAAATTATTTTGACTTGACGGGTCCGTTTCCCGCTCCTATGTATCTCCGGGTGCAATAAGGAACTCAAAGCCACGTAATTCTATTTAAAAATTATGAAATTAGTTGATTATAATTAACTTTAGTAAAAGAAAATTTATTTTAAAATTAAAATTATTTTGTAAAATTATAATATTTAGGATATAAAATAACGCAGTTATACATATACTCTACAAAAAACAATACAGAAAGTGAAGGAAGATCACATAATTATACTGCAAATCGTTAAAAATATTTTATTTGTAAATGAAGTATTTAAATTTTAATTTTGATTATGATTAATGTTGAAAGAGAATTTAAGATAGCGTAAGCTATACATTAATCTCTTATAATTTTTGGATAATCGAAGGAAATGTAAATTACACATCGATATTATAAAAAGAAAATAAAAAAAATTGTATAATATAATAAAAATGGAGAAATGATTTGTTATTTAACTTATCGAAATCAGAAATATGATTCAAGAAATTTTAAAGTATGAAATTAATTTCATTTAATGAAATGAATAAATATATTTGAATTGATTAAAAAAATTTAATAATAACAATAAAAAAAATTAAAACTTTGTTTGATAAATTTATGTTGTATAGAACCTATGGTAACGTTGGTACACATAGGTTCTAATAATTTATAACACGTAAAGGTAGAGCTGCTATACATTAGCATTATAATTTACTGTGTTAATAAAATAATTTTTATTTAAATTGATTGATTAGTAAAATAATGATTATAAAGAATACATTTTGATTGATTATTAAGATAATTTTCTAATTAATTATAGACTACATATAATAAACCAATGTTGCATAAAACTTTAGGTAACGTAGGTATACTCAAGCTTTATTAATTTATAACACATGACGGTAGAGAAGCTACACGTTAATGTCATAAATTGATGCAAACATGTACTATTTATCATTAATGATATAAGAGGGAGTACTCATGTATATAAAATTAAGTTACATCAACATTCTATATAATAAGTAAAACAAAAGATAATAATCTTAAATTAAAAGAAAAATAATTAATCATAATAATAAAAGTCTAAATAATCAAATAACGTGAAAATATTATGGAAGAATTTATTATCAAATTAAATTTTACAATTAAAAAAAATTCAAGTATAGTAAAATAAAAGGAAATTACATTGTGTTGCATTATATTGCATTTAACCTAATTTAAATAATTTCTTATTATTATTTCAATTATTATTACATAAAATTAATAAAATATAATTAAGAGAAGTTAAGTCAAAATAAAAAATAAAGATGTAAAATCAAATATTTTACTTAAGACAATAAAAGATAAATAAAATATAAAACAAGAATAAAATAACTAAACAAATTTTTGTTCACCAAACAATAGAAAGTTACTGAACAAAATAATAAAAAAAGAAACCACATAGATGTAACTAATGCATTGGATTGTAGATTTTGTTGGTATATTGAATTGGAACAGTACGAAGGAAAGAAAGAAATTCCTTTGATTAAAAGCTAACGAAATAATAGATAAATAATAAAAAAAAGTTGATTTGACTAGACATGGCTTAGTAGGTAGCGTATGCTGTTAGCATTCAGTCTTTCAAGTCATTATTCCATCAAAAGAAACGTAATATTATTAAAATATATTTTAAAAAATAAAATAATAAAGATAAAAAAACTGCCCAGAACCACTTCATTTTTGCAACCTTATTTTAATCAAATACTACAAGTACTCACGGTGTCATTCTCACAAACTCTCCTTTCTCATATTCATAGTTCATTTTACAACTCTTTCATAGTTATTTCATTCATCTCTACACAAATACTTTAAGAAAGCTGAAGGTAAGAGACAATACCTGAAATAGTTATGCTTTTTACTTCTGAATCTTCTAGGTGCCTCTAAAAAATTTTCTCCCCTTCTCCGAAAAATGATTGTGGTCACCTCTCTTCCTTTTCCGGTTCTTTCTTTTTTCTCTTTCTTTTAAAAGATTTTGCCGCTCTTTTAATTTTTTCGTTTATGAAAAGGCCTCCTTTCCGAATTTCTTACTTGAGCTTTTATACCTCCTTCCATCTCACGTTTTAGGGTTTTTTTTTTTACAAAATGCCAAAGTTCTGAGTTTTCCTTTTTTGTTGTAAACACCAAAATTTTGATTTAAAATTTTTTATTTTAAAAAAAAAATCTAATATTACAAAAGGAGAATGGAATCAAAAGGTTTTGAAGAAAAAACAAAAATTTGTCTTAATAAAATAGAAAAATTTCAGAATTAATTTTTAAAAGGAAAATAGAATATGACAAATAATCAAACTCTTGAACCAATGCTACTTTATACATAAAAAGGAAAAAATTTAGAATTTTTGGCATTTTGTGAAAACCCTAGCAATAAAAGAAAAAAAGAATCATGGAGTAGAGGAGGCTAAAAGTTTTGAGAGGAGGATTCTTAAACTTGGGGAGAAAAAGAGAAAATATAGAGAAAGGAAGGTTAGTGGAAAAGAGGAAGAACAAAAGGCAAGCAAAAATTTTCAAGAACATCAAGTAAGCTTCATCATGCATTTTATACATTTTTCTTCTTCATACATATTTATATTTTGAATAAACATTTCCTATATCAAATCAATCCCAAATGACAAAAAAAAGTTTCAAACCACCACTTCAAACATCAATGTCTCACCATCTCTCCACCCATTCCTCCATCTATTATCATCCACAAACACAAAACTCACCATAAAAAAACTCTTTCTCTATATTTTCTCATTCCTCTTCCTTTTACTCTCATTGACCTTCACCACTCAAAACCATGGCCTCCATTAACCTCACCTCCACCCTTTCATAACTTTTTTTGTTTTTCTTGAAGAAAAGCACACCCCTAACCCTAAAGTCCTTCACTCTCAAATCTGAAAAATTTAAATTTGGGACCATTTTATCCTTTTTTTTTATTTTTTTGTCTGAATTTTTATTTTTATTTTTATTATTATTTTTATTATTATTTAGTTCAACATACAATTTCTTATTTTAGTTTTATTTATTTATTTATCATCATTATTATTTGTTATTATGATAATTATTAATTTATTTAATGAATGAGTTCTTTTTATTTTTTTTATGTTAGCCTTGTTTAAATTATTTTATTTTTTTATTTAAAATCTCTTGATATTGTTTACTTTACAATATCATATTTGAGTTAGTTTTTTTTTTTATCTCATTTTAACATTAATAAATTATTTCCTTTTTTTATATTTCATTATTTATATCTTACTTTTTAGGATTGTTATCTTTTATTTTATTTATTGTATATTTGTATCATATTAATACGATTTAATTTTATATTTATGATTACTTTATCTTATATTGTGATTACTAAATTACTTATTTTTTTGTATAATTAATTAATAAATAATAATATAATTGTATCAATTTATAATACTAACGTATAACTTCTCTATCGTCATGTATTATAAATTGATAAAGTCTATGTGTACCTACGTTACCAAGACTTTATGCAATATTAATTTATCATATATTGTCATTAATTAATTAGTTAACCACTTTAATAATAATACAAGATGTATTTCTCTTCTAAATACTAACTTACAAATCAATCAACTAATTTAAATCTAAATTGTTTTATTAAGAAATAATTTATAATGCTAATGTATAGCAACTCTACCTTTATGCGTTATAAATTGTCAAAATTTATGTGTACCAACGTTACCTTAGGTTTTATATAATATATATCTATCAAATAAAATTTTTAATGTTTTTATTAAATGAGCATCTTCTTTAATCAATTCAAATAAAATTATTTTTTATTAAAATAGAATTAATTTCATATTTTAAATTTTCTTAAGTCATATTTCAAATTTTGATAAATTAAATTACTATCATTTCTTCATTTTATAAATTTCTATAATATCGATGTGTAATTTACATTGCCTTCGATAGTCTAATAAATTATAAGAGGTTTATGTATAGCTTATGCTATCTTAAAGTTCTTTCAATATTAATCATAATCAAAATTAAAATTCAAATACCCTATTTACGAATAAAATATTTCTTAACGATTTACAATATAGTTGTGTGATCTTCCTTCACTTTCTGTATTGTTTCTTGTAGGGTACATGTATAATCACATTATCTTGTATCCTAAACATTATAATTTTATGAAAATAATTTTAATCTCAAAATAAATTTTCTTTACTAAACTTAATTTTAATTAACCAACCTCATAACTTTTTAGATAGAACTACATAGCTTTGAGTTACCCATTGCACTCGGGGATATGTAGGAGCGGGAACCGAACTTGTCAAGTCAAAATAATTTTTAAAATAACCCAAATAATATTTCAATAAATAATATTTCTTCTTCTAAAATAAAAATATTTGATATTTAGGATTTAAATAAATATTTTTCAAGATTAAAATGAATTCGCACAATTAATTTAAGGTAACTGTTTTTAAACGGAAGTTGTAGGGTGCTAATACCTTCCCTATACGTAAATGACTCCGAACTCATTTTTAGTTTCAAAGATCATATTATTTAAAAAGTTTTTTCAAGGTTTTTTTAAAATAAACTTTGGTAGCGACTCCTCTGATATTTTTGAAAGTGTTTTTCGCCGTACCGTTGCAATCGCCCGGTTGCGACACTGGTGTATGAAGTCAGTTTTGAAATTACAGTGTAAACCTGCACGGTGCAAGACTTCCATTTTCATGATCTGGTTTCTCTCTTTTTTTAAAATTTTCTATTTTTCTGTAAAATAATTTTATTTTATTTTTATAAACTAAAAAAAAAATTGGAGGTCATTCCAAAGATGCAAAAATCGATATTCACAACACTAAATACATTGACTATTTGATATCCACATATAAGCTCTATATGAATAGTCAATATCTATATTAGATATGCATAATTAATATTTACCTTCTTTTTTACATTAAAAAGTTTCTCAATGTGTTTTTATATGTATAATTATAATTTAAATTTCATCAATTCAACTTTTAAATTAAGTTTTTAGATAAATTAAATTTAAAAAATTATAAATAAAAAATTAATGAATAATTTAACGAATAACTTCATTTTAATGTTTATTATACATTTTTAAAATATAAGTAAATATTATACATGTTTTGGTATATTTAATTTATCTAAAATATTATATATAAATATATATATTATAATAAACCTAAATATATAATTTTATTTAATATGATAAAATTCATTATCTATAAATAATTATTAAAAAAAGTAGCTAATACTCTTTTAAGTAGCTTGATATCTGATCGTACATATAAGGTGGCGTATTCCCCGGGTGAGCAATAATTAAGATCATAGAGACAACAATGAAAGATTATAAAATGATAAAATTTGAGGGAAGAAAAAAGAGACGAAGACAATGATATATAATAAAGGGAAGATGATGAAAGGCCATTAGACCAACAAACATGCAAATAGTATTCTGGGCACGAGGTACCACCCAATCCACAGCATCCTCTTCATCAGCTAAAAAGTGGAAATTTTGGTCAAGACCGTTCAAAGCCAAATACCATTATTGACACTTTTCAGCTAATCAAAGTTCTTTACTTGATTCTCATCACTCAACCCAACTTTTGTTAATTATCGACACATGAATTATGAATATATAAATTTCACTTTTTATTATATGATTTTTTATTTTATTTTCAATTCCTTCTTTTCTTTTGTTTATCATATATTTTACACTTTTTGAAAATGTAAGATTTATTGATATATTTTACCAATGAATCTTATATTATTTTTATAATATTATATATCAAGTTTTCCATAACTTAGAAATTTATAAACATGTTATTTAAATTTTGATATTTATTTGCATTTAAAAAATATAATATTTGTTAAGATAAAATAATATATTAAAAAGTTATCAAACAAATTAAGTATTCAATTTCAATGAATTCTCACACTCTCCCTATATGTAGCATTGTCGATCCATTGTTTGTGACATAGGAAACTGGTTCAGTAAATCTTGTGTTTCTTTGGCTAATAGAAAGTTTCTACCAAACAGATTCATGCAATCAATTATGCTTTGGTCGCTTCCAATAACTTTCAATAATTGATATTTCTTTAAGATCTTTATCGGTTTTGCTCTAAAATTGACGTGTTAAGGATACGTTTCAGGTTTTAAAATATACCTTTTTAATATTTGAAAAAATCTAGTAATTTTAAATTTAAAAAATTATCAAAACATTTTTTGCCTTTTTAAAATTATTTATAAAAAAAATAAGAAAACTTTTTCGTGAATAAAACACAAATGTGACCCGAAAAGCAAGTTGAAAGAAGTATTAGCAAAAGTTATTGGAAATAAAATAAGAGAGAAAAGCTAAGGATCCATGCATGGTGTGTCCGTATCTGCTATGCTGAGTGGAATTCCTTTTAAAGTTCTTTAAAAATAGTTATGGACTGATCATATGCACTTACGCAGCATTGATCTTATCCATTCTAATCCATTAAAGATCAATAATAACCTTTAATCAATTGAGGAGATGCCATCATGTGAATGTGAATGTGAATGTGAATATGGAATGCGAAACTTATGGTCCAATTTTCTGAATCAAATAGTAGTGAGAGAGACCTAATTCATTAGTGAGTTTGCGAGCCATCATCAACCATTACCTTTTGTTTCTATTAGGAAAATACTAGTCTTCAGATCTCTGCTCTGAAGTAATGACGTCCTTCTGACTGTCTGACTGCTGTTGATGTGGCCTGACGTGAGAAGGATACCTACAAAAGGCACTCCAATGCTGAAGTTATGATTCGGTTCTAAATAATAAATGCTATTTAATATTGAAAGTCAACCCCTTACCTGTACTTCCTAGCTTCCTTTTATAGGTAATATTATGGATTAATGGACTTGCTGAGTCAGTCTGGTTTTGACCCTTTAATTAGAGAGGATTAATGATTTGGTTGTTACCTTGGGTTCATTACCTTTAATGTTGGTTGAGAGGGTACTCGACTTGATCTGACTGAAGAAGTATTCGGTTTCCTTTTCTGCAGGAAAGACCGAGTACTATCTTATCCGGTACACCTCTTTCATGCGTTCTTTCTGTAATATACTTTGCATCCAAACCTCCATATGACTAAAAATTATCCTTAATATATTTTCCTTTTCTGTTTTAGCGATATGTATTCTCTGTTTTTTAAAATAAAAATTCAAACCAAACACAATTTAAAAATTTTGAAAATAAAAATTATGATATAACAATATTTGAGACTCGATCCTGTTTTAGTTGTGTTGTTGGGTACATTTTCCTTTAGTATATTTTGCATGCATCATTCGTGGATCAACAATGAGTTAATTGGATTAATTTTTTCTCTTAAAAAATATCTTAGTGAGTGGAAGTTTTCACAATTTTGGATTTTGATCCTAATCAACCTTAGAAACTATTGTCATAATTGGGAAATAAAACCTTTCAACTATAACAATTATTGGTTGTTGCATGGTGGTTTTGATAAATCGATGCAAGACCTTTGGATCAACACACAAAGATAAAGGTTAGAAGGCACGTGTAGTGTTAGATATTGTTTATTTGAAAAATTGAAACAAGGAGTTCATTAGAAATGTGAATGTCAAAATCAGTAAAGAAATTATAATGCTGGATATAAAGGCTGAAGACGAGGATCTGAATTTGTAGAAATTTTACAAATGAAACGTCTATTTGCTTTATGACAAAAACAATTGTAAGAAAAAATTATTTTCCAAAAATCAAGGTCAATGTGCTTGAAGGAACAAAACACAAACTCTAGATATTTTCATTCGTGCTTAAATTTGAGAAGAAAGAATCAAATTCTTACAATTAATTTTATTTGGGGATTCCGGATAAAGTATGTCATGGAAATAAAAATTACTTTCGTGCTTGCTGATCCAGTTCTTAGAATCAAATTAGGTTACTTTATATTCGTCAACTAGTGAAATACTTAATTTTATTAAATATTTTTGTTATGATAAGTTAACTAATATAAACTCTTTTTACTAAAAGCAATTGTTAATTTTTCTCCAAGATGCGGGATCAAATTTCCTAAAAACGATAAAAACTCAAATAAGACTAAGTTCCTAAAAGGGGAAAACGTTTCATAACACACAAACAACTATTTCGGAGGTTGCTTACAGATGTAAAATAAAACATAATTAAACTCTAAGATCCAAGGAATCAACGGTTGCTCGGGCCTATAGGCCCATGTTCCGGCCTAGTATTGATTGGTCAAATTCAAACATTCAGCCCAAATTCAACGACAAAAAAATACTCGGCCCAAATATTTAGTCGTACAAAATTATTCTGTTATAACATTTGTACCATGACAAGAAAAAAAAAAGGAAACAAATGTACAAGTGTTTTTAATTTATTTGGTCGCAAATTATTAATTCCATGGATCTGTTAAAAAATAGAGTTATCATGAATTTGATAAATTCAATGTATACAGTATGACGCTTGAAATCATCAGTCTCGCTTCACACCTAGGCCCAAGATGGGCCTAGTGTTGCATGGGCAAGGTCAAACATTCAGCCCAAGTGTTTCTAAATGCTGACCATTTTTTTTTTCTTGGACACTTTAATAACTTTGTTTTATTTACTTTTCATTGCCGTTTTACCATGACTCCGAAAGAGTCAACTAACCCCTTCACGATGCGTGCACAGCCAATGCATCTCCCTGTGAATTTTTATAAAAAGCCGTAAAGATCAAATTAATTAATGGTTTAATTTTGATAGATAGTGTAAAAAGTTATACACTGAATCCTTCAATCGTGCAACGTCGTGTTATTAACAAATATAGGCAGCATTACTTATGGATGAGACGTGAGTATAAAAACTAAAGAGCATGCATTCACACTAATCCCTCACTGCCTTGTCTATATATAAGGTTACATAAGTAGCGAAGCACATTATCTACTCTACAAACAGAAAGTGCCTACTTGCTAGCTCAACACTAAATACAATATATAGAGGAATTCTATTTCTAGTTTCTAGCTATGTGGCTAATCCCCGCAAGTTGCCTAGGCTCATACTTTATATTTTGGTACACATTGAGATTTGACCAATAGGCAATGCATTCGTTGTAGTTCCCGCATTGTGGGTGCCCGAAGAGACATTGACCAGTTATAGCTAAACCTTCATAACACCGTTCTCTGTTTCTTCTTCTCCCTCTTTGTTGGGCTCCTCTAGTTTTTGCTTGGTTGATGCTTGTTTTTCCAAATTCTCAATTATAATATCAATCTTGGAGTCATCATTTGTGGTGATTTGCAGTGACTTTGTGTCTCCTACATTTGCTTGTGCTAATTTCGAGTCTGAATAGTCCTTGGCTTTGCCCCACACAACCGAGTAAAGGCCCAATGCGATGACGATGCCTCCAATTATACTGTAATATATACAAAATTATTATTTGCCAATGCAGGGAATTTTGTTGCATCGGCAACCGCACAATCTCTAATTTTTTGGATTCAGAAAGCTCCACCCTCTGAAGTTTCAAGAAAGTTCAAGGAAGTACACGTGGGTGTATTAGTTTAATTGGAGTCATATCATGTCTTTTTTTTGTTAACAGGTCACATCATATCTAGCTACTGCTGTATCATCATTATTTGTTATATTTGTTTTGAGTGAAAACATTCATTGGACCATTTTTCTTTTCCCGCGAATAAAAAACATTAAATAGGGTGATAAGTGGTAACTTGGCTGCTAATTGGCTATTCACTAATAATGCTATATAATTTATGAGTTTTCTTACTAAACTATTTGTTTTAAAAATTAAACGGATTAAATGAATGAAGAATGCATTTGTAATTTCTAATGACAAATGTTAATAATTGTTTTAAAATAAAAAAAATTATTATGTAAAAATATATAATATAACGTTTATATTTTAAATAATCATAATTTTTTAAAAGTGATTTAAATGTTTTTTAATTGATGTCTTTGATGCACCTTTTAAAAAGACTTTTTATTTGAGATATAAAATGTAATAAGTATTACAATAAATTTTTGATAAAAAAATTGCTTAAAAAGATAAATGTTAATCAATATCCTAAAGGTGTTATTTTAAAAGTAAAATATATTTATTAAGAAATATTATTATTACATTCTTATAAATTTTTTCAATGTGTTTTTAACATAATTTTCCAAAAAAAAAACATTTTTTTAATTTTTAACTTATATTTTTAGAATACTAATTAACAAGATTCATTAAAAAAAAAGTATAACTAGTTACTAGAAGGTTTAGGCATGTGAGTTTTCTTTTCCTCTGTTTTGTCATCAAGACAAATGAATTGAAAGCATGGATTACAAAAAATATTAATAAACTATGCATGTGAAAGCGTAGATTGGCAAAGATTAACCAAGGAAATAGAAATAGAAATATACCTTCCGAGATGGAGTTGTTCTCCCAATAAAAGAGAGCCCAAACCAGTAACAATGATCATGCAAAGAGGATTAAACGCTGTTGCAAATACGGGGCCTCTTATATTCATCACTAGCCCTTGAACATAGTATGCAATTCCTGAACTAATTAGTCCCTGAAAAAAATAAAAAGTCAATGAGATTAAATAAATTAAATTATTGGGATTTTCTAACTATTGTGACTTTTTTTTATTATTTATACTTTTTACTGTAGTAAATCTTATTCGAATTAAATAGAAAACCTCTTTTAATGGAGTCTAAGGGAAGGTGATGTGCTTGTAAATTGGTTAAAGGGATGCTATAAAATCGAACTCGTCTCTTTTGTTTTTTATGAAATATTATGGTAGCCACAGAAACTAGGTTTTTTCATCCACAAATACATTAGAGGTCCAACGTGAACCCTTTTCTTAAATGAAAACACGTTAGTGGACCCCAAAAATTTTGTTAGACTTAGCCTTGTCTTTAAATGAACCTTTGTCAACCACTGAATCAAGGCCCGAGAAAAAGCCACTTAAAAGTTATTTCGATTTTAAAAAATTAAAATCTGTGTTAATATTTTAAAAATTAAGGGTTAATATTTATTTTAATTGTTCATAACTCAAGACCTTATTGAAGTCATATCAAATCAATTCCGTGGTGTTTTGTGATTGAAGATCTGAATATATTAATTGACAATGTATTAGTGACAAAGTTTGCGTCATTGAGCATTTACAATTTTTAGCTTCATTTCATAATAAATTCTCTATAAAATTCTCATCAATGTAAAAAAAATTTCTTTTTCACTTTTGAAATTTAATATATGTTTGAAAAAATATTTTATATTTTTAAATTTAGACTATATATATTTTTTATAAGAGACAATTTTATTTAAATTAAATAAAATTATTATAAATGACAAAACTCTTACTATGGTTTAAACTTAAGACTGCAAATTTAGATGAAAATAATCTTTTTACTACTCGTGACTAAAAGGTGCTTAGTTGAATTCAAGTTATATATATATTTTTATTTAAGATGGTTAAATAATTTTTTTGTATTTGTAAAATTAATGTTTGAACACCCTAACCTATCAACATCTGTCTAAATAAATGCTTAAATACATGTTTTTAAAATTCTGTATTTCTTTAGTTATTATTTTTTACTCGATTTCATAACACACCATGGTATGTCCTGAAATGATCAAATTAAAACCTACGGTTGAAACCTAGCATCATTTGATATTATTTTTTATTTAAAAATATTTTTCTCTACGTTATCTTTTTTTAAAAGGAGTTAACTAAGTTTTATTTTGGATAAATAAAATTTATTTCATAAATTAAAAATAACTTATACTTTTTATTTTTTTAAATTATTTAACTTCTTTAAAATTTGAAGAAATAAATTATTTATAATTTAAAAAAAATATTTCTTATACCGACTTTTTTATATAGTAACTTCTCTAAAAATTTATTGAAATTAAGCTTAAATTTAATTTATTTAAAATATCTTTCTAAAAAATAATTTATGGTTTTAAAAGGGGGAAAAGTACTGTGGGTCATAACAGGAATTTGAAGAGTGTAATAAATTATACAAACCGTGTAAAGAGGAGCATAGAGTCTATAATCCCAACCAAGAGCCCAAGCGCGGGAGTGATGCTCAGCCACCAGTGCCACCACACTACCTTCCACTGTTCCCGCCAGGCATATCAAGGTCGCCAATGATAGCTCCGCTGGGTATCTTTTCACCGTTACGGACTGAAGACACAAATTATTAAGATCATGCACTCATTGCATATTTGCCACAAATCTAATAACTTTTTTGCTTTTAATATCAATTTCATTGTTCTAAATTAATACCTATATTTGGGAGTCTACTTCTACAAGTACACAACATTTCCCTTCTAAAATAGTTGGGCTAGTGGAACACTAGTGATGACTCTGGGTGTGTGCTTTTGCGGGGTTTACTTTACCTGTAAAATGTAGAAAGACGACAAAGCCACACAACCCATTAGTATATAAATGGCTCCAGCGGTTTGGTGGTTATTGGGAGAGGAGTGGCTTCCATTGTCTTGGTGGGTTGTGCTTCCAGAATGAAAAAGGTTGAATGCAGGGCCTTTGTAAATTGCCATTAGCAAAGCGCCTCCAAACGTTACCAATGTTCCAATCACTTTGGCTTGGCTCCGAATTTCCTTTAATTTTACACGCTCCAACCTAAACAAAACCAAAGCAAACGTTCATTGCACATTATATTGTACAGTAAATAGAAAAATATTATTCAGTACACGGACATTATGTGTTCTATTTATATATATATATATATATATATATATATATATATATATATATAAGTATTTATGCAATTCCCAATTATATATTATTAAATTGATTATAATTATTTACCGGACGAAGACTGCAAGCAAAAAGGTGATAGAGGGCACAGCGTTCACAATAGTAGATGTGAATGAAGCCGAAGTATACTTCATCCCCAAGTAAGTGAAGCTTTGATTGAAAACTGGCCTGGTCAAAATTAGCCATGTAATTAACAAGGTTATTATCCTGCAAAGGAAGATAATTTTTGCCCCTATTGCACGGGCATACGCTGCAAGTAAATATGCGTTTGTATTCCTCTATATGCATATGCTTGCAGATACGGTTGTTGCATGTATTGTATATGTGTAAGGTTAATTTTAGATCATTACTCCAGGAATCCCAGGACCATTATCTGTAGAAAGACTGGGAGTGTCATCTTAGGCCTACTCTTCCTGAAAAAAGAAAACAAGAAGTAAAAACAATTGAGAAATGTAACGTCAAAATTGAGTTCCCACCATCATAAAAAAACACCACTGATAAAATCTACAAAATATGTATATAATTTTAGTAACTTATTAAAATAAACTATTTAAACTTATTTTAATAAGCCGTACATTTATAGAGAAAAAAATGACAAGAAAGACAGGGAATGAACGTGTAAAGGGAGTGAGGAAAACAGTGACACCTTTCAAAAATGAATGCGAAAGGGGCAAGGGCAATTGTGGCCATGGCATTTCGATAGACAATGAACACAAAACGATTCATGCCATGGTTGAGAACGTCCTTGCCGAAGATGTAATTGCCGGCCATGCCAAATTGCAAGCCAATCATTAAGATGTATGGTTTTGCATTAGTAAAAAGTAGGCCTAATTTGCCATTCGGATTTACGGCACTCATCGTGTGTGAGTGACTGATCCAAGAGAGAAGAGTGAAGAGAAATGCTCTTTGGTTTGTTACCAACACACCTTCATATAATACGTGAGATGGATGCCCTTCCTTTTATACACGAAAAGCAAAAGCAAAAGTGCTATAATAGCAATGCCCCTAACACGTCTTTTATCTTTTATTTCCGGTAACCACTGTCTTACATTATTTTTTAATTAAAAATTATTAAAAAAATCCATTTAAATTATAATAAATAAGTGCATTAATATAACATTTTTTATATTTTCTAATTTCTTAATTAATAGTCTTAATATAACCTATTAACATTCTCCTTTATCTTTTATAAGTTACAATGAGACACACAACATCTGTCACTGTTATTCTCTTAAAGCAAAAGTTTAAAGTTATTCTGCTAAAAAATTAATTTTTAATTAAATAATTATACATGACTAATTAAAAGTTTTAACTTAATTTTAATATTAATTATTTAATTGATATAGTGAAAAAAACTCTGATCGAAACTGTGCGGGAAACACTAACCGTGCAACTGTTTGCAGTTCTGACTAAAACTGCGTCACTCTTTGCGTGTTTGAATTAATTTAGAACAGGGCACTTTAGCAAGGATGGTATCAAATTTGAACATAAGACCACTACAGGACATAAAACCTGGTTTAGACTGAACTTGAAAAATAAATTAATCAGAGAAGAACACGGGTTTTGCTATAAATGAGAATCAGTGTCCACTTTCTACCACAAATTGGTATTTAAGAAAATGGGCAACAGCTGATACGGAGATCAAATTTTTGACTTGCGAATTACCTTCTATAGCTACACTTTTTAAATAAAATTCATCATTTTACAAAATTTTAACTCGCAAAATACACAAAATCAGATTAACAAAAGGGTCGGATTGAGTTCCGATTCTCCTTCCTCAGTTATTTTTAAAACACATGAATATTTTAATTGTTTATGAAAATGTAAGTTTATTAATAAAATTATATATATATATATATATATATTATATATATAAAAAATTAAACCTCATATACACACATATATATATATATATATGATTGAAAATTTAAAACGTAAAAAGTATAATTAAAAACGAAGTGGAATTTGATTGACTTGTTCTGACACGACAATAGAATCAATTTATCTAATCATGCAACAAAGCATAATGATTTCTTCCACGTGTCAACTTTACATTAAGTTGTTTCTCGATCAAATTTCTATCAATTCTAAACCACCATAATTGAAAGATTGTACATTGGTATAACAATTATTAGTACTACAAAAATTGGACATGTTCAACTATTTATATCCTAAACGGACCACTTGCTCCTCAGGCTACTACTGTCCAATCACACTCAAATAAGTATGTTTTTTTTATAATTAACGAAGTATATATAACAAACGAATGATAAAAGTCATTTAAGTCAGATTTTAGGTTTCAATTTTTATATATATTAAAAAAATTTAATGATAGACTTATCTATTATATTTAAGTATGTAATTTGAATTAAATTAGATAAAAATAAATAAATATATATATACTTTATACATATATATAAATTATAAAATTTTTACTGATCACTTTAAATTACACAATCTTTTTTTAATTAATATTTAATTGGTATGGTGTTAAATTATTAATAAAATTGCACTTAATACATATAGTTTAATTAAAATTTTAATAATATCTTATATTATAAGTTTAACAGTATTTATTAAAATGAATTAATAAAATGTCAAAATTATAAATTATTTTTATAATTTTTTATTCATAAAATTATGAGACACATGGTTCAAAGAGAAAAAATAAATAAATTCTACAATAGCTTAAGGGAAGTTTTAATGCTAAGACAAACAACTTTTACGCTTTGTTTGGACCAACGAGTGAAATAGAGAAAAAAGTATAGAAGAAAGAATATAGGTAAAATATAGAGTAAAAATAAAAGTGAGAAAAATATTTATTTTGTTTTTTAAAATGAATAAAAATATAATATAAAAATACTTTATATTAATTTAAAATTAAATTTATCCTAAAAATTTATTTTTGTTTATAATATATATAATAAGTTAAATTTATTAATTACTTTTCTAATTTTTTTAATAAAAAAATTATTTATTTTTTAAATAAAATACAAAAATGCTAACAGCCCATAATCGTACCTTCACTGGCAAGAAAATGTTCCAGTGAGCCTCACAATTTAATTTTCCATACATTCACTGTGAGACAAAGTTACAAATATGGTGAATCAACTAAAAATCAGTCAAATCGTGAAGCGAACGGATGAATTGATGGTTGAGGTAGTCACAAATAAGGTGGCCAGCATGGTAGGTCGAAAAATTATTAGAAGGTCGATAATTATATACTCTTAGTACTTATGTTATGTGATAATTTTTCATAACTTTTGAAAAAATTACATATACTAGATGATTTTGTTTTGTATTGACAATTCTACACGTGTTTGTATAAAAATTTAGATCATCTACAGTTTTGACAATAACTGTATATTACAGATTACCATTTGTATAAATAAAATAAATTTATTTAAATAATTTGTTTAAGTGAATTTTGTGAAAAAATAATTTTAACTCTTTAAGCTAATTTTGCTTAAATCAGAATTCGCTTAAGCAAATTTATTTTGCTTAAACGAATAAAAAATTATAGCTTGCAGTTTTTGTTAAATCTGCAGGTTATCCAAATTCATTTGTATAGGGACGCTTTAGAATTTTCTACTTGCATTAATTTTTCTTTTTAATTTGTTTTCCTGTATGTTAATTGGAATGTGTCTTTTTTATTTGATTTTCTTTCTCCATTAATTAACGTCCAAAGTAAAAATTAAATAGTATTTTTTTAGTTGTTGCTTATATAATCTTTTTTTTTATTTTTTTACACATCTAAAAATATAACAAACAATTAAATAAACATATAAAATTGTATATAAAATATTTTTTATGATATAAAAATGTACGTGGATGTTAAAGAATGAATTAAATACAAGAATGGATATTTTTATATTCAATTTTAATATAAAAATATGTGTTAAATTTATTATATTTATTTTTCTTTAAAAATTTATTTAAATTAATAATATATTATGTTTGTTATGTTTTTATTAATTTTTAGATAAAATCGTGATATGAGAAACTTAATTTAAAATTAAATAAAACCAAATCACACATAAATTATATAATACACAAACTAAAAGTGTAATTAAACTTAAAATATAAATTTTATTCTAAGATATTTAAAAATATTTTTTTGCTTGGTATTAAAAATTTAAGTGAAAGAGAAAATTTTTCTTACAATGACGCATCACTGTAGTATAATTAAGGACGTATAAATTATTTAAAATAATTATATTTACACTTTTAATTTTTAAAATTGAAAAAAAAGGCTAAATGTTCTCTCTGTTTTCTTATTTAAATAACATAAGTAGTATTGATTTTTCATTTATTTATTAATTATTTTTCTCTCGTTTCTGTTACATGACCAAACAAATATTTAGTTCTAAAATATCAGTGAAACGTGGCGGCGAAGATTATGATAGATAAATTTTGTACTTTTGTACAACAAAATCGACGTAAAAGTTCGGAGAATAAAAGAAATGTACATCTTCTAACCTGTGAATAAAATAAATCAAAACATGGGCATATCACTTTCAAAGAATGATTTAGTTCTTGACAACATTTATAAAACACATTTGAATCAAATGTCCGAATATTTTAAAAATTTGTCAATCACTAATAATTTAATGTTAGACTAATTTTTTATTAACATATTTTTTTTAGCAAAATCTAATTTGTTAAAATAAATACTATAAATTAACACTGACTATATATTACAAAAAATATATTTTTGTCAATAAAAATATTAATATATACTATCATTCATTAAATATGAATTTTGTCAAATCGAGTCAGTCCATTCTATCCCATTTAAAAAAATAGAGTAAATTTTCTAATTTTTTCCATTTACAAATGGGTTAACAAGCTAATAAGTCATGCGGTTAAAAACTAAAAAAAAAGTTGATAGATCAATAAATTAATAGATTAATTCATTTAAAATTAAAAAATATAAAAAATTACAAAAGTTAATAAAAAATTATATTTTTATATATATTATTAAAATTTAATATTTAATTAATTAATAAATTTTACTTTTTTAATTTAAAAATGAGTTCAATAATTAGTTCACCATATACAAATTAAAATAAAATAAAAGGTGTAAAGTATTTAACTCAATCAGTTATATTTAATAAATTATTCCATCGGACCCGCCCACTTTAACAACTCTACTTATAATAGTCTTATTAATTTATACCTTACTTAGGTAAATATATCAGTAATATAAAAAAATTAAATTATATATAATTAATGCTTGTAAAATGTGTTATTGATATAAATTTATATTAATTTTATAAACAATGGTTAATTTATATACTATCGTACATTTAATAAAATATATATATATAAGCAATCTTGTAAAAAACTTTTATCATTAAAAAAAAAAAACTAAAATTCGGTAATAATATGCTAATTAAGATACCGCAGGAAGAATATTGAGCTGGTCGTTCTGTGAAAGCTGTCAATTCGATATTACACGTGTGCACAATTAACATCGGATCAATCTAAAATGAATTTTAGATACTTATTATTACATTGTATCAAATCATTGATCTCATTTTTCTTTACACAGCATGCTGAGTTGTTCACATACTTTTTTATTGTGATACATATTATTATTTTAATCCTAACATGGCCCATATTATAAAGTACTTTAAGTGAATTTTGAGCTCATGAAGCTCAGCTTACCAATTATTAATATTTCGTAATTGTTACTTAATCATTGATGATATTAATGCCAAACTATATATCATCACGATTTTTATGGTCTTAATAGCAAACAACTAAGCCATGCAATTAAAAAAAAATGTTAAAAGAAAAAGTCAGGTTCGGTAGCAAACTAATAGTATATTAAATATATAATTCCCTTAATGTGAGTGTTCTGGTCATATATACAGTTATTTACCAGTTTGTAATACAAGAATAAGGGAAATTTATATTAATAAAAGTATTATTGTACATGTGTGTAATAAAAAAAAAACATGTTTTATTATTTTAAAAATATTTAGTTTATTTAATAAATTTTATGAGATAAATTTAACAGTTCAATCATATAATATTATCTTAATAATTATACATGTTAAATTTTAAGGATTTATGAATAACTTACATTTACTTATATAATACGTTAAAATGAAGATAATTAATTAATAAGTCATCAAATAATTTTTGAATTCTATATAATTTGTAAGACCTAATTTATTTGATGGAATTTTTTTAATTTAATAAGTAAATTTCATAATACATATTCTTAAAATAAATGAATATCACAGACAAATAAAAGACACGTAAGAAAATGAATTAAAATTCGTGGATAATGATCGTACTTGGTGAAAGATTGGAGAGAGAAACCCAGAGACAAAGGCACTATATTCTTTTTCTCTACCACACTAAACTTGAAGTAGAGAGGAGGAAGCTTTGGCTGATGAGCGTACATGGGAACAAACTGTATCATGATGATATTATATATTATCTATAATTGTTGGTGATAAGCAATTAAGGATAAGTACCATGTTTACATATTCGTCAAATGTTTATTAGTTGCAAGAAGCTAACTTCTTCCGCCACTAATTTTTAATTTGGATGTCATCTTTTCCCTCTAAAGGCTAATTTAATTAACATCTGTAAGTATGTTGTTCATAGTTGTTTCCAGTTCAGCATATCAGCATTGCATGCCTGATGAGGACGTGTCCCCAAAACAAGTGCCTTTCCTTTTCTTCTGATGATCTTTTCTTTTAGTTTAATGCTCTATATCTAAGTGGGCGACTTTGTCAAATAACATGGTTACGTTGGGTTTCATGTTCAGCATTCAGCATCTACTACACATATAAATATATTTTTTTAAAAACCAAAGCATGTATATTAAAAGATAGAAAATAAACTTCATTTCTAAAGATTAGAGTTTTCGAAGAGCTTATATGTGTGTGTTTAAGTGATCAAATAATTAGTTTTTAATCTTAACTGTCTATTTATAATTTTTAATCTTAACAAGCGTTCTTATCTAAATAACATGCATTATTTTTGTATATATAAAAGCACAATTATCACTTTAATCTTTTAATTAATTTATTTATTACTAATTATATATAAAAGCAATAAGGTGAGGCATGATGTGGTATGTTTGTAAAGAACAGCAATGATGTAAGAGATGCATGGTGGCTGGGTCTTGCATGATGGTGGCTAACAAAGAACAATTGTCCTACATGGGTTATGGTCACTAAGCAGCGTAGAATAGTTGGCATGGAAATGGAGCAAGATAAGCTGTGGACTGTGGAGGATTGGTTGTTGATCAATGATCATGAACAAGCAAATAATGGCAAGTCATGGGTTATCAATCCTTGCAAACCAATCATTTACATGAAAATACTTTTGTCAAATATCTTATCAGAGTGCTTTGATAACTTAAAATAATTTTCTTTCAAAATTCTAAAACTTCTTTCTCACCATTTGTTCTCTAAGCTGTATTTTTTATGTCTTATTTCAAAATTCCTATAATTTATGTATATAACAAAAAAATAGTTTTAAAATATTATGAAATCTTAACTAAATAATTATTACATCAAATAAAAAAATTCAATTGATTTATTTTTAAAGAAAATTTAAATAATATATTTATTATGCTTAACCTTTTCTACTTATCATTCATTAATTATTTCATACTTCACTTTCACTCTAAGCATCTCTCCTTATTGCTTTTATATTTTAAATTTTTTTTAAGATTTTCTATTTAAACACAACATTAACCGTTTGAATCTTCTTTTCTGTTTTATTGATTAGTAATCTAGAATGCTATTGATGTTCAATGATTAAGAAAATCTATAAAATACCAGATATTTTATATCTTTCTCTCTCTTTGTTGATACTCAAGAATAATGCTCTATTACCCAATGTATTATTGACTTCTTGGATTGTTTCATTTGAAATCTTTAAAACTCTATTTTATCAACTGTGAAGTATATGAATTATGAGTTTTATAAAGGATTTTTTTTTCCATTTGTACAAATGAATTTTCAAACAATAAATGAAATAATTTTTATATTCTTCAAACATCTCCTATGGCAATTTTTTAATCCATTTTTAAAATATATTAAGTTAAATTCAAAATTCAAAATTATTAAAATTAACATCAAGTCAAATTAAATTTGTAAAATTGATCATATTCTAAATACATTAAAGAGGAAGGAAACAGGTTAGGCAACAATTATATATATATATATATATATATAAGATAAAAAAACTTATATGATGATAATAAAATATAAATACAAGACATGTTACTATTATCAAAGTTGGATAGAGTAAGCAGAAGTTGAAAGATTAAAATAAAATAATAAAAGTTAAAGAATCAAATTTAATTATGATTTGTTTAGTTTAAATAATATATTTTTTTGTTTTAGTTTTAGTTTCTAATTTTAACTTAAAAATAATATCATCATTTTTTAAAATAGTGCTAAAATGTGAAAATACTTTTTTTACTCTTATTATTTTATATAATTTTTTAAAAATAAAACTATATAATATTTTGTAATTAAAATTAAAAAAAAATCTCGAAGAAACAGACCCTTTTTCGTTTTTTCAATTTAGGTATGAAGCTATGACACCTGCCAGAAAAGGAATCTGGTAAGAAGGCATGTTGTAGCCAAATAATAAGATAAGTAGTTTCAAACTAATATAAAATTCTCTCAATATGATATTGTTTTCAAAGCAATCTTCTTGTAAAAAAGTTTCTCATAAACTATACAGGAATTGTGTCCTTTAACATTGATGACAGTTGACTCCAAATCTACAATATGTCCAATCTACTTGTAAAGTGACATAAATAATTGAAAATTTTGTGAAGTTTATATCCTAATGATGATGTACAATTAAGTTAAAACTTATATAGTAAACATTCTAAAAATAAAAGTTAATAACTTAACAATAAAGCGACTGGTAATTTTATATAAATATAATCCAAAAAACCACTTAAATTTTGTTTGGTAAGAAAACTGTTTAATTTTTAATAAAACTTTTCTTAGTACATTTTTTTAAAATATAAAACTTACTAAAAGTGCTTTGTGTGATTGTGAAGATCAATTCCACATGCAATACTAATAGATATTACTCTCATTTTTTTTTCACATTTATAAGAAAATGTGTCCACAATTATCTATCATTTTTTAAAGATTAAGACAATATTAGTTATATATATATATATATATATATATATATATATAAAACAAGAACTTAGTAAATTTTTATTTAAAATATTATAAAATTTAATACATGAATATTATATAAATGCTATACATTTTAATAAAAAAATTATTTATTAATTTGTATATTTAAAATCAAATTTTAAAGATTGATGTTAAAAAAAATATTTATAAAAAGGATTATTAGTTTCATTTTCAGTACTTATATCCGCAGTGGTTAAACCAACCAATGAAAAATCATTTACATTACTATTATAGTTCTTTCATTTCTTTTTATCTACTACTTTAAAGAAGAAATTTAACATTTTTAGTTTAATTAAAAATATGAACAAGTTTTAACAAAATCCTTGTCTCTGAAAAATTTTGAATAGTTTAACTACCATTAATCTTTACTGAATATTGGAAGGTGCTGCATCTATATAGTTTATCAAACCATTTTAAGATATCACTGTGATCTTTTGAAAAAGTTAACAGAATCTATTAGTGAGTAAGGATTTATTTAAAATTTTTAGAAGTATGGATGGGGACTCAGTTAAAATATTTCAAACTAAAGGGTTCATTTTAGAAAGTGAACCGTTTCCTAATATGAAAATGGCTTTGACGAATTGATTAGGAAATCACATGTTCCAAATTTGTTGGATAAATATTAAAAGCTAAAAATTTGATGAAAATCAAGATAGCATACTTTCTATATATTTTGTGTTTGCATGAATTTGTACGAACAGACGTTTTTGTTTAAAAATATATAAAAATATAATAAAACTATAGACTTAAAAATTATTGTTAATTAACCCTTATCTTAAGACGATTATGTTTATTTAAATACTCATATTATTTAATGACTTTTTTTTTTTTATAAAATATGAGATTAATTAAATTAATTATTGGTTTGAAAATTTTTATTAAGTAGATCAATTGGATTAAATTTTATACAAAAATAAAACTAATAGATATTTCATCATATTATTTTATTTCAATAAATAATATATTTTTAAAATATAAGCAAATATTAAATTTTAGTTAAAATACTAATAAATATGTAAATTAGGTGAGATTTGATATATATGATCATAAAAATAAATGATATTTTAAAAGTTTCATAAACATATTTAGTACAGTTGTTTTTCTATTATTATTAAAAGGTGTAGCGAAATCTCATATTGAAATTGAATATCCCACCCAACTTGAACATGGTTAGCTGATGGAGATTTTCGCCTAAGTTATGGAAAGGACGTGTGCTTGAAAAATGGCTTTGTACTTGTGCAATTACAAAAGTAGTTTAAAATAATTATGATGGGTTAGGGGGAAGACTAAAAGAGTGTGGCACAACTCAGCCATCAGAATGGAAAAGCAGAGATAGAGAGAAAAAGAAACAGAAAATCGACACAAAGAAATGCATATGAAAGGAAAATTTTAAAATCAGTAACAGAAGAGCGAGAAAGAAAAGAAACATGCAAAAATAAGTTTGAGGGAGCACTACCCGCAACTCATCCCCATTCGATGGAGGGATGTGCGAGAATAACTAATTGAAATCCATACACGTCGGCAAAAGAAAAGTCCATTATTACTAAACACCTTTTAGCTAATCAAAGTGGTTTGCTTTTATAAAATTGATCGATTAATCTTGTCGATCTCGTGGGACAAGAGACATATAAAAGCAAGGAATCTGCTGTATGGTAATTTGCTCACAACGTAAATTGCATTCAATATTTAAAAATTCCAAATAAATATAGAAAGAAGAAATTAACATTGTTAGTTAAAAATTGTAGAATTAATTGATACGTAAATTAGAGAGAAGCACCTTTGATAATTGATTGATAAATAAGAACGAAGTTGAGTGTTAAAATTTGCTAGAACATATTGGAAGTCTATTGTGTTAGAGAAGAAGCTTTATACTGTTGCATAATATCTTGCATTATTGTGTTAATTGAGTGCTTGGTACATATATCATAAGGAGTTACATCTTCACATATATATATTTTTATTTAGTAAAAGTATTGACATATAATGAATGATATCAAACCAAACTTTATCAAAGAATCGAAACTGTATAGATATAAAGTAACAGGTAATAGCATTATTCTTATGTTATCTAACTCCATGTATTCATCATTAAAATGGGAAAAGAAATAAACGCAAATCCGTCCTGTATTAAGAAAGTTTTGCCCATTTCAACCTAACACGTCATTATCATTGGACTTCAACTGACTAGTGGAAAATGAGCCATGCTGGAAATGAATATATTGCGTGTCTCATTTGCTTTCATAAATTCTCAAAATTTCCAACATGTTACGTGCAGGAAAACATGCACTCTTCCATGATTTTTTTTGGGTCCAACATGATGGGGGGTTTGACGCAGCAATATGGGAGCAGCACTCAGCATTGTGAGGACCAAGTTCAAGACCTAAAACAGATCGTTTCTAGCACCCAAAGGATTTGTAGACTCCACAAAATTCACAAGCCACAACAGATGCACCACTAGCAATGGAAAAGCTTAATGCAAGAAAGCTATCCACACATGTAACTCGAGCAGATTTATGTGGTGTTCTTCTAGAGATACATTAAATGTTTTAATTTCCAATACACGAAGCTTTCTTATTTTAATTTTTATTATAGATTGAAAAATGTTAGCGCGTATGTGGGTAACTTCTCAAATATCAGAGGAGGCTTTCAGTAATTTATTTATTCAACACAGAAAACTTGACAAAATATTTAAAAATAATGGAATACTAAAAATATAATTTACAAACATGGTGTTAAATGATAATCGTAACGTTACAAAACAAACATTTTTTCATGCCTCAGAGTCCGGAACTGGCCTCTACTATTGTTTCAAAGCAGCGGCAATCTTTTTCTGGAGGAGCTCCACTCCTAGACGTGGGGACAATCGCGGTAAAGCCACCTGAAAAACAGGACAAAATTCACATAACATAAAGAATTTTCCTCCAATGTTATGACTCTTTTTTTTATCACTTATTTGACGGTCGTTAACAATGCAAGAAAGGGTAAAGAAACCATAGAACCAATTACCATAGCTAAATATATACGATTTGGCATCACAGTATAGCAAACAAGACCCTGGAACAGCCAATTGGAGTAGCACACCTCACAAACAGGAAAATGTGTGGAGCGGCAAACAAAATGGCAGTACTAATTAACTAACATATAATTTATTGTCTATAAACTCAACAGGGAGAACAGACTAGAATCACACAGTTGGACCATAAAACCAGAAAAATAATAGGACTATCAAACTTCTAATGAACTGATTTTCGTTTGATGAACAGATGGCTGAGCAAATTGCCAAGTACCTTCAAAAGAAGAAATGACAAACTTATATGATACTTCTTCATCCACAGGATGGCCAACATTTAACTCGGACCCATCAGTGGCCGGGCCTGCACCAAGAATAATGGGTCCAAGTTCAGCTGAATACTTCTTAGGTTGGGCTGAATAAATGACCACCAGACCGTAGGTCCCCCTTTGATAAGAAAATCCACAAAATGATTTGTGTACGATGGATCTCTCAGACAAGAAATCTTTCTCCACATTGGCCCATATAACCAAACGCAAACGGACACAATACAACCTTACAACTGATATTATGGACCAAAAAAGACTTTACAACTGAAACTTAATCCTTATATCATGAAAATACGGATGCCATTAATCAAATGTGGCTGATTAGATTTGCATAAATGTGGTTGATCGTGCTGTGCATACTTGTATCATTATTTTATACTTCAATCATCAGTTTAATAGTCCCATAAACTCCTCATCGGTGCATATTGGAATTCTTAAGCCCTAAATCTTTCTCTACGAATTCAAAAAGCCCTAAAATCCATGGTTTGCAGAGCCTGAGCTGTTAAATTAATCACCTGAACCAAAGCCTTAAAACCTTAGCTTTGGACATGAATAAGCTGTAACCAATTCATTCAACTATAGCCCCTTGTGACTTTCAAACTCGGAAAATGATCGACCTGTTTGCATAAACAGCTTAATTAAGTATTATCTTCTGCCTGTAAGTGTTTAAAATCAAAAAATTATTTGTGTTTGGATATGTACTTTGAAAAGTACTTATAAAAACTAAAATAATAATAAAATAAAATTAAAAAGAATTAAAATTAACATAGCTCATAAAAAAGTTTAAAAAAATAATAATAACAAAATTTAAAAATAACTTAAAAATTAAAATTAATACTAAAACATAGATTGAATGAGTTGGTGAATACATTCATCATGGTTTTCTTAAGAGTTTGCACTAAAAAAAATAACATTAACAAAATATTATTTCTAAACATGGAACCAAAAACAGTAAAGGAAGACACATGGAATCAAACAAAAAATAGAAAGCACTAACAAGCAACCAGAAAGAGAAAGCAAAAAAAAGTGAAAAATAAATTATTGTAATATAACAAGCCCAATGATTATGATCTCCAACAAGTGATGAAATGAGAAGACAAAAACAATGAGAAAAGTGTGTACAAAGGGTTTCAATGAAAAAAGAGGAACAAGAAAAAGGAAACAAATGAGGAAGAGAAATAGGTTTCAAAAGATAAGATTTCGATAAAACAAGTGATTTTTTCTTTTGTTGTTAGGTGAGATTCAAAGAGTGATCTTTTACAGCTTCTGCATAAGCTGTTTTGTATAAGCTTATTTGAGAGGCTTAAGAAAATAAAGCTAAAAGTAACTTAAGAAAAAATTATAAGCTACTTTCATAAGTTAATCCAAACACAAGTATAAGAACTGATGTCATAAGATAAGCTTAAATAAGTTGTTTATGAGCTCTTCCAAATGTCCCTAATATCCTTTTTGTGGATGATGCAAAACAAATGACATAATTGCCTAGGTTTCAGTCTATCTAATGCCCTTTGAGTCCACAAAGGATTTCAAAAAGAATTTTGGCATGCAACAAAATAAAAGATAATTTCTAAATTCCTCAATTTCAAAACTGAATGTGAATAAAAAAAGTTATGGTGCTTATCTACAAGGATCCTAAGCTACCCATGCTTGCACTATTCCAATGCTGAAGGCTCAACGTCGTACTGTTACTGTGTTACTCTATGAATAATAACCAGCTACACCTACCAACTTACAAACAACCAACTGCGGAATTTTTTTTTCATGCAAAAAATGAAGATTAAGAACATTGCCATTGGAATATATTTTGTGTGTGTTTGGATTCACATTTAAATGAACATGGATCCACATTTACTTTAACGCTACTATTTATACTTTCTGCGTTAGATCCACATTAACAAGTTTACGTGTTTCCAAACACAAAAAAAATACCTAATACTACCTCAATTGTATTTTAGAATAATTTAAAGTACATTAGATTAGCTTTTACAATTAGCTTCCCTACTTCCTTTTATTTCATTATAGGTGTCCTTATTTAAATAGGATTATGATCTAGTATTAGTATAAATACGAGTCAGTGTTTTAGGTTTTGCATCTTATAGTAAACACGGCATGTCAATATCTATTTCAGAGTATTCAGTCTCCATTATCTCCTTTTCCTTCCATTATAACTAAAATCTTATAACTTCAACATGACATCAGAGCAATATCATCCTTTGTACCTTGCTTGTTACTACTACGGTGCCATGTTTCCTAAAATTTGGAACTATTTTTTATTGTCTCACCATTCGAGCTGCCACCATTAAGGTTGGATAATTGATCTCCATACCCTCAACCATTAAGCGAAGATAATCTGTCTCAAAAGCCTTGGATTGTCATCCCCTTTTTTGCCTGATGTCATCTCTAATCATCTTACTTGTCTTCTCCTTCCAGGCCTAATCTTGTCACCATTTGTTCACTTTCTCAAGGCTAGTTGGCTCTTGTAGGCTGTGTTTTGTCTTATATTTCTTCACAACCCAACATGTTCTCTTTATTTGTTAGCTTGATATATTAAAGTGATTTCTCAGCCTTATTTGTGGCAGTTATCGTAGCCTTGTCATTATTATGCTAGCTTAGCATTGAGGGGAAGAAAGGTGGAAGGTGTTTGGCCTCGACTTTTGTCCCAAATGCAGTCTGGCTTTCCAGTCTCACATCTAAAACACTCCAGCCCTACCAGTTTCTGTTCTAGACACTCTATGGTTCTGCCAATCACAGTCTCACATGCTTTCACCCCGTCACTCTTTAGTCCAAGATGCTTGAGTCATGTTTCCATCCCAAACCATTTGGTGTTTGTCATGATGTGCACTTTCCACCAACGTTCATTCTAATGATTTCTTTTCACCAATAATTCATCCAGTGATGAATTGGTTGTGATTTATGCCAGCTTCCCGTTGTGAATCATAACAATGATGATTCTTCCTAGCAAGTAAATCACAAAAATGTGATCCACACCAACCTCAGTTTCAATTTCAATGTTCAAGCGTCCAAAGTATTCTTGTGATTTAAAGCTTCCAAATGTTGTTTTTGATGAATTTGGAGAAGTTTTAGTCCTTCCAGAATATGATTTACTTGTGAGGAAAATTTCCAGCAAAATCTCCTTTTTCTTGGGCTTGCAATATTCCAACTAGTTTTTCAGGATAAAGATAAATTCCAGTCATTTTAATGAATTGTCTTTCTAACAACTCTCATTATATTTTACTTTTTAAAAGAGTTTATTCGTAACGAGCTTAAAGTTTAGCAAGCTTCAGCTTGAGGGAATGTTAAAACATATGAAAAAATATCCAATAATATCTTGACTATATCGTTACAGTAACTTAGTCTTAGAGTATGAGTATCTTATATTATCTTTTAGGATGAGTTTTCCTATTTCCTTATATTCCAAGATTCACGCCCTTATTTAATTAGGATTGCAATCTAATATTGGTATACATAAGTGTTAATGCATTATGTTTTGCATTACATGTCAACACAATAAGGACATCAAGCCAATATCTATTTAGGAGCATTCATTCTATTTATCTCCTTTTGCTCGCTCTATACCTGAAACTCTATAATTTCAAAACTCCAAATTGAAGATAAATTATTTTGAAGACGTCCTTCCTGACTTTCTTAATCAACCTTTTCCATTAACTATCAGACTAGTATTGTGCATCAAAAGATGTGTAAAAAATGAGCATCCATGTGAATTGTGCATTGCATTCCACCATTCTTAGATAAGTTCGTACTGCAGGACTAAACAAACCTCGGTGCCATCGGCGAGCACTTTAGCCAACACAGGAATTTCGTATTGGTAAGCTCTTTCCCACTCGGGATTGGTCGTTATATCCCTTATCTGACAGAACCGAACAACATGAAATAAAAAAACCTCGTATTAATAGTCATGCATAAACAAGTACAATTTACGGGGGGGAGAGAGAGATACCTGAAAATGGATATCGTGAAGGGAATCAGGACCGGACAGGGAGAATGCAGCGTGAAGCTTGTCTTTGAGACCATCGCACAAACAGCAACCTGGTTTTGAGTAGAGGACAAGCTTTCTAGAAGGTGCAGATGAAGCAGAGAGAGGTCTGAATTTGAAATTGAAACCCCTTTGTCCCGATAACAACAGAAGCGGTGAGGGCCTTGCCACTGCAAACGCTGCCATGCTTCTCAACTCACAAATTTGCTACCTCTCACTCCTTAAACCCAACTTGTTCAATGGGCTGGGCCCTCCATGGGTTATATTACTCATCTTTCAAGCCCGGTTCATTTTCTTTTCGGGTTCTCACTCAAGTATTCCCCTTAATTTTCGTTTTTGCTGGGTACTCTCCTGCCCTCAAAGTCGCTTGGTTATTCATACCATGTACTCTTAACTTGGCCTGTAATAATTATTATACTTCTTGCGTTTAAGTTCAATTTGTTAGTTTTCAATTTATAATTTTCAATATAAAAAATCTATTCGCATATTTTCATGTAAAAACATTCCAATCAAATTATAAAAAAAATTAGTTCAATGCATAAAAAACAAAATTAACAAATATTACTTTATTTTAATGTATGATATATTTTAAAGTATAAATAAATATTAAATTTTACTCATAAATATTTAAATTATGTAAAATTTAATATACATAATCATAAAAATAGCATAAAATAATCATAAATGATTAGATTAATAATTTTATATCTAATACAAAAATATAAAATAATATAAATGTTCATATATATATATATATATATATATATATATATATATATATAATCTTCTTACAATGGTATAATTATAAAAACTTTTACATTTCAACCTGAAATTTTCATTTAACTTAAATTTAAATGAGTTATAATTTATTATTTTACTGACCGTTAGATTTAAGTTAAATAAAAAACTCAGTTAAGTGTAAGAGTTTTTAGATATACATTAGTGTAAGAAATTTTTTTTCATATATATATATATATATGAGATAATTTTTTTTTTCAGTTTAAGCATGGTTTATTTTGATTTGGTTATTGAAGATTGGGAATGTGAAAATTTGAATCCCTGGTCATAATGCCTATGTTCTATTGACTTTGACTGTTGAGCTATCACTGCAAGAACTAAACATGATTTTAAAGTGTCATTGGTATGCCTTGTTGTTTGGATCAATTTGGTCGATCCAACCCTGGGATTTTGAAAACATAACTCTAACGTAACCTTAAATTTTGAAAAGAAAAAAAAAAAACCTTAATTCAATGTCAAAATAATTTTCTTAGTTGAATCGGATCGAGCTAATATAAAATGGGATTGGATTTGTTTAATATTAATGCCTCATGGTTAACAATAAATTACTTTTTTTATTGTTAGTATAAAAAAAAGTAAAAACTAAAAAAATTAAGATAGATATATAACTGCACAAAAAATAATAGATTAAAAATTGACTCTATACGAATAAACATTGAAGTAACGTCTATTTAAAGAAAAAAAAAATTAAATATTCCAATCCAATGCACTTTTTGCAAAAAGTGAACTTAAAAATTACTTTGTACTAATTATTTGCTATTTTCTTTGTTTTGGAGTTTTTCATGGAAGTTAATTGAATATTCCAATACACTTTTTGCTCGTTGCAGTTGATCCTGAACGAAGTTCTGTTCTTGGCTCTGCAAGTCAGACAATTTTTGGCAGATCCATAGTGCCAGATGCAACTGTTCATGCTGTTGTTGAGGAGCATGTAAGTGTAGAACTTCCCATATCACTTATGCAGAATCATCTTTCTTATTATGGGAGTAGGAATAGAATAGGTTTGCATAGAACAATCTTTTCTCTTACTGTTTTTGGCTGCTCCTGGGCTGCTATTGCTGTTCTTTCCATCCATATGTTTCCAATCATGATGTAATGGAATTAGAATTGTGACTAAATGACACACTTTCTTCATGGTGGCAAAATTAGGCGAAGTATATATTGCATATAATTTATGTATTTGCATCCAATTTTCCTCGATAATACGGTCATATATAATATGTAAAGTAATGAGAACCAAAAACTGTTGATTGCATTTTGTAGTATTGTTTTGTATGTCAAAGGATTTCTTCGTTGAAATATAGAGATGAATTTGAATAAAAGGCACATGTTAAGGTGTTCACTTCAGCATCTTTTTCCTTTCCTGCCAAAATATAGATAAAAATGTTATTGCCAAATTAGCAAAGTTCAAAAAAGGAGTGGTGGCTCAAAACATGGCAAAAGACAGTAGAACAACCCAAATTTAGATAAACTTTAACTAACCTTGTAAGCCCCAAAATCCCAACACATCTTGCACAATCTTGTTTGCTGTTTTGTAACCTGTAATGCCATGACCAATTGAAGAATTAAATTTCTGGAGATATAATGAAAATAAAAGATTCGTGATTTATCATGGTAGAACAATACAAGGGGAAAGCAAGTTATGTATGGTATATGGAAGACATGAATAGGTAGAGACAATAAGACTTAAGCAAAAACGAAGGATAATTGACTTGGCAGCTGTAAATGTATAGGTCATAGTCCATTATTTTCCTATTCACTTATTTCTTTCTAGGTTGAAATGTAATTATAGAGTAGATAAAACTCTTGAATCTCATTTAACCTTAATAATAACTAAACATTGGAACATAAAGTTCCTTAATTACTTTAAAAGATCTTAAAGATATTTATCATGGTAATTCGTTTCAGGATCCCCTTACAGAGAAGTTGAGAGGTTGGGTTGCTTTGTGTCATTGATGCTTTTTTTCTTCTGTGTTTGTCCTCCTTTTCATTTAATGTTTTGTAAGGAGGATCTCTTATCCTCCTAGATCTTTGGAATCTGATTCTCTTTGTCGTAATGGTTTTCTTCTTTTATCCAAAATGAAGAAAAAAGAACGAAAGTTCATTTTAACCTTGGGGGCCTGACCTTTATAAATAAAGTTCATTTTAACCAGGCAACTGACAACTGAACTCTGAAACACAATTGTTAGTTGAAAAAATCTAATGTCATCTTATTCTTGTGACTTGGTTTTTAAAATGGTAGAGTAATGCTGCTCATAATGCATTCCAATGTCATCGTCTATGTGCATGTCTCCTGCTTCCTGCAGCCCTCCCCTCCCCAGTGACTGTTCCTGTGTTATCTGCATCCGAGCATTGTAGTTGTCCTGTTTCTAAGTGCTTTTGATTTCTGTGTATGCAATGATGAAAAATTTGCGTTTTTTCTTTATCACCTTATATTTGTTTTTCCTTCTATACACTTGATGCATGCTCATTTTTCCTTTTATATCAGGCACTAGATGCTAAGGTTATTATTTTAAGAAAAAGAGAAGGAAGAATTATAGAAGAACCAAAGGGCATGCCAGGTATGTTGGAAATAAATTATTTAATTAGATGTAGTTTCATAACAAATTTTTTATACTAATTCTGTTTTATGCATGGTTACCATCTACAGGAGTTGACCAAGTTAAGGATTACTGACATTCAAGGAATTGTGAAGCCTCAAAATGTATTGCTTGAAAAGCCTTCTTTAAAAACTGCTAAGAAAGAACAGAAAAGGGCTGCAGTTACAGCTTAAAAAGGGTATTCCTACCTCCTTGGCCATTAAGAGTAATTGCTCTGTATATTTCAAGTTGTTGCAGTGGGGATGGCTTGTAGTGAGGATGATGATATTCTGATAAGCTCCATTTTACATCTGCAAATGCATGTGAGGTGGAAATAGTCAACCATCCGCTTGGTAGTGAGGTTACGTAGGATTGACTACACATTTTTTCTTTTCTCGTTGTAATACAATGTTTAGCGGTTCGATGCTTGAACGTAAAATCCATAGATTCTTAAACTGGTTTCAAGGCCTCAAGACATTTAATAATGAGATGACTCTTGCATTCTATTGTTAGTTAAAAATGTGATACTATTTAATGCATTTTACTGATTTCTGACAGAAATAAAGCAGCCAAATTTCGTCTTTCACATCCCCTGCTATGGAAAACGAAAGTCCAGGAGGAAAAGGACCCCGATGTGATTTGTACCTGGCAAACTGGGGGTGTAAGATTCGACTCAAGTCGACAAATAAAAATTCAAGCTAGACTTGCAAACAATTTATAGTGTTGAAATCTTTTTCATTTGCTTTTGCTTAAAGGATTGAAAAACATTTCTCTTGGGCCCAAAAAGCTTAAGTATTGTAGCATATTGGGAGATTTGCTTGATCCTTCAATAAAATCCTAACCATGCCACTTTTTCCCATCTCAGTAAGGGACCTTTAGTTCCTTTGTAACGAACACGTTTCTATTATACATACGACTTGAAAATCCCTTCAGAGTTAGATCAGAGATTCCTCTCAGCATTTGAATCAAAGCCAGAATATTGATATGTATTGATTTGGTTGACATAAGGTAGTTACCCTTTTGTTTAGAAGTGTTAATCTTCTGACTGCACAGGTTGAATCTCCAGTTTTGTCATATTGCATGTATGCATACAAGAGAAATTTCCGATTCAGTAATTATCCTTTAACAAAGTTTTTAATTAGTTTAGATAAATTTCTTAATAAACATTTGCAAGAAAATAAAATCAAAAAGTTAAAATATATTAAACTTCTCTTTCAAGTTAAATTTATGCACTTCAATTTTATTTAGCGTTTTTACTTTTAAGAAATTAGCAGTGAAGTTTTACAACAAAGAAGTTTCCATTACTTCAATCTTTCACCTCTCATCTTTTGAATTGTGAATGCTTTTTCCAAGAGACATGACAAAGAAATTCATACACAATTACACTTAGTAGACGGTCAACAATCAAAACCAATTACTATCATTCGTTTAGCTTCAAGAAAGTACCAAACTCTCCAATTTCTGCATATATGTAAGAAACGCCCACCAAATCCCATGCAGCGATAACCCACTAACCCCAATGATACATGAAAGGATCCACAAGAAGAAAACCTGTACAATGTTACACTCATCCTTGATTCTCCAAAACTTGAGAAAACAATTTTGTGCGGGCAAGTGTCATGAGAAAGCAATATCTATATGAGCTTCTTCTTCCGAAAGAAGCGCTTCAGATGTAACAGCTGCAATATAGAAACCAAAATGCAAAGGCCAAGAGAAAAGATACTAAACCAAGCGACTCGAGCATTTGTTGCTTCACTAACTTCCCTCATCTCAGCTTCCCTGTAGTAATGTTCAAGAAAAGGAAGTTTTGGAATGCATTAATTAACATATTGAATGGTTTGTAATAGTATTAGGAAACCTACCGTAAAAAGTTTTTAATAGGAAAGGAAGTATTTATTATATTAGAGACAGATAAGTGTAACTAATACTTCATTTTTTAATAAAAATTTATTATTATTAGCTGCTTTAACTCAATCCTAAAGATTGAATACAACAAAAACTACAATACCATAGGAGTTATGTTTCTCATCCCACTTATGACAATTATCGTCACACTCAAATAGTGAAGTGGTTAGAAGAACCTAACTTAATAAAGGCCTCAACAGAAAGATGGCACCCTGATTAAATAAAACTAAAATCAAACATCACAATGAAAATAAGCGATTTACCTATTCTTCAAATAAATTAGATTATCCCGGATGGCTTCCACTGCTCCTTCAAGTTTCCTTAGCTCAAGTTCAACGCCCTTAAATCAATGCCCAAAAAGAATATGGCATTACTTTAGTACCCCCAAAAAAAATATCATTGTAGATATTACTAAGCAGTGATAGAGAATGGATGAATTTTTTAATTTCTTTATTACCTCTATCTTTTCTTTTCTTGCAACGGAGTCCCAATCTTTGGCAGAGATTCCAGTTTTCCATTCAAGGCTGATTGTGGTGTCCCCTGCACCTTCTTGATGTTTACTATCCACCCAAAAGCATGCCACATAGTTCCCACTCTCGGTAGTTGTAAATGCAAACTGACCATGGGTAACATTTTCATTGTGGTGAAGAGTATTTCCATAAGGAGATGTCACCTGGGAAAATAAAAGAGAAATTATATAAAAGAAGTTGGTCAACATGAATTCTTCTAGTATTATACTTGTACATTGATTTGTATCCTTACATTTTCACATCATCCGAGATCAAGAACAAAAGAAGAAATCTAGTCCTAAATCTGTTAATCATCAACATCAGGGCATGTGAATAGCAACAAGTCAAATATAAAATCTGATGATGAGGCAATGTAAAATTAACAGATAACCTCCCATTCTTCCCTTATATTGACACCAATTTTGTTTTCCCAACTAAGAGTTCATTATCATAAATATTGTTGTTGTTCTTTTTCAATCAGAATTGGTGTTGACCTGTGCTGCCATTTAATGTAAATTTTTCTTATACAGATTATCAAAGTGAAATTCTAATTTATGCTGTTGCATTTAAGTTTCTATCCTTATCAAATTAGCAAATCACGCAGAGAAAGTTTAAACATGCTACAACAAGTTTGAATTTGCCTACTATATAAGTGCATACTTTGGCATAAAACTAGTAAAGAACAAGAGATAAGTAAATCGAAATCATTAAGTTGAATTGAGGGAAAAAGACAAGGATGAAAAGTGGAACATATATGTATACCTTGGCAGAAATAGTTTGAAGGTGGTGACCCTTGACATCATCGGCTACAACATAGTAATCGGCTAAAACGACAACGTGTGACTGGATTTCCTCGGACATGCACTTGGTTCCCTTACTGGGGATGGTTAACCATACGGCTTCAGTGCGAAGGAGCATAAAAGTAGTGAAGCATAGCAACAAGAGCAGAGGGATTGGGGTTCCAGAGCTTAAGTTCATGTCCTTCGCCATTACCCAAGGTTGACCTTCCAATCCAAATCATATACTCTATAACTCACTAGACTCAGATCTAAAACTGTCAATTACCCGACAGATAAGAGAATAGATTATATATAATAAGAAGAATAAAAATCTTTGTTAACAGGTGTCTCAGTGAAAAAATTTATAATAATAAAATATTCTGAAATTTATATTAATAATTTTCTTAAGAAAAAAAAAATCTTTTAACGACAAATACTGATTTCTGATTACCTAATAACAATAATAAATATTTTTATAACGTGAACAATAATACACAAAATAAAAAAATTGTATATAATAATTTTTAAAAATTATATAATTTGATATTAGTTAATAATAGGAGTAGGTGGTGTGACGCATTTCCAGGGTACGTGGCAGGCCATTCTCCAATCACGATTATGTTTCTGTTCATACTAAAGTAGCCCTTTAACCACGCGCTTCCAACTTAAGTTTTACTGGATGATAACTATACAAAGATTTTTAAAAGGTTTTAATCATTTAAAATTTTATTATTTTTCAAAATAAGTCTTTTAAAAAATATAAAGTTAATAAAAATATGATAGATCACTTTTTTAGTAAAGAAATATAACATGTTATTCATATCTTTATCTTATTCGTATTTTTAAATATTTAAAATTTATTTTATAATATAAATTTTTATTAAAATATAAACATTATAACATTATAAATAATACATTTTTATTAACTCTTATATTATATTTTATTTAAATAATACAATCTAATTTAAATATTATATAAATAAATAATAAAACAAAGTAACATACTATTAATAAAGAGATAAAACAATAAAAATATTTTTGAAAAGGAATAATGACATATCAAACTAAAAAGGATTAAATAACAGATTATAAATTTTTAAAATATTAAAATATTATTTAAAATTTAAAAATATTATTTTAACCTAATTTGAATTTTATTTTAAATATCTATAAAGAAAAAATTTAATTATTTTTAAAAAAATAAAAAAGTAAAAATTATATTTTTATAATTATTGATAAAATAAAAAAAATGTACTCCTAAATCAAATATATATAACTTTGTATTTATTTTTTGATCAAGTTCAAGTGAACTGCACTTTATTTTTTAATATTTTTTCTGAAATTTATCTTAACCTTTTCATATTTATTATCACATCAAACACATTATTTTATCGTAATTTTTATGCATCACACATTTTATTAATATGTTACATACAGGGACAATAATAAAAGAAAATGTATTATGTATAAAAATAAAAAAAATCTTTATAAGGTAAAATAAAATCTACAATTCTATAAAGTTAAAAGAGATTACAATTATTCACAACAAATTAAAAAAGTGAATTAATTTTAAATGATATAATTATAAATTAATGCATTATAAAAATTGTTATAAAAAAAATAATGTTTGAGAAATGAGTAAAAGTATTTTGATGTTGTGTCTTTAATATTTTTTGAGAGTTTATTTAAGAGTTTTTTTTTTTTTTTTAAAAAAAGTATGCATCAATTTAAATGTTTTTATATATAAAGAGAGACACACAAGAGAAGACCCTTAAACATCCCTTCAAATCATTCACGAAACATTTGTCTATAAAAAGAAGCAGCTTCCCAATTTTATTTTATTTTTCTTGTGCCTGATGAATCAGAATTTGGTGTTGGTCCCTCCAAGATATCTAAAGTATTGCATATAATAAGAAAATAGATATGAAAAACTCAATGAGTTATCAATATCACTCTACCAAATTATTTTTCTAGGAAGTTTCACCATATATTCTTTTATTTTATGTATGGAAAAATACATTAGATTTGATTTGATTGGGATAATTATAAAAGATATATTGTGGCACCCACATGGATCTGCCTCTTCATCCTTCAACAACCTTCCAATTTTGAAATCCTTGCCTGCATTTCGCCCATCTCTCCCATTTCCAATCTCAATGCCTAAAATTGGATGAAGTTATATTAAATACCTCTAATTTTTCCTTTTATAGTACATATTCCTCACTCAATTAATAATTCAGAAAAAGTCAAAGCTACAAAGTATGAAATTCGTTAACAAGAGAAATACAATATATTATATTATTATCTAAATTAAGGAAATTTGTTAGCTAATATTATATTTTACATAAGTCAATATATGTAAATTCAGGAAATGTTAATGTAATAATTTGGTCACACTCTTAAATAATTTCATAGTATAAGTACAAGAAATTAGTATTCTAATACTAAATCAAGGGTTATTTTAGTTTATATATATATATATATATATATATATATATATATAAGCAATTCTTTTTCTTTTTTACCACTAAAGAAACACTATGTTACTTCTAACACCATTGAATTAGCAAAAATTTGTTAAACACGGTGACACAGAATCTGATCTTGCACTTTTTGGGAGCTTAGTTTTGAATCATCTTAATATTATAAAATTAATTATAATCAAAAGTAACCTGAAATAAAATGATTTGGTTCAAAAAATTTGATTCAAAAATAAATTTATGGGTAAATTTAGTATATAATTTTTGTTCCTGCTCAAGAAACACTAATCTTCAAGTCTCTGATCTGCAGTGATGATGTCTCTCTGATTGTTGCTGACGTGGGGAGGATACCTGCAAAAGGCACTCCGATGCAGAAGTCAGATTCGGTTATGAGCAATAAATGTTATTTTAGTAATGAAAAGTCAACCTTTTACATGTACTTTTACCTTCCTTATATAAACACTGTAATGGGCCAATGGGTCTGTCAAGCTAGTCTTGATTTTAGTCCTTTATTTAAAATAAATAATATCTTGATTATTAACCTAAATTAGGTTTAATTACCTCTTAATCCTGATGAAGGGTATCTGGCCAAATTAGGCCGAATAAGTACTCGGTTTCCTTTTCATACAAGTAGGAGCGAGTTGGTCCTTATCCAGTACAATTTTCATTCTAATGCAAAAGTTAATTGTATTATTTAGCTATAGTTTAGCGTGCTTAAATTTAAGAGTAAAATCATATTTAACAAGCAACAATTAAACGTAATACTTTCTTGTACAATCGTGATATAGTAATCAAATGTGATTCTGAGTATTGCTAAATATACGAAATTTGATCTATGACTAGCTCCAAAATATCCATAAATTTAATAAATTTCAACTTAAAAATAAGCGATTCATTTAATTATATGTTTGTATGAGTTAACATGCATGTGTAACTCACAGGTTAAATTAACACACAGAGTTTGTAGACCAACATGTTAACCTATAATATTTTTTTTTTCATAATTTATTTTTATTTAATTATTGTTAAGTAGGAAAAAAATAAACAACAAATTCATAAACAATTAAAAGATGTGGGCAAGTTCACCAACCAACCTGCTTAACTACAACCTTTAAAAACATTAATAAATATACATTAATTCGTATAAATATAAATCTTCATATATTAACTCGTATAATCGCAGATTTATACGTAATGTAAAAAAGAAACAAGTCCACTCTGCATCCATATAATTGCAACCTTTGCCAATACATATATTTCCGAGCAAATTATAAAGCATGTTTACTCCCTTTTAAACGGGCTTCAAATATATAGCTAACATTTTTTCTGAACAACTCTATTGGTGCTTCTAAAAGTCATCAAATAGACCTCTAATTTCCACTCTCAAGTGGTGATTCATATGCTCTTAAACATGCTTTCTATTTTAGACAGCTACTATAACTTGAAATATTCCGCGTTCCTCTACACGAGTCCTAGACTCTCCAATGCATGCAAGCATTAGTGGTCCCTTGCTATTTGTGTTAGTGCCAAGTGCATGCTATCAAATTAATGGAATTTGACCCTACAATCCTCTCTGGCAATCTGGCTAGCTAGCTCCATTATTTTTAGTTGTCACTTTCATGGGTGTCTTCGACTGTCACAGGGTACGGATAGTCTTATAGTTGTACGGGCCAATAAGGACAGACAAAAGTACAGATATAGTACATTATCTTTATGGCTCAGGCTCAAGCTCAAGCTCAACCATGCATGCATGTACATTTCCATGGTCAAGTAGTTCGACAACGTGCCACCTACACTACTGTTATTTTGGTAATTTACAGTCACTCTTTTTAAGTAATGATCAAAGATGTTTTTTAAGTATTTAATATAATTATATTTTTAGATACTCAAACTTGAAACTATTATTAAGTTAGAATAATTTTACATATGGTGGTGATTCATGTATTTAGTGATATTAAGTAAGTCTTATTTCAGTTATAAATAAATAAAATGATAGTCATTTTAGTTAATAGATATCTAAATTAAAATTTTGTGAAGTGTTAAAGTCCATTTCGTGCTAGTAATGAGCAAGACATAAGGCAAGACACATAAATTAAGGGGTAGGAAAACACAATGACATTTTTCAGTAACCTCTCTCGTGTATGTTTGATAAAATTATTTTCACATGCATTTTTGTAGGTTTATAGGAAATTTATCTAATTTTCCCCCTTTTTGATCATACATAAATGTTCTTTAGTTTTTATAACATGATATCGTGCACGTTTTCTTTTTTAAACGATGTGTAGACTTCTAATATCTTGTTGAATTAATTATATAGATTAAGATAAGTAAAAATAATATTAACAAAGAACGGTTTTTAATGTACTTTGATTAAAATTTAAGAGATGTAATTAGTAATATTTTCCCTTTTGTTTCATGTTTAATAGTAGATGAACCTTTCTTTTTTCTTTTTAATACTTTTATTTTACCTACTTATGACAACTGTTAATTTTATGCTTTTCTGCACCGTGCAATGGCCCATTGATCCTATAGTTTTTAAATACAATAAGAGTTGGAAAATTACGACTTAATTTGTTTGAGTTGTTAAAACAAATTATTTTAGTCTGACTCGATACAGTTCTAAGATCGAGTCAAGCAAATTTATTTTTCTATTTAAATTACAACATATATAAGTTTAAGACTAACTTAAATATGCAATTTTCACTTAATTGGATTGAAATAAATTTAGAAAAATATGAGTGATTCAAAAAATTTTTAAAATTATTTAAACTTAAAATATAATATTCAAACTTTATATTTTGATGAGTATAATTGAACTATCCTGGTTGGCTAGCCTATTTTTGTGAAGTATACTTGTTTAAAGCATGTGCGTCATTATAAATTATTTTCAAACTTATTTCATTTTTATCTTTATATATTAAATATAATTTTTCATTCTTAAAATATAACAATTTTAAAAATAATTTTAAATAAAATTTTTTTATGAGCTATCTGATTTATCATTATGCTATATGATTTCTTTTATATTAAGTAGTTAAGAATTGTTTAACTTAATAAAAAAAATTTAAGTACAAAATTATCACCTTTTTATTTTATTCTTATTTTAAATATTTATATAAAAAACACTAATACAATAAGTTATTTTTAGTGTAAACATATCCAACAAGCTCTTGTAAACTAGTCAAGTTGATTATCCCTTAATTCACTCAAGGGGTTTTTAATTCATTCTCTCTAATTTATCTTATTTTCTATTTTTATTCATAAAAATCAAATTAAACCTATTGAACAACGGCTAACTTTACTTTTTTCGTAAGAAATAACCCTCCACAAAATCCCGATTACAAAACTATTTGTACTCATATCTCTTTAAATTTTATTCAATGTTCTAATTACACAGGTTGAAAATTTGAAAATAAAATAATCTAAAAACATTATTGATACACATCTCTTCATACTTCTTTCTAATGAAGTGACATATTTTTTTATTTTTTCTTACTTTTAATTTTTAAACTAATGTTCAACCCTTATTAGCGAGGCTTCTTTTGAAAAACGTCAAACCATCGTGTCAAAAAATCTTACTATAAGTAGAACATTAGTTGTATGATCAGCAAGGCTTTCCTTAAAAAATTGATATGGCCTACGAGTGATTTTTCAAAGTAAATACCTTTGTTTGAATATATTAAAAAAAATTAAAGTCATGAGACAATTTTTATTATCATGAAAAGCAAAACTCAGTTCACTTAAATGATCTTTATGCTTCGAAAGAATTCTAAATGTTGACAAGAAATTTCCCTGAAATATACCAAAATGATATATTCTTTTTTCTTTTAAAAGAATTCCCAAAATGTCGTTTCAATAGTCTTTTTCATAAACTTGATACTTATTCAAACTTGCTTTTAAAAATAACTGTGATCGTATCAATAGATTGCACACAACATTAATTTAGAATTTTGGACAAATATATATTACCCCACGCTTCAATTTCATTGTTCTAGTATCGGTAAATCTAAGTTGTATCCATGGTTGTGTTGCACACATATACATGTTAGGTAATAACAAGAGAAGTAAACCAAATTCGAGAAGGTCCAGCTAATCCAACGGATAAAATCCATTGGCAAATGAAGTTTCCTTCAAACTTCCAACAATCAGAGCCTCTCTCTGAGAATATCTAATCAGAATTGAGTGTGGCAAGAACATGTGGGCATCATTAATATGAAGGCAATGGCATGTCAATGACCGTACGCTTAGCTGCCACGCACAATTATAAATCGATTGTCAAGTTATTTTCTTGGGTTCTTTGATTTAAATATTGGCCGTGTGTTCATGGAGAGATATCTTGAATTTTGATTTATTCAACTCCCAAGTATGCTACAATGGGGAAAGCAAACGGGAAAGAAGGATATGACTCGTACGGATTGACGACACTGTTCTCTTCACACATGCACATTGCAAATGTGACTGCTAATTTGTAATTAACTAATTATTAATCATTTTCACCCTCCTTGTTCACTCTCAATCCAAAATAAAGGCATGCCCGTTTCAAAGTTTATATAACTACTAGACAGTGTATTTTTAAAAGTAATAATAATATTATTTTTTATTAAAAAATATTGAGATGTAATAAAATTTATAATTTAAGTGTATTATTGTGCTTTTTTTTTAATTTTTACATTTATTTTTAAAATTTTTATGTCTACAAATTTTTCTATTTATTAAATTTTAAAAAATATTTTATATAATTTCAAGATAACAAATGAATAAATCTTTTTTTTAACGAATCTTAGTTGTCAGTATGTTAAGGACACTGACTTAAAAAATTGAAAGCAGAAAGTTTCTTATTAAAAATCATGAAAGAAAATATATTAATAATATTTTTAACAATGTTTTATTTTCAACTCTTTGATTAACACTTTTAATCAGTATCTATCTTTTTTTTATTTAATATTTTCTTCATAAAGTAAAAAAAAAAATTATTATTAAAATATACAAAAAGATATAGCATAGTTTCAAAGTTTATTACATACTCAGATGAGGAGGATAAAAGTGCACAATTTATAATTAAACTAATTTTTAGTGCGTATTTAAGGGTATATGGTAAAAATTTATTAAAAATTTTAAAATAAAAAAGGAACTACAAACTTTTTTATACATTCTTAGTTATTAATAAAAAGTCTATTAAAAATTATAAAAATTGTGTGAATCTCACACATAATTTAATAATTTATATTTTTAATTTAATAATTATATTTTATATTTTTATATTTTCTAATCAATTTCAACTAATAATTAGAAGTGTGTTAAAAAAAAGTGTACTTTTAATATTTTTTTTATAATATAATGTATTGATAATATTTAATAATACAATTTTAATTTCTTATTATATCATTAAACATACTTTTTTATTTTTGCGTAAATCCCATGTTAAAAAGGTAGCAATCAGATATTTAACTTTAGTTTTGACTTTTGAGATAGTAGTTTGAACAAATAAACCAACATAAAAAATTGAAATTCTTACTTTGGAATCCTTATACATTGGAAGGTCATTGCTAGCGGACAATAACAAAACCTTTGCTGTCAAGTTGACAAAACTCACCCGTGTATGCCTACTGCAGAAACTTGAAATTAACAAAATGTTTGTTCATATTCAAATGTTAGTGAAATCTTTACATTAACTCAGTTCATGCATAGAGATTATCTCTATGTGTCCCACATAAGAGACTAAATTTAACAATATTTAATAATAGACCAGAGGAAACCCTTTGAACCTGTGAAAATAAAATAATTAATCAACCTTGACCCAAGTTAGAAAGAGTCATTTGTTCCCAAAAAAACGCTGTCTTTTCCACGCATATCTCCTCCAGCATGTGAGCTGAGTTGGCATTTTCCCAAAGCAAAAATGAAACAGTTTGCCTTTGTGCCATACGAACAGAGATTCCATTCAAAACCTTAATAAACTAAAAAGCAAGGAAAAACACTTCTTGCATTTCGCTTTTTGATGTGTATAGATTTGATGAGACTAATTACATTGCAATCATATGATAAAATTTAAAAATAAAATAAAATGTAATGTATAGAGCTAGTACGAATGACATTACTAAAAAAAATAAATAGAACAAGTAAAAGGATAAAGGGTTGCAAAAGTCAAGTTATGCAGGCGTTACGTTAGCAAGTAAGCGTTGTTATTGTACCGTTGAGATGTGTGGAGGCTTTGATTTATTAAATATTGTTATTAAAGAGAGAAAAGGATAGCAGACATAAGCCACAGTTGCATGAGGAAAGGAGGGTCCATAACGCGGTTTTGCAGCTGAGTACAGAGAAGCAACAGCTGTGCGATTGCATATGCAAATGGGTTCACTATTAAACTGCGCGTCCAGTATTTTGTGTGTATATATTTTACCTTCCAACTTTTTGTGCATAACAGCTTTAGTCCAAATGCTTGTTACTCATCAGCACCTGCGGATCCTCGAAGCTGCCTCTACCTTAGAGAGAATCCTATGTTCTCTCTCTTTCTACTTACAATATTGTGATAATCAATATTTATTGTTGCTTTCCTGAAATAGCTACAACTTAAGATAACATATAATAACACGAAGCACATTTTTTCGTATAAAATAAGCACATTGTGTAAAAATAAGCACAAACATTTTAGAAAAAAAATTTACAAGATCTAGTGTGTGATCGATTTAACTTTTTTTATTAACTTTCTAAAATTATTTTTCAAAAAAATATTTAATTGTTTCAAAACATGCATCTATTCCATGTAAATGTTAAGGTAGACATCATCTGGAGAGAAAAATATACAGTGTTTGCAAAGATACAAATTTACCCTTACTTTGTGAGTTCAACCTAATATTTATATATTGGTTGTCATCTGGGAATTAAAGATGAAGTCTTATGCCCAAGTCAGACAATAAAAGACAGGAGGATTAATGTGCTTTATTTTCCTCTTTTTGATTGGTCCACAGGATTCGTGTTTAATGCATCCATAGATTGCCCATCCTCGCTAGAAGTCTAGAAGTGTTGTTTGAATTTTTTGTTCAGTTGTATCATTTGAGTTACAAGTATTAACTATCCTTCAAAGTTATCAACTAAAAAGTCGTATCACATTTTATTTTGTACCGCCGTAGAATAAATTCTCCTTGACCTTGAGCATCCCACAATGGCAATTGTTTGTCTTGACAACATGTTTTAAAGTTAAAACTAGATTTCTGTGCTCGACTATTCAAAACTGGCCGGAAGAACATTAGTAATTTTTACTGCACTCGGAATCAAGTTCACATAGCAAGTGATTAAATGTGCTTAAAAAGACACACATACACATAGATGCTAGATATAAGTAGCTTTATATTATGATAGAGTTAACTCTTGAATAGAGATTAATTTTATATATAATATCTAAATTTGAGATCTTAAAAAATTAAATATGTATCAATTGAACACTTTTTGTTAATTGATGCATGTTTAAATTAGTTTTAAAAAAATAATTGTTTCTTAAAACAGGTAATTAATGAACAAGTTATTTCGTTATGATACGGCATTATTTATTATTAGACTATTTTTCATCAAAACGTAATATATGGTAATTAAGTGACAAATTAAAATATTTTACTCATATGAAAGGAAGCTTCACTAAGAAAGGACATGAAAGTCATTTGAAGAACTAAGTTGTTTGTATTAAATTAAAATAAACTAAAACCATCTGGCAACAGTGTCCTATCTTGACTACCGAGGATTTGCTAGGTGCTACCTTGAGACGCAAGCCTCTATCACTCTATCTATAAATAGTGGATTTCTTCTTCCCCACTTTCACCTCCCATCTCATTCTTTTCCCCCACTTTCAGAACAGCAACAAGAAAGAAGAAAAAACAGCAAAAAAAAAAAAAAAAAAAAAACTACTCAATCTTGAACACGTATTCTTTCTACATCAAATAAACAATTTTTGTTCACTGAAGAAGGGTCTTCAGTTCTTTACACTTGCAGCCATATATGATGGTTAAGTCAGAGCACAAGATCAAAACAGAACCATCAAAGGCAATGAGATCTTTGGCCTCATCAGATAGCAAGAAGAAGAAGAAGTACAAGGGAGTGAGAATGAGGAGTTGGGGCTCGTGGGTATCGGAGATTAGAGCACCAAACCAAAAAACAAGAATATGGTTAGGCTCTTATTCAACACCAGAGGCAGCAGCTAGAGCCTATGATGCTGCACTTCTTTGTCTTAAAGGTTCTTCAGCAAATCTTAATTTCCCTTCAAGTTCCTCGCAATACATTCCTCAAGACACTGTCATGTCCCCCAAATCAATCCAAAGAGTTGCAGCAGCTGCTGCAAATAGTTTCATTGACAATGCCACCACTCCTGATTCAGCCTCATCATCATCACTGGTCTCATCCCCTTCAATGGTCTCTTCTCCCTCTGATCAAATCGATTATGACGCATCCCTAGTGTCATCTTTTGAGGCCTACACTAGCTGTGATCAAGCAAATGAATCAATGGCTGTGATGGAACCTTGGTATACCTTTGATGGTCTTCAATCCCCGAAGTATGTTGATCACATGTTAAGTGGTGCTTTCTTTGATATTGATTCGTCCCATTTGCTTGATGATCTATATGAAGAAAGTGACATTCGTTTGTGGAGCTTCTGCTGAGGGAAATTCAAGCCAACCCAAATTCTATTTGAAAAAAAAAATCAATTTTTTGTTTGTCTTCAATGGTACGATTTGAAGATATTACTGACCGTGACCATATTAAAATTTGTATACTCTATCTACATGTAGTGCATGTTAAATGAAATTCATACAGAGACAAGGCAATTTTTGGCCTCTCTTATGTGAATTTCTACATGTTTGCAATTATGTATCATTGATGCAAAGCTTGTTATGTCAATGTCATGAATGTTTTCCCATGTGTCATGGAATAAAGGGAGGAAAAAAAAACATATGGTCATCAATATCCTTCGTTATAAGCAATTCCTTTGATGTAACTATGGGAGAAGACTTTTGCTATTATGAGTATCTTTGGGGAGACCTTTATTACTTGAGAAGGTATCAAAGATGCTTATTTCCGATTCACCGAGAACAGGGAAGGGAACCATGTACAGTGCGTGGTAACTTGAAACCATTGAAAAGTGTGTCTCTTCTAAGCATTGTCTGCTCTTCCGCGTGCCCAAAGAACAAAGACTGTTCCCTTGTTTTGATGTTTAAGTTTGGTATTTTGTGTCTTATTCTTCTCTTAGGTGAGAATTGGGAATAAACCTGAGCTGTACCCCTCTCCCTCCCACAGTTTTGGGTTAGGATTTGGGAATGCTTTTAATTAATCAAGTTGGTGAAAGCCAAAATAATGTGATTGATTAATATCAGAGATGATTTGATTGTATGATGATTTCATGGATTTCTTTGTACCTCAGTTGGGCCAACTTTGTTTGCCTTTAGACATATGATATCTAGTGAAAAAGAAAATTTCTAGTCATGACTGTCGATGCAAGCAACTCTTTTTTTTATTCTTTTGTATTTCATGCTAATGTAACGTGTTGAGAATATTATATGCAAGATCATATTCCTTACATAATAAGAGGGCTAGACAAACTTTGACGCTGGCCAACTTTTGAACTTGATCATGTGTCCAAACCATATGGTCTAGCCGATTTAGTAAACATGACCTGTCCTCTTGTGAAATGGGCGAAGGCATGGGATGCCATTCTCTCATGTTCTTTTTACATTGCATCTAGCAACTCTCAATTCTCTATTAGGACAAAGTGGCCTTCACGGGCTATGCTTTCTCACAATGTGAGTGCACAAGAAAGCTTTTGCTTTTGGTATTACTTGTTCACATATACGTGGGAAGAAGAGAAGGGGATCTCCCCACTCCTTTCACAGTTTGACTATACATTGAGGGACCTTTGTTGCTCTGCATATACACATTCCTGGGCCTACTAGAATTATGTCCCTACGGGCATCAATTTAATTTTGCTTATTCTCAATTTTATGCACATGAAAATGATATAACTAAATGACAATTTAAATGTTGCGTTTTGAGACACAGCATGTGAGTGCTCTCATTTTGGCCATCAGCATGTGAGTTAGTGACAATCTATCCCCGGTTATATAATGTATATTGTAAATTATTAGTGTTTTGTTTGATATTAACACGCGATTTGTTTGCTAAACGCAGTACCCAACCAAATTTGTGGTATTTTTGGCAAACCAGCTCCTTTTGGATATATGCTAATACTTTACTAGTAAATATACCATTTTATTATCATACAAGTAATTAACCGGCACTATAAAATTCAACGAGACCATGATTATTAGGGTTGTCATTCTCGATTTTATTTTTGACACGTTTCAATGACATTAGATATAGTGATTAATATGTATCTCATAGAAGAAGCCATGGGTAGAGGTATGAGCAATTGTTTATGGTATTTCATGTGGGATCATTTAATGATTGTGAGAAAGAATAATTGCTAACCAAAAAGAAAAGGGAGTGGTAGGGAGGGCGAGATCCAACATTGAGCATGAGTTTAATGATCCATGCTTGGCCTTATTAAGACATGATTTTATTAGTGAAGTTTTGATTAATCAATAATCAATAATCAATAATCAGGGTAGATTTCAATCAAGGAAACGTTTATTCTTTGATTTGTTTCACATGGCGCCCTTTCCAAGAACTCAAATTAAAGCAACCTTAGATGCAAAAATCTTGCATGTATATTTACCGTTACGGCGTCTCAGCAACGACAATGGTTTTTTTTTCGTTAAGCCCACAGTCTTTTAACTCAGTTGCAACAATTTGGTCTAAAACGTGTGAGTGAAAGTTTGAAACTGTTGACAGTAGCATTGGAATTCTACATAGTTGCCAAACTGGAGACTCGGGAGACACACACACGCTGTTATAACAACCAAAGTTAGGGTGACGAGTTTAAATTGTTTGAAGTTAAACTATTTTAAATTTTATGCTTTTTAATTTTAAATTTTACTCACATTTAAAATTTCAATAGGTTATCAAAGTTTAATTAAAAAATAAAAATTAAATGACTAAAATTAAAATTAGAAGTGTCGACTTAAAGTATACTCTTATGGTAAAATATAAGTCTTGAATATGAAAATAAGTGTTTGAACTGTAAAAATTTCACATTTACAAGAAGGTCATGAATCAAATTTTTAATATTATAAAACGGTCTTTCGTTATTTTTATAAGAACAAAATGAACAAAATAATTTGCTTTTATTTATTACTTTTCTTTTCTTTTTCTTCACTGGATGTGACGCAATTAATAGCTTGTCCTTTCCCATAAACTTATGACGCCAAAATATCAACTTTGGGGTCATCTAATATCGTTTGTAGTAATAGTAAATAAAAAATAAAAAAAAATCAACAAGATCATTACGATTATTATGAAATCTTGGTCTTCAGACATTTACGGAACCAAAAACATTAGTTCGGCTTGTCTAAATAACTCTTGGTCTTTATTGCCTACTATGATGAAATCAACAAATGTTTATGAATATTCATAAATTGATATAATTTAATATAATAATAAACCGAAATGAAAAATATAAAAACATTTACTTTTTTAGTCAATTGGATCAAATTTTTGTGAATTTTTATATATTTTTTTCTATTTATAAATTTATCATAATACTCGTATATTTATATACGCGATTACCATTTTGATATATTTTTCCATCCATAATTTTATCATCTAAATTATGCATTATAATTTTAATGTTGTTATAAGTTTATCATGTCTAGATTAGTTTAAGATTATCTTTTATTCTCTTTTATTATATAACTAATTACGTGTTTTATACTGAAAAAATAGTTTTAGTAAAGAACGGGTAAAAAAGATAGTATGAGATTCCCTTAATAAGATTACAAAATAAATTATGACAAAAGTAATTAAGTTAGTTGGTAATTTAAAAATGTTGGCTGTGATATTAAAATGTTTTGAATTATTTGTATTATATTTAATATATTGTTTCATGAATTAAAAAAAAAAAAGATTTGAACCTAATTATTTCAAACCCAAACTGATTGGACAATAGAATAAAAAAGCTAAAAATATTAAATTGGATAACTATTTTCTTAAAATCGATTTATTCTAATCTTCAAATATCCTTACACGGCATATGTAAATTAAAGTATCATGGTACAAAAATACAACTAAGTTTAATATAAAGACACAATAGCTATTAGCTATCCCAATTTTCATTATTGACTTTTTACTTTCCCAAGTAAAACTAGACAATTTTCAGTCTTATATTATGTTCTTTTCTTCAAGGAAAAAAGTAAAGTTTTTTCCTTGAAATAGGCTATTTTGTGATGACTTTTTTAAAATAAAAAATGTTGCGTACTTCTTTTTATTTTGCACAAGAAGTGCTAACTCACTCTTCTACCCATTTTCTAATAGGAATGGAACAGTTTCAAATGAAATGATGATTCTAGATGCACCACTTGTTTTACTTAATAGAAAAATATAAAATAAAAAGAACTTTTTTGGGTCATGGAATTGTATTGGGCCAAGCAGCCCAAAATTCGTAGTGGGCCTTAAGATTCAGTAACGAAAGGACCTTCTCGTTGTGCTCTGCGATTGCAAATTGCAATCGATTCGTACAGTAGCATTTCGCCGCCGATGGGTCTCTCAAAGGAACAGCTTCTTGCGCGGTTAAAGGTTCTCACATCCATCTCGCAACTATGAGTTTTCCGCTATTACAGTTAGCATGCAATTTTAGATGCTTCCCAGATTCAGTATGCACGTTCTCTTGTTCACTGAAACTAACTGTTTTTGTTATCTTTCTTTCACAGGACCTTCAGATTCAATTTTCACAGTATGAGCATCCAGTTGTTTTGACTGTTGAGGCTCAGGTAAAAGTAAAAGCGTTTATTAGTATGTGCTCTATGTTGTTCATTTTATTTTATTTCTGATTCATTATCTGTTTTACCTTCAGGCTAAATATGTTGGACATTTGGGAGGTGGGTTGAGTAAAAATTTATTTTTGAAGGTATGTTATATTTATAATTTAAGGGGAACTATATATTTTTGTGATTTGTTGTTTTTTATTTAAATAAAACAATGTTAATGAATGAATGTACCCTGATTTCTATACATTTTGAACAGGACAAGAAAAACAGGTTTTATATTGTTTCTGCTTTAGCTGAAACTAAAGTAGATCTCAAAGGTATGAATAATTTTGTAAACCTGAAGAGTTTCTGATGCTTCACTTGAATGGATGTTAATGAGACTTCTTCGTTGCTTCAAAGCTGAGCAGTGTTATCTCAGCGGCTTGGTTTGGGAAAAGGTGGTATCAGAATGGCACCTGAAGAGGCTTTAGGTGAATTACTCCAGGTCTGTCTATTCTTTGTTCTATCATTTTGTTGCTCTACCCTTTGTTTCTCGCTCTTACCTTGTTTAAAATTTTGTGTCCATTAAAGATACTAAAAAGCTTGAAGGCATATGTTCTAATATTTATCTTGGCCTCTTAACAAATTCAGTCTTTGGATAGAATATATTTGTGGTGTTTTCTATTTCAACATTTGAATTGTAAAATTAGGCTGGTTACCTTTGTTATTACCATTCATTATATTACCTTTATTTATTGCCATTCATTATATAGCGTATAAGAAAACTAATTCTTGTTGAGGCATTTGCTTTTTGAGTTGGTGGCAGAAATTGGTAAATCCTGTGAATCTCATTCTGATCAAAGGATTTGTCCAATGTTTCACAGTGTATAATATATTGTAAGGATGAATAATGTATTAATTTAGAACCTTATTATCTATGAAAGTAAAATGTTCCTTTTAGTTTTATGTTAACTTGATACTGTCATCAATTATATAATGGTTGCTACTATTATACCAAGCTAGAAATTAATAATAATGTAATTTAGGAAGAAAATCAACATTCTGCAAATAACAAGGTTGAAATTATTGTCCTATCTGATGACCTTATTTTTCCTTATCTTACTAGGTACCCTTGGGCTGTGTCACACCATTTGCACTAGTGAATGAATCAGCACGGTATGCTTATGTTCTTATGTTTGTTTACTTATGAGATGTCCAATATTAATGTTTTGGTAATGCTTTGTCACATTACCAAATTGATTGCAATACTGTTCTCTGCAGCTATCTACTAAAGGCATTCCCCTCTTTTACTGTTAAAATGTTTTTGCTTTGACATACACCCATCACTAACTGTTGTCCTTGTAGCTTTCTCTTTTTAGTGTCAAATCATATCATCTATCCTCTTTTAGTTTTCTTAAGTTTCTTCTTTTACTAATGAAAATTCTACTAGTTCTGAATTTAAAGTTTCTGATTTTCTCCCATAAAATTTAACATGGTCTTCTCTTGAATGACGGACTAAATCTGTTAAACAATTAATAATATCATGATCTCAGTCTAACTTGTTTTTTTAGTGCACTGGCTTGGTAAAGGATTGTATTAGATAGAGGTCTTTATGTTTTTGCTTGTTAGACTATTCATAAACATTGTTCTAACCCACTCAGGTAATCTATTTCTTGGGAACTAACATGTTTTTCTTTTATGTCATATCATTTCCTTTCTCAAGAGATGTTTCACTGCTATTGGATCAAGGGTTCAAGACTCAGAAACACTGCTTCTTCCATCCACTGTCAAATGACGTGTCCATATGTAAGCAAGTAGACTCTCTTATGGAAAGAGGAACAAGCCTGTCCCCCCTCCCCCCACAAACACTCATGCACACATTAGGGGATCCTTTTACTTGTATCTGTCCACTGTCCTACACCATGGGTCCAACAATTGATATCAGAAGTCCAAACAGGACTTCCTTTCATGTGTGCTTACTATGACAATTTTGGAAATTAAATATTTATGGCATTTTGTATCCAAATGATATCTTTTAGCTCATCTCTGTAGATGCAATTCATAAGGTTTTAGGTTTTTGTCAGATTCATTATGCTTTCATGTGCTGAACATCTCAGTAAATTAATTAGGGTTCTATCTGTTTAAATTGTAGCTCTAAATGCTCATGATCTTGACAAATTCCTTAAATCAATAGGAAGAAATCCCTCATATGTTGATTTGGAGGTGAGTAAATTTGAGGCACCACTTTTATTTTTTCTATTTTCCCTAAATAAGTTCACCTATTATTCATTCATTGATAACCGTCATATGTCTGCTTTATCCCCCTGCAGGCCAATCCTACAGTGGGGAAAGATCAACCCCCTGATCTAGCTGCATTAGTTCCATCTGGTTCAATAATTTTGCCTGATCGACCAGAAAGGAAATCTTCTTCACAGGTTCCTAAGGATGTAAACAATGTTTCTGTGAATAATAGGCCCAGTACAGTTTCAGGTAAAAATTCTATTACCTGCAACATTCAATTGTTCATTATTTGCATTGAAACAAATGCTTTTTTCGATTTTATTGTAGTCATTTCTATAATTTGAATAGTATGCACAGAGAGGATTGTGCACCTATACCTTGTGTTTTTCTCTTGTTTGGCAGTTGCTAAAGGTGGCTTGTATTATTACTGAAAATCCTTTTTCTTTGCATGATATTCTTTGTCTTCCTTTTCCATGTATCTGAAATGCAAGCAATTCTTAGTGGTTTAAGTTATCATCTAAACTAAACTTGACCACAGAAAGCTAGTGCAGAGCCAAAACTGATGATACCACTCAATGGGATTGATAAGAATCAGTCAAAATCTAGATCTTATCATGAGATGGAAAATGGAAAAGAGGTTATATTTGCTTTCTTCCAGCTCACAACCTATTTTTTCGTCTACATCCTCTGAAGATTAGCTCAAGGTTGTAAAGTCCAAATTTTTTTCATTAGGCATTTAAACAATGTATAATTCATTCTTTAAGCAGTCAGTTTTTTTTTCTTATTCTGGCTATATGACACCTTTGCATGACTAGTCTCCATTTAAAAAGTTTCTAATTCATGTTTAGTTTTTTTTTTTCATGTATTTTTTTTATCTCTGTTAACATTTACTATCCATAAAAATTGAATTTAATACCACTTGAAACTAAAAGTATAAGAGGACTCATTGACCTTGTGATCCATATGAGACAAGTTGCAAATTTATCTAGTCTAGTAAAATGTGTTTGTTTATTGTATACCTTTACTTTGGGTGAAGCTACTATATACAACATGCTGTTACATTATGTAAGATTCTTACATTAATGACTACTGACTATAGAAATGTTCAGCATTAGGTTGTGCAGGATAATATTTTTCACATTTGACCTCTTAAGTTGGTTTTTGACCGGTGTAGTCATCCTTACTTAGTGGAATAAGACTTAATTGTTATTGTATTTGACCTCTTAACTAGGGTACTAACATGGTAGTCAAAATCGCGTTTTGGATCGTAGAATACGATTCTATGATCTCCAGCCACTCCTCCGTGCTGAGTCAGTGTTGGGAACACGAAACGGTGGGATCGTTCTTGCTGGAACGTAAAATCGTTGAAAACGCACGATTCCGATGTGCAAAGAAGAAGATATTTTGGGCTAATGACCCGCGACCCCAACCCGACTTCACTAAAGGAGTTGGAACCCTAAAATTCCAAAAACTCCGCACTGCGACTTCTTCCTTTCTTCTTCACTCTGTTCTGCCAGACTTTACGTCTTTGTTGTGCAACTTTTCTGCGTTTTTCCGGCGACTGCGATTTGGCTCCGCGATTGGATTTTTTCTGCAATTTGGTCTGGGATATTCTGCTTTCTGGGCCCTGTCTTGGTCTGCGATCCCTATAACTTTCGCTCCGATGACTGTGTCTACTCCAGCGACCTTGTCTGTGCCGACACTCTACTTTGCACCGTCAACCTTGTCAAAGCAGAGCATTTTGCTGTGGTGGTCATCCCAGCTGTATTTGCAACCATTGTAGCCTCATTCGCAGTGCAACAATGTCGCTGGAGTATAAGTAGTCAACTTTTCCTTTCTATCCCCAGAATGAGCAAATTTTAGGGTTTATTAAGGGTAAAAAAGACTTCGTAGTTTTTAAAAATAATCTGACTTTTTCTTTTAGCCCTTAAAATGGCTTTATTTTAAGTCTTTTTTAGGAGTAAAATAGTCTTTCTAACGAAATACCTTACCTGATCCATTTTTTTCTTCCTCTCTGTCTCTGTTTTTAGCATGTCCCTGTCTTTGGTTTGAATTGAGTGTTGCTCCCTTCCCTCATGTGTCATTGTTTTACCTCCCCATCTTTATATTTATACTATTTTACATGCATTTATACATTTTTGTAGGATCTTACGAGTTACGATCTTATGAGTTACGATTTTTCATTCCCTTCCGATCCTACTTAGAATCTTGATTTTGACTACCATGGCTACTAAAGTTCAACACATTAGTTAATTAATTTTGCAAGGGCATCAGAAAAGAAACCTTGTTTGTGGTTTAAATATCTTAGTGATGTGGTGATTAAATTAGTAATGGAGTAACAATCTTTCTTATGCAGCCAAAGTTGTCAAGCCATTAGATGGTGGGAAAGATGCAAAGGGGCCACCGGTCAAAAGTATTCATTCATCAGGCTCCTTTGCAGATGTTGGGCAATTCGTTGAAGAGATATTGCAGAAAACATCAGAATTATTGCTTTCAGAGGTAAAAGAAAAGTGTATGCTTTCATTTCAATTTCAAACTTATGCTATATTTCCTGCACCATGCTGAAGAATCTTTGATCATGCAGGTGAAGGAAGAAAATATAAGGTTACATGGAGAGCAGCTGGGTGCTGTAGTATCTAACAAATTAAAGAAAAACTTCATCTCAGATTTCAAAAACCTTGCTGTAAGTATATGTAGATGCCAATAAACTTTTCCTCGTTAAAGCTTTTCATGTTATGAAATTGTGGTTCTGATCACTAGATTTTCCTTATCACAGATGATATTTAAGAACACAGCATATACAGAAGGGTTCCATGCTGGTACTCGCCGTCGGCCCCATCCCCTCTGAAGCTTACGATGATTTCAGATTTGCTGGCAGGAAAGTAAGAGGGACCAAAATTTGAACTCCAACTTTTACTCACGAAGATTGATTGAACATTCATACTTGAAAATGTTTGGTTGGGAATTGATGATTTCAAACTATTTGATCAATGAAAAAAACAGGAAGGTGGTCATTTGAAAACTAAGGTAAACTACTTTGAAGATTGTCAAAGTATGGTAATTCTAAATGTGGCTATAAATTACACACCATACTATCAAGTATTTTAAAATTAGCTTTTTACTAATTACATTTTTAGCAAATTATTTAATTATTTTATGTAAAACGTAAAGTGTTTCTATATGTTTTGAATTAGTATTTATACTTTATATATTTAGTATATACTTCTCTATTAATTAAATAAATTGTCAATCATTTGAATTTATTTTATGAATCATTACTTTTATTTTATTTTGTTTAGGGATGAAATACAGAAATCGTATATATTTTAATTGAGAGTAATGATATCAGCACATTAGTGGGATTGTTATGAAATTTTACTCAAAAGTAAAATAAAATAAAATAAAATTGCTGCCATTAAATGACACCTATACATTAGCACAATACACTAATTTAGTATGTAGGGAAGGAGATGAACTATTTGTTGCTCCTAGGGATTAAAACAAGAATTTATAGGGTATTGCAATCAATTACAAAGGACTTCTGCTTTCGAAGGGGAATTACAGAGGACTTTACTACTCGAGATATTTAAGTTTGTTTTTTTTTTTTTCTTTTCTGGATATTTCTTTGGGGATGGATGGTCATCAGTTTCTATTCACAGCACAGCATACGCAATGACAGATAACCAGTGTGCGTGTGTTATAATGATCTGTCGTGATTGCCATTGTTGAGAAACAAATATTTACATTATACAATAAATTGATATAACACGGTAACCAATAACCATAAGACTATGACATGGCATCTTTTATTGGCAACACTCTCACCCTTCCTTGCCACATATATTTGTATTTAAATCTTACATTTGTTGAATGGAAAAATAAATGCAACATTTATGGAATGACAGATAACCGTGTAAGATAAGTATTAAACGAATCTCAATGCCCATTTTACTCGGATGTTTGAATAGCAAGCCAATGTTACTCCTGCAAAACGCATTTCAGCCGTTGAAGCTTCAATTAGAAACAGGCCTTCAGTTAGACATGGGTAATTTAAAACGCAATAGAAGTTGTCAAGGCAAAGAAAAAATGCAAGCTTCAAACTAAATCATATTAACTTACTCACGATCATGAAGTACTGTCTACTGCGATTACAGAGAAGTTAAAATCCAAACCAGCACTTCAACCTCAAGCTTGATGTGAATCCTTGGAGAGCTTAAAGAATGCAGCAAAAGCGCTGCCTTGGATTAGCTTCTGAAAACGAGTTGAAAAACGATATTCATTAATATACAGATCAAGTTTATTTGTTGGCTTTTTCATTTTTCTGTTTTTCAGAGGTTTCAGAATTTATCCGGATACTCTTAATAGAGTTAGATGCCAATTAAAGATGTTGAATTTAGAGAGAATACATGAATAATAAATGGAGAGTTAATTCACGTAATATACTGGTGAATGAATTTCAAGAAAACTTTTCTAAAATTATTTTCCAACTGCTCTGCATCATGTTTGAATTCAGCATGATCAATAATCACTACTAGCCAAAACACATTTCGATCTAAGAACAATTCTTGCACCAACTTTCTATAAACAGCCTATTAAAATATCAAAATTCATTAAAATAATAATAATATTAAAATTTGAAACAAAGTTGATATTAAAGTTAGGATTATGCTAACCAAGACTTTAAAAATACTTATTAAATAATTAATAAATAATAATATTTTTAATTAAAAATCACATTGAAATATATTGAAAATCATAAAAATAATTACATTAATTACGTTTTTTAATAATTTTTTTTTTTTTTAATGTTTGTCCTAAAAGTTATTTTCACATTATCTGAAACTTTTAAGATTGAAATGAATAATGGATGAAGCGATTAATTGAATTAATCAAGTATCATTCACCCCTGGAAGAAGCGGCAGCAACATGATCACTTGGTTGAGGATGAACCCGTCGATACCTTGCATGGAAAGGCCAAAGAGAAGCAAGGCGGGTCCACCTCCTCAAGCAACGTCTAAACCTACCTTCATTCTCTTCCTCCTCCACTTCCGAACAAGAAGACGACGACGCCGGAATCTCGTGTCTGCAAACAGGGCAAGAATTGTGAAGCCGCAGCCACGGAACAATGCAATTGGAATGATATATATGCTTGCATGCAAGTTCCCTCGCTTCTCCACCCACTTCGAACTCTTCCTGACACACCGGACAGTGAGAATTCTCTTTCAGATGCGTCGTCTCGATTTTCACAGTGGGAATCGCGTTTATCGCTCTCTCCGGCGCCGGCGCGGGTCCTGGGCGGTCGTTCTCCGTCAACTGCTCGATGAGTTCGTTCAGCCCTGGCCCGAAGTAGTAGTCCCTGGCGTCCACACCGCGCGGGAGTGGACTCTCCCGCGGGGGAATATTATTAATGGGAACGAACGGCTCCGAAGGATCCAAAGGACGAAGAATGATCCATGTGCGGGGACGGTGTTGGATTCCGGGTTCGGGTTCGGAGCTTTCGGGTCGGGTGGAGCCGCGGTGTCGAGAACGGCGCCTGGTCCGAAGGACGGGAACCTCTTGTGGATCGGGGTGGGCCCAGCGTCGGATGGGAGGGTCGAGCATGAGAGAAAGCGCTTCGAGCAAACGCGCTTCTGGAGAGGGATCGGGTGTGGTGAAATCCACCAAGAGCCTTGGCCTGGGCATGTTTAATTCCATGATGAATTGCCCGAAGCAGCGTGGGCACGTGATTTCCAGGGGGTTATCGGGTGCGGGACGGACCATGCGGTTGCACTGGAAGCACCAGTAGAGCTCGTTGGGCATTGCGCCGTTGTTTCTCTCTCTTGGTGGACTCATTGACATTTTTTTTCTTTTTTCTTTTTTATTTTGTTTTTTGAGAGTTCGTTATGTTTGTTATGAAATTGATGAATGGGGAAGCATTGCAAATGATGTTGTTATATAGAAGAGTAAAGGATGACTTATGGGTTTCCATGAAGTGATTCTTTTTAGCGCATAGGTTTTTAGGTTTCTCACTGTTCCTTCCTTTGGTAGGAAAAGCATTAGTGTTTCTTTGGGGCAAACTCCCAACGTTGCTTCTTAGTTTTTATGTTTTGCTTTCCAGATTTTGGATTAGGAAGGAGTGTTGGTGGCTTTCTTTTTTGGGAAGGAGCAACTTCTAAATGGGCCTAGCTACTTCCTTCACGCTTCACCAGCTTAAGCTATACCCAAACCCAAATATCCAATCCCTACTAGGCTCTGGCTCAAGGCCCACTTTATATCACATACAAATCTCTTAGGATGACCCCTTAGGAAGATGCTGATTCGCTTCAGAATCGAGCGATGTAGTAGTAACACTTTTCTTGCTGATAAGTTTGTCCAAAATCATGAGGATCTATGTGTAAGTATAATGTCCATGCAAGAAATCATTCAACAACCAATCAAAGAGATGTTACGAATATTATCATCCTACATTGCTATAAAATTTAAAATAATGTGTGATAAATGAGTAAACCATGGCCACGCTTAGAAGCTCCACCAAGTATGGTCTAATCAGCTTCATCTTAGTATCTGCACGTCCTTGTTCCCTTTCATTCATGAAGTCATCAAATTAACGGGAAAAGTTCACTTTTCAGCCAACTAAAAATACATTCATTCAGAACGGTAGTATATAGTTGCATGGTCACCCACTTTAAACTCCTCCATACAAATGGGACCAAAATTGTTAGAAAGCAAGTACTACAATCATAAGAATTACTGATTTAACCCTTTTTTTGTCAGAAAGTCTTCAGCTTTGGAACATTGTGGAATTTAAATCTTTTGTTTACATTTGCTTCTTAATCGTTAAGTATTTTTCACCCTTTAATTCAATTACAAGTTACATTTTACTAAAAGGAAAAAAAATGCTACTCATCAAGCACAAAGAAAAGTGTATGAATGAAAAAGAAACAATAACTTTATGAGAGAAACGATAGTTCGAGTCATTGATTAGTAAACATTCAGGAAAGTGAAATTCGAGATTATTGATATGATATTATTGCATCATCTCGTTTCCTTTGCTCTTCCTTTTTTATTAAGCAAACTCTTTTACGATTCAACGAGAACAGGGGTTGGTTTATTTACCGGGCCAAGTAGATCAATGCTACAAGTGGACATTTACTCATGTGGGTCAAGATGGCCTTTTTCGTACACTATAGTTAAAAAATAAAGTTAAATCTTTAGGAAATGGACTATGGTTCCATCGTGATACTAGCCCACTTCTCTTAGTGGGGCTACTATGTGCTGTTAATAGAGATTTTCAACCCAATTTCGCAAACACAATGATGACCAATATGAGACACCAAAATGATAGTCATCGATGTATCTTTTTCTCACACATGATTCAAACGAAAAAGGTTAGTGCGCATAGTTTAAGTTGGCACGTCCGAGTATTTGGGATCATATTCCTACATACATTGAGAGACTTTCTTAACTTGTAATGTTTAAGTTTCAGTTTTGACCACTTTTTTCACCCCAGAAATATTTTATCGATTGGAAAATGCTAGTAACACAAAATAATTAAAATAAATTTTAAAAAATATTCAATTTAGAAAAGAAGTATTTTAACCTTTTTATAAAAGTATAAATTCTAAAGAGTATGTTAAATAATGTATTCAGACGCATATTTTGTTAATATTTCTGTTTTAGGGGAAACTTTACATTTTGCGAACGAGTCATGGTTTTCTTATAGATGGTAAATCATAAAACTTGAACCTTACACAATTATACCTTTACAGTCAACAGTTTCTTCATTTATACGTTATTCTGTATCCTATCCCCTCACATTTGTGGAATGAATGGGATAAATACAATAATTAGTAAGTATAATATATGTGTGTGTTTTTGAAGGGGGAGGTAAATTTCTTAATATACTTCAACTTGTTCTTTTAATGCTTCTGGGGATATTTCAATAAAAATATATACTCATTAATGTTTTTCTAAAAAAATAAAGTATAATGATAGTCGCTTATGCTATTATACTTTCACTTGATTTTTGAGTATGTTAACACATTCTCAAAAAACTTAAATAAATTCAAAATTATGACTTTTTTTTCTAATTTTCACACACATACGAGGATGAATTCAAACAGGTTGAAAGTGGGCTCTAGCCCCTCCCTTCATTTTTTTAATTTTTAAATTTCATTTATAGAATTTTTTTATATATACAAAGCCATGTAGCCTTAAGAAATTAACAAATCTTTTTTACAAATCAAATTTGAGTACTTATTTTTAGAATGTGATTTTCTTTCAATTTAGTCTCTCTCAATATGTCACATGATCGCTTTGCTTAACCTTGCATGTCTCAAATTTTGTTATTTTTTATTTTTTCCAGCATAATTTTTAAAGTCAGTTGATCTCTAATTATTCAGCTATTAATGTTAAAAACTTTATATATCTATAAATTAAAGTTTATAAATTTAAATTTTCACATATTAGCGTTAATAACTAATTTACACAATTTACTCCTCCTTTCTAATATCTTATTTCTTAATTTATTATTGTATGACTAAATAAAATCTTCATTCTCAACAATAAAAAAATATCATATCATACAATACTTACTTCTTCTTGAAACAAATTATTTAAATTCTAACAAAAGATATATGTTATTGGTTGCGTATAAAATGAGTTGGTCGTTCGTTGACTTTGATAATGAAAAGAGAGGAAGAAGAAAAAAGAAACAAGGTTAATTAATGTTATTGATTTGAAAAATATGATGTATGTGGTGACATTTCCTTTCTCATTGGAATATTTTTCAAATGTACGACGAATTGTGACGGTCGTGGAAGCACTCAGTTACCTTCTCTCTCAAGAAAAGGAAATATCAAAGTACCATTTCGAACTCACCGACCATGTCTGCATTCTTGGACCTGAAAGACAAACTTCTTAAATGAATGCACTTATCATCAAATTACATATGAAACTAAGTCATCAGCGTTGATGGCTCACATTCTTTTCATTTGAAGCCACAAAAGACTTTGATTCAGTCCAAAGTCCAGGTCATCATAAACAGCAAGTATTGGTGATTTTAAAGTATTTTCTTATAACTCTAAATAATTTAACAAAATTTACTTTACCATTTCCATGTACATTCCTAGACAGGAGTAAGTGGTTTTGATTTATATCAGTAATTATTATTATTATTGATGGATGAATCATTAGCTGATTTTGATATACTCTGTTTTGTTTAACTTAAATACAGACAAATGATTATTTATTTTAGTTTTATTTTTAAAAAAAGTAAAAAGTAATTTTCACTTTAAAATTGATAGACTAAACTTAAGTACATGTACTTGGTAAAATAACAAATAGAGGTTGTGCCATCTATTTTTTGTAATGAAAAGTGTAAATGAGCTGGTGCAGTGGTATGATGTGGGAATGATGAAAACCATTTGTGTGGTCTAATTAATCTATAGGTTTTCAAATTGCTAGTGCAAATTTATTTGCGACAATCATATCAACTAACCTATGACACCCCTTAGAAACGAGGTTTTTATGTGCTCTTGAATCTTGGAGTAACACAAGTTTCTTATTGCCTGAGTTTAAATGTTAGCTGTTTCAATTATAATGCTTCCTTTATTTTTCTTCTCAGTGGTTTAAGTTTTATACATGGAATGAGAAATTTTAAAAATATTATTTAACTAATATGAGGGATAAAAGAAACAATATTAAATGAGACAGTGAAATATATTTCTATTTATTTAGGGATAAATAAAGAAATTCTACGAAAATAGAGATAATTAACTATATGTGCCTATAAGAAGGTCAGGAAAGACGATTGGATTAGGTGAATTGACTTGCGCACTCACAGAACACAAAATGTTGAATGATGACTGTGATTAGTCACTGTAAAGAAAGATAAGGTTAAAAAAATGTAAAGGAGAAGACATAGCAAAAGGTTCACAGCATCACGGCTTTAAGGTTTTGAGTTTACATCTTAATTTTGTCATCGCGCTCTGCTACTTTGAACTAAGGACAAGGCTTTGTTCTTTTTCCGTTTCAAAGGTTCAAACGTCACTGTGTAATACTTTTTTTAGTTCCTTATTATTAAAATCTCCATTAGCACTAGCAGGTCAAAGCAGACAACTTCCCTGTTTCAAGAGTGAACATATATATATTTGGTTGTATGTATTATATTTGTCATTTATTTAGCTAATAATTAAATGACTATTTTTGGGTTAGAGCCAAATTATCAATCATTTACTCATTTTATTAAAAATTGAAAGCTAAGCTACACCTAAGTCACTATGGAATTTGAGCTGGATTAAAGATATTGTCCATATTTTTCCACATTTTTCTGTTTTGAGCAGGTATATCAGAAGAGAGTGTTATTTCCGTTTTGGTTTGATGGAGACCATCTAAAAGACTACTCATGCATTTATCGCATTTGGAAATGCATGATTGAAATTGACAATTATTGTAGGGCATCCAATATATATTTTCATCTCAACAATTATTTGGCAAAATATTACAAACACTAAAAGTATATAAAGGGGTCACTATAATTTCCTTAAAAAAGGTATAAAAAAGAAACATGCATGTGTCCATCAAATAACATTTCTGGAACCGCAGAAACGACAAAATTTTCTTAATTTATCCGCATAAACAGTGGAATACGCTAATACAAAAGAAAGACAAAGTTTTCACGATGGCTTGATGTATATGAACAGAGTAATATATTCGACTTTTAATTGCAGCTTTCTTAAAACTAGCTTTCGGTGACTTTCAAACCTACCCTTCACTTTCTCCAGATCAGGAAGAAACAACCAAAAAGTAATAGTAAGTGAAATGGGAAGAGGAAGTAGAGAAAGAACACGAGAAATTAACAATAAATGGCAAGGGCAAGAGAATCCTTTACAAGCAGCTTCAATTCAAAGTGCTCAAAAATAGACTTCATGCAAGCTGGCCACCAAATGCACCCTTACACCTTTTTCAAATAGCTATTGCCATTTGAAAATTTGTTCCAATACCATGTAAAAATTTGTTTTGGAAAGATATTCATCTCTATTTTTTTAACTTTGAAAACACTCGCACAAATTTTTTTTTTAACGTAATTACATACCTTTTTTTTTCTATATTTACAATCACTTTCAACATAATTTTTAAAATTTTTAATCAGATAAAATTATATATATATATATATATATATATATATGTATAATGTCTAAACTAGCAAAATTGTAAAATTCTGTTCTAACCTCAATATACTAAAAGAATTACATATTGGTAATATAAAATTATACAATAAAATTTTTATGTATAACATTTTTATTTTTTAATAAAATGTAGATAAATACTCTCTCAAGTCCTTTTTATAAAAAACAAAAGATTAAAGCATCAAGATCAAGAAAAATAATTAATTTTGTTATGTTTTTCATAAATATAAATTTTATTTTAAAAATACCCATGATATTAAATAGTGTAGTTAGTAATTTGTATATTTAATTATACTAATAAAAAAAATATTAAAAAAATTTAACAATTAATACATTTTGAATCTATATTTTTTTCTTATAGTAAGATAAAAAAAATACTTTATTTTATTTTTAAAAAAAAAACCAGAAGAAATAATATATATTTATCACTTTGACATAATTTTTCATGCGGAAACAAGTATTTTTCTTTACATATGTTGTGTCTTTCCATATAGGGCAACACTTGTCAAGAGACTCATTTTATCAAATGTTATCATGTAGCAATTATGCAAGATCAATAGTAAAATATTTGAATATTATTTTATTTTAGTACTTAAAGTTAATTAAATAAGTTAATTCGTTTAGTTATAATATATGGAATTACTTGTGACTCTTAAGTTCAAATCTCTACTTTCAACTTTATATAAAATTTTGCAGTATATTTTGCTAAAAGCTTTTGTATCATTTTTTTAGTTACCTCTGCACAATACTTTTTCTAGAACTAATTTTTACACTAAAAATATAAATATTTGTTACTCACGATTATAAATATTTTGCTAATGATGTGCAAAAATAAAAAAATTTGTTGTGAGAAAGTAAATGAATATATATAATGGGTAATTTTCTAAAAAAATTACTGCAAAAACCTTTAGAAAGTTATAAGCGGGAATGTAAACCCAAGTCCTATAAATAGTTTCCACACGTTGTAATTACTAAATGAACTAATTTATCTAACAAAATTTCAATAACTAAATAAAAGTAGTGATTAAATATTGTAAAATACATGGGGGCTAGGGAGACAACAGAAAGGAAGGTTAATCGTAAGATTGGATTTTATTTTCTTTTTACTTTTTTATTTTTTAAAATTTAATATGCTGTTACTTTATTATTGGTTGTGCTAAATATTGTAGTATATCCATTCAAATTTAACTCCTTTACGAATATAAATACTTTGAGTACATAATTTGAGATTTTTTTTTTATATCATTGTAATTCAATTTTACTTTATTCTCTCGTTAATATATTTATAAATGTATTTGCCGTTTTTTTTTTTATGTACGAGAGATAAAGTTAAAATAATGATTTAGCAAATAGTTTGTTATTGTAATTGAAGTTTTCGGATTGAAGATCATACTCAAAGGTTTTCGTTGTCTTTTAAAGATAATTCAGTGTCAACTTAAGTTGCATCCAATATTTTAGTGTTGGTAGAAACAAAATAAGTCTAAAGAACTGCTTATTCATATACATTTTTAAAGACATTGTCCATAACATATTGTTTTTTAAGATTTGTTCCCTAGTAGTAAAATATACCAAACTAAGTTATAAATTTAATTATATACGTGTTCTTTAACGTCGTTAATTTATTTCATAGAGAATGCAACTACAATGCCTGGTTAGGATTGGAACTACTCAATTGGACAACTCCATTATTAACTCACGGCTTGTAAAACCGAAGGCCTCGTTTACGTTATAATAATGCGTTTTGATTAAATTTGAAGCAAACTAAAAGAATCCAAAAGGGTTGGTTCTTCTATAATTATGTTCTTTGTACAGGTCTTTACACTGAATCCTGCTGCAATCATAGTTTGCCAGATTAATATTCTTAATAAATAAATTACTGTTATGAATAATTATACCAGAGAATGTCTATTTTCTTAATTTTTTATATTTTTCATAATTTTTAATTTTATAACCATTTTATTTAAATTTAAATTAAAGAGATGGTATTCTTTGATTATAAATTTAAGCCTATAAAAGTATTTTATTTTTATTGAAGCGAGTTGATGGAAAATAAAATTAAAATTCTTTCTTCTTTATTTTTTTACTTGCTTTTTATAAATTACTTCTTCTTTTTAAAAAACTGAACAAGAAAAAACAACATATTATACCGTGTAATAAAATAGAATAAATAAATCTAGAGACTACTGGCTCATAATTATATTGAATGGCTCAAAATAAAATTAATTTTACTCACCTATTTTTCATTAAAAATTTGGTGAGACTACTATTACACAAACGTGGTTTCATGGTTGTATATTTAGTTTATATCATCAATGCATAAAAATGCTGATTAAATAATTTTTTATTACTTAGCAATAATTGTGTACCTCAGTTGGATGTATAGCTCCAAAATTTAAAAGGACAAATATTGGAAGTGGAAACATTAATGTGGGGACAACGACACCTGGGAAATATTCAAACGACAATGCCTAATGAATGCAAGGGCCAGACATGCTTCCCGCTCAGAACTCTCCCTGCAATACAATATTTTATTTTAAAAGAGGGGATAGTTATTAGTAGTTCGAAAATTTGCTGCACTTGACAATGAAATTAAGAAAATAAAGTTTTTTTATTATTAATTCTTTTTAATCACAAAACTTTAACTCAATTTTATTTAAAATGAACAATTCTTAATATTCAATCCGATTTTATTTATATGTTTTTTTAACTATATAATGACTAAGGTGTTAATTTTAAGAAAACAGTCACAGGATTTTAAGTTTATTCTCGTTTACAGTTAAACCCTATTAAATAATACTAACCAATATTTTAAAATACTAATAAATAAAAAAACCAAAAATATTATTGATGTACCTTCCACCACGTCAAATACTATCAAAATATTATTAATGCATTTAGTTAACATTTGATTATATCAAATATCACTAATCCATCAAAAGTCTCTTAAGAAGTATTATAAAAGGAATTAAAAAATAAAAATCAAGATACCATTTCATAAATATATATTTTAATAATCTAACTATATAAAATATAATTTGGTCCCTTGATTAACTACCTAAACAAATTATCAAAATTAAATAAGAAACTATCGTTAGCAGAATTATTATTTTTATCTAAAAAAGTTGCATATTTAGGTTAATTTATTTTATAATTTCTTAACAAAAATAAAAAAATCAAACACTTGCATTTACCTGCTGCGGGGTTACTGGCAGCGCCGCATGTTCTAAGCTAATGGGGATTATTGAAGAAACTTTGACCGGGAGAAAGGGTTGATGTAAGAGAAAGAAAACAAAATTGCCTTAAAATCTTATTTATTGGTGCAGTTTGGGTCCTGCTCAGAAATTGACCCCGCTTTAGGCGTCCAAACCAATAAAACTAGTCAATTAAACCACACTCCTTCCAATTATGATATACAGGTGTTTTTAAGAATATTAATTGAAAGTTTAATTCTTTAATGTGTTTAAGAAGATCTATTGTTGAATTAATAAACAATAATTTTATTAAAATTATAATATTTAATGCTATTAATGTATTGTATAATATGATTTTTATAATTTTTAATAAAAATTATATATAAATTTATATTATGTGTATGTTAAAATAGACATCAAAATATTTGTTAAATTAGACCATTGGTATTTTAATTCATAATTTTATTTTAGCTTTTTTTTTTTTTTATCATTTTAATTATAAGGGTGCTTTAAATAAGTTTTTATTTATGTATATATAAAATATTAATTTCGTTAAAAAATTACTATCGATTATTTTTTTTATGAATTTTAATAAGAACTTAATATATTTTAGTAAATTTTTAATTGTCTCATTTTTTTCTTCTTTTTATTTATATTTTTTTCTTTCAAACTCTAACAAAAAAATTATCATTTTCTTTTCTTTTCTTTTATTTTTCTCTTTTATCCTTCGTCTATAATTTTTTCTTCAAATTTCGATAAAAAATTTCTCTTATATCTCTTTTATTAGTAGGCCTTAAGTTTATAGGAGAAGACACAAAAGATGGACAATGACAGTAATATTAAGGCTGATTTCTTATTTGCGCTTAAGTTTTCAAATATTTATATTTTCAAAAAAAAAATTAAAAATAAGATTTTTTTATTTTTAAATTTAGACTAGATTTTAAAAATGTTTTTGAAAAAATATTTTCTAAAACACAGTCAAACCAAAATCATAGTTATAGTTATTTACAGAGTCAATCAGTTCCCTTACGTAATTATAGTTGAAAAGACAATAACCTTAACGTATTATAGTTGTTATAATTTATAACTAATGATTCTCATTACAGTAATCGTAAAGGCATATGATACGTTACAGACTCTTCAATTATACTCTGTTTCCCGATTTCATTTTATGGCCTGCAAGCGCGATGGTATATTCTTTTTTAAACTCTCCACCCATTTTACTTAAGTGAAATGTATATTTACAATGATAATTGAAAAATACGTTTAATTATTGAATAAAAATTAATAGTTGAAATTATATATATATATTAATAGTTGAGATTATTGGAGCCATCCAAACACCTAAACGGGGCAAGTCAGGTGATAATTGAAGTTCAATTCAGCATGGTGTTAATGCCCCATACTGCATATCTACCCTTTCCTCGTTGGACTTTTTTGAGATGCATGTGAGTGGTTGAACAAGAAAGCTTAAACAAGAAGAGATTTGAATCCAGGGCTAGATAAAATACAAGGTGAAATTACTGGCATGAAAAAGAATCTGACATATCTTAATGAAAATTAGGGCAAAAAAATTGTAAAGGGAGTTTTAAAAAAGTAATTTATATGCTTTTTTAGAATGGATGAACCTCAGATTGTAGATCCAGCATGCTAGAAAAGTCATAACCTTTTCCCTTTTATTTTGTTAAAAGGGATAAAGATCTTACCCACCACAACATCATGTGCCCACAGTTAACAAAATAATAATGATAATAATAATAATGGAAAGAGAATTCCTGTCATTGTCCTACATGAGGAGAGCGTCACATGGATTCTTATTACAAAAATATAATGCTTTTATAATGTCATCCATTTGTTTCCTTCTCTTGTAATTTTATTCGATCTAAGTAATGGCGGTTTCACTCATAATAATACCTTCAACAACATGCAATCGGCTTACATTAAAACTAGTAGACAGGATTTTTTGCTGATGGGTTGTTTTGACCCTTCATTAGGAGTTGTTGGCCTAATTAGAGTCTTCACCTTAGCTTATCAGCATCAGCTGTGTCTATTCGTGCCAACAACTTAGGTGAAATCCGAGTATGGGGCATAGCCATGATTCTCTGTGCATAAAGGGTCAATCTTACACAACCATCTGCTTTTTCACATAAACTTAACTTCCTGTTGGATTAACAGCGAGAAAAACGCCTTACACAAATCTCAAATGTACCTCTCAGAGACTACGTTGTCTTGGTCGTAAATGAAAACTTCTCCAAACCGCCCCAACATGGATTTTAGCGTTAGCAGGATAATTGCCAAAAAGATGAACCAATCCGCGAATTACTCAGTTTTAGAATGTCAACTCACAGCCGATACAAATAATCTCTAAGGACCAAAAAAAGAAGATATGATAAATAGCCTTTTCCCGTAGGATCAAGCATGCCAGTGTTTTACTTCACTTCTCACAATGCTTAAAATAAAATAGGCATAACCCATCAAGAAAGAACTTCAGAAAATTCATCTTTCATTGATATACAATGGTTTATGTACAAGTTACAGTGTGGTGAAACAAACATCAAAACATATTCTCTTCAACCACCAATAAGCATTTGCTCACCGGGGTGACATCTTCCAAGTACTCAAAATTAGTAAAAATTTACAATTCCAAACAAAAGCTAACATCTAACTAATTCTTAGACATCAGTATCGCAAAATTTTCCATCCATCCTGTTCTGAACAGCTTTCACAGCAGCAACTCTAGCAGCAGTTGCAGCCTTGTTAGCAGCGATTACTGCTTTGTTAACCTGATCATCAACCCGCCTAAGGTTTATAGCATTCTCTGCTGTTTTCCTGGCAGCCTGCAATTCAACCCATCAAAGAACACAACATGTCTGAATGAGAAAACACCAACATTTGTAAAGGAATTATAGCAAGAACTAAGTATCAATAACAAATACCTGAACTGCTCTGAGGACAGCATCAGATTGTGGTGGTAGAGGATGCTTGAGGTTGCCAGCATCCCATTCACCACACCTTCTGTCGCCGTTTCGGAAAGTATATGAGCCAATACCTTGCCTACGACCCTCATGCCATGCTCCCTCGTAGCAGTGTCCATTGGCAAAGTGGTAAACCCCAAATCCATGTATTTTGTCTCCAAAATACTCTCCAGCATATCTATCTCCATTTCTGCAGCATATAAAATAGTTGAAAAACTACTCCAAAACCTGTTATTTTCTACCATAGTTTCCCATGAAACAACACATGTTAACTAAAAGAAAAAACTTTGCAATAATTCCATCAGTGGACAAAATACACAACTCATTGCCAGATCATGTAATGGAAGACACATATCAAACAATTGAACAATCAAGACATCCAAATTCGAGACAAGTCAAAACTGAGAAGTGAAAACTAGAAGCAGCATCTCATAAAGTGGCAAAATCCAAGAAATAACAAACGGAGGAACAGAACAAGGGACACCGATTCCATCGAAGAAATCCTTAATTAAAAAAAAAAAAAAAAAAAAAAAAACAGAAGCAGAAAGAAAAATGGGATCTTGAAAACAAGAAACCCATTCACCCAAGAAACCGATTGACCAAAGAAACCAATAGAATGTTAAAAGTGAAAAGTTATAAGAACCCAACACAGAATTAACAGTATAAAATGAAACCACGGAGAAGGTAGCAAACAGACCTAAAATGGTAACAACCAAGTCCGTGCTTGACAGCATACTTAAACTGACCAATATAACAGCTAGCATCGGAGCAAGTCTGAAGTCCCATACCATGACTCTGACCATTACACCATTCTCCAGCATAAGAATCACCGGTGTAGAACCTGTAAACCCCATAACCATGCCTCAATCCTTGCCTATACTGACCCCTATAGCGACTCCCTCTGGCCCAGCTCTCAATCCCATACCCATCATACCTTCCATCAACCCAATCACCCTCATACCTCCCATTCACAAAGTAATTGTAAACCCCACTACCATTACTCCTCCCCTTATGAAACTCCCCCTCGTAGAAATCCCCATTGCTGTAAAACTCCACACCTTCCCTTACTATCTTCTCCTTCTTCACCTTCGTTGTTCCCCCTGAGTCACCGATAAACCACTGAACCGGCTTCGCCTGCGCCTTCGAAAACCCCAACCGCTTCACGTGCTCCTCCCACGAATGCTTCACCACCGAAAGCGACCGGTGGATGAGACCCTTGTTCTTGGACGCGAAGTAGAGTGCCACCGCGATGAAAATCAGCGCCAGCAACACGTTTTCCGAGGTGGGAACCTCGAGGTAGAAGAAGTAGATGAGGTAAATGGAGAAGGAGGAGGCGCACAGAAAACCGAGCGAAGCAACCGCCAGAACCGGAGTGGTTACCCGGCTCGAACCGGTTCGAGGGGTTTGGGGTTTCTTGTTGTTTTTCTTGTTCTTGTCGTCATAATCGAGGAGGAGTTCGTCTTTGTTCATGGATGAGAGGCTGTGAATGGATGATCGAATTGTGGGGGAAGAACTGAGGAGCGAGGAGTGGGTTCTGGTTAGCTTGCTCTGGCTCTTCGGATGCTCCATTTTCTCTCTCTCAATTGGATCTTCTCCTCCGGTACCGGGATATTCTCACCGCCGGCAACATCTCACGGAGGAGCACCGCAACCACTCACGCGCTACCATTCAACTGTCACAAAACACACAACCACACTCCACTGAACGCAAATTAGAACGCTTCTCGTTGTTATTGTTATTATTATTAAGAAAATGTGAAAGGAAAGAGAGGGTAAAAATGAAGAGAGCGGGGAGTGGGTGCCGGGTTTGGTGTATTTATGGAGCGATAAGAGGGGAGGGAGTTAGATTCAATATTGGCCGTTGGATTCTGAGATTGTGGGGTTGGGTTTTTGGCCGTTGGATTGGGGAAGAGGCGTCTTGACGGGTAGATATGGTCGTCGGATCTGGGTTGATTCAGCGTCGTGCCTTTTTCGCTTTACTGTAGCAGACCGCCACGTGCCGACTCACTTTTTATGTTATGTTATTCTTCCATGTGACTCGTTCCCATTAGGTTAATTTTAGCCCCCACGTTCATCTCAATCACTCTTCATAGCCATCTTCTCCTCAAGCTTTATATTAATATAACTATTTTTTTAGGCTAAATTGATACATCATCTTTACCCTTTTTCAAAAATGTATGATATATCTCATATTGAAATAAGTATAAATATCGATAAATGTAATTCTATCGAATTCAATTCACTATAGATGTGAGTGTAGTTGGCGACACTCCCGTTCATACTTTATTTAATTATTGATTAAGTTAATAAACAACATCTCTCTTTTCTTTCTCTTGGTAAGGGAGGACCAAAAATAGCGACTTGTTTTACTTTATTGTTGTTTACCCTTCTTTGGATCTTAATTATCATCGACCTTTTTGTTTCTTTTTCCGGAATTTTGCTTCCTACACAAAATGATGAAACACCATTTGCATGCAAAATAAGTATCCGCGCATATTAAAGTGCTAAAGACATAAATAGAAGTATAGAACTAACGCAGAAGAGATACAACCCACATACATGCATTCTTTTCTGGCTTACCAAAATAAAAATTCCTTTCTTTTTTTGTTTAATTTGAAATGGGTCACTTCACTACTAGTATCTCTTTTCTACTCTGGTACTAAACAAAGGTGAAGGTAGAAAGTTGTGGTTGAGCATCCGCAACATCCGTGGGTGCATTGAATTTGATTAATTGTAATTCGTATAGTTGGCTTGTTGTTTTACTCCCTCATGTCCACATTAATTTTAAGTTAACTGTTGGCTTCTGCTTCAGTCATGAAGTTAGTCTTTAGAATTCGGGTGTAGTCAAACACGAGTGAATCAATTTTACATTTGAAAGGAATGGGCAAAATATAGGCATTGTAAATATAAAAAGATTTATAAATTAAATGTCATAAAGTTTGGGGTCAACATGTATATAATATTAGATTCATTATCATTCGATGTAGATCTTTTTGACTTGTCGGGCTATCGATCATAATAAGTACACAGCTATCCAAGTTGGATGGTTCGATTGGAACAAATGTTGGACAAAAGCAGGCGATTGATGAATCCATGAGGAGGTCCCTTGTGAGTGAAGAATACGTGCATGTTGAGCCCTTGTTGACACTATCAAATACCTCAAAAGCTTATTTGTATAGTGAATGTTTGTATATTTATAATGTTAGTTGTTATCGTTATTGATAATATGTTGAATGAAAGTTTTTTTCTGCATAAATATCTTAAATCTATTTATACCAAATTGATTACTAACAAATCAACCTCAGTAAAAAGAAAAATTATGCCCAACGAGATCTTTTCAAAATAAATATCCAACGATAACACATTTAATGTTAAACACTTTTTTGGTCAACATATAGTTTATTTTGTAGTATATACGTAAGTGTTTGTAGGGAGATCGTTTTATAATGATATAAAATTTAAGGTTAAGGGTAAGTAATTAAATTAAATATTTATTTAATAAATTTTTATTACATGAGAGTTTATATTGATTGTAAAATTCATTAAATTATAAACAAAATAATTTATTTAATAAATTACTATAAAAGAGTTGTTAAAATAAGTTAAAAAATACAGTTTTTTTTATAATTTTTCTATAAATTCTTTAAAATATTTCTTAAATTTATTCGCATTCTATAAAAATATACTTAATTAAATTTTTTTTTTATCATTAAAATTCGCGTATTTTTAATCTTAGATAAGAGAATATACAATGTGCGACTTCCACTAAATATAAATATTAAATAAGGAATAAACACAATTGACATTTTTAAAAGATTAAAAAAATGTATTTAATAAATTAAATTTACTAGTCATATATTATTATTTATTTTCATATATAGTATTTTTTATCCATCTAAAAGTTTTGCTAAACAATGACATAAACAAAAATTAAGAGCGGAAGCTCCCGTGCGCAGCGACCTAATTTGGAAGCCCTCAACGTCACTCTTTGGATTTCAAACGCCGGGGTTTTTTTATATTTTAAGGTACATTTTAGTCTATTTGCAAGTGTTCTTTATTTTGAGTTTTTATTTTTTTATAATTTTTTAAATGTTAGTCTTTATGATTCTACATCATTAAATTTTAGTTCATAAAGAAATAAATAATAATATTTACTGCTGATTGATAAAAATTATAAGAATTAAAATTAAATAATTAAAAATATAAAGACTAATGCTTAATGATATAAACTAAAAAACTAAATAAGTAAAACTTAAAAACAGTAATATGAGTGAAAACCTAAATGAAAAAAAAAAATTATAATTATAATATACTCATAATATCACAAAAGGGGGGGGGGGGGTGGAAATCTTAGCTGTATATCCTTCACCGGATCTCCTGCCCGTTTGTCAATATTTTTGTTTCTCCGGAAAAGAATTACAATTTTAAATAACCTCTGCATATTCCTAATAGCTGGTATTAACCGTATCATATATTATATTTAAGTGAGATAAAATATATATGTTACAAGTTGATTTATTTAATTGATAGATTTGATGAGTCGTTTTTTTTTTAATTATATAATATGCGAACTAGCCTTTTCGCATTAAAAATCCACCACAAGTTGGATTGACTAACATATCATAACTCATTTTAACAAATTTAATTATTATTATTTATTTTAATATGCTGAGCCTTTGACTTTTAGAAATTATAATACGCTTTGATTTATTCAAGTTAAGTAAATAGATTCGTTTAAGGAACTAAGTTTTTTAGAGAACTCGAAATTAAGATTTTATTTAAGAGACACTGAATTTGTCACGCTTAAACAATAGACATCGAAGAAATGTATTATTATTGATATAACAAGACTGAATTCAATTAATTCATTAACGAAAAAAAGGAAAATAGAAACATGAAAGTTTAACATCATGTTATATACTATACTTCCATGTCAATAATGATATAAGGAAATCGTGGGATAACTAATTATTTGTGAAATAACATGAAAATTCAATTATTTTTATCAGTATAAATTCAATAATATATATATAATGTCATCCATGGCACAAGGAAAGGATAAACGAAAAACAATAAATCTGTGGTTGTGAAATGGTACAACAATAGTGTGATATACAAGCTTGTAACAATCAAAGATGCTTATCCTGTCATCAGATACAAAGTACAAATAATTCATACTTGATTCATGGGTCAACCACGTATTGTCTTGCTCAAGCCGAGCTGGGCCTATTTATGGAAGCACATCATATTTTCACGACTAAGAGCTCGACAAGTTTATTTATTTACATATTGCCTTCTTCACTCTCGTAATGCTGAAATTTTCCCAGAACTTCTGTTAAAAATGCTTTAATTTGAAGAATCAAATTTCTTCTTTGTACGAATAAGAATCGGTAATATTGTATTGTTAGCCATGCATACTAATTGTTCATGATCATATTCTAACTAAGATAAAATTAAGTAGGGAGTTACTGATGAGTCAGTTCTGTCCTCAACAATTTGAAAGCATTTTTTGAACTTTGTTTTTACTTTTTGATTGTAAGAGTTAGTTCTCATGAGCAAAGAGAATTAACATATGACTTCTTACTTCTAGAACTTTATCTAGCATGTCACTATATTTTGGAGGAATAAATTTTTGCATGATGCTCATTTAGGGTTCCCTTCAATCTAATTGTTGTCATTCTCATTAGACTTTTGGCATATTTTCTTTGCCTTTTTGTTACATGAATCTTCTATTTCTCCTAAAAGAATCACTAACATAACTTGGCAATCAACATCTAATGGGTGGCTTACCCTAAATTATTATAAAGCTTGTAAAGAAAATTTGATCCTCGTGGTCTCATAAGGGATTAACATAATAATTGGCTTAAAGGTTACTATCATTATTTAGGACAAACTTCAACTTATAAAACTGAGCTTTGGGGTGTTATAGCCTTTCCATGGCTAAGGAGCTGGACCTGCATAATCTAAGGTTCAGCTTAATTCTAAATCAGTTAGAGGAGTCATTTTAATTAAATGTTTCAGTAATTTATCTCTGTACTGTCCTCTTCTATTCTAAATCGAGATTATTCTACTGTAAATTTGTCCAGCTAATTTAGATTGTCTTTAGCAAATTATTTTAGAGCTTTAACTCCTCCCCCTTAATTGTCTTTCCTTCTTATTACATATGCCATGTACATTCCTTTCTCTAGAGCTATAATTTTGTAGTCTTTCCTTTTACCAAAAAAAAATTTGATTTTCTTATATTATGTTAGTATCAACTTTATTTGATTTAAGGTTTTCTTTTAAATAATACATTTATTTGGATCAAATTAAAAAAAATTATATTTTTATAAAAATCAAACAAATACTTTCTTAGTTCATTTGTAATCGGAATTCAACCCTAGACCACCGTCGCTAGAGCCTCAAATCCATGATCAGTTATTTCGACCTCTCCAAATAATAACAATTTTTGTTGTTGTCAACAAATAACAACTATTTCATCTCTGTAAAAAGATGCTAACGTGGGTTCTTTTCTCTCCATATTACTCTGTAAAGGAATAAAATTTTCATGAGATAGTCGAATTAAGAGATCACCAACCTAAGATATTGTCCTTCAAAGTTAATAAAGGATTTCGATAATTAACGTACATGACAGTGTCATGTTGTACATGTAAAAGAAAAAGACACAACATGAATATAAGAAAAATTCTTATAATTTATGTAGAATTTAATAATTATATTTTTATATCATATTTATCACTAAGACGAAAGAAGCTTGATCAAATATTAAATACAAGATTCAAAATATCTTCGTCCTTGCACGTTATTAGGAGTATTTGTCTCTTCGTAACTCGAGTCTTCTTTTGTTTTTTTACCACTTATATCTTCGCAATGTTTTTTAGGACCTGTTTGTGTAATCTATGAAACTTGGTTCATAAAAATGAACCATTAAATATACTTTATAAAACGTGTCCATTTAACATTAACCATCCTATCTGCAGATGATGTCAAGTCACTGCCATTTAACGTAAATTCAAATAAGTGCTTACATATTACAATTTAAATTATATTTTTTCAAATTTATATGTAATTGACAGCATCATGACATTAATATGCTGCAATAGATAGGATTGGAAGTAATTAAGCATACGATATAATTACCCATTAATAATTGAATAATGGAACTAAGTATCCTGCAAACACAACCCCACGCTTGGACGAAGAGAAGAGAGCCCTGTTGATAGAGGCATAGTGCCTACAAGTCATGATTGATGAGCCAAAATCTAGAATTAGAGTCTTGTCATAGTCATTGTGGGTACATTGGTTGTAGGCTATAAAACGTGTACGATTATGATTCGGCTGTACTGATTGATCGGTACTCTTATCAACCTTGCGTGATTATTTATTTGATTATATAAGATAGCATTCTCAAATAATATTGATGTAAATAAACTCTTGTTCATTGTCCGCATGTCCTTGGCTTTTCAGGCTACACCAATCTTCCTAACAATGATTCATCACTGTGCTTATGTTTTCTCCATTCATTACTGAGTTTTATTTTAATTTTATTTCTACACTTAAAATTTTATATTTAACTTTATACATGTGTTTATTGCTTTTAATTTAAAAATAATAAACAAGTTCAAAGATTTAATTAAAAAAATTTTAAGCACTGTTTGGACTGAAAATTAATAATCCAACAAATATTTTAAATACTGATAAGATTAAACACAATGTGGGACTAAATCCCTATCATCTAAAAGAAACCATAAAACAAAAATTGAAAGGAAAAAAATTTCTATAAAAACTGAATAATAAAACAAAAACCCAAATTTCAAGCGTGTGATCAATTAAAAGTAAGCGAGGAAAGAAGAAATGAAAAAGGCAGAGAACAAATATTCACATTTTGTTTCAATTGAGCCAAATGATTCAAAGAGAAGGGTACAATGACATTCATGAAGAGATCTAAGTATTTTTATGCATAGTAATTCTTACTTTACAAGTCTATTTAGAGACAAAAATGGCTAACAGGATTATTACAACTAGATGACATCTGTACACTAACTTTTCTAAATCATTTTTATACGTGTCCAAAAAATAATATTCTAAAGTAACTGACATCTTATTTTTCTTCGAGTAACTTCAATCTTCAAAGCTAAAAATGCTCAATCTAGCTCGTCATTTGTTCTACTCATTTTTAGTATGAAACATGTTTTTGAAATCTAGCCCAAAGAATTCACAAACGCTTAAATAATACTTCAAACTTCATGAATTAAGTGAAAAAAGAAAAGAACGATATATCTTCCCAATCAAATTAATCTTTTCTTCGACTAAATTTATGAATTCTTGAATGCCACTCATAATTTTTTTAGTGCATATTCAACACATCGGAATGTGATTCATTGTTTTGTTGGGCTATATTTCTCTCTTACTTTTCTTTTAAATTATTATTTTTAGTTACTCTTTTTTTTTGTCAACTTATTTTTTGATAGTCTGAACAGTCAACTTTTCTTTTCTTTTCTTATATTATTTCCATATATTTTATTAGGTGTACTTGAGATCCAATCCAACTAAAAGATAACGGGCTCAATTTGAATTTTAAACGACAAACAAGCTTATTCCGGGGGTTGATAAGAAAAGAGGGGAAAGGAGATAAATAAAAATGTATCATACTTATATAGACGAAATGAGAAGAGTGGAATCCTGGTGAAAATTAAAATGCTCTCCATTAAGCATAACAGGGAAGGGGAAGGGGAAGGGTCAGTGTTTTCTTTCCTTTTTTGGCTTTAAATGTTTAAAAGTAAAAGCATTTTTTTTGTTTTAATTGCCACTTTTTTTTTCACAATTTTTAACAGGGCACTTTATTTGCACCTTTAAAGTTACTTTACTCTTTCCATTCAAATAAAATTAAATCTTTTTTAAATATTATTTTTGCACACAAATCAATTTGTAAAATCAATTCTAATAAAATAATGTTTAAACCAAAGTGCCTTTTATACGTGTAATAATAGCAATTTGAGCATTTTATAGGTATGCTAGTAGTAGTTCACAACTATTACCACCATTAAAAAATTATAACTTTTTCATGACACCTTTGCATCAAAATGGGTTTCGAGTAAAGGTCAAATTGAATATTTAAAATACAAGTTTAACTTGAAAAATATGATACTAAATTTTGACACATTTGTACAATTAATTCAAACCTAAATTTTGACTTGTTAGAAAAAAAATTAAAACTATTTATTTAACTCATTTATAGTTTGATTCTTTTTATTTATTAAATATATTCTTAAAATGTTTTAAGTTTATTAATTATTCATTGAAAATATTATTCCTGTTAAAAGGTGAAATAAAAATAAGAAGAAAGAGAGAACAAAGGAATTAAAGATAAAAATGACATTATAATATTTTAAAAAATATTAAGCATATTTTTTCTTGTTGAAAAAGTAATTCTTTTATCATTAAATATACACACACACACACGTTATGTCATCGTTTAACTTGAATAAAAGCATAAAATATTTTCTTGAACTATACAGCTTCTAATTTTCTTATCAAATGGTTCACTTCCAAAATAATAAAATGCAAACTTCATTACGTTCTATCATAAAATATTAAAGAATGATACGGTAAATCTATTTCATTCCCTCCAGTTACATTTGATCTCAACACTTTTCATTTCATTCCACCCATAAGATCTGCTAACATAACTTCATGTATCACAGAACAAGCACTAATAAATGAAAAAACATTTAAAGGATCGATTTGTCACGTATTCAAGATTAGTTACCCCTGCACTTCTATCAAATATAACTTTCCAAACTGTTCATTTTAAATAGAGTAAATTACACCAACCAACCTAAAGGTTTGGAAATATAACACTTCACCTCATTTTAAAATGAAAATTACACTCTACCCATATTTTACTAACCGTGAAGTAAAGAGGCATTAAATGTAACTATACTAAATAATCATAATAAGCGAAGAGATTAACACTACAGTTACCCGGTGTGAGGATCCATCTTATGTGTGTGCAGCTTCAGGTGGGGGGTTACTAAGGGGTTCTTCAAACTCTGGTAATCCAATAAATTGAATTGAATTGAACCTATGAGATCATCATTGAATGGCAAGGGAGCCTCATTATCTAACTATTAGAAACAGTTTCTTTTGTATTAAATTAACAGAACGTCTGGAGTTTTTCTTTTTTATTTTTTCATTCTTTTTGCATTATGTTAACCTCGCTTAAAAATGGTATATCCTGTCTGTATATTCCCTCAAAATCCATTAACGTTCCAGTCAGTTGGAGAATAGTGTAATTTCGATTTTAAAATGGGGTGAAATGTTATCTTTCCAAATCTTGAAGGTAGTTAGTGTAATTTACTCCTTTATATAACTATCTATCAACTCTACTCTACTTTCTAATGGCAAAAATTAGGTGCAGTACCATAAGTGTTTGCTATGTTGCTTTCTAATCAAAGATTAGAGTTTCACTTGAATAATCTACAAAATAAAGATTAATATTAAAAGTTGACATATATTACTAAAGTAAAACTTTAATCTTAACTGAAAAACAGCACCAAAACACCTATAGTACTTCTAAATCTTGTCCTTCTACAACTATTATATGCCATTGTAACGTCTACTTAACTATGTGGATTTATCTTATCTTACTGAACAAATAAAGAAAAACGCCCAAATGTGATGGAAGCTCCTCATTTCCTACTCACAAAAACAAAAACATGTATATCAACAGCTCTTAGTCTTATGGTTGGGGTGCACAAGAGGTCTACCCACTTAGAGAATAACAAAACACCGAAACTTAGAGGAAATAATTGCAGGGTCATTATTGATTCTATGCATCCTGACGAAAGGATAATAAAAGGTAAAAGGCTTGGGCCCGAGGGGATAAGATTCAGCAAAAATATGATAGTAGTTCATGGAAATACAACTCGTACTAACGGTAAAAGTTAAATCAAATCTGGATAACATCACTTACTCACTGATAGGCATGCTTTCTGGTCATTGTACATACCCTTCAGATGATGATTCATTTCAGGGGAAGAAAAATAATCTTGGTGGATAAGATGTTGGTAATGACTAAAGATTGCCGGGCATCCATTTCAATTAACCAGATTTATTACAATCCTACATTAGTGGTTCTACAAAGATAAATAAATGTCTTCATTCCAATACATATCACAACTGGAAAATGCAAAGGGATCATTTTCTAAGCTTCTTTTTCATCCTCTCAACAGCAGACCTAATAGTTTCTTCATCCTTGCAGAAAGTAAATCTGACAAGATTCTTTCCATCTTCTGGATTCAAGTAAAATACACTTGTAGGGATTGCCACCACTCCGACTTCCTTAACTAGATATTCGCAAAATGCAACATCATTTTCCAGTCCAAAAGGGGTGTGATCTACAACCACAAAGTAGGTTCCATTGGATGGGAATACCTTGAAGCCAACAGCCTTCAATCCTTCGACCAAAATAGCTCTTTTTGCCATATAATCCCTCTTTAGCTCCGCATAGTAAGAGTCTGGTGCTCTTAGAGCTACAGCAGCAGCACACTGCATAGGATTGCAGGTTGCAAAAGTGAGGAAAGCGTGTGCCTGTCGCACTCCCCATGTTAATTGTGGGGGTGCTATGGCCCACCCAATCTTCCATCCTGTTAAGGAGAATGTCTTCCCCAAGGAGTTCATCGTCACTGTCCTTTCAAACATCCCAGGCAAAGAAGCTATAGAAATGTGATCCATATCAAATGCCAACTTATCGTAAACTTCATCACTGAAAACCAGAACATCATTCTCAATGCAAAGAGATGCAATGGAATTGAGTTCCTCTCGAGTAAACATCTTTCCAGTAGGGTTGTGAGGCGTATTTATGAGAATGGCCCGGGTATTCTTCGAGATTGTGGACTTCAACTCTTCAATAGGGACAGCAAAATCTGGAGGGCGCAGAGGGATGCTTTTGACTTTTGCACCAGCCATGGATAAAGTGGCTTCATAAGAATCATAAAAAGGAGCAAACATGATAACCTCATCACCAGGATTTATCAGTCCTAATATAGTTGCAGCAATTGCTTCTGTGCATCCAGAAGTAACAGTAACTTCTTTTTCAGGATCTACCACTAGTTCAGTATCTTTCTTAAATCTCTCAGCAATGGCAATGTTCAGATCTGGAACTCCATAACCCCGTGCATACTGATTTTTCCCATCCCTGATTGCCTGAATTGCTGCTTCCTTTACAAATTCTGGACCATCAAAGTTGGGAAAGCCTTGACCAAGGTTTATGGCTCCATGTTTGATGGCAAGCAAGCTCATTTGGGTGAAGATTGTTGTCTGAAACTTCTCTAAGCGCTTTGCAATCTAACAAACAAACGACAGTTAGCAAAGTCAAAGTAACATGTGGCTCAACTATGAACTATATGAAGTTATGGTTTATTTCCCTCATCTTTTTTTTTTCTAGATATCAAGAACAAAATAGAACTAAACTATCTTCCCTCCCCAAAAGTACCTATTTCTACAAGGCAAGATATGATCTCGGTCCCTGCACTGGATAGGAAGATTTTTTACACTATACAGGCTAGCAATAAGAATCCTAAAAAATTTGCAACTGAAGTATAGCAAATATACCCTTCACCACGAAACTAAGCAATTCAGAATGAAACATGAATATAAATTGAATTTGACCTATACTGAAAAAAAAAAGATAATTTATAGCGCGTGAATGTCCCATATATGAAAGAAAACAGCATCACGATATCAATACAAAGAAAAATGTAGCGAGTAAGAATAAAAGCTAAGATAAACAGATATTATTAACACGTTGGGATCAGCTTAATCCAAGAGGAACAATCGCCTATTCTTCTAAAACTCCTTTCCAAACTAATTAGAAGCACATGCAGCGGTCAGTGAGTGGTTAATAGAAGCATAACGTGGTTAATATTTGAGACATCTTATTTCGCTACAAACATGAAAATTTAGAGCCAAAAGGATAAACAATAACATAAACCCATATGAAGAAATATTAAAAATATGAAGGGATCTGAAAAGGGTGAACCTGCAAAGGACGATGGGTATTATGAGTGGCGGTTTCATTGGGAGTGGAAACAGAGGACATGGCGGCGGCAATGAAAGATGGGAACTTGGGGGTTGGAGGGGAAGAAGAAGCAATATTGAAAACGTTGTTGAAGTGATTTGAAAAGCTTAAAAATTTTGAAGAAGGCGTGAATCTCATGAGTGAATGGGTGCAGGTACACTGCACCTGCATCGCATCCAATTTGATTCTTTCCGCTCAATTTTTGGTTTCTGCTGACGCCGTCGATGGCTGCCACTGTGAGAATGAAATGTTACAACATACCTTTTATTTCCTTTTTTTATTCTTTTATTTTTGTAGGAACTGACGGTGATGCTAGCTTCGGATTCAATACAAACTCTCTTCCACCGTTGATTCCTTTGGTTAAGGATGGCGAGAACCACGTAGGGGTCTCTATTTCCGCACGCCGCAGTCCTAAAAATTTGTGAATACTTTTTTCATTACGTTACCTTATTTTTTATTTTTGTAGAATTTTTTTAAAATAATTGTTATTATGTTAGTTTAAGTTGAATTAAAGAGATGCCAAGGATATGCTAAAGAATTTTTTAAAAATATTTATAAAAATGATATAATATTTTTAAATTTTTTCCTCTCATCGTAAAAAGGTTTTAAATTAGAGAAGTATTTACTTAAAATGAATTCCTCTTATATAATGTAAATTTTGCTCTTCTAATTATATCAATTCTGACATTCATAATGTGAAATTATTTATCCATATTTTTGGCTGCTCAAAGAAGACAGAGAAATGTTGTATTGTCAGATAGCATTAAATAGATTATTGAACTTTATCTAAAGTTTTTCTTAAAATAAAATTATGCCAGATTTGAATTGAAGATTCCATATTACAAAGATTATATACATTACATTTGGTTTTAAAATTACTTAAAAGTATTTAATGTTCTAAAAAAAGTTATTAATTTTGAATATGCACACCGAATAGGTATTCAAGTTGTCTCAATCCCAAATTACCTTGAGGGGAGAGGGAAGGGACAGGCCAAGTATATGGAGATTAAACATTTGTCGAAAAAATAGGAACATAACAAACTTCTGAAAATAATATTAATTACTAGCAGTGTTAAGAGTAATTATTTTTAACTTAAAAATATAACTTTATGATTTTATTATGACGTATCTCTCTATCTCCTAATTACTTTAGATATTTTATTAGTTAATTTTTATTATTCTATTTGTAATGTAAAAACATTGAAATAAATAAGTAAAGAAATCAAAATTGATGGAAATAAATTAAAATTGATGGAAATAATTTTAGTTATTTTTTATATATTGTTTTCCTCAAGTACTTCAGTTGAAAACTATTCAAATTAGATCTTTATTTTTTTAATAATGTCTTTTTCATACATAGAAAATTGAGCGCTTATCAGCATGCTGAGAGACACAATAATCTATTAATTGTGTCAAATTTTGTTAGTAACGATAATTTATATCGTTTAAGCATGAATATTTTAAAAAACAAAAATCAATAAAAATTATTTAAGATTAATAATATTTCAATAAAAATTAAATAAATTAACTTTAGTATCAATTAAAAATACTAAATAAATTTAGTTATAGTAATTTAATAAACATTTTTATATCTTAAAAAAACTTCAAAATAATAAACTTAATTAAAGACATCACAATTTAAAATCCGACCAAAATTCACATTAATTACCTTGTTGATTAATCTTCCTAAAATTTAAAATCGAACGCATTGATTCTTCCAAGCGGCTTGGGCAAATGGGTTTTCTTGCAACAGAGTCCATCCAAATAGAGTAGGAGGAAATCTTTGGGCTGTACAGAACCATTACTGCAAAGGAGCCCATGCATGTTAATGGCCATCCTTTGTGATATGGGCTTTGGCCCAATTTAATATTCTTATGTAATGACAAAAAAATAAAAACAAGGATTACTTATTGCAAACTTTTTTTTTCCTAACTGCGTATTTTCTTCTTTCTTTTTTATCTTCAAACCATCCTTTTCAATTTTTTTTAAATTTAAATTACGGAAACTATGTAAAAATATAAATTTCAGAACTATAAAATTGACAATAAAAAATAATGTCATTCTTTCAATAATGTTAAATAATATTTTAGGAATTTTTCAAAAATATACGGGTATAAAAAGTAAAAATAAAATAAAAATACATTAAGTAATATCCAAAAAAGATCGACATTCCTTACTCTTAATTCAAACCGAATTAGATTGTAGACAAAAAAATATGACCAATAATAAAAAGGTGAAAGATGAATGCTTAAGGATATGTTTGATTTCTCTTTTAAAAAGAGTTTTCAATAAAATGAAATTTGAGTCTTGAATTTTTAGATGAAATTAAATTTGAGTCTTGTCATCCAATCCAATAAAATTTAAATTTAAAACAGATTAAGCTTTCAAAAAGCCTAAAAATAATCTATACTACACTGAATTTAAACACTACTTTTATAAGTCTAAAATGAATCTGGATTTTTATTGTTAGTTAAAATTCGATGCCCGCAGCAAGCTAGCTCAAACGACCGAAATAACTTATTTGGTCGGTTCTATAAATAATTAAATATCATTTTATAAAATAAAAAATATACTTTGAAAGATTGAATAATAGATTTAAGCAATTTTTATATATATATATATATATATATATATATATATATATATATATATATATATATATAAAGTCTTGTCACCATGATTTCTTCCCGAAGCCATTCTACTAAAAAACACAGCTTCGTTAATTAAAGTTTGTCGATTATCTTCTTGCTGTTGACCAATCTATTAATCAACAGATAAAGATTTATATAAGTTTTGATTTGTAGAAATATTATTATTATCTTTGAAATTAATCTTTATAAAAAATTTGTTAATATTTAAAAAGAATGTTTATTGCTTTAAAATGTTGTTAAGAATTAAGATTTAGTTATTCACAGAAGCTAATTAATACTAGAGAGTAATAACAACATTAGTAGAGATTAAAGCCTTATTTCTTGTCACTAATGAATTACGAATGCTACATGCATACACATGTCACTTTTAATTTTCCATATGACCCTGTCAGTAAGAAACAAACGTTTCCTTAAGATTGATCAAACGTTTTAAATACTATATACGTTGAGGAGATTTCTTGATTTGCGTAAATATATAATTTTGTAGTTCATACCCATACTTATGTGATTGTATTAAATGCAAATTCCTGAGTAATGTACAGTCACGGTATGAGCCATTTGTTTATTTTTATTATTATTACTGGTAAATGTGATTATTTATTTATTTTAACGTGCATTTAAGATATAACATAAAATTTTATATAAATATTTTTTATTAAAAATAATATAATATTATAAAATTTATTATACATCCTTGTACACAAATTTGGAAATAATTTTATTAACTTTAATTTCTAAAGTTAAGTTTAAATGCTTAAAATTGATTTTTTTTTATTAAAAACTTACTTACTATATTAAAATATAAAATATAATAAACATTTTAATAAAAATTACTGTACTTAATGGCTTACATTCGTTGCTAAAAATTGAAGTTAAAAAAACTGATCAAGTTACTTTGACCCATGTTGCTCCCGGTGACAAAAGAAAGAAATAGGGCAGGTTGCTATTAATGAAGTGGGTAACAGGTATTACGATTTCAAGTGTAATTTTCGGATGCAATTTTAAATTTAAACGTTAGAATATTTTAAAATATATTATTCAATGAAATTTAATATTACGTTAACATAATTTTAATTGATGAGATTTAATAAAATAAAAAATATGTCACTATAGAAGACTTATTTCTCTTGAATTCGTGAGTACTCGTGTTTAAAAAATTATTATATTATTATTATATACATTTAAGAAAATATGTTTCTAATATTATTATTTTATGATATTTTTAATATATGTTTAATTTAACAATATATTTTTATTATTATAACCAAAGATTATATTATTTTATAATTATAATTTATATAAGTTAATTAGTTTAAATATTATTATTTTTAAATTTGTATGAATTTTTTAATAAATATCCATGGATATGTATGAATATATGTGAGTATTGATTAATCCGTTTAAAACTCGATTATCAATTAAAACCTATGGTACACGTTATAACAAACGTTTAATTAATCTCTAAATCACTGCCGCACTGTAATTTTCTTTTTTACTTGGAGTGTCGAGGACTGAAATTTGAGATCGATAAGAAGATCCCAACAAATGAAAAGAGACTATCAGTTTTTCAGGCAATTGTTATATGGATATCGGTGTGTACTTGCATGTTGAAACGGAAGGAACAAAGGGCTATAATTTAAACAATAACTTTCTTATTTGAATGTTTATATTCTTAAAAATATTTAAAAATTTGTATCTGAAAATGCTCATTAAAATGAACAATGAACTAGAGAATTTAAAATAATTATATGATGTTTCTTGTTTCCTTTTCGACTTTATTTCTGTACGTAAAATTTCATAGTCAGTGAGATTTACTCAAAGTAATTCGTTGTTTCCCTCAATCTTTTTAATTCCATCCAAGTAAGCGTTCCCTATGCTGTGCGATTATCATACATTAAACGACGTAATAAGCTTCACACTTTGGATGAACCGTGAATGAACCCCTGCTATCACTGTAAAAGTAATATACTCAAATTTATAAGAGCTTCTTAGTTATAGTTAAGACATTTACAATGTAAAAATATTAATCTTTACCAAGTTTATATCTGTTTATGAAGAAGTTACATGTTTTTCTTTTAAATGTTAAAGTATACATTCAATTCATTTTAACTTGTGCAAAGTTTAATTCATTTTATTTTTCTTGTTTTATATGTTTTTGTTAGAAAATTTATCAAAATTAATTCTACACCTCTAATTTATAAGCACCCAAACAGTAAGAACACTTCTTTAATATAATTTATGTCTCTTTGTCTTTTTCTTTCATCTGTTGTATTTATTATTTATCTCTTATAGCTCTATATTTGATTAGGCATAAACATCTCAAAGGGTGTCTACCAAATATTATCCTTGACTCCATATATAGTACATCTTGTTATGTAATTAACGGGCTTGTTTGTATGTGTTAAACTCTATTGTACATATAATGTTTTCGCTATCTGTGTTTCCAATGGATAGTCGATGATCACTTTCACTAGTCTTAGGAGTTGAGAAACACTATGCAGCCACCTCTCAACAATCTTAATCGATCTCCATAAGCAAAGCTGGTTTCTTAGGTTCTCTATTATTATCACGCGCGCTTATATATATATATGCACACAGATTTTTAATAATGATATTCATATGCTTACATAATGATTTTATTTTATTTTTTCATTCCATTCCTTCCCTTTTTGTTATCATATTACCTATTTTTTAAAATTATTTTAATTCACATATTTTTGCAACCTGTCATTAGAAGAATATCTTGATCAAAATTAAAAATTAAAACTAATAAATTAATATAATATTTCAACAATACAAGGAGCCTGCAGGTAATAAATAATATATATTTTCAGGAAAATGGAGACAAGCTACGAATAATTCAAATTACAATGGCTGTGGATGTCCGAGAGGTTTTAAAAAAAAAGACACTAATACAAAAACATAAACCACATCGTATTTTACAATGGAAAATTTAAAAATGTTCTTGACAATACTATATTGATATGATTGTCCTATCCTCAGCTGCTAGACCCAATCTTGAGAAAGCGAAAAAAAATAAACACAGTAAAATGCATTTCCATTATAACCAATAAAATAATTTATTTGACTACTTTAATTTTAACTCCTACACGTCTTCATTGAAAAATTATCCAAATTAAGCTTCAATAAACTATATTCATGATTTCAATTTTTTTCTATATAATTTAAAGTATTTATAAAATATAATTTTAAACAAGTGTATTAGAAACAGTCTTTTTTTTTATGGTCCTTTATATTTTCTCCTATTGGTTAATTGACCATATTAGAATCGGGTAATGTGAAATTTCTGTCAATATATTAGACTTTATCATTATATTTTTTTTCTGATTAATGATAGTTTTTTCATAATAAAAACTGGTATTTATAGAGGTTTTGTATAAAAAATTATACAACAAATAAAAAGATAAAAAAAAAAGTATAGATCAAATAATTAACATGATACAAAAAATTAAAAAGTAATATTATAAAAAAGTTCAAATTTTGTTACAAGAATATCGTAACTCTTGCGTATTTACGTGGGCATTGGATATTCACTGACAAAAAGTGTACCTTTTCAGGGACCAAGAATTTGATGACAGAAAGAAATGAGTGTGAGAGAGAGAAAATGATTGGGAGGTCTTGTGATTTAGATGGCTAAGAGTTACACACAGAGTGGACTGACTGGTTAGCAGAGATCCTGAAACTACCGTAAATGGAAAATAACTACGACGTGGTGTTTTGACTTATTGGAATTAGTTTCCATTTATGGAGGTCGAAGAAATGAAAACAAAATAGAAGGGAAATGAATGGTGGCGAATGATTTAGCTACCTACAACAACTGTACAGTAAGAAATTAATCGGAGTGAGAAGAACAAGTCCAAAGGGAGGCAGAAAGCAAACGGCGTGATTTCCAATCCAACACCAGCTTATTGCAACCCAATTCCTCCACCCTATATCCATCGTTAAAAAGACTCAACAACAGCTTCGCCTGGCAATGATTGGCGAAGCTTATCGGAACTCCGCTGAAACCCTCCGCACCCAACCACTCCCCCCACGACCCCCTGTCCTCCTCTTCCCCTGTTCGGTATATCCGGGCCAAAGACCCCAATATCCGGGGCCCCAAGAAGACCCGCTCCACCAAGGCCCTGGCCCGCCTCTGCATCGGAAACCCAGCCTCCAGCGAGTCAAACACCGCCGAATAGTGGTGAAGCGAGTCCATGAAGCGCCCCACGAACCCTCCCACAACGGATCCCACCTCCTCCTCCACCAGCGTCACCAGCCTCGGCCTCAACGCCTTCGCTCCACTAAAAAACGATTCAACTGAATCGGGCGTGCGGTAACTCAGATGCGGCAGGTTCAGCATGCAGTTGAACACCAAAGCCTCTCCACGAACCACCTTCAGCGTCGAAGGCCGAAACGTTTCGTCCGAATCCAATCTACACTGGTGAAACGAGAACGGTTGTCCAAGAGAGGCGGCGAACGCCGTTAATCTTCGCCCCGTCTCTTGCACGGTGGCGATGGATTTCCGTCCGGTGCCGGTTCGTGACAATGCGGTGATGCGGAGGTGTGGGCCGTTGTTGTTGGAGGCTAGGGCCTGCATGAGGGAGGCCCACTGGACCCCTTCCATGATGTCGTAATCGACGATGTGGACACGGCGTTCGTGGGCCACGGCTTCGAGGATGGCCTGGTTGGCGGTGAAGTGTCCGAACTTGACGTAGGGAGACATGTCCTGGAGCAGTTGGAAAGCTGCGAGCATGTCGTTTTGATGATGATATTGGTCGTCTCGATGGTGGGGCCCGCCAGTGATGCAACAGTTCTTGTTGTTATTGTGCGCACCCCCTGCGCCTTCTAGTAGACCCTGCAGCGCGTCCGTGAAGTACGCGGCGAGCCTCTCCATGTTGGAGCCGTGGGCGTGTGACACCAACTCCTTGAGCCGAACCAATATCACTCGAGCCAGGTCACGGCTCTTGGTGGCACCGGTGAGGGACTCCGCCGCAGCCATCAACAGATGCACCAGCCTCAGGCCCTTGGAGTCGTCGCCTGTTGGTGCTGGTGGCGGTGCTGTTTCTTCGTCGACGTCGTCTTCCTCCGTGATGGTGGCGGAGTTAGTGGGGGCGTTCTCGGGGCTGAGGTGAAGGGCGTCGTCGACGATGGAGTCGATGAGGTGGTGGAAGTCGTCTTGGGAACCGGCAAAGGTGTCCCAGTTGACGAGGGGGGACCAGTGGTTCCAGTTACAGGCGTAGTCGTCGTCGGAAGTGGGGGTGTTGGTGTTGGTGATGGTGCTGTATCCGGAGAAGTCGAGGTCGTGGATGGTATCCATGTCCATGTCCATGCTTGTTCTTGAGCTGAGTTGACTAATTAAGCTCGTCGTCTCAAGAAGACGGAGCAGAACGGTAGGTATGTTTTGTATATGTTGTAGGGAGGGACAGCGTGAGAGATTTATATAGTCGAGAGAGGGAAGCACAAATATCATCATAATTAAATTGTCAACAAATTTATTTTCACAAAAAGAGATATGGAGGAAATCAAAAAATAAAATTAAAAAAATTAATGATGTGATAGAAAAGAAGAAAGAAAAAGAAATATAAAAAAAGTGAGTGTAAAAATATAATAATTTTATATTATTTTTATACTTTTTTTATTTTATTCATTATTATTTTTTTCTTTTTCTTCATTTAATACACATTTATTGAGTATAAAAATATAATAACCAAAAGATTATTTTTTGTCGTCGTAAAATAAGTGAAAATAAAAGAAATAAAAAAATGAATGTAAAAAATATTAGGAAGAAAAAAGATTAGTTTTACTGAAGAAGGGTTGGAGCATGGGACAATGGTGTCCAAAAATTGATCGGTGATTGAAGAGTTATGTAGGCTATGACTAACATGACTGCCCAGCTGATGTTAGCTCGATGTTATTAAATATTCGTAATAATTACGAGTGCCGATTTTATACTCCCACTGATATTGATCTCGGACTTCAACTATGTTCATTCATTATTATTTATTACTATGCCGATGCAACTTTTTTAAATTACTCACAACCCCTTCTACTTCTATGTAACACTCCTCAAGCCTCACATTTTCAAACTTACCTCACCCCTTTGCCTTTGCTTATTATTATGCGAGCCTTTTCTTTTATCGGCTAACTATTTCCGTTTTTATTTCTGTGCCTATGAAAATATGATACGAAACGTAAAATCTATTTTGCAAGAAGTTTCTAAATTAAAAATAAGCATTCAATAAATATTAATTAATATCTTCAAAATATTCTTTATGAAATAAAAAGTTAAAAAAATTATAAAAAATATTATTAATGTATTTTCATAAAATTTTAAATACACCTTTATCATAATTTAATAGAAATTTCTTATTATTAATTCTTTGACTGATATCTTTAATGTACTTAGTTCATAAGATTCATAACCTTTATGTTTTCTATAAAAATTCCTTGCAAAAAATCTTATTATTATATCATGGCAACTGTAGTGAGCGTTATATTCATGAAAATTCTCTTAATCGAATACTTGTTCAGAATAACGTCGTAAACCAAGTAGACACTTTATTTGATTTGAAGGTGATTCATTTGACTTTATGTATGAGCAGTAGGCAGTTTTCATGCCTGGTTCATTTTATTTTATTTTTTAAATAAATGAATTAATTTCCTTGGTTTTATTTTGCATTTAAAATAAAGTTATTAAGCGAGATGTTTGTAATCAGTTAGAAAAAATGTTAAATGAGAATTCGATATATATTCAACTTTGTTTCTATCATACTTCTATATTTTCATCCACTTGGTATCCCTCGCTTCTCAAACATACATTTTCTCCAAATATTTTTAAATAATCATTTTTTATTATTATTTACGTATACAAATGTTTCGATCGTTTCTCAAACGACAAATAGACATTATTGGTTTATTCTTGAATAAACTATCCCTACATAAAACTCAAGCATCAGGTGACAACAATTGATTAATCGGCAGATTTGAACATGAGAGGAATGCCATTCAAAATTTCTGTTCCGGGTATATAAATAGTTAACTAGATGAAACAAAAATTAGGAATAGAATGAGTAGACAAAACTTAATCACAGTTGCTCTTGCATGATGTGCTTATTTGTTTTTAAAAAGTAAATCTGCATGTGCTGATTTATTAACAGCTAGAAGTGTAAAGTTAATCAGGGAATAGGGGGCATAATAAACTATATTATGAATAGGGTGAGAACCAGCAAAACGTGGAAGAACAAGGAGCAAAAGAGCAAAAGTGGAACCAAAATTTAAAACCACAGTTCTAATGGTGTTGGGGAGTGGTGAAGTAATTTTGATGAAATAAGTCAATATCATCAGAAACATCCTATAGAAATCATCAAAATGAAAGCTAAGTTTTGTTGAAAAGTTTAATTTGAACCTCATACGATTCATCGCGAAAAAGACATATATAAACCTCAATATCCCTTAGTCATAACTAAAAGGGAAATGTTATTAAAATTAATGAAACCCTGTCAAGCCTATCCCACTGCCTTACCATTTGATTGTGACACGTCATCTTGTCCGTCCCTATAGTACCCGGCACCTTCTCATTGGTTGAGAGTCTCTTGATACCACGTCATCACGTTGGGAATGTCTGCTCCTGTTCCATTGGTCCACGTTGACAGGGGCTCCACACAACCTGGAAGATAAAATAAAAATACTCTCTGATTCTGATTTCCAGCCAAATTACACTCGCGGCTTCAAGGTTATTATTCCTTGGTTAATGAATGAAATTAACTCTTTATTCTTTTGCTTAATTGTGGCTGATACAGTAGAGAATTTTCATTACTAACTCGTAGGTTTAATTTCAGTGTCTAACTCTAAGGGCACATATTTTTTGATAACGTATTCAATGACATAAATCTTCAATTTGGGTTTTTTAAATGACCAGTCGACGCCCAGTATAGAATAATTGATGCCGCGAATAGATGCAATGAGTCAAGTTGGCTTAATTAGATGTGGAAATTACTTTACTTTCATTTAATTATGAAACTGTGTTTGTTAAGAGGTACAACCAAGCACCTCGAGATAGACGTAAATGTATAGCTCTATTAGAAGGCCCCGCGAATCATGCCAATTAACACCATAACGTGGTTGTGTATGATACTCATATTATCCCTTTCTACATACCTAAAGTTACTACATATATATAGTTCCTATACTGCCAATGAATATTAAGTCATAGCCCAAAGCATTTTAATTCTCTTTCGTAGATATACTTGTAAATATGCCATTGGAGAAGACTTTGATTTGCTACACTGGTCGATTTTGCCATGTTCATACTATTTCATGAAAGCATCAATTACAGTAAATTAGTGACTTTCTTTTAAAGTATTATACATGTATTGTTAAATTTAAATAACTTTTAAAACATTACAGATATATTATATAATTTTTTAAATTTTAATACTTTATAAATTGAAAAATATTCATTGCTTTTATACATGGAAGAATATATGAAATTTTGGTTTGAATGTTACATAAGTAAAAAAAAAATGTCATTTCGTTCCATTACTATAGCATATGCCAGTATTATTTATCATCTCAATAAAAAGTAATCTTATTAGAGTTGAGAAGTAGAATTCAGAATTATAGGTTAAATTAAAATAACTTATATTAATTAATCTACATGAATACGTCAATATTATGGACTATATGTGAATAAAAATTATAAAAAATAAAAATAATAATTAAGAATAAAAAGGACCTGCTTGAGATAATTTTTTATTTTTAAGATTCTAAATTAAATTAAAATTTTAGCCTCTTTAGTTTGATTGTATATGATTATATTTTTATTTAATTATTTAAAAAATTACATTAATTTGGTCTCTCATTTTGATTTTATTTTTTTAATTTGAACTTTTATCTTGTATAAATATTTATGGTTTATTATAAATTTAAAATAATTATTAATTTTTAAAATTAAAAAAATTGAAAGATATATTAAGATATAAGATTAAAATTTAAATAGGACAAATTTTGTGAATTTTATTTTGAATAGAAGTTTAATATTGTTGGATTATGGTTTTAATTGGTTCAATTTACAAAGATTTAAAAGAAAAATATGAAAATCAAGAATTTGGACAAAAGAAAATTAATCGGAAAAAAATACTTAATTATAAAATAAATAAAACTTACTTGACTAAAAAAATCTTGAAAACCAAAATTATACATATTGAAACTAAAGGAAAAAAAAAAAGGGAATCCAAACATTTGTCTAAAATATTTTTATAAAACAAAAGAAAGAAAAATATATTTAATTAAAATGTCTTTAGGATTTTTTTTTTTTCTTTTATATAATATCCTTTAGCCACAAATAGAGCCTTCCATGTTTTATACTTTTTTTCAAGCAGAGTGATTCACCTCAAACAGGCCTTTTTACTTCAAAGCAATGTAGATGTAGCATCCGGTTCTATTTACCTCTACATCTAAGCCTACAAGTAGTTGCTACGTACCCTATACCCTACTCTCTTTAATTAGGACATTGACATTGTTCTCACCTTACACTTCTGCCAAAAACAATTAGCAAGAGACGTCGATCGCATGCTCAACGATGACAGTCGAGCACAGATTTGACGGACAACACGATATCTTTAATAAATTAATTACATACAAGTATTCTCAGAAGTTAAAACATAAATAAAATAAAATTATTATTAATAAACATCATTTTTAATCATTTTTAAAATAGTATTTTTAAAAAGATAGTCTCAAATTTCTTTTTTCTTAACTTGACAAAATTATTTACGTAACTTCTTAAATAACTAAGATGACATCATTAATCTCTGTCTAACAAAATCAATTTTAAAAAACTTTTTTTTTTTGGTTAAGTTGGTCTGTAAAAAATGATTATAGTATTTAGAAATGTATAAATTTACGTTAATATTTTTTTTTAAAAGTTTATTTAATGGTAAGAATAAGAGAAATAAAATAGAATAAACTTGTCTTATATATTTTAATTTAATATTTTTAAATCAATAATATATATAAATTTATCTCTTTGATTGTCATATCATATTGACCTAATATAAACGTTATCTTGATGGGAGAGTGGGATTAAAATGTTTCAGATAAGATAATATTTTTCTCCTTTCTTGCCCTCCATTGAATCATTAACCATTTCATTCGTCTCTACTTAAATTTACTACCATATATAGCCATCGTTTTCATCTTCTAATGTCGCCATTATCTCGATTCATTTAAAAATTAATATACATAATTAATGCAAATATATCACATTATTTAATAGTTAGATTAAACAAATAATATTTATCAAAAGTAATTTCAACTAATTATTGAAATTATATTTTGCATTTGTTAGCCTTTTCTTTTCCATCAATCAAACAGTAAGTTTGTGAAAGTAAAAATAAATAAATAAATAAATGAAGATATTCATATATCATCTGAAAAAATGAATTCCTGTGAATAAATTGAAATACAAGTTATCGGGTGTGCAAGGAGGAACCAAAGAAAGTCCATAAATTATGCAAACCCCTACAGAATCATATCTGAAAATGACAGTGATTCATCGGGTTTACAACTAGAGTTCATAACGCATTTATATTATACATGGGCACGCGCACAGCAATAAAGAATTGGGCACAACTCATAAGAGTGGTACAATAGTTCAATGGCATCCTAATAAAGTAAACGGTTGACTTGATGTGTAGGAGTTGGGGGATTATCTTAGCCATAAAAGCACTGAAAGAGTTACCCAGTGGAGTGGCCGGCATGTTCCTCAAAACAGGGCAAGGAGGCAGTCCCATATTTGTGAGGCAGACTCCCCATTCAAGACTCATAATCCCGTTTGGGCGGCAAACAAGATCTCTTGTCACTAATAATGCTTCCTAACATGTCATTTTATTATTGTTGACAAACGCATGCATTGTGCAGAGCAAGAAATAGCTACCCTCCATTTCAATATTATTTTGCTAAGGCTACGCTCCTACCTAATTACAAACTATGAAACTATTAAACAAGTGCTGACTCCAACAATAATTTGAAGGTTCACAACTTCCATTGTTTTTCAATATTTCTTCGGTTATTTATAAATTCGTTTATATGTCTGTTAAATTTAAATACTTGCATTATTTAATAATTTCTATAAAATATAGTATTCATTAATCCAATTATTATTTTATTTATATTATTTTTTAGCACATATTTTAAATTTTACATAATTTTAACATTTATAAATATATTATTTAAAATTTAATGTTTACTTAAATTTTTAAAATATATTAACTATTGAGATAAAGTAATATTACAAAGTGTTTGATAATTTTATTTTTTATAAAATTAACTTATTTGATGATAAACTTAAACTAACTGTTAAAGTAAGTGAAGTAGTTAACTGTTAATGCCAAATTGGGATAAAAGTAACAATTGATAAAGTGTCTGATACTCATAAAATTTATCTATAATAGATAAGGTATTTACCTACTATTAATTATGCTACTTATGTGAATTTTTATTTATACTTTAGTTTTTTTTATAATTATGTGTTAAATTTTTGTATTATGTTATTTATATAAAGTTATATAAACATTTTTTTCTTTATAAGTGATTGTATATAATATTGATTTATTTTTTGTACAATATATAATATTCATGATTCGTTGATTTTTTATTACTTACACACCTTTGTTATGCATATTTTTTTAATTATTTAACAAGAAAAAATGTTAACAATCAAGTCATTTTCAATAAAATTATGTTTTATTTTTCTTTTATCATGTATTTTTTTATTTCTTTTTGCAAAATATGTGTTTAAAATTTGAACAATTTCTTATTTCTACAATACTGGTAAAATACTTTATTAATATTGTAGACTCTCATATTTTTTTTATATGTTTAGTATAATTTTTTAATAACATACCTTACGTGAATATAAAAAAAAGTAAATTAGTGAATATCAGTATTTGATTTTAAAATATAATACTAATATACATTATGAAAAAGGAGAATCTCCTTACAAAGTGCACCATAATAAATAGAAATATTATTTTACTTTATCTTTTTAAATATTAATTTTTATTTTAATTTATACATGTTATTTTACAACAAATAATTAATTCTTTTTCTAGTTTACACAGTAGAGAATCATGGAATAGAATAGTTAAAAATTCAAAAAAAAAAAAAAAGAACTTAACCTATGTTAAAAATTTTAAAAAGTTTTTGGAATATTTTTGTGAAATTTTAGTCAAAATAAATATTTTACTGTTTATTTTATGTAATTTTATGTCTCATATTTTTAATTCAATTCTTATATAGGTTATAATTATTTTATTTTTTAAATGTAAAATTTTCTATTTTTAGTAATATTATCTTCCAATTTATAATTTTTTATTTTTAAATTATTTTCATATAAAATAAGAAGTTAAGAAATTTAATATAAATATTTATGTTACTAAAAGAAAAGAATATATATATATATATATATATATATATATAAAGATATAAAAATGTATCTAATAGAAAATAAATATTTATATCACATATAAATATTTATTTTATAAGATTAACATAAAAATTATTTATATCACATAAATATTTTTTCTTCAAGTAGAAGAGTATAATTTTTTCAATATACAATATATTTTTTTCATTATAAGATTTTACTGTGACTATTTATCTTTTATTCAAATTTATTCTTTTAAAACTTATATACAATATAAATATTTAATTTATTAAAATTATTTTTTAAATAAATTTTTATTTTTGACAAAAATATTTATGTGTAATGCATAGGTTAAAAATACTATATATATATATATATATATATATATATATTATTAATTATATTATATTATTTCAATTAAATCTATTATTCTTCTTTCAATTTCATATTGAAAAATTTAAAAGAAAAAATATTTTGTGTCTATTTGCTTGTGATTTTTAAGTTTTTCAATTTAAAAAGATATTGTATTAAAATACACTTAGCATTTGTAAAAGTGATATTTAAATATTTATTTTCTATTTATATTTAGACTTTGTTCGACAACTATACGTTAAACTTTTGTATTATTATACTTCTTATGTGAAGTTATATAAACATATCTTTTTTTATAAGTATTTTTTATTAGACAAACACAAATAATAGATGCGCGTATAGGTATGCAAGTATGCAAAATGTACTGGTATAGAGATTAAAGTTATTAATTACATAGATATGAGTATTTTTTCAAAATGCAAATACAGATATGAGTATTATAGTATCCTACCTATACATTTACCTATTGTCATTCTTGGAGTGTATGTAATATAAGCAAAAATTAAGAAAGACAAGAAGAAAAAGTAGAGAAAATAATAAATCTTATAGATGCTTTATTTAATAGAAAAAAAAAAGAGTGAGTGTAAAATAAATTAAAAAAAAAGAATCACTTCTAAATTCTAATAAACATTAGATATTATTGTAAATTCTAAATTCTAAATTCTAAATTCTTTATCGGTATTATCATTATACCATAATGAAAACAATATAAAGACAAATTTACTTGTTATTGTAAATATACAATTTTCATGTAAATATTAATATTTTAAAATTTTTTATATTTTATTTGATAATGCTAAGACACACTTTAAAAGAGAATAATGCTAAGACACACTTTAACAGTGAAACAGAATTTGACTTGTCTTATTAAATAAAAAATAGAAACATAAATAAAGTTAATTAAATTTTATAAAATAGAAGACATATAAGTGAAAATAAATAATGTTAATGCAATGCAAGAAATATATGGCAAATTATGTAATAAGTATAACAAATAAACCAAACAGTGAATAGTTACGTAAAATGTAATGGCAAAAAAGTATTCGAAACTTAAAAAATAAAATAAAATAAAATACATAAAAAATTAGTAGTTGTTTATATTTATTCTTTCAACAAACAGGCTATAGAGCTATTAAATTGTCAAACTTAGGGCACCATAGACACAGGATGGGTTGTGTTTACAATACAAACGTGCCATAAAAAATACTCACTCTTCTCCAAAGGAAATAATGTTTAGGAAGCAGGCAAGAGAATCTTTGCTTCTCAAATTATAATTATTTTAATTGATAGAGAGTCGAGTTGCATAGTTGAGTCCCAATCTGAAAGGCGAATGTCAAACAAAGAATTAATAAGAAAACAACTAAATAAAAATGCAAACTCAAATGTCTGTCATGTTTCGAAAATTCCAAGCACAGGTGTGGCCCTGTTCTGTCAGTTGATGCTTGAACACTGTTGAGAAATTATTAATTTATAGTATATTGATAGAACGATTAAGTTTAATGTATTTCTCTAATAGAACGATCTTGTGTGAACACACTATTAATTTATAAGTATAATCAATTAAATAAAATGTTAGCATCGACTTTATATTTAATTTTATGTAGATAAAAAGTCGTAAGATTTTACAAGAAAATAATTAATTTATATTTTTTGAGTAATAAATGTTTTTTAAGAAAAATTTATTAATTTTAAATTCTTAAATCGATGTTCATAAAATCATTAAAATAATAGTAAAGTATGGATTAGATTTACATTAACTTAGAAAAATGTTAACAGTAAACTTTGAATTTAACTATAAACATCTAAAAATGATAATTTTTCATTAAAAAATACTTATAAAAATTTTAATGTAACAACAAATTATAATAAAAAAGTATTACTTTTAAATGCTTAAAACATTAATTCTAAATATTTATTTGCACAACTATATCTAGAATACTTAAACGTTTGATCAAATTTATATTAGATGTACTCTAGTTGGTTTAACATTTAAAATATTCACTCTTCTAACGTGCTAAAATCCATAATAGATCCTCACATGCACTTTCTATATAATTTTAATGTGCAATTGTTTTTTATATATCTAGTGGATATGTGGAGACAGAAAAATAAAATTAGGTTAGGTTACATGGGATCATATTTTCAAGTTAAAAGAGGAGACAGTTTGGGATTTAAAGATTAAAAGCATTTAATTTTACTTAGTGGGATAAGTATAAGTGGAGAATGTTAATGGAGAATAATTGTTATGGCATAAGATATTAGTTTCTAAGCATGGGGAGATAACTATTTTTAATTTGGCAGATACAAAGAATGCTTCTGTGAGGCAGACGGATATATTTACAGATGGGTTGGATGAGATGAAAGTGAGAGGAAAGAAATTGGGAGGAAAGATTTTGTGTATTCTTTTTATTTGGATGTTTTATTTTTTAATAAGAGAAAATAATAGTGTGTGGTCACATGATCAATGGTTGAGAATTAAATCATTTTTAGAGATCCGATTTTCAGAAAGTATAGATATGTTGCAGACTAGCAGCTGATAAAACTAAGGTCATGGAGCTGGTTATAAGGAAAATTAAAAGGTTTCCATTACCCTTTTCTGCGTTGGAATAATGATCCTTTACAATGTCTCATAGTGAACTAATACTAATCTTGATTCTGATGCAAATTGATGTGTTGTGTCATATTGTATATGATCGGTTCAAATTATACTCCTAAAGAATTCATTAGTGGGTAACAACGTTTACTTTATAAACCAATGAATGATTATGAAATTGTACCTAAAATGATTTAAAAATTCACAATTACCTTACAAATCGACAACAGAAACATCGAACATGAGGTTGGGTGGGTCAAGTTTTGCCTCCTCATAGCTAGTAACTGGTCAGTGGAACACATATTCCTTGTAACTCCTTGTGATTTGATTGTAGTCTCACTTGCAGTATAAAATCATAGTTTGCATTAAAATAATAACGGAATCTTGGCTCTTTGCAGGAGACAACGAATCTCTATATCTTACTAGGTATATACGAGGGCTAATATCTTATAGCAAAGGAGTTGACTAAACCTTTTGTTCATAAACTCATTGGATGATCTCGTGTTTTTTTAACAAAAATCTTTTTGTTAAACTGTGCCAAGTACATTGTGCATGTTTTTTACTTGGATAAATACATATAATCACCCTGATTTCATCGCCTTTAATTTGTTTAATGATTAATGTGGATATTCGTTAAGCGATAAAGAATGTATATGCTAAAGAATATTAATTTAAACCACAATTAATATTCCAAATTGTCTAACTTAGTCCATGCGTATACTGTTATTAAACAGTGTCTCTGCCGTGCAGTTTGGCTCCAAAGAACTCAGAAGAAAATAAAAGAGATCAGAAATCGTTGTATATTTTATTTACCTATTCAAAATTTGAAAAACTAAAATTATTTGATAAGGAATCAAGAAACGTAGTCAATGCGCTCAATTGCATCTACAATGATCAAAGTCATAATGACTTATGGGTCATTTATTTAATTTTTTTTAGAAAGTTAGAATATTGTGTAAAATAATTTATTTTTAAATCTTTATAATTAAGTATTTTCCCCTCTGAGTGAAGTCAAGATATCGATCTATTCTTGTATTAAAATTTTTTTTTATAAGCCATACATCCAAAGTATATATGTGAGTAATGTATAATTTAACTTATAAATTTTGAATTATATGCGATTTAGTTCCTATGCATATAATTTTCATAACATTGATTTGTACTTTTTTTTCTTTAAAATCATCACTGAGATGGGATAAATAAAACTTGTCAATAAATTTATTAAAGCAGTTGATGTTAAATACTACCAATAATATTTTTTAACAAATTAAAAAATGTTAAGCCTTAAGATTGTATTTAAATTATATATAATGTTTATTTAATTTAAATTATATATATTATAATACATTTTCTATAAATAAACACATAGATATCATTTTTCGTTACTTACATAACTCTCTATTAGTAAAAGCAAAAACAAGTTTAGTCATCTGTTACTGTTATTTTTACGGCCTAGTTTACATCAAGCTCATGTAATAAATTTATTTGTTAAATAAGTCAAAGTCTTTTTCTGAAGATCATTTAGTTAAAAATTTAAATTTTAAAATTTAAATTATTTAAAAATTTTCTTAAATTTAATAGATTAACTTATTTAAATAAATACAAATAATATAGTAGTAATAATATTATTGTTAATATTGTTATATTAAATTACTATAAAATTTTGATATTATTATATATTTATTAATCTAATTGAAGGTTTAGTTTTGCTAATCAACATTTAAACGTAGGTCCACAACCTATTTAGAGATATATTTGTCATTTTGTTTGATATATTTTCTTGAAAAATAAACTTTTAAGTTAAATTTTAAAAAAATTAACAAAAATTCAGAAAAAGAAAATTAAAAAAAAAATACAAAAGTCAATGAGTCACTATCAAACACGTGATTGATTGATAGATAATTATTTTAGTTGTAGTTTTAAATATAAATTTTAATAAGTGTAATTAGATTAAAAATTAAAAATAATATAATATATCACAACGAGATGGTCGCAACGATACAGTAAAAATATTTTTAAAAACTTAAAAAAATACTTTTTGAAACTAAAATGAGCTCGAAGTCATTTATTAACGTTTATCTTTAATTAATTATGTAAATTTATTTTAATTTTAAAAAATTTTATTTAATCCCAAAATAATAAATGTTGCTATCTTATTTTAAAAAAAAAGAAATTTATTTATTGAAATATTGTTTGGTATCTTAGCAAAGAGAAAATCTATTTTGAAAATTGTTTTGACTCGACAGGTCCGGTTCTTATTCTTACGTATTCTCTAGTCCAATGGGAACTCAAAGTTATGTAATTCAACTTAAAAATATTGAAGTTAGTTGATTAGAATTAAATTTAGTAAAAGAAAGTTTATTTTGAGATTAAAATTATTTTCATAAGATTATAATGTTTAGGATACAAGATAACGCGGTTATGCATGTATCTTACGAGAAACAACACAGAAAGTGAAGGAAGATCACATAACTATATTATAAATCATCAAAAAATAATTTTAATGTAAATTGAATGATTAATAAAATAGTAATTATAGGAAAATACATGTTGATTGATTAATAAGATAATTATCTAATTAATTAAAGATAACATAATAAATTAAAATTATATAAAGTCTAGATAATGTCAGTACACATAGATTTCATCAATTTATAATACATAATGGTAAAAAAGCTACATGCTAATGTTATAAATCAATGCAAACATGTATTATTTATTCATTTATCATCAAATAAATTTAAAATGTAATTTATATCCATAAAACAATAGAAATAAAAATAAAAATATAAAATTAAATCACATTCTAAATTTGCACAAAATAGTAAAAAAGAATAATGCTAAAAAACAAAGCAAAAAATAAATACATGAAATAGATACAAGCAAAAAATCTAAGAATTATTGTAGAAAGTTTATATATATATTGTATTTATATTACTCTATTTATCTTTCATTATTTTTAGTGAGAAAGAGATAAATTTTATAACTGAAAATAAAAGTCAGATATAATAAAAATAAATATAAGTTAAGGATAGATAAATAAATAGATAAAAAATTAAATAATAAAAAGGAAGTTTAACTTTAAAAAAAAACTTTTTCAAACCTTAAAATTACTATATTTTGCTTGATTTGCAAATGGGCTACCTAAGCTCGAAGGTTTAAAAAGAAAAAAATAAAAATAATAAATAATAATGATTAAAAATGGAAATTTGCGTGTTCCGAAATACTATTGGAGCTACGCTGATATTCTATCAATTACATAGCATTGTTTTCATTTCAAAAGTAAAAATATTAATATATTATACATGTGAAATGAAAAAGTTAGAAACATTGATTTAAGATCTTGGCATTTCATTCTTATCAAATCATTAAAACATTTTTTTTCTTTTATTTTAACAATAAAATAATAGATAAAAAATAAAAAATTTAGTTAACTAACTCGTAGACTTCTCTCCATGTCTTTCATACTCCGCTTTACATTACTTGTTTAAAAGAACTCAAAACATGGTTTAAGAGCAATATCTATACATTAGAAAGTCCAGAAACGTTTCAAATCTGAGCAATAATGGAGGATGATGGATACATGGAATAATGTAGTTTCTTTTCTTTATTTTGCCTCAATTTCTTTCTTTACTTTTTTTTTCTTCTTGATTTTTTTTAATATTCTAATTCTTTATCTTTCTTTATTCGATTCTCTCATTCTTTCTTAGATCTCTTTTAAAAAATGTTATCTTAATTTTTCGTCCCCCTCTAAAATCTTGTTCTCTCCTTTTCAAATATTTTTTTTGCTTTCTTTCTCAGAAAAAAAAAAATCTCCTCTTCCAAATTTCTTACTTAAGTTTTTATATTGGTCTTTAATCTCACGTTTTAGGATTTCATGCCAAATGTCTGAACTTTTTCTCTTTTCATGTATAAAATTAATTTTAAAATTAGAGTATAAGCTTGCATAGTGTAGTATTTTTGTTTCTAGAAACTACTCTCTCTCTCTCTTTAATTTTCTATTTTTTGTGAAATAATTTTATTTTAATTATATATATTTTAAAATTTGGAGGCAATCCACAAAAATTGGTTTTCACATAATAAATAGGTGAATTAATATGTGACTGAGAAGGTTAAATTAAGACTTTATAAAGTCTAACATAATGAAATATGTGTACGGTAATACATAATATTTTAATAGTTTAGTGTAAATTTATGCTTACTTACCTAAAGTGTTATTGAATATGTGTGAAATTTAATGTAAAAAAAATAAAATAAAGAGAGTTATAATGATGTGATATGTAGTATTATGAATAATTTAGTTTCAATGAAATAATATTTTTTTATTGACAGTGTGTTAAATTCTAATGAAATGTTTAATCTATTAAGTATCATTTTTTGAAGTGTCTTACAACATAATTTTTGAAAAGATCAATTATATATGTAAATTAGATTAATAATCTTTTTGATATATTTTATTAATTCTTTTTAGCGTTATATCGGGTTAGAGTATCTCTTATACTCTAAATTTATTTTAATAAGATGTTTATGTTTAGAAAAAAATAATTATTTCTATCTTTTTTATATTAATAATTTAATTTTTATTAAATAAAAGCTACACTAGCATCGATAAATTCAACATCAAACAGATAGTATATAACAATTTATTTATAGCAAATATTTCAAGACTAGTATTTTTTAAAATAATTTTATAGATAAAATGTCACACACTTATTTATAAAAGTATTAAAATCACAAACTTCATATTTCCAAATCTTTTCTTACTCTTAATGCAAATATAATTGTCAACATTCCTATTTTCATTTTTTTATACCCTTCATTTTACTTGACAATCTTTTTAAATCATAACTTAATATTTTAAATTTGATCGTTCTTACAAATCTAAAACATATGATTCAATGCTTTTTTTTTTTCATATCTTACATGAGATTAGCTTTCTTACAATATAATCATTCAAAAAATAAGTAAATGTCAAAAAATTAATAAAATTTAGTGTAAAAAAATTACAAAATGATAAAATTTAATAAATTTAATTAATTTTGAAATATAATTTATTAAATAATATTTTTATTGTATGTTATTAAAAATATTTAAATTAAATGTCAACGAGTAAACTTTAAATTTATAAAATGAATAATTTTTATAAATATAAATATGTATTTATAAAAATAAAAAATTTAGATAAAATAATAAAAAATTAATTAACAACATTAATTTTTAAAATTTAAAATAAAATTAACAAAAATATGGATAAAATAAGAAATCGTTATAATAAGAAAAAAATATTTCTCGTATAATTTTTAATTTTAAAATGTATAGACAACGAAAGAAGGAAAACATCTTCACTAATTTTTTATTTTTCAAATAGTTTACTGTGTGTAAATTACAGAGATTATTTAAATAACTGCAAAAATATTTATCACACTATACCTTCCTTCTGTCCTTGAGAATCAATCTTGAATATGTTTTGAACGCTGCTTATTTCCCTGTCCACCAAACGATCTCACTTTTCCCCTCTCATTTTTATTATGCTTTCCTTCTCTCTGCAGAAGGGAGAATGTGTAGTACATATAAGGCTATTGTACTATCTTCCGATGTTTCAACTTCATTAGCGTAATTAGATGTCAATTAAAAATTTAAGCAGAAAAAGTTAAAACTGAAGCCTAATGATGTTTGTGATTCGCATACATCATCCTAAATTATTAAAAGGGTTGGAAAAACTAAGAAAGAGGCTGTTAGAATTATTTAATTGTCTTGTTTAACGGGAAAGAATCAACAAATATTTTATTTGAACTTGAAAAGAATTGAAGTATTTTTTGTCCCTCTCACTTATGAACTTGAAAGCATCATTTACAGTTTCTTTTTGTCCATCGAGCAATAAAGCTATTTGAAGAAAATGACGTAAATGGCAACATCTAAAAGTTTGGAGAGCAAATGGAGGCTTGTTCACACTCGCTGTCTTCTTTCATAATATCGTTTTGTCTTGTCATAATTTTTTTTTTCAAATCCATTCCCCTTTTGTTGGATGGAGTGAACTTTTATACCCCACAAAAATTGTTTCATGGTGTTGAGGTTTGCGCGGCACCAGATTAAACCTCCACCAACTTTACTTTAAAACTGTTGCTAATTTTCTATATTCTCTCCAAAGAATTGAGCACACAGTCTATTTAAATGTTGATACTTTAAAGTTGTTGCTAATTATAACTTTTTATATACTTTAAACAAGTTTTATGATACGTTCAATAACGTACATGATTTTTTTAAGTAATTGTATATCTGTTCAAGTCTTTTAATCCTAGTCATATCTATATTATTATATAGTACAGATTTACTCTTCCCACCTTTGTATTAAAATGATCTTATATATATTTATGTCATTATTATTTTCTTGTTATATACCCCTATCAGCTTTCCTGGATGACTTTAAAACACAGTTTTGCAACTGTGGAATATCCTTGTTTTGTTCATTATCTATAGTATATATGTTCTTAAATGGATGTGAGAAGCATCATAAAAGAAAGCTTTCAGTAGAATGAAAGTCTATCATTTTTAACCTCATTTTATTTTATTTTGAAAATATACCAAACATATATCATAACTCATGTTATGCTCATCTTGTTCTAACATGTTTACAAGATGCTATCTTTAAGTTTTGCGCATCTCATGAAATGACATGTTTGTTGGTTGAGATACATGTGATTTGACACAACTTCAAAAACTAATTTAATTGATTTTCATCACCATCACTTTTTTAATCTCTAATGTTCCTTCGTCTCTTCTCTCTACCCACCGTGTTTTTAGCCGCACACTATTACCGAACTTGCTACTGCAATCTTCATTGGCATACGTTGAAATGCCAAATTTAGACTTGAATATCAATGAAACCAAAACAAAAAAAGAAAAATGACAAAAGGAGAAGGGTGACACCCTGTTCAACAATTGGTGGTGTGACGAAGCCTATTGTGTCTACAAACGGTTTTGGCCAAATTTACCCTATGTTGTCCATTGTTTCCAAATTTAATCTCTACCACGTGAAATATACAAAGATTAACTTTATTATATGCCTCGTTGACATCTGAACTTTAGACCACCAAGAGATGATTGCATACGTATACTTGTGCGCTGAATAAAAATCATTGCTATTAAAAATTTTAAGATCATACCAAACGGAGTATAAGTTCCTAGTTGATGAGTAAGGTCGTATAAGGTAATTTTACAAAATTGAGTAACTTTTTAATAGAATTGACCACACAATAAATCCCTAACAAAACTAATCACTTTGGATGCTATTTTTTGAAGAAGAATAGAATATTAATTTTATCATTTTACTTTTTTTTCCATAAATTTTGTCATTTTACTTGTATTACATAACTTGATTATTTTGCTCGATTAACTTTAACGGTTAAAAACATGAAAAGGAAACGTTGCAATAAGAAATGATAATTAGGGAGTAAATTGTTTAGTTTAATAAATTGCGTACACTGAAAAAGTACAGCTAAACCTATAATAAAATATAATTAAACTGCATTTAGTCATTCAAGAAATATTAACAATATACTTTCTAATACACTATTAGTTATCAATTAAATTTATTAAAAATTAAAGTTTCATTCTTTCTTACTTCTAATTAAATAATTTTTCCCATGTAATTTTTAATAAATTTTAGTTAATAACTAAGATTGTATTAAAGATCACGGTCCTATCACTCCTCTTAATCATTTTATTTGACATAGATAGAAAGGCAATGATACTCGTGTTGCTTGAAAAAGATATTTTCTATTCTACAATTTATAACAGCAACTAATAATTTTGTGTATATTAATAAAAAGTTTATTAATTACCTTTTTGTGCTAAACATGCTCAAGTCAGCCCAATTCTCGGAAACCGAAGATATAGAAAAGCTTCATCTTTTTTTTGGGCCCGAAGGATATTTCCAAGTCAAAAAACAACGGAGGACTACGCCATTAATGTTGCCCAAAAGAATAAAAGAACATCGCCATTCGTTACACCTATATTTTATTTGAACTTTACATAGGAATTTAATATTTACAAAAGGAAAATAAAATTTTAAAGTGTGTTTGTTGGGTACATAATTTAATTATTTATTTATTTAATACGTATGTTACAATTCTTTAAAATATATATTGGGCCGCAATGAAACAAAACAAGGAACAAAAATCAGGCTCTCTCTCACACACAGGCTCCATAAAAAGCTTAAAATTGGAACTGTTTTGATACTAATAAAAAAAAGAAACTAGAAATTCAATTGAAAAGAGACCCCTCATTTTAGTGAAAGCATATTACATAGAGCATTTACTCATCTACACGCATTCAACTTATTACAGATAAACTGGTATGTCAAATACATTAGCAGAGGAAGGCTACGTTTTGAGTTACCCTTTATCAGTGGATATTGTATTTACTTTTAAACTACTCTAATAAAATAAATATTTTATATCAACAACAGGATATTAATACAAGTGTAAAAATTAATATCATCTTAAACTTTTTTATATAGACAGACAAAAGATAATAATCTTTTTCTTCTTTCTAATTAGTGTGTGGTTAATTTCTCTCTTTTATATAAACAGAATAGCTGTATTTAAAAGCTAGTAGGTACGCATCTGTATCCTCGTCACTATGCTTTAATTACGCCCTTTTTATTTGGACGAAGTCACAACCGCAAGTAGCTTTTTTTATTAGAATAATTCTAAATTATTTTAATTTTTTTAATTATTAAGTAAAGAAGTTATTAAATATTTTTAATTTTTTTAAAATAATAAATATGTGTTTTTATTCAATAATTATTTATAATAGTAAAATATTTAAAATTATATAAAAATATATTAATAAAATTTTCTTGTTACACTAATTTAATGTCGTGTTTGATTAATAACAATTTCATATACCCCTTCCTCAAGTCGTTCGTTAGAATACAATATTCTTAGAGCGATAATGAAAAAAAAGTTCGAAATATAATTAAAACCGTCAATTTAATGGCTAAAAAAAAACCCCGTCAATTTAAACTATTTAATTTAGTTTGATCCAATATAAAAAACAAGTTTATATATATTGGGTTTAAAAAATATATAGTTATGCGGGTCTCGGAAATAACAATCTATATTTGATCCTATGGAAATAGCAAATTTATATGAGTCAGTGTGTATAATAATTTATTTTACCTTTTGCTCAAAAATTTATTTTATTTGATTAACTCTATATTTTCAATACAAAGAGTTAAAAAAATAAGTTCAATCTAACAAATTTAAAAGCATTAAAACTCAACATTATCAGTCCATTTAATAAATTAAAAACAAAAAGCCTTATCAATCTGTCTAATAAATTTAAAATATTTTAAACAAACTAGTTAAATGCAACAAAATTATATTTAAATATAATTTTTTATAAAGAATAAGATTTCTTACACTAATATAAGTTTAAAAAACTCTTATATTTAATTTGAATTTTTTATTTAACTTACATCTAACAACTTATAATTTATTATTTTACAGTAAATTAAATAAAAAATTCAAACTAAATATAAATTTTTTTAAATTTATATAATTTTTTTTCTTTTTATTACTAAGAGAAAGAAGAAAATAGTATTGCGAGGAGCTCAAACTCGCATAAGTATTGGACTTCACTGAGTTAGACTAAAGTTTGAAACTTAAATTTATTGTCCTGTCCAAACCTTTAATTTTTGCACACATATTTAAACTAATTCATTTATTGGATCTATTTAGAGAACTCTAATTATAATTTTCATATTATTGTATGAATGATTAAACTTTTTTAAAATTATTTTCAAGCCCTTTTTTTCACACAACTTTGTCATATAAAAAAATGTATAAGCATTAATTATAAACTATGTGAAAACCTCAAATTGTTATCAGAATTGTTGTTCTCCCAGATAATTGTTTTTTAAACTATTGTAGGTCTAGATGAATATAAATAAGCAACTAGTGTGAAAAAAAAGAACAAGAAAGTTTCAATGAAGAATCCCAGTAAAGTGCAAGAGGGAATATATGATTATAAATTTAAGCTGTATGAAGCTTTCTGATCGCAGCCACCAACCAGCATGTGGGGCGTGGCTGAGCTGTGCGAAGATTTGGAGAGGAATTGTTATGCAGACATAGTCATTATATCAGTGATAATTATTCAGACAATACTTCAAACCCGCATCGTTCGCCATAGTTTTAGACTATATTTTAATCGTATTGTAATAAGTCTATCCTATCCTACGTACACCCTATTGTATTGTATTATTGATTACGTAGTTTATTCAAATTTAACATTAGACTCAAGTTCGGTAGGCCACTCAAGAAACTAATTAATTTGCTTCACTCATTTTCTTATTCAATAACTCCTATATTTTGAACATTTCAAGTTTTCCGGCTACTGAAAAAAACAATGTATGAAAAAGAAGAGTTATTAAATAGCGGGAAAGAGAGAGAGAGGAAAGAAAAAGGAAGAGTTATTAAATAATGAAGGATCGGAAAGAATATGTACAATACTATAGAAAAAAGGAGACAAAAAATGAACGACACCATTGCCAACGCGTGTTGTCTGAGTGGGAAAGAAATATTAATAGGAAGAATTTGACTCTTACATATTTAGTCTTTTATATATTCACTGAATGAGAAAATATTATGCAACTGTGAAAGTTATTAATCTTAGACGTTAAGACATGCTAAAATGAAAGAATAATTTACGGTTGTGAAAAATCCTTTTGTTAAATATGTTGGCATGGCTCAATAAGTAGCTAAGGATAAGCTAATGTGACCATTTTAGAGAACTCAGTATATTTAGATGAAAGTAATGGATTTACAATGGCAGATTTAGAAATTGTGTAGTTTAATTATTAATTAAATATAAAAAAAGTATTTAATATCTTATTTTTTAAGTTATTAGAATATGCCATCAATGTTATTTTTTTAACCCATGTTTAAAGGGAAAAGAAATTATCATAAAAATGAAGAAAAATACTAGTAGCGTAACACAGGTACAAGATATTTTATACAGAAATAAAAATATAGTTTTGCATTTTTGGGAGAAAATATTGTCCTAGATTATCGATAAATGTGTATATATTTTTTATTAATGAGTCTCTTTCTCTCCCTCACACATACACTCACATAATTGTTCTTATTCAATTAGTGAGAACAATGTGAATTTTAGTTAGCAATAAAAAAATAACATGTTAATAACATTTGTTAATAAAATTTGAATCCTTGATAAATTGAAAAAACAGGAGTCCGTTTTCTTACATGCATAATCTAGTCTCCTTCAGCGCAGTGTTATCTCCAATGCTCGAAGACATGATTCCTTAGGCAATTTAAGATTGTTCCTTGTATCCACTTGGAGGGGTGGCACCAATGCCTAACAGGTTATAATATGTCCCTTGACTTTATAATGTGGACACAAACTTTGGGTTTTTTTCTTTCTTCAGTAAGTGTTATCTTATGAATTTTCCATACAATGTGTTAAGGGAGTTCACGTATAGTTGAAAGAAAGAGGAATGGTATAATGTTGTCAGTTAAATTGAATAAATAGGAGTATATTATAAATGAAAAGATGAGCTGTGCAAGAATGCATCATGCATGTAACTGCAATTATTTCAGACTAAATTATAGTAACTACTCGCGTCATGCTGCCCATAAGTCTCTACAATTTAAAATAAGTCGGCATTATTTTATCATAGAACAATAATTTGAGTAGGATTGTGGGAATATCATACATCACTGCTTTAAAATGTGAAAAAAGAAACTGCAATGAGTCATGAGTTTTGACAACTAATCACTCAGAACATATGAATACATATACTATAAAAATTTCTCTCATTGAAATTTTTATCCTTGCGTACCAATCTTGTTTAATCACCATATAATTAAAAATTGTCACCTCACCCTCGTCATGAATCGGAACTTGGTAACAGTTTATTAGAGAGAGAAGGTTGGGAGGATTTTCAATGGTCAACGCAGATATGGGTAGCAGAATACCAGAAAAGAAAATGGAGAGCACCAAAACAGACCAATTCCACCCTTTTCTGTTCTCCCCTCCTCAATTCCAAATCCATTTCCTACTTGTGTCACTCTTTCACTTCATCAAATTACACCATGAAACCTATCATAAACTTGTCTTATATTTTCTTTTTGTTCACTACCATCTCAGCTTACACTTTTTCAGATCATATCAAACCAAATTTCACTGCTTCATATCTTCAGTTCATTGACAACAGTGGCACCTTCTTGTTGTCTCGCAACAACTCTTTCAAGGCTGCTATATTCAACCCTGGTGGTCAACAAAGCAGTTTCTATCTATGTGTCATTCATGCTGCATCCAACACTATAATTTGGTCTGCTAACCGTGATGATCCCATCTCAGATTCTGATCAAATGCTTCTAACTGTCCAAGGGATCACAATTCTTGATAAAGGTGGGAACATCATATGGTCAACACCACCATTAAAATCAGCAGTGAATAAACTTGTGTTGACTGAGATGGGAAATATTGTCTTACTTGATCAGAGTAGTGATTCTCTTTGGGAGAGCTTCCAGCATCCAACTGACACAATTGTTATTGGACAGCGTTTACCTGTTGGGGCATCATTGACAAGTGCTGCATCCAATTCAGACTTGTCAACAGGAAATTACAAGCTCGTAGTTACTTCCTTTGATGCAATACTGCAATGGTATGGACAGACATATTGGAAACTGTCACTGGATACAAAAGCCTATAAGAATTCAAATTATGTGGCGGAATATATGTCCATAAACACTACAGGCCTTTATCTCTTTGGACAAGATGGAACAGTGCCTGTCTTTGTAGTTGGGTTGCCACTGGCTAATTTTCGAATAGCCAAAGTGGCTATTTCTGGCCAGTTTACTATTATGAGCTTTTCTGGCACTGATTGGAAGCAAGAGTTTGTGGGGCCAGATAATGGTTGTCAGACTCCTATAGCTTGTGGAAGATTAGGTTTATGTACTGAGGACTCTGTATCCTCTTCACCAGTTTGTTCTTGTCCCCCAAACTTCCACGTAGACGCAGGTAATTTTGGTGGTTGTGTGCCAAGCAATGGATCTTATTCTTTGCCATTTGCTTGTAGTTCTACTCTTAACAATAGTCAATCAAATTCTTCAGTTGTTTCATTTTTTAAAATGGGGAATGTAGATTACTTTGGCAGGGTTTACTCTGATCCAGTTTTTTATGAAATGAATTTATCTGTCTGTCAAGATCTTTGTTCCACTAACTGTTCCTGCTTGGGGATTTTCTATAAAAGCTCATCTGGTTCTTGCTATGTGGTTGAGGATAATTTGGGATCCATTCAGTCAAGTAATGGAGGTAAAAATGATCTAGTGGGATACATTAAGGTTATTGCCACAGCCACAACCGATATTGATGATGATGACAGTGATGGTGGACAAACTTCTCAAAATGGGGGGTTTCCTGTGGTAGCAGCAGTGATGTTACCTGCCATTGGGTTCATTGTTTTAATGGCTCTAGTTGTTCTCATGTGGAGAAGATTGATACTGTCAAAGAGGCAAGAAATGAAATTAGGGAAACCCAGTTCACATTCTTCTGGGGACCTGGAGGCCTTCCACATTCCAGGCTTGCCTTCAAGATTTGACTTTGAAGAGCTTGAGGAGGCTACTGAAAACTTCAAGACTCTAATAGGATCAGGTGGGTTTGGAGCTGTATACAAGGGTGTGTTGCATGATAAGTCTATTGTGGCAGTAAAGAAAATAGTGAACATAGGCATTCAAGGGAAAAGAGATTTCTGCACTGAGATTGCTGTTATTGGAAACATTCACCATGTTAACTTGGTCAAATTGAAGGGATTTTGTGCTCAAGGGAGACACCGTTTGTTGGTTTATGAGTACATGAATCGTGGATCCTTGGACCGAAACCTCTTTGGTGGTGGACCCGTTTTAGAATGGCAAGAGAGGTTTGATGTGGCCCTTGGAACAGCACGTGGACTTGCTTACTTGCATAGTGGTTGTGAGCAAAAGATAATTCATTGTGACATCAAACCCGAGAACATTCTCTTGCAAGATCAATTTCAGGCTAAGATATCTGATTTTGGACTCTCGAAACTCCTGAGTCCTGAACAGTCTGGTTTATTCACCACAATGAGAGGCACTCGTGGTTATCTTGCTCCTGAGTGGCTTACTAACTCTGCAATCACCGAAAAAACTGATGTGTATAGTTTTGGAATGGTGCTTCTTGAACTCGTTAGTGGAAGGAAAAACTGTTATTTTAGGTCGAGAAGCCATAGCATGGATGAAAGCAACAGTGGTGGGGGCAATTCTGATGCCTCATCAACAACTGGGTTGGTTTATTTTCCACTATTTGCATTGGAGATGCATGAGCAAAGTAGTTACTTGGAGTTGGCTGATCCAAGGCTAGAAGGGCGTGTTACATATGAAGATGTGGAGAAAATGGTTCGTATTGCATTGTGTTGTGTTCATGAAGAACCAGCACTTAGGCCTAACATGGTTACTGTTGTTGGCATGTTGGAAGGTGGCACTCCGTTGCCACAGCCAAGGATAGAATCTTTGAACTTTCTTCGCTTTTATGGTCGTAGGTTTACTGAGGCTTCCACTATAGCAGAAGAAAATGAGTATGGCTCTAGGCTGCAACAACTAGCACGTGATTCTATAAGCATGGCAAGTTCACCAACTGGTTTTTCATACATGTCTTCACAAAATATCTCAGGGCCAAGATAGGGAATTCTGTTTTTTTTTTGTTTGGTTGGTTTGGGACTTACTTTTTGGCATATATATATATATGTATGTATTATATGTCATTCACATGTTTTTATGTAAATGATCTATTAATTCTCCCATTGGCAATGGTATATTGTCTAAAGGATGAGAAAATTCACAAGGATATCTTTTGGACGTTGGTTTAAAAATTTAGGAGATTCACAACAATATTTCTTGTATTCTACATAATAATATAAAATTCCTTGACAATGAGAATTATTTTATTATACGTTATTCATTCTTAAGTCGTTCAATTATATCGTTATTCCCGAATAATGATATTCTTTTATATATATTTTTTGTTATCAACTTTTTATATTTTATTTTCAAAGGAAAGAACACTTTCAACTGATAAGGTCTTTTACTTTTAAAGCAAATTAAAGAAATCAACGCACTTCATGAATCAAATGGGGAATTTGACATCTAACTCCTTCGCACATTGTTCAGGAATTCCTCTCATCTACGTATCCCATATATGTTAATATCTTATAATTTTTTCTATTGGGGAAGCTTATTGAATTTTCGATAGCGATACTCAGCATAGGTTTTTGTTGAAAATTTAGGTGGATTTTGATGATTGACGATCGAGGGAAGTGGTCCAATCATCGCCTTATGTGGAGGCACGACAAATAATGCCCATGACATGCGCTTGCTCTCCTTGTTCACCAAACTTCGGTGTAGAACACTCTTGTACTTTCCATTGCTTATCACCTAGCACAAAAATTTATGTACCAAGAAGGTCATTTTTTATTAGAGTTAACCTTGAATCACATTCTCTTCTTTTTGTATAGTAAACTACGACCCCATGTTTTTTCAATGGACCAAGCTTATGCTCAATTGTATACGCCTTTTTTATGGTATTTTTCAATTAAAATTTTACCTTACTAACACATGTTAATATATCGTTATTGAGGATGTCCTTGCATATATTTTGTTACAATATGACATGAATTTACCTCAAGTTGATCACCAATGTGTACAAAAAGTGCATTTGCAAAGTAATTTACTGCAATCCAGTTATCGTCCTTCCAAACTTGGAGGCCTGGAACATCATTTGAGACAAGTAAGGTAAGGGCAGACATGTCAGTGTGAGGCTCAACACCCAATGCCAGTTCTGGTTGTGGGCATGGTGGATACATATTTATCTTCATTTCTATTTCTATTTCTTCATCTCCCAAGCAGGATTTCAAAACCTTCCTCTCCAACCCGAGCCCTTCAGACAAAAGCTCCAAAACCTTGTCAGTTACCCTCGAGATCTCCTTATTGTATTCTCGTGTTACCTCCCTATCACACACAAAATAACGTTAGTATATGGTTTGTTACGGGCTTTGAAAGTTACTATGCAGTAAGAAAGATATTTATATTCGGACTAATACCTAATCAAGTATAATATATCAACAATTGAGATTCTAGTGGAGACACAGAATCAAGAATTGAGCTAATTGTCATTCAAACAACTCATCGGTATCTTAGACTTAGACTTAATATATATGTTTAATATGCGATATTAATATATGCTAGTAATTCTAGTGGAGACACAGAATCAAGAATTGAGTTTCTATTTCTCATTACAAAAACCAATGCAAAGTGATGCCTGAAATGCAAGAGCATATTTAATTATCCATGCATACGGATAACTTAGCACGAACCTGTAGGAAGGAGGGTTTTTGGGCCACATGTCATAGTTGACCTTAGAAGGAGGAGACATTAGATGAAAATAATAGTCGACCCACTCCACCTTTTCTTGAAGGTTCTTGGTCATCTTGGTCCCATAGCCCTCAAAGCTACCCGTGGAAGGGTTATTTGCATATTCTTCCTTCTGCTTCTGAGGGAGGGCAAAGAACTCTTGACCCACTTCTTGCAAACGTTGGATTAGTGTTGTGGATATACCATGGTCGGTGATGAGAAAGAATCCCCACTCGGAGGCTGCTTCCGTGACATGCTTCACCAAAAGATGGTGTGGTTGAGACAGTGAGATGATAGGCACAGTGACACCCTCCATGGCCTTGCTATTCTTTGGCTGTTCATTGGCTGGGCGAATGAACTGGGGTGGTAACTCCTTGAGCTTGTTTAAAGCCAAGGTTTGTATTCTTTCTGATTCCATAATTAAACAGTGAACAGGTTTCCAAACTAGCTACAATAACGTGGAGTGAAGTTGACATCAGTTTCAAGGTGATGGGAATATAAGGAAATGGACTTCAGCACAACATATCGACAACCATTTCTTGGAACCATTCTATATATCTTATAGTATATGCATAAACGGATTAACTAGTCAATCAACCACATTTTGAAATCTTTGTAAATATATCTACCAACCATTCAACTGGCGCATCACTAATTTGAATTTGTGTATAAAGACTGCTTATGATCGTTTTAGCAAGAAAAATAAACGCATAGTAAATAAAAACTGAAGGCTTAATTAAACATTTAACTTACAACTTATAATCAATATTTTTAAAAACAGAATCAGTCATTTAATAGATGAATTGAAGAAACTAGTTAGTTCTGAAACAGTAACTGTGTATGTATTTATGTTGTGTTAGAGTTACATGTTAGATAGATTAATAAATTTTTTTATATACACACAAACCCTTTCATGCATAGCATTGATTGATTGCATTCACTAATCAACATTAATCAATCTTATGCATGGTTGCATGAATTTGGAACCTTTTTTTTTTTTTCACTTAAAAATAGCTACACAAAAATGCTATTCACACATGCAAGTTCACACTATTTAATATTTGTTCATAAAAAAAGTGTAAAAATTACATTTTAGTTTTTTTCTATATATTTTAATTAACTAAACTGTCAGTAACAAAAATGAGTATAAAAATTTAAGTACCTAACAAATATGAAATCATGAAATCGGAGATTAAAATTAGTACTCCACAACTATGGATATCAATATAAATAAATTTTAAGAACATGAATATGGGAAAAAGTTTATATTATACCTTAAATAAAAGCAAAGTGAAGAGTTGAATATAGATAAAAGAGGGAGAAATAGGTATTGAATGAGGTGAAAATAAGAAGAAGAGGAGAAGAGTTAGGTATGAGATTGAAGGAAAAGAGAGTTAAGAGGGAAAGAGAAGAGTTAGGTATAAGAAAAATAAGAAAGTTAAATGCGGTTGAATATGAAAATTTAGAAAGAAATGTTAAGTTTAAGGAGAAGGATAAGAGAAAATAGAGTGAAAATTAAAATTTTCTGTATATTTTTTGTTTAAACTTATTATTTTTGTTTAAGCTATTTTTGATTTAAACCATTTGTTTTATAAAAATTAACTTAAGTTATTTTGTTATTATTTTAAACGAAAATAATTTATTTTTGTTTAATCAAACTTTTTGCTTCAACAAAAAATAAATTGGAGGTCCAGTTTGCTTAATGCCAAGATAAAGGCTAAACTCTTATCGTTCTTGTTTATGAACATACCAACACAATTGCTTAAGTAAAAAATAAAATGAAAGTCCAGTTCGCTTAATGCCAAGGTAAAGGCCAAACTCTTACCGTTGTTGTTCATGAACTTACCAACACGATGCAAATAACGTTGCGAACTGGATGCCCGCATAACAACATTAAATTAAATCCAATCCAAGCATACTTTTTGAATCCTCCTTGTCAGTAAAGCAGCACTGTAGACACATTGTCGGCCAAAACGATATTTTATTTTATTTAGTTTGCTACGCATACTACAAGCAGTTGATAACTTATTCTCATACGTCTTAATCTCTTATTATTTTTATCTGTTTTATAGTTGTAAAAAATTGTAAAAGTTTATCGCAAAAAAATTTTGCCAATCGCAAAGCCTGTGAGTCAGGAATGTTTGACACTTGGCAAGTTGTTAATTTTGCAGCAAGTTGAATGGCCAACAATTTTTTATTGGTGATGGCTTATCATCGAAACAAGTATTGACAATACAAGCCTTGTAAACTGCATTGTGAGCGCCTAAAATAATTTTTTTCCTTTTTCTCCAACCGCCATGGTTTACTTTGCCCCCACTTTTATTTTTAAATGAGAATTTTCAAAAGTATGGAACCAAAATATTAATACTCACAATTTTAAGAATTAATATATGAATTTATTCGTGCTCAAAATAATATCCGCACGCTTACTTTCTATTGTTCTGTGATGTGACTTTGGTGAAAGTTTGTAGGAACTGTGTAACCTTGGACTAGCAAGCCAATAACATTGTGCAAATACACAAGTAAAACCAGCATCGAATGATCCTTATCCTCGGGACATTACATCTATATTAATAAAACCTGTGAGCTCATAAATATTTATCAAGGATCTATCAGCTTCAAACTTCGCTTTACACCCAATCTCAACATTGACAGATCAATCTCCTTTTAGAGTAGTAAATCTCTGAACTGTTGACTCCTCTGTAAGAAAATTCACTATCTTCAAAATTAGGAGATTGTCATGAAACCTCTGAGGTTCAACCACATTAAATGTCAAAACAAGATTTTGCCGTGTCCGTTTGCTATGTGTCAATGTCAAACCCTTTTGTCCAAACAGGTATGCAGTATATTAAGATTCCTAAAGAGAATGACACACATACTGTAATAATAGCATATGCATATGCTCTCCAAGGATGACTGCTTTCTCTCATTGCATTAAACTCAGCAGCAAAAGTAGAGACAGTACTTAGACACCCCATCAAACCAAATTGTATTCCTGCTACAACAGTATCACAATCCTTGGTGTTCACCTGCATCAACCAAGGAAATGATGGTCATGACCTTCAAAATTGTGATGCAAATTCTCTTCATTTTTGTGTGGGGCTTAGAGCATGAATGATGATAAAGAAACTTACTGCATTCTTTAGACTCGCCAGTGCAGCCATAACACAAGCAGCTGAGACATTGGCAATTAAAGTCCCAAATGGAATCCATTTGAACAACCCTTCCCTTCCTAACCCACGTCCATTGAGTCTGGCTAAGAACCATCTAATCCACACACCTATAGGTCCAACCATGCAAGCAAACCATAACTGAGCAGCATTGCCACCATGCTTGAACGCAGCTTTTACTAGTGCACCACTGACACCCCATAATATGCCCAACATCACCAAAAACATCATCATAACTATCAGTTGTCGGCGGTAGCTATCTACTTTGCAGTTGGTCTTAGAGCCATCTTTTCCTGAACTCATATTCAGCCTATTGAGAAGCCACCTGAAACCTTTGGCAGTTTCAATCCCAAATATGATGGAAAAGGCAACGAGAAATAAACCTGAAAATTTTCATTTGTGAAACAAATTCCTCCTATCAATTGAGCCCTTATGATAAAAATAAATAAATAAATTAAAAAAAATAACACATCAACTTATCTACTCGGGATAAATATTAAAATTTTTGAATGAAACAATGACAAGCTTATAAACTGTAAGGCACCCCTATTAATCAACTTATTTACCTATTAGAAAGCCAAGTGCAGCGAAGAGCCAATGCCCGGAAACACTAAGTTCAAGCATTTTTTGATTCCAACCACTGAAGGTTGTTAGGCTCCCTAAGTAACCAGTTGTTATCGCTATGGCTAGATGCTCTGACACATTAGATATGTCTCCTTTGAATACAACGCCAAACCATCCCATAAGAAAGGAACCAATCTGGAACGAAATGTGAAAAATTTGCATTAGAATGCTATCTGAATCAGCTTTCTTTTGAATGAACTTCAAAATAGACTTTGCTTTTACTTTCACCTAACAATTTGAAACTTCAATTAGATTGATTTTATTAAAGCAATAATCAAATCTAATTTGCAATTATAATCTATACATAAAGGACTAAAGTGTCACCTGACAACAAATCTAAAAAGCCATTCAGATTGACTGTATTATAGCAAGGTTCAAAACAAAATTTTTAATTCTATACCCTGTAGATTAAGAATGTTCCTATTTGACCCAACACAAAACATAAAGGCGGCACAAATTTTCTCTATTGTTAGAAAAGCAAAAAGATACATTATAATCTGTATGAAACCAAGACACAGAAAAATAATGAAAATGGAAAAGGGGACATACCATATTAGAAGGAAGGTCAAGGTAAAGAATAGTTTGGTTGCTAGTCACATGGGCAACCCCAGGGCCAAATAACTTCTGTAGTAAATATCTTGTTAAGACCTGCATATTTATTATAATAATTTGTGTATTAGATTCTTGTAGATAACTACATGTAACATAAAGTTTGACAACAAAAATGATGTCATTGTGCTAATCACTGTTGAAAATTTTCCATTCTCTCTCAAATAGCAGAAGAATTATGAACTAAAACAATTGCAAACATAATTAATACATTCTGCACCAACCAATATGCATCCACACTGCACCAGAAGAGTACCATGTGATAATGCCATCATAGCTATATATACATAACATTTTAAAGCAAAAGGTTAGCAATTTATTACCCCAAGAATTCCAAAAACAGCTAAATGAACCATACATGAAGCATAGTCCAGCAACTTTGGCAAACCTTTAGGAGGTTCCTGAAAATAGATAACAATAATGTAAATGTGTAAAGTAGTAGCATCATATGAAAATACTCGGATTTATCCATAGATCATCTGGTTAATTAATAAGCAAAACACAGAAACCAAAAAGCTCATACCACAAGGAAATTAAGTGTTGAAGAGAGCTCACTTGTTTTGTGTCTTCAGAACCCACTATTGCATCAGTAGAAAGAGGGGTGGTGGATGTAAATCCAAGAGGCAAAGGGTTAATAGAAGAGTTAGGGTGCAATCTATATTCCTCAGGAATGGAAACAACAGCTCCACATTCTGACTTGTTGTCAGAAGCCAAGTGGAAGCTGCTGCTCTCACTGAACCTTCTGCTTGGAAGAGCTCGATCCCCAATATCTCCAGCCTCTGAAACACTTTCACATTCACCATCATTATCTGTTTGATGGCTTATTTGACTTGATATGCTCAATGAGCGCCTCCTTATTGAAGAACCAGCGCTATTCATTCTCTCCATGTAAACTCTAACACAGCCACCGGACTTGTTTCACCACCTAAAACTGCGTTGAACACCCAACTAAATACTATGTTGACTCATGTAGCTGCCACCAATGCTGACCTTGTTTGTTTTGCTTATTTTTTTGTGTGGTACGAAAATGATGGTTGGATTTTTCAGTTACTTGACAAGTTTAAATGACAATTGGCTACTTACCCATTTTATTATGTTTAGACTCTTTAATAATACTTATAATTCCAACCCCTATACAACAATCCTGTACATCAAGGAGCACATAATTACAACTTTCCCTTAAGATAAAAATGAAAAATAAACAATTTCAACCCCAACATAAAGAAAATGAAACAAACACGTTATATAATCAATTTAATAATGGGTGATGTATATAAGTACACCAAAAATTTTTCCTACCCAAGCGATGACTTATGGATTCCAAGGATAAACGTATGGAAACAACCCACAGGAAAAGGGGTAACATAAGTTATGCAACCGTCAATGATGTCACCCAAGGAGTATTTGACTACTTGGCGAGTTATGGGCAGACCAGGGCAGGGCTACAAATTCTATGGGTATGATCTTTAGTCATCTTCTTTGAGGATACGCAACAGGAAATTCAAATGGCTATTGAATTAGTGGACCTGGCTACACAAAATAAAAATGGCATAATATTAATGGTACGAAAAGAAAAAGGCATAATATGTCAAACAAAGGAGGTTCAAACGTAAGGTGCCTTTTTCACAAGAAAGAAATGCGAAGCTGAGACATAGAGTTGCATTTGAGGATAACTATTGTGGTCAATGATAGGAGTCAGCTATTGAAATAGATTACTTCCACACATACATCTCTTTCTTTTTAAAAGATTCTATTACTTTTTTTATTATTAAATTTACTCTCCCCCTGCAGCAGGTCATACAAATAAAAACACTTGCATGATTTAATTTATCATTTGTTTGTGAAATAATACTATAATTTAAGGTTCAAAAGACACCAAGAAAGTGAAACAATTCTTTTCTTTTAGGATTGTGTGGCTTGTATTTCATTTTTCTTAATCTACGTCACGAAATATTTTATAAGAAGGTGGGACTAACCTTGGAGGGGCAAAAGCATTTGGCATATTCATCTCACAGATCGAGTCTAACATGCACCGTCCACGGGGATTTGGTGATTCTGGTTATAATTCTATATAGCATTTCCTTGTCCCTTACGGAAGGTGCCAACTAGAAGATTCTCAATTCTATGTAGCCAACAACTTCCAAAGCATCCAAAACCCAGCGGCATATACACCTTAACACATTATTAGAACGAGACAAAAAAAAATAAATCATTATTTCATAAAATGTTAAATCAAATCACAACCATTACAAACATTATAAGTAGTCTCTAAGGAATTCAAATTTAAAAACTACAAATGCAAATATTGGCTTTACAATAATATATACTATGATATATTATATAATCCTTGCATTTTTCATGGCACTACATTTGTGTGATACTATTTGCCTATGCTGATTGATATGTCGATTGGTTCAGGCGCCTCAATAGAGCTCGATCCATCTATCTACAGATACAAACACTAGCGCAAGAAAATCTAATGATGTTTAACTGATAATAATACACCTAATTCAGAAAAAAATATACACTTAAGTCAGGTACAAGTGGACTAGACCTCACAAATACACTTGCATTTTTTCTTCACATAAGCAACTAATCGATGGTGCTATTATTTGGTGCAAATTGAGGAACATAAAACATATTAGATAATAATAGAGGTCATATATGATAATAAAATGTTAAATATAATGAGAGAGGTTGCGTACTTGTCAAAAGTTATCTTCTTTAGAAGATTACGTTGTCTTCCCTAAAAGACCTGACCATACCATATATAACCATAATTTAATGGGCCTTTACTTCAAAAGCGCATTTGGATAAGATCTTATTAGTTTTACAAAATGGGCCTATGCATAAAAGCCCTTTAGAATACGGTCATTATTCTGGACCAAAAAAGGGAACACAGCCTTTATTGATCTTACAAATTCAAAACTTGTTATACAAAATTATCACAACATAAAAAAACAAACAAACAAACAAAATTATCACAAAATTAGTGTGCTTTATAATATTAGCGACACACTTTGTTCAATATATCTTTTAACATATTTATTGCGATTATTTTTTGAAACAAAGTTAAAATAATTTTTAAGAAATTTTAATTTAGAAGGTAAATATCTACATATAGTTCTCTCAGCTTATTTTCAATAAATCTAAAAAAAAATGATTCCACCAATCGTCCTCAAGTAATTTAGATTAGAAAAATGCAAAATGACCTACTCTATTAATCGAAAAATTGTTGAATACTTATAGAAAAACATAATTTTATTATAAATTAATATAACTATATACGTGTCAAAGTAAGTTCATATTTATCAAGAAGTGTTAAAAATGTTGTGAAAATGCTAACAAAAAAGTAAAAAAGATTTATCAAAATTTGCAAAAAAAAAAGAAAGATATAATTTCTATACTTTGTAATTCTATCCTATTTTTTTATAGTACCAAACACGTTTAATTGGAAGGAAAAAATAGGAAAAGAAAATAAAAAAAAAGCTTTAAAAAGGCATAAGAATCAAAGCTATAATAAAAGGGGGGGGGGGGGGGGGGGTTTACGTACCCGTTAGCCGTTAGGAGGAATGTGAAAATATCGGAATGGAAGCCGAGCCACAGGATATGAACGGAGCTATAGAAGCAGGGATGTGAGGAAAAGATGACGAATGCTTTGTGATGTTGAATTTGCAGAATATGAAAGAGATCGAAAAGCAATAGCATGGATTCACTTTGGCGATTGCAACTGGGGAAGGTGCAACTCCCAACTTTACATTGCATCAGTGCCCTCGTTTCGGAGGGAAGAGGCTCATTTTATAGGAGATTTCTTCGGTCTTTAAATTGGAGTTTTGGAACCCCCAACTAAATTTCAAAGCACTAACGAGAAATGTGTTTGTTATGCCATATCATTCTAAAGATAAGATTTTTAAATATTGTAATATAATTTTTACATCTAATCCTTTTTTAATTTTTAATTCTAAATTTTCCTATTGCATACATTCAAAAATCACTGCAACGAACTCACTAAGCATGGTATACATTATTGAAAATAAATAAATGATTACTTGGCTAGTTTACATATATTTGTGTGCTTTATAATATTAAAAAAACAAATAAAATGATCACAAAATTAGTGTGCTTTATACTATTAGCGACACACTTTGTTTAATATATCTATTATCATATTTATTGCGATTATTTTTTAAAATAAAGAATAATTTTTTAAAAAATATTAATTTATAAGGTAAATATCTACAATTAGTTTCTCTTAGTTTATTTTCAATAAACAGAGAGAAAAGATTCCACCAATCGTCCTCAAGACTTCAAGTAATTTAGGGTTAGAAAAATGCAAAATGGCCTACTCTTGTTAATAGAGAAATTGTTGAATACTTATAGAATGTCATGTGAACATGTTTTTACAACTAAATTAATTATCGAACCTACCAAAGTATTTACTGATTTAGTAATGATTAACTATCATAAATGATTAAGATTATTTAAAATAGTTATAATTTTAACTATTTATTTTAATTATATGATTAGCAGTTACTGCTCCCACGCTACCATTTCTTGCATGACACGCGTCCTCTTTCTATGTGTGTAATGTGTATCAAACTCATATTATGTATTTTGTAAAATATAAAATTAACGATAAAAAGTTAAATAATCATCCAGTGAATAACACATGAAATATTGCAAAGAAAGGATAATTACTATAGTGCTTTTGAAGCACCATGTTGGGTAATGAATGAAATATCCAAACATATCATAATATAAAGATTAAAAAGACATTGCCTTGGCCAATTACATATTTATTATCTCACTGATCTGTTTTTTTGAATTTGGTATCACCGGCAATTACACTTTCATCCTCCCCAAACCAACTATCGTGAAATCGGTTGACGAAGACGAAATATCAGAGTGAAGAAGCACAGCAGTAAGAACGAGAGGGATCATACATCCACAGCATAATTTTGTTTTTGTTTTGAAATATACAAACACAAATATTTTATTAGATATATATTTCCGTATTCATATTTTAATTTTTTAGTTATGATATTTGAAAATTAATTTTTCTACCACTAAAGTGTGACATTTTTTGGTGCTCCTTTTTTTTGCTATATATATATGTATGTATGTGTGTGTGTGAGAGAGTAATATAAATTATTTGTGTCAAATTTTATTAAAATTAAATTTATTTATAAATTTATTATCAAAAATATTATTTTTATAAATTTTAAAAATATATATTATATTAATTTTGATGTATATGAATAATGTATTAAATAATTTTAAATTGATTTCAAATTATAATATAATTTATATAATTAAACTTTTAATCTAATTAATATATACATGTACTTCCTACTTAATCTAACTCGTTGACCAATTGACCCGTCAGCTAACATTGAACAGAAAGAAAATACATGAAGTTGTTAAATGCCCGGACAAGAGGGTACTTTGTATGCCTACTCACATTCTCCAAAGAGGGGTGCAGTATATTAAGATCCCTAGACAGAGTGAGAGGCATATTGTAACCATAGCATAGGCATATGCTCTCCAAGTATACACGCTTTCTCTCATTGCATTGAACTCAGCAGCAAAAGTAGAGACAGTACTCAGACAGCCCAACAGACCAAACTGAATTCCTGTTACTATAGTATCACAATTTGTGGTATTCACCTGTATTAAACACCAGCAATATAATACTCATCACAGTCTCCAAATTTAGTATGCACATTCTCTAAATCTTGTAGGGACAAAATTCCGAATTTTAAAAAATATAAAATATGAGTAGCAAAATTGTTAGGAAAAAAATTCTGAGGAGGGTAAGAACAAAATACAGCCACAAAGTTTTGGAAAATCAAAATATTAGTTGTATAATAGGACATACTAAAAAGCACTTACAGATTTCTTTACTGTGGCAAGTGCAGCCATGACGCAAGCAGCAGAAACATTGGCAATTAGAGTCCCAAATGGAAGCCATTTCAGCCACCCTGCTCCTATTCCACCCCCGTTGAGTCGAGCTAAGAACCACCTAATCCACACACCTAGAGGTCCAACAATGCAAGCAAACCACAACTGAGCTGCATTACCACCATGCTTGAACTCATCCCTTTCCAATACACTAGCTCCACCCCATAATAAACCCAACATCGCCAGGAACACTACGGTAACTACTAGATGACGTATGAAGCTGTCAACCTTCCAATTGACCTTGGAGATACAATTGCCACTTCCAGTTCCAGGTCTCGTGTTTAGCCAGTTGAGAAACCACTTGAAACCCTTAGCTGTCTCTACTCCAAAGATGATTGAAAAAGCGACAAGAAACAATCCTACAAAATTTCATTTGTTTACGAACTGTTCTTATTAACTAGGAGGTGCTGAGATAAAATTGACACTCAAATTACTAAGAACAAAAATCCAAAACGTGAAAATAAAAATGGGTAAGTTGCCCTTGTCAAAAGGTGCCATAGACCTATTAAAATGCCGAGCACAGACAAGAGCCAGTGTCCAGCAATACCGAGTTCAAGCATTTTCTGATTCCAACCACTGAAAGTTGTTAGGCTCCCTAAGTAGCCAGTTGTTAGTCCAATGGCTAAATGCTCAGACACGCGGGATATATCTGCTTTAAACACAACACCGAACCACCCCATCAAAAAGGAACCAACCTGCAACATCATGTGTACAAAATTTGAATGAGCAAAGTGTCAAAACTAGCTTCCTAATCAATTAACTTCAACAATTGCTTGTAACGATAATTTTAAAGCTTCTACGTTGGTCGTAAGAAAGCAGTAATTAGATCAAATTATTGAATCAAGATACATCATATTAACAAAATAATGTGTCTTGATTCAACAATTATAAATGATCCTAACTGGGCCTGCATCAGCAAGTCATCACCTATGAATGCTTCATGCTTAAACAAAGAGTTCCATTTTAATTTTAGGGATCAATTATGTTGAAGGATTTAATACCCAGTGTTTCTAACACTTATGATTCAAATATATTGTCTTCATTCTCCAACAATGTTAAAGCAGCAATGCCAATAAAGACTAAAATTGTTTTTTAACCAACTAATGATTCATTGATTCTACAGTTCACTTTTCGATCCTTACTAGTTCAATTATTCGTTAGATATAGTCAATTAGTCGTCATGAAAATCATATTTTGAAAATTACTTGCATACGATCCACATTATTACTATCATGGTTATTTTTCTTTTTTTCTTCTCCTTTTGCACAACCTGATCAAGTTTTGGTTTTTTAATTCATGTTTCCTTCGTTAAACTTGCGTCATATAATCTGTGCATGCAAAAGAGGAAGAAGAGGCAGACCATATTAGAAGGCAAATCAGGGTAAAGAATACTCTGATTACTAGTCACATCACCAACGCCTGGACCAAATAACTTTTCCAGCAAGTATCTTGTTAAAACCTGCATATTTATTATGGCAATTGATGCATTAGTATCATGATAATAACTGCATCTTCCATTATGAATTGACAAAAAAGTTTATGTTAAAAATTTAGTAGAATGGCACATGGATTGTACTTCAAGTGCTCAAACGATTTATATTACCATCCCTCGAGAACATAACTTGTAGCAAGATTCAATTTGTTCTGCTTCAAATTATGATAAAGAGAAAAACAGACAGAATTGGGTCTATTAGCATAAGAAAACGGAGCAGCCTTAATAGGATGCTTAAGGATATATGTCAAAATGCTTTGCAAAGACTTGGTTCAAGTAAATAATTTAAATAACAATATATCTTATTGTGGTCTCAAGAGTAAGCATGAATATGCCAGTTGCCATACCGTAACATTATTTATCAAACTCATTAGATGGGCTTAAGCGGTATGAATCAACAATGCAATTGGATAATATGAAAAACCAAATTATCAGTAAAACTATTCAGAGGAATGAATGTCCTTTTAAAGTTCCTCCTAATTTATTAAGATATTTTTCCAGCATCTAACAATTAAAAAAAGGCAAAAAAAAAAAAATGGTGACAGAAAATGGAAAAATCAAGGTTATTGGCGCATTACTCCAAGAACGCCAAAAACAGCTAATTGAGTTAGACACGAAACATAGTCCAGTAGCTTGGGTAACTTCATGTCAAGTTCCTGCAACAAGAGGAAAAAAAAAACTTGGTGATTAAACCATGAACAAACTTTTAAAAAATTAACTAATTAAGCTTAAATGCATCATTAAGAAACAGAAACAGTTAATACCAAACTACAAATTGGTAGATGAACCCACTTGTTTTTTGTCTTGATAAAGAACTTCTCCACTAATAGAAACAGGGGTAGGGAACTGTTCCAATGGAGTTACGGAATACACATAATTCAATGAAGCAAGATTTTGCTGCAAATGCAATTCATGGTCCCCTGGAATGCAAACAACTCCACTTTCTTGTGTGCTATCCAAAGATAACCGTAGGCTACTACTTTCACTGTGCCTTGGACCATGAAGAGCTCGATCCCCAATATCTCCAGCCTCTGAAACACGCTCACTCTCAGCATCATCATCATCTACCTTTTGACTCACTGAAAGTGAAACCCTACTAACCGCAGAACCCCAACTACTCATCCGTTCCATGAACCAAAGCCAGAAATCTATTTCCTTCTCAAATGCTGTTAAAAAAACGAAGTAAAATATGAGTGATAAATTCAAATAAATATCATTTACTTATCAAATTATATAATTAATAATAGTGAACAAATTTGCCTGCAATGCTACAAGAAATGTTAATATTCGTCTATATGTACACTCACTCACAGAATGTTGATACCAAGACAAGATTTATCAAATGTGGTGTAAATTAAAAAGCCCAAATGAAATTCAAAAGCTAGCTATCGTTTCACATCGAAAGAAAAAGGTTAGGCCATAGTACATGATAACTACTATTGCACCCAAATAATTTGTGGCTGCTTTGAAATGAAAGTAGAAGCAAGATTCACAAGTTGCTATGAATAGTTTTTGCTTTTATCTTTTACATGAATAGAATGTCTACTTTAAAAATTAAAACCAAAAAAAGAAATAATGAAAGATCGACAGGACCATGGCGAGTTGCAATGCATGCACTTAAGCCACGAGAGGTTTCTGTGGTATTCCTTCAAGAATTAATCGGTACAAAGTATTCCAAGTTTGCATTATTATTAAATAGATATATTTTTAAATTTCATCTTAAATAAAAATAATTTTAATTGAGAAACGGATTTTTTTATTATAACATTTTTTTATTAAACATTTAATTTTAACTTTAAAAAATTCAATCTCTTTAATCTAAATATTCAACAGCTAAATCTAAATGAACTAAACACTAATAGACAAAAAAGAGATCAACACGAAGTTTCAATGTTAAATGTTAATAGAAAGAGAAAATAAATAAAAAATTGTAAGAAAGATACTTTCAATGTAAAAAAAGATAACTTTGTTAATAAGAAGAAGAATAGATTCAAGATGCTTTATGAATTAAGTTTTTTAAAATTTTAATGCGTAAGAGTTGGTACATGACTATTCTAAGAGTATTTTTTGAAAATAGATAACAATTACATCAAAAGCAGTTACATGTTAATTTTTATTAAGTGGTTATATTAGTTTGCTTTATAAATATCCATTTCAAAAAAATATATAGAATGGAGTAGTGATTTTTTTTACAATTACATGTAAAATTTTCGATCTTATTTGAAATTGTGAAATAAAAAATTGCTCGTATTTGAGGCAAATTTTGAAGGTTTATAAAGTCCATTACATGTTATAAATACGCCCTTTTCTTCCATTCCAACGACTTGACAGAGAAAGAGGGGTTGGCACAGCCCGCAGGTGGCACAACCCCCCAAATTTCAAGACTGCCAGAGAATTATTTTTAAATATTTTAAAAAATTATTCATACAATGCATCTAACTTCTTCCAAAAGAAAAATTGTAACCCAACTTGAATTTCTGCCTCCGTCGTTGACTCGTTCATTAAAAAAGACTTTAATAACTGTATACGTTTATTATTATTATTATTATTTTACAAAATCTTTTTATTTAGTTCATATGACATTTATTTTGATTTTAGAACTAATTGTTTATTAATGGATACGACATAGGATTAATAATTTCATACCCATATCCAGCGATTCGATTTCGATATTTTAAAAAAAATTATAATATAACTATTCATTGTTCTCTTTCTCTAGGAATGAATGTTGTTTGCTCCTATTTCCATTGAGGCAATACATAAAACTTTTTCTCCCTAGATATATCTAAAAATACGTTAAAAATTATATAAATGTAAATATAATATAAAAATATAACTAATATTTTAATGTGGAACTTTCCGTGCACTTAATAATATTTTCCGAATCTGCCGGCTACGTCAGGATTTCAAATCAAACTATAAAAAAGAAAAGCATTAAAAACTTCACATTTGTATTCTCTTTCACCGATACATCTAAAATATAAAGCAAAATATGGCGCTTTTGTGGACAAATGAATCTCAAATCAAGCTTTACCATCGTTTTTTATACCTCATTGTGCTGGCAGATGTCCCACACAAATGTATCTATCTATCTTTTGTATCTTCTATATTTATATTTTTTTTATAGATAAAATATATATTATATTATTAAAAAGAATTCAAGAAAAACTCAAATACATTAAAAAAAATAAAAATAAAAATTAACAACTACACAGAAATATAAAAAAATAGATACAATTTCATGAGTTCAGATACTAATTAACTAACAAATCAACTTCTTTATTACTAATAAGTGATAGTTACTTCTAATATCTCAAAAGAATAGAGTCTAATATTTCTTTCTCATCCAAAATACCATAAAAAAATATCATTATATTTTCATGTAACCACAAAAACTACAGTGTAGTTATCCAGACAATTAATAAATATATCTTTTCTCTTTTACTGCAACCAACATCAACATAAACAAGTGAGTGAGTTGATAAATCTGAAAGCAAAACTAGCGAGAATTCAAGCCAACGCGTAGTAAAGTACTAGATTCGAAATAAAACTGAGCACATTAAAAATAAATGACTTGAAAATTCTTCCAAGCCATGACAAAAGTAATAAGTTATATCATCAATTTAAACTACTGTAAATGATAATTAATAAAAAATATTAAAATTTATTATAAATAAAATAATTTCAAAATCTTCTATGTCAAATGTTAAAAATAGAAAAAAATAATATTGATTAAGTTATACAAAAATATTTAAGAAAATTTGATGAAGTTCTCAAGTTATCTTTTAATTAAAAATAAAAATGTATCTTTGTTTTAATTTATATTTAACATTTGAATGTTAACTATTGTTTTATATTATATATTATTAAATTAATTTTTTAATAAAAAGACAAGTAATCTATGATATAGATAAAAAAATAATTTTTATTATATTAATTTTTTATTTTTTTAACTTTTTCATATATATTTAAGTAAGACTTCATCTCTACTTATATAAGTTATGTTTACACTGTCTTTGAAAACTTGTTCATCATTCTTTCTATTGTCATTCTTTTTCTTTATATTTTGCAATTATGTTAATTGTCAAGAATTACTTATCCACGTAAATACATGTATTTTTGAATTTCATATTTTTTATTTTGTTTCACTAAATTGTGTTATATATTTTAATTTAATTTTTTGAGTAAGCATAAAGCTGTATTATTTTTAAATGATATCATATATTGAATTTTATTTTTAAATGATTAATTTGTATCAAATTTATCATTATTTTCTTATATTCATCACAAGTAATTATTTATTTTTATGTTTTTCATGTTTTTGTAGGAGAATAAGTTTCAATGAAGATAAATGTACTTTTCTTAATAATCTGAATTAAAAAACAAATAATTAAAAAATAAAAGTGCAAATATCACGACTGTGAAATATATTAAATATATATTGTAAGAAAGAGTTAATTAGTACTGATATGATACTAATTGATAAAAAGATAATAGATTTGTATTTTCCTTATTAAAAATTTATTATTTTTAATAAAACTATAATTATGTTATCTTTCATATATTATTCTATGATAACTAACTAACTTAATTTATTTTTAAATTTTCTTTTTTATAGAACAGTTACATACATGCTTCCATAGGACGGAGAATTTCTTACAACTTCAAAGGTGTATTAAAAGAAAGAAAAATATACTTAATAACAAATTTTTAAGTGACAAAGAATATAAATAGAATTGTTGTGGTTGAAAATAATCCTTTCATATTGCAATTCTATACCACAACTATTATTAAAAAATTAAATGATGATAACATAATTTCTTATCATATCTTTGAGTTTGTGAACTTTGAAGATTTGAAAAATTGTTGTGAAAATAATGTCTTAACAGGTATTTTGCTGTAAAACTTTACTAAAATTTGTTATATAAATTGTATTTAATTTATCAATTAGTTTTCTAAAATTATTTATTTTATGAATAGATGTGATTAGAGTGGCCATACATATAAGTTCAATTGAAGAAAAAATAGCACAAGGCAAAGTTAATGCCATGATACTTCAATTACAAGACATGAGGTATAAACAATTATTTTAAAGTTATTATTAATTGACAAATATTATAATTTTGGTTAAATTATTTGCAGCGAAAATAGAGTGAAAGTAACATTGTAGGATGATTATATTGTACTATTTGAAGAAATAATAAAAGATAATATATCTAAGGATTCAAAAATCTGTGTTGCAATATTCACATCGTAGGTAATTGTATTATTATATTTTTAAAATAATTTATTTAAGTAAATTATATATATATATATATATATATATGTATATATGCTTCGTTATATACATTCAGGTATTGAATCTATTTCCACATCAAGATCAACAAAGATATATGTTAATGTTGACATATCAGAAGTTACTCATTTTATAAATTCAATCATGTATTGAAATTATTTAAAATCTTTTTATTACGTTAATTATTGTTGATTTTTTATTTTTTATCTTAACCACATTTTTAATTATTTATTATCACTTTGTTGCAGGAATTTTAATGATATGCATGTTACTCACAATGTTGATGGTACACGATTTACAATGCTTTTTAAGTTAGAAAATTTTAAAAACATGTCTGAAATTTTGACAATGGCAAAATCAAATAATGATATGGCAAATTTAATTTCTCTTATACTTTGTTCTTCTTATTTAATTTTTAAACTAATTTTTTAATTAATTTTTAGAATACCGTAATTAGTTGTATTACAACTATGAATGATATATTACTTAAAAATAATTGGTATTATATTTCTTACCCCCACTGCAAGAAGAAAATTTCTTTTCATAGCTACAAATTTTAAATGTGAATTATGTTATAAAGATGTTGAGTATCCAATGATAAGGTAATTAATTTATCGATATAGTTATAACACTATGTATCCTAATTTTAAAATTTTTATATGAAAATAAATTAAATTATGTATTATTACCTTAATTTATATATATTATAGGTTTCGTTTTGAATTTGATGTTAAAGATTGTACAAATTTAATTATATTTGTCTTATTTGATAAAGTTATTAAACAATTGGCACAAATAAAATTACAAAACCTTATTACAACATCTGAAATTATAAGTAAATGTATTAAGTTCAAACTTATTAAAAATTCCAATCAAATGATTTATCATATAAATAAAATATATTAAAATAAATAACTATTTTTATGTGATAACTTTTTAAGGGTGATGGTGAAGGATTAAAGTTACTTCAACAACTTTTAAAGAATATGTCAAAGAAAAAAATTAATTAAATTATAAATTGAAAAATTAAATGTTTAAGGTGGAAAAAAAATTCACATAAAGCATAGTTAAAAAAGAAAACAAAATCATAAGTTGTTTTTATTCACTTCTAAGTAATTTTAAAAAAGCTACTCTTAAACATGAATATTTTTAAAAACAATTTCTGTAAGTAATACAAATTTTAAAAATTATATTTTATTATTATAGTATATAAAAATTAATTTTTATATTTTATAAATAAATATACTTTAAAGTTTTTAGCAAGAAATAATTCATCAATGCTAATATCACCGTTGATGACTTGATTTATTAAACAAACAAAAAAATTTTAACTTAAACTTTTAAACAAATTTAGATTTATTAAATTTACTTTTGGTTGTTTTAGTTTAACATCATCAATCTCTTTATTTTAACTATTTATGTTTAATTTCTTTAATTTTTTAAATATTGAAATTACATTTATCTCAAAGTTAAGATTTTAATTAGATTTTATGTATTTTTCCTTTACTTATTTAATTAATAAAATATCATACCTCTAATATATTTTTATTAATTATTAGATAAAATTGTAAATTATAAAATTTAATTTAAAAATTTTGAAAAATTGAAAAGACTAAATATTAATAATTAATATTAAAATATTAAATTTAAACACACGTTAAAATATAGAGACTGAAAATATAATTAAGTTAAAAATTTATTTTTAAAATTTCAAGTATTAATTTTATATACATTAATAATGAACTTAAAAAATAAAATATATCTGTAATAATTTATATTATTAATAAATTATTAATAATTTGTACAAAAATTAAAAATGATTGATGTTTTAACTTTTATTAAAAATTATTACTTAAATATTTTAATATATCACTTACTAATTATCTTTTATTAAAAAAATATTAATTATTAAAAAATAAAAAAATAAACAAAACAAAATAAATTATCATATTTTTATAATAAGTTTGTACAACAAATTCTTTTATTCTTTTTTGTTATATCACTACTTTCTCGTAATTTTTCTTATCTTTACACGTTGTAACAAAATTTATACAAATTTATTAAAAAATTATAAGACGTTTAAAGAGAATTAATGCATGAAGCCATGTTCAAGTTGCTAAAACGTGCTTTGAAAAAGGCATATTCTATTTTTAACATTTATCTGATTAGTACAAACATTTCTCAAATCTGTAGAACGTTCCACACTCAATATCTAGTAGATTAGCGTGATTAACAAGAACATCGCTCAAATCTCCATAAAATAAGAAGTTCACGTTGATCCTCCATTATTTGTTTTGTATCAGTAGTTAACGTTCTATACTTAACATCTTGCAAATGAGCGTGATTAATAAGAACACTGCTCAAATCCCCATAAAACAAGAAGTTCACGTTAATCCTCCATTGTTTGTTCTGTATCGTTGGTTAAGGTTTGATACTTGACATCTTGCGTATTAGGGTGATTAATAAGAACATTGCAAGTCACCATAAAATAAGAAGTTGACAGTTAACCTCGATGTTTTGTTTTGCATCGATGGTGAAGGTTAGAGTTCCATATTTAACATCCTGTAAATTGGCGTGATTAATGAGAACATTGCTCAAATTCCATAAAACAAGAAGTTCACAATAATCCTCCATTGTTTATTTTGTTTAAGTGATTAACGTGGTAAACTGCATAATAAGTAGTAATGGAAAAAGGTAGTGACACATACGTACAAATAAAAACCCAGCATAACAAACACCGCAGTAGGAAAGGTGTGTCTTATTCTGAAATCTAGGGCCTTTTGTCTGAGTCAATTGTGAATCATGTGCATGAAATAATCAAAATTCCAAAATCCAACATCAAATTCACGATACAAATGCGCAGTTCAATTCTGTTTGGTAGCATGTGACAGTTAGATACGCGGTTGTCATCTTTTCGTTTCTCACTTTCTTCCTAATCCTATATATAGAGCTGTGCAATAGACATCAATCATAATTCAGAATTTATAATTCATACACCTACACACACCATGCCTTCCAACACCATGAACTCCAATGACAACCAAGGCCTCAGCATCAACCACCCTGGCAGGCTCCCTGACTTCCTACGTAACCTAAATATGACATATATAAAACTTGGATACCGTTATTTGATCTCCCACCTTTTCACTCTGTGCTTGATTCCTCTCAATGCTTTCATCATCTTTCAAGCCTCCAACATGACTCTAGAAGAGATTCACCAGCTTTGGCTCAACTTGCAGTACAACTTGTTGGACAACTGTGTCAGCGTTGTCCTTTGTTGCACTTTCATTGTGTTTGTAATCACTGTTTACATGGTGAAGAAGCCAAGATCTATCTACTTGGTGGACTTTGCATGTTACAAACCCCTTGCTTGTCTCAAAGTAAACTATGACAAGTTTATGTATCACAGCGTTCTAAATGGGAATTTCAATGATTCTTCACTTGAGTTTCAAAGGAAGATTCTTGAGCGCTCTGGCCTTGGAGAAGAAACTTATGTCCCTCAAGCAATGCACAACATCCCACCAATGCCAACCATGTCTGCTGCAAGAGATGAGGCTGAGCAAGTCATGTTTGGTGCTCTAGATGTACTTTTTTCCAACACCAAGGTCAATCCAAAGGACATTGGGATCCTTGTTGTGAATTGCAGCTTGTTCAATCCCACCCCTTCCCTAGCTTCCATGATTATCAACAAGTACAAGATGAGGTGCAATGTCAGGAGCTATAATTTAGGGGGCATGGGTTGCAGTGCGGGTATTATAGCTATTGATCTTGCTAAACACTTGCTTCAGATTCATGGGAACAATTATGCTGTGGTGGTTAGCACTGAGAATATCACTCAGAACTGGTACTTTGGGAATAAGAAATCCATGCTGATACCAAATTGTCTATTTCGCATGGGTGGGGCAGCGATTCTACTTTCTAACAAGAATTGTGATAGGCTTCAAGCTAAGTATGAGCTTCTTCATATTGTGAGGACTCATATAGGTGCAGATGAGGAGGCATTCAAGTGTGTCTATCAAGAGCAAGATGATGCAGGAAAAGTTGGTGTGTCTTTGTCAAAGGATCTCACGGTTATTGCTGGTGGAGCCCTCAGAACTAACCTTACAACCTTGGGTCCCCTTGTGCTACCCATAAGGGAGCAGCTTCTCTACTTTTATAATTTGGTGATCAAGAAGATATTTGGTTCAACTAAGAAGCCTTACATCCCAAATTTCAAGCTTACTTTTGATCATTTTTGCATTCATGCTGGTGGTAGGGCAGTGATTGATGAGCTTGAGAAGAATTTGCAGCTTCAAAGTGAGCATGTTGAGGCATCTAGAATGACTCTGCACAGGTTTGGGAACATTTCCTCCAGCTCTATTTGGTATGAGTTAGCTTACATGGAAGCAAAGAGCAGGATGAAGAAGGGAAACCGAGTCTGGCAGATTGCATTTGGCAGTGGGTTCAAGTGTAACAGCGCAGTCTGGAAGGCCCTGACCAATGTGGAGCCATCACCAAATAATCCTTGGAATGATTGCATTGATAGGTACCCTGTTGACGTTGCTCCATAGTTCTATTCTGGGCTATTATGAGTTAAAAGAATAAGAGAATAAGAATGTCTCATTTAGTCAGATATTTATCTTTGTTTATTGGCCAATTTATTGGCATATAGATGTTTTCTATTTGTTACTAAGAAGTTAGAGTTTGATACTTGTATTGAGTCACTTATTGGTATTAAGAGCTTTAGTTAGAATTAGATTGAAACTGTTCATCGTATACTATTCACGTAGTGTTCATTAAAAAAAAAATATTACAAAAAAAAGAGAAAAAAATTGTAACATACAAAAGTGAGTTTTTAATATATTTCTTTCAATCTTTAGTTTGTTTTTGCTTGATTTTATACCAAAATAAAAAATTGGTTGTTATTTAATATTACATAATCTTTGTTAAACTCTCTATTTTTGTCTTATTTGCATTCTATCTTTGAGTGTGTTTATTTCTTGTTTAGTCCTTTTTTTTTTCTATTGTCTTGTTAGCTTCCTTAGTTTTGTCATAGAGTTTTCTTTTATTGGCTTCACTTGTTTCTCATTGATTGATCGTCTCTTGATTTTGGTTAATTTTATGGATTGAAAGTTGACTTCCTTAAGAACTTTTGAAAATACTTGAGGGGAAAAAAGTAAGAGAAAAAGTCTTACATAAGAGTCAATTTAGAGTGAAATACGAGTGAACATCTACTAAGTGGCAACACTTAGCGAGTTAAGAAAACTTTTTTTTTTCTTTTGTATTAATTTTTATTATTTTGTAGAATGTTTCAAGAAGAAGGATCAAGTAGGAAAAACACTCCTTCCTCACAAATTGAAAGACTTGCATAAAGATTTGAAAGAATGTTTGAGAAGTAAAATGAAATAATAAGAAATATTTAAGAGAAGTTAGCAAATAATACAAAAAGGAGGTCACGTGATCGTTCTCTACATGCTATGGAGATTCTAGTAATTCTTCATAAGAAAGAAGATGAAATAGGAGAGATAGAGGAGGTATGATAAGGAGAGATAATAGAGAGAAGAGGAATGAAAAGAGGAGAATAGAAGAAGATGTAAGAGTAAGAGAAAATGAAAAAATTGGTGAAATTAAAATAAAAATTTCTAGTTTTCATAGAAAGAATGATGTTGAAGCATACTTAAAGTGAGAATTGAAGATAGATCAAATATTCTCGTGCCATGATTATAGTGAAAAAAAGAAAGTAAATGTGGCTTCCTTAAAGTTTTATGACTACGCTTTGGTGTGATGGGATCAAATTTAAAGGGAGCGAAAAAGGTATGACGAGGAATCTGTAGATACATGAATTGAAATGAAGAACCTAATGCGTAGGAGATTTGTTCCTAAATACTACAATAGAGGGTTTCATACAAAGCTTTAAGGTTTGAGACAAGGTAAAAAAAGTGTTGATGACTATTATAAAGAAATGAAAGTTGCTATGATAAGAGCTAATGTATTTGAAGAAAGAAAATGAGATATAAAACTTAAATGGGTTGAACCATAACATGCGTGATATAGTGAAACTTTATTCCTATGTAAAACTTAAAACTTTGGTTCACCAGGCTATTAAAGTAGAAGCACAATTGAAGGGAAAGAGGACTTTGAGGAAGAGTATCTCTCTTCTTATAACTCAAAAGAATGGAAGGAAAAAGTAAAGAATGAAGAAACATCAATTAAGGACACAATTGTCCAAAGTGGTAAGCTTTCCTCTAAAACTTTTTTTAATTTTACTAATACTTCTATTTCTCCTACTTCTCAACATGTAACAATCAAATGTTTTGAATGCCTTGGAAAGGGTCATATTACATCCCAATGTCCAAAAAAAAACTATGATTTTGAAGGAGAATGGTCAAATTTCAAGTGCAAGTTCATCTTAATCATCACATGCTTCAAGTGAAGAAGATAGTGAGTTTGAAACTTTGTGCCATGAAGGAGATTTGCTTATGGTAAGACGTCTCTTGGATAATATAGCTAAAAAAGATGACACTACACAAAGAAAAAGTATTTTTCATTTGAGATGTTTGGTATGTGAAAAGGTTTGTTCTCTTATTATTGATGGTGGTGGTTGTACTAATGTGGCTAGTATTAGACTTGTTAAAAATTGAATCTTACTATTACTCCTTCTCCTCACCCTAAGTCCTATAAGTTACAATGGTTAAATGATGAAGGAAAGTTGGTTGTTAATAGACAGATTTTGATTACTTTTTCTATTGACAAGTATAAGGATGAAGTTTTATGTTATGTAGTGCCTATGGAAGCGAGTCATATTCTCTTAGGAAGACTTTGATAGTTTGACAAGAAAGCTATTCATGATGGTCATTCCAATAAGTTCACATTAGTACATAAAGAATGCATAATTACTTTAGTGCCCATGACTCCTAGTCAAGTGTGTGAGGATCAAATAGTCATGAGGTTGAGAAGAAAGCAAAAGAAAAAAGATGAGAATGACAAGAAAAGTGAAGAGAAAAAAGAGAGGACACTTCCAAATAAAAAATATGAGAGTGAAAAGAAAAGTGAAGAGAAAAATCAATATGAAAAGAGAGAAAATTTATTTGTGAAATAAAAAAAAAGTGAGAAAAGCATTGTTGGTCTCTCAACCTATGTGTCTACGTTTGTATAAAGAAAGTCTTCATAATGAATTTAGTGATTCATTTGCTAACAATATTTTGCCTCCTAGTGTTTTATCTCTTTTGTCGGATTTTCAGATGTCGTCCCTAAAGAAGTATCTCACAACTTACCTCCACTTAGAAGAATAGAACATCAAATTGAAAAGAAAGTGGAGCAACAAACAAAGTATGTCAACAAGGGAAGGAGGAAAGTAGTGTTTGAACCTGTGGATTGGATTTGGGTATATATGTGTAAAAAAAAAGGTTTCTTGTGTAAAGGAAGCCAAAACATCAAACAAGAAGGGATGAATTATTTTAAGTCTTAAAGAGGATTAGGAATAATGCATACAAAGTGAATTTATCAGGTGAGTATGGTGTTAGTGTTACTTTTAATGTATTTCATCTATCTCTCTTTGATGTAGGTAATAAAGAGTCAAATTTGAGGATAAATTCTTTCTAAGAAGAAGGGATTGATGAGAATCAAAGAAGACCCGTTGAAGACAAAGGCTCAAATGCATTGGAAGGGTTGCAAGGACCAATGACAAGAGTAAAGGCAAAGAGAATAAATGGAGACTTAGAAAAGATGATTGCTATTTTATTTGAAAGAGAGCTTAATTTAGACTTAGAAAAGCTCAAGATGGTTAATAACATATGTTTAGAGAATTTGGATTCTAATAAATTTCATTATTATGTTTAGTTTATTTATTTTAATATTAGTCATTACTTATTTTGAATTTTTATTTAGGATAAAATCTTGTTATTTCATTTAGTTTATTTGAATTTAGACTTGTTAGTATAAGAAGCCCATTAGAATTATTGTTAGTATTGGTTTACAAGCATTAGACATATACAAGTTCTAGTAAACACACTTTTAATTAGTTTTGAATACTCTTGTGAGAGCGTGTGACTCTAGATTTTGAGTGAGCCAATTTTTTTTGATCTTATCAAGAGGCCAAGACTCTTGTGACGATTTTTTCTTGGATTATCAATCTTATTATTGTGGCGCCATTTACATATGTATTTTATTTTTATTTTTTTGTTAATTTTCTCCTTGTTCCTATTTGTGCCCTAATAATTTTATTTTTATCATGTGAAATCTAATTTAAAATCATTTAATTCGGCAACACAGATTGTGATTGTCATGATTAGTATAGTTTAACAATTTAATAACATAAACGAGTTGATGGAAGTGAAAAGTGTATATATAATACAAAAATAAAAAAAGTCTCACTAGTCCTAGCCTCCTAAGAGTATACTCGGGAAAAAAAAATTTATATGTGATTTAAAATATATATATACACTTTTCGTCCCTTAACTTTAAAGTAAAATTCACTTTTGTCCTCTAACTTTTTATTTGTTCATTTTAGTGTTCCAACTCTTACAAAAGTTTCAAATAGGTCCTTCTCCATTAAAAACTGTAACTCTGTTAGAAAAATTTATCATCTTGTGCCACGTAAGTTGTGTCACTGTTCATCATCTTCCTCCTCATATCTCTGACGTTGTTTTCAACACATCTTCCTCTTATTTCTCTCTTTCATCTTCTTATTCTCAAAACTTTATTTTCTTGCCATCAACAACACCAAGCACCTACCTCCAATCTGATGAATTTAAAATCAACTTCTGCATTCCACATTGGCTCTCATATTTTCTCTAAAATTAACTTCTTGCCATTAACAACACTAATGCATCGCTCCTTGAACTTATTCATATAGAAGAAACACGTTTCGTACTCACCTAGAATGGTAGCTGTTGATATCTTTTGGTAACTCACGTAAGCATTTTTGAAGAGTCATTTCCCCAAATACTGCAATCTCAAAGAAGAAAGTGCAAGATTTCGTGTTTCCTAGCGCCAATGGCCTTAAAAACAAACACAGAGTGAAGAGACACGATGACTCTCTCACTCTCACTATAAATCATAGGATGTTTCATGTTCATGATATGACAAACATATTGGTGGAGATAGAAAATGAGTATTTAGAAAGTTAATTTGTTTATGATTTGAGATTTGGGGATGAGTGCTTGGTATTAGTGGCAAGAAGATGGAATTTTGAGTATAAAAAGATAAAAATGAAAGGAAGAAAAAAGAAGAAAAGCTGCTAGAAAATAAATCGCAGATATGAAGAAGAAGACAATGAACAATAACACAACACAAAATGATAAAACTTTATAATGGAGTTAGAGTCTTTAACAAAAAATGACTTGTTTGAAACTTTTTTAAAAATTAGAGGACTAAACTAATCTAAAAAAAATTAGAGGACGAAAGTAAATTTTATTCTAAAAATAAGGAAAAAAAAAGAATAATTTTACCTCTATATATATATATATATACATATGAAGTTATAAAGTACAAAAATCTAAGAGTATATTTAATTTATTTTTTTCCTTAAACAGTTGTTAGTTTGTAAGAATAAATTGTAATATAAATTTGTACTACAATTTATTTTTAAAAAATGAAAACTATTTTTAAAAGATAAATTAAACATGCTCTTAATTTTTAATAACTATTTTTATTTTTTAAAATATCAATTAATATTTTTTTTATTTTTCTTTAATAATCATTTTAACTTTGTTCTATAGACAAAATTATAGAACTAAATACTCATTATCATGTTTCTTTATTTTCCTTTTTGCCATAAATATAAGAATAAGGAATTTCATTTGATTAAATATAATTTTTCTCCTTTTATTAAAAAAATGATGATAAAACTTGTAAAATTAATTTTGAGTATGTAAAATTGATAAATGTTATTAAAAAAATTTAGTATAAAAAAATAATTTTTTTTAATTTAAATACTTTTTTATTTGATTTAAACTTTTTATTTAACTTAATAAATTATAATCCATTAAATATAAGTTAAATAAAAAATTTAAATTAAATATAAAAGTTTTAAAATTTATACTAGTATTTAAAGATCTTTTCTCTTATTATAATTTTATATTTTAATTTAATAAATATTATTTATAAATACTTAAAGTCAATTATAAATTTTGATGTTAACAAATTTGATTTTTTTTACTAATAAAATCCGTGATAAAAATATGCAATTTATATAGAGGAACATGTGTAGGTCGAGGGGCAGCCAATGGGTTTCGATTCCTCGATCTTTAAGAACACAGACCAATCAATAGACAATGGAATCTGTTCGATTTGTTCTAATCTTTCAGTCGCTTGCCAGCCGCAGCTCGTCTCTCAAAGATTTTATTTCTGCGAGGTTCTTTTTTCTACTCCAAGTCTCCTCCAATGCTTTCATCTGCTTATTTTATTCTCCTCCGTACCTACAGATGTCTTGAGTGGACCAGAACCTCCTCTATATGAACATCATTTTATAATAAATTAATATAACTCTAAACGTCTCAAAGTAAGTTCACCTCTATCAAGAAGTTTACAAAATGTTGTGAAAATGTTAATAAAAAGTAAAAAAATTATCAAAATTTGAAAAAAAAAATATATAATTTCTTTTACACTTTGTAATTCTATTATATTTTTTTTATAGTACCAAACACGTTTAATTGGAAGAAAAAAATTAGAAAAGATAATTTAAAAAAAAGCTTTAAAAAGGCATCAGAATAAAAGCTATAATAAGAGAAGCAATAAAAAAAAGTGTACGCATACCCGTTAGCCGTAAGGAGGAATGTGAAAATATTGGAATGAAAGCCAAGCCACAGGATATTAACTGAGCTAGAAGCAGGAAAAGATGACGAATGCGCTGTGATGTTGAATTTGCAGAACATAAAGAGATCGAAAAGCAATAGCATGGATTCATATGGCGATTGCAACTGAGGAAGGTGCAACTACCAACTTTGCATTGCCCCAGTCCCTGGGAGGAGCTCATTTTATAGGAGATATTAATTAAAATTGTTTAAATATTTTAATTATATAATAATATATTATTAAACATATGAGGTTGATAGGTTAATAACAATAATTAATTTTATCAAATTACTTTATCTGAGAGCTAGTCTGCAAAGAGTCTGTGTAATATATATCTAAAAAATTTTACACTTAATTTTTATTTTTATTTAATTTATATATAACAGTTATATATATACACACTAAAAGTATATCTTAAATATTTTAAAAAATTATTAAAAATGTCTACTTTAAATGTAAAAAAGCATCACTTTTGTATTACAATACATATAAATTGTTATTTTTTAGACATATGTTTTCTACAACTCTAAAGCCATGCAAATATTGAGGGAGGACAAAATACAAAAAGTAAAATAACACACTCATATTGATAAAAGCATATTTGTTTCATTTTATATATAAATTAGACAGTTGAGTTTTATTTTTATTTAAATAAAAATAAAAAATTTTGTTATTAAACTCTTTGCAATCAAAATTATATATATATATATATATGTAGAATTTTCTTACATTAATATAAGTTTAAAAATCCTTACACCTAATTTAAACATTTCATTTAATATCTAACAGGTTATAATTTATTACTTCACTGACCGTTAGATATAAATTAAATAAAAAATTCAGATTAAATGTAAGAATTTTTAAACTTACATCAATTTAAGAAAAATATAATTCATTTAATTTACAAGTTACGAGATATACTACTTTTCATAATAAAGCTCATCATTTCTTTTAAATCAATGCTAACTTGTGCTTGTAACTAGTGTCTTAAATTGACCGGTTAAAAAAATTAAATTAATTTTTTGTTATAAAATATACTAAATATTTGTATTTATAAATTATAATGTAATTCAATATTAATTTTAATAAAAAAAAACTTATCATTTTAATTTCTTAACCAACACTTAAAAATAACTGTTAGCAAGATCCTTCTTTTAATCTTTGTAAGTCAACTCACAAGCAAAACTATGAGGCTTTATTTTAGTTTTTTTAGGATCGCAACGGGTTGCATTTGTTTACGCGATTCATTTAAATTGGGAATTGCAACTAAAGAGACATAAAATGTAAGGTTGAAATGATTATTGTTTTTGTACACTATTATCGTTTTTTAGAAATATATACCAGATTTATTTAGCAATTTTTTGCACGTTACAAAAGTACATCTAAATAAAAATTATAACATGAAATTTATTATATTAAATAAAAAATAAAATCATATCTTTAAAATTTAAAATTAATTTATTATAATTATAATAATCTTAACATTTAATTTACTTAAAAAATATCTTCATTATATAATGTATCGATATCTAAAATTTAAATTAAAAAAATAGAAATAATTTTTAAAAATGAAAGGCATAAGACTTGTGCTTCCGTTTAAAAATAACTAAATAAGGAATTGAAATGGACATGTGACTATAAATAAGAAGCTCTAATTTTTTTTTGTTTTTGTACAAAGCCCTAACCCTAATAATATTTTTAAGGAGATGAAAAAGGAAGTATATTATATAATCGAACCCATCTCATCGTTCCAAACGGACATGTAGCATTGGAGGCCCAGTTTGAACAGAGGAAATTTGTTTTGATACATTCGGGCAAGTATTTGCAATTTCATCCTAAGGAATGGCTGTCCCATGCTCCCTGGGAATCCAATAAGAAAAATACATAAATGTTTTAGGTATTATTAAATTAAAACTTTGATTTTAATTAAAGAAAATATTTAAGTCTTGTGCATTAAAAAAATTAACAATTAGTACTTTTTTTTTCAATTTAATGGTTTAGAATGATTCAAACAAGTCTTAACTCTTAAACATGCCTACACCTTTCGCGATTGGTAGCACAAATTCTAACTTATCCTATGCAACTGTCCAATTCTTGTTCATCGTAACTTGACTCTACAACTTATTAGAAACGTCCCCCAAGACGAATAATGGCCAACCAACTATACTCTTTAATCTAATGGGTTAACGAAAACTTTAGATTCATTGATAACTTATAGATGGTGGTTTAATTTCACCCATCCAAATCAAGTTTTGTTTTTATATTTAGATAGATTAGTTAGATTTCATAGATGGATAAATTAAATAGTTAATGAATAAGGATAAAAATTAGGTATAATATATTTTTATTCTTATTTTTAAATTATAGTTTTTAGTACATAAATTCTAAAATAAATTTTTAGTTTTATTATTAAAAAAGTATAGTTAAGTATTTTCCAGTCTTTTAAAATGCATTAAAATTTGGTTTTAGAATTCGTGAAGTAATTTTTTTTTTAAAATTGTACATTTTTTAAAATTATTTATTTTAATTTTTTTATTGATATGACTCTATAAGAAAAAGTTAATGTATGACTCACTCAAAATTTTACACACAATAGCATCTGAATTAATTGAATAATTATTTAAGAATCGCTAAGATTAAAAATACTCATTTTTAAAATGTAAGAGTTGAAATAAAAATAAAATTGTTTAATTTTTAAAATTTATAAAGAATCATATAACATATTTTTTACTTAAACACAAATTTAATTTAATAATAATTAATAGGACGATAATCTCACTAATAAATAATGAAACTATGTAACTCTATTCAGTTACAACAGTGTAACAAACTTGACTATTTTTAGTTCACATTGTTTTGCCTTAGAATGGCGTTATTAAAATAATAAAAGTATAGGTTAAAAAATGCATAGAAAAGAAGGGAAGATATTGATTACGTGGCAATAATGAATTTGGATAAAGTAGAGAGAGGGGAAGGCGACGGGGTGTCCTAAAAGCGAAAGGGATAACCGAGAGAGCAATTAGGGATTAGGATTGGTCCAGCCAAATGAAAACCAACCATATTTGATACTACCACTACCGATATTAATTTATTATTAATATTAATTTATTTTTCTCTCCACTGACACAAAATCTGTACACATCAGCACCTCAACACCATTCCTTTCTTACATTTCATCGCAACGCCAATGGACGAATCACAATCACAGTGCTCTCTTCTTCACTCCAATTCTACACATTAAGCTTTCCAAATCTCATCGAAGAAGCTTCTAGGTTCTTCCAGGACCTTCTATTCCACTTCCTCCTTTCTTCTTCCGAACCCATGGCCGAGAGTCGAAGATCTACGGGCACAGTCAAGTGGTTCAACGCTCAGAAGGGTTTCGGATTCATAACTCCACAAGATGGCTCCGATGATCTCTTCGTTCACTTCACTTCCATCCGATCTGACGGCTACCGGACCTTATCGGATGCTCAGTCCGTCGAGTTTCTCGTTGATTTCGGCGACGACGGCCGAGCCATGGCTGTCGACGTTACCTCCGCCGTTAGATCTCGCCGTTTTGGCGGTTTTCGAGGCGGCGGAGGCAGGGGAAGAGGAGGAGGACGCTTCGGCGGCGGGGAAGTTAGAGGCGGAGGGATCGGACGGAGAGGAGGAGGTTACGGCGGTGGTGGAGGTCCTGAGTGTTATAATTGTGGAAGAATAGGTCACTTGGCGAGAGATTGTTATCAGGGACAGGGTGGTGGCGATGGTAGGAATCGGAGACGCGGCGGCGGCGGTGGCGGAGGAGGAGGATGTTTTAACTGTGGCGAGGAAGGGCATTTTGCGAGAGAATGTCCGAATGTTGGAAAATGAGTGAGAATTTGATGATTCTGATTTGCACTATTGAATTGTGAGCTTGTTACGACTAGTTGGGGTTGGTTACATGCATTCTGCGCAGAAGAACGTTCGCATTCAAGGACATGAGCCACGAGTACTTTTTTTCTTGTCTTTTATGGTTTTTGTTTCTAGCTATTGGCATTTGGTTCAAAACTTGTTTTGCAGGATTTGCTAATTGTTTGATTAATTGCGGTTCTTATCAAGTGACTATGGTTGTTCGACCTGTTGAATATGAAAGAATGAATGATTAATCAATAATCAATTTCGCAAAATCTTGCATTCGCTTCAAAAACCTTTCCCTCACTGCTCAAATGTGTGTAGCTGTCGTATCTGTATTTGCGTGGCGATGCTGCCACTGCGATGTGGATAAAATACATTGTCTGCGGTCCTTAACTTTTAACAGTATATATGTATTATATTGTGGTCCTTTGAAATAAAAATCTGTTCATTTTGTAATGTAATAAGTGTTAACGGTTAGATGTTGGATATGAATAACTGATGTGGTTTTTTTGTTTTTTTTCAAGATATACTTCTATTAAAGAGGGTTCCAGAATAGCTGTTTGAAAGAAGTTGAAATTTCCCCTCTAATTCATGCATATATTGTGAGGCAAGAACTCGTGCACCTTATCCATTTTGGTAATCAGCAGGACATTTACCTAATGGCCCTACCATTGAAAGATATGCGAAGCAAATTTAGTCTATTCAGTCCTCTGTGCTATGTGCGGATAAAATATATTGTCATTTTTGTTCTTTATCCATGACCATAATAAATGTTGTGGATGTTCTTACTCTTGTTCGTTTAGGTTCTTTAAAGCGTTATTTATTGTTTGTTAATTATTCTCTAGATTTTAAATTGCATACTTTCAGAACTTTAATATTGCGGCAAATTGTGGGCAAATGCAGCTGCAATTATGATCGCAATTTGGTTGTTGAGGCATAAAAAAATCTTAATATTGTGACTAGAATTAAAAACCTTGATAATTGAGTTCTTATTCCAAGTGTTATACTACAATATATTTATATAGTAAGTATATTTAAAGATCAGATCAGTTACTAAAAATCGTGATAAATATGCTTTATCCCATGTGTGATTTTTAACTTATTAGAAAGTTTTAGGATCTTTGTTTGGCAAGAAGTTGATATCTTCCCATTTCACACATTCTGTCTATCTGTGCGACTGATGGTTGCATGAGAGCACTGGGTGTTGCGTCCTCCCCTTGTTTGTTGATAATTGTTGGAAAAATCTTAACATTTCACCTTCTTTTGTTTCTTCCACTTTCCTCTTTAAACTAATCTGAGCTAATAATTGTTGTTTTTGTCCTTAACTGAGGTGATTCTAAAATAGAAATTTAGTAGTTGTTTAATGTTTATGATACTAGTTAGGCGTTAGATTCTGTACTTAAGATTTTTAGTGCCAACAGACACGAGTGACTTGTGACTACCCTTTAATGATTTTTTCCTTTGCGTGAAAAGAGAATGCGTAGTAGTAGTAGTAGGTTGATGGTGATATTCGTCCACCTATTTGAAGAGACATCGGGAAGTATGTTGGTGATAATATTGTTATAGTGCCAGCTTGGCATGGTTTAATTAGAAGTGGCTAATGATTTTCCTCGTGTTTGATATGACATTGAATCGGAGGTTAGGCTCTTGAAGATCGCTTATCACTCTAAATCTTGCAATTGTGATACATATGATGCTTAAGATATCATCCTCAGATTAATTCTTTGTTTATTAGGAATCCGAGATTTGGGAATACTTGATGAAATTTTCGACTTTGTGATAACCTATTAATATAAGTGTGCATCTGAATGGAAACCTGCTTCGTAAATGACGGATAAGTAATGGCCAAAAGGATAAGTGGTCCTGATGTTCAAATATCGTCGTTTCTCTTCTTCTTTTTCATCTATCCATCGCTTTGAACTTTTTGAATATCCGTCTGTTTATGAATTTTCTTTGGTCTTGATTTTGAATTTATGGTTGATATTGTTCATGTTAATTAGGCTACCTTGGTGAACGCTCTGATTTAGTTGTTAACACTTTGAAGAACCGTGACATTTTCTCCTTCTATAACCGTGCGTAACAAATCCACATTAATGATTTTTCTGTTGCAATGGGTATTACGTTTTTTTTTCTTTTCTTTAGAGGTTTTAATTCAATATTGAAGATTCAATCAACTGGGTGATTTCTTGTTCTAATCATAACGAGTTATTCTTTTGTGCGCTATAATTTCTTGTTCTCTATACTTAATAATCCAAATATACGATAGATACTCTATTGAAGTTCCACTTGATTGCTTGCGATCACATCAAGAGGCTAGAGTCTTGACCACTTGTTGTATATGAAATTTCACTCGTGACTGAGTAAATATTACCGTGTAAGTGCTCTAATGCTTCTTTTTTATGATGTATACTGGATTTAATAGAGTAGTAGATCTTTTACTTCCGGCGCTAGTGAAATCTAAGCGGGACAATGTGTAACTCCTTGTCAAATAGTGAAAGAAAACAAGCTTAAAAAGGGAGGGGGTGGTGGGGTACTGGGGTTTGATCATCAATGTCTATGCAGAATGGTGCTTTAACTTTTGTCGTCCTTGTTGGGAATTTTGCATGCTTTATTAGAACTAGAATTTGCACACCCTGACTTTAATTTAGTGCTTGCAAATTCTTTTTTTCTTAAATAACATATTTGTAAAATTATACTAAATTGTGTTACCAATATTTTAGCTAAAGTGACGCTTGATTTAGAAATTATAATTGAAAAATGTTTGCACGTCTCCAACTGACAGCTGTGCATTTATGAAGTGAGCGTTTTCTTATTTTCTGGAGTGTTGTCTGGATATTATTGGGGCATTTGTTTGGGTCTTGGGTTGTCCAATAATACTATTTTGGGTCAACAATGATATGATTTTAAAAAGCCCGAAGACTAACAAATAGTTGAATTAATGTCTCTTTTAATTTCAAGGATGGCCTGCGGTGTAGTTGGGTTTTAAGCAAAGAGAATATATTCAGACCAAAAAATATAGGAACCTCGACCAATATCCTCTTCCTTGTGTAATTTTAGGTTCTATATGTAATTGAATCAGCTGGGGGAAATTGAATAAAAATGGTGTTACCTCTTTTCATACAAATTAAAGCCAACCAACTTATATTAAGTGTTTTAAAAAAAACACCAGCAAAAACTTCGAATAAGTATAGTTTTGAAAAACTTGCAATCCTTGTTTCGGAGGGCGCTGGTTTGTTTCCTCGGTAAAAACAGAGAAATGTTAAATCTTCAAAAGGTATTAAATTTAAATGCATTTTTAGTTATTTCTTTCTTCCGGAGGATGATTGAGTACCATTTCTAAAAAAGGAAGGAGTAGCAATAAAGAGATAAAAAGGATCGTATAAAACTTTACGACCCATGAAGATTTAGAAGCATGAAGCAGCATTATAGCGCGTATAAAAAAGCCACTTACATCCAAAAAGGAAGAAGGGGGTTGGGGTGGATGGGCACCAGAGTTGTGTGTCCTGGCAATGGCACGTAACTGGAAAGTGCTCCCAATATTGTTATATGAATATCGATGTAAAATTATACCACATGACCAAACTTTCTGGTTCAGTGTGGGCAGAAGCAATAACGAATGCACATACACCTCTTGATGTTTTATAATTACTGTTTATTATTTTGCAGCAGCTTGTATTTTTTTCATTTGCTTTGAGAACTTTCCAACATGTTACTTAGCACACGACACTTTTAACCGATTAGATTCGTATCATAATGACTGTTCAAGCTGTATGTACGTAGCTAACTACACTACAAAGAAATAAGGAATGAAATATGGGAATTTGGAGCGCTAGGTTTATGTCGACAAAGACAAATCGTAGAGAACCAATATCAGTTTGAAATAATTCACACATAGCTTTACACCACTCAACTTGTGGGCTTGTAGATAAAATTTCCATGGACACCACCTAGCATTTTGACCGTTGACTCATGCCCCATCTTTCAATTGATCTGTCTTTTCCCTTCAAAATTCAGGGATAGATAGATGGTGGGCCAATCCTGCGATAGTATACTTTGTTGGAAGCTCTTCAACATCATTTTGCTAGTGTCCACATTATGGGCAGTTGCGACGCGTGAGTAGTTGGCAAATCATTATAATGATATTCTACAATGATGAACATAGAAAACTCTTATTAGTACAAACCAATGCAAGTCCCATCTAATTCTTCTTGCCGGATCCCTATGGTCAATTTCAAGCACAACTCTTACACATTACTATCCACAAACAATTATTGAGTTAAGAAGCAACCCACAGTAAGGTCACTCTCATTTGCAATGCATTATGCATTCTTCAACTGCACAGTTTGAATTTTCTTTAAGAAAGCAAAGTCCAAAATCTGGAGGTAACCATTTTGTGTAGAAGACAGAAATTTAGGCTGGCACTTCAGTACTTGTGTGACATGGGAGAGGTCGAATTCCATGAATTAGTAGTTGGTAAAATGAAACATCCTATGTACCCATAAACGTTTCAAAGTTAAGCCAAGGGTAATTTGAAGGTTTTATTTTTACCTAAAGGCTTTCGAACCACCCAGATAACACACGTATTATGATATCGCAATTTGTGTTTTGCTGACAAGGTGACAATTCGGACCCGCACATGTGTTTCTTGTTCTGCAGTGCTGTTTGATATGCTTGGCTCTGATCAATATTTTGATCCACGTTTTGCATCCCAACAACTCGAAACAGTATCAAAGTATTAAAGGTCTAGCAAGTAGTCTTTGGATTCTAGTATTTATCGTTGCCAAACCAAGGTAGTAATCAACATATAATAATATCTACTTTCAACTTCCAGAATGTGATCAAACTGCAATTCCACCAGAATGTGTCAATATTAGTCATCATAAATTAAAATGGAAAAAGTTAAAAAGATAAGCCTCCAATGGTTCATATGGGTGTCTTACCTGATTTTTTCTTTTGTTTTGGAAGTGGTGCAACAAAAAACATTCCCACGCAATGGTTCATATTTCACATAAAAATGAGGCATTGTGTTACAGCCAGGTCATATCCTGATTGGCTTTAACACATTACGGTAAATTACTCAAACTTTGTTACAGCTGAGCCATATGTTGAATTCCGTAGATGCTACTTTTTTTATGAACCTTTTTTAGTCACAGGTATTCTTACCTTACTTTACCTTATCTTTCTGATTTCTGCCCCCAACCGGATCATGTATATAGAACCATCTTTTTCTTTTTTAAAGTGACTTTTATTGCTGGCACATAAAGAATAGGGTCCACCCATTGACATTTGTTGATTAGATGGCTGGTCAAAAGCGAAACACCAACTCTCTTGAATCACCAGATTCAATGATCCGTTTTGGTGAGGCCACAAGAAAAATAATTGAAACATTCTGTGAGAACTACTTGACAATCCTTGACTTGGAAAGTTCTTGAGAAAATGTGAACTTGTGGATTATCCCCACCACATTGTTTTCCTACCATCCTTGGTACTCAAACCACGCAATCACTACCATCGTTTGTATTATGTGACAAAAAATTCAGGTTGCCATTCCACTCTTGTATATGTTCTTAAGGCTAAACAATACCCATGTTGGACCTAGCACTTTATTTTCTCTAGCCATTTAGGCTTTAGATTAACACATACACGTGACACCTCTTTTCTGTGTTGGATTAGACCTTGAGAAAATGTAGGGTGTTTTCTATGCTTCATAGCCTTGTGTAAGGTCAAGACTCAGATTTGAAAGGCTGAATAGAGGGGCATCGCATGTGGACGAGGTTGCTATCTGTGCTTTTATTCACGTTGTGCCCATTTTTTCCTTCATCATTATACATAACTTTAGGCACGAAACCAAGGACGATATGGTAGGCCCACCGCCAGTTGGGCCCATCTCTCTTGCATAGGCCCATTTGATCATAATAATACTTTTATTATTATTATTATTATTATATTATTTCTTCATATTTTAAAATCATACACATAAATGCCAAAGCTAATAAGACCTATATAAATTTGTTGATTTATTTAAATTGAAAAAAATTAGAACTTTAGTAGTATTTATTGGGATAAAAACATTAAAATTTTAAAATTTGTAAAAATCTATTTATTAACTTTCTATTCTATTTTAAATTTATTATATTAATCATTTCACTTATTTATTATTTTAATAAAAATATTGATAATTAAGAGAAGAATTATTTTGTAAAATACTTATTCATTGATTTTATAAAATTACAATAATAAATTGAAAAACATTAAAGTGATAAAGAAAAAAATGAAGGCAATATATCTTTATTATTAATTTCTCTAATGAAATAATGACTTGTTCGTTAAAAAAAAATAATTCCCGCGACATATATTTAATTGAGTTAATTTAATATCGAAACAGCATTCACATTTCTTAATAAAAACAAATTCTTAATCAGTACCCTTGAAATAAAACTATCTTTGATTCCTTTTATTTGCATGAAAATACGAAATTAATTAAAATCCATTAAAATCAATGTCGTATTTTCTTAAAGTATTTCTCTCTATTTTTTATCTTAAAGTTTTGATAAAAAAATAATAAATAAATTAAAAAAAATTGTTGAAATATTTGATTTCATGTTATGTCTTTTTATTTCTCTCATTAGTTAATTACTCTTTTATTTTAAGTTAAGGATATAATTTTTTGTATCCTTATACGTTGTTGAGTAATATAATTTGATATGTTAAAAACAAAAAATATTAAATTTAATAAATATATTATATAATTTTTCATAACGAATCTTTATTCAATCAATATGATTATTTATATTACCTAGAGGATTCAATTTTAACGAGAAAAGTCTGGAATTCAGTGTTTTTTACTTATGTATGTAGTTATCACGGAAAATCCTCTGAAACTTATGGGTCTACTTTTGAAATAAGCCAAGTTACCCTCTTCCCAGGCTTTTTCTTTAATTTGCAATAATCCATCTGAAATATCTTTATCAACAATCTACATGTATTTATATTCCACGGTACTCTTATAATCACTGTCCCTAAAAAAGGTCAAAAAAGAAGAAGACAATCACTAGTTGGTAAACTTCCAAACAGCTGTTTGTTCATTATGTTTGTCATGTGGCATAGCACACAAAGAAGACACATCAAATTAGGCAATAGCCAATTTAAGTGTAAGTGATTAGTGCCTGAATACTACTGTGATAGGTATGACGGAATAGATTGTGGTGCATAATGCACTATTTAGATTTTGCATTTTACAAATGCCTAATTTCTCACACTTCACCTTTCAAGACAGCTAGGCTATCAATTTGAAGAGATCTATCAAGGGACAAATGCCCCTTTTCTTAATTTTGCAAGCAAACGATTTTAGAAAAAGGTTCGGAGATTAGATGATGAGATGATACCATAATCAGTATGAGATTTGAGGTTAAAGCTATAGCTAGCCTTTCCAACATCATGCATGCAATTTCCATTTGGGTCTTTGTCTTTGTCGTTGTCCATCTTCTTATATGGCATTTTCCATCCTTAACAAACCTCATAGTAGGTGTACTATTTTTTCATTGATTACGAAATTGGTGTACTTTGAAAAGTAAAACTCCTACTAATCATCAAAGAGGGGTAGATTTTAATAATTCTATGGTTATTTTGCAACTGTTTGTAATGTAGAAATTGAATAAGATTGACCTACCTATAAAGGATTTCAGTAATTTGCAAGATATAAGACATTTCAAACCTCGTTACTATCACTGTACAGGGAAAAAAGTACGTGAATCTCACCCCCCCCCCCCTTTTTTTTCATCAATCTTTTCCTTTTAAGTGCCAATTACGTTCCACAAAAAATATCAATTATGTCATTTGAACATAAAAATTATTGATATTACATATAATATTATACATAATTATTTTATCTTTTCATGCAGTCGTATAACATGCATATTCATTTTTCAAAAAATAAAAAACAACTTATAGTATTTTATTTTGCTGTTCACTTAACATTTTCTTTAAATACTCATAATAGAGTAACCAAAATGGGGAAAGGCAATTTTGGACTCCTTTAGTTAAATTTAGTTTAGTTACGTAAAACACAGAGAAAGGGTCTCATCGAGGGAGAGAACACAAAGCAAGTATAGCATATGACAAGGTAATTGTACGATAAGAAAATATTAATCAGCACACAAAATTCTAACCCTAAGTTGTATAGGGGTTGGCGGTGATTGCCATCACACCTTTAGCTGACACCATTAAAAGACTTGGCTCATTACAGTAAAAATAAAATAAAATAAAGAGAATAAATAGGAAAAATAAAGAAAAAAGGTACAAAAGCCAATCTCTTTACACACACGTATGCTCTCAAAGTATCATAAGAAACTAAAGAAGCTAATTAAGCCTTGTGAGGAGGACACTGATAACACTTTGCAAATAGTCCAAATGTGTCAATTTGGTGTATGAAATTAATCATGCTTGCCCATCCTCCCAACCCAAATCCTACCACCAAAACCCATACCACCACAAACACGTTCATGGAGTACAATCCTACCCAACCTCCTAATTTTGATGGTGGTCTCTCTACAGCATTCTGTCAAGAAACAAAATAAAAGATGAACAGAAAAGAAAAGAGTTAAAGAGAGAGAGAGAGAGAGAGAGAGAGAGAGAGGATATAACTAGGTTGGCAGATAATAAACACCAAGATAAGCGTGGGTGTGTACTGTACATGCCTATTTTCATTTCTAAGGATGTATTAACACTTTCATTTTTCTCTCTTATAACCATATTAATAAAATAATATTTTTAAACAATATAAATAAATACTTTTCCACACACACATAGAGAAATTAAATCACATTGGTATAAGATACATAAAAAACTTATATTGTTAATAACTTTATGTAAAATATAAATTGTATTAATTTAACCATTGAATTATAATTATATATTATTTTAATCATTTAGGTTAAATTTTATCAAAATTAAATACTTACAAAAATATAATTAAGAGATCCTTATTTTTATATATTTTTAAAGTATATATTACATTAATTTTAATGTATATGAATGAAGCATTAAAAAGTTTTATAAATATAATTCATGTGATATAAGTTTTTAATTTAGTAGCTAAATTTAAAATAAATTATTCAAAAAAATTTTATTACGCAGTATAATTATTTTTGTAACTTAAAACAGTGTAATTAATATGTATTTGAAAAAATCAGTTTTAGGTGCATATCTAACCTCCCTAGCAGGGGCTGAAGCGAAGGTGACCATGTGTGCCATAGCAGGAATAATGTAAACAGTGAAGCTGACCAAGAGAGATCCAACTGTTGAGTTAATGGGACCAAAGAAAGGGAATATGATTGCTAGGAACCATATTGGAATCACAACAGGAAGTCTAGCCAACGCCCTTTTGAACAAACTCTTGGTTTCATGCACCCCAATGGATTTCTCCCACACGAAGTATAAAGGAGTGCAAGCAAATCCAAAAGTTATGAACTGCAAAAAGCATTAATTTAGTGTTTATTTTCGTTAAATGAGAACTTAAAAATGTTTATAAGACATAAGGCACTTTTATAAGTCAAAACTATTTTTTTATTAAAATGTCTTATAACTAAAATTAATTTGTGTTAGAAGATCTATTGAAGGATATATTAACCTGATGAATGAGCATGAGAACTACGGCTGTATCTCTAAACCCTGTCCTTGGGAGCAATGAAAGGGCATTGGCATGGGTGAGAAGCATGTCCCCAAATGCCCAATAGACTGCAGCCGCTGATGGCAAAGTTAGGGTCAACACATATAGAGTTGCGATCAGATATATCATCTTAAACTTCTGTGGCTTCCACATTGCATGCATGATTTCCCTACAATATTAAATTATTACATGTCTGTTAGATTCTTACATGACACGTGAAGATATATAACTTTTTCTAAGCATATAGAAATGAAGATTCTTAAATAACAACATGAAATCCCAAAATAAACCAAAATTTAGGACAAAGTTCTTTAATTCTCATAACCATGTTACTCGTAAGGAAAATAAACCCTTTATAACTAAAATAAATCCAATGAAACACATTAAGTTGATTTAGCTTTTGAGTCCTCACACTGTAACAGCATGTCCACCGAAAGTATAAAGAATGTTGGTAGCCCCAGTGAAGTAGAGAACCAATTTGGTTGGTCCCGAGTGCTTCACCCCCTCAATCTTCAAAAACATAGAGAATATTGAAGAACACAAATAAGTAATAATAGTATATCACAAGTATTAGCATTCCTTATATAATTTGCTTTTCTGCTGATGATGAGGCTCGTAAATAGTGAGTTCTTTACCTTTCCGTGGACAAGGGAAGCTATGGTCATATACCATGCAGTGTAACTGGTCATCATGAGGCCCAAGAATGACCAAATTCTGTAATTGTGGAAAGAAGGAATGAAAACTGTTGTTGCACAACAGGCGCCAAAGATGTAAGTCCAAGTTCTCTTGTCCAGATTGTCATTTATGTAGTATATGTTACTGAAACATTTGTCATATATATTAATCTTTTAGCTAATGATGTATATATACATATAGATAATAAATACAAAACCATGATCAAGTGTCTACCTTGCACAAGCAATTAGTTGAATTACTGATCCAAAAAGAAGGAAAGTACAGTTGAAAAAAAGACCAAGATTCCTCCAGTGCTTGCCTAGAAGTCCATCAAGCACTTCAAACCACTGCGAACAGTCAGAAGAAACCAAGATTATAGAAGAATCTAAAGTAAGGTTATGATGAGCCTCACACATACTGATTCGTACAAGGGTAAGAATGATTCATGAGTATAATTAATTACCTGAATAACATGGTTTCTAAAATCAACTTTTTCTCTCTCCTTTCTGGTTCTGTACTCAACATAAAGGACACTAATAAGGTAAGCAGTCCAGCTTCCCATCAGTCCATAAAAAAGCTGAAATATGATCCCAGATAACATGCCCAGTTGTGAAAAGGAATATGGTAATGTCAGTAGCACTTGTGCAACCTGTATTAAATCCAACAAACAAGTAAATTATGAGATCATTGGGACACCAAAAGAAGATGATGCTTCTATAGGAAAAAAAACATAATAGTGATGATTTTATGAATAAGTGCCTGATTAGAAGCACAGCTAAACCATGCATCATACACAGAACCACCATGCCAGAAGAGCCTAGATAATTTGCTGGCAGTGGACTTAGAATCTTCCTCTTCCCTCTCCATTTCTAAGTAATTTCCTGCAACAACAGTCTCAACCTTCTCAGAAGCCATTGTTATCTCCCTTCAAGTGATATGGGGAAGACAACAAAGAGAGCAGCTAAGTGAAGAAAAGATAGATAGGAGAAGTGCTTCTTTTCTCCCTCCTTCACTCTTTCACATTCTTATGTAGCTTCCCTTTCCTTATATAAACTTTTTTGTCAGCAAGGTACTGAATGTGACTGGGCTTGGTGGGGACCTTGCTTAGTTCACATGTAATCAGCCTTTTTCCTTAATAATTCTCTCTCACCAATTGCCTTTGTGAAGGTTCAATTTCATCATCAGTTTTGTAGGCTCTAATGGGCCATAGCTAGCTGCAGTGCACGAGCGGGGTGGCCCACCATTGGCCTATTTTTTTCTTTAATCTGAAAGAGCCCATGCACATTGATTGATTATGAATGTAGAGATAAAAGCAATAAAAAGTGATAAATTTCCTGCGCAAGGAGATTAGAAAAAGTTTGGAGTGTGAGTGTTGAAGATGTCTATGTGGGGGAGACTAAGATGGAATGAATCATTGCTCTCAAGAGGGGCTTAGTGCTAATCATGATTAGTACCACACGTGTTCCAACTGGCTTTACCAAAAGAAAATTCTATCAAAACCCCATCTCTATTCTTCTCATTCTCACTTTTTCGTTGGTTAGCTAATTTAGATTATCTAAATGTTTTGCACATTTGGGCCATGCAAGTGGATATGTTATAAGTGCTCTATAAAGTTAAAAGTATTTGAAAATTTCAGTATTCCCGTTTTCTCATATAAGGCATTATTATCTGTCATAATGCAAAATTTTCTCTACTAAAAGTGTATATACACTTTGTTTGGAATTCTTCAACATTATTTAACAACGATAGAGTCAAACAATTAGTAAAATTATAGTTATTAATGAATATTGTGATTGGTTTACTGCATTAATGATTAAGGATAATTCTAATTATGAGGCCTTAGGTATGACATCCTTATCTTGTAGTAAAAAAGGTGACGAAAAAAAAGAAAAGAGAAGATGAAAGGGAGAAAGTATCTTGAGATGGGTGTTATATCAGATATGATTATAGTTTCCAGGATGGCCCAATACCTACCAACCCATTAGGCCCAGTCTCAGATATTTGTTGGATCATTGGATGAGCTAAAAATAAGACTTTTTTCTCTTGTTAAAAGTTCAAAACTTTACTTTTTTCGGAGTGGGTTAATTAACTTTAATTTACGCAATGATTTATGTCAAAGCTTTTTCTAGTCATCTTTCCAAAGTTGGAAAAAAAATTATAGGTGGTGGTGATCCAAATAAAATGTTAATCAGTTTATTTTATAAAAAAATGGCAAATCAGTTTGAAGTATAAAAATAAAAGTTAAAAATACACTGCAGATTATATTAATAATAGTTTTGCATATTTCTTATTAATTTTAAAGGTTTTGTTAAATTCAGGCAAAAAATAAGTAGCTAATAATAATAATAATTTATTAAAAAAATAAGTATTTATTATATTTTTATAACTTTAATATAATAATTGTATTTTTTAATAAAAATTTTCTATCTATAAATATTTAAACTAAGCCTTAAGAATTAAGGTTAACGAAATCTTAATTTTAATTATTATCGACAAAATTTTTTAAAACATTTATCATTGATTCCGTGGAATAATTAGTATTCTATACAGAAATTAAGATCGTGTTCATTAGCTTTAAAAAAATTCAAATTAATTTTACTGTTTCATAATTTTTAATATCAAATCTTAATTTTAAATTATACATATTACTTCTTATTTTTCAAGTCAAACTTGTTCAGGAATAAAACGATGATAAACCCAAAGACAAGAAAAGGTAATATAGTTGCAATAACCTTATAATAATAAAAATGATAGTGACCATTAGAGTATTAATAATAATAATAATAGTATCGATAGTAATAATTGTTATATATTTTCAAGACATATAATAATTTAACAATATGTTTTATAACTAAAAATTAAAATTATTTTTTTACTTTCAAATTGTTTTAAGATTGAGTTAAAAATTAATTTAACTCTATTTTAGCTAAATATATTTCATTTAAAAATAAATTACCATTAAAAAAATTTAGTGAACAATAATTTCTCATTATTCGAACAATTAAAAATTGATTGTAGATGTGATATCATACATTATTATTTTTATCTCTCTCTCTCTTTTTCTTTTTTGTACATACATTTTTAAAAGTGTACTTTCAAAACAAATAAATCCATAAAAGTATTATTAAAGGGCATTTTTCAGAACCTATAATGTCTCATTGAACTTTTTCGGTTGCATATTTTGGCTACTCTAAACTATAGCACCCAAATAAAGTGGAAATTAAGAGTGAGTTCATAATAAACAAATCATGAAATGTTTTAGTATGGAGCCAAAGTTTTAATATAATTAATAATTTATTTCCTTCTCTCTAATAATACTATTAAATTCGGCATAGGAAGTTCCGACCCTATATTCGCAATCATTGAATTTAACGCATCAAGCAAATGGTTGCCAGTTGCCTTTGATCATGAAAACCATATGAATCAGACTTTGTTTGATATATTAGATAGTAACGATAAAAGTTAAAACAATCACTTTATTTAAAATTTATAAACGAAGTAATGATCAAAGATTGGATGGTCATTTTCAGTGAGTGAAACTTGATTTTGATGGTGATGGCATTGATGATAGCCTAATCGTTACTTTAAACGGAGCAAATAGTAAGGACCTTACCCCACACTGCATATGGAGGCATAAGAACGTCACTCACTACCCTCTTTCTTGAATTCTGACTCGGATTACATCGATTAGACGATCAGGGACCAATAAATAACCAAAAGCCAGGGAACACCCCTCTTTGACTTTGGTGCTTGCAATACACACATCAACTTTCCCCCTTTAAAAATTTCATGTTATCTTCAATAAGATTTTATTTTCTCTTGATTGGACGCGGAGAAAAAAGCCTTGTCAACCTAGGCATGAGGCACTAGTTACTAAATGGTAACATTAGTGTGAAATTGTGAAAGATAATTAAGAACAGGAAATAATTTGATGCTAAACATTGAGATCTAAAAAATGTTATGGCACGATGAATTGTCAGTGTTAACAATGAAAGGAGTGTCTGTGCATTAGACATGGGTCCTCCTTAGGAGTGACACTCACTACATCATCGCACTGTCATTGTCAGATCCAAAGGGAAAAGAAGTGCTTATACGGAAAAAGAGTTCCAATTTCCCTTCCAAATTCGCTTTTGGATACGGAAGATTGCTCTGCAAACAAGATTTGCTGCAAGACACTGAACTGTGCCCTTTTTTCTTTTTCATTTCACAATAAATAAATATCTTGATATTAAGTAATTTCTTGCCATAGACACGAATTATTTTATATATTTTTTACATATCTTTTTAATAGTTTTTTTAAAATTTTTTATACGATATTTTAAAAAATTAGTGGTTCTTATCATAAGATACTTTATAATTATTATAAAGTATTTTTTATATTTTATACGATAAAAACTTAAATTAAAATAAACAAAAATAAATGTTGACAATAAAATTAAATTAAGGTAAAATTATCAAGTTATAATATTTAAAAAATAAAAAAAGTTTCGACTAATTTTAACTATTTTATTAGTTTACATAATTTAGTTAAACATCTCTTATAAAAAATCTAGATGGAGTATAAAGCAAGTGTTAGATGTTTTTAAATGTGCGCCTTTGGTGTATATTATTAAAAAAAACATAAGATTCAATAGATTAACAATTACACCTTAACATAAAATATCATAAATTTTAATAAAATTTAAATATTTATTAATTTATTGTTTTTCCTAGATTAATTGACATATACTATAGTACTATTAACGTTAATTTACTCGTTAGATTTATAATTTCATAATTTAAAAATATTTTTGAAGAGAAAACGATGTGAAGTTCATTATGGTGGACATGTTTATTTCGTGGTGTCCTGTGGGTGAGGTAGGCATGCACAGTAACGTAAAGTATCAAACTGTAGCTTAAAGCTATTTGAATTTGGGTCATCGTCCAAGCCCAAAACACTACATAACCAATATTGTTTTCAAGAGCAACTCGAATTTGTTTAGCTTTTAATAAGTGAGTATATTTTAATTTAGAATATTTTATTGCATAACATCACAGTATTGCCTTAATATAATTTATTTATTTTATAATTGTCGTTAAGCTTTTAATTAATTCTAAATTTATGATTGTTAATATATATATAACCATCACGACCAAACCAAAAAAGTAATATAATCATGAACAAAGAGAAAAATTTAATCTGTACATGTTTTTTTTTTTTTACCTTTTTTTTAATTTTTTTTGTAATTACTCTCAATTTTATGATCCACGTCTTTTTCAATATTTATATAAAATGAAATTATCATTTTTATTTATTTTTAAATGTTAATTAATAATCAACTTTTTTTTTTATCAATATTAGTTCGGCTGTTACTACTAAAATATTTTTCTATCAATTATACTGGTTTTAATTTAAAAAAATAAAAATGCATGTAATTATATTTCCTATCAATTGAATGAATGTTGATAAACTATTTTTAATTTATATTTTATTTGTAGTTATAAATGCTTATACACAATACTTGTTAGTTTTTAAACAAATTTTCACTACACATATTAATGGAAAACATCTAAATTAGAAGTACATTGTAAAGTTGAAATATTATTTAAAAGGTTTTGGGAAAAAATGCTTTAATAAAATTAATAATATTTTATAAGAGATTTTATTACTATTTGTTTTAGACAAGAGTTTTGATGTTCTTAATATCTCATGGCTAATATTTATGTGATACTCGTCTGGACTAAAAAAATTATTACATTTATATGTTTAGAAAATATTGAATTGAATATTAATCACTAATTATTAGAAAATACTTACATTTTTCTTAAATCTTAATTTTTTTTAAAATCGCCGCTGAAGAATTCGAAGTCCCTCCTCAAACCAGCTCTATTATCACCAATGGTAACTATTTTATTGGATAAATCCATTTTTTTTCTTTTTTGATTTGTCAGTGATGTTCATGTTGCAAGTTTAAGGTTTTTCAGCGTTTTTTTTTTTTTTTTTTTTTTTTTTTTTTGTGATTTGGTATTTGTGTTTTGGTTGTGTGGCGATGGATACTGAATAAATGGTGTGTGCCTTTCGCTAATATCTCATGCTTTTCCTTTCTGGCCTTTAGGGGATTAAAAATGCTTAGCTACACCCATACCTGTTTCTGGGTAAAAGAACTTTTCCGTTAATTTTATTAGTGTCGCGAATATGAAATAAGGTTTAAATAGGAGAACATTTATATAATTATCAGTGAAAACAACAAATGAAAGTGTTGAACCAAACCCCCCTTGTGCTTTGTTATGTGGATTAGAATAAGTTGAATCAAGCGATCTTTAGGTTGTTTATTATATTCTCTAGTTAATTTGCTGGTAACGATTGTCAAAATTCACATGATTTGTGGTAGCATCATAGTGATGGGATATCTGAGCACTGCATCCTCAACTCAGCTGTGTTACCCTCTTAGATCTTAAATTACAGTGTAAATGGGGGATCTTCCCCCTTCAAAAAGTGTAAAGTTCAAGTGGATTGAGATTTAATTGGGGCTGGTTGACAAATTAATTATTTGAACTGACATAGTGAGCTCATTATATGTTGTGACTTTGGCATTTGACGGCCCTAAAAGTGTAATACTTTCCACTAAGAAGGAAAAGGAATACGGGAAAGGTGAGCTAGTAAGGCACCGATACTAACATCGATCCAATGAATGCAAAACTAGAAAATTTAATATATTATTGTCTGTCATTAATTCAGTATGAAAGCCTATTTATTTTAGTAATATCCATCTTAGATTTGCTACATTCTTATTTATTGCTTTGTATACATGCAGATGATGTTGGCATAAATCCTAAAGAATGCAGTAAGTTTCTTTTTCATCATTCATGTTCCAATCCCAAAACTAAAAAGACGCGAGTTTGCATCACAATTTTGAAGGTCATGACCATCATTTACTTGGTTGATGCAGGTGAACGCCAAGGATTGTGATACTGTTGTAGCAGGAATACAATTTGGTTTAATGGGGTGTCTGATTACTGTCTCTACTTTTGCTGCTGAGTTTAATGCAATGAGAGAAAGTAATCATCCTTGGAGAGCATACGCATATGCTATTATTACAGTTTGTGTCATTCGCTTTAGGAATCTTAATATACTGCATACCTGTTTGGACAAAAGGTTTTGACATTAACACACAGAAAATAGACAAGGCAAAATCTTGTTTTGGTACTTAATGTGGTTGAACCTTAGAGGTTTCATGACAATCTCCTAATCTTGAAGATAATGAATTTTCTTACAGCGAAGGAGTTAACAATTCAGAGAAATAATGCATTTACTACTCTAAAAGGAGATTGACCTGTCAATGTTGAGATTGGTTGTAAAAGCGAAGTTTTAAGCTGATGGATCCTTGATAAATATTTATGAGCTCACAAAGTTCTTATTAATATAGATGTAATGTTCCGAGGTATAAAAAATGATCACCGGATGCTGGTTTTACTTTTGTATTTACACTGTTATTGGCTTGGGAGTTCAAGGTCGCGCACAGTTCCTAAAAACTTTCACCAAAGTCACAATGGAAAGTAAACGTGCGGATATTATTTTGAGCACGAATAAATCCATATATTAATTCTTAAAATTGTGAGTGTTAATTATTTTGGTTTCATACTTTTGAAAATTCTCATCATCACCAATAAAAAAAATTGTTAACTATTTAACTTTAGCAAATTTAACAACTTGTCGAGGTTAAGCTAAATTTTATACTAAATTTAATTTATTTAAATATTTTAAAATTTAAATTTAATTAATTATTTATTATGAACTTTTTATTAAATTTAATTTTTTTTAAATTTATTTTAATTTATTAATCTTTTTAATGACTTATTTTATATTAAAATCTTTAATAATCCATTACACCTTCAAACAGTCAAATCATCTAAAAAAGTATATATCTATAAAAACTATAAACTTATATTAAAATAAGTTATAAAAAATAGTTTAATACTTTGAATATTTGTAAAAAAGTTACATATTTTTATTTTTAAACTACATATTTGATTTAAATAAGTAAATACTAAACATACAACAAACATTATTAAATGAACATCAATCTATAAATTATTAAGCAAATCTAATAGCATAAAATTTTATACCTTAATTCAACAAACATAATACAACTAAATATATTTTAGACATAAAATTAGTAAATACATCAAATAAAAATTTAAAATACACAAATAAAATATTTTTTTCAAAATAAAGTATGAAAATATTAATAAAAAAGATGCATCAAACAACATTAATGCAAAAATTTTTAGCAAGAGAGTATGTAAGAAGGATACTCTTAATCTCAATAAAAAAAAGATTAATATTTCTAATTTAATATTTTTTTTTAAAAAAATAAATTTATTTAATATAACATTATAATTTTTAAATAAAATTATTTAATATATTATTATAAATGTTATAAGTATTAAATTATATCATTCTATTATACTTTTTCTTTAAATCTGCCAGTTAAGTTAGGTTAAATTTTAGAAAAGTTAGATTATAAGCTTTTATCATAAAATGTTAAATATTTGTACATTAAAGTTACAGACTTTGTAATTGATAAGATATTCCTACGATAAACTTTTACAATTTTTTACAATAATAAGAAAAGATTAAAAGTGTGAGAATAAATCAATTACATAGCATTACATTATCACGTTAATATTATTATATATCAATACACAGGTTAAAGACTATATATATATATATATAATCATCTTAAAAAATTAGACTAAATAGAAAAATCTAATATGTACATGTATTTTTTATTTTTTTTGGTAATTGCTCTCAATTTTATGATCCATTTTTTTTAATATCTATGTCTAAATAAAATTAGTGTTTTCTATTTTTTTATTTAATTATTAATCAAGGTTTTTTTATCAATATTATACATAATGATAAATCAATATTCGTTGTTACCACTAAGAAGTTTTTCTATCAATTATACTAGTTTTAATTAAAAAATTAAATAAAAATGCATGTAATTATATCTTTCTATCAATTAATTAATGTTGATAAGCTATTTTAATTTGTTTTATTTGTAGTAATAAATGCCTATACACAATACTTGTTAGTTTTTAAACAAATTTTCAGTACATATATTAATTGAAAACATCTAAATTAAAAGTAAAATGTATAGTTGAAATTTTATTTAAAAAGGTCTTCTGAAAAAAATGCTTTAATAAAATTAATAATATTACATAAAATGATTTCATTACTATTTATTTTAGACAGAGTTGCAAAAAAAAAAAAAAAGTTTTAAAAGAGAAGGAAGGAGAAGAAAAATTTTAAATTTTAAATAAATATATTTAAAATTAATATTTTTTAAAATTAAAAATATAAATTGATATATTAATCTAAATTTAATATATTAATCATATATTTATCATTATAAATTATATGTAATTCTTTTAATGTAAAATTTAAAAATATACTCTTCCTTTCTTTCACTTTAAATCCCTTTCCCAAACATACTTATAATGTTTTATATCTAACATTTAAATGTTACTCGTCTGGACTAACAAAATAATCGCATTTATATTTTTAAAAAATATTGAACTAAATATTAATCATTAATTATTAGAAAATACTGATAAATTTAAAAAAACAGGAGTAACAAAAAAAATCTACACAAGTTAATTGAAATAAAAGAAAATGAACTATATTTTCTTAACATAGTTATTAAAAATATCGTTGTTCATGTATAAGATTTCATAGAATTTTGATAGAATGCAACAACTTTTCATAAAATACATTTATATCATAATAACGTATAAAAAACAAATATATCATTAAAAGCATAAATTAGATAGTAATGAATATTCTAATTTAAACATAATTTTTAAATTTTAGTCCTTAAAAATATGTGTTAATTTTTTTTTGAAGAATTATCACATAATAATTTCATTTGACTCAATTTAAAGCCATCACCCATAACAGTCTGTCGTTTGAACATAAACGACAATTGCGTCAGAACTCCGCTGAGGAGTATAATCTGGGACAGGAGTGAGGACAACCTTGTTGGGAGAGAAGAAGTTGGAAAATGGCGGGTGGTGGAAAGGTGTCGTTCAAAGTGACACTCACCTCCGATCCGAAGTTACCCTTCAAAGTGTATTTCTCTTAAATCTCAATTTATTTTTATTCTCTAATCTCTTTTTATCCCTAATCTCAATTTTCTTAATTTCTTTCAGATTTAGCGTTCCAGAGGCTGCACCTTTTACGGCCGTTCTCAAATTCGCCGCCGAAGAATTCAAAGTCCCTCCGCAAACCAGCGCTATTATCACCAACGGTAACTGTTTCATCGGATAGATCCATTTTTCTTTTTTGATTTGTCAGTGATGTGCATGTTGCAAGTTTTAGGATATTCAGCTTTTTTTTGTTGTGATTTGGGAATCTGGTTTTGGTTGTGTGGTGGTGGATACTGAATAAATGGTGTATGCCTTTCGCTAATATCCCATGCTTTTCCTTTCTGGCCTTTGGGGGATTAAAATTGCCTAGCTACACCCATACCTGTTTTTGGGTATTCTTTTTTTTTTTGTTAATTATATTAGTGTCATGTATGTGAAATAAGGTTTAAATAGGAGAACATTTTTATAATTATCAGTGAAAACAACAAATGGAAGTGTTGAACCAAACTCCCCCTTGAGTATTAGTTATCTGTGCTCATCCCTTGTGTTAAGCCATGGATGAACAGTTATCTGTGTTCATCCCCGAAAATGGCAGTTTGTGTTGATTTGGTTTCTGATTTGGTTTCATAAAGTTTGTACATATATAATTTAGTATTCAAATCTGTTAACTGCTGGACAATTTAGTCCTTGAATCTATCAATTTCGTGAGATTTTGCAAAATTGGCCAACTGATTTGTCTTAAAATTGACAAATTCGGGGACAAAATTGTATACAATATACTTGCAAACTTTTAGGTACCAAATCAACAAAGTTACGGAAGGAATTGAGGGAATGGCCGGTTTTATACCATTCTGGGTTTTGAATGCACCTGAAAACAACACGATTATTAGATAAGTCAAAACTCTGTGCATCTAATCTCTGAAATGTTTGGCCCATTCATACTCTTGTATTCTTCTCTCTTAATTTAGGGGTTGGCTCCTTTACAGGATAAGTAGTGTCTGGCTTGCTCCTTTAGCACAGTTTTGAAGTTTTTTCTTTTTCTTTGTTTTTGACATTTGTTACAGTCATTTAATGCATATTTGTAAACTAAGATATTCTTTGAAATGTGCAATCCTCATAATATTCTAAATTTTGTTGTTGGAATTTAGTTGGTAACACCTTCTTTCTGCTGTGTTATGTGGATTAGAATAAGTTGAATCAAGTGGTCTTTAGGTTGTTTATTATATTCTCTAGTTAATTTGCTGGTAACGATTGTCAAAATTCACATGATTTGTGGTAGCATCATAGTGATGGGATATCTGAGCACTGCATCTTCAACTCAGCTGTGTTACCCTCTTAGATCTTAAATTACAGTGTAAATGGGGGATCTACCCCCTTCAAAAAGTGTAAAGTTCAAGTGGATTGAGATTTTATTGGGGCTGGTTGACAAATTAATTATTTGAACTGACATAGTGAGCTCATTATATGTTGTGACTTTGGCATTGGAAGGCCCTAAAATGGCAATACTTGCCATTAAGAAGGAAAAGGAATATGGGAAAGGTAAGCTAGTAAGGCACCGGTACTAACATCGATCCAATGAATGCAAAACTAGAAAATTTAAGAGTATTTTCATTATGTATATTATTGTCTGTCATTAATTCAGTATGAAAGCCTATTTGTGTTAGTAATATCCATCTTAGATTTGCTACATTCATATTTATTTCTTTGTATACATGCAGATGGTGTTGGCATAAATCCCCAGCAGAGTGCAGGTATGGCAATGCTTTATCATCTGTTTCTTTAACTTACCACTGTGTTTCAAGAATCATCATATTTTCATCTTCAAATATGATCTACCATCACAATTTTCTCCTTAATATCTTTAAAAATTATTAGACAAGGCAAAAATAAAAGTGTTACCCAAACATTTGGAATGTTATTCTGATTAAACTTAATGATATACTTGAAATGGTTGTGTTAAGATTGCTTGATTCGCATGGTTTGGAGTTGCAACCATGGACTTATGACATTGAATAATATTATATAATAGAGGTTGATGATAGTTGTTATCTTTCATTTAAAAAGCTGTATATTTCATTTCTTCAGGTAATGTCTTCCTTAAGCATGGTTCAGAATTGCGCCTGATTCCGCGTGATAGGGTTGGTGCTTCTTAGATGATATGGGGCGTCTGAGTGAAATATTCACTCATTTTACTGTATGTGGACTCTTGTAGGTCATAGTAATTAGTAAACAATAAATACCATTGTTACTGATTTCATACAATTGAAATCAACGGTGTCCTTAACCGATAAGTATTTTTCAATTATATAAATTTTTGAAATATGGACTTAACTGCTATAATTCGTCAGCTTTAAATTTAAGGTAGCTCATTCCGTTGAATACTTCCAAGCGCCACCCATCTTCTGAAGAAAACATAGCAAAACTGTGGTGGAATTTGAGATAAATCAGATCTGTTATATGTACGATCTTATCGGTTGTTGAATCCCCAGGCAGTGCCTATTACTAGTTCATTGTTTGGCATTTTAGAGATTGGCTTTCATAAATAAGGAATTTGAGGAAAGCCTGTTACTAGATTTAAGGCTATTGATTAGGGGGCCCGCAACGCAAATTCATGGGAAAGTAGAGTTTTTAGTCAAGACAAAATCAACCTGCACACAAAAATGGTATGCATAATAATAGGAACCCGATTTATAATGAGCTTCATTTTGACTTCTCAGAGGGAAGGTTTTGCCACTAATCCAGAGTGAGACTTGTAAAACAGGAGGAAAAAAATACTATGATTCTAAAATTAGTGTATTTTTTGGCATGAAGAAAAAATTACTTTCATAATGTGACATCTCTAGATATATACAGGGGGTTTGGGTCCCCATATCTTATGATTGCTAATAGTGAAGTCTATTTTTCCCATTATTTTATTATGTGCTTTTTGTCCATAAAAAATACAATGCTCAAGTTAGGAACAAAATTAGGAGTATTTTGATACTAAAAAAAATATTTAATGATATGACGTTTCCAGGTATTGGTATTTAGGGTTCATAATTGCTACTAACCAAACAGCTCTATTAGCTCATGTACATGTGATTTTGTTATGAAATTTTGTTCTAATTTAACTAAGTTAGATTCATCACATCTTTTTTTCTTTTGGTCGTAACATTCATCTTATGTTTGATCAAGGAATTTTATGTGCAAACACTTAAAAAGATAAAGGATTAATAAGTTGGGTCATGACCCAATTTTTGAGGGAGCTTAAATGGGCGAGATACAAGTTAAAAGGTGGTTTGGAAAGAAAATACTCCTATGTGAAATAAAAATCTGACCTCACTTGCATGAAAAAAGTTTTGTATGGATAATTTAAATCTATTTTATTATGTCACCTGTATAAATTTTATAAATTATAAAAAAATTGACACATATGAAAATATAAGTTATAAAATTACACTATGTCAAACTACCTAATAATTATTTTAAGTGACACTTTACTTAAATAAAAGTAACGATAAAAATAATATTTTATTAATTACAATGCAAAGATAACTATGGTCATGAAAAAATATTTTCTTAAGTACAATGTGAAGATAACTATGGTCTAATTTGAATTATCTTCTAAGTTGTGGAGGACTTTAATGAAATAAGTATTTTATTAATAATTAACAAAAAATAAATTTATAAATTTATATATATTAAAAAAATAATTGAAACACATAAGTTAATTTATGTAAAAAAATGTATCAAAGCAAACTCTATAAATGTTCCCATGACGCAAGTACGTAGATATTAGTACAGTGCATGTGTGAAAATTAGGGTGCAACAAATTATTGAATTTAACGAACTTCAACCAAGTTCTTTCATGCTACTTTTTTAAAAAATAAACAGTTACAATAAAATATCGTATCTTGGCTTTCTAAAAAATTAAAAACCCTTAAAACAAATACACTCTAGATAAACAAGGTGGAGAAAGATGTCCAACAACACTTGACTTTACGTATTTGGCAACTATTCATGTTGTCATGTCAAGTTTAGCTGTACCTATGTTAGTGGAAGTAAATAGCATAATGAATGGACTAAGTGTAACATTATTATTATATAATTTTAATTTTTTTTTAAAATATACTTAATAATTTGTGGAAGATAATAATTTTACACAACAGTTTATTTATGATATGAAAATTAATAATTCACACACCTTGTAATATTTGTATAGTATTTGTAAATATAATTGACTAAAAAATAAAATTTAATTAAACTTTTTTTGAAACAATTTAATATCAACCTCTGTATATAAATAAGAATCTATTATCTAAAAATAATTTAATAAAATTACTCTATGTATAATTCGTTATGTATATGTTTTTTTTATTAAAATTGATTAAAATCATATATAAATTACATTATTTTTTATTGTAATAATTTTTTTTTATCAACATTTTTATCAATTATAGTCTATACTTTGAAAATTAAAATTGATACATATTTTTTCTTATTATTTTATATAAATTTTTAAATCTTTTACAAATATCTATTTTTAAATTTATAAAAATTATCTTAATTCTTATTTTATTTTTTAAAATTAAAATTTATTTTAAAAAGTTTTAATTATTTAAATTTATAGTTATTAATATTTAATTAAAATTATCTTTATATTGTTTAAAATAAATTATTATATAATTATTTATAAAAATATAAAATTTTATTTTCAAATAGTACACCCTTACAGAAATTGTTCCATGCATCAAGTGAAACACAGGTGGATAGAAATAATGTGACGATGTTATAATTGAAGGGCACTTCCGCAAGTCTCGCCGGAGAGATTACGGTTTCGGCCCACATCAGCAGAACTGATCAACTCCCCGACAGTTACCATTAACCTCGTTCATTGTTTTCACACGGTTTTTAGTTTTCTTTATACCATTATTTATTTGGAACAAAATATGCTTTCAAATATAAAAATCAGTTGAAATGTAATAATAAATATTAGTTTTTCTTATTATTTATCTGTTTTGGTCTCTTGATTTTTAAATTGCTGTGGCTTTAATGGTTTTTTTTGTTAATTGCAAGTATTTTTGGCGTTTACACATCTTTAATTACAGCTTTAAATTCACAGGTAAGTTAAGCGTTTCTTAAGTAAAGAGGAAAAAAAAGAACAATATAATTTTTTTATTTTGTTTTCTATTTAGTTTAATTAATAAAATTTAATAAATTCATCTCAGTTTTTAATATAGTTTTTATCATATAAACGTCTAAATTCAAAAGAAACAAAATATAATAATAAAATATATTTAAATTATTATATTGATATATATCAAATATAAATTAAAAAAATTATTTTATTCTTGTTCACCTCGAAAAGTTAAAAACAAAAAAAGTACATTGGTGAGCGTGATTGAACCGAACAGTCAGAAAGTACAAAACTTTATTAGCGATTAATTTGGGACTCATAAGGACTAATATTAACGATTTTTTTGTAAAGAGTGAGATGAGTTATTTATCGACTATAGTAATCATTATTAGGTCTAAATGTTTTTTTTATTTTAATCTTTTAAAAAATACTTTTAGTTTTATTAGCATGATATGACAAAAAAAATTTAATTCATGATAACAACTAATTATATTATTATTAAAGATAAATATCAAATTTTAAAAAATAAAATAAAGCTGTTTAAAAAAAATGAAAATTAAAACATTACAAAAATATTAAAACTAAAATTATATTTAATTTTAATTATTTTGGGAGGGCTCGCTCTTGCTTAATTGGTGTCATCTACCTGAGAGCGAAAAATGGGACTGTCAGGAATCTTGCAGTTTCCTTGTTCGTCAAATTTACTCATTCAACAAATATTCCTTTTAAAATGAAACACAAACCGCACCACAGTGCATGCTTCACATTTATGAATACAAAAATAAAATAAAATGTAATGAAAAGATAAATATCAGATACGTTATTTTTTGTCGTTTATTTTATTCAATCGTGGTTTTCCATGGCTCTCCTTGAACTACTTTACTACACGTACAGTGCAGTGTGCGAGAGAGTGAAGCCATGAAATCGAAGGGTCATGTCCTCAACGGAAACGGAAACGGCAACGCAAGCGAGAGCAGCAGCAGCAGCACCTCGCCGAGCCCGCCACGGTCACCGCGCCGTCACTCTGGCATTTCTACTCGCCGGAGGCGGCTCCGCCCCAAGGGATTCGGCGTCATTGCTCGCCGGAATCTTCGTTACTTCTTCCTGCTGCCACTCGTGTACGTCTCTGCTTTACTCGTGTGTGTGGGCCTCTTCTCTGCCCCTCCTCTTCCCCCTGGCTCTCGCTACCGCAGCCACGAGCTTTTTCACATGCTTTGGCCTGATATTCATTTTGATAATTCCTCTTCCATTCAGGTTATTTTTCTTTCTTTCATCTTCATCCCTCCAAATCCAAGAAAATACGCGGAGTATACTGTTTCTTGTTTAGCATTTTCTCTTCAAATGTTCGTTTTTTGCATAAATCTATGACACATTGATGCTATTTAAAAAAAATAAATTGAGATACGGTGAAAATATATTAAGCAGAATATATATTTTTTTTATAAATGACTTGTCAATTATTAATTTACTTTTATTGATTTCTTTATTTTTTGAATATATCTAATATATATATTAATTTGGTATCATCATTGTATTATTATTGTTTTTTTAATATATTGAAAATTTTATTTAAAAATTAAAGTAATAATATCAATTTCTTTATTATTAAAGAATAAATTGCATATTAAAAGATTTAAAAATAATGCAATTAAGCTCAGATATGAAGGCGTATGATATGCAAATCAAGTATTGATACGGGTGCATTGCTAATTTTGAAGTAGCAGCTTAAATCTTACGTTCATGATAGGGGCTGCATGAAATTTTGCATCATCTTCTCTTCACTCTTCACGCTTCTATTCTTTAATTAATTCAATTATTTTAATTGTTAACCACTGATGCTATTGTTATGATTTGTTTATTGTTTGCAGTTATCTTCTGTGTGGAAGTACAAAAGGAAGTTGAAAGAGCAGAAGCCTTGTCTGAATTTTACTGCGGTGCAACATGAGCGTTTTGGTATGCCTTCAGATAACATGATATATAGTATGATATTTCATTTGGGGTGGATTTTGTTAACCATTCCATCATCCATTTCATGTGTCTTGCTGTAAATTGTAAGGTTTGTTTGAACTAATTTCTTGTTAGGTCATGTATCTATTCTTGGACAACTTTATGCTGCTTATGTGAAATTTGGGAAAACTAAACTATACATGACGTAGGAATTTAAACTATTGATTCTATTAATTTCAGTGACCCCTGGCCATAGTGGTTTTTTAGTTGTGGAGGTTAATGGCGGTCTTAACCAGCAACGCTCTGCGGTATGATGAATTTTTTTCTTTTCAATATTTTCAGTAGTTTTCTTTCTTTTCTTTTTTGTTTTTTATAAAAGACAATGTTACTTTTCCACCATTGTGCTTAAATTTTCCTTCTTCAGATTTGCAATGCTGTAGCTGTGGCTGGACTCTTGAATGCTATACTAGTGATACCTCACTTTGAATACCACAATGTTTGGAAAGATTCAAGGTCAGAAGTTTACTTTTTCTCTCTAAATATGATATAATGAGCATTATGATGCTTCTTATGCTTATCTTATTCCTGATTTTATGTCTGAAATCTCTAATATTTTTTAAAATAATATTATTTGTCTCGCAGTGAATTTGGGGATATATATGATGAAAACTATTTTATATCCACACTTGAAGGTTATGTGAAGGTGGTTAAAGAAGTGCCTAAGGTACTAATGGAGAGGTATAATTACAATATTAGTAATATAACAAATATCAGAGTTCAAGCTTGGGCTCCGGTCAGTTATTATCTGGGAGATGTTTATCCTGTCTTGCAAAAGGAAGGGTAGGTATACTATCGATTTTTCTTCTTTTGGCATTCATCCAATCATCCTTTTATATTCTTTGGAATGAAAAAATTGTTGAAATTTCAGAGTTCATTTCTTTTCCCATAAAAATTGAATTCCATCTCCAAATTGAGCTGTTAATCAAAATTGAATTTAAACAGACAATTTGATAAAAATAAGCAATTTTATTTTCTGCTTTCCTAACCTTATGCAGGGTTATTCGTATAGCACCATTTGCCAACCGTTTGGCAATGAATGTCCCTCCTCATATTCAATTTCTAAGATGTCTTACTAATTTTAAGTCTTTGAGGTTCTCTTCTTCAATTTCAACACTAGCTAAAAAATTGGTTGACCGGATGATTGATAAGAGCTCAAGGACAAATGGGAAGTATGTTGCTGTGCATCTTCGCTTTGAGGAGGTATCACGTTGAAGCTAGCAAGTAATTCGTGTTGATACATATAGAAGTTTGCTAACTAACATCTTTAAGAAATAAAAATTATAAACCATTGATGAAAATATCTTGAAAATTTTAAAATCATTTAATATTTTCATCTTTAAGTAATTAGAATAAGCAATATGTTGTTTTCCCGTTGGATGAGTAATAAAATTTTATAAGTATTTAATACTTATCTCGTAATGATTAAATAAATCTTCTCAACGTACAGGACATGGTGGCATTTTCCTGTTGTGTATATGATGGAGGCGAGGCAGAAAAGTTGGAAATGAATTCAGTTCGAGAAAAAGGGTGGAGAGGAAAATTTAAACGGAAAGATCGCATCATTGTTCCTAATATCAATCGAGTTGACGGAAAATGCCCATTAACTCCTCTAGAGGTATTATTAACTATTAACACTTCTTAGATCTTAAATTATGGATATTCCTTAATTTTAAATTTGCCAGTTTTATGCACTAAACTGTTGTTATTCTAAATGAACTTTCATAGTTATTTCCTTATAGTTGGGGGGGAGGGGGGTTGTTGATTGTCATGGAACAGTGGAACGATGAGAGAAAACCAACTATGTGTGCAAATTTAAGATTTTCAGAAAGCTCGTGTTACATGGAAGAGGCTCATGATTACTGCATTGTTTTCCTTCAATATGTAGGTTGGGATGGTGCTACGTGGCATGGGATTTGATAACAAAACATCAATATATTTGGCTTCTGGGAAAATATATCACGAAGAGAGATATTTGGCACCCTTAAAAATGATGTTTCCCAATCTGCATACTAAGGACTCTCTTGCAACATCAGATGAACTTGCTCCTTTTAAGGTAAAGATCCTTGCTATTTGATAATGATTACACTGCCTTACTGCCTTATTGGAGAGGCAACATGAACGCAAGTTTATAATGACCAAGGATGCAGTTGTCTTTATATTATGGTTTTTCATTTTCTCTTTTGAATTTTGATGATATCTTGTAAGTAAATTCTAAAACAATTTTATGGAGGTTAAGTTAAAAGTGAAAAGAGATTGATTATGCCCAATTTAATTTTAAGATAATTTTGTTGTCATTACTATGCTTTCGGGTAGGCTCTGATTCTCTTTATCATTCTTTTGTAGGGATATTCCTCCCAATTAGCAGCTTTGGACTACACGGTATGCTTGTTCAGTGAAGTTTTTGTGACAACTCAGGGTGGTAACTTCCCTCATTTTCTGATGGGCCATAGACGATTTTTCTATGATGGGCATGCTAAGACCATCAACCCAGATAAGCGCAAGCTTGTTGTTCTGTTGGAGGATGTAAATATTAGGTATAGTCCTTTTTTTCTCTCGCTGTTACTCATCCTCTTTTTACCCTCCTTCTAAACTACTTTAAACTAAAACATTTTGAACCTTTAATAGTGATATTTAATTTTTTCCCTCCACGTATCATTCACGTTTTTCCTGCATCCCAGCAACAGTTTTGCAGCTTATGCTTGCTTTCTTTTGTCTGATTTTGTTATGTCCTCTTCTCGTTGATTTGAATGGTTTGGATCATTCTGCCAACAATTTTGTTACTGGTTATTGCCTAACCATGTACACAATACACATCTTAATACTCGTCATATGTATTTCGTATATGGTGTAACTTTGAAGACACTAGATGATAGGAAAAATTTGCACATTGATTTTGCAGTTGGGGAGCTTTCAAGGAGGAGATGCAAACTATGCTTAGTGAAAGTGACCGCAAAGGAATCATGGTACCCAGAGTTAGAAAAATTAACAGAAAAACTTCCGTCTACATGTACCCCTTACCGGAATGTAGCTGTCTACAGCAATCTCATACCACCCAAAATGTCTCAATCTAGACATTCCTGACAGTTACATCATTTATTCTCAACTTCTCATGCATCTGCTCTCGTCAGATTTAATTTATGTCCACGGCTTTGAATTTTCGACTTCCTGGCCTAAGGTTATGTGAAGCAATACATCATGCTCCTGACTGGGTTACGGTCGCAAGATGTGGGTAACTGGATATCGTAGCCTCCACTGCATGAAGATTTTTTAAATGCATACTCCATATTTTACGTAGCATGATAGTTTTAGCTTGCAATGCTTAGATGGGAATGGTACGATGCGAACGAGCAAGCATGGAGTTGTATTTTTATTTTCCTTTCAGAAGCTCTTTAAACTGACGAGTCTCTTTTCCATTATTTTCTTTCTTTTGTATATTTAAAACTGTAGAATAGAGCATTGATAAGTGTAAACTACTTTATGTCTGGTTTATAAAAAATTATTACCATTTTTTAAATATAAAAAATATAGATTTTTTTAATTGCATTAATTAACAAGTTTTTTATATTTTTTTATTGTAAGATCTTTGTTAATAAAATATTTAATTTTTATTTTAAAAAAATATATTTATTCATTTAAATATAAGATTCATTTAATCTCAATATTACAATTATTTTAAAATAAAATAAAAACTTATGATATATAAAATTATTTTTTATATATAATATTTAAAAATAGTATATGCTAAAATATATTTTTGAAAAAAATTAAAAAGTTTAAAAAATAAAAAATAGCTATTAATTTTTTAAGCTGTGTAAATATTTAATGTTAATAAATCTGACACTATATATATATATATCTTATTCATGCAAAGCGAAAAACGCACTCAAATTGAATTACTTTCCAAAAAAATGATATTTATAGTCTAAAATATAAAAAAAATATGTTTTTTTCCGTCAACACTATTTGAATGTGACGATATTCCTACATTTAAGAACGGGGTTTCGCCTAAATTTAAACGCACACACTTTTTTTTTTTAACTTGCTTATTTTGATTTCTAAATTCGTTTCTTCTTATTTCGTGAACGTGGATCACCAAACGAAGTGTAATACTGAGTAAAGGAATATAAATAACACGTACAATCTGAAGACTAGAGTAGTAATTTGTTCTACTAAAGACTAATTTTTGCAATGTTAGAGCAAGACCATTCTTCACAATTTTTCTAACAATTTTACAAATTAAAGTATCAAAGTAGTCGAAGCTGTCGTCCTCTGAGGCCTCAGCAATGGTTACAGTATTGTAATTCAGTGCGTGATGGGCAGTAATGAATGTAAACCAAATCCAGTTAGTTTTACGCTGTTGTGGACGCTTTCAAGCTATCAAACATGCCAAATCAGTCCATTCTCATATAATAAAACTTGGCCTTCACAATCATCTTTTTCTCCTAAATAACATGATCTCTGTCTATGTAAAGTGTTCCCATTTCGATGATGCACGAACCCTTTTCGACAAAATGCCTCACAGGAACATAGTTTCTTGGACCACGATGGTCTCTGCTCTCACCAATTCTGGGAGAGCCCACGAGGCCCTCGCACTCTACACCCACATGCTCAAATCCAAAACTCTGCAACCCAATCAGTTTCTTTACTCTGCGGTTCTCAAGGCTTGTGGTCTTGTGGGAGATGCTGAATTGGGCAAGTTGATTCACCGACATATAACTCAGGCTAAGTTAGAGTTTGACACTGTTCTGATGAATGCCCTCTTGGATATGTACGTCAAATGTGGGAGTCTGAAGGAGGCAAAACAAGTTTTCTATGAAATCCCGTGTAAAAATTCTACTTCTTGGAACACCCTTATACTTGGGCATGCTAAAAATGGTTTGGTGAATGATGCGCTGAATCTGTTTGATCTAATGCTGGAACCGGATCTTGTGTCTTGGAACAGCATCATTACTGGTCTTGCAGAAAATGCAAGTCCTCGTGCTTTACAATTTATTTCCATGATGCACATGAAGGGCTTTAAACTTGATGAATTTACATTCCCGTGTGCCCTCAAAGTTTGTGGTCTTCTTGGCGAGTTAACCATGGGGAGACAGATTCATTGTTGTGTTATCAAGTCAGGGTTCGAGTGCAGCCGTTATTGTATATCAGCATTGATTGATATGTATTCAAATTGCAAGCTATTGGATGAAGCGATGGAAATATTTGATCAATTGTTCTGTCACTCTTCTCTTGCTGAAAGCTTGGCACTTTGGAATTCTATGCTTTCTGGGTATGTTGCCAATGAAGATTATGCAAGGGCTCTCAGTCTGATTGCTCGTATGCATCATTCTGGCGCACATTTTGATTCCTATACCTTTAGTATTGCTTTGAAGGTCTGCATCTATTTCCATAACTTGAGATTGGCATCTCAAGTGCATGGATTGGTCACTGCTAGTGGCTATGAATTAGATTATGTAGTTGGAAGCATTCTTGTTGATCTATATGTGAAACAGGGCAATATTAGCATAGCATTAAGATTGTTTGATAGGTTGCCTGATAAAGATGTCGTAGCTTGGTCTAGTTTGATTGCTGGTTGTGCTAGATTTGGTTCGGGTGCATTAGCTTTTTCCCTCTTTATGGATATGGTTCATTTGAATCTTGAGATTGATAATTTTGTCCTTTCAATTGTTCTAAAAGTTTCTTCAAGTTTTGCATCTCTTCAAAGTGGTAAGCAAATTCATTCTGTCTGTCTTAAGAAAGGGTATGGATCAGAGAGAATTATTACAACTGCTCTTATCGATATGTATGCAAAATGTGGTGAGATTGAGGATGCCTTAGCTTTGTTTCATTGTCTCTCTGAAATAGATACCATGTGTTGGACAGGGATTATTGTGGGATGTGCACAAAATGGAAGAGCAGATGAGGCAATTAGTCTTTTGCATAAGATGATAGAATCTGATACAAAACCAAATGAAATCACCATTCTAGGTGTTCTTACAGCATGTAGACATGCTGGCTTAGTTGAGGAGGCATGGACTTTGTTTAAGTCCATTGAAACACAGCATGGATTGACACCATGCCCAGAGCATTACAATTGTATGGTTGATATACTTGCTCAAGCAGGACGTTTCAAAGAAGTAGGAAAATTGATTAACGACATGCCATTTAAGCCTGACAAAACCATATGGTGCTCCTTGCTTGGTGCCTGTGGAACTCACAGGAACCGACATCTTGCAAATATTGTTGCCAGGCATCTTCTTACCACCTCACCAGAAGATGCTTCTGTATATATAATGCTGTCAAATGTTTATGCGGCTCTTGGAATGTGGAATAATTTAAGCAAAGCAAGAGAAGCTTTAAAAAAAGTAGGCATGAAAGGAGCTGGAAAAAGCTGGATCCAGATCTCTAATTGAGATTGCTGGTTTTGTGAATGGCTCGGTTCAGCTAACTTAATTCCTCATGCATAAGACATTTCCAGACGAGTCACTGATTGTTCATGGTTATATGGAATTTCTTGACTGAAATCTGAACTGTGAAAGAGAATCTTTATGTTTGGGTAACCGTGTCAGTTCAATTGAAAGGTACAAGCACAGAAATGTTAAAATTTAAATGATATCTAGATGGAGGATATTACACCAAAGAAGATTAAGTACAAGGAATGCTGCAGGCAGTTCAATCCGATAAGCATTTATACTGGCTATTACCATGAGGTTTCACACATCCTACGTCTGCCTCACCGAAGGAAAAGGTAAAAACTAAAATGGTAAATACAATTTGCACTTTCAATAGTATTTATATGGTTATGCCACTTGTAGTTTTAACCATATTTAGTTTAATGAATCAATTTCAGTTTCATATTAACCTCTTCATAATTAACAATATACCACATACTAATTCAAATAAACAAATGTTCTTTGTGATAATCACTCTTTTAAGAACTCATATTCGGCTAAAATTTGGTGACAGTGTACCCTTACCTCTTAAATTGCAAATTCATCTTAAAAATTGCCTTAGCTCTAGTAGTTATATCAGTGCCATATGTTTGTACTCTTTAAATTTACTTAATCTTTCTGTAAACTGGTAATTTAATTAAACAGATTTTCCCTTTCTTTGTTGATGTTGTATTAATTGCTGTTTGCAGACGTCATCAGGGCTCATCTCGTCTTTTAGCGTGGTTGAGCCGCTTCACATTTTTGGCATGTGGTAAGATTGATTTATATTATTTGAGAAATTCCAGTAACAGTTTTTTTGTTTTTTTAAAGATATACTCTGTTATTGGTTAATAATCTAAAATGTCAATTAGTTTGTAAGCACGTCACCTTTTAAAGAGTGTTGAATTTTTAGAGAATGAACTAAATAATAAAGATTTTATGTTGCTAGTATTCATCGTTTTATTTTGCACGTTTAGTGGTAAAATTGCCATTGTTTTTTTTTTTTCTTTTTTCAGTGAATTATCTCAGTAAGTACTTTTAAGAGGGCTTGATGTATATAATAACATAATAATTGCCTACATTTTAATGCCAATTTTTGAGTTTTTAGGTTTTTATCGCTAAAGGTTTTATTTTTGGAGGGGGTGGGGGTGGGTGGGATTAAAGCTCAACCGAACAGTAAGTTGACTTTTGGCTTGGTGGAGTTGACCTATCCTGCATGAATCGCTCTGTAATTTGGAAATGTCACCATTGACTAATATCATCGCTTTCTTTTCTTTTCTTCTTTTTGTCTTTTCTCGTCTGTCCTATTTGCCTGAGTTTGATAACAGATTGAGACACCACTAAGCAACCCCGGTGACATGTTGGGGGTGGACAAGAACCTCTCAAATCTATCTCTACCACGCTTTTTATTATTTGATCAGAGAGAATTCTGACTATCTGGTCACAGGGAAACAATCATAAAAAACCTCGCTCTTTGTTTGATTTGCAACAATTTTCAAAACCATTACTACGGTCTTTGTACTTGTTGTCCGTCTATGTTTTGAATTTTTAATGGCATGCAACTATCTATTAGGCTTGGCCGTGATTGGAACTGTATCATGCACCCATTTTGGTCTTTCCAAAGCATACTAACGAGTCAACAATTCTGATTCATACACACTTATTAGTCTCACATTGAATTCAGTAATATCATATAAATTACGATAAAAATGTATTATTTATTGTGTGTCCACGCGTTAATAAAATGGTTAAGAATTTGATGTTTCTTAAATTCCCTCAAATTGAGATGATCTAGGATAAAGGGTGGAAGAGGAAGAGGTAAAGTGGTCCTAGCTAATAGCTATAAGCTATTAAGCCATGGCCAAACCATATGAGGCAGACTCAACATCAGGCACTAGGCAAACATGGGAACATGGGTGGGGGTCCCAATAGACAAGAAGAAATGGTGAACCCCACCTTCTTATTATGACTCCCTGTAAGCTACCTGCATAAGGCCGACTCATTGTTGTGAAACGTCTCCACCATGCATGCTAATCGCAGTGTCTTCCATGGAATGTAATTTTTAAAGTCTTCCATTCCATGGAATTTATTCTCATGCTACGTTTATTTCTCTCTCAATCATTGCACCCACTTTTGTCTCGCCACTCAAGCTTTATTCTGACTTCCTACAAGCTTTTCTTTTTGTTTCGATCTTAACGAGCATGGCTCGTCAAGTTATGATTCCTTCACACTTTCCAATAACTAGGAAACACTGCAAAAATTACCGCGAAACTCCCACGCCATATTGCTTTTTGCCCACTCTTTTCGCGCCACATTTAGATAAATAGCTAGTGATCACTATGCAGTGATGAGCTATCATCCTCAAGTACACATCTTTAGCTACAAGCCTTAGTAGCTTGTGTGTTAATATGGAAAATGTTTTTTGAACATCTATTTTTTTTATCCAGAATACGTGTCAATCCTAATATTTATCACAATCACGTTATTTAAACTTGAATTCAATAATCTTCTACTAATTAATTCTAATGTTCGATAGTCTTTAAATTTTTAAATTGCGACATTTTAAGTGTCTCTTTATTTTGCATGATGTATTTTTAAAATCTATATATATATAAAATAAACTTCTAGGCGATTACTTATAAAAGAAGAAAATTAAATAAAAATAATTTGTTTATAGTTAAAAATAAATTATAATTTTTAAATTTTTTAAAAAGTAAATGAAAATACTTTAAAGAAGAAATTCCATATATTTTATCACTGGATTTTTTGTATTCATATAAATACTTATTTAAATGTGTATACAAATTGAGCTATTATAAAGTATATCACTTATTGTGTCATAATTGAAATAAAAAAAAATTAATATTCACACTACTCTTGATATTGTTAGCGATTGTCAAGCCCATGACGAGTTGTTTTAACTTTGGGTAACAAAGGCTAAGGCGATCTTATTGATAATACAATGAGTACAAAACAAGAGTCAACTAGCGGCACCATTTATTCCGGATTCGATGGAACCGCACCACACAAAACTAGATCACACGCGCGACCGTGTGGTTGCCTTGTTAAACCGCATAACTATGATAATGCGCATGACAATAAAGATTGTTTAGATGCTTCAACTCCGAACATGGACAACTTCAGTTCCATTATAATACTATACCAGCCTACTGTAAAAAGTTTCTGCATATTTCGAGCTGTTATAAGAGTTAGAAGCTGTTCCTGTAATTAAAAAAAGAGTACTATCATAAAAATGATTTTATTAATTTCAGTTCTTAGTATTGATTTTAGACATATAAAAATAATACATTTTATTCTTATTTTTTGAACTGATGAATATTTTTTAAAATAAAAGCTTATTACTTTTATTTTCATAAAATTAGTCTTAAAGCCGAATGTTAATATTAATTTTTAAGTTTGGTTTAACTACTTGAAATTGGTAAGTTTTTAATTAAAAATTATTATATTTTTTATGTAATAAATATTTTAAAATAAAAATATATCATTTTTAAATGGTTAAAATCAATCTCGCAAATTAATGAGCCAAAACAAAATGTGATTTCGTTAAGAGGCGGCTAGAATATAAAAGTGTCCTCAGTCTTACAAGGTTGATAACTTTGCCATTGTCTCGCAGGCTCTTTTTTTTTTTTTTTTAAATCCAGATTTGGCCATTGAGGCATTGACAAAGGGATAGCCAGTGCACACGACTCTGATCAAATGTGTGTTTGTTTGGGAGAAATGGATTGAGAGGGGAAAGAACGGAGTATAATTTATTTGTTTGAATGAAATGGTTTTAATAATGAGATCATTTTAAAACCATCGGAAAAGTTAGTATCTCCATCGATTAAATATATATATATATATAAATTTCCCATTTTACTGTTTCAGAAAACAAATAGTTTGATGGACTCAAAAAGTATGGCAAAATCAGAAAGCAAACTGAGTCGTGGGTGCAAGCTAGGTTATAAGTTCTGTCCATATGTATTGAATGGATAAAAGAAAACAACTTCCTGTAATAGTTTTCTTAAATAATCACAACGTATAAGACAAAAGTTTTAGTTCAGCTACAGCTACATATATGTATGCTTATTATGAGGCTAATAATTGCTGTAATAATATACAGTCCTAAGATTAATTCCGCCATGGATTGGAGTGGGAGACAATAGTGATACCCACCAAAGCATACAAAAATTATCTAAAACCGATCCATACTTCCCCCACAAAGCACCAATGATGCTAAAACTTAATGAAAGAGCCTAATAAAAAAAAAGCATGGATATAATTTGAAACTAAGTGCTCCTCACCAGCCTCCAATCCAACAAAAACCAACACCACACATCAAAATCCTCTATAGATTACAACAAAACAAGGCAATATAGCTCGTGGGTTGGACACAAACAACTCATCCAAATTAGAATAAGCCCCAACAGCCCCAGCAACAGAATCATACTCCTCCATACCACCCTCTGCATTCTTCTTCACCCTGCCTGCTATCACCCGACAAACCAGCATTGCTCTCTTGTCGTCACTCTCATCGCATGAAACACTCAATTTGTCATGAGCCCTCCCACTTGTTGCCGTTGTCAAGATACCGTTTCCTCCTGTAACCTTGAACCCATGCTTGATTATGCTACACACATTGCACTGTGGTATTGAGTTGCACAAGTTGGAGGACCCATTTAGGCCTAGTGAGCACACAAAAGTGGTGCAGTGAAACCTGAGTAGCTCATTGCCATCTGCTATGCATCTTGGATGTTTCTTGGAGTGCTTTGTGGCTTTGGCTTTTATTGAGTCTCTGTACTCTTCGAATTTGCTTATAGTCTTCTGAGTGTTGTGGACCTTAAGGATGCGATCTATTTTGCACACGGGTGATTGCTTCTTTAGCCAGCTTGAATGGAATATAATTTCAACTATGTTCTTGCTTGTATCTTCTGGACCCAGTTCAGAAACTGAAATTCACAACAAAGATAACATAATAAAGCATTGCTAATATTATTAAAAAAAAAAGCTTTTTTTGATAATAAATATATTAAAATAAACTAAAATATATATATATATATATATATATATATATAAATTATTTGTGATGTGATATGATACCTGCATGTTTGACAGCTTGGTGATGTTCCAAAGTTTCAGCTTTCATGATCTCACCACAGTCAGGGCAAGAACAAATGGTAGTTCTTAGAGAAGGGTCTCTAGTGAAACCAAGAACTGGGTCTACCACCATTCTACACTCATAACAACCGGAGAGTCTTCTGAATGGCATTCCTCTGAAAGATCCACCGCCAGAAGAACTTGAAGATGCTGATAATGAAGAAGAAGAGGAGGCAGCCACGGTTCCATTGAGTTCATTCAGAGGAACTTTCATGGATCTGCTAGAAGCATCGTTGTTGTTTAATCCACTTAGGGACAACCTTTTCTTGTGGATATCTGGGGTTGCTATTTCAGGTTTTGCCATGATCTTGGTGTTGTTACAAAGCGAACCTGAACATTTCATCTTCTTGCTCTTCTTGCTGTTTTCTTCTGGGACTCGTTCCTCTTGCAGCTTTCTCTGTTCCTGTTTTTTCCTTAGTTGTTTTGCTTCTTGTGGAGGTTGAGGTTGCGGTTTTGCTTCCTTATGATGCTGCTGCTGTTGGATTTGCACATTTCTACAAGCTAATAGCCCTCTTACAACCCATGAAGGTTGTTTCTCAGTCTTTTGTGGCTGTTGGTTTTGGTTTTGGTGATGCTTGGTAATGGTTGGTTTTTTGTGGGTTTTGGGTTTGCTCATTTTAGAAAGGATGGAAGTTTCTTCAGCCTAGCAAATGGTGGCTAAGGGGGTGCCTTTTTATTTCACAAGACTTGAATATGTGACATGGAGGATTGGAGATTTAGTAGCAGGGGACAGGGCTTGGTTCTTGAAGCAGAGCTATGTCGATATAAAAACTTAGAATAAGATTCTGAATTGGGGTCATTTTGGACTTGGGAGTGTGAGAGGGGCTCTCAAGACTGAAGCTTTCCGGAACCTATAGCTGAGTTTCCTCCGGGGCAGATGTAAGACTTTATGATCACTGTCTCTCACCTCTCATTGTTTTAGATTGAAGAGTCATTTTTATATTACTTGTTTTAGCGTGTACATAAAGATATATAACCAAAAAAAATTAATATATAATATATTTTAATATTATTAATATGTCAATTCTCATAAATATTTATTATCTATGATTTTTTATCATGTCTCTTTAAATATATATTAAGATTTTGTTTATATATAATTAATAAAGAGATATTGGCCTACGGGTCCCCCGCCTTTTTATGCTCTGGATAAAACATTTTGCAAATATCATAACTGACCTACTTTATTGCCCTGAAATTGGTGGTTAAGGTTCATTTTGTAAACATTTTCATGGTTAATGGTAGTTTAATAAATATTTACAATTGCTCTGACCACATATTGAGTTTAGCCTTGCAAATGAACCTTAACCACCAATTTTTCTTTTAATTCACTAACTTGTAAAGTTTTCCTTTTTTTTTTCTTCTGTTTCCTCTCCATATGTCCCCGCCGAGTAGTTGTGGTTTGGGTTGAGTGATTGCAAAGATATGAAACATGAAAATTCGAGGAAATTTACATTTGTGTTTAGTATTATTTGCAGATATAATGGTCCCCCGACTCCCTCGGACTTTTTGTTTTCCTAAGATGACATAACTCCAAAAGGGAAAAATAAAAGCTTAAATAACGCGGCAGAATTATATCATTCCATTCCAATATTTAATCCACAGAAAATCACGTTTCAATAAAAAGTGGATCATGTAAAATTAAGATGTGTGTATACATTGGGTTGTCTTTGCCCTCCTTTGAAATCTGTCACTACCACATTTTTTCCATCATTTAATACACAATTCTTGAGCAAATCTGGTCCTGGAAATAACATGGTTTATGAGTTTTTAAAACCGCTTCTCGACATTATTGGAATATAAAATGAACACTTTTACCTCACTTAAGGACCATATCTTAACAAATCTAATAGATAACCGATTAATACTCTTTGGATAGGACAAAAACATTTACACATCACAGCTAGAATATGCATCCAAGAGTACCAACTGGTTCCGTTCGACCCCTCAACCCAACACAGCTTATGGGGAGAGAGTTGAATAATTAATTAGGCTTGTCTTTATTCTAAGCCCAAGGTGGACTTTTTCGGGCTAAACGCATTGCACCGTTTGCAAGGTACTCCACTAATTACCCCATAATGGTGCCTCTTATAGAGAAAAGCTGCTTATTTGATTCCTTTTTTGCCTCAAAATCATGCGAGCCCATATGCTATGGAATAAAGCCGCGTACTTTAATTATCATAAAAATCAGAAATTTCCCTCAAAATTTTTGTTTTAACCGCTAACTTGTTCTACTACTATTCTAACTCGATCTTGGATTTGTATGAACATAATGCATAGTATAATTTGTATTGCAAAAAGCATTGGCACAAAACATAGCCGTTGGTGAATAAAGTTTCTGAGGTTTGATCACTTGTTTACCGTTATAAGAGGTGTGAAGATTACTCTTTAGCTATCAAATGGAAAGGTTTTGTAGTCTAATAGAGCAAGTATTGTTCACTAAGCTTTTGATTTGCACTCACGCTAGGGAAATGAAAATCTCTTTGCTCTGAAAAGCTGATGTTAGCCAGTCACATATATCTTTAAATTTTACTTCTTTCAGTGGGACATTAAGATAAGAACTTCATCATTTGCTTGCTTGAGTCTTGAGTAACAACACTAATTACAGTGGTAGCAGTGCAGGCACTAAGCATATTTTAAATTTTAAATTAGCATGTGATATGAGTATCATCAGTTAAAGTGCACTTGCAATTTTAAAATGGAAAAAAGAAAGAAAAAAAAACTGAATAGAGAAGTTCAACTCAGGCTAGTACATGTAATTAAAAAGGGCTTTTGTTCTTTGTTGTAATGCTGGGCCCTTGTGGTGATCATATGATAAAGTGCCAGCTACAGCTTACTAAAGTAACTGAGAAGTTCTTGTGTACTCATGTAGCTCTAGGAGCATATCATATCCATTGGTTTAATAAATGAAAAAGAGAGTAAGAAGAAATCAATGGTTAAGATCTCTTATTTGAATAAGAAAATTGTTACTCCAACTCCATGTATGAATTTTTCCAAAAACAGAAGAGAGTACGAAATTTGATGTGATAAACAAAGGACAATAGAAGAACCTTTAAAAACAGACAGATAATAAATACGAGAAGCCACCATTTGATTGTTATTGTCCTCTCCACAGACAAATGAACAACTAAAGATAACAAACTACGGCTACTAGATTTTCGGATATTTGATGGCAACTGAAGTGTGACTTCAAAATATTATAAGTAGATTAATTTTATATAAAAATTAAATAATTAATTATTTTATTGTATTGTTTTATTTTAATATATAATATATTTTTAAAATATAAATAATTATCAAATATTATATTATATTTTTATAAACATTTAAATTATATAAAAACTTAATACACATAATTATAAAAATTATATAAAATATTTTTACGATTAGATGAATCTTACTTATTAAGTGGTAAAAGTATTCTAATTTCACATCTTTTGTCAATTTTAACATCTGAATTGAGTCTAAATACGTATATTATATTCAACTTTTTCTTTCGTATTCCTTTTTATAGTTACTTTTATTATTTTGTAAAACCTCTTTTTGTCTTTTTCATCTCTCTTATTCAATTAATTGGGTCTGTACATTCTAAATAGGTATACAATTTTTTTCATACACAACTATAAGTAGAAGATACACATAATTTAACAAGAAATTTAAATTATAAAATTTTAATCGGAAGATCTTTTTGGCTCAATCCAATGATCCATACTCCAGTATATGTCGGGCAAGATGATGAGAAGAAAATAAACCAATCTTAGGCACGAGGAATGAGAGTATCTAGGTCCTGATAATGGCTTAGTCAACAAGTTAGTGACTAAAAGGAATATGAGAAACTTGGACAGCATGCAAAGCTACAAAATCATGCACATAGTGATAATTAGTAAAATCTTATGCTAAATTCTTGAAGAAGCTGACGAAGCCATTGAAACTCATTTTGGAATGGGTGTGAGTAGCGAGTAGCAGCGAAATCATCTGAAGCCATTGACGTTGGTTTGACGTTGCTGATGAAGTAAAATGGATTGACATATACGATAAAACAGTTAAATAAAAGGTGTAATTCTGTATTAATGAAATCAAATGAAATAAAAATTAAAACAAAAAGTTGTTTAAGATATAAAGGTTAAAAATATATTCAAATAATAATTCTTCTAACGTTTGTTTAATGGATTAAAACGTCTAACTTGCTCTTCAAAAAATTACAAAGTATAAATTTACTACTCGAGAGCATATAACCTCCAAATTTAAAGTAATCATTCTTCATGTGGACGATTCACGATTGTTCTTTCCTGAAATAATATATTGCCACAATAATAGGTTGTATTGTTTACGTAAATAACCAAATCCAAATCTTAGCTGCGGCTCATCAGGCATTTACTAATTTACTTTTATCTCTTTTTGAAATTTGATTCTTTCAGCTTCAAGTTGCCCTACAAAGATGTCAGAAAAAATTTGTTAATATTTCAATTTGAATTGGGTTTAAAAGGCCATAGGAAATAAATGTTACCAAGTCAAAAAGATTCTCTTTGGTAACTTGGAGCTCGAATTGCAAGCCATGAGGCAAGGGTGTCAGTGTTCTTGTATTTTCAAAAGTATATATTAAAAATTAGATGTGTTTTGTTTTGTATATTAAAAGCAGGACCTTCTGTTATTGGAGAATTTGTGAAAAAATGATCATTATAGGAAAGAGAAATTAGACAGCAAGAATGGTAGCCAATTCGTCAGACATTCACGTGTCCCTCATTTGTGAAAAATTAATAAAGAAAAAGAAAAACGCACTTTCACACTTATATTTTCTACTAATTTTATTGACATAAGATGCGATAATGAAATTTGAATCGTAATTTCATATAAACTACTCAAATTCCTCACAACTAGTTTAAGTCTAGTGTGTTATTGACTTAACATGTCAGCTATTTAAAAATTTCTCTTTATAAGTGTTACGTCAAATTTTGAAGCAGATTACTTTATCAGATTTCCGACCAAAGACACGTTATCACAAGACACAGAATTTTGCGATTATTTACAAATTTTAAGGACAATCAAAACTAAATTTTTGATCTCGTAATGATCGGTTCTAATTAGTACCTAAAATTTTAAGGCTTCAGATATTTTAGTAAGTGCAAGTGTTTGTATAAAAATTATAACTTCAAACGATGAAATTAAATCTTATTTATAATTATAACATAATAATTCTCTCTTGCTATCTGTTTTCCAGGAACATGGTTTGACAGTTCTTAACTTCTTATAGATAAAAATGACATTGAGAAAATAATTAATATAAAAAAATAATAAATTACTTTGTAACCATAGTAATAAATTACTTATTAGTGTGTTTTAGTTATTTTAAACATCAGACAGTATTTGGTTAATAGTTATGGTTTCTTGTTTATAACATGATAGTTGGTAAATTAGTATCTATAATGTGTTGCAATTTATCCATGAAAAATATAGATTTTACCTAATGAATTGGAAAGTTTGGAGAAGTAACCATATTATATTCAAAGCCCATATATTTCATGCATTGGTAATAAAAATGTGACATCTTTAACTTTGTAAAGTTTGGCTATTCAACATAATTCATTCACCTCAATTTTTTTTTGGGTTTGCATGGTCCTCTTTTCTATGAAGGTGCTAATATAATTATCTTTTGTAGCTGTGACTATTAATTGGATTAATAATATAGTTATAACATCTCTGTTACACTTGCCTACTATAATATTAGTGTATATAATGAATTAGATTGACTTCTTATATGACATTAGAATACAAATATATCTACATGAAAAGTTCACTAAATCACAAGTTACAAATGCAATTATGTGATTTTTAATTAAAAATTAAATATATCTACATGAAAAGTTCTCAATTTTGTCAAATATCCTTGCACATGTATGCTTTGAAACATAGGTCTTTAACCTATAGGTACTTGTATTGTCAACTTTGTTAACAAATGTCATCCAATCACAACTTAGAATATTGTACCTAACCTTACATCCACTGTCATCATTATTTAAAAATTTAATTTATTAACCATTTAAAACATAGTGCTATGTAATTGCATTCTTAGATTGGTATGTTGAAATGAATTTCATTCCTAGTTAAAACTCTAAAGTATTTCTACATTTTTCAAGTTGAAATGGTTAATATTGAGGTTTATCATCTACTTCATTGTGTGACAAATATCACTATGCAATTGATCACTATGATAATCGTTATCTATATCATGCTCACCAGTCCCCAACTCCTCACACAATCCATCACCAACTCCTTCATTTTCTTGTCAACTAGCATAACATTCAACTGATCCAAAATCTGGCACATACTCATTTTGCCTAGTTACAGTATCTACATTATGTTTCTGCCCTACCCTCATTTTTTCCATCTCCTTGTTGTCCAATTCCACATCCTGTGTCAAGCCCAATTCCATCCTCTACATCAGTCATTTCTAGAGCATGAGCATCTTATGTTATTTCTTTTAAATCATCATTAAATGATAACTCAAATATCTTTCACCACGTCAAAAACTCCACTTATACTCGAAATTCCTTATATTTGACAACACTACCATCTGTCAATGTATACATTACGCACAAGCCCAAGTTTTTTTCACGAGTAAGAAGCCCAAACTTGATCAATCCATGGCTTTTTGGTTGTTGGAGGAGCAAGTGGGGTGTATAGGCTGAAAATAAGCCCAAGCCCACAAGAAAGGTGGGGGAGGGGAGCGCGAAAGGAAGAATTGAATTTCAATTTGCGTTTTGGAGAAAAGGGAAATTGAGGAGCGATAGAAATGCTCGATGGATGGGAAGCCTAACCCGGATTCCTCTTCCCCGAACTTCCTCCGCCACGTTCAAGCCGCCTTGAAACGACACCGTCCTCTCGGTAGCTCCATTACTCTTCATTTCAACCTCTCTCTTCTAAATTGCTTTCAACACTTGACTTAGGGTTTCACTTTCAGGTACAATGCAGTCCAATTCCATAAGGCCAAGACGCACTCTTCTTCCTCAACGAAGGGTTTCCAATCCCACTGAATCCAACAACTCTCTAGAAATTTCATCTAAGGACTCAATTTCAGTTCACAGCAACGTCGCTGTTTCTTCTCAAAACCTAGAAGCTCAGAAGAAAGTTCACTTTTCAATTCAAACCAACATTGCTCCGCAGGGTAAAGTTTTATGATGTTGTGATTTTTGCATACTCCGAATGCGATATATTTTTCTCGTCTTTTAACTTGCAGATGGAAAGGTCACTGAGTTGGAAAATTTATCATCTCATATGAGTTCGCTTGGATTCGCAGAAATGGATTGGGTTGAAGGCAACCAACTCGAAGCGTCGTCGTCGCTTGGATTCAACCAAGACTCGAAGCAACAAAATGTTCAGCAGGCAGAGTTTGATGCCAGTTTGAGATCTGATGGTGGAGTAAGTTCTGTTTTGCCGAAGGGAACTGTGGTTATGCAGGATCATCTGCAGCAATTCAGAAGTTTTTTGAGTCAGCCAGCGACGCAATCTTCGGTTATGGGACCTTCTTGTGCTACAACTACCTCGGTTCATTCAACTTCAGCTCCCATGTTAAATTCAACCACCCGTTATTCTTATTTGCATCAAGATGGTGGTTCACGTGTGGCTGCCGAACCTTTGGGGAAGCTTAATGTTAATCCTCATCCTACAACTGAAGTGGTTATGAAATCATTAAATGCTTCAATAAAAGAAATCAATAGAGTTGATCAGGCAGAAGTTGAAGTTCGAGTGGCTGGTCCTGTTATTGATACAGAGTTGGCATCTAAAGAGAGTGATCAATCTAAGGAGCAACAGGGATGGATGTTAAAGGAAACTGGGCATTCCAAATATACTTGTGATGACACTAAAGGGAAAGAACCTGCAGATGATGGCAACATACAAGCGCAGGTTACATTGCCCTCAACTGCATCTTCAGGTGTGAAGTTGGAGCCTTCTAGATTAGAAAAACAAGAGAAGGCTGCAAGTAGTAAAGGTTCATCTACTGCTCGGAAAAGGATGTATGATCCTGATTTGTTTTTTAAAGTCAATGGCAAGCTATATCAACGTCTTGGCAAGATAGGTAGTGGTGGAAGCAGTGAGGTACACAAAGTGATTTCATCAGACTGTAGGATCTATGCACTTAAAAAGATCAAGCTCAAGGGTCGCGATTATGCTACTGCATGTGGGTTTTGTCAAGAGATTGAATATCTAAATAAGCTGAAGGGAAAGGATAACATCATACAGCTTACAGATTATGAGGTACTCTGCTCAACAACTGATTTCTGTTATGATGCTTAGCAGTTCATGTTTTTAGTTATTTCTGCTTCATATCTCTCCTAGAGACGTATGGGGATACAATATATAGGTGCAGTTTGAGTAATCTTATTGATAAGTCCTTATAGAAAAGAGAAAAAATACTCAATATGAAAAATGAATAAAACTTCTCTTATAAGTTGAAAGTAACTCAGATTCCTCAAGTTTTTACAAAAGTTAGATGAAAGAGTTTATATATAAAAAAAATATTCCTATAAGTATTTATTGAGAAGTTTATCCAAATTGGGTCATCCTCACTTAAGATTTGTACTTTGTGTATATACTCTTCTTCCTTTTAGAAAAAGGATCTTCTTTTGAATTCGTTTTCATGTCTATAGTGTATAAAAAATATTTATGTTCTAGTGTAATTTACTTTTACTCAATCAATCAATTTTGTAATTAGGTGACTGACAAAGCTTTGCTTGAGGAAGTTATGAAAGGATCCTGCGGTAATAAAGATGGCCGGGTCAAGGATGATGGATATATATACATGGTACTTGAATATGGGGAAATTGATTTGGCTCACATGTTGTCTCAGAAGTGGAAGGAGCTGGATGGAAACGACCAGACCATAGATGAGAACTGGCTTCGATTTTATTGGCAGGTTTCAAATGTTTCCTTGAGAATATTTTGTCATTTCTTTGAACCTCCATGTTGCAGTACTTTTGCGTTCTTGATTCAATAATTGAAATTCCTAGTGCTTGGGTTATCCTAAAAGAATGTAAATAACACTTCCATGCTTATATCCATAGCTACTTCTATGGGTTCTGGATGTTCAATCATTTCTTCATATTTCATATAACATTTGAAAAGTAGTAGTTAGAATTAGGAAATGAACACTGAATTATGAATAAGTGGTAGAAATAATCTGGTTGTTTTGGATAGATTTAAGTAGAAACATGAACAAACACGAGGTATAATTGTCACATAATGTACAACTGCCTAATTTGATATTAATATAAGATTAACTGCTTGATAACTTTCTAAGATGGAATTTGAGCTGCGTAATAACTGTCTAATACAGAACTTCGCCTATCAATCAAATATCTGCCATGACTCGAAAATGGGTTTGTGACTGGTGCACAGACTAAGTTATCTAGAAACACCACTTAACTTGGCAAGTTTATTTAGAAACTAGCACATGAGACAATAAACCTCTTTCAATCACATAATATAACAAATTTGCCAAAATTTTGGCAGATTCCTCTGTATTTTCATTATCTCAAAATATAATAACCTTTCTAGATTGATTTATAATTCAACCAAAACCAATCAAATTTCAACATATCATAATATCAAAACTAGAACATTTGTTAATACACATCCAAAATAAAATTCTATCCCCTAAATAGCTGCAAAATGTCCAAAACATAAAATAAAAAGAAAAGTGTCAAAGCTGCCAAAACAGTGGTGACCTACCAATAAAAATTCTATTGGGATAGACTGATGTTCCTAGTAACCTGCAACTCTGCTACTTAATGATCTGTAAATATTAAATAAATAGGGAGTGAGTCACACAAATTCAAAGAGGACATAATAACTACAAGAAACAAGAAAGAAAAATAAATATCACGAGTAGTTCGCAATTAGAGAACTTACTTAAAATCCCTTAAGAGTTTATAAACTTTTACTGTTAAAAAAATATCATTTCAATCATGAGTATTATAATAAAATATACATATGTTAGAATTAAATAATATTAGTTTTCTAAACCATCATCAAAGTAGGCGTCAATATAATGCTATAAGAGTTACAATTAAAGTCCAAGATAGTTCCATCTCGTTGATAGCCCTCTCCTCTCTAGGGTAGCCTCTCTTTTAGGGATAGTTCCATCTAATGGGTAGTTCTCTTTTGGCATCTATCATGTCGTAATTAATCTTGACAGGAGGCAGCTCCACCTAGTTGATAGTCCTTTTTGTGCACCGGTGGTTTCATCTAATGAGTAGCCCTCTTTTCTTGCAGTATAACTAGGTGGACCTAAACCGTTATTTTTGCTAATGGTCACGAGGTTCTAACATAACTACTCCCAAAATATTTATATGACAAAAATTCATACTCATACATAAATCAGATTTGTTTTCAACAATTGAAGTCTCAACGCATGTGTCTCATAATTAAATACCATCAAATAAAATCAAAATAATTATTTCTTTCACACTTTTTAAAATAAATTCATATACTAAAACAAAGTACACATCTCAATAAACTTTTATATGATCAAGAAATAAATTTAAGATTTTTTCCTTCAAGTTAATAATTTTATGGCAATAATAACATAATGAAGACCAATTAATTTGCGTCACATGACTACTCTTGAACCATAAGAAAAGTGTAAGTCTACAATTTTGAATACTAATAATATTTAACAGATATTCAGAACTAACTTCAATAATAAAATTCTTAAATTTATACCCAAAGCTCTAAAATACACATTTCCTAAGAATAAGAACTTGCCAAGACCCAACATTTTTATGTATTCAAATTGTGAACATGCCTTAAGAATTCAAATAGAAAATTTCTCCAGTGAGTAACACCCCTTTTTCTTTAGAGCATTATCTCTAACTCTAAAAATTCACACAAAGATATCTATGTAAAAGAGAAAAATTAAATGAGTTAAAAGGATTTTTCTAGAATCCCAAAGGGATGAGTTAAAGCAAGAAAATGAATATTCACATGAAAAAATGAGAGAACCTGCCAAGAACCAAATTGAGGGTGATAACAATTGAGGCAATGTGCATCTTGCAATGAAAAGAAAGGCTTGAAGGAATTGAAGGGCCTTTGGGTGTACCGGTGTAGCATGCATGAGCATTTCTTTCTTTTAAATGACCCACTCTGTCCTTTTTTAATGAACTCGCTGCCATTTCTTCTTTTTGAGAAATTGTGCATTTCAATATCATTTATCATAATCAGATTTGAAATTATGTTTTCTCACTTGTTGCCAATTTCCTCCATTATACAACTATGAACTTTTGTTTCTTTTCCTTGTTCATTTTCTTTTTACTGGAACATTTTTAAAAGTGAGAGTAATAGAAATGAGAATATTAAGTTGAATGAGTGATTGCATGAAAAAAGACAATATCAAAAATGATAATACGTAAGAATATTAATGTAACACTTATAATGAAAAAGATGACTGAAACTATTGAAGGTGGTTTTGTCATGTGCAGAGAAAACCTTTAGAGACACTAATAAGAAGAATGGATGACATGACTTTTAGTCCTATAGAAAAAGGGTAGAATGAGACCTAAAAGAACTTTAGAAGAAATTATAAAAAACCTTTTGACTAATTATATTTTTAAAATTTTGATTTTTGACAAGTTCAATGGTATCGTATGATCTATGTAGCTGATCTCATTTAGTAGGGTAAGGTAGTTGTTGGAACACTTTTTTTCCTTGCTTCTGTCAATGCAAATTAGCTGAGACTGTTCTGTTGACACATTTGCAGCAAATTCTTCTAGCTGTCAACACTATTCACGAGGAACGAATTGTGCACTCAGACTTGAAGCCAGCTAACTTCCTCCTTGTCAAAGGTTCCCTAAAACTGATTGATTTTGGTATAGCAAAAGCAATAATGAACGATACAACCAACATCCAACGAGATTCACAGGTGATGCTTATTTTCCACCTCTTCTCTCCTTTTGACTCACTTGTACATATGCTATGATTGAGATGCATGTTTCTCCTGAGGCTCTATGCTGCTTTATACCCTAGGTTACTTACGGTTTTTTGTTGTTCATAATTGGGATGTACAGTGATGCCTTACTCATGTTTTTCTTGCATTGCGCAATGTGATGCATAGTTGCATATAAGTGGTGTACAAACTGTATTAAGTGGTTTTGGTGAGGGTGGTTAAGTTATATTTTAGTGGGCCTTACTCATAATTGGTTTGTTCAGCTCTATAAAATTTACAATTTCAGATTTTTTGTTGTGGATTCTGTCTTAAGAAAACACAATTCTTTTGATAATGTCTTGGTGTAATTATATTTGTACTTAAAATGTGCTTTAAACTCTTGTAGGTGGGTACGCTAAGTTACATGTCTCCAGAGGCATTTATGTGTAATGAGACTGATGCGAATGGAAATGTAATTAAGTGTGGTCGGCCATCAGATATCTGGTCCCTGGGCTGCATCCTTTATCAAATGGTATATGGGAGAACACCTTTCTCTGAGTATAAGACATTTTGGGCCAAATTCAAAGTTATAACTGATCCAAATCATGAAATTACGTATGAGCCAGTTTCAAACCCATGGCTTATGGATCTTATGAAGAGGTGTCTAGCATGGGATCGCAATCAAAGGTGGAGAATTCCCCAGCTACTCCAACATCCTTTTCTTGTTCCTCCTGTACCATCTTATCCGTCTTTGTCCCAAGACCATAGCTGTAAACTGCTACAACTCATTGCTGAAACTTGTACATATGACCCGGAAGCATCCCAACTCTGTACTCAGCTCCAGCAGCTTCTTGTTGATCCATTCAAGATAACATCTCCTCACTCACTAAATTCACGAGATCAACAACTAAAACTGCTCTCCCAAATGTCAGAACTCTGTATTCAGCTACAGGATTGTTTGACAAATACTGAAAACAACTAGGTGAGGAAGAAAGCTAGGGAGTTGATCAGTGGGTGTATAATTTTTTTGGGCTATTTGCAATATATTTTCAACTTAATTTTTTCACTCACTTTATACCCTCTATGGTTCTCATTTTTCCATTACATCTCCCATCCTATTTATCATGTTTCCACCCTCCTCTGGCCCCTCCCGAAGTGTGATTGAAAAAATCTTTTGTACTTCTTCGATCTAGTTGTAGTAAATGTAATAATCGTCATAGCATTTTTCATGGGTTAGCAGTTTACTGGGTGGCATCGTGTGTATTTCCCATTATTCAGATGGATTATAATGTGTAGCAAGTGAATCAATTTAGTACAGGTCTTGTATAAATTTTGTGAAGCTAGACAAGTGCCAGGTTCCATTAATGTTTTAATGAGCAAATTATACGTCTAGATTTTTTTAAAATTTTATGCATATATCTTTTCAAGTTTTAGACATTTGTTACTGCTATAGAAGTGTATGTAGTTATACTGGGATTTTTTAAAGCAATTAGAGTTTATTTGGGTCTGTGAAAATAGCTTATAGCTTGTGTAAGTATATTTTAACCTATTTTTAAAAGCTTATGTGAATCTTATTTAAATAAGATTTTTTTGTGAAAAGCTTACAAAAAGATTGTGTTCAATTTTCTTGATTATTTTTTTATTTCCGCATAAATAAAAGTCCATGATTGTAATTTCGTGGACTGAGGCAACAAGAGTATTTTCATCACATCTAGGTAAGATCAAAACATTTTTCCTTTAAAATAAAACTGCTTTAATCTAGCACGCACAGACAATAATTAAAATAAGAAAAATAAATCCCTCTTCTAAAACAGGCAGCACCTACTTTTTTTCCCCTTCTTACCCTTACTTTCCTCCTACTACGAGACAGTAAACACTGCGAAAAAAAAGAAAAAGAAAAAAAGAAGTAAAGAATGATTATATAACCTCCAGATCGAAGGATATATTGGAATACGTACGGACCATGAAAAGTAGTGGCTACTGACAATTTTGTTTGATTGCGATTCTTGTGATGCACTGAGCAAATGCTAACATGTTCTCTAACCCATTTGTCTGATCCAGGTTGGCGAATGCTAACATGTTCTCTAATAAATTTCTTGTTCCTGATTAAAATTTATTGAAAATTAAAAGAAATATAAGAAAGAAGTATTAAAGTAAAAGTAAAATTCATATAATTTTGTAATTTTTAATAAATTTTAATTAATACCAAAGTGTATTAGAAAGTGTGTTAGAATATTGCTAGCATTCCTCAATCCAATTTTAATCAATATCTTGGTTTTACAAAGAAGCAAAAATTGTAATCATCAACATGCTACTTTTCTACTACTCTAGAGGAAAGTTTGTAAGACGCTTCAGCACAGGCATCTTCCAATTTCATCAAGAGTTCCTTCACGAAAGGTGTATTAGTGCCATGAGTAATCCGTAGTATATCCACAGCCTTGGTCAGTGATTTAACAGCTTCCTCTGTGTCTCCAAGATACCTATATCAAAACCATTATGCTCAAACAACAAAAATACATGTCCCTTTTTACTATGAGGATCAGCTACATTGATAAAAAACTATTAAACTCGAATTATTTATTTATTTTTTAAGATTAGTTTGATTATTATTGTTAGTATACATCTTTTTTAAAATTGTCATCCAAATATGTATTGCTAGATCATTAAAGAAGTTCCACTATCACATCTTGCTAAATTGTTCACTGCCTACAGTAAAAGTACAGCAATCTTTATACACTTACTATTAGTCATAAGTTTGTTCAGTTTTTTGTTGATGTATATGTTATGCATATTTACAGATAAACACTTAAGTACTCTTTACAAAAGAAAAGCATGACATTTTGTCCCCACAAATGCTTTCACTTAGTCCAAGAATTTAACAAAAGCCTTTGTCCATTTCGAGACTAAAGGCTACAGCTGAGAGACGCTTACCATTCTAGTTTTCCGCAAGTATAATATTGCAAACCGAGCAGAGGGTGAACAGCCGGATACACTCCTGCGATGAAGTAAAACATCCACCACTGGATATTAGCAATATATTTATGAACTCTTTTCTCAAAAAGAAATGAATGGTAAGCTTCAGCACAAAAGGCCAAGTGAATATTGAGATGATCGTAAACTACAAGATGATTAAGATTGGTTTAACTCTGTCTTTGGTATATATATACATCAAACTGATGTAAGACTGTACATGCATAAGTTTGTCACATTGTGTCTGGCATAACTTTCCATGACCACTTAAATGAAATCCTATTTAATATTTCTAATGGAGATTGAGAGAGTTTAGTGACTTGACCTTTTGTAGGCTCTGTTGAAATTATGGGGATTTAGGAATAGGTAGAAAAGGGAGATAAAAGAGACTGAAATGGTACAAAGCATAAATCATTATCCCTCATTTATACTAATACTAGACCACAATCTTATCTAAATAAGGAAACAAATCACGAAATAGTAGGAAATATTGAAAGTTATTCCAAGAGATAATCTAAGATATTGTAAATAATCCTGAGATTAACCTAGATATTAATGCATGTTCATATATTCTAACACACAATTTAGAAGGCAGTAAATTAAGAATTTAAAGTTGACGAAGGACACTGTTACGTTTTAGAGCACTCAATGTGAACAGAAATGCACCATAAATGTGGGAAGGCACCTGTGTTTCTTTAAATTTTATAGTCTATCAGTCTTCCATAATGCTTCAAACTGCTTAATTTTTTCCCCCATTAAAATATTCTGATAAATTTCATCACAATATTATGTGTACATCTCTGATGTGATTGGAATGTTCTGGGATATTCAGTCAACACCTAATTTACAATCTTCACCTTTTTCTTGTAGATTTAATCTGCTTTGCTAAGTTTGCTTCCTGAATACCTTACATCACTATTGTTTACAACAGGAATATTCATTGTTCCATTAAATGAGGAATGAGAAAAGGAAAACAAATACTTGAAGAGCAACATATACAACTTTGAAATGCTTGCAATAACTCAAACTGATGAAAAAATCAAAGCTAAGTAAGCTCATTATTATGTCGTTTAGTAAGGATCCAAGTTCACTTGGACAAACTTTGATAGAATGGTATGGTCAATTTGCAATATGCTAAAGCTTCTCTCCAATGTTCCAGCTCCATTAATGACTGCAGAGGACAAATATCATATCTTTAGACTCTATTCCAGAGTTGAAAAATATATTATCGCATAAATTGACTAATAGTCTTCGTTTTTACATGTGGCACAGAGAGCCACCCTTTGATACAAAGAAAGAAGACAGCAGATGGCAAGCCAAGAAGTTTTAATTGATAAATGACTAAATGAGTCTTCAAAAAAAAAGAAATAGAAATAGGACAAGCAATTATGCAAACTTTGGATACATATGAAGGAGACAAACTCCTTTTGTCATTAAGACCTGTGGTACACTGATTGCAGGGTCATCCAAAACAGAATGTTAACCAATCCATATTAATTAACTAGTATCTAATAAATTTAAGTGACCAATCAACAGAAAAATAATTTGTTTGTAAGAAAAGGCACAAATAAGATCTACATGCCCTGAACAAATCTCCATAGCAAGCATGGATACAACAAGGATATGGAGATATGACATATTTTAAAAATTTTTAAAATCATAAGACACGTGACTATAATAAAATGTGTAAGATTAATTTAAAGTTAACATAAAATAAAAATCTTAATTCACAACATAGAATTCTTGCTTTGAAAATGAATATAAGTTATTTTAGACATAATATAATGCTAAATTTATCAAATTCTTATGATATTAGAAGTTTAAAAAACAAAGTAAAAAAATTATAAAAAAGCAGCAAAAAATATTCTAACTATTCATGCATTGTCACATTAATGTGTCCAACATGGCTACTATTTAGAAGTGTCCATGCTTCTTATAGGAGTTGTGCTAAGTAAAGCATGTAAGACAAGGTTGAGTCTAATATCATCAAGCAAGACGTATTAAGAAGGGAATAATAGCAGATTAGATAGAGAGATAAAAGGAGGAGCTTACCTTCAAAATCTTCTCTCTAGTTTGCATCAAGTTGATTGAGAAAGGATGATAGAGTTTTGTTTGCAGTTTCTCAATACTTTTATATGTGGAAATAGCTCCTTGATAATCTACAAATGGTCAAGGGTTTGACTTCATGGACATAAACTGCAAATCCATTTCATTTGCGCATGGATCAAGGCTGACATGGGGGGAGAGAAGAGAAGATTTGAATGCAAAAGGAAAATAGTTCAGGTGATAGCTATTGCAATTATAAGTTCTTGTCAGAAACGTTAAAGGATACTGCAAGCGGAGGAAGACTTGGAAGCTTCTTCAGATAGCAATTTTATTTCATTTGCAATTTTCTTTACCTCCTCCTTGTCCCTAACCATTCCACATTCTTGGCATTGGAATCCATTTCCATCTGCAATTTTAGCAGATTAAAAACAAGCAAAAAGGTCATTGATAAGAAAGACATAAAAGCACCTGGCAGGTTGTGTATCTTTGATCTCACTCTTGGTCATATAAGGGAGGATGTACCATCACTCCATCAGACTACGAAATCAATAGCCAATAAAAGATTATAATGTTCCTATCCAGTCACTTGACATTCACTATAGCTATATGCAGTCACATACCAGATGTGCGAAGCAAGAAACCACCACATTTTTCATTTTTGCATCTGTATCCTTCTAGAATTGCACTTTCTTGAATATCATCATACTGACCCTTCAAAACTAACTAAACTAAATTAGCCAATGAAAGCATGCCAATTTTTACTAAAATATCCCACATAATGAAAGCCAACCAGAAGATATCCCAGATTATGTAATATAGCAAGTACCACTTTAGAACACCGGGGACATGTGCAAGTGAATAGGTACTGCTCTTTGAGAGCCTTCTGTCGTGTCATAGTGCTTCCAGCAGTCTCTATATAACTTATCATTACCTTAAAAAATACAGAAAATAATTTCAAATTGACAACTATCATCACCTATTGGATGCAACTGTGTTATATAAATAATGCAAAATTACTATAAAGTTTTTAAATTATTCTACTGAGGACAAGAGGGGTGATAAGACAGCTTTATTCAGCATAGTAGAAAAGGCCTCAGTTGCTAGTGTATGGATAATTTTAAATTAGCCATTTAGCATTTATCCATAAAAGCAACCACTCTTTATTTGAATCTAGGAATTCATTTGTATCTTAGAACTGGCCATCACATTGATACATATTCTATCTGAAAATCCAGTAGGTATTCCATTGATAGCACAGTGACAAGGAAATCTGGAAATATTAAACTCCTTTAGGAAGGTATCTACTTTTCCTTGTATAATGCTGGCAGAGTTTTACTTTTGGCCATAAATTACCATAGAAAAGTCACTAAATTTTCAACAGTTTGTAGAAGCACTAATTGCACCTCTGGTAGTTTGACTTCCATTTGCATCTTCTACAGTCTACAATCAAATGGCAGTTCTCTCCGAAATGGTTAAATCCTAACTTTCTGCCCAAGCTTTTATGGAATTTACAAAAATAATCATCAAACAACATTTCTTGCTCTAAAACCAGTGAACTAAATGAAAATTATAATTTCTTTTTAATCATGAAGAATATAAATACATACCTCAGTACCTTTGGGTATATGCTGCACAGCACGTACAAATGCTGACCTTCCGTCAAAAACCAATACGCAATTGGGCAAGCAACTGTATGGTACAAGTTCCAAGATTAGAACGCTAGAAAGAGGAAAATAAATACATATATCGGGGAGGGTGGGGGTTAAGTTAAGTGGTTACCTGTGATTGATGATAGAAATAACAGGATACAATCCTGTTCCCACGGGTCTCAACTCACTGTCACAAATGGTATGTGCATTACATGCAAACTGCAGGATTAGAAGGAGCATAAGACCTTGGAAAATTTTATAACGGTTGTATTAAATGATTTAGGTACAGGAAGGAGCATAAGACCTTGGAAAAATTTTCTGCAATCTCTTTTATATTGATTTCAGGCCATTGTACTATGAAGTTTACAAGATTAGCCATCTGTGCATATAGCACCAGCTGCTCCTCTGTGATATCAGACATGTCTACATGGAAGTGAATGTTAAAAAGAACAATAATCATGGAAAAGTAAGAAAATGGAGCAAAAATATACGTTCATTTCATTAAACCTTCAGACAAAAATAACAAAAAGGATACGAGCCACTAATGCCTCCACCAATTTGTAGTTGTCTGTAGCAGTGCTTGGGATGACCTGGCAACAAAATAAATAATAAAACTCTCTCTTATGGCAACTCAGTGTTCAGATCAGTGGCTGAAGAAGGCTTTCAGAATACACCGAAGAAACTTTTCAAAGCCACAAAAAGGAATTTTAAGGATAACTAGGTCACCAAAAGCAAGTTTATGAATTCAAATGTGAGTGAAATTGAATATAGAAATTAACAAAGGAACGAGGAAGGTAAACATTCAACAGACAGGTCAATAAAGAATATTGACATACTACCAATTTTTTGTACAAAGAATATCAACTTCCTCCATGTTAATCGTCTTAGTGCTACAGTGATTGCTAAGTCAACAATACAGTCAATAACTAAGGCATCCCCCTTCCAGGGATATTTCAACAGCATCAAACATATTTCTAGAATGCAAGTTATGACAGGTGTATATAAACAAGAGTCAGTAACCAACAAAAAGATTGTTTTCCCAAGTTTGACATTAAAAGAAAATTGAATGGTCCTAAAGAAAAATCAAAAGCAATTATGTTTAGCAAAATTGATCTTTCAGTAACATAGACAATTCCTTCCCAATCCCAGTTCCAAATATTGAAATTTGTTAATTGACTGAAAATGAGAGGACCTGCATTTTTAATACACTGCATTAACAAATGTTCGCATTGACTTTATAGGCATATTCATACAACAAGAAAAGGACGTAAAATTTGCAATGTAAAAACCAATCCTTACTTATTAGCACCATTACACTACTCAAAATAAAACTTTCTATATACCTTGTCATTTTGCAACTTCCTTCGAACATAAAGTTTCACCATTAACCGTATAGATGGTGTGACAGATTTCCTCTTGTCCTTGTCCAACCTCGAGAGGGCCTCACACTCAAGACGATGCAGCTTCCACTCTGACTTCTGAATACATATATTAACCCCATTAGTTACTTTTTCACTGAATACCCATATCAGCATTTATTTAACTTAGTGAAAAGTGAAGCAATGAAATAACAAAAATGGCTACACAAGAGAGAAAAACGGAAGACCTGGCATGAAGTTCCACAATAGGATACAAGTTTGCAACTTGAGCACCTGCTAAGGTTAGTTGTGGCGAAACATCCATCACACCTTTTTTGGTCGGAGTTATTTGGAACACAAACATAAGGGTCTTGACTTATAATAACCTCGCCTGCAACACCGTACCCATTTATCATTAACTTGCAAGTAAGAGAGTTGAAACTAATTAGAGAGAGAGAGAGAGAAACCTGGATTGAAATCCCTTATTGCAAAGAGAGAACGACCCTTTTCTGGGATAGTGGAAACTGACAAGTTACGATCCTGCAGGGCACTCTGCAAATCCTCCATTGCTGTAGTGTCTGTTTTGGACTCTGTACACTTCGTTATTAATGGGTTGCCTCCACCCGACCCATCATCACCTGCAACTTCTTCGGTAGCTTTTACTTCTGTTCAATTTTCAAAATTCCTAACTTGTCCTATTTGCACACCATGCAGTTAATTTTCTCTCAAGTTAAATCACAAATGTAATATTACAAATATTTTAAATTTTAATTAAAATAAAAGTTTTTTTGATAATTTATGAAAAAATTAAAATTAAAGGTTAATATATATTATTAAAGTAAAATTTCAACACTAATGATAAAAAAAATCTAAAAAAATATGTAATACTGTAACTATTTTTTTTTTTCATTTAGTGGTCGAATTATACATTTGTTGGTTACTTACTTGCAATTATTCTATGTTTTGATGACTCAATTGCAAAAAAGAAAAGAAAAAGTAAAAACCTTGTTATTTTCGACCTGGGTAAAGGCTTTTGTAAGCTGTAGAAGAAACGTTAATGGTGTTGAGGAACCCTGCGTTGACAGCATCGTTGTTAGTGGTCACCACAAGGAGGCTCTACCTCCGCCATCTTTCTACATCTACATTCATGGCGTCTACAGGTTCGGTCACAACCTCTTTGTGCTCAGATATTATAATATGTTAGCTGAACAATTGAGTGGGCTATTTCAAGTTTAAAGCTTTAATATTAATTAACTGATGCATTTCGGTTCATTAGTTATTCAACAATTTGGGTAAAGCTTGAATCTTCAAAATGAAATAGTTGTTCCTCCCTTTTATTTATCAGTTGTGGATCGCAGTTTGCTGGTTTTATGTGGCAAATCAGTGTTTGAGAATGAAAGTGCTAAAGCTATTAAGACCAATAACACACTCAAGCTCCCTAACAACGGAGAATTCTCCCTTGTTTTGCATTCGGAGCTGGATCAAACTGTTATGCAAGGGTCTTTCCAAGTTCATTCTTTTATGGATTCTCTTTCCACCAGTCAATTTGGAAGGCTTCTCATATGGTCTCCACGGTTAACTTCAACGCATGATGTTGTTTCACAGTATGTTTTGTACCTGTTGCCTTTTCTATGCTCTCTGTTTTGGACTATGTTTTGTTTGGATTGGACCCAGAAGATGCAGCTGAAAAATGATCATTTTGTCTAACTTCATTGTGCCTAAAATGATGCCTTATCTATTTTCCTTCTCATTTTCTACTTACCTGTTTTCACTCTCATCATGTTTAAGATCTTATTATCCTAAGTCTGTCATTATTTTTTTGTAGCAACTTTTGTGAACTTCCCATTGGTACTGTTTGTGTTGCTGATGCTCAGACCAAGGGACGAGGTTTGATATGACATTTAGTGTTATTGTGATTCTCTGTCCTTTTTAACTTTTATTTTAGTTTACGTCAAAGTTGGTTGGAACTGAACAATTTAACTCTCAGGTCGGTCAAAGAATGTATGGGAGTCTCCGTTAGGATGCCTCATGTTTTCTTTTACTCTGCAAATGGAGGATGGACGAATCGTTCCTTTAGTTCAGTACGTGGTTTCCTTGGCTATCACAGAAGCAATCAAGGATATCTGTGACAAAAATGTAAGTGCTTTGTTTTGAAGATTTGGCTTGATACCTAGCTTGCTTGTGATTTTGATAAGGCAAAGTTGTAGTGAGGTTAACAGATTTAAGTATATATATATATATAATTTTATTTTTTTCTATTTACACAATGCATATGTGCAGAAGTTATCAACTAAATAAGCTGAAAAGTAATACTTTCGTGGAAACTAATGGTGCTTTATGTGATTCTTGTAATAACTGTGAAATTGTAGGCAGCAGTAAGAATGGTGTACGAAGGAAAAAAATGCATTTTGGCTTGCTAAATAGAAAAATTGTTTGGTCAAGTATTGCTGCTACGGATATTAAAAATGGGATCATTAACCTGTTAAGCATTGAGGATATATGGCAGCAAATTTTCTGAAAGGAAGAGGAACATAAGACAACCTCCATCATCATAGAGTTAAAAAACTGAATAGTTTACTTTGTATTGTTAAATGAAGATGTTTTCTTTGAATTTGGTTTATTCCAAACCAACATGCAAGATTTGTTTTGATATTATTTATTCTTTGATTGTTTGGGCCCAAAGCACATTTTATTCCAACACTTTCCTTTCCAGGGATTACCCTGTATAGATGTTAGAATCAAGTGGCCAAATGATCTTTACTTAAATGGCTCTAAAGTCGGAGGCATTCTTTGCACCTCAACCTATAAATCAAAGAAGTTCAATGTTAGTGCAGGTAATAAATTATTCTTGGGTAGCTATGCCATTCAATAGTGACTGATAGCTCTTCCATTCCTTGTACTTTATTGCTAAACTTGTCTATCAAATCGCTGTTCTCTGTAGAGAATTTAATTTTCCTTGCTGTCAAAGTAAGAGTAAAATGATTTTCAAGTTTATGCTCATGATGAAGGTCATAACAAATCCCATGCTTTCACAGGAATAGGCCTGAATGTCAATAATGAGAAGCCAACTACATCCTTAAACACAATTCTGAGAGAGTTATCTATGGGAGCTTACCAATTTCAAAGGGAAGACGTTCTGGCTGCCTTTTTTAACAAATTTGAGAAATTTTATGGTTTATTTGTGAATCAAGGTACTGTTCTGTTATCTCATTAGTTGACATTACTTGTTAGCATCATCTCTAACATCATACCCCAGTTCTGATTATCATCTCAACATCTTGTACCTTTGTTCATTCCTCCATCCCTCTCTCTTTCTCTGAAAAACTCATGGATAAATAAAACCTTCAAACATGTTAAATCAACTTCTGAAACATATGCTTCTGTCAGCCTGGTGTATCACTCACATTGCAAGAGTACGGTTGCCTTACAAAGAAATGTCTTGTTTGAGTACGGATGATGCTTGGAAACCTACCCTTTTTATATCTAAAATTGATGGAGCTACTTGTTGTATATAGAGATGGAAATTTGGGGAAGGGGAGAAACAGGCAAGGAAGGAGAGAGGGATATCACTATAAAGCATATGGTGCACCAATGATGTGTATAATTGACCTTGAAAGTGGTTTGCTTGTTTACCATTGCAAGTGCAAAACTCCATTAGCCTCTATTCCTTTTATCAAGGTGATTCTTTTCCCCTTTGTAAGGATTTACTGTTTCTTTTAAGGGCATGTACTGATAACTTACTGAGTGAGACCTGTCATAATGGTAAGGTTGCTTACTTTTAATCTTAATACTCTCGGTTATAGCCTCTCTGCCTACAAGGCAAGGTTTAGTACAATCAACTCTCCACAAACCCTACAATGAAAGGAGCCTAGTGTAGGCTGCCTGTACCTTGGTTTGTATCCAAGTGAAGACTGAAGAAGAAGAAGAAAAGACTCTCTTGGCTTTTAAGATCAGAATCATATACATTTTTTTATGGGACCCAGCTGGATCCAAAGATTTGGAAGGTGTACTCCAGGAGGAAGACGCAGAGAAAAACTCAGAATTAGTGAGATTTTAGAGGTTATTTTAGTTAGTTAGAGGAACATCTTTCAGAGAGCTAGTCCGTTAAGACACTTACAAGGGTCCTAGCTTAAATATTGGGAAAGGGGTTGAAAGAAAGATAGAAAAAGTCAGATTTGTTGTAACTGAGCAAAGGCTGTGTGAGAAGGGGAATCCCTTGTAAGAAGATATCTCTCTTTATGGTTCATTGGAATAATAGTGATTCCCAGTTTTCCCCTTACAACTGACTCTTTTTTTTTTATCTCTTATAAATTCTTTGCCTTTGCTCTGTCAGTTAGGAACTCAAAAAGAAACAAAAAATCTGTGTATTTTGGTCCTCCAAAAATATATGTCCTTAGATTTAACATCCATTTATAGATACATCAAATTCAATGTCAACTTATTCATCACATTGGTTCTTGAAGTGACATCAAATTGGTCCCTAGAAGAACAAAACGAATAGGAATGGGACCCCTCCATCTTAGATTTTCACATGACTCTCTCTCTCTCTCTCTCTCTCTCTCTCTATCTATCTATCTATCTATGATCTATCTCTCTCTTCATCAACGTTAAATAATATATATCTATGAAAAGGGTGATAGACACTCACATGACGAAAGACCAATTTAAATGTTTCTGATAACAGATGACCAATGTGATGATACATACATCTTTTGAGAAAAAATCGGACACTTATTAAAAATAAATAAATAAATCAACCAAAATGACATAGTTTTCAGTTAAAACTTTGCAATTAATTTGTTTCCACACTTCAAAGTTTTCTTAAACTTACGGTATTTTATGTTTATTAGTTACAATGGCACCCTATACTCTACATCACCGTATATGTCGATTATGAGTAAGGTAATTTTGTGCTTCCCCTATTCTTTTGAATGCAGGATTTCAAACACTAGAGGAGCTATATTGTAAGACATGGTTGCACAGGTGACTTGATTTTCAAAAACTCTAGTATGTAATTTATACATATTTGGCAAGGATTCATTTTTTTTGGGGAGGGGGGGTCTTGAATTATAAGACACATTGACATGCATTCTGAATGAACAAAGAATGTGAACCTATGGCATGGGTAAAGTTGAAGGACAAATGAGGGTTCATGATTGTAATTGTAAACTTGAAGTATACAAACAAGAGTAATGCTAGGAACACACTCTCTAACATAAGGTGATTGAATTTCCTCATACAAACAACAAGGTGATTGAATTTCCTCTTACTTTGCCTACCTAAAATCAGGAATCCTTGTTACAGTGGAGACTATTTTTCCCTTATTTTTTGGTGACTAATGTATCATTCAGTGAATAAATTTCAATCTTGTGTGGCGCCATAATATGTTGTAAGTCATTATCATTAATATTTTGACATAGAAGAGCGCCCTTGACTCCATCACATCCTAGCTTTAAATAAAGGTTCTGTTTATTCTTTGTCCGAGAGAACTGATTTCTACATGATTAAACTAAGCGGGACCTCTTCCATTCTGGCTACTTCCTGCTTTTTTTCATTTTTGGGCCTCCAACTCGCATTTGCCACCTGTCCCTGTAAAAAAAGGACCAAAATATGTGTGTTTGTCCTCTTTATCATCCTTTTATTCTTATCCTTTTTCACTTTGAAAGCTAAATCACCAAAACTGGCAAATCGTTTACCTCCTTTTACCCTTAATAATCGATAATTTGATTCATGAAGGAGTCGATTCTGAATTCCAAACATGTTTTCATAATACTAATAACTGAACTTAAATTCATTGGTTTTAATTAGCAGTTTAACTGAAGTTTGAAACATAATGTTCCATTCATCATCCTTTTATATGGACTAAACAAATCCTGTTTATGCATGTATGTGGAATGGTTTATTTGTACAGTCATTAATATATTCAAATGTCATGCAGTGGACAGAGAGTTATTGTACAGGAAAAGAATGATGACAAAATGATTGAACATGTGGTTACTATTCAGGTTTGGCAGATGAAAACTATTTCTCCTGACTTACTGTAAATTTGGATAGAGAACTGATAAAGTTTACACTAAATTTAAAATTTATAGTATGACTGAATAGGCAATAAAATGCTATTGATTATCGGTGATGAGGTTATTAGTTTTCAAAACTGAAGTTGTTACATCAAGTGAAAGAAAAAGTAAAATGTGTGTCAATCATTTCCAATTTGATGGTTTAACTTAAGTTGTCTTTATTGCTGAAATTTTTATTTTTTTTGTTATTAAAATGTGTAGGGTTTGACATCCTCTGGATATTTGTTGGCTGTCGGTGATGATAATCAAATGTGTGAGCTCCACCCTGATGGTAATAGGTAATGGAACAAGATATCTTTTCTTCTAACTGCATGATTAAGTTGTGACAAAATACTTGTAAAAACAATCAACTTTAGTTTGAACTTTTGAAATTTGAAGCACGCATGTAGTCATCAGAAACAGTCAACAATCTCATCTGCTACATTTATAAACGAAATAAACATTTCAAATTATGTTATTGCGTGACATGATGATTATAATAAACTGAAATTCAAAATAATTTTCTACTGTGTGACAGCTTTGACTTTTTCAAAGGACTGGTCCGAAGGAAACTGGACTGAAGCAGATTCCTTTACCCTTGTTGGATCCAAGTTGGAATGGCCATTTATCCACACTTATTTCAATGCTATTAGTTTAAATTTTTTCATTAAATTCACGTTTAGAGATTTTTTTAATGTGTTTCTAAACACAAACTAACTTTTAACAAACTTTGTATATATTTTCAAGGTTTTGACTTCAAAGCTAAATTTTATCCAATAAATCAAATATGTTTAATATATTTTGACATTAGAAAATTTGAGCTTTTGTATGCCATTTATGCATTTCCGTCAAACTAATAATGGTCTTTCCTTGTCTGGTCAAGCAAGATCCTCTGCATTATGGCATGTAAAAAACATCATGCTGCTGCGTCCAAAATAAATGTTTTTTTTCCTCTGGATAGGACCTAGTTCATGATTGCTATATTCAATCATTTGTAAGGAATATGGTGGTCCTTCCTGGCCAGCTATGAAATGATTTGAAAAAAACGTTACTATGATTCATTGTTGTGTTCAATAATCATCTTTGGTTCCAAATAAAGTGTGCTCGAATTAGATGCTTAATCAGATTGTGTTGACTGTCTGTCATCCATCTACCACTTCATCATGACCGAGGTGTCATATATATTCTGCGAGTTCGAGGGCCTGTCGCTTTTTTGAAATTGGACTTATCCTCCATTATGACAAATCTGATTTCGTCATAAACATGCACTGCTTTTTTGCCATGTGGCTTTAAATAGTACTAATTCTTACCCATGTTGACACATCTTTCTCAGTATCAAATAACAAGATATTAGTTGCACTTATTTATACTCTACGTTTTACTTTGTTTTTCCCATAATTAGCTGAGAATTTGCATTTATTCCACAGACGGTGGTTTTGTGCTAGTTAGTGATCAACACTTATTCAGCATTTTCTTAAGTTTGTCAAAAAAAGAATTAGGTGTTGTTTATTAATTAAAATTAGAGCATTATCTTAATGATATATGATTTGTCTTTTGTCAAAATAGATTACGTGACTCGATTGAGATTTTGAGTTTTATTGGGTTGGGTTAAAACGTCCACATTTTATTCTAATCACAAAAAATAAAATTTTAAATTTAAATCAAACTCCCATTTTTAAAAAAGAAAAGAAATTTGAAAAGAAAAACATTCAAATTTGCATTTAAATTTAAATAGATCAGTATTGTTCAAATCTAATCAAAGAAAAATTTGGATAGACCAAGTTAAAAAAATTTGAAATCGATACAGATCAAAAATTTTAAAAATATAAATAGTATATATTAAGCTATCCTAGTTTTTTGTTAAAAGTTCACACATAAAATGTTTATAACACTTTACTATCAAGAATGCTAAATAAAGAGAGTATTACAACAATGGACGATATGTACGCAAAAAACTAAGCATCCATACCAGTATCTAGATTAATTTAGCATTCTTAAAACTTCAAAATTCGACACAGTAAGCATAATCTCTCTTGCCATTGAAAAAAGGCTTTCTTCTTTTTTATTTTATCTATTTCAAGATTAGCAAAAGTCTAAAAAGAAAGATAGACCACATGTCAAATTGGCCACTAAAGAATCAGCATGAATGGATGAAGATTTTATCTTTCTTTTTTTCTTCTTCTAAATTAGCACAATTAGGCTATCACAGTTGGATCAATTCATTTTGTGAATTATAATTAATGTTTGGAGAGGAAGGGACTCGTTTGAAGGAAAACCTTAGAAGTGGCATGTTGAATGGTAGAGGGGTACTTGTTGCTATTTCTCTTTCAGGATCCGTGGCATTATATGCTTGTATTTCTGTAGCAGAACGAAAGACACCACACCACCCACAACACATGGACAGCTATCTTTACATTCAAAAAATGCCTTAGTTGTATGAGAGTTAAGGCCATAAAGGCATGAAGCATGTCCATGCAACACCCAATGTCTACATCATAATGTGTAATCATTGGTGGTTGAGTCATTCTCAATGGGCAGTTTTCATCTCTTCGGTCATTGGTGAAAGGCTAGTGAGAGCTTCTAGCCTTTTATTTGTTCTCTTTTTGAAAACTGGATATGCCAACACACCCAATTAGCAGCAAAGCTGAATTCTTCCGCTAAATGTGATTTATTTATTTAACATTTAATTAGGTGAATGGGTGTTGGTCTCTAGAGAAGACAATGCCCTTGTGACATGCTATTGCTGGCATCTATTGCATGTCACCATGTCTCGAGCCCCATAGAATTCTTTTAATCATCACCAATTAAGGAAAATAGTTGGTAATTTGGTATACGTCACGATCAAACATCCATCTGAAATATTGATCATGTTTATACCAAAAATTATTAGTATTTAATAATTGGAATGTCCTAAATTAATCTAGCTGTCCACAGAATAAGGTTCTTGGCGCAATTCCAAAGGTTCGGAATTGAGACAGAACCGTATTTTAGTTTGTTACTAGAGGCTTCTAACTGTACAAAAGAATATGTATACAGTAAATCTTCAGTATGTGGACAAAAGAAAACTTACGTGAAAATACTCAAAATAGTGAAGATGGTGTTGTGCTTTCCAGGTTGGTCTTATTTTCGAATAATTAGTCTATAAACACACCTAAGATGTTGAATGTGGATGATGTCTTCGACAATCATTATATGAATAAAAAAGGGTTAAACAGTTGTCAAAGTGAAAAAATCACAATTGAAAATTGCCTACCTACTGTTTTTCAATTACCTGTGTAACATAATGATATATTTATCTAAGTTTTTTTTTTTTTTAATCTCTTCTTCACAACTTTCGTATAGATAGATATAGTTAATAACTAAATTTCACTTAAAAATTTGAACGAGTTATTTATTCTGTTTTTCTTTTATTTATCTATCCACTCCTAAAACAAAATCTCGTTTCTATGTATGCATCCACTTAAAGATCAATACAATATTATAATTGTTTATTACCTTATTTTAATTTAATATTAAAATACTTTACATACTTATTATTAATGAGAGAATAGTAATAGAAGAGATTATATTAAGAAGTTAAGAATAATCTTGATATAAATAAAGATATTAATTACACCTTTTCAACATGTACACTTTATTCTCCTAAACAGGAAGATAAAAAGAGAACGAGTAACTGTATACAAATTTTCACAAGTTTGTGCAAATAATATTCTTCAACATTATGGAATAATAGAAAGCATGAATTTCACCCGGTACGTACAACTACTTAAATTTCTAGCTTGCAATTGATGATTGTGAGTGACGACAAATGATGAATGAAATAAAGTAAAAGGGTTAAGAAGCATCTGACTCGAAGACAAACAACAGGGATGGGATATTGGTTGAGATCATAGACAGGGCCTGCAGTGTGTATGTAAATTCGTGAATCATAATTACATATGATTAATGGAAAAAGAAACGAAAAGAAGATTAGTCAAAGATCCTTTGGATGATCACATGGGGAAGCAGGCTTGGTGGGCCAAACTAGTTGTGACTAACAGAGAGAAAAAGTTGATGGTAAGAAGTTGGAGGCCGAATAAGACACTGCTCATCACCAAGCTTAATTATATACATACATATAAAATATGTTATTTTAATTCCCATTCAAGCTTTAGCTTTATTTATATATTAAGCATGGTTTCGATACATGACTAATGTAATTTTCCTAATATATTCCACATCATGTACAATGGAAGCCAATGATAATCTTGCTATTATCGAAGTAGATATGATTAACTGAATCATTAAAGTGAAATAATCAGAATCGGATAAGCCAGGGCCAAAATAATAGTAGTAGCTAAAAAAGGTACAATATATTTAATTTCTACGCATGAAATGTGGAAATGGGTGTTTCGTCAACTACTTTATTTTTAACTTTATTTCTTCTTTAGTATAGGCGCGTTGCGTTTGGCATAGACATGCTCCCAAGTAAGCAACGACCGAGGGAAGAGCTTTAAAAAGAAGGGTAGTGGAAAACTTGTTGGGCATATGGAATTTGAAGATTGGGGCAAAGTGATTATTATGAACGTTACTAATGAAAAGCTGGTTGTGGGTCCTTTGTGTGATAAAAGAATTGAAATGTGCAGTTATATTTGGAAGATGGACGGTGACAGGCTTTTGCTCTTTGCACCATTTTGGACCATTCGGTCACATGAAACTATTGTTTCTGGGCACTAGCGGGGCTTCTTGTGAGGCAATATTGGAAGAAGACAGAAAGCCACTCTGTATAATATCGTGCCTTCTTTTTTACCTGTGATTTTATTTGCTTCATATTCTTCATCATTTTGGTATTGCATCAGATATATGGTATCTATCTATGTTTGGTCATCACCATTATATGTCATCCTATCTTCAAAATTTTATTATATGTTTCACATTTTTTATTATGGTATTATGTTGTCCGTTAATTATGTTACTATTTTATTATATATGGAAATTAATTTATGTCAATATGAATTATATTTGTTGTTTGATGAAGTATCAAATACTTTTAAAATTATATAAAATTTTATTATCTTAATTGAATTCTTAGTTTAATGTTTAAAAAAGTTATTAGATAGAATAAATTATTCAATTTTATTTTCGGACTAAGTGGATTCCTTTTTATATAAATGCAAATACATAGAGGAGACGTGTCTAAGAAATATTGTCATTTTTATAGCACTTATTACGTGACCTTCTTAAAATATTTTATATACTTATTAGAATGATATATTTCTTCTTTTGAAAATCACTTTTATCAATTTTGAAATTGCACCATGCTTTAGTTTTTATTTGAATCTCACGAAGATAAACGTTTGGATGAAGATGCATTTAATAAATTGTCTTGATCTTAAGTTTTAGTGTTTAATTTGTGGACATTCTAAAATTGAATTTTTTTTATTTACTTTTAAAATCAAAGGTATTAAAAGAAATATTAACAAAAGAAACTAATTAATATACTATATTAAAAGTATTAAATAACATCAAAAGATTATTTTTAAAAAAGTGTATTACTTATAGAACATTATTGAAAAATTTTATAATTATACTACAATTGAAAAAAGTTATTCAAAATGAAAATTATTTAACTTTTTATTTAAATTTAATTATATTATAAAGCATTTAATTATATCATTTATTAAGAGAAAAATGAAAAAAATACATAATTTAATCAATAATTTTACAACTTAAAACTAAAAAAAGTAACATGAAGATTAACAAGTTATATTAAAAGAGAGCTCAAACATAAATTTTATCTGAGATCGTACATTTTCTAGAAACAACCTAGAGTAGCGGTGGACCTCATATGAACCCCAATAGTTTAGCCAGTTTAACATGCTAAGCTTTCATTTTCCCTTTAAATCCTAAAATTCTATTGTGTATTCTAATTACTTCATTTTCTCATTCAAAATAGTTTATAATCAAATTCTTTTAAGGGATTTTATAAAAATATATAAAAGTTAGTATAATTCAAACATACGATCTATTTTTTTTATTCGATTTGGAGGTATCCGAACTAATAAATCAAACTTTGATTACTAATTCTCTCAGGCAGAATAAAGAATATGTGAAGGCTATGTACTAATTAATCCACAGAATTTCCATTATTTGAAGAGCTTTGTCCCTAAATAATGGAGTTTAAAGATTTAACTGCCTTACTACCTTGTGTTAATTATTGACAATACTCATCAATGTCACCATTAATTCAAACTTCGTGACTTAACCGTCTCAGTTCACAATTAAGATTATAAAACTGTGACCATGCTAACATGCTCATCCGTAGTTTGACTCCCATGTATCTATAGTTAAACAAGTTAGCCTGTGAGTCAACCTGCTATATTATTTTAGTTTTAAAGTTTTTATTTATTAATATTTTACTTATATTTCATCATTCTTATATTTAAAATAACTTAAAATATATATTTTTTAAAATGTTAAAAGTCATTTTAATTTTTTTGCATATTAACTGGTTGGCTCAGAAAGTTACAAGTTTAAACTATCTAATCCACAAGTTATGTGAACTAAAACTCATATTTAGATGAGCCACATGTTTTTTTTTATCCAAATTCACAAAATTGCGACTTTTACGCGCTAATCATCGTATCAAAGCTTGCATGTTAACCTCTAAAAACTTTTACCCTTTTGTTTGTTTTGATGTAATATATTATATAGGGATGAAAAAGTATAAGGAAAGAAAGTTATTATATCTTTAAATATTTTATTTTATGAGGGAAAAATAATATTTTTTATTAGACTTTATAAAAAAAATTACATTAAAGGTGAAATGTTATTTTTTTATATTTTGTTAAAAATAAATTTAAAAATAATTTAAAAATTGACATAACAAAAAAATATATTATATTATAAATTTTAATTTTTTATCAAAATAAAATTTTGATTGTTATTATAAAAAAAGTTATATAAATTACTGTTTAATTCATTTAAATACACAAATTATTTTTTTACTGTTTTATCTCTTATTTTTGTTCATCTAAATAGCACATCTCTGTCTCATTTTTTATATTTGATTTTTACTTAATTTCTTTTTACACATTTTATATTTCATTAAACCTTAGCGGAAAGGAGAGCTTGTAATTGAATTTACATGGCCTTAAATGTTGAATATTATTGTGAGTTATATTATGCCACCTTTCCGCTTCGTAATAGAAGATATTCCTCTAGCGCATAAGGAAGAGTTTAGTGAAGGTACATATACACTTTTTGAGTGCAAAATTACGTAAGGGTCTCCCACCTCAAGAATGTGGCATCGGGTACAATTCATATCTGCAATCAACACAAAAATTGTGGAGACTATTGAAGCTCCATGGCCCTTCCTTTGTGTGTTCAGAAGAACGTACGCATCTGCAGCAATGTAGCCCCACTCCCTCACCCAAATGAAAAAATATTTTTTAAACAAAACAAAAAGTACGGATTTGGTTCTTCTCTGCACTAAAACCTGTTCCTGTACGTCGTTATGGCAATCAATTTATTATCTCTCTGTTTTTTTAACTGAAGATTACACACCTAAATGTATCTGATGAATCTCAGATAAACTTCTGCTAATATTATCTCTCAGTTTTTAATTATTTAATATGCCCTCGCTAATATTTCTTAGAATATTTTATATTTATAATATGAATAAAATATCAAATTATTTATTATATAAAAATAAATATATGTGTAGTACTTACTTTTCGATTGATGAAAAGATGTGCTAGATGTATGAGATGTTTCTTTAATTAATATTTTAAGACACTTGTTATTTACTGCTATGAATGTTAAGGAAATTTAATATATTTTATTAAATGTTTTAACTACACGACTTTATACTATAGATTGAGCCATAGAGTTATTAAATTAAGGCCTAATAAGTTATTCATCGTACTTTCTGATTTTTTTTATGCGCAAAAAGTAAAGATTTTGCCACTAATTCACACCTTTCACTAAACTTTAAAATATTAAACGATTAAAGCATTCACTTTACCTTGAAATTATCTTGTAATTATATTTAAATGTTTTTGTTATAACTTACTCCCATCTAAGTGATGTAAATAAGACAATCTCAATACTAACAAGTAAACTTTCATCTCATATATACTGTTACGCTACTAAAACGCATGCTAATGCAAATATTCAAGGTCTCACTTTCGCCCTCTTAATTATCAAATCAATACCACAGTTTAATATTCTACACCTTCTACCGAAAACAAAATCAACGGGGCTTTAAACTATAAAGGTTCAGCTAAAGGATAAACATGCATAAAAACATATATCATATTGAGTAATTAAAATATATAAATTATCTATTACATCATGTCCTTAAGTGATAAAAGTATAGGAATGAATTTTGTAACATCTCTTAAAGCTATGACGGTGAAAGTATAATAATGATTATAATATTTTGTGACTGATTTACTATTCTTAAATATTTAAGATACTGTTACTAAAATTTGTATAAAAAATATATAATTATTATTTTTTATTAAATATCATCAATACATTTAATTTTATTTGTTATATATGTAAATTTTATTGTATTTTGTTAAATATATATTTAAAATTGTTTAAAATATTATATAGTGAAAGTTCATAAATGACCTTTGGTACAACAGCTTGAAGTAGTAAAAGCACATGAATCATCTTTAATATTACATGTTGAACAGGGACCATAGAATGGCCTAGACGAGCACCACGTGTTATACAGATCATGAATGCATGAGTTTGACTGAGCCTTTGGTCAAACTCTTCGAAGAAGAAAACGATTTGTCCGTGATCCTCTGCGTATGGGTACACCTTAACAGGTACTTCTTTTGAACCTTTATCTTGTGATTGTGCTCAGACTAGTATTCGGGCCAATGGAAAGCAACCTCTCAACACGTTTTTACACTGACGCTATGACACAGTAATTGACTGCTCTAAGGTCAGCATATATAGCGGATGTATAAAGTAACAAAACGGAGTGAATTTATTATTATTTTAAAATAATTTACAATTTAAATATATTTTAATTTAAAATACTGATACATATACTTTATTTTTCAACTTTGTGTATTTGATTATTTTTAAGGAGTCAAATCTCATGATAAAATACATAAAAGAAATCCATCTAATATTTATTGAAATAAAAGTTTTAATCTGTTCAAAATCTACGGAAAACATGATATTTTAAATAATTTTATTAAAGATTTATTGTATTTGTTTTATATTATAAATATTAAATTGATTGTAATTTTAATAGTGACTAAAACTAAAAAAAAAATATTTTTGAAGTAGTTATGTCTAAATTAAATAAATTTCAGTTGAAATTATCCTAATTTTACATTAAATTTTAAAAAATGAGTATTGTTAAGATAACAAAAAAAAGTTGATTGACTAACCAAAAAAAAAAAAAGGAGGCTAAGATGAATCAATTCTTAGAAAATGCGAAAAAAAAGTTTGATGGTAAAATTCTTAAAATGAATTGGAGTGAAGTTTCTTATTAAAATATAAGATTTGAACTTTAAAGTTGAAATTCGAGTTAAATTAATTTTTAATCTGATCTGATTAAATTTGATACTAATTAAATTTATTAAAAAAAATATTAAGTTTGAATGTCATCTTAGTGATTTAAATTGAATTCAATTTCTTTTTTACTTTAATCTACTAAAACATGATGCTGAATAATTTAAATAACTCCTCTACTTGACAGAGACATGGTTCATCCCCTTATCAAAAGATAACAATCTCTCCAGGTAGTGTAAAAGTTCTCTTACATCGTGGGATAATATAAACTTGAGTAAATTTTGAAAATTATGTTAGAGAGAAAAACATTATTAATTAAATAATAATAAAACTACATATTGTAAGGGTAAAAATGTATAATGAAAATCATTATTGTTAATAACGATGCTTTTATTTTATTATATAATAATAAATTTAAGAGACGAGATATTTTAAGTTAAAGAATACATTAAATAAATAAAATTTATGAATCAAGACACACCATTTTTGTGTATGATTTTAATAGAGTGTGTTATAATGAAAAGGTTAAAATTAAAATAAAATTATAAGTAATTAAATTTTAAATAATAATATTTGATAGAAATAAAAAAATAACACAATATAAAATATCATATGCTCAATGAGAAAAAGAAGAAAAACTGAGAAAGGGTTTTATAGACAAAAGCTGGGACTTTAGTATATTTAATATATGAGTATTAGTAGTTAAAAATTTGTGAAAATTCAAGCATGACAACTTAAAAAAAATAATCTTCATTTCTGCCGATCAAAATACTATTTCGTTTGTAATTGAATGTTGGAAAACTATTGTAATAAATATTTGCATTAAATCTTATCATGTGTTTGAATTAATATTAAATTTATTTTAACAGTATAAATTATAATTTTTGCATTAAAACATGATTTTAACGAGTTTTTAAATACATACAAACATATAAATTTTGTTAAATAGCCGTATTAGTACATAAAATCAACACCCTTTAAACTTATTATTATTTTTTGTCCGTTGATTCATATATTCAAATATGTATTTAACATTAATAAATAAAATGTTATGTAATTTTGATTTTTAGTGGTATCTGATAAGTACATACTCCCGTTTGTTAGTGTCATTTAATTTGGCAAATCCCGTGGCACCTTATCTGCCATAACTCATACGCCTAATTGGAAACATCACCTAATTGAACCTTTAATCAAATTATCGATTAAAAAAAATAGAAAGTCAAACACAACAGGGAAAGAATTATCAGTGACTGGGTTTGAAAATAAATGTTATTTGGTTCAGTGGCTTTGTGGAGATTTCGACGAAGCTGGTGCAATTTGGAGGTTATCTGGGTATGGCGATTTCGCAGATTTGGGAAAAGTGAAGTTGAGAGGTGCAGATGACTATTCGGGTATAGGGATTCACAAAGACGAAATATTGAAAGAGGAAACGTGGCGGCGAAGGTGACTGGTTCAAAGGCTAGGTAGCAACGACAGGTTCAAAACCAAATATATTCATTAATTTTAGTAAGGTTTTAAAAAAATAAATATTAACCAATGACTTTAAAATATTATTTAAATTTTTAAAATAAAAAAATATTAAAACTTTTTTAAGTATAGTTTTTAAATACTTTAGATTGAATCACCATAAATTATTTTATTCATTAATTCATTGAGAAAATTTTTATTTTGATATTTTTTATTTTAATACAAAAACTTTTTCATTAACTACCTATAAGCAAATTTTGGCCAAAATTATAAAAAATAATATAGGAAACTTACATTAACATTTTCTGAAATTTAATACAATTGAGCACAATATTTTATTTTTCTAATATTACGCTGATTATCCTCATTTTATATGATAATGTAAAAAATTGTATGCTTATGTCAACAAAAGAATATACGGTGTTATATTCGTGTAAATTATAAACAAATATTATGTATAATGTATCCAATGAACATTTTTATGTTAAGATAAATTTATAATGTTATTGTGTGTAAATGTTGTAATTGTTTATCAGCCAAAATGTCATTTGTGATAAAGTTTGTTTTTAGGATCATTCGTGATGATTTATAGAATAGTTCAACGAGACGTACGAATATCCTAATTCCTAAATAAAAGATTCCAAAATTTTTCCATCCCTTTTTATTAGACAACAAAAAAATGCTGTTTCTATCTCATCCCGATTGACTAGGCAACTTGGAAAATTGATTTTCTATTTTTGGATACTAAACTTTTGAGATGAAGATCATATTTTATACAGTTTCCTTTTTTTTCTATAAAAAATTTGACGATGAGATAAAATATCTAAACAAATTTATTTATTTTTCTCTTATTACTCATTACCATCACCTACTATCCTTTTTGTAAAATTACAATCATTTTCATGAAAAGAAATGTTCCCATTTTTTTATGACTATGAAATGATTAGACCGATAATGTTGAAAATATCACAAAAATTATATTTTAAAACTTAAAACAAGCACGAAAATGTTAAATAAAAAGCTCAACGTTTTTAAGAATAAATAAACATACCTCAAAATCAACATTCCCTTACATTTTATTGGTCTTAGATACATAAAGAAGAATGGAAAAACTTGTAACAAGGCAAAGATAAAGAAAGCTTGATAATTGATTGATAGAAGTTTCGGTGGGACAATTAAAGAAAATAGTAGGATTGAAATTCATTAAGTATTTGCTTGATGTTTTAAATTGAACATGAAAATAAAGTTCATAATAGAATTGATTTTGCTACTTTTAAATTTTGTATTTTAATTTTTTTTTTTTAGAAACTAAAAGCATATACACTTTTATGATAATGCCATAGATTTACAAAATAATTAACTTAAATCATTTTATATTTTTAATCAACGTTTTCAAATAATAACTGTGACTTTATTCCTTTTGTAAGAATTAAAATAGAAATTAGAATTATAATTATATTTCATCATCAAAATATATCATAATAATATTTGTCTCAGTTTCCCTTGGATTATTTTCGCTCCATTTCTTGATGATTTGTTTGATATGTAGAATTTGGATATATATATATATATATATATATATATATATATATGTGTGTGTGTGTATATATATCAATATATGTAAAAATAATAAAAACAGGAATGGTATTTTCCTTGTTTGATATTTGGAGATCACACTACATTTAGATAATCAAAATTTTACTGCAAGTTTATTAAATAAGATAAATAAAAGTAAATTTCATTTAAAAAATACATAACTGAACAAAGGAAGGGACATTTTTTTTTCCTTTTCCATTATACAACACTATATCTGTTTCAAAATACTTATTATTTAATATTTGGTACAAGATTTTAAAAAAGTCATTAAATGAAATACAAATATTATTTTATAGAATTTATTTACTTAACAAAATATTTAATTTAAAAATTGAAATAAATAAATATAACATTAATATTTAAAAAATATATTAAATAAAATAAATTTAATAAACTGACTTAATTTTAGTGAATCTCCATTTAAGTAAGCTCATAGTTAGAATGAAGTATTTTTGGCAGAATAATTAGCATGATCCAGGAATATAAATCTGACATATCTGTTTTTTTTCCTGTTATATAAAATGAGATACTTAGGTTTTGCACAAAATTTAGGAATAGATTAGATACTTTTAGCATAATTTATTGAGAGTATTTATTATTATTCTTATTTAAGTAAATTTTTAAATATTTTATTATTAATATATACAAGAAAATTTGATATTTTAGATAAAAACAACTTAAATAAGAATAATAATAAACATATCCTGATTTATCAATCTAATTAAAGCTTTATTTTAATTTCTTAAAATAACATTTAATATGGTTCTTTTTTAGCTAATAATCAACATCTATATTATAAATAAAAATATTTTACCCGAAAAGAGTATTCATTTGATTTTAATTACTTTTTATAATTATATTCAAAATTTTAGAAAGATAAATTATTATTTAATATTTTTATTGTCTTATATAATTTTTTAACCTTAAATATTTATAAAAAAAATTTATTATCTTATCTTTCATAGTTACATAAATAAATTAAAATATTTTAAAAATTATTTTTAAAATAAATTTATTATATATATATAATCACTTTAAAAACTTAAAAAAATTTAATTATTAAATATATTTATTTATTTTTAAAAAATTACATGTGCATTATACAAACTACTAACTAGGTAGCTAAAATAAAAAAAATACTTAAAAAATTACACTTAGATTGTATAATTAGATTAGACATCATTATTTTGCATGACTAAGCATGGAAATTGATTCTAATTAATCATTTACTGATTTGATTGGCTATGTTGATAAACCAATTAATTACTTTAAAAAAAAGTTACAATTTGTTCTCACATTTTTTTAAGTAAACATGGAACTAGTTTTTGCTCGAGTATTCTCTTAGAACATATCATTTTAGGATATTAATCAATTTAACAGTCTTATACTTTGAACAAGGAAAAGGGTACACTTTAAGCCGCCTACCTATGATGTAGATGCGATAATCTGCCTTATCTTTGTGGGGTTAAGATGGAGAGTAATAAGTAAAGAGTTAAATAGGCTTAAACAACATGATTAGGCGCATAAAGAGACTTTATAGATTCAAAATGCTATAGCGTAGAATATGATTGCCAAATATGTTTAAGTTTAATATCACGAATCACTGTACGATATATCCACCTCCATTGAAGCGAAAGCAAGTCCTCGATCGAAAGAACATTACTGCACAAAATCAAAAGCTAGCCATTGAATTCTGCATTACGGAGTCTATATATAGTTTCTTCTAAAACTAATATTCAATAGTGAGTGGAACTCAAAAATCAATACTTGCTGCAAGCCCTTACGTACACACTCATTGATGTTCAATTAGTGGAATTGATTCCAAGTTCTAAGTGGCGCATTTATCAGCTTTTTATATGTTATCTGTATGCTAAAATAAACATAAAACTAATAAACACTCTACTCCTACTGGCTATTATTCTGTTAAGCATCTTAGTTTGGCTTGTTTTTAGAGTCTTCCATAGAGTTTTCTTCCAAATAAAAAAAAAATTAAAAATTTACATGAAAATTACTCTATTGCATTGATGTATGTGCATGTATACATATGTATGTATTATTGAGACAAAGACGGAAAATAATTCTCAAATTATTTGCTCCAGATGAGAGGTAACATAAAGCATCTCCAGAACACGGACAATACCTAAAAACTGCCATATGACAAAAGAAAGAACATTTAGAGACAATAACGAACCAACAGGGCAGAGGAAACTAGCCAGGAAGAACAAAGAATGACGAAATACTAATAGTATATCAAGGGGAAAGAAAGATGAAACAAATTTTGAAGTTTGAAAAAAAAAAACAGTTTAATTGAGATATAACATGTCTTAAAAGATGTACGTAAAATGCTTTGTTTTATTATATTGAATTTATTAGACATAGTATTCGAAATCAAACTCATCAATTTCTCATTTAAATCTATCTCGATAACCCAACCTACCCTAATTTTTATAGATTGAAGTAAATTAAATGGAAAAAAAATTAAATTATATAGACATATGTTGCATCAATTTTTATACTATTCATATTTTTATATAAGATATAATCTTTATAAATTTCATAACTATATATTATCTCAATGATTTGTGTCAAAGTTCACTAAAATTGAACAATTACAAAAAAGATGAATATAATAATTTTTTTATAGACCATATTCAAACTAAAAAATTTAAACATGCATCGTTGAACTATTTAAAAACATTTATCCAAAATTGAAAAAAAAAAGTTGAGAAAAGAGTTATAAGAAAGATATGGTCATATGGAGTATAGACGTAGTGGACATTGACAAGACGTTGTTCACGGCGTTGGTACATCCTGGAGGGGGCTATGTGCGATAGATACTGTACGGGTTGTGATACTGCTGCTCATACCCCCTACTAGTCTTCCCCTATATACCTCATAACATCAACACTAGTACTTGTTTCGCCTCTTCTCAGTAATCCATTCTCCATGTCCCTCCTTTTTCTCATTCTCAACAGTCAACACAATACCTGTACCCTTCATTTTTCAATTGGTCAAACAAAGCCAACCAAAATTAATCGCCGTGTCACGCCACCATTCTATTTAACAAAACGTGATTATCCCCATCAGATTAGATGTTGTCATTATTATTTTCATATTTGTTTTTTTCCTTTTATATTATACGTATTTTCATGCTAGATTAATTGGCTATTGTTGATTTTAAAAATGAATAAATAGCCGTACGCCAATATAATACTCCCATATAGAGATGGCCACCAGCAAAATGTCGGCATTACCCAGGGGTAGTTGGACTAGATTGTTTTTTTTATTCTTTTAAATAATTTTCGACCGATTAAATATTTGAAAAATTAAAAAAAAAAACAGGGGTAAATATCTTTTATGTTTTTTGAAAGATTTGAGTTGCCTTGTTGAGAGGCAGCAATAGTATCGCACCCCTCTTCAAGTTTCCTCAATCTGAATTGGATTCCTTAGAAAACGTGGAAGCCATGCTCTCACGCTCAATTTCCGTCAAACACATTTGCCACTAAGCAGCGTCCACATGTCGTTGTGTTGTCTCGCCACGTGCCACGAGGTGATGGAGCCGGCGGCATCAAATCCCCTGTGTCCTCGGTGCAGACAATCATTACCCCCTCAAAGGTGCGTGAGAGGAGTCAATCATGATCGCAGATCATAATTCGGAACCAACCTCCTCATATTTAAAAACTTTCGAGAAGGCATCAAATTCCAACTCCAGCGGTTTATCTACTTTCACTTGCGTCTCTACACTTCACTCTTCGCATTCTCCTTTCTTATTGCCACCTCATCTCACCGGAAAAACTCCCTCCCATTCATTACTCCACATATGAGCGTCACATAACATATCCATTTTTTTTTCTCTTATTAATTACTAAAGCATTCATTTATTTAATATTCGAATCCTAACTTAGACTTTACCCCTTCAATTCACACTTGATATATTTATTTATTTATTTATTTATTTTTATTTACTTATAATTAATCTCTACGTAACCGTTTTCACGCGAGTTCCGTTTCGATAACTTCCCGCTTCCGTTCCAGTAGTGATCGTCCCTAGCATGAAGCTTCACCTTATCGCCGCCGCCGCCGCCGCCCGCCGCCACCACGTCACCTTCAACGATTTCCCCGCACTGGTATAAATATTCCACATGCATCCTTTCTGCTGCGTCTCCGCCATTTCCGACCAGGCGTCGCCGGTGAAACCTTTTGCTGATTTCGCCATGCCGCCTCTCCCCGCCGCCGTGAGATCCGATTCGGTTCACCGGCACAGCCACAGCGGGAATAGCGACTACGGAAGAGTGAGTCAGCGGGAGCAGCCGGTGGACGTGAAGATCAACGACCTTGTTGGGAACGGAATCTCCGGGATACTGTATAAGTGGGTTAATTACGGCAAAGGATGGAGGCCACGGTGGTTCGCGCTTCAAGACGGCGTGCTCTCCTACTACAAGATTCACGGACCAGATAAGATCGTCGTGAATCACGAAACCGAGAAGGGCTCCAAGGTTATCGGCGAAGAATCCATGCGTAGAATCAGTCGTAACCGCAATTCTCATCGCTACCAACACAGACGAAAGCCGTTTGGGGAAATCCATCTCAAAGTATATATATATTACCTCTCTGATTTTTGCTTGCGGTTATAATTAGGGATTGTGATTCTGATGTGGTTTCTTTATTTGGTGTAGGTATCGACGATTCGCGAGAGCAAATCGGATGACAAGCGGTTTTCGGTTTTCACGGGAACGAAGAGGCTTCACTTGAGGGCGGAGACACGTGATGATCGTGTGGCGTGGATGGAGGCGTTGCAGGCGGTGAAGGATATGTTCCCGCGGATGTCGAACAGCGAGTTGATGGCTCCGGTGGACAATGTAACCGTCTCGACGGAGAAACTGAGACACCGGCTTTTGGAAGAAGGTGTGAGCGAGGAAGCCATTCAGGACACTGAGCAAATCATGAGAAGTGAGTTTGCGGCGCTGCAAAACCAGCTACTGCTGCTTAAGCAGAAGCAGTCCATTCTCATTGACACGTTGCGGCAATTAGAGGTACGTGACTGACTCTAATGGAAACTACGAAACTTCGTCACTGTGCCTTCTTCAATTACTGTTGCTCATTCTTTGTTTTTGTGCTTATGAACTTTCATTTATATCAATCTCGTCCCTCAAGTTTTAACCCCCATTTTTAAGGGGCATTCGTGTGTAATTTCTCAAGTTTTTATTCTTGGTTGTGCTTTGGTATGTTAACAGCCGAAAGTCAAAATGTATGGGCATCTTTCTGGTTTCTGGACCCCATTTAAGAGTAGTAGTGCAATTGTAAGTTGTATCCAATAAATTGTTGTAAAACTCAATATTTTGTGTATACAATCAGTTCTATGTCTTGCATTCAGAATGGGAATCTAGATGGCTCGGGTGGTATAGTTCGGTATCATAGTGTCTCCAAATTTGAGATGTTAACTTTGAAGTATGAGGTTATGGTTTGTTGGTAGTTTATATATATGAAGTTTCAAAGCTACTTTTTTTTTCTCTTTGTTCTCGTGACTTTTACTGGCTATGTTAATACCAGAATCCTAGCATAAGTTATACCTTAAACTTACTACATATCTGCTCAACTGCATGCCCAATATAATTTGTATGACATGAAGTTAGTCACTGTTATCTGACATAGGTCTTTACTGTTCGTTTATTTTGATCTAAAATTTTTCTACCAGTTAATAGCTGATCAACTAATGCTAAATGTTATTCCAAATTTTGAGTCTTCTTAACTAACTAGGTACACATCAATAGATTAAGGTTTATTCCCACCCCCACCCCCTCATTTGTGTCTTGCAAGTGGCCTACCTGAGTGAAAAGCACAGTTTCTTTTATCATATTGTGCAGACCTGCAATTATGTTGCCTTATGGCGGGTGAAGAGTTGGGTAGGTTCTTCACGGGATGAATCTTTTTATTAACACATTATCTAATAAAATCTATTAAATTCTGCATTGATGATAACATAGTGTCTGATAAACTAAATCTGTTGAATTAGTCATTGTTTTTGTTGTTTCCACCTTGTTTAACAAAACAGTTTCATTTGTGATTTGTCCAAGGATAGTTTATTAATTATTTTATTTTAATGCTTCTCTTACGTGTTTAACATATTGATTAAGGATATTTTTTCAATCTTCACATGTATTAATAAACTTTTATGTATATTATATTATTATAGACAGAAAAGGTTGATCTGGAGAATACAGTTGTTGATGAGAGCCAAAGACAGTGGAATGATGAAGAGGCTTCCCCAAGATTAGCGCAAGAAAAATTTAGTGGTAAGTTTTTTTTATTAATGACGTGTTTTGTTAGGCATCCATGCTCCCATATGCTTAACAGTCATGGTCATAGCTCAGTTTTTATGGCTGGCCCCTTTGTTGACTGTGGTGAAGACTTGAAAAATTTCTGCATTGCCACCAAGGTTTATGTAGAAGTGTCATTGTTTTGGTGAAACATTTTCTTTAACTTGAATTATTTAGGTTCCACCATCTCTAATACACTGATGCCCCCTCCTTTCCAATGCTTAATACTCATACCTGCTGAGCAATTGTTATAACCTAACTGAGCCTTTTTGTCATGTTTTTTTTTTTCTTGTTTTAAATTCAGAAGGAAGTGCAAGTGAATCTGAGGATGATAACGAGAGAAATGATGCTGCAGAGGAAGAAACAGATGATGATGACAATGTCTTTTTTGATACTCGTGATATTCTATCGTCCAGTTCTTTTAAAAGTAACGGGTCTGATTATCGAGCATCGTCTTTCTCTTCAGATGATGAAGGGTTCTATGCATTTGAATCAGAGGAGGATGTAGATCCTTCGATTAGATACATTGGAACCAATTACCCTCATGTTAAGCGGCGTAAGAAATTGCCAGACCCTGTAGAAAAAGAGAAAGGTGTCAGTCTTTGGTCAATGATTAAGGATAATATTGGGAAGGATCTAACAAAAGTTTGCCTTCCTGTTTATTTTAATGAGCCTCTGTCATCCCTGCAAAAGTGTTTTGAAGAGATGGAATATTCATATCTGCTGGACCAAGCATACGAATGGGGAAGAAGGGTAAGTCTGGATTTGGACAACAGTGCTCTATTGCTCTGCTTTATTAGGGCAAATCTGAGTGCTTCAATAAAATTGTTTCATTGGATATGAGAAAAATGTCATGCTATGTTGAGTTTGATTTTCTTGCTGTTAGCTATTTCAATTCAGTATTGAGTGCATTCTTGCCATTTCTAACTAACTGGGGATGCCATGCAGGGTAATAGCCTCATGAGGATTCTCTATGTTGCAGCTTTTGCTGTATCTGGCTATGCTTCAACTGAAGGAAGAATTTGCAAACCATTTAATCCATTACTTGGGGAAACATATGAGGCTAACTACCCAGACAAAGGCCTTCGTTTTTTCTCAGAGAAGGTATAATAACCCCACATAGTGATGCGATAAATTTACTACATTTTTCAAATTAATCAACATATTAAACCATGACAATCTTTTGTCTCTAACTTTCATTTCTGATTTCACCCTAATTTATATATATATATATGGAAGGGGTTGGGGCGTTGGGCAATTGGCTTCTTTCAGAAATCTACTACTGTGTTGACAAACTTTTTTTTCATTTGAGGTCTTAATCAGAGTTATTTGAATAATTTATTTCATAAAATTGTATGTATTAATACTTACATTTAAATTCCTTACAACCACTTGCTTTTGATTGAAAGGAACAGTTTTCTCAATATGGAGGACCATAATTTTAGAAACTACACCATTTATTTCCTAGAAAAAAGTGGTGATGTGCGTGCATTAGCTCTGTAGATTCCAATGAACAGAATACAATTTGGGTTTCAGTGCAACAAGATGCAATTTGTCTTTTACAATATGTGCCTTATTTTTCACATTTCTGCTTCTCCTCAGGTCAGTCATCACCCTATGATCGTTGCATGTCACTGTGAGGGTACTGGTTGGAAATTTTGGGGAGATAGCAACCTAAAGAGCAAATTTTGGGGTCGATCAATTCAGCTTGACCCTGTCGGTATTTTGACTTTGGAATTTGATGATGGAGAGGTTTTCCAGTGGAGCAAGGTATGTTTTATCTGCGTCATCTACTATGGTGTCCTGATTTGGTTCTTAACCGAAATCAACGTTTTCTTTCAGGTTACTACATCAATATACAATCTCATATTAGGAAAGCTATACTGTGATCACTATGGTACAATGCGTATACAGGGAAACCGAGAGTACTCATGTAAACTGAAATTCAAGGAACAATCTATAATTGATCGAAACCCTCACCAGGTGCTTTATATCTGTTGCATGGATTCTATTTTTTTTTCAGATTCAACATATCCATTAGCTATGATATTAAATTGTGCTTCCTCTTTGGTTTGCGTAAGGTTTAGTTGTCGTACTGTATAAACTTTAAATATGCACATACTTAACATTATTGCTAAGATTTTTATTTAATAAAAATAATGAGGATTTTGTTAATTGAGAGGATTTTTATTTAATATGCACACACTTTGCCAGTAAATCAACTTTTCGTTTCATTTACCATCTTACTATATACTTGATAATTGTTATATGTGGATTTTGTTGCAGAGGGTTGTCTTCTTACTGTGGTTTGCGTGCATTTTCTAGGTTCACGGTATCATTCAAGATAGGAACGGAAAAACTGTATCAACTTTGTTTGGAAAATGGGATGAAAGCATGCATTATGTTAATGGAGACTGCACTGGGAAAGGGAAAGGTCATGAATCTCTGTCAGAAGCCCATTTACTCTGGAAGCGAAGCAAGCCTCCCAAGTTTCCCACTAGATATAACTTCACTCGCTTCGCCATCACATTAAATGAACTTTCTCCCGGATTGAAGGTCTGTTTACTTAACTGGTACTGTCGTTTGTGTTGCCACTCTATTTGTATATAATTTATTTAAAGAAAAATATTACAAAATAAAAATCTGTATTATTCATTGCAATTTTTGCTTGCTTGTGCATGCATCAATTGGAATGGACTCGGTTCTTGCAATTACTTAGGGAAAACTATCATCTTACGGTGCAATATTGTTGAGTGCGCAGGCATGTGTTTGCCATGCTTTTGGCATTTTGTTGGACACTAATTGTCAGTTTAACTTGTGATTTTACATAGGAGAAGTTGCCACCTACAGATTCCAGGTTAAGACCAGACCAAAGGTATTTGGAAAATGGAGAGTATGACATGGCAAATTCAGAAAAGTTACGGCTAGAGCAGCGGCAGCGCCAGGTGCTTGTTACATTTTATGTACTCTAAAGACCGGGTTTATGGTTTCACTATAGCTTAGCACATAGAGAGATCTGTGTAGGTTTTTGGGTGCTTCATAATACCCTTTATCTGAGTAGTCTCTATTTTCAGTTGTCTTCCACTCATAAGTTTTCTTTCTAGTTTAGTAAAGAACTCATCATGAGAATTATCAAACATAAGAGATTAATAGGCATTTGTTAGTTTTGACTATACAACTCGATCAACATTAAATCATGTACTCGTCAATTGATGGCTCTAGAAGGGGATTGTATCATTGAGCATATATTAGAATTAGATGTAGTAGAAAATGTTCGTAAGGTGCCTTTACGGGGAGGAAATTGGAGTAACTGATATATTTCTGGATTTTATGCCAAATTAGCCAAGTGTTTTTATAGTTCCCGGACGTGATTGACCTAAAAAGATTTGTTTTAATGTGATTCAGGCTAGGAAGATGCAAGAAAGTGGTTGGAAACCTCGGTGGTTTGCTAAGGATAAAGCGAGCGGGACATACCGCTACATAGGTGGGTATTGGGAGGCCCGACAACAAGGAAAATGGGACTCCTGCCCTGACATCTTTGGTCAAATTCCTTCGGATCATATTTCAGACGAAGGTCAAATTACATTTTAGTTCTTCAAATATTTTTTCCTCCCAATTTTTTACTGATGGGTGTCCAATAACTGCTAGTTCGCTGTTATGGCACACACCCTGAAATTCCTGTAAGCCAATCAGATGAAAATATGAGCGAGTAATAATGTAATTCTTTTTCTTCCCATTCCAAGTCTGATTCGCAGAATCCTTACTACTTGTGCATTACGTAATCGTCATTATTATTATATTATCATAGCGACAGGAAAGCATTAAATAATCGAAACATAACACTACGTAGGGAAGCAAATTGCAAAAGCAAGTTCTATGACTCCATAAACATTGGATACTTTAAAAGACCGACAAAGTGTTAGATGGAACTTCTTCGAGAAGCAGTTAGATGCTTCAGTAACTTGATGCTTACGAGAATTACGTAAGCCGTTGGCAGAACACAAAATGAGACTACTGATGACATATCTCCATTGCTAATGCTGGCTTCCATCCTTGATGTTCCATAGCAACCATATGATACGTTAACATTTATGCATGGTACGTTAAAGCCGTTAGTTCATCTTCAGATGAATGCATGATATTTAATTAGCAAAATACAATGTACGACGTTTAAGCCACCCGCTCGGCTTCTGGTGCTTCAAAGAATGTGATATTGAAGATTATACTCTGGCAAATAACCAACAAACAAATGTGTTCCATCATCCGTGAACCATGAATGTTATTTTGTGCGATTGAAATTGGTAGATTGTAACTGTTTATCAATAACAGGCAATAATGGACGATACCTAATTTTATGAAAGGAAATACTACACATATGGGACCTATTGTCTGGTGACATCTTCAACTTAGACAAATTTTATGGACAGCCTTTGTTGGACAGTTTTTAATCTGATAAGTTAGATTGCGACGTGTGCTGAAATTGTTCATTACAAATTTATAATGCTGATGGTCTATGTAGTTGTCAGAGTTTATGTCCTCGTCAATTTACACTGACAGAACAAAAACCCACTGCCTACGAAATCGTTTATGATTCAAACAAAAATGAGGGCCCTTAAAAAAGCATATGATAAAATCCTCCATAAAGTATTTTCATTCAAAGAATAATTATTTATCTTAAACAATTTTAATTTTATTTAATATTTCCTTTAGATTTCCTTCTCATAGAACCACTGTTTCAATCTTTTAAAGATATAAATGTCATTATTTTGTTTCTCAAAAGTATTCTAACATTTATTTAGTTATTAAATTAAAAATATGACATTAATTTATTTCCTAAAATAGTTGATCCGGTCCCTCATTTGTTAAAAAAATCAGTTTGATCTCAATAATGTGCATTAAAGTCGATTCAATCTCTTAATTATAGAAGTTCGTATTAATATAATCTTTCGGAAGGAATGGTTACAATTCTTTTGTAATTAAAGTGACTGAAATTTGGTTTTCTCGTTTCTTTTTCAGATGGATTTTGCCGGATTTAAATATGTGACTACGGTTAGGCTAGAAGACGATGTCGGTAAAAAGTCCAACATTTAGAAGTACTACTTTACACCTTTTTGTCGTCCTAAATGAGACGTATTACCTTACTTTTGTTTTCTTTTCCCAGTTAATATGAAATGTTGATTACAGGTTATAAATATTTGTGGAATACAGGTTAAAATTTCCTTTTCCTATGAGATGAACTCGTTCTTCTGAGATCAATATCAATATTCTAAACTTATAATTTAATCAGACATCTCAACCCAAGTTCCAAAAATGTAAATGTATTAAATATTGGAAAGGAAAGTTTTGTTATTTACCAAATCGAACGAAATAAGAATATCTAATATTGTGTTTGGATACTGGAATCTTAGACCCCCCCCCCCCCCAAAAAAAAAAAAATCAATATCCTAAACAAGAATTAATATCACAGTATTATATAAATAATAATGAATAGTAAGTAACAAAGAATATATAAAAAGAGACAAATATAATTGATTATTATCAATTATATGTATGACATTTGTGATCCAAAAATCATTTTGATGTCAAGGGTGAGGTAAGTAAAACTAAATAAAATATTTTCAGCTAGTTATTCCTTAGACTCCCCCCAAGCATCGTTGGCTCGCATAAATAGATGGTTCCAGCAAACTAGAATCCCAAAATGTAGGATGTGTAGGTGTAATCGAGGCAATGATGGAGAATGGACTAAAGGATTTTTTAAAAAATTGAAGTTAACTACTGCTTATAATGCAGAATTATGAGGTGTAATGGAATTATGGAAGGTATTATATTAGCATGGAACTTGGGCTATCGTCTTGTAGAGCTGCAGGTAGTGCCACAGGGAAAGTCTTATTTAAGCTCATCAGAAATTTGATTGTTCACTGAGAAGTGAAAATAGTATAATACATGCCTATGGTGCCGATATTTTACCAAACCTTCGATATTTCCCATGAGCCCAGCTTGTTGATCTATGAGCAACCTCCTTGTGACTTAAGTCAAGTTTTTATATGGTCATAGTTTCTACTCTTGGATTTATTTCTTTGTAATTTTCAATTTTTCTTTTTCCTTTGGGCTTAGGCTTAGGCCCCTTTAGCGCACAAGAAAAAAACCTATATAAAGTCCTAATAAAAAGTAAACTTTCCAATAACTAAATATCAATAAGATTCAAGTTTTATGATAATTAAATAAATAATATCCAATAAATAAACATTCACATTCTACCAATTATTCACACAAACTCATATTAAGATGCAAAAATACCATATATACAATTTTTTTTGGTTGAAAATGAAGCATTGTAAAAAGTCAAGGAAGCCTTAATAATATTACCATATTACTGATCCCTAAGACATGGGCCTTTGGCTGATCTATTTCGTGTGCACGGGTGAGTGGGTATCAGGCTGGGCCCAAATCACACAAAGATCATTCGAGCTATTGTAGAAAATAAATTCCAGAATATAATTCGATGAACCTAAATTTTGGCAGAATGTGGTACGTACCACACTTGATGGACTCGCATTATTGGTGTTATTTTTCGTAACAGGGGTTTGTAATTACGTACAGAACAATGAAGCCATAAACATTGCCACCCGAAGCTTCCTTCCAAATCAGAGTAAATGGACACAAAAATTGAAATTTTCCATCTGCATTCCTATTTATATTTTACACTTAATTTTATTGGGGTGCCTTTTGTTCCTAACATTTCTTTAGTACACTTTACGCCATAATATATTTGAATATACAACTTTTCCTAGCGCCTAACTTTTGGGATCTCTAAATTTTGGAGGATGTTGTTGGGTAGAGAAGGTTTGATCCCTGGAATTTTATTTTTTCTTTGCTTAGATATGCTAATTGGAATCTCTCCAGCAACCTAATTTTTTTGGTTGCCGATGCATTCAAAATGTTTTAGGAATATATTGCAATGACTGTCCAGTTTAGATAAATTTGTAAAAAAGTGCTTATATGGGATAATAGAACTAATATAAAGAATAATTTTTTTTATAAATTAAAAGTAGGTTGTATTCATTAAGTTTTAAAGATATTGAATAAGAATTTTTTTAAATAAATAAATAAATATATTTTTAACTTATAAAAATAGTTCATTCATTTTATTATTTAATTTTTTATTCCCATAATATTTATTAATAACTTTATCCAAACACGATAAAAAAAACTTTGAAAGAAATAAGAGGGGGTGAATTGATATTATCTATACGTGTTTATATGTGTATAAAAAATTTAAAACTAAATGCAAAAAGTTAAAAAATAAAATAAATGCAAAGTAACAATGGGCAGAAAGAGAAGAGACATGCAGAATCAAATTAAGTAATGACTTGAATTTGTTTAATTCATGTCAAATTTTTGCATACAATACACTGTCCTCCCTCGAAACAAAATAATCTTAATAAGAAATAAACTCTTGTATTAATAGATACAAGAAACTCTTATATTTGAGGTCCAACAATATTTTAGCTCTCTACAGTCTAAAATGTAAGAGATTTTAAACAAATCAATAACATTGATCAAGATGATACGAAGAAATCAAATTAAATTGATCTTAAAAGAATTAAATAAATCAATTCCAACTAAAAATAATTTATTCAAATTAGCACGCAAATTTTTCACATGTTCAAAATGTTGTTTAACTTAATAAAACAACATAGCCGAAAGGGGTGGAAAAAAATAGTAAGAAGGAAACTAAATCAACAATAGGTGAATTTTATTGTAGTCTACGAAGAACAGATATGATAAACATACGTGGACAGACAGAGAATTAATAACTCATGTTTCTACACAGTACACACAGAACACGATATCAAATAATGTGTCGAGCAATTTCTCCAAGTTTACGCGTCAAACAAGGAACTATATATAGCTAACTGGTGAATTTTGTTGCGCTACCGCTTCTCCTTCATACCCTTTGGTAGGGAACATTCGTCGGGTAGTGAAAAAGCTCTATATATGTGCTGTTCTTTTCATGCTCTTCAACAACATTACTCCAGATTTTGACATAGTGATCCAATGCTGATTGTGATTGCAACATTCAACGAGTGAATATGAATCAAAGACTTCAATTCCTTCACATATCACCTCCACCATTTCCGGAGTTTACTCCTTCTAATAATGTGTCGGTGTTTCTACAAAGCGATCAAACATTAGACATTTAAAAATGAAAAGCCAAACAATAGTTGAAATTTCCAAACATTGCTTTTGTTGTTAACTTGCTCATTCTGAATGCATGCATCTACCTACGTTCACACAAGCAAATATATATAGGCCACAATGGAAATTCATGCAAGTACCACAGCTAATAAATAGTGATTTTACCCAAAAGAAAAGTTATGGTAGATAACTTTTGATTAGAAGACAAGTGCAATATTCAAAAGATTAACGTACGTACAAAACTCACCTAATTAAACTTTTGCTTATGACTTGAGTTTGAATTTATAGCTTCCATTCAGCAAACAGGGTGACAAAAAAGGTGGTGTTAAATGTTGTATATCCAAAATTTTCAAATGTGAAGTGTCAGCCAACCTTAATATTATATTTCAAAGTCTTCAACTAATTATTAATTGTTTAGTCTTCAACTGCAATATTAATTGCTTTTGAAACCAACCCAAATCCGAAGAAGCGGCGAGTAAGATGTGAAATTAGAATCAGCACTTGAGTCAGATACTCCATCATTGCTCCGATAAACAAATCCTAATCCACGAATTAAGGAATTGATTTTGTTGTCTACAAATATGATCATAACTTTGAATATTAGGAAACTCATAAGTCTCCACAACAATCAACCCCGCCATCATTTATTTGGAGTTGCTCCACGTATAGTTCTTCTATATTTTTTTTCTAATTTCAGTTAAACTTTTTAAACTCAAGCTTCTGTGAAAGTTCAAGCAAATTACTTCAAACCCAAATAATATATATAAACACACTGTGAAAAATAATTTCCATTTATTAATAATTTAATAGATTAACTTCTGTTGATATAAGTTTTCTACGAATAAAATTAATAGAATTGTATATTAGACTAGTAAATAATTCTGTTAGTACAAATATTAATTTTTCCTAGACAAATATTATATCAATAAAAACTATCTTAACACTTGACTATTTTTATAAGTTTTTAACAACTAACAACTTTTTTAGTGACATTTCGTGTAGTTATATAATTAAATTTTGTTTAGATCCCTTTATGTCCGATTCAAGGCTTTTCTTAAAAAATATGAAAATATTTTTTAAGTGAAAACTAACATTATATATAAAATAAGCTAAATAGAACTGACACCAACAGTCCTGATAAATTTTTCATTATAGGGAACGAATGGAAAAAACTAATGATCAACCTTGAGAATTTAATGCAGTTGTCAATAACTTAAATTCAATAATTTTTATTGTTAGTACACTTTGCCACTAATTGACTTTGTGTTTATTAAGTTTAAAATTAAATAAAAATAATTTTAAACAATTAATAGACTATTTAGGTAATTAAGAGAATTTTGTTACATAATAACGATTCTAAAGATAAATCTGACAGAATTTTTATAGCTCGTTTTTTCAATTCTAAATAACTTCCGTTCTAAGCTGTAATTAAATAAGTTCTAAATATAATTATAATGTATATATTTAAGTTGGTTTTAATTAAAATTTTCATGAATGATAAAAAAAAAGTTTAGACTTGCTAGCCATAAAACAAGCAGACAGTTATATGGTAATAAAATTTTATTTAAAATTTACATAAAGAAATTCTCAATATCAAATGAATTGGGGAATATTGTAAGCTGAATGATAAAAGAAAGAATTGTAATGTAAAAGATTCGATGTCCAGAAGAAGTGCATTGATTCAATGTAAAATTGTTTTCATTTTTTTTAATGTGAAGTGGGATGGACTGATTAAACTTGTTCATCAGAAACACAATAATTGCAGAACAGCCTCTGCAAAGCGATGCAATGCATCCTCTTTCTTCTAAGAACCAATGCTTCTGCCTTCTGTCATTGCTCTTTCACCATATCTTCTTCCTGTCACCTCAAATTTCTAGGACTGGACTCAAATTCCACACACTCTATTATCATTTAAGACTTCTATTTTTTTTCATGTAGTACAGATATTTTGCTTTTTGTTTCCTTTTCTTCTTCTTCTTCTTATTATTATTATACATTCTATTTTTTAATCTGTACGTTACACGTGATAAAAAATAAAAAGTTAATAACAAGTTTTTACTAAAAGTTAAATAAATTGATACAGTTTAATGCATCAATTCTGTTAAATACTACAATTTTCAATAAAAATTTATTATATATTACTAGAAAATTTTATATATATTATACATTATTAAAATTATAAATTTTATCACAAATTCAAGAAGGAAAACATCTGATGTAGTTATAATATAATTGATTTACTCGTTAAAAAAACGCTTAATTTATCAAAGTGAATGAAAAACAATTATACATTGCAAATTCATATTTTATTTTTAAAATATTTATAATATTAATTGATATTTTATATATTAAATGAATGAATGTATTATAAAAGATATATATTTTATCAATGTAAATGTTATAATAAATGAAATATAAAAAATAATTATTAATACATTAAAAAATATAATTAAAATAATAAATATTAATTATTAATTTTATAAAAAAATCAATCGGATTACTTGTGATCTAAAATCAATATATATTCTACTGTAGTAATTAATTTTTCTTTTAGCCAAATTGATTCCACAAACTGCAGGCAGTTCCTATGTAGATCTTAACACAAACAATTTTTATTTAAAAATACCGGTAATTTGTTTATATTCAGAGAGATTAAAAAACAATAAATAATACTACTATTTTATTAAATTTAATTAATTTTGAAATTTGTATTTAAATATTCAAAAATATTTTTATTATAATTTTATCTGTAAAATAATATGCTTTAGTTTTCAGTAAAATTATTCGTTTAAATTCAATTTTAAAAGTTAAAATTAATAAAAAGTTATAAATAATATGATATAATAAGAAAAAAGAAGTCTTTAAAATCGTTAGATATGAGATGACGCAAAGTATGAGATAATAAGTATCCGCCGTCTCCCTGCAACCATCGACCTATCAGACCCACGTAGCCTACCCGCTCACCACCATTAACTACGTAATCTCCCTTTTTCGGTGGTAACCATGTACGACCACAGAAAAACAAAAAGTTAAGTTATTCTCACGAATCTTCTTCAAAGAGTAAGATATTTTAAGATTTTTTTCAACTTCAATTATAAATTTAACCATTTAAATATAATAAACTTTTATTTAAAAATATATTTATTATATTAAAATTGTTTAAATACGATTAATTAATACTTTTTATAATCATATCTTACTATTTTTAGTTATTTAGCGTCAACTTTAAAGATTAATATTAGTATTTTTAAAAATATTATATGCTGCACAAATAAACGTTGAATTGACATTTATATATATTATCACAATAAAAGAAAAGATAATCGTATTAAATAACATTTAAATCCTTTAAATGTAACTATAACTTGTATGTTGTCATTTGATCATTTTTTTTCTTCATGAGAGAAATTGATTTGGTATGTCTCACATAATTTTTTCCCTCTTGCCATACCAAATGACTGAAAATGCCTAAAGAATACGGTTTTCTGCCCTCAGCTTCTCTTTCTCCCTTATTCTTCTATAGAAAAGGATATATTTAATGATCCCGACAATGATTAGTTTCAAAGTCAAGAATAAGCACAAAGAAACTAGCTAGTTCGTAGTAGCAATATAAGAAATAGAAAATTTCTGAACTAAATCCCCTTGGATGGTTCTAATGAAGTGTGAATGGTTATTAACCAGAAGATGTGCACAAAAGGGACACGCCTAATGCTCCATCCTATCTGAATATCCAGCATGTTTTTGTATTCTGTCATCTCAACAGTAGTAAATTAATGAGCGTTTGTCTTGCCAGAATTCTCTTCTTCTGCCCAATTATTATTCATTGGAGTCAGATAAGCGGTGAGGATGTGATGCATGCTGACCTTTTGGTCATCGTTAAAGCAAAGTACACAGTATAGTCCACAACGTGACTCTCCATTTTGGAGATCTTTATCCACACCAAAAGAGCTCTTACACAAATTTTCGTGCTTTTTACAATATATCTCTGAATCCTGAATGTTTCAAGACCAATTCTTGTTCGTGATATGTGCTTTTACTGGTTTTATACATTACATTTTCTACTAATCAATGAAATCTTACGTTACTCTACAACCCTTTAAGTTATTTATAATTTATAACATTTATTCGTGCTTTGTTAAAATAATATTACTTGAATATACGATACATCAAATTTTGACATAATTTTCTGCGTGCATCTTCTATGAGAATAATTAGTTGGTAGTTTTATGAAAAAGTAGTCCATTTTGATAGACCGAATTCCGGTTAATTAGCTTAAGTGTAATTTACTTGTATGATGTCGTTGTAGAAAGAATATTATATGAATTCAAATGCAAAATACATGGCAGTGTACGATAAGCTTACACGCAATCAAATAAATACATGGAAATGGACATGTACATTTGTTTTTGTAATCCTGAGCCGCGAGGTTGTTGTCCCGAAGACCACTTCATTATTGATCGAAATCAAATTGAGATGAACACTTGGGTTTGCCAGGATAAATGGTGAGGATTAGGTGGCATGATGACGAGCACAAGAGATAAATGCATGATAGAATATCAATCGGATTATGAATCACAACATAAAATATCCCGCTTCTTTGTTGGGCGTAAAACTGATAAATTAATATTATGACGAATTGATGAATGCGAAACTAGGAAAAAAACAACTAAAAGGGATTTACTTAAGCAGGCCGTTATGATTAGGTAACTAACAAACAAAGAGTAACGGAAGAGAGGGACACGTGGGTAGTGAACGACGATGTCCCCTGAAACGGCGGGGAAAGAGGTTGCAGTTTGAAGCATGGCACGTCTGCGTGTCTGTGTTGGAAAGCGACGGTAACCCAAATTATTATATTTTAAAATACATGGTTAGTGATGGTGGGTCCTTCATGCGTAGTGCGTACTGCCTTTGCTCCAAAACCTTCTCCCCCTTTTTGTTTTTGGAAGCTAATAATAATTCCACATATAAATTTAAACTCTATTAAGTTGTTCCTCTTATCTGCTATTAATGTAGGTGACTAGTTGACTAATCATTATTAATCGTTAAACAATTATGATTAATTGGCTAATCTTGATGAGGTATATATAATCCAGTCGAGTATGCGCTTTATGTCTTTTAATTCTTTGAAATTAATAGGTCAATGTTATCTACGAAATTCGTCGTTCCTTTTCCCTTCAACGACTAGACAAATTTCATATATAGAATATTTATGGGTTTTATTTGTTGATCGCCATAAAATCAATGTAATATCATTTTATTTTATTAATTAATCAGGCCAGCCAATATTAATGATAAATCGTTAATCAAATTAGTTTTCAATCATCAATACAGTTGACGGACATCAATGATTGAAGAGATTATAACTAAATGATTATCAGAATTCAGATGCTCAAGCTTACTCAACAAGTATATTATGTCAAACAACAACCAATTTTAGAGACGAAAAAAAATTATAATAAATCATTAACCATTTCTCTCTCTTTATATATATCTATATATATATATATATATATATATAATTTTTTTAAAATTATTTTGACTTAATTTTATAACTATAAATAACATGTATCAAAATGATAAAGATTTAATAAAATTAAATCATTTTAACATAATACTTATTATGTAATATTAACAACAAATTTACTTAAATGTTAATCATTAATACATATTAATAAGCATAAATTTAAGTGATAATATTGATAATAAAAAATTTAAGTAGAAATGACAAAAATTATAATAAAAGATAAATTCTCTTAAAGGGGTGCTGTGTGAAGAAGACCAAACATTAGCGAAATGAATATATCAAAGGTCTTGTTATATGAACGTAAGTTTTTACTAAAAATTATGTTAAGACACTAGTTAATTAGATAATTATAAATAGTTCCTGGCGTTACTTACATTTATAAAAAGAAAGAATGTATGTTTTTTTACTAAAATTTTTTCTAAATTAATGAAAAAATCCGTGAAATCAATAAAGCAAAAGAGCAAATAGTGGTCGGCGTAATTGATTGACGATGGTTGAAAGGTGCGTCTAATCCCGCTGGCCAGTACTTTACGAAGAATTTATGGGTATGAAAATTTTGTATATTTAACATTATATGTAAATATTTTTATATTCTATTTAAATATTATATATATATATATATATATATACATTTTACATATATTTTAAATTAAATTTATAGGATGTTATGCACAACCTCTGAAGTCTTTACTGTTTTGTTGTTGTTATTATTGATATTATTATTATTATTATTTTAAAATATCAATAATTTTAGTTAAAAAATGTTTTTTGTTATTTTTATAAGATAAATTTTAAATTAATTATTTTTCATCTATAGTAAATAAAATATAAAATTTGATCAAATTTCTGCTGTTCTATAAATTTATTTATATTTGACAACTTTTTGTTTATTTTACAATATATTGAAAAAACTGTTTAAAGCGAAAGAGTAATGGATATGAACGGTTCCTAAGAATAGTTTTTTTGGATGACCAAAACGCTTAAAGATAAAACTATTCAAAAGTTTAAAATGTAATAAAATCATGTGTCCTGGTACTTCTCATGCATTTTGAATTTTAATGCGATGCTATCATAATTGAATTATAAATTTTTTATTATTTTTATTTAATTTAATATGAATATAATAGATGAGTTTATTATTAATTTTTTTTCACACACAAAAAATTAAATTTAATATTTTATTTAAGTGATATCAAACCATTTGTTACTTAAATTAATATTTGTTGATTAATTAAATCATAAATTTAATACTTTTATTTCATTAATATTAAATAAATTCACTAATATAAATTAAATTTATTAAATCATTTATTACTCAGACCAATTACTTTTATTTCATTAATTTTAAATAAACTTACTAATATAAATTAGATTTATGGAAATAAGCTAAACAATTCATAATCTCTTTGGGGGTAAGGATTTAGAGAGAGAATTAGAAGTGTAATATTTGCACATAATTTTTTTATTAAAAAAAACTCATTTTAAACACAGTCATTAATTAATTAAATTGATTGAAGTAGTATAAAAACAAACTCATTCTGGTTTGTGAAATAAATTATCTTGGTTGAGTTTGGATAAGTTTATAAATAAATATTATAAGCAGAAAATTTAATATAAAAATAAATACAAATATTTTTATATGTTAAAAATTATTTATTTATTGAATTTTAAAAAGTTTAAATGAGACAATTTTTAAAATAAAATATAATTTAATTTCAGAGAAAAATAAATTTGTTTTAATATTTAATTATTTCATATAAAAAATCATTTGGAAAATCCAGCCAAATTAAATCATAATAAAATATAAAAAAGCTTTAAAAATATAAAAACAAAAAAGGAAATCATGATGGTTGACGTGAAATTTAAATGCCCTTCTCCCACGCTTAGGTACAGAATTTTTTTCCCTTTTATCCAACGATTAGTAATTTTTCTCATTAAAATATGTTCAATAATATGGAATAACCATTTAAAAAGTACAATATAAGTGAATCATATTGACAATAATTGCTATCCTTAATAATTTTTTTATTAAATTTAATTTAATCAATTGACTGTTAAAAAAGTTATCTATGTATATATAAATTATACATATTAAGTTTTAGATAAATTTTTATAAATATGTGTTTTTATAATTAACATTTATTTATATTTTAAATTTTTATATTAGATATTAAAATAAATTAACTAATGATTAATTATTATTATTTTACTTGTATAACTTTTTGCAGACTTTATCATTTAAAAATAATACCATACATATATGTGACCATAATAGAGAAAACAAAATATACCAATATAAAGTTACAGTAATAATTGTATCATTTAATATTTTTATTTATTGGTTTTATTTTAAAATCAACAGTTTTAATAAAAAAATATTATATAAGTTATGTTTATAATTTTAAAAAAATTATTATAATTACTTGATGGTTCATGTATATCAAAATTAATATATTATATATATTTTTAAAATATATGAAAATAATTTATTTAATTATATTCTTAAAAAATTTAAATATTAGTAAAATTTAGGAATATATAATTATAATTCTGAATGTCAAACTTCAAGAAACGTGGTGCAGTCAGTGAGGCAGATGGTTTGTATATATGTATTCGGTGCATATGGTTATGCTGTAAATAATGATTTGGTAGCTATAAGAATTTGGAAGTGTGTCACTGTTTCTTTGAAGACTACTGCTTAACATGCTTGAAAATTATATTTCACACAGTTTCAACCATTTATTTTTACTTTTTTAATATCATTGTTTTCTGAAATTGTTTATAAGAGGAAAAAATAGGAATTATTTATAAGTAAAAGTAAAATGACTCGAATCAAATATAGTTTAATACTTCGAACTTTAATTAATTTTTGTATAACTTGTTTATTTCTTTTTATAAATTCTGAATAAAATTTTATTCATTAAATTTAGTGTTTAACAAGTATATTTACGATGAAAAATAAAGTAAACTATTTTAAAAAATATATAGTGTTATTAATATAAAGACGAGCTAAATTTTAAAATACATTATTTGATTATAAAAATGATTTTTTTAAAATACATCTCTTAATAATTAACATTAAATAAAAGTGATAATAAATAATATTACAATTATCATAAGTGGATCCATTCTTTTGGGACCCATTGATTGTGTTCGGTCTTAAGTGCATGTAATCGGATATATTACGCTTTTGTTTCCGAAGAATGAATATTGATTTTGACGAATAAGAGAAATTTGCCCTCACATTAATCTTATGTGTCAAAAGCGATTTGATTCATCAATTACTTTTCATATTTTCTATCATGTCATTGCAATCCATTCCAAAATATAGATAAAATACTACTATTAAATTTGACCATAAATTGACGAACTTGTATCAGTTCAAATATTAATTACGTTTTTATTTTTTTAAATAAAGAGAAAAACGTAGATTAAAACAGTTTAGTTATTTTATCAAATGTTTTTAATGAGATTTTATTTTATTTTTAGTATTTTTTTAATTACTCGATCAATATAAATATTATATTTAAATTTCTCATATAAATAAACAATTGTTTATAAAAAATAACAACTAATATATCTTGAATATTTTGTTTACACAAATAAATAAACATGCATATAACATAAGAACATTTTGAAGTCTAGACATATTTTAATCAAGTTTAAATATGTTTAATCATGCTTCAATTAAGTTTTTCCAAAATTTAAACCGTAGGATATAAAGTTATAAAATGTTGATATATAATTCATCCTCACCCACATGCAAACGAAGAATCGTAATAAAAAGTTATATATAATATATTTGAATAAAAAATTACAACATTTAACAATATGAATAAATTAAAGTACATTGAATTCTATCATTTTTAATAAAATCAGTTATATAATATATTTTTAGATGCATAATGTTGTATGTGTTAAACAAATTATTTTATTAAAAACCACTATTAAAAAATTAAGTTATTAACCACGAATGAACTTGTGAATTTTGAATGCCAGTGATATTGGTTGACGAGCAGTGATGCTATAGATAAAATCTCATGATGTTGGATGATATTTCTTAAGATTTTAAATGCAAATCTACTTTAAGATTGGAAAAGAGAGTAAATTTTAAGTTTAAGTGATTTATTTATTTAAAATATCATTTACAAATTAGATTGATGAACTTATATATATTTATTAACTCACCTTTTTATTTACATTATTTTTGTCATACTGACTTCATATCTTATTCTATTACATTCACTAGACCTTAAAAAGGTTACATATTATGATTTGTTAAAGGTAATATTTTCAGGTTAATAAAGAAAAACATGTTTTGTTAGCCTCTTTCTCTAAACATTTATCAAGTCCACATGTGCCGAAAGCCTGCGAAGTTTAGTATAATTTGACTTATTACAATCTTAGTTGTTTAAATCACTCACGAGGCCAATGAACCATCTCAAGTACTACATGCCAGCCTGCATCCTACAATGCCTTCTAAGCTTTGAAATTAGAAAATCCAACACCTCCCATATTAGGCTTATAGAATATGTAATGATTAGCAGATATTATTTCGTAGCTGTATTCGAATGTTACTCTCATACGTTTGAGCATTGTAAAAAAGGAACATCTCACGCTATCATACTAACTTGGATGTTAAAGTGTTTGTATTAATACTATTTTCATCTTATTGGATCAATATAACCTTCTACAACTCTTAAAGCATGTTTAATGAATCAATGAGTTACAAAGACTCAGCTAAATCAAAGTATAATTTGTATAGAGTAAATATTTATTTTAAATAAAATAAAATTTGCTAGAATAAGTCGGTGTGGACTAACTATTTATTTTTTCTTTTTTTGTTTTGTTAAAAACAAACAGAGGTGTTTGTCTGATGTGTATTTTTGAAGCGAAAACATATTAAAGGGAAATCAAAATGCAAACAAATGAGCACATGCATTCTAGCATGAATTTAACAAGGCAAAAGGAAAAGTTACGAGTGAAATATAGAATTTTCGAGACTTCCATCCATATTTTGAATCCTAACTTAATTATCAAGTAGATTGAAAAGAAAAAGAACGTTAATTTTTTTAGGTCCTCAAGTTTATTCGTACGTGTTTTTTTTTCTCTTTTAATGAAAATCATAAAACCAGACAGAGAGGGAGAGAGAGAGATCATTGTTTCATGGAACGACACCAATTACCAAATGAAGATGGCTGATAAATGTTCAGTAGTTGTGTTTGCTCATCCAATTTTTTTCTGTTATATTTCAGTCATTTTAAGTGCCTCAATTTTGCCAACCAAATTGTACATAATAGCCTAAGGCATGAGTCCGACAGAATGAAAGCTAATAGCTGAAAATGAGCCACACGATGGAAATAGGTTCATTGCTGTATAAATTTATTTGAGTTTTATTATTCTTATAATATTCTTTTACAGTTCATATTTTTTTATCATATCACCTATTTTACTATACACTTTCTGAAAACTAAATGATTTATAGAATGATAAAATATTTCTGAGATTTAATTTCTAAAAGGTAAAAAATTATTTTTAAAATTAGTTTTTCAAAGTATAAAAATTGTTTCGTCTTCAGGGGAGGGTAAAAAACCAGAGAGAGAATCAGATTCGATAACAAATTAATAGAAACCGAAGGCAGAATGTTATTTTCATAGGAAAATTGCTAAATATACCTGACATCGAACAAGCAATAATAAGTTGATACATTAGATAGCAAAACAAAATATTAGTTTCCTATGTTTGGATGAATATTTATAAATTTAAATTAGATGGTCTTCTCTCCTCTGTTGGGCGGAAAAGATAGAAAGTGCTAAAAAAAAAGAAAGCGAAGAAGATTAGATGATTAATCGTAGTCCTAGGCGATTCCGTTACGTCACGATGAAACCGAAGGAGAAACAGATACGCTGTCGTTGCGACAAGAGAGAATTTACAGAAAGGAGGAGGGTATATTCGTCCTATTGAAAATAACCAAAGCTGAGCCTCACCCCTTAGCTGGCTGTTTTCTCTTTACTACTATTTAACAGTTAGCAGCATTCCCTAGGCAAAGCCGTCTAATTAATTAACTAATACTCCTACCCTGTTGTTATTGTCTCTATTTTTTTTTTTTTTTTGTTTTGGGTAAAATTGAAATTAAAATAGCAAGAGTAGAAGCAGCACAGCATAACCTCACTTTCTCTCTCTAACCTCTATCCATTTGGCTTCTGTTTTGAGCTGTTGGCATGCCTCCACCCAATTCCCCAAAAATACAAAGGGTACTCAAACTAAAACCAAAAGACAAAGCAAGAAAATTATAGAGAGAGAACAGAGTCATCGATCCTCTTTCACTCTTCTTCCCCTCTCCGCTCTTAATAGTAATGCGCACCTGAGAGAGAGAGAGAGAGAGAGAGAGTCCTCAGTTCTCGCCGGAAATGCATTGATTGCGGAACCTACTTCCAAAGCAGCAGAAAATGCGCCAACAACTTCTGTGTGATGATCAAAACCAAAGCGACGTCAAGAACAAAACCTCCGACGCAGAGAAGGCATCTCAGCCTCCGCCGGTGGTGGTAACCGGGCGTAGCCGGTCACAAGGCGGAAGCCGAAGAGTGACGCCAGCGGAAGAAGCTGATAGGACCGCAGAGAAGCTCTTACCCAACGGTGATATTTACATGGGGAGCTTCTCGGGTAGCGTACCCAACGGATCGGGGAAGTACCTGTGGAAGGATGGGTGCATGTACGAGGGTGATTGGAAGAAAGGAAAAGCTTCTGGAAAAGGCAAGTTCTCGTGGCCTTCGGGTGCTACCTACGAGGGCGATTTCAAATCGGGTCGAATGGAGGGATTCGGAACCTTCACCGGATCCGATGGCGACACTTACCGCGGCTCATGGAGCTCAGACAGGAAACACGGATACGGGCAGAAGCATTACGCCAACGGGGATTTCTACGAGGGGCCGTGGAAGCGGAACTTGCAGGAGGGGAAGGGGAGGTACGTGTGGAAGAACGGGAACGAGTACGTTGGGGATTGGAAGAACGGTGTTATTTGTGGGAAGGGTGAGCTTGTTTGGGCGAATGGGAATCGGTACGAGGGGCAATGGGAGAATGGGGTTCCTAAGGGTCAAGGGGTTTTCACTTGGCCTGATGGGAGTTCCTACGTTGGGTGCTGGAACAAGGACCTTAAGATGCACCTTCTCAATGGAACTTTCTACCCTAAGAATGGCTCTCTCTTGGGTGGTGATGATTTCACTGTCACAATGAGGAAGAGGTCTTCTGTGGACAGTGCTAGAGGGAGCGTCGCAGAGAAGAGTTTTCCCAAGATTTGTATATGGGAATCGGAGGGAGAAGCGGGTGATATAACTTGTGATATAATCGATAATGTGTCGTTGTTGTATAGGGATGGAATTGGGAGCGGGTCAGATCGGAAAGAGGTTAAGCAGTTTCACCGGAACCCTTGTTTTTCCGGTGAGGTGAAGAGGCCGGGACAAACTATATCTAAGGGCCATAAGAATTATGAGCTCATGCTTAATCTGCAACTGGGTATAAGGTAAATTTAAATCTGCTGCAATATTGGTGGAGTTGATTGTGTTCATTGCTGAGGGGGTTTGCTTTTGTGTTATTTTGTAGGTACTCTGTTGGGAAGGAAGCTTCCATAGCGCGAGAGCTTAAGCCTGGTGATTTTGATCCCAAGGAGAAGTTTTGGACAAGGTTCCCCGCTGAAGGATCCAAGATTACGCCACCACATCAGTCAGTGGAGTTTCGCTGGAAGGACTACTGCCCTATGGTTTTTAGGTATAACCTTTTTTCTATGTTTAGTTTTATGATTTTATACTATATAGACCCAATCGGTATATGTTTTTAGCCCTAACACTTCACTGATAATTGCTTATGTACGTTTTGGTTGTGTCCGGATTTCCTGGTGCGCAACCCTTGGAGAATACTGAAAAGTTTAATTGCATCTTTATCTGTCTTCTGCTTTTTGTTGATTGGATCCTATTTTGTATTTCAGACAATTGAGGAAGCTATTTCAGGTAGATCCTGCTGATTACATGTTAGCTATATGTGGGAATGATGCCCTCAGGGAGCTTTCGTCTCCCGGGAAAAGTGGAAGCTTCTTCTACTTGACCCAAGATGACAGATTTATGATAAAGACGGTGAAGAAATCCGAAGTCAAGGTTAAATATTCTGCTGTATTTCTCTTTTGTTAAATTTGAGAACTTTTTTCTTGTACAATAGTGTGCTAAGAATAAGTTCTAGAACTTGCGTCAGCAAACCGCATATATTGGCCAAGCTTAATGTTTCTATTTCTGCTAGGCGTAGATTCTGCTTTAAATCCCAATGGGTAGTTAAATTCCTTCTTATCTTTCACAGAGATGTGTTTTTGTGGAGTGGACTACCGCCGTTATAGTTTTGAAATTTGTAAATCAGTTGTTGATTTTTTCTTCTTCTATGAACTATGAAGTTCTCTTCAACTAGAAGTATTTGGCTTGGTGGTAGACATCTTTATTGACATTTAACTTTGGTGACCTAACTTTCAGGTGCTTCTTCGGATGCTTCGTAGTTATTACCAGCATGTTTCTCAGTATGAGAATTCACTTGTGACAAAATTCTACGGGGTACACTGTGTCAAACCAGTTGGAGGCCAAAAGGTATGTCTTCAAAGATAAGCAATTGCTGTTCTAGGCAGTTGGTCTAATCGTCTCAGTGCCTGAAAATTTGTTTACTGTTATTGAAATCCAGACTCGGTTCATTGTCATGGGAAATCTTTTCTGCTCAGAATATCCAATCCATAGACGATTTGACTTGAAAGGATCTTCACATGGCCGTACAACAGATAAGACCGCAGAAGAAATTGATGAAACTACAACCCTTAAGGACCTGGATCTCAATTTTGTGTTTCGCCTGCAAAGAAATTGGTTCAAGGATCTCATCAAGTAAGTTGGTTTGTGCGTTAACACTTTCATGGCTGCTATTTAGTGATGAAGTGTTGTGTGTATCTGTTGATTTTATCTTGTCTTGATATTATGTGCAGACAGATTGAGCGGGATTGTGAGTTCTTGGAAGCTGAAGGAATTATGGATTACAGTCTTTTAGTTGGCCTTCATTTTCGTGATGATTATACGTATGACAAAATGGGATTGTCGCCGTTTCTTTTGCGTAATGGTATTACTCTATATTTTACTTCAGTGCATGTTGTAGATAATGTTTATGCGACAGTACTAAAAGTTATTTTGTTGTTACCTCTTTTCAGGAAAGCACGATTCCTATCAGAGTGAGAAGTTCATGCGCTGTTATCGCTTCCTTGAAGCTGAGCTACAGGATAGGGATCGAGTTAAATCTGGCCAGTATGTGAAAACAATTCCCATTTCCTTATAAAATATTTTGATTTTAAATCCTTAGTCTAAGTGGGTAGGTACAAGGTATTTGTTGAATCAGTTTCTGTTCTCCATAAAGATATCCTAAGAAGACGTGTTCTTATGTTTAGTAAAACATTGCCATCCTAGTGAAAAATAGAAAACAGCCCGTTTTCCCTTGAAAGCCTAATATGTTGTTGGCCTGGTTTTTCAATGCTATAGTTGAGTTGACAGCATTTTAGATGCCTAATCTTTCTTCCGATTGTTGTATTGACGACGCCCATGACAATAAATGCATGTAGGTGAGCATAGAGCATTAAGCAACAGTTGTTATTTCTTTTGGTGGGGGGACATACAGATTGTGGTCCTAATTTTTTTATAAAGACTTTGGTGCGCTTAATTTAATATTGGCTCGGCAATAATTTCCTAGGGTCCAGGTTGATTGTTTCTCCTTAGATGTATTTTTCATACCTCCTCTGCATTTTTGTTCTTTCAGAATTTATCCTATATACTCGGTCTTATACCTATCTTTCTTGTTTCAGGAAATCGTTGATTAGATTAGGTGCCAATATGCCTGCGAGAGCCGAGCGCATGGTTCGAAGGAGTGACTTTGATCAATACACAACTGTTGGAATCAGCCATTTGACCCCTTATCGCACTGGGGAGACATACGATGTTGTTTTATATTTCGGGATTATCGACATTTTGCAAGATTATGATATCAGTAAGAAATTGGAGCATGCTTACAAGTCCTTACAGGTTGACCCTTCATCAATCTCTGCTGTTGATCCAAAGCTGTACTCGAAAAGGTTCCGGGATTTTGTGGGTAGAATATTTATTGAAGACCGGTAGCTGTAAGTAAAAACAAGGCTGAAATATTGTCATGAATCATGATGATTAAGGATATTGATCTGAATATTCAGAGAAAATAGCCGAAAGTTGAATCCATTGGTGGAGTGCTTGCAGTTGACTGTTTGATTCACGGCCCACTGTTTCTGTGGCTATGACGGAGAGAGCTCACCTGAATGCAGGTTGTTTTTGTGGCTGAATTTTGAAGATACAGCCATGATAATGAAGGCAGGGAGATCTTTGTACATGGAGGTTTATGGTGGAAATGATCTCTGTCTTTTTCTCTTGTTTTTCCCTTGATGAGGGTGGGGTTTGTGGATTTTTTGTGGTCAGCAAATAGGATATGAATATGATGTGAAAAAGGATAGATCGAAGAGTCATGAAAATGTTTCCCTGATATTGGATTCAAAATGCGTGGATGGTTTGGTAATAAAGTGTACAGTTCATATACAAAGGATAGATGGCGGAATTTTTTTTAAAAAAGGGTAATTTCTTGTATAGTTTGAGATATTTTGTGTCAAGGATGTGAAATGGAGGGGGGCCCAATGGCTCGTTGGGATTTCTCACCTCTCCCACACGACCCTAGTATAATAGAGTTCCATTATTTAAACATCAAAACATTAAATTAATACTATTGTATATGATATTATTTTTAATTATCTCTATATCGTTTTTTTTTTTTTTAGTATATCTCCAAAATATATTTTAAAATCCGAGAAGAACATATTTTGTTGTGTCAGTGATGTAAACCAAACATTTCCCTTTTAAATAAATTTGTCTCTAACCGGTGCTGATGAAAAATGTTTGAGGGGGAGGGTCGTTGGTTTAGCTTTTGCAGGGAAAGCGATGGCATTGGGCTGTGAGGTATGAAAAGCAGAGAAAGCACGAGAAAGATTCGCTAGCGTTTCTTGTTTTTCCTCTCATTTGGTTTACTTTCTCTCACTTTACACTGTTTCTCGCTGTCCTACTTTCTTTTTTTTAATTTGTACCCTCCTTTAAAACTTACAGAATTTTTTAGTTCATGTAGAAAATAAATAAATGCTTTATTGACTGTAACCTTAAACCTGGAGTGATTGTTCTTTTTTTTAAGAAAATTAAAAAACCGCAAGTTCATAAAACATTATTTTTTTAAAAATGTTCAAATAAATTATTCCTTGATAAAGCAATCATGTGGTTAATTCTGCCAGTGGCCAATAGTGATTTGTAGATAGAATATACGAACTAACTAATAAACTATAATCGATTCTGAGGAGTTGGGATGGAGAGGCAGTTATGTTATGTCAATGAATTACGAGAGTCGTGTAAGATGTGTCTGAATGAAGTTTGAAATTCGCTTGCAGAGGTCAAAGTCAGTGGCAGAGCATAAAGTTTATGCTTAATCTTATTTTTTTATTCCCTCTAACTCTAAGTAGTAGTATTTCGTAAAATAAGTATAACATTAGGAAAAAGAAAATAATACAAAGCACACGAGTTTAGGGTGGTGGTTGGAAGGTAATGGAGCTGCACCCCGTCTTAGTAGTAATATATATTTCTTCTAATCCTTATTTTATCACATTCTTTAATTCCTTTCTCTTTTTATTTTTTGTTAATTTTGTTTCCTTTAAATTTTACATGTATTTGTTGGGTATTTGAGAAGAATTGATTGAACTTAATTCCAAGACATCTAATGAAAGGAGGAGGAGGAGGAAGGAGGGATTGTCTTTTTGACCATGTTGTCTTGTTGGGAGATTCTATTGTCTGCTTGCTGAGACAGGAAGCAATCGGTGTACGTAATGTCACTGTGAGTAAGTGGGGCCCATTGGTGTGTGCGTCAAGTTCCACGATTGCCACCTCACCCTTCAATCGAAACGAAGGTGAGAGGTATTAGGAAACAGCAGTAAATATCCGTACACAACAAACCCGGAATTGGTTTCCCTTTGCACTTTTGCCTCAGCAGTGTAGTGTAGGACTATCCATCTGCATTTGAACCCAACTCATTAAATAATTACTGCTTACTACCAAAAGGAGATGCATTCTTAGTACCTTTGTTAATTTAATCTCCATCTGCATTTTTCCAGAATTAAAGAATCCCCAACAATGATTTACAACTTCCTTTCAACTTTCAATTCAACAGCATTTAAGATTTGTGTAGAGGTTAAATCCCAATACACCATTATTGAATGCATGCATTAATTTAATATTGACATAAAAATGCAAGTTGATTCCATGCCTCTCGACCTAGGATGCAGAAATCTTCTAGAAACTCATTATTTAAATGTATATACAAAGTTACCATAGCCCAAACTACAGGCTGTTGCACCCCCATCTCGTTTCTCCAGGATTTCCTTATGTCAATGACACGCCGCCTCTTTTTTTATTTATCAATTTTTTTTAATCAAAACATAGTATTTTACAAAAAAACTATTAAAATATAAAAAATTAAACTAAGAGTAAGAAAACTAAAATTTACTTAATTTTTTTCGTTTTAAAAAAATTTAAACAAAAATTAAAAATATATATTGTGAGCATTGTAACAGTGGAATTGCATCTATTTCCAAATGTGATTTGAATGACAACAAATAATTTTAATTTAGAAAAATATTTATGTTATTATTTAGATACTGTAATATTGTTTATCAATTAAAATTTAATTTTAAATATATAATATCATAAAAATTACTAAAGTAAAATTTTAATTATAATTAGTAAACTGCACCTAAATTATTTTCTTTGAGATTTTCGAGCAACTCCTGTTACCGTTTCTTTTCTCTAACTATTGATATTATTTATCAACGGCTGAATTTGTTCAAATGATGCATATTTCATCTTCTTTAAATGAAATCACGAATGTAAATTGTGTTGGTAAAAAATCACTGAAAAGTTATTTTATTATAGTGTGAATAAATTTTAATTTAAGTAAAATTTCTTTAGATAAAAATATACATGTAATTAATATAGATCCAAGCTATTGATGTTGTAACCGTGGACAGTCTTTTCTGCAATATTTAATTAAGTATGCTTGATTTTAAACTGTTTTCTTTTTAATTCAGTTACTTAACAAATAAGAAAAAGTTGTTTTATATAAATTATAATAATAAACAAATATGTTATTCAAATTAATATCTTTAAGAGAAATAAAAAAAATATAAAGAAATGTAATATTTATGCCTTAGAAATTTTTTATTTTGAAGGCACACGAACTTAAACAGAACAGAGCACGCCATGGCTGAGGAAGCTTTGGTCTTGGATATGGATACTCTCGTTTCGGTGCTTTGGAAATAGGAATTTAGAAGTTTTGGAACTTGAACAGCAAGCTCTATAAAGGTAAGCTAGATGGATTAACATTTTGGCCTACGAAGTAGTACTACTTTTATGTTCCTTCAAAGATATCCATCATTCTGTCATTCCTCACAATACCCAACCATTGCTGTGAACATTAATTCGTTCAAAGATATTCATCAATGGAGAGAATCATTCTGTCTCTGTAATTTACTTTTGACATCTACATGCCAAAACAATAATCGGGACCTTACATTTTATTCTTTATAATTTGTCTGTTTATTCACTTTTTACTATTAATTAAAATTATCAGATACGTGAATGATTTTCTTAAAGAAAGGATAAAGTGAAGTTAATTGTGAATAAGTACAGGTTCAGATTCATTATTATAGGAGGCAGGGAGGCACAACTACCCTATATAGTTTTCATTAACATTGGTACAATGTAGTTAGTAGCCACTTTTTGTCTACCTTCCACATTTAGCACAGCTTACAGCCTTAAAAAGTGAATATCGTGGCGTACCCAATTAAGGGTCACATTTCATTGAACTTTTGGTCGAATAAGTCTAAACCAGAAACATTCAAAACCATTTTTCGTTTCATTTGATAATTTGTTTGCCTATGCCGTGGAAATCTCAATAAGTGGAGGCATGCTTGTGGGTATAATCGAAATACTTTGGTATTATGAATGACATGGACACCCAAATGAAGATAGAACTCATATGTCCTTGCCATGCATGCACGAATCTCTTTCAAGTTCTCCATTTTACATCCAATATATTTATACAAAATCCGTCAACGTGCTATTGCATGTATATAAAATAATTTATGATTTTGTCTTTTTTTCTTCTTTTTTTCAAGTTTATCCTTATACGCTTAGGAGTTGCCTACAGAGTAATATAAAATGTAGCCAACGTTACGACACATGTTGGTATATGTCAATTACAATAATACTATATCCCATCCTTCATTGAACTATTTACATTGCTTTTATATATATATATATATATTCTAATTACTTTAATGGAAACTTCGGTTTGCGCTAATGTCTTAATTTATATACGCTGTTCAGTTAGAAAATCTTTTAAAATGTAAGGGTTATAAGAAAAAGCGTTATTCCGAAATTCCCGGTTTATGTGTGTGTTCTTGAAAGCCAAATTTTTTATGTTCATAAGTCCCCCGTCATGATTTCTCACTGAATCCACTAATATATCCTCTTCAACGGAATAATAATCTAGGTCCCACCTTCAACGTGTATTTTAAGATATTAACAAATATATATATATATATATATATTAAATTTTTTAAATAGTAAAAATTTTGAGATAAATTAAAATATTTAAAGGGACCATAAAGTATATAAAAATAAACCATATGGAACGCAAAGTAGGTAGGTAAGTTGGATTGATATGTAATAAGTTTAAAAATTTCTTTACTATTTTATATATTTTTAAAAATTTAATTTTTAATTCTTTTGGTGTAGAAAACATGTATTTTTTTATTAGAAGTCGAATAAAATCACCGTGATCACAATTTTTAGTCTTTAGTAAACTATAATTAATTAAAAAAACTGTGTCAACTTTTTTTTATCATTTATGATTTTTTTTAAAAAAGTAATGACTAAAGTCAATGAATTAGCAAGTCAGTAATTCATTGCTGCCCAAACCTTCAAAGTAAGTAATATTTTTTTAACACGAGTTTAAAGATTGATAATAAAATTTTATTAAAAATTATAATATTTAATAATATTAAATTATATAATAAAATTTATTATATATAATATTTAACAAGACACTCATTCATTTTTTATACAAGAGGATATATTTGTATTTAATATATAAATTATCAATTTAATCATTTATTATTATGAGTATTTTCTAAAATATTATAAATTTATTATATCTTTTCAATCACACATTAAAAATATTTATTGGGTGGCCGCCACATGTCGGGAAAAAGGCATAATCATTTGGAACGAGGCTAGTAATGAGGGGAAGAAGGCACTTCTCCAATCTCCATAGCCATAATAATTGCTTATAGAGATGGTCATTACTGTTCATATACTTCCTCTACCTACCCAAGATAGGAAAAAAGGCTTCAACTTCAACCCAATTATAGTGTCCCAAGTTTCCAACCCTATGCTCCATTAATAAAAATGTACATTTTATTGCTGCAACCCTTACTTTTATGATCATGAGCTTCAATGGGTGGGCAGAAGAACATTAGGCATGCATGCATTCATCCTCTTCAAACTGTTACTGCTAAAAGCATCTCATCGCTTCATCTTATTTTAATTTTTATGTATCTATTAAAAGGATTTTTTTTAAAGAAATAAAATTTCTGTTTGATATTATTATACTTTAAATAAATTAATCTTTAATTGTTAACTCAAAAATAAGTTTAATATACACACAATTTTTTATTTAACTAATCAAAACAATGGTTACGGGGTGATGCTAATAAGTGTAAAACGTTTAATCACGATGGTAAATGATATTCAATATCTTAAGCGTATTATTTTAAAAATTAATAGAACAATTTTTTATTAAAAGTATTATTAATACACGTTTATTATAATTTTTAGTACTTTCTCGACATAGTTTTTAGTAAGAATTATTTTTAACTTGTATAAAACTGTATATCATAAGTTAAGTATAATAAATTTTTATTAAAAATTAAAGCATTTACTAATATTAGAGTACATATACGCGCGCGCATATATATATATACGAAAGGTAATTTTACTTAAATTAAAACATTTACATGCTAAAATTAATTCTCTTTAAAAATTATTTTCACACAATTTTTTATTATCTTGAAACTTTGCTTAACACACTCGATTAGATTTTTCTAAAACAATAAATAATTTTGTTTTTGTTTTTCAACATCAGTCATATGTAATATTTAGTTTTTTAATATTTTTTAATTACTTTTAGATTCTTTATGTATTATTTTTCTGTTAGTATTCCATGATAAACGAATAAAGAGATAAAAAATTCAAAGATTAACATTTTATTTATTAGAAACCTAAAATATTACTAAAGTGAGACTTTATTTTAAATTTCTTAATCACATTTTTCGATAGTTAGTAAAACCATTTCAATTAAATTGATTTAAAAAATTAATTTTGTTTAAAAATAAAATTTTAAAATTAATATAACTTTTTTATTTGCATAGTAATATATGTATATATCTTCACGGATTACAAATATAGCTAATTGATCTATCATATAAGTTCACACTTCTTAAAACCACACTCAGAAACCTTTATTCATTTCCTAATCAAAGAAAACTGCAGAGAACTATTTGATACATATGAAGAGATCGTTATCAATGAGATGTATACTTTTTAGGCAAATACTTAACTACACCAATTAAAGAATAAAAAATAGAAAAAACATTAAAAATAATATTAATATGCTTTATTCTATAATTTTAATATAATTTAACATAATTTTCAATAAAATATTTATATCTTCAATTCTTTAATTAGTATCTTAAGGAGAATATATATTTCTATTCATAACTTCTGTTGTGTTATTCATTTTTCATCCCTATCTTCTCCCTCAATCGTGCTTATCTTCTGACTTCTGTGATGGAGTTGAATTTACATCCGCCACTTTTGTGAGGTTAGTTTCGATTAACTTAACCGTGCTGAGTCTGTGAGTTGAAAGTTCTCTTCCACCTAATTGCAAGAAGCAAGTGATGGAAATGAGTGTGAATGATAATAAAAATGCTCGTGCATGTAACAAAAGCCACCATTGTCAAGTTATGTATTCAACCAAATAGTGGCGTACATTGCCAAATTAAATCTTTATGGATACGGAGAAGTTATTTTAGGCTTTGAGGCTTCTCTACTAAGTTTACTGTCTCAATCTGAAAGGATAATAATTAAGAGATGTGCTAGTGATCTTCAAAGACCAATCTCAAACCGAACATGAGGTTCCAATAGAGGGGACAATCTTCGGCAACACGTTCTTGTGTTTTACCTTCCATTTTGATATTGGGTGCACTAGAAACTAATGTGAAAGAGTTGAGCCCCTCCAATTCATGTAGAAACAATTAAATAATATAAGTTTTCATTATGTTGTCTAAGGGATTAGGAAAAGAAGTATCATCTAAAATATAATATGATTACTCTATTCTTTCATCACATAAATTAGGCAAAAATAGCTGCCAAACTCTCGGACCCATGCACTTTTTCCTTTCTGAAAAATGTCAAAATCATACACCATATTCTTCTTAGCAAAATTGTTTGTTTGTTTCTCTCTTTTTCTTCTAGGGGCCTGCCAAGGCTCCGATACCTTTTACAACGCCACCTCAGACCTTAATTCTCAATTTGTATAACCATAGAACAGAAAATCAAAGCTTCAATATAGTGATAATATTAGCCTTTGGCTGATGTCAATGTGACGACTTGTATATATAGGGTCTATAATTTAGGTAAGTGTTGACTTTGATTCGAATTTGAAGACCAATTTTGACTAAAATTCCAAGTACCCAGTAAAGGAATCGTTCTGTATAGATAATGGTCGCCACTATAGGCAAACAATGCTAGACAAATAGATAAGGGGGTGAGTGAAAGCAATAGGAAGGTGCATTTTTCCTGGTTTAAATCGCGTGAAAGGTAAGGCAATTAAGTAGGGCATATACACAGATAATGTTCCATAAACTTGGCTGGCCCTGCCATTTGTTGTTTTAGGTGAAGTGGAACTCCTTTTTAAAGATTTTATAAGATGCATGTTCTAAGTGCCCTACCACATGGATGCTAATCAAGTAGAATGTCACATAATTAATAAGAATCTACAATTTATTTCTTATAATGACTATTTCCGAAGAATCATATATTTTCTGAGAAATGGGAGATTCCCATATTGACCAAATGGGGGAGAAATTTTAGATTGTTTAATTTTTCACCTCTTGCCAGAGATGAAGCCGTAACGAAGCTGAAATTATGCAAAAAGTTAGAAAATATGCATCAATGGAAATTTATGAAATAAAACCGAAGGCATTATTCTCAAAGCATAACCGCTCTGGAATATAATTTGGGCTTTGAGATTCAATATTAATGTGGGAGCATCACTTTCGTTGGAAATGAATGGGTTGAAAATTCAGACAAAAAAAAGTAGAAAATAATGATAGTAAAAAAAAATTAGCCCCGAAAATAAATGAATGCTCCAATGCCAAAAATGTGCTTCGTTTTTCATTCCTCTGTTTTAACTCTTTTCTTTTGAGGGTTTCGTGTTTTTTTTTTTTTTTGGGTGGAGTGTTGATTTTTGACAGATATGTATATATCAAAGTGAAGTACAGATTTGTTTTTCATTAGTTGAGGTCCCCTGTGTGGCAGTCATTATCGAACCAGAAAGAGGCCCTTCATTAAAATGTACACCATAAAAAAAAAAAACATATGCACTTAAAAGTAGACAAGGAATGTCATGAGTAAGGTCTCTCAATCCGAGTACAAAAGAACCCCACTATAGCACATAAAATAGTTGTGATTTTATGTCAACCAAAATAATAATTGACACATTGTCCACACTCTCTCGTGGGATGTTTAGTTTGTGCCCACATGTTTTTGGGTCTAATATATTTCCTCAATATGTGATCATGCTTGATTTTAAGCTTTTGGGACAGAAACAGGATCAAATCAATAGTATTTTGATGTATACCGCATCACAAGATTGGTACTATTATTATTATTATATATTAGATTTTTAACCCTTTACCGGGCAAGCTGTTTGTGGTCCTTTGAGTAGTTGAGAACAATGGGCTGAAAGTGAGTTGTGAGCCCCTTGAGACTATACTATACAGATTGTTTTAACAACGACAATTCCTGTTGACCAAAAAATGTAATTTTTTGGTCCAAGAAAACAATGACAACTCATAACTGAGTTCATGCAAATGAGTTGGGCATCAGCAAAAATGTTAGACATCCATTTACCTTAAAGGAGAATCATGGCCCAGTAATTAAAATACAGATGAAAATATAAACAAAGATAAGGAGCAATCTTTTCGACCAAAAACAAAGACACAAAAGATAAGGAGCAAACACAAATCTTTTCGAGAAAAATAAACACACAATCTTGAGTCTTCGACACAACAACATCAGTATAGTTGTAGTAAAACTAATCAATGTAAATATAGACAGATACCAATACCTGCAGGAATAAACAAAGAATGAAAAAAGCTGCAAAATATCCTGACGATATTTTCATAAGTTATAAGAGACAAAGATGAAACATATTTCAAAACATTAATCAATTCCATTTACTTTCGACCGTATAGCTTCATTTTGGACGAATAGGTGTGCATTGGATGATTAATTATTTTACATAAAACCTTAAACAAATAAATAATTATTTCTATAATTATAGTTTTGCACCAGTGAATTTCTGAAGAAAAAAATTAATTTTAGATGAAAGTTAACCTAATCCTCAATTTTAAAAAACCTGGAGCGGAGTATTTCTTTATTTTAACGACGGCACGTGTGAAGACCAAGTAGAATGAGTGTATCTTATTTAGCTAATCAAAGTGTTGGTTACCTTTATTTTCACTTCTGTATTGCCTTGGGCCCTGGGTTTTTGGGCTTCTGTTGCTCTTTCAATGGAATCTGATGACAAAAATATAGGAAGCCTCTATATCTGATTTGACTATGAGATCGGGATGGAAATTTTCTCTAAACTCTTATCTCATTTCTGCTCTCCCTGCCCATAAGACCCTTATAGGCTTTCTATAAGGCCCATTTCAGCGATGGATCTTCCTTTTAAAGAGGATTTTCCCTATTACATTTTTTGGCTGATTGCATGCAAGGATTAAAGTGAGTCGATCCTTGTGTCTTGAGCCTATAATAGCTTGGTATTTAAGCGTATTAGTCTGCATAGTTATTAAGGTCAAAGCAGTCTTCGCCGTGATCTTATCATTGAAATTGTGTTAAGGTGAGAATAACCAAACAGGCTCTAAGCCCATATATGCATGAGAAGAGAGAGAGATTATTACTCCTATTAATTAAACCAGATATGGGTAGGGTATCTTACCCGTTTTCATACCTGAATTTTATCTGTAATTATCTCATTTCGATTCTTATCTTGGATACCTAAATCTTCATATCCATACCTGTTACCTCTATTTGTATGAACTAAAATACAATTTTCCCTAATATTTTTTTATAAAATAATAAAGCATAAACATCGATATAAAATAGTGCTTTTTAAAAATATTTTAAATAAAATCAATCATCTAAAGTTAAATAAAATGAAATAAAACACTAAATTATGATATAATGAGTTTTGCTTGTTAGTACAAAAATTTTGCATGAAATAGTGATGAAACGTACGTGGCTTCATTTTAATTGATAACACTTCAGTTAAGAAAATATAAAACAAAATGAGTATTTGACGGAAATTACGGTGGATCGTTTATTTGCAGTTTTGTGAAATTCATTCCGTACTATTTAGAACTTCCCATATAATATATATATACAAATTAATTTCAAAATTAATTTTTTGAAACTTTAGTTTATGTATGTGTATATGCACGTTTTACTCATTTTCAAACCCAAACTCGTTAAACAAATATTTATCCTATTCATTATGAATAGTTTTTGCAAATACCCAGCAAATATAGGATTCATTATCATTCCGATTTATCATCCCTTATACTTACCAGCTCTGTACTGTACATTACCGGCTTCTTTGTTACAACGTTTGTAACGGAGTTTATGCAAAGTGAGTTTTTTACTTCGCTTTGAGAAATTTAGATTGCACGGATTTTTAACAAAAAAGTGATCTCCGCTATATTTAAAAAAAAAAAAAAGAGCATCTCCATAGTTTTCTACTAAATTATTGCTTGAATTATTTTCTTAGTTTCTTGAAAATACCTAGTTTATTTTAGCCAGATTGAAACCACTGAAATGGAATGAGACACTCCCATCTAATCTACAGACCAAAGCCCAATGGTTCTCGTATTACCATTGATGTCAAGGCTTGACAGAGACAGAGAAGTAAATTTGAGGAAATAGAATGAATCATAAATATTGGCCAAAAAAAAAAGAGAACGAATCATGAACTAATTTCTTGAATTCGGATTGGTCAATTTGGTTTTACAGGACCCGTGCCGGTAAACATGTCATGATTTGATTCATTTCATCAGTTACCAGTTGCAGGCGTTAAATAAATTAGTAAATATGTTTATTTTGACCTAGAAATGATTCATTCAATATTTGTATCTTAATTTAAAGAATGACCCGTCCTAAGACTGTCCTGCACTCTACAAAGTGGAAATGGCTTGTTTAATTTGTTGTATATCTCTGCAAAGTATTCAACAGGTCACAAAAAAGTCTATGTTGGTGACATCACCAGTTCACTAGCTACAATTTCTGCCAACACGACCAATTCTTTAAGCTATTTATTAGTTTATGTACACGATTGAACACAACATCACAGTTGATGGCATGAATAGAGTGCAGTATAATAATATTTCAGTATAAAAATAAATTAACCAACCAGCATATGATTGGTGAATAGTCTAACAGGGCCAGTAATTATGCTCTTTGGATGTTCAATAAAAAAATCAGTGGACATGAAAACAACTGAGCAACGTGAAGTTATGCAAGGAGTTACAAAAACTGCACTGATATCGGACACCTCTGCAAGGCTTGTGAAAATCGAGGAAATATTTTGGAGATTAGAAGTGGATTGACAAGAAAAGGCAGCAATTCGAACAGACTCATCTAAAATATAGCTGATAACTGCTAACATTCCCATGGGTAGTGAGGGGGAAAAAAAGTTTTGAACATAATTCTTCTAATGTAAGAGTAAAAGACCAAAACATTTGATGACATTTGCCAAGCTTCAAGCTACTAGACTGAACAATTAATACTAGTCTACCACACCAAAAATCACCCTACAAATAATATTAAGCATTCAGATCATTTACATGCAAACAACACATGCTACATACTCAAATAAAAGCTTGGAACAACAAAGTGGTTGAATAAACCCAACTCCATGCAGTGCAAAAGATTGAACATTTGATGACATTTGCCAAACTTCAAGATACCAGACTCGAACATTTTATCGTCATCTACCAAAATAATTCTACAACTAAGCACACAGACCAATTTCACTTGAACAACACATACTACATAACCCATTAAAAAGGTTAGGATATAGAAAGTAGGAAGTAATACATTAAACCCAACATTAATATTTCTAATCTAATAGTTGGCAAGAGGAGCATGAGATATTATCTAAGTCTCTCTTCCTAGAACCAAATTTTCAACAGAGCCATGCAGTGTGTGATTCACGGTATGCATTGCAAAGAAACTTTAGTTAAACTTCCAAATCCGATAGATTACAAGTGATTTATCAAACCAATTAAACCATAGTAAACATTGATTTTTTCCCAATTTCTGACAAGACTGCTGATAAAAATACAACAATACAAAAAAAAAAAAACTATTTACTTTTTCTTCTTGCCAGGAATGGCAACCCTCTTACCCTTCAAGGTCCTGCAATTGTTCTTGGTACGCTGTCCTCTGCAAGGAAGTCCCTGAATATGCCTAATTCCTCTGTAGCACTGAATTTCCTTTAGTCTTTTTATATTAAGCGCATTAAACCGTCTCTGAACCCCAAAGATTGAACAATTACAGATCAACACACAGAAAACAAAAACAAGAGAGAAAGAAAAGGTCAGAGTAAGAAAATACCAAATCGCCTTCAATCATGTATTTGGAAACTTCATCCCTGAGAGTGATGAGTTCCTCCTCATTGAGATCTTTGGTGATTTTATTATCGATGTTGATATCACACAGAATTTGCCGCGCTCTGCTCCTCCCAACTCCATGAATGTACTGCAGCGAGTACTCAATTCGCTTGTTGTTTGGAATCTCTACACCCCCAACACGAACACACTTTATGCTTAACCCATTAACCTGCACATCCCTCAAATTCGTTCATGTTATAATTTTCTCTGAACACAAAACCCTAATCGTGTGTTGTTGTTACCTTGGGTTTCGGAGGGTTCACAACGGGAATGGGGACTCTATTGACGAGGCGAGTATTGCATATAATAGCGTGTGAGGGTGCCACAGGCATTGCCAGCGTTTGCGCCATTTTCTGTTCTTTGCTCTACCCTTCTGCAATATCCACCGTAGCCATATCCGTAGCCTTATCTATCCTTTCCTGACCCACTTGTTTCAATCTGAAAGCCCATTCCAGCCCGAATTAGCACGCTTTTCATTTGGGCTTCTTTTTTTCCTCCAGGCCCATCTCATTCTTGACGCACAAACCCTTCAGGAAAACGGTCCATGATAGTTGATCCAATTAAAAAAAAAACATATGAATGAGGTGCGTGCAAATTTCTACATAATGGAAAATGATCAGCAAGATATATTGTCAACGACAAGCGGCGTCATTTTCTGAAAGTCTCACGCAGTAATATAATACATTATGTATTCGTTATGATTGTGATCTTAATGGACCATATGGGCATGCAAATTTTCAACATTGGGAATCTTATCAGTATGGTTTTTCCCTTTCGATATTACGAAGGCCAAGTTAAATTCTGATATCCATATGATGCTACAAATCGCGGAAGCAAATACAATATGTGAAGTTATAACTTATTTGATCGAGGCCAGGCTCCAACTTTCTGAATTGTGTTTTGAACATTTTTCTTTCTTATACGAAACAAATATTTTGTAGGGTCAATATTGCCCAGTTGAAAGGCAAATGCAATCAATCTAAATTCGATGTCGCAGTTCACTACCAACTTGTGAAAACGCTGCCAAAAGTTGTTACTTTTATTTAAATATTAAAAATATATGGACTTGTCGAAATATCTGAGTGGTAACTCGTGGTGCCGAGTTCATGGAAAATAGACACCAATTCAGTCTCGGATCAATATTAACATTGGGACAACGTAGAAAAAATAGAACATACATGAATCTCGGGTTCTCGTTTTTACAAGGGAAGAGGGTACACTCTTAGATACGTACGCAATGCTCCCACCTCATGATTGACATTGATGCCTCAAGATCTTTTGTTGTAGTCTTTATGCACTAAAATATGTCACCTTTCTAACCGTTATGCATTTAAGCCTCTTCTCAATAACTCAATTGGTGAAGTTTGTGGACAAGCAAGCACCGTGGTAAATCCAATAGCAGTACGTAGACACATTGGAGGAAATACATCAAAAAAAAAAATCATTTATTAATGATTTAATATTAGATTTATTTTTTTTATGCTTTTTTAACCAAAAAAAATGAATTGTTAATATCAATATTTTGAGCTTATAATAATATGACATTATATATAAATGCTTGGTTTCATTTTTCTAATTACTGAATCTACATGTGTTAGTCAATGGCTTGCACACTTGATCTAATAAACTAGCTTGAATCTTATTAAAACTTGCAAGAAGATATTTGTGCATTATTTTAATCAATGTCAAAAAATTATTGCCACTTTTTTTTTTGTTAAATTGGCATTAATTAACATTTTAAATATTATTAGTTTTTTCCCGTCTTCAAACCGCCTGTACCGGTGCTGTTTAAGGACCTCAATTAATTGTATAATTATTATAATTACCCTAGGCTTGATCATGGAAGAAACACGTTATTGCACTAAAACATGTAACGCGGTTGTGCTTTTATTCTCTCTTCAAAGTTGAAAGTAGCCGCTTAATACAACAGACGGAAGTTGATTTATAAAACTATTAATCTGCTTTAAAAAACTATTGGTCTGCTTTCGTAAGGCGTCGTAAATGGAAAAAAAATGGGTTGCTTTGTTTTGTAAATGATTGATTCTGTCCTCCCAACGTCCTTGGAGCTCATTTCCAACTAGAATGAAACATATTAATTATTACAACTAGCTTTTCCTATCTACTGTAGCTGGCAATCTAGATATATATTACAGATAAAATGAAGAAAATTGGTAATTAATTAATTGGCAGAAAGTAATATCAACCTTGGCACATAGGAATCAACCTAGGATGATGGGCGCCAGTGATTCCTTTCTTTAAAAGTAAGAAAGGCACATGATTAATTAATTAAGAGTATAAGATTAAGTGTGTATAATGGGCAGAGGGGGTTCATAACAGGACGAAATAGGAAGGGAAAGAGAGGGTGACGTTGGTGTGCGTGGAAGCAGGAACATGCATATATGAGGGGGTGACCTTTCCGCGAACCAAACAGCAAGCAACTTTCCTTGACCTAATGTTAATGTGAAGGGTGACGGCTGTGTGATGCCGCGCATCTATTTTGCTTCCATTGCATGCATCCGCTTCCAGGACAACTACATGTGTACAACAACCAATTTAATGCCTCATCTTATACTTTACCATAAATTAATTCTATATATATACCTTTAATTTTATGCACATATATTTTATTTAAATAAATATATATTATATATGATAAAACAATTAAAATATTGATTTTTAAAAATTATTTAAACTTATTTTTCTAATTATAAATAATACGTATCAATATATTAAAAATTATTCAAATTATAATAATTTTTAAATAATAAATTTAATATATTAAGTATTATAAATTATAATTAATAAACAAAAGTATTTGTAAAAAAATTATAAATATAAACAAAATTACATAAAACATGAAAGTTTATTTAAGTTAATAAAAGAAAGTTGAGTAACAATTTTATTTATAAATTTAAAATGAAATAAAAAATAAAAAAGTATTACAAAGAGAGAATATGTAATTCAAGTATTCTTAAACAATTTTAATATTAAAAAGTACACGTAATACACTGTAAAATAAATAACGTCCTACTTTTCATATTAATGAATACTCTCATTTATAATGCATAGATATTAATTATTTATCTATAAAATGTATACAACAATCACGTCCTCACCTATCCGTACAATCCTTCAAAACAGAGGGATAAAAAAATGATGATTTCCGCCTCAACTTTATACTTCTACTTGTCTCTCCACGAATCAATTGAAGGTGGGGTTTTTATTTTTTTAGTATATTTTCTCTCTTGCTTGTTTTTCTCGCGTGTTTCAAAATATAAATAACCAAAAATTAGGGGTCACCATATATTAGATTTGTATAAATTTAATCTAAATATATTTTAAATTTAATTATATAAATTAAAATTTAAAACAATTTATATTACTTTTTTAAAAATTAGATTAAAACTGATTTTTAAAATGTAGATATAGTTTCTTAGCACAGCAAAATATATATATATAATTTTAGACTTTTATTTTATTTAATATAAATTAACATTATATAATATTATTACAAATTAATATATTAAAATATCATTATAAGATATAAATTTTATTTTATCATAAAATAATTAAAAATAATTAAAATATATTTTATGTGTATATTATATATATATAATAAAAACAGAGAAAAAATAGATATCATATGCAGCAAAATTTAACAAAATAAATAGGGCCTATTGCTTTCTTCAAGTGAACCATTAAACATAAATAGCATAGGGTGCTAGTCTTGGGACTTGGAACAAACAGATCGAGATAAAATTGGTTTTTCAGTATTAAAATTGATTTTATTAAATGAGATTCAAAATTTATCTCAACTAAAAAAAAAGGGTTGGATATCTAAATTGAATAAGGACAATAATCATTCCCCCTTCTTTGACGGGTATGAAAACAAATGCTAAATAATTTATCGAATAATGATAGTTCCACTTGCAACTTACATTTTATTTTATAGATAGAAAAAGTAGTCAAGACATTGACTTACTTGTCTATATCAAAACTCGACGAGGAGGAAAAGTAAACTTACAGAGCTAGCTAGCTGTCTATATACACATTTGTTTAAAAATCGATAGATTAAAAAAAAACGAAAGAAAAAAAGCTAATAGAACTATATATTTATATATATAAAATAAGATATATACACATACAGCATAGTACCGAGTCCCCTAAAACAAGAGCAATTGGTTGTTGATGTCGTAGCCCAACTTCTCCAAATTCGGCTGCACTGCGAACTGAATCATGGGTGGTGGCCCACAGGTCAACGCCAACGTATCAGAAGATGGATGTGGGAGATGCTCCCTCAAAATACTCTCCGTGATGAACCCTACACTGTATTCCCACCCTTCTCTTATGCTTTCTTGTACCACGTACCACACCTTCAACCTATCATGCTTCTTAGCCCACGCATCAAGCTCTTCCCTCAACAATATATCATCCTCCGTTCGGTTCGCATACACGACGTGCATCTCGGTTTGATCCTCAGGGTCCTTAAGAATCGCTTGAACCACTTGGTAAATGGGTGTGATCCCGGTCCCACCAGCCAGCATGGCTAGCCTCTTGGCAAACTTTTGTTTTCCATGAACCACAAAGTTGCCTTTACCAGTGTACTCTATGTGGCCCAGTGGGCCCTTCACGTCCAAGACAGAGCCAATAGGAAGCGAGTCCAAGTGTTGAGACATGAGCCCACCGTTTAGGAACTTTGGGTGCACCCCTTTGAAGTAAATTTTGACGACTAGATCGAAGTACCCCACTTCGTCTACGCTACTAGTAGGAGTGTAAGCTCGCATGCATAGCTTCTCGTCCACGGTGGCACATAAAAATATGTGTTTCCCTACTGGCAAACCCAAGAGTTGGTCCTCCGAGGGTAACGCAAAACGGAAGAGCCTAACGTCGTGGGAAATGGACGTTTTGGAGTGGAGCTTGCATGGGATTTTCTCCCGTGGGATAAGCGCCACGCTGCGAAGTGGTGTAATTTCCTTGATGGGAGCTAAATGGATGGTGTCAGAATTGCCATGCACGGTGTTATTTGGCGATGAATTGGATGAATCAGAGGTGTAGCCGGTGGTCATGAGCTCGCCGATTCGGTAATCTTCGAGCAATTTTTTGGCTTTGTCGGAGTGGATGGCTTCGAACTCTTCGGTAGAGTCGGTGCCGGCATTGATGAGGATGCTGTCGGTGCCGCCAGGGTGGTCTTTGAGGAAGCGGGTGCAATCGTAGACGTTGCCGTGAACGATGATCCAAGCGGAGTCGGCGTTGTTGTGCCTTTTGACTTCGGAGATGGAGAAGGTTTTTGAGGAAGTGTTCATGAAGGGTGAGGAAACACTCTTTTTTAGAGTTGGATTATAGTGTGATGATTTCTCCATTTGTTTTTCTTTTGCCATCCAGCCACCAGATTGGTTACCTGGTTGTGTGGGGTGCTCGAACGATATCCCAATCTCACCCTTGTGAGGCCTGCACACATTTGTCTTCACTTTGAACCAGCAGTTGTTCATCATGCCCTGCAAGAATTCATTATTTTTACAGGATTTACAGGCAAATAGTTACTAAATAATAAAAGATAGGAAAATTTTATTTAAAATATTTATAATAAATGTTTTGTTAGCAACCGACTTTCACTTTTATAGTTCTAATTTTAATATAGTTTTAATTTAAAAAAATATTATGTGATCATTATTTTATTATTTGTATTTATTTTTTTAAGGTGATTTTACTTAGATATTTGGAGTAGACTCAATGATAGAAGAGTTATATAAATATTTTTTTATTTTATTATTTTAAGTTAATCTGAATTCGCTCTTCCTTTAAAAGAATATATACTGATTGAGAGAGTTAAAATTAAAAAAAAACTAAGAACTTTGATAGTGAATTAACTTGTAATAGCTGGAAGTTAGTATTAATCGATCTATTCTTTATTTCTGTATAGTTTTGATATTATTTTTACATGTTTAACGTGGCAACTTATTTAATTATAACTATATCAAATTTATCAAACTGAAAATTTATTCTTAATGAGAATAATTTAAGAAAAATGATAAAATTCCCTGCCAGCTGTCACTAGTTTAGCGGGGCCAATGGTGTATAAGCATCCATGTAGTATTATCAATGTCGCAGCTAGTTAATGAGCACGCTCGAGAACGATAGTGTGACAGGCGATGGTGATGGGTTTGCTTTACGCCAGCCAAGGGGATGAAGATGGGAGACATTTGATACGATACATTCATACCCGATGCACCAGTTCTAAATTTCCTAGCAATTCTTATGCTTTTATGCCTTTTTTTTCTTTTGTTTTTTCTAACTTTTTTCCTTTCACTCGTTTTAAATTTACATCTTAGAATAATAGAATATTATAAACAATTAATTTGTCACAGAGTAGTTCATATAAAAAAATTACAACAATTTATTTCGTTATTTTTAAGTTTCCCTTTTTATCTCTTAATCATAGTCGTTTATATAATTTTTTTCTCACTTATAATTTTAGTTCCTATACTTTGAGGTGAAATTAACTCTAAAATTAAGACTATTACTGTATTTTATAATTTTATTTTATATATTTTTAAAATATTATACACATTTTTTTTTGTATTTAGTATTAAAATGTCATACTTTATTATATTTTTTATTAATTATTAGATAATTTTCTTAGGCTAAAATAGAAAGACTAGAGATCAAAATTACAGTGCTAGTAAGCCTTTTTTTTTCACACCAAAACAATTTCTCATTTATTAGCATGACCAGACCTACTCTAGTAGTTAATTATATTAATTATAAGTATCAGATTTCAGACGTCTGTTTATAAGTAGAAATTAAAAAAAAAAAAAAAAGGTTGGGAGAGAGAAAATAGAGTACTTACCATAACATTCCAAATGAGGTTATGAGGCTGGGTGTTGAGGGCCTCGTCCCAAGCGCGCACCGCAATTTCTTTGGCAGCAAGCAGGTCCAACACCCCCACCTCCAAGGACCAGAAGCACCAGCACCAGTACTTTCCATATTTGTTGGGCTTCTCCGGACAGTCTAAGGTGCCCACTTGCCACGTTTCCCCACCGTCCAGGGTCACCTCAACACGTGTTACCTTTCTCCCACCTCCTGCACGTACAACAATAACCTTTACTCTCACTCCCACCAATCAATTTAGTTCCAAGTGGATCTCCAAACACTAAACAACTTTCAAAGGACTGCCTATGACCTCGCAAGTTGCAACACCATTTCCGCAATTCCCAACCTATTACGCGCTCTACTATACCACACCCTTACGCCACAACCCAAATGCTAATGTCACCAATTGTCCAATTCAACATGTACCAAATGCTTTACCAATATTTCGCATTTCGTTTTCTACATTCCTATCCTCTCAGTCATAAACTCGTTAATTTCCAGGAATAATTGCAATTTTCTTTCATATCCTTGTTGCTCGTTTCCGTGAAAAAGGCAAAACTCAAAATTGTTGCCAAACCATTTGACTACATGTAGCACCAAAAAATAGTTTGACTATGGAATTCAAAAAGTAACCATTTTGTTTCCAATGTTTATAAATTCTTTTATGATAAAAAAAAACTTATTTTTTTATATTTTCAAATAATATATATTTAGTAATTATTTTATGATTATATATATATATATATATATATTGCAATAGCTTCCCTGATTGTATTATACAGGGACGGAGCAAGGGCCTAGGGTCTGGTTCATGTATCTTGCATCAGTTTTATTTATTCCTTAATTTAATATTACTCACTGTACCTTATGCTTTCGTAGATGTTAAAGAAAAAAGAAAGGAAAATAAAAAAGAGCGAATATTGGGAAATATACAAAGTCAGATTTCTCGTGGGAATGACATAACTCACCGGAATACGCGTAACCTCTGAGTACATAAGGCCTCTGAGTAGTCCAGGAGTTGATGGGCAAGACCTCATCGTGGCACGGCGTAGTTATGACGGAGTTTATGTTGAGCTCGTTGATAATATACTCTGGCTTGTACCACCAAGCTGTAAGTTTGGAAACAGAGAGAACATTAAGTTGTTGTTATTATAACTAAAAATATAAATTAATTAGGAAAGAAAATAAAAACCTTCTGCATTGGCAAGCTCGGCATCAACGTGAGAGGGGAGTACCCTGTTGTCCTTGTAATGGTAATAACTATCAGATTGCTGGGTAGTGACAATGATGCGCTTCAACCATTTCACCATGCGGCCACCAATGAAACCGGGTATTATCATCCTAACGGGGAAACCGTGATCGGGGGTCAAAAGCTCACCGTTTTGCATGTAAGCGATGATGATGTCGCGGGAGGGATCAAGTGCAACCTCCCTCATGATACTCGTCCCATATTTGGACCCACCGCCACCTGGCAGATCCTCTGCGCCTTCAAAGCACACATGGAGTGCCCCTTTGGTGCGGCTGTAAATCCCACAGCGCTTGAGCAGGCTACGCAACGGTACACCCTGCCACACCGAAGTGGAGATGGCAGCAGCGCCCCAGTTGAAGCCGATGCTCTGTTTCACCATGTTCTGTTCCTTGCGGCGGTTCCCCGCGCAGACTAGTGTGGCGGGGAACTCGCGGCTTGGGAAGTCGTGGAGCAGTTGGTCCATGGTGAAGCGAGTGGGCTGTTTCACTAGGCCCGTGACCTCGACGGTCCAGTCTTCCCAGCGGGCCCGGGGAACGGGCCCATGGTTGCGCACGTAATGGAGGGGAACGGGGGTTATGAAGCCATGGTGCATGAGGCGAGGGAGGGGTGGTTCGGAGTTGAAGGGGTGCTTGCCTGTTAGACGGAGCAGGGAAGCGTTCCGTTGGATCCATTGGTCGGAGGTACCGTCGTCGCGTGGGTCGAAGATGGAGGCTTCGACTTCAGCACTTGACTTTTGAATGAGATGGTTGTAGTTGGAAACTTCGTCGTCGCTTGAGGAATCGGAGGGTGGTTGTGGTAGTGGTTGGGGTAGCTTTTTGTTCTTAGGACGCGGTATGTCGGGGATTGGCTTGAAGGTTCGAAGGACGCCGTGTTGGAAGGAAGTGTACGGACGGTTGTCCACGGAAGCCGCCATTGAGGGAATTTAGAAGATAGAAAGGGAATTGAGGAAGTGTTATTGTTTAAGGTGGTAGTGTGTGTGTTTTAACGAAGGTGAAGGTGAAGGTGAATGGTGAATGGTGAATGGTGAGGGATGGAGGGATTGGGGCAGTTATATAGAGGGGTCGTTGGGGATAGGGAAAGAGGAAGGAGCCGTGGCCAAAGTAAGTCATGGAAGACTCTGTACAATGTCCCACTCAAAACAAATGTTTGTCAGTTACTCACCTGTTCTCTATTCCAATAGATAAAATGGTGAGAACGTTTTTTTATTCAAATTTCAATGACTAATTTATAAACACTTCGCTAATTTTAATATTTTTTAATTATTCGATTTCTTTTATTTCTTAAAGTGTAGATGTCTATTAAACTATCTTTACCAAACATTCTTTTATAAAATTTTAAGAACAAAATTTAAGTAATTTTTTTAGGTATGGTTTGTATTATTTATTAATTAAAACCTGGAATTTATTTTGACAATAGTAAATATGTTTTTCATTAAAATAAATTTTTAATCTTAATTTATGAATAGCACTACCAGTACTTAGAAGATGATGTTCAATTTGTCTTTTTAGAAAACACAAATGATGTTTTGCTTAAAAAGAGAGGTGTGAAGAACTTAGAAGGAGGATACAGAAAAAAAAAATTGAAAAAATTTTGTTATTTTTCCCGCTAGAATGTGATTAATATACACTCCAAGTATACACAAATTGATAAAAAAAAAAGAAAAAAAAGAGAGGATATAATATAATATAATAAGTGATGGAATGTTATCTAAAAGAAGAAAGTGTTTATTATAACTCTTGTGTGTTTATTGTTATTTTTTTAAGAAATTTTTTTCTTAAATATTGTTATTAATAATATAATTATTTGAGAGCAAAATAATATTTTATACAAAATTTATTTAAACAAGAGTATCAATAGAAGAAAAAATCAGAAAAATTACATGTATAACTAGTGAAAATTAGGGTTACTTTCTAAAGGAAAAGACAATAGTTTCTTTTTGCCTTTAAATTACTTATTATGCACATCAAACATGTAGATTATTTAGTAGAGGGTAATTTAACTTAGTTGATGGTCTCAGATTAATTCAAACACTAGAGAGTATAGTTTTATTACAGAAAATAAAAATAAAAATAGTGGTCCTTTTCTAATTCAGATGAACTGTATATTCAATATAATCTTTAAACAATGATTTAAGGGGGGAAATTACGCATTTTATCTTAATTTCTAATGTCGTGGTGATAAAACACCTAAATGGAGGATGTTTTGCATTTTTATTTTTTTATTTAAGAATGACGTAAATAATAACAATCAATAGAGAAAATGTTGATATTTAAAGGATAAAAGAAAAATCAATAACAAATCATTTTCAATAGGGAGATAAAAAAACAATAAATAAAAATGACAAGTGATTCTAATTTATAAAATAAAATGGATTTTTTCACGCCTATTTGTGTGAAGTATAGAGCCAAAAGCAAGGGGGGGAAATATACAAATGACAACAGAAAAAAAAAAAAGAAAGAATATATATATATATATATATATATATATATATATAAAATAAAAAATGAAAAAAATAAACATCTCATTAAAAGAAAAACATACGTATTTAATACAATAAACTCGTGAATCTCACGATTTTGTTTCGGGCTACTACATCAACTCCAAATCCTAATATGTAGTTCCAACCAATAACCAGGTCAATCTCAAGACTACGACATCCCTGTCGTCATCCAACAAAGTTAGGAAATGTGAGTTAGAATAATTTTGACATATGGTTATATTATATTTTACCGTTCTTTTAATATTTTTATTTCTTTATTCTTTAATGGGGTGTATATACACCAAAGAGATGTCAAAGTATATGTTTTTCAAAGTAAAAATGGCAATTGAACTCAATTTAACGGGTACTTATAACACAGACATATAAAAAAAATTATATATATATATATATACATTGTAATTTAATATATTAATATTATCAATTTTATATATTATATAAAATTTTATTATTTGTTATCATGTACTCGTTTTGTGGAATTAAAAAATTATTTATTATACTTTTTATTAATATTAATAAATTGTCAATCTACATTAACAGTATGGTGTATTAATAAAATTATCGATTAAATTTTTTATAAGCTAGATTTATTTGATAGAAAAATCCTCCATTTTATTAATGTAAATTTATTATATCTATATTAACAAAGATAAGCACAGTATTCAACTATTAATACGCGATGGTTTATTTCAGTGTTAACTAAAAATTTATTGAGAGCACCTCACTCGTCAAATTTGAAAAAAATTCATAAACTAAAGATAATTCAATTTTATATTATCAAATCAACACACGTAAAAAAAAAATTACGAACCCATATAACTGTAGAGAGATTTAGATTAAGTCCTCTAAGATTATTTTAAGTGATATTAAAAAAAAACCGCATACAATTACATAATTAAATACACAAACTAGAGACTCGAAGTTAAGCTTCTTATTAGTAAATTTTTTAAGTAATTATAATTTATAAACACAAACGATGTTTACATTGATTTGACATTTTTATTTTCTTTAGTAATTTTGAGTTGTTTGTACTTCTTAAGGATACTGGTATCTTTCTTACTTATACTAATTAGATTATATATATATATATATATATATATATATATATATATATATATATATAAATAATATACACCCACTATTATTTGATGTAGTTTTATTTTTAACTAATCATAGTACTCAAGCTTTGTACATGTTATTTTTTAAAAAATAAAATATAAATATATATAAGCAATTTAAAATAATAAGAAATAAAATAATATTACAGTAATTTACCATTTAGTAGTAACTAAACTCTGTTTTATTAATGCCTGATATTGCTTTTAAAAAGTCCGAGGAATCCCACCTATTTCATTGCGGTGTCAAATTCCTGTTTCACATTTGTAATGTTGTTTATATGTACGCAAATGGGGCCTACTATATTATAATTAAACTATTTGCTTTTTTTTTTTTTTTTCCTTTTAAAAAAGTCACATTATGTGTTGCATTTTGTGATTGTGGCATTTTAAAACTTACCATTCACTGGTATTTATATGGGTGAAGAGGCTAGAGAAATTAAATGAACTCCATTAAGCTGGTAAATAAAATTTTACACTAAGGGGTCTTGATAAAATTAAGAAGGAAACAGTGTAAAGTCCCCTCAACATTTGATCGGCTGAGTTGCGATTTCCAGAATAAGTAAGAATTCTCTGTTTGATTAATGTTCGATAAAAATGTTATTTCTTGGAAAAGATTTATAGTTTGCTTGATTTTGTATCATAAATTCTTTTAACCTTTAGAAGTTTCAGTTTTGAAGTTTCACGCGTCTTAATATCGAAAAACTCCCTTTGTAATTCGTATTTGACGTTAGTTAATTTTCCATCAGAACGTTGATTGGTAAATTGGATTTGGATGTAAAAAATGGCCCAAAAAAAAGTTATTTGCTCGTAATTATATTTCTCTAAAGTTCAATAACACTTAAATTACTATCAACTCAGTTCAAGTGATAAATAATTTAGTAATATTTAAATAAAGTTTTAAATTTAAATTTTTATATATATATAATTTTTTTAATAATAAACTCATCTATCATATTCAGATATGTAATTCGAGTTAAATCTAAATTAAATCAAATAGAAAAAAATTAAATTATAACGCAAATGTATTTACCTTCCTATTTGTATATATTAAATAAAAATTTTATCATTAAATAAAAGTATTTATAGAATTTACTTTAACAAATAAAATTTTTTATATTGAATTTTTTATTTTAATCTTAATTTAATTTTAAATATGTTATAATTTATTTATTTTTAAAACTTTATTTCTTTAAGTAATCATGTTTAATATAATAAAATATTTAATCTTTTTTGAATTTATAAAATTTTAAAAAAGTATATGATATATCTGAATTTTTAATTGAATAATACCCATACAGTACCAAAAAATAAACTCATTAGTTCTTTACTAGACATTTTGTTCAGAGATATTTCATAAAAACTAATTATAATATTCATAGATAAATTTTAAAATTTGAGAGAGAATTTTTAGGACAGAATCCCCGATCTTATAGAAGAAGGCTGAAGGCATACTGAAGGAGCATTTCCAGGAGCAGAAGAGCGTATTAAAACATTAGAAGAAAATGTCATACAATAAAAAAAATGTTTAATATTAGAGTTTGTTAATATAAATATTATAAACTTATGCTAACAATATAATGTTTTATGTATAATATGGCATATCAATAACAATATATTGTTTTTTAACCCAACACAAATCATTCTTAATTTACGCAACAACATAATAATGGAGACATTTCTCAATTACACAACACACTCCTCTTTCTTATTTAGTCATATGAATCAAGTAGGTTAACATAAATGTTTAGAAAAATGTCGGGTTAAGTATTGTTAAACATCAAAGAGTGTGAAAAGATATATATGTATACATATAATATTAATATGAGCTTATAAAATATATTTTTAAGAAAAAAATTATTATTAATTTTTAATCTCAATCTTTAAGAGTCGAGCTTAACATTTTCTACATACTTACTATTAGTCCATGACAATTTTTTACCATAATTCTGAGAGTTCTCAAACAAAACAGTATGACTTATACATGATTGATCACTCTCTTTTTGAAGGAGATTTTTTTAAAAACCTTGTTTGGATGTAATGATTTTGCAAAAAAAGAATTTTAGATATACAATTTCGTGTAGAAAATCATTTATTTCAATGCATACTTGTCTTTTTGTGAGAAGAAAGGGGGAAGAAGTAGAACTAAAATATCAGTAAAATGATATAGTAAATAGTTTATTTTTAAATTCAATTAAATTAAATTTTATATATTATTATTATTATTATTATTATAATAATAAAAGTATACAATTTATTACTTTTTTTTTACTATTTTCCTCTGAATTTTGAAGTGAATGGTGCAGTAATTTAATGGTAGCCACCGGTTTTAAAGAGGATTATTGTAGATCCACAGATTAATAAGATATTGAATAGAAGGAAGGTAAAGTGTGAGCAAGATTCCCATTAGAAAGTAATATTAATGGAGTGCAAAGATATAGTAGTAATTTAAACTGGAGTGGGCAACCAATGGTAAAAGTCTGAAGGGAAATATCGGAGGGACATATTAGCAAGTGCGAAGTGGCGCATCGCAGCACCCAACAGCCAAGGAACCCAAAAGAAGCAAAACATGGGGCTGGTTTACGTACCGAAGCAAGAGAGAGAAAGGGGTCATGGTTACAAATTTGGCAACAATGTTTTTTTATTTTTAGAAAAAAAAGGACAGTCACCAAAAAGCAGTGGCTACTTGGGAACTGAGAGGGTTAATCTGAGAGATTGGCTTGGCTCTTTGACGAAGTCTGGAGTCACCTTGTTTTGTGGTCGCTCTCTCTCCCTCTCTGTCACCCTCTCCCTCTTACATCTCACCTAGCCACACAGATAAATATTCATTTCCATGAATTTTCTTTTTATTTGTACACTTCCCTGCCACTTTCTTCCAAATTAAATTCACCTGACAACAAAGTTGAGATTTAATCTTTAAAATACAATTAAAAAAAATATCACCAGCTTAGGTAATATATATATATATATTACTTTCCCACAACATGTTTATCAATTTTTAAATTTTTTTTATATCTCAACAATATTAGCATACTTGTCTGGAAAGGTGAAACAATATTTTTCACAGAAGTTATGAACTCCGGTTCAAAAATACGAATGCATCACAAAAGAGTTGAAAATTAATATTAATATAACAAACGAAAATATAATTTCGCAGTTTAGCTTATTGAAAAAAATATAATTTTTTTAAGTTTCTTTATGTCTTTCTCAAGTCGAAACGTACGATGATACCACAGAAACCACATATAATTTGTTTGGCGTTTGATATTTTTCTTGTCCGTTCAACGTTACTTCTGTTTCCACCCACATGTTCCCCTGTCATTCCTCCGCAGTGATAAGCGACTTCTTCTGTATCTTTGTCTGAATTGGATATTATATGACTGATTACTAGTGGGAATTTAAGGCTTGGTTCTCCCCGGATGACTTTGAAAATAAATCACTACCATCTATAAAGGTTATAATGATATTAGGATACGGGAAACTCCGTTTTCACATATAAACAAAACGCCCTTGTCAACTTAGGGCATTGAAATGTTTCAAAAATATATATTCTCTTGCTTCCTATTGGTGAAGACAGATAGCAATTTAGATTTCATAATATCACCTTTCATTGGTTCTTTTCTCACCCGAGAGATTGCACTTGATAACGAATAGGGAAAGGCTCACAAGCATGCATGCACTCTCTGGTTGTTTTTTTTTTTTCACTCCATTTTCACTTGAGTCGGATTTAAATTCCTTGGAAACTACAAAAGAAAAGCGCAATGGATGACGCAATCACGCTGCATGAACCTTGCTTTTCAAATTATGATATTTCTAGTTGCAAAGCTTATGCAGTGGAGGAAAAAGAATAAACAAACACGGACAAAGTTGAGTTTGAGGTATACCTGATCCAGATGTCAATGTCATGAATCAAACAAGCTCTATTTTCCTAAAAGTGTCAATAGTTAAAAATTAAAGTGAGGACTATATAAATTGACAAACACGTAAATTCAACGTTTAAAATATTGGATCAAGATATAATGACAAGCTCGTCATTGTATAATTTTCTTCATTATTAAACATATATCCTACTTTTGCCCCTTGTGTCCTTAAAGTTACTCTCTCTCTCTCTCTCTCTTTACATATTACATATTATTTGAATATATTTTATTTGTACGAAATTATTTGTCTTTGGCATATTAAAAAATATTTTTTTTTGTTTATTAGAATAATTTTATCAATTTCATCACTTTTAATGAGAGTACTTAGTAAAACTAATTCATTTTATCATAATAATTAATAAAATTAAATGCTTTTTAAAATACATGCGACATAACTTAATACAAGAGTAATGAGTTAATTAATCAGTCGGCATAACAATATATTATGTGGTTCACTTTCAACGTTAAATCATTACCTGTACATTATATTATATCTCCCAACTAATACTTTGGATGTACCCATTCTATTGGAAATATCTCTGGTGATTATCAATAGCTTTCTGTTGCTTCAAGTGGATGCCCCCAAAGACACTGGCAAGCCTAGTTGAAGCCATATTGCAACTAGAAAACACACTAAACTAAGTATTATAGTTTTTAACAGAGACATCCTGATTATATAATGTCGGTTTGAGGAGTAAGCTTTTTAAATGTAGAAGTTTCACAGAGATTTTATTAAGACTGGAAACCGAGTTTAGGGAGTAGATAATTTACGCTTAGCTTTTGTCCAAAAGGACTTACTTGGTTAAGATGGAAAATGACCACCCCCGTGTAGATTACATGCCCATTTTTTAATATTAAACTTCAAAACTTTGACTTTTGGAAAGAATGAAAGGGATGACTACGGAAAATGTTTCTGTTTTATATATGTTATATGTATGGTGTTTTTTCACTGTATTAGTAAAGAAAGGACAGAAATTAAGTGTAGTAGTATTATAGGCGTTTTTAGTGTTTTTTTAAAAATTAAAATTAAAGTTTTACTTTGATTATATGTGTTTATTTTATTATATGAATTTAATGTTGATAAAAAAAAAGCCATATCCTGCAGTTAAGTTTTGTCTGAAAAATTAAAAAAGTAGGATGATGTGTTTGTTTTTTTGCTCAACAAAGACTGTATTTAAGGGTTGACATTAACTCCCCTTCTTATTAATGGGTTTGGGAGGACAATAATACATAGATATGTATGGCCCTCTCACTAACCCAAACATTTTGAGGCTAAAATGAACTTGGGCAATGGTCCCATGTAGAAGACCTTGATCAGTCCGCGATTGTTTTTGATTTTTTTAGAGAAAAAAAGTGAAGAAGTTTTTTTTTTTAAATTAAATTTTTGGCTGTGAAAACGGATCAGTCCAACCTGCCTGCCTCACCTTAGTTAGAAAACAAACTAAATTTTTTAGTTTAATCAATTTAAAAGTAGGTTGACAAGTCAACGAGTTATCCTCTCAAAGATTAAAATTAAAAAAAATAAAAAAAATATTTTTAATAATAAAAAGATTTAATTAATTAATAATTATTTTTATTTTAAAAATTAAATATGAATTCAAGGAACTAACATCTTTGACCAGTCATTGATCTGTATTTTGGTGAGTTAAAACAAAATAAGTTAACCAAGTCAATGAGTATAAAGTATTTATTTCAACCTGTCAAGTTTAGTGGACTAAACAAGCTACAGTGTTTTCTGTAAATATATTACAAATTTATAGTTAAAAAGTTATAAAAATTTTATTACTCATCAATTTTTAAAAATATATACTACTTGTTATTACTAAATGCTCTTTTAATCTAAAATTTGAAAGTTAATATTATTTAATAACCTTTTTCTTTCTAAATTATTTTTTTTTATTGTCATCTTACTTTCTCCATTTCTATATGCTATTATTGGAGATTCTTCTTTTTTTAAAATAGTTAGCACAAAGGCATTAATATAATACTTTTTTAATTTTATTTCATAACTATAAGTCATCATTTATGCGTTTGCATGATCAACATCGTTAACACATTCTGTTTTTAGGATAAAAGCAATATTTCAAGTGAAATTCTAATTTTATGAATTTGTTGCAATGTGATGGCTTTTGTTGACTATAGAATGTTGTTTTGTGGCTTTCTAATTGTTGCAGACAAATTTGTAGCAGCAATTTGTAGTCTCACATTGATAATCGATGTTATGATACTTGTTGCTACATGGAAGCTTATGAAACCATTGCTAGAAATTGGTTTGATCAACTACTGTCAGCAAAAGATATCAGGACATGAAGTGAGGACATAAGGTGAAGTACTTTATTTCATAGACGATTTTAAGGAATGAGGTGTGGACATAATATTTTTCGTTGATAATGATCGTATAAAAAAGATATGGTATTATAATCTTCAATATAATGTAAAACTTTAATACAGAACTTTGATCTTCAATACAAACTATAAAAGAGCAGAGATTATGAATCCTACCATGCTCAATTTGGAAATAGAACACCATAAATGCCACCAATATAACAACAAAAGATTAAAAGGGATATTTTTTTTATTAAAAAACTTAAAAGATCTTTATGCATTTTAAAAAATTATAATAAAAATAAATATTAAATAAATTAAATTATTTAAATACATTCTATTGATCTACATAAAAAGAACATTAGATGCCCCTCAAATTTTTGGACAGCAAAACAAGCATCGTATGATAATTAAATTTACTTTAATTTTTTATTCTGAATTTTTTTTAAAAAATAGTTATCTAAATAAAAATACTTTCTTCTTTCTATTCTTCCAAAACTTCTATTCTCAAACAACTTCATGAAGTTAGTAATATATATTTTTTAAGTAGTTTTTATTGTCAGTAGTCTAATAAGTGTGAGTTACTTTTTGCACATATTTTGGCTTTTCATACTCCATCTAACATATTTTTATCAAAAATATAATTTCATTATATTAAGTAAAAACTCTATATTTTTAGAACTCAGTCTTCTTTGTCCTTCTAACTTCTCTTCTTTTTCTGAAAATGACATCTTCGTTTTTACAATATCATTATTTGGTGATCCCTTATTTTGTGAGGATCTACCATCCACTACCTCTAACTTGTTCCCCGCACGTACTTTTGCTTCTCATTTTGTTATACTTTAAGTTGGAAAAAAGAATGGTGCATAGGTGATATTTCTAGGAAGATATTATTGTTTACTGGAACTTAATTTTCAAAATTAACTTCAAATACTTTTCAGAATTAAACTTTTAGAAGAGGACAAACTATAACTCCAGAATTTCTTTTGGATTGTTATTTTTTTTTTCGGAATCTATTATTTTCTTAATTGAACTTTGTTAAGCAAACAATGAATTCAAGAGCCCAATCTCAACCTATCACTAGAGTTCCCAATTTGTCAAGAACCCTACGTCTGCAATCGACCACCCCAATTCATTATGCAGAGTTATTATGTAGAAGTTGACAAAAAAAAGGAGGAGAACGAGAGATTCAAGTGCCGCAAAAATAAAGTTGGTTTTCCATCATGCAGAGTTGACAATAATGAGGTCGATCTTTTAAAATCATGAACTTGATAAATGTTTCAAATTCTTATTCCTTATGTTATTCCCTATCTCAAAAATGCCATACACTGACATAGAAAGAGCATCATAGAACTTGGGTTAATCATGCTTACAGGGAAGGGGTTGTTGTTCTTTTCTTATAATAGATGCATTGCCTAAAAGAAAAGAAAAAAAATGACATTTTTAAAATAAAACATTACAAAAAATTAATAAAGGTGTGAAAAACAAAAAATGAGGTGCAAAAAGTAAATCCTGTTAGTGTAAGCAATATTAAAACTAGAAAATGAACATGGGCCTACGTTTGCATTGTACATGAAAGAGGAAGGACCCTCAAAATAAAGTAATGGAGGCCCAGAAAAAGAAGTCCAAAAGAACCTTTATGTGGTCTGGTTTGGCAATTTTACTACCCCATTAATCGTTAATGTCGATTTATGCAGTTCAACATTTAATTCAAAGATCTAATACCGTAAATTAAAAGAACAAAAACAATCTTCATGTGTTCTCGTTTGGTAATGTTACCCCATTAATCGTAATCTGGATTTATATAGTACAGCATTGATTTCCCATATCCCATGTTGCCGGTCTCGACTGTTCAAGGTTGCTTTTTGAGAGATTCATGATATGTGAATGAAAAACGAAATGTTTTTAGTTCACATGTATAAACTCCGAAAAAACAACCGAATTCACTGGCATTAAAGTCTTCGATATCCCGTGATTTGTTAAAAGCGAGATCAATTCCCATTCCATTCATTTTCATCTCTTCTGATCTATATTCCATCTCATGGCATTGGCATCAAAAGAAACGAGGAAGAAACAAAACCAGAATGTGAAGAGAAACACAAATGGGGTGGTGATCACAGTGTACACTGAATCGGAGAAAACTTGCTTCATAAATCGATCAGAGAAAGTGACCATCAAAACATATGAAAGAACCTATAACTATGATCGTCGAGCTATGCTTCTTGCTCTTTCTCGACAACTTAGAAATGAAGGGTCCCAAAAGGTTCAGTCACGGTCTAAAACTAAAAGCAAGGTAAATTCCCTCTTTTTTCCTCTTTTTTTTTTTACTTCATGTTCCAATTACGTGTAGGGAAATGCATGGCACAATATAATCAATATTAATATTAGAACTTTGCAAATTTAGCGGAAGGGAATGTGGTTACCTCAGTTGGTTCGAATCTGCTCGGATTCCAAAGAGAACAAAGAGAGAAACGAGGTCAAGAAGGGAAAGTCCAGTGGGAAAAACTTAACCCCATTTTTGGTAATACAATATTCAATATTGATTCGGATTGTGTATTTCACTATTTCGATTCGGATTCCAAAACTTTGATTTTGTCTTGTTTTTACGTGTTTGTTTTTAACCTTGTTTGCAGCGTAAAGTGAAGAACACGTTGAAACTGTTGTCATGCAAGGAAATTTAGTGATAAAGAAGATTATATTATAATCGTGGTCTTATGCAGGGCGTTGAATATATTTCAGTGCCTTGTTTTTGTTTTCTTTCTTCACTATTTCTCATATCGGAATTCGACATGTTCTTTGGTTTTTCTTAAGCTTTGATTGAGCTCTTTCCACTCCAATTGATATTGCCTTTCTTTTTAGCAGAAAATCTTTAGCTTGAAACACGAACATTGAAAAAGTTAAAAAAGAAAAAATCAAGGTGGGGAAAAGTACATATTATAGAGTTGAATGGATAGTAGCATTAGACCATATTTAACAGTGAAAAAGTTGCTTAAATGAGAAACAATATTTATTTAATGATAAAACTTGATTTTGTAACGTTTTTTTAACAAAAATAAATAAAATTTACTTTTTTTTGGTTGTTTGTGAAAAAAAATATTTTTTTACAGATTTATAAAAAAAGGAGAACTAACACTTACAACTTGTATCTATCTCTGTCTCAAAGAAATAAGTAAATGTTCAAACTTGCACCATAAAAGTAATTTAAATGTAGTTATTAAAATTTGGAATTTGACTCTTATAAAGTGAGAAGATAAAAATCTATATTTATAAATTCTTAGTTCAAATCAACAGTAGATAAAACTTTATTTTCTCATTTTACATGTAACTTAATTCTAAAATTTGAGAAACAAATAAAGATGGGTAAGATCCGTTGCTTTCTCAAATGATAGTCATATTTGGAAGATTAGAGAATGTTGGAGAGAACATGTGTACTGTAACTCATTCTCATCCACGATTCATCCGCCGAATTACATTCTGGAAGGACCAAATCATTGAGATTGAACTGAAGGAATGCCATTTTATTTACAGGTCATAAGATGATGTTTGATATTTGCAATTTGCACACCTCAAAGTTTACACCTTTTGTTTGCATACCTCAGAAAGAATGAAATTTTGTATTTAGCCAGACCCAGATCAGTTCTTCCTTGGATAAAAATGAATAGCAATTGTTGGCCTACAATTACAATGATGAATGTGATGTTAAGTTTAAATTTTCAGGAGCTTAAAACTACTTAACATATAAAGTGAATCATTAGACTCTTTAAGTTGTTGAACTTAGAATATTAATTCTTCCTATATGTTTGGATTAGCCCAAAAATAAATAAATTGTTTTAATGATTAAATATTATAATCAATTATTAATAATATTGTCTGCTATGGAAAGTTTCTATACAAATTTAGACGGATACAAAAGCAGGTTAAATTTTATTGGTTAAACAGTGAATAGAGAATATAAAAAAAAAATTAGAGAACTGACGGAAATTATGGGAAATTGATTTTGTAAATTTTTATGTGGAATTTTTTTTGCACCATTTAGCATTATTTATTAATTATATAAAATAAATTTTATGTTTGAATATATAAAATGAGAAGTAAATTTAATTTTTTTAAATTACTTTTTCTGTGATAAATTTAAAAAAAAATAAAATTATATATAATAGTTAATTTATATTTATAATAAGTAATTATTAAGAATAAAATGAGAACATAAAAATTAACTAAAATTAAGCTATTAAAATGCGTAATTATTTAATACATTTCTACCCTGTGTACTAAGTTAAATTTTTTTAAATAACTAACTCAACATTAACATTCGAGAATCACGTGTTGTGTTAACTATTTTCATTAATAATTAAATAAAAGTGGTAGCACAAATTTATTTAATAAAGTTGAGAAACAAAATTTTTAAAAAAAATTACTAAGATATCAAAATCACACATGTAATGTAATAAAAATACTACAAAATAAATATTAGAATGTGTTTATTAACACTCATTTAAATAGTTTTTATTTAAAATACAACTTTTACTCTTGAAATTAGATTAATAATAAAAATATATTACATTATTTTTTATATATGATATTTAAATTCTATATATTTTTTAAAATTTCAGAATGGTGTAGGTACAAAAATATAAAAAAAGTGGTAAAGTGTCAAAGATTGTTAATGACAATTTTTCAAAAATATTAAAAAATTAAAAAAATCAGAGGTTACTGATAACAATTTTTAAAATAATAATTAAATATTTAAAAAATATAAAAAAAATGGTCAATGGCTAAAAGTCATGAATGACAATTTTTGAATTAAAAAAATTATATTTCTGTAATTTTACAAAAAAAATAAAATCATATTTTTGTAATTTTTTAAAAAAAATTAAAAAAGAGCGTAGAAACATTTTATATAATTTTTTATCCGAAACATAGTCCAGAGAAAAATGCTAACAGCTGAAAGACCTACAGACAACCTGCGGGTCGGGCCGCACGCGGGTCCTTAGCACAAATCAGCAAGAGGTTCAACCAATGCTTAGCATTTATCGATGGTGATCAAATCCACAGTGATACTGATACTATAAGGAAAATGCTAAAAAGAATATAAATAGAAATATTTTGTTAGAAGACACAAAAATAAACTCACTCCCATTAACAAGGCCTTCCTTTTATAAGATATTACTTTTTAGAACATTTTTAAAATTTTTATAAATACTTTTTAAAACTAATAGAGATAAATGTTAGTAATAAAATGAAATTCAATGATATTAAATAAAAATAAAATTAGTATGTTACAATATATTTTTAAAAATTAACTAACTTTAATTATTATTCTTGATTTGCATAATTTATTGAATGTATCTTAGAGCAATAGCATAAAAAAACCGCATAATCTCTAGGCCAGAATTTGAAATAGTTCAAACATCTGCGAAAAAGTCAAATTACCTTACCGCATCAGCTCAACAATTACCAATAGCGAACACATGAATGACATTCCATATTTCTAACACTATCAAAGATGAATTATTATACAATAATTCAAACTGTACAGCAAGTAAATCATCATAGGAAGAATAAAGCATCACTTCAAAATGAAATTATTTGGGACCATCTCGTCCCTAATCCCCTGTCCAATTCACCACTTTGCATGACCGAATGAAACCAGTCCAACCTATGGGATCTAACAGTCATAATGACCTGGATCTCCTAAACCTAGAAATCAGGGAGGCAGTGAGCATTCTAAAATTGCCTTTTGTACAGTCTACTTAAAAAAAAAAAGAGGGAAGTTGTCATACCACATCAATCTATAGATGAGATGGTACACAACTAGAAAAGGGGTCAACTGCCATACTCTGCCAATTAAATTATAAATTGCTCTGGCATAGCAACAAAACTAGCCATGCCAAGATCAATGGCATACTATTTGCAGAAGTGCAGCTTTTCCCCCACATTTCTATAGTTTGTCTTTGATTTTACCTTCTTGCATTTGCTATCCTATGCCTCCGTCGTCTTCTAGACCTTCCTAACAGTAGCCTGTGCAGTCCACGTCCAGAGACAGCAGCAGAACCTGTAGGTGCAACACTCTGCAAACCAAAACGATCAATGGCAAAAGAATCAGCAGCACGGTCCTGATTATACCTAATGTGTGACAAAAAATGGCCAGTTCTCCCCAAACCGAAGGACCTCACTGAGAAGAAATCATCCTCCAGATATTCCTCATCAGAATCATATTCGTCACTATAAAAGGTATGTTCATTTGGCTCCAGTACGTAATCCCCAAGTACCATAGCCCCTGGTGTCGAAGATAAAATTGTGCTAATCACATCATTCCGTTCTCTTTCACACTCAAGTCTCTTCCATTTTTCTTCTCTTATTGGGTCCACCTCTCGTGGTCGTGAGAATGGATGCTTAGACCTGACATGCTTCCTAAGTTCCTTGTAATTCCCTACAAAGGAGCAATCATCTTGCATGCAGCTTCTTTTCTTGGCATTCAAAGACTTCCGTGCTGCTTCAACTACTGTCCAACCTTTCACCTGCCGGCGACAAAGGGGGCAAAGAAGCTCAGGAACTTCTGTATTGTCATTAGGGTCACCTGTGCTTAAATCAAAATTTGAATTGTCTGTTTCAAGCCGAAAACTTTGAACAGAAGTTGCTTTTGTGTATGCCTTTTTGTACTGTTCAAAACAGTTTGAATAGCGATGACTAGTAGCACACATGTAAGGGCGACAACCCTTGTCATAGGATGAACAAAGGAGAAGGATAGCATTATGAGGGACCTCCATGCACACTGAGCAGGTTGCATCTTCCCAATCTTTCTTTTCTGATGCTTTAGAAAACCTCTTCTTTACATTAACATCTTTCAGATTTTTTCTTGCACAAGTTAAAAGACATGGGGTTGTCGTGTGACCTTGACACCGGGACTTGCACCGCACCTTACCATCTTTAGCCATTTACAAACTGAACCTGGGACTGATCAGATAGAGGGGGTGATATAAAAAGGACAGACATTCTAACACGATACATTAAAATGCTGGTCAATCCAAACACAATAAATCAAATGTCAAAAGTGCATATTTCATATGATACCACTTATACAACTTTGCAGATTTTTTTTTAACAAACCATATATAGGTACTTGCCACAATAATCTGTAGTTACATCTAAGCCACAATAGCTTTTGTAGTATCAAGATCAAGATTATAAGAAGTATATGTCTAAGTAATAGTAGAAATACAATATTATGTCATCCCTGCTCACAGTAATTAATACTAACCATGTGACTTGTAACTAAACTAATATAGAGCAAGGTGGTTAAAATTGTGTTTGCATGTTGGATCATCTGCTCTAATGAGTTTCTTAGACATTTAGGTGTAGTGTGCCACTGCAGAGCGTTTTCCAAGCCAACTCAAAGTGGAGTGGCATGCCAACTCGTTGAACGGGACTGGAATGGCACTCCAAAATGAGTTATAAACTGCATGCAAAGTGGGCTGGGTTCACAACCCCCTTCTAAGAAACCCTATTTAAGTCCCTTTCATATTGAGCAGCCTCTCTTTACCCAACTAATACCCTCTGCGTCGTTTTGCTACCCAATAACACCTCTCTATCCCCTCTCTCCCTACCACTGCAATTTTGCATGTGATCCCCTCTCCCTCATGTTCAACCTCTCCCAAAAACACCCCTCTCCTCTTCTCTGCTTGTTGATGTGTGTTTTCTGTTGCTGTTGTTGGCTTGCATTAGATGTTTAGAGTTAGACTATTTTTGTTTATGCTGTAGTTTTAGGTGCTAACCCAAAAGAATCTTAGAGGAAAGTATTAAAAGAGACTTTTTGATCAATAATATTTTTTAAAATTTAATTTTGGGTCGAGCTCAATAGTGTCATGTGATCCATTTACCCAATTTCAAATAGTGGAATAAGGCTTGATTGTTGTTGTTGTTGTAGTTTTGGGTGTTACTTATGACTTATGTGTTGCTTTAGTTTTAATGTGATCAGAACTTACGTGAATAATATTTTTTTAGTTGTATAAGACTTTAAGAAACTTTGGTTTAAGTTTAATTAAATGTTTGGTGTGATTTATTTATCTATGCTATTTCTTATGCATATAGATATGCATTTGAATATAATTCTGAATTTTAGTTGACTCTTATGATTTTTGTTACAAACTAAGACACCCCCCCCCCCCTCTTTCTGTTCCAACCTCGAAACTCAATTTTGACAAGCTTGATAGAGAGGGCATAACCTCAAGAAAATTCTATTATATGCTCATCACCATAGTTTAACACACAACATCGTAAACAACTCTAAGATAAAACAGTAAAAAATGAAATCCCCTAATAAGTAATGTCACTAGAAAAGATAACAAATACAAATCAAACCAAAGGATTGTAAAATCAATCCATCTATAACGAGTTTTGTCCTGCCATATCTGATTCCTACATAATGCACATTATCTTTAAAAGAAGAGCTGGAATAAGGTAGTTCACTTGGCATGGAACTTTAGGCTTCTTGATTTCTCTCCGGATGGAAAAAAATATAAAAAAATCGTCACATTCAAGTAAACAAATAAATAGCAAAGGACTAGTAGCTATTGCCAAAATTCTCAATCTAATTGCTCAACATCAACATATAAAACGTCTGAAGATTTTTTTCATTAATCATAGCCATCCAGAATCAACTGTTTGGGAGGTCAACTAACTGAAAATAATATGACATCCAACAGATGCACAAGCATGGAATAATTCACCATTTTCACAATGAAAAGAGGGGGGGGGGGGGGGGAGGTGAAGGAGAGCATCCATATTTTTTTTTAACAGTAAGTTGAGATCATCAAGACAACATGATACCAACCTTCAAACCAGGATCTAAGAAATAACAAGCTTACAATATCTATCAATTAAGTTCACACAACTGCTTCTAGAAAGCACACAACATTAAACAAAAAGAAAATGATTAATCACATTACATTAGATTAATCTAATTCATCTAAACAATTTAAAGTTCTAAAAATCATCTATGCGCGAAACTCTCGATTATAACCTGGAATCCGACATTTTCTATCACTTTTAAAAAATGGCAGAGCAAGAATGAAAGAGGAAGTTATAAAAGATTGTTCAATGTCGCAGTCGCGGAAATATCACAATTCCATCACAGTCTAAGGCGCGTGCGCGGACAAACGTAATAAAGCGGTCGTAAATCATAAATCAAGAAATCGCGTTAAACGAAAATTTCCAAAAGCACATGCAGATACAAAAACAACACTAGATTTTGTGGAAATACGAGCGAAGCATGAAACGACAGGCATCGGAGATCAGAAAATTGGAGAGTGAGGAAAAACCCTTACCATAGAGAACGAATCGAAAGAGAGGAATACCTGAAAATGAAAGTGTGCGAGAAATGGTTAGCGCTTTGCTTGAAACGGTGAAATGGAAGGGAATCGGAGCGAGTGCCCGATCTTCGCGCTCACGTTCTCCAAAATCCAAAAAAATGGTTGGCAGAGGTGACGTGTTCCGCTACTGCAACACCTAACCTACGCTGCTTCCTTCTCACTCACATCTTCAACTTTTATAACACCATCAAAATTATAAGCAGTGTCCTGCTATGTGGGCTCATGAGCCTATTTAACTTGTTGCTATACTGGGGCCCATTTCCCTTTCCTCAGGCCCATTCACCTGATATAGTTGTTTCCTTGGCGTGCCTTTCAGCACTTTTGTTTTTCATTTTCTTATATTTTTTACCGGTTGGTATCGTGTGTGAGGTAAGAAAATTTAAACTCCGGCATCAAAATAAAAGAGAATGTATTGTGCATAAAGACTAAAATGATAAATAAAAAAAATTGGTTAATTAGATAAGTCAAAATAAAACTTACCATTAAAACAAGTTATGGTGATTGATAATAAATTACTTAAGGTAATTTACTAACTTTAAATAATATAACTGTAAATTAATGTGAATATAAAAATTGTATCAGAAGTTAGTCTTTAAAAATTTAGTAAAAATTATCTTGATGTTATACCTTCTTTGATAGTTTTAAGAGATTATTGAAAATTTTGTATTTTTTAAATAGAATTTACATACATTCTTTTAAATAAATTTTGTATTTTTCAATTAAAATTACAGATTATCTTTAAAATTAGCATAATCCATTAACATTGACTTTTATTATGTTAGCTATTAAGGCAAAATTTTAATTAGACTTAAAGGAATGAATTTAAGTTTTGTTCGTAAAATAAATAATTTATCATAATTATACTTAGAAGTATGAGTAAATTAAATCATAGACTTTAATCTATAAGATGAAAGTTATTTTACATTCTCTCATCATAATGTTTCACAAAAAAAAAAAACTACTTAAATCTTAAATACTATATTCTCATGATAATTTTCATAACTACATTAAATTATAGTAAAATAGTTTAAAATCATTAAATCATCTTTTATATCGTGAACCATCGTAATATATTTTTTTCAATTTGTGTTTGATGATGATTATTTGTTACCTCTTCACATTTTTTTATTTCAATTTTTTTAGAAAATGCGTTTTTTTTTATTTTGCCCCCTATAATTAATTTTTTCGTATAAAGACTAAAATAAAAATTGTGTTATGTTTAAGGACCATAATAAATAATTATATTATGTATAGAAATTAAAATTAAAAAAATCTGTAAATATGTGATAACAATTTTGTACCAAAAGTAGACATCAAGGATTATCTCGAAAATATTTTTTCATTCACGGACTTACTTACAATTTTTTTATATATAAGAATCAAATAAAAAAAAGTTTCATGAATAAAATAGTATTTAATCCTAATAATAATAAATAAATTATATGTACAACTAGAATAGTTTGCAATTCTTGCTACGATTGCTCTACAGGTTTCTCACCGGTCAGCTAAGATGTGGGGGGGCGGGGGCAGGCAGGGAACTTTTTTCTGCGCGATGTTGGTTCTTGATACTTCATCTTTTACGACAGACAAGTCATCACTGAGAAATTTAGTAACACATTGAGCATAATTTTCCAAAATGACAGTGCCCAGTATTGGTTCTCTGGAGCGACATATCACGTGTTAGACCCAAAGCAATGCTTAACATCAGTTACAAGCAAGCTTACTCTGAATGCTTCAACACGAGCAACTCAACAATTGCTGCAGTAATGGACCCAAGATCAACTCCAGCAACTTGAATACTGAACATTGGAAATGTCACATGCAATGAAGGACAGATTGTAAAAGAAGAGTAAAAGAATCAAATAAACCACAAATTCAACCTATGCTACAATGATTTGCACAAATGGATGAAAATAATATAGTTTGACATTTGAATTCCACCATGACAGATTAGAAACATTTTCTGGTTATCTTCCTTTTCTTATTATTTCTTTCAGGAATGCTTGCCTGAACTTTTGTCCCCAATTAAGAATAAAACTGCACTCGAACCCTGCCCAACTTTAACTAAAGGAATTATATGTGAATCCTGAAAACCAAAACTGACATTTCAAGCATCTTAGGCATTTTGTGTCCAACCAAAATGATGTCATAATTTATGAATTATGAAAGACAATTCTTACAAAAATGGACAGCTATGAAAACAGTTATTCTATATAATTCAAGTGCCATGCATGATAAAAAGAGAAAAACAGAGTGGCAAAATGAGATAGGGTGTATGTAACGATCTTTACCTTCGTGTTTCATAGTAGAAGATGACATTGCTTAACCCTTGCGGCCATGAATATAAGGAAATGAAGAACCAGAGGACTGGGAAAGTGGCCTTTGGACAAATGGATGGTCTAAAAGTTGAGGAGCAGTGGGACGATCATTTGGATTAACTTGAAGGCACTGCAGCATAAAATCCCGTGCATCTTTTGAAAGAGAATCAGGAATAGGAGGTCGCTCGCCTTTTCCAATTCTAAATAATGCCTGCATCTGTTGTTAGAGGAGAGATTAATTGAATTCAACAGTCAAAACCAACAATAATACAATTTTCACAGTTGAAGAAACAACTAAAGGCAATATATATATATATATATATATATATATATATATTACTAACACTAAAGAATCATCAACCAAAATTTCTGCCCAATGCAAAACGTGGGACAGAGCATCAACAAAACCTGCAAGCTAATTTACAAAATAAATGGCAGGAACATAGAGAATTTTGGATAAAAACGGGTGGCCTGACAATTAACAAACTGCTAAAGCAAAAATTTTGTAAAGACAAACAAACGAAACCAAATACATGAATAAATAAAAAGATTGGGAGCGGAACTAAAATCAGAATTGCAGTTGTGAAAACAATGAGTATGGAATATGACGAGTTAAATAGGCAACAATATGACACATACCCATTCCAAATTCGAGTATGGAATTTCACGTGTTAACATCTCCAATACAGTGCATCCCAGACTCCACATGTCAGCTGGAAGCCCATAACCTTGGTTCTTTCCTTTTACAACCTGCATATTCCAGATTAAGAATCAATACCTATGCTACCCAGGAATCAAATGGCAAAAACACCCCAAAAGGGAAGAATTTCAGAAAGCTTAAGGTTTCAATTTCAAAACCAAAGTTTTCTTTCTTTCCATATACGAAAAGGCAATGATTTTTTGAAACAAAATATATGCATAACCGCTAAACCAATATTAATAATAATGTCCAGCTGTTGATTACATTGATCAAGCCATATGGAAAATAAAGGGGTCAAAGCAAAAGAACAAAGTAAAATTTCAACAATCCATATTCTCCACAAACCTATTAACAAGTGTAACATGATCTAATGTTGCTATATAGTTGATTTTCATGGGGTTCTATTAATTCCCTTTGGTTATAAGGGGGACCACCACTAACCGCGCATGTAAGAAAAAGCATTTAGAGTTTTAGATCAGTAGCATTTGAATGGATACAGTTTACTACTGTTTGAAAACTTAATTTCATTTAATGTGTTAGGTCCACAGCAAAAGAAGAGCAGAAACTTAAACTAGAGTCAAACATTAAACACAACCATTTACTGTCAAGGAAATTATTTAGAAGATGGAACTATGTGCACCCCATTAATAAATTTGAATAGATGAACAATTATTCAGTGTTGCTGTTCAAAAGTTAAGGTTGAAGGCAAACCTCGGGAGCCATCCAGTATGCTGTTCCCTTGCACGATTTAACATCATTCAATTTGGTTGCCTAAAAAATTCATAATGCAATATCAGGAAATGGAAATGATTCAAGAAATAAAAGAAATACTAGAACACGAAGCATTAACAAAAGATGATACCTTTGCCAATCCAAAATCTGCAAGCTTGACAGATCCACTTGCATCCACCAATATATTTGCACATTTAATGTCCCTTAAATTGAGGAAATATGATCAGACTATAATTACAAAGATTGCTTCATCCCAATCACATAACTACTATAGTAAAGAGGATGTTAAAGAAATCATGAGCTTAACCAATAGGAAAAACACTGCCCATTAAAATTCCCAAAATTGTTCTTGGATATATTATAACCATTCAGTCTGATATTGATGGATACGATTTTCCTTTTTAATCATTAGAAATATCAAAGTTTCAGATCAAAGTAACTAACAGGTGGAAGAAACTAATTTCGTCCACAAATACTAGACTGCATATTAGCATCAAAAGGTATTTGGGTTGGGGCAAAAAAATAATATCAATGACAAGAACTGGATGAGATATCCTTTTTTCCCCCTTTGGATTCTTCTATCCACCTCACTCCTCTACTCTTGTCTTTAGCCCAGTATACGTTTACACTTCTCTAAAATAAGCAAAATGGATTTTGAGCAGTGAAAATTGAGCTATATTTGTCCAAAGAAGAAAATGAACACAGCCAAATGACAAGGAGAAAACAAAACAAACCACAGAAGTTATTTACAAAGAATGTATTGCAATTTTGACAGTAAGAGCAAAAGTTCCTTTGAAGCAAGGAAAGCAAGAACCATAAACAGGACTCTTGCCAGCATTGTTCTAAAAACCCGAACCACATCATATGATTCAATACCAGGATTATCACAGAAAAGCAGAAGTCATATATTCATAAATGAAAGGGAAGCAGGATTATAAAATAAAATAAAATCTTGAGTCACCTATGAACCACATTTCGATCATGAAGATACTTCAAACCATGCAAAATCTGTCTTGTATAGGCAGATACTTGGGAATCTCGAAGAGTATATCTCTGATAGAGGCTTCTAAGGGAACCTTTGGTTACGAGCTCAAGAAAGATATACAGCTTTGATTCATCCTGCGTAACCATCAATCCAAGTGTGAAATACAAATCACATTTTGAATCATGAGCTTACTCTGTTAGATGTGAAAATAAAGACAGCAAATCCTGGCCCCCAAATGAAAATGTTTAAAATGATTATAACAAGAGACAAAAATATTGCAAATTAGTATAGTACCTGAGGTCTGAATTTTTACGGAATTAGTTATTCCATGAAGTCTTGTGGATCCTTTGTCATACAAACACTAGACTAAATTTCATGGCCTATTATGAAACTATGTCCTGACTCTAACTCCAAACATTCCACTCGTATTGAAAACACAAGTTTTGAGATTATGGACCTATATTACCATTGACATAATCTGTAATTGCAACTTCCAATACAGATTCAACAATTGCAAACAAGAAGAAAATATCAAAATGAACATAAAAAAGAAAAGAGAGGCTGGACAGAAGAAAGTACCATTTCTGTGCCATAGTATTGAACAATATTCTCGTGTTCAAACTGACTCAAAAGTGCAATTTCCTGAAAAAGAAAAATGTGAGAAAATAAGCATAGTGGGAGAAACATGAAGAATAGTAACCTCTCAAATGATTTATGAGGTATTGCACAAGATAGCAGAATAATTATGTGAGAAAACTTCTTTTCTATTTTTCATTAAAAAAATTATTATTGAAAAGTAAAGTGTGAAATGAAAAATAAGCTAAAAAGTAGAAAATGCGTAAGCCCATTACCTGCTCCAGTTGATAGACACTTTGCTTTCCCTGATCGCGTTGATCAAGCAGCGAAACTTCTTTTACAGCAAAAAAGAATCCATCACTACAATGATTCAGAAAGTATAAATAACACGTTAGTATCACTTGCATTATATAAAATAGATGACTAAATTATCATAAGCTTGACCTTGGGCGCTCTACATAAAATTTTCAAAAGCAGCAGCAATTTGAAAGGAAAACATTTGATGATAATTGATGACCTTTTGTAGGCAACTAATGAAGATGCTAAATTAGAAATAATTGTTTTATACTTTTTGGGGTTTGAAAAAAAATCTGGCATTAAACAACAACTACAAAATTCTTTGCCCACAAAATATAGCTCCCTCACTTCATTAAATGTTTCTACAGTTTTCATTAACCATGGATTTAAATACATTCTCATTATCTATTCAAATTGAAGCCATCTGCATTGCTGCATCAATTCTCAGAGCTCCTAAAGGATGATCTAATTCACCCTTCAATTTAAGGGGAAATAGAAGAGTAATGAAGCCCAAATACATTTTCTAATCAGGATGAGCAATTGAAAACTTGCATAATCGCATTTCAGAAATTATCTTCAACAGTAAGAGTCTAATAGCAAAGTTATTAAAACCACACAGCAGTGAGAAAACTTGGGGGCAAAAAACTATTGAAGGTTTAAACAGTTGCTAACCAAAACAATGGTTTAAGGAGTTAAAAGTAAAATTTTTTTAATTCAAAAAAGTAATATTAAATGTTACCAATGCATCCCTAACCATTGCCCTTAAGGAAATAGGGCTATGGTTAGCACCAATAAAACAATTTAGGAAATATAGCAAAGAAAAATCAAAGCAATTGAAAGTTCACACACCCTTCAGAACTTTAGTTTTCATCACCCATCAAACGGACAATATTGGACACACACACAAAGGGTAGCTGTCAATTGTCATCATGCTCTTTTTCAGCAGATTGTTAACCATATAAAATTTCAAATTAAGTAGTCGTCCCAACAGATGTCAACCTGTCAGATCGAAGGAGTTAATTCCATTACTTATTGGACAAGACTTAGGTGTGTTATACAGGCACTTTTAATATGGTTTTCAATGAAAACAGAAGTACGCGTTTAATAACTATTTCATATACAACCCACCCAACAATATTCTTGAACTAACCTTCCGAGTCGCAGACTCCCTAAACTACCAAAGCACTAAACTCACTAATTCTGCCCTGCAATCCAAAATTTAAATTTGATTTTTCCAAAATGGCATTAATGTAATAGATTTTCAGTAGGTTTTTAAACACATTAAACAACTACCATTAAAAGAAAGGACAAATTTAAGTTTAGTTCGTTTAAATATTTTTAGTGATGTTTCTCAATCAAAAGATAAAGTTTCTCACTAACATGCAATAATGTTAAATGCTGACCTTTATCGGGGGGAAACTTTAATTTTTATTAGAAAACGGCGTTAAAAACATCTACAGAAATGCAGCTTAGTTTTGTCCTAATAGAAAACATAACAACAAAGAACCACAAAAGAAAAAAGGCAGCAACACCACAGACATGCTAAAGTAAAAGGTGGTAAACCCTTTTTCATTCCCCCAATAAGAATATAAGTTTTTTTAAAAAGGGAGAAATGAAGAGTGAACAGGAATTGATTCGACTTACTCAGAAATTCCTTCATAGACGGAGCCAAACGAGCCACCCCCCAAAAACTCACCCTTCTGCCAGCTGCCGGCGGTAATAATACGCTTGATTCTGGCGTTAGGAGATATATTATTGGACCTAGGGTCCGAGTTAGTGCTAGAAGAATCATCTTCGTTTGACGTGGAAAACGAACACGACTCCGCATTATCCACCCCCTCTTCCTCTTCCTCTTCCTCTTCCTCTTCTCTCTTCGGACTTACCATACCATCTTGCCCTTCTTCTTTTGCCTCTGCTTCTCTAACTACTTCCCTCTCATCCCCTGAATGGTTCAATCGCACCCCTTCCCCTTTCGGAGCCAAATCCCTAAAAAGGTCCCAAGTCGAACTCGCGTTATCCACCACCTGAACCCTCGTCCCCGGCGGCGGCTTTAGCATCGGTGGACGAGCCCCGTTGATGCCGCCGCCACTAACACTAGTTTCAGTGGGGGAATCATCCACGCTTCTAACTCTAATCCTATCTTCATATATTTCTCTCAATTCACCTTCCTTTGGTGATTTTCTCTCCTCGTTTACCTTCGCTTCTTCTTCTTCTTCTTCTTCTTCTTCCTCCTCCTCCTCCTCCTCCTCCTCCTTCTCCTGAACATCCAACTTGTCGAGCTTCAACCGTGGAAGAATATCCGAAGAGGATCGGACCTTCATTGCCTCCCATGTCGCCGCGGGAATAGAGAAGTCTTCTGGCCCTGAGAGCCCCAAACTCCGGCAAATACGATCGAACTCACCTTCGACTCCCTCAATTCGAAAGCTGGTGCGGTCGTAGAACTCCATGGAGCGAGTGTAGAGCGAGCCAGAGGAGTCGTCGAGCGAGGATGAAGACGATCCGGCGTCGTATTCGAAGTACTTGTGCGCATTTCGGCGCTCGAGCTTGGGTTTTCTTCGGGGGTTCTTGCGATCCATGGTATGGCTTATCTTGCTGGGGTCAAAAATTCGAGCTAGATGATGCATGGAGAACTGAATCTAAAGCCATCTAAAACGGTAACGACAATGGCTTCAAGAATTCATGAGGTGGTTTTGAAATTGAAAGGTGTTAAACCTAAAGTGGTTATGGTTGCTTCTTAGGAGAAGATTGAAGAAAAGTAGAGGGAGTTTTATATGCTTCTCTCGTGGTCTCAGGTGAGAAATGAAACCTATGAGACGAGAGAGAAAGTAAAAGGAGCTGACCGGAGAGAGAGAAATGGGGATGGAACAAGGAAGAGATGAAGAGAAAGTGAAGAAAGACTGCACACACGCGCGACTGGTAAACGCCGTTGAACTGGAAACACAAAACGCGGTGCCACATCGGCGATCAACGCATGACTAGGATTGCTTTTGTGGAATTTTCCACTTTTTAAGACTTTTGCTTTAATTTCGTTTTGTATTTTTTAAATTTTAACTGTGTGTCTTTTTTAAGGTGGAATGGAGGGAATTTTAAATTATAATTCAAATAATTTTAATCATAAAATTTTAAAATATATGAATTATAATAGTTTTGAAACTTATTTAAGGACAACCTTAAATTTTATTCTTAACTGCAGTAGAGACACCAAGGTGGATGTAAAATATGTTGAGTACAATATAATATTTAAAGCATATTGAATGGATAAAGTTTTTTTATATTAAGGATTTTGTTTACTTTTTAAAAATAATAATAAATAAATTTTAATTGAAAATCATATTTCCATACTTTTTTAATTAGTACTTTTAAGATACCGTTTACCATTTTAAAAAAATAGTTCCTTATTTATCTTTTATTTGTTACAAAATAAATATTTCATTCAAATTTTTTTTTTATCTTTAACTTATCCTTCATTAATTTCATATAACACGGATAAAAATAGACTAAAATATATTTTTAGAAGCTTCAAACACAACTTATTTGTCTACTATAGACCATTTAGGTTAAAATTTATCTTTAGGTGTTTTTTTTTAATTTAAAAACTTATAAAATAATTTATAGCTCTTATATAATTTTAAATATTTATTTAATAACATTTTATAATAAATTATTAAAATATAATTATTTTAATTAATAATTTATTTTAATATAAATTATATATTAAATTTATGATATGAGTTATTGTAAATGCTTAAATAATTTCTTTATCAAAACGTACTCTAACTATGTTAATGAACCTTATAATATATACAAATCAATGAACTTAAACCTCTCAATAAAATATATAATATCAAAATATTACAATAATAATAATAGTAAGATTTCAGAAAACTCTTATTTAAACTTTTATATGAATAATAAATTTAAGCAAGTTCGGCCCCTATGTAAGCGTAAGTGTAACGGATTAAAAGATAAGAGACAAAAGGACATCAACTTTCATTTTATTGGGAATGAGAAACATATAATCAAATAAAAAAGGTCAAACCCAAATTAAAACATGATTACATGAATCACACATAATTATTTAACATCAAGCGTCAATTTTTACGAAATGTCGTATTTAATATTTTTTAAATAGTATTTCAACTGTTAAATGTTGGAATTTTATATTAACGTTTTAAAACTTGCAAAATTTTATATAATTTAGATATTTATAGATACCTTGAGAATAATTATTTAATTGTATTTTATATAATACAACATGCATCAAAATAATATATAATTATAGAAATAATGTGATAAAATATTCAATTTTAAGGTTTTATTTAGGCATTATGACTTAGGAGGTTGTTACGGTCATTACAAGTGAGAAATTCAGTTTTTTTTTTAAGGCTAATTTTCCATTAAACTTTATTTAAAAAAAAAACCATATAATTTGGATGTAATTTTAAACGTGGTATTATTTTAAAAGAATTTAAACTTTTTAGTTAATTTCCAATTGTTCTTTTAACAAAAAAATCAGAATATATTTTACGAAGATTGACATAAGTCTGAGACTAATATTATTAGAACACTACGAAGAGTGATTTTCTTCACGAGGATACTAGGGGCTATGAATTTAGTCTTCTTTAAACGAAATCTAAGATTGTAATTTGTAAACAGATTATTAAGATAATTTTGTCGTGTAAATGAATCTACTAAACTCAAATAAAGTTATTAAGGATAATATAGTTTATAAATTATAAATACTCATGATATGAGGGGACAAAAAACTTTGTTTTAATACTAACAACTTTTAAAAGAGAAAGAAAATAATCAAATTTTTAAATATTTAGTTTTTTTAACAAACTAATCACAATAAATATATTGACTAATATATTCAGAATATTATCTTGTGAGGATTTTTCATCTAAATTATATACACAGTTATTATCTATGGGTTAGAATGGTCCAATTTGAAATAAAATTACTAAGATTTAATTCGGAGAAGCACAGGGAATAACAAAATAAAAGATAATACACGTAAAGAAAATTTATACGAGTTGGGTTAGGATTGAGTCCAAAATTTTTCCCGTGTCTTAGTAGACAATATTGGAAGTATTTTTTTATCGATAATTTCAAAAAGGCAAAATTTACGTGTAGTTGTTTAATTTTGTTGTCAATTTCTAATAAGATTATAGCTACGTTGTTAACAATATAGATCATCACATGTCTATGTTACTACAGTGAAATTTTAATTTTAATTAAAAATAAAATAAAAAACCTATAAAATTACACCTAAATTTATTATTTTGAGAACAATGTATATATTGCTCGTAACATTTCAAGAAACAGTTTTTATGATATTTTTTAAAGGAAAAAAAAATAAAGAAATGTTACCTATTTAAATAATTTGAGCTAAAACCTTCTCATAAAATTTTATAAGCTAAAATAAAAAGATACCTCATTTATAAAAATACACGAAGAATTATATTCCAAATATATTGCTACTTGTTAGTTTTCGTAAAAATATGTAAGTATTAATTCCTAAAAATGAATATTTCTCTTATAATCCACATAAATTTAAAATTCTATACATTCATAAGATATAAAAAAATATAGTTTATATGAATTTAATTAAAATATATTATTAACGTGTAGATTCTTATAAATAAAATTACGAACTCTACTGTTGGTCCTTTAATTTGGACTTTGAAGACTCAAGTTCGAATCCTAGCAAGACAATTTTATACCAATAAAACTTAGACAAAAAAATTTAGATTCTTAAATTGCCATTTAGTTATAGTTTGTCATAATATTAAAGTAATTTATAATTAGTTGTTGGAGTAAATTTTTTTTATACTTTAAAATTAAATTTTATTGTTACTTTAAAAAGCTATATTAGTAATATATCAATTTTACAGTTAAAAAACACCAACAATATAAATGTTTTATACATTAACATTTGATTTTGAACTTAGAAATAAATTGAATCAAATTGAAATTCTTCGAGACTGCAAATTTCTTTTATCATGTCATCAGTTCAGATATTGACATAAAATTGAAAGATTTATTTTATAATAATAATTTTTAAAAATGCATATCTAAAATAAATTTATTAATTATTAATTAAAAATTTTAATATATGAAAATTAAACCATTTTATATAATATTTAGAAGGACTAAATTTAAAATAAAACTTCAAAATATCTACAAAAAAGTGTCGTAACAATACGACAAGATAATAGTAAAAAAATAAATTGATTTAACAACAAAAACAGCAACGAGATACGATCAAATATTTGATAATGACCTAAAAAAATATGTTGATAAACCATAACAACTAGGAAACTTAACACGAATAAGTTTTTTTTATATTAACTAGAGTGTTTCTCTTCAAATTTGTCTTATTTTATATATTATTTTTTAAAAGTGATGTATGCCATTTTTAAAATTTATTATTTTAAATTAAATACGCATATTATTCCTAATGTTACATGTTTTTGTTTGAATTGTATGTTGAATAAGTAATCATTTAATCGAAAAAATTAACAAAACTTGACACAATTAGAAAATAATTAAGATTGTTAAATAAATTAATACTAGTTAAATTATTGACCGTGTGTACAGACTATAATTTTTTTTTTTTGCAAAATATTATATCACTTTAGTGTTCTTTTCTTCACAAAAGGGAATAATCTCTAAAAAAAATAGGATGTTTAAATGAATTATAAATAATTGATTGTATTTATTCTTTTTTTTTATGATAATAGTAATATTTCAATATAGATGGTACCATTTAAAAAGTTTCAAATCATTTAAAAAGATTTGACTGATTATTTATTTAATGAACAAAGATTAAAAAGGGAAAAGCAAACTAATTGTGTAAATTACCTGCATATCCCTCTATTAGACGAAAAATAAGGTATAATTAAAACTAAAGCTTCATACTTGTGTATGTGACAAAATATACAATGGACACGCAATATTCATGTCATACAAAGCATATGAAACTAACTGAAGGTGTATCTGTTAGGTGGAGAACCCATGGAAAGACCATTAGATAGAGGAAAAGATTCAAATCTAATGGGAGAGTGCCATGTATGCCCTCAGGCAGTGCGTTTGTCTTGGGTCAAGAAAAATCATAGACCGTTCATAAAATTTTAATTTATGGATTGCGGAAAAGAAGGGCAGAAAAGGACATTTACAAAATGAATAAAAAACACAAGGTTCAAAGAATGCCAGGGACAGGGATGGAAATTTATTCGGGAGGTGCAGCGAAGGAAACGTCATAGCCGAAGAAAAAGAGAGAGAAAAATAAATAATCCACATTTATTTTCACATTAATGCTAATATCCTAATTCGATTTGTAAATAGCATTTAGGAGAAGAGGCTGTTGTTCATACGTTTCATCCTCAGTATCCCAAACTAACAGAAATTTTATACCTTCTTTCTCTCGCGTTCTCTCTCACACCACATCGCACTCCTCACCCGCACTTGGCACAAACAAAACCCTATTTTCTATTCCCACACACACTCTCTGTCTCTTCTTCTATTTCAATCAACGCCATTTCGCTCTCTACAAATTCACACTTCGCTATTGCTCTCTCCCGCACTCTTTCTTCTTCCACCTCAAAACGCATTCGCGTTAATTGCCAATACCGCTTCTACGTTCGGGCGGTTATTGAAACGGTTGCGTTTTCGTCTCATCAATCACTCCCTCGCTTTTAAGTCTAGGGTTAGTTTCTCCCCTTTCTTTCTTTCGCTTTCTAATTTCCCGAATTTCCCCCTCTCTGTAACCCTAGTATCCTGAGGAGTTTTTCCACGTGCGTATTTACTAGGGTTTCTTTTTTCTCAACGCATTTTTTAGGAGTTCCACACTGCCCTATAGGGCTCTTTTTTATTTTTATTTTGGGGGTTTTCTTGGATTGTTGGTGCTCAACTGTTTGATTTTTAGAGTTCTTTCATTGTCGCTGTAGCCGTACTTTTTGGTGTGCGATCGATTCCTCTTCAAATTTTTTGCCCCGCAGCGATGGTGGCTCTCTGAGTTTTCGAGGTTTTATGCGAATCCATTTTTCTAATTGAAGATGGAGGCGTAGAGAAGCTTTTGCTTCACGGCATTGTCTCGTGTTTCAAGTCACGGGGCTTTTGTTTTGGCCTCCGTTGTTTTGGCGCGTTGCTTGATTGGGGAATAGGGGAAACAGTGTCTGTTTGTGGTTTGTTGAAGCCTGTTTCAGTTAAGCGTTGTTGGAGCAGTTACGGCTTTGAATCTGTGATTAATTTTGTGGAGTAACCGCTTAGGAACGTTGAAGTTATTATCTTTTTTACGTAGAAGGGCAGCAAATATCGGGGGTTGTAGCTTCTGTGAAGATAAACTGCTGTTACTTAACTGCTGGAGAATACTGACTTGTGGATTAATCTAATTTCTTGGTGGAATTGCTCCAATTTTCATTTGGTACGCTTTTCTTTCTAGGCAGGTCATCCTTGATTAGTTTTGGTATCTAAAAGAAAGAAAGATGAGGGTGACTTAGTGTCAGTACTCAGTAGTTTCTTATTCAAGTGCAATAGTATTGTTCGTCGGGGAAGGGGTGGTGAAGAAGGTGCACGGGTTTTTTTGTAGTTAAATCTGATCATGTTCAGTGTTCGTTATGGAAAAAAGTGAACCTGCATTAGTTCCACAATGGTTGAGAAGTGCTGGAAGCGTTGCCGGGGCTGGCACTTCAGCCCACCATTTTGCAACTCCATCTATTCACACGGGTATTTTCAATGGCCTGGCTTCTGAATTGCTTACAAATTTTAATGCCATAGTTTAATCAATTCAGATATTTTTTACATACAATAAAATGTAATTTTTTTGGGTGCATCAATATATGTCAGAAACGTGTTTTTTTAATTCATAATTTTATAATAAGGTTATATCATAAAATGGGGGAAAATAATTGAAAGTTAACAACTACTATCATTGCTGTGTAGATTCTTCTTATGCTGCTCATAACACAAGGAATAGATCTTCTAAGACCACTAGTGATTTTGATAGCCCTCGTTCTGTGTTTCTTGAACGGACATTTTCTTCAAATTCTCGAAGGAGTATCAACGGTTCTGCCAAGCATGCCTATAGTAGTTTTAACAGAAGTCACCGTGATAAGGATCGTGATAGAGAGAAAGATAGATCAAGTTTTGGAGACTACTGGGATCGTGACTGTTCTGAACCATTAGCTGACCTCTTTCCTGGAAGGGTAGAGAGAGATGCTTTGCGGCGATCTCATTCAATGGTTTCCAGAAAACAAAATGAGCTTTTGACCCACAGAGTTGCTGTAGATAGAAAATCTGGTGGCAACAGCAACCATAACAGCACTAATGACTTGCTTTCTGGGGGTAGTATTGGTAGTAGCATTCAGAAAGCTGTTTTTGATAAGGATTTTCCATCCCTTGGAGCTGAGGAGAGGCAGGGAATAACTGAAATAGGGAGAGTTTCATCGCCTGGTTTGGGTGCTACTGCTAGTCAAACTCTACCTGTTGGCAGTTCAGCTTTGATTGGTGGGGAGGGGTGGACATCTGCACTAGCAGAGGTGCCTACTATAATTGGAAGCAGTAGTACTGGATCTCTAGCAGCGCAACAAACTGTTACTCCAACTTCTGGCTCTGTAAGTACATCATCTGGTCTTAACATGGCTGAAGCTTTGGCACAGACTCCATCTCGAGCTCGTTCTACTCCTCAGGTAGTTGAGATAGTTTTATGTCACCATCTACATTATAATTATAATGATTTTATTGATTTTCATGACCAGTTAATAAGGTCTTAATCAATTGCAGGTGTCTGTCAAAACCCAAAGGCTTGAGGAACTTGCTATTAAGCAGTCAAGGCAGTTGATTCCAGTAACGCCATCAATGCCTAAGACCCTGGTAAGAAAATTGCCTTGTGAAATATTGTTTAATCAGTTATGTACTGCAAAATTTGCTCTGATTTAGATATTTTCTATCTTTTTGATTTCTTATTTTGATTTCTTTATTTTGATGTTGCACTTATCCTTGGCCCATTCCTTGCTCTTATGATGGGGTGTTATTTAGAACTGAAAAGCGGGTTTGAAGTTGAGAATTTGTAATAGGTACTAGGAATATTGAAGTTGTTAACAACTTGGACTTGCAAGGATGGGGATTTTGAAATAGGCATCATAAGTATTGAATTTGATAACTGCCTGGAATAAAGTAGGGGTAGGGGATCTCAGGAAAGCATTAGAGTTAGGAAGAGAGAAATACCAAAGAATTGGCCAGCAGTGAAGTTCCTGTCTAATTTTCTTGTGTTGTATTTTTATCACTTCATGATCACCAAAATTGGTCATCAATTAGTGCATCATTACAAATACAAATTAATTGCAATCTTATGTTGCTTTATTGTTTTTATTCTAATATTATTGCAAACTGATTTTCTATAATAGTTTTTACCCTTTTTCTCTATGTAATTTGTGTTTTTTACTTTCATTCTGATTTTCTCTCTTTGAAATTTATATTTGTACAAGAAACAAAAGTATTGTCCTATTAATATGGTGTACTAAACTTATTTTTCGTACTTTGTACAACTGATTGGATGTAAGTATAGATCAAACAAAATCTCTTTTCCATGTCTATCTTCCTAGTGAATGTTGCTTGTGTTTATTTTTACTGTGTGTAATGCATGTAGGAAATACAAATATCCTCTTGATATGGTTCAAAAGTTTGTCCTTTTTCTTTGATTACTTCTTACCCAATGCACAAATTAATACTAGAGAGTGATGTATATGGAAGCTACAAGTTGTTAATTAGTTATTAACCTCCCTTAGCTGTCCTTCCTTTCTATAAGGGGAACATGGACAGCGTTCCTGGCATGTCTTCTATTTTTCAAATTTCTTTGTGATTCAAATTGTAGAGATTCATTGACCAAGTAAATGATTTTGAGAATCATGAAGCAGGTCACTCATTTCATCAGATAGTTTCTTGTTGAGAATCTTGCATGCTCATTGTGCATTAATTAATATATGAACAACTAGTTAATTTTTTAAAGCTATACGGTTTCATCTGTTTTGCACATTACATTATGTGATTGTGTAGCATTAGTTTTTTTAACATGCTCACGCTGGCTCCTGCAGCATTGGTGGCTGTGAAGCTGGTTTATGGATGTTTGTCTTTTCTCTTATAAAATTCTCTTTGAAAGACAATTTATTTATTTTTGTGAAATGTACATGTTTCATTGTAATCTTTCAATGATATAAAAATTGATTCTGATGGTATCCTGGTCTGCATCAGTTATATATGAAAATCAGTGGAGGATGTTTGGTTTGAATTATGTAAAATTGGATAAATGTTTCTTACGTTTTATTCATACATCAGAAATATTAAAAATTACTATATTCTGGGATTTTGTATTCATCTGTCTTGTACTTGATAAATGATAAATTTGTTTCTCAAGCTTTTGCAATTCTCTGATAGTTTTCTGGTCAGGTTAATAATTCTTCTGAGAAATCAAAGCCCAAGACAGTAGTCAGAAATGCTGAGATGAATATGGCTGCCAAGAATGTGCCACAGCAACCCGCTGCATTGCACATTGCTAATCACTCTGTTCGTGGTGGAAATGCCAAAGGTGATGCTCCAAAGATATCTGGGAAATTTACTGATCTTAAATCGGTGGTGTGGGAAAATGGTGTTTCCCCTACTTCCAAGGATACTTCAAATCAAACAAATTATTCTAGTAGCAGACCTGGAAATCCTCTTGCTGTTGCTTCAGCAGTTGCTTCTACACCTTTGAGGAACCCTAACAATCTCAAATCTCCCACAGAGCGGAAGCCTGTTTCTTTGGATTCGAAATTAGGTCCCACCATGGATAAGAAACCTTCTATTTCTCAAGTGCAGAGCCGGAATGATTTCTTCAATCTCATCAAGAAGAAAACTCTGATGAACTCCTCAGCTCTTCCAGGTTCTAGCCCGGTGCTTTCATCTCTCACGATGGATAAATCTAGTGAAGTGAATAGAGAAGCCGTTGACCCTCCTGCAAATCCTCAAGATCTTGGAAATGGTTCTGAAGTGACTAGCAATGGTGATACCCATGTAGATCATGACAGACTTCCTGCTGATGAAGAGAAAGAGGCAATTCCTGATGAGGAAGAGGCTGCATTCCTTCGTTCTCTTGGCTGGGAGGAGGATTCTGGTGAGGATGAAGGCCTTACTGAAGAGGAGATCAATGCCTTTTACCAGGAGGTGAGCATCTATCACCCTGATTTAATTTTCAATGAGATTGCTATGAATCAAAATTTTCTTAGGTTTTCTTATGCATCTATCACCCTGTTTTATGGCATTCTAACCTTTTAAGTTAGGAGCCTCGCTTCATGGAATGGAATGGGTCCAAAACTGCCCTATCTGTCGACCTTAATAGATTTGTAATATATAAGACCAATTTGCATGCTTGAATGAGACGTTTTAAAGCAACTTGTTGTGAGTGACTTGGCTGAGTAAATATTATTTAGGTATCAATATAATTTGGCCAAAAGGGTTTGCTTATTCTTTGTTGACTTTGGTTTTGTAGTGCATGAAATTGGGCACGACCACATTAAAGCTATGTCAGGGCATGCAACCAAAGTTGTCCAAGTTTTTTGCCACTAACTTGCATGGAGCTTCTGCTGAATTGAGTTCTGACTCCAGATCTGAAGCTTAATGTTCGGTTATATGAAGGATAGATCCAAGTTCCATTTTTTGATGGCAGATGGCTAGTAACATTCTTCCCTTTCGTTTTTAAAGAAGGCTGATGATTTGGGAGTGAAAGAAGTGGGTGGGTTTTGATCGGAACCCTGCATTTTGCAAATATTGCAATAAGTTACAGGTGCCTCGATCCTGCCTGCTTAACAGGGGATATTTTTTTTTTTCCTTTCTTTTTCTTTTGGGTTAAAAGTTATAGGTTGGGTAGGGGTAGGGTAGGGCTATTTTGTCTGCAGTGGAAGGTGCTGGGCAATTGCATCTTTTGGGGTATTTTGATCCGTTTTTCTTTCAAGAGGGTTTGATTCTACATGATAAAGTTTATGATGTTTTTGGTCAATTTTACGAAAAAAAAAAAGGAAATTAAAAGCTTCTAATTTTAGAGCATAATGGTATGATTCTTTGATCCGTATACTTTCCAGTGGTCGTTCAGCCGTTAACTGGGATTCGTTGGAGACATAAAATTGAAGGTTTTCTTTTATAGAACAAGAAATCTTATTGTATCGAAAATATACTCCAATAACTCTTTAATTAATTAAAATTATTTAATGGTGTATTTAACCATTTTTAATTAATAGTTTTAGTGCATTGGCTGGAACCGTTGCTGAAATTAGTTGTGTATTGCATGTATAATAGATGCTTTTATTATATAAATAAATTAAAGGGACCAGGCGTTTTAAAATTAAGAATTTGTGCAGATAACATATCTTGGGGTACTTTAAATTTAAGTTTGCATTATTTAATATTATAACTTAAAATATATTTGTAATTTGATGTAGTGTACTAAGATTTAAATTCTAACATTAAAATAAAAATTAACTGGAAATTAATTAAAATTTAATTAATTTTAAAAGAAATAAAATTATAAATTAAAACAAATTGAACAATGAAGAAAGTAATGCCATGTCAGAACCAAGAGGCGGAAGGATGAGGTGACTTTAAACATTATAAACTCGTGAGAGTTTAATTCACATAAAAATAATATTTTAAAAAATTATAATAATAAAATTAAAATTATACTTAAATAGTGAAAAAGTAATCAGTAATCTAATTATAAATGTAGTGTTTCACAGTTTGTAATAAAGAAAAAAAAAGTAATGATTTAATGCTAAATAATGTCATTTTGATGAGAAAATGTTTTTCTCTTTATTTTGTTGAATTTATCTGAATTTACTTTAAAAACGGATTTATACGCAGTTTAACATAATTTTTTTTATTTAAGATTGTAAACTCACACAAATTTTCGAGTTAAAATGTGAGTTTAATAACTATGCTTCAAGGTGTCATGTAACGTTTTTATAACACCTCTTAAATTATTATTTTAGTTCTCATTAATTTATGTATATATATATATATATATATATATATTAATAGTAATATTATTTAAATTACTAGCCTATTTTAAAAGTTGAAGTGTAATTTGATTTATCTTATGATGTTTTTTACAAGTGATTATTACAAATTTTATTCAAGTTAGTCATATATATATATATATATATATATTATTAACTATATTTTAAATTTGTTGCATTTATTATACACATAACGATGAAAAAAAAAACTATAAATCAGCTGTTCTTTGATTTTGACTCTTCTTGAATAAAATCAATGAAAAGGCAATGCATGCATATGTCCTCTTAACATGAAAATATTTGTTTCACACTTTTCTTGGTCCAGTCATTTTTATTTAGTGACAATGGCCACCAACCTAAATCCAATCTCAGCAACTATATATGTCAACTTCAGTATTTATTACTATCGACTATAATGAAACAAAATTTTAATTTTTACCGGTGATTAGAAACTTTTAAAAGGAATATAATACTGTTTACGATAAAAAATAACAGTTTGTAAACAACAATTTGGGGACTGAAATTAGGTCTACTTTGAGTTCTTTTAAGTATGTTGTTAATGTAACGGTAAAATTGGCATTATAAAGTGGAGGATTTAAACAGGAATAGTAAGCAATAATTACATGAACATGATTAAATATAGAGGTTTTACATAGAGCGTGTAAAACAAGTACTGAATTGCAGAAACAAATAATAACAGACAAGCAAAGTGAACTGAAATTAAAGTATAGAAACGTAAATGTGCAGAAATGTAACGTACGACTCCTCACAACAGTGAATAGCTCCCATCGTGAGTCTCCTTGTAACTAGTGTCTGACGCGGTGTAGGGTTTCAATGTGCAGAGATTTTTAGATGCAGTGTCAGGGTGCAAAAAATCATCATCTGAAAAATGAAATTCTGAGATTTTTATAGGCAAGCAGATCACCACCGTTCGCCTTCTTTTGCAGGCACTTTCTTAGTAACTGTCTTTGTGCGTGCTTACTTTCAAAACTGCTGCTGCCTATTATCCATGTTTGCTTATGATCGTACTGACAGTTGAGACTCTTTCTATAACTGTTGTCGCCCACGATCTTTCTTCATGTTATTGAACCTTCGTCTGGTAGTAACTGCTGGTAACTGTTGGCAGCTGCTCTTAAATGTTACAATATCTTTTGAGTCCTACCAGGACTTTTTATTTTCTCTCTTTCGAGTAATTTCTGAAAAAAATCTTGGAAGCTCATTAAATATTATGGCCTTAGAATATTTTCCTATTGACTTCTCTTTTAGACTAATTCTGGGGTTTGAAAGCTTATTTTGGCCTCATGGACTTCGAATACTTTCTCTGATCATTCCTGTTTTTTTTAAACAATTCTGGAGAGAATATGAAACTCAACCAGATTTATGAACTTAGAATATTTTACGCTTCCTAGTTTTCAAGCAGTTCTAAAGAAGATTTGGAGCTCTGTCAGCCTACCAACCATAAAGTTTAATACATTTTGCAATCATTCAAAATACTTTTATGACAACTTTACCTAATGCATAACGTTATGTCCATATGAATTTATCAACTAATTGTTGAGTCAAAATACTGAACACAATAAATTGTTATATACAAGATTCAAACATAACAATAAGAAAAATGTTAACAAGTGTCCTAAAGGATAAATGTATTCTTTAAGGAATTAAAAATAAAAAAAAGCTTTAATTAAAAATATTATTAACATAATTTTTAATACATCTCAATGCTATTTTCAATAAAAAATTTATACTTTTGATTCCTTGAAGAGAATTTTTAAAACATTAATTATCAAAATCTGAACAATAATAGGAACATTTCACCTGAAAAAACAAAGAATAACATGATAACTAAAATTTAAAAAGACAATATTAAGTAAGACAAACGTAAACAAAAAAAAATTATACGAGTGATTATAAATTAAATAGTCAATCATTTCTCGTAAAAATTCACTCTTGTAAATAATGCTGACTTTTGATGGGAGGATAACAAAAATCCTTTTCAACTAGTGATTAATCAACTAGTTGTAATATTGGAACATTGTTTGAAAGATTCATTTAGGTTTTTAGAGAATGATTAACTCGTTAATTTTTAAAATATAGACCAATTCCCTATATTTTAGTGACTAAAATAACTATTTACTATTTTCTTAATATTAAACATCTATTTTGAAGCTGAGTTTTAGAGTATTCTCTTAGGTTTGTAACTTGTCATCTAGAAAAATATTAAATTAATTTAAATTAAATATGATTTTAAGAAAGTTTTATCTTTCATTTTGAATATTAATGATAATTATACTTTATTTACTTTTATTAGTGATATTAGAAATTTATTAAAATATTTTTTTATTAGATTTAGTCATATTTTAAGAGAAGTTAATAAGTACGTTGATAGTCTTATAAAAATAAAGTTAAAAAATTATGTATATATCTCTTATTTTAAAATTTTCACTTTCTTTTACTTTTTTTTGAGTTTAGATTCTTTGAAGACTTTCATAATATTTGTTTAAGTTCCTTTATGTTTTTAAACTCTTAGTCCAGTTAACTAATAAAAAATAAAATAAAATAAAATACAGAGGATTGGTCATTTGAATTTTGAAAGAAAGTAATTTTAATATATTTAAATGTTATTCATGGTTTTGATGCTTACATTAATTACTGATTAGTCTTGTACAACCACGAAATCTATTAGTCCAAGAAATGATCTTTGAATTGATAAATCAGCTGAAACTATTTCAATAAAACCGATTTTTTTTTCCTTCAAAATGCTAGATTTTTTAAGCTAAGGTCGTAACCTCAAACCCACCCACCCCCCTACTTCTTCTCATCATTCTTAATTATAAATGGCAAAATTCTGAATTAGATCCATCTATAAACCGGTCTTTGAATAGGTAAATCAGTTGAAACTAGTGATCCATCTACCTCTCCAACTAATCCGATTTTTTTCAAAAATTTTTCAAAATGCTAAAATTTTAAGCTAAGATTTAAAAATCACACGCAAAAATGGATTCTCTACAGTGACTTTATCACTCCATGAGATTCTAACCCTTCAATATATGTTATTAATATGATATAATTTATTTTAAATAAGAGGTTTACATGAATAAAGGACAAAATTAACACAACTGATGGTGTCCAATTATTTTTTATACTTGAGAGAAACCGGATCCAACCTCACCCTTTACTTGCCATAAAGTGTTTCGTTCTCTAATTGGTTGTTCTTAATAATATATGACATAATTTAATTAATATATTTGCGATAATTAACAATCATAAGAAATAAAGGAAAGGCCGAAAATAATAAAATAGAATTGAAAATTTTATCTGTGGTTAGATTAACGATAGACAATAAAAGGGGAAACGTTATTAATAATATCCCTGCCTATCATTCCTGTTGTAACTCTGAAGCCTTTCGAAGTTTAGATATGAGTTAAAAAAATATACCTTGGGGTGACGAATTATCCATATTATTTTAAAAACAAATATTGATTCTCTGCGCAGCACGTGAAATATTATTGGCGAATATCATCGTTTTTAACTTAGTTGCCGGCGTGCATGAATAATCAATATTCAATCCCAGCATAGATTTAGTACTAGATAAATATCCAGCGTGGGATAAATTAAGAAATTGAGCATTCTATTTCCACTTAGTTGTCGCATCTAGTTTTATTCTTTACTTCTTTTTTATTTTTGCACTTGATACAGAGCACTTACGCATTATTTTCCCTTTATTCTTTCGCTTCATTTAAGGCGAGCTCCAACGTACTGACGTCACTGTAAAGTATCTGCGTACATACCAAGAATTGCCACTGCATCTCAAAAATGGTTGAATTACAACCAGTCAAGAAACAACGAATGCTGGTTCTGCAGGTGGGATTCAAAATGAAAACGAGTTTTTGAGGAATTCGTGCTTACAAAACTATGATCAAGAAAGAACGTGAAGTCTAATTTTATTGAAATGTCAAGACATATTGCATTAAGCAGAACCCGTCTGAACATGAGTTCCACAAAACAGTGATGACCAGTGTCCATCCGGCCACTTTATATTTGGAGGTTGCAACTGCACTAGCCCTTCCACAGTGAACTCCATAATCACACCGGCTATCAAAAAGCCATGGAAATGTCGTATCAGAGTTATCAGTCACGCCAGGTACAATGCCAATTTTCTACAACACAGAACCTAATGGCTATTAACATGGAAACTTCCGCCCGCTTGTCATGGGCAATTGACTCAAGCTGTGCATGCAGGGCTTCCATAGCCCCCGTTTAACAGAAGTTTATTTATCTATTTATTTTGCTCGGACTCTCGGCCTTTTATGTAATTTTTCAAAGAAGACGACTTACGAGTATAAATGAAGGACGGAGAATTGTGTCTGGGAATCTCTGTCAAGTCCTACCTTAGCTGCTCACAGTGAAAATGCTATTTACACAAACTTTCATACATAACTTATCTGAATTCTCCATTTAGAGTTTTTCTGGTCAAACCTAGATGTCGTCAACAGAATTATTCCCAGTTAGAACCATAAAGAAATTCCTTTCCTCTATGCTGTAAGTTCAAAATATTAAGAGGGGATGGGGGAGGACATTATAGATACCAACACCAAGCGACTACAATTCAGGTAACAGATCTTGATCAACTATATGAAACAAGATATTATGAATCTACCCGGAGGCTCAAGATTGTTAGCACAATTTACATTTACTGATTTACATGAAGTCAGCCATTTCCCGTCACATAAAATAAACAAGATGATACATGGGTGGACATAACCTGGCATAATTTGAATCTTCAAGTTATATCTTCGTGTGCCTTATTCAGGATGAGAAGTCCAATATACAAGTCCACTGTATGCAAATTTGAATTAGAATACAAGTAAAGAACATGAAAATAAAATTGGGGTCATCCATGCTACAAAGAGAAGCCAACACCAAACAAGAACGCAGTAATATCTAAACTATTTTCAAGATTGAAACAAACAGAAGTATTGATACTTTTCAAGCTTATAACTTTTAGGAGATGGAAAAGGGAGAGTGACACGATTATGCTCTCAAATTTCAATTTCAGAGAAGGATCTTGACATAAGGTAAATTTTGTTGCACTTTCAAGCTGTTTTTGGAAAATTTTATTTACAGTCAGGACTTCAGAAATCATTATCATAATGGTTTCATGTTATCCTGAATATACAATTGAAATAAAAATTACGTACATATTTCTGAAGAAATCTGATAGCTGTTTGAATGACATTTTGAAACAGCTTTCTAAATATCCACTTCCATGAGGATTTATTAAACATTCTCAGTTTTTTATGGTTTTCAACACATAATTTCTTCCATTACAAAAAGAAGGTATGCTTGCATCACAACTGGAAGCAACAAAAAGTTCTCAGACAGTAAAGATCTTATGTGATTATCAGCTATCAAGAGAAGCATGAGAGATGAATAGAGCATAGATGAATCATTAAATGTTCAAGCAGCATTTACCTGATCAAGACAAAAACACACTGCAAAACACCTGCAACACCTGTCCAAACTGAAGGAGCTGATTTATCAATTGAATCTTGGATCAGTAGACCTGCTGAACCAGCTAAGGAAACAAAGGATACAACATATGCAATGAAGAGCCACAGCTTCAGTCTGTCAATAAGAGGAAGTGGTTAAAAATAAATTCTCAAGACAACAAATACAAAGTTACTCTTATTGCTTAAGGCTTTAAGGTGAGGGGAACAACAAATAATACAACTACCAAAAGTTATTTTGTCTAGTTAACTTGATGCAACATGCATCAATAACCAAGACATACTTCATTTCTATCCCTTCTTGCATAATCGCATTCCTCTATCAGGGTCATGGGACACTGAGGTGCTTAATTTATTTATACACACGTCTTTTATCTATAGTAACATGATTAATATATCTCTCCTTACTGGAACTTCAAATTGGGTGTGTATAAGGTGGCATAAGATTTTGTTTTTCTATTCTCATTGATAGCAGTTTGGAGAAAGGATAACAGTAACAGACATTCATTACCATTAACATCATTTAATTAGTGATCCATGTCTTAGGAGAAAAACAGCACCTTTGAAGTAATGAACATAGCAAATAAAAACATAGATGACCAGGTAAATAATTCAGTAGCATTCAAAGACCAAATGTGTAACTACTCAATTGTTCTTCAAACTTAGTGGATTGGACGAAACATATTCACACGTCAACATTCTTTACACAATTGTTCTAAACTTCTAAATATTACTTGAGACCTCAACCAGTGTGTTGGGGAAACATAAATTCACTACAAAAGATGTTGTTCACAGAGACAAAATAGACAACATGTTGAACAAACCCAGCATCTGCGAATGACCTAAATTCCTAACTTCTAAGCTCACGACTCATGTAAAATAAACTAATTCAAAATACAGGCATATTCACTACTCACACTCCTTAACCGCGTTGAACCAAAAGAAAACCTAAGCTTTACGAGGCATTAACGCGATGAATCGTCAATACATAATTCTTCTACCAAATTCCAAGTCAAACGATATCGCCAACCAAGCAAACCCTCGCGGTGGTTGATTATGTTGACTACGCTTAAGAACTTCGGTAATCGAATGGTTAATTTGAATTTGAAATTGGTTAAAACAAGATAACAGAAAAATGCAAGTAATCAAGTACCTCCACTCGCCTTCGTCGTAGGGAGAATAATCAATGTCTTCTTTTCTAACGCAATTGAACATCAAAGCCGCAAGAGATGCAAAAATTCCTTTAAGAAAGACAATCAAAAGCATAATCGATTAATAGAAACCCTAAAACCAAAAGAGAGAGAGAGACGAGATAAGAAATTTACCAGGGAGGTAGTGGAGGAAGGCAACGGTAACGGAGCTACAGACGACGGCGTCAAGCCAGATCCACCAGCCGGCGCCAAAGACGGCGCCTGCGACGCCGGGGCCGAAAATTGCCCATAACTCCATTAAGTCCATTGTGTATTTTCGTGTGTAACCCTCAAACCAAACCAAACACCACAGTTAACTTATTCTCGCGGCACAGCTCATACCAACAATCTCACCTATCCTTTTACTCTACATATTCATCTGTCAACTTATATTAGGTGCATTATTGATTACATGTTATTATATAAGTAAAACTTATTAATTTTTATAATTATTTTAAAAGCCATATTTATCTTCGTATAAATTTGTATATTAATAATACATAAGGTTGATTTTATATTATAAAATATATTAATTATAAATAAAAAATTAAGGTATTTTAAGGAATGTATTCTTTTTTACATAAAAATAAATAAAAATAACTTATATTACGTTTGAAAAAACTATATTTATAATAAAGAAATAAAAGATAAATATTAAAAGATAAATATCTTTTATCATAAAAAATTAATTATTAAATTTTATCTTGATAAATATATATTTTATTAAGTTGTAGTATCTTAAATATATAATGGAATGTAATTTTTATTTTATTTTGATATATGTGTATGTAAGTTGAAGAGATAGAAATATAAGAATAAAAATATTTTATTTTCTAATTGGTGGGGTTTATTGCCTAAAAATTGGGCAATCAATTGCAAGGCATAAAAAAAACATTTTATACAGTGTGTGTTAACTTTATAAAATATAAAATAACAATTAAGGGTGTCAAAATGAGCCTAGTTTTATGGGTTGGCCTACCTAACCCATCCAAATTGGCAGGTTGAGCTAAATATAATGAATACACCAGTTTATCTAATTCGCCTGATCAGAGTAGGTTAGCCCGTCGGATCAATTTTTTTTAAAAATAAATATAAAATAATTAAATATAAATTTTTATTAGCATAAAAATATTTTTATATTATTTATTGTAATTTTTTAGTTAATTCTTAGTAGACTAATCTATTAATTCAATGACTTTAATTTTAATTTTTTAGTTTTTGACGAGTTGGTTTATTAGCATGCCAACCCGCTCTTAAACGAATTGAACTACAAAATTTGACCCATTTTTTAAATAAAACGGGTTTTGGCTAGCCTGCCTTTAGGTGGGCTTTTAGCATAACAAGATAGACTGACTTATTTTTTCACCCTTAATAAAAAATAATCATAACTCATATTTTTTAGCAATAATTTAATTATAATAACCAAATAAATAGAGTAATTGTTACTAACTTTGTTCTCTAACATTAACCCTTTTTATGTAATCATGTTTCAAAGTAATATTAATAAAGCTATTAGCTTTAACAAAATACAATAAAAAAATAATAGTTTAAAACTCAACCTCAATAAAAGAGCATATTCCTACTTTACAAATATAATCAACAACAAAATTTACAAAACCTTCACAAGCAACTAATGTGATTCCCATTGACATTGAACAGTTAACATTCAACTTCAATGTACCTTAGTCAAGAGAAGACCACTTCATAAAGAAAAATTCATGTAGCCTAATAAAAGTACAAATGTCATAATCCACAAAACAAAAAACAAAGGAGAGGCGCGTGATAAAAATTGAGTTTAAAAAAACAAAGAGAAATTAACTTTTAATTAAAAATAAATGAGTTTCTATTAGTCTAATTTTTTCATGTAATTATTTTATAAAATACAATCTCAATTTGATTCTTAAAATTGATTTTATTTGAAAATATAATAATTTTAAACAAATTAAATATTGCATTAGTAATATTTAATATTTTCTTATATTAAAAAAATGAATTAAGTAGACAAATCTTCTAGAATATTATATAATCTACAATCAATTTTATTATAATTTAAGATTAAATTTAAAGATTGAAAAAATAAAAAAATTTGCAAAATAAATAAATAAATGCTCAACTAATAAAATAAATCACATGGCAGTGACGGCACAATGTTTTTTTTTTAAATATTAAAAAATAAAACAAGCCTTAAAAAATTCAATTAAAATTGTGATTCAAATTTAATATATAAAAATATAAATAATAATATTTATACAATGAGCAAAAAGCTTCTTAATTTTAATTAATAAATGTTTAGTCTGTACAGTGCAGGTGTAATATTTAATATAAATTATAATTTTAAATATTTTTTATACAACACAAAAGTTTTGTTATCAAAATTGTCATATACAACATTTTTATTCTTGTTTATTTGTTTAACTCATTTCAATTTACTACTTTTCACTAATATGTAAACTTTTCACAATGGAAATAAAAGAAGATAGATATTAATGCATTTATACTCAAATAATATACTATCTGAAATGTAGTTTTTTTACCTTATGGAGAGAATAAAGATTAAGAAATTAATGTCTGTAATCTTTATGATATTGAAAAAAGGGTAGTTTTTGTGAGTAAAAAAATGTGAGTAGATAAAATATAAAAATACAATTTTTTAAAATTTTCTCTAGAGAATATAAAAATTCATATGACCTTAAAAAACAATATATATAGATATAGCCAGTGAGTATTTTAATTTTGTTTTTTAAAAAGGACATTTCATTTTCTTCATTGTTGTTGTTGCTCCCGAGTCTGGGGTTGACACAGTAGGTAGCGGGTAAGGTGCACGTTTGCATCCCTTCAGTGTCATGCGTGCCACGTGTACATCAGTTTGTGGCATAGGAAACAAAGCGTATGACACTACAACACCGTAGCAATACCCTGGTTATAAAATATCTACGAAAGGGAACATAGTGCCTGCAAAAAATGAGCGAATCTCTCTCTTTTTCTTTTTTATTCTCTCTCATCTCACTACCCAATTTTTCAATTCTCTCTCTAGCCCCTTGAAAGCGAAATAGAACTGCACAAAACGAAAAATTTTACATGTCTAAAAAAACGGATCCCAAACAATAACTGAACCCTAACCCTAGAAAACGGGGCTTATCCTTTTATTCCCCTCTCCCTTCGTTCCCTCACTCTGAAATCGAGTCAAGTTCGATTGGGTTTGTCACTTTCTCTCCACTGGCGCATGCGATAAGGTTATCTATACGGCTTGTTACGTTAGGGTTTCGTTTTTCTATGATGGAATGCTTTCTTTCTTTGGTACCTTGTTGTTGCCGGTGATGACAGGGGACCGATGCCACCGGTGGGAGAACATGGCGGGAGAACTGGATGCCACCACCCAGGAGAGGCCCTGCCCAGCCAATTTTCCGGTGGAAATTTCTCAAGACTCCACTGTGTTTGAGATTGATTACTTGTCACAGGCTAGGAAAGCACTCAGCGAGCGTTCCCCCTTTGATGTTGCTGAAGAAACGTCCACTTCTGCTGCAGTTACTCTGCCAAGTGGGTTAGCGAGTTTGCTGAACCGTCACACTGATAACAGAAGGCGCCATAAGAAGTCTCATTCTGGTGGGGATAAGAAGAAATCTTCATCTAGGGATAAGAAGAAGCCCGAAGCATCTAACATTTGGGTTGAGACTGAGGAGTACTTCAGGGACTTGACCTTGGCTGATATTGACACCTTGTTTGAGGCCTCTTCATCTTCGAGTTTAGCGTCTCGTGCGTGTTTCTTGATTCCACACTTGGGAAGTGCTTCTAGGATTAATGCAGGTAGTACTAGTAGTCAGAATGAAAAGGAGCCTTTTCCCAAATTCAATGTAGTTAGTTCTGAGAATCAAAAGAAGTCTTGTGAGGACAACAAAAATGATGATGGTTTCTTGAAACTTGAGTCAGTTGACAATGTTGCTGTTGAAGAAGCTTTGCCTGAGGATGACAAGAATCACCAAACTTCAGATTGTTTTCTTAGTTTAGAGTGGTTTTTAGGTTGTAGGAATAAGGTTTCTTTAGCTTCTGAGCGCCCTTCCAAGAAAAGGAGGCTATTGAGTGGTGATGCTGGTTTGGAGAGAGTTATAATGAGTAGTCCTTGTGATGGGGACCAACCATTTTGCCATTATTGTGGCAGGGGAGACACTGGAAGAGATTCCAACCAGTTGGTCGTCTGCTCCTTTTGTAAAGTTGCGGTTCATCGAAAGTGCTATGGTGTGCATGATGATTTAGATGAATCTTGGTTGTGCTCCTGGTGTAAGCAGAAGGGTCATGTTAAAGAATCTGTGAATCCTTGTGTTCTTTGCCCAAAGAAGGGTGGCGCATTAAAACCGGTTAATAATAGCGTGGAAGATGCTGTGGCTGTCCAGTTTGTGCACTTGTTTTGCTCTCTGTGGATGCCTGAGGCCCATGTAGATGATTTGAAGAAGATGGAGCCTGTTATGAATGTTGGAGAAGTCAAGGAAACCAGGAGAAAAGTAGCGTGTAGTGTTTGCAAAGTGAAGTTTGGTGCTTGTATTCGGTGTAGCCATGGTATGTTTATTGCCTTCTTGTTCTGTGCACTTTTCATTTCCAGGTTAGCATTGCTATGTTTCAAAACTACCTAATTGTGCATTAGTTAAGCTTCTGATTTGACTTCATGCAGCAATGTTTTGAGGTCACATAATTTCTATTTGTCTATTGCCTTTTGGCTTGTAGTTTGTATGTTTCTTGCCCAATGGTAATTAGATGGCTGGGTTACTTTGTGCTAAGATGATTTGTGTTTTAAATCAGGTGTATTGAAAATAAGCTCAATTTACTCTCTGATTAATGTATGTTTCTCAATTTAATATATTAGTTATCATGGTGCAAACCATTCTGTCAATATCTTTGCTGTATATCTGAACAAATTTGTTCTGTTTCTTTTGATGTTTAGTACTCTCATCAACATATGTATTCTTGTACTGATCAAGCGATCAAACATCTGGTTTACAGAAAAGCTAGTAGTTATCTAAGAACATTAGTTTTTGTCTGACTGATTTTAATGGTTATTTTTGAAATATCAATCTGGTTCAAAATTAGAGTAGTTGTATTATACATTACATAATGTGCCTTATTCAAGAATTTGTGTTCAGGGAATCACATTCTTTTCTTGCAAAACAATGTTATGCATATTTAATTCTGTGCTCCTTATGATGTTATTTTGATTTCTATTATTTCACTGGTGAAATTAACAAGTTGAAAGATGAACTTCTTTTCTTTTTTTCCTAAGGCTGTCCTATACATTTCAATCTTAAAGTGACCATCCTATCCTTGTGTTTGACTCCTGCATATTCTCAGTAGTACTAGTATCCGACTTGGACAATTGACTTGTTGATTATGCTTGTTCTTATGATTTGAATATGCCAGGCAAGCTTTTGGAATTACTTTTTTTATAGTTGGTTATCTTTCTTTGGCTCAAGAAAATGTTGTAAATAGGACCTTGTTCTTGTTCATGTCTTTCGTGCAATTTTCTTTGTTCATCTTTCTTTAATGTGATTTAGGGAGAAACTAAAGACACTGAAATTTGATGTTTTGTTGGGGAAGCTCATATTAGTTGTATAGAGTAGAGATTCAGGCAACGGGTTTGGCTCTGCTTCTTGTGATATCCAAACCTTTCTGTTTATGATATTGGACATTGGACTATTTTCTAAGCTATATTAGAAATTGTGGATATGCTTTTCTTCCCTGGTACTTCTGTTTCTTGTTATTGTGTCCTGATCCTGAATATGTCTGTGTGCCTTTTAAATCAGTGTTTGGATGGACAAGAACTGCTTGGTCTTTTTGTTAAGTATGTGTTGACACTTGCCATATTCTAGTCTCCAATGAGTCTTTGGGTCGTCCCCAAGCACATATTTCTTCTATTATAGGTATAGCCCAGAATTTGTAGTGAATCTGTTCTACGAAAAATAAAGAAGATAATGAAAGATTCTCTTTTTAAGGATATTTAAATTGACTAAAGGATATACTAAATCATGGCAGCCAGCTAGTGTTCTTGAAAGCTGGGTGATTTGGCCTTTAAAATGATTATATTATTTCAAAGTATCATGTTGGGATAAGGTTTTGTGGCACTATCATATACAGTTTGTATCATGCACTGCTGCTACTGTCTCTAAACAATATTTCAATTGATGTGCTCCTTTTTATCTAATAACTATCTTTCGCTCTTAAAATTAGTTTATTCTGTGTGGTGTTTTCAGGAACCTGCCGGACTTCTTTCCATCCTTTATGTGCAAGGGAAGCTAGACATAGGATGGAGGTTTGGGCAAAGTATGGTAATGATAATGTGAGTGGCCTGTATTTTTCAAACCCTTGTTTCCCCTTCCAGGAAGAAAGTAGAATACAAATCAAGCAAGATGTTGAATAGCAATAATGAAATAGTTCCTATGTTGCCAATAGTCTCTGTTTTTTGAGTCATGAGTGTTTCAAGGGTTGATTGTCATATACCTTTTTATGTTATGCTTTGTCAGGTTGAGTTGCGAGCATTTTGCTTGAAGCATTCAAATATACAAGAGAGCCAAAGTATCTTGCCATCTGGAGGCTCTATTGCAGTTAGCAGTGAATTTTCAGAAGCCAATGGTCTTCCAGTGACATTGCCAGTGAGTATTGAACACAATTTGAAAGACTGTAGGAATGGAGGATTAACTTCTGATAGCAGTCTGGACATATTGAACCATAATGATGAACGACAGGATGGAGGATTATCTGATAGTACTCATGACATATTGGGATGTGGTGCTGTGTCACAACATAATATTGGAGTGGTAGGTAGAGCCAGTGATAATGTTGATGCAAGTGTTTTGAAAAAGGTATTTGGCATTATAAGTATGGTCGTGTATGTGTTTTGGATTAATCTATACTTTTGTAAACAATTTATCTTACTCTGCTTTTTTTAAATTGACATCCATTCTGTGGCAGTTGATTGATCGGGGAAAAGTTGATGTTAAAGATGTAGCATCGGAGATAGGTGTTTTGCCAGATATATTAACTGCAAATATCAATGTAATGCCCAAAATTTATCATGTACACTTTGTGGACAAGTGATTATTCTTGGTATAATATTTTTTTTAATGTTTCTAATATTTGTCTCATATTATTCTAGCAGGAAGCGTGTATGGCCCCTGATGTGCGACACAAAGTAGTCAATTGGCTGAAAGACCACGTATATACTAGTAGTGCATTTCAGAGAGGTTTAAAAGTTAAATTCAAACCAGGCAATGTATCAAAAAATGAAAGTGGAGCCACTGATGGTTCTGATGCTTTACCAATATCAGATTCTGGTTTGCTGGATCCTGTTGCTGTTAAGTCAGTTCCCCCAAGGAGGAGAACAGTCAGTAACATCAGGATTTTGAAGGATAATAAAGTGATATGTTCATCCGAGGGGGTTACAAATGAGAATGGGATGCCAATGGACAGGTGCAAAGTTAGTCAGTCTAACTGTGACAATCCAGCAAGCTCCAATGAAGCATCCATTCCCAATGCAACTGAATTGGTATTTTTATTTCTAGAATTTCTTACCTGCATATTTGAATATTATTCTAAATTCTAATAAATAATTCTTGATGATTATGCATATAACAAAGTGAGTGATGTTTGTTTAAGAATTTGGTATTAAATTATTTAGGTTAAGTTATACCTGACCCTAGAAGTTCTAAATCTGATTAATGACATTTAATATTGTCCATGTGGAAAAAGCTCCTCTAAAGTGAGTTTGTTTGGAAAGTGAGAAAGTAAAGGGTGCCCTTGGATCTTTATGTGTTAGTATCATCATGCACTTTACATTATATCAAATGGTAGATAACTCCTCAGTTTCTTACTTTACAAACAAACTAACCTTAGAGTAGCCTTGTCCTGTCCATGGTTATGCTTATAATTTGTTTGTTCCCATTTGTTACTTTGTCAATCTTGAACCACATGACCAATTGTGTTCTCTTTTTTTCTTACCTTTTGAACTTTGTTACCCCTCTCCCAAAACATTATCTACTCTTATTGCAAGGATTTTTTAAATACATTATATATTTTGTTACAATTTCATGGTGGGCACTGGGCACTTTCGATCATTCATTTTTTTAACCTTGCTTATTGGCATGCAATAAGACTTGATTGTTATGTTTGGGTTGTTTTTGTTGTTTTTTCTACTGGCACTCCTTCAGTATAATAGCGTAAATTTCCAATTCCATTTTAATATAGTTGTGAAACTTCATGCATTTCCCTATTTTTGTTAGTTTAGATAAACTATAGCTTTTCAAAATTCCTTCTTTCCAAAGATGTCTTACCAGTTTAGCTCTTGTAAATTTCTTTCCTACCAATCTCCCAAGAAACCTTGAGTAGGGATCATTTTCCACCATTTTAATATGGTTTTATCTTGAATTCTGAAATGGTATACTTGAAGTTACATTCTTGGACTTTTAATATAGATTTTACTCTCCTCCATTGAATGTGTTTACGATCATGGCAACATCAACTTTTGTTATTTGGGTTTAGTCTCAGGTGTGTGATGTTTAACTGGAAAATAAATGTTGCCAAATGCTAGTCATTATTTATTTATTAAGGATTCAAAATTAAGAATTCATAGAAGTCTGGTTTTCTTCTGTGCTTGTATGTTCCTCCTTCCTGACCTGTCTACTTTCAAGAATGTTGTTTTTCCTGACTAGTGAAACCTCTTTTGTCAGGAATCCTGTGCTTGCTTAATTTCTGATGCTAAATTTAATACAAGTGAAGCATCAAATAACTTCCTATAAAGTAAAAACTAGTGATACACGAAGACTCAATAAGTTTAAACAAATAACAATCTTAAACAGATACATCCTACAAGCATGATAGAAGATTGATTCATTGAAAAAAAAAAAGCAAAATAAATTATGGTACTTGTTGCATGACTGAATCAGCAAACAACTATAATCAGCAAGAACTTGATTCTGCATGACTGAGTCAACAGTACTTGACTCTTCCTTGAGGATATACATGGTGCAACAAGTGACTATCCTAATCTTAAACAGATACATCTTTAGTGTCTTATAATGTGATTTCCATGTGGACTTTTGTGATGGAAGGACATTGACACTGAATTAAAGAAAGACTAAGAGAAAAGAAATATTATGAAATAGGTTAATGACAAAATATGCTTCTTAATTAGGCTGTCTGTTTGGATGTTTTGGGTGAACTTGATGGAATCGATTTTTTTTTACCTGTTTGGAAGTTTAATAATGAAAGAAATGGAATGGTAAAAAAGTATATTTATATTCTCAATCCATTACTTCTTTCTAATTTAAATACTTTTAATGGCCAAATTGTTTGAAAATTATTTCTTTGTGTTTCCTTTTCCTTCTGTTCTATAGAAATCAGAAGTCGAGAAAGAAATCCTTTTGCTTACTTTATTTTTTATTTCATGCAGAACATAACCAAGTCTGAGGATGTTTTTCATGAAGTTCAAGGTATTTCTTCATCTTGAAACTGTTATTTTATGAATTCAACAGCTGGTGGTGTGTGGCAATTTCTTTCAAAATTTCCTTGTTCCTTCCTTTATTTTTTAAAAGGAAGAGCATATTTTGTGTACGATGAAAAGCATAGTTTTAAAGCATTTTGATGTGCTTTTAACTGTAAATGTGTCTTGGATACTTTCTAAGTTATTGTTATTGGGTTTTTTCTCTTGTTGTTAGTGTTTTTTTTAAACTGTATAGCTTCATTATGCAGGCAATGCTGATAAACTTTACAAATCCAGCTTACCTGGATGTGTTTCAGAAGACAAGTCTTGTGTTTGTTTGCAGAATGCTTCTATGCTTTCTGATCAACCCTGTCCTGTTCATTCTGCTTTAGGACTGCCTGATTCTGGTTTCATGTGAGCTTTTCAAAGTGGCTATTTTTGTTATTTGCAGCATGTACTGCTTTTGTCTCTTATTGTGTGTTAGTAGACAATCTTTGATGTGATTTACATATGTTGGCAATCTTCTTTAAAGCCAGTTTCATTTTTTCAATCGCAGAAAGAAGGATACACTCTCTAGTTATATCCATCCATACATCAGCAAAAAATTACAGCAGATTTGTGGTGGGTGCCCTCCGAGGACATTATTGAGATAGATTTGAATATCTTTTATAGGTGTTTGGTATGATCATTCTAATTTCCTTTGTATGTCAAAAAATGTTCGTATAATATTTGGGTATAAGATGTATGAAAAATTCCAATTCTCAAACCACAATATTGGAAAATTAGAATGACCACATACCAAACAGCATCTTGGTGTTTTCTTTATATGTTCCTTGCAATAGACTGAGACATTCCTCAATCAGCAGGTTCAAGTGATCAGGAAAATTCTTCTTTGGTTGAATCCTGTGGGGCTATTGGCTGCTCAAGTGGCAAAAATCAGCACTCAACTTGCATTGACATCTCAAAGGCTGAGGAAGTAAATGTGGAGCAGTTGGTTATGGCTAGAAAAATGGGACTATCAGAGTTTCCTCCAGAAGATGAATTGGAGGGGGAGCTTGTATATTTTCAGTATAGATTATTGCAGAATGCAGTTGCAAAAAAGAGGCTTACTGGTGTGCCTTTACTCATTCTTTCCTAAATTCTAATTAAGATCTTTGTTTTTTAAAATTAATTTGAAGTTGGTACTATCATTTGTATTGGATCCCACTTTCAAATTTGGAGCTACGGTATCCCCCCCCCCCCTTTGTTAAAATCTGGATTGACAGTTAATTGTTCTTGATTATGTAATTGCAGATAACTTAATCTATAACGTTACCAAGAGTTTGCCACATGAGATTGATAAAGCACATCAATTGAGGTGGGATGCTGTAACTGTTAATCAATATCTACGTAATCTTAGGGAGGCGAAAAAGCAGGGTAGAAAAGAGAGAAAGCACAAGGAAGCACAGGCAGTGTTAGCTGCTGCAACTGCTGCTGCTGCAGCATCTACTAGGGTTTCTTCTTTGCGGAAAGATACCTTAGATGAATCTATGCAACAGGAGGTCATATATGTTTTTTTATTCTCATTTCTTTAAATAATAAGCTACTTGTATTCACAATAGAATATGATATTTCAGAATTTATTAAAATTGGATACTTTAAATGGGAGGACCGGTGCTTGTTCTCAGCCAATGCCGCGAGCCAAAGAGACACTTTCAAGAGTAGCTGTGACAAGAGTTTCGTCAGAGAAATATTCAGATTTTGGCATGCCAACCTCAGATTTTTCTAAGGAGCAACGTAAATCATGTGATATTTGCAGAAGATCTGAGACTATATTAAACCCTATCCTAGTATGCTCTGGTTGCAAGGTTTCAGAACTCAGCCCTGGTCCTTCTTGTACTTGTTCTTCTGATTTTCTGATCTTTGTCCCTGAGTTATTGTTTTTGTTTCAGGTTTCAGTGCACTTAGATTGCTATCGTAGTGTGAAAGAAACAACAGGTCCATGGTACTGTGAGTTTTGTGAAGATTTATCATCAAGGAGCTCTGGGGCATCTGCTATCAATTTCTGGGAGAAGCCTTACGTTGTTGCAGAATGTGCTCTCTGTGGTGGTACTACTGGTGCTTTTAGGAAATCTTCTGATGGTCAATGGGTTCATGCCTTCTGCGCTGAGGTTAATTATTCTCATTTGATTTTGTTGGGATTGTTGTTATCTTTGTCTAATACCTAAGATTGCCTAAGTATTAACTTGCATTTTTCCAATATCTACTAGTGGGTTTTTGAGTCTACGTTCAGAAGAGGACAAATAGATGCTGTTGAAGGAATGGTATGTGCATTGGTTAAACAGATGTTTAATTTGGAACTCCAACCTTCTTTCTCTTTCTTGTCTACTTCAAAAGGAAGCTAACTATCTTTTCTAACACCTATCTATGTATATTGCTGAATGCCAGGAAACTGTGCTGAAAGGAGTTGACATTTGCTGTATCTGCCATCGCAAGCATGGTGTATGCCTGAAGGTATTGATAACATAAAAAATTATTTTTCTTCTTTATCCTTAATTTTATTTGAAGCAGCAAGCTTTTGTAGTTAACATTCTTGATTGACAAGTAAATGTTAACATTTTGAATGCAGTGTTGCTATGGCCATTGTCAGACCACATTTCATCCATCTTGTGCTAGAAGTGCTGGTTTGTACATGAATGTGAGGATTGCTGGTGGCAAGACACAACACAAAGCTTACTGTGAAAAACATAGTTTGGAGCAGAAGGCAAAGGTTTGATTTTGTCTCTTGTAGTAAATTGTCCTTTTTGTTAGTCTAGCATAATGGTATCTTAAGTTTTTGTTCCACATTTGCTCAGGCTGAAACTCTAAAACATGGAATTGAAGAGTTAAAAAGTATCAGGCAAATTAGGGTGAGACTTCACTCTCCATTTTTTTCCTTTGATCACTTCCTCATATTTTGTAGGGCTTGATAATAGGATATGTTGTCATAAGAAATTGGAATGTGTTTTATTTGTAGATTTCTACTGTCTAAATTCTGCTGGATAAAGATTATGCTTTGGTCTTATTTTTTGATTGCCAGATCACCCAAATAATGGTGGTGGTGCTTATTGCATTTATTAATCTGAGTCAAACTCAAGTAAATAGATTGCTGAGTTTTGTGAGGTTGGAAGTATCTTGTAAAGTGACTGTTGTGTGGGCTTTAGAACACACTGTCTGGGTTTAGTTGGAAATGACAGGCTGGTTGGGCATGGAAGTGCTTCGCAATGAAGAAATCATTGTGCAGATAATATAAATTTCTGGAATTTTAAACTTACTGTCTAAAACTTCACAAGTTTTGGATGTAGTGTTATGTATGCTACATGGTTCACTCCAATATTTACAAGTGCTTTGTGGGAAATAAATGTGTTGCAATGATGACAGTGGTCTCCTAAAAAAATTTCTTGTGGTAATTAAGTATCCTGACATTGACCAAAAACCCCATCTCACATTCACATATCTCTATAAATGTTGGCCTTTTAGTGTTCCCCAAAGCTTACCTGTTATAAATCCAATTTAAGGAGTTGTGAGTTGGTGCGGGGGAATGTAGATACTGATAAGATATGGAAGAAGAATTGATAATCTTGCTAGTAATAACAGGAGGAAGTGGCTAGAAGTGTTGTTATCAGTATCAAATGAATTGCAATATGGTTTGTGCAATCCAATAATGATATGGAGCAGCAGCGATATGAATCATGCAGTGTATTGTATCTCGAAACGCAACATCAATTGTCTGTATTGCATCTGAGTGAGTTGTACCAATTGCACCATGAATCATAGTTCTGTGACTAAATTGTGCAATTCTGTCCAAGCACATAATATTGGAGAAAGAGAATCCCCATTTTGTTTTCTCTTCTCTGCCTCCTCTGACTGTAGATGTGCTGTCTCCTTACCTGTTCCTAAAATTGTGTTTTTTAGTTATTGAGCATGGATATGTATTTTTTTGTCTTTGTTAGCTATATATGCTATTTTTTATTATTTAACATGAATCTTTCAATTCACAATAGGGTTTGATTTGTGATTTGGAACTTAGGTTTTCTGATTCACAATCTGAATCTTGATTTGATAACCTTGGCTAAAACTGGTTTTGTAGGGTTACTGATCTGCTGGGTTAAAATAGTAGTTTCTGGAACCTCGCTTGGGTGTGCGCCATGCCAATGCACTTTTCTTATATTTTAATAGAAAAAATAGATTGAATGGTTCTTTACCAAACTTATTATATGAAGAAACTTCTGCATGTGTTATATAGCAGCCTTCATTCATGTATGTAAAGGATTGGTTTATAGTTCTTTTGTTCACATAATCATTTCTGTTTTGAAGGCAGTGCTGTCTGCTTTTATAGTTATTTGTTCACATAAATGATGTAATTTTGTGTGTTTATCAAATAACTTGATTCTTTCTAAATGCTTTGGAAACAGGTTGAACTAGAGAGATTGCGTCTCCTTTGTGAAAGAATTGTCAAACGTGAAAAATTAAAGGTAATTATTTCTGAAATCTGTCATAAGAATCTCATTCTGGATTTTCAGTTAGCTGTTGGTTCTCATGTCTGGATTTTGATACAGTTGGATGTCTTACATAATCATTCTGATAATTAAATTCTGGTTTTGTGGACATTTGCAGCGGGAATTGGTGTTATGCTCACATGACATACTTGCTTTTAAAAGAGATCATGTTGCTAGGTCTGTACTAGTTCATAGTACTTTCATCCTTCCAGATGGTAGTTCAGAATCAGCTACAACATCGCTTAAAGGGAACACGGAGGGATACAGATCATGCAGTGAAGCACTCCAAAGATCAGATGATGTTACAGTGGACAGCTCAGTTGCTGCTAAGCACCGTGTCAGGGTTGCTGTATCCATGGACACAGACCCGAAATTGGAGGATGACTGCTCAACCTCGCAAAGTCATTATAACAAGATTCCAGATAGGACCCAATTTTCTGGCAAGCAGATTCCTCATAGAGCTGCTGCATCACGTAATACTACAGATGAGTGTGGATGGAGATCCAAATCTAGAAAGGTGCATAATGACTAAGACTTTAATATCCTATTTTCTCTTTCACTCAATTTTCACTGTGAAATATCTGGTTTGCGGGTGGGTGAATTGTGGATTCAGTGGGACAAGCCCTCATGCTGTCTTGCTTATTTGCAATTACAGCATGCTGAGACATTTGGAAAAGAGCTTGTTATGACGTCTGATGAAGCATCTATGAAGAATTCAATGCTACCTAAAGGATATGCATATGTTCCCGCTGATTGCCTGTCAAATGACAAGCAATCTAATGAGGATGTATTTGCTGTTGGACCAGTGGAGCATGACAGGTAGAGTGTTGGACCCAGCCTGGTTATTTTTATTTTGCCCACAAGGCTGACATCCATAATATTCGATGCCATGCTGTTTTGCTCGTGGATGAATTTTATTTGAAAATGGCAAAATGTAGAGATAGTTCTCTGGTCACTGTATTGTTGCAGAATGTTGCATTCTGCTATGGCGGGGGTTAGTTTTGTTAGCATTGTTGTACATTCGTTATGAGAGTAAACTGTACAGTGGATGAGCATTTCTTGCATTTACTTGTATTAGAAGGGCATGCATTCCGTTTTAATGACACTCGTGGGAAGGACGGAACAGATGCATTCCTTTTTGTAATCATACAAGGGAAGATCAGGGAATCACCAGTTTTTCTGTAAAGTTGATGTGTACATATTATGACAGTCGTATTAATTCTGAAAGGGATCGTGCTCGGCATCAGATTCACCGAGCACATAAATTATGTAACCTTCCACCTCCTAAATTTGTATTTTTACACCCCCTCCCTAATCCTCGCATTCCCATCGAGTATTAACGGTGATTGTCTTGTAATTGTTTTGACCAGAGTTCCGTGATATTTTAATGTAGTTAATGATGATTAGTCCTAATTCATTTTTTTATATTGTCGATAACCCTTTATTTTTCCCAGTAAATCCCTTTTCTGAAGCTCTACATACGTAATAAGAAAAGGCTTTCATGGACTAAATAATTGGGTGGATAGCGGTTCCACATCAACAGAATGGTCGAAGGGTTTTATTTTATCATTATGCTGGTTTGAGTTTTAGAAAGTGTGATAAATTGCTTGCATGAAATTTGAATTTTAGATATACACATCCATATTTGTACATTTTTGTGTATATTCACTAATTGAAGATTTATTTCCTGAAAATTAACTTGTGCAAAAGCAAAAGGCATGTGTGATGATAGTGTTCTATCTTTTATGAAGTTATATATCCCTCTCTTTAGTCGACTAGCTTGCAATTGTAATGATATTATAAATTACCTTTTTTGTACATAAATTATTTGAAATTTTAATTAGATAGTAACATTGAGAGTTTGGGACCTGTAGTGTTTTTTTTTTTTTTTTTTTTTTTTTTTTGGGTCTGAGAATGCGACTTTCTATTCAAATACTACTCTTTTAAGTTTATTAGTTCTCATTACTGTTTCATTTAGCCTAGAATTTGGTTGGGCCTTATCAAGATAGCATGCTGGATCACAACTAATAGTTCCTTTCTAAGTACCGTCTTTAATACCAGTTTGTGCCCGACCCTCTGGGCCCTGGGCTGTGTCAAGTTGAGCATTTTTTTCTAACACCTGCCAGCATTTTAACGTTGATCTAAACATGCATTGTATATCTTTCTAGAAATCAATTTTGTGATATGAACTCTTAAAATAATTAGGTGAGTACTAGGGTCAACAAGTATGTCTTAGTCAGAATGCAGAACTTTTAACTAAAGGTCCATTTGTTTTAAAATTCAATAAAACTATCTTTTGTAACGTATGTTTTTTAATTAAAAATGTGAATTATTTTTCAACCATAAATCAGATGGACACAATCCATTAGGAAACGTTAAGGTCGTCAAGACAACTTTTAGCACATAATAACATTTGAGTCCGTTGAGTTGTTGGACTTATGGAAACATTTAAGGAAAGATTTTGGTATTCACCCTTACAGCCTATTTTACACTTATATAAAATAATAATTCAATTTAGATTTAATAGGTAAATGCAATAAGATATATTACTAGTCTGTCATATTTTTATTCTATTATATATTTATCTAATTACATTATATTTGATTTTAATTAAAATAATTTTATTTTATTTTGATCTCTCTTTTAGTATATGTTTATGAGCATGAGAATGTATAATATTGTATCCTGCCTATAGTCATCTTTGTTATATTTGTATGTCAAAATAATTAAATTTATTTTAATAATAATTTTTTACATTGCTTTTTACTAAAATTAAAAATAGGAAAAGAAAAGAGAATTATATAATATGATGTGAGTGAAATAATATTTCAAAATTTTTAAGAATTTATTAATCAAAATATCTCTTTTAATAATTTTATTTTTTTAATTCTTTCTTGACTTATTTTTATTAGACAAAAAAGTTTTGTAATTTACTCTTTCTATTAGTGCTTTTGTAATACCTTATATTTCTTTATTTCAAATATGTCAATTTATGAGGAGTTATAAGAAATAATTAAATTTTCATCATTCAAATAATCAGAATTTACTAAAATAAAATATTTTTCATCACTAAAGTCATGTGTGAAATCATAAAAATTAGGAATAACTGTATAAATATGCTATAAATCTATGTTAACATACTCAAAATTTTATTTACATCATGAAATATTACATTTACAAACCTTCCATTTAACATATTTTAAAATATACAGCAGTTCATACTCATCCCACATATTCATCTATATCATGTCATCCCTTAATTTTCGTCAAGTCCTCAATGTTAATTCATCATCCTTTTCAAGGTAGGTGTTACCAGAGTCCACCACCATTTCTATACTAAGGAATCTCTCAAATGTATAGCTATTAGACATTCTTAGCAAATCATGTTCACGATAAGTAAATACATTATTTATGATCGAAGAAAATCTTTCTATTTCCTAGTATAGATGAAAATTAAGAGACTGATGAATTTGGCCACTAATGAAAAAATCAAAAGGAACTGTATAAGTATAGATTACTTTTAAAGCGTATTCCTGATTCTTCTCAAAATACACTCTAAAATTTAAATGTGTTACACATCTATACTCTTTAAAAATATAATTTAATCTATTATACTAATCCGCACAGGACGTGTTGTCATCTTTACTACTAGTAGGATTGTGTAAGGGTGAATAACTATTCTATCTTTTAAAAATAACACAATTTCATCGTATCACTTATTCCAGTAGACCGTAAACACATAATAATCATCATTTCATGCGACATTATCACATAACATATGTTCATTCAACACACATATTTACACAATCTCATTGACATTTTCTTTTGTATGTTTATATTGATATTGTGTTGTGTGTGTTTTTTTTCATTTGGTTTTTTTTTTTTATGGGCGAACGAAAGGAATTGAACCCGCTCATGGTGGATTCACAATCCACTACCTTGATCCACTTGGCTACATCTGCCCTTATCCTTATACTATATAAAAATACTATATCAAAATTACCTATACTTCAATTTCTACCCTTTCATTATTACTCTTTTTTTTATTTCTTATGTTGAAATAAAAAATACTAAAGAATGTTGAAGTAAATCCAAAGTGGATATATGTATTAATATTTATAAATATTAAGACTATTTAAAAAAGTAAAAGCAAAGGAGCAATATTACCAGGTGCTACGACGCTGAAGTAATCCATGCCATACTCTCAGAAAAAGCTCAAATGATCTTTAACAAAAGGATACATGTACCCTTAATCGACACAAGTGGGTAGGTAGAGAATATTCAGGGGCGCGAGACAACTCTCTCTAAGGAACTCAGCAAAATAGCCCATACTTAATACGTACTCTCAGTACATCACAATCATTTGATGCCTCCAGTGGTTCTCAAGGTCTTGCTCAATCATGTAAATAGTCGTTGGTTAGCCCATGCACATGGATATAACGTATACAATAACGGGTCACTTAGCAAAGGCATAGCTAAGAGTCTAGTTGAGAAACAAGTGTAAGGCCATGTGACGCATTCGCTCTCAGACAGAATGTGTACACATACGCGAATGTCGCTAACCACCTTACATTTCCTCCATATTTTTCTATCCTATCTAACTCTATACCTCCAGTGTATCTCTGTAACTATTTACAATAATCACATTATTCAATGAATCATCGATGACTTATTCATCGTATTTAGACATTTATTAATAACAAAGTCATACCATATCCAATGCATTCATTAAATATCATTGAAACTTGCTTAGTCATAATTTTATATTTTCTCATCATATATTTCATATGAACATAGTATAATCAGTTAACTAACAGTCAGACATATATATATCAACAATCTTTCTTTATTAATACTAATTACTCAAGCATATCTCATAAAAAATTGCTACATAAATATGCTCTATTGAGCTCAACATATAATCTATAACATATAATGATAAAATAGAGCCCCCTTACTTTATAATGAAGATCTAAATGGATATTGATGATGAAGAACGTCCTAAAATGGCACTTTTATTTTGTATCACATGAAACGAATGAGTAATCACAAATTTGGGAAGAAATCAGTGTTTGTTTTGAGGGATTTTGCCTAAGAAATTGTAGAGAGTTCAGAGAAACGAAGTTTGGGCGTGAGAGAAAGTGAAGTTTTCATGCATGAAAACCTTAGAATACCCTCAGAATCGCAACATTCTCACTGTAGTGAGAAGTGAACATGTCTTACTACAGCGAGAGATTACTCGTAACACTCTTTGCTACAGTGAGAGACTGTCGTTATAGCGAGGTGCTTTCTTGCTATAGCAAAAATATCAGATAACATTGTATTCTGTTTTCTGTATTTTTTGTTTCAGACCTTTCTCGCTACAACAAGACTTCTTGCTGAAGGTGAGACAATGTTATCCACTTCTCTTGTTATAGTGAGAAAGCTCCAGAATGTTTCAATTTTACTGCCTTATTCTCTTTACAGTGAGAATCTTATAGTTCTAACACTTCAAAATTCTTCTAATATTTTTTCACATGCATATTTATAATAACAATACAATTATAATTACTATAAAAACAGGGATGTTACAGCTTTCATAGGTATTCTTTGCAGGTGACCAAAAATAATTTAGTTATATTTTTCATTATAGATACAACTCTAATATTCTTATGTATAATATCATTTCTTATCTTATTATTTCTTGGGTTATCACTCATCTACTTTAATATTTTTATTTATGTCACTTCTACTTTTTTTCTCGTGTTGTTCCTTTATAGTTTATATCATTCACAACCATATATGATTAAGATAGAGTTAAAGAAAAAAATTAATCATAAAAAATATTATAATTTTTTATAAAATAAATAGCATTATTCTTTCAAAATTATGTTATAACTGATATAATTATGACACAACAGGTAATAAAAAGGAAAGACAAAAAAAGAAAAGAAATAAGATTAAAGAAAGAGTGACAAAGTATTATCTCAACTCTTATTTATGTTTTCATTGTTAGTTATTTATGCTAGATGAAAGATTGTTGGTTTAGCCATATATGGTGTCTGCCACTGGTGTGGTGATAAATAAGTTGAAATAATTTGAAGAAAAAAAAAAGTTATTCTCGAGATTATTTGTTTAATTTTGTCAAGTTTAAGGTAAGTACACGAATTCGCATGCCCTCAAATTTCTCTTCAATTGGTTTTGGCGGCTGTCTCAATTGGCAAAGATGACTTAATTAAATTTAAACCCACACCTGGGAGATATTCAAAAACTGCTGCTTGAAGTTGGAAGCAAAAAGTGTTAATTCATGTCTTATTTAAAGCAGTTGATGTAATCCGTCACCAAAGATATACATAATTTTATTTCAATTGATTTTTTGTACGCAGTTGATCATATTGTCCATCAAATATTGTTCAGATTAGTTATGGCCTGATGTTGTTGACTTGAACAATTTCCTCTTCATCTTCACAAATCATTAATTTTATAATTTCTCCATTTTTTAAAGGATTTACTTAGATCATTTCGCCTTCAGTGTAGAATGTTGACTTACTATTTCCAAGTTCCAACCATGGTTCTACATTGCTGGCCTTTAACTCAAATATTGGGCTTGTTATGGGAATTTTGAATGAGAAGGAAAACGAGGGAGAATAAAAAATTGGTCTTTTTGTTTTTTGGTGTGTAGAGTGAAATTTTGATGGTGGGATAATATATATATTGGTCTTAAAATGGTCTCATCCCTCCCATTTTCTGAAGATTAAGAACGAATAAAGAAAAGGCAAATGACAGCTCTTTCACCTTTTTCCTATTCTATTGCTTTTTTTTTCCCCTCTTTATGCTTTTATCTTACCAAACGAAACCGGTTTTATTAATATTAAAATTATAGTATCATTTGTAATATTATATTTAATTATTTTTATTTTTCATACATAATTTTTAAAATAAGAAAACAACTTTTAACTGTTCTTTTTGCTGTTTATATAATCGTTTCCTTATACAAAATTTCCACTATGTGACATTTGCGGGGTTCACCAATGTTCAGACAAACAACGGTTCTTTCTATAGAATACTGACTCTAATAATGTACCTAATGTGTTTGTTACTAAATCATTTATTTATATAATAAATTTTTATGACTTTTTCTATAATACATTGTTTTTTTTTTCATCTTTTATTATTATTTTTATTCTATTAACTCCATTATTTCACACCACTGTCTTCTCTTCATATTTTCCTGTTTGTCATAAAAACTTCTGTATAAAATTCCTTACTAATACAATTTCTCTGCTGTTACATTGTCTATGTTGACCATTTCTTGGCATTTGCTACATAGTAGAATTTATTTTTTTTGACATTGTATTAATATTTTGACATGCACAGAGCAAATTCATTTTAAAAATATCAGAGAGGACTACACTTCTATCCTCTTCTCTGCTAGAATTACATAAATAAAGAGGAAAATCTTACCAATCTAGAATTCATAAATTTAACTCAATCTTTTTTTCTCAACATAAAGCTTGGCAATCTTATTCAAACTCAATAAGACTATAAGTGGTAAAATAATTCACCTAAATCGTCATTAATTTTTAATTATAAAAATAAAATAAAATAATTAAAATTCATTAATTGTTTGACGGTTTAACTTTGACCAGTTTACTGATATATCCCACCCAAGCATGACCATGGTGCTCTCTCTGCATCGCCGCCATGCCCTCAAGAAAACAAACAACACTTGGAAATTTCAAGCTGAGAAAATTAAGAGAGAAAATCATTTACAATATCTGTCTAGTTTACGTAAAATCTAATTAAAAAGAAAAAGAAGGAAAGAAAAAACAAATATGGATCTGTTATGATGTGATCCCAACCCAATCCCACAGGCCATCAAATCAAACAGTAGGAGGCTGAAGACAAATCCTTGGATGGTGAATCTGTTGAAGATGTAAACTTTTGAGTGCAGGCCTACCCGTACCTGATCTCCTTTTCCAAAGACTATCTTCTTCCAACTTGGGCACTCGCTTCATCACAGGCAAAGGAGGATCCATATTCTCAATGCTTACACAAACAACATCTTTATTATTATTCTCATTCCTAACACCCTTTTGGTTTTTGGGCACATCTGCACCATTGGCTCCCACCCGTTGCCTAGTTCCACACATTGAGATGGTGGTGGAAGCTTTAGTAGTTGGTGGAGTGCTAATGATAAAGTTCTTACCAGAGAAGAGTTTTTTGAGCTTAGAGTACTTGACTACAGGTGAAGTGATGCTACTTTTGGTTATGAAATTGAACCTGTTTGATGTCGGGATGCCTGCTATTTTGTTGTTTCTCTTCACTTGACCCATGCAACTGATTCTTGGGGACAAAGGGTCGTTGTTAGAGGACACTGGATGATGCTCTGTCCACTGAGGAAGAGTCACTTCTTTGATGGATGGCTTTGAACAAAGCATTGGAAGGAATGTGCTTTTGTGATAGTGGAACTGATGCTGATGATGGTTTTCATTGCCCATGTTAATTTCTTGATTCTCGAGAGAAAGAGGGAGAGAGTGAGAGAATGGCAGAAGATGAAATTAAGAATATGTCAAAGCATTTGGTTTTGGCCAGGTCTTTGGAGTGTGAGTTAGAGGTTGTAAAATATGTACAAGGTCATGTGTTGTTTTGCGACCCTTTATCTTTACTAAGAATAAAGAAATAAACAATAAACAACAGGACAAAAGGGATCATTGCAAAGAAGGATCCTCTTCCAAGGCTGGTTCACGCATCAAAGGGAGAGGACCACTTCGGAACTCTATGTTGCTTTTCTTTGGAATTTAGCACAGATCAAGTTTTGTCTCTCTGATTAAACTCTTCAACACAGATTTTTGGTGGAAGAGGCTAATGATTCCAGCTTGCTTCTCCTCTCTCTCAGTGCTGGCTGGTGATATATGAATCATACTATGGTGGTAAAATCATAGGCTCAGCTACCCTTTGTCCCCTTCTTAAATGTCCACTTTATGTAATTACTCTATGGTTGCTTTTTTTTTAACTTGCAAGTTGCACAGTAATAGGATATATGCATGCATAATATGTTATTCTTTTGCTGACTAAGTAATTACCAACGTGGAATAATTTGTGCAATGAAACTAGGATAAGTACAAGTGTATTTTATGATTATCCCTTCCACCAAAACACATCAATTTTTTTTATATAATTGCTCATGTTATCCCGTCCCCCTTCATACACTACTTGAATAATATATAGACTAAAAAATATAATTAGTATTTTTATTCATATTAAAATTATTATTGACTTCAAAATATATTTTTTGTTAATATCTCTCATTTGTGATAAATAAAAAAATATTTCTTTTGCAAAATAAACAGATAAACGGAAATTAAAAAACAAATACTTCACGGTGTTTGCAACGAATTTTCTGATTTTTATAGTCGAACATAATAATCTCAGTAATTTTTTACACGTATTATGAGGTGAGCCCCGTTTACCGATATGCAAATAATTCAGAGAAGGCATTATTGTAAGAGTCTTGCTAAAGCGTAGAGTAAATAGAATGAGGATGATTAAGAAGTAAAAAAACAAATAAATTTATTAATTATATATTTTTTAAAAATATATTTTAACATATTATAACTATATTTTTTTAAAAACGTATTACAGGTATACTTTAAATTAATTTTTCTAATTTGTAGAAACACTATAAAAAATTGATAAACAATTTTCTTAAGGATACAAATAAGACAAGTTTTTTTTTATATTAAAAATATAAGATATTATATAATTTAACGTATTACTAATATATGCTGATTAATTTTTAATAAAAAGTATTTTTTTAATTTATTATTATGTATCATTAAACACACATTAAAAAGTTTATTTATTAACATACTCTTACTAAAGGAAATAGGTATATCTTTATACTCATGGTTGTTAACATACAATGACTTATTTTTTAGGAGTAGTATATTAACAAGTTATAATTTTTATTTTTAATAATATAATTTGTTAAATAAATTTTAAAAAAATCAATTAAAATATACAGATAATGTAAAAAAAATTATACTATCATTTAATAATAAATTATTATATTATTAAGAATCATTTGTTTTTATGACAATACTTAAAAAGTCAAATTAAATTAATTTATAATTAATTAACAGTATAAAAATCCTTAAATGAATAATATATCAAAATTAAATTATCTAAAAATTAGGAAAATGTATATTAAATATTTTAAAAATGTTTGACCTGAAAATATTTCCATTAATAACGCATTAACTAGTAATTTAGTGTGTCTTTTTCAATGTAATATTTTAATGTATCAAATGGAAAAAAAAAAAAAAAAGTAATGCAATCTAAACATTTTTTTTTAAGTTCACAATGCAGGAAATTCTCGTATAAACATAAGTTTAACTTAAATACACCGAGGCAATAACATTTATTTAATAATAAATAATATTATATTATTATTTAAAAAAGTGAAAAATTACATTTCGTTAAAATATCGATTAAAAAATATATTTAACATAAATAACAGTATTGAATATATCAAAATTATTATTATTTAATGTTTAGTTTTTAGTAATTAAAATTTCAACAAAAAAGTGATTGTAAGAAAAATAATGATATTTTGTTAACTGATTCTTAGTCTAATAATATAATTTTTGTCATGTATTTGTTTTCTCTCATAGTTATATATCTTTTAAATTTTAAATTAACTAAAATTAATTTTTACTATTTAATTATTTTTTGTTAAGAGATATTTTTACTTTTCTTAAATTTTAATTAATATTAATTTTTCCAATCAATATTAAATAAAATATATTTTGTTAATTTTCCATAAAATAATTGATGATTAATAAAATTATTTAATTTTTTCAAAAATAAAAAGTTTAAATATTATATTATATTATATTTGATTTCTTTTGTTAGTAACAAAGATTATGTAATACCTTAATATTTTAATTTTCTTAATTAACATCATATAATGTCGTTTATATAAATAAATATCTGCCGAGTACTTGTTAATTTTGTACATTGAATTTTTTTTCCTAGAAAGAATTAAAATTATTTAATTCACCCCAAACTCCTTATGCTACACTAGGGATGGCTTGAATGTGTCCTAAATAATCGAAGGAAAATAATTAGTATATATTCATAAAATGTATATACTTAGTAAGAAATTTTAAAATATATGATAAATAATGTCACATGAAATAAAGAAAATAAAACTTGAAATATTATATTGTGTAAAATTAAAATCAGTATAAAATATGGTGATGGGGTAGATGGATTCAAATTTTGAAAATTGTAGCTTTGACTTGATGTTAACAGTCAAACTGTGATAATCAAGTTCGCGTGTTTTGCGGGAAGGGCCCACCATGTCATCGCACTACTCACTACGCAATACGTGGCAGCTATTGCCTATTTTTCAATAAATAGGTTTTTGTTTAACGGCTAACTTTTTTTTTATGATTTTTATTTTTTAAAATAAAAAAAATATGAGTTTTTTGCAAAATTATAGAAATATGGAGTCACAATTTTTATTACAGAACAAGTATTCAGAGATAAAATAAAAAAGTGATGAAGTTACAAAAGTCACCAATGACAATTTTTTTAAAAAATATTAAAAAATGAAAAATTGCCAATAGCAATTTTTAAAAAATTAATTAAATATTTAAAAAATACATCAAAAGTTGTCAGTGATAATTTTTTATTAAAAGTAGCTAATGGCAATTTTTCAAAAAAATTATATTTCTGTAATTTTGCAAAAAAATCCCATATTTTTTAATTTTTTTTAAAAAAAACCCATATATAAAAAAAATTTCCTTTGTTTAACACTTAAGAAAATTGCTAACAATTTTAATTTAAGAACGTATAATTACTTCTCATCAATATATTCTTTTTTATTTCTAAAGTAGAGTTCTTTGCTTTTTATTTTAAATTTATATATTTTTTGGGTAAATTTTTAAATTAATATATAATTATATTTTATTCTCTTTTTATGTTTTATACACACATTTCAAAATAATAGCAATAATAATATGTTTAAATATCTTTCTCTAAATGTATAACAAATCCTGACTCAATAACGTTTTATGGTGTGGTGAAACTATTATGAAGAGTGAGTGACTTTCAGTTTTTTCAACAATATTAAAATATTTGAAATTTTGCAACCAAAACTTATGAGATTATATATCCAAAACTCGTTATAAATTCTTTTGTAAATATGCAACTTTCAATTGATAGAATAGACATTTATGTCTTGTGATATTAATTTGACTATTTTTTTTCTTGTTAAAAAAACACAACATTTTTGTTAAAATTAAATCCTATATCTAAAACAACATATTTAATTTTTGTTAAAATGCATAACAATATTTATTATATAACAATAGTAGTGTAATTTTTTTACACTGTCCAATACATTTAAATAAATTTATAAAATAATAGAAAATGAGGAGTTTTTTATAGGAATATTGTTAAAAAAAAAAAATTACTCAAATAGCACCTTACCCATTTTATTTATAGATGTAGACTCAATTTCGGTGCAAGCTATTGGCATCCAAAATTCGGTTCCCTGGAACCGAATTCTGAGTTGCTATTTCTTTTTTTTAAATTTTATTTTATGTTTTAATATAATAAAATAAATATTATTATTTAAATTACATTTATATATTTATTTATTTATATTTTATTAAAACAAATATTTATAAATATTTTATTAGTTATATATAATAAAATAAGGTTTATTATTTAATTTATGTTTATATTTTTATATTATTTAAAAATAAATAAAAATAATATTAATATTAATTTTAAATGCTTATTAAAATTTATTTGACATATTTAAGATAATAAATAATATTTATGTTTTTCTTATTAATTTTTAAATTTTTAAAAACTAATTAAAATAATTAAATAATAAGTAAATTAGTTTAGATAATTTTGAAAAATAAATAAAATATTTAAATCATAAGTATATTACTTTAGATAATAATGTTAATGGTTAGATTATTTATACTTAAAGAATAATAAATCTATTTTTAAAAATTAAATAAATATATTAAATATTATTCTATTTATTTATTTATTTAAATATGTAATTTTGACTTAATATTTTTAAATATTAGTATGATAAAATGATATTTTGAATAAAAATTTTATTTTAATTGAATTAATTTTTTTAAAAATGACATTATTTAATATTATAATTTTTAATACTTTAAACTCTAAAACTTTACTATTATAATTTTAAATAAATTTTATTTGAGAATAAAAAATTATTTTAAAAAAATATTTTAAATTATAAGTTAATTATTTATAGTTGGGACAAATATTTTGAAATAAACGTTTTCATATTACTAAGATAACATTGATGAAGACAAAATACATTAATAAAGATGATAACAAATTCATAACAACATTAATAATTAACTATTTCTATAATGATGGTCAATTCCACAACGATGGCGACGTTTGTGACGTGGTGGAATTGTGGCAAGTTTCAAAAAGTTTACATCCTATGCTTGCATGTATTTGTTTTATTTTTATACACACACCACAATTTTGACATTTATATATATCCTATATATACCTTACAACAAGTTTATAAGGTATACGAATGTCAGTTTAGAGAACTGAGACATGAAGACTATTGACCAACGTACACGAGGCCAACTTTATGTCCAAATCCAGAACTGAAAAGAACTTTAAAGAGTCGACTCAAGTCCAGTAGAATAAGAACAGAGATGGACATTAAAGAACAACAAAGTCCGGCAAAAAATTGTTCTTATTGTTATATTCTTGGTCACACAAGGAAAATATGTCCAAATATCGCTCAAGCTTCTAGTTCCTGCCATTAATTTATGTTGTTGTTATTATTTTAAAATTTTCTTAATGTAATTTTAAATTTTATGAATGTCATTGTAACTTTTAAATTTTTAATATTTATAATTTATATTAAATATATAATTATATATAATATATCTACATAATATTATTTAATTATGTTTATTAATATTAATAACATATTTTTTAAATAAATAATTATGTATAAATTTTAATAAAGATTAATATTTCAAAATAAATAAATAAACTAGTTATGATTTAAATAAATTATTATTATAATATTTATTTTATACAAATTTAAAATTAAATAAATTATTATTGTAATTTAATTTTTTTTTATAAATATAATATTAAATAACTAAAAATATAATTTTAGAATATAATATTAATATCATTTTCAAAAAATTAAAATTATATTAAATAATATAATAAAAAAACATAAATATTATTTATTATCTTAAATGTCAAATAAATTTTAATAAACATTTAAAATTAATATTAATATTTTTTTTTAAATAATATAAAAATATAAACATAAATTAAATAATAAACCTTATTTTATTATATATAACTAATAAAATATTTATAAATATTTATTTTAATAAAATATAAATAAATAAATATATAAATATAATTTAAATAATAATATTTATTTTATTATATTAAAACATAAAATAAAATATAAAAAAATAGCAACTCAGAATTCGGTTATCTGGATGCCAATAGCTTCCACTGAAATTGGGTCTACATCTGTAAATAATAAATTGGCTAAGGTGCTATTAGAGTAATTTTTTTATTTTTTTACAATATTCCTGTAAAAAACTCGAAAATGAGAGTGTATCAAATTAAACTAAAAAATTCAAAAACGGGGAACCAATCACGTGGGAAGAAATTTGATTGAGGGTTGAGACTCGATGCATTTCTTTGCGGCCGACACGCCATCAACGTGTACATGTGCGAGGCACGTGATCAAACACTTTTGATATCTTGTGGAGTTGATCTTTAGGTTCTACCATTATAAAACATAAGCACACTTTTTATACTTAAAAAAGGTAACTGCACTTTCAGTTTTTTACACTAATTCTGATTATTTATTTTGCATCAAATTAATATATGGTGTGCTTTGATGTTTAAGTATAATTAGTGCTTAACTAAAAATATTTTAAAATGTATGTTAAATGACACATTTATTTGGACTGAATGACCTAATTTTCATCATTAAATTTGCTTTGCGAATCAATATTTAAAAAAACTGAGTTATTAATAATCTCTGATACCTTTTTCAGCCTTCATCCAATGTTTTGAGTTATCAAAAAAAATTAGAGATTCTTTCAAATGAAAACGAATCAATTTAATTTTTAAATATCGAAGTTCTAAAGTTGAACGAAAATTATCTGCCATCAACCGGAAGTTTATCCACAGCATTCGACTGAGTAGAGAATCATCTATGTTATATAACCTGTGGTTGTTAAGAACATAAGTTGAGAGTTTAGAATTTTAAAAACTTGCACATGCACATGCTTAGTTTCAATAAAGTTTGCGTTTCAAAAATAGATTAAAAAATATATAAATATAGAGATAAATTTAACACAGAAGTTGTAATTAATAACATTAAAACAAATATAAATTTATACCCATTCAAATGGAAGTCTAAACATATTAAAAGTTTTAACAGTTACTTTATTTCACACATTTTCATATGTATATTAGTCTGGTCCTTCCTCATAATATTTTGCTTTGTATTATCATGACTGAGTAACTTCAAATAGAAGCAAGAGAAATTACTTTTGGAATCAACTTTCTCTGTTATCAATCTAAAATCATATCTATGCTTTTGGAATTGAAAAATTGAAGGTGTTGAGAGACCAAAAACTTAGTAGATTGTGTCCCAAGAAAAGGAGAAACTAAACGTAAAAAAAAAAAAAAAAATCGTACATAAAAAATTTAAAAGAAAATATATGACAAGGAACATCACCATTATCTAAAGGAAACGGCCCAAAAAAATAAACAATTATTGATATAGTAAAATAATAAAGAGAAACAGACATGTATGTCTTACCAAAACACCTTAAAATAGGTACTACCAAATATTGTCGTAAAAAAAGTGGACATGTATGTCTTTGAACTATGATCTCTATGTGCTGCACTACACGTGCTGGATGGATTATTATACAGTGTCCAATTAATTTTTCGTTTACCGAGAAATCTATGTGGAATGGGTAAATATTAGTAGAAGTTTAGCAACAGATTGGTATGCTCTAACTTTGTTTTTAGATCAGTCAAACGTACAGAAGTTTATTTGACCCAAATCAGATCATAAAACTGTGAAATTCAACTTTAAGATTATTTAATCGAGAATATCTCTGTCACACAATTTGCCAACAATTATTAATTAATGATTAATTTATTAAATATTTAAGTGTCTATAATAAAACATTAATAAATAAATTTTTTATTAAAAATTACAATTTAATGTTATTAATATATTAAATTCTATAATTTTTAATATATATATATATATATATATATATAATAAAGTATTATTATGCGCCATTTAGCATATATTAAAAAAACCTTTTAGCTCATGAACATGTGGGTTACGAGGAGGGTGAGGCTCCATACCTTGTATAATACTTGCATTATCAAGGGAATAAAACGCATTATAAGAACATGAGAGAAAGAGACAAGGCAATGGTGCTATCCAGCGTTGTCAAATGAAGCATAAGCTATTTTCTTGATATGGTGGGCAAGATTTCACGTATCTCTTCCAAATTTCCAATAAAGCTCCTTTCAGTTGAAACATGGACGAGACAATTAGAATGGGACATGCATAATGTCCCTTCACTCCTAGATAATTTATTTCCCCTCATTCTTAGTGTGATATCTTTATATTGATTCCAGATTGGGTTAGATCTAGTCGGTATGTAAGGGAAAGGGTGATCTAGGTTTCCAGCTCTAATGCCTCAATTTCCATAATTGGTAGTCCTTCACGTAGTTTGCATTTAAGGAAGTGAAATAATTTAGGTAAGATTTGCATTCTAATCTTCTAACTTTATTTTTTATTTTAGTTTTTTTTTCATTTTGATCATTTACCTCTTTGTTTGATTTTAATTTAGTCCTATTTATCAATTATAACAAGAAAATGCCACAATTAATTTAAAAAAACCATAACTAGTGACAGTAAAAAACTACTACAATTGACAAATTGGACCAAAATGAAACTAAATAAAATATATTTAAAAAAATGAAATAAGAGAGAGAAAACTAAAAAGAAAACAGTTAAAAAAAAATCGAAGTATTCATTTTATCAATAATTTACTAAATAAAATGAACAGTCAATTCATTCCGTGCAAGTGAACCACGGACACAGGAGTACACATAATTGAAGGGTAACTGTATTAGGATGTAACTAACCTGCGATGATGTATTCAACGCTTATGACATGGTTAAGATCCGACATGTCCCTCAAGTCCCTAGATATTGCTTTACTTGATCCAGCATATTGCATATTCACCAAAAGACATTTGGGAGCTGAATAGAGCATTGCAATAATAGTTGACCATGATCAAATGGAGAAACCACAGTTTAGGGACATTAACCTATCATCACTGCCATTATGAGATGGACAAAACCATCATTTATGATTTATTATTCTGACTTCTGAAATCCAACACTGAACACACCAACAAAACTACTTGCATAAATGAGGTATGGCTTATATTTATTTATATACGAACGGGCTAATAGCATAGCAGTATGACCAATATTCAACGTATGCAGGAGTTAATTGAACTGAATTTAATTCTTTTTAAGTGAAAAGATGTATAAATTTAAAAAGTAAATATGCATCCACCATTGATTTCAAGTAAAAGATATTGTAACCTTAACTAGCTTTAAATCAGCAGTAAATGCATCTTCAGTTGTTCATTTCAAATCTGCTTGTTTTTCCTTTTCCACTGCAATATTTTTCTCCTCTCGGTAAACTTGACTTACAACGAAGTGGGGGTATTGGAAAGCATGAAAAATCGGTTCTACTGGGTAAACAAATGCTCTTCATACATTTACTCAAACTAGATTTGCATCTTCATACTCTCTTTTTTACCATTGCAATATGCAAAACCAAATGCAAAATTTGTTTGTTGCAATTCTAAAATCTATATGAGATCAGAGTTACAGAGGGCATAGTGGTCATGGTATTGCCATTCCTAACATAAGGAAAGAGGACAGCTACCACACAGAGGACAACATAAATGAATTTACACAAAGCGAAAAAATATGGTATATGATGGGGGAGAAAAAACGGTTGTAGCTAATTCCGATTAATTAAGAGGAGGCGTTACCCTCAGGTGCATCTGGCTCATCTTGAGGCGGATCAGATTCAATTTTTTTATCCTCAAGAAGTGAAACTTCATCCGCAGTATGCTCTGTTGTATTAATAGGTACTTCTGATTTATTATTTGCATCTTCAGGTCCACTGTCTGAATAATCTGCCGTGGTTTCAGCTTGGTCTTGAGCATTATTTTGGGGATTGGATGGAGGATGAGATGTAGAAGAGACACCTAACCCTTTGGAAAGACAAACATACTTGCAAACAAGTTGTTTGTAATTATTTAGCAGGTCTTCAACTTCAACTACTGTCAGGTCGCCTACCCTTGCAAACAAATATGGAAACTCCCTGAAAACTTCAGACAACTTATCCTCCTTTAAAATCATATTTGCTCCTTTATTCTCCAAATCTGATAGGGATGGAACTTTCATGATCAATGACTCGTCTGCAAAAGTAACTTTCTTGCCTTCTGATTTTGCACCAGAAGATGGAGTTCGTAATGCAGTGTCCTTATTATCATTCAATGCTTTATTTCTGTGCTTAGTAGGTTCTGCTCTAGGATACTGTCCATTATTTGGATAAGGTGAACTGGGATCTTGAGTATCAGCTGAAAGCAGAGCACGAGCAAATTCCATGTTTCTCTCAAACTCAGCCTCATCCATTGAAATGGATTTTGCATCAATGTTTGAGATGAAGGACTCAGCAGAGAGCATGTTTGTAAAATAATATGCAGCTTCTGCAACCAATCGAGATTGACGTCTAAACCTTTGTATGTACAGTAGATTTGAGTGCAGTTGCGGAGGGTTTGCCTGCATAGTATCATTAGTAGAAGATGTTTCATTTAACAGTAAAACCAAGTATATCCACGTTAAAATGATACCTAACAATAGAGCTTATGAGAATATGTGATTGCTCCGCATAATTATCATTTTTCTAATTGCAGGTAACAGGTATAAAAGAGAAATCCCATCTTCAAGAATGCACTAGCAAATAAATAACTGTATATAAGTCTCTTCCTGAAGTCTATATCACTTGTGTTGTTTCATCATTCTTCAGTTTGGGCAAAAATAAAATTAAAACTACAAAATCATGTGGATCCCACTCTTTTTCATTCCTAATTTAATGTTTTTCTCTCATACTTTTATAGTTTTAAATAAATTTTAGTCAATAATTAGGAATGTGTTAAAAGAGTGTTTTAGAGTGTGTGTTACTAGCATTTCTTTTGATAACAAACATTTCAAATGAAAAGGTCATATCTCAGCACCATGAGCAGCCCAAACGAACAAGTACTTAAAATTGAAAAATGCAACCAAACCTCCCAAAAAGAGGATATGCATAGTTATGGACGATATGGTCATGCCAGGATGACTGGATCAGTGCATGCAAGATGATATTTTAACACCTCATAAAATATACTCTCGTGAAATAAGTCACAAGTGACTTCACATAACTTCACAGAATACAAGCTTTATTAGTACAAAATCGTAAGAGAGAAAAACAAAGCAAAGTGGCATAATAAAAAAAGGAAAGATTAATAGAAGTGCAGATAATAACATCATCTTCTTAAATAAAATCATTTCTACTTGAGAATTATGTATGTATATATTTCTGATGAAACATTGAGATTACCTTTAAGGTAACATAAATCAGCACAGGAAGAAATTCATCAGCTCCTGGAGGATTCTCTTTGGAAGCAACAGAAGCATTGAGCAGCAAGTTACCGATAACCTTGCAACAATTCAGAATACAGACAAGTTTGTCTCTGGGTGCCTTGTACATGTTGATCTTCTGCAATTCTTTCTGAGCAAGCTAGCACCATAATAAAGAGAGAAAATATTGGATTTAAAGGGAGCAGGAGTATATACAGAAAATCATAAACAAATCAAAATTGTAACGTTTAGTCACCAAAACCATAGTAAATAAAAGCACAAGTTAGGAATAATTCTTCCAGTGTTTCTGCCTGAAACTAATAAAATAAGTACTTAAAAGCTGATAGTGACTAGTGAGCACCTCAGGCTACATCTAACAGAAAATTCGTTCTTAGGAAAAGCTTGGCTAATCAAGAAAATTATGCATTAAACTTTTCCCATATCCATGTATCTAAGTTCATTGAAATCCAATACGTGACAAACCCAAGAACCACTCAATCTAAAGGCATTGGGAAATGATGACAAAAAATGAGTGTTTAGTGTTAACTAATAGTTAAAGGTAGAGAAAAGATAAATAATCATTTATCATGTGCTAAAACTAAATTTTGACAACAGGGATCCCTATGATATGAACTTTAGAGTAGACCACATTGTCAGAGGTGTGGCTGTCCCACCATGTCAAAGTAGTATGTAGGATTCAGGCTTAGAATTCAATTATACAATTCTCAATGAGTTCAATTACTGGCTTTGTGAGCAGCGCCAAAAATTTTACTGTTGCATTAAACCAAACTACAAGAGAGATGAAAATAATTAGGCAGCATTTGAGATCGATGTGATGGCAACAATGGTTGACAATCCAATAATTCATTAAAAATAACTTCATGCAGTGCCCCTTCGTAAATGATAAAATGTTGTGGTTAACATAAGCAACATGAGCTTAGCTGACATAATTGTAGACAGAGAGGTAACTGAAAATAAGTTTGGATGTTACTCACCAACCATGATGTTTCATTCTGAAATGCTGGCTTGATATCTAAATTTTCTGGTCGAATAAACTGTTGAATCAAAGCCATCTTCTCAGAAAGTTGGTCATCAAGTTTTACATCATCCGAAAGCGAAGCAAATACACGAGCAAATAACTTGGTCATGACATACTTCTCAAGCCCCTGTATATGATCAAAACCAGGAGGCAAGACGATCAACTAAGATAGGAAGAATTATAAAAATTTTGCCAAGAAAAGAACATAGAATGATGCTTTGTGTAGAAGCAAACATTTTCTTGTTGTGTTCAAGAAAAACAACAAGAACAATTAAAACTAATTTGAGCTGTGTCTATCGGTTGGAGTTTAATTAAACCGAAGAGAATGAGCTTCCTTAAAACAACTTTCATAACAGAAAGGCAGGGATGGGAGTTTAAATTGATAGACTGTGCCTATATAATTACCACTAGTAAGCTGCAATAATACATGTGCCTTGAACTTGGCTTGCTTCTTTTCCAAAAACACTTGTGTTGACTAGAATGTATCAAACATACAATCCCACCATTAGGTTGACCTCACTCCAAATTTTATTTACCTGTATTGTCACTGGAGGAAAACAACCTTTCATACATTGGCTAACAAGTTTTTAGATAAATTTTGCATCTTACTGTAGTGAAATTTATTTGTATGGAAATTAAAAAAAAAATTCATTTCAAATTTCTCTATCATGTCGGACCTTAAATGCCTAAAAGATCTTCAACCAACTCCAATTATCGAGTATCATAGACATTGTGAAGTTGACATCCAGGGCAAACCAAGTTTCCAAGCCAATACTCACCCAAAAGGGATTAAATAATAGGAAAAAAGCATAAATATGTCTGACCGACAATATTGAGGAACACAAGTAAATGTCAAGAAAGCATAGGGGAGAAATGAGAACCAACAGTGTCTGAGAAAATTAGTTTGTGCAAGCAAAATATTGAGTGGAGATTATTTTGGTACTGCTTTCTTTTATGTAAAAATATATTGTATCAGAATAAAATGGTGTCCCCAACTACATTGCTACAAGTTAGCCAATCCTACACTGAAATTAGTCAGCAATGAAATAGAGCATGCAGATACCAATACTACTTACTAATAAGAAAACAAGGATTAGAAATTAAGATATGCATTTTTCCGTACTGTTATCTATAGTCTATATTTCCAAATTATTCACGATTTACAAAATGAGGTTCACATTTTCAATACCAGTTGAAACAATAGATAAATATGTCCCTTGATGAGATTAGGGAGCCTTTGCATAAGCTTTTAAAAAAAAAGTGTTCTCATGATATTTCATTTTTTAGAGCCTCCTTTTTTTTTTCTCCATAAACTACAATTTTTACTCTTGAGAAAAAGCACTAATATTTACTTTTTTGTCCCAAAAACTTATCCTTTTTTTTTTAAAAAAAAATGACAGGAAGGAGATGGAACCTATAGGGTGGGGCATAGGGGTCCCAATGGCATCATGAGAAGACCAGCTGAAACATGACCTCCAGGATTACTGCACAGGCCTAAACCACAAGCAATTTTATCCAGTTGTAACTAGTCAACTAGCCTTTAGGTGCTAGGGATCTCACTGGGGAGGGATGCAGATCAAATGGGATTTTGAACGGCTACAAGGGGATTCAAACTTGTGCCCATGAAGAAGGCGAGGATTTTCCTTCAGATCCCAGATCATTAGTGCCAACCTGCCCTTTTTTTATCATGTTTTAAAATATATAGGCACTTGGTTTTTCTTTAGATTTTAGAAAGACAAACAAACAGGCCCCTTAAGGTGAGGATTCAGATAGATTTTCACAAGCTTCTTTCTAGTGCTCATGAACATGTCGCTCAAACTCCATGCTTTATGAATGAAAAATGGTAGAATTTTCATTTTGGGCAAAAGGACCTCTGATTATCTACAACAATCCCAGAACAGCAATTTACTAATATATGCTACAGTGCTACCAACAGGCTGGTTTTTTCTTTTACATTGTGCAACAACCATGACATCTGTCCTTGCCAGTTGCCACTCCTATAGGCAACATACAGCATTTTTTCTACCAACTCACCGAGGTAGAAAGATCCGCACACCCCAACAGCTGAACTAAATTCTGTCTCTCCCATTCCCAAATCATATTTACAAAATTTCAAACCTCACTTATAGAATTCACCATTACTAAAAAAAGAAAAACCTAGAAATGTCCTTCAGATATAGGACATGGGAAGAGAAGTGGGTTGCATTGATTGTACGGATAACCCAATTCAATCATCCCAACATCCACGGCTAAGATAAAATCTGCAATGTAAATACAGTAAGTCAAATTAGGAAGTTCAACGTAAAGTGATGGTAGAGTTAGTACAGGGTAGTGAGTACCGAGTAGATTAGATACAGTGAAAACTGAAATATCTTAATTTATGAAGAGCAACAAGTAGAAAGAACATGTTATGAGTAAAGCAGAAACTGACTTCACCGGCACTTTCGAGTTCCTCCTCAGAGCAACCAGACCAAAGTGGATGAGCTCTGAAAGCCGCTTCCATGTTGGCGAGGAACTCTTGAACCGCAGCACTGTCCCTCTCGGGATCAGGAGCATTATTCGAAAACGAAACAATGAAACTGCGATAATGTCAATTGATTAGGGTTCCGATTCTAACCTAAACCATGATCGTAATAATATAAAGAGCGAATGGAAACGAAAAACCTTTTGATTCCTTTGACGAAATCAGCGGCGGAAGGTTGCCGCATGCGCTCGAGGAAGTCGTGTAAGCCCAAAAAAACGTCGGCGTTTTCCATTCTCCGCCGTCTCAGCAGCTACAGCTTCGTCTTCGTTGACAACGCCAAGACGGAGACACGATCCAATACAATTAACATCCCATTTTCACCCAAATCCAGACATTTTATTATATTCCACTTCTTCTTAGTAATTCTTACAAGGGTTTGTGTTAATTACTGATGTAAACATCTAGAAATCAATCTCACATAATAAATTTATTATATAGAAAATATAATATATTTTTAATAAAATTTTATTGTCATTAATTACTTAAAATCAATCTTAAATTCTAATGCTAATATTTTATTTTTCATAATATAAGAAATTTGTAAACACGTAAACGTAAAAAAAATATTTTTTATTAAAAATATATTATATTAAAGCTTTAAAATATAATAAATAATTTTTTAATAAAATATTATTATTTAAATTAAATTTATAAAATAACAAGAAAAATATTAAAAAATATATAAAATATAATAAAACTTTTTTAACAATTATATTTTTCTCTTCTTATCTATTTTATAAATAATTGATATCATATTCTATAAAAAAAATTATCAAATAAGTGTTTAAATTAGTAACATTTTTAATATTTTTTTATCAAAAATGAGTTTTTTAATCTAATTTTGATTTTTGAAATATTATTATAAAGATTATATACATCAAATTTTATTCAATTTAATTATTTATAAATATGTAACTCAACAGTAGTTATTTATTTATATTTGTATGATATATCATCCGTTGATATATTGAGCCAGTGAAATACCAATTGGTAAGTTATTAGAAATTGAATTAATAAATTTTATTTTTAATAAAAAAAGTTATACAAAGTTATTGTATTAAATTTGACTTATCATATCATTTAATCCTAACCCTAAAATAAATGTTCATTAATTTTTAAAATGACAATAAAAATGAACATAAACATAGTATCGAAGTAATCCCCATTCATGACAAGAGAATAATCATTCTACCCAAGGCAGAAATCTTTAAAATGAAAATCTTAGATCTTATATTAAATTGAAAATAATTTTATTCAACTTCATAGTTTTATTTTAAATTTTGTGTCTCTGGAGTAGGAATAATGCTTTAACATTTAATTTTGTCTTATTTTCCGTACACTGATTTTGCACATAAAATATTCGTGGAGCTACGTGTTTTTAAGATTTATTTGATCATATTCTAATTAAATTGATATTTACTCCTCCAATTTTTATGGATGGATATCTAACAGATTCACTTTAAATTATTATATTATATTTTTATAAAAATAACACTGATATTTATACACAATCAATACTTGAAACTGGATCCATCATTTAAATACCTATGTTCAACTAATAGACTTTTGGCCACTTAATTTAATGAATTGTAAAATATTATGAATAACTCATTATCCAATAACAATTGATAATCTAATTCATTTTATCTATTAATTTTTTATTTTATAACTTGATGGATCGATTAAAATTATTTTGTATCACCCAGTGAAAAAGATTTCCTTTACTTGGTTTAATTTCATTATAAATTAGAGTGGAGATGCATGTAATTAAATGTTAATTTACTTTGTAATTCTTCATCTATCAAAATTGATTTACTTAAAAAGAAAACATGAGAGTCGATAAGGGCACCTTACATTATTCATTAGGAGGCATCGAGCCAATAACAATTATCTTTCTTGGTGCTCTTTGATGTAACTTTCTTGTGCTGGCTTCTGAACTTAGTGATGATAACCACTACAAAAGTGAGAAATATTTCGTAGTTTAACTTTAACCCCTGTCTTTTCTTATATATATATATGATCAAATGTGAATACATACGACATATGAACTTTGTCATCAAAACAATGATCACGTTTAACTCATTAGAAGAACTATCAATACATTGTTTTGCATTACAAAGGGCGAAATAACCGATCTCACCCACCTATAAACTATAACAAAAACACTTTAGAAAAGGAACATATCAAAATTATAAAAAATAGAATAGACTATGTTACATAATTCCGAGAATAGTTGTCATGCCTCCCACACTAAAAAATAAGACTGGAGGGTGTGGTGAACATATGTATATCCTTAAGTCCACATTCATGCAATTGCTAACTTCAGCTAGCTTTCACCAAAATGATCAACCAGCCTTGCTCTTTCTATGGATCAGGAGATCTTCCATGTTATATCTGTTTGCGAAAGAATTCTCACTCTCAAATCTGGAAACTGTCTGTTTCAGCTGCAATTAAATAATCAGTACCTCTTCCAACCAGAAAAAACAACCCTCGTTTGAATCAATCTAAAATAAAGCACTCCAAACAGCTCCATCCCCTTCACCACACTTTGAGTGTACATATTTAATCTTCTCCACTGACTTGCAGATTCCACTGCAGCTCCAATCAAATGATGCAACACATATGTTACCTGCTTGTGCCTTCCACTCACAATCTACACAAACATTAATCTTAAATAAGAACCGTAGCCAAAAGAAAAAAAGGGGCAGATGGATTAAGAATCTAATGAACTTCAAATCATCTTTTAGTCCTGACTAAGATGTGCATGTAGATGCCACTGCGCTTTATGATTGCTTCCAGCTTATCAAGCTGAATGTGATTAAGAAAAGAGAGATACAAAATTATATAAGAAATTTCAGTTGTATATAAGTAGTCACTTATCCAGTGGCACCAATAAGTGCTAGAACTTAGTGGTACTTGAAACCAATATACATTATCTATTTCTCTGACAATCTGACTGCATATAAGATATAGGTAGAGTGTTTGCTAGTTACACATTTTCAGGCTATATACCTGGAGGAGTTCCACAGCACATATTGCGGTCATCTATATGCTCAACTTCAAGACCAATGAACCATGCACCAAGTGAGACATCTTCATTAGCATATTTATGCAAAATTGGCCTGCAGTCGCAATAAGGATCCATAGAATATTTAAATTTAGGACAAATATACAATGATTCTTGCTGGTCCTATAAACATGGACTGATCCACAATCTGAGATTTCATATTTGGAAAAATTTTAACTTGTGAAAAAATCTTTCTCATTTCAAAAAAAATCTGCAGAATTGTTCAAAAAAATTATTTGCCGGCAAATATTGAAAACAGTTGCTGATCTGGGTATCCCTGCATACTTTATCTAGCAAAAAATACATCATTGTTGTCCATAGAGCAGAAGATAGCCAATTAAGTACTGCATGAAAAATCATATACATACTGGTTGATGGATATGTAAGTGGCTAGATCCTTGGAGATTGCATATATCTGTCCAGTGGCATGTCGGAAGTATTTGTTCCCCTCTTCTCCAAACTTCCAAAACTCAGGTTCATGGTACTTGACATCCCTAGAATACAGAAACAATGTCAAACATCCATACAAAGCCACAATGGGGGGCATAGAAGAGGGAATAGTCTCTTTCCTAATATTTTATACACACACACACACATAGGAGTCCAGTGGAATTACTTTCGAGAAAGAACAGGTCCAGATTTCATACACCCAATGTAGACCCTTGGTTTTGATCGATGACGAGCAAGGGTTGATGCCAGGACACCTAAACAGCAACATATGTTAGAATACTAAAACTTACTAATGAGAGAAATTGGACAGAAGAAGGTGGTAAAGAAGTCAAGAATCCAGAGATAGCATATACCTAAATTGACATGGACATCATCATCCACCTTGACATAAAAATCGGCATCCCACATTGCAACTGCAGTCGAAAAGAAAATCTTTGTCTTTGCAGACAGCTCATGATACCCTTCAACATGCTCCTACAAGATATGCAAAGTTCAAATAATAATGTAAAACCAAATATCAGGCCCCCGCCAGATTATCAATATTTTTCTCCCACAAAAAATTGTAATTAACAATGATCTGTCTTACCAGGCGAAGGAAGTCTTTGTGTTGGGCTTCTTCTGAATCAATAGCTCGATCTAGAATGCTGTTGGAAGTTGCACTGTTATAACAATGGCAAAATCAACCCATTTTAGTGCCAATAGGACCCGATTTAAAAAAAAAAAAAAAAAAAACCATTAATATGAAGTGCTCCTGAGATTTTAATCCCTGACTTATCATATTCAAGTATAAAATAGATAGAGCATGTAATGCACAATTAAGTTGCTTAGAAGCCGAGAAGTGAATAAGAGATGAATATCATTGTAATATGAAAAATACGACCATCAAGGGATGCAGGCTGAGGGGGCCAAAAATGGATGAAATATTATGAAGCACTTTTTAGTCTTTATGTTAATGAACTATAGTAAAATAGAGAAAAATATTCAAATATGTCCACATTGACAAAATATGCAATGCCGCAATTGTGCATGCTTTTTTGCTTTTCAATTATACAAGACAACAGCGAAATTTTCTAAATCAGTCACATCACTCGTGTAAGGGAAGAAGACAAACATTTATATTCATCTTAATATTTTATATATAACTTTAGCAAACAAAATTTCAAATAATGGGGGAAGGAGCATCACTGCTGGCCTCCCTGTTTAGTCTATGTGGGCATCTCACATCCTCATGGTATATCTCACAAAGAATACACCACACTCCATGGACATAAGTTAAAAACTCATGGGAGAAGACTTGTTGCTTCATGAAAATTACAGTGCAATGGGCACCCATATGCTTGGTTAAATTCATAGCTTAGATTTGCCAAACCACTTCTAATTAATCTATTTATGGTTTCTTTATATGGTACGCATGTCCGTTTGAAATTAGTCCATTTTTTGGATCTAACAGTTAGATAAGTAGTGTTAATAGAGATAACTTGGTGTGGTCATATTAACTGAAACAGTAAATACCAGTCTTCCATTGAACAGAAAGAAATTCCTGCAGCTTTAGCTATTTGGTGACTTGTTATAATTCTCTCCTAATTCACACCAAATTTTGCTAGACAAATGTTAAAAGCACTTATTATGAATAGAAAATTTTTAGTAAGAGTTTTGATATATCTTCCTACTTTCTTCTTCGTAATCCTTTCAACTACTTTATAAGGTAAGTATTAAAGGAAAAAGCACATGTAATTTTATCTTGAAAGCCTAAAATATAAATAATACTCTCTTTATTTAATACTAATTAAGAGGATTTGTAGGAATAAAAAGTAGAAAGATTTATAATTATTCATTTATTAATACCCTCTTACTGCTATTATTAATATATTTCTGACGTAATTTTTAATAAAAATATTTTATTCATTGATTTCATGACCAGTCCCCTAAAGAAGACTCATTTTGTTTTGATAATTTCATGTGGTTGACCCAACCGGAATCATGCAGGCAATTTACCTGTGGCCAATCATGAACCGGATAACAATTCCCTTCTCACGCTCTAATTGAAGAAGCTGTTCACCTGATCAAAACGTGGACACAAAACACAATTTCCTAAGAAATTAATAATGGTCATTATTCCCTTAAAAATAGGGATGAAAAATTCTGGTAAAATTTGAATTAAAATCTATCACCGGGAACACCAAATAAACTCTTACACTAAGAGAGTTTTATTCACCTTGAGGCATCCAAGTCTCTCTAACTGAATCACGCCTCTTCCTGCTACTGAAAGCAGTGTTTATGCCTATCACTATAAATGCCTTCTTCCTTGGAGTAGATCCTTCCTCAGAGATCCCCGAAGTGGTGTTTGAATCCGAGATCCCAGTTTCACGAGAACTCCTAGCTGCAGCTAATTCCATCTGAAGCATCGACACTTGCTTGTCTAAAGTTCTGGCATGCCTCCCAGGAGTTCAAAACACCCATTATGATTATTCACAAAAAAAAAAGGCAAAAAAATTCCATTTCAAACAAATCTAGCAAAATGGAAACAGATTTGAGGTGGCACTCACTGAATGGCTTCATGGGTTTTGTACAATTCGTTCATTGCATCCTTAGGTTGCATCTGATGTTCGAAAATTGAGAAACAGAAGAGGTTTCAAAAATTAAAGCAAAACACTCGTGACAAAATCCATTGGAAATATAAGATGATTAGATTAAACTTGCCTTTTTGCTAGCACAGTCCCCTGAAATCACTTGAAGTTCTTGTTCACGCTGATGCTGAGCAATAAGCAAACCGTTTGATTCAGGTGGCTCCCACATCCTGCACCCAAAGACAAAAACCTCAAGGATCGGATCATAAAGTTTAAATCTTAAATAACAAAACCCACAAACCCAAGTTTCCAATTCTAGAACAGTCCGACTCAAAAGCTCAAAAGAATCATTTCCTATACGAAAAAATAAAGAGAGAAAGAGATAGATAATAACCTGCTTGTGATGAGCATACCAAGAATGAAGGAAAAGACAGAGAAAATAGGAATCCATGATGCAGAGATTTTGGTAGAGCTACGAGTTTTCATCTTGGCGTTGTTCTCAAAGAGAGAGGAGTGGAAGATGAAGAAGATGATTAAGGATGCGGAAAACGTTGGTGGGAATGTCAAACGAGGAATTGGTCTAATGGCTGCAAGAACTGGCAATGGAATTACGTTTTATATCATTAAGTGTTATGTGAGTTTTGATTTTTAAATAGAAAGGTTACAAAATTTGGAATCTAACGGTTGTTGTAAATACATAACGATGACTGTTAAATGTGTGTGTGGGATGATGATGACTAATGAGTCTCGTACACGGTTTGTGCTGTCGTAGATTGTCAAAGGTTTGGCAAAGTAATGTCAAATGTGCGTGCCTCGTAGGAAACGGCGTCTCATCTCTCGCCAGTCAAGCATTGAACTTATGGTGCTCATGTAAGGACCATTTTGTGACTTTTAGATATAAATGAAATTAAATGGAATGTGATGCAATGAAATGTGCTAATATTGCCAAAGCACGTAAAAAAATAAAACGACTTCTTGAAATATTTACTGTCAATAAATAAGTCATCTAAATTGTGATTTTAAAATATTAATCTCCAAAAAAAAAAAAATTGTCAATAAATTTATTGCATATATAAAAGGATAAGCTCATTTAAATCTTCTAATCTAAACTTGTTCATCACCTTTATTTTGATTGGTTAATGTTAAGATGTCTGGCGCAGCTGTGAATTTATATTTATTCTGCTACGACATTGAATATTAATTCACAATGAATCTTTCATTCAGCTGCAAAAATGAATAATTTTAAAGGAAGAAAAAGAAACTTGCATAATATTAAAAAAAAGTTGTGGTTCAACTTGTAATTTTCAGAAAAAGAGACTTACCTTATAAAAAGAATATGTAAATGACTTTATTTAAAATTTATGTAAATGTATAGATGTCACTTAATCTAACAAATTGAAACTATATTACTTATTTTTAATATTTCTTAACATCAACAATTAAAGTGATCAATGTTTATTATTTTTATGGACTAAATTTTTAAATCATAATTTTAAGAACTAATTATAATTTTAAATAAAAATTTATTATATGTGTAATTTCTATAGTGTGCATTTTGACACACGTTAAAAATTTCTATATTTATTATTTAAAATATTTAGTAAATTATGGTAGGATGAATTTTGTTCATATTTTGAAAATTTAGGATATCAAATGAAATTATTTCTTCTGTTTATGTTAAAAATATTTAAATGATAGAATTTCATTAATTTCTTTTTTTTTTAATTACTATTCGTTGCTCATTGTCCTATTTTTTTTCCTTTGGTTTTCCTTATACATTTTTCTCTACATCTAAATAAATTACTATTTTGTTTTTTTATTTTGTGCCTAAGTTATATTTTTGAGGTCCCGAGACAGAATAAGATACGCAGTTAGATGTGTTTGGTGTCATGTTTAAAAATCCCCAAACCATGATTTAGATAAAAACTATAAGAATTTACTACAATGTACTAACATGGTAAGTTATCATCTTATCATAAATTATTAAACTAACAAAAAACATTATTTTTATAATAATTAATTAAAAATAAATAATATGTCTATGTAACAATAATAATAAGAGTAACTGAGTGAGTAATTATCTAATAGATTGATGGCAAAAAATTAGTAACTAAATTAATTAAAGTTTAACAATGTATTTGGATCTTCACATGATTTAATATATATGAGATAAACATCAATAAATATAAAATCAATTAATGTAACAATTGAATTATCTTACATTATCCTTATATGATTGTGCATATTAAGTTTTACATATTTTAAATATTTATAAATATTATTTTAAATCAATATTTATTTATACTTTAAAAATATGTTACACATCAAAATAAAGTAACATAATGGGGTAACTACTACTTTTTTATATAAAATTTTATAAAAATAATATATTTATTAAAATCAACTATTGAATTGGTTTATCTCATATTTTATAGAAAAAAATTAAGTGATATAAATATTTAAATGTAATACTTAATGTAAAAAAGGTTTTCTTTATATATATATATATATATATATATATATATATATATAAACAAATAAATAATTGATCTTATTATATTATATTTAGATTTAAAATAAATAATTTAGCTTGTAAATTTATATTCTATTTGAAAAATATTTAATGACTAATATTTATTTTATAGTGATATTTATATTTTACTAATTTATAAAAAAATATTAGATTACCTTATATTACAATAAATAAATTACGATTAATAAAAATGAGTATGCATTTGATGAATACAAAAATTTAAATTATTATCAATATAAGTACAAAAATTTCATACAGATAATCTTTTAAAATGCAAGTAAAAATTTTAGTTTATAGTTAAAACTTTATTTGCTCGTTCTTATCGTTAAATATCTTATTAATTTTAATGAATTTTATTAATAAATTTGACATTGACATATTTTCATGAATTTAGTATTTATTATTTTTAATTTATACAAATTTAAAATATTCTTTTTCTAAGCATGGAAATAGGCTGGATTATAATAAACTTTGCATAAATAAATATGACTTATCTAATAATTTTGAAGTTTAAGCCAAATTTATTATAAGTGACTTTTTATTAAATCTAAACTCTTAACATTTTCTAAAGCATACATTAACTTGTTAGGTTTTTTTATAACTTATTTCGTATTGAGTTTAATAAGTCATTAAACATTTTTATAAATAAGTTATTAAATCATCTAAAAAGATATATCTTTATAAAGATTTACATCTAAACAAGTTATAAAAAATATAGTTTAATACTTTGAATATATATAATAAAATTACATGTTTTTATTTTATCAAATTTGTAATTGAAATAACACAAATGCAAATCAGTACATATCAATTATGCAAAAGACTCTAATATAATTCTCTCTTTCAAAAGTATGTAGCATGAATACTCTTCAACTCCAATGTAAATAATTATAATTTATGATTTAAGATTTTTTTATTTTAAAATTTAATTTATTCAATATAATATTTGTTCTTGTTAAAGATACATGAGTCTTCTAGATACTCCTCTGTAGGTGCTCCAGCTGACTCAACTCTATGAGTTGTAGATTCCTCTTTCTAACGTAGGAGAATGTACTTGCAAAAGGTACCTCAACGATGAAGTCAGGATTTAGTTTTGAGCAATAAATGTTATTTTATATTCAAAAGTCAATCCTTTACCTGTACTTCTTACCTTCCTTTTATAGGAGATATTATGGGCTAATGGGTCTCATGAGTCAGCCCTGATTACGGCCTTGTATTTAAGGCAGATAATGGTCTGATTATTACTCTTAATTGGGTTCATTACCTTTAATTATAGTTGAAAGGGTATTCGGTCTATTTAAACTCATGGGGTACTCTATTTCCTTTTTCTGTAGGTAAGACCAAATAGTATCTTATCCGGTACAATATTATATCATAATTTTGATATAAAATTATTTAACATATTATTATAATGTTTATAAATTTTAAATACATCATTTTAATAAGTCTAACATATTTTTTTTAAGTTTAAGCTTGATCTATTTAATTAATTAAACTATTTAAAAAGCCTAAATTAAACCTATTACTTAAATAGGCAAAGCTGAACTATACTTTAAAAAAGCTAAACACCTAGCCTATTCCCATTTTTAAGTCTAACTTTATTCGATAATCATATTGATGTACATTTAAATATGTCACATTATATTTTACATATCATATTATAATAATTATTTATATGACATATTGAAATACATGTTATATAATTATTATATAATATTTTTAAAAATATTTTATGTTTGAAAAAAATAAAATTAATCTATATTTATATAGACAAAATATATATTAAATATAATATATTTTTATATTTACATTTGAATAGTTATAAATTCTTATTTACTTTAATTCTATTGATTATAATTTTCACTTCAGATTCATATTTACAATTTTTTAATGCATTTTAAACATATAATTAAAGTTTATTTTATACTATTACATCCAAAGTCACAAAAGGCATAATTCTTTTTTTATCATTCTTGGTCTTAGGCAGGTTTGTTATGACTCCCTTCCTCTTATTTTTCCTTCTATTTTTTGTAGGAGAGGTACTATCTTGTCCTCGTTGTTCTTGAAGCTGGATCTTTTCTTCATTTAGTTTGACGACATTTTCATGTTTCGTCTCTCAATTTTTTGCATCAGACTTTATTTTGTATGATTGGATCCCTAATATTAATTCCTCGCAAAGATCAAACATTTGTTTTGTTTATTTCTTGGTGCATTTGAAAGGTTTGTTGTCGTTTATATTTCTCTTGGTCAGCAACTCTGTGGCTCTGGAGGTTAGAAGAAGTATGAACTTTTTATTATATTTTTACATTCTCTAGCTTAAGTTTAAGCTTTTATAATTTTGTTTTTGTACATCATATAAAAAGTTTCATACTAATAAAAATTTACTATATTTATTGTTAATATGAGACTTTGTTCGCATGTCCTAATAATTTTTACTTCAAACAAAGTCTTCTAACATTAGAGTCTACTTTGGAGGGGTCTTTGCTTTCTCTGGACTCTCGAGACACTCTTATCTTCTCTTGGAAGTTCACCCGCACTAAGCCTCCCACATAAGGATTCATAGTTCCACCCATATCCACGTAGTATTATCTGGAGATCCAGACTCTGATATCACTTGTTAAAATAAATATGATTTTTTTTACTATATCTCTATACTAATATGATATTATTCACTTTGTACCTAAATCCTTTATTTGTTTGAAAAGAAAAAAAATAAAATTTAATTAAAAACTATTAAAATATTTTCTCAAATATTTTTTATTCAACTAAAATATAAATAAAATTAAAAATGGATGGATAAAAATAATAAAAAAATGAAGCGTTTGAAAAGAAAGGTAAGACGACATTTGACATGTTATAAATTAGTTAGATACTATTCTTACTTTGTTACTATTATTTTATCATAATTCTTTATTAAAGATTTTAAATTTCATTTATAATTTATCATGCTGCTTTCTGCCTTACACGTATGTACTTTTATATTGTAAATTGTGGTCACATCTTTCGGCGTGCAACGTAGAACTAAGTGAACTTACATAAAAATTGAAATGATCGTCCGTATATTTATTTAATGTATTTATTTATTTTCAGAATGGGGTGCATGAATGTCCTGCGATTGCAAGTGTCTACCCACACTAACTCCGACATTGATGATGGTCTTTACGAGAACAAAATTGTCACTATACAACATATATTATTCTCCCAACTCAAAATACGCACCCATATCTCGCACCGTTCCGCCAATATGCATCTGCAGTTGCCATTTCTGATTCTACAATTTACTGCCCGTTAGACAAAAGTTAAACAATTAAGTATACTTACAGAGTAATATAATAAATTAAAAAATGTAATAATTAATAATTATTTAAATTGAAATTCATCATGGTTTGGAGGAATGGCAAAATAGTTATATTTTAAAAATATGATTGCGATCCTCAGGGGATATAATTCTGTTGAGATTACGGACATGGCAAGATGGAGCGAGAAACAGATTAAACGAGGGCAAAAGAGTAAAATTAGGAGAGTTTGCATCGACTTCGGTGTCTGTTATCTCCTTTGGTCGCAGCTCGATCGAATCGGACACAACAAACTTTATATAGAGAGAGAGAGAGAGAGAGAGAGAGAGAGAGAGGAACACATGATCTCTCACACTCTCTCACACACGCACAACAACAAACCCTGATTTGAATCCAGTGCTCTCTCCCTATGTTTATAAACCCTAACCAAATCCTGCTCATTCTCATTCCACAGACTAGTTCACGTGTCTTCTGCTCTCATCAACGCAACCATGCCTCGTCAAGCTGTTTCGCCGCCACTGCCGCACCCTCGCCCTATGGACCCAAAAATATGGCGAGCATGCGCCGGTGCCTCCGTTCAAATTCCCACGCTCCATTCTAGGGTTTACTACTTCCCTCAGGGGCATTTCGATCAAGCCTCGTCCGTTCCACGCCACCTTTCTAAACTCCTTCGCTCCAAGTCTTTTATTCTCTGTCGCATAACCTCCGTCCAATTCCTTGCCGATCCTCTCACCGACGAGGTTTTTGCCAAACTCGTCCTCGTCCCTGTCTCTGATTACTTCGCCGCGCCTTCCTCTGTTCCTCCAACCGCTGCCTCCGACGATGACGTCGTCTCATTTGCCAAGATTCTCACGCCGTCCGACGCCAACAATGGCGGCGGATTCTCTGTTCCAAGATTCTGCGCTGATTCCATCTTCCCGCCGCTCAACTTCCAGGACGACCCACCCGTTCAGAATCTGTCTGTCACCGACGTTCACGGCGTCGCCTGGGAGTTCCGCCACATCTACCGCGGCACTCCGCGGCGTCACCTGCTCACCACCGGCTGGAGCAAGTTCGTCAACAACAAGAAGCTCGTCGCCGGAGATTCTGTCGTGTTCATGAAGAACTCTAGGGGAGGGCTGTTCGTCGGGGTTCGCCGTGCCACGCGCTTCACTTCCGGAAAAGGAGGCGGCAACGTGGGTTCCAACTGGTCCTTGCAGATTGGAGGGATGGAAAACAGGGTCGAGGAGGAGGAGAAGGAAGAAGAAGAAGAGAATTTGAGCGAGGTTTTTTCGAGGGACGGGAAGGGGAAACTGTCTACGAAGAAGGTGGCGGAGGCAGCGGAATTGGCGGCGCTGAACATGGCGTTTGAGGTTGTTTATTATCCTAAAGCTGGTTGGTCGGAGTTCGTGGTGAATGAAGAAGCTGTGAACGAAGCAATGAGTGTCGCGTGGGGTCCCGGAATGAGAGTGAAAATGGCTATGGAGACCGATGATTCGTCCAGGATGACATGGTTTCAGGGTACGGTTTCATGTGTCTCTGTTAACGAGAATGGCCAATGGCGATACTCTCCTTGGCGCATGCTTCAGGTATAACTGTTTTATTTTATTTTATATATATATAATAATTAATAAATAATTTTGGGCTTGATTATGATTTTTGGTGTGAGGGTTTGATGACGATCAGTGAAATTCAAAATCAGATACCAGTGGAAGTGGTAAAATAAAGCTTCTGTATGACTACTACGACCAACCACACTGAGTCTTTCTTTCTTTTGCTTTTTAACGAAAGAAAGAAAGACTAGGATGCGTGCGGGTAGGGCTACAGAGTTTTTGTGGACCACCGAGAACTATCTGGCTAGAACTATGCTTTTGCTTGGAAAATGTTTTGCTATGAGTAGGGTATACTTCTTGGTCTTTTGTGGAGTCTCAGTGATTAACCTGTCATCATTTCATGAGGATTATGTTTCCCATTGGCATCATATTTTACATAGAATTGTAGTTCATTTGAACATAAAACTCATTTGGGTTCAAACCAAGTTTGATAGATAACGCCTAATTGTGTCATTTGATTCACCTAGGTGGTTGATGCTCAGTTGTTGTTGTGTTGTGAAACTTATATGGAATTACAGGTCTTAACTTATAATGAATCTTGACTGAGAATGCTTTTGTGGCTTATGGTTCTATGCTATCATAAAATTTTGCCTTCAAAATGACAGATTTTGGGCAACGAAAAATATATTTCACTTTATTTGCTGATGTAATATGAAAATGGAAGAGTGGCATGTGTGTTTGGGCTTAAAAGTATAGGAGAAGGTTCAAGGTAGTTTGTATATAGAAATTTATAATATGTTTCAAATGCATGAAGAGGTTGAACTGGGAAATGCCAGTGTGATAGTTTTGCTTTGCTGGTCCTCTGTTTAAGGGTAATATTTGGTATTTTTACATTTGATTTATTTTGTTGTTCTGTTATGCCTCTTGAATTTCTACATTTTTGTCCAGACGTTCTAGTTTGTTGGGTTTAATTCATGAGACTTGGGTTGGTTGGAAGAAGTAATTTTAGGATTCGCAAAATTTTATCAAAAGAGCGGATATGATTTTTGTTTGTAAACTATTTTCAGTTTGAAATGTATTGCTATTAAAAATATAATATATATTTTTTATATAAAATGTGCCATATTTCAAAAGAGATATCATATTCATACAACAAAATTATACACTGCATGCAATACACTCTTTTTTTTTCTCTCTCTCTCTCTATATCACATTGTCCATCGTATCCCATATCTCTTTCTTCTCTTCTTATCTCTCTCATATTTGTATGACTTGTCATATATTTAGGTTGTATAAATATTACAACTATGGTTGTGCTAATTTTGATGGAAATGAAGGTACATCATGTCTGCAATTGAAGGAATCTCTTGTGATCAACTTTGGGTAATCATTTATTTGGTTCTACTACCAAATACAGTCTTATTTACACTAGTTATCAGAAGACAGATTAACATATGTTTTCTTTCTTGTGTTGCTATTTATGAATATTGAATACACTTGCTTTGTCAAATCCTACAAATGTTACTGGACGTCTGGACTCTCCCTTCATGCACGAGTCTATCTGTTTTAGCACTCTTGCATGGGAAATTCTTAGGGGATCTATTGCTCACCGTTAATTTCTTGGGTTTGAGTCTTAGATATATGTCTTTGGTGACAAAATATTCTTTTCATTGAAAAAAACCTTTGTTGCAGAAGCTGTGCTCCTAGAAGTTATAATCTATCTCAAATGACTGATACTGGCCATTTATTATTTCTGCTCTTAACATCATAGATTACATGGGATGAACCTGAAGTGTTGCAGAATTCAAAGTGGGTCAGCCCTTGGCAGGTGGAACTTGTTTCCACCACTCCTGCACTTCATTCAGCATTCCCCTCTGCAAAAAGGTTTAGATCTTCTCAGGGTTCTGAGGTGTTTACTGATGGAGAGGGAGACCCCTTTTCCATGACACGATTCACTAACTCAGCAATGTCACCCCTGAATCAGACATTGTTGAGTTATGGTACTTTTCCTGCTGGCATGCAGGGAGCCAGGCATGATCTATTTTCTGCACCAAGTTTTTCCAACTTTCCAAGTGATGCGTCTCGTCTGTGTATGGGTAATTCCTTGGGGAACAACATGGTGCCAAGGCTGACAACATTGCCAACAGAGCTAAATGTTGGCAGTCCTCAATCTGACAACTTGTCACCAAATAGCAATAGTAGTTTGCATTCCTGTGCCACAGAATTGGTTGGGAATCACAACTGCAACTCAACAAAACCTGGGAATCGCAGTTTTCCAAGTGATACATCTCGTCTGTGTATGGGTAATTCCCTTGGGAACAACACGGTGCCAAAGCTGACATTATCAACAGAGCTAAATGTTGGTTGTTTTCAATCTGATGACTTGTCACCAAATAGCAATAGTAGTTTGCATTCCTGTGCCACAGAATTGGTTGGGAACCACAACTACAACTCAACAAAACCTAAATCCGTATCGATTCATCTATTTGGTAACCTCATTCAAATTAACAGTGTTGAATGTGATCTGCATGGTACTGGTCTCACTGGAGTCGATAGCCGCAAGGGCTGCAATGAAACTGAAGGCATTAGCAACCCACTGGATGATTCTTTGGCTTGCTCTAAATTGCCTGACAGGCTTGATGACCAATGCCAAAGCGCCTCAAAAGTTGGGACATGGTACTTCTCAAAATAGCTGTGACTATGTCATGCATACAAGTAGCTGTACAGGTATGCTTATAGCTGAGTGAATTGAATTTCTCACCGGAAACAAATCAAATAATAAAATCATCCATCGATGTTTTACTAACAAATTTTATACTGAAAAAATGGATTATGTTAGCTCAATGGTATTTATTGTTCTGTTTGTAATCTTGTTTGAACTTTTGACTTTATTTTTTAAGGATTGTTCTAACCAAGTGCTACGTAGATTTCATCTCATATATACTTATGAATTGGCTAATTGACAACATAGATTTAGTTCTGTGATATATTTATGGTGCTTCAATTTCTGGTTGATTTTGATCGACTTCAATTATAATTTTTGTTATAACTGAACTACCTTTAGCATTTATAATTATAATTTTTGTTACAACTGAACTACCTAAAGTGATAATTTGTTTTTTATTGCAATACTGTAAAGTGGAAAACCGCAATGTGATTTCATCCTACTTGTTTAGATTATGGCATCACATAATCGATGTTATCGCATCATGGCAGCAGTTGAGTGATCTAAATTCCTTAGCATTCTAAACATGTTCGTTGTCTACCTGTTTGCTGACTGTCTGAGTTGAAATAAGCTTTTAATCCATGTAGAACTAAGATTGTCTTGTCTAATTCCTTTTGTTTTTTGAGAATAATGCATCTCACAGCCAAACTAAATATACCATATATTGAAGACAAACTGACTGACTAAGTGAACTGCTGAACGTTTTGGTTGTGTGACTATGATTATCCTCTTTGAAATTTGCATAAATGCAAGATAATAAATGAATGCTTATTTTGATTATTCAGTCCTTTGTTGGGGAGGAAGAAAGTTGCAGCTTCTTATTGCATGAAATGAAAAGGCTAAAAAGGGGAATTTGTAGTTCTCGCCTCTGAAGTAAGTGTCTTTATATTATTGAACATCTAATACTCTGGTTACCTTTATTTGTTGTTTGGTTCAAGAGCATTCCATGATTATGTGACTGAAATTCATGTTTCAATTAACTTCTTGGTACTTTCATGCAGGTACTTGACGCTGGTAGGAAGCTGACTCCCCTTTTAACGTTGTATATTTAGTATGCTGGTTTTCCTTTGCTCGTGTTGTCGAAACTTGGAACAACGAAACTAACTACTTTTATAGTTGGCCAAGTGAATGATGTTGAAGTCTTATCATTTTTTATTATTTCAGTGTTAGGATTTGACTGTGGCGTGGAACATTTGATGGTGCTGTGGTAGTATTAATGCATATTTGCGGTTTGAAATTTTATATATTATTCTTTATGTCGTTTCTGCGCTGTTATTGGTTCCTTCTTCCGTTTTATATAAACAATTATATATAATAATTTTTAATTAAAAATTGCATAATTTAATATATTGATATTATTAAATGTTTAATTTTAAATGAAATTGTATTGTGTGTGTGTAAGTTTTTATTATGTGAAATATTGCATAAATTAGATAAATTGTTTTAAGTATTTAACTAAAATCAATAATTATGGCTATTATTAGAAAAATAATTAAATTTTTAAGCAACATATTTTGAGATTAGAAATGTATATAGCAGGAAATAAAAATTAGTATTTCTGTAGTTTGCTATAGAAAGTGATTAAAACAAGGATTAAGATAGCATTTTCCTTTCGAAAATGTTGTAATTTTAGTTTAACAACAGTGCATTTTAGGTTTTCAAATCTGATATCATATGTTGCTAAATTGGATTATTTTCCGAACGATGTGGCATGGCTAAGGAAAGAAGTTTGATGGTTTTATAATTTTCTAACTTAACTAACCTGTGTTTCTAACTTAACTAACCTGTGATGAGTGCAAAGCCACTTTAAAAGTCTCAGTCAGAAATTTCAACCTGGGATGGTGCTTTTCAAATTTTTGCTTGCAATGCAGTTTTACGACCCACACAATGTGCAAGCAGAGGCGCAAGCAGAGAGTGCCTCCCTGCTCCTCGTGACTTATCTTGGTCTTCATCCCCGATCCTTGTCATGGGATATTTCTGTTCTTTGTCAAAAATTGTCATCCCTAATTCAAGTTAAAAAAATAGTGATTGCTATTCTACCGATTCATTTTTACATCCACAGTTTCGGCGCAGATAGCTGAGTCTTTTTCATCAGCGTTCGATCATTGAGTTATTACTCACTCTTCTTTCAATTTAAAGATTTTAACCTTACTAATTTCACGTAAAATGATAATCTCAAGTTCTATATGATACATAACTTAGAGTAGTCATGTCATGGGTATAATTTATAATATACTTGTTTAAAATAAGAAATAAATAACTGACTAAAAAGTTACAAATTTCTGATATACTAAAGTCTTAATCCCATCAAAATTTAAATTATTTTGAAATATCGTTTTAGATTTTCCTACCCAAATGCTAACTATTGTTAGGATTTATAACTATTTGGTTATTACTTAAAATTCTTTTCTTGAAAGATACTAAATGATTGGTAAAATATATTTTAGATGTTTTTAATTTATTAGATAAAGATAAAAAGAAGAAGGGTTTTTAAACTTAATGAAAATAACAATATAAATAATTAAAAAAGTGTCTCTATTAATGAAAGAAATTAGAAGACACAGAATTTATAATTTGCGCGAGAAAAAATTATGTCATTCACTCAATTTTCCTAAAATATAAATATAATAAAATTTTATTAAAAATTAGTTAGTAATTTGTGCTTGAATTTTATTTTAAAATAAACCCACGATATATTGGTTGAAACTAGAAGGAGGCAAGGAAAGAAAACATTCTACAACACACAACACTCCAACACAACCTCTGTTGTGCCGAAAGAGAGAAGAGAAGCAAAATGGCTGCTTTTCTTACGAATCAATCTTGGTTGGCTTCATGTCCATGTTCTACTTCCTTCTCTTCAATGCCCTTTACCCTACAACCCAAATTCCTACCATTTCCATCTCGCTCCATTTCAGGGTTTTCAATTTCCTGTGTTAATCGAAGGGCCCTTTTCAAATCTTTTCTCGCTTCCCAAGATTCCCTTTCAATTGTACGCTCTCACTCTGTTACTTTCTTATTTCTTGTTTGAATCTTGCATTTGTTGTATATTTTGTTTCAAAATTTTATTTTAATTTGTGTTAGTATGCAATCATAAATCTGATATTGATGCATATCAGAACTAAATAATTAATCATTTCTACTTATGTTTGTGTGTGATTCATTGTTATGCAAGTAGCACATAGAGTTATGCCTTTGGTTTGTCACAAGTTTATAACCATCAGAAGGTACTGCTTTTCTTGTTACCATGTTATAATAGATATTGAATCCTCGAAATTTCCTTCTGCCTCTTACCTTCTTGTATGCTCCTGTATGATACTGACAAGTAATATGATATCATAATATCATTACTTAAAAAATTAAAATAATTTTGATATATACAGATTCAGTTGCTTTCAGGCATTATTGTATTTTTACAGCTCTTTCTCTTCCTCGTCAACAATGCATGTGGTAAAATCGCTAATTCTCTTGATGTTTGTTTACTTTTAGCTGCAATAGGTTGCTTTTGTTTTGGTAGATGTTGCTTGCTTAATTTTATCCCTAGCTACATCCTCTTTCTGTCTTGTCCTCCACAGACGAATGATGAAACAGAGGGGACTTACAATGATTTAAGAGGGACAGATGATTATGAAGATCAAAAACCTTTACCCAGCTTAATGGTTCTCGTTGAAGCATACAGGGAAGCCTTTCTTAATGGGGATGAAAAAACTGCATCTCGAATTGAAGAGAGAATGTATTCAATAGCAAATAAAAAGAATGAATTGATTCAGAAAGTATCAACTTTATCGGCTGACAAAGTTGCTTCTAAGGAGAAATATCTTCGCTTACAAGCAGATTTTGATAATTTTAGAAAAAAATCTGACAAAGAAAGACTAAACATCCAATCCGATGCCCAACAAGAAGTCATTGAGAAACTCTTGTTGATGGTGGACAATTTTGAGAAAGCCAAACAACAGATTAAAGCAGCAACAGAGAAAGAGAAGAAGATTGATGCAAGCTATCAAGGTATTTACAAGCAGTTTGTGGAGATTATGAGGAGCCATCATGTTTCTGTGGTAGCAACAGTGGGCAAGCCTTTTAATCCCTTAGTAAGTTATTTTTGAAAATCTTAAATCCCTATGTTGATCTTATATGAGGAATATATATATATATATTTTTTTGTTTTTAATTGGTAATGATAGTTGAAACAATTTCACACAGAGAAAGAATGCATTGTCATTAATTTTTGCTGTGTTCAATATCAGACAATTGTTTCCCCATTCTCCCATCTACCAGTAACTATAAGGAAGAGGAAAGACTAGAATTTTACTTCTAGGATAAATGCATGTGATCTCACTGCCAACATTTTTATGAATTGAAAAAACATTTTCACGAATTGAAAAAAAGGAAAAATCAATTAAATGAGACATATGTTTGGGGGTTTCTTGATCTTGAAAAGAAAGTTTTTGCTAGAATTGGTTTTGGAAGAATCAAATCATTTTTTTGTTTGAGAAATTTTTTACATATAATGTGAGTGGAATTATTCTTGTTTGGGTATTGTTGGTGAAAACCATCCTTGAACGACAAGATTGTTTTCCAACTGTCATATATATCTAATGGCTAGAGGCTGAATTTTTTTCCCCTTCAAATAATATTTTTATGGTTGACGAGATTCTCTAAAATAACCTCTTTTCATTGTCATCATGCTGCTCATTTTGCACGCCTTTAGAGGACTTTCACTGCAATATATGCTTCAAACGAAAATGTGGACATTGTTCCCGTCTTCGGAAGCTATATTTGATGAAAGCTTACATAAATTATCCACATTACTATTTTTTAATCTGTTTTTGGATTACTTTTGATGTAGCTACATGAAGCCATTGCACGGGAGGAGTCCGTGGAGTTCAAGAAAGGGATTATAATTAAAGAAACCCGACGTGGTTTCTTGCTTAGAGATCGAGTTCTAAGGCCAGCACTTGTCAAGGTTTCCTTAGGGCCCGGCAATAAGAAATTTCCAGCATCTCCTGACAAGAACATGGAGCAACCTTCAACAGCTGCTGGAATAGATGAAAGATAGTCTCCTGAATTTCTCATTTATTCATTAAGAATCTAGTTCCACCTGCCTCGCCGATATCTTGTCATTGGTCAACTTGAAATGCTTCTAGTGTTCAATATATCGGTATTTTTGCCCCAGGTAAGTGTAATCCCCTGTAGTATGGACATCACAAATTTTAACTTGTGTGCAACTGCACTGCAATTTTCGTTCCACCATGGAAAAAGGAAATTAATTTTGATCACGAGAGCTGAGTTTATTTTGCAATCCATTTTTACCAAAACCAAAAATGGCCCTTTCTTCTTGAACTTTTCTGGTGTTATTGCCCCTCGTATCAAGATGCATAATGAAGGGAAATACTAGAGAAATCTTGACTGTTGAAACTTAATTTTTCATTTGGTAACCAACCAAAAATCTACCACAGTTTGAGTTCTGAAAAATAAGTAGAGCTCACATTTTTTGGCCTGATAACTATGTTAATGTCTAGCGTTAGAACGCTCTACTGATCTCTTGCAAAATCTTTTCATGAAACCATGGGGCAATGCTGAATAAATTTAGAGAGTAAGAACTCTTATTAGGGAAAACTATTTTTATAGTAATGAAAACCAGTCTATAGCTCAATATTATTAACGTTCATTTATAATTGGACTATGAGCATAATGTGGGGAATTAATTTTTCACTGTATCATATACCATCTTTCCTACTGTGATTTTTTTATTTATTTCTAATATATCAAATTTAAATGGGATCATAGTCCCTGCTCGTAGCACCCTGGACTATTAACTGTATTTTGTTGTATATTCATGTTGGCATTGACTATAACAAAAATACTATGTCAAATCACATTTTTTCGTATGGGTTAATAGTAAAATTTTATTAAAAAAAGAATTATTTATTGTATTTTTATAATTTCAATATAATAACTATATTTTTTTATAAATTTTTTTTATTTGTAAATGTTTAAACTTAGTCTTTAGACTAAGGTTAATAAAATCTTTTTGGTATTTTATATAATATAATTAGGACATCATTTTGGTAACACTGCCGTTTCATATAGATTTTCACAAAAAAAAACTCGGGAAGATTCACAAGAGCAATAATGATGTCGGGGTTGAAAAATATTTTTAACTTGTGCATATATATTACTTTTAATTCTATAAAAAGTAGTTATATATGTCATAATTATATTTTAAAAATATTTATAGTATTAATTGGTATTTTAGGCATTAAATGAGCGAATTCATTTACACAGGTAAAAGGTGATTATCATGAAAATTCAAATTTTACAATAAATAAGAATATAAAAAGAATTTAACAGTTAATATATTTAAAAATAGATTTTTGTTTTTTATAATTTTAATAAAAATGTTAATAGTTATTTTTTTATGAATAGAATTGAAATTAGTATCAAACCAGGTGAGCAGTTAGCAGCTTTTTTAGGGCGAAAAATCTCGCGCTGTAAGTACGTGAACAAGGACTAGGTTCCATGAGAATAGCCAACCATCAACATATCCAATGCCATGATTCATATTTTCACATGACAAATTGTTGGATGCTGACATAGTGATGGAAATTGGATGAATTCAAAATGTGATCTATGATAGAAAGAATCAAAGGAAGAGAATACAAATTATACAGATAGATAATAGAGGGAGGACAATGATGAAATCACCAAAAGAAAGAGAAGACCAAAACGACAAGAACATCGTCCCAAGGACTCATTGTCGATCATGTATTTACACACCATGTTGCCTAATTCTACCTCAGCTAGTTCTACTTTTTGGGCAATATCTGAATAATTTGATATGTTGATCTACAACCGACTACTTTACGCTTTTCTGATTTAGACAATTTCATAAATGATTGAATAAATTAACTGAAAAATTCAACAAAATTTAATAAGCTTTTGACAAACTTCAAAAGCAATTGCTGGATAAATCATATGACAGTCTGATATCTTCCCTGAATGTATGTTTGAAATAAAATTAGCAATGCATAATATGCATTTTTAATAAATAAGAAAGTTTATAGCATATACTAAAACATAAGGCAATTTTTCCAATATTTCAGATAAGGTGTTTGTATAATAAAAAAATCTAGTATAATAATTAAATGAAGAAATAATATAATAAATCAAAACCGAACCATATATGAATGACAAATCTCAAGTAAATGTGAAGTTTTAAGATAATGTAGTTAATGAATGAGTGAATATTGTTTTTCTTCGGTATTAAAGTTTGATATATCTCTGGCAAAATATAGTTTGACAGTAATTATATTGTTTACGTAAGTTGCACTACTTTTCCTCTTCAATAAATAACATTGTTTTATAGATATAAATCTTGATTAGTACAGGTGAAACTTAATCAATGCTTAAACTATTAGTTAAGAACTTCATATTCTGTTTAAGCATTTTAATAGAAACAGAACAGAACGCTCACCACAATGGTGTTCAATCTATTAATCACGGTCATTTTAAACCAAGCCAAATTATTATTAAAATTGTTCCTAAACAGAATTCAATTTGCATCGACAGATGGGCATTATAAGATTTTTAAAAAATGTGACGTTCCAAAAGAAAAATTATAAAATATATATAGAAAAGGGGGACAATCCTGTGAAATGTTGACCATTATCAAGAACCCCACAGAATGAATCTAGCTCTCATTCCGTCCAGGTAAAGCTAACCTTGGGAATTTCTCTGGTCGTGTCGGGTTATACTAAAACCATCCCATAAAATAATATTTATTTATATTTTGTCCAAGTTGAACCACCAACTTTACTATTCCACTTTGAATTCCCTAACAAAAGCTTCATTCGCATGGCATTAACAACACATTCATAGCTCTCTCTCCCTTAATCACATCCAGGTTCATTCATTCATCATCATCTTCTTCTTCTATTCTATTACCCTTTCACACTCTTCCTTTCAATGCATTCACTTTCTTCGCCAACACCAATATCTTCTTCTATCGCATCATCCTTCCCCTGTTTCCTCTGTTCCTGTTGCTGCTGCACCGACCCATAACCTCAATTCCGTTCAAAATACAACTTTTCCCTTTCCCTTTTCGGGTCGACCCATGGATGCTCAACCGGGTCTATCTCTCGGGTTGAGTTCCCCGTTGTCATCACCTGCGGCTCCACTGAGTGACAACTCGTTCTCGTTCATGGCCAATTCCACCCCTTCCGTTCCGTGGCGGTTACATAATGAAAGACACGAGAGCGTTCTGGTCAACGCCAAAGAAGAAGGAGACGAGGAGGGAGGAGGAGAAGAAGAAGAAAATGATGGTGGTGATGAAACGATCAACTTCATGGATCGGCGCGTGTGCGTGAAGAGGCAGATAGAGGAACAGCACATGTGTTTCCCTTCGAAGCGTGTGGCGGTGGAGTCAGTTGTGGGTTGGTGGAACCAGCCACTGGGTGTTGCAGATCCTGAGATTTTCGAAATCATGGAAAAGGAGAAGCTAAGACAGTTCAGGGGAATAGAGTTGATTGCTTCAGAGAACTTCGTGTGTAGGGCAGTGATGGAAGCTTTGGGTAGCCATTTGACTAATAAGTACTCTGAGGGAATGCCTGGTGCAAAGTACTATACGGGTAATCAATATATTGATCAAATTGAGTTTCTTTGTTGTCAGCGTGCATTGTTGGCATTTGATCTTCATCCCAACAATTGGGGGGTTAATGTTCAACCTTATTCTTGTACTTCTGCTAATTTTGCTGTGTACACTGGCTTGTTGCATCCTGGGGATAGGATCATGGGTTTGGATTCACCTTCTGGTGGGCACTTGAGTCATGGGTATTATACTCTTGGTGGGAAGAAAGTTTCTGCTGCTTCTATATTCTTTGAGACTTTGCCTTATAAGGTTAATCCTCATACTGGTTATATAGACTATGAAAAACTTGAGGAGAAAGCAACTGATTTTAGACCCAAGATACTTATTTGTGGTGGTAGTTCCTATCCCAGAGAATGGGACTATGCCAGGTTCAGACAGATTGCTGATAAATGTGGGGCGGTGTTGATATGTGACATGGCTCATATCAGTGGTCTTGTGGCGGCTAAGGTTCTCTCTCTCTCTCTCTCTTTTCTCTTATTTTTTTTCCAACTTAGTTGTTAATTTTGTGAGATCCGATTTAGTTTTCTTTGGAGGGTAGAGGCAATTGTATGGTTTATAATTAGTAAGATAGAGTTTCTTGCTTTTAAATTTTGGTGTAGAACAATTTAGGTTGTACTATCAACCCACTTCTTCAGACTTATTCCTGTCTTATTTCGCGTTTGATGGCAATGTCATATACTAGTAATGGGTTTGGCTTATCTAAAGTGAGGGAATGCACTCTAAAGGATAAAGTCCGGTTATAATTGTTGACTGTGATTAAATACATGCTCATGTATAACAACTGTATAGTTATTAAATTCTCAAGGATTATTCTGCACTTTTTATCCTCTAAAGTGCACCCTCCTCACTTTAGGAGCTAAATTCACTAGTAATATCTATGGAGACAAGGATACAGATTACTGTTTAGTTCTAGCGACTAGGAAACATCAAAAGCAAAATTACCTCCTCTTTCTTTGTCTTTTCCTATGATGACATTGCCTTTGTGAATGAAAATTCTATATGAAATCATGTAATTGTTTTTTTTGTTTTCATTAATCTCCTTCAAGAAACATACTAAGGGCTGTGTGGTTCCTGTTTATGTTGTGAGTGGAAGTCAAATTGCCTATGTGGATCTGGAAACATGCATTGATTGAAATTGTGCATCTAATTTTAATCTGGTTTTTCTCATATATAATAGTTAAGTGAAGAAATGCCATGTACGTTTCAACTCTAGTACAGTTTGGCCTTCCCTTGGTCAGTGTATTGAATGTACTGTTCCCTTTACTTGTTTGGCTCTGTGCAAAGGATCTTAATTTCCCATTGCCTATTTAAATGTGTTTTTAAGTATATTAGCAGTTGTTTTTACAGGAAGTAGCTAGTCCATTTGATTACTGTGATATTGTTACCTCAACAACCCACAAAAGTCTCCGAGGTCCTAGGGGAGGTATCATCTTTTATAGAAGGGGGACGAAACCAAGGAAGCAAGGCTTCATTCTCAATCACGGAGATGATAGTAATTATGATTTTGAGGAGAAGATAAACTTTTCTTTATATCCATCATTACAAGGAGGCCCCCACAATAATCATATTGCTGCTCTTGCCATAGCTTTAAAACAAGTTGCAACTCCCGAGTACAAAGCATACATGCAGCAGGTGAAGAAAAATGCGCAGACATTAGCATCTGCCTTGTTGAGAAGAAATTGCAGATTGGTGACTGGTGGGACCGACAATCATCTTTTGCTATGGGATCTAACAGCACTTGGCTTAATTGGTAATTTTTTCAATCATCCCTTTTTTAGCAAATAAATGATAAAAATATAACTGAATTTGAAATAAATATATATTTTTTCATTAATAAGAAAGAATGAGTAATTATTTGGAGTACTGTTGTCTAGAGATGGAAATAATGCAACTACAAAACTGGTCGGAATTTTATGATTTTGTCCCTGACAAATGAAAATTGTATGCTCATTCTACTTGAATTTGTAATGTATTTCAATGCAAGCTAATCTTAATTTCAAACTACTTTTTTTTATAAAATTGCAGAGGACATAAAATGGTACCTTTTATTATTTTTCAGTTGAGTAAAACATGAAAATACCTTTTTGTATTTGATTATATTGGTATTTACATATTTTGTGAAATATGCAGACATTAAGGTTATGTAAACTACAGACATGACCACTTGTGTAAGAAAACCAAAGTCATATAATAATTCTATAGCAACAACAAATACCAGATAAAAATAAATGGGAAATATAACTATGGTGTATGTAGGCTTTCCTTGACCAGCTTTTTTTTTTTTTTTTTTAATTTTTGACCTTGTAGTTTAAACGTATCAATCTTCTCCTCTCAAGGATTATTTGCTAGCACATAACCCAAATTTTATCTTAGATTCTTTTGGACAAATATGCTGGTGAATCACGCATGATTGTGCCTTCCCCTTTTAGACTTTCGAAATTTTGAACAGGAAATAAAAAAGGTAAAACATTCCCCACCTTGTGGTTTTATTGGCAATATTATGACTGAGTGGGACATCCATATGTATTTTGGATAAATTAAACTGAAACATAGTTTCTGAAATCGATCAATTTCTTTAGTTAGGTATTTTCTAATTTAATCTCCTTAATTGATGTCAGATAGCAACTAAGTTTAAGAGATTAGGATAAGATTTAAGAGTTAAGGATAAGTTAAGGCCAACAGACTTGGTGGAATATAAGTTTAAAATCAAAAGTATGTTTGAAGGGTTAAGACAAAGGACTTTCAGGTTGTATATTTGTATACTGGTGATTTGGGACCCAGTTACATTGAAGAAAAAATGGAGACAATGCCAGATATTCCTGCATAAGATATCTAAATTGACCAAGGGTTAAAATGGTTGTGAAAATTTTTTGCTCTTTTAAAACTACTGCATAGTATTCATGGTTTTTGCTAAATCAGTTACTTTGATATCCAGAGCATCCTTATATATTTTTTTTACTTATTTGCTTTCTGATCAAGAGACTCTGTCAGCCTGAATCCGTGCATGTATGTCTCTCCTAGCAATTATTAAATATGTCTTGGATTCTACATATACAAACTTTAAGTTGTGATTACTGGATAAATCATGGTCAGATTAGCATATGTTGCACGAAGTTCCAGCTTGAATTGAATATAGGAAGTTTTCTTTTGCAAATTTAAGATATTTGTTTTAGGAATATCTGTTTCCATTTTATTTTTTCCCCTGTAACTGCATTGTTGATGCTCCTATGACTAAAAAGTTTGATTCACAAGATTCGAGTAATCCAAAAAAGAGATTGGTAGGGACAGGAACCGTTCCTTCTTATTTCAAGTTTTAACATGATAAAGTCCTGTTCAGATTTTGTGTCTATATTGCCTCTATTGTTTTCAATTGGAATAGTAAATATGTTTTAATGGTTATTTCAAATTTTAATCTCCTTTATGAATGTGTTTGTGTACTAGTCATGATTTCAAATACTCCATTTCCTTTCTCTTATTGATTATGTTTTTGAAGTTGACTTGAAATGCTCTCTAAGTCTCTATAATTTTATTATGTAACACAGACAGAAACTATGAGAAGGTCTGTGAGGCGTGTCACATCACTCTCAATAAGTGTGCAATTTATGGTTCTATATCTCCTGGAGGAGTGAGAATTGGTGAGTACCTCTCATATAGCGTATCTGAAGTTATGGTATTGGTGTAGTACTATAGTATCAATATACTTGATTTCTTTGGTTGAATATGTTTGCATGTGCAGCAAATATCTTATGTCTGCCAACTGCCATACCATTTAGTTTAAGTGTTCATTCTCATTGCAAAACTTATAATTGTTTTTAAGCAGCATATCTTTGATCAAAAGACAAAATTGTAATAAATTCCTGTTCGCTCCTTAGTAAATGGTCCTTCCATCCTCACATTTTCTAGGGGAATTAATTGGTGCAAAGAAAGAAATTCACATTTGTCATGTGTACAGCGTACCACTTCCTTGTGCAGGGGTGCATAGGTGATTGTGTATTTCAAACCAAATATGTTGTTATATAATTTCCACATTAGAACATATTACCACTGGGTCTTCTGAATTCCCTTATGTTTTTTTCTTCTTGTTCTCACGTTGCTTTATTTCATTGGTATTTTCAGGTACTCCTGCAATGACATCAAGAGGTTGTTTAGAGGAAGATTTTGAGACCATAGCCGATTTTCTTCTGAGGGCAGCTCAGATTACCAGCATTGTACAGAGGGAACATGGGAAGTCATGCAAAGATTTTCTCAGGGGTCTTCAGAATAATAAAGATATTTCCGAGCTCAGAAGTCGGGTTGAGACATTCAGTTCCCAGTTTGCAATGCCAGGATTCGATACTTGATTTCAAAGTGTAAAGCAGGCATACATCTATTACACAGTTATGTCACGTTGTGGCTTACCATGTTTTGAATTACTTTTGCATGGTAATCCATCGGTTTTTTCCCCTTGTTTTTTTATCTTTATCATAGTTAGCTTATGTAAAGCAAGTATCCAAATGGAAACCGAATCATCATGCAGCAGCCATACATCACACCTCGAGATTGTAGAAATTATTCTAGGTCACTCTTTTCTTCAACCACAACTTTTGTGGCTACTTTTTGTTTATGAAGAAACTTAAGTAATTATATGATACCATTGTACAAGGAATACGTCAAGGGAAGTGATAGTATTTAATACCATTGTAAACATGAAGTGATTTTATTGTATTTGGATATGCTTTTTACGTGCTTGTTCCGAGCCTAATGCATGGGTTATATGCGCTGTGAATTAGAATACAGGAATATCATCTTCCTATTTATTCTACCAAAGTTTATCATTTGTTGTGATGAAGAATAAGAAGCTATCGATTTTAACCATGGTACTTTTAACGGGAGTAAGCTGTTCACCATTGCTTTAGGCTCTGATGAACACCATTTCTGCCCTTCTGGCTTCAAGCATTCTGGATGCTATCCAATACATTACACTCCTTTTTTTTGTCTGTTTTTGCACTTTGAATGCATTATTTTATTGTTTGGTTTGAAAGCATCACTCATGTGGAACCCTTATGAGGAGGCAAGGCATGAATTTGCGGCAAGGGACAAAAAGCACGAGATACGGTTAGAGATGAGAAAGTGACAGCTGAATTATTTGTGGCATATTAAACATCCCAAAACCCCAAAAAGGGTAAGTTGAAAAATTTGGTAACAGAACAAGATTGTGAGTGAGAGAGAGAGAGAGAGAGACTTGTCAGGCAATGGGAGAATGTGGTGAGATGAAGTTTTCATCATCATCATCTCCATTGCTTTCAAAGTGAACCGAATCAGACAAAAGCTTCCCGAGAGCAAAAGAAGTTGCCTTTGACGTTAAAGCAGTCCAGGAATCTCACAGTGCTCTTTTCTCCACAGTCCTAAGCCTCCCTTTCCATTGTTCTTTCAGGACTAGAATGAATGATTAGTCATTTTCTGAGCCAAAACTCACGAGGCCACTCTTTCAAATTCAATGTTAATAAAGAGAAAAATCAATCACTGCCAAGCAAAAGCAACTTAAAATCAACCCCATACTGTGTAGTCATCAGTGTTCCCCCTTCTTATGTCGTGTATAATAGGGGCTTCTCTTTACTACTTTTCTTTCTTTTTTTCACTTTTTTGGTTACCCCTTCTACTTTTTTGTCTTTTTCTTGCGCGGCTGCAATTAGAGGAGGAATCAAAGTTTCTTTCCCAAAGAATTTTAGCTCTCAAGAAAGAAGATAATTTAATTTAATTAATCCATTGTCAATGTTGTTTTCAAATCCAGAACCACAATTCAATTTGAGAACCTTCGTTCTGCTGGGAAAAAGACTTTGGCAGTAGCACCAAAGTTTCAACTACGGTAACTCTGAAGAAAACAAAACAAAAGACGCCAAGTGATAATAATAATTATAAAAAAAAAGGGTTAATAAAAGATACAACAACCCCATCAACTGTTCCTCTACCTCGTTTTTGTTTCTATTTTTTTTTTCTTTTTTCTTTTTCTTTTCAGACAGGTATTTCTGATTTCTCCTCCAATTTCCTTTCTTTCTTTTCACCATCGCTCTCTCAAGTCACTCACTCACTCACTCACTCACTAGTTTGTTTGTTTACAGTTTACCTATGACTGCAAAAGTCCAAAAGCTTCTTTCTTCCTTCAACAATCTCATCAAAGAAATCGTCAAGCTGGGCAACGATGTTATCTGTTCCAGATCTGAGAACTCCAAAACACGCTCTTAGATTCTCCACTCTCTCCCTAATCCCAACCTCACTTTCCCACTCTACTCCCTGAGAACCCCTTCTCTCCAATTCCCCTCTCAGCTCCTCCATAGCCACCTTCGATCTTCGAAACTCGTGCAACAACATTCCCTGCGCTCCGTTCATCCTTCCGATCTCCGCCGCCACCCGCTGCTGCAACCTCGCTGTGGACATCATGAACGCTGATCCCAGGAACAAGCACCCCTCGTACCCCCCAATAACGAAATCCGAGGATTCTCCCCAACAATACACCAACCCATATAGCAATATCATCAGCAACAACGAACTCACGTTCCTCATTGCGTATAGCACCCCTCTGAACCCGTTGAACCCGTTCAGCTTGGACTCGATCGATACCCTCTCCTCGAACCGCAATGACAGAGGCTGAATCCTCGTTTCCATCAATGCCCTGTTCTCTTCCTCCAACCCCACCGCTTCTCTGCGACACCCTGTGATGGCCCTTATAACCTGCTTCATCATCAATCACAAAACAACTCAATCTCAATCTCAAAGGTCGTTTCTTTTTCTTTTTTCCTTTCTGGGTTTTTCTTATGATGATGAGAAACTACATGCAAGGAAATAAAAATATGATTTTTATGGTTTTGTTGTGGCGGGTTATGAAGCTGACCTGGCGTGAGAGTTGGGGTGTGATGTGGCGATGAGAATCGAGTGAGGAAGTGATGTTTGAGGCTGCAGAGTAGTAGTTTTCGATTCCTGAAATGCCAGATTTTAGAACATGGCATGCTTCCCAAAGTTTTGAGCTTTCGTCCATGTACTCATCGAGCCACTTATCACCCACTGGTAGATGGAGCTTTTGGACCAAAAGGGTCAATTGTGTGTGTGAGGATCGAAGAAGGGTAAGTGCCCTTTGGAGGAATTGGATTGACATGAAGTTGGTGTTAAGGAACACTCTCTCTAGATCGTCAATTCCTCTTGTCAAGAACGAGTAGAACCCGTTCACGGAGTTGGTGGAAGAAGGATCCATTTTAAGTTGGCACAGCTGTGTTGGAATTATTAATAAATGGGAAAAAGAAAATAAGAAAAGAAAAGAAAAAATAAAAAAAAAGGGGAGAAAAGTGGATGGTTGGAGTGGTGAAGGGGAAGTGTAGGGGAGAGATGGTTGTGAAGAGTGGGGAGATATTTAAATTGAGAGAGAGTGGAAGCATAAGGGGAAAGGAGAACAAAAAAAGTGAAAAGAATGGAAGAATGGAATATCTTGGAAGCTCAGGTTTCTAAGGTTGAAAAGGATTGTTGGGGGCAATGATGGGTGTTTCCTACAGAGGGGAAAGGATGATTGGTAATATGCCATTTTCATTGTTTAATGGACAGAAAGGAAGAGTGGTAAAAATTAAAATAAAATTAAAAGAGGTTTGGAAATTATAAAGAGCAAAAAATATTAAAGAAAGAAAGAAAATAATGGAGACAAGTATCAGTGAGGGAGATGAGATGAGAGGAGATGAGATGAGTGTGGAAAAGATGGAGAAAGATTAGCCAGGTCAATGACATGAAATCATCTTTATGAATTTTCCTTTTCTTTTTGTGTTTCTGTCAACCTTTAATCAAAGAAATCTCCAAGCCCGTTCAATTTACTTTCATTATTTATATATTATTATAAGTATTAAGGGGGCTAAAAACCGTAGAAGAGGGTGCAAGCGAGATTTTGATATTTTATTCATATTCTTATATATTATAAGTGAGATTGAGATTTTCCTGGGTCATGTTTGACTGGATTGTATCTATAACATCAGTTCTCGGTTCTGATACAGGTCATGCTTTTGTTTTGAGTGCTCTTTGGCTCCTCCTTTCCTCAATTTCTTCCTCGAGCTACTGAAATGTGCTGGCTCTTCACCAACTCTTTTCTATTGAAATTTGCAGTTTTGTTTTTCCTAGATATGTATTGTTCTGTTGATTTTTTCAAAAAGAAAAACTGGAATGATGAGGCTGCTTGTACTTATGTGTTTCGTAATCTTCTACCATACATAAATCAGTCTTTTGAGGCCATATATGCTCTTTTATCACCTTTATTTAATTAGTGTTTCATTACCTTAGTTTTGGGACAAAAGAGAATGATGCTTCCTCATACCCTCCTCTACCCCTCTTAATCAATCCCATGTATTGAAATGAAATATATTTAATTCCAAGCACTAACTTCTAAGTTGTATAATCCAAATCTGAAGTATATCATTTTAATTACATATTGTTCGAGCCATTAGCAAACTAAATAATATAGATCCATGCCATTGATTGAGTAGGCCTTACTACCCATCAAGCGACAGATATATTGGAAGAAAAAAGGAAAAAGATTTTGAGCTGCATAGCTTCATGATTGTTCAGTATTGCAACTGGGTCCCATAGTTTGTGAATCATACCAAATGGGTTTTAATTGATTGATCGTTTTAAGTCACTAATTGAACGCCACGAAATGTTTCCTTTCCTTTATTATATTGACAAAAGTATACTGTAATGTATGTGATTCTTTCTCTTTTTTCTATTTATATGCTCTAATTGCTATTTATAAGGATGACTTTTTTTATTTTTTGATTTTCCTAGTTGGGCGAGAGGGGAATGGGGGACCATTACCTAGCAATCTAAATTATGCATTGGGCAATGTAACATCTTATTAAATTTGGTTGAGACGAGTGCTCGTGGGTTTTTGGAGAATGGGACATCTTAGAAGCATGTTGGTCTTCAAAGATTTCATTGGAAAGTAAATAATGAATTGGAGATGAGATAGGTAAAGAAGAGATTGCACAACAACATTAATATGGGGCACCCCTCACAAGGGGAATGAGGTCACCAATGCTGCCCTTTTTATTTTCTTATACATTCGTGTCTGGAATTTTTCTTCATCACTAATCCTCTCTGTTTAAGAGAATAAGTAACCTATTTTTCTTAAGAAATCGGATTAATACAAATACTTGAGCTGGTTTTTGTGGGAGGGGATGGAAAAAAGTGGAACTAAAGTGGCAGATTTTTTTCCCTTTATTTTTTATTTTATTATTATTATTATTTACAACATTACATATAACAAAAAGTTATATAAAATAAGTTTTTTATTAAAAATGTAACATTTTAAATTATATCTATGCATTAAATTATGTAATTTTTAATATAAATTTAATATATGCATCTTGCAATGTTACACATACTAAAAAGATTAATATTATTATATGAAGAGTTAAAAATATTAAACTTATTTTCTATTATACAAGCAACTAAGGTTCATTCTTTATAAATTTCTATAAAAACACTCATATGAAAAAATAAATAACAAAATAAAACAAGTAAAATAATTTCTAGAAAATAGAAGAGCACAAGTTTATTTTAATATATAAAAAAAATTAATTCATTTTTTAATAAGTACTTACTAAAAATTAATGCAAACTAAAATTAAATTAAATTAAATTAAATTATATATTTCTTTTATTCATCATAAATATTTTAATAAAATAATATACAATTTTTCAAAATTTGTCACCGTCACATTTTGATGCTGATGAGTGACAATCAAATAAAATACCTTGTACTAAATTTAAATAACATTTCTAATATCAATGACATATAATAAGAACTTATGTAGGATGAATTGTTATTAAAAATAATAAGATATCATAAAATTTAACGTATATAAAATATTAAATATTAAAAATTTTATAAAATTTATTTATTTTTCTTGGCAGTGTCCTTTAACACATTAAAAAAATTAAAATAATTTATGGGCCATGAAAAAAATGTTTTATTCATGTATAATTTGTGTTATTTTCACTTTTTGTCATTTTACATTCTGAAGATGAATTAGGGACTAAGCCTCAAACTACTCAAGTCTTTCTATTTTTTTGAAGATGAATTTGGGAGTCTTGCAAATTCTCATGCGTAAGCAACATTTGTGCATTCAAAACAACAAAATCATCCCTAAGATTGTCCAAAACATGTCTGCTAGGATCGAATAATACTAATGTGATAATTTTGTTATAAAAATAATGATGTCAGTATGAAATGAGTGGACATTTAATCATACAAAAGTGTTTTTTTATTGAGACTCATTTTCTCTCAAAGTAACTTATCAAACTATTTGTAATGTCCACTGTTCACCATATTATGCCCAACTCAGTACATTCTTTAGTGAATCAAATTAAAGGAATTGACTCATAATATCCAAAGTTACATATGGTATTGACTTTCATGATGTGAGACCCAGGTCCCTTCTTTTTAAAAATTTAAATAGCATTAATTTTACACTACTGAATATAATTGAAATAAGTTTTAAAAATAATTTTTCTCATATTTATTTATTAAAATGTTGAAAAATTTATTATAAATTAAACAAACAAATAATATTAAACAAACAAATAATATTAAACATTTATACTATTTGCATATCAAAATCTGTCAACTAGTTTTCAATGACTTCGTGTGAAAAGTGTATAATATCTATAGAAGATATTTTCATGATCAACTTATATTTGTGTATGGTAACAATGGAAAGAAATTGTTTACTTGCACAAAATAAGTTTAAGTTTATATAAAGTTAGGAATCCGGATTTCCCATGTTCAGGCGCGAACATGAAAAAATTCTTTCTCTAAAGTTAGGGGTATGAATAAGTCACATTAATATAATTAAAGTGAAATATTATTTTTTATCAAATAGGTCACGTTAATATAATTGAAGTGAGATATTATTTTTATCTAACTTATTTTATTCTTCGTTTGGAACATAATTATAAATACGTAAATTTTGTTACTTTAGAGAAAAGTGTATCTTAATAAAATTCTAATGAATAAAAAGTGTAAACCCAATCTTAGTTAAAACTCAAACAAACACTTAAAAGAGAATCCCTTAGCACTAATATCATTTCACCAAAATAAAGTATGAGTTTAAACTAGTGTGCACGACCTGAAATCACATGTTTATCCTTAAAAAGGTTAATACAATACTTTATTAACCGTATGTCGACGGAATTCTCAACAAACCGCTGATTCAAAGCAAGATGCAAAATTAACTGATTAACATTGCAATCGATTTTGTAAGAATCGAAGACATTTTTACGTCATGGCTTATCTTAAAATCAATAGGCTTTGGAAGCACTTATATTTACCCTCCCCAAAATGAAGAAAACAACAAAGTAGCAGTAGTACCTACAAACTGCAAACATAGAACTAGAGTATTTAAGGCTTCTATTTTCATACTAAACCAAAAATTAAAGAAACCTTCCATTCTTGCGTGAGAAACAAAACAACTAATGGGAATCCAAACGTTGCTTAGTCAAAAGGAGGAGTTGAGGATATAGGATCTGGTGGTGGGCAAGGGCTTGTTTGTTCATCTATGGTAAAGGTTCCATTTCCACAATCAGATAAGAGAAAACTCCAACGATCCATGTGGGGATCAATGAAAATAACCAAAAGGAACAATGGGTAGTAATTGGAATTGCCTTTAAATATTCCATGGTGGAGGAAGAGCCAATGAGATGTAATGAGTCTTTGTGCATGCATTGCATTGCAATTTGCAATATATGTAATAAACGGTGCCAATCCTTATGTCGGTCCATTCATTGACCGAAAGTAAACACATTGGACGGATAGATTTGTGTGTCCAAATCTCTTTCATCCCCATCATGATTTTTACCTAGAAAGTCTCTATAGAAGAATATTTCATTTTCTCCTTAATACTCTTCTTAGATGGACACAACTGGATGGTCCACAGCTTCTAAGAATCGAATATGATACAGAGGAATGATTGTTTACATAGAAATTTCAGTGGGAAAATTTATCAAATTAAAAGGGTAGAGGATTGGAAAGAGAGAGCATACATATCCAACCATTTCAGCCAGTTAGGCTATACCTTGGTAAGTCTAATCTTGACAGGTTGCTTATCGTATTAACTTTCAATTTAATTGGGTTTCCAGGGGACCACTGACACTTCTTTCATTCTTCTTGGTCTTAAATTTTGATGAGAGAATTTCTATAAATGCCCATTTTGGTTTAGTACAATTTTAAAGGGTGTTCCAAGCCTAACCTTAAATGCTTGTTAAATTGTGCATCACTTTCAACCCTATCTAGCATAATGTGGCTTTTCATTAATGTAATTTGAGTTTGTGGTAAATTATTTTACCAATTTTTTTATTATCGGGATTAATGTGATGTGATTTGGGTTTGGCGAATAGATTATTAATTACTACCATATATGTGCTGATGGTGTACTAGGAAATTAAATTGGAAATCAATCACAGCACCTTGCACTCACAATTTGTAGTGGCTTCTTTTTATGCACCTTTGCTAGAACTTAGGCGAAGTTGTTTTCATGATTGTTAATGATTTCTGCTTCTCTTTCAGTTTATTTTTCTTCGAGTTTGGCCAAGGTGAAAATAGAAATCAAAACTAGATGAGGGGAAAATAGGTTCAAGAGGCAACTGATGATAGGAGCTTGACATCTCTTTGCAGCACCATGAAATCATCATCGCCACTGTGATTATTCTTTTTCTTCTCTATGACTCAGTAAGTTGTTTGAAGAAATTAATTGAGTTATACAGCATAGATATTATGACCAATTATGTATTTATATACAATCCTTTTTTTTCCTTTGCACTATTCTTAACTTTAGGGTAAAGCTACATAAGCAACCGAAAAGGATTGCTTTTACAAAGGGAATAAGAATAATATGTCGATTGGAATATGCTCAATCATGCAAATAAATAATCTACTTGTTGGTCTTTGAAATAATAGGGTATCAACAAATTTTGTTTGGTAAAAATCAATTTTATTTAAAACATAATACACTTTTGTATTTTTAATATAATAATTTTTAGCAATATTTAATAATTTTAGATATTTAAAATCAATTTTAAGGATCAATATTAACATTTTTCAAATCAAATTAGTGATTTTTTTAAAAATTGGATGTGACTGCATTTTTAAAAACAAATTTGTCATTAAATTAATTAATAAATAATATAAAATAACTATCAAATTCATTTTCTTTTGAATTGTTATTGTAATCCTCAATAAAAAATAAATCTAAAAACATTTTAAATCTTTAATAAATTATATTAGCAACAATATCTTATTTAGAAGATCAACAAACATGTTTGTTTTGTATTACAAATGAAACTTCTTATACAATAATAATTTCAAATATAAGTAAAAGTGCTTTGAGAAGGCATACTTTCACCATTTCTAAAGAGAAAAATACAAAATTAACCCACTTTGATACCATGACACGTTAAGTTCTTAAAGATTAAATTTGTACTTGTTTTGTAATTTGCAAAGGTTCCTATCTAAAGAAACAAAAAATCAATAATTTTGAAAAGGAGATGTTTTGAAATTGTGTGAAATTTTTGTTTATATCTTCAACTTAAATCGAGATAACTAAAAGGAATAAATTTGGGAAAATATATTTTAAAAAATAATATGGTAACACTCGATATTTAAAAAATGATACAAGTTATTCTTTAATGATTTATGTAATTTCCTCTTTCTCCTTCTTATTAATTTCCCTTGCAGGCTCTGATTTGATTTTCTTCTATTGTATTGATACAATGATTAGTAAACAAAAATTGTTAGTCTATGATAATATATATACACGTGTGTATTTTATTTTATTTTTGTTTTTTTTAGCTCCGGATGCAACTTATCATTCTGTTGTCTTTGAATTTAAACGTTTTTTTACTGTGCATTTTCATTTGAAGTTATCATAGAGCCATATATTTTCCTTAAATACTTTGGAATCTCTAATTTTCAAATAACTATTTTTTATTTACAAACTATTTCATACTTTGCAAATGTAAAATTAATCATTACAAATAACCCATGGTTGCCGTTTGAACCCCGTCTCATATAAGCTACCAAATTGTTAATGATTAATCTTGAATATTTATTGAAAATCTGTATATTTATATGAGTTTGATTGTAAAATATATTTTTCATAAAAAATTATACTATTTATTAATTAAAGTATACCATAAATATGACTTTAAATTAAGTATTATAAAGTTTAATAATTATTGATGTGATTTTTTTATTGTTTCTTAAGATGTACATATGTCATTTATGGTTTATGTCAATTTAATTTTTATTTATTTATAATATTAAGTTGTAGAATTAGAATATTGTTACTGTCAAATGTGTGCATTAATTGACACAAAATTAAGGAAAAAATTGCTATTTAGAGTAGTCTTATCCAATTTAATCAAAATTACTTCTCATAAAACATATTTAGATATAGATTAACAAATCATTAGAATTCATTAATTCATAACGTTATTCTGTTTAACTAAATTCTTTTGCCCCAACCGGTACCTAAAAGTGGGAGCATATCTATTAGGTCAAATTCCAACTTGAATAGTTTCTCTTCTCAAGGTATCTTTTTTTACTTTATTTTTTTATGCCTACAACAAAATGCTCTCACGCTACAATTGACAAAGACGCTAGTTTATATTTTTTTCAATTAATTTTAATTAAATTATAATCAAATAAATAATAACTAAATATACAATTTAACACTATATAATATATTAAATAATAAATTAATAAAATAAATTAAGAAAGATAAAAAAATTAATTAAAAATGACCATACTATAAATCTTGGGAAATAAAAAATGAATAATATTAAGTTAAATAGTTAAAATAACAATACAAAATGTGGACCTTTTATAACTCAACATTAGGCTTTTATTTGACCAAACAAGGTTTTTAATAAAATAAAAATATTAAAAATGGAAAAAAAAAAGCTTTAAACTGTCTCTTTATCTTTAATTTTATACTGACTTTGAATTACTTAATTTTTAAAATTAAATTGAGGAAACTCTTACCTAGTCTATCAAATTTTGAGCTGAATTCAGCAGTCTGATTAAATTTAGACCCAAGTTTGGGAGCCATAAGTGCCTCCACATGTACTTGGAACGTTTATCCATCACTAGACTAATTTCAATAGAGATATTAAAATTAAAAATTAATCAAGTTATATAGTATTTGGATTATTAATTTTGGAACTAATTAATCATAAGGGCAGTATTGTATTTGTGGAGTGAAGATGTTCTCCCACTACTAACATATCATAAACATGAGCAACTTATTATTCCCTCCTCCGTTTGAGAAAAGGGAAAAAGTATTCTAAAGCTAAGGTAAAAGCGTAAGCATTATCGGGCAGGTGGGACCCGCAGAAACTAAACAACTGGATGATAATTATATTCTCAACCTTCTAAAGTTAAAGATTTCTTTTCGGGTGGGCCACATAAACGACTTTATTATAAAAAACTTCACTTCATATTTCATTCCGGAAACAGTTTAAATTAATGAAACAAAAAAAATATTCCGCAGCCAATCATGTAGAGCAATAATTTGAGTGGTCTTTTCCTCTCCAGGCCAAAATGGTTAACTTTATGATAAAATTTGTAAATAATTAAAGAAATTGGAAGACTTAATCTATATATTGTTAAGTATTTTGATGGTAAGAGGGGTAAAAGAAATGCGATATAGCGTGAAAGAGAGTTGATAATAAAAGTTGTGTGGTACCATATACTTTATTTAATGATCACAATCGATGATGGAGTGAGACTAATTAGTTGAATACTTATCAACGACACAGTGGGGGGCATAGAGATTAGAGAAGATTAAAGAGGAGGATAACTGTGCGGAAACACGTCCACTATCATCTAAATCTCATGGCTTCTTAAGCATATACGTAAATTTCCATCATTTCCATAACTTTCAACTAGCATCTAGTTGATATCTATGGGTCACTTTGTGTATGTGGGACTAGTTTTGCCTGTGTGCTTGAGAACGCGTGTGAGACACAAGAGAAGCAAAAGGGAATGGACTTGTTAAGGGTCAACGAATTAGCATATTACTTGTTAAGAAACAAGTAAAAGGGTTTGAAATTATTAAATGAGAAGAAAGGACCCAATGATCAAAATTTTAAGTGTATAATAGGCTAGGTTCTATGATGATATAACCTATTGCCATGTTTGACTAACATTTGATGGCGAAAGATTATGAAAGGAGGAGCTTTTTCATATTTATTTATACGAAGCTTTTCTTTTAGGTTCAACAGGGATAGCAAACGCTCACCCACTTCAGGATTCCCTCCCACTATTGTTATCTTTTAGTCCCTTTCTCGTCCCCTAAAAAAAGGAGGCTTCTATAATTATTTAGATTTTCGGGAAAAGCTTTAAACCATCAAATAAGCATTTATGGAAATGCAAAGAATGCTAGTGCTCTAGGCTCTGTAAATGCGGCAATATAGGGAGCCTTTTTTATGTGGGAAGGCGGGGGTGTTGGAACTGCCCTTTTTCATGATTGTGATTCTGATGTGTGAATTTACCTTCCAACTTATTATTCAACTACTTCTTCAAAGCTTTTAACTCATATGCGACTCTGTGATGAGAAAATGCCACGTCTCCAAAACTAATGGTTGTCACGGAATGTTGGTCGTGCAGCACAAGGTTGTGCCTTGTGGAGGTGCTGCACTTAGTAACCAAGGTCAACTTGGATAGATGACACTCCAGTTCATCTTGATAATGAGGGACCCGATGATGATTCTTGGACAATCAAACTTTCGTCTATGCAATATAGCTTTTCTTTACGTGCCTCAAATATTGACCCTTTCTTATAGTTACAACTTCTTTTGGATAATTGTCCCAGGATAACATACAATATTGCAAACTATTTTAAAGACTAGACTCATCAAACTTGTTTTTCTCTTTGGGACTTCTTTTCCACTTAAAATTTAACGGATCAATTGAAATGAAGGAGCAACCAGCTGTTCCAGCGCATGCATAAAAAGTGGATATTAAGTGGGCTAGGACTACTACCATCATATATTGCATATTTCAAGTATTGACCACATATATAAATGCACAGTTCATGTATTTGTGGGGATATTAATGGTTTTTGCTTGAGGTACATTGGTCCAGTGTGTATATTTTGTTAGCCGACAGTACCGCGGACCAATGAAAAGGACTCGAATTTTTCAGCCAAATTTTTAATTCTATCTTTTAAGTGGAGCCCTGGGATTGTTTTACAACACTGTTCCAAATTTGAGAACTACCAAAAACAAAAATAAAAAAAGCAGCTTGCTTTCTTTCCCACACTGTCTGCCTCTCAGTGTCTTTTAAGTTGATTCATCTGCTTGTTTGTTTGTCAATGAGTACGACGTACAAACCTAATCGATTTATTTGATGGATCTACAATTTGCTCAGACGGCTTTAGCATTTTATTGTGCAGAAACTTTGAACCCAATACAAATTCGGTAGGCCATAGGTCCGCACCATGGATTGTTAAGTCTCATTTAGAGCACCGGGGCATGGTGGCCTTTCACTGTAAATGCGGCAGTGGCGGCGGCGGCGCGGGTGTATACTCAACTACAACTCACAGGTCACAGCTACCCCCGCATGTAATTATGCAGTTAAGGCAGAAGTTAGATACTGAAGAGTTATATTTAACAACAGAAGCAGCCAGAATTCAGAGGCGCTGGAAAGTGGTTCCAAGTGTCACAGCTGTCAGTCAGAATTGGAAAAAAGGAAAATATTTTGTAAACAACTCCGCTTGTATGTATAACTGGAAAGAAAAAAAAGAAATAGGTAATATAATGGGAAATTTTTTTAAAAAAGAAATACAACTATTAAATAGACGTTATTATTGTTCGAATATTTATGAATCATAATTGTTCAAGAAATAGGAAAAGTGGGAAACACCAAGCTTTCAAGTGACAGACTTATTTATCTATTATTAAAAACGACAATTAAGAGATGAAAATCACTTTTTTTCCACCACTTCAATTTTCTACAATCATGAAAAGAATTCATCTACTCAATACTTGAAATGTTACACCCAGGTGGTATTTACAACCAAAGACATGCTTCACAAACTCTTACATCAAAATATGTCAGAACAGTTTCCTCGAGCTTCTAGTTAAGCTCCTATTTCTTTATTCAGAAAATAAGGAATATGACAACTTGGTAAGATATAAACCTATATCATCTGCTATCCAGTGTATCCTTGTAATTTGGGGCTAAAAGAATCATTGAAACAACTTGTCTTATCAGCATATCAGATTGCACAAATCATTAATCCTTGCCCGAGAGATGTTGGTAAAAGGAAAGACCCGGTAATTGCCATTCCCAATACAGGTCATTGTCAGCTGAGCGTTGCTCACCATTGTCTGCAGTAATCGCAAATCACCAGCATATGCACGAAGCATTACTTTTTCAGGAATTGACAGCTTCCTTACACTTAATAGGAGATCTAGATTCAGTGCAGTTCTCGTAAAAAAAATTTTGTGATTTTGTATTTTTGTTTAAGCAAAAATACAAATTTTTGCCTAAGTATACGATGCAGTTACTGCACTGATCCGGATCCCTTAATACGGTACCATAATAGAGTGCATACCCGGTGACTTCTAAATTAATTACTATTTAATAATGTGGTACTGATAAAAAATAAATAGCTGGTTAATTCTCTAAACATGGTTAATTGCCATAGCTGATTCTTTGTCAAAACTTAACTAGCTGGTTGCCAAAGCAGGTAAACTTACAGATAAAAAAAAATGAGTCAGCACATCTATGTTAGTGTGGTGGCATACCTTTTTGGTTTAATTCTATTTAACTATTTTACGATATGTGATTACCTACCAGTAATGTGAACAAACAATCGACTTTACTTCATGGCAAAAGAATTGGCAAACTTATCTTGGAATTTCGTTTATAAGAATTCATATTGTCCGAAGTTGTAACGGAGAATTCATCTTCGAGATAGATATTTTTTTCCGAATTTTTAATTTGGGAAATATAAGAAGTAAGCTGTATACCTCACAAGAGGTTTCTATGTCTTTGCAGTGCCAGCTTGTAAAAGGGATACAGTCAACATATGGACACCATGTGCAATAACTGTTGATGTTGATTCCATAAAGAACTGCCACAAGACAACCAACCAATCTGCGAATACAAGAAGCTTATCATCTAAGATTTGACGCATGCCCAAAAGCACGAGTGATAGAAGACAGCTAGCCGTGCAAATTAAATTAAAAAACACGAAAACGTGAAAAAAAAAAACATACAATAGGTTGAAGAGGTTAAGAGAAGCAATCTGGAGAAGTGGTCTGTGCAGCATTTCCTTCAACTTTAACTTGATGTAACTTTTGATACTATAATCAATGAGACCTCCTTTATTTGGAGCTACTTGTTGATGAGGGTTGAGTAAAAAAACAGATCCAATAAGGAATCCAGATATAAAACCTCCAATGCTTGAAAAATTGTCTACATAAGGCAGAAAACCAAGCACAAAATTGCACACAAAGACAGAGACTAATGATGCTATTGCTGAAATCTGCACCCAACCAAGAAAACTGATCAATACTCAAGCAAAACAATGAGAGAGGACAAGTAGACAACGAAGGGGAAGAAGAAGCACCTTATTGGAATGAAATTTCCAGTTCCAAACAAGTTCGGAAAGCAATGTTCCCAGCAATCCAAATAAAGCACCTGAAGAACCAACAGCCGGGGTGTTTTGGAGAAAAAGAGAGGCCACCAAGGCACCCACAAAAGCAGAGAGTGTATAGATTATACCAATCCTTACTGCAAACCAAAGGAAGCGTTCATAAATTCCAACACTGAGGAAGCATTTCAATTTTTTTGGTATCACTTTAATCAAAATAAACAATTGAAAGATAAATGCGAGACCCAAAGAAGAAAAATGAAAAGTTACAAGGTCCAAACTCCTGCTCTAAGTGAACTCCCACATAGATCACACTGCAGAGATTGATGACTAGGTGGAGCAGTCCAGCGTGCAAAAACGGAAATGTGAAAAGACGCCAAGTTTGATGATTTTCTGTCAATAAGCTCCTTCGAAGAGCTCCCATTTCATCTAACCTGCACTAATAACAACACATTAGCCATCATTGCACATCACCCAACATCAAATTATGAAACCCTGTTTATTTCCTTAGGCTGAGAAAACAAACTCAAATAATTTTTCATGAAACAAATTTATCTATCATACATTCACACCAAATAAACAACAACTCATCTCCTTCAAATCACGAATTAAAACTTCCTTGTCTTAACGGTTGTTTAATTCAGATTATTTTAAAAAATTAATCACTTCATTTTACCAATTTTGAGAGAAAGCTTTTAAAAGGTAAGCGACTATTTCTTAAAGCTTAATCTAACCCAAATATGTTATTAGAAGATTTTTCATGCAACGCCAACACTTAAAACTATTCCTCAAATCAGATCCCTCCATATTTCGAACCGTCTTACTGCAAATCTATTGGATCGAGTTTCAAAAAGTTAAAATAACAATAATAGAAAAAATAACTACTACTACTACAGTTACAGTTGGTGAAACCTAAATTAGAGAATCGAATCTAATAAGCAAGGATCAGTTTAATTAAGTCACGGAATAGAAGGAAAAAGGCATGGTTGAGGGAGAGACTGACTTGGACTGAGAAGGACCTAAGAGGGGATTCTCGGGGAGAGGCTGAAACGAGAACCTTCCGAGGGGTTGGAGAACGCAATCGCCGTGAGAATTACTCCAGCAGTCGTTGACGAGCATCGTCGCTATGAAAACACCAATGTGGATTATTACGAACACAGACACCACCCACGTGTCGCCTCGCCGACGCCGTCGAGATTTCATCAACGGAATCCTCTGGTCTTGGGGGTAATCCACTACCGATTTCGCCGGAGAGAGCTTCATGTCTATCAATTCAAAACTTTCCGCCATTGCACAAATTCAAGATTCTTTCTCCTGAGAGAGAGAAAAAAAACAGTGAAGTAGTTAGTTGAGTTTGGCGGGAAATGAAATTTTGGAGAACATATAAAAGACTAATATAATTTTAAGCTGCAAAGTTCACAGTCGGATCCGTGGCGCAATGGTTAGCGCGTCTGACTCCAGATCAGAAGGTTGCGTGTTCGATTCACGTCGGGTTCAAAATCCCGATCCGTAAAGCTACCAACGGATCTCTTTTTTTCTTTTTCTTTTAATTTTTGTATAACTCCTTAGTTTTGGGCCTCTATGCCAAAAATGAAATTAGAACAAACACGGTTTACTAGTTTACATAAGCTATTATTTATATCTATATATTCTATGGTATCAATGCCTTCAAGATCACAATTCTTTCCGAAGTATTTTTCTTATTTAAATAAAATATTAAAAAGTAATATTTGTTCTATAAATTTGTATAAAAATCTATTATAAAATCCCATACATATAGTTTTTAGCAAGAATGTTTAACAATTCAATTTGGATTAATTGTTATATAAAAAAATACTCAATAAAATCATAAAAAATACATATGTTCAGTTTGAAAGACCTTGAACAAAATTTTAAATTTAATCCAATAACTAAAAGTAACTTTGACTGTATAATTTGGTTTTTATTTGTATTGTATAAACACTATATGCATATTGTATAAACGAGGGTGAAATTCATCATTCAATAATGATTGAAACAATTTTTGTACAAAACATCGTAGCTCATTTTAATATGTAACTATTTAACTTATAAAAACGAGTGATATTTTTATAATTTTATTAAGTAAATATTTAATTAAATTATTCATTGAAAGACATATTTTATATGTGTCCGTACATGGAGAGAAAAAGTGAGTGAGTGGTACTTATGTTAAAAATTGTACATATATTGCTATGGATAAAAAAAGCAATTGAAAGTGACAAGTGATAAATATGCATAATCTATGTAGAAACTTCAAAAGTAGGACGACAATCATCGTCATTAAGTTGGGTATATGTATTCATTTACTAAGGTGGGTACATTTGAGTAATGTAGGAAGTTAAAATGCAGATAAAACTTAAAAGTGACGTTGATACTTGAAACTAATTAAGAGTCAGTTTTTATACATTTCAATAAATAAAAACGTGTAATGTAAATTATTTAAATATAAATCTCGATATGTTCAAAGATTTTGTCAAAATTAATTTTATTTAATTTTAAATTAAATAGATACTGAACCTGTCCATTCCATCCATTCATAATCACAATGTAGACTAACAACTGAAGCCATGCCTTCCAAGCAAGCTCAAGCTGGACGGGTTTATTAGCCCATAAATGAAATAATATAACATTCATATGCCAAATCTAATAATTTGATCACCTAAAAATTGTTAAACCGTGTTCATTTAGAGTTCCATTTTCAACCAATTTTATACACTTACAATTATAAGATAAGACTAGCTTCAACTTTCGTTGTTATTAACTCGCTTTTATTGTAAGGTTCACAAGCCGCCTTATTATTATTTGCTGTTAATGTTGGGAATAAACTTTAGTCACACAAGTATAATATGCACCCCTTTCTGTGAACATTTTCACTTCCACTTTCTATTGCCCCTCTTTCTCTGCTCGGTTAGTTAACAAACTTCGATTTCTTTTTTCTCTCCATATGAAAAATTGAAATCCGAGCACCCCTTTTCCGAGCTAGGGTTCATCCTCATATGGGTCTTGGGCTACGTTTAGTTTTTGTGAAGTGCATTTTGAGTTTATAATTTTGTGTATTTGTTTATACTTTTTCCTTATTTAATTTTACTCAATTTAAAATTTTTAGATGATGGGGACAGTGTGATAATCTATGCATGGATGGTTTGCGTGCAATTTATGACGATGCATGTGTTTCTGATAATTGACTTGTGAATATAGGAGATTTGATGGACGCAGCAAATGGATTGGAAGCTTCAGGTGGAACCCTTGAAGAACAAGTCAAGGCCTTTTTCGATTCTGCTCCTCCTTTGCTTAAGAGTAATGAAATTACTCAAATGTTGAATCAATTCATTCAACGGAATTCTTCTCCATCAGGTAAGTTGCCTCCTCCAACGTTCAATTTTGCTTCTTTTTTGTTCGATGCTTCTCTGCAGAATCTCTAATGATGTGTGGTGCATTCTGGTCCTAGCAAATGGGGGAACTAGGAGAGTTGTTTGTGTGACTTCGGGTGGTACGACTGCTCCATTGGAACAACGCTGTGTTCGCTATGTTGACAATTTCAGTTCAGGTCACAGAGGGGCTACATCCACTGAGTATGTTGAACTTGCCTTGTTCTTGTTTAATAGAGCTTTTGTTTTGATTCTTTTGAGAAGAATAGATTGTTGGTTATGTTGTAGGTATTTTCTGAAGGCTGGATATGCTGTTATCTTTCTGTACCGGAGGTGAGTTTCTGGTCTTGCAATATAACTTTGTTTTTGTGTTGTGTTTTACTTGTGGGTTGATTATCAATAAATATTTATGCAGGAGAAGTTTCCAGCCATTTTGTAGATCCCTTCCTGATGATCCCTTACTCGAATGCTTCGAGCCCACCCGTGATTTAAACATTCAAGGTTTTGAGTTTCTGTTTTCTTCTCTTCTCACACCTTAAAAAAGAAGATAAAATTATGATACATTGAAGACTAACCAAAGGGTACCCATATAATTTCCTCATAAAATGTGCGTTTGTTATATTTTTTTTCCTAGTCCACTCCTAAGATGAAGGCTACTCAAAGATATACTTTGGCTATTATGTGACATTGTTAATTAATATGTGTACTTCATTTATTTATTGTGTTTCTATTTTATACAAACAATGGAGTTGTCTTAATTTTGCTGAATTCTGTTCTATATTGCAGTTAGTGAGGCTTGTTCTGAAGCAGTGAAGAGGGCTATCTTGGATCATCATAGTGTACGATCTATTGATTCAATTTTTAGCCTGTTTGAAATATCTTATGAATATTACTCATGGAAAACAGGTTACAACTCTCATAAGCTGTTTTCAACTAATTTCAATAAAATTTTTGATATAGCTTATCCCAATAAATTTCATCATTAAATTTTGAAGCATAAGTCATTGTTTCGAAAATGCTTATTGAATAAGTACTTAAATAAACAGTATATCCAATCACTCCTTTTTTGCACTGCATTTATCTTATATTTTCTGTGATTTCATCTTGTCACATTTAATTAATGGTGCATTAGCTTTAGGTTATTTGTTAGTTATAGCCTCATTGGGCTTTTCATTTTACTGCAGGCAGTGGCAGGTGGTCTCTTGTTGAAACTTCCTTTCAACACCATATTTGAGTATCTTCAGGTTAGCTTTAGTCAATGTTAGTGAATTGTAAGATTTCATTTGATGCAACAAATACTTAAGTCTCCTATATTACGTATGATCTCATTCTGTCTTTACTGACAATCAACCATGGAGGTGAATGAAATTATTGTGTATTCTGATTTTCATGCTTTCTTCTGATTGTAAGATAAGAGAGTCATTTAATGTTTTATTGTAACTCATAGACGTGTTTAATCATTGGATTTGTCACTTCTGATTAATAATGGTTGATTGCCTTCTGTTTTTGCAGATGTTACAAATGATTGCAATGTCAATGAGATGTATTGGCCGGCATGCAATGTTCTATCTTGCTGCTGCAGTGTCTGACTATTATGTTCCTTGGAAGGACATGGTATAAATATGCTGTTAGTTCTTCATTCCTTGGTTTAAACAATTTTGTAATTGGCTAAGGGATAAGAATTTATCATTCCATGAAGAATTTTCCACAACTGCTTGCATCAAATATAAAAATTGTGCAGGAGTGAGACATATTTAGATAATTTTCCCGTAGCTTTATATGTAAACATGGGGAGTGTCACTTCACTAGTCTTGCTCTAGTTCAGTAAAGTAGTAATTTATAAAGCAATAGCTTGTAATGCCCTAAAACTGGAAGCATTTTCTAAAACCATTCTAGATGTCACGTACCAAAAGTGTGTGGAACTTTAAACCCATGGCTTTAGATTGCTAAGTTCAGCAGAAAGATGTCCAGATGGGTGGAATGTGCATTTGTGGAAAAATCTGATTTGCTTAGTCTCTATAATGTTGGAATTATAACTTTTCAATGATAAGATTTACTTAACGTGGCAATGTATTCTGCAGGTAGAGCACAAAATTCAGTCAGCAGGCCTCTTGGATGTGAAACTAGTTCAAGTGCCAAAAATGTTGTCAGTGCTTAGGAAAGACTGGGCTCCTCTGGCTTTCTGCATATCTTTCAAGGTATTTGGAGAAAATATAAGGGTCAAAAACTTCTTCTTTTTTTCGTTTAGAAATCAATTTTGCTAACCATTGCCCTCAATGACCAAGGAATCAAAAATGGGAAGTTTCATGTACTAAGTACAACATTTAGTACGTTGGGAACTTGATAAGCTTTGTGAAACTTCTCATTTTTGGTTCCTTAATCAATGATTAGAAATTTATAGAAAAACAAAAATCTATGTGGACCTAGGCTTAAAATGAATCAAAATTCTTTCATATATTAAAATCAAAGTATGCATTTCTACTTTTTTAAAAGCTCCTTAATTTAACTTCTCCACAAGTTGTGGTACATGAGTTAATAGAAGTTTGATTCATCTTGTATTAATTTTTTTTTTTTTTTCATTTTATAAGTGCTTATTGAGAAGTATCCAAACTGGCTTCTATGCCATTTTAATAAATACTAAATTGCAGTTATTAGTTATTACTAACTATCATAACAAAAAAAGGTCATTGAATGGGAAGTTGAGAGAATTTTTCTATAAAATCATGGGTGAAAATGTGTTTAGCCTAACTCTACGTATGATGGTGCCATACATATAAGCTGGTTAAGGATATGTAGAAATGAAAATGAACTGTTTGAGATCCGGAGTAGCATCCCTTTTGAGTGTGTCAAAAACACCTTTTGATAGTGATCAGGTATTCAAGTTACTGAGGTTATTTTCCTGTTCTCCAACAACAGACATCCAAACCTTGAATGAAATGATCTATTGATAATTTTTTGCTGGATTGACTAAGATTTACTGTCCTACTTTACTGACAGTTAGAGACAGATTCAAACATTCTTCTAAATAAGGCTGATGCAGCACTTGAAAAGTACAAGATGCATGCAGTGGTTGCAAACGAACTCTCAACACGCAAAGAGGAAGTGGTGGTTGTCACAAGTGCTGAGAAGATTACGGTTCAGCGTGATAAGAGTCAGTCTGATAATGATTTAGAGAACCCCCTGATTAAACTTATTTCAGAGAAACACGGCACTTACATTGAGGATTCCAGTACATGAGTCCAGGGAATGACTTTGGCTTGATCTCCTTGGTGCAGTCCCAGGCACAACTCCTCTCGTTACATCAATAATTTATGGTCATGAATAAAAGGGCGAAGAATTAAACATTATGGGTACAAGTTCAAAAAGAAATGTAGCAGAACTGACAGGTCTAACCATACCTCGACAGACTTCGGCTATATCCAAAATTTGTGTTGTACTTCTTGTGATTCTTGTCATTGCCAATTGGGCTCCCTCTATTGTTTTATTAACCGATTATATCAAAGTTAAGATGGGCGCTTTGAAACCTTGGGTCCATTTTTTTGGTTTTAGTGGAATTGGTGGTTTAAGATAAACGATTACCATTTTGGAACAGGAAAAAAATGTTATGTATACTGAATATTTACTCAAGAGGTTTGAGATATATGTAACTTACCATAACTTCATCATTTATTACCAACAGAAAATTGTATTGTAAGGTTAAAACCAAAGAAAACTTTTATTATTGTATAATCATTGAAATGTGATTGCAAAGTAATTATCAAGTTCAAAGAAAATTTCATCAAAGTTGTAATACAAGTTTACTATTCTATCTGGTAGTAAATATTGACTTTAAAAGGACTATATAAGGAAAAAAAAAAAAAGTTGTAGCATAAACAAGAATGTTAAGATCAATGCGTGGTTACAAAAAAATGATAATATAAAATATAATTATAATTTTTAACTTAAAAAAGAGTAGAGAGAGACAAAAAGAATTTGGAAAAAATCATAAATCGTACTATAATCAATCTCCTTTAATAAGGTAAATACTTTGTTGTTACTATAATTATTGGAATGTGTTATCAATGAATACATGTGTAGCCATAGATGAAAATTCTTTTCTATTTGGACTTATATTATTTTAATATTGTAAAAAGTATAAGTGATTATAACGTAATATTATGTGAAATGAAATAAATTTAAGTAAAAAACAAAGGTTCTTAAAATATTATAATAATAATTAATATCGTTATTTACATAAAATAATGATCAACAGTTTTAATAAAAATATAGTTATAGTATTTTTTATTTTTGTCATAAAATATTTTGTAATTATGCATAAAACATTTGAATCCAAATTTTATTTTATTATTGTTTTAACAATTTTGTATTATTTTGATTTTAAATATGAATTAATAATTGAAAAGTGTGATTGCTTTTAATTATTTACAATAATATTATTATTTAATAAAATTTATTGATATTTTTTTTCATTATTTGGGATTTTTTTTACAATTCCTTTGTTAATCTTTTCTTTTTAATTACTCTAATATTATTTTTCTGGTTTCTATTTTTGTCTAAAATTTTTTATTATCTATTCTTAATTTTGTAATATAGATTTTGCTACAATTTCTTGTTTAATTTTTATAATAATATTTTTATTTTTTAGTAATTTTTTATCATGAATCATTAGATTTTTAATGTATTATTAATTTTTTTACTATGCTGATACTGTAAAGCTGTTGTTTCGTATGTTTATTATTTTAATTTTTGAAGTTATAGTATTATCATTTTATATTATTATATATCTTTAAGACTTTTCCGTGATTAACCAAGTAAAATGCGGTAATGTTACTAGTTTGATTTATAAAACAGGTGTTGTTGTTGCCACGAGTAAATCGAAAAGTTGGATGAATTAAGTATTTTAGGTGACATGCATATGCATATGACCTGTTGGAATTGGTAGCTACTCAGAACTGACATAATCTGTGCAAGAATATCAGTTTTAAGTATTTGAAATAATGAGCAGTGTTATTTTAATTTAATATAGCACTAAAATTCCTTTAGAGTATCTTTCTGCAGTAAGAAAGAGCTTCTAAATAAAATTATCTCAGGCTTCTAATTTCAGATTATCATTGTAGGAGAGTTATAACTGAAAAAAAAACTAACTTCTGATTTGAGACTGGAAATAACAAATACACATGTACATATATCTTTTGTATAATAATTAAAGAATAATTAGATTCATGGAAGGAGACACGATGGTATTAAATAAAATATTAAGCTATTGGAAAGTGGAAACCAAGTCCAATGTTCACTACAGTGTCTCATCATCACTATCTGGATCAAGTTCAAGACCTTCATCTGCCAAGAGCCGGCTAATAGTCTTCTTCTTTTCTTCCTCAGCTTTTCTTCGCATCAAATCTCTTTTCTTCAGTACAAGTGTGTGTCTTTTAAGGGTATTAGAGAAATATTCAGCTGAAGCCTTCTTTTCTCTTGCCAAGATCTTCCTTGCTTCGTCAGGATCTATCTGATATTTCATAAAATACTTCCAATTAGATGCAAAGGAAAAAATGGAACATGGCTAAGACAAAAGATGAAATAACCCATTCTTGGTTGAAAAACAACTATATGTGATGTTATCTATGAATCTAGGATAATGTATTCTTGAAAATTCACTCAAACATCCAAGTGACAATAACTTACTCTAACTTCACTTGTATGAAAGAAAATCATGTAGATCATGGTTGGAAGCAAATTTGACAAAACTCTTGTGACCTTTTCTTGACACAATCATTCAAGCCAACAGTAAGTTGGGAACGTTTTCAAGCATACCCCAATACCTTTGAACGGGAAAGTTGACGCACACGAATATTCAACTCGCGCTGTTGCTGCTCAGCCCAAGCAGCAATTGCCATATCACCCCGCTGATCAAAAGCTTTTCGCTTTTTCATAAGCCACTCCATCCACGCTTGAGATGCCTGAAGGAAACAAGAACACTGTGTTAATGAAAAAATAAGAAAAAAGTTATGTATTCGAATTACAGCTGAAGAAAGTACGCATCCATTTTTAAAAGTTTAAAAAGCAGTGCTTGGAGGTACACTTCTTAGGCTGTATCACTGATAAGCAAACCATTCAAAGGATAGAAAATCGCAATTTCACATCCTTCCTATGAGATTAAAAAATGAGGTGGAGGTTTGATTGGTCAGTAGCATTAACTAATATCTTAACGTTAAGTTTCTGATATTCCAACGCTATAACTTGAAAGAATTCGTTCATGCTTGATACCAGTAATCACAGAGCAGATTATGATAAACTTAAAATGCCATATAACAAATTCCAAACTTGTACAGAGTAAAAACCAAAACTGTAAATTTGAATCTTGAATTTCCTCTATAAATGATAAAGAACGGGTACCCAGTCAACCATTGATAATCAACACATAAAAGATTACCTTCATAGGGTTGACCCTGTTATCCATATCATATTGTCTCCGCCTCTCCCCATCTATAAGCAGTTCATAAGCAGCTTGAATCTTGATGAACCTAGCTTCTGCTGTTTCACCTTCCTCAAGGGTTCCTCTACCATCATAGACTTCAGGAGTAAAGTAAAGAGTTATTATGTATTGAGAGGTTATATTCATCTCTGAAAACAATACTAACATCCCCAACTAATTTCTAAAAAGCACATAGTTGGAGAAACACCAACTAAGACAGACACTCACAAGCCAGATCTGCTTCATATGAACATACATGTGGAGAAAAACAAAAAATCTCGCACGTTCTGGCATATTAGCATTCCAAAACAAGATGTAAAAGAAAAAATGTGAACTACCAAGTGGTTGCAATTGCTTAGCTCATCTTGAATGAATATAATAACAAATGCTGCTATATATATTAGTACAGGATTAAATATAGCACCAGGCTACCACTACCAGCAATATGAAATATCCAGTTGACAGATAAAGTTCATATGAACTTCAAGAAAACAAGTAGCTATGATTAAGATACATACCATCTGGATGATAAAATTTGGCCAAACGTCTATAAGCAATCTTTATCTGCTCATCATCAGCATCTCCTTCCAATTCTGTTGTTTTAGCATAGACAATTGAAAAAGTAACTGTCAACACAACTATCCAGAGGAATTTTCCATCTCTATTCTTTTCCTACAAGGAAGGCTAAAATTGCACAAACAGCTTGACGTTGACACATACAAACACATTCATTTCTTCACTTCCTAAGCAATTTCCAATTTCAGCGTTACCCATCACCAAATAGTAAAGCTTAAAACGATGATGGGATGGGATGGATTATACCAGCAATATTCCAAGAAAATTAATTCATTGGTGCAACTTTGATACAAGAAATCTTTTCAGCTGCAAGATCTCTTTTTTACCAAAAAGTCGTGGTTTTTTTTTTTTTTTCTCTTTTATAATTTTTCATGTATCGAGAGTTGTCAGGGAAAAGGAACATATTTGAAGGTAAAAATTACCAAGTGTTTCATATGGGGATTTTTGTTCAGCCCAGTTTGATGCCTTGGCCACAGTTCTCCTCTGATTCACGCGAAACCAGGGATTCGAACCGGAAGAACCGGTCGTAAAATACAGAGAAGGCGATGGCAAACGGGGCTTGCAATTAGGGTTTCGAAACGAAGCCCTAAATCGAAATTGGTGTCTACAACTAATGAAAGAGAACAGCGTTTGAGGTCTACATAGGGTTCTCAGATTGCTCATAGTTTCCCTCTGATTTTTAAACGTCCTTAACTGAAACCGATTCAAATAAGCACTCCCCTGAAGAATAAACAACGACCCAGATGTAAAAATCCTTTCTTTTCGGAAGGGAAGCCGTGAACTATGAGAAGAGGTTCTCTGGGTCCCTCAACGATAACTAACACCCATGAATCTGACAGAATCTTTAAATTTTTGCAATTTTTTCTGTAATTTTTCTCGAAGAAAAAAATCTAATTTTCTTTTCTCATTTATAGATGAATGATAACCGAGAAATTTTTTTCTTATTTTCTTCAACTTTTTGGCCCGGGAAATTTGTGGACAGTTTGGCTTCTTTTTCTGTATCGTGACAGTTACTGATTGGTGTTACCGTTATGCTCTAAATAACTAAGTAAACTATATTATCTTAATTTTTATTTTTTTTAATTCATACAGACCTAGATATAGAGTTTTGTGTTAATTAAATCAACTAATAATTAATGGCATGTAATTTCTATATCTTTCTCTCTTTTGCCAGCATTGATAATTTAAATTTTAAAATATTTGTATGAAATCTACTAGCCATTTGATTGAAAAGGCTTTTCTTCCCTCTCCTTTCAACATTAAACTCAATCAATCAATTTTCAGTAAAACAAGGGACACTAAAAAGATATAAAGTTTTTCATAATCATAATATGGTATTACAGATGATGCACAACTTATGTACAAGCATACTCTCAAAAGCTGTAAATCACGATTTTGCTTCATAGTAGTACACTACACAGCATTTACTTCACATTCATACTCATATGATGATATCCAAAACTTGCGTAACTGTTCAGTAAAGCACATGGTTGATCATCCAGTTGAAGTTGAAGTTGAAGTTGAAGCAGAAGCAGGTTTCTTCCTTTAAGGTGTAAGATCACATGGACGAGCAGCCCAAAGAGAACAAAGAGTACGAAGACGGTGAAAGAATTCCCCAAGAGCCAGTAAGCCCCTAGCAGCTTGGTGAGTTGACAGGATGCGTGACATGTGCAGCAGAGTTTGTTGCCTAAGGTGATCTGCCTGTGGAGAAGACAATAGATTTTACTTGTTAACAATATTATTACAAACAAGCAAAAAAAGATTATAAACTGCAGCTTACGAATCTTCCAAGTTATTTTACCTGATATTAATAAGTTTCTTGGTATAACTTTTTAAAATAAGTTATTTTTAGTTTATCATAAACTTTAAATTTATGATATAGTCATCATATTAAAAAAGTTTATTAAATAAATATTTAATTAAGCTGTATATTCAATGTAACGATGAATTGCAAGTTGGTTATAAACAAAGAATGTAATACTAAATATGGAAGATAAAAAGTAATTTGTGATATTTGTGGAATGGTCTGGTTTGAACTTAAAAATTCCTATTTGAGTTAACTAATTGGTTTCTTAAGTGAGGATATTAGTCTAAACTATCTATAAAAGAATTACAAGAAAAGGCATGTAAATATATCGTAATTTGAGAAAAAAATCCTGATTGTATAAACTGCACAATGTCCCAGGTCAATATTGTAACTGGGAATGAAAACAAATCCCGAAGCCCAAATATATAGTGTTATACCTGGTTTACAAAACCTTCTAATGCCTCAAATTTTTCCGCAGCAACAGCCATCTGAAGTCGAAAGTTTCCTACACCAAATCGATCCACTGCCATGTCATGGACCAGACTCTGCTGGAGTTTATCCAGTCCTAGTGAAAGAGCATCTTCCGCTTGCTGAGATGAGAGCCGGAGATTGTTAATACTAGCAATTTGTTGATCAGTCAAAGGCTCAAGTTGTGGCACGATTATCTGTAAGAAATGATCAAGTGGTAGTTCTATTCAGATTTCTGCTATGATCTTTTAACTATTCACAAAATGTTCCATGACAAGAAATGTATTAAAAAAACTAGGCCAACTCATGTCTAAAATTTAGCTCATAGAATAAGGTTTTTTGAAGCTTTATAAGAAGTATTATGACTTTATTACTAATAGATATTAAAATCCTAGGCCTTACTCACTCTAAAAACTACCAAAAAGAAAAAGAGCTACCCAAACCTCAGAAAAAGTATTTTGACTCTATCCTAGCTGATGTAAGAGTACTTAACAGACTGAACTCATGTTATGATTTTTTTCCCCCTAAAATTCAAAGACATTGCAACTTGAGAAAAAAGGAAATTAATGCAGAACTCTCATTCTTCGCAATCAGTGAAGAGAGTGTAAGCAGTTATGTACATTTAGAAGCTGTGACGGGCGAGACCCTCCAATCCAAAGGAAAATGCGCTCCACTGATGCTTTCCACACACCAGAGATTAAGAAAAGGACATCAGCCTTTGCAGCATCTGCTTTCATTCTGAAAAGATTTGAGTAATGGTTTAAGACATTCTGAACAAGTAGATGGAGTTGTCCTTCAGATGCTTGAGTTTGAAATGCATGTCTAAGTTCTTCATTCCGCCTGTGTTGCTCTTCAACCCAATGTCCATATTCTATTTCAAATGCAACAATCCCTGCTTCACATAACAGAAGGACCCCTTAGAAGAATGTAAAATGCTATAAGCACAGTGCTTCATACACTAAAAAGTACTGAAGTGTCAAATAAAATAACATAAAAACAAACATCGGTAGTTATGGACATTGAGTAAAAATTAATGTGTCATCCGAAGGACTGAGGTCTTCACGAAACAAAAAAAATTTAATGAAGGTGAATAATCAATAAGGGGATACCAAATGAAGGCATGGAAGGGGCGTTATACATTTGTATACTCTTCACCTTCAGTCTGATATGTGGGCATGAAAATAAGACGAATATGTACTTGATAACAAAAGGGAGGATATTGACAATATCTTGCTCTAAGACATAAAATTCAAGAAAGTTCATAATTGCATGAGGGTAGGCTGAGGAAATGGATGGGGGCAAAAGCAATGATGAAGCATGATCAGCTCAAGCCCTTACACAGAAATCTGTTAGGTCTTCCCTTCAACTCTGATTCCGAAAAAGGCTAGCAAGAAATAAAACATCTTCCAATCGAGGTTGAAATTGTAGTTAAGCAAGCATGACATTCAGTAAAATAGAAAAGAAATTTCATTGTTTAATTGAGTTATTTCTATTAAATTCACCTAGACCTATCAGCGTCAAAAGCAATTTGATACAGTTAAATGAACTGTAGAAGCACTCTAGGGGTAATCACATAGACGCGTGATATATTTGGTTACTTAATAAAACAAGAAAAATATGCATTTACATTCCATATAGAAACATAAAAAGGAAAAGAAAACCCATAGTTCTGGTTCTTCGAATGCATGTGACAAGAACAAGTGACATCTAACAATTAATAGAAGAATAACACTTTCTAAGAAAGATTAAAACTGATATTAAGAATCACAAACCTGGGTTTATTGTTTCGGATGATCCCGTGTAACTGGCATCTAATGAACTGCCTATATACAGACCCTGCAAGTTGACATCTTAGCATATCATTTAAAAATAACAGATGAAGGACTATAAGGTGTAGCAAAAGGACTAAGGTGATGATTTTTGAGTTTTGGTTCACCTGCTGCCTTGCTTTCCCAATCTCTAGCTCCAATTGCATGAGCTTCAAACGGCTTGTTTCTAGTTGTTGAACATAAGCCTATGAATAACAAAAGTACAAATCAGATCAGATGACAATTAACAAACACCAGCTACCTTCTTGTAAGTTCATCTATCCTACCTTTTTCCGCAGCCGACTCTTTTTCGCAGCCTCTCGATTCTGAGCTAGGCGTCTTAGCACCTACACATGAACAGCAACTAATATCAGAGACAACTAGACAATAGCTCAAAATCATTCAAGTTTAATATGTATCTTTAAAAGAATTAATGCATTTCAGTTTTTACCAACATTAAAATGTATAAGAGAAACCGTGACTTGTAAAATATTCAGTCACTTCTCTAGTTCTCTTTCTCTCAAATATTTAGCACAGAAGGTTCACTTCTTAATACTAGCAGAATAATTATAATGAAACATTGGTACCTATTCAGAAGAGACAAGAAATCAGTTCAACATACATAAACGAGATATGTATTGATGAAATTACTTCACCTTACTAACACCTTTATTTGTAGTCTCTTGATCTGCTCCAGAAGGCTCTCTTGATTCGTTAGGAATATACTCAGACTGGAGAATTCAAATTCAAAATATTGTCAAAGTCTAATTTCCACATAAAATAAAGTTAACCCACCAAAAAAAAAATCATGCTTTCTCACCTTGCTCTCCATGCTAGTGTTTTCCATTAACATTGGGGAAGCAATTGAACCAAGGCCACCATCAACTTTAAAGCTGTCCCCCCACATGCTAACTTGCTGGAACGGCTCATATATATCCATTAAGGTTTTTTTTTTTTTTAATCTCTTGCAACGTCCAAATGATAAAAGAAGAGTTTTCTGCATTACCAATAATTATTACAAAAAAAACATTAATTTGTTGCCACTTGCCACCAAACAAGAAACTTGCTGGTATGTTAAACTAAATTATTACAAGAAGACCCAAGTCTCTAAGCTGAAAAGAGATAATTAACAGCTGTCTCCTAATTCTGATCTAGTCTGATTCCAATAGCTCAAAAAGTTCAAATAAGGAAAAGGAATACAAAGAGTAACTGTATCAGCTGTTTGCAGCAACGAAAGTCAATATACAGACACCATATATGCTCTTATATGTAAGACTAACTCCAAAGCCTCACTTTGATGGAATGGTGCCAAAATCTAGCAAGTAAATAAAGCTCTACGTATAGCCAGATTCTCACCAGAGTATTTGTCACAGAAACCAAAAAGACCAATACAAACAACCCCATAAAAAGTTAATAATAAAAGAAAAAAGTTCAACTCATAATCAAAACTATCATACTCATTCTGACAAAGGAAATTCAACATCTTACATGAAAAATTTCCACAAACAAACAGAAAGCAGCCAAAGTACTAGTGTTTGACTCACTTGACTCCAATCCTTTACTCAAAACAACAACTTTCAAGTTGCGTGAATTGAAATTGGAACCAAACGAAACATTACAAATACTTCTACTATTACAGATTGAAGAAAACTAACCTATAGCTAGCAGCTAGCTTAATTGACAAAATCAGCGATCTTGGAAGTTGGTTAGTTCATGAAAGACCCCAGGTTGATTCTCAGAAGTGAATATATATAGACATGTGAAAACTCAGTGGCTAAGTTGCTTGAATTAATATCATTATTATTCGCCCGCATGCAAACAAATTATAAAAGCAACGCTGGACCTAAAATAATTTGTGAAATTTAAAAGCTATAGTAAATAAAACTAATCACTAATCACAACTTTTACTTTTTCTTCTTGGCTCAGAAAACTCTATAGTTTGAAGTGTCAACTTGCTTACTTGGTTACGTTCACACTCCTAGAGAAACAGTGAGTGCGACAGCATTTAAAAAATAATAATGATGCATTAAAAAAACGAAAAGGTTACACAGAACAAAGTGCTTTGGCTCACATGTCCTTCTTTCTTTGACACGATGGTGATTCATTCCTGGTCTTGCCGAAACCTATGTGTACTGTTAGTTTTTTTATTATTTTTTAAGATTATGTTAATAAAATTAATATTGATTCATATTTTTTAAAATTATAAATATCTAATATTTATATTCTTCGTCAGAACTTAACTTTCAAGGGTACACTCTGTTAATGAATGTGCTTTTCTTTTATAATTTTTAAATATAAAAAAATAAACCTGAAGCTCTCGGGCTTAGCATCCCATCTTGATAGCACGACCCCTATCGTATGAGTATTGTTGCATGGTACGAAAGATTTTGCGTGAATTTGTTATGAAAAAAATGTGCAATATCAAGAAGAGCTTATTTAAAAGTTTATGATTTTTATAATTTATTTTTAGTTTATTTTAATTTTTTTTATTATAATTTATTAGAATAACTTTTTTTTAATCTGTTCTAGTATCACACTTTTGGATAAATGTAAAAGTAGGAATTGTTATATATATTATGCTTCTTTAGGCAGATCAGACCCAGTTTTAAGGGTAGTTTAGAGGTGCAATCGCCTAGGGCTCAAGCTTAAAAGATGGCTCAAAATAAAAATCGTGTCTTACTTTTACTTTAAAAAAATTTCTGCTCTTACAGTTTGTAGTTGAAAAAAATAAAAAAGACCTTTTAATTTGTCACACCTCACTTGCTATAAACGTAGTCGATTCATTGACTTATGTAGACTCAAAACTTCATTTAATTCCAAAATTTTACTATTTTTAACATTAAAGTTCATGGAAAAATTTAGTTTTCTCCAAAAAATTAAACAGTTATTGAGTTTGTCAAATTTGTAAATTGTTATCTAAATGTTTTAATCATTTATAAAAAAATTTTTAGGGTCCCAGTAACTATATTATCAACTGAAAGAAGTTTTTTAGAGTTAAAATTAATCAAAACCTACCTAAGATCATCAATGTCACAAGAACTATTGCATAGTCTCACAATTTTATAAATCGATAAAGAATTTTTAAAAAACATTAATGTTAATATTATCATTAATGATTTTGCATCTCAAAATGCTCGTAGAACCCATTTTTTATTATCTTTTTTTTTTGTTTTTGTAGTTAATTATAACATAGAAATTGGTTGAATGAAAGAATATTTTTTTTATAATTTTATTAGAAAAAATTATAGCCACTTAACAAAAATATATTATTTTAATAAAATTATTAATATATGCTTTTATTTTGTTTATTACATTTTATAATTTTTTTAAAGAGTCCTAATTTCTTATTTTGCCTAGAGCCTCAAAAGGGTTAAGACCCTGAGCAGGACGATCATACTGATTTTAGTTGCACTTTCGTTGTCTAGAAGTTGCATGCATACATCTGATTAACCAACCAAAGGATATGGATTCATATCAAGGAATAAAATATATGTTCAGTAATATTTTTTTTTCATTCACAAGAAATATAATAGTTCATATTTAAAAATAAATAAACTTCTTACCACCGAGATTCACAAGTGTGAGTAGTATTAATCATAATTCGATGTCATTATTATTTATCCTATAACTTGGAATAGGAAACAATCAATGAACCTTATCTTGTTTGTTACAGAAAAAGAAAAGTTATAGTTAGCTAATTAAGTTGTTTAACGAAAGTGTGTGTGTGTGTATATATATATATATATATATACATGCACCTGACACCTCAACTTTGATAATAATGAAGGTGTAGATAAAATATATTAATAGCTTAGCTAGTTGATCATGCCAATCGATAAACTCGTATATTCGTTCAAAGTTGCCCCTTCCAACCTCATAGGGAAAGGTATGAAGCTTCATAAACGACATCCAAACATGCTTTTATAAAGAAGAAGATAACGATTTTCCAAAAGTAAAGGGTTTTCTTCGTCGTCGTCTTTTTAAATTTGTTCTCTAATTTCTTACTTTCCCTCCTTTTCCATCACCGAAAAAACGTTTACAGTGAGTCCAACTTTAACCAATAATTTCCTTTCGCTTCAACTATGATATCAATTATCAAGTTCGTATTTCATATGCATTTCATGTGGATTTAGATTTTCTACTATGCCCCCTTTTATGTGCTACCAAAAGCCCTGCATGCTTAGATAACCACCGCGAAGAGCAAAAGGTTTGAATTCGTGATCCTTAACGTAGCTTTTAATGCTGACAATCATGCATGTTTTAAAATTTTCAACTCTATCGTATATTCTCACATTATTAAAAATAATAATAATAAAACCAACTGGCAAGAGTTGTTTTTATAAAATTAAATAGTGTGGTTTTAGAAGAAAAAATATTATTATAAAATTAAAATTCATATTACATGCATGGTATTGATCTATTTTGCCTATTGATAGTATTTACACTTATTTATATTTTTTAGAGTAATGTCGACTATGATACTATTGTTCTGACAGAATTTTAAAAATTACAATGATACGTGAAACTATATAATATTTAAGAGTTATATTGAAATAGTTTGAGTTATTTTCTATTTAAATATCAATTTATTGATTATATAATTTATTTATATGTACCATGCTGAAGCGCCCATAAATTTTTGAATAAAAAAAATACTGGTTTTTAACAAATAAAAATTATAAATTATATTCAGATTGTCTTTATCAGTGCTGTCATTGTCTAATAAAAATTAATCGTTAATTGGTATAGACTTTAAAGAAACTTATACTTACAAATAATGCATTATATTAATAATATTTGATGTATTGATAATATATTTTAATACTCTTATCAACAAAGTTATTTGTTGATATAATATCTTGTATTATTAGCATAAAATCAGATTATTCTTACAAATATTTTATTTTGTATTAAAACACTATATTAACAAAAGTTAATACAACATAAAATGGCTAGTAAATAACATTTTTTTAGTTATATAAACAATGTACTGTTTTAAAAAAAATTACAAGTAACTTTCCTAATTTTATACATACCGCAGTACTCTTAAAATAATATGAGATATAATGTAGATAAGTGTAATTTTTCAACTAAGAATATAATATAAATGCAGTTATTATTAATCTTAATAAAGAAGGTAAGTGTAATTATATTCCTTCATATTGTGATGTGTTTGAAATTTTTCTATAAATATTAAAATTTATCAACCTAATAATTCGGTTATATGAAATTAGAAAGTGAAATAATTTAATTTGTCCATATCTACATATAATTGTATAAGAATATTCATTCTTTTTTATGTCTTCATGTGTCCATACGTGTGTGTGTGTGTGTAAAGTTCCCGTGTTTATAAACTTTCTACACAAATCCAAGTGGTCCATAAAATACTGCATGATGTGTAAACAGCTGACACTAGGAAAAGGAAGGATTGCATCAAACACCCTTTAAAGATGTAAAAGATTAAAAAGAAAAAGTAACTTCTTTTCAAGTGGCGAAGCATGATACCTGGTCAATTGCTTACTGGGTTTATGGTGTAGAGTGGACATTATATTGTTTTTAGGGAACAAAAGAGTATATAATTGTTTTTGTGTACATAATAAACAATTCAGCAGTCGATTAAGTAAATGATAATGTTTTGGAAAATTAAAAATCTTTGATTTTATCATCAATAGTTACAATTATTTTAAATTTATTTTCTCTTGATTTTTCAAACAGATCCTAGCTAATTAATGCTAAGCTTTTTTGGTTACAGAAGCACTTTAAGAAGTTCTCCACTATGAGAAGACAATCTAGCTTGTGGATCATGTTCCTTAATTAATTTATTTAGAAACACAATAATTTCTTTGTGATGAAGCTAAAACTTATGATGACTAAAAAAATCATAGCACATATGACAAAGTCCATGCTGTACTACAAAATATTTTAGTACAAACTAAAGGACTTAGAATGAATTTGTAATTTGAATTATTAAAAATTAAAATTACATCTAAATACTGTAAATTATTATTACTATTATATGTATATACACGTTTTGAAAATATATTTTGTATAAAAAGGACATTTAAATATCTTAAAAAATATCTGTGATATTTAATTAATGGAGAAGAAAAAATCAAGCAGATCATTCTGCAGAACTTTTATGGTACTTTATATTATCCATTTTTTCTCTGGACGCGTGGCATATGCTTTTCTCAATATCCGTAGTTACTGAGGTGTTTGGCCATTACTTTTATTAAGAGAACCTTAAAATTTGAAATAACTTATAAAATAAGTAATGCAGCTTCTTGCGACTTGGTAAAAAGACAAGTAGCTTGAACAAATCGGCAAATAGGGCTCCACGTTTTCTCTTTTTCCCTGCCTTTTATGTTCGTTATCAATTTACTTGAATTGTTCTTGCTCATATATCTGCAACACTTTCTATAAATTATTTTTCTCTTTACTATGTATTTTTATTTAATCTTATGTTTTTTTTTTATCTCTCTTAATTGCAGAAATAGTTATAAATTTTCTAAGAATATAATTTTTCATACCGATAAATGCTCCTCAACTGTAACAACATAACTAAAGAAAAAATTTAAATATTGTTAGTGTTATTTATTAATTAAATAAAAATAAATTTGATAATGTATAATAATATTAAATATAAATTATTTATATAAATAAATAAATGTATTTAATTAATAAATAACACCAATAATATTTTTAAAATAGTACATAAATTTTGTTTAAGAACAAATTATATTTGACAATGAAGGCCTATGCCATAACTAAATACGCTAAATCCTTATTGTTGTATATGATTGCACGTTTTAAAATCCCCAAACAACTAAAAATAAGCTTTCTTAACAGAGTTAATAGACTCTTTGGTTGGACAAGAAAAAAAGTTAGCATTTTATTGCAAATAGGATCTTTGTTTTTTCTGAAGTAACATTTTGAAACTTCAATTCATTGTTTTGGAAATGTTTTATCTTTGTGTGTGTGTGATTTTATTATTCCCTTGATTTATCCTTTTGCATTGTGACATTCTATAATTTGCTGTTAAAGGATAAGGAATTTCAACTTGAACTCGGAGTAACTTCATATATTTGTTCTTAACCCAAATTCTCTTGCTTCAACTTGGTTGTTTATTTTTAATCTTCTTGCTTCTATGAACTTACTGCTTACACTTACCTTCTAGATGTTAATTTGATATTGTAAAATTGAATTAGAGATTAAAATTCAAGCATGGCAACATATTTGACAGCACTCTATAAGTAAAGATCCCTGAAACTTTCATTGTACTAATTTATTTGTAAACTTTTTGTGAATTATTAATTATTTAAATTAATATGTGAGTTTTCCTATATACCATATATCCGCATTTCATCACAAATGCTGATGTAAGTTTTTATTTTTGATTCTGTATTTGTTTAGTTGATTAGATATTTTTTTATCTTCTTTTTTGTTATAATTTAGTATATTTAAACTGGCTTTTTAAAATTAAGTTAAATTACACGAATTGTATATTTTATATTATTTTACTATGATTTATCTTCAAAAAAGAAATTCAGTTTATAACCTGAAAACACAATTCGAATTCATTTTTTTTTTTGGTTAAATTTTTAATATCTTAATGTTATAAAGAAATTTTATGAGTACATATTTAATTTATCTTATTTTACATTTGAATTTTTTAAAATTAATTACTAAAGAATTATAAAAGATTAGAGAATTTTTACATACACAAAGACTTGAATTCAAAATCTTTGAGAAATTATTTTTAACATTAAGTTAAACCAAACATGTATAATAATACATATGTGGGGTTGATAGATTCTAAAATTACAGTCAACCAATAAAATCATTCATTAATGCAATATAAAATGGTCTAAGAGTTGAACATGTCAGTTATTTCAGCAAAATGGACATGTTAATTAATGCGTGTTAGGAGTACTTTAATACATAAGAATTCCAGGATTGTTAGAGTCTGAGAAACTGTTTAACTCCAAGTTAGACCACTACAAGATTCAAACCTTTGATCTAATTAACTTAGGACAATTAGCAAAGACAATATAAGACGCAAGTGCGACTAAAATCAAGCCACCTATTGAAATTTATACTCATTGTTTAATAATAATCCATGTTATTTATCAAATTTTATCACACATTATTTTTTCATTAAAATAATATGCTATCTTTTTTGTTTAATTGTAAGTACATTGTAATAAACTTAAATATATTTATTGATTTTTTATTTTCATCAAAATTAAAAAACTTCATTTAATACACGTTATTGTCAGCAACGTTCGTTTTATTTTCCAATTTATTGAGGGACAGATACTGTCTCTTGCATTATTGCAAAAATTACGGGGTAAGAAAATGAGGAGACTTTTATTTTATTTAATTTTTTCCAGAGGACAAAATTGTTAGAATAGAAAAATAAAATGAAAATTTTGGCCGAAGCCGCCTCACGGACTTCCCGCTTCTCCTTCTATGTTCTGTCAACCTGACTTGCGGTTTCAGCTTTGAACCCCAAACGTTAACGCTGCAGTCAACGCTTCAACTTACTCTTCCGATCTGTAACCGTAAGTTCTCCTTCTCCGTTTTCACCGGACGCTATAGGCTATTCATTCATTCATTCATATTCATATATCTGCCATCCTTTGGTTCATCTATAATTGATTTCACTTTGAAAGCGTTGTGGATTTTAGGGAAGACTTTTTTTTCTTTATATTTCCTTATACAGATCGGGAATAAGGTAATCGTGTGTGGTGTCATAGTGAATCGGAACTCTGTGTTTCTTGCTCCACCTTTCACGTTTAACTATGTTAATCTCTGTTACTATATGACAGTAGAAGAATTCCAATGTATATAGCAGTGTTGAATTAATGGTGTTGATGTATCTGTTGCTGTATTTTTTAAATTTTTTTATATCATTAATTTTAATTTATGTCTTTTATGATTTCTCGCAGTTTTACTAGGAATTCGTATGAACTCTAGCTTGCTTTCACCATGGAAAATCAACCAGTAGTGGACACAAAGGAAGCAATTTCTCAAGCTGTTGAGAATCTGCAAGTAGATGATTTGGTTATTGATCAGGGCAAAGAATCAAAGGAGGTAAAACCTCAGATAAATGGTCATGATGGCTCTGAGTTTGAAAATAAACTAGAGGAAATAAATGACATGAACGATATAAGGTCTGAGTCTAATACTAATGAGGGAATACGAGATGTTGTTGTTGGTGAATCTGAATTGGCTCAGAGGAAGGAGGAGAGTAGGGATTTGCAGTCTGGAACTCAACAAGAAGACTTAGAGGGTAAATCTGAGACTGTTGGGGAAGAGGATTCTGGTGATAAGGTGGATGCTAGCGGGGAATTTGAGCCTAGAAGTCAAGAAACAAATCTAGATAGTAATTCTGGACTGAATGACTTGGGTAAAGAGGATGATGACAATAGAGACATTGAATCAGCGCAGGTATATGATAAGACGGATGAAATTCCAACTGAGGACCACAATTTGGAGCCTGTATTTGATGGAACTGAGGTTCCAGGGATGGAAGCTAACCGGAGCATGTCTGGCCGTAGGGCGGATGCTGATCAGGATAGTCCAGGTGTTGTTGAGAAGGCTGTAGCTCTCAAAAATTTTGTTAAGGAGAAAAGTGCAGTGGCAGTCTCCACTATGCTGCGTCGCCTTTCTGGAAAAAGTGATGAAGGTGCTGTGGGTAATTTTGATGATGAAGGTAAGGATGTTTCAGACACCTCAAAGGTTAGTGAAACCAAAATGGGGTCTGAGAAGGCAGTGGAGAAATTTGCCTGGAATCCCTTGAATTACATCAAGAAGTCATCTGATGTTGATGGGGAAATCAAAACTGAGCAGAGAGATTCAATAACTGAAGGTTCACAACCAACCTTAGCCATGAAAGGAAGGATTATATTGTACACAAAACTAGGGTGCCATGAATCTAAGGAGATTAGGCTATTTTTGCGAATGAAAGGGCTTAGATATGTTGAAATCAACATAGATGTATACCCTGGTAGAAAGATGGAGCTGGAGAAGATTTCTGGATCTACTTCAGTTCCAAAGGTTTATTTCAATGAAATACTTATTGGAGGCTTTAGTGAGCTAAAAACCTTAGATGAGTCAGGCAAGCTTGATGAAAAGATTGACTTTCTTATCACTGAAGCACCGTTGTTTGAAGCCCCATCACCACCAATTTCTGGGGAGGATGATGTGTGCAGTAACGGAATGATTGATGAAATGGCAATTATTGTCCGCAAAATGAAAGAATCCATTGCTGTCAAGGACCGATTGTACAAGATGCGCAGGTTCACTAACTGTTTTCTTGGCTCAGAAGCTGTAGATTTCTTATCAGAAGATCAATATTTGGAAAGGCAAGAGGTAAGCTTGGTCTCAAGCCTCAAGCATGCTTTTAATGCCCAAAAGCAACCCATCTATGACTCCTGTCATACGTAATCATTTATTGCATAGAATCTAGTCTTGCTCTATTTTCAATCACTTGCTCAAACAAATCATCTACCAAATATCCCCACTGATTCATTTAATACAATTTCTAGCTTCATAATGTCTTTTTTATCATTCTAATTTTTGTCTGGCATCATAGGCTGTTGAGTTTGCACGAAAGCTTGCTAACAAACTGTTCTTCCGACACGTGCTTGAGTGAGTCCATATACTGCATTTGGTGTTTCCACTTTCCATTGCTTAAATTATGTTTTTAGTTGTTACATATTTGATAATCCTTCATGGTTTTCAATGATTTTTGTTTTGCTTTAGTGATAATCTATTTGAGGATGGAAATCACTTGTATCGGTTTTTGGATGATGATCCAATTGTGGTGTCACAATGTCACAACATTCCTAGAGGCATAATTACAGCGAAGCCCAAGCCTTTGTCTGAAATTGCATCAAGGCTGAGGTTTCTGTCCCGTGCAATGTTTGAAGCCTATGTTTCTGAAGATGGGCGTCATGTTGACTATGCAAGTATGCATGGAAGTGAGGAGTTTGCAAGGTTGCTTTAACATTTTCTGTCTTTTCCCTTGCTTTAGAACTTAGACGTGTCATTTAATCTTGATAATCTACTCAGTTATTTCAAGAATTTTTCACTGTTATTTGTGCACTTATCATTTTAGGTATCTGAGAATAGTAGAAGAGCTCCAAAGAGTGGAAATATGGGATTTGTCTAGAGAAGAAAAACTTGCGTTCTTTATTAATCTTTATAACATGATGGCCATCCATGCAATCTTAGTATTAGGTCATCCAGATGGAGCACTGGAACGAAGGAAATTATTTGGAGAATTAAAATATCTTATTGGTGGGTTCACCTACTCACTTTCAGCTATTCAAAATGGCATATTGAGGGGAAACCAGCGACCGCCATATAACCTTAAGAAGCCATTTGGTGCAAAAGACAAGCGCTCAAGGGTAAGCAATAAATTAAATTTGTTAGGAATACTTGTTAAACGCAATTTAGTTCAAGCAATTTTAAAAAACTTTGAAATATATTATATATATGTAATCATAAGAGACAAAATAAACGCTCACTTTGAATATAATTAGTTTTTAATTATTGGATGTACCTTGAATTTCTTCCCCCCCCCCCCCCCCAAAAAAAAAAAAAAAGCCTTCGCGAGTGCACCCAAGAAATTAATTTGCCAGCATTTCACAAAAGCTTCTGCTGTTTAGTACACATCCTTTCACCATGACATTACTTGAATAGCATACGTTGGTGCTCATATTTCTTTATTTCTTTGTCAGGTGGCACTTCCTTATCCCGAGCCTCTTATTCATTTTGCTTTGGTGTATGGTACCCGATCCGGGCCTGCACTTCGGTGCTACTCTCCTGGAAATATTGACGAAGAGTTATTGGATGCAGCACGTAATTTTTTGAGAAATGGAGGCGTTGTAATTGAGTTGACTGCAAAGGCTGTAAATGCCAGTAAAATCCTTAAATGGTATGTTCTTTCGACGGTGGATTCTGATTGCTGAGCATGATTGGTGTGATTTATGGTAATATTAAGCAGAGAACAACTCAACGAATATTTTCCTATACACTAGCACATATTCCACAGAGAAAGGCAAACCTTTCAAATTCTATACTTAGCTGAATGGTTCAATCAAAACGTATTTGAGCTTTAATTTTGTAAGTTTGACAGGCGGCTAATATTACTTCAACTTATAAATGCATAAGGGATCTTGCAGAAGTGCAAATGAAAAATATATGGTGAAAATCCATTTCCGATGTTGAATAGTTTAATACTATTAGTTTGTGTGTGAAACTTAAATATGAACATGCGTTTACGATTATCAATGAAAAATTTGACAATTTGCACAGCTAAAATTAGTGTTTTCAAATCTGAAAATAGTTATTTCCCTTTGTTCATTCTCAGGTATAGTATAGATTTTGGCAAGAACGAGGTAGAGGTGATCAAGCATGTTTCAAACTACTTAGATCCAGCTGACTCAGAAGTATTATTGGACTTGCTTGCTACGTCTGAGATGAAGGTGACTTATCAGCCTTATGACTGGGGTTTGAACAGCTAGCATGTGCTAATGAAGTTCTGTAAATATGTCCGGTAGATTGATATTGATTTTCTATTACACAAAGTATCTCCAAAGTAACCAATGTCTTATGTTAGCTTTTTTGCCCATTGCACCTGTCTCTGTAGAAGGGTACAGAAGGAAAGGAAGACAAATAGGGCTGAGGAAAATACGTTTCTATTATGTCCTGTTCTATACATGCTGTCTTTCTACAATTACTTTAGTGCTTTTAATTGTTTGATGCAACTTACAATGGTTCATCACGTACTATGCATGAAGAGCTTGAACTTGTAATGCTTTTTTACAGGTGGCTTGGTATAGTATTTTTTTAATGGTTGAACATAAATGGATTTACTTGTATGGCAGTATACGGTTAAGTTCATTATGTTGGACTTCAGAAATGTCTCAAATCTTAACTTGATTTTTCCTTTTATTGCCCGTTTATACAATGTAGGCATGAGTTGTGGTTTACTAAAAGTCATTCAAAAATTAAGAATAGTTCTGATTTGTTTTGCAATGGATAGAGTCTATACGAAACTTTTAAAACAGGCAATCAAACAAGAAGTGAGATAATAGATCAGAGTTCTTTCTCCTTGTGTTCACAATAATAACAAATATATTTCTCCTCTAGTCCTTGACTTTGTAGTGGAAACGTAGACAACTTTTAAGACGGGCAATAATCAAACAAGAACAGTTTTTCTCCTTATCTTTGCAACAATAACATGCATATTTCTCCTTTACTCCTAAAAGTGGAATATAAGAACTTAAGCAACGAATTTATTGCCGTACAGTCATAGGTGAGTGTAAACAGTGCGAAACCATAGCTTCTCGATTTTCCTTCACCCAACGTAGGGAGCAGCTGACAATCGAGTGCCTTAAAGCACAAACGCCGGATAAAAAAATTTTGAAAACGGTGCGGCTCGTTTGCAACGGTCAGTTTTATTCAAATGTTGCTTCTTAGACATTTGGGCAGCAACCACTGCATCGAAGGCATAATAAAATCACAAGTAGCTCACTGCAACAACCTGGCCGCTGTCTAAGGCAACATTCAGCTCTGGCTACCGCATTCGATATGTAAATACAAGTTCATGTTTTAAATTGCGCAGTGTTTTTTACTTTTTGGAATCCAACTATTATGCACTCTATGCTACCTACGGAACCAAAGACCCTCCTCACATGTCTGCCGATGGCCTAATCACAAAAGGGATATTGAAGAAGGGGCTAGAAGCTAGCCTCGTAAGATTTTGAATTCCCTTGAGACTGATAATGAAAGAGCAAATCATGACAAAGTAGTGGGATCCAACCATCAACTAAATTGCTCAATACATGAAATCATTGTAAAAACGCTCCTGTAGGTGGCTAAAAGATGTTCAGCATTGTTTGGGTAGACAGAGTACCAGCTATAACACCAACACACATAATAGTGGTGTCCTTCATGCCCTATTGTTACAACCAAAATTGGGTTTTGCAAAAAGAACAATAAAAACAATAACTTGTGGTAGCTTTAATGGTTAGAGAATCATTTACGTCCAAGCTCTGCAGCTGTCCATTTTTTTATTATTGACAGCAAGCTAGAAGCCAGACAAAGTTAAGTTGCAGGATAAATGGTGTAAAAGCTGTTATACTACACTCCTTCCTGCTATACCAGCTTGAGGATGATACGTTGGACAGATGTCTAGAGGCAGTGGCAGCCCAATTTTGTTCCGTGAGATATCAAATGGGTTTCTTTCTTAGTCATATCGTCTTCTCAAGAATAATACACCAGTTGGATTTATCAAAAAACTGATCAACAATTCTAGCATTGTTTATTCCAGTTGTCAAACTGCAAAATGATATGAAAATTAGTTAGAAATCAGAACTAATGCATCCTGCACATAAGCACATCTAGTCATCTACAACATAGTTCTGCATTATACTCCTTTTCAAATTTGAAACGTTTATTGTAAAGCATAGAGTAGGCGCCCGAGAAATAAAAATTTCATCATAAATTTGATTATTTATAGAGATAAGCAAGACACATGATGTTATGACACTGCCCAAAACAGTCCTGCTTCGTTTTTTTTAAAAGACAAGTGCTTGTATTTTTAAAAATGTCAGGATCGCCATTTGAAGAAAGCTAATACTGAAACAGCAATTTTGAGTTAAAACCTTGAATAGCTTTTACTGAAGCTAATGTCTCCATCTCATCCTATATAATCCATATTTCTAGATTGAGATTTGAAGTATGCTAACATAGCACCATTGACATCCAAGATCAAGCTCACCCAAACATGAAGCCTAATGAGAGAATCTTTAGCGACTTATTATATTGTGAAAAAATGAAAGGAGAAAAAATAATCTAATTATCGGTATGTTACCTTTCAAGTTCGCCTTCACTAAAAACATGATAATATCTATTATACACCACAGCACCCTTTTTGTCATCTTTAGTTGCCAGACCAGCAGCAAGAGCATGGGCAGAAGCACCACTTATTTCAGCACGATGATAAGGTAAATGCCAAGGAACAAAGTATTCCTGTTGATTCTTCATATTTATTTCTTCCTCAAAAACTCTTGATGCTCTTGACTCATTGCAAACTTTCATAAGCTCACCAGAGCCACTCTCCTCACTTTCAGGAATACTTTCTAATGATAAGGATGAGGGGGGCCGAGCACGAGGACTTCCTGGTCCGACCCACTCCTCAACATACTTCTCCGTCAGTGGAGTCCATTTTGTAATCAGCGAACTATCCTCTTGTTCTACAGCCCAAACTGTAATCAGAACAAGACCACCCTTTTTAACAACTCTGACCAATTCTTCTATTGCTTTTCTCCTTCTATTTTCAGTGCTTAAATGATGTAACACAGCTATAGATATTGCTGCATCACCAAAACCAGTTCTGTACGGAAGATTCACAGCATCTGCAACCAAAACTTCATGCCCTCTATCTGAGCATATTTTAATCAAGGAAGGACTTATATCACATCCTATAAAAAAGCAATCATGATTTAAACCTAAGTATTTTCCATTCCCACATCCTGCATCCAGAACAAGTGATCCAGATTGCAATGATGACAAAAAAGCAGCAACCTTTGGCCACTTGGCGAACCGGGTGGAACTGAAATGTGGAGCAATAGCATCATAAACATGATGCACAAACTTCTTTTCAATTTCAGGGGTGGATTGTACACTTATAGATGACGTGGTACGGTTCCCACTAACTGATAAAGAATCTGTGATGCAGGGTTCTGTACTGGGGGCAAGAGTACACAAACTAGAATTCACCTCAGAATCGATTTCTTTCATTGAACAAAATCCTGAATGATGAACAGAATCACTAATGGTAATGGACAAACCAAGGGTTACCCTAGGCTGGTAGAAGAATCTACTTGCTTTTAGAGCAGTATAAAGCATTAACCTACCATAGTGTACCAGATATCACCTGCAAAAGGTTAGAAGCTTATTTATTTATATATAAAATCTATAACCCAATAGTTCTTCATTCATATACAAAAGAAAAAACCCAAAACCAAAATATGCAAATATGTGCACTTGTAATGAAATGACCAAATGAGAAGATAGTGAAAAGGGTTAGGTTAGAATGAACAAAACCCAAAGGAAACTGAGGCTTAAAGGTCTCAACTTTCGAAAGATAAGAATTAGGCGAGGAGAGTTTATAGGCGAATCTATTCAAAGGGACATTAAGGAAAAAAGTGCTTACCAGTTACCAGGTGGGATCGTGATTGAATAGAGAAGAAAAATAATTCAACTCTCGTGGGGAATATATGAGATTGGGACAAACCTTGGTGCTCGTGTTTGTGCTAGCTAAGCCCGACAGCACTCTCAAAAACCCGGTTTGCCCATGACACTTGGGTCGGATCCGGAGTCTTTAAAACTTAAACTCTTGCCTTTTTGCTTAAATTTTAAATTATCAAAAAATCATTTTTTACAAATAAGTTAAATCAAATATTCATTGTTCTTTTTAAGATTACGTACCTTTGTACTAAGTGATAATTGTAGCATATTTTTATTGATAAGGAATATTAAAAACATACTTTTTGATTCATAGCTTGTAGGAAGAAAACAAAAATTTACTCTCATAAAATGCCCTGATATGTGTTTTGCCGTTGGATGAAATGTAATCTAAACAAATAATTAATCATTTATTCTATCTTAGTTCACTAATTTTAGTGTAAGCTAGTCCACTTAATTTCCATTTTGTATGTTATATTAGGAATCTAGTAAAGTGAGACTTATATCAGATCAGGGATTTAAGAGTTAGTTAAATGGTTAAAAGTGGAAGAATGTATGGACAATAAACCAACCAAGAAATAAAGTGGTGATTAGTCCTCAAAACTAGTTTAAGAAGAACATGGATTGAAGCATGAGACAATTGATATTAACGATTACAGTTTTTTTTTTTTACATTATATGGATGAACCTTCGTAAATAATATTAAAATTTTGACATTTTTTAAAAATGAATTAAGAAAAAGTAAACAACAAAACGAAAACTGGTAATTTAAAACGATCATTTGATCTCATCATCTCAAAAACTCTATTTGGGGTACATAATGTGCAATATGATATACTTTTTGTAATCAATCCTAGCTAGCATAACAATCCAATTGAAGCAAAAAGTGCCATTTTGCCAACAAGTTTCTACTTACTGTTAAGTGTTAACTATTGAGTAATTGTCAAACAAAAATTCTTATGTTAAACCTATTATTATTGTTATTATTATTATTATTATTATTATTATTATTATCTTTTCAACCGTAAATATCGCACAACTCAGCCAATCATGAATAATGAAATCACCATATTGCGCTTTCGATAAGAAATTGTCCAGTGTGTAATTTATATTAATAGTTAAAGGAATGAAAAATATATATATAAAGTAAAATCTTATGCTTAAATATCTTTAAAATGTTTTTTAAAATAAATATACAGTGATGTAATTATCTTAAAATTATTTAATAAGATGAGATCAATATGCATGCACAGTAATCTAAAAATAATTTTTTATTATGAGTATGATATAATTTAAAACATGTTTAATATCATTTCACGTTTAATATTATATATAGAATATTTTTTTATATTTTTAATAGAGTTAACAGACCTAAAAATAAAACAAACTAAGTGATTATTATAGAGAATTTAATCTCATATGTATCCTCTCTAAACAAGTGAACTGCAAAAAAAAAAAAAAACAAAAATATTATTTAAATTTTGACTGTGTAAATCCTCACAATGAAAAAATTGGTTAACCAATCACCTGTTAGTTACTCTAAAAACATTAATAATTTCATAAAAAATTTACAATTACATTTAATTTTTTCAGTTAAAGAAAGTAATTTAATTGAAATTTTTTATAATCTTTTTTTTTTTTTATAAGCAAAACAAATCTTATTAAAAAGAGTTCAAGGGGAACTCAAAACCCATATACACAAAAAATTACTTACTCAGAAATAAAAAGCAAAAATATACTTATGCAAAATTAAGACAGATGCAATTTCGTGGGTTCAAATACCAATCAGCTAACATAATAGCTTCTCCCTTACTAACAAGTGAAAACCATTTCCAGGATCTCAGAATAATAGAATCTAAGACTTCCCTCTCATCCAAAACACCATTGGAAAATATAATTTTATTTCTATGCAACCACAAAGACCACACTGTACTTACCTAGATAATTAATAAGCATATTCCTTCTCTTTTACTACAGCCAACACCAACCCAAGAAAGCAAGTGAGTCGATAAATCTGAAGGCAAAACCAGTGAGAATCTAAGCCAACGTGCAGTAAAGTACCAAATTTGAGATGAAACTGAGCACGTTAAAAATAAATGAGTTGGAAGTACCTCCAAACCATGACAGAAACAACAAGTTATATCATCAATTTGAACACCACGATCAATCAGTAAACCTTTACAAGGAAGTGCATTCAACAACAATTGCCAAGAAAAAACCAGACACTTAAGAGGGACATTCCCTCTCCATAGCCTTTGCAATGCATCTGCCGTACACTGATCTACACTATTAGGACCACCAAAAAGTTCAAATAGCCATGAATACGCAGATTGCACTGAATAACAACCTAAAGAATCTGCCCTCCATACCCATTTATCTTCTTGTAGTAAATTAATAGAAACTTCATCCACAAGCTCCAACAAAAGATTAAAGCTTGAGATCTCATGTTGAAAGAGTCCTCTTCGCCAACTAACATTCCAAACCCATCTAGTGCCATCATGAAAACCATTCTCCAATACACGTGATTCAACATTTCTCGCCACTGCAAATAATCGCGGAAATGCTTCACACAATCGCACCCCTCCTACCCACTTATCTCTCCAAAAAAGAGTGTGTAAATCTGCACCCACACTTCTATCAAACTTCTCATCCAGCCATGAATTCCCTTGATGAATAACCTCCAGCAAATCACGCCACCACAAAGAACATCTGTTGTGAACTGATGAACGTTGAAGAGAAGAAGCTAATCTTCCATATCTAGATTCCAACACTCGCACCCACAATGAACTAGAACAGTTAACACCTCGCCACAACCATTTACCAAGAAGCGCCCAATTAAACCACTGCACATTCCTAATGCCCAAGCCACCATTCTTCCGCAGTCTACATACAGTTTTCCATTTCACTCAGGGGATTTTAGATCCATCCTTAACACCCTTCCATAAAAAATTCCGTTGGATAGTGACAATTTCCTTTATTACCAACTTCGACACCTTAAAAAAGGATAACGAGTGCAATGGCATAGAATTAATAACGGCATTAATCAAAGTCACCCTACCTCCAATCGATAAATACCTTTGCTTCCATGACGCTAACCGCTTTTTAAGAGCCTATAACACACCCTTCCATGCACTAGGCTTTCTCGGGTTAACACCTAACTGTAATCCGAGATACTTTAATGGAAAACTATCAATCTTACAATGTAGGAACTCCGCAGCCAAGTTTTCAAAGTCATCACCAGTGTTAATCCCCAATACAAAAGATTTATGGAAGTTAATTTTCATACCTGACATTAATTCAAAGCTACGCAATACTGCTTTCAAAGTCCACAAATTCTGCACCGAAGCTTCTCCCATAATTAATGTGTCATCTGCAAACTGCAGCAAAGAAATATCTGGTCCCCCTTCCCCAATCGTCACACCAGAGAACAACCCACAAGTCACTGCCTTCCACATAAGAACTCCTAACCCTTCCGCTGCCACAAGAAAAAGAAAAGGGGCAAGAGGATCCCCCTGTTTTAGGCCCCGCTCAATATGAACCTCCAATGTAGGACAACCATTAATCAAAGCTGATAGGCTTCCCCCACACACACAAGCTTCCATCCAACTGACCCATTTGTCTGAAAATCCAAAGCTACGTAACATAAACAAAAGATATCCCCACTCTATCGAATCATACGCCTTCTCATAATTAAGCTTTAACACAAAACACCTCTTATTATACCTCCGCACATAATCAACTGCTTCATTAGCCACAAGTACACTATCTAACATGTTCCTTCCCGGGATAAAGGCTGATTGTTCTTCTGAAATTATTGATCCAAAACTCCTTTCAACCTATTTGACAAAAGCTTGGAAACAATCTTATAAAGACAACCTAATAATGAGATAGGCCAAAAATCAGATATCTGTTGTGGGCAAGACACTTTTGGCACAAGTGCAACAAAATAAGATAATAAAGACCTAGGTAGCTTCCCATTTCTACAAAATTCAGTAAGCATACCCATCACTTCTTCCTTGATCACTCCCCAAAACCTCTTAAGGAACACAAAATTGAAACTATCAGGCCCCGGACTTTTATCACCCTCACACTCCAAAATCATCTTTCCCACTTCCTCCTCTGAAAAAGCATTAACAAGCTCCTCATTCTGTAGAACAGAGACTCTTGGTAAATTATTAATATCAATAGTAGGTCGAAGCCAACTTCTACTACTAAAATGAGCCGCAAAATAGGACACCACACCTGTTTTAATCTTATTAACCTCTTCGACACATCTCTCTCTAATTTGGAGCGCATATATATTATTTCGTCGCCGCCTCCCATTAACACATAAATGAAAGAACTTTGTATTTAAATCACCCTCTTTCCCCCATCTCACCCGAGCTTTTTGGGCTATGAGACTCTCTCTATTCTTCCTAGCCTTCCAAATATCACCCACCAACATTTGTTGACGCTTCTTCTCCATATCGGAAAGTTCTTTCACAGAATTTTTATCATCAATCAAGCTCAACTCAGTTGTCAAATCAGAGATCACCTTATCAACATTTCCAAATACCTCAATATTCCATTTTTTTAATGCAATCTTAACATTCCTTAACCTCTGGCTAACTCTCTGGGCAGCCCATGGAAGGGTAATATCTCTTTTCCACGCTTCCTCCACCACCTCCACAACTTCTTTATGAGTCAGCCAACAATTATTAAATCGAAACAGCTTCGGACCTCAGTTAACCACTTTGTGCTTAAGAATAATGGGACAATGATCAGACACATCTCTGCTCAGAACCTGAATAAAACCATCTCCCCAATAATCAAGCCAGGAACTAGAAACAAGGACTCTATCCAGCCTGCTCATCATAGAAGCATCCCCTTTTATCCATGTAAATTTTTTACCCACAAGTAGAAGATCCACAAGTTCCATTTCCTGAATGAAAGAATTGAAGCCCTCCATTTCAGAGATACCATAGTCTGCCTGACAACCCTTCCTATCTGTCACTTGTCTCACAGCATTGAAGTCACCCAATATACACCACATAAATTTGCCAAGACCTTTTCTTGTCATGAGCAAATCATCCCATAACTTTCTCTTCTCACTTAGTCTACACGATGCATAGACATTCACCACAACACATAGGTTTTCAGTAGCCAATACCTGCAAGCAAACACCCAGGAATCCAGTACCAGAAAAGGAGAAAAGTATTTTACATTTGGAAGTATCCCAAAGTGAAAGCATACCCCCACTTCTGCCAATGGAAGGCAAGGCACACCAATCAAAATTCACAGAACCCAACAAACGCGTACATAAATTACTATTACATATTTCAAGTTTTGTTTCCTGAATCGCCAAGAACTCCAGACCTTCAGAGCGAACAATCTCACACACCTTCTTTTGCTTTACCGCACTCCCCAGCCCTCTACAATTAAATGAGCCAATCTTCATTTAGTATCAAAGCGAACCCCATATTCTTTCGCAATCGTTCTATCACGTACCTCCATCTCAATCAATTTCTCTCGAACCTGCTCATCATTCCCATGTACCACCAAACCAACCTCCTTGCCAATGTCTAGTAACTTCGATGCCATTACCTCATCATTACAATCTGTAGCAACCATTCGCTCTCTCACCTCTACTGAAGGATTGGAAGGATGCGAGTTGTCGGAGCTCTTGGAAGCATTAGCTGAGATTTCATCAGTTAGCGATACCTGTCCTCTAAGTTGCGATGGCATTGACGCTTCTTTATTATGATTCTTAGGGTTTTTTCGAGAAGGTTCTATGAAAACTGCGCTCTTATGTCTCTTCCCTCCTTCATTACCTCGACTACCTTTCACAGAGCGTGCCTTCCGAAGGGATTCACGCACATTGACCCTCTCTTTCTCATTTTTTGATTGAACTGGATCGACTTGCATTGTCCCAATTGTCTTCATATCCCGTGTTTCTGGATTTTTCCAAATCAATGCATCTAATCCAAACGAGTCTGACAAATTTAATCTATCTCTTACTATTTGGACTCCCCTCTCCACATTTTCAGAAGGCTCATTTACAACATCACAGATAGCCACCGTCAGACCCATAGCATCCACACCACTAGCCCCCAAACCCTCATCCACCAAACACCCTTTTGCTGACACTTCACCCCTAATCACAGAATCAACCACACGACCCTTACTTCTGATATCACCTTCCAGCACACCCTCCTCCTCACTAGAATAGTTATCTAACGCTTCTAACTCCATTGAACCAACCTCAGAAGAGTCATTGCCGTCCTCAGAAGAGTTAGCCACGCCTTTCTCTGTTGCGACTAATACGTCACAGGCATGCTCTTCAAGCATGACTATTGAGTAAAAACGGTCATTAATTTTCACTGTAATGTTTTGCTTGATAAGCTCAGCAATGGTAGTACCTAATTGTATCCTCCCATAATCCAATCGTCGTCTTTCTGCCGTGACTTGGTCTATCTGGATAAAATCACCAAGCGAAGAAACCAACTTACGGAAGAATAATTCACCCCAAGCATGCAAAGGGACCCCATAACAACGTACCCAAGTCACCCTCCGCACAGCTACCATACTTGGGTGCCACTCTCATAGATCATAGAACCATTTCTCCCACCACAATTTGTTGAGCGATACTGTATCTGCTAAATCTACCCCCGCATCAGATTCCACCAACACCATATCATCTCCCATGGTCGTGAGATTAATATCCAACATACCTTCTCGCAGAAGAGCCCCGCGCATATTTTTTAAATCCTGTTTTCTATGAAGGCGTCCAACCATAGCACCTCTACACTCCTCAATTCGCCCTTCATCCACCTCAAACTCAAGGTGAGTCCAAGGTTTCTTCTTTTCCACCCACTTCTGCCCTATGTGTGTCTCAATTAGACGGGGTGCTTTAAGCTTTTCTGCATACATATTCCCTGACGTTTTTGTAGCTCCTATGACAAAGGAGTGTCTCGTTTCACTGCCCTTCGCAGACACGTTTGTTCCCACAGTTTTTTTCCTTGAATGCCTTGTCAAATTGATAGACAAGCACATTCTGCCAATGACAATAGATCTAAGTTTAGCCTCCAAACTCTTGGCTTCCGCCACATCCACAAAACGCACAAAACCAAAGCGACGTCCTAGTTTATCACTCTTTTGAGGTATAAAAACATCAACCACCTTCTTCCACCGTTGAAATATTTGCCACAAAGCTGAAACACCAATAACAAGTGGAAAATTTGTAAAAAAGTACGATGTGGAATTATTGAGAACTTTTCCAAGATGTCCACCAAATTTACCCCTTCCTCTAGACTTCCGTTCCACCATTGTATTCTCCTTGGATGAAGCACTTGTAGAAGCCTTCACCGAAAAAGTATTCGTAGACTACCTGCAAACCTCTCCCAAGTTTTCAACATAGAATCCAACTCGTGGAAGGCATCGATGTTTCTTTTTTCACCACAACGGGGGAAACACCAGATAAATACCCCAAATCTCTTCGTAGACGGGGTTTAGGATTTTAGTCAAATTGAATTAGTCTTCTGAATCAGAACCCGTGAATAAATACAAAACCATCCTTGCGCAATCGTGAGAGGCGTATCTGAATCTCTCTCTTAGATAATTTTGGTGAATTTAGTTTTTAAGCACTGGGATGAGGGAAAATGGCAACAATTGAAGGGGAGATTCGAATCGCAACAAGGCTTGTCTCGTATGTTGCGGACACAATCGTGGACCGCTTTGGAAACACCCAAACTGAGGAAGGAACAAACGAGAGAGAGAAGAGCGGCGCCCAGTATTCGCAACCACGATTGTTTTCATGCGAAGCAAAACTACATTCGATCAAGCTAGATCTGCGTGACAAACAGTAAAACAAACAAATCCAAAGACCCTCACGATTTCAGAACCCTAACCACACAACACCAATCGGCAATTTCACCAGACCCTTTAAACAACTTTATTCCTATTTAGTGTAATGGCACGCAAGATTTTAAGATTTGGCGAAGCAACTTTTTGTTTTTGACTTTAAGATGAATAGAAACTTATAAAATGAATAGAAACTTTTAAATCCATCTCAAAAAACAAATTTTCCTTCATTATTGCAAATTAAACTATCTCCCTAAACATTTTTTAACGCCTAACTAAAAACACACAATATATACTTATATATAATAATTTTTTATGAAAAATTATAACATCCAATGCATTATAATATTAAATATAATTCATTAAAGATATTTATTTTTGTATTATGTATTATTAGACACATATTAAAAAAATTATAAATAAAATATTATTTTAAAAAATATTTATTTCAATCTTTAGAATTAAATTTAGACATGTAAAATTTTATAAAAAAATATTTTTTACACTTTTATAATTCTAAGGTATAAATATTTATTTTTAATGCTTACAAATTTAAGGATTAAATTTAAAAAAAAATCCTACTTTGTATGATCAAATCAAATTAATTGTTTACCTAATTATTGATTCAAATTAAAACCGCATAACTCATGATACAAATGGTTCCATTGCGGAGAATTTTGAAGTCTACGTCGCATAGGCCCAACGTGAATTCCCCAATCATCTAAAATGGACAACATAAAGAAGCATCGACAGCATTAGATTTTTAATTTGGTGGGCCATTCTAAAGAACTAAGCCCGTCTCCCGCGTATAGGCCCATTTAGATGTGTTTATCATTGTCATTTTGTAAATCGGTGAGTTCTACATTTTTTTGGTTAAAAGTTCATTGAATATATGTTTTTTATATTTTTATTGATATATGCATATAATTAAATTTACATACTAATAAATTTTTATTTTCATTCCTTTATAATAATAATAAAAAATTACATGTAAGAGTTAGAAATTTTCTTATTTATCAAATTACACAACTTTGTTATTATTTAATATTTTTATATTTTTTCAAATTATTAATTAATTTAAAATTTGTGTTTTATGTTGAAAAAAAGTATATTAAATTTAAATCATTTACACTCTCAAATTAATTTCTCTTAGTTAGTTTTAAAAAATTATTATTTTTTAAATATAAGCTAGTTATTTATTATTTAAATCAAGTGTCTATGTTAGAAGTAAAATTTTAAATATTTTAAATTTATATTTTAAAAATTATATAATTTTAAAAAATAACTATAGTCTTATTTATAATAAATAAACATCTAATTCATTTTAAAAAATAATTATATGTCATAAATTTATATTATATTCGAAGAATACTTATGATATAATAAATGAAGATATAAAAAAATTTAACAATTAATGCATTTAAAAATATATTTTTTATTAATTTATTAAATACTTTTTTTTCTATTATGTGTTTATAGGCACATGTTAAAAATATAAAATATATCTTATTAAATAATTTTAATTACCATAAAAATTATACATTGAATATTTTTATAATAAATGTTTTTAATAAAATATGATATTTTTAAATAGTTAATATATGTCATTAAACACACATGAGAAAAAATATTTATTAAATATGCTCTAAAACTTATGCATTTTTTTTGTTGTATTTTTTTTAGAGTCGACTCTTTGGTGCAAGATTAGTTTGTGCAAATAAAAGAAATTCGTTAATTGAAGTGATAAAATATACTTAAAAAAAAATACTAGAACACATTTTTAATTATTAACTAGAGCTTATTAAAAATATAAAAATATTTAATACTGGTTATTTCATGATTTTTACTTTTAATTTAATAAATTTTATAAATAATATATTAAAATAATAGGTTAAAAAATGTGTTTTTAACGATTTTTTAAAGAAACTTATATTTGCGACAACCTTTATAAGTTTATAACTGTTTTTGTTTTTCTTTGGAAAAAATAGAAGTTCGTTTGATTAATTTTAGTAGAGTTTTTCTTATAGTTCTCTCTCTCTTTTTAATATAAAAGGTTAATTTTGTTTTCTGAAACTTCTTAAGATTTGTATTTTACTTTAAGAAAAAGAAGGCTTTAAATTGGGTTAAACGATACCTAATTACCTAAACATATGTAAACTTAATCTTCTCGTTTATCTTGCGTAATAGGAATAAATAATAATTAGATGATTCTAATGGAATAAATAAATTAGTTAAAGAGGATAAAACAAATTCATAATTTATTCGTACACTAATCCTTTCTGTCGTAACTATTTAATCAATGCGATAAGCCGTCGAAGTGACATAAATCCTCATTAAGGATTTGGAATTTCAAACTTACATCATATTTGACTTTCTTTTGGTTTAACGGTAAAATTAACGTCTAATACCAAGATTCACATGTTTGCTTCTTAATTACATCATTTATTCGAGATTAAACTGTGAGAAATATTATGGTGATTCTTTCATAATATGCGTGCTCTCATTTATTTTTTAAAAATCTGTCTAGAAGGGAGTAAAATAAATCATATTTAAATAAATAGTTATATTTAAAACATGCTCCGGTTTAATTTATTTTTAAGAATAATTTTTTAAAATTTAAAAAACACATGACTTTTTTTTTAAATGAATCTCAAAAGTAAATGAGAACATGCATATTATAGAAGAATTAAAATGGGAGATCCATAATTACGTTGTTTTATATAGTTGCGTTATTATTAAATTATCACAAAGTATAATAATTTATTACTACGTAGAATTAAAATGGGACGATCTCGTGAAAATTGACTTAGGGAGATGCTAATATGTGGCTTGTGAAAGGGAGGGCCCATAAGATAATGTCTTATCTTACATTCAATAGCATCGTTAAGTAAAGCGTTTCATACGCAGATTATTGTATCCTTCTTTTCGGTGATTCTCGTTCAAGTAAAGAGTTGAGACCTTTTCATTAAATGTTCATCTTTTAGCATTAAGTTCAAACCTCCAAAAGGAAAATTTGTAATATAAAACTCACAAAACTACCGCTAGATGGGTACCCCCACTTTAGCACAAAACCACTTGCGTTGCATCCTAGAAGTGATCACGTGCATGATGCACGTGATAAAGGGTATTGTCTTAGCTGTGTGACATGATCAATTCTCTGACTATTGGAATTGAAATAGAGGCTCCATCAAAACAAAGCCATGTGCATGGCCTCCTTTGAGACCACTAAAGATGACCCCCCACAATCCCTATTCTGTCTTTAAAATTATTATATGGTGAGCACAATTCACCACATACCCATGTTTCATCAAGTAACATCAACAATCCAAGCTCCGTATATATCTTTATCTTTGGCTCAAGCCTTGTTTCCATGTCTCCAACAATGTACTCTTCCATGGAATTTTTTGTTTTATATGTTGATTTGTTTACATATCCAAAATGATGGAAATAGCTCTTAATAAAGAGTTAGGGGGTTCATAGAACAATGGGACAGGTTGGCTTATGATATTTGAGCTTCGGTAACTATAGTGTTTAGCACAAAGTTGTTGAACATATTCAATTAATAAATAATTAGTTCTTGCATCCTAAAGCACGTTACAAATTTTGTTAAATGTGTGGTCTCTGCAAATTAATAGTCACGCAATTGACTATCAAAGACTAATTTAAACAATTAAACACCTTTCGGGACAATGAATATTTAGATTTGGATAAGCAATAGTAAGTAGCGGCTTGAGTTTCTAGGTTTTTGATAATTTACTTTCAAGAAGTAAAACAAAATTTTGGATAACTTTTTTTCAGATGAATCTTTTTATGGAAAACACAAAAGTTAAAAAAAAAAAACCCTTACAATTGCTCATTTTTCTTGATTTATAAACAACTTTATAGGGTCTAGAAACAGCACCAAAATGACAACCAACCCCTAATCCCTAAAACCAGCCATAAATCAAGGAGGGATAAGGATACTTTGTCTTAATCGTGTTCTAATTTAGTGAGAGTTATTGAAGCAAAGGCAACACAGAAAACTCCATATGCAAAAGAATATTAGGAATGAAAATCTAATTACAACCCTCTCACCCCCCACCCAACTCGTAATTATTTGTTTAATTAGACAATTAGACAATGATAATCACTAATTAGAGGCATAGCTTTGGCGGGGTTTCTGAAGTTGATAGAACATCTAATCCCTCTCATAGCACCACTCTACCTTACTTATTAATGTCAATAAATCCTTTATTTATTTACTGCTAATTCACGTCATGTTGTTCCTTTATAAACTTAACAAACGAAAACCCACATAACATCTCAAATCTCTCTTTTTCCCCTTGTGGGTCTTGGTTCAATGTTGAATCTTGGCACCAAAGTTTCAATCTTTCTTGTTTCTTAAGCAGCCACACAGATCTGGGGCAAGAGGGCACCTACCCAATAAACCCACATTGCTGTGTAGCCTCTAATCTTATGCCCCCACACGAAATTATTAAATTTAATATTAATATAATAATAATAAGTAACTTGTTGCATCTAGTAACTTTGACAAATCTTAGGTGTCAGACTTTTAGTGGCATTAGGTGATTGTTTTGTCCCTATGGTAAAATCCTCGTTGGTAATGTTTTGGTTTGAATTTGGTATTTGCATTATGCAAGTGTCAACAATATCTATAACGAGGAAAATACAAAAAAATAGTGCTATTTTTAGCTACATTATTTTTCTAGCTTGTCTAAGCATTGGGTTTTTTAGGATTCTCTTTTACTCTTCACTTTTGTCAGTCCTTGGGTTCTGAGTTTTTTTGGGGTTCGGTATATAGTAGTGCCATTGTTTGAAATCAGCATCTTTCTGGGTCCTCCTCCTTTTCCCATCTTCCACCTCTTCTCAAATTCGAATTCTTTCTGCTCGATCCGTGGATTTTCCCGGTTAAATTTTCCAACTTTCATCTCTCAGCAAGGTATGTCATGAAAAGATAAAGTATATTTTTTTTAATTTTTTTTCTAACCTGTTTCTATCCCATCTTCTTTTCTTTTCTTCTGTTTTGAAAATGGAGAAGAAATGCTGGATTTAGTTGTTTCATTTTGTGAAAAATGTTTTAGTTCAGTTGAAAGGACTCTTGTCAGATTGAAAGTTTGGCTTGAACCACATAAATTTTTTAAACAAAAAAGAAAAAAAAAACTTTCTTAGGACCAAACGCATTGTTTGATGTTTTTATCTTGGAGATCTAGCATTTTTATTTCATTATTTTGGGTCATCATTGACTAACTTGGAGTTGCAAATTATGAGTCAGTTCATAGTTGTAGATTCATGGTACTAGAAGCTCCTATTTGTGCAATTGTTGCCTCTGGCGGCGGAACCTATTGAGTTTATCAATACTTACAAAGTACATTAATACGAAGATAGGCCTTATAATTATATTGCTGGATCTCTTTCGCCCCAAAATTTTACTGGTTCATTTCTGTTGTGAAGTGCTTTAGAAAGGACTGAAACATTGCTCAATTTGGAAATATCTCCCTATCTATTAGGTTCCAAAATGTGTATTGGCTGTAATTCTGGATCAGTGGGCTCTAAATTGGCTTCAGTTTTTTTGTTTTAATCGCAGAGCTGCTTTTAATGCTTGCTTAACGAAGCATGAATCATGGGAGTATGATGACTTAAGTTTTTGCCTAGGAAAAAAAATACTTGTGAACATGAATTCTTTGCATCTTCTGAATTCAGGCACTTGCGTTGGTGGCTATCTTAGTAAACAACTAATCTGGTGTGGAAGTTGGGAATGAAAGTGGAACCTTCAAGTTAAGCAGTAATGCTTATTAGGTGTGATTAATTTTCTTGGCAATGTCGAGGGTTACTAAGTGGAAGATTGAGAAGACCAAAGTAAAGGTGGTTTTCCGGCTCCAATTCCATGCTACACATGTAAGTTTCCCATTTACGCAACTTATCCTTCATTCTTTGGGTTGGTAATTTCTAATATCACCCCAAGAAATTTTGTTTTTAGGTTGTCGGAAGGGATAATAATCCCTGTAGCTTAGGGAACTCATCTTTTGCTCAAACATGATCCGAATGCACTGTGCATTTGGTCTGACTTGGCATTTAAACTTACAGTTCTTAGAAATTAGTCAAAAGTTTAATTGGAAGCATATGTTATACTCTGCATGTTTGTTAGTGTTTAACTGTCATTCTTATCCATTCACATTTTGTTTTAGCTTTTGGCTAAATATTATAAAACTTAAAATGTAAAATTTATATGTGAACTTATCATCTGAGATAATCTCCTACTAAGCCAATTTGGAACATGATCAGAACATCAAATTAATAGCAGCTTGTTGTTTTATAGGAAGCATGCCCCAGAACAGATATTAATTATTTGAATCATTTAGTTGTGTCTTGATCACTAAAATTTAGCTATCAGCTTCTCAAGATTCCCACAAATACAGCAATGCTTTACTTCTAGCCATATAGACATAGCTATAGTTAACGTGAGCTACCTATCTATGCAGCCATGTGCATATCTTTGCCTATCTTCTCACCCATTAATTATTTAGTGATGTGTGTTTTTGAAAGTAATTAGGCAGTTTTAATAACTGACAATTCAATGGTAATTAAATTTGTTTTATGACATGATTGGTTGATACATGTGCTTTTAGTTACAGGTCTGAAGGAAGTGCTAACATTAAAAAAGATCAAATTAGTTTATTGAAAAAAAGGAATAGGATCAATGACAAAAGAGACTCTGTGTTTTTGCTGCTCCCCCTTTTCCCTTCAGCCTCTAGACCCAGCTAGATGAGCTGAGTTGAAACCTTGGTTTTTTGGTTAAGAAGCTATAATATAGAATTCCAGACCACTTAAATATTCTTAAGGAAAAAAAAAATAAACAAGAGAAGCAGATGAACAAGTTACCCGTATATGTGTAAAGTGACAATATTTTCACTGGTACCAGCCTCAAACATAAGTAGTGTCAAATATCAATTTTACATAGTCTATGGCTTTAACTAAAATAAATAACATTTATATCATAAATATCCTATATTTATTATGTGATAGCTCAATTAGCAATGTGTGACGGTGGTTCTAAACTTTCATTGGATCAGGACTTTTCACCTGCGATATAATTAAAACCAAAATGATCAACTATCTTTGTGTGAAGAATGAACATATCTAGGTTTATGTCATTGTTGAAGAAGATCTAAAATTCTTGACAAAGTTTGGCAGATTGCAGCAGTAATTAGGTTCAACTTGCTCATCTTACTAAAAAATTAATCAAGCTCAAGAAAGTCCCTTGATCCTAGCATTGACTTCTTTATCGACTCAGCTATCTTCAACTCAATTTATATTAGTTGTTTCAAATGATTTATGCAGAGATCTTGACTATTGTTCATTTTAAAATTCCATCTTGAGAATGTAAAGTAAAAAGATACTTCAAGTTCTTTATCTGGTAGAGTTACACAGCCATTAATATGGTCAGCATTATTGTATTATTTCTGGTTGGGGGAAGTCATGAAGAATTTGTATTGAAGCAGTCTTCATTATTTTGTTGAAAATTTTGGACAGAATCTGTATCGAATCAGCTTTGATTTGTGACTGAATTGTTTTTAATTTTATAGTTCTAGTGCAATTACTAAGGACAAGTTTTGTTTCTGCTTGGCCTAGATTCCACAATCTGGATGGGATAAACTTTTTATCTCTTTCATCCCTGCTGACTCTGGGAAGGCTACATCAAAGACAACCAAAGCAAATGTGAGAAATGGAACCTGCAAGTGGTCAGATCCAATCTATGAAACTACAAGACTTCTCCAAGATGTTAAAACTAGACAATATGAGGAGAAGTTTTATAAAATTGTTGTGGGGATGGTAACATTCTTTTCTGACTCTTAGATGAATATAATCTATTATGCTATAGCATTTATAGAACGGTCACATGTGAAAGGCAGAAATTTAATGTGATGAAACAAATCATATTTACAGCTGAAAGCAAAAACTTTCATTATATTAGTAACTTTAATTTCTGAGATTTTGATTATATTCTCTAACAGTGTGATATAAGAATCAGAGATACTTTTGAATCATTCTTTTTAATTTAAAAAGTTTCTTATTGAAGAATAATCAGAATATGACTGGATCTTACTGTTGGGAATAAAATGTAATTAACACTATAACTCATGTAAAGAACATAACTATTTTATAGTATTTGTAAAGTTTTAGTCTTGTTATTTTTATGACAAACTATCCTCTATATTGTTGCTTGCCACCATCAGAAATACCTAAATGTTGTCTGTATTTTCTATTGAGATACATGCTTGTGACCATTAATCTTGTTAGAAGTTAGAACTTTACTAACTTTATTTTTGGCCTAACCACTTCAGGGTTCTTCACGATCTAGCATCCTTGGTGAGGCCAACATCAATCTAGCTGATTTTGTCGATGCTTTGAAGCCCACAGCTGTTGCATTGCCTCTTAATGGAAGTGAGCCTGGAGTCACACTACATGTGAGGATCTACTAACTTCATATTTTTCTTGTGTAATTTTATCGTATTAATTCATCAGTTATGAACTTATATGGTTGTGTTTGAGCACAATCTAATGGTTTATGCATTTCTGTTTACCTGGCAATGGCATATAACTTGCAAATTTTTTGTTTGAGAGTTCTTCAGTTGCTGTTGATATCATTGGTTTCACATTTAATGTTTTATTTCTCTTTCTTGTTTGAAGCCAGGTCACGGTGCAGCTTCTCACTTCCAAAACTGGTTTCAGGTACCATATATTAGCTATGACATATTGACATTTAACTATTTAAGGATGTGCTTCAGCTGAGAAGATCATATTTATTTGATGTTATTATTACTTTCAGAGAATTTGAGCAGCAGAGGGAACTCAGAGAGAGGGGTCTGCAGACATCTGATCAAGGTACTCATGATGAATCTGCTGATAGCAAAGAGTCGTCTCCTGACCAGAATGTCAATAATCATATAAATAAGGTTCCCTGTCTTCTCCTTTACAAGCATTACTCTATATATGTACTCCTATAGTCCTATTCCTATTTGCCTTCTCTTCTCTGCTTGATTGGAAGAAGATACACAAATTATTTGATACTTAACAAAGGGCCTATGACATTCATTTTAAAATATTGCATACAGAACACTCACATACATATACATACTTAGCAATGCTTTGTTCTTGGTGATGAAATATTACTGAAAAAAAAGAAAATGTGCCATCTGGTATCCATATGGAGAGTCATGTTTGTAGGCTTGATTTACTTCCTTTAAATTAACATTATTTTTTCATTTGCTTGACAACCCCCTATATTTGTTTCATGAAATTAGGTTACTTCAAGAGTGAAATTGAAAAGAGAATCTAAAGAACTCCCCCGTATTTCTTCACTTGAAGGAAATGAAGAGTATGCTGACTCAGCTGCTGGATTTGATGGCTCTTCTACTACTTCTGGAAGCATATATAATGAGAAACATGATATCTCCAGTACACATGAAGTGGACAGCCTTAAAAGCACAGTCTCTGGTGATTTGGTTGGACTATCCCTCAGTCAAAGTCCTCAGCCAGAGAAAGGAGAGGCAACTGATAATCAGTTTCCATCACGGGGCAGTGATTGGGTTCATGGTTGGGGTGTAGACTATTCAGCTGCAAATAATTTGGCTGCTGCTTCTGAAGATAGTAGTAGTAGCAAACTTAAGGGAAATTTGGAAGCAGTTGAGTCATCTATTCTTGATCTGAAACTGAAGGTGAGTTCTTTGCAAAACCATGCTGATGAAATAGGTGTTGAAACACACAAGTTTTCTGAGCAACTTGCTGTTGAGATCTCATCCGGAGAAGAGTTAGCAAAAGAGGTTGCAATACTAAAATCGGAGTGTTCAATGTTTAAAGATGAATTTGAGCAGCTTAAAAGTTCTAAGTTGAGCTTAGCATTCGCTCTCAAAGAGCCTATTGACACAGATCAGGATTTTCAAAATTTTCAGCATAAATGGATTAAGGGTCTTTTGCTCATGGAAGATAAGTTAAGAGACGTTCAGAAGTTATCCATGGGATTTCCTGAAAGGGATTTTCGGTTCCTTAACTTGGAGTTAGAAGCACTAGCTGAGATTTTGCAGAATCTCAAGCAAGAATCTGGAGAGCCAATTTCTGGGACTAAAGCTGTCAATGCAAGAGATAACAAGAAAATGGATTTACATAAAGGTGAGCAACTTTTAACAGATATCGGGATGGATGCAGGTTTATTTCAATCTGAAAGCATGACTCATTATCTTACCATACCTGGCCTTACATCTCACGAATTTGATTCTGTTGATCCTACCCTTGCAATGAAAGAAAAAGTTTTTGAACTTCTAAGAGAGCTAGATGAATCCAAAACTGAAAGAGAAAGCCTTGTACGCAAAATGGACCAGATGGAGTGCTACTATGAAGCTCTTATTCAGGAACTTGAGCAAAGTCAACGGCAGATGATGGCTGAGTTACAAAACCTTAGGAATGAACATTCTACTTGCCTGTATACAATTTCTGCTGGTAAGACTGAGATGGAGAGACTGCACCAGAATATGAATGAGCAGATGATGAAGTTTTCTGAAGACAAGCGGATTTTGGAATCTCTCAACAACGAGTTTGAGAGAAGGGCTATTTCTGCAGAAGCATCTCTTAAAAGGGCTAGATTGAACTATTCTATTGCTGTTGGTCAATTACAAAAAGATCTTGAACTGCTTTCTTGCCAGGTTCTTTCTATGCACGAGACAAATGAGAATCTCATAAAGCAGACCTTCTCTGATTCTTCACTTCCAAACACTGATGGTTGTCAAGAACCAGCAAAATATCCTAAAAGTTCAGAAGGTCATACTTCCAACCGCTTGCTATGTCAAAATCACAGTTCTTCCTTACATAGACAACATTTGGGTGAAGACATTTTACTGAGTGATTTGAAAAGATCGCTCCAGTTGCAAGAGGGGTTATACAGACAGGTTGAAGAAGAAATCTGCCAAATGCATTTTGTAAATATATACTCTGATGTGTTTTCTAAGGCTCTGCAAGAGACATTGCTCGAAGCGAGTCTTGACATTCAACTCATGAAAGAGAAAATTGTTCAACTCTCGCAGCAGCTGGAGCTTACAAATGAATCCAATGAATTACTGGTGCTAAGGCTGCAGAATGCTATGAATGATGTTGTCTCACTAAATGAGTACAAGGAGATTTGCACTGCAAAGAACAATGATATTTCTCATCAGAACCAAATTTTAGAGGCAAATTTAAAAGATCTTGCCCATGAAAACAATCTTCTTACTGAGAAAATTAATGAGCTGGAAGTTCTTCTGACAGAGTGTAGAAGTTTTGAGGGCAAATACATGGAATGCAATGCAGAAAATTCAGAGTTGAAGAGTTTATTGAAAAAAGAGACCCTAGAAAATGATGATCTTCATGATCAAATATCTGTTTTGCAGGAAGAGTTAAAAGCTATCAGAACTAAATTTGATGAACTGGCTTCTACGAAGGATAATCTGCAGAATAATGTCATCTTTTCATCTAATAAGTTGCAGAAATTGCTTGCTTCATATGAACAAAGACACAACAGACTTTCTCTTTGTAATAGATCTGCTTCTTTGGATTCGGAGTGTAAAGACTTAGAAGGTCTCTTATTGCAGCTAGAAGAGCTGCAACAGAGTGCATTTGATAGAATCCTGCAACTCACTGAAGAGAAGAAGATTTTAGTCCATGAAAAACATATGGCTCAAATATCCCTAAATACAGCAGAGTCAGATGTCGTTGTCATGAAACAGAAGTTTGAGCATGATTTGCAAGAGATGCTACGTAACATAAATGTGTTGGGTGCCTTGTTGCAGAAACTTCAGTTAGATTTTGAGGTGATCATCAACAGGATCAATACTGGTTTTGAAGCTGAAGAATTACACTCTCAGCATCACACAGAATTTTTGTCTGGTCTTGATCATTTGGAAGCTGAGCTACAACAAATTAATTCCAGAAATCAGGAGCTTGCTCAAGAAATTATAAAGCTAGGCACTTCATCTAGTGACCTTGAAATGTGTAAGCTGGCCTTAGCAACAATCACAGAGGAAAAGAAAGCTTTGGAGTTGTCTTTACAGGAAAAAATAGAGGAATCTGCCAACATTTCATCTGAGCTTAATTTTTTAAAAACAAATTTACATTCTCTACACAATGACTTACATGCTGAGAAAATTGTTAGAGAAAAATTGGAGAAAACAGTTACAGATCTTACCACAGAATTGAATGAGAAGCAATGCCAGCTGCAGGATTCTGATATGAACAGACAAGAACTGGTCCATCTCAGGCAAATGGTGACAGACTTGGAATTTGAGAAATCAAGAATCTCAAATCTTCTGCAGAAATCTGAGAAACATCTGAAAGATACTTTAGAGGAATTTTCTTCTATTAGTTATCTGGAGACTCAGTTATCTGAAATGCATGAGTCTTCCATAGCTTCAGATGTTGTTATAACATTTAGCAGAGCTCAGTTTGAGGATCATATGGAGGAGCTTACTGAGAAACTTCATTCCACTTGCAGCCAACTGGATGATCTTACCATGGAATTGAATGAGAAGCAATGCCAACTGCAGGATTCTGATATGAACAGACAAGAACTGGTCCATCTCAAGCAAATGGTGAAAGACTTGGAATTTGAGAAATCAAGAATCTCAGATCTTCTGCAGAAATCTGAGAAACATCTTAAAGATTCTTTGAAGGAATCTTCTTCTATTAGTTGTCTGGAAAATCAATTATCTGAAATGCATGAATTTTCCACAGCTACAGATGTTGTTATGACTTTTACCAGAGCTCAGTTTGAGGATCATATGGAGGAGCTTTCTGAGAAACTTCATACCACTTGCAGGCAACTGGATGCGCTTCACAAGAAGAATCTTGAAGTAGAATCTGAATTGAATGACTGTCTTTGCAGAGAACTGACTTGCATTGAAGAAAATACAACATGGTTGACAAGTATTGACTTCCTGAAATCTGAATTAGCTGTCTTGACTGCTCAGAGTGGAGCACTAATTGATCAAAATAGTGCTCTTATGTCAGAACTTAAGGAGCACAAGAGTAGGAAAGAGGTCAGCAATACTGCTTATGCTTGTGAAAGCCAGTGTGTCCTTGAGGTTGCAAAGCTAGAGCAGTTGCTGGTAAGTTGTAGCAGAGATGGTGAAGAACTCTTTTTGTCCAAGGAAGAAGCTGAACTCAAGTGTATAGTTATCCAGGCCAAATTGGAAGAACTAGAAACTGCAGTCACTTCATTAAAACAATCAGATAATGAATTGATAAGGCTGCAGAACCAATGTAATGAGCTTACCAAGAGGCTTTCTGAACAGGTTTTGAAAACAGAAGAGTTTAAGAACTTGTCTATTCATTTGAAGGAACTGAAAGACAAAGCTGAAGCTGAGTGTCTTAATGCCCGTGACAAAAGAGGACACGAAGGACCACCGGTTGCTATGCAGGAGTCCTTGAGGATTGCGTTTATCAAGGAACAATATGAAACAAAGTTGCAAGAACTAAAACAGCAACTGTCTTTGTCAAAGAAGCACAGTGAGGAAATGTTGTGGAAACTACAAGATGCAATTGATGAAACTGAGAATAGAAAAAAGTCTGAAGCTTCTCACATAAAAATTAATGAAGAGCTGGGAATGAAGATCTTGGAATTGGAGGCTGAGTTACAGGCTGTACTTTCTGACAAACGCAATTTGTTAAATGCTTATGACCTGGTGAAGGCTGAAAAAGAGTGTTCAGCAATAACCCTTGAATGCTGTAAGCAAGAAAAGCAAGAGCTTGAAGCTTCTCTTGTAAAATGCAATGAGGAGAAGTCCAAAATTGAAGTAGAGCTTACCTCAGCAAAGGAATTGATTGAGACTTTGAGATCTCATGCGAACGCTCTGAGTGAGGGCAATGATACATCCTCTTCATTGAATCCTCAAGAAAAATCTACTCATGCAGCTTGCAGTCATGACCCAGAGAGTGCTAATTCACTCATCAATGTGAAACCTGAGGTAACTGACTTATTTATTTATTTTTATAATTTAGTTACTATTTCATAAAAGAATAAATTGCCATGTTAGAGCTAAAGCATTTGGAATACATTTTGCCTGATTGTAATTGTTGCGCTAGAACAAAATCTTTCTACACTTGTAGGTCTTCTCATCTCAATTTCATTCTTTTTCAACATTTTGTTCTGGACAAGTTAGTAGCAAATTAGCAATTAATTTTTTTATGACAAATAAGTATCATCCTATGAAAAAAATTATTGTTAAAACTATTTATACTAATTAAATGCCAAAGTCTAGGGATTTTGTTTGTTAAAAAACACAATTCTTTTTTCTAATGGTTTGTACAATGTTTATAACAAGTTAAAAACCCTGTTATCAAGCTCTTACAAGTTACAATTGAGTATATTGCTAATGTTTTCAATGCATGTAACAAATAAAACAGAAGTTTCTCTGTTGAGAATCTTAACTGCCTACAATAGAAGTCTGATATTTTCAATGATCTTAGAAACTTATTGTCTTGCTATATAGATTGTTACTATGTAGGTACTATGTGTGTGTAGAAGAAAATTGCTTGATTTTTTAACTGATAACTTTTCACTTAGGTTAATGAGGATATCTTCCAAGTTCAGTCAAAGGCATTGGCATGCTTAGAATAAAAAGTGGGAGCATACATATGAGAGAAAGAAACTTTGGAACTGATAATCATTTTTTTTTTCCCTAGTCATCTTTGTTTCCTATATTTGCCCTCGATCTTAGCAAAGCCTTTAATTTTGAAGAAAAAGTTACATAATTTCTCTTAATGCAATTTTCAATGTATTCCTTCCTTCATCAATCTTGAGTGGTTTTCTTTAACAATATATTTGCATGATTATTTGATAGGATCCTCTTGCATTTAGAGTTATGAATGGATGCCAAACTCTTGGAACTGATGAGGACTTGCAACATGAAGTAAAGAAGCATGTGGCTTCAACTGAAAGTTTGAAATCTAGCATTGACCACTTGAATGAGGAGGTATTATTTTAAAATGCACAAACAAGATAGGTGTAATTATTTGCCCCTTTTTAATCTATTCTACTTTCCATTACCCTTTGCTTTATTCCTCCAGTCTTACTCCTTGTCTAATATCATACACTAGGGAACACATAGTTTTTGCATTTTCTGGGTCCTTGAGTTGCTGCATTTATAGTCATGTCTGATGCCAATCTGATCCCTAAATTGTGTTTTCGGATTGCAGTTGGAAAGGATGAAAAAGGAGAACATGCTTCCTTCAGCAGATGGTCATAGTCACGAGCCAAGTTTTCCTGGTGTGCAAAGAGAACTGATACAGCTACATGAGGTAAATGATTCTTGTTGCATGCATCGAATGCTATGAAGCATACATTTGTCTAGATTCTTATTAATTTTGTACTTTGCTCAGGCCAATCAAGAGTTGGGAAACATATTCCCTGTGTTTGATAAAATCTCTGTCAGTGGCAATGCGTTAGAAAGGGTGCTTGCTTTGGAGATTGAGCTTGCTGAAGCTTTGCGGGCAAAGAAGAAAACAAGCATTCAATTTCAGAGGTATTCTCTTCTTTGTAACAGTAATTAGATTTGATAAATAAAGTTGCCATTTTAGAAGGACCTCATGTTAAGATTCCTCCTCTTTCTTCACTCAATTATAAAACTTTGCACTCTGGAAGTTCAATGCATCGTTAACATTTCATGTTTTGGCTGTCAATTACATTTCTAACAAGTAAATTTCTGATTAGCATTTGTTTGTTAGTGGATAAATGTGATGATCAGCATTTCTTTTGTAGTTGACTTTGAATGTCGTAGTGTTTCTTCCCTACTATTAAATATTTACTTCAAGGCAATTTCTATCCTTTTCTTTAGTGTACTAAAGTGTAGCACTGGTTTGCTAGTGGATCAAAATAATGTTCAGCATTTCTTTTGTAGTTGACTTCGAGTCTTGGAGTGTTTCTTCCCTACTATCAAAAAGTTACTTCAAATAATTTTTATCCTTTTTTAGTCTACAGAAATGTAACACTTGTTTGCTATTAGGAAAATATAATGTTCATCATTTATGTAGTAGTTGACTTTATAAGATGCTCACATTTAATAAAAAATCATTCAACCACAAAGTTTGAGATATTTTTTCTCCTATGTTTCAGCTCTTTCGTGAAACACCATAGTGATGAAGAAGCTGTATTCAGAAGCTTCAGAGATATTAATGAGCTTATTAAAGACATGTTAGAACTAAAGGCAAGACATTCAGCTATTGAGACAGAACTGAAAGAGATGCATGACCGTTACTCTCAATTAAGTCTTCAATTTGCAGAGGTTGAAGGTGAGAGACAAAAACTCATGATGACTCTTAAGAATACTAGAGCATCTAAGAAGGCTTCAAATTCATCAGCCTATTTCGGGGACCATTCCTTATAGCCACATTAAGGAAGCATTTTTTGCCCCGTTGCACAGGCCAATAATAATTCATGCTTGATTAAGATTAAGATATTCGTGGCCCCATCATATCTTCCCTTTGACATATATATAGATTATGCTATATAAGGGGCCCCATCAACTATAGCCAGGGTTATATTTTTGCAAGGGTAGCTGTGGCATTGTCTCATTTTCAAAGTTAAGCAACAGATAATAATGTGTAAATAAAATAGTTTGTGTTAAGAATCCAAGTATATATCTTTGTAACATCTTTTACCTGAGCCTAAATGCTGTAATTGTTTTTCTGTACAGGAACACAAGATTATTTCTATTTATTTTTTTTTTTTTTGTGACAACTTGCAATTAAAACCTGGTTAAACCAAATTATCTGGGTTGATTGTTAACTCAACGTTAAGCTATTAATTAGTTTAAGCTGTGAAGTGAGAATCAAATTGGTGGTATCCAGATATTAATTCTCTTTTTGCAATTTTCTCTGAGGAGAAATTCTTTTCTAATTTTAATTTTGTCAATTTCACAATAATAATTGCCTGTCTCGGACATGATACATAATCGAGGGCTTTTCTGGGTATGATATATTGGTAACGTCTCACTTTAAAAAAATTACTTGAAACAAGCAAAGATCTATTTTCATTTTATGTAGAAGGGAAATGAAAATAAAATTGGCTATTAAAAATAAAAAGAATCTATCACCATAATATATGAACTAATTGATAAATGTAAAATCGCATAAAAGAATAAATTAATCTGATATACATTATTTTTTGAAAAATTTATAAATAAAATTATATTTCTAGGTATTTATACATTTGGGTTTATCAGTTTCATTTAAACTCATATTGTTTTTCGTTTATAAATTAAATATTCTATTAATGTTTTAAATAAATATTTAATATCTTTGAAATTATATTTTATCATATCCCAAAATAATAATTAAAATAAGCTATAAGTGCAAATGCTATTTTAAGTAGTATATAAAAAAACATTTTCAGTTGGTGAGATAAATTTACTTACTAAGCACCTTTATTTTAATCAAATATATAAATTGGGCAAGTGAAACTTTCTGTTTTGTTACTTTTACGATACACAGTAATACTTGTTCCTTTCATTTTGTACTTTGGTCTTCAAGACAAGTAATATTAATAAGCCCAAAAAATTTCACAAAAGTATATTTAAACCAAAAGTCTTTAGAGATCGCTTGTATTAAATGTTCATTCGTGTCAAAAATAAAAATCATGCAACATGAAATTATTACTATTTTTCTACAAAGAATGTTACCAGTATATATTTTTCAATATTCTATCACTTGATTATATCCCATACTTATTTAAAAGTTAAGATACAAATAAATTTTTAGTCTTTGTATATTTGTAAAAATAGAATAAAATTTAGTTGTTATTTTATTTTTGTAAGATTTTAATTTTAGTTCTTAAAAAATTAGTTTTAATTCTTAATTGTTTAAATTCAATACTTTATTTTCCTTTATTGACGTGACCTAACAAAAAATTACCATGTCATTACTAGAGATTAAAAGTATTAAATATATAAAAGTTAAGACAAATTAAAATCTACAAAAATATAAAGATAAAAAATATGTTTAAAGCAAAAAGTAATAACGTGTCGTGTATGTCTGCACACTACTCAACTTGTGAAAATCTATGTAGGCATCATCAGGTCACAGTTTGAGTGCCGCACATCCAAACAAATAATTCTAGAGAAGTGCAAGGAATTGAATTCATGTAATATTTCTCTGTATATTCAATTTCCTCCTGAAATTCAGGAACTATTCATCCAAACACAAAGTGATAAATCGCTCTAATATTATTCTGGCATATCAATAATGAAATTGACAGCTTCTAAGGGACTTATTTACCTCGTATTAAAAGATCAATAGGTACATGCTCTAGCTATTACAACATTCGAACAACACTTTCCTGACACAAAATATAAACGGACTAAACCCCATTCCCGTAAGGCTAAGGCTAATTCGTGGAATGCAACGAACTGATACATTCACAGGGTGTCACATTTAGCTAGATATCAATAACTTGACAACTGACTAGTTCAGCCTGCCCAAAACCCCTACTGGCAACTGCCTTCCAAACAACTGCATCTGATTCAGCAGCGGGTTCCAGAAATTCATGCAAGGAAATTTGTGAGAGAGTTGAGGACGATGGTGATGAATCCAAATTATTGCGCAGGTCAGCCCGCAGAACAGCAATATCATGATTGGCATCTTTTGTAATGACATGTAGCTTTCCATGGAAACCAGCAAGCAGATATGGAGACTCTGAATCAGCATAATCATATATGGGAACTTTTCCAATAACTACTTTCCAAGCATCTTCACCTTTATCATATACCTTTATCCTTCCACTATCCATAGAATTAGAAGGATCAAAAGCATATAATTCACCTTCCACTACAACACTCAATTTCGTACCTGCCTGCTTTGCAGGCCAACCCTCACCCATTCCAGCTGGCATTTCAATCCATGAGTTAGTTTCAGGATCATATATTTCTCCCCCAACATCGACGAAAAAGGGCCATGAATACAAACTCTGTGGAACAAACAACCTTCCCATATATGAGGTCAACCCTGTGGCAATAGGCTTCAACATGTCAGCCAAAAAAGCATTGGGCAGGACCTGAGCTTTAGAGAATGGCATACTAGGTACTTGTGACCATGTATCTGTAGAGGGGTCAAAAACTTCCGCCGACTGAAGAGGAACCAGTCCAGCTTGACCTTGACAAACCCCTCCAACAACATAAAGTTTGTTATTTAAGATGCCTGTTTTACAATATGCCCGACCTGTAGACATGGAAGTCACCCTGCTCCACGTATTTTGCATTGGATCAAATCGCCAGACACATCTCATAGTTGAAGCCTTAGAGAATCCACCAAGAACATAGAGACATCCATCAACAGCTCCAATTGCAGAACCGCAAAAGGGCATTTCATCAAATGCATCCTTCTGTCCAAGAAAGCCTCTAATAACTTCAGCAATTCTGATACCTTCCACCATGTTCCAAATCCAAGGCCTAGAAGAACCCTTTCTAGATTCTTCTTCATCAACAGCATTGGGCATATTAGGCAGCCTCTGCCATATCTTAGAACAAGGATCAAGAGCATGCCACAGAAGTTTATTTTCTCCAACCTTAATCAACAGATATAGCCACTCTTCCGTTGTCCCCAGCTCTTTTCTTACTTCATATAGTTCTGGACTCATGATAGTTGACTTCCACTTCCTTGACACCAGCCTTAGCTTGAAGTAACAAATTCTAGGAAGTCTAGCAATAATCTGAAGAGATAACTCGTCAGGGAGATTAGGAATTAGTCTCGGAATCTCTTCATCAACAGTAGGAGACATTCTTTGCCTCTTACACGTTTCATTTGGAGAGACTCCATTCCACTCCCTTGGCTCAGATTTGGTATTCACCACACTAAAAAATGAACCCATATCTGGCACTATTCAGTATCTGCATGAAAACCAACTCATCAGGAGAGGAAATTTGACTTCTCAAAACTAAACGCATCCCACAGTTGGAAATTAAAAAAAGACAGAAAAGCAGTATAAGCAGACAAAAATCCATCAGTGACAACAGACAAACGAGAAGATGCAATTCTGAAGTAAGAGTAGAAACAGGTTTTGTCACTCGTTTGGAGATTATGGCCTAGCCTAAGTCAGATCAAACTTATTCATTAAATAAGTTAAAGCAAGACTTTTCTAAAAGTCTTTTTAGTTAAAAAGACTAAGTTTTGTGCCATAAAAAAATTGTTTACTTAACTTATTTAAGTAAAGCAAAACATATGATGTTTTATTAACTTCAACCCTTAAAATTGGGCTTAAACATCTAAAAGAAGTAAGTTTTTGTTAGAAAAGAAAACATTTATTATAGTAAAATTATAAAAGTAAAATAAATATATTTTTTTAATAAAATATCACTATTACTAATTGCTTAAATTTTTTTTAAAATATATTATTATTATTATTAATGTAATGTTTTAAGATTATATATTTGTTTTATTTAAAAATTTAAGTCTGATAATTTAAATATAAATTTAAGCTTATTAGCCTATTTAAGGGAGTAAGTCTTTTTTATCTATTTGAAAGAGTATCTTACAAACAAACTTTTAAGTGTTTGTTTGTTTAAAGTTAAATAGAATTATTATATTTTTTTAAATCGACAGTTATGATTGTTTAAATATTTTAAAAATTAAAAAATATTTATATCTTTAAAGATGGATCATTGACTTTTACTATTTATTATATATATTTAATATAAAATTAATAGTTATGATTATTCCAAAAAAAATCCTATCTTAATCTTTAAAGCATTGTAGAAATTGTAGAAGTTACAATTAATATTAATGAAAGCAATTTTAAACAGTTAAATACGATTGAGATGAGTACATAAATTAATCTGACCAAAATTTTTTAATTGGTTTATGTGTTTTATTAGAAAGAACAGGCTTGATTCTCTTATTATAAAACAAATAACCGCTAACAGGCTTACAAGTCCTTCCTTAAAAATAGTAAAATTTCAAGTAACCAGGCAGACATGGGCCTTAAATTCAGAAATTAGGACTTACAAGACCTAACTCAGCACAGCTTATTTCCACGACATTTTAACAAGGTAATCAAAATTTTCCCTCTTGAAGAACATAGATAAGCAAAAACTCCAATATTACACCTCCGCTCCTCAGTCCTCAAAATGAAGAAAATAGAGACAATTGATTTGAAATAAAATTTATAAAATCTTCTCCGCTATGGCCATATAGAAAAAATAAGAAAAGAAAATTTTCACATCATTCCAAAAACTAGAAGATGCAGATCCAAGCCCATCCAGACCTGAAGCACAACGGAAAGAAACACACTAACCTAAACAGCGTATCAGAACTTCACCTTTCCCTGATGTAATTTAGTAAGAACAAAAAAGTTCTCAAACTATTTCATCATAAAATAAATCACAGTTTTCCGCACAGCACTTGTAAGAAACTTATCCCATACACAAAAACTTGAAACGATGCGCATTGATTTTGAACAGTAAAATTAGAGTGACGCCACTAAAAGTACAATTAATTGAAGTAAATGAGAAAAACAAGGAATCTTAGAGAAAGAGATACTTACAGTGAAATAAATAAAAAGGAAATAGCGATTCAGAATCAGATATATATGATAAGATCGATACGATTTACGAAAAGAATGAGAAGGGAGAAAGGGCAATACCTGGCAGAGCTGGTAAGTCGAGAAGTGGATTGAAGCATCAAACGAAGGGAGAATGATGAAAACGTAAAAGTGAGAGAAAGTGGTATCGGATTTGCATACATCATCACATGATACACACTTCAACAAATTGAACTCTGTTCAAATTCAATGTTCAAGCTCTCCCAAATTTCCACCTCCAATCCATTGTTAAATATCAATCGCTCTAACACGTGCCTCTACGGTTGAATACTTTAATTCATTCCTTTATAATATTATATATATATATATATATATATATATATATATATATATATATATATATATGTATGTATGTATATATTCAATCAAAATAACATGATGTAAACGGAATCAATGGATAACTGATATCACTGTTTTAAAATACAAAATTTGCATAATTAAGTAAATTATTGTTTATAATTCACGTGTTTATAATAAATTTACTTTGTGAAGATAAAATATGCTAAATTGTTTATTAAAAATTATGAGATTAAGGTTTTAATAATTTTATACTTTATTATACATATAATGCTTTCGTTAATTATTATAATTATATTTATTCTTAAAATATTTTACTTTAATGTAATATTAAATTTAAAGAAAATAAGAGAAATGAAGGATTATTTTAGAATAAAGAATTAAATTCATAAAAAAATTATGGTAAAAAAACTTGTTAAATATTGACGTTGGAAATAACTTATAAAAAATATATTTTTAAAATTATTTCAATTACTTTTAATATATTTTATCAAAATAATAGTTTAAAAAACTATTAAATAAATACTTAAACAAAATATGTTTTTAAATATGTTTTAATTTATATTTTGTTTAACTTATTTTAATAAAAAATTATTTATTTATTATTATTTAATAAAATAAATTTTGAAGTAAAATAAGTAATATTTTATTACTGATTAATTGAAACATGCATTGAATTTTATTTTTCAGTCAACAAAAGTCTGTTTGATATTACTATCTGTTGTTGTTTTTTGGTCAACAAATATCTGTTGGGCCTTGGAATTCAATTTTGTTATTTTTGACCTTATACCAAACATTCCATTTGTCTTCATCCACTCCTTTCTATCATCCCTGTATGTTTCTCTGCCCAAACTGTATTTTTGTCTTCATCAATCCATATTATATAAGGTAAAGTAAGTTTGCGCAATACAAATAACTATTTTTAATTTAATTTAGAATATTTTACAATCTTAACTTATTTAAATTGGAAATATTTTTATTTTATTCTTTTATAACTCCCAAATAATTTTAATTTGGATTAACTTTTTTCACATCTATCCACTCTGTCATTTAAGTTACACTGGATCTAATTATATTATTATTATTCTTAGTTTCTAATATAAAAAGAATAAATCATGTAATGGAGAAGTGACTTCAAAACAATTGGTTATATTATTAAGAGAACATCAAATTTGATTAATATCATATAGTTTTAAGATTTATACCATGCACGTTTTATGTTCACGATATCGCGTATCTGTTGTCTGTCATCAATTTTTCTTTTTTGGGTTTTAATATAATAATATGCAATTATATTTAAAAAAAAAATCGAATTGCATCATGTTAACTTAAGGGTCTACCTAATTTCCGGAGGAAAGTGAAAGAACGATTTTGTATCTTGAAATAAAGTTTTATTAGCAGCTCTTGAAAATGTCCATATAAATGTTGAGAAGAAAACAATTACCCCTAGCGGTACCTATTTATGTATTTATTTTGATGGCGAATTCACATGACTGGAGTCATGGGCCGAAAAGCAGCAGAACCGGGCCGGCCCAAGTAAGGATGGGCATCTCCAAGTCCAATTCCAGTGCCCTTACAGAAAGAGTCCGAATCTTTAACCAACCCATCACCACCATACGTAACGCACTCACGTAAATCCTCATATCGCTCATTCTCCTTCACCTCTTCCTCAAATTCGAAACCACCGTCGTCGTCGTTGTCATCAAGTTCCAATCCTTCAGTCTCTTCGTTAAACTCAAGATCTTCCAACTCATTCTCATCATCCATGGGGTATCCACACTCCTCACAGTAAACATCATCATCATCCTCGTCGTCGTCGGAGACCAACCTCATGACGAGTCTACCATTTTCTCGACGAGATTCTATATACTCGCAACGCCTCACTCTCTCCGCTGTTATGATTAACCTTCCATCGTCGCTACATTTTCTTTTGAAATTCCAAGCCATTCGTCCCTTTTCTCTCAACAACGTTATCGGCGGCGGAAGCTCCCTCCTCTTAATTCCGCTCCTCTCTCTTCCTCCTCTCACTTTTGAACTCTCGCTTTCGACCTTCACTTCCATATCCTCAACTACATCGCCGCTCATGCAGTCTCCACTCTCCGTTCCAATAACGTCACCTATCATAGTGCACCGGAACGCCGGTGACGATGATGACCAGAATGGTAATCGCCGTGGCGGAGAAGACGGCTTCGGTTTTGTGGTTGGTTCTAATTTGTAGCAATGTAGAATTCTTGGGAGTGGTTTTTCGGAATTATGAACTAGGGTTTTGAGTCCTACTTGGAGACTGCATTCGGTATTGTCTGTGCGGCGTCGTTTTGTATTGTTTTTGGAGGGGAACGGTAGCTTGGCTTTCAACAACAATATGCAGCTATTAAGCGATGAAGCTATCGACTCCACCTTGTGTGATATGTATTTGCTCAACATCTCCATCTATGTCGCTACGCACCTATCTATCCGGCAATTCTATATCCTGAAAGAAATTAAAATTAATTACGGATGGATTTTAGTTGATATAGTTGGAAGTAAATTATTTTTTTTTTTATATGTTGTTAATATAATAAATGAATAAAATTTGAAAGGAGTGATGGATTTGAATTGTGAAAATGATAAAAGAGGAAATAATATAAAAATTAGATAAGAACAGGATAGTAAGATAAGAATAACATTGACTCTTATCTTATTTTATAGTTAATATACACTTAAATGATACATTAGATATATTTTATTATTTTAGTCTATTGATTTTTAATTAGACCTCCTACAAAATAAAATTTGTACAATAAAAAATAAGAAAATTTTATAGAATATATTTATTTTATATTTAATATATATCAAAATAAATTGATCACATTTTTTTAATTATACAAACATTAAAAATAAAATCAATAACTTATTTTATCATATTTTCTTATGCTGTATCTGTCAGTATTTATGTATATAGCATATAGCATCTTTCTTGTGTATATTTCGCTTAGTCCCTCTGCAAAAAGGCCACTCCCAACCTAGGCTTTCCGTGTGCACTGTGCAGGGGCAAACATAAATTTATTTAAAAAAAGAAAAAGAGAATTATTGTGTGTCTTGATCATGAAAATAAAAAATAAAGAGTTGACCGGTGTTTTTATGATTAAAAATGGAAATGATGGCTTTTAACAGGGTGGAAGAAGCCGATTGTTGAAGATAACATGACTTTCACATTCTCACACGATATATTAATTAAAATTTATTAAAAATTATATTTTTTTCACTTTTTTTACTAGAAAATGTTTTTTATAAAAAAGTGCACTAAAGAGTGCATTCTTGACGCTCGTCTCTTCTGAACCAGAGTGGCAAAGAAAATTAAATTACAAAAATGCAGAATCGAAACTGTGGCTTTGGAAAATTAAATTGCTTTTGAGAGGTTCAAGCATACTGGGCTGAACCAGAAAACTGAATTGAACAAAGCTGTACGATCTGAAACTAGTACTAAAAGACTGAATGAGACACATGTTATGGTATTAACAAAAAAAAACAAAGGACATGAAAGGAGAAGAGATCTTACAGTCAGTGAGGCCGCATCACATCATTTTCTCTACCGCCGAAAAAGATCGGAAAAGGACAGAAAATGAAAGAAAAAATCACTACACACACTTAAAATTGAACTCATTTGTAATACAAATGCATCGCACACCGAAAATTTAGTGTGACGAAATGAAAGGGTGGTATTTATAGGAGGACTTAAGGTTTCACAGTGGAACCCATATAAGAACAGCATTACCTTATAAATACCCCTCAATTGGCTTTACTCAGGAGTTGTTGAGACCGAGAAACAGACACAAACTGACACGGGCCCACACCAGGTTCGAGGATATCAAGGTCTTTTGCAGCAGTATGTTAGAAAACCCTGGTTCTTTATGGTCTCCATTTTGAGAAGGAAAATGCCTTGTAGAAAGACATGAAATGAAATAGAGAAAGAGAAAAAATAAAAAATAAAAAATAAAAATGATAAATGTGATAATAGGTAATATGATGTGACAGGAAGAAAGAGGTAAAAAAAATACGAAGTGGCCCATTGCTCTAGTGAGTCTGAGCTAGCCAAGCGTTATGAATGAAGGGAGCGTTGTGAGTAGAGATAAAAGTGGCGCAGAGGATAAGAGAGAAAGCATCTGCATTCATCAACAACACTTCAACAGTTTTTGTTGGCTTTTGTATCTCTGGCTGGCTTCCATGTTTGGTGCCAGCTTGGTTCCTCCCTTTCTTTACTGACCACTCTTGTGACACGTAACTTCTTTCTACTGTCTTTATTTTTCCTATTTCATTCAATCATTGTTTTAACGTCAGTCTAAAATTAATTAATAATTTTTTTAAAATTATAGCATTTATTATTATTAATGCATTAAATTCTACGATGTTTGATAAAAATTTACTATAACAAGTTTAACATGCGTTAGAAAATTTGTTTATAGAATTGTATTTACATTGTAATCATGCTAATATTAAATTTTAATTGACACCCTCTTTATTTGATTAATTGGGTTTAATTGGGTGTAGAATTGTATATTGTATAAATGTTATAACAGCTAAATGTATAAATGATAATTAACTCTCATCAATACTGTTCCGTTTTCGAATTGTATATTTCACTATGTATATCTAGAAAGAAGTTAAAATATACCAGGCGTTTAACGTGTTCTATGTTGAAATGCTTCGTTTGGTTCACTGCTGATAAGTGATGATTCATGCATGAATCAGACTAAAAAATCCAAAGTATATGGTGCATTGTGTAACTGGGTGTAGAATTGTAGCAACAGAAGAATGCTGCAGCGGGTCTCGACTTTGATTATTTGCATCGTGGGCCACTGGGACGTGGCAATGCCAATTCAATATTATGTTGGCTGTTAGACTGCTACAATATGTTTTACGTGAGAATTCTAAGTTGAATGTTTGTCCCTGCAATCAAATGCTTTAAAGTTCACGAAAGGATATAATGGATTTTTTAAACATGTTTTCAAAGGTAAATGTTAAAAAATGTTAAATATATTTTGTTAAATTCTTTAAATTAATATAAAGAATATGTATTATGTAATATTAATTTGAACTAGTAAGTATAACTAATGAAGTTTCCACTTGATAGAAATAAAACAGTTAAGTACATATAAGTGATAATTTATGACTCAATAGTTTCAAGGTTACTTGGTTGATAGAGATTTTTTTTCGTATTTTAAACTTTATGTAAAATATAATTTTATTGATTTAACAATTAAATTATAATTAAATACCACCTTTTTTTTTTGGTAACATGTGAAAATAAGGTAATAAAAAGGAAAAAAAAAACTTCTATTTAAGATGGACAACACTCAGATGATATACTCTCAAAAGGAGATTTAACTCTAAAGATAAGTCAATCGGTACATTACTTTCTTTCTCTAAGAAGCGTGTTATAGAGAAACTTGTCAATTCTTATTCAAAAGTTATTAAATCAAAATAATCAAGGGAGCATACTTGTGAAATATGGGAAAATGATTTATAATCAAATGAATCACTTTCAAGTAATTTTTTGAACGACAAAACATGATCCTAAAACCTTCATTCCAAGCTACAGAGAGACCATAAAAATACCTTGCAAGTCTGTATGTTATCAGAAGTTTTGAGACTCCCATAGAACCAATGACCCAAACACCATCAAAATTCCGAATAAGGCCACCAAAACCTGCAGGACATGGGTTACCAAAGTTGCTACCATCCAGTGCGAAGAAAAAATGCCTTGAGAAGTGGGTTACCAAGAAACTAAACATCGACTTTCATTATGCAAATGTATAAGAAAATAGTAGGTCACTTCATATTCGAGGAGGAAAACAGAAGTAATGAAGCAAAACATATTTCTATCACACTAAATGCTCCATAATGTGGAGGAGAAGAGAGCTTCGGGAGAGAATGGAGGAATGTCATCAACCATGTTGAATCCCGTCAAGCTCTAATCATGGGAAGCATGCACACAATCCATAAGGTCATTCTAATGCAAAGTTAATTCACTCTATGATCAAGCTCATGCGTTCACAATAGAGGAGCTTATTCACACACATAATATGGTCATTCTAATCCTTGACTAATCATAGAGGGAGTCACCAAAAAAGTCATAAACAATGAAATCAGGAGAATAGTTGAAACCACCAAGAAAGAAGAGATGTGTAGAAGTTGGAAAAGTGAGAAACAACTTGAACATTTTTTCTACATAATTTTTGTCTTTAAATGACACAAGTGTATTATTAATTGTGTCTAAAAACAAAGTGCTCATTTAGGAATTACTCTTACAAAAGATACCAAATTTTATTAAATTAAAAACATATCTAAATCCTCTTGCATATCAAAATGATAATATTATATTGAGAACAAGAAAGATAAGTGCTCTATTACTTTTATGTCTTTCTTCTTTTAACATGAAACTTTCATATCTATTAATACAAAAGAAGTTTTAGGAAGGCTTTTTAAATATTATTTGGAAGATAACTGCTCTATTCCTTATAAAAAATATTTTTACTCTATTTTTAATAATATAGGGCATTTTAATCTGAGAAGGTATTCCATCAATAGAAATTCTAAAAATGAAATAAAAAAATAAATGTTAATTTAGGCTTTAAAATTTACATTATCAATTAAATTAGTTTTTATATGAAAAAAGTTAAATTTATTGTCAAAATTTAACAAACGTCAGTCAAATTTATTCTTAAAATTGATATTATTAATTAATTTAATTTCTAATATTATAAAATTTAAATTGATTTCTCATTTTTTTAAAAGCATCATTCAATTTGTTCCTTAATTAAGGATGAAAGTAAATTCGACATGCATTGCATTGCGTCAAACATTGACAACACTGCTTGTTTATTAAATAAATTAATTATTTAGCAAAAATACTCAGTGCAAACTAATAAAAATTATAACTTCATTTATTTTTAAATTTTTTATTTACATTTATTTTTATTTTGAATAATTATCATAGAAAATCTCAGTTATTTTTTATACTGCCTTTTTTTTAAAAAATTTGAACAAGGAGCCAAGTAACTTAATCTGAACATAACATTCAAGTAACTTTCTTTTCATTTTCTCATATGAAAATAACTTAAAAATTTATTTATTTTAATTTTTTTATTTAAACATGGCCCTTAATGTTGTAATTAGCAAGTCATTAGAAGTAATACTTTTGCACAAACTTAGTACAATTTTCTCCTTATTCATAAATATTAAATCAGTTTTGCATATTAAAATTTTTAAATACTTATAAAATATAATATCATTAATCTTGTTTTTTCTAAAATAAAATCTAGCATGAAAAAATGCATTAATTATTGATATGCTGTGAATTAAATTGAAAACAAAACTTAAGAACTATATTATATATGTTTTTAAAAAATTAATATTATTGTGCATTTTGTGAAGAACGATGGAGTGCAGCGTTGGAGTTTGTAGAGAAGTAAAGCACGATGCAAGAAGCCATGGATTGGGATTGGGAGTGATGAATGAGCTAGCTGTACTACAACTAGGGATACACCAATGAGGCCACAGTCACTTGCTGCAGTCCTATTCATCCCTGTCATCATCGTCATTGAATCACTGATATTTGATAATCTCCTACTCATGCTTCATGGCTTCATCATGCAATGCAATAACAACTACTACCTCTGAAAGCCTGAAACACTCACAGATATCTCGGAAACTACAAACTCCAGTTTGAGTGGACTTGTTGACTGTTTTGATTTGTCTTCCCTGTTACACGGATTTAATTAATTAGCCCAAACGTAATTTTCTTTCTTCAGTAATGGAAGAAAAGTAATTTGCTTTCAAAAAGTAGTGCTAGATTATTTTTATTTTTATTGAAACGTTATTATATACTGTTAGAAGTACTTTGATTAAAAATAAAATTATAATTTTAGAATGGAAGATTTCAAATATAAATTATTTTAAAAATTAAATAATTATTAAATTAATTTAATGAAATTGATCATTTTATACATATAAAATTTTCTGTCAGCTTGTTATTTACGCATCAATATTATTTAATTATTACAGTTTTAATTTACTAATTAAAAATTAATTATCATGTTTTTTAAACAAAAATTATATGTATTTTACTAAAAATCTATAATTAAGATGAAATTTGACACATATTTTAATTATGTTCGATGATTCAAAATTAATTTTAAATAATTTAAAAATTAATAAACATTTAATACTTTGTTTCAAACAATAATTCCAAACGATAGTTTCAAATCTTTTGTAACTTTTTAATAATATTATTCATTATTAATTATTAAAAATGGTTTTTTATATTTTTAAATATTGAATATTTAATTTTTAATAATAAATTACTATAAAAATTCATAAGAGGATGACAAAACTCTTGTTGCAATCATCATTTCAGGTATCAATTTGTTAACATTGGTCTTCAGAATTTATTTATTTTAAGCATTTAAAAATAATAAAATTTTATTAAAAATACTTATTATATTAGACATGTAAAAATATAATAAATATTATTTTAAAAATTTATTATTATTTATGTACTTAAAATTTAATTTAAGAACTCATGTTAATAATTTTCTAATATAATGTTTCAGTTACTCCTCTTTCATTCCTTTTAAATATGGGTTTAAGATAAGGATGCATAAATTAATAAATATTTAACTTTTTAAAAGTACAATAAAATAAGAGTATTAAAGTTTATCTATTATTGATTTAAAATTAATTGTATTTATGAAATATTTAAATTTAAATCAACAGTTAATAGATTCTGAATTTTTTACTTTGCATAATTTTTTCATTTTCAAAAAGGTAAATCAAATGAATAAATACAATTAATATATTTATTCATATTAAAAAAATTAAATAAAATTTATTAAAAAAATGACAAGTAAACAGAACCATTATGAATATTTTTTAGACAAAAATTTAAGAATATTTTTTTATATATAAAATGTCAATTAAAATGGAGAGCAGATGACATTTAATAACTCCAATTCATCTTTTAATTTAATTTAAATATTTTGGGTTTAGAACATCTTTTAATTTTATATGATCATATAGAAATTTAAAAATTTTCTATGACAGTTTTATAATACTGTTCTTATTTATTGAATGAATAAAATATTAATTAAATTTAATATTTCAAAAATATTAAAGGTATTTATTCTTATTTGATATTTTATTTTTATATTTTATAATTAATAAAGATTGTTCTTAGTACTGTTTAGACAAATAAAAGAGATATTAATTTTGTAGATAACAAAAAAATTCGTTTAATATTTATTATTTAAATCATTTTAAATTAGTTGTGTTTGAATATATGAAAAAATATATATAAAAAAACGTCGATATAAATCATATATCATATTTGAGACTATCCTCTAATATTAATTTTTCTTTTTTTGTTATTTCTTAGATATTATATTTTCTTATTTTATCATTGTTTGTTTCCATAATTAGTTTGACTACTATTAATACAAATATGTATTAAGGTCCTAAGTTTTATGAGCATAACACAAATTCACCTTATTATAATACATCTCAAATAATGATATTGATCAAATTTTAATTTGAGTGTAATGACTTTCAATGTTATTTAATTATAAATTATTATATAAATAAAAAATGTAATACCTGAAGTACTTTCTATTTTATTATTAATATAAAAAATTCTACATTAATTAACAATGCATTAAAATTAAGTTCATAATATTATTATAACTTCAAAATTCACTTTTTTAATCATTATGACATTATCATCCTATTATAGGCTTAAAACTCTATACAATTGGTGTTAACAAAATTCATAAAATATTAACAGGACTGATTTATACAATCCTGAAGTGTAGAGAAAGAACAATGTAATGAATTTTGGCATTGAAGTTTCACTGGTAATAATACTGCATTTAAGTTTTGTTTGACCCAGTACAACAAAAAACTAGATTAATTTCAAACTGCATCGATTGTTCATGACAAAAAATAAAAACTGCATTGATTGTTTCTACCTTTTAGAAAGGAGAACGCAAGAAACAATCAACTAACCCTTAACTGTTCTGATTTCTACCTGCATGCAATGGCGCCCAAAAATACACGATGATGATCTCCACTCTACTGCAAATAAAACACTTTGCCATAGGAGCCTCATCAGTCTTATCTTGCATATTTGTTAATCTATTATTTGTCATATTTGATGTGGAGTAAGTGGTGCTTCTACCTCACTGGCTTGGTGGTCGATAACAAATGCAATGTGAGACGACTATTGGCTCTGTGCGCTCGAAAGTACTCTTCATGCTTCACCTTCTCTTCCTTTAGGATCAATCTTCCATCGCTCGTAGAGTACCTCCTCAAGACCCATGCCATGTGGGGTATAGGGGGAGGGAACTCTCTCTTTTCCTTCTTTCTGCTACTGCTCTTGAGAGCATTGTTGGTTTCTGATATCTCAGGTTGGTCCACGACGATGTCGTTTTGAAGGTCAATGCAGCTCTCGGTGCCAATGTAGTCGTGACCATTGTTGGAGGTCATGATGTGGTGATGAGGAAGGATGTTTGATAGGCTTAATTAGATAGAGAGAGGAAAAATGAAGATAGGGTTTCGACACCTGTGGTTGTTTGTTTCAATCCAGTGTGGTTTTGCATAAATAGATACACAGGGAAGAAAAGAAAATAAAGGAATGTGTACTAAGGGTAAATAGTGGAGCAAGATAATGGGAGTCAAATGATCAATGTAACTTATTAAATATACTAAATAATATAGTAAATAAAACATTATAAAATTTAAAGCATGATTAATGTTTTAACTTCTATCATAAATTTATTATTTTTTGACACGTGTTTTTAGACGAATATATAAGTAATGGTGGTTTCGCATTCAATGCAGGGACATAAGGGAGAGGAAATCGTTCGAGTGGTGGCTAGCTAGGTTTTTGGGAAGTGGGTGGCAGTCAAAGCGGAGACAGCTAATATCATTGAAAGACATCAAAGCTATGATGAGTTTCATGTGACTGGGCTTTCGCAGCCTTGAGAATCTGATATTTGTTCAGCCTCATGTAGAAGTCCTAATTATCAATTCAAAACTTGAGGACAAATCCAGAAACACCTTTCACTACTTATTGATTCACTTGCTTTTTTGTAATAAAAAAAAAAGATATATTTATTAATTATTTAATTAAGTATAGTATGATTTTTGTATTTATATAAAAATAAAATTATATTTTTTAATAATATTTTGGATGAGAGAAATTCTTAAATTCTATTATTCTGAAGATTTAGAAATAATTATTCTTTATTAGTAAGGAAAAAACTATTTTATTTGCTGATTAGTATTTAAACATACAGAATTACATCCAAATGTATAAATATGTTTTTACTTTTTATTTTCTTGAATAAGTATTAGTTTTTTTTTCTTTGTTTATATAAGTTTTAAGTTCTTCTTAAACTCTTTTTAATAATATATGTTTTACCTATTAAAAAAATATTTCACTATGTATAAATTTTAGTCCATAAAAAAAATTATTTTCATGTCCTAAAAAATGAACACTCTTAATAAAATGGAGACTAATATATATATATATATATAACCCTTTTTTATAGAGAGAAAAGTCTGGTGAGTTTCTTTCTAATCTTAGATGTAAATCTCTTGAAGACTTTAAATGGTATAAAAATACCTTTATGTTCCCAGAGAATACTGTATCCAAGCCTATTGGAAGAAGAAATACCTTGACGGGCTTTCAAAGTATATATATATATTCCCGTACAACATTGTAAAAGATAAAAATTTATAAATAATGTTTTTATTATATTTATTTAATGCATTGATCATACTATTTAATGTTATGATTTTTTTTTATGAAAATGTATTTTATATCATTTTTATTTTGTGTAAAAAGAACAGGTTAAAAAAATCTATATATCATTTTCACTTTAATAATAAATATAGTCTATATAAATGTTACAAATTTATATTAACAATATGATATAATAGTAAATATTTTATTAGTAAAAACAATAAATTTATTATTGATACCTTGAATATGACTATAATGCATTATTTATTATTATAAACTTTCAAAATATATACTAAAATGTTATTTTTTTTAGATGAAGAATATAATAATAAAGGTTAGATAAGTTTATTTGTATGTAAATTTGTTTTCTTGTAGTGTAGGGAAGAAGAAATTGTTATCAATAGATATAAAAAAAGAATAATAGAAAAAGTAAAAATAACTTAAAAATTAAAGTGTAAAAAATTCAAATAATCAATATATACAAAGTCAATTCAAGGTGTAATTAGTAAAGTGTGTGCATATCTTTAAAATTAATACAAGTTGAAAATTTGATATTGAATTAAGAATATTTAATAAATGTAATCATCACTTTTTTTTTTGCTAAATGTAATTTTCACATTTAATAAATAGAGTATTTCTATTAAAAATATTATTATTTGAAGATATTTTATAAAATTTTGCTAATTATTATTGTTATTATATAGCTTTAGCAGAATGAACTTTTTAAAATTAAATTAATATGATTTTTTTGTGTTCAATTATGCTTAAGAAAAGATTGAACAGTTAAGTTATTTTATAAATTAGAAAACATTATTTTTTAAAACTTATTATAGAATTGAATAGCCATTTTGCATCATAAAATTAAGAAAAATTATATGCACAATATATATTTTACTTTATAAAAAGGATATTTTAATTTTTTCCTAAGATCTTAAATATCGTTAAATTGACTCTATTTATGTAAATGGCATGAAATAAAATACATAACAACTAAAAAATTGATAGAGTGACGCAAATTTTCATTGCATTTATATATAAATGGTTGTTTTATTTAGCAAGTCAGAAGCAGCTATTAATTACAGGTAAAAGTTAGTTGGGTTATTTAAGCTTTAAAACATTATGTGATTTTTTAACTTAGAGGAAAAAAAAAAAAACACACACACAACACAAGTATATAATAGCCGCCCCCCTACCAAACCTGAAAAAAAAAAATTTGGAATAAGCTGTGACACTAATTAAAAAGATCTTTAATGATTTTTTTCCCTTAATTTTTTTAATAAAAAACAGTTTCATCGTGGAGAGGTAGTCATTTATAAGTAAAATTGCAAATGAAAAAAAAATGATCCTACTAATTAGTACCAATATTAGTTAAGAAGTTAATTAATATTTTTTAATTAAATTTTATTACAAGAGTACATAAAAATTTACAGTAGGTATTTGAGTAATACTTTTGTATAAAATCCTTTTATTTATTTTTATTCTTACATGAGATTACTTGTTTATATTCTATATATATATATATATATATATATATATATATGAGTCCCAAATATATTTTTTATAGAAAAATTGAAGAAATAAATGAGCATCCCTGTCACCAATAAGTATGCTTTAATAGAAGCAAAATGTATTGACATACATCAATAAAATATATATAGCCACTAACGTAATCAAATATTATTTGTGTTGACCAATGAAAATTAATATGTAGTTAAATAAGTGTATATGTTTATTATTTTTATTAAGTATTAAATTTTGATTTTATATGTAAGAAAATATCTTTATTAAGAGAGTAAACTTTGTCGTATTATAAATTTTTTTGTTTGAATAAAATACTTTCTATAAAGAATTTTTGTAATGAAACTCAAATTTATAATTATTGTTAACCTTAAGTTTTTTTTATAAAAAACATTAAAAGTTTTCAAAATTATCCTTATTGTAAAGTATTTCAAAATTATTAATTTATCTCATTATTTTAATTATTTTGTTTATTCTTCTGTAATAATTATAATTCATATTTGTTAAAAATATTGACATAACTAGCTACCACTATTAAAAGAAACAAAATATTATAAAATATTAACATTTGTCAAAATTATTAGTCTATATAATCAGTAAAGCCATAAATTTTTTCACGTTTCACTAATGTATATCTTATGATTAAAATTAAATAAAAATAATGTTTGAATTATACACTTTTTTATTATAATAATTAATCTTTTTACTCAATTTTTTAATTAATTTTATTCTAAATTTTGAAGATTAAAGTTGTTAATTAACTTTTTATTATTAATTTATATATTTTTTTATGAATACTTATTTTTACATTTAGAAAATTATCTTAATTTTTAAATATTTATTTTCAAATTTAGTGTTTCCTTTTAAAAGTCTCACTTTTTAAATTTATAATTATTAATATATATTAATTATTAATATTTAATTTAAATAATTTTTATACTATACGATAAAAATTATATTTTAAAATTATTTAATTTTTATTATTTTGATATATATTATTCATACTTATAGAATTAAGTTAAATTAATTTTTAAAAAATATAATTTAAAAATATCTTTTTTAACAGATGTTTCAAAATTAGAGTTATCCGAGCAATTTTTTTAAAATAGAAAAAAAATTAAAACTCATCTTTTTTTTATGAATTAATTAATCTTCTATTGAAAACCAAATTCATTATTTCTAGAAATTTATTATTATTTTCTAATAGTTTTATTATTATTTTAAATGAAAAAGTATATGTATTTATTATCTTTAAATTATACAATACATTGGATGCTTTTTTATTTAATAATTAGAAATTTTATAAAGACAAAAGTACAAACATTTAGAATTACTCTATTGTCACTTAATTTCATCCTTTTTTAATAATTAATTGCTGTAAAAGAGTAGAGGAAGTAAGGAACCATTGCACCGATAAAAATGACTTTAAGTGTCTTTTATTTTATACAGTACTTTTACCTTTTTTTCTATTTTCTTTATATCACATTATATCATTTATCATATATTTTTATTTTTTCTCCTATATTTAACCGCATGTATAGGGTGTATAATAACCATTTTCCTTCTTTTCTTGTTACGATTGATGCCGGAATTCGTCATCGATAATGAGTGTATATATTTAGCGGGAGATAGAAAAAGAAAAAGAAAAAGAGAGAGAGAGTAAAATATGTACGAAATGGCATAATTAATATGATAAGAAGAGAAAGACATTAAAAAAATTGCGGTGAAAGAGTGAATAAAAATCAAAATTCTTCATCATCTGCTTTGGCTCCCTTGCTACTGCATTTAATGTGCCTACATTACATTTTGCTGAAAGTTGTTATGTATGTGGTCCATTTAACTGCACATTTTGTGTTTTTTCTTTCACTACTTCATTTTTTACCTTGAATAACATATATTTTGTGAAGCATCATGTACACTGTAAACATACGGCAAAATTCTGTTGGCTTAATTAGGCAAATGTCATTCATAATATTTTTGGATTGGTAGGCTATAGTGCAGCCTTTTGAAGTCGATACGGCTCTACTTTGTAGCCACCCTACAGAAGAGATGGAAGGAAGGGTTAAGAAAATGTTGTCATGGCCAAACACGAGAAGAGAAAAACATCCTATACCTATCTATAAATGTTTTCCTCTTCTGTGATATAATAATTGGTACCTGGTAATAACCAAGCAGGGAAACCTCAAAACAAAGAGCCATTTTTTTGTGTGCGTGTTGGACAATTATTACATGACATGGCATTTCAAATCCTAAATGGAACTTTAAATTTGCACATTCTTTTTAACTTGGCTCACTTAATCCACTATTTGAAACTAGTTATATGTGATGAGTTGGGTCAATTTATAAGGTTTTTCCAAAAAAAAAAAGAAGCATTATATATAAAAGGATGATTTAAAAATTAATTTGTAATTTTATGGTGTTAGTTATTAAATGACAATAAAAAAATCATGATAATTTTTTTATAGTTTAGATTTTATTTTATTTTTTTCTTCATTTTTAAGAATTTTTTTAGTAATTTTTTGTAATTTAATGACTTAACTTGTGAGCCCACCCATTCGATAAGAGAGTTGCCGATGAACTGAATTGAGTCGAATCATTTTAACTACTCATCAAACCAATTTGAGTGAATTGAATTGAATCATTTTAACTACTCAAATAACGTTGCCTTATGTTTCATAGGTATCCGTTAGTGCATGCTTTTGATGTGGCAGTGTACAGCATGTTGATCAACATTTCCATGATCAACCATCTGTTTTTTTAAAGGGTGATTAATCATACTTTACTAATTAAGAATTTAACTTCAGAAAATGTATAATCCGGTGTTTAATTACTTACTCTGCTAATCAGCCAAGTTATATCTTCAAACATTTCAATATTACTTTTAGACATTGCTGCACAATGAGCTAAAATGTAAACCTGGGATCGAGGGCAATGGCAATGTACTTTTAAAGTATAAGGAGAGTGGTACTTTAGGCTTCTAGAGACTCTCATTGAGGGTGAGTGAATAGTTTGTGAGAAGAATTAGCATGATTGCATCGGCAATCATTTTCATTCTGTAAAATTACTATCTTCTTGTTTATTAGATTAACTTGGGGATGACAATTGAACCCATATTTAATAGTACAAAATATTATTATACAAATATTGGCATGCTACTTTATTTATTGGTATAATTATATAACTTTTTACAAATAATTTATTTTTTATTAATTAAAAACTATACTAAAAAAGTGTCTTAACATAAATTATTATTGTTTTATCCTGTAAATTAGTTTGTTGCATAGCATCTAATGATGGGCCTTCTTTTCTTATTCCCAACTCCCTCCTTTCTTGACTAGATATATTTTCCTGATAATTTTACTTTGTGAACATTCTATCTTTCTAGCAAGGACATGGTTGCATTTTTGGCAACACATATTTTCTAGTATTTGGCAAAACTGACAAAGTATAAATATAGACTTTTGAAGCAAATTAATAATTGCAGAGCTTCCATGACAACGGTTTGTATGTTGTCATGCGTAAAATGGTTGCTTTGGCATATGTTATAATTTGTTCTGCTTTTATTCTACGTCACAGTTGTATTACATTGGCTGCATAGAGCCACTAATTGTAATGATGCGTGAGAAATAGTTCTCTACTTACCTCAGCAACGATGAATTCAGAAAATTTCCCTTCAACTCTGATCCCACGATACTCAAGATTTTATATAATTTTTACTAAGAAAAGTATGCTTTTATAATCAATACTTTTTAGATCACTAATTAATACGACATATGAAATTATTACATTTGTGTTGTTAATTTGTCAACAAACTTGCATGGTAACATAATAATTGAAATGTGCACATGTACGCTTAGGTCTTTCACTAGTCTTTTCTTGCCTCCTCCACAGCTTTGCTTTCAACGTCAGTACCAGCCTCCATAATTGTCCCCGGAGAAATATTGAAATATTTCTTTTAGGAGCAATTATTTTGGAAAGATGATACTCTCATTCGACATTTTTGTATTATGCGAAAAAGGAGAGATATATAAACAAAATTTAAAAAATAATCAATTTTAAGTTTAAATAATTTATTTGTTTACAGTATCTTAACTTATATTCTAAGTTTGATCTTTGTATCCGTCAAGTCTTATTATTATTTATTATTTAAACTTGTATTCTTTCTTATAATATTTTTTTTAACTTTGTCTGTTTATTTTTTTAACCTTTATTTTCTTTGGGTTTGATCAGTTTTTTTTCCCTTAAAATTTTAAGCTTTTTATTTATTTTTTTACCAGATTTTAATACTATATCAAAACTGTATTTAATTTATTGCTAATTCATCGATATAAAACATTATCGTCTTAACAAAGTTTTTTCAATCTTACTCACATTTATATTTATTTCTAAAATACATAAATGAGCCGTAACTTAGGTACTGTAGCTCCGCGAAAGAATCAAGCACATATAACTATCTCTTCTTTTTACTCTTATTAACTAATATTTAATAATTTTTGTCAAGAAGCTAAAAGTAAAAAAAACTTATACTAATATACATTACAAATTATAGAAATTGCATTAAAAACATTTTTAATAAACAGTTATTTTAAATGTTTAAATAATGAATTTAGGACACACCTCTGGTTAATATATATAAATTACATATATCTATTTGACTGGAGTCTTCTAGTTAACAAAAGAGGGGCGGGGCATATGCTAGTCTTCTTAGTTTAGCTATAGGACTCAGGGATGGTTTCAGCTACTGGTACAGGGATGTAACATATAGTCAGCATGCACATTCATTTCGATAAAAGTTAAAATACTCGGTACAAACGTGCTACCAAGGAGACTAGCTATTCGTTGTTGTCGCCATCTGAAATATATGTGCTCTGTTGTATGTATGATAATGGTGATGAAAAAACTCCTACCCCCATCACACATGCTGCTAGTCAATAATAGGGCAACAGCAATATCTTTTTTGAGCGTTTGGAGCTGGCATGCATATCTGTGTCTCAAAACAAATGGTATGGAGACATATATTAGCAACCACGACCATATTTTTGGCCTATAATAAATGACAACATATAAGTACACTTCAATTATGTGGTTGTAGAATACACGCATGTATGCCTATTGTTTTTCCTTGCTGTATTTACCAAGGCTAATCAGCAACTCATTTCCCACGACACAGGCCACTCAATATGAACCTAATCTCCCAAAATGTTATGTTCGCTTAAGGTAGTTGGACGGTGTAACTACATTGACTTAGGAAGATCATCACCCCTATACGTCTGGACAAGTATTATATGTTGCTCTTGTTAATTAAGAGTGTTGATTAAAGAATTAATGAATTAAAATATTAAAACCATACTAAGAATATATTCAAAGTTATAGCAAGAGAGTATTAATGTTAATTTTTAATAAAGGGATTTTTAATTACATACATATATATATATATATATATATATATATATATATATATTCTACTTTTAGGTGTCAATAAAATAATTTATTTATTTAACATTTTTATTTAAATGTCGGTGGTCGGTGGTCGGTGGTCCAAGGTTAACATAAAATTTAAAGTGTCTTGAGAGCCTAAAAGCACACCTAATAAATTTTACGTATCCTCTATCTGTCTATTCGTAAGTGGGCAGAATATAGTGTATTTTACATGGCGTACGTGGCCCCTGAATTTGGGTTTGCATTTATTTAAGTACCTTCTACAATGAACCACCCAAAAGTGTCATCCCCCTAATTGACTCTGGTTAACTTGCCTGCCTCACGGGATTCAGTTTAATACAAATTTGTCTTATTGATCAATTTTAGATTTCCCTATCTGCATTAGATTATGATGAAATAAAAAATTGACAATCAGTAGAATTAAAGAAAGCAAACAAAGGGACAACTTCATTTTCGTGGATACACAGCACTTTCGTAAATTAAATTTAAATGCCTAAAGATGAGCTTTTCATTATTAATTCATCCACAATATATCGAAGCCATGTGTCACAGTAGCCAAATCCAAACCCATTTGAATCTTTATTTATGATTTGTTTTCATTTTCTTCTCCATAATTTTAGTGTCCCTTACATTGACACCGCCCCATCATACCCCTTAAATAGCAGTGTATTTTATTGACAAGTGGACAATCGCTATTTCCTAATGGGCAATTTATGAAATGTGTGTGAAGCTCGGTTGTCGTATGCTGCCACGTGGGTTGCAAATCTACCATTGTTGTCTCCATAAGCAAGTCTCTGTCAGATCTTTCTGCTACTTGTCAATCGGAGATGCCAACCAACTATAAACCCTCAATTATTCATGCATTGCTACAAAAATTATTAGGTGTATTTTTTTCAAACTTTTGACGGGGTACTGTGACCTTCTTCCTATACAACGTATATCTACTGATGGGGTGGTTACTGTCAAATTTCGTGTCTTCCAAGCATTAAACTCCTTTTTTCCTCTAAAATAAGCCTAATACATAACTAAATCTTTGATTCTAAAGGCAAATCCGCGTTTTTAACCTTGATTGATTTTTTTTTGGGGGCGTCTCCCCAAACTGTGCAACTTTAGTGCCTTGCCCTCGAATAAAAGATGAGCTAAAAGAAAACGAGTAAGGTTTAAATAAGACAGTAGTATTTTCTTAGTGTCTATAAGAAAAAGTCATATTTGAAAGTATACGTGCATATTTAATAAGTTTAATATATTTTTTTGAAAAAATAATTATGTTCAAGTTGGATAGAACTATTATTGAGTATTTAGTAATTTTGTTTAAGCTAGATAAGATTAATCTAAGTATTTAATGCAATTACATCTATTAAGACTTGAATTTGAGACCACAAATTAAACTAAAATAACTTCTTACCAATGAATTTACGTATTCAGTGGTTAATGTTTGTATTCATGCTTAATGTATTTTTTTCATTTAGACTCGACTAAAATTTTAATATTTAACTCAATTAAAATATAACAAATATCATCAAATTATACATAATTTATAGATTTGTAGATATGTTATTTGATCATTAATATTTATTTATTTAATAACGTATTATATATAAAAATAAAGTTTTATTAAATTTATTTTTATATGAATATTTTTAAACTTGATTTATTTGATAAATTTTTTAAAGAATATTATATTTTATAAAAATTATTAAATGATATAAATGCTTAAATTTAACATGTAATATTTAACATATTTTAATTCGTGTGTATATGATGTATTTAGTGAAATAAATATTTTTCAAATGAAAGTGAGAGATATGATTTATATCATATAATTATGAATGGATAATCAGGATTATAAAATTTAAAAAGCCACGTGATATCATGTGACTTTTGAATCCTATAAATTCGTGATGAATTCTAAGCAGGAACACATGTATGGCTGTGAGTGAAAATGGGCCATGTCCGTATTTATATATTGTTGCTAGCAGTTAATCAAGCTTAGATGGTAGCTAAAACCCCTGTCTATGCAGATAACTTTTTTTGTTGATGAACATTTGTCGGATCCAATATCTTCTCTAGCTGAAGAAGGTCTATTGAAACTCGAAAGCTTAAACAGCTCGAGGGCCATATAATACTATCCTTTTCTCTTTTAACTTTATGTTATTATATAAATAATTAAGGTGGTAATTGAATTTGAATACAAAATTAATAGGAATATTCCAGCTGACAAGGACATCCCAACTTCTCTATTATTGATTATTAAACTGTCTATATACAAAATAAATTCACCTCATATATTATTTGTCCACCTGTTGTATGAGAGTACATGCAAAATGTACACATAAAGCCAGGGGAGGGAAGGAGTTAAGGCACCCTCCTCATATCAGTTGTCACTTGATTAGTTCGTATCTTTTCTGTTCCTTATAATATTGTTCACTTGGTCATATTTGTTTCCCACCGCATGCCCTACCGTTTGAAACAGAGAAAACAATAAGTCATTTTCTATATTTTCAGACACAATAAATCAGTCTCTCCTATAATATAAGCTTCAAACTTAAGCCATATATTTTCTTCTCACTTGTGCTAGCTAGATTGGCTTACTATCTATATATACACAAGCGCGCGCAGTCACAAAGGTTGGATTAATATTTATCATTTATTAGCATCTACCCTAGAGTTTCTTTAATTAAGAACAAGCTCTAGCATTATCTTTAGCTGTCACAAGGAGAAGCACAAGATGGGAGTACAAGGCACTTTGGAATACTTCTCTGACTTACTCAGCAGCACCAAGAAGAAGAAGAAGAAGCAAACCCAAACTGTAGCTTTGAAAATCAGAATGGACTGTGAAGGTTGTGCACGCAAGGTTAAGCACGTCCTTTCTGGAGTTAAAGGTATTCTTAATTTTCTTCATGATCATTTGAAGGGTGCTGCAGTTATCTCCTTCACTTTATTAACTTGCTATGTTTTGTTATTGGAATATTATTTTGAACAGGAGCTAAAAAGGTAGAAGTGGACTTGAAGCAGCAGAAAGCAACAGTGACTGGATATGTTGAACCAAAGAAAGTGCTTAAAGCTGCTCAATCTACCAAGAAGAAGGTTGAACTGTGGCCGTATGTTCCATACACTATGGTTGCTAACCCTTATGTTTCTCAGGCTTATGATAAGAAGGCACCTCCTAATATGGTGAGGAAGGTGCCTGACACTGCCAACATATCAGAGACAACTGTGGACGACCGCTACATACATATGTTCAGTGATGAAAACCCAAATGCCTGCTTTATCATGTAATTAATTGATTAATGTTTGTGTAGTGAATCACACACTAAAATATATGATAAATAAATATAAAATTAATGGGGTAGTGGTTTTTGACTTTTGTGTAAAATATATGATAGAAAATTTTGCATGACTTTTGCATATGGCTACGATACTGATTGTCATGTTTCAATCTTTCATTATCTTAATCTTAAAGATCGTTTGTTGGGAAGCGGGAGGTCTTAGAAAAGGGTAGACGAAATGAGAGCAAACTTGGGGTATGTCAAGGGACAGCAAATAACGCCATCGTCATTTTCACATTTTCTTGTTGGTGACCTTTTTATCTTATGTTATGTGCGTGGCTTTGTTATGTTGCGTGTTTGGCAGGGCTTTTGGCCTGCCTCTGTCGGTTTTCTCCTCCTCCTTTCAGACAAATCGATCAATTACCATTTCAATGACGTAGAATAATTATAATCAGTGTAAAATGCTTATTTTAATTAACTTGAAAGATTGATTTTGTTGCTCTCGTTTCGAAGGTTGAGCACTTGGGCTAGCAAGTACAAAGCTACCAGTATTGATTACTGTTAGCAATATGAATAATACACTATTTTAAATTTATTTAATATAATTAAATAATTTTTAAAAGATAATTAATTTATAAAATAATAATTTTAATTATATATATTAAAAATGTGTTTTAACAAATGTATTAAAAGCGTTTCTCTTTGAATAACTTTGGTGGGGGCAAATGTAATAGCGGATTACCAATACCGTTTGATACAATAACGAGGTCGTTATATTTTAAATTAGGGTTGGACTTTAAATTGTGTCCTTATTATTTTTACTTTTTTTCTCTGGAGTCGGAACTTACAAAATTTCATCACATATATAATACTATTTTTATGATTTTTTAGATGAATTAAATTTTCAAAAATATAAAATCTTATAGTTGCAAAGTACATTGCACGTTAAATTTTATAAGATTTCGAGTTTGCTTTACTTAATAAAAACTTTTAAATCAATATTTAAATTAATAAAATTTAATATTTATAAAAATTTATTTCTAAAGTAAACTTCTTTATCTTTTTCATTTATTTACAGAGCGAGAGAGAAAGAGAGAAATGTGTTTCTTGAAATGAGTTTTGGTTCTTCCAAATTTTATCATTTTACATGCATGTTTTCCTCTACAAAATAGTTTTTATAACTAACCATTTTAATTTAATAATGCTATTATTTTCTTGAGGAACAAAAATATTGTCAAGTAGTGAAATACTTATGGAAGATAATGTTTTATATACATCCCTTGTGGCTTAAGTCGGATATGTTATATAAAAAAATAATAAAATCCCTCCAAATCCATTGCCCCAACAGGGGTGAGGTTTAGGTACAACTTAAAGAAAGAAAAAGTTGTGACCGACTTTTGACCGGGACATCACTCTTTCTATCCTTTTAACTTCGTTGCACTTTATCTAAAAAAAATTGCATGAAAAAGAAAATATATACAAAAGAAATTAATTAAGTGGATGACCAGATAGGTGTCATGCATGCTCCGATTGCAATATTATATAAAACTTCTTCCAAGCTTTTTTTTTTTTTTTTCCAATTAGAAGTATTCAATAAAATATTTTTTAACAGGCTTAATTAAGTTTTTATTTCTAAAAAATATCCATTTCATTTATTCTTCACATTTAGTCCCTCTAAATATCACATATTTTTTCATCTTATGAGAAAAATTGGAAATTGATATGTTTATGAAGACTAAATAAAAAAATACATCATATATACTATGAAGAAGTAAATGAGATTCTAAATAAACAAAATAATATGTTATTTTACTTTGAATTAAGATTTTTTTATTTGATATTCCAAAATTATATACACAACACACTTTTATTTTGATCTTTAGAGCATAACTCTTTTTTTCTTTAATATTTACATGTTAAATGTATCAAATATAATTATAGGTTACTTTTGAAGGATAAAATAAAGTAAATAGGATTAAGTTCCAGATGTCGCTAAAAGATTATTAATTCTATGACGTAATTATTATATTTTGAATTTAAATCCTTATATATTATTTTCTAAAGACTAAGCAAATATTTCTTAGGATTCAGAGCTATTAGCAAGTTGATTTGAGAAGGAAAAAAAGTCACAATTCAGTTTAGTGTTGCAGAAGAAAACAACAAACACTACTGAAAAGACGTATTGATAAAATCAACTTAGATTGCTTCTAAGATAGATTTTAGGGAGAATCTATATAGCCAAATCTTGTGGTACAGATACACAAAATTGGGAATCTTCTAACGCTGTTGGTGTCACTGTGTCTAAGCTACTTTAAGGGGAGAAAATAAATTAGAATATATTTTTTACATAAAATCTTCAAAAAATTACTACTAAAAAGTCTGTATATACAGACAGATTTATAGATAAAATTTTAAATTATTACAGACAGTTTTTAAAATTACAGATAAATTTAGAAATAGACATAAATCGTCTGTGATATCATTATCGGTAAAAAATTACAGACAGATTTCACAATTTGTCTGTAAATTACAGATAGAAACAGTCATCTATAATTTACAAAAAAATTTGTCTGTAACGTACAGATGAAAAAATTCGTCTGTAATATATTTTACTATTATTAGTATTTTTTATTTATATAGAGTTATTTTTTACTGTTCCTGATTATCACAATTTATAAACATAATAACAACTATAAATTAGGCATCTAAACATTTAAAAATGATTTATAAAATATAAAATTTAAATATTATTACAAAGGAAGACAAAAGCATCCAAATAAATACATTTAAAAATAAAATACAAGTCTTCATCATAAATAATTTGTATGATCATCATCCAAAGGAGCATCATCATCAGTAGACGAGAAGTCGGAAGAGGAATCACTACGACAAAATGAAGATCTGAGAGCGGTTCCGTTTTGAATTAGAGAGCGTTTAGAACTGCTCTAAAATCTTGCGCTATCTGATGTATTATATTTAAGAGAGCAGTTAAAGAATCGCTATCAGATGTTAAGATTGGAGAGCGGTTCCAAGTGAAACCGCTCTTTAATTTATACTTTGGAGAGCGGTTCCACGCGGAACTACTCTCCAAAGTATAGGTGTAAGATTAGAGAGCGGTTCTGCGTGGAACCGCCCTCCAAAGTATAAATTAGAGAGCAGTTCTGCCTGAAACCGCTCTCTAAAGTATAAATTTAGACCGCAAAATTTGAAATTGATTTCTTTGTGAGTTTTCTATTAAAAATAAAAATTTATTATTACTTTTAAATCAAAATTTAGAATTAATTTCTTTGTAATTTTTCTTTATTTTTATCACAAATCAAAATTAAATCTTGAGTTTATATATTTGGTGTTAACCAAACAGTCCACATTTACATAAACGAAACACAAGTAAGCAGAGAAAAAAGAGAACAAATTAATAGGATAATTTTTAACATTAATAGAGAGAAAAAGAAAGAAAGAGAGAATTGATGATTCACCGTTAATAAAGAGAAGAAGAAAGAAAGAGAGAATAAAGAAGTACATACAAAAGATGAAGAGAAAAAAAACTATTTTGTTAGCGTAAAGAAGATGAAGAGAGCAGACTAACACATAATGAAGAGGTACCTACAAATTGGAAAAAAAACTAATTTGTTAGCGAGAGAAGACGAAGAGAGCAGGCTAACAGAGAAGATGAAGAAAACATAAGAGAGCAGAGAATAAACTTACAGTGAAAAAGACCAGTTTTATTAGCTATGAAGCAGAAATGTATTGAGTGTGTTGATTTATAAATGACTTTAATAATATTAGAGAGCGGTTCTTTATTAACCGCTCTCTAATGTGTGACTTTAGAGAGCGGTTAATAGAGAACGCTCTCTAAATATATAATTATAAAGCGGTTTTTATTAACCGCTATCTAAGTTAGTGCTCCAAAAGCTCATTTCTGGCGTAATGAATGATGCATGGAGGTGAAAACCGGTGGTGCTAGAACTGGTGGAGGAGGAAGAAGAGGTGTGGAACTGCTTGCTCTCATGAGCTCAAAATAAGCATGCATCTGCTGCATCTGCATATGTTGTTGCTTCATCTGCTGCTGAACCTCCCTTTGCATTCTCGATGCCACATTCTTCTCTATTTTCTTTGCCCACTTCTTCTTCCATGCACTTTTCTTGCTCTTCCAAATCTTCTTATTCTACTTCTGGAGTTCTTCATTGAGGGCATGGATCTGAGTGCGGACCATGTCCTTCACTTCCTCATGTGCAAGAGAAGGGACATCTCCAGTGACAAATGTAGGGGACATGGAGTCTGCAAAGCGGCCCCCATACCATAAATGCGACCTTTATAAAGGTCACCCACTGTCTGTGACCACAGAGCATCCTCATCTACTGACTCTGGATTCTAAGAAGATGCCTCCTCAAGCCTTTGAACATAATCATCCTACAGTTCAGTTCAGATAATTAGATATTAGTTTGGAGAACTATTTAATAAATCACTAATAATAACATATAATATCAATATATTAATGACTTACATATGTGGCCTAAGATCGTGTATCAACCCACAGGTTTTTATCCTGCCTGTGAGTGTGTGTCTCCTTAAACAACTTTCCATTCGTAGGTGGCCTCTTCAACGACTTCTCCTGCAATTCGAAATAAATCACAATTTCAAATATGAAATTATAGATAGAGTAAACTGAATTTTAAAATCACATACCAAGTTCGCCTTGGTGCCAGCCAAAGTCGTAGACCCACCAGTATGCAGTGACCCCCTTATTAGATGCCCTGTTTGTCTTTTTCTTTACAGAGAGATTTTTAAACTCATCCGTATCCCAATACTCCTGCAAGGCATGAAGAAAGTTGGGTGCTATCCAATCAGCAGTAGAAGAATCCTGACGAGCGTCAATGTACATCTGTCTTAGTCGCTTTGCAGTGCGACTCTTCCAGGCCTTGAAAATCATCTTTTCGTCTTGGGAGGAATGGAGAAGTTGCTCTACAAAAACACAATTCCATTAGAGAAGGTACAAACAGTCATATGTAATTACACTTAGTTAAAATTAATACACTATTATTATCTTCCAATCTTTGAACCATTCCATCTTTGTATCCTTCGGCACCTTTGCAAAACTTGTGTAAGGCACATCAAACATCTTCTTAATCGTATCTGTGACCTGGTGAAGACCTTTCTGTGGTGGTATCCAACTGATAACACAATAAAATAAAACATCAGGACTAACATTCACATAAAATACTCAATGTTTGGCATATTTTGAAGGAAACTTACCAAGTGGACCCATCTCATCTCAAAGTTTGTAAAGATCTCGATGATACCTGGGTCTGTGATGACTGCTGCCCACTTACAGCTGGGACAACAATTGATCCTTCTCCTGTGCCCTGTGTAGTAGGTGACTGTGTGGCCTGTGTAGTAGGCGATGCAGAGTCTGAAACTCGTTGTACTGGAGGGGAAGGAGCAATATACCCTGAATTGGGCACCATGATAATTTCCTCCTGTCCCCTAACCTGGGAAGTCTACACTATAGCTGGTGTGGAGGTCGAAGTGGAAGCCCTGGGTGAAGAAGTGTTGCCACGATCAGGACGCTGAGTAACACCCTTCTTACCTTTACCTGCCATATCTGAATCAAATACAATATATGTTTAGTGACAAATACTATAATCACTATAAAATATAATTAATATTTGTGATAACATAATAAATAATCATGGATACATATTAAATTGACAAACTTACTTAATTTACCTCATTTACTCTGATAGTTCAAAACTACCTTCATCATCAGTCGATGAAGGTTCATCCATAAATCCTTCCTCCTCGTCTTTAGTCATGTCATCCAATTCATTATTTCTCAAAACTTGGGTAGGAGGGTCAATTATTTCAATTTCATTCAAAGGAGAAGATAAATTTGGAGGGACAACAGTGTCTATTACTACACGTGAAGGGATTGAGTCATCAATTTGATATGCATCTTTATCATCTACTTCATCACTTTCAATTCAACCCCTTGGTTTAGTTTTTATTACAATCCTCCAACTTTTATTACATTTTCTATGGTAAGATAAGAAATATACTTTTCTTGCATTTTGTGCAATGATGAAGGGGTCAAAGCCTCTATATCTTTTGGTATGGTTAATCTCAATTATATTATAATGATTATGTTTACGTGTCCTTGTTAGGCGTGTTGAATTAAACCATTCACACTTGAATAAGACAATCCTTTTTATGGTTTCACCAGCATATTCAAGCTCAACTATTTCATGAAGTTTTCCATACCAATCACAGTCACCATCACTTGAATTCCCTCTCACACTAACTCTACTATTATCTATTTTTCTCCCTTTACATGATTCAATGGTTTGGAATTTATACCCATTAACAAAGTAAATTGGCCAACAATATGCTTTATTTTTTGGACCTCTAGACAAGTTATATAGGTCAAGATCTGTTATACCATTACTAGGATCACGCACCTACACATACCATTAAATATGTCAATTGATTGAATACATAATAATATTCAAAAGTCGATAAACTAAAATGTTAGGGAAATTTCATGACGTACATAACTTTTGAACCATGATGGAAATTGATTAAGGGATTTGTGACCATATAATTGTTCAAAATATCTGTAAACATTGCAACATCAATTATTAGATTTGAATCACCATGATCGAAAAAAAGTCATTAAAGCAATCATAAGTCACTTATGTTCTGAATGGTTGAACTTCATCACAATTTAATAAGATGTGCAAGTGTGCGGCCTCTGATTCATCACCTAAGATCCACGCTCTTCGCATTTCCCAGATACACGACCTGCTTAGTTGAATATCGATAGAGTTGGCTCATTACTACTTTCTCCCCCATCATCATTTCGACTAACCCAAGTTTTCCTAGATTGAACATGAGGTTCAAAATAGTATGTGCAAAAATTTGATGTCTCATTTGATATATATGTTTGGCATATGAATCTTTCCACTTGAGCTCTATTTTTCACAGTCCTTTTGAACCCTCCAATTTTTCGTTCAAACGGATACATCTACCTGTATTGTACTGGTCCACATACACGTGCTTCATACGCTAAGTGTATAGGCAAGTGCTCCATGGAGTCAAAGAAAGTAGGTGGAAGTATTCTCTCTAATTTGCACAAAATCATAGGAATATTTTTCTCCATAACTAATAGATCTTCAACCCTAAAAGTAGGTGAACACAGGTCCCTAAAGTACTCACTTAACTCACTCAATGGCTTCCAAACATGATTTGATAGTTCCCTAAATGCAGCAGGTAGAAGACACTCCATGAATATGTGGCAATCATGACTTTTCATCTTAAAAATCTTCCTTGTTCAACATTTACACAATGACCGAGGTTTGAAGCATAACTGTCAGGAATTTTTAAGTCCTTCACCCACTTACATACATCTTGCCTTTGTGGTAAAGTCGGAGTGTAACTTGTCTTTGGCTTTGACCATCGACCATCTGCAAGTTGTTCTAACTTTAATTCTGGACGCCTACAATATTCTTCTAAATCTTGCCTTGCCTTTATATTATCTTTAGTTCGATCAGCGTCCATTACAATATTCATGATTTTGTCAAATACTTTTTTTTTCACATGCATCACATCTAAACAATGACGAACCAAGTTATCCTTCCAATATGGGAGCTCCCAGAATATACTTTGTTTGGTCCAATTATGTGTCATCCTATAACTAGGAAACCTAATAGATTTTTCTACTTCTTTTATTTTTGGCAAGTGTCTAACTTTATCTCATACTTGATGACCATTTAAACAGATGGGAGGGTCCTCATTCTCAACAGTTACTTTCCTAAATTTGTAGGCTTGATGCCTATAAGGATGTTCCATATCTAAAAATCTCCTATGGCAATCAAATCATGAATTTTTTTCTCCATGTTTTAAAGTAAATACTTTTGTATCCTCCATACAAATTGGGCATGCTAACTTCCCTTGAGTCATCCATCCAGGCAACATTTCATAAGCAGGAAAATCATTTATCGTCCATATCAGTGCTGCCTTCATGATAAAATTCTGCTTCCTTGATAGGTCATAAGTTACTACACTCTCACACCATAACTCTTTCAACTCATCAATTAAAGGTTGAACATACACATCAATTTTAGCCTTTGAATTTTCTGGACCAGGAATTATATAAGTCAAGAATAAATATGGATTTTTCATGCTCATATCAGGAGGAAGATTAAAAGGTGTAACCACAATAGGCTAACAAGAATATAGTTTATTAAATTGATTGTTTGGAGCAAACCCATCAGCACATAACCCTAACCTTACATTTCTAGGATTGGATGCAAACTTAGGATACACTTGATCAAAATATTACCAAGCCTTACCATGAGATGGATGAGTCATTATCCCATCACTCCTTTTATTTTCAGCATGCCACGTCATATAAGGAGATGCATACAACCTTTTTAGCCTAGGAATCAAAGGCAAATAATGCATTATAGTTTGCGGTACATCTTTATGTTTATCACTTCTACCACCTCTTATTGGTTTAAACCTAGGCTCTCCACAGAATTTGCAATTGATCAAAACATCATCATCTTTGTAATACAGCATGCAGTCTTTCAAACAACAATCAATTTTGACTTCTTTTAATCCAAGTTTGGAAACTAATTTTTTTGCTTGGTAAAAGTCCTTTGGGATAGAGTCAGGTTGGGGACTAAGCTCACTAATTAATGTAGCTCATTGATCAAATGAACTCTGACTTTGATTGTCTTTTGACTTTATGCTTAACATTCTTACTGCTAAAAATAACTCTGAATACACACACTCATCCCATAAAAGCTTGTTTGTTGCTTCTAAAACATTATAAAACTTTGCAGCCTCTTCATTAGGTTCTTGTTCAGCTTCAAAATCACGAAAAATTTCAAATTGAGGATCAACAACATCATAAACCATTTCTTGATAACGACTATTGCTTTCTTCCCAACTTACATTACCTACATCCTCACCTGATTGCAATATATTTGAATTACCTACTTGATTTTCCAAATTAACTACTTTCCCATGCTCAGTCCATATCCAATACTCATGTTTAAATCTAAACTTATACAAATCATATCTTATTGAATCAATATCTAAAAATTTTCTACACTTGCACTTAGAACATGGACACCTAACTTTTTGGTTGGTAATGAATTGCTGCAAATTACAATAGACACGTATGAATTCCTCTACACCCTCAAAGAATTCAAGTTTTATTTCCCTCGACTTGGGTGCAACCTATCATACATCCACTGATGATTTCTGAGAAACATCTTCCTCAAGAACTATATAAACCTAATACAAATATACAATGTGGTATCAACCTTCTATTATAGGTTACACTGAATTTTAATATAAATTTTGGCTGAATCTCCCCTAATACATGTCAATTTCCTTACATTTGTTTACCACTCTTTTACAAAAATCAAAATTTCACCACACATAACTAATATATTATATAACAATATATTAATCGATACATCAAACACAAACACATCACAATCCTAAACCATTCTAGAGCACATCTCTTGTAACTCCACAACATGCATATTCTACAAACTCTACAAGTACAAATAATCTCGCAGCACACAATAATCAGGTTCGAAGAAGGGCCTCTACGCCCTTCCCTCCAGTCATACAATCTCCAATCCTACAACTCTATCTAGGAAATTTTAAGTCTCTAAAAAACATAAAAAATTAAAAAACTAAACCGATTAAAACTTAGAGTATCGTATTATGAATACAATGATGCAAAAAATCTTTCAAATGGATGCCCTACTCACTCGCAAAGGCCAAAACACTGAGCTCCTAGAGAGAGAGTAATGAAAAAATGAGGAAGGAGAAGGGGAGGCGTCGTTGTATGGGTTTCAGTCATTACAGACAGAAAAATTTGTCTGTAAAGAGTTTAATGAAACGGTACGTTTCAAGTGGCAAATTACAGACGAATTTTTCTGTCTGTAAATTCGTCAAGTCCATTTACAGACGAAAAAATTTGTCTATAATTTGTCACCTAAAAGGTCGGTTAAAAATGGCCATATTTACACACGGATTTATTCGTCTGTAGCTCCTGCTATAAAATTTCCTCATATTTTCAAATTACAAACGGAAAAATTTGTCTGTAATTCCTATCTGTATCATTTCGCACCAAATGACGGGTAAACTACAGACAAATTTTACAGACAGATTTTAATCCATCTGTAATTCAGACAAATTTTTCAAAAAAAAAAAAAAATCTACAAATCTATCTGTAAATAGCGCTTTTTTAGTAGTAAATTTTTATATTACTATTTTTTCTTTATTTTCTTTTATCATGTTACTCATCTTATCTCATTTCTAACTATTTTCTTTTTATTATTACTAAAAAATGTGTTGCAGATTTTTAAGTAAAAATAACACTACTCAAGAAGAAATATACTTGCTTTTTTTTATCAATGGAAAAATACATAGGTTTTCAGTTTTGCTTGTCAGGCTTTTTTTTTTTTTTCTGGGCTGAAGTTTTGGTTGTTAGTGCTTTCAAGTGCCACCGCATACTGGTGGCGGATTGGGTTGGGCTCTTTGACTACATAAAGTGCAAACCAGGATTGAACCCACTCGCCTTTTTGTTGATATGTCCAAATAATCCATACCTGAAAAAAATAGTATCCTCCTTAACCAAGAGTCCATGGACTGTAGACCCAACCACCTAATCCTCCTTTTTGATAGCATCTACCATCATTTAAAATTGAATGGGAATGATCTTCAAAATCTCTAACGTTGCAAATCCAAACAGATCCCTGCAGCCAGCTTCCCCTCTGGGGGATTCTCTTCTTTATGAAATAAATAAATAAATAAATAATTCATTGTAAGTTAATTGTTTTCTCTTTTTAGTGAAAAGAAAAAAAATCTTTTTTTTTTCTCTTCTATCTTCCACTCCCCTTCTTTTCTTTTCTGGTGGTCACTTCTATTTCCTCCTTTTCTTTTTCCTTCTTCATTTCATTCTTTATCCATCCATTAGTGTTTCTATGAAGGTATCATCTTAATTATTCCCTTCCTCTTCTTAAGGTCCAAAGTCGTTACTGTCTTTTGGCCAACTTTGATCGATTTTCTACAGTTGAGATCATGTCGTTATCATTGGCTTCTTTTGCTAGTAACATGTTAGCTGTCTATAGAGCACAGAGCAGGCCAAGATAAAGAAAACAAAGAAAATGAATAAGAAGTGGCAGGGAGGTGAAAATAAAAATCATCCTCTGTTGTGAATTGGTTTTTTTCACCTGATGATAAAGATAAATATGATTGAAGTGTATGTATTTATTTTTTATTGAGCTATGTATTTTGACCAAACATGTTACGTTATATAGTGTTTGTTGGGTTGAAAGTATCATAGTATCACTCTCAAATATTATTATTCTCCTGCTTGATGTGAATACTGTTAGGCATTGACAATATCATCATCCACAGTAGATTTAAAAAAAAAAAAGACACGATCAACTATCACTTCTCTCCCCTATTTTTGGGTGCGAAAGGTTAGCCCGCTAGAACTTGTAGCGGTACTTAACACAACACAGTCACAGATTCTTCTGCTATTAGAAAGTGTCATCAAATTGGGGTTATGACAGCACCTTGGCGAGAGATGGCATCTTTGAATTTCAATTAAACACCATACAGAAGTTGTGACAATAGTTCTTTTATGTGGTAGGGCCAATGAAGCCGCCATGCTCATGGAGCCTGCCGTAGTGTGTTTGTGTGTGTGTATATATATATATATATATATAGAGAGAGAGAGAGAGAGAGATCAACGACCATTGTTTGAGAGAGAGAGAGAGAGAGAGAGAGAGATCAACGACCATTGTTTGGTGTTCCACGTCCCACCTCCTGTTTGTTTGCGGTTTTTTCTGTGTTTCGCTGCGTCTCTCTCCTCCTCACCTTTCTAAATAAGTTTTCTCACTAATTGAATTACCCTGTGCATTCAATTGGATATTAGAAGTAACTAAACAGTTTCTATGAAATGCAAATAAAAGTAATTATATGCTGTGATTAATTAAAAGTTGTTCATCACATCAAGGGCATTACTCTTAAATGGAATTTGTGCCTGTTTCTTCGTGAAAAATAAAAGATAAGGCAAATAAAAGTTTGGGATATTAAAAATAAATTATTCTTTTTTGTTTACTATATATTGCACGGAATTATTTCTGAAAAATATATTATTTTAAGAATTAATTATTTTCTATTATTAATTATATAAAATAAATTGTGTATTTAAATGTGTTTAGTAGAATAAAAATGATGGTTTATTTTTTTAAAAGTTAATAAAAATATTATTTTACCAATAAAATTTTAAGGTTGTTTATAACAATTATTTTGTTACTTAAATAAATTATTTGTTGAAAATAAAATAAAAAATCAAAAGTTAACTAAAATAATAAATCCTTAACTTCTAGTCACAATCTTTGAAAATTTATTGATCGTCACTATTTTGTCTTAATCAAATTTATAACATTTTATTTTAACAAAATTTACCATACACGTTTAAATAATAATGTCAACAACCTTTTCCCTATAAATTAAATAATAAAATAATCCCATCCAATCGTTTTCATATTTTGTTATATTTAAGTAGTTTTTACTCTATATGTGCACCTTTGTCACTACTTTTTTTTATATAATAAAAATTAATAAAATACCAGTCAGAAGATGAAAAATGATGAAATGTGGAGAAAAACACCTATGTATTTAAATAAAAAAATTTAAATTTAAATTTAAATTGTTAACCGATTCCTGATAGATTTCATAATGAACTTAGGATAATATTTTATATTTCGCTATTCACTTACATATATAACGTTTGATTTTACAGATAATAGAAATTTAAGTTAATGAAAATGGCCATTTAATTTAATTTTTTAAAAAAGACTAAGATTTTTTTATATTGTGACTCGTTCGTGGATAATTGTTCAAAGCATTTTAATTATTTTATCCCATATTTTATGTGATAAAAAATTAAAGATTTTGTTAATCATTGCTTTTAAGGCACTAAATAAGAAATAAATAAATAAATATGTTTATTAAAAATTATGTTAAGGGTAAATTAATAATACTTTTTAATAAATAAAAAAAACTAGATTTAGTTTATCGAGCACACACGGTTCTTTAATTTCGTACAAGGAATAATTAATCTTTTGATAATAAAAGGAAAAAAAATTACTCATTTGTCTTTTGTTTCTTAATTTGCTTTCTCTAAATGTAAAATTCATGATACATAAATAAATCAATTGAAATTTTTATAATATTTGAAGGATCAAATGAAAAAAAAAACTATAAAAAAATTATTTAATTATAAATCCAAGGCCTACATCGAAGAAAATAAAATAAAATATCATAAATTTTACAAAGACAATAACTTGATTAAGTATTTGTACAGTATATGAATCATACGATGTTTTTAAATTCCTATCTTGGTGCTTTTTCATGGAAAAATGCCTGGCCATACTTATGGACTGTGACTATGACAACTAAATAAGGCCCTATATATTTTCCCTGAGAAATATTTAGTTATTAATTTCTATAGGTTCCTAGGATATGTTTGAGTGCAGACTTTAAAAAAAAATAAATTTATATTTAATATCATAATCATATATTATTTTATAAATATTATATAACTCTTAAAATATAAAACTTACCCAAATTTCTCTTTTATTTAAAATCCCACTCCTATCTGGGCATACGCTTTACGAATTTAGGCCCCCATTTCACATCATCTCATTATCAACGTCAATGTAAATGGGCAGATTCGTCGATAAGATATAAAAGATAAACAAGATAGAGTTGAAAAGATATCTCAGATTTTTCCTATCCATATGTGGCATAAGATAATCAAATGCCATCCTACCAGAATACTAGGAAACTAGTAGTATAGTATAGGGATGACAAAGAAAATACCAAGAGGAGGCTCCAACTATAAAATACTTGGTGAGTGCTGATTTCACATTTTGTTTAAGAAGAGATGAAAGAAGTCCAATTGCTATACTTGAAAAATCGTTCTCGAACATCTATGCAGATCCTACTTTCTAAAATGCATCTACCTTGAAAATCATCTAAGAGTTCAAACCCAAAAAACAATGCAGGATTAGTCAGTCTCATATACCATCATCTCTCTACCCCATCTTCCTTTTGTCTTTCTTTCTGCAAGTTTCTCTCTCTCTCTCTCTCCCTCTTTCTCTTTCCTTCTTTAAACCCACTTGCCTCCGATTGACAAGAACAAAGCTGCACAAGAGAATCAAATAAAATAAAAATATTAGAAATGGCATTGCCCAACATTTTTAATTTTAAAAACCTGTTTGAAAATGAAAGGATATAAATATATTCGTACTCATGGACCAACAAAATGAAAGAACACCAATCACTACTGGTATAACACAGGTAAAAGGAGACTCTTTTGGCATGTCTGTTTCCTTATACCACCAAACCCTTCCTTGACTTGGTGAAGCAAAAAAACATCACAACAAAGCCCTAAAAAAATGAAAAATTGAATGATGAGAAGCATCTGAGCACAGCACACAAATCAAGCTTCTGTTTTTAATTCCAATGAATTCAAGTTTTATTCATCAGACATAATTTCATGCTTCTTTTTCTCTATGTACAATTTTTTAAGCAAAATCAGTGAAACCACATAATTGCTAATATTAACTAGCCAAGATGAAGGAGACACATTGCAAAAGAGGGAGGTTTGAGCAAACCCTTAAAACTCAAAGTGGTGCGTCTAAGGCTAAATTTGACTTCAAGTTAATTTCTTTTGCAACCATCAAGTGGATAAACCCTCAAATTAAAACTGAAGAAGCAAGAGAGTAAAAAGAGAAACTGAACAGGAGTGTGTTAATAATTAGAAGACATACCTAGGTTAAAATAGGTGTTTTGAAAAAACACGGAACTTGAAAGTGAAAAATCAACAAGAAGGAGCAGTGTTCCTTCCCTGGTCGCTTTCGGGCTTGGGCTGCATCTGAGAGAACATTAAGTGGTGGTGGTGATGAAGCGGAAGAGGAAGAGGATGCGTTTGGGTCTGACGGAAAGAGTGATCGGCATGGGAAGGCGAAAACACAGAGAGGTGGTTAAAACCACCGTGTGAAGCGGAGGCTCCGTCGTCGTTGAACCTGAAAAGATCCTGAGGAGGAGGCGTGGCGTTGAACGGAAAGAGCGAGAAAGTAGAAGCATTGCGCGGTGGCTGAGGAGGAATCACAGCGTGGGGTCCAATATAAGACGCAAGTTCTTTCTTAGCGTTGTTGAGTTCATTCTGCATCTGCTTCAGCTTGTGTTGGAGAATGGATATGAGACCCACGCAACCGTAAACTGGGTCCCGCAAACGCGCTTCTGCCTCGTATGCGAGGGACTTAACGGCGTCCTCACGCTGCGCCGCGTTCAGCTCGTTGAGAAGCTTTGCAACGTTGCTGGCTCCGAATACTTTGTGGACATATGCAAACCTTTGTGGGTTGTCCGGCGGAAAATACGGCGCGAACACGCATTCCTGAGTACACTTCCTCCGCTGAATCTTGCACGCTGCGCACGGAGAATTCGACGACGATGATGATGATGACATTATTACTTGTTACTGTTTATTATTATTATTATTGTTTACTATTTATTATTGTAATTAAAGAGGGAGTAATGTATAATATGTAATTTGGGAAGAGAGAAGAGTGTGAGGGATCTGAAATTGGATTAGAGGGATCTGGAATGTTCCATGGATGTTGCCTATGCTATTTCAGGCTTTGATGTTCTGCTGCATCACACGCCCCCTACTTAGTCGATAACCATCACACGCACTCCCCACTCTTGTCAATTTTAAATATCTTTCCTTTTTCAATTTTCATTTCCTTCACTTTTCTTTCCTCAGTCTTCCTTTAAGCTAATTCCATTCTTTATATATTTTATCCATATTTCTTTTTAGGGAAACAAATATTTAATACTTTATTTTTAGCTTATTACCTTATATACCTTGGATTTGGGAATGTATTGTGAGAAATTAAAAGGATTAGTGTGTGTTGTTGTGTTTGTGTCTACTTGCTTGCTGAACAATTAGACAAATAAAAAAGGGAAATAAATTATAATCCTTTCATTGCCCACTTGATTAAGGGAATGGAAGATTTACTTTAACAATAAACACGTTTCCAATAGTAAATAAGAAGCAACAATTGCTCTCTTGTTCTTAAAAAAAAACTAAGCAAGATTTATGAATAAAATACATTAAATACAATATTAGTTATTTTTAGTATTAATAATGGGTGTTCTATTATATATGGTACATAAGTATAAATTATAGATATAAGAATTTTTAAAATGAGGAAGTAATACAATCAATTTTTTTTTTAACAAGACATGTTCTTTTTTAATGTGATCTATTAAAATTTAAAAATCAAATTTTTATCTACAAATATCTTTAACTTTTTTAAGGTAGAAAATTGTAGAAAAAATAAACCAATTTAATAAAAATGAATAATTCTTAAAATTTGTCATTCGTTAGCAAAGACTTACATTTGCAAATTTGTTTGTTTGAATATTTAAAAAAATTCTATTTATTTGTTTACAACTATAAAAGTTTTTTATTTTGAAATTTGGTTCTCATTGTAGCTTCTTTTCCAAAAGATACTCAAACTGCCTTCTCTAATTAATTAAAAAAATTTATTTTTGGGTGATTTTTTAATTTTGTTTACATGTTTAAATAAATGCACTAAATAGTTTTATAAGAGAGTCTTCTCCACATGCTCAATGGAAACAGAAATACTAATAAGTTTTTGATGTGTTATATAAGTTCTTTTAAAAATTAAGTCAACTTTATAGATAAAATTTTTTATCTCTTTGATTGTTTTTATATCTAGTAAAAGCTTTGATGTGTTATATAAGTTCTTTTAAAAATTAAGTCAACTTTATAGATAAAAATTTTTAAGATAATTGTGGATGTCTAATAAGAAATGCTTTTACTAGATATAAAAACAATCAAAGAGATAAAATTTTAAAAATTAAATAAAAATTATAAAAATATTTTGTTTGAATTACCATTCTTCATATTTAAATAAATTCAAATAATTATGGTATATGAAAAGGTTAAAAAAAAATCCAATTAGAAAAAAACACATAACTCGTTAAAGAATAAAAATACATGAGAAAAATTATGAAGTGTTCGTTAAGGAGATATTTTTTCGGTTCAAAAGAGGGAAGGAAAAAAATATTCTCTTTATTTGGTTTATGATGGAGAGGGAAAAGGAAATAAAGTTATTTTATCATTATACCTTGTACTAATTAATAAATTATAACACAAATATTTGCATAAACTACAAGAAATGCACCATTTAATGTTAGTTTATTAGCGGTGATCAGTAATAATAGTCACTAAAAATATTTTAAAAATAATATTTAATGTTAATTTTAATAACTGCCATAAAAAATATAAGATTTAGTGGCAGTTTTGCATAACTGTTATAAGAAACATCACTCTTCTTCCATTATTCATCACCCATTCAAAGTTATCATTCATCTTTACCTTTGTTTCATTGAGTTCCATCATCCTTTATGTTATTGTCACCACTTTTAACATAGTTAAAGTATATTCTCCAACTATGACAACCTTGATAATTTTTTACTATCCTTTTTACTTCCTCAAAAAATAGTTCTTCTCTAATAACTCTACACTATAAATTATTATTATTATTATTATATATATATATATATATATTAGATTATGCAATTTTGTTATATTTATTTTTTTGTGACGCGTTATCAGTTTATTCTGGGTTCAACTCTATCAATCAAAGAGTAGAGGAATAAAATTTTTATTCTAAATCATAAATCATTTAATTTAATCAACTTGGTACATATCACACACGAGAAATGAATTCCTTCACATACTATTATTCTATTAACAATACAAATTGGTAATATAAAATTAAATATATTTTATTATGCTTTACACAAATATTATTGTTAAAAAGTCAATATAATAATTGGGTGACTAAGGAAATGTACTTGCTCGCTAGTAACGTTAGAAAGAGAAATAAGGATGTTAATTGCACGAAAAGGAAACAGGATTTGTTAAATATAGTTTTATTTTTCTGTTCAAATATTTCAATTTGACGGAAAGCTAAAATCGATTCAGAATGAATTTTGGTCCTCTCAGTTCTTTTTCTTCGCCCTTTAAAAATTTAGATTAGACATAAAAATATTATTAAAAAACTATCCTTCAAATATTTTAAACTAAATACTTTGTTAATAAAAATTAAAAATTTTAATGTAAAAGTCAAACTGAATGGTAAATGAAAATTAGACAATATATGCTTATTATTGAATCGTATCTTAAATTGTAACATGAAACTCTGTATCAAGTATGTAGTCGATGACTTGTTAATTTTTACTTGCTCGGTATTTTTTATATCTAGCAGCAATATTTTCATATTTTTGAAATAGATTTAGATATTAACTCTAACATAATCATAAAATGTTATTCAATATCATGAAATTATCATTTTTAAATTGCTAAAAATTTTAGTGCATTAAGCTTAAAAGACTAGAATTGAAAATGAGGTGAGCTTAACGAAGTTTTGTAAAGCATGTTCTTATCTGAACTCATGAATGAAGGTTGGATCTTAACTTTTTTGCCTGTTATAAGTTATTTTTTAAGGTTAAACTAACTTTTCTAAAAGTCTACTTTACAATAAAAAATTTTAAATAAATTTTAAAAAAATATTTCGAAGTAGGTCAGTGGACCTAAACTTACACGTAAATAAGCAAATTGAAGCCTTAAAAAGGCTACCCTATTGAACTTAAAAGAAATTTTTGAATGGTTGAACGTTTTATAAGAATTTAACTTGATGTTTAGTAAAAAAGGCATAGCAAAACCTAAACCCAATGGATAGTAGTTCTAAGCTCTAACAAGCAATTTAATCAATTTCTATCTTTTAAGCACTTACCAAGACTAAAAAGTACACTTAAAAAAGTGTTTATAGAAGTATTTACTAATGGTTATCAAGAATAAAATTTATTTTTTACTGACTAAACCAAACTCTGACGACCAATTTTTTCAATGTATAAAAGAAAAGTATTTAAAATGTTAAAAACATTGAAAAATAATTGAGAAGGTGCGTTGAATGGCTTTGAATCAGCGTAGAATGAAAATGCAAGAGACATTTAGAAAGTGTTGAAACGAGAAAGGTGGGGTTATTGGGCAATAAAGGATGATGGAGGAAGATTGGTGTGTGGCAGGGACACGTCACACGTGCGCGTTCCACCAGAGAGGGGTATTGCGGTAATTGAACAGCGAGTTCTTCTCCATGAGCTGCGGCACTGTCGTTTTGATTGACCGAGCAGAGCGTTGGCTAATTACCTTATAGCTTTTGCCGTTTTACTTATGGAAGTGACAAAACCTTAAGGTTCCCACACCTAGTACTGTTATTGGGTGGCACTCTCCTCAGCCGTCACCTCCTCCTCCACGGTCTTGTCACTTTCAAAGGTCGTAGGGTCAACCATATATCCTCCATTTCACAACTCACTTATGCTTGCATTTTGCATTTCCATGTGCTCTCTGCCCATGCAATTAATTGAAGATCACTCGTTTTTGCGTATTTTGGTTTGAATTTATTGGGGATTTTAAATTTGTCACTTAACGAGGGAAAGAACAAAAGAAATGAACAATGGTTTATGGAGGGAAGAGGGGGACAAAAGGGAAGGAAGGAGGGAGGACCATGATCAGGCCAGACAGTGTCAGTGATTCAGTATATTGTTGAGCAATTGCGTGCACACGGATTCATGCCATTAATGTATTCCCACTGGGGCCTCCTATTCATTGCTCATCTCTTCATTTTTCATTTCTCTTTCCTCTCATTTTTACTTCCTGGGTAACTATTACTGTTCCTCACTATTTCATTCATACGCGTGTTTAATATAAGGGTCTCATGAATGAATAGTAGTTAATCAAAATTAGGAAAATTATTTATCTAAACGCACCGTAAATTCGTATTCTCCTTAATAATGATATATATATATATATATATGGTCTTTGACGGTGTTGACCTTTTGAATTGGAAGGCTGCTATATTTGAAGTTTATTTCACGTGCATGGATTTGACAAGTTGTTATGAATTTCGAGGAAAGCTTTTTCATTAATGAATATTCTGATGCCATCATTAACATTTCTGCATGCTGTGCTCTGAACATTGAAGTGATGTGTTGTTGGTCCTACACCTTTCAGCGCCAGAGACGGAGTGCAAAGAAACCCATCTTTTGACTAACCTTTTCTTCTTTACCCTATGTCACATAGGACTGTAAATGGTTTTATATTACTATTTTTAATTTTAAATTAAGAGATATATTATATTTTACATTTTATTTTTGTAAGTTTGTATTGAATAAAATATTAGTCAACCTTAAAGATATATAAAAAAAAAATTTAATATCTTTTTGTCTCTACAAAATGAATATTTCATCAGTCAAATTAAAAAATAATTAAATTAATTAAGATAAATAATTAAATTATTATTTATTTAATTATAGGATTAAAATTAAGACTGATTCACAAAATTTATTAGTCTATAATATTACTTATAAAAGAAAAATAAGAAGTACAGTTAAGATATTGACTATTGAATATTAAATAATATTTATTATCTAAAACTGAAAACTGACTTTATCATCAGAGTACTTTTTGTAGGTATACTCCTCTACATCAGACAGAGAAAGACCTATAATATAGAAGAGGACATCATCTCATCCCGCAGTAGAAAGATATTCTAAAGATCAGTGTTTTCTTAGCATGAACATTTTGGCGCCCATCATGGGACTCGATTTGCCTCAATTTTCAAAGCAATTATGGTACTCACAAGAAGTCAGTAGAAAGGACAGAATCAATAAGGAGGAGCCTCTCGTCAGCAGGAGGATGCTACACCCAACCAGCTGATCCCTGAGGTTTTGACTGAAGGAGGAGGAGACGAAAGCTTTTTCTTGGTAGTAAGGCAGCTTAGGGCTAAAATGATGGAGATACAAAGACAGAGAGAGAAAGATGCTCTCGAGTTGTCGGCTTTGCGAAAAGAGAATGCCAACTCGAGAGAAGAAATCAGAAGTCACATACCCTCTCAAACTACCCCCTTTGTGCAGGAGCAGGAAGAGTCCTCGGCACTATAGGAAAAGCCAAATATATATCAACAGAACAAACTTCCTTTTGAATGAGATGGTGTTTCGAGCCAAAGTCCTTTTATTCAACTTATTTTGGAAGCTAAACTACCTGAGAACTAGAGAGGTTTAACACTAGAAAAATATATGATGGGATATCTGACTCCAAGGAACACTTCGATATCTTTACAACTCAAGTCGGCCTTTATACAGAAAATAACGCTCTATTATGTAGAATATTTCCTACTTGCGTTCGTGGGCCAGCTCTCAACTGGTTTACTAAGCTACCTCCCTCGTCCATTGATTCCTTTGTAACGCTTACCAAATGATCCAGTCTATAATTCGTCACAAGCTGCCCCTATCCTCTGACCTCTTTACCATTGGTTAACATTCGTTAGGAAAAAAGAGAGACACTTAGAGCATTCATGAAGCGCTTTGGAAAAGTAGCCCTCTCAATCCACAATTTGGAGCCGGCAGTTGCAATGCATCATCTCACAACAGCTTTGAGACCAGGACCTTTTGTCAACAACTTATGTAAAAAGTTGCCTGTTGAATTAGATGAATTAAGAAGTCGGGCAACAAAGTATATGTAGATGGAAGAATTGTCTGAATACCGAAGTCAAGTCCGAATGGAACAAGGGTTCAAACCCAAAGAGGCTGACAAAAGGGAGTCTTTTAAGACTAAGCAAGAAAACAATGACCGGAGAGGAGAAGCTGAGCGATTACCAAGAGGACCCAAGTTTACAACTTATACTACTGAGATATTAACAACTGAGATACTAACAATGACCGGTCTAGGGTACTTAAGCAGACACTGACAACTGAGATACTAACTATCCCCAGGCGTGCGAATAACCTCCTCGGGCAGACAAGTCAAAATCATGCCAATATCATAGAAATAGAGGACATACCACTGAAGAGTGTACGACCCTGAAAGATCGCATTGAAGACTTGATTAAAGCTGGGTATCTCCAGGGGTTCGTACAAACACATCCCATCGGTCACACTGAACGGGGTAGGGACCGTTACCTTGAGCCATCAAGAAGATATAATGATAAACAAATTGAACGACAGTGTAGCAAGTCAATGGAGCCCCCTATTAAGCATTATGATGAACACAAGAAATACCCTCGTCGAATTATTAATACTGTAGCAGGAGGATTTGCTGGAGGAGGATCTACCAACTTAGCCAGAAAAAGACATTTGAGACAAGTCCGCTTTGTCAACCATGTTTCATTAGGAAGTAGAATCCGAATCTTCCCATTACATTTACTGATGAGGATTTCCAAAGAGTAGATTCGATGCAAGATGATCCCATGGTCATAAACGTCGACATTCTTAACTACACGGTCCAAAAAACACTAATCGATTAAGGAAGCTTAGCTGACATCCTATACTAGAATACTTTCAAGCAAATTGGAATACCAAAAGAGAAATTGAAGGAGTATCATGAACCACTTGTCGGTTTCTCTGGGGAACGAGTAGAGACTCGTGGCTGTATCGATCTATATACCTCATTTGGACCAGAATACGAAGGAATGAGTATTAAGTCACTTACCTAGTAGTACATGCAAACACTTCATATAATATACTACTCGACTGACCATCCCTTAATAAATTAAAGACTATAGTCTTCACTTCTCACTTGGCTATAAAATTTCCATCCAAGAAGGGTCGAATCATCACCATTCATACCGATCAAAAGATAGCTAGAGAATGCTACTTTGCAATCCTGCATTTAAAATCCTTCCAAGAACATAGACGAGATGTTAACATCGTATCCCCTCGGTCAGGGGCAGATTTGGATGTAAAGCTTGATCCAAGAATAGATGAGGGACTTTGGGGTGGAACCCAATGAAGACAAAAAGCTTTTTCAGCTAGGAAGAAAATCTGAGCAGGTCACCTACCTCGGAACTAGGTTATCGTTGGAGGAACAGGAGTACTTTAAATAATTAGACCCTAAATTGCTGTGTCACCATTTATCAGTTAAAAGGGGCAAAACCAATAGCACAAAAAAAAGGGAAGATGGGAGGAGAGCGAGCATAAGCAGTCTAGGAAGAAACGACTAAATTGTTACAAGCAAGTTTTATCTAAGAAGTAAGATACTCCACTTGGTTGGCTAATGTCGTGATGGTAAAGAAAGCTAATGGGAAGTGGAGGATGTGCACTGATTTTGCTAATCTAAATAAAGCATGTCCTAAGGATGTCTATCCTCTTTCCAACATTGACAATCTAGTCGATGGCGCTGCTGGTCATAAGGTACTCAGTTTCTTGAACGCATGTTCAGGATATAACCATATTCGGATGTATCCCCTAGATGAGGAGAAGACAACATTTATCATAGACTCAGAAAATTTTTGCTACAGAGTAATGCCTTTTGGTCTTAAAAATGCAGGGGCAACATATTAAAGATTGATGAATAAAATCTTTGAAAAACAAATAGGAAAGTGCATGGAAGTTTATGTTGACGATATGGTAGTTAAATTCATCTCCTTAGATAAACATGTTGACCATTTAAGAGAAGTATTCAATGAGGCGAGGCACATGGAATAAGGTTTAACCCAGAAAAACATTTGGGGTGGCTAGTAAAAAATTCTTGGGGTTCATGCTTTAGGAAAGGGGGATTCAAGCCAATCCGAATAAGTGCAGAGCTATTATTGAAATTACAAGTCCTCGTAATGTAAAGGAGGTCCAAAGACTGGCCGGTCGAATAGCCGCTCTTGCCAAGTTCTTACCTATGATGGTAGAAAGGTCTTGGCCTTTTATTGACCTTCTCAAAAAATCACAAAAATTTATTTGGACCGATGAATGTGAAGAAGCCTTTATGCAATATAAAAACACACTCGCGGCACCACCAATTCTAACAAAACCTAGACCAGGGCAAGATATGATAGTCTATATAGCCGTATCGGACAAGGCCATCAGTTCGATATTACTACGTGAAACCTCCGAGTAGGAACCAATATATTTTATCAGTCGAGCCCTTCAAGATGTCGAATCCCGGTACTAGACAATGGAGAAAGTTGTGTTGGCATTGGTCCATACCGCTCGGCGTTTAAGGCATTACTTTCAAAGTCATCGAATAATAGTACAAACTGATTGTCCAATTGCAAAAATTTTACAAAAGCCAGAGTTGGCAGGACGATTAATGACATGGGCAATTGAGTTGTCCCAGTTTGATATCTGCTTTGAGGCCCGAAGACCTCTTAAAGCTTAGATATTGGCCAATTTCATTAATGAGTTCACCTCTCAAAAGTAGATAGACACCAACATGTGAAAATTGCACATTGACGGATCGTCCAATCTTCAAGGATATGGAGCATGAGTTATATTAGAAGGACCGAATGCTTTGATACTTGAGCAGTCTATTTGGTTTGAGTTCAAAACATCTAATAATCAATCTGAGTATGAGGCATTACTGGCTGAACTCAGACTCGCAAAAGAAATGGGAGTCAAGCATATTACATGCTGGACTGACTTAAAGGTAGTGGCGAACAGGTCAATAGTGCCTACCAAGTTAAAGACCCAGTCATGTTGCAGTATTATTAGGAATTCAAACAAATAGAAAGTGAATTTGATGAAAAAAGTGTTCAGTATATACTGAGGTCCATGAATGAACAAGCTGATAGGCTCGCAAAATTGGCTAGTCAAAGAAAACCTGGACAACTGTTAGATCTTTTTCTTCAAACACGGCAAGTGTACCGGGTCTGTTGCAACTAATAACTGGTAGAGTGCCGAAATATCATCATTAGAGAGCAATTCAAATGTATTAATTAATAAGATACAAATTAATTGAGCTTATATACAATAGAATTGGTGAATGATTTTCATGAAATATTAAACAACAATGAAAATGTAAAGCCCTAATGTAAATTATAGTAAAATTCAAGTTAAAAAGCTGAGATTGAATTTTATCTATCTCTCCCTCTATATTCTAGTAATTCAATGATGAATATAACAATCATTTCCAATAAATTTGATGCAAAATATGAAAGTCCTATATTTCAATTCCTTGAAAATATATTCCTAAGATAATTTCTCAAATGTTGATTCCTCAAATAATTAATAAACTATCCAGCATTAAAATCAGGATTTAAAAGCAATCAATAACTTGAAATCTATTCCTAGAATAACCGGTTATTGAGTAATCTCAATCATATCTAGATCTAAATAATATCTTTCCAAATATAACTCAGATCTGAACTCTAGAAACCATCAAATAACTAGATTCAACCATTAAAATGGATTGAGATCACCAAATCTATAGAAATGAAGAAGAAACAACTATATTTATATAAATTACTGAGAATACATCAGGTTTGAAGATTTACATCCAATCTCATAGAAGGTTTAGCTGCTCATGGCAACCATAGCAACAAAAATGGAAATACAAACGGAAAAAAGCATATGAAACCAAGTATTCCTACTCTTTTCTATGCCTTGAACAATTTTGGACCTCTCAAAAATGGCTGTGGAATAGTAACCCCGCGAGAAACAGAGATAGAAATTAGGTCATTTTATTTGCTTTTCGCTGTAGCTAGAAGCTGCAGCCAGAATTCTCGCTACAGTAACCCAAAAGTATCTCGCTACAGCAACCCATTCTCGCTGTAGCGAGAATAGCACATAATCACCTTCTTTACTATCAAGCATCCTCGATGCAGCGAGTATTTCTCACTATAGCGAGAAATCTCTAGAAGCTAACTTCTTGCACAACTTCATGCTTTACATGCTCTTTTTTCTGACTTTATCAAGTTTTTCTTCAACTTTAAATGATGTTTCTCTATTGATTCCAGCTACAAAATAGATCAAAAAGGGATTAAAACACTAAAATTGCATTCATTTTTAAAAATATATATGTATTTGTAAAAGTTCCAAGTTTGAAGGGAATTTAACAAAATAATCCAACTTTTAACATAAAAAATGTTCAAGTCACCAACTCAAATAACTTATTTTATACACTTATCAACAACTTCAAAGTATGATTCACTAGGAAATTAATATCCCCAACATAAGCGAACTAGAGTGTATGGAAATTGAAGATACATCTCAGAGCTGGATGACATAAATAATTTAGTATCTTAAAATTAATAAAGTGCCTGAGAATCCAGATCAGGTAAGGCAATTAAGAAAAAAGGCAGCCAAGTTTACCCTTATTGGTCAAGAATTATTTAAAAGGGGGATCTCTACCCCTTTACTAAAATGCCTGGATATAGAACAAGCTAATTATGTGATAAGGGAAATTCATGAAGGAATTTGTGGCACCCATTCAGGGGAACGAACAATGGCAGCAAAAGTTTTAAGGTTTAGGTATTTTTGGCCAACTCTATCTAAAGATTGCGATCTTTTTGTTAAAAAATGTATCTCATGTCAACAACACAGTCCGTATATACATCAGCATGCCAACAACCTTCATCTAATTACTTCTCCTTAACCCTTTGTCATTTGGGGAATGAACCTACTCGGACCTTTTTCTTTAGCTAAAGGACAATACAAGTTCTTAATTGTCGCTATTGACTATTTTACAAAATGGATTGAAGCAGAACAGTTGGTTACCATCACGGCACATAATGTTTAGAAATTCACTTGAAAAAATATCATCACTCGTTTTGACATTCCACATGCCCTGATCATAAATAATGATTTACAATTTATAGATCGGCATTTCAATGAATTTTTAGAGGGGTTACACTTTAAACACTAAGTTACTTTAGTCGAACACCCTCGGAATAACGGGGCAAGCCAAGGCGACAAATAAAGTTATCTTACATGAGCTTAAAAGAAGATTGGGCACAGCAAAGGGAGAATGGTCAGAAAAAGTTACCATAAATCTTATGGACTTATCGGTGTACACCACAGACAACTACAAAGGAAACACTTTTTGGGCTAGCATATGGCACTGATGCTATGATTCCGGTCAAAATCAGAGAACCATCCTTTCGGAGAAAACATTTTGATGAAAACATTAATGGTGATTCTCTAACTGTTAACCTGGAATTGTTGGATGAAGTATGTGATCAAGTAGCAACCTTGGCCGAGGCAAGAAAAAGAGCAATGACAAGAAAGTTCAATTCAAAAATAAAACCAAAACAATTTCGAGTTGAAGACTTAGTATGGAGGGCTACTGGAGAGGCACGCCGAGACCGAAGAGAAGGAAAACTCGTTGCTAACTGGGAAGGACCTTTTTTTGAATAACAACATACCTAAATAATGGATCATACAAGCTTGAAACACTTGAAGGAAAAGTCATACCAAGAACAGGGAATGTATCACATCTTAAGCAATATTTTAATTGAAGCTTGATTGTAAATTCAGTGCACTCTTTTCCTCGCTCATGTTTTGTCATCTTATAAAAGAGTGAAAAGAGGTTTTCTTGAGAAGATTTTTAATGAGGCACTACGTTAATAAAATCATCTTTTTAAGATAATTCGGTTAAGGTTGAATCATTTTACATTTATTCCCTCCCGAGTACCTCACTCGGTTAAAGTTGAATCGTTTAATTTAATTCCCTCCCGAATACCCCACTCAGTTAAGGTTGAATCGTTTAAAATAATTCCCTCTCGAGTACCCCACTTGGTTAAGGTTGAATCATTTTACATTTATTTCCTCCCGAGCACCCCACTGGGTTAGGGTTGAATTGTTTAATTTAATTCCCTCCCGAGTACCCCATTCAGTTAAGGTTAAATCGTTTAAAATAATTCCCTCCCGAGTACCCCACGTGATTAAGGTTGAATCATTTTACATTTATTCCCTCCAAAGTACCACACTTGTTTAAGGTTGAATCGTTTCAAATAATTCCCTCTCAAGTACCCCATTCGGTTAAGGTTGAATCGTTTAAAATAATTTCCTCCCGAGTACCTCACTCGGTTAAGGTTGAATCGTTTAAATCAATTTCCACCCCACTCCGTTAAGGATGAAATATTTAAAATAATTCCCTCCCGAACTTCCCGCTCAGTTAAGATTGAACATTTATTCCCATCTGGACACACTGCTCTATTAAAAAGAAGGATCCATTATGCATTTGTCGAGTACTCCATTCGGTTATAAATAATTTAAATTACCTTTCGTATATCACCCATCAGATTAATTACAATCTTAATGGAGGTCAAATTATTACAAGTAAATATCTTATATGGTTTTAACTTTGATTATTAACAAGGATTTAAAAATATAAAGAATACTGAAGACAGCAAAAGATGAATTGAGGAAACTAAACTTGTATTATCAAAAAAGGTCAAATGACGTTACAAAAATTGACACTATCAGCCTTTGACTCACATAAAAGAAAAAAGAAAAACTTAGTTCCCTCTAGCATCTTGATGGGTAGGGACATCCTCGGCAGCTGCTCCTTGAGCTTGGCTTGGTGCCTTGGTATCAGGCTCCACCTCTTCGTCCACCTCGCCATATGGCAAGAACTTCCCACCAAAGAAGTCCCTTGACAAATTGAAGTGGAAGTCAGACAGGACTTGGCAAAACTCGAATGTCTACCGAATAGCATGATTAAAGCCAGCCTCATGCTCAACCACGAGCTTCTCGTTGCATTCGGCAGTCAAGGCTTTCACCTCAGCATCCGACTACTGCCTTTCTTCATCCAACTCCAAGGTCTTCGCCCTCAAAGCCTCATTGGCTGCGCGTAGCCGATTCTCCAAAATGTAAAATTGCTCCTTCATTTGAGCAACTTCACCTTCTAGCAACTTGTTAGTCTCGCCCAAGTTTGACTGGACCTCCTCGCTTTCTGCTAGAGCTTTTTGGGAAGAGGAGAATTGGCTTTAGACCCTTTCCAACTCTTGTAAAGGTTCCAAAGCAAAGCTAAGCGCTATCACCATGGCCCGAGGAAGAGATTTCAGATACTCCAGAGCTTATTATTCTTCCAAGGATAACATCTCTTCGAGATACACATCATATCTCTGTGGTACCCGAGTCCAGTGAAAAGGGAACAAAGCTTTATTTTCACTATCAAAAAAATATTTTCTACCTACAGGCTGGACGGTTACTTTAAAGTACCCAATTTTGAAGCCTTTAAAAGAGGAAGTATAAGGCTTAAACAAAGGCAGTTCAACTTGCCTTATTAAAGATACCTATCTCGCCTTATCTGAAGGATGAGTACAGAAAAAATGAAGAAATAAACCTACGCTTAGCTCTATATAATGAAATTTACACAAAATTCTAAAGGCCTGCATAGCCCCCCACTCATTCGAATAAAGTTATGTTGGTGTAACATTCAGAACCATCAACACACCCATCTGAAAGTCATCAAAAGGAAGTCTAATACCTAGGCTCCTAAACATATATTCGTATACAAAGAAGGTGTCGACCATTTCAACACCATCTCCTAAAAATATCAGATCGGGATTACTGGATCCATCCCCTCGACAAACATTTATGGTTATATGATAAGGATTTGAGGCCTCTCATAGTGATATATCACAATGATCTACAAAAGATTGGATATTTTTATTTTTTTTGGAAACGTGAGAAGTAGGCGACCACTTCACCATGAACCCACTCGTATCCAAGAATCAAACAAGGGGGAAAGATTAGCCTTTCTCTTGGGGGGCTAGTGTTCGGTAAAGACTCAAAGACTTGGTATTATCAGTAACAACATCTGATGATTCGACATTCTCTTCACATTCCCTAATAGTTGTCTCAAGACTATCTTTAGCAGTATTCGACCTTGAAGAAACCTTTTCAAACCTTTTGGTACTCCTGAGGCCTTCAACCCTGGCACTAGTGGTCAGTCTTGCAGGATTCGACAACGAATCCTCTCACTCAAGTGAATAGGCCATGAGAATAACAAGAAAAGAAAAGGGTAAAAGAAGAAACAATGCGTACCTTAAAGTGACGGAAGAAAGGAAAAAGCTTCTAAAACAAGATGACAAGTGTATACCCCTCAGTTTAGAGCAGAAAGCGTGAAATGAAGTCTACTCCACCACGTATTTATAGAGCACAGGGTTTCAGGCAGATGAAGCGTTGCACCATGTTCTAACCGTTAGGTCATTTCCAAGATGAACGGATATGATTAACTAACCTTTCATTTCATGAGCTCGAACCCCGAGAAAAAACTCAAAAATATTAAAACCTTAATTAGACGAAAGCCTTAGTTCCAAAAATTTTCCAAACATATATTTGGCCTCACCATCAACAAAAAGATTTTGAGTACCTACTTGGAATAATATTCAAAACTGAATAAGGAAGCAGTAAGCCTCTACACTATTACTTAAATGCAGCAAAAGGCATCACCAAACAAAAGAATTAACGACATGATTTAATAAACCCTTCAGTCGTACCTCTTCTGACTTGAGGGGTTAGTGTACTGTATAGGATACCAGTTAGCCTTAAAGATAAAAGAAGGAATCTGAATGCTCCTTCTGCCTCTGCAAGACAAGTATCCTGTCGGTCAGGCTGAAGAATAATTAAATCAATTAAAGTAAATAATTAAACTATTATTTATTTAATGACAGGCTAAAATCAAGGCTAATTCACAAAGTCCATTAGCCCATAATATTGTCTATAAAAGGAAGGTAAGAGGTACAGTTAAGGAGTTGACTTTTGAATATTAAATAACATTTATTACCTAAACTGACACCTGACTTTATCATCAGAGTACTTTTTGTAGGTACACCCCCTACGTCAGATAGAGAAAGACCTATAATACAGAGGAGGACGTCATCTCATCCCGCAATAGAAAGATATTCTGAAGATCAGTGCTTCCTTAGGAGGAACAAGTTGATTTCATTTTGATCAAATTAAATTTTAAATCAATTAATTTGATAAAATTAAAGTTTTTTAAATTAACTTTGAAATCATAGTATTTCATGTAATTTTTAAAATTAGCTTTTATTTCAATGGATTCATATGTTATTGGTGAAGAAATTGTAATATATTGATGGTAACATGACCCGTATCTTGTACTATGTGGTTTCGTATGATTCTCCTCGTAATTGTTGTGTATGGGCTTGAGTTTCCTCAACGCAACCAATAAAAAAAGCATTCAGGGTTTATTAATATCCTAGTCGAACTACATAATTTTCCATACAATGCCAACTTTGTTACCAAAATCAATAGTAATTCACTGGGTTTCTTTCTGAGTTTTAGGATTTCTATTTTACAGATTGACTCTCTTTTGCCTGAAATAGATAATTTGCAATACTCAGCATCTCTGACAAAATTGAGATCATCAAAGTTCAAACGCCAAGATCTAGAGAACTCTTTCAATTGTTTTAAAAATTAATTTAGTGTGTATTTGTATTTACGTTACCATTCCATTTTAACGTGAGAGCTACCCAGAATAGCACCGGATAACGCACGTAATTTTTCTTTCTATCTCAGTTCCAAACACGCTTAATTTTAAAATTAATGCATTTATTATTCTTGATATGCCTTTTATTCGTTTCCTTAATGACGTAATGCTTATAAGTTAACTATTGTTCCTTTTTAAAATAGGCATAATTCAGACGTTCTTTTATTTTCAAATTCTAATGAAAAAGTATAATTTAATGCTTCATATTCCAAAGTCACATTGTGGTGGGCATAATATGAGGCAAAGTAAAAATCAATTTTCTAGTGCTTAATCTTTATTGTCTCCTTTTTCATTTTTATATACTCATAACCCTATAATTCTAACACTACTACAAAAAAGAGTATTTGATCAATATCTAGACAGCGTAAATATAATTAAGTATACTCTATTATAGACTTCCGTTAAGGAACTATAACATATAAAGTTAAGAAAGTTGTGGTGTTAAATTTGAACTTACTTTTATTCATGATGTTGACTCTTAATCTATTGGAATATATTTATGTTTAATGTTTATATAAACAAACGTATTTTAACAAATTGTATCATTTATATTATATCTTTGTATATTTTAATTCATGATATGAGAAAATTTCACTTGATACAATCCTATTGTCATATTTATACCAACAAATAAATACAAAATATTCACGATGATAATGATGTTGCATGCATGTCATCGTCATATTTAGTGTAATTTATCTATAAAATATATCTACTTCGTGTTAATTTGTAGTTAGCTTTTTTCTAAACTGGTTCCCTGTATTTTCCTCATAAATTACGATCAACGTAAGAAACAATTTTTTTTGGGTTTCGTGATATGCAAGTAAGCATGAGCTAGTGCCTTGTAAATTATTTATACCTGATTTGATGATACACATAGGTGCTTTCACTTTTTCCCAGGCTTCAGCCCAGCATTTTTGTCTTGTAACATTTTAACTGTATTTAAGATTGAATTTAAACATTTATAATCTCAACATTATTTTTATTAAAATGATTTATTATATTAAAAATTATGTATATTAATAAAAAATATTTTTAAAATATTTAAAATAAATATTTTTCTAATCTAGATCTATAATGCGCTAATGGACAAAAAAATGTATATGCGTATCAAACTTTTCAGGGAAGGACAGATGTAGAAAACTGAGCAAAGCCACGGGCCTTGGTTGGGCAACAACAATTGTGTTCAAACATCAAAGCCCAATGAGGCTTTTAAACTTCTATTGTCAGTTGACCCAAAGAGAGAAAATAGAACCAAAAGCTAAAGCCCATTGGTTGCTAAACTATAGTGCCCTAAACTTAGGCCCTTTTGCTGCATCAATGAGTGAAGTGGGGCTACTGTTCTGACCAGGGATCACAAGAAAGATTACTCGAGACTAACAAAGTATCTTACATTCTTTTTGTAAGGGTGTTCCGGGTCAATTAGCTTAGACAAGTCAAAATAAAAATTTATAATTTAATTTAGATTAATTTAAATTAATATTAAAAATAAATTAATCTAAGTTGAAAAAATTTATAGTTTGGATTAGATTAAATCTTTCTATTTTGATTCGTCCTTTTAAGGGATATAATTTTTACTTTTAATTAATTAATAAATAATATTAATTAGAGTATAAATAATTCTAAACTAGTACTTAAATTATTTTAGCAATAAATTTTTTATAAAGAGGCAAACAGTATTTATTAAATAAAAATTAAATATAAAATCAATATGAAAAATATTAGTTACAAATGTTAAATTTTATCTTAAATCATAGCTCAGTTTAAATGATAAATTAGATACTAAAACAAATTTAAAATTACATAAAATATGTTTTCAATTAATATTATAAGAATAAAATGGTCAAATTAATATAAAAAAATATGCTTATACTCTGATTTCATTCAATTCATTTTTAAATATGAGAAAAAAATTCTAATTTTTAATTTTTTAAAGTTAACAATCTATTTAATTTAATTTTATTTTTATATTTATTGGACTGTTTGAAATAGTATCTAGCATCTACAATTTTTTTTTAAACTGCTTAATTTTCATTTTGTTAACTTTTATGTGAATTATACAATAATACTTTTTTTATTTTTTGTTATTTAAGAAAATCTCAACTTTAATTATGCAACTCTCGAAAAGTGTACTAATGGCCCATATTTTATTTCATGTTTTAATACATTTTTTGTATTTGTTTTCATTTTAAAGTTTTCTGTTTGGTCTCACAATCTTTTAGTTAAGTAATAATTACTTAATTAAATAATTGTATTTGTTAAGTTTTCTAAGTCAACTAATTTCTAATGTATACAATTTTTTAGAAAGTGTCCAAGTATACATTCTGTGAGACTCAGATCTTCTTTATACAATTTTACGAACAAAAGTATTTTGAAGCGATTCGATGACAGTAGATGTCAGGCATTCAATAAAAGGGTGTTGAAAAAGAGTTGTCCTTCCTCTACTTAGGTGTGGAGGGGGAGGCGAGTTTCTTTTTAGGGTGATTCACCTTAACCTCAGGATACTGAATGTTCCATACATGCAGAACATGACGATCATTAGAAATTCATTTGGAGGGTCTACAACAAGCCATCACTGTTAGTTGTTTATTCTATATATTGGAGGGGAAGATTAAGATAGAGTGGGTGTATAAGAGTATACCGGATATGGAAGGGTGTATAGATTAGGTTATCTCATGTTTCAACTCTCTTTGGTTGTTAAAGTGTATATTTGATAGTAGAGTTTGAAACAACTATAAGTATTACTTAATTGTATTTTTTTTTTTAATTTCTTTTAAAACAAGTTGGTTATACAGTTAAATATATTTAGAGAATTAGTTATCTCTTATAACAAATTATATTAACCAACTAAGTATATAAATTTTTGTATTAAGCCTTTTTAATTTGTGAAGTAAATATATACAAAAATTTAGTTTTCTTTCTCTCATCTTCTTCTTACATACTGTTCTTTTATATATTATTAGTAGAGACTCCAAGATTCATCAATGGCTTCTAAGTCCACAAAATTCATCGTTCAAACATTTTCTTCTGCAATTTCTACCAAATTGACAAAGATAATCACTTCACGTAAATACAACATGTTGAATCCATGATCAAAGGTTATCACTTGAAGAAACATATCCTTAGTCCAGATGAAATGTCATTGCAATATTTCTAAAGAAGATGAAGTCAACAGAACAGTGAACATTGTCTTCAAAAACTTTGAACAAAGATAACCTACTGAAATCTTAGATGCTTGAGTCAATGGATGTACAATTCAAAGTACAAGTCATGAGTTGTAAATATAGTTACCAAATATGACAAATCTTCAAAATTTATTTAGCTTTTCTTTCTCTCATTTTATTCCTATATATTGTTCTCTTACAGAGTTGGATATAATTTTAATATTTTCTACATACTTAAATATATCTAAGTATTGATTGTAACTTAATACTTGATATTGATAATTTCTTGAAGTTAATAAAGAAGATTGTTAGTATTTTTTCATGGTATCTCGATCTGCTTATAAGTAGTAGATAAGAATTTATCAATTATGAGTATGAAAAAACTTCAATTTCATGGTGAGTTTTAATAGGTAATAACAATTTGACTAGGATTAAATATTTAATACTAATCATTTTTTTTTGGTTGTTTGTAAACAACTATATTCTCTTTTTCTTTATTTATCATTATTGTATAATACAAAAATAAAAGAAAAAGATATTTATAGAAATATAAATGAAAGAGAATACAAAAAGATAACATGTGTATTTTCTTCCTTATTATTTTTTGATTCTTTTCTTTTCTTTCTCTTTTAAAAAAGTACATTTCAATTTTATTAAGACAAATATAAAACATTTAATTTTGTAATTTTATCTTATATCAATAACTTTTAATGTGTGTCTATAGACATACATCAAGAATCTATGTATTATAAATTTGTATTTAAAATTATAAGATATAATACATTGATAATATTAAATATTATAAATTTTAATAAAACATTATTTATTAATTTAAAATTTTACGTGTCTTTAGACACATTAAAAAATTATTTTACCAAATTATTTAATTATTTTATTACATTAACTTTTACCGTTAATTACATGTAAAGAAAAATTATAATATAAAATATTAAATTAAGAAATATTTAATTCAACAATTTCGGATTGGAAAGTGCAATAACTCCTATGAATAAGGAGAGTATTGTGCATTTAACCCTTATTTAATTAAATTCTTTGAATTCGTCCAATTAATTGCTCCAAAATTCCAAATTGATTGACTTACCCCAAAACATGAACGTTGATATTCTTATGTTATGTGATAATTAAATGTGTATTTGTTTATTCTTGTGTATTTACTCCAATTTTTTTTAATTTTACTGCATTCTAATTTTAAAATAAAAAATTCACTAATTAAAAACATGGAAACTATTAATTTCACGTCGAATATTGAAGATGCAGCATTTTTGTTTGAAAAATATTAAAATCAATTTTTATTATGACATGTTTTGATTATAAATTTTGTTTGTTTTTAATGTGTACTTATGTAAAGAAGCATTAAATATATCTTATGAAATATTGTAAATTAACATATAAATATATATTAAATATTTTTCTATAATATTAAAGTAATAAATATTTTTATTTTTAATAAAAATATATTTTAATATTTTAATATATGCCTTTAGACACCCATAAAGAAAACCGTTATGAATTTATGATTAAAATTGATTTAAGAGTCTTCAGCGACTGTTTTTAAAAATTAATAAATAATAATTTTTTATTAAAAAATCACATTTGAACACTTTAATAGAAGTATGAGACTAAGTATATTTTTTTTTAATAAAATATTTTTTATATTTTCTTAATTTAAATATATGTTCTAAATATATTTAATAATTCAAAATTAATTTTATTCAATTTTGAAATAAACAAAATCAAAATCTCCCCGTTGTAATACACGATGTCTTTGACTCTATTTCGAATCAACACTCAATACAATCGTTTGATTGACATCGCTCATGGAGGCAAGAACTTTTAGTTTCAATCCTTCATAATATAGAAAAAGAAAAAGGCAAACTGCTGTTATTGTTTTATCCTTCTTAATTTTGTTTTTTTTAATTATAAAAGGACAATATTATATTTACAGACAACATTTATTATAAGCTTAATTTTCACAATGCTTTTCTTTTCTTTTTTTCTTTTTCTTAAACCAATCCATCATCATGTGAAATATGAGCTTCCTACGTAGGTAGACAGAACTCCTAACACACACACACACACACACACACATATATATATATATATATATATATATATATATATATATATATATATATAAAACTCTCTTCTAAATAGAGAAACTAATAAGCATTAAATAAAACTACTATATAAACTTAAATACAATTAAATAGAAATAACATGTATATTTTGAAAAAGCAATAAGACGTTTGCTGAAGAGTAAGAATAAAATAGAAATAGAGGCAAGGCACATCCTAAATGTATTGATCATGAACACAGTTCATAAAATGAAATTTCTCATTTTTTCATGTTAATATATTTTTATGTTGATAAACATTCAGGTGTTTACTAATTATAATTGTTGATATATTTTAAAATATCAAATTTTGAAATTAATAATACAAGTTAACATTTTAATAAATTAAAAGAAAATGTTTATTTTACTTTTTCGTATGTTTAATCAGGTTTAATTTATACCATAATTTTTAAAAATGTACACTGCAGACACTCTTTACTTGTTAACATATGTGAATAAATCATTCCATTCCGTTGTAAAGACCTTCAACTTCACTGTTAATTCTTTAATGCATTTTTTTTCGGACAAAAACACCAAAACCCTAGAATCTCCCTCTCAGTAATAACAACCTTCTTCATGATAAGATTTGGACAATGAGTCAATGACAAAAACAAATATATTCAAGCTAGTAGCTAAAGAAGAATGTTCTTAGTGTGATCGAAGCATCCACTGAAAATTAAGAAAATGATGACCTTGAATTTAAAAATATTTAGTTCACCACTGTAAAAACGTTGTTTATGAACAATAAAATATTTTAATAATTACTATTTAAGATAATCAAATATGAAATTACTAACTTTTAGATATATGTGACATAAAATGCCTTTGAATAATGTCTACTAGCTACTCTTTTGATGGATTTGGAATCAAATCTACCTACAAAATCGTTTGGGAGAGTTAGTACAGCACATAAAATATCATCTTCGGGCATTTATTGATTTTGGAAAATCAAATTAGCATTTGTTGCAGGTTAAATGATTATTTATCTTGTTTTTGGCATAAACAAATGTATGTTCTTTCAAAGAGTTTTGAAATGAAGTTAAAGAGAAATGTTCCTGGTTTGATTCAAGTATTCACTGCCAATGAGTAACATTCAACTTGAATTTAAAAATATGCAATGGAATGGATAAAAAATAAGTGTGCTCTTAGTTTTAATATTTTGAATAACTAACGTTATTTTTAAATATTTTCTAGAAAATTACTTGAGCAAGCTTGAAATGGCTTAGAGGTAAGGAGTGGTTGCTACACCATAATCCATGCTCAGCACATACATTAATAACCACGACTTTACACACATTCTTACTGCGTCAGCTTGCTTTCTGTAATTCATAGAATAAAGAAGACTCACTTTCAACTTGTACGTAGATAAAAAAAAAGAAGGTTGTCGCATGCCGTTGAAAAATGAGAAATTAAGAATTTGAGGATGTTTTGTTTAAATTAAAGAAACACGTATTAACAATAAAACTGGATGTCTTGGCAATGAAATAGCTGTTTTACACATGTAAACAAGTACACGTTGTGTAAGACATTTTTAAAAGTTAGAACCTATACCTTAAACTAAATATACTGAGTGCAGAACATACTTTTCTTTAAATAAAATCTTAAATATATTCACAAATTGTTACGATGACAATATAAAATAAAACTTTAATATTATAATTGTAATTAAAATTTAAAATTTATCTATTAAACAAATAATTAAGTAAAAATTCAAAAAACGACGACATAATGACAAAAAAAAATAAAATTATTAGTTAATAGTGACAATATAATGACAAAGTTAATCATAGATTTTTAATTAATGACAAACATTAAAATTTAAATTCGATAATAATGTCATAGATTAAACATATGTTTAGTTATGGATTAAATATTAATAAATGCAATATTTTTGTCACGTAGAAAATAAATATTTGATTATTCTTATTTTTTTAGATTATGTGTATTTTTTATTATATCTTATGATTATTTAATATAACTGTTTCAAACTCGAATTTAAGACTATAAGTTAAGTTAAAACAACTCTTTATAGATTGATCTATGAATTTAATCACGCGCTTAATATATAATTTTAGCATTTAAAGTTTATGCGCTTTATATTTATAAAATGGATTAATTAAATTCTTAATGCATATAAAAATATTAATAAAATTATTATTACTAATAAATTTTTTTAACATACAACAAAATCCTTTTATCAAGTTGTATCTTAATAAAATTGGTTTTGTGAGTTTAAATAATTCTAATAGTTTTGTTATAAAATGACTTGTTTCTTTCTGTTTTTTTACAACACTCCGTTGGCTATTGATAAAAGCTGAAATAATTACAAACTTGAAGCACTGAAAACCAAGAATACATGCTAAACATCTTGTGTGTGTTGAGATGTTAATAATTTTATTATGACTAAAACATATTTTTATACCATTTATAATTGAATTCTTTTTAACCTAGTTAATATTACAAAATGACTTTCCTTATTTGCTATTTACAAAAGTGTTTAAAAAAAATAGTGGGATTAAGCCTTTACCATTGTGGCCCCTCTTCTCCATTTTGACTTTACCTAAATAAGAGAACACTGTCATATCACAAAATCGTATTTATAAGCTTTGTAGTTTTAGCTCTCACAGTTACAAGGTTAGCTTTCCCATTGCTTTTGTAAGCCTTGTTTCTTGGAATTATACTTTTGTTCATCTGATCTCTATAATTTTTTTTTTGCTCTGATTTTATCGATTTTGAAGGATGAGAAACTTATATCCTTAGTTATTGTCCCTGTCTTGTTATCACCACCTATGGTCATAACTCAATTTTTTTTCTGCGGGACGTGACATGACCAAAAGGGATAGCACAGATCTTGTCGTCATTTTATTAATTTTGATAGGCATATATGCATATTTTTTTGAGTTTTTTTTTTAACTTGTGCAACTTTTCACAGAATAAATTCTAATAAACATATCACTTAACCAATAGGTATTAATTATTTTATCATAATTTTTTTTAAAAAAAATTTTATTCTTTCTTCATTGTTTGAGTGATATATTTATTAGAGTTTATTCTGTGCAAGGTTGCATAAGCTAGAAAATCCGTATTTTTTTATGTTGAATTGCACGTATATTTCTTGAGTCGTTTACTTGTATTTTTTTTGTTATGTACAGGGGTAAAATTGACACACCTGGTTTCTGAGCCAAAGACGAGGTAATTTTCTACTACTTTGGGTAACACGAAGTGGGACAGAGGCTTCAATTTTATGATAAGTATACTCAGTTTTGACACAGACACAATAGAGAGGAAATTGTTCTTGCACCCAAAAACATGTGAATAAGGATCTAAGTAATGGTACTACTATGGCTTGAGAGAGTGTGCTTGTTTCAATTAAATATATGTATTTGTCATTTTGGTTTTCTACTGCGCTGCAAATGGTACATGTTTTCTCCCGAATAGGCACATCAACAGATCGATTAATGGGAATATAGCCCTACAAAAACTTAAATAGGAATATAGCCAAATTGGAATCTGAATTTCCTTTCGTTCATAGTTTGTAGTGTTCAGCCACGTTGACCCTAGCGATAGCCTTCGCTAATGGGATATCTTCACATCCCACAAGCATAGTTTAGAGTGAGTTTATTGTTATTTTAAAATATTTATTATTATTTTTTAAATAATATATATATTATTAATTAATTCAATTTTTATAATAGTATTTAAATATTTTTAAATAATAAGAGTAATAAATATATGAGAGTGACATATTTGAACAAAAAACATAAATTTTATTTGGCCACGACTCTGTAAAAGTCAAATTATTCTTGTCTCAGCCTATGGACTTCATTTTACCTCCATATAGTTTGTTTTAGATTAGAGGATTGCTTTAGTATAGTATTTAAGGGCAGCTCTTAAGCATTTATATTTAATGAAATACAGATGCAATCATATTTAATGATAAAATGTACATATTAAATAAAGATAAAGTTTATTGTTATTCTTTATATTATACTAAGTGTTATTTTTTTACTCATTTCAATTCTCACCATTTTTAAAAATAACTCTTATAATCATTAACGCATGTCATTACAGAATAATTAATATTTTTATAAAAATTAAAAGCATATTTCATCTTAAAGTAATTTCTACTAATTTTTTTTATTTAAATGATTGTAAAACGAGATAAAAAAATTTTGTAAATAAAAATTATAATTTAATTTCATATAAACTAACGATTTTCTCGCTTCTATTTGTAACCTCCGCATCAAGTTGATCTTTAAGGAAAATTGCTTTGATATTTACTTTTTTGCATAAATATTCTTATCCAGGATGATGTTAAATTTGTTGATTATTAATTAATTAAAGAAACGGTTTATTTCTAAATGAACTGCGATGAGATGATTATAAGGCTAAACACCTCTCTCAATTAAGTAAATATCCAATAATGCATATTTTTTAAGTAATTTAGTTTTTTTGCTGATTTATCCTTTTGAAATTGGTTCATAAAATTGGAGATGGAGCTCGGCGATCTAGATGTGGAAATTGATTGGGCTGAGGTGGACATCTTAAACTGCATACCACCACCGTCATTGCTTAGCAACCCCACCAACGGTCCGCACCAAGTAAATGTATCTGCCTTTCCTCTTTCTCTATCTTAGATATTCCATTTTCATATACTCATTAGTTATCTAGTTATTACCCTAGTAAATTTTTAACAAAAAAAATTAACATGTTATTATATATACTTTATTAGATTAAATTTTTGTGAACATTGTTAGTAGTTTGAGCTCATGATAAACATATATAGATTTCAAAATATGTTACAAAGATAATTTTTAAACAATGTGTTATATTCCCAATTCTTTTTAGTTATTACTTAGAACACGGTTGTTGTAGTTAGAATAAGAATCAAAACTATTTTACGTCATATATTTTATCTATTTAATATAACTTTTTTATAAAAAAATTATTTTAATATAAAAAAAATGTAGTGAAGAACAACATGACACAAAATATTTAAATTATTCAAAATGAATAACTTACAAATACATTAAATTATTATAAGATTTTAATTAAGACTATAAAAAGCATATCATTTAGTATAAGAAGTATTGAAAGAATAATGTTCAAATAAAAAAATTTAATTTTTTAAAAGAAATTATTTCTCTGTAAACACGACAAGGTACACATAGGTGCTTCGTCCTTTTGAGCATAAGAAGTGTGGTGAGACAATTATTTTTAATTAATTTCTCATAACATTTTTTTCCAATAAGTTGTTATATATGTAAACTAATCAACCTTCCAATAGTCAGTTACTCGTACTCTTTTCTTTTTCTTTCTCTTTTATCTTTCTTTTCAATCCTTAATATCATATATACCGTACCAGCACAGTGACCATCTGTTTTGCGAGCTGGCTGGAATCAAAAGTATTTTAACAACTTTGAATGAAACTATAAATAATTTATAATTTTTACAAATTATTTTTATTTTATTGTTAAATTTTTATGAGTTAATAAATAAATGTTAAAATAAACTACGTATGTGCACATTGGAAGTAATTTCTCATTTTATGCATTACTATATGATATCACTGTTCAGTTTCAGGACTCGGTAGGAGGTGTAGATGTAACATCTAAGGCTCAAAATACTGTGGAAGCAGCCTCCTCTAGCAGGGAACCTCCACAGCTTATTGTGGATAATCGTAATCAGTTGCCCCAGTTATTATCAAAGTCTTCTGCTCCATTGCTGAATGAAACACAATCAAGCAATCATTCATCATCCCTGGTAACTTCATTATTCATGCCATCATAATTTATAATTAATAATTTGCCTTCATTGATATGCATTTCACTTATACGCTTACTGAGCATATTGAAATACAAGTTGTTGCTTCTCCAATATTATAATGTTACATTATATCATTAGTTAGTTGCAACTAATTACTTTTAGTAATGAATGTAATTTAACCACACTGAATGATCTCTGCAATTGTTTAATATTTGATTTGATTAGGTGGGACTGAACTCAGAAGGAGCAGTTTCATCGATTCAAGGCCCGGATATGACCCTTACAAGCGGCTTTAATCAACTTCCTCTAATGCAAAACAAGCTTTTACATATGTAGGTCTTCTACCTTATATTACAAATTATGCTGCCACTGTTATCATTATCATAACATAAGATGGACATTTTTTATGTTGTAGGACACACAGTCTGGATCGGCATAATGAGCACAATACAAGTCATCAACTGTTAGCACCAAATATCCTAACAAACCATAATGTCAATGGAATGAATCACCACTCATCCTCTTATCCAGCCTTATTTCAGCAAAACCCCGTGAGCATAACCATCCTTAAAAACTTGTTCCACAACAATGATTGCATGGGATATACTATGACCCAATTTACATAAACTTCTAAAGACGTCTTTAAAGAATAACATAAATTAATATAAAAATAAATAAAGCTTTTTATAATTTAAAAACAATGTATCACATCAAATTTTAGAGAAGTCAATAAAAAGCTTTTAAAAAAAATAGAAAATCATAGGTTGTTTCTTCTTTTAGAAAAAATATTATCTTTTATATTGATTTTTTTCTCTTTTAAGATTTTTTCCAGATCCCAATTACATATGTTTTGTGAATCATGTGTTATTAATATTGTCGATCATAATTCATACGCAGGTGCAGGCAGGATCAAGGATTGAGACAGGAATGACAAATGGACATTTCATGACTAACCAAAGATCCCAATCATTCCCTCTTAAGAATCATGCTATCAACCCTCACGGGGCGTGGAATTCCCCGAGGTACGCAACTTGTACTGACATATATAAAACCCCTTTACGTTCAAATGTTCATCGTTAGTTATTTGAGTTCTACAATTTTCTCTACGACTTGGGTAATGCATTCATTTTCAAACTATGAATAAAGGTCCCTATGGATGCCAGATCAAAGAAATAAACACAATCAATTGACGGATACCCTTAGTTTTCAGCAGCAGAGCTCCACATTGAATGGACCATCAACTTTATCCTACAACTTCACAAACTCTTCCTCATTGAACTCTACTATTCCGGGGCTTTCAAGATCTAGGACAATTGAACGAACGAGTTCACAACTGTATAGATCCACAGTATCTGAACTTGAACGCCTTTTAAGGTATCAAAATTTTCACTTACCTTTTTTTCCTCTCTCTCTCTCTCTCTATTTATATACTAATGTTGACATTCATCAGTCTGACTGGGCCTGAAAGATCATCGGGCGTGCAACAGCGGCAACTTTTCCCACTTTCTGCAAACATTATCACTACAAAACGTGAAAATGGACTTCCTCAATCTTCATATTCTAGGTATCTATAATTTCTTTTGTACTATATACCACGCGGATATTCAAATCCATGACCATGTTTAGAATTCTGGTTGATTTGCTTTAAAATTCAAAGTAATAATTATAAAAACTAGAATTTGTCCTTTGATATTTGAAGTTCTTATTATATTGTTGAATCGTGCATAGGGCGCAACCTTCAGTGCCAGTTCTAAACATACTGAATCAAAATGACAGAGTAACGACTACTCTACAGCAAAATCCAAGTTTGACCTTACAATATGGAAGGGTAAAAATTTCCGAATCATTTCTTACCTTTTAAACTCAATGATGATAATATATAATCAGTTAGTCACTGTTTAATTTAGTTAAAATATCCACAACTTAACTAAACATTGTGAATTGCACTTGCACAGCAAGAACAACGAGCACCCACACGTCGCGGTCGTCCCCGAAAACGCTATGACGTAGCAGCACCACCTTTGGTTCTTAAACGTCGAAGGGTATAACCATTTTTGTTGGCGATGCAAGAAGATGTAGTTAGATTTTATACTGTTATACTGTGTAAGAATGTGTGAACATCACAATGAGATTTTTGTGACTCTTATTTTTGGTTTATTCTGAGTTGTTTCAGAGAGCTTCATCTGGAATAGAGAATGCTGGGAAAGCACCTATGTCCTATGAAGCAAATAACACTTATGGAAATGTGGTAGTGAGGGAAGATCAGAATGTCAATGCCACCCCTCTGAGGTTGTCCTCCACACACCCACTTTTCTTACCATCTTTTGCATTTCACTCTGATCATTGAGTACAACAAAATTGAACACTTTTTCAATGGTTTTGAATCTCAGGCAATATGTAAATGCTATGTATGACCCAACATTTGAGAGGATTGGCTTTCCCCTTGACCCTCATCTCAGATTGTTGAAAGCACAATCCGGTAATTACAATTACTTTAAACGATTCAACTTATTACAGTGATGTTCTAACTAGTTATTTTTATATTTTGAGCTTAAAATTTATCCACATATTTATTTTTATGATAAGAATGATGGTGTTCATGCAGGGCCTGCAACGACGAAGTTTTAAGCGCTTGGAATTCTCAAGAGCAGTTGAATTGAATGATACCAAACTGGTGTCTTAAATTATTGTTAGTCATAGTCAATCCTTAAAGACATGGAGGTCTTTAGTTTGACCATTACAATTTGAATGCTCATACTATTTTAACTTCTGCATACACAAAGTAGTATAAATTATCTATCTTGTATTCTAATTTTTAAATGAGTATTTTTAAGAGTTATTTTAAATGAAAGTATTTTAAATATTATTTCTTGAATTATACTTTGTAATTTAAATTTAAAATTTTATAATACCTATATTTGTCGCATAAAATGTTTTATGATCAAATATTTAATACTTAATTACTTTTATTTTTAAATAACAAAACTAGTTTATTTTCTAGCGAAAAATTTCAAACTACATTTTACATTGAATTATTAATCCGTTTCCTGCATTGGGGAATAAAACCTTAATGAGTATGGTTAACCATGACGAATTGTACAAACTGAAAAGCGGAATTTATTATATTTGCTCTTGGTGTTTTACTTGTTGATATATTTATGATTTGTTTGGTTTAAGGAAGATAATGAAAAGAAAAAAATAAATTTAATTAAAAATAAAGTAAAAAAGTCATCAATTTAAAACTAATTTAGTATAAGAAAAATATAAAAATAAGAAATAATTTTTACTAAATAAACAATTTTATACCTTTATTAAAAGCACAAAGCTATAAAGAAATGTAAAGATCGATGTTCCAAGAAAGATGTTAAAAATAGTTTTTTCTCTTTCTTTCTGAAGATCATGAGACAAATTTCTCATTACTTTTATTTCTATTTTTATTAATTTCTCTCTTATTAAATAAAGATTTTCTCATTGTTCAATAATTTCTTTCTTTCTACTTGTTATTTTAACCTGAAAAATATTATGTAGTCCTATTTTAAAAGCTTAATCATGTTGAGAGTTAAAGAATAATGATTGACAACGTCTTATTGAGAAATCAATCAAAGCAAAAAGTTTTGAAAATTGGCCTACCTATGAAATAGTTTTCATCGATACTCATATATAAGAACTCTTGATTATTTTTCTATTTTATAAAAAGCAAGACAACTTAACATTATTTACCCAAATATTCACACGCAATACAACATTGAATTTTAAGATATAATACAAGCTTGATGAATGTGGTCATGTTAGATAAAATATAAGTTTTTAATAGATGAGTGAAATTTTTATTTTATATTGAGAAAAAAACTAATAGGAAGTGTATGCATTTAATTTTGATAATGACAAAGATAACTTCTTCATAAGCTTCCCTCATAACTTTGATGACACTGATACTTAAAAAAAATACTAATTTTCATTTTCAAATCTTTTTGTTAGACACTCAAATAAACAAAAGTTTAATTTTAATTTAGAATTTCTGATTACAAATACCATTAATTTCAGCAAAACAACGAATTTTATGGGGTTTGACTTTTTCTTTAACCTTCATCTTTTCTGACAAAAAAAAATCATAAAAAGCTAGAAAAAAATATGAAATAGAAAAATGATTAAAATAAAATTATAAAATTTAACTTTATTTTTTTAAAAAAATCTATAATTAATAAATGTTTTTAACAACTTATCTATAATTAATTCCTAAAATTATTTTCTAATTCCAATAATTAAAAAATTACTATTTTAACAACTCTTTTAAAAATATATCATTAATGACATAGAAATAATTTTTTTATTAAAGACAATGTTGTTCGAGACTACCGATTAACATAAAATAATTTCTACCAATTAATTAATACATGTATTTGATGATAATTACTTAAAAAAATACTGACAGATAAATTCAAATCAATATTGTGATTTTATTTAATTTATACCACCAAATATACCGAAAGAGTCTAAAAATTATTTTCCCAATCTTGAACCGAGTGTTGGAAGCTCCACTCCTCTCTCAAATACATCGATCGAGGACGGTTTACGGTTTGGTTTAAATTGATTTTTTAATATAAAAAATACTTATTATAATTTCAATTTTAATACAATATTCAATTTCTTGTAATTTAACCTAATTAAAAAATTTTAAACCTGATTGTTATGAATTTTTTAATATTGTTGATGACACTATTAGTAACTTGACTGACATTTCGAAAAACTGACGCTTACTGTAGCAATTATTATTGAATACTCTACAATGAATTATTAATATAAAATATTAACATAATTTTATTAAAATTATTATTCGTAATATAATTAATATTTGTTTTTTTAATAAAAAATTATCATTTCTTAGATGTTTAAAATTTACGCTAAAATCTCACATTAACAAAGTTAATGTTAAACCATGTAATTAAAACAAATAATTATAAAATATTCTTATTTACTATTCATATAAATTATCGCAATTGTTATATAAATAAAAAAATTATATTTTAAAATAGTAAATATATATTCTTTTTAACTTCATGTATATTTATAGAATAATAAAAAGAATATTACAATAATAGGAAAGATCAATAAAAATACTGCCTTTATTTTTTTATTTATCTGTACATATTAAAGTTTAAAATAATATTAATTACTATTTTTCATAATACACTTTTACTCATATAGAAATTTAAGTACAATATAAATAAGGCATTTACACTAGTTTAGTATTTTATAAGTAAAAATTTGCTAATAAGGAATAAACTATGAAATTTATCAATTAATTATAACAAAATGATTAGTTTCTTTAATTTGTATAGTTTCTTTTTCTCTAAATAAATAAATAATATTATTGGTTGCTAAATGGAGAAAGTTGTGTGATTGGGCAGGTTCAAATATTTTCCTTTATCGGTTGAGTGGCAAAAAAAAAAGTATTAGTAAAAATTAAATATTTTAGATTATATGAAAAATATTTATTTATAATAAATATATTAAAAATTTTATTTTCAAATTATTATTTTTATTTAATTTTTACGGATTAAATTTATTAAATTATTTTCTATTTAAAATTTATCAATTAAAATATAAACTTATCCAAAATAAATTTATTTTAAATATTTTCCTTTTTAAAACCTAATCTGACAGTTTGTGAAAATTTTTAAATCAGGTTTTGTTTTCTAATTTTTTAAATTTATAAAGTATTACATTTTTTTCATTCCATTGTAAACCCCAAATTTTAGAATAAAAAGTTAAGAATTTAAATATTTTAAATAAAAAAATAGATAAGATACAAAATATACCTAATTTTTAAAAGAAAAGAAACTAAATTCGTACCCAACTGAAATTCTTTAAGAACACAGTTAAATCAAGTAATAAATAAGATAGATAAATACAAATATAAAGTATAGTTTTTAATACGGTGTTATAATTTTAAATAAAACATAAAAATAAATAAAAGTAGTAGAAAAATAAAAAAATATTTTAAGATTATAGTTAATTATAAAACTAAAAATTATTAATTGAAAATATGTTGTGATGTAACTCAATTGAAAAAAGATTATATTTATTTATTTATTTGTGTGAGAGAGACATATGTAGTAAGAGAATTGTGTTTACACAAATATTAGATAAGTACAGACAATTAACATTTAAAGTTACTTAAAGTTAAACAACATTTAAAATAGTTACTTTTTTATTTTAATTTTGATTATATGTATAAGTATGTGTGCAGGTGTGTGTGGGTACAGGTTTGATACTTACATGCCTATATATATATAATTTTTTGGTAGTGTTATCATTAGATCTATACCTATTTATTGATAAGAGCTTTACTTGTTGTAAGTGATGAATTTTTTGGTCATAATGTATGGGTATCTTCATCATTCTTTTTTATATGTTATCATGTTATAAAGAATGTTTATTATTACTTTAATGTGTTTATTATCATTTCTACTTAATTAAATTTTATAATTTTTATATGAACTATTAATGTATTCAGAATATTTTTTAGTCGATAACTCAAAACTAATTCCTTCGAAACATAAAGCTACTAAAGTAAGTTTTTTTCTCTATATAATTTTTTTTATATAGGTAGTAAAAAATTAAACTCTTATAAGAGACATAACTATCTATTAACTTTGTATCGAATTTTGTTTTGTTTGTAAGTTATTAATAAAAAAAGTATACTAAATAAAAATTTTAAATAAGAGTAACAATATACATTTCCCATTTTGTATTATATCAAAACTGTTTTATTATTAATTTAATTAGTTTAGTCTTTTTTTTATCACCTTTTCAATTCTATTTTATCTATGTTCTCTTGATTATGAAACGAAGTAGATTGGCAAATATGAATAATTAAGCGGTAAACAAAATATTTTAAAACTCAGTTTAGAAAAGTAATGCTTTTATTTTATACTATCCTTGTGGCGGGTGATTCATGCAGCAGGCTTCTTCTTTTTTAAGGAAAAAAAAAAACTTTCTTTTTTGTTAACCCATAAATTAATATTAATTAGTAGAATTTTTTAATAAGTAATTCAATGCTTCTGAATCTTATAATTAACTTGCTAACCAACAAAATTAGTAATAAGAAATAAGTGAGTTAACACTTCCTTATGGCTGTTTCTGAATTTTGTCTTATAAAACAATGGGCTTGAAAGAAGTATTCACTTCAGGTTTAGAGTTGTAGTTGTAAACTTTGAACCTTAGATGTCCCACAGTCATAAGGTTACCTTTCCTATTTCTTATGTCTAATTAAGCTCCTCCATTTTTGTGCCTTTTGGAGTTATTTTGTTAAGCTCGTCGAGTCCCATTGTCACGTTGGAGCAGCTCGAGGAGGAGTCTTGTACAATAGTTGTTCCTTTCTTTTGTTTAAATCGACCTAAAACAATTTCTACTTCTTTTCTTTGGGTTGGATTTGGAGGATGGGAAATTTATGAGCTTAGTTTTCCCTTCTTATCATGTCATTGTTATACCCATTTTTTCTAGTTGAAGCAAATGACAAGCCCATGGAAGATAGCACTATTTCATCATTTTCTCAAAAAAATTTTACAGATGTATGTATACATTTCAGCCACTCATTTTTTCTTTCTGTGGTTTACAGGGTTGAAACAGGAACATCCCATTTTTAAGCAAGAAATGTCTAATTTTGAGGTAATTATACTCAACCGCCTAATGCAAGCAAATTAATAGCATCTTGTTGCATGGCATTACAATTAAACATATAAATAGGAATCTCCTAGCCCTTTGTTTTGATGCTTTCTTTTTTCTATATTTGTTTTGACTGGTCAATCTTTATCATGAGAGCAAAATCCCACTGAACTGCATTAGAAAAACCAGTACTTCAACTAACGTTAATATGCTTAAACGGGAATGGGGGTTTCCCTCCATTCATTGTCCTTTTCATGTCATCACACACTTAGATCTTGTTTGTTATCACAAAAGTTATATTTGCATCGAAAAATAAAACTATATCCTCATAGAGTGTATTAAAAGTGAGTTTTAAAAATTTACAATAATTTTAAACTGCATTTTGTGGAAGGAAAAAAATCTCCTCTCTTAGTTTTAATATAAGGGGCTATTATTTTAATTCTTGTGACAATATGAATCTTGAGCAAAACTGATATACTAAGCAATTTCACAAATTAAATAAAACTATATCCTCATAAAATTAAGTTGAAGAGAAACACACACACAAAAAATTTGCTTTTAATGTAAATAAACTTTATTTTAGATATGAGATTTATTAAATTTTAAAAATATATTTACACTTTAAAATAAATTTTTTAAAATAAAAATATTTGCAAAATATCATTTTCAGCATAATTTTTTAAAAATTAATTCTTGCAACATTAATTTTTTTAAATTATTTTTATTAAAATTTTGGAAAACTGAACTGTGGTATATCTTATACTTTCTTTCTTTGTTCACTAGCCTGGCATAAATATTTTAATTATTTAGCTAGACATTTTTCTTATTCACACCTTAATTATGCAAATTAGTATTATCTATTTCTTTTGTTATATCACTAAGTATTATTAACACTCTTAAAAATAATTTTAAATAAATAAAATCATACATTTTTATTTAAAATATTTAATACATATTACACATTGTTTGAATAAGAATTTGACATGGACGGTAAAATCAATTTTGAAGAGAAACTTTGATTCACATCAACAATATTTTAAGTCCCTTGAATTAATGAAACACAAAGAAAAACATTTTTTATTCTGAAAACAATGAAAACTGCTCTATTAAAAAATAATGACGTGTTTTAAATTTTATTTTATTTTTGGTCATGGACCTACTTTAAACTTAGGTGTCACGAATAAGGTAAGGTGGTCTAATTTGAATTTTAGAACTGTCATAAATTTTTTCTATTTCGTAGGAGAAAAAGTCAACTTATTTTATTCTTTTAAAAAAATTCTAAAATAAAATTATTATAAAATAACAATAAAATATTTAATTTAAATTTTTATAAGTTCATATTATTATATATTTTAAATTAAATTAATAGTAAATAATTTTTATTTTATAAATAAACTTACTTTAGAACATTTTAATCTTATTTCATTTTTTAATTTTTCTTTTTAAAAATTTAATATAAAATAAATATAATATTTCTATTTTTAGAAAATTTATTATCTAATTTTTATTTATATTTAAATGTCTCTTATCAGTTAATTATTTTTTTATTTTCATTCAGTGATATAATTAAAAATATGTAATATTATTTTCTACTTAAAAAAATATTTAAAAAATAAATAATAAAATTAGTTATAAATTAATCTTTAAAAGCAATGTAAAAATTATTTATTATATTAAAATATAAAATAAATAAATACTTTTATTTTAATAATAAAATTTATTATTTTTATATATTCAAAATAAACCCACATTTAACAAATTTGTTTGTTTATGTACGTATTTAAGTTAGTCAACGTAATCCTCGTTGTATCTTCACGCGTTTTTTTTTCCGGCACAAGCTGCTTGGGTCCACCGATATCATCTGAAACAAAAAATTATTTGCAGAATGCTAGCTACAAGACACTCATTATACTTATTTTATGCATATTAATGAGATATTTATATTATTTGATATTATTTTTCCACATATTTTATATTAATTTTATACAATTTTTTGCATATTATAAAATGAGATAATAAAAATTATTTAATTTTAATTTTTTTATTAATCACTATGCTTAAAATAAAACTTAAGCATTTATTAAATAATATTTATTAAAAATTATAGTAAGATATTTGATTCTATATTCTTTAATTAAAAAATGATAATATATAAATTTTTTAAATAACAAAACATGGTTAAAAATCATATCAATATTATCTCTCAAGTGATTTTTGTGGTTGAATTGTCATGTGATATTCTTTTAAAATTCTCAAAAATTGATTATTTTATTAATTTTTCATTTATTTCACATACATGGTTTTTTTAAAATAATTTTTTAATATTTTATTTTTATTATTTTTATGTTGTAAGAATAATTAAAAAATTCAATAACAAAATCTTTTATATTATATACATAAATTATAATAAAAAATGTAACTGACAAAGTTTATTTTATATTATGCATTGCACATGCATCGTACAAGAAAAAAAATATTAATTTACTAAATGCTATTAAAATAGTTTTACTTTCTTTTTTTAATTTATTATTTAACTGAATATTTTTTTCTTTTTTTCTTTGTCAAACACAAATGGGGTGGTGTAATAAGAATGACATGGACGTGAAGATTGAGTTAGACAGCCTAGGTGTGTCCATTGACTGGAATGAGGATGACATCTTAAATAACATTCCAACACCTTTAACATTTGACAACCTCCACACTGATTTGTCTGAAGTGAGTTCAACAATGGTACTGACTTGGTGCACTTTAACATTGATAGATTTTGTTTATTATTCCTTATTGAATGTGCATTTAAATTTACTTAAAAAAATTAATGCAACTTAAAAAAAAATGAATATTTTTAGTTTTAAAACATGTTTGTTTTAATCAGCAGGAACAAAGGCAGCAACAAGATCTAGAATCTTGTATTTTTGACACTCTTCCTACCCAAAATGCTGTGGAACCAGTTGCTGAGTTGGCTGATGCTCCTACCCCCATAGTAAGCTCTAATCTGTCTCTCATCCTCTAACATTTTTAAATTAATTTTATAAATCTATCTATATATGCAAATTCTTTAAGAGTTATTTATTGCATCTATATTTTTCTTAAGCTTTCAAGTATACTGCAACAACTATCATTATTTTTCTAGAATTACTTAAAATTTTTATTTTGAGGACATAAACAATGCACATATTAATAAATCTAGAAATATTTATTTGTGCACATTGGGAATGTTTGTTCCTTTGGGTGTGTATATATATACTATTCAGGTTCATGAGTTGGTGGGATCAGCAGTTGAAATAAAAAATCAAGTCCAACCCACTGAGCCTGCATCTGACCAAGCAAACACAATCTCTTACATTTCTGAAAGTGCAGTGGTTCCCCCTCTTGTTATGGAAGATCCTAATCTGTTGCCTCAGTCACTGCCAAACTCTTCAGCTCTGGTACAGAATGAAACACACTCTGGCCACCCTTTATTTGCGGTAAATTAATGATTCATGATGAATTTATATCATTTTAATGTTGTTGTAAACTACATACTGTTCTTTCAATTCTCTGTATTTGCTTTCTAAAAATGTTATCTATACATTATTTTTATAACTATGATAAAAAAAAAAACACTTTTTTATACACAATTTCTCTCCCTCTCTCAACTAAACAAATGCAACAAAAAATGTTGCAAAAGCAGTTTGCAAAATCCATTTCCAATTATGCATATTCACTTCAACGCCCTTCTGTTTTTTTTTTATGGTCATTTAGGTAGTTCTAACTTGCTACTCTGTATAATCCAACTCATTATATCTCTAACCTTAAAATGTTTCTTATGACAAGTAAGCATACTTTTTTTTAATAAAAAATTTGATTAGCAGGGATTGATCTTGGAAGGAGCAGTTGCACCGATTCAAGACCATGATATGACCCAAAGGGGTAGCTTAAATCAAATTCCTCACATGCAAAATGAGAATTTGCAAATGTAAGTTTTTCTCATCAGTTTATGAACTGTGCCTATGTTTTTTGTCTTATAAAAAGTTTTAAATATAAACAGACTATTTTATTACTAATCTTGTGTGCATAAATATTTTGCATTCTTATGTTGTAGGCTTGAAGGTATTGGCTTGTCTGACGAACACAATCCGAGCAATCCATCGTTGATGCCAAATGTAATGGAAAACTGTAATTTCGGTGGAATCATTCACCAGTCATCCTCTAATCCAGCATTATTCCAACCAAATTTCGTGAGTACAATCACAGAAGATACGCGTTCGACATCTAATTAACGTTGCATTACATAAGACTCTGATTTTTGTGATCCTTATTGATGTATTGTCATCCATATCGTGACTTGTATGCAGATGGAGGCAGGGCCAGGGATTGAAACAGGACATGCAAGGGGACAACTTATCCCTAACCCAAGATCTGCATTATTTTCGCTTCAAAATGACATCAGTAACCCTCATCCTACGTGGAATTCGAGGTGGTGTTTGACTTAATATACTACTTAATGCTTATCATAATTTTAAAATAAAACTGGCTTAGCATCTATTTAATACTTTTTGTCATTTTTTATTTTTCTCTTTCCATCAAATGACATTATTTATAATATTTATTATCTATTATTTTTTTATTCTTTTATTATATTTACGAGTCACAATTTTGTGTGTCTTATGCATAAAATTGTGAGTATCACATATGGACTGTATTTCGGTCCATGTGAGACCCAGAATTTTGTGTTTTAGAGATTGTCTAGTTATAGAGTTAAATTTTAAAATAAAATTGTATTAATTTATTTCAACTTAATTTATTATGTTTAGATATTTCATACAATTTTAATGACCCTCATTTGAATATGAATTTTGAAGGCTCCAAAATGATCAAATTTCTGCTCCCAATGACTATGGTTTACAATTCGCCCCCACCCACATGCAGTATGATTCTCTCCTTTTTATTGCATTTGCAATCACTTGATTAAAAAGTTAATTAAAAAAAATGGACAATCTATTAAGAGGAGTGCTAATGGTTTTGAATTATGAATAAATTACAAAATATGTGTATTTTTTTATTAATTAAATATACAAAAAAATTTAACAAAAATTAAAAAATGTGTGATATTTACATTTTATGTGCATATTTGTACAAAATAATTTCGTACTATTCAGCATTTATTATCTATTAATTATTTATTTAGTTGATCCCAGTCATTCACTACACAGTTGAATCAAGCCATGTCTAAAAAAATATTTTTTATCTAGGTAGTATTTCACGTTATTCTTAATAACTCGATTTTAAATAAAAATTACATACCATGGACATATTGACCATTTAATAAAGTAACTAAGCTTATCATTGCCTTTTGTTTTGGGTAGGAACCATACATTTAAAACTCATGGTTATAAACTCATGCTGCCTGAGCCTACAGCTCCTTCTGCATTCTCACATGCTAATTATATTCAACAACCAAATCCTTTGACTCCTAGATCTTCAATGCCTCCTACCCATGAAATGATTTTGACCTGAAATTTCCATTTTGTAAAGTTATTATTTTAAAAATATTAGTCATCTAGGGCTTTATATATAACTTTTTAAAAAAAATTAGAAGTCCATAATTTTTTAAAAAATAATTACATTTACTTATTTGCTTTTTTATTTTATGGATATTATTTTTAATTTTGTAAATATGTCAAAAGGCTTTAATAAAATTAAAAAAATAATTAATGTCATTAATTGATATATAAATTATTAAACTATTTCAATTTTTTTAAAAATGAAGAACTATATCAATTTATCAAAAGTGACATATTATTCATTATGTTAAATGGTGTCTCTTGTTGCAGGTATTCCCAGTTGCATGATAATCAGGATAATCATCCTCTTCCTCAAGCCACGATGATGTCTAATGGTAATGGACAACAAAGTGTTACCTCCATGCAACTCCCAAGGTAAGCAACCTTTATCAATAACCATAACTTTCTCTCACTGATGGCTGATGTGACATTTGGATACCTATACCTGTCTGTCTTATGTTTTTTGTTTTCTAAGATAATAAACACTTAAAAAATGATTATTGTATAATTTATTATGATAAAATGATTTTGTCTAATTGGAGTAATAATTTTATTAAAAATTTAATATATAATTATTAATATATTTAATTATTTAAATGAGATATCAATAGATGTATACGTATGCTTAAAATATAACTAAACTATTTTTTAAAATAAAAATATTTTGAGACAAAATAAAATAATTAAACAGACATATAACATAAGATAAGAGAAGTAGCAACGAGTAATGCACTGATTTGAAATGCTCATCATTAATTATTTGTATGTTTACCTTTTATTCCTTCTATTTTTTTTTATCTGTCACTTGTTAGGAAATTTAAGACAACATTAATTATATATATATATATATATATATATATATATATATATTAATCATACTCTATAATTAATTAATTAATAAAAGAGATAAAGGGCTATAATGGAAAAATAAATGATAATTTTAATTAAAACAAGAACGTTAAGTCTATATCCTCAATTTCTAAGCCCTTAAAGTGTGATAGATAAAAAAAATGAAATATACAATGATTAATTATGCTTATCATTAATTACTTATGAGATTAATTTCTATATAACAATTAATAATTCATTAATTTTCAAATAAAGGTCTCAGGGTGTGCCAGATCAGATAAATGAACACTATCTAAGGATGAACACTCCCAATCAACGAGGGCAGAGCAACACATTGCATGGACCTTCAGCTGGGTCTGCCAGCTTCCCAGGGACCCCTAAAGGACCAAGTTCACAAGTTTTTAGGTCAAACGAAGCTGAGATTGCACGCTTATTAAGGTATCAAATTTTTTATGTTATTCTTAATAATCTGATTTTACTATCATAATATTGTTTATATTTTATGTTACATTATGTTTTACATAATAAAACAAATTAAAAATTTCATTATTATTATTATTATTAACATAAAAGAACTTTACCTAGCACGCAACAAGTGGCGGCACCTGTTTCAAAGAATGAAGTCCCTACCAAACGCGACAAAGGAAAACGTCCTGAATCCTCATCAACTCCGTAATTTACTTCAACTCATATCTATGATTTCTCTTACTCTTTACAATGCTCATATACTCAAATTAGTGAAAATTGAAGGTGTTCTAATATTTTTGCTGTTGATTTTTGAGGCATTGATAATTATGACGAACAATACAATTGTAATATTCTTATTAAAAAAAGCTCTACAAACATATTCATGCAAGAGCTTATATAAGGAGAGAGCCAAGTCTATTTACTTCATGTTTTTATTTAATTAATGAGGTTGATGGTGCATAGGGTGCAACCTTCGGAGGCAATTCTCAGAATACTACATATGAATCCTAAACGAATGGTTAACTCCTCTGCTCAGAAAAATCAAAGCATGGGTTTGCAAAATGAAAGGGTAAAAATCTCTAAATCAACTTTTTGCAATTTTTTTTTCTTTTTACCTTATCACTCATTTTATCTAGAACTTTATGTTCCTTTCCTATCTCTTACCTAAATTGTAAGAACTTGTTAGTGTATCATTATTTTATCCTTTCCAATTTTTTAAAAAACAACAAAACATTGGAAAATGCGTAATGTTGCACTACAGGGACACTATGAACCGGCACGTCGTGGTCGTCCCCCAAAACGTCGTGAAGCAGGAGAGGCGTCTTCTCAACGTGGAAAGGTATTCATTTTACTTAGCCATGCATGCATGAATACGTTGTTTTTAGTTTTCTTGTGATTAATTGAATGACTGAAACCAAAATGAGATTTCCCATAAAGTGATTCCGCTTGGTTTGTTTTGAGTAGTTTCAAAAGGTGTCTTCCGAAAAAAGAAGAGTTGGAACAAACCGTGAATCCCAAGAAGCACAAAAGACTCCTCACAGCGTAGAGAATAGAGATCAGAACACTAACCTCCCAAACTTGCCCTCTGCTCCAAGGTAGACTCCAAAACTCGATATCCCATTTATATGATGCTCTTGGGTTTGTTAAGTTACCCTATAAGAGAAATAAACACATCTTAAACAGACTAATAAAGTTAAGACCATGTACTGAAAATAGTATGAGTTTTTTATTTAATTTTCTATAGACAAAATCTAGTTAATTCATATGGGGTAACTTATAGACAAAATCACTGCATTTTCTTAGCATCACTTCAATCATTTACCTCTCGCTACTTGAATGTAGAGATAACTGAAAACTTTCGTGACTTTGATTTTCAGGCAATTTATGAACGCCGTCTATGACCCGAAATATGAGAGGAATGGTTTTCCAATTGACCCCCATCTTAGATTATTCAAACCACCAACAGGTAATTACATTCCTCTAAATCATTGAAAACATAGTTGCTAAATTTTGTAGTATCCTGCTACTAAACTGTCTTTTCATTCAGCAATATTCTTATTAGTTAATTACTGCGATATTAAATCATTATAGAAAATTTATATTACAAGCATGTACAGTTTGAGCTCAAAGTTTAGTAGCTCGGAATTAATCCGGAATGGTGATTTCCTTCGTGCAGGTAATTAATATGTGCCTGGCTTACTTCAAAGAAACGTCAAGTGCCTGAAATTCTCAAGAATAGTTGAATTGGATGAGGCCAGTTTGTATCTTTAAAAAGTCATTATTATTCAAATTTTATCAAAAACTTGGTAGTAAGGTTTTTAGTTTTCCATAATATTATTTGCACATATAAAATTTGATAACTGGGGGGAAAATCACCAAAAAAGTTATGTACAAATTTTTATGTGCAAATGATATTATATATGGGCTTAGTGTGTCCATATACAGCCTTTTTATGATATTGCGTTAAAACCTGATTTTGGGCCGAAGGCCCGATCTTTTAATTCTCGTGACCATAAACTAAATGTGTGGTTTTTCATAATTTTGTGGCTTCTGAATGTAGCAACTGGTTTTAAACCATTTCTGCAAGCTACAGTTAATACCTTTTTGTGTGTAGTAAGGTATTTCTAATATCTGGAAATTAATCCCTTCAAAACGTGCATTTACAACCATTGATGAGTACAGATGTTTGTGATATTTGATTATCCCATGGATGACACTGACATCTTGCCCCGTCAATAGGAATCAAAGAAGATAAAAATTACAACAAGTAATACTTTCATCCTTTGTTTGGCATCAATTTGAAGCTAAAAAGGGATACTATTTTCGTGAGTCTCATTATTATTTTTTTCATCCTCTTCCTCTTTCATGAAAAGAAAAAAAAAACTGAGTCTCACAGCATTTTAAATGCAATACTTTTATTAATTTATATATACACTTTATTTTTTAATCGATGAAACCAAACAAGAGAAGTAAAAGCATCCCTTCTCCTTTATTAGATAATATCAAGGGTGTGATTGTTTTGTCATCTAAACTGCATTTGTAGAAAAGGTGATATTAAAGAGATGAATAAGTTATTGTTGAGTGTTTGGTTTACTAGTAAAAATGAAAGAAAACTAATAGTATACCCCCACCATAATACTCTGTCACAAATTGGATCTTCTCCCGCAGTTTAATTTTTCTAACGAAAATCTTATTCATACATTTCCTTTTCTTTTATTTTACGAGTTTCCATTGCACTTAGGTAGGAATTTTGTACGCAAATGTTTGCAGAAAAATCAGAGTAATGTTATATCCTCTTGTTATATCCTTTTACTAATTTTTTAATTTAAAAATTAATGTATTTAAAATCTTAAAAACATAAAATACATTTATTTTCTTTCTTTATTTAACAAATAGGAAATTTTGTGAGAAAATAATTTAAGAGAATTTAAAACTATTTCAAAATCATTTTTTTATCTATCATTTTAAGATATTGTACAAAAATTAAAGAATATATTTAATGTTCTCGTTTTTATTAATTGTCCTTCGATTTCCTATTATACATATTTATCTCTTGTTAACTAATTACTCTTTTATTTTAAGTTAATATCATAATTAAAATAAACAATATTTTTAAAAATGATAGATAATTTTAAAAAACTAAAAATTAAGAGATAAAAAAATAAAAAGTAATCAGTCTTGGACATTTATTCTATTTAATATCATATAACATTATATTAATTATCATGCAAATAAACGTGTAGATGAATTAAACATTTGCAAAAATATTATATTATAGTTATATTTTTAAAAATATAATATACATGATAATGAAATTAGTTGGTAAAGTGTTAAGTGATTCTTAAATAAAATGTTATAAAGTTAGGTTTAATTTGTAGAAACTTCTCAATAAATATTTATAGGATTAAAATAATAAGTAGTAAAAAGAATTAAACTCTTTTTTTAAATTAAAAATTTATATTTATTTTTTATTTTTTATAAGTTTTCTTGTTTAATTTATCTAAAATTTAAGGAGATAGATTATTTTTAACCTAAAATTTTTATTTATTTATTATATTAATTATTTATAAAGATTTCTTTAAAATTTACCCAAATTATGTCTAAATCTATTCAATAAGAATTTTCTATTTAACAGTTAAATTAATAAAATTTAATGTTATAAAAAATTATTAATCGAAGTTTAGAATAAATGAATGCCACCCTTACTTTTAATATTTGTTTCCATTATATTAACTATTTTAACCCATATGTTTTTCTTTTCGTTTTATTTTTCTTTATTGTATAAAAAATTCAATTTCTCAAGCCTTATTTATACTTGATTGTTTGATATTCTACCCGTGTGTGAATCTAGGGAAAATTGTCCGTATATAGGAGCTTTTCCGTAAAATAATAATTTGGCAATTCCACTTCAATAATGAGAGGGCACAAACACAATCCCAAATGTCATTGCATTTTACGTAAGACAATGTAATGCACCACTTTACGGACTTAGACAGGCAATCATGCAATCATGCACTGTATTACAGACAAGGCCCCAAATCATGGGTCCGGGAATTTAGAGGCCAGACATGCATCTACGGCTTCACCAACAGTTAGGAAAACCCATTCCTTTCCCATTTTATCCACAAAGTGTGCCACTTTCAGCTTGTGAATTACTTGCCACCTCGGGTTCACCACACCCAACTGAAACCCAACCAAAACAAAACCGGTTAATCAGCAAAACCACATCAAACATTATTTGTTAGGTCCCAACATACAGATTCAAGTTAAATTCGTGTTAGTCTCACTTGTACGCCACGAGAAAGCAACCTCTTGTGCAGTTCCTCCAATGCTAGGATGCCCGAAGTATCAACATTCATCAGGTCTATCAAAGGGATCATTCATAAGGTTGTTATTATAATGATAAATTCCATGCATGTTTTGGCACTAAAGTAATGACTTTTGATACTCACTGGTCATGTCCAAGATTACTGCTTGGACCACTCCCTTGGCAGTTTCTTCAAGCTTGCCTTCTTTTTCCGTGACCCACTTCAGAATTCTGAATTAATTGAATAATTTCAATTTCAAAGTTATGTCACTGAATGTAAACTCTCCAAATAATATCGTAAAGTGCTTGCCTTTCTCTCACAAAATTAGCATTGGCAAAGCAGAGTGAGCCAGAGCTTATGCGAATCACCAAGATGCCAGGAGTGCTTATGGCCATGGGATATTGACTAACATCACAAAAAGCTTCTGTTCTTGGAACTCTACCTAGAACTTCTATACCAGGTCGAATTGATTGTATTAGTATCTTTGCAAATGAGATTGACACCTGCCCAAACACAAATACATCTCAATCAGAGACACCAACATTGATTGATTGTATACATGCAATTTACGTATTTAGCTAGAATTTGATTTTTAAGGGGCATCCCAATAAATAATTTTACAAAACTCTTGTTTAATATTTTTTTAAATAATAAATTATAACAAATTATGATAAAATTTATTAAATTAAATTAAAAAATTCTTATTTTGACTTTAAAACATTACAAAGTATTTTTATAAATTTTCTATAAACTCTTGCAAAGTTCAGTTAATGTGAAATGATGACCTTAACAAAAAATAGCTTGTCAAGCCGTGTCTGAGGCCAAATCAGTGGGCCAGAGTCCAGTCTGGAAGCCCGACAAGAACGGCACTTACCAAACAAGACAACACAATTGTCCAAGTTAAATTGTGAGATGATGGAACCCACTAAGCCTTTCAACTATTCAGATTTCGTGTCAGACATTCAACTCCATTCTACACTAGTTGCCATTAACCTTGCGTAATTTAACTACCAGCTTGAGGCAACTTGGGTCCCTTCTATTTGTGCAAATTGTTAATCATTTGTACCTTTATGTCTGCTTGTGTTATAGGATTCAACTTAATGTTTGTTTTAATAACTTTTAAAAAATTTACTAGAAAAAAAAATATATTATTTAAAAAAAAATGCGATGTATCATAATGCTTGAAAGGGGTCTACTACTTACTGCAATAAGAAGACCAATTTCCACTGATACAAACAAGACGCCTAAGAAAGCACCAATGCAAGCAAGAAAGTCTAATTTGTCAACCTTCCATATATAGTGAGCTTCCTTTATGTCAATTAGTCCAGGAAGTGCAGAGAGAATGATAGAAGCAAGTATGGCCATAGGAGTGTAGTATAAAAGCCTTGTAAATAATTCAAGGCAAAGAAGCACAGTAACAGCCATCACAATATTTGATATTGATGTTTCACATCCTGCACTGAAATTCACTGCAGTCCTTGAGAAAGAACCTGCACGTGTGATCCACAAACTATATATAAACAAATTTCATGCATCGATAAATAAAATATATTTATAAATTAATCTTTATGTTTAAAAAAATGATATGTTTTAGAAAAAAATATGTTTTATTGTTTTAATCCCTTATATGATAACATTGATAATAATAAAAGTTTGTTGTATTTTTCTATATGCAAAATTAATTTGTAAATAAATGTCTAAATATATTCCATACTAGTTGCATAATCATTAAAAGAAAGAAGAAAAAAAAAATTCACCAGTTGCCACATAGCATGAAGTGAGAGATCCTGCAATGTTCATACATCCCATTGCTAGCATTTCTTTGTTCCCATCAAGATGGTATCCTTTAATTGAAGCAAAAGATCGACCAACAGCTATTGCTTCCTGAATTGAATTGGAAGTTCATATTTCCATTAGGAAGATACAAACTTAAGAGTTTAGAAAAAGAAATAACTAATTGAAAAAAAGTAAAAAAGAACAAATAAATTAGCATACAGTTAGAGCAATAACGGCTGAAATCAATCCAATTTTAGTTGCTTGACCAACATATTGACCATCGAATTGTAACAGGTGAGCCGAACTTGGATTTAAGCCTCCTTTGACATGCTTTATTATATTCACCCCATTCTTATCAGCTTTTGATAAATACACAATTAAAGTTGATAATACAACTGATAGAAGAGGAGCAATTGCAGGAAACCAGAAAAGTTTTTTGTTTCTTCTGCCCTGAAATGACATATGCATTATCAGAAGCTCAATTCAAACAGAGGTGACGTTAGTGGAATGTAGATGCCAGAAATTTCATTACTTACAATAAATCTAGCAATTAAGAGGAAAATCAGGAATGAACACCCGATGACAAAATTCAGAGGGTACCACTGTCAATGGAAAAAAAAAAGAATAATGTCAAGTATAAACAAAGACCACATAAATTGTTTCTTTAAAGATTTATAATTTATTACCCTCGTTATTATTATTATTTTTTTTTTCAAAACCAGCAATAGAATAATGGGGTTCTGAGGTCAAATTTATGAATGGGCAGCTATACAAAGTTTCATGAAATTAGTTTTAAAAAATGTTAACTTAAAAGTAGAAGTTTGTTATTAAAAAGCATAAAAGGATACTCACCCACATGATTTTCAATGCATTTCACAATCATTTCCAATCAAAAATTACTTTTTATTTAACAAGACCCTTAATTAAATTCTTCCGATCCAAGAACATAAAACATTTGGCAAGAACTACTCACCTTTTCTGCTGATGTAATTTGATAATGGAGTGACTTATATACAGATTCCAACACGGATACTGCATCAGTTTTATTGGTAAAGTGATTAAGGCCCAGCAACCCTTTGAGCTGCTGAAGACCAATAATGATGGCTGCGCCAGCCATGAATCCTACAAGTGCAGCATGTGAAAGAAAATCCACAAGAAAGCCCAACCTGCAGATTTTGGACGCTTAACTACTTATTCTATAAAGAAACCTACACATTTAAAAGAAAAATTCAGAAACAGACGAGGAAAACACCTGAAAACTCCAAATGCAGCTTGAAAGATTCCAGCAAATAAGGTCACAGTAAAGATAACGTTTCTGTAAGCAACAGGATCCATAGCAGGATCTACCACTTTTGGGACCAAAGAGGATAGCAGCAACGACACCACAGCTACTGGTCCAATTGCAATTTCTCTTGAACTCCCCATTAGAGCATAGATAAGAGGAGGAACAACACTGGTGTCTGAACTCAATTAAGACCAAGAAAAAAAAATTGAAGCTTTTTAGTTGAGCATGTTTCTATAGTGATGCACCAATATAGTATATAATAAACATAACTAGTGTCGGATACGTACAGAGGCCATATTGAGGATCAAGTTTTGCTAAATTAGCATATCCAATACTCTGCAACATTAGAAAAAAATTAGAGAAAAAGCCGAGGAGAATGTGATGTAATGTTCCACATATGATGCATTGCATGAAATTAGAAGTAATGTCTGCTTTGTAAATACCTGAGGTATGCTAAGGCTGGCTAGTGTTAAACCTGCTAGCAAATCATCCTTAAACTTGGAAGCTTTGTAATTTTTGAACCAATTAAGGATTGGGAATAAACACTCCAAGAACGAAACTGCATGTCCAATGCAATTTTTGTTCTTGGATGAGAAAAAGAGCATGGTATCTTTGAGTGGACTAAATAGCTTCTTCCATAGAGGTGGTGGGTTGGGAGGATTGAGCACCCATTGGAACCTCTCTATTTCATTAGTATCCTCAAGGTGAAAGTGCTTTTGCTCTATGACTCTCATAGTGGAATCATCAGAGGGAAGTGAAGTCATGGTTGTGTGTGAAGTGTTTGGTTGAACTCTGGTATGCTAGCTGTACTTAATGTAACATTATTCATGCCAGTACAATAGCACCTACATGACTATTTTTGACATGGGTCAATTTGTTTGGATGATTGCTTTGTTTGAAAGCGGCTGCAGCAAGCTTTCATAGAGAGGATAGTTGTGGCACCACTTTGATTGGCTAATCTCTAAAGTTTATGATGAGTATAAATCCCCTTTTATTCACCCTTTCTCGTGTAAGGAACTCAAAATAATTTTTTTATTAAAAAAATTATTAACCACTCTTATTAACATCTTTAATAAAAAATTATTTAATAATTATTTGACCAGTGCCTTAATGATGTCTCTTTTTTAGAGTAGAGTTTTATTAATTGGTATCCTAAGAATACTTATTAAGAAATTAATGAATAATATTTTTTTATCAATAATATATTAAAATAAGTTTTAAAAATCTAAAAATGAGTGTAATTTTATTTTTTAATAAATATTTTTATTTCTATTCATTAATCAGTGTCTTGAAAGCGCTGTTAAGGCACTGATTAATATTATTTTTGAAAGTACTATTCATTTAGCTTAATCCTACTTAAGTATGAGATTTATTTATTTATTTTATTATTTTTAAAAATAAATCATTAACAATTTTTCTGTCTAAATAATTTTTGTCATGTGACTACTAATTTCGCTGCCACAAATAGGCAAAAACTTTTTTTTTTCAAATAAATTAAATTGAGAGCGGGGAATTTTTGAAAATTGTGCACCTGAGTTTTGCAATTAATTCCTGTTCTGAACTTCCATTAATCGAACTTTTGCACTTTGACGCTTACACCGAGTTTGGATTTGACTTTTCTTTTTAAAAAATGAACTTCTTTATTTTAATTTGATTTAATTATATTCTTATTTTTTTTATATGTTAATTTAGTTTTATTTTCAATATTCATTATGTTACACAAAAGAATTTAACTTTTTTAGTATTTATATTATTTCAATATTCATTCCTCTTGCCCCTTTTCTTTTTCTTGTGGCAGCGGAAGGGTTAGGAGTTCTTATGCGGAAGGCAGTGACTTGTGGGCTGTTTTCTGGTGTAACGATTGGGGAAGGGGGACCAGATATTTCTTTGCTGCAGTTTGCGGATGACACATTGATTATGGGAGAGGCTTCAGTGCAGAATTTGTGAACTTTGAAAGCAGTATTGCGTAGCTTTGAATTAATGTCAGGTATGAAAATTAACTTCCATAAATCTTTTGTATTGGGGATTAACACTGGTGATGACTTTGAAAACTTGGCTGCGGAGTTCCTACATTGTAAGATTAGTAGTTTCCCATTAAAGTATCTCGAGTTACAGTTAGGTGTTAATCCGAGAAACCCTAGTGCATGGAAGGGTGTGTTAGAGGCTCTTAAAAAGCGGTTAGCGTCATGGAAGCATAGGTATTTATCGATTGAAGGTAGGGTGACATTGATTAATGACGTTCTTAATTCTATGCCATTGCACTCGTTATTCTTTTTTAAGGTGCCGAAGTCGGTAATAAAGGAAATTGTCACTATCCAACGGAATTTTTTATGGAAGGGTGTTAAGGATGGATCTAAAATCCCCTGGGTGAAATGGAAAACTGTATGTAGACCGCGGAAGAATGGTGGCTTGGGCATTAGGAATGTGCAGTGGTTTAATTGGGCGCTTCTTGGTAAATGGTTGTGGCGAGGTGTTAACTGTTCTAGTTCATTGTGGGTGCGGGTGTTGGAATCTAGATATGGAAGATTAGCTTCTTCTCTTCAGCGTTCATCAGTTCACAACAGATGTTCTTTGTGATGACGTGATTTGCTGGAGGTTATTAATCAAGGGAATTCATGGCTGGATGAGAAGTTTGATAGAAGTGTGGGTACAGGTTTACACACTCTTTTTTGGATAGATAAGTGGGTAGGAGGGGTGCGATTGTGTGAAGCATTTCCGCGATTATTTGCAGTGGTGAGAAATGCTGAATCACGTGTATTGGAGAATGGTTTTCATGATGGCACTAGATGGGTTTGAAATGTTAGTTGGCGAAGAGGACTCTTTCAACATGAGATCTCGAGCTTTAATCTTTTGTTGAAGCTTGTGGATGGAATTTCTATTAAGTTACTACAAGAAGATAAATGGGTATGGAGGGCAGATTCTTCACGTTGTTATTCAGTGCAATCTACGTATTCATGACTATTTGAACTTTTTGGTGGTCTTAATAGTGTAGATCAGTGTACGGCAGATGCTTTGCAAAGGTTATGGAGAGGGAAGGTCCCTCTTAAGTGTCTGGTTTTTTCTTGGCAATTGTTGTTGAATGCACTTCCTTGTAAAGATTTACTGATTGATTGTGGAGTTCAAATTGATGATATAACTTGTTGTTTCTGTCATGGTTTGGAGGAACTTCCAACTCATTTATTTTTAACGTGCTCAGTTTCATCTCAAATCTGGTACTTTACTATGCGTTGGCTTAAATTCTCACTGGTTTTGCCTTCAGATTTATCGACTCACTTGCTTTCTTGGATTGGTGTTGGCTGTAGTAAAAGAGAAGAAATATGCTTATTAATTATTTAGGTAAGTACATTGTGGTCTTTGTGATTGCATAGAAATAGAATTATATTTTCCAATGGTGTTTTGGATGAGAGGGAAGTCCTAGATTTTATTATTCTGAGATCCTGGAAATGGTTATCACTTGTTAGTAAGGAAGAAGCTATTATGTTAGCTGATTGGTATTTGAACCCACGAAATTGCATCTGTCTTAATTTTGCATAAGTATATTTTTGCTTTTTATTTCTCTGAGTAAGTAAATTTTTGTGTATATGGGTTTTAAGTTCCCCTTGAACTCTTTTTAATAAGATTTATTTTGCCTATAAAAAAAATATAAATGACAAAAAAATTTAAGGGTTTGTATTTATAATATCCTAAAATTACAGGTATTTAATAATTTTTAAAAATTATAATATTTACTTAAAAATTTAAGATAATACTATTTTTAATTATGTATTTATCTCTATTTATATTCTTAAATATTTTATATACTTATTATGAACAAAAGAAAAATAATAATAAATGCCATATTAAAAGTTAAAAAATAATTTTGATGTAAATAAATATATTCATTATATTTCGTAAATCATAAGTTTTAAGTGCAATACATATTTTTTATCAAAGTGCAATACATATGAACATAAAATGGATTAAAAAAAAGAATGATTGATGCCGGGTCAACTAGGGATTCACACCACACATTCAATCAAATCTATTATTTAATTTGTATAAATTAATCTCATTTTTTTATCTTCCAAATATATGTGTGTGTCATCAGAATATATTTAACATTAAATCTTTTTAAAATTATGAAACTAGAAGCCAATAATGTTTTTGAGAAATAAAATATATACTAAGTTAATAATTGCTCAAATTTTTTGTAGTATCAATGCATGCACGTTCTTGATTATATGCCTTTCAAATTGCTTGTGTCCAAAGCTGGGGTTGTCGTTTGTTCAGGTATCTGGGCAGGGTGAAATAGTTGAAGAGCAGAGTGTAAAACACGAAATAAACAGTTTCCAACGTGGCACACTGACATTTCCCTATTCCACCTTTACAGTTTCGATCAAATTTTGCTGAGTTTTTTTGGCTCTTAGCTATAAATTTAAATAATTATTAATAATAGAATTTTATTAAAATATTTTTTATATTTTTATTACTATTTTGCTTTCAAATATTTAAATTCAACATTAAAGAACGAGATTAATGAAACTTAAAAATAAACATGTACCAAAATATTGCTTAAAATAATAAGTCTTAAAAATATTGTAAAAGAATGTATAGAGAATAATATTTATTAATTAAAAATATTTTGACCTTTATTAATTTATCTTAGCTGATTAACCAACATATTTTTTATTTTAATTTTTTTAACTAGTATTCCGATAACATGTTCAACAAATTTCAATTGAAAAAACAAGTTCTAAAATGATGGTGCTAAGTACATGAGTAATGGTGTGATCATACTCTTAATATAATCAGTTGAAACAGGTATAAAATGTTAACAAAAATAATGTTTTAAAGTGTATTTAATATATTTTTTAAAATTATATATATGTATGTTTACGTATAAAATTGTGAGTTTCATTGATTAAAAAATTATTTAACGTATATTTACTCATCAAAAGTCACTCTTGCATGTATGAATGGGGCGGGGCTCCATGATGTTTAGGGTTCTGGTACTTTCATAAAAGGGTAATTAAGAGTTTCATCAATCGGATATAAATTATTCAACTTATGTTTATTCATCCATTGACACTTTGCATGTATATCCATAATATGTATAATAAACCATAAATCAATTTGCTTAAATTTTACTGGCTGATTTTTCATACAACAAATTTATCTTGCATGCAAACTATTCATACAGCAACTTTAAATTCTTTCACTCACGTGAAGTAGCTCTGAGATTCCAGCCCATCGCAAAGGAATCAATGCCCGAACCTGTAAGTTTCGATAGATGCTTAGAATAAAGTTCATGCAAGATGAAGACGAAAATGCAATAGTCATTATATAAGGTTTTTCCATTTGGGGAGTTAAATGTCAATTATGAGCCATATACTGGGGACCCTATTGACAATTCTGCAACCTGAAATTTGTATTTTATATAGACAAAACCAAAAGCTTATTATAATTTCGAGTACACAATCAATCATTTGGAGCACGACCATTACTTCGTATTGATCCTCACATTATCCCAAGGATTCAGCTCAATTACAAGTACAATTCTAATCTTCTAGTAGTGGCAAGTTTAACCAAACTGTTCAAGAATTTAAACAATTTTCCAGCTCAAACTCAAGTCAAAACCGTTTTTCTTGACCATTGCTTTTTTTTTGCTGACATGACTTAATTTCTTTCTTGTATCAATATTTAGGTAATATTACAGTTTGAGACATGGGAATTGGTGGACACGTTCTAGAAGTGTGATATCTGACCTCTGGTTATATATACACTTAAAATAAAATATTCTTTGCCTGAGTGAAAACTTAACAAAATATTTCACACAAATAAATTTATCTTTAATATAAATAGGTAAAAGTAAATTAACTTTATATTTGAATAAAGTATCATAGTATACTTTATATTAAATTTAAAATAAATATAATTTTAATTTCCCACTTCAAAAACAAGTTTAATTTATAAAATATTTTTAAAAAATAAACTTATAAGTCAAAAAGTATCCCTTTTGTAAAGAAATTAGTTAAGAACTTTTTTATTTTCTTACTATAGTATATTCATTATACATATAATCAATAAACTAAATTCTTTTGTATGCTTGTGCGTGTGCAGTAAAATTATTTCCCAATTAACACTTAATAGCTAATCTATAATTAATCGCATGCCATTATGATATGAACAACCGAATAGGTGCTTTCATGAATAACAATTTATAAAAAATTATTAAGTGGAATAAGATAAAAGTACTTTGATTTTATTCCACAAGTTGCGAAAATTTAGTTTTTACTCATCTCCTTAGACAGTGTTTTCATTTCGTCTGTCTAAAGATCTGTTTTTCAAAAATTCAAGCCAATTTGAGTTTTTACTCATCTCTTTAGACCGTGTTTTCATTTCTTCTCTATAAAAATCTGTTTTTCAAAAATTCAATTTATAAGTTTTACAAAGCTGCTATTTAATACCAAAAGACGTAGTGCAAACTTGCAAGAATTTACGTAGATAAATTTAATTGATTGAATATTAAGTTAAAGTTAAAATAAATTTTGAAATTTTAATGAAAATCAAGTTTTGTTAATATAACTTTGTTACATTTCGTCCTAAGTCTGTTGGTGTCGTTAATTTCTTAAGTTCTAATTACTTGGTAATTAAGATGCCTAAATATCTGTAAATAATAATAAAAAGATGAGGCACGGACCACTTGATGCTTGATTAACTTTATAGCCTTTTGGAAAGTGAACTAATGCGACTATGCGTGCTTGGAGTCATCCCAAGCTGAGGCAAGAAAAGACTTCCATGAAAACCCACGAAATTGCGTCATATCAAACGCATAAAGCACACCACCCCACAGCAGTGACAAGTGTAAGGATGTGGATATAGATGGAAATATCATCCGTTGACACTCCTTCAATGGCAATGGGTGTTAAATGCATAAAAGAAAGTCAGATAAAACAAAATAAATGTTTTTATTTTGATTTTATAAAGTATTTATTTTAATTATTTTAGTTATATAACTTCACAAGAAATATTATATAATATAAAAGTTAGCAAGTAAAAATATTTAAATTGGTCACATTATTATTTAATAAATAAAATTAATAAATTTTAAAATATAATACTAATATAAAATAAACAACTCTATAAAAATCAAAATTAAAACATAATGTACTTTAAAGAATTAAAATTATATTACACACAATAAAATTTATTATAAATTATATGATATTATAATTTTTAATATTTTATATATAAATGTGGGAATATGATAGTTGATAGAAAGATTATGAGCGTGGGAGTGGTAGTGGCACCACTTAAATTTGACAGTAGAGTATGTATGGAGGAGGTTGGGAGGGAGAGCATTGTGGCATCTGCCATGGTCCCCTATCTAAGCTCCCTTTGGTTCTTCTGGTTTCTCAAATCTCAATGGCTGTGAAAAGACATACGAGCACTACCGCCCTATGTTACTATGACTTTTAAAACCGACCCACTAACTATTATTCCCTCCAACTCTTTGACCCTCACCACATACATGCATTCATTCTCTCTGTGCCACTTCAATTGAAAGACCCATCCATTCCCTCGTTTATAGGAGAATGCATGTTGAAATTTTGAAATTTTGATTGCAACTACGTATTGAAAGCTAGCCTCATTTCTTTATTGTCACTTCACCGCTTGATTAAAGTTCTTCTCATCCCATATATCTCCAACACGGTAATTCAAAATATATAAATCCATTTCATATACCAAAATATTCTGCCAACTTTATAATATATATCTATATATGTGTGTGTGGTAACTACAGGAGCAAGTGCTCTAGCTCTTTTCAGGATGGTCATGTTAAAATAGGATGACTCATGTAGTTTGTAATATACGTTGTGATATATTTTGGAGTTACGGGGCTGTGTAAATGTGCCAATGCAATAAAATTCAAAGATGCTTTGCTTTATGAATGATTGCAGCTTTAGTGGGAGTCTATTCCAATTTAAGTGAACAAATTGGTGGGGTCTTAATTGTATTCTTGTTTTTGGTTGGGGCTTGTCTTGATCTTGTTTAGTTTAAGTCAAGATTGGTGCTTTTGTTTGCGCAGAAAAACTCGGTTGTAACCAATACTTATATTTTTATCACATTTCTTATTTTCTCTTCTCTGTGTCCATTTTACACTCATATTCGGTGTGGAAATATACTACCGCTTTTATTGTCACTTGTCACAAGTCAGCAGGAGCAGATTAGGATGCAACGACGAGATGTATTGACGCCTTATTTATTGACTTTAACTAAAGTGTTGATAATTCATCAAATATTTCTCCTATTTTAAATTGATTATCATTTAAGCTATTAATAAAGTTTTAGAAAAAAGAAATTTCCAAAATAATACAAAAAAAAATTATCTGTCTAAAATAATTTTTTCTACATCAACGATAAATATTGTCCCTCACAAAAATGATACTTATTTTTTAAAAAACAAATTTGACTACTGTAAATACGATACATATTGCAGTAATTTGACACACATTACACATGTAATGTATATTTCACACTACAAGGACAATATTAATATATTTAAATTATGAAATTTGAATATCTGTCTACAGAACTGAGACCATTTCAAATCGGATATTCTAAATTGATAAGTTTAATATTTAGTCCAGACGTATTCAAGTGTTTTATGACCTTTAGTTAGTTTCTCCTCTTTCAGCTCAAAGTTTGACACTTTAATGGAGACGGTAATGACTAATTTGTTATTATTTTATAAAAGAAATACGTCATTATTTCTCTTTCAATAGTAAACAGATAACAAAAGAAAGTTTGAATCTCTTAAATTAGAAACTAACGTCGCTGTATTTAGTATAGCTCCTATTTTTTAAACGTAAATTCGCCACCCCACACTAATTTAGTTTAAAATACTGATAACTTATTCCTCTTATCTTTTTTAATTGCATGTGTATACGAAAGCGGAACCATATATATAATTCTTATCACGTGTCACATGTGTCAATCCAAAATATAATCTTTTATTAAATTTTACACTAGACGGCTTTTTTTTTCTAATCAATTAAACTAAACGATATTATAAATTATAAATAAATAGATTTAAGTTTTTTAACTAATTTATTTATTTACTGATTTAGGTAATAGTCTAATACTTTAACATTTGCCTAAATAACACTTTTCTTCACAAGTTTAACATTATATGAGACAAAAAGATAAAATTATATACAATTAAATTTATTAATATTACTAAAAAATAAAATTTTATTATATCTAATTTATCAGATACAATATTATACAAGTTAAAAAAATCTATGTACCAAAAGCATATCAAGTATAAGAAGTCGATCGTTAAAACCTAGCTTTTCCTCCTCGTGATTTCAGGAAAGGGACCATTCCAACCCCATCGTAGAACTAATAATAAATATTGACTTACATCTATTTCTTCACGATAATCTTAGTCACTCTCACCGGCCGCTATATACTAGCAACTTATTCTATTAATTACCAAATTATTAGCAGATCATGTCACCTGGATTAGTACCCCTTAACGTTGATCATTAAAAAAATCATCATATACGCAATAATATCATTTAAATGTTATAATAATGGACATTATTTCATTAATAAAATCAATCATTGCAACCCCATTCAAATGATGAAATGGAAGAGCATCCTAACTAATTAAGAAGAGTACCACATTGTTCCAATAATATTTTCAATGATGTGGATCATTGTCATTATTGTCAGGCTCATGTGGTACATTGAGTAACCTTTTTTTGGCCTTTTTTTTTCCTTAAAAAGTTAAATAAACAAAACATAATTTTAAAAACAATCCTTTAAAAAAAACCAGTAACTTTAAGAAGAAGAAATAGCTAAGAGACAAATTCTGCGTAGATGTTTTTGTTTTTAAGAAAGATAAAAGTTCAATTTCATATCATAGTGGTTATGAATATCTTCTGCTTAAAATGGATATGAGAAACATGTAACGAGAAACATTTCAAAGTTGCACTGGTTTATGCAAAGCTGACTGGATAATCGAGAGTTGAGGTGCGATCAGGAAGCTTAATCAAGCTCACATCATGTGTTAGTGCATTAATTAGCTGTATCGATTGATTTAGTGTCTGTTTAATCTAAAACTAAATAAATCAAACTTATTAAATTTCATTTTAAATTATTAAATATGATCAAAACTTGAGTTTAATTAAAGCAAACGGGGATTTAGGTGATGTCGTTGTATATTATAAATTTACAAGTCCCTTTGGTGTGAAATGTCAATTAATTGCATTGCACTTGGTATTTGTTGATAATTTGTTGATGAATTATAAATAAAAAAACAGACAGATCTGATAATTTGTTGGATAAAATATGAACTAGCATGATCTTTTTAACGTAATATTATATAGATATAGAGCAAAATCAACTATGTAAATAATATTAAATATTATATATATGAAATAGCTAGGTATGTGTTAATCCTGCCTCAGTCTTTATTTTTTTCTCTCTCTCCAAATTCTAGCTACATTGAAAAATTATTAAAAAATTACTGCATTAAAATTATTAAATAGTATAATTTTTATTAAAATTCAATTGTTTATTAATTTCTTAAAACGTGACTTATTAGAAAATGATAGATTAATCTAATTGATAAGTTTTAAACCGCTAACCCACCTTATCAAAATTAACAAGTCAAGTAAGTCATCTGGACAGGTTAGATTATAATGCGATGCCTATCAATCAATGGGTTTTCTATTAATTATTGCATTCATTTTCACATCCCTGTTTTATTGATAATTATAATTTTTACAATATTAATTAAAAAAATTAATCATATTTTTATTAAAATTTTATTGGAAATATATTAATAATTGTATAATATTTTTTATTTTTTATTAATATTTTTAAAACATTAATTATTATCTATTTTAAAATAATATTTTAAATTTTTCATTTCGAACTCTTTTAATAAGTGATATTCTTGTTTTATTTTTTATTAGACAGAACTTTTTAAGGTCAATTACTGATTTAAGAAAAGCATCGATGCTAGTGGAAATACAGACATTTTTATTATTTAACAAGATTATATTAATGTATATAAAATACGGTTAAAAAAATAGCGTTTCTTTATTATGTACTCATATCATAGTGTGAAAATATTAAATTTCATAAATTATTTTAAAATTAAATGTTACTTATTTTTATTTACTGATACAATTAAAGTAGAAAAGAATTATTTATCAGTCTACTTAAATATATCTTACAGTGCTCATACATAAATAAATTCATGATCACGTTTTTTTTTTCAAATTAAAAATATCTTCCCGGTATAGTTTGGGACTAATTTTCTTAATATGCATAGATCATCAAGATTACTTTTACGTCTCATGATTTTTTGTTTTCATATACAAACAAAAATGCAAGCTTTAATTAACATCTTTAAGTAACTGAAAGTTTTTCAATTATATTGGCGTATTACATTAAGTTTGAATATTATACAATTGATTAATATAAAAATGATATATATCGAATTCCAGCCTTTCAAATTTGCAAGCAACAAGGTTTAAAATATGCCGATCACTATTTCAGTCAATCAATAATTTAAAATCCAAGCTCATAATTTTATATAATTTGTAAATAACTAGTATATGCATCAAACGATCAACGTGACAAGACACATCTTTGAAAGAGTTTATTTCTCGAGAATAAATGCTCCTTTTAAAAGTTCTTTTATAAAAAAAATGATTTTGTTGGGCTACTAATTTATTTTAACATATAAAATACTATTTAAAATATAAATAAATATTATATATATATATAGAAATGTCTAAATTTTTAAAGTATGGTATATATAATTATTAAAATTATATCACATGACTCAATAGCATGATTGATACATTTATTATTAATTTACATATAAAACATTATTAAAAATATAAATTAAACGTTCTAACACTTACAGCTAGATTTTTTTTTGTTTGGAATTAAAGAAATTATGTTATATTTTAGGTATTATTAAAATTTTAATCTCTAAATTATTTATAATATTTCATGTGGTCCTTTTTTATTATTTTAAAATTATCTCTCTTATAAAATATTTTATTACAAGATGGTTTTTTTCTATTAACTTTCATTCAATTGGTCATTTTAAAATATTATGATATATATTTTTTATTTAGTGCCTTGTTTACAGTATTCATGAAAATCAAATAAGAAATTTATAATTTTTATATAATTTAAATAAAAAATTTCATAATATTTAAAAAGATCAAATAAAAAATAAAAGTTATAAGAGAATTAAGCATGTTTTTAATTCTCATGATTTTTTTATTTTAATCTGATAAATATTTTGCATTTTAGTCCCTACAAAATATAAAATCTATGTAATTTAATTCTTGACGAGGGACTAAAACTATACTATTTTTATATTTTATAAAAACTAAAAATAAATAAATTTACTTAAAGACTAAAATTAAGATTTAATAATTTTATTAATTCTACTTACAACGATTACAATTTAAAGTATAATGATGCAAAAAAAATATGATTATTTGAGTTGTTAGATTTTGGAAACATATTTAAATACTATCTAAAGAATAAGAAAATCATGTGTTGAATGTAATATTTAAGTAGAATAAGAAGAAATTGACTGTTAGTTTGAGAATTATTTGATTTTATTCAATATTTTAATTTGAGATGTTATGCTTCTTAACTTTAAATTTCAATTACAACTATTTAATATATCAAACTAATAATTAAAAACATAAATAAAATAGTCAAAGTAGATTAAAAAATAAAGATAAAATAATATTAATTTGAAAGAATAATAACTAATTTCATGTAAATGAGAAAAAAACTCACATTTAAAATTGTTATAATTAGTTTGTTTTTTAATTTAAAATATATTTTAAATAATATGTTTTAAATATCTAATATTTTTAATATTTTTAATTTACAAAATTTAAAAAAAATATCGTAACTTTTAAAATATGCTATAACACATTATTTTACTAACTTATCCATAGTTATATAACACGTTAACTTACGTTATCTATACTAATTTTGTTATACCATTGCAACGGGCTTTCATGGTCGGCCTAACTATTAAATAAAGTCTTTGTTTTATACCCTAAAAATTATTATCTTAAAATTCCCTTTGAGCTTAAATGTACGTTAGATTGTGTTAATGTTGTAACATCGTTGATTTTAAGCTACAAAATGAGGAGGAAGTTTGATCATTATCGCGAGGATTTAATATGAATAATTACAAAAAGAATAAAGACCACTTTTTATACTCCTTAAATTCGTAGTCATCAACAATTTGTAAAAGTGAAAAATTAAGAAAAAAAATCTAACTTAATAATTGATTTTTTTTACGATTGAACTTTAGAATTAGAACTGTGTCTGCTCCTAATTTTACTTGCATTTTGTTTTGAATGCTATATTATTTTTTATAAATATATTAAATTAATTGACCAAAGAAGTGTGGAATTGATTCTTTGAACAAATCAATTTAATCTTGAAAAATGAGATCGGTAACATTAAATATTATTAAACTGATTAGTGGATAAATATACCAGGATGATTACTTTCTTAGATTATAACTTGATTTCTCAAGAAAATTGTAGTATGTTGAGAAAAACAAGTAACCCCTTTATTTATTGATAATTGATCACAAGTTAAGCCTGAATTGACCTCTTTTATTATCTTTATTTATGGTTATAGATTGAGGTTAGGCTCACGGTCCTTTTCAGCCTAATAGACAAGCTGAATTTCACGAAAAATCATGCAAATGATTCTCTGATTTCTACTACTATTTTAGTAAGGCTGTTGACAATCAATAGTAAATTTTAAAGAGCGTCGACTAGTTAACTAAAAAAAAATTTGTTAAAAATGCATTGATCATGTAATTAAAATACTAGTTAACATTTATTATCTATATTTCTATTTATCAGTGTAAAAAACATTTCTATTTATTCATCTATATAAAAATTTAATAATATTAATATTTTTTTAATTTAATATTAATCTTAAAATTAATTTTAATCATCTAAACATAAAAAAAATCAAAAATAAAATATTTATTATACTTTGTATTTTTTTCATAACAACTTACTATTTTTAATATTAATTATTAATTTTCTATAATACTTTTTTACTCACAAAAAATTTAAGTACAATAATAAAAATTTAGTAATTTAAAAGTAAAAAATTGCTAAAAATAAATTAAACGTTTTATTAAATAATTTTAATAAAATAATAAATTTGAATGTATTTTAAAAATAAATAAAATAAAAATATTACTAATCATTGTGGTAAATACATTGATCAAGGATTTAATAAATAATTAATAAAATTTTATCATAACCTCATATTTATTTATTTTTTACTATTTTATAAAGTAAATATTAAATAAAAATATGAATCTATTTTCTTAAACATATAAAAGATATTAAAAAATATTTAATAATTATAAAAATAAAAAATTTCTAAAAAATAATTTTTATTAAAATTTATATAAAATATATTGAAAATTATAAAAGAAAATTGAAATTCTTTAACCACAGTACAATTGTAACCTGAGTGAAGTTAGAAAGCTGCTTTGGACAGAAACGAAGTGAGGGTTTGTTGAAAGTTTGAAAAGTAAAAGGTAAGGAATGGTAATCTGGCACATTGAACGTGGACGCGATGTCGACCTTGTGCAAAGTTCAAATTGTGTTACACGTGTGGGGTCCCCCGCAAAGCCAACGCAAGAAGATCACACCAATCACCGTTGACCCAACCCAACCACTTTTAAAACTCTCTTTCTCACTATTCAATTTCATAGCCGTTGCCGCGTTTCGATGAATAACATTACAACCCTGGCGTGTGTTTGTAATAGCCCGTGAATGTCTACCCTCTTCTTTCTAATCTTGTAATAATCGAATTAACTTTGTACACAAAGCGCAGCATCCTCGTAAAGACATTGTGGGGACATAAACATTAGCGCTTTAACCTTATTTTATTGATCTCTCACTTTTTTTTTTTTGCTCTCATTGTCATTCATTTGGATATACATTTTCTCGCCAATCAAACTGGGCTTCTCCTTCGAGGTTCACGATTTGTTAACCCAACCTTTTATCAACTTGTGATTCAAGTGATCACAACCAGCATTACTATAATTATTGCTGTTTGCACCCATGGGACAGCTAGAGATTGATTTCATCAAAGCGTAGAAATCATGGAATAGAATAGGCTTTTTTTAATCTCTTTTAACCAGGCCTTTTCCATGCATAGGATCACTGGAAATCGAATCCTATTCAACATGTTTAAAGGCGAATTATCTATAAACTGTGTCACACTTTGTTGGTTTGTTTTCTTTAATATAACTGCTCCATTCCCGAGCCCTGCTGTGTTTGTCACTTTGTCTGCACTACGTTCATGGGTTTCACGTTCAAAAGCAAAAGTGGAGGCTTTTCAGAAAGACACGTGAGAAGAACCATTGATTCTGGGAGTGGAAAGCCAAGCTGTAACTCTTTCATTTCTGGGTACTCCCATTTCATCTATATACCATATATACTAGTTTGTTTGTTTGTTTTTTCACTTCCGTGGGTTGTTGGTCAGTCTCCGTTTGTGCTTTACACGAATTCTGACACGGGAAGAGTTAAAGTGCATTTGTGAAGAAAAAAAGAAATCTTTTGGCATTAGTGTATTTGGAATCCTCCACTATCAATGGCTTGCATGAGAAGCTTAGGAAGGATAGGTGTTTTGGGGGTCTATTTTAGCCTTTATTCTCCAAATTTACGATTTTGGAATAAGCACTTGGTGGTTCATAACTCGTAACTCAAAAAGGGTAGGATTTAGGAAAAGTCCAGATTTTGGTTCCGTCTAGTTCTGAATGAAGGGATGCGTTCATGTTGTTCTCTGTTTTATGTAACTTGCATGTGCATCCATGTTATATAGTGAGAAAGTAAATGCTGCATCGCTACATTGATGAGAACTTTTGCTAATATACTAGTATTATACTTAACATGAAGGATTAATGATCTATCTCCACATTAGTAAGCAACAAAGTAAAACTACTGTGCTCCATTGGACAGTCAAACACGGTTTTCTATATTGTTTATGTTTATTTTGAATGACTTTATGGTTATTGAATTTTATTGAGGTTTAAGAATTTGATTCCTTTCTAATCTTTTTTGAGAATGACATGTTTTGTACTATATTTAAATTTAAATGCATAGAGGATGATAATTGAGAATTTTGTATCTATGCTTTCAAGTGAGAGGGACTTGTGCGTGAGATTTACTCCTACTCGTGCTAGTGAAGAGGCACATATATACCATTTATTTACTGTTCATTGAATATATACAAAATTTGGCAATCTCTTGTAATATTAATTGGATTCTTTGATTTATTTTTTTAACTTTAGACAGCTTGAGAGTGTTAATATCCTAGGTATCTTTCTATTGATCAAATTAGTCTAGAGATTTGACCAAAGAAACCTACTCATAGGCTTACCAATCAACATTTAAGAGCTAGCATTTCCATTATGAATGGTTGTGACTGACCTATGTTTAACTTCTTTTTCTTTGTCTTTATTTAAATTTCATTGACTTCGTGGTTTTCAAAGAAAGAAGCACAGTAATTGCAGATTGTGAAATGATTTTAAGAATTTCTTGCTGCTACTAAGTTTGCTACCTAGACAATACTTCTCGTATTCCCCGCAATTTTTCTTATGGTACTACAATTATCAATTGCTAGATGACCATCTGACTTTAGGTGAATTCCAAGGTAATTTGGTCGGGATTGAAAATTATGCATTGTAAATGCATGATTTTGACATGCATCGGATCCTGTTCACACATAATTTTGTCAAATTTTCAATTTCAGCTTGAGAACATTGACCTGAAAGCTATAGTCGTCGAAGTTATATAATCCAATAGCTTCATAGCGATTTTCTTGCTTAAGAAGGCGTTACAGCTTGCCCAGTGACCATTCAAATCTTCTGTCACATATCTCCTTCCCTTCTATTAAGGTTGGGTAAACATTTCAGAATTATTTCTCATAGTTAGTATAAGCCATCTTATCATCAATCAACATCTTAAATTCCAAATTACGTCCCTGATTATATATCTTATTTTGTTTCGGGACAAAGTACTAAGCAACATAGTAGACTTTGCATGCGATATGAACCATATTCTTGTGATTACTGATCACCCACGTAGGAGTCATTATTTTTCCAATATGTATTACTACAGATTGAAGGTCACGGTTAATTTCTTCAATGGGTCCTCCTGCTGATGAATACCTTGAAACAAAGGAGATGGATGAGAGAAGTATGTCATCTTCACATGGTCACGCACCACACGTCCACAAAGTGGCAATTCCTCCGAGACAGAACCTCTTCAAGGAATTCCAAGCCACTATAAAAGAAACATTCTTTGCTGATGATCCTCTAAGATCCTTCAAAGATCAACCTAAATCAAAGAAGATCATTCTTGGTATTGAGGCCATATTCCCAATACTTAATTGGGGGAGAAGTTACAACCTTAAAAAGTTTAGGGGTGATATTATATCTGGTCTCACTATAGCAAGTCTTTGCATTCCTCAGGTAACTTCATTTTACAGTGTTGATTTCAAGCCTTTTAAAGAGCAGGAGAATAACTCATATTTCATGTCCCATTTTTGAGGTTCAGGCTTCTAACACTTTGCTTGAAAAACAGGATATTGGATACGCCAAGCTTGCACATTTGGATCCTCAGTATGGACTGTGTAAGACTCGTCTCTCATCAACAGCTCAAACTACCCACATGTTTTCTTTGGAAGTTGAACTGAGATCTTATTGCCTTTTGTTCATTCTACTCCTTTCCAGACTCTAGCTTTGTTCCACCATTGATTTATGCTGTGATGGGTAGTTCTCGTGATATTGCAATAGGACCAGTGGCTGTGGTTTCTCTCTTGTTGGGGACCTTACTTAGTAATGAGATTGATCCTGCTAAACATGCAGAAGAATATCGGCGACTTGCTTTTACAGCCACCTTTTTTGCTGGAATTACTCAAGCAACGCTTGGTGTTCTTAGGTATGATACTACCAAGTATCACCCAATGCTCTTTTGCAGTTAAATCTTCCAACCACTAAAGCTTATGTCCTGTACCTTTGCTATCAGCTGCAAGGAAGGTTACATTGTTTAACATACTCCATGACAATCTTATGGGTGCGTTGTTAATCATTTATTTCTCAATCAGGTTAGGATTCTTGATTGACTTTCTATCCCATGCTGCTATTGTCGGTTTTATGGGGGGTGCTGCCATCACAATTGCCCTTCAGCAGCTAAAGGGTTTCCTTGGCATTAAAAGTAAATTGTTCACAACAAAAACTGATATTGTATCGGTGCTGCGTTCAGTATTTTCAACAGCCCATCATGGAGTAAACTCTCTTCCTATCACTCATTTTTTAACATACATGCAAATTATTAATTAGCAAGAGTCTTCTGAAGAAGTCCATGCCTAAAATTAAAATTTCTAAATGGTGTGCATGTAAAACACGTTGATTAATAATTTAATACCTATCATCATGCAGTGGAACTGGCAAACTATAGTCATCGGAGCTAGTTTTTTGGGTTTTCTTCTGCTCGCCAAATATATTGTAAAGCATTAGACCCCCTTATTCATTTCACTTTTATTCCTTAATTAATGGTAAGGAATTGGTAAATTGTTTTCTTTTTATTTCATATGATGTGGATCAGGGAAAGAAGAACAAGAGATTCTTCTGGGTTCCAGCAATTGCTCCATTGATATCCGTGGTATTGTCCACCTTTTTTGTATTCATAACCCGCGCAGATAAGCAAGGAGTAGAAATAGTAAGTATATAAAATTCCAATCCCGTGCTAAATATTGCTGACTATAACGTATTTTATGATTAAGAGTGACATAACGTTTTTGTCATTTGATGTGTGAAGGTAAGACACATACATAAAGGGATCAACCCATCATCTGTTAAAGAACTATATTTTAACGGTCAATACCTTGGGAAAAGTTTCAGAATTGGCGTCGTGGCAGGCATGATAGCATTGACCGTAAGCAAATTTGACACCAATAGTCTCTTGAAGAGTATCTGGCAATTTACTTCAGTAGTTCTAATTAAACCATTACACATTGGTTGTTAGGAAGCCACGGCAATTGGAAGAACATTTGCATCTATGAAGGACTATCAACTGGATGGAAACAAAGAAATGGTGGCATTGGGAGCAATGAATGTTGTTGGTTCGATGACTTCCTGTTATGTGGCAACTGGTAAGCTTGAGACCAGATTTAGGAATATAATTACTTTTAGTCATAAATTGCAAGTTTAAGAAAAGATGTAATAACTAATAAGTAGTCATGTCTGATAAAAAAAATTAGTGATAAGCATATACTTTAAGCATGGAAATACCAAAAAAAAAATTTGGAAAAGGAAATTTGGGTCTATTACTATGGAGTTTAATGCCTATATGAACATGAAAAGAATCTGGGACTAGAATTATCTTTTATGGTCAGTTGATTCGTATAGACTAATTATTTTAGGCTGTGATTTATGTCATTGTTGTTACCTTCAGGTTCTTTCTCTCGGTCAGCGGTAAATTTCATGGCTGGCTGCCAAACTGCAGTCTCTAACATTGTGATGTCAGCAGTTGTGTTCTTAACCCTGCAATTCATCACTCCTCTTTTTAAGTACACTCCAAGTGCCATTCTTTCAGCCATCATAATTTCTGCTGTCATCAACCTTGTGGACTATCAGGCAGCAATTTTAATTTGGAAGATAGATAAAATTGATTTTATTGCCTGCATGGGAGCATTCTTTGGGGTTGTTTTTCTCTCCGTTGAGAAAGGACTTCTAATTGCTGTAATTACTATAACGCTTAGTTATCTTAAGCTCTAAAATGTCAAATTAATTTTAGATTAGTTTTGTTCACTTGGTTATTGCTACATGCTGTGGCAGGTCTCTATATCCTTTGCAAAGATCCTACTACAAGTCACAAGGCCCAGAACTGCTATTCTGGGGAATATTCCTCGGACTTCTGTCTATAGAAACATCCAACAATATCCAGAAGCTAGTAAGGTTCCAGGTGTACTGATTGTAAGAGTCGATTCTGCAATATATTTTTCCAACTCCAATTATGTTAAAGAAAGGTAAAGACGTGTTCCTCCTTTATTTTTACGTGTTGACAGATAAGAATTTTTCTTTTACCCGGAACCTGTACAGTGATTTTACAGAATTTTTGTTTTTCTTTGGCAATAATCTAAAAGCCTAAGGAAGACAAATGTGTGAATCAAAACATGTCAGTGAACACGAGTTATGATTATAAATATCATAAGACGAAATTTATATGTGGATGCAAAAGGACAACAATTTTTAATTTGTTGCTCATAAGAATACACAATTAAATATATTATGGGAGTTAAATAATTATATAATATCTGAAATGTCTGTGGCGTTAGTATTAGAATAATCTAACAATTACAATTAGGTCTTAAATCTGGTGAGAATGAGTAAAACTGGTTTAGGGTTTTAAATGGGAAAAGCAAGTGGGTTTTAGTGACAAAATAAAGAAAGCTGAATCGGTTGGGTGGTTCGAATAATCTGACTGGTATGGCCACTTTGCTACATTTGGACATGATTTGCATCTTAAATTTGCAGAATTTTACTTCAATTTATTTTTCATAAATAAGTAATGTTTCCCCTTTCTCATATACACAACGATTGAACAACGATCAATTTAGAACGTGACGCTTAAGATCCATTCTCTTGCAGGATATTAAGATGGCTGATGGATGAAGAAGAACAAGTGAAAGGAGACTACCACACAAAAATCCAGTTTTTGATAGTTGAAATGTCACGTGAGAGTCTCTATTGTTGTGCTTTGTTATACCTTATATTCCTCGAGTAAAAATATCATTTTTGGGTTGTGATTTTATTTATTAATTTTGGTGTCTTTGTTGCAGCCGTTACTGACATCGATACCAGTGGAATCCAAGCCTTTGAAGAGTTACACAGAAGTCTTGAGAAGAGGGGTGTTGAGGTAACCAACTTATGACTGCTAGCATGATCCGTATATATACGCATGATTTATTAGAAAACAGTTCAAACTCATAAATAATACTATGTGACTAGTATATTATATCTTACCAACAAAAAGAGTTCGTTCTTTTGCGCAGCTTGTTCTTGCAAATCCTGGCCCCGCAGTGACAAACAAGCTTTACACATCCAATTTTGCACACACGATTGGCGAGGACAAGATCTTCCTCACTGTTGCAGAGGCTGTATCATACTGTTCTCCAAAGCTGGCTGAGTACCCATGAAAAATCTGAAAAACAAAATGGAATGCATAAATGAAATGATGTGGGTGTGGACACCAGTGCCTTAATTTTTGCTTAGTTGCTTGTAGCTAGTCAAGGATATATAATATATACGAAGGTGTGAAGGATGAGGTAATGGTCACTTCAATTAGCCAGTACAAAACAGTAGAGTGGCCTATCTGATACTAACTCAGCAAGTTAGTGCTCCAAGATCCTTATCCTAAAGTGGGGAAATTAAATATAAAATAGAAGATACATAAATTAAGGTGCGCTAGTTGTGCACTGCAATGAGCATTAACTCATCCCTTGTTTTTACTCTGATGTCCAAAGAATCTAGCCGAGTCTCTTATGAAGAATGGTCTCTTTTCACAAGGGGAAGCTGTAGCTGTTCATCCCTCTCCCATTGAGCCATTGCCGGCCTAATAAATTAAAAAATAAAGGCGACAAGTTGTGTGTATTTTTCTTCCATTTCATGTTAGAAATTCTTGCTGTAATGGGGACTAGTTTGAGGTTTGAATGAGAATAGTAGAAGATAAGATTAACACTACTGGTGGGTTTTTCAAGTGTTATCTTGGTTAGCTCTTGGTCATGCATGAACGAAGAGGCAAAACAAAGCCAGATTCATCCAAGCACACTTGGTAAAAAGTACCGTCTTTTGAAAATGGTAAAAAGTAATCAAACGTCAGATTCGAATATATATAAAAGCTGCAAGAAACATTTAACAATGGGCTAAGTTGTTTTTTCCGAAAGCTTTTTGTTTTTTGTAATGATTAGTAAACATGCCAACGTGATTTGCTATACGAAAAACGGAAACGAGGTCGTTAAATTGGATAGCTTGAGCTGTTCCATTTTATAATAATTAGCAGAACCTGCATTAGACTAATAAACAACACAAGTGCAGAACCTGCATTAGACTAGTAAACAACACAAGGTCACAACCCATTCAATAAGGGCTGCGGGTGAATTATTTTTTAGGGATTGATGGAACCAATTGAAGCGACAAGTAAATCATTTTATTAATACATATTTACAAACCAATAATGGTCAGAGGTAGTCTTAAAGCTTAATCACTGTCCTTAAATTAATTTGAGTGCTCCTTTAAAAATTTCACTGACATTATTCACTCCAAATATAAGACTAAAAAGGCATGTAAAAAATAATAATAATTACCGTGCCTTAAAAATTAAGAAAACATTATATATCCTCTTATAACAATTATTACTGTTAGTTTTATATTAACATATAAGTAGAATTAGTAGTTTATTTAAAAAATATAAATATTTTTAATATTTAAGATATTAAAAAAAATTTAACTATTAATTTTTAAAAATATATATAATATTCTCTTACATTTACAGTTACAGGCCTACAAAATAATATGATTAGCCCTTTTCTTTTTTTAACTTATAAATGTTTTTGTTGGGTTTATGTGAGTGAGAGTTTGGAGGGGTGATGGGCCAAAGCCCATTGGAGCATAGATGCGAATGAGAATGGGCCTGAGATGGTGAGGGTGGACGGAAAACGAAGAATAAGATGGAGGGATAAAATACAGGTAGCAGGCGCTGAGAGCGGAGAGCAAAACGAACAGAATGGGTGGTTTGCGTGTGGTGATTCGTCACATACACACACACATAAATATGTACAGTAACAGCTACTTCGTTCCACCACCGCGCTTGATTTTGAATCCGGGAGCCACGTGGCAGCGTCTTGTTTCCCCTAAATCCTCCAAAACTGTTAAATCTCGTGCTCTTAATACATGTTCAGACAATTACAGGGTAATGGTGAAAAAAGATGAGAGGTTGGGGTGGAAGGAGAGTGTGGATGAGGTTGGAACTGCAACCACAATTGCGGCCATCGTAACATCGTTGGGGGGTCCTCCTGCTGCAGTTGGAATCGTTCGACTTTCGGGCCCTCGTGCGGTTTCTATTGTGGGCCGAGTGTTTCGGCCCGCCAGAAACTCGTGGCAGCCCACCAGCCACGTTGTGGAATACGGCGTCGTGTTAGATTCCGATGGCAACGTCATCGACGAGGTTTTGGCAGTGCCGATGCTAGCCCCTAGGTCCTACACTCGCGAGGACGTGGTTGAGCTTCAATGTCATGGTAGTGAAGTGTGTCTTCGTCGCGTGCTTAGAACTTGTTTGGAAGCAGGAGCAACGCTTGCTCAACCAGGTTTGTGTGTGTCTATGTCTAATCCTAATAATGCTTTATTCTCACTCACAAGAACATTTGCAGATACTTAATCGGTGTGTTTTTCTTTCAGGCGAGTTTACTCTTCGTGCTTTTTTAAACGGTCGTTTGGATCTATTTCAAGCTGAGAATGTTGCGAGATTGATCAATGCGAAATCTGTGCCTGATGCTGATGCTGCACTGGCGGGAATTCAGGGTGGTTTTTCTTCTCTTGTGAGATCGTTGAGGCGTCAGTGCGTTGAGTTGCTCACTGAGATTGAAGCTCGTTTGGATTTTGATGATGAGATGCCGCCTCTAGATTTGAATATGGTTTTGAATAAAATTTATGACATGTCACGAAATGTTGAAAATGCATTGGAGACGTCAAATTATGACAAGCTTCTGCAATCTGGATTGCAGGTACAGAACTTTGCTCTTCTTAATAAATGTTTTATATGTGGTACTATTTTTATGTGAATTTCGTGATGACTGTTGTTGCTTTTCCTATTATTATTGATCTCGATTTAAAACTCTTGCAGATAGCAATTGTTGGGCGCCCAAATGTTGGCAAGTCAAGCCTTCTTAATGCATGGAGCAAAGTATGTCATGGTCATTTTACTTTTTCGATAATTTAACTTGATATTTTATCCATTTACTGAATCTTTTCTGTAGATATTAACCTTGAGCGTAATTTAAATTTATGGGGCAGAATACATACGTAAATAAAACTTTGTGATTGTGTAACTTATTGAGCATGGTCTTCTTGTAGCATGCAGAGTGAGAGGGCAATAGTTACTGAAATTGCTGGAACCACTCGTGATGTGATTGAAGCAAGTATCAGTGTCAGTGGCATTCCTATAACCCTTCTTGATACTGCAGGCATCAGGGACACTGATGACATTGTGGAAAAGATTGGTGAGGCTTCGTTTTTTGTCTCCTTTAACTTTCGGACATGTATATATATATATATTGTTGCACCATCCTTCACTTCTCTGTACTTAGGCTGTAGGCTATAAAGATAAATAGGTGTCCCGTCAAATGTGATGTTATTTATAGTGTCTGCAACTTGTTTGAATGCGTTTTTTATTATCATTTCACATCGCGATTCAGTCTTTTATGATTTCTTGAATTTGATTGAATGCATTTTCTTTTAAATTTAAATTAACGAATATCATTAGCAACATAAAATTTTCACATAGGCTCGCGTATAATTATCACTTGTTTGAAGTGAAATTTACATGGAACATCCATAAAATCTAGTGAAGTCAATTAGATATAGAATTAGAGGCTTTGCCTGATATGACTTGGCGATATTTATATGTATCTTGTTGCATGCATATCGGTGTTTTGCTACTTTAATCTCATTACTGATTTATATTTCTATTTTCACACTAGGTGTTGAGCGATCTGAAACAGTTGCTAGGGGTGCTGATTTAATTATCATGACTGTGAGTGCTGTTGAAGGGTGGACTTCTGAAGACACCAAACTTCTTGAAAGGATTCAATCTACTAAGGTTTGACCACATAATTCTTTTTCTCCCTTTTCTTCTTATCTATTCATGATATTTAATATTATTTTGATTTATATAGAAATGTAATCCTTTTATTTGATGGAGAAATATTTTCATCATTTTACATTTGTGAGAAAAAGCTAATATCAAGATATTGGTACTGACTGGGCAGTACAAAACTAGATAGTTTACTGCAGGTATATCTTTCTTTATTTATCGTATCACTTGATAAATTGGCACGCGACCTTAAAAATATTGGCATCCTATAGTTACCACAACAGGAATAAAAGCCTTTTCCTGCTAGATGGGATCAACAACATAGGTCTTCAAAACAAAGTCTCCAGAAAGGCCATTTAGATCCTGTAGTTACCCCCAAAACAATTGACATCTTACAGGATAAGAATCTTAAATATAAATATTACATGACACCTGAAATCTTCCCTTCAATATTAGCTCGGTACCTAGTATTATATTCTACCATGCTGTGAGAAAATATACATATTAGTTTACAATATTTCTTTAATCTTTTTGCTGTCAAAACAGGGATCAACTGTTTCATCGACCCCAGTAATCCTTGTGGTAAACAAGATAGATTGTAAACCTCGTGACGATACTGAATGGGTCAATGGTTGTCACAATCATAAATTTTTCAGTAAACATGTGTTTACGTGTGCTGTTACTGGTCAAGGATTACAAGACTTAGAGAGGGCAGTATTAGAGATAGTGGGTCTTGAAGGCATTCCTGCTGGGGGTCGCAGATGGACCGTAAATCAGGTAAGCTATCATTTTGGCTTTCCTTTTCTCTCTCAAAATCTTAGCGTCAATTCTCAACCTTTCTAAATGCGAGGGAAGGAGTCAATAAACTGTTGAAACCATGTATCTTTATTTGGTAAACTTGAACTAGAGGTAAACATTAAGATTATGCTTAGTTACGTTGAAAATGGGTAGATGGAAATAAAAATGTAATTAGATACTACAAAGTCTATATACATTTCTATTTTCTTTTACTCCATTTTCACTTCAACCAAGCAATAGCCCAAGCGTTGGTATCTTACTGCATTACTTCTTACACGGCATAAGGCTCGCATATGCACACACACGACAGAAAAGTAGAAAAAAACTTTTTTAGGGGGCAGTCTTGATTATGCTTGCTGATATAACGATGATTCAGAGACAATGTGAACAACTTGTTCGGACCAAAGAAGCACTTACAAGGTTACTGTCATCAATAAAGGAGGAACTACCTCTGGATTTTTGGACAATTGATTTGAGGGATGCTGCATTGTCCCTTGGACAGATAAGTGGAGAAGATATATCGGAGGAAGTTTTGTCAAATATATTTGGCAAGTTCTGTATTGGTAAATAGAAAGGCTCCCTATATGTGCTTGGCGATTTTTAGTGTTGTTTCGTTTACATCATTTCAATCATATATAGGATCCTAATTTCTGTCTTGGTCACTGAATCTCTTTTCCATGGATTTAAAGCCGTGGTGATCAGTTTTGTTGTATATTTTACTATTATTATCGCCTGACCCTCTCTTTTCTTTTCGCCCGGGATCATTGTTGAATTGATTTTTATATCAACGGTTCAAATGAATGTGAAATATGGGGTAGAAAGTGATATTCTGGCTGATTCAAATAAAGTTTTTGGTACCGAAGTCATTAGGATACCATGGAAATTGACGTCAGGTTCACCCGAAGAACAGTATGAGAATGGAGGTGGCTGTAGCAATAAAGGATACAATGTGTTTCATCTAATTTTTTAATGAAAATTCAGGACATGACATGAAGACTTTATGACAAAGTAAAAATGAAAAAAAAGGCACTGCTGCTTAAAAAATTATTAACTATTTACTTTTATCATCTTTAGGAATTTATTTAATATTTTTTCTTTACTTTAACAGATTATTTAAATTTTAAAAATGAGTATTAAATAATTTTATTTTCAAATTCTAGTTCTTACATCTAAACAACAGAATTATACTTCAACTTAAAATTATAGCTTTACACTCCAATTCTTTACACAACACAAAACATAAAAGTTACAACCTAAACCAATTTTAATTTTGCAGTTTAATTTTGACAATTAAAATGAATTTTGAACTACAATTCCAATTGCATACGTCAAATCGATTACAAGGTATTTTAAACAAAAATTGTTGGCAAGCTTGATAGTTTGATTAATATTTTCCCTGAATCTACTGCCAATGGAGATTTAAAACCTGATGGAAAGCATATATCGACTACCCAAAACTTTGTTATGCAGAGAAAATCAATGTTACACATTATTGCATATTTATTCAAATATATAAAAAGAATCAATCAACCAGCAAATAAATAGACGGAACATGGAGATGCTGGTTGTGATCCTCAACCTGCATAATTAAGGATATATCCAAGACTCAACTCATTTACACCTTGAAGCAACGGATCCCTCAAGTAAGAGTATCCTTTTGAGGGATGCTGCTACCAGCTTACCCTTCGCTAAGGGATTCGACACAACGAAAATGGGTACATTTATATGCCCACCCCTCAATGACTCAAATGATTCTTGATGACTCAATCATAAGCATAACAAGAGCATGTATTGTCTCCTAAACAAGAACTTTGCGTAGTTCATCAGTCAACTTCACACGATTTGATGGCTCCAACTGCACCATAATTTCCAAGATATGATGAAGCAAATAATAAAAATTAAATATTTAAAAGGAACCATATAAAAACAACATAAATAATGAAATGAAAAGTTCCAGTCTTTTACCTTGCTTAAAAGGCCAGCAAGACCTTGAGGTAGAGCTTGCAAATCTTGAACTGAGTCCCCAATATTTGTCAATTGAAACAACACTTTCTGGACACGTAGTTCCTTTAGTTTATTCTCGTAATTTGCAGGATTATCCTTCCACCTGAAGAAGGCTTCATCATCCAACCAAGCATCTTTTCTACCTTTGGCAATATCAGAATTTAAATACCAGTCTTTGAGCAAGTTCAAAGCAGATAAATGTGACAGATGGTCACCAGCAGCATCTCTCACACAGTTGATCAGCGACTGCTCACCAATTCTCCTGTGCAGTCTCAGGTATAAGACAGCACGGGAATTACCCCAGTCCAGAACTTCTCTAATTACACCCTTTGCAGCCATTCTTAAGGAAGTATCATGCAGTTCAGCAAATTTGGTAGCTATCTGGGTATACACAGGCAAAAGCTGTTTCTCACGGGATTTAATCTGCTGCTGTAGGGATTCAGAGGTCTCAAGGTCCCTGTTACTCTTGGCTTCCTGATATTTTGCCTTCAGAGTTATCAACTGTTGATCAAGTCTACCCATACACTCCAACAATTCTTTTGTTCTAAATTTGATCTCAATCATTCCTTCAGGCTCAAGGACATTACCTTTAGCTGTTCGATCGGCATACATTTCAATGTGGTCTGAATTGATTCTACTGTCAACAACAACCCACGCCCCACCACGGAGTTCTCCCATCATTGGGATGTATACAAATATGGGCTGCTTGTATGTTCTAAGGTTTTCCACAATAGTTGAACCAGCCTGAAGAATTCCTTCAAAAAGATCCCTTTGCCCACCTGAAAAGCCTCTCCAGTTTGCAAGAATGAAAAGTGGGAGCTCTTCTCTGTTGAAATCCAATATTGCTTGGGCTGTTTTGGTTGCAGAATCAGGGAACCACACTTGCCCAGCTTGAGGAACAACCCTCTCATGAGAATCAAGCTGGCCTGGATCAGCAGGTATTATTTGCATTACAGTCTGTGTTTCTACAGCAACAATTCCCACAGGGATTCCTCCAAGCTTTGCCCTTCCTGTAACAACTGTCCTTGCCCATCCTTCTAGTGTCTCTACAAAGCTATCCTTGTCAAAAATGCCCCCCAGCCATTTTCCATTACTGTCCAGAGTTCCAGAAATAGCAGCACGTGGATCACACGAGTTTTCTGGAAAATACTCTACTGGTCTTTCTGGAGGATCAAGGGGCTTTACAATGGGAAGCATACCACCCACATGAGAAGGAATGTAGCTAAGCCACTTCAAAATGGAAAAAACACCTTCAAGGTCATCAGAAACTGTAAGATGAACAACTCCATTAGTTGCCATGATTTTAGGTCCACCAAGTTGCATGTGAGAGCTGTATACCTCTCGACCAAGAAGTTTGTTTAATGCTGAAAAACCAGTAAGAATTATGGGCTGATCAAGCCTCTGAATGCATCTCATCCCAAGTCTAGCAAGATAAGCACCTATGCCAACCGTTCTGCCAGTCACATATGTCAATGTAAAAGTTTCCTTGTATGCCCTTGAATAAGCACCAGCAATGGCCCCACTGCCACTCAAGTTTTCAACTCCAAGGCCATCCTCCTTGCCAACAATGGTATCTATAACCCATCTGGTTTCTCCACTCTCAAGCTTCAATTCATGTGCTATGACCGATGATCCAATTCGAGCATAATCCTCAGGTGTTAAATATACATACTGAAAGCCATGTTCAGGATTAGATTCCTCAGACCAACCAACTCTGAAACATGCTTTGACCTCCTCAGCTACACCTAATCGGGCACCAGAATTTGCTGCTAAATAAATCAAAGGCAGTTTTTTAGCACATGCAAGATCAGTTACTGCACGAAAGAATGCATCCTCTCTTGGGCCAAAAGAACCAGCCTTGAAGGTCACATCATTTGCAACAACCAATATTGTCCTTCCAGATGGGAACTCAGGGGTGCACATTTCCATAAACCAGGCTACCATACCAACATCATTGATTCCAGGGAGACGCTCCACAGGAACAAGAGGAGTACCCCAGCTTCCTTCTTTGTCAGCAAATTTAAGCTCTGTTACCTTTAGAAGATTTTTATCCTTGGCTTGTTGAAATCCTGGCTGTTGGAATGCCCATGACTGTTCCAAGGCTGTTTCAAATGCCTGCAAGAAGCATTTCAACTCAGAAGATATAGTTTGACTTATCTTGTTATCCAATCTTTACAAAAAAGGGGTACTCACACACATACATGCCCCATACAAACATGCAGAGACAAGGAGCCTATATTTCAAATAAATCCACTAAATAGCACTTACAAGGGGAAAATCATAGCAGTACGTGGTGCTGTTCTTTCTTGCTGAAAGACGTTTTCGATCAATAACCCCCAAAGGTTGATAATTTTCATTCACAGGTACACCATGCAGTGGACCCTTTACTGTGACTGAACTATATTCCACTTTATGAGTGTTGGAATTCTCCATTTCTCGATATATCTGAAATTATACAAATTAAGAATCACATCAATATTTACAAATAACTTCCATTAATAATCCTTTAAATACAGAAAGTGAGATATAGCTAATAATGATAATATGTTGTTCAACAGTAAATGCTGAAGATTACCCTGTCCTTGCATATTTGGTCAGTTTCATGGTGAATACTGAGCAATTTTTCAGATATCAAGAGAAGATAATATATTAAGGTATGGACTACAGAATTAGCACTTGATGTTAATAATCATTTCTCTATCAAATATTTAAAAAAATGCTCCTTGTCAGCTGTCAGTTGTATTCATTATTGAATTGACAAGGGGCTCACCTACTTTCCTTGTCAAAAGAAAGTTGAATTGACAAGCTGAATGGAAAAGTTGGGGCATGCAGGAAAGATTTCCTTCAAATTTTTTAAGTAAATAATGACTTACATGTACAGTGCATGTATGACCAGTCACATTGTTTACAATGACCCTCCAAGCACCATTTGCCTGTCCACAAGCTGCCATCCAGAGCTTGACTTCCCACACAAGAACCCCCAATCTATGCATTCTTACACCAACAAATGAATGGATTTCCTGTGCCAGTTGTTCCAAGATTGCTTCAACTGTTGTTTCTTCTTGCCCAGCATCTACGTTAATCCTCCTGTCGTTAATATCCAAAATGTAAGACATAGATAAAAGCTTATTTATCATATGCTAAAAGAATATATGTGGACAAATTTGTAGCCATAATTACTTGGGATAAGGCACGAGATCATCTATTTGTTGCTCGCGTATGATATAGAGGTACATATGAGCATGTTCAGATTTGATATTGGCATTGTGTGCATTAAGTTCCAACTCATCCATTGCAGCTTTCAAGGACCTAAAAATGCTCCTTGAAGTGAAGGACATAGCCAATTCAGTACGAGATGTTTCTGCATCCAGCCTTTGATACGAAGAGAATCCTTCATTTGAGGAGGGCTGTCTTAAAAGTGTTCGAAGAAACATTCTTTGAATTGGTATTGGCTTATGATCCACAACTGTGTACAGGTGCCATTGACGATCACGAGATGGGGTATAACGTATATTTTCATAGCCTTTAAGTTTGTCCTATAATCCGACAAATGTTATGAGTTTGAGATCAAGAATACTAGTGGAATTTGCTTCTTTCCCACCTATCAAAGTAAAACAAGAGACTTGAACCATGAAACAACTAACCAATTCAAGATAAATGGATAGCGGAGGTTCCAGATGACGCAACAGAGGTTGCTCCTCATAATGCAGCTTTTCTGCTGACCAGTGAAAGGAGTGCCTCATTGGGGCACGTCCTTCATCCCTTTGTATGATACAGCTAATTACTCCAACACCTGCTGCTCGTATAGTAGAGCCTACTTCCTGCTCTTTGAGTATTTTGGCTAACTTATTGATTCTTTCTTGAGCCTGATCCTCGTCACCACTGCAAAATACCAGATGTTGTTTGTCAAGACAAAGGAGGTTCAGATCAGTAGCTCAACAAAACAATATTAGTCCTGTACTGATCCCAATTGTCAAACCAACAGGATATAAGAAACCTTTATTGCTAAAAGACTGGAACCAAAATTAATCTCAAACAAAATGTAAGCTATACAACCTTCGATGTTTCAACAAATTGAAAAAATAAAAAAGGTTCAAAATAGTATGAGGAGTTGCTGAAACAATACCTATCTTGCAGTAAACTCATCTGGTTGTTGATGCCCACTAATCCAATATGCATCATATTACCATGGTTAATTTGTTCAACAGAACCACTTGTAAGTGCTTCATGAAGGTTATTGGTTGCCTCCCTTAATGCAGCACTGATAATTGCAGACAAAAATTGAAGAGATTTAATTATAACCATCACTCCCCACTTCTTCTCACTATGTTTCTCTGCTGCCATTTTATTTGAAACTTGGTCTTCAACCCCATTCTTCCTGTCAATGTACTCATCATAGAACTCCCATGTAGCAATAAGACCAGATCTGTGCCACTGCATCCTGACACTCCCTTTGACAAGATATGGCTGATAGCAAATATTAAAAGTTAGAAAAGGATGTGATAATTCCTTTCACCACCCACCCCCCCCTAAGGCAAGACAAAACACAAAGAAAAGCAAAAAAAAAAAAAAAAAATAATAGGCTTAATTATGTTTTTGGTCTCTATAAATATTAAGTAGTTTATGATAAGTTCTTATAAAATTTTTTGTTAAAATTTAATTCCTAAAATGTTAAAAAGTTAAGATTTAGTCTATACTGTTAACTCTTCTCTGTTAAGTGCTAAGCTTACAGACGAAAAGTTAGCTCAGTATTGTCACGTGGCACCACGTGGTTTGTCACGTCAATTAAATTTTTAATTTTTTATTAATTAAAATTAATATTTACAAATTAATCCCTGAACATATTTTATATAAATTATAAATAAACCCAACTTCTTCCCCTTCTACTTTCTGCTGCTCCACCCCTCTCCCTCCCCACACCTCCGTTCTCACTCCTACCCTCTTCCTTTCCCCTTCTCCTTTCCCACATTTCTATTTCTTCCATCCTTTTCCTTAAACTGCAATCTTTCCCCCTCCCCTAAATCGCTATCCCACCCTGCTATCTCACTCCCATCGTCCCACCAAATTATAACTCCAATTCTCACCTTCTCACAATACTTATTATTAATATATTGCACTTTTATGTTCATTAAGATTGTGTTGGATTCAACAGGACTTCTGCATCTTACCAACATTCGAAATTATTTACTCAAAAAGAAAAGAGAAAAGTTAAAGTTTTAAAATTTTGCATATAAAAAAATGTTATGTTTTTTCCTCTAAGGTTAGAATTAGGATTTAGGTAGCGGGAGAGGTGTGAGAGTTAAAGTTGGAGTTGGGTGATGGGAGGAGTGTGGATATTGAAGTTAGGGTGGGTATTAAAGGAGGAGATGGGAAGAATAAGAGATTTGGAATTGGAGTTGAAATTAAGATATGGGTAAAGGTTGGGGCTTGGTAACGGGAGGTGTGGGTAGTGAGAGAGGTGCGAAGGTTGAAGTTAGGATGGGTAGTGGAGAGAGAGAAGGGAGGGGTACAGGAGTTGGGGTTGAAATTAAGATGTGATGAGGGTTTGGGATTTGGTAACAGGAGTGTGGGTAGCGAAAAAGATGTGGAAGTTAGAGTTCAGGTGGATAGTGAAGAAAGAGATGGAAGGGGTGCGAGATGGTGGGGTAGTAAAAGGGTAAGAGTGAGAAATAGGTGCCGGAGAAGATTGGAATGAAGTGGGGGAAGAGGACGGGGTGGAAGTGAGAGTGGAGGAGGAAAAAAGGGTGGGGTTAGGAGAAAGGGGTGAGAGTGGAGGTTGAGGTTGAAGGTTGAATGTGGGGGGAGGTGGGACTACCCCTATTGCTGAGGAGAGGAGTTGGAGAGGAAGAAGAAAGCTTTTTTGCAAATATATAAAATATGTTTAAAATTTTTTTTGCAAATATTTATTTTAAATAATAAAAAATTATAAAATAAATGACGTAGCATGTCATGTGTCGGTGCTGAATTGGTTTTCTGTCTATCAACCCAGCATTAAACAGAGGAGAGTTGATGGCAGAGACTAAATTCTAACTTTTTAACATTTTAGGGGCTAAATCGTAACGAAAAATTTTATAAGAATTTATCACAAAATATTCAATATTTATAGGAACCAAGAATATAATTAAGTCAAAATAATAATAGTGAAATTAGTCATAAAGCATATACCTGGTAGAGCCTGCGTATGTAAGTTTCTACAACTCTCCTTTGAAGGGTATGATCGCTGTGATCAAATAAACCCACAAGGGCATCTTCAACTGCCAAAGGAGCACTCACAAGGTCCTCCATTCGGTCATTAATGGCACTCTTTCTCTTAGGAGTATCAATATTTTCACCATCCTCAGTGAACATCTCTAGTTCAGAAAGACTTCTAGCAATGCTGGATCGAAGTTCACTCAATTTAGTTTGTTCCAGTAGTTGACTTGCCTTAAGAGCCAACTGTATCATGAAATTACAAATCAGGATTTTGCTCAAAATGTTCCAAAGAAATTAAAAGTATCATCCACAAAAATGAAACAGAAAAGTAGATAATTGAAGGATATATATTCACAATGCTCTCCCAGTACAAGAGATGCAATGAGTCCTAAAAATATAACATGATGAACAACATAGAACTATATTTTTCATCTTGGTCAGAATCTCTTAAGGTAATTTCCAACCTCAGAATAACTTGTATGGTTGAGAACAGAAAAACGGATTAACTGATCCCTATAGGCAGCTGGGTTGGGGTACACCAATTTATCCATTAGTCGCAGTATCAGCTTATTTTTACTCTTGACACCCTGAAACCAACGAAATGCAGTTAACATAATTGCAGTATAAGACATCAAGGAAGCAGAACACTCTAGCTGAGCATGTTATAAAAGTTTATACCTGATGAGAGAGCACTATATCTACAATCCTCAATAAATCTTTCTTGTATTGTAGCCGCAGACGTTCAATCACATCAGCCTGGATCAAGAGAAAGGAATATGAATATTCTGGAAAACTAAAAGATAAAGAAAACATCTATCAGAAGAGGTACTATGTTTGTTTGGGATGAATGTGAAGGAATGGCATAGGAGAAGTAAATAAGGAGATGCTATTTCTGTTTTTTGGATGGATGCGGAAACACGTGAAGGATGGAAATATCATGTGAAACCCAATGCAAAAACCATTCTCCCCCCTTCCCCCAAAATAAACGTGAAAGGGGAAACCCTTTTCTTTTTTAAGCATAATAAATAATTTTATATGAAAAATAATAAAGAAAACTAAAAAATTTCTTTAAGTATTATAATTTTTTTTTATCATTTATTTATTTATTTATTTTCACCTCTTTTCCACTCATCCAAATAAGTGAAGAGAAAATTTTTACTTCTTTCCTTCTTATTTTAACCCATCCAAACAATACATCATTTCTAATCTATTTTCTTTTTAATAACATCTTATTTCTTTCCTTCTCATTTCATTTCTTCCTATTTCAATCCTCATTCAAAAAAAGCATTAATAAGTTCCTAAATTAGATTTTGTTCTATGATAAACCAGACATTTGTACATTGGAATGAACGAGCAAATAAAGAAAACTAAAATGTGTTGACTAGTTTTATATGCAGCAATCCAAGGCAATAAATGAAACAGTTTTGATTTAGATAAAGAAAGAGCATATAATTATCAATTAAAATCTTGTAAAAACTTAAAACAATAATACAGAAAAACAACGAATCAGATTCTTTTAACATCACCCAGAAAAAAACTACGTGGGTTGGAGTCATAAGGTCATAACAGATTAAATTGCTCACATAATATTAGTACAATACAAGCAATTGAATAATCATACTAACCTGTATATTATCACTAAATAGTTCTTCAACAAAAAGATACTCTTCAAAAAGGGATTGAACAATTATATGGGCATGGCTCTCTCTTCCACCCTCATAAGACTTAACAAGACTCAGTAGAGGTTCAACTAGTCTCTCTTGGGCTCCTTTTTCTTTATCAGGACACGAGGAAAGATGAGCCTTCAGTGTAAAACACACCTCATAAATATTCACATTAGAATGGAAAACATCATTATGAGCAATTCAGGCAAAGCAACTCACTTCAAGAATTCCCTTCAATAACTTAGCAGGGAAATCAACAATTTGGGAGTTTGAAATCCTCTCGAACTCCTTATATTTTGATTCCAACTGAAAAACCACATAGTTTAGGGCCAGGTCAGATCATGTTTTAGATATTAAACCAGAGAAAAAAACTGGCCAGGTCAAATCCTCTCAAACTCCTTACCTCATTTTTCAGATCTTTGGGAAGACGGGTCGCCAGAACTGCCAAGCACTCTTGCCATTGAAGGAAAGGCAATTCAGGACTATCAAGGCAAATGAGCAAACTTTGCACAACCTAAGATAGATGTCTAGCTTGTTAATAAGACAAGCACACAAGTCTCAAAATAATAACATAATATAAACATCTCCTATCCATAATAGATGAATCATAATTGTCTACAAATACTGTCAAATTATAGTGTAAATGGAACAAGGTGAAGAATTTACTCACTTCATCAATATTGTGCTCATAACCAGCTAGAATCATCCGTGCAGCATTTAAGTTTGCAGCGCATTTCTGATGAACTTTACCAGAAATTGCAGTAGGAGGGCCCAGGACTGGGAAGCTCCCATTAAACGGTTCTGCCTTTCTTACAGCTGAAGGGTCATCTAGATCAAGCCTTGCTATGAGTTCACCAGCCTGCAAAAGATGATTCTTTCTTATACTCTCTTTCAATTTGAGCACTTATACTCCCTATGTAGAATACTATACCTGCATTGCTTGACCTTCAGACATTTTGAAATGAATAATCCCAGAAGCAGGTGAAAGAAGAGGCATGCACATCTTCATGACCTCAACTTCAGCATATGGTGTGTCAGCATCAATATGACTGTCATCCACAACCAAATATCTCAGAAGCTTGCATGGCGTCTCTGCAACTAATTTGGATGGATCATGATCATTCTGCATATAAAAAAAGAGGTTTAGAAATTACCTAAACCACAAAAGAAAAAGAATTCTTAAGGTAAAAATGAACTCATTTCACCTGAAGCAAGCAAGTCCTTCCATCTATTAGAAGGCGAGTTCCAGCTGCTTCTTCCTCTGCATATATTACATGACTGTTTCCATCCAACTGTAACAAGTCAAAACTACCAGTTAAGAACTTGAGAACCAGATATAGAATCAAAGGCCAGTTATAGATGCAGCATATAGAAGCCAGATCAGCAATAATTTTATGTCCATACAAAAGAAATTATAACAAAAAAATTTCTAATTATGAATGAAATAGTAATGTACAATGTTCACAAACCATGGAATAGTATTAATTTGACTTGATAGCTTTTTAATGGGGAGAACTACAAAAACACACATTCATAGGTAGCTCAGAGAACAAATACTTGCCTGCATCAGCAAACCTCCATCACGTAAAGTATGTATCTCTGCTTCTATCTCTGATTGATTCATTCTCAATCTATAACTTCCAGGTCCACCTCGTATCATGTCAATCTAAATATTGTTTTACAAGATATGAATTACACATATTGATTATTGTCTATGATGGCATAAGTCTCAAAAAAGGTTAGCAGGCAACAGAAGATGTCCATCAAATTGACATTTATAACGATAATTACCGTATATTTGCTTCCTTCAATGTTCAAGGACTCTTGAGAATGGACAAGAGATATGTGCTGTCATAATTATTAACTAAAATTAGCATTGCTAGAAAATAAGAAAGGATTTAAATGCATTATGAACTATAAGTTCCTCCCATTTAAACATAATACCTTGGGAGGGATTTGTCCCTTTTCAAGATAGCCAACATAGTCTGAAACCAAAGCTGCACTGCTAGCAGAAGCTTTCTGTATTAATTGGAAGAAGCACAGATCATGAAGTCCACAATATGAAACTAACAAAACTCAAAGAGAAGAGGATATAAAAATAAGTTTGCTTACATAGAGTGCCCCTCCAACAACAGAAAGATACCAGGGAGGCCTCTCTGCTCTAACCCGCATTGCAATTCTACTGTCCAGCCATCCTGTGTGAATTTTATTTTCTCTGTAGTCTGAAGCCTGAGATCAAATATTGTACTAATGTCACTTCAGCATTTTAAACACTTCTTATAAAATAATCTGTCATTGTGTGAGTAATTTACATTTAGAAGATCAATGGTGTAATCAACATTGGTACGGATTTCTCCACGAATTTGAATCTCCTTCAGCCCCAGAACCATATTCGCAATTGCTAACGCCCTAGACTCTCCAAAAGCAAAAACATGCCCTGAGGAAAAATATAGGATATTAGAAGTTAGTATAAGGTAAATTATAGATAGTATGGGTATTATGTAAATACAGGAATGTACGAACAAGAAAGAAAATAATGTTATGGAGAATTGATACCCAACAGTTCAAAGTTCACCAATCTCTTGTAAATAAATTACCAAACAGATGAATCAACATTTTAAATCGTTATCAGAAATTCTCATTAATTGTGAGAAAGCCTTGATTGGATGAGATATTTTTGCTTCTTTGCTCAGAATAATAAACATCCCTATTCCCTAGCTCCCCATTGACATAACCTTTCTCCTTCTCCACCCCAGCAACCTGTGAAATGCCATTCATGTTGTTTTTTTTTTTTTTCTATAGAGATCCCTATATACCTCCTGGAGATTTATAGTCCTTCTAATATCCCTTCTAATGAAACATTTCAACACTAATAAAGTAATGAGTATGACAACCAACACAAAAATGAGATGAATATCAGCTGTCAATTACACAGCCACTGCATGCTAGGAAAAATTATGCCACAAAAGGGGGAAAAACTTATTGATTACTATTATCAACAAAATGTGCACGCACCCACATGTATGTGCAAATCAGCTAGTCATATAGACATAAAGCACCCGCATTTATTATATCTCATATTAATTAGGTTTTACCAACTGACACGCATTTAAATTTCCATTTTTTCAACCTCCCACCAAACCCAACTTTACATCTCAGCTCTTGCTCTACTAATAAGGTTATGTATTCCAACATTACCCATATTTTTCAAAACAAGGGAAGGTGTATTGCTCATTATGCATCAAAAGAAGATGCATAAGTTTAAAATGAACAAAAAAAGATCTATACATTAATATATCAACATTGAAGTTCACAACATTGAGCATTTGAAGAAAAATAAAGCTAATTTGTTAATTTGTTTAATTAATTAATAGTTACTACTCACCAAACTGGGAATCTGAGAATTCGTGAATTCCTCCTCCAGACTGCAAACATATAATCCAACAAAATTTAGCACCCCAACATTTGAGTTACACCTACAAATAAAGAAACAGAATACTTACCTTAACAGAGAAGTATGCCCACACATTTGGCTTGCTTTTAAAGCTGAGCTCCTGTACAGATACTTAAACTCAGTACAAGTTAAGGGATGAATGAAGTAAAAGAAGATATTGTTGTTGGAGATTGTGATTAACCTGCACTTTGCCACTTGTAGGCTTAAAACCATCATCGGGGTCCTCACTTGTCACACGCACAGCCACACAATGACCTTTTGGCCTCGTAGATTCTGCTTTGTCAAAATCAAAAGGAGTAGCTAAAACTGATGTTTTCTTCCATGCATCATTGCCCCCACCATGTTCCACCCCATAGAAACGCCTTATCTCTGTTAAGTGAGGCACCCAAAATAGATGTGAGAAATCAAATCACTTAGCAAACAAGAAGAAAGTAAATAATAGCAATGAATATGTCTGAAGTTGTACCAGGAATTTGCCAAAGAGGGATACCCATCCCAATGGCAACTTGTGCTGCTGGCAGATTTATCTCTGCTATCCACTCAGTAACAGGATGCTCAACCTATATAAGAATTAATTGCAAAACAATCAATGACAATGGTTGGAAAAAAAAAAGAAAAAATAATAACATAAAAAAAACATAACAGGGTATGGAAGATAGGAAGAACTAATTTCACGCATTACTCACTGCCATATAAAATCTCAAAAAATTTACAGAAGCGTTTTCCAATCTTAACAACTAGCCTAAAATGCCGGTTACCAAAAAATTCTAAGCAGAATAACAAAGCAGCATTATGCTTTTTTAGAAGAAGATATTGACATATTAATCATGATCAAATGGAGAACCAAGGTCAAAAGGCGAATTAGTCAAGTCATGAGAGTGAAACAAATAATTATGATGTGAGCCAAAACATACCTGTAGCCGGGGGTTTAATTCTAAAAAGTAGTACTCGCCAGTTTCCATGCTATAAAGATACTCAACAGTAGCTGCCCCAACATAATTTACAGATTTAGCCAATCTTCTAGCTGCCTGTTCGAGTTGTTTCACTGTTTCTGGGGGTGCTACAGTAATAGGACCCTCCTCGATGATCTGAGATACAGATGATTCATTAGGCCATTTGTAAGATTCATTTCACCATGGTAATCTGGTGCAGCAACAAAAAATTCCATACCTTTTGATGCCTTCTTTGAACACTGCAATCACGACTATGCAAAGCTGCAACATTTCCGTACTGATCACAAAGTAACTGAACCTCTAGATGCCGGCTCTACTTAGAAACAAAACAGATCATCAGAATACAAGCAAGACTCAAAAAATCATGCTCATTCAGATCAAAGTTCAGTGAATTATCTAACCTGGGACGCAACCTTCATTATAAATATAGGTGAGCCTGGAACTTCACCTTGAACTTGCTTGAACAATGCTCTTACCTCATCATCATTATGAACCTAAAAAGTATCCATATACCTTTTAGTTTCTAAGCTTTGCCAAACAAATAATGCCAAAATAAGATGCACATAAATCTTCTCATTATTATAAGTTTTTATGCAGTTTTCTATTTGAAAATAATTTATATACTCCTGGAAGACAAAATTATCTTACAAGATTAACAGCATGAATTCTATAAGATTTACTAAATGCTATAGTATTGATCATGCAAGAAGCATACCTTTCTTATGCCTTTACCACCACCACCCCAAGATGCCTTGATCATTGCAGGGTATCCTACAACTTGACAGCTTGCAATTGCTTCTTCTGTTGTATAAACACATGCTTCGCGATAAATTTCATTGGGAATAGTGATCAAAGAACTTTCAGGCGGAATTTTCACCTGCAAGAAGAAACTTCAATGTCACAAATGGGCATCCCTTCAAAAGAAATGCACTACAATGGGAGATTGAAAATTACATGAGAACCGCTCCATGGAAGGGTTGGCACTTCAGCTGCCTGAGCAATCAATGATGAACCAATTTTATCTCCCAACGCAGCCATAGATATAGCAGGAGGACCAAGAAATACAATTCCTTTTGCTTTTAATGCATCTGGAAGCTCAGGATTTTCTGATGCGTGACCCCAACCAGGCCACACAGCATCAACGTGAGTTATCTCGGCCATCTGGGAAGTACATTGCATGCCAGTAAGCACAATATAAAAGTTGTATAGATCAAAAAGTGTCATAACTACATAAGCACAGAAATCACTAAACAATAAGAATAAGTTGTATTGAACAAAAGGCAACAAGAAAGATATTTAGTTAACAGGATATGTGTTACATTTTTGCTTAAAAGTCTAAAAGTATGTTTCCTTGATGACAACATTCAAATCAATAACTTCTATAAAAGGCAGAAAAATGTAAATAAACATTTCCAAGGACAAGTGGCCTTCTGTACTTTGCCACTATCTACTTTTCTAAACAAAATCTGCTCTGACATCTACTTGAAGTACAAAGTCTCATGAAGTCAAAACCACACACCTCTAGAATAAGCTGCACATTCGCATAGTTATTGTTATTGGTCCCACCAGGTACTTCCACAAACTGATCAGCTATTCTGATATGTTCTGCATTGATTCTCATGTCCTCTGGTGTAGCCATGGCAACCAATAAGATAGCTTTCTCTGTGCCAAAGGCCTCATAGGCCCAGCTCCTAACGCTGCGTATAAACTTGACTGCTGCCATTCCATTGTTTGCGATTAATATGCTATGAATTGGCCTGTTCCCACCAAGGGCGTTGCAGAATTCATCTACTTCAGATATTGTAGCAGGGTGCCTATTTGGTAGAACACCATTTATGTATCCATTCCCACGACCAAGCTCAGCCATTCTTCTTCTCCTTTAATGTCTCTCCTGTGTACTGCACAATTGAAAAAAAAGATTACCAGCAGTTCAAGATATATGAAACTCAAGTAATAATTAAGATTCAGGGAAAAAAATTTCAATTTATATTTCTTATTCACTGATAAAATCCTGGAAACTTTCTGAAAAATTATCCATCAAGCTTCTTTTGTAGATGAAACTCAATATAAAGCATATAATTAAGCAATTCAAGATCCATCTTAACTTCTCCTGGCAAGATCAGCATCAAGTAAAAGAAAATGGACAAATAAACAAAAAAATGCAAGGTTCTGTTTAGTCAACCACAAGAGGACTTGGTAAGAAACTTCAATTTTGGAAGCACTGAGAACTGTAGCTCATATGGTTAACTCATTTTGGCAAATAAGGTTCCAGCAGTAAAATTCTATTGCAAACCCAATCCTTCGAAACCTGCAGCTTTCACTGCAAGATATTAACATCCAAACACAGTCTAGTAGTTTAGTTTAGTCTCTTTCTTTCAGATTGTATGGAGAAAACATCATTTACAAAAAAGGGCTAGTATCCAATGATAACTCACAACCTTTTCAACCAATTACCCCTCGACCTTCCGATTCAGCACACAGCAGAAAGTGTCACCTACCCACCTAAAGAAAAACAAAAAAAAATTTATTAGAGCTTCCAAACTAAAACCATTTCTAATAAAAGTTCCTTCCTTTCCTTCACAAATCACATAGAATTCAACTAAGTTTCGAACTTTTTTGAATAAAAAGAAAAGGAGTTGAGGAGTATACAGAAAATATATATAAGTGTAAAGAAGCATAGAAGAAGGAGGAGAAATGGTCAGACACAGACCTTGGGCAGGAAACAGTGACTAAGAAATGAAGAATTGAAATTTATTTAGAGGAAATAGGTGAGGGAGTGATGGAGAAGCATTGGGAGCTTATGAAGGTGAATTAAGAGTGGAGTGCATGTAAATGGTGAAGGTGAAGGTGAAGGTGAAGAGTGATCATGCAGAAAGGAAAAGCAGAGGGAGAAATAGTTGAGGATGGGGTTGAAGGAAGTAGGTTTGGTTTGGGTTGGGACCTGGTGGGTCTCTTCAATGAAAGCTGCACGTGGTACCTGCCTCGGCCACACCTCTTGTTGTTGTAGTAGTAGTTCCCATCTACCCCCTCTCTCTCTCTTCTCTCTCTGTGTGGCTGGCGTGATTATTCAATCAAAGACCAAATTAGCTGTAATTCAAATATGGGTAACGCTAACTGAGTAAAAAAGCAATTGGTAGGAAGGGAAGGAGAAGCAATGGGCTTAAGTCACATGATCAATGAATCCAGCATAACATAACATGGCATGGCATAGAATGGAATGTGATTGAGGTGGCTCTCTTGACCTGTTTTGTTCGCTAGTGTTGTCCACCAACCCTCCCTCTCCTATCAGTTTCTGAGTCAAATATGGAAGCTCCAATTTCATCAATTACAGCAACCATTTCGACCACTCCAATTCCCTTTCTTTTTTCTTTTTTAATAAATGCATTCTGCTAATCCTGTAAATTTACCGGCTCACAGACCTATTTTTCCATTTTTTTTTTATTTTTTAATCAATATTTAGTCTAGCTTATACATTCTCTTAAAAATTAGATTTTTTAGTTAAAAATTTTGTGTTATATTTTAATTTTTATCATTATGACACTATAAATATTTTATAAATAAGTGTTGGTTATAAATATCAAATGTGTGTTTTAATTTTATTTTTTTATATACTAAGTTATCTTTATTTTCTTAAAAGACATAATGATTATCAAAATAAATATTATTTTTCTTGTAAATTCTTTGATGAATTTTAAAAAAATATATATTAAAAGTAATAAATTTTAATGAAAAATAAATATTTATCATACTTTTATAATTTTAATATAATAAATGCATTATTTTTAATAAAAATATTATTGAATATTTTAATATTTTTAAAATGTTAAATGATTAAATGTACTGCACTAATACTAAAAAATGTTAATTTCATTGATTATTTTACTTATAAATAAAACAAGGTTTCTTTCTTTTACCTAAACAATATAGTTTAATATTTTAATGGTCATGATTAATGTATAATAGAGAGAGATAATGATAATAAAGATCAGCATACGTTTAATAGAAAACGACATGTAAGAAATAAGAAAATATTTCTTGCACATACTTAACAATCTGTCAAATCAAAATTATGGTTGCGCTACAGAAATTCTTTTGTCGTTTATATTCACAGAGAAGCAAAGTTAGCGTTTCAATAAAGCATGGTTTCTGTTATGTTTGGCGGTTAAGTTTATTCATGACATCCTCGCCCCTCTCATTCTCTAGCACCCTTGTTTTTCGGCTTTAGTTTATTCGGTAGAGTGGGACAAAGAAACAACAAACCACCAAAAAGTTAATTTTGATCAATTTTATCACATTTATATTTCAAATTGAGGGTAAAAGAGACTCATAAACAAGATAAATTGACTCGAGACCCAGAATTTTGCAAACTAATTTGATAGGTTTGAACTGCGTGCTTTGTGGCATGAGAGAATGACTTTGTTTACTTTTTTGGTATGTTCCAATTTGTAGTGGGTAGGTGATGACCCATTTTAAGTGTCGAAACATAATAAAAAAAGAGCAGTTTTAGTTTGATATTCTGTGTCACAGATTTATTGTGACTCTTCCTATATCTTAGAAAGGATTCCTTTTGGCAATTTTCGATTTATGTTATGCACATGTTCATTGGCCAAAAATTTTTTTCTTTTTCAATTTATAAAAAAATACAAAATAACAATACTTTTACAAGGAAAAAACCCCTGTAGGCAGGGGAGGAAAAAAAGCACTTATTTTAGTCTAACTTTTTAATTAGAAAGTTTATCTCTTATAGCAAAATAATTTTCATAACACTATACTTAATAAGAGTCAAATAAGATCCTTAAATATTCAACTATTTTATTAATTCTTGCACTCTAGACATCTTAACAATTTAAACCACACTTTGCCACGTTTTCTTTCCTAAGCCACTTGAACAAGTGGTTATGACAATGAACATTCAGGAATTTAATTTAAAAAGTTATTAATCTGAATATTTAAACTTGAGTTTAAGTAATTAATAAATATCAAAAAATACTTATTATATTATTATAATTTTAATATAATAAATATTTTTAATAAAAATTATTACTTTTAGATACTTAAATGTAATGTAACATTTTAAACTAAATTTAACAAAAATTCTTTAATTTAATGTATAATAAATTAGATCAGTTCGGCAGAAACAGAGTAGTAAGGATCTATTCTCACAAAAAATTAAAATTATATCAAATTAATTAATATATTTTGTTTAATTAAGTAAGATGATAATTAAGTATGGTCATAAGTAAGGTCTGAGTACAATACTCATTTAATTTCATTTTTTATCCAAAATTTGTGGATAACAAATAGGCATATGCTCATTGCCATGGTGATATATGAAATTGTATCATGTGTAATTAAAAATATAAAAACAATAACAAATATTAAAAATGTTTAAAAAATCATATATTTTAATAATTTAATATATTGTGAAACTGTTTTATTTACACACAAAAAATAGGGTAAAATTATTTATAACTAAATATAAATTAAACATTAAATAAATAAAATATTTAATATAAATGATAATATTATATAAAGGATTTTTCTAACTTGTGGAATATTGTACAACATAAGAAATTATATGTGATAAACTTTCATAAAAAAGGTATTTTTCATGAAACTTCTTAGGTGAAAACATCACAGTAGAATGGTCATGTAGAACGAAAGCATCGACGCATCCTCAATGTAGCATGAATACTAAGGTTTCAAGCCAATTTTCCATTTTTCTTTTAGGGAGAATGTGTATTGGTAATGACTCATCTCATATTAATAGAATTCCAACAGTAGCCACTGAAGGGATCATGCCATACGAATTTCTCTACCAAAAAAACCCCGTCTTATGCTCATGTAAGGGTATTTAGATGTCTCCATTATGGGAAGAATTCATCCAAAATGAAGGACAAGTTTGATACTAGAGCCCACAGGTGCATTTTTATTGGGTACCCACAAGGTCAAAAAGGATGGCTAGTATATGATCCCACACATACAACAATTCTCGGTATCACACGACGTAGTGTTTTATGAAAACATATTTCCCTTTGCATTACAAGAAAAATTAGTTCCCACCTCAACATTTCCAAACAACCAAATAAATTTGGAAAATGATGCCATTAAGGTCACTCATAGCACAGATCTTTACACTGATATACATAGTCCAAATGCCACACCAAATAATGTCATTCAAAATGCCCCTGATACAATGGAGAGGATAGACGAGCTGCATAATTCACGTAAGGGGAAGAATGACACAAATGCAAAAACAGTAGTATTGGAGACACGTTCGAGACAACCACCAAAATACTTACAGGATTATTATTGTCATGCTACTATTAAAAACCCATCATGCACATCACCCAATTATGTGAGTTACAACTGTTTTCTCCAAAATACCAAGCTTTTCTTGCTACCATCACTTCACATGATGAGCCAAAACATCACTTGTAGGTAGTTAAACATATACAGTGGTACAATGCAATGACTAAAGAGATTAAAGCCCTTGAAACCAATGCAACTTGGACGTTGGAGTCGCTAACTGTAGGCAAAAAATTGATTGGCTGCAAAAGGTTTTATAAAATAAAATATAAACCTAAAGGTGGGTGGATAAATACAAAGCGAAGTTGGTGATCACAAAGGGTTACACACAAGTAGAAGGTCAAGATTTCACAGAAACCTTTGCTCCAGTATCAAAGATGACTACAGTTTGATGTTTATTAACAGTTGCAGGAGCCAGAGGTTGGGAGCTCCACATGGATGTGAGAAATGCTTTTCTACATGAAGACATTAACGAAGAAGTATACATGACATCGACCCCAGGATATGTGGTTTCTAATCGTCAACTTGTCTATTGATTGGGAAAATCGTTGTATATTTTACGACAAGCATCTAAAACTTGGTATACAAAGCTCACTCAAGCATTGGTCAAATAAGGGTTTGTTCAAAGTCCTGCAGACCATACTTTGTACACCTACTCTAACAGCACCACCTTTTTGTCTATTCTCATATACGTGGATGACCTTGTCATAACAGTCAACAATCATGCTTTTTGCCTAGAATTCAAGAATTATTTAACAATTGCTTTTTTACGAAGGACTTGGGCACACTTAAATATTTTCTTGGATTAGAACTTGCTAGAGAATCTGAAGGTATATCCATATGTCAAAGTAAATATACACTTGACATACTAAAAGAATGAGGGATGATGAATTGCAAACCATGTGGTTTCCCAATGGAACATCACAACCTTGCAATCGAGGAAAGAGATTTGTACTGAAATCCAGCCAAATATAAGGAGGCTCTTTGGACGACTAATATTCTTTACCATCACTCGGCGGAAGATATCTTATTATGTGCATCTGCTAAGCCAATTTATGCAAGCTCCGAGACAAAAACATTGGGATGTAGGATAGCATATTCTTTGATATTTAAAGTCATGTTCAGGCATAGGTATCATACTGACCAAAAATACCTGAAAAAAAAATAAAAATTTTAACATTAAAATTGAAAAGCCAAATAGTTTTGAATTTTTAGCGTGATCCAATTTTAAATATATAGACTTGGGACAGATTAACTTGCAAGTTGTCTATCCAATAGTTGATCTAAGTTAAGCATGTATAACTTTAAAATTCTTAAGTGATAGACTATTGAAAAGTAGATATATTTAGTTGTGATAAAAATAATATTAATTAATTCTTTATAAGTTATTTTTAATTATATAGTCTCGTATGTATATAATTTTTATATTTCTTTCATTCTAATATATGTTTGATTTATTTATATGTCTCTCTTGGTAGAGCTACTTTGAAATAAATTAATTTTATAAAATTTTATAAAAAAATAAAACTATTAATTAATGTATTGCATTTTCATATATGTTTGATTTATTTATGTATCCTTTTTGCTAGAAGTTTATTGAAAACCGCTTTTTGTCTTTCTCTCAAATAAATTAGCTTTGTAAAAATTTATAAAAAAATAAATATATTAATTAATATATAACATTTTTATTTCAACGGGTAATATATTTTAAAAATATAAATAAATATTAAATTTTAAATATAATACTTATAAATATTAAAATTATGTAAAGTTATATATATATATATATATATATGATAATAAATATGATATCAAATTATTTAACAGTTGAATTCATTCATTTTATATTTTATAAAAATGATTAACAAATATAAATATAAAAATTTAACAAAAATTGAAATATATATACGCGCGGGTGCTAAAGCGAAAATGATGCGTACGAATGTATCATCAATTTATTGTATGTTTTGAAAGTTTGGAATTTAAAATTGTTCCGAACCGAAGAATCACGTTGAAATTATAAGCCCCCATGCCACTGCTTGATTCCCTTTGATTCTTATTCTAATTACTGATTCACACTTCTGTGAGGAACTTGATAAATAAAGTATTTTATAAAATAATACTAAAATATATGTATATTTTAAATATAAAATTCACTTAATAAATAAAGTATTTATAAGTGTATAAAAAGTTAAAAATAAAAATAATCTAATGTTTAATGTTTGGTTGACTCTATGATTAGGCTTTGTGTTCAGCTGATGGCAGTTGATCAGATCCCCCATGTGATAATCTTTCTAAATATCAATTTTTAAGTTATTAAGTGAAGAGAATCTCCATAAAATTCAGGCGTTAGGTATGAACAATATTATTTTAATTGTTTGTGTTAAAATTAATAAAATTAAATAATTATAAAAGTACAATAAAATTTTTATTATTTTTTATATTTTTAAAATAAATATTATATTAATCTATATAAATAATAACAAATATAACGCACATTGCTATAATTTGATGGTTGTAATAACTTTTTTTTATTTTTTTATTTAGGTGCCTATTTGATGACTTGAACAGGAGTATATATGTTATCAAGGTTAATTGTTTATGTCCAGATGATCTACTTGTTATCTGACCTAACTCCCAAAGATTGCTTGTAATTGTAATATTATCCGTGTGTTATACGTAAAATTAAATTTAAAACATATAAATATTAAACTATAGGTATTCAAATTTAATACGATATTAACTGTTGTTATAAATAAGATTTAAGTTAGTTTCACTTTTATCGTAGACCAAAATTATTAATAGTTTTTATACTATATGAAAGTATATAGGGGAAATAGAAAATATTTTTCATTAGAAATAAAACATTTTCTATTTAAAATAAAAATATTTAATATTTATTTTGAAGTAATTAAAAACATTAAAAATACATATTTAACGTGTTTTAACTCGTAGATAAGGTATATTAAGCTAGCAAATTTATCAATTGTATCAAATTTCACTAATATTTAATTTGTTTAAATTATAATTAACAATTTAAATTTATTTTTATCAAAGACTTTAAAACAAGCACCTTAAATTATGGTCTATTGATTTGGGGTCAACAATAATGGCTTTGAGTTAGTGCTGATTAATTTCAAAAGTCCAAAACCTCCTTTAAGGAACTTTAGGAATCAGTTGGGAAGCGGAAGCTATAAGCGTATAATTTTATGGATAAGTGTCGTTCTCAGCTTTGAGCCCACAGAACTCTCACGCATGTCCACGGTTCACATTGCATTAATGACTCAACTTTACCATTATTTAGCCAAAACCTTTGAGCGTATCATTATTTTCCAGGCAATGAGCCCAGTTACCTCTTAAATGACCAAATTTTCATATTTGCTACTTGAACCTTATATTTTTTAACATTTAAACTTTAATTTATTCTTTAATATTATTTTTTTAACAGTTGAAATTGGGTACTAAGTTATGATTTTTATTAAAAATAATTATATTTTCTCTCTTTAATTTTCAATTCCAAATTTTTCTCTCGTAAAATGTATTACTTCAAATTTTTTAAAAACTTCTTAATAGCGGAAGGGATCTTCTTCACATCCTTTTCGAATAAAATTTTTGCTATATGCCTAGCAATTATTCTTCGAATTTCAAACGTATGAGAAGAACATAAAAAAGCACACTCTACATCAATATATTGAAAATTCCCACCAAAAGGAAGAGAAAAAAAAAACACAACATTAAGAAAAAGAAACATAAATAGAAGAAAGAATAATGCAGGTGATGTTCCACTTTTCACAGTCAGCTTGTGTAATAGTTGAAAATGACCTTTTACATAACTACAACGTGTTGGGTAAGTTAGTTTCTTCTTTGAGAAAGTGAAAAGTTTTTGTTTAGTGTAAAGAGCAGACTTGGGAATAAAAAAAAGTTAAAAGGTTGAAATTTTTTAAAACAAAAGTTAATATAAACACGTCAGTTATTGGTGGTTTGGAAGATACCGAAGAAGTAGGAGTTCCCTTTTATTATGTACAACATATATTTTGCAAACCGAAAAGGGCCTTAATTGCATTTTCTTTGGTATAATAATTATGGCCCAGATGATAAACTTTTGCTATACTTCATTTTGGTATATAATTTTTTTTCTGTACACCTTGTGTGTTGTCATTAACCTTTTATTTTGTCGTCATAAACTAATGCATTTACAAAGTCACAAGCCGTACAATAATGAATGAGTGTGGCTGGAATGTCTTTTGTCCCCCAAAGAAACAAAAACAAAATGAGGGGACCCAATATAGACTCAGCTTGTTCTTTCTAGTTCGCAGAGATAATGAAACATGCCACCAGTTAATGGGCCCAAATACATACGATATAAACAAGTGTAATCCGTATTAATCCAAATCCCAACCTATATTGCAATGGTCAATAGGACAGAATGTGGACTCGTAAATAAAAGGACCTAACCACCTAATTCTCAGAACTTAACAATTAACGTCTCCTTGGCCCAATTTTGAAAGGGCTTGTATTCCATATGATGATAAACAGAATTAAAAAGGCTACCGCAAGCCCCAAGTGCATCATACTGCGGGCCACAAAGACAAGTAAAGAAACCCAAAGTCCTCCTGCCCAGTGAGAAAGCAACAATTCTTCGACCGATGAAGTTTAACATAATTGATAATTAATTAAGTATTCTAATTAATATTAATTGTTTTTCATCGTGCATCTAAAATATGTACTTTGATGATGTCTATGCGTCTGTATGTGTATACTTTGGTGATGTCTTCTATTTTTAAAATTATCATTAATTTTTACGTTTAAAATTAAATTTAAATATTAAAAATAATATTATAAAAGTGTAGTAATTTATAATAAAAACTTACTGTTCTTTGCTTAAATTTAATTGTAAAACCAAGATTAACATTTAAAATTAAATAAAAATCTTAGAGCAATTATTGCGAGTATGCCTAGCCGTGGGTTTCGATGCCGACAGAAAACGATGACAATATATTTGAAATCAGAGCCGAATGCATAAAAAATATTATAAATAAATTTTTTAATAAAATCTATTATTTTTTAAAACTCAATCTTAAAAACCGAAGATAAAAAAATTATAAAAATCTGATATTAATTCTTACATTAATTTTCAATACTTAAAACTTGTTTTAAATTTTAAATTTTAAATTTTTATACCGTGAATAACTTTTAATAGATATTTTAAATTATTAAAAGTGAACTCTAGAGATTATTTTTTAAAAACATTTGTTTAATGAGTCATTAAACACATAATAAAAAATTAATAATAATAATTTATTATTAATTTTTCTTTATAATTTTTTATTATATGTTCACCTATTAAAAAAATAGTTCCCAAAAAAAAATCAATCTGTCTAATTATTATGCATATTTCTTCTTTTGATAAGTGGTCATTTATGACGAGCCCGGGTGCATTGGAAGAGAGAGTATTATTATAACAAGGCTACACATGTCATATGTATACAATAAAGGGTACAAAAACATATACTTGCGTTATATTAATGCCATAGACCAAATTGTTTATTAAAAGTTTGTGGGAAGCGATTGATACTATTCGATCCAAGTAGATTTGTCCCCCAAAGTGACCGTAAATCGGGGAACATCGACCTTCAAAAGTTAAATTACCTGCATTTTTAACTTTGTTCTCGAGTTCACTGTCAAGTTTGCTTTTCAAATGTAGATTACGATCTAACCATTTCTTTATCAAGGAAATATATAAAAGCAGCAAAAGATAAGAAATAACAAAGTTTCGTTTTTATAATTAGCAGGTGTTATTATTATTATATATATATTTTAAATAAGATCGTCGTTCACAAAATAAATGTTAGCAACTCGTTCTTCCACAGTAATTTTAATTTCATATGGATTGTTTTTTTGTTCTTAATTATGTAGTAAGCTTTCTTCTCGATTATATTCTAACTGTAAAATATGTTCGTCGAACTAAATTTTTTCCAAATATATAGAGATTTAAATATTGCACGCTTTTATATCTTCTGACGTAAGACCAAACATTTTAAAACTTTTATCTGAAATATTTATGATGCCATTCAATGAATTTAAAAAGCTCTAGGTAATTGGCACTGTAAATAAAAAACTTTTCATTCTAATGATTCTGATAAAAAATGGATTTTTATTTTGACTGAAAAATATGATTAAACTCTTGAAAAATAAAATTATGTCAATAGATCCAATAAACAACGTACATCAATTACAATTAGTCAATTTCATACAAACTTGCCCTTAAGAATATAATGACTCCCTCACATTTTCTACCAACATAAAATAATTATGTCATGAGTCATGACATAGAAGGATACAAAAAACAATTATAACATGATTCACTTTATATATATATATATATATAGGAAAAAAATATTTTTATTGGTGTAAGTCTAAAAACTCTTATACTAAATTTGAATATTTTATTTTATTTTCATCTAATACGTTATAATTTATTATTTTATTGGCTATTAGATGTAAGTCAAATAAAAAGTTCAAATTTAATATAAGTTTTTAAATTTACACTAATAAAAATATTATGTCATATATATATATATATAAGTCAGATTCTGTGAAACACAAAATTGGACCCAATCATTCCTCTTTCTTAAAATATCTTCTACAAAATAGAAATGCTGTATTTTTAACAAGCAAATTTATTTCATAACATTAACTCTATCACTAAGTATTATTCAGTTTTTCTTTAATCACAGACGCAACCTTCAGGTCCTTCAACTTAGTTCTTGGAATGCATAATGCCAAATGAATATTTTATGTTCAATTAGGGCTTAAACTTAGACAACTTCTCTTTTAAACTTATTTATTTTAATTTCTTAATTTAATAAATTCACTATGTTTTACACTAATAATCTTCCTTCGAATTATTTTATTAAATGGTACGCAGTTCTTTTAACGTAAAACTATTATATCAATATATAACAATTATTCACACACTATTATTTAACAGAATAGTTAAGATGGAGATTTATCATAGGTAACAATGAGTGTTTAATAAATTATTTTTTTGGAAATTGTAATTAAATTAAAAATAAAACCAAAATCAAAAACATGTGAAGCTTCGTTATGTTATAATAAAAAAAATGTTTTTGTAAATGGCTCTATAATTTCATTCGAATTTTATACATTAAAATACTTACAATATTTTACAAACTTATAAGTGAAAATAACAATTATGATTTGAAAGGATACTTTAGTGTGGTCCCCTACTACGGCACACCCACAACACGCATCTATTTAGGCTAAGGTGCCTTCTCTTCCCGTCCTTACAAGGAGTGGTTTCTTGTGTTTTTCTGTTGGCAAATTAAAAGAAATTTGGGGTTTCTTCTGTCTTCTTATTTCCCTCTCAAATTGGGGTCTCTTCTGTTAGTATTTGTTCAAAGTGGGACCAATTTCATGCAAAGCTGACTAAGCTACAGATTCCCTCCTAATGCAGCCTCTTTCATGAGATCACTTCAAATCCAATAAGCCAATAGTTTTCTAATGTATCAGTTTCTTCATGATATTTTTTTTTTCAATTCGTTCTTTTAAACAAATTGTGTGTAAAGATTGTATACGCAGTTAAAGAGGAGGGGCCGGGGAACCTAACTATATGCTGCATTAGATTTTATTTTTTTGGGGGTAATGTTTTAAAAATATTGATTAAGGAGAAAAAGTATTTATTATGTTATCTTTAAAATTTTAATATTTACATTTTAAATAATTGATAAAATATAATATTCTGACAAGCATGTTTTTGATATATATCTTAACATGAATGATATCATTGAATTTTATATCTACATTATTTTGACAAGTTGCCAAGCGCTTAACATTGTCAAGGGATCCTCGCCAAAATAAAGTGAACAAAGGTACCAAATCTTAAAGTACGATAAAATTTCCCATTAATTTATACACAACTGTTCATACTTTGAGTTGCATGGAAGATACCACTTTGATTGGGTGCAAAGAAAAAGTTGCAAGCTGCATTTCAAGCCTTAGGTGAAGGAAAATGTTTCATGGACAGTAAATTGAACGTACCCATTAAAAAAGATATAAAAAAGGGGAGATAAATAATAAATAGTATAACAGAAAACTATAAATTTATTATAAATTAATTTTTCTTTTTTTTATTATCTTTATTCTTCTTAAGCAAAAAATTATACAATATAATTGCCAGTACTGTTACGATACGTAATAATGTTATAACATAGACAGCACAAAGATTCGGTAGATTGAGCATGTCATGCGAAATTATTATTGAAAATCAATAGGGGGGTTTTGTTTGAAGTGAAAATAAATATGCTTATTCCAGTTAGACTAATGTGGTAAGTTGGAGAAACCCTAAGAATAAATTAAAAATCGAAGAACTGGAATATCAAATTCGGGGACAGCTTACGCAACTTACCTGTTACAAACATACCAACTCAGTGGAGTAGTGACAATGACGCCGTAAAGCCTTCTCGATCCCATTATTACCAATACGGCAATACCCAGTAAATTGAGCCACAACGACGATGCGAAATATGAAATACTAAAACAAAACGGGTTACAAATTTTGTTTCTTTCACTTCCGATTCAAAATCCCATGGAAATAACTACAGCGTACTAGTTCAAAAATACTGACCCACGTTGCCCATTCACAAGCAAAAAGCCACTCTCCGAAAAAGCGCCACTATGAAAATTACTTAGCCATAAAAAAGGAAAAAAGATCCCAGAAAGAGAGAGAGCCTAAGTATATATATGAACATATTTACTAATTAAGGTACGAAAGGACAAGGGCATAGATATTGCATCAATCTTGTTCGCGATGCTGCCACTACAAGGCAACCACGGTTTCGCCTTTGGTAGTTACTTGCGACCCAGAAGGCGCAACAACAACTTGTTTCTTCAATGCCACATAACACTTATCCTTGCTCTCGTCCTGCTTCATTTGCTTTTCGCGGCATTCTAGACTGCAGAAAGCACTATCACCCCTACAATTTTCAATATTAAAATTTTCAATTAATACAGAGCCTTATAAAAAGCGCGTAGCTGATTAAGCTTGTGTTGAACATCAACCAATTCAAAATACACAATACACGTAGGTGACACGAAACATAGGATTAAGAAAAAATTAGCATAAAAACAAGGGAAAAAAAAGAAGAGAGTACCTGTACATGTAGATGTCACGGCCGGGTCCCAAACGGCGTTTGCAGAGAAAGCAAGCGCGTAAGAAGTCAGGGGTGTGTGCCAAATCCGGGGAATGTCTACTATGGTTTCTGGGCGAAACAGTGGCCAAAACCCTACTCTGATCTGAACCGTTGAACCCAACGGGGGGGTGATTGGGCCATGGGCCAGGCCCATCGGAACCTCCTGGTCCATGCGGGTTTAATAAGGAGTTGTTGGGATCATCGTCCAAGGTTGTGTTCAGATCGAAGGTTATCTCTGACATGCTTGTGGTTCTCTTCATGGGAGGACGAGGTCTTTTCCCTAACATCATTGTCTTCTTGTTTTTCTTTTTTGTTTGTGCTTCAACAACAACAATTTTATTTATGCTGTGAAGTGTGAGAGGGAAGAGAAGAGAGTGTGGGAGAAGGTTACATAGAGGTAGGTAAGGGTGGAGAAGAAAACGGCGAGCTTGGGGGGAGATTAATACAAACAAGAACCTAAAACCGAGGAGTGAATCTGAGCCGTTGATTCTGCGATGAGAGTGATGTACATGATTAACGAGAAATAAAATCTGGCGTCAACCTTTCGTTTTCACTAACCATCATTTATTTTGATTATTGGAGGTGTATTAATATTATTTATTTTCCTATAAAATGCCAATTGGAATGGGAACTTGGGATACTTTCGGGTCTCCAAAAAAGAAGTCACTTTGGGGGAGTCTCATTGGCCAACCCAATGTTCACATCATTGCGGGAAAGTTTGGAATCTACTGCATTTAGTAACTCCTCCTCTTTCAAATATCACTTATGCTCCTCTTTTTTCCGATAATTACGATTCAACTCTTATTTAAAATTTAATTCATTATGACTCGTTAAATTACTTCTTTCTAATTTTATTTCAACTTTTTTTAAATATATGTTTTAGTAAAAATGTTAATCTCGGCCCAAGGGTTAAGAGCTATGAATAGTTATAGCTAAACTTTGATTGTGATATTTTCATTTAACTATTACCAAAAATATATATCTTTCTTTTTTATAAGGAACATTATTACTTTATTAGGATTATTAAAAAATAATTTTATATTATAATTTTATATTTATTTAAAAAATACTTATACTATTAAATAGTTTTATTGGTGAGATGTATATTAAATAACTAAATGCATCTACTTGCATGAGAAATGAGTTGGTGATTTGTTAATATATTTTTTATAATAAAATAAGAATGAAAATTTAATATATCTAAAATTTTACATTTATTATAAAATGGCCAAAAGAAATATATATTAATGGTTAAATATTGAGTTTGTTTCTTATGTCATAGCCTTTATTTATTAAAATTTAAAATATTATTTTATTAAATCATTGTTCAATATATTGCTTCAATTATTATTTTACATTAAAAAATAATGGCGCATATGAACAGTATATTAACTTGATTGTATACGGGCTTGGCTTGATTAGAGAATTTCTTTAATTACCATTAAAGACACTTTCAGGTGTTTTATTTATAGTTGAAATATATTTTTAAGATGTGTGTTCATAAAAAATTAAAAAAATATAAATAATTGTCTATAATATTACATATATTGTCAAATTTTAATATTAAAATTAATTTAATTGACACCAAGGATTGTGCTACATTTGTTTAACGAAAAATGTTGTATACAGCTCAAGAGAGATAATTTTTTATATCTCTTTTAATATATATATATATATATATATATATTAAATATTTAAATATTAAACTTGTTTCACAAAAAGATCAGCACTATATCACTGTAAGGAAAAGAGACACTCGAAAGGATGCCGTCTTGAGAAAGAGAAAGGGTGGGAGAAAGAAGTGATTTCTCCCTCAGCTGGAAGCACTGACCAATATTCTAACAAAATATGATATAGTGGGGACATTGCGTTGTCAACAATACGATGTAATTCGTTATTTTTGTTGTTATTATTGTAAAACAGAGAATTATAAATATATAGAATTTGGCAGAGAACGTAACCTTGGAGAGATTATTTGTTTTAAAGTTATAAAATCAACTTTTATTTTTTATAAATATATAATTCAGATTAGTTTAAAAGTATATATCAATCATTTAAAATGAATGGAAAGCTTATTTTGTCAATAGAGAGGAAGAAAATGCAATGTAAATGTTGCTCTTGGAGGACAGCCAACAGCCAACCCAAAGGGCTACAACTAGAAGTGCTCCCCTCGTGTGGCTGCCTTGTTCGATTTGGATAGTACCTCCATTAGAAAATGGCACCATTGATGTTGGGGGGTTCATGCACCTCCATTTTCACTTTTAGGGTGTGCAGTGCTAGTATACCACATTCTTTTTTTACATCATGACCCAAAAAAGTATTCCCACACCACTTTTTCTTCTCGTTCTTGAGATCAAATTTTCATCTTTCAAAAAGTTGAAATACAAATGTCCTTTAATTATTGGCTTTTTATACCATGCACCGTGAAATAATTGAATGGTCAAGAAAGATGAATGACCGGTTGTATATTAATTCTCTCTGAGCATGAAAGATAATTTCACTCAATAATGGAAGTAGTGACACCAACTAGCTAGCCGGATAATCCACAAACCAAACGATCAACCATGGAAGGTGACCATTACCTTGCATGAAACGCCACTTTCCAAATTCCCAAACCCCACAAATGCATATTCGTGTTAGGAGTTATAGTCGCAGAACGCACACCAAGCAAGTGAATATGTTGAGAAACAAATCACACTCCACCACAAGCCTCCTTTACCTTAAATATCCTCCTCCAGCTGCCACTGCATCACCTCATTCCCATGTCATCACCGTTAACTTTCATCCACGAAAGAAATCTTATAGGAAGTTACATATATGTTGCTTTCTTCAGGTTGCTAGTTTATTGTTTGGGTGGATAGTTATAGTATAAGTTTTGAAACGTTTTGGAACAACTTAAGGGAAAAAAATATAAAAAAAATTATTATTCAGCTTTTTAAATTTATTTTAATAAATTTTATAATTAATCTTATGTTATAATTTTTTCTATGATAAGAATTTGTAGAATAAATGTTTAACTAATAAGTTTAGGTTTTTTTTTTAAGATTCAATATAAAACTTGGAGAAACAAGTCTGCCGTATGCTCCTCAAGACTAAAACCCCCTATGAAGCACTATATGTTTTGGATGACAGGCGCATATTTCAATTATACATATTTGTTGAGACTCGATCAAATGGCAATGATTAGCAAGTATTGCAAATAACATACTACTTCTGGGAATATAATTAATTATGGTAAACTCATGCGAATTGAGATTTTCTCAATTTTTTTAAGCAAACATGACTATATATTTTTATATTTTTATTTAAGCGAATAATTATTCGCTTAAACAAAAATACAAAAACACAGGACATAGAATCATGTAACACGAAGGAATCCTAATCCTCCCCATGCCTTTAACCTTCTCAGTTTCTCTCCTTTTGATCCATGGTCCACTTCTTCATGGCGTCAAATCTACACATAAAAACCAGCTCACACAGGAAGGCGAGAGGACGAACCTAACCGTAGCCCGAATATGTCACTTTCTACACAATAATTAGCAAAGTTTTATTTGTAAATATTTTATTAAAATATAATTTAAATAATAATGATATTTTATTGAAAACGCATTATATTTTTAATATTATTTGATAAACATTAATTATTTTAAATATTTAAATCTAACTTTAAGAGTTGAAGATAATAAGATCGTTTAAAATATTACTCGAGAGTTATGAAAAATTTACAAGAGTAAATAGTTAAAGAATAATAATTTAATATTTTTTATTAAAAATTACTATAATAAATACAGTATTAGGTTTTTTTAATAAAATCTCTTTGTTCACTAGCTTTCAAATATTGGTTAACATTTTTAAATAAACTAAAATTTTCAGAAAAAAAGGGAAAAGAGAGAGAGAAAGATGCATATAAGTTTGTTAGCGAAGGATTATTTAGAAGTAGTAGTAAAAGATAAGGCAACTTCGTTAACATCTTTTTTTCGTAATTTTTGGTTGAATATTTTTTACGGCATTCTTCTTCTTCCTCCATCTCCTCGTTCCTCCTCTTCCTCTCATTTGGGCCCTACTTTTTTCATGAAGCCATAATATCACAAAGACAATTCCACTGCCAATCACCATCACTCTGAATCGACGTCGTTACACCACAACCCAAAATAGCTATCCAACCCCACCATTATAGCATCCACAAACTTTCATGCAACATTGGAACCGAATCATCACATCACCGTCACCTCCAATCAATAACACCAACTGTAGAGTTAAAACCGAAGCCAGACCAAAACTGTGTCGCCTTGAACCAATAATTCAAGCTGCAGATCAAACTCATCACCACAATCCAAATCAAACCAATAATGTGAATCAGAATAGAACCTAAAAGGGAGTAGAGGAGGGAGAAAGCAAAAGAAAAGGCTGAAGACAACAACGTAAAAGACGACACAATTATTTAGTAGAAAAAAAATATATTAACATAATTTAGTTAGTTAAAAAACGATTCTATTTAAAATGCATTTAAAAGGTCAGAGAATTTAAATAAAATAAATAATAGTTGAAGGACCATGTTAAAAAAAAAATTAAAAGATTGAAGGTATGAATTTTGTTTTCAAATTTAGAAATTCATTCTTGCAGGCTTGACATGATAATAATTTGGAGTGTTTCCCATCGAAACGTGTGTCCATTAGGCCATGGAGCATACCCTTCAAGTCCATTACAATGGATGGGCCATTTACTTCGTCATACCAGGTCCATTGCGCACACACTTCAATTCCATTAGGCCCATGCAATGTTGCCCATCCATGGTGGCTAAATTGGGCCAAGCTACAAGCTACAAAAGGTTTTGCTTTGCCGAAAGGTTCTGATGGCAAAAAAATAAAATAAAAATTCTATGAACATATGAAAAAAATTAAAAGAATAACGCTTTGATTAAAAATGTAATTAAATGCACAGCCATCACGATTTCTATGCGTTCTCAACATGATTTTTAATACTTTTTAATAAAGACACTAGTCAAGAAGACACTAAAATTAATTGCAATATGTTAAGATTGGATTAATTTTAAACACACAAAAGAACTTTTTTATTATTTTTACCAAAAAATAACGTTTATTATTAAATATTTATTATATTTGTATATTTTGTATGTAATATTTTTAAATTAAAAACTCAGCACTTTTAATTACTTAAAATTAATGTTGATATTTTATTATCAAATTTTGAAAAACTTGAATAGAAAAAATATGTCAACTCCCATAATTCAATCCCAGGGACTTTGATTGAAGGCTACTCAACTCTCCGAAAAGTGAAAGAAGAGTGAAAGCAAAATTTCCGGCGAGGGATGCGGTTAATAGATTGATTAGTTTCACTCTCATCTAAAGGCCCCAACAGCTTGTGTTCATTTGCATAGTCACATGCTGCACCGACAGCGCCAGCTGCAGACATTATACTATAATCACCCAACACCGCCACACTTCTTTTCCTCTATGCTCCCTATTCTCTACACCCTTCCACGTCACCCCATCAACCCAATAACACTCCATCATAATCACGTGGCACCTCCTAGCTGCGATTCCACCTTCCTTTACGCTGCTCTCCAATACATCTGAACATATACCACGCGCTTTTCTTTTCTTTATGCCTCATTTTTCCAGCTTCTTCACACTAAGACTCTCCCTTTTATTGAAATCCTCAATTTCAATTTGCTCTGTGCCCATTCATTCACAACCATACTCTCTTTTTCTTCTTCTGCCGCTGCTTCTATCTGTGATTCTCATCATGGCTTCGAGGGTAGTCTTATTGTTGGCTATGTGCGTTCTTCCGGCGATGGTTGTAGCCATACGCCCAGCCAAGAACCCTTTTTGCGTTAAGGGTCAAGTCTACTGTGACCGTTGCCGTGCTGGTTTTGAGACCTCCGCCACCACCTACATTGCTGGTAACTGCTAACCCTTTTCCTCTTTATTTCTTTTAATTAAAAATAAACGCCTACTATTTATTTTATACTACACCAAACCTCAGATCTGTTCCCTAAACACAATCTCTGTTTGAATGTAAAAGTTTTGAGCTTTTCCTTCATGTGCTCTTTATTTTGTTTAACTCTTATTCAATTTCATTCTTATACACTTAAAAAAACTGTAATTTAGGGAAATGGGGTATTTCATTTCGAATTTCATTATTCGCTACAAGCTTCTTGTATTACTGGCTGTCAGATCTGGCGGTAAAAGTAGCTGTAAATTAGATTATCCAGTCTGAAGGATGTGATAACCAAGTCCCAGAATTTAATTTTGTTTTTTAGCTGGTGATTTGTTACAGTTATCATGTTAAAAAGTTTTTTTTTTTTTTTTATATGACTAGTGAGTGAGTGTTGTTTTTAGTTACTATGTTACCCCTTATGTTTTTTTTTTGTTGCTACTTATTACTACGTAATGTAACGAGTTTTGTTTGATTAATGCTTGTTTGCAGGTGCGGAGGTTGAATTGCAATGCAAGAACAGGGTTACGAACGAGGTTGTATACTCGAAGAAGGGGTGGACTGACCGAACAGGATCATACAAGATTTGGGTGAATGAGGATCACGCAGATGAAGTGTGTGATGCCAAGCTTGTAGACAGTCATCACTCTCAGTGTACGGAAGCCACTCCAGGGCGTGACCAAGCACGGGTTATTCTTACACGTTACAATGGCATTGCCTCAGATGATAGGTTCGTCAATGCTATGGGCTTCATGTCGGAGGAGGTTGCTTCGGGCTGTGCAGATATCCTCAGGCAATACCAGGAGTTCGATAATGAGAATTAATCAGAGTGTATCTGCTTTTGTATTTGGGTTTCTAATGTCTATTTAATTCAATCTTGATGTGGAGTGTTATCTCGACATTTTCAATTTATGCTATATGTTAATGCTAATGGACCCTGCTGAATTATATGTTATTACATCAAGATCTGTCTTAGACTTGAGGATGGAGTATATTTTGTGTCTTGTAATAAACTATTCTTTTATCTATATCTGCGTATTTTGAAGAGGGATTTTGTTTTCGTCGAGAGTGAATTGTAAGAAAGGGTCACTCTTGGATTGGCTTTCTTTACTTGAAGATTATAGTTGGGCACAAATGTGAAATAAATCAATAATCTGAGTGAGCGAGTTCCTTTTTACTCTTGGCCTTTGCTAATAGCCCTTGGTGGCTGTTGAAGATTGCCATATGTTGTTGGTCTGATTTGATTTCGAATTACTTGGATTTTAATTGGGTTCAGTTTGGCCTAATGGATTATTTTAAAATCAAATGGAATTTTACCTTTTCTTTTCCTGATCAAATCATTATCAATTTCGGCTAGAAGTTAATGACGTCGTTGTCGACAGACGTAAATAACAAATTAGCTTACGATATACACACTAGTTAGTTAAAAAATTCAACATCTCTGAATGGGGATTGTTAATATCAGCAAATGGGATCGTTGTTTTGTGTCATTTGAGGATGTCCATGGGGTATGTTACATTTGTTTTAGACCCTCAATATTCAAAAATTTATTTTCAATTTAAACTAATTTAAGTCAAGCTAAATGAATTCATTTAACACAAAACTCACCTCTCATTAACGTTATCTTTTTCTTACACAATATTTTCGAATTCGAAATTTTATTCAAGGAAAACCTAAGCTCTTAGTTATTCAGAATTTTGAGGATTTTTAAATTATTCTCGCTTATTTTTTAAGTACATCATCAAGTCATGCTTATGTGAATGTATCAACAAAATAAAAAAATTATCAATATATTATTAAATTAGAAGCGTGTATGTGACCTAGTTTGATTTTATGAATAAAATTTAAAAACTAAATTGAAGTGACTATTTTAAAGTTAAAATTCAATGATTTTTTAATTTCGGCTTTCTCGATTATAAACACACTTAGGATAAGCGAACCATTCTGTTAAATCGTTGTCCTGGGCTGGAGTGGGAATCGATATATTACTTTATGGCCCAAAAAGAAAATGTTATATATTACTTTTTAGGCAATCAAGTAACTATTTGATAAGTATTAAAATACTTCTTAAGATAAATATAATTTGTATTATGTCTCCCATAAATTTTAATACGTTAATTTCTTTTGGTATATTATATGTCAGATGATGATTTAAAACTGAAAGGCGTAAGTATTACGGAACTACCTTTGGAACATGAGCTTAGGTATAGGTTGAGTAGTACCGTATTGAAATAAATGATTGTATTAGATTCGCTTTTTTGCAATTTGGATCCCATCAACCATTGTATCATTCATTGGGCGTGTTGGTCACATGGTATATATATATATATATATATATATGGGAAAAAAAAAGATAAAATTACCAAAAAAAAAAAATGTTTTGAGAATAATTATTAAAATACGGGTCAAAATTTGACAATGGTGTTTTTTTGGTACTTTAAATCTTTTATTAATTTTGTAAATTGCCATTGGAGTTCAAAAAAAAAAATTGTCACGAGCAAGTTGACTTTTATAATTTTTTAATATATTTTTTAGAAAAACCACTAGTGATTATTTTTGAAACTTCATAAATTTTCGTTGTTTTATCAACACCTACACTAAAAATTTTAATGACTATTTTTGAATTTCTTATTTTCACAAATTTTTTAAAAATACCATATTTTGGTATATTAATTTTAAAAATCCATGTATAAATAAATAATCCGGAGAATAAAAGCTTGCGACGCCTGCTAGTATTTCAGTAACTAGCAACCACTAACAACAAACAACAAAAGATTTAGTTTTAAAAGTCTGTTCAATATTTTCTTAGCATATAATAATAAAGAAAGAGTCGAACAAAGTATGTAACCACTAAGCCCATTAGAATCTTATATGAGATGGGTAAAAGACTGTAAGTTAGCCCATTATTCATCAGAAGAGGCCCACGAATGCTCCTTAGATACGTCCATAAAAAGAGATTTCAAAAAGTGATAACTAATTTGAATTTTATTGGACTTCGAGATAGGAATTGACTCACAAAAAATGACAAGTTTATGGGTTTGTGTGTGACATGTTTAATTATAGGCCGGTATGGATAGGTTTGCATAATCCATATGTTATAAGCGAGTTAAATTTACTGGTTCATGGCTAACCCGTTTAATTCATTAAAAAATAAAATATAAAATAACAATAAAGCAAAATTTGAAAGAACATATATACAAACTGATTTACAGATCAACTTAATTAACTGAAAATTTATCCATGCTTATTAAATATCAACTTATTTAAACATGGACTTAAAAAATTGCGTATTGCTCAGCATCAGTGTTTCGAGACTATACACAAATTTTCTTCTTCAATAGTTTATTGAGTTCTCACTCAAAGTAAACGTGCATGGGAATGCTGAGCAACCCAATAATATATTACCACTATACTGGTATGCATCCCTGTTTAAACTGTTCAGACATGGCTCCATCATTGTCCACGGTTTGATACACATACATTTATCCAATTTTGTTTCCCGTTAACACAACTATTTTCTTATGTGAATTCATTTGGCTTTTGATGAACCCACTTGAATAAGAGAGGGCGATAAAATTGAATAGAATAGAAAGAGGTGAGTGGTTGACCAAAGACACCGATTTCATAGTTGTGAAAATTGAACGCTCATATGGTTATTCTTATACTATAATTCACAATGGAGTTTGTCTTCTACTATTATTAAAAGAGTATTTTCATAAAAAGAGAAAAGTTTTACTCTTTCCAGTGTCTTTTACAAGACAATGCTAATTATATATATAATCCTACTTATAAGACGATTTGTAAAATTTTAGAAATATTCAATATTTTTTTATATTTGTAAATTGTAATTGTTCATCATTGAATATTTATGATAAAATTTAATAAAGGATTTAATGATTTTAAAGGGACACAATTGAGATAAAAATCAAGGTAAACTTTAAATAAATATAAAAAAAATATTATATATTAATTATTTAAAAATTTAGTGCATCAAATGATGTGAGAGCATATTCCTTTGCAGCCATAGGAAGCAATGTGAGGTGGTGGTTGTGATCGCTGTTATTTTATGGGCTTTGAAAACTTCAACTTCCAAGGCCTTCATCTCAGTGTTGTTGAATTGAAAAAGTAAATGAAAGGGTTGGTGGCGAGTTTGGCCTTCAAAGTACTTTGGGTAGACCTAAAAACGTGTCCGGTGATGGTGTTTGGTGGTGATGTTAATTTTCACACTCTGAAGGCCTTTTTAGGTGTTTCCTAATTTCCTTTTTAGTATATCTTGGTACAACAAAACAAAATGAAGTGGGACAGAACAAGAGGGACTAGAGGAGGTTTGGGATTTTTATTTTATTTTTCTTTTCTTTGTGCAATGAGACACAAACAAATAATAACTCCATGCAGACTTTCAGCAAAAAATATAAAAATAAATACATGAATAAATTAAATATACGCAAAACTAAACAAGCTTAATGTGCATTGAAATAATCACCACCATTTTTATGCATTAGAATAATCATATAAATATATATACAATTTTATAATGCGTAACTAAAGGCATATAATAAAAAATAATAATTTTTTTTATTAAAAACATAGCAGTTAGTATTATTGATATCTTAAATTCAATAATATCATGAGATTTTTTAATAAAACCTTATTATACCAAATTTTTTATTATGTGTATTTAGACACATGTTAATTAAAATTAATTTTTTATTAAAAATATTTTTAATACACTTTATCATAATTTTAAAGTAACTTGCAATAATTTTTTATTTATTATTTTTTTAACTAGTGTAATAGTGCTCTTATAATATTTTATTAATCAAAATGCTTTCCCATGGAAAATAGGCCAGATAAATGAATTACACTTTTAATCAATTGAATTAATTTATTAAAATATAATTCAAATAACACGTGCTTTTTTTACTATCCACTCAAGGAGTATTTTAAAAAAATCAAATTCACTCACCATTGACACAGAGGGAAAGAGATTTGAAAAAGGGGCCTATTGTAAGCATAAAATTCTTTGACATTATCATCCAATGTATTACTACAGTTTGAACAATCTTTAAAAAATAGAATGGCAGAGAAAAACAAGAACAAACAAAAAAGTAAAAATGTACGCAGCTCCTTTGGACTTGGATTTCTTGTCCTACAATATATGCCACTTTTCGGACACCACCAAACCCATTTCTATTTCCCCATTGACCTGCTTGTCAATTCATGCCAGTTGAGACTCGTGACAATTTGACAATTACAACTACCTTTCCCTCTCCAAAATCGACCCTGTTTCTTTCTCTTCTTTGTTCCACTCAACTTCTTCATTACATTCTCTCGAAATAAACTCACTTTCCACACTTTATCATTGCCTCCACATCGTTTTCCTCGACACGCCTATACAAAACCGGGTAAATACATGCTCCTCCCCATTTTCTCTATTCACAGCATTATATTATCTTCCTCTCTCGCTTTTTTCGTTGATTGTTTGCATCTGGGGTATGCTGATTCCATTTGTTTTCATGGTTTTCGACTTAGTACTTTTTTCAAATTAATAAAAATTCATTTTTTCGTTTTTTTTTTTAAATATACGTATCTAAGTTCTATGTGGGCTTTCTATTGTTTCACTGTTTCTTCCTTTTATAGATCGGCAATATCTTTATTTGAAACCTTTTTTAAATAAATACGGGATGTTTGAATGCCGGGCAGAATTTTAATTTTCCAATGAAGTTTTAGATTGTGATTTTAGGTAGAGTTTTTGTATCTGGCATTGAACATTCTTCTAAGCAAGCAAGTGTGCGTTTGTTTTCTTGTTTCCTTTATTCAAACTTTTGAGGGTGCATCATGATACTAACTAAACCTTCATTCTACCCGCATCTATTGTGCACCACAGCAACCTGGCTTTGGCGCCTTGATCTTGAATTGGCAACATTAAGTTGTTTTGTCTTACTCCGTTGTTTGTTTTCAACCTTTCAGATAATGGCTGCTGAAGTATATCACCGGAGTATTGGCACTTTGCAGTCCTGTTCTTATTTGAATAAGTCTAATCATCACCAAAAGCTTAGCAAAACTTCAGTAAGATTGGTGGCAAAGGATTTTATCAGTAGTAATGGCTTGTCAAGGAGAGAAAGTAATCACTCTGGCCAGAGGAATTGTAGTGTAAGTCAATCTTCAGCTTCCCAAACATCAGTGGTTGATCCAGTGTCATCCCCTTCAAGAAGAAACACCGGAGACACTTACAAGAAATCAAGTAAGATAAACTCTACTCAGTCTGTCAATTATATTTGTTGCTGGACTTCCTTCTTTGCCAAACGTGTCCATGTTGATTGCTTCTTGAAGTTGGATTCACCAAAGTTTGAGGTGGCAACAACCTTCAAGAAGTTCAAGTTGTTAAGGATTTTGTCTAACAGCTGTTCAATATGTTCCAACTCAGATGAAGCATCTTTGATCCTTATTCGACATGGTGAGTCGTTATGGAATGAAAAGAATTTATTCACGGGTTGTGTTGATGTCCCGCTAAGCAAGAAGGGTATAGATGAGGCAATTGAAGCTGGAAAAAGAATTAGCAGCATTCCTGTTGATGTCATATTTACATCTGCTTTGATTCGTGCACAAATGACAGCTATGCTTGCCATGACCCAACATCGTCGTAGAAAGGTAAGATGAATGGATAATTATCTTAAGGTGTCAAAAGTGACACAATATGTAGCTATTTTTTCCTTAGAAAGCTTAGAGCATAGTAGTAAGCCTGCCATACTCCAAATCAGTGGTGCTTAATTGAAAAGATACTAGCAGTCTTGCACCGTAATGCAGAAAATTAGTTAATGGCAAAATTGACAGGTTTTGCCGTTTTTATAGCTGACTATGAACTTAGTAGCGTACTAAACATATACATCATTCAAATAAATATTTTTATCTGCTGCAACATAGTATTCAAATGTCATTTTCTAAATATTAACAATCAACTTCCCTGCAGGTCCCTATCATTATGCACGATGAGAGTCAACAGGCAAGGTCATGGAGTCAAGTTTATAGTGAAGACACAAAAAAGCAGTCCATTCCTGTCATATCAGCTTGGCAACTAAATGAAAGAATGTAATGATCTTTTTCTTTTTCCGGTGTTTTCAATTTCTGCTGTAGAATGTTATGAATAACATAAAATGATTGGCATATTATAATTGTTGTCTTTTCAGGTATGGAGAACTACAAGGCCTCAATAAGCAAGAAACAGCAGACAGATATGGGAAAGAACAAGTCCATGAGTGGCGACGGAGTTATGACATTCCTCCTCCAAATGGTGAAAGTTTGGAAATGTGTGCTCAAAGAGCGGTTGCCTATTTCAAAGACCAAGTAGGTGGAAATTTAGTTTTTGTTTCATTTTTAAAAAAAATTATGATTAGCAGAATTACATACCCCCCCCCCCTCCCCTCATTTTTCTGCATTAAGTTTGATGTTTATGTTTTCCAGCAAATGTGGTGAATCCTTAAACTAGATGTTCCTCTCAACTTAGCTCTGCCTTAATAGTTCAGTTATATATTTGCTATATGTTTCTGTGGAGGAAGTATGTATGTAGCTTGATATAAGGCCAAATTTCTGGTATGGTTGAAGTGATCGTGATCATATTAAACTGACAAGAGACTGATCCCATTGACATCAATCTTGCAGATTGAACCTCAACTTTTATCAGGAAAGAATGTTATGATTGCAGCCCATGGTAATTCATTGAGATCCATTATCATGTATCTCGACAAATTAACTTCCCAAGAGGTGACTGTAGTATTCAGAATTATTGTGGTTCTTCAATTCACTCATGACATATAGTCATTTTCTTTTCCTTTCACCTTTCATCAGGTCATTAGTTTGGAACTATCAACTGGAATTCCCATGCTTTATATTTTCAAAGAGGGAAGATTCATTAGGAGGGGTAGTCCCATAGGACCTTCTGAAGCTGGAGTTTATGCCTATACTAAGGTATGCAGTTTATATCAGCTTTTATATTTCATCCCTTTTAGGATGCTTGGTTTTAATGAATTATAGAAGTTTTGATTTAAGAATAGATATTGTTTGTCTGGAACACTGCAATGGCCAATGGCGCTTGCAGTCCTCTAGCAATAGAAAGAATAGAACACCAAAATAGTTCTGCTTGTGAAATTATTTGTTTTGTGTCTTTATGTTATTGGATTGTTATGTGCTATGTTATTACGATTGTATTGATGTGTTCTTATTGTTTAACTAAGAAACTCTCTTTGCTAATCTCCTTGAACTCAACAACTAGGTATAAGACTGAAGGTGGGGATCTTATACTGGGAAAACCTACAAGATAGATATGAATTGAATTTCATTATTGATGGCTAATAGTTTGAATTGAATCCCCTTTTCTTCCTAGGAGAAATTGTTGGCTTCATCTTTCTAAGAATTCCATAGATAAATGATAAATCAAATCCTGATAGAAAGTTTTTGCATCGTCACCCATTGATTTTCTTGATTAAAATCTTTCCTTTGTCTTCATCTAGTGCGGCTGATTGGCATGGGTAATCCGTAATAGTGACTGAAAATAATAAGTACAAAAATTTGATAACAAAGTGAGTTGTATCTGAGTTTCTAGACTACTTTCGAACCAGAAAAAAGTGACAGTCGTTCCTCATTTTTCTGACTGCCTTTTGATAGTGAGTACTAGAAATATATGTGTCATGTATGGATGAAGTTGGAACTTTCGGGCAGCGTTGATCTGTTATTAGTCATTAATCATTTCCTATTTGGATTGATGCTCCATTATAATGTTAAAATTACGTTCCATTGTTCATTCCTTTTTTAACTAATTTGGCAAGGCGCTGACATCTTTACTTTGTCACAGCGTTTAGCTCTTTACAGGCAGAAATTGGATGAGATGTTCCAATGATATGTATTTTTAGGTAACCACCCATTTCTTCTTTTCTTCTCTTGCTTCTCTCTTAATACGTTACATTCCGTTATCTTTGATTGTTTCAGGAGATACATTTATCTTTAATCGGAAGCGTCACAGTTGAATCACAATCAAACGGAGGAGATGCTCTTAGCATCACTCTTTTAAGTACAAAGAATATTTGCACTTAGGTTCTATTGGATTGTTTAAGTACAGTTTTCAGACAGTATATTTGGAGACAAGCTCCCATTTTTTAGGTATAATTATCTCACTGCGAGAGAGTGATGGTTTTCATAAGCCCGTGGTTGAGGCATCTTATAAATGTGGAAGCCCTGTAATACTTGTTCAGGTCCGTTATTATAATTGTAAATTAGTTATAATGTGATTTTTATTGGATATTTTGAAAGTTTTGTCATGGAAACATCCTACTTATTTGTGATTGCCCTTATCTAACCCATCTCATTTTCTCCCTCCTTTCATATACAATACAATGATGATACGAAAACTAATATTGATGCCACAAGTTGCAGCACCAGGTTTTATCTATTTGTTTTTAGCATACTAAAATTACTTAATTTAGACCTGCTTTTGGGGAAAAATGTTGTCAATCACATAAGAAGCCAATGGGTTAGCATGCATTCCATATGCCTGTTTTAAAGCTCCGAAGCTTTTCAAACCATTAGGATCTCATCATAAATCATACATGAAGCTGATACTAGGTGTCTTGAATCTATCTAGGTTTCTAACTAGAATGTCATAGCATCTTGTGGCATTACAGTTGACTAAACAATTCGTGAAAAAGATTTAGGCATGTATTTCTCATTCCAATGCCACGACATTTCTGTCCCTTTGAGTAACCAAGATGTATTTATCAGTTAGGAACAGGGGAACGGTCTATTTTCTCGACATTAGAAGCATCAGAATCTGCATTTTGTGAGACTGATGACAGAGAGTTTGCACGTGTCCAGAACGAACGTGTCTTATTGTCTTCCTCTTTCATTCTCTCAGCATATTTAATTTTGTCAACTCCTGTGCCACCATTCCCACCAAATGCAGATTCAAGATTATCCATATTAAACAAATCCTCCATAATCTTCTTTGTGTTGGGATCGTCGGAGTAACCAAACTTTACTCTATTATAGGTCTCAGACTCTAAAAAGGGCTTTACCATCTGCAGCAATTCACTCTTTCACTTTACAATTTAAAGATCAACAATATGTACTAGCAACAATATTCACTCTTTATTATTGATTACTCTTAAATAGCAGCTAACATCACAACTTAATGATCAACAGTATGTACTAGCAAAAATTATCGCAAAATAACATAAACGGCTAACGTTAAACAAAATTTTAAATTTCAAAGATAAAATTCTAATTTTACAGACAAAATTAATACAACAGTGTAATTTTAGAGACCAAATTATACTTACCCATCTTTAAATAATAATGTAATTTCATATCTTAAATATAATAAAAAATCTTATAAAATTAATATATTATATTAAAAATATAGGTTTTGTCCTTACAAAAATTGCACAAATGTTTAATTAGGATACTTAAATTCAAATTATGCAACTTCTTTTAAAATTATAATTAGTCAAGATACATATTTAGTTATTATATCTGACATGTTTATGAATTAGTCTTTCTCCTTAAAGCTTAAAAAAAATTTATGTATTAGTACTTACATAAGTATTTTGTTATAATTTGTTCTACTACATCACTAAAGTCATTATATTAGCATAGATTAAAACATAAATTACAAAAACTAAAACATAACAAAATATTAGTTTAAAAACTAAGAGCATGCTTGATTTCTTTTTTTAATTATTATTAAAAATAAAATATAGTGCAAATATATATTTTATTTGATTTAAAAAAAAACTATTTTAGAAAAGAAATCAAATATATTTTAAAATTTAATTTTTTTAAAATATAAAAACTAATTTATAAATATGTAACCGAAGTAAATGTATAAATTATCCTAAATATTATACCCAAACGTACCCTGTAGCAAAGCAGGACATTATATAGACATGATCAAGAATATACAAGTGGTAGAAAGGCCTTTAATTTATTTACCGCGAAGAATGGTTGGAAGATTGCCGGTGGATTGTAGAGTATTGCCAAACCCAGGCGCTTTGGATAATGCTCTTGTAGTATTCGGGCAGTTTCACGTGCCACCTTGAATGATACATGTGACAAATTGAAACCGTGGAAATCAATCAGCCAGACCACCTGCTCCTGGTGTGCTGGAAGATTCAAAATCGCATTCTCCATGCAGTATACAAAATAGTTCATCTGTCCTTTTAGTGACTTTGAGTTCTGCAGTACAAATAAATGCCACAAATGATATTAGAAATGAAACAAGAACATGGATCAAGTGTGTTTTCTACAACTGAAAATTGAACTGAACAAGGTAGTTCTTCCATTTTCACTCATTACAAGCACTGAGGCTGACTTCTATATGATTACACCTTCATTAAATTAAACATGACAGAGATTAAATGCGATTTTCGTAAGACACCTGGCGACAAGGTCTCATTACGATCACTGGTCTCCCATACTTGTCACAATAATTTGTTCTATACATTACCCCTGTCTCTGCTTCATTAATAACCTCTTCCTGCATTTGATGAAAAATACACGTCAAACAACATTTAACAGAATAAAGTACCAAATCACGCATTCCTAGTGAGACAATAATGGACCAGATTCGGTTGATCACGAACAGTATGTCAACATAATCAATTACTGCTGGTTCAATGAGAATATTGAATAGATATCGTCACCAAAACAAGGCAAGTAAATATGGCTGAACAATGTGTCAACATCATCAGAAGCAGCTATACAACTATGACACATATCAACATGCAATATAAGCTTTTCTTTGACCGCATCAATAGATGTGATCTCTCGAAACCCTTGAAAGTAATAATAAGAGAAAGTGAAGACATGCAGTAACTCACCCAGCGGATCTCTTCAGGTTTGCATTCTTTTCTCCATTTTAGGCTGTGTTTCAACATTTGAGCTGCTTTCTTGACATTCCAATTTCGCGAGCTTAAATATCTTAAGATGGTTGCATCAGAACAATACAGAGATGCCCTATCTGATAACGGCCCTATCAACCTTCGCATCTCACTGATCTGGAAAAAACCAAATTATTATAGTCTATTTCCTTTACCCAAAACATTGTAACGTGATGTTTTCAAAAGCAACAAAAATATATGTACCTTTCTGAATATACTAAGAATGCAAAATAAATTGGACTTACCATTGCCTGCTGTTCTTGTGATATTAACATTTTCTCGTGGCCGTTGGTAGCAGTTTTTTGAAGACCTTCACTCATAGTGTTCACTGTAGAGACTTTCTAAAAATTAACAATGAACACTGCAATGTCAGTACCAATTTATCGCAATAACAACAGCCAAGAATGAAGAAGTGCTACATTTTATACCTCATTTTGAAATTCCTATTTAATTACAAACTAAAGACACGCTTCTCACAAACCATCTAACACACTAAAATTTATTAAAAATTACGTTAGTTCCACACTTATTTTATTAATTCTAACTAATAATTCAATAATTTTCTATCATACTTTTTGTAGTTTTTAATTAAAAGTGTGTTTCTACAGCTTCTCTTACAAGCTATAAACATTACTAAGTTTACCTTTAAGGAAATGGAAGCCATCCTCGGAACAACGAAGCTAAACTTTGAGGAATCAAAGTGGTTCTTGGGATATAGTTTGCTTACTGAAATATGGCATTCATTTTATAGCCACTTCCGTTAATTAGTTCATATTACCATAGTTAGTGGTTTAGCGGTTAACCCGTAGTTAGTTTGGTCAATTTTGTTAGCAAGTTCGTTTCATTTGTTAGAAGTGGTTATGGGCTAAGTCTTCGATGATGTCTTGTAGTATATGAGCTTCCCCCATACACAATTCATTCCATGCATGCTCTCACCTTCAGACAATAATAGATTTTTCTTTCATTTTCTCCTCTCTACCGTGTTTTCCAACAGTTTATTTACCTATTTTTAAAAAATTATATGCGATTATATAGTTAAATAATACAATTTTTTAATCAAAATAAAAAATTTGACAACTGAAAAAAAAAAACCACATCAAACACGCATACACAGATACAAGTCGTTCAATACTATTCAAGTATATTAGATACAATCAATTTTAGATTACTTCTGAATCTTAACATTTTATCAACATTTCGCTCGTACTTTGTTTTTAACAGGTAAACGTATACCCTTTGCAACGTAAGGCACGCAGAATGAAAAACTTAACCAATAAGAAAATCAAAGTTAAACTAAAACAAACTAACAACAGCAATACATAGTACAATTGAAATACATCTTATGTGGGGTTCTTAGGCCAAAAACAAGACAAGATTAACGTAATATTGAAGACTAAACTAAGCACAGAGCCCAACTACTAAGCATGTAAATGGAGATGGTAGATACAAACCAAATGTCTTGTAGGAAAGAAGTAGAGAGAAAAATGGAAATAAAATGCTAAGAGCGATACAATGTTTAGAAAGTGGATACCAGAAAACAATAAACAGTGAACCTTGTGCTTCCGTCCTCACATTTTGGAGAGTGATTCTGCTCCTTAAATGCATTATGCCACCTCCACAGTTACATTCATAACTCGACCCGATCTTAATGTGATCCCAATTCAATCAGTGTTCAGCATGTGAAAACAAAAGATAATAAATGAGTAGTTAGTATTATTGGAATTGAGAGTGATTAATGGCACAACCATATGATAGATGTCTTGTGAGTTGAAAGTTATGGGTTGAAATGCTCAGAACAGTATGGGTATATCTGGTTGTCTTATACCCTATATAAACCCTACAAAATGATTAGCAAAGTATATTTTACCTTTAAATTTATAGAATTGACTAAGATTGTGATATATACATTTCAAAAATAGTTAACAATAAATGCATCTTTACTTGTTTATTTATATTAAGGATCACCTTAAAAGAATGTTAACAATACAACATAAACTATGTGACTAGACTATTTCAAAAAATTAAAATAATATTTAAAAGTAATTAATATATATAATAAATATTTTAACAATTTAAAAAATAAGTTAATTACAAAATTTATATTTAAAATTGTGTTAAAAATATATTGCTAATATTTTCTTTTTGCAAGAATTTCACAAATGCATTCTCTTCATCCAGTAATGTCTTGTACTCCGTATCACACACTATAAGTTTCAATTTTCTTGAAGATCAAATTATAAAGTATTAATTAGTCTATTAGTTAAGAAATTCAGTGTCAAAATGATTTCACATATTATTAATATATTTTTATCAATTTTTTAATATGCATTTAACACTCCATAATTTTAATAGAAAAAGATTATTTAATAATTTGTTAGCCAAAAATCTAAAGATACTAATTAATAGTAAGACCTAAACTGTGTACAAACTACATTAATTGTCCATCAACCAGTTTGTATAATTAAGTGGTTGTTGAAACGTAATCACGATACTTATTATTTGCTAATTATACTTTTGTTTCATGCATTTCATTATAATAAATTAATTTTATTTACAATAAATAATTAAAAAATGAAAATATGTATATTACATAATTTATACGATTTTTAAATGTTAAAAAACTAAGTTATGTTACTTTACATACAATAAGAACAAAATTATGATTCTTACACGTATCAGTAGGAAATATAATAAATACAAATATTAAATACTATAGTATTGCAAATTCATTTTTTATTTATAAGGAAAAATATTAAATATAATTTAAATTTTTTTAATTATCATTCAACTTGTTTTTGTTATGTATATTGTGTCACTGTTATTTCGAAGACACAAAACATCTCATAATATATTTAAATATCATTAGATATTTTTTAGGATAATATGTGTTCAAATTAACATATTAACTAAATTAAGTCATACGTTTCATATATAATCAATAAAATAATAAAATTAACTCAAAAAATTTGACCCAGTGACGTAAAGTTTCACTGTATTCGTGTGTGTGTTGAATTGTTTTATTAGGTGTTTTGTGTTCAAACCTCACCATTTATGGGCCAGTGACATCTATGAACAGAATATATATATATATAATTTTTTCAAATACCTCTTAAACTTAGTATATTTTAGATTAAAGAAAAATTATCCATTAACCTTCTCATATTTATTTTTACTCAGAGGAATTAATTAAAAAATATTACAAAGACCGACTGATTATGCATTTAACTTTTATGGATAATTGTTGGTAGGTTTCAGGTATATTTATTGATTTCCTGTGGTGAAGTCTCCACGTGCAACATCCAAAACCTGTAACACTTTATGTGCTGGACCAATATTATTTATCTAGTTTATAAACAAGCATATACTTAAGTGTAAATTTCAGTGCCTTCGTCATTACTTGAATCGAAACGTAATGGTAAAACAAAAATGAAGTTATTATTAAGATTTTAAAATATTTAGAGCATGTTTGTTTGCATTTTTAAATTAAAAAATATTTTAAAAAAAATGCAAACAAATACTATTAATATTTTTTTGATAAATAGTTTAATTTTTTAAAATATAATAGATACATTTTAAGTTTTGAATATGTTAAATTTTTAAAAAAATTATACTTCTCAAAAACATTTATCAAGTATTCTTAGTTAAATTAAGAAAATATTTTAAAAGATTCTGAAAGGAAAAGAAAAGGCACAGGGCTTGTTGAGTCCAATTCTTAAAGTTTTGTATATGTGTAATTTAAATATTTTTTCCTTAAAATATATTAAATTTTAACCTTACTTTTTATAATTTTTATTTTATATTTTAAAAATATATATTGATTGTAGTTCCTTTCACTAATTTTATTTCATGGAAAAGTGACACATAACAGTATCTAAGTTAGTCATATTATCATTTAACTATAAATAAAATCTAAAGTTAATAATTTTGAAATATGTATGCACTAAATTTTTTTTTATAGGAACCAATATATATATATATATTCATGCTTTGTTTAGACTCATCTAAGAAAATTTAAGGCTCAATCTAAATCAGGTTTTAGATAAATTTTGAATCATTTGGTAGTGTTTGAATCAATTCTTAAACATCTCTATCTCTGCTAGTTTTTTTTTTATTTTTTTAGTGGGGTTCTTGTTATTCATAAATAAATTCTGTTTTGGGGCCTTTGGTTCATTACCGACACATTATCAGTTAGACTGTGTCAATTTATCTGTATATTAATAATTTACCAGAGAATTTTTATTTTTATTTTTTTGCGGGTAACAAATTAAGTACATGTGTGGAATTACCTATGTCTAAAAAATATTTTTAAAAATATGAAAAATAAAAAAAAGTCAAAATACATACTAAAAATAACAATAAAAGGTTGGTGCACTGACACACTTTTATTTTAAAAAACAACAATATAACTTTATTTCAAATTTTGCCAAAAAAAGCATCAATTTTACATTGATAATAACTAAATATCTATCACCTGAGTTGTTGTCAGAGTAATTGGGTTTCCTCTCAAAATCCAGCACCATAAATACAACACCTATTTATAGGTTGAAATTTTTTACTTCTCTATATCGTCTTTGACAAATGCTTTTAGTGCCTGATTGTTTTTCGGATGATCCAATACGATCGATGGATCGAGTTTTCAAAATTAAAATCAAAGGTTATCATGATTTACAAATCGATTATTAAGGTTCCAAATTTTTCATTATAAAATAATCAATTTTCATGATTTTCAATGAAAAATCAATCAGGCGCTTAAGGAAGTATAGTGAACTTTAAAACAAGTATAGTTCCTAATAAAACTAAAAGCAACAGAAAAAGATTAAACATTTTTTCAAAACTCGACTGATTAATCGGTGCAGCTTTAATAAATGTAATAAATCCTTATCTACTCTGCGATTTTCCCTATGTTCCATTGATTTGGTACGCAGAATGGAGTACCACTCAACAATACGTGTTTCATTGAGTTTTCGTTTTTCTGAAGTTAAAGCCATAAATGACGTAATTGTCATCTACCAGTTTATTAGTAGTCTCTCGTGGCTGGTTTGTCACCGTACGATAGAGCCGTGGGGAGGAGAAATTTCTTCTGTAATGTAACCATTTGTTTGGTCATACGTGGAAAATTGGGTTTCTAATTCATTAAATTTTGATTTGGATACATGTGATTTATTTTTGTTAATCTGTTCAAAATGCAGAAATAATTAAAGTTTTTAGTATTATTTAAATTCACATTTAATTAGCTATAATTTTATATTTATTTTAACTATTATTTATATTTAACATGATTTTAAATATGTTATTAAATTATTACATTAATCTATATTGAAAACACGGTGAAAAAGAGACTTTTGTCTTATGCAAATATATTTTAAGGAAGAAAGTGCATAATTACAATCGTTAATTCAAATTTTATAATTTATTATATAGTATTTTGTTCTTATTTATTTTTTAAAAAAGATATATATATATATATTAAAAATAATTATTTTATTAGAATTAATTATTAATCTTTTTAATTTATCTTTTATTAGTAAATTTTTAACTCTTAAACTACTTAAAAATAAACAAAAGGACGTTAGTGGAAAAAAAATAACAAATTGTATTATTTAAAACTTTTACATAAACATAAATAAAAACAATATTTTTCTTCTCTTCTGCAAATAAATAGCAACAGAATTAGTATGTGATTATACTTTGCCACAATTATAATTATTAATTTTGTAATTAATAGTTATAGTTTTAAACTTTTTAAAAGTGCAATTCTTACTTTACAGGAGTCTAATTTCTTGGGAATGTACGATATAGTATAACTATAGATGCCACTATATTCAATTTAAAGACTGTATGTCAAATGTTAATCAGATTATGTAGGGTATCTAAACTACTTAATAATAATAATAATAATAATAATAATAATAATACGTCTAAACATTTCTATGTTGAGTGATAATCTTATTTGGATACTTGCTAAAAGTGTATGTGTTTTTTTTTTCTCGACCACCTTAAAGGAAAATAAGATAATACGGATATGTGTCACTCTTGTCTTCCTATGTCAGCTACAAGAAAAGTAAAGACCAACGCTCGCCTTGTTTCATAGAAAAGGAAAATAAGGAGAGTAAAAAAAATTACAATTTAAGTTGAAGAGAGAATAAGAAGAGAAAAAAAAAATTAAATTTTTACTTTAAAAATATTTTTTTACTCATTAATTAAATAAAAAAATGCATCCTTATTTATGTTTCTCTTTCCATTCAACCAAATCATAGTCATATTATATATATAACGATAATTATAATTTAAACGATAAAATATGGACATAGTAAGATAATGTATTTGTTTATTCACCGACAGACACCAAACCTTCTCAACTCCTGAATGAGGCCTCCCACCACCACTTTGGTGTTACACTCCCCACTACTGCATCGTTATCCATCATCCGCAATAGTTTTGAACATTCAGCATATCTTCAATTTTTTTAGCGTAATTCGTTTTTTCCTTAGCTGTTCAGTTCTTAAAAAAAAGTGTTATTTTTGTAATTGGAAGTAAAACTAAAAATATTTTTTTAAATTCAAACCGTTCAAAATATCTTAGGGCCAAATCTGGAAGAAAAAAAAACAACATTTAGAAATCAAATTATCTAATCACATGACTTTTAGCCTAATACATGTGTAGTTTTTATCCTTGTTGAGTGTTGACGAAAGCACAAAATTAAAAACAAGTCAATATATTCAAAGATTGAATTATGCTCTACATACAAACAAATTAGTTAAATAAACGTAATAATATTTGCTTCATGGGAACTTGGGCCTATCTAACATCACTTTTAACAAAGCTTACAACAGATCGAAAGCTTACAACAGATAGAAAACGGAATTTTGTTCTCCTCAGAATGAACAATGGAACACAAGTATCGTGGAATGTCCACGATATTGTGACCATACAAATGAAGCAGTATCCAGAAATGAAAAGGATAAAAGAATTTTATTAGATGATGCATAGGGTTCATTTCAGTGACCGGGTTTATCCGGGGTCCATAATCCAAGAGGACCAATTTTTACATGCAAAATACTGAAATGGTGCTTTGTTCATTTGAATTTCATATGCGAATACCGTGGACCAAGGAATCAAATTATAATACATTTCATGGTCTCATAATCCCAAAGTGAATCATGCTTTACCTTATTGAAGAATAAATCCGTAGCATCAGATAATGATATCCATTGGGTATTCTTGATCACCCACGAGCAACAAATGAGACCCTTCTTCTATTACCTTAGCACCAGCCTCATTTGCTCTACTAAGATGCTCACAAGGACTTAGCTCAAATCTGGCATGGTTTTTCTCCCCAGCATCTAGCAATACGCTCTGGAAACCCACCAACTGTTTCACGGGACTTCCAGTTCTATGTTTTCTTGGTTTCATAAATAGCAACACAGGATGCTTCCCCACCATGCTTCCATGATTTTCAACTCTCACCGTGACTGAGACTGACATGCTTTGGCAGGTTTCTTCACCCAACTCTGAAACTAATTTGTATCTGATGTTTTCTGAATTTTCGACCATCATATAAGTGAATGATTGGTTAAAGTGAAGCTTGTCATGTGTCACAGAAACAAACTCATAGGAATACTTTGAGTAGCTTAGTCCATAGCCAAATTCATACACCTTTGGACCCTCGTAAAATCGGTAAGTTCTCCCAGGGTAACCGGTTGAAGGATCAGCTCGCATCCTCATGTCTGTCATTGGTACTTTGATATAATCTTTTGGGTACCAAGTCATTGGTAATCTTCCTCCTGCATTGTATTGATGACAAACAGCACAACATTTGAATAATAAACTTGAATATGTAAACTACTAGGCCTTTTAATGTTTGTTCATTAGTTCATGGATACAATACAAGTAAACCTCCACTTAATTCATTGGCATTACAACTATTAGTCACTTTAATCCTTATCTTTGCAAAATGTTTCAAAACATCATTTACTTCAGTCCTTGATGCCCTTGTAAAAATACAGTGAAAAAAAATTAAAAAAGTAAACAAAATTTCACAGAGTCAGTGACGAAAAGTTTGATATAGAAGTTAAAATGAAAGACGTTTGAAATATAAGAGACCCTTATTTATAATACAATTAAAAGGAAAATTCACCTGGATTGTGGTCACCAAAGATAATCTGTGCAAGTGCAACGCCTCCAAGTTCCCCGGGGTAACCGGCCCAGAGGATGCCTCCAACTTTGGGGTCATATTTGGCAGAACTGATATCTATTGGCCCTCCACTAAGGATCACCAAAATAACTGGTCTCTTAGAGGCTTTGGCAACACTATTGATGAGTTCCAGTTGCTTGCCTGGCAAGTCAAGGTGAACACGATCACGTTCTTCCCTCTCTTCGCTTTGATCCAACCCCATAACTAGCACCACATAATCAACTTTTTTTGCAACTTCAACTGCCTGGTCTATTTGAGCTGAAGAGCACTTTGGTCCACCATCACAGCCAGGGTGATAAACCGCATTCTTAACATAGTGCTGAAACCCTTGTAATATTGTGACATATTTACAAGGAGGGCCAGCATAGTTTCCTAGAAGAGTTAGCGGAGAAGCATTGGCATTGGGACCTATCACCGCTAAGGAAGTAGTGGGGCTTGTTTTTGGAAGTGGGAGAAGTGCTGCAGAGTTCTTTAAGAGGACAATGCCATTTCTTGCAGCTTCAAGAGCTAGATATTGGTGCTCTTTGGAACACACATGATTGGGACCAATCATGCCAAATGAGAGCTTGGTTGGATTTCCTCCAAACAGGCCTAGCCTCATTCTAATGGAAAACAGATTGTGAAGAGCACGGTCTATTCCAGATATAGGTAATTTTTTCTGCAGCACTGCTGATTTTGCATGGTCTGTCAAATAAGAACCACATTCCAAATCCATCCCTGCAAATTTGATAAACTTAAGCATCGCATGAAATCTAGAAAATACATACCTAATTGCTTAATATCTTTTCTAACAGATTTATGGTCTGTTAGAAATTGTGTTGAAATGCATTGAAAATCATAGAGTAGGTGTACTTTTTGGTTTTTCAAAAAAAATAAAATTATAATTTGTTAAGCAGTACTCTTAAGGTACTAGTTAACATTTTCAATAGATTTAGGTAGTTTAAAAGAATTTTTAGTACCTATATATATTATTTTAAAAATTAGTTCTTATAAAAAAATTATTAGTATTTAAATTAAAAGGATAAAAAATTTGTTTTTTTATTAAAGACTAAATACTAATAAATCTTTTTTATAGAGATCAATTCTAAAAAACACAATATTTATTAGAACAAAAACTTATTTAAGTCGATGGAAGTATTATACCTGAATAGCTTTAGTTGTATAAATACTATAATACGTTTTTGGTCTTTTCGGTCCAAAGCAATCAAGCAGCTCCACGAAAGAAGCGTGGGTCCACGACCAAAAAACAAAAAAGCGCAGGTCTAAAGATTTTTTTTTGTCAACCGCATGTCTAAAGAGAGAACAGCAGGTTCTTCGTTTCTTTCTGGACTCACGAGAAAGGGTTTGGGCCCAATTTTAATTGGGCCAGTTTCAAGAGTGTGTGTGATTTATAAAATATGTATACGAAAATCATGGCCCAAAAATGACATTTATCTTTTTCTGTTTGGGTGTAAAGAGTGTTAACTGTGGAATCGTGTCCAATGATGACTCGTGATTATCTCTCCAATTGGACATTTTACTGTGCACAAGTGTAAATATTTTAATTTGTAAGGACGTAAGTGTCATCATGTAAAGAAGAATGATCGACACTCACGGCTGTGGAAGGTTAGCTGAAAGGAAGTCTTCTTTGGGGGCTCATTGATGTAGGCGAAATCGAGAAAAAGAAAGACATATAGACAAGAACAGATTGAGCCGAAGAGATAAAATTTAAATGCTTTAAAAGAAAAACATATATTTGAATATAAAGTAAAGTAAAAGTTATGCAATTGGTCGTTCTTTAAATAGAAAACTGATATAAGAAACTTTAAAAAGGGATAATTGTGAAAAAGAATAATTCCCCTTCCCTAAACTTAATAAAAAAATAATTGTCACAAAATAAAAGAGATCCAAGATGAGATAATGGGTAGTGGCACTGGGGCCAGCCTGGTAGTGTGGGCCTAACCATAAGACTTTACCATTAATTTAGGCTTAAGGATAAAATCCAAAGGCTTGATAACCGACAAAAAAAGGCTTAAAGCATAAAAGGAACTTGCGATCAGGTAATTACAAATTACCCATTTCACTTTGTGATTTCAATTATAGCCAAGATTTAGTAATTAGTAGTATGATGGCTATTATTATTATCACCTAAAGCAAGGGAATGAAAGATAAATGATAACGACAACGAAGGGTTGGGTGCCACCATACCAGCCCGAAGAACATCAGCTACAGCATCCTCTGGTGATTTTGCATACCCTTGCTTGTCATGTATGATCCCCACTGCTCCACAATCCGACGTAATATACCTGATTGTTTCACCCATAAACTTTCCATTTTATGAAAGAATTAACACTTGCTTTTAAAAGAATTAGAAAATAAAAACAAAGGACTAATTAATCACCCATGGAAACCCCATTGTTTTCTGGCGGTTTTGGTTAAGAGATTGAAATCCGCACAGTTTGGAACCCCATTGACGCGGTTGTAAGCACACATTATCCCACTGGCTCGTCCTTGCTGTACACAACTCTGAAATGGAGGTTGATATGTGTCCTCTAAATCTTGCAAAGTAACCTACATCATAATAATAATGTATACCGGACATTCAGAAAAAGGCAAAAAGAGATAAAGTAAACAAGCATTAACCACCCCATGATCATCATATACAAATCAATCAGAGACCCACCATTGCAAATATTGAATATACAATCCTGAAACATTACTAGAGTGTGTGTGTGACATGACAACTTACGCGAGCATCGAAAACAAAGCGATCGACGCCCTTCCAATTGTCCAAATCATAAGCCGTGAAATGCTTGCAACAAGCAGAAGCTTGAAGATGACCCCTGAATTTTCCTCCTTTGAAGGAATCTCCTTGAAGGCCTCTGACATAGGAAACTGCATAGTGAGAAGACACTAATGGGTCTTCGCCAGCTGTTTCTTGTCCTCTCCCCCATCTGGGGTCTCTAAATATGTTAATATTCGGAGCCCAAAATGTCATTCCCATAGCTTGCCCAGCATTGTAGATAGCCCTCGCTTCAACTCCAATTGCCTTCAACACAGAACATCAAATTCAAAATAAATTTAAAAAAATAATTAATTAGATAACAAATCCACACGTTACTTCCTTAATGACAAATTAAAATTGTGCATTAAAATTCTAACATAGTTTAATGGTAACTACGAGTGAGTCCTGACCTGGGCGATTTGGTACCAGAGGTGGGAGTCAAAGGTGGCTGCAGTGAGGATAACTTGAGGGAAGCTAGTGGCAGAGGAGATGGTGCCATTGAAGCGAATGCCACGACCAACGTTTCCAACGCCATGCAGTGCTTCACTCCACCATTGGTAACCGGGAATACCCAGTCGCGGAATGGGAGGGGCTGTGTTAACGAGTTGGGAGAGTTTTTCATCCAATGTGAGTCTAGAAACAAGGTCTTTGGTGCGTTGAGAGATTGGAAGCTTTGGGTTGCAGAAGGGGTAGGATCTGGAGGATGGGTTCGACCAATCGCAAGCGAATGGTGGCTCAGATAACTGGGCATTGGCGTGGAACAGAGTTAGGAAAATTAATGGTACAAAGGTAAAGGTAAAGGCTACTGAGACTGAGACTGAGAGGGCCATACCCTCAAACCGATACTGCAGTAATGCACCCACCTATCGGTGTTCAATGTCAAGCTATAACGTGGTGTTACAGTTGTTTTTCTCAATTATTGTTCTTTTCATTTTATACCATATTTTATGGTACAGTTCTTTTCAATAGAATTGTTTGTTTTTGTTTGTTAAATTATTAAATTCATTTTAATTGTAAACATTAGATTCAAATTAATATTATGATATGAAATACTGAATTCAGTTTTATTATTTAAATAATTAAAAATTGAGATCATATATACATTTGTACTCTGTATATCCCAAAAGTATAGTAAAAATAAAATAAAACAAAACTAAATTGTCTCCAAAAGTCGTACACGAAAAGTGTTTCGTGTGTTAACTCTTGCCACGTGCATTTTACAAGTCTTATTTGTTATGTAATATGACATTATAAATTTGAATCAATTTATTAAATATTTTTATGATAAAGTTATAAGAATATCTATTTTTCATGCCTATGGATAAATCGTAATGTATAATCAACAGGTAAAACTTTATTAGAAGTTAAAATATAATAGTTATAAATACAAATAAATATATTAATACTTTAAAATTTTATCAGATATGTTGTTTGAGAGGGATAAATAAAATTGATAATGACGTGAATGAATATATAAAAATTTTAAAAGCAGTAAACTATTTTAGTTTGTCTAACGAAGAAAAATTTAAAAGCAATGTACATACGTTAACATATATCGAGTTAAGAATGTCAGGGATATTGTTTTATTGCTTTGAGTAATATACTGTCTTTAATCGATATTAATAAAAAAAAAGTTGTTTATATTAATTATTTCACATCACGTGTATTAATTATAGTTAATTTAAATTTAATTTAACAAAAAAAAAATTAATATAGGAAAAAATTTAATTTAACAACCATAAGAGTAACTCTTAAAAATATTATTATTTAAAAATAATTATTCAAAATTATAAAATAGAGGTGAATTTATAGTGAAATTGTATATATAAATTGTGTGTATATCATAAAAAAATTAACTGTGATTCTGTCTGTGAACGTAATTTTGATACAATATAAAAAAAAAAAACTATTAATGCATTTCATTTAAATTCTAAAAATATTAAACTTATTTATTATTTTATAACTCGAAAAAGTTCATAAGAAATACATGAGTAATTATTTAAATAAATAACACTGTAATTTAACTTGACTTCTGTAACTTGACTAATTGATTAAAACTCTGATACTGTATCGAGGATCAAATCTCGTGAAACTTAAACTATTAAGTTAAATACTTTTTTAAGATAGAAATTAAGTGACATAAAAGAATACTTCTGTTATAATTATTTTAAGCAAAAACTTCTTATAAAAATATTTTGTATTAATTCAACTATTAAATAATATGATACTAATACATTAATTATGTCTACTAAATTTTGATAAAATATACGATTAAAAATATGTAATTTTGTAATTATTTATTTATATTTAAAAATGTATACAATATTATTTGTAAAGTGTTAATTAATTTGTTATAAATTTAATATATTTAATAAAAAATAATCAACTAATTATATTGATGAAATTTAATATTTATAAATAAATATTAAATAAAAAATTTGACAATAATTATTCTTAAATTAACTTTATCATCACCGCTTATTTATTATTTTATATCTCAATCTACAAAATGTTGTAGCATTTTACAATTTGAATATTTGATAAATTTGGTTTAGATAAAACTACTTTTTGTAAATGCCAATGAGCTAGAAAAGAACGATAATTATTTTTTTCCTTTCCTTTTTTTTTTTTTTGTCAATATTCTTTTTCCTTTCAAAGAGTGGGCTTTCAGCCAATAATTTAATTCCAGCGACGAACGGGCTTGGGCATGGAAGTTGGTAGTGACTACAACTGTTTAAACCCAAAGATGATGAAAAGTGGCCCATGTCAGCCACCTTTATTCCTTAATACTTTGGATAAAAAAAAAAATCAGGTTGATGCGAGAGAAAAAAAATGCAGCATCAATATGTAACTAAAATAAGGTTTATTTTACTTTTCACATTTCAACTTATTTTATTTTTGAAAAATCCATTATTTTAAATTTTATCTTATTCAAATGACAACGTATGGACTCGTAGCAATTGCTGCTGACACTTTATCTTATTGCTACCATTTTCAAGTTCAGAAAGAATGACACGCTTTCTTTTCTAATTAATAGAAAGCTTGTCTTTAACGTAAGTAAAATTGAAAGTTAATCAAATTAGAGTAATGAATGATATTTGATGGAACCAGAACCATCACTCTTCTGAAAAAAATCAAACATTAGAACAGTTTGAGACAGTTTCTTATGAGACGACACCTTGAAAACTAACCTATTATTCAAAAATATCTGCCTCGAAAAGTTAAAATATTAATTGAATAAAATACCCCCTCTGAGTGCAATGTGTCCCATCAACTCCAAATTAATTAAAATTCCCTATCTAATTAATCTTCTTCGTTACCTTATCTAATTAGGCAGTTGGCAGTGCTTTCCAGTGTCGGTTATTAAAATGTTGTAAATAATTATAACAAGTAATCTTTTAGTACACTCATATATTATCATATAGGATAAATTATTTGATTTTATATATATATATAAAACTAATTCATTCCAACCGTTTCTCTTCCGTGAATCGCAAGGAACCTCCGCTTTTCCCTAACTTTTTTTGTTTTGTTTAATGTTCCGTTAATGTGATTTTATGTACGTTTTGGACCGCAAAATAATAAAATACTTAATTAATAATAAATTTTAAATGTAATTTTTTAAAAATATTTCAGTGCTATTTTTAGTAAAAACTAAAATTTTAATTTAATAAAATACGTTTTTGATCAATAATTTAATTCAATTTTGATTTAGTAATTTTTTTCACATAACAAATTTGGATACCTTTAATATTTAATTCATTTTTCATACAATAATTTATGTCGTAAAATTCATCATAAGACTTATTTTAAGAAACTCAAATGGCTCCTAGAATATAAGTTTGTTTATAAAAATTATTCAAATAAAAATAAAAAATATTTTGATGAGTTATGTCAATGAATTTATTGATATAGTGATGTTTTTTATTGTATCATGACAAAACTTTAAAAAATTAACATTGTGAAAACTAAAAGAAATCAAATTCTTTAAAATATAAAAAATTAAAATCGACATAAATAATTAAAAACTAACGATATATTTAAACATTACTTTTAGCTAATCAACTTTATTTTGATTGCATCAAGATGACTACATATGGCACTAGACCTTCACATAGCTGCATTTTAATCATGCCTTAATATCCTTGATTCCTTAATTTAAAAGTGAAGAAAAGCTTATCATTCAATGATTTTAAAACTATTTTGTTGTTTAGACTATTTAAAACAACATTTCATTTTATTTCATTGGACTATTAAAAATACTTCCAGTTCAATTTAGTTTAGTTAAACTGTAGTATAAAACTTAAATCAAAACGAAACAATTTGGATGAATTAATTATTTTTTTAATGGACAACTTTATTATATTACTTATATAAGATATTAGTATATTAATTATTTTTAATCTGTTCATTAATTTTGAATATATTTTTTAACATGTGTCTAATAATGTATATTAAAATATTAAAAATATTTTTTTCTAAAAATTATAATATTTAATATCAAAAAATTGAACTAGACTAAATTAATTTAAGAGAATTCCGCAATTTTTTAAAAATTTATCGATTTCTAGTGTAACTCTTTCAAACAATTTGGGTCAAATTTTAAAAAAATATTTTTTATCCTTTAATTTTGTGAATTCTCTTAATAAAATGATGAAAATATTTAACATTTATATATAATATTTATATAAAAAACACTTTAAAAATAAATAAAAGATATAGCTGAATAAACAATTGATTATACTAAGGTCCTCGTACTAACTGGGATGAGGCGGTGAAACAAAGGCTAACTGACTAGGTCAGAGCTGCGTGATTTTAAGGTCAACGACTCAACAAAACTAATCATGGTTAAATAAACGCTGAGTAAACGGTGTTAGCTGTTGGAGAAATCAAAGTATGTGGACCAGCCGTTCTACGTTCGGCCACGTGGCGAAACCTCTGATCGCCAGGCTTCTTCAACTGTGCTCTCAGGCAGCCACGTGGACTGCTCAAATCGCCACTCGTGGATTCCATTTCCCCTTCCGAAGTAACCATTGGTTCAATGGGGACCACTCTTCAACTTTTTTCCAATCTATGCTAAACTTGTTTTCAAACGTTTCTTTCACCCACAATTTTCACGTAAGTTTTCATATACTAAAATTGTAATTAGTAGATTATTTATGTTTTCATTATTTACATTTGCTAACACTTTCTCCATATTTACAATTACATTCAATTAAATAATTTAAATATTTTAAGAGTTTCTTTTATCTTTAACATATATTTTTAGATTTTTTTTTATTTCTGTATAAAGTAAATGCTAAATTTGAAATATATTCATTGTTTAAAATATAAAAAAATAATATTTTTATTTGATGATTTAGATAATTGTAAAGTCAGTAACTTTAAAATTATTTGTAATTTAATGATAATACATTAGCGTAATTTTTAAAAGTATCAAATGACAAGTATATTTTGAAAAATCCAAATGTTATTTTGTTTAATATGCAGCGAGAAGACACCGTGACAGGGATGAGGAGGTTACTTTGTATGTCTCAAGCTTACACATATGCTTTGTTTGACATGTCGGAGACTCGGAAAGATAAGAAGATAAATAAATTTGTTTTTAGGTGTTGTAAGTTTGTCCGAAGTGAAAAATGAAGAAAATAATTTTGTGAAATCTAACAAAATACTGTATCGCCTCGATTAGCGCGATTTTGATAGAAACAAAGCTGTTATCTAATAGCAAGTTTTATACATTTTTAGTTTATTTTAAAATATAAAAAATTTATTGAAAAATAAAATAATATTTTTATAACAATAAATATAAAAAATAACACCATAAAAATAAAAAAATTGTTCAATTTAATTTTTAAAAAATATATAAATATGTTTAGACAATTATTTATTTCTTTTTACACTTAATTTTCATTTATCTAAACAAGTGATTCTTCTGTATTTTCTGTCTTAATTCTATTCATTTAAATAACATAATGTTTTTCACTATATTTCTTATTAAATATTCTTGTTTTTTTTTCTCTCTCAATTTCTTCCCTTCATCAACATAATAATAATAATGCATTCATTTATATTATTATTGTCGTGTTAAAATTTATTATAATGCATTATGATTATGCATTTATTGCTTAATTTAAATATTTTAACTGATTTTTAAAAAAATTCCTATTTAAAAATACGATTATAATTTTTTTAATTTTAAAAATTCAAATAAAATTAACATAAGCCTAAAAATTGACTATCTTGAGTTGAACTCCAAAGTGGCAGTTTCCTTTGATTTTCCACAATTTTTATAATACTTGGCAATAAGTGTTTATAATAATGTTATTTTTTGTGTTTGTTGTAACAAATATCAATAAAGTATAATATGCTCAATAAATATTATTTTAAAAATATTCATCTTAATGAATATGCATGATGAATAATCAATGAATATAAAGGTTTAAAATTTATGTCTAAAAGCACAAATCAGCTTATATGAGAGCATTCTATGTTAATTAAGTTTAAAATTTTAAAATACGACTACATAAAATTCTGGTGAGATTAAAATTTTTAATAATATTTTTTATACGTAAAACTCAAATATGGTAATTTACTTAAAAAAAATCATCCACGTACAAAGTCGTGTCCTTAATATAGTTTTGAAAAATTCAAAACACTTTCTGCGTGACTTTTGATTCACACGCATACACATGTACGGCAGTGATGCCATGGAAGTTAGATAGGGTTATGACGGTTTTAGTGCGTGTTGAATTTTACGTTTTGGATGCATAAGCTAATGAACTTGTGTTATTTTATCAAGTCTCATTGACTAGTATATGTAAAGGATAAATGGGATGGGTTAACTTATCCATATCTAATTAGGTTAACTAACCCAGGGGTTCACACCAATGAAAGCCAACCCAAGGCCCTGGCGTGGAGGTGATGAGAAGTAACGGCAGAGGAGGAACAGTAACGGGCGGTTAAACGGAGCCCACAGCACAGCCCACGGATTCCACTTCCTCTTAATACCGCAAGGCCAATGGACCCCACTCCCTCAACCTCCTTTCTTCTTCCTACTTCCTTAACCTTCTTTCACTGTCTATAAGTACAACACCCCTCACTCCTCTCGCTCTCCGCCCTTTACGCAACGAAATATTCTTCTCACTTTCTTTTCGTTATCACTTCTCCTTGTACTCTTTCTGTGTCTATCAAAATAACATAAAACAATCATGGAGCACTTTAACAACGACGATCTCGAGTACGTCTTCGATGACTACTTCGACGTCGCTGAATTCGAAGACGACGACATTGTTCCTCAACCAACCTCCGATTTCGATTCTCAGGACTCCGACTTTGAAGATGATTTTGCAACGGTAAATTTCATTCTCAACTCTTTCAAAGATTTTGCTTAGTCTATCGGTGAGATGATGGTGAGATTTTGTAACAGACTAATGCGAAGACGGATACGTCTGCTTGGGAAGCGAGAAACGGGAAAGATATTCAGGGAATTCCGTGGGAGAGGCTTAATTTTAGCAGAGACAAGTATCGCGAGACTCGATTGAAGCAGTATAAGAACTACGAGAACCTTTCGCGCTCTCGTCAGGACCTCGATAAGGTCGCTTTTTATGCTTTTTGGTTTCACGCCTTTGTTACAAATAAATACCACTTCGTGTCGTGTTGCTAAACCTTTTTTTTTTTTTTCTGGGTTTGCAGGAGTGTTTGAAGGTGCAGAAGGGGGAGGCCTTCTATGATTTCCAGTTCAATACAAGGCTTGTCAAATCGACAATTGTGCATTTCCAGGTAGAGACTTTGTTCATCGCCACTTACTATGTTAATTCCAGGACATTTGGGGGTGTTGGGATGATTCATTTGCCATTAGCTGCTACTTGTTCCATTTAAACGCATATATTATTGTCATTGAATAACGAAACATCGTAAGTTTGCGTTCATCTGTCTGATGTGTTATTATCTTTCTTATAGTGCTGACTTTTTTATTTCTATTTTTTTTTATGAACCGTTTTTATCAGATAAATGGATTGTTTGCTTTAATTACTTTGACGGTGAAAAGTTTTGTGATGCATAATTTTGGTATTCTAGTTTTGCAGGATTATGGAATTTGTGTTGTTCTTTTACGCACGGATGGAATTAAAGGCTTCCTCCTTTATAAAAGGATTTAATCTCTTTCGTATTTTATATGTACAAACTCCCAACCAAGTTGGTGTTTGATGTGTTTTCAAGATTAATGTGTGAAAATAATTTTCTCTCACTTAAATCTGTAAGATAATTACGTAAATAACTGTTTTGAACAATTCTGTATTGGTTTAATTTATGCAATGCCCGGATTTGTCTTTTATAAAAAAATGCGAATCTACTTTATGTTTCAGCAGGGTCTTTATATTTTGCCGTACTTGAAGGCTTTTAAATCTGGGATTTTTTATTTTTTTATTCCGAAATCCTCGTTTTTTTGGGCAGATGTTTCTCAATGGATTTTTTTTGCCTTATTCAACCTAGTTGTTATTCAGCTTTCTTTGTTAAGAAACAAAGAATTTTCAAAAGAATTATCTCCAATAGACACCGGATATTCTTTTCTACAGACAAGACGGTTTCATGCTAATTTATGGATATGGATGCATCAAGGCTATGGTATGATTTGATATTCTTAAATTTTTGGTGATTTCTTGTGAAAAGATTTTGGTCCATCTATATTATGTGTTTTCTTGCAACATAAAGACGGTGCACACACAGCCACCTATCCACATCCACATGCAACAACTTGAATCATGCTAACAGAGCTTTGTCGACTTTGCACCACCTTCTCCCACGTTTGAAATGGATTGCTAATAATGATTTCGTGCACGTTTCATTGTAATGTATAATACCTGTACTGCTTTTGAGTGGAATTAGCAGTCTTACCCTGTAAAAGTTGGCCCACGTTACTTTAATTTTGGTTAAATCAACAATCTATTTTGGATTCTGAAGCCCAATATTTTAGTCCTGGATTGGTGTTCTCTTTTATCGAAAGCTGGGAGGGGAAAGGTTTCCATGGTCGAAAAATCGTCTCGAGTTCCTTTTATCTCAAAATTTATTTACAAGAGATAAAATTTTGGGCAATGCCATTAGCAGTTGTGTCAAAAGGATTTATTTCTTGTTTTACAAATAAAACTTAGGGCAATGCCATCAGCAGTTGTGTCACAAGGATTTATTTCTTTTTTTACAAGTAATATTGGTAAGTTCTATGCTTATACAGTTGTAGAATAGCCCCTTATAACTGCAACAATGCAGCAACAACTGTGAGTTAATAATTCTTAAGCTAAGGTGTCCATAGTCTGTACCATTTTCTGTACCTTCAAATAATTTTGAACCTCCATGGGTGGTTCACTTTATTATTTTACTACTTTTTATGTATGATCATTCCGTTATACAAGCATTTTATTTGCCTTTGTAATTCATATATATCTGTTAACGTAGTGACTGTAGCATTATTTGTTTCTGCAGTTTAATTTATTGCTTAACCTGTTTCTACATTTAGGCCTTCTATTTCTCTCTCTGTCAGCTTTTAAAGCAGGTGGAAAGTGAGCAGCTTGGCAGGACCTTATTTTATGGTATGATAGGAAAATATCTAACCACATTTGAGAGGGCTCTAACAATATCTGTTATTAGTTAGTGTTGATTTCGTTGTTGTCAAAAGAGGCCTTGCCTCTTCATGCTTGGCCGTATATTTCTAGGATCATCTTGTATATAGATTAGTTATCATTTAATTACTGATTTACTGTTTACTTTATGTAGTTCTTTTCCTCCTTTATAGCCTATTACCTAATTACTGCTCTAGTACGTAGATGTTCCTAAATCATAGTAAAGCCCTTGGGTTAATTTGTTGGAAACATTTATGGTCAAGTTTTCTCTGAAAGTTTTGTATTCTTGTTTGCCTTCCTGTCGGGGATCATAAACTTTGCATATATTGGTGATTATTTATTTCCATGACATTGTAATATTCAATCTGGAACGACCATTCTGGTATTTACACTTTAAAACCCAAGCCTTTTCTGTTCTACGTCTGTTTTCCTTGTTCTCTCACTGGCACACATGACGTCCTCATGTCCATCTTTGACTCATAGATACAAGGCCTTCTCCACTATCTATATAATTCTGTGCTTTAAGACCAATATCATCTGCCACAATTAAAATTCCTGCCATCCAATTAACAAAATAGGATTTCAGTTACTCATAAGTGCATAATTTTGTAATCGTGTAACTCATTCCGGAATATAGAGTGCTGAAATTTTAGTGATTATTATGGACAAGGGAAAAGAGAATTTGCTGTGCAAAACACTGACCTTTTTATCTCTTTTTACACTGGTAATCTAAGTCAAGTACAAATTATAGACATACGAACAAAGACAAATCACAATCAATGTACTAATACAATAACTTCATACCACGATACTCTGACATGGTATACCCTACTACTATTCTTAATTCTACCAGTTATATTATTTGATAGAAACATTTCTAATTAACGGGTCATGTTCAATGCTGGAGTATGAGGCTTAGATTGATATCGGTGGTTGTTTACCATAATTATATGCTACTCTTTCTCTTTTCCAATTGGGTGTCGATATTGATGTCATCCATTTTCACGTCTGTGCAGCTGAGGAATTTGCTGTGGGCAACTTCAAAGCATGATGTATACCTAATGCAAAACTACTCAGTGATGCATTGGTCCTCGATACTACGAAGGAGTAAAGAAGTGCTTAATGTAGCCAAACCAATTATTCCAACCCTTGTATGTAACCACTTAGTTAATCAGATGTGTTTCTTTTCTACTCAATGCATTGGATATTTGGATATGAGTGTTCTTATGTTCTGTTGTAGAAGCGTCATGGATTTTTGGCTCAGCCTGTCTCCAGAGTGCAAATAAGCACCATGACCGTTAAGGAAAACCTGACGGTGGCGGGTGGTTTTCAGGGTGAGCTGATTTGCAAGGTATGGTAGATCATTTCTTTCAATATAATAATCAACTATATGAAGGCCTCTTTTTTAAATGTGTGTGAATTATTTGTGGACCAGAATTTGAGTCATCCGGGAGTAGCATTCTGCGGTAAAATAACTACAGATGATAATGCCATAACCAATGCTGTTGATGTTTACCGCAATCCAATGTAAGCAGCTAAATGCAGAACCTCAAGTTTGAAATTTTGATTTTTCGTTTTGATTTGGTTTAACCGAACCTTCACTTTGCAGTGGGTCGTTGAGGGCCATCACGGCAAATAATGATTCCCAAGTTCGGGTTTTTGACGTGGAGAGTTTTTCTTCTCTTGGGTGTTTCAAGTATGATTGGTCTGTTAATGTGAGTGTCATTAACTGATATTCCTGCTACGTAGTCTTCAACTCTAAAAGTCTTTTATGCAAATAACAATTACCTTTACGTACGTCACTCTGTAGAATGCTTCTGTTAGTCCGGATGGAAAGCTGTTGGCTGTTCTTGGGGACAGTACGGAGTGCTTGATAGCTGATGCTAACACCGGAAAGGTACGTTCAATATTGCAGTTGTTTTTTAGGTTTTACTGTCGTTAATGTTTTATTCGATTTCTGATTTTTTATATATCTTATGGAATTACTCAGGTTACAGGGAGCCTAAAAGGGCACTTAGACTACTCTTTTGCATCGGCTTGGCACCCAGATGGACGAATATTGGCCACTGGGAATCAGGACACAACATGTAGGTTGTGGGACATAAGGAATCCTTCAGAGTCTATAGCTGTGCTAAAGGGAAGAATGGGTGCAATAAGAGCCTTAAAATTCACATCTGATGGACGGTTTTTGGCCATGGCTGAGCCAGCAGACTTCGTTCATATTTTTGACTCACATTCTGGCTATGTACAAGGTCAAGAAATAGATCTATTTGGCGAGATTGCTGGTGTATCCTTTAGCCCGGACACAGAGGCTCTATTTGTGGGTATTGCTGACCGAACCTATGGTAGCTTGTTAGAGTTCATCAGAAAACGCCACAATAGTTATCTTATCTAGACTGCATGTTTTAATGGAGTGGAGTGCCTTCAAGATGTACAGCTATCTGCTCCACGTGCATATCCATCAGAGGATTTCTTGACTAGGTTGAAAATTTGATTTGTCGAGATGTTTTACAGGGTTATTTTTCTGTTAAATTTTGTGGAGAAGCAATTGTAAATTTGTGCTCTTGTGAGCTTTTTTTTTTTTTTTTAAAGTTAGAGCTCAAATGATAGATTAATTTTTGCCTTTGTATGAATTTCCGTGCTTGCTATTGTTTGTAAAAACTATGGAATCAAGCGTTCTATTTTGCTTTAAACTTATTTTTACCACATGAATGTCTTCCTGTTCTTTGAGTAATGAATGGATAGGCAGTTGACATTTTTACCACTAGCAGCGAGGTTGAAATAACAGATGTTGCTCAATTTCATCCCACCAAAACACATTTTTCCATCGTTGAAACAAGCTCTGTTGCATCTGTCTCGAAGACCACTATTCTTCTTGTCTTCGTCGTTATATATTTTATTTAAATGTAAATATATGAATTAAAATCAATTTGACCAAAAACAGAGAAAATTAAACAGACCGAATACATTCGAAGCGGGTAATATCCTAAGCTCATTTTTTTAGGGGTCGGAGCGGGCGGTGGATGGAAAAGGAAACAAGCGTAGTCCCGTCGATGCAGGCAACGTGGTATACCTTAAATTCATTTTAAATATCTATATTCTATACTATTCATATTGGACTCAATTGGCTTATGACTGTTCTAAAGCCGACGAACAGTTGTGTGTCCAAATGTCAAATTTTGATTATTTTACTACCGACCAAACAAATAAAGAATTGACGTTCATTCAATAACTTTGATGGCCCTGTCATGAAAGATGAAGTCACTGGCTAATAGAGGTCCCATCCACATGCAAACGACAATAATTTAAGTCATGCAAGAAACCCCCTAACCCCTGCGAATGGCTGAATTTTAATATTTAGGAGTACCCTGTTCCTTTTGATGTCCCATTACATTAATTATACGAAAATTTTATTGTAGATATCATCAAATTAAATTGACCAAAGGGAAATGTTGTAATCGTAAATCCATATCTGATTAGAGGAATGTGAATGAAAGATTTGAATCTGTTCAAAAGTCGAAGTTATAATAGCAGATGGTTAGTTATAAATTGTAAAATTGACTAGTTGTTGAGTCCCTTTTGAAACCGACTTAAGAACGAGCGGTCATTTTCAAGAGAATGATAGATGGGCAATAATTAGGTATACGCGAGGTGGTGGCAAAATCTTCGTCAGGATTTAGGATTCTACCGTCCTGCTTTTGCAAACAATTAACATTTGTATCGTTGGAACGAACGAGTTCCGTTCCTGGATGATAAGCCCAAGTTTGATTCTTAATTCACAACAGGTGGAAGCGACTCATTAGTTTACTAGTATTGCATCGTGATTCATTGGTATCTATAAAGATATTATTTTAGTTTTAATTTAGTTCACGATATTACACCTGTGCTATCCTTCTCAGACCTCACGAAACCATTAAGGGAGAGTAAAATAGAACTCATATTGGTCAAGTGTCTTACGTTAAAAGAGCGGAAATATACATTCCAAGAGTACTAAAATAAATCCATTCGAAAATGCCAAATGCATTGTATTTTACTATCTTAACATTTGTATTTGATAATATATAAAAAAAAATATAAAACTAATCACCATTCAACGGCAAGTGATTTGTTTCCTTCAATTTGTAATGTATTCTTCTGAAACTCGTATTGTTCGATTCATTTTCGGCATTAGTAACAAATATGAGAAATCCTTAAAAAACTAATAAATATAAATGTCAATGACAGAAGTTTTAAAATAACATTAGACAAAGTCGATATTGTTTTTGGTGAAAATAAATTTCCAAAGGGAACAAGCCACACTCTTCCTATTTTGTAGGCTTATTGCGGAGCTATATTAATGTGATGTGAACATAGGCCCTTTATAGTTTGCGTTTTTGCTCCATTTTAGTTTGAAGGAAATGAGTTTTGTGGGAGATCTAAATTGATAGGGCCCATTTGTAGGTGTTGGGTTGCAAAGTTAGAATAACCCCCAACTTCAAAATCGGTGAGGCTCGTTGCTGCTGCTATTAATGAGACATTATTAGCAAAATCCACAAAGGCTCCCATTAGAAATTGCTTCTTTTACATGTTATGAATCATTAAGACTATTTCATTATAATCTTGTTACACGCACTCTACTAGCCGTGCTTATTGATGGCATATCTTATCAATTATATAAATATGAATAATAAATTGCATCACTGAAGCATAGGAAAGCTAACATTGTGTTACATATTGCTTATGCCTAGGCTACTTCATCCTTCACAGCTCTATATAGTCTTGGGGATATGGAAATCGATGACATGTTCCTTCCATTTGCCGTTATCGAGATAATGCTCATAAAAGCTTGCTTCCCCACTTGATCTTACGGTTAAGGCAGCACTACTTCTAGTGCCATATAGACCCTATACATGTAGAAAGGATTGGTCAATAAGTCAATGGTTCCATTCCATGATTAATAATGAATTAACATTGGTACACTTTTTAACTTACCAATGGTGTTTCTACTTCAACAAAAATGGAGCTCAGATTAAATTCCCAATCAAGTGAGCATATACAAGGTAGTAAGCTTTTGTCAGCTTTAACTCTGTCCTTCATCAGCTTTTGAATCACCTCCTTCACAGGTATCTCAGCTTCCCCATATTTGCTAACTTCTTCTTTGAAACTGAATTCAAGGCGCTGAGCCTGCAAAAAAGTTACTCAAATTAGCATTTTTTACTGCTTTTTCTTTTTTCCATGTGTCAATATCAATGGAGCCTATTATTTTTCATATTTATAATATAAGTCCACGTATAGAAAAATTAATAAATAAGTGCTTAACTAAACCTAAATGCCCCCAAATAAAAACTTTAGTAGGTACAGTTTTTTCATGTTTCCTCTCCCAATCTATGAGAAAATGACATTTCTATTTTATTAATATAAAGAGATGGTGTAATAACTATATTAACTAACCTTATGCCATGGAGAATCTAGCTTATCATTTGAAAGTACATGCAACCCTGGTGGAACCACTTGAATGGTAATAGGTTGTCCCTTTGGCCTGTTGGATATGTACACCATTGATTTGGACACAACATCGGCCACGATTAAGTTGAACCCATTGTAATAATGAGCATCAGATTTTAGGCTTTCTGCAAATTCTTGGGGTTGCTTGCTGCTCTGCCATTATTCATCAACATGGGTACAAAAAATAAAACCAAAAAAATTAGTAAATTTGAACAATATTCAGTTTGGAAGTTAATTTGCACAGTTATACTTGATACATAAGATTGAGATATGAGAAGAATTGGGGTGTCTTAAGATGTAAACTAGAGCCAAAAACGGTACCATGAGTCTCTTGGCAAAGCAAAAATTTCCCAGCTTACCATTATTCTTATTCATTGTTCTCTTTTCTTTGTGCTGGAAAGATGAAAACCGAAGTCATAGTTCCGTGGAAAGTGCATCAGAAATAAGGATAGTGGTTTTTTGCTGATATTATCGAAGTGTTATTGAAACTAGAAACATGCGCGGTTAATTGAAGTGAGTTAGAAATTGGATAGAGGTGATTAGCTTACTCAATTTTTGTATATTACCAACTACTAGGAAGTAATAACACACATCATCACTTCAAATATAACGTGAGAAAAATTTATAACAATAATGTTAATTGACTTAAGCTTAGTGCAAATTGGTTGTACACAAAATCATTCAGTTGAAGCAGTGACTTGTGACAGTGATGTTTTGATGTACCAAACGACTAAATTAGCACGTGACAAGGGATCCACTTATCTCTTGTCGCTTTCTTCATGTACACTTATTTTATGTTAGGTACGGTGTACTTACAAGAGAGTCTTGAAGGGTGTGAGTGTGTCTAAATATACCTTGAGAAATAGAACGGGTAAATCTCCACGACTTTTGGCCTCGGGGAGGGTATGAAGCTCCAAAACATTGGTAAGAAAAGCCACCCTTCCTTCTGTTGAACAAGCCAACCATGTTCCCATTGCTATTTCGTCCCTTCCTCCCAAAATATCACAATCTTCCCACCAAGATATTGGCTTTGTAGGCCTTCATCCAAATAATAATAACACCCAAATGAATACATATTCCACAAATCAAACTAGTACTAAAAACTTTTATAAAGTAAAGAAGAACTTGCCTATTGTGATACTCATCTCTGTTATTCAGAAGAAGAAAAGGGTACACTGGATGGCATTGCCAAAGAAACAAAGCAATACACATTGTTCTGAAATAAACTATAGCAATATTGATAAAATAGAACAGTATATCCCACCTCAAGGCTTTCAGCAATAGATCAACAAGCAATTTTCTATACACGCATTGGGTATTTTAGTGAAGAATGGCTTTATAAGCTACCCAGCTAAGTTGGCAATTTTGTTCTATTCATTTGTTTTCATTAAAGCAAGTAGCTGATCTTAACACATCACCGTTACTCAACCAACGTAAGCACTTATGATCTCGGTGGAGCATAACAAAGTAGTATTATCTATTTGATCAACCGATTAGTTTGGTTACATCTTATATTCCTCAATTGCATCCTAGTCTTTATTTGCTAGCTGCTAACTCTACAAGTTGGGATATTAGGTTGAAAGGAAAATGTGGGCCTCAAAAAATAGTTCATTAAGTGAGTCAAAAGTTAAAATCATAGTGAATTAATTCTCTAAAACTTGCAAGTTTTATCAACTTAATATTGTGATTGAGTCTCTCTAAAAGTTGAAGCTAAAAAAGATGACAGTACGTAGAACTGTACCTGCTACTATGTTAGCAAGGCAGTAGCATCAATCCAAATCAAACTTATATTAGTTTTGATATTGTGGGTTATCTCCAAAATGTTAACTACACATTTTTAATAAATAGTCAGTTTTAAAAACATATCGATTACGTGAACTCTGTGTTAACATTTCTGAATACCATAATAGCCTGATTGTGGCGAAGGAAAGCACTTGATAAGAGTGGAGAGAATTAAAAGGCATTAAGTATGCATTATAAGATTTATCTAAGCGGCAATAATGAATGGACGGTGAACATACGCACGTGCCCCCAGTGAGGGGAGCGCATGTTGAATTGAATACAACTATAATGAGGACAGCTCCTCTCTCCTAATTTTGATATGATATTTCGGCTAGTCCTATAATGAGCTACCATATTCGGAAGATGAAACAGTAAACCAAATGGTAATGTGTTTGTATTTTACGACTGCTCTCTCTCTCTTTCTCTCTTCATGGTACTCTGAATTATATTTATTTCGGTGGTTCAGGAAGAATTTATATTTGAGACTTCAAAAACTAGCTAATTTGGAATTTTCTCAACCTAGCTAGATCTACGTAAGATTAGCCCGGTACAATCCAATTGCCAACATCAAACTCACATGCCAATCAATAGACAAATTAAATACTAACACACTCTTTTACGATGAATTGTAAGTTTTTAACATAAAAGGTATATAATTATTTGGAACTTGAAATATCATGATTCTCACATGAACGAATTGACTAACATATGTCCATCGTTAAAGAAACAATTAAATCTTGATGATTTTTCTTCAATGTGGGAGAAAAATCACAGTTTCTACTTCTTTGTACTTATCCTTCTATTCTCTCTACGTTATTGATGGTGAATGAAGAGAATACGTTACAGTCAGAAAGAGGATCTGTTTCACACGTTCTTAATCGTAACCGTTTCAATCACTATTTTCATCAAACAATAATTATTTAAAATTTATAAAACTGCTTCTCATTTACTCAATTACAATTTATCCCTTAATGATTAATTAATTACTTATTAGACCCTAGACAAGTCACATGCTCCTCACATGAGACATTTAAAGTCTTACATTCTCCCACTTGGCTCATGTGACATTATCTAATATCATGGTCTAATAAATAAAAGATTAAATCATCATAATGCGCATTGTCATGACTAAATTATTTCATATATTGAGTATATCATAAATCATAATTAAGAATAAGAACTAATTTGAGTCATGGCGGTTGTACATCACTTTAATCGACATATTTCCTTCCATGTACTACAAAATTAGTATTCTCCTTAATGTGACCAGTAAGTGAGAAGTACAAAATTGGTCAAACATAATATCTTGATTCAAGACGGTACCTGTTTACATCATCATCACAATACAATCATGTATGCATATAAGAAAACAGGTAATCAGAAACATATCCATAAGTGAGCTCAGAGTATCAAGTGCATAATACATAAAATGTAATCATTACATCTAACAATCATCATAAACAATAATGTCCATATTTTCAATATGCTCAATAAATGTCTTGGACGGCAACTCTTTTGTCAGAGGATCCGCTATCATAAGGTTTGTGCTAATATGTTCTATTAATACTCTATGTTTCTGTACTTCATCTTTCACAGAAAAGTACTTAAGCTCCATATGCTTAGCACCCTTAGAGTACTTATCGTTCTTAGAGAAAAGCACTGCTGCAGAATTATCACAATAAATTTTCAGTAGTCTGGCAATACTGTCGACTATTCCAAGTTCTGAAATAAAGTTCCGCAGCTAGTTAGCCTGAACTGTAGCCTCAAAACATGCTACAAACTCAGCTTCCATGGTAGATGCAGCAACAACTGATTGTTTTGCACTCTTCCATGATACCGCTCCTCTAGCTAAAAGAAACACATAACCAAGAGTGGACTTTCTTGTATCCACACATCCAGCAAAATCTGAATCTGAATACCCAATCACTTCAAGGTGATCAGACCTTCTATATGTAAGCATGTGTTCTTTTGTTCCCTGTAAGTATCTCAGAACCTTCTTCGCAGCTTTCCAGTGATCCAATCCAGGATTACTCTGGTATCTTCCCAACATCCCAACTGCAAAGCTTATATCTGGCCTGGTACAGGTCTAAGCATACATAATACTCCCAACCATAGATGCATACGGAATTGTTTCCATCTGTTTCTGTTCCAAATCATTCTTGGGACATTGTGCGAGACTAAACTTGTCTCTTTTCTGAATTAGAACAGATGATGCTAAACACTTTTTCATTCTGAATCTCTCTAGTACTTTATTGATATATGCTTTCTGAGACAAACCTAATAGTCTTTGTGATCTGTTACGGAATATTTCTATCCCTATCACATAGCTTGCCTCACCCATATCTTTCATTTCAAAGTTACTAGAAAGAAACTTCTTAGTCTCATATAAAAGACCAAGATCATTAGCTGCAAGCAAGATATCATCAACATACAGAACTAGAAATATGAACTTACTCCCACTGACCTTTAGATATATACACTGATCAACAGTGTTTTCCTTAAATCCAAAGGATACAACAGTATCGTTGAACTTTAGATACCATTGACGAGAAGCTTGCTTGAGTCCGTATATTGACTTCTTTAATTTGCACACCATGTGTTCCTTTCCTTCAACTGAGAATCCCATTGGTTGATCCATATAAACATTTTCTTCTAAATCTCCATTGAGAAAGACAGTTTTCACATCCATCTGGTGTAATTCTAAGTCATAATGGGCCACCAATGCCATAATAATCCTAAAGGAATCCTTTCGTGAGACAGGTGAAAATGTCTCTTTATAGTCAATGTCATCCTTTTGAGTAAAACCCTTAGCAACAAGTCTGGCCTTGTAACGTTCAAGATTACCATAAGAATCACGTTTGGTCTTGAAGACCCACTTACAACCAATTCTCTTACAACCTTCTGACAATTTTACAAGGTCCCAAACACCATTCTGTTCCATGGATTCTAACTCTTCTTTCATGGCATCTAACCAAATAGAATTATCACAACTTATGGCTTGTGAGAACGAAACTGGATCATTATCATTAATGCTTAAGTTAGCTTCTGACTCATGTAGATATACCACATAATCATTTGGAATAGCAGGTCTTCTTTCTCTTTGAGACCTCCTTAATGTTATTTCTTGTGGTTCTTCTACAATAGGTTCATTTTGAATCACTGGTTCAGTGTTATGTTGCTCTTCTTCATTATGTTGTGGTGTAGCAATAAAAGGAGCAACAACTCTATTGCTAGAAACACAAGTCACAGGAACATGTACTTTAACTTCTTTAATTTTCACATTTTGTGGATCTGTACTCCCACTGATTTCACCATTTTTAATGAACCTAACATTTCCAGTTTCAACAATTCTTGTACTATGATTAGGGCAATAAAATCTAAACTCCTTGGACTTTTCTGGATAACCAATAAAATAACCACTGATAGTTCTTGCATCCAGTTTCTTTTCTTGTGGATTATAAACCCTTATTTCTGCTTGGCAACCCCAAACATGCAGGTGCCTTAAACTAGGAGTCCTACCAGTCCAAAGTTCAAAAGGTGTCTTTGGAACAGCCTTACTAGGAACCTTGTTTAACAGATACATATCAGTTTTCAAAGCATACATCCACAAAGATAAGGGTAAAGAAGAATTGTTTAACATGCTTCTAACCATATCCATTAATGTTCTATTACGCTTTTCTGATATACCATTTTGTTGTGGTGTACCTGGCATTGTGTATTGAGCACAAATACCACGTTTCTCAAGGAGTTTAGCAAATGGACCTGGATGTTGTCCAGTTTCATTATACCTTCCGTAATACTCACCACTTCTATCAGACCTAACAACTTTCACCTTTTTGTCTGATTGCCTTTCCACTTCATTCAAGTAAATTTCTAAGGCATCCACTGCTTAAGATTTCTCATGCAGCAAATAGACATAACCATAACGGGAATAGTCATCAATAAAAGTAATAAAGTATCTCTCTTTTCCGAAAGAATTAACATCAAAAGGTCCACAAATATCAGTGTGCACAACTTCAAGAAGCTGGTTACTTTTTGTGGCTCATTTCTTTGTGTGTTTTGTTTGCTTTCCTTTTATACAATCCACACAAATATTTAGGTCAGTAAAATCCAAGTCTGGAAGAACTCCACCTCTTACTAGTCTTTCCATTCTTTCCCTGGATATATGGCCTAAACGTCTATGCCACAAGTAAGCAGAACGTTCATTCACTAAACTACGTTTAGTGTCAATGCTATGATGCAGAGTTAAGAAAGTTTCAGCATACAAACCATCTAAATTTAATTTATATAAATCATCACAAAGAGTATCAGTACCAATGAGATAATTATGTTTAAATAAACTAAAACATTCATTTCTAAAATTAAAAGAGTATCCAATAACATCAAGTTTAGATAATGAAACTAAATTCCTAGATATAGTAGGTACATAAAGAGTTTCCACTAAATCTAAATGATATCCAGTGTCAAGAATCAAGCAATAAGTCCCGACAGCTTCTACTGGAGCTTTCACTCTATTCCCCATAAACACAAACCTTTCATTTGGGTTTATGGCTTGGATCGAATGAAATCCCTGCATTATGTTAGAAACATGAGTTGTACATCCAGAATCAATCCACCAAGTATTATGTGGAACTTCAGTTAAGTTTGATTCATAACATACATAAGCATTGAGCTTACCCTTTTTCTCAAACTAAGCTTTTCGTTTCAGGCAATTCTTCTGGAAATGACCAGATTTTCCACATAAACGACATTTATCTTTATCATTATTCTTCTAGATTTGTGCAGAGGCCTCATTAATCTTCAATGGCCCTTTGCCCTTATCATGCTTCTTTACAACCTTCTTTCCAGCTCCTTGATGTCCTTTATGACTCACGTAATAGACTGAATGACTTCCTTGATTCTTTAGCCGTGTTTCCTCCTGAACTAACATACTGTGCAATTCATGCACATTCCATTTATCTTTCATGGCATTATAGTTCACTTGAAATGGCCCATACTCAGTCGGTAATGAGTTAAGAATAAACTGAGCAAGGAAGCTTTCATCCACAATCATGCCTAAGGACTTAAGCCTTGCAACAATGTTCATCATTTCAACGACATGCTCATGCATAGTACGCGAACCATCAAACCTCATGTTGGTTAGTATACTCATTAATGTCCCAGCAAGAGACTTGTCAGCAGTTTGGGAGCGCTCTTCCACATTTTTCATAAATTATTTCGCACTTTCAGTTTTGGGAAGAGCGGTCCTTATATTTTCTGCTACATTCATTCGCATGAACATCAGGCTAAGTCTGTTTGATCTTTCCCAAGCTTTATAATGGGTCTTTTCTTCATTGCTGCTAGTATCAGTAATATCAATAGGCTTCTCTTCTTGAAGAGCAAGATCAAGGTCCAAAACACCAAGGTGAAATTGAACTTGCTCACTCCAGTTAGAGAAATTAAGCCCATTAAAAACTGGCACAGACGAAATGCTAGAGTGTAGAATATTGGGAACATTTACTGCATAATTAAAACATACATAAGTGTTTTGAGACATAAATACACACACTACACACACAAAACATTTTAATATTAAATGCATACTAATGTTCTCATTTGGGTGATACATCAGAATACATGACATTTAATGATGCTAACAATACACAATAAATTGGCAATAAAACATGTATCAATTAGAAATATCTACTACCTTTGGGTATATAAATAAATTAATGGCACATACAAATTACTTATAATTATTCTCATTGATTATAAGAACAATTAATCAACCTTTGGGTGATCCAGAAATGTCTCATAATAATGAATTTCAATACATACTTATAAGCCAATAATAATATATTTAGCATCCATTATTCTATAGGTAATTAAAATGAATCATCATTAATTTGGAATTAAATAAAATTTATGAATTTGATCACTTTGGTGATTAACAAAATTCATCACATACTATAATCCCAAAACAAATTGACTTTCAATCACAATAATCATATAATGAACCTTTGAATTATACAACAATCAGTAACTAGTAATTAACGATTAATCAATAATGGAAATATACTGCTATTGGCAATCAATTAATTTCATAAACAAATTCCAGAACTCTTGCCAATCAAATAATTCAGTCAACGTCTCGTAACCACATACTTTGAAACCTCACAAAAAATAATTATAATATGATTATTGTACGACACATTGAAATCGACAATCGTTCAATTGTATAATTATGAAATCATATTGTGCATGCCAATTAACATACAAAGTAAATTCTATTATTTCAATGCCAATGAAATACATGTTACGTTGAGCAAAGGTCATCGACATCGATATGCGGTAATTGAATGGCTAATAATGCAGATAATAATATTTTAACAAATTATTTGCCATAAAATTTCGTGCAACCATACTCAGAAAATGTTGATTTCAAATACACAATCACGGGTTCAGGTTCATACGTGCAGCAAAAATTAAAATTCTCAATTTCAAAATAAGGGTTTATAAAATTGGGAAAATTATTTATGAAGAATCACAAATTTCAAAACCTGATGCTCTGATACCACATGTAAGTTTTTAACATAAAAGGTATATAATTATTTGGAACTTGAAATATCATGATTCTCAGATAAACGAATTGACTAACATATGTCCATCGTTAAAGAAACAATTAAATATTGATGATTTTTCTTCAATGTTGGAGAAAAACCGCGGTTTCTACTTCCTTGTACTTATCCTTCTATTCTCTCTACGTTATTGATGGTGAATGAAGAGAATACGTTACAGTCAGAAAGAGGACCCGTTTCACACGTTCTTAATCGTAACCGTTTCAATCACTGTTTTCCTCAAACAACAATTATTTAAAATTTATAAAACTGCTTCTCATTTATTCAATTACAATTTAGCCCTTAATGATTAATTAATTACTTATTAGACCCTAGACAAGTCACATGCTCCTCACATGAGACATTTAAAGTCTTACATAAATGCGATTCATTTTTGTTGGAAATGATAAATGCCACTTATACTTTCAAACTTACGTAACCTTGCTTGATAAGTTCAATCCACTTTCTTGTTTGGCCCAACCCAATACATTTACAACACACTTCTCATAAACTTATGCTGACAAAAGAACCCAAAAGATTATGTTAATATTTCATGGGCACATTAGTAGCATTTGTCCAAAAACATACACATATTTGGAGCATATTGTCGTGAAGGTTTGGGTCAAGCCTCAGGGCCCACTTTGAAACTACTATGCCAATGGGGAAAGAAGCTCTCCCATATATGGTCCCAGCATTTTTGCTCTTGTTCTTGAATCTTGACCAAAACCCCTTCTCTCTTTAAAAACACCGAAATATGTAAAGATGGTCATTCAAACCCACAAGCTTTGCCAATCTAATATTTTCACCTCAAGTACTCCATAAGATATACCTATGTCTTTGTAGTGTATACGGAACTATCAGATATACTTAAGTGCCTCTTTCTATTCTAACTCTTTGTAGTGTATACGGAAATCATCAAGATTGACTTTGTATCTATGCTTTTTTGTTGTTTACAGAATTGTAAGAGGTGTTTACGCGAATTCATTTCAAGATAAGGAAAGTCATTAAAATTGAAGAGGATTGATATTTATTTTATCTCAAGAAGACAGGTGAAAAGTTAAATATGTAACTTATTAGATGTGAAATTGTGTTACTCCACTCGATTAATTATTGGAAAATATTTTTTTATAATTTAATTATAAATATCATTAAAAGTTATATATTATATCAATAGATCCAATTAATTTGTACTGTCTTATGTATTATTCAATCATAGTCATGTTAGATTAAAATCGAAATAAAATTAAAAAATTTAAACGTGTAAGAGGACTAAAATAAACTTACCTTGACTTATTTTATGAGTATTCATAGTTTCAATAATACATAACTGTATTACGTAAAAAAGTGATAAGTAAGAAATTGATACTATCCATTCAATTTCACACAAATAGTTTAAATCAATTTATTTCATTTCAAGTATAACATGTACATTTGCGCACACTTTCTATTTACAATGAATGATTAAATTTTCTTTTTTTAAGTATTTAATATAATTGTTTTCACTAAAACTTGAATTTGATATCACAAGTTAAGATAAAACAATTTCCTTCAAGTTAATACACGTATTTAGTGGTGTATGTTTATTTCTATCAGTTTTATTTATTTTTTTAATCTTTGTTCTTAATTTAAGTTAATCTAATAAAATTTCATTTAATAAATTGAATTCAAATAGTTAATGAAAATTTTATTTTTATTTATACTCCTCGTATTATGCGTAAAAAATTGATTGATTTAATTTCTTTAAAAAAACAGTGATAATTGTATGTATAGGTGATGTTTGCTATTGATTGTCTCTATCTTAATTTTTGAATAGTGATATTCTTATATACTTTTTTTTCAAATCATCTTATATTAATTTCATTATCACGATTATAAATAGTAAAATTTTCATAATTTAAATATTTATAAATATATGCTATAGAAAATATGATATTTATTTATATTTTTAAAATATTTTATCCTTAAAATAAAGAAATGTAGTGGAATTTGATAGCTTTATTTTTATATAAAATTTTGTAAAATTAATCTATTTGATGATAACTTTTTAACTAAATGTTAGTTAATTAATCTTTCATGAAAATTTATTAAATAATATAAATATTTAATAATATGAAAATGATTGTATTATCATTTAATTACATTTATAATATGTTTTAATTGATTCACAGTATGCTCCTGAATGGCTAATTCTGGATCAAGCCGTTAACCAGTGAATCCCATATGGCAAAGGGACGCTGTGGGGGGAAGTAGCCGATGGACATGGTCATAAATAAATTAGTCTAGAAAGGGTTGCATTTCCTTGTGAAACAGGGAAAAGGCAAAGGAAAAGTAGTGGTGAAAAGAGGAGAATGACAAAGAAAGAGCACTTTAGGCGCATGGTACTTGCTCTCTCTTGAGAAACATTCCAAGCATGGCCCTCAATTCAACATGGATTAAAAAATATGGATTAAGCTTTAAGGTTGGTTCTCCCTCTGCCAACACTCAACAATGGGCCTTGTGTCCTACGTCTACATTCAGAATTCCAACCAAAACCATTCAATGAGAGCCCACTCCATCTTCTTCCCCCTCCTCCTAAGGCTTTTGAGAGAGAATGGGGGAAGGTATTGGACATGGTATGATTATGTGGAAGCATGTGCAGTGCCGTGAAAAAGTTGAAATTGGAGTAACTTGCGCCCCCACCAAATCTCATCGAAATATCTCTGCCTGTGACTTGACAACGACGGTTCCACTGGATTTGTCACCCCATTTCCTCAATGCTCCAAAAATTTCAATGCCTACACTTCTCAACAACGCAAGCATCCCAATCAATGCTACCCATTACTCTATCTTCCCACCTTTCCAGCTCAAATTGTTGAAAATCGGGTTGCAACATGACAAAGTCAATTAATTCTTAACCAGAAACGTACACTTCCATCAATTGGACTTGCTCACTTAAAAAATATTTGTTAATTTCAGCTTTTCAAATAATAAATAAATAAAAATAATATTTTTTATTGTAATTATTTACCATTTTCAAAATATAATAAATTTTCTAATTTTTGTAAAAAAAAATAAATTATTTATAAGTGCTTAAAATCAACCATGAAAGTTAAAGTTAACCAATCATGCTATGACGTACTCGTGACTTGGGCTACCTGCTTTTGTTTGATTTTGCTGCTTATTTTCTTTCCTTGCTTAACTAGTCTTCAGTTCTGTGGTTGCTAAACACTATACAGTATCATTGTGTCCTAGATTTCCATCAACTTGTTGCTAGTGAGGCCCACAAATAAATTTTAAAACACTGGTCATGGAATACGAATCCAGACTCGCTATAGTGAATTGCATAAATCTCTTCTGTCTTCGAATTCATACCTCAAATTCGAACTCGGATGAAGATAGGTACTGCTTTCAAAGTAAAATTCAAGATGTTTTTGGTAAAAACTTCCTATAATTCAGTCGGTATTTGTCTTGACAATTACGTTGACATTCTTTTTCAGAGAGACATGATAATTGAACGACATTGTTTGGTCTCAATCAATAACTATGGGTACCACGATTAGTAAGACGAAGAACCCATATAATGTTGTGGAGTAATTTACTACAATAATTCTTGTGACATGTTTCAAGAAAGATGGCTAAGCATGTGAATTGCCTAAATTTAGCGTTTCGTGATGACGTCGTTAACTGTTCACTACAGATACTGCATGTTGCGATTGTGAACGTGTGCTCGGTGAAGCTTGATTGGTAAAGAACCAGAAGAAAGTGAGTTTTGTGGCTATCAATATCCCAGTTGAATTAAATTAGTACTAATGATTCTAACCTGCTCTTATTAAGATTTTCATTATTCATGCTCTCCATCTTTACTTATTGCAAGTTTTGAGGTTTTATAATGCTTCAGATCGACTTAACATCTCTTGGGCATAAATCATCATCCATGTAAAAATCCCATGAAAATTAAATTGTGGACCACATAGAGAAAGGAATTAGAATTTTGAAGCTAATATAAACAAAAAGGGTTATGTGGAGATAGGATTGACCTAGCTTTAATGTGAACAAAGCGATAAGTCTCTAACCAGCTCTCTAATTTATTCTGATTCTTACTTAGAATAATGTTTGCATGAGTAAATGGGAGGTATAATTAATTAAAAGTTTATGACAATATAAAAGTATTAATACAATTTTATAAATATTTTATTATCGTCCTTTTCACATTAGGCTTTTATTTATTATGCCTACAAATAATATGTAAAAAATACATTCAAACTATATGTCTTTATGTTATTTTTTATTTTGGACTTAAAAAGTATATGTGTTTATTAAGATGCTTAATTTTGGTCAGCACAATCTATTTATTGCGAGTAAAAAAAAACTTGAGTTATACTTAGTTAATTTAGTTGTAGATTAATATATTGCGATCATGACAAATGAACTAATCTATAGATTAATTTAAAAAAAAAAAAACTCATCTCTCAAAATTTTATTAATATTTTTATAAAATTAAAAATTTATTATTATATTCTAATATTATCATTCTGCAGCACCAATATACTATTATCAATATTTTATTTTTTAACGTGTTTATAATTTTACAAAGTTCATCACAAATGAATGTGTGCCTTAAATCTTTTGATTTTCTGTGTTTTACTATTAAAGCTAAACAATATTTTTAGTCTCTCCAAAAATATCATAATTTTAGTATTTAAACTCTCATTTATTATTTAAAAAACTTGTAATATAGTAATCATACTTTTTATGTAGTCTTAGTTTTATGTTTGTCTAATTTATTAAGTTGTATTTTTTAATTTGTTTTTAGTCTTTCTAAATATCACAACATGCTATTCTATTCGATCTCATAGTGCCAGAATCACATAGGTACTTATAAGACAAAACATGTATAGAAGCCTCGCCAATGGACTATGATTGAAAGAATTTGTTTGTAAGGAATAAATAATTGCTTTTTCCATCTCTAAAAAATAATTGTTTAAAGTTGTGGCACAAAAAATTAAAATTTATTTTAATTTTTTTATTAAAAGTATTATGGGATTTTTTATTATACTTATTTTAAAATTCATTTATGTAATAAATAAATAGAGCGAATTAAGAAAATCAAATTTAAAATAATAATTATTTTAAGGATAAAATTAGAAGAAAAAGTTTAATTTTAATTTGAAATTAAAAGTGACTATTATTTTAAAAATTTACAAAATAAAATATTGAATTATTTTAAAAAGTTGATTTTGCTATTGAAATAATCAGTTATTGAAAACAGAATAAAAATAAAATTAAATTGATGTTTTTTTTTTTATCGTAAGTTTCAATTTTTAAATATAAAACAGGTTTTTTTCCCATTAAGATTAATTAAAAATTATAAGTTAATTTTTAATAAATACTAAATAAAGTAAATAATATATTTGACAACGTTGGTTGATAATAAAAAAATATGAATTTTAAAATACATTCTACGCCTAATCAAAATCAAAATTTAATTTTTAAAATTCGTATCGAACGGCTCCATCTAGTCCGTCGAAATCAATCCATTTTTACACCCTTGGTGTTCGACATTCAACAAATTGCGTGATAATTGATAATTGATATGATGTAGCCATCAAAAACAATATATAAACCCACCAACCAGAATACAGCTCTCATTCGGCTTGTTTTGCCCTTTTCTTAAGAATAATAATAAAACAAATATATGAATGTTTGATTCATGCATCTGACCTTATTATTATTATTATTATAGTAAATATGTTAATTAGTCATTGATTATATATCACTTAGCTACAACAAATATAGCTGTAATTTTTATCGCCATGTGCATTAATAACGGGAAGCAAATTGTCCCTGGATTTTTCAAAAGTAGAAAACTTATTTATGTTTACTGTGAGAGTTTTGGAGGGGAAAAGAATGAAGGATATATTTTTTAATTTTAAAATAAAAAAGTATATATAATTTATGATAATAAATATATAATTAGTATATTAAATTTATATATTTTATTTTAAAAATACTAATTTTAAATATGTTTATTTAAAATATAAAATTTGTTTTCTCCTATTTTCTAATTTTTTTCTCAAAAAACTTTTTAAATGGATGAAAAAATAACTGTATTTTAAAAGAAAAAGCAAATTGAAGTTGCGGTGGTAAACAAAGATTCTACCGAAAAAATTAATTAATAAACTTGTCTATATAAAGTATTATTTTTACTGGTGCATCCCCTATATAGAGTTTTTTTTAATAATAATATAATTGATAAAAAATATGGGGAGGGACTTTTTCTATTCAAAATGAGAATATGATTTCATATTCAAAGAGGCTTTATGATTATATTTATCAACAATGCATCAATGAGATATAGTTTTAAATTATTGTCCTTCCTAACAATTTAGTTAAAAAAAATTATTATACTGATTTGTTTGGTTTGTTGTAGAGACAAAGTCAAACTTATATTTAAGTTATTATTTGATTATAGTAAAATCAGATAAATGCTTTCTCCCTTAAACTAATTGAAATTAAATATTAATAAAGCTGTATCTAAAGTCAATAAGACTACTATTTATAGGTTTGCTTTATAATAATTATAGCAGATTTATTTCAAATTTTTACAGTAGTTTATAACTTTTTTCTCTTATTGTAACTGAGCTATAGAGTATTTTTTAATATACTCAGTTGGTAATTAAATATAAATTGCGACCATTTAGATAGAAAATGACTCTAAATAGACTATTAGTTTTATTTTGAATATCTAGTAGCCTTCTTACCCTTTGTTTCATTTAATTTGTAATATTAGAGAGACTTTAAAGTCTATTAACTTTGTTAAATTTATTTATGTGTAAAGAGACTAATCATTATGCTAATTGTCTAGCTAAGATAGAACTTGATCTCTTATCTCTTACCTCTTATTTTGATACTCTTCTATACTCCCTTGTTTCTTTCTTAAGTATGGGTACTAACAACTTGTGGTTTGCTGAGCCTTTAACTTAATTTGTTTGTTTGTTTTAAGATTTTTAATCCCTTCTCATAGCAAAAATAAAATAAAAATGTTTTAAATATACAAACTTAATATATTAATTTGAGTGAACTCTAAGTTTATAGATTTTTAAAAGAAATTATCTTAATAGTATTTTTAATTAAAAATATTTTTATCTTTTGTGTGATTTTACTTTATCTAATAAAATTAATTACTTGCACTTAATGTTTACAATTTTTTAAATTTTTATCTTAAAATTCAATCTAATAATTAATAAGAATTTATAAAGATATATAAAATAAAATATATTTTATGTAATGCTTTTATTTAAATGTTTTATATATCTTTTATTATTAATTCATACAAATCGATACGTTATACTTTTATTGTATTTATTATTTTCAAAGTTATAAATTTTAAAGATAATCATACAATATATCTTAAATTGTTTAATTTAATAATGTTTATATAGTGTAAAAAAATTACTAATCATTTATAAAGGATAGTTCTCTCTTTCTTTCGTCATTTTATAATTTTGTGTAAAATTTATTGACCCATACGTTTAAATAAGCTCTGTTGCTAATTTTCTTTAATAATTAACTAAAAAATTATGCTAAATGAATTTTCGCAGCTAACTCTCGAGGTTTAATAGCTTTTTTAGTGGATGATCATCTCTCTAATTAGTTAATATGGTAGCGACAAAACACACTACTAAAATTAATTTATAAAATTAGATTTCTCTTTAAGAAAATATATTTAGAAAATCGTTGCAACAAACTATAATTGACTCACATGTATTTATTGATTAGGTCTTATAAATTACTGTCTTAAAGATAATAATTAAAAAATTAAAATAGAATGTATTAAAAATTACAATACAATTTAATTGAAATTGTAATACAAATATGTTGTTAATACCTTTTTGTTTTGCTCTCGTCAAATATTCTAATTATTGTCTCGTGCGGTCTACTTGGACTCATAAGAGGACAAATATGAAAGGAATCTGTATAATTCAGCGTGCAGTAGAAAAGTGGACTCTGCAGCATTTGTTCTTTCTTCATATGGGAACAATTAAGGGGGAATTAAACGAAAAAAAATATTGTTTGAAACTAATTACTAAACTTGCAGAGTTATGCTACTCTGGACCCCCAAAAAAATGCTATATATATTATTTAATAATATTTTTTTAACCAAAATTTCATTCGACATACCCGATTATTTTATTTTAAAAAATATCATTTATGTGTATTTTTACAGCTAAGTATATAATATAAAATAAAACACATGCGATAGAATAATTAAGTTCTTATTTTGTGATTAGAAGTTAATACACGTAAAATTAGCGGATTAAATTAGAATTATCTGATAAATTCAATCAACTAATTAATTGAAATATATTAAATTATTAAAAATATGTAAATATAAATTATTTGAAAACATTAAAAATTATTAATAACTAAGTAAATTTTAAAAAAATACTAGGTAACATTTTAAAAATTACAAACTCTGTCTACTTTGTTCACAAAATTAATCAACTACAACTTTGCAAGTAAGATATATTATTATATTTACCAAAATAAAAGTAAAATATTTATAATCAATTTTTAAACCTTTATATTGTTCTGATTAATTAAAATAATAATAAGCTCTCTTTTGTGTGTTCTATCAAATTAATAACTTTTAAATTTATATTGTAAAATATATTTTATTATCAACTAATTCGATCAACTAACTTACTTTGCATACTTTGCAATAGTAACAAGTAAAGTTTGAGAAGATATTGCAATATTTTATTTCGTATTCTCATTTTAAAAAACTATTTATACTAAAATTTATATTTACTAAACAATAACCTCGTAAAGTCTGCGCTAAGTCCTGACACTAATCGGAACTAATGATTGCGCGGAATCCTATTCCACATCTTACTTTATCCTTTGCTTAGAAAATAAGTGAAATAAAAAAGACTAAAAAAAAAGTAAAAATATTTACTAACAATTGGAAAGGTTGTTTTAGAATCAGGATTCTCTCATTTTTTAAGCGCAGTTTGTACTCTATAATTAGTATTTTTTTTATACTTTTATTTAAGTAAAAATTATTTAAACGATAAAAAGAATACACTAACTGCATACAGTTACAGAAGAAAATTGTAGTTTGTTATTTCAAGATTATTTGTGATTATGAATTTAACGTATAATGTTAAATATTTGAAGAAGAATTTTGTTGTTTTTATCCATCGGTTAAAAAAATTACTTCCAATAAAAATATTTAATTTAAAAAAAACATTCATAAAATAATATTATAAAAAATATTTTAATAGTTAACATCTTTATTAAGTCTGATCACCTTGTGGAATTTAATTGATCACAAAAACTTATCGCAATTTTCATTTTTTTTAGCTTTGTATTGCATGTGATTTTTAATTGCTAATTAATTAAGTCTATTTGTTTATTTTAGTTTTGTATTGTATGTAACTTTAAACTTATTTTTTTATTCAAAAACTTAACGAATTTAATTATTTCGAGCATTTTTCCACTCGGAATTTTTCATTTAGAATATCTACATTTATCTAAAAAATATCAATATTTATTGTTTAAACATTATAATCTTACATCATATTTTTTAAAAATTTATATAAAAATTCAGCTAAATTTATATACTAAATCGATTAAAATAACCAGATGTTTAAATATGAAATAATAGATTAAAGGTTTATAGGGGAAGAAAATAAATAGCATGACTAATTTTATGGGAAAAAAATATAAAAGAAATTAACATTGTATGTAATGTTATGTATATTTGTCTTTGTAATTTTTATTTTTATATTCTAAACCTAATAAAAACAACAAAGATATTTCACTTTATTTATATATAAAAAACAATAAAATAATGTCTTATTTGAAGAGTCTTTTGTTCTTGAAAATTCAGAATTTGGGTTATTTGCTGATTAATATGTTAGTAGGTGACATTTAATTCTACCATCAGTTTTATTGAGTTCGATAATATTCTCTAACTTAATATGGAGGCAAGTCTTTCCTTAATTTACACTTTTATGTAGAAGAAAAATACGAGTGTTTCCTTTTTTATAACAAGATATTGTTAATTTACGTTCTATTTTTATTAAAATTATCATTTAGTTTTTTTTTTGGTCATATTTCTCTATCGCTCTTGTTAATTAATTAATTTTTTATTTAATAAAAAGATTTAAGTACTTTATTGTTGTGTTTTTAATCAAATTAAAATTTTATACAATCATTCCATGACAACATTAAATATAAACATATTGAGATTTTTTTTTTTAGTTGTAAAAAGTAGCATTAAAATTTTAAAAATTGTGTCTATGTTTTATCCTTTAAGTCAATGGTATAATGTTTATAATATTTTTTTAATGCATGATCAAAATATATAATAATAATTGACGTACATTTAATTTTTATAAATTAAAGATCACAAATTTTAAAATATTAAAAATTACTTTATAATATTAAAAGATTATTATTAATTCATTGTTTATCCTTAAACATACATTAAAAATATCAACAATATAAAATAATTAATAAAGTTTGTTAAACCTTTGGAGTTAAATTAAATTATTTTTTAATAAAAATTTATTTAATATATTTTTGTATATCTAATATATTAATAAATACTTTTTTAAAAAATGTTGTTTTTACATACTGAAACTTAAATATAAAAACTGAAATTAAAAATATTTAACCAACTAACAGTATCCTAAATTCCTAAGAGTGACACAAAAAATATTTAAATAAATAAAATAATAATATTTAAACTGAATAAATTTGTTTCGTTAAATTTTTTTTAGAAAAATCGAACATTAGCGAATAATTGTTAACAAATAAGTAAATTAAATTAAGACCCTCGATTTAAGAATAAGTTAAATCTTTTCAAACCCATCCAACTTAACATTTTTTAAGACCACTTAAGAACACTAATTTGAATTTATATTTTTGTGACTAAATAACAATAATATTTTTTAAAAAATCTGTATGATATTATAAATGATGTATATATTTATAATAATTGTAATAAAAATATATAACTTAATATATTAACATTGCTAAATATTAGACTTATTTTATCTTTAAAAAATAATCGTTTAAAACTTTGATAAAAAATAAAATATATTTAATTATCTTGTTTTTATTAAAAATATTGTAATTTTTATAATATTTATTTTAAAATTTATTTATGTAACAAATGAACAGAAAATATGTTTTAAAATAATAATAATTTTAAAGAATAACATTTAGAAAAAGTCTGAAAAAATAAAATAATAATTAAAGCATAGATAAATTAAAAAATTGAGGGAATAATATTTAATAAAAATAGGTTGGAGAAACATATAATAATAATAATAAACATAAGGAAAAATATTGAATGAATGGGCGAGGCGACAGGCGCGGAGAGTACCTTAGCAGTTGAAATGCACGCAAAGCGTGGAATCCAAGATTCCATCCATGTCATGCGGCTCACACTCACACCTACTGGCGCCGCATTTCAAGAGTTTGTCTCGTGCCCACGTGCCACTCCCATGTTCTATTGCTTCAATCCTACGCCGTAAACCGCGTCTTTCATACCCCAAACCACGGTCAACGCAAATTTTAACCATGGTTAAAGATGCGGCAAGGCAAGTTCATTGTGAATACCCTTCACCCTTGGTTTGGTTAGTTGGTTTTTGGGTAATCAGTGAATGAGTGAAGTGACCCTTTTATAGTGGCCCCGCCCGTTTCTATCTGCCAGGTCGTCAACAATTATTAGCCACCTCCACTCCGCTAACACTCACTATCCCTTCTACGCAACCGTGACATCATCGTCTCGTAATAGTTCCATCTTGTCAACCAACGCCTCTGATTTCATCCCCTCCTGCCGGCTTTTTATAAAAAATTATTCTTTTTAAAACAAATTCTTAAAATAATATATTTACATAATTATTTTTATTTTATTTTCATTTTTCAGGGTTAGTGAAAAGTATCACCCCATGCAAGTATCAATACAGATCCTCTGCAATTTAAGCAAAAATTATAATCTACAATTTAACTTTATTTAAGAGAAAAAAATTTATTTTTGTTTAAGTTAAAAACATTTGCATAAATAAATTAATAAAAAAGTGATTTTTGTTTAAATAAAAAATTTCTTAAGTTAAAATTATAAAAAAATTTAAAACTTTATCTTTTTACTCACTAAACTATAGAAAATTTAAAAAAATTTGTACAAAATTATGTGATCAACTATTTTTCAAAGTCATCATTCTTATAATTTAATCATTATTTTTAATAATTTAACTCAATTTTAAATGATTCTACCTCATTAATGCTTAATACAAGTAGCACACTAGATAATATATTTAGAATATTTAATGAGACAATATATGTAAGAATTTTTGGTAACTAGGTAGTCATTGAAAAAAAATAAAGGTTCTTAAAAAATTCTATAGTTCAAAGAGGAAGGAGATGAAGTTTTAAATTTTTCTGCCTTAAGCGAATTTTTTTAACTTAAATAAAAATCATTTTTTGTCAAATTCGGCTAAGCAAAATAAAATTCACTTAATGAATTTACACTGTAAGTTGCAGTTTCTGCAAAAACTGCAGATGACCTGGATCTACAGTTTCCACAAAAACTGCAGAAGATCTGTATCTGCAATTTCCACAAAAACTGCAGGGGATCCGGATTTTCAATTTCCATCAAAATTACAGAAGATATGAGTTTGCAATTTCCATTAAAACTGCAGAGGATCTGGATCCTGCAAGTATAATATTAATTCCAAAAAAAAATCTTACCTACTATTGAAATAAGGCTTTGTTTGTGAATAACAAGTGTAAAAAAAATAATAAGTTTTGCCTAACAAATGAAATTTTGAGAAATAATTGCATCATTTGACATAATTGGAGTGTGTTTTGCCTCAGCCAGGATAAGACAAAATTTGTTGATTTGAGTTATCTCTCATTCTAATATAAACTTGATATTTAATTTCATTTTTTGTTTAAGTGAATTTATGTACTGCACGTCAAGATTTTGTAAAATTCATTTAAACACTTTTAACTTATTTCCTTCTTTGTCATGAAATTTTTTCTTTACTTTCATGTATGTCAATGTTGCCTTAAAGGAAGGTAGAAATGAAATGGATTCACATTTTGTTTCTAAAAAAATTTGTAAGCCTAAATTAATGAAAATAACAAAAAAAAAAATCTAATAAATCAATGCATAAAAAATGACCTTAACAAAATTGTATTTGAAAGAAGGGTTAAAGAAAGATAATTTTACATAAGGGTGTTACTTATCATGCTGAGTACTTAAAAGCAAATTAAAACTTACTTTTATAAACTTTGTTCCTTCTCTTTCCTCTAAACACATGTATTTCCTTCGTTAATATTAACATCAACCCAAACAAAACAACATACCTGCATGGTTGACGTTTGTAGTTGAACATCCACAATTGTAGCTAAATACATTAAGGGATGACATGCAAATTAAGAAAGTAAAGAAAAGTTTTACCGCAAAGAAAGAAAAAATGTTAAAAGCATTTAAGCAAATAAAGTTTACTTAATACAAAAAAACTTGATGTGCAGTGTAAGAATTTGCTCAAATGAATGCAAATTCGTTTAAGTGAAAATGAAATTGAACATCCAATTTGTACCAGAATAAGAGAGAATTTGATGCCTCCTTGCAGAGGCAAAACACACTCAAATTGTGACATATGAGAGAAACATCAATAGTCATCCTCTTTCTTCTTCTCCTCTCCTTTTATCTTTTCTCATTTTTTGTCTCTTTCCTCTTTTTCCTTTTTTTCTCCCCTTTTCACTCTTTAGTAATTTTATTAATTAAATTTTATGATAAAGGAAAGGGTGAAAAAGTAGAAAAGCCAGGAGAATTAGAAAGATAAAAAAAAGATGAGTGAAGGGAGATAGAAGAAAAAGAAAGTAATGATGATTCTTTATATTTTTGCCACATGTCATTATCTTAGCATATTAGGCCTTTACATATGACAATATTAGTCTCATCCTTACAAATATAAAATATGCTTAAATTGTGTCACTTAACACACTTATTTTTTGATTGTCATATTTAAATTTTAATATTTGTAAATTTTGCCTCTTATATAAGTGAAGCTTACTGATCTTCTAATCATCTCAAGCACATATAGAGTATCATTTTTGGAATAAATGTGACAATTTTAATTTTAACAAGTATTACACTTGCACTATTTTAATTTTAACAGAGTATCACTCACATGTTACTATGTATTTTTCTTTTTAATAAACATAGAAATGTAGATGTATAATTGGTCAAGACTAACCTAGTGCTACATTATACAAAAAAATTTTCCCTCGTGCCCACCTCAATCTTAGGGTTTTAATGTTATTCATTGCAAATTAAAACCACAACCAACTGCATTTTTAGTACATATACAATATTTTTACATGCTTAATCAATGATCATTTACTGATTCTATGACTTATTTTTCCGTAATCACGTTTAAAATCTTATATTTTTAAACATTAATTATTTTTACTGTCGTCTAATACATCACTTAATTTTTAAAATAATTCACTATACTTTTTAATATATTTTTTATATTAAACTAGTTAACGCGATTAAAAAATATCTATACGTGTGTTACATAGTTTGAAATTGGAAGAATTTTTTAAAATGTGATAGTGGAAGATAGCGTGCATGTTTACAGGGTTGGCCCTCCATCATTCATTTTTCTGTTTGGGCTCAAAGAGCAGTACTATGACCTAATTCTCTCAGTAACTACTACAAGAGGGAACTTTCCAGTCTGATATAACGTTAAAAAACAATTGAAAGTAAAAAAAACAAAAACAGTAGGCAGTGTTTGAGTGCACAAGCTGGTTCAATTATTAATTAAACAACCCAACACAAACCGATACATATATCAAATTAATCTGAGCATTCATTATTTGGCCATAAACAAAAGAGAAAACGGCTGCCCACTTCTCTATTGGGACACTGACGCCCTCCTCATAAGATTATATTATCTTCCTCTCATTAACATCAGATTAATTATTTCAATACTCACTCAAAGAATGAATTATTCATTTGTTTTTTTCACTTGTGGACTCAGAGAGAGTTTCATAATATACTAAGATGCAGAAGTTCAAACTTCCAAGCTAATTAAATTAAACTGAAGAATGGAAGCGTACAATGGAGGCAATAGAAAAAAGTGGAGGAGCCGGATGCATTAGAAATTTAGAATTCAAAACTAGGAGGATAAGTAGTTGGTCTGAACGCGCACTAAATACGGTCAACATCCTTAACGACAAACTAAAGAAAATGACAACGTTATAAACACCGACACCTGCCAGTTCTGAGCGGGCACGTGTCCATTACAACATTGTCAGGGACAGATGTCTTTGTTTTATTGGTCTGTACCTTAATCAATTGGTGAGTGTCTTCCGTCATGGCCAGCATTTAGCTGAAACTAACCCGTGGTTATGACAGCGATAATTAGGGGATTAATTGTGTGGTTAACAGTAGTAATCAAGGTGACAAGGTGCTATATAAGGGAGAGAGAGTCCCAAAGGCAAAAGCAAGAGTGGCGAGAGGTACTCACAAACAGCTATTTTATTCCATTTTCTTGAGAGCTTTCAGATTGTGTGGTTGATCCTTGTTCTCATCTTCTTCTCCTTATCCTCCCCCATTCTGTAACACCCCGCTTCTCTGAATCCCTTTCTGTTAATCATCTGTCTTTCAAGCTAAGATTTTTGGGTCTGTCTTTTAACTCATCCAGAAGAATTTCTCGAAAGCCAGGTGTTTTCAGAAACGAGATCCAGGTTTTACGCATCATTCTCGTAATCTGCTTCTAAAATTTTTAATTTTTTCCTCATCTTGTTCTCAACTTTGAAATCAGCCAAGAGGGTTATTTTTGATCCCTCAAAGCATTTCTCTTTTTTAAAATCCCGGGATTGAAGAGGTTGTCTATTAGAAATCTCTATCATCCTTGCTTTGTTGTAGAAAAGATTTTTATTTTGGGTTTAATTTTTGAGTCTTAATTAATTAACCATAAAACCTGTTCTTCAGTTTTAGAAAGACGCAGGTACAATTATGGCAGCTATGATGGATTTTTACACCAGCGCACAATTTCACTCAGATCCCTTCAGGGGTGAACTAATGGAAGTTCTTGAACCTTTTATAAAAAGTCCTTCCTCAACCCCCTCTCCTTCTTCTTCTCCTTCTACAAACTCATATCTACCTTCTACTTCTTTCTTCCCCTCTTCTCCTTCTCTCCCTAGTTTCTACACAGATGGTTGCTCAACATCGATGGCCCATGTATTTGCAGAAGGGTTATCAAACAGCCAAAACCTAATAGGCTTCGAGCAACCAAGCTCTGTGCTTGGCCTCAACCACCTAACCCCATCTCAGATCGCACAGATCCAGGCTCAATTCCAGTTTCAGAATATATCATGGCAGCAACAGCAGAATCACAACACCCTAAGCTTCCTCAGTCCAAAGCCAATCCCAATGAAGCACGTGGGCATGCCTCCAAAACCCACAAAGCTTTACAGAGGGGTTAGGCAAAGACACTGGGGAAAATGGGTCGCTGAGATCAGACTCCCAAAGAACCGCACAAGGCTCTGGCTGGGAACCTTTGACACTGCCGAAGAAGCTGCTCTGGCTTACGACAAAGCCGCTTACAAGCTCCGAGGTGACTTTGCTAGGCTCAACTTCCCCAACCTCCGACACCAAGGATCCTCTGTCGGTGGAGACTTCGGGGAGTACAAGCCTCTTCATTCCTCTGTTGATGCCAAGCTTCAAGCCATTTGCGAAGGCTTGGCTGAGTTGCAGAAACAGGGGAAGTCAGAGAAGCCTTCGGGCTCTTCCAAAAGGTCGCGATCGAAGCTTCCTCCGCCTGAGAATGTTGATTCGAACAAGGGTTTGGAGAAAACCTGTTGTAAGGTTGAAGCTTCCTTGTCTCCGGTTGCGACCGAGAGCGAGGGCTCTGAAGGTTCTTCTCCCCTTTCGGATCTTACTTTTGCTGATGTGAGTGAACCACAGTGGGAAGGTGATTCGGATAATTTTAATCTCCATAAGTACCCCTCTTATGAGATCGACTGGGATTCTCTGTGAAGCCGTGTTTGGTAGTTCTATATGGTTTGTAGCATGTTTTCCTAGTAAAGGGTCTCTCATGCGTCGTCTAGTTTAGTAGTATAGTATATTTGTAGGTCTTAGTGTCTAGTGTCTTAGGTGGCCACTGCAATGGAATTTTTGACAATTGCAGGGCTACATATAAATATTCTGTTAATATCTTGTATAATCTCTCTCTACCTTGGGTCAGAGCTGGTTTTTTTCTTGCTTGCCCGGGGAGAATTACTCCAGTTATGTTTCAAGTCTTCATGTAATCTACTTGCATTTCATATTATGAAATATGGATTTTGTACTAGTTTGGTTCTAGTTATATTCTTGATGTATAAACGCTTATTTAAATGCATGTCTGGTAGTTGTTTCACCACTTTTGCCTTTACTACGTTTCAATGAGACTGCCGTCACAAATTATAGCCAGATTAAACGTTTGAATTTCTAAATATATGTTGATGCCAGCCACTGAAGATCTCCGTTAGCCCCCAATTCCCTTCATATGCGTATCGAACAAACAGGTCATAATTAAACTATTGAAAGGAGTAAGCACAAGTGATTCAAATCCGGGTTGTAATAGCAATAATAGTGCTCTCGTATGATATCTTCTCCGAGAGTAAACACTGGAAAACAATCTAAAATTTTCCTACAGGAGGGTGATTCCCACGTTAACACCTTTATTAAGAAAAAAAATATTTACATTTAACGGGGTAGCCTGGTAGCAGTAGCAGGTTTGCTCTTGATTTTGGCATTCCCAGTTCTTAATGTCGTTCACACGTTAAACTGGCTATGAATGCATTCTTAAACATGTGACATTCAATCAGACAGCGTCGGTGACCACTGTGTAGGATATTAATTTTTTTTTTAACAACGTTTTGAACACTGAATAGCAATGCGGAAATATAATTTCTCTTCGTTTGAAACCTTAAAAAAAAGGAAGTTGGCAAAGGTTTCAACGAAAAATTCGAAGCACAATAATATTCTAGCTTGGAGTCGGGAATCCAATGAAGTGCTGTAAAACTCTTTTTCGAGTTGTTGAATTCATTGAATTGGGCTATAGCAAAGAAACACCTTCCAGTGCTCAAGAACCATTATATTCAATTTTTTATTTTCAAGCCTTTCGCTGTTTCGCACCTTTCCCCTCCCCCGATAACCGAAATTTATCATTCTTTTTCTAAATTTCTCTCTTTAGTGTTATAGAATATTTTTTTCATGTCCTTTAATGCGAGTCATTCATTTTTTTTAAAAAAAATTGCTGTTCATTTAAATACCTACTTGTATTACTCATTTTCCCTCATGTTTACACCAGCGATGTGAAATAAAATAGCTACTTTCTCTTTGAAAATGTCAAACACGAGGGAAAACACTGTTTAAGCACACAAAGGATTACTTTTATTAAAAAAATGAGGGTTTCCTCTCACTCCGCGTCAAATATCTTATCTTCCCACTCTCATAAATGTGTGGTGAGTTAATCCGAAGTAGCTTTTATTTAAAATGAAGGAAGGCGATTGCACAATGGAATCCATAGATAAGAAGATAGCGTTATACGAGAGAGTTAGCGAGGATAATATGTCATTCACAAAAAAAGGGGGAAAAGGAGCACACTTGCAATTTGCTTATCTTTCATTTTTTTAAAAATTAGTTTTGGCACATAGTGTGTGCTTTTATCGACGTGACGTCCAATTGTCGATGCAGTCAGCAGGCCCATCATTAAATACTGGATAGAGCATCCAAATTGATCACTCTGCCAACAAAAAGATAATTCTATCTTCGCTAAGAAATAAACTTATAATATAGAACTGAAGATAGAACTCTCCACACACACACGCATAAAATTTAGTTTCATTTTCATTTCTTTTTAAATTAGAAAAGCGTATAATTAATTGTGACTTTATTTATAATATAAAAATAATTTACAATTTTTTTCCCATTAGCATGATCCGGTATAAGGGGGAATTAGATTCTTTTTTAGTGGCACCTTACAAATTTAAATAGTGGACTCTAATCTAAAACTTTTCTTCAGAAGCAGCAGAAGATTAGAGTATGTTTAATTTTAAAATTTTTTTTTTCTGTTTTTAAAAATGGAAATTAACATACTTTTACAATTTACTTTTGTAGATTTTTCATTTTTTATATTTTCGTTATTTTTTTCAAATGACATAAATCTTCCTTTAAAAACGATGTTCAAGCAAAATGACCGTCGCTACTTTAATGGATAAATGTTATCACCTCTGAGAGAGTTAATAACTAAGTATTACTCGAATAAATATTCTGAAAGAAACGTGTGTATACAAGCTAATCAAGTTGACAAAGAATGAGAACAACAACTGAAAAATAACTATGATAACTAACTACCATGATAGAATTTAATAAATTATTTCATATGACAATATAATGTGATTAAAAACTACATATATGAGATAAATTGTGTTTTTTTTTCTTTGTTAAAGATAAATCATGTATTTAAAATATAACAAACTAATATGTTTTGTGTGTGTGTTTTGAACTTAAATTTCAAGGATGAAATTCACCGACAATAATTTATTTTTATAATAATTAATTTTAAAATTATATTTATCATATATTTTTATTATTCGACAGTATACAATCTTTTTGTATTAACAATGTATCTAAATTTGTTAATATTAACCATGTATCTAATTTATTTAAAATATATTAATAATTACTATCTTTATATTTATCTAATCATAAATTATTATATTAATAAATCTTATTGATTTAAGTGACAAACAATTTAGTATGCTAAATAAAAAATATTATTAATTTTACAACAATTAATTATATTTATGACGTATTTTAATTAAATGACAACGGGTACATTAGATTAAAATTATTTTTAAAAAACAAACAAAATATGTAACCATTACCAAATAAAATAATATATCAATACTAAATCAACACACCTTTTCGGTGGACAAAGAGTTCACACAGACTTTGAATCATTGTTTGTTTGTAGAAAATTATCATAGTAATTAAACTTACTTTTATATATATCTTACGAGTTCCAAATGGGGGCAGAGCTAAGCACACAAAATAGTTACCAATCCAACTCATGACATTAGAATAATGAATATTGATTCAATTATTGATAAGAATTATAAATAAGAAATTACATGGACAGATCTAGGTTTTGGGCTTGACCCGAGTTTTTATTAGGCTGTGCCTCGTTTTGCCGAAACTTTAATATCAGTGGACAATTTCTTTTTTAACTTTTTTCCAGCGCATTATTTTTTGTTACTAAAAAATTAATTTAAAAGTGTATAAAATACTCTATAGAATTTCAATTATAAAAATGGCTGACAAATGCTGAATGCATCTTGGATTTGAAATTCTAAAAACAGTAAGAAAAAGTTGAAAGAGAAAAAAGTTTGATTAAAAAAACTTTTAATTTGGTAAAACTTAAAAAATATGAACCTGTCTTTTTTTATAAAACTTTTATTTATCATTTAAAAATTTTCAAACAAGTATTATCATGAATTATGTCTTTTCATTCTTTTTAAAAAATAAACTCTCAATAAGCCTTCACGGTACAAGTTATCACACGATGATATCAATTTTTAAATTTAAAAAAATAGAAAATAAATTTGACATTTAACGAGTTTTAAAATTATGGTGGTGCAAATACTAAATTGAGTTTGAACAAGTCTTCATTTTTTGGTCTGAGCTTTATAAAATTCTTATTTTAGGATTTTGTTTGAAATTGTTATTTTTTAAATTTTAAATAAAAATTTCAAAATAAAGCGAGTTATACAATCATTTCTCGTTATTATTAATGATCAATTAAACATATATTTATTTATATTCGATCGCGATGTAATTTTTTTAGTCTTTCTTATTCATATAAGTTTAATGTCTTTCACCGCCTTATTCAAAAAATATAAATGTAAAATATATATTATTAAAAATAATAACAAATATTGTGAGGTTGATGTATGAACTTCTTCTTTTTATATGTCACATATTTTTTATTAAAATAATTTTGTTTAAATTAAGTAATATCATTATAAATAATTTTTTATAAATATTTATTATAATTGTATTTTCTAAAATTTAAGTTTAAGACCATATGCTAGAGTAAAACAATACTTGTTGCTAGTTAATCAATGTGCTCATTAACTTTCTATTTTATGCTTCATGATATTGTAGGATCTTATTATAAATAACAAATAAAATGTCTTGTAAAATAAATTATTCTCTCTATTAATCTATTGTGTATTTGAAAACTAATATTATTTTAATTTTAATTTTTTCACAAATGAAATTAAATTTTATTTGTATATGCTAGGTTTGCCTAATTTGTTTAATTATTTAAATAAAGATTCCATGAGAATAGATTCATGAATAACAAAACGGCAATAAGAAAATTAATTACTTATAAAATTCAACGTGTTTATAGTTCTTCAAAATATATTGTATTTCAGTTTATTTAATATGTGTTTTTTCACTTTTGTATCTCAGTATTTAATTTTTTTATTTTTAATTCTTCTCACCTATGTGCCTCAACCAAAAAAAAAAAAAAAGTGGCACATCATAAAATTTATCACGCGACAATATTTTGAGTTAGTTGCATCAATATTTAATGACAATTAAAGATTAAAATTAATAACATTTAAAAAAGTAAAAAATAAAACTAAAAAAAACAATTTTATGGGAAAAATTATCAAAATGTAATACTTTAAAGAAACACACACACACATATATATATATATATATATATATATATCTTTTTATGTCTAAATTTTTTTTTCGAACTCTAACTTATTAGGATACATTATGAATAACAATAATAATAAAATAAATAAATAAATATTGTATAGTATATCTAGGTAAAGCACAAATTATTTACTACTAATCACATATATTATTAGGATTGATTTTTCCTTTACAATTAGATGATTTTTTTATCGTAATTTTTAATAAAATAAAAATAAAATCTTAATTTTATTTTAGGGTAAAAAACCTTAGGAATTATTACCTTAGTTGTGTTTTTTTTACCATAATATATTAAAGTAAGTTTATTGCACCCATATTTGATATATTTATTAAACTTTTTTTTTTATCTAATTGGACATTAACTTTAGCATTATATATATATTGTTAAGCATCAATGTAAAATAGAATATAAGATATACTTTAATTCATTATATCTTTAAAGAGAGTTAATAATACATGTAAAAAATTATTATTTCAATTTAATTTCTCAAAAGTTTTATTACGAGTTACTTTTAAGAATAATAATTAATAATTAAATATTTTTCTGACATTTAACATACCGTTATATAAAACTCAATTTATGAATTTTATTTTTTATTTTGGTCAATAGAGGTTGTCCTATCCTTGATATAGTACATTAGAAAGCAAGGTGCACTCCTACCTGCACAAGCCCAACTCTGTGCTAGACTGGGCCAAATTCAACATACCTCGTATTGGAGTGTAAAGTCATGGATACTGTATTGAGCTCTTCTTTTTTGTCAAATAAAGAGTATTGAGATTGTGGACCAATAAATAAATAAAGAAAATGGGGCTTTCATTGTGGAAAAGTAAGCTAACACAGTTTCATGTCATCAAGCCCAAAGGTTTTTTTCTTGGACTCTGTAATTGATGGGTTGACTCTTCATATACCATTTTTTATGTTTTTCTACGTACGAAAAAAGTGCTTCGATGTATTTTTTCAGTTGCTCTTTTATTCTATAGGCAGCTTTTGTCTACTGTGGACTGAGTATTGGGATTTGGGCCTCTGTTTGTTAGTCTTAATTGGACAGAATTCTAATTGTTTAGGCTCCACATTTTCAGAACTTAATAAAAAAGAACCCGGCTCGACCCAAAAAAAGAAAAGAAGAGAACTAGCATGTTCCACGACTAAAGATAAGAAAAAATAAAAGCATAGTTAGGGTAGCAAGAAAAACTAAGCATCGATCCATAACCAAATGCAAAAAAGAAGAAAAGAAAAAAAAAGGATCGGAATATTTTGTGTTTTGTGCAATATTGGGTCGGGTTTATTCATTTAGAATAAATGGATTGCTCTTAAATGTGATTACTTTCTTGTTTGTTTGTTTTTCCATTAAAAAGTGCAAGCAGGTGTGGTGTAGGAGAGAAATAATTGGCCTATATTAGAAAATCAAACCTTTAACATCATCGTCCCACTCAATTTTAAACCGATAGTAGATGAATTACAAATTGGTTGACAGATGATGCCATTATCTAATTTCCATCTACATGTAAATGCATTATTGGGATTCATTTTTACTAATTTGTCTGTTGTCTCTTTTTTTAAGGAAACACCTGTTAGTACGAAAACAAATTATATTAATATATACCAAAAACAATTACCAGTATTTTGTTAAATTTTTTAAAAACTTTTGACCTCACCTGCGTATGGTCATGCAACCGAATCTAATGTGACATAAAAATCGTCAATTGTCGTATGATAGAATTCGTATTAAATAGAAAAAGTCTAATTTTTTTAATCCGAAGAATTTGGACAGAGGATAACACAGACAGAGACACAAAATCTATGATTATCTATGATGGACCTATATTTAAGAGATACAGTTGACTGGTTAAAACTAAACATCATAACCTAATGTTGGGATGCATCCTGAGTCTTTCATTTTCAACCAAAAACGTTTACCCCTTTCTCTCTCAATCGCACATTGTCTCCTCTCATGCATAGTGCATACACCAATTCCACTTTGCCGCCCCCATGCAAACCACACCTTGCCCTTCATCTCTAGTAACACCCTACATTTCTACACCACTTCTTCTTCTTCTTTCTTTCCACTCTTCCGCTCCTCATACTCTCATGGAGGAGCGGATCTCATCGCTGCCAACACCACCCCCACAACCTCCTTCTCAAGATTACACCGACAAGAGTCTTAGTACCGAATTACAATTATCCAACATCAATCCCGGCACCTACATTGTCCAGGTCCCCAAGGACCAAATCTACCGTGTTCCACCCCCAGAAAATGCTCGTATCGTCGAGCAATATCGCAATAGTCCTTCTAAGGGGAAAAAGAAGACACCTTGTTGGTGTTTCGTGTTCATCATTATTGTGTTGATTGCCATTGCCACCGTTATAGTAAGCCTTCTAGGTGGGCTTTTTTCCGTAGTACTTAAACCGAAGGACCCTAAGTTTTCCATCCAAGACTTGAATGTTTTGAATAGCACATCCCACCCCAAATACAACGTCACTTTACAAGTCCACAATCCAAATTCAAAAGTGGCCATTTCGTATAAAGAAGGAGGAGATGTTTCCCTATCCTTGAGGCGACAACAGATTGCTTTGGGATCCTACCCAACTTTCTATCAAACCCCTCAAAATTCAACAGCGTTTGGCGTTACTTTAAAAGGCTCAAAAGTCGGTTTCCCTAAGGAGGTGGAGGAAAGCATGACAAACGATAAAAACAAAGTGCATGTCACTTTCTCTTTAACTATTCACGTCCCTGCACGAATGAAAATGGGGCTGTTGCATAGTGGGATAGTGAAATTTGACGTTATGTGCCAAGTGACGTTGGATACATTGGCCAAAACCTCTCATATACTTTCTCAGCATTGCCAAACTAAACGACACTAATTCTTTCAGCTTAATAGCTCGTCGTCTTGACTTGAGACGTAGGTATTGTGAATTTTGAACGTTTTCTTCTTTCATAATGTTTTGATTCTAGCCGAACAAGCATGTTTGAGTGATATTAAAATGTTTGTAAATATACTATTTCTCCGGCAAATATTAGCTGCTTATAATTTCTCACGTGTATTTTTTTTTAATGTTTCGATCAAATTAGCTGTTGATAACTTATGGAGAGATATTATTTACTATGGATGAGTTATCCATTTAACATATCTTGTCTTACAAGTATAAAGCAAGTGACTCATATACTAACCCGTAGATATTTTACGTAGTATTTTATAACTGATATAGTCAAATCAATTGGCTAATTAATGTATAACAATTTTTGTGAAAAGAAGAAAAATATCACACAATCAACGGTGGAACCCAGTGGCAAAATAAAAAATAAGGAAGCATAATTGAAGTTTTTAACTTTCAAGTCATTCTATCACAAGCATTTAGGAGAACAGTTGTTGTCTATATATTATAAGAGAAACGATAACCCTTATTTTAAATGTATCTTTTCATATATCTGTTATGTATATTGATTTTTTTAAAAATAAAATTTAAAAATTATTAATTTGTGAGATAAATAATTTATTTTTTAAAAATTTAATAAATTACAAGAATACATTAAAAAAATATTACTAACATTTTTTATGTTAATAATTCTTGGTTGACCAAAGGGTTTCTCAACTAGGAACGAGACCTGATGTTGAAATTTCACTTGAAGTCAGTTTCTATCCTTTTCGCTATTTATTGTCTTTTTCAAAATCATATGCTGCTCCCAGCCTATTGATAATCAAACGAAATAGTAGATGGATCAACTTTTTAAGGCACTAAAACAAATTGTTTTCGGCATATGAATTCCTTTTATTATTTTATATTGGTCAAGAATAGAGTTAGAATATAAAAATGAGAATGATTCTAATTTGAAAAATAGAAAAATACAAATTTTAATCTTACAATTATACATTAATCCTTAAAATTTTAAAATAATTATAGTTATATGATAATTTAAAAATTCATGTATATATTTTTTTAATTTTAATTATTTAAACAAGATTCAAAATTAATATTCATTATTTTAATTTTTTATACTAATTAAGTATTTGACCGCGTGAGTAATTTCATTTCATTTAATGTCTAATACTTTCTATTATTATGATCAATATAAAAAATCTTTTGTCTTTTCAGACCACTACATTACCTTGAGTCATCCATTCAAATTAACTGAGAGGTAATTGAGCGGTTGTAATTACACATCAATCTTGTATATTTGAATAGACTAGAGAGATAAGAAGAGATCCGGAAGAATTATATGGGTTCTGATAATGAAGTGATATAATGGCAAATGATAAACAAATTATAAAAAATGTTATAAATATTATAATGATCCATTCAATTTAATTGGTATAATACTACGTTGCCCATAGATGTGACCATTTTGGCCACTGAACTTGCTCAATTAAATGTAAGAAACTATTGGTTTATATTTATATATATAACTCAACATATCGACTCCAAGTGCTGTGTAATCATCAATATTTCATTCCTCAACCCTGCTTCTTTCAGGAAAGGAGAAAAAATAAACATTTGAGTGCCGAATGAATTTAATAAGCATTTAATAAGGACGCTGTTTATACTGATTGATGCATAAAATAGGGTTCTCATATTTTTTGTTTAAATACCAACTTTACATCTAAAAAGAAAATGTTAAACTAAAAATTTTCAATAATGTAATAAGTATTCTTACAAAAGTTATAAATAAATGGTAACATTAACTAATATTATTTAATTAAAATTTTAGTAGCATTACTATAAAACATAATATTATTATATTCAATTAAAATTTTTAAAGTATTACTATAAAACATAAAATTCAGTTTCAGATTAAATAACCTAACCATATTATTTATTACATATATTACTTTTCTCTTTTCCACTCCTTTACTCACAATGTACTCCCCCCACCAACTCTTTATCTTTCTCATTGTATATATGCTCGTGCACTAGCCTGCTAGAAGCCAATATATTTGCATCCTTCATACGAGAAGTAATGCGATTGGTCCCATAATGTATCAAACAAAATTGTACATTTTTTTTGAAGTCTGGGGGAATGTATCTGACAATATAAAAGTACGTACCTGTCACATTTTGTCAAGTCGAAACCTGCATAATTGATGCTTTAAAGTGTTGGCGTACCTGGTCAAAAAAAAAAAAGAAAAAAAAAAGAAAGAAAAGAAAAGAAAAGTGTTGAAGTACTTACCTGGTGCTCCAATTATTTTATCCTTTCCTTGTGAACTGGACAATTTTGTGTTTACTTTGATTTTTTTTGTTATGTTTGCAATTGATGTCTGTAGATTCAATATACTAAATCAACGAAAACCATTCAACTCTCCTTAAGGTATCAAGTACGTGCTTATTAAAAATATATCAAGACTTTTTTTATTATTGAAAGTTCAATTTATGGCTCATTCTTTTTTATATGTTAAAGTTTTGATTTTGAATTTGTTCTCAACTTTTTTTCTTTATAGATAAAATGTAATTATCTGTTTCAATTAGTTTACTTTTGATGAAACATTTGTGTTTTAAAAATTTTAAGTGAACTTTTAAAACGATTTGAAGTTTTCGTGAAATTAATGACCTCAATTTTATAACGATATAGTTTAATTACTTTGATGATTTTCTTGTACAAAATCCTAGTTTAAATGAGTTCCAGATTGTTTAAATGAGGATAGTTAATTTAACGACTGGTGTAAGGAGATGTAGTTGCCCCCTTCCATTTTGTGAAATGTGAGTGAATGTTAGTTTTGCATATGATAAAAGGACTCTAATGTTTTTCAGATTATTTCTTATATTTCATGTTTACATTATTGGGCTCTCACAAATTAATCCTGCGAAGAATTTTTCATAATGTATAGATAAAAGATGTTTAAACTAGAAATGAGACAGAAAAAATTAAACTGTATCATTTTAGGCAAACCATATTTGTTCTCTAATCCCAACAACATTGATAAAGTGCAAAAAACTCGATATTCAGTTTCTTAAGTCCATATGCGTGAAAAGGAGAAACAAAAAATTAGAATAGTTGACACATATCGAAACTCTTCCTTCTTAAGAACTGAGTGGTGTACATTGGTGTTATATATGGTGTTAAGTACCACTCATTAAAAGTTGCAGCTTCTGGGTAAGGAAAGGTAACATGCCAGCCCATATAGGCATTTTCTTTGGCATTGTTTAGTCACCAAAGTAAGGTGCTTGCTCGTTATGGTTACATCTGTCCCATTTGAAGAGCTGGCTTGATGCATATAGTAGCCGAAAGCTAGGCTATAAAGCTTAGCTATTTGTTTTGTTTTGTTTTTTTTTTTGTGTATAATCAATTTCTGGTACTTGTCCTTCTAATCAATCGTGAATGAAGGGTTAGATACCAGCAATAATCCTTTTATGCAAACTCAAAATACCCACTATTTTGCTCCCTGCAACAGCGGCAAGGGGTCTTATACTTATCCAATTATTAATTCCCAGATGGTGCTAACAAACAACTTACCATTAATCGACATCGTACGAAGTTTCTTATATTTTGGCGCATTGGATACATGCAATAATGAACAACCTATGTATGCTCGACCCTCAATGCGGGGACCAATTGAAGTCCTTCGGCTGAGACACGCCTATGACTGGGAAGATCCATTATTGAGAATCTCTTTGGAAAAATAAAGCATTGCAGAGAACCACATGACTGGTAGCTAGTTAGTTTAATTTTTAAATGGAAATAATAGCACTTGACTAATATTTAATTAAACAATAACCATATAATGGTTGAGGATGTGAGAATATTTTATGGTGGTACTGGGAACTGAAAACGTTTTAAATAAATATCCAAATCAGATGGGTTTGGTCTGTCAACTTGTGAACGCCGAGTGTATTCTAGTTACTAAACTAACTAGGATATTTTTTTGAGTTTCATTATTTGAAATATTAAAGAATTGTCATTGTATGAACTACTGTTATATATAATAATAAAAATGTTAACTTTGAGGATGGTTGATTTTTTATATAATTAGAAGTGACAATTTTTATTATATTAAAAAATGTACTATTTTTAAATTATATACTATTTTATATTTCTCTCTTTTATTATTTTTATACACACATATAAAAATATATTTTTAAATTAAAAAAGACAACTTTTTATTGTCCCATTTTTGTATTTAAAAATATTTTCCTTCTTCATTCCCAAGTGTGGTTTATTGGGAGCATAAAGCTTGTAACCTATTACGAAAAGGCATGTAAATCTTAAATTGCCTCGATATAACCCATAATAGGAAATGAAATATGTAACCTGCAGGCTTTATATTTTTATCACTTACAACTAATGGATAATACTTAACATGAATGAAAGCTGTTGGACTTTAGCATAATCAAAGTGAGATGAGGCCTGAGGGGTTCAGATGGGTGTGTTGGGGAGTGCCCGTTTTCTACCAATAATTGGAGCTTCTAAGACTTTGTTTATTTCAGTTTAAGGCACCGACGATGAAACTGAATCTAGTGGCAACCTATCTTTACACGTATGAAAATGAAGGCATGGGTTCTAAGGCTTGGAAGCATGTTTGGTGTCCCCATTAAGCATCCCAATGTCTTCTGCAAATCAAGCACTTTGAGTGGATTCCAACTCTTCTTCAACCATTTATAAGATTCATAATGTAGTGGGTTTCCCTTTCACACACCTAACCCTTTGAAAATAACCCATAAACTAAATATCAGATCTCTTCCATTTTATAAAATATTACTATTTTGAGATTCCACTTGGATAATATTTGATTGAGGTGGGCTCTGTCAAATCTAGGTGCCCAATGGTTTAGTACACCATCTCTTTGTGAGCATTTAAAGGCTCTGTTTCGGTTAAATATCCTAATTAAACAAGTTGAGGGACTTGAGGCTTTCAATTGTTAAGAGTAAGGAATGTTGGGAATTAGAGTCAATATCTGTCCTCTGCCGCAATAAGTGCTTCTCTTAATTAGTTTATTATCCCAGATCTTCGCTTTATAGCTTTAGGAACTGTCCTAATTATATAATCAAGATCATAATTAATAAATTATGCGCTGATTTAGAGTTTCTGGCTCCCTGTGATGGTGCCAGCCGCTCCAACTCTTAATCCCATTAAATTAAGCTTATTAAATTTAACCCTTGGGCTTATGTCTCTTTCTATCTCTTTGTGTGGCAAAGGGACGATGATAAATGCCTAGTATACAATTTGGGAGGTACATGAATGACCTTGTTTACCTAGTGATAATTTGAGCCTAATATTGTCACATGTATAGCTTGTTCAATTTTATTTTCCTATATTTATTTGGTAACTACGTGACTAAGTTCACAGCACCTTGACCATGTGGTGGAATGGGGTTTGTGGGTAATAATGGAAGTGTCCTTGAGAGCTTTATGATTCAATGATGGATATAGCGTAGTGTTAATTCTTTGACATGTTTGTTGTCTTATTAGCTAGTTTAGTGATGCGATGCATAATTCGGGACAGGAAATAGTAGGCAATAAAAACAGAAACATGGGTAATCGATAATCAAAATACAAAGGAGGACCCATCACGGTAACAGCTTGTCATAGTATCTATGCTTCCATCCAAGGTTTGAATTTAAACCCTTTGAACAATTATTACTTTGTGATTGAGAAAGACACGCAAGCCAAAGTATGATTTACAAAGCTTTCTGTGTGGAGCTAGAACTCATCCAATGTGCATTTATTTGTCTCACTTGGATTTTATTTCATTTTATTTATTTTTTGCTGCTCACACTTGCATCTATCATCAAACTATCTAACTTTACAACACGACTCCTGATGATAAGGACTTGCGTGTGTAAATTAGATAGCATTGCCGAATAGATAAAACGGAATAAAATTTATGTACTAATCCTTTTTAATTAAATTAGAATGTACTGTTTTTTTATGTCGTTATATTTTTAAAACACACAAAAATAAAAAATAAAGCATGTTCTATTTCTTCCTTTTAAACTCGTATATCAAAAGCTACTTTAAACTACACGATTAATGAAAATAGGACAGTTAAATGAAATTAAAGAATGTCATGTTTCATATGCAATATAATGTATCTTGATGGAATGTGTTTTTATTTCATTCTATTATAAAATATTCAAATAAAAAATGGTAATTTCATTTTATTCTATTTTACTATAATATTTTATTTTCTTCATTACTAAATAATCAAAACTAGCGTTGAAAAACTTCCATTTGCTAGTGAAATTAAATAAATCAATTTTTAAAAAATAAAAAAAACTTGTAAATTTTTTAAAAAATAACTATGATATTTTTAATTTAAGTAAAGATATATTGTGAGAAATATTTGTTTCCTAGACAAAATAATTAAAAGTTAACAGCTGTCATCCAGACATGCATCAGTACAATCTCAACGCGAGTGCAGTGCTCAAGCAGTAGTACACAATGTCACATTGGTGACAATCAGTACATAGAATTTTTTTAAGCAAAAGATGTACTAAGTATCATGTCATGTGTGCAAATGATAAGAATTTGAGAAATGAGAAATGAGGAAAGAGTTCATTTAACTATTTTCTTTATGTTTCTTTTCTTTTTCCAATATATATATATATATATATATATATAAATTAAAAATATATGTAATTTCTTTTATTTATGTTAGTTTTTTAAAAACTTTTTAATACAGTTTTTATTATTTTTTAAAATTTTATGATAAGCGTGTAAAATTTTTCAAAATAAATAATAATACTGATAGAGATCAAAATACAGTAATGAATATAATTTAAGATGTGTACATAAATAGATAAATAAAAGTAAATTAAATTTTCAAAAATATATATGCAAATAAAAAACAAAATAAATATTTAATTTTATGTGGATGATTAAAACTATATTTTAAAAAATATAATAGAACAATGTTCTCATGTTCTCATTTAACACATGATTTTTTAAATTTATTTATCTATCTTTTTTCTCTCGCTAGAACCTTAGTCATGTGGTTTAATTTTTATTTTAATTAATGAATTAATATTAATATTAATATTTTTTTTATATTCTCATAAAATAATCTTGACAAGTATTATATTTGACCTCTACAATGTATAAAGATTATGAAAATATACAAGAGTATTTTTAAAGAAACAATAATAAAATTAAAAATATTTATTGTATTATAAAAATAATTTAGTACTTATATTTTAAACAGTTAAAATTATTTTATTTAAATATATTTTTTCATTTTATTTTCCTATTTATGAACATAATATAATTAAGAATAATATAATTAAGAAGTGCAATTAATAATTTCAACTTATTAATGAGTGTCTTAATAGTAATAATTAATAAATTGATATTTTCTTACCAAAAATTATGATAAAAGTGTATCGGAAGTCACGTTGAGTATATAATGAAAAATTTTTCTTTTATAATTTTTAATTGTTAACTTATACTTTAGGAATACTTGTTAACGATATTCTAACATTATTTTTTTTAATAATATCTGCCATTCGTTTTATGAAAATTGTATAATTTATTTTAAAAAAACTAGATATAAATATGCATACAATTAAACTAATAATAATTAAAGTTTTTTAAAATTAAAAAATCGAAGAAATAAGCTGGAAGAAAATTATACTCTAAAAGTTATTACTAATAATATTTTAACAAAAAATTATTAATTTTAATTACTTAAAATTAAATTTAAAATTTATTCATGATAAAATTTTTATTTTTTTTAATCAATACTCTGAAAGCATATTAACATTTGGCAAGATTCTTACAAATCAATCTTATAATATAAATTTAAATAATATGAATTAATTAAGTATTGAACCATAAAAAATTGTAATTATTTTTATTTGAGCCTTTATTTTTATTTTTTTTAAATTATTCGGTAATAATTCTTTTATCATATGGTTAATTTATTTACTTTTATTAATATTTGATTCATTTAAATTAATATTATAATTTTTTATTTAATCTCTTTAAATATCATGCTTTCTCATGATATTTTTAATAAATATCATGTTAAAATATATAAAAAATTCACATAAGTTTTACCAAATAAAATGTTCACATAAGTGAATGTATTCTTTAGCCAATATCTACAATATGTGTTCAAAGGTTATATTAAATAAATAAATAATAATAATTTTTTTATTAAAAGATATAACATTTAATGTTATTTATACATTAAATTCTGTAATATTCTAACATTCACAAATTTTTTTATCGTGGGTTCCTGATTACACTTCAAAGAAATCGTAAATTTAAACGTAACTACTAATATTTTTATTTTTTATTTTTAATTCTTTAATAAATTCTCTTAACAGTTCCATTGATAAAAGGTAAAAAACCGAAAGATTAATGTCTCTGATCGTGGAAACGAGGGTAAACGACACCAAATTCAAGATTTCACATTGTTTTTGTATCTTCGGCTTTCTTTAGCCTTCACTTATTGGATGCCAAATTGAAGAAACCGGAGTTCCCGAGAACACTGCTATCCATAACTTACTTGAATTTTCAATATGCAAAATTTTAGTTTCGCATTTTGTTTTTGTGTAAAATAGTTGGAGAAAAGTGAAAAATAAAAAGAAAAAAAAATGTAATTAGTGATATATATGATCAAAATAAATAAATATAAAATAAAGTAAACACTATAAAATTATAAAAGTTCTTTCAATAAATGGCATATGTAGTGGGTCAGACTCTCATGCCCACAAACTTGTAGTTTTGCCAAAATCGAGGTCAAAATATTATAACAATCACTGTAACCATAATATTGTAAACAATTTTTTTTTTTTGCTAATAAACAATTTTTTTATAAAGAATGTCAACTCCTGTATATAAAATCGATTTATATAAATATTAGTTTTTGATTTAAAATATTTAATATATTACTAATATAAAGTATAATAAATATTATTTTTTAATAAAATTTTACCATTTTATATATTTAAAATTAGTCTTAAATTTGATGTAATAACACTACTTTTATTCATTTACTTAAAAGACATTTTATTTATCTTATTTTTAAAATAATACTATGATCTTTCCGATTACGTTATTATTTTACGTCATTCATAATAAACAGATAAAAAGGATAGAAGATAACATAAGAAATGTTTATTTTAACATGTGTTCAAGCACCTAATAAAACATTATTTAATAATATTTTTGTTAAAAATTATAGTATTTAATATTATAAATATATCAAATTATATAATATCTTATATTTCTTAATTAAAAAATATTATAGATAAATTTTTAGTATCTTTTCTTAGCTATACGTTAGAAAGCAATATAAGAAATTATTGAGGTTCGTGTGGTAAGCCGTATTACCATTACTGCATTGCTTAAAATTTCAATTCGCGGTCTCTCTTTCTTAATTGAATTTAGTTTATATCAGGTACGATTGAAAACATGATTGGAAAGTACTACTGTACTTGATAAACATTTAGATTGACGAACACACCTCTTTCATGCTAAAAGGCTACCTTATTAAATGCAGCAATGAAAACGGCTTTGTTGAGGTATCTTTACTCAGATGGTTGCAAATCGTCAAAACAAAACAACAAATGGAATAATTATTAATACAAAACGTTATGAGAAACTTCTTATATATGTGGATGATTACTGTATTAATTAAAATTCCTAAACTAACTCATTTTTGCATTTCAGAATGTCTAAATCAGCTTTTCAAGTTGCAGTTCGTAATTATCTTTTTCAGTATATATTGGCCACATGTACGATAAGTACAATTCATAGCAACAAAGTTGACGGGCCATTTGCAACTGCGGCATAAAACATCTGCCTTTCACTATCCGCATGCGCATGCAAACGTGTGTAGGAATCTATCTGTTCGGACTTTGTCCATAAAAATTTAGATCATGGAATAATGCTATTTTCCATTTTCAACATCAAAGCAATACAATTCGATCCACCCCTTCACCATTAATTCTTGGGTGGTGTCAATTCCTTCAACTGATCATCTACAATCTACAACTCTATGCACTTTTTGGACTTACACTACTCGATCTTTTCCACTCCACCAAACGCCGCAAGAATTGCTCGACCTGTGAGTATGCATAAGGATATTGTTATTTATTTCCCAGATTCACCATTCGTATTAAAGTAAAGATACAAAAGATTTATGCTTGAATTTAACTCATGTTGGATGAGATATATGGACTTGCCTCTGATGGATCTTGCAAGGTGTAGGAAGCATCTGTTTCTTTTGGAACTCTAGAAACGAGAATCCCAATTCCTTGACCCCTACTGCGCAAAACCTGATGATTATATTATATCCATAATATGTTAATTAACAAGTCAGTTAACTAAAAATTAAAATATGATAATGAAATATAGCTAGAATAGCAATATGCTTTTAACTAGCTAGCTAGGTGGCGGCATTGTTACCTTAAAAGCATCCTCATCAGTTCGATCATCACCGATATAGATTGGGAATACGTCATTAGAATTCTCGTATCCTAAAAATATGCAAATAATATTATAGTGAATAAAGACATAAATAAATAAGACTTATAATATAGGTCTCAAAGCAAGGGTATATTGCATGAACATATATACTCACCTAACGATTTTAACAAAAATTCAAGAGCCTTGCCCTTGTCCCATTTGATTGTTGGACGGATCTCAAGCACTTTTCTCCCTTGGGTTAGCCTAAGTTGTGGGTATTCATTGAGCACCAATCTAACTTTCTCCGCCAACGTTGCCCAGCTCTAAGAAAAACAGAGGTGGTAAAAATGGTTATTTAAAATGGTGTTACCCAACAATGAATGTGTGTTTGGCGTGTGCGTGTGGGTTTGGAAATTCTACTAATTCAGCAATTATATATAGTATGTTGACCGGTACCTTTTCGTCAACACAACGGAAGTGCACGGACAAGCAAAACTTATTGTTCTCAACCGTAGCCCCTGGGACAGACTTTGTTTTTTCTAGCAAGATCTTGTACACCTGAAAATTTTATTTTTGATAACGTGTCACGCGGTTAACATCTTATGTGTTGTCAAATGCCAATTTGGTGGCCATAGAAATTTGCATAAGGGAGAAAAAAAACGAACCTCGTCGATCATGGGCAGGAATTGACTCGCAGGTTGAAACAGCACTGCTTTATTATTACCCTGAAACAAAGTAACAAATCACAAACTAAGCACAAAGAACATAAAGATAGAATCTTCAAGACACTAATTTGTTTCAAAAACTCTCTCACTTTCTTTGGGCTTTGGCTTTTTGTTGGTCCAGTGATGTCCATGCCATGGCTTCCAGCATAGTACAGTTCTGCCAATTTTACAAAGCTATACACCTAAAAAAAATCCGAAAGGACCCAAATTAATTATCAAATTTATAATAATAAACAATATCTTCCAAGTCATTTTTATATTTCTTTTGCTTTGAAGAAAATGTACCTTGTCTCTGCACCTTCCCGTCACGATGGCTGTGGGAAAATGTCTTGCTATGCCCTTTAGCGTGGCTCTCATCTAATTTGAGAAAACAAAGACTCAAATTAATCACAAACATAACCTTTATTATATAGATACGTACGAATGAAACGCGAGGGAACAAAAGGAAAACCTTTCTAGACATGAAAGCTTTTTCTGGATCTGAAACAATAGGGGAGAGAGTTCCATCGTAGTCAAGAAAAACCACAATCTGCTTTCCTTTGGAATTGCATATTATCTGATCAAACACGTTCAGCGCTGAAGGATGATAAAGCTGAAAACAGTATTGCCAAATAGAAGTTCAAGTCAGCATAAGTAACCAATAACCATTGATATCTATATATGTGTGTGTGTGTGTGTTCCTAGATGTTGTGCTTACAATCCAAGATCGTTTTTCTTGGTTTTCTGATTTTACACGAGTTGGGGAAGAAGCTCTCATTGAATCAATCCAAGCACTAACTTTAGCTCCTTCCAACCTTCTCATAAGATTCTTATGGGGCAAGCTCCAAAACCCACCAAGCACAGCCAGGGAATCGGGCACTGTCAGCATAAGCGTGTTAATAACATCAGGAGCCACCACATTTTGGTTCGTCATGTTATCTTCCCTTTAAAGTTCAAACCCTTTTGATACTTAATTACTTGAAACTTGTGGGTAAAAGTAATGAATAATCTGAGGAAATTGTGGAAGCAGGGTAATGGAAATAAAGGGGTATTAAGGAGTGGAGAAGAGATGGTGTCTATGGTACGTGGCTTGTTACTCAGCTGAATAAGGGGCTTTTATAGGAAGAAAAAAGTTGCGGGAGAAAAAAAATTTGTTTGGACTTCACCGGGTGGCTTTGGCTAGCTCGAGTGACAAACGAGCGAGGTGTGTCTGGTCAATTTATAAACTTGGGCTTCACTGCACAAAACGACGAAACAACCACTTCTCTTCCCTGCTTCTTGTACTTTTCAGCAACCATATACTAAATATATGCAAATGGAGGGGCCACCATGATCCCACAGCTACCTCCTTTTTATTTTCTTTTGCTCCAGTAAATAAAAGTATACATAATAATTTGGAACCTTCACTGCAAAGATCATGTTGTTTCGTTACATTTACCACTTATTTCCTTCCTTTATCCTATCCCGGTTAAAAAGGACGTCTCGTTTCTAAAAGACGCTCATAATTGTTTCAAAAAAGTTACTTGTATAGTATATCCTCAGCATTTTGTATAAAGAAAATGTTCAAGTACATTTTTAAGTATTTTCAGTGTTATTTTTTGAATTAACATTTGAATTTTGTTTAAATAATTTATGAAATGTTTAATGTTTAATTTTTTTATTCAAATAAATTTTATTCTTAATTAAAAATAACATAAAATATTTGAGGAATGTACATAAGTTTTGCCTTTTCTATAGATAATTTTATAAGGGATGGTATTAAAATTAAAAAAAGGACAAGGTTTAGATCTTTTTCTGACTTTGGATAAAATTTAACATTTTGATTGGAAAATTTTGAGTAAAAATTTTAAAAACAGTTATTTGTTTCCATTTGTGAAAAAATTGAATAAAATAAAAAAAAAAGGTCAACAACATCATCAAATTTTGAAAAATTTTAAAATATAGAAACATAATTGATTAAAACAATAAAAATCACAATTGCACACGATAAAAATAAAGAGGTTAAAAAATACAACTAAATCAATTTTAAATTAACAATACAAAAATCAGGGTTTTTAGTTTATATAAACAAAACTTAAGTGTCACTCTAGATTGTTTGCAGTAGTATTTTTTAATTAAAATTTTGTTTCAATAGCCTGAGTCAATTTTCAACGTGATCTTCTATTATTTATATTACTAAAATAAAATTTTCATTTTAATAAAAAAAAAGATGACCATAAATATTCAAAATATTGTACATAAATTGTCATCTTTTAATTTTGACCGGAAGAGTAATTTAATGGTGAGCACGAAGCGAATTTTACGTTGTAAAATAGCAGTCTTAGTGAACTAACATGAGGAGATGGGGAGGAGTTAGGACCACATATAATTTACTCCACTCAAATAATTTTTATTGTCTTGAGCTTCGTGAGGTTAGAATTGCCAGCTAATATAAATGAATCTTGCTAGCCATAACATGCATATTGACAAAGGTTTCTCTCAGATGGTTCAACCAAAAACACACACAAAAAGCCTCAGATGGTATTATAATTTGCTTTTATAGTTATATTTTTTACATTGCAGCAATATTGATTCTGAGGGAAAATATGAACTTAGCTAAAGTAAAACATCATATCAGTTGCAAAATTGAGAGAGAAACCATGTTGGAAATCAATATACATAATGGCTTACTATTTTGCTTGTGCAATCTCTACCAAAGACTTAGAAGATCAATTTCATTTTTTTTAGTTTGCCTTCCAAAAAAATAAAAAAACAAGGCAAGTGATCATGCTTGACTTACGTTTAGAAGCCTCTTCATCTTCTTTTCATTGATCTCACAAAGGAGACCTTTCTATCTCTCATATGTAGGTATTCAAACTTCTCCAGATTCTTTACTTTTTACTATCTTGTCAATTATATTCCTAATTTCAATTTTGCTTGAGTACCATATTATGTGCCATTACAATTTGGAATTAATATAGGTACCAAAAAGAATATATTATTGGCACGAGCTATCAACCAGTGATAGATGAACCACTTCATCGCCCCTTGTATAGTTTCACTTGAACAAAAACAAGCAGCACCTACCTAACTTGCTAAATGTAGCAAACTTCAAAACAAGGGGCATTAACACTTTTTTTTCTTTATTTCCTTTATTTATTATATTTAATTCCGTTTCTCGTCTTCCATCAATTACGTTAATGATAGCTAGTATGCATGTGTATAGGCCATTCAGCATTTAGTTCATGCGTATTCCTTGTCATTGTTAATCAATTATCTGTAATATATCTTCAATTTGATTTTGTCAACCCCTAATAGTAGCGATTGGCTTCACAATCATAGGTATATAAAATATCAACCATTTGATTGTAAAGACTAAGGGGTATGATTTTGATAAGTTAATGTCCAGAGTTGCAATCATTATTTTAACAATATTGAGAGAATTATGCTAGCAACTTCAATCATTGTTATATAAGTACATATATATATATATATATATATATATATATATATTTAACTTATGCAACATTAACGTCTGATTTCCTAATTAACATTGTAATCTTGCATATTTCCCTCAAAATCGCACTATTCGTTATAAATGAGCCAATTTCACAGTTAATTTGAGAAAATGCCATTTGTAAAGAAAATCATTTTGTATTACTAATGACATGTAAAATTTTAAAATATGACTTTCTCATTTTATACTAATTAAAAGTAATAGTGTTGCATAAATTTATTATATTTATAAGAGTTCGATAAATTAATGTTGAACTTATAATTAAAACAATATAACTTTCTCGTTTACTTGCCATACATTTTATTCAAACAGCACTTTTTTCCCTCAGGAAAATGGAAAATCCGAGATCTTGTCCGGATTGCTTAATACATCTGAATAACTGTCTCAGAAGCATTAGTATGTTTTTTTATTACTCTTTATTATTGTATCAAAACTTATTAAATCATGCCAGTTTCAATTTCTCTAAGAACGATCGACACAACACTCAATAATTAAAAGTTAATTAAGCAAATTGAATAAAAATGTTATTAATCTATCCATTAATTTGTTGAAAATTCAAAAAGGTTTGCATGGCTCCAGTAAAATATATTCAAAAGCTATGTAATTTTCTTCTAGCGCTTTCTTGTTCTTTCCATATATCTACAAGTTCGTAGCCCCACCTACAGTCAAAACCGGTGGCTATGGAGATTCTTCCAGGTAAACTTCCATGTCAAAACGAGGCTAGTGAATTTCCAAATTCAAACTTTGATTTTGTTCATATTTTTTTCACAGATGATTATATGTATAGTTGATATCAGTGAATCCTGATTCATTATTGATTATTCATATTCCTCTTTCTAGAACTGGTTTTTATGTATTTCCTATTGCATTAAGTCATGAGGGAACATAATAGGTTAGCATTGCATATGAAAACAAAATTTAAGTGGACCAAACTGCCATAACTGCGGTGGACTTTGGAGGCTCTTTTGAATCATATGTTTGTCGCTGTTATTAAAGAATAAGAAAAAAAGTCAAATAATCTGACTAAGCAAAGTTTCAATGTTGCTTCCAACGGAAACCAAAGATAGAAATTTAATAGCAAAAGGTCCCAAAACGACAAAGGAATTTTAGCAACTAGGATGCTTTTCCTGACTGCTTTTCCTATGTGTAAATTTTACAGCTGTTCCTCCTCACAGTTTTCTTTTGGAAAGTTTTTGTGAGAATACTAAATTGACATAACAAAATATCGTTCATATATATAAGATGAAAAGGTTAATTTTTAAATATTTAAATAATGAAATTATTTTCTTATATATTTATATATCTATTTTTGTAAAAGGAAAACGATGCTCTTGATCTGATTGCTAAAAAGTTGTTATTTATTAATAGTTAAGCATTAATATAATTTTTAGAAAAACATATTAACAATTAATTTTGTTAACACAAAATATTAATATATATTAATGCATTAACTCTTAATATTTTAATGTAAATTTTAAAAATTTATATTAAGAAGTTTGTTTATTAAATAAAATTATATTAAAAATATACTAATATTTAATGATTTAATTTATTAATAAATGACATTTTGTACACTGGATTGATTCGTGTGGGACTTGTAAGAGAATAGATAGCAGTTATATGGCCACATGTATCCTTGGTGTCCACGATACAATTTTTTCAGTTCTGATTCCATTGGGTGGGAACTAGGAATGAGGATCTTTTACTTTACCTTAACACACCGTATCTTCTGTCTTTTGTTTTGGTGGTACAATTATGTCTTATTATTACCCATGGGATGTCAAGGTATATTAAATTCATTATGAGTAATATTTTTTCAAAAGATGAATGTATAAATAAGGGATATTATTTAGTATTGTTAAACATTGTTAAAATGGTTAATAATAAATTATTCAAGTGTATACTAAAAGTCCATTAAAATAATAATAAATTAATAAATGTTTTAATACAAAACATTTTAATTATTTATTAATATTCTTAAAATACTTATTAACATTTATTTAAAATAATACGGACTCATGGAATAACACAGTAAATAATAGAGAATATGAAAGAGTCCTTTTAAGGCTGGGTTAGCCACTTGACAACTTGTCAAATGGCATCTTAATTATATCCTTCTTTTGCTATATTTTTTTTATACTAACCCTTCAATTATTTTAACAAGATAAGTTAGGAGGTTACCTTTTTTATAGTAATTATTGTATAACACAAGTATATATATATATATATATATATATATATATATATATATATATATATATAATCATTTGACATGTGATAGTGGAGCCCATTGTGTGTATGTATATCAAATAAAAAAATAAAAGCCCAACTACATGTTTTTAATTTATTTATTTTCGACAGAAACCAAATTTATATTTTCTATCATAAAATAATAATAATAATAATAATAATAAATATATACCCTAACTCAAAACAAAAGAATTTTCTATCATATGGTATATTTATTTGTATTATAAGTATTTTTATCATATGGTATATTTATTTTTAATTATTTATACTCTTTACCCCTTTTTTTTTATAATGTTTTACCTTTTTTATTTGAACTAAAGTATGAAACTTATTTTAATTGATCTTATATTATGATCTAACAATAGTTTTATAAATTTTTACTTTTTAAGTTTCTTATTATTTAAGATAATAAATATTTATTATTTCATTTAATTAAAAATTTCTTTCACACTATAAGAGGTAAATATTTAAAAATAAAATAAATTATAAATTATTATAATCTTATAAAACTATTAATAGTTCATATAAATAAAATCCACGCTTATAAAATCTAGTAAAAATAATTTTAAAAATTAGTATAAAATAAATTAAATTTAAGAGGCGTTACAATGTTTATTCAATTTTTTGACTGATTAATAAGGTATTTATTTCATTTAATAAAATACAATATTATTTACTTTTAATAGTGAAATTATATATTAATATACTTTAAAGTATCTATAATTAACTAGTAATTATAATAAAAACATTTACTCACACGTTAATTATAATTAACTTTTCATTTCTTACTTTATTTAAGGTGTGTAAGAATCAATTTTGAATACCTTATCTCTCTTTGTGTGCATGTATATTTTAAAAGTTTAATTTTGTTATAAATTATTATATATATAAATGTCTATATTCATAATTCTTAATCTTTTTTGTAACTTAAGATTTTGTAATCGTTTTGTTTAATTCTCATTTAAAGATATAAGATTTTTCAGTTATAAATTTAGACCTATAAAAGCATATAATTTGTATTAAAGTGAGATGATGTAAAATGAAATTGAAATTCTCTTGTTCTCTCTATATTGCTTTTTCTATTTTCTCATTTGCTCCTTATAATTTTATGTTTATTTCATAACACGTTATCAACACGAGACTCTAATATATATTTTTTCAAGAAAGGAACATTAATATTGATTAAAGGTATGATATTATTTTTTTTAATTTTTTATAGAAATATATCATTATTTGTTTATTTTAATCTTAATTAAAATTGGGTAGAGAAAAGGTTTTGACGAGGATACATTAGAATAAAAAACATTCTTGATTTTTCATGCATAAGCTCTTGCAGCAGCAATACTATAAAAAATTATTAAAAAATATTATGAATTTATTTCTTGTTTTCTTGTGACTGAATAAAATAATGAAGTTTTGATAAAAATCATGAACCTCATTTATCTGACATTGCTTCATTCCCAAAGTAAATATAACAACTCGTGACTGTTGTAACTATGCACAAACTTATTGTCCTGGTAATGGTTATGAACATGGTCGTAGTGATAATCAGAAATATACATTTCCATACTAGAAGTGAGAAAATAGTGAAAAAATTTAAAATGGTAAATGTACCCAAAGCAATGAAAATATGAAAAATATATGCATTGTGAAAGCAAAGGTCACTAGTAATGTATTTGTCATACACTAAAGCATCTTATTAATCTTTATCAAGAATCACTTAAAAATAAAGAAAAAAAGATAGAGATAAATTTTATTTACGAAAATGATAATAATTTTCTTTATAATCAAATGAGCGTTACTCATTTAGATGTTGCTAATTGTTTTGCTGATCAAGATGAAAAAAAAAATTGACCATCTCATTGGTGATAGAAGTATTCAAAAATAAGTTTATTAGTATTTTTATTATTATTGAGTTATTATGTTTTTTCTTATATGTTAATTTATGTTTAATGTATTTTTTTCTCTCTAAAAAATATAGTAATGATTAAATAATTGTTATGTATTATAATTGTTCTTTCATTAATATAGTGATTATTTAAATTAAATTTTAATATAGTTAGTGTAAATAAATAATAATAAATTTTTACCATTCTTTTAGTATCTAATTTATTTTATTATTATTTATTTTTGCAATGAAGAATGAATGTTTTTATGGACGATACCAATAATAAAGACACATATCTTGTTGATAGTGCAACAACTCATACAATTCTCAAAAATAAAAAATATTTTTCTTATTTAGTAATGCAACAAACTAATGTGAGTATTATATCGGGTAGTACAAAGATTATTAAAGGCTCTGGTAAAGCTAATATATTGTTACCTAGTGAAACAAAATTATACATTAATAGTACATTATACTTCACTAAGTCTTATAAAAACTTATTAAGTTTCAAAGATATATGTAAAAATAGATACCATAACGAAATAACAAATGAAGGAAAAGAAGAATACATATATATCACAAAAATTATCTCAAATAATAAATGTGTGTTAGAAAAATTACCTTCTTTTTCTTCTGGTTTATATTATACACATAAATATAATTGAAACACACATTATTGTAAACCAGAAGTTTACAAATCATGATAATTTTTTTCTTTGGCATGAACGGTTAGGCCATCCTAGATCAATCATGATGCGAAAAATAATTGAAAAGTCATGTGGACATTCATTGAAAAACCAGTAGATTCTTCAATCTAATAATTTCTCACGTGTTGCTTGTTCTCAAGGAAAATTAATTAGTCGACCATTACCAGCTAAAATTGAAAATAAATCTATTATATTTTTGGAAGGTATACAAGGTGATATTTGTGAACCTATATACCCATCATGTGGACTATTTAAATATTTTATGATTTTAATTGATGTATCAACGAGATGGTCACATGTTTGTTTGTTGTCAACTCGTAACCAGACATTTGTGGGATTACTTGCATAAATAATTTATTTAAGAGCTCATTTTCCTAATTATCCAATTAAGAAAATACGCCTTGATAATGTTGGTGAATTTACATCTCAAGCTTTTAATGATTATTGTATATCTATTGGGATTGATATTCAGTATCCTATAGCACATATACATACTCAAAATAGAATTGTTGAGTCATTAATCAAGCGTCTAAAATTAATTGCAAGACTATTACTAATGAGATCAAAACTTTCAATTTCTACTTGGAGACATGCAATCTTGTATGCTGCAACACTTATTCGCATTAGACCAACAAGCTATCATACGTTATCCCCTTTACAATTAGTTTTTGGTCAACAACAAAATATTTCTCATCTTAGAATTGATGAATGTGTAGTGTATGCTCCAATTGCTCCACCACAATATACTAAGATGGGTTCTCAAAGAAGGTTGGGAATATATGTAGGCTATAAATCTTTATCTACGATAAGGTAACTTGAGCCAATGACAGAAAATTTATTCACTGCTTAATTTACTGATCGTCATTTTGATAAATCATTTTTTCTTACTTTAAAGGGAGAAAATAAGCATTTGCAAAAGCAGACAAGTTAGAATGAATTATCTTTATCTCATCTTGATCCTTGAACAAAATAGTGTAAATTGCAAGTTCAAAAGATAATTCATTTGTAAGGTTTAGCCAACCAACTACCAAATGTGTTTATAGATCCAAAAAACAGTGACTAAATCATATGTGTCAGCTACTTATACTCCAATCAAAATCAATATTCCAATTAGACAATCTAATGTTGCAAATTAATCTGAATCACCTATGAAGCATATTAGACTTTTTGGTTTCAAAGATCAAAATCCTTGAAAAAAAAAAAGAACTAAGAATCAAGACAACTGAAATGAGAATATAAAGACTCTACAAGAGTCATCGAACATAATCAATATTTTAGTTTCTGAAGAAATACAGATACTTTTAAAATGATAAAATAAAGAGATTTCAATAAATTATGTCATGAATAGAATACAATGGAACCAAAATGAAGTCAATATTGATAATATTTTTTCATTTAATGTAGCATTAGATGTCATAACTGATATAGAGGATCATGAACCAAAATCAGTTAATGAGTGTAGACAAAGAAGTGACTAGGAGAAATGGAAAGATGGAATTGAGGCAGAATTAAAGTCGCTTACAAAATATCAAGTTTTTGGACCTATAGTTTGTACACATGAAGATGTAAAGTCAGTTGGATATAAATGGATTTTTGTGCAAAAAAGAAATGAAAAAGGTGAAATTGTGAGATATAGAGCATGACTTGTTGCTTAAGATTTTTTGCAAAGACCTAGTTTTGATTTTGAACAAACATATTCACATGTAGTTGATGCAAATACTTTTCGATACTTAGTCAACTTAGTAATAATTGAAGGACTTGATTTGCGATTAATGGATATTGTTACAACATATTTGTATGGTTGATTTAATAATACCATTTATATGAAACTCCCTGAAGGTTGTAATTTACCAGATGCATACAATTCAAATTATAGACAAGGTTTTTCAATCAAGTTAAATAAATTTCTTTATGAACTGAAACAATATGGACACATATGGTATAATCACCTTAGCGAATATTTGTTGAAGGAAGAATATAAAAATGATCCTGTTTATCCATGCATTTTTATAAAAAGATCATCTCATAATAGATTTGTCATAATTGTTGTTTATGTTGATGATTTAAATATCATCAAAACTCTTGAAGAAATTTTAAAAACAGTAAATTGCTTAAAAAAAGAATTTGAGATGACGGACCTTGAAAAGACAAAGTTTGTCTTAGATTACAACTTGAATATGTAAAGAATAAAATTTTTATGCATCAAGAAACTTATACTAGAAAGTTGTTAAAACGATTTTATATGGATAAATCACATCCATTGTATACTCCAATAGTTGTAAACTCACTAGATGTAAATAAAGATCCTTTCGAACCTCAGGAGAAGGATGAAGAACTACTAAGTCCTGAAGTACCTTATCTTAGTGCAATTAAAGCACTAATGTATCTTACTTGTCATACACAACATGATATATAATTTGCTGTTAACTTATTAGTAAGGTATAATTCTTCACCTATAAGAAGACATTGGAATGGAGTTAAGCATAAATTTTGTTACCTTAATGGTATAATGGATATGGGTTTATTTTACTCAAATAAATCTAAGTTTAAATTGATTGGTATAGATCACAAATAGGTTATTTGTTTACATGTGGTAGTATAGTCATTTCATGATGATCTATGAAAAAAACTATAATAGTTACATCATCCAATCATGCAAAAATTTTAACATTACATGAGGTAAGTCGAGAATATGTTTGGTTGAGATCTATTATTCAATATGTGCAAGAAACTTGTAGTTTATCTTTGGAAAAAATGATCCCAAGAATAATATGTGAAGATAATATTGCGTGTATTACTCAATTGAAAGAAGGGTATGTTAAATGAGAGAGAACAAATCATATTTCTCTAAAATTCTTTTTTATCCATGATTTTCAAAAGAATGGTGATATAAATATTCAACAAGTTCGTTTATGTGATAATCTAGCAGATATCTTTACAAAGTCACTTCCAAGTAAAACTTTTGAACAATTAGTTCACAAGAGTGGACTTCATCGCCTAAGAAATGATTGTCTATATGATGGAGAGAATTAAATACGCTTTGTACTCTTTTTTCCTTAGTTATGATTTTTTTCCATTGAATTTTTCTGACAAGGTTTTTAATGAGGCTGTATGTAATAATGTATTAAATAATAATATATATTTTTCACTAAGTTTTTATCCCATTGGGTTTTTTCTAGTTAAATATTATGAAACATATTCTCAAATAATTGATATTTAAGGGGGAGCATTATGAATTATTATATGTGTGAATGTCTATATTCATAACTCTTAATATTCTTTGTAACTTACGATTTTATAACCGCTTTATTTAATTCTCATTCAAAGAGATGAAATTCTTTGGTTATAAATTTAGGCTTCTAAAAGTATCCCATTTGTATTAAGGCAAGATTGTGTGAAATGAAATTAAGATTCTTCTCTATATTGCTCTCTTTATTTTCTCATTTGCTCCTTATAATTTTACATTTATTTCATAACAAATTTCAATTTTTTAATGTAATTATTTTTATATTATTAATTAAAACATATATTAAGTATGAATTTTAAATTAATTGTTATGAAATTTTATTATTTTTATTAATATGATAATTTATAGTTAAATAAAAATATTAAAATAATTTAATAATATATTCTAAATAAATTTGCTTTGTGACACATAATAATATGATTTTACATAAAATATTACTTAAAAATATTTTTATACATTTTAATAAATTTTTATTTTAATTAATTTAAATATATTTTATAAATTTTTATTTTTAGTCACTATTCTTAATTTGATTCATTAAGAGGCTGTAAAAATTAAATTGTTTTAGCAAGAGATATTCAAAATAATCATAAATTTAAATATATAGATTAAAATTAAAAAAAAAAATTTGAATAAAACAAAACAAAACAAAAATGATAAAATAGAAGCACTAAAAATATATTTAAGTCTAAAATATTCTATGATTATAACCCATATCCTTTAAGAGTTATACTTACATTGAGATTCTTATAACTTCTTTTAATACTATACATAAAAGGTGTATTATAAAATTAGCAAATAAATTAAATTATTGATTTGAAAATGTCTAATAAAATTAGCTTATATTTATATAAAATATCATAAAAGGGTATATTTAAAAAATTATGCGATCTATTAATTTATAGTTTTTAAATTGAAAAACAAAGGTCTATATATATATATAAAAGGTTTATTTGTTATAACTTTATATGAAAACTACAATTTTAGTATGGTTCGATTTAGTGTTTATTATTTCAAAATATTTTGATACCTATGAGAAAGTATCCTAAATAATTTTTTTTAATGATGATTGAGTTTGACTTGAATCCAAATTTTCTGTGATCAAATCTTTTCAAAAGTTTTATTCATGTCGATACTAATTTTTATTATCAATTAATTTTAAAATGTAAAAGTAATTTTTTTGACTAATTTATCTTTTTTTTAGCTAAAAAAAATTAAATCATCTTAATGTTTTGCTTAGAAACATTTAATAAATTTTTAATTTCTGTAGTTTATTAATATTTAATATATAAAAATATTTATTATTATAATTTAGTTAAAAAAAATTTGGCACTATAAGACTAAAATTTTTTGTTTAAATAAATAAATTTTTAAAGTTATGATAATCTTACTAAAAAATATTAGTTCAATTAACAATATTCATTACAATAGAGATAACTTAAAATAATTTTATAAATGATGACGAACCCTAACCTTGAATACGTTTGAGTAAAACTAGAGAAACTAAATTTAAAGGGTATGGTATAGGGTGATTCAATTTTTTCTGGCACTGTTAAGATAAAAGTCTTTATTTTTAAAACAAAGTTTTAGTTATTCACATGATTATAGATTAATTAAGTTTGCATTTAGAAGATCAAATGTTTCTTGGATTCCTATATATATGTCCTAACTTCTGAGTGAGTTTTTTAATACAACTTTTTCTCCCTTTGTGGCTGCCAATCTAACAATCGAAGGGTGGCATCCATAGGCCATAGTGTCTTTTGATTTTTATACATGAGATGCTATAATGCATGAACCACTTTCAGTCAAAAATAGAATCCAATGCGCTTCAAAATGTCCTTTGTGACGAAGAATATGTAGTATCTTTCAAAATAATGACATAGGTTCCTTGCTATGGAACTTATGCAGGATAGAATAAGTTGCAATGGGGTTATGGTTTTAGTCTTGCTACTCTTCCAACACAGACTTATTATTTTCTTTCTTCTCTTGGTTCAAGTTAAAAGTTCAAGTCTCAATCAAAATTTTCTTTTGTTTTTATTCATCCAACACTACTTTTCTTTAGACAATGACAAAAGTAAATTTTATTTATCAAATTAAATATACATTCAAATCATAATTTAATGAAGTGTATCAAATACTTTATAATCAATGTTTTCAAAAAAAAAAAAATTGCCGCAAATCTTTTATTTAGACCTTAGATAATCTTGTTGATAAATACTTGTAAGAGAAGAAAAATAGTATAAAAAATTAATAAAACTCTTCTTATAAGTTAAAATTAATTTGTAGTTTTTTTAAAAGTTAATTTCATTTAATTTATCTAAAAATGAAAGCGATAAATTATTTTTAATTTATAAAAAAAGTTTTATTTATTTTTTATATTATTTTTTTACAAAGACTTATACATAAATTCACCCAAATAGAATTTTACTCTCCTTTTAAATATGCTGAGGAGAGAAGTTTTGGAGAAAAAAAAACAATAAAATAATTTTTTGAATACAAATTTTCAATTTTTACAAATTTTGAAAATAAAAAAATAAAATTAATAAATTAATATAAATGTATTGTTATTACATTTTATTAGTTTATTTGAAAAAACATATAATTTTATTAATTAAAAATAAAAAATATTCTCTATTCCCTTTTCTTTCCTAACTTCACTATCAATCAAACATATCCTTAATTGAAGACTGTGGATGAAAAAAGAATATAAGCTGTTAAATTTTTACCATAAAACAGATATTTCGTCTGTGCGCTGAAGAATAGAAGGAATTCCTGTGTGGAAGGGTATGGAAGGTGAGTTGTTGTTATTATTCAGTGTATGTGTGTTGATTCCTAGTTTACCTTTAGCTTAGCTTAGGTTTGACGTAATGGTTAATTTATTTTTGGATCAAAATATTATAAGTTATAACTAATACTTTATATTTTTATAAATAATTGAATAAATTATAACTGTGTAATAAAATTAGTTAAAAATAATTAAAATAAAAAACTAATATTATGTTAAAATAATATTAAAATTAAATAAATAAAAGAACATTAAAATTTAGTATTTTTTTTGTAAATGATAAGAGTAAGTATGATATAAAATTATAAATTTTTTTAATGATTTTTTTAAATTTAAATTTTTAAAAACTCCTTATAGTATTTTTTTACTCGTGATAAAAAAACTCCCAATAAGTTGTAAGTCTGTGTTACTAAATATTATTTTACTCGATCTGGTAAAAATTTTTTTGACTCTTTTTCGTATATAGTTAAATTCTTTATGCATGTTAGTTAAAATTCATATTTTAGTTGTATGTGTGAATAAAAAATAAAAAATATTTTAATCATTAAATTTCAAAGAAAAACAAACACTAATTAATGATTAAGAAATACTCTTAATAAATGTCAAAACTGTATGTTGTTAAAAAATAGGTATATAAATGTGATAGGTCATTGGATTAAGATTCAATATATATTTTTTTCAAAATTTTAAAGTCTAACATGATTTGAAGGGTCTATTTTGTACTAAGTCTTTTTAAATTACCCTACAATTATATAATTTCGAAATATTATAGTAAATTTTGATAAAAAAAAATAGTATATTTTTATATTTGAATGTGTAAAGCTTAACAATTTTAATTAAACATATGTATAATTTAACTTATTCTAAACATATATATTTTTCTTTGATCTTCCCAACTATGAATAGCAGATAGACTCAAACATGAGTACATTTCAAAATATACTGGGTAGAAAATTATTTACCAAATAAATATAGGTTATATGCGTTTTTAAGTAAAATTATATAGTAATTGATGTAATCCTGGGATTTAATTATCCAATCTATTCCATATAGTTACAAAATATTTTATTATTTTTAGCTAAACAGAAGAGCTTAAAAGCTCCAAACAAATAATACAATAGGAAAGCAATCTAGGATCTCTGAGAACTAGAATTTAGAGTAAGAAAAGACAAAAAAGAGGGAAGGGGAAGGGCATCTCAAACCATCTCTTTTGAATCACTTTTAATTCAAAGGATTTGAACCTTTACAGAGACTGTCAATTGAACTCCTAGAAAGATGTCCTGAAGTTCAATAGTGAGAGGGTAAGGATTCAAGCTTTACAAAATCTCACTCTAACTTTGTCACGATTGTTGCAAATCAAGCTGCCACAGATAGCTGCATCATTCAATTTAAGTTGATCTGCAAAAAGCAGAAGAAGAATATCATTTGACCATTCCATAATCAAATGCTAAACTAGAGAGACTTGAAGAACTAAAAAAAAGGTAATTTGCATCAACTAAAGATTTCTATGCTAAACAACAATTTTGAAAAAAATAACTGCTAAAAAATAAATTTTTTCTTTCCAAAGATGTCATACAACAAAGCTTAAAATAAAGGATCAGTTATTAAACATATTTACACTAGGATTAGATTACTTTTGACTTTAGTTAATTATTAATTTTTATCTTTTGTAATCAGGATATGATTACTTTTGAATAAAATTTAATTGAATTAAACTTTATAGTTTTAATTAATGCTTATTATTTTGACAAATTTGTGGAGTTAATTTTAATATTAAAATAATATTGATATTTTACTAATTTAAAAAAAAAAAACTTCATTAAAAGATAATTATATCTTATTTAAATTGTTAATTTTGATATTACAAGTTTATACTAATAGTGTAATTATCAATAATAATTGTTTTGGTTAATATTGAAAATTAATATACACTATTAATGCTTCATACAATCAATATAAGTATACGATATTTGTATTGACAGATTAAATTTTATTGAGATAAAAATTATATCAATAGAGACAGTTTTAATGTCTAACAAATTTATCTTTTACTAGATGGCATTATAAATTAGATTTCCCTGATTTTAAGTATTGAATTTAAGACTACGTACTTTAACTTGAGCCTAAGATAAATTAGGTCATAGGTTAGATTAGTAGCCCAATTATTTTGCATAGTTTAGAAAACATATTAATCATTAAAATCGTTTGAGAGAATTAGATGCATTTTGGCATATTTTTGGATATGAATAATTGAGAAAAGCATTAATCATTGAAGTCATTTGAGAGAATAAGATGCATTTTGGAAAATTTGGATATTTCAACAGACGGCAAAGTTTAGAATTTTTTTAAGAAATAAAGGGGAAAAGGTATATCATTAAACGCATCATTGAAATTTTTTCATCAATTTCACCTGAAAAAATTGTTGAATATGTATATTAAAAATATATTTAAAAATGCATACCACATAATAATTTTTTTATCTGTTTTAAAAGATAAAATAATAAAATAAAATCATTAAATTACTATCTATTTTCTTTCTTTTTTATTATTTTTTATATTTCTTTCTTGCATATTAATATGTACACGATAAACCAAACAATACTAATATAAATTCTTTTAATAAATATTACTATTTTAGAGGTATATAGTAAAACATTCTCTAACTTTAACGAAAATATTAATATTTTTAATTTAATATTTTATTTATTTTAAAATTTAATTTATTTAATATAATAATATATTATAATTTTTATATAAAATTATTTAATATATTATTTAAATTTTATAAGTCCTAAATAAACAATCTTATTATATTTAATAAACTTTATTTTAAAATTAATTTTTATATATTTAATTAATTAAATATTTCAAAAATTTAAATTAAATTTATTATTTAAATAAGTTAAGATAAATTAGACTTTAAAAAAAAATTATAAATACATATCGGATGACCGTGCCTATTTTTAGTCCATTTATCAAAAAAATTTATTAATTTTTTTTAACTTTATAATTTAACCTTTTTTTTTTTCTTGTTTATATATATACACTACTTTTTCCTTTTTTATATAAAAAAATCTTTTAGTTTTAAAAAAAACACATTCAATTATTATTTTTAAATTTTAAAAACTTTCCTTCTTGAAATAAGTACAGATAGACACACCTTTAGTTTCATCATTGGTTTTAAAAAACAAAGTTATATCAAAGTATATTGATTCAAATCACATAGTGTCAAAATTAACAAAATAACACTTTGAATGATATTTAAAAAAAATATCAATTTAACTATAATATTTAATGATATTAAAAGATAAGTTAATTTTGTAAAATTTTATATGATTGAAAAATTAATTAAGATTTGTTACATCACTATTATAGTATATGATATATATTTATAATATTAGCTTTTATTAATTTCAAGTTAAGTGTAATAAATATTTTTATAATAAAATCTTATTATTATTTATTTCATCTTAAGAATTGAAATTAATAAAATTGTTAAAATATTTTAAATATTTATTATTAGATTATATATCTAAAAAATTTAAATTAATGAAAAATTTATATATATATATATATATATATATTAATTGTTAATCATTATAAGTTTGTGAATTCTCTTTTAAACTGTTTTTAACTTATTTAAATAATTTTTTTGATATAACTTATTAAAATAAATTGTTTTTAATTTATTCTAATATATTTATCATGAAATTTATGATATAATTAAGTTATCGTTATAGAAACAATAAATAAACTTAAATAACTTATTTATCTAAACACATCCTATACAATGGTAATATTTATTCTTATAACTATTAATTTAAAAATTTATCTCATTTAATATTTTTTTTCTCTTTCCTTCTCTCAAAGACACACTAAATAAGATCAAATGATATTGGAGGTCAAATTTAACGAAGTAATATTTTTAATAATTGTTTTAAAGACAAATCCCTCTGTTTAGGTAGAGAGGATATTTGCCTAAAAAATCACAGAAAATATTTAAAGAAAAATAAAATTGTTTGGGTTGCCACAGTCCCCTACAACCATGATTGGTAATCAAGCTCAAAGCAGCGTGACATAAAAAGAAAAACATGCGTTTAATAATAGATTAAAAACGAAGTATAATAACTTTTTAAACGGTAAAAATAAATAAATATTTCTTTAAATTGGAATACATTAAAACATCTTCTTTTCATATGAAAACTTTGCTAATCATTAAAATGATATTTTTTTGTAACAATTAATATGAAAACTTTGTTTTTAAACAAGTCATATATACCAAGTGGGGTTGGATCTTGGTTAATTTCCAACAAAATAACAAGTATGATATAAATTTATGTTAAGATAGATATTCGTATTTAGTACTTAATTCTATTTTAGATAAAATTGTCTTTAATAAAAAAAATCTTTCTTTTATTTTTTTACATAGGCGTATTAAAAATAACATATAAGTGTAGTTAATATCTTAGGCATTTTAATATTATTATTTTTTAATATTAATATTTATAACATAAATTATTAAGATAAAACGTTAATCATAGTGAAAGAATAGTAAAAAAATGAATATAATATTGCTCATAAATTTTGTTAAAAAAAGAACAAGTGGAGCAAATTAAAGTTTGGTGTCAGTAGGGGAAGCCTTTATGCACGAGTCCGCCCCTAGATTTAGAGTGCTAAATAGGGGCACTAATAATAATATTTGTTTGGATTTAGCATGTGTGATAATGTCGTCTTTTATAATCCAAATTACAGCATGAGGAATAATATAGTAAAATGAGGGGGAAATTTAGTCTAAGGGATATGCTAATAATATGCAATGTGCAGGTCAAGAAGGTGTGGCTTCCATCCAAATCCAAATTATCGTTGTTAAGCTCCAAAGTAGTGTTGCGGACACCGTACATGAACCCTTGAAAAAGGTTCAATCTCTCATTCTCAAACAAGATTTATCCCAAAAGGGAAAGGGCACTGTGGGAGCACATAATCATATGTAGTAATCAACTGAAAAAACCGCCAGCCACCACTGAGATAAATTTAGAGAGTTTCTCACATTATTATTATATTTATAATGGGCCCCCACTAACCCAGGAAAACCCAGTTGCAGCAGGCCATGGGCCCACAACTTGTTGCCTTTCTTTGATGTGACTTGCCAGCCACAATGCCTGGGCAATGATTCATCTTGGACCCACAAATCATGGCTTAGTGCTAAGCCCACTTATGCCCACCACGCCCACTCATCTTTAATTCCCTTATCCCCACCACCCCTTCCCCTCTTCTCTACAGCATCCACCTCATTTCTAATCTACGTTTTTGGATATCCACTCTAACCCTTGCTTCTTTAGATTTTGATTGGCCTTTGTTTTTATATCCTATCATGTTCAGTGGGTTATTGGAAATTTTGGATTGGAATTCACTTTGCAAAAATTAAAAGTTGGAATGTTGCTCTTGTGCGTTTCTAGCAACTTGGGTGCATATTAAACCCTTGCATCAGTTCTCTTTCTAGTTTTCTCGATCTCAAATAACTAAAATGCTTCAAGTTTGTACGTCTGGTGACGTTTTTCGTCTTATATTTTCTATTTGAATATGCAAAGATTAGGTGCCCAAAATCGTATTAGGCACGCATAGGAGATTTAATGCCTCACGGAGTGGCACCAATAAGATTGTCATAGAAGATTTGGAATGGATGAAAAGAGTGTACTTTATGCGTATAATGATGACTTATTTTCTATTCGTATAAAGTAAAATCGACCCACTAGATAAATCTTAGATTACTCCTATCTTTTGAAGTTTTTTATAGGAAAGAATCCAGTTAAACGTACTTAGTGAAACGAATAAGAACATTCTACGAACAAAATTATTGTCATAATCTAATTTATCCCGCGATAATGAATAAAAGGATTGTTGTTTTGAATCTTTGTCAATATCTGACGGAAGTTTCCTTCCGTTGTTTGTTTTTATTATTTAGTGCAAAGAGCACTAGCTAGAATGGTTCATTGGTCCAAAGTATAATTGATTGCTCTACAATGCTACCCTATCAAAAACACATTACATCTCATAATGTAACGCTACTTTATTTTACAATTTTATATTTTATAGTTCTTGTGTATTTTTAGTTACAGGGTATGGTATGGACCATTAAATCTGACTACTCATGTAAATCAATCACAAACAGAAGTACTAGGTTTAACCACTGCGTCAGGGGCAATGGTCCAAAAATAGTGCACATTGCATTCTGGGTCCTGTTTCTTAAAAAGATAACCAAAATTTTGAAAAGATTAAAAGAAAAATAATAGTATGTGCACTGTAAATGACCCCTTGCACCAGATGAGAGAAACGACCTTTCCAGCTAACGAAATTCCATGTATATTTCTCACGAGTTAACCCGGGGCTAGAAGGTGAAACAAGACCACACATTCACCAAAAAACTATATAAAATAAAGGCAGCTATTGTACCCAAAAAAAAAAAAAGCACAAAAAGGCGTAGTTACCGACCCACCCAACCCATCGAAAAAGGAAAAGCAGATATATGTGGAGAAGGAAAATAAGGGGACGTGCATTGCTTTCATAGAATCCAAGTCAAAATAATGCGCATCTAGCTATCATATATGCTTAGGAACTCCGAGGCAGAGAATAAAAAAGAAAAATGTGAGGCATTTTCGATGATCGTAGTTTGTTGGACTATGTTGTCAAGAACAAGAATCCTTCTGCTCTGCATGCCCTGTTGCAGAATTTGAAACCCAACCCCACTGCCACAATATAAAGTTATAACCCCCCATCATTGGCTAATTTCGCTTTGCTCTAAGATTTTTCAATATGATGTGATTTAATACACACTATGCTGTAGTAAATAACATTATTGATCGTACAAGCACCCACATTTGATGAGACTAGGCCTTTCCTAACAGCCTAACAGGTTACAATTCCATTACCGATCGATGCATTTTGAGCACTTCCCAGCGTCACCACGTGCTTATATGCACGCATGTTAGTAGAAAGAATCTACACATTTTTGTTATATTCCAAAAGGCTAGCGCCGGCGATAAATTTATCCATGTAAATTTTGGATACAAACAAAAACCATTGAAAGTAAATACCGTACATATGACTAAAGAATTTTTTCGATATAAAGAAGTTAGATCTTTGAATAATTTCTTATCACCGAAGAAATATTGAAAATGTAAGATAGAGGAGGCTGCTTTATTTGATGATTGTGTGATTAATTGTATGCTAGCTAGTCAGTCATGCTTACGTAATGTGATTCACGTTATTATTAACATCTCCACGTGCAGAGAAAATAATTAGAAACAAGAAAATGAGATAGAAAAGGAAAGAAGTAAATAGAGGAATGAACTGAAAGAACGACAAGCAATGATATGGTGTTACGTACATTGACATGAAATCATTAGTCGCAACTCAAAACCATTATTCTCCTAATGCTCCTAATAAGAACAGAGTTGCTTCTCGATCAAAATTTGACTTTAAGGACGTCGGTTGTTAGACAAGTGCTCGATTCACTACCCAAACAAAAAATAAATCATATACCTCGTTGATTTAAATTTTATCTATCAAAAGTAGAATTGTTAGTACCAGATTACGGGTGTGCATATAAATCTTGATTAATATTATAGGCATATATATCACACTATTAATATGTAATATCATAGACATACTATATTTATTTTCACAGTATAGTATTAATTATTTTCTCTGTGATGATTTGCTTAGAAAATTTACATCAGTATGTGCGTCAACAACGTTAACATGACATGGGATTGGGATGAGGCTCTTCAAAAGCGAAAATTATGTTGTTATGAGACACGTTTTGTGGCAACAAAACGCAGCACGGATTCTTTGGATAATCTTAAATGCAATTGGGATGGTTTTTCCTTCTCTTCCATCATTAAGTCTCAACATCTGGAGGCTCTAGTTCTTCCCTCATAGGTACGTTCCTCTTGTTTCAACCTTTTGGCCGCAATACAGCTAACGTAGTCTTCCACGAACATGAATGCTTTTCCTACCAAAACTATCCTTAGTAATGAGAGTGAGAGTGACAGACACAGCTTTAATAATAGCTAGCTGGCATTTTTAAACTTTTGTTTTTAGATTTTTCTTTTTCATATCCATTATCCTTTAACAAGAAAGTTGGACTCTTTCATGTTTCAAAGCTGTTTTGCTTGAGATATATAGGTGGGTTGAAAATTTGATAGACCACTGAGTTCCATGTAGAGGCATCTTAACAAATATCAGTGTTTCAAATTCCACTTTGCTATCAGAATTGCGCCCATATTGATTATATGATAATTCTGAAGCTGCATTGCATTTAAAATCTTAGCTTACTGATAAATATTACAAATAGTTAGCGGGACTTTCAAGTTTCGTAGGACAAAAAAAAACTGTAATTTTAATGGATGAAGCATCTATAGTTTTTGGTTACAATATGATTGGATATTTTTTTGTTTTGGTACATAAATATGTGATAATTTCATTTATAAATCTATGGGTGATTCGCCTGAGTGACTACTAATCATTACTCAAAAATCTTACAAATAGTACGGATAATTTGTGAAAAAATCTCATACTGTTAAGTTTGGTATCTTCATTGGAACAAAAACTATTCAAAAGTCTAGTGCCATTGTGCTTAAACAGTTGAAGCATATCTTCGAAGGAGTGAACACGAACCAAAGCAAAACACTACGCTTTCCCTCTCCGAGAAAATAAATAAAATATAAAAAGCTAAAGCAAGTAAAGTGAAGGGGGGAAGAACCTAGCAGCTACAAAAGCTGATAATTTATGCTACATTTCATTTAAGTTGTTGGTCTGTAGCCATCTGGCGTACGTATTGGTTGTAGTGTGAAAAGTTGGACAATGACATTTGGAATTTAGCAATGAAGAAAAGTTCAATCAAATATAATATCACCAGAGCCCAAGCATCTATCATTGAAGCACCCGAGATTAATGCATCATTAATCTCGCATAAGCAATTTCTCGGCAATTTTAGACAAAGATTTAGAGAGCATTTTAGCTAATTCGCTTATAAACAGTTCTACTTTTGTAATTCGCCCTTTTTAATTAGTGCGTATTCTGTTGAATTTATTTTAAATAATTTTTTTATCAGCTCATGAAACAACTATTAAAAATTAAACCAATAATTTATCCTAAAATAATCATATATAAACATAATTATCAAAAAATGTATTTTTTTAACTTGTAAAAATTCATTTTTAGGTTTTTGCCCTGTTTGAAAAACTAATTTACTTATCTTAGATTTTTAAAAAATTACAAAACATATTTAAAAAAAAAACACAAATAAACAATACTTACACATGACTCATGTGTAGGCAACATACCAAATGAATTTTCTCTTATAAATGTAAAAATAAAAATTAAACTTTAATAGTTAAATGTTATTATGAACAACTTTAATAATTGATTGTTTAAAATAAGAATAATACTAATAATGTTCTCTCTAACATACTCTGCTAAAATTTATAAAAATTTTAAAAAATACATAGTGAAATTCATATTATTTTTATAATTTTTAATAAATTTTATTAAATAAAAAATGTATTATAAAAAGCGTGTTGTTAGTATTACTTTTAAAATAATTATATAATTGGTTGTTATTATATAAATTAGCATTTTTTTAATCAGACACACATGTCAAAAAGGGAAATTATATTAAATTAGTCACACACACACACCACATATTTGTTGAACAATCCCCATGCTATTGGAGGATAAGGTACATGTTTGGCAATAGCTTTTCATGAATAATAATAATTTTAATGTTATAATTTTTTTTTTCAAAATAAGTTAATTTATACATGTATTGATATTAAAAAAAATAACTCACGTTTTTTTAAATACAGATTTAAGTATTACCTTAAGCTTTGCTCACAAGTATTTTACAAAGTTTCCTTTAAGTAGATTTTATTGCTAGAAGAACTTCACCTTTTAACACGAAATTCTATATACCGAATCGTGTGGTTATATGTAAAGACTCTAATACTAATATCATGTCATGGTCATCCCAAAACTTGAACTATATATTAATGAATATTATATATTAATACGTGTTAAGAGTTTTTATTTCAAAAAATAAAAATATTTATTATTAAAAAACATTTTAATACTCATTTTTATAAATTTTAAGTAATTAAATAATTTTTTTTAATATTCTTTAATATGTGCTAATTAACGGGCACAAACCATTAATTCATGAGGTCAGTGCTGCAACGATACAAAAGCTCAAGGCCCAGACAAGACAAGGCCGAGCGATAAACAACCAGAACACCAAGTTGGATAAGCACTTTGATGACAAAAACTAAAAGATGCATAAATACATATCTGTACATAGCTAGTGTTAGAATTCTTATATTTTCGGATATTCTTTTTGGTCAATTTCAACTTGCAGAACCAATGGGCCATAGGCCTGGGCTTTTATTTTTTATTTTCATTCAACAAGTTTCTTCTGACAAAAAAACAAGTTTATTTTATTTTATATTTTTGTCAAGTTTACAATTTACAAGGTGTTTAGAATAAAGCGTTTCCCGGCAGTACGTTACCAGGCCTAGGAACAAAAAGAGTTTATTATGTTTTTGGCGAAAGAGGGATTGAACAGTTTGTATGCATAGAGTAAGAGGTCTAAAAAAAAGAGTTGTGCAGGATTCATTCAGGCCCAAGCTGTCAATATATTTTAAATAATAATAATTTTTACCCTGTTGACCAAATAAAAAAATTACCCCTAAAAACCCAAAACATGAAACACTTCAAACCTTCAATCGTTCAAGATTTGTTTGAAATGAACTACATTATTTCCAATTATACTTTTTCTAATCTTTTTTATAACTTCGTCTATTTTATCCTACTTTATCATCTCTTTCTCTCATACCTCCCTTCTAATTGTAACAAAAAGTTGTAAAAATATATTTTTTCTATTTTATGTGGCCAGCAGTGTTATCACTCCGGAATCTTGAACATGCAAGTCAAGTCTAAATTGAATTATAAGTTATTTGATAACAAGTATCCAAATGTTACAATTTATTTTACGAGTTTATACTAATATAATAACAATGTAATATATCATCTTAATAGAGTAACAAATAATTCTATAAGGGTGTGTATATATATAATATATATATTTTATTTAATAAAGGTTACACTAGCTAACCAAAAACACTTATAATGCTTAATATAAATTTTCGTTGATAAATAATATATATTTTTTATTTGTAGTTTGTTGACATCCATTATCCACCGAACCCCAACTCATTGAAATCTTTAAGCAGCCTTCCACCGAGCTCTTCCTTCAAATTGCAAAGTGGCATTATGGCCCAAATACGAAGCATCTTACTTTTCCTAAAGGAATGATAGAATAAGTAAATGGATCATGGGGCCATCATTATAGCAAATGTATCAAATTTATGATTATAGAGATGTACCCCAGTAAAAAGTATCTATGAAAACGATTGTTGCCCTACAGTTCTTGGCGTAGACATTATTTTAACAATAGCCTGCATAATGAACTCAGTTTTTATATGTTTGGAATAGCTTAAGATATATATATTTCTAACTTTATTGAAGACGTTTTTAAAAAATTAAAAACTGAAGACATTGGCTAAAATGCACCTAATCATATATTGGTAAACTACTCAAAGCGTGCACAACTAACTAATCAGGAATTATCAATTAGAACATTCAGATGGCTTCCCCATCTTCCACTGCAACCATAGTAGAAATAAAAGATTTCACCCTCGATCGTCATGTTTTCTAGGAAAATTTGAATTTGAAAATTTTATGTAATTCAGTGTTAAAAAGGAACTAAAATGTTCAGACAAAGTCGTCTTTTGTGTTATGATTGGAATCTAGTGTAAGAGATTGGGAAATCAAAACTGATATTTGAAGGAAAGATAAAGATAAATTTTCAATAATTCAGAAAAGTAAATGTTAAGAGATTGAGCCAACCCCTAGTTCGCAGTCCAATCCACATTTGTGCCTGTGGATAGTGAAAATTACTTCAAAAACGTCACTGCCCAACATAACACATATCTCCGGTTGATATCAGAAAATGGAATCAATTGGGAACAGTTATACATTTACATTGCAAGTCTAATGTCATTTTAGTACGTAATATACTACATACATGTACTTATCTCTCTGGACTTCTTAAAGAAGAAGGGCCATCTTGACTTAATAGCTTGCGAGCTTTGTATATAACCCTTTTAACTACGACTTTATAGGTTATACCAAGGACATTATATGTCTCAACTAGAATCCTAATAATTTCAGATAGCTTTCTATTCAATGTAACTACTTTAATTTGTTATGTATTGAAATGCAGAAGTGCAGACACGTAAACTTATTTACTGAGAGTGAATCGAGCAACAATGAGATGATTTGTTGACTCTGGTTTTTCAAAATAGTCGCTCATATTTCTCACTAAAGTTATCTTTATCTTTCATTTTTCTCGGATATTTTAAATTCTGATGTCAATCCTCCCAAAATTTGAATTTTAACCATTTTGCTAGTAAGAGTGAGTTTTGTAATTAAAATTTAATGTAAAAACCATGCAGGGTAGGACAAGCTTTTCAAAATATATTGGATAATTGAAATGTAAATAGTTGAGTGAGACACATGTATCATTTGAGCGGTTACTTTCCCTGTCTAAGCCTTGTAGTTTTCGCTTTGTTTACATGGTTCCACATCGAATATGTAAATAGAAGTCTAGAGGATCCCCATATCATGATGACAACTATGAACTAAATCATAAAGATGAAGAAGGGTATTCTATGATTCTTTCTGGTAAAGCATAAAAATTTAAACCTAGTGCTACTTGCATAATGACTGGAGGGGACCATTTTTCCCATGCTCTCAAGTGCATTACCGTCTTCATTATGGCATCCTGACTTTAATTAATCCCCGTTTCACACCTTAATTACTTTAGTCCGGCTGCAACATTTTCCGGATTGAGGAAAAGGAAAGAGAATAAAGGTAGTTCAGAAATTTCCACAACCTAGACCTAAGAAATTTCCTACTTGTTGCTGTCAAATCATATTCGTACACTTTACCATTATATTTATCTATAACTTTATACACTGTCATTCCATGTTAACATTTTTTAAAATCCACATTTTTTGGTTTTACGTATATTTGCTTATGTTTAAAAAGTAAGAGACAATTAGACAACAAAAGAAAAGAAAAGGGTAACAAAATATTTATGAATTACTTTATCGATAATCCTTGTTAATTAACTAGGCGTTAATGCTTCTAGTTAGACTTGAAAAGGGTTTGTTCGTTCGAATAATTTGAATGATTGTGTAGCAGGGGTGTCCCTTGAGAAGCAATTAAAAGGAAACTGAGTTCAAACTGATCTCTAAGCAATGATCCCCACTCTCTCACACAACAAAGTTGTGGGTTCCATAGGAGGGGTCGTTTGGTAGTTGAGGTTGAGGGCGTGTGTGTTCGTGGGTACTAGCAAAATAACAAGAGGGCATGACATCTGGCATGGGCTCACTAGGTGTAGCCATGATTGGATCATGAAGCAAGCCTCGTGGGCTTTGGCTTTCCATTAACTTTTTTTCTTTTTAAAATATTTTGGCTAAGCACTAACACAGGGTTTAATTTTAATTTTGTTTAAATATCCCGTGACCCCAAACTCAAAAGGAGGGGGGGGTGGGGACCAAAAAGTAGCGCAATAAGAACTAATTGAACAAACCAATAGATAAAGGGTAGGAACACCTAGATAAAGGCTAAAGTATAACTGCATAAGCTGTCATTGCTTCCCTCCTTTCTTTTTAAAACCTAAACAAACCCGAAACCACCCCAAGAAAATAATACCACCATTCGTACACAACAAGCACGAGATCTAAGGTGCAGTAGCAACAAGTACACACTATACACACGCATAAACCCAGAAGAAATCTAAACAAGCACGATGATGAAGGGAAGAGAAACCAAAGCACAAGCAGCACCCTCAGCAGATCTATTAGTATGTTTCCCCTCTCGAGCTCATCTTACTCTAATGCCCAAGCCCATTTGCAGCCCAGCTAGGCCTTCAGAGCCCAACAAACGTCACCACCACCGTAAGAAATCGTTCTCCAAAGTTGGCGGTGGCGGTGGCCAAGCCAGTCCTCTTCTATGGGCCAAAACCAAGTCAATGGGCTCCGAAATTACAGAACCAACCTCTCCAAAAGTGACTTGCGCCGGACAAATCAAGATTAGGCCCAAAACCACTGCTTGCAGGAGCTGGGAATCGGTGATGGAAGAGATAGAGAAAATCCACAATGACAAGAAACAAAGGAAGCGTTTCAACTGGGCCGAATCTCTGGGTTTCAAGAAGGAGGTGATGCAGTTCTTGACTTGTTTACGAAGCATAAGGTTCGACCTTCGGTGCTTCGGATCCTTCTCTGGAACCGACATCGCCACAGAGGAAGAGGAAGAAGACGAGGATGACGTTGATGAAGATGAAGAAAACCACGAGGGGATGGAAGAAAACGACAACGAGGCATCAAAAACGGTTTTTTCGAAATGGTTCATGGTGTTGCAAGAGGAGCAAAATGGCGGGTTTCGCAGGGAAGAAACAAAGGAGAAAGACAATGTGAGAGATGGCGATGATGTTGATGGACCGAGTGTGCATGTCCCTCCTCCGAACGCATTATTGCTCATGCGTTGTAGGTCAGCTCCTGCGAAAAGTTGGTTGAGAGGGAGTGAAGAGGATCATAATGAGAAACAGGGGAAAGGGGGGGAGAGTGAAAACAGAGAAAAAGAAAAAGAAAAAGGGAAGGTGGAGGTAAAGAAAGGACAGAGTTTAAAGTCATTGATAGAGGAAGAGAAGAGAAAGAAAGAGAAGGTGGTGGTGATGCGATGTGACTCTGATTTTTACGGGATTTCATCTGAGATTGCGAAAGAGACATGGATTGTTGGTGGGATGAGCGATCCCATGTCTAGGAGTCGAAGTTGGAAAAGATGATCATTTCATCACCCATCATTACTCGGTACTCTGTTGCTTTTCTTATAATTTTTGGTTTCACAACTGCCAAATCTAATGTTAAAATTCCAGTGTCCGTTTTTTTTTTCATTTATTTCGTTGATCTGTACAGTTTAATTTCTTATTATAAGTACCCGGGAAAATTTTTCTCGCGTGTACCTGTAAGAATTTGTTCTGTAGATTCTTACTTATTTCTTAAAGTAATATGTAATTTTATTTTTCTTAGTTACAGAGTATACAATTTTATATATTTTCTAATTTTTGTGCTTAAATATTTGAATTGCAGTTCGTTTCTCACTTTGACTTTGAACTTTGGTGCCCGTCAGCTTTTTCTCTGTGGCCTGGTTTGGATGTTAAGATTGAATCAAAATTGATACGAGTGTTTATGCTTTGGATTGTAGCGGGTTTAATTTATTTTTTACTTGGATATAAAATGTAAATTGGGTCAATTATTTAAATTTCACTCCACCACAGTTAAGATTGCAAGATTAAATCAATTTAATAAGTCAACAAATTGTATCAATTTTAATATTATAATTACGATCATGAAAAAATAAATATAATAATAAAATTAAGATATATTTTACAATAAATAATTTTAAAAAATAATATCAACATATATTATACTATATTATATAAACATTGTGAATTGAGTTAAAATATTATATCATTAACACATAAGTATCAAATTTTAAAATAATAAGATGCGTTGAGCATGTTAGGATAATACAAAATATCAATCGAACACGTTGAATCTAATTTTTAACTCATCAAATTAATCTTAAGTCAAGTTAGAATAGTGAAACAAGACAGATTTAAATAAAACACCCATAAAAATTATTAGAATGACTATATCTTGTGTCAACTAATAAATACCTCTTAGTCATGTATTTTAAGCTCGAAATTCTGTTTGTTTTTTTTTTTTCTTCTTCTATTTTCATTATAAATCTATCACTACTTATTATTTATGAATTTTTTTATAAATGATTTAACATATTTTTATCCTTGATAAAAAAAAATGCCAACTTACCTGTGTTTAGGACAGGTTAACGAGTGAGTAGACCTAGAGATTAAAAAGAAAAAGTAATACGTGCCTTTCTCACTAATGGAACAAAAAAAAATTAGCAGAATTTATCAGTTAGTCATATCACTTTCTGAGGCTAAAAAAAATTAGTAAATTTTATTTTATAGTAAAAAAATGTAGTGCAATAAAAAGAGATAAAAATAATTAAAAAAATATTGTAAAAAATGTGTAAAATTAATTGGTGATTAAATATGTTTTTGCCCACTCAAAATACTCTAATTTATTTTGATTCCTAAAAAAAAATTGTTTTAGTCCATATATTTTTAAAATTTATCAATTTTAATGCAACATTATTATTAAATAATAATGTGATTAATTCGGATATTATTACATATTACTTTTTTATAAAGTCAAATCAGTAAGAAAAACCAAAATTAATAATTTTTTAAAATATAAAAATAAAAAAAATAATAAATTTTAGGAGGTATAAAACATAATTAAGCCAACCTAGTATTACTCATGATATCAAAGGGATTACAGCCTTGAACCGAGGAAAACAATCACCAACAGCTAAGCCAACGCACACCCAAGTTCGAGGACAGACAAAAATAAGAAAAATAGACATAAACAGCAATAACTAGTGACGTTGTACGCAGATCAAATTCCAAAACTCTCTCTTTTTGTTAGGGCTTTTAACTTCTATTCTTTTCAAGAGACGAGTTTGCATTACTTATATGCTCAAGGTCCATTTCCCACCTACTGTAAAATCTAAAACAAACACGAATAATTCGAAAGCTATTCAGTACGTGAGCAATAGTTCGTGGTTTTAGCACAATTGTTTGAGAATTTATGGAGGTTGGGTATGATTTTTCGTTTAGCAAGTTTGCAAAACTAGGGCACTGGACTATAGAGGATCCTCCTCTATAAGATTAGCCCGGAAAGACTTAAAAGACACTTCAATTGTTTGGCACGAATCGGGAGTTATAATTCTATGTCAACACAACACGTATTTTTAAAAAAAAAGCAAGATATGAATGGCCGCGATCAACCATCCAAAAATTTCTGATGCCCATGGGATTCAACCCATATCCGTAACCTGTCTTTATAATATACAATAAATTTAATGAAGTTATTATGTTATTTTTAATGTAGTGTAATTTTTATAATTTTTTAAAACAATCAATAATAAAATATTGTTAACTAATTTGTTTTTGCCTTTAGTTTCTAATAATTTTGTTAAGATAATATAGGACAGAAAGGGACAGATAAATAAAAACTAAAAAGATTTGAATCCATAACTAAGATCTGGTTACTAGCTAAAATTTTCTGGGCTATTCAAACCGATGAATCAACTGTTTAAGAAGCTTAGAGGAAAACAAGTCCACATATTACACTGTCCGTGTAGACATCTCAACAAGCAGAAATTATTTTGAACTGAGTCAAAACAATCTCCAATGACCACTGTAGCTGTGACATCTTTGGAGGTCCAATTTTTTATGTCGATTTTCGATTAGACAGCCTGGGATTTAAGTCATTTCTTTATCTACCATTCAACACTGAACGTGTAGCATTAAAATTATTTTCAAAATGAAATTAAGACAACATGGCTTAAATACGGGTAATATTGGTTCTCACAGCATTTTATTTTTATTTGCATGACATCATCCTCTTATCCTAAACACGTCTCTCTCCTCTCTTTTTTTTTTTTTATCTTTTTTGATACTGGGAGAAACACTACTCCTTAGCAAGCACTTATTAAAAGTTTAATTGCAGAAACTGCTTCAACTTTTGTGTGTTGAATGTGGCTACCTAAAAACAAAAAGTAAAAAAGGGACTACTGATTCAGGAGTGGGGTGGCCCCAGTTATGAATGTTGTTGTGATGCTTTTAATTGTGAGGCAGGGAGGTTCTATTGGCCCCTTTCTCAGTTTGGACACCCTCAAGCTGTCAGCAGAAGGATGTTTGTTGGACATTTGAGACTACTCTTAAATGCTGAAACCTGAAAGGAGCATCAAAGTGATTCCCATAAGCACAAATCCCCTGGCTCACGCTCCTGGCTCGGGGGTCAATCACAAGAGTTTAACTATTGGACTTCTCAGTAACCTTCCAACCATTGTCATGTATGCAAGTTGGCATGGTATATTTGTCTCTCCCATCCACTCAACATTTTTGTCTTTTCCTTTGCATCAAAATCCTAGATCATGCCTGAAGTTACTGTGATTGCTGTCTAGTCACTACTACAATGGCAGGATGGAATCACAGCTTTTGTGAACTTGCAATATTATTATTATTACCTAGCTTGCTGCTTGCGGCTGCCTTGCACTTCATGTTTTCATTGAATATTCTAATGCTTCTTCTCCAGTCGCCAGATGTAACTGTCTCACTAATATAGGATTGTTTGATTTTTTTTCCGCCCAATAAAACTATTTCATCAGTTTTAACTCAACTTTGGATTACGTCATTGGACCTTAGGCTCAAAGGTGGTCTAAGATCCCAATGGTACAGATAAATTTATTCAGAACATCTCAGCAAATAGAACGAATATTGAAAAGATAATCATCTGCATTCAGAAATTTAAAATTAAACACTCGTTTATGCTGTACTTGGATGAAAAATAAAATAGAAGAAATTATATATATATATATATATATAATACTTAAGGATAAGTTATTTAGATTAATAAAAATAACAAAAAATAGAAAACACCCCTCTATTTATTTAAATGAGAAACAAAAGTACATAAATAAAAAGTATAAGTAAAGACATATTTAATTACCTATAAAAATAAAAACACTGAATATCTCCATACAAAAACTAAGAAAATAATTAAAAAATTAATCATATATAAATGTGTTTATGGGCCGCATACGCCTGATCAACTCATCTTAAACCAAACTAAAATCAACAAGAGTCAATGATAAAATATAATTGGATTTCAAAGTTATATACTCTACTTTTCATAACTTAATGAATTTGACTTGATTTTATATATATATATATATATATATATATATATATAATATTAAAATATTATAGAAAAATATTATAGAAAAATATATTTTAATATGTACTTTTAAACGTGATTATTAATAAATAATTTATTATTTGAGTATAAATAAAAAATTTATACAAACATTGATATTGTTTCTACTAAATTTAGTAGTTGTTTAATTTTATAGATTATAATTATTCTTATTTTTAAGTATAGGTTCAATTACTTAATCTTTAACTTGTTCGTGATTGAGTTAGGTTGATATAAGTTATATGTTAAAAAAATTCAATCTAACTCTATATATGAATTGGATTAAATAATTTTTTTATCCAAATAAACTTATAAACACTCTTCACAGTAAAACCTCCACCCACAAATAACAATTAAAGCTCAACACGCTGCACACAAATCTTTCTTATTTTGAAGAGTGTTTTTATAGTAAAACGCACGCACATAATCTCTTTCATTTTTTTTCTTTTTTTCTCATCCAACGGAGTAATATTTTACTTTGAAAAACACTATTTGTACAAAAAGTATATATCTCTTCTATTATAATTTAAAAAATAAAATTAAGAAAAATAGATCATATAATAAAAAAATAATTATAAAATTATTACAACACTTTTACTTTTATTTCTATATTTTTCACTTCTATTTCTTTAAAAACAAATGAATGGTACTGTCACACGCTTGTATCTATTAACAGAGTGGGCCAAATGTTTACTTATTACTCCCACACACGAGGCCTTAACATGAAACCATTATAATAATCATACGCCAACGAGTTTACTATCCACGGCGCAATCCGTGTGGTCAATCTTTCATCCCACCCACCCTCATCATTTACTTTGACTCTGCTTCATTTTTTCCCAGATTTTGTCTTAACTTTCTAAACAATCCATCATTTACTGCAAAGTGAATGTATTAAAAATAAGATATTAAAAATTTTCAAAATTAAACTTGTAAAAGAAATAGTATGAAAATTTTAAGTTGATATAAAGATATGTCTTTTATGAATTATATTTAATTTTAGAAACAATTTTTTTTTACCTAAAAACAATACAATCAAGCATTAAAATATTTTTTATGACGATGTTTCTTTTACTTAACCGGGAGTTTGGCTGCAGCAACGAAAATCATAACATGCTACATTAGTTCTGAGATCCAAGAATAGCAAGCTATTTTGCAATGAGCGCATCACAGCAACCAAAGTGGAACAAACAAATAAGTAATGCGATTTGCACTTCATAATCTTACAATAAATTTTACAACAAAGAAGAAGATTGGTAAAAGAATTGTAAAATAAAATAAGTAATGTAATAATAATGATAAAAATGTTATGAAAAAATTTCGTGAGATTACTCAAATGGCTTCGAAACAGAGGATGAAAGGGACCTATTTCTAATCTAAACATACTCTGGCCTGCTTAAGCGGAAAACAATGTGTGTTTGAACCATCAAGCTTGAAAGATAAAATTTAAAATAATAGAAACTCTCACCACAACTAACAAGGGCATAACAAATGTTCACGTATTCCACAAAGTTTCTGTAATGTACAACAATTGGGTTCCTTCTACTACATTGCTATAATAATTTAGAATGTCCACTGGTAAAAAACCACTCCTGTAAAGAATATATAACTTATCAATGAAAAAAGCTGAAGTTGTTCAGGTTTCAAGATCAATATTCACTGCATATGAAGAATTAAAGACTGCTCAAACATCCAAAGGATTAAAAGAATCAATTACTAACACAAAGAATTCCTTTTCCTGTAAACTTTTCTACGGCCTGTAACAATGCTATGCTTTTTTGGTTTCCTCTGCCTTATATGCAAGGTCACCAAATTTATGAAGCACAAACAATTAGCTTGATTTATTTTGGACGTCTTCCTTTCACATCCCTTCTGAAAATTCAAACCTTCCTCATCCTGCAGTCTATATGTTGTCATTTGAAGAAGTGTGACTTTCTTCAGCTGCTATATAATATAACTGATCTTTCTAACAATTCGTGGTTGTTGCCTGGAATTTCTTTAACCCTTGATCCATTCTTGTATATTTTGAAGGCTGGAATGGAGTTCACACCTTCTGATTTTGCCAAGTAAGGGTGGTCTTCAATCTCCACCTAAAATTGTAAATTTCAATTGTAAGATTGTTAACATTTTTTTAAAGTCACAAGGTAGGAGCAATGAAGCATTTGAAATGTAGAAATTTTCTTTGTTCCTACATAAAGATGGACAACCCCACATGCTGCAGAGTCTAAAAAATTTAAAATTAACCAACCTTAAGAAAATTAACTGATGGGTATCTCTTGCAGGTTTGCTCCAAAACAAGCAATACTTGCTTGTGGGTTGCCTTGTTGCAAAAGAGCACCACAGACATCCCTGTTCAATTGCCCACAAATGGTAAGTATTTGTTATTTCAATGCCTAATTTTTTAATTGCATAAAAACACAGCCAAAGATGACTTACCGGGTGAAGTTACATAATGTCTAAACCGATCATTGCTTGAGATGAAAACCAAATTTGCACCAAATTTCAAGTCCTTAATATCTTCACCACGTAGCATCTTGAGTTGGAGCTGGGCCTCAAACAGAGCCCTGGCCACCTCCTCATCCACTGGCTTTTCTCTTATTAGCATTTCGTAGTCTTGAATGGCAGCTTCCCATCGTTCCAACTAATATGTTTTAAAAAAAAAAGGAAAACAAGGAAAAGGTTATTAACTGCAATCAACTATGCAGCAGAAGTTAATATTGAAATAGAAACTAAAGCACCTTGGCATTACAATCTGCCCTCCTCAACCTTGCCTTGCTATAACTAGGCTGAACTATAAGGGCTACATTACAATCTTCAATTGCTTTTTCAAATTGGCCTAGCTTAGATCGACATGCTGCCCTGTTGCATAGCAGAATTGGGTTGTATGGATCATGCTCTAGTCCTTCGTTGTATACAGCACATGCTTCCATGAATTTTGATGCCTTGAAAAGTAGGTTACCGCTCATTCTAGCTGATGCAGCTGCTCTGGCTCTCCTTACCATTGCATTCACCTCGTTGCTGCTTGGATCAAATTTAGCTGCATGCTGAGATGCTGTCACAGCATCCTCAAACCTGTCAGCACAAAAAGATTCAAAGCTACTTGGGATCATTCCAAATTAGACTCACATAGTGTATCATCTTTCATCTTTTAGTATAAAGAGAGCAACAGTAGAGTGAAGATAGTATTTTTCTTCGGTCATTCAGTGTATAATATAGAATTTGGTCGAGTTACACGACTATAATTTGTTTGTATTAGTATGCATCATTAACATAGTCAAACTTATAAAACTAATTAATATGTCATGCCACCTTTCTGTTAAAAGACTGGGTGGAAAAAAATTGGGAAACCTGGTTGATAACACTCAGCATTAATCTTCTTCGAGAATTTTGTCCTTTCTATATTGGTGTTTTTCTTTACATATCACGCCACCCACAGAGATCATGTTTGAATAATTTGTTTAAAAATCAAAATAAAGCATTTTAACCAACCTGCCGGCTGCCAAGTAAACTTGTGCGCCTATCATCAATAGGTAAGCACTACGAGCCAGGCCAAGTAATTTGTTACAACTATCAAGGTCAAGTTTTGGCGTTTTCTCGTAGGTTGCGTATGCCTCTTGATGTCTTAGGAGCTTCAGCAAGGCTTCAGTTTGTAAAGCATAGACCTGGTAACAACCATTTTTTAATCAGCATAAGACATACCAAAGCCGCTTATCGATCAATCATTATGGAACTTATATAAAATAAAGTGGAATTCTCGAATACCCATTTGGGAGCCTTATTGGCCATAGAGTGACTATAGGATGAAATTGGATACAAAATCAAATGATATGTAGGAGTACCCCCAGAAAAAAAAAAGACAGAGGAAAGAAATCTCAAAAAATAAAACATTAGACCAAGAAAACTAACCTGTGGAGCTGAATCAGCACCTAAGCAAATTGCAGCCTGGGTTTCTTTCAATATAGATTTCCAATCATTGACTTTCCGAGCTTCATTGCATTTGTTGAGGTGATTTTGAAGAGTCTGAGCTTGGTAAGCGAGGATGGAATCTACATATGGGGCTGTTTGATTGCAATTCATTGCCTTTTCTACTTCTCCCAATCTGCAATAAAATTTTAAATTCTATAAGAAAAAGTAATAACAAAATAGACACCAAAACACAACCCAAAATTCAATCCCTGTTTAATTTCCCAGGAGTCCATGGCAAATTGAATGAAACATATTTTTACATGCATAATAATTATTGTAGAGTACCTGAAATATATGGTTGCCAAACGAGTGTGGGCTCTGCCATACGAAGGTTCCAATCTGATTGCTTCCTCACACTCAACTATTGCCTGCGGAAAGCGTCGCAAGCCTATTAAAGCTGCACTCTTATTGCAATGATACGTTGCCTTATTGGAGTCAAGATCAATGGCTCGATCATACAAAGCCAAAGCTTCCCCAAATCTTCCCTGCTTGTATGCTTCATTCCCCATGGATTTGAACACCTCAGGGTCCACTCTGCTGTTCCTTGGACTTCGAAATTGTGCAAACTCATCATCGCTCTTCCTCAAGATATTCCCCATTAAACCTTTGTTTGTATTATTATTGTAAGAACTGGACATAGAATTCAACTCTTTATTCTTGGTAACACTAGTTCTTGGGCTGCTATTCACAATCAAATTCCCAGTGAGTTTCAAGGCACTTAAATCTTTGGCTGGGGATTTGGTCTCGTTGTTTTGCTGATGACTAGTGCTTGTACTTATCCTAGCAATAGCAAGTTCCAGAGAATTACCAGCATGCTCTTTCTGTTGTTTACACTCATCATTGGAATCGTGGTTCTGTTGAACTGAGCTTCTTGCAGCATCTGAAGGTCTTCCATTTTGGATGTTTCGATACGCAGAAGTTGCACGATGATTAGAGGGACTCTTTGTGGCTGGATTCTGTTCCACTTTCGGTGTAGGAACAGTCTCAGTGAAGCTATCTTTTGGAACCTTTGATCCATGGTTTTGAGGCCTCTTGGATTCGTTTTTGGCATGATCCTTGTGTTGTGCAGTGTTGCTAGGCTTCACGGGTAGTGAATGAACAGAGGATTTTCTCAGCCTATTGCTTTTGAGTTGCAAAATTCTCCCCATCAAACCGCAACCCAATTCAAGTTTCATCTTGTTCTTGGCTTTCCCTGCCATGAGTGTTTGAGAATGACCCTCCTTTAAGATATGTGTTAGCAAAGGAGATAGAATAAGTGTGTGTATATGTCCAAGTCACTATGACACGAACAGAATGTACTAAGATAGAGAGAAAAAGGATAAAAAACAAAAAATAAAAACTGAACCAATAAAGAAAGAGAAGAAACTGAGAAGTTATGAAAGTGAAATGATCAAATGGTGGCCTGAATATGATGGAGTTTATGTAAGACGCTTGTTCTCCTGGCCTGTACAGGATATTGTGTCACTTGTGTGTGTACACATATATAAAGCTCCAAGCCTTCAAGAGTGGCTTCCAAGAAACCTACTTGATCTCTTTTTGAGGCTCTGGAGAGAGACTGCCAAATGTCCAGGATTCATTCAAAAGAATACTAACACGCGCATTATTTTGTAGCATTCCAAATCCCAATTTTGATATTATCTTCTGTCAAAGAAAAACACTTTTTTTCTGTGGAAGTGGTTACCATTACATTGACGTGCTGATGAAAATAATGACACATTTGTATTTAGACATAGAATAGGTAGTTTTTTTTTTAACTAGTATACATTGTAATATATTATTATGATTATTAACTATGCGATAAACTAGTGTATTTTCCTTTAATATTATCAATTAAAAGAATTTTTTTATTGTATCTGTTTATCATGCACTTTAAAAAGTAAAAATTAAATATTTATATTTGTATATAATAAATATTTTTAATAATTTTTTATTTGTTTAAGGAATTAGAAAATAACAATAATTGTTAAAATAAATAATATTAATATTTTTTAAAATATTAAGAATATATACTTTTATTTAATGTTTTGAGTTTATAACAAATGTTCATTCTTTTAGCGGTTCTAAGATTTTAACATGTGTTTTTAAAAAGGTATTTGGAAAAAGAATCTAAATCCAATCGGACACACGAGAAGTAAAACAGAACTTAAAAATTCACAGCTCACAGTATTGGGTCTGCTGGATTTAAATGCTATGATTGGTCATGGCGATCCATTACCTGTCTATTTTAACACAAAGCAGATAACTTTTAATCACCACGTAAGTATGTGTCTGTGATGTAACTAATATAGAAATTTATTATTTCTAGAGTTTTGGTCTTGTATTATCTGTAAGAATCAATCGGTTAAAATGTACCCTCAATCCATCTCAAGGGCCCAGCCTATATTAATTTAATTCTAATTTAAATGGAAAGGTTTAATGATCACAATAATAGAGTCTAATACCGCTATCATTAAGACCAAATTAATAGAAGCATATTTGACCTTTTCTTTAAAGGGTACATAAAAATATAAACAGGGGATAATCGTCTTACCAAGTGCAGCAGCACCCACCCTTCTCAGCACCTTCTTTTATAAAAATAAATTAACATGTATTGCGTGCGGGTTTTTTTTAATTTATATAAAAAATGAAAATATACATTAAAAATCATAAGATAAATATGCATAAATGATTAAAATAAATATTCTACTTCATTAAAATTTAGTAGGTAAAAGAGTACAATTTAAAAAAATTTAAAAGTATAAATAACATTGATATTTTAAAAAAAATCCTAACATAAAAATAAATCTTTTGAAAAATTAATTATTTGAGACTAAAAACATAAAAATTACTAAATAATGATAAAGTTACTATTAATTATAAGCAGAAAAAGTATAATGAAAAATGCTTTTGGCTTAATAATAAAGACTTCAATTTACAAATTCTTATGAGTTGGTTGAATGAAGTAAGGTAGTGTATAATATTTGATTATATATTTGAACCCGCACTCTTTCTTTTTTTGGTTTTGGATAAACTAGATATTAGTCTTTTATAAATATTTTTAAGTTTGAAGGTTTTTTACTTTAAAAGAAGTACCATTCCTTTATCTTACTTTTTTTAAAAAAAATATAATATAATGTAAGAATTTATAAATAAAATATTTTTAAAAAATATTTAAATTTGTTGATAGATTATCAATGAAGTCGACCACAATTGATTATTAGGTCTCTTAAGCATGCTTATAAGAAATTTTTAAAAGAAAAATTGTATTTATTTGGTTAATTCCTTTATCTCAAAAGAGAATAGTCTTCAATTGTTGACTGAAAGATATTCTTAGTGCACATTAAAAAAATTATATTGATAGATTAATATGACATTCCATCCACCCAAGAATATTCCCCAAAGAATGCTGTGACTTAATTAGTTTGTTAGTTGGTCTCTTATATCCAAAAACCGGGAAATTTAAGTTCCTCATTGCAGTTGAAAATTTATATTAGCTTTATTGATATGCTAATCTCCTCCACCTGGATCACAAGTTTCGAATCCTAAAACAACCACAGCTTTCATTATGTTTTATAAAATATAATGTTTTAAAGAATTAAATTACATTATGTGGTTTCCTTTTAGACGTTGAAATGAAAAGAGGCTTACTTTAATTACCATAAATTTACAGGCATTAAAGAACACAAAAATCACACGCTTGTCCCTTAAAAAGTCAAATAAATTATATAGCTGCCACGGTTTCTTTACTTCAGACTAAATTTGGAGGGATGAGTTGCGGGCCCTACAATTTTTAATTTTAGTCACTCTAATACAGAACTTGTGTTTTTGACCCATCATCCCTCTTTATCAGTCTTTGTTAACATGATTAAAATAAATTAAACTAATGTATGGTATACGCTTGGTAGGTACATTATATACACACAGACTTAGAAACAGTCATAGATACTCGATATGAAACGTAAAGTAGAAGCATGATGGGACTAGATGCGAACTATTACATAAATCTTTGCATTTGATAAATCTTTGGTTAATTGTTTCTCTCGCATAGTTTTACTTAATACATATCCATATATATTATGATATTAATATATAAAATTACAAATAGGTTTACGTGTAAGTAGGGAGACAGCACTTTTTGACCAAAAATAAAGCATTGAAAAGCAAATATATGATTCTAGTAATCACGGAAAACAATTAATTTGTTAGCATAGTAAAGTGATCCTTTTCATTTTGTTGTGAAAAAATACTAGTGTCATCCATTTGAAAATAAAGCATGGGTTAGTTGTGGGAACAATATTTAATTGATATAATGGACACGTTGGCCAAACCATCAAATATGATTGTATATTTGTATCTTTCTCCGGAGTGTAAGAATTGAAGAGACTTTGTTATCATAATAGCTGGTAACAACTTCCCCCTATTGAAAAAAGCTCAAGGTTTTGTAATTGATCGCTGATTATGATGGCTGCTTTGATTTGTTGCCAAGCCACAACTACACAGGCCTTTTTCAAATTCAACTTTTACATACTTGCTTAATCTATTGCATAATAACTTTTCCTTTCTTTTCTATTATTTCCATTGAATTTGGTAAGCAAATAATTTTTGTTTGGGCCCAAGACCCCACCATTGAAGGTGCATCCACGTATTCAAATGAAAAACCATTTTAGTACCCTTTTGTTTTGCCACCTTATTGTCTACAACGATTTGGAGGTTGGTAGGGATTCTTCCCCATTGTTTTTGTGTAAGATTGAGGCATGAAAATTTTAATTCCATTTTCATTATAGATAGAAAGTTTTTGGGACCATCCAATTAGAGACAATTGAGATCTTATCGGAAGCAATTGTCCAAGAGTTTACCCACATCATGTCGCGTTTACTGTTCGTCGGTGCCGGCTTCTAAATACTCGGCACCACCCCGCAACAGACGGCACGCCATATATTTTAAGATTTTTCCTCCACGACATGCCTAACTAAATTCCAACTTTGCATTATTGTTTGGTTCACCCAAACTTCACATTTCATAGTTTAACTACCAGGCAAATAGTTCCTAAAGTGAAAATTATTAAACGCTCCACGCTTAATGCCAATAACAACTCATCACTACACTATATATAAAAACTAGAGGGGCAAAACTATGATTTGACTCAGATTTGTTTTTCTTATTTATGACGTGTTACCGTTTTTGTGCCTAATCATTCATTTTCATTTTCATTTTGCTGATGGGTTTGACTAGACTCCACCATAACAAAAATGTGCCAAAATTTTTATCACTTCTATTGCATGAAATGGCTAGATTTTAACCTTTTATCATTAAACTAGATATTTTATTGTTCATAACAAAAACTAGTTAAATTAATAAAAGTACCAATTATATAATAATAACAACATTTTTAATTACCTTTTTACTAAAAAGTTGTTAATCTAATTATTTATTTATTATTATAACGACCATGTATTTAAAATTTTATACAATTTAAATATTCATAATTTATATTTTAAATAATATAATGTATATTAAAGTAAAATAAGACTATAAAAATATTAATTAAAAATATAAAATTTTTAAATTTAAAACCATAAAATTAAAAAAAAAATTGCATATCATCTTAAAAATTCTTATGGGGACATAAGCTTTTCGAATCTTTCCCTCGAAAGACAAACTTTCCAAACAAAACCTGAAAAGGTTGTGGTAAACGCAATTCTCATTTAGCTCGCCGATGACCGGAGAAAAATTGATAGAACATGATGAGACAAACTGATGACCTCTGGTTCAGTGTAGTGGAAACTGGAAAGATATACAACGTACGTACCAACAAGGATCACGTGTACATACACTGCGACCTCTTCAACGGCAGTCAAAGTTCTACGCCGAATATATAGATGCATTATCCATATATGCATCTCCAAGATTTTGTCGTTTATGTAAAATAAAACAGATTTTAAAATTAGTAACATATTTCTTAATATTTTTAACATTTTAAAATTAGAAGTTGATGATATGATAAAAAGTAAGTGTAGAATGAAATTTTACTTGAAAATAATTTTCTTAAGAAAATAATCCACGTATGTTTGCAACCCTATATAGTGTCAAACGACGGGCATGCGCAAATGTAATTCTATGAATATTTTAGACCAGTCCCTAGTTCAAACCTAACATACACGGTAAGGAACAAAACGACACAAGAATATTGCACTATCGTCGGTGGCCATCATAATAATTGTGGTGGGTCTATTTCTAAGCCAAAAAACCCTTGTGGAGGAAAAGACGCGAGTGATTAGAAAATTATGAAGGTGAAGGTTTTGTAGCCATTTGTTTAATTTCATACGCGAAGCCGTTCAACCAATCCATTCACTTAATGCATTTCCTGAGTTCTTCTAAATTTCTTAAATCTCTCTTCCCAATCTCTTTAACGCAAACGTTGGTGAGAATTCAATGTCTCAAAAATCTGAAAATTTCTCAGCAAGATTTGTCTACGGAAGGTGAGTCAGGACTACATCAATAGATAACAGGTGAATATTCCTATACTACCTCTTGTAAGTTATCCAACTCCAAAGTCTTTCTTATGAGAAATTATAATAAATTTAATACTTACTTTTTTCTTATGACAAATACTAATTAGTTTTTTTTATTTAAAGAATAAAAATTTAACTTTTTATTCAATAGTATCATCATTATTTTTTATCTTAATCTTAATAAAATATTTTAATTTAAAATTTATTAATCCATACTCTACTTGGTAAGATCCGTCTTCTATTTGTCATACTCACACTTTTTCCTTTTATTTATATGTCATTTTAAAATATTGTGATGACATTAATTATTTGTCACATTACAATGATAGAAACTGAATGCTCTCTCTATATTTGTCACATTTAAAAAAAACATTTATCTCAACTGTTTAAAATTAAAATTAAGGCATTATGAATTTTTATTAATTGTATATTCTTAGAAGATTTAATGGATGAAAAAATGAAATTTTATAATATAAAATCAGCTTAAAATTTTAATCAAAATAGAAATAGTTAAATCTATATCTTAAAACTTGTGTCAAACTTTTAAACTAAGATCTTGTCAATCAATGTTTTAAAGACACTAATTATAAAAATTGTATATTTAATAAAAAAATATCTTTTAATTATTTAATCAATATTTTTTAAGAACAGGAAAAATATCAATTTCTCAACTATATAAACGCGCGCTGGGTCTATTCTCTCCTTGGCTTTATCATATATAATGACAAACAAAAAAGGCGCACGTGTGAATATTGACTAGGCTGAATAATTAATTAATCACGATCTGACTCATCAATACATCATCAAGAGTCTCAATAAAACTCGTCATTAAATTAAAAACTGTGTGTTGATGGAGAACAGTTACGTTTGGGTGACTCTCATTTTCTTAGGTTTCTTATATGGAGTGACTAAGCTAATATTTATTTGAAAAAATTAGTTGTGAACCATGAAATTTCATATTGTACACAACAATTCTCTGCTCGCAGTAACATAATCATACCATTATACATCAAAATAAACTTTATGATTATTACCTCCCAATATAAAATAAATCTTTGTTAGCATTATCTATTTTTTGTTTTTTTTTATATTTCATAACACAATTAATTTTGTAAAAAAATATTTTTTAATAATTGTTGAAATTGATTGAGACATTCCTCCTTAAACATATATTGCGAATATCGTGTAAAATAATTGTATAATTTAATCGATTAAAATGTGAGATTGAGATATAGAGATTATAAATCATTTTCTTTGAATTCCATTTTAAACACTGTTTTTTAATTATTATTGAAGTTGGTCGAGAGATTTTTTTTAGCTACTAAATTACAATTAACATTAGTTTTTTGTTTTATCTTATTGATTACAATAAAATATTAAATTAATTTATTCTTTAAAATCCATTTTCTTCAATCATGTAATCTCATATATTATTTATAATGATTTATTCAATTACTTTAAGTTTTTTACACATATTAACATATGACTTTTATTTTAAAAATTCTTGTGTTTTATAGTCTATACACAGAATTAGACAGGTCAAAAGCAGATATGTCTGTAGGCACATATTCAAAAACTCCTTTACAGTAAGTAGTAAAAACAAAAAACATGTACATATAATATTGTTTTGTGTTTTTTTCTTAAATTAAAACTAGTTAGTAATTTATGCAATGTATATGTATTGTGTGTGTGTGTGTATATATATATATATATATATAAATTAAAAATAAATTTAGAAAAATCATGAATTGTATGTATCAATATATATATTACTAATTAAAAATAAAATTTATATTTTATAAATAATTATATATAATAAAGTTATTTTAAATAATATTTTTTAAAATTATTCTTTCAATTCTATAATCACAAATAGTATGTATCAAAATAATAAAATTATAATAATTGTAAAATATATTTTACTTTAAAATAATGTATTTATAGTATATTATTAAAATAAATTTAAATATCAACGATCAATATAAATTAATAAATACTATCAAACATGTAATTTAATTATAAAATTTATTAAAATAAATTAAAATGTTTTGTTAGGATAAGTTGTATCAACAAGTTTATTACAATAAATTTATATATATATATATATATATATATATAAACAAGTCATAAGTCATATTTTCATAATCTATTCGTGATTTTTCTAAATAATTTTTTAATATTATAATTATGGCTTATAAAAAAAAGAAAAAATATATAAAAAAAAACAATTACAAATCCTTAAGTGATTAAAAAAAAATCGAGTCTTGACATTGGGCGTGTGTTTTTGTGTATATATAATGTTAAATGATATTGTTCAGAATCAGAGGAAATTATTTAACATACTATACAATTTTGTGAGATCTACTTTGCTATTTTTTTCTGTTGGTAACACCGAAATGTATATAGCGTGATTGGTTAATACCCATAATCACATTAAGATAAGGTACATGTTGATAAATATTCTTTTAAAGAAATTGTTAATAATTTGAAAATAAAAATATCAAGTAAAATGTAACATTTTAAAATGATAATTAATATATTAAATGTAGTATTTTTATTAAATTTTAAAAACTTAATTTTTTAAACCAGTGATATTTGACAAAACAGACATTAAAATAAATTATGATCTCCATCGCATCCATGCATGCATGTTTCAGGAAAGGATAAACTTTGCAAGTAAAAAATAATCGCTTTTACTTCTAAGTAACAAGTGATTTTTAATACATGGTAGGAGTATTATTAAATTAAAATAAAGTTTTAAAATAAATAATGAAAAATATTTCATGACTATTTTAAAATTTAAGGTTAAATATGTTTTTGACAATTGATAAAATTTAAGTGTGTAAATTTAGAATAATTGAAAGAAGGAACTGTTTGGCATATGGAAAGAATGTGGATGGAGGGAGAAATCATTTATTGATCTTAAAGCCTAAAATTGTGGGTAACGAATATTGGAGTTGTTGGAAGAAGTTAGTTACATTGGAACTGTACAGCATACGCTTCAGATCTATGAAAACAAGCATTGCCGCTCAAGTCTTTCTAACTTCATACATTGTCTTGCAGAGACGCACGTGCATTTTACGTTAAGAAAACCCACCTTGTCACGTGATCCAAGGCTCTTCCAAACCTGCTCTATCTCCCACACTTCCTCTTCAAGCCAAGCCTTTTCTGTCTCTTACATAAATATCCTGTATGAGAAAATTTTATAACATTGTAATAAAAAAAGAAGAAGAAGAAATGTATTAAATGAATTTTAAAACAATAAAACAGATGCTTTTTTTTATTAAACGTATGCTTTACAAAGTAGTAAAATAATTATTCTCTTACATAAATAATTATTAAGAAGATATAACAAAACTCCATGCATAAATATTAATTAATTCTCATACTTTCTAATACAAAATGCATAGTCTAATAAACAATATGATATTTAAATTCTTTATATACACATTTCAAAAATTAATAATTCAAAATTAATTTTATTTAACCTTGAAATGAACAGAGTCCAACTATACAAACTAAAGAAAATCAATAAACGAATTATGTTAGGCAATAAACGTAACATAATTTATCACAACTCTGATATGAAACATGAATTTAGATTTTGATAAAATATATTCGCATAGCAAATGTAATACTATTTGTTAGACTTATTTTCGTTAATGTAAAAATTAAATTGACCGCATACACATTTTAAGTCCATGTTCGTAGGCCCGCTCAGGAACCTAAACTCTACCCACCATAAATACCACAAAGGATCCATAAGAAAACTATCACAACCTTTTTAAAGCCTCAAGCTCAAACCAAAAGTAAAAAGGCTCGAAAGAAATCGAGGAAATCGCATAGCCTGGTGAACGAAAAGATACAAAAATGGGTTGACCAAAACATTAAAACCCACGCACCTGTTGTAGCAAAGATCCAGTCCATGGTTATGTTGGTTTTTTGAGCTGTTTGCTGAATTGACCAAAAACAAAGATGTTTGCTTAATCTTCTTGATTCTCCTCCCTGCACTTTCTTTCTTTTATTTTTCACATCATCCAAACATAATATCAGGAATAAAGATTAAGTGATTTAATCTCTCTAAAAAAATTATTTTAACATATAATATCAAACTTAATATATTAATTCAATCATACAGTCTTAGACAATGTTAAAATGATGAAAAGTTATAAAATTTAATCATGCATTTATCGAATTGATATAAAATGGAGTGATAATATTTTTACATCATTTAGTGAGGTATAAAATAGGTGTAAGAGAGATATAAAATAAACAAAAGGAAAAATAAAAAATTTATGAATGACATGAAGAAAAACTAATATAAATAATTGAATGCGCATAAAATATTAAAAAATTGAATGTAAAAATATAATTATTATATATAATGAATATAAAAAATATAAAAAAATCTTGAATTGAAAATTCATTTGTCTAATAATTTTATAGTTTGTCATGGCAAAACTTGCATAATTTCCTCCCACACCAAAAGTTCACACCCTTTCTGCTATTTTGCACATGAACTCCTACATTTTTAATATTTAATTTTTATATTTTCTTTTTTTATTTTTTGTAACACCATCAATCATATTATTTCTGTATTTCTCTTTTCTTTACCTAAATTACGGAAACGATAATTATTTTAAAATAAAACAAAATCGCCTACATACCCGTTATACACTTGTACATACTGCACGTATAGTTTGTATTGCTCTTACAATAAGCAATATTAATGTGAGTGTCTATGATATTGTCATGTAATAACACTCCAAAAATACATGTGGATAAATATCTAAGCGTACCACACTCTTTTATCCTAACACATCTTTGTAAAAATATCAATTGCAAATAATATCATAAATATTTTTAAAACAGTGGTTATTTTTTATTTTTTTACAATTATTATAGTGATTAATAAATATTTACAATAAAGAATACACTCACTTGTTTAGTATTCTTGAAACGTTGTCACTTAGCAACACTATATATAATTGCTCCTGCGATTGGTAAAATTAGTATTAATCTATAGAGAGATGAAGCTAGTCATCCAATGTAGGAGCAATACTGTCTTAATAGTACCGTATTCACTGCATACTATTAAATATAATTTTGTTTAAATATACACTATATGCGTGGCATGTGTACTTGCATTAGTAAATTTTGTCACTTTGAAAGATGATACCACATTTGATGTAATGAAAATAACTCGTAAATTATTTTTTAACACTATTTTAATAAATAAATTTAAAGAAAACAATTTTTTGAACCCCCTAAATTACACTAAAAAAGAGTACAATTGACAGCAGCCACCCTATCTCAACTCAAATGGCGACCCCACCCTGCACGCTCTTGATCTTCTAAAGGCCTCTTTTTTCTAAGCACAAAGCTTAAATAACCTTTCCTCTCCATTCATCTCCTTCTTTTCCTTTCCCTCAAACCCTAATTCACACACCCACCCACTAACTAAGATATCTACTCCTCAAAGACTCCCTCTTCCTAATTTACTCCTCCGCCCTTCCCCTTCATCCTTTTCCACTCTCATCTCACTCCCTACCCAATTATTGAGATCTATATGCTACCAAATATGTAATTCCCTCTTGTTCTTTGCACCTTATAATCTGCATCTTCCACCACTTGGGACTATTCCTCTCATTGCCACATAATAAACTATTTTATTTTTCTTACTATTTGGAATCCCTTTTACTATCTATGTATACCTCCTCTCCTTAACTTCCGCTTCTTCTCTCTTTATTGTTTCCTTTTTCTTGCTTCAGCAAAGCAGTTAGCAAGCTATGGATTCTGGTAATAGTGGAAGTATCTCTTCTAGTGGCGATGAAGAATATGATTCACATGCTCATCCATCGTTCCTTAATCATCCAAACTCCCATTTTGGCTCCATCTCTCATGCCCAATCGCCCCTCGTTGATCCTTCTCATCCCCCAATGTTTGATCTATCTTCAGCCTACCTCCGCACCCTCCCTCAATCCCAGCCAAACCAAAATCCCCATTCCTTGTTAAATTTGGACCCTCAAGCCCAAAGATCTGAACCCAATTACAGCCACCCTACAAGCTTACCATCTTCATCGGATCCTCAACCCTCATCTTTACCGATTACCAACAACGTAGTAAGAAACTCAAAGAAGCGAAGCAGAGCTTCAAGGCGTGCTCCCACCACGGTTCTCACCACCGACACCACCAATTTCAGATCCATGGTTCAAGAATTCACTGGAATCCCTGCACCACCCTTCTCCTCCTACTCTCGCCGCCCAAACCCATTGCTTTCAACTCCAAGAACCTTGTTACACAACAATATCAACATGACCTCTCCCAATAACGCTACCAATAACTCCATTAACTACCAACTACCTCCTGATCTATCTCTACCCTATCACAACCCACACAACATCATGCAAAATCACCCTACACTCGCATTCCAATCCTCTCCTCCTCTTCACACTCTTCTCCCTGCAAAGTCTTTACCCATGCCATCGTTTGATGATGATGTGGGTGTGAGCCATGGCCATGTGAATGTGCATATGATGGCTACTACTAATGGAATATCTGGTCATGAACACGTGGCTTCTGAGAACATGCCTCTGAGGAGCGCTGGTGCTGATGCTTGTAGAGATCCGTTTAGGTCTTTAGATGGGAACTATGGTAGCTGCAAGCTAAACATTTCATCTTCTGTTTCGAGTGGCTTGAACCATCATGAGAAGACCTTAGAGAATGTGTCCCCAAGAGGGGAAGGTGCCGTGGATGCGTGGATTTGTTCTTCTGATCAATAGGATTCGATCGGGTGAGAGTAAACAGTACGCCACTTGTGAATCATTACATAGTAGAATTTGATATGATGCAATGAATTAAGATCGTGATCATGATGACGTTGATATCATAGTGGTTTGGTGGTTAGCATTTGCAGATTTTTTTCGCTTTTCCGTTTTTATATATATATATATATATAAATTTTTGGCATTGTTGAAGTATAAGTAGCTAGTGTGCAATTAAATTAATTATAGCGCATAGCCCTTTGATACATATTTGATGATCGTGTTATTTTTTCTTCTTTATTGTTGAGTTCTAAAATGAATACTGTTTCGGGGAAAATTAGTTCCCCCACATGATCGTACTTGTGATCAGATCGGATTTTCTAATAATGCATTAATAGTAAAAAGTAATTAATTATAGTAAGATCGTAGTTCCTATTAGTGTTGCAAAAGAGAATTGGGAGTCGTCAAGTTCGAGATTAATACGAAATTATTTATTATTTTCACTTGCTAACTTAAGTTTTTATAGCATCAATTTTTTAAAAATCATGTAGTAGTTTGATTTTGATTATAATTGTCATTTATTAAAAATGATTAACTTAATTCAATATCAAATGTTAGTTTAATAATTAAAAAAAGTTTCCATGTTTTAAAAGGATTCAGATCATGTATATCTAATTGAAAATTATTGATGATTTAACATTAAAATTAGACTCTTTTTGGTGATGGCACATGTCAGCATTATTCTAAAAGACAAATTGAATTATTTTGAATTTAAGTTTCAACTTGACTTAATCTTACAAGTTAAATTGTACTGAAAATTTTATGAAAATTATTTTTATTACAATCAATAATGTCTCAATATTAAATCAATCATAAACTTTAATGTCTTCTTAAATTTAGATTTAAGTTTAACGTTAAAAGGTAAAAATTATTTTAATCTTTATAAACTTTACTTTAATCTCTCTCTCTCTCTCTCTCTCTCTCTCTCTCATAAAGATTTGTGTGTAAACAAAGGAATGGTTGAGCGACTGAGTTGTGCATACGACTCTTATGTACCTATGGAGCATCGTCCATTAAAGAGGGGGGAGAGAGAGAGAGTGATACGATGATATTGGTATTTGCAAGCTGGAAGCTACTCTTACGGCGGCCGCAGCTTGCAGCTGGTAACACTCTTCGTCTATGCGGTCCAAATCTGTACCTAAGAATTTTGATTTGGGCTATAGCCCCCCCTTTTATCTTCGTCTGTATGTTTCTACTACACCTTATGTTGCCCTTGAGCATGACGTCATTCGCTACGTATTGTTTACTCTCGCAATTGTTTTCTAATACCATAATTATGAATCTCTAAATTTGATGTATAGCTAAGGAGAACGGAAATGTTTTTTGTCAACTTCTAGCACTTTAAATAGCACAACTTTAATGAGAATACACAAACAACATCGCCATGATCTCACTTTAATTTTTGGGCTCATACGGGACTCCTTCCTTTATGAGGAAAAGAGAGAGAGACACAAAAATTAAAATGAATTTATCTTCTCTTGTTTTTATCATGAAATTGATGTAAGGTAAAAACTATAAAAATAAGGTGTTAAAAATAACACTGTCTGTACAAAATTGTAGGGATTTATCTCGTATCCATCCTTTTTTTAAAGGTTACAGATGCTTATTGCTAGTTATTAAATATATTTATTATTATTATTATTTTGTTTATCGTTTAAGATTATAACACACAAATTAAGATTTTTTTTACTTTCTATAAACTTATTTAATATATTTTTTATGTTATTTATTTATTATTTTAACATTTCATATGCTGTTATTTGTCTCTCTTTTATTTTTCATAAGGATGTGATTGAACAATGATAATCGATGTCATTTTAAAATGATATATAGATAACTAGAACCAATTAAATTTTTTTCTTTAGAAGTGACATATAAAAAAATAAAAGATTGTAATTAGTTTATTTAAGGATATTAAAATTGAGAAACACTTCGTAACGAGAATAAAGAATAATTTTGTCATCGTTGATGATGATACTAAAAAGAGATTATTGTTATTTGATAGGGCAGTTGAATATGAAGGAAGGAAACATAGAGGACATGGTGGCATGTGAGTCTTGCCCTTTCGGAAATTGGAATGATGGGGGGTCCGTGGCAGAGAATAATCTGATATATAGCGAATTGCAATGATATCACCCTCCCTCCTCTCCAACTTTTTCGCCATTTTCTCCTCTGCAAACTGCACTCCTCTGTTTTCTCAGTTTACAGTGTCATGCTATATATGTAAGTGACGCAGCCATTAAAATTGCTGAATGGCTATTTATTGCATTTCTTTCTCTTTTTCCCCGCACTCGCACCTCTCTCTCTCTCCCCTTTCCACATGAAGAAAATGCATATGTATCTGGGGCATAGGTAGACATCAGTTCTCTTTCACTTTTGTTTTTGTCTTGTTCAATTCTTATGATTTTTTAAGACTGTCTTTTTGTTGATTTCGAATTCCATCTCTCTCTCTCTCTCTCTCTCTCTCTCTCTTCTATTTTCCATTCTCTTCGAATGGTTGTAACTTGATTATTGTCCTTTTAGGTCAGTAAAACAAATGAGAGCAGTTTGGGAATTGGGTCACTTATTTCTTACTAGGTAATGATTGCTCTCTAGTTTATTTATTTTGAGAAACTATTATTATTAAAATTATATATATATATATATATATATCTTTAAGTCTGTGGATTTTTAAAATTAGTCATATTGTACAAAAGACAACAAAGAAAGTAATACTATATATTATATAGATGTTAGTATATCCCTATTATACAAAATAGGGGTGGGGGGGTCTTAATTAAAAATTCTCTTTCTTTTTATTTTACAAAATCTAATACAAACAGGTGACATGCAATCATCTATTTATTTTCAGTGACATTTAACTTTTAAGAAGTGAGCAATGGAATTGCTTCCAGCCGCTCTTCAATGATTCAACAACAAAAAGCTAATTTTTACCGGGATTATGTCTTTTCATGCACAAAATAATAATTATTATTAATTTTATATTAAATAAATAAATTAATAATTTATTTAAAAAACATAAATATTTTTTAATCTCTAAAATATTAAATCCATTACAATTTTGAATTTAAAAAGATATATAGTATCCTTTTAAATTTACAGTTACGGAAGATATATAGTATCCTTTTAAATTTACAGTTACGGGTACATGATCATTCTCCTTAACAAAGATGTGTTAAAACCGTGTATGAATAAACTTATTAGCATCGTGATAATTGTTTGGAATGTATGGGTTTTATCCTGGGACGTGAGACTGATTTAGAAAACTGACATCTTATTGTAAAACTTTACAAAGCTGGGAATAATGATAAAAAAGAAAATTGTTACTATGATATTCTATGACATTTTTTGGTATCTCAACTTTTTACCTCTAAGAGCTTTATGAGTGTATTGACAAAAGAAAAAAAAAATATCAAATAAAATTTAAAGTTTTTGATATTATTTAATATTTTAAAATTTAGTATTTTGTTTTTAAGATAATTAATATTACCTAAAAAGTATAGTTTTAATCCATATATTTGAAGTACTTAATAATAACCAATTTTTTTTCATTAAACACGTATTATTAATTTGGTGGTACATGCATAAAATACGTATCTACAGGAGAACAAAGTCATTTTGAAAAAAATGTGAAACCTAATTAATTTTTTTTTTCTATACCATGTCGCACCAAATTAGGTTAATTGGTTTAAATAATTTTTTTATACTTATAAATATTTTATCATAAATAAATTTTTATTTTAAGAAATTTTTAAAGTTTAGTTTTTTTTTTGTTTAGTTTAGGTCTTAAGTAAATGATTTAGTCATCATTACTAAGTGACTTTTGTTAATAGTAAATTAGCTGACTATAATTCATTCAAGTTACCATTGGCACGTATATCCTAGTCACTGCTTATGTCCATGCGAGGTAGTAAATTACCACAGATTTCATATCCTTCACACCTTCCAACTTTTGTTGGGACGTTTACTGGACTTTGAGTTTGTTACTTATGATTAGGTTTAATTGTCAACTGTATGTCCATTAGTCCAATTTTTCCATGGTGTATGCCTTGGATGATCTTTTGAGTCTATATTATCATCTTTTGCTTCCACGATAGTTTAGTGGTAAGCTAAAGGAATATGAAATGTACCAAAGTTCAAACTCAGTTCTTTGCAAAAACCACGTCCCTGTTCCCCTCTCTCAATTCCCACACCCCGCCATTGTAAAAAGAAAAAAAGAAAACAGATAGAAAGCTTAACAACGAAAAAACAGATAGCTAGCATCATTGGCCTAGGCTTTATACGGGGTAACAGGATTTTAAAATAGCTCAGTGCTGTTTCATCTACTGGTTTCTTTATAGACCCTATCCAAGAGACAGAAGAACAAACTCAGATGTAGGCTCAAGTAGAATCAAAGATAGCAAACGGAAACAGATAGCTTACCCATGGACAGAGAGTTTGATTCAGAAGAGCTGTATGTTAGGGACCACAGAATGTTGATGTTGAATTTGATGACGATCTCTACATTGCTCTACCAGCAGTTTCTATTCTCACATTTAGGTGTATAGTTTTAGCAGTTCTGCACCCTATTGGGATTGCTTGACTACGAGGTCAAATTTAAGATGTTTTCAGAGGAAGAGAATTGTTTAGAAATGGTTTTTGATCAAATGTTTAGTATGAATCACACTAGCAAAAAAGTGACATTGTGAATATTACACAAAAAGACTTTCAAGGCCTTATTTTTATCTTCCTTTGAAGGAAAATTTTCACTTTACATTGTATTGTGAAGAATATTCACAAATAATGTACAAATATAAGAGACAGGGTAGTCCTCTTTCTCTGCGAGCTAGTTTTTGAGAATGATTTAAGTTTCTTCTATTCAGTTTGAAATCATGGTGTCAGATACCTTAATTGGGCTTTGAGGAGGAAATCATCACAAAAAGCCCATTTCTAATGCATTTAAATCCAACCAGCCCACACGCCCTGCAGAGATCTTCAAGTTCACGTTCAGAGAGAAAGATGAAGCTCCCGGACACTTGCCTCGTAGTCTAACGTGCAAAACACATCCCACTAATCAAAACTTGTAGAATTAAAATAAAATTTTCAGGGATACACATTCATTCTAGTCAGTGAAAGATTGAGTTGACACTTGACATCACTTTTAATAACTCAGTCATGGAAAGTGACATCAAAATCATCCTCCCATGCACAAACGTGAGATTGAGAGACTAAATTCATTTCATGTTATTGAGGAACTAAATTAATATTAACTTATTATAATTGAGAGAAAGAATTTAAGCTAGCAGGTTCAAATTAAGAAATAGCAACAAAAAACAACTGAGCAAAGTAAATAAATTTTTATACCTGACGTAGTGTTCTTAAAAATGGGATAACAGTAAAAGGCCCATCAAGTATGTAGGTGGTTGCGACAAATACGCCTCCGGGTCGTAAAACACGACTTATTTCAGCTACCTGTAACAACAGATCACAGAAATTATGTAGAAAAAAAGGGTCGATGTACAGACTAAACAAAATGATGCTTGCTAGGCATGACTATCTGACAAACTATGTATACTGCAGAGTGACAAATCAACTGAAGTAATTTATCCAAAAAAATTGAAGTAGCCTGTATTTAAAATCAGCTAGCATCATTAAGGGTATGAAAGATGTTCTTCATCATTGCTGACACAATACTGCATAAACCTTTTGGGATTCCTTTTTCTACCCTAGCCTAGTATAAGAACTTTTTGTTAACATCTCAAAAACCATGGTTAAATGATTTCCCAAAGCCACTGTCACAGATATTTTAAACAAATGAAATATTTTTATGTAAAATCCAAACATTAATGAATAATTATTGACTTACAGCTGCTAATGGTGAAGGCCAACAATGGAGAGCTGCACCAGCATGCACAGCATCAACAGAATTTGAAACAAAAGGGAGTCTAGATATGTCTGCTCTAACCAAGATGAAGTTCCTGACGACACAAATATTAAGGAAATATAACTTATTATGAATAAAAGGTATGTCTGAAACAGTTTCCTTAGAACGTTGAATTCTAAAGTTAGATATATTGATATATTAAAATTCTATTTGATTTAGAAATATAAATTGTGTACTCTTTTGGAAAGTTCTCTTCCTGCTGAATGAACTCATAACATTGCTGCAACATGTTTTCTGAATAGTCGAGAGCAACAACCAAAGAAAACAGCCCACTTTTTGCAAATAATCTTGAAAATAATCCACTTGCACAGCTAGCATCAATGATATTTCCGCCCAATACTGGCTTCAGGAAACTCTTCATCAATTCAAACTGCATTCAAATTCAGAGGAAGGCACCATTAGCTGTTAAAGCCCATCAAAAGGAAATGAACAATGAAACGGTCACACATCAACCAAATAAGTCAGCTATTCCTTTAAAAGTACATACAACAAGAAGCATGATGTAGAAGACATATTTCATTAGAATTTTAAACAGTTTCATCATATATTGCAGCACTGTGTCCAAATTCATATTCTTCTCACCAATCACCAAAAGGTAAATAAGACAAACTGAATAATATCGCTCTCGAGACATCCACTGGCTAAGTCTGGGCATATAGTAGCTAATGTGGATAGCTTATTGAATCCAGATAACTTATTTTTAACTCAGTTTGATGCGCTCAAATTTTTAGTTTATATCAAATTTTTGAATCAGTTTATGATGTTTCTCTAAACTCTAAAGAAAGCGATGTAATAAATATCAAGAATGACTATTATGATAGTAGCTTATTGAAGAAAAAGGAAGAGAAAGGACAAACAATAGAATTTATAAATGGGAAAAAATATGTATTATTTTTCATTTTAAATGTGGGGTTCATCAAGAGGGTATTGTCATTAGGAACAGAGACATATGGTTGACCTCTTTCTCAGGACCTGGAAAACCACCCCATACAGAAAAGGTTTGACGCCAGCCCCTCTCATAGAGAAATGATATCAATGGCACCCTGATTCAACAAACAAGTATGCATAAAAAGTAGCCAGTCAACTTCAAATTCAACTTTGCAACATCTAGACAACAAATTATACTGTTATGCAGCAGTGTGTCATTATTAACAAACTAAAATGATCAAATGCAAGTAAAGATTAGCCAGCAGATTTTTTAAAACAAAACATTTAATATGAAGAAAAAGAAAGGGAACTGGAATGCCTGAAAAGCTCTGTGGAAGCTGGCATGGATTCACCGTAGCTCTTAGCTCCACTTGTTGTGGTGAGATCAAGATGCGTTTGGTTACCGACATATGTTTTCTGACACGTGCTACATTTTAAAGCGGATCCAGGAATAGTATCACTGCATCAAATTTTCAAATGAAGAAACAGAAACTAGTTAACCACCTAACAATTAGTGAATACATAAATTCACACATATAATTGATTATTATTATTATTATTAACTCACACTGACAAACCAGGAACAGCGTTCCATGTCAACGAATCATAACAAACGGGACAAGCCAATGAGTTACTGCTCCGGCTAACTTCCTTTTCTTCTACGATGGAATCCTAAACGACGAAATTACATTGTTTGACAAAGTATTCGAACGAGAATTAATATGTATGGAATGAGGAAATTGAATTTAGGGATTGGAGGGAGAAGATGTGTTACTGTTGGATTGGTTTCGGTGTCGATGACGGCCGTAGAAGAAGAAGCTCGAAATCGAAGTGGAAGCGGAAGCTTTGCAGTGAAAGGAGTGGGTGAGCAGTGGCGCGTGGGGTGCTTGAATGAAGAGAGTCGTGGAGTGAGCGTGTACATACCGGTAACTGCTACGCCTATGGCCATTATCGACGCGATGCCTATCAGAACACAAATCGGAATCTTTGCGGAGGGATGCGTCGCATTGATGTCATGTGGATTCAAGTTTCCAGGGGGTGGACCGTGGACGTGTCACGTGTCAACATATCCCCTGGAGCTTTTTTTTTTTTTTAATAATATTAACATTATTCTCTAAACTAATTCTAAGAAGTTCAAAATAGTAATTTTTTATTAATTATTATAATTTTTAATATGATAATACTTTGATTTTTAACAAAACTTACTATTATCAAATCTTTAAGATTAGTTTTAAAAAAATTAAAAATTTATTCTTTTATGATTAATTCAACCTCAAAGTTTTTCTTTGAAAAATAATAAATAAAACCTACCCTTCCTCAAATACTTAAACAATTATAAATCTGCCCTTAAATTATAAATTTACATTTTTTTATCAAAACGAGAAAAAAATGTAATGATTTTTATTAGAAAATTTATTTATATTAAGTACTTCAATTATTTTATGTTTTTAAAATATTTTTAATATATTTAATTAAAATTTTAAATTTCACCACACCATATTGAGTTAATTATATTTATTTAAAATAATTAAAATTTTAAGATTATTATAACTGCAATAAATCTCAATTTGTATTTAATTTTCACATGTCATCAATAAATATTTTTTTTATGATACTTTATTCTTCTTCAAGACGTATGATTTTATTATATTAAATAATAACAGTAGTAGGAATAATAATAATTTTATAGATTTTATTTTGAATTTTGTCTTATATTTTGAAATCTTTGTATAATGTACGGGGCATTATCTGTACACTATGCTCTTTGATGAAGAACTCGAAGGTTGGAAAAGGGAACTTCTTAACCCAATATTCTTACCTTTTGAAGCATCACATTTATTAAAAATATTTACAAATTTTACTGTTTTAGACTTTCTCTGAAGATAAGTTTGTTTCAAAAACAATCATATGGTTTTAAAAATTATGTAATTTGATCAATTATATTATGTTATGTATATAATATTTATAATTTAGATAAAAACAAACAAATAATACGCGATGACATGTGAATGATGAGAATCATATGATCCTCAACCACTTAATAACTGGTTGCTTGTTTGGCATTAAAACTTGTTGGTAGATCAATTTAAATTTACCTGGCTACTATGAGATATTGAAAGAAATAGATAGTTTTCATCCAAGTCCTTCTACACTAAGTTTGTATAATTAAAGAAAATGGAAAGAAAAAGTTTTAAAAAAGAGAAAAAAATTGACTTAATAAAAAAAAATACACACTAAATTATTCTATTTATTTGATCAAATGGAAGGAGACAAGATGAAATCTCCCCTAAGGAGGTAATAATTTTATTGAAAGTTACAGTTTTTATTAAATACCTATATTATCCGTCATACAATATATTATTAAGAAAAAAGGATTACTTTACATATGGAAGAAATACCGTTACATCAAAATGTAAATTTTATTTCTTCCGATTTTTCTATCTAGTTGGTTTTCTATCTACGTAAAGAGAAAATTATTATTTTTCTCTGCAACTACTCATCTTCAATAATATCCAGAGGGTATTAATTGAAATGGATTCCCAAAAGATGCTAATGGCATTTTGAATGTCATTAATTGAAAGATGAAGGTGCTAGCACAAGATGAATTGTGACATAAAGCATGTTAGGCATGTTTGTGACAAGCCAACTCATATGCTAGCTAGTAGCTACTCTTTCAAAAACTTTTGGAATCATATTTGCTGTGTATCAGGCCCACCCAATGCAATATTTGTTACTTTAGCTTATATCTCTTATTGAATGCATTATGATTTTTTTATCTTAAAAAAATTTACTAATTGTATATATTTTGGATTTGATTTTAGATTTGGATGTGAAATTAGTTTTGTTTAAGGTGGGAGGATTATCCCTAAGCTCTAGACTCGTCATATCACATAGAGCCTACAAGTGCTTACTTGAGCTTTGTTTATGTGATGAAAAGCATGTCATTTATATTGATACCATGAGACTAATCTATAAAGATATTCCTTGTAGTCTAACCCAAAGTAATCAATACACTTTCTTAAAAAATTTAATTAGGTTCTTAAAGATTAATGTTGTCTTACCTCCATTAAGTATCGATGGAACGACCATTTTTATTAGATCACTCCCAACAACACTTTAAATTTTGATTTTCTATACTGCTATCAATGTTGGTAATGGCGTGTCGCAATCGGGAGATCGCAACGGTACAGCAAAAACGTTTTTAAGAAAAATCAGTAAAGTCGCCACCAAGATTTATCAAAGAAAACTTCAGAAAAACTTAAAATTTGGATCTTTGAAACCAAAAATGGATTCGGGAGTCCTTTACGTGTAGGGAAGGTTTTAGCACCCTACAACGTCTGTTTAAATAACGGTTACCTTAAATTAATTATACAAATTTATTATAATTTTTAAAAGTATTTTTTTTAACCATAAAAAGAATGTTGCTATTTTTATTTTTAAAGAAAAAATATCTATTTATTAAAAATATTAAGTTATATCTTAGAAAAGAAAAAATATTTTGACTCGACGGATATGATTCCGCTCCTACGTATCTTCAGGTGCAATGGAGAACTCAAAGTCACGTAATTTTATATAAAAATTACGAAATTAGTTGGTTACAATTAAGTTCTGTAAAAATAAAATTTATTTTTTTAAAATTAAAATTAGTTTTATAAAATTATAATGTTTAGAATACAAGATAACGTGGTCATACATGTACCCTAGAGAAACAATACGAACGGTGAAGGGAAATCACACATCCATATTGTAAGTCGTTGTAAAAACTGTGGTATTTAAAATCTGATATTTTAATTTACGAAAAAGTATTTTTAATATATAATTTAATTAAAAAAATAATATTTAAAGAAATTTAAGATAGTGTATGCTATACATAAATATCTCATGATTTATTTGTTAATCGAAGACAATGTAAATTACACATCTATATCGCAGATCATTTTGTTAAAATTTACTAAAAATATTTTCTTCAAGTTGGAAACATGATTTAAAAATTTTTAAATATGAAATCAATTTTAAAAATATTTAAAGAGAACAAATTAATATATTTAAATTGATTAATAAAGATAGATGTTTATTTGAGGAACTTAAAACATATTTCTAATAATTTTATATTGCGTAAGACTAAGATAATGTTGGTATACAAAGGTCTCGACAATTTAAAACGTACGAAGGTAGAGATGCTACACAATGACATTATAAATTGTTGCTTTAATAAAATAATTTTGATTTAATAAAAATAATAATATTTAAATAGAAAAATATTTTTGATTAATTAATAAAATAATTACCTAGTTAATAAGAATTAAAATATGATAAATTTATATTGTAAAAGACCAATGGTAACGTGGGTACACATGGATCTTATTAATTTATAATGCATGACGACAAAGAAGCTATACGTCATGTTATAAGTTAATGCGAACACTTTATTTATTTGTGATATAATTTTTAAATAAAATGAAATTTACCTATCATTGAATAAAGAATTGATATAGGAATTTACATTATGTTCACTTTGTATATAAATAAAACAATGACAATAATAAGAACATTAATAGATAAATAAGAGGTGTATGATTAAACAAATATAGCAACAATAAAAATATTAGACAAAAAAAAATTAAATTTTTAACATTATTTTTCTTTATCTGATTTAGTTAATTTTTACTTACTATTTGTGAATCATAAAAGTGCCAAATCAACAAAGGATGAAAGAAAGAAAAAATAAAATAAAATAAAATAAATAAAAGGTAAAAATATATCGTATATGCATAAATGAATGATAAAAGTTTTATATAACTAGTGCTACTGCAATGTGTGTGTATATATATAGATGGCAAATATACATATATCTGGATTGCAATCAATATATAATATTATGACAATTATGAGATGCATCATGACAGCGCCTAGTGTAAAGCTATCATGCAGGTTTTATATTATTATAAAAACAAAAGTATAGTGCCTAAATGAAAGGGAAAGCACTGTAGAAAGTTCCAGAACTTCTTTGCAAAGCCATCCAACATATTATTTTATATTATTAGAAAAAGACAAAACTACATTGCATAAACGAAAAGGAAAGTGCTGCAGAAGGTACCTGAACTTTCTCGCAAACCGAATTGGAGGATAGAGACGAAAAAATATATGACAAGAGAGAAGATGAGAAATAAAATGAAGAAGAAGACCCTTCCTCTTTTTCTCTTTTCTGTTCTATAAGAATTTTTTCTCTCTTGCTGATAGCTGATCTGTTCTTCCCTCTTCCTTCTCCGGTCTTCCCCTTCCTCCTCTTTTTTGTTGTTCTCCTATCTCATTCTCTTATAGTTTTTTTTTGTGTGTGTTCTTTCTTCGATTGCCCCCCCCCCTTTTTCTTCTTTTTTCAGTTGCCTTCCTTTATGTTCAGTCCTATGCTATTTTTGCTTCTTGAATCACACCTCTTCTCCCTTGCTCAAACACTCCATCCTATTTTTTGTAACTTTCAAATCTGAGTATATATTTGCAAGCGGCGTTAACAGTTTGCATGCTCACTATTTCTCTCACTATCATGGCACTGAGTTTCATATGCGACCCATCACAGGGTAATTTTGATAACGTCATTTTTGGCATCACATTCAGAGAGGACCTGTTATCAATAAGTACTCTAGCAATGATATGATCTCGACACTTCACAGAAATATGCAGCGCTCTATTGTACCCCATTCCTTTAGCAAGTATTTCATCGTCAGTGAAAGTGAGATAGTTATTTGAAGCAATATTACTGACAATGCCCCCAAACTTGTCAATAGTTATGTCATGATTGACATGTGCTTCATTTAGCACCTTCATTAATATCTTCCTGTGTGGCTCAGAATTCAGCAGTAGGGATAGAAGAGATTTCTTAGCTAGAGTGCGGTTTAATTGCTCCACAACTTGATATTCACTTTGCTTAATAAACTTTAAAAATTCATAAGCTTCTTCGTCAGATACCGTCTTTTTTTGTTTCAAGCATTTTTCCTTCATCTACATCTTTAGAGTCTCCCAATTTGGCCTTCCCCTTTGAAGATCTCTCTGTTTCTCTTGTCTGTTCTTTTCTCAACTCTTTAGGTGAATATATACGATCACTTCAAGTCATCCCTCCAACACCAGCTATATTTGAGACGGCAGGGGTATCAAAGCTGACACCTTCTATCTGGTCTCCTTTCTGATTATCAACAAACACTCTTGCATCATACCTCTAGGGCACTGCTTTGTTATCCTTGTAAGGAAACGGAGCTGGTACTTGTATAGTGATGAGTTTGGGTCCATTATGGGTTAGAGTATTCACATTTTTTATATAATGAATGACTAAGGATTTTGGGAAGGCTGGAGGCTGTCTATCAACCGTAAAAACTTCATTTTTCTCTTTAGGACACACAATTTGAACCAAGTGTTGGTCCATTAGGGTTTGCAGGGCATGCTTGAATTCTTGACAATTCTCAATGGAGTGGTTTGCATCAAGATGCATATCACACATACTTTCTTCATGAACAAAACCCTCAATCATATTAGCCTTGCACAATTCAGCAAAGATAACTTTCAGAGGAGTTGTAACCTCTTCAACTTTCCTCTTTAAAATGTGGTCAGACTCTTCTTAGATGACATTTACTGATGATCCTCCGTGTCCGGGAGAGAATTATTCCCAATGTTAGGAGTATTCTTCTTGAAATTCAACCATTTGGCATTGATTAAATCTTGCACTTTAAACTTCAGTGCTCGACAATTTTTTGTCGAATGACCAATGGCACCAGTATGATACTCACACTTGACATTTGGATCATACCCTCTTAGATAGGGTGGTTCTATAGGTTTCATTAGACATGGTACAACTAGTGAACTTTGGAATAGGTGAAGTAATAACTCTGTGTAAGACATGGGGATTGGGTAAAACTGAACCTGTTTTCTCTCTTGATTATTTTAGGGTCTTATTTGACTGGTGTTTGGATGTTGGTGCCAATGTTGGGGTGGTCTCATGGGTGGTGCAATAGGAAAAGTAGGTGCAAAGGGTTGGTAAGGCCATGATTTGTAGGATTGGGAGTTGGGGTGGTTTGAAATGGCAGTGACATACGGGTAAGACATTTGAGGGGCAGAGAATACAGGTTGGAAATGGTGTGGTGTCTGGTAAGGTCTAATGAAAAGAACTTCTCTTGGGTGAAAAGTTACAACATTAGCCTCTCCTTCTTTCTTTTTGCCCATTCCAAATTGGGGTTTCTTTGTGTTAGCCACTCCAACGAAATTGTTGGAAATCTTTTCTGTCCTCATACCACTTTCTACCCTCTCCCTTATAATCACAATGTCTGAAAAGTTCGATGATATGCTTCCAATCATCCTATCATAGAAGGGTGATTGGAGAGTATCAATGAACATAGCCACAATTTCTTTCTTTAATAGGGGAGGTTCTACTTGAGCTGCCAGTTCTCGCCACCTTTGCGCATACTCTTTGAATGACTCATTTTCCTTTTTAGTCATGTTCTGCAATTGCAGCCTATCAGGAGCCATATCAATATTGTACTTATACTGTTTCAAGAAAGCATCGGCTAAGTCTTTCCAACAACGAATACGGCCATGCTCCAAATGCATATACCAACTCAAAGCTACCCCAACTAAACTGTCTTGGAAGAAATGAATCAACAATTTGTCTTCATGAGCATGCGATGCCATCTTTCTACAATACATTATTAGGTGACACTTCGAACAAGTGGTTCCCTTATACTTATCAAATTCAGGTATCTTGAACTTTGGAGGAATAGTGACATCCGGGACTAGGCACAAATCTGCAGCTTCTCCTATACCATAATTGCTTCCCTCAATGGCTCTTACCTCTCTTCCAATATTTGTAGTTTTTCTTGAGATTGAGGATTTTCCTCAAGATGGAATGGTGATGTTGGTGGATTTCCCTCAATACTAAGGTTGCTGATTTGCGGCTGTTGATGAATCAACGAGTTTGTTGTGGGTATCGTGTGTGGTATGTGGGTTTCATGAGGATTAGCATTTTGAGGATAAGTATATGGCGGGATGGATGTTTGGGTTGGTTGGGTTTGTGGTCCTGAAGGTTGGTTAGGACTGGTTTGATTTGACAATTGGCTTGTGTTTAGTGAGTTCTCAGCTATTGGCAAAGTATAATTAGGAGGAAGACCATATGGAGAAAACTGGCCCTCTTGATGATTACCAGATTGTTGCAAGGGTCTTTCTACGTGTAGAGTCAAAGGCACCACTGTTTCCTGAGCAGGAAAGCCTTGAGATGGTCCTTGTGTATGAGTAAAACCAGGTGGGCAGATAGGAGTAGGTTGTTGGGCAATATGGGTCCCTTCTGTGGCTCTCCTTTCTAGAGACTTCAGTGCCTCCAAAATCTACACTATTTGTTCCTTCAGTTGGTTAACGTCATTCCTCAGCTCCCCATTATATTCTTCCAACTCATCCATGATCTTTGATTGAGCACGAGTTCTATAAGGATGCTTTAGAAAATGTTTTCTCGTTATATTTGTTTTTAATTTTTTCTGTGTCATACAGTTAAGAAAGAAATTAATAAAATGAAAAATATAATTAAGAATGAAAATTGAAAGAATCATCACAATTGTTGAGTGTTTACGGGTCTTTAATGGAAATTAATGCAGGATCTTCATTAAATGAAACACATCAAAATACAATTCTTAATCAAACATGAAGTACATCATTGTTTGATTCGAAATACACCATTCTTTTCCTACCCTTACATAATCTACCTGCATCCTAAGTCATTACATCACCTTTTTCTAGCCCTAGCTATCATTCCTTTCATCTCTGAGATTAACCAACTGCAATGGCTGAGGAAATCTTTAATTTCTTGAGGTCTTTTGTAGAAAAATGTAGCTATATCAGCATTTGCTAACATGCATGGAATATCATCAATTGCTCCATTAGCCAAAGATGCTAATTGTATAAAACGCTTGATCCAATACTCAATGAGCTTGTCTCCTTCTTTTATTTGACCATCCTTCTGCTTTACAATGACTTCATATTCTTTCATTACCCTGATTACTTCCCATTTCTCTATATTAATTTCAGCCTCGCACGCTACGATAATTTCTTGTATCTGTTGTTCCATGTTTTGCACTTGCGCTTGAAGCTCATTTACTTGAGTCAACGCTTCTTGTTTATCTCCCTTGGCTTTGTACAATGCACCTTTCAGTTGATGCTTTTCATACAAGGCTGCATTTCATTCTTTTACCCTCAATCCCAACTCTTTGCTTACAGCTTCAAGACATCGTTGAACCTTAGTTGCATGTCTTTGTATTAACTTTTGTTTCTTACAAACTTCTTCATAAGCCTGTTGTTTTTCACTGTTCTCTCTCTTCAAAATGGCACAAGTTTGGCGGCTTTCTCGAAGTTCCCTTTCCATCCTCACATTTTTCTCAATCATTTTTGCTAGTCTTAGCTTCAATTCTTTCACTTCTTCATCCTTAATAGATACTGGATTAGATTATTCAGTTTCTTGGGAGGTATTTGGGGCTTTGAATGGTAGCTTAATCTCTTGGACCCTTTCATTAACCCACTAACGATAACTTGCTTTTGCTGCACAGCTCTTCACACCTAACTCTTTTCCTTTTCGAATAACCTTTGCCCATGCACTCTTTACCTTTGCCCATGCACACCTAGCTTAATCTCTAGGGCGTTCTTTTACGTGTAAAGATTCATCAAAGGTAGCTTGTAATCCTAAAAGGCTACTAGAGTCAAGATCCAATCCTTAACGTTGACCACAACAGTAGGGAGTCTACTAGATGTGGGACATCAAGAAAAGATCAAACTCTAGCTAGGGTTTTCACGATAGTCAAATAGGATATGCGTCCAAAACAACACCGCTACATAACCCGTCTAATTCTAAGCAAACTCAGACCCGGGTATACGGCCCCGCTCAAGGTGTGTGATGAATGTGTAAGTGGTAGTGTGCGAGGGAGCATACAAACCTTATCAACTCAACAGAAATAAAAAGCTGCAAAATTAAACAATACAAGAATACCATACAAATTATTAATAGTCATCTACCCTAGGATTAACAACAATATCAAAAGTATATACAATGAAGTTACAAAATTCATGTACGAATAAAAGAAATATAATACAACTAATTCCAATAAATAAGAAAAGAGAAAAGGATTAAACAAATATAAACAAAATAACATAAATTTGCACAATTAATCATCAAAGGCTTGACTCTCTAAAAAATTGTCCCCAGTGAAGTCGCCATCTGTCGCAAACGAGCGGTCGCAACGGTACAGCGAAAATGTTTTTAAGAAAAATTAGTAGAGTCGCCACCAAGATTTATCAAAGAAAACCTCTGAAAAACTTAAAATTTGGATCTTTGAAACCAAAAATAGATTCGAGAGTCCTTTACGTGCAGGGAAGGTTTTAGCACCTTACAACGTTCGTTTAAATAACAGTTACCTTAAATTAATTGTACAAATTTATTATAATTTTGAAAAGTATTTTTTTTAACCCTAAAAATAATGTTGCTATTTTTATTTTTAAAGAAAGAATATCTATTTATTAAAAATATTAAGTTATATCTTAGTAAAGAAAAAATATTTTAAAAATTATTTTGACTCGACGGATATGATTCCGCTCCTACGCATCTCTAGGTGCAATGAAGAACTCAAAATCACGTAGTTCTATATAAAAATTATGAAATTGGTTGGTTAAAAATAAGTTCTGTCAAAAGAAAATTTATTTTTTTAAAATTAAAATTAGTTTTATAAAATTATAATGTTTAGAATACAAGATAATGTGGTCATACATGTACCCTACGAGAAACAATACAAACGGCGAAGGGAAATCACACATCCATATTGTAAGTCGTTGTAAAAACTGTGGTATTTAAAATCTAATATTTTAATTTACGAAAAAGTATTTTTAATATATAATTTAATTAAAAAAATAATATTTGAAGAAATTTAAGATAGCGTATTATATACATAATTATCTCATGATTTATTTGTTAATCAAAGTTAATGTAAATTGAACATCTATATTGTAGAACATTTTGTTAAAATTTAGTAAAAATATTTTCTTCAAGTTGGAAACATGATTTAAAAATTTTTAAATATGAAATCAATTTTAAAAATATTTAAAGAGAACAAATTAATATATTTAAATTGATTAATAAAGATAGACGTTTATTTGAGGGAACTTAAAATATATTTATAATAATTTTGTATTGTGTGAGACCAAGATAACGTTGATATACAAATGTCTCAACAATTTAAAACGTACAAAAGTAGAGATGCTACACAATGACATTATAAATTGTTGCTTTAATAAAATAATTTTGATTTAATAAAAATAATAATATTTAAATAGAAAAATATTGTTGATTAATTAATAAAATAATTACCTTCTTAATTGGAATTAAAATATGATAAATTTATGTTGTAAAAGACCAATGGTAACGTGGGTACACATGAATCTTATTAATTTATAATGTATGACGACAAAGAAGCTATACGTCATGTTATAAGTTAATGCGAACACTTTATTTATTTGTGATATAATTTTTAAATAAAATGAAATTTACCTATATTGAATAAAGAATTGATATAGGAATTTACATTATGTTCACTTTGTATATAAGTAAAACAATGACAATAATAAGAACATTAATAGATAAATAAGATGTGTACGATTAAACAAATATAGCAACAATAAAAATATTAGACAAAAAAAATTAAATTTTTAACATTATTTTTTTTATCTGATTTAGTTAATTTTTACTTACTATTTGTGAATCATAAAAGTGCCAAATCAACAAAGGATGAAAGAAAGAAAGGAAAGAAAAAATAAAATAAAATAAAATAAATAAAAGGTAAAAATATATCGTATATACATATATGAATGATAAAAGTTTTATATAACTAGTGCTACTGCAATATGTGTATATATATAGATGGCAAATATACATATATCTGGATTACAATCAATATATAATATTATGACAATTATGAGATGGCAAATATACATATATCTGGATTACGATCAATATATAATATTATAACAAGAACGAAAAAAATTATTAGTATGCAAAAAAATTTCATGAATAAAAAATATAATTTAGAAAAAAATAAAGATAACGAAACAGTTAGAGCTTGTTAATTTAGTTTTAATTTTAAATTTTTATAAATTATATTTTAAAACAATTTTATAAAACTGTTTTTAGAAAAAAAAATTTGATAATTTAATTTTTAAAACTGTTTTTAGTTAAACTTTTGTTGGTTTTAGAAAGAAAAACAGAAAAATAAAAATAAAAACATCTGGCATGTTTGTTTTCTTTTTAAAAAGAGTTTTTTGTTTTTAAAAATAAAATATAATGTAAATTTGTACTGTATTTTATTTTTAAAACCCTTTTTAAAAATTTATTTAACATATTTATATTTAATATATTTTATAGGCTATGTAACATATAAATAATTCTAGTCAGATTTATTGATTAGGTTATTAAAATGTATAAAATGTTCCAATTTTACAAATTGAGTCAATGTATTATAACTTTCTCTATATAACATATAAATTAAACACATAAGGGTTAAAGAAACTACTTAGCCACAACTTTGAGAAATATATTTAATTATGTTTTGAAAAATTCGAAAGTTACAAATGAATTGAAACAAAAGAGATTTTTAAAGGAAAAGAATCGGTAGATTTCAAATGGTTATTAATATTAAGTAGCAACTAGCCCGTCTAGCTCAGTAGGTAAAGCGCAAGGCTCTTAACCTTGTGGTCGTGGGTTCGAGCCCCACGGTGGGCGTTTTGTATGAAACTTATATTTTAAAATTGGTATGGACCTTGTGGGGGGCATTGCAACAGGTGTTTCCTAATGGGCTCAGCCTTTTGTGTGTGTTTGGTGTTCTGGCCATTGTAAGTTTCTGTTTGTCTTTGTCTCTTCATCCTCCTGCCGACATATAAATTATTATATCCCTCGCCCGGACCCTTACTCAAAGCATGATAATGCCCCTTTAATTCTGATTCCATATAATTTAAATCATTATCACATTGAATTAATGGATGTCTAGTTATTGCCATATAATAACACCCTAAACCAACAACTACTTATTTTTATCCATCAATTGCCGCGTTAAATTAAACCCAACCTAACTGGGTCACTCTCCTATACTACAATTGAAGTGAATCAGCTACAACTCATCCATTGCCAAACTGATAATTAATCAGTATATTATTAGAAAGAAAAATTAAAAGACTAGTTGATATTGTACGGTGTATAACTTAAATCATGGACCACTAATATTCCTGTTGATCACCATCCCGCTATCAATCTGTTTTAATATTTAGGTCGAATAATTCAACCTCATTTCGATCCTGGCCTAAATGATTGATGAAGACATATTCCTTCACGAACTTAATCCAAATTCCTATATTAATTAGGAGGAGTTCATTTTTTTTGTGGCTACTCACTACCTAAGATAAAATAAATATGTAATATTGCAACATTGTTTGATTGAAATTATCAATAGTAAAATCCAAGAAGATATATAATTAATTCAGTAATGCTTACCAGCTAAGTATGTTAGAAATGCTAACTTGACCCGTTTATCCTCTAGTTTGCGTAAGTTTCTTCTCAATGACGTGCAATTATCACAAGGGTTTTAACATTTTGCTGCCATCCTGAGCAAACTTTTCTGGTGTCACTACCAGACCCTGATGCAGACTTTGCAGTGAGTTCTTCAGTCAATTAGGATGAAAGTTCACCAGTTGGCAAGCCTTTACTGCAGAGAAATGGAAAGATGGCATTGATGCTGATTAATTATCACAGTATATGTATTATTTTAAGCATGAACTACAGCTTGGACTCGTTCATATCGTACCATACAAAACTATCCAATTATTATGTTTCTTGGTATCTAAAGATATCATGATGGTAACAGATGAATAGCAACTTTAAATATTATTTTAACAGGGGTAGATGGTGGGGAGGGAAATCAAGAGTCATAAAAACCTAGTAGAAGGCTGGCCTTATGGCTTCTTTAAGGAATCGTCCTTCCATTTTGTTAGTTGGGTATGCTTCAAGTTAGGTTAGCACTAAAGTGTGGGACATGATGTCACATTTTTCCACATATGGTTTCTGGTCCACTCTTTCCTTCCTTCTCCCTAAATTTTTACTAACCGAATCCAAACCTCAAACTTGTTATAATCATGAAAGCCATATATGCCTCTAACCCAATTCAGTCCTTAAAAAGATGAACTAAAAATCAATACCCTTGTTCAAAAATATGCCTTTTTGTTTGAAAACTGCATGACCACACCACTACATGGTAATTGAAACTAACAATATTTCTTCTAGATTTCGTATAATGTAAATAAAACCATTCTTAAAATAAGCTGTGTCATTCATTGTCATGCAAGGCAACAATTTTAGTCTATTTAATTTTAACTCTTAGAATCACTTTCAATAATTGGAATTGATTTTGTTATATATAAAATATTAATGATTAATTTTATTTAAATAATATTCAACCGTATTTTTAAGATATTGATTAAAAACTACAATTTTTTTAAAATATATGAAAAATATGTCATACTTAATGTTATTACTATATTTTATTGGTACTTTACTACTTTTTCTAAAACACTTTTCTTAAATTACAAATTAATAACAGTTATTAAAGTGAATTAATTTTTTCAAATATTGTAATAATAGTATTTTTTTAAAAAATTATTCATTAATATCATTGAATTTAATTTGACTATCAATTTGCTTATTTTAATTTAGTTTTTTAGTAACTCTGTATATTAATGGCAATTAAAAAATATTAAATATTTCATAAAACAAAATACCTTATAACAAAATAGAAAATCTTTTAAATGATTACTTATATAAAAAAAAAATTAGGGAAAGCATTTCATTGAATTTTTCAATAATATTTTCATAATTCGACGTTGGACAGGGCGTGGAAAACCATGTTCCCCATTTTCATGTCTAATTTCTGTCCCATCTTCATTCCTAATTTTTGCCTGGAAGTGTTTTTTTTTTTAATTAGAAGTCTTAGGCAAAAAATACATATTATAATTTTTTAATTATGTAGATTATACACACATAAGATGTATTAAATGAGAATATTTTTTATGTGCATTATAAGCAATTTTTTAATTAGTAAATTATTTATTTTTTACATACATATTTAAATGTGGTTAAAGTACTATTTTTTTATGATTAGTTATTGTAACTAAATTACTTCAATATAGAATAATTTATAATCTACTTAACATAAGAACTAGGATCTAGCTAAACACTAATTTGCATTTTTCTTGAAACTAAGATGGCAGTTTATAAAATTTGTTCTCGTCTTTTAATACTTGAATATGAACTTTGAGATAATACACGTTTAGTGGAGTGAGGTCTCGTAGTGTTCATATATTCCTGATAAAGTATGCAAACGAAAGAATAATTTAGAATTATAATTAGATGGCTAGCTACGAGGTGGATGGAGTTATGTGTGCGTGTATACTATCATATGAATTGACGTGCTTATGTAATCAATGTAGGAAACATAAATCTCATATGAGATATCTAATATTTTGTTTCTCCTCTATAAATTACATTATCTTCCTTTTCTTTATAGGATGTATTTGAAATTAGTTTAAACAAATGAACGACGGCAGGAGATGAGAGGATTTTATAAAATTTTCCTTACTCAACTTTATCTCTTCTTCTAAATAACAAATTTAATTAATAATCTTATTTTATCTTTTTTTCATTATTTAAACAAATAATATATAAATAATTATTACTTTTTTAAAATACACGATATTCTTCCCATAAATAAAATATACATTGGAGAGCTACCGAGCAGTGAGCTAGCCACCCCTTATTTCTGTTGTTTTCTTGTCTCCTTGGAATTTTGATTTGTTATTTTTAAGTGTTTTTTTGTCTTCATTATGTTTTTGTCCATTTTTTAAGTGGTTCACCAATGGAGGCTATTGCGCTCTTTCTCTCTCTCTTATTATAATCAATTGTTGCTTTTACCTTTTTCTCTTGTCTTCAATTATATGCACATGCAAAGGATTTAATTACTTTATCATTGGAATTTTTTTACATAAAATTAATTTTGATAAATTTAATTACATACTTTTAATTTTATTATTAATATGTATAAAACATAAGATTGTGAAAATGAAACTTTAACATATACACAAGCATGCATATGTATATATGTTAAAGTCGGATTAGAGTTAGATAAATACCTATAAATTTAAATTTAATTATAATGCTTAGAATCTAATCAAAGTCGATACCTAGCTAAATAATAGGATCAGACACATATTTTGTTAATAGGCATCGGATAAAATTTATTAATTAATATACACGTTTTATTAAAAAAATCTCTTCCATTATGTACATGAATAATATTAATATTTAAAACTTTTGCTTATAAAGAACATTTTGCCAATAACTTTTTTCATTAGAAAGATTGATTGATTGATTTTAATATAGTTTCGTGTATAGATCGAGTTTTGACACTAAAAACGTTTTTCTTTTTTTCCTTACTCATTGAATAAATGTATATTTTTTACAACAATAATCGAAATGAAATTTATTCATAAACTTTTCGAATCACCAGGGCACTCTCCACAATCCTAATCTTAACAAAGAGACGTTTAAAAAAACAAATAAAATAAGGGTGTGGAAGGACATTTTTGTAACTGAGCAACAAAAGAATTTTAAAATTTGAATTATTCCCGTAATAAGTGCTACAAGCAACCGGTTGGGTTTTGCTTTCTAACGGATAACTTTATCGTTAGGTTAGATACCGTTGCATTCCCACAATCAGCTAAATTATATCAGGAGACGAAAATGCCCTCACAACTGCTGGTTATCTTTCTCCTGTTATACTTGTTCGGTAGCCACGTTTTTTTTTTTTTATTATTATTATCGACTGGAATTTTCCCCAAAGAAGGCAAAGAAAAAGCTGAAAAGCAAAGGCTTGCTGAGGGCGCATGTGAAGAGGAGATTTTCATGTTTGAGAGCACCAAGCCGATAATTATGAATCACAATGTTGATGAGAGATGCCAATAGGCCACACGTGAAACCTTTTTACGTTTTTTGCTTGTGTCCCACGAATGGTTTTCGATTCAGTGAAATATAAAAAGAGAATTCAAGCTCAATCTCCCAGTTCATGAAAAAGGTCACTTGATTGAATGCCTCTCTTCTCCATTCCTAAGAATAAAATTTTATAAAGTCACAAATTAGTTGGCAATCCTTGACTTTTTGCACATGATCGTCACGAGATATTTGATCCCAGGGAATGTGTAACGCTTCGATGTAGAACCCACTAGGTAGTAGAGTACAGTTGCCATTTGCCAACGAGCTTAGGCGCATCTACATCTTTGTTTCCTGCCATAGATAAATACCTGCTTCTGTTCAGGAAAATGGTTGAGTTACAAAAAAAATTTATTATCAGTGTCAATTACAACTTTTAATATATATATATATATAAAAGATGTGTATGAAGCATTTTTTTTTTACAAATCAAGGTCCACAGACATTAACATTATTTCCCTTTTGCATCAATTAACACTTTTCAGTAGCAGTTGGCTTATGTGGCTAATCTTTGACTAAATTTAGCAGGAAAAAAAAAGTAAACTGTGTTGAGTTATCATCACAAAGTGGGTGGGGTGATCAAGGCGAAAAAAAAAAAACGGGGGCACAACAGTGGCATTAGGGGAGGAGGGCAAGAATGTAAAATTAATGTGCACTCTTGTAACAACCGACATGTGGCGGTACATGCGGCGCACATGGTTACCGTCCAAACAACAAAAAGAGGTATGTATACTCAAATATACAAGGGCGGTTTAAGATTCAAAATTTAAGAGCAGAGTAAATAAATATAAATAATAAGAAAAAAAAAGTGAAAAAAAGAAGAAGAAGAAAGAGAAACGAGAGGGTTATATAAAGAGGTGAGTGTGCGTGGTTGACGTTTGCTTGCTTAGTTTTAAAACAGAAGAGTAGCTTCTACTTTGTACTATTCTCTTCACTCTCTATCTACGCTACACTCAACCCATTTACCTGTCCTTATATATGTTTATATAAATTTATATAAATAAACTTTCTCCTCTGCTCTCTCTACATTGAGCAAAAAGAATCTTGGAGATCGAGAGGTCATCGTTGTCATTCCTGCGCTGAAGATTAACATAACGACCTTGCGCACCCAGGAACAGGCACGGTCCCCACCCTCTTCCATTTTTAAATTTTTATTTTAATTATTTGGTTTTATTGGAGGGAGGAAGAGAAAGTGAAGAGTGAAGAGTGATGAGTAACAGGGGTTAATTGGTTGAGCAGGGCATTGTGTGACTTAGCAATATGGAGAGAAGCACTCCGGTGAGGAAGCCTTACACTTCAACCGCAGATCTGCTCACTTGGTCCGAAACTTCACCTGCCGATTCCCCAGCTCCTCCTTCCTCTGCTCTTCGTTCTCACCAGGTATTATATAAATTTAATATTCCCTTTCTTTTTTTGGTTTCATTCGTAATTTCGTATTTTGTTTTTTTTTTCTTGTATCGTACAATTTTAGCCGTCCGATGGGATCAGGAAGGTGGTTTTTGGGGGTCAGGTCACTGATGAAGAGGTCGAGAGCTTAAACAAACGGTGAGATCTACTCTACTCTCATTATTTTCCGCAAATTCAACTTTCTCGTTTTTTTTGTTATCAATACTTTGAAACAACTCGCTTTATTGTCCGAAATTTATGGTAACTCTGGAAGGAGCTGGTTCCTTTTTTTTTCTTCCCCAAAATACGTCACAATTTGTGTCATTTTCCGATTGATTGAAACGTTGTTTCCGTCGTTGATCTGTAATCTTTTTTTTTTTTTGACACTATTACTCTAACAATTTGAGCATATTATCTGTGGAGTATCTTGCTTAACTAGTCCACCCATTAGTAGGAAGCTAATGTTTGAAAAAAGGTGGAATGGGATTGGCTGAGTTGTTGGATCTATCATTTAAACCGTGCTTCCTTATTCCTCTTCTGATTTCCGTAGCACTTGCTTCTTCCTTTTAGAAAAGGAAAGTGGTAAAATGAGATAATTCAGTCAGTTGCAAACTCAGGCTGGTTAAAAATAGTAATACGAAATTCCATTCATGATACCTTCATTGTTGTCTTTCTAGTCACTGCAAAACCCTCATTCTTGTTTTGTGTTTTTGTGTACTGTAATCCAACATTGAGCTGCCGGTATCAACTCTGGCTTCTTGTAGAAATGGGACATATGGCCGCTTCTCTCGGAATGAAGAAACACCATTTCTTCTTCTATCCTTTCTCTCCCTCTCCCTTTCTCCCAATGTTGGAGCTTCAAAACAGTGATAGAGAATAGAGCGCGTTGGTTTCCTTGTATCTTTACTTGTAGTTTTCAGTTTCTTGTCTTATGATGCTACAAGGTTCCTATTTTAGCATTTGATTTGAGAGTTGGGAGTGTAATGAATTCAAACTGAATTTTTTAATCATATTATGAACGGAACTTGCACTTTTTCCTACTTCTGACTCCTGGATCAAATTTACTTTTTGTCTTTATATTCTGTGGCATCTGAAATAATCTAGCCGTGGAATTTCCAGAAAGCCTTGTTCGGAGTATAAGATGAAGGAGATAACTGGTAGTGGAATATTTGTAGCCAATGGAGAAGATGAGACAGCAGAAACTGGCAGTGCCAACCCTCCCCCAAATAAGACTGGAGTACGAATGTACCAGGTATTTATTCGTGTATATATGAACACAGATGCTTCTACATATTGTATTGATCATAGATTTGCAGTGGATTTCGGCTAACCTGTATTTTTATTGTTTCTTCTTTAATTGAAGCAAACAATTGCTGGAATCAGCCATATCTCCTTTGGTGAGGAGGAGAGTGTTTCTCCAAAAAAACCTACTACTTTGCCTGAGGTGGCCAAGCAGCGTGAGCTAAGTGGAACTCTGGAAAGTGAAGACTCTCAATTGAAAAAACAGCTTTCTGATGCGAAGTGCAAGGAGCTCAGCGGTCATGACATATTTGCTCCACCACCAGAAATCAAACCCAGGCCAATAACTCCTCGCATACTGGAGTTAAAAGGGAGCATAGACATTGGAGAACGTCATGTATGCACCACTATAAGTTGCTAACCTGAATTATTTGGGTGAATACTTTTCAAATTTCAATTTTGTTCTCCTAATTTTAAGATTTGGATTGTACTTCCAATAACCTCCCGAGGAAAGAGAGTGCATATAGAATTTTGTTCAGACAAACATGCCACCAGTACAATGTTTTAACAAGAAAAGCTGAAGTTATTGCTTCGTGGAACAGATAATGCATATTGTGGGCCATCATGATTTTGCTGGGTGTATAAATTATGTAGGGGGAGGGGGGCATAAAGATGATGTTCTTCATGCATATTGCAATGTTTTAATGTAACAGTTGCCTGCCTTTATGCATTTTAATGGCTTGCGCTATGACCTTGGTTTTACAGGCTGATGGGGATCAAGGTGATACCATGTCTACAGGGGAACCAATTATGAAGACAGCAAAGAAGATTTATGACAAGAAATTTGCAGAACTTTCGGGGAATGACATATTCAAAGGTGATGTGCCGCCTTCATCTGCTGAGAAATCATTGAGTGGGGCTAAACTACGAGAGATGAGTGGTAGTAACATCTTTGCTGATGGGAAGGTAGAAGCTAGAGACTACTTAGGGGGTGTACGGAAGCCACCTGGTGGCGAGAGCAGCATTGCCTTGGTATAATTTATTAGGTCTAACTTATCTTCATACTGTCTTGTTTTGTTTTAATTAATTTTTAGTGGGGATGTGTTATTATATTATTTGACCAAAAAGGACCATCTGCTAATTGGTTGTATGTCCATAATCCTGTGTTTTCCTCCGTGTTTGCTTTTAATGAGTGATTTGGACTGTTTACCTGATCCATTGTATCATTACTCGCTCTATATAGTCTTACATTCATAAGTATGCAATATAGCTTTTAATAATGCGCACCAAAGTTGATTTTGCCTTTTGGATATACATATTTGGCTGGTACACTCGATTTAGCATCAGCACCACAATGCACACCTTTAACGCCCAAACTCAGTTCCAAACATTGCTGCACTGCGCCACTGCTAGCATTAGCACCTGCTTTGCAACGACGCCAACACCGCACCAGCACTCGCAATGTACCACCAACATGAGGGCAAAAGCTGCGATACCATAAATACTATATTTGAGTAAACACTGTATTGGACATTGAAATTGTGAATATTAAATAAATTGGTTCCTGAAATTCTTAAAAAGACTTATTAGCCTTTCACTTCGTCAAATATTAAACATTTTAGTCTAATTTATAATTTTTATTATAATGGTATAAACATTTATCGTTGAGTGACACGATAGATGTTATTTAAAATAACTGTTTCCTTTTCTCTTAGTTACTGTTCACCAATCTTAACTCATTTTAGTCATCTACTACATATTTGGCAACAACCCCTTCCAAGCAGAAATCGTTTGATGCTAGTTGCTTTTCCTAAGTCAGTCATCTTACCTACAACTTTTGTAACTGTGGCAGCATTGAGCATTGAGGTTCCCAAAAAAGACGAAGGGTATAAAATACAGTGCTCTAATGTCACTCCAGTAAGAGCTTGGAATATAGTGAGAGGTGGATTTGTTGGTGGTGACACCACCATTTTACACTTCGCTAAATTACTATAAATTTTCATCTTTCTCTCCATTCCATATCACCTTTAAAATTTCCTTCATTAGATCCAATATTATTTTTTCACAGTTGTCCATGACCTCTGAATCTATGTCAGGTTCCAAAAGCAGCTTCATCACGCTAAAGCCTCACGTACATCATCGTCATATGCAATGTTACCAAACCATTGTTGTTGTGGTACAGACAATTGGGAGTGGTGGATAGGGAAAGAAGAACGTGTTTTGGGATGAAGGGAAGAGAAACGACGTTTTTCCATCCAAGTGTCACTTTATATGATAAAAGTTAATACAGATATTACTTAGACTAAAGTGTCTTTGACTATGTCAATGACTAACGAGCTTTTTAAATTATTTTGAAAACTAATTTATCAAGAAATTGTGTTTACTCTACTATATTTCTAAGAATCAATAAGTCTAAATTCAATATTTTCTTTTCAACGTTGGTTATTAGGTTTGGTTCTTTTTATAAGATATTCCAAGAGTCTTTTTTATGAAGCTGATCTATAATTTTTATGAATTATTTATTATGTTTTTTTAATTTATTCTTAATAAATGAAATAGGTAAAAACTTAAATTAAAATTAATAAAATTAAATTTTCATAATAGGATTAGATTTAATAACATTAAATAAGAATAATATTATTAAATCATACTATTTTTTAAAAAATAACTAACTTTAACTTTTGATTAAATTAGTTGAAAGTACTTTACAAAAAATGAAATATTATGCCGGTTTAAGCCAGTGGCTGGTATGTATAATTATAGGACGACAGAAATTCTTTATACTAGGTCGTAATTATTTTTAAGATAAATGATGAAACCTATATTCATTTTGGAAAAATTCCATTTCTGATTGTAACTATTCTTTCAATTATCTTCCTACCAGAGAACACAGAAGAATCATTTCAGAAAATGGAGTTGAAATTAACTCGATAGAGTGTTGCATAAAGAATGTGAGACTATTATTTTTTAATTATAAAAAAATTATTTTATAGTAGAACAAATAATTATCTTAATTTTTCATAAAGACAAGGAAAAGTTTTGTTCCAATTAATGCGATTATACCAATATCCATTGCCAAAGTGATATTCTCGATAACATAAAAGATAAATCCATTGGCAAGATGCAAGTATACTGCGTGAAAAAGAATAACATAGAAACTATTTGTTTTATTGTTGAAAATTTTTATTATTATTTGCATTTTAAAGAAGGCCGACCATATATTTTAAATATATTTTTTAAGATTAGACAAAATTTATGTTTATTAAATAAAAAATAAGCTTAAATTATTTAATAAAATATATTTAATAATAAAGAATGTTAAAAAAATTATGAAAAAATGTTTTTCAAATTTATTTTTATTTAAATGTGTGACTGCGATAACACGACATTAGATCAAAAGCATGAATGATGTAGTGGAAACTTTTTTCATTGAACAGTTCAGAATTAAAACAGAGAGTACCTAAAATTTAACAATAAATCTTCATTGTATTTAGACTGAATTTTATATCTAACCTTTTAGAATAAATATTCACTTCTAAGTATCTGAAATAAGAAGAATTATTCAAAACAATCTTTTAAAATTTTTTCCACAAAATAATTTTATTTTAAAATAAATTATTTTTGTCTTCAATTTTTAAAATTTTAAACAATAATATTTTTGTCTTATAATTTATTTTGCCTTCTTATATAATATTTTTTTTCTTTCCGCCGTCACTGCAATGTAAAAGTCTTTTTATAAAATGTCACGGTATTTGAACTTTATAAGAAACAACCGTTATATATAATTTTTGAAAACTAAATTCTCAGAACTAAAGGTTTTATAACTTTTTACTTCAACGCGGAAGGAAACAGTTTCTGAACTATTTGTAAATAATATTTTTTTTAACGCTTTTATTATTGTTATGACGTATTTTTTTATATTATAGTTTTATTTAATATTAACTTAAATACTAATTTTATAAAAATTATTTTATTTAATATCATAAAAATATCATTATAAACAAGTTTTATTTTTTTATTTTACTAAATTTTAAATTAGAAATATAATTTAATTTAACATTATACATGACATATACGAAAAAATTACTGATCAATACATAAAATATGGGAGTAAATATTCTTGACTTGTTGAAAAATAAAAACGAATTCAGCAAAAAGAAACAGCATTCGTTGCATATTCTTATTTCTGCTGCTCGTTTTTTTTCTTAAAAAAAAAACTTGGAGACTCTTTATTGTACACTAAATAAAATTTCTTTTAAATATTAAATGATATCTAATCAATAATTTAAAGAAATTTAATAAATACTCTTAAAATATTAATTGAAAGCGCTTAATGTACTTTGTTGAATTATTATAAAAAACAAGTATAAAATAAATAAAACAATTTTCTCAAAATAAAATTTATTTAATTTAATTTTTATTCATCTAAATTATTTCTAATTAATTTTATAAAAATATAACATATATTTAATTAATGACAAATAAAACAAGCTTAATTTATGATGAAATTTAAAATTTATTAATTAAGTTAGCAGCATGTTTTTTTTTTTTTTTGCTTTTTTTCACAGATGTAGTGAGAGAAGTTATTCATAAAAAAATTATTGGATAGAAATATTATTTAAAATAAAAAATAAAATTTATTTTATAATAAAAACTTTTAAATTGAGTGCAATTTTTTAAATTAATGTATTAATATTTAAATAAATTTAACCACATAATTTTATGAATTTAATTCAATATATTTATAGTGTATAGATTTTTTTTTTTATTTAATTTTGGATTGTTTGATTAGAAAAATATTATTAACCTCTATGGTATTTAATTGGATTTGTTAAATTTTAATTGTCTTTTTTAAAATATATTGGCAATGTATATATTTTTCAACACATTGATTTTTTACACGATTTTACTCTTTAAAACATAATTAATAATTGTTTTAATATAATTTTAATAAATTTAAAATTAAGGGGGTTCTTGATATGGAATTCTCTTAAATTTTTAAAATATTGCAGTTAGAAATTGTTAAATTTTTATATTTGGTACAATTTTAAAAAAAATCTATAAAATAATATTTTAGAATTTTTTTAATTAGGTTTTTAGAAAATATTTTCACGAAAAAGGCGAGAAATTTATATTTTTATAAAAATAAAAATTAATAATATAAATTTCAATTATATTCTTGAATGGTTTTAAACCTAAAGAAATATACCTATGAATATTGTGATAAAGTACTTGTTAATTTTATTTTCGTGTAAATTTTTTATAAAAGTAATTTATTTTATAAGAGCTTTTAAATTAATAAATTTAATATTAATAAAAAATTACTAAGCTCCAAGTTTAACATTGGTCAATAAATCCTGACTCACATTCTCTCTATACATTTTAAATATAAAATTTAAAATCATGTTAATTTATGTTTTAAAAATCTTTTGTATTAACGAGCACTGCTCTATTATAAATGTTTTGAGTAAGAATTACAATGTAAATTAAATTTTCCAATTTAAAATTTTTTAAAATAATATTTTTGAAAAGTATTAATATTCTTAAGAAATACTATTTAAAATAAAATTGACAGAAAACATGATTATTAAAAAACATAATCCCTCCAAAAGAAGAACATAATTCTCAAGAAATTATTTTCACCAAATGCTCTTTCCTTTATTATTATATATCACTTTTTAATTTATTCTCTTTCCTTTAATATGAATAAAGGTTTTATAAAACAGGGCAGAAAATAAAATAAAAATAAGGTATAACTAAAATATTCTAGAGATTAAACAAAATCAAATCGAATCAATGAGAAAGTAAAACAGAATTATGGAAAGATTGTAACAGATAATATGGCTTCGATTTGGATCACCCTTAAAAATAGCTGAGTATGAGAAAAGAAGGGCCTTTCTTATTGTTAGTAACGCCGCTGGTTGTTCCTTTGTGGGCGTGAGCAGTACCCTCGATACACTAGACACTGTCAGTATCAAAATCCTTATTCTCTTTTCTCTTTTCACAAATCCCCATGAAATCAAAACCAGATTCATATGCTATCACTCTCATGGCCACACTTTCGTGTCCTTTCTAATTCCGTCCTTTCTCACGTGCCTTTTGCCGTTAAAATATAAATTAACAAACAGGATTCAATTCTGTTTCTGAAATCCGCCATCGCAGCAACAATGCTGAAGATATCAGACGACACAAGGAGAAACAACGACGTAGAACCAGAAACAAGGTTCGTTGGGATTCCCAGCACCCCAACAACGCCGTCATGTCTCCGCGTTCATCATCACCTTCACCCTGACCACGTGGCTGTTGGGTCCCCTGTTAACAGGGTGAATCCTTCTTCATCTTCTTCTGCGAACGGGTTTCATTCCAACCCATATGCACCCTCTCGCAACGATCACAAATTCTGGTTCGACTCTGACTCCTCCAATCTCTGTGACACCAAGTGGGTTAATGATCTGGGACTCTCCAACGATTTCTCCAGGATGAACATCAGTGTCTTCGATGGAACCCAAACCAGGGGATATGAATACGATGCATGTCCCTTTCAGGCTCCCTTTTCTTGTTTCAGTGAACCAGGAAACCTCGTATATGAGCATCTTACCAATGCGGCTTTTGGGAAAGGTTACACTTTTGGCACCCCATTTGGCTCCTCTCTCCCTCGTGATGATGCTTATCAAATGTATCATCACGTTGCGGAACAGAGGAAGAAGGAGCAACAGGGGACTAGTAGCTATCAGCTTCTCTGTGATCGTTTCATGGGTTCAAACGCTCTCGGAGCTGGAATGGATTCTGAAGGTAGCTGGAGGGTCAAGAGCCCGTTTAGGCTCTCTCAGATGACGCACACTGGAATGACTTTGAATCCTAATGCTCCATCGCATTTTTATGGTGCAGAAAAGGAAAGGGCTTTTACGAACAACACTGAACGTGCTTTTGACCCTGCTGCGTTTAGATGTGACAACAGTATTATCATACAAGGGAAAGATGTAAAACACTGCATTGACAACGGGTTCGGTTCTTTGACGGGCTGTAGAAGGACTAGTCCACGAGCTGAGGTTGCGGGGGAGAATGTTCCCAAGAACTTCTCTCATGGTCCTCCTTCTGGGAATGTTTTTGAGAATAACGGCACTCTCGGTAGTGATTTCACACTCCCCATGCTGCTGAACTTTTATTCTCTTGACGATGTGCAAGGTCACATGTATAAGATGGCAAAGGATCAAAACGGTTGTCGCTTTCTGCAGCGCCTGGTTGATGAGGGAACCTATCAGAATATGTGTGCGGTGTTTGAGGGAATCATCGGTAATGTGGTGGAACTCATGATGGATTCTTTTGGTAATTATCTTGTGCAGAAGTTGCTGGATGTTTGCAACGATGAACAAAAGTTGCAGATTGTGCTCATGTTGACTAAGGATCCAGGACAGCTTGTTCGCATCTCTTTAAATACACACGGGTAATTAAGAATTTCATTCTTATTCTTTTATTTATGGGATAAAGCAAGTGCTTTATTTTGTTCGGTGAGTTAATACTTGTGTTCATGCCACAGGACGCGTGTGGTACAGAAGCTGATTGAGACCCTTAACTCCGCTAAGCAAATTTCATTGGTGAAGTCTGCTATTCAGCCAGGTTTTCTTGATCTTATTAAGGATCTGAATGGAAACCACGTCATACAACGTTGCTTGCAATGCCTTAGCTGTCAAGATAATCAGGTAGTGTACCACACTTCTCTCTTGTACCATTTTTAGGTTTCGCAGTCAATTTTATTCCCATTTTTTTACCCTAGTTTTGTTCTTTTGTATTTCTTGAACATTATTATGCAAGTAACTGTATGGCAATGCAGTGTTCATGTGCGTACTGTGAAGAGAAACTAGCTTCTTAGTAGCATTACTTATTTTAGACATTTCTGACTCACTGAAAGATCTACATGTCAAAGAAAGAAAAGTATTGCCATAGCAGTCATATTATCCTAATACAAACCTTGATTTGACATTGTCTAGTATGGGAATTAGTTATGCATCTCCGTTTCTCTCTTTCGTTGCATGCGTATATCAAAGGCATAAGGAATAGGTAGGTAAGGCTTTTAACTATTCCTCTTAAATGAAACAAACTTACAAAAAGTCAAGTAATTTAGCTTCAAATTCATCTCATATTAATCAACATAAATTGAGTGGTGAGTATTCATCTTATATTTAAGTCTTATACCTTATACCTTCATATCATGTGAATTATATATTGTATTCATACAGTGATGCTTAAACTATTTCATTACCCGCTTCATATGTTTCTAGTGTTGGACAGTTTCTCTGGCCTCTTTCTTGTTGATAATCTGTGTGATACATTATTATTTAACAAGTCATATGCTTTTGTCTGATCTTTATCATCAGAAGTTACGAAAAGGTTAGTCATCACAGCCAAGTTCGGTATTTATTGAGTCTACCTTCTTCGATCCTAGAACTAGAATTCACCTTGATCTATGTGATACTACTTTTTTACATTTTTTAATTTCCATTTTCTTTCTGTGCTATGTCATTTTTCTTTTTACTTCCAATCTTTCTCTAACTTGCATTGCCATTAATGACTCACAGGGTGTTTTAAATATCATGGTTTAATATCTAATGCATTGTTTGTTTCCGTGGAGCCTCTTGGTGAAGTTGTTTCTTGTTTCTCTTATCATCATGGCAGTTTATTTTTGAAGCTGCCGTGAAGTTTTGTGTTGACATAGCAACTCATCGACATGGATGCTGTGTACTGCAACGTTGCATTGATCACTCAGTGGGAAAACAAAGAGATAAGCTGGTCACAGAAATCTGCAAACACGGGCTTCTCCTTGCTCAGGATCCATTTGGGTAATTTGCATTTGATCCTCGTCTATATTAGTTTGTTTATTTATTTATTGCTTTTCTTCCTGAATCAGGTTCAGTTTTACATAGATGTTGAAAACATTGCAACATGATGTGGAAGTGGTCATAATTCTATCCATAAGTTGTTCTAGAGTTTATAATTTAATATTTATTAATGTGAAATTCTAAGCTAAAGCTGACTGAAACTATCGTGCAGAAACTATGTTGTTCAATATATTATAGAGATGGAGACCCCAAATGCGTCAAGCAAACTGCTTGGTCAGTTCAAAGGGAATTATGTAAACATGTCTACTCAGAAATTTAGCAGTCACGTGGTTGAAAAATGCCTTAAGCACATTGGAGACAGCAGATCAAGAATAGTTCGAGAATTGCTATCTGCCCCTCACTTTGAACAGTTGCTGCAAGACCCATATGCCAACTATGTCATTCAATCTGCTTTAACTGTTACTAAGGTTTGAAGAAAATGATTTAACTCTCTTGTCATTGTAGCTTAAAGTTGATATAACTTAAAGATTATGTGTCTATCTGTTTTAAACAGGGGTCTCTGCATGCATCTTTAGTTGAAGCAGTTCGTCCTCACAAAATCTTGCGCACCAGTCCATATTGCAAGAGGATTTTCTCTGGGAGCCTACTCAAGAAGTGATGTGAAACAGTCACATGTGTTGTTGTTTTCACTAGACTCAGCTACAATTTATAATTGTAGTCTTTTTTTATTTTTATATCTAACTGCATAAACCATTAGTTTAAGTATGTATTTTTGTTTATGTTTTTTCAGAGAGAGAGACAGGTCTCACTCTCATCATTCCACAAGGCAAGTATTGTTTCCAGCTTATGCTTTGAATAGGTTGTCTTGTATTATTTTGTTGTTCCATCTGTTGTCTGTTATATATGGAACATCCAGGACTTCTTAATTTCTAGATTTTGTACACAGATTAATTTGTTCCGTGGTATTTGGTTTCTAATTATTAATAACTTAGAGATTTAGATTTTGTTTCTGGTTTCAATTTTTAAGAATTCTAATGATTTGAGAAAAATGCTTTTAATTAAATAAATATCTATTTTGTAATTCATATAACATCTAATTTTATTATTATTATTTAAATTATATATATATATATATATATATATATATATATATATATAAAGACTAATCTTCTCGCACTAGAATAAATCTAAAATTTACATTTGATCTAAACCTTTTATTTAATTTATAAATAAAATATTATAATTTATTATTTATGAAAGACTGAGATCGAATATAAAATTTTTTAAATTTATATTAATATGAAAAAATTATTTTCTATATATAAATAATCAAGATTGAAAGTTTGTTAGTAGTGACGACTTTTGTCTATTTCTTTTTACCATAGCTATTTAAATAAAATTTAACGACTTAGTCTCATATTATAATAATCAAGTATTTTTATTTAAATTATTATTTTTATATATATTTATATTTAAATTATCTTTCTAATGTTCTAAAAAATATTATTCATTATCTTAATGGTTAAGATAGTACATAAAAAAAAAATATGATAGCTTGTTTTGTGAATTATTTTATTTTAGTACTTATTATATTAATACATGACAAGTTAGAAAAATAATTTTTATATTTTATTTTTATTACTTGGATAATTTATTTAAATTATTACATATATTTTAAATTTTTAGATCATTAGATATATTTTAAAAAACAAATTAAGATTTATGAATTAATAATATTAATTTTTATATATTTATTATTTAATTTTTATAAAAATTTACCAATTTTATAATTAAATTTAAGTTAAAGAAATGTTGATTTGGTAAAACATAACGTGTGACTTGAAAGATATGAAACTTTTACATTTGTCATTTTTTTTTCTAGTACATGAATTAGGTATTTTTATCTCATCTGATTCATTTTACAAGTATCTAATTTTATTTGTTTTTACTTGCTTTACTCTTTTTACTTCATTTTATTTTTTTTAGTACATTTTTTAAAAATATAGAAAAAATGTTTAATTTGATTTTTTTATTGATATTAAAATTTATGTTTGATTATATTTTTATTTTATATTTTCAATTCTATCTTTATTTTAAAATATTTTTATTTAATTTAAAATAATATAAAATAAAATATATAATAATTGTAAAAAATACTTTAAAAGATATGTTTTAATAACTAATACTTGAATCTCTTTATGCAACAAAATTAATATTTGATCTTTAGCGTACAAAATTTATTAAAAATTAAATTATAGATATTATAACTTTTAAAACTTGTTATAACAACTTTAGTTAATTTGAGAAAAAGGTGATATGAGATTAATTTATTTTTATTTTTTATATTCATGCATAGGGTATTCATTATAATTAAAAGTTGACTTAATTATGTTTTTGCTGTCAACTTTTCTTCATCAAGTGCTAGCAAACTAAAAATCAGCTTTGCATTGACACATGACATATCACATCATTTATTTTATAATATTTTATAAATTAAAATAGATATTTGTAAAAGTTTCTAAATACATGTAAAAAGGTCTGTCTTCTACTCCCCTTCATCTTCTTTCTGCCCACCTCACACATAACTCTAACCCCATCCCTTTCTTCTACACCTCCTTTTCTTTACACCACTCATCCCCTCCCTTCATCTCACCCTCAATCCACACCAACACCCCTTCTTCTTTACCTCACCTACTCCCAATCCTTTCCCTTACCCCACTCCTTTCCTTTACCCTATCCACTCCACCTCTTTCTAAATATATATTTTATAATTATGTTATATTTTATTAAACTCTTTAAAATGGTTACAAATATACACTTTATGATTGAATAAAATTTTAACCAAATTCTACTTGTTATTGGAAATAAGTGAGACATTAAAATATGATAAGTTTCAAATCCCATCAACATATTGTGCCGTCGAGAGTGAAAGAATTATGAAGTGCAAAGAAGTATTTGTAATATAAGGATGAGATTGGAGTTGAGAATGAGTTTGGGTCTGCAGTTAAGAATGAAAGTTTGGTCGAGTGAGAGAGAAAGGGGAAGAACTATTGGAAAGTTGGGGTTGGGGTTGGGGGTGGACGGGTTGCAAGGAAGGAGGGGGAGTAAGGGTGAAGGTGAGGGTGAAAGTGGAGGTAGAAGTTGGGATTGAAGGATGAAGAATGTGCTTAAGTATATTTTTGTAAATATTTATTTTAAATAATAAAATATTATAAAATAAATAACATATTATAATGTGACAATGTTAAACTAACTTTCTATTTCAGCTCAGTATTTAACCAAGGAAATTAACACCAGAAATTCAATCTTAACTTTTTAACTTAAGACAAAATCTTAATAAATTTTTTTTATAAAAACTTATTACAAAATATACTAACTTTACAAGAAACAAAAATATAATTAAGCTTTAAAAATTCTATCACTAACTTATTACTAAGTCATATAAAATACTATTTTATAACTTTTAAAATTTGTTATATCAATTTTAACTAATTCAAATAGAATAAAATCATTTTATTTTTGTCGTTATATTCATACGTAGCATACTTATTATAATTAAAAGTTTCATACAATGTCATAGTCGATATCATCACGTTAACTTATTGTTAAATTGTATAAAATACTATCTTACTTTAGTCATCGTGTGTGTATAGTATCACTTAGTATATCTTAAAAAATTATTTTAATATATATATATATATATATTTAAAGTTAATTTCAAGATTATTTGAAAAAAATTATTCACTTTGATAAATGTATGCATTTTTCTATCTCTATTTCTCTATATATATATATTAAAAAAATTTATTAATTACTAAAATAAAATAATTTATTTTTACTAAAAGTGTTAGGGTATATTGATCGATCAACCATAATTTAATTATTGAGTAATGATATCTACAATAAATTATTATAACATTTTTTATAATAAATTTTGTTTTCTCTCTATCCATCATATAACCTATTTTATTTATATTTTTGCTTAAATTATATTTTTTTTCGTAAAAATATTATAAGAATATCATTAATCTTAAATTATTTTATATTCTGTTACAGTAACTAATAAATACTATATTTAATAAATAAGAAAACATAATTACGCCATAGTTAGCAATAAAAATCGACTTATATATCTCTAGACTACCAAATGCTTTGTTGGTCCATGCTTATTTCCAAAGTACCCTTTTTCAGTGACCTTTTCAAAAACAAATTTGTTCCTATTCTTCTTTGTTCATGCTGTTTTTTGTGAGCAAAGTATGTGCTTGAGGGTAGCTTTAGTTGGGAGAATGAAATTCGGATATAAACTCTTGATTCAACATCGTGACGGCTTGATTTGATTTTTTGATAAAAATTCCAGTGTTGCCTTGCACATAGACGTTCCATCCATAATTGAATAATAAATGTTTGACTATGCACCCTTTTTCTTCCATGGCAGACTATGTACCCTTATTGGACTTCCAGTATTGCCCACGCAAATCAGGCACTCTTCCAATTGGTTAGCCCTATATTTAATTTATTTATATTTAAATTAATATATACATATTATTATTATTTTATTTCTATTTTTATTTTTTTTATTTCTATTTCTATTTTACTTAAATATGTTCCTTTTAACGTTTTCATATTTAGTTAACCAGTTTTTATTTGACCGTTTGTTTTGTTTCTATAGTATATATGTCAGTATCAAAGCCCCCATAGCCACACTTGGAATTGTATATGAAAGTTTCTAACGTCAGAGCTTTGAAGAAGTAAACAAGAGGTACCTTTCATTTTCGCCTAATGAATACTTGGAATATTATCAGGATTAGCTTTTTACTTAAATATCGTAATCCTGGTTTTGTAGTAGCTCAAGCTTTAGAAATAAATGTTAGGTGAATGTGTAGTGGCTGCTAGTGCCAAGCAAATTAAAGCTTCTTATTAAAAAATTCAGTGTACGCAACACGTTAAAAACAAAATTTCTTTATCTCATCAATTGTTAGGAAATTTAATAACTTGTACATCCATAAATTAATATTATATATAATTTTTTATTTGCTCTGTTGTAATTTTTTAATACAAGTATCTCGAAAATACATTCTAAAATAAAAATTTAAAAAGAACAACTTTTAGTTTTTTTTTTTATCAACGGAACTTTTTTCATTAATAAGTGCAGTGAGTTGACATACAAATTTGATCACGAGCTAATTCATTGTTGAATAGACTTAGGCAACACATTCAAATCGCGTGTTTGTCTGGCTAACTCTTCTATGTTTTCTAAAATTAAAAAAAAGAGAGATTTTAGTTTTAAAAAATGTTTTTTTTAATTTTGTAAATGAAAATATATCTTTCTTTTGTAATTTGTAAATGAAAACGCTCTCTTTCTTAGTTGTTAGTCTCTATTTTACGATGCAGTGATCAATTAAACTCGAATTTTGGATAATGGTAGGCTTATAGAGAAGAGAATATTTTTTTAATGGTTATCACTTAAAAATCTCTTTTCTGCTCTTTTAATTATAAAATATAAGGAGTTTTAAAGATAAAAAATTATCTAATAAGCAAGAATAGAAAAGTTGAGGGAAAATTATTTTATATTTTAAAATGTTTTCATTTGTAGTTTATAATTTCAAATAAAACAATGTCTTTAATAATAAATTAATCAATAGAATTAATATGGGCAAACGGATTTTAACGATAATGACATAATAAAATATTTACATAAATTTAAGTATCGATTCAGATAAATTTAAAATTTTGAAGTATGAATTTACAAAAATTCAAATAAAAGGTGATTCATCAAAAAATAATTTGTTCCTGTGGTATATGTCAAAATATTTTTAAATAAGGTCTTAATATTATAAGAATTAATTTCATCATATTATAAATATTTCGATTTAAATAAAACTGTTCGTAACACAAAATGTCTGTGATTTAAATAAGAAAAGATAAAGATAAATTCAATGCAATGCAATTTTTCCTTAACAATGCGTATACTCAGGTGACAGAATGCAGTGTATTAGGTTCTGCTTATTGAATGATTCAGTAAGAACCAAAGATAGAACAACTATCAACATTGCATATGGTGTACTGATGAATTATGGTCAAGGTTTGTTAAAAGAATGTATCATAGTCAACAAATACTAACATAAATTTAATCAACGTCGCAGTGAATGATTACCAAGATCACGACGTAATATTTAAAAAATAAATGTTTACATTGATGTTAACAAGATCGAATATTTTAATAAGTAAATGAAAAGAAAAGAAAACAATCTGTTTCTTCCGTGTGAGGCCTTAGCTTATATAAATAAGATGCTACATTGGAACCTGTGAAGCAGCTAAACGGATAGAGTTCAAAATGGCGGGTGGGGGTTTCGCCATTGATGCACCAGCCAAAGGCTTTGATGGCAAGATAACACTCTCAGTTGTCATCACTTGCATAGTTGCTGCATCCGGTGGCCTAATTTTTGGATATGACATCGGTGTTTCAGGTGTTTTTTTTTTTTTACTTGTTAATTTGTTTTCTTACAAAAAATTTTCCTCTTTTTCTTTTTTGTAATTCAAACTATTTATAAGTTTCTGATAATTTTCCAGCGTACATTAATCTTTGGTCAATATGAATAAGCTTGCATACAGATTTTAACATAACTTTTTACAATGAAAATTTAATTTATTGAATTACAACAGTGATACGGATAAGCAAAGATCCCCTTACCGATTCCACGGAATCTAACAACAATGAGCATTCGCATTTATTTTAACTTTTATGTTTTTGCTATCACTTAAGTTTAACAGTATTTGTTCTTAAAATATTTGTGTAAAAAAATATTGACAAAATTTAAAGTTAATATTAAATATTTTAAAGTGATAAAATTTCATTAAACAATAAATATTAAATATATAATAAATATTCTTTAAAATAGATAATTATTATTCTTTATTAATTAAAAATCAGTTAAAACTGGTGTTAATAAAAGTTTAAAAACAAAATCTATCGGGGAAACAGATGGTTTATTTGTGGCCCGTCAAAGCGTCAATTTATTACCTACCAAAGACAAACCTAGCATTGAAAAAGTAATTTGCATAATTTTATACTTTTTATATTTATTTTTTATCATACTTTTTTTCTATCTCTCATTATTTCATCTATTTTACTCTCCTAAATAATAAAGTATAAAAATAATATTTTTCCTAAAAAAGAAAGTTATACCATGACAAATGGAAATGGTCACACGAAGTCAAAAGTGTTGGATTTATGATTTGCACATAGTAATTAGCGTCATGCTCGGTGCGCTAGTTCTGTTTAGCGCTTGCATTTCAAAGTTGCAATCAATTATAGTTATATGTGAGGGCTATTTTACGTATTTATAAATAGATTTTTTTTTTATAGAAAAAGCACATATTCATAATTTTAAAATTACAACTAGAATAAATAATTTTTTAAAATAAATTTTATTGTTATTATTTACTTGTAATAATCTTTTAAGAGCTAAATTTAACATTTTCCATTTTTAGTTTGCGATCTAATAAAAATAAAAATTAATTTATATAGAATTGAAGGTGAAAATTGTTATCCTCTTTTATTTTTTAATAAAAATGTAATGAAATTCCAGGAGGTGTGACAACGATGGTACCGTTTCTTGAGAAATTTTTTCCATCAATACTGAGAAAGGCAGCTGGTGATGTAAATGTGAACATGTACTGTGTGTATGACAGTCAAGTGTTGACGTTATTCACGTCTTCTCTGTACCTTGCTGGGTTAGTCTCATCTCTTGCAGCTAGTCGAGTCACCACCGCGTTGGGTCGGAGAAACACTATCATTTTGGGTGGGGCCATCTTTCTCGCCGGCGGTGCCATTAATGGAGGTGCTGAAAATATTGTTATGCTCATTTTGGGCCGTATTCTTCTCGGCTTTGGGGTCGGCTTCACTTACCAAGTGAGTCAACTTATACATCATATATAAAATAAAAAGAATACAATTTTTAAAATTTAAAATTTTAATTAAAAAAAGTCACTTACCATAATGAGTACTATAACAACTCATAATAAATACTTCACTTTAAGATAGTTCATAAAAATGCTCTAATTTAGAATAGTTCAAAATTGACCAACATTTAATATATAGAGGTTGTAGGTTGATGAGCTTTTTTAACAAGCATAACTTGATATCCATTTTGAATAATTATAATTAACGAAAGTATAAATATGAAACATATCTTTTGATGCTGATATAATGAATATTTATCTATTTGTGAAATTGGGATCGGGTAGAACAAGATTGTTGAGACTTTGATTATATATTGAAACTACTTGATTCGTTGTAAAATAATAATAATTTTAGGGTATGTATACAAATTTAAAAATCATTATCTTTAAATTTTGAGAGATATATTAGATTATACAACTTTTATACTTTATTGATATTTTTATTTTATTTATGAATATATTGAAAGATAAAATAAAATGAAAAATTAATAATTAATCATTCTAAGATTTGGTAAACATAAATAAAATAACATTTAACAACAATTACCTTGAAATTAAAGCTTGCACTAGACAAAAAAAAAGGTTTTGAAATTAAGAAAGTCAAATCTATAATAATAAAAAAAAGAGTATGCATGTTCTCCTTGTTAAATTTAATAGAACAGATGATTCACACTTTAAATTGTATACACTTAAAAAAGAAAGAAATAAAATATTAATAACTGTAACGTAAAAGAAAGAAAAAAAATGAAAACAAATATATAATAAACATATGTGCCATAATCAATATTTTTCATTTCATTCGATTGATTTAAAATGAAAAATTACAAATTAAGAAATCAAATTATTTTATTAAAATTACTTGAAATCTTTTTTATTTACCCTTTACTTATTTTGTCTTTCTTTAGCCGTAAGTAATGCAAATAATTTATATATTGTAATTAAAATTTGCATATAAGTAAAAAATTAATACAAAGTAATTGATATTATCTTAAATTTGAATATTATCAGATAAGAAAGATTTTTTGGATACAGATAAATAAGAACATACTTAATATTTTATTAACTATGTGCGGTGTTACAATTGAAAAAGGCTGCACCGTTGTACCTTTCTGAAGTGGCTCCACCCAAATGGCGAGGCGCATTCAACACAGGCTTTACATTCTTCCTAGGAGTTGGCGTAGTCGTTGCAGGGTGCATAAATTATGCTACAGCCAAGCGCACATGGGGTTGGCGACTCTCTCTTGGCCTTGCAGTAGCGCCTGCAGCAGTGATGATACTTGGTTCCTTTCTTATATCTGACACGCCTAGTAGCTTGGTTGAACGTGGCAAGATTGACCAAGCCAGAAATGCCTTGCGTAAAGCTAGAGGATCCTCCATCGATGTGGAACCAGAGTTGGAAGAACTCATTAGGTGGTCACAAATTGCTAAATCTATAAAGCAAGAGCCCTTCATGGCAATATTTGAGAGGCAATATCGACCGCAATTGGTGATGGCAATTGCCATCCCTTTTTTTCAGCAGCTTACGGGAATTAATATCGTTGCTTTTTATTCACCTAATCTCTTTCGGTCTGTGGGTTTAGGAAGTGATGCAGCTTTGCTTTCCACCATTATACTTGGAGTAGTCAACCTTTCTTCTAACCTCGTCTCCTCTTCTTTTGTTGATCGATTTGGTCGAAGGTTCTTGTTCATAACTGGTGGCATTCTCATGGTTGTTTGTCAGGTATTTAGCAAAGTAAATCAACTATTTAGAATTCAAGAGTGATAGCAACACATTTTTTTTAAAATATTAACATTAGTTTTTAATACTAATTTTAATCATATAAAATTAATATGATTTTCATTTTAAAAAATAGTATTTATTACATAAAAATATAAAAAATAAATATTTTTAATAAAAATGTATTAATTACTTAAGAAAATTATTGCTAACAAAATCATGCACTCTTTCTTTCTTCTTCTTCTTCTTATTATTATTATTAAGTGAAATCCATAGGCTTCTCATTAAATAACAAGAGTTCTGTGATCACAAAAATTAAATGTAACAGTGAATATTGTGTGTCAGTATTTCTCTTTAAAATTGTTTACCCTACTTCTGATACACATGTGTATCACTAATAATCATAAGTTGTGTAACCATTTTGAAGATTGCGGTGTCGGTTTTACTTGCTGTGGTGACCGGCGTTCATGGTACAAAGGACGTATCAAAGGGTAACGCTGTGCTGGTATTGGTGCTACTGTGCTTATATTCTGCAGGTTTTGGTTTTTCATGGGGGCCTCTAGCCGTGCTAGTTCCAAGTGAAATTTTCCCCTTAAAAATCAGAAACACTGGGCAAAGCATAGCTGTTGCGGTGCAGCTCCTAATACTATTTGTGCTGTCCCAAACATTTTTGTCAATGCTATGCCACTTTAAGTTTGGCGCCTTCTTGTTCTACGCGTTTTGGATTGCAGTGATGACCGTCTTCATAATATTTTTCTTGCCCGAGACCAAAGGAATTCCCTTAGAATCAATGTACACCATATGGGGCAAACATTGGTTTTGGCGACGGTTTGTTAAAGAAGTAGAAGAGCAAGATAATCTTCCATGAACTAAATATCACTTTAAGTTCTGTTGTTTGTAAGTTGAATGTAAAAATTGTTGACACTATCCTTCTTACAGCTTCAATGTTTTGTGTGTACCTATGAATTAAACTCTTCTACAATAAATCTTAAATATACTGGATGATAAATTAAAAATAATTTCCATTAAAAATATTATTTAGATATTTCTATCAAAACTTTTCGTATAGTTTTAGCATGGTTTAAATAATTTTTATTTATTAATGTTTTAACTAGAACTTTAATTAACAAAACTCTTATTTTAAGGCATTGGTCCAGTGCAAGAGTATTAATTATTAGTTTGTATTAAGTTTTCAATCGTGCAAATATTGAAGAGTCAATGCAATGGATTTTGTTAAATCAAAGGGAAAAATAATGGTCCAATTTTTATAATTTTATAAATATATTATGAGTTGTATTAACCTTAATCCTTAAGGCTAAAAATAAGTAGTTAACAATAGTAAAATTTTATTACAAAGAGATATATTTATATATTTTTATAGAAAAATATTTCTTATATTTTTATAACTTTAATATAATAAATGTACATTTTTTTTATAATTTTTTATTTATGAATGCTTAAATTCAATTTTAAAGACTGATATTAACAAAACTCATATATTATTAATTTACATGCTCATAAAGAATTAATTAATTTAACTAAATAAATAAAACATATAAATAACATAACTTTAAGAGAATTTTTTTTCAAAAATATGAAACTAATTAATTTCAAGGTACAATTAGTTAAAGCTTGAGATGTAAAAGGATTTTTAACATAAAAATTAAAAATAATTAATTTGAGTAAGTTGAGATATGGAAAAAAATTTGAAAATTAATTAATAATTTAAAATAAAAAATATTAATAATAATGATGTCAAGTGTCTTAAAAAGAAGCAAAATATATCAGATATTGGTCCTACTTGGATTAACTTTAAAAAAGTTCTGATAAGCGAAAAAAAGGTTAGTATAAAAATTAAATAATATTTCTCTTAAAAATTAGAAATATTTTATACTTTTGTGTTTTTTGAGAAATTTTTTAAAAATATTTAATTTTTTAAAATTTTAAAAAAATAAAGTGTGTTTAATTTATAAAAAAATATTTATTATTTATATTAATTTTTTATTTTTATTTTTCTAAAAATTCACTCAAACTATACCAAGTTATCATACATGGAAATTAAAATTGATAATAATTGATAAAATCATATATGTAACTATTTAAGAGAGACAAAGAAATTCTCATACAATATTCAAAATTAAAGATGAGAGAAAAACTGAGAACTATTATATAAGATATTGTTTATAAAGCAGAAAAAATATATAATTATGTCCCTCTAAATATACAGAAATACTCTTTTTAATTTTTTATAAAAAATAAATTGGAATATTTTTTTGTCTTACGTATAAAAATTATATAATATATTTAAGATGTATTAATTATTTAATTATTTTTATACCTTTTATTTATTATTAAATGTATATTTACGAAACAATAATTACACTAATTATATTATTTAATATTATAATTATTTTTGAATAAAATATATATTCATAAAAAATATAATTGAATTAATTATTTTGCTTGATTATAGTAATTTTGTCTTTTATTTTTTATAAATACTATGGGAGAGAGTATATACTAGTAATGTTGTTCTTCTTTTCAATATAAAGTTTTTCTTTTAATATATATATATATATATATATATATATATATAAGAAATAGGGCTGAAAAATAAATTAATAAAAAACAAAACGATTTTGCATTGGTTTGATTGAAAAATGTAAAAAAATAAATCTTTGTAAAATAAATATAAAATAATGCGAGTAATTTACTACTTTATACAACTTAAATGATAAGAGTAAAAAGAGAAGAAATAACCCGGGAGGAGTTAATCTTGATGGTTGCGTTTTTCTCTTCACCGTTTCCTCCCACACAAATAGTCAATAGTCGAACAGATTGAACAAAGGGATTGAATAATAAATGTTTGACAATGAATGTACAATCTTTCTTTCTTTATGGCAGACTATGTCCACTTATGTTGGACTTCCACTACTGCCCACGCAAATCTGCCACTCTTCTTATTGGTTAGCTCTATACTCAGCTAACCACTTTTTCTTTGACCGCTCGTTTTGTATCATAGTCATAGCCCGCACTCTTGGAATAATTTATAGTGAGTAATGCTCTTTGCTACTGCCAGGACATTAAAGCTCCTTATTCGAATAATTAAATGTGTTAAGAATTTCAAAATAAAAATATTTATTATCTCAAAATTATTATAATATATTTCATATTTTTTAATATGTCTATTCAAACACCTACACAAAATTATAGTATGCGACCAATTAATTTTTAAGAGTTATTTTTAAAACAATTATTATATTTAATTTTAAGCATTTAAATATAATAAAAGTATGCGACCAATTGATTAAGTACTGTGAGTAGACCCACCATTTTGATGCCTTGCTAATTCATTTGTTTGAATAGACTTGTATAGATAAAGAATTCAAACCATGTGCCTTTCTGGGGTCTTTTTTTTTATGAACAAGCTCTTTCTATTTTAAATGTAAGCATTATTTTTTTTCTTAATTGTTGGTCTTCCTTTTAAGATGCCTTTTGTTTTACATTGACTCAACTTTACGTTAAGAAAGACATTTTTTTAATAAATTTTGTGCATAAGTAACGGTTGATCGTTAATTAATGGTTTTCTGTAAAGTGCGTGACAAGAACTCAAATTTTAAAGTAACATAATTTTATTTAAAATTTTTCATTGATATTTAAAAATTTTAAATCAAATAAATCTTTAATAATAAATTAATCAACCATAATAGTTTGGGTTAACGGATTCTAAAGATAATAACGTATTAAAATATGATTCAATAACAATTTAATATTATATTAGTGTTCGTTAGTTCATATAATTTTTTAATAAAAATTAAATTGTTAGTAAAGATATTATAAATTTACAATAACATTATACTAACAAGTAATTTTATTAGTTAAAATATTAATATGTATTGTCAATACATTAAATGTTACTACAATTTATTATTTATTAATATAAACTTTCAAAGTCCATGCTAATATTTTTTTATTGGACAAAGACTACACTTATAATAATGGCTATCTCAATAAATGATAATTTTTGTTTATTAGTAAATGATAGTGTTTGTTGCGTATTTATATAAATTTGAAGATATTGAGGTTAATTTAAAATTTTGTTGCTTGAATTTACAAAAACTGAAATAAAAATGATTTTCCTATATTTATTTTTCATATAGTACAAGCTAAACTACTCTTAAGTAAAGTTTGGATGTTGGAAGAAGTAGTTTCATCATGCTGTAAATATTTTAACTCAAATAAAATTGTTTTTCTTTCAAAATAGTATGATCTAAAGAATATAAAAGAAGATTTGACATATTTCTTCCTTAATAATGTACATATTATAAGGTAACGAAATGAAGTGTTGAGCTGCGACTTAATAAATGATCTTTGTAAGAACCAAGTGTAGAATAATTATCACATTGCTGACTGCATATGCTGTACTGATGTATTAATTCTAGTCAAGGTTAGTTGAAAGAATATATGTATCATAGTCAACAACTACTAAAATAAATCTAATGCTGTTGTGAATGATTGCCAATGTAAACAATAATGTAGATAATGACATTTTTTTTATCAGAAAATAACTCCATCGTTTTGTTCTGTGTGGGGCCGTAGCTTAGAAATTATTAGATCCCACTACTTATTGTTATGTGGGTCTCTGCATAGGGTTAGTTGAAATATATAAGTAGCGAACCTGCTAGTTGGAACCTGTGAAGCAGATCAACGGAAAAAGTTCAAAATGGCCGGTGGGGGATTCGCCGTTGATGCACCAACAAAAGGCTTTGATGGCAAGATAACAATCTCAGTTATCATGACGTGCATCGTTGCTGCGTCGAGTGGACTTATTTTTGGATATGACGTCGGAGTTTCAGGTTTTTATCCCTTTGTTATTGTGTTTCCTTACAATTTCTTTTCCTCCTTTTTGTTCTTCTTATATACTATCGACCTGTTAATAATCCCTTTCTAAAGCATCTAACAAGAGATGTTTGCTTTCAAAAAGGGTCTGGTTAAAGCGTTCAACGATGATTTTGCTTTTGTGCATAAAAATCAAGAACAGGCTAGAGCTACATCAATAATATAGTAGAAATTCCCTGATGCAGCTTATAAATGATGTTAACAGTAATATGTGTTCTCTGACACTTCTTAATATATTTTTATTATTAAATAAACTGTATTTGTTTTCATCAAATATTAAATAAGGTTCAAATAAATTTAATTAACGATAAAACGTTAAAAATATATCATACCAAATAAGAACATCCATATTTGCCTAATAAGAACATGCTTCCGTAACATACCAAATATCAGGGGGTAAAATGTCTATCTCGCATAGCAATGGCAAATGCCAAAAATGCTTCTTTTCGTGATTTCGAAGTAGTAACTAGAGTCTTACCACTGGGTGACGCTAGTTCTAATTGCATTTCAAAGTTACAATGATCTTTAATGGTATAATTCTATTATTTGAATAGTCATAATTAATATTTATATAATTATTTTATTATTTATTTAATTTTTTTATATAACAATAAATAAATAACTCAACCAAATTGAAAATTTGTTCAAAGAAACATTATCATGAATTGTACAATACACCCTTTTATGTTTGTGATTTAATGAGAAATCAAATAATTTATATAGAATTGAAGTTGAAAATTGTCACCCTTTTTATTTTTCCTAATTAAAATGTCATGAAATTGCAGGAGGTGTGACAACGATGATACCGTTTCTAAAGAAATTTTTTCCGTCAATACTGAGAAAGGCAGCTGGTGCCGAAGTAAACATGTATTGCGTGTATGACAGTCAAGTGTTGACGTTGTTCACGTCTTCTCTGTACCTTGCTGGGTTAGTCTCATCTCTTGCAGCTAGTCGAGTCACGATGGCGTTGGGTCGGAGAAACACCATCATGTTGGGTGGTGCCATCTTTCTCGTCGGTGGTGCAATTAATGGAGGAGCTGAAAATATTGCTATGCTCATCTTGGGCCGTATCCTTCTCGGCCTTGGGGTCGGCTTCACTAATCAAGTGAGTCAACATATACAGACCTATGGTCCAATATATATACACGAAAAAAATTAAACATAATAAAAATATAACAAATATTTATTTATTAAAAATTTTAAACATTTAATAATATCAATTTTTTGTAATATTTTGAATTATATAATTTAAAATATAAATTTTAAAAATTGCTATCAAAACTTTTTTACAACACTCTTTCATATTAATAGTTAAAAATTATTAATAATTATATGAATTTTATTTTTAAAAAATTATTCTCGTTCATTATTTTAATTAATAAATAAAAATATATTAATTTTTTTTCACTTAACAAATTTTATCTAAATTTTTATTGTGTACAATTTAAAACAAATTAAGAAAAAATATTACATATAATTAAAATTAAAAAATTCTTATAAAATTCAGAATGGGACAAAATTAGGTAGATTTGATAATTGAATGCACTACAAATACTATTATATTATTCAATTTTTCAACACATCTTTAACGGTATATAATAAAAATTTATGTATAATTACTTTTTTATTAAAAATGACTGTATATATTATATTATTAAAAATTGACATTAAAAAGTGTGTATTATTTGATAATTAACGGTGTTATTTTACAATTGAAAAAGGCTGCACCACTGTACCTGTCTGAAATCGCTCCACCAAAATGGCGAGGTGCATTCAATACAGGCTTCCAATTTTTCTTAGGAGTGGGTGTAGTTGCGGCAGGGTGCATTAATTATGGTACTGCAAAGCACAGTTGGGGCTGGCGACTTTCGCTTGGGCTTGCGGTGGTGCCTGCAGCAGTAATGACCGTTGGTGCGTTCCTTATATCCGACACACCAAGCAGCTTGGTTGAACGTGGGAAATTTGACGAAGCCAGAATTGCCTTGCGCAAAATTAGAGGATCCTCCGTCGATGTTGAACCCGAGTTGGAAGAACTCATTAGTTGGTCACAAGTTTCTAAATCTATTGACCAAGAGCCCTTCATGACCATATTTGAGAGGCAATATCGCCCTCACTTGGTCATGGCCTTTTTTATCCCCTTTTTCCAGCAACTTACGGGGATCAACATTGTCGCATTCTATTCACCTAACCTCTTTCAGTCTGTGGGTTTAGGAAATGACGCAGCTTTACTTTCTACCATTATACTTGGAGTTGTTAACCTGCTTTCTATTCTCATATCCACTTCTTTTGTTGATCGTTTTGGTCGAAGATTCTTGTTCATAACCGGTGGCATTCTCATGTTTGCCTGTCAGGTAATCAATATTAATAAAAATAACGTTAATAAAATCGTTATAATGCAATTAATTGTAAAGTTTCACCCCCTTTTTAATTACTCCCGTTTGTTATTTAGTTTGATATTTATTATTAATCATGCTTTGAATACACGTGACCAGTACAGATAATGACAATTTGTGTTACTGTTTTGAAGATTGCGGTCTCTGTCTTACTAGCAATGGTGACCGGGATTCATGGTACGAAGGAGATATCGAAAGGTAACGCGATTTTGGTGTTGGTGCTACTCTGTTTCTACGCTGCAGGTTTTGGTTGGTCATGGGGCCCTCTCACCTGGCTAATTCCCAGTGAAATTTTCCCCTTAAAAATCAGAACCACTGGGCAAAGCATAGCAGTTGGGGTGCAATTCATAACACTGTTTGCGTTGTCCCAAACATTCTTGACAATGCTTTGCCACTTTAAGTTTGGCGCCTTCTTGTTCTATGCGATTTGGATTGGAGTGATGACCATCTTTGTTATATTTTTCTTACCCGAGACCAAAGGAATTCCTTTAGAATCAATGTACGTCATATGGGGCAAACACTGGTTTTGGCGGCGGTTTGTTAAAGGAGTAGATGACCAAGCTAATCTTCCATGAACTGAATATCAATTTAGGTTTGTTGCTTGTTAGTTGAGTGTGAAAATTATTAGCAATGTCCTTACATCTAGATGTTTTGTGTGTACGTATAACTAAAAACTCTACCACAATAAAGGCTTGTTTGATCATATCAAACTTACTCCACAAAAATAGTAAGTATTTGTAAGACACTGGGTTAGTGAAAGAGAGCAAATTATCAGCAATAATTTTCGTGTACTTAACTTTTATCTTTTGTTATCTTATTATTTATTTACTTACTTTCTCATCATATCGTCATGTAGCATATTTTTATTTTTTTAGTTTCTTATAAATGTATAGCTTACGATTAAACATAAAACTGATTAATTGTAAAATATTATAACTTTTTATAACTGTTAGATAAAAAATTAATGACCGAAATTTTTTTAGTTGAGGCTGCACTGTTACGGAGAGAGAATCCGAATCCAAATCTATATTACAACTAAATTGATAAGATTTTTCATTTCAATCATGTAATTATTAAAGTGTCATCGTAGCAATTTATTGTCTTAAGTATTATTTAATTTCAGAGTTAATATGTTTAAGTAAGTATTCATTATATACATTTATTGAAACTCGAATTTAAAATTACATATTAAATTGAAATAATTTTTACGATTGATTTAGCTGGAAAATTTTTAATAAGTATTCTAATGACACTTATTAGTATATATTTTTTTTACCTGTCAATGTTTACTTCCTGAAAACTTCTGGGGTTTGGCATTTTTTTTGGTTTTGGCATGTATTTTAGTTTTAGTATGTCACTAGTTGGTGTGCCTTCTTGGTTTTGTAGCTTGGCATGTCTCTTTGAATTTAGGGGGCGGCAAGTTCTTTTTTGGTTTTGGAATGTAACTTGTAACTTTTTAAGGATTAGAGTATCTTTTATACGCTTTATTACTTAATAAGTCCTTTGTTGCTGATTAAAGAAAAAGAAAAGAAAAGGTTAATTTCATATTTGAAGACCACACCGAACAGCAAGAAGGACTAAATTAAAAGGAAATAAATTGAAACATAAAGTTTAAAATCAAATAATACTTTTCTTGCCCTTTATATATAAAGACAGAGCATTAGATACAGTAAAGAGGGGCTGTCATTCTTATATAAACAAATGGAGTAATACCATTATAGGCTATTCACATAAATATAGTAAGCCTGGTCATATTATAGCTCTTGCTTTGGAAAGATAACGTTAGGTGAGAGTGCTTAGGTATACCAGCAAATTACAGCTCCTTGTATAAGACATGTATGAAAAAATGATATTACGTGACTAAGGCAACGCATATTTTCAATGTCATTAATTGATATGTGCCATGAGTTGACTCACAATTTTGATTCATTCTTAACTCATTATCATATTTTACTTTAAACAATGGAGGAGCAATCCAATTTGGTACGATTCCTAGAACATTTAATACTAATACTTTGTAAGTAATTAAAGCATGTTTTGCTGCATGTAGATGTAGAAAATACAACGGAAGACTTTCTATCAATAAATATATCTTATATTCATATTTTAACCAATAAATTATATTAATAGTAATGTAACGTTGAGTCTGATATAGGAATTAATGTAATGCATTTTTTATTTGATTATTTATCATAAGTTTAAAGGGAAATTCATTTAAAATAATAATATCCATAATTCCTTCAAACTAATGTGGCAGAGGTATATTAAAATGCTGGGCGTATTCATTTGAATAACTTGACAAAGTGTATGGGTTAAGTCGAGAAATTGATATATAATATGATTTGGTTTAATTTGACTCAACTTGATGATTAGGCCTATCCTGATGCACGCCTACTTGCAGGTGATTGGGCCAGCCTGTAAGCTTAAAATCAATTACTAAAATTGTTGTGCTAATCTTTGTTAACTTTGTCTAAATATTATTTTAAAATAAACATTTTTATATTTTAAGTTAAAATTATTTTTCAATATTTTAATATAAATTAATTTAAGCATTTATAGAAATTAAATGATTAAATTATTTTAAATGAATATCTTAAATTATAATTAGATGATCAATAAACAAAATATAGAGTTGAAAAACTCATACGAAGAACATGGTTAACCATGCACGAAACCCATCCAAGTTTCTTATAGTTTGTCAGATTCTGATAAAAGTAAAATAGGGGTCCACTTTTTAGCTTTGCAAAGTTTCTTCTACATGAAAAAAAAAATATTGTAACACGTGAACGAAGTTTTCAACACATCGAAGTAAATCCGTAAATAAGGTGAAGAAGAACTTGAGTTTGACCAATAATTTAGTAATTTGAATTAAAATAATATTATTTTCATTTTGTTTTAATTTCGATCGCATCATCTTGATTTACAATTTTTTCTCTTCTTTAAATTATGATTACTCCTTTATTGATTAGCCCCAACATATATACCAACCTGAACTTACTCGCTAAATTGCGGTTCATCTTGATAAACATTGGTGAAGTGTTCAAAAAAAGACTTCTACACCACGTTGATTATGAGTATCTATCCCCATCAAAACAGTGAAAAGTTAATTAGTTACTACCTAATAAACGATACTGGATGAAGTAAAGATTGAACAAATTTTTTTTTATCACATTGCATGTCGGGTGTGCGCTGTACTTATCTGTTATATTAAAGTTTAACTAAAAGAATGTATCATAGTAAACGAATACAAATTAAAAATAAATTAAATGCAGGTTTCCGTGTATGATTAACAACGTATTCATTAATCAGCATATATAATTACAATTATTTATTAAAAAGGAAACTCATCCAACACGTACTGTTTCTTACATGTAGAGCCAGTTGCAAAAGACTGCGTCCACCCAATAATCCCTTAGCCTATAAATTAGTTGCTATTCATCTCTCATTATGAGTGCCACTGCACAGAGATCGACTGAGCAATATAATTAGAACCTGAGGGAGCACAGATATATCCAGAGAGGTTCAAAATGGCTGGTGGGGGGTTCGCTGTGAATGCACCAGGCAGTGATTTCCTTGGCCAGATAACACTTTCAGTCGTAATCACTTGCATCGTCGCTGCATCCAGTGGACTACTTTTTGGATATGACATCGGCATTTCAGGTCATTTTTTGTTAATTTATTTTCTTAATTACGTCTTTCCTCTTTTTTTATCTTCTGTTATTAATCTCTTTCTAAAGCATTTTATAAGAGCATATTGATATTTTATGTTAAAGGGCTTTAAGTTTTCAACGTTAAACTAGCTGTGGTGATCGTTTTAGACATGGAAAATCAACAAGAACAATAGGATATAACATAAATAAGAGGAGATACTTATACTAATGTTACTTTTTTGGTACATTGATCTAATGTTATTTTTAAATAACTTTATATTTGCGTTTTATGAGTTATATATACCACTAAATTTCGACTGAAGGCTAATCTTTGCCCTAAACGAACGTATTGTTTCAATAGATAGAGAAGAAAATTTGCATATTCCAAGCATGGTATTACATAAAAAAATATTTAATATTATGTTTTTAATATTTTATAAAATATTAAATAAAAATAAACATAGTTAATATTTATGTCATTTAATAAATAAGATGTTTTAACGAAGGTCCAAAGTTATTTTTGAAAAAGAAATTCTATCCTGGATAGTACTAGCAAATGCCAATTGTCACGCGAAGTCAAAAGACCGCCTTTTGTGGTTCTCACATGGACAGGGTTAGCGTCTTAGTGGAGTGAGGCTGGTTCTGTTTGCATTTCAAAGTTGCAATAACCTTTAATTGTATATGAGTGCCTGCCAACTAAAGCCTAGCTCAACAAAACTTTATTTTTAATTGCAATTTACGATTTGTTGAAACAAATATCTGCATAAATATATGGTACTTACTTAAAATGTACTATACACTATTAACCCATCATAGATTATAATACTTTCCTAAAATAGTTTATTTTTACAATAATAATTTTGAAAATTACGCTTAAGAAATTATTTGATTAGTTGATACAACGTAAAATTTACACCGACAGTATATGACAATTAAGCTGAAATTGATCTCGTATGGAAGTTTCCAATTAAATTGGATATGCAAAACTCACCCTTTTTTGTGAATGGTAATGTTACCAAATTCCAGGAGGTGTCACGACGATGGTCCCGTTTCTTAAGAAATTTTTTCCATCAATACTGAGAAAGGCAGCTGGTGATGTAGATGTAAACATGTACTGCGTGTATGACAGCCAAGTGTTGACATTATTCACTTCTTCTCTGTACCTTGCTGGGTTAATCTCATCTCTCGTAGCTAGCCGAATCACGGCGGCTCTCGGTCGAAGAAACACCATCATGTTGGGTGGTTCCGTCTTCCTCGCCGGTGGTGCAATTAATGGAGGTGCTGAAAATATTGCTATGCTCATTTTGGGCCGTATCCTACTCGGCTTTGGGGTTGGTTTCACTAATCAAGTGAGTCAACCCATCCATATATCTAATCGTTATTATTTCATGGATCATAGTGTCAACTCTATTATTTTAGTACTACGTAGAGGAAGTCCCGCCGCAAGAATGGGCATAAAAATATCATATCCCACTAGGAAGAATTAGGATAAAACATCTCAATTAACATCATTACCATTATAAGACAAAAATAAATTCCTCTTCATTTGTTTTGAACTATTTTTGACTTTATGGTGTTGGCATATATGTTTGGAAAAGGCTGCGCCGTTGTACCTTTCTGAAATAGCTCCACCCAAATGGCGAGGTGCTTTCAACACAGGCTTCCAATTCTTCCTAGGAGTTGGTGTGCTTGCTGCAGGATGCATAAACTATGGCACCGCAAAGCACACGTGGGGATGGAGACTCTCTCTTGGACTTGCGGTTGTACCTGCAGCCTTTATGACAGTTGGTGCCATCCTTATAACTGACACGCCAAGCAGCTTGGTGGAACGTGGCAAAATAGACCAAGCCAGAAAAGCCTTGCGCAAAATCAGAGGAGCGTCCATCGATGTTGAACCCGAGTTAGAAGAACTCATTAAATGGTCACAAGTGGCTAAATCAGTGGAGCAAGAACCTTTTATGACCATATTTGAGAGGCAGTATCGACCCCATTTGGTGATGGCATTTGCTATCCCATTTTTTCAACAGCTTACAGGAATCAACATTGTGGCATTCTATGCACCTAACCTCTTTCAATCTGTGGGTTTGGGACACGAAGCAGCTTTACTTTCTGCTATTATACTAGGAACTGTTAACCTTGCTTCTATTCTCATATCCACTGCTGTTGTTGATCGGTTTGGTCGAAGGTTTTTGTTCATAACTGGTGGCATTCTCATGTTTGTCTGTCAGGTAATTAATTAAGTGACCTTCTATATTATTTTTCATACATGCACGTGGCATATTTACTAATATTCACAGTTCTTGTTGTTGCTACTGTGAAGATTGCGGTGTCTGTTTTGCTAGCAGTGGTGACTGGAGTTCATGGTACGAAGGACGTATCGAAGGGCAACGCGGTTCTGGTGTTGGTGCTACTCTGTTTCTACAGTGCAGGTTTTGGTTGGTCGTGGGGCCCTCTCACATGGCTAATTCCCAGTGAGATTTTTCCTCTAAAAATCAGAACCACTGGACAAAGTATAGCTGTTGGTGTGCAATTCATAACTATATTTGTGTTGTCCCAGACATTTTTGTCAATGCTATGCCACTTTAAGTTTGGTGCCTTCTTGTTCTATGCGGGTTGGATTGCGGCGATGACAATCTTTGTTATATTTTTCTTGCCCGAGACTAAAGGAATTCCATTGGAGTCAATGTACACCATATGGGGTAAACACTGGTTTTGGCGCCGGTTTGTTAAAGGACAAGTTGACCAAGTGAATCTTCCTTGAACTAATGTTATTTGTCAACCAAAGATGAATTTTATTGCCTTTTCCCTCCTACTATAGGTTTTGACATTTTGTATAAATTTTATGCGTGTTTGGATTATGTTTAAATGGTTATAAACTTATATTTATTTCAATGCTACTAATTTTAATTTACATTAAACTTTCTCATAATAATTGCTTGTCTGATCATATCAGAGAATGTTTATTAGCTACTTTTCTTTACTGCAACATTTTAATCATTACATATTATGCGTGCAAGATCGCGTTATTCAAATTTAAATTCATTAACATGGATATACATGGCATCATCAATATTGTATATCTGATTGAGGAGTTGAAGCCTTTTTGCCGAAGGGTATCCTGTACCATGATACAGTGCATTCCTAATCCTGACAGCTATAAGGAGATTGGGAAGAAACCATCCAGTACCATAATTCTTTATCAAGACATGGATTGGGCTGCAATATACATTGTTTGGGTATGTAGAGCTAAATTAGTGGGGTTAGGCCCAATCAACCTAAATAATGAAAACCTGATTTGCTTTTTCTCACTTTTAGAATTGTGCTGTCATTTCAGTACATACACTCGACTCTGGATTGTGGATTGTGGATTGTGGATTGTGAGTGAGCCAGCTTGCTTCTTTTTCTATTTTTATTTCTTTTGGTCTTCTATTTTGGTTTTTGGGTCCAAAACCTTCGGTTTTCTTTTATCCCCTGCTTTGTTGTTTTACTGTCTTGGGCCTTTCGGCTTTGCTGCTTTGGGGTCTGATCATTGGAAGCCCATGTTATTAACAAAAAACACAAAAATCAATGTTTTTGGAAAACAGAATTTAAAAAAAATTAAGTGATGGGGTGTGGCTAATGGGAATAAAAAAAAACATGATACGAAATGCAATAACCTGATCTCTGGTTTGTTATCCACTTAATATTTAAAGCAACCCTTGACGTTTAGATTCAACCAGCGATGCGGCCATTTATTATTTGCTCCTAAAAATGACAACTCGCTCAATCGTTTTCTGTTGAGCTCATAGTACAGTTGGCAATGGATTCATTTTTATTAACATCAACTCACAGAATTAATTTTAAATATTAAAGTATAATTTCTTTTTGTAAATCAATATATGTTCTTAAATTATTATTTTTTATTTTAAAATTATATTATCTATTTTATTAAATTTAAATTTATAACTCTTCTAAAGAGATAAAATTTTATTTTACTTTAGTCCAATCAACCTTTATATATAATTCATGAATACAAATTCTTAAATAATATTTTTTAATTTTTTTAAATGAGAGTATTTTAGGAGTTAACTTTTTCCATCAAGACAAGTAAACTTTTTTTTGTATTGAATATTTATTTTTTAATTAAATATTAATTTGGTATATTAATTTAAATTTTTAAAATTTCATAATTTATTTTTTAATTTAATGAAATTTCTTTATTACTGATTGCAATGTTTAGTCTTTTTTAAATTTTTAAAATTTGTTAATTTTTAAGCTAGTCATTTAATTTATTTTTAATTATTTATCTGAAATTTATATTTTCATTTAACAATACATGTACTGTACATTAAAAAAATTAGTACGATATAAACACACTTGTCGTTTTCGGCTCTTTCATTCTCTATATCATTGATAACTATTTTTAAATTGTTATTATTAGTTTTGAGATTTTAAAGTACTAAATAAAACAAATTGAATAGAAGTTTTAAAGTTAACGTTATATATGTTTGAAATATTATTTAATCTTTTAATATTATAAAATAAAATTGTAAGATGTGAAAATAACCGGTACGTAGGTAAAATTAAAATGTTGTTAAAATATTCATTTAGATTTAAATACAACTCTAGAATTAAATATGTACTTTCTAAAATTAATGAAATATTAACAAATTTTAAAAATTTTAAAATTCTAACTTACGGCTTCTATAAATTAACAAAGTAAATATATGATTAACAGCTATAAATTATTATTCATTAATTAAAGTATATCCAAGAAACACATAATAAATTTATATATAATATTTTTTTACAGACCATAGCATCACAGAATATGATGCATCTTTACCAAAAAGAAATTATACATTAATAATATTTTGATAAAAAAAAACAACTAAAATATGAATTAAAAACAACTATAATAATTATAACTCAACTTAAAATTACGTGTTAAGTTAGAATTATTTAATGTTGACAAAAATAATAATATTTAAGTTTTTTCCTCAAAAAGTCCGTTACCAAATTTACATTAAAAATTGTATCTATTTTATAATAAGTAAACATTGTAAATACGATCATATAATTATCAAAATAAATAAATTATTCAAATTAAAAAATATTTATTTTTAATATTTTATAATATTAATAAACTTGGTAAATAGATATTAGAAATAAAAGAAGACAACTACAATACATTATTTTCCAATGAGCTGTTATTTAAGTATCATTTTAAATCACTCAATAAATTTAGTTTTATTTTTTAAAATTTTGTTAATGTCATTAATAAGTATATGTTTGGAAGAATGTTAAAAGTTTTTACGCTCAAATTTAAATATATAAATGTAGTTTGAAATTTCTATCAATATGTTTGACAATGTTATGATATAATTAATTTTTTAAAAATTTATGCTTGAGTTAATGTTATGAATTACAGTATTTAATTAAATTGAGTTAAAAATTTTATATTATATTCTATACAATTTATTCTTGAATAAAAATAAACGTAAATATACCATTTATTTATTTATTTAAAAATAAAATTAATTATATGAATTAAATTTATTTAAACTTAAATTTACAAATTTACCTACTAAATGTTTTTCAAAGTAAAAAGAAGATATACACGTCTTTTACAGCTCTCAAATGCTAAATTGACAATGTAAAAGTATTGAGAAAGAATTAGAAAGAGCTTGGACTAATTATTTTGTAATGTAAAGAAATTATAAAAAATATTTTATTTTAAAAATAAATATAAGATTATAATTAAATAGGTGGGTTAGAATCGTATTTTTTAATATTTATTCCATTATGAAATTCATATATTATTAAATTATACAAATCTAATTTTATTTTATTTACTTATTTATATTCGTGAAATCTCATTTTCACTCAAAATCTTCTTCACACATTTAGTTAAGTAAATTATTTTTAAATCTCATTTTACTCAAAATGTACCAATGAAAACGTCAACATTTATCCATTGTAAAAAATCGTAAGATTTATTCTCTTCAAATCCTCATCTTCCATTCGATGAATTATTTTATTAAGTGTTTTATAAATTTACGACTTCTAATGTTTTAAAATCACATCGTATCCCAAATTCATCATACAGCTCCAAATATTTGAAAAAAAAAAATTCACAAGATTTTGAGTAGAAGAAACTTTATCACAAAATAAAATTTTGTTGTATTTTAAAACAAATATATAAGCTCAATTGTTTAAGCAATTAAGCATCGAATGTTGCCATTTAATTTTTCTGGTACGCATAGCTCCGTCGCAATAACTCCTAATGATCGCTCCATCCAACCGGACTGAAAACTCCTATTGCTCATGAACTGATGAACTACTGAGAAATCTTTATAAGGTCCTTAAATAAATATATTTATTATTTATTCAAGCTAAAATTTTATATGAACAAATAATTGTGACTTTTTATATTGGTATTGGGACAATTAAAATGGGTATAATTTCGCTTAAATAACTAAAAATGAGTCCCTTATTAACATTCAGAAGTTTATGACATCTGCAAATAGTCTCCTTCCATTGATCAGATCATCACTGAACTTCAAGTTATTTTTCAAACTCACGTGATATAAATGATTAAAGGGTTGACAGTCAAATAAATATTGGCATATAAAACTTTCACATGTTGTGGCCTTGAAATACAATTAGTTACAGAGTCTTACAAATAAATAACCTAAAAATACTAGTTAAAGAATTCGTCTATAATATTTTTAAATCATAATTGAGTTATTAAAAATTTTGATGGAGTGTATTGATAGTTTATTTAAAATATTTTTAATTTCTCAATTAATATTTTAGAAGCATTTATTAATATTTTTAATCATATTATAATTCCATGCTTCCTCAAACTTTTTCAAAAGAGATCCAAGATAAAAGAATGTATATATTAAGATAAACATTTTAAATCATCCTTTAAAACATTTTTACAACTTTTTACTTATTAAACAAAAAAAATTATTTCTTTTATATTTTAAGATGTTAAATATTTTATTGTATTTAATATTTACTTTATAAAAATTAGGAGAACTAATAAAGAAAATAGAAAACAGTAGAAGATTATTCTATTAAAATTCTCATCACAAACCAAAAAAGTGATGGCTGAATCGTTTCAGTTTATATATATATTGATAATTTATTCCAATATAAGCACAATTGATCGGCATAAAACGATAGCAACCTACCTTTTCTTCAAAATTTAATTATACAAGAGTAGGTGTGTATAGTAATTAACGGATCCTCTATCGTCAAATTTTTGCAGTTCCTCTAACGCAAAATCCTAGCCATTAATTTATATTTTAAATAATTAAGATTGATTATAAAAAAAGGGTGGTTCCTAAAAATATATAATGGAATATTAATTTATCATGACCGACCATCCAGCAGCATCAGCAGAGGATAATTTTTTTATTCTGTTGTAATATGTACTTTAAAGTAAGATAATTAATATGTATAGGCATTTTTTCATAATTAATTTTTTAAATAAAAAAAAGAAAAAGTTAAATGAAGAAAAATAACTAATTAAAGAAAATAGATAATACAAGAGTACATACTCTCTCCCAGTCTCCCCTTGAAAATGAGACAATTCGCATGTATGATTATTTTTCTAATTTAATTAGTTTAAAATGAAAATAAGAAAACTGTCAAATAAACAACTGCATAAGTTTTGGGGTTATTAATGATATATTTCTTGTTACTTAAACGTATGTAAGTCAAGAAACAAGTTCCATCTGTCCCACCCTAGCTATTTTATAAGAAAATATTTATTTTACATAATTTTTCTTCTTTGCACTACTATTATATTCCTTGTAAATTTCCAAAACTGAATCAATTTGAAGTAATATTTTTTATTTTAAAATTGATCAATCGTTTAAAATTTTGTCCTTTTTTAAATTTTCAATGAACGCAACTTTAATTTTATGAATAAATAAAATTTATTAATTAAAGTACGAATATAGTCTAAAATTAATATATAAATTTTTTAGTAGCTATACTTTTATTTAAAGTATAATACTTAACAAATAAAAAGTCAAATATATAATACATAAGAAAAATTAGTTAAAATTCTTAAATTTTATTATAAATAATAATTTAGTCTAAATGGTAATTGTTAAATCAAAACAATTTAATTTTTAAATATAAATAAATTTAATAAAATATATTTAGATTAGTGTTTATATAAATATAGAATAAAAATAAATAATAAAAATGCTTAGTAGTTTTGAGAATAAAATAATAACTTTTTATTCACTTTTCACATAATGAATCTGATATGAGATAGGAAAGGTATATTTTTTTTTTAAAAAAATATTGAATATGAGTAATTTTGTGTTTAAAATTTTAATTTTTTTAATTTAAGAGTGAGTACTTTAATATGCAAATGAGATATCTCATATTAAGAGTCTTTTGAAAAAGAATTGAAGGTGCTCAGTGCATCATATTGTTTGAGAGAAAAATAATTATGTTGATGCTTTTGTTAAGATAGGATCAACTTTAGAGAATGATTTTACATTTGTTAATCAATTTTCACTATAATTGCAAGTGTTGTTGAAAATTGACATCTTGCAATTAAGGTTTATTAGACATTAGAGTAGTTTTTTTTTTTTTTTTTTTGTGTTTGTAATTGACTTTTATTTTTTATTTTCTTATTTCTCTCATATAACAAAAAAAAAACTGTGAATTAAGAATTTATTATCGATTTGACATGTTAGAATTTTGTTAAAATGACTAAGGATGCATTTAAATAAATAGTTTATTAAAATATTTATTTAATAAATTATTTGTAAATAATATTTTGTCATAGATTTATAATAATAAAATATATTAAAATAATCTGAAAATTAATTATTTAACAAGTTATATTCAAAAATTTATTAAAATAAATTAAAAAGAGCTCATAAGAGTGTTAAATTATTTTAAAAAACTGTTCATAAACTCTTTCAAACAAATTTTATGACTAAAATTGTTTATTTTTAAAAGAGACGAGACACACATATAAATTTAAATTTTAGAGAGATTAAAATTAAAATCTATTAATTTATAAACATCTCACATTTTAAAGCATGGAACACGAATTAAAAAAAAAATAGAAGAATTATAATATAATATATTAACAAGCATTAAAACATATTTAAGTGTGAATTCTTGTTGAAAACACTTATAAGTTAAGTGCTTCTTTCGTACTATGTTAATGGTATATAGAAGCAAGAGGAAGGGAAAAGATGAGGGAGAATTTGAACTGTGGTAGCTATGTAGATTCTGACAGTTTCTAGTATGTGGGAAGTGATTGAACAGGAAGGAAGAGGGAACTTAAATGAAGGGAGGGCAAGGTGGGTTGGGGGCATTTAACAGAAGAAACCTGTCGTTGAGAATGAAGAAGAAAGATGACCAAGAAAACAGAGTTGTTTTAATTTGGTCGCTGTTGAAGTCTGCATTTAAGTGAATTCAAGGTGGTTTAATGAAGGCAGGTAGACTTACTTGAAATTGAACCCCTCCATCTATCTCTCAATGCCTTTAATGGCCTGGTAGTTGAGACCCCTTTTTTTCTTTAGTTTGTTCTTCTTTTGTCTCATATTATATGTTATTTTAAGTATTTCAATTGGTTTTAAAGTATTCATTTATCATGTTAGAAAATTAAGAAAGCTAGCTATTAGTTTTTTCTAACAATTCTCTCATTTATTAGTATTTTACCTAAATATTTACTTATATTTTAGCTAAATGATAATTAATGCTCTTAAGACACTAGTTAAGAGATTAAAAGTAATTTCTTTATTAAAAAATAATAAATACACTGTCTATAATTTTTAATGCAGTTTAACAAATTTTATTAAAAAATTACTATTTTCAATTTCTTAACATGACAAGATCCTATATTTTAACTCTTTTAAAAGGAATATGACTAATATTAATTAGTATTTTTAAGATACTGATTAAAACATTAAAAGAATATTTTTATTAAACAAATGTGATAATATATTTTTTAACAATGATTTATTTATATTTTTAATTAAATCTTAAAAAATGCTAATTAACAAGACTTATGAAATGGGAGTATTGTATTTGTTCTCTGACAAATTTTCCCTAGTCCCATTTTCTAAGCTATTTTCTATTATTGTCTTTCATGCTTTGTAGGTCAATTAACTTAGCTTGTAAAATCATCTACGAACTCTCTTAATTGATCTCTAACCCCTCTACATTTTTCGTAGAAATACTTCATTTGCCATTATTGAGCCCATGAAGTAGAGCAGAGACGTTTAGTGAGAAAAATAAATACACGATTCACTTGCAGTGTGATAAAATGATCACCAATCGCTTTTTACCAACTAGCAAACTTTATCAAATTGAATTGCGTTGTGCTGCTATAAGCTTGAGCATTCAAAGCCTTGCCAATTGTTTTTTCATTCTTTAATAATGTATACTGCATATTTGTCATCTCGATACTCATTTTGCTGATCCAATGTCTAAAATATAAACGAATAAGCCCTTGCTTATTTTCTAGCGAATTTCAATTGAATTTGAATTAGCAGTGCAGTCCATTTAGGGCACCTCATCAAATTTAGTTGTAATTGATGAAATCAAGCGATGAACACTCCCCTGGAAACCTAATCGGCCAAACGTAGCCTTACTCTTTCCATATATGATATAAGAAGCACAACCCGGCGAAAACCCTCCATGTTTTGTCACATCTACGTACATCTGCCTTTTTTGAATTAATGATTTGATTTTGTAAGATTATATTGAAATGATTAACTGTTCGAAAGGATTTGATTTCAGTGTTTACGATGGCCAAATTACTTTAATGTGTGGTATATGATAATGAGAATCAGAGTGGTTTGTCATCACTTTTTATTAGTTCAGTCCTTAAATAGTTAAAAATGTATAATGTTTCTTCTTTTTTTTTTACTTAACGATTAAAATTTCTCATAAGAATTAAGAAAATGATTGATTTTATTCTTTTAACAGGAAAAAGAATTATTAATATTCTAAGTTTTATAAAAAAAAAATATATATATATATTATTTAACTTCCTATGAATTATAAACTATTCTCATCATTTATAAATCAGTAATTAATATTTCACTCATCTATTATTCTCTACAAAACAAATATTTTTTATTAATAGTAAAATTCTTAAAAAATGTTAATTGTTCATTAGTTTTATAAAACAACGATAAAAAATAATAGAACAAAGTAGAGTGTTAAAAAATTTAAAAGATTATTGTATATAAATATTTCTATATTTTAATTATTTTTTATTTTCTTCTATACACATACATTTTAAAAATACATCTTTCAACACTAGGAGACACCTATAAATGTTTCTATTTAAATATTTCAAAAATATTTTTCCATTTTTCACGGGCAGTACAGGATAGACTAGTATTACATGAAGTTAATAAGCCATGCAGTAGACCATTCAACACATTTGTTTTAAAATCGTAATTTAATATTATTAAATTTAAATTTGCTCTCAACATTCATTTTTATTTGTTTTAATTTAATTTTTGACTAACTTTATGTATTAAAAATAAATAAATTAATGAAATAATAAATCATCTTATTATAAAAATTGCAAAAACTATACAAAAAAGACAGATGGAGTAATTGTTGAGGACAAATGTTAACATTTTCTTAAATTTGAGTATGATGAATGGATCCGTTTGCTACTCCTTTCAGTTGCATGTATAATTGTTTTGATGTTAATAGAAGGAAAGTAATTAAAGACAATTGTGAAGTTGATAGGAAGAAGTGAGCATATGACTAAGGGGATGATGCAGGTGATGTGAAGAGAGGAAGGAAATGGGGAGCGGTTGTTTAAAAGATTTATTTAAGAGAGAGAAGGAACAATAAATTGGCGTTTATTTTTTTGGCAACTCATAGGACTTGGTTGGTTTAATGGGGGAGGGTGTTGAGAGCCTTTAAAGCTTACTTCTGGGGCGTTTAATAGCATAGGTCATCTATGAGCGTGGTTTGTTTTAATGGCTGAAGAGGGTGTTGAGAGCTTTAATGTTTTTAGTTTTTTGAGTGACCCAATTGGGGAAGTTGGAGTTATTATTTACATTAAAGAACCCTTGCCATTCAAGACCTTCCCTTCAACTGTACACACTAACACCATTAATGACTATGCCATACCTCTCCTTCTCCACTTCTCACCGCCTTTCATAACTGTCTTTTGCCTTCTCTTTATAGTACGGACGTCATGTCAAGGACGACCCCAATTCATTTCATTTCATTTATATTAAAGATCTTTGTTGTTTATAAAAAATAAAATTATTTCTTTCTCTTTACCATTCAATTTAAGTAATAATGTTTTGTTAATAAAAACATTTGTTACATTTTCAATATTTTAATATAATAAATATATTTTTTAAAATAAAAATTTTCTATTTTTAGACGTTTCAACTCAATCTTAAAAGTTAAAATTACCGAAACTTTAAAATAATTCTTTGTTTAATATTTTTTTTCATAAAAGTACAAACCAGCTAATTTTATGTGAATAACTTGTTTTCGCAACATATCCTCTATCTCTTATGTGCCAAAATTTGAATTTTTTTCTTTTTCTTTTCTGGGGTATGGATCAATTAAAAAAAACGATATGATTGGTCAATAGTCTTGATATCATTTTAGGATTGTGGACGAAGTTATCATCTGGTAAATTTTACTTAAACACATTTTTTTAGATGAGACGTCAAGTACAGACTTGAAGTTGTGCAGTTATTAAGAAGCCAACATGGGAAAAGCACGTTATACGTAAGCAAAGGCCTTGTATTTGAACCTTCAAGTTATTGCCCACAATTAGATTCTCGTTTTGCAGCTATAACTTGCAAGTCCAAGGCATACCTATCCTATATATAAACACCTCAGTCTTATACTACATTTGATCACCAAGAGACACCCAAGCTTTGAGGGTGATTAAACCACTCTTTGAAACTATGGTCTCCTTTCACATAGCGTTGCCCGAGAGTCCTAAAGCTGAAATTCATGCAGAATTTGAAGCATCATCAAAGAAGAGAAAATGGGAAGACCCATTTGCTGAAGAATTCTTCAACAATCAAGCTAGTTTAAAGAAAAGGAAACCCGTCTTCGATATAGAGCTTCACCCCGAGACCCCGTTTTCTTCAGATAAATGGCATCAATACCTTAGTATTCAGGTATTTATATTATATATAGTTTATATACTGTCAAAACTTGTTAGAAAGCTTCAACTATGGAATGATCTTGTTGTTTATCTTTAATCTTTTTTATTTAATGTACAGTCTGGGCAGATACAGTTATGTAACACAAGGGTGAGTCGAACAACAACAGAGGACCCTTCTGATAACATGAGCCTAGACCTTGAGCTGAATTTGACATGTGAATCACTGAGGAAAAAAGAAGACACTTATGATCATATAAGTGATCAGAAGCAGAGTAGTGGCCCTCTTGGGGGTTTGAGTGAACGTGATGATCTGTTTATTGAATCAAGCAAGTGTAAGAATGATTCGGATGGTACAATTCGTTCTCCCACGGGGTTGTCATCTGAGGGAGATTACAAAGAGATGGTTGCAACGGTGTGCATGCGGTGCCACATGTTGGTGATGCTATGCAAGTCATCTCCTTCATGTCCTAACTGCAAATTCATGCACCCACCAGACCAGAGCCCTTCAAAATTCTTGAAGAGAAGGTGCAGTCTCTTCTGCTAGCAAGCAACGTCAAATACTACATAAATTTTCACAACCAATCTTACGTTTATCTTTTATTTTTCCCGCCTGAATAGCCTAAGTTTCTTTATATATAACTGTAAGTTCAAAACAGTGGGGTGATGATTAATCTAGCTCTACGTAATGGTAAATGGTACTTTGATTGTTAGAACGAATGAGAATAAGTGACAGCTGTAGAAGCTAACTTAGTATCATAATCATATTTGTCTATGTACATAGTATTCACCATCATTAAAAAAAACAATCCATGTTGCCAGAGCAGAATTTCGGTACATTCTTTCAGTATTTGAAACCAACACAACATATTTTTCTGGATGATGGGTCTAAATTCGTTAACAGTTTGCTTCATCAAGTTTCAGCACAAAATGTTCGATTTGACTATTGTTATTTTCTTTTCCAATCACGATCATTGAGTTTCCCTTAAGAGGGTCATTTTCAACATGCAGCAGGGTAACACTGTTCTCAAACAAATAACCACGGTCGTGTGTAACGTAGGTTGTTAGTTTCATCGTATAGTCTTCATGCATATTATAATAATGATTAAGCAAAGAGGGAAAAGGTGACATAGAAGCAGATGAGTTTTTTTTGTCCCTCATCTCTCTTTCACTCACCTTATAGAATAATTGATTTTTTTTATTTTTTTTAAAATTAAGACGTGTTCTCGTTCCCTTCGCTCCTTCAAAAAACTACGAAGTAATAACTAATCAATGCGTTTAGGGAATGGGAGCTCCTGCAAGGAAAATACTCAAGAGAAATAGTGATAAACCCGAATGAATAACATCATATATAATGCAAAATTAATTCTTCTAAAATTAACTAAGACGATCACTCCAAGTTATAATGAAAGCAGAAATCTGTCAATTCTAAAATGGTGGCAAATAATAGGTTTGAAAAAGAAAAACAATAACGACTGTATAATGGCCTTATAATGGTAGGATCATGCTGTATACTTCACAAAGATAATAGGATACAAAAAGCTTCTGTTAAACCATTGATTTTTTATTTTGTTTCGTGACAAAATCCTTGGGCTGTAATCGGAACTGAGGGGTGGGGCTGTTTTACTTCTCAAGGAAAACTCATCGTTGTATGTGCTGCTTTTGTACAGAGTACCGCTTGTACTCAAATTTATCCATAAATTTTTTTTGTTTATCTAAAAAAGGAATAAGAAAAATGTAACATACGGGCAGAAGTTAGTATCATTATTAAATTCTAGATAGATTAGTAGTCCCCGGTGCCTTAACTTATATAACTGTCAAACTTCAATATTACCAAATTATATTGAAAATTTAGTCTAAATTTCTAGTGGTATGACATTGTTCTTTTAAATACATGAATCCCTAACCGTTATCTAAAGTCCAATGGTTTATTACATTAATTAGCTTATGTCTGTAATACGTTTCTATCCACATTAATTGTATGAGATTTGCTTTCCCTGGAGTGAAAAGGTAAACATACATCTACTAATACGTACATTTTATGATAAATAGGAAAGAGAACAAATACGTACGTTTTATGATTCCCACAATGATTTATTCAAAGAGAAAATGACATATATAATTTAAATTTCACAAAATATGTATCTTTTATCTCTTTTGGTACAAAACAGCTACCCAACCTATTCAAGTCCACGGAGGATAATTAGCTTTAGTAGGAATTGGGTAAAAAAAAAGTCCAAATATAATGTATACTTACAAAAAATGGTGTTTAAAATAAGTAAAGGCTCATCGTATCAAACTAAAGTACTCAAAATTTAAAGTTTAAACTCTAAAATTTGGACAAGTCTATTCTGTCAGCTCTATTTTTCAGAATGATAATTTTTTCTCATCTATCTTTAATTTAAATAGAAAAAAAACTTTTAAACGTAGCTTTTTAGATATTCACAGTATTATTTATCAATCAAATTTAAAATTTGATTTTGGTAAAAAAAATTTACCTTTATTGTGTTGCAAGTTTTTAAAATAAATTTATAATTTTAATCAATAAACAATACCGAATATACTTAGGGAACTGCATCCATATTTCATCTTTAAGAAAAATATTAACTTCAATCGTATGATTGAAATTAAACCACTAATAATATTATTATTTTATTAAAAATAAAAACTATTACACTTTGGTATTTTTTAATATAATAATTTATTTTCAATAAAAACATGTTTTAAATATTGTGCTAATATGAAGTGAGTTGAACTTATCTAATTCAAATTCAAATCGAGGTTAGAAGCACGTACCAAGTCTCATTGAATGCATTACACAATGGATGTTCAAGTGTAGCGTATGGTCATTTACGTTCTTTGCTCAATAAAAAAACTAAATACCATATTTCTATGGCATACAATTCACAAACTCCTGGTTTCTGGAACTACCATGTCAGCTGCATTTATTAAATGTTTCATCGTAAGAGGCGATCTACGAACAGTATAGATAAGCTTTTGCCGTAGTTGAGATTTTCCTTTGACCTTACGGTAGTTCGACGCAAATGTGTGACCTGAAATCAATGGTAAGATACTTACTCTGCAGCAACGTCATCCCCATATTAGTACTTACCAATTTATGTGTCGGCTGTAGCATATCTCTTACTTTCGGGACGGTTCTTATATCAATGTAGTTGTGTGCGTGTTTTTAAATGTTGCTATCCATTAGAATGTAATGTGTTTGATGACATAATTATGGCCTGGAATTGCCGTATACTAAGTTACGTTTAGTTTGGTCTATATTTTGCTTTCATTTTCAATTTTACAGTATGATTTCACTAGTACACAAGTGATGAGTTATTTTTCAGTTTATTTCCTCTTTTCTGAAATTTGTAAGAAAAATGCTGTCTTTGTTATCATAGTTGTTAAATTCAAGAGTTTAAATAAACTCATAAAGTGCCCGTAAATTCAGCTCATGAACTCATATAAGTTTCCTCATACAAAGATAATATTAAAAATTCATAATAATAAAATAAAACATAATAACAAAGTTAAAATACACTCTCAAACTGTAAAATCATACAATGGCAAAGTAATCAGAGGAAGAGGGTCTCCATTTGCACCAAGTCGGAGGAAGTCTCTGTTTGGCAAAGAGTCGTCTCTACTGGAGGGTGTCCCCATTTACACAAAGTTGCTGCAATTTGGAGCTCGAATGTGGTCCTCTTTACCATTGCAAGAAGCTCTCTGTTTGCATAACGTTGCCGAAGCTTAGACTTCAAATGGAGTCATTGAGTTGTCCTATTCGCATGAGATGTCGTCAAAGCTTGAAGGTCACACAACGTCGTCGCACAAAGACTCTGTTCACTGCAAGAAATTGTTGTTGCTCAGTTTTTTTTTTTTTGGATGTTGTCAGGTCTCTGTTCAGATCTATTCGTAAACGTCGTTGTTGGAATTTGGCTGGAAAATTTCAGAAGAAGAAATTTAACCCTAACAACATTGAATTGAAACGCAATGGGGCTTTTAAATTGAAGAATCAAAATCATAAACTCGATAGTGAACTGGCGAGTTTATGCAGGTTTACACGATTTCAACTGGATTTATCAAGACACGAGTTTACAAGCTTAACTGATTTTGGCACCTAAACTCGTAAAATCATCCGATTTTACGAATTAAAACTCGATTTTAACAATTATGCTTTTTATATTTGATGTCAATTAGTTTCTTAGAACACATAAACCAAACTCACAGTATATTATAGTTTTACACCCTAGTCACTCAACAGCCGTTGTTGCTATTTGCTAACTATGCCATGATTCAACGATGAACACCAAGTACATTTAAAAAAAAGTAATGAGCTCCGAGTTAAAATATGAAGGAAAAAAAAAATCCAAAAAGTTGCTCCAAATATCAGAGATAATTAAAGCATGCAAGAAAACTAGTCACACCTTTTATTGGGATTGAAGTTCATATATATATGGAGCAAAATCATGAGATTTGCCAAAAAGAGATGATCAATGAGCTTCATGTGAATTTCCTCTTGTAATTTTATCTCCCAACTTTGAGTTTCTACATTTTGCCAATAGGTCACTTAAGATAGTAGGTATATACAATTATATATCAATTACATAAAAGTATCTTTCCCACTAAAATTCAAAAAAGTTTGATTCTAAACCCTTTTTTAACTTGCAGAGGCTTTATATTACAAACAAAAAGAGACATTTTAGAAGAGTTATGAAATAACATTAAAATCAATACATTAATCCCTAAAATTTTATAATTAACTCTATTTTTTATATGTGATTTTTATAATAGGGTTGTTTAATTCTAACTCATACAACTCATAAAAAAGTGGGTTAAAATATGGATGGTTGAAGCTTAATTATTGATAACGTATTGTAACTCTTTATTATTTGAATCATATTAAAAAATCCAACCCCAAATTAGTAAGTCTTTCTATTATCTCCCTATTTCACACTGTGTTTTGATTTTATTTGCTTTTTCATCTAATGTTGTGTTGCAAATAATATTTTTTTTAATGAGTTGTTCTTCCTTGATGTCATTGGAAGCATGAAAACCTTGTCCTTGATGTTTTGAAATTTTTTTGAATGTCACTTACATTTATTATAATGAATTATAAGAGAACTAATAGTCTTCTGTAACAGATTCTATATGGAAATGAATTTAAAAGAACTCGTGAGCTAACTTCCATAAAATAAGTTAAAGAGCTTATAATCAATTTATTTAAAAAGTGAATCAAATAATATTTTTTTTAAAATAAACTTATTCATGGCTAACCCTAATTTATTGGGCCTATGAATCTTTTAACTCTATAAACTTTTTAAATTGAGACCTATTTACTTTATGAACTTCTAATCCTTAGCTCACATAAGTCAAGACTAAATGGATAGAGGTTAGCAATTTGTCAGCTCTACATTTTAGTTTAGAGTAATATTTGACTTAAGTAAAACAAGATTAATAACTTAAAATACAAATAGTAATAAAATATTTATAATATTTGTTAATAGTCAAAATTATCTTATTTAAAAATTTGTAGTTAAATGTTTAAATAAATTATTTATTTAAATGTGACCTAGATATATTTTTTGAAGGAAAATGAAAAGAAGAAAGACAATGATTTATCTGTCACATCAAGGGACAAAATAATTAATTAGATAAGTTTTCTGAAGAAAAACTTCAAGTAAAATAAAAACTCGTTAATGCGTTGGGTAGAAAGATAGTAGAAAGGATACAACTAATTAATAAGACAAAGACACTTGAAATATTATGTTTTTCTTAAAAATCTAGGTATAAGATATTAACACCGGTAGTTCGGTAGTAAAACAACTCGTGCAAAACTATTTTTCAGTGTTGGTTTTTTTTTTTTCTTTCTATTTTTATAAGTGGATGACGTTATTTGTTTTGATAAATTATTGGATATGATTATTTTTACATATTTATTAGGTAGGTACCAAATAGAAAATCTTGATACCAGCCTTTAACCCTGTTAATTTATTAAAATATTTTTTTTTACCGTATGCACAAAGACACACAAAAAAATTAATTAAAAATTATAATATACAATTTTTTATTATATATTATATTCATATTGAAGAATTAAATTATTTAATATATTATTATATTATAATTTTTATATAAAACTATTTAATATACTATTAAAAGTTTTATAAATTTTAAATAAATTATTTTAATAGATTTAGTAAATTTTTTCTTAAATTTGATTTATTTATTTAATTAAATTGTTTAAAAATTTAAATTAAATTTATTAATTAAATAAATTAAATTGAGTTAAACTTTAAAAAGACTAAGCTGTGTTCGACAATCTGACATATTTTTATTTTTAATTATATGTATATTTTCTTAAGATTTATAAAATTTATCTTATTTTTATTTAAAATATTAAGTTATTTTTATTAAGGTTAATTATTATAAAACTAATCCCAACTTTTATAATATACAACTTGCTAACTTAATAACAATCAAACATGTAGATTATTATTAGAAAAAAAAAACATGTAGATTAGTTGTTAAATAGATTGATGTCACTCATTTTTATATATAAAAAAGTTCTATAGTATATAATTCTCTAACTCAGTTGATAAAATTTTGCACTAAAAACAGTTGTATTAGAAGATTAAAAGACTTTAAAAAATTGTCATATATGAACAAGTTGATATTAAATTAATTGCCAAACAGACTAAACTTCTAAGTTAGTTTACCATGGATTATCAGGTTAAAATAAAATAATTCACAAATATCTTGAAATTGTTTAACCCAACTTACCTAATTTGTTTGTAAAGCCGAGATATGGGTACTTATGCACAATTATTTTTATTAATTTTTTTAACATTTATTACTAAAATCTTAACACATTTTATAAGTGATAATCATACTTTTTTTGTTATATTTCTTTTTAAAATTCTAAACATTTTTTCATTCTATTAAGTGATAATGGTACATTCTAGTTTTTTTTTTTTTTTTGTATTTAGCAATCAAATCACGAGGCACCCAATTGGTGGATTAAACTAGGTTAATATATGATAATATTTTATAGTAAATTTTTATAATAAACTTTTGTGTAAATAATTTTTAAAATTTTTCATATCACACTAGTTATCTTTTTTAACACCATTTTTTCCTTAATCTTGCAAAAACTTTGAAACTAACAGTTGTAAAACCTTTTGATCTTGCAGATGCATGTACCCCAGTAGGAGTCCTACTTCTACACTCCCCTTTAAGTAACCGTTTGATTATTTTTCTTTTTCCATGCTCTTATCCCAACCGAAAGAGCAAAGGGTTGAGGAAGGAGGAGATAAAGGGATAACGTTAAAATTTCTTTCCTTGTGCAGGTGGAATTCACTCTCTTATTACTGCCACCGCCACCAAGAGGCAACCTCGGAATCTAGCATTAAATTTCGATTCTCAATAATAAATAAAATAAATAAATAATGTAAGAAAGTGTAAATATCCTTTTACTCTGAAAATGGCAATGCCGGGAAGGGACCTCTGCCATAAACAAGATTCACATTCTCCTCTCATTTTCTTCAATCCCACTTCGGATTTCGGTTCCTTCTCTGGAGGGTTGTTTCTCGACCCCAAAATCCCCGATTCCTTTGTTCGCCTCATTTCGTTGCAGATTCCTCCCACTGCTTTTTCCGATTCAAATCTTCACCGCCGACGGAGGAGGGTTTTGCCGGGGTGTTTCTTATCGGTGAGTTTGCCGAGTGCTAAACTCGTTGCCGAACCCAAGGCGCACGTGCTGCAAAATGGTGACCACGTGTCGGACTCGGACGGCCTTGTTCAGCAGAGAAAGGTTAGGGTACGAGGAGGCAATGCCCTTAACACCACTAAGCACCTCTGGGCTGGTGCTATAGCTGCTATGGTTTCTAGGTATTATTATTTTTGTCTAATTTTAATTTTGATTGCCGATAAATTAAATTGATTTGCGTAGTAATTAATATTTGTGTGGCGTTTATCAGAACTTGTGTTGCTCCACTTGAAAGACTTAAGTTGGAGTACATAGTTCGTGGTGAGAAGAAGAATATATTTGAGCTTATTAGAAGGATTGCCGCTTCTCAAGGTTTGAGAGGGTTTTGGAAAGGGAACCTTGTGAATATCCTGCGAACGGCTCCATTCAAAGCGGTTAATTTTTGTGCTTATGATACCTATAGAAAGCAATTGCTCAGATTTTCTGGGAATGAGGAAACTACAAATTTTGAGAGGTTTATTGCTGGTGCTGCTGCTGGGATTACTGCTACCATTATTTGCTTGCCACTTGACACTGTATGTGGAATGTGGGAATTTTAATTATGATTTCTTCGTTCATTTTCTCTGCACAAATATGCCCATTATGCATTCATGTTGGACTTGAGGGGTCTTGGAATTCATAGTTTTCTATGGGCTCAATTTCGGGAACTGAATAGCAACCTTCTTGTTGTATGTGTTCAACATCTGTCTGGTATCTAGGCCTTAGGGTGAACTGTAAACAAATGAAAAGCAACTGATTAAGCTCTTAACTTTCTTTTTCAGTGAGGGAAACATTTGAACTGGATATATTTTTCTCTATTACGTATAAAATTAAATTAAAAAGAAGAGTTTAATTGGCCTAAGATGTCTGCATCTGCACATGGGTCCTTCCAGATTAGCTCCTAAGTCCTAACATGGCCATGTCATTTATAAGAGAGACACCACAATGGGTTCCTATATAGAAATACAAGGTCATGTTAGAAGCTGAAATGAGAGGATCCAAATCTGTTTCTTATCCCTTTCCAAATGATTTTTTAATGGCACGTGTTCTATTTCTAAGTCTAACTTGTAGGAAAATGGCGCAACATGCTGTTAAATGGTTTGTTTGTGTATGTTTTTTTTTCACTCAGTTTGAATACCTGAATCACATAAAAAAAATTAGGTTCTATGGCTAAAAACAAAAGCATAAACATTAGCTATTTTGCAGTGTAATCACTTGGAAAAATTTACCGCGTGGTTCTTTACAGATCCGGACCAAGCTGGTGGCACCAGGTGGAGAAGCTTTGGGCGGGGTAATTGGTGCCTTTCAATACATGATTCGAACTGAAGGATTCTTTTCTCTTTACAAGGGTTTAGTACCATCAATTATTAGTATGGCTCCTTCCGGTGCAGTTTTTTATGGTGTATATGATATCTTGAAATCAGCTTATCTGCATTCACCGGAAGGAATGAAGAGAATTCAGAATATGCATAAACAGGGGCAGGAACTGAGTGCCTTTGATCAGCTTGAATTGGGGCCAGTAAGGACATTGTTAAACGGGGCTATTGCTGGTGCATGTGCAGAAGCTGCTACATACCCCTTTGAAGTGGTTAGGAGGCAGCTTCAATTGCAAGTCCAGTCTACTAAATTAAGTTCTTTAGCAACTTTTGTCAAAATAGTTGAACATGGAGGCATTCCAGCTCTGTATGCAGGACTTATTCCCAGCTTACTACAGGTATTTAAATACTTTGCTTCTTGGCATGCCCTAATTATATTTTTCTGAACTTCCTGAGGAATCAGGATATACTTTTATGGTTACCAATCCATTCATATTGATGATTAACTAGATTAGAATAACTTATGTTTTCTAGGGTGGAGAATATTGATAAAGGTTATGGGTCGTAGATGGTGACATTTTTGTTTAGTCACATGATCTAAATTTCATTTAACATTACACCACATGGTGATTACAAGCTGGCTTTGCTTCTCGATGGTTCTTCTCTAATTCTATCAACAAAGCAATGTCTTGTTTATCAAATGTTTTGAGCATTCCTATTAGGATTATTTGCCCCTGTAATATTCCATGATGTCAGTTATATGTGCCAGAACAAGAAAATGTTTTTATCTGTTTATCATAAAGGTGTCGATTAGGGACCATAACGAAAATTCTATGCTGTTTTAAGGTTGTCTTCTTCCGGGTTAGATTTAGACTTTTGATAGATGTTTGTTTTCATTATTTTCATATAGTTTTATAAATTATAACTATTCTCCTGCAAATTTTTTCTTTTTCAGCTCCATACTGGTTAAGATTTTTTTAATTGATCATGAAAGTTTAAATAAATTTTGCGTTTCAATTTCCCATGTTCAGGTACTTCCTTCAGCTTCAATAAGTTACTTTGTCTACGAGTTCATGAAGATTGTTCTCAAAGTGGAGTAGGCAATGAATAGATTCTCAGGTATATACTGATAAAAAGCTGTAGCCTCATTTATAGGCGAGCAGCTAAAATAGTTGCTGAACGGTGACATTCAACTTAAATTGGCAATCATATTTGATTTCTGCCTTTGAGGGTGAAAGCACAATTTCAGGTCTGCAATTCCGTACAACTAATCCCTCTATCCTTGTCACTTGTATCACCAATAGAAAATTTTTGGAATGACTTTACAGTCAATATACCCAGGCTTCAAATGTGCAAACATGCCAGATCTTGATTACTATTCTTATTAGGTTTACACAGTTTTGTTAACTTTTTTCCCCATCTGTCACTTAGTCTTAACTATTACCATGGGGTGTACAATCAGAAGTCCATTTACTTTAGGTTGTAACATGTAACGTAGCATATCCATTATTCTTGGGCATTGCTTGCATTGCACCTTACGATCATCTGCTTGTGAGCACACGTGATTTTGGGCTTTTGAATTTTGATCAAAGAGAGAAAAAGTTTTAGTCAAATCAGGTAAAAGGAAATCTCCTACTTCTTTGTGGTTCCATAACAGATAAGCACAAAAGCTAATCGCTAAAATGTCCGAGAGAGCTTTTAGCCTCGGCACCTCTTTCAGGTAAATTAATCAAAATCAACTATGTGCTTTGTTTGAAAGAAAATCAAGATGAAATCTGTCCTTAAAGAAATAAAATAAAATAAATCGGTGGAAGAAGTATGTATGCAGTAAATCTTAGCATTTTATTCACTTTCAATCGACAATCCAGCACATCCTCTGTGGGCAGGACGATGAGTTGGGTAAAACATCCAGCAATGAATGTACCCCGGTAAAAAAAATGTTGACATTAAGTTATAAATATTTTAAAAGTTGCTATGTGATTTTAAATTCCAGGGCACTCGTGCTATGTTATTAGTTGTTTCTTCAAGCAAATGCTTTCGATTTAAGTATAACCAACAATTCTATAGTTACATATTAAGGCCACTTAAGCATGTTCATTAGAATTCACTTTTTGTTTGTGTACGAGAAAAAGGTTTTAATGGAAGAAGTTATACTTTGGTATTTTTTTTTTCTCTTTGTTTTGAAATATATTTTAGAAGGTAAAATGTAAAGATATAATAATTGGTTTAAAAATTAATGGTTTACATGACATGTGTCAAAGTTGAGTAGTTGAGCTTGCACATCCAACAGTGTAAGACCCGATTTAATTTGAGATGTTTTATTAATAATTATAAAATATTTACTTATTTTTAAAGATTTATAGAGAAAATAAAATAAAAATAAAGTGAAAATTTGTAATTAAAAATTACAATTAAAATAAAAACAGAAACTACTTCTAAAACTAACTAGTCCTTAATATTTTAGAGTGATTTTTTTATGTGTATAAACAAGAGGGAAGTTTTAAAAGAACAAAAAAAGAACAGTTTTTTGCTTTTAAATCAAGATAATCGTATAATGGTTACAAAATATATAAAAGATTAAAAAAATAAGTTTATGTTAATTTTTTATTTTAAAAATATCAAATTTAAAAAATATATAAATGATCTCCATTCTTTAAAATAAATATCATTCTCGCCGGAGAAAGTGGGGCAGAAAAATGTGTGTTTTGAAAATTTGGTTCAAACTTAAATATGTCAACTCAAAGGGTGATTTCCTTATCATCAGAGACCTTTCATACCCAAACACACCTCAACGTAAGTCTGAAAAACCTGCAGCAATTTTTATTACAGAGTAAACGGGTGGCACTAAAAGCCACTAATTAGATTAATGAAGAATTTCGGACCATGTCCTGGTGAAGAAACATATTAGAAATACCCTTAATTTGACTCTCCATACAGTGAAAACCCGTTATTGGTGCCAAGATGTTGGACGACAGCATATTGCTTGTTAGCAGTCACCACTCTTTCTGTAACCTTTTTCAACAACAGTGCCCTCTTTGTCCTACTATATATGTTACTGATAGCATTTTTTCGGCGAGCCCAAGAAAAATAGATCTAATGCAATCCATTGATTCTTGTAGAGCTAGCATGGGAGGTTGACGGTGACAAGGAGGTGATATGTCTGTAAAATCTATTTTTCTTTTGCTCAAATCAAAATGATTGGTCTGGCCGAAAACATATCTTCTTCGTTAAGCAAAAAGTTTTGGGCATAAATAAAATACCAATTTAGCTAACTTCATTCCCAGCTTTTTGTCAAGTCAATAAAACAATATTAGAACAGAATATTCCCTTCACAGTTTCACTGACTCACCGTTCTTCCTCATGTGGGTGGATGTGATGACAACAAAGTAACACTTACACTGATCACGGCAATAGAAAATCAACTAACATAACTGGCATATACATATCAACGTGCTGACTATTTCTTTTTCCTTCTTTTCTATGAGTAGCAACTATATAGCAAATAAGAGGTAGAAATAGGGTTAAGTTTTGTAAAATTATATTTAATCTGATTTTTAAATTAATTTAATATTTTAATTTAGTTTATTTATTTTATATACGATATTTTTTTGGTAAAGAGTAATATATTGATATATATTTGGTATTTTTTTGATATTTCATTTAATTTTTTAAAAGTCGATTTTAATATGTAAATTTATTTAATTAGAAGTGTATTTTATTTTGAAAAATTAACAAAAAATACTCAAATAAAATTAACAAATTAAAATTTTTAAAGAATATAAATATATAATTTAAAAATATTATTAATTTATTATTATTGTTTAAATAAGTCGATCTATTAAGTTTACTTTTTTAGTTAAACATTCTTTTATAAAAATTTTAACCTATTTTATTTTAAAATATATATCTAACCTAATAGAGACTTAAATCATAGGCCCACGCTCTCCTAATTTATCAACTCTTGTACTTGCCTTCTTATAATAATGGCATTATTGCTTTGTAAATGACTTCACCGCTAAAAACAAAAAGTGATATATATAGTTGCAGTTTGACGCTTAAATTATTATTTTTTTAATATAATATTTATTTAATAAAAAAATTATAAATATATATTAATAACAAATAATATTTTCTTCTATCACTATGCTTTTCTGGGTGATGTTTAATATTAATTAAGTTCAAAATGACAAACAATTTTTTAGTAAGGTCTAATCTTCCTCTACACTTTATCATCGTACCACCAGCTGAAACTATGAAATTGCCACAAAACTACCTCCTTGTTTCGCAGCCAACCATAGTCAAAATTCCATCAACCACGCTCTATGCGCCATGTGACTCTACCACCACACTTTCATATCAACTATAACCACAATGAACTGATCATAGCTGCCTAAATTGCCCATCTTGCCACTCTATCGTTGTTTTATTTTTTCTTTAAGCACATAACAACTATCATAAAATTAACATGATTGATCAAATATCTAATTCTCACATCCACATCATGCCCCAATACATCTTTTGGATCTCCTAAGAAAATAGCACCCTTAAACCAGCAACACTCCATGACCCTCAATCCTCATCCACAACCTTTGCCAATAAAAACTAGGCACAAGTAGAGCGTGCATAGCACCAAACACCAAGCCATACCCCTTGGCTTGGTCCTCTACGATGGTCACATAAAGAAAGGGGAAGAACACTGGGAAGAATGTTGACAGCAACGAAAAGCAAAGATGAAGAAGAAGAAACCTTAGTCCAAAATACTGTGCTGAATAGGTCTATTGAGTTGAAAGATGACAGAAAGTTAGCGAAATAAAATTAATATGAAAAATAAATTAGATAGGTAAATTAAATAAAAGAGGTTAAAAGAAAACGATAACATATATAAGAAAATAATTTAAAGAGCTAAATTGAACTAAACAATTTAGAGAATTAAATTAAAACTAACCTTAGGGGACAAAAAACCCTTTATTTTTAAATGTTTAGATGTGCTTATTTTATTTTTAAATTTTTTTTTACTAAATAAATTTTTTAAAGTTTTTCTCCAAATTTAAATGAAAAATCAAATTATCCTTTAAAAATGAAAAAATAAATCTCTTTTCACATTATTTTTTTTATACACTCACCTCATACATTTCATTATGTCTATTTTTCTTATTGTATTATATGTCTCGTTATGATTTACAATACGACTCATTTATGTGGAAACAGTTAAAGTTTTCTAAAAAAATATTAAAAGATTCCTATCATAAACTAAAAAATAATAGCGTTTTAAAAACTTATTTTAACACTATATTTTATGCTGAAGGATGTGAGAAAAGATAAGATGTATGAGTAATGTAAAAAAAAGTGTAAAGGAAGTATTATTTAAAACTGAAATTGCTTTTACACTTTGCATCCTCAAACTTAGGAAACGTCGGACACAAATTGTGTCACTACTCAGAGAGTTGGATACAAAGATTTTGGTGTACAAGTGAGTCCGCAAAATCCTAAAATTATAGGTTTGGATGTAAAAAATGAATAATTCGTGTAATGATAAGTTTGGATAGATTGATTTGCAAAACTTGCAGTTTAACAGATTGAGCTTGTCTGTTCACACCCACTAACACACTAGCCCGTAAAAAAATAAAAATTAGTTTTTGACATTTTCAAGAAAACCTCATCCATGAACCAAACGAGAAGTAAGGCAATTTATACCACAAGCAACTTACTTATGTAGCCTAAGTTGTACCTCATAAATGAACTGTTTAACACCTTGCCATATCCTTCAGTTTATGCCAAATAAATACAAACATGTAATATTTTTTTTGAGGGTTAAAATATATAATCTTCAAACCGCAGGAAAACATTTTGCTGTAAGCAGATGGTCAATTAGAAAAGTGAGATAGTTGACCAAGGCATGCCCCGAAGAAAAACTCTCTGTCTAGCAAATTTGGGAGATAAGTCTGTGCCATGCATGCTCTCTAACATTGGCACTAATTGAATTAAAGGAACCATTATCATTTATCATATATAGCTTTATTTTTGGGATTATAGGGAGGACTCCTTAACCTTATAAAGATGAAAAGGGGGATGAACTCATTTTGGTTATCCTTTTGATTTTCTACTCCGCAGAAAAAAAACGAAGAAACCTCTTTGGCAGTCACTAGCACGGTTTATGGATTCCTCCAAATGAGACAAATTAAATCAACAAAAAAAAATAAAAAATTAAACGTACAGCTGAAATTGGGGTTCAGAAGAATCAGCAATTGGTGCTGCTACTAAACACGTTAATCATTAGCCCGATACATACTCCCACCATTTGTACATAGCATATCCATAAACCACGCTATAAGCAATCACCCTTATTGGAGAATTCGCAAACCTGTATCAGACAAAGAAATTTCTAATAAAGTAACATTCATCATCTATGCAGCAACTCCTACTAATTACGAGGCCATAGAGTTCTTGCAGGTCAGGCAATTCTTAATTTCATTGAATCACCCTTTACTCCTATTTATGGCTAACCAATTATATTATAACCACATATAATAGGGTACGAATTGATCTAGTTCTGGACTAGATTAGATCTCTTCAAAAGTGAAAGTGTTCTTAAGTAAGTAAGAAACAAGAAATGAAAAAGAGTAGAGAAAAGAGGGGGTACCTCATAAATCCAGATCCTTGGGCATGAATTAGAGAAAAAGCTGCTCTTTCCTCAGCGGTAACAGGATAAGGCCAACGAGAGAAATCACGGTTGAAGTAATCCCAATCAGGTAGAAGGACACCAGCAATCCCTAGAACCCCCAACACATAGGTTGTCATCATCTTCTTGAAAGAGTGGGTGAATATGCCAACCGCCAATATAAGTGCTGCCAGCCAAAGCAGAGAGGCTCTGAGAGCGGCGTCGTTTGCCATGAATATGATGATGATGAGCGGTGAATGGCACAACCAATATTGGATAGAGAGAGATGAGATTAGATTGAAGTTGATGATGATGGTAAATGGTTAAATGAAAGAGGGGCCATACAATACAATTTACAGCAAGCTTCTCTGTGAGCTAAGCCTTTGTTAGGCTTATCAGCTTTAAATGCCAACCCAACGCTCCCTCTACACACTCTAAATGTTCTCTTTAATGTCGTCTCGTCCCCAGACTTGCCTTGCCCCCTGCTAATTTTCCTTCTTGCTTCCACTTTTTCAGACAACCTTGTTACTTCAAAATAACTCACAATTTCTTTTTTTTTCTTCTTATTATTAGGATATAAATAATTTATTTTCGTGTCAGAGTTTAATTGTGACTTAGAATGAACAGTAGATATAGATATTTTCAAATTCATCTGAGTTTTAGCAATAAACACACTAATATTGAGATTACAACGATACAATAATTTGATTTTATTGTTTAAAGATTAAAGGATGTTTCAAAAAGCTTATAAAAAATTATCTAAATTTATGAAAATAGTTTGACTCTTATAGCTTTTTGTAATTTATTTTAATATATTTTATTATCAAATTTATAAAATAATTTTAATGAAATAAAATTTAAATTTTATTTTTTTAAACACATCATAATATAATCTTGATATTTATGATTCTTAGAGGTTGAGGGGAGAATTTTGCTTTTTTCGTTGCGAATTTGCAATTATCTCTTTTAATATGTGTAAATAATTTTTAAAAAAAATGTTTTTCGTTGTGGCATGTAGATTTCCACCTACGCTACCTTGCCGACTTGGTAATTGCCGTTGCCGATAACGAACGGATGAAGTTGACGACACGTCGTTTACTGGATGGAACAGTTTCCTATTTGCATCTTATATTTTGTTAAAAAGAGTAAAAGAAGTCTCTAAGTTGTAGTTCTGGTGCGCACTGGTAATTCGCCTTTAATAATGTGACATTGTTACGTTAAAGCCAAGGTCACCTGCAACCGGGTGGGATGGTTTAATCCATTTTTATTTCCCTTTTTCTATGACAAAATGAAATTATGAACTTTTATTCAAAATTGCCTTGTTAGTAATAAAATGTAAAAAAAAATACAAAAGTGCAGTTAATAATAATTATTTATAATTTTTCCGTTTATTTACAAATGTATGAAAAAAATAAAAAAATGTAATTAAAAACGAAAAAAATGGACGAGTAGAGGTCAATAATTTTGTTTGTCATACTTTTGATTCGAGGAAAACGCTAGCCAGGACGAAGATAATGTTTCTTCTGACTTGGTCAATATATTTTTCATAAATATATTTTCTTTGTTTCTTGCTGATCGGTATGGAGAAGGCAATAACACCGATTTTGATATCATTCGTGGCTTTTCCTTCACCGGTTTGGATAGCTCTTGTTTTGCGGACCAATGTGGCAAAAATAATTGTCTTAATACTCATTTCTTTGTTGCCATTCTACACTTATGGACGCTGAATTGGCATGCCATCTCAAATCTCTGAATACTTGACGATAAAAATTGTCTTCAACAGATTGTTGCCTTTTCTAGCATATGCTGGAAAAAAAAAATCCTCTATATCAGAATCTTTATCAGTCTTTCTTCAACGAAATTTTGATCATTAATTTTTATGTTGAATGACTTTGATTGGTTTATCAAGATAGTATTGATTAATGAAAAAATTATATTGAACAACTACCGTGTAACTAGTTATATTTTATTGTATCTTGAGCTCACCTTTCATGATTTTCTTGAACATTTTGTCATTCTCAAATTCAACAAAGACCTTAACCCTAAAATTAGATTCAAAAGTTGTACGTGCATGGTTAAGGGAAGGTTGTGAAAGAGTAAAGTGAGTGATTTTAAGAGACACGAGAAAAAGCTTTTTGTATCAAAATTCAAAGGGAAAAAAAAAATCTAAAAATAAAAAGAAAGAAAATGTGAAGACTAAAGAGTTACAAGAAAGACGGTTAAATTATAGCTACTAAACTTTCAAACATGAAAATGTTCATACTTTTTATTTCTACTCAAATATATACTTGGTTTAGAAAAAGAAGTTAAGAAGATAGCAAATCTAGAAAGTAAATTTTATAGGTTTAAAATAACAAGTTAATCTTTTGAACTACAAAATAAATCTTTTAAAGAGAGGAAATATAAATCAGATTATATAAATTAAAGTACAAATTTTAAATTATTGCAAAAATTGAAGAAGGTATTCAACGAAACAAATCTTCAAAAGCTTTTTTATATCACATATTTTGAAAAGATATTGAGTACTTTAAATTCTAAAAAGATTTCATTAAAAATTGTGAAAACTTTAAGTTCTCTAATATTTTACAGACAGACACTCAGATAATTAAAAAACAAAAAATATAAAAAAAGAAAAAGAGTAAAAAGACTTTTTATTTAATATGAATAAACTAGTCCTTATATACTAGTGAATGAATAAATAATTAGTTTACAACTGAACCTTAACTAACTAACAACCATATGAATTATTCACAACAGAAATAACGCTTTCAAAAGATATTTATCAAAACTATATTTTGTTTGGAAAGTTATCTTTTTTTAGAAGCTTGAAACAACATAAAGTAATTCATAAAAGTGAGAACATTAATACCAAATAAAGTAACATTCATCATCTATGCAGCAACTCCTACTAATTACGAGGCCATAGAGTTCTTGTCAGGTCAGGCAATTCTTAATTTCATTGAATCACCCTTTACTCCTATTTATGGCTAACTAATTATATTATAACCACATATAATAGGGTACGAATTGATCTAGTTCTGGACTAGATTAGATCTCTTAAACAAGAGTTTGAAGAATGAAAGAGTCTGGAGACTGGAGGAAGAGAGGAATTAAGAGTTTGAAGGGGGAAAAAAATTCTCCAATTTTAAAAACTTAAAAATATGAATTTAGAAATTTTTTTAAAAATTTATAAAAAAAACTTTAAATTTAACTATTGAAATGATAAAATTAAATTTTAATAAAATATTATTAGAGATATCATTTGATATAGTCTCATAAAAGAGTTGAAAAAAATACATCTAAACATTAGAAACTAAATTGAGCTCCTCTACTAAACAGAATTTTGTTCTTTATTAGCAATTAACAATACAAATATTCTTTTGCATAAGTTCTTCACATTTACAGTATATTCTCTTGACGACTTACTCAACCTGTCTCAAAACTTATAAACAATCAATATTCTTTTACCATAACCTATGCAAACTTAAACAACTTTTTTAAAAATATTCTTTTATCTCTCTAAGTTTTGATAAAAATAATTTTCTAAAAGATAAATTTTCTTATTATTTTATTTGAAACTGTTTTTTGTAAATTTTAGGATAAACTTTTGAAAAATACTTATTTTCAATGATACATTTAACCGGCGTAAGCAAGTTATTTCTTCTTCTTCTTCTTCTTGTCAAGAATTTGAAAGATAGGTTATCCTGAAATCATAGCCCGTCGAACTCAAAGTTCACTTAGTTTTTTGGTAAAAGAATTCCAATGTTCACTCAATTGGTAGCACTTTGGGCCAAAGGTAATGGTCGGTCAATAGTTGGGAAATTCAAACTACTTTGTCGGCCTGCGATTGACACTTACTGAGGTGCCCTCAACAATTTCACGTAGCCATACGATTACCAACGATAAGCTATTTAATATTTTGTATCAAATTAAGAATATGATTGATATTCTAATTTTATAAAAAAAAATTTATTACACCTTCTATTTATTTTTTAATAATTATCTCATTCATTTATTATTTTTATAAAAAATTAATTATTAAAGATAAAATAAAAAAATTATTTATTAATGTTAGAAAATGAAAATAAAATTTGAACAAAATAAAATTGTTAAAATATTAGGAAAAAAACAGAGAAAGTATTACATAATAGTAAATGAGCGCTTAAGATGTTCAATACGAAAAAGTCATAAATTAATGTTTAAATAATAATTAATTTTTCTAACCTGTGTTTAAGAATGTATATTAAGAAATAAAAAATAAATTTTTTATTCAAATTTACAACAATTGACGTCACTAATGTATTAAATTTTATGATATTTTATTATTTTTAATAAAAACTTACCATATATAAGTTTTTTTGTGTCTTTGTGCAAACTTAAGCAAAATCAAATAATAATTTAAAAGATGAATGAAAATTAGGAAATTAATAGAGAAATCAAGCCACGTTGTTGCAATTGTTTAGTCTAATTCGTTTTGTAATGTTCGGTATTTCCCTAAATAAAATTTGAGTAGCCCTTTTCCAACCCAAGATAGTGTATTGTAAATGGTTCTTGAAAAAGGTTCGTAATTAATTTGGGAAAGGAGTTAGCTTGACTAAATTTGGTAAGACATTGGTGAGTTTCCCTCGGGACAAAGCATAGCCAGATAAGTTTTCTCTTGGTGATGAGTAGGTTATCAATGAAGCATCACACAAGTTATTACTAGATCCTAATTTGTCAAGGTCTCCACTTATGTTTTCTTCATCATTTGTCCTAACTTAACTGTAGAATTAATTAATTACTCAAATGTGTACGTGCCAATCTTGCGTTTAATTAGTTTTGTTGATCGTTCTCAATTTAGGGAAACACATCATCTGCTTTTCATTCCATCGAGTGTTTTCTTTTCCCTCGCTAAACCTTGCTAGAAATTATCATCCTGGAGTCCGTATAACTTAATTGAAGATTTTACAAATATATACATGTTAGACAGGTTTGTAGTACATATATAATGAATTATTGTAATTAAAATTAAGGTGGGTCTTTTTGAGAGGAGTTGCATTAATTAGTAACTTTCTAAAGAGGCTCTGACTAAATTAACCCACGATAGCCTTTGTAAGGTATTTGAAGGAAAGAGATACGGAACATTGATTCAGTTGGTAGAGTGTCCTTCAAGCCAGTTGAGAATGCCCTTCATAGGGGACAAAGACATATACGTTCGTCGCAATTGTGGTAGTATAAGCCAAGTGGGTGGCCTCGAAGTCTGTTTTTAACTTTTTTTTATGGATGTATTGGTTGGAAATCCATTACAGCAAGCAAATCAGTTGTTTAGCTGACACTGAAATAAATGATCATATTATATTGAAACTCTAAAGTTGATCTTACATCACTTGTCCCTTCTATTCTCATTAGAACACACAATGGTCCCCGACAGGATCCTTTGGCTGAAAGATCAAAGCCTTTGTGTGTTTGAACCGTTTACTAACAAATGCAATTATAAAGGGGTAAAGACACATGAGCAAGAAACTGCAAAGGCAATGTGTTTTAAAGAAGAAAAAATGGTCTCTCTAATTAACTCCTTTGTTGTCCCTTGTATATGTCGACACTTAAATAATTAAATTGAATAAATCTTAGGTTTGAAAATGTATGGCTTATATATGAAGCCACGCGGGGCTCCAGTTGAGTTATATACATAAATAATTGATCTTATACCTCTATCTAAATGTTTAAGGTTGTAGAAATACTGATTATTCTCTTGGCATAGTTGCAGAATTTCTTTAATATATCAATTAGTTAATTAATAGTTTGATCCTTGTCAACCTATAATTTTCCTAATTAAATTAAAATTTAATGAATCTTATTCGAATACAAATAGGGAACCAATTATATTAAGCCAGCTACGTACATAGCCACTGCTCTAGGACCCAAGGTGAATGTATGTGTGTCATTATAGAAGCATCGTGAGATGACTTGGCTCATACAATTACGATGGATTGCTCATTTTAGCCAACTTTTAAAACACCTAGTTTGTACTAGGCGATAACCTTTTACTTTGTATTGGGTTTAAAATTAATGTAAGATCTTACTATGACCAAGAAAAAATGCAACAGAACAAGGTGCAAGAGGACAAATCGCCAACAAACGCCATTGAAGGTTTCTCAACCGTGCAAAGAATGTCTTAAGGGTTAAAAATAAATTGGTGTAGATTTGGGCGTTTGCTGCACCAAATTCTACTTCACGTCTCCAACTGCACCACCCTCCGAGTCAAACGAGTCACATCCTTTATGTCCTTTTCAGGCATTGAGCTATATGTAGTCGACTATTGGATTTGTCCTGACTTTTTAACCTCTAGGCTAGTTTTCACTGGTATAGTTTATTTATCCATTTAGCTATAACTATTTTCAACAACTTGCATAGATTTTTTCGTTTACCTGTTTAGATATTCAGATAAAGTTGTGTAACATGTGCCTATATTTTACGTGCCAACTTGACTTAGAGACACATGCATATGTGGTTTGGTGCGCGTTTGAGTGTCTTCTGAATGGCCATGGTTACATTATAAAGGTATTACAACATGAAGATTAAATTAATTATAAGAAATGTTGATCATATATATTTATTATATTGTTTTGAAAAAATCAGAATAATTTTTCCCTCTGATTCAATTCAATTGATTAAGTTGCGAAACATGAACTGTAAATATGCAGATTTGATTTTCCGCAACATTTTTCTGTCTCTTCTCCGCTATCTAGCTTGTCTTTTCTCTCTCTTTCCCATATAAATCCTACCATGAACCCTCACAAATAAAAAAAAAATATATTCTCTACTCTTTTTTATAAAAAATAAAATAAAAATTTTCTTAGTCCTAATTATAAAAAAAAATATAAAATAAATTTAAGATGTATTAGTTATTAAATTTCTTTTATACTCTTCTTTTATTAATACAAGTTAATATACACATCACTAATTACACCATTTAATATCATGAATATTTATTAAATATAATTTATATTTATAAAAATATAAATAATTTAATTATTTTTTAATTTAGTTTTTTGTTTATTATAAAAAGACTAGAGTAGTAATTTGATTTGTTTTCACATCATAGAAAGAATAAATATTTAAATTTTTTTGGCTACTTCTTAAAAATATGTGTCTATATATATATATATATATATAATATTATAATATGATTTTTAAAACTTTTATTAGATTAGTAATAAATCAATTATATCAAAAGGAGTTGGGTTTAGTACAAAAAAATTATTAAATAATTTGAAATCACTGTATATTCACAGTCCTGATCAATCATTATAACGATATTTTTAATATTTAGTGAATACATAGCTTATCTGAATTTTTAGATAATTCAATCTTAATATATTATTAAATTTAGATAAAGTTAAACTCATTTATTATATAAAATTAAATGATTAATGTTAACTTACTTTACTTAATTTTTATGTGTATTACATGTCGTATGCATGTGTGTGTAGTATATATACATAGTTTGATTTACAATAATATATAATTCTGAGACTGTATTTCGTGGTATTGTTGAGTGAATGATTCTTTATGGGACTAAGGGGGCATGAAATCCAAGAAGAGAGGACGTGAGTCTTTCGATGCCATGCAAACCATGACGAAAGAGGGGAACAGCCTCCTCTTTGCGTGCATGGGAGGGGTTCCTCCGACAAGTACTCATTCGCCACGTGTTACGTAATCTATTTTGTAAGTTTCGTCCTTTTAAGGATACTTTAGCACAGTATCTAAATATTGAAACTAAAAAATGTTTAGCCCATAATTACCGAATTGTCCTGATTTCTTGGATGAATATCGAACTTTTTGAATTCATTTTCAAAATTACAGAAAAGGAAAACTGGAGGAGGAAACATTTATTGCTCTGAATAGCTATACTGAATAACAAGAAAAAAGTGATTTTCCCTCCAAAAAGTAAATGAAGAAGTTTAACTCTTAAGCAGGTCTAAAATAAACTCAATCATTAATTATTGCATGTATGCATAAAAAAGGTAGCATATAATTAATGTTAGATTAGCACATTTTGGAAATATAATTATATTATCAGATTTTTTAACCTGTGCAATCTTGCATAGGAAAATTTTCAATAAATGTACTATTTAATTAATCTATATTAATTATTTTATTATAATTATTTTAAAAAAATTATTTTTTATTCTTTTTTATTGGTTAAATAGTGTATTTATTGAGATTTATCTTGTGTAAGATTATACAAATTAAAATAAAAAAAAAATTATAAGTACTATTTATACTTCCAATACTGAAAAGCTGCTGGTAGAGGCGTTGCATTAAATATTAAGTGCTCCTACCAAATGCTGATATTAATTTGTATACCAATAATATAACAGTTTTTTTAATTACACAGGTTAAATCCTAATAAATGTATTACTTAACTAATGAAGAGAAAGTAAAAAATAATTTTTTTAAAAAAATTATAAAATAATTAATACAAATGAGTTAAACAGTGCATTTATTAGAATTTATTCTGTACAAAAATTGCACAAATTAGAAAACCTATTTTTTTTCTGAAAAATGTTAAATTCTTACGTTGATGTTCTCAATTCTCAAATACATATGTTATTTAAATTACTAAAAATTAATTTATTATTTATTTATTATATATAAATATCTAAGAAAATACACTCAAAATGAAAACACACAAAAATATATCCACTCCTAATAATACAAAGAATGTTTTCCTATTATCATTTATATAGGACTAATTAATTAGTAAAACGATGCGGTGTTTTTGCATTCATGGCTTAAAGGGTATACTTGTCAAGGCATGAAACAATTGTCGTTTACACTTCCAAGGGGATGGAAGTGTCAAAATCTTTAATTGGCATAATAAAGATTACAAAATGTTATTTTAATCCAGGTAAATAACAACAAGAAGAAAGCAATGAGAATGGAAATATAAATAGTGTGATCCAGCCCCCAGTTTAATTTGGTGGTAACAGAGGAAAGGATAATTGCCTTTGATCAAGTGGCACAATGGGAAGGTCCCCATGCTGCGATGAGAATGGCCTTAAGAAAGGACCCTGGACTCCTGAAGAAGACCAAAAGTTAGTTCAGCATATCCAGAAACATGGCCATGGAAGTTGGAGAGCACTCCCTAAGCTAGCCGGTTGGTAGATATGTAGTTTTATGGCTCTATTAGTATTTTATTCAGCAACTATAGTTCTCTCTCTCTTCAGTGTTTCTTCATTCATCAATTTTTCTTGCAATTTTTGCAGGTCTCAACAGATGTGGGAAAAGTTGTAGGCTAAGGTGGACCAACTATCTAAGGCCTGACATCAAGAGGGGGAAGTTTTCTCAAGAAGAGGAGCAAACAATTCTGCATCTCCATTCCATCCTTGGAAACAAGTACTTTCCATGTCATAATAACTCCTTTTTTTTTTGTTGGGGAGGAAGGGTATTGTTATGACTTGTCTTATTTTTTCGGAAGATGGAAATATGGATCAGAAGTTCGAATTGTGTTTGTTTTTATTTATTTATTTTAAATGTTAATCAATAATTATTATTACTTACTTTTATATGCACAACCTTTTTGAATAGATGGTCAGCAATTGCAACCCATCTTCCAGGCAGGACGGATAATGAGATCAAAAATTTCTGGAATACTCATTTAAAGAAAAAGTTGATTCAGATGGGTTTTGATCCAATGACACACCAACCTAGAACTGACCTTGTTACGAGCTTGCCATATCTGCTAGCTTTGGCCAACATGACAGACCTTATGGATCATCAGTCATTGGATGAACAAGCTGTGAGGTTACAAGCAGAGGCAGTTCAGCTAGCAAAGCTTCAATACCTTCATTATCTATTCCAATCCTCAAACTCCTTAAGTACCAACTCCTATGACCAAAATGCCACCACAAGCATGGAACCTTACAGTTTGTTAAACTCAATCTCTAATGTGAAAGAGAATCCAGTGATAGACTGCTTGCAACCAGATACTCCAGTCTCATTTTCTCATGGCATTGCTAGCTCCCAACCACTCCACCACCCAAGCGTGCTACCTCACTTTTTAGACCCACAAGTCTCTTTCAGTTCCCAATCATGTTTGAATAGTGAGCAAGGTCAAGGTACCAACTTTGCAGTGGTAAGTCAAGGGGATCACACTGCTGATCATGACTCATCCTGGATTATTCCATCCCCTGCTCCATCTATTCCTCCAAATGTGATAGGGACCTCAGCTAGCAATCCAGGAGATGCCAGCAGCAGCACTTCTAGTTATGGAGGAGGACCCTCATCTTATTGGTGTGAACTATTCTTTGAGGACCCCATAATGCATGATCTATCTTAGTATTTTATTTGAAAGAAGTTGAATTATGGTGTGTGTTATGCCTTTTTTAATTTGCTTCTTGCAACTTAAAGCATATATATATATATAGGCCCTAGCTAGGTATATATAGATGTGTTTTGTCCATTTATATATTATACGTATTTATATATCAATACTATGTTTTGTACATAACTTCAAGACAGTTCCATTTATCGAACCGGTTTGAATGTCAGTATGATAGTATCATTTTTAACAGTTCTATATATAAATGTTCTTTGCTCAAATAAAGTTTGGTTTTCGCGGCCTTTTCTTTTATTTATTTACTCATTGTTCCATTTGTTAGTTTACTGTATGTCCAAGAACTTGATATTTGTGTATAATTTTTGTTTCGAATAAAGTTAAGGAAAAGAAGGGAAAACTTAGACCACCCAAAAGTGGTGTAGAAAGAGTAGAAGAGAACAGGAGAAGTGAAGATCTAAATTATAAGCTTACTTTGCAGAAAAGAACTATTAATTAATTTATGATTTATCTTATTTCTTTCAGTATTTTGAATAACTATGGCATGAGCAACCAAGCATATTAATTTACCGATTTTCGCTTCCACGAAAATTATTTTTCCATTAGCTGAAAAATAGAGTTTAAATAGGTTTATTGTTTACTTTCTTCTCAACTTCGATGTTAGTCCAGGCTCCTGGAGTGGAGCAAATTAAAGCTTTACTGAACCAAAAAGAAATGTTAAGAGTTGTTTTTTCAACTTAAGGGACTTAAATTCTTTACATGAAAGAGTTATGGCCTGTAATTCTTCTAGAGTAGTAAGGAAATATTCTTAAATTGTTTCAATTTCTGTCTTCTTCATATGATGGTTCTGATTTATCTGCCGGATGTTTTGCCTGGCCTTAAATGTGTTTATTCCAAACTTTTTAAAATTGGTTGTTTGTAAAGGAATTTCGACATTAATGATGTAAATTAGTGATGGATTATCTAAGCCACATTATGAAAACTTTGAGATATGTAGAAAGTCCGAAACCATGATAAGATTATATTTTTAAGGGGAATGGGTGCGCGAAAGGCAATGCAAGTCCTTTGTTTCCATCGTGAGCAGTTAGATTTGATTCCTTTTCCATCAAGAAGTTGACTGGTAAGCCTTCAGAAAAAACAGCTTAGATTACAAAGTCTTCTCATTGAAGATGATGTCTAACAGATGTCAATGCACCAGTAGTGGACTTGTAATTAATCTAATCGCACCTTTTTGGAGTATGCCTTGTCAAAGGCACTTGAATGTTTTGATTGGTTGAGGTCAAGTTTGTCATGGTTGTCAAAGTAACAAAGAAAATCACAATGTGGTTAGGTTTGTTCTCCTCCATACTCTCCTAATTTAAAAGTATTGGGAAAATTTTCACCACCTAATCCTACCCCATTCGTTGTGTACCGCTTAAAGATTCTTATGTCATTGCAATTGTGTTAATTTAAATAAGATTTTAACGCCTAAACTAAGCATATTTAGACCCTCTGATTGATGTATTAATGCATATATAAACATATGCAAAATTATTGTATAATAAAATAGTGGTAACGCCTTGGAAGCGATGTCTCTCGTGCGAGTGGCAGCATCAATGAAGAAAATGATGTAAAGCAGGTAGTTAGAACAATCATATTCATAACAAGCAGTCATTCTCGTAGCTTTTGTGTATTTATGAAATTTTTATATCTATAACAATTTTTTATTAAAAAACATGTAATATCGTACAAATTTATCATTTATTAATTACTTATTGTGTATTTTATCAATTAATAGAGTAAAATAAATTGATCTCACTAAAATACTCTTATTAAAAATACTGAAGTTGTTAAAGTAGTTAGTGGACAAGAGTTACTTTAGAGTAATATTCAAATTATTATAATAATTAGTTGATCAAAATTATTTTTAATGAATAAAAATGTTTTTAAAAATGATTAATATTTTTTAGTATTATAAAATTATAAATAATTTAAGATAAATAAAAAATATTAAAATAATATTTAATATGAGAGAGAATAATACTTATTTTTTATATGGTAGTTAAAATACATAATACTTCAAATCTAGATAAATTCATCTTATAAAATTGAAGTATATTTTAACACAATGATGTGCTGTGTGCAAGTTGATCGTATCAAATTATTTAGTCACCTTATAAAATTGTATCTACGGCCTTAATTTGTTTATTTGATATTTTATATTATTTATGTTCCTAAATTTTTCTTATCGCATCCACATCAAGAAACTAATGTTATATATTTTATTTACCTCATAAATAAGTTTTTAATTCTTATATTTTTATATATATTGTTTTACTTTCTTCTTTTTTATCATATCATTCATCACTTTTTTTTTCATATCTCTTTTTTCCTTCATCTTCTTAATACCTAATTTTAAAATGTTAAAGAATTATTTTTTATTGAATGAAAAATGTTTAGTGGATATCTTAAGAAGTGTCTATATCGTGAAAGAGGGAAATAAAAAAATAACTATAATAAATAATATGATGTCACAGAAAAATAAATTAATAAAAAATTTTAAATTAATACTAATACTATTAAAATATTTATAAATTAAAGTTATTTTTCATTAGCTTTTTATATCAAAGAAGCCTGCCTGTAGCGCCCGAATGAGCAACAGATCTAAATGTTCTTTTTGTCCGTACATTATTGATTGCATTAAATGAGATGAGAAGGCCAGTGTGATTGACTTGAATTAACATATCTCATTATTCTTACCCTTATGGTGCACTCGCAAGTAAAGGAAACGAGATGTGAATTCACAGTTGGAAGCTTCTGCTTCTACCTTATCCATGGCTGCTGGTTACGAATTCACGAATGGTTTTGTTAACTTATGCTCTTTAGACTAAGTTTAATCATTTAAATCAAAAGTAAGCATTTTTATATTTTTGTACATTTAACATTAAAAAAGTTAATAAAACCGTTATCATTTTGATAAACTTCAAAGGCTCAAACTCATATAAGAGAGTAATCGCAGCTACTTATTTATTTATTTTAATTATGAGTCTTCTTACAATCCAAAAGAAGGCATGATTAAAGAGTAAAATATATTTCTCTCTTTTAAAAATTGAAACCACAATTTCTTGATTGAATTATATAATTTTTAAAAGAAAACGAAAAGAAAAAAACCCTTTGGACAGTGCCAAGGGGCACTCTAGGGGATTTACATAAACCCAGTTTTGATGTTATCAGCTATTGAACAATTTTAAGTCATACAGTGTTCTAAGAGGACACGACAGTCTCTCACCACTCTATCTCCAATAATTCATTTTCAATTTGAGTGTCTGGAAGAGCGCACGTGGGAAAGGGATTGGGGTCTTTATTCTTCATAGCCGTATTATTACTATTGACAAAATATATACTTGCTAGATAGCTTCAAAGAGATTGTTATTGGGACTTTCCCTTTGAGAAGACTAACATTAATTGCATCCAACATGTACATATCAACAACATGCAACACTAGATGGACCACATGACATGTGCAACATTATGCTACCCATCTCCTCTAGCAAGGTCAAGTCTAAAGACTACTTAAGATGCTTTATTTGTTTTCATGTGTGCATATTAAATCATACAAATCATAAAATAAACATATAAATTAAGTAGCATTGCCACAATACTGAAGTCACAAATTACAAATTTATTAAGAATGACCAAAGGATGAATGGAGAGGATGAACATCGAACAGAATTTCTTTGAAAACAATAAAACCCACATCTGTAATTATTTAGGGAAACTGATAATGTAAATTTGGTGCACATGTTATTCAAGTGATGCACAAATGAATAAGTAAAATTACCTGCTATAATTAAAATAATACTTTTGTTAATGCACACATAGACAAAATTTACTCAATACAAAAACAATAAATTATTGCTTTCAAGGTTTAAACCAAATTTGAAACTTAAACTTGCTATTATCTTAGAATTGATAAATTAAACAATGCATATAACATGCTTGCTTGTTAAAAGTTATACTAATATTAACTTATAAAGGCTGAATTTAAGTATTTAAAGTAATTTTTATAAAAATTATTATTATTAATTACTTAAATTCAATCTTTAAAAAATTAATACTAAAGAAAATACATGTACAATGTTAGCGGCAAATTAAACAAGTTACAAACGAAGAGTTTAGCCTCTCAATACCAAACCGAACTCTCCCTAGTTAGCACTCGTGCTTGGTTACTTCAGAGAATAATTGACTTTTGCCCACAATCACCCGAGGCCCGATCCGTGGCTTCACTCCTCAGTGCTCATTATGCGACCAGAGCTTTCTTCTTTCTGCTATTATGCAAGGTTGATAACAATGGCATATCTGAGAATTTACAGCTAAGGATGTAACTAATTCCCACTCCACTGAAAAAAAAAATTATCGTCTAGAATCACACTGATGAATTATATTATGTCATGTATATAAATTTTAAATTTTAAAAAAATACACGTGGGAAGATGTTTATATTTAGGATTTAGACTTGACTTCTGTAAGTGTTTTGATATCTATTTATCATGAGTTGACTATTTATATAGGAATAACTTGAAGCTAAATATTAACATTTTTTAAATTGGTTTCCTTCCTAATTAACAAATACTTGGCTTGCCGCGCCATTGTCGCTCTCTGGGCCACATTGACAATTCATATATTTACAGTGTTGACTGCTGAATATCACTAGCCATTATATTCGATTCAGAATGCTTGGCCGACTAGGATTCAATCTACCAAATGAAATAAATAACAAATTCAAAACAAGTCAGCAATTAAGCACCATCGCATTATTGATTCTTACAGACAGTACTCATCTCTACACGTTTATCATCTGCTACGGATAGAAGATGCTGTCTGACATATGATACTTGGTACGTATTCATTGAAGCATATTTTACAATCACGCAAGAGTCTACTCTCCATCACGGTCTCTGATCTTATTGACACATGTTGCATACTGATGGAGGACCATCTTATTTGTAGACAAACCATGAATGATGGCGTGATACACTGCACTCGTAGTTGTTGTACCTGGGATAACACATATTGATGGATTTGACAATTTTAAAATAAGTGATGGAGCAGAAAAATATTACAAACGTTTTATCTATTTCATAACTAGCACTCATGTTTTCATCTAATGTAAGCCATGCACTACAATTGAACTGAATTGGATATGGATGCTCAATTTGAAGTCATGATGTCCAAGTTGTTTTAATGTTATTAGCCACATTAATTTTTCATAATAAAAAATATAATAAATCTGAAGCAACCGATATTTTAATAGAAGATAAACAATAATATTCGTAATCCCTACTATTAACTTGAATAATAAAAATAACTATATGTGGTGATAATCAATATTTACAAATAAAAAGGCTATGTCAAAAAAACTAGGGCTATGTTTGGGGAATTAAAAATCTCATCAGCATGTTAAGTTGCCATAAAGTAATTGCCGTTTAATTAACTTAACGTTAAATATTGAAAAAGAAATTAAAGGAGAGAATGCAATTTAGAGATATAAACCATTTTACTAATATCCACCAAATAATTTGACAATTTTTTTAAAAATTGGACAGTCAATATTGAACTCAATTTATTGGTTTATCGGATTAAAAATAACTAAGCATATATTATTGATATTATATAATATATTAACTAATAAAACAATATAATTTTTGAAACAAACAAAGAAAATAAAAATTTAATTAATATAAAATATCATATTACGTATTTTATAAAATAAAAATATTATAACAATATTTAAATAACAATAATTTATCTATAAATGTGATATGTGATCCTTTATTTATTCCAAAGATATTTTAAAAGAAAATAAAAAAATAATTCAAATTAACGATGTTCTTAAAAACCAATTCTTATTCGATTTTAGCTAATTATAAATGAATTTTCACTTCACTAATTTTTTGAGTTATCAGCACTATTGTGACTCTCAAACCTATCAATAGAATTAATTGGCTTCAGGTACAAGACAATCGACATGAAATTAAATTTGTTACACATTATTTAGATTAAATAGATTAAAATGATAATTAAACTTTAAAAATATGAAATTTTGCTTATTTAATCCACACTTGAACAATGTGTTAGTACTAAACTAGTGTCCACTTAGCTTCCTACTATGTAGCCCAACAACATTAATACTGTTCTTCCAGTCCTGATTTTTAAAATTTGGGTTAGATTGGCCTGTAAAACAATGATTAAGTCAGTTCGCTTATTCGGGCGAATGGATTAGGCTATAATCCTACATGTTTAGGTACAGCACAGCAAAGAATTCAAGGAAAGGACTGAAATATAATGACAAAAAAGGACAGAAACATTATTGCTGTTATTATTATTGTTATGATTGTTTTAATCTGTATAATATCATACAGATAATAAATAATATATATTTTATAAAAAAAATTTAATAGTATTTATATATTAAATTATATAATTTTTAACCTAATATACAATGTTGTATAAATTAGCTAACTTGATACATGATTAATTAATATAGTTTAGGATATCACATATAAAGTAAATGCAATAAGTTTAATTTGCATTTTTATTAAATAGTAACTTAAAGATTTGATTGGTGAAATTAAAAAGAAACGAAATAGAAGAGTAAAGTGGGTAGTGATATTTATGTGTACGTGTGAATGGAATCTGAGTAAAGAGGAGGAAAGGCCCACCAGAAGGGTAATCCACATCTGATGTATACAATGCTTGTCGATTTGTGTCGTTCTTCCTAACACTAACACTAACACTAACACCCTAGCTTTCTATGCAAGTCCCAAGTTGAGATATAAAGAAAATATTCCCCCCATCTTTGTTCATTTAAATGGAAAAGGAAAAATAATAAAAGAACGCAACTAGGAATATGGAAAATGACCCTAGAATCAGATACGACTAATCATTGATTTTGATCCAAATATATTAATCATGTTTATCCCTTCCATAGATATTCTAAAACCTGAAACCATAATTCAATCAACAAGACTTTCTAATTGTTATTTAATTGATTAATCTAGTTAAATTTGTTGTTGAATCACAGTTCAAGGGAATCCTGTTTAAAGCAAAAATTTAATTACTGGCAAATGCTACTAAAGTTATAGATGTTTGCTTACTAATTGACATGTCATTAACATGACAATGCCTCATTTGTTTAAGTCCGAACATGACATTATATTCCCAACACTATAAGTATTTATCATTTATTTTAAATTTATTGTATTATATTTTATGTGCGAGTTTAGGTTAGGTGGATATTATAATATTCTTACGTGCACTCATCTTTATTAATCTTAATTTATTACCCATTTTGGAGGTAAATCTGCTACCTATCATAACTTACTTTTGTGAATACTGATGGAGTTCGAATTTAATTATAATTCTTAATTTTCTGACCTATGTTTTAAAATATTGTAAATCGAGTGTCATCCATAATCCACAATAAACAATTTATCTAACAAAATTATAGTTGAATTGCATTTTGTCTAACATAATTCTAGATTCCAAATCACAATTTGAGTAAGCGTGAAAAAAAGAAAATCCTATAATGTCAAAACGTCAAAGCAAGATTCATTTTTTACTAAAATAAATATTATGAGTAAAAAATATCTACATTATGGTAGAAAAAATATTAGCACTATATTCTTTTAAGTACATATATTCTTTAACATGCTTCTAATAATTGATTTATTCAAAACTTATATTATAAACTGATTTTTTTAAAATTATTTTAACTTAAAAAATACCAATACAAATTAATTTTTATACCATCAATATTTTTTTTATAAAATGTAAATTTTCTCAGTCTAACTATTGATTTATGTTTATATATTATCTCAATTATTTGTATTAAATTTTGTTAAAATTAATTATTTATAAAAATATAATAAATGGTCTCTATTTTTATATGTTTCAAAAGAATATATTACGTTACTTTTATTCTACATGAATAAATTATCACATACATTTTTTAATTTAAAATTTAATAAAAAAAATTACTAAACAATGTAGGAGTACATATAAATTACATTGATATAATTTAATCACTCTTTATTAAAAAAAATTAGGTTAAAGTATGTTTAATATATATATATATATATATCACAGTTTTAATTAGTAAAAAAGCACCTAAATTTTGTTAGTTAAAAACACTTACCGTTTACAATAAAGCTCGGTAGTCAAAGAATTAATTAAGCCCATTAAAGCTGGGTGAGACTTAGTTAATAAAAAAATTAATTTTTCATATATATTATTTTGACTTTAAATCTAACTAAGTCAAGAAAAAATTCATAAAAACATATTATTATTGTTTATAATTATTTTTAAAATTTCTGAATAATTTTCTAATTACATTTTAGGGTAACAATTAACAGCTGACTATAGGATTTAATGAGTATTATGTTTAAAAATAAATAAATTTATTACATAAAATTAATATGTGATTTTAGAAAAATTATTTTTTAAAGTAAATATTATAGTTACCTTGCAACAGGGTAAGAATAAGTAGCCAGGTACATGTTGGTGTTTTTAAGGACAGAAGTAACAAAATCAGGTATATTCAACATATAGAAAAACAATTATATTATATAAACTATTAAAAATTGATATCATGTACGATACTCTATATTTTTATTTTTTGTATATGCACATTCTAAAAAATGCATTACAAATAATAAAAAAAAACACCTAAAATGTCACCTTTTAATAGTACAAATAGCGTTTTCATAAGAAGGAAAAACCAAAAAATAAGCGCGATCACACATTAGATATAAAAATAGTATAGAGTGAATTTTTCATTTAATATTGTCATCTTAACTATAACAATTATAAGAGGTTCAAAATAATTTTTATATTATTAATATGTTTTTATTGTGATTTTTAATTAAAAACTTATTAATTTCTTAATCAGCCTACGTTAAATAATAAATAGCAAAACCAAATAAAAGAAAATATGCTAAAATAAAATTAACCGAGTAAATGTATTTTAATGTGATGATATGTGCAATCAATCGCAATATTCTGGTATCTTTCAAATTAAATACCATAGCTCATTAATTTAAGCAACGTGTGCTAAATGCTAGTAATAACTCCCTATTGGACCAATGAGGGCTTCATATTCATAGGAAAACGTATGCGCCAAAACATGAAAATTAAAATTGAGAGTGTAGTACGATTTTTGCGAGTATTCAACGTGTGAGTGAGAGTCACAAGTTGTGTAGAAATACAAGAAACGATAGACGTGGACGATGGATTTGTTTTATTTATCGCATAGTTCTTAGGATAAGAGAACAGAAAAATGAAAAATCTACGGAACAAAAAGTTGTGGCTGCAATTTGCCTATCAATTCATGTATCTTCCCCTATCACTTAACCAATCTTATGCACTTCCTCTTCCTTTCAACCTCTCTCTCTCAAATCCTTGGGTTTTTTCGTACAACTAGCTAGTGAAAGGACCAATACACGAACTTGTGGGAAAATAATTTCACCGCAAAAGCAAGATAAACTAATCATGATAAGTTAGAAGAAATACAGGCAAAACACAAGTGCCAAAACTTAAAAAGTCGTCAACCCAAAAATCAAAATGTGGTTTTCCCTATTTATGGCCTAAAATCTCTCATTAACAAGTTAGAAAGAAAAACCAAGACAAAGAAAAAAGGGGAGGAGAGAGAACTGAAAAAAGATAAGCTAATTAACATTTTTTGCTTGGTTTTCTTCAGCACTCAGAAGACAGGAAGTAAAGAGACAAGTTACATGTCATGGTTAAAACTTGATAGAGAGGGTGTGTGTGTGTTTGTGTCTGAATAGTTTAAGGTTGTGGGGTGGGTGAAGTTTTTGTTGAGATGTCAGGTGGTGGATGCAGCATAGTGTGGTTCAGAAGAGATCTGAGGGTGGAGGATAACCCAGCACTTATTGCAGGAGTGAGAGCAGGAGCTGTGGTTGCAGTTTTCATATGGGCACCTGAAGAAGAAGGCCAATACTATCCTGGCAGGGTCTCCAGGTGGTGGCTCAAACACAGTTTGGCTCATCTTGATTCCTCTTTGAGAAGTCTTGGCACTCCTCTCATCACTAAACGATCCACTGATAGTGTTTCTTCTCTACTTGAGGTTGTCAAGTCCACTGGAGCTACTCAACTCTTTTTTAACCATTTATATGGTCAGTTCTTTATCCTCTTTTTCCTATTCCTATCTCAGTGTCTGTTACTTCAGGTGCTTCTTTATGATTATAGTGCTTGCTGCTTTAGTATTATTTTATTATATTTTGTTTAATTATTGTGTTACTTTTTGTTAGTTCAATACATTTCATCTGTTGATATCTGCTATTATGATACAAAGATTTTGGGAGGTTCATTGCATAGTTATAAGCATCATCGTGCACTGTAGGATCGTTGATTATATCTATTGGTATTATTTTATCTTTTATTGTTTGGTAAGCTGTGTTGTTTTCTTAGTCAGGAGGCAATTTACTGGACAGGATATCTATTTTTTTATTGATTTTTTTAATCAGCTCATCAGTTTGTATTGTGATTTCTTTGATTACTTTTTCGTACAAACTGGTTTGTCATTTCTATTAATATTTACGGATATGTTTTTTTATAAGCTCAAAATTTCTATTTCACTATTATATTTTTCTGTTTTCATCAGTTATTGCTTGCAAAATACAGGAGAGTAGGAGTATGTCTAAATGTTAGTTGTGATTTTGTATGTTGTAGATCCGCTGTCACTTATAAGGGATCACCGAGCAAAGGAGGTTCTCACTGCTCAGGGCATAACAGTACGTTCCTTTAACGCGGATTTGTTATATGAACCATGGGATGTCAATGATGCTCGTGGTCGACCATTCACAACTTTTGCTGCTTTTTGGGAAAGATGTCTTAGCATGCCTTATGACCCTGAGTCACCTTGTCTCCCACCTAAAAGAATTATCCCAGGTATACTTTTTTTAACTTCTTTCCTTAGCCTCAATTTTCTTTTAATTTCATAGTGTTAAGAGTAGTTGACAACTGCATAATTCGTTTTGCTCTTGTGCTTCAAGTCCATTAGTGATCTAAGTCGGACTAGAAACCCACCTATGCTCTTTTAAAACCCCTTGTTAAGTTGCTATTTAACATAACAAAAGGGTGCAAAGGATAATAAGCATATTATTTAACAATATGGAGTTCATTTTGGATGCACAAATTTATACTTAAAATGTTCCTAGGTAACCAAAAGGCCTTCAATTATGGTTGACTAGAAACAAAAATATATATACAAATTCAAGAAAAGTTCTTTTTAAGTGTAGTTCAATTCTGGCTTCTGATAGTCTGCATCATCTATATGGTTGTTTTGTAAGTACTGTTCATTTTTCTTGTTTCATCAGGCTTTACCTTAATTTTCACTTGTTGACAACTTTTTCCCTCTTTCAGGTGATGTATCAAGGTGCCCTTGTGATACATTGGTGTTTGAAGATGAATCAGAGAAGGGCAGCAATGCACTTCTTGCCCGAGCATGGTCACCTGGGTGGAGCAATGCTAACAAGGCATTGACCACATTCATAAATGGTCCATTGATTGAGTACTCAAAAAATCGCAGCAAAGCTGACAGTGCCACCACCTCACTTCTCTCACCCCATTTGCACTTTGGTGAGGTGAGTGTCAAAAAGGTTTTCCATCTTGTCCGCATCAAGCAAGTGTTGTGGGCCAATGAAGGAAACAAAGCCGGTCAAGAAAGTGTGAACTTGTTCCTCAAATCTATTGGTCTTAGAGAATATTCAAGGTACATTAGTTTCAACCACCCCTATAGTCATGAAAGGCCTCTTCTAGGCCACCTTAAGTTCTTTCCATGGGTTGTAAATGAAGGCTATTTTAAGGCATGGAGACAAGGCAGAACTGGGTACCCTTTGGTGGATGCTGGCATGAGGGAGTTGTGGGCCACTGGTTGGTTGCATGATCGGATACGTGTTGTAGTTTCAAGTTTCTTTGTGAAGGTTCTGCAGCTCCCTTGGAGATGGGGAATGAAATATTTCTGGGACACCCTCTTGGATGCAGATCTTGAAAGTGATGCTCTTGGTTGGCAATACATATCTGGTTCGCTCCCTGATGGTCGTGAACTTGACCGAATAGATAATCCACAGGTGCTGTTACTTTTGTGTAAAAGCTGCCTAATCCTGCTCTGTGATGGCCCTTTGGATGTATGATTATCTGTTTGCATGTGCACGTCTTCTGTCAGAAGATATGAAAAATATATCATAATATCTTAATGTATATTAGATTATCTTTTAGGATTGATTTTCATATTTCCTTAGAAACAAATGAGATTATAAACAAACGTGAAAACTAATTATAAGAGCTAATAGGAAATATGGAAACTAATCCTAACATACTCCAAATTATTTTAAGATACAATCTTGATATTACGAGATGTTTTTTATATATTCTAACATATTTATTTATTAATCCGGAAAACCACGAGATGTGTTGCATAATCCTGTTACATATAATATTTGATTTTTATATTTTTTGCTCATAGTGTGAGATTATTCTATCCACCCTAAGTGTTTTCCATAGTGAAATATAATGATAAGTGATAACTGGTAAGTATTTCCGGTCTCACTGGCCCAAAAATTTCAATGCATGTATAGCACAGGCCAGTGGTTATATTTATATTCGAGTTGGCTGTTTGAATATCAATTTTGAATGAAGCCTAAACCATTCCACTGTGACTACTGGATTTGAGATAGTGAAGGAGCTTCATTATTTGGTTTGGGGGTGCAGTCTGAAAATAATCTGAAATTCTTAGGATAGGCATGACTTAGACTTCCTTTAAGTTGCGTTTGGACTGAGGAATTCTAAATTCCTTGATTTGCATATATTTGGATAGTGAAAATGTATTTTTAGAATACTTCAGAATTTTAGCAACTATAGGGACAATAAGATTGAATTTTGAGTTAGTGATTATTAACATTGGTACTGACGTTATGTACTACTGTCGGCTACTTGAATGCTAAAAATTGATAGATTTTCTAGTAATAGACACACTCATTTTAGCTGTTGGATTTTATAGTTTGAGGGCTACAATTTTGATCCAAATGGAGAATATGTACGACGCTGGCTTCCAGAACTTGCTAGATTACCAACTGAATGGATACATCATCCATGGAATGCACCAGAAACAGTGCTTCAAGCAGCTGGAATAGAACTAGGATCAAATTATCCTCTTCCAATTGTGGTAATAGGTGCAGCAAAAGTTAGATTACAAGAAGCACTCTCAGAAATGTGGCAACAAGAGGCAGCTTCAAGAGCTGCAATTGAAAATGGAACTGAGGAAGGACTTGGAGACTCTTCTGAATCAGCTCCTGCTGCTTTTCCTCCAGACATACAAATGGAGGAAAGTCCTGAACCTATTAGGAACCATCCACATCCTGTTGCTCGACACTACCAGGATCAGATGGTTCCAAGCATTACTTCTTCCTTGTTGAGAGTGGAAGAGGAAGAAACTTCCTCTGATCTTCGAAACACGGTAGAAGAGAGCAGCAGAGCTGAAGTGCCAATAAATGTAAATGCACAAGAAAATGCAAGAGACACATTGAATGAAAGGGTGTTGCCGACTGTTCATAGGAATACACGAATACAACACAATACTATAATGGAGCTAAGAAATGGAGCTGAAGATTCTGCAGTAGAATCTTCAAGTAGTGGCAGGAGAGAAAGGGATGGAGGTGTAGTTCCAGTATGGTCTCCACCAGCCTCCAGTTACTCAGAACAATTTGTAGGAGATGAAAATGGTATAACCAGCAGTTCATCTTTCTTGCAAAGCCATCCTCAGTCTCACCAATTGCTGAATTGGAGGCGACTACCTCAGACTGGGTAAGATATTTGAATTTATTTATCATTCAGTTAAATTAAAGTACTTTGTAATTAAATTAATTTTAAATCATCAATTAATAGCTATTTATTTTCTTAGTTCAATTATTAGTTAATCTCGCATTTCTTGAAAATTTGTTAGATGTTATATATGTACGCGTACATTCTGTCAGCACTTGAAATGAATTGTCAATGCTCTATATTTAACTTTAAGAGTTTTGTTAACTTAAGCCCTTAGGATCGAGTATAAGTAGCTAATAATAGATAAAAGTTTATTAGAAAGAAAAATATTTACTATATTTCTATAAATTCAATATAATAAATGTGTATTTTTTTTATAAGAATTTTCTGTTTGTAAATGCTTAAAGTTAGTCCCGAGAGCTGAGAATTTAATGCTTATGATTTATTTTTTTTGATTCCTTCTAGATATGTTATCACAAATAAATCTTAATTACAGGTAATTGATGTTGAAGCAACTAGATTAGAAGCAAGGAGGTGGAATAAACACTCACTTTTATCTTGAGAGAAAGTGAGATGTTGAACCCGCATTGGACATACACGTGTTCATTTCCTACTCCTTTTACCAACTGCTGATCTCCAATGTGTATGGAAATTTCAATTCATACGGCAGATCATTCGCATTCCCTTTGCTCTCGTGTACAATATTTGCAACTTTCTGTATAGTTAATATACTTTGTGTAGTGAGGGAGAAAGAGCCACCATAGCATCTTTTGTCTATTAATAAACTCAGGTTTGTGCTTTCATTTAAGGCAGATATGTTACTTATTATCATCCAAGCGTTGTTTACATTTTCCATGCTGTGCATTTCTGTGTTGACCGGTATAAAGTGCCCCTCATCTTGGTACTCACATTTCTTAAACCTCTGCAGCATATTAATCTACACCGCTAAAGCCCTTTCTTTTCTGTTTCTGTAATTGTTTTTGGAAAAACAAAATTTAGGTGTAATATTATAGATATTATTAGTGTTGTTTTTGAATCAGAATTAAAAATTTACCTGAGCAATATTTGCTAACCTTTGATGTTAGTATACTGAATCTTAATACAAACTTTTATTAAGTATATTATCGATTTGAAATTTTAATTATGATTAGAGAACAATATCACCTGTAATCAAGTTCTATCCTTTTTGAAATTCCAATGCATTTGATGGTGAAGATACACATTTAGTTGCAACATTTATTAACTTCCTTCACAACCACTTCTGTTTTTGTTTTTTGACAAGCCATGATCACTGCTGTAACACAATGTGGACCTCAACTGCTAATTTTATGAAACGTATGAAACATACTTCTAATGAATTTCTAAAACAGCACAATGTAAGTGTCAGTCATAGTGCTGTCTACATGTTTATTTGTTTGGGGTACGTTCAGTGTTTGGGGTTCCTCTAAATTGCATTTAAGTACAATTACTTTGATTAATTTAAAAATCAGATTTGGAGTTTGTGATAAAACACATGAATATAGTAACAAATTATAGAGTTGGTAAAATCTCATATGCTTTTTCATTTAGTGGTCATCATTGATGCATTTTCACTTTAAAGAACCTAATTCTGTACTGGGTTTGTAACCGTTACTGGCCATGCTAATTAAATACCAGGGACGATAGCAAGCCTAAACTCCTTGCAATTTCTTTCCAGTTACTGTGCGGGAAGTTCTACAATAAAAATTAAGATAAGATGACCATGGAGGCACTTTAATTAACTAGCTATGATAACTTCAAACAGAACAAAATTGTTCATTGCAGCTATAGCCATGCCGTTACTTTATATTTTCAATATAATTTTTTAATGTAGTTAAAGGGTAGACAATAAAAAATTAATAAAAAAAATTTAATTAAAAATATACATTCAATGTTGTTAAAAATATACGTTTAATAAAAATTATTTTTAATTAATAAAAGTAACATTATAGTTCTCTTATCATAAAAAATGTATAGTGTGAAGTATATTCTAAAAATTCTAACTTTCTAGTATTCGGATTCTATCTAATTTGCGTTTAATTCTATTTTTATTTAAGTAATTTTAGATTTATTTAAATGAATTTTGAAGTAATCACTTAAATGAGTCATGAATAACTTAAGTAAATATATAACTCGTCTAAATAAGAATACCTTAATATAATTAAATTTTACTTAAGTATATTTATATTTCAATAAATATTAATAATCTAAAGTAAATATAAGATAGAGAGCAAGCATTAGAAGCATAATTTTTGGCTTAGGTAAGAATATATTTTCTTAAGTGAGACATTAATCGCTTAAACAAATTATAATTATCTTAAGTAAAAATTAGACAAAGAGCAAACACTTTTTAGACTAAGTTATTTAAATAAGACTGAATTTACTTAATTGAGATAGAATTCACGTGAAATCTATTTTGTTTAAATAAAGTTAAATGGTTTAAAGGAGCAAAATTCTTAGAATAAATTATTTAATTTAAGTAAAAATAGAATTGTTAAAGTGAATTATACAAGAATACTATAAAGATATTTAGAATTTAGAATTGCTTGAGCGATTTATACATATATTTTATTTTGTTTGAATAAAATTGTTTACATAAACTATCAATAAGAAATTGCATTATTTAGAATTGCTCCAAAAGACACGTTATATACCTGAACTAAACAAGCAAAAGGATTATTTTATTAGGGCACAATGATGGAGCTTAAAATTGCATTATTTTAAACATATTGCATGGCAAGCTAATGTTACCTGACAAGTGATTGTTTAAAGAGTTGTGCCATGCTCCATGATGATGAGGAGTAGAGTGTTTCCTTGTAACTTAGGCGCATGATAGGTCAATCTGGTTCGTCCTAAAAGCAAAATTGATTCCATCCCTGTTGCAATTGCTTAAAAAAATTGCGCATTCGTGTCTTTAATTCGGCAAGGCCTTCCAAGCAACTAAAAAGGCATGCAATCGAAGAAAGTAATCAACTTGCGAGGTGTTGACATTTTCTTGTTTGAACTCTATAAATTTGTTTTCGAAAGTCTCTTGACTATGAAATTGGGTTATTTGTATCATTGTCAAAATTAACTTGAGCATTAATTAGTGATGCACCAAGATCGTGTGATTGACTTCATGCATATGGATACAAAATTTTGAATGCTATTAGCTTTATTTATTAATTAAAATTAAGGTTTTATTTCATTTATTTGCGATATTATTGAATATAAAAATTGTGTTAAAACAAAATTTTAATTAAAATTAATGAAGAACACTAAAGATACCTAAAGAATAATATATAAATTTTATCCTTTTGCAAAGCATTGGATTCCACCTTAGATGTAAGGGTACTATCCTAGAACATTATTAAGTAAACCTCAATCACTTAAAGCCTAGAGCCATGTTAATGTCATAGGATTCGGATGTAATAGCTACTTGCCACTAAACCATTAAGGCAGTGGTTACTTAAAGTTCCTCATCTCATCTGATATGAATGTTATGATAAAAAGAGCCTACGAATTTATGCAGTTTCTAAATTAACTCAAGTTGAAATCTGAAAGCCTAGCTCATATTAAAGTATGCAGGTCATCAGGTGCTTCACAACTAACTGTTTTGAAGAAGGTAGAGAAAATAATGTTTTGTATGCAAACTTGAGCACTAAGTACTGAAAGAACTAAATCAATTAATTTATTGAAACCCAATAGTGAATGGAGCACACTTGTAACATTAAATTAGCACTTTGACCATGTTGGGGAATCAATCAAAATTAGCAAAGAATGCAAATGTATTGAGTAAAAAGATGGCTTTGAATTTTGAACATGAAACAAAACCTCCTCATAGAATTAAAGTAAACTTGCAGCCTGCAAAATGGTGCATTGAAATTAGATGAAGAGAAAATAGTAGGAAAGATGGGCCTGCCTTGACTTGTTCAGCTCAGCTGCTTTTGAAAGGTAAAAGAGCTTTCGGTTTTCTTTTGAAAAAGACTATGATTTTTGTCCATCTATTAGACAAATAGTTCTCCATTCCGCCTTCTAAAAATAAAATGCAACATAAAAATCTCAATTCTAACTGTTATACACCCCAATAGTATTAATATTTATTTAACATCCTTTGTATATATTTTTATCTATCTTCTCTTGTTATATCATATATCATATTTATCACTTCCTTTTCTTTTATTTTAAACTTGTGATGGATGGGACAAGCAAAGGCCCAACTATGGCTTTACTTTTTTTTTATTATTATTATTATATATAATATACTATGTTTATGTGAAATAAAATGAGATGCTTCAATCACTATATATATTTTAATTAGCTTGTATTTCATTAAAAAAATAAAAATAATTGGGCTTCTGAGTTTATATTTTACAGGTTCATACGTTAATTTAAAACATATTTATGCTGTGAAAGTAAGATACATAAAAAATGAAAGGAAAAAAAGTTGAAAATGAGTTTTGACAAATTCACCATAATGAAAAGGAAAAGAATGTAAGCTTAAAAGTGTGTACAGCATGTCAAACAACCCAAGGTAAAAGATTATAAAATTTAACAACTATGATTCGGAAGTATTTTCTATTTCTCTGATGAAAAACTGCTATTATCTGAAATAACGTAGAAGAAATTTATAAGATAATAACATTATATTCAACGTTCATAAGTTTATGATATTTTTATTATTCAGACAAAATAACATTAAAACCTTAACTTATATAATTTTATCTACTTCAATAGTTGATTCGTGATCCATCCTACTACGTTGTATTGAGAAGAAAAGATATATATAATCAAATAGTCAAATTTTGGACCAATTCAATTCGTTGGTCAATGATCTATGGTTTTGATGACTGGCATCAGTGAAAACTTTCAACAACTTGATGAAGGCACCAGGAAAATTGGTTCATTTTCAATTAAATTAACATTAATGTTGATTATAATTTGTGAACTAATAGAAGTTCTTGGGCCTGTACTGCCTACCTTGGCTGCAATTAAGGCACATATACTCCAACAACTTTCGAACGGGGAACTTCAGAACTTGCATCCATTCGGAACTTACAGTAACTTAAATAGTGAAACTATTGTTTTGTGTTCTAACGTCAGGTGCTTTTAATTTCTTCAAGTATTTACTACTTTTAATTTTTTATAACAGTAGTCATAAAATTATTTTTAATAAAAATTATAATTTAAAATTAATAATATTATTTTATTTATAAATACGATTAGACCAATAAAATTAAGAAATTAATTGTTATATATTTATGATTCTAAATTCATTATATTAATGTGAATATATATATATATATATATATATATATATCTTTGGAATTTATAATAAAATTTTCTATTTATTAAAAACCTTTTTAATAATCTTTACTAATATACGAAATCATTCCTCTTATAAGCAAATAAACAATGAATATGATATTTGACTAAATTGTTAACTTTAAATTATATTAATAAAATTGAATATAATATTTTATGAAATTAATTATATACTATATTTGATAAATATAATATTAAATATTAATATACAGTAACTTGTACTTATATATAAAAAGTATATAGTCACTTCTACTTATATATATAAAAAAAGTATATTCATATACATTTAAAATTGCGTTGCTTTAAAATGTTTTATAAACAATAATAATTTAAAATAAAATCATTTCAATAATTTATAATATTTAGAATATATCATAATAATTCGTTCATGATAAAAAAATTGATTATTATATACATTTAATACTTTATATTAATATATTAATATACATTTGAATTTTTTAATTCTAAAATATCTTTTATTAATTCTTACTGATATCAAAATATACAATTATTTTTTATCATTAATGATATAATAATCAATTGAATTGTAACATTCAATAGTGTTATTATTTTTTAATACAATTTATTATTCAGTTAATTATATGTATATGTATTAAATTTAATAAATACAATATTGAATATTTGCTAGCAAGTTTTCCAAACACCATATAGGTTTGGATAAGTTAAAATAAAATTTTTAAGTATTTTATAAATATAGATCGTACGATTATTTTAAAATGTAATAATCTCTATAAATTTTTAAAAAATAATTTAATCATTAATAATAAATATTGTATGATATAATTTAAGACTAAATTAAATAGATAAAATTTTAAAACTGAAAATAAAATTGAGAAAAATTATGGTTCAAATTTTAAATAAATTCTCAATACAGAAAAACTACTATTATTTAAAATAACTCATAAAAATTATAATTTTAAAATTAAGACGATTGTTTGTACATAAAATTAGATATTTAGACCAATAAAATTTAATATAGTTGGTAGATTATTATCTCTTAATAAAAAATACTCAACAGGAATTATGTACTGAGTGTTCTAATTTAAAAAAAAAAGAAAAAGGTTTAATTTGTAACAGTAGAAAAATAGAAAAGTCAACAGGAAAGAAGTCATTGGTATACTTTGTGGGCTCCCTTTTTCATTCGCATTAGAGAAAAACAATTTATTTTCCCTGTCTTTGCGAGGCTTAAGGTTCCCGAAACGGTTACAAAATAATATCATAACAGAGAAACATAAGCATCCCACGATTCCTTTCTGCCTCGCACACAACCTTCAAAATTATCATTTTGTTTTCTTCACAAAATGTTCTCGCTCCCTCATTTTTCTCTGCTTCTTTTATCAGCATCTGCTTATTTAATTTAGCTTCTGCCAACTGGGAAACAGAGCAGGGGAAGGGAAACAGCAACAACTATCCAAATACAACTCCAATCCTTTCTGAATTTTGATTGGACTTGTGGGCTAAGATTCGTTCACACTTCGCTTTTTTCCTTTTCTTCTGTCACTACACTGGTACCTGGTTTATTGGCTTTCTGGGGTTTTGGGTCTGTTTTTGAAAATTCTGTTTTTGACTATTGTCTTTCTGTTTTCGATCACACAGTTTGTGATTCTGGAAAAGGCCTGCCATTTCTGTAAGTGGGTTTCTTTCGAAATTTGAATTCAAGGTCTCAGCAAAGTGGTTTGTGTTGAGAGTTAGTTGAAAACGTCGAACTAGCTGCTCAAACTTTTTTGCCATTCATGGATAAGCTATGCTGCTTTAAGGCTTCATACTCTCAGGTAAGAATGTAACTTCTCCTCTTAGTTGTGTCTTGCTTCTGCATGAAACATTATCTTCTGTCTATTGTATTGAGCTTAATAGAAATTTTATGTATATGTTTTCAGTTGTTATTGGTCACTCACTTTGGGGGAAAACTCGAATTACATTTCTGGGATTCATATTCCTATAAATTACTGAATTTGAGTGTTATGATATCTTCAATATTATCTTACAATTTATAAAATTAAATGGCTGTGTTTGTTGGATATGGGTGATGTTAATGCAATGACTGTGACTTTGTTGTGCAATCAAATTCTTATCCTCCCTTTTATATACGTGCCCTAAACTGGCAGGACTATTCAATTTCTCTGTTTTGGTTGCTTTACAGCTTGTAGCATCACGTTCTTCATCCAGCACTGGTAAGGGGAAAAATCATGAAGGCTCAATAAAGTATGGTTTCAGCTTGGTCAAAGGGAAAGCTAATCACCCAATGGAAGATTATCATGTTGCCAAGTTTGCGAAGATAGAGGATAATGAATTGGGTTTATTTGCTATTTATGATGGTCACTTGGGAGACCGTGTACCTGCCTACTTACAGAAACATTTGTTTACCAACATTTTGAGTGAGGTAGGTTTTTACTCTCCTGAGTTGTTAAAAAAAATCATATAGTTTCTGTGCTAATTTGATCGAAGATCAATTAGAAATGTTAACTTCTACATCTTCATTGTATCCCAGGAGGAATTTTGGAGTGACCCCACTTTTTCTATCTCAAAAGCATATGAAAGCACAGATCAGGAAATTCTATCACATAGTTCTGATTTGGGGCGTGGTGGATCAACAGCTGTTACTGCAATATTGATTAATGGGCGAAGATTATGGATTGCTAATGTTGGAGACTCACGAGCTGTTCTGTCAAGAAAAGGTCAAGCTGTTCAAATGACTACAGATCATGAGCCCAACACAGAACGAGGCAGCATTGAGAATAGAGGTGGTTTTGTCTCCAACTTGCCAGGTATCTTCAATCTTCCATTTTTCCAGTTTATGGAGTTTATAAGCCTTGATATTCTTGTTTCTTGTATGGGTCTCCTTTCTTTCTTTAATCTGTAGCTATCATTTGGTAGAAAGAGAATATGCTCAAATTGCTTAAGTGAATTTCACTGTTATAATAAATACTCTAGAGAAGCAGACCAATTTATGTATTTTGTTAATGATGCATCCGTATTACTAGATTAAAAAACCTTGCACAGGGAATATTCTATGGTTAATCTGTATGGAATAAATTTGAAAATATGTGAATCTATGTACTCTATTTTATAAATCATAACTAAATTCAAGCACAGAAGTTTTTTTTAGACATTTGCACACTTATTTGTGATTTTGTTTTTCTTGCAAAAAAAATTTTGCTTATACACATCATAACCGATATGATTTGTTTTTTTTTAACTTGAAAGTGTGTACTATGTTTGTGATCTACTTTTCCTTTCAGAGGGCAGTGGGGATGGGTATGGGATTTGTTACGTATCCCAACAGAAAAGTTTATTACAAATTTGTCAGCAATCCATAAAAGGTCCAGTAGAAAATTTCCTTTCCAAAAATCATGAAATCTATATAAAGAAGCTAAACTCTACATATGTTAATATCAAAGAATCACAACAGAACAGCAATGAGTTGAAGTTAATTTTCCCGAGTGTGAAATCACATCAATGCACCTATTGATGAAAGTTGAAACAACTAGGACGTCTCATATAGTAATACAGTGGATATTACATATTTGTGATATAAGTGAGATTATGTTTATGATCGCACGAAGATGGCATTTTATACATACTTACAGTGACATTAATGATGATGATAATGTTGATGAAAATGCAAGGTGATGTGCCCAGAGTAAATGGACAACTGGCTGTTTCCCGTGCATTTGGAGACAAGAGTCTCAAGTCACATTTGCGATCAGACCCTGATGTACAGTCTACTGACATAGATGTTGATACTGATATTCTAATCCTTGCAAGTGATGGACTTTGGAAGGTGAAATAGAAATGTATTGTTGTTTTCATGGCTCATGCTTTTGAAGGTCAAGATAAAAACGAAAATAAAAAATTCCATTTGCATGTGGTAAAGCAGGTAATGGCTAATCAAGAGGCAGTGGATATTGCTAGAAGAACGAGAGACCCACAGAAAGCAGCTAAGCAACTAACAGCTGAAGCATTAAAAAGAGACAGTAAAGATGATATATCTTGTGTTGTGGTTAAATTCAGGTGATGATATGATGATATCTTTCAAACTGTGTTTCATGATGGGGTGCAGTTTATGACAATAATAGGGTACATCTCAACATACAGAGCATGTCAACATATGGTCTGGGCCAAACAACATATATTACATACTTGTTTGGATTAATCTTGACCAAATAGGTAATTTGCCATAGAAACAAAAAGAAGGGTATGTCAAGCTCTAAAATTGGTTTTGTTTTTTTTTCATTAGATTTTGTCGCTTGAGAATGTTTGATTTCTTTGTGTCAAGTGTCACTACTCAGAATCTGCTGTATATTATCTTTTTATTCTTCATAAAAGACCAGGCGGCTTTGTAAAAGACGAATATGCTTCTAGTTATTGATTGGAGTATAGTGAGTGCTAGAATGATTGGTCCTATCCATGTTTTTTTTTTTTGGTCCATGTTCTATACACAGTTGTTTAGCACAATATTTGATAGACATGGACCCTCTTTTCTTGGTTCTATTTTCCAAATTGGAGGAGGTGCCCAAGTTGGCTTTTCAGAGATTTTTCACGATCCTGTCACACGAGCTTTTGGTGCCATAAGAATAATGTTTCATGCATTTACGCAAGTACTTGCATAAAATGAATAAAAGCATCTTTGTCTGTTGATGCAGACTAGAAATGTAGCATGATTTCCTGTTTTATGTTTTTTGACCAAGCAGAAGGACATTACGTCATTGAATAAGAATTACGTGAGAGGCAGAGTGACTCGCAGATCATAAACACCCATGAAAACCGAAAACCGAGACTTTTTACTCTACCGAAAATATACATCAAAGGCTTTTGTAAATCATTAGGAAAAATAAAAGACTTTCCGGAAGTATATTATACATAGTTTATTTGAAAACTTTGGTAACGACTTGTCAAAGTAATTAATATAATCTACTTTTATGCTAGACTTATCAATATCCCACTTAGCAGTTAAAAATATTTATTGCTGCCTATAGTTTAATTTTAATATATGTTAGTATAAAAATTATTATACTGTTAATTAAAAATTGCCTGAAATACGATTTTGAGTAATTATTTCAAATGTCAATAGTTTTAATTATATGATAATTTATGATTAGATAACAGTGTAAAAAATTCTTATATGTTAGCATATTTCAATTAAATCCTTATTATTTTTGAACAATTTTAACTTTTTTTGGTTAATATAGACTTCAATGACAGGAGGAAGATATCCAATGAATTACAAATTCTTGCAACATCTAAGTAATGAAACTTAAAATGGAAAAAATTATTTCAACAGAATTTCCCTTTAGTAGCATATAAGAGCAATCAATATACATAGACATGAAATTGCAAGAAACCGAGCCGTGGCTCACCCCCAAATTTTCTACTTGCGGGCGACAAATAATATGACTGAAAACAATACACACTAATAATGAATTGCAAGGTAATTTCATTTCATCAGATTTTAAATGCAAACGTGCCGACCATGTGGAGCTAAGAAATCTGATTAATTTGTTATTACGCTGTCATTCCAGTCTCTGCAGACAACGTCTACTTAATAGAATCTTTTTCAACGCTAACGAAAAAAGAAATAGAACAAGACATCTTAATGTTTAGAAATATCAAATTCCAAAGGAACTCCGTTGCAGACCATGATTTTTTAACTCCTGCGAAAAAGATTCAAAACCAACATTTAGCACAGACTCTTCTCTCAACACCAACCAAAAAATAAAATAGTGCGAGACATCTGTGTCTAGAAATATCAAATTACCATATCAGCACAAGGGGTCTAGTCACTATAAGAGGTTAGCTAAGGAGCTCACCGTTACAGACCATGATTTTTTAACACATGATAAAAGGATTCAAACATAAAACTCTAGCTTTTGAAATAAAATACTTCAACATGACATTTTAATCAGATTATCACCATCTTATTCTTTTTGAACTTTTACAAATAACCATGCATCGAGTACACGAACATGGCATCCAATGTGTTTAAGCGGGATTTACAATCATTTCATTCCCAACAAAAATAAATTTATGAACTGATGATCAAAGATTTGACCTTCAAGTAAACCTACAAGTCAAAGAATTACAGATTTCAGCTCGAGTCTGCTACATTTAAACTATACACATTGAAGTCTCAATCCTCTAGAACGCTGAATGAAGTATTTCTTGATCATATGGACATATAAGGGACGATTACATCATTCAGTAACATAATTGACCTCACTAACATGAAGCCCAAGGGTGTGAAGATGATCCTGGCATAAAAGTACATGGCATAACTTGCAGCCAAGCCTTTCACGAGGTATATTCAGATCTCCAATTTCATGAGGGATAACTGCTTGGGACAGGAAACTCACTGGTGCATCCCCCGGCCGCTGCTTTCTTCTCCAATTGAAACAGTTGCAAGGGACTTGGAAGCCCATGCTTTAGCATTCATTGCTCCTTCCTGAAGATTACTTCTCTTGCATGGCTCTTTCAGATAGTTAAATGACTGTATTATTCGCTTCAAATAAACCAAAGGATGTTCCAGCAAGCTCCCTATTCTAACATTTTGGATGATCCTTCTCCAAACATATTGAATACATATACGCAGTGTAGGAAAAAATAAGTATAGTAACCTCAAAACCACAAATGTAGTGGCCAGAGCCAAATAAGTTTCCTGACGCAGTAAATTTTCTGGAGATCTAGCCCATGAGAATGGACAACTTTCTGGCTCAGTGTTACCATGATTCTCGGTAGCTGATGGATGCCCAATTTTCACAAGTGATAGTTGATTAGATGAAGCAATCCTAATCCCTACAATGACAGCCAAATAATGAGTTATACAATAAAATAAGGAATAGAGTGTATAGGGATAAAGAATTTAAAAGAGGTAATATATTATTTATTCAAAGCATTAAGGTGATTTACTACAAAATGCATTTTTTGGATATTAAACAAGCAAATTATAAAAATGCTTGGAATTTTCATTAAGTTTTGAACCAAAAACAGAGAATTTGGAAGTCTCCCCCCTAAGTAAATTTTTAAAATCCATGAATTCTCCTCTCTTAGGAACTTGATACATTTCTGATTTCCAAATCTTAAAATAATGCCCTCTCTTCCCACTGAGACTATAGCATTGCATATGTTCTCAAAAATTGCCATCTACCCCCCTAAATACAAACTCCTTCCCCTACCTTTATCTCTGCAACCACCATGAATTCAGAGTCTCTGTAGGTTAATCACCATAGTTGAGGCACTATCATAATGTTTCACTTTGGCACTTGTTCTTTTGATCTTGTTCTTCAAGCAAGAAAATCCAAATTTTGTCACAGGAAGGGGTTGTTGTAGGGGGTGATGGTATTTCATAAGCTAATTTTGTTGGTGAAAAAATGAGGATTTTCAGGGTTATAAATTTGGAAGATGAACTAGGGAGTATACTGTCATCTGTGGGCTTGACCATCAAGGATTTAAAATCCCTTGCATTAAAAATTCTTTGAAATTTTAAAACATTCCACTTAAACATGCTTACAGATTCTGTTATGGCACGAGTACATTTTTTTATGGCCCCATGCTCCCAAGCCCTAACAGTTTTCCCATTTCACGTGAAAGACACCGGTAATTGCTTGATTGCAATATGGGACAAATAAGGCACAGCCAAAGCATGTCATCAATCAAATATTAAAACAAATCTTGATTAACAACCAAAATCAATCTATAGGAAAGAAACAAATGCTTCAGACAAACCAAATAATCAATTCCAACATATTTCCTTGTGTCAAACAAATCCATCCATTTCTTCCACAGGATAATGTTTGGAAAACATATTTTAATGTACCTGTGTTTAAGTTTTTGAAAGCTCTACAAATGGATTGACCACTCCGATCAAATTAAAACTCTAATGTGAATTTTACTTGCAACACTCTCAAGCAAAAGTTGCTGTCTTTGATTCATAGGTAGAAAAAACAGGATAACAAAACACGAAATGTAAGGTGGAAAAGAAAAACAGGCCTCACCAGTAACATCACTGTAGAAAACAATGAGCGAGTCAAGTTTTCGAGATCCATGATATCTAACACGCATGGTAGAATTCAAAATGAACAGTGTAGGGAAACCATGGACACCATATTTGGATAGTATGCTGCAAGAAAAGGAAAAACATTCAATCGTTAAAAAAAAAAACACAAACATAAGGAAACACATACACACATATAAAAGTGAAAGTAAGAACACAAACCTTGGCCTAACAGATGATTCCTCAATAGCAAAATGAGGAATGGAAGGATACAGGGAAGAGAGGACAGAGAAAATTGGTCTAAATATCCGAGAGAAAGGGCACCAAGATGCATAGAAGAGCACAGCCACATACTCGTGATCATTCTTGTGAACCATATGCAGTGCCTTCTGCAAAGAAACCTCATCTCCCTGCACATCACAAACGCATAGTTTCCATCAAAATCATACTACACTAACACGGTATCACAATTGGCATAAACAATACCAGCTCGACAAGAAGCTACCTAAACTTTAGGTTTCAAATCCGAAATCACACAGAGAGAGAAGAAAGAGAAAGGGTTACCTCGGTGACGGCGATGGATCCAACAGAATCGGGAAGGGGTTGGGTCCAATCGGGAAACCCTAGGATGAAATCGAGAGGGGTATCTACGGGACAGACGGCGGAGGAGGGAGAAAGACTATGCGATTGAGCGGTGGAGGAAAGGGTCCCACAAAGCAAGACGGCGAAGATGATCACCGATCCCGAAACCCTCATCCTCAACCCTTTCCCTTACCCTGAAATTGGAACAAGGCGAAGCGACGAGTCAACAAAATCTGAAATGGAAACCCTAATTTGGAAGCATGGATATGAAGGGGAGAGAGATGACGTGCCTCAACCTCAGTGGATGGTTTATATATTTTATAAGAATTTTAGAAAAAGGAAAAAAAGGGAGAAGGGTTGGGTTGGGTTGGTTTGGGAATTGGGAGGGAGAGGAAGGTGATGGGTATCAGTTGGTGGGTGTGAGTGTGATCGGTGGTGGCAATGGCATTTTGCATTTTGCATTTCGCATTTCGCATTTCGCATTTGGTATTAAGCATCACACTCAGATAAGACCCTTCCCTCCTCCTTCTGTTCAATAGTACACGCACTTTCGTTGGTTTTCACTCTTTGACTTCTCTTTTCTTTATTCTCTCCTCCATTAATTATTTTTATTACTTCTACATTATTTTTTCTTAAAATGACAGTTACTTTACATATTTATACTGTGATAATATTTATTATTTTTGTATCTTAATTTCGCTTATGTATAATAAAATTTAATAATTAATATTTATTTCTTTTATTTAGTTATAAAATATAACTCTTACATTTAGCGTGTCTCTTTCAAGGAAAGCATTAAAGAAAATATATATTTTTTGGCTTTCGATTAAAGTAAATTATAGGTGTAATATATAGCGAGCGAGAGATTTGACGGAATCAAATAAAATCTAAAGAATGATAATCCATTCAATATAATTTATAAATTATAAGCTATACTTTTAATTTTTCTATTTCAAACTATGTTATGTGCATTTTTTACTCTTCAATTTTTTAAAAACAAATCAAGTATTCTTACTTTCAGAATTAAACAATTTTATTTCTCTTATCAATTTCGTTTTACTTTAAATAATCAATTTTTTAAAATTTATTCAAACAATTAAAGATTTACGTGGATTTGAAATATAGAATGATTCTGATGTTTAAAAGGATTTAATGAATTCAAATTGTTAACAAATTAGTTTGAAATGATTAGCGAATTTATTAGCAACCTATCTAAAATAGCAAGCCCTTTTATAAATGTGCGCCCGCGTATTTAAAGAAGAATAGAGGATACCAGGGACCATAGGTGTAAAGAAAATGATGTGAACCCAATCCATAAATTCACGAATTCAATTATTCAAAGTTGAAATTCACTAAGTGAGAAATTTTTTAAAAAAAATTCTTAACAAGAATTTTGTTCTAGTCTTCTGCCTCACAATAACTGGGAAGCAACCCATTTCGACAAAAAATAAAAATAAAAACAAAACAAGATTAATGAACTGTTATGGAAAATTTAGAATGAACTTTTGCAGCAGCCTGGCTCCTTGTTCCCCTCTAACTACTGAACTTTGGAGTATTTTCCTGGGTATTCAATTAGCAATTTCTATAAAAATTCAGGTTCTTTGGATTAAGAATGATTCAAAACAGGCTATTAATCTTGTTTTAAATGTTCAACCTCCTTCTCATCCACTCTTTCCTTTGATTTGTAATATTAGAAATGCTCTAAAATCTATTAATTTTGTTAAATTTACTCATATTCGTAGAGAAGTCAACATTTGTGCTAATTTTCTTGCTAAGCTAGGATTAGTTTCTCTAGGCCCCCTGTCTTAGTTTGAGGTGCCCTCTCCCTCTCTTTTGCATTTTCTTTCTTTAGATTATTGTTCCCAGGATTTTCCTAGAATGCTTGCCTAGGTTATTGTTTGTTTCGGGCTTTTAAGCCCCTTTGTTTATAAAAAATAAAATAAAATAAAAAAGAGCTGAACTTTAATAGAAATCACCGCTATATTATTCAATGTATTACAAACAATTTTGTACTATCCAACAATGTTGTTTAAAATTTCTGCGCCTAGTCAATTCGTAGTAGTATTAAATAATTTTCTGTGCATAGAAAGAATAAAATAATATATTTGGAAACACACTATTCGGCTGAGAAATTGCATAAAATCTAGACACTATCTGCAAAAGAAGAATTTTTCTCCCAAGATTAAAAGTTTGTTAGCGTTTCAAATAATCAAACCTTCAATGAGATTAAATGTTTTAAGCTAGATGTTATTAAAGGCATGATGGTATCTCTAAAGTTTGAAGCTCTCAAAGCTAAAAAAAGAAAAAAAGAATCATACCTCGCAGGAAAATGTTCAAAGAACATTTATATTCTTCCCATGACCCCTTCCATATTTTTAATGGAATAAAATATTGCTCAATTTACCATGGGGAATGTTTAAATTTGGTCCATCATGTACATGTTATTAACTTAAACATTTTCTGTTGAATTTCTTTCAACTACATAATTGTTTATTTCATCCCTTCCTCCACCCTTCCTCATATGGGTTTCAATTTCTCCATCATTCCCCCATTTCCAAAACCCAAATAAGGCCTACTCCTAAAAATAACCTTGCAACTTCCAAGCCATAGCGCATTAGAGCGATATATTCTCAATAAAGACGGACATAGTACCTACATTGCTTTAAGATAATGCCTTGCATAATGCTAGGACATCAAAGCCAATGGAGCCAACTCTATACTTCCCATTTGCAATTGTCAGCTTCTCTTTTTTATTTTTTTGGTGAAGTAAAAATTTGTCCCATGAATTCCTGCTTGCTAAACCCTAACAACCATTGCTTGAACTCTCCACAAAGTGGGAAGTGTGGCAAAAGCTTATTTGCAGGCAAACCAAGTGACACATTTGGAACATTTATTTTGCCCTAGGCAATGTCAACATTAGAGAAATTAATCTCAATGACAAGAAGCTAGGAAACACAACCATTGATACGCAAATTTAGATCCTTAAGAGTGAGGATAAAGGCATCCACATAATAGAAGGGGATAAAGATTGTGGCAAGCAACATTTTTCCATGTCAACATTGCTTATTGAAAAAAAGGTAGATTCACTTCAATATGCTTTTGATATCGACTAGTTTGAACCTTACCATTTTTCTATATTGGATTATTGAATTTAAAACGTGGAATAAAATCATCATTGTTCCACTGAACAGGTTTTTAGCTTCTATGACTACCAATTACAATTCTTACAAATTCATCCTAGTTTGTCTGTTTATTTGGGAGATTTATTTGCAACATGAATAATTGGTAACGTCACCAATCATTCAATTAGCACGTCATCCATCTTATCCTCCTATTCGTTTATATTATATTCAAATGGAAGAAGTTCTAAATGTACAAAACTAACAATCCAACAAATTCTAGCTCGGTACAGCATTGATAGCCCAAATTCTTCAATTGGGATAAAGAGCCATCCATGGCTCAACAAATCACTCAACCTGCACTCTACAATACTTCTTACGCCCAGAAGCAAAAGAATCCACACCTCCCATATCAAAACTTCCAGAATACTGAACAGTTACTAGACTCAATCTATGCTAAATTACCTCGTGGCTGCATTCAAATGTCGAACACCATGATTCACCGTCATCCAAACCCTGTAAATAGGGCACCTTTTGTATTGCCAGGTCTCTTTTCACATACTATCACTTTGCATGAAGACAGTCTCGGGCTTCGGAGTGCCTTTGCACCCTCTCACCTTCACGTGTTCGTGGAACCGGCATCTTCGACACCATTACCTTTCACCTAATGTATCCAGTGGACCTTAGTAAACTCACTTGTCCATCACGGACTTTTTTTTCAATTCCCGTGTTATACACAGCCACAAAATAGTTGAGCAGGCCCCATTTTATAAATGAAGTTCAAATGCAAAAACTCACGGGCAATCATGACAAAAATCTAAAAACCATCCGGAATGAGGTGAAAAAGTAAAATATAAACCAGGCAGTATGCATCGGATAGAGAGCCCATCAATAAAAATTATGCAAAGGGTAGTAGTCATGTGAAAGACGAAGAGATCAACAGTTAATTTGGAATTTCTCTTTCAAAAATAGGGGAAAACTAGTTCCTTCTTCATTTGAAGGACCTACCTGAAATTCAATGTCAGTATACCAGTCTACCAGTTGAAAAAAAAAAAAAAAACATGTTTTGAGCTAAAATGAACCTAAAAGGAAATTGTTTTCCTTTCAAAATAAAAATGGCATCTGCTCTATCAAGGACCCCCAAAATAAACTTTGCAATGTAGAAGCCACCAGTTTGACCTGCTAAATCTATCAACAAAATAATGCGCCTTCAAGCAATTATCTGTTTTGTCCCAAAATAAAAGCAAAATCAGTCATCAAAACTGAAGAAAATCATCAGCTGCAGAAGTAAAGCTTGCAGCCAGAGAACAATAAATTTACAATATAGTTCCTTGCGTAGCATTTCACAGAAGAACAAGACAAAACTCAGATTAAGTTTCATAAGTATAGTCGTCTTCGAATTGGGATAATATATACAAATATATTTATGACTTTTCCACAGCCATTTCAACACAATATTCTAACATGTTAATCCCGTTCACATAGAAACTAGGGGATAGTAAAATCCAATTTTTGGCTTAACTGGTTTCACTATTCTCACAATAAAAATGAGAGGCTTCTAAGAAACTGATCAAAGCAACATGCCTGCACCTATATCTAAAAGCAACAAAAAGTACCATAACATGATAAGTATAATTATATTATTTATAATTGATACTCATTCTTGCAATTGCTTAGAACATGGCATTTCTATGTTCAGAATGCAGAGGCCCCAAAACTTTGAAACCATTGATTAGTACAGTGTTAATTTTGGTGTCTAATCCTACAAGTATGACTATTTCTACACAGAAAATGAAATTCTAACACACTTACAGCCCCCAAAAAGTAGCTATTGTTACTTGTTAGGCATGGGCAGAACGTTATTCAAAACAGAATTGCCTACGAACACCATTTATTCAACCTTGGCTACTTTGGATTAAGACTAATTCTTGATTGGTTGACCACCCATTGAATTACTACAGGAATCCGATGACAAGTTTCAATTCCTGCTTGATCATAACACACACTCAAATACCCAATGACATCCTAGGTGACTTCATTTATATTCCAATTTCCAAAAAAAAAAAAAATTAACAAGATGAAAAAAGCAAAAGTATGTTAAGGAAATAATTCGTAAGCACTAGGATATTAACTCATGAAACAACCTTAATCAATCGTTTCCTTTTAACTACACAAAATCCATCCATGCCCCAATATTTTTTCTCTAATATTTCATAGGAACACTTTATAGAGCTAGTCATGGAAAAGGGTATGTTCCATAATGACCAGCTACTTTCAGACTAATTTTCCAAGTATTTAGATTTTGAAAATAACTTCCATATTTTCATTTCATAAAGAATTTCAAAATCACTTTGACTACAGAGGCATAAATGGATCTCTAGAAACAAATCAGTCTTCTGCAGAAAATAAAGTTTTATCATACTATAAATATAATCATTACCTTTTCTAGGCTATCATTCTCGATAGGAAATTGAGAATATACAAGCAGAGGCTTATGGTTACCAGCATAGTCTGCAGAACTACCATCCATGTTTTATTTAGAAATTGATTCACAGCATGGGTCATCATATCTGCCTCTGAATCTATCTGACTGCTACTGCAATTTGGGCAGACCTATAGAGTCAGTTTGGGAAATTTCAACTTCATTCTTAACCTTCCCTGGTAAGCAAGATTTATTAGCTTTATTAACACCATCATCGCTTTGCTTGTCAAATTGGGTTAATATACTTTCGCCAAGAGCAACAGATACACATCCTTGGGATTTTCCCTGCATAATGCTTGCAGTAGTGTATGCATCCTCAGCAACAACATTGCCACAAGAAACAGTGCCTAACTGGGGCGTTATGTAACCAGCATCAACAGCTTTGAGTGCATCAAAGGTTCCAGAAGAAATATTATTCAAATTATCATGAAAAGCAGAAACATGCTGATTGCCAGTTAGAGCATATAAGTTACTTTCAGAACTTCTGTGGAACAGATTGTCCATGGAGTAATTTTCATCATTCAAGGAACTCCTTTCCTCTAAACAACTAGTCGCAGCTTCCTCATTTGCAGGAATCTGATTGTAACTGACATCCTCAGTTACTTTAAGATCAGAAACAAAATGAACTCCACCAGACTCAGATGCATCTTGTGTGCAAGAGCTAAAAGAAACATTACCAATGTAATTACTGTGAACATATGTTCTCTCATCAATAGATGAGCTAAATAAATCACTATCAAAAATATTCTCCTCAGCAGAGTCCTTCAGCATGGAAGTTTGTGTCCTGTTCATACTATTTATAGAAGTATGCTTAAGTTCATTCTGAGATGGGACAAGTGAACAACCTTCAGAACTAGTCTGCAGCTTAACATCAGTAGATACATTTTTAACTTCAGGCTGGTCTTTGCTACCAATAGTTTTCTGCTCATCATCCTTAATGGTCTTTTCATCTCTAACCTCCATGTCCTCCAAGGAGCAAGTAAGATGCCCATCCTCTAAATTTTTACCAGCAAAATTTTTGCCTTCAGAATTTGGAGCCAGCATGCTGCTTTCAAAACCTGTTTTCTGAACGTTCCCAACTAATTTCACAGAAAGCCCAAACTCATTGTTGTCAACATGTTTTTGCTGGTTTCCACAGGTAACAGTTTCATTGCACCCACTATTTCTATCCTGACTAGCAAAATTACTAATGCTGCCTTTTATGCATGTGACAGCATTTACTTCATCAGAAAATTGACCACTGTTATTATCATTGGAGAAAGGAGTTGAGAAAACCAAAGGAATATATAGATTGCATGCAGCATTGCTAGCTTCACTAGCACCAACCAACTTCTCACCACTCACATTACAACCTCTATCTTCCATGAGAGAACATCCCTGAACTGAATTTCCGTCGTTCTTATCAGCCTTAAATAGTTTCTTATCTTCAGTTTGATGGTCAATGGCTCCAACAGTAGTATCTCCTAATTTACAAGCCAAGGCCAGATCACCACTGAAATTTTCACTTTCAATTGATGATGATATGGGGGTCTGCTTCTCATGATTAGAGTGCATAGATGCACCAACTAAACACAAATAACTTGCATTGGCATTAGTCTTCATATCTCCTGTTGGCACATGACTTACACTCTGCTGCAATTTTTTGAGAAAAAATGAAAAATGTTCTTTTTGTTTTTGGAATAGAAAAAAGAAATAAAACATCATAAATATTAGCTTACACTTTCAGATGCCAAATTGATACTGCTGGACAACTGCTGACTACCATCAGTATAACTAGATTTTAGACAGCTTATATCTTGAACACCGAAAAAGGAAAGCAAGTATGCAGAAACTTCCTTGCATGACTCAAACTGGTGTCCATCAGGGCTGGATGGAATCAAATTAGGGCAATTGCATAAGAATCCAACATAAATAATGGTTACAACCTCAAGAAAGCAATAGTCAATATATGCATAAACTGTCAAATAGAATTTAGGTTAAAGCTGCCACAAACTAAATATCCTTGTCCCTCATGAGTCGTAGATAAAGAGTAAATGCTTAAACAGTTGCTTTCCTGGCAGATTAATATCATCAATTGAACCTTGAACTTCAAATCCCCAATGCTTTTATCCCTCCATCTATTTCATTACAACTGTTTTAACAAAAAAAAAATGCTGCATTTTTTTGGTGAAATGGAACCATATTGGCTTTTCCTGTAAACAGAATTATGGTGAAATGAATGGAAGGACGGGATTGTTGGGGATTTGATGTTTCAGTGGATAAATAAATAAAATTAATTCCAACGGGTGAATTGATGAAGGATGTATTTGTGTGATATGAAAAAAATGGATATTATTCTAAATATTACTAAGATAATTGGGGAATACTAGAAGTTTAAGAGAATTACAATATCTGCACGAATGGAAAACTGAAATGCCAGAACATTGCAGTCCATATAATTCAGAGATTGTAAGCAGGCTGAGATCTAGAAGTATATCAAATTCATATCCACATCGTAACTTGGAAACCTTGGAAATCAAAATATGTAAGAAATTTTGTGGTTCATTACCTATCATGAGAAATAGTATACGAACTTCGCATAATAAGGGGTAACTATGGATGATTTAAGAAGGTATTCTGAAAGGGAATCATGAATGCTAAAATAAAAAGGGAACCAATGATGCTAAAATGGTTAATAAAGCATTTTTAATTTAAAAACTGAATTATCAAAGCACACAGCCGCACTGAGGCCACAGAAAACTCTACGCAGCAGGAAGGAGCCAGAACAAGATCCAGGACTAAAGATGCCAACCCCCACCCCATTATGAATTATTCAACCCACCCCTCACCCTAAAAAATGTGGCAAACACAAATTTATGTCCTCTTTTGTAGCCATTATAACGTATATTTAACTGCTATGACATGCAACTTTTCAAATGGAAAAAAAAAAAGGAAATAAATTACAGAAGAAATTAGAACGCTTTAAGTTTAGATGTCTGTCTCCCACTATTCTAAATGTTCTCTAGTTTTTATATCTCATTCAATTATTCTTAAAATGATGGAGATGGACAAAGCACAGGAGATAAGGAAAATATAATCATATTGTCACTGAACAAGTAATATCTTCAATCATCCTTTTGTAATAAATGACAAAATTATATTGGATTAAATACATTACAGATACTGAAGAAACATCCTTTGAAGGCCAATAACAAAGAATAAAAGAAAGCAACAAATACATCAATACATAGAAAGGTCCCAATCCTTGTACACATTTTAAAACTGCAGACAGACAAACAGTCCCCGGTACTTCGGATTCTAAACTAGTTTCTGCAGTTTAGGAAGTGAATTGTATTTTAAAAAAAGGAACAACCAGCTGGGTTCAACAACTAGTAGTAAGAATTTAGCTTTTATTAAGATGGAATATGGTTTGGTTTTTTGTGTGGTTTGTTTAAAGTTTAAACAGGTTGATTTGAACACCATTCAAGAAAACAACTATATCCATAAGACTCAAGTAAAATATTCATTTTAAAAATAAAGGCATTTCTAAGGAGACCAAATAGCTGCAAAAATTAAACACGGCAAATCTTACTCTTTTAGCAGCTTCTAGAAACCTTGCCATAAGCCAATAAAAAATACCATTGAATTATACAGCAAATTAAAGAAAAATCCCTTCCCCCTTTCACCTAGCCCCACCAAGAGAAAAAACATCAAATATATAAGCCATCTGACCAATGCCAAAGTGAGAAATAACCCCCTAGTTTTGAGGCCATAACTTAGAGAGTAGAGACTAAGCTTAGTGCAGCTTATGAATTCATAATAATAGTACTTGCTATGAAATTAAATTTAGTTACCAGCAAACAGGATCAGAAAATCAGAAAGCACTAGTTTCTACTTAAAATTGCTTTAAACTGTGCAAAAATTTGCACTAGTCAGGGCTTCTTTGTTTTCCAATCAAGATCCCTTGATTGTTACAACATTACTTTAGATCCCTTAATTTATTTATTTTTTATGTTATTTGTTTCAATTGGGGTGTCTTGGCACAACAATAATATTACTTCCTTGTGACCTAAAGGTCATGACTCTTAGGTTCAAATCATAAAAAGTACCTCTACACTTAACACGGTAAGAATGTATACATCCAGTTCAAGTTGGGAGCTCCCTAGACTCCACAAGGTGGGAGTACCACCACATGCACTAGGCCACCTTTTATTTTATTTCTTTCAATCTCAATTAAACTTCCTTTTCTAAAAATAAAATAAGGTTTTGTGTAGCCCATAAGAAACAAGAAAACCAACATATTTCCAATTCACGCTCAATCATTGTTAGTTGCAAAAGTTATTAAGCTTTCCAACTGATCAGTTTAGTCCCAGTTACCATTTAGATAGGGCATGCATGCAAAACTGGTAAAAACTAGTTTAATCCATCCAAGTTTTGTACAACTTAATAACCCAGCCATTTTTCCTGAACCAACCAAGTTTAGTCCAACTAAATTTAACTGATCCTAATTGTCCATTGTGTCCCATTCATTGTCTATGCTGTCTCATTAACATGACAAGACACCATAGGGATGGATATAGGTTGCTTGATTGAAAAGCAGTTTGTTTCATAAGCAAAGCACTTTGTTTGTGTTCCCTAAATAACCCGATGTGGTACTATTGTGGTGGCAAAGAAAACAACTAAGCAAGGAAACAAAGAACCTTTACTCAATGTAGGCTCCACTCTCACTGAATATAAATTACAACTAAACTTTGTCTTCTATCATGCATTCAATTAACACACAAACTCAATGAATTTCAAGAGGAGCATTTAAGTGATAGTAAATATTCCTAAATCAATACAATCAGAAAAAAATGGTGATGATCAGATGGGAATTTGTGCCTCAAGAACTGATTTTTGAACCCTAAACCTGTGACCCTTTTGTTTACCTAATTGGTTCAAAATGCATTTTGACCCCAAAATCAATCTTGAGTCTTGACAGCACACCAGAATCCTAAAACACACAAAATCCCTTGGAATCTGCTGCCTGCTACTCTTGGTTCTGCAGCTGCTACGCACTCACCCACTCCCAATGACACTCCACTATTCTGCTGTGTTCAGCCTAATCTCACCTTTTGTAAAGCCCTTTAAATTTTGCAATTAGGCCAAGGTTATATTTCAATCTGTTAGTTATACTGTGGGCTATTTGACTTGTTTTAGGTCCAAGGAGAGGTTCGTGTCAGGTCTTACAAGGGGTAGGAGAGGAGATAAGGGGATAAGGGGAAAAGGGGCAGAGCACATTGCGGAAGATCAAACCCCAGCACTTATAATTCATGTCCCCAGTCCCACAACTTAACTAACTAGTCTGACTTTAAAATGCAACTATGTACATGTTTTAAATGTTTTTTCTATTTTAAGATTTTATGGTATTTTAATTATTGATCATAAATCTCCTAATTTGCAATTTATACAATTCAGAAAATAAGCCGGATTTGGCGATTTGAATCCTATGACAACTTTTGAAGTACCACATCGACTATAAATATGCTAAATAAGAGCTTATAAAGGTTAAAGCATTTCTCACTTTACGAGTTAGCTTTTGGAGTTGAATTAAGCTTAAAACTCAAATTTAACATGGTATTAGAATCTATCGTAGATCCAATATTATGCCACCCTTGACTTAAAGAAAAATATGTATAACCCCATCAATTTTTCTAGTGCAATTAGCCTGGTCAAGTGGATTCCCCAAAGCTACCCACCTAGTCTTGTAGCTTTCCAAATGCTACCTACCTGGTCACGTGACTTATCTAGTGCTATATCAAAAAAGAAAACCCTACAATTTCCACACTCTAGATGACCAATCTTGAATGTTATTGTTCATTGGCCATGTGGATTCCCCAAAGCCACCTACCTAGTCTCGTAGCTTTCCAAATGCTACCTACCTGGTCACGTGACTTATCTAGTGCTATATTAAAAAAGAAAACCCTACAATTTCAATACTTTAAATGTCCAATCTTGAACATTTTGATCAAGTGCTATATTAAAAAAGAAAACCCTAAAATTTCCACACTCTAGATGTTCAATCTTGAACATTAGAGAGTGTACAATTTCCACACACACTATAGATGTCTAATCTTGAACGTTAGAGAGCATGTTGAAAACTCACATCGACAATAGATATGGCTAAATAATATCTTATAAAAGCTATAACAAAATTCTCATATGGCTAAATAATATCTTATAAAAGCTATAACAAAATTCTCATCTTACGAGCTAGCTTTTTTGGATTAAGTGTTATACTTAAAGCCTAAATTCAACAACCATGACAAAAATCAGAAATTATATCTATACCATCTTTCATTTACAAACCTAGCCAAATTTTAAAGGTGTTCGCATCTGAGTTTGAGAGCAATGACAGCAACCACTCAAGTAGAAACACCAGAACTCAAATGTAGCAAACCCAGTTCTCCCCCACCCCCAATCCTTGAAACACAGAAGCATTGCGCACGCACACACAAAATAAAATAAAAATAAAAACCCAGAAAACCAAGGCGTTTTTCAAAGTATCCATCCATTTAAACTTGAAATCGAAGTACCAATTAAAGGATAGCTGCATGCATTAGAGATTATACAGAAAGGAGTAAAGAGAAAACCTTACGTAACGGCGACAAACAACAGAAGCACGACCTGCTCTCCTCAGAACACAGAGCACGATCCTCCATCCCGCAGGCAGCAAGTCACCGAGATCACTAGCCTGCACAATCCTTCTCTTCTTCCTCTGACTCCCCCATTCTCCATTCAAAGTTTCTAAAAATTCCAACAACTGAGACTCCGTCTCCAACCCTTCGGTCCTTCTCTTCAACTCCTCCCCAAACGGATCCCCAGAATCCGCCAACCGAACGGCGTCAACCACAAAACCCTTATCGTTCAGCATTGCCACCGCTTTCCCCTCGCCGTTAACGTTAACGTTCCTCGGCTCCTCCTCCTCCAAATTCTCGTTCTTCCGCGGCCGCCCGCGCTTCCTCTTCCTCTGACCACCGTCGACGACGTCGATCGGAATGTTCTGGAAGGCCGGCGATTCCGGAGGCGGTTGTTTAAATTCAACCTGAACGGGAACGAGGCCACGGTCGTCGCCATCATGGTGCTGAGCGTTGCGAAGGGACTCGACGCCGAAGAGTTCTTGCAGCAGAGCGATAATTTGGGAATTCTCTTCGTCGACGGGCTCGGGAATGTGGAGGGGAATGTGGAAGGAGGACGCGGGAACGGCGACGTTTTGTTTGTTGAGGCGTAGGCGAGAGAAGGTTTGCTTGCGACTTCCGGCGGATTCGTTGAAAACGGAACGGTCGATTTTGGGGATAACGGAATCGTTGTCGTTGCGGCGGTGACGGTGAGTGGCGCCAGAAAGGGAGAGAGAGTAGAGTTCGGATTGAGAGAGAAGGCGAAGGTCAATTAGCGGAAGAGAGTCGATGTGGTCGGTGGAGGGTTCCGGCGTGGCCATGGGCATTGCCGTTCGCCACCGCTGATTACAACCTGAATCTGAAAGATTTGAAGGGAATTGGTGTATTTGTAAATCTTGCGCCCCTCTTTCTCTCTCTCTCTCTCTCTCTTCTAAATCTTAATTCCACTGTCCAAATACATTTCTTTCTTTTATATTGTATATTGTATATGAGGACTGAGGAGGGTTTTCGGATAATCACAACGGTTCGGGATTATAAAATCTTTTTTTTTTAACCTATGAAGCATTAAATATAATAAATGATGAATTTATTATAAATTAAAATATTTAATAATATTAATATATTAAATTATGAATTTATTTAAATATATTGGTAGAATCTGTCTATTTTCATATTCATATATTTATTATTACTCTTTTTATATACTTTTTAGTTAAAAATATATTTTTCTTAAAATTATATAACATTCTACTTATTTTTTAAAATTAAAATAGTGATAGATATAAGGATGCAATAATAAATATTTTAACATCGATAATGTGAAAATTTTAATATTAACATTTAATTTAAAATGTTATTTCAATAATATATTTTAATTAATTAATAGTATAAACAATTTATATTATAATATATTCATATTAAACTTTTATATTATATTATATAATATAATTTGAATAAAAAAATTATATATAAGCGAGGTTACAAATTATTGTAAAATTAAAACCCTTAATTCAATTATAAAAATAAAAAAACTTAATTCGCCTCCTAGAACTTACGTATGGGGACCAAATACGGCTGGGAGCAATAAAGATTCACGACGAAATTTAGGATTTAATTATTTGAGAATATATATATGTGTGTATTTGAGAAGTATTATAAGGAAATATATTAGTTGAAAAATAAGTTTATATTGTAGTAATTTAAAATATTTAACATAAATAAGTATTGTCACTTAAGTGATTTTTTGAGAGGAGTTGAAGTGAAAGATAAAAGAGTTAAGAAAAAAAGAGGTTAGATTGTTATAAGTTTTAAAAATAGTGAAGGGGTCAAAGGAAAAGGCAAAAGGATGATTAATTTAACTAGTTATTACTAAAGTCAATATCTTAATACATTTTGAAAAAATAGAATATATAATAATTTTTTGAGAGCGATTGGAGGAGTAAGATCAAAAGATTAGAGATTAAGTTGCGAAAACTAGAATTCTTTAAAAATATTGAATGAAAAAGAAAAGATCACTGCTACTATTAGTGTGTTGAGTGAGCGTGAGTTTAAGTAATGTAAACACAAATCTAAACATGCATAAAGAAGTGAAGGATTTGTTTAACTTAGTCATTGATAAATTTAATATTTTAAGAAGTAAAAATAATATTACATCTCATTTAAAAGGACAAAAAGCATTGTCAAGAATTTAATATTTTAATATCTATATTTGAAAAGTTGTAAAAATCGCATTTGATTGAAAATTGAATTTAGACCAAAATAATACATCTTTTCAAAAGGAAAAGGGTATTATCAAGAATTTTTGGGGAGAAAATTGAAAAATAGGATAAAAGAAAGGCAAATTCAAAGGGTTAATGCAACGATACAAGGTTCATTTGTTTGTATATGTAGATCATTCTATTTTTATTATGATTTTTAATCTTAAAAATATACTAAACAGGGGAAAATATTTTTCATTTATGTGATACAGTAAATTATGGATGTTTATAAATTTGTTTAGATACATTTCAATTTAGAAAGGCAAAAGGATATTTTATTTTATTTTAAAATTCAGTTCAATATAGATATCTTGTTTGAATGCGATGTATGGAATTTATTAAGATTTGAATAACAATATTTATATAAAAAATAAATTCTATTGAATGAATTGTGCTTTCTAAAATTATTTAAGTAAGAATATAAATTCACGTCAATACCTAATATAAAACAAATCATATTTGCATGTTAATTATGATTATCATGTTTATGTAATATGTGATTTGTGACTGAGCAAGTGTAGAAACAGGCATGATAATGAAGCGATTACAAGAGTTACGTAATATGGAATGGAGTTAGATAAGTATTTATGATATGAAAATAATTCATAACAACTCAAATAATTATACGAACATAAATGCTATCTTGAGTTGCTAACATGACTAAAGAAATCGAAGCATAAATAAATTAAACTAATAAGTTAATAAATAGAAAATAAATAACGAATTTATTAAAATATTTATAAAGCAACTAAGTCTAAACTCCATTGTTTTTATATGTACGGAAATGAAGCTAAGAATATTACATGATTAAGAAATTATTATCATAACAAAAATATCTATTATTAGTTTTCAGTAAAATTAAGTCAACAAACAAAAATGTATTAAGAAAATGTGTTACCGAGTGCAACCATTTCATCTCATGAGTAAATCATAAACAAGAATCCCAGTATCTTAGCTGGTTCTTGCTCCACAGCCCAATTATTGTTAGTCTATTTATAATAGAATTAATTTCCCCAAACAACTATAGGCAAAATAATAGCACAGGAAAACTTATTGAGAAGATTGCAAATTTTCTGTACTGGTGATTTAGACTCACGTACGTGGAAGCTGATTCCACTGTGATAGTTAGCATTCTAATACAATCTAATTTGAAAATTTATGTGGGAATAACCTTGGACCCAGCCACCATTTTACAACATTCATTTGTAGTTATAATAAGAAGAGAAACCAACAAAACAAGTTTCATTGTGATCTTGAATCACATCTTATTATGAGTCTAGATGAAAGAGAGTTGAGTCAGCATGAGGGAACACGTGAGCTATCAGCTGAACACGCGGAAGACTCAGAACAGGTGGTGGAACATTCTAGTCACATGGCTTCTAACGTTATTGCAGGATTGAAGCGAAGAAGTAAAAGGAAACGGTTACAGAATGTGAGATTGAGAGATCTTCAGTGAAGGGTATAAATAGAAAAGATCTAAGTTAGTAAAGGGTTGTTGAATCTTGTTGTTCTTTCTTCTTAGAAGATCTCGCAAGAGATAGTTTCTTTTCTTTTCCTTCCCATTGTTGGCTATGAAGATTCCATAGATTTCTTCTTGTATTGTTGAAATTTCCTTACAAAAAGTAAATAAAACGATTCTTTTATTATTCTACTCGGTTTCTTTCGATACTCAAATCAAGGGGGCCTTATATTGTATTGTTATGAGTTCAGATGAAAGAGAGCTAAGTCAATAGTAGGGAACATGTGAGCTATCAGCTGGACACGCGGAAGACTCAAAACAATTGGTGGAACATTCTGGTCATGTGGCTTCTAACGCAACTGTAGGATTGGAGCGAAGAAGCAAGAGGAAACAGTTACAGAATGTGAGGTTGAGAGATCTTTAGTGAAGGGTATAAATAGAAAAGATCTAAGTCAGTAAGGGGTTATTAAGTCTTGTTGTTCTTTCTTCTTAGAGAATCTCGCAAGAGATAGTTTCTTTTCTTTTCTTTTCCACTATTGACTATAAAGATTCTATAAATTTTTTCTTGTATTGTTGAAATTCCCTTACAAAAAGTAAATAAAACTATTCTTTTGTTATTCTAGTCGGTTTCTTTCTATACTTAGATAGGGGGCTTACACACCTCTACAAGCGACAATGCTCAAACTCTTTTGACAATTAACATACTCTATGGGAGGAGGTTCCCACTTCCCCTTTGCAGGCTTGTATGTGTTGAATTATTTGACCATCTTGTTTCATATACCCGAACAAAAAAATCATAAATTCGGGGAAGTTGAAATGTTTGTGAGAATATATTGATGGCTCCATTTGAAGTTCAAAAACCATCGTTCCTCCATTTCATAGCCACCACAATGTTTATGTGTTCCTTATCCTGAGCAATCTTGAAGATCCATGAAGTTGTATTATTCTGGAAAAAAGTAAATTTGACAAGGCAAGCTCAATCTAAACCCAATTTCTTTGGCATGGTGTTATATACTATTCCAAATCTAGTCACAATTTTTCAGAAATTTGTGTTTCTAAACTTGTATAAATGTCAATTTTCCAACTACACAAAAGCTAGGAGTTATGCTGAGAGTTTCAAGCTGAATAAGGTAGATTATATCTACAATAATTATATTAGTTTTAGAAACGGATCCTCACGTGACAAATTCTAACATGCAGCTATAACCCTGCATTCAACTACTTTTATGTGTATAAAGATTAAGATGTTACATAGTTAAGTAATTAGAAAAAAAATGAGCCAATTAAAAAAAAACAATAAAATAACATCTTGTCTACAATGATTATATTAATAATTATGAGTTTCAGAAATGGATTCTAATGTGACAAATTTTAACATAATTTGGTTCTGCTTAGATCTCATGTCTATCCCTCTTCAAATAAACATGAAATATGCATTACTTAATATGTTAAGACAGATTAACACAATTTTAACATAACATATCATATATAGGAGAGCATTTATTCTTGTGCACTGATCAGCACTATTTGTTGATTAACTATTTTTTATTTTATGTTGACATTTAAAAATGGATAGCAATATGATAGCTAAAGAGTATTTAAAATCACCGCGGTGTTTATCGATTGAAATTGATTTCAGAAATTACTTAGAGTAGTCTTTAAATAAAAAATAACATTTACTTGGTATAAAAATTTCAAAAAGAATAAATTACTTTTTTTAAAATTTAAATAAATGGATTTAAAACTACTTATAAGAAAGTTCATTATATTATTGTCACGATCTAAGCTTTACAATTGAACGTATATCATTAGTATTTTTCAAAAAATTGAGATAAAAACAATAGAAAATTTGAATATTTCATGTATTTATTTAGATTAGCTATTTATAAAAGAATTAGATTAATTACTCCAACAGATTGAATTAAGGATTGACCAAGTGACTTACATGAACCTTAAACCCAAAAGGCTATAGAACTGGTCAAAAGAGCAACAAGCAGGTATGGAAAGGTATTTAAAACTAAAGCCTTATTTGTGACCAAAAAAAAAACCTAAAGCCTAAGTTAGAAGAAGCATCATCTTTCCGATTTTATCTTGGCCACACAAAACACAAGAAGACATCATCAGACCACACATCTCAGATTTACCAACCAAAACTACCCAAAAGGCTATCAGCAAGTCGACAGCACTGGAGAGGCTGCCAACAACAGGAGAAGCTATCAAAATTTGTGTTTTGAATTTCAATTACTAAAGAAGCTCGCAAGTTTGCAAGTCCATTTATGAATTTTTAGTTAATTTTCCTGTTTAAATTCTGTTTAATCATACAAAAGAGTCATTAATTAAGCTACATTTTTATTTGTTTAAACCTAATGCATAAATTATTTTTGATTATTTCATACATGCAATGCATTACTCAACTAAAATAATTTACTGCTACTTGTGAGGCTGCCGCAGAAGAAGTAACATTTTTTTGGGAGAGAATATTTAAGCACAGAAAGCAGAAACGAAAATTATAATTTTTTATCTTTTTCATTTTCCCCACTGCATCAAAATTGAAAAGCATATATAGCCACAATCGTTGTAGTTATCGACTATCATGTCTTCCTGCTTAGCAAGTATGATCTTAATTTTGAGATTTCTTTTTATGTTTTTGGTTCAAAAATTTTAGGCTTCTTAATGGTCCTTCCGGATCTGCCTCTTCTGATTGGGCTCTTCGTCTTCACTCAAGTTAGCAATTGGGCTCACAACAAAATATCATATATATATACAAACATATAACATATAGAATATTATATGATAATGTGTTGATCTTTTTTTCTTTTGTATTTAACTGTTTATCTTATTTTTATCAAATAATAAAATAGAAAAAACCTAAAATGTTCAATTACAATGTTTTTATTTATTTAATTTATATTTTAAAAAGGAGTAAAATCCCTATTAACTTATAATAACTTTCCTTATTTTTGCGATAGAAGTTTATATAGTGAATTATACTAACATTTCTTAAGAAATTGATTCATGTTTTATTTTTCATAAATAAATGACTAATTTTGACTAATATGTCAAAACATTCAATATATGGAGTAACCACATGCTGATTAGGGAGGCTAAGACTAAACTCTGGTCTAAATCCTTGTCTCTTATTTACTATGGCAATCAGACGTCGCCCAGGTGCACATTCATTTTACTGTCGTGGCTAGAAGGAATTTACACAACTTTATAATTCACTTATCTACTTACAAACTACTTCAAGCAAGGAAAGCTTTAAGGTTTTAATTGGATATCCATTTTATAACCAAGAGAATAATATGGGTAGTCAAATTTAGGCTGGATACAAGAACGGCTAGCCAGAGAAACATTAACAATTCACCTTTTTTTTAAATAAATTTTCATATTACTATTTCTAAAGAATACATTATATGAGATTTTTTTAATCATTACAAGTATTAAAAGATATATAAAAAAAATATGTTGTTATCAATTTTCTAAAAACATATAAACATATCAAATGCAATTTAGGCTATTTTTGGCATGTGAATAACTAGGGTGAAGCTTGAAAGGAATAAAAATTTAGGAAAACAGATGTATTTGTTGCCTATTTGGTAGGCTTAGAATGCATCTTGTGCACCGTATTTTATTTTATTTTTATAATTAATGTAAGTTTTTTTTAATAAAAAGAAAAATTATAAGATATATGTACATAATCAAATGAAATAAATAAATGATAAATAGGTAGCTTGAATGTAAGAGAATAAGTCTAAACGCAAAAGAATTTTAAAATAACTAATTTGAGAGTATAAATGGTTAAGGTCTTTTTTTCTTAGTTTCGTATAAATAGTTAAGATTTAAGACAAAGAATGAACTTTTGATACAAATGAAAAAATTTAAAAGTAATCAAGGTAAGGTTTGAGGGGAAAAAAGCCACACACTCAGATCTTATACTATCAAGGGTAGTACTTTATTAATTAATAGACAATCTGAAAATATTACTAAGTTTTTTTTTTACAAACCTTTGGCACTTTTTTTTAAGAATGCAACCCCATCCTTGTAAGCTCTTTTCTAAAAAAAATATATAATTGGAAAAAAAAATGTAAGACAACTTTGAATTGATATGTTTTATGAGCATTAAATGCATGATACAAAATTTCAATTTAACAATTCTGTAAAATATATTGTTCTTTGGTGGGTTGAAACAAAATAAAAACCAATATAGAATGTTAGCAAAATGAATGTGCATAACATCAATTGAAAAAAGAAAAAAAAAAAAAAAGGCATGCAAAGACGAGGACTTTTCCAATCCTCACACAATATTACTGGACCGAAAAAATGTCCACACCATCTTGATCACTTCATCTTAATTATAAGGTGATCTACACAGTTATTTGCTTCACGGCATGTGATTAAGTGTCATTACCCTAGCTTTTTTCCTATTAGATAAAGTTTCTTTAGTCGTTTAAGTATACACACATGATGTTGGGGAGTTACCAATGCTCAACAAATGCACCACCTCCGGTATTGAGTTTTTTTTTTTATTTTTTTGGTCAACTCCGATATATTGAGTCTTATTCACGTAAGACATTCTTGTGCCCCTACCTGGGCCAGCTTCTCTCTTGAGGGCTAGAAGCTGGAATAGAAGATAATTTCTATACCTATCAAAACGCGATAAATTTATTAGCCAGTCCCTTCAACTTGACCAAATAACACCGTTGGAGCCATTCTTAATTGGGGAGAATCCCCATCCTACCAAACTAAATTGTTATCACAATGCTGTCTTCTGACTTTTGGATTTAGAAAATTGGAAAATTTATCCTAGGAAACTAGGATTTTAAATTATCAGTTGTACATTTCAGTGTTTAGTTTTAAAGACTATATTATTTCTCTACCCCTAAAACAATCAAAGAATAGTTATATGGTTTGTTTAGGGTCTACATCATTAGGCCTCACCTAATAGAACTAAACTCAGGACGGTCTCAGTTGCACAAATTTCTTGTATGGTCATAGGACCAATATGAGGGCCAATTTATCACTCAATTTGCACCTTAGGATACTCTCTACATCTGAAAATAGAGAAACCTATATTTGAGTATAATAAATAAAGTTATCTCAAAAGTAGATTATCTATCTCACATAATATCGCTCTCCAGGTAACGTAATCTCTACACCCAATCTGTAGTGTCACTGTTATCACTCTCTCACTCTTCAACTTACAACAGATCAAGTGAGCCCTTGCATTGAGAAGGCTTAACAAGATCATAGTCAATGCACAACTTACTTTTCACTAGACTAGTGTCATATTGGCCGGCTTAAGAATATCTTTTACAATATTAATTTTATGTGAAGACATTATTATTATTATTATTATTATTATTGTACGAATACTTTTAAAAATTAATCTATTACTTTTACAATATAAGAGTACATTTTATATAAAATTTTTAAATGGTGTAAAAATAAATATAGTTTAGATCATTGTAAATTTATCCTTTATAACGGGAATAACTAAAAGGCACCTAGCACTGCATGCAATATATATATAGGAAATCTAACTGCATCCATTCTTAATCTATCTCCCATTTGAATATCCTATTTGTTAAATAATTTGAATTTATAAACACTTTCATTAATTATTCATTGAATATTTTTTATTATATCATATCATCCATTATATTTATTTTCTTATTTTGCTGAGTGTCTTCATCTGATCAGAAGATGTATACCGAATATTTTCCATTTGCTATATAATATAGCCTATCTCAATCATTTTTTTGTTGGTGAATGACCTAAAAACAAGGAATTTGCCGTTGCAGAAAAGCTAGGGGAGATCGAAGAAAATTAAAACAAAAGAAAACTTGGTGGCACAGAACAAAGAATGGAAAAAAATGATAACCACTGTAACGATAGTATATATAGTACTAGCTAGTACCATGTACTATATAATGATGAGAAAACATGAAGAAACTAACACAAGTATCCGACAATCTTCTAGTTGAGTCACACGTCAGTAACCACTAATGAGAGGCTGGGGTAAGATTGTGCGTAAGTACGACACAAATTTGGTTGGTTATCAATCTTATACATTTTCTGAGGCCTTAAACTAAGATAAAGTGCTGTTTCAATTGAAGCAACCACCCCACTCATGCCGTAGCCCGTAGTGGTGAGTGGTGAGTGGTGAGTGGTGACGTGGAATGGTGTTGTACTTTTACCCAATATCATGTCACACTACCAGTAGTTCTTCTACGTTCCAACTTCAAAATGCAGCATGCACTTGCACCATGGATACTATTAAAGTGCGTATGCATCAGCAAAAGGCACGGCTCAATTATGTGCTCCGCCTAATAGTTTCTCTAATGTCCACACTGATTTGCTGTTTGTATTATTTTAATTTGCTTTTATATATAACTTTTTCATTTAGAAAGGAGATTTATGAATAAAGGGTAAAAAAAAGTAACCAATACCACTGACGAGAAATATCAACCGAATTCAAATTTTATAAGTTATTCATCCTATAAGCTTAAATATATTTTTAGATATCTTAAATATTTTTCTTTTGTAATTTCAATCTTTAATTTATTAAATTCGACATTTTTAAAATAATAACGTGACTACTAACTATAAAATAATCATGATTTTAAAAATCAAAAGCACATGTATAATACACGAATAACATCTTGGTTTTCAAGCTAAAATATGAATAAAAATTTACTGACTTGGCGCTAATAATTTAAAGTTTAAACAGTAATTAAAACAGATGGAATATTTTGAAAAATTATACATGATTACAACATGTTAGCTTATATCAAACGCCAAAATTCAGATTTAATTAATCGAAAACAAACATTTTATAAACAAAAATATAATAATTTATTTATTATTAATTTAAATTAGAAAAATTATAAAAATATATTATCTTAAATCCCTGGAGCCCACCTTTCATTTTTAAGCCACTAGGTGGCAGGGTGTCCGTGCAAATGGGCGTCGCTTTATCACTTATCCTTCATCGGGATTCCGTTTTAGTCCATTTCTCATATTAACACACCGCCCATAGCCCCACCTCTTGTTGGATTTCAAATCAATTTTGAAACATAATCTCTAGCCATGGATTACATTTGAAAGATATAAGAATTTATAGACACATCATCTTCGATTCTCCAATAATGTAAGGTAGTGATTGCAAATTCTTTATTATTAATTTTAGTATCAAATCGTAAATTTGTGAATACCGTCATTGTTACTTATGCATAGTTAATTTAACTTTATTTTTTAAAATTAATTCTTTATTTTTGTTACTTTTTTAAGACACATTTTAAAGATTATTATTTTCCCAATGTTAAACCAAACATATTGTAAGTCATCATCATATAGAAAATTTTACAAAAAAAAATCGTATGTATGTATCAATATGTAGGCCCACCGTTGTTCCATTCGATTCCAACATCTTATATGATTATGAAGAAGAAAAAGAAAATAGTTTCTTCATCTGCATTTTTACTGAAAACTAGGCTCTCTGTAACTTCTTCTTTTTCTTATTGTGTGGGTGAAAAAAGTAGAAGCTTTAGATTGCTCTACTTGCGTGCTTCGAGTGATGGTCGTGAAAATGGGCATACAGAGTACCTTGGAAAAAGGTGGTAATTAGCACATTAAATGTAACTAAATCAGGTCTAACACTCTTCAACTTGAAATCCTACTCCACATTCAAACATCTCCGAGAAATTTCATCAAACACCAACCACAAATTCCTAACATCACCACCTTTATAGAAGTAGAGTCGATTCCTTTTCGAGAAATAGCAAAAAGAGGAGTGTGCTTGTGGAAGCAAATGATGGGAACAGAGGAAATGAACCATAGTATAGTAGGAATGAAGAGTTTAGCGAAAGGTAGGATAAGAAGCGAGTCAGTTAAAGAAGGAGAGGAGAGAGAGAGGGGTTGATGTTGATGAGGTTGGTGACGTGAAGGGGTGTGAGAGAAGGGAGAATGCATCAGCGAGTGGGGTTGCGAGACTAAACTTTGAGATGTTTGGTTTCAGAATTGTTGATGGCTTCTGCACAGAGAAGGTCCTGGTCTTTGAAGGGATAAGGTAACCGAGGGGAACGAGGGTGAGTAGAGAAGAAGCGGAAGAGAGCAAACGCTGACCTACCTTCATTTTTAACACTCAAATTCATCTTCAGCATAGCAATACGTAGATCACACAAATAAGAAGGATTTTTTATAAATATTAATTTTTACGTAATAAAATATAACAAATAATACAATGTGTAATGATAAATTAAATTTTTGTTATCTAATTCATCACTTAAAAAACTATAGTTAACGTTAAGGATTAAAAATTTATCACAAATACTATTTTTATAGAAATAAAAGCGCAATTAAACTTTTAGTGTACATATCGAAAAGTAATAAAAGATTCTTAAGTTATCAAAATATCGTCTCACAAGAATTGTTTTTCAATTACTAAGAATTTTCTAATTTAATTGTTTGAGCTTCAAATATATAAGATTAATCAAAACAAGAATTTATAAAATTAATTATAAAACTAAGAATAAGGAATACAATGCATGTCTTGGTTAAACTTACCAGAGAAGAACCTAGGGCGCATGGGATTTCTCATTCAATTCTTTATGTTATTTTTCTATTTAACTCTAAATTTAATTTCCTTGTGATTACCAATCATTCATACAAATACTATTAATACCCAATGGTCATGCAATATTAATATTCTTTTTTTTAAATTAACATCTCTAATGGTCATGCAAGACATCAATTAAAGAAAGCTTAAGGAGCCTATGAACTTGTTAATTTAATAACGATTAGAAGAGAAAGATTGGTTTGGTCTACCTAATCCTTTGTCTCGTTTTACCCTATAGATCTATTAATTAATTGAAGTACAGTCGCCTGACGATAAAAGTTAATCACATAGCGAAAATCAAATTCAGATTCAAACATCAAAATTTCATAAATTCATAAACAATAGTTCTCATAGCTCTAGTTATGGACTTAGTTACTCATACTAAAGAAAAGAACTAAAACAATCATGAACAAAGTCATAAAGAAAAGAAATAGAAAACTAGAGTGTGAGATGTGTTCCGGGTCTTCAAGTACGATCGCTCGAAACTCCAAGTCCCGTTAAGAGTGTGCTAAAGATCCCGTGCAAGAAAGACGAGATGAGATTTATCCCAGAGCCAAAGACTAGATAAAAAGGGTATGTCAAGATGTCTTCAATGGTGCATCAGGTCTCCTTTAATAGGGTTTGAAAATCCTAAAAACTCTTCATTATTAAGCTTTCCGCAGATGAGCACGGTCGTGTAAGGCCTTAAGCACGACCATGCATAGGCTCGAAGCACCCCGTGCTTGTTTAAAGGGGCTGGGCGTGCTGATTGCTACGAAACTCTAATTTTCTATCAATTTGAGCCCAAAATACACTCAAAATATACTTGCGGCCTCTTTATACAAAATTACACAATTAATATATGAATTAGTGTAAAACTAAAATAAAATAAAGATCAAATATGAATATATGGGCTGTAAAAGAATGCCTAAATACAGACTTATCAATATATATATATATATATATATATATATATATATATATAAATAACAGTGATAGAATGTATTAAGATTTTTAATGCATACTCAATGTAGTTTTAATTTAAAAAAATACTCATTCATTATTTAATGGGTTAATTTAGGCTACTTGTCAATAAAAACCCAAATTTTACTAGCACCTTTTTTAAAATAAATCTCAAGCTTATGAGTTATGAGGCACGTATATTTTTTCCCCATTACCTTTTTTATGGCAGTTGTTCCCTTGTAGTTGTTGATAATTATGTGTTAATGAGCATTGTTGTTCATTACTTTCTTCATTCTTTTTTATGTTTTAGAAAAAAATATTTGTCATTTTAAAATTTTAAAAATTTATTTATTATATTTTTACTATACCCTTACCTCTTACAAAGTTATTAATTATTTTATAAATTTATAATAAAATGAATAATTAGTAATTATAAAACATAAAATTTAATGAGATCAAATATTTTTTTCATAACTTACTTGCAGATTAATCTATAAAATATATTTTATTTTAAATATTGAAAGTTAATGAGTGAGATTGATTAATAAATAAAAAAATTAATTACAGAAAAAAGGTAGAATTGAAAATTAGATAATAAATTTTATACAAACTAAAATAATAATTAATTTTTTAACTGTGTAAAATAATTTCAAGTGACAGATTAGAAAAACAGAGGAGTTATTTATGAAACAAAAATCAAGTGAACATTGAAGGGCTTTATTCATACGATAAATAACATTAAAAAGAAATATAAAATTAATCAAAAGCTAAAGGAATTTGTTTTTGTTAAAAGAAGGCAAATAATTGTTCGAAAACAATAATTCTGAAGCACGGCATTGTTAATTTTTCTAATAATGAATAGAATGATAGGAACTTGGGAAGTAAGTCTTACAAAAAAATATAAAAAAGAAAAATGTGGTGAGGGAAGGGCTACAAGAAAACGACTATGATATTTATATATATTGGCAGTTGGCTAACCAAAATATGATATAAAACAAATGTCGTTTTGTGGTTGTGAAGAGGCACATGCAATGATGCAATGGCCACAGCCTCGCAGGGACCTCATTACAGAACACTCATAGCTTCACGCACCGTGTAAGTTGCTCGTTTCGCTTTCATTGTTTTTTTCAGAACAAATTCTAACTTCTAAGCATTTTAATAATAATATCCTAACTCCATAAACAACACACACAACACTACCTTAACCTCTCCAATTTCACACTTGTTTCATTTCTCTCACACATACACAACACAACTGTTATCCTTTGAGAATTATCACCAAGCACAACAGTTCTCAGGCCTCAATTATCAAAAAATTCCTTTTTTTGACCGTAGATGTCCCCTCTATACGTGTGGGGCAGTGTCTGCGTTACAATTACGAGGTGGTTTCTTTTGGGTTAGGTTAGTTCGCCTTTGACCCTTGAAACAATGGTTCATGTCTCTGCTGTTTAAGTTCTGCAGGGATTATTGAATTGAATTCCTAGCATATAGTATATATTCTTATTTGATCGATGCAACATGAGTATGGGATTACAAGCTCCAGATATCATATAGTATGAATAAATTTTCAAAAGAATTTATTCGTGGACTGCAAGTTTAGCTTAGCTGGAATATTTTATCTATCTGAATTCTGATTGATTGGTCAGTTTTGTTCCACTGTGTAGGTCTATTTTGAGAGACACAAATACATGGAGCTTTGAAGAGCTGTGGCGTAGGTGCATACAACAACTCTGGCCAACTCTTTAGCCATATCTTCACCAACAGTAGAAGGTGTTGATCCTTGCTTCTCTGGCTTGCGGTTTTGTTTGGACAGCCTCTTTTCTCTTGTTCTGCTCCTTCCCATCGATTATGGCTAACTTCTGAGTTCACTCTTGTCCAATGTGATTTTCCCTACTCTCAAACAATCTCTTTTATTGATATACTATCACTTAGTCAAGATGTGAGTGCCTATAGGATTGTGTATACAACTAGTGCAAAGGTTGAAAGCGCGAAGAAGATTGAATAAAAAGGATTCACAAGAACAAGATTTATCTTCTGCCATGGCCATGTGTAGGTGTTTCTCTATTTTGGTTGGAAGGAAGGAGAAAAACAAGGTAAAAAATATGTGCGGATCCTGTGTCTTGTTTTGTTTTTCTGAGGCTGGTGTGAACCATATGATTAACCTGATTTGGTCTCTTCTTGCTTGCTTCTTCAGGGTACTGAACGATCTTCAACAGTGGGCCTTAAAACTCGACTTGATCAACCACAGCATCCAAAGGTTTCATCAGATAGTCGTGATTTGAACCCAGGCACCCTTGATATTAAAGTGCCCTGTGGTGTACAGAAGAATTCAAGGTTCAATGCGAGGGTTATGAGTCATGAGAGTCCTGTGAAGGCTGAAGTAGAGGAAGCTTATGAAGGGGAAGATGAGCATGAAGAGTCACCCTCCATCAAGAGGGAGCTCTCTGACCTTGATCTCCAAGCCCACGAAGCTGCTGCAAGCAAAGGAGGATATGATCCAACAGATAAAGAGATAAAATACCCCACTTTATATGAAAACAAGGCCAACATTCAATTGGAAGAGAAAGACAACAAACACAGCAAAGAATGTGTTGATATAATCCAAAGTGGACATGTCAGTGATCCTGGTATTGGCAAGGCTGATTTTTGGGCTTCTCCAAAGCTCAAGCGATCATGCTCTAACCTGGAAAGAAGGGATTTACTCAGGAAGACTTCTCATTACTTTCCATCTTCCAAGTCACAGTCCTTTGAGGATTTGCAGGAATTATCTGCATATCAGATGGTTAACCTAGAAAGCCCCAGGTCTGTGATGACTCACTTCAGTGCTGATAGAGTGATGCTGAGAAGGTATTCATCAAGTCAAGTTCTCCCTTCTGGTAGTAAAAGATTGTGGTGGAAGTTGTTCCTCTGGAGCCACAGGAATATACATAGATCTCGGTTAAGCAAATCAACACAAATATATCCTGCAATTGCTGCTGTAAATAGTCAATGCGGGTACTCTTCAGACACCCTTGAACCAAAACAAGGCAAGGCATTGAAACATGTGGAATCACCCTCACCTGGGTCATCTTTTGGGGAATACTTTCACAAAAGCTGTGATGACAAAAACACAGATAAGAGCAGATTTCAGAAAGAAAATTTTGGTTTTTGGCCACAAAACCAATGGGTAGCTTTCTCAACGGAATCATCCTTTAGCAGAGTGGATGAGTGGGTGAAAGATCTCGAAATTCTGCAGCCACCGCCCGAGGATGATTTTGGTGATGACAATGTTGGAAGCATTGCCTTCCCACCTTCTCCTGTTGCTAATAGATCAATGACTAGAAGCACAGCTCAATTAGTTCGACACCCTGATGCCAATCTTTCAAAGGACATATTGAATGCCAATAGTGTGGTGCAGTCTCTGAACCCAGCCTCAACTGCAGCTCATATATCGGGTATTGGTGTAAAAGCCATCCCTGCTCTTCAACACTTCAACAGTCTCCGCTCTGTGAATTTGTCAAGCAATCTCATAGGTATAATTTTGTTTGAGAGAAGAAAGTTAACCTTAATATAAATTCACTTCATTGATTGGCTAACTAAATTGATTAACGATTGGTTGTTCTCTTTATTGATTTGATAGTTTACATCACACCTGGTTTGCTCCCAAAGGGTATTCATACACTGAATTTGTCAAGAAACAAAATCAGCACCATTGAGGGCCTTAGAGAATTAACCCGCTTGCGTGTACTTGACTTGAGTTATAATCGCATTTCAAGAATTGGACAAGGTTAGTCTCTATACTGGCAGATGCTAAATGGAGGTTTTTACTTCTCAAATTTCTAATCCTTTGTGAAGTATTTTCTACAATGCAATTAACCACTGTGTTTTAATCAGGGTTATCAAATTGTACCTTAATCAAAGAGCTATATCTTGCGGGAAACAAGATAAGTGATGTGGAGGGGCTACACAGGTTATTGAAGCTAGCAGTTCTGGACTTAAGCTTCAACAAGATCACAACAACAAAAGCGTTAGGCCAGCTAGTGGCCAACTACAACTCACTTCAGGCCCTGAATCTTCTTGGAAATGCAATTCAAAGCAACATCAGTGATGACCAGCTACGCAAAGCAGCTTGTGGTCTGCTTCCAAAGCTTGTGTACCTGAACAAGCAATCCATCAAGCCTCAAAGAGCACGAGAAATACTCACTGATAGTGTTGCTAAGGCTGCACTTGGGAACAGTGGGCGGAGCTCCTTCAAAAGAGCACCGAAAAAAGGTGGCCAAGGAGGGTCAAGTTCCTCCAGTGTACATAGAAGCAGTGCTAGTGTTGCCCAGAAAAGTAGTAACAGGTCAAGGAGCCGAACTAAACATCATTAGTTGCCTGTAAAAGGACCAATTCATTATCAGTCTTCATGGTTAAGACTTGTGAGAAAGGAGGAGGATTTTTCAAATTTACTTTTACACAATGTTTGCTTCAACCTATAACCCACCCTGTGTGGGATCAAAAGGCTTGGTTATGATTATTGTTGTTGTGTTTGCTACAATCTGTTGTCATGGATGTTTGATTTATACCATAAAGGAGACTACTCTAGTCATTGACAGTCTCTTGGTTTAAGACTTGATGTAATGCAGTCTTCATAATCTCCAATTTTAATGTGTGGAACTTGATGTCATCATCTGGCTTTCGCAAATGTTAAAACAATTTTGGTTGTGCAAAACGACGATTGGCCACTGTTGTTACTATCATTATCATCCAAATATTGTGTGAATAATGAATACCATGGCATCGTCAAATTGTACATGTAAACGTGAATGGTGAATAAAAGTACAGGTTACGGAAATTTTCCACCAAAATACTCTGCACCATCAAATTAACACGAAATCGGATTTAATTTCTCGAAACTCATAGTATCTTCTTTTTTCAAAAAAACACTGTTTGCCCTTCAAAAAGATCTTATTTTAATGGCACCATTAAAACTTGAAAGTGAATTTTCGTGGTTGATGATAAACGTAATGCAATGCTTCTCTAGTGGCCAAAATCTTCAAACTCGGTACGAAAAAAATGAACTACCAAGCAGGCAAACGCACACAAAATGACTCCTAATATAAAAGGTATACTGTAGAAGGAAAAGTACGAACGTATTACCATTGGTGGAAAGATACTGTTTGCGCAATTAATTGAACAGTAAACCCGGATGAAGATGATACTTAAACAGGCTAATAACGGCCTCTAAAAAAGGGAGGGAACCGGGTGGTAGTGATAGACTATTTAATAAAAGTTCCCATACAAAGCACAGGTTTACAAATCTTGAATATATGCCTATACAGCAGTAAAAGAAGATGTGTTCCAAGCAGTTCTTTTTGACGGATATTTGTTGACCAGTAGCATGCTTAAGATTACCAAATCAATTTCAAAATTGGGTTACTTTTCATTGATACACAAGTACTCATCCATCCAATTATTCATTTTCAATAGTTTGTATATTTCATTCAAAACCTGTGCTTTGCTTAAAATATTTTTGCTTACTTCAATTGGAACATTACGAAAATGAATAATTGATTAAATTTTAAAATTCAGATATCTCTGAGATATCCATACAATGCAGCACATATAAGTAAGTTTATAAGCATGAAATAAACTCAATAGAATGTTATTCATCAAAAGTAAAAAGGAAGCGGGTATTAATCATCTATTTATATCCTTGCGCAACAAGCTAGGATGCAGATATAAAATTATTTGACTAAGCAGAACTACAGAAGATAGAGTAGCTGGTGATAGAAAATATATAAAAAAAATTATATTTATTTTATTAACTTGAGAACCATTTGGTAATGACAATAATTGTAAAAAAGCATACAACAAAACCTTGATATGTGAAAGCATTTCATCGAATATTAAAGATAGAAAGGTAAAGTTGACAATCCTAAAATCCTTGCCACCAATTCAATGATCTAGTACACCCTGCTCAGTCGCTACTAGGACATTAAGCTCAAATTTCTCGCCATCCTCTTTGCTCTTTCCTCGGAATCAAAGAGATCTATCAAGCCGATACAATAGACCCACAATAGTGGGGTACCAATTCAAGAGTAGTGATGGTGTGGGGTTTTTCACCTCAGGGGTGATCACAAGCACAGATTAAATGATCATAAGGTACACATTCTTGATCGCGTAATCACACAGCCATCCAACTCCTCTCTTAAGAGTAACCTTAAATTGAAGAGCTCCATTTGGTCTTTCTTTTCTTAGAACACATTAAAATTATTCAGAAAGTTAAGTTAAATGTTGTTCTTCCATTTCAACATCAGAACCAGGTTGCATTTCATTCATCTGAGCATACTTATAAAGCTTCTCATTAAAGAGCACCTGAGGGTCCTTCTCAACCAAAAACCCATTACCATCATACCCATCCCTCAAAAACACAGCCCAGTTCATCTCAGTCCCAGCCAAATAAAACGCTCTAGGCTGCTTCAGCAGCATATGATAAGTATGCTTAGTCAAACTAAACTCTTCCTTAAACTCCACAAGGTGATGAATAGAGGCTCTCTTCTCCAACGTCAAGCTCAAGAACTCATGAATCACCCCAACCCTGTACTTCTCCGCCTCCAAACTCCACACGTCCAATTTAGACCCATCCGAATAAGGAGACACCAAAGGAAGCGTGTTCAACAAATTAAGCTTCCTCGAATCATCCAACCCTATATCCAAATCCTTCCCATATTTCACAGGAAACCTAAACTTCCTCTTAGCAGCGTTTTCATCAACCATAAACTCCCTCTCAAGCGCACTCACTGCCAAATGAGGGTCCCAATTAACCAACTCAAGAACCCTCTTCCCATCGTTCTCATCCACAATCCTAAAAAATTCGGGATACTTCAAAACCCTATCTCTGAAATTATCGGGGATGCCGAACAGGGTCCTGCAATGGTGGATCTTGCTGAGGGAAATGCGGTTACGCGCGGACATCATGAGGAGTTTTCGAACCTTGTCGACGCGATTGAGTTCCATGGAATCCATGAGGGATTGTTCCTCTGCGACGAGGTGTTCCATAAGGTCGGTGAAGCCGAGCCACATTTTGGAGTCGCTGTGGCGGTAGGTTTGGAAGAGGAGGGGGTGTTGTTGGAGGAAGCGCGAGAGCTTGCGGCCGCGGGGGAAGCCGAGCTCGCGGTGGAGCTTGCCGGCGTCGTCGAGGCGGAGGACGTGCTCCGGTTGGGCGGAGAGGAATTGTTTTGAGCGCGTAACGAATCGGAAGAGAGCGTCGCGCTCAACTATGCGTTCGAGTTCGGGAATGCAATTGGGTTGGGTTTGGATGGGGTTGGTTCGCGGGCTGTTTTTGGGTTTGCGTTTTTTCTTGTATTTTTTGGGGGTTTTGGTGATGAGGAAGGAGGTGGAAAAGGGGGCGCCATTAGGGTTCCCAATTGTTAGGGTTTTAGAGGATTTGATGTTTGAGAAGAAGAAGAAGCGCCAAGCCATGAATCTGAATGAACATTGATCAATCAAGTAACGTGATTAATGCTTAAACAGCGTAAAGATGAAACAAAAATATTTATATTGAAAAATGAAAAAATGATTTCCGACCTGCCGGATTCGAACCAGCGACCTAAGGATAGCTGTTAGGCGATGTTTCCCACTACAGTCCTCCGCTCTACCAACTGAGCTAAGGTCGGTTTTGTTCACTGAGCTAATCAACATATTTTAACGCGATTCTGGTAACCTGAGCAACTACATCATATTTGATGTAATTCGTAGACTCTTCTTAAGACAAGTTTGGAAATAGGTCGCAGAAAGGGTAGGACGCAGGACAAGTTCAACTAGGGATTTATTACTCTTTTTTTGTTTAAGAATACTAGTTTTTTTAATATATACCATATAGCTCATGGAGGTTTTATTCATGTAAATGTTCACGTATTGAAAACAATGATGAGTTTACAATTTCTTTTATTAATTTTAAAATTTCCTTTAATCATTAAAAAAAGCTCATCACCAAACAAACACTTGTTTTGAATCTACTTTTTTTTATATATAAAAATTATGTATATGCCAATTAAAGTTTTTTTCTTTTTTGTATAGTGAACGTAATTTAGTCCGATCAAACTTCAAGGTTGGAAAATACTCTAAAAACTTCAATATTATTTTTCTTAAATAATTTTCATTGCTTAAAATTTTAAAATTAAAGTCAAATTTTATTTTTAATATTCTTTTTAAATTTTTTTCAACAAGTGCACATGGTATGCTTGTAAATAAATTGACACATCTAAACCATGGTAAAAGGAAGAACAAAAACAAGGTCCTTACATAATTGGTAGATACATGGAGTCCTTGGAGTATATTAACTAATATTCAACTTTTGTGTTTATCATCATTTTTCTCTTATCTCTTCTTGAAAAAAGGAGAGCATGCCCGTTCATTGGGTGTGAAAACGTTATTATTCTTTCCAATTATATTGGGTAATCCCAACACAAGCAACCAATTGAATTGCCACACCACTGCAGTATGCTTGTTTAAACCATAAGTTGTGTAAAATTTACTCACAGAAAATGGAGAATGTGATTTTGATTTCATTTTATAAACATTGACAACATTATCAAAATATAGTTTTGCCGCGCCATTACAGGAGACATTAAAAAAAACTAAAAAAATGATTATGTAAGAACAGGGGGAACTAAACGCTGAGCATTTTATACACCACAGCAAACATAAATGTAACTTATTCTATCATAATCATCCCAATCTTAATCATGTGTCTGTATAACCGTAATCAGACATCACATGAAAAATCAAATCTACCAGTATACTTCTTCATCTGCTCTGTTCCTTGTTTGATAATTACAAGGCCCTATGTGTATACCTTACGGCTACATAGGAGTTGTGGTGGTATCATTCACGAGGGTTAACTTTGTTGTTTTTTTTTCCGGCTTTCTTTCTGTCCAAAATTTTCATTCCCCACTTTCTATGGCGGAGCATTATGACAATAAAATGAACATAATGAAAATGAATATATGAATATTATGGTCTAATTTCTTCTGGACTTGAATGAATTAATTTGCCAATCTCTTAAAGAAAGGTTTCTGGCAGACCAGGAGTCTCTGATCGCTGTCACTTGCAATTTCTACGACTCGCGCATCCCACTTTAGCCTTGTTGTTAGAGCCCTAGCTGACTCTATCAAAGGAACTGTGTCACGAATTATAACCCAACCCTGCACACATGGCCAATGTCAGCAATTCAAAAGATCTATAATATATCAATTCTCTAAGGCTTTGCTTGGGAGTTTTGGAGGAGAGGGAGCGAAAGGGTTTAAAGGATAAGAGAGGAGAGGAGAAGGGAGGAAGAAGGAGAAACTTCTAAGTTCCTATTATAATTCTATTATATCTTCAAATCCAGGCCTTTATACTTTGATTCAATGAAGAAACAGAATATATTGCACAACTGCACCTCAATATAGCTCCACCAGAGTAAAATCTAGAGGACTCCTTCCTTTATGGGATAGAGGCAAGGGTTTCACCTTATTAAGAGTTTGATTAAGGTTTTGAAAATCAACTATGAGAGTTGAATAAAAAGACTTCATTTATGCTCATAGGTTTATATATTTATACCCCGTAGGAATGAAGTCAATAAGAAAATAAATAAATAAGAGGAAAAGTACCAAAGATGAAAAGTAAAGCCTGCAGTATTTTATATACCTCTGGGCGAAGTAACCTGTCAATCTCAATGAACATGTCAAGCATTGAGCATCTGCGCTGCTGAGCAGCTTCAAGGGATAGAAGTCCTGCTGCATGCACCAAATCATAGGTTCTAGGGTATGTTGGAAAGGCCTCACACCTAGAAAGCGCATAAAATCATATAGTAAGAAACAATAATTTGTGTAAGTAGCAACAATCGGTCAAAAGGGCATAATTTTAGGTTGCTAAACAATTAACAACAGTAACCTTTCCACATGGAAGAAAAGTAAAGAATATTTAATTTAAGCTGCAAAACTTTGGTGTGTGATCAAGTTCAGAGATATAAAACCATTCATATGCCTCCATTTAATAGTTTTATGTTTTAAGATGAGTTTATCCTAGACAGCTTCCATGACTAATTGATCATAAATGCGATACTCGTATCTCCTACTCATAATTTTAAATTTCATCATTAAGTAGAGCAAGTTTGTGCATTGTCTGTGGGTAAGCCCGATAGTTCTTGCATTAAGGACAAGATAGGGTTGAATTGGTTCTTGACAGATATAAGCTTCATTATCCATTACTTTTTTAAAATTTATTACTATATTTTTAAATAAACATCGGACATTTGAACTATTTTGTCAAACAACACTAAAATGCATTAATATTCAAACCCTAGTGCAAATGTTATATCCTCCGCCAGCGAACTAAGTACACAACCTGGATCAAGATATTAATGCTTAAACTTTACACAAGAATAATAAGGAAATCAATAATTCTATATATTTGAAAGGCATCAAAACATTAAAAAAAAATTAGAAATAGTAAGGAAGAAAGAATTTAGCAGACGGGTGAAAATTTACATTTAGCCAAGAAAAAAAGAAAGCAAAAAAAGAATCATGAAATTCTAAAATAAGAGAAAGGAGATTAAAATACCAATCATGTAAGACGCCAACATAACCTCTGTCATGGATCAAGGGTAGATAGTTGTGTCCACTTATAGGGACCACATTCATTACCCAGACAGATTTTCCAGCTTGCAACAATGCAGAATTGAAACCACCCAAATGAGCATTCATGTCTAGCACATTTCTTAGCATGTTGTAAGGTGGTGGAGGGTCTTCATCACCAGGTCTCTTTGGATGATCAGAAAATATTAAAGGGGACAGAAGAGACCAATAATTACGGACAGCTGCTCTCCAGCTTTCAGAGTCCTCAGTGAATTCATCAGATTGCAACCCTGACGCAATTAAATATAAACATATTAACATAACTTAATGGATAGGAGATTTCATTCAATGATAGTAGAGTGAAATTCTTCTATTAAGAGATCTATAAGAAAATTGTTGAAGAATGTTACAATTACCATAGATTGCAAGCTCCTTCTTGCTCAAGTGATCTCTGGAAGGCCAGGTTTCCCTCTCTTCAATTGAAATCCAACGCCTGCTATGTGTACCTCCTATGCAGTTTTGCAGTTCTCGATAATATGGAGACTCCACATCGTAGCCTCTGCCACATAACGGAGGGGGAGAACTATTCTTTCTGTAAAAACAAGCAGACAGGTAATGCTAAGAATCGGGGATACTTGTAAAATTTTATGCAGTAAACAAATGCATATACATAACAGGATCCTAGTTACTAGAAATCTACATCCAAGGATATACAAAGTGAAATACAATATGTACGTGCCACAGCAGCATTACCTTGAACTATAACAATTTCTTTTACCAGTTTTCTTCCATACAACAGTTTCATCTTGCTGTGACAGCATATCCCAGCAAAGGTTTTCAGTAAAATCGTGTATGAACTTCCACCTTTTCTGACTTCCTTTGTCACGAGCATTTGTAAGCGGTGAAGTCCAGACAAAGTAGCCACCCGGCTTTAAAAGTCTATCAGCTTCAATCAAGAGAATGCCATCTATACCATGTAATATGTATGTTAATAAGATCAAGCAGACTCCAGATATTCAGTGAATTCACTTAAGCTCAGAACTAAATTTTCAGAATCTTTGGTTCAAACTTTTGAAAGGGGATAAAAATATGAAATAAAAGCAGCTTGACACATGAAATTCATACAGACATATGAGGAGACTTCTGCAAGTTAACCCCAGTTTGTTGGATATGCAATGACTATGGGAAAATAAATGTAGAAGGTATAGTAAGCTTGCAGCTAGAGGATGGATGTAATATGTTGTATTGACTCTAATGAATTTGAGCGAACTGGAAATCCTATTGCTATCAATGATGAACAATTTTCTTGATTTTTTTACAGAAAAAAAAGATCTAACAATGTACAATGTTAAGCTTGACTTTGGATACTACAATTAATTAGCTACTTTAATTAGTATGGCTTCAAAGTTCAGACAAACCTTTAAATTTTGGAAACTTCCTTAACAAAGAATTGAATTAGACGTTTTTCCCCCCAAAGTGTACACCATTGTTTTTTCTTAATTCTGGCATTTCAAAAGTAAAGTTACATCAGAAACAAAAAAGGAATGTACAGCAGGGCTTGCATGCGTGAGGCATCTAAAATGGAAGATTTTTAGTGCAAGTGATATCTATGGTTAGAACAATTCTTTTAATCAAAATGGGAAACGGCTGCATACTGGGCTTAGTTGGAACAACCAGAAAGAACATAGAAACCCAGACAGCTGTCAATATTTCTGTGGGTTCCCGAACAGTGTCATAGGCCTACGCTCCTCAATGGGTAAAAAATACAATACCACAGGAAAGAACCATTTGATGGAAATTAACATATGGTGGTGTGTATTCAAAATTTTAAAAATACTTCCTCTGATCCTTTTCATAAGGCACATTCTAGAAGCATTTAATTGTCATTTTTATAAGGCCCTTCGTAGTATTAATGAAACTTTTTTTTTTCATCTGCCCTTAATAAATGAGAGTAAAATTGTCATGTTACAATATTGAAAAAAAAAACTCAACAAAATTTTAACTAATTTTATTGGTTTGTGTAATTTAGTTAGAAAGAGTAATAAATTGAAGAACCTAAGAATGGATATATTGCAATTATCAGAAAAAACACTACTTAGATTAAAATGGAAACTAAGCTTATTTTGGAAGAACCATAAATGATATAGAAGAATAGCGAACAGTTAATTTTTTCTTTGGTCCCAAAAAATGCAATACCACAAGAGACAGCCAGCCCTCAACGTTCAATATACCCAAGACATAGAATAATGCAAAAGTATAATTTAAAGAAACAGAATGGATAATCACCATAAGTCTACGATAATGAATTTTATTTCTTATTGTTTTATGTCTAATTCCTTCTTCCAATGACATTCATAACCTAACATCTTATTTGGATTTGTTGAATAAAAGCAGAGAATGACAGAACCATGTCGACTTTAATAGAAAATAGTATGAGGTTGGTTTTCAAAGATACCTTTTTGGTCCCAATCAATGCCACATCTCGCACAATGCAGCATTTCAAAGGAAAGAGATGGGAATGGCAATTGTTTTGAAGTGAAAGAAGCAACCATAGCAGGAAGACCCCTCTCAAGTGTAAGCTGAACTTGGCTGCCTGAAGGCTCATAGTTTGCAATGCACATAGTTAAAAGCATACTCTGAAAGAGGTGCGCTCCAAAGCTACCATAGCCACAACCAATATCCAGTATGGTTCTAACCTGTATATTAATAATCCCAGCATGCTCAATCAGAGACATTTCAGGCAAGGAGTGTCACAATCAAACTTTTAAGAACCAATTCAACCAAGTTCACATTCAGTAGCACCACAACCTAACAGAAAATTCATCATAAAACCCTCCAAATACAGGGTACAAAAAATTTATGAATACAGTTTCCCACCAAGCAGATGAGTAAATGTTGTATAGCCAAAGACGTCAAAAACCTCATTCAATAATCCGATGGGATTTTCACCCATTTATCAAAATTAAGCAAAGTAGATGAAGTAGGCTCATTTTTATAATTAACACGCACTGAATTAGTGAATTATGACTAATTGATGAGGGCCACAACAAAAAATAAAATAAAATACTCAAGTAGGCCGTTTTCAGTGGAGAATAAATATTCATTTACCCCAGCCTGTATGAAGTTAGATTCATTTCTGAGTCCAATCATTTCTGCTATTTGATGTGAATAGTCTTCAACGCCATCAAACATAAGAGAAGCTGAACGAAAGGAAATTTGCTCCTCATCGAGCATCATCATCCTGTAACCAAATAAAGAACATGAAAACTTTAAGATGAAACAATAGCTGAACGTATGACAGAAAGTAAAAGAGATGTATATCACTCACCTTTTGGTCAAGCTTCCAGAAGAAAGAACCTCCTGTGCAGTTATTTTAACATTAGCAAGCCATATGATATCCCTTCCTGTAGGCCACTGAAGAGGAATTTTGTAATTTGTTGGTGAGAGAACTAAACAATTTTGGCTGTGCTCGTGGCCACATTGCCGGTCAAACTCATTGCCATCAGAAGAACCCAGAGCTATATTGTCAGAAACATTGAAGCAAGGAACATAATTTTCAAACTCCTGAGAACAGAATTCCAATTCTTTCAACCTCGTGGGAGCATAAGAAATCTCCCCAATATCCAAAAGGTCCAATACAAGCTTCTCCTGTAGTCTTCTATAACCATGGTAAATGTGACCTCTTGATGTGGTCGAAATTGTGATTGTCCACCAAAAAGACCCAGCAAGAGCAAGAATAACTATAAACACTAAACTAAACTTCAAGAAAAAAAGAACTAATTTATGCCTACTTCTTGGAGTGCCAACAATGAAGGGATCAGATGAGAAACCATTCTCGGTTATGCCATATTTAGAATGAGAATTATCTGCAAAAAGCAACCCAAAGGGAGACCTCAAGGGTGAGCAGCTGTGACCAGAGGAACCTCTTCTATCCAAACCTTCCTTTTCTGTTTTATCTTTGGATTGGGAGTCCCATGAATCGTAGTTATTCTCAGGGATCCGAACCGCAGATACCCCTCTGTGCAGAGGCCTGGACATTCTCTAACCAATAAGGTCGATGCTTAATGTGCAACTATTTTATGAACACACCCAGAAACACATAAAGCTTCGTTATTCCAACATCATTCGAATTTGTGTAGAAAAAATCATGAGGTGAATCCGCCTCCAGTCAGCAAATACAAACCTAACATTAAAGAAAGCTGATAGATAGTGTTCATTTAATAAATAGAACAAGGCAACAACAAGAAGCAATTTAAAACACCAATCCAGCGAGCAAACAAAACAAGGTTTCTATTCAGAGAATCAAAAACATGGGAATGAGAAGAACGTAAACAATTAAATAATAGAGGATTCACACCACCAGATCCATTACCGACCCAATATTAAAATGCATATGTACGAACAAAAGATTTAAATTATAACACCCCCCCCCCAAAAAAAAAAAAAAAAAAAAAAACCTTGAGTGGTGATTTCAAGTTTGTACTCGGAAAGAACAAGATTCGAAAAAATTAAAGTTGAAGTATAGCACATGGGTTGGTGGATAACAAAACAGTTAAATCACTTTGAGCTACTTGCATCAACATTAACTATAGTCTCATTAAAGCGTAAGCTCATTTTCCTTAAAAGAAATAAAAGCACCTTCATTGTTCACCAAATTGCAACATCGCAACCCAGAAGCGAATCATAAAAAAAAAGTGAATGGTAATTATGGTAAAAAGGTAAATCATGGCCACCCCAATCGAAACCCAGAGGCGAGTGATTAAAAAGCGCAAGCTCACCTTCTGTTATGTTTGAAAAAGAAAACAATTTGACGTACCCCCGATGGAAATTGAGAAAAGAAAAACGAAATCCCATTTAGATCAATGGAGGAAGCAACACGAAAGAGTGAAACATTGGGTCAGATCAAAGGGAGTGAAAAGGAAGAGGTTTAGAAGAAGCAATGACAAGTACCTCCTCCTTGTTGGGGGCAAAAAGGAGAACAAAATTAAGAATCTCGAAGAACCAGAGTGAATCTTATGGCCTCCTTCGTTGCTTGGTACACACCACTCACAACAACGACACCGCCTCTCTTTATCTGTCTCTCCTTTGGTTTGGGCTTTGCTTTGGTTTCTCTGTATCTTTCACACTCCCTGCTTCCAACGCTAACTCTGCTTCCGAAAGAAACTAACATAAGCACAAGCACATTTATAAAGTAATAATTAATTGCCACGAATTTATAAAGGAGTATTTCATAATGCTGAATTATAAAAGTATACAAAATAATAGAATGTGAAATTAACTTTTGACATATAATATCACGAATATATTTTAATCGTAATTTTAATTTTTTTACGTGATTTTTATTATAGTTTTTTATTCTTAAATTAGAAAACTTTCTTCACTTTTAAGTATAGTATTAACCTATATTAATTACGTGCGCTGAAATGAAGGAAGTGTAGGAAGTAGGAAGCTACCTAAAAGGGAACCCTAATTAATCTTCTAAAAGAAATGGTGCCCGCTGATGTTATCCTATCAAAAAATGCACACATCTTGTGAAAATGGAAGGCAATTTATCGAAGTCCTGTATGATCCCTTTTTGGGACTTGTTAACATTAAAGATGAATTAAATGTATTTATTGATAAGTGTTTTATTTTAATGAAAAATTGAACTTTTTAATATTGAAATCAACCATACTCAACACTTCTTAATTCAGAAATTGAGCTCATCTCCATTTAAAAAAGGTAGATCAGTGATGATAATCAAATCTCAAAAACAATGCCATATATATCAAGTATAGCTGAACCAAGCTTCATATTTTTATTTTGTTAATGGAACGAGGGGAAAGAGAGAGAGAATGGAAACAGAGTGAGAGGGAGGGGATGATACACGGGGAAAAAAACAAAAGGATTCGTCGTTTGTTTCTTAGTTTTATTTTATGTAAGTAATGCTAAATGCGTTTTGACTGGAGCATGAAATGGTGGACACTGACCCTACCACACCTTAGCTATCATGATTTCATAAATGCAACTATTGGTACGCATTCACGCTTGCATGAGGTCACGTCGCCACCCATCATTTGTTTATTTTTACTTTACTTATTTGGCACTTCCGGACCTGTTTGGCACAAAACCACGTTTTACTGAGTCATAGGAAGCACTTACCCAACTCCGGTTTTGTGAGCGAAAATTCACCTCCTTTATTTTTCTATCAAACAAATATTCACCAAGCTGTACCTGTAACCTATCATATGACATGTGGAAAAGCTTTGACATGTCTTCACTTTTTCGAGATTTCCCTGTCGTCGGAAATGATTTCGCTTTTAGGAGGTTCAATATGCCACGTAGATTCATGACTTAGAACATTATTATTATTATTATTATAATAACACAGAGAAAGACAGATTTTCAAAGTGTAATTACTGACCATGATCATTTCACATTTTGACCTAAGAGGTCTCGCTCGGGTATGCTTATTGCATAAAAGGTGTAATACAATATAATGATGTTTATCCGCTTTTTTATTATTTGTCCTTATCTTGATGATATTTATTATTTAGCTTAATTGCATTCTTAACTCTCATATGTATGTGTGTTTTGAATTTTTTAGTCTTAATTGTTTATACTTTTTTTAAGTGTTTAAATTTAGTTTTGACTTTAAAATTAATATTTTTGTCATATTATATACATTTTATTTTATATTATTAAAATATTCTGCATATTTTTTTATTTGTTTAGTTAACAAAGTGTCATATTTATTATATTTTAAATACAAATTTGAAGTAAAAAATTAGTTTAAATATTTAAAACTTAAAGGAATTAAATATGAGCAGTTAAAATTGAAAGACCACAATTACACATATATTGAAGATTAGACATATAATTAAACTTTATTATTTTTTATAAAAAAATATATGTTACCATGTTTTTCTTGTTGTCTTGGATTTTATTTTTAGAACTTTTATGATAATAATATAATTTAAAAGTGTATTTATTAAGATAATATTATTTAAAAATATTTATTAAATAAGTGAAATCAAAGATATTAAAAAAATACACATTATACCACATGATGTGAGTAAATTTTTTATGTGTTGTGTTTATTATAATTTATCAATACTATTACGTGACACCTATTAAATTTGTATATTTTGTAATAAATTTTTATTCTAATGTTGACAAATAAAAATTGTGTTTTCTTTTTTCTTTCATCGTGTTTTTATTTTTTATTTTTTGTTATATTTCAATTACTATTATTTACGTTATATTTTTATTATTAAAATAAAGTTTATTTGGATTTATTTTCAGTTAAACTCTTGTTAGGATAAAGATAATTACTTTTTTTATGCAATCAATCACTTACATTGGATATTAAAAAGTTATTCTATTAATTTTTCATTTTAATAAAGTGTTAATTTTCAACATATCGAATGAAACAAAATTGATAAGTTGTTAATTTTTAAAATACGATATATTTTTGCATAACACTACTTTTTCTTTTTCTTTTTTATTATTAAAACGGTTAAAAAAAATTCTAGAAAAAAAACAGAACTACACAAGAAAACTAGAAGAACAAACTCCAACCGAATCAAGACTCATAAAAGGGGATTAAAGAGGGAAATCTTTCTCAAAACAAATGGTGTGCTTAGGGAAATCTAATCCCAGATTAGCAAGCAAATCAGCACACTTATTCATCTCTCTAAGAATATGTCTAAACTTGATAAACATAATAGTTTTTAACATACTCCTAATTTCAGAAATGACATTAAACATCGGGTAATTTTAATAATGGATATTCAAAACTAATTGTAAAGTCTCATTGGAGTCAGTTTCTATCCAAACAAGTTGGACATTCTTCCGGATCACTAATTACAGTCCAAATAAAAAGACCCCACAATTCAGCAGTTAGGGGAGCAGAAATTTAAACCCCTGTAAAATCTAGCTATCATTTAACCATGGCTATCTCTAATTAGACCGCCACATCCAGCAATTTTGTGAGCCTAGGAGACAGCACTATCCACGTTCAGTTTTAGGTGACCAATAGGGAGAGGAGACCATCTATCTTGAGAATAAATGTCCACCAGATCAACATTTGTTTTGAATTTATCCCTGCAACAGGAAATTAAATACTCAAAGCCATGACGAATTATTTGATTAAGAACACTCGGAGTAGCAACAGAAGAGTTGAAGATAGCATTATTTCTTTTCTTCCAAAGGTGCCAAACAATAATACCAAAAATTATGCTCCAACATGAAAAATTATTGAACTTTGGATTAGATAAATTATTAAACAGCCAATTTGACAAACCCATACTAAAAAAAGATGCCTAATTATTAGGTAAAATATAATAATCCCATACTTTTTTTGCAAACCAACAATCTCTAAGAACGCGCATAACTGACTCAGGAGCAATATTACATCTAGAGTAAATGGGAGAATTACCCACACCTCTTTTCCATCTTTTCTCATTTGTTAATAACCTGTCATAAGACGCTTTCCATAAAAAGAGAACAATTTTGGGAGGTCTATGCCATTTCCATAATATTTTGAAAATGTTCTTACTTAAGACAAAATGTTTATCAGTATTATTAAACAGGAAATAAGCAGTTTTTATAGAAAATAAACCATCACTTGATATGTTCCAAAACACAAGATCCTAACCTCTACTAACATCTAGCGACTTGACCTGAGCTATGGCATCACAAATGAAAGGAGGAAGCATCTTCCTGATCCTGGGCCAATCCCAATTGCCTTGGGCAGAGAAGAAGGCCACAAGGATATCATGGTCCTCCTCCGAGACAGAACACAAGGCATACAAAGGTAGGTTCTGGATATATGGAATCCAGTTGTCCCCGCAAAACTTGGTAAATAATCCATCATTGACCATCCAACCCAACCCTTTAAAAAAGATATCCCAGTGAGCAATTAAATTTTTCCATAGATAGGAGGGTTTATTGCCTAAACTAGATTTCTTTTCTATACAAAATCTATATTTGTGATGCATTACCTGGGTCCATAACTCATGAGGGGACTTAATCAATCTCTAAAGTAATTCATCATGTATACTCTATTCAGCAACGAAAGATCCATGAAGCCCAAACCCATTTCACTTTTGGGCTTACAAATTAAAGTGACATTTTCTCTTTCCTAAAGATCCCCAAATAAAATTCTTACATATACTATTAATTTCTTTACAAATAGTGTTAGGAATTATCATAGTTTGCATAAGGTAGGAGGGGATGCTCATTAGGCAAGATTGAGCAAGGGTGACCCTCCCAACCAAGGATAAAGTATTCATTTTTCATAAAGCGAGCTTCTTTATAAGTTTATCAATAATGAAAGCAAAATATTTTCTACCTAATTTTTTATTACTAATAGGGATACCTAGGTAGTTACTAAAGTTGTGCGAACTTCTAATACCTAGCCAATTACTAATATTCTAAATAATAGTAGAGTCAGTATTGATAGAAAAAATTATGGAGGACTTCTCTTTATTAATTGAAAGGCCAGAGGCTATAGAAAACTCAGTGAGGACCTTATGGATAATATTGGCTTGGTTTAGGTTAGCCTTTGCTACTAAAATTATGTCATTAGTAAAAAAATAAGTGAGAAGCTTTTGGGCCATGATTATTGAAAGAAAAGGGAACCCATTCTTGATTAGCAATCTTATCTTGGATTAAATGATCCAATCTTTCTAAATAAAGCACAAAATATAGGGGAAAATGGGGTTCCTCTGCCTAATACCTTTTTCAGGTTTGCATGTATGGGTATTATTGTTATTTCAATTAATGAACATAGAAGTAGAGGATATACATTGATAAATCAGATTCACAACATCAGCCCTTAGGCCAATTTTTTGGAGAGTATTAACAATAAAATCCCATCTAAACTATCATAGGCTTTCTCTAAATCAATTTTAATAATCATATAATCACTCCTGTTTTTTAATTTAGCAGTCGAATGCAAGAGTTCCTGAAGGATTAGGACATTATCTATGCCTTGTCTCTCTAGAATAAAGTTAGTTTGATTGGCAGACAACAGATTGGTTAGGGTTTCCCTAATTCTATTGGCTAATAATTTTGTAACTATTTTATAACTCAAATTGCACAGGGATATAAGTCTGAAATTTTTAATATGTTCAAGATTTTTTATTTTTCGGGATAAGATAATAGCAATATCATTTATTATAGCTGTATTTTTTGGATTATTGAAAATATCTTGAACAAAATTAAAGATGAAGGGTGCCAATAAATTCCATTGACTTTTAAAGAAAATTGCATGCAGCCTATATGGGCCAGGGGCTTTGTAGTTCCCTATGCTAAATAAGAAAGCTTTTTTACTTCTTCTATGGATGGACTAAAGTACAGCCTATCTTTATCGTGCTCCCTAAGAGGGGAAAAGGATAAAGTACAATTAAGTTCAGTAGAGTCAGATTCAGGAACAGAGTATAAATTTCTAAAAAATTCCAGGGCCATAGATTGTAATTTAAAGGGATCAAACTCCCAATCACCCTTGTCATTTTTAATGGCTTCTATCAAATTCTTATGTCTCCTAATGACAACAATCTTATGAAAAAACTGTTATTCCTATCTACTAACCTAATCTAATTAGATCTAAAATGATGATACCAATATATTTTTTTATGGTCCAATATTTGTTGATACTCTTGCCAAAGAGAGGTCATAAGATTGGAGAGGAAAGTGTTACTTCCTAGATCTAATTTTTTGGAAACTCCATTAATTCTATTGAAAATGTGTTTTTTTCTATGAAAAATATTCCCAAAAGTAGACTTATTCCATTTAGTAATATTAGTTTTAAATATAGCTAAATTTTCATTCCAAGAGTTTAAGGGAATTCATGAAGCTTTGACTTGATTATAAAAATCTTTATGGGTAATCTAGGGAGCAAAGAATTTATAGGGTCTACCACCCTCATGAGTATTATCTTTCTCTCTAAATTTAAGCCAAAGGACATGGTGATCATACTTCAATAAAGGAATATTAATAAGAGAGCTAGAATAAAAGGAGAGACGCCAAGATTCATTAGCTACAACTCTATCTATCCTTTTTTTCAAGTTACCTTTCTGCCAAATATAAGGGCTAACCCTAAACCCTATATCCTGGAGACCACAAACATTTAGGCAGTTTGTAAAACCCTGAATTTGGATAAGGTTTGCAATATTGCCACCCACTTTCTCTGTTTCAAACAGAATGGAGTTGAAATCTCTTACAACACACCAAGGAATATCTATATTTAAACTAAAATCCATTAGATAATGAAAAGACCATAACTCAATAGCCTAAGGATGTTGTTACCCTTTAATTTAGGTTTTTATGAACTGTCTATTTTAAAATTGTAGGGGTATTAAAGGAAAGACCTTTTCAAAGTTAATAAATGACTTAATTGGTATTTAATACCAAATTAAACTTCATAACTTTATTTGAACCTATGATCAGTTTAAAGAAAGCTGATGGAGTTATTAAAAAAATAAACTTAGATGAACCAGTAAAGATATATTCTATTGAGTTTTCTGGTGGCATTTGATGTTTCTAAAACTCTAGAAAAATTAAGGCTATTGTTATTAAAAAAAAATTAGACATTTCATTCATTTAAAAATTAGTCGTCAAGGCAAGGAAGATTGAATCTTGTCCTCTTCCTATGTTAGTCCTCATGAGAAGCAGAGAGTGAACTATTGAGACGAGTTAATGCATAATACTACTTTGTTATTATTTAATTTTCTATTTTGATAAATAATTTTTTAACAATATTATTTAAGTAGTTATTATCAAATTTCATAATTTTAAATTCATGATAATGTAATTTTTTTTTATTCTTTAACAAGACAGTGGTTAAGATTTTGAAATTTTAAAATTACATAATTTTTTTTCACGTCACTTAAATGTCCAATGATAGAAATCTTTATAATGACTTGAACATTTACTTTTATTTAGTTTTTAAAATGAGACGGGCCAGTTAATAACAATAAGAATATTATTGAAAGTAAAAGAGGCAGTAAATTAAAAAAGAGGATGTTAGTTGTTATTATCATCTGAGGTGATACATGGAATTTAATTACACTGAAAAATTACAGAATAAAATGCTTTTTTTGTAATGGAAATTGTGTTTCTGAGCGCTGACCGACAGGCATCGCATGTGACGAAAGTGTCAAATTTGGTAACCATGAACGGTTCATAATGTAAAGAAGAATGATATTAAATTCCTAAAAGTTATATAAACAAAGAAAACAGACATTAATTAAAATAATAACATTCGGAAGTGGTTCGTACCTGATTCGATAACTATGGCCACTCTGGCAAGCAGAGCTAAAATACGTTGGGCTTTATCCTCTTTCACACACTCTGAATAAATATTGAAAAGGCGAAAATCATGCCAGATTTTTGCTAGACACCTGTTATAACACTTAAATAAATATATTAAGCTTTATTTTTTCCTTCTCAACCAGCTCTTAAATTTATATATTGAATTAATTGATCCTTCCGTTTACTTACTAATGTTAACTTAATTACTAATAAATTTTGTAGATACTAGTTAAAACGATAAAAATAAATATTTTTTAATTAAATTTTACATTTCATTTCATTAAAATTTAAAAAATTATTTATTATACTTTTTTATTGGATGAATTGGCGTGTACTAGTAACACACACACACACAAGGCTTTTAACGAAACCTTTTTGTGATCAATTTGGGAGCAAATGAAGCCGAAAGTAAATTATGTGAGAAGTTAATGGAGTTGGATAGCAGCACAGAGAGACTGATATTCGCTGTAAGAAGGTTGGACACTTCAGCTCCATTTTAAGTATTTTAATTATAAATTAAAGATTACTTTACTGATTTATTAAATTTAATTTATTGAATATTTAAAATTTAATACATAACAATCAGAAACAATTTTCAATTAGTAAGTTAACAAGTTAATAGATTAATTTAATACACGAAATTTGATAAATAATTAAAATTAAATTAAAAGTTAAGATATTTGGTTTTAGAAAGTATAAATTAAGACAATTACATACTTTTTCTTTCAATCTGTTAGCTGATGCTACGAGAATCATTAAACTTCGATCTTAGCTTCTCTCTTTTCTAATTTATTTTATATTTTTTTGGTAAAAAATTATTTTAGATTGATAAATTAAAATATACCCTTTTTTAATTGGATAACTTAATTAAAAATTGCATAAAATCATATGGATAATTAAATATTTTTACTTTTAGGATAAAATAGTTTTAAGTAAGTGTTTTATAATATTATATATATAATTTTTATATTAAAAACTTAAATTCAGCCAATTTTATTTGTTAAATTACTTAAATTAAGACTCATTTAAACTTTTATTATGAAAAAGGTCGATTTCTGTATCATTTATAAAGTTTTACTCGTTCCTACATTTTAACTTTTTTTTTTTTACAAAAAATTCATTTTAATCAAACAATCTGATTTATTTAAATAATAGTTATAATAGAAATATAGTAAAATTTAGCTACGATATTTTAAAAGTATATATGCTCATTAATTTATTTAAAATACTAAATTTATTAATTTATATATACTTTTAATCTCATTAATGTTTTAAGTTTATATTTATTAGCTTATTTAAAAAGCCTCATTATAAAATATGCTTTTAATATAAGTTTAAACTTAAAAAAAAACATATACCTTAAATGTTTATAAAAAAACAAAAAACACATACATCAAATAAATAATTAAATCATTAAACTTAAAAAAATAAAAACTGGTTCATATTAAACATGTCCTAACTAAGTAATCACATTTCCATTTCGGCCATAAGACCTGAAGTTCAAGGGTTTTTTGCCTGTATAGGGTTAAATCAAAAATATTTTATCTGTATGGGGTTCTTTGACAAAAAATTCCCTGTCTAGGGCGATTTGTGAGTGTCGTAAAAACTGTTGGCGACACATGATCAAATATCGGCTGAAAGAATGCCGACACAGATGTCAGACCCGACTACTGAGAGCGGTTCAAAAGGAACCGCTCTCTAATATAGACATCTTAGAGTAGTTACTTTCAAACCGCTCTCATAAATCAATTTTAGAGAACGGTTAGAAAGTAACCGCTCTAAGAAGTGCATTTTAGAGAGTGGTTGTTACGGAACCGCTCTCTAAAATGGACTTTTGAGAGCGGTTCAATTCGAACCGCTCTCAAAAGTCATGTGTGTCGGTTAAATTTATGCGACACTTGTTTATCGGCTGAAAGAATGCCGACACTATCTCTCATCAGATGCGATATATAGAGGCAGATGCCGAAGTGTATTCTGCTGCTGCATTCCGCAATTGTGAGGATAGGGGTTTCGCAATTGTGAGCTGTTCTGCTGGAAGAAAAAGGTTAGAATGTTATTAATTTATTGTTTTAAATTTTTTTATTATTGTAAATAAACTTCAATTAATAATTTTAATATTATTATAAATAAATAAATAAAAATAAAAATATTTGTAGTAATAAATTTAATTTATTTAATGTTAATATAATATTATTGAAAATATAAATGTAAAAATATATTATTTTAATGTTGTGGTAATTATTTTTGTTACTATTTGTTTAGGTAAAGTTTTGTAATAATTTTGGTTGTATTTTTTAATTTGATACACAGGATGACTGAAATTGTGGTTATTTTATACTGGAATGGAAGAGTGTACGAAGGAAATGAGAGTATCATATTTGAAGGGAATAAGAAAATGATTAAAATAGAACGTGGAATTACTTTTGAGATGTTGAAAAAAAAATACATACAAAATTGAGATTGTACAATAGTAATGTAATTTCTAGACTAATTTCACGAATTTTAGTTGATTCAAGGAGTGGAAATTACACAATTTTAGATGTATGTGATGATGAAGACATTGACTATATGATAAGTGCTTGTAAAAAACGACATGAAAGAGTAGTTGAGTTATATGTAGATATTGCAGTTGGTGAAACTTCTCATGTAGGTGAAAGTTTGTTATGTTTAAATGTATCACTTCCAACTGTGTCTGTTAGTGACAATGAAGAAGAGTATGCAATTGGAGGAGGTAATGTATAATATTTATTTTTTTAACTATTATATATTTTAATTTAACTATTTTTTTATTTTTTTATTTTTCTATATTCCTATTTTCCTATTTTTTACATGCATTACAAAATCACTATAAATATAAATTTTTACTAACCTCCTTTTGCTAAGAATCTGGACCACCGAAAGTCCCTCTCACAATAGCCTGGACCACCACCGATTGCAATATTCCTGAGACCAAAAACAGAAGCAAGAATAAATATTTTATATTTATATCTAATATACACTATAATATTTTTTTCTTACCTTTCAAAGCTTTAAAAATATGCAATCTATCTGCCCTGCTTCTCCACTTCACCTCCACCTTTGCGTTTTCAATTTGCAAAAAATTTTCACCGAAGAAGATGAATAACAGAACAAAGATGGAGGGCCTGGACCAATCAGTGTGTGTCGGTCCTGAACAACCCGACACTGGTGTGAACCGCTCTCTAACATGACTTTTGAGAGCGGTTTGAATTGAACCGATCTAAGATGTCTATATTAGAGAGCGGTTCCTTTTGAACCGCTCTCAATAGTCGGATCTGACACCTGTGTCGGCATTCTTTCAGCTGATACTTGATCATGTGTCGCCAACAGTTTTTACGACACTCACAAATCGTCCTAAACAGGGAATTTTTTGTCAAAGAACCCTATACGGATAAAATGTTTTTGATTTAACCCCATACAGGCAAAAAAACTCGAAGTTCAAACCCCATTATTCTACTACATAACCAGATGCCTTTCAAATTGGTGAATAGTGATTAGTGAGTGTTGTAAATGAGGAATCCGAATGGCTGCGCAGAGTTTGAAACTAATCCACAGTCACCATTGATTCGCGTTCAAAAAAGTTATAATATAATGTTAGATTATTTTTTAATCAATTTTTTTAAAATAGTAAATGTTTTATTTTTATTATTCTTGACCTTTTTAACATACATTAAAAGATTACTTAATTTATCAATTTTATACAATATAAATGAATTTTAAAAATTTTAACATATATTTCAAAAATATATAAAATATTAATTTCGAATCAAAATGTACCCATTCAGACTAATTTTACCCTTATCTCTATAAATAAATACATTAATATATTTAATATATTTTATTATTAATAATAAATATTTATACTCTTTTTTATTATAACATCTATATTAATGAGATAATTATTAATTATTCATATTAATTAATATTTATTCATTTGATATATGGATTATAATTTATCTATTTTAAATTAAAATATTTTTAAATACACTGTAAATTTAGAATCAATTAGTCTGACTCATGTAATATTGCATATAATAAAAAGTATATACATAATATATTTTTATATAAAATGAAACATATAACAATATTAATGTATTAACTTGTATTAAATTTTGTGATTTTGAATAAAATCTTACTATATGTATAGTATTATATAAATTAGAAAAAGATTTAAAATTCACTATAAATACACTAACTTTATTAATTATTATTATTATTATTTATATTTTAAACAAATTATAAATATATGACATATAATTAATTTTAAGAAATGATAAAAAGATATACTCTTTAACTCATTTCCTGTGATCAAATTGTATTTAAAAAAATAACTAGTTAATTAAAATTTTAATTATTATATCTTTTAATAATTAATTAAAAGTATGCGTTAAACAATATGTTTAAAGTGGTATATTATTAACATTTTTTTGACATCAATTAACTACTTATTTATTTATAAAAAACTAAAGAGAGTAATTTTTATTAATTTTTAACATGCATTTAATAATAAATGTTAAGAAGTATAAATTAATATTTTTATTAAAAATAAAAATATTTATGACATCAAAAGTATAAAAAAACATTCAATGCATTGTTTTTATAGTAATTTAAAATCGATAATAAGATATATATATTACTTCTCACTAGTCACTAGTTAATAGTTATCTTTTAATACACATTAAAAAATAAATAAAATTTGATTATTTAAAGATTTTTTCTCTTACGTACAACAATTGTGTATTTTATTATTGGATATATTTGCAATTTGTTTTTAGAATTAACCAAATGAGATACCAATTCTGAATAAACTGACCCAGTGTAGGTGTAGATTTGAGTCGAACAAATAAAAAATATTTAAATACAATTTGAACTTATAAAAATAATACATAAAATACATAAAATTGAATTTCTAAGAAATTTAACCCGTTTTGTATAAATAAAAAATTAAAGCATTCATATGAATTTCTTCTGTGTGTTTACCCCTTCACAGTTGAAGGTGAGAATGGAATATGGAAGAACAGCAAAACAAGTATTGGAATCCTTTTTGCATGATACTTGTCATTGGCTTAGCTGTCATTTACTACAAATTTACTACTATTTTTACCTTCTTTTTTTTTTGTTTAGAAAAAATATATACACCTATATATATATATATATATATAAATTATTATTCTTTCACTGATATTATTTCGTTCATATAAAATATATATTATTTATTAATAAAGGATAGATAATTAAATTTTAAAACAAAATAAATAATTTATTAGTTCTATATTTTTTCTAGATAAATAAATAAAATCAAAATTAATACTACAGTTATCACTGCTTGTATTTACACTCGCTCCTTCATCTTTTTATACAAATAGCATTTCTATTACCAAAAGCTAGGCAGATCTTGATCCCTGGTTTGACTTTAACATGCCTGTGAGTCAAAATGGGTACAAAAGTGATTGAAGAATGGAACTCATAATAAACCGAAAAATAGTCATTTTGCATATATTTGTTGGGTGTAAAATGAGAAAAAAAATAAATAAATATATATATATCAGGAAAAAGTTAAATATTAGAATATAATACCTGTAATAAAATAAACCTTGCTGTCATATATACATAGCTAAGATAGTCAAAACAGCTCACGTGAGGTCGCGTTCCTGCATTTTTGTTTTTTCATCCTCAATGGGTTGACCAATGTGGGAATGCCTATGGCCTTGTCGTAGCAATGAAGGAAAAGGCATATTATTGTAATCACATGTATTTTTTTTTATGTAATTTATAATTATCAACCACAACTTGTTAATTAAGAACAGTCAATGTCTCCTTATTGAGGCCGTATTATGTTTTGAATCTTTAAAAAATTCTGATGCTTCCATATTTATGTCGTATTCTAGCTGTATTATATTAAATTAAATATTTGTGTTTACACGGGCACACACGAATTAACTAATTAAGCTAACATACACAAATTATCATTGAATTAATTTGTTAAATGCAAAAAAGCATTTGATTAATTTGTTGGAAATTATTTTGGACACGCACTTGCGACATATCATATCGTTGTTATATATTTCTAGATTATTTGTAATTAGTGCGCCGTAGGGATTAATCATAATCATTTTCATATTAACAATGATTATGTTTAATTAACTTGTGCTGTTTGTTGGTCAAAGTGGGCTAGCGTGAGTTTTTCTTAATAGCATACTTTTAATTATTAATTAAAATTTATTACAAGGTATAAATAACATGAAAATCTTATTTTTAATAATCAGCACATTCAGCTCTCAAAATCAATCCGAAAAACCTGGAAACATATCTATCTGGTTGAGATTCAATGTGTGGTTTATTTTTTTGTCATCTACGTTAAAACACTTCAGAAGTCCATGAAAATGACAAAAATTTAAGTTATCAAAATCGGGCCCAAGCATATTTGTGATTAATACTAATTTAAAAGTTACACACATCCATGACCCAATAAAAAAAAACCTACACATAATGTTATATATACCGCATGGTCCCCTCTGTTGAAAGTAGTCACGTTTGCCTATTTTACCACTCCATTTAAAAATTAAATTCTTAGACTTAACTTCCATCAAGTAAAGAAATATAAAAAAATCAGTTAATACTTATTTAAATTTAATTATTTATAAATATCATCAATTTTAAATTAAAAAAAATATTAACTTCAATGTTCAAAGTTGACTTAAAAAAATAAATAAATATATATTTATTGTAATTTTATAGCTTTTATATAACAACTATATTATCTTTTAATAAAAACTCACTCGTTTTAAATACTTAAATTCAATCTTAAAAATTAAAATTAACAAAATCCTTAATAAATTAAGAATAAATGGAGTATCACTTTCTTAATTTAATTTTTTTTTTATTTTAAAATTTAAAGGAGTGAACTTTCAAATCTTTATAGTTAGATTTTATCTGAATGTTTAGAGGAGCAATAAAAGAAAGAGTTTGAAGAAGAGGAAAAGAGAAAAAAGAAGAGAACAAATATTTTTTTTTATTTAACTTATTTAAATGTATAATACTGAAAGAGAAGATGATAAAAATTTAATCATATAAATAATAATATTATTTTTATTCATATTTTTTTATCTTTTTTTATTTTTCATTAAATATTATTTTTTTTAAAAAGTAATATATATTTTTTATAATTTTTTAAAATTATTACATTAAAAACTAATATATTAAAAAAATAAAATCTTAAACATAATAAAACAACAAAGAGAAAAACTCTTAAAAGAATTTAAAAAACTAAGTTAAGAGGGTTTTGAATTTAAAAAACCCTCTAATTTTCTCTTCTTGATTAATTAACTTAAAAATAAAAACTAAACATCTTTTCTAACTCTTATTTTCTTTTTTTTCCTATACATAAAATTTAGGCGCAAATATGAAGCCACCTTGCCCTCAAAACTCAATCAACTTTGCCACTCCCACTAATATTGTCTTGGCAGCCATTTCTTCTTATGTCTCATTCATCAATGTAGTACTGTTTTGTAAATGTCACTGGCTATACTTAATCATTGCAGAAGCTAACAATCAGGGCATGCCAGGTTAATTACGGAACCAAAGAGCATTTAGGACCCCGCACTGCATGTGATAGGCTCACCATTTTCACTTGATTTGATGCTTTAGAGATCATTTTATAACCAAAATAAAAAAAGTATCAAGATTATGTGCAAACACATTCAGTCATTTTCATTATTCAATTTTATACCCTTCGTTTATTGTTGGAAAATTATTCTTCTGTATAATTTAAATTATTTTTGACATGTATATCAATTATATCTAATCTATTTAAAACTAATTCTATTTAATTTTTTGAAAAAATACAAAGAATGTAGTAACCCAATGTTAGTGTATAAATCAATGTTGATGTATGTGATTATCACATAACTAAATGCGAGTTAAATCATGTCCAGAAGCGGCTTACAAATGGGGACTTCTTTCACCCGTATCAAGATATGTCATGATGGAAGAAAGGATATCAATAAATGCAGGCACTCATGAACGAACATAGATAAGCACCGTTCAACTTCACTTGCAGTATTTTCGTGTCTGTATCTGCATCTGCTACACTATGCTCCCACCCAACCTCCATGCAGGACCAAAGCATAGAACAAAAGCCAAAATTCACTTACAGTGCTGTTAGTATTATATCCTTTATTGAAGAGTACGTCTACCACAAACATCACTGCCTTCTAAAATCTCATTGTCTGTCTCTCCTTTTTCCGCCCTTGTGGCACTTCCATTCTCATTGGTAGACACATAAACTGCATAAACTCACCCATTAAATGGTCCATTTCGTATAACCCAACATTTTATATTCTAATCCTTTGTACAATTTAAATATAAAAATTATATTTTTAGTTTAAATCAATTATAATTCTTACAAAAGTTAGAATTAAAATTTTAAATTATAATTTCTATTCTATGCACCAAACAAGTGCCCATAGGACTTCGTCATCTATTTGACAAACGATTTCAAAGTAAGAATGAATCTCTAAATACCAAAATTCATCCTTTTTGAATTGAAAATGTACTTATTAAAGTAATTCTGTTCGAAGCTGAATAAAGTAAACCACACATTTGGTCCTTTAATCCGTGGACATATTTCTATGGATCATCTACGGGGACACATTGTCCCAATGTTGATGGGGACTTGTTGAAGATATCTCAATCCATTCCCCCACATGAAACCGAAGACGTAATTTTAAGGGAGACAGATATAATTACTAGGGAGATATCTTAGCTCGAACTCTCACTACTCCGCGCACCATTAACATTTAGATCGGCGAATTGAGATGTAGGTTGTATACTTGCAGTTGTTTCTCGTAATTTATAAAGCTTATTCACTTGTTAGCTATTTGGAGCAAACCTCGTTGCATAATATTCTAGTAGTGAGACTCCAAACAGCGTGCAACTATCTTTCTCTTAACGTAGCTGCAGGCACAGAAAATACAATCCAAATTATGAGTTATATCTACTTAAATAATTTCTAATATGAGCTAGTGATCATATATACTATGTGGCTTCTTAAAAGTGTAATAAAAAAAGTGCTGAATTTTGGTATTTGTCACAACACTGAGATAGCTTCTTAATAAATCACCAACATGAAGCATTGGTTAAAACTCGGAACCAGTTTTTATAAAGTAAGGAAATATGTCACAAAAAGGAAAAGATAGTGGGGTGAGAGAGGCTCGAACTCTCGACCTCAGGATAACTCAGAAGCTATGAGACCTACGCGCTAGCCAACTGCGCCACCACCCCGCTTGATATCTTGGGCCGAAAATAATTTTAAATAGTATTAACAGAAGGTCGAAGTACTCATTTCGGGGTTACTCTTAGCATCTAAAATTTACCTTTTTTAGTGTCTTAAAATAATTATACGTATTTATTTATTTATTAACAACCACATGTTGATTTGATAGTGCTAGCTGCCCTTGGATCCAATTCATTAAACAGTTTTGTTTTGGGCCGATAACTCAATGGGCAACAAGGCTCATAAAAGATACAGCAATGCAATACAATTTGAATCGCTGATATTATAACGACAAATAAATAAATAAAATGTTTGATATTATGAGATAATTTTTTTATATATGGTATTTAAAAATAATATATACTGAAATACATTTTTTTTAAAATTATAAAAATATTGAGTTTAAAAACCATCGTCAAAGAATAAAAAGGTATTAAAAGTTCACAATGATGATTTTAAAAAAAATTAAACTCGTCAATGAAAATTTTACATATTTTTATAATTTTTCTAAAAATACCATGTTCTGGTAATTTCTTTTTTTTTTTCTCGTAAAATAAAGAGAGCGGATATTATGGCTCATTTCATTTTGTGATTGCTGTAGAAGTCTTATGTTTTTTGTATAGGCCTCTTTTTGTGTTGGGCCGCAAAGGTTATGCTTTCAAGTCGGGGAACTAAGTAGACCATTGCCTCAAGTTAAACAAAAAAATACTTTGACAAAAAAGACACAAAAAACGTATGACCAAAAAACCAAATATATTGACCAAAAAAGAAAAATAGTTGCCAATAAAAAAAATACTTAATTACATTTTTTAGTTTTTATATTTAAATTTATATACAATTTAAGTTTTTAAGTTTCAATTATTTATATTTAACTCTATATTTAACTTTTATAACTTTTTAATTGTTTCAATTAAAATTCTCACATCCAAAATTTACTCTCTCTCTCTCTCTCTCTCTCTCTTTTGGTGAGTTTAGAGCAATTTCGGCCGCTGATAAAACAAAAATAGCAATATGGGGCTCGAATGATTTTGTTAATAACAGTGATTAAGGATTTATTTTCAGTATTTAAAATTAATTAATTTTTATCAAAAGAATATTTACTATACTTTTATATTTTTAATACAAATTTTAATTACTTAAAATTAATTTTACTAATGTTAATACTTTTCTTTTTATGTATTACAAATTTATTATATAATTATTTATTTTTAAAAATTGCAATCGTGTCCTCGCAATTATTTTCTTTTTATATAGTTTGTGGTTTAGCCTTTGGTTGTTTTAGCTGTCAAATGCCATTTGTGCCTCCCTATTATTTAGTACCTTTAAATGCTTTTATTTATTTAATCTTTCTAAATATTATTAATTTTTTAATGTTAAGAATCACATAAATCATTTACAGACAAAGCAGATGAAAGACTTAGAAAAACTATATGAAAAGTATAAATTTTTAAAAAAATGAGAGCATGTTTGTTTTTCTTTTTAAAAATAGTTTTTTATTTTTTAAAAATAAAATACAATATAAATTTGTATTGTATTTTATTTTTGAAAACAAAAAATCATTTTAAAAGGGAAACAAACATACTCTAAATTAAAATCTCTTAGATAAAGAGAAAAAAAATAAGAAGACTTAAGTATAGTTCTATAATACTTTGGATACTACTTTCAATGAAAATTGTAACAACTTATTAATAATATCTAACCCGTGTAATAATTATTATACATATTGTTTATTTCATTGGTAAAGAAAATGAAAAGTACTTAAAATTTTACATCTATGTTTTATCTAATAAAATACTCAATATTCAGAGAGATCGAAAATGTATTTATCGAATGGGTTTTTAATTGCTTAATCTAAATTCCACAGCTTCATTTTAATATTTTTACCACCATAGAAAAGAGTATATCTATTCTCTCTCTTTTTTCCCTCGAAAAATAGAAAGATGGTTCTAATATGATTGAAAAAGATTTACGATGCTCCTATAAAATAAAAATTTGGTAGACCCAACGAAAATAATGATGTGTTCCTAAATGATAAAATTTATGTCTCTTTTCGTAACAACAACTCTGCTATTCTTCAAAAAAGAGGACTCAATCTTGGTCCTGCTAATCGATTGTTCATGGATAAAATATGAGGTCCAGGGTACACAATCAAATTGATTGGGTTCCTCTGCTATGTGTAATGTTAACATTTCAACCATATGGAATTTATAAAAGAACAATCTTACGACTATAATGTTTATTAGATTCTGTACCAAACCTATTTACAATAGTAAATCCTCTCTAATTTCTTCAATTGCCCTTACAATCTCAATTGTTCACTGAAAAAAGCGTTTGTTTTCAACCTTAATTGTTACTGATCCGAACAAAATTAGCAGTCTGTTATATCTATTGCTGAACCGTTGAAACTCTCATAGCAAATCTTACTAGAACGCAAACTACTAAATGTTCTTAATTAAAAATCTATTAAATCAAAATTTGACAAAAAAAAAAAAAAAAGAGTACCTAACTCACCTTTCAAATAGTAGTTCAGAAGAGAATTATCCCTTTCATATCATATTAAATTTTGATCCTAACTTCTAAAAACTTGATCAAAGGAGAATTTACCCAGATCTTATATGGAATACTCATGTGGGACATTTTAACAATCTATAAAGGTTGTATAATTATTCAACCATTAGTAAAGAAGATTCTATCTTCCCATTCTTCCACCAGCAGCTAATTAGATTGTGAAAGGTGGTTATCTTAGTTTGTGACAAAGAGCTAATGAATTTGTTTAAATCCCATTAGCCAAAGTAAAATATGGGACGAAAAATGAGGTAAATTAAAGTTGTTGGGAGTTAGAAGAGTCGATCATGTTCATGAAGGGGCCGGGGAAGAGACGAAGTCACAACCGAAAGGAAGAAACATGTTTTGAGAAGTTCATAAGGAAGGAAAAGATTATTACCAAGGGCTGGTTTTATATGGTGAAGATAGAGATAGTGGGTTAGGAACAAGTATTTTTGCAACTTTAAATGGGGTTTGATTGGTGGGTATTGGTTGATGAAAGCTAGCCAGGTTGGGAGGGGTCACATATAATGTGTGTGTGCTTCCTAAAATCCGTTGGTATAAAAGAAAGTAGATGGAAATCCAGCTCATAGTTCTTGAGCACTGATAGGACCCCATGTGGAGAGGACTGCCAGTTCACGGACTAACTTATTGTGTATTGCAGGTTTTTTTAACATAAAATTTGAGGGTCCTTATAGCTGTCTCCTCGTCCCTAACGCTGGCAACAAGTTAGATTATGACTCTTTCTGCCTCATCCTTTCTCTCTATGCATTTGTGTCAATGTGTGTGTGTGCTCATGGCTGGCTCACTACCAAAAAGTCTTGGAACACATAATCATTAAAGCCAAACTCTACAACAACATGAGAGTGCCGAACATGTATGATCCAACTATAACTGAGGGAGAATCCTCCTCGAAAAGTATTGTTAATTAAGTGCAAGGAGCATAGGGGGATTTGTGGTTCTCATTTCTCGTGGGCTTATGGACAAGATAATGGTCTACCATTATTAATAAAATATGTGGCATGTTAGCTTGATGGTTGATATTACAATTTGCTATTGTCACGAATCACGATTGACAAGGGAATGATACGATGGTGATGGATGGATACGTAACTCATAAAAGAATATAATTTTGTTTTCATCTCAGCCGCTCAATGGGTTTGCATGATCATTTCCCATCTGCCTTATCAATCAAGAACTGTTTTCCTTCCTTCTTATCGAACATAACTATAACCGTTCTTATTCGTTTCTGTTGATTTGCTAGTAGTTTATGACTAGCGGATTCAGGCTTAGGAACATGGGATCATGTGGGATATATTTTGGTCCCAACATAAAAGGAAAAAGGTGCGTAATACGGATCGGTGCAGTTGATAAATGCTGTACATGTTTATTACCATAATTAAATATAATTGACCAAACATCTGGTACAGATCAAGCAATTGAAGAGGTTAAATTCGAATTAAACAACATTTTTACATCTTTCTTTACTTTTGGGCTTTGGCCCATCAGATTATGATCAAAGGGCGTTTTCTTAAGGGTAAATTAAATTATACAAGGACTATACACAAAGGGACCCTTGTTAAAGTGAAAAAACAAAAGAAGTTTGGTATGATGTGGTTGTGTTACTAAAAAAGCGAAGCGAAAAATCTAACCTTGGAGAAGAACACAGGGAGAAGCACATTAAGACTAGTTAAGCATATTAATGTAGAGACAGAGAGGACACACTCGAGACTTGAAGTGAGATAGTAACGCAGCTGTCGCACGATACTACACAAATCCATTGTCTTTCTTCCTTCCCTTTTGGCCAGCAAATTAGCGTTTGCACCTGTCAGATCCCTCTCTCTCTCCCCTTTAATAAATAAATTTATTTTCCTTTCATATATATTTTTGTTGTAATCAACCATTCCAACTCCTCTGTTCCAAACAACTATCAAATAATAACCATAATACATCATCATAAACCATACCCACCTCTTCAAATTCAATGATTCCTCTGCTGCGAAAAAAGAGAGGCTGAATAGTGGGGGGTGTAGTAGGCACACTAACACACATATATAGTACAAAGCAGAAGATTTTGATGGGATTTTGGCAGAGGAAAAGAGAAGAGAGAGCTTAAATGAGTGAGACAGCAAGTCTTCATGCACAAACGAGGACACCCATTTCTTCTTTGGATGCCATGCCTCATCACCACCCACATTATCGATCACAGTTCGGAGACACCACATTCACCAAATTGTTTGTTGGAGGACTAGCCTGGGAAACTCCCACCGAAGAAATGCGCAAATATTTCCAACAGTTCGGAGACATTCTTGAAGCTGTCATAATCACTGACAAGAACACAGGAAAATCCAAAGGCTACGGATTCGTATGTTTCACTTTCATATTTATACCTTCAAATTCAATACCAACTTTTGTATTATACAACTAACTCCAAATTTTTTCATATTATTTCCTCCTTATTATATAAATGTTACATTTTCTTCAAACATCAGGTAACATTCTGCGATCAGGAATCAGCAAGAAAGGCATGTGCTGATCCAAACCCAGTAATAGATGGAAGAAGAGCAAATTGTAATATTGCTTCTCTAGGAAGGACTCGACCATCGCCACCCCGAGGTTAATTTACATACATTAATATACCTTCTATTGTCCAAATATTATCACACATGTTAAGTTGGTTAGAATAATTTGAGTGACAAGGGTTTTGTTGGTGCAGGAAGGAATATAGTTCAAGGTGGAGGAGGAACAGCACAGGCTGGGGGGTCGTACAGTGGTGTTCCGGGAGCAGGACCACCATCACTGCCACCACCACCTCCTGTTCTGTACCCACCATATGGGTGAGTTGAGTTAGCTTTGTTCATTTACTGGTGCCATTAATAATTCACATCACGCTTAGTCAAACGAACTGGTCCATGATATTAATGTGCAAGTGCATGTAGACGCACATCTTACTGTCTGCGTACATGATGCTTGACTGCTCCTCACCAGTTATAGTAGGTATCAGTGTCAGCTTAAATATCATATTGTAATAAAAGTACAAAAGGAAAAAGGTTTCTCTGCCATGCACACAATCTTCACCATTGCTCCTTCTAATTTCCTTAATCTCAACTCATTCCCATATTATGCTTAATCAAATGCATTTGATTTAAATTACCTAAATATTTACCTCACTTTTTTATTATTGTTTGATATATATTGATAAACTGAATAAATTGTATTTAATTTTTGTTTGATTCTTTCTGTAAATTTGTAAATACCATAAGATAAATAAAGCTTGGGATGATTTCATATATATAGTATTCTTGATGTATATGCAACTATGGTAACAGTAGAAATGCTGGTGATAACAGTTACAGATCAAGAGATATGTGATCCCTGGTAGTACATATACGCGTATTAATGTCTGAGTGGTCCTGAATCAATTAATTTGATTTATGATCTTGTACAAGAAAAAATCCCACAGCTCCCGGTACCTTTTGCATGTTCTGAACCACTGGGTCATTTTCACACCAGCATGTACTCCCAAGGGCTCTATATAGTATATATGTAAAATGTAAAATTTAGCTTCAGATACAAACGAGGCATGGATAATTAATATTCAAAAAAGTATAGAAATGCATTAATTAGCTGCATTCTTTACACTAATGCAAAAGATAATTATAATAAGACACTTTATGTTGAGTCTAATAAATATTTATTTATAATAAAAATTTACTATTTTTAAATGTAAGGATTGACTTTATCAAAACGAATAATAAAATAAGATGATTCTGAAGAGTTATTTGATTTGATGAGTTACACAGTAACTTTGATTAAATTTTGATTATTTACATATTTATTTGAAAGGCTTCATCTCCGAGTAGCTTATAGGTTTACTCTCAGTTTACATAGTCTTGATTATGTGTGCATGCATAGTATCCATATAATATATCACCATTTGCATTCTCCTTTGATTTGTTCCTACATGTGACAATGTCATGTTATGAAAAAAATAAAAAGTAAAATTAATAAAACTCACATAAATAAGGACAGGTCCTCCTATAAATATTTTTGTGTCTTCTTCTTTCCAAAGATATGTTATCGGGTTGTATTATATGCTAATCTTTTTTACTTTTTACTTCTTTTGTTTTTTTACATTCCTTCCCTTTCTGTTTATGGGACAACAAGGCTATTCATAGAATGTTCGACCTACAAAAAGAAAGCAATCACTCGAGTTATGATAAATTCAATCTTAGCCTTCTTAGGAGCTATACGTACCAGACCACAATGTAGTCACAAAAATATTAATCTCTCTCTCCCTCTCACTATACATTGATTAAAGAGGGAGCCCACGACATAGGACATTACTGGTATTAATGTACACTCCTCTTGCTGGAGTTACTGGAAAAAACATTACAAATATATTAAGTTCACTGGTCCATAATGTCAATAGCATGCCATTTTGAATCATTGCTTATTCTGAAAGGAAGAAATGCACTAATGCAATTTACATATTTCCTTTCATGTTTGCTCTCACTAATTAAATTCCTTTAAACATTACTCTTGCAGCTATACAACCTACACTCCTGATTATGGATACCCCCAAGTAAGCGTCTCTTTCTCTCTCACACACACTAATTAGCAACATGTTAATATTAATGATCTCAAATTAGGTAGTAATAATGGAGAACAGTTGGTTAACATTAGTTAATGATTGTATGAGCACAGGCCACGTTGTACAACCCACAGATTCAGCAACCACAATACTATCAACAACTCTATGGAACATCATCTTCCACCATGGGCTCACCATATTACTATGGTTATTCTGTACAAGCACCAAGAAACACATTTTCTTCACCACAAGCAAATCGACTATCACCTGGACCATCCTATGTATACTACCCTACACCCATGGAAATCTCTTTCTCTGGATTTCGTCCACCCCAACAATCACCAATAAGCCAACTCTTTCCTTCCCCAAATGGTATATACCTTTCGCTACTATTCTTGTATTTAATTTACTTTTCATCAATGTTTGTTATATGCAAAGTATATGCTAAAAATTAAAAATTATAACATTTAATATTATTGAGACATTAAACTCTATTTTATTATTTTTAATAAATGTACATGTATTAATTTTTATTATATACTTTAAAAAAATCGTATGTGTATTTCACCCACCCACCCGAGATAGTGCCCTAGTAAGGGAGAGAGATGCACACACAAAGGTTTATGAATTATATATGCAATTACTGACACACTATATATATTACGATTTGGCTGCAATATATGGCCATGGGGGTCCACATGGGTAACCCCAAGGCCATGTGAATGAGCTGTCTCGGTTGTGCCATGAATGGTGTGATGTATAATGGGTCAATGTGGAAAGTCATGACAGAGGGAAAGGGTCATCCCGTGTAAAATAACAGTGGATACATGTGGTTTCAGTAGGAAAACTAAAGGTGGTGGTTAATTCTTCAAAGCAGTCAAATGTTCTTGCATTGTGGCCCACATTGCATGCTAGACACATACTACCAGTGCTGTAATTTTTAATTTTATATAAATGCGGCCATCACAATTCACAGCAACATAGTTTTAATTCGTTCCCCTTTGTGAGTACATATTATGCTAGATCAACTTCTAATTTTTGTATTTGACAGAATTTTTGAAAATCATACAATTGAAACGAAAAAAATATGATGGGTTAGTTCATATTTCATTTGCAGTTGGTTTTACATATTTTGATCAACCTGATTATTGAAATGCTTCCTCTGTGTTTAGCACAACTTTAATTATTGCTTATTATATGGTTGGTCTTGATCAGATTCACAGAGTCAGCAGCGTACCTCTGAAACAGCAGCCGGGGTAGTTGTAACTTCAGAAAGTTCAAATACCCAAGGGAAGAATTAATAAATACATATACCTGCTAAGTTTCAACTGTTAATCGCAAGTTAAATTTCATCACATTAATTATTCATCTTTTTTCCACATTATATCTTAATTTTTTTTAGGCCCCCTAGCTTTAGCTTTAGGAAATAAGGGTGAAGTTCAACTGATTACCGGTGTTTTCCAGAGCTATGGCATTCAAAATATGGACTAATCGACTTCATTCATATTATCTTCATTCTCCTTTCCTTTTCTTTAGACATTTTCACTTCGAACTATGTTTACTAATTATATTTCAATTATCCAGCCAAATCATCATAACAAGTTGCATTACAATGTTTAGTCAATGTGTTTATCGATTAGTCAATATTTCTTCAACCAATATTTAAAAATAAAGATTGATCAATAATGAAACGAATTATTCAATCCATATGATTTGTTAAATACATTGCACGGTTGTGATTTAACAGTGTAGAAGTTAACATTTCTATCAAGGTTTTATTAGATATTAACAATCTAATTATTATATTATGTGATAAGCATCTTGAAGGTGACATGCATAAAATTTCTGCAATTTAAATATTTATAAATTTATCATTTAATAATTATTATTTATTTATATTTTAAATAACATATTATAGTTGGACTCCACAAGATGGTTCACCACCTAACAAAATGCTTCAAGCATGCTGGAATTATTCATAGGATGTCGCAGGCTTTACACTATAGGCCACCATGTAAATGGGGCATTATTATTTTTATTTGCACCCCCCGCCCCATCTTTTACTATTTGCATAACCTTTTTCCTTTAACTATGATTTATGAGATTTATTTTTTAAAAGTGAATTTAATATTTTTTCAATTAAATTTTAAAAATAAAATTTGAAATTTAGTTTCTAGGAGGCATATAATTATTTCAAATTTGAATTTTCAAAAATAATTTGCAACTAATTTTCAAAAGACAGTAGATCACTTTCAGAAGTTAATTTTTAGAAGTTATTTGAAAGATTTTAAAATTTAGATTCTAAAAATTATCAAACACATTTGAAAAATTACAATTAAAAGGTTTTTGTGCAAAATGTAACGTCCCTCTAACAGGTTTTTTTTTATTTTATTTTTTTAGTCAAAACGTCCCTCCGACTTTTCCGCGATACTATGGACTTGAGAGTTCAGCAGCCCATATCCATAGACACCAAACAAAACTCATTGGGCCAAAGCCTGTTGACAGAAAATAACTTTTTCTCACTGGGTACAGTGTAAAATGCTAAGACAGTGGACAACCTTCAGCTGTAGTTCGTTTTTATTTTTATTCATTCCATTAGAGTTGACCCAAGAAAAATATTCAATATGAATCTGGGTACTCAACTGAGACATCAGTATTTACAAATTGTAACAAATAAACAATTACATGCCTCAAATTTAGAGTTTTTTTATATTAAAAAATTATTAAAATATAATGTTTTAAGAGAAATTATGAAATTTTGAAAAATTTTGACTTATAACTACAATTTTTTATATTTTAACAAAATTTTATTATTTTTTAATAAATTATTATTAATGAGTTTTGATTTTTTACAATTTCTTAATATTTTTTTTAAAAAAATATCACTCACGATCTTTTAGATTGCATAACTTTTTATTATTTATTTTTAAATTTTTAATTATATCACTGACGATTTTTTAACTTAATAACATTTAATTTTTCTGAAAATATCATATATATATATATTATATTCAAAATAACGAAGCCCAATTCAACCTTCTCAGAAAATCTTCCTCGTCTGCTGCCATAATTATTGAGTTGTTGCGCAAACACGTTACACGTTTTCAAATGCCATCGTGCTTTTAAGTAATTTTAGAAATTGAGAATATTGCATTAACAATATAGTAAAATATTCAGGCACGACAGACATTTTCTCCCCCATTTTATGGACGTACCAAGTTAACTTAATATAACTATTGGTGAAGTTATGATTTTCTTGAAAAAATTATGAAAAAAAAGGTGTTTAAAAATTATAAGAAATTAATCAATTTAATTTTTTAAATAATAAGCACATGTCAATTTTGTTTTGAATTGTGAAAATAAATTTTAAATTCCTTAAACTATAAAAAATTATATTTTAATTTCTGAAATTATAAGCACTCATCAAATTAATCTCTATTTTATAAAACAAAATTTCTAATATCTAAAATTATAACAAAGAATTTGTGTTCTTGAAATTATCCAAATATTTTAATCACCTATTAATTTTCGTCAAATTTGTTCAAATAGCATATTATGGTAATTGAATATTTCTTTCAAAGCATTAAAAATTCAATTGTAACCATTCCCCCATTCTTGGATAGTTCACATAGCATATTATGGTAAGAAATTTAACAAATTAATGTTTTGTTATTATCTTGACCGCAAAGGAAACAGAGAACAAACAATCGATTTCCCAAACGAAACCAATTTGGGGCCAAAAGTTGAAGTTTTATAAATTAATCAAATCACCTATTCTACAAGTTACATAAGTTACATAGGTCATGAATTTCAGCCACAGAATTTTTTAAAATCAATTATTGCAATCACCTCCTTAAATTGATGATAATCTGGTTGTACCACCAAGGGCCTTGCTGTGCCAAGTTAAACATATCGGTGATAAACTCATGTATACAATGAGCACTTGCAGAATGAGTTATAGAATCTTAGTTAGTGAGATATGTAATGAAATTTTTCATTAATAACTTTTGTTGTTGATGTATGATTTGGCTATACGTTGAAATTTCCGGATTAAGTAGATACGGAGTAGTAGATTGATCTAGGTTCCAAAAATGTTTATTTAATAGGTATATAAACATAGAATTTGGTTTTTCTAGTGGGATTAGTTTGACTATATCTGATTGCTCCATAATGTGATGCTCATAACAAGTCATAATACGCAATTACACATGGTCCAAATATGATGGCAATGTGCTAATTTAAACAGCGTAAACAATGTAGCTTCGCAACATACAACGGTTTGCATTTTTCAAAGAACACAGGACTTTTCTTCTAACGCTGAGAAACACTTTTATTCTGCCATGTTTTGTTTCGATTAAAAAAATTTAATTAGAAAAGGAGAAAATTTAAGAATAAGTTGTATAGAAGAAACTTAGAAAACGAAATCGAAAACAATCTTTAAATGATATACTGAGTGAATAACCAATAAGCACGAGAACTTCTTACCGGATGTTCTTATGCACTTCTATACTTTACAACAAGGACTATAAATTTTGCCAAATGTGAGAAACATGTAGTAGAAGGTCATATTCACGAGGACAATTATGGCTCACTCTTGTCACAGGTGCATGCTAAAACGAAGAACTCCTTTCAATTAAAAAAAATCATGAAATTTGATTATAATAATTTTGTTAAATTTTTTGCCCTGCCGTTTTAAATTGAACTATTAATTTATTGTTATCTTTTCTTAATCGTTCACTTCATGATTTTATTTAAAAATAATAATACATAATTAATACAAATAACGTAAAATCGTTAACTTAAGAGTCCACTAACATATCCATAATCCAAAATGACTACTTGTTCACAAATGTGCCCCTAATCTTCGCTGTCAACCTCTAATGGTCTGTTTGCAGCAAATTTGAATCCTTCGATGCTATCGAGTTAGGAAAAAGAAGATTTTGGGCTTATTAAGAATTTTTTGACACGAAGAGACAACAGATTGCATATGAAATGAATCAATGAACAAGTTGTGGAAAAAAAAGGAGAGCAAATTATGGTACTGGATGGAGAACTTTGAAAAAGGTTGACATATTACTGATATGTATAAAAAACAAAAATAAAAATGTAGTTAAGTCTATGGCCGCCAACAATATTAAATGCGCCCCCCCCCCCTCCCCAGGGAAACGCATAGTGCTGCATATTTTTCATTCAACATTGTTATATTTTCTTATTTATCTTTTTGATAATTTTTTATTTTACAAAATAAGTATTAAATACAAAGATATATATATATATATATATAGTTAAAAATATAAAAAATTATTTAATATTTTCTTCATTCAATAATTGAGAGAATTTATAAAAATAAAAGATTATAAAATTTAGAATTATTCATCTTCATTTCATACCAACTTTTAATAAACATATCGCACGCTATTAATTTAATCTATTCAATTAAAACACATACATACAGTTCTTACTGGTTGAGAGCTTGAGATTGAGAGATGTAGTCAACAGCAGGCCCTATGTATCAAAAAGATAGTTGAAGTAGGCATGCAAATAATTTATTCATAAGGAGGTCAATCTTAAATGGTTTGTAAAATTATATAAAATGGTTAATAAAAACTAATCCGTCGATATGCCCCGTTTGGAAGAAGAGATAGATACATAGTAAAGAGAAATAAATGAAGTGATCGAAAACAAATAATATGAAAAAAAAAAATCAGAATTGTATGATTAATATATATCGTAATCATGGAAACTTGGTTTTCAAAATAGCAGCCAACTTGGACCGAAACATACAGCTCGTTTAATGACATCCCTTTCCATGTACGAGATGTAAGCAGGGCATCCGTTCGCATAAAAATACAAAGCCGTCCAAAAATTAACTGTCTTTGTCTGCATTCACACAAAACAAACGTAAGAACCAAATGTCACCTTATTCAAACTAGTTTTTTTTATCATGCAGCAAAGTAGTACTCAGCACTTGACGTGCAATGAATTGCACCTCTTACTTTGCTATAAATTATATTTGACATTTGACTTTAGATGATTTATTTGACTTTTCATCAGCAAGATAAATATAAATGGACACTACCCCACGACACTAGCCACTAGTAGAGTAGTTCCCTGCTCCTCCCTTTTTTACGATTTTTTTTTTAAAATTATATCATATTCTCTTGCCGATAAGCTATATATTTGATGTTTGTATAAGTTACATAAACTGTTTTTAACTCCATCAAGAAACTATTACACAAGAGAACAGAAAGTACACCCAGTTTAATTCTTCCTTCGCAGCAATTAAGCTACCACAATCACTTCCTCTTTGAATTACAAATTTGACCAAACACAAGCAGGTCAACAGAAAATGAATTCCTTGAGCATCGCAAAGAAGAAGCCTCATGCAGTTTGTATGCCATACCCAGCTCAAGGCCACATAACTCCAATGCTCAAACTAGCAAAACTTCTCAATTTCAGCGGGTTTCACATCACTTTCGTTAACACAGAATTTAACCATAAACGTCTTCTTAAATCCCGTGGTCCAGATTCCCTCAAAGGCTTCCCTTCCTTTCGCTTTGAAACCATCCCTGACGGTCTACCAGAGTCTGATGTTGATGCCACACAGGATACACCTACCTTGTGTGATTCCCTCAGAAAAACTTGCTTAACACCCTTTAAAAGCCTTCTTTCAGAACTCAACAATGCCACAGATGTTCCTCCTGTTACTTGCATAGTTTCTGATGGTGCCATGAGCTTCACCTTAGAGGCTGCCAAAGATCTAGGCATCGCAGAGGTCCTTTTTTGGACTGTAAGTGCTTGTGGCCTCATGTGTTACCTTCACTATAGTAAACTCGTCAAAATGGGCCTCACACCCTTCAAAGGTACTATATGTTAATTTCTATAGTTTTAGGAAAATGTAATTGAAAATGTTCAGATGACTTTAATTTATTACGTTACAATTGCCTTTTGCATGTAGACTCGAGTTATATAACAAATGGGTATTTGGAGACTGCCATAGATTGGGTACCTGGCATCAAAGAAATTTTGTTGAGAGATTTCCCCAGCTTCATGAGAACCACAGACCCAGATGACATTATGCTGCAGGTTTTGCAGGAAGAGTGCGGGAGAGCTAAGCATGCTTCTGCAATCATTTTGAATACATTTGAAGCATTAGAGCGTGATGTTCTGGACGCATTTTCGTCAATTTTGCCTCCTGTGTACCCCATTGGTCCCTTAAATTTACTCTTGAATCATGTCACGGACGAGGACTTGAACACAATTGGATCGAACCTTTGGAAGGAAGATCGAGGGTGTTTGGAATGGCTTAACACCAATAAACCCAACTCTGTGGTTTACGTGAACTTTGGGAGCATCACAGTAATGACAAGTGAGCAATTGGTTGAGTTTGCATGGGGACTCGCCAACAGTGGCAAAACCTTTTTATGGATCATTAGACCAGATCTTGTGGTTAGTGAAAACGCACTTCTTCCTCATGAGTTTGTGTCTGAGACAAAGAATAGAGGTCTTATGTCAGGTTGGTGTCCTCAGGAGGAAGTACTAGCTCACCCTGCAATTGGAGGGTTCTTGACACACAGTGGTTGGAACTCAACCATTGAAAGTTTGTGTAATGGAGTGCCAATGATATGCTGGCCTTTCTTTGCTGAGCAACCAACTAATTGTAGATTCTGTTGTAAGGAATGGGGGGTTGGGTTGCAGATAGATGGTGATGTAAAGAGGGATAGAGTTGAGAGCCTTGTGAGGGAATTGATGGAGGGGCAGAAAGGGAAAGAGTTGACCAAGAAAGCCTTGGAATGGAAGAAACTGGCAGCAGATGCTGCTATTAACAAAACTGGGTCTTCATTTCTGAATTATGATAACATGGTTCGTCAAGTTCTTTTGAGAAGAACTTGAAATCAAGTTGGACCAATAAGGAGCTTGGATTCCATTTGCAGTATCTCTCCTTTCAAATATGTCAGCGAGCTAATTAATATTTGTGACGTTACAAGTTTTTTTTTTTTTTTCCTTTTAAAAATTTTGCTTATTTTTTACTTCTTGGACGCAAAATAAATCCAAGTCCTTTGTTGAGGAGAAACATTTCCATAGTCAGGGAGTTCCTAACAATTATGTGATCATACATATATATATATAATTCTCGATTTATTTACTAATTTTTCCTTGTGAAGGCATTGACGATTTCATTAATTGAAGACGTGAAAGGTCTAGTCCCGCCAAGATTGTGTATCAAAGTCCTGATTAGAAATGTATATATGAAGATTTTTTGTAATATTTAATTTAACAAGTGAGATAGATTGTCACTACCTTGATTTAATATCTATTTGTCTAAGTATGTAGCTTGATCTATGACATAACAAGGAAAGTCGATGACAATATTTTATTCAAGAGTGGCAACAATAAGGTTTATGGATTGAAATTGACACGTAAAATTTAGAAGCACAAGATAGACTAACGAGAAAATGATAAAATTTGCATCAAGTTGTGATTTCAATTTTGTACTTGGACTTTATTTTGATATTTGTGTCTCGATTCTCTTTCATCTATTGATCTAGCAAAAATGACTTCACAGTAAATTTTGTAAATAATTAAAGATATATACTATACATGAAAGAAGTATCTTTTCTTTTACTTTTTTCACAAAAGGCATCGTCTTCTTATTTGCAATGGAGATAATTTTTTTTTTTAAGTTTAAACATATTTATGCTAAAGAAATGTTTCCTCCATCTCTTTATATTTCGATGATGTATATGCGATTTCCATCACGTAGTGTAATCTCGATCAAGGAATGTTTTTTTTTTAATACATAAATTTGGTCCCCAAAATTAATCTAACTATCCATGAACTTAGTTCTTAAAATTATAAAAAAAAAAATATTAAATTATTATTATTTTAATCTCTCTTATTAATCTTTGTTAAATTCTAACAATTTATTTACTGTGAAAATTATGTTAACATGGTGTATACATAACATAAACCTTAGCGATGGATAATCTTAACATTTTGGCATAAAATTTATTTTAAAAAATGAACGAAATAAACTTAAAAATGACAAATAGGTAAAAAAAGAAATACTCTTATGTAAAAAAATGAATGAAGTTGAAGTGAAAGAAAAAATAACAGTCACACCAACACACATCATTTTCTAATTTTTTTTTCCCCCATAAAATTACACTGTGTTATTCAATTACATGGTTGGAGACCGCGTTGACCCTTAATATGTCTTTTACAGGAATTGATTAAAAATTTGATGAAAAATTTTGATTAACAAATTAATTTTGATGAACATATTATGGTAAATTTCATCAAATTTTTAAGGAACCCGTGGAATGAATGTTTTGAAAGAAACCCCCCCCCCCCCCCCCCCGGGTAATTGATCATTTTTATATAAAGATTTTGTTAACAAGTCTTTTACAGGAATTGATTAAAAATTTGATGAAAAAAGTATTAAAATTACGTTAAAAATATATTAAAAAACATAAGAGAGTATTGTAGCATTACACTTTCTAATAAATTTTTAATCAGTATTTTAAGTATATTCATCAGCATTTTCCTTTTTTTTTTTTTGGGTCCCCAGCATTTTCCTTTATTTAAACATAAGTTAAATAAAGGAAATGAGTGGGCATTTGCATGTGTACATGAAGGGATGACCTCTATGCAATCAGTGTTCGAAGAGGACAATAAAACCTTCTAAATGCAAGGCAATGTAAATTTCTTCTATTTTGTTGAGAGAAATATAAAAAGGAAGGTTGAAAAATATACAAGAGGACGAATTCCGAAACCCTAACGGCGTGTCAATATTTCAGAAATATATAATTCTGGAATTGAAATTATAAAATTCTAAAAAGTTAATTTTATAGTTATTGAACTTAAATTATGGAAAAAATAAATAAATTTTCTAGATTGAAAGTTTACAAAATTTTAAAAGGATATTTTAAGAATAAAATTAAATAAATAATTAAAAGAGGCTAAAAATATTTCTGTTAATTCCGACATAAACAAAAGATTTCTTTCTGTGGCTAAAAATATTCTCTTTGTATTAGATTCGGATTCTCTCTCTTAACTGGACGTATTATCACGTTGATTCTATATTTTTGTTTAAGTAGAAAATTTTACTTAAGCAAAAATATAAAATTTTGCTTAACTTCCGTCCAGTTCGCGTCAAAACAGGAGAGAATCCCGGTCCCTTTGTATTATGTCTTCTTATCAGCGTTTCACAGACAGGCTCGGTGCTTGGTCCGTTTAAGCCGAAACTATATAGGACCCAGCACCTCTGAGTTTCTGATTTTGAAGATATAAACAATGTCCAAAGGCAAGTATAACCAGACAGCGAAAAAACTCCCTCTCAAATAAATAATTAAAAATTTAATATATCTTTTTTAAAAAATTAATACCAGTATGACTAATTTTATAAAAATAATCAATAAGTGCATCATAAATACTAAGAACATATTTGATTTCTTTTTTAAAAATCATTTTCTTTTTTTAAATATAATTTAATAAAAATTTATACTTTATTTTATTTTTAAAAATAAACAAATTATTTTTATAAAGAAAATCAAACATGTGCTAAATCTTTTTTCATTTGAATTATACATTAAAAAAGAAGAAGAAAAAAGGAAATAGAAAAGAAGAGAGAAACATAATTTACTTGAATATTTTGAAAGAAGAGAAAAAAAAAAGAGGGAGGAGAGGAGAGAACCTATGGGAGAAATTTTTTAGTATTTTTTAAAATATTAAAATAATCTAAGATTTTTAAAAAATAAAAACAAATTTTAGTTAAAAGTATAATAATAAAATATAGTTTTGTTATAAATATTTTAATATAATTTAATTATTTTGATTTTGTTCATGTTTAAACAAATAAAAAATTTATAACTTTTTATTTTAACTTATCGAAACATCAATTATTTCCCTATTTTTCCTTTTTTTTAATATATTTAACCTCTCATCGTTATTAGTTCCTAAGAAATTGCTTAGTATTGCATCTGATTGGACTAAAGGCAAAGGTAGAGATATATGTGTTGGCTTTATGGGGATCCAACTTGTAAACATGGGCACACACCGAACTTTATTGGTTAAGGTAACAGCATCCCCACTCATCTACCGCCCTCAAATAAAAACTCTAATCAATTCCACCAAACATTCAAAGGGAGAATACGAGCATTCAAGACCAATTGACTCCATTAATGATTAATATCTTTAGTTACAGCTACCATTTCTCTGCATCACGGACAGATAGAATCCAATATGTATATATATACACGGATAATTGGATATGCATGTAATTTAGTCAGAACCAGCAGTTCCTTAATAAATATTTAAGACGTATGGTGCAATGTTTGGCCAGTGAATTATTAATTTGAACTAATGTAGGGTTACATTCGTGGGACCTTATATTATATTCGTCAAGAGTCAAGTCTGTGTCTGCAAATTTAGATCAGGCCAAGCTATGTCTATTGTCCAGAGGTGAATGCACCATCACAAGCATCGGGGTTTTCTTTACGACTATCGGGAATTTAGGCCATTGTAAGGGGACACACAGCAAATATTTTTTTGTATTATACACAAAACTCTCTTAAAAGTAGCACACATAGCTTTGCCTCCTGAATCAAGCATTATGATTAAGGTTTATAATTATAGTATAGTTTTGTTCTCGTGATGTTGGACTATGAATAGCAAAGTTATATAATAATAATATGGACACAGTTTATCTACCCAGTGCAACTTGGGAGGTGAGATGTATCTGACCCACCTGTAAACTGAAAGGACAAGGCACTGTTGTTAAATATTATGATCATTTTAATCAGATGCACTTTAGCCGTTGGTATGGCCAAGAGGCAGCTGGTAACTATGGTGAATTATAAAATTTAATTTAATTTTTTATTTATTTTTTAACAAAAAATATGGTGAATTTCTTGAATCCAGGCAGTGTAGGATTTTGATTTCAGTATAGTTACCAGCTGCCTCTATAATACTTGTTCCTAACTCACTATCTCTATCTTCACCATATTTAATAAATTAAGTAAATTAAAATTTAATTCTTATGAATTAATTAACAAAATTATAACTCAATATTATTATGTTTCAAATATGTAACAAATTCATATTTTAGCTAACACGTAATATTTAAAAATATTTTAAAATAAAAATAAATATATCAATATTTTTGTATTTGAAAGTATACTTTCTAATTTTTATTAAATTTTATTTTTTAATTTATTAAAACAAATAATTATTTGTTATCATTCAGTTTTGTCAGTTAAACACTTAAATGGTAATCATAATTTTAATTTAACAGAGTCACATAAATAAATAATTTTAAACCTTTTTTGTGCTCATAAATTTGTAGTCATTAAATAAAAAAATATTTTTAATATATATTTAAGAATATATAATAAGAAGTTAAAAGAGGATAATTTTATTAAAAATATAATATTTAATATTATTAATATATATATATATATATTACTCTTTTTATTAAAAAAATATTATGTGAAAATTTGTATTATATATATTTAAGACGCAAATTAAGAAAATCATAAAAAAATACACGAAACCTCTTAAATTAACACCAAGAATTTATTGGTTACCCAATAGCTTTGACAATGGCTTGCAAAAAAACTAATACCGAGGCAAATGAGGTACCATGCTTTTTCAGCTAGTGGGTTAAAAAGGTTTGCTCTGTGGCCTGTGGGTTTTATTACGTGACTGGTGGTATAAATATTCATGATTTCACTTGTTTATAATAAATTTTGCGTTTCTTAGGAAATTAAAAACATTTGTTAAAAATATAATAAATTTATATTTTATAATTTTAAACGTAATATGATATAATTTTATTAAAAATTATTATATTTAATTTCTTAACTAATGTCTTAAAAATATCAGCAACACAACTCTTAAATTTTATTTGTATGATTCTCAAATTAAGTATTTTTATTTTCTCTTAAAATGATGATTTTTATTTTATGTAATTTAAATCAACATTCGTTTTCAAGATTATAGCTGTTTTTAATAAAAGAAAATTGAGTTTGAGATAAAAATATCAACAATTAAATCTCTAGATAATTTTTTTATGGTTATTTTTATAAATTAATAATTTTACTTTGTTTATTTTTTATTAGTACATGCAATTTAATGAATTTAAGTTTTTAAATAAAATAAAAATATAACTTCAAAATGTTATATTAAAAAATTACAATTATAATACTGATAATAAAAATAATAACAATAACATACATAATGTCATAATGATAATTTTTTGTCACCTGCGTAATAGTATTAGTATTACAACGTAGGTATTTATTTAAGCAGGTTAGTGTGTTAAATTAAAAAACAATAATTGTTTAAAATTTAGTTAGATAAAAAATTTCTAATTAAAATATAACATAAAAACTATGTTATAATATCTCATTATTCAGTTTTTAAAATAAAAGCTTCTTAAAAAAACCCAAAAATTAAAAGATAAAATTATAAACTAATATTTGATGGATTAAATTTATTTTTTATTTAAAGATCCAAAACTCAAAATACATTATAGAAAACAAATGAATTATGCGTATAGGGGCTCAATTATTAGTGAAAAAGGCAAGATTCTCCTATAATTTTTTCACATTCATGAACCTAAAAAGTAAAATATATTTTATTTTGTGCATCAAAATATTTTTTTATTTTCTACAGCTATTAATGTTGGAAATAATTGGTTAGGTCATAATCAATAAAAATGGGAAATTATAAGAGACGTTTTGTTCCTATACCATCTTGCAATAAATACAAAGTAGTATCCATTCATAATCAAGTACTAAAAAATAACATATACCAATTACCTATATAAATAATATTTAAAATTATTGTAATTTTACGTGCGTTTAAGTGTTTTAGTCAGTGTCACTTTACCGATAAAACAATGTTAGTTACCATTTTAAGTAGGGGTAAGTCCAGAGCCAGTTGTTTGTGAACACAATCCGCTTTGTCTTATTATTTGAAATTATTTTTTACGAATCAAAATTTTTAAAAAGCTTGATAAATTTTAAAAATAAAATAACTTATATGTTAAATATATTATAGTTATACCATTTATTTTAAAATAAAACCTGTAAAGTTTAATTTGATAATTTAACCATAAGTTAGAGAATGATATTATATTTACAAATTGAGTGAACGAAATTTCATTTAATGTATTATTAAATTTGAACGAAGTGACATTTTAATATAAATAAAAAAAAAATGTCTAAATTTAAAGTGGGATAAACAAATGGGATCCGGTGTGTACCTTGAATACCCCTGATGCTTATGGTGAGGTGGATAACAATGTGTAGTCCAGGTGGACTAAAGTATCCGTTGATGCGGTCACGTGCCTGGCGCGTATATCATATGAAATGAGGGGGCGGCGTGGCGTTACATCACGTGCTTCCTCGGATACCTCCAAAGGCATTCATAAGGTGCCATTGAGTGAGTGCCAGTTGGATCCATTCCCGCTTCCCCATAAAATCCAGCCTGTCATCTCATCTCTCATCTCAACGTCTCTCTCCATAATTTCACCACTCTTCTTCCCATTTTGCCCTCCCACTCTCCTCATGCCACCTGGTTGCCCTTATCCATTTCTCGGGTCAATTTTGACTTTCAAATAATATAACTGGCCTAAGCTGTAATGCTTTTGTCACGTAGCCACCCCCACAAAACAACGCCTTCACTTATTTCCACAAAGGATACACTTTCTTCTTCTGCCTTCCCTGTAACACACCTTTTTTTTAAATGCTATCACACCGCGTCCTAATGGCTTGCTTCTCACGCCCCAACAACACAGTAAACAGTAAACATTCTACTCCTGCGCGTGGAACGCACTCTTGTAGTTTCGGATGGGTTATAATGAAAGCGGTTCTTATTGGGGGGTCCCTCTTAGCTTACTTACTGGGCAAGCCGTGGCTCGTAAATGCCAGAGGGGCTAACCACTTCCCACGCACAAAAGTCACTCTTTAATCTCTGTCTCTTTCTGGGCAAGTTCCACCCCCCACAATCACAGTTAAAACACATTTTTAATTAATTAAAATATCTCCTACCTGGGACCTATATATAACTCTCTTCCCATTTCCCTCATCCACATCACCAAATCCACAGCTATCTCAGCTATTCCATCCATTTCTAAAACAAAAGGCCGTTACCATTCTCAGCTTCGGTCTGCTTCATTCAAAAAATGGCTCCTCTTGTTTCCTGTCAATGCATTCTCAAAATCTTCCTTCTTATTTCTGTCTTTCATCTTTCTTTCGCTGCTAGGAAGCTGAGTGAACTGGTAAAGGACCAGTCTCAGCTACTCCATTACCACAACGGTCCTTTGCTATTTGGCAAAATCTCCGTCAACCTCATCTGGTACGGTCAGTTCAAACCATCTCAAAAGGCCATAATCTCCGATTTCATTACCTCACTGTCATCCCCAACGGTTCACAGCAACCAACCCTCCGTTGCCACGTGGTGGAAAACCACCGAGAAATACTACCACCTGGGCTCCAAGAAGGCTGCTCCTCTTTACCTTTCATTGGGTAATCAAATTCTGGACGAGAACTACTCGCTGGGAAAGTCGCTAACCAGCAAGCAACTTGTCCAGTTGGCATCCAAAGGAGGGCAGAGAAACTCCATCAACGTTGTACTAACATCCGCTGACGTGGCGGTGGAAGGTTTCTGTATGAGCCGATGTGGGACTCACGGGTCTTCTTCGGTGGGTCACGTGAAGGGCAAGAACTACAAGTTCGCTTACATTTGGGTTGGTAATTCTGAGACCCAATGCCCAGGTCAATGCGCCTGGCCATTCCACCAGCCAATCTATGGGCCTCAGAACCCACCGTTGATCGCTCCCAACAATGATGTGGGGCTTGATGGAATGGTTATTAACTTGGCAAGCCTATTGGCCGGAACTGCCACCAACCCCTTTGGAAATGGCTACTTCCAGGGTCCCGCTGAGGCTCCACTAGAAGCTGCATCGGCATGCCCTGGAGTTTATGGTAAAGGTGCTTACCCTGGTTATGCTGGTAACTTGCTGGTGGACTCTACTACTGGTGCTAGCTACAATGTGAATGGTGCTAATGGCAGGAAGTACCTTGTTCCTGCCTTGTATGATCCTTCTACATTGTCTTGCTCAACTCCTGTTTGAGGCTTTTGATGCCGATCGTTATTGTGTTACTGCGTACCCACTGCTAGACTAAAAACCACGAACACGGGATTAGTAGGCTGTACAAATAAGCATCATGTAGGATAAATTCATTTATTTGTTTATTATATCTTCTCATTATGCTGATGAATCACATATTACATATATAGCAAATGTACTTGGGTTTGCTTTTAAATATAACTCTCGATCTAAAACAACTTTACATTTCCGATAGCATAGCTCATTGTGTTTATTATTGTTTATAATGAGAGTAGTATGATAAATTAATTTCAGCACAGCTTAATCTAGTATTCAAAGTACTATAATATTATTATTATTTCTGAAATTATCATATAACTAAGTTTTGTAAGTTTAAGACAAATCTGTTCTTTACGAAACCTCATCCTGGATTGCCCTTAACACAACTTGCTCGAACCGGCTTGAACCAACTAAAACCTGTGTTTTACTTGATTTAATGGAGTTTGACTCGATAAATGTTCGATCTTTTTTATATATATACTTAAATTAAACAAATGAGTGTAAGTTCATTTTAATTTACCGAGTTAATCATCACATTTCGTTTCACATTGAAAACGTGCAAGTTAATATATACATTTGTGCTGTTAATATTTTCCTTTTCTGTCGTATGGATTAAAGGACACTTTTAATTAATGTTTTTAGAATATTAATTGTCATTTATATAAACGTGATTAAAATTTTCTATCTTTAAATACATAAAATTAATTTAAAGACATGTTAATAACTTAATTTTTATCATGTAACATGTCTACTAAATGTATATTAATAAAAAATTATATATTAAATATATCAAATTTGTATTTTTAAATAAACTAATTTTAACTCAATTAATTAAATAAGCCAATTTTAATTTTTGTTCACAAGCGTGATCTTGTCTGATGTCTCCTCTTTTATGTTGTCTCAACAAAAGAAGCGATATTCCCATGGTACCAAGTGTTCTCAACAAGTTACTAATAATACTCTGTCCTTTGTGGGGACAAAAGAAAGAAAAAACAGAACTTTAACTGAATGCGGAACATACCACTTAAATGAATGACTCTTTTAACATAAAAGAAAATGTAAAATATAAAAGTAAAATTTTATCTATTATTAATTATTTGTTAAAATTTATTAAAAATTATAAAAATCTTAAAAAATATTAGTTTAATAATAATAACGAGAAAGACTGAATAATTTGACTGCTCTAGTAATATGCCTAGCTAACAAAAGAAGAGGCTGACTCGCGATTTTGAAAAGCAACAGAAATTGGTAGGCAGGTTGCAAATATGACATACGACATTTTTCAATTTCTTCTAAATACTTTCTTATAGGTAACAAACGCGCATTTCTATTGTAATTTTAGGGTATATTTGAGAGAAGAAAGAAGGGAACATCATATTTTTTTAATTTTAAATTAAAAGAATTATATATTATTTATAATAATAAATATATTATTAATATATTAAATTTATGTTAATATATAAATATTAAATATATTCAAAATATAAATTTTGCCTTTTCTACTTCTTCCTTCCCTAACAACCTTAATTTTTTAACCCATGTTTTTTTTTCTCATAAATGTACCATTCTTATTTTGGGTATTATAACAGTAATAAGGTTTGAATCCATAGCTTTATTCGAATTGTCCAAGCCTTTTATCACGGAATCCAATCGTAGTGTACTATTCTAGCAAAAACATATATGAGCACTTCATTTTAATTTATTTTTTTCGGAATATACATGCCAGCTGTTTAAGATGTAAACGTTACGTAGTGAGGTACTTTGTGGTTTGTCGCCTAATTCCTCACTGCAATCAATCATGTGGATTTTATGGATCTGGAATCGAGTTCACTAACAATAAAAGTGCTTTTATTTCTCAACTCTTTCGGGAACTTTTTTTTATTTACCGAAAACACGTTCAGAAAGCATAATGATGTATAAAATAGTTTCGTTTATAAAACAGTTTTTATTTTCGTTTACGAATTACGACACGAATATTTTTCAAGCAAATGCGAACTAGAAAGAGAACACGTTGCATGTTCTACAAACCTTTTGACATAAATCAAATGCGAAGGCAAAGCTCAATGCTATGAGTAGCTAGTAATCACCGAGTTCAAAGTAGTTAACATATCTCAATCTTTAGCTAAAGTTGATCCCCATGGAACTTTTTTTATATATATAAGAAGAAAAAAGCTTTCTTAATTCTTACATTTAGTTAAAAACCATGATCATGAATAATAATGGAACACTACCATGATAACTACTCTATTTGTCAATATTCCATAAATAATACATGTTGCAGACACGATATAGAAAAATGTCATTTGCAATTGTGAATAATTGCACACCATCCAGCAAAGCATTTAAAATCATCCGCTACTAAACCCTGCAAAAGAACAAAGATCTTTCACGGGGTTGTCCCACATCCAGCTTTCTGCAAAAATTATCAATTAACGAAAAAAGAATGTTCTCCCAAACATGCCTTCATTTCTCATGTTGGCCCTGCCTCTGTTAGGCGCATCACATGCATTTATCTTTTCTCAGCCATTACTACTATTTTCTTGTCGAGTACGTAGAGGTGTTCGTTTATTATCGTTCCACTTCAGTTTTTTAGTTCCATAGTTCCATTGGAGCTTGAAGATAACTCTTCTTCTTTTGGCCATTTTTTTATTGCTTTCCTTTCATGGCATATTTAGTTCGCACGATGACATGAGATCTGATTGAAAAAAACTTGGTAACTTAAGAACTACTGAATTTTTAAATTATACTTTGTTTTATTATATCGTATTAGATTAGAAATTATATAATATAATACTAATATTCTGTCATGAATTATATCACATTGGATAGAACGGAAATTTCTATTTTATAACATAATTTCAATTTAAAATGTAATATATTTATATAAATATATACATTGTACAATTAATTAAAAATATTTTTTTCATACTAAAATTAACAAATTTTTAATGAGAATCAAATAGTTAAGTACCGGATCTGAATCAGTGAGGTTTCTAATCCAATGTTAATCTCTACCATTCATTATTATATTTAATATTTTTAAATAAAAAATTAAATATTTCAATGGCTAAAATTCTCTCCAGTAATAATATCATTGCAGAATATCTTGATGTTTAAGTAATTAACACGTTTAGAAGGAACTCCTAGATCTTCATGATCGTATAAAATTATTTTTATATCTATTCATGTAGTATTTTTGAACAATCTTATACATTATATTTTGTTTCATTGTTGTATAATTTTGTATTATTTTTAAAATTTTATTTTTAATGTTATATAATTTATATGTACAGTCGCTAAATTTTAAATTCTTGTTAAATGTTTATACGTAAAATTCCACTTACTTATTGGGCCGATATTTTTTCATATATTTATACGACTAGAATGAAAAATGTTTACGGCAAATCATTCTTAACTAATTATGATTAAAAAAATATATAGTTTGCATTAAAAATTAAAAATATTTATTATTTAAATAAAATAATATTTTTAGGAATGTAACCAGAAAATCTATATGTTTATATTTAAGAAAACCTCAAAGCATGATTACATTATGCTTCTTCATCAGGTTACAGAGACCATGCGAAAATCATAAAAACATTATTCTAAAAATATTGTTGAGTAACTAATAAAAAGACTTCTAAACATTTTTTATTTTTACGGAAATTTTAAGTGTTGTTAACAGTTAATTTTAAATGCATTTTTCCTCACAAGAGATGTAGTTGAGAATCAAATGTGAACAGTTATTTTAGTAAAAATTTAAACCGCAAATCGTAATTTTTATCAGACACTGACGCTTTTCCTTAAACCTATCGATCTTCGTTAAGTTTAAATATCACAAAATTAATAAATATTTAGATTAAATAAGAAGATATGTAATTTTAATCACTTCTAAATTTGGCGTTAACTTATTAATTACGTGATAATTATATAATTGTATATATTTATGCATTCACTATATTTATAGTAATATTCTAGTGTAATGTTGTAATGAAATAATCAATGTAACAGTAAATTACTTATTAAAATAAAGATAAATTTGTTAACCATAAAAAAGATATTTGTGGTTTATAAAGGGAAAAAAAAGTTTTTGAGGTTTTGAAATTAGGAATCCTTAAATTACGCTTTCTATTTTACATCTAGAAGTGACACCTTTGACTATTTTAATTTTTTTTAAATATCGGAACTGCTTAAATTATCAAGCAGGGCACATGAAGCACAAATTCAGTGACCCCTTCGTAAGTCGTGATTAGTCAGTCTAGTTTGTCTTATTGTCTTTCTTCGCCTTAGCTGGCCGTGCCCTGTCCCAATGGAGTATATATATTATTTATAAGTATAAAAATAAAAGTTGTAAATATTAATCTTTAAAATAAATCTTATTAAATTAAATGTATTTTAATTAATGTTTGATTAAAATAAAAAATAAAAAATCACTAAAGATTATATTAAAAAATATACTTTTTGTTAACATTAATCTTGAAGAATAATTTTAAATATCTAAAATTAATTTAAATTTTACTGAAATATATTAAATATTTAAAGACTCTAATTAGTATTTACATACTGGTAACAAATAATGCGGCGGAAGCATGAAACAGCGCCGCACAAATCTAAAACCAATTATGGATTACATTAGAATCTAGAGCAGCAACGCGTGATCAAGCTGGCACCTCTCACTTCACTCATGAGTCATGACCCTCCCCCAAATTTGACTTCACCAATACGCTCTCGCCATTCAGACCTCTTTCCCTACACCTTCCTTTTCAAATTTCCATTTCCCTTCCCTCCCTATATATACCTCATTGTCTCGTTTCTCCTTCACATCCTACTTCATCTCTTCTAAATTCTAATTCCTTATTACATTTCAATTCTTCCCTCTTGGTAAAATTAACGCCAATGGCCTCTCCTCTATACTCGAGCGTTGTTTTGAACCTGATCCTCGTTATTTCTCTGCTCCATTTGAGCTCGGAAGCAAGAAGACTGACGCAAAACGACCAGCAACAGTTGCAGTTCCAATACCACAAAGGCCCTCTTCTCAGCGGTAAAGTCTCCATTAATCTCATCTGGTACGGTAAATTCAACCCTTCCCAGCGAGCCATTATCTCCGACTTCATCACCTCCCTTTCCGCACCCAAACCTTCTGTCACAGCCCAACCATCCGTTGCCACGTGGTGGAAAGCCACAGACAAATACTACAATCTCATTAAGTCACCAAAACCCGCCCCAACTCTCACCCTCACCCTCGGAGCCCAACTTCTGGACGAGAACTACTCTCTAGGAAAATCACTCACCACCGACCACATCGTTAAGTTAGCATCCAAGGCTCCCCAAAACAACGCCATCAATGTGGTTCTCACAGCCGCTGACGTGGCTGTTGATGGGTTCTGTTCTAGTAAGTGCGGGACACACGGTTCTACTTCTTCCGTGGGGCCCAAATTTGCTTACGTGTGGGTGGGTAATTCAGAGACACAGTGCCCGGGTCAATGCGCGTGGCCCTTCCATCAGCCCATTTATGGCCCACAAAACCCACCCTTGGTTGCGCCCAACAACGATGTGGGCCTCGACGGCATGGTCATCAACTTGGCCAGTCTGTTGGCTGGGACCGTTACCAACCCTTTTGGGAACGGCTACTTCCAAGGACCGAAAGAGGCACCACTGGAAGCTGGTTCGGCTTGCACTGGACTCTACGGAAAGGGCGCTTACCCGGGCTATGCTGGGGAACTCTCTGTGGACCCAACAAGTGGTGCTAGCTACAATGCCAATGGCGTCAATGGTAGGAAATATTTGTTGCCAGCACTCTTTGACCCAACCACTGCCACTTGTTCTACTCTAGTATAAAACTATGTAACACAACAACGCGCCTCCTCCTTAGATTATTACGTCATTGCTCTAATTAGGTGCTAGGCAATGACCAAAGAGATTCTTTTATTTGTTTATTAATTTATTCGTCAATAAAATTATGAAATTCAATGTACCAACGAAAAATATACTCCAATTCAAGTTGAGTTCATGCCTAAATGCTATTTCGTGTCTTCAACTACACACCGCTGCATAACTGCATTACATAAGTTCCCAGTGAGGTAAACTACTAAAGAGTAAATGTGAGAAACGTATGCGTCGATATTTACATACACTAACGAATCTCCATATGCTGACGTAAATTACTAATACGTGATTGAACAGGGTATTTTATTTTTTCAAAAACACGCAAGTTAAATAATCAAACACAATTAATTACTGTCTTCCAATATAACATTTTTTTATCTTAAAATAATTTTAGTATTTAGTGTATTTTGGTTTATATACATAACTTTATACTTTCATGTAAACATTTTATAAAAAGTGAGAGAGATTGATTTATAAAGGTGTAAAGTTGTAAATTCTTTTTTGAATTTCGTCCCTTATAGATTTTTGTACATGCTTAGTTTCTTGGATATTTTATTGTAGATTTATATTTCCTAAAGGTTTCCGTGCAAATTTCATTTTTACATCACAAAATTCAAGAAATCCACAAAATTGCAGTACAACATCACAAAAGAGAAGTTCATAAATTTTTTTAGAAATTTATATATTTTAGCATTATTCTTTTATGAGCAAAATTTTTTTAACATGATAAATACCTAAAAAAATTGTTAAGTGAGAAAAATAAAGAGTATGGGAATGAAAGCATCAATGCACTTAAGGAAGAATTTTTTTCCTCGAATGGAAGGAAGTTATTGTATGGGAATGAACTTGGGCTTTGAGCAACTAGAACGACACTATTGACAAAAAAAAAAGACACTTTAGTGGCCTAAGGGAGGCGAAGAGTGGGAAGCTTGGGTGCCCAAAGGACGTCTTAGATCATGAAGGTGGACATTACCTAGTGACTAAGAAAGAAAGGAAAATCTGCCCTTGGAGACCATTTGTTAAGTATAACAACTTGCGCTAAAATGAGTTTCCTTATTCTTTAAGCAAAACTTTTCTACCCACCATCAATACCTCTTTCAGCTTAAATCTTGAAGTGTTAACTCTATGGCAGACAATTAATACATAATATGTTCTAATATGAATGAAAAGGGTGTATGTACAAACATAAATTCTATTTTATAAGAAAAATTTTAAGAAATTTGTTTCAAATGCTTAACAATCAATCAATACAGAATGACCTTGGAGTAAAAGATAAAAGTTGAAGAGGGGGTGTTAAAAGGTTAGCTTGAGCAAATCATTTGTATTTTTACATTATGATTTCTGGTATGTCCCCATCTAATCCCTCATCTCAATCAACACAACCAACCACCGTACATTTAAAATAGTAATACACATGGCAGAACCATCTCTACTTCTTCCGCTATCCACTTTAATTTCATACTGTACAATTAATATCCAAAAACTGAGACCACATTGACTTTGGGCGACAATTCGCCAGCGCATGAATTACTACCTGACATGCTTGGTTCAGATCATATGCATGATTACATTCATCAACAAATTATCGTTCAGCAATAACCACTTGAATCAGGAAGCAGGAAGATTTCATCCGTAAATCTTATGTCCACAATGCAACCTTTATCTTCGGTTTTACGTTTTGTCCCACCTTTCCATTCCCATTAACACAACGCTACCATGTAGCAACGAGTAACCACCACCACGTTGTGTTGCTCTCATCGTGCAACTACTATTTTTCACTTCTGCCTTTGGTTATCTATCTGCTGTGTGATTAGCCATTAACTGGTTCTCATCCCTTACAAATTAATTAGCCATTTAATAGGGTGAGACTTTTATCAATTCATTATTCCACTCACCTTAATAACTTACTATAAGCGAGTTGAGATGGTAAACAATATCGATTTCTTAATCACTAGAAAGCAACTTCTGTTGCACAATTCAACTGCGACAGTCGAAGGACATTTCATAATTTAACTATTAAATTTTTTTACTCATATATACCCACAAAACGTAATTGGCATTTCATATATTAACATTTATCATAACCATGCATGCTTTTTAATGTATGAGTTGACTTTAAATAAATTATATAAGATCATGTGTTAATTATGAAAAATGTGATCTATTATATTCAAAATATTATAAATGTGGAATGAAACAGATCAAATTTTAATGTTTTGATGAAGGTCGACGGATTCAAGATTTTATCCTTAAAGTCTGTGATATTAGAATAGGTTTCGGATTTTGTTTCGTGGACTAAGGTAGCATTTTAGTAAATTGATATTCAACGATTAAAAATTTATTTTAAAGTATAAAGATAATTGAAATGAATTCTAATGAATATATTTAAAAGAAACAGTTGTTTTGAAAGGAAAGGAGCATGGACTCTATTGATAACTAGGTCAAGTATTATTTCTAAAGGTATGGAGGGAGCATGGGTACGTAGGGCTGAGAAAAACCCATTCCTACAGGGCTGCATGGATATACCCAATTGCCAAATCCAAAAACAGTAATTGGAAATTTGTATTCGCATGAGCAATTTGGCTGAAGGAAGGCCATTTTCGCAGGCATTTATATCTTCGGCTGTTGGTTTGGATTACATTAATTTGGCTTATTATTATGGGCGCACCAAAATACCAACCAGACGCGGTAAAACAAATGTATGTGTTATTTTATTGTTCTTATGTAAAATAATGAAATATAGATGCTTTGAATACGACTCGTAAATTGTGAAAATTTTATAAGGTGTTATTCCCGTAATATATAATCGAGCGAAGCAGATAAAAAAGACACGATGTTTAAGAAAATCACGTTATAAATAGCCATTCTATTCATCGCCAAAAAGTGGCCTTTTCATGAAGTTGAACTCCTAACAAATTGCGATTAAAGTTATTTAGTGCTGATTTATTATTCCGCGTTGCCAGTTTCAAGTGGGCCAATTTTTTTGTCACCAAATTTAATTTATTTTGCCTGTTTTCTGTTTAATTGATGTAAAAGTACTTTCTGAAGCCGATTAGTTGGGTAACTCACGCGGTCCAGATAATATTTTTACGAACACAATATTCCACACCTAACTTTTTTTCCTGAATTTCTTTTAGATAAACCAGTATATATTGACGATATTTTTATTTAAAAAAATTACCATTACATCAAATACATAAAAATATTATAAATGGTTTTTTTATACAAACCTTTCTTTTTTAATTAATTAAAATTGATTTTAAATATTAATGATAATTAAAATAAATATTGCAATTTATTTATTTTAATTGGTCTCGAATAGACTGAAGTTTAACGATTCAATTCAATCATTGATTGTTTTTCTCTTATATTATACGTGTGAATTATATTAGTCTCCTAATATATTTTTATAATAATAATAATAATTTTTTATCATTCCTTTTATTAAAATATGCATTTGATTACTGCTCTTTTTTCTGTTTATCTTTCTTAATAATTTATTTAAATAATAATAAATTGTATATAAAATTCACATTTCTCATACACTTTTTCATAAAACTACACATCTTACGGCACACAATTCCAATCATGCATACACACTAACTATTGACCAAAAAAAATTCAATGCCCATACGCGTGAAGGTAGACTTGAGTTGTCAGTGCTTATTGACACGACTTCGTCTGTGTAAATACTGCAACCAACGATTCTAGCTAGATTATTAACGAGCCAAATAATATAACACGGTATTGAGAGTTTATTCATGTTTTAAATTTGAATTATTTATAAATTTTTAATTTTATAAATTTTGCGTATGGGATGTCTATAGATACGAAGATATTTTACAATTTTTAGAAATATTTTTAAAATAATATTTTCTTAAACTAATTTTTTAGAGTAAAAAAAAAACTCAGTTTATTTTTAATATTTATCATAATTTATTTTCTTAATTAATTGATTGTAATTAATATAAATAGCGATGAGTGTCAGAAATTCTATAAACATTCAACATTATAATACATCTTAATAAATATCAAATGAATGGAATTCTATTTATTTTTTAAAACATGGAATTTTTTATACGATAAAGTTAGTAAATTTTGTATTGTTAGACAAAAATAAACATAAGTTTAATTTGAAGCCATTTAACTTTTTGATCATTTATTCGTCTGTCTCGAGCTTTTTAAGCAATGGATATCTCTCTCTCTATCTACAGTGGATAAGATTCCGTGGTGGTAGGTTCCCTCCTTTCAATCCTCAAACTTACGTGGCTCCTACAACTTAATATCAAACCATCTCCAAGCCATAACACACACTCACTCCATCTCCATGATATAATATATAACACAATAACGTTCTCAATTCTCACTCCAAACCCTAACTATAGCAAATAAACACTAACAAGTATAATGGGTCTTGGACAGCGTTTGGGTTTCAGTTTGGCACTTGTTGTGGCCTCTTTTGTACTCGTTCAATCTCAAATCCCAAACACCTGGGAAGCCACGACGTTCCAAAACATGCTGGCTTTGGTTCAGGAGGAACCGGTTATTCTCAAGTACCACAAGGGTCCACTCCTTAAGGGTAACGTAACAGTTCACATACTCTGGTACGGTAACTTCACCACCACCCAACGCTCCATCATTCTTCACTTCATCAAATCCCTCAGCTCCGTTCCCCACTCTCGCCGCACGCGCCGTCCATCTCCCTCCGTATTTTCGTGGTGGCGAACCACCGCCAGGTACAGAGGAGGTCCATGCACCCTCACCGTAGGGAATCAGATCCTCGACCGCACGTACTCCCTCGGCAAATCGCTCAAAACCACACACCTCCTCGCTCTCGCTGTGAGAAAACCAACAACCCGCGGTAACGAAATCCACGTGGTGCTCACGTCCGATGACGTGGCAGTGGACGGTTTTTGCATGAGTCGGTGTGGGACCCACGGATCGGGTCAGGTTCAAAAGAGGAGGGTCGCGTTCGCTTGGGTTGGGAACCCGGCGACGCAGTGTCCGGGAGAGTGCGCGTGGCCGTTCCACCAACCGGTGTACGGGCCTCAGTCCCCGCCGTTGGTTCCGCCGAACGGCGACGTGGGAGTGGACGGAATGGTGATAAGTTTAGCGACTGTTCTGGCTGGAGTGGCGACGAACCCGTTCGGAAATGGGTATTACCAAGGGTCGGCGCGTGCTCCTCTGGAGGCAGTTTCGGCGTGTTCTGGGATATTTGGAAAAGGAGCGTATCCTGGTTACACGGGAAACGTTTTGGTGAATAAAAGCACGGGAGGTAGCTATAACGCGGTGGGGGTGCGTCGACGGGAGTTTCTGTTGCCGGCTATGTGGGACCCAGTGACTTCTACCTGCAAGACGCTCGTTTGAATTGTGTCATTGTTGTTCTTAAACCGAAATTGGGTGCATGCATGCGTGAGTTAGACAAAGGGATGGTCTTTTTTAGAAGGACATGGATAATTTGCAATTCATTTTAGTAGGGTAAAGGATAGTCTTGTTAAAAACATATTTATACTAAAATAATCGTTTTTATCATTATTAGTTATAATATTTGTTAGTGTTGTCATTTTATTTTTTTCGTATCTTATTACTCAAGTAATAGGAGAGAATTTTGATTTTTTACACATTCCGTATGCTTAAAGGACTTCTTCTTTTCAATTTCCATGGCAAAATTAATGTTTTGTTTTATTCATGTAATGTAAGGTAGCTTTTCTATGTTATGAAAATGATAGAATATACTTTATTTTTTAATAAATATTATTTTATTTAATTTTACTCCCTTAGAAGTATTTTTATTGAATTTTTTCCTTACTGTAGTTCGTTTGTTTTTGGTGCGGTTCCATGCCCTTTTTTTTTTTTTTTAAATAGCTATTTACCATGTATCTAAAGCCTCTTTCAAAGCCTCAATCAAGCAAAAAATAAGTGTATTGATGAATTCTTCCATTTTGGGCCTCATATGACTGTTGTATATTGTTTGTCGAAGCAATAACCCCAAAAAGCCCAGTGAAAACCTTACACGGGCTCTAGTGGAAATGAAACATAAAGAAGGAGTGTGGAGTAAACAATTTTGTAAGGCCCATTGAATATGTCTCGAAGCTGGTGCTAGGAATAGAATACTAGAACTACAAGGAAGAGTCTACAAGCACTCAACGTGTATTCTAGCAGTATAATATATTCATTAACATCAAGTAAATTCAAATATATATATTCACATGTCGGTGTCAAATAATCGAGCCTATTGGAATACTTCAAATAAAGTGTGGCTAGTAAAAACCATGGCATTCAATTTTGACTTGTTTATTCAAACAAGCAAGATTTAAAGCTTAGATTTGGCCTCGTTAAAAAGCGCAGAGGTTCAGTTTAGTTGAAACTATTTGTTTTTTAAATTAATCATTTGATTTTTTTTATTCATATAGTATTTGTTAGATATTTTCAAACTAAAATAACTTGATAAAAATAAGAAGAGTAAAGAGAATAAAAATTATGCAAGAATAATTAAAAAAAAATTAAATGTATCTGCTTTATTTTCAAAACTATCATTTTTTACTTTTACGCAGACAACACAAGCTTTTTTTTTTTTTTAGTGTGTAAAATTTTGATTTAAGTCGTTTATGTTGCGGGTTTAATTAAATTAATTAAGAGTTTTCTTAACTTTAACTTTTAAAACTGAAGATAAATAGTTAATAATAATAAAATTTTAATAAAAATAAAGTATTTATTATATTTTTATAATTTTAATATAATAACTATATATTTTTTTCATAAATTTTTTTATTTGTAGATATTTAAATTCAGTCTTAAAGATTGAGATTAACAAAAATTATTAATTAATTATTTAGCTTATCAAATTTAAATAACTTATGAATAATTCGATTGATTTACATTTTTATTTGCAAGAATTTCACTAGCCAGAAAAAGAAATTGGTTGATGTGGGTGGAATTCTTATAGACACTGACGATTGTGTTGGAACTACAGTTTTTTTTTTTTTTTTTTCCGGTCAACTGTTGTGTAAAAAAATGTGGACCAAAAACTTGAGGAGTGTAATAATCATTACATTAATTCCCATTTTCTTTTTGGGGTCTTGAGAAATTTTCAGTCAACTTTTCATTCTAGACATTGAAGCCTTACTAAGTGGTGTACTTCAAATTTAAACATAAATTGCCATTTTTCACGGCTTAACGTGTTCTAGAACCCTATTTAAAATTATACTCCTCCGATTTCAAATTTATAAAAAAATTAAATTATACTTATTAGGAAAAATACTTAATCTATTTAATTTTATAAAAAAATATATTATTTAACGTGCTTTTGAAATAACTTTAGCATTTTTATCAGCATTAAATGTCATAGTTTAAGTTTCTATGTTAAATGTTAAAGTCAAACTTTGAAAATTGAGAAGTTATTTAACATCTTGATGGAAGAGAGCTAAAGTTTGGTCACTAGATTTAAGAAAATTTATCTTTTCATTTCAAAAGTTTTACGAAATTATTGACTCATATATTAAAAATAAAAGATATTAAAAAAATAAATAAGAACAATTTAGTTAAACAGTACAAAACTAGTTAATATTTGCTTTTATTTTAAATCACCATATTTTAGTTTAAATTTTCTTATATTTAAAACAAAATGTGGTACTTTATAATAAAAACTCTTTAAACATTTCAAACAGCTCAATTAAAAATTTATTTATTAGATAAATGTTTATATGATAAAATTTGTTAGAATTAACTATTTTTTATACAAATTTATCAAGAAACTTATTTTACCAATTTATGTTTATCCATGCCACCAAACTTATAAAATTAGTTAAAAAAGTTTAATAAGAGCCACATATTTGTTTTTAAAAGTCTAAAACAAATTATACAAAAACTCTTTCAAATACTACACATCCAAATTAATTTGTCATCACTCCTAAATTCAGTGTCAAACCAATTAAGTGGCCAAGGCATTTTATTTTTTGCCATTTTGATGATATATGGTAACGAGAAGTATAAAATATAGAAAAAAGGTGTCTTTGCATAACATTTATTATTCGGAAATTGGTCCTGGTAAAGTGATTTTGATCCATCTTCTTAGCATGTGCAGTTATTGATCTTTTGTTTATTATAAATATTCGAAGATATGAAACTATAACTTGTTTTGTAGTTTATTTTCTGATTAATTTGTTTTTTGGTAAAAAAAGAAGAAGGAAAGATTACGTTGTATTACTTTTTTAGAAATTTTATTGTCTAAATACATTTATGTTATAAAGAACTTTGCAAAACATTTAGAAGTATAGTTATAATACATTAATTAATTAATTAATTATATCATAGAACTCATTAAACAAAAGTAGCGTAAAAAATGTTTATAGCTAAAGTTTAGTGAAACACTTAAAATAGAGTCTCTGGATTGATTTTACTGCAATGAATATCGTACACCTGTAATCTAACTTACACGGAATAGTGAACCCACACAGAGTCACATCGAAATTTGTAGGTTTGAAATTCACAGAGTCCTATAGTCAACACCAATGAGTCCAGTCTTCACCACTAGCCCGTCCCATTTTCACATGCCCACAGGTGTAGCCTTTCTTAGCTACACACAACATTAGCTTATTGATAGAGTTTCACTCACACAACCCCACTTCCCCTCAAAGCTCAAATTACCGACTCGTGTCGGTGCTTTCCTTTCCCAAAATCCACCTCGTCACTCGTAAGTTGTGTTCCCCCACACCTTTATTGCACAAATTCTTCATGAATAATATTTTGGTTATTTATATTTTTATATGATGACGACGGCATAAATATCTGCCATCTTTTTCTTGCAAATTTGACCTTTTAATGACTAATTAATGTTTATATATTCTTAGTGTTATAAAAATGTTTTTGGCGGAGACAAAATTGACAGTTTTGAGTATTGCAGTAAAAGATTGATATTTTATCCTTGTTTCTTGTCCAGCTACACACACAAATACAAGTCTTTTTGGGGTTCAGAGAGCGTATCGGCTTTGCAAGTTGATCCAGTAAGTACTTGGGGCTTTTTCAGTCTCTAATCTAAACGTACCTTTGCTATGCTACTGTGTCTTTACTCTTGTTGTTGTTGTTGTTGCAGGTGGTGGTTGCATTGAAGCTGAGGGTAGGTGAGAAGATGTGTCTTCTTTTGTAGCTTTCTTTTTCTTCCTCTTATCTCTTTTTCCCGGCGCATGTGCCGGATTACTCGCTCAATGCTTCCATAATTCACCTCTTCAAACCAACACTCTCTCTTCACCAAAGATTTTCTCTGGTAACCTTAAATCTCATATCTTTTTGTTGCATGTGATCTCGGTATTTTTTTTCTTTCTCTCTCTCTCTCTCCCTCTTAATACCCTTTTGTTTAATAATTGAGGAAAACGAGTACCCTTCACCCACTTTCCTAACCAACATTAAAAAAAAAGGAATTTTCGATCTGTAATTCATTTTTTTTACTCAAGATTTGGCATCTTGAAACTAAAATTATTTTCTTTAGTTTTTTTATTTCCTCGAAAATTCTTGGAGTGATGTCTCTGACGCTCTGTCAATGGCTTGGGCTATATGTGAATGTTAGCATTTTCCCAAGCTCGCGATAACTCTGTGTTTGGAAAGGCAAAAATGTACGGGGATTTCTATGTTCTGCTGGGAAAAATGTTCTGGCATTTTTTAATTTTTATCAGGAAAAAATGTTCTGGCATTTCTATTCTCCCAACTTCTTCTTGGGGTCTTTGTGTGTGAGATGAACATGTAAAGTTAAGATTTTTCAATAATCTTCAATTGAATTTCGTGATATCAAAATTGAGAATTCCCTGTATCGTCCAGTTTTCAATTTTCTCTAATCCTTTCCAAAAGACTCTTCCTTTACTAGTTATTCGAGAAATGTTTGTAATTGAACTATTCTTTCATATGCTTGAGACAGATATTTTGGTGTGTGTGTGAGTTCTGTTTATATAATATGCTTTTTGGGTTTTTTATGTGAAGAGTTCCGTTTGTTTTGCTGATGCTTTTAATATGCATCTTTACTTGAACCTCAACAAGACACCATAAAAGTTCAAAATTTTATTCTTTTATAGATTGGATGGAAGAAGCATGTGATTTTCGAAGTTGGGATGAACTGATTCCTGATGCCCTAGGGGTAATCTTCACCAATCTCTCTCTCCAGGAGAAAGTGACTGTGATCCCCAGGGTATGTAAATCATGGGCTAATGCAGTAACTGGACCTTACTGCTGGCAAGAGATAGACATTAAGGATTGGAGCAACCGTTGCCAACCAGAGCAACTTGACCGGATGCTTGAGATGCTTATCACAAGAAGTTGTGGATCCCTCCGCAAGCTGTGTGTTTCTGGTGTCCAATCTGAGAGGATTTTCACATTCATTGCTGATAAGTAAGCAGAATTGCAGAGTTTTAGTTAATTAAATGGATTTTACTCAGTTTAGACTTTAGAGGAAATCTTGTGGATAGATACTTTTCTGATTATTATGGTAATTGCTAAAGAGTGACATATTTGACACATTTTTTATATTGTTGTAATGCTGGTAGTTCACATTGAAATTAGATAACTAATCTTCATTTAGTCAAGTTGATGTCCTCATTGTATGTCTCTTGGGCTACAAGAAAATTAAATGAATGAAAATGTTATTAGCTGTATCCTATTCCTATTAGCCATCTATCTTATACTGTATTCTTTTACTCTTTTGCAAGTGCCTCCTCTCTCCAGACTTTGCGGCTGCCTAGGAGCAGTATGAGTGATTCCATTGTGGAACAGATTACTGGGAGGCTTTCTATGATATCTTTCTTGGACGTAAGCTACTGTATTAAAATTGGTGCTTGTGCTCTCGAGATGATTGGCAAGAACTGCAAACTGCTAGAAGGACTGTGCCGGAACATGCACCCGTTAGATACCGCAGGCAAGCCGTTTCAAGATGATGAAGCATATGCAATTGCCTCCACTATGCCAAAGCTCAAGCATCTTGAAATGGCTTATCATCTTATAAGCACATCAGGCGTGCTTGAAATACTTGCAAACTGTCCTAAGCTTGAATTTTTTGATCAGAGGGGGTGTTGGGGTGTTGCGCTCGACAACATGTTTGTAAAGCAGAAATTTCCAAAATTGAAGGTTTTGGGGCCTTTTGTTCGTGACACTTATGAGAGTGATTGCTGGGATGATTACTCAGATGTATCAGATTCTTCTGAATATTTACCCTGGGACTTTGTGGCTGGTGGCATGGGTGAATACTATGTTGATGATAGTGACAGTTATGATGGAATGTGGGATGATGAAGGGAGGCTAGATGAGCTTCAGTTCGGGTTTTATGAAGGGATAGAAGATGCAGGAATGTATTGGCCTCCATCACCATAAGCTGTATTACTTGTGATCCGTGATCCATTGCATGCTTTTCTACTCTCTGTAACTAATGCTTCTACTCTTGTTTTATGTGCTCTATGAATGATGTGTTTTTCCCTGAAAATGAAGAAGTTTGGCTTGCTCTTCCCACCATAACTACATTATTCTGGACCTACCTTAGATTTCTTAAAGTAGGTGAAGGAAAGGTAAGAGCAAATATGGTTTGGTTCACTTTTTAGAGCTCTACTTTATAATTGGAAGGGATTAGGGGTGAAAATTGACATCTGGTTTATGACGATCTTGTACGTTCTTGAAAATATCTGGTTGATGCAATCATAGAATGTGATCGTCCAATTGTATCTCAAAACTTTTATCGTCGTGATAAATTAACTGCTGAAAGTGAAAGCAAACACTAAATGGTGAGTAGACGTGACATTTTAAGTGTTGTCGGGGGAACCCGTGGGTTAGCTTAATATGATCCACGAGAGATTCTTAGGCTCTCAGCAATATCTTAGACCCTAATATATAATACTTAATGAGGGCTATTAATTTCTTAATCTTATATGATGAAGTAAATATACATTTAGTACCAAAAGTAGAGATTATATTATTATTATTTAAGAGCACTTGAAAATTGCTGAGATCCAATACTAGTACGGGACTACGAACACCTTAATTACTCATTACCCAACATTCTTCAAAGAAGACCCGTGAATGATGTGGTCCGGGATTTTCCTGTTTGCACTTCATCAAACTAATAAAGCTGTGGGGAAAGGAGCACTCCATTCCGTAGACTTTCCTCGTCGCTTCTGTATGAGTCAACCTCTCTCTCTCTCTCTCTCTCTCTCTCTCATGTGTAAGAACTGAGAACTAACTGAACTACATTTTTATTTCGTTGCCAACTTTCTCTTTATGGGGTTAGCAAGATAATGAATAAACTTAAAATAGAATGCTAAGTTTGAAAGATTATTAAAGTATATTTTTGTTTGTGTGATTTTTAATGTATTACAACATAGTTTTTAGTAAAAAAAAATTTGCTTCTAACTTCTTAACATGTGTGTTAAGGATACTCATTAAGAGTCAAATAGAATTTAGATTTTTTTTTTCATGTTAAATAACACGATATGATTATGATCATTCTAAAAAGAGGAGGACATAAAAGTTTTATTAAATAAGAATCTAACATAATTGGTTGTAAGATTTACTAATTAAATTTAATAAAAATTATATTTTATCTAATATGATCATATTATGTTATTTAATAAAATGAGAGGATCTAAATCTCTTGACAATAAAACAAATAATTAAAAAGATAATATAAATTTCTTAAAATAGTAGTTTAACTTATCATATATTTTTTATTAATATTGTCAAATAAAGAAGTCTTCATGTAGAGAATTACTGGGTATTTCTTTGTATGAAAGACGGATTTACTGTTTGTTTTAAATGCTCTCCACAGCAAACAGGAGTTTAGTGGAAGGGGGAAAAATATCCTTCATTCAAACCCTCTCGGGTCATGAAAAAGTAAATAAACTAAAATCGTGACCACCAAAATCTAAGCGTAACATGCTGGAAGGTACTTCTTTTGCAGATCAAAGAGTTGCTGTCACTGTTTACTTGGTTGCGCTTTTTTTTCTCTAACTTTCAAAATTCAAATGATAGATGGTTGCATTTGCATTGCAGTGAAAAAAGATGAAACTTGCTGGGTCTGGTGAACTGAACAGTATGTGATGAGTTTCCGTACTTTATTCTCTGGGCCCATAGAATTCATTACACTATTGAATACACACATTCATATGCTTTTTAATTTCTTTTTTGAAAGAAGAAACGCCCTGGGAATAACAAGTTATCTCATAACAATACTTTAAACATACACACTCAGTAGAACGCTAGTGATAACAAAGAATCATCACAGTTTCTCAGAAATCTGCTAGACCAAAATCTAGAGACCTTGCTTAAACGTGTGTGTGTGTGTGTGATAATTGACTGAATTTATCTCAAATCGATGAGCAAAAGTGGTCACTGAGATTTTAGAACTCCAATGTTCTGGTGAACCGTTTCTTACTTAAGTTCTTAAATCTCACGGCAATCAAGTATATAGAAAACACTTCTGTTAACTTCAATTTTTAGGATTAAATTTAAGCAGTTAATAATGATAAATTTTTATCAAAAAATAAGTTTTTATTACAGTTTTATTATAAAAATTATTAAATTAGTCTGAAAACTGGAGTTAAACAATAACCGTGTATAGAAAGAGGAACTATGAATGTCTGTATGATTCATACAAATTGTACAGTATTCTTCCTAGGCTTAACTTAAATGTTACACCATAGCTAGTAGTCACATGATTACATGTGATAATGTTTTTGGATCTTGCGGACTATTATGACTTCAATCTGTCCTTTGAAACTTGTGTCCGACCATTATTTTGGAGACTTTAGATAATGCCATTGAAGTTAGTGTAGCACGTGATTAAGAAGTTCAAAATTTTGTAACTAGTGTTCAATCATCTTCATTTAACACCCACAAGATGTGCTTGGGTACAAAATTAGAGTTGAAAATGTTGGTGATTATAATTTGTCCTTGTTATTTTTTATGTCTAACATCTTTAGTAAATTGGATTTCTGAATTTCCCTGATTGTGAATCAGAAGGGGTGAGGTTTCTGTGTCCTCATTGTCCAAATGCAAAGCCAGGGTTCCAGGACCACCGAAGGCAGAGCCCTCACTTTCACATATCTGGCGCCTGCTTCTTGATCACAGATTAGATCCACAGGAATATACAACTTTGCCTTTGAGTGTGAGGTGCTTCATAATGCTTCATCATGAAATGAGCAGTGGTCCCACTTCCTTATAAGCTCAAATCACTCACATTTACACACCCATCCATATTGTTCTTTTGCCCACTGCCCCTTTATTGCCAATTTTCAATTATCATATATATTCTTCACTTAAAATTACATAATACTCATTTTTCCAAGTTTTAGAATTACAAATTGAATTTCATCTATTTCAAGATGCTTATGGTCAGTAAGTCACTACATGATGAACAAAATTCTCACCAAATAATGGATTCCCTCTCATAATTTTTTTTGTTACAATCTGGCCCTTTACTCTAATTCTCCCTAAAATAAGTGAGGGTGACATGCGAAAGCCAACGATCAAGTTTAGAAAATAGAGAATTCAAAGTTCAAACCATCAAATTACATTCAATTGAATTAAGAGAATAATAAACGTACAAACTTTGTTCCAAAACTCCATTGAAAAAGGTGCTACATATACATTATTCTTGTTAAATCAACCAGTTACCTGTTATTGCATTTGAAACCTGACAGTTATGTTTTCAAAAGTTATTCCATTTGAATATATGCAGAAAGATACATCATTTTGTAAACGTTTAATATAAGAACTTGTGTACAGACATCAAACTTCTTAAATTAATTAAGAGCCAGTTCTCCAGCAGCCTAGTGAGACATACAGTTTACGAATTGGAGATCATGATCGTAAATATTCATATTCAAACTTGGGGAAACTGTATGTAAATATGATTATATAGTACATCTTTTTTTAGTGCATTATGGATTATGATACATTAATGTGAATTTTGATAGATCATCGTTAGTGTGGTTGATATATTATAAATATTACCGAAGGAAAAAAATTATACTAATGAAATTTTCGACATTTAACAAATTATTTCACTAATATTAAAAGGGAACGTTACATAACAACGAAGACGGAGTGCAGATGCAGACACCACATGGACCTTTCATTTTTGGTAAGAAAAAAACCGATGTGTGTTTGCATATGCCTTTTCAGTTAATCTGGGCTTTAGCAATGACATAAAATGCTTCTTCGGGCTGCAGGAGATATACACTACTTCAATTACTCCCTCATTCTCTTTAACCAAAAACCAAGTCCCTCTCTCACTCTCCACCAAAAAAATACTATCTCGTTGAGAGAGGGAAAACAAGTCTCTCGAATACCCTTTTTTTTTGGACCAAAAAAAGCACTTACATTAAATCAATTTTATATGATCTAAATATTAATTACTATTATATCGCTCTATTATATGTTAACATATAAATTATTTTGAATATGAGTACATAATTATTATTAGAAAAAATGGCTGCATGTCATATGCCTAGGAGATAGAGAGAAGGGATTGAAAGATAGTGATAAGTGTGTGATTCAGAGATTGTATTGCTAGAGACTTAATTGATAAAGTGATACAATGATCTATTTAGATACAATGAGACGAAGAGTAACTAACAACGAAAAAAATCATATAACTAATACAATGAATTACTTATAATTAAAATTAATCAATTAGTGAATCTTAAATTTTCGAATCAATCACAACTCTGGATGCAACAAATGTGATACAAAATTAGATTCACCACAATTCATAAATAACTTTTAACATTATTTTAATAAAATAGTTTATAAAGTTACATTTACTTACTTGAAAACACATTTTTTTTAATTGTTAAATAATCAATTCAAGTATTATATACCTAGTTTTTAAATAAAAATTTAAATTTAAATTCTATATATAAAAGAAATCTCAATAAAGCACTTGTCGATTTGATGATATTTACCTTTTATAAACACATCTATAACAAATTTTTTTATTAGTGAAACCCCATTTAAATATTTTAAAATAAAACTATGATAATTGATATTATAATAAATGCTGAACTGTAATCAATTAAATGTGAATTAAAATACTTACTCCGTTTTTTTTATCAGTCACCACTTAAAAAAAATTTCTACTTTAAAGTTTAAAAAATATTTATTATTATTTTATTATACTATTTCCCTTTAAAATAAATTAAAAACAAAATAAAAAACATGACTTGACTTGATTAAATTGTGTACAATATTTAAAGTGGCAGATAAAAACAATAAAAAGTACACATTTATACTTTTAATAAAATTTAATAAAATATAAAAATAATTATTTAAACCATTAATTTAAAATTTATAAAAATATTATTAAATATTTTATAATATTATTTTATTTCAATAAATAATATATTTTTGAAATATAAATTTTAAATAATATACTTATAAATATTTAAATTGCATAAAATTTAATATATATAATAAAAAATAATATAAAATCATTCATCAATTACATTTATCAATTTTACACTCATGTTAAACGTGTGTGTGAGCGTCAGGAACTGTCACGTTGTTCCTCTGACAACTGGGGTCAGACAATAATTGACATGCCCATAATCAGTTCTAAAAGTAAAATAAATTAACTTTTATTTTTTAAATTACTTTAAATTAATATTATATATAATTGTTTTATTATTCTTTATATATATATATATATATATATATCCTTCCTGAATTATAATAAAGAGGACCGTAGCAACAGGATCTTTCACCTAGAAATTTTCTGATGCACAGGATCCATTGAAATGGCAAGTACAGAGCATACTTCTTTCTAATCAGGGACTAGTGAATATTCATTACAAATAAAGCTTTCAGAGAAAGAAATTTAGAAACAACTCATGATAGATATGAAACACACACGTTTTATTTTTGTTCGATCTGTTCAGCCTCTTATATTATAACCCAGAAAGAAACTATCAGTACTTTCTAATACTTTGAGCAAACCCATATGCATTTTTCTTATACTCATGCTGATCATCCTTCCTGAATTATAATAAAGAGGATATTATTATATTTTATATTTATATATTATTTCTTAATTTAAAAAAAATAAGAGTTAAATAATTTTTTAAAATAATATTTTTAAATTTTTTTTATAACTAACAATTAACATTTTTTTCAAAATAAATATTTATATTTTTAGACTATATTAAATATTTAATTTAATAAATAAAAACATAAATAATAAAATGTATTACATAAATTACTAAATTTTAAAATGAGAGAAAAAATTAAAATTAAAAATTAATTTGAAATTTAAAAATTTCTACAAATATTTTTTATGATTAATTGATTTTTAAATAAAAATTAACGATTACTAACATTTTTTTTTTCTCTTTCTGAACATCAAGTACTTTTGAAAAAAATTATCTTTGTACTAAAATTTTGTTTGGATGTCTCTAAAAATAAAAGAGAAAATGTACGAACATGGTTCTTAATGTATATAGGTATATTTTCCAGGGGTAAATGATAGATACCGATCGTTATATTCTCGAAAGTCGAAACATTCCACAAGCAAGACACGAGGCGGGGCAGTCAATTTATAAATTATAAAATTTGTGGGTATTATATGAGTTTTAAAAATTATATTGAAATTAATAAATAACTTATTATAAATAATAATTACATATCATATTAGAAAATAATATAGAAATACAACTTTAACTTTAAAAGTACTATTAAAAATATATAAATCAAACACGTCAGTTTTACTAATATTAAATATCTAAGAGTGTCTTTCTTTATCCTTAAATTTATCATGTGCCGATAAATCAACATCATTTATGCATGAATATATACTTTTTTAATTATAATTCTTATTTTAAATTTCAATAAATGTAGATAAATAGCTTTTTAAAAATCTTTTATAATTATACTCTAACAAAATGCTTAATACATAAATTATATTATATTATGTTATATTTTGTATTTAATTTAAATATTGAATATAAATACACTATATCAGTTTAAAATGTATTTTTGTTTTAATAAACTGTTTTTTAATATTATTGTAATATAATCAATCAAGAATCAAGGTAAATGTGTAAAATTTGGTGCAACACATCGATAAAGATAAGAATTAAAATGCACTAAAGCATAAATCTACTGTGTTTTGTAATAGATTCACAATTAATAAAAAAATTGTCACATCATAAAAATCCAAATCACATGATATTAAAGGTTAAATAATAAGTATATATTTTTTAATAATTTCAAATTAATATTATTTTATAAAATTTTTGCATCACTTGTATTTATACAAATAAATATTTTTATAACATATTTTTACTATTTTAAAATTATATATATATATATATATATTAATTAAAAATTGGTAAATATATCTTTACCTTTAATTTTTTATATATAAATTTAAGATTGTCCATGCTAAAAAAAAATCGACTAATAAAAAGGATAATATTTTTTTATCACCCGTGAGAAAACCTTTAATTGCTCTTTTGTATTTTTGGAATAAATTGTTATAATAAAAAATATATTAAATTTAAATTTATGAAATACTAATAAAATTGGTGTAAAATATTAATCCAAGGACTTATACTATGGGCAGCTACTCTTCCGAGATTCCTAACACCCTTTCCCAACAACCCCGCTTCTTATAAATGCATCTCAAATTCAAGGAAGAAGCGTAGACACAAACATCACTATGGCATTGGCCGTTCCCTCTTCCAACTCTCTCGTTCCCACCAAATCCATACTTCCATTCCATCGTTCCCTTCTTCATTCCCCCGACCAATGCTCCTTTCCCAGGCCCAAGCCCAAGCCCGTCCAAGCGGTTCACGCCGCCGACAACCCTGCTGTCTCGGACAAGCAGGCAAAGTGGGTCCTGGACAGCTGGAAGTCCAAAAAGGCCCTTCAACTCCCCCAATACCCCAACAAAGAGAACCTGGAATCGGTACTGAAGAGCCTCGAAGCCTTCCCTCCCATCGTGTTCGCGGGAGAGGCTAGGAACCTTGAGGAGCGTCTGGGCGAAGCCGCCATGGGAAACGCTTTCCTTCTTCAGGGTGGAGACTGCGCCGAGAGCTTCAAGGAGTTCCACACCAACAACATTCGTGACACCTTCAGAATCCTTCTCCAGATGAGCGTCGTTATGATGTTTGGAGGCCAAATGCCCGTCATTAAGGTCATCTTTATGTTTTATTTTTATGACGTGCGTGACGGTATACAATAATATTTAATTTAACAATAAATTGTTATTTATTATAATATTAAAAATTGAACAGGTTGGACGAATGGCGGGTCAATTCGCGAAACCGCGATCGGAAGCGTTGGAGGAGAAGAACGGGGTGAAGCTGCCGAGTTACAGAGGAGATAACGTGAACGGAGATGCGTTTGAGGAGAAGGCGAGAATTCCAGATCCTCAAAGAATGATTAGAGCGTACAGTCAATCGGCGGCGACACTGAATCTTCTGAGGGCCTTTGCGACGGGTGGGTATGCTGCTATGCAAAGAGTTACTCAATGGAATTTGGACTTCACGCAGCATAGCGAGCAGGGAGACAGGTATCTCCAACTCTGACGTTTTCTTTATCGACCCTTACATCCCATTCTTTTTCTTCTTTCAATCTATTTATTATATTTTTAATATGATAATAAAATTATATCACTCTATGTAATTAGCTCAAAAATTTATGATAGTCAAATTATTTTTAGTATATTTTGAAAATTAAAATAATTAAACTTTATTATTTAAATAAAATGAATTCTATTTTGGAATATTTTATAGATTTAAATATTTCTTTTGTAGAAAATGCATATAAATAAATTATTTCGACATTAGTTTTTTTACAAACCAATTCTAACAACATTTTTAAATAAATATCAGTCTTATTTTTTTAGCTAATAAATGTTAGAAATATACTCTTAAATGCTTTTTTTAATATATTTTATTTATGAACTAAAATTTATGAAAATATAAAAAATTTTACTCTTAAAAGATATAAAAAAATTAAGAATTAACATATTTAAAAATAAGTGTTTCTTATCATAATTAAAAAAACAGTAGTACTTATTTTTTTATAAAAATAGTTAAAAAATATTTTCAATAAAAATATTAACTTTACACAGCTGAATTTAAATAATCATTAATAATAAAAAGTTATTAATCTTTCAATATCTTTAACATGTTGTTTTTCAATAAAAAAAACAATTATTTTCGTGCTTAAATTCAGTTAATTCACCTATTTTAATTTGATGGTTTGCTGAGAAGTTTTCCTTATTCCAAGGGCACTATATGATCTAGCTGCTTGGTCGGCGTGGCAGGTACCTAGAGCTTGCTCACCGAGTTGATGAGGCCCTTGGATTCATGGCTGCTGCTGGCCTCACTGTGGACCATCCTATAATGAGAACAACTGAGTTCTGGACTTCGCATGAATGTCTTTTATTGCCATACGAACAATCACTGACTAGGTTGGATTCAACTTCTGGTCTTTACTATGACTGCTCCGCCCATATGCTTTGGGTTGGGGAACGGACCAGGCAGCTCGATGGCGCCCATGTTGAGTTTCTAAGAGGTGTTGCTAATCCCCTTGGAATTAAGGTCTCGACATTTCATCTATTACTTATTTTTAGTCTCAACTTGCTTGATTTGGTGTATTGAAGTTGGATAGCGTAATAAAATGTCATGATATTGCAGGTAAGTGATAAGATGGATCCAAATGAGCTTGTTAGACTGATCGAGATCTTGAATCCCCACAACAAACCAGGGAGAATAACTGTGATTACCAGGATGGGAGCTGAAAATACGAGAGTAAAGCTTCCACATCTGATCGGGGCAGTACGCAGAGCGGGACAAATTGTAACTTGGGTCAGTGATCCCATGCATGGAAACACCATAAAGGCTCCGTGCGGACTCAAAACTCGCCCCTTCGATGCCATCAGGGTACAATATTTATTACTAATAAACACTCGGGGTGCTTTTAGAAACATAGATATTGCCGTTTTCCTCAGCCTAAAATTATTCACTGCGAAATCATCGAGTGTTTTTAAAACAATAATTAGCACCTGTATCTTTGTAATTGATGAAGTAGACGTATTTTCTGTGGCATTAATGCATGGTTATGCCCTGCCAAATAGTTTTTGAAGGTTTAATGTTTAAGTTGGTCCTGAATGCTGGTCTATCAAACATGTTGTTTAGAAGCTGGATTGGTAATGGTAGCTAGGTCGCCGAAGGTCTGCTTGTAGAGGTGCTCAAGAGAAGAGTTTATTTGATCAACTGACGTAAGAAATGTGATTGTAGAGTTGGGTTGCATTTCTTTATCAGTCAGTAGGTGGGATATCACCTGTTTGATTGTGAATTTTCATTTTGTCTTTTCGGGATAACTCTCATTTTAGGTCAGGCATTGCAAGTTCCTCTTGCTATAGATATCAAACCAAAGGTTTTCATTTATCAATAATTAACCAATTGAACCAACCTTGTCTGGTTTTGTATTTTAAATTCTTAGCAACTTTAGAGAAAGAAAAATCATATGATTGCCAACCTTGATATACCTTTAACTTTTTTTTTTTAACTTAATTGGACAGGCGGAGTTAAGAGCATTTTTCGACGTGCACGAACAAGAAGGAAGCCACGCAGGTGGGGTTCATCTAGAGATGACGGGTCAGAATGTGACTGAGTGCATTGGTGGGTCAAGGACGGTCACGTTTGACGATCTGAGCTCCCGTTACCACACACACTGTGACCCTAGGCTTAATGCTTCACAATCTCTGGAACTTGCTTTCATCATATCTGAACGCCTCAGAAGGAGTAGGATCATCTCCGAGAAGCATCTTTCCTCCATAGCACTGTAAAATGCACGGTCTTGAATACCAACAATGTGGCTTTGCTCTTTTCCCTTTATGTATGGAAGCAACCAAACAGTGTTATTACACATGGACATGGACCATTTAGCTAGTAAGCTTTTTTGTATAATAATTTATTTGTAAGTGTGTATATTGCTAAGTAATGCGACTGTGCCTTGGAATTATGTGGGTGCACATACACCTGACTAGAATCCATGATGGACAGAAAACTCGCCTACTCTCGCTTACTGCTTACTTCTAGGGCATTAATCCTTTTGCCGTACTATTGTCATTTTGTACATGTCAAGCTTTTATTATTAGGAGTATACTTCGGGACAAGTCAATTTTTTAGGGAGATGAAAAGAGTTCCAAGTCTCATCATTGGTAACATTGTACGTGAGGCGACTCAAAAAATACGTATACGTGTGTGTGTGTCTATATATATATATATATATATGAGAAGTAATCCCGGGCAAGAAGCAGCAAACTTTGACGTTTTGTTTGAAAGAAATAATTTTATATGAAGAGCTTACAAAGTAAATATATTTAATAAGGTTATATTAATTTGTTATTGACAACCAAGGCCCAAACCCATCGTGAATTGACAAAATGCAATCGTAAGACTATATTGACAAAAAGTGTATGCTTTTGGAGTGATTAACAAACTGGTGAAAGTTAACTATTATTACGAGGAGAGTTAATCTCATTATATTATGAATATTTTTTATTTAAAAAGAATTATATCCTGTAAAAAGTATTTGTGAAAAAAAACACAACCCTTTATAAAATTGATTATGTATATACTATATGTCGATGACATTGAAAAAATATTTTCTGACAATTATTTGAGATATATATACCTCACATATTATAAATAATGATATAAAAGAAATTAACGTGCAGTCGTCCGATTATTGTTGGTCATGCTTTCCGGGAATTTTTTTTCGTCATTAAAAAATCCTCGAAAAGGCATTGTTAAGATTATGTAATGAATTATTTCAATTTCTTGTTTTATTTTTTTATAGTTTATAGTGGACGCCTATCAAGGATATTTATTGCGAATATCGGAATTGATCTCTCCACTGTTATCTAACACGAGACTTTATAGTTTTCACCTGTAGTTTTTTTTTTTAAAATGGTGTGAGTATAGTAAGATTTATATTTGATAAAAATATTTTGTGTGTAACATTCCATTATTATATAGTTAATATTTCAAAACATATTAATATTTTGGACGAAAGGAACAGAAGAAGGTGAGTCGAGGCGAGGGCAGTAGCGTACGAATAACGAAAACCTCGCCCACGGTAAGGAAGCGCTTTTAAAAAACGCGGTTTAGTGCAGGAATGAAAATTTTAATATGAAATGAAGAGAAATAGAAGTGGTTATTCCTGTTTGTGAAGTATTACATGGAATCTCAGAGTCAGAGAGATCGCAGAACAGAGGCTCTCGGAGATCTTCGAGCGCTTCCCGACGAAATCCTCTGCGCTATTTTGGAACGTCTCACTCCCCGCGATGCTGCTCGCCTCGCTTGCGTTAGCAGGTAATTGCTGTTCCCTTTTTCTATTTCTATCTGAATGTTTTTCTCATTCATTTTCCATAGTCTCTTTTTCGTAATAATGTTGATGGATTGTCAGGCATTGTTTCATTCAATTGCACTTTATGTTTTGCTTCTTGTGTTAGTTAAATTGATTTAGCAACATTTTTTTAGTTATTATAAATCACGAGTACTGTGAGTATAATGGTTCTCGTAGTATTATATATTCTTGTCACTTGTATCATGATTAACGGTTTTCTCTCTTAATTTTGGCAGTGTTATGTACATACTGTGCAATGAAGAACCACTGTGGATGAGTCTTTGCCTAAAAGGAGCTTCTGGTTTGCTTCAATACAAAGACTCTTGGAAGAAAACTGCCCTGCATAAGTATGTCTCTTCCCATGTTTAATTTCTGCTTCTGAAATCGAATTATTATCTTTATTGGTACTTTACTTTAGTAGCTATTTAATTAATGCTAACATATTTGGAATTGGGTATTTTGAATGCAGTGAGAATCTGCCAGACAAATACAAGGAGTACCATCGTGGACCTTTATATTTTGATGGTAAAAGTTGTAACACTATAGGGCTCTTATCTATCTTCTATTTTCTAGGCAAATTTAGGTCATATGCTCTTCGAAAATCATAAGAATTTTCTATAAACCAATATTCACCTTCTTGCAGGGTTCAACTCTTTATTTTTGTACAGGAGATTATACCGCTGTCACACCACATTGGATACATTTTATGCAGATAACGGAAATGTGGAAAGAATAAAAGACATCTCACTGCAGGACTTCTATAATGAGTATGATGCAAAGAAGCCGGTACAAAGATAAAAGAATTTTTAATTGTAAACTATAAATGTCTATCTTTGGGTTCTCTTAGTCTTACTGATAGAAAGATAATATCTTTGAACTCTGTCCTTCCATTGTTTTTAATTTTACAATTTTTAGAAAGAGTAGGAATAATTCCCCCCCCCCCCCAACATCGTATGTATAGTTGTAACTGTATCATGTTTGCTATTAATCTTTGAAGCATTTAGGATGTGGTATTGTTTTTCTTTGCCATTTTTTTTTTCATGTAGAGATGGAAAGCAAGAGATGAAAACAGATTATCTTTTAACTAAAGGTTCTTTGCGGATGACGGGATTCTGGTTGTAGTTCATGCTATGGGTTTTAGATATCTTGGAATCACAATTTTGAATTATCAATTATTAATACTCCTTCCCGTTCTTTTTTATAGGACCCCTTTAAGAACTTTTGATGGTTGTTAATATAAGACCATTTTCAACATTTTAGAAGCATATTTACTTTTTCCCATAGTTTCCTTTCATAAATTATTGAATCTTTCTAACTTCTCAATAATTAATATGATAATAGAGTTCGATTTGGGTAAACTTGGAATGTTGTAATTTTTCAAAAATAGTACATTAACTAATTTTTACAATTTTTTTTTTTTACTTTGTGTGATTTAGTTGAAAGGATCTTGTAATTAGGACTGGAGGAAGTAGTTTTCTTTTATTGAAATGCAATTTTGATGAATTACACATCCCAGGTTATGCTTACTGGATTGGCTGACACATGGCCTGCCAGGGATAAATGGACAATTGACCAATTGTTGCTAAACTATGGAGATGTAGCGTTTAAAATTTCTCAAAGGAGTTCCCGGAAGATCTCCATGAAGTTCAAGGATTATGTCTCATACATTAAAGTTCAGCATGATGAAGATCCCTTATATATTTTTGATGAAAAGGTGCATATGTTGTGATATTCATGTTTCTATAATGTTCTGCTCCTCCTTCCTGCACCATTCCCTTCCCTTATTTTGTGTTTCAAATTTGAGAATTGTTTTACTCAACACATGATGATCATACAGTTTGGTGAAGTTGCACCTAGCTTATTGAAGGATTATAGTGTGCCTCATCTTTTTCAAGAAGATTTCTTCGACATCTTAGATACAGATAAACGACCTTCCTATAGGTGGCTCATAATCGGACCAGAGAGATCTGGTGCTTCTTGGCATGTTGATCCAGCTCTTACCAGTGCATGGAATACTCTTCTTGTTGGCCGTAAAAGGTAAAGAGCTAACCATTTGACATATTAATGTTCTTCATTTTGGTCATGTAGCATAGAGTGTGACTGTTTACACGGTTTTTGAGAAAGCCATATGTGTACTCTGTTTTGAGTTCAATCCTTAAAGATAATAATTTGATTTCTCCAGCTTGGTACATTTCTTTCCTTCTGTTTTTTGGAGTTACAATGGGGGCCAGGAATGAGGAAAGATGGATTAAATGTGAATATTGTAAATTTATGACTCATTAGGGATAGCTGGCATAAGTTTTTTCCTAAGGAAACTAGTAGCCATTAGGCTGCAAGGCCATTGGCTCTGGCTTATGATCACTATTAATTTTAGCTTATATTACCTATCCATGTACAACAACCCATTGGCTGGTCTGTGCAAAGATGTTGCTCAGTTTACAAGTTTCACATTTGGTTTTGTTTTTAAAGCAACCTAAACTATGGTTCAATGCTTTCTGAAATAATGCTGCATGGCAGAATTTTCTCTCTAGGCTTTAAATGACAGTAGGACTGAGATAGTATATGGGAAGTAAGATTGGGAACTTTTAGATTTAGTGTGCTAGTCCTGATATATAAGCTAATGCTTTGCTAGCATTTTGTTAAAAATTTACATAGACCAGGTTGAACAAGAATCCTAAAATAATGACACCTATATCCTTGAGTCTTTATTTGAATGTATGGAGGGGGAGGAAGGGAAGAGTTTGAAGGGGGAAGGGAGGCTTAAACCCCCTTTGTTTAGATGTTTAATATTGAGAAGAGAGGGTGATGAGAATTGAATCATATAAATGACATTATTGCCTTTTATATCTTCTATTTATATTTTTTTATCTTTTTTTAAAAATAAATATTTTTCTCTTTCTAAAAATTAATATTTTTATTTTTTATAATTTTTTAAAAAAATCCTCACTTTAAAAATTAACATTTTTTAAAAAAAAAATAGAATATGGGAAGGAGTGCGATAGAGTGGGAAAGAGAAAAATCCAAGAACAAGGAAACTCAGAAAACTAACGTTTAGAGGATTTAGAAAAATCTCTTTAATCCTTTTCCTCTTAAACATAACCCTTCCTTTCTCCTCCCCTCCTAAACATAACATTCAAACATAGCCTTAAAAAAGTGTACCTTTTTTCAATATTTTGGATCTTGATGGTGGTAGATACTAGATGGATGTTGTGAATAAATCAAAATAACGCTTTTAGGTTTTCATTTTCCTTAACTCCCTCCTCCTATCTCTATCTTTGTGTGTGTGTGTGGGCATGTGTATGTTGGGGAAAGGGGGATGTTGGTAGTTATCCTTCTTAACATTGGAGTCAATTGATTATTAAGTCAACATCATGACAAAACATAAGATAAATATTGATGTTCTAGGCTCATTTGTTTAACTAAAATTGGAGTATTGTTCTTTATTGATTCCATAATAAATAACATGAATTTTATGTAATTTGGTACTTACCTTTTTTTTGTTAGTGCTTGATTATTCTTCGAATAACTTATGCTTAAAGTTAAAAGGTAATGTTTCACATGCAATTGATAGGTGGGCATTATATCCTCCAGGAAAAGTGCCTTTGGGTGTCACAGTGCATGTTAATGAAGAAGATGGTGATGTCAATGTTGACACTCCGTCATCACTGCAGGTACTACGATGCTGCAATTTGAGTAATTTATATATCCTCTTTTTGGTGGTATATAGTTATGAACAATAACCATACTAACTTTATGGTGCCTGTCTGTTGATGTCATTACTATGATTATTATTAATCACATATTGCTTGTTTACAGTGGTGGCTAGATTTTTATCCTCTTCTTGCTGATGAAGACAAGCCAATTGAATGCACACAACTACCTGGAGAAACAATTTATGTTCCAAGTGGATGGTGGCACTGTGTGCTAAATTTGGAAACAACTGTTGCTGTCACGCAGAATTTTGTAAATTCTAGCAACTTTGAATTTGTATGTTTGGATATGGCACCTGGTTATCGTCATAAAGGAGTTTGCCGTGCTGGGTTGCTTGCTCTTGATGAAGATAGTTATGAAAATGTCAAGCAGAACATGTCATGTGATGAAAAAGACTTCGGTTACTCGAATTTTTCCAGGAAAGAGAAAAGAGCCAAAACTCAGAAAGATGTAGATGATCTAAGTTACCAAAGAGCCATGAATGGTGCATCTAGAAGCTACAATTTATGGAAAGATGGATTTTCTTATGATGTAAATTTCTTGTCCTTGTTTTTGGATAAAGACAGAGACCACTACACTTCACTGTGGAGCTCAGGCAATAGCATTGGTCAGCGAGAACTAAGAGAATGGTTATCCAAACTCTGGATTCAAAAACCAAAAATGAGAGAGCTGATATGGAAGGTTATTTTCTTTCTACAATTATACTTTCTTTGAGCTCTACTTTATCAGATTTTATGATCTTTTTGTTTTGTCTAGGGAGCATGTATTGCACTAAATGCTGACAAGTGGTTACAATGCCTATCATATATTTGTGCTTTCCACAAGTTGCCCCCTCCCACTGATGATGAAAGGCTTCCAGTTGGTACGGGTAGCAATCCTGTGAGTTTTTATTTATTTAATTAATAATTCTGACTTATTTGAATTTTCCAGAAGGTTGCAATACATTAATTTTTCTCAGACTTCAGTGAAAATATTTGGTCTTGTAGTGTCATAATAATACATCTCTTTCTAACTCTGGGAATATTTTCCGTTCTCTATCTAGGTATATTTAGTCGGAAACTCTGTTCTTAAGATTTTTGTTGAAGGAGGATTGGAAGCTTCACTTTATGGTTTAGGCACAGAGGTAATTTTTTGGAATTCTGTTTCCATTGCTTCTGCTGTAGAAATTTAACTTTAGTACTGTCATCTTTATTTCATCTGTTACCACCAAAAAATAAAATAAAATTCTAATATACATTTTACAGCTAGAGTTTTACAGTATGTTGCACGAGGTCAATTCCCCTCTCAGGAAACATATTCCTAATGTTTTGGCCACTGGGATTATCTATATTGAAGATGGATCTTATACCATTTTAAGTTGGGATGGGAAAGGAGTCCCTGATGTCATTGTTAAGAGCAATCTGATCAGGAAGAACTGTGATGTTGACGGTTTCTCATTTGGGGTATGGGGCAAGAAAGAATTAGAGTATCGGAATGCTGGAATGTCGGTGGATGAATCTGCTGGCTTAGCTGGTCACTCATGCATATGGCCATATATGATAACAAAACGATGTGAGGGGAATATGTTTGCAGAGTTGTAAGTCATATCCTTGGGATTTATTGATAATTTCATCACCCCTTCACATTCAAATTTCTAATCTCTTAAAGTAACACAGTTCTGTGAATCTTATGGATTTTGTTTTCATTCTCTTGCAGAAGAGACAGATTAACATGGGAAGACATAACAAACTTGGCCTCCTTCTTGGGGGAGCAGCTGTGTCATCTTCATCTTTTGCCATATCCACCTTTAAATATTTCATATTTCTCTGATATTGAACATGAATTAAGCTTGGCTGAGGCTAATGGTTGTATTGCAACTGTTGGTTGTAAATCAAATGCTGCAGCAGAATGGGAAGTCTTCACTAGAACTTTAACAAAGAAGATGAAGGGTCTGTCAAGCCGTTTGACCAAGTGGTACACTTTGTTCTTTTGGTCTTTCTGATTTCCTGTTACAGTTTAGTTTGAATTTGTAGATATGTAAGAAAGGCATGCACAAAGTGAAAAACACCATCTTTTTTATGCATTCAAATGAAAATCTAATGACCTTCTGAGCATTTTGAAGTTCAAAAGTAGTCTATCTATTAAATTTTTCTGGCTTTTCCACAAAAAAACTCACAATTTCAGTAGGTGTGTTTATCAATTATTTATACTCTTTCAATTTCAGAATTTTCAGTGGGCGTGTTTAACATTAACATGCTAGTTGCTAACTTGCTATGATGAATCTGTGTCAGTCACTTTTATTTGTAAGGCTGCCTCTTATGTATGTTCCTAAAATTTTGTAGGGGGGATCCAATTCCTAAGAAACTGATAGATAAAATTGATGAATATATCCCACCTGATTTTGCTCAGCTGCTAAATATGGATGAGGTTTCTTCTGAACTCAAAATCACATTCTGACATCAACCTTTTTTTATGGATATGGTAAAGTAGATTTGTTTCTATAATCTCTGCAACTTTTATTTGATTTCAGAATTCGGGAACTGGTGCTTGTAAACCTTGCTCCTGGATACACAAGGATATTATGGATGACAACATTTACATGGAACCATCATCGGTTTGCTTGACCTCTAGTAGGAATACTGAAGATACTGCCCAGGTGGACAGTGGTTTGTTGCACAACTATGATGAAGTGAAATTGTGGCGTCCTAGTCATATTCTTGATTTCAGTGATGTTTCGATTGGTCAGTACTGCTCCTTTCCCACTCCCAAGAATTTTCGCTCAACTTCTGCAAAAAAACTCATTTTTGAGAGTTGACTTATATTGGAATGTTGTCAACATATGGCATCATAATTTATCATGTGCTTTGAGAGACTTGTTAACCCTAAGTATTATTTTTTCCCTGTGGTTATGGCTTCCTTTTTTGCTGCACTATTTTTATAGTTTTCAGGCTAATGAATGCTGATCAGCTAGAACTAATCATCATAATTTCTGTTCCGTCCTTAAGAATTCTTGTTCCAAGTGATTGTTGGCTTTGAGATGCATGTTCTTGGCATATTTAGGAATAACTAATCAATAGTTTGTTAAGTAACACAGTTATTCATTAACCAACCTTTGAACATTAACCAAATGATTGATTGATGGTTCTTAAACCAGAAATACTTTTACCAATAATTCATATTTTACAAATTTCCCAAAACATGTTATGGTGTTTTCATACGTTTGTTTCATTCTTTTGTAACCTTTGAGTTGATTGAACTTGTCAGCCTTTTTTAGCAATTCTGTCTCCCATACGCTATAGTTCTTATTTTACCTTCATCTGATTTGTCTGTCTAATCCTATTTATAATATTAATATGTATGATTGACTTATCTTTATCCAGAGCACCTCTTTAACAACGCAGAGATATGTTTGAAAATTAACATTGCTGCAAAAGTATTCTGATGTTATTGCTATTTAGTGGTTATTTCGTATGAAATTTTTCATTTATTTTTGCAGGTGATCGTCTTTTTGACTTGATACCAATTTATTTAGATGTGTTTAGAGGAGATTCGTATCTTCTTAAGCATTTTTTAGAAAGTTACAGACTTCCTTTTGCTAGTAACATATCAAAGTACGAGTCAACAGAGGGTGGTCAGAAGTTTGGCCGACTTTCATATGTTGCCATGTAAGTAACTGTTATAATTCTCTTGCATAACTAATTTCTTGTCAACTCAAAGTATTTCAATTTGCGTATGGATTTATCTAGAAATATGAAATCAGTCAGGCTCCCCTGAAAGGTTGCTAGGCCAAAGCTGAGAAGATATACCCAGTACCCAGTCAAGATGAGTTTACAATTAATAATAATTTTGAACCTTGCAGAATGACTTTCAAAATATTTCATAAAAATATTATATTTTTAATTGAAACTCAAACAGTTGTCTAGAGATGCAAATTAATGCATCCTAATACACGTTGATAAATTGGTAATTGTGAATTTTTTATTGCATGTTGATTTGGGTAACCAATGAAGACTTTGCTCTACATGCGTACGATATTATCTCGTTGCCTTGATGCAGAAATCAACCTTTTGGGAGGCCAATATTTACAGACATTTCTTTTGACCAATTATCAAAAGTATAAGATTACGGTCCAATTTTGAAAATAAATTATCATTAAGTATTTATATGTATAAAAAATTAAGTAATGAAATAAATTAAACTCGTTCCATGAGTTTACTGGTGCGATATGATAGTTTTACTGAAATTATTAATAATTGTCCTAAAAGCATTAAGAAACTTTTAATACACTTTATTAATGCTTGCAATTGCGATACTTAAAAAAATTAGTAAATTTTTCTGCCTTTTTAACCTCAAACTTTAGAGATGGTTTTAAGCGTATAAAAACAATATTTTTTTATTAAAAAGATTATATTTTTATATTCTTGATGTAATAAATATTTTTCTTTTTTATTAAATACTTTTTATTTTTGTTTCTTTAATTAATGTTTTAATGTCATTTGCTAGCATTTTCTTATTTTATTTATTTTTATTTAATTTTATCCCATTTTTTTACCCATTCCATTCTACATATCATTAAGTATCCAAACATTGTGCAAGTATTATGTTTACAGTGAGTTAAATATTGCAGTCAGTCGAGACAACCTTTGGTGAAGTAAAGATGTTTAGCTTTGTTCCTGGCTTTCGTATATTTAGCAATTGTTAGAAGTTCCTCATTTGGATTTCTTGGTTTTCTTTTGGAATTGTAGGTGCTATTGTATCTTGCATGATGAGAATGTCTTGGGGGCTATTTTTAGCATTTGGGAAGAACTGAGATCAGCAAAGTCATGGGAAGAAGTTGAGCAGACAGTGTGGGGAGAATTGAACAATTACAGAGGCTTTCCTTGACCATTGGCTGGCATTTAAATTTTTTTGGAGCCTCAATGCACCTCAGAGCTCCAGTGATCCTATGTTTTAACTTATCCAATAGGCAATAGCCGGGAAATATAGATAGAGATGGAGGGACAGTGAGAATGAGGGAGAGAGCAATTTAACACATAAATTGGATGGCCGTTAGATTTTTTAGATTACATTCTGTTAGATAATTTATAATAAAGTTTCCCTCGCTGTGTTGTTGACGTGGTTGTGCAGTTGCATTTTTTTTTCCATTGCTTAAATGAACACTGTTGAATGGCCATTTTTTCCCCTACAAATTCAAGACTACAATATATGAATATATTCTGATAGGTATTTCTTATTTCTCCTATAATCTGTAATTAAATTTACTAGAGATGTGAGCTATAAGAAAGTTAGATTCTGGACAGAGAAACGTGAATGAAACCAACTTCAGAACGGGACGGCAAATTGGACCAAAACAGCTTGGCTCTCAGGCAAGTTGGGACTACTGTTAGGCCATGAACAATGACGTGACAACTGTGAAAGAGGTATGGGAAGCCAGGTAGGTTAGGTGGGGGAACAGAATGGGAAGCAGCAATCCAGTCCTCAGGGAAGAACGAAAGTTAGACCACTCTATTTTTTTCATTGTAAAATTATTTTAAAAAGGTTAGCACGATTTTAAAAATAAAATATAAATGAACAAATTCGATCCAAACCAATGGTTATGATTTACGTACCGTTAGTGAGTAAATTCCAAAATAGTAGAAGGTTCTTAATATAATAGCTAGAATGTACGGATTAATTATAATAAAATGAAAGTTAAACGTGCTTGTTTATAGAAAAGCATAAAGTTTAAGACGATTGAATGCATTCTCCCCACATTAAACTAGCAATTTAAAGTGTATGCCAACAAATCTCGGCTTTTTAATGGAGAATTGCTCCCATTTAAGCTTTAAACAAATAGATATATTCCCTCACGTTTTGCTCATTCTTAAAAGAAAATAATATCACAATCAATAACCTAACTGAGCAAGCAAATTAAAATTTTATTTTGTAATAGTATAAAATTGGTGGAATAAGATTTTCAAAACATACCTTGTATGTTATATACGTGTAAGACAAATCAATATTTATAATATATATATTAATCAATATATCTCTGTACATTGTATTTTGTATTCATAGATGTTATCATTAAAATTATTTTGAGTTTCCAAAAGGTGGAAAAAGAATAAAATAAGCATAATAGTTGACTATTTAATCGGTGGTGTATATTATTTTGAGTGACTAAGAAAAAATCAAGCTGTTAACATTTGATTTAATTAAGTAACTTAAGTACTATCATGGAAGAAACGTAGTGGACATGTTAAGAAGGAATAAATAAATAGTTAAGAAAAACGTGGCTGGACTTTTATATAAGAATTGCAAGATTGATTCAGACTATGACATCGGTAATAAAATGTTGGGATGACAAGAAAAATATCAATCAAACAACTAAAATTGTCAACATTTTGATCGACACTTCAGTTTTCATTGTTAAAAAAACGTTCTTTGAGGTTTTGAAATCAACTTTACAATTTGTGTTTCAAAAATTATTGACCATTACACACTATATACAAAATACAATGTCAACTTTATTTTGCATTAAATTGTGTAGAAATCGTGTAGAAAATCGATTCCAAAATCATATATATTAAATTATTGACCATTAAACACTTTATATGAAATTTTATACTTTTTAAAAAATTTATGTTATCTCAATTTTTTTTCTCCAAAAATCTAAATCCTAGCTTATAAGATTTTTCTATGCCACGACTATCTTAATCTTGTAGGTTAATTATTTCACTTTCACTAATCCTTACGTTTAATTAGAAGGAAATAATATTTTACTGCCCAATTTCTTTGAAATAAGAGAATTTGAGAGGAAAAAGAAAAAATAATGGAACAAAAAAGTTTTCCTTATTCAAAACAAGAGGGAAAATAGTGGAGAAGAAAAGGTTTTGCATTGAGAACTACTAAAATCTTTTTATTTTCATGTAAACAAAAAAGAATAAAAACATTGTTAAAACTCTTTCCTCCTTCGCTTCTTCTTATTAATCAAATAAAAAAAATTAATAATATAATCAACTTTATTATTTTTTATCCAAATAATAGAAGAAAAATAATTAGATCTATTTATCATAAGATTTTTAATTTTCATCTGTTGCTTTTATTTTTGAATATGTCACGTTATTTTTATTTTTATGTATAAATACTTATCTAAGAAACAGTGAGAAGTTTTTTTTCCTTCATAAATATCTAACGGTAAAGAACAGATAAAAATATTTTTATATTTAATAATTAAGTTAAAAATAAAAAAATCAATACCAACAACTCTTAACTTTTTATTTTGTCTTATTTTCATTTCATTTTTTTCATTTTTTCTTTAATATCCAAATAAATTATCATCGTATTATTAATTTATTATTGATCAATAAAAATATTAACAATATTTTTTTAATATACTAAATTTTGATATACATTTCGTTATTAAAAATTATAAATAACATTTATATATTTTATGATTTAAAGAAATAATACAAAATATATTTAAAATAATATATTAAAATGTAGCATCCTAACACATTTCTTTGATCTATGAATTTGCTATGCGTAAAATATTGTTTAGCAATAAATGGACCGCCATGCATGACGATCATGACGTGCGAAAGGACTGTTTCCTTGTCTCATCAGTTGTGACCTTTTCAAACAACAAATTTTTTTAGTGAAATCTGACTGTGTCTCCTCAAATACTTGTTAGAATAATTTCTTCAAATGACAACATGTTTCTAGTTTCTGTCACTTTTATCCTTGAATTTTACTGAAATAACTGTTTTCCTTATGCGCGTGACGTTTTTTTAGGGTGAATTCTGAATTTAGAAAAACCATTTTGTTTGTGTAAGTTGTAAGCAATAATTTGGACGAGAAAACATCCCTTCGTGAGTGTGACATGAATGTAGGAAATGAGAGATAAAATGTATAAAATGAGTAAATAATGGAATGAGTGGTGCGATAAAAAAAATTAATATAACATAATACGATTTGGAAAATTGCTTGCCACCCTTATATGAAGGACGATCTGGCTCTTTTAGAATGTACGTATTAAGAAAAGGCATTGAATGTAATTTGATTAAATCATGCAGAGTGTGGTTTGTTCTTATAATAATTACAAGTAAAATTTAATAGCAGAAATTACAATGGCATAATGTTTGATATCGAAAATGTGTAGCCAACTTTATTAAGCAACGACTTTGGATACGAGACGTATGTAGGAGTGATAAGTGGCTAGTATGACCTACCAACCACTTAGTTGATTCTTAACTAACGAGGACCGACGAAATAAAAAGAAGAGAAGAAAAGTTACAGTGAAAAGCACTTTTAAGGGCCTGAGAAGTGGGTGGTCGAATCCATTCTTGAAAGGGCCCATTACGAGCAAACCCAGCCCATTCCTTTTGGTGATTATAGAATTTTTGAATGTGGGGAGCTTTTTGGTTCAAATTTGAAACCAACGAAAAGGAATAGTATTCCTGGTTATATAAAAAGAATTCAGAATCACAATCACAAATGACAGAGTAAGAGAGAGAGAGGGACGCACCAACCTTTCCGCCACACACAACACAGAGAGTATCAAAACCCCGTGTTTGACAGCTGTCTCTTTTTCTTTATTTTTAATTACAACAACAAGAAATTCCAATTTCCAGATATTAACAATTAAATACCAAATAAAAATCACCCATCCAACGGTCCATATTCAATCCCCAAAACGACCCCACCCACGCTTCCCAAAACGCAATTATCGGACGCATTAGCCTCAAAAGCCACCCTTTCCCTTTCGTCGTCTCCGTCTCTCTCCCTCCCTCCCTCTCTCTCTCTAAATCCCTAACCAGATCTCGCTTTCTCTCTCTAAGATTCCACAATGGCGACCGCTCCCTCGCCTCGCGAAGAGAACGTTTACATGGCGAAGCTTGCCGAGCAAGCCGAGCGCTACGAAGAAATGGTTGAGTTCATGGAGAAGGTCTCCGCCTCCGCCGACAATGAGGAACTGACCGTCGAGGAGAGGAATCTGCTCTCCGTTGCCTACAAGAACGTCATCGGAGCTCGCCGTGCCTCTTGGCGTATCATCTCCTCCATCGAGCAGAAGGAGGAGAGCCGTGGCAACGAGGACCACGTCGCCGTCATCCGCGACTACCGATCCAAGATCGAGTCCGAGCTCTCCAACATCTGCGACGGTATTCTCAAGCTCCTCGATTCTCGCCTCATCCCCTCCGCTTCATCCGGCGATTCCAAGGTCTTCTACCTAAAGATGAAGGGCGATTACCACAGGTACCTCGCCGAGTTCAAGACCGGCGCCGAGCGTAAGGAGGCTGCAGAGAGCACCCTCGCTGCATACAAATCCGCTCAGGTTAATCGTTTTCTCTTTTTTATTCGATCTATCGATGCAGATCTGTTCGTTTTCTTCTCCAGATATGCGTTTCTCACTTTCTATTTTGCAACGCATGTTGTTCTGTTTTTGAAATCTATACGATTAACTTTATTTGTTTTGGATCCTCCACTCTGCGGTTATGTATTCACGTTTCATTTTCTGGTTTGAAAATCTGCGTCTTTTTGTTTTTTATATAATTTGAATCGAAGGATTTTTGTTGTGGCTATTTATTTAGTATTGCAGTGTTTCTCGATTGTTTTGAAGGATGAACGTGTTTCTCTGTTTTGCAGGACATTGCAAATGCCGAACTGCCGCCAACTCACCCAATTAGGCTCGGCCTTGCGCTGAATTTCTCTGTGTTTTACTATGAAATTCTTAATTCTCCTGATCGTGCCTGCAACCTTGCAAAACAGGTTAGGTTTAGGGGACTGAATACTCTGTTCTGTTCTGTGCTGTGTGTATTTGTTTTGCAATCGGAGTTTTGGATGTTTGTGGAGAAAAGGAAGAAGTTGGGCCCTCTACAGGGAAATCTGCAGCTCTTGTTGCCTATTAATTGGAATGACTTTTGCATTTCGTTAATCTTGAAGCAACAATGATGTTACTTGTTGGATTCTAGCAACTAAATATGGAATATGGAATTTGCTTTTTACACTTATTGCCACTTTGCCTGTAGCTGAAGTGAGTTGTCAAACATTTGTTGGCTTTCACAATAAATGTTTGCTAGTCCAATAGTTATTAACAAGTTGAAACTAATCAATATTTGATTACTTAATCAAGGTTCTGGTACCGTTAGGTACCCGACTTGAGTAATCCCCATGGAATATATTCTTCTAGTTTTTGTTGCGAATATGTTCTGTTCTAATGGCATATTATATAATAGTACTAATGAAAAAACTGTTTTACTTTCGATATTCACTAGGCTTTCGACGAAGCGATTGCTGAATTGGATACGCTGGGAGAGGAGTCATACAAGGATAGCACTTTGATCATGCAACTTCTTCGTGATAACCTCACCCTTTGGACCTCTGACATGCAGGTATTGATTTTGGTTTGCCGTAGATCATTTTTTATTCTTCATTTTCATATAATCAATTTGCTGACTTTGTTTTGTCTTTTGTTGTGGTTTCAGGATGATGGAGCTGATGAAATTAAAGAAGCAGCACCGAAACAGGATGATCAGCAGTAAACATATTTTACTGCTAATTAGAATTGAACTTCTCCGCTATATCCTTTTGAAAGGAGAAGATGTTTGTTGCTAATATGTTGGTACTGGGATTTTAGGCATTCATGTCTGTTATGAATTATGGATGTACTGGGCCGTTTTAGTTTGTCCTTCCATTTTTAAGTGTTTTCCAAATTGCCTATTTTCTTAAGGATGCTTAAGTTTTTATTATATGGAATTGGAATTTTAAGATTCTCTTCTCACTAGTAAACTTGATTGATGTTAGCTATATATTTGAATTCATTCTGAAACCTCGGAATCTGAATTTAGCAGCCTGTTCGGAATTATGTTGTGCGCGTTTAACTACTGTGAGGATTGTACGTTTCATTTTATTTTGTCGGCCCTTTGAACTGGAAAATATATTCCCTCTTCCTGCCTTCTCTAGCTAACACTTTTCTTTTCGGACAAGCACCTGGACTGTTATATTTTTGGCCGGTGGATTTTTTATTTTATTATTATGGTCTTAAAAGTATGTTTTATAATTTTCTAGCTGTCTTGAAATGGTTCGATAATTACTACCTCAAAATTGAAGTAACACTTGCCCGGCTTCAACGCGACGGGCTGTCGTACAAGTAAACTATTTAATTCCACAATGGTGAATCAATTACACACAATGATGAAAAGGACACCTAAAAAAAAATTAAAAGCGTCTGTTGCCGATTATGTGAAGAAAACTTGCGTGAATCGTGAGGTTATTTTTTAACAAACCATTAATCATGGTGAATAGCCCAAAATTCCACTTGACCTTATATTGGATTAGTTAAGTAGACTTGAGTCTAGCTCTAACTGGGCTCAGCTATATTTTCCCAGACTAACTTCGATTTTGTGATAAATGGTTTTCATAAAATTGATTGGAATCGTGTATCATAAAAAGTAATAAATAAAAACTAGGGAAATGTTAACCTCTTTAAGTACTGGACTTAAAGTAATTAATAATAATATTTTGTTAAAAAATATTTATTGTAATTTAATATAATGAATATATTTTTAATAAAAAATTATAAATTTAGATGCTTAAACCCGAAATAAGTATAAATATTTTTTTTGGTCAACCAAAATAAGTATAGCAAAATCCTAAAAGTTATTGGAATGAAATAACAGTTGAACCGGCGCCGTTGTCCTATGTTGTTTGCACAGAACCCCAGCAAGTTGGCCAATCCTAGCTTTCCACCCCTCGGGTAGTTTCTACCCCAAAGGGAGCCTTTCCTTTTCAGGAGAGTTTTTTATCCTCGTTTGGATGCCTTTGTATTTCTTTTCTTTGTTTTCATCTGCACAATTCTATTACTACGCATTTCCTTTCTTGTTAATCCTAAATACCAAACAATGAAATTTTAAACGAAAACTCCAACAGCAAAGAAACCATAACAGTGTATTGTACCTGATTGAGACAAAAATGAAACAACATGGTTGAAACAGATAGGGCGCGATGGTGGCATTGCAATGATGCGGGGTCTTCCAAACATATGTTTTTCGTCATAGCTGGGGCGACGTTCAAAGTTTGAAAAAACTAGGATAAACGCATTTTGTAATTAATCTTGTCTTTATTAGATGATGCTTAGTCGTATTGCTTCTCTTTGGGATTGAAAATTCGCTTTGGATTCAAATGTCGTTAAGAGTATCATTTGAACTTTTCAATCCAAGTTACTACTAAGTGCTAACCAAACCATCACCATTAACAACTCTCAGAATAATCAACCTATCACGGGTGAACCTCAAACAACAACAACCACAACCCTATCCATTGCCTAAGTGATCCGTTAGTAGAGTAAGCTTAGTTGGTTACATAACAATGTGTTGTAGTGATTCAAATTCAGATTCAATTGCTATGGAGTTTTGAGACAGATAGAACTTATGCCAAGGGCTGTACTAATAATAGCTGGGGAAGAAAATAAAGACACAAATACGTACAAAATCAAAACAATTTTTTTTTTATTCTAAAAAATATAGACAATGGTTGGGGAATTACAGTTTATTTTTGACATGGTTTTATGTTAAGAAAAATACAGTAATAAATATTTTTTATTCAATTTAGTTTTTTAATTAAAATAATGTTTTTATATTATTTATTTATTACTTTATTTTTCTCATTCAAGTAACCAGAAAAAAAAAGTTTTTTTTTTATATATATTCAAGTAACATACTTTTTTATTTTATTTTTCTTCTACTTTCATTTATTTTTGTTTATTTCTTTCCTATTTATCTTTATTCCCTTTTAGTTTAATTCTTTCAATTTTTCATTCTTTTTCTCTATTTTACTACTCTTTTAAACATAAATTTTAATAGAAATATCTTAAAGTACTTGTTATTATGTCCATAAACCCAAAAACATATTTTATACCATTCTTAAATAGATAGTTATAATTAATTAAATATATTAAAAATTAAAAAAATATTTATATTTTTTAAAACTAATTTATTGTATATATTTATTATAATATCAATCGTTATAATTATTTTACGTAAAAATATCAACTGTTATTATATAAAAATATAATAACTAAGGCATCATAAAAATTAGCAAATCTTAAATTGTTTCTTCAATTTATGCAATCATTTTATACATTCTAGCATTGTTCGGCAATCGAGTTAAGATATATATAAAATACTTATAACATTTAAACTATTCTTATTTTAAAAATAAAATAGAAATAAGTTAAAATTTAAATTAAAAATAAAATACATTGTAATGAAATTAAATTCTAAAGGTAATTTAACAGGTTCATTTAATAAGACTTCTAAAATTATACCATTAACACTGAAATTTTATAAAATAAAATAAAAGTATATTATTATAATGTTTATAAAGATATCATAAATAAGTAATTTAAGTAACTCATAAGGTAATAATTTCACCGGGAAAGACTAACGTTACTCTTAACGAGCACCGCCACCTTCTCCTTCTAATATTTTAGTTTTAGCTAATTTAATAGAAAAAAAATATGATTATTATGTATGTGATAGTTGAAGCATGGGCCACATGTTATGCATGCAAAAGTTTTACAATCAAAGGAAAAGTGAAAAAGTATTACTACATAATAAATGAACTTGTTAACGTGAATAGAGACACAACAATAAATACATATACAATGAAGTTTTTAAACAATATAATGATATTAAATATTACGATTATTAATAAAATTCATTATTTATTAAACTTTTATTATGATCTTATATTTAAATATATCGTATAATAAGATTGTAAATGGAGGCGTAGGAAAAAAAGTGAAAATTTAGAGAGGGGCATGTGATAGTGATTCCTGAGTGATTGGATAATTGACCAAACTTTTCAGAAGCAATTGGGCGGCAGCGTATTAGGTTAGGGTTCCGTCCAAATCAAAGGAAACGCATAAATGCATAATCTTAACTTCGCATGACGCACTTCCAACCACATTAATGCCCAAAACAAATAAAACCAATGGAGTGACAAAGCTTCCCTGTCTTAATCTTCACTTTCTTGCACTACAGCCAAAAGGAGAAAAAAATAGAATGCTTTAGATAATGCAACTTAAGTCCAATAGCTAAGAACAAATCAAATATAAATTATAGAAGCTCCCAGAGATAAATATTGCCCAAATAAATTTACCTTGATTGTGCGACAAAGTATACACCAATAAATTTCTGCATTTCCTCAAACGCAGACTTGATCTGGCGTAAGAGCATAACGAATAAGGAGTTGGCTTTGGCATTGTTTATAGCTCAATTTATTATAATTTTAATGTGTTAAAAAATTTAGTTCGTAAGTTTAGCTCTACTTTGCTTGACTTTCCTGTAGTCTAATTTTGATATGATATTACCTTTAACTTAAAATAATATACAAGATGGATTAAAGTTGCTCTTATTTTTCATTCTTTCAAGTACTTTATGCTTAACATCAAGTTGGAAGTGGATTTCGAAGTGCAAAGACCATTCACAAGTGGATCATAGGACATCATAAGACATAAAAATAACATTGGCGGCTTAGAGGTAGTAGCCCTTTCCATAGCTCAGCAAGATTCGAGAAGCTCAATTAACTTCATACTTTGTGATTTTAAGAAAAGAATTTTAAACATACTGATTAAAAAATTTATATATATATATATATATATATATATATATATATATATCAAAAGTTATGTTAAAAATGTATTAGAAATTAAAATTAGAGTGCATTAATAATATTTTGAATAAAAAATTAGAAAACATTAACTCCCCTACAACCTAGCAACTTTATGCCCAGGCAGAAGTAGCACAAAGATCGGCAACATAAACGCATAAAAGAAAAAGATATCATGACGCTTTTTTGTTGTAAGATACTAAGATTTACAAGAATCCATTCCCAGAACACAAGACCCGACATGTATTTGATTCCGTAAAAGTACAAAAAACAACGTAACAAATGTGAGTAGAAGTATCCTTTGGCAAATTGCAAAGAACAACATCCAGGCACTTGCCGGATTGGAAAAATAAAATTAGAATTGGTTCATTAACTCCCAATTGATTGCATATCATTTTACTCTCTAGTTATCAAACTGGTGTTCGTTAGTTAATCCAACCACGAATGAGAGAAACACATTCTAACGCTAATGGAATCAGGAGTATTTGTGTCACCAGAATTGGCAGTTAAAACCAATGGTTCAACACAGACGAGAGGAACACAGAATCGGGAGTTACCATTAATCAGTTCAGAAAACTAATTATTCGGTGATGATCTTGCTGCAATCCTATATCCCTACTCAATAACAGAAAGCCATATACAGAAATGACTTGCCGGATTTTCGGGGGAGACAACAAAATTCTGGGATCAAGGTACTAAAGCCGGATGGAACAGTAAACATGGCAATTTCCTCTTTTTGTTTAATCTAAGATCCCTCTTTTTGCTTAAACACTAGCTATAGTCAGTTTTCCTATTCTTCATTTAATTCTTTTTACCTAAGGGATGCCAAAGATTTGAGAATATCAAAGAGGAAGGGGCACGAAACAAGATCCCTCTGCAAGAAAGATCCATGATACCTAGTCAGATCCTACTCTTTCTACTCGTCAAAGTGTTTCATATGGTTCTACAAAATTCAGCACCACTTATCTTGAGCTCCATCACCACACCAGAACAACATTCATGCTGATTGTTCCCCCATAAAATTTTAACCCAAAAGACTACGTTTAAAGAACCACAACCAATGCCAACTCAAAAAATCAAATAAAAGAATCACAGCCAATCTCCTCAGCGAATGAAGTTTCAAAATGCAAATCAAGAGCCAATAACAAGAATACCAAAGCAGAATACATTTTGAAAAAAGCCTACACACAATATAGTAACACAATAGAAAAAGAAAAACTAAATGCCTAAGCCACATTGTATGATATTAAATGTGTATTTGAAAACATATTAAGTCGTAGATGAAACGCATTATCTATAATTAATAAAAATAAAGTAAGAGACAAAAGTTAGTTAAAATACCATAAGTATTATTAATGTTGTTCTCGAATCAAAGTTGGAGTTCTGTATTATTTTCTTGATCATGTTGATAATTTCCACTCATTTCTTCGAAGTTTGTGATACATTACCGAGGTGAGAGACGTTACCGAGATGAAACTTCAAACAATACAAATAACATTGTAGGTGCTTTTCAATATAAAGTTGCAGCTCTTACCAGAAAAAAAAAAAAAAAAAGTTGAGGTACATTTTGAGGCAAAATTACTATGATGTTCTATAACAACGTCAGCTATCATGCAAACGTAGCAGAAAAATTACAACCTGGTATGAGGGGATGGATGTTGGCACCAGCTGAAAAATCAATAAAAGACAACCAGAGTCTCTTACGGAACAAAAATTCCTCGCCGGAACCTTTCCAAGGAATGCTAGTAGTCCACACCATCATTGAATAACACACGCGTTTTTAATTTAACCAGTCATGTGTTTCCCCTTTAAGCCTAAGTAGGCATCAAAGAGGTGGCAGCCACAGTCCCTCAAAAAAGAACGTGAGGGGACCATCATCTTCAATTAATTCAACTTTCAAAACTTAACCAACCAGCATGTCTCACAAATGCTAAAGAAATAAATGGAAAATATCAACATGACCAAGACAATAACACATGATTAGAGAAAGAAATGAAGAAGGCAATAAACCTTTTTTTTTTTAATATTAAAAACAGCATAATCCAACTATAACTGTATGACATCTAATTTCTTGTTTTGCAACCACCAAATATCCGAAAAGAGCAGCAACAAAAGCAAAATTGTTCCTTTTCTGATATCCCATTTACAAATTGAATAAATCCCCACTCCCCAACCACCGGCCACCACCTAAAACCATGTACACGTAACGCAAACAACCCAGACCTAAAATACCATCACTGCGACCACCCTTACCTCACCCTTCCGACAACATCAAAGTCAATTCCCTCTCCATCGAGGGCTAGGCACGGGCACGGTGGGAGAAAGGGGAAACGGAGGAAACCCTAATTGACCCGAAGTTGGGGAAAACAGAAGACCCGGCGACAGCAGAGGGTAAGACGAGAGCTGGGAATTCAAACACCCGAAAGGCACCGGCGAAGACGGCATCTGAAACATCGACTGCGACGGCACCACCGGCGGCGGCGGCGGCGGCGCCTGCGAAGGAACCATCCCTTGCTGGGGCTGAGAAACTAAAGGAGAAAACCCCGAAAACTGCTTGGAGTCGACGTTGGTGACAAGATTGTGCAGATCGCGCATGTACGCAGAGATAGGCGACTCAGCAGGCGCGTGAACGGAGGGAAACGGCGGAAGAGGAGATAACGGCGCAGCGGGTCTTGGAAAGGTGGAAAATGAAACGGCGTTAACGTTAGAGGGTTGAGGAATATTAGGGTTAAGAAGCGGTGGAGGACGGTTAGTGATTTGAGGCAACGGAGGAGGACGAATACGCTGAAGGCGAGAGCTTGGTGGTTTGGGTTGTTGAATGGGAGGAGGTGTTGAGATGCGGTCGTGTGCAGGTGAGCCAGTTAGCTTCTGAACGACGTCCCTGAACTCGTTCTTGTTTATGTTGTAAACCGGTGGCTGGTGTTGTAGGTTCTGCTGGGGTTGCGGCTGCACCTGATTGTTAAAGGAGGAGGTTGGAGGGTTCTGTTGTGGCTGGGCCTGAGAAGTGTTTTTAATTATTGGCTTTGAGATCTTTTGGGAAAGCTTGTTGAGGTGCCTGAGATAGTGATCTCTGCTGCTATTGCTATTGCTGGCAGAGGTTGTGGTTATTCCACTACTAGTAGTAGTAGAGTCTGCAGAGGATTGACAGCTTTTATCCATTACACAACAATTACCTCTCTCTCTCTCTCTCTGTGTGTGTGTGTGTGTGTGTGTCTTTGGGGGTTGAGCAGAGCTATGTATGCATGTATGTTGGTGGGTTTGTGTGGTGGTGGGCTTCCTCTTATCGCTGATGGCGAGTAGGGACAGAGAAGACTATATAAACAAAACATGCGGACGTGGAATGTGCTCATTGGTCACTCTCTCTTCACAACCTTGGCCCCCAAAAAAAAAAAAAAAAAAGTCAATTGATGTTGTCTTACTGCGGTAACGAGGCTGTGAATGAATAGAGCAATGAAGGAAAAAGAATATTTCTCTCTTTTCTCTTTCGCTGCTTTTAATATTGTTTTCTTAAGCTTAAAAGAAGAGAACAGACAACAATCGCAAAAGAAGGGAACCCATGCCACCTCTCTGTTTTTTCTCTTTCTGATGAATATATCAAATTATGATCTTATCTACTAATCCCTCAATTGCCACTCGTCACGTCATATCAAGCTTTATGTTAATTTCTAATTTAATGTACGTTATTTTAATTTTGAAGCTATTTTTTTTTATTTCAAAATTTTAAAGATTTGAAAAAATGAATTTAAAACAATTCACGTGGCTGAGTTTGAAATTGAGTCTTGCTGAGCATGGGTGGTCAAACCTGTTACGGTTGCCCTGGCTGTTACCAAATTGGCCATGGCACAGAATCTTAAATCATGTATGTCCAAGGGGAATGATGCCCCAGCCAAAAATAGAAAAACCATAAAGAGGGTGGGACTCAAAACAGAACAAAATAAGAGAAAATGAAAGGTTCCATTTTTTTGGTCCTAAATTTCAGTCTCCTGCTACTGTACCCAAATTCTGTGTTCGTAATTTCATCCTTCAGTACATAGTGGATGTAAATTAATGATTAAAAGAATAAGGCTTTGGACCAAAAAGAAAAAATTAGTTAGGGAAGTGGTAGCGTCACTTTTTAAGACATTTTCTAAAATTAAAAATATAAAAATGTATAATAGATGTCTTTAAAAATAAATTTATCGTTTTTAGATATTAAAATATAACGTAAATATCAATCTTAACATAGCAAAAGATTAATTAAGTTTCTTAAATTGATATTATTATTATTATTATTATTAAATAATATTAATTAATTTGGTCTTTTTTTATCATAATAAAATAAATCCAGTCTTAAACTTTAATGCAGTTTTGAATCAATAAATTTGGTCAAAAAATTAATTTAATGGTCTAATAATATTATTAAGTAAATTAATCAATATAATAATTGTAGACATTAAATTAATTGGCATTGTGAGTATTTTTATAATATAAAAAATGGGTTGCTTGTGCCAACTTTAGGAATTAAATTAATATAATACTTTATAGTTAATGAGCATTTTTTTTTCTTCTTTTTAATCTGCAAAATATTATTTACTTGTTTACAAGGTGATATTGCTGTTTCCTGATACAGAATATTTTTAATATTTAATAAGAATGAATTAAATAAGAGATTGAATATTTAAATAAAATAGAATTCAAAATTTTAATTAATAATGTGAGAATTATTGGCAGTGTAATAAGGATTTGGAAATATTATCTAGGAGGCCATAGGAACTAGGAAGCAAGGGATTAATTGTGGGTGTGGGAATTAAGGAACTTAAGCATGTAATTAACGGGTTTCACTATTTCCAAAACCTGCTTCAGTGTTTCCTGTTCTGGTCAAAAGTCCGTTACTCTGTACTGTGCTAGTCAGTGATTCTATTGCACCATTTTCCGAATTTCAAAAGCCCTTTTGACCACATTCCTCATCATAATTACCTCTTATTCTCTTTTGCCACTACGGTGAGCTGCAAAACGATTCAAAATTAAATAAATAAAAACTATATATATAAAGGCTAAATAACATTATTGTTAGAGTGGGCAATTTTTTTTATTTAGTATGAAATTTTATATTATATTCTCTTATTATTTTATTGAAAAAAATACTTCATCTTTAGTTAATATGTTACAATATTTAATGTTTTTATTTTATACATAAACCAGTAAAGTGACACGTAAAATACATAGATATATTATAATAAAATATTATAATTATTAATTATAAAATCAAAAATATTTTTATAATAATATTTAAATTATTTTAAACTTTAAAATTAATTATTACATATAAATTATTATTAATAAAAATTTAATTATTTATAACTGATTATTGTTATTCCTTAAATATTACAAGAATAAATATATTAATATCTTAATGTTAAAATTATATAAAAAAATATAAATATGTTAAATGCATTAAATTAAAATTTAAAATAAAATTAAAATTTAAAAATATTTTAATTTTTATAAAAATAAATATATTAATGTGTTATTTTTAAATTTAAAAAATAGATAAATATATTAATTACATTAAATTAATATTAATTTTTATTTATTTTATTGTTCTATAACTTTTAAAATTTATATTCATTTATTCTTATTTATTTGTTTTACTATTTTTTATTAATCAGATATTTATTATTAGTTTATAATAATAAAATTTAAAATAAAATATTATTATTAAAATTTAAAATTACCGTAAAATTTATAAAAATAAATGCATTAATATGTTAATATTAAAATTTAAAATAAATAAATAAATATATTAGTTACACTAAATTAATATTAATTATTATTGATTCTATTGAATATTAAATAAACTAAAAAAGCACGTTTAAAACAAAAAAACAGACTTTGTATAGTGTGAAATTAGCATACATTCACGAGATTAAAAAAAAACATAAAATCAAACACATGATATAATTATTCAAAGGTTTTTTTTAATTTTGTCAAGAGTTATATTTTATTAAATACAAACAGACATATAACTATTTTGATGTATTTTTTATACTTTTTCTTTTACGATAGATATACAATAAAAGGGATAGTTTATATTTTAACTCATGTAGTTTAGTTCCACATATTGTCTTTCATATTGTAAATTAAATTAAGATAAATGCTAGCTAATGTTTTTAAAAAAAAGGTCATAATTTTTGTTAAAAAATTAATAATATATTTTTTCATAATTTCTGTATAATAATATTTTAGCTTCAATTTCTCGTGTTCATATATTTAAATGGAAAACTTATTCAACATTTATTTTTTGAATAAATAAAAATATTTAATATTTATAATCATTATTTGAATACATTCATTAATAAGTTTTATTTATTATTTTGACTATCACTCCAAGACTACGAAAGGAATGGAAATATAAAACTATCCGTTAACGCCGCTAACGATAATTAAGTCTCAAAACTAAATTAAGTAAACAAAATTATATTAATCAATTCACGCATTTATTGGTTTATCAAAGTCAGTTGCACATAGAAAAAGGTTATGTAGAGCACTTTTTAATAGAAAAAAATATTATTGTAATTTAAGATTAAATCAAAGATATATATCTAATCTAAAATAATATTTTTATTAAAATATATTAATTTTAATTTATATTTTAAAAATTTGTAATACCTTTAACAAGTAAATATTTATTTTTTTAAAGCAAATATTAACTAATATTTTTACAACATTTAAATTTTAAAAATATATAAAAATAAATATTATATTAAAAATAAAACAGATTTAATATCTATTTTCAAATAACTAAAAAAATTAATAGAATGGATTTAATATTTCTTAACTAATATCTTTAGAACATAATTTTACAAAATATATCTCTTATGCTTTAATACAATAAATACTTTAAATTGAATATATGTTTTAACTTGTGCTAACTAAGGGCCCAGGTGGATACGACGAGTGATTACGTGGAATAAAATGTTATTATATTTTAACGAATCTGTGGAGTAAACATCCAAAATAATCATTGAAATTGCAGGAGTTAGACAGTTTAATATATAAGGTTTCAAAATTCCTGTGTTAGTTTTATAGATTATCTTTCAGTTTAGTCTTTAATGTCATTTGTTATTAGTTATTTTTAACAAAACTCTGAATTATTACATTAAGTAAGGCACCAGTAAATCAATGTTGTATTTTAATGAGAAAAAAAGGTCACAATTTGCAAGCCTAGTATAATTTTTTTCCCCAATTTTCTCACGTTCCTCGTTGTTGTATTATTGATATCTTATTGGCGATTGCTAGTTTTGTTTTTGTTAGTAATACATTGATCATGACAAGAAACAATACTAGAAGGTCTAACATAAATTTTGTGACCAAAAAATGGCAACTAAGGGGCCATCTATTGCAATACAAGGATATCAACAACAGACAACGTAAATACAAAAAATGGATTAGATCACACAAAGTAATGGGACAATAATTGTTACAAGGGCCATGCAAGAACTAATTGTAAATGAGGGAACATAATGTTGAACTCCAAAAGCATAGGAAGTGAAGCATAACATAACAAAAGATTAGGGTGTTGTACCCATTTCCTCTAAGTCACCCATGCCCAAGCATCTTGATAATTATCAGTCGTTTTGCTTCCCAGAAAAATTAAAGAATACCTGTTAATGATGTTGGTGAGGATATAACAAGTACATGAGGAAGAGGGATTTTGAAATTTTAATGACTAAATTGTATGACTCTTACAAAATTAAAAACTATTTAATGAGTTTACTCAATAGAATTAGTGTTAATGAAGTTTTGAGTGGTCCCGTGTGGTGTTTGTTTGGCACTAACAATGCAGGGCCCTTCTTGCTTTGGTTGTGTGTGACCCACAGCTTGGATAGATTACATTCACTAGGCAAATGATTAATAAACTGTGATCGGAAATATCACTTTGTTAACTTTTCCAGCCTTATGTCATGAGGGTGTTCCTTTCTTTAATTCACTCGCCTTCTCTTCTCGACCCTTTTGACTGAGAACAACGAAAGCAACTTACATATTTGTTTGTTTCTATGTGTTCAAAAGGACGAGAGCGTTGGAATCTCAGATATGCCACTGATTGCCCTCTCTTCTCTCTCTCTTCCTTTTTATATTCATTGATCTATCGACAATTTGTTTCAACATATTGATAATGACGTTAGGTTTAGCCGTCGCTTTCTACTAAGTTTGTGATTAAAAGAACGCGGATTTCTTGTTCTTCACGGGCCCTTTTGGGCCTTAATGGATAGCCATTCACCTAACAATAATATATTATAATTAACAATTTTATTGTTTTCTTTTCTGGAGCGTGTAACTGAATCAGAATTTATATATGTTGTTTAATTTCTTTTGAATATTTATATCCACAAAACTTTAATTTCTGAATGTGTTATTTAAGACAAAAAAATTGATAGATTGAAGACTTACAAAATATTAACATAAATATAGAGTTTATGTAATCTAAAAAGAAAACGAGAGAGAGAGAGAGGAGTGGAAAATAAAGTTATACTGTCGAGAGTGCCGATAGCTCAATTCCTAAACGGAAAGAAACTGAAAAGTAAAATCCAAAACATGGTTTAAAGCAGGTTTTCCGTATGCAAACATCGCACGTGTTGGGGGTTAATTAGTCTTCATAATGCAATAATCATGTCTCGACGGAATCTTTGACATTAAATTCTAAGGGTTCTTATCTTTATTGATATACACTAATTAGGCTTGTTTTGTCAATATAATTCTTCATAATCAAGACTATTTTATTAATTAATGAAGACATTATAAGTTTATGTTATTTTTTATATCAATACATAAATATATTATTATATATAGACAATTCTATTAGTATATAAAACTAATGTATGTTCAGATAATATTTTCACCTATTCGGATATAACATTTTTTACTTTTGTTTCCTTGACGAGTACATTAAAAATACTCATCATTATTATATAATTCAAAAGAGAATGATTTATTCTTTTCTTTTAAAAATAATTTTTACTTTAAATTTACATATAAAACTTGAAATGTTATATATTTTAATAGCGAAACTATTTTTTTAGTTACATTGTTCTCTTATTGCATTAAGGTTCTTTTGCTTCTATCAAAATACACTAATAAAATTAAAGAAATAAAATTTTTAAAGCAACAAATAATTTTAAAATATTAAAGCTGAAAATGTAAAAACATTCAAGTACAAAGTACTGGGAAATTCTTATATTTTGCTTTAAATATTTATAGAATGGAACTGGAGTCTAAACTATAAATGACATTGGCTCCTACGTTTGTCAGTGGATGCTAATAATAAAAACCAAGAAATGAATCTTCCCCATTCAGGGATTGGTAAAACAAAATCAGCTACCATACCATACATTCAAGTAGCAATTTAGTCACTAAACTTGGCTATCTGAATAGGTGGATTAGTAATTCTAGGTGTTACGTTTTTTAGTTGTGAGGTGAGAATACGATGGATAATCCGATTTCAGGTTCCTCTAACTCTTTAAGTTGTGATATCATCATCCTATCTCTAACCTTCAATTATCCAATCATTTCGAGCATAGTTTCACTCCTTTTACCATATAAACGAGTATGTTGGGCCTACTCCAACTTTTATGGAAAAAGAGAGCCCATAAATTTAGGGTAGTGTCTTTTGTTTCTGGGTTCAGTATAGGGGAGTGCAAAGGGCTGAAAAAAAAAATTATCTTTAAGCAGAGGCGGCTCATTGTACTGAAATAAAGCAATAGTAGTAAGAGGGGTCTTTTTTGTTGAACAAGGGTAATCAGAGCCCAAATGACAGATAAAAAGAACTACACTAATCATTGGGCCAATGATACCTTTTTCCCAATTTTAAATTAGGTGGAAAATGGATGATCCCTGATAAACTATGTGGGATGGGTATTACTCTCCTTGGTCTTGAACATTGACGAACAAGTAAGAGTAGAAGCGTGTAAAATGAAAATAAAAAAGAGAATGCTAAATTTATTTTTTGAACTAACTAAAATAACTTTAAAATTAATTATCATGTAATTATTATAATAAATTTAGCATTTTTAATAATTTTTTATATATTCTATTTATTTATCATAATAATTAATAAACAAAATAAAAAATACTTAAAAAACTGTAATTAAATTTTATTTACATGCACTGCAAACATGAACAACCATATCAATTTACTAACCCAAAAACAACAGGTTAGTGAAAACGGAATTCATATATATTTTTTCCTTTAATTCTGACAAAAATAACCAAATAACTTAGAGACGGTTACAGTTAAAGAAAAATTTGAAAAAAACAAAATAACTTCATTGATCTGATATGATAAGTTTCGAAAAAAATCACCCTTATCGTGTGTGACATTTTTAGATTATACAACAACACATTACAAATATAACACGTGTTGTTTATATTTATACGGTAGATTATATATTAAATCGTGACATTTGTCATTTCTTAGCGGGTTGAATAATTTTAATTTTATTATATAAAAAATAATATTGAATTAAATTATTTAAGTAATTAATTTTGAATTAATACTATTTTAATAAATAGCTTTTTAAAAAATATTTTTATGGTGAAAAGCCACAAAATTTACATATTTTTAAAAAAGATATAAAACCAGTAAAATGGATGAATTAAAGTAAATTCGTTATTTTGACTTCAAACCAAATTTGATTTTTTTTTTCTCGATCTATCAATTTTTTAAATTATTTTTGAGTCTATTTAATTTATTTAAATATAAACTATAGAATTTGTATTAAATTAAAATTTCTATTTGTAGTCTAAATAAACGTAATTTTTAATTTGACTCCATAGAGTATCAAACTTGAGTCGAACTAACTCAAATTAGGGTAAAAAGTCCAATTTACACGGTTATACTTACACGTCAAAATTTCTCAAAAATATTTAAGAATTTATTCGTAATAAGACTATTTTAAACACCAACATTTTAAACTGTTAATTTACATTTTTATTATATTATGAGAATTTTTACATATTTAATATATTTTTTAAATTTAACCTCAATTCCAATTTTATATTTTCAATTTGTCATTCTTGATAAAAAAATATAAATATTTTAAAATTTTCGTCTATTTAATTTAATAATGTTCATGTAATATAAAAAAGCTTAAATAATATTAATTAAATGTTTTGTTTCTTATGCAGTACCGTGTTAGTTACAATGTTATCGTCATCTTACAAACTTTATATTTGGCATATTATAACTAACTAGTACTACAATGGTTACACAGGGTTGGATGAGTTGTCTTACTAAGGAGTGGTTGCATAGGGTTGGACACATTTAATTTAAGGCATAAAGTCTAAAGAAAACAGATGAACCAAATGGTTCAGTATGATCATTAGCTCAACTTCTAATCATTCCACACATGGGTTTTTAAATAGGGTAATCATATCAATTAATTAATATAATTAGGAGGAGAGTTGAATTATAATGGAGTTGGGAATTAATGTTTGTTGTATTCACGAGTTCGTGACCATCATCCTAAAGAAAAGTACTTCACAATTTTTATTTAAACTCGCTTGCCGTCTTGAAATGCATATCAACAATAATGTATGCGTCCTGTAGTTGGTAGCAGATATTCTGGTTGATGATATTTAAATTAATTAAAAATTAGTACTTCCTAACTTATTTTCTTTTAAGACAAATATTTAACAAATAAACATAAAATGATGAAAAAATAAATAAAAAGAGAAAAACTGAGAGATGTATAATTTTAAATTATTGACATATCAGTCGTCAATATGTCATATATATATTTAGTTATTTGATTCTCTTATATCACATTGCATATATTTATTATTTATCATCACTTTCCAAGTGTTTATACTTAAGAGCCTAAGAGATATGCATAAAATATTTATAAAAGTGTATAGATGATGTAATAAAAAAAACAATGTAAAAAAATGAATATAAGAATATCCTTCTTTTAAAATGTCAATTTACATTAAAGAAAATAAAAAAGGTTGGTGTTGCGGTTCCTCTGCTCCATAGTTGGGTTCGCGTGTGTATAAAAGAAACGTAAAAATATTGGACTCTACTCTAATCTGCAGCATCTGTTTTTTTAGCCTCACATACTTCAAGTCCTCTGTGGCCATGGCGAGCAGAAGCTGTACCCATGAAAATGTTGGCAAGCCAATTAGATGCAAAGGTTTTTGTTCTCCATATAATACTACATACATAATACATATATATTTGACTACTTCTAATTAGTCCTCTTTGTGACTTGTAACAGCTGCAATATGCAGAAAAGCAGGTGAACCTCTTGTCATAGAAGAAGTTGAGTTAGATCCACCCAAAGCCTGGGAAGTCCGAATCAAGATTTTCTGCACTTCCCTGTGTCACTCTGATGTAACCTTTTGGAAAATGAATTCAGTACGAACAAAGTGTTATCATGATTTTTAAATTTTATGAGTTAACAGAACACTTTCAAACGTGTATCTCATATGATTTAATTATCCTCAGGGGCCGGCTGCTAAGTTTCCAAGAATTTTGGGACACGAAGCTGTGGGGTGATCATCGAGTTCAAGCTTGTATATAATTTTCCTTGTGTTTTTGTTTTATGAAGACTGAGTCTTTTTTACAACAGGGAAGTAGAGAGCGTGGGGGAACACGTGGAAGAGGTTAAAGAGGGGGACATAGTGGTGCCAGTGTTCTTACCTCACTGTGGAGAGTGCAGAGATTGCAAAAGCCCAAAAAGCAACGTTTGCTCCAAGTTCGGGTCACAACGGGATCATTGCATGCCCAGAGACGGAACGAGCAGGTTTAGGGACATGAACGGAGAAGCTTTGCAAAATCTTTTCAGTGTTAGCAGTTTCTCTGAATACACCGTCGTTGATGTGACCCAAGTCGTCAAAATTAGTCCTCAGCTTCCTGTTGAAAAGGCTTGCTTGCTTAGTTGCGGAGTTTCCACAGGTTAGCTAGTTAGCGTTCTACCACACATCCATTGCCTGGGTGTCAAATCATTTCACTGCAATAACAACTATTACATGTTCCACATCTTTTAAAATTAAATTCACAATGGTTCATAATCTTCTTTCTTTGAATTATTTTTTAAAGGTAAGCTAAATTCAACTTTCTATTAAAGACAACGAAAAAGTATATATATATATAATCAGAACGGGAACAGGTGGTAAAGTACATCATACTATTTTAATTATATTTAACAGATTAAAATTAATTATATCAAGACTAAAATTTATTAAACTCACCAGTTAAAGATATTGAGTTATATAAATTTAGTTGAACCAAAGATCCAAGAAAATAACGAGTTATTGGAGTCGTTTTCAAAGTCTTTTTCCACTTTTTTTATTTTAAAATTATTTTTTTCAGAATGTTAATATATTTTGCAAAATACATTTGGAACAGGAATACGTGAAAATTACATGAATCCAAAATTAAAGAAATAATTAGATGGTATCCTTGCAGGGGTGGGGGCAGCATGGAAGGTGGCTGACGTAGAAGAAGGTGCTACAGTGGCTATTTTTGGGCTTGGTACCGTAGGCCTAGCTGTAAGTTCTGAGGAACTCAATCCTATTGAGTAATGAATCCGAAAAATAATAAATCGGATTAGGATAATTAATTTTTACTCGACTTATTTTTGTTATTCTTATCAACTTTTTATTTTTTTAGAAAATTTCACAAGTAATTTATTAATGACTTTTAAAATTTAATTCTAGAAATATATTGAACACACTTTCAAAAATTACATATCAAAATTAATATAAAAAGAGAGATAAATAACGGAAAAAGATAATACAAAAAAAAATCTCTGGGGATTATCAACTCCATTTTAAAGAATTATTAAAACTGCAAGTTATTTATGCAACTTCTTTACACAAGGAATTATACCTTACACGCTAATTGGTGATGCTACTATATCTAAGCACTTGATCTACGATCTTGCGCTGTCAACATTAAATAAAAAGTTGTAATAATGAACCATCTACAATAACTGTTATGCCAGGGAAGCAAATCTTGATCCAAGTGAATCTAACATGTTAAGATCAGGATTAAATCTCAGAGTTATTATTTAAAATTAAGTTTCTTAATAATACTTGTATGTTAGTGTGAATTATTTTACTCATTTAATGCATAAAGGCTAGTGATTTAACCTGCAAGTTTTGCGTCAAAACAGGTTGCTTTAGGAGCAAAGCAACGAGGAGCGTCAAAGATCATAGGCGTCGATTTAAATAACGAAAAATTTGAAATTGGTATTTCGACCAGATACTTTGGCTATCTTTCTTTCTTTCTCTGTAGTGATTTTTGAAAGAGAATGCACAATTTTACATTTCTTCTTTCGGGTATTTTAAATTTTGAGAATCATCATTGTCTTGCTTATCATATACAGGTAAACGATTTGGAATCACCGATTTTGTGAATCCCTCCACTTGCAAGGAGAAGTCAGTGAGCGAGGTCGTTATTTTTAACTCATGAATTATTGATCTTTGTCTGATGAAGTGATAAATAATATTTTTTTAAAAATTACTTTTTGAATTAATAATTTAACATAATCATGCAACGCACTTTTCACCTAATATGGTGAGATTTTATTCTTCTTGTATTTTAATTAAAACACTACTTTTTCCCCTATTAGGTGATTAAAGAAATGACAAATGGAGGTGCTGATTATTGCTTCGAGTGCATAGGCTTGGCTTCGTTAATGGCGGACGCTTTTAATTGCAGCCGAGATGTTTGCTCTATCCCTTGTTTAATGTCTAACATGCACATTCAGCTCGCATTCACATATTTGGATACAATTTCGTAAACTAATTTAAAACTCAATCTAACATTTTTTAAAAGTTAATAATTCAAGTTGTGATAAAATGTATACATACATATTATAGTAAAACATTAAGATTATTTATTACTATTTGTCGTATCTTTTTTATCAATTAACTTCCCACCTTTTTTTTATAAAATAATTATTTACTTGGCGAGGAGAATTAATAATATAAATATTTTTAGCATACTTTGAATAAAAAGTGAAATTTAAAAATAAATTTAATGTTTTAAAAATGATATTTTTCTTTAGAAGTCACTATAAAGGAGCCACATTAATTGATTTTCAGTGCTCGAGTTATTTCTTCGAGTTATACATCTCCCATTTACTTCAATTTTTGTTTTTCTTTTGACTTGAGTTTACAATACACTCATTTAATTAACTCTCCATGGTTGGTTTGATGGGATCAGGGTTGGGGGAAAACGGTTGTATTAGGGGTGGAAATGCACGGCTCGCCACTGACTTTGAGTCCTTATCACCTAATAAGAGGCAGAACTATAATCGGATCACTATTTGGAGGCATCAAACCCAAATTTGATATTCCCTTCTTCGCAAAAAAGTACTTTGACAAAGTAAGTGTTGTACACATAATTAGTAAATATGCATCAATACTAATTTTAAACCGAAAATCAAATGAACTGGTAAAGATGCCCGTAGCAAAATGAGTGTATCAACGATTGGCTACATATAATAATATATATATTTTGCTATTTCTGTTACAGGAACTTAGCTTAGATGGCTTTGTATCGCATGAAGTGGGGTTTGAGGACATCAACAGAGCTTTTGATTATCTCTTGGAAGGAAAGGGCCTCCGCTGCATTATAAGGATGAATCATTAGCTGGCTTGCCAAAATTTCATCGCAATGTTCAAAACTCTCTCTTTATCTCCACCGCATGATAATAAAAAGTCCCTTCTATTATTTGGTTACTAATTTTAATTATTCTACTAATGGAAATGGTCACTCGGTTGTGAATGTGCGTCATTCCTCTTCCCTTAACTCGTGTTAAAACTCCAAATAAAAATTGGACGTCTTTGATAAAAATCTCCAAATTCTAAAGGTATTACATTGCATATTCTTTCAGTAATTTGGCTCTTTTGAAATCAGGGGCTGTATCTTAGAAAATTAGTATTGTTATAATTATTTAATTTTAACCACAACTAAGATGTATGACAATTGCTTATTCTAAAGCTATAATTACATTGCTTATGAAAGTGTAGAGTGGGTTGTAAAGTTTTTTTCAATTGTTAGTGTATTTTTAATATGACAATTCATGATTGGATAATAATGTATTATACTAACTATGAGAGTTACTTCATTAGAATTATCCTAACACCAATTATAGGCATGTGTCATATTCAGGCAATAACTATCATCATTATTTAAAAAATGTATTATTTTTAACGATTATTCTTTATTTTATTTTAATGCGTTTTACCAACTCACAAGCAAAAGTGCATATTTTTTTTAAAGAAAATTTTAACTAATAATTATTTGTAATGTAATTCAATAAAAAACATCGATTTCACCCCAACTCCGTTTCAAACACAGAGAGGCCATTAATCCAATCTATAAACACTAACCCTACTCCTAAATATTAGTCTCATTGTCCAACTATGCGAATCGTTCGTTCTCACATAGCAAGTTTGAACGTTTAATTAAGGAAGCCCTATCCCGTTCAAATTGCAAAAAAAAAAAAGACATGAGCCATTTCGAGGACTCACGCGATCTTTTTTTTTTTTTTTGTCATGATGGGGCAAATTGAAAAACAATTAAAATAGACTTAAATAAAAATATATTCTTTGTTTAGGGTTTTTATTGCATTACTTTGAGTATCATTTCTACGAGGATAATATTTATTTTTTAATAATAATAAAATAAATACACTGTAGAACATCTAGCGAAGGACAGAAAATGTGAAAGATAATCTACCAAAGGACTCGTGGAATATAATAAAAAAGGCTTGAAATGAAATCATTGTTTCGTTTGGATTTTTAATAATATGGACGAAAAAAGAGATTACAAGATAATATCTCATTTTATTCTTTATTAAAAATCCCCAAATAAAACTTTCAAAAAAATAATTCTAAAAGAATAATTACTTATAAGAAGATCCCCATCTCCTTCCTTTACAAACTCATCTATCCAAATCTACTGCAAGGATGATTTTCTATCACATGATTCAATATTTGAAGTTGTTAAAAAATTCATTATTAAATGACTTGGGTTTTACATAAAAAAATTTTCAATAAAGTTTTCGAAAAACAATTAAAAATTCTTATTACTTATTTTATTAAGATTAAGGTGATCAACCAAAAATCTAAAAAATTTCTTTCAAAAACTTCAATCACAACCCTGCAACGTAAGATGTACTTATTTTTAAATATTATCTTTAATATGAACGATTACAAAAATAAGTATTATAATTAAAATAAAATGTTAAAAATGACTTTAAACTATATATATATATATATATATATATATATATATATTTGTATTTAAATTCAATTTTAAAAAATTATTTTTCAATTTGCCCCTTTCACAGCGAAAAAGCCTCGCATGATTAGAGAGGCAATCTTGATCTAACACGAACCACTTATTATTTGTTACAATAATTAATTATAAGTGGAGTACTTAACATTAACATATTGAGTGAATAATATTGATTTTAAGTTAATTAATTTAAACACTATTTTTGAACTCTTATTACATTACTTTTTGTCTTATTATAAGTTAACTACATTTACAATTTCCATGTTAAGTATTAAATTGACATGAGATTCTACGTAATTAAGTTTGTGTTTAAAGCATACATTACAAAGATAAATATGTCAATATTCTAAGATATTTTATTATTATATTATCACTTTATTAGATTTTGAATATTATAAATGAGTTGGTTTAAATATTATATAATTTATTTTATTTAAATTATTATGTTTATGTATTTAAGTAAACTGAAATTATACATTTAATTATAATATAAAATACTTACATGCTGAAATTGTTGAACTTATTTATGAAAAATTAAATTTAATATTTTAACTCAATTTCCCCAGCGGGAGCACCGTATTCTACTGGCTTCTAGTAATATGCAATGCGAGCTGTGCACAGTAAATAAAACATCATAAATAAATAAATAAATAAAACAATCGAGATTCTGCATTTTATTAATTTACCATTACCGTTTTGAGGTGCTCATAGCTAAAATCCAATTTCCACTTTTCGTCTCTCTCTTCCTCATCAATGGCGGAAGCTGCTGATAAATCCCCGACTCTAGCTGAGGTACTCTTTTTTTTTTTTTTCTGAAATTAAATTTAATTTTCAAGGTAGCATGGATCTTGGTTTTCGTATAATGGAATCAGCGATAGTGTCTACCTAATAATTGATTCCCTTTGGAGAAGGGCAGAATAAGATTTGGGTGTTCACTTAATTAACCATCCATGTTTGGAGCATTGTCTTATCTTTTGAATTGAATCGCCTAATTGTCAAAGGATTGGATCCTTGGTGATTGTTATATGGCATGAGATAAATGTGTTTGGCTTGCAGCAATATTTTGTGAAAGAGAAAGAGGATAAAGCTGATAATGGTGTGAGTCCTGTTGAAGTCAAAGAAGTTGAAAACCCAAAGGATATTGCTTCTGAGGAAGCTGCAGTTGAGAAAACTGTGGAAGAAACACCCACAGTTGTTGCTGAGGAAAGCAGTGAAGTCACTCCTCCTGCTGAACAAAGCATCAATCCCACCTCTCATGCTTCTGAAGTGAGCAATGATGCAACAGCAGAGCAAAGTAGTGGGAATACTGAAGAAGAAAATGTTGGTGATCAACATGTGGCAGAAGAGACCCCGCAAATTAAGGTTGTTTTTACTTTTTATTTAACTTGATACAATCTATTCTTCTAGAACTGCTAAACCGGTCATGAGACTTCACTTTATTGCTTAGGAGAGTTGGTCCATGATGTTTATTTGATTGCATCATAAACATGCTCCTACTTTCTTTTTCTATTCATATTTGTGCTGTTGATTTTCAGCTTGAGACTGCTCCAGCAGATTTTCGTTTTCCAACTACAAATCAAACAAGGCATTGCTTTACTCGATACATTGAATATCACAGGTGAGACATCCCGGGCTTTTGGTTTTATCAAGCTTGTTGCTCTTACAATATGAAGATTTGATGTTTATTTTAACTTTCAAAACTATTGTGTAGATGTGTAGCTGCAAAGGGAGAAGGTGCCCCAGAATGTGACAAGTTTGCAAAATATTATCGTTCTCTTTGCCCTGGTGAATGGGTATGTTATCGTTCTCTTTGCCCTGGTGAATGTTATTGATTGTCTGCTAACCAGAAGCATTAGGATCCTTTTGTCCATCAAATTGGTTTATTGACATTTTTTCATGCTAAATGGTTCTGCCCATATATCTATTCCATTATGGCCTTAGTGGACATTGAAATTAAGTTGTATCTTCTACTCTTAATAATGATATAATTGTTTTAAGTCAATTGCTCCTTGTGTACTAAAACTGTCTCCAAGATGCTCTATTGGAAGGGAATTCTCTATGATACTTTGTGGTGCATGTTCCCGAACATGAATAGATGCATAGGGCATTGGACTCTTACGGTTTTGCACACTTAATTGACTTCTGCCTGCTCAGCTCTTTATCATCTATATCATGTTACACTGTTGCCAACCTGTCAACACGTGGCTCAACCACTTGCATACAGTTTATTCTGGGAAAAGTTGTGTTTCAGTTCCTGACCAAGCAATTGTTAATCCCCTATGATGATCTTCAACCTATAGAAATAATTAGCAGTAGCACCTTATTTAATCAAGCCATATCTGAACAATATGTGGTGCTTTTTATTCGGTTTCGCCGTTTTAAATATTAAGCAAGTAATGGAGAACATTAATGTCTGAAGCAATTCATGTTAGCTGTACTTGGTTGTCAGGACTAGTGTGTATAACTCTACTGCTTGTTGAATATCCTGCCTTGAGTTTAAGATCTTGACCTTGTTTAGAAATTGACCAAAAAGTGAATTACCTGGCTTTAGAGTTCAACATCCTTTAATTGTCCTATTTTGTTAAATGGATATCTGATGAATATTTTTTTTCCTTAACAGTTACAATCAGATGAAATACAATTTTGGTATTGTATTGTCATGTTTTCTCCTTTGTTCATTTTACAAAAAAATAATCATCTCTATCCTGCATTAACTCGTGCGTTTTCTTCTGCTACTATCTAAAACTTGCATTCATGAACTAACAATCTGTTTTTAATGCATTTGTCTATGCACCAGATTGACAGATGGAATGAGCAAAGAGAGAATGGAACATTCCCAGGACCGCTCTAGGCGGCGCTTGTCTGAAATCGTCAACCAATTCAATTGTTCCTGTCACATTTAAAATTGCTATTCTGCTTCACGCATAAAATTCTGCAGAGATAAACTCTCAACCCTTTGGGCGATGTTCTATGTTACACATTGGTTTAATAAGAAATTTTGGCTAACTATACGAACTGCTTGAGTTTGAATATGTATGCTTCCATTGCTAAATGTCGTTTCCTATCGTGTTGATTCTGCTTAAATCTATCACATTTGCATTCTCTACTTCAACTCGTGTCACTGGACTAAACGATCCCGAGAGTGGAACCTCTAGCATTTGCATTTAGGTATTTTGTTAATACTTCAACTAGTAACAGCTTGTTTGTGGAATGGCTAAATTGATTTAGTTAGAATTGAAAATTTATCGATGCCGTTTAAAGTATTTTGATTTTTGTAAATATAAAATTAATAGTCATTGTGGACGATATTTTCAACGCCAATTCAAACAGGCTCTAAATCATTTGGTTAAATCAAAATACGATCAAGCTTTTACTTGGCTAAAAGATATTTCAAGAACTAAATGATGTATTGATTAATATTATTCTTTTACTTATTTTAAGTTTACTTATATAAAATGTTTTTAGACTTTCAGGTGAGATCTGTCTCATGGTAAGTTCTTGACTGTTGAAAAGAGATATAGAAGAAGTAACAAGTGATAATCTCTGTCCTAAATGTAATCAGCTTATAATCAATCATGCTTGTCATTAAAGACTGTGATGTAGTTAGTTGTAGTTGAAATACTCTTTTTTTTAACTTTAAGATTTATTATTTTTTTTAACCTGAGTCTAGCCCAATGACTAGTTAGTAATTTTTAGTATTTCAAAGAGATAATAATAATTGATGTCTTATTTTTCTTATTTATTGTTGATTATTATGGAAAGATAGATGTAATTTAATTTTTAAGGGTACATCTAATGTTGAGACTTCTTTATCTATTAGTTTGCATAATCTCTTTAATTTTATTAGGAATTCTCTTTCTAAAACTCTTATGCAAGTTACGAGGAGATTTTCATTGGTTGGACTTTTCCTCTTGATCATGTTAGATGGTTCTCTGAAGCAGATTTTGGGTAGGCTGCTTGCAATGACATTATTAGAAATAACTTAGGATTTTTTTTTAGTTACTTTTTCAACAAATCTAAGAATACGCTCTTCAATCCTATCTAAGCTCTAGGGAGTTTGGTGTAGCATAGAGCTAGCCAAACCACTCGAAGGAAACTCCTCCATTATCAAAGTAGACTCAATTTTTCCTTTGTCTTTTCAATCCAATTTATAAAGGTCTCATCATTACTTATCCATAATTAAGGCCATCAAAGTTGAATTACTTTTGCTTAAAGGTGTCAAACTCCAATGTCCTTGTAGAGAAGGAAATTCTTGTGCTGACCATCTTAGTCAGTTGACCATGATGTTGATTCTGAATGAATTGTATACTCTTCTCCTCCTCCTTCTCTATACCTAAAATTTCATTCAAGCACTTAATGTAAATTTATTAGAACAAAATTTCAATTATGATGAACGGAGGTTAGGATTGATGCTCAAAAAGAAACTCTTAATCAATCAAACTATTTTTAACTTATTAATATCGGTGTTAAAAAAGATATTTGAACTAGTTAATCAGATTGGATAGCTTCAAAACTAGAAATAAATGAATAATATGAGTAAATTTATGGATAAAAATTTATAATTATTTGATAATAAAAAATATTTAGTATTAGTTTTAAGTTATTGTTTTTTATTAGGTAAGTTAGTTTTTGTCATTTTATTTACTTGTAAATCAATTATTATATTGCATATAAATTTTTTATGTTGAAATGTGTAGTCTATTTTTATATAATTCTTACAGTCCAACTCAATCATACATCTCTTCAAGTCGTTATAGTAATTGTCCTAGTGAAAGTCAGTCCTTTCGATTTTGGGTTGGTTCAGGTGTAAAATTAGTTAATTATAATTAACCGAATTACTTAAAAAATTACCCAATTGATAATTCGGATTCAGTTTATCGGGTAGCCTAATTAGTCGGTCGATTAATTCGGTTGGGTTTTATGCTGCTGGGCTTAAAAAAATTCAATAAAAGTTACTATTGTTAAAATATTATTATTTTTCCTTAATCTCTATACTGGGCTTTATTAAAAGTTTGAGAATAGAAAATGACTTGCACAGGGATGAAATCAGTACCCACGGGTAGTGTCAATATAGCAATAAATCTTCATCTACACATTTAAAATATAGAAAGTACACTCAATTTTACTATTCATCTACATTACTTATCCGATATTTATTAATATCCGTTGTTGATCGGGTGGATTATTCGGATTTATACAGATCAAATTTTAAGGAGGTTGGTAACTTTTGAAATAGCTGAATTGTGTTATTTATTTTAATGACTACGAAAAAAAGATTAAATTGGTGCTTAGATGAGATGCGAGATGATAATAACAATAGTAATTTTTGCCCACAGCAAGACACAAAATGCTATGACATATGATGCCGATATGCCTCCATATTTGTTGCAAAATGCTATGGGAAGAAAATGTGAAGAATGAGAAAGTGAAATGTAAGAGAAGTAGGAAATATGATAGAAGGGAAACGAAGTGAAGAAGATAATTAACATTTTTAATCGTCTTAATATTTAATTTTTTTCATTCAACTTTGAATAATAAAATATTTATAACTTATTATTAAAACAATATTTTATTTATTAAATTAATCTTTAAATTATTTAAATTCTTTAAATTTAAAAATTGAAATATCCTTATTTTAATGCAAACATAATTTTAAAAAATAAATTTATAATTTTTTCTTTATATATTTTTTATTTTTCATTTTTAAACGAGATAAAATTTTTGGCTTTATAATTATATATATAATATTTTAAAATAATATATACTAAAATATTAAAGTTTTTAAAAAATATAAAAATATTAAATTAAAAAATACAAGTATAAAAATTTAAAGATAAAATAAAGAAAAGTTAAAAAGTCTCAAAATGACAATTTTTTAAAAATATATTAAAAAATTTTAAAATTAAAATTCATGAATGATAATTTTTTTAAAAATAATTAAAATATTTAGTTTATTTTTTTTATATTTCTATAATTTTTTTTTCTAAAACATTATATTTTAATAAATTTTCTTCTTTTTCATTATTTTCTTTTGACGACCATAATAAAACGACGACTTGGTTTGAGTTTTAATACTTTGCACATAGTATTCATTTGTTTACACGAACTAAGGATAAACGGAGCTGAAGGCTCTGCCACTGACACTAGAAAGCATAGATGGGTTGTCTGAACGGGACAACATTCGAAAGTCTCAAACTTGTTCCAATTCCCACTTGTTCTTCCTCACGTTTCGTATTCAAAATTCCAACCCTTCATTTTCGGAAATCTCCATTGCCACGTTACCCCATCAAAGCTCTCTCTTCTTCTGCCACCATCCAAACAACTAAAGCCTCTGATGAGCAGGGTCAACCCCTTTTCTCATTTTTCTCTTTCACTTTCGTTTCCACTTCTCAGAAGAATAAAAAGTGATTTTGTTTGTGATGATGATGTAGGCGTAAAGCCTCAGTGGAAAGCCACTATAGACTTCAAGTGGATAAAGGAAAACAAGGAAGCTGTTGCCACCAACATAAGGAACCGTAACTCTGACGCTAATTTAGACCTCGTCCTCCAACTTTATGATGAAATGTTTAGTCTTCAAAAGGTTATGTTTCTCTTCAATTTTTTCTACCCTTTTCATATTCACTTCCGAATAAATTGAAATGTAGTATGTATTCCATATTTTTTGTTTTTGTTTTTTATTAATGAATGGATGCTATTTCTCTGTTACACACAAGAACAATAGTGGGAAAAAAAATTTGGGGAATTGTTATGGCAACCTGATGGGGTACTGCACGCAGGGTGAATTTGTGAAGCATTTGTGGAATGCTTATTTCATAGAGAATGTTTAAAATTATGTTAAATATAACCAACTAACCATCAATGAAATGCTTGATGGCTATCATACCCTTGAAAAGAAGATGGGTATTGGAGTAATGCCCCAACTTTGTTCTCAATGGCTTAGCTAATTTGTTCCTTACAGATAGCAGGAAGTTGAGAGGGTTCGTGGAGAAAGAAATGCGGTAGCGAGCAAGATGAAAGGAAAACTAGAACCATCTGAGCGTCAGAGACTAATCGAGGAAGGTGCTCTTGGCATAATTTTTCACCCAACTGGCTTTGCTCTCCTTTTTTCCCTTACAAGTACATTCATAAAATATGTAACATTTTGCTTGCAGGGAAGAATTTGAAGGAGGGACTTACTGCTTTGGAAGAAGACCTGGTGAAGCTTCATGATAAGCTTCAGCAGGAAGCGCAGTGTATACCAAACATGACTCATCCAGATGTTCCAATAGGAGGGGAGGATTGCTCCACCATAAGGAAGATGGTATTTCAATCATTTCAATTCCCTTGCTTTTTTCTTCTCGAGGAAAAAGTTTGGTTGTTGATCTTCTTCATGCATCAATTTCTTTACCTCAAATATTAATTTATTTGAATTTGTGACTTTTTAGGTTGGCAGCTCTCCCAAATTTAGCTTTCCTGTCAAGGATCATCTTCAACTTGGAAATGAACTTGATCTCTTTGATTTTGATGCAGCTGCTGAGGTATACTATAATTAATTTATGGCATTAAAGCATCTTGGCAATTTCTAGTGTTATTTTGAGGCATAGGTTAATAATATGTGGCAACAAGTTAAGGTGAAATGTTTTACTGTGAACATGACATGGTGTTGCCTTGGAAGCAGCATATTAACTCGTGTGAAAATAGCCATGGATGGTTTTGTATTTTATATTAGGTTGATGAAGTCTTGAACTTTTATGTTATTAAATGCTTCATCTTTATCACTGCTCTAGTATAAAATATTGGATGTCCTCACTCTGAGTGCTAACTTGATAGTAATTTATACCTTTTTTTCTTAAAACAATATGTGGAAGTTTAGATCTTCAAAATTAGAAATAGAAAATAATTGGCATTTGACTTCAGTTTTGTCTCAGATGTGCATCTAACAACCTGCTTCACAGGTCAGTGGGTCAAAATTTTACTACCTGAAAAATGAAGCAGTTTTGTTAGAGATGGCCCTTGTAAATTGGACACTCTCAGAAGTGATGAAGAGAGGCTTTACTCCATTAACAACTCCTGAGATTGTGCGGTCCTCAATTGTTGAAAAATGTGGATTCCAACCTCGTGCAAATAATACCCAGGTTTGTGAATGGGTATCTCTTAAACACTTCCTTCTATCTCACTATATGCCATTAAACTATTGTTGGCTTCATGATCATGGACATAAAATAACATAGCTGATGACAAACTTGTTTTGGCAATCAATTATTTTGACTGAAACAGCTTACCTGTTGGCAAAAGAACATGTGCCCTTTTTGCCTTTCCATCTTCATCTTGTTTTATATGTTGCCAGACCTGAGAACTACAAGTTGGTTGGTCTTTTAGTGATTATCATGATAGCACTCAACCTTGTTTGATGATGCAAAGCTTTGTAATATCATTGTTTTCCCCTAAAATCCTTCTATTTCATTTTTAATTTGATGATTGAAGTTCATGGCTTCTGTTGATGTTTCTTGCGAACGTTGAACAGATTTATTCCATCGATGACAGTGACCAATGCCTCATCGGCACAGCAGAGATTCCTGTTGGGGGCCTCCATATGGATTCTATACTTGCTGACACTTTGTTACCTTTAAAATATGTGGCATTTTCTCATTGTTTCCGTACCGAGGCAGGTTCTGCTGGCGCTGCAACTAGGTAATTAGTTAAAGCATTTTCATTCCTTCCATGTTCCTTGCTATTGATTTGACCACGGATTAAAATCTTTAATAATATTCAACCTTTAATATATGGGAGAATTTGAATACTTCTTTAGTTGCATATATTGGACTAAATTTATTTAACTAGTTACAGTTCCTATTTTCTTAATGTCTTATACTACACACTAATATTCATGTTTATAAATATCCGGTTCTTCTAACTCTTCTCATCATAATTAATACTGAGCAGGGGTCTTTACCGAGTTCACCAGTTCAGTAAGGTCGAAATGTTTATTTTCTGCCGCCCAGAAGAGAGTGAAAGTTACCATGAAGAGCTTATTCAAATTGAAGAAGACATTTTTTCATCCCTAGGATTACATTTCAAGTAATACTTACTACATAGTATTCAGTACATCCTTTCTTCATTATTTTAACTTGATTCCATTACGGTTCATTATAACTTGAGTTTTTCTGCAGAACTTTGGATATGGCCTCTGAAGATTTAGGTGCACCTGCTTATCGTAAATTTGATATAGAGGCATGGATGCCTGGATTAGAACGGTTTGGTGAGGTACTGCTACAACTCTTTCCCTTTCAATCTTGTGAGATACATCTCTCCACACTTTCTATGGGCCTTGGGCTGAGATTACTGGTTGCTTGCATGAATAATTCTTGTTTGAGTACAGTGCCTATAATTAAAAGGATGACTAATCAAAAGCTCAAGATAATGTTAAAATAATTTTGACATAGACCTCAATACAGACTTTATTCTTATTTTAAGGGTCTTCTTAACCAATAGTTAAGGAATTAATAAATAGTAAGTTTTATTTAAAATCACGTAAAAAATGCATTAAAAATCTGAAAATGAGTGCATTTTTACATTTTTTAATAAAATACTTTTACTTTTAATTCCTTGATCAATACTCTATGGGCATTTGTTAGCATTTGCTTTATTTTAAAATGTCTTCAGCTTTTAAATTTTGATTGATTGTGCCTAAAGGTATTGTGCTTATGCAAGAATTGCTGTTTCTTGTACTAAGAGCAACTTCAATTTGTAAAAAGCAACTTGCTGGTATTACCTTGTGCATGAAACATGTGGCTCTCTATAATTTGCTGAGCCTTCTTTCCTCCTAACATGTGATATTGTGACAGATCTCAAGCGCGTCAAATTGCACAGACTATCAGAGCCGTCGATTGGGAATACGGTATCGTCCATCAGAAGCAGCAGTAACAAGTGGAAAAAAATCTAAAAGCAATCTTGCTCCACCACAGTTTGTTCACACATTAAATGCAACAGCTTGTGCAGTACCACGGATGATTATATGTTTGCTTGAGAATTACCAACAAGAAGATGGATCTGTCCTTATCCCTCAGCCCTTGAGGCCCTTCATGGGTGGCATTAATGTTATCGCCACAAAATCATTATGATTGATTTATCCATCTGGTCGATGCTGTTGCGGCAATTAGATTACAGTGATAGATGAGTTGAAGTAATTTCATTAGAATGATAATTTTACAAATAATATTAATGATTTTTGTTTTTTTACTTATTATAAACTAGTGATTAGCAATGGAATTGGAAGGCAGAAATTATTTGTGTGCAATGGAAATCCGTTTTTGTAAAGTTAAAAAAGAATGGAAAAGCGTGCGCCTGGCCAAATATTTGTTAAGTGTATCGTTCAAAGTGAAGGAATACCAACCTTTGGTCAGTGTGGGCAGGACAACAAACATATGACAGGAATAAAATAAAATACGCTTAGGATTAAAAAAAAGGAACTATCGTTGGATTAATAAAAAAAAATTATAATACTCCATAATGAATTTCACAAAAAAAAAAAAGAAAAAGAATTGCATTAATGGGTGTGATTTCAGTCCCTGGCCATACCCAATCTAAAAGCTTTACATAAATAAGTAAAATGTTACTAAAAGAATGAATGAATCATGCCTTTCAAAAGCCCCATCATACTCAAGAACCTCAGGTTGTCATACTCACTTTGTATATGAAATCCCGCGTCTTTTTTTTTTTTTTTCCTCTACCCCTCCTTTTCCTTTCTACTGTACTTCATTTTTTTGTCATCGATATATACACTATGCCAACAGGCCTTTTTAACACCTTGCAGCTGAACTTGTGTTAAAACGTTGGTAAAAGGAGGATGCATGTGTCCTTTCACCAATATTGATCTATTCAAGGAAAAAGCCTTGCTTTATCTGGTCTATCTAACGTGAGAGGTGTTTATAGAGTGATTCTGTCAGACATAAACAATCAGGTAAAGGATTTGCATAGAATGTTTCTTCTGAGCGAAACCTGTCCAACCCCTTTGTTCCAGAAACGGGTCCTTTTCTCTTCCTAAAGAAGCCAAGCCTGCTCAACACATGATAAACACAGTCTAATAAATATATGTTTTTTTTATCAGTATATTATCAAAATTGAGAACACCCCAAAAAACGTTCATCCAATGTAATGAAAATTGAAAACTGATGACAATTCCCAGACAATAGAGATCATATTCTGTCAAGCTATAGCTAATAGTCACAACAACTATCACTGGTGCAAACGGCCTATAAAGCTTGAGATAGATCGAGTTAGCCTAGGTTGTGAAGCCAGTAAGGATCAAATTCATTCAATAAAAATGTAACAACAAAGATAATGGTATGTTAAAAAATGATTGGGCCATAATGTATGGGAGATGTAGGAAGTCAATTACAAAATCATATGAGGAACTTCAAGTTAACAGGAAAAAAAAAGTGTGTGTACATTAATGCTTCTCTGTTCACATACCGTCTTTTGTGGAGATCATTAATTTTACTGGACAGTGTTTTCCCTTCAGTCATTGATCCATTTGCCAGCTTATCAAACAGACGAACAAGGGCTTTCCTGATAAAAGAAGCAAGCATAACAGTTTGTAATGAGATGGAAAAGGAAACATTACAAAAAAATTTTTAAAGTAAAACTTGATTTGAGTAAGAGCGTTTTACCTATCTGGAGATATTGTTCTTCCACTCCCAAGAAAACGACGATGACCTTCAACAGCCTTTGCCATGTTCCCAGGGTAAGAATGTACAAATACATCACTTTCAACAGATACAATATAGTCAAGAGCAGCCATTTGAGATGCATGATTAGAAAAGGGTTCAAGCTCCTCAATGGATGCCAACTTTTCCTGAAATTAATCAGAGGGAGGTTAATCAACATGATATCATTGCATTCTCAGTTGACGGTTATTACTCATAATTTAGAAGTGCCTAAAACTCAGCAACAGCCCTAGATAGAACTTTCTTTTTAGATAAAAGAAACCTTTAATAGAAAACATGGCTTTACCTAAATGATTTAACTGAAAAAAGAGTTGGATCAACGCAAAATGTCACTAACCATATCTCTATGATTAGTTAATAGAGAATCTGGCTTATGATGTAAAGCTCCTCATGCATTTAAATAAATAAGGCATCTCTTCTCTTTATTTCTTTAGGGATAGGTTTTCCATCTCCAAACATTTAACCCCTTTGAATTTGCTTTGTTTCCAATTTAAAAAGTGTAGACGCGAGTATGATGTCATCGTGTAGTGGATGAGACGAAGTAAACCTTTCCCATCGAACCTTATTGTCACCCAATGTGTTAATATATTAAATACTTACTAAATCAAAAGTTATGGGTCCATCTTGAAGAGATATTGAAAATACTGACTTTATCAAACTTCAACATAATATATTAAATACTTACTAAATCTAAAGTTATGGGTCCATCTTGAAGAGATATTGAAAATACTGACTGTATCAAACTTCAACATACAGCAACTAAGTATTGTAATTGCTTACCTTGCCCAATAACAATGGATAGCGGGATCGCAGGTCATTCATATGGGACTCACCCCCATATATCTCCCCAGCAGCAATATATATTGGAGTCTTTGATGGGTATCCAAGAGCATTAAGAAAAATTCCAACTTCCTTCGGAGTTAAAGGGCAAAACCCTTTGGATCTCTCTTCTATGGGATTAATATACTTTCTTTTCCAATAAGTAGTATTCTCTCTACAAATTTGGCGCAGGAGCATAATTTTCATACATTCGATATCGGTAAAAGACAGGAGATTTAACCAATCATTTTCAAGCATCAATACCTGATGATCCGTAGCTCTTCAGACTCGGCTGTAGATAGTTCATGTGTGCACCCACTAAAAGCAAGCATATCCTTCTCATAACGTAAATGTAATGCAATATAAGGGCCAAATGACCTCATCCTCTCCACCAATATCTACAAGGATTCAAAAAACTTCTAAAGTAATGGATAGAGTATGAGAAAGCAACCTAAGAAGACAATAAGTGTTAACATTTACTTACTTTTCCCATTTTTTCAATGTGAGGAGAGAAACGGAGAGCTTCATAACAAGCACGGCAGCGAAGCTTCTGAATATCTGGAGGTAGATTGTTATTTGCTAACCGAGAATCAGATTTGGAAGCTCGAATTACCTTTAGAGGTTATCAATAATAAGATGGTGGTACGCTATGTTAGTAAATGGATAGTAACATTGTAATGTATGCAAGAAACAATTTCAACCAGGCTACATACTTTGAAATTATCCCACAAGGCAGCAATCTCATTCTCATAGTAATCCATACCAGACCAACTTTTGAATTGCATGACGATTCTGGTAGCATTAACATGTTTTTTGGGAAGCTTCTTAATGATTTTTATATCATTAGCTAGAGAACTAATAAACCACTCTTCATCAAAGATGTCAGAAAAATTGCTGCAAATCAAACAAAAGACTAGAATTTAATTATCTTAGGTCCAAAAGATAGAATTATAATAGAAAAAGAAAAAAACAGAATTCAAAGTTACCTAGTATCATGCCAAAATGAGTTTTTATCAAGTTCTGGAATTACAAGAGTGGCATTTATGATACGAGCTATAGCTACCATATCACATATCTGTAGTCGAGGAAACAAACTTTCAGCTTAAAGCAATACATCAATAAAGAACATCCAAAAGTGACAAATATATTGGTTGATGGTCTTCTCTAAATTCTAAATTTTGTCATCAATCAGGCATTTTACCAAACTAACATTTCACCTTGAAGTAACGTGTGGCTGTATATCAGCAACTAAACTCATGCAGAATTTTCAAACATCTCACAACAATACAATAGTAAGATAAAAAAATTCAGCATTTAATAAGCTGAATAGTTGACTCTAAAACTAAAGTATTTAATATGAGAGCAATTTAAAGAGACGGAACCCATACCCCAGCACGCATTTGGTTTAGCCCACCATTTGTATGAACCGAAAGGTAACCCCGTGACTTTGCAGGAGCTGGACAAACAGTTGATGCTTCAACGAAGAACTAGGAAAAAAATCACACTTACAACTTCCAATACAAGTTCAAGTTTCTTACTTGTGTAATTAGGAGTAGGATTTGTACAGGGTATAAACCCATGATTTGGTGGAGGCTTCCACAGTTTGTCGTAGTCCAAATCCCATCTTGAATCATTCAACTGCAAAACTAAAGGAATGAAAACAGAAACAAGGTACATAATTGCTTTGCATAATTTAAAACACATCTGCCAAGATACATGACACCCCAACATGGCTGACAAGCACTAAAACCAAATAAACAGAAAGTCCAACTCAGTAGTGAACAGAACCAAAGGACATGCAACTGGCAAAGAAGAAACGCCCCCCCGGAGTTGACAGGAACAGAAGGAAGGAAACTAAAGAATAGAAATACATTTTTGCGGTTAGTATAGTTTTCTATTCTAACAATTAGCAAGTGAAATGAGTAAGATATATCTCTGCTGCATAAAATATCACTCTTTCACATATATATACTGGGATTACTACCCAATACCCAGTGGATTTCATTTCATTTCATTTCTTGTCACATTCTCAGCATCCAAACAGACAAATCAACAAATCAGTTCTAAGGGAGTAATGATTAGAAGTACAAAACCTTGGAAACAGAGATTGGAGCCATGGATAGATGGGGCGGAGCGAGCTCTTGAGTCCAGCTTTGCGGGTCGTGAAACTATCAAATTTAGATATTCACAAAAAATGTTAAAACCAGGAAATGGAATTCTGATCAGTAATGAGCCATCAATTATCAACATCAAATTTTCCCAAAAAAAAAAATCCGATAAAAAAAAACTACAGAAAAGCAGAAACCGAAACTCCCACGCTTCCCATATTGAAATGCTCTAATGGGCAATCTAGTTGAAGTCAAAACCACACTGAAAATCGAAGTTTTTCAAATAGAACCGCAAAATAGACTCATTGTAAGCGCAATATCATTAAACCCAGAACAAAATTGGAAAAAAATAAAACATAAAATCCGGTACACGAGAAAAACAGTTGGAGAAGATCACGGAATTTTCCAGAACCACTAAAGTAACAATGAGAGCCCTAAAAAACTTGGTTTTTCGTTCTGCCCAAAAAAAAAATAAATACAGAACAAGAAAACAGAGAAGAAACAAACCGAAGGGATCTTGTCATTGAACTTGTGATCAGTGGGGGATGGAGAGACATGGACATGAACAAAGAAGAGAGAAGTGATAGCTATTGAGAATATAACAGCAGCGAGGAACCTCCTAAGCATGCTCAATGGAACCGTCCTACGCCTCTGCATTGATGATCCTTTTCTCTCTACACTCAGCATCCAAAACCCCAAACACATTACATATATATATAAAAAAAATGGAAGAATAAGATGAAGCAACAACACTTGTATTGTATTTGAATTTGTGATGTGTGAACCTCGGACTGTGGATGCGTTCATGTTTCAGTCTCTGCGGGAATAAAATAGCGGTGCTGTTTTCAGTTTTGGCTTTTTTTCTCAGTATCGTGCCCCTTTGCCACCTTTCATTCCTCCGTTTTTACATTTATTCTTTCTTTTTACTGTTATTCAATATATTAAAATGTATTCCCTATTTTAATAAAAAGAATAATAAATTTCAGTAAGTATTAATGGCTTAAATTCAAATTAATGTTAATATTTTCTATTAACCTTTAGTAATTTAATGTTATAACTAATTCTATCTCTAATTAGTATTAATGACTTGAATTCAAATTACTCGTGCTTGGTAGTTTCAGATCTCGCCTGGGACCCACTTTTCTGTTTTTAAAACATGCAGTCGGTTTTAAATATTGAATAAAATTTACCAATGAAAGATTGGCATTTTCAATGAATGTATCAAATTAAAAAATAAACATTAAAATATGCTTTTTAATAGTTTTAGAAAGAATTCAGATTTTTATTTGTCTATACACTTAGTATTATAATTATACATCTAGTATCTACTTTAAAATAGGTGGTTAGTTAAGATACAGTCAAATGCAGTGAATGTATGGATCCACATAACGAGGTTTAGACAAAAATAATAAATAGTTGCATTAATCAGTACAAACCCACATAGAGTTTTAATTGATTATTCATTAAATATCTTAAACACTTTTAGCACAGCATTGATCCCAATCCCATTGATTTGGAACTGACTTTGCAGGATTGTTTGGTACGCACGACAAAATAAGGTCCAACAGGAAATTACTTTGGAGTACGAAAGCGAATTCATACGGTGAATGCTACAAACTCTAGTTAATAATATAAGAGAGTTTACGTAAAATCTGTATCGATTTTTTCTGGACTTTCTCTCCATCCAAAATATTAGTTGTTAATTTTATATTTATTAATTAAAATAAAATGTTTAAATAAATAAATAAAATATATTATGTAATTATTTTTAAATTTAATAAATTTAGAAAATATATTATAATTATGATTAGTAAATATTTTATTATATTAAATAAAACCATACATTTTTTAATTATAAATAAGTTATCAAAATTTATAATTTAAATTCATATTAAATTACAATTTTATTTCTTAATATATATATAATTACTAAAATAAAATTAACTAATAGAAGTACTCTCATTTAAAAAAAAACACTTTATTAAAAAAATAGTGCTAACATATTACACACACATATATATATATATATATATATATATAATATTTTTTTTTTAAAAAAAAGAAGTATTTTGGTGGTGTAAAAAAAAACCATAGACATATACCCACGCAACAGTCATGAAAATAGCTTAAGGTGTTAGGGTGAAGGCATACAATAAAGAGTAAAGAGCTCTTACTACATATACGTCATATCATTGAGGTACTTGTGATCCACAAAGAAATTCTAGTATTTTGATGATATAAAAAGTAATAACATACACACACTCACACGCAATATAATAGACATGAAAAAAACTTAGGACCTTAGGGTTATTGCATACGATAAAGACTATATATATATATATATATATATATGTGTGTGTATGCCATGTCAACGTAAAGTATTTGTTACCCATGCAACAACAAAAGGAAGTGACTGATAGAAAGAACCATCCAAGCTGTGAATGGGGTAATTAGGAGTGTGATGTTTGTGAAGAAGACAAAATATCTAAGTACTGAACATTTTGGATTTACAAACCAAAACTTCTGATTCTCGAAGAAGCCATTAAGTTATTCCTTTTTCTCGTGATGCCTTCGTCCTTTCTGGTCTCTGTCCTTCAGCTTTTGTCTCCTCATCCCTCTTAGTCACACCACACCGCTCACAGGAAATGGCCCATATGAATGTCATCATAGTTTTTTAATTATTATAAGATTATTTTTAAATTGTAAATACCAAATAATTGATCCACAAATTTTATAATATTCATAAAAGAAAAAACAATAATAGATTTCACTTTGATAAAATAAAATCAACTATGACAGTTTTATTGGATTGTTTTTCTTCCTATCGAAAACCTTGGTTTATAGTTACAAAGAATAAATAAGTAAATACGGTATCTATATGAAAACAAAGAAAATATGAGTAATTAGTAAATATAAATAAATTTAAAAAATTGTAATCTAGTATATAACAATTCAAAGAGATAAAATATAATTTATCATTGAAAAATATAAATTGAACTCGATCTTTAAAATACAATACATGAAGAAGGAGGCTTCATCGATCAAATGAAAATAGATTTGAAAAGGGAAAAGTATATTTAACTTACACGTAACATTTATCATGTCTATGTGTAAAATCTCCATAAGAGTGAACTTTTTAGGTGGGGATTGAAATTAGAGTTACACCTGGTAGTTTGCATCATGATAGTGCTGAGAATAGACTTCTAATGCAAGTGTAATTGAATAGAGTAGTAGTTTCTATCATAATTCAGTTGACAAATTAATTTTTTACAAGTAAATTTCATCGTCGAGTGGGAGCTTCAAACCTATTGAAAGCATGATTGCTTGATAGAGTATATTGGTTTTGTTAACTATTATTGTGTCAATGGTAGTTGATACTTAAAAAATTCAAAATAAAAATATTTAAAAATTTGCTAAAAGAAGTATGACTAATATTAATTTTATATTTTAAAATTTTAATTAGTATCCTAAGTGGTCGACAAAACTGATAAAGATATTGTCGTTTTTATAAGTGGCCCTGTATATGTGTATGAAAACATTAAGTAATACTGGATACCTCGAATTACTTTAAATTTTTATTTTTACTTAAAATATAAAATATACTTCAAAAAATAATAATGAAATACAATTTTAAAATCAAAACAAAAAAAACTAAATATTATAATTTCACAAATATGTAATTATATAAATACAAACGATGTGCTAATTTTATAAATAAAATTATAATATATATATATATATACATACATACGTTTAGTTTGAATTAAATTATATCATTTCAAAAATAAAATGTAAAATTTGATCCAATTAATAAAAAATTAAATTTCAATTTTTTTAATTTTATTTTTATGATTTACTTTATATTAAATAGATTTATGAACTGTCGTAATCTATATACTTTAAAACGATCATCCAGTTGCAGTGGTTAGTAAATATTATATATTTCGTAATTTTAATTTTGTTAGAGAAATGTTATTGATACAAATTTTTAATATATTATTTTATTATGAACTAAAATTTATTAGAAATCATAAAAATATAAAACAATATTAATTTAAAAATTAAAAAAATGAAATCTGTATAATTTTTAATAAATCTTAATAAACAAAAAAGAGTGCAGAGAAAGTGCGTCAGTGTTATCAGCAATGGAGTGGGTCATCCATGTTTAACCCTCTCTAAATGTAGCTTACAGGACAAAATCATACCCCCCCAAGATGACGTCATAACAACTCATAGACTATAGACGCCATTGTTATCTTCCAACGTCCTATATTTTATAACACGAAATATTTTAAATGCCTTAAGTTCATTTATTTTAATTAAAATTATAGTTTTGTTTATGTGTTGATTTTTAATGATAGTATACTGATTTCTAATGTTAATTTTTGTTATATAAATTATTAAGATAAAATTTTATTTTTGATAAAAAGATATAAATAGCATCGATAATACTGGATTTAAATTTTTATAATATAATCAGATAAATATTAATAAATGTTTTAAGGGTATCAATATATTTTTAAAAATATATTATTCATATATTTTTAAATAAACTAGGATTAAATAGGAAGATATCATTAAATTAATATTTTTTTGGGGTGAAATTAACGACGAGTTGACCTATTTTTAACTAGATGGGTTATATGTCATGTTTAATAAAAAAAATATATAAAAATATCATAAACAAAAGTTATAATAATTATATTAATTGATAAATTAAATAATGATAAATTTTTTTGTAAAAAATTATCATAATTATATTTATAATTTTATAGAATAAAATAAGATTTTAAATTCATCATTTTATAGAGTGGTCATTCCTGATTTATTTTCTTGGGTGAACACAACACGAGGAGCATGCTCAAATCTCATATTCTGCACTTTCCATTCATTACAGGAGACTCATTCCTGCCCAAAAAAGAAAGAGAATCACTAACCTCTGTCTTGTCTCCCTATCTATGAAGATTTTGTTTGAAAGTTAATTTAAAAATAAAATATTTAAATTTTTTTAATTTAAAATTTTTATATTATTTTTTTCGTACCTTACAAATATTTTCTTTCCCTTTTACTCTGAATTCTCAAAGCCTTGAAGAAAATAATAATGAGTACTTTCGGATAACCACTTTAAAATTGGAATTGTTTGTATTTTTATATATATATTTTAAATTATACCTTGTATTAATTTTAATATACATAAATTAAATATTATAAAAAAATTTAACTTAGGGATTAATTTTAAAATAAAACTATTCACTAATTTTTATATTTTGTTTAATTAGCAAGATATAATAAGCTTATCTTATAATTTATTGTCTTATTTTTGTTCTAGTCTTTGGTGTAAGTTTTATTTCATAGGATAATATGAATTATAAATAGCCAAAATAAAATAGTATTATGTATTTTTTAGATGATACATATTTTTTATTAAAAATTAATTTTGTTTGAGCTAACACAGTTATTACAGATAATATTTTTTTGAAAAAATTTAGCAATATTATATTTTTAAGAAATTAAAAGAAATATAATTTATTAGTTTAATGTGCACTAAATATAAAATAAGATAAAAAAATTATCCTTTTCTTAGGCAAGATTTGGTGGTAGGTATGAGATGTAACAACAAGAAACGCTGTCGTTTTCTTCATATTTTGATGTGGAACCGGAATTATTGCATGTGCAATTTAAGTGGCTGGAAAACTAAGTTAGGGAGTAGCATTTTGGTTGATAATGGAGAGGAAATTGCTAATGGGCGATGAACACGAGTTGGAATTTGGAGAATAATGTGAACGTAATGCGCACGATGAGAGAGATGAGAGTAGCCACTAACTTTGCCACTTCAATATCATACTCATGTGGAATGCAACATTTGTGCCACACCAACGTACTTGTGCATTTTATAATCCCATGTTTGTCATCACGCGCCAATTTTCAAATTCTTGCTCCTAATAATACCATATCATGTCGTTTTATATAACTATAACATTTTTGACACTGATTGAATATAAAAAATATTTCTAAAATAATATTTTGGACCTTTGAATGACAGAGTATGTATTTGACGTTAGAGTTAAGAAGTTTCGAAAATCATGAGTGTTTAAAAATAATTTATAATTTTTATCATATCTATAAAAAAAATTTAAAAATAAATTTTGTTATCAAATTTATGTATTAAATAAATACTTAATTACACTATATCTAAGTACACTCAGAAGCACTTAATTGTTCCTTGCTTTCATGTGCTACTGACACAAGTTTTTTTTTTTTTTTTCAATAAAAAGGTTGTGTACTTGCTTATAGGGTTGATTCTTTGACACTTTCAATCTCAATTATTAATCAAACAGTCCTTTAATTTTAAGTATTATATTTTTCCAAAGTTGAAACCTTATTCTTCTGCTGAAAATTTATAGTTAGTTTATTAAATTAGAGATATTTAATAAAATTAATTTAAATATATTGAATGATTAAAGCAAACATATAGTATTTATTTACTTTTATATTTGTCATAAAAATTATTAAATAATTAAATATTATCTATTATCAAATAATTAATCAAATGATTATCATGAGAGTCTTTTCTCATCTTACATTTGTATCTATTTAAAAGAATAAGAGATGTGTGTGAAAAAGTTTGACATGTGATTGGAGGATTTGATGAGGGAGCTCAAGTGTGTGTGAAGTGTGAACTAAATATGCGTGCAAGCTACACCCACTCACCCAGCTAAAGGAGAAAAGAAGTACGTATTGACCATCATTAAGCTCCTTTGTTATATCATGTATGATATATATGGTATGGGACACTTGTCCCAAGAATTAGGGGCAGGGTGTTACTTCATCCTTCGTCATATACTTGCTTATTCCACTTCATTTTGGTCCCATTGCTTGTCAACCCACAAAAAATACAATCTACCTATCTATAACAACATGCAATTATACAGAATATAATATTTGCAAAATCATTTAAAATACAATATACGGGTTGGTGAGGCTTTTCCCTTTCAATTATTCTTTCTTTAATGTGTTAAGACCTCGTTATTATTATTATTTAAATAACTTGAACACGAAGTGGGACACATATAAAAGTATTTTTCTAGATAAATTATTATTTTTCTATATTTTAATGCTTTTTTTTATCATTTTTTTCTCAAGATACAAAACTTAAATGATATTCTTCTATTAACTTTTTGAAGATGTAAATGAGAAAGAGAATTTGTATATTTTTTTCTCTTCTCTTTAATTTTTTTTTGTATGATCGGAGATTATATGGTCCTGATCAATCAGAACCAGACACGTAAAAACAATTTTGTCACGTGTCACATTATTTATTTTTGTTATCGATATTTTCTTTTCAATTACTGTCATGGATTAAATGAAGTTGATAATTGTTTTTTTTTTTTTATATTATTTTCTTAATGATATAGGTGTTCATAAACTAATCAAATATACTGCATATTCAAAACTTTATTCAAAATCGAAAAATATATTTTATGATCGGATAAAATGATTTTTTTCTAATCAAACTGCACACCCTACAATGATCTTCCTAAACATTTACTGCAAAATTTTTAAGGTATGCATATCATTGGGAATCTCACGTGGTGCCTTTCTTTTTGTCAATTCCTTGCTGGGTGCAAATAATTAGTCCATTTCTTGTTGGGTCCAACTAAGAAACTGGATTTCAAAATGTTTAAGCCGTAAACATGGCCCAAAGAAAATGACTGTTCGAGTTTTCTTTTCAGCTCCTTCCTAGCCCATCTGTGACCCAACCCTTTTTTTGTTGGGTTTTGCTTAAGCAATTCCTTTACGCACGCCGCAGTTGAGTAAATATTTTCAATTTTTTTATAAGCACGAAGAATATTGCAGAATCGGTAGCTATAAACTAATTTCTCTTCAAGTGCAAAGAATAATGAAATCAAATCTGCTTCTTCCAAAAATGTCTTTTTATTTATTCAATCATGATTAACATATTTAAGATAAACAACTATCTACTACATTACATTATTATATTATTTTTAAAGATAATTACACTTGTTTTTTATTTGTTTATCGCTTTTTTGCCAAATTCCCGTCGTGGTTTTTTTCCTTAGACAAAACATAGATAATGTTATAAGTACTTTTTATGGTTTTCTTCAAGGAATTGGATATCCTACAATTGAAGTTTGAATTGTACGAGATGCAATTATAAATTAATTTGACGGTTGTTAAGTTTCAAAAGGAGTTTTCATGCCTCAGTGAAATATAAAGACAAACATTCTCAAAGGTTAAGATATGTGCAATTCAAATTTCAATTATAGAAATTTTTTAAGTTAAATATTAAATTGATGAAAATTTTAATATTTATAAAAGTTAACAAACGTAATAACTTTAAGAACATAAACCTTTTGAATAAGTAGATCCCTCTATGTGTATCCATAAGGTGTGTCCCTGCATGGAGTGGTTGAGCAAAAAATCTTTATTTTCTTCTCAGTGGATGTTAACTGATCCAAATTCCAAATCTCCTCTGGAGGAGAACTGAATATTCATATGAGATAAATGAATTGAATTATAGTCAAAAGACATTGGAGTGGGTGAACCTGGACCATCCTAAGGAAAAAAAATGTTGATTGTTCTATATATTTTATGGAAAATAGTATTTCACATGTGGAAGGGCGTGGGCGTGTATAATTAAGAAAAAATAACAAAAAGGAAAAAGAAAGAAAAGGAAATTGATATAATAAATAACGTGATGAGAAAAGGAAAGAGAATGATATTAAAAAATGGGTAAAAAAATTCAAGTGTTATTTTGCTCCTTGTTATGCTTCACATATTTTGGCATTAAATTTCTCTTACCGATGCATATATTGTTCTGTCTATTATGTGCACGCGTATGCTATTTTAACCTCCAACTTTTTAGTAAAGAGAACACAACATAAATTTTATCAAAACTAATCGATAATTGAAAAAAACATTAATAAAAACAATAATTTCATTGTTTACACATCAAATTAACAATTAATATTATTTGTTATATTTTATATCATTATCTTATATATATATATATATATAGAGAGAGAGAGAGAGAGAGAGAGACACATTTTAAAATACCCTCTAACTAATATCAAAGGAGACAACCTACAACTCTTTTTTTCTGTTCTACACAAAACGTGCAAAGAAACAAAAGAAGACGACGATTTACCACCCGACATATATTAAATGAATTGTTTTAGGTGATAAGACTTAGCAGAATTCAAAATTAATAATATAATTAAACTTCCCAACAAATGATATAGACTAAACTTTTGTTTTAATTCTTGAAATATGAAGGGTTAGGTAATTTAATTTTTGTAATATTAAAAATAATAAATTAGTCATTGACTTTTATTTTTATTAAATATTTTAATTCTTCGACTTAAATATTAAAAAATGCTGCTTTTGTGTTCTGCTTCTGACTTAGGATTGGGTACTAGAATTGGTGGTGTTTGAAATTGCCGCGAAGATTGGATCTAGACGTTCTTTATGTCTTTGCTTAATTATTTTCAATTTTTTAAATCCCGAGTGATGCAGATACGGGAGAAGACATGAATAATTTTCAGCTTTGTGGTGCCAATTCATCTGTTTCAACTTTACAACGCATGCAAAGAAACTGTACTTGAAGAGGAATATATACTGGACCCACGACCATTATATATACGAGCTGTCAAGTAGGGTTACGATTTTTCCTATTATGACCAATCTCTGCATACGTAAAGAACAAGAAAAATAAAAAATAAATCAAGAAAAGAAAAAGAAAATTCAAAGTCTCAGACCTGAAAACCTTGAACCCCCCATTGAATTTTGTTACCTCGAGAAACAATCACCGATGTTGCACATATACCTGATAAGAAGATGGAAAAATAACAACATAAACCCACTTAGAAATGATATTTACTTTCTTGGGCTAAAAAAGTCAAAATTATTAAGAGATTATTCAAATTGTAATTTTCTTTATATAAATATAAACTTTAATTTCACTTATAGTTAAAATAATATTTAAATTTGACAAAATTTAGGTATAATGATATAAATATCTTTAGTGTTGTTAGTTAATTAATGTTGATCTTTAATGTTAGTTTTTGTTATATATTTACATATATTATCAAAATAAAATTTTAACTTTGATAACAAAAAATAACATTAATAATACTTACTTTAATACTTCAGAATTTTATCTTTATTCTTAAAACTAAAAAATGACCGAATCTTTATGTCTATTTTTCTCTATATATATTCATAAATTTTCGCTAACAGTTTTTCCATTGACAACAAATGTTATACTTCTGTTCACCGAAAACAAACAATAACATTAAAGTAGTATTTACCTATTGATTTAGTTCTTCTAAATGATATGGCAAATGATAGCATCACAGTTTTTTTTAGCAGTACTATATTTCATATAATACTTTAATTCATTTTCTTAATAATTTATGAAAAATATTAAATAAAAGATATGCATTTAACATTTTAAAACTATAAAAATTAATATATTTTTATTTAGTAAATTGGAGGATTGACCCAAAAAAAAGTTCTAATACTAGAGGATTAATTCATCTTTTTAATACACCCCTTGACACATTTTGTACCATTGATTTTTTTTCTAAAAAATAATTTAGTTGTCCTGCAAATAAGTTACTTTATAAATTCATTTGTCATGAATGATCTTTCTCTCCAATTAAAATTAACTATATTTCTTAATTTTTTATGAGAGTGCTAAGCCTAATTAACTAGTGTTTATAGCTTGATAAGGATTTAAAAATAAAGATATCTAAAAGCTTTTATGCATTAATTGTTGTATTTTTAACTAAATATTTCATTTTTTAAATTTCTTAACATGTGTTTAGGACACTAGTTAAAAGATTTTTTTATATTGCCAAGTCATTGCCAGTAATACATGTTTCGTTCTCTGGGCCAAACTAGTGGTTAATCGGCTCGGCATGTTGAAGTTGAACTGGATAAATATTCTCTGACCTCTCCTCGTATAACAGTCTCTAACTTCTAGTCACAACAGCAACATTTTTAAGAATTAAGCAAATCTAAAAGGAATAATCCGTGTACAATTATATATATATATATACTGTAGGTGGCTCTAGTTATACATATTAATATGTTTTATATTATTCTTTCCAACGATCCAAAAAGTATTCATCAATCTATTTACAAAAATACACATGCATATGATTATGCAAAACAAGATCTCTATTTTCTTTCTGCTTTTGTAGAAAAGAAATTGGAGAGATGAACTAATATTCATCAGTAACACTATATTATCCACCCAAAATGTAAAGGGTGGGAAAAAAAATGAAAGAAAGAATTGCTAATTAATTAATTAGAGAAGAATAAAAGATTATCACTATGTCACGGTTTCTATTAGAGACCTAGTATGAATCAACTTAGATCCCTTCTCCTCCATTCTCTTGCTTTTAGGATGAAGCAATTTGAACAAAAACCCACTTTTCTTAACACTCTTGTTATTACAATCATCCTCATCACCAACGCCACCTTCACCTTCTTTTCTTCTGGGAACAACAGCCATTGACCTACTCTTGACGAGTCCACCACGTAATAGAAAGATGGAAGCGGAAGAGCCACTCTTTGCCTCGTTGGGAAAAGGGAAAGGATCATGCGTGGGAGAAGCACAGGAAGAAGCGGAAGAGGAGTAATAAGAGGACAAAGAAGAAGAAGAGGAAGAAGAAGTGGAGGTTGTTTTACGTGAGGAGGAGGAGGAAGAGGAAGAAGAAGATAGTTGAGAAAGCTTGTCGTTCAAACAAAGAGAACATACGCCAGGGGATTGACGGTGTTTAGGGTGCTTCTTGCAACGACCATCGGGCATGAACCTCCCAACAATGTCTTTGTCCTTCGAAGGTCGTTTTAGGGTGGCCATATTGAAGGGCTACATTGTCGTTTGGAAGATGAGAAAGTTTGGTTGATATATAGAGATGAGATATGATTCGTATGAAGGAAGGGGATGAGGGTGTGTTCCACTTTCCGTGATAGTTCATGGGAGTTTCCTCAAAATGGTCTTTTTGACGGTTTTGTACAAGTTGAAAAATAAGACTTGGAATACTTGTCTGTAGGGTTAAAATGGACGCCTATGATTGAGCCACGTAGCCTAACTCGGTGGTTACGATGGTCTCCTGTTTGTGGAAAAGGCCAAAACTTTTCTTTGGGGCGGCGTGGAAAATCTTTAATTTTACAAGGAATATAAAGTTTGGCGTCGACAAAATCAAAGCAACCATGGTTCTGGTAAACGATTAAACGTGGCCGTTTTGTATTGCTATTAGCCTATTACTATATTTTATTATATGGGAATTTTTGTGAGTACAACCAAATAGTACGTTGTCATGGCTATAGTCTTGACTTGAGACACTGGCTGCGTGTATTTCGTTCTTGATTTCTGACAGTTGTTCTTCTGCCAATCAATCCATTGATTCTGCCATTTTTATCTATTTTTTATAACACACAGTCTCACTGCGATCCCCTCTTATTATTTTTACATTTTCAATTTTCATTCTGTGAACACGATTTGGCTCTCTTATTCTCACAGCTTATGCTTCAAATATATTATTTTCGATTGTTTCATTTATTATTAATTAGATCATTTATCATGATCCATATAGTTTATTGGCAGCTAACTTTAATAAAAGAATAACATTTGTGGATGTTTATTTTAATTCCCCCCTTTTTTTGTTATTAATTTTTTCCATTTCTTTATTGAAACTAGTAAAAAAGCAAATTATCATATAAGATAAGAATGAAAAAAAATTAAAATAGACGTATGCACACTTTTTCTCTTGCCCGAGAAACATCAAAGTAGGAAGAAGAGAGGGAAAAAAAACTTATAAGTATAGATTTGGATAAGTTTTTTAAAATGTTTTTACAGTATGATAATCATGAAATATAACATCTTTAATTAGAGGTATACTAATTTCCTGAAAAGTGAATTAAATGAAAAAATTACATCTAACATATTATACACAAATACTACACATTAATTACTTATGGATGATATTATTGGCTTTACAAATTAACCTGGATTAAAAATAAAGTTGAAATGGTCTAGCTTTTATTTCAATAATAAGTTAATGATGAACAATTTTTAAATTTTAATACATTATTAGTTATTTTTTAATTCAATATTTTTATAATAATAAAATAAACTTTATTTAAAACGTTTAAATATCCTGCTGAAAAAACAAATGTAAGGGTCTCTACAACATGAGGCATAAGACAGCGACGTGAACCAGTAACAGGGCGAGGAAAGTGCCTAAGAGCATTCAAAATCTCCACTTTTCTTTGTCGACATCGCCGAACTCTGCTCCTACCGCTTTGTCACAACCGCAAAGGTAGCATTCACCATTTCTTTTTTCTGCTTTTGCTTTACCAATTACGTTATTTATTTCTTTTTCTTCAGCCCGCGGCAACGTTTTCATGATGTTCAAAAGAACTCTGCTTAAAGCGCAACATACGTGATGATATCTTTTTAATTTTCAAATCGTTTCGAAAGTTTCGAATGGAGTTCTACTCCTTTCTTCATATTAACCACTGTATATCTCATCGAAGTGGAATGTGGGATTAAATCAATCCACCTTAAACTAAAGTTATATAAAATAATAAGGAAAAAGCTTTTAGCAGTTGTTCAATTTTTCACGGCTAAGTTATTCATAAATTGAATCTCTCAAGATCTAATACTCCTAATGTTAAAAATTAAAGATAAATATGCATTCACTCGCTCATTTATTCGAGTCACTGACTACACTAGTAAAAAATTGTGGCAGGTAGTCAATGATATAGATTGCTATAAATCTGTCATTGAGAACGTATGCATCAAATGATTTGAAAAGGAACGCTCGTAAATATGCAGAAAACGAGAGAAAACCAAAAACAAGACAAAGCTCTTGCTGGAATAGTCAGGAAATGGCATTCCAATGGTTAACGATAGAATGAAAAGTGAATATTAAAAAAAAATAAATTAATTTTTTAATTTGTGCTAAAAAATATTAAATATACTTTATTAAATGTTTTAAGTTACTATCAAAAGTATGTATTAAATGTTTTTTATGATATTGAAATATTAAATATTCTAATTTTTAATAAAAATTTTCTATTTTAAACTTCTTAAAACGTGTCTTGAGATAGGCATTAGAAAAATTGAAAAAGAAAAGGTAGTAAGGACAAAAAAAAATCACGGAAATACAAAATTTCGAATTTGAGTAATTAAAAGTGGTTTGGATCTCCCTCGTGACTCTATCACTTCATTAATGGAAACCTACCAAGCAATGGTTCAAGGTCAATTTATTGTTTACCATTCAACTTCATTACTAATCACCACTCCACCCAACCAAACATAACCTAAATAATTGGAGAAACAAAAAAAAATTATCGATAATTTTGATACGCCAAATCATTCATCGCATTACACATGAACGATATTAATAGGTTAATATCCAATCAGAATCAGAAAATCAAATATTTGTGCCTGTCAATAGTTACTCAAGATGTTATAGCTAAAAAGAAGCGAGAACCAACGACAAAACGAAGGGCCTGCCAAGTGCCAACTCTTCATCGGAGAATATCTGCAGTTATCAAGAAAGTATCTTGTACTACTCAATTCGGTTTTCGGCTGTTCAAGAAGCCTCAGCGGTCTTGACTTCTCTAGGACATTGAGATACATATGGTTTTACTTGCATAAAAAAGTTGTATGAATAAGCAGCCACTAATGGTGAATGAAAAAAACTATATTCATCATGTTATATTTACAAAAATTCTTTACCCCTAATCATTTATAAAAGGAAAAAGTATAGTTTATAACTTATGGTCATTTCAATACTGTAAGTAAGAAATGTAAACATTTGGAAGAAAAACTGGTAACTAAAAGAGTTCTGATAGTGTTATGCATTAATTGAGATTAAATGAGTGAAATATGCAAACCTAGAAATCAGTCAAATCAGGAACTATATAATTTGGCAATTTTTCTTGCACCACTACATAACCACCTGCAACAATATGCAGATTTACATTCAATTTAAGTGCTCATAAATATTAAGTTAAAAAACAGTGAGCATCTTTCATACCAACCAATCCAATCGAATCACAGTATAGTTAAATAGACTAATATTTAAAAAGTCACAAGATTTTGCCTAAAAACACAAGTTTAGTGATATAATATTATTTGGATAAATTTTATTGATTTTTAGCAAAGCCCGATGTGAGCTGGTAGCCTGGTAACCTATTCAACTTAGCAGAGGTATGATTTGATTTAAGTCATTCTTTCTAGATTTAACCAATAATAATGAACATTATTGGTTTCATGTCAGCGACAAATTTAAGATCTCTAAGGGCGGTCATAAGTACACCAAAATATTACCTTCAGGAGACTCACTTATTGGTTCGGCTTGGTTCGCAATTGGCTGCTATGGGACAGGTAGGGATTATTGGACTCCAGAGACATGGGTTGATATTAAATGCTTGAAATTTCCCATCAAAACACACAGTTCAGCGCTTCAATGATAATATGGTCTCCACAACCATTACCAATTCGACAAACAAAACAACTTGCAGGTTTATACTCTGTTCTTTCAAGAATCAAGACACATACAAGCAATTATACATGAACTAAGAGGTTAAGATTTAAGAATCAACACACACAACCAGAAACGCGTATAGTCATGCGAAGCCAAATATATACATATATTATTCTGTGTGTTCAACTGAATTTCATTACAGTTTTAATAATGTTATCATATTTTATTCATTTTTGTTTTTAATATTTTTAAAGGAAAGATAGAAACATTTTAAATTGAAACAAACATGTTTTAAACTTCATTTAAGGTTAAATAGAAAATTAGCAAAGACCAACACAGCCAAGATCAACTAGTTTATGGATTAAAAATAATTAGTGAACAATTTTTTTAATATAGTTAAAGATATACAAAAAAAATTAATAAATATTTCATTAATACTATATTAGATCCTTTCTTGTTAACTAAAAACTTATTATTTTCTTTTAGTACAATAAAATAATAAGCAACAAAAATTCTCAAAAATAAAATAAATGATATAAAATTTTGGCATAATTAACACTTGCACATGTACTCCATTAGTTTAAACATCATAAATAATATGGGATCGCACGTAATGACAAAGAAAAAAGATGGGATCGGACACGTACCGTTGTGCAAACTTGAGGGGTGTTTATATTTAAGCTTCACTATCGGTAAAAACATCTCATCAATTGTGGTTCAAAAACAATACCTGAATCTACCTTCAAGACTAACCTGTCTATTGTTTTACATTCTTCTAGAAAATAAGACAAAGAAACTACTAACCCTTCCAAACTTTTACTGAAGCGGCATAAGCAGGATACAAAATTTATGCCGCAAAGCAATCATAGTGTAAATTACTGTGTATCTCTTCAATGCAACTTTCATGCCTGTCTATCCTTATCATTTTTACCTCATTAAATTAAATTCTTCTGACATATTTTTGGAATCATGTTCTTGGCTTGATGAAAATGGAGCACAGCAGGAAGAGATGTCGATTCCAGCTACCTCCATGGCATTGCTGACCCATTCAGGAACATCACCTTTTGGGAACTGCAGTATGAAGATGTAAGTAGGTCTAACAGCCACTTGAATTAGAAAAAAAGATAATTTCAATAGAAATATAACAGGTTTCAATTTCGAAACAACCAAGAATAGAAAATAATAATTGCAAGTAAATCTATCATATTATTTTAGTAATATGATATTCTATTGTTTATTTCAAAAGAATTGCCCCAGTATTAAACTGAAAGGCATGACTAGAAATAGGACTGAAAGGCCAAGTCTGGAGGACAGAACTTCTAAGGCTGACTAAAATGTGTGCCCTTTTGAAACAATTCCTTCTGGCCTTTGGTGGGTCGCCTGAGCTTGCCATTACAAAAGTTTCCCATAGGGAGGTTCAACTTTTGCTCATCCTTTGAAAATTCAACCAGCATTATACCATCAGCTATCAGTATAAAAAGCAAGGTGTTGAATGAGAAATGTTGTAGGAGGTGTAAAAATGACAAGAATCACAGGGGAAGGTGAAATAATCAATTATTCTCACGTGTATGTTTAAAATTACATAAGAAAAATCAGAAAACAAATCAAAGAAGATGGGAATGAGAGACGGAGAGAGTAGTAATCAACCAGCTATTTGTGATACAGGAAAAATAAGACAAACAAATAAAAAATAAGTCTTCTCATGGAGGAATTGATCTCTGTGCTGTATATGCAACAGATATAAAAGAAAATTACAATTACATGATACATAAACCTCCTTAAGATTTGAGATCATTACAATGATCTCAAAAACACTTCAGTAAAAGTGTAAAACTTAATTTTATTATCACACCTTGGTCAAAACAAAGTAGAGTCAAATTATATCTTAACTCTTAATTTCTTTGGTAAACTAGCTATATCCAACCGCCAAGTTATGATGATTTGCAAATAAAACAGAAAACTATAGGTTGATGGCCTCTAATGCCAGGTTCATTTAAAGAGAGATCAACGCACCTTCTCTAACCAATATTTAAGAGCAGAATTAGCAGATTTATCAACTGAAGTATAAAATGAATTTTATTAAACTGTTTCCAAAAAAATGTTGGGTGGGGATGGGGGATATGAAGTTTTTGATAAAAAGAGCAAAAGTCAAAGCAATGTGCTCAAAAATTCAAAAAGGGTTGATTTAGTTTTCTGCAGCATACCATTTTGTGTAGAAAGTCGCATACAAACCTACAAAAAGCAAAAATAATATACAGTTATTGCATTTTGTTGGACCGAAAGTAGTAATTTAGATCAGAAGTGAGATAAAATGAAACAAAAGAAATAATTAAATATCAAAGTGAACATACTCTGGGAACCTTCCTTCAACTATGGAAGAGTGTAGATTCCTACTGAGCTGCAAATTTTGGAAAGACAATGACTTTAACCATAAATATTAATACAACTGATTAATGGTTTTTTTATCAGATGATATTGTTTGTAGTTTGTACCTGCATCATGTAGTATAAATTATGATATGACAAAAGCTGAGACCCCATGGCATCTTTTGTTACAAGGCAATGGATGTATGCCCTGGTGTAGTTCTTGCAAACCTGTGACAGAAGACATAAACTAAAACACCTGCTGATTTCTGCAAACAGTTTATCAAATAAAAAAGTGACGTATCTTACAAACATACCATACAAGAGCAAGTAGGATCAATTGGACGGGTGTCCTCAGCCATTACTCTGTGTTTTAGTTTCAATACTCCCTGCAAAATTTCTGAAAAAAATAAGTTCAAAAAGAAATTGATGCATGAATGAGCAGAATTTTGCTATATTTTTAAAATTAGCATTATCCCAACATGCAGAAAACATCATCAGCCATTACACTTAGGTTTTTTAAATGTCATCAGATACACAATGAATATTTTGCTCAGGTAGGATAAACACAAACTTGAACATATGCATATGACTGTTTCAAATATGTGGAGAAAGAATGTTACAAATTATCAATAAAACGATAATGAAATAATCACCTCAGGAACAAGAGCAGTGCCAAAGCGTGCTGTACGGGTAGGATAAACACAGTCATACATGTCAGCACCCAAAGCACTACAAACAACAATATCAAGTGGATAACCAACTCCCTGAAAGGAATACATGCAAATGTCACGATACATATAAATATTTCAAAAAAGTAGCTGCTACGATGAACTTCATTCTGACCATGACATATCGGGGTTTATCCTCTGGCAAAGAAGCAGTGCACTGAGCAACAACTCGCCAAAATGAATTTTTATCTTCACCGCCTGAAAGACCACCAATAGCATAGCTGTGACAAAAGAAAATAATTTTCAACTCCACATCACTACTGAAAAAACCATTCATTTCAAGACTCCTCTGTTGGTGTGTATTCGTATAGGTTGATACAAAAGAAAAGCAACTAATGACCATATCAAAATTGCATTCTTTGCTGCAAATAAAAACATCTTATGCAAGTAAAAATATCCAAACATGACCATGTAAATAATTCTTGTTTTCTGGTGCAGATTGTGGGTGATAGTCTATAACGTTCAAAATTCATTCTAATATGTATAAATTTATTAAAGAAAACCTTTATGGATATACAGTTCCTCACCCCCAAGAAGATAAATTTCAGCATAAAACAAGGAGAAAAACAATGTTCAAAGAACAAATTAAATAACAATGTAAAACCATTCATAAGTTTATGATTTATCATCTATATATAGGAAACAGAGACATTGCATAGATGATTTATGAATAATTTGACTGAGTTCAGTTTAGGAGCTGACTTCAGTACTGTACCCAAAGCCCAGCCAACCAAATTGGCCAGTAGTGAAATGGAAAGCTTGAAAGACTGAATTATTAAGGAACCAGAAAGATACACGGTCAAGTACATGATTGCTTATCTGAGGGATGTCCGTCAGATTTAAGTGTTTGCAAGAAAGTGAACAGTTGGGCTGCCTGATATAAAAAGAGAAGGTTGCGAAAACCTAAAGGGGGACAGTTGGAAAGAGGGAAAAAGTGACAGCTACAATTGGGAATAAGAACAAGAAGACCTTTCTCTTGTTCTCTAATCTTAGATTGTAGCTTCCTTATGTTTTATTTTTAATTTACTTTATAAGTACCTAGATGTAATGAATCCTTCGTAATCCTTTCCTGGATTTCTCCTTCAAATTATTTCAAATTTTGTTTTCTTGAGCTTAATTGAGTAGTTTCGCTTGTTGATTGATGATTCAGTTTATCTCATATCTTATTTTCATATTCTGGTTTTGAATTAAAATCTTGCATGAATTGATCATTGTTTATTTGAAAAGACTTGCATGCAATTTTAGAGACAGAATAACATAAGTCTTCGGTATTAGAAATAATCCTAATTGATAATAATTGAATGTGTAAATCCTTTTTTGATAATAAGCAAATGCATGAATCATTTTTTGATAATAAGCGAATGCGTGAATCCTTTTTTGAAAATAAACAAACGCATGAATCATTTTTTGACAATAAGCGAATGCATGAATCATTTTTTGATAATAAGCAAATGCATGAATCATTTTTTGATAATAAGCGAATACATAAATCATTTTTTGATTAATAAGTGAATGCATAAATCAATTTTTGATAAAGTGAATGCATTAATCTCCTATTGACAATAAGTGAATACATGAATTATTTTTCTGATAATAGGCGAATGCATAAATCATTTTTTTATAATAAGCGAATGTATGAATCTTTTTTTTATAATAAGCGAAAGCATGAATTAATTTTTGATAATAAGAAAATGCATGAATCATTTTTTGATAATAAACGAATGCATGAATTTTTTTATAATAAGCGAATGCATGAATTTTTTTTATGATAATGAATTAGATAGAGAAAGTATATAAAAAAATATGCTTAATTATATTTTTGATCTCTATAAATATAAAATATTTTGTGATAAGTCTTTATAAAATCTTTTATTAGAATTTAGTCTTTGCCGTCAACTCTCTTCCGTTGGATCCTGTGCTGACAAAGAGTTAATTCAGCACTTTCACATGGCATACTACGTTATTTAATATTATAATATTTGATTATTTAAAATTAATATTTACAAATAAATTCTTGAATATATTTTTAATATTTACAAACACCAAAACAAAGACATATATGCTAATGAGATGCAATTCAGAAACTTTACCTATATCACTTATTTTAACTAAATTATTCTCCTTAATGCGGGGTGAGGGTGTGGGAAAAGGGTGGTACAAGTGGAGGTGTAGAGAAAGGGAAAAGATGGAGAGGAGAGGGAGAGGTGTCGGTGAGGGTGTGGGGAAGGTGATGTAAGTGGAGTAATGGAAAAGGAGAGGGGAATAGAGAGTGGTGTCAATGGGAGTAAAAGGAGGGGAAAGAGGTGGTATGAGTGAAAGTGTGGGGATGGGGTCGGGTGCGAATGTGGGTAGACGTGGGGAAGGGAACAGAATGGAGGAGGAGGAGGAGGAGGAGGAGGGGGAGGGGGAGGGGGGGTGGGGAAAGGGAAGAGGAGTGAGAGGGGGAGGGGTTTGGGGTGGGGCAACAAAAAGGAAAGGAAAAGGGAAGGAGCAAAAAAATGACCTTTCTATACTTATTAAAAATGTGTTCATAAATTTATTTATAAATATTAATTTTAAATAATATAATATTATAAAATTAAATAACATGTCATGCTACGTAGAAGTGCTGAGTTAACTTTCTGTTAACTAGCGCAACATTTCACATTTAGAAAGAAGAATCAAAAGGATTGAGAGTGCAAAATGAAATCAATACAACAAAACAAGATCAATGGTACAATAAAAAGTGTAAAAAGATAAAGAGAACCTTACTTGATGCACTTTTGTTGCAATTTCTAGTTCACTCTTTAAACTTAGCTCCATTTTTCTCTCTTTTGTTAACATTTTAACATTTGAATTGCATTGTCTTTTCTTTCTCACATCTTTTAATGGTGTTCTTTGAAAACATGTACTTCGAGAATGGTGAATTTTTCTTAGAGTTTCTTACAGCTCTAAAGACTCTTCCCTTTCTTTTTTTTTGTTTCTCGTGCTTTTAAAATTCTCATCCTCTTTCATTTTGTTTCTTGTGCTCTTTCCATTCTTTTCCTCTCTTTCTCTTTGTCTCTCAGGCTTTCCAAATTCTTTTTTCTCTCTCTTTGAGGATACACCTCTTTATGGTTCACACCCCTAAACCTTATATCATATTTAATATATACTATTTTTATATAAAAGACTCTAACTTTCTAAAAGTTCTTATTTTCTGATAACCACTAATTAGTTTTCTCTCCACTATCTCATCCACTTTTCTAAAAATTTACAAATTACTTTGACTATTTTCAAATTTGATTTTAAATTTAAAAATTTGAATTTTAAATTAGTTTTTATCTATTATCTATTTTTAAAATTTGAAATTTTGTTTTAATATTTTGGAAAGGGACGCATATAAAATTGGTTATTCACATATGCCAACAAGAATTTGCACCTACCCAGGCAAATTGCGCTCCACCATACCTTTGACACAAATATCCCTGATTACAAAATAACATAATCTATAAGCAATATACAACTTTCACATTGGTAAGACAGTAACCAAGAAACTAAATATAATGCACAAGTAGCAAGAAGGTTGTGCTTTTTGCAGGAATTCACCTCAATACAGGATCTAAACCACCTTGCACAATACCAAACAAGTTCTGATCATGAGGTCTCTTGTGAGCTGTGTTAACAAAAGGCAATGCGCACCAAAACTCAGCATGCAAAAACAGTATTATAGTAGGCAATGCTAAAAAGCTATCTGAGTAGGATAAAAAATATAGCATTTCATGTCTATTTCACATCTATTCTAAAATAAATATCAAACTTTTTACAAACAGAACATGTTTGGCATCATTGACCATAATTTTATCCTCAGCACATGCTAAGAGAAAAACATAATAAACTAACCACATAAGGGACTTTAACATAAAGGGGTACATGTGTCAAGTGAATTTCCAATCACTTCACAATCTCGTTTCAAGGCCATTATAGAGAAAAAGTAACTATTTTCCAGTGCTTAAGTTATTTACTTTCAACCTTTATTTTCTCTAACAAAGTATCAAATTTGCTAGTGGTTTGATAGAAGAAAATCAATAATGGCAAACTATAAACTTTCCATTCCATTGTCTTTTGCAGTTCTCACAGCTTCTTCAAGAAATATAATATACAACAGAAATGTTTTACTGGTTAAAATTGGGGAAGAAAATATATTACTGCAATAAGGCCAGGTTTTTCATTATGAGGAAATAACTGTACGTTTAAGTAACAAGTAATATACAACTCAAATAGCACTATAAAAGAAATGAAAAATAAAACATTTAGATGTTTGTTCTGTTCTAAACACTTGCATATATAGTTCTCAACATTATAATTTAGTCAATATGACTTTGTAAAGTTTCTTTCAGATTTCAGTGATTTTCCGACCAAGGAAAAAGGGATTGACTGGTATGGTTTAACGATTTGATTGCTCTCAGGTTAGCTTGAATAATGTGTGAGTCGCACTCACGTTTCTAAATAGGGCAATGGAAAATTGAAAGTCAACGGACTATTCTATTCTCTTGAAAAATGGATCTAAGTCTTGATTGCTTCACAAGTTGGTGTGTACTAAAAGAAAATTGTGGAAATATGTCGATGAACAAAATAAGTAGCTTTTTCCTGCATCTCTCTGCATAAATTTATTAAATAAATAGATAAAGAGAGAGTTCAAGATCTATTGCTGAAATCTATCAACATTCTTCGGTGCCAAAAGAAAATTTAGATTCCATTATCATAGAATTGTTCTGGCAAGTATCCATACTCAAATATGACCAAAGTCCCGTGCATAGAATTCCTAATTCCCAACTTTATTATTAAGTTATGTCAAATCTTTGCTTTTTATAAACGAAGAAATTCATTTAAAAAAAATAGAGGATGAATGCAAAGAGATAAGAAGATAGGAGAACAAAAAAATTGCATCAATGAAAAATAGCTACCCACTCCCTTATCATATATGTAAGGGAAACCCCTAAAATAAGACCATGAGTTTTACACTTTGGTGCAAATGCCAACTCTTCTTGGCAAGTGGCAACAAAAATACGCTACTTTTTGTGTAGCATCTATTGGTAACAGATGATAATTTACAGGCTTTGTGAGAGGGCTACCCCAGTTAAAGTGATTTATATGCATTGACCATCACCATAGACAAGAAAGATACTCTTCTTCATTAACATATTTACCTTCTATGCATCTGTCTATCCATCTAAGTGTTCTATACATAGCTTCCTCAACTCGTGGACCAGTAATGGTGGTCTTTACAACATCGTCAAGAGCCATAATAATATCTGCTCCAATTCTATTCTGCATAAAATATAAACACATGAATCTGGAGAGCATCAGATCTTTAAAAATGCTTTTGGGAAAAACTGTGACAACAATCAATGAATATATTAGCTGTTGAGTTTAGATGCAATGCAAAAGAAAAATGGAGAGGGAGATAGCAGGAATTATTTAAGTGAAATTGATTGATTGTACAGTATTTAAGTTATATAGAAACTCTTTCTACATATATAGATGCTTAGTAGACTAAGTGCGGAGTATTTTTTAAGTAAAGAATAAATGAGTGCTACTTCCTAAATACTAATTCCCATGAAGATTAAATTCACTTAACATGTGATGCATAAAGCACACACAAGCTCTCCCAAGACTTTAATGTCAAGCATATAAAACTCAAGCTTGACTCATTTATATAATTGAGCCTAAATTCAAGCTTGAACTTGTTTGTTTATCAAAATAAACAAACTTGATCAAGCATTTCAGGAGTCAAATTCAAATAATTAACGAATAACTTAATTCATTTAATCTCTAGATATAGCTATGCAATAAAATATTTCTCAACAATTAACTTCATAACACCTTACAAACATCAGCTAGTTAATATTTTGTGTGTACAGAGAGTGAGACAAAACTGAGAGTGACTAAGAATAAGTAATCATATTCCATTGCTAGTACGGACTGCAAAGTACTGCAGGCTGTCTTGCATTGTCATTCGCAATTATTATTCATAAACTAATTGGGAGAAAGTTGAAACAAGAGTAGACAACATAAAAAACTGCAATAAAGGGGGAAATGGGAAGCAAAGATGAAGGATAAGACCTACTTTTTACAAGGGATAAATTCTAAACATTGATGAAAGTTCTAATGAAAGATCAGCCCTCCCTCAATTTGGAAATACTGTAGAAATAACTAATTTAAAACCAGAAATATTTTATTTCAAAACAAATTACATTTTGCCGATTCCATAATTTCCTTTATATTTTAAATGCAACATATATCAATATGAGGGGAAAAAACACTCAGGTAAAACTAAAAGTAAAAATGAGAAAAGATTAATCTACTTACTTGGATTTGAATTGATTCCTCAGGTGTTAGAAGCATTGGTTTTCCATCTACTGGTGACTGAAGTAAGAGAATAATTTTTTGTTACAAATAACAAAAATGGCATTATACTTCATGACATAATTCCATAAATCTTTACTGAATATAAATTGTTGTTTCCAGAAAGCAAATAATAAATACAAACACAGTTTATTGTCAAAATGACAGCCATGTATAACATCTAACACAAAAAGCAAGGTGAAAAAACTGGTATGGGTGTTAAAACACAGGTGATTTTAAGGTTTAACCAAACTGGTATGCACTCAAGTTGAGAGTTTGGATTTGGAAGGCATGGTCAAACCAGTTTTTAAACACTGATCAAGAGTGAAGCAGAACACACCTTTCAAATCTTGCATATATCTTGAAAGGGGAAAAAAATATACCTGAAATGTCACTCCTTTTTCTGTGATATCAGCAAGATGCAACAACGAAACCTAAAACAACAGTGAAATAAAAATGGTTTTATTTAACAAGGATCCTGAGCGTTATTATCAATCAACAAATGTACAATATTGGTTCACTTTACATAACATATGTTCTTGCCAAGCCTATTCTCACTGTTCATTTCTGGGAAATTTAATTACTTTCAATGCTTCTCTTAAAGAGTTAAATATGATTCTTCCTTTTGCATGGTTAAACAACACAAGACATAAAGCATCATAATAATTTATTTAATAACAAAAACTGGAAAGGAAGGGGAGAGAAACTTATGTTCCATCAGTCACAAATTTATCAATTTTCTGCTTTCCTCATTATTATGCAATTCTTGTGTAGTGCATTAACAATAAAAATAATGAAATTTTTTTTTTCTTCTTTTTTCATTTTTGGTGGTTATGTGGCATGAGCAATTGTCATTAGGTAAAATTAATATGTGTCAGTATTCAATGGATGGAAGATAATAGCATAATTGCTATTTGCTAAAATGCTAGAAATCACAATAGCATATGCAATGTTAATGAAAATGAAAATCATGGATACACAAGGTCATAAACTGTTGGGAGCAAATAGAAGAAAGAGAATAAAGAGAGAAAGAGAGAGAACAACACAAGAATTTAATGTGGTTTAACAGATAGTGTATGATGCACAGCTGCATTAGAAAAATATTTTATTCATCAAATGTTTTAAAACCATTCTAAAGTGTTACTTATATAGTAACAATAAAGTAAAAGTCCCTTAAGAATAAGTGACGTGAGAATCAAATTACACAATCTTAACAATTCTCTTACTTCAAGTTTGATTCACAACAATTCCTTGTAAAGAATGAGTTCTCCTGCTCTTCACCTAGTATAGCGCCTTCATCACCTTATCCTCGAAGGCTAGTTTAAGCAATGCAAAGCCTTAACTTATCAGTTGTAACAATCTTAGTCAACATATTAGCTGGGTTCTCTAATCCTAAAATCTTCAACAAAGACAAGTATCCATCACTTATCATGATAAACAGTGTTGTTAAATGGTGGTCGTGGCAGTGCCATGGCGGAATTTTGGTGGTAGTTTTTAACCCCACTATTACAACATTACCGTTTTCTGGCGTTTTTCAATGGCGGCTGTTACGCGCATGGTAGTAACGGCGGCCATGGCAGAAAATGTAGAAAAATGACGTTTTTGCGGGAAAAATTGAGTTGGGCCACTGACTTAACCTGCTCCAAAAAGAAAATCCGTGAGCCCAAACCCTAAATCATATATTTTCTTGCTTTCTTCATCACTATTGTGCCACTGTGGAGCGGCAGTGGGCTATTGTGCCGCTGTGGAGTGGCGGTTAGCCACGTGATGCTTGCTAGTATTTCTTTATTTGCAGAGGTTAAGCCCTAATTGTAGTGTCTTGGTGTAGGCGTGCACTTTTGAAGGGTAATGGAGAAAGAGAGCAAAATTCCAATCTTGCCTTGCTTTATGAATTTTAGGGTTTTTTAAGGGCAAAATAGATTTTTTCCACTTATAGTTTTTAACTTCTCGTCTCAAGCAAAAAATTTTCTGAAGGGTAAAATTTTTAGGATTCTCTTTGCTCTGTTTTTCTTCCTTCTTCTCTAAAGCCAACTTCTCCTTCATCTCCTTCACTATTTTCACCAGAGAAGACATCCTTTCAAGCTGTTTTTTGGCATCTGTGAGTGGAAGACCCTGTTTTCCAACGTCCATTTTCCATTTTGCTTCTCTGGGCTGTCCCTCTTTCTTAGCTTTTCCCTCTCCTATTCTTTTTTTTTTTCAATTATGTTTTTCCCTCTCCCATTCTGTTTTACTCACCCATTTTTTTCGTTTTTCCTTATTTTGTTTTCTTGATTCTATTTTTCTGTTTTCACTTTCAAGTTTCCTTCTCTATATTTATTTTTAATTCTCTACTTTTCTGTTATAACTTTAGCTTTTTTTTTACTATTGTACAACCATTTTGTAATATATATATATATATATATATAATAAAATCTTCTTATACCGGTATAAGTCTAAAAACTCTTACACTCAATTTGAATATTTTATTTAACTTAAATCCAACGATCAGTAAAATAATAAATTATAATACATTAAATCTAACTGGTTATAATTTATTACTTCACTGACCATTTGATTTAAGTTAAATAAAAGGCTCAGATTGAGTTTAAGAATTTTTAAACTTACACTGATGTAAGATGATTCTTTTCCTATATATATATATTATGACTACCATAACACGCCATAGCATCTGTATAAATTTATGACAGTTTTTTTGCTTTCTGCTATGACCCGTCATTCGCCATTGATAACATTGTTATCTACATTAAAAAATCCTTGTAAAGTGAAAACTTTGTTGGTCAAACTACAAACACATTCCTAAAGTGCACTTTAGATATCTCAGTATCCACTTAACATCGGTGTAAGTTTAAAAACTCTTACACTCAATTTGAGTATTTTATTTAATTTAAATCTAACGGTCAGTATAGTAATAAATTATAATCCATTAAATTTAATGGGTTATAATTTATTATTTCACTGACCATTAGATTTAAGTTAAATAAAATGCTTAAATTGGGTGTAAGAATTTTTAAACTTACACTGATGTAAAATGATTCTTCCCTTATATATATTATGACCACCATAACACGCCATAGCATCTGCATAAATTTATGACAATTTTTTTGTTTTCTGCCATGACCCGTCATCCGCCATTGATAACATTGCTATCTACATCAGAAAATCCTTGTAAAGTGAAAACTTTTTTGGTCAAAGCACAAACACATTCTTAAAGTGCACTTTAGATATCTCAGTATCCACTTAACATCTGTATGCAACAATTTTAACTTTGGATGTCTTTCCTAACTTTGAAAAACTAACATTTTTCTATTTTCCAATGATACAGTTTTCATAGACTCCAACATCAACATACTTCAAACTTGATAATTTACCCTTTGAAGTCATGAGTTTCATTCCTTTATCATTCATGTGCCCAAGTCTTTGATGTCATAAAAAGGAACTGCCAACAGCCTCAATAACTATTACTATATCCTTATCTACAACTATGTAAAGAGACTGTCACTTTTTTCCACGAGCTATAATCAAATTGTCTTTCGTTACATACCAAATTCCATCTTCAAAAGTGGTGTAATGCCCCTAGTCATCTAGCTGTCCTATAGATATTAATTTTTGCTTGAAGGCAAGAATATATCTGACATTGTACAACGTTCACCGGGTCTCATTAGAGGTTTTGATGTCAATATTACTTTTCCCCACAATAACAAGAGACCTATCATTTGTAGGGTAAATCTTCCCAAACTTTCAAGAAATATAGTTAGATTATAGTTCTATAAAAGGAGTAGTGTGAAATGACACACCTGAATCCATAACCCATGAGTCAACTAGACTATCCAAGCTATAAAGTAATGCATATGCTCAGTTGCTACATTTGCAAATTCATCATCATTATCATCATAATCATACTTCTTATTTTTATTGCTATTCTTCTTCGAAGTTTTGCATTGATTGGTAAAGTGATTTCTTTTGTTTGCCATTTTCCTCTAGACTTTGATATGCCTCAACCTTAATTCTGATCCTTCTGACTACTCCTTTCTTTGCTTTCAATATTCAATGCTGAATTGGAAGCAAGATTGAAAGGTTCTCCTAAAGATCTCCTGCAAATGTCTTCACTTAAGATCAAGTCATGGATTCCATCGCGTTTTAACTTGTTATACCTTGCAAAACTATTAATTGCAGTAACAGTTGCAGCCCAACTATTTGAAAGGGATGATAATAAAATTAATGCCTTCATCCCGTCATCAAACACAATTTACATTGATATCAATTGGGCAAAAATTGTATTAAATTCATTAATGTGATCAATCACAAAATTACCTTCTCCCATTTTAATGTTGAATAATCGACACATCAAATATTCTTTATTGGCTGCGGATGTCTTTTCATACATATTTGATAATGTCTTCATCATATATGCAATGGTCTTCTCATTCACAATGTTGAACGCAACATTCTTAGCTAGTGTTAATCTAACCACAGCAAGAGCTTGCTGATCCAACAACTCTCAATCTAACTGCTCCATGTCATCTAGCTTCTTCCTTATTCAAGGGTTGATACAACTTATTTAATACAAATAATTTTCTATCTGCATCTTCCAAAATGCAAAGTCTCTATCATCAAACTTCTCAATTCTCACATATTCATCTTCCAAAGCCATTGCTGTCGTTGCTTCCTCTAAACTCAAAAAGTTTTCACTACTTCCTTTGAATTGAGACCCCGTGGAAGAACCAAATATTTTCTGATGTGGATGATCAGACAAAGCTACAACTATAAAGCATACTAAGATATAAACTCTTGATACCAGTTGTTAGGAGCAAATAGAAGAAAGAGAAAGAGAGAACGACATAAGAATTTAACGTGATTCGGCACATAGTTTATGTACCTATGTTCACGACTATACTAAAGAAATATAAATTCACTGGATGTTTTAAAATCATTACAAGGTATTACTTATATAGAAATAATAAAGTAAAAGTCTCTTAAGAATAAGAGATGTGGGACTAAACAAAAATAAGTGATATGAGACTTAATCAAACTATATAATTTTAACATAAGTACCATTTGAAAGCCACCAGAGTCCGTAAGCAGAGCCCGTGGCCAATTCATAAAATCATGAAGACCACCAACTTCATCAAGAAGCTCAGAAGTAGGTCGAAGGGCTAAGTGATATGTATTTCCAAGTATTATCTGGCAACCAATATCCTCAAGCTGGCTAGTTGTCAGCCCCTTGATTGTTCCTGGTCATGTAAAAATCCCATCCATTAAACAAAATTGCAGCATCTCAAGTGCGACACAACTATTAAGAATTCACCAAAAGCCTAACAAAACCACACCAAACGGTGCAAATACCAACACTGAACATTTCTTTTCTTTAGTCAGTTGCTCCACTAAAAGCACAAACAATTATGCAACTCATTTAGAAGGTGGACTTGATTCTCTTATTGCATACAAAATTTTAACCAGGAGAACAAAATATTTAGGAAAACAACATTGGTTGCGGCAACCAGATCAGGAAGAATCAAGTTTGAACTCTGACCTTGTGTGCCCACAGGCATAAACAAAGGTGTTTGGCACACAAAATGAGGGAGTGTCAATCGAGCGGCACGTGCACGGTTGAACCTGCCAAGAACCTGAGAAAGTAAAGAGAGTAGAGTTCTAAGAATAGCTTAAACACGGTTACAAAAACCGTCAAAAGACATTGCACTAACAAGACAAAAAAGATGAACAGTGCTTTTCAGTCATCACCCACACCTAGCTATAATATTCCGTTGTATCTACTTACTCTTCATTCACGCATATAAAAGAACCAAAAACAGAAACGAAACAAACTCAAAACTCTATTAACGGTTTTCAATCTCATGTAACTAAAACAGAATAATGACCGACCACCTAATAAAATACGATTTAATACAATGCGGCAGTAGAAGTATAGATAAAATACGAAGCTGAACCTCAAAACTAAGCGCCATCGCGTTTGAAATAGTACTATAATATCCTGGGAAGGCAATGAAGGACGATAAGCACGGGGAAGCAAAAAAGGAAAACGGTTACAATAAGAGGGAACGGAGTCGATGAGAGAAACTTAGAGAGAGAGATGCGTCGAATGAAGGGTTGTGCGTACCTTGGCGGCTGCGAGTGTGTGCCGGCCGCACTTTATTTCTATTGTTTGGTTTTAAACGCAAAAACCAATTCATGGGTGCCTCAACGCTCATCCCCCGAAACATGGCTGCGACCGGCTTGACCAACAACTTTTTTCTTTTCCATCCAACCCTACCCCACGCGTTCCTATAATTAAATCGGTTTCGGTTTATTCTACCCTTGTTTTCTCTATAACGCTTTTTTGCCTCTCTTGTATTAGTTCCATTTTCTATTTTATATGTTTCTTTGAAGAACGTTGACATTAATTTTCCTATATTTTGAGTATATTAAGATTTAATTATACTTTATTGTTGGGGTTGTATTGAATTTTGTCCACAAAAAAGAGAAAATTTGACATGATTAATAGGAAATCACAAATGTTATTCTCAAAAATAGCAGTTGACAAAGAATAATTATATTTTTAAGAAAACTGACAAAGTAAGAATCAAGAGCAAGCACTAGCAATTTGGGAAGAATATGGCAAATTAAGCGGGAGAGAGCATGGATAATTTTGGAATAACATGTTCTAAAACATACAGTTGCAAGAGCTCAAAATAAACAAGTTTTTCATATTAGGTCAATTGTTCACACTAATGATTTGTTTTGAGGTAAAGGAAAGAAATAGGAATAAAATAAATAAAAGGATGAGAAATAGAGTAAACAATATTTGATATTTAGAAGGATTAAAATTAAAAAAATTGATAAAAATGAGATGATAAAAATCATAGAAAATAGACTAACTAGAATATTCTTCATCAATTTTCAAATATCTGAGAAGTTAATGAATAATATATTTTAGCAATAATAATTAAAACTTTTTAAGAATTAATTAATAAATATATTTTTTAAATCCTTTAAATATAAAATTAAATTTAATAGATTTAGAGAGGATATTGTACCCTCTTAATAAGGAAATGGTAACGTAAAATTCTCCTATTATAAATAGAGGTAACTTTTTGGAAAATAAAACGTTAGTATTGTTAACTGATTAAAATTAATTAAAAATAATTTATTAATTATATATTTTTTAAAATAATTTTTTATTTATATTTTTATCGATTCTATTTTAAAATTTAAATATTAGAATTGTTATTAACTTTCTTTTATTATTTTAGATACTTTTTTGTATTTTTGGTAAATATTGATTTTTATATTAATAAAAAATATTTTTATTTTTTAAAATTTAAAATTTACTTTTAAAAGTCTTGTTTCTGAAATTCATTATTGTTAATATTTATTCATTATGGACATTCAATTGTAAAAAATAAATACTACATGATAAATATATTATTTTACATTTTTAAAATTTTTTATTATTTTGATACATACGATTTATAATTATAAAATTAAGCTAAAATATTTTTTAAAAATTATTGTTTAAAATAATTTTATTATATATAAAATATTTGTTTATTTATAAAAATATAAAGTTTCATTATTTAATTGTTAAATTTATTTTAAAATAAAATACTTGTCTATTGCATGAGACACTAAACTAGTTACATTTTTATCTATAAAATTATATTTCACAGAGAAAATATTTATATTAAATTATATTTTTTTCATCTAATATTTTTTTTAATCATCCTCTACAGTTGAGTTTTATCTGTGATTATTATGGAGTTCCACGATATATAATATATGTTAAGATTCACTTACGTACATATGTAAAAATCGAGTAATAAAAACTTAAATATAAAATATTATCAAGAAAAAATTTATTTATAAAAATTGTTTGAAGGACGTAAGTCAGAATGTATTTCATTTTAATAAAGAACTATAAGAAAATTTTCTTAAAATAAATATATTTTACATGATATTTTCTATGAATATTGAAGTTAAAATTTTAAAAAAATTAAAAGAAAAAATTATAAGGCTAAATTTATTATATAAATAGTTGAAGGACTAAATATGTTGGTGTCAAAATCTAATTGTAAATTTACTTGTGTATATCAACATTTTAAAATAATTTAACAATGTCAAATTATAAATACTAGATATTTAAAATAAATAAATCAATACATATAAGTATTAAATTAATTTATAAGATGTTACAGCAAAAAAATTAATTTATAAGTTGTAACTCGAAAAATGTAGATATTTTGTTTAACTTGAAATGCATTCAGAAGGAAGCAAATTCTTGAAAATTATATTTTTATTTTTTTAGAAGAACAAAAATAATTAACACACATATTAGTTATTGTGTTTTTTTAATGTAAAACTATTGATGAAAATTCTAAATTTAATATAACTTATTGTACGACAAAGGGATGTTTTATTATAACCCATTCAATATTACATCTCTATTTATGAAATTATATTTTATAAATAAAATCTTTATAAAGGATCATACTGAATTTATCATTTTTTTCTTTTATCTAATAATTCTTTTTTTTTTTTTATCATCTTTCATGATTTTATTTATAATATTTCATGAACTTATAAATGTACTTATGACCTAAGAAATTTATCTTTCTAAGTAAATAAAATGCAAGTTTTTAAGTAAGTTGTAATAAGGAATTGAGGCTTATTCTTTCTTTGCCTATAACATATCCATTGGTTACTTGTAATATATATTAATTAGGAGTAATGATCTGGCCAAACAAGATCAGGATTAGCCAACGATGAAGAGTGCTTCCTTTACTTCTCCAAAAAATCATAAATTCAATAGTGATTATTTCGACAAAATTCGACAATGTGAGATTAAGGTGTTCAGTACTAAGGCTTTAGGTATTGCCTAAACATAGAGTATCTCACGGTCCTTATTCCAATGTCGTGAGCTAGAAGGTGATTTGGTGGTGAAGGTGAGATATTCTTGGTAGAAACACTTCAACACTCAAGTTATTAGAGTATAAATAAGATTTACGATTAAGGCTTAGAATATGAACATACTTAGGGATCTTGGTTCCCTTTTCTTTATATAGGTGTTAGATACCTTGAGTTATACTTATCCATCATTACACTAATATTACTCATTGAGTTAATATTGTATGGTAGGGATTATACGATGGAATTGCACGTTTACACGAGGTTTTATATGGCTAAACCCTTTGATAATCTGAGGTTAGGCGCACAAATTATTTTAACTAATAAGATAGGTCCTTTGAGTACTTACTTATTGTATCATTAAGTATTATTGGTCTGATTCTACCTGAGATGAAAAGGATTATCTTTGGTATGTAATCTCTGTTAGATTTTTTAACATTAATATTAATATTAATTTATGGATTAGCATTATTAAATTATTATGGTTATATTGTTATTAATTATGACGTAAAATAAATGTGTATAATAATTATTATTATTATTATATAGATTTTGTAATTGGGCTTTTAGTGTGAATAGTACGTGATGGGTTGGACTATTCTATGTGCCCAGTGAAAGGTTCCTACTCTCATCTGATTAGGCTTATATAACTGTTGCCCCATTAGACAGTTACGTATAATAGCAATCAGATAAGAGAGTAGTACACGCTCACTCAAAACAAGGATTGCTTATGACTCATGGTTCTCATCGGGATTGCTTATGACTCGTGGGTTCTCATAAGGTACGCGTTTAACGCAATTATTTAATTATATATAGTTGGAATTGTATTGAGTTGTTATGATGTGTATTATATATAATTGTGTTATCTTTAATTTTATATTTAAAATTCCTGCGAATGGTATCAGAGCCAACTTAATACACATCATAATTTTCTAACTTTGAGCAACCAAAATACTATAATTTTATGTATGGATTTGGAAAATAATTTAGGTTTTTTTTTTCTTCTTATATTCATAAATATCATATCCAAAAAATTGTTAATTTTCATCAGGTATGTTAAGAGAATTTCCCAGTTTATTACTTTTTTGAAACTATGAACCCTAAAATCGTTTTCTTTCAAATTCTCTCATTAGGGCAAAGGTTTATTTAAAAATTGATTAAAGGCTTTTGTTAATAAATTGAACACGAACATAATCTAATAATTAATTCATTATTTCGTTCAATTTTAGATTGAGAATTTATTCTTTCTTTCATTTTGCGTTCGTCATTGCCCTATTTTTGTTGTACACATCACAAAGAACGTAGTGAACCCTACTCGTTGAAAGAAACTGTTTGGGTTGCTTGAATTCTTAATTACTTTGAATCCTCCATGGCTGCGCGAGTTTTAGCCTTTGAAACTCTCTTTTGTTGTTCAAAATACACCCTTTGTAACAATATGAATTGGTACTTTAGAATGCAAGATTGAACTAGGTCGAGTTTCTGAATTTGTTGGACCCGTTTTGAAGCTTATGGGTTTTTTTTTAAGTGTATGAAGCCCCCTCGTGTGGCTGAGAGAGCGTCGAGTGGAGGATTATTTTGATATTAAATTTTTTGGCAATTTTCATAATTTTTTGGGCAGTGTAAATATTTTTTAATTAATTAACTCGTGCTTAAATTAATTAAATAATTATTATATTGATGAAATATGATCCAATTTTTTTTATACATGATTATACTAATATTTGATATTTATGACATTTTTTTATACTATTCACTCTCTTTTTGAATGTCATATATGTTAAAAAAAATTAGTTTTATATATATTATTTGATGTAATTTTAGTATAATTATGATTTCATGCATAATATACATATTTAAATTAATTCTGAATGCATGATTATTCTGTATAAATGTCATTTCACCTATCGTGAGACCATTTATACATGACTTGTGTAAATTATATAATTATATATATTGCATTAATAATAATTATATCCTATCGATGTATTGTTATTAATGTGATTTGAAAATACTATACAATTGTGTTTTACTTATGTCAATTTTGTACTGATACCCTATCGGTGTTAGGATTCTTGTGACATGAAGTTTTGTGCATTGTATTCGTCTTTCTTATTTATTGTGATCTGGGACCCTTAGGCGGGATCATAGTAAGTAAGAAATTTTGTGATTGGCATATTATTGTTGCACTTGAGCTAATTGCGTATATTAAACTTTGTTGTTTCTCATATCAGTGTCTATGCCCACATCAGTGTCTATGCCCACTTCGGTGAAAACTTTGAACAGGACCAATTATGAGGATTGAGTTGACTCTGTTAAATGGTTTCTTGCCATTTTCTAATGTGAATATTGCCCTTATTGAGAATAAGTCTAAAGTTTCTACACCTGAATCTTCCGCTGCAGTTATAGTAAAACATGTTAAATGGGCTCATTCTAATAAAATATGTCTAGTAATTATGAAGTTTATTATAGACAATGTTCTTGAGATGAGTAGTATTAAGTAAGTTTAGTCACAAAATTCTTTGCAGATAAATTAGTGACAAATTCTTTGGCAAATATTTGTCGCAAAATGGTGAAATCTTAATTGTGCCTCTAGGCAAGAAACTTAAGGAATTTGATAAGACGGAGAAAGCTTACTATCTTTTATTATTCATAAAATCAATTAGTAGTTTCTTTGTAGGATATTGTGTAGATTCTAGGGGTTCTAGATTTTATTGTCCAACTTATACTACTACAGTTGTTGAGTCACATGATATAAGTATCTTATAATGTATGATATCACTACTCCTTTGAGTATGGTTTTTTGCATTGTTAAGATGTTTATAGTTCGTGTTAGTTTATTTTGTCATCTTGTTATGGCCATATATTGTTGATTAATTTAGAATAATAAAATATTTTGATTTATGTTGTCCAAGTGGGAGATAAATTGTTGAATATTTTGTGTGGACTAACATAAATCAAATTTTGTTATAACTTGAATTTAATTCTAGAATAATAAAATCCATTTATGGTTTGAAGTAAGTTTCTAGACAGTGGTACTTGAAGTTTGACTAAGTGGTCACTTTTATTGACTTCAAGGAAAATGTTTGAGATCTGTGCATTTACTTAAAGATGAGTAGGAGCAATTTTATTATCTTTGTCATACATGTTGATGGTATCTTTGAATGAGACAAAGAATATGTTGAGTAGCCATTTTGATATGAAAGACCTTGACGATACTTCTGTTATTCTAGGTATCCAGATATGTTGTGATAGGTCTCGTGTTACTCTTAGATTGTCTCAGGGTACATTGATAGGATCCTCAAGAGGTTTAATATGTATTTTTGCTCTCCATGTGTTGAACCTGTTCAAAGGGGTAAGAAACTCTCTAATTTTTAGTGTCTTCATGGTGATAGAGAGTTGTTTAAAATGGAGAAAGTTTCATATGCTTTTGCTATTGGGAGTTTGATGTGTGCTTAAGTATGCACTTATCCCGATATTGCTTATGTTGTTAATGTTTTGGGCAAATACTTGAGCAACCCATGTTTGAGTCATTGGAAAGTCGTGAATAAGGTCTTGAGATATTTGCAGGGAACCAAAGATTACATGTTGACTTATGCGAAGTTTGATCAACTTCAGGTCATTGGATACTCCAATTTTGTAGGTTGCCCTGACGACCGTAAGTCTACTTCAGGCTTTATTTTTATGATGGCGGGAGGAGCTGTATCTTGGAAAAGTGTCAAATAGATAGTTATAGCTACTTCTACTATGAAAACAAAGTATGTCGCTTGTTATGAGGCTACACGCTAGGCTATGTGACTAAAGAATTTGATTTCTGGCTTCCGCATTATTAACAGTATATTTAGGCTACTTGTAATTTATTGCGATAATACTGCTGCTATACTTCTCTCTTAGAATAATAAGAGTTCTACTCGTTTGAAACACTTTGATCTAAAGTATTTGTTTGTTAGAGAGAAAGTACTTGAGTTTTAAACTCAAATTGTGTACATTGTTACAAAGAACATGTTCGCATATCCACTAACCAAAGGCTTAATCATTAGAGCTTTTTAGAATCATGTAGCTCATATGAGTCTGGTCAAGTCTTTTGATATTTTGGATTAATGGAAGTTAAATTTTGTATTTGTTTGTTGACATTATTATCTAATTTCTTTATGAGATATATGTTTTGTTGACGTCACTTTTATGACAATCTTTTTATACTTGGACCTTTGTGGAAATGATATTTATGTTTCCTTTATCTATATTGTGATTGGAATATAAGTTGCTTGTAGTATGTAATGTATATCCCTATCGGATATAATTGTATACTATCGAGAGCTTATTATTTCTTTGGTGATAATTAATAACTTGTTACGACAACATAGTTTGTGGACTTAGTAATTTAATAATGCTATCCAAGTGGGAGAATGTTAGATTTTTTAACATTAATATTAATATTTATATTAATTTATGGATTAGCATTATTAAATTATTATGGTTATATTGTTATTAATTATGACGTAAAATAAATGTGTATAATAATAATAATAATTATTATATAGATTTTGTAATTGGGCTCTTAGTGTGAATAGTACGTGATGGGTTGGACTATTCTATGTGCCCAATAAGAGGTTCCTGCTCTCATCTGATTAGGCTTATATAACTGTTGCCCCATTAGACAGTTACGTATAATAGCAATCAGATAAGAGAGTAGTACACGCTCACTCAAAACAAGGATTGCTTATGACTCATGGTTCTCATCGGGATCGCAATTATTCAATTATATATAGTTGAAATTGTATTGAGTTGTTATGATGTGTATTATATATAATTGTGTTATCTTTAATTTTATATTTAAAATTCCTGCAATCTCATGTAAGCTTCTAACTATCTAGCTCCAGTCATTTATGCAATGTCAAATCAATAATCTTAGGTGTGTTTTTGAGGCCTTTAACTGCAATCGTTCACATGACACAGAATCAATCGCCCTCCAGCCTGATGTGGTTGCTTAGTAATAGTACTAATACGAGATTTGAAGGTCTTCTAGGTATTTGACTGCAAAAATCTGCTTGATATCAAATCAATGGCCCCCAATTTGGTGTGATCGCTAGATGAATTTTGAAGATCATTTAGATATTTGACTACAGTTAGTTGTTTGTCACCATATTATAACGAATCATATTAAATTACCATTTTTTAATTTGATCTAATAATTTCTTTTTACCATTCTCTAAAGTTGAGAGTCCTACCCTATAAAATATATTTTTAGATAGCATACTTGCTTGCATAAATGTAAAGTATTAAAAATTTAAATATATAATAGACAAAATTAGTATTTTTGGTTTGTTGTCTTTAATTTTAAAGTAGATTTTGATTTTGTCTTTTTTTTATTATTTACTTTAGCACTTTAACTTTTGTAAAAATTTAAAATAGGTCTTTTTTCGTTAAAATTTTATTTCTATTAAAAAAATTGTTCTTTTATATCATGTGTATTATGCAGTATTATTAATTATCTTTTTTCTCATATTTTCTTGCCATCGACTACTAAATACTCATCTAAAATCTCAAATTATAAAAAAAATTAACTTTTTTAAATATTCATTTTCTATTTTTAACAGATCTGTGTTTATTTTCATATTATGCTTTGAGCTTTTAGAACACAATATTCTTATCAGTGAAGGCTTCAAAGGTCATGATAGCATAAAAAATTAATAAAATGAAAACATGAATATTTGTATGTTCAGATATGTCGGAGATGACAAATGGGTATTATAAAGTTAGGTTATTTATAATTTGAGATTCAGAGGTGATTACTTGGTATTGGTAGTAAAAAGATGAGGTCTTGAGTATAAAAAAATAAAGATAAAAGGGAAGAAAAAGAAGAAGAAGTGCTAGAGATAATGTCAGAGATATGAAAAAAAAAGACAATAAACAGTACTGCACAATACATGTGATACAAAATGACAATTTTTTTTTAAAAGAAATTAGAATTTTTAACCAAAAAAAAAACCTATTTGAAACTTTTTTAAATTTTAGAAGATTAAAATGAATAAAGTTTAAATCTACCTCAAAGTTAAAGGATGAAAATATTAATTTTACCTATAAAATACTATCAAGAATAAAGCTATCAACAAAAAAATGTTTAAAAAATGTAGAATAAAATATATTTCATTTTCATTTTAATAAAAAGGTAATAAAGTAACTTCTTACAATCATAAAAGTTGTAAAATTATTAACTTTAACTCTATATACCATTTTCACAAATATAACAAAAATTTCATAACTTTGAATAATAAGAATTTGATAGAATACTTTCTCAGTTTCATCTAAACGTCATTCATTCTCTTAAGCATACTAAGTAATAAATCTAGTTTGTAGCATATGTATCTTTTACTTTTCATGCATCTTTTGATTTTTAACAAAGATAAATTTCTTCCTTCGAGTATTACGCATAACTATAGATTGCTAATGAAGTTTAAACCATTAATTTAGCATAATATCTATTTTTTAGTCCTGTATGATAATTTTTTCAGCTAAAAATTGTGTTTTGGCCAATTTATTTATTTATTTTTAGCTAATATTCATTCATGTGACTAATTAAATGTATCTAATGATTGTCAAATACATATAGAGGCTACTAAAGACAAGCTTGCTGGATATGCTATATTTCTCTACACTTTAATATGCTTCTTGCTTCGGTTATTCCTCACATGGCCTCATGGATACAAGATAAAATTCATGGTTGAGTGTTATATGTGATCTTCAAAACATCAAATTTAGGAGGTAACAATTCCAAAATCTTCTAAATCAAATGACTATCATCAATTTCAAGTTTTATTGTCTTCAACTTTGTGCAATAGTGCACCATTTTTAACATCTGCATGAATCCTACTCACACATGTTAAAAAGTGAAAAATAATGACTTTTATGAGCTTTGTAAAAAGTCAAGAACTTATTTTTAAGAGACTTCAGAAAAATCTTAACATCTTTACTCTTTAGAATATTCTAACAAATGAACTTCTAATAGTTAATTTAAATGCCATTAAATACTAATTTGAGTATTCTCACTTATTCCAGGATAAGGATGATATTTAATGACAAAAGCAACAGAGGAATGATATTTTTCAAAAAGAAGATGAAGGATGTTGAGAGAAAGCAAGAGATGTTTAAAGAAAGAGAAATACTAATAATATTATTCTTAACCTATTCTTAATTATTAGCTAAAATTTATCAAATACAATAAAAATTATTTAAGATTCATTTTTTTATTTTTAATTTAATGTTTCTCATAGTATTTTTTTTAATAAATTTTAATTAATAATTAAAAGTGTGTTAAAAGAGTGTGTCATCTTTAACACATATACTAGCAAGAATATGTAACACACTTTTTTTAATATATTTTTAATTATTAACTAAAATTTATTTAAAAATATAAAATTTATGTGAGTCTATTTTTTAATTTTTATTTAATATTTTTTCATATTTTTATAAATTTTTAATAAATAAAAAGAGATAACAATAATTTCGGAAAGAAAAAAAAGGTGTAAAAGCAATGTTGATCACTTTTTATTTTGAGTTCTCTTTACGTTCTTCTGAGCCAAGGAAACTCGGGGGAAAAAAAAAACGACAAACTTAAACAAAAAGCAAAGTGAGCCGAAAACAGAAGTACACTTTCATCTCGGAAACTCCGACACTTGACATATCGCACTGAAAGATAACGTTAACATTATCTCAACTCAAACCTTATCAGTTTCCCCATCTGGACTCTGATGCACAAGGCTTTTTAAAAACACACACACACACACACAAATTCTTTATATTCTTAAGTATTAATTAATTACTCAAGACAAAAGAAAAAAAATATGCTCACAAAAAATTATTTACATGAAATAATCTTATTCAACTTCCGTAAAATTATCATGAATAATAAAGTTGTTTTCAAATACTACTGTATATTCAAAACCTTTAATCATATATTTATATTAATAATAATATTTTTAAATAAAAAATTATCATTATTTTATTATTATCAGCAGATACAAATAAAAGAATCAATTATTTTATTAGTAGTCACTGCTGCTTATTATTATACTTCATATAACTGCTATCTTATATTTTATTTCATGAAGCATTTATTTATTAATATTAAGATTTTTGAGAATGGATGTTGGGATAAATGTTTGTGTGTTTGTGCTTTGAGGTCACAGGTGTCGGTGGTGGTGTACTAATGTCAGTGGCGTTGTCTTTTTCGCCTTCTTAAAGCCTTTCCCTTTCTCTCTTATTCATTTCCAGCTAGCTAAACACATACCCACATAGCCATAATCACTCTCACAAACAAAAAGTTTCAAACTTTCTTTCTGGGTATAGAGAGAGAGAGAGAGAGAGAGAGTTCTCCGTTGCTTATGTCTTTCTCTTCCACTGATTTTCATTTCTTGTTGGGAATTTGCTGAACTGTGGGGTGGCTTTGTTTTTTCAATTTGGGAGCTATCAAGTTTGGAAATTTGTTTTGTTTGGCTTCATTGCTTGAGAATTCATGCGGGTTTGTTCAGATTTTGAGTGATCTGTCTGTTTTCAGTGACAACTGGTGGAAAAATTGTTTTTTTTTGGTAAGTTTTGAGTGCATGTGCAATTTTATTGTGCTTGGTTGGGAAAATTGAGAAATTCTACTTTCGACAAAACCAAAGTTGGGATTTGAGCAATGGCCGTTGTTTCTGAAGTAGATAACAGTTCACTGTTGATCAGGAGAGAATCTCTAAGAAAAATAATTTTTTTTTTGCGCTAGGAAAGTGCTTTATTTTCTCAGCCATACATAAAGAAGATTTCACTTTTAAAATATGACCCTCGTTCATTTTCATCCAACTTTTTTCTCAGCAGCCAAACAAACTAAACAAAAGATGGGATCAGAATTTTTTTTCCACTTTCTTAGCTGTTAACAATGCTTGTTAACATGTCTTAGACTGATCATAGATTCAATTGTTCTTCTCAGCTATCGAAAAGTGTAGAAAGCTTCCGAGTAATGAGTGTGGCTTGAACTAACATTTAATCCCTTGTTGACTTCCGAGAAGAGTTAAGTAGAGGGCCCTATGGAGTCAGAAGGGGAAGTTGGGGTGAGTAAAAAAACATTCTTTTTTATTTGTTCAAATGTTCTGTGATGTTATTGGGGTGCAGTTGTTGGTTGGTTGATGCTTGATGATGACATTTTTTAATACACTTAACTTTCCATTATTCAGGCAAAGCCAGTGACAGCATTGGGTGGCCAAGTGTGCCAGATCTGTGGTGATAGTGTTGGGAAGACTTTGGATGGTGAACCATTCATTGCATGCGATGTTTGTGCTTTCCCTGTGTGCAGGCCTTGCTATGAGTATGAAAGGAAGGATGGGAATCAGTCTTGCCCACAGTGCAAAACCCGGTACAAGAGACACAAAGGTAAATGAAGCTAAACTAGTATGTGTTTTCTGTCATTTGTTATTTTTCACCATCCTCGATTCACACAATGCAACTTGGGGAGGTGCAAAAGACTTTTCATAAATGGAATATCAACAAGTCGGGTGACATGTGGATTGAAATCGGTGCTTTGGCCTTCTATTTGGCCTAAAGCACATGGTCTGTAAAGGGCTTAACCCAACAAGTTGCAATGTTGTGATATACTTTCTTGGAAGCAAATTGACCAACTTTCAGTGAACCAGATGAGAGAACATATCCTTTTTTGCTTTAAGAGCATTTACTCAATGGACTACTGGATTGGAGCTATTGTGACTTTAGCTACAGGGAAATTCCTGAGATTAGATTAAACAAAGCGTGTAACGACAGTACACTCTAGTAGTGAACAAGCGAGGCAGTGTTGGTTATGTGTAGACTACATTCATGCTGTTACTATTTACTAGAGTGTTTCCATTTTCTTCGAGCCAAATCCGCTAAGTGGATGGATGGATAGTTTATAGAGGATTACATTTATATGTTGTCAACTTTTCCAGTTGTTGTACCTATAAATAATTGATTTTAATTATCTTTGTGACTTCAATTTCCTGATCAAGTGGACTGGCATTGCTGTTTTCCTTTCAAAAAATGGATCAGTGGATTTTGGGAGGAGGAACTGGATTCTTTGTGATTGACTTATTATATGCTCATTTTTTCCCCATATTGTGTACAATAGGTAATCATAAAATGCTTAGATTAAGACTTTTGTTTCCCTCGTTTGCATCTCATATTACAAAATACTTCTGGTTTTGTCATTAGGATTTTATAGCTGCAAGTATGTTAATTATGCACACTACATATTTTGCATGATGTCATGTGATCTGCAATCTCTGGTCAATATTTATATAACTTTTACTTTATGACTTCAATTAGTGATCAAACTGCTAATTTAAATGATTCCAGGAAGTCCTGCAATTCTTGGAGATGGTGAAGAGGATGGTGCTGCTGCTGATGGTGCCAGTGACTTCAATTATGATTCAGAAAATCACAACCAAAAGCAGAAGATTTCAGAGCGCATGTTGAGCTGGCAATTGACATATGCACGAGCAGAGGAGGTCGGCGCACCAAATTATGACAAGGAAGTTTCTCACAACCACATTCCTCTGCTGACCAGTGGACATGAGGTCATTCAGTTAGCTTCCTATATGATAGTCTTCATCTCCCCCACCCTTCACAAAGTCCATTTTCTAATAAAATTTCTGGTCTCTGAATGAAAATTGGTATTTCTTCAATTTCAGGTCTCTGGAGAGTTGTCTGCAGCCTCACCTGAGAGGCTCTCTATGGCATCTCCTGCAGTTGGTGGTGGAAAGCGTGTCCATAATCTCCCATATTCATCTGATGTTAATCAATCTCGTATTTCTCTAACCCTGCTTACTATGCACATTCTCAGCTATCATGCTTTATGGTTGCTAATTTATCAAGCATCTTATTGTGATTTGATGTCCTTGGTTATATTCTTGTGCAGCAAACATTAGGGCTGGGGATCCAGGATTGGGCAATGTAGCATGGAAAGAACGAGTTGATGGCTGGAAAATGAAGCAAGAAAAGAATGTTGTTCCAATGAGCACTGGCCAAGCTGCTTCAGAAAGAGGAGCTGGAGATATTGATGCTAGTACTGATGTGCTTGTGGATGATTCCTTGTTGTGAGTATTTTCTTTATTTATTTGTAAGAACCAGTGATGCTCTATTTGTATTGCCAGCTTCTTTACTCATTTCTCTGTTGGTATTGAGTGCCTCTTTTCAAAGTCATGTATGATTCATACCATATTTATTCTTATTCTATTTTTTTCTTTAGTTTGGAATCTAATATGGTAATATATATGATGGTTGTCATCAGGGGAGCATTTGGTAAATAAAACTCCTTGTAAGAAGTTATTTGTAGTTTTATTGTTGAATAAGCAAAATCAATAGATTACGTCCTCAATTTTTTTTTAATACAGGAATGATGAAGCTCGACAACCTCTTTCCAGGAAGGTTTCTATACCATCATCCAGGATAAATCCATATCGTATGGTCATTATTTTGCGGCTGGTTATCCTCTGCGTTTTCTTGCATTATCGAATAACAAATCCTGTGCCCAATGCATATGCATTGTGGTTGGTATCAGTTATATGTGAGATTTGGTTTGCTATATCTTGGATATTGGATCAATTCCCTAAGTGGCTTCCTGTAAACCGCGAAACATATCTTGACAGGCTTGCACTGAGGTAGAGCCTCTCCAAACTTAACCATTCTTCTGTACAAGAAAATCATGATATTTGGCAAATAGTTATTCTATTTCAATATGATGTTTTGATACAAACAAAATTCCTGTGAATTACAGATATGACAGGGAAGGAGAACCATCACAGCTAGCAGCTGTTGACATTTTTGTCAGTACTGTTGACCCATTGAAGGAGCCCCCACTTGTGACTGCCAATACTGTACTATCTATTCTTGCAGTTGACTACCCAGTGGATAAGGTCTCCTGCTATGTGTCTGATGATGGTGCTGCTATGTTGACATTTGAAGCACTTGCTGAGACTTCTGAATTTGCAAGGAAATGGGTTCCTTTTTGCAAGAAATATACTATTGAACCCCGTGCACCAGAGTGGTACTTTGCACAGAAGATTGACTACTTGAAAGATAAGGTTCATCCATCATTTGTCAAGGATCGTAGAGCAATGAAGGTAAGAGATTGGCTTATAAATGGATTACTCTGCTGGCTGGGCATGCATTTGTGCTACTTGTATGTGTGTTGGATTTCATTAGGGTATCTTTTAATATTACTTTTCTTTTGTCTCAGAGAGAATATGAAGAATTTAAAGTTCGTGTTAATGGACTTGTTGCAAAGGCTCAGAAAGTTCCTGAAGAAGGATGGGTGATGCAAGATGGTACTCCATGGCCTGGAAATAACACCAGAGACCATCCAGGAATGATTCAGGTTGGTGGATATCTTGTGATGAATACAACTTACTACCTGATGTGCTTCATTTATTAGCTTTAGAGTCATTTCTTAATTTTTTTTTCTTAGATAAGAGTACATGTTAAAATGTTAAAAGTGGTGAAGTCATGAGGGCAAGCTTTATGCCATGGTACTGTTCACTAAGATTGCATTTTATACCTGTAGGTTTTCTTGGGCCAAAGTGGAGGACTTGACTCTGAGGGTAATGAACTTCCACGTTTAGTCTATGTTTCTCGTGAAAAGCGTCCAGGTTTCCAACATCACAAAAAAGCTGGTGCGATGAATGCACTTGTGAGTGTCATTTACAATATTAAATGTGGAAGTTACTTATCTCCGCACATGTACCCAGACATAGTCATCCCACTGCTGGTGATTTATGTAACTTGCAGGTTCGAGTATCTGCAGTCCTAACCAATGGACCTTTCTTATTGAATCTCGATTGTGATCACTACATAAACAACAGCAAGGCCTTGAGGGAAGCTATGTGTTTTATGATGGATCCCAACCTTGGTAAACATGTCTGCTATGTCCAGTTTCCGCAGAGGTTTGATGGTATTGATAGGAATGATAGATATGCCAACCGTAATACTGTTTTCTTTGATGTGAGTACTACCATATTCATCTAATTTTTGTTATCTAATTTCTATTGCTGTTTTATTTTTGTGTGGCCTATATTAAGTTTAATAATCTCTGTGTGATATGTTTTTGGTTTTGACACTTGCTGAACAGATAAACTTGAGAGGTTTGGATGGCATTCAAGGTCCTGTTTATGTGGGTACTGGATGTGTCTTCAATAGGACAGCTTTGTATGGTTATGAACCTCCTGTTAAACCCAAACATAAAAAGCCTGGGTTGTTATCATCTCTCTGTGGTGGAAATCGGAAGAAGGGTGCAAAATCTAGTAAGAAAGGATCAGACAAGAAAAAGTCTAGCAAGCATGTTGACCCAACTGTGCCTATCTTCAGTCTAGAGGATATAGAAGAAGGAGTAGAAGGTAGGACTTATCAATTTAATGTTTGGATGAGCCTTTTTTCAGGGAAATAATTTTTTTTTTTTTTTTACTTAAGCTTCCTCAGGAAGATGCAAAAATAAGCAATTATTTCTTCAAAATAAACTGAACAAAACATGCACTTAAGAAGATTGTGATTTTCTATTTCTGGAAAGACCTGTTACTTGCTTTCCTACTTCTATGAGAGATTCAAATCTGCTTCCTATCTTAAATTGACTGCCTCTTCTTGTAATTGTGTTTACTTCAAATGTTTATATTCATACTTTTCTACTCTAAAAGCTCTTCAGGGTATCGATTTAGCTATTGATTTTTAGTTGCTCTCAATTAATTAGACCTTTCATTCTCTTACACCTTTAGGTACTGGATTTGATGATGAGAAATCACTACTCATGTCACAAATGAGCCTTGAGAAAAGGTTTGGTCAGTCTGCTGTTTTTGTTGCCTCTACACTAATGGAAAATGGTGGTGTTCCTCAGTCTGCTACTCCAGAAACTCTTCTTAAGGAGGCTATTCATGTTATCAGCTGTGGTTATGAGGATAAAACAGAATGGGGAACTGAGGTGTGTTGTTATCTTATGTTTAATGTTCTTGGATGTTTTTTGATAAACAAATCGGTAAGTGTACCAAATCGTTTGCAGAAACAAAATAGATTTTATCGTTCACTGGAATTAATGTTAATTACCAAACCATAATAATCTCGCTAGTTGGATTGAAAAATAGAGTATGAACTTAAACGGGAAATTTAGATATTGTGCAGAAAGTGAAGGTAAGCTATAAGTGCTGGAAAATTAAATTAACATTAAGTGTAAAAGTTAGGTGTAAGAAATTAATTGTAAATGGAGATTGGAGCTAAGTGCCAGAATGTAACTAAATAAGAAAATGAAAATTGAGTTGTAAATTGATTAAGAAGCGGGTTGAGTTCAGAATCCCTTAATCCTTTCCTATTGCATAAAAATATGTAACCCATAATACAGTCTGATCTAATGGTCAGATTTTCTACAATACACAATACCAATTCCTTGTTTGATTGGTTCTAAACCAATTCTAGATTCATAATTACTTAAGTAACCAAGAAGATGATTAATATTAAAATTAGAAATCAACAAGACCACACCATTATAGATTCTTATTCCTAGACAATCCATAATGAGCAATTTAATCTAAATCCAAGAAAGATTACAACTTTCTAGTTATAAGTTTCTTTTCATCAATTCTGAGTTCTAAGAAACAGGGAAGCAATAAGATCAGAATTAAATGTTAGATTACAAACTACATTTGAGTTATATTCAATGTTCAGTTCATTGCAATGGACAAAAGATTAAGTTTATCTTTTCTCAACTCCAATAAATTTAGCAAGACATAACAGAAATAAAGAAAAAAAAAACTAAAATATATTGCAGATTTAAACTTTATGTTCAACTTAACAGGAAATTACAGAAAGATATAGATGTAGGAATCATTGTTTCATTACAAAGCAAAAGGAATGGAGGGGTGAAACCTTACTTCCTATCAAAATTCCATAGAAAAGCAAAGGAGTAATGGAATGAAAGACATTCGTACACAGAGATGTACAGAAATCTTAAAATTCTTAGTCTCAAAAGTGTAATAAAAGGCGCCGCATTTAGCAGAAATTTCTATTTTTATATGCTTTGTCAGGCTCGTGTCCTCACATTCAATTATGCATGTGCCTACAAATATTTTCTGTATCAATTCAACTTCTTCTCTTTAAATCCAATTGCTAACTATCAATAATTGAACAATTAATTGCACTAACTTAAATCATTTATGCAATGAAATGTGTCATAAGTATTCAATTTACAACATGAGTCAATGACTCATCATTTTTGTTCCCAGTCACTTTCTAATTCCATCAAATCAGCAGAATATTGCCAACAAATTAGTGCATTCCAATAAATTTGAGTATAAACTAGGCACAAACTTCCCTAAATGTTATTTTACATGGAAGGCATCCAAGTGGACCTTTTATGATTTGTCAAATCAAGAATTGCTTGTGATGCTATCATCGCTTTGATTTTTGTTGAGGATTTTCCTAATTATTTTTCTTGTTAAAGTGCTTTTAAAAGGCCAAGGGGTTTGAACATCTGAAAAATGTTAGGTCTTGCGTGAGGCATAAATTTTTTCCCATCTTTTTCTTATTGGATTTATTGAGATGAAAAAGGATGAGGATCATAGAATTTTACCTGGATCCCACTTTTCAGAAAGCATGTAAATGTGTGGGAATACTATGAACCATTCAGTCTAACATACCATTCCTAGAAAAGCGACCTTTGCCTTTGCAAGCAACTGGTTTGTTAAAACATGATTTAACATGCATATGGCAGACTCATTTTTTTGGTGTCCCCACATTTGGATTAAGCATTTTTACACAGAATATTGGTGCCCACAATGACCACTATTATTAGAAAAAAGGGATGCGTTTATATAATTATCTTAAAAGATAATTCACAATTTGTTTTTTGTTCCACAGATAGGATGGATTTATGGTTCCGTCACAGAAGATATTCTTACAGGATTTAAGATGCATGCCCGTGGTTGGCGGTCAATATACTGCATGCCTAAGCGCCCAGCATTTAAAGGTTCTGCTCCTATCAATCTTTCGGATCGTCTAAACCAAGTACTTCGATGGGCTTTAGGTTCTGTGGAAATTCTTCTAAGTCGACACTGTCCCATCTGGTATGGTTATGGTGGAAGGCTAAAGTGGCTTGAAAGGTTTGCATATGTGAACACCACAATCTATCCGGTCACTGCCATTCCCCTTCTCATGTACTGTACCTTACCTGCTGTCTGTCTTCTGACCAACAAGTTCATTATTCCGCAGGTTTGTTGTTTCTTCATAAATGTAGTAAATCATGCAGTAGTGCCACTGGATGAATAAATCATGAGAATATTGTGCATCAAGTTGATGCTTGAATATTTCTAAAGGGATGATGCTTCATGGGAGAATTGCAGATTAGGATATGCTAGTGAATTACATCCGATTTAGTATTATTAATTGTGCCAATGATTGAGGACATTCACTCATGGCTAATATTATATTACTCTTGATTAATCATTCATGAATCACAACCAACATGATCTTGTGAAAATTGATACTTCTGATGGGAAATGCACAAGTTGAACTCAATTTGGTCAGGTCTTATTATGTAAGACGATGTTCTAACTTATCTTTTATTAATGTTGCAGATCAGTAACATTGCAAGCATATGGTTTATCTCTCTCTTTCTTTCCATCTTTGCGACTGGAATCCTGGAGATGAGGTGGAGTGGTGTTGGCATTGATGAATGGTGGAGGAATGAACAGTTTTGGGTTATTGGCGGTGTCTCATCACATCTCTTTGCTGTGTTCCAAGGCTTACTCAAAGTGCTTGCTGGAATTGACACCAACTTCACTGTGACTTCCAAGGCATCAGATGAAGATGGAGACTTTGCAGAACTCTACATGTTCAAATGGACAACCCTTCTCATTCCCCCCACAACCCTTCTCATAATAAACTTGGTTGGGGTTGTCGCTGGCATTTCCTATGCCATTAACAGTGGTTACCAATCATGGGGTCCCCTCTTTGGTAAGCTTTTCTTTGCATTTTGGGTTATCATCCATTTATACCCTTTCCTCAAAGGTCTCATGGGACGCCAGAATAGAACACCAACCATTGTGGTGGTTTGGTCCATTCTCCTTGCATCCATTTTCTCTCTCTTATGGGTCAGAATTGATCCCTTCACCACAAGAGTGACTGGTCCTGATGTTGAGGAGTGTGGCATTAACTGCTAGACCAAAAACAAGTATATTGTGTTTTGGCTTGTAATTATAGTTATTGTAGCTTTTGTATTTGTTTGTTATGTGTCAATTGTGTGCAGTTTATAGCAATACATGAGAAAACAAAGTAGAACTAAACTGTGACATTGTTTTATTTGTAATACTAACGTGTCTTCCAGTTTTCTGGAGTAGCTATGTATTATAAGCTATTTGGAGGATCACATTTTGTATATATCAGTGTTTTTTGTGATTTAGTTGGTAACTTTTTGCGTCTACATACACTTTGGTATATGTTTGAGTTTTGACACAATTTTGATCATGTTAGTACTAATTCTGGAAATTTTTTTTTTTCCTAAATAGCATTATCAAGTTTCCTCAGATTGACAAAAGTTGTGTAAAATGAACTGATTCGAAAGATTTTTATTTTTATTTTTGGCTCATTGTACTGTCTTTTCCTTTCTTTTATTTTTTGTTTTGGCTCAATGGCTCATTGTATCAATAAATTTCATGGATCAGCTTATTGAATAGTATTTAATTTTATTCAAATGTAGTTTAATGATCAATTGTTAAGGATACAAGTTTGTCACTAGGGGTGTTTAATACTGATTTAAACTGTTCTATACGGTTAAACTCTTCAAAAATATCAAAATGGAATACATCGTTAATCCAAAAAAGTGCAATTATTTTTTGTGGGTTGATTAAGTTTTTAGTTCCTATTCTCAAAATTGAACTAAATTAAACTGCAAATATATTAATCTTAGGAGAGTGTTAGGGTGCCTAGATATTTGAAGGGGCATGAGTGCCCTTCTTATTTTGTTTAATAGTTTTCATCCACGTTTATCTATATTTAATTGTTTATTTGAAAGAACTATTAGTAAAAACAGAGGTTGCAGAAACCGAGTAACCACAATGTAGTTACTATCCGAATCATATTGAGACGTCAAACAACATGCTTCACTTTGAATATTTCATGGCAGTGAGTGACGAGAGATTAGAATGGAACAATACATTTGACTATGTACACCTTCAAATTGCATAAATGTTAGCAAATTGTTGGATTCAAGTTCTCAAAACAAAGATATTTTGTGAGAGGGATTCTTGCAACTTTAATTTAAAGTTGTGAATTAATATTAATTTAAAATGTCTAATTACTATTTAACTAATAAAAATTTAGCCTTCAAAATTTGTGAATTATATTTCTTAATAATTAATATTTAAATAAAAGTAATAATTTAAATTACCTAATAATCAACATTTAACTACTAATAAATTATGAGAAATATTTTAGCTTTCAAAAGTTATATATATATATATATATAGTGTGTGTGTGTGTGTGTGGAGAGAGAGAGAGAGAGGTAGCAAAAATAACATTAAACAAGGAATATGTTTATCAGTGAGTGTATATTGAGAAATAATTTTATAATTGGAACCATATTAGTAAAAAATGCCACCAAGATGAGTTACAGTTGATCAATGGAAAAGAAAATAAGAAAATGATATTTTTTTGTTATTATATTTTTCATGATTTTTCTTTTATTATATAGCCATATATTAGTTACATGAATTATTGTTTTATAAATCCCCGATTTATGCTGAAGCTACACAATATGCCAAACAAGGCCTAATATATAGTACAAATTTATCATCTTAATAATGCAGATTCCGGGACCACGTGAAACACGCGAGAGTCCTAAAATAAAATAAAATCATCCACTCAGATGAGACATACGATTCCATTTTCAAAATTGAATAATGATTGAAAAAGGTCCCAATCACTGTTGCCGATAATACAATAAATATTAAAATATGCATGCTGTGGCACCAATTTTGAAGCTAAATGATTTTGAGGTCTTCCAAGTGATTGTAACTGGATTTTGATATGAAGATGAATTTTTAAAATGAAAGAAAATTAGAAGCACAAAAAACGAGCATTATAATTGTTGAAAGAATATAGTGACATAAATCCGCGAAAACAATAGCATTTGAATGGATGTTGGTTTGTTCTTAAATTTAATCCCATGTCTGGTATCCAAATACTCGTACGCTGGGCTTGCAAATATCTACCAGAATCAGAAGAGAGGTTATTAATTAGGCCAGTTATACAATTTAAATTAAAAAATCAGTAGCAGCAAAATTCCAGTTTAGAAGTTACTGCATGCAATGCAATGACTGATTGAAGAAAGTCTGCAATATTGGCCATGCCCAGTATTGAAGATCCATTAGCGCTGTATTCATTGGGAAGTTTAATATGCCACTATATATATACACTATGTGATACTCCATGTCGCTACACTTGAACTAATGGATATAATGACACTATCAATTCCAAGAGGGAGCTAGAGATAAAATAGTCAAATTTTAAAAGTAAATTTTGTGGTACACTTAAAAATTTTTAGAGTATTGTAATTAAAAAGTTATAATCAATAATACTTGTTTAAATAATAAATTTATTTAATAAAAACTATTATATTTAAATAAGTTAAAAAGCAGTTAAATCTTTAAATAAAACTAGGACACAATTAAAATTAAATGAACAAAAATTTAAAAATAAAATAATAATATTATATTAATATATTTTTTATATTTTTAATTTTATTATTATTAATATTTAATTATTATATTAATATATTATGTTATAATTTTTTTATAATAAATAAAAATTATATTTTATTTAAAATTAAAAAATTTATATATGTATTTAAATAATAAATTTATTTAATAATAAATTATTATATTTATTTATAATAAATTATGTTCATTTCGCTTGAGCCATCACTTGTGTATACGAATTGTCAATATTTAATTGGATAAGAATTAACTTGTCTTTTCTGAACAAGAAGCAAAATAAGCAGCATTATATAGATAGATATCTTCTTCAATCTTCCAGAAACGTGGATCTTTAGCGAATCACGTGAGGTGACACGTGCCGTGTAGCAATTTCATGCATGCATGCATGCACCTCTGTTACGTGTCCACGAAAAGAAGCCAATGATAAATCATCAAGCTCGTCATAACCTCACCACTCACACGTCAGCATTACACGTGGCAAATATGCAAATAGGAACCAGCAGTCCACAGTAACAATTGGACGCGTGGCACCCAGGAATATTCTCACATGTCCATTCTTCCTCCTGTATAAATCACCCCCCGTGAAAATTAAAGCCATAGCTTGAACCTTCGACGTTGAAGTATTCATTTCCAAGGAAAAAAATTATTAAAAGGAAGAGCAAAACACCTGTTTGTTTCCCGGGAAGGTGACAGAAAATGGCTACTACAGAGGAACCAATTCTCTCTAGATAGACCGTTTGGATAACATGGTAAGTGTCCCACTTTTAGTGGCTTTTATTTTTCTTAGATTTATTTTCATGTAATTAATATGTACTGACATGAAGAATCTTCTTTTCTGTTGTGAGTTAAAAAGAGTGAGTTTTAAATTTGTCCAACGCTTAAAGTCACTTCTTAACTCACAAGCGAGCTAAAGGATAGCAAAGGGCGATTCAGAAAAAATGTTGAAACAGTTTTTCTTGATTGTATGAACTGTGGATCGATAATTACGGAGTTCTTTTAATGGACTATAAAAATAACAACTTTTTTATGTTTAATATGAAATTGAAAATTGTGGTTGCTTTTCATATTATTATATTAAAAAAAATGCTTCAGTTGAGGCACCTGGAGGAAATTAGAGGGTACAATCAATCTCCAAAGAGCTCGTCTGCATCCACTCCAACAAGCGGAAGTGATGGACACGTGTCATCTGTTGATTTCTCCCCGAAGAGCTTGGAGAAGCACTGCCGTCCGATCGAGAACGTGATGATGGAAACTGAAGTCAAAGGTACGATGATAGAGAGACTCAACCAAGTGGAAGATCGCATGCTAAAGGTATGACACGTGGACAATTTTGACCGTTTGATCTTGGCATGAATTGAGGTTCATGATAATTTGGTAGGGTGTGATCTATCTGTATACTGTATGAAAGCTTTGTTTGCAGCTTGAAGAAGAGTGGGCAGCAGAGACGAAGAGAGAAGAAAAGAAGAAAATGAACAGTCCAAAGAAGGGTTTGAAACAGTTTGTGAAGCAATGTGTGAAAGCCAGGGGAAAACAACATGATAATAAAAAACCATCAATGAATAATAACCATTAATTGTAGCTGCTTCAATTGTGCTAATGCTTTAATATTAGTCTTTATAAATATCAAATTTTTTTAGTCTTTAAAATTGAATTTAAAGTTATCAAACGTAGGAATAGGAATTAAAATTGAATATATTTTTTTTATAGAGATCAATATTAAAAATAGTGACATTTTAGACATTAATTATTTACTTAAGTCTTAATTTAAATGTATATATTTTTTGGTCAAAACATTTATATTCATGCTCAAATGAGGGCACTTTTCAAGTTTTGGTTTCCGTTGGATTTTGATCCATTCTTTACAATAAGATGACTTCATTTTTAGTAATAGGATGATATTATGTTATTTTCAAACAGAAGCTTACATGTATAATATGTAGATAAATAACAAATTTAGTTTCGATGTAAGGTTGATAAAATATTATCAAAAGATATTATTATTCTTTTTAAAATGATAATATTTAACTCGCGAACAAGAGAATGGATGGCAAAAAAAAAGTGAATAAAAAAAAATGAAATAAGATAAAAAGGGTCAATAAAAAAAAATCTTAAGTCAAGTTTGCTTATTAAGATAAAATATAACCTAATGAGTATTAATATAATATGTGCATCTCAAGTTGCATGACTTTCTTGATCCGACACTGGATCAATATTTGAAACATTGATAATTTTTTATTTATTTAAAAGACATGAATCAAACTTGACTCAAGATACTTAGACTAAATTGAATTAAGAAATAAGGTAGAATTCTAAATATCTTCAACAACAATTGATTTAATTTTAATTAAATTACAGTTAAGTTAAAGATATTAAATATGTATTTTTAATATCATACTTTACGTGAAGTAATAAATTAACATATAATCATATAATATTAAGTTACATAAAACTGGCAATAACAAGTTCAGAGGAAGAGTTTGATTAAAGGAATCAGTCAAATAGCAAGGTTACATACAAACAAATTGTTCATAACTACCAACTTTACTTTAATTTTGGTAATTAGGTAAATCTTTATTGAAAAATAAAGTAACATAGTTTTAGATATATTCTTTTAAATATATTTTTTAATTATTTAAATTTATTAAAAGTTATAAAAATGATATGTATCTTATTATTAATTTATTTTAATAACTCATATTAATACTTTTATAATTTTAATAAATTTAAACGAATAATAGATTGTTTAAAAAGAATATTAAAGAGTGTATTCTAAAACTCTTCGATTCTTATCATCTCATTTCCTCTTCAGACACACGTCTTTACTGAAAAATGATTGATGTCTAGCTTTCTTTAAAATTGTAATTTTTCTTAAATTGTGAAATATATAGGTTTGACCATTTCATTTGATGTTATAAATAATAACTCTTTGATCTTCAAGACTTGCTATTTTTTAAGAATTTCTTTTAGAACGAGTAAAAGAAAGGTATTCGAATTTTAATTGTCATTTTAATAAGTTAAGATGATAGAGGTGTCACAAAATATGTGTCAATTTTACTCCTAAGTTAAATTTATGAAATAGAACATAATAAAAATGTTATAATAATAAATAACGTTTTAATCCTCTATTTTTCTATTTAGCTTGATAATTATTTTTTATTTTGTTCTTCTATTAATAATTTATTATTTATTTATTTTTATTTAGTTTATATAATTTGATTCAGATATAACATGAACAAAATGTGTCTAACAATATTATATATATTTTTTTAATGAAATTTAAAGTTATAAAGTTAAGACTTTTGAAATTAAGATTAAAAAATATATATGAAAAAAGATATAAATATCTTATAATTATTCACATTAATTATGTGATATATTATACGAATTAAATTAAGTGTTATATAAGTAAATACAGGAGAAAAGTAACAAAACATTAAAGTGACAGAGCAAAAAGTAAAAACAATTTTTGAGAAGCTTATTTAAGGAAAAAAAAAATCAAATGCAAAAAATCGTAAAGATTTAAAGAATTAAAATCTTATTTTAAAAATAAAGTTGTATCTTGTTCGAAAATAGTTACTAATAATCGTTGACCAACTCAACACCTCATTCATAATCTAGACATATGCTTATATATGGAAAAGCTTTACCAATATCATTTATGGGCTTTCCCATGCAATCAAGTTTAGGAGGAAAATGAAAACAAGGGTCCATAGAGAAGTCTCTCACACATTGAGGATTCTGGATTTTTTGGTTTTGTGAGTTGTGCAGAACCCATGGTTTCAGACCTCCCAAACTCTGAGCCACGTACCCTAAAGTTGAAAAAGAGCTAATCACCAAAACATCACATAGACTTAATAGATATATTTCTGTCCACGCCTTCATGTTATGCTTGTTATCATTAAACTTTTGATGTTTTTCATGACTTGAAACTGTTATCAGCTATCAGTTATTTTTTATTATTTTAGTTTATTATATTAGTATCATAGTCAAATATTTTAAGAAGAATTTAATTTATTATCAAATCTTTTTAGTTACGCAGTTAGTTTAAGTTTCTTTGACTTATTATAAATGCATAATCTATTAAATAAAAGTTAAATTCTTTCTCCATTCATTCTATTCACATTTTCTTTTTTTCACTTTATTTTACTTTTTTTATCATAAAATCAATAAAGTGGTATCAAGAGCTATTTTCTTACAAACTTGTGAAAATGACTGCTGAATTAAATTTTTCACAAGTCGCTCCTCCTGTATTTGATGGAGAAAATTATGATCTTTGGGCTATCAAAATGGAGACTTACCTAGAGGCTTTAGATGCCGCATGATCCTATCATAGCCCAAATAAGAAGTCACAAGGAGAGAAAAATACGAAAGGCAAAGACAAAAACATGTCTTTTTGTTGGTGTTTCAATAACTATCTTTACCAGAATCATAACTTTAAAAACAACAAAAGCGATTTGGAATTATCTTAAGAAAGAATATGTCGAGAATGAAAGAATTCAAGGCATGCAAGTGTTAAATTTGATGAGAGAATTTGAACTTCAAAGAATGAAAGAGTTTGAGACAATCAAAGTATACTCAGACAGACTGCTTGACATAGCTAACAAAGTAAGATTACTAAGTACTTATTTTCCTAATTCTAGAACTTTTGAAAAAATTCTTGTAAAGTGCCTGAAAGATTCGAGACTACGATCATTACCTTAGAAAATACCAAATACTTGTCCAAAATCACACTGGTGGAACTCTTAAATGCCTTACAAGCATAAGAGCAAAGGTGTGCAATGAGTCAAAAAGGTGTTATTGAGGGAGTCTTACATATCATGTATCATGAAAGTGCAAGATACAACAAGAAAAAAATCTTATCTTTCATGTCATCATTGTGGAAAAAATGGTTATCCTTCTTTCAAATGTTGGAGAAGGCTAGATGCACAATGCAGTAAATGCAACCAAATGGGACATGAAGAAGTTATATGCAAAAATCAAAACCAACACCAAGATGAAGAGATTAAGATCGCTCAGAATGAAGAAGAAGATCATTTATTTATTGCTACTTGCCTCTCTGACTTTAAATCAAATGAAGGTTGGCTAATTGATAGTGGTTGCACTAACCACATGATTAATAACAAAAAACTCTTTAGAGATTTGATGCCGACTAACATCACTAAAATCAAAATAGGTAATGGTGATTTCATCCCAGTCAAAGGAAAGAAAACAATTGCAATAACAAACAATTTAGGCATGAAGTTAATTCATGATGTTCTTTGGGTTCCTAAAATTGACCCAAATTTGTTAAGTGTTGGTCAACTAATTGAAGGAGGATTTAAAGTTATTTTTGAAGATAAACATTGTTTGATTAAAAATGAAGCTGGTCAAGATATTTGCAAAGTAAAAATAAAACAAAATTTTTTTATTTTGAATCTATAGAAGGAGGAGCAAAGGAAATACCATAACATTTCATACTAATACCTTGAGTGTTGAAAGTAAGTTTTCTAGTTTCATCCATAATACAAATGAAAGACATCTCAAAGTTGCAAAGAGAGTGGTTAAATATTTCAAAGACACCCGTAACTCAAGCATCAACTTCAATAGGAGTGAAAAATTCAAGTTGACTGATTTCTCTAACCGTTATTTAAGTGATTCAATTAATTACTTCACTTTTCTATGACAAAAGAAGATTTTATTTGATTCTAATTTGAAGCAGAAAGAAAACACAAAATTCTTGTTGACAACAAATCCATTTTCTGTTAGCAAATTTAAATAGAATTTGCAGTTCAAAAAGCAAAGAGGAGTGTTAACAATATGCTTTTGAAACTATACTATTAGTTGTTTTTTATTATTTCAGTTTGTTAGATTAATATTATAGTTAATAAGTCATTTCGATATTTTAGGAATAATTTAGTTTATTATAAAAAATTTTCAGTTACGCAATTAGTTTAGGTTTCTTTAATTTATTATAAATGCATTGTTACTATTAAATAAAAGTCGAGTTCTTTCTCTATTCATTCTATTCACATTTTCTTTTCTTCACTTTATTTTACTTTTTTATTATAAAACCAACAAAGATGTTGGGTATCATCACATGGAGAAACCTTTTATGCTCTTCATGGGTATGTCTTACCTTCAAATTTAGAGCTGATGGTAAAATCTCCTTTGAATTGTTTTCCTTGTGTAGTCTGACATGCTTTCATATGTTCCAACATGTCCTTTGTTGTTACTAGAAGGAAAGTTCTTGGGTAATATCCATGATGAATTGGGAAATGGTTCACAAAATAGATCAACCATATCATCCTTAAATTCCACAAGTAGGACTCGATCTGTTAGGATTGCATAGAAGAATGCTGAAATCATGCTCACCATTCTGTTCCCTAAGCCATCTGAAGCTGTCCACACAACGTAGTTACATTCATAGGTAACATTGGTCCAATGTTTTCGGAGCATCGCCATGGTCCTGTTGTAAGGTCAAGTGTTTGGTCCACAACTCTTGTGGAGATTTTCGTAGTTGCGTAGTTTGGCTATGAGATATGGAGAGGGTTTATGAGGGGATGCATTGTGATATAAGTAAGATTCAAATCTGCTTAAGCATGATCCTTCATCAAATCTTGAAAGGACTATTAGTCCATCAACTGTTTCAGAAGAATTTTTTTTTTAACCTGAAAATTCAGATATTTTAGATTTTTTTAAAAGGATGAAAAGGAAAAGTCAACACATATTACTTGTTTAAAACAAGAGGTAGAAATTGATATTACCTTCAGTCGATTCTGTAAAATTCTTAGTCCCTTTTGCATTATCTGTGACTTTTTGAGATTTTTCTCCCAAAGCCATGTCCTTTATTGTAACATTGTGATATTTTCCATTCAGTACCTTACTTTTTGAAAACCCCTCAAAATAACCAAAATTTGAGGTAAACATTAGTATGATTAGAGAGAAAACTAAGGCAAAGATGGTCAAGGAAACTCTGATCCTTTTGAAACTAAACTCCAACCAATCCATGTTGACTTGATTGTTGTGAGTTGTACATGTGCCTCACCTTTGATGGTAGTAATCTGCAATCACTTTCTCCTTCTAAGATTAAGATGAATTGATATAGTCATTCTCTCAAAATATTTAGATTACAAATAATAGCATCAACAAGAAAATTCAAGTATACGTTACAGACACAACAATTATATGTTCTTTGACTTTATTCTAATTGCAAAGCAGCACGGCAACATTAATGTAGAGCCAAAAGCCAACTCAAAAAATCAGAAGACAAAAAATACGATTAAGAGATGAAAGAGGGTCCTTTTATCATATTATTCGTTATTTGACTTGATTTTTTTCGTTAATCGACAGAAAAGGATTAACATATCCTACATGGAAACCAGAATAAAGTTTGCCCGTCAAAACAAATTAAAGTTCTCAACTTTGACTGCAGTACACATACATCTAAGAGTAAAAAAATCGCCATAATGCTTATTTGGTTGAATTGTAAGAATATATTCCATAAAACATGTAGACCACAACTAAAATACTTCATGAAATTTATATAACTTTAGGTAAAAAGAAAAAATAATAAATCAGTGTCTATGCGTAGATCAAATAGAAGTCAATAATAATATATTTTATCATTCTATTTTGAAAAGAATGAGAATATGAAACAAATTAAAGCCTAAATAGAATGAGATCAAAGCTGGGCAAGACCACGTACCTGTAGAAGATTAAGTGTTGCAAATGACTTTTTCAAAAAAAAAAATTATTTAGCACTTGTCTGTGTATATAATATATAATTTGTTTTTGTTTAAAGTAAATTAAAAATACTTACTATGCTGATTCATTGGAATAGTATCAAAACATTCTTTTAGAATTTCACTAAATCTGATTTGTTCTTTCCTTTTTTTTTTCTCTTGTATTTATAATTTAAAATTATTTATAATATACGTTTATTATTCTCCATTTTAAATTGATTGTTACTAAGAATGAATATATATATTAAGTGCCGTTTTAAGATGCCAATAAAACTTTAAGCTTTGTTTTCGAATTCAATTCATGATTTTTAAGAAAGTTTGTAGTATCTTTAAACAATTTTTTCTAAACATTCTCCTACTACTTAGTAAATCATATATTAAATTAAAAAGTATATACATTTCTTATCATAAAAATTATAAAAGTTGTTTAATACTTTCTCAATATAATAAGAGTTTAATTTTAATTCCCTGTTTGTGTAATGATTTTTACGTTATCATTTAATTAAAATATATTTTAGATATTATTTTTATATTAATAATTATAAAAATTAATTATTGCTAATATGAAAATTTATGATTAAGTCACAGTGTAAAAAAAATTACACTGTCATTGTATTTATATCAATTTTATATAATAATTAAGATGGTTTATAAGCATAAATGGTACCAGAGTTTATAATTATTCATTTAAAATTAATGTTCCATATTGTACAATGAAGCACACTATTCTATGACCAAATTAATTATTTCAAGAAGAAAAAATAGTTCAATAAAAAATATTATATTCATTAAGTTATTTTTTCTTTTTTTTCAATTCTTCTGAAAAATTATTAAATAATAATAAATTTATCAGAGAGGACTTTTTCAACGTATCATTTATTATAAGATAAAGATTCTACATTGACTATAATAATTGGGAATGGTTTGAAGACAAATTTCAATAACATACTTTTAAAAATATTCTTTCATATACTTGGTCAATTTTTTAATTTATTTTTGTAAATTAATTATATTTTAAAAGTTAACCCATTACAGCTGGTCTCTCCAATTTTGATGATAAGAAATAAATAAGTAATTTATCAAAATCAATAAAAAGTAGTTATATGTTATAAATTTATAATGCATCTAAAAATTATTTATAGTAATTAATGGTCAGTACTTCTTTTTTCACCTAGTATTAATGCATACATATTAAAAAAATAATTATTTTGATTAATTTTTATGGTAAGAAAAAAATAATTCACTAGAATGCTGAAGTTATTATAATAGTTGGATGATGGCTAAGTTATTTTAACGGTTAGTTCTTATTGTTTCTTATACTAGAACAAAAAAAGAAGAAGCTAAAAGTATGTATAATGCACGACTATTTTATTTTGTTATGAATAATTAAAAATAATTTTTTTAAAGAAATATCATATCAGTAATTAATGTTAATGTAGTTCTTATTACAATTTTTAAGAAATCATAATCAATAATTTATCTATAATGCATGTCGTTAGGAATTTATACTATTGAAATTGAAAATAAAATTATATTATATGCCATTTTAAATTTAATAAATTTTAAAAGAGTCAATATTTTTATTATAATAATTAGCATTTATTATATTGAATACAACTAAGTTAAATAGATATAATTTTTAAAAGTAAAAAAATTTAACATTCAAATCAAAATTGAATATAAGAATTAAATATTAAATGTGAGAGAAATTAGGTGACTATATGAAAATATAATAATACTTAATTAAAAATATTTTCACTTATTATAATTTTATATTTTTATATATCAACTTCTATATATAAAATTTGAGTTAAATAATAAATTAAATATTATATTAAAGATATAAATTTTAAATTAAAAAAAATATGTTTGATGTCTACAATGAAACACACTATTTAATGACACGATTGACTATTTCAAGAAGTAAAATGGTAGTTTATTAAATTAGTTATTATTATTCTTAATTCCGGTAAAAAAAAAATTACATAACAAATAATTCAAAATAGAGGACTTTTCAACCTATAAGATCCTACATTGACTATATTAATATAGAAAATTTTGAATAGAAACGTTAATAATATACTATTTTGAATATATTTTTAAAATAATTAATTATTGTGAAAAAATATTGTATAATAATATTTTTTTATTTATAGTACAAATATCTTCACTGAAAATAATATTATACAATCTAGATAAGACCATGTAATAATAAATTTGAAATAAAAATCTTTTGAACATAAATATTAATAATATCCTCTTTAATATGCTTATTGTCATGGTCAAAATTTTAAACTATTAAAATACATCTTCTAAAAGTGATACTGAATGGATATTTTATTTAAAAATATTTATTTTATTATAATTAATTATAAATAACATTTTTAAAAAAAATACATATAAATATTTGATGTGAATGTTTTTTTTTTCCATTACAATTTTAAAGAATTCATTATGTCTATAATATGTATTTAGAAATTTATACTAGTGAATTTCTTTTGCACTATACATATATTATTAAACTATAATATAGTTTTTTGAATAAAAATAAAATTATATATCTCCAATTTTAAAATTTTATAAATTTTAAAAGGGTTAATACTTTTTATTATAATAATTAATTATTTACTATATTGAATACGATTAAGTTAAAGAGATAAATTTAAAATTTTGAAATTTAAATAAAAATAAAAAAACTATATATTTAATGTGAGATAAATCACGTAGCATAATGTAAAAAATAATAACACTTACCTGAAAACACTTCCTTTAATATATCTTTATATATCAATTTCAGTATATAATTTGTGAGTACAATTTCTTAAACAGTAAATATTATATTAATAAAAAAATAAATTTTAAAATTAAAAATTATTAAAAGTTCAAAATTTAATTTCATGTTAAATTAAAATAAATTCTTAATCTACAAAACTATTACTTGAAATGATAAAAAGTCAAAACCAACTCTTTAAAATGTTCTTATTTGAAAAATTATTAAATAATACTGCTTTTGCTAAAAAAATTAGTGCTCAAATTATATATAAAATCTGATAAATGTGTTAAAGAATATGTTTAAAGGGCTACGTGCTCTATTGAAATTATTAAGTTAAAAATATTAAATTTTAAAACTAAATTTAAATAATTAAAAGTAGTATTTTTTATAAAAAAAAAACATATTTTTTATAGTTTATAGCTTTAATATAATAGATACCCTTTTAATAAAAATATTTATTTTTGATACTTAAAAAGTTAAGAAATTAGGTTAACATTTTTTTTTTCAATTTTTAAAAAGGGTTAGTGTTAAACTCATTAATAAAATTTAAAAGATAATTTTTACCATAGTTTATAAATTAAGAGAATATTTTATATTTTCTCACACGTGAAATAATTATCAATGTTAATTTATATTAAATATGCATACATATAATAAAAATTATTAATTTATTTGAAATATTTTTTAATTTTTAAGATATTAAAGAAATTTCAATCATCAAATTAAAGAAAATATAAAATATCTTTTAAAGATTTATAAATATTATTGTAAATTTTTATTTAAAATTGTAAAACATCTATTTAAAATTATAAAATATATTATAAAATAAAATATAATACAAAATAAGTTATGACTAATATAAATAATATTTTAATCTATTATATATATATATATAGCTCGATAATTGTTATTTATTTATTTTTATTTAGCTCATAATTTAATTTAGATATCTCATGAACAAAATTTGTCTTTAATGGTACTGTCTCTTTTATATTTTTTTAATGAAATTTAAAATTATAAAGTTAAGACTTTTAAAATTAAGATTTAAAAATATATAAAAAATAAAGATATAAATATAATATCATTATTCACATTAATTATATGTTATAGTTTACAGATAAAATTAAGTATTACATAAATAAACATCAAAGAGAAATAACAAAATACTAATAGAGTGACTGTATGAAAAATAAAAACGATTTTTGGAAAACTTATTTACAAAAATAAGGAATAAAAAATTAAATTTTTAAAAAACTAACATCTTACTCTAAATGTAAAGTTAGATCTTGAACAAAAATAGTTACTCATAATCGTTTACCAACTTAACACCAATTTCATAATCTTGACATCTCCTTATATATGGAAAAGCTTTACCAATATCATCTATGGGCTTTCCCATGCAATCAAGTTTAGGAGGAAAATGATAACAAGGTTCCATAGAGAAGTCTCTCACACATTGAGGATTCTGGATTTTCTGGTTTTGCAAGTTATGCAGAACCCATGGTTTCAGGCCTCTCAAACTTTGAGCCACATACCCAAAAGTTGAAGCAGAGCTAGTCACCAAAACATCACATAAACTTAATAGATACATTTCTGACCACGCCTTCAAGTTATGCTTCTTATCATTAAACTTTTGATGCCCTTCATGACTTGGCTGATGAACACTTACCACGTCCCCAGAAACAGTTGGTCTTGTCAAATACGTAGTCCTCAAGTTCTCACCATACATTGGATAAAGAGATGCTACAAGAACAGACTTCAAAGTCCGATTCTTCACGGCAAAATGTTTTGAATCTTCAGTGCTAATGTTGGGTAGTATATTATTCTTTAGGGTGCAATTTAAAACCTGATTCATCACGGTTTGATATGGGCTTTCATGAGGGTTAAATACTCTTATTTGGATGCCAATCCTCTCATCAGCTTTGGCTAAATATGCTTCATAGAATCTGCTAATCGGTCCCCATGCCTCATTTGAAGGGTGAAAGAGGTAGCGTCCCAAATGGTGAAAGACAGTGTCTTTCTTAGGGAACATTTTACTTAGCTCTTGACTGAAGGATGGAACCATGAAAAGAGAAGGTACAAAATATTGATTTGAGCACAAAAACAAGAAAGGAACTTCTTGTAGAAGATGTTGGCTATCATCGCATCGGAGAAACCTTTCATGATCTTCAGGGGTATGTCTTAACATCAAATTCAGAACTGATGGTAAAATCTCCTTTGAATTGTTTTCCTTGTGTTTCTTTAAGATGCTATCATATGTTCTAACATGTCCTTTGTTTTTTCTAAAAGGGAAGTCCTTGGGTAATATCCATGATGAATTCGGAAATGGTTCACAAAATAGACCAACCATATCATCCTTAAATTCCACAAGTAGGACTCGATCTGTTAGGATTGCATAGAGAAATGCTGAAACCATGCTCACTATTCTGTTCCCTAAGCCATCTGAAGTGGTCCACACAACGTAGTTACATTCATAGGTAGCATTGGTCCTATGTTTTTGGAGCATTGTCATGGTCCTGTTGTAAGGTGCAGTATTTGGTCCACAACTCTGGTGAAGATCTTCATAGTTGCGTAGTTTGGATATGAGATATGGAGAGGGTTTATGAGGGGATGCTCTGTGATATAAGTAGGATTTAAATCTGCTTAAACATGACCCTTCATCAAATCTTGAAAGGACTATTAGTCCATCGAATCTCTCAGAAGCATTAGTTTTTGAACCTGCAGATTCAGATATTTTAAAAAATTTTTTAAAGGATAAAAAAGAAAAATCACCACATATTACTTGTTTAAAACCAGACATAGAAATTGATATTACCTTCATTTGACCCTGTAAAATTCTTGTCTTCTTTTGCTTTATCATTGACTTTTTGGGTTATTTCTTCCGGAGCAATGTCCTTTGTTGTAACATTGTGATCTTTTCCATTTATTACCTTACTTTTTAAAAACTCCTCAAAATAACCATAATTTGGGGTGAGTGTTAGTATGATTAGAGAGAAAGCTATGGCAAAGATGGCCAAAGAAGCTCCTATCCTTTTGGAACTAAACTCCAACCAATCCATGGTAACTTGATTGCTGTGACTTATAAATGTGCCTCACCTCTACTAATATGCAAGCACTATCTCCTTCTAAGACCAAGATGAATTCACATAATCATTCTCTCAAAATATTAGATTACATATAATAGCATCAATAAGAAAATTCAAGTATACGTTAGAGACACAACAATTAAATGTTCTTGACTTTATTCTAATTGTAAAGCAGCACAGCAACATTAATGTAGAGCCAAAAGCCAACTCAAAAAATCAGAAGACAAGAAATACGATGAAGAGATGAAAGGGGACCTTTTTATCACATTGTTTGTTATTTGACTTTTTTTTGTTAATCGACTGAAAAGGATTAACATGTCCTACATGGAAAGCCAGAATAAAGTTTGCCCAACAAATTGAAGTTCTCAACTTTGACTACAGTAAGCATACATCTAAGAATGAAGAAATCGCCATACAATTAAATAATGCTTATTTGGTTGAATTAGAAGAATATATTCCATAAAACATGTAGAACACAACTAAAATACTTCATAAAACTTATATAATTTTAGGTGAAAATAAAAAACGAATAAATCAGTGTCTACGCATGAATCAAACAAAAGCCAATAATAATATATTATTGTATTTTCAAAAGAATGAAAAAATGAAACAAATCAAAGCCTAGATAGAGTGAGATCAAAGTTGGGCAAAACCACATACCTTTAGAAGATTAAGTATTGCTAATGACTGTTTCAAAACAAAATTTGTGAAGCACTTGTCCGTGTGAATATTATATAACCTTTTTTGTTTAAAGGAAATCCAGTGTACTTACTATGCTGATTCGTTGGGAGTAGTATCAAAAAACATTCTTTTTAGAATTCTAGTAAATCTGATTTGTTTCATTCCTTTTTTTTCTCTTGTATTTATAATTTAGATATATTAATAATATACATTTATTATTTTCCATTTTAAATTGATTGTTTCTATATATATATATATATACACACACACTAACTGTCGTTTTAGGATGTCAATAAAACTTTAAACTTTGTTTTCCAATTCAATCAATGATTTTCAAAACTTTGTTGTATTTTTAAACAATTTTTTCTAAACATTCTCCTACTACTTAATACTGAATATATTAAATAAAATATATATACATTTAATGCCCTTTTAATGTAAAGATTTTTACGTGTCAACTAATTAAAATATATTTAAAATATAATTTTTATATTAATAATTATAAAAAATAATTATTGTTAATATGATAATTTATGATCAAGTCACAATGTAAAAAAATTACAATGTCAATGTATTTATCTCAATTTTATTTAATAATTAAGATGGTTTATAAGCATAAATAGTACAAGAGTTTATAATTATTCATTTAAAATTAATATTCCAAATTGTACAATGAAGCACGCTATTCTATGACCAAATTGATTATTTCAAGAAGAAATAAAATGTTCAATAAAAATTGTTATATTCATTAATTTATTTTTTCTTTTTAATTCTTCTAAATTTTTTAAATAATATTAAATTTAAACTATAAGACTTTTTCAACATTATCATTTATTATGTGATAAAGATTCTACATTGACTATAATAATTGAGAATGAATTGAAGATAAATTTTAATAATATATTATTATAAAAATATTATTTCATAAGATTTGTCAATTTTTTTAAACTTTTTGTAAATTTATTATATTTTAAAATAAATCAATTACAGCTAGTCTCTCCAATTTTTATGATAAAAAATAAATAAATAATTCATTAAAATCAATAAAAAATATAGTTATATGTCATAAATTTATAATACATTTAAAAAGTATTTGTAGTGATAAATGGTCAAATTAGGACTTCTTCTATTTCATATTTGTTTTCACTTAGTATTACTGCATATATATTATAAAAATAATTAGTTTGATTAATTTTTTTGGTAAGAAAAATTAATTCACTAAATGTCCTTGTTAAAAGTGCTGAAGTGTCATATATGAGTAATTAATAATGTAGTTCTTATTACAATTTTCGACAACTCAAAATCAATAATTCATCTATAATGTATGTGGTTAGGAATTTATATTATTGAATTTCTTGTGAACTATTAATATAAATATATTATTAAATTAAAATAATTTTTAAATAGAAAATAAATTATATTATATGCCTTTTTAAATTTAATAATTTTAAAAGATTCAAAATTTTTATCATAATAATTAATATTTTATTATAGTAAATAAAATAAATTAAATAAATATGTTTTTTAAAATAAAAAAGTTTAACATTCAAATCGAAATTGAAGAAAAGAACTAAATGTCAAATGTGAGAGAAATTAGGTGACTATATAAAAATATAAGAATACTTAATTAAAAATATTTTCACTTAACATGATTTTATATATCAATTTGTTTTTATAATTTGAGTGTAAATTCTTAAATAATAAATTAAATATTGTATTAAAGATAAATCTGAAATTAAAAAATATGTTTGATATATCCAATGAAACACACTATTTAATGAAACAATTGATTAATTCAAAAAGTAAATTGATAGGTGAAGAAATGAGTTATTATTATTCTTAAATCCAACCAAAAAATGTTTCATAATAAATAATTTAAAATAGAGAACTTTTCACAAATCATCTATTACAAGATATTAATATAAAAAATTAAAAAATATTAATAATATATTATTTTAAATATATTTTTAAAATTATCAATTATTGTGAAAAAATATTATTTAATAATTAATTTTTTATACTATAAGCACTTTTAATATAAATAATTGTATTTAAATTAGAAAGGATTATGTAATAATTAATTTAAAATAGAAGACTTTTCAATGTATTATTTATTATAAGATAAAATATTAATTTAAAATATTTGTTATTTTTTTTAAGAACAAGTGCATTTGCGTTACTCACTCGTTCAACATTAGAAACATTACTTTTCATTTGATTTGTATGTGTAAAGCATGTTGCCAATGTTCATCCTGAGCTAGGATCGAACTCTCCATGAGTCTCTATGATTTATAATTCTCTTTCATTCTAAAACATAACTTTATATTTATGCGCTTCATTTTCGCATGGAGTTCACTCCCAAAAATTTAGCCCCCTTATGTCAATCCCACATGTCTCTTATCCATTTCCAATTATTATTTGATTATGACATCAAAATAGAAAAACTTTCATCGAATTGACATAAGAGTCCAACTATTTGCATTGCCAGAACTCATGTTGTATATTTGAAAAAAGGTTAATCTCAATAGAAAAAAAAGTAGAGATACAGTAAGATTATATTGTACGAGCCTTTTTTTTTTTTATGTTTTTCTTGGGGGTTTAGAAAAAATTGCAATTAATAAGATTTTTCAAATCCTTTCTTACTAAATAAAAGAAAGTGAAATTATTTTTCCTTTCTAGAGGGACTAGAAAATTGGATCTAATCATAATAAGAATAAAATATTTGACTGATAAATAACTTACTTCCTAGTCTTTGACCCCCTTAGTCACTACAAACGTCGATTAGTGCAATAAGATATGTCTATTTATCTATCAGTTGACTTGAAATGGGTGTAGGTTTAAAAAAAAGATATTGGAGTGTCTAGGGTTAGGTCAAGAAGGTCTATTAATGTCTTCTTTTTTTCTCTCATCAAATCATTTTACAAAGACTTATCATGGTAAGGAAGAAAGAGGAACAAACACAATTGGATTGTACAATACAACAGTTACCTTGGCATCCCTATTTCTTTACAAACCCAGGCAATATGGGAGTTGTTCTAAAATACTTTATTTCAACAAACTCCAATAATGTACTCTTTATTGAAATAAACACATCTTTTACTTCCATTGTCTACATCAACAATCATAGTTCAAAAAATTATTAGACTCCACCATAAAGAATATACCACATACATTACAATCAATGATAGACAATGTCTATGTGTTATCACTACACATATTGTATCAATGCAATGTGTTATTACCACAAATTTTACATCTATATCAACTAATGTTTATGTATTATCACTACATATCTTGTATCAATGTTAACCAATGCTTACATGTCTTCAGACTAAACTTGAACCTATTTATCCAAGAGATAAAGATATAGCATGAGCAATCAAATATCTTTTATTACATCTTTGTCAACTGCTAACTATCAATAATTGAACAATTTATTATATTTCAAGTAATAGCATCTTTCTAATTAATATTTCAATTAATTAAATTAACTTCAATTATTTATGTAATGAAATGTGTCATAAGTATTCAATTTACGTCAATGACTCATCATTTTTGTTCCCAGTCACTTTCTAATTCCATCAATTGAGCCAACAAGTTATTGCATTCCAATAAATTGAAGTATAAACTAGGCATATACTTCCCTAAATGTTATTTTACATGAAGGCATCCAAGTGGACCTTTTATGATTTGTCAAATCAAGAATCGCTTGTGATGCTATCATCATGTTGATTTTTCTTGAGGATTTTCCTAATTATTTTTCTTGTTAAAGTGCTTTTAAAAGGCAAAGGGGTTTGAACGTCTGAAAAATGTTAGGTCTTGCGTGAGGCATCAATTTTTTCCCATCTTTTTCTTATTGGATTTATTGAGATGAAAAAGGATGAGGATTATAGATTTTTACCTGGATCCCACTTTTAAGAAAGCATGTAAATGTGTGGGAGTACTATGAACCATTCAGTCTAACATACCATTCTTAGAAAGGCGAGCTTTGCCTTTGCAAGTAACTGGTTTGTTAAAACATGATTTAACATGCATATAGCAGACTTATATTTTTGGTGTCCCAACATTTGGATTAAGCATTTTTACACAGAATATTGGTGCCCAAAATGACCACTTGTTATTAGAAAAAAGGGATGCGTTTATATAATTATCTTAAAAGATAATTCATAATTTATTTTTTGTTCCACATATAGGATGGATTTATGGTTCCGTCACAGAAGATATTCTTACAGGATTTAAGATGCATGCTCGTGGTTGGCGGTCAATATACTGCATGCCTAAGCACCCAACATTTAAAGGTTATGCTCCTATCAATCTTTTGTTAGCAATTTTGATCATACATATGTATATATATATATATATATATATATATATATATATATATTACATAATTTAAATGTGTTAGGGCCATTACTTTATTAGCTAAAATATTAAAGTGGTCTATTAATATAAGTTTATGGCTAAGGGCATATATGTCATGAAAGGTTAATTGTATAGATATTATTGGTGATATTATAATTTGATGAGGGACCAAATTATAATTATCAGTTTTAGGATAACTGATGGCAGTTACCAGTACAAGGGTTATGGTCCCCATTTGTAGAGCAAGTAACACACGTACAATAACAATTCTTTTCTCTCTTCATCCCCATCAGAAGAGAAACCCAAAAAGGAAACCTAAGGTGCTCTACATTTGAAAGATCAAATATCCGCTGTCAATCTCATAACCTTCATCATTCCTAATAGCAAATTCAGGTACGCTTCCGAATCTATTTTCATCATGAATTTATGTATGAGTTCATAAGAAAATCTATTATTGTGTTGTAATTTTTATTCTATATGGATAATAACATGTGGTTAGACATAATTATTATTTGATAAAATCCCAACAATTAGTATCAAAGCCACCCATACTTAATTTATGTATGATTTTAGAAATTTTAAAATTAAGGTTCCAAATTGGGTTTAGGGTTTATGTTTAATGTGATGATGTGCATTTAGATTTCATTCAAACACTGTCGTCGCACTTCAATTTGAATATGATGTATGGCTTCGATTTCAGTGCATTGATTAGATTTCATCTAAATTGATTGGATAATATGACGTATGATTTATTGATTTCAATTTGAATATGACACATTGATTCAATTTCATCTAAATTGATTGGATAATATGACGTATGATTTATTGAGTTTAATTTGAATTGTACGCTGATTACGTATTGAATATTGGTTTTAATTTTTGTATTGAATTGAAATTGCGTATTGAACATGGTTTCAAATTGAACATATACGATGTATTAAATATGTTCTGTGCATTGAAATCATACAAAGATGCATTGAAATCGTGCGAAAGTTTATTTATTTAATTTTTTAATGCTTATTATAATCCTCGAATTAGGATACATTGAAATTATATAGAATTTTTTTTTTTAGTTTGGTATATCAATATTCAAATTTTGGTTATTGTTTGTATATTTTATAGAAAAGTTTAACATTTTAAATGAGTTAATTGAATCAAGAAATCACCAAAGTGACATCTCTTGTGTAGATTATTCATAAAAAATGTTAAATGTTAGTATGTATGTTTATCCATGCGAGTATTAATTGACTTAAAGGAATATTAATATTTGGTCGGATTGCATGCACACTTGTGATGGTAAACATGTGATAATTATGAAATTTTGCTTGTGAATGATAAATTAATCCAAAGAGAGGTTTATTGTTTGACATATTTTATTATAAATTTTGATCATTGCAACAAGGGTACCACTAGCAATTAATATTACTGTCCAAAGACTTGATATTGATGATGCACTAGGTATCTTGACATGGGTTATGCCATTATTTGAACATATTGATGATTGGATTTTATTGTAATGTGAGCATAATTGTATTGTTTGCTTTGTTCTTTTCAGCTGTTGCTTCTATATCTGCTAATCTAAATTCGGTTTCAGTTCTTAATGGTACAAATTTTAAGGACTAAAAAAAGAACATAGAAATTGTTCTTGGCTGCATGGATCTAGACCTTACATTAAGGATTGTGAAGCTCTCTTCTTTTACGGATTCTAGTACCTCAGAACAGAGGAAACTTCATGAGAAGTGGGATCATTCAAATCGTATGAGTCTTATGATCATTAAGCGCGGCATTCTTGAGGTCTTTAGGGGTACTGTTTTAGATTATATAACAAGTGCCAAAGAATTCCTTGTTGAAATTGAAAAGTGCTTTGCAAAAAGCGGTAAGGCAGAAACAAGTACTCTTCTTCAAAACTTGATTTCCATAAAGTATCAAGGCAAAGGAAATATAAGGGAATACATTATGGGAATGTCAAATATTGCTTCAAAATTAAGGGCACTAAAGCTTGATTTGTTAGAAGACTTGCTTATTCATTTAATGTTGATTTCTCTACCTTCACAGTTTAGTCAGTTTAAGATCCTATAACTGTCAGAAGGAGAAATGGTCTCTTAATGAGCTCATTTTATACTGTGTACAAGAAGAGGAAAGAATGAAGCAAAAAAGGACTGAAAGTGCCCATTTTGCGAGTACCTCTAATGACAAGGACAAAACAAAGATGACTCAAGACTTTAAGAATGAAGCTGTTAAGGGTCCAGCACAAAAGAAACAAAATCAGGGTGACAATTGTTTCTTTTGCAGTAAGTCTGGACATGTAAAGAAGAAATGTACCAAATATCATGTCTGACGTGCAAGGAAAGGTATGTTTCTTACTTTGGTCTGTTCTAAGGTCAATTTAGTTTCAGTGCTTAGAAACACTTGGTGGTTAGATTCAGGTGCTACTACTAACATCAGTGTTTCAATGCAGGGTTGCCTAAGCTACCAGAAGCCAATTGATTCTGAAAGATGGATATATGTTGGAGATGGAAAATCGATGGAAGTGGAAGCTATAGGACATTTTAGATTATTATTGTGTATTGGTTTTTATTTGGATTTGAAAGACACTTTTGTTATACCGTCATTTAGACAGAATTTGGTTTCAGTTTCTTATTTGGACAAATCAAGTTATTTCTGTTCATTTGGAAACCATATGGTTAGGTTGTTTTTTAATTTATATATTGTTGAAACTGATTCACTTTTAGCTTATGATAATTTATATTTACTTGACATCGTAGCTTCCTATGGTGAATCCTTTAATACAGAATTACGTGGTACTAAGCGTAAAATTGACAACATTAACTTAGGAGCATTATGGCACAAGCGCCTAGGTCACATCTCTAAAAATAGAGTTGAACGACTTGTGTCAAATGGGATCTTAGATTCCATTGACTTCACAGACTTTGATGTTTGTGTTGAATGCGTTAAAGGTAAACAAACCAAATCAAAGAAATTAGGTGCGTATAGAGCTACGAACGTCTTAGAGTTGATACATACAGACATTTGTGGGCCATTTCCTACACCTTCTTGAAATGATCAGCAATATTTTATATCATTCATAGATGTGGCTGAAAGACGAAACAGGACTCTTAAGGATATGGTAAGGAGCATGATCTATCATTCTACCTTGCCAGAGTCACTATAGGGAAAGGCACTAAAGACTGCAGCTTACATTCTAAATAGAGTGCCAACAAAGGCAGCTGTTAAAACGCCTTATGAGCTTTGGACGGGGCGAAAGCCTAGTCTGAAACATTTTCATGTGTGGGGATGTCCAGCTGAGGCAAGGCCTTATAGGCCGAATGAGAAGAAATTGGACTCTCGAACGGTGAGTAGCTACTTTATTGGTTATTCTGAAAGATCCAAGGGCTATAAATTTTATGATCCCACACTAAAGACAATTTTTGAGATGGGAACTGCCACGTTCTTTGAGGATATTGAGTTTGGAAGAAAGAATAAGGTTAGAGACTTTGTCTAAGAGGAAGAATCAGTAATAATTCCAGAACTGATTCAAACAGTTGCTTTTGATAAAGCAAGTTTAGAACCTCCACAAGACATTGTTATTGAACCCCTTACTCAAAATGATTTGGTTATTCATGAAGAACAAACTCAAGATCCTCAAGAACCTGTGCATCATGAGCCAATGCCTTTGTGGAGATCCACTAGAGATAGAAGAAGTGCTATTCCTGATGATTACATAGTATTTCTTCAGGAACATGAGGAAAATAATAGTATGATGGAAGATAATCCAGTTAACTTTCGTCAAGCCATGCAGGATTCCAATTCAGAAAAAGTGGATTGAAGCAATGAATGAGGAGTATAAGTCCATGCAAGATAATAACATTTGGAAACTTGTCCCATTACCAAAAGGTGTGAAATCCATTGGTTGCAAATGGATATTTAAAACCAAACGGGATTCCAAAGGTAATGTGGAAAGGTATAAGGCTTGTTTTGTGGTGAAGGGCTATACCCAAAAGGAAGGGATTAATTTTAAAGAGACTTTTTCTCCAATTTCATCGAAAGATTATGGCTCTTGTCGCACATTATGATTTGGAGCTCCATCAAATGGATGTCAAGACAGCGTTTCTCAATGACAACATTGATGAGACAATCTATATGGTGCAACCAGAAAACTGTGTCAGGAGACCCAAAGAATATAGTTTGCAAACTGACAAAATCCATTTATGGACTAAAACAGACATCTCGTCAATGGTACCACAAATTTTATCAAGTTATTCTTTCATTTGGTTTCAAGATGAACCTTGTTGATGATTGTGTGTATCAAAAGTTCAGTGGGAGCAAGTATATTTTCTTGGTCTTATATGTTGATGACATACTGCTTGCCACTAATGATATAGGCATGTTGCACGAAACCAAGAGATTTTTGTCCAGAAACTTTGAAATGAAAGATCTTGGTGACGCCTCCTTTGTATTAGGAATTCAGATACACCGAGATCGATCTCGAGGTACTCTTAGATTATCACAAAAGGAACTATATCGAAAAAGTACTTCAGAGATTTGGCATGCAGGAATGTAAAGTAGGGGATACCCCTGTTGCTAAGGGAAACAAGTTTAGTCTCAAACAGTGCCCAAAAGGAAATTTGAAAATTCAGGAAATGTAGAAGATTCCCTCTACATCAGTTGTAGGGAGTTTGATGTATGCCCAAGTATGTACGCATCCAAATATAGCGTAATAGTTGGGGTATTAGGCAGATATTTAAGCAATCCAGGAATGGATCATTGGAAAGCAGACAAAAGGGTTATGAGGTATTTGAAGAGAACAATGAATTATATACTCACATACAAGAGGTCAGACTAGTTGGAGATCACTGGGTATTTTGACTCAGATTTTGCAGGATGCCAAGATAGTTTGAGATCCACTTCAGATTATATTTTCATGTTAGCTGGTGGTGCGGTTTCTTGGCGCAGTGTCAAGCAAACCCTTACTGCTTCATCCACTATGACAGTAGAATTTGTAGCATGCTATAAGGCATCGAATCATGGAATGTAGCTGAGAAATTTTGTCACAGGACTACAAATTGTGGAAGGAATTGAAAGACCACTTAAGTTGTATTGTATTCTAACAACAATAGGAGCTCGATAAAGTCAAAGCACATTGACATCAAGTTCCTAGTTTTTAAGGAAAGGGTACAGAGTGGACAGATTTTCATAGAACACTTAGGGACAAACTCCATGATAGCAGATCCTCTTACTAAGGGACTTCCACCCAAGGTCTTTCATGAGCATGTTGCTCATATGGGTGTTTTACAGTTTGAGAAATCTTTGGTTTAGTGGGAGCTGTGACACCCTTACTACTTATTACGCCATCAATATAAATATAATATTAATATAATCCAAGCAGTAAGAAAGCCACATGTATGAGTTTACATCTGTTCACATTAATAGAAACTAAATATATCATCTGCACCAGTTATCCAAATACATATATACATATCATCTGTCAAAATATACCGTCGTCCAGTCATATAAACATATGCACATAGCTGATTTACATACAAAATAAAGTGGGGTCACGATATCAGAGACAACAACAACAAAAATGACCTCACTTTCTCCCTAGACCCATGATAATCAAAAATACCATTTCCTCCAAAAGTTAACAGTACTCTAGGAATAAATGGAAAAGTGAGTCTCATGGGTACCCGATGGGGATGGGGTATGCCCGTGGGCCTGGTCCATTTTTATCTAACAAAAAGGTAATAGTGCCAGTATGGGTGAACTGTTGTCGTTCCCAATCGTGCGCCCATCTTCCTTTATATTTATTTTATCTTCAAATTATGATGGTAAAACATGTTTGCAGTTTCTCAATCTATGAGTATTTTAAATATTAAATATGCTATTATCGAGTTAAGGGGTGACAACTATAAGGTCTACAGGAGAGAGTTCTTCTTTATTTGGGCTGGATGTACATTGATTATGCTATTAGGAAGGACGAACCACCAGCTATTATCGCAACCAACACTTCAGATGCAGTTGATCTTTATGAAAAGTGGGAGAGGTCTAATTGTCTTTCCGTGACTTTCATAAAGATTAACATTTCTACTGGTATTTGGGATTCTATCGATCAGCATGATAAAGTTAAGAATTTATTGAAGGCCATTGATGAGCAATTTACTACTTCTGATAAATATCTTGCCAGCACCCTTATAATGTAATTTTCATCCATGAAGCTCACTTGAATTAGAAGAGTGTGTTATCACATCATGCGCATAAGGGATATAGTGGCTCAGCTGAAAGCCTTGAAGGTTATCATGTCTGATTCCTTCTTGGTACACTATATTTTATGTACCTTATCTCATCAATATGCTCCCTTTAAGATATCTTATAACACACATAAGGATAAATGGTCTATTAATGAATTGTTGACCATGTGTGCTCAAGAAGAGGAAAGGTTACTGATGGAAGAATGGGAGAGAGTTAACTTAACTACTTCTGCGATGAGTAAAAAGAATCAAGTTAATCACAAAGGAAAGATTCCTGTTCAGCCGGACATATAGAAGAAGTCAAAGTGTTTCTTTTATAAAAAGAAAAGACACATGAAGAAAGACTGAAATTTAAGACATGGCTAGACAAGAAAGGTAATCCATTTGCTTTTGTTTATTATGAATCTAATATGGTTGATATTAATCATAATACATGGTGGATTGATTCTGATTCTACAATCCATATTTGTAATACCTTGCAGGTTATGCAAAACCTAAGGAGGCCAGTGGAAAGTGAGCAATGCATCTACTTAAGGAGTAGGATGAGTTCACATGTGGAGGCCGTTGGAACGTGTAGTTTAACTTTAAGTAGTGATTTTGTTTTAAATTTAGAAAAGACATTTTATGTTCTTGATTTTTTTAAGAATTTGATTTCAATTTCAAGACTTCCGCCTTTAGGTTTTTCTTTTAATTTTTTAGACATTAGTTTTACTTTATTAAATAAATCTAAAATTGTTCGTTTTGGTGAACTATGAGATGGACTTTATTGTATTACTTTGTGAAATAATGCTACTTATAATTCTATGCACGTTAATGCTGGGGTAAAACGATATGTTGTGAATGAGGAATCCTCTATGTTGTGGCATCAGAGATTGAGACACATCTCCATTAAGAGAATTAAGCGATTAGTAAATGAAATAATACTTAGTACTTTGGACTTTACTGATTTTGAGACTTGTGTGGATTACATTAAAGGTAAGCAAACTAACAAGTCTAAAGTTGGTGCCAAGAGGAGTTCAAACCTATTAGAGATCATTCATACAAATATTTGTTGTCCAAACATGAACGCAAGTACTCCGAGATCTTTTATCACCTTCATAGATGATTACTCACGATATATGTATATCTACTTGCTTCATTCTAAGGATGAAACTTTGGATGCCTTTAAAGCTTTTAAGGCTGAAGTAGAGCTGCAATGTGGAAAGAAAATTAAGATTGTAAGATCAGATAGAGATGGAAAATAATATGGTAGATACACAAAGAATGGACAAGCACCTGGTTCATTTGTGAAATTTCTTCAAGAACATGGAATTGTTGCCTAGTATACTATGCCTGGTTCTCCAGATCAGAATGGTGTGGTAGAAAGAAGGAATCAAATTTTGATGGACATGATGAGAAGCATGAGGAGTAATGCAAGGCTTCCTCAATTCTTGTGGATTGAAGCACTTAAGACAACTGTGTATATATTAAACAGAGTTCCAACTAAGGCTGCCTCAAAGACACCTTTTGAATTGTTCAAAGGTTGGAAACCTAGTTTGCAACATGTACACGTTTAGGGATGCCTGTCTGAAGTGATAATTTATAACCCAAAAGAGAAGAAACTTGACCCTAGGACTTTTAGTAGATATTTCATTGGATATGCTGAAAAGTCTAAAGGGTATAAGTTCTATTATCCATTTCGTAGCAGTAGAATTGTGGAATCAAGAAATACAAAATTTCTTGAAAATGATTTGATTAGTGGGAATGACCTAATTCAAGACACTGCTCTTGAAACAGATCATTATAAAGCTAAACCCTCTGAATCAAATGATAGATTAATAGTCATTCATGCTCCTCCAATTCAAGAGCGTATTAGACAACCAGTTATCCAAGTTCCACAAGCAGTTGAATATGATTTGGTAGATCAAACTATTGATGAGAAGCCACAAGTAAATGTTAATCAACCTGTTAAAGAAGTGGTTGAACAACAAGTTCCTCATCAAGATAATGAGACAACATTAAGAAGATTTACTAGAGTCAAAAAGTCGGCATTTCTAGTAACTATGTGATGTATTTACAAGAATTTGACTATAACGTAGAAGCCAAAAATGATCCTGAAACATTTTCACAAGCCATGAATTCTAAGGATTCAACTTTATGGTACAATGCCATGAAAGATGAGATGTATTCTATGGCATCTAATAAAGCCTGGAATCTCGTTGAGTTACTTGAAGATGTAAAAGTCATTGGATGTAGGTGGGTCTTTAAAACCAAGAAAGACGCACAAGGCAACATTGAGAAACATAAGGCAAGACTTGTTGCCAAAGTGTTCACTCAAAGGGAAGGAATCAATTACAAGGAGACCTTTTTTCCTGTGTCTAAAAAGGATTCTCTTTGAGTGATTATGGCATTGGTAGCTCATTTTGACCTTGAGTTATATCAAATAGATGTGAAGACAACGTTCCTCAATGGTGATATAGAAGAAGAGGTTTACATGAAATAACCTAAAGGATTCTTCTCTAGTAACAGTGAGCATTTAGTATGCAAGCTTAATAAATCTATATACGGATTAAAACAAGCCTCCCGTCAATGGTATCTAAAATTTCATGAAGTCATATCTTCATTTGATTTTGAAGAAAACATCATGGATCAATGTATATACTTGAAGGTTAGTGGAAGTAAGATTTGTTTCCTTATTTTATACATGGATGATATTTTGCTTGCGGCTAATGATAGGTGTATACTATATGAAGTGAAACAATTTCTCTCAAAGAATTTTCATATGAAAGATATAGGTGAGACATCTTATGTCATAGGTATTAAGATCCATAGAAAAATGATCTCGAGGCATTTTGGGTTTGTCTCAAGAGACCTATATTAACAAGGTTTTAGAGAGGTTTAACATGAAAGATTGTTCACCAAGTGTAACTCCTATTGTGAAGGGTGATAGGCTTGAATTGAGTCAATGTCTGAAGAATGACCTTGAGCAGGAACACATGAAAAATATTCTATATGCTTCAACTGTTGGAAGTCTTATGTATGCTTAGGTTTGCACTAGACCTGACATTGCATTTGCGGTTAGAGTTTTAGGAAGATATCAGAGTAATTTAGGTGTTGACCATTGGAAAGCTACAAAGAAAGTAATGAGATATCTTCAAGGAACAAAGGATTACATGCTTATGTACAAACGGACTGATGCTTTGGAAGTGATAGGCTACTCTGACTTAGACTTTGCTGGCTACATTATTACCAAGAAATCTACATTTGGTTATATTTTTATGCTAGTTTATGGAGCTATATCTTGGAGCAATGTGAAGCAAACCTTGATTGCTACTCCTACTATGGAGGCTGAGTTTGTTTCTTGTTTTGAGTCTATCTCACATGGTGTATGATTGAAGAGTTTTATATCTAGGCTTAGAGTTGTGGACTCTATATCTAGGTCATTGAAGGTGTATTGTGACAACTTTGCTACAATATTTATGACTAATAATAACAAGAGTCGAAGTCGAAGTAAACACATCGACATCAAATATTTAGCCATAAGAAAATGTGTTAAGGAACATAAAGTGGTCATTGAACATGTTAGCACTGAGATGACCGATCCTTTGACTAAAGGCATGCTACCAAAGAATTTTAAGAATCATGTAGCACAAATGAGAGTTGGTTCCATGATGTGACAATCATTATAGGTACTTTTATTATTTTTTATAAGACTTTGATTTAGACTTATTGCTTTCTCTTTCATTTTGTGCACACTTTTGTTTGTTTGAGAAATATCATTTAGTTTTGACCTTGAATGAACATGTAGTTTATTTATTAAGTTGATAGTTAGTGTTAAGAGACTTGATATACTGTGATACATGGAAGATAATACTCATTATTAGAAGAACTTTTACCATGATTCATATATTTAGTTTCTTATTATGGTTAATAATGAAATTAATGGATCAAGTGGGAGAATGTTAACAATCAATTTCTGTTTCTAATTTTGATTTTTCAGAAACATTACGTGATTCATATAACCCCATTATCTACGTCTATTTTTATTCTATGTGAAGGTTACTTTCACTAATTTTTTAGAATGAGCTCTATGATAGATAAAATTTTATAAATATTTTACTCTCCCATAATTTTAGGTTATCAAATCCGCTCCTCTCCTTAGAACAAAATACATCATTGTGCTTGAATGAGTCAGAGTTTAGAAAACTAGAACTGCAACCACAAATTAACCTTGTAGGTTAGTGTTCTAAATCTGTTGTTTCGCTTCTGTTAGCTTTATTACGGTTTTCATTTTTGCATTTCGTAATTTACACTCGATACTATTGGAAAGCTAAAATCATACTTTGAGCACTGGAATAAAGCTAGATACAGGGGATTCAGTTCCAAAGCTAGATCTTCGTTGTCCCATTTAACAAATTATGCAGCAAATGGATATAAAATACAAGAATCTGGATATAACCTAAAAACACACACACATATAACTGATATTAATTAAATATGGTTATTTCTAATTAATGGACCTTAATATGGTGCAGAAAAGGTTCGTGAGGCTGATTGAAGATGGTTTGATTTCTTGGGACGATTTCTCGTCAAGGGTTAAAAGCATACATGGAAAAAGAATTGGAGCTCCTCATCCTAGAAAAGTCCATCAACACCCCAAATGGGAAGAAAGCTTATGCAAATCCTTATCCAGGTTGCATTGGTGATGATCATGTGAGAATGATGAAAGAAATAAGTCAAAATTCATGACAGTCACTGGTATTGAGCCATTAGATGCGAGGTAGCTCTTTCGGATGTATGCAAATGTGCATACCAATTTGGAAGTTTGACTACAAAAGCATAGATTGGAATTGGGTTGTGTCTTCTCAGTAATGTTGCCATTGTTTTTGTTCTCCGTTTCCACCGTCCACGTCAAAGTTACCACCGCCACCCACTGCCTTCGTCTTCCTGCAGCTCTAGTCAGGTTCCCTTCAAGTGAATTTGAAGCTAAATGATTTTGAGGTCTTCCAAGTAAGTGTAACTGGATTTTGATATGAAGATGAATTTTTAAAATGAAAGAAAATTAGAAGCACAAAAACACGAGCATTATAATTGTTGGAAGAATATAGTGACATAAATCCGCGAAAACAATAAGCCAGAGCATTTGATTGGGTGTTGGTTTGTTCTTAAATTTAATCCCATGTCTGGTATCCAAATACTCGTACGCTGGGCTTGCAAATATCTACCAGAATCAGAAGAGAGGTTATTAATTAGGCCAGTTATACAATTTAAATTAAAAAATCAGTAGCAGCAAAATTCCAGTTTAGAAGTTACTGCATGCAATGCAATGACTGATTGAAGAAAGTCTGCAATATTGGCCATGCCCAGTATTGAAGATCCATTAGCGCTGTATTCATTGGGAAGTTTAATATGCCACTATATATATACACTATGTGATACTCCATGTCGCTACACTTGAACTAATGGATATAATGACACTATCAATTCCAAGAGGGAGCTAGAGATAAAATAGTCAAATTTTAAAAGTAAATTTTGTGGTACACTTAACAATTTTTAGATTATTATAATTAAAAAATTTTAATCAATAACACTGGTTTAAATAATAAATTTATTTAATAATAAATTATTATATTTATTATATTTAAATAAGTTAAAAAAACCGTCTTTAAATAAAATTAGGACACAATTAAAATTAAATAAATAAAAATTTAAAAATAAAGTAATAATATTATATTAATATATTTTTTATATTTTTAATTCTATTATTATTAATATTTAATTATTATATTAATATATTATGTTATAATTTTTTTATTTATAATAAATAAAAATTATATTCTATTTAAAATTAAAAATATTTATATACATATTTAAATAATAAATTTATTTAATAATAAATTATTATATTTATTTATAATAAATTATGTTCATTTCGCTTGAGTCATAACTTGTGTACACGAATTGTCAATATTTAATTGGATAAGAATTAACTTGTCTTTTCTGAACAAGAAGCAAATTAAGCAGCATATATATAGATAGATATCTTCTTCAATCTTCCAGAAACGTGAATCTTTAGCGAATCACGTGAGGTGACACGTGCCGTGTAGCAATTTCATGCATGCATGCACCTCTGTTACGTGTCCACGAAAAGAAGCCAATAATAAATTATCAAGCTCGTCAAAACCTTACCACTCACACGTCAGCATTACACGTGGCAAATATGCAAATAGGAACCAGCAGTCCACAGTAACAATTGGACGCGTGGCACCATGGAATATTCTCACGTCCATTCTTCCTCCTTTATAAATCACCCACCGTGAAAATTAAAGCCATAGCTTGAACCTTAGACAATGAAGTATTCATTTCCAAGGAAAAAAATTATTAAAAGGAAGAGCAAAACACCTGTTTGTTTCCCGGGAAAGAGACAGAAAATGGCTACTACCGAGGAACCAATTCTCTCTAGGATAGACCGTTTGGATAACATGGTAAGTGTCCCACTTTTAGTGGCTTTATTTTTCTTAGATTTATTTTCATGTAATTAATATATACTGCCATGAAGAATCTTCTTTTATGTTGTAAGTAAAAAAGAGTGAGTTTTAGATTTGTCCAACGCTTAAAGTCACTTCTTAACTCACAAGCAAGCTAAAGTATAGCAAAGGGCGATTCAGAAAATGTTAAAACAATTTTTCTTGAGAGTATGAACGGTGGAGAGTTAGAAGAAGCATATTTCAAACTTCTTATGATTCAAACTGAAATAATTTGTAAATTTAATTGAGTTGTACTGAAAATCTGTTTATTGCTTGGTTTTAAACTTTTTCTCTTGGTTTTTAAAAACTATATAGTAGAAAAAATTTTAAGACTGATTTGGAGAAGAAGACGAGGTAGTATAAAAAAGAACATGAATAATAAAAAAAATAGAAAACTCTTTTTTAAAAATACAAACAGATGTCTTTTACTTTTAATCTTAAAAAATTTAAAAATTAGTGATTTTGAAGGTAGTTTTTGTTTTATTTTGTACTTTTTAAAAAGAAAATAGTAAAAAAAAAACAACACGCCCCTAAAATTTTTCTCTGGTCAAAGATTTGTGAAGAATTTACATTAGTTCTCTAACAACTATCGCAAGTTAAATAGAAATTGATAATTACGGAGTTCTTTTAATGGACTATAAAAATAACAACTTTTTTATGTTTAATATGAAATTGAAAATTGTGGTTGCTTTTCATATTATTATATTAAAAAAATGCTTCAGTTGAGGCACCTGGAGGAAATTAGAGGGTACAATCGATCTCCAAAGAGCTCGTGTGCATCCACTCCAACAAGTGGAAGTGATGGACACGTGTCATCTGTTGATTTCTCCCCGAAGAACTTGGAGAAGCACTGCCGTCCGATCGAGAACGTGATGATGGAAACGGAAGTCAAAGGAACGATGATAGAGAGACTCAACCAAGTGGAAGATCGCATGCTGAAGGTATGACACGTGGACAGTTTTGACCATTTGATCTTGGCATGAATTGAGGTTCATGATTATTTGGTAAGGTCTGATGTATCTGTATGAAAGCTTTGTTTGCAGCTTGAGGAAGAGTGGGCAGCAGAGACGAAGAGAGAAGAAAAGAAGAAGGTGAACAGTCCAAAGAAGGGTTTGAAACAGTTTGTGAAGCAATGTGTGAAAGCCAGGGGAAAACAACATGATAATAAAAAAGCATCAATGAATAATAACCATTAATTGTAGCTGCTTCAATTGTGCTAATGCTTTAATATTAGTCTTTATAAATATCAAATTTTTTTAGTCTTTAAAATATTGAATTTAAAATTATCAAACGTAGGAATAGGAATTAAAATTGAATATATATTTTTTTTATAGAGATCAATATTAAAAATAGTGACATTTTAGAGATTAATTATTTACTTAAGTCTTAATTTAAATGTATATATTTTTTGGTCAAAACATTTATATTCATCCTCAAATGAGGGCACTTTTCAAGTTTTGGTTTCCATTGGATTTTGATCCATTCTCTACAATAAGATGACTTCATTTTTAGTAATAGGATGATATTATGTTATTTTCAAACGGAAGCTTACATGTATAAAATGTAGATAAATAACAAATTTAGTTTCGATGTAAGGTTGATAAAATATTATCAAAAGATATTATTCTTTTTAAAATGATAATATTTAACTCGCGAACAAGAGAATGGATGGCAAAAAAAAAGTGAATAAAAAAAATGAAATAAGATAAAAAGGGTCAATAAAAAAAATCTTAAGTCAAGTTTGCTTATTAAGATAAAATATAACCTAATGAGTATTAATATATTATGTGCATCTCAAGTTGCATGACTTTCTTGATCCGATTCTGGATCAATATTTGAAACATTGATAATTTTATTTTTATTTAAAAGACAGGAATCAAACTTGACTCAAGATACTCAGACTAAATTGAATTAAGAAATAAGGTAGAATTCTAAATATCTTCAACAACAATTGATTTAATTATAATTAAATTACAGTCAAGTTAAAGATATTAAATATGTATTTTTAATATCATACTTTACGTGAAGCCATAAATTAACATATAATCATATAATATTGAGTTACGTAAAACTGGCAATAACAAGTTTAGAGGAAGAGTTTGATTGAAGGAATCAGTCAAATACGAAGGTTACATACAAACAAATTGTTCAAACTACCAACTTTACTTTAATTTTGGTAATTAGGTAAATCTTTATTGAAAAATAAAAGTAACATACTTTTAGATATATTCTTTTAAATATATTTTTTTAATTATTTAAATTTATTAAAAGTTATAAAAATGATATGTGTCTTATTATTAATTTATTTTAATAACTCATATTAATACTTATAATTTTAATAAATTTAAACGAATAATAGATTGTTTAAAAAGAATATTAAAGAGTGTATTCTAAAACTCTTCGATTCTTATCATCTCATTTCCTCTTCATACACACGTCTTTACTGAAAAATGATTGATGTCTAGCTTTCGTTAAAATTGTAATTTTTCTTATATTTTGAAATATATAGGTTTGACCATTTCATTTGATTTTATAAATAATAACTGTTTGATCTTCAAGACTTGCTATTTTTTAAGAATTTATTTTAGAACGAGTAAAAGAAAGGTATTCGAATTTTAATTGTCATTTTAATAAGTTAAGATGATAGAAGTGTTACAAAATATGTGTCAATTTTACTCCTAAGTTAAATTTATGAAATAGAACATAATAAAAATGTTATAATAATAAATAATGTTTTAATCCTCTAAAAATATGTATTTTTCTATTTAGTTTGATAATTATTTTTTATTTTGTTCTTCTTTTAATAATTTATTATTTATTTATTTTTATTTAGTTTATATAATTTAATTCAGATATAACATGAACAAAATGTGTCTAACAATATTATATATTTTTTTATTTTTAATAAAATTTAAAGTTATAAAGTTAAGACTTTTGAAATTAAGATTAAAAAATACATATGAAAAAAGATATAAATATCTTATAATTATTCACATTAATTATGTGATATATTATATAAGTAAATACAGGAGAAAAGTAACAAAATATTAAAGTGACAGAGCAAAAAGTAAAAACAATTTTTTAGAAGCTTATTTAAGAATAAAAAATGAAATCAAATGCAAAAAATCGTAAACATTTAAAGAACTAAAATCTTATTTTAAAAATAAAGTTGTATCTTGTACCAAAATAGTTACTAATAATCGTTGACCAACTTAACACCCCATTCATAATCTAGACATCTCCTTATATATGGAAAAGCTTTACCAATATCATCTATGGGCTTTCCCATGCAATCAAGTTTAGGAGGAAAATGAAAACAAGGGTCCACAGAGAAGTCTCTCACACATTGAGGATTCTGGATTTTTTGGTTTTGTGAGTTGTGCAGAACCCAAGGTTTCAGGCCTCCCAAACTTTGAGCCACATACCCAAAAGTTGAAAAAGAGCTGGTCACCAAAACATCACATAAACTTAATAGATATATTTCTGTCCACGCCTTCATGTTATGCTTGTTATCATTGAACTTTTGATGCTCTTCATGACTTGGCTGATAAACACTTATCACATCCCCAGAAACAGTTGGTCTTGTCAAATACATAGTCCTAAGGTTCTCACCATACTTTGGATAAAGAGATGCTACAAGAACAGACTTCAAAGTCTGATTTTGCACTGCAAAATATTTTGAATCTTCGGTGCTAATGTTGGGTAGTATATTATTCTTCAGGGTGCAATTTAAAATCTGATTCATAATTGTTTGATATGGGGTTTTATGGGGACTGAATACTCTTATTTGGATGCCAATTCTCTCATCTGCTCTGGCTAAATATGCTTGATAGAATCTGCGAATAGGTCCCCATGCCTCATTTGAAGGGAGAAAGAGGTAGCGTCCCAAATGGTGAAAGACAGTGTCTTTCTTAGGGAACATTTTGCTTAGCTCTTGGCTGAAGGATGGAACCATGAAAAGAGAAGGTACAAAATATTGATTTGCACACAAAAACAAGAGAGGAACTTCTTGAAGAAGATGTTGGGTATCATCACATCGGAGAAACCTTTCATGATCTTCATGGGTATGTCTTATCTTCAAATTCAGAGCTGATGGTAAAATCTCCTTTGAATTGTTTTCCTTGTGTTTTTCTGACATGCTTTCATATGTTCCAACATGTCCTTTGTCGTTACTAAAGGGAAAGTTCTTGGGTAATAACCATGATGAATTGGGAAATGGTTCACAAAATAGATCAACCATATCATCCTTAAATTCCACAAGTAGGACTCGATCTGTTAGGATTGCATAGAGGAATGCTGAAATCATGCTCACCATTCTGTTCCCTAAGCCATCTGAAGCTGTCCACACAACGTAGTTACATTCATAGGTAAAATTGGTCCAATGTTCTCGGAGCATCACCATGGTCCTGTTGTAAGGTCTAGTGTTTGGTCCACAACTCTTGTGAAGATTTTCGTAGTTGCGTAGTTTGGCTATGAGATATGGAGAGGGTTTATGAGGGGATGCTTTGTGATATAAGTAAGATTCAAATCTGCTTAAGCATGATCCTTGATCAAATCGTGAAAGGACTGTTAGTCCATCAAGTGTTTCAGAAGAATTTTTTTTTGAACCTGCAAATTCAGATATTTTAGATTTTTTTTAAAAGGATGAAAAGGAAAAGTCAACACATATTACTTGTTTAAAACAAGAGATAGAAATTGATATTACCTTCAGTTGATTCTGTAAGATTCTTATTCCCTTTTGCATTATCTGTGACTTTTTGAGATTTTTCTCCCAAAGCCATGTCCTTTATTGTAACATTGTGATATTTTCCATTCAGTACCTTACTTTTTAAAAAATCCTCAAAATAACCAAAATTTGAGGTAAACATTAGTATGATTAGAGAGAAAACTAAGGCAAAGATGGTCAAGGAAACTCTGATCCTTTTGGAACTAAACTCCAACCAATTCATGTTGACTTGATTGTTGTGACTTGTACATGTGCCTCACCTTTGATGGTAGTAATCTGCAATCACTATCTCCTTCTAAGATTATGATGAATTCATATAATCATTCTCTCAAAATATTTAGATTACAAAAAATAGCATCAATAAGAAAATTCAAGTATACGTTACAGACACAACAATTATATGTTCTTGACTTTATTCTAATTGCAAAGCAGCACAGCAACATTAATGTAGAGCCAAAAGCCAACTCAAAAAATCAGAAGACAAAAAATACGATTAAGAGATGAAAGAGGGTCCTTTTATCATATTATTTGTTATTTGACTTTATTTTTTTGGTTAATCGACAGAAAAGGCTTAACATGTCCTACATGGAAAGCCTGAATAAAGTTTGCCCGTCAAAACAAATTAAAGTTCTCAACTTTGACTGCAATACACATACATCTAAAAATTAAAAAATCGCCATAATGCTTATTTGGTTGAATTGTAAGAATATATTCCATAAAACATGTAGACCACAACTAAAAATACTTCATGAAATTTATATAACTTTAGGTAAAAATAAAAACTAATAAATCAGTGTCTATGCGTAGATCAAACAGAAGTAAAAAATAATATATTTTATCATTCTATTTTCAAAAGAATGAGAATATGAAACAAATTAAAGCCTAAATAGAATGAGATCAAAGCTGGGCAAGACCACGTACCTGTAGAAGATTAAGTCTTGCAAATGACTTTTTCAAAAAAAATTATGTAGCACTTGTCTGTGTATATAATATATAATTTGTTTTTGTTTAAAGGATATTAAATATACTTACTATGCTGATCATTGGGAATAGTATCAAAACATTATTTTAGAATTTCACTAAATCTGATTTGTTCTTTCCTTTCTTTTTTTTTTCTCTTGTTTTTATAATTTAAAAGTATTAATAATATACATTTATTATTCTCCATTTTATATTGATTGTTACTAAGAAAAAATATATACATTTTTATATTAAGTGCCGTTTTAAGATCCCAATAAAACTTTAAACTTTGTTTTCGAATTCAATCCATGATTTTTAAGAAAGTTTGTAGTATCTTTAAACAATTTTTTCTAAACATTCTCCTACTACTTAGTAAATCAAATATTAAATTAAAAACTATATACATTTCTTATCATAAAAATTTTAAAATTTGTTTAATACTTTCTCAATATAATAAGAGTTTAATTTTAATTCCCTGTTAGTGTAATGATTTTTACGTTATCATCTAATTAAAATATATTTTAGATATTATTTTTATATTAATAATTATAAAAATTAATTATTGCTAATATGAAAATTTATGATTAAGTCACAGTGTAAAAAAAATTAACTGTCATTGTATTTATATCAATTTTATATAATAATTAAGATGGTTTATAAGCATAAATGGTACCAGAGTTTATAATTATTCATTTAAAATTAATATTCCATATTGTACAATGAAGCAAACTATTCTATGACCAAATTAATTATTTCAAGAAGAAAAAATAGTTCAATAAAAAATATTATATTCATTGTTTTTTTTTTTTTCAATTCTTCTGAAAAATTATTATCAGAGAAGACCTTTTCAACGTATCATTTATTATGAGATAAAGATTCTACATTGACTATAATAACTGAGAATGGTTTGACGACAAATTTTAATAATATACTTTTAAAAATATTCTTTCATATACTTGGTCAATTTTTTAATTTATTTTTGTAAATTAATTATATTTTAAAAGTTAATCAATTACAGCTGGCTCTCCAATTTTGATGATAAGAAATAAACAAGTAATTTATCAAAATCAATAAAAAAATAGTTCTATGTCATAAATTTATAATGCATCTAAAAATTATTTATAGTAATTAATGGTCAGTACTTCTTTTTTCAGCTAGTATTAATGCATACATATTAAAAAATTCATTAGTTTGATTAATTTTTATGGTAAGAAAAAAATAATTCACTAGAATGCTGTAGTTATTATAATAGTTGGATGATGGCTAAGTTATTTTAATGGTTAGTTCTTATTGTTTCTTATAACTAGAACAAAAAAAACAAGCTAAAAATATGTATAATAACGAGTATTTTATTTTGTTATGAATAATTAAAAATAAATTTTTACAAGAAATATCATATCAGTAATTAATATTAATGTAGTTCTTATTACAATTTTTAAGAAATCATAATCAATAATTTATCTATAATGCATGTCGTTAGGAATTTATACTATTGAATTTTTGTGAAATATATTATATATATATATATATATATATAAATAGAAAATAAATTAAATTATATGCGATTTTAAATTTAATAAAGTTTAAAAGAGGTAATATTTTTATGATAATAATTAGCATTTATTATATTGAATACAACTAAGTTAAATAGATATAATTTTTAAAAGCAAAAAAATTTAACATTCAAATCAAAAAATTGAATATAAGAATTAAATATTAAATGTGAGAGAGATTAGGTGACTATATGAAAATATAATAATACTTAATTAAAAATATTTTCACTTATTATAATTTTATATTTTTATATATCAACTTCTATATATAAAATTTGAGTTAAATAATAAATTAAATATTATATTAAAGATATAAATTTTAAATTAAAAAAATACGTTTGATATCTACAATGAAACACACTATTTAATGACACGATTGACTATTTCAAGAAGTAAAATGGTAGTTTATTAAATTAGTTATTATTATTCTTAATTCCGGTAAAAAAAATATTACATAACAAATAATTCAAAATAGAGGACTTTTCAACCTATAAGATCCTACATTGACTATATTAATATAGAAAATTTTGAATAGAAACATTAATAATATACTATTTTGAATATATTTTAAAATAATTAATTATTTGAAAAAAATATTGTATAATAATATTTTATTTATTTATAGTACAAATATCTTCACTGAAAATAATATTATTCAATCTAGATAAGACCATTTAATAATAAATTTGAAATAAAAAAATTTTGAACATAAATATTAATAATATCCTCTTTAATATGCTTATTGTCATTGGTCAAAATGTTAAACTATTAAACATTTATAATATTTAATTATTTACTATATTAAATACGATTAAGTTAAAGAGATAAATTTAAAATTTTGAGATTTAAATAAAAATAAAAAAAACTATATATTTAATGTGAGATAAATCACGTAGCATAATGTAAAAAATAATAACACTTACCTGAAAACACTTCCTTTAATATAACTTTATATATCAATTTCCATATATAATTTGTGAGTACAATTTCTTAAACAGTAAACATTATATTAATAAAAAAATAAATTTTAAAATTAAAAATTATTAAAAATTCAATTTTATTTAATTTCATATTAAATTAAAATAAATTCTTAATCTACAAAACTATTACTTGAAATGATAAAAGTCAAAATCAATTGCTTAAAATGTTCTGATTTGAAAAATTATTAAATAATACTGCTTTTGCTAAAAAAATTTAGTGCTCAAATTATATATAGAAAGTTGATAAATGTGTTACAGAATATGTTTAAAGGGCTACGTGCTCTATTGAAGTTATTAAGTTAAAAATCTTAATTTTTAAAACTAAATTTAAATAATTGAAAGTAATATTTTTTATAAAAACATATTTTTTTATATTTTATATCTTTAATATAATAGATACCCTTTTAATAAAAATATTGCTTTTTAGATACTTAAGAAGTTAAGAAATTAGGGTAACAAGATTTTTTTTTCCAATTTTTAAAAAGGGTTAGTGTTAAACTCATTAATAAAATTTAAAAGATAATTTTTACCATACTTTATAAATCAAGAGGATATTCTTATATCTTCTCACATGTGAAATAATTATTTCCGTTAATTTATATTAAATATATATATATATATATAAATAGTAAAAATTATTAATTTATTTTAAAAATATATAAATATTTTAAAATTTTTAAAATATTTAAGAAATCACAACCATCAAATTAAAGAAAATATAAAATATCTTTTAAAGATTTATAAATACCGTAGTAAACTTCTATTTAAAATTGTAAAACAACCATTTAAAATTATAAAATATATAATAAAATATAATATAATACAAAATAAGTTATGACTAATGATAAATAATGTTTTAATCTTTTAAATATATATTTTTTTCTTTAGCCCGATAATTGTTATTTATTTATTTTTATTTAGTTCATAAACAAAATTTGTCATTAACGATACTGCCTCTTTTATATTTTTTAATGAAATTTAAAATTATAAAGTTAAGACTTTTAAAATTAAGATTTAAAAATATATAAAAAATAAAGATATAAATATAATATCATTATTCACATTAATTATATGTTATAGTTTACAGATAAAATTAAGTATTACATAAATAAACATCAAAGAGAAATAACAAAATACTAATAGAGTGACTGTATGAAAAATAAAAACGATTTTTGGAAAACTTATTTACAAAAATAAGGAATAAAAAATTAAATTTTTAAAAAACTAACATCTTACTCTAAATGTAAAGTTAGATCTTGAACAAAAATAGTTACTCATAATCGTTTACCAACTTAACACCAATTTCATAATCTTGACATCTCCTTATATATGGAAAAGCTTTACCAATATCATCTATGGGCTTTCCCATGCAATCAAGTTTAGGAGGAAAATGATAACAAGGTTCCATAGAGAAGTCTCTCACACATTGAGGATTCTGGATTTTCTGGTTTTGCAAGTTATGCAGAACCCATGGTTTCAGGCCTCTCAAACTTTGAGCCACATACCCAAAAGTTGAAGCAGAGCTAGTCACCAAAACATCACATAAACTTAATAGATACATTTCTGACCACGCCTTCAAGTTATGCTTCTTATCATTAAACTTTTGATGCCCTTCATGACTTGGCTGATGAACACTTACCACGTCCCCAGAAACAGTTGGTCTTGTCAAATACGTAGTCCTCAAGTTCTCACCATACATTGGATAAAGAGATGCTACAAGAACAGACTTCAAAGTCCGATTCTTCACGGCAAAATGTTTTGAATCTTCAGTGCTAATGTTGGGTAGTATATTATTCTTTAGGGTGCAATTTAAAACCTGATTCATCACGGTTTGATATGGGCTTTCATGAGGGTTAAATACTCTTATTTGGATGCCAATCCTCTCATCAGCTTTGGCTAAATATGCTTCATAGAATCTGCTAATCGGTCCCCATGCCTCATTTGAAGGGTGAAAGAGGTAGCGTCCCAAATGGTGAAAGACAGTGTCTTTCTTAGGGAACATTTTACTTAGCTCTTGACTGAAGGATGGAACCATGAAAAGAGAAGGTACAAAATATTGATTTGAGCACAAAAACAAGAAAGGAACTTCTTGTAGAAGATGTTGGCTATCATCGCATCGGAGAAACCTTTCATGATCTTCAGGGGTATGTCTTAACATCAAATTCAGAACTGATGGTAAAATCTCCTTTGAATTGTTTTCCTTGTGTTTCTTTAAGATGCTATCATATGTTCTAACATGTCCTTTGTTTTTTCTAAAAGGGAAGTCCTTGGGTAATATCCATGATGAATTCGGAAATGGTTCACAAAATAGACCAACCATATCATCCTTAAATTCCACAAGTAGGACTCGATCTGTTAGGATTGCATAGAGAAATGCTGAAACCATGCTCACTATTCTGTTCCCTAAGCCATCTGAAGTGGTCCACACAACGTAGTTACATTCATAGGTAGCATTGGTCCTATGTTTTTGGAGCATTGTCATGGTCCTGTTGTAAGGTGCAGTATTTGGTCCACAACTCTGGTGAAGATCTTCATAGTTGCGTAGTTTGGATATGAGATATGGAGAGGGTTTATGAGGGGATGCTCTGTGATATAAGTAGGATTTAAATCTGCTTAAACATGACCCTTCATCAAATCTTGAAAGGACTATTAGTCCATCGAATCTCTCAGAAGCATTAGTTTTTGAACCTGCAGATTCAGATATTTTAAAAAATTTTTTAAAGGATAAAAAAGAAAAATCACCACATATTACTTGTTTAAAACCAGACATAGAAATTGATATTACCTTCATTTGACCCTGTAAAATTCTTGTCTTCTTTTGCTTTATCATTGACTTTTTGGGTTATTTCTTCCGGAGCAATGTCCTTTGTTGTAACATTGTGATCTTTTCCATTTATTACCTTACTTTTTAAAAACTCCTCAAAATAACCATAATTTGGGGTGAGTGTTAGTATGATTAGAGAGAAAGCTATGGCAAAGATGGCCAAAGAAGCTCCTATCCTTTTGGAACTAAACTCCAACCAATCCATGGTAACTTGATTGCTGTGACTTATAAATGTGCCTCACCTCTACTAATATGCAAGCACTATCTCCTTCTAAGACCAAGATGAATTCACATAATCATTCTCTCAAAATATTAGATTACATATAATAGCATCAATAAGAAAATTCAAGTATACGTTAGAGACACAACAATTAAATGTTCTTGACTTTATTCTAATTGTAAAGCAGCACAGCAACATTAATGTAGAGCCAAAAGCCAACTCAAAAAATCAGAAGACAAGAAATACGATGAAGAGATGAAAGGGGACCTTTTTATCACATTGTTTGTTATTTGACTTTTTTTTGTTAATCGACTGAAAAGGATTAACATGTCCTACATGGAAAGCCAGAATAAAGTTTGCCCAACAAATTGAAGTTCTCAACTTTGACTACAGTAAGCATACATCTAAGAATGAAGAAATCGCCATACAATTAAATAATGCTTATTTGGTTGAATTAGAAGAATATATTCCATAAAACATGTAGAACACAACTAAAATACTTCATAAAACTTATATAATTTTAGGTGAAAATAAAAAACGAATAAATCAGTGTCTACGCATGAATCAAACAAAAGCCAATAATAATATATTATTGTATTTTCAAAAGAATGAAAAAATGAAACAAATCAAAGCCTAGATAGAGTGAGATCAAAGTTGGGCAAAACCACATACCTTTAGAAGATTAAGTATTGCTAATGACTGTTTCAAAACAAAATTTGTGAAGCACTTGTCCGTGTGAATATTATATAACCTTTTTTGTTTAAAGGAAATCCAGTGTACTTACTATGCTGATTCGTTGGGAGTAGTATCAAAAAACATTCTTTTTAGAATTCTAGTAAATCTGATTTGTTTCATTCCTTTTTTTTCTCTTGTATTTATAATTTAGATATATTAATAATATACATTTATTATTTTCCATTTTAAATTGATTGTTTCTATATATATATATATATACACACACACTAACTGTCGTTTTAGGATGTCAATAAAACTTTAAACTTTGTTTTCCAATACAATCAATGATTTTCAAAACGTTTGTTGTATCTTTAAACAATTTTTTTCTAAACATTCTCCTACTACTTAATAATGAATATATTAAATAAAAAATATATACATTTAATGCCTTGTTAATGTAAAGATTTTTACGTATCAACTAATTAAAATATAATTTATATTAATAATTATAAAAATTAATTGTTGTTAATATGATAATTTATGATCAAGTCACAGTGTAAAAAAATTACACTGTTAATGTATTTATATCGATTTTATTTAATAATTAAGGTGGTTTATAAGCATAAATGGTACAAGAGTTTATAATTATTCATTTAAAATTAATATTCCAAATATTACAATGAAGCACGCTATTCTATTACCAAATTGATTATTTCAAGAAGAAATAAAATAGTTCAATAAAAATTGTTATATTCATTAATTTATTTTTCTTTTTAATTCTTCTAATTTTTTTAAATAATATTAAATTTAAACTATAAGACTTTTTCAACTTTATCATTTATTATAAGATAAAGATTCTACATTGACTATAATAATTGAGAATGAATTGAAGATAAATTTTAATAATATATTATTTTAAAAATATTATTTCATAAGATTTGTCAAATTTTTTTATATTTTTTGTAAATTTATTATATTTTAAAATAAATCAATTACAGCTAGTGTCACCAATTTTTATGATAAAAAAATAATTCATTAAAATCAATTAAAAAAATATAGTTATATGTCATAAATTTATAATACATTAAAAAAGTATTTGTAGTGATAAATGGTCAAATTAGGACTTCTTTTATTTCATATTTGTTTTCACTTAGTATTAATGCATACATATTACAAAAATAATTAGTTTGATTAATTTTTATGGTAAGAAAAATTAATTCACTAAATATCCTTGTTAAAAGTGCTGAAGTGTCATATATGAGTAATTAATAATAATGTAGTTCTTATTACAATTTTTGACAGCTCAAAATCAATAATTCATCTATAATGTATGTGGTTAGGAATTTATATTATTGAATTTCTTGTGAACTATTAATATAAATATATTATTAAATTAAAATAATTTTTAAATAGAAAATAAATTATATTATATGCCTTTTTAAATTTAATAATTTTAAAAGAGTCAATATTTTTATTATAATAATTAATATTTTATTATATTAAATAAAATAAATTAAATAAATATTATTTTTAAAATAAAAAGTTTAACATTCAAATCGAAACTGAATAAAAAAACTAAATGTAAATGTGAGAGAAATTACGTGACTATATAAAAATATAAGAATACTTAATTAAAAATATTTTAACTTAACATAATTTTATATGTCAATTTATTTATATAATTTGAGTGTAAACTTTTAAATAATAAATTAAATATCATATTAAAGATATAAATCTGAAATTAAAAAATATGTTTGATATGTCCAATGAAACACACTATTTAATGAAACCATTGATTATTTCAAAAAGTAAATTGATAGTTGAATAAAGTAGTTGTTATTATTCTTAAATCCAACCAAAAATGTTTCATAATAAATAATTTAAAATAGAGAAATTTTCACAAATCATCTTTTACAAGATAAGATTGACTGTATTAATATAAAAAAAATTAAAGAAAAATATTAATAATATATTATTTTAAATATTTTTAAAATTATCAATTATTGTGAAAAAATATTATTTAATAATTGATTTTTTATACTATAAGTATTTTTACTATAAATAATTTTATTTAAATTAAAAATAATTATGCAATAATTAATTTAAAATTGAAGACTTTTTAATGTATTATTTACTATAAGATAAAATATTAATTTAAAATATTTTTTATTTTCTTTTAAGGACAAGTTCATATGCGTTACTCACTCGTTCATCATTAAAAACACTACATCTTATTTAACTTGTATATGTAAGGCATTTTGCCAGTGTTCATTCTGAGTTAGGATCAAACTCTCTATGAATCTTTATGATTCACAGTTCTCTTTCATTTTAAAGCATAACTTTAAAACTATGCACTTCATTTTTGTATGGAATTCACTCCAAAAAATTTAGTCCCCCTTGTGTTAATCTTACAAGTCTCTTATCCATTCTCAATTATTATTTGATTACGACATGAAAATAGAAAAACTTTCGTTGAGTTTAAAGATAATTAGACTTAAGCTTATGACTTTCACTACATCAAGGTAACAATTTACATTGTGTTATACCTCTTGTCTCCATCAAAAAATAAAATTGATTAATCCTATGGCAAAGGGTCAATAAACTAAACGTCACTATTATTAAATAATTTAGAGTCAAACCTTCTTTTCTTTTACTTTATTAAGAAAAAAAAATTATGAGAAAAATTAGATTTAATTGTCAATAATTGCTCTTATAGAAAGTAAAATTGACTATGGATTCAAGCAATAACACATGATTTCATAAAACTGTACAATTTTTCTAAATTAAGAAAAGTGGGTTTTCCATGTAAAAAATTTATCTTAACATGTTCTATTTGATATGGGTAGGAAAAGAACCTAACTTGATTTTCTTTAAAAAAATATACAAAACTAGAACTAAGTCAAGATGATACGGATCAATCCCTCTTCTTGTATTTTTTTGCTAAAGATCTTACCATTTTTGAACTAATTATAGTTACATATATTTTTTTTTCATTTTAGTTCAAGAGTTTATGTGTTTCCTTGCCCCTTCAAGACCTAAAAATTGGATAAATTCATTTTCTTAAGAACACAAACAAGATTTATCACCACAAGAAGGATAATGATGACTCCACTATTAATTACTTCAATTTAATAGTAATAAAAATACATGTCCTAGCAAGACCGAATTTGAAGCTTCCTTTTTGGCTAGTAGACAAAGATTTACTTCCGTGGAAAGGATGATTCATTGGATTGACATGAGAGTCCAACTATTTGCATTGTCAAAACTCGTGTTATATATTTGAAAAAAGGTTGATCTTAATAGAAAAAGAAAAACAGGGATACAGTAGGATTGTACCATATAAGCCTTTTTTTTCATTTTTTTTAGGGGTCTAGAGAAAATTGCAATTAATAAAAAAATTTAAATCCTTTCTTACTGAATGGAAGAACGTGAAATTGTTTTTCCTTTCTACAGGGACTAGGAAATTGGATCTAATCATAAGAAGATAGAATATTTGACTGATAAATAACTCACTTTCTAGTCTTTAACCCTCTTAGTCACTACAAACGCTGATTAGTGCAATGAGATACGTCTATTTATCTATCAATTGACTTGAAATAAGTGTAAGTTTAAAAAAAAGATCTTAGAATGTCTAGGATTAGGTCAAGAAGGTCTATTAAATGTCTTCTTTTTTCTTCTCATCAAAGCATTTCACAAAGACTTGTCATGGTAGGGAAGAAAGAGAAACAAACACACTTGGAGTGTACAATACAATAGTTATCTTGACATCCCTATTTCTTTACAAACCTACGCAATGTGGGAGTTGTTCTAAAATACTTTATTTCAACAAACTCCAATAATATCCTCTTTAATTGAAATAAACACATCTTTTACTTCCATTGTTTATATCAACCATCATAGTTCAAAAGAATTATTAGACTCTACCATAAAGAATATACCACATACATTACATCAACGATAGACACTGTCTATGTGTTATCACTACACATATTGCATCAATGCAATGTGTTATTACGACAAACTTTACATCAATGTCAGCTAATGTCTATGTATTATCACAACACATCTTGTATCAATGTTAACCAATGCTTATATGTCCTTAGAGTAAACTTGAACTTATTTATCCAAGAGATAGAGATATAGCATAAGCAATCAAATATCTTGAGCTCATCAAGACATGACAATGTACCATGTAATAGATGATAAAGTGGTTTGTTGTCTGAAAAATATGAGGAAACGTAATTCATTAGATAAACAACATGAGAATGGATTAATTCTTGCATTCAACTTGTTCATTCTATTGGAGAGTTTTAACACAATTTGTTTGATGGTCAATTTCTTTGTTGAGATGATATTAGACCATAATAAACTCTTGCCCATTGTCACTTTAGATAGATTTAATTAAGCTATTAAATTGTCTTTTAGCCAAATCAACAAATTGTTAAACATATAGATGTACTTTAGACTTATTTTTTGATAACACAGTTTAAGTGAAAAAAATTGTAATCATACACAATTCTTAAAAAACAATCTAAGATTATGTAAGAAACTCACATGAAATGGTCCCAAATATCCATAATACTAATTCAAAAATTTGAGATGCTTTATTGAGATTAGAATGGAATTAAAACCTTATTTGCTTAGCAAATTAACATATATTATAAACTTTATCTTTATTTATTTGAATGAAAAAAAAATTAAAAATATAACAAGCTTATTAGTAGAGAATGACCAAAATGAAAAGGTTACAAGTCACAGTTTGGAATAGAAACAAAACTAATAATGAAATGTATATGTAAAACTTATCATGAGCGGTAAACTCCAACTTTAGGTAGCATACATAATTATGTAGCTAACCCAAACTAATCATGTTAAGTCAAGTTAAGAATTAAAATTAAATTAAAGAATAAACAATATATTCACCGATATCAATTCATTGATTATGTATAGCGCCACTTAAGTTTGCAATAATAATGCTTCCATTCGGTAGTTTTACAAAAACTAGATTAATTCTTTTGTAGGAAGTCAACCAATCAATTGAATTAAAAATATAATTAGTTGCTCCTCAGTCTAATACCTAAGACTTAGAGTCAACAAAAATACAAAAGAGACATAAACTATATTATGTATTCTAAGTTTAGTTGAATATTGAACAAATTTGATTAGTTTGATTAGCTAAGTATCTCCATTGATTTTGATATGCTATAAAAGAAGGGCTAAGAGTCTTTTATGAATTAATCATCACCAATTCTTGCTTTCTCTTTATCGACATTAGCGTTATTAAAATAAATTATCTTTAAACTTTGATTCTTATGAAAATTCATGATTTTAATAACAAGTTCATATAGAGTGGCATGATTTTCCACAATATGTACACATCTTTTTTATTTTACCTTCATAAAATGGTTTTTATCCACTACTCCAATAACAACATATAGTTTAATTTTTAGAATTAAACTATTTTATTTTTATATGGAATTACCATGAAGAATACTCAATTCAAAGGAGGAAATGATCCCATTCCAAATTGCATAATACAATCTTTGTCTCTAAATTCTCTTTCTGCTTGTAAATCATTGCATCCACGCTTGACTGTATAAGTGTAAGATGGTAATAGTCTAAAATTCTCTAATTCTTCCCAAAGTGACTTGAGTTCCATGAAGTAATTCATAACAAATAGATACTTTTTGTTTAAATGCACAAAGTTCTATAATTCAAACCTTATCTCTTTCAGAAAATTGTTTCTTCAAATCATTTTGACTCAACAATTAAGAATAAATCAAATTATTACATCTCTCTCAATGTGTATAACCTGAATCAAATATATCTAGAATAAGAATAGTGCCATCTAATAATTTAAATTTATTCTTAGAACATTTAGAATTATTTGAATTCTTCTATTCCGATGTTCATTCTAATTGTCATAACATATGACTAAACATTTAATAGATTCGGAAACTGATCTCAAATAAGTTATCAAGTCTTGCTGCCTTTTTTATTGTACATTTTGCATTTTCTTTTTAATGATAAAGTGTTTGAATGAATTTAAAAAATTGATTTTACATAAATTAATTAAACAAATTTAATTTTAACTCAAAATTCAGTCCCACACACCCATATATTTCCTCGAACTACTGAGCACTTGATTAAATTCCAATGATGTAGACATTTTTAAAGAATCCTTCATGCTAGAAATCAAAACAAATTGAACAATCCAAAAAATGGATCACATACAAAGAGAGTGATTACATTCACATATTATTTAATATTTTTTAAAAATAATAACTTACATCGTATATTTAATAATAAAATTTACTAAAATAACTTATAAAAAGCATAAACTTTACATAAACTCTCTTAAAGCTGCTATAATCTTATCCACATGTTTATGGATATCTTTACTAAAATACCAAGGTCATAAATAGCATCAATCAGCGTGTGTCGATAAGTTTAGGCAAATTAAAGGCAAAATGTTTATGGCTATTAGTAGTAGTGCATGTACATGATGATGGCACCAACACCCAATTTTAATGAAGGATATCATCTACTTGTCTTTTCTTTGTTTTTGTTCGTTGCCAAAAGGGAAAAGGAATTGAAGTGCAGATCTTAATTTCTTTACACGTAGAGTTCTATCATAAGTTGAAGGGAATAGCCCTTAACAGCTGTCTAGCTATGTCTTGTGATTTTTACTTTCCTTAGTTGAACAAATGGTGTTCTTCAAAACTAGATATGCTCTTAATTCGTATAATGGATTATCTTTATCTTTGCTTTTTCTTCACCAAACCGTGATTCAAGCCAAAGAATCCATAAAAGATAACACAAAGTACTATTCTATTGCTATATATGGTGTGTTAAGAGCCACATGGCTGAAATGCAAAATATTTATTTGAATACATAAAAAGTGCTCCAATAAAGTACACTTGTGTGAGTGAATGATGATTTTGTGGTGCTGAAGCAATGTATGGTTAAAGTTAAATATATTTATATAATTTTTATTTAAAAATAGATAGTAACTGATTTCATAATAGGTTAGAAGAAAAAAATTTGTCAGAAAAAAATATAATTAATAAACTTTCTTTCTTGATTTTTAATGCAGTTCAATGAGTTTTTTTTTAATAATTGACCAAAACTCCGAAGCTCTATTTTAATAGTTGCGATAAAGATTAAAATCTATAATTTGATACAAAATTTCCAAGTTTTTCACTGCTCTCATATATGATTAATTTTTAAAAAATGAATTTTTTTATTAGGCAAACTACGCCTTTAGTTTTAAATTTATTTGAGCCTTGAATAATTCAAATTAAGCAAATAATTTACTTAAAACTCAAATACATAAATCCTACGTAAAAAGAACTAAAATCGTTGCGACTCAAACCAATAATTGTCCTTTGATGGATCAATCGTTATTACAGTTAAAATAATATTTGAATGTAAAATTTGTTTTTTAAAAATCAATTTGAAAATGGATTTTAATTTTTAAGAAATATCTGTAGTAATATATTATTAAAATTATTACACTTTTTATTTATAATGTAATAAATGTTTTCTTTTTAATAATTTTTTCAAATGTTTAAAATCAATTTTAAAACTTGGGGTTAACAAAATTAGTTTTTGAAATATGAGACAATCATCCAACTAATTTTATAACAATTAAAAGAAATAATTGATAGAAATCTAGCTCTGATTTGTTCTTGCACTTGAATCTTTTAAAATTGTAATGTAGGAAATTTCAACGTCCAATACATACTCACGACCATTAAAATTTTGCATTTAAAAGTAATTGATTTGAATAGATTTTGTCTTAAACAGAAATTGATTTACTAAAAGGAAATGATGTATGAAGGTTGACCATTGAGCAGTGATGAACGTGAATCTTTGTAGTTGAAAACTAGGTAGATAGACTTTGAAACACAAACTTTTTCTTTTGTGATTCATGAGGAGTTATCACCATATCTTCAAACTCCTTTTTCCCCTTCACAAAGATCACTCGCATTAAATGTTGTATCCCACCAAACATATTGACCCACTACCATTTTAATGGTAAACGATTCTCCTAAAAGAGGATACAAGAAATTTCCCACCACACAAATAACCAAGTGAGTGATTAGGTTTTTCATTTTTTAAATAAATTCAAATACTATTTTGGTAAGATAAAAAAAATACGTATTTTTTATTTGATTTATATATATATATATATATATATATTTAAAAATGATACCTCTAACATGATAAAAAAAAGTTATAGGGTTGAATTTGTTATTTTAAAAAATGATTGTATATAGATTCAACAATAAAAAATGTTATGTGTAAGAATCAAAATGAAATAAAAGATATATATAGAAAGACCAAACTAAAATTTATCATCAAAATATATTAAAAATTGTTATGATGATTCATGACAAAGTATAAAATAATTTGATGACTTAATCAAATGTAATTGTAGCTCAATGTGAGTTATACATGGAGAAGGTTAAAGTGTTTTGATGTTGCACCAGCACTATACTTGTTTTTAAGAGATAGTTAGAAGATAAAATTTATATATTGTACCGAATAATACTTTTAATATTATTTTATAATTAAAATTAGAGTTTTATTTCATAAGTCAGTGCCAACCTCTTATAAATTATAAAATTAAAAAAGTAGGAAAAATAGAGAGAGCATTGATGAGAACAATAAATGGGAAATGGGTCCCATCTTGGAATTTGTGAATGGTGATGAATGATTAACTGTAGCTGCGTAATGAATGGGGGGGAATTTAAATGAACGGTCCACCTTTGTTGTGATGAAGTTTAGGGTGCAACCCCACACACACTATCATCTCTTCCAATATATGAAATGCGGTTCCCCACAAGGGACACCCTCTCATGTCATCTTCCACCGCCAAGTGTACGATGATTAAGACTTTCATCAATAATGCACATATTATTCAAATCCTGCCTTTTCTTCATTCATCACCACAATCTTCTTTTCCCATTTATGTCAGGATTTCACCATCTCAAATGTTTTTTTTAATAATTAAGGGGGATAATTTTAGTTTTTTTTTTCTATATGTTGAAATTCATGGAAAATTATTTAGTAAGGTTGATTATATGAGAAATTTTAAATATTTTTTAGACCACATATATTATTCACTAAAAATATTAATCTATAAAGAAAATTAATATTACCAATATTTAACGTTTTAAAGGATTAGGTAGAACTTTTAGGGAAAGAAGAATGCTTACATCAGAGAAATTAATTACTTAAAATTCAAATTTCCATAAATTAATGTGTTCATGGATATGTTTTAAAATAAAATTAATTTTGAAAAAACCTGTCCAGATAATGATATTAAAGGATGATAATAGAAGCAGATAAGGGAGTAAGGACCCACTATTGGAATGGTACCCTTCAGGGGGAGCTAAATTGATAGTTTGAAAAGGTCCAAAAAAAAAAGACATCATTTTCAATAGACATTAATTGAATATGAAGAAGCTTTCATTTTCATGGGAGAACAAAGAAGGGGACCCAATATTGGTTAGGTATTGTCTATTTATTAAGCATTAACCTAACCAAATCACAATGTGGAATCAAGTTTGTTTAGGTGGGGAACCTCTCTTGCTTGCTCCTCAATGCCTAACACCAACTTAGATACCTCCTTTGCTTTTTGGCGTCTTCTGGTTATGCCTTCAAATACAACACTTTCAATTGTTTCTTTCACTTTCTATCCACTTTCGTAAATTATAAACATTTTCTACAAATTATGTTAACTACACATTTTTGCATTTTAAAAATTCAAATATTAATTTCTTTCCAAACATAGAAATTACTAAAACGACTCTACTCTTAATAAAACCTTTTTTTTTTGTGCTCATAAATTTTAAATTATAAAATAAGATAACAACCATAGCTCTTTTTTTTTTCTTTTTAATAGCCATCCCAATTTGGATTAGCTTTTATTTTATGGAATTTTCTAAATTATGATAAATATTTAACTTCTCATTTATAAAAACCTTTATGGATAAATAAGTATTTATGAAAAGGGTATTCGCATTTAAATAGGTATGAAATTCAATAGTAATTATTTATTTATAATTATCATTCATTAAAATATATATTAAAAGATTGTTAAGTGTTAAGATAACTGTCGTTAGTATAAATTATTGGTTTGTATAATAACAAATAATGCATTTACTAAAGTTTGTGTATTGACAGTATATATTATGCGTCTATAGTAATATTATTATCATTTTTTGTTAGTATAATATATTATATTAGTAATAAATATCAATTTTTTTACAGTGGAGTAATGAAATATCAATTAGTATTAAAATTGTGTAAAATTAATTAATAAAAAATTATTAAAGGTGCTATGTTACTAAATTTAAGACTTAATATCATTTAATTATAACCCTTATAAAAAAATTGGAAGTCAATTTTTATAAATATATATATATATATATATATATATATAAAGTGTATAATTGATTTAATTTATTCAAAAGGTTTAATTTGTTTTATCTCTTAATTTTTTTCTTATTTTATAAGTATATTTTTTTACTAACTCATTATCTAACAACATATTTATTATAAATTATCAAATTAATACTATAAAAGATGAAAAATAAAAATAAAAGGAAGTAATAACAAATAAAAAAATAGAGAAAATATATTTATTCACTTATATTGAAATAGTATAAAGGTAGTTTTTATATTCACAAGGTTAAGCCTGGAAATTCAAGAATAAATGTAAAGATAGTAAACTAATTTTATTAACAAAAGTTTCACAAAAATAAATATTTTTGTTCTTCTTGATGCTGGGTGGATGCTTTACTATATTATTGGGTTTTGCAAAAAATTGATGAAATAAAGACGAGACAACTTTAGTAAAGATACTAGCAACTTAAGTTGTAGCAAAAATGTAGTAAATAACAACTATAAACTAAGCAAATTTTCTTTAACAAAGTGTAAATTAATTTTAAAGCATTTTCTTTTGAAGCATAGGATCAAATTTATAGTGGAAAGAATTGTACTAAGGTTTTCATAGAATATAGATGGAGTATTGGATGAAATTAAGATTTTGAATTTAGCTTACAAGAATTTTAACCAAATAAGTTCAATCATTTTTAAAGTAATGCTTCTATACTTTGTCTTTGAGCTTGACCTTAACATAATTGATTACTTCTTAGTAGCTTAAGAAATTAGAATAAGATGAAGATAAAATACATATTCTAAGGCTTTTCTATCAAGGTTAAATTCCTAAATTGAGTATGTATAGGTATATAATTTGAGATTGGATCAATGTTTTAGAGTGAAACCAAAATTGTTATTACTATGTAAGTACCGTAGTATATGTTTTACTTTCTTTTAATGAAAGTTTATAGGACTATTAATGAATTGACATACCTTTTTGACATAATAGACAATTCTAGGATAAGTAAGTAAATGTAGCATATTAAAGAGCTCAAACTATTAATTTATATATGAAAGAGTCATGGAAGGAAAAGCCTTAGTTAGCCTATATCTTGAGTAAGATGTCATAGGAGTAGGGGTGAGTTTACGATATGTGATCCTAACTTTGTATGAAAGTTAGAAACATATTTAGCTTGAGACAAAAATATGTCTCCTTCTTTTGTTTTTAGAACTTTAAGGGGAAAAATAGTGCAAGTCAACTAGGTCTTTTAAGGAAAAAAATAGCATTCAATCATTGGATAATTGTTTCATCTATATAAACAAGAGTGAAATTGCTATTACATACCGAAATCATGAGGTTGTTGCATGTACATTTCTTCAATTAAGTTACCATTTAAAAAATCAATTTGTTTAATTGACAACTACTTAGAAATAACAACAATAAGGATTGTTCTAATAGTACTTAACTTGACAACTAGACAATATGTCTTCTTATAGTCAAATCCTTTTATCAAGTAAAGCTTACGATAATAAATGTGTCTTTGTACTTATTTTCATTCCCATTAGGTGCTATTTAAATTTATATTTTAGGTTATTACCTATTTATCCATAAGGCAAAGAATAACCTTCTAGATATTATTATTTTTAATTAATGTTTGATATTTTTAATCATAGCTTATTTTTTATAAAAATATTGAAAAATTACTTTTATTAAAATGAGTTTATAATTAACTGTAACATTATATACTTTTAGATATGAACATTTCAACATTACCTTTAGTGATGAATGAATATTGACTTAAAAGAAAATTATAAATTTTTACAATTGTTTTTTATCTATTGGATTAAGAAGGCAAATCAAGACTAGTATCAAAGTATAAATTTAGTATATTCCTTGTACAGATTAAATTATTAAGGGTTATTGTATTGAGTGTAATTGCATTAAGTTAATAACTTCAAGAGACTCACAACTTTAATAAAAGGAATTAATAAAGTAGCATAAATTATTAAGTTATGTTGTCTAAAGAAAAATTGTAATTTATCAAAAGCAGCATCACGTGTGACAGTCTTTTCCATCTAATTCTAAATGCTTGAAAACTTTGAAATTTGAAAAAAATTATTGGCCTATACTAATATAACCAATTTTTTATAATAATATATTATATTGTTAGTAAATGACTATTTTATAGTGACAGCAGGTGATGATGAATCAATTAATATTAAAATTGTGTAAAATTGATTTATTTTATAAAAAATTAAATTGAATAGAAATAAAATCAAATTTTAATAAAAAATTATTAGATGTGCATGTTACCATGTTTAAGACTTAATACTAATATGATTTAATTCTATCCCCATATAAAAAAATTAAAGGTCAATTCTTTTAAAAATATATAGTATATAATTGATTTATTTTATTAAAAAATATAGTTTATTTATTTTCTCATTCTATAAGTATATGTGACTAACTCAATATCTAATGACTTGCTTATTATAAGGTATCAAGTCAATATTGATAGAAAATGAATAGCAAGAATGAAAAGAAGATGCATAGAATAAAAAAGAGAAAATGTATTCATTCACATGTATAATATACGTAAGTCTTAAGTTAGAAAGGAAAAAATAAATATAAACGTATCAAATTAATTATATTAAAGCTAATTCGACCATATATTATTGATGAAAAAAAGAGTAATTTTTACTCTTAATTTTAACTCTTAATCAACTCATCAAATTCCTTATAAAAAAAAATCATAACACTATTATCACTATTAACCTTCTATCATAATTATGTTATTAGTTTAAAATATAGCATTTTTTTTATTGAAAATAGAATCATCAATAATTCTATCATTTATTAAAATTTATCTTTGTTTTGTGTTGATTAATAAAGGTAGACATTTTCTAAATATTAATATTAAATTATTTTTATTTTTCATAAGCTCCTTTTTTTTTATTCATTTTCTTCTCACTTTTGATCATCTTTTATTTTTTCACTTTAAAATTATGATAATAAAATTTTGTACTTAATTTTCATTTATGCATGTCATAAAGTATATTTTTATAGGTTATTATGTAAAGGCTTCAATTACTATGAAGTGTTTTTTTTTTTTTTTTTTCCTTCTTATGCACGTGATTGTTAATCATGCCAACAATGAACAGGAGTTGATGTTTCTAATGAATGTCGTATTTGAGATTAGTTACATTTAACATAAGGATTTCAACTAGCATTCTCTTTTTTGAAATTGCTAAAGAAACAACAACTTTTGTTATAGTTAATTAGCTAAAAAATTGATACGTTTGTTGACAAGGATAAAAATAATAATTGCTTTAAGACAAATTAAAAGATAGTGGTTATTAAATAAAATTTTTTATTAAGCAATAATACATATAATACACTCTTAATTATTTGTTAAAAATAATTGAAAAATATAAAAATTATTTAAATTTAATTTTTTATTTTTAAATTTATATTTCTCTTTTATACTTTTATAGTTTTTAATAAATTTTAATTAATAATGAGAAGTATGTTAAAAAAAGTATTGCTAACTTTCATCTTTATTAAATTATTTTTATCGTCTCATCGTGACTCATATTGGTATTAATAAATTATTCGCAAATCACTTATATGAATGAATATATTTATTTATCTAATGATTGAGCCAAAAATTTAACCATTTATTATTATGAATTTTTTTAAAAATATAAATTTTTAAACTTTTGTATTATTTCACAAAATAAGAAATTATATATAATAATTTTAATAAATTTTTTTAATAAAAATTAATATATATATATATATATATATATTCTTATATTATACATGTTAGAAAAAATATTTTAAAATATATTATAAATTCATGATATATATACTTTTTTTTTGTCTTGATAATTAATTATTAATTTCTTTTATAAAAATGATTGAAGGAAGTTGTTTATTTAGTTCTAAGGGATAGAGTTAATATTTTTCAAAATTTTTATATAATAAATTTTTAAATTTAAATTAATAAAAATAATTATAATTTTAATAAAATATTATTTATTAAATTTTATTAATAATACTAAAATTATATTGTTTAAATTTTATAATTTAAGCTTTGAAAAGTAATAAATTGTTATTAAAATATTATATTTTATATTTTAACTGTGATTTTTAAAAGAAATTATCAAATTTAGTGGATTTAAAATTATTATTAGCTTAACATTTTTATAACACAATTTTTAAAGTATATTCGAAAGTACACTGCACAATAAAAATTACATATAAGAAAATTAATTAAAATTAAAATATTAAATAATTCAATATATTAATAATATTAAGTAAATATTTTAAGTAAAATTTGTTTTTAACTTATATATTTTAAACACACATTAAAAAAATATTTATAATAATATGCAGTATTATAACCTTGTTATTTGAGGCTTGCACTTTAAATAATAAAAGATATTTTTGTTTCGCGTTTTTCCGATTTGACTCCACAATTAACACAATTGACCAGTGTCCTTACTCTCCAATCATTGGAACACGCGTCGATTGCTGATTGGGGGATTTCAATCCTACAATTCATTCCACTTTAATTCCAGAATAAATCCACTCTCCCTACTCACCACCAGCGCCCCTCCGGTTTCCGGGACTCACACTTAACTATTTAAGAAAAAAAAAATGATAAAATTTTCAACTTTTTCAGATTTGATTGTATTAAAAAATAACAAAAAAGAAACTCTTTATTTGTGGCTTACATAAATTAGAATTTGGCAAAATTATAAAAAATAGAAGATAGAAAATTGATTATTATTTATAACACACACTTTATATTTTTAAGGACATAATTATTAATTTTAAAAACTCTTCTTTAAAGCAAATATCTTAAAATTTTATTATTTTTTATTTTAAAACTAAACATATTATTAATCCACTCTTTCAAGGAAAAAAAAATATAGTATTAGTCGAGAGACTTCATTTAGTCTTCATTTGGCGTGCATTTCAGTATCATTTCACTTCCATTTCCCATTTGCTCTTAAATAAATTAGTTTTAAATTTACCTTCATTTCATTTCCATTTCAATTTCTAGACGTTACTTTCTCCCTCTCCAAACACTACTTTCTCTCTCTTTCTCCTTGCAACTCTTCTCCCAATGTTTCCTCAATATCATCGATGGAGAGTGAAGGTTTAGGCTCTTTTCTGTCCCAGATCTTGTAGCTTGCTACACTTGCACTCTTTGCATTTTTTCAATTCACATTCCGATTCGTTGCAGATTCTTTTTATTTCACATGATCGTCACTTCTTGCGCATGTAATTGGTGAGCATCTTTCTTTTTCCAGAGCTGATGAATTTTTCTTCTTCCCCCCCCCCCCCTGTTTTTACTTTTATTTTTTTATCAGTTAAGCAATAACTTTAGTGTTGAAATTAAAAATTTACATGGTCGGTCTGTAAATTTACATGGTAATGGAGCCAAAATATATGTGTAATGTAGTGGAAATGATTCATTACTTGGATAAAATACGGTGTTCATAATGCTATCTTGCGATTTTTTTTTATTAATTAAATAATTTTATCGTTATATCATTGTTTTTAACCAGGCATGTTATTTGCTTAATCTGTTGTTGAAATTCATAGTTAATATTTTATTATTTGTGTAATTGTGTTCCTTCTATGGCAGATTTAGTTATTTTTCGTTTAATTTATCAGTTTTTTTAAATGTGTGTTGAATCTATTTATAGTAAATATTTTGTTTGAAATTACAAGATATCAAATGTACGGATAACATTTAAATACTATAATTTTTTATTTTTATTATTTATTAAAGATTTATTGTGTGTCTTGCACTCGTTAAAAAAAAAACCGGGTAAGTTATTGATTTTTTTAAAAAATTTTGAGCATTTGTTGGTTATTTATTTATTTATATGAATTATGGTGGTTGGGATCCAGTTAATTGAAGCCATTTGCAGGTGGTCCACAGAAATCAAATTCTCCTCACCTTCGTCTTCTTCAGCCTTTAGTCACAACAACCAACGTTAAAGATATGAAAACGCTAACTGTTAAAACTGAAGATTCTTTTTCCAGTTTGCTGGAACTTGCTTCTAACAATGACATTGAAGGTTTCAAGATTCTTGTAGATAAGGATTCTTCTTCGATCAATGAAGTTGGGCTCTGGTATGGCCGTAAGAATGGATCAAAGCAAATTGTTCTTGAGCATAGAACCCCTTTGATGGTTGCTGCTACGTACGGTAGCATCGATGTTCTGAAGCTTATACTGTCGTGCCCAGAGGCAGATGTGAATCTTGCCTGTGGGGTGAATAAAAGCACTGCCCTTCACTGTGCTGCTTCTGGTGGGTCTGTTAATGCAATTGATGCTGTGAAGCTTCTTCTATTAGCCGGTGCTGATGTGAATTGCGTGGATGTGAATGGTAATCGCCCTGTTGATGTTATTGTTGTTCCTCTCAAGATGCGAGGGATGAAAACTATTCTTGAGGAGCTTCTTTCAGACAACGCTTCTGATGGCTCTGTTGGTGAATTCTATGTTCGGGTGTCTTTTAATTCTTCCAGTCCTGTTTCTCCTGCACATTCATCAAATGGAATGCCATACTCTCCTTCAGGCTCGCCGCCATCTCCTGTGGCTTCGAAGTTTAGTGATGCAGCTATTGGCTCTTTGTTTGAGAAGAAAGAATATCCAATTGATCCGTCAGTTCCTGATATAAAAAACAGCATATATGCAACAGATGAGTTTCGGATGTTTTCGTTCAAGGTGAGACCTTGTTCCCGGGCATACTCACATGATTGGACTGAGTGTCCATTTGTCCATCCTGGGGAGAATGCTCGAAGGAGGGACCCAAGGAAGTTCCATTACAGCTGTGTGCCATGCCCTGATTTTAGGAAAGGGGCTTGTAGACGTGGAGATATGTGTGAATATGCACATGGAGTATTTGAGTGCTGGCTACACCCAGCTCAGTATCGGACACGCCTCTGCAAAGATGGCACCAGTTGCAATAGAAGGGTGTGTTTTTTCGCTCACACTGCAGAGGAGCTGCGTCCACTGTATGTTTCCAGTGGATCTGCTGTCCTTTCACCCCGATCATCTGCTGCCTCAGCCCCAAACGTCATGGACATGGCTGCTGTAATGGGCCTTTTGCCGGGTTCACCATCCTCGGTCTCGTCCTTGTCCCCATCCCACTTTGCCCAGCCGATGTCTCCGTCTGCAAATTGCATGTCACTTTCTTCTGCTGCTTGGGCACAACCAAATGTGCCAGCTCTTCATTTACCAGGAAGCAATCTTCAATCTAGTAGGTTGAGGTCTTCCCTTAGTGCTCGTGACATTCCACCAGAACACTTGAATTGTTTGCCTGATTTTGATGGACAGCAGCACCCTTTGAATGACTTGAGCTGTTTCTTACAGCCTCGAACTGGTGCTGTTTCAGTGAGTAGACCTGGCCGGTCCAAGACACTGACTCCGTCAAATCTGGAAGAGCTTTTTCCTTCTGAGGTTTCTTCATCTCCCCGGTATTCTGACCTAGCAATGACTTCTCTGTTTTCCCCTACACACAAATCAGCCGTTCTCAATCAGTTTCAACAGCTGCAGTGTGTGTTATCGCCTTTAAATACAGATGTTCTCTCTCCTAGGAATGTTGAGCATTCTATGCTACAGACTTCATTTGGTGTTTCTCCTTCTGGAAGGATGTCTCCAAGAAGTGTTGAACCAATCTCCCCAATGAGTGCTCGCTTATCTGCATTTGCTCAACGCGAGAAGCAGCAGCAACAGCTGCGCAGTATTAGTTCAAGGGAACTTGGTGCTTATAGTCCCGCCTCAATTGTTGGCTCCCCTATAAACAGTTGGTCTAAGTGGGGTTCCCCTAATGGAAAAGTTGATTGGTCAGTAAATGGAGATGATGTTGGTCATCAGATGCAAAAATCATCCTCATTTGAGTTTAAAAACAATGGGGAAGAGCCTGATCTATCCTGGGTCCAATCTCTGGTGAAGGAATCTCCACCTGAGATGATCAAAGAGAACTTTGCATCTTCTGAACCTGCTGCATCTGCTGATGGACTGAATTCCAATTCCCAAATTGAACCCATTGATCATTCTGTTTTAGGAACTTGGCTGGAGCAAGTGCAACTGGATCAGCTTGTAGTCTAGTCAAATTGACCCTTTACATCTTGTTGAGATAGGTATTTAATTTTCCTGAGGTACATATTCTTTTGCTGAATTTTTTTGGGAAGACAAGAAGGAAGTGTGGTAAAGGAAGGGGGTTGGCCGCAAAGTTGCCAAGCGATATTCTATTTTTTTCTTCTTTTTTAATATTTGCCATCCATTATTTTACTACAGAGCTTCGAGAGAGGTGAACAAGTCTCTCTGGGGCTGTCTGAATATTCAATAGGGGAGAAATCGTGTCGAGGTTATGTATTTTTCTTCCAAAACGCCCCGTATCAGGATTCTCCCTTTTTCCATTTTACTGCAGTTCTGATTTCCCTATCAAGCAAGCTAGACGGTTTATAGTGAAAAAAAGCCATAGGCTTGAGTTTGTCGCAAAGTTCTTTCTGAAGTTAAGCCAAGTCATATTTTGCTGTTGCCTACTAAGGTTGAAGTTCTTATCTTTTTGAGGGAATAATTAGAGATGATCTGCGCTACTTGAATATTTTACTGCAGATCACAATAGATAGTGAAAAGTTTACTATGTTCCTATGATGTATTACCTTGAATTGTGCGTGCTGGTTATCATCTTGTTTTCAAATTCAAATGCAATGTATTTTTTTCTTCTTCTCTTTTGACCCCTTTTTTCTGTATCTACTTTCATTAATTAAATGCAATGTCAAGTAGTACTCTTCGCACCAAGTGTTTTGTAAGGGAGATGGGATGAATTTGGAATCTTTTTTTATATATGATTTTTAACTGTGAAACTAGTGACGGGTTTTTTTTTTTTTTTTCATTATTCGTTTTTTCTGTGTAATCTTGCACATAATAAAATGTATAATAAATTTTTATTGCAAATTATTGAATTTAATGTAATTTAATGTGTGTGTGTGTGTGTATATATATAGTATTTGCTTTGTGCATTGAATGATAAAATACAAGATCCAGGGTTGGTATTAATTATGTTGCTCGATGGTCTGGCAATACTGCACAGTTGACCAATGTCATATGGGTGGATATGGTATAGGGTAGGTTCTTCTGTGCGCCAACTGTACTTGGTGTTTCTGGTTGCCCCAACTTGATAAACATGACTTTTACTATCTAAATCACTGAATAATTGTATTTACGAAGTAATTCATCAGTAAATTATATAATGTATTAATGTATAATTTGTATTTTTTAATTAATGTGACCACTAATGCTATTTCATAACTGATGAGATGCAATATTTGGTATTACATAAGAGATGTTTAATGCGTTTTAAGATTTATTTATTGTTCGATAATATTACACTAATTTTATGCATGGCTTTATTAATTTTGGTTCTTAGGTTGATTTTAATCATTTAAAAATAATAAATTTTTAATTTTCATCAGTTAATTATAAAATACTATCTTTTTTTAAAATTTATATATAAATGGAGTAAATAACAAAGTTTGATGACACGTTTGGTTTTAAATAATAGTTTTATTTTTACAAATGATTATTAAAATATTAAGTGTAGATTAACTTATTTTAGCAATCATTCTTACAAAATTATTTCACTTAGCAATTTTATATAAAATATTAAATTTATTAATATGTTGTTATGTACTAGGTTTTAGTTGAGTTATATGTTGTGGACATAATTTTATATTCTCTATTTACTTATAATTTAAAACGTATATTATACGTTAAAAATGAAGTTATTTAATGAAATGCTAATTTTTTTTATTGATATGAATTTTTGTAAATTTATTTATTTAATAAAAATTTTAATCCAACAATTGATTGGTAAAATTTTTATATTTATAAAAAATTATACAACAAAACAATTTTAACATAAGTGTTAGAAAAAATATCATATTTTTCTTAATTTTTTATTTAAAATTTTGCATGAAAGTATTAAATGTATAAGTTGTTTGTTATTTTCACTATTTATAATTTTTTGCAAATTTGTCTCTAATTTTTATTTATTAAATTTTAATTTTCATTCTTAAAGTTTTAAGAATTTTTATTAAATAAGAACGTTTCTGAGAGTTAGTATTTTTTTTCATTATGTCACACAAACTCTTTTTACGTTAGATATTTATTGTTAATTTAATTTTTATAATTTATTTCTTAATTTTAAAAATATTTATTTTTAAATATTATTTTTATTTTAAAAAATTAATTTAATAATATCTTTAGAATATAAATAAAAATTCATCAAGAAAATTGTAAAATTAAAGTGATAATTTTAATTTTTATGCATATATAAACTTTTTCTTTCAAATATTTAATTTAATTATATTCATTAAACTCAAACTTGTAATCACATATTAAATTAAAAGATATTTATTACTAATTGATTTATATATTTAATAATAAATTATTAGTTTATTATGTACATTATCTTAATTTAAGTTTTAAATTAATAGTCATAATTATATATATATAAAAAAATAATTTTTTTTATATTAATATAAGTCTAAAATCTCTTACTTATAATTTAAATTTAATATTATAATTCGTTAAATAATAAATTTAAATTAAATATAAAAATTTTGTCATATATGTATAATTTAAAGAACTTAAAAGGTACTTTATTTTAACTATGCTAGGGTCCCAATTCCCAAGCATTAAATTAGCTTTAAAATAGTGTGAACCTCGTCCAAGCTGTAGGGTCACTAAATTCGCATGCCTGTTAATTTTTTATTTTGAATTTTGGCCTTTTGATATAAGTGGGTTTCTCTTTGGAACTTAAAAAACCTAGGTTGCTACTCGCTATTTCTTTTTATCAAACACTTGATCAACTAATAGAAAATTAGTTTAATTTAATCAGTAATTTTAATTTTTTATATTGGATAGAATATAATTACTTTTAGAAAATGTCTAATATTATATATTTTTAAAAATGTGTGAAAATTGAAAAAGTTATTCTGTTACTCGAACGTCTAATTCTTTTATTGTTTAGAATAAAAATACCTTAAAAATTGTATATTATGGCAAAGAAAGGAAAAATTAAAAATTTGAAAGTATTTTTTTTTATAAAAAAAACAAATAAATTAAACATAGAAATATGAAAAAGACTTCTCTACACACTTTTAATGTCACTTGATACACTTTCAAACTTTTCCATTAATATCACACAAAAATTTATCCAAATTGAACTTGGGTTATGCAGGGGTCACTGATTTTTTCTTTTGACAGTGGATGGTAGCACTCTTCCACTTTATAGAATGAAATCCCATGGTTCTGACTTTGGAGGCCAACCTATGAAAAGAGGGAAAAGAAATGATAATGTCCTGGAAAGTCTATAGAAGTCTAAAGTGGAAGCTCAACTTCACTTCATTACTCTAAAGTGTCAACATTGGGTTCATAATGAGGAATAGTAGGGATCAGCGTGGCGCAGGAATCATTGGGCCTCACACAAAATAATATTATTTATATGCATACTTTGGGCCCATTTTTCTAAAAGATAAAATTTGCTATAATTTTTAAAAATATATACAGTATTAGTTTAAATTAAAATTTTACATCAATAATTTGTAATAGTTTAAAATACTGACTTTATTGGATAATTTATTAAAATGATACTTTAACTTTTATAAAAAATAAATTGTTTCTTTTTAAAACTGTAACAAGCTTGGAAAGCTTAATAGAGCAACAATGATCTGATATTATATTATTATAATAATAATTAGCAGTGAGTGGAGTGGGAAAGCAAATTGGTTAGGCAGAAAGAGCATTGGTATCTGTTTTCTCTTGAAAAAGACACATAGTTCTTACATTCAGTGTCAAACTCTTTCTCTCAACAAAAGAAAAGCTTCAATATTGATTGAGGCTTCTTCATGTCTTCATTAGAGTGAGACTGAGAGCAAATTCATTAGTGTTGTCAGGCTAGTCATGTACGCATAGTGTCTTCCATGTTTCTCAAAAAATAGTTAAAATTAATAAGAATATATTTTATACATTAAACAACAGAAATTCAAACTTAAGTCTTTATTTGTTTTAAAAATATTTTATAAATATTTGTTTCAAACTATAAAAAAATGTCCTTTTTCTAAAAAGTTGGTTCAAACTAATTTTTAAACATTAGTTCTTAGTTTCTTTTAACTAATTTTAGTTGACTTTTCTTATCACTTTGACCCATTTTTTTATATTTAAACGTATAATTTAACCGAATCAACTAGTCGAATTTTAAAAGGTTAAATAATATATTTAATCTTTATGGTTGATTTACTTTTGTATTTAAAATATTTACATTTTAATTTCTATATATAAATGTTTTCTTATATTTTGATCATTGTTATTATAATACTGTTAAAAAAAATTAAAATGAAATAAAATACTTGTATAAGAATAAAATTGTATTTTTATAGTCTAATTTGTTGACTATAAAAATTAAATATGTATTTTTTAAGTAATAAAATTTTTAAAAGAATGCAAAATATTAAACTTGGTCGAGAAATTTATCTTAAAAACATATTTGATGTTATATTAATAAAAAATTATTTTTATTTTTACTTTTACTTTTTATCCTACCTATAGAAAAATAAATAAAGTATGAGTACTAACATTCTCATCATAATTTTTTTAATATAAAAATATCTCAATTAATATATAATATATCATTTTCATAGAATATTAAAAAAAATTATAAAAATAATTTTTTTTTTATTTTTAGAATATAAAACTATACTGCTACTCAAAATTTTGAAATATTAACTTCATTAAATTAGAAAACTTTTAATTTTTTTAACAAAGATATAGGCAAATAATTCTTATTATCTCTGTTAATATTATTTATTAATTAAATTTTTTAGCTATGAAAAAGAACTATTTAGGTATGTTTAGTTTTTTTTTTTCAGTTGTAAAAAAAAGTTTTTGTCATATTTGAACTCCTCGTAGTATTTTATTAACTATGATTATGATTTTTTTTTATTAATCTATGCATTCATCAAATTAATAAATGTTTTATCTATCAATATAAATAATCTTACATTATAAATAATAATCTTTGAGTTAAATATAAATTTTTGTCTGTTAAAAATTCACAATATTTTTAATCTAATACTTTACTTTTAATTTTTTTCTAAACAAATCTACTACAATTCCTTTTTACTTTTTAGTTAAAATACATATTTTATTATTATAATTAATATTTATTTATAAATTAGTTTTTATACTTAAAAAACTTACATTTTAGTTTTCACACAAAATTTTGTTATATTTTGCCTTATGTGGTTTATAGCATCTTAAGTATACAAACTAATTTTTAAACTTTTTAAGAATTACAAAGTAATAAGACCATGTATTAAAAAGAACAATTAAAAATTTAAGCAACATGAGCATAACATATATCATTATTGGAAATGATCTAATAATAAGAATAAGAATATTCTAAATACTACAAAACCAAAATGAGTATAATGATACATCCCTAATTCCTGAAGGAGAACAATGGAGAGTAGAATACATAAGATAGGACGTATAAATGGGGGCAGTCTAAGGTAAGAAAGAAAATCACAAAAATATATATAGTACGTTTAGGGAAAAGAATACAATAAAATGTGATACAGATCGAACATTTACTAATGGACGACAAAATTTCCCTCATAAACTCATGAGAGAGATATCCTAAGGCAATGAATGGCCTCTCAGATAGCGCCAAGGTCCTGTTGCAGTTCCCATCCTGCATGTATTATCAAGTGTGTAACCCAAAATCAGAATATAAAATTTATACAAATTTAAACGGACAAAATGTTGAAAAACATTATAATAAAAAAAAAATTAAATACTGAAAATGTGTGCTTGAGATTTTCTTGTGTATATATTTGATGTTATAGATCCTAAATATATACAAGCAGTTCCTCAATATGTGTAAAGTGTCTTTGGGTTGGTGTCATGCATTTCTTCTATCATTAGAAAATGTGATTAACTTTCAATTTACATATTTATGAGTAAGGTGTATGAAAACCAGTTTGAAGATGGAATAGCTGAATGGTTTTCTGAAAAGGAAATTAAGTTACCTCCAGACTCCAGCCAGCATCCGAAGAGTCATGTAAATGGTGAGTGCAATCCAAATCCCAATGAAATGTTTGGCCTTGTAGAGAAGAAACTCTGTAGCAACACTTACTACTGACACCAAGACCTGAATAAAAGGCAAAATAGCCACTAAAAAAATTAATAAAATTGAACGGTAAAATTATCAACTCTCATTATCTGTTAACTCGTCCAAAGTGAAAAATATATATATAAAGCAAGAATTAATTTAGTGTTAATTTAAAATTAGTTATGTCTATAAATATTTAAATTTAAATTAATGGTAAAACATATTATGATCACTTTGGCATTTTGACCTTCTTATCTCTTTCTGTGTTTCCCTTTCTAATACATTATTCATCATATTTATTATTATTTGTCCTTCTATATTTTTATTTCCTTTTGGGTATAGATACTGCAAGGCTGGCTATATATCTAACATTTTCCTTATTAAAAAAAATGGGCATGTGAACTTACCAGAGAGTATGCAGAATATGCAAAATCAGAAGCTCCATAGTTGACACCATCAAAGACGAAGGCCAATGAATTGATTGGTTGAGTAGCAGCCACAAACTGGTGGATTATTATATATAAATGAAGATTAGGTATATAATTAACAATCACACATAAAACATATGGTTTCCATTGTTGACTTCTTATTGAAGGGACATACCGGAAGGCCTATTTTAATTAAGTGCACAACATTAATGTTTTTGGAGAATATTCCAGCTCCAAAGTATAATCCAACCCCAACAGCAAAAGAGAGCCCCACTCCTAAAACAAAACCCATTTGAAGTGTCCTTGTTGCAGCAGCTGTTGTTTTTTTATAGTCTTTCTCAGCAAAAGAACATGCTAGAATTGCCTGTGAAGTAGGGAATCTTATTAGTATTATTTATTTTATCTTTATTGCACAAAGTGAAGATTTTGAGAACTTAAGAGTTTGTTTGTTTTGAGAAAATTTTAGGGGCTGGTTCTGAGAATATATTTTATATTTGTTTTGATTATAAAAATATTACGTATTTTATTTTATTTTATGTTTCTATAAATTTGTAAGGGAATAATAATACCTTTTTATTGGTATGAATAATTACAAAAAAAAATGTCACATTGTTTTTATTTTTGTTTTTAAATTTATATAGACAATTGCGAAAACAAGAATCAAAGAAAGCAAAATAAAGTGGTATTTTTGTAATTATATATAAATAAAAATAGATGACATTTTCTAAAGCTTAGTAAGAAAGAGTTATATTATTCCCAAAGATAAAGGAAAAATATGAGCACCTGAACAGCAACAGCCAAACCATCTGCAAGAAGGGACGATGTCAACCAAACTTGAAGGCATGTTTGAAATGCAGCCATGGGAATTGAACCAAGCCTTGCTGCCAATGATGCTGCCAAGGTCACACAGAATGTCACTGCTACAACTTTTGCCATCAGAAAACCTCCTGCAATTAACCAAGAAATTGAACACAAAATCCAACATAATTATATGAAAAAATTTGCCATTAATTTTCATTCAATATGGTAATATATAGGTGCAAAAAATTGAGAGAGTATGAAAATAAAAAAATAGAGTTAATTGATGACTTTAAAAACTAACAATCTAGCTAGTATGGTATATGTATAGGGTCAAATTATGCTTGATTAATTGCTATGTATTTGAAATTTGTGCATGTGACTAACTTTTGACCCTTTTATTTCAATAGTAATAAGGAATGTACAACAATTCTATGTATAACAACCTTACCATTTTTAAGAAATCGGAAAATCTGCAAATCCTTTAAGCTTGGAGGTAGAAGATACACTTTTTTCATTAATATCCAAAAGAGAGTGAATGCCATCACGTACCTATAAGGATAACACCGTTTTTTGTAAGAACATGAAAAATGATTAACAATTATTCTTCCAATAAGCTTAAACATGTTTAACTAGTATAAAGGTTATTCAGCATTTATTTTGTTAGTTATAATTGTGATGAAATTTTAAAATGATCCTTATTATCACTTAATGGTAACATGCAAAGTGACATGTCTAAACACATGTTACATCATTAATAAATAATAACAACTCCTTTCAAAAAAACTTTAAAAATTAGGAAGATTAAAATCAACAAAAATAAAATAAAATTGTAGGATGAAACTTATATTTAACTATATTTATACAGACAAAAGAATTATTTTATTTCAATATATAAGCAAGACTTACTGAGAGAGAACATGAGCAATGGCTGCGCCTTTGATGCCCATTTTCAATACGAAAATAAATATTGGGTCCAATGCGACATTCAATGCATATCCAGAAGCTAAAAATCAAACAAAATAACAAAGATACCGAGTTAAGGAAAATGTTTGAAAATAAAACAAAGGATCAAAATATGCTTCATTCTTAGTAGAATAGATAATCTCAACCTACCGATGACATATAAAGGAGTTGTCGTGTCCTTGAACCCTCTAAAGATTCCTTGCATGGCCAAGGAGAGAAGAACAGCAGGAGCCCCAAATGATCTCAATCTTAAGTACTTCTCTGCTGGATTCAACATAGGAGAATCCTAAACAAATAGAAATAGATCCACCAAAGTAAAGCAAGTATACGCAAATTTTTATATACTTTCAATAATCAAGAAAGATATGTAACATGCATCCTTACACTACCCTTCTTTATATTTTGAAATTACATAACTCTTATCCTAAAAAGTTAAAATAAATTACAATTTAATTTATTTTAAGTTTTTTTTTTTTGTTAAAACATTGTTAAACACTTATTTAATATTTTTTTATCAAAATATTTTTTAAAATAAATTTTACATTTTATTTGTCAATATTTTAAGAAGTTCAAAAAACTCAATATACTTTTTATAGAACAATAAGTACTCATCATGGTTATAAGAGTTTTAAAGGCTTATCTAAACATCGAACAATAATAATAAAAGTAAATAAAATTCTCACCTTTAATGAAAAAATAATAAAACCACTTGCAACTTTAATACATTAAAAAAAAGGTAGAATATAAAAAAATTTAAGAAATTAAGACACATAAATGAAAAATAAACTATATGTAATAAATAAATAAATTTAACGAAAATTAAACTATGGTTTTTTTACAATGTTTTAACTTTAAATATATTAAATTGTGAAGTATGTTAATTATTTTAAGAGAAGGAGTTATATAATTTTAAAATAGAACAGAGGACGGTGTAATACATGCATTATTAAAAGAAAGAGAATGTAATTTATCCTGTATATTTTAAATTTTTTAGAGTATGTTTATTTACTTTTTAAAAATAGTTTTTAGTTTTTAAAAATAAATTGTAGTACAAATATTTTAGTCTTTATTTATTTTTTTAAAATGAAATGATTTTATATGTTTTCTCTTTTTTTAGATCACATGTCTTTCTTATTTTTGTGCAACATCTTATGAATTTTTATATTAATTTAAATTAATATTTTTTCTTTCATTCATTAGTTATTCAATCGAAAGAGATTTTACTTATTTTAATTCATATATTTCTTCAATAAATATATTATATGGGCCTCTTTATTTAAAAATTAGGTAAAATTAATATTCTATTAAATAAACTAAAATTTAAAATTAGAAGTTTTAAACATAGGAATTTTTCAATATTTTTGTAATCAGTAAAATAATATTTTCATAATCTAAATTTATATTTCTAATTCTTGGTAGTATAGTCTTGATGATGAAGAAGCTTACCCGTTTGAGACCCATAATGGTTAATAGTGGTTTGGCTGCAAATATGAGAACTGCAGCTTGAATGAGGCCAAGGATTGTGCCAAAAAGTAGAGCTGTTGATGCTGAAGCAATACGTCGCTTCTTCTTCTTTTCAACTTTGTCCTTACTCTTCTTACTATTAGTAATCCATGAAGTTTTGCATATATTTGTATTGGCAACTGCAAAGTAATTAAGTAAAAAATAATCATTAAAAGGAAATATTTTAAGTATCTCTTTTTATAATTATAACATATTTTTAGGATTTATGTACGTAAATAATAATAATAATAAATAATAATATACCATTTGACATACAGTATTAATCTTTAGTAACTCAAGCAACGACACTCAAAGATATATATCTGAATATACTCCAACATATATTTACTTTCAATTTCTCTATACATGTCAACAACATATGATAAGAAAAAAGGTTGATAACAATGCATGTGCTAGGTCTAGTACTCTACTTATCTTATATCTAGGCATAGAAAGGATAATCTTTGTTTTATATACCACTTTTAGAATGTAGAGGTAGAGGAAAGAGAGACATAAAAAGAAAAAGAAAAAAAGGAAAAAAATTAATGTAATAAAAGAAAAAAGACGAGACAAAAGAAAGATGGAGATTCTATGGAAGTGTATGAACATCGTTAATAATGATAAAAAGATTATAGAGGAAAAGCACCATCTCCAATTTTTGTGTCGTTGTTCCCAGTAGCGTTATTTTCCACATCCTCAGGTGCAACACTTTTCACTATGAGATCCTTTGATTCATTTTTTCCCTCCATAGATCGTTCTGGAGCCTCAATAATATTCTCTTTGGGTGTACATTTTTCTATGTCTTGAAGCATATGATCCTCAAGCATAATAACTTCACTGAACTTAGCCTTTTTATTATTATTATTATTATTATTATTATTATCATTTTCAGCTACTTTGATGTTCAGCTTTTCAATGGTGTCTTCCTCAGCCACAAAGGAAGTGGTAATGCTGACAAGAGGGAATATGGTAATCCTTGAAGCTTGGTTGAACAATGCAATGGACACTCCTGCAGCAGCAAGTTCCACCGGTCCTAAATTATCACAAGGAAGAGTTAGCTTCATCAAAACCCAAAATATAATTAAACGATTCCAGTTACAAATTTCATAGACATTATTCACGTAACTAAGGCACGCAAATGGCAACTAGTAATTAAACGAACTCGATGTGAAGCAAGAGCAATTTCAACCCAAAATCAGAAAACCGTGGCTAGTGCAAATTACAAGTGTACCTCTTTTGTAATAAAAGCATATACGAAAAGTGTTCAAGTTAGTGGTGCCAGATATTAGAAGTGGACATCTTAATATATCCTTCATGTGTAAGATTATACATTTATGGCCTCTCAGACTGAATTAAAAATGAATTGGAACAAAATTATTTCCAAAAGCTAATTCAAGAAAAAAATGATTTTCATAATTTTACAAAAAAATTAACAATATTAATTCTTAATCAATTAATAATACATAGAAACGATGTCATCACATGTTACTAGATGGCTGAATGTGCATCAAATCAATGATGTGTGCAAGTTCTTCTATAGTCAGCACTAAACAGTTGTCTTAAAATCTAAATGAGGACCTTATTTTCCACTTAACAAAATTGCCACTTATATCTGTGACCGAGATTTGTTAGATCAAGTTAAAGTTGAAAAGAAATGAAGAGAAAAATACCCAAGTGGCCTATGAATGCAGTGTCTATCAGAGAAGCAATGGGATCAGCAGCAACAGCCAATGCTGAGGGGAATGCAATCCCTAATATCTCCCGAGAAAGTGCATCCAGCTTGAAAACATGCCTTCATTTATTTACATTAGCAAAATTAATAAAGTATTAGTAGAGTTCATGTATAAAACTACATGAATACTTTTTCACTTGGGAGCTTCAAGCAAATGCAATGTATGTCAAGGAAATTCAATTCCCATCAACACAAAAGGTGAAAAACAAAGAAGAGTAAACTACAATATCAAATACCATATTATTCAATTAATGGGCAATATATATATATATATATATATATATATATATCAAATACCTTGCATCTTTGATGAAAACAAAGAGAGGCAACTTCCACTTGTTGTTGGGTTGGTTGCAACAGCCATTTTCGTCCATTGGAATGTAAATCTCACACAAACACTCAAATGCTTGAAGCAAATTCTAATCACAAGAAGAGAATGGCAATGAGGGAAAGATCCTTCGGGATAAGGCCACTCCTCAACAATCTGCCATGTTAATCAAAACAGAGGAAAAACATAAATGATGAAATGCACGGAGGAAAATCAAGGTTGGCAAGTTGAACAAAGCATAAGAAAGATATATAACATAATGTGGTACCTTTTTGGGGTTGAAAGATCACTATAAGAGTGATGGTTTTATAGGACTCGTTGCGGATATCGAAGAGCCAAATAATAAGCCTGCTAAGCCATACAGATATCAGGGGCATAATAATTTTGCCTGTAGTTGAAACCGTCCTCAGCTAATGTAAATTATAGATGTCGTTTTCTTATTATAAATTCAGAAACTCTTATATTTTCATGTTCACATTCTCTTTATTTTTTTATTTTCATACATTCTTTATTTATAACATCATCAATTTTTTTTTTCTTTTTATCTCTCTCTTCCTTGCACGTGAAACAAAGGTGCTGGAATGATATTTCTCTAAAATGGCCTTGCAAAAATAGTAAAACAAATAACAGGCACACATATTATTTATAAAACTGTTGTAAATACACATAGGTCCAAGGTCCAAGGTCCAAGTGTGTGATAACACTGTCATTATTTATTTGCCTAAGTATAATTCTCCGAGATACAATAATCCATCTCGATCAAAGAATTAGCAAAGAAATTATAACCAAAATACAAAAGAAGATGAATAAATGATGTGAAGGAGAGAGAGCCAGGAGAGTATCTGTTTAAAAATAGCAGTTTTAAAAATATATAAGATAATAGATAAAGAAATAGTAATTCGAATTTAGCTATTCAAAACATGTTGATAAATGATTGATTCTTATTCGCATATACAAAAAAGACTTAAATGAAAGAAATACATTAACATGTTTTGATTTAAAATGTGACTAAAATATTTAATAATTTTTGAAATTTTGACAATTTAAAATAATTTTCTTTTAAAATTTGGGCAATATTTTTCTTTAATTAAAATTTGAAAATTAGTTTCATCCATTTATAATAAGACAAATTTCGTTTTGATGATTTCTATCAGTTGAAGAGGGATTAATCTTTGGTTATTTACTGAGATAACCTTAGTGCATAATAATAATAATAATAATAATAATAATAAAATAAAAAATAAAAATAATAAGAGAAGAATCCATGGAATACTAAATGTCGAAAGATGAGTTAACAAAACGAAGAACGTGACAAATCCACACTACAGCAAACACCGTCCCCAGTTGGATCCCTATAACTATTGATAGCAACATAATAGAAACTTCGTATCAAGTATTAAGTAAAAACAACCAAAACTATGAACATTGTTATTATTTTATGTCTGCATCGTCAAGTACGGTACACAAATTCAAACTCAGACTCATGAACTGTGAAATCACCTACACACACTACCAACGTGTCATTTATTGGACCAAGAGTATAATATTCTCTTAGAATTATTTTTAACACTTTTTTTTTAAATATGTATCAAAGATATGTAATAAGAATATAAAAATACGATCAAATACATTAATTATTTAAATAAATATTTGTTATTTATCACTTTTTATTATATATCTATAATTCATGTTTAAAAAATATATTTTAAAATAGGTGCCTGCAGATAAATTATTGAATCATATACATACATTTGCAAATAATTAGTAGTGTACTGGGTAGGACACCATTTGGTATTAAAGATAAAAGAAAAAATATAAATATCCTTTCAATTTCAGTAAGACGAGTAACACATCGGTCAGATTAAAGAATAATTAAATCTATTAAAATAAATAATTAAATTATTATTTACTTAATTACAAGACTAAAATCAAAGCTGATTTACAAAGTTCATTAGCTTATAATATTGTCTATAAAAAGAAAGTAAGAGGGTACAAGTAAGGGGTGAACTTTTGAATATTAAATAGTATTTATTATCTAAATCGATACCTGACTTTATTATCAGAGCACCTTTTTCAGGTACACTTCCTACGTTAGACAAAGAAAGACTTTCAACATCAAGAAGTACGTCATCCAATCTCACATTAAGAGAATATTTTGAAGATCAGTGTTTTCTTAATAGAAATAAATAGTATTTCATGCTGAACGATAACTTTAAAAAGTATAAGACTTATAATACTTTTATAATAAATTAAATTTTTCTTTGTTATGTTATCCATCATATACATATGTTTTTCAATTTGTGAAAAAAAGATTTATATATATATATATATATATATATATATATATTTATGATACAATTTTCATTTCTCATGTTATTATTCATAGAACGTAAAAACTAACTCAAAGACATATTATAATTGTGTTAGTTCTATTTGAATAATGTTAGTAATATATTTTTTGTAATATATTTTTAATTATTAACTAAAATTTACCATAAAAATTATGTGAGTCTTACCAATTTTTTATTTTTAAATTAATGTTTTTTAATTTTTTTAATTTTTAATCAATAATAAAGAATGTATTAGAAAAAATATTATTGTTACTAGTTTCTTAATTAAATGGAAGAGTGTACCGTAAAAGGGGAGTTTCGAGAATGGCCACACTACACCGATCAACAATTGCATGTGAACTGAATAAACTAATCATTTACTCGTAGTTAAGTAAAGAATTAATTGACCAATGAGCGCATGCATATATCCATAAGACGGGATAAAATGGGAAGGGAGGGGGTGAAGCAACGTACAAAATGATAGAAAGTAAGTGAAATAATATAGAAATTATTATTATTATTATTATTTTATTTAAATGATTAAATTAAAAATATGTATCATGTCAGTGTAAAAATTAGTGTTTTCATAATATAATTTAAATTGTTAAATGCGATCTGTTAAAATAAGGGTAAGTTAATTTTATCTATAAATTTTATAATAATTAATGGGTGTTATAATGAAAAGATATTTTTATGGCTATTTGTTTTGCTGCTAAGAAGCAAAGACAACTCTAAATATAGTCGTGACCGATCTTGTGTTAGACACACATCCATGCGAACAGATGTAAGGGAGATAAGGTTGGGGGCTATAGCCCTCCATCTTCAAATTTTCATAAAATAATTACATGGAGTTTGATTTTTTTTAATATATATATATATATATATATATATAATATAATAAAATTTAAACTTTATGAATTCAATTATTGAATTATTTAATTATTTGACCGTAATATTTCATTGTCATAAATAATTAGAATTAAAATATATAAGTGCTGTGAATCTTTTAAAAAATCATGTAATTTTTAAATAATTATGTGATTTTTTCAAATTTTGTAGTTGAAATTTATACATTTCATTCTAAATGTAATGTTTCATATCTCTCTCTCTCTCTCTCTCTCTCTCTCTCTATATATATATATATAGCATGACTCTCTCCAAGTGTAACTAATCGGGGATTCAACTAGTTACTAGAAAATGTAGAACTATAGGTTAACAGTAACTAGAAAATGTAGAACTATAGGTTAACAGTAAGTTTTATTATTGACAACAATTCACAATGAATCTAACGAAATAGAAATTGCAAGAAATAATTCTACTTTGATGCTTCATATACGATGCACGTGCATTAGTAAATATGGCAACAATAATTCATATAAAAATGGCAATGGATTAACTTATTAGTGTTTGTACCTGAGCTCTATAAAGAAGCGTAGGGGCATACAGATCGCGTCTTTCTTTTGTGCAAAATTTGGAATTGGACATTTAAGGCAAAGGTTCAGTCCTTTTCATTATATTGAAGGATGTAAACCCATGTCATGAAAGGAAGTTTCCACCTACATCTGAATAGAAAGAGAAATCACTGCCATCTAATAAAAGGATAAAGGTGGATAACAGTAATTTCGTGACTACATTGTTAGAGTATGAGAGTTCACACTCAAGCTTCACATTTTTCTTTTTAATAATTTTTAAATAAAAAAGCATAGATATAACTAACTAACAGTGTTAAGGCTACGTTAGCATAATATAGAATGTCTTTGAAAATTAAAATAAATAAATAAAAAGGTAGAAGACATAAATGAAATCTTTGCTAAAGTTAAAAAATGAAAAGACTAATTTTATCTAAAAATTATTATTTTTAACTTAAATAGTATAATAGTAATTTAATATTTATTTATTTTAATTAATTTAAAATATTTAATATTTTACATCATATGCTCGTGTGATACAATAGACAATCCCACTATATATGTACACTTATTCGTGTTTTTTTAAATTGACCCTTAACATTAAAATGATATCATTAAAGACTCTGGCCACGATTATCACCTAACTGGTTTCTAAAAGATTCACTTTAGTATATGATTATATATTTGGATTCGAAGATGCTAATAATCCCAGTAAAAAATAATTACTACTTTTAAACTTGAATAGAAAATTAAATTATATGCAATATATATAGTAGTTTATACTCAAATCCTTTTCCAAATGCCCACAGAAGGGAGAACCCTACATGTAGCGATTGACATATATAAAGACAACGATAATTTACAAAGATACATCGTTATCCAGAGAATGTTGAATAGTGCAATATCTTCCCAGCAAATCAATTTAAGGAGATGGTTGTTAGATTTTATACGCAATAATGCCTTGTTAGGAACGAATCTTCTTCCTTTTAGCAGATCACTAGCATACAAGATTGTTTGGATCTTTATTTTGTACTTATATAAATGTGTAGAAGAAACAACGTAACAGTACAAGGAGAAAAATGTATAATAGATGTTGATCAATTATGTTCTCAATTGTTACAAACATAGTCAAAGTTAAATATAAAAGTCATTTAAACTTTTAAAGAAGTTATATGATTTTAAATACCTTTTAATATTAATTGTTTAGGTATAACTGTATGAGATGTTTCGTATCAAAACAGTTTTCTTTCTAAATACATACACACGTATACATGTAATTGCTCGTGTATGAAGCTGCTAGGCTGCTGACTAATAATAATCTTTCATGGGTATAAAAGGTGTTTGAAATAAATTATAAGGGTTTAAATAAACTGCAATTATTCCATTATATATTAAAAGAAGAATAAGAGAACAATTTGGATTGGGATAGGTGGCTTGGGTTCGGTAAGAATTTACGAGAAAAAGATTCCATGAGAGAGATAGATTTGAACATCCATGAATTAAAACAATGAGATTGAAGTAGAGCAGGTGGAGGACCACAATATTTACATCCAAGTTAATGATAAAAGTTACTAATAATCTTGTTCTTGACATAAAATATGGCGCACGCATGATTCATCCTATCCCGCGCGTGCTCTATATTTTGTCTGCTCATACTGATCACGGATCACAAGAACTTTGTTTTACCCTCGATCGAATTGTTTAGGAATTTTTGCTTTTGAAGATTTGGTACAATTAGCATACATGTGGGAAAACTGTTCGGATACATGGCGATAGCATGCAAATCTTCAACGTAGAAAAAGGAATCACCGGTGTTAGAGATCATCTGCACAGAAATTCTTTTCAAGATTCTTTGGAATGGTTAACCGAGGGTGAGGGGTGATACTACTTTGTGACATTCATGTGTGTGTTACCATTTTAAGGATAAACAGATTATATTGTCATGATGTGTCATGTTAATTAGAAATATATATATGATTAAAATATTTAAAATAATAATAATTTTTAAGAATGAGTTGAATTTAATCTATTTATAATACTGCACTGGATGTCGAATCATAGACATGAAATATGTGTGGTAAAATGTACTTCTCGCATTAATTAACAATTTAAACAAATTTTGAAAGATAAAGGAAAAAGAAGAAAAGTTAATACAAAACTCTTAAAATTTAGAAGAATTTAAAAATATAAAATTAATTATGAGAGTTAGAGAGAGTTTACAAACCTTTTTTTCTCTCATTAAAATTTTTCAAACAAAAATAATTATTTTATAAATTTTATACTTTTTTCCTATTAAAAATTAACTCAAAAAAATTCTGGCAAAATCATATGATATATACCATAATTTGGTCAATTAGAAAATGTAATTAATTTTCAAAAGTGTAGAGGTCAAAGAAATATAAAATTTAATGAAAATTAGTTGCTGATCTTCATAAAAGTCATAGTGCTGGTGTTCAGTTTCTGACAAACAAGGATAAGCCAGCGACTTAAAAGACTGAAACTAATTTCATTGACTTTCTTCGATTATAAATTTAATTAATTAATTAAAAGTAGACATAATTACGTAAAATAGCAACTGCTATGAAAATTGAAGATGACCTTTTATTGGGTTAAGAAGTCATATGCATGCTATATTGACTGATAACAACTTCACAGGGTCTGAACCTTTTCTGAATACTCCACAAAGTCTTTCTCTGCATTTAAACTCTCTTTATATCCATTCTTTTTTCCTTCCCTCTTTTTCCCATTGAGTGTCGATTGGTATCTACCTCCCATCATTATGGACTTATATATATATACATATAGAGCATTTCGATAAAAAGAAGAATATATTATAAAAAAATTACAAAAATCCACGATACTGTAATGTTAGATATATCATTTCATTTGGTCTTTCGGTTTTATTATTTGGTGTTTATAGCTCTAAAACATTTAAGAAAGAATTTATATTTTTTTCTGCTTTCTTTAAACTATGTATATCTTCACAAACATTGTTACAACACAATAGTTTAATTAAATATACGGACAATGTGAAAAAGAAAAGTTATACTCTTATGTCATGCATGTAAACTACATCGCAATCAATTATTAGTATTATTATTTAATTTATGGTAGCATCGTTCGATCACTTTTCTATTAATACAATTTATAATTCATTTAATGAGTGTTAAATTTATCTTTATATTATACATTATCTTTTTTTCTCATTCATGATAATACTCTTTATTTTTCTGATCTTTTATTTATCATTTGTAACGTATTTAATAGAGGATAATTTTATCCTTGTATTTTTTTTTCTTTTAACTTTAAAACTAATTACAGTCATACATCTTATATTTATCTAAAGTTGTGTGACTAATATTTAAATGTTTAAAAATTAATTTTTTTAAAGAAAATATAATTTCCTTAATCAAATATTTAAATAAAAATATATTTATATTATAAAAGTAAATATTTATTCCACATGCAAATTTTATTTTAAAGATTTTTAAAATATATAAAGGACTATGAATTTTTATTATTCTCTCTCCCCCAACTTAAATCTCAATGTAATGAAAATTTGTTTTTCTAAATTAATTAAATAGGTTTATTGTTATTTTTTGAATTTTTAACTCTATTAAATATATATATATAAACTTTCTTATATTAGTGTAAGTATAAAAACTGTTTAATTTAATTTAAATTTTTTATTTAATTTATATCTAACAAATTATAATTTATTCAATGGCCAAATTTTTGACAATGAAGTTTTTTTTTTTTTTTTTCCTAATAAGACTTGAAAGAAATGAGAACTGACCGAACCACCGAATACTTGTTAAAGAGTTGGTAACATAATTTTCTTAAATATTAGTATCTACGTCTCGAGATTGTATAGTCAGACCTTCCTCAGATGTTCTCTATTCAAGGGCTCAATGAATATGCAATTACTAATAAAGATAAAAATGTTAATAATCACTAGAAATGTGACAAGTGTAATGATAAAGTACAAGCATACGTGGAAAAATGAAAGTACTCATAAAAGTACGTTTGTGAATATGTCATGGTTAGGTTAACCCTTTTGGCCTTTTCATGACCATCGCTATTTTGAAGGCCAAAATGCTTTCTCTCTTACGCATCAATTTTGGCCATTTGAGTAAAAAAAAAGAGATGTCACTCATATATGGTCGACCAAACCAGATGTTTCAATTAATTATGATTATCACTTTATTTCATTAAAAACAGTAATTATTTGAAGCTTACCAATTGTCACGCAATCTTTTATCATTGATTGATTATATCTTTTGGTCACCAGAAAAAAGAAAATAAAAGACTAAAGCCTCACATCTTGAATAGTGTTGTGATTTTAAAGCCATGATATAAACTCAACTAAAAAACCAGTCCATTAAGTATTATATTGAAGTTAATTATTATAGTCACTTTTATATTTAATGTCACGGGAACGTGTTAAATAAAGGGTTTTTTAAATTTAGAAAAATTATGGTTTACATTATTACATTAATATATATCATATGATATTTTCAGCATGAATTTTTCTCTCTCTCTTTTTCGTATGATTCTATATATGTTTCACGTTACTTTTAACAAAGATTTCTACATTCAATTATTTTAAAAATTCGACCAATTACCATTCAAACTTATAACATATATAAAAAATATACATTTTAAAAAATCCTTTCCTTTATTGGTAGAATACATGGATTACAATACAAATGCACTTTATAAAAAGTCGACATAGAAATTTTTTTTTTGGTGAATTTTTTTAAGACATTAAGTATGCATATTAAAAAAAAAAAAACTGGTATCGAAGAAAGTTGCATCATGAATAAAGTAACTAAGCATTCATTGTGAACAGCATATGGTGCATAGACCGTCCTCAGTTATGCAAACCCCTGATAGCATCATAATATATAAAATTCCCTTATAAAAACACAATATCAAATCCAAAGGTACAGCATATTATCGTATCCCGTAAATGCCGTATACATTCAACCTCAATTAGTTCACTCCCTTCTTTTCCCCAGTTGAACCTCAATTTGTTATATAAAATTGTATATTATATATGTATAATTAAACTATGCCACCGGCAGCAAGAAGTGAACAAAACATTGAATACACCAATGAATCATACTCATTTGAAAATTTCAATGCATACAAAAAGATGGGAAAGTTTGCATCATTATTTGCTTGGTCCAACGAATAGACCCCCACATTCAAGAGTGACTAAAGAGGGTCAACAAATGGGAATAGAAAAAAGAGTGCGTGGGAATTGTTGACATGCATGCATAAGAAAACTTAGAACGATACGTAAGAAAATGATATATGGAAGGTCCAATACCAAACATTTCGGTATTTAAGGTTTTGTCGAATGTAAACTATGTGTGAATCTAGTGGATTCCCATTTAATGTCATAACAACCCAGACAAGAGCATTTTTAAGATTTGAGAAATCCTACATATGACTTGTAAAACGTTTATATCATCAATCGTTAAAAGGACCACCAAGCGATAACCAAAAAGTAAGAGTAAAGATCACCAAACCATGGAAATAAAGAAAAATTGAAGATGCCAAAATTAAGGGTTGAGTTTGGTTAATTACCGATGAAGTTATTAAAAAAAAAGGGAGGGAGGATCGAGTTTGGTTAATTACCAATGAAGTGTATATTATAAGAAAGGAAGAGAGGGTGGAGTTTGGTTAATTACCAATGAAGTGTATATTATAAGAAAGGGAGAGCTCCAAAGTGTATATACAAACTAGAATGATAAGCGAAAGGATATAAAAAATAAATAGTTACTATTCAATACATAAGCGAGTTAAATATCACCATTTTGTTTAGGATAAATTACATTAATATATATTTCTAATATTTAATACAATTATATATGTTATCCTTCTATTTTAATATCATACTGACCCTCCCTTCATATAACAATACAAAAAATTAAAAATTGTTTATGTTAATATGGAAGAGATGTACCAGATTATATTGATACATAAATTGCGAGATATTTGTATGTGTAGGATAAGAAAAGAAAGAGATATCATAAAAATGTTAATGAAATTTATCCTTTTATCTATTAATTAATCAAATTATGTTATATTAATAAAAAAATCTATTGATATCTTAATATTCAAAACAAATTTATCGGAAATCACATGAGACAAAATCAACTAGAACAGTGGATTGTAAATGGAAAAAATTCCTTTATAGTGATGTCATTTGAGAGTTAGTAAGTAAAGACATATCTATTTTTAAAATAAAATTAATTAATACTAATTACGATGCACTAAAAATTAAATCGAAGATGAACAATTTTACTTTAGGGACAATCTTTTGGCTGATATATCTATTTTCACAAATTCACTTTAGGGAGAATTTAACTTTTACAACATGCTTGCTTTGTCATTGTCCAACCGAGAAGTTAATATCAAACATAAATATAGATTGTAAATTAATTCTGATCGCATTGATTATTTCTCGATTTTACAAGAACTGAAGAATTGATTGAATGTAAACCAATATAATAAAGCACTTATTCTTATAAACAATACTTAGTTGTAAATTGCTTGTAATTAATTTTGTGTAATTTGATGAAAAATATATTTAACATTTAATTTTTAGTGTCAGGAGACAATGAAGGCAATGGGTTATCGGCTTTGTTGGCCATGTGAGGTGTTTAACAATTGTGCAAATGCAGATCTAAGGACATTTTGCATGGATTACGCATAGCTTCAGATATGGGACTCACTAAATGGGGTTGCTTTTTCAATTTTTTGTACTATAATTTATTTTTCAAAAATATTTCAACAAAAATTTAAATTATTAAATAAAAAATATTTATGTATTGACTTTTTAATATGTATCTAAAGTTATACAATAAAAATCTGTGTATATTAAAATTTTATTGAAAGTTAAATAATAATAATAATAATAATAATTTTAATGCATGGATTATATTAAATATTATAAATTTTAATAAACATTTATTATTTATATTATATGCTCTTAAATACATGTTAATTTAGAAAGAAAAAAAACAGATGTTTATATCATAACAATTGATCTTGGGCCATGTAAAGGACTATCTATATAGACCATGGTGCAATGTAGCATTGAATCAGTGTAAGTAGAGTGAAAAGTGCAGTAGATGTTGGTTTTTGAAGAAAGTGACAATGTATAACATAGTTTTGTGCTGAAGATGTGCGCTCTCACCTAACTGACTAATGTTTTCAATTGATTTTTCCTCATGTGCTAAATTCGTAACATTCTTTTTTTCTATAAAAAAACATTCAAATAAGATCATAGAAACTTTTGACTTAAAAAAGAAGATCAAAGAAACTTCAAACAAATCAAACTCCCAAATAGGTGATAGAAATTTCTTCTTATAACCATGTATATTGTATACCTTTCCATCTCTCAATCTTTTTCTAGGTTGAGCACTAAATTCTTGCAATTGGTGGCCTTGCATCAGCATAATGATCAAAAACTGTTCATGTGGTTAAGTCAAAACAGTTGGATTCTATTTTGTCTTGAAAATGGTCAGATTTAAGTGCTTGGACCTTACACCAACTTAAGATGATAGAGGACCAAGATTAAGGGTTGGACCCTGCACGACCCTAGCTCATGGGCAAAAAAAGTCAAAACTCTTATACTTTTTCTTTCCTCAATTAACTCTAAATTTCACTGTTTATTTTGATTGTATATTATATAGACTTTAATCCTAAACTCTAACACTATGCCCCTTTTAATCCAAAGACATTACACCCATAAACTCCCAAAGTTTCTTAAATTTATTTATCCTAAGAGGCTTGCCAGTGAGTTTGCCAATTGGTCTTCACTTCCACAAGCTCAATCTTTCCTTTGTTGACTTCATCCTTTAGAAAGTGAAATTTGGTTTCAATATGCATGTTTAGTCTGCCTGAAATTTTCTCATTCTTTTATTCCAACATAATATACATATATATATACCCACATTTTCTTTTAAAATTTAAATAAATAACTTCAATTTAGATTCTCTTTTGTTCTTTTCTCTAAAACCAAAATTTGTTAATTAATATGTTATAATTTTTTATTTGTGAAATAATTTATAATATTGATATATATTACTCTATCATTTCAATGTTATAAAATTGTAACGATACTAAGTTTAACTACATTATTTTGTATCGTATGTTTGTGAATAATTGTAATTTTATTTCAAAAGTTAGATATTTTTATACATCTTTTTTTAAGAAAAAAATATTTTTTAATTTACATAATAATTTATAATAATAATTATATAAATTACTTCATCGTTCCCGAATTATATAGTTGTAATATGAAATTTATTATTCTATTTTAAAAAAAGTTAAAAAATAAAAATAATTTTCTTCAAATTATTTTAACATCTTCAAAATACTTACTTTCATTTTTCAAAAATATTTTTAAAAAATTTTAAATTTAACATTTATTTTACTCATTTTAAAAAAGGGGTTTTGTTTTTAACCTTTCAGAAAGGTCTTATGCTTAAAAACTAGTGACCTTGATTTACTTGTACCTAGAGAAATGGTGAGCAGAGGCCAAAATTCATTAGGCTCAATCACTTTTAATCTATCTTTTTTTCTTTATCTCTTTAATTTCATAATATGTAAAAAATATAACAATATTTTAAGAATGAATAAATATTTTATTTTTGCAAAGTTAATTAATGTAACTATTTTTATAAACATTATGCGAATGTTAATTCATTTTCCATATATAGTTAGATTCTTCAACTTGGACACAGTGAAGTAAATCACTTTTTAAGTCTTTTAAAAATTATTTTGGCATCAATTTGAGCCAGAGTACTAAGCACTTGTTATTGTGTTGTACAACAACGACGTCGCTTTGGCCGAGTGGTTAAGGCGTGTGCCTGCTAAGTACATGGGGTTTCCCCGCGAGAGTTCGAATCTCTCAGGCGACGGTTTCTTTGAATTTTTATTATTTATGTCTTCTGATCCAGTCAAGATAATATGATGTTACAATACGTATCTCTTGTATTTTTCTCAGTAAAAAATCTTAAAATGACTTATTTTTAAAATATTGATCAAACATTACTTATCATATAAATATTAAAATAATAAATTTATATTGCATTTATACAAAATAATTCATATTTAAAAATTTTATCATGCATCAAATAGATATACTTATTAGTATATATAAGAGTAACAAAGAAATGAACTGAATTTAAAGTTGCTCCGTGTTTGTGTCTACATCATTGTGTACATCTGTTTCCATCATCTTAAACACTTGGCACCAAAAAACAACACCCACCTCCACATTATTCCTTTCGTTGTACACATTCTACATACAATATTCAACTAATCTTTATTCAGCTATTGACTTAATATCATTTCTCTTATTGAAAGGGTACATAATTTGATTATTACACCAAACCTATTCTCGCAAACTAACACAAAGTGCTTCACAAGCAAACCAAGGAGCACAAACAACCCAAGAAACTCTTGTTTACTCTATACACATGCAATTTTCATTGTATAACTATGCCTAAGACAATTGAATTTATGTTTGGGGTGTGTGCAACTTGTAAAAGGCATAAAAGAAATTAACAATTGGAAAAACAAGATATATAAGAAACAAAAGGTTAGAAGTATTGAAGGGAAAATTATGGGATGCCTAAAATTTCCTAGGGTAAATTTTCAATTGCCTTGTATATCTATTTATGTGTGTATGTGGGAGGGAACGTGATAAAGGGAGAAAGGAATTTACAAAGACTGGCACTTATCCCACTTAAAAATCAAGGAAAGGAAAAGATGTTATATCTTGCATCAAATTCCCCAAATCCCATTCTCCCATTTTCAAACTTTCTCCTTGCTCATGATTTCCAAACCCAAACAAGTCCTCTAGTTTGGAACCCTGAGTCTTACTAGTGCTATTTAAGGAATCATAATTGAAGAGGTTGTTATGGCTTTTCACATCAATTGGGGCACAATTGCTTTCAGTGCATCTACTTTCTAGTGAAGGAAGGGTGAAGTCTCTTCCTAACCCCATTTTATTTGGCTCCAATATGCCATAATTTCCTTGATGCCCATCTACCATGCCAATTTGGGTCAAGCATGTAGGCATGTTGGGAAAATCAGCTGAAATACTAGTCATGTCATATTGATTATTTATCAACATGGGAAAGGGATCTAATTGATCAACAAAATCCACTGCATGCATGGATGACATTGATGAAGAGGAATCCATGCACATGGTCATGAGGTCATGCTCATTAATGGGCATGATCCCACTCATAACATGATCTTTAGACTCTGATGAGTCAGTACTAATGTTTAGTGATGGTGTGCAAGGGTTAGTTTTCAACCTTTTCTTCAATGTGGAGTTCCAAAAATTCTTTATCTCATTGTCTGTGCGACCAGGGAGTCGTGCTGCAATTTGAGACCACCTGAGATTCACAAGGAATAAATTAAATTAAAAAACAAAGAAAGCTAATAACACCCACTACTATGTTGAATAGTTAATACATTAATAACCCATCCTTAATTTAATCGAAAGCGGGACCTAGCAAGGTGAAAATTGTGACATGCTTTCAGGTCATGGCCTAACCCTCTGCACAGAGTTGACCTGTCTAATAAGATCAATTTCTCCACAAAATGTGCCAAACTAATTTGTTTACAAATTTCAAACACTCAAAATTATCGTTGTCTGTGTGAAGGTAACACATAATTATAGAAATAAATATCAGGTCTCTTTGATTTCAATTTTTTTTTTACATTCACAAATAATTAAGCTGTTTTGGTTTAAGAAAATGCTTTACTTTTATTTCACGCTTTTACTTATAATTACAAGAATTATATCCTTTCCTCACTTGTTTCTGGTTTTCATTTTTTACATTACTAGCCTTGTAAATCGCTAAAATCAATACATATACAATCAATTCTTTCATAGTCTATATGTCTATAATATTCATGGTATTTTTGTTACTCGAGCTAAGAAATCTCGCCTATAAAGTTAATAAATCGTCACTGACATTGCATCTATATGTTTCTTATTTATAAATTAAAGTACATTGAAGTTTATTAATAATGGTAGATCATAGTCTTACAATAGTAGTAGACCATACGTAGATAATTTAAACTTGATTTTAGTAAGGACTGAATTAAGCAGAGCATTAAGGATACGAAATGATAAGGTGAAAATGAAGTTAGTACCTGTTGCCTAGAATGGAATGCAAATGAATGATGAGGTCTTCCTCTTGGGGTGAAAATGCACCACGTTTGAGGTCAGGTCTCAAGTAATTAATCCAACGAAGGCGACAACTTTTGCCACATCTTTGAAGACCAGCATTCCTAGCAATGTCACTCCAACACCCTTGTCCATTTGTTAACATGTACCTTATCAACTTCTCATCTTCATCTGGTGACCACAGCCCTTTCCTCAACTTGCTCTTAATGTTGTTCATTTTGTCTTTGCCCATCAGATCAGGCTTCCTCATTTGCCTATAGACTCAATAATGCTTGTGAAATGATATCAAAGCTATGTGAAATGTTTCTTTCTTCTTTCTTCTTTTAAGTGTGTTATGATAGAGGTCTAAGAGAAAGCTCTATATAGGTGAATAATATTGAGAGACAGATAAAAGGCTTCCTAGGGTGGAAATGGTGATGATGATACTGATGGTTGCGGAGTTTGCTTAAAATATGAATATGCATGAGAGAGAGAGAGAGAGATTGTGTTTGTTGGATGATGGGTAGAGTGGAAAACGGATTGGAAGGGGACCTCCCTAACACAAAAGAGAGAGTGATCATAGAGACAAAGAGAGGGATGGTTGGTCTTCTTGTCTTTGACTCAATTCTTCATGTTGTTGTTATTTTTTATGGTTTCAATATGTTTTACTTCACTCACAAGGTAATCATCATCTTTTATTGTATGAAGTTGAAACAATTTTGCTTCCACTTCACATAATAGCCTCTTTGTTGGTTTTAAACTTCAAATTCACGTGTGTTGAGACAAGAGGGATGATGACTTTGCTACTTTTGGAATTTAATTTAATACCATAATGTTGCACGCTTGACATTTGTTTGTTAATTTTCATGTTATTTTATCATTGTTTGTAGCTTACATTCTATGAATGAATTTCATAAGGGCTAACCATTGAATTGGCACATTTCTGAAGCAAATCATGTTCACCTTCAATGAAGCAATGCCATTTTTTTTTTTCTTTTACTTGGCATAATGCTACCCCTGTCATACATAAGAGATTACGGCTCTGTCAATTTGACGACTAGAGTATATAAACTATCACTTCTAATCTGTAGAGTTTAGTTTACCAATTACCACTCTAATTAATGATGTACAATGTATGTAGTTATAATTAAGTTACACTATTTTAAAGATGATGAATGAATAATTCTTAGCTAATGTTGGTTGCAGCAATGTGAACACAGGAATGTATTATAATTGAGGAGTTGGTTACATCAATTACAGTATTATGTGTGTCAATGTAGCATGTCTTATGCAACTTACGATAACTTAATTATATGGTGTTTTCTTCTCTACCCCTTACTTTATCAGTATTAACATTGGCTTTATTCCCAAAAAATGTGAGTTTATGTTTCTCAGTTAGTATCGTTAATATTTCACATGTATCATACCAGATCTCTCTTCTTAGGAACCACTCTGCTTTAGTCTTTGAATTTCAGAATACGAAATCACCCAGAATGAATGTTTTAAATTGAATTGGGCATTGAATTGATAAGGCACTTGTTAGTGATGGAATCAAAGTTGAACTAATAATAATAAAATATATTAAATAATATATTAATATAAAATTATGAAAAAATAAGTTTGGAAAATTTTTAAATTAACATAATAATATCATGTTAAATGTTTTACCAGATGAAAATTTTATTATAAATTATTATAATAACAATTTATATGTAGATATTTAAAAAGCTTAGTTCAAAATTTTCTATATTAATTTTAACTACATTTTAGTTAGTTCTTGACCGATCTGACCAATGTTTTTTTTTTACACTGTCAAGAATTTAAGATTGATAATATGACCAGTTCTCAATCCAACCTTCTCCAGGATGCTTTATTAACTATGGATAAAATCATGGTCACATCTATCATTTTCTTCCTAGCTGTTACGGTATATATCTAGGCTAATTCCCTTTCCCTACCTAAAATTTTCCATGGCAAAGTTTCATGAGTGATAAAAAAATCCTGCTCATCAGCTATGCTACAAATTTCAGTCACTATCCAATCCAAAATCAGATAGACATATCCATGGAAATTATTGTCAATTCCAAGGGCATTATGGTTGTTCACACTCCCATCTCCCCTATGATAGGGACTTCTTCCCCAATTTTCTGAGAAAGAGTGAAGCACAAATCTCTGAAGCTACTCAAATGTTTCAAAAGCATCATTTTCTATATCCACAGGTGTCTTGGAATGAAGTGGTACACGTTAGAGAGAAAACCAAAATAGAAAAGAAAGTGTTCATGCTTATGAGGGTGTGCCAAGCAACATTCTACTTTGTTACAAAGACAAGAAAATACAACTCATTTGAGGATTCTACATTACACCTTGTACCCCATTATAAGAATATATTAGTAAAATGCAGAGGCCATAAAAGTGGTAGCACTTTAACACAAATCATCAACTAAAAGGTGAATGTGCTCAAAATAGAAGATTTATGGGTATAGAAGGTTGAGGCACACTAACTTTTAGGACAGAAAAATGTCTAGGTATGGAACTTGTTCTTTTAGTCCTTTTGTCTCTTTCAGCTTTTATTTGTAAGTTTGTGGATTCAATCATCACAGAGGGGTCATGAGAATCAATTATACATAGAGAAAGCGGTTCATCACCAAATTTCAGCAATCCAAATTCCAACATGTGAAATTCCCATTCTCCTTTTCTTTTAAAAAATTAACAAAGTTGTGACCAAGGAAGAGCACTTTGCAGCACAAGTATACAGAAATTTGCCAATTTTATATTGTGCAAACTCAAACTCAGAAGTCTCAAGCATCAAGTACATTATGCCAAAGTTTTAATTTACAGTAAAAATGATGAGCAATAAGATGTTATTTGTTGCAATTAAATGTGTTTTGTCGCAAAACATTTTCAAATTGGTAATTAGTTCCCAAACAAAATGTTATTTGTGTTACATGGAGTTCATATTCTTTAAATCATCTTCAATTATGTAACCTAAAAAGATAACAAAAATTAATCAGGTAAATCTATTTTGTACTCAAGTTATTCTTGAAACATACCTTTAAATCCCTTAGTCCATTTTGGCAAATAGCTGGAAAATCTCATAGAACTCATTTCATAATAAAACGTTGCATTGATGCGTGGATCACATAACATTTCACACATGCTTTGGTCCAACAATGTATTGCACCAAAAATATCTTAAAAATTTTACGACAGGCCCTCACATTTTAGAATGATCAATTTTTCTATTTTTTAAAATTACATTTTTTCAGTACAAAAAATTAGAGTTTCTGAAACAATGATTTAGCATCACTCGAATTTTCACATATAAATATTAGAGAATCCTTGAAATCTAAATCTAAAATATAAAGAGTGGTGTCATAGCAACTTCTAAAGTTTATAGTGACCTTGACGTGGTCACAGTTAGAGTAGATAATCTAGAGGCTACCATGTGTATAATACAAGACTTTGATTTAAGATTTCCATAATGAACGAGGTTTTATACCATAAAAGATTTTTAACTATGTGGTCTTTCTAGCATCTTCTCTTTTTATTTTGGGCATAGAGCATAGAATAGAAGATTTCTATATATATATATGCAGAGAGAGAAAGGCTAAAATGTTGAAATTGGAAGTTGCAAGATTGGCACACAAATAAAATGAAGCGAGTCTCAAAGTTGCAATCATATTGGTGGCTCTAAAGCTCTTATTACGTGTTTTCATTAACCTTTTCTTGCTTTCAGCCACAAATTTCATACCAACTTTTCAAACCAGACAAAATCAAAATGTCCATTTTTGTTTCTTTAATCCCCAAATAAATTCATAATAGCTTATCAAGATTTTGCCTTCTACATATGGTAGAGCTAAAACATTATTGGAATGGATATATAAATTTTTTTTAAAAAAAATAGTTAACTTACTTCACTTTATAATGATTTATTAAGACCAAAAAAATAGAAGAATATGAAACTTCAATCCTACTTTTCATGGCATTTCCTCGTTCTTAAGAATTAAGGTATTCTCTCATGGCAGTAATTACAAAATAATTAGAGTAACTAATCATTAATTGAAAAATTATTGAACCATAACCAAGCCATGTGATCCGTAGCATAGAAACATTATCTTTTCTTTTTTTTTTTTAATTTCCCATTGTCCTTGTTCTCCCAACTTAAGATAATTTTAACTATTAATTATTTTTGTATAAATAATAGAATATTTAGCGATTATTATATACTTTAACTTTATAAATTTGTTTTACTATAATAAAAATATTCAACAAATAAATTTCTCTGATATGATTCTTTAAAATGTTGCTTCAAATTTGTTTAAATTTAATATTTTATATTTTTATCCCCAATTTTATCAAATATTTTCATTTACTTATTTTAATTTTTTTTTATAAAATCTTTATAGTTAAACTAAAAATGCTAAAACTTAACCACTAATTAAAATTTTAAATTTTATTTACATAAAAATTATTTAATTTAGTCAATAAAATAAAAATTACATAAAAACCAACAATTACATTTTTATGTTTTTTTATGTTTATCAATTAATTTAATCATTTTTAAAATATATTTAATACAATAAATTAATCTAAAAATATTAACTCTTAGATAAAAATTAGGTTTACAATTGCAAGCTTACTATTTAAGTTTAGTAATTTTAACAAATAAAATAATATAATTAATTCATTAATTTCTAAGGATAAATTTAATCATATAAGTATAATTGTAATGTATTTTTTGTGTATTTTATTCCTTAAATATGGTTTTTTATTTTATTTTTAATATTTGTGTGTGATAAATTAATTTTATTTTTCACGAAAGATTAAATTCATTACTTTTTTATGTATAAGGGATAAAAAGAAATAAATTTTATAAAACTTAAATAAAAGGAGCTATATTTATGGAGATTAAATATATATTTAATTTTTTTTTCAATTTTAATATACTTAATGATATATGGTTATAGAAGGTGAATACTAAAATGCCTTTATTTTTAATCTTTGCGTGTGATAAAAAATTTTATTTTCACGAAAGATTAAAATAATTAGTTTTTAAGTTATTGGATAAATATTAGGTTTATTGTACAGAAGTATAATACTAAGGGTTTATTTGATTTAGCTTTAACTTTTAAAAATTATATTTTAAAATAATTTTATAAAACTGTTTTTAGGAAATAAAATAAAATAAAATCTGTTTGATAATTTAGTTTCTAAAACTATTTTTAGTTAAACTTTTATTAGTTTTAAAAAGAAAAATAGAAAAATAAAAACAAAAACACCTAAATAATAATTCTGTTTTTCAATTTTAAAAACTGAAAATAAAAAAAAATATTTTTATAAATAATTTTTAAAATTTATATTAACAAACAGGTTTTTCTATTTTTTATTTTTAAAAATAAGAAACTCTATTCAATAAAAGAAAACAAACTAAGCCTAAATATTTTTATTTTTTGGTGATATATATTACCCAAAATCGGATACAAAGTTGAAGTGTTTAACAAAATGAATAAAACCAAATAACAACGTTAACTTTTACATGATGACGACTTACTAACAAATACATTTGAATAGTGTTTTCAAGAGAAAAAAAATATAAAAAACATCTAAATAGTTTTAAAGCAATCGCTAAAGACAAATAACTTTTTAAATTGTCAATGATTCAATGTGATCATAAAATATGACAAACATTACTTTACTTTTTCTTAGCCCAATACCCCTTTGGAAAAATTAAAAATTATGCTGATTATTAGGAAATGAAAAGTGTTATTTATATAAATAATTTGTAAGTTTTTTTTTATATCACATTGTAAAAAAAAATTGTATAAATTTAATGCGTAAATAACTATTTTTTAGGTATTTACGAGTATGAATAACATCATTCCTTTAGAAGAGGGTTTTTTTTTTATATGAAAAAGAATTACTAAAATATAATATTTTGAAAACAATTGAGTAATGCTATTTTTATTTTATACTTTGATAATAATTTCTGCAACAAGCGATGTGATGAAAAAAAAATCACTATTTTTTATTTTACGTAACGGAGAAGATAAAGTAAAAGACATTTTAGTAACAGTTTAACTGACAAATTTTGTACCCACTTAAACCCCTTTTTTAATTTTATGTTTTTATTCTTTCAAAATTATTATTTATAAATTTTTCTAATAATTATTTTATTATTTTATAACATTTATTAAATGAAATACTTATTCTTATTATCTTAATCATATAAAAATGTTGAATATTTTTTATTTAATAAGAATAATTTGTAAACATTAAAAGTAAAAAGATTTATTTATTTGCTGCCATAATCCAAAATATATATATCTTATGATACAAGAAAATGTTTTGTAAATATCCCAACGAATAATAGAAAAGAATAAAAGACAGAGAGAGATAATAAATATTTTGAGTGATATAATATGTATTCTTTTAGTAAAAATTAGTAATATGAAAAAATTTCAAAAATTGCTAATGAAAAATGTTGATAAAGTTTTCCCATGACAGCTTTGAATAGTTTTAGAATATTTTATTATTATTATAAAAATCGTTGGATGAAGTTTTATATTTTTAATTTTTTAAAGTTTAATTATTAAATTTTAAATAAAAAATTTAATTTTAATTCATATAGAAATTTACATAATTTATTTATTTATTATTTCATTCGTTTCATTTTAAAAAATCATTTAAATAATACACTTTCTTTTATCTTTTATGTTTTCAATATCTAAGCACAACCACCGACGGTTTTTCCATTTTCCTATGTAGTATATATATATATATATATTCAAGCTTCGTTGAGTTTCCAGAACTTGCTATTTGCCCACTTTCTTTTTTCTCTCTCTACTTCAATCTGTTTTCGAATAGCCCTTTATATCAGTCAAAGACGCTCTTTTCTCCTTCCTCAACAAACCTTCAAATTCATAGATACAGACCCTAAAGCTAGAAACTTGAAAAAAACCCGAATCCAAATACCCTTTTTGGTATCGGATTCAAAGGTTTCAGCTTTGTATTGATCTCATAGTGGGGTGTCTCGGTCTCAGAGAAAAAAGAAAAGAAATGTTGCAGTTGTTCTTCACAGTGGCTTTCTCTGCGGTTCCATTGACCCTTTATGTTCCACCTCTTAGAAGCTTAAATCTATTTGTGGAAACGATGGAATATATGATAAGAGAATCAAGAATATACAGCAACAGAGTTTACCCTCGCCTACGTGTTGCTTGGTCCAGGATCTTGGATGTTATGCTTTGCAACAACGACAACACAAGGTAGATTAAAATTTCAAGAATTGATCATGATGATGGCTTTGAAGCTTTCAACCACATCTTATTGTCCATAAGTTTTCACTCTTTTTCCTTTCTAGATTTTTAAATTTATTTTTAATATATTTGACTTCAATTTCCCAACCTTCAATAAAAGCATGTACGGTGCTATGAGTTTGTTTTTGTTTAGAGCAGTTTTGTTGTTGCCACGGGATTATTGTGCAGTTGAATTGTTGTAATTTTGGGACTATTTTGACATTTTGAGGTGAATCCTCTTCAATAGGCTCCCAACGTTACTTTGGAAAGAATAATGGAATTTTCTGTGTTCATCGGATTGTTGTTGAGACATTAATTTTTTTTCCTACGTATGGATGAAATCTGTTTCTTTAATTATTTTCTATTACTTGTCCTTAATTCACCTCAATTCATGATTTGGACCACAAAGATAGTGCCACTTGGAGGTTCACACATCACAAACCGATGAAGAATGTCAGATATATGCTTTTTTAATTTTTTTAATTTTTTTTTTTGCGGTTAGAACAAGACAAATCTCTTATAATTATTATTGTGCTCTCCAAGAATCCTTTGCTTTCATTCTCATTGTTGAGTTTCTATCAAGAATGAATTAGACTTCCCTTTCGATTCCATGGAGCATGTCGTGTTGGTTTAGGGTTTATCTCTTGAAAATATATATGAAAAAACAAAAAGGGTCTGAGGAGTGATTTTTAACTTTTTTTAAGTGATTTTGGATTAGTGTGGCCATTCTTTTGTCTCGTGTTCTTCGTACTTGGTAACACCAAAACTTTGGCTTAAAGGAATATTTAAATTTTCCCATTGAATATTTCAGTTTCTCAAAAAATTATTTCCTGAATTTATAAATTTTCAATTCAAAAATATTTTGCTTTTTCATAAAATCTTTTCATTGTCTCAACTTTCAAGAAAAGCACGTAAATATCTGAAAAAGTAGATTAAGACCATTTTAAAAACTTGTGTAAAATTAATTTAATTTTATAAAATATAATTGAGATATATGTTAAAAGTTATTTTCATTATAAAATTTTCTTAAAACTTATGTTATTTAAAGGTCTAAGAATTTAGGAGTTGTTTTGTTCCATGAAATATATAAATTTTTTATTTTTAACTAAAAATTATTATCCTATTTTTATGCTAATTTTTTAAAAGGATTTAGAAAACATATTGAAAATATTTTTCTATTATTATTATTATTATTTATTGTATAAATATTTTAAAACAGAAAATAAATAAAAATAATATATCAATTTTATAACTTAAAATATAAATATAAAAAAAAATTCTAAACGGCTAACTTTTTGAAGTAAAAATCAAAGCAGAGGCTGGCATTATCTTTGTATATAAGATAAAAAATATTTTCCTTGGATCTTGGGAATTGCGGCTTCAGAACGTGGATTTCGGTTTTACAAGGAATGCACAAAACGACAAATAAATCCACAGATTGGCACTAACATGATTTTATAGTACTTGTATAACATTATCTTAATTTTATACTAATTTACATGTGCTATCATTGGGTGCTCAAACTTAAAAAAACTGGACATGACAGCAAAGCTTGGATTTTTTTAGCTTTTTTATTTTATTTTTATCTTTTCTGACACAGATTAAGCTAAGACAAAGGCAAAGCGGTTATTCACAAAATCTCTGATTGCAGGTATTGGACATGGTTCAGGAATATTAAAGGACAAAAAAAATCTTATCAACTAGTTAAAGAATAAAAAATGTTTTTAGTGCACATTCTTTTGTAATTTAGTAAAAGTTATCAGAAAATGTTGATATTGTGTTCCAATTTGCATATTCAACAATCCTACTTCACCTAAAGCCAGATGTTATGGTCTGCTTGAGTGTAAGCTAAATCTGACCAATGAAAAATAATAGGTCCTAGAATTATGTGTTTTCTATAGCCAAGTATAAGGGAAGTATGGGAAATAGAAAAGAAGAGAATGCTATTTCACGTACTATATATATGATACAATCTAACCACCTTCTAAACCTCATTCAAAATGCTATATGAGACACAATTATCTTGTATTGTATTGATAGTATCAACGTCATTTTTATGAGTACAAGTGCAGCTACATACAATTAGCCATAATTTGGAAGCTTTTGAAGAAGTAGAACATGGTGAAGCTAGCTGCATTTGTTTTAACCAGAAGGCTTTCTTATTTGATGATTTACAGCTCATAAACTCCATCATTCCAAATAGCATTTTCAGATTCCAAAGTAGCTCTATCCTCAATGGATTTGAAAATAATAGTCTTAACATACTTCTCACATATTGATCCTTGACATGAGAGTGGGATCGAGAATATTTGAATAAATCCATTTAACATCAAGTTCTTTCTCAAAAAGAAAATGTTTAAGTCAAAAACTTATTGATTAATTTTAACGGATAAAACCAAGTTTCTATGTTCTGTCCAACTACTGCAGCTAAGGTTCATGTGAATAATCACTATATATGTTGTCAACAGTTCTTAAAATAGTTGCCAATGCCATTATCATTTGCTATCCAGCACAATAATTCAGCACTGCAACAAAACCCTTGAAAATGGTACCGGTTTCTCCCCATGTGATGCAAAGTGTTTTCGGTTGCTTTTACAATGCTTTATGCATATCAATGCTGATAAATTGCACATGCATTTACAATATTATGTATGAAGTCAAACAGTGTGTAATACTTGCATTAGAGTTATTTTTCTTGTGCTGTTCAACTACAGAAAACTAAAGGCTGTTTCTTCTAAAAATACTGTAATCGTTATTTCGTATTGTGCATAAATGTCTTATGATTTCAATAAACCGCTTCTCAGTGGTTGTCCCAGCATTTTTTTTATTGTCATCCTTCTGTGAGGATGCTCTATGGAACATTAGTGTAAATATTGGACTTGGATGCAATATAAGCATTGCTTTCATCTTCATTGGTAGAGGGTGGAGCGGTAGCAGATGAATCAATATATCATAAACACATTGAATTGAAATGTTCCACATAAGAGAGTGGCTAAAATCTAGTCTTCCCAATATAATTTTATTGTGTGATGCAGGATCAAGATAGGGAGAATTTAGAAGGGTGGGAGGAAGATGATTAGTTTGAGGCAATAGTAAGAGAAAATGAAGTGCATGAGGACATGCCATGACGATTTTCCAAATAATAGTCATTTCTAATGGCTGCATACACCAAAGAAAATTTAGAGGTGTCAGAAGTTCAAGTATTATTGAGATCAGATTACATTGAACAATACATAAAGAGGCACACAGATTAAATAAAAAAGAGACATGCATCCATGAATAATGTGATGTTTTTGAAAAAAATTTTAAAAAGATCTGCATGATAGAGTAACCCCATTATATATATATATATATATAATCTAATAGGGTTACTCTATCATGCAGATCTTTTTAAAAAAATTTAATTCCTCTTAAATGAAAACTGTAAAATAAAAGATTAATAATCTATCAACTGTTGGTTTGAAGTGAATTAAATTGTATAAGATGCTTTCATTTAAAACAAAAATGGCTTATTCTCACTTTTTTATTTTACAACTCACCTTATTTTAGAGAAATCACAGTCGTTTTACGTTACATATAATTTTCAAAACTATTCGTGCTAAGTGTCAGCCCAATTCAAGGAACCTGCTAGTATATTTATTTTATGCTTCAGTTTTAGAACTATGATTACCAAAAACATTTTGTTTAAATTATAAATCTTAAACTATCATAACAAGGATGATAATACAACGCATAACTTAGGTTCTGTAATTTTGATATTTTTAGCATTATTTTTTATAAAAATTTTATATCAATAATTCATGCCATATAAGTTGATATTGAAGGGCAACATTAATTACCTAAAATATCTTAAAATACTGCACCTAATTTTTTCCATTATAAATTAACCTATTGCTGTGAGAATTGATTTCAGGAGCCTAAGCATGTTTTTCAATCCCTCAGAATCTGTTACAAACTAGGAGTTGATACTTTGAAAATCAGTTTTCATAGTTTTTCTTTTCTGAGGTGAAAACAGAAGATATTCGAAATATATATTTAATTCAGCTTATTCAAATGAAATAGTCACTAAATTTTGTCAATTTCTTAAAAGAACTTCTGAAAAACAAGTGACAATTTCTCTTAAAAGTACGGAAATAGTAGGAATATATCAAGATCTTTAAGCAATATTTGTGTTAGAATGTTGATGCCATAAGCCTGCAATATGTTTCTCAAATTAAGATCTCCATATCCCTTGACCCTTAGTATTCCACATGAATTTCATTTTTTAAAATCCATCAAGCATGCTTATGAGTTTTCTCATTCCCAAACTCCAACAAATCCTTAGTTAATGGCTGGGAAGCAGATTTCTCAATCCCAAATACCATAAAGAACGGGACACTATATAGCATCAATACACAGAAAATCACACATTAACCACAAGAAGATGCAACTCCATTAGGTTGTTTCTAGTAAACAAAACACGTATTGTGTGGCAAGTGCCACAGTTCTTCATATTACACCTACCTACGTGTAAGAAATTGAAACTTAAGAGAGAGAGAGAGAGAGAGATGGACGAGGAGCAAAAATTGGTAGAGCAAGAAAGTTCCTTTATGCCATCCTGACGCTAATGCGATGATTCCTCACCAAAAACCTCAATGTTGCAAACAGGACATTTCTGAAAAATATAAGGTAAATGAGATAAGATAGAGAATTGGGGGGTGATAAATTGTATAAACAAAGGATTCAAGCGAAATTCAGAAGAAAGCATTTACTTACCTTGTTAATGCCAAGCCACTTGGTAATGCACTCACCATGATAGACATGGCTGCAAGGCAATTTTATTTGCTGATCACCTCTTCTATATGTCATCTGACAGATTACGCACCTGTTTTGAATGCAATTTGATTGTCAGTATATACTGAAAATGGGAAGGTGAGAACTGAGAACAGACTCAAACCCATGCATGTGTTGCTGGAAAACTTATCATGAATCTTGAAAGAAGTTATAAGTATCCAAGATAAGCAAAAGAAGAAACAAATTTAAACCTCCATGATCAACCTAGTCCTACATATACAACCAGAGTATCTGAATCATATTCTCTGGGCAAGGGATGAAAATACCAAATTTTATTAGTAATTAGGACTATCAATACTCTGTATACCCTCAACCACAGTGCAAAATGAAATAATTTATCATTCTATTTCCAAAGGCATTGCAGATGGAGAGGAAATTAAATAAGACATGCAAACGGACAAGTAGAAATGATTTTATTCCCTATTCAATGGTTATTGAATAGGGTAATGGAAATATGCTAAATTACAAATTGATAAATCTATAATTTATAAATAATACAAGCATGAAGCATGTAATTTTCCCATCACCAATCCTATCTTTTTCAATAGATTCATTTTTTGAGCTTAAACACTATAATTTTCATTCCTCTTCCACATTCACCTCATCTTCCTAATCAATGTACTATCCCCTTTGGCCTTCATTCAACTTCATATTTTCATCTGTTTCAGAAAAGAGAGAGGACCAGGATATTACCTTTTCCCAAAATTTTTTCTTTTGAATAAGCTACCAAATTTGTACTTTGAGGTTGGAAGCATATCAATGAGTTCTTGGGAAAGACCTCGGCTTTGAGTCCCAACTGCTTCCCCCAGGTCCAGAAGTTCCTGTCACTTATAAAATATTATTGGCTATTGATCTTCAAGATTTCTAATTATACTTTTATTCAACAACATACCAATGAAATTGAAAGGTCAATAAACTACAATTAAAATTAGCACCAAGTTCAAAGACGTCTAACTTTAACCATAAAAAAATCAGCAACATTTTCAAATTAACTCTCCTGTAACACAAGCATTCTAAATCTTGAAGGCTTTAGCTTAATAGTTATTCATATCAAATTTGATATAATATAAAGCACCATTTCTGTCTGATGCATTTGACATTCTTTGAAACAATAATCCTATAAAACTATTCATGGGCTTCCACCTAACAGCTTAATCTTTTCAGAAAGTTGGTTTTTGACATGGTATCAGGGCTCCTACGACCAAGTAGTCAGGCATTCTATCCTTGCTACCCCTATTCTTCAAAAAGAAAAGTTGAATTCCAGCACAAGGTAAAGTGGGTTTGTTTATTTTCCAAACTTCAAAGTCTAAAGGGATTGTATGATGTGTATTAATGAGTCTTCACAAAAACAACTTAAAACTTTAGATAGAATTGTCTCTTGCAGAAATAATACTGACATCTACAACTAAAGAATGCAAAACACTCCAATATCTATAAAATTTTGAATCTAGAAAAATGTTAACTTTTGGTAGCTACCCTCTGAGCAATTAATCCTTCAATTTATAAAAAATTTGAATGACTAGCATCTGAGGTTTAGTAAAATATACCTAATATAATGATGAATGATCTAAAAAAAAATTAAAAAAAGTTTTAAAAATAACTAAGAACTTGTGCGTGCATACATTAGTATTTACAAATAAAACATTAAGTGCATCACACCTCATAAGTCATATTATCAGGGTCAATGTTGTCTTGCCATATGACCTGCACCAATGCAATACCAACGATTAGAGACTTGAGGATATATTTTTATGCTGCTTCTGATTATCAATGTACAGGTTGAAAACTGTTTACAGAAGTTAAGGATTACTTATTCAAATTAAGCAATTGAAATGCAGAGCTTATAAGAAAGAAAAGTTATATGAGGTAGCACATGAATTCAATTTAAAGTAGTCAAATATCATCTTCGTGAATTATTTTGACACCTAAAAGAACAAACAACAATGAAAGAGCAACAATAACCCAGCTTTCTGAACAAAAGAAAAATGGAGTATGGTAGAAGCCACAACTCATGTTTCACTAAATTTTATTCATTACCAGTCAGAGATTCCCAAATGTGAACAGTTAGTTACAGTGGAGTACCAAAAATTAGTTAGACAGTTAGTTAGAGAGGTTGGAAAGCCAGGGTTTGGCTTAAATAGGAGAGGTAGAAGGAAGTGGCATGGAGATTTGTTAGCATTGAAAAAGCAGAGCAGTGGCTCAGTTCTAAGGAAAAAACCTTTGGAGGAGATTTCTCTCCTTTTCTGATTGATAATTAATCAACAATGAAGATTAGTTCTTTTTAATCTCTGTTACAATTTTTCATTTTGGGAATGGTTTGTGTGAAACATGATGAAGAAATTATCAGTTCTATAATGAAAACTGTTTTCTGGAGCAAACCTAGTGAAAAAAGTACACATAAATAACTTTTATAAGAAAAATACATAAAAAAACTCTGTCGTCAAAACTAAAAATACTATTTGGAGCTAAGTATCCTCAATGAATAACTATACCTAGACAAGGAAGGTGAGATAGGGGGCACAGGAAAAACCTCCACAGGATATGGTAATATATAGTAAATGATGCCTAACTTCAAAACTCCTTTTTGTTTCCTGGCAATTATGCATAAAAATCTAAGTTGTCTGTAATAACCATTTTGCCTGTTTTGTAGATGACATGAGGGAAACATATTAGCAAAAGGCGAGCCACTGCATTACAAAGATATAATTCTGATGTTCCAAGTTATTGAAATTATGCCATACGACCTAGCCTAAAAGGTAAGACATAATTCAATATATAATCCTCTATTTAGTGTAAATTGAATGTCATGGTTCAATTTGAGTGCCATAATTCAGGATTTAACTTTCATGGTTAAAATGCAAATCCCCTTGTTTTACTATAACCATTGTGCACATAGCAATTAAGCTTTCAACACATGACGACTAATCCTTGTGATCAATTCCCAAAATTAAAACCACGGGCTATTTACAACAAATTGAAAGTTTAGGGCTAACTATTTGTCAAAGTTAAAACTAGAGGGGTTATTACTCACTTATAGAAAGTTTAGGCAGACTATTTGCCAAAGTTAAAACTAGAGGGGTTATTAGTCACCTATTGTTTGTCACATATTGAAAGTTTAAGCAACTCTATTTGCCAAGGCGTCCAATTGTCCAAGTTAAATGAACTAATGTTCAATTGATTAACATTTACTAATAAAAGAGTTAAGGTATCCAAAAAAGTGTAGAGTGGATAGATTACGATTTGTGATGAAAGTATGCCATGTTCAGCCAACTATCATTGAAATAATGTCTCCCAATTTTCAAGCATAGGGGACCCAGTGTTCCTAACAGGGACAAATGACTGAATATCAAACCAAAAATCAATTAGTTAAGGTCTAAAATTTCGGCTAAGTTGATAAATAACAAAGCTTCCTACCTGGCTACTATTAGATTCCTGATGATTCGGACTGCCTGCAAAAGAAATTTAAAAGGATTAATATGCTATATCACAATTCTCACAGATTTACTGAATAATTAAAAAATAAAACAGTAGTTTTCATTCAACTCAAAAGGGAGGAACAAAATAAAAAGCTTCACTTCACTTAAAAGGTTTGCATGATTTGGACTGTCTGCAAAAGAAATCCAAAAAATAAAGATTATATAATTTTCATGTTTTCAGAATAGTTGAAATTTAAAACAGTAATTTTAATAATAATAATAACAAGCTTCATCCAACAAGAGACCCCTCCCCCTCAATCCAACTGTCCACAGACACTAATTTTCTGCCAGCATGACACTAAAAGGTGATTTATGTATATATAACAACTAAATTGCAGAAACCAATGATATGATCATAGGCTTCCGCTCACAGTGAAAGAAAATAACATTTGAACTAACATTCTTCAGGGATAGTTTGCATGCTCGTGACTCCATCTCTTCTAGGTGGAGAATTAGTTGTAGCTGGTTCCACAGTGGTCATTGTTGAAGGGTATTCCCACTCAAACTCAACCCTGTCAATCTCCATTCTTGGCAAATGACCATTTACCTCATAAGAACTATAATAGGATGTACTCCCAGGCCCAGACAATCCAAATTTATAGGGATTCATGTTCATTGACCAATAGACACTCTCCTGGACAGAAGATATGATTACATAGTTACAATGATGTTTAATTATAGAACTAAATCAAATCAACAGTAAATTGTGAATTAATAAAAGAAACAAATAAATAAATGAATAAACAAATGGGTTAAAAGGAGACATGTCTTTGACACATAGCTGCTTTCACACGCGGACATTACCCATCCAACGTTGCAATGCAACTCAAAGAAAAGTAATTATCATTGTCAAATTATTTTTAGTACTTGACCTTCCAATTCGCATTATTGCTTTTTTTTTCTTCTAAAAAATAGACCTTCCATGAACCTGTGTCAAACATTCCGAGTTCTATTGCCTAACTGTCAGGTAGCATTAGCAATGATAACAACAAAAGGATGGAATTTTGTTTATTTCCGCCCATATTTTGGGGGTAAAGATCAATTTAGGATTAAAAAAACTCAGTAAACACTGCAACTACACACATTCGCAATTCAAGGGTAGCATGAACCAACAACCATGTTACAGAAACCATTAATATCCATCAAGTTGAGAAACATTGAAGCAACATTATAAATAAAAATAAAAATGAAAAATACAAGTAGAAACAACGACCTGATTAGGCATTGAGCCAGCAAAGGCATAATTCACCGGCACCTGCGTGAAGCCTTGAAAGAAATCCACGAAGTTCTCATTAACGGCATAAGGAAAACCAGCATCTACGTAATGCACCCCCATTTGTCTACCATCATTCATCTTGCAGCTTGAAAAAGAAAAGCAAACACTACACACTACCCTTCAACAACAACTGCACAGAAAAGCCACATTACACGTCACCAAACACAGCCTTAAACAACAAATTCTAAAGAAGAACAAAAATAATATCTCAATCACACTCACATCTTTAGAAAAGCAAGGTTTAACCTTATTTATTTTATTTTTCTAAAAAATTTAACAAAAAATGATTTTGTAATTTTGATTTGTGCGGGTAAAAACCTGGTGGGGGTGAGATTGTGAGAAAATTAGGAGGGAAAGGAAGAATGCTGGATTGCAGTGTGGTGAGATTTTTTACCTTTTTCTTTTTTTCTAATTTTCTCGGGAACTAAACAGAAGAAGGAAAGTTCGAGAGTTGATTTACCTGTTCACATTCGGAATGGTTGGAAACTTGTGAGAGAGAGAGAGAGAGAGAGGGTTTCGATGCAATGTGGCAATTTTGTTCTCTCTCTTCTGTGCCCAATTTCTTTATGCCGGAAGGACTAAGGACTAGGGAGTTTTTACTTTTTCGTTCCACTCAATAAACATTTTTTTTTCTGTTTTATTAATATTAGTTCTTAGAATTATTTTTAAGTATATACTTTTACTCTAAGTATTTATTGTATTTTATACTTTTAATATAACAAACAATTGTTTCAATAAACTGTCATGTTTAAATATTTAAAATTAAATTAAAAACCGATACAACGATTTTTATTGGTTTATATATCAATAGTTCTTATAGTTAAAATTGTGGCATTAATGCTAGAATTAAGGATGATGATTAATTAAAGTCTTCTCTAATTTTTTGATCATTCTGGATTGAGATTTTTTTTTTCTTTTATTAGAGAGACTTTATTTTTTATTTATTTTCATCTTAATTTGTTCTATTCTTTTTTTAATATACCAAAAAATAACTAAATTAAAAAAGTAAATAAATATTTAAAGAAAATATATGATATGAAATTGTAATTTTCTTGAGAGATAAATTTGATGGTAAAGTTGCACAAAATTCAGGTAGAAAAGGCTTATAAAATTGAACAGAAAAACTAGAAACCCATTGACAATTAATATAAACAACTAGCAAGTACATTATATTTGGAAAATTTGGAAATGCTGAGGAAAATATTTGTATTTAATATCTTACCATACTTCCTATACAGTCGCTTGTTATAAAAATTATAAGTTAAAATGTACAAATAAAAATATTAGAGTTTTCAAACAAAACTTGTACTGTAACTTCTTCCATTATTTTTTAATATACCTCTACCAACTACCATCATGAATAAATGCATTACCTCAATATAGAAGCTTATTAATGTATAAAATTTTATAACTTTTAATCAAAATTTTTGTAAATAATTGAGTAATTAAACATTATTATTAGCATACTTTTCATAATTTCTAAAATAGTTTATAATTATTTTTTAATGAATACTCTGAAAACATGAATTAAGTAAATATTAATATTTATCATGTATAAATTTATATTATATATATCACAAAGCTCTAATAAAGGGCACGTTTGAATTGAATGGCAGGTAAAATAATCTGTGGAAGCCGCATTTATCAGAGACAAATCTCTGCTGTAAGTGACACTACAATCTGTACCATACAGCTGTTTTTCAGCCTTCAAATTCTGAATTCTGAAACCTACAATACCAATTGTAGACCTAAAAAACTCCATACAGGGTTCATCTCCCCAAACTAACAACTTTAATAAAAGCTAAATCACCAATATGTGCATATTTAGAATTCTCAGCTCAGAATATTAAGTGCCAATTTCAAGGAAGATAAACGATGGAATAAGCTAATCAACCCAAGAGAAGAATTTTGTACTTTGGTTCATGTTAATGTTCGTAGTAGCTGCCTCTTCACCTTTGTATATAAAGCGTGATTCAACATAGAAAGACAAAGGTAATGTTGGGTGTAGTGATTTGTTGGGATATTGATCTGTTTTTAAATAAACAATAGGCAAAAGGTAGAGACAAGTGCACATAAAAATAAATGAAAACAGACAAAGTAGTAAAGGAAACCAGGTTAGACATCCTAAGAAAACTCAAATTAAATAATAAGATAAAGTTAAAGATACAATGTTAGAAACCCCCCAAAGAAAGCTAAAATAATCGAAAAGAAAAAGTACACACACCTATTACATCTAATGAGTTACCTATTTTATCACGGTTACACCAACAACTTGTTTCTAAGAAAAAACAATAACATATATTCGTTTTCCTTTTTCTTTTATTTTTTTATGATTCAGAAGTGAAAGAAAAAACTTAACAGGGCAAATGAGTAAAACCATAATTTTTAATTTTCATTTTAAATATAATATATTATTTGAAAAAATTACTAAAATATACAGAAACACTGGTCTAATTTAGATTATTTTAATATTTTTTTAAAAGATGAAAACTCCACAGGGCAAGAAGAATGATCCCCATTCTCGATCTTAACGAGAAAGAAATTTCCAACCTTGAGATCTCAATGGGATAAGTCCCCAAATGGCCTAAATCAAAATGAGAGAAAAAATAAATAAAAGAAAATAAATGATAATTTTATCCTTTACTCACGAATCTGGATTGCGATAATAAATGTAGGTTCACATTGAGACACAGATTGAGGATATATTGGATGACGTATCAGTTAAAAATTATACTTGCTAATTTATATTATTATTAATTTTAATTAGAGAATATTAAAATTTAAAAGTTCTTATACACTGCAATCAAGTTGTCATTTTAACAAAATAAAAGGTAAATTTAAATTTTTTATCCACTCTTAATATTGTTTACTAGTAAAATTTACATTTTATTTCATCAATTATATTCATATTAATATTTTATTAAAAAAAATTAATTGATTAATAACACTTAAAGAATTCCAATATGTTCGAGAAAGAAAAATGACACATTTTTATACTAATTTTTTCATAAAAAATTGTTATGTGAATATTTTTTATTTAGAAAATAATTTTTTTCTCTAAAGTTTGTAAATATTTATAAATACAACAACAACTAAACCATATTCTATTAGTTAAATTCATTTACACAAATCATATAATGTCATTGTACTTATTGTAGGAATGATAGTAAAAACAACATATTTAATTACTATATTAATAAGATGTTTCTCGTAGTGTTTCGCCTACCTTATCACCATTCTAAAATTCTATTTATTTTTTATTTTTAATCCAATATATTTCATTGGAATGTAATTATAAAGATTTTTATTTTTATTTTTTTTATGGATTAATTTTATTATAGTAATTTCATACTCAAGGCTAATGGTGTCTTAACTCATATATTGTTAATCTTTTAAGTATCTGATAGAGTTGATCATTTAAAAAATTATACAATTTCATTAAATAAAACATAAAATATTTCTATAATAAATCTTGATAAGTGTCAAATTTTAGTAAATAATAACTTGAATTAGAGTACTCATTGTCTTTAATTAATTAAATTTAAATTTTAGTATCCTTTTAATTTAGAAGAATTTAAATAATCTATTTATTTTGACTAAGAGATAAAGATAGATATTTTTTTTAATTTTTTTATTTTTTATTTTACAAAAATTTAGAGAAAAAGGAAGGCAAAGAAGAAAGAAAATAAGTGAATTTGTCTAATTTTTGCTTAAATAAAGAATTTTTCACTTGAACGATAATATTTTTACTTAAACAAAAATTCATTTAATCACTTTTTAAAGAAAAAAGAAATAAAAGATAACGAAGAACGAGAAAAGAAAACTTAAAAAAAAAAGTTAGGGCGTTTTATGAAAAAATATTAGGACATCAATTTTTATCTTTTTGTATATATATATATTTTTTTGTTATAATAGTTATCATGAGTAGCTAAACTTTTTTTGGGATTTAATGTTATCTTCAACTAAGATATATTTTGATGATTTATATATATTTTTTATTTTTATAGATGGTGATTTTAATTTATTTATAATGTGTGATTTTATTTTGATCGACAATATTTTACTTTAAGATTTACGGTTAAGATAGAAAGCAATCTTTAGATCCAAATTAAGTAAAATTTATTCTGCATATTGTGATACTAGAGATAAATATCAATATATTGATGACTTTTTAATATTTATTTTTAATGTTAGAGAATTCATTAAATAATCAAAAAATCATATTCAATAAATATTTTTAGAAACTTGTTTGTAAAAAATCATCGTAAAAGAAAAATATATGTAGGCATTTGTATTTATAGGAGAGATTTTTCCATATTGAATCATTAGAATAAAAAAAAAGATAAATGATAAAGTTAAATCCCAATTTTTAATCTTTATATTTTAACATTTTTATTGTTATATTTTGTTTATGTTTATTATCTTAGAATTTATAAAATTAATTCATGAATATACGTGCAATTGTTTATATTTATTGTTAAGTATTTAACTAAGATAATAGAAATTTTAGGAATATCTATTCATCCATATGTAATTCGACAACTTAACCCTCATCGATTACACAATTAATTGGTATGTTTGTTAAAAGATACAAGCAAACTTATTCATATATGAAATACAAAATATGAGTGTGCATGAATTATAATTGAATTTTCATTTTTGGAGAAAAGAAAAATAATTTGCGTGAATTCTTATAAATTAGTTATGATGACACTCAACCTTTTTAAAATTAAGTGGACAAGACACATGAAACAAAGTGTATTGTGCTATCAGTTAAATTTAAAATTTAAAGAAGACGAATCACAAATCACTTGATGGATTAGATAGGTAAATAAAATAATTTTTCTCTCAATTTCAATCACTTAATTATAAAGTATTTAAATAATAGATATAAATAAATTCTTGTATTTTTACTTAAAAATTTGTGTAATACATGTATACGCATTAATAATGGAGTAAAATTCAATTGAAATAATTTAAATGCTATAATAAAATAATTGATCAAAATTAACTTAATCATGAAGATGAATAAATTGAAAATAATTTTATATAATAGTAATTTAACATTAGCTAATTAATGACATCAATAATAAATATTAACAATCATAAAAATAATTTAAAACATCATTTTTCATTATTAAAATACATATATTAATATGTCCCAACAATTCAGTGAATAATAATAATAATTTAAAATATCGAGGTGAACGTATTACAATACTTATTTACACCAAATAATAATCAATTTCTTCTCCAATACAAGGAAGTCAAAAGGTGCTCATATACATAGAGTATAGAGAGTGTCTCTCAAACTTCAAATCAAACAAAATGGAATTCAAGGTGACAGCTACTTTGTGTTGCTTGTCACTCTAATAAATTAAGCTTGAAATATCAAAATTCTAACCCAAATTGGAAATAAAAAGACATGGGCCAAAATCCCATTAATTAAAATTATTAAACAAAATTTGTGGCAACCCTTGGTGGGTTGCTTGTCGAAACTAAATAATTTTCATTAGTATTTAAAACAAAATTAAGAGTTGAACATTTAAGCACCACCGGATCCATACTTCTTTCCAAACACTATCACTTGCAACTTGTCATAACCAGCAAGCACACCAGCACCAGCAACAGCACGGAGGATGTTAGCACCAGCTCCCTTAAACAAGGACTTGGCACCCTCGTTCTTGAGGATTTGTGAAAATGCATCCATGGAGCTCTTATATTTGACAGCTTCCCCGGATGTCATCATCATCCTTCTTCTAACAGTGTCGATTGGGTATGATGCTAAACCTGCACCATTGGTGATGAGCCATCCAAGTGCAAAGCTAGCGAAAAAGCTATCCTGCAATGATCAAAGAAAATGACAACAGCTGTTAGCAAATAAAGATTTTAGAAGTTATTTAAAAGAATTAGAACATTCTATGCCCTATTTTGTGAATAATATATCAATTTAGGTCCTGACTGAATAAACAAAACTACAATAATAAGATAACAGCATTGTTCAATCACACACAAGTCATTGCAGCCAAAGTACTTGATCAAATAACAGAGACCAAAAATAACATATGACGAAGGGATGAAATCAACCTGCAAAGATCCAACAAGGAGAACTGGCTTGAGGGAATCATACATTCCAAAGTAGAGACCACGATACACAATGATTCCAACACAAGAGATGTTGAAACCACGGTAAAGACCAGCAACACCATCAGAAGCCAATGTCTTCTTGTACACATCAACAAGACCGTTGAATTGCCTTTCTCCACCCTTCTTCGCAGCCTTTGCATCATTAGCTAGACGGGTACGGGCATAGTCAAGGGAATACACAAACAAAAGAGACGAAGCACCAGCCGCACCACCCGAGGCCAGATTACCGGCAAACCATTTCCAATAACCATCCTTATCTTTCTTGAAGTTGAAAAGTCTCTTGAAATAGTCCTTGAATGCAAAGTTTAAAGCCTAGTAGAATTTGAATTACAAATAGAAAAATTAGCATCCCATACAACAAGCCAAAAGAATTAGAATGGACAAAGTAAAGTTGCAAAAACAACAATACTAACCTGAGTGGGGAAATAACGGATGACATTTGCAGTGTTACCTCTCCACAAGGAAACAACTCCCTCTTCTTGCATTGTTCTCTTGAAACAATCACCAATACCCTTATAAGGCTCAGAAAGTCTACCAGCTTTGATCATCTCATCCTGATTCTGTATCAAGAGTTTAACACGTTCTATGGGAGCAGCAGCAGTTTTGGACACAGCAGCTGAAACTCCACCCATGAGGAAGTCAATAAGGAAATGTCCCTTCTCAGCTGGAGCTGCAACAAAGACAGGAGAGACTGTTGTTGCAACACTATACACATCACTTTTAGCTCTCCATGTTGGCATCAACGGATTTTGCAATGCAGCATTTGAGTAATTCCCAAATGAGCACCTCTGGTTATACGAATGAAGGCTGGAACGAAGATGCAGTTGGCCTGCAATCTTCTCAACGATTCTAGGATGATGTTGGACCTGATCAACCATTGTGACTTTCCTGAACAAAACGGCTAATAAATTTAGGAATAGGACAGTAACGTAGCAGGAAACACAGATAACACTACTAATTCAAATAAACATTGAAAGATCCATCACAAACCCACTTCAGAAAATTAGAAAGAGAATGAGATTCAACTTACTGATCAAGCAGATTAATCCAAACTTAGAAGATTGAAAGTAGAGTTTGAAGATGGATGGAAGAGAGATTTGGGTGTTAACTTAATAGAAAATTGTGAGTGGCTGGGCGAGTTTGTTGGAAGAGAGAACCTCTCACAACTGCGGTTAGTGCGGGTTTGTTCAGGGATGAGAGTAAACAACGAGCAGTGCTTTGAACCCAACAAAAATGGCCATTGGTAGACCTGGTAAACCCATTACAAATGCGTCACATCTTTTGTGTTTGGTAATTTTAATTCAATAAATTTAGTTTTAAAATATTAAAAATAACATGTTACTTCTTCACTTCTGTTTATTGACTCAGCCTTACACGATGTCGTTTCATCCACATCCTGAGAAATCATTTGTCGTTGACATTGTGCATCGTTGGCATAATTCATCAGATACTGTATTGACGCTTGTTATCTCAGAACTAAAACGATATTTCTGAAAAATTAAAACACTTTTGTATTTTTAAAATAATAGAATGTATTTATTAATAATTATTTTTTAGAAAAAATAATAAAATTATAAAAAAATATATAAAAAAAAAGATATAGAAAATTTGTTACATATAAGTACAATTATTTTATTTAAAGTTCTCATACTTAAATTATATGTTTAAGAATATCGGAATGAAAAAATAAAAGTTAAAGAATATTCAATATGCTGTATTAAATAATTTTAGTGCTAAATAAATATTAAATAATTTATTAGTGATGATTTTGGTCTTTATTAAAAATAGTTCACGGATTGGATTAATTCTTAACAAAAGTGATTCAATTTAATTATAAAAATATATTAGAGCTTGATCTGGATTAGTTTAATTTTTAATCTAATATAAATAAAAATAGTTTAGATCAAATTAGATAATTCAAATTTTATAATTTTATTTTAAATTTCATTATATAAAAACAAATAAATTATTTTATTATATTATTTTTAATTTAAATTTATGTTTGTATAAAACATAAAATTTATATAAAAAGACATGATATACAAGAGTCTTTCTCAATTAATGTAAAATAAATAAACTAATATAAATAATAGCCCTGAAAGTTTGAATCATTTTAGGCCTATTGCTTCATGTAATGTCAGTTATAAAATTATAATTAAAATTTTGGCGAATAGAATTAGGAGATCTCTGTCTTTCTTTATCTCTGCTAATCAAACTAGTTTCATTCTCGGAAGGCAGGGTTTTGACAATACCCTAATTTTGCAGAAACTTGTTCACTCTTTTGAAAAAATGAAAAATAAGAATGGGTTCATGATTATTAAGATTGACCTTGAAAAGGCCTATGATAAAATCAAATGGAGTTTCATTGCTGATATTCTTCAATAAATTGGTTTTAATAATAAGACTTCATATCTTTTTAACAAATGTATTTCCACTTCTTCCATGTCTATTAATTGGAATAATGGCAGAACTTCTAGCTTTTAAGCCTAGTAGGAGAATTAGGCAAGGTGATCTTATTTCTTCTTATATCTTTGTGATGTGTATTGAGAAACTTACTCATTTAATTCAGGATAGGGTGAATGATTGTGTATGAACCCCTTTTTCTTTCAGTTCTGCTGGCCCTAAAATATCTCATCTTTTTTTTTTTTCCGATGATATCATTTTAGTTGCTAAAGCTGATAATCATCATGCTGAGATTATTAATTCTATGTTAAATTTATTTTGTGCAACCTCTGGTTTGTCTATTAATAAAGATAAGTCTTCTATTTATTTTTCAAAAAAATGTTCTTCTCCTTTAATTCAGGATATTAGTCTTATTTTAGGTTTCAGAAAGTCCATTCATTTTGGTAAATATCTAGGTATTCTCATTAGTCATCTCAATCCCTTTAAACATGAGTTTGCTTTTCTTATTGACAAAATCAGGAAGAAACTCTCAAGTTGGAAAATGAAGTCTCTCTCCTTTGTTGGCAGAGTGACATTGACTCAAGCTTGTATAATGAACATCCCTAATTATTTCATGCAATCCATAATTATTCCAAAAGTTATTTGTAAAGAAATTAATACAATCTGTAAAAAGTTTATTTGGGGTCTTTTAATGGTAAAAAAATGTCATTTGATTAGTTGGGAGACTATTTGTAAGCCCAAAAATGAAGGAGGATTAGGTTTTAGAAATATTAACCTTGTGAATCAGGTCTTTATTATGAAACTTTGTTGGAGGTTTATTAATACTCCTGGTGAATTGTGGGCTAGAGTCCTTAGTAGTAAGTATAAATTCTCCCCTGGAAAAGATCATTCCTTATGTATTAACCAAAAATCCTCCCCTTTGTGGAAGAGCATGGTGTCGGTCTGGGACTGTTTTTATAATGGGATAGATTGGATTTTAGGCGATGGTTTATTTATCAGGTTTTGGAAGGATAACTGGATTCCGCCTAATCAAAATTTATTAAGTTATGTTATTAAAGACATTCCTGATAATGAATTAAATGATCCAGTTGCCCTTTTTGCTGTTCAGGGGTAATGGGATTGGTAAAAAATTAGGAAATTTCCTCCTTACTCAGTTTTGTGAGTTGATAGCTAAGATCAATCTACTTGTTATTTCTAGTGGTCAGGACAAGATGTTTTGGAAGCTTTCTAATGATGGACACTTTTCAATAAAATCTGCTTACAATTTAATCTCCAATGCTAAGTCTTCCTTTTCTGAAAATTCTAATTTATTTAAACTGGTTTGGGATTGGGAGGGCCCTCGTAGGATTTCCACTTTTTTATAGAAAATTGCTCATGACAGGCTGTTAACTAATGTTGAAAGAGCTAATCGTAATATGGCTAATTCCTCTATTTGTTTCAGATGTCAGGCAGCTCCTAAATCTGTTAGTCATGTTCTCCGTAATTGCTGGGCGGCGACAGCTATTTGGAAGCAAATCCTTCCCCCTAATAATTAGTCCCCTTTTCTTAGTCTTGACCTTTCTAACTGGTTGACTTATAATTTGTCTAAATTGAACTTTCCTTTGTACACTGTTTGGAATAAACTTTTTGGTATTGTTGTTTGGAACTTATGGAAGAATAGAATTTGTGTTTTTTTTCAAAACAACCCTATGTCTAATGCAGCTCTTCTCCATAAAATTTTGCTTGATTTTGATTATTTCCTTTCCTGTGACAGGGATAATCAGAGAAAAAAGTATGGCATTTGGAGTAGATATAGTCTTGTTAAGTGGAAGCCTCTTCTTGATGAGCAGCTCAAGCTTAATGTAAATGGTGCTGCTTCTCAATCTATGGGGTTAGATAGCTGTGGTGGTTTAATTCGTGATGACAAAGGCATATTTATAACCAGTTTTTGGCTGAGCTTTGGGGTATTTTTTGGGGTCTCCAGCTTGTGATATCCAAAAATATCCATCTTATATGGATTGAATATGACTCCAAAGAAGTCATCTCTCTTATTTTAAATATTCAAGACTGTAGACATCCTTATTTCTCAATTTTTTGTAAAATAAGGAATTTGATTAGTGAGATTAAGCTTGTTAGAGTCCAGCATGTCTTGAGAGAAGCAAATCAATGTGCTGATTGGCTTGCTAAGAGTGGTTCTGAGATTGGGTTGAATTGTTCTACTTTTGATGAGGCTCTTGAGCATTTAGAACTTTTTTTACATCTTGACTCTCTTAGAGTGTTACAGCCAAGGCTGCTTTCCTAAGTTGTTGTTTGTGTTGGGTTTTTAAACCTTGTTTAATAGCCAAAAATAAATAAATAAATAAACTAACAATTAGCAAAAATAAATAAACTAACAAACACCTTCAATGATAAAACAAATACCTGAAAGATAATAAATAATATAATTTTGAAAGAAAAATTATAAAATATAATTTTCAGTATTGTATTTTTATAAATAAACTAATATCTTTTTTTTGTTGGACACATGCATCATTAAATTAAATTAAATTAAATTATTTAGATAAATAATTAAAGATATATTATATGTCTATTTTTAAATTTTATAAAATTAAAATAGACTTAAATTTTTAATATTACATATTTTATTAAATAAAATTAAACATAAATTATTAAAAAATAAATTTTGAAGAAATATATTAAAAATATATAACACGAAAAAATTATTTGACATGATGAAAAAATTAATATTAAAAAATACTCTTGTTTAAAAATTAACACTCAAATTAAATATAGAGGTAGATAATTATATAAATTAAGTAAAAAATTACTTTTATAAATATATATAAATAGTTGAATTCAAATTTAACTGGTTGTTTAAAATTAAATTCAAAATTTAATTATTTTTCAAGGTTGGAGACACGAGTATATTTTTTAGTTTTTTTTATTTTCAATTAATTTGACTTTTGATTAATTTGATTTACTTTTTTTATTTACATTGAATTTGTTTATAAACATACGTAATCCTTAAAAGATTTAACGTTAGTTACATAAATGCTTAAAAATGAAACATATCATTTTATTATTAATAATAAATATTTCATTATATTAAATAAAATAAAAATATTATAAATATTTAAATTAATTTCGAATTAAAAAATACATAATTATGAAAAAATCACTTAATATAAAAAAAAAATAGAACTCCCAGAACAAATTATATTAAAATTACTTATAAAAACATTCTTATTTAAGAGTTAACAGTTACAAATTATATATAAAAGTTGTCACCTATAAGTATTCCCATTGGAATTTTATTCCTTTGTCTCTCGTTCTTACTATTTTTTGGTGAATAAAAGAGTTAATATAGATTTCTTTTTGTCATGAACGAACAAGGTAGTGTAGACAAGTTATAGTATTGATAATAGGCCCAATAACATTGGAGAATAACCTAAAGGGTCATCGATGAGTTAAGAAAAAATAATTTAAATTTTTTTAATAAGAAATTATTATTTATAAATTTTAATTTAAACTCAAACTCAACTTACACTGAAGTTCACAAACTCAAAAAGGGAAGAGTCTTCTCTCCAAGAAGGTTATTCGTCTGCAGCATTTTGGTTATGTTTTAGAAGAAGTTTTTAAATTTGATAATTTTTAAAATAAAAATGATAAATTAAAATAAACTTACTATTTTAATTAATTAATTTTATGAATATTATATATTTTTATATAAAAAATGTATTACTAATATAAATAAAGGGTGTTCTGGGAGAAAATCCTGTTTAGTATTGAAAGCGTGCAGAAGATCAGACTGAATAATTAAACTACTATAAGTTTAACATCCTGGGTAATGATTAAAGCAAATAATTATTCAACTATTACAAATTTTAAAAATTTCTGAGAAATAGAAATAAACAACCAGTTTGATAAAACTAAAAAAAATACATGTTCAAGTTCTTCCTTCTTAATCCCATGTCTATTCGGTGCGTTGAGTTGATTTATGTTCTTGAGTTCTTGTTTCACATTTTAACTCTACTCTATGCTTGAGTGCGTTTCACCACATGTATATTAGGTTTTGAGATATTATAATTACAAAAATTTTATAAAATTTATTTTGGAACAAAGGGAAAGATTACAAAATATAGGGATAATCTGACGATTAATGTGATAGAAAAAGCTTAATAATAATAAAAAATATTGTTGGTAAGAAAATGTCATATTTATTACATTTCTAGATTTTGGGTTTTGAAAACAATCATACAATGTGTTATAGCATTGTTTTTAGTTCTTTTTTTTTTTTTGGCACATCTAAAGGAGAACATTTTTGGTATATATTTTTTTTATTTTAAGAGTATTTTGAAGATGCATGTAAATAAAAAATAATAATTATACATAATGTCAGTTTTTTAACATTCAAATGACATTTTTTGAATCACTGCATAGTTACTGCTCCAATACATTTTATTTTTTTTACTTTTCAGTCTTTGAAGCCTGTTGACCATTGTTAATCAGTTAATTATTTTTGTTTACACATTTTGTCCTCTTTTGCTTTATTTCACAATGTGTAATTGAATTACAATTGATGGAAAATCAGTTAAATAATTGATTTCGTATAATTATAACTTAATGCCATTAACTTTTCGATTACAACAATAATATTGATTTATTACATGGCTGCAGCAAATACTATTTCTAACATTGTCTGTTGTAGGAACTGTCGGTTACTGCGAGTAAAATAAGGTGAATTAGTTGAGATCTGGAGCATAAGTTGCACGCAGATTGGAGATTGAAAATGCATTGAGGGGTCAAAAAATGCTTTTAATGAGGAAACATTGTGGAAGTTATGTGCAGTCACATTTATAAATTAATGACATTATGGGAATCACAAGCACACATTTTTTTCACTGACTTGAAGATAATGACAGAAGCTGGGAACAGTGGCTGTGGCACCTCAATGCTGATTAATACGGCACATATGCACAGCATTTTGATGAAATGATTTTTCATGGACTGTTTCCTTTGTGAAGTCATCATTTATGGAGCCTTACAATGATAGTGGAAATGCATCAACTTAGTGGGGGGAGCATGGAAGCTTATTTTGGGGGCAGGCTTTTATGTTCAAATTACAAATATTTTTGATCCATTGAAATTTATAGTATAAGGTGTGTAAGTGGCAATTACAAGAAAGTTGTAAGGTCATATTCATATATACATATATGGTACTCAACATGTTGAAGGGGAACAATAAACAAACTGCACTAGTAGAGTGAATAGAAGTATGGCAAATACAACAATTTTTGAATATGTGATTCCTAATGTATCGAAGTTAAGGTCTCCTCTCACATGTGCTGTAAGGTGATGGTGAAGTTTCGAAGCTAATCAACTATTGAATCATATCTAATGATGGGGTGTGTTCCAAAAGGACTTTGGATATGACATTTAGATATTTTCTTGCCTTGAATTACTGTTTAAAGAAATGAGTCCAAAACATTTGATTAACTCTATTTCGGGATTGATTGATTTGGGGGGAGATAATGAAGAACAAGTATTGATAGAATAAGGTTGGTGTGCTTGTAAATTGGTGGTGTGGTGTAAGCGATGGAGAGGATTTAATGGAGCAGAAAGTTTCCTATCATTACAATTTAACAATGAACCCCTGGATATGGTTTTGGGAGCCAAGTATTTTCAACAACTTTAAGTGAAGCCAAAAGAGATTAGTCTCCTAGACAAGGGAGTCTACGATTTTTTTTTGTTCTCAGTGGCAATTGATGGTGTCTTTTGTCTATCAAAAGAGAGAAACACAAATCTTATACATAATGTTTTTGTTTTCCTCAGATCAAACTGAAAACATCAACACAGAATCTTGGGCGTCAGATCTTCATCCTAGAGTTCTGATTTGACGACAAACTGCACTAATTTTGCATTGCACCAAATCCAGGTAGATTAAGCCACTATGCTATTTGCTAAGTTCGTATTTAGGTATAGAAAGCTCACTTGTGTTCAAATAACTTCACTTAATTTCAAAATAAAACTTTAAGCTGTACCAGGTTTAAGTTTCAATGTGTTGGGAAATTTCTATTTGTGATTCCAACGGCAAGTTCCTGTACAAGGGAAGGAATATGAGCTAGAAAATGTTAATGTACTTTCCTCTGTTTAAGGCTTTCAGCATCTTCAATTGGACTCGAACTTCAATGTGTTTTAGAATTTTGTCACCTTAGTTGTGTATATCAAAAGTGGGAATAATTTCCCTGCAATGATATAAAGTTGTTGTGTACAAGAATTGGTCAAGTTGAAGTAACAGAAAGGATAATCTTTACTTTGTTATGAATCAATAATGGATAAGGTTCCCAGCCATTGGTAATAAGGAGAGGGAATGTGTGGCGGCCCCCATTGCCTCCAATAGGGCTTCTTCTTCAAACTTCCTAAGGGTTAAGAGCTTTGAAAAAAAGTCAATTTCTCACAGGATTTCCGGGATATGCCATTTATCTTTAAGGGCAGAAAGGGGTATATTGAATTGTGATTACTTTATTCCACTTGTGGAATTTTTATACCATCCCTTCACTTTATATTATATATTCCCAAGGTTTAGACAGAATATATCTTCACGATAATAATGCTCGTTATTCTTTTATTCCCTTATGGTATAATGAAATAATTCATGAATGGACTGCATTATCCTTTTCCTCCAAAAAAAATTACCACAAAAATAAAATACTGCTAGATTTGAATGTTTATTTTTGTAGGGGGAGGGGGTTTTGAGAGAGACACAGTCTGCTTTCACTGTATAATATTGCCTCTAAAACCATATCATATATGAATTTATAAACATTTAAAACATGAACACAAACATACTATAAATACATGATTAAAAATGATTATTTAAAAAAAAATCTTAAATAGTTGATAAATCTTACAAATAAGTAAAACCAACCACATGTATACATTAAGTTTATAGTCTTCACTTGATCAAATTTTTTTACTTACAATATTCAACTTCACTACTTATATTTAATTTTCAACAATAAATGACATGTGGGTTTTCATTTTCAAATGTTAGCTAGTTAGAGTGTGCTAAGCTCAGTTGAAGATTATAATTGGTTTAACATGTCTGAATGTAATATGGGGTTAGTTTCTTGTGTGTTTGGTGGCTCCACCTTGATAACAAAATGGCCTTGAATCGCATGGAAGGTGTCTCTGTCACCTCTGCACAGTTGCTCTAATTTCAAGGTCCATTTTCTGCCACACTATGCTTCTCCTAATTGTTCAAGAAAGTTTCCATCTGCTTTCACCTTTCAAAGAGACCATAGAAGCCGTACACGTTGCCCACAAAGCGATATATGTCTTTTGGATTTATACTTCATTCATGAAAATGAGTTTGGTAATTGGTTTCCCTTGCATCCCATGTTTCCAAATAAATTCGCTGCCTTTAATTCATTGATATATCTTCTTATAGCAATAAAAAATAAGTATAATTTTTCTTATAAATACTGCGAGGATTAAAATAATTTTATTGACAATACTAAATCTTATAGAAAAGTTACAGTTGATCGATAACAGTCGAATGGTGCTCTCGATTGGCCTATTTTAATTACCAAATGCATGAGTTTGAATCAATCCATGCATTAATTGGCTGCTTGACTCCCACTATTAGTATGTTTGGTTCATTAAGTGAAGGGAAATTGCACATTTTTTTAGGTCATTCTTGTAAGAGAAGAAAATTATTAATTATTTTACAACGAAGTTAACTTTGCTATTGAAACAAGATGTAAACTTGGCCATTGAATTTTTTGTTATATCTTGCTTAAGCTTATGCATTGCATGCCTTGAACTTTTTTAGTGACAAGCCTTGCCGGTGGAGGTCAACCACTCAACCTTTTTGTATGATGTCACTTAATTCTTTGAGAGCAATGCTGAATTTGTACACTTCTGCTCCTACCTCTCACTTACATCTTCAAGATACCTTAGAAAACGAGTGGGCTAAGCGTATTATCATAATTTAATTCCCTTGTCCAACTCAGTCGTGAAAATGGGGAACCATGCAGTCATAATCTTTGGCATTTAGAGAACTGTTTCGTTTACATTATTTTTTAGACAAATATCCTTAAGATATAGCAGTTAAGGAAAATAAAATAAAAATTATTAAAAGATGTTATTAACATATTTTTTATATGGTTAGTCTTGCCACATTGTTAATGCCGTATGATTAGGACATAAGGGCAAGTGTATCTATTAGGCAGGAGTTTTGTGTGCTGGATTGTCCTTTTTTTTGTTTTATTTATTTATGAGAGGGAAAAAAAGGTCATTCTTAACAAATGCATTATGTTCTCTTATTTTATTACTTTAAAAAAGTTAAATAATTAATGATAATACAATAAAAATGGCACCTAAAAAACAAATTAGTTAGGAATGCCCTTTACAAATCTTCATCAGAAAATTGCCTAGGATTTGACAGTTCGATGGAATGTTTATAATATATGGTAGGATTGGGACCCAAACTGAAGTTTGTGCAGTTCCTTAAGGTGACCAATTTTCTCTACGAGGGGAAGAATTTATCTCAGTCTGGTGTATTTGGGACCGTCTTACGTAGTATTTCTTTAGGGCCAAAAACGTTCATATTATCATGTTTTTTCAATAGATGAAGCCTTGACAAACAGAAGTAGGTTAGATACTGTTCTTGTTAGAAACATTTTTTAAGTTTCGGCAAAGCAATTATTTTCAGAAAATTTGGGGCCTCAAGTTAATGTACACGTAATAAAATTCCACGCCACTAACTTACACATTTCAATCTGTCCACAGACTTGCAGAATAGTAATATCTAGTGGCTTGAGGAAATACTACTACAAGCATTAATCATGAGAACTGAGAAAGCCAAACAAAGATAATGTAAAAGCCCTACGCTCAAGCCATTCTGCTGATAAAATTGCTTTACACTCTGCCTATATGATTGGCAACTGTAACTTTTGACAAAACAAATGGCTAGAAAAGGCAAATAAACAAAAGAAAAGTATAAGGAAATGTATATATAAAAAGGACATCGAATAATATATAGACAACAGAAGATATAACCATCTATATTTTTCTAATATCAACTTATAAAATTTACATTAATAATTCAATTCCATTAGACAAAGGTCGTAACGATTAAGGTAAACTCAACTCCTAACTATTTGTATATTAAAAAAAAAAAACAATCTATCGTGAACATAGAAACTTTTATGCTCCATGGCCCATGTCTTCAAGCTAGCTGGCTAATTAATGATGGATTCTGAATTTCCTTGAAGCATCATATGACGACATGAAACTTGAGAAAAACCATCATCGATAGTTGAACCTTTTTAACTAGGAAGCCAATATGCCATTCAGCATATGAATTGCACCATATTTGTTGGGGAAGCTCCAAAATACCTAACTTTGCCAAAGAAGCTCTACACTATATTCTGATTAATGCTTATAATTTTGAATTCGAATTCTAATAAATATAAATGAATTAAATGCATAAAAAAAAAACTTTATTACTGATAACAAACCTTTTATGTGTTAGATCAACTTCATTTCAGGCCATATATTTTGTCACTCTTTCTTATTTTTCAATTTTGACTATTTTTTTAATGAATTATCAGGCCCTTTTAACAAAAGGAAAAAGTGAAATTTGGCGATGATTGTGTCTCCCCGTTAAGTATTCAAAGAGTCAAGAGCTAGCAGCAGCTGGAAATTGAAGCAATTATACACTGACATGAGAATTATGACGTTGTATGTGTAATGTGAACAGTGAGTTCCAATCATGTTTCTGTTCATATCCCCATGCATGGCTCCCCTCTTCTGTCAACCTCATTTGTACCCACTTTCAATCAAGGATGGAGCAGTGGCAATAATATTAATAATATCCCACACACATAATGGCCATTTTATAATACAAGGAGTCTTGTGCAGTTTTGCAGCTGCCCCCATTGAAACATCATTTTCACTCTTTTAAACTAGAAAAATGTTTTAACAGTTAAAACAACAACCTAAAATTTTTCTACAATAACATTCTTTTTGGTTAAAAAGTACCTTAATATATGAAAAATGATTGTTTTATATCTCATTTTAGAGAAAAAGAGAAAGAAGACCGAAGGACAAACAGAAAAAGTTAAAAAAATTACGAAACGATGTAATAAAGAAATATATATATATATATATATATATATAATTGATATAAAAATTTAATAGTTATGCATACATTCAATATGAATCTTGATTTTTAAATAAAAATAATTTAAAAAATTATCTTAAATGAGAATTTCAAGTGATTTATCTTATATTACTTAACTTTTTTAATTTAATCTTAATTTAAAATTTAAATTTTTATATTTTTTTAATTTTAAAAATATTATCTTTTCTATGCAATCTTATTCACTATAAAATATTTATTATTAATAATATACATATTATGTAAAAAAAACACACACATATATATATTAAGTGGTGGAGGGCAGTGGGGCCACCAATTTCTGAACTGAGAGGAACTTGGATGATATAACGGCGAGAATATAGCATCTTGCCGCGGAACCAACATTTTCGGCTCACTATGGTGTTGAAGACCACTGTGTCCTTTTGATGCTGATGCTGATGCTATATATATATAGAGAGAGATAGATAGATAGATAGATAGATACATGTTCCTGTTAATCAGAATTTCAACAAACAAATAGCTTATGGAATTGCATGCGCATATCTCATACGTGGGTCTTAAATATCCGCTGCATGTCAATGTGCTGCCTACGTGTACTTATTCTCTTTGAGATTGATTTCAATTCTTATGAATTTTTTTGTTTTACAAGAATCTAGTTTACCATTTTCATATTTAAGTCTAAAGCTTTGTTTGTTCTACAACATCCGTTAAGAGGAAATATTAAATTAAAAATAAATTAACAAATTTAAAATATGAAACATAAAAAAAGTATAAGTACTAAAAACAAAAACACAAATAAATATAAGAAATAGTTCATATTTAAACAAAAAAAGTATACTAATAATACATTAAAATTGCACTTATTTTTCATTTAAAATTATTATAAAATCACATTTAAAAGTTGTAGTAATGCTCATATTTATGGTCCATAAACATGCTTAGGGGGGACTGAGATCCTAGTCATCCCTGAAGTTCATATGTTTCATTCTTTTAATTTTTGAGTAAGTATCTTCATATACGATTGTAAGAGTAAGCATAGCTAAATAAAGTGTTCTCTGAAGTGATGATTTTAATATTTAAATATCTTATATTACAAGTAAAATTTATTTAAAATATTATAATTTTACTTCTGTCATGACTACCTTTAATGCCTATTAAACAATTTAAAAGCTACTGTATAGGATCGTTGGGATATCTCTTGAATTAACAAGTACTTGATATATTATAATATCACGAGTCTTGTTAATCATTTTAAAATACTAGTTTATAAATAAATAAATAAATTTTATGAAAATTATGGTATGAGTATATTAAAAATCACAAATATATTAATAACATTTTTAATATATAATATTTTTATTTTTATAATTATTTTTAAATGATGATATTTTATATTTGTATATAGTGCTCATAAAAATTTGTAAAAATCAACAAATAATTGATAATTAAAAATATTAACATTCACGCTTATTTTCCAAAGGAATCATTTTATGGAGTATATGGGTGAAAATGATTTGCATTGTCGTTTCCTATTTTGTGATTAATGGACAATTAATGGAATCATAATTATTGATGTTCTTGATGATTTTCTAGTAAGTGATTTTGATGATCCAAATGGCTTCTACTATGCAATCAACTTATCCATCATTTCTTCAAAACATGACACATCCATTATTCTTCTAAAATTGTTCTACAAATAAAATTATTGACACATTGAATGAGTACATGCTATAGTTAATGCTTGAATAAGAGTTCCTAAACACAATAAATTTATTAGGTCTCTTAATGACCAATTGAAATTTAAAGTTGGTGTTATTGTCATGTTAGTAAGAAACATTTATCAAATTTTTGGAATATGCAAAAATACAGTACACTTAGTCGTTTTACCGGTGCATGGGACATATTTTGGTGACAACAATTTTATGTAATATTGAAATGTTATTATATAAATAAAATTATAAAATACATAATGAATTAATAATAATTGTTTGAGATTATAAAAATGTTAAGAATCCATAGTTTACTTGATAAAAACCTATGTATTTATTGAAAATCTAAAATATCACAGAATACGCAAGAATAACATTTTATTGATTTCTTACCGTGTGCCTTTGCACACATGTTGATACTTTAAATATATATAATTCTAAGTAATGCTTTAAGTGACTAATTAAGGAATAAAAAAATTGTTAACGAATATAATTAATAAACATTCATTCTTGATTTTTAAGAGTTAACGATTTCATTTTATTTATAGGGTTTGATTGAACGATTTGGAAATGGTGTGGAACGTGCAAAAGACATGGTTATTTGGAAATGAAAAGATCAAGGTCTATGAACACATAAATTCCTCGGTAGTTCATATTGGAAACAGGAAATACCAGTCAAAGAAACAAAGAAACATGTTCCATCCCTTCCACTTTTTCCATAAAGAAGATTTAAGCTTTGTTTGTTGCACGAGTGGCCTTGAAACAAGCACAGAGGAATTTTCAATTCAACGAGTTAATGTCGTGGTCGGCAATGCACCATTTCAGTAGTTTAATTGTTCGGTGATTTCTCAAACCAAGGCTTTTCTATTACTCTCACAAAATTCAAATCATGGTTATGTCGATCAATATTTAGAAATTCCCAAAGTAAAATTATTTTAAATTTTGAAGCTCAAGTCAAGAGATCTAAAAGCTTTTCAATTGCCAAAGCTTTTCATGGGAAACAAAATTAGGGGCACATTCAAATTAAATCGGTCAAGCTGTTTCTATACTCTTCTATTTTAATTAAGAACCCTTTTTTTTTTTTTACTTTTTTCTCCCTATCTAAAGAAAAAAAAATTCATACTAGGCCTTACAAGTGTTTAATTAAAAGCATTACTTGAATATTTAATTAGAATAGTCTTAATTTTATAAAATTACTTTTGATTTGTCTATTACTAAACGACTAAAAATATTTTTTTATTATGGGAATGTGTGTCAAAAATATTTTTTTTATTAATTGGAGTTTCCATTATTCTTTTAACAAGCAAAATAATAATTTTTATCCGTTTTTCATTACAAAAATAGTCTCCCTCAAAAAGTACAAAATATAAATCATTTTTTTTATGTGTATTTATCTGGGATTCAATTCATTTCAATAAATTGTTGTCAATGAAGAGTATTGATTTCATATAACTAACATTCACAATAACAAAATTTACGTGTTTAAATTTCTATTTTTAAAATATAAATATGCATGTTATATTTTAATTTATTTTGTAGGGATATATTTTTTCACACGTAATTATCAATATTATTGACAACTAATTTTAAACATCTTTTTATAACTTCCAATTTACTTCTTGAGGTTATCAATATTATAACTTCCATTAAAATGTACCTACTTTCAAAAAAGTAGAAAATTTATTGGCAGCTAAACACCATGGCCAAATTAATAACGTTTGAAACGTTGCCACTTTGGGTTTCTTACTATTTTTGCTATCCCTCTTTATAGCAATATAACCAATAAATTCCCAATAACGACTAAAGGAAGATGGTGAAGCTTCAATGTGGTGGATATGATGAATGAATATCTGACAACTGCAAGAAGAAACATATCTTACAAAAAGTTAAAGTAAAAACACTCTCATGCTGTAAATTAAGCTCTTAAATAGGAAACATTCAGTCAATTTCTTCTGCTCTCTTCTATTCTATTCCTTTGTCCTTCGGTGTATATGTGAGAATTGTATTTATAGAATCGTACTATTGGTGTAGTAGTGATCCGTCAGAGCAATACATATTGTTGAACAAGACACTCAGACATTTATTAAGCATACACATATTGTAAATATAGCTACAGCATTGCATCTTCTAAATGTACTTGGTGAAAGTAAAATTAAAAATAAAAATAAAAATAGAGTGAATGGTAATGAAGGAAAGGACGATTGGTAGATATTGATGATATTTGAGGAACAACAAGTATAACACTTGTTAAACAAGTTTTATTAATTATTAAAAATATTTTAATAATAGTTTCATTTAAAAAAAAATTGAACCAAATGTTAAATAGCATTTGCATTAAAAAATATGCACAAAGGCTTCAACCTCATACCAAAACCCTATTAACTTGGGATGCCCATGTGTTTCTGCAAGTTGCCTGAAAACACGGGCATACGCCAATTGAATCAGTGCAATTATTTTAAAGACATTAATGTGACAATATTGATACAATATTTGTAGTACATACACCACCCAATTAACCGTGTGAAAAAGGAAGGCTATTAATAATACTATTTTGATCATCATCAATTCCTCTCTATTTCCTGCATCTATGATCATCCAACACCTTAACCAATGGCGGGTAAGTAGCAAAATATCAATAGAGATAAGGCCAATTTTCTTGTTCAAATACTACAATTTATTGTAATTATTGCACCGTTTTTAAATTTTTAATAAAATGTTTAATCTTTACAAATTCATAAGAATTTAAAACTAATAAAGATCTACATATATAATTACTTAACAATATATTTGTCTACAAAATAAAAAAAATTATATAAAAATGTATAAATATATTTTTATATCATTTTATATTTATCAATTGTTTTAACAATAAATTTTATCAAACACTTTTAATTTATTAGGCTAGGTTATAAACTTCCAATTCTCAAGGTTACAAGCTTTAAGCTAACATATATTTTAGTTTTGTCAAGAACAGTCGAAAATGTTTTCTTTTGAGTCTCCCAATGTAGTTTTGGACATATTTATCATTTCGATTTCAAATCTTATTTTTGTTTATCTGTTCAGGAAAAAAAAGCATTGTTGTTTATTTATTCATTCATGTGGAAAGTTTAAATAATATTAATTACTATTTCTTCATTAACATAATTTCCTCTATATAAAATATTTAAATTAATTGAATTATCGAATTAGGAGTAAAAAACCTCACTAATTAAAGACAAATTAATATGTTTAGCAATTAACTGTAATGAAATGATTAATTTTTTAAGACAGATAAATAAATAAATAAATAAACTATTAAACATTGTATTATGTTTATAAGTCAATAAATTTGGTTCCATCACATGCCTCAAAATTTATGGGGACCTCAATATATCCAAAATGATCACATTAGCCTTTGTTGCATGCCCAAGGTTAAGACCCCAATAAATCTTTGCAATTGGGTGTCTTGGTAGTTAATATAGCAAAACATGTATAGCTTTTGGCCATCACTGTCTCTGCTGGTTTCATTGTCACACTCTTCTCCCAGCCACTACCTTCAAACTTTGCCTTTCATTTTCAAGCTCCCAGTTTTGTCCTCCACGCCCCCAAAACAGTTCCCATGCCGACTACCCTTCTCTTCTAAATATTGTGCATCATAGTGCTCCACGTGTTGAATCAAATTATGTTACCACTGGAAACTTCTGCAAGGGAATTTGTGGAGAAGGTAAAGAAAAAAAATTATGTGTTGTTTTAAGAGTTATTTATGTTCTTTATCAATTAAAATTAAAGTTTTGTTTTAATAAAAAAAATCATACTTGATTATTGTAAATTATAAAAGTAAAATTTTAATTGAATAACATAAAAGAAACAGTTATAGAAATGCTCCTAAATTTCATCTAAAGGAAAACAGCAATGGAGTTGACAAGAGGGAGGGGCTCTCCCTAGCTATTAGCTAACACCTTAAAACTCGTAGTATTATAAGAATATGAAACGACAATAATGTAGGTGTCATTTTCTACATGTTAGTAGTACATCACTTTATCACTACCACTACAATTTTAACATGCTCAGTAAATTACTTCCTTTTCCTAAGTCCTTTTCCAAAACAGGATTTGATTCCTATTCTTCCACACCCAATGGTGGCACTCAAATTAGACTTTCTCTTATATTCTAATTAACACAGGTAAAATAAATCACACACTGTACTGATCACTTCTTTGTATTGTGATCGATTTAACGTTATATAGGTGTTACAAGAATAAATAAATAAATTATTATTATTATAAATAAATATATTAATATAAATATGATTTGTTAATTTGAATTCCAAGAGTTGGGATTAGGTATTTAAAAGCAGTCAATTTTTAATTTAAATAAAAATGTTTATTATATTAGAAATAAATATTGTCTTTTTATTTATTATTACTATTATTGGTTGCTTAAAATTCAGTCTTTAGTTGATTAAATTTGGTCCTTTTTATAAAAAAAAAAATAACTGTAATTTTTTTCGTTTTAATTATAAAAAATATTTTTAGATGCATTAATTGCTACATTTATTTTATATTCTTGTTTATTGTAAAATTTGTATTAAAGAGACATTTTACCTGTATAAGTGAATACTCCATATTCATTTATTTATTATTAGTTATCGATTTGATTATTTATTATTATGGATATTTTTAAAATATAATATAAATTTATGATGTATAAGTATTTATTTATTTTTAGTTTATCATTTCAACCTTTAAAATTGAGTTTAAGCACTTTATTAATGATAAATTTTTATTCTCTGAACACTAAATAGTTTTTTCTTTAAGAAGAAATTAATTTTTTTCTTATTATAAAATGCTCGTTTTCACTTCATTTTCGTTGACAGACTTGATTAAGATTAAGTTGTGGTTGTTCACACACACACACACATATTAATTTTCTATATTGATGAATATGAGTGTAGGGTTAAATTAAACATTGAAGGTTCAAGTATGGTCTGTTAAGAAAAAATATTACATTTAAGCATGATTTAAATTTAAAACTTAGTATAAACTTATAAAAAAGTATGAAGGTTGAACTTAATTTGTTTAGCTCATTTATAATTTGTCTTGCAAAATAAAGTTTTAATTTATTTGTTTCTTATAACATACAAACTTAATCAAAAAATTGAAGTTTAAAAAATTTACAAATAACTCAACCAATTTATAATTACTAATTAAATTGTCTGCAATATTTTTTTTTCTAGTAATTGCAATTCCATTAGACAAAACTTACATTGATAAAATAATTGTATATCGATATACATTTGTAGCGAAATATATATTGATTGTCAAGCCACTGCTCCAATAACAATCTACAATACGTGTATGTTTGATCAAATACCAGAATTAATTTCTTTGACCATAACATACATTTCAATATAAAATTTATGATTAAAATTAATTTATAATTTGATGTTTTATTAAAATTAGTTTTATTTAACTTTAAAACAGAGTAAATGTATTGCATTAGAAATTAAAACTGAATTAGTCACGTGTGTGAGAGAAGTATGAGTAGAACTGATTTTGAAATTATCAAATTGAGACACCAAAATCAATATTGCATTTGATATTTTGTTGACTGATGAGACAGAAGTGAAGGGAGAATGGTAGAATTAACAGTATGATTATGTGTGCAAAATGTAACAATCTCTAAACACGCCCACCCAAGCAAATGCCGGGAGGTAGGAAGAATAAACAACTAAATTCTCATTTTACTTACTATTACGAGGGACTAATTAATATTATACACAAATTAATCAAATTCACACTTAAGTATATTAAATATATTCATTTACTCTTGTATTTCTTTTAGATCTTGCTAATCAGTGTATTAAGAGAACTGGTTAAAAATTAAAAGAATTTTTTAATTAAAAATCACTTTAAAATGCATTAAGAAATTTTGTAGCAGTATATTGCCTAAAACACTTTTTAGGCACATTAATATATTTTTTGTCTTCTTATAGAAAACAATTATCACTAATTTTGATATATAACTATTTTTTATTATTTCAGTAATACTTTTGTATATTTATAAAATTCTATTTTAATTTCTTACTCAATACCGTTAGCATTTATTATTAAAAAAAAAAAAAAAGATAAAATGTTGTAACATGAGCCAGAACTTATTAACTTAGGAGAGAAGTACTTGGTTGAAGCAAAGGAAGTGAAAGAGTGACCAAAGTTAAAAATAACAGAATGTTCTCCTCTCTCTCTCTCTCTCCTTCTTCTCCCTTTTATGAAGTTTGTGTGTGGTGGTGCAACAAACACAAACTCTATATCCTTGGAGACAACATGCAAGTCTAATCTCTGACTCTACCTTTGCCTTTCCCTTTCGCCTTTAATTGGCTTGCAGGGGGTAATTTCTTGACTTTCCACACACTTTGGCTTTCTAATTCTTTTACCTTGAAACTTACTTACATGGCTCTCCATTCCCCCACATAATATACATCTTCTCTTTCTCTTTCTCTCTCTCTCTCACACACACAAACACATGCACTCAATATTCTTATATATCACCAAAGAACCGAACCATATATCACCAAATTGCCTTTCTCCCACACCAAACATTGTTCACTATGACAGATCCTCACTCCAATTTATTCCATGAATGGTTCAACTTCATGCTCCTTCACCCTCACTACTATTCTTCTTCCCAACCCTACCCTCTTGGTAATTACTCAAACAACAGGTTTGGAATTCAATTACATGAAGCCTCATCGTCCTCTTATGCAGCTCCTCCTCCTCCTTCTCCTCCTCTAAGAGAGGCCCTTCCTCTCATAAACAAGATAAGCCTCCCAAATCAGCAGCAAAATGAACCCTCAAACATTATAGAAGCTGAGAACAACAAAGATGAGAGTCTCTTGCAATTGACTGCTACTGCTGAAGAAGGTGATGATGAAACTGTGACAGTTGCCCTACACATAGGGCTTCCAAGAATGGATACTTCTTCTTCTGATCTGGGCTCATCAAGGGTGGTCTCAACTTGTATGGAAATGGGTGAAAAAGAGGAAGTAAACATCATTTCTGAACAACCTTTGGATAGATTGAACAAGGGTCAGTATTGGATTCCCACCCCTTCTCAAATTCTCATTGGTCCTACACAGTTCCCATGTCCTGTGTGCTCTAAAACTTTCAACAGATACAATAATCTTCAGGTACTGTCCTCTCATTTAGATAAATAAAAAAGCACTTTGATTTTTCCCCTTTTGTGTCTGTACTTTTTTTCCCCCTTGTTTATAAAATAAAATGTCCTTAATTATAATATTTTCTTAATTTTAACATTGAATCAGAAGATAGGTCCCTACTTTTGTGTTTCATCATTTTGGTTTGCTGTATATCCCTTTTGCATGGTCTTGTTTTGTTTTTTTCTTCTTTGTTTCATGTATATCTGAACGTGGCTATATGGTCTCAGACTCAGTGGTGTCCTTAATTAAGTTTTGTTTTCTTTGACAACTTGAAGTCTCTTCCTTCTGCTTTTATGTCACCTAGAACATTGTGCTGCACCAGACTGCAAATGAATGAAAAGTAGAACAAATTATTGATAACAATGCTTCTCTCAGGATTGATTCAGATGTTCCTCTTCAAAAGCCTGAAATCACTACAGCCTTTTCAAAGCACTGCAAAGCAAACAGTAAAAAAAGAAAGGGTTATTGATAACTTGTCTGTGATGAGATCATTTTCTCAGGTGTCTTAACACTGAAGAGCCAGTCCCACATACCCCATATATAATTAAGTAGAAGTAAGAAGACATAGTTTGATATCTGAAGTGAACCTTTTTGTGCAAATTGGCTTTTTGTACAAATTGTACGAACTTTTAGTTACTGTTAACTTGTCATCTTATTGTTGAAATTAGAAATTTAATTAATCTGGAACGCTATGTTAATTAATTACCTTTCAATTTGTCTAGCTCGCTCTTTTTATTTTACTTTATTTTTATCATATTGCCTTCCGAATTTGCATATGAATGAATACAACGGAGAAGCCAAAAAAATATGGGTTCCATTCGCGTTGTACCTGTCTTCAGTCTTATGGTAATCACTAGATGGTTTCACTAGTCATCTATATATACACACTTTCTAGGGAACTTTGGAAGTATTATAGCCTAAGCATATGTTTCAGTGAAACTCAAATATATATACATGCACCTTAACTACTCATTCTGAAAATTTAATTTAAAATTTCATAACTGATGAGCATGGAAAGATGAAGTTCCAGCAGATTATATACAATTTGGTTCTGGAGTGCACACTCATTACTATTAATTCTGTTTAATTAAGAGTATGTTTAGAAGTAGAATTTTAAATTGAAAGAAAGTTGATAATTTTTCATTTTTAATAAATATTCTTTATCATAATTTGATGTTTTCAATTTTATAAATATTATCCCACTCTCTTACTTTAACGATAAAATATTTTCCTATTCCTTTTTTCTTTTTCAAAACTCAACTTCCAAACATATCCTAAACTAAGTTTGATTTCATGGCTTAATTTTCAGATGCATATGTGGGGACATGGATCTCAATACAGAAAGGGGCCTGATTCTCTGAAAGGAACACAACCAACAGCTATGCTAAGGCTTCCATGCTTTTGTTGTGCACCAGGTTGCAAGCACAACATTGACCACCCAAGAGCAAGGCCTCTCAAGGATTTCAGAACCCTTCAAACACATTATAAGAGAAAGCATGGCATAAAACCCTACATGTGTAGAAAATGTAGCAAAGCATTTGCAGTGAAAGGTGATTGGAGGACACATGAGAAGAACTGTGGCAAAGTATGGTATTGTTTATGTGGGTCTGATTTCAAGCACAAGAGGTCCCTAAAAGACCACATCAAAGCCTTTGGTTATGGTCACGGGGCTTTTGGCATTGATTGCTTGCAAGAAGAAGATGAAGCTGCCTCCGAAATTGAACATGATGGGGAAAGTTCATTGTGAAAGTTGAAAAATTACAAAAATTTGAGGTGAACTCTTATCTAATATCGCATACATATTATGCTTGTAAAATAAGTTGTCTAATGAGGAGTTTCGTATTGACTTAAGTGTCTATTTATTTTTTTCAGTTTTACATTTTATAAGCTATGTGGGTTGCTATCTTCATTTTACTTAGCATTGTGTACTATTTTAATTATGATCCGCTTCCTTCTCCTTTTTCTTCATGTGGTCCAGTGTACCATGTTTCAACGTAGTTAATGCACCCATTCTTGGGAATATATATAAATGTACAGTTTATTTCTAGGGTTTGTGTAGAATTCCAATGAACAAAATCACCGTAGTAGCGTGAATTAGTACCTTTTTGGAATAAATCTCTCATGATTTTTATATGATTCCATGACGTGAAAAATTGTGTTCATTGAGCTCCATTAAAATTTTATAAATTTTAATATAAGAGCAAATGTTTGGGATGGTTTTCTCTTACGTAAAATAATAGTTTATTTTTAAAGTGCTTAAATAAGTAATTATTTTTTAAATATGTTAAATTAAACAAGCACTGCTTATTTAATCTCTATAAAAAATAAAAGACATATTTTCTCATCATTTGATCATTTCACAAGATAAACTCGATTTCCCTACCCTTTTAGTGAGCAGAATTCAAACATTGCCGTAGAGGAAAGTAATACTTTATAGTTAGAACGGTACATCATGTACTTGCATATATAGTCAACCGCAGCACCTTGCCTCAGAAGAGTTAGTAAATTCAAAGCTGTGCAATGACTAAGGAGAGAACTCGAAACAGGAGAAACTAAACTTACGTGCCAAATTAAAACTGTGGTATTGATCTTTAATCAAAATACAATACATATAGTATAAACTATAATATTTGATTATTGATTCCAAGACTTCAAGTTATCAAGATAAAATTGATAAATACATTGAAAATCGATAATGGTTAATACCCAACTAATTTTAATTGTAGAATAATATTATATTATCAATATCGATTATATTATATCCACATTAATTTCGTTTTCATAACTAATTTCTTCGAGATTTTGGCTGAGCGAACTTAAAAAAATAACTTGATTTTTTTTCTATATATAAAAGAATGATAGCAACACAACGTTATTATTATTTTTAAAAAATAAATTTATTTATTGCATAAACATATTGATTTTAAAAGATATATTAATTTTTAGAGAACAAAATAATAAGAGAGAGTATTTAAAAAAATGTTGTTAATATATGTTTATTTTAATTTAAGGTTAAATATATTTTTAGTCTCTTTAAAATTATTAAATGTTAATTTTGGTCACTGATTAATTTTTTTTAGTCCTTACAAATTATTAAATCATGCGCTTTTAATTCTTGACGAGGGACCAAAAATACATTAAAATTGTTAAATATAAAGATTAAAAATGAATAAATCTTAATTATTATCTAAAATTAAAAGTTAATAATCTTAGAAAAATTAAAACATACTTAACACTTTACTTTATTATGTGATTTCCAATTTTAAAACGTTGAAACGTGGTAGAAAATGAACTAGTAAGGCTTATTAGGTTACGCATTCCTCTCACCCAGCAAGATTAGTAGATCACCAAGTTAAACCCAATCACCACTTGTTTTGAATAGGCAACCTCTTACAGTAATGCCAAGAATTTTAACATAGTTATATAAGTAAATAACATAGTAAGTTAAAAGATCACCAAGAGAAGAACTAAATAAAAATAATAAATAATTTTAAAAAATTAAAATAAAATTTTAAAAAATTGCGATTTTTTAAAGATCCAAACTTTATTTAAGATAAATTTCAATATTTCGTGGTGGAAGGTTTGCCATGACGATGAACACGTACAGTTGAAAGAGGGAAATGCAAGGCAGAACAAATCTTAAGGAGTGTTGATTCAGAGAAAGGAGCATTCTGATGTCTTCTACGTTGTACTGCGCTTGTTTGCTTCTGAAAAGGTTATTACATTCTTAGCCTTTACGTAGTGTCGGTTTACTGTGTGTAGATACCCTAATGTGGAACAGATTCTCTTCCGTCCAAAAATGGTGCAATTGATCATATAGTTTAATAATATATATCATTTGATCTTCATCTAATTGCTCATTAAATCTTGAATAAACGAAGAGTAATTAAGGATTCTTTACATTGAACTGTACCATTTTTTAATCAGAGAGATTACAGATCACCCCACGACACACTGAAATGTTATAGTTCCAATCAGATTTGAAGTGTTGCACTGTTTTGATTCTTTTAAAGTAAACCAACGAGGAAAGTGAGAAAGTAATGGTGCAGATAAAATATTCCTTTCGCACTTTATCCAATTTTTTTTATTATTATTTAAAGGTGCTTAATTCTGTTTTGCTACGTGACTGTTCTTATGATTTTGATGCAAGGCAAATAGAAAAATAAAAACTGTTAAGATGAGTCTCGGAAGTTTGGAAGAGAGTGTGAGCTTTAATGTTTGAATAGCTATTTGCCTAAAATATTGTAGGCAGTTAATTTAGAGATATTTTCTTATATGTTCTTTAATTTCTTGTTAACTTATTTATTGTTTTAACACCCCTTGTTAAGTCTAATCAACCAACTTTAACTTAATAGTAACTATTCTTTTAATTTTAATGCAAAAACCACATATGCCAGACAGAAAAAAAATGAAAAATATATGTCAAGATGACCCTAATCCAAAAATTTCGGAGACAACATGAATTTTAAAGTTTAAGTAGCTCACTTGCCTAAAATGTCTTAAGTAATTTAAAAACACCCTCTTACTTATATAAATATTGATTTGTTGTTAATTTAATAATGTGATATTTTATTGTCTTAACACATCTCATCAAGTATAACTAACTAATTTTGACTTAATAGTGACTTGTACTTTTTTTATTTTTTATAACTTGAACTTATACTTCAAATTTGGGTCTCTATCTTAAGGCTTATTTTTCTTTTTATTGCTAATTTCTTTAATGTCATAGGCCTAATAATTATATTTTTATTTTTCTTGAACTTTTTTAAAATTTGGGCATTTCATGTTTTTACCCAAACTCTGATTTATATTAGGATTTTGAATGTGAATCTAATCCAAGAGTTTGAGGCAAAGTGTGTGCCTTATTATCTTAACACTTTTTCAACTAGCTTTGATCTAAACTTAACTTGTATTTCTTTTATTTTTGTGATCCTAGGATTGTACTTAAAGTTTGAGTCTATAACTCAAATCTTATTTTTTTTGTTATCCCTATTTTATTTTATTTTTTAAGTGAGCTTTGAAACTATATTAATATTTTGAATATGAGTCCAATTAAAAGTTTGGAGGAGAGTGTGAGCTTTAAGTTTGAATGCCATACTTATCTAATGTTTACACAATTTAGAGTCATGCATAGTCCTCTTATATGTTCTTTAATTTGTTGTTGATCAATTTATTATCTTAACAATGAACAATTAAAATAGATAACTAAAAGTTGTTTTTTGATTTTTATTTGCATATATATAATAAAAATATACGAAATAATAAATAATTATACAAAATATTATATACAATTTAATTTTTAAACATTTAAATAATAAACTTTTTTTAAAAAAAGACAAGCGAGATATTAGGATCTTTTACACTTTACCTTTGGAAAGCATATATAAAATGAAACATCATAGGTATCACTTGATAAATTTTTCTTTCCTTTAAGGATATTTATTTTAATTTAATTTAAATATACTAATAGTATGAAAAAATTTATACCGTTAATTCATCATAAATTGCCATATTAAAAAGAATTATTAATTTATATAATCGAACTTAATTTAAATACATTGATAGTGTAAATATTTTTATATTATCACTTAATTATAAATTATTGTATTAACAGAAATTCTTGATTTTTATAATAATTAATATAAAAAATTAAGTGATAATTAATTATAAATTATTGTACATTTTAATTCATTGACAATGCAAAATTTAAATATTATTATTATAGAAATAATGAAAAATAATGAGCAAACAGATCAAATTCAAAATCTACATCTCAAATTGTGGCGCAAATTTTAACTTTAAATTTGAGATATTATTGCCCGATCAGAACACAATTATTCTCCAATCCTTAACCAACAATATATGCTTAAATTAGTAAAAATATTTCTATTAAGTGAGCCACACATTCTAACATTGTCATTATTATACATATCATGTTATTTTCATTTTTATCTAGACCAAACATGGCTAATAAATAGTTAGAAATCACAAATTAATTAAATTTAAAATTTTGTAATGAAAATTAACTCACTGCTAATAAATAATTTTTCTTCAACACTCGAATGAGAGTTCTAGCATTCATTATGAGCAAGTGCAACATCCATCCAAAATTGCTGAGATCGTGGAACTAAGGCTTTTTGTCGATGTTGCTTCAAAGGTTTGATTCTTATTTAATCAAACATCCAAGAGGATTATAAAATAAATTGTTTCCAAATATTTTCAATTAAGCATCGTGTGGTGACTTTGCATTTAAGAATGTCTTATCTCACTACAATGAGCAGTTTGAAAAGTAGCTCCAAATCAACAAATTCTGATTTTCAGCGTCAACATGCAGATAATGGCATGTTATATAGGTTTTGTGATCTTCCCAACCCAAGTTTCAAGCACTAAATTTACTTGTTTCTTTGATTACTTTGACTGTTGAGATGGTTTTGATAGAATATGAAGATTTGGTTGGGGGCTAATTCCAAAGGCATGCTACCAATAAAAAGAGCAAAAATTGATCTTGCTTTTGATGTTCCTCTAACAAATAGAGACTATTCTGTTTGAAGAAATACAAACATTTCTTATATTAGCTTAGTCTCACCCCAAAATTCATCACATACTCTCTATAATGATCCTGGTTTTGAGACTAAAATATATAGAACGTAAACTACTGAAATAAGTACAAGGAAGGCTATGAAACCACTCTTCTTCATACATTAGAGGAGTCACACCCCAAAGGCCATCATTTGCAGCCATTATGTATACTCTTTGCGATGATACTGATGCTGACACTGATGTAAAGGATGTGAATCTATGAACTGAATACAAGAATAAAACCATTCTGTCTGAAGGACTATTCATGTTCATGTATTTAAGGAGTCACACCCCAACAACGTTAAAGGAAAATTACATTTAACTAATTATCTCTAGTTCTTGTATTCTCTGTAATCATGTTAGGGCTATTGTGAAGACAAAATTGAGTTCAACCAAGCAAGGGAAAATGCCTCAAAAAGAAGCCAATGGGCCAAAAGATGAACTAGAGAACAAAACTAACTCCTCGAATCCAAACGTTAACGAGGTTTCCTTAACTAAATTTTTTTAAGTGTGATCAAATAAACATCAAGAATATGCAAACTACTACAGTAACAGCAGAAGAATTTGCTATAGACAATTGCTTTTGCCCCACTTGCCATCGGCGTTTATTTTTTAATATTTTTATCTGTATAATAATAGTAGTGGCAGAAACTTCCAGTGCTTTGCATATTAATTTCTCCTATAAGAAAAATTATAGCTATTTCTTGAACTGCCTTTAACTTTTAAACATGACAGGGTGCAGGAAACATTGATCAGAATGTTCTCATTCTAGAAGCCACAAATACTCCTTATGCTCTGGATCACATAGGAAAAGATCACCACTCACACTGCTCATTTGCAATTAGGAGACATGGTGGAAGATTCTTATACCAATTGATAAGAACTTTGGGAGAATCACACCACAAAAGCTAGTGGTTGTAGTTGGAGAGCCCAACGCTTTATAAACCCTACACTAGAACCTCATACTTCTAATGTGGAACTCAATACCAATTGGATCCTAATAGATTTCAAGCATGTACCACCTAAAGATTATAGAACTGAGAACTTCCATACTAGCCTTGCCAATATGATCCATCATTGAAAGGATTTTAATAAGTGCAGGTGCATCTTGGAGATACTCCTCATAATATTATTGAAAAATGTTTTGAAGAACTGACAAAAAACTGATGGATATTCTGGTTCAAATATTTTTACTGTGTTAAGTCTTGACTTTCTGTTAAACAGAAATTATTGAATGAATCTACTAAACAGTGTTAGCTTTTCTGGTTTAGTTTTTCTGCTGATCTGTAGAACTATTTGAATATTTTGCTTTGCATAATAACTATACTAAGAAATATAATTAGTGAATCTTATTGAAGAATGTCATTTTTTTCTGATTAGAGTACTGATAACATTTTCATATTGGTGTTCCTGTTTCGTGGCTTCATTACTTAGTCTTGAATCATTGGATTTTGCATTTGTATGCGATGCAATTTGATTCTCCAATCATGACTCATGTCACTTGTCTAACAATTCTATTTTTCTATTCTAAAAGAATTAAGAAAGGACAGAGGTTCATACATCTATGTGCTTGCTTTAGTTCAGAATTCAGATTGTAACATTGACTTCTAGGAAACACGGACACAGCTAGAAGATTGTCACACCAATGTCAGACATGTCTCTGACACGGATATGCTAGCAACACACTTCAATACTTGTCCTGTTAATTAGTAATTGCTTTATTGAGTACCTAAGATAAACTAATAGATTATCATCTTTAATAATTTCAGTGTACCATTGTTAATTTTTCATTTTAAAGATTTGAAATTTTATGTTTGAGATACTTTATTTTATAATTGAAATATATTAATTTCTTATTTATGTTTATACAACGTATCCTAAATGTGTCATGTCTGTGCTTCCTAGGCTGAATTTTCCATTATGGCTAAGTGCTTTGTTCAAAGATTCATGAGTCATGTCACTTGTCTAACAATTGTATTTTAAAGAGTTAAGAAATGATAGATATTCATATATAATAACAATATATGTTCTAGGTGCTTGATTCAGTTCAGATAGTAATGATGACTTCTACATTTTGGCTGTGTTTGTTCCTAAGATTTTTAATAAAGGGAAATTTATGCAGCCTCCAAAGGTCTAAATGATTTGGTACTTGAAACACTTATGTTTTCTGGAATATATCTAATCCCAAGGGGAGGTATAATTGTTCACAATGTTTGCTAACTGTTGAAAGTATCTCCGAACTTGTATATGGCCAAATACCCAAAATTTCAACAGCAACAGCAGACTGAGTTTCTAGTTTCTATTGCACTTCTTCATCTTTACACACTTGACATCCTTAATTTAAGCAGACAGAAGACATCAAGGTATCATATTTATTGTCAAAGAAGCTGATAGGTACTGCTCCAATCAATGACTGAATGCAAATCCATTGGAAAAAATATCAGAACTTGATGGGGCATTAAACCATATACATAAAAGAAATAGGATTCATATAGAAGAATGCCATAATTGATTGAATAATGTTAATGAAATGAGTACAAGTATGATATGTGTTTATTAATAACCTGAAGTTAAGAACATGAGAAGGGTATAAGAGAAGCAGACACTCACTTAACTAACTCATTTAGTGCCATAACAAGGTAATTAACTAACTGAATCAGCTCTTATATCTACGCTGTTGCAACTGTCATGTGTTTACTGTAGAATTGAAGTAACTAACTGAATCAAGCTCCAATAATAAAAATGAAATTTCATTATTCACAAAGCTAAACTCATCATTGGGTATGCTAAACATAAAGTTTGTAGCTTCATATTCATGTCTAAGAATTTACATTGACCATATCTCTAAGCAAAATATGGTTAAAGCATAAAAGAAGAACCAAACATGTATCTTTGAGAACAAGAACTGTAACTAATACAAAGTAAAACCATCATCGTAGGAAACATGGGAGCCACGTCTACAGGGAGGGGCATTCTCATCATACTCAGCACAGCAACTCCATCTTCTCTTCCAATTGGCACGCCCAGTGTTTGGCCTGTTATTCTTCTCATTCCATTTGTATACAATTACTCCAGATTTATCACTCCAATCCCCATCAATTCCTTGGTGTGGTGGAGACAATGAAAATAGACCCTTCTCTCCTACAAAACATTACATAAGTAGCAGTTATGCTTCAAAAATTCATCATGTTGTGGCTCACCAAAGAAACCAAATCTACAATTAAAAAATATATATTTGGTAACCCAATCGTGAAAGCATGACAGAGGATGCATAATTGGCAAATTCTAGATGATCATAAAAATCTCATTGGTATATCTAAATGGAATTCCTAGACAAGGTTTAGATTAGAAATAAAAATGGAAGATTCAAGAAATAAATTTATGAAAAGATTTTTTTTCTTGGTGGGTGTAAAAATTTGTTTAAAAATTGTTAGGAAACTTTGAACTATAAAAATAGGCCATTGTTAATTGATTAGTAATGATGTGTATAATGAAATATTATTAAAACAAACCATGCCCCTTTATTGTTAAGATATTATCCTATACTATATATATATAGTGTGTGTGTGTGTGGCTAGAGAAATAGTGAAATATATATACACATATTTTGCATATATACCATTGGTATGGCCGTGGAAAGAGCAAGCAAGTGGGGAATTATCTTGATCTGAGTAAAGGGTGTTGCATCTCAAGCACCGTTTCTTTGTTTGAATATGGGAAGTGGTTGCTTTGTTGTGTGACTGTGAACAAGACTTGACCTCTAAAGTGCTTTTCCCATGAGAAGATGGCTTGCAGAAAAGGAGGTTTTGAGAGAAATTAACAGCAAAAACCATTCAGATTTGCCTGTTTCACTTTGCAGATAAATGAAAGTGAATTATTCAGAGTTCAAAAGGACTCTGTTTGAGAGAGTAAAGAAGGATGATAATGTTCAATTGTCGTCACTGGAGATTAATCAGTGGGCAAAATTCCAAGCATAAATCATACATATATTATATTATAAATTAGTATATTTTCGTCTGTACGAATATTTTTATATTTAAATAATTTTTTAAATAAAAATTAAGAGATAAAAATATTTTTATTATTATTAATAAATACTTTATTATTTTAATATAATTAAATTAAAGACGCAAGTTTTTTAATTAAAGAAACAATTATGAAAATTATGTTAGTATTTTTAAGAATTATATTAAATAAGGATGATTTTAAAGTTAGTTAAGATATCTTTTTCATTATGATATAGAAATTTTTTATGTTGATTATTTAATTTAATCTTGATTTAAATTTTTTAAAATTTATTTTTTATTTTAAAAATTCTATTTTTTTAATTTAGTCTTATGTACCTGATATAATATATTATTTGTTATCAAAATATGTACTTTTTTGTAAATTTATTAATTGAAAATAATTATATAATATTTTTATTTTAAATTAATAATATCCATACAATATACAAGAAAGTCATTTGTAAATTATTAAAATTAAGACTTTATTGACAATTGATATGATGTGCCAAAATTAAATTAAGATTGATTAAAATTATAATAATAATATTTTTTATTTATCTAAAAAATATTCATTTTGATATATAGTATATCAAAATTGAAAACCAAATTAAGAAATACTATTTAAAAATATTAAACTTAACAATAAAAGTAAAATTAAAAGTTAAATGCAAGAACACAGTTACATGACTTATTAAATATGAGACTAGCTCCTAAAATAGTTAACATTAAAAAATAAGAAGCAATCTACAAGTATTATTAAATTAAAATAATTTTGTTAATAAAAATTAAAGGCATATTTCATTAATTATTTTGAGGTTTATAAATTTTAAAAATTATTATTATTTCTGTTAAATATTATGAAAATTTTAAATTTTAAATTAAGATTAAAATAAAAAAAATATTCAATGAAAAAAAATCTAACTCATTAAAATGCTCTCATTTAAAATGATGAATGGCAAAAACTTGTTTTGAGGAATTTTTGCTGCTTCAGGATGCTATGCGGTTCACTTAACATACACACATGGTGAATGGAGTTCTTCAGAAAATTTTGATCAACGATAGTCCCTCTAAAATTACAGCTTTAAAAAAATATATATTGTATATTGTATCATACCCAATACTCATATACATACCTGTGGAGCATAGATGATGTTTTTGTTTTTTATAATTCAGCATCAAAGAACACCTTACATCTGTTATTTTCATGCACTTTATAATGTTGTTTGGATGGAATGTTGATGTTGGTTAGGTCTGCAAACGGTGCTTCATATTGATAGAACAATGCACTTTTTTAATCATTGTGGAGCATTTTTATAGCACTAAAAGCTAAGAAGGCAGGGTACTCTATTTGGTTTGGAATGGTCTGGTCTCTATGGTTTCACAGGAATAGCATTATCTTAAAAAGAAGGCCGTCGATTTTCAATTTATGCTGACGTTGATAATTCTTAGATATTGAACTTGGCTTAGAGTTAAATTGGAAGAACGTTCTTTCTCTTTTTTATTCTTTTTATAGTATGCTTAGAAAGCCAGTTATTTTACTGAACTACTATTACCGTGTGTGGACTTGCAACATTCCACGCAACAATTATTATTAGATTTAATTAAACCATAGAAAATTAAGACACTTGTCAACTATTTAAGTCCCAAATTCTCAATTATTAGCTTATGCAACCATTTTCCACATAGATAACTATTGTCTCGTTATGTGGATAAGCATCTTATAACATAAAAAAAGGGTACACAGCTAGCTCACAGGTAACCCTTTTCAATGCAGCATTGAATTGCATCATCAACCATTTTCTCAAGCCCATACTTGAATACAAATCCGGCATCTGTGAGCTTCTTCGAAGATAAATCTGGTATCTTGACAGCTTTAATTTGTTTTAATGAGCTACAAGAAGAAATAATCAATCACTTCAAATTGTTTATTTAAATATTGTAACAACATTAAGTACTACAGAAACTCACTCAGTTGGTGGATGAAATTTTGGGTATTTGGCAGAAACAAGTTCAGATATCCTTTCAAAAGTGACCAAACACTGTGAGCAAATGTACCTCCCTTTTAGATTAGAATGTTCTAGCAAAAATATATGAGCTCTAGCCACATCATCCACATGCACCATGGGTGTTTCAAGTACCAAACCAAATGGACTTTTGTTCCCTGCAAAATGGAAAACTCATCATTACCATCGCAATTGAAGCAAGCACATAAAACATATAATTATCGTGTATGAACATCTATCTTTTCTTAAGTTTGTTTGAAATATAATTGTGACACATTTTTTCCAGTGACCTCAAACACATTTTCAACAACTAAATGAAAACAAAATAATATTAGTTTGGTTTCAAAAATTGATTTTACCTGCCAATTTAATCTCTAATATTACATAGAATAAAAATTTGCCTCGAATTTTAACAAATGCTAATATATTTAGTTTTTAAAATTGACATCACCAATCAATTTAATTCATGACAGTCAATTTGTTCCTTGTATTTCACAAATATCAATCAATTTGATGTTGACATAATGATATTATGAACTGAATTAATTGATGAGTATTAAAATCAAGAGTCAAAGTTATTCATAGTTGACAAAGTAAAAAAAAAAGAAAACAACCTAAATTAAAACTGTCAATAATTGCTATTTTTAAAGACTAACTTTTTAATAACTTTAAATATTAAAATTGTAATTAAAATTGATGGCATCACATACCAAATGCAAAATCCAATGTATCACTGACTGAGCTAGGAAGCTTGGGACAAATGAATGGTCCAAAAACAAAAGTTGGAACCAATGTCACAACATCCAATCCATTCTCTTCTCCAAATTCAAGTACTGCCTTTTCAGTCAATGTCTTTGAAATTGCATAAGAACAAGCAGACAACTTTGAAGCTCTAAGATAATTCACATCACTCCAAGAGCTTTCATCCATCAATTGTTCTTCTTTGCCATTGAAACTCACAGCAGAGGCACTAGAAGTGTAAATAACTCGCTTCACAGTCTTAGAGCTGAGGCATGCCTTCAAAATGCCTAGTGCACCATCAATGGTCCTTTTGGTCACTACTTCCTCATGTTCACTTAATTCAAAGTCAACAGGGGTAGCAACATGGAAAACTCCAATGCACCCTTCGATGGCAGAACTGAAACTTTGTGGGTTCTTGAGATCAGCGTTGAAAACTTGTAGCCTTTGGGATGCTCCAGGTAAGTCATAAAGAAAGCTAGGATCTTCTTTATGCTCTGTCTTATAATAAAAGTAAACATTGTTACTGTGTTGAGTGAATTAATGTACGAAAAAACCGTTAATTTTCTTTAAAAAATATATATTAAGAATAATTATCACAAACTTGATTAAAATTAAAAACACAATTTAAACTTTGAAAGTTAGTAACTGATAGCAAAATCAAGTTCAGAAGTGGATTATGCATTAAAAATAATAATTTACTTTAAGTAATTTGATAGATGGTAGATACAATACAATGCTTATTTAAGAGACAAGTTATTTTAAAATGATAACTTATATCATAAATTTAATAATAAAATTTACTAAAATAAGGTATAAATAACTTATTTTGATAAGTTATACTGATAAACTTTTTAAATTATTTGAAAAGAGTTTACTAGAGTTATAAATTATTTATGCACTCTCCTAAACATAACATTTGCATATTTATTTTTTTTAAATATTCTTCTGATGTGTTTTTATTTCTCCTTCCCTTTTAATATTTTTAACAGTGCTTATTTAATTACTTGGCCCTTTTAACAGTTTTTAAAATAGTTTTAAAGTTTCATCATTTAACATAAAGGAATAGAATGTTAAAATAAAAAGCTTTACGATGAGTGACCCAAAAAATAAAGTCCTCTGAGTGTCCTAAAATCAGGTAAAATTTCAGTAACTGTATTAAGCGATGAAAAGAACAAAAAGGAATGGCATTAACAGGCAGCAGAAAGCAAGGTTAGATCTGAAATCCTATGGTAACTCAACAAAAAAAGGTTAAAATGGAAAGAATGAGAATGTCTAAACCTGGATCGGGTCTGACAGTGGTATGAACAAAGTAACCATTGTGAAGGAGCTTCATGATAAGCCAAGAACCAATAAACCCTGCACCTCCTGTCACACACACTCTTCCCTTACATTCCTCCATTCTCTCACTCTTCTTCCATCAACACCAAAGTACAAGTCACTATATAAGTCTACCACTTTCTCTTCATCTCAAGTATCCGTATCATGGTGGGCCCCTTCACCAGCTTAATTTTAATTTAGTTAATCATTTTTTATTTTACTTTTTGTAAAGAATTTTTTTTATTCATTTTTTATCATCCGCATGAGTGAATGTGAACAAGGAGCAGGTTCACCCGCAGTTGGTGCGGTCGTCATGATGCGGATCGTTCGATTCATTTTAGTTTTATATTTTTATTCTTAATAACGAGTGAGTATTTTATTGAAAACTTGTTAACATGGATATATATTTTTTTTTACAGGACTACAGGAACTACATGCTACAGTTCTCATTCGCTTGCTTAATTGAAATAAAATTTGTTTAAATAAATTTAACAAAAAATATTTTTGACTTAAAACAAATAAAATAAAATCACTTTTTGTTAAACTTAAGTAAAAAAGAGTGACAAAAAAATTTAAAAAAAGAGAGAGGTTGAGAAGGAGATAAGAGCGAGCATAAGAGAGAGAAAGAGCAGAACAAGAATAATAATAATAAAAAAAAAAAAAGCTAAATGAGGAAAGAAAGAGAGAGAGATAAAGGGGAGGAGAAGAGAACTAGATAAAAAAAAAAGAGAAAGAAATTGAGTGAAACTAAAAGAAAAAGAGATAAAGAAAGAGAGGAGGCCAAGAAGGCAACATTTTCATCTTTCTGTGTATATTTTTGCTTAAGCAAAATTACACTCCAGCCTGCAGTTTCTGCCAAAACTTCAAATAATTGGAATTCCATTTTTTTCTACTAACTCATGTCAATTAATTCAAGAGATGAAAGATATAATAGGTCATTCCACCACAATAATATTTCTTGTTTATGCAATTTTGTTTTTTCTTCACATCACCCTACCAAATAATACACAGCATAGGTTATTATAGCATACAAATAAAGAAATTCAAATTACACTTTGTACTTTCTCTTTAATAGTTCATTTGTCTTATAAAAAAGAAAACAAATAAAGAAATCCTAAATTCAATGAATCCATCTCCAAATCCTTTAAAGACTTCCACAGCTCTATTACTTACATAAAAGATATGAATGTAGATTTGCCACACACAACACGTTATTAGATTTTACACAAACCATATTAGAATTGCATTAACTAATTTCCATTGCCAATAGTAGTCCAATTCCAAAAGCATTTAAGTCCCAATTGCTAGCTTCAACAACCATTTTTTTTAACATAGATAACTATTGCCTTATTGTGTGGATTATCCATCCTATGACGTAGAAAAGGTTACACAGCTACCTCACAGGTAACCCTTTTCTTTGCAGCATTGAATTGCATCATCAAGCATTTCCTCAAGCCCATATTTGAACATGAATCCAGCATCTATGAGCTTCTTCGATGATAAATCTTTTAGCTTTGTACCTTCAATCAGCTTGAAGGAGCTACAAGAAGAAATAATCAATTATTTGTTATGGTGAGATTAAAAGACAAAAGGTTCATTTGCTTAAATCAACAATGTCAAGCTCACCCTTTAGTTGGTTGTTGAAACTCAGGGCATTTGGCAGAAACAAGTTCAGAGATCCTTTCAAAAGTTACCAAACATTGTGAACAATTATACCTCCCTTTTGGACTAGAATGTTCTAACAGAAATATATGTGCTCTAGCCACATCATCTACATGCACCATTGGTGTCTGAAGCATGAAACCAAATGAATCTATTTTTCCTGCATGAATTTCATTTAATATAATTATAATCATAAGAAAAAACACTCAGCCAAAGTAGAAAAGCAAGTACAATAAACATAATTCTCATGTATGATTCATATCTTTTCTTAACACTCTTTAAAATAGAATTGGTTACCCATTTTGTTAAGTGACATGATCTTGATCTTCAAACACATTGCGAATTATTTTATGTGGTAGAAAGCAGAAGCAGCAAATTGCATCACATACCAAATGCAAAATTCAGTGAGTTTTGAACTGAGCCAGGAATCTTAGGACAAATGAAGGGTCCACAAACAAAAGTTGGAACAACTGTCACAACATCCAATCCATTCTGTTCTCCAAATTCAAGAACTGCCTTTTCAGTCAATGTCTTTGAAACTGCATAAGACCATCCAAAAAACTTTGAAGCTCTAAGATCATCTACATCACTCCAAAAGCTTTCATCCATCACTTGTTCATCTTTGCCATTGAAAGTCACAGCAGAGGCACTAGAGGTGTAAACAAATCGCTTCACTGTCTTGGAATTGAGACATGCCCTCAAAATGCCTAGTGCACCATCAATTGATCTTTTGGTCACTACCTCCTCAGGTTCTCTTAGTTCAAAGTCAACTGGGGTAGCAACATGGAAAACTCCGATGCACCCTTCAACGGCCGCAGTGAAACTTTCTGGATTACTGAGATCAGCACTGAGAATTTGTAGCCTTTGAGGTGCTCCAGGTAAATTGGTAAGAAAGCTAACATCCTTCTTGTGTTCTACTTCAAAATTAACAAAACACACCCAGGGGTCAAATTTAAGTGCAAAAAACAACGAAAATGATTCACAACCTGGAAGCTGCACTGTCTGATTACAAGTCCTCTATAGTGTATACCCCACACCAAAAGTTTATAAGGGAAACAACAGCAATGTTCAAAACAGCGCTCAAATACGTTATCTATTTTTATATTTTTGTGATTTTTTGGTTTTCATTTTATTTTAGTTTAGTTTTTGGTTTCGGTCTTGAGAAGCTGACTAATGTTGATTTTTTGTAGAATAGTCACGATGAAAAGACTCAAATAAAAGAACTCAGAAAATGCATGGAACAAGACAAAGAAAAATTAAAAACAAAAAATTACAAAAATATATTGATAAGTGTTAAAAATAATTATTTAACAGATGGGTTGGCTCTATCACCTGGGTCGTGTCTCACAGTGGTGTTAACAGAATAACCATCTTCAAGAAGCCTTTTGATAATCCATGAACCAATAAAACCTGTGCCTCCTGTAACACACACTCTTCCTTTACCTTCTTCCATTTTGTTCTCTCCTTCTTGCTTGTTCTAATGACTGCTATATGTATCCACTTGTTGGGTGAATAGGATAGAACAAATGAAAAGTGATACCTTTAGACGTTGATGTGTTATTCTCTTCACTGCAAGTGTTAAATGGTGATTGGACTTAATTTGTTTTTTCCTTTATTTTTCTATATTTTCTTAGCCACATATTCCACCCTTGCATCACACTTTCTATGATCTGATATGGGTTTTGAAAAAGCTCCAATTATTTGTGTCTTGTCAATTATATCGTTAAGGCGGCATTTGGTTATCATACAGAGAAAATGAGATAATAAAGACAGAAACACAGTATTTTTTTATTTTTTTTATAAGTTTATTTTTTGTGTGTCTTTTTAAAGTTGAGATATTAGTATTTTTTTTTTAAAAGTACATTGACATTTTTTAAATTTATGTTTTTAATGTCTTTTATATTCTACGAAATACTAACTAAATATGATATGTGTATCTCTTTATTTTTATCCTGTAATTAAACGCTAATTAATTGTATGTGTCAAGTAATAAATTAAGGTTTAATTATTATTTTTTTTTATCATTGGACTATGTATAATATTTATTATTTAATTAATTAATAACAAAATTTCATGGCTTTTAAAATGTAACAAATGTATTCTTTTATTGAATTTTTTATTTAAAACTCTTAAATTCTTAATTTTTTTTTGTTAAAATTCGTGCAAATTAAATCAATTAAATTGTCTTTTACTCAAAACATAACTAAAATACTAAATTTTACTTTTCAAAAAAAAAACTTAAAACTTTCCTTCTACAAATTTTAATCTCATATTTTACAAAAAATATTTTAAATTTTATCAAATTTTGCTAAATTTCTTATTTCTAAAACTTTAAAATCATTCATGTTCCAATTCTATTATAACATTTGGTTAAAACATCAAAAATAGGATTTTAAATGAACCCATGGGAGATCAAATTTACATAATTTTAAAGATAAAAAGACTTAATTAATTTAGTCTAAACCAAAAGAATTAGAAATGTAATTAAACTTAAAATTAAAGTGTAAGTATATTAAAAATTAGATATAATTTACTATTAGAGAAAATTACATTTTCCTCCATTAAAAAAATACATAAATTATGCTAACCTCCTTTTTATTTTAAATTTACATAACTTGTTCCTTAAAAAATTAAAATCAATAAAAATTTAACCCATTGTTTTAATAAATTATACATTTGTGTCAATTTTTCAAGAAATTAATTGAGTTCAATGTATTTGTTATGAAACATTAAGTCTCGTCATTGTTATAAGAGTTTTATTTTAAAAACTTGTCTTATCAAATAATGAAAAAAAAAACTAATACCTTTAACAAAATCATGCAAGATATAAACAACGGCAACTTTAACATATTCAACTAAAAAAATAAAGCAAAAAAATTAAAAAATTAGACCATTAGTAAAAAATGAATTACGGTTTATTTCCTAACTGTGCTTTAATAATAAAAAAAACTTTAAATAAATCAAATGGTGATGTATTTTAATTTTTTTTAAAATAGAGTTATATAATTTTAACATATAAGAAATGGTAGTGTGATATAAACATATTTTAAGGGAGAAGAATGTGGTTTACTCTTGTAATTAATTGGTAGAAATGATTAATGTAAAATGATGTTAGTATGTGTTTTACGTCAGTACATTACTTTTATTGATAAAATGCTTAACGTTACTTTTAATATTTACTACTTAAGCATTGTTGTCGTTGACATAATTTGCCAGTTATTATTTTTAAGTAAATACGTTTCTGTTTGGACAATTCTACTAAAAAATGGTCTTTTGCATTGCATAGAATTAAAAATATCTTGTCTTTAACGTTACCCGGCTACTACAGCAAGTTCAAAGAAATAACGAAAGCAATTGTTTACCTTGATTTTACAAAAACATTAATATTGTCAAAGTTGTCTCTGTAAACAATATTTTTTAACTTCAACAATAGGCCCATTATATTTTTTATTAGTTTTAATAAAAGCTATAAGTGAAACAGATGTATTTTTCGTTTCACCATTAAAGATGATTGATGTTATTGGAGTGGAATTTTCTTTCACTTCTAGACTACATAATGACAACTTACTATATCTGTCCACCCAAAAAGTCAATTTTGTTGTTGGCATGTTTTGTTCTTGAGAATCATTAACACACTTTTTTCAAAAGCAATCTTTAGCGTTAAAAAAATTCATACCATTGTATTAAATAAAGAGTGAGACTTGGTATCAAAAGAAATTGAGGGATGAAAAACGCCAAAGAAGGAGTGAGATCTATATAATTTATTAAACACTCACATAATCAAAATTCAACTTGAAAGAAAGGAAAGTGTTGAGGGTCTTATCACAAATGTTCAAATTGATAGTTAACAATATTGGGGTGTGCATGACTAACTTTTCATTTATTAAACAAGCTTAAAGTTTAAATGCACATTCAAAAGTCCCTTACTCTGGTTGAAAGACAATTGAATGCCCTGTTAAAATTGTAAGAAGTGATAATAGTCAAGAAATTTTCATGACATCTTTCTATCAACAGAGATAATAGTCAAGGATTTCTACGCCAACCAAATTGTGTAAAAACATTCAACAAAGTGGATGAATTGAAAGAAAACACTGGTTTATACTCAAATATATGATGAAATCGTGTTCCTTCCTATTTGCTTAATGAAAATCTCCCTATAAACTCCTGCATGGTTTCTTGCCTGATCTTGAAGATTTACAGCTCTTTATGCTATATTTCTACATCTTAAATCTAAAATTGTATTACAACTCAGAAGTGAACTTATTCTCTCAACTAGTGGTAATTAATCAAAAGCAAAGTCGGTAGCATCATTTCATTCTCTAGACACTTTTTTTAACGACAATGTTCTGTGTACCACTAATTAGAGACAAGACAAGACGCATTTTCAGTATGATGAGCTTTTGAGAAACGTAATTAAAAAGTAAAAAATAAATATATTAATATATTATGTCACATATAATATCAATACCTTTTTTTATGTTTGATCCTGAAACCCATAACCTTGTCACTGAAGGCCCAATATTCAGCCCACAGTGCTGCATTTACAATATTGGGCTCCCAAGAAAGTCCATCACTTCTCCGTTGCTAATGCAATACACTACCAAGTAAGAAAAGCATTCTAAACCAAACCGAACCAAAAGAATTCATCAGAATCTTGGGTCTAATGGCGGCAATGATTTCACGAAGGTTAAGGTTAGCCTCTTCCCTCCTAAAGCACTCTCAATCTTCTTCAACGAATTATTTGTTCAAAAACCCTAAAGTCCCAATCTTCGAACCCTTTCAAACCACAATCCCCAGTCCACGATTCCTTTTCAACCCCCGTCCCTTTTCTACCTTAAATTCGACGAACCCATTCCTTCCACAGGCAATAGCAACACCGTGCAGATTTTTCTCAACCAAAGAACCATCATCATCATCAGATTCTGATAACCCCAGCCCAAGCCCGTACCCAAGCCAAAACCCGAACTTCAAGCACCAAGAGATCGATGGGCCCACGGTGGAACGTGACCTCTCACCCCTAGCGAACGAGACGCGAGAGGTTCTAGAAACGATGATGAAAAACATGTACGGTTTGAGCAGAATCGTGGCGGTTATGGGTCTGGTTCAGCTTGCGCTTGGCGCGTGGATCACGTACATATCTAAATCTGAGCCACGCGTGGAGGTTTCGGTGCAGAGTCTTGTGGCGTTTGCGTTTCCGTTTTCGTTGGCGTTTATGCTGCGGCACTCGCTGAAGCCAATGCATTTCTTTAAGAAGATGGAGGAACAGAGTCGGTTGCAGATTCTCACGCTCACGCTCCAAGTCGCTAAACAGTTGAACGCGCTCTTTGTTAGGGTTCGTGGGGTTTCGATTCTCTGCGTTGCGGGTGTTGCTGTTGGGGTGGGGTATGCTCTGCTTTCAAGATGGAGCTGATTTTGCTACTTTGCAAAAAGCTTCAAAATCTGTGAATGTAGCTGATGAGTTTTCTGCTTATGATATATATATGTTGTTGCTTTTCTCTTCGGATGTTCACAATTTCGGTTTTGTTTCATTTGGGATTCGATTGTAGCAGAGATCATAAGAAATAATCTTCATTCTCACTTGAATTGGCTTGTTCTATACTCTTTCTTCGTTGGTTTTCCAAAATTATTAAATTTTAAATGCTTTTAGTCGTTATATGTGATTCATTCTTTTATTTTGTCCTATGTTAAAAAACAATTATTTATACTTTTAAGTTTGATACTATAACTTATGTGATCTTTGTTTTTATAATTTTAATTGTTTATATTTCACTTTTATAGTCTATCAATTATTTAAATTAATTTTTATGTTAAAAAATTATTATGATTAATCAAAATATAATCAAGTGACAAATCATTGAAGTATAAAAATTGATCAAAGAAAATGTACAAAATATTTAAATGAAAATATATCATAATTTTATTGATTACTTGATAAATTTTTTACTGCAGGACTTTATTTAAATAATTAACAAAATTATGAGAATTAAATTTAAATTATTAAAATTGCGAAAACCAAGTTTGCATATTAACTTAAATCTGGGGATTTAAGGTGTAACTAAAATGTTTTTGAAATGATTAGTATCATTATTGAACATTTTGACGCAATTATTTCATATTACATTATTTTATTTCACAACGACCTCAAGCAATAACAATTTCATATAATATAAATTAACTTTTAAGTACTAAAGTATTAACTTTTTATTATTATTATTTGATAGAGTAATAAAAGTCTGTTTTTAATATTTTTCTTGTATCTTCTAAGCTAAAATTTGTAGTTAAATATGCTAAAGCTTTTATGTATAATTATCATAGATAACTGTTTTTTTAGTTGCTGTGTTGCAATTTGCTTTTATATTATGTTTTGGTATTGTTGAAAATTTTATGCATATTTTTTAATGTTATTGAGCATCATATTTGCTTTCATATTTTTATTTTTTTAAAAATTAGTTACTTTGGTTTTTTAATTTTATTTTTAAAAATTGTGAGATAATTTTAGAGAGTCCAAAATATTTTAGTTCATTGATAATTTCAGGTTTTATAATCATTATTGATATCAGGTGTGTTTGAAAAAAAAAATTATGAAGATTTTATGGAAGTTTTTTATTTTAATGAATTTTTTAAGTTCATTTTAATAAATTTGTATATCTTATAAAAAAAATTTATCCAATGAGAGTTTATTTAAATGCTTAATTAATTGTTACCACTTATAATTATAAAAACAATTAAATATACTTTTATTCACCATAATTTATATTAATCTTATTCTTAAATATTAACTTTTGGTCTTTATAATTTCAAAAACTTTAATTTTGGTTTCTATTGCCAGTAATGTATCAAAATAGGTGCCTCATAGTGTACAATCATTTGAACCAATATCTGATATATTAGGAAAACAAAAATTTAAACAAAATAAAATTAAAAATTCTCACCACCAAAGAAAAAATAACATCCGAAAAACGAGAAAATAAAGAAAGCAAGCACAAATACAACATCACAACGGTGTAATATATTACAGTATCACATAATAACAAAATTTTATGAAGGATCAAAATCCCTCTTATTTCTCACTAACACCTACAAATAATAACAATAAAAATGAAATAAATAAACAGTAACACATGGAATATTGATATATCATGGTGAAGCTCTCAATATAATATAAATCTTAGAACTTGAACGCGGCCATAAGAGAAAACAGAAGCGAGCCAACTATCATCATAGCGGAGGAAGACACGGATCCCACAGCTCCGGCGTCAGGACTCGGTGCCGGAGACGACGCCGGTGAAAATTCTTGGGCGGAAGCGGCGAGGGAGAAGACGGCAAGAACAAGGAAAAAGGTGAAGGATTTGAATGGGGTTAGCTTTGCCATAGCGAAAAGTCGAGAGTGAAGAGGGTAATGCTTTGAGATATCGAATTGTTGCGGAGAATGTGAATGGTGTAAGGAGAAGGGAAGAGAAAGGGTATTTATTTATAGTGGGAAAAAACGCGGACAGCTGGCAACAGGGAAGGAACATGCGTTGTCGTTTTGGCAAACCATTGGCGTATACACGACTAAACTTTCAGCTGTTTTGCTATTAAGTTGCCCAAACGCATTACTACTGTTACGGTGTCAAGATGCAGCAGAGTACAACGGGGTTGCTTATTCTGTAAGGAAAATGTTACAATTAATAATAATCAATTTTTATTAAAATAATTATTTATTATATTTTTATAATTTTAATGTAATAAATATATAATATGTTTTTTTATTTGCAACACCTTAGGTCGGTATTTCTTAAACTTACTTTCAGTTTTAGGTTACAAGAGTTAATGAGTTTTGATCTTTCTAATTCAATTAATTTAAATGGTGAATTGGATGAGTCCATTTAAGGGATGGATCTTATTTTATCATATTTCCAATGTATCTATGTAGGAACGTAATAATTAGTTTACCAAAAACGAAAATAAAGTAATAATATTTTTTATTAAAAAATAATATTTAATATTATTAATATGTTAAATTTTATAATTTTTAATAAAAGTTATCGTACATACATTTTTATTACGTGTCTTTAAATATATATTAAAAAATCAATTTATACAACGTTTATTTTATGTAATTATTTTTATTGTTAATTGCAATATAAATTTAATTTAAAATGTAATTAAACGAAATATGAATGTTAAAAAGTAAGAATCTTATTAATTAATATAAAAATACAAAATAAATTTTATAGTTAATTACTTTATTTTGAAAAATGAACACGTAAAGAAGGTTCATAATTGTTGTCTTCCCCAGTTGGCAGTGTAGGTATTTAATCAATTAATGAAGCAGTAATTAGGAAGAACATGTCAACAATGGGACACTTCTAGTGTGGATATTTATTCTTCGGTTAATTGGGTTCGATGTTTGGTCAAAGTTTTATAATATAAAAATATTTTATATTGTCAGTTAATTATAAATATTATATGATATATTTAATTAATTAGCAGTATACAAATTTACGGTGAATATAATATAATTAGGAACAGAGAAGATGTTCCAACGCCAGATTCATATGGTTATCACAAACATGCAACCCATGAATTTTGATACCCAAAGTGATAAGTTCTATAATCATTTATGCTAACCAAATTTAAGTCTCATCTCATCTACACACAAGTTTTATTCATAATATATAATCAAATTATTTATTATTCACCTTCAATTTTATTTGAAAATACTCACAAAGTTTAGTATTTTTTAAGTTTAAATACATATTTTTTTATCAAGTTGGCAAAGTTTCTTGTATTTATATGAAAGAAACTTGTCAAGTTTCCAAGTTGGTTTAAGTAATACTTTCTTGATTCACGTTAAGACCCAAGTTCATGTTTGCTGATAGTCCTACCAAGTTGTGAATGTTCCGAAATTTATTAGATATATATTATTGTGAAGAATCAAATTCTATTAGATTTTTTTATTAAAAAATTACATTTTAATCTTAAATAAATTCAAATAAATTTATTTAAATTTTAAACTGTCTTCATTATATTAATAGAAAATATTCTTTCTTATTTTATATGAATTGAAATTTAATGTTAATATATTTTAATTAAATAATTTTTTATAAAATTTTACTTTAAAATATTCATCTCTATAATTTATTTATAATTAATAAAATTAATTTAAATCTGTCTATTTATGAAATTTATTTAACTTTAAAATAGTGATGTATAAAAAAAAAACTTTATAATATATAGATGAAATTATAAATTTAGTCTTTATAAAAAAGTTTACAATTTAGTTTGTACATAAATTTTTTTTGAATTCCTATTTGCCATTTATAATTGTGTTAACAATATTAAACCAGAGGGTAAAACATAACAAAATACTTATATTAAGAATAAAACATAAACTTTTAAATATAGTAATAATTTGTAAAAGTGTTAACTATAAGAATAAAATGAGTAATTTATTTAATTATAACTTTAAAAAATATATAACACTAAATTTAGTTAAGAAAACACCTAGACCTGCACTTTAATTTTATCTTCAAAATATATTTAGTTATTTAATGATGAAATTTATTATATTTTATAAATTTTATTAATCTCAATTTTTATTATTGAATTTAAATATTTAAAAGTATGAATTTTTTTTATTAAAAAAACACACATTCATTATGCTAAATTTATAAAAATATAATAAATATTTTTTAATAAAAATTTACTGTAATTAGTTACTTAAATTTAATCTTAAGTATTAATATTAATATTTTTATTATAATTTTTTTATATCGATGATGGTATTTGAAGATGAGGAAATAGCTGACGAGAGGATTGGATTTGCAGTGAGAAGTCTTTTGCCCTGAATAGATAGGATAAGATTATTGCAAATAATAACACCCAATGTATGTGGACTTTCTTTAATTGACAATAAACTTCAAAACATTATCGACAGTTCTTAAAATTTCTTCTCTTTTAGTTTGCTTTTGTAATATTTTTATATTCAGTAGTACCACTTTGTTATTCTTTTACTTCTATTTAATTTCTTGCTGCAGCCGTTACTTTCATTCTCACGTTAACACACTTAAAAGAATTAAAAAAATTTAAAATTTTGTTTTAGGTTATTCTTGAATTTATTTATTTACTGTCTATAATTATTATTATTATAAAAATAAGAAAATAAAATTAAAAATTACTATTCTAAGAGTATCCATTAAAAATTGAAAAATTAATAAACACTCTGATGATAATTTTAATCTACAAAGAGCTTTTAAATATCATAATTAAATTTACAAAGAGCTTTTAAATATCAATAATTTTATGATATTAAAATTCTTTCAATTGCAATAAAAATTTTAATCAAGTCATTATGAAAATAAAAAATATCTATAACGATGTAGTACTCAATTAATAATACTAATTTCATACCAAATGTTAAAAGATAATATTGTCCTAATATTCCTAAATTCAATTTCACATTGTATAGTATTTCAGTTAAATACTAATAAGCATTTAAAATAATATTAATGTCTTCTTATTCAAACAATTTATGTTATATTATATAATGATAAAATTGATTTCATGAAAAAAAATAAAACTTTTATTTTTATATAAAAAAAACATGAATAACGCACATTTTTCAATTCTCTCATTAATATTTTTTATCATTAAATAAATTACATATAAAATTGAATAAATAAAACATAAATCCAAATTATTTAATATATTTTACATAAATTTATTTAATATTATTAAATAATGCATTATTAAACTTCTTATTTTGTGTAATATAACTTTTAAGTCAAATTAATTTAACTGACACGTGTTTACTTTTTTAAACTAAAATTTTCAATTTAAACATTGTGTAAAAACGTTACTGAAAAAGCAAATTATACCGTAATAAAATGTTTTAAAGTCAAATCAAATTGTCACTTACATAAAAAAATGTAACTTGCAAAAAGGAGACAATAGGAATCCTACCGTTGAATGCGAGCTAATGAGAAAAACAAGCACGCTGTGATGCCCATCAGAATGGGTGGGACACGCGGGCACGTACTAGTGGGGGGCAATAAGCGTGCGAAGCACACGTGTGAGTCACGATGGGGACGAAAATGACCTCTTAAAGAATTAGGGGTATCATTCGTGGTCAGATTGGGCGGCAGGCTTCTTCCCTGTTGTCACCGCTCACCATTTTTTACCCTTTAATTTCCCTATTTTACCCTTTTCATTCCCATGCTACCCTCAACAATATTATTATAATAATAATAATCTAATTTCTAACATACTTTTTATTATTAGTTAAACTTTATTAAACTTAAGTATAGTCAGTAAAATAAATTTGTTCAAAATTGTTGGTTTCAAAGATAAAATGTGCTTTATATTTTAAACTTAAGGTAATTTTGGTACCATATGAAGAGTATCAAAATGTGGTGTGCTTTACTAAAGCGGTGAAAAATAAAATATTGAACCTTTTTGTGCATGATTGCCATTGCCAACCAGTTCCTAACAAGATCACTTGGATGTAAAGTCAGCTAGATTTCTTTCCTCCTTAGCTACATCGCTCAAATCTTCAAGTTTGTGGGAGCATGTTTGGATTAATCCCTATTCGATTTTTGTTGCTCCATTTAGCCAGACATGTATATAATTCATTATTCTTCATTTATGGCATTGTAGTGAACACAAATAAAAGGCCCTTTTCAACCTCACGCTAAGGGAAAAATTCATTTGTATAATCAAAACATTACACCATCCATTTTCTCAATATTTTATAGAAATCATTATGCCTTTCCTTCATCAACTATGCTGCTTTTTAACAACTACATGCGCAGGAAGAGAGAGAGAGAGAGAGAGAGAGAGAGTGCACCCTACTAGCAAAAACAATAATGTATTTTCTTTGTATTAAGATCCTTTTGTGTGTCACGTTTGAAACTTAGGCATATCAAGTAAGTAATTTTGATAATTTTTATTAAGATAACTCATTATAATGACTAACTTGAAATATATTATATTTGAATAAGTTAGAAATAAAAATAACAAGTAAAATGAAATTATAAAGTTAAAAACTTAACTCTTTATTATTAATTGTTGACAGAACGTGAATATTGTAGTATAATAGTAGAATAATTCATAATAATGAAATGAACACGTCAAAAGAGGAGGGGGGATGGTGGTGATGGTGGGACAGAAGAAAAAGGAAGGTGGACAAGTTGGTAATTGCAGATGGCATGAAAAGGTTTGATACGCGTCTCTATGAGGTCCATATTCCATTTCCATTACCAACCTCACAACCCATCTCTTACAAATCACTCGTTCCTCTCCTTTCTCTCTTCTCAATCCCATCCCCAATCTCTCTTAACTCTCTCCCTCTCTCTCTCCCTCTAAACAGACCATGGCTCAGAAGGCAGAGAAGAACGAAACCGATTTCAAGGTCCCTGAAACCATCACCCCCTGCAGCACCAACCCCGCCACCATTCCAGAACCTTCTAGATTCTTCGACGCATCCACCACCGCTCCCGCCGCGTCATCGCGCTCCCCCAAGAGACCCCTCCCTCCTCAAGACCCCTTGCAAACCGATCAAGCCCCGTCCTCCGAGCCCAAGCGCGCCGTCAACCGCTGCTCCGGCTGCCGCCGACGTGTTGGCCTAACCGGATTCCGTTGCCGGTGCGGCGAACTCTTCTGCGCCGAGCATCGCTACTCCGACCGACACGACTGCTCCTACGACTACAAAGCCGCAGGAAGAGAAGCCATCGCCAGAGAAAACCCCGTCGTCAAAGCCGCGAAGATCGTCAAAGTTTGAAACCCTAAATCGGGGATGAATCTCGAGAGAAAAAAGGAAAACACGAAACTACGTTGAAACGACGCGGTTGAAAGGCTAAACTTGCAGCGAGGAACTATTCCGATCGCGATTAGTTAATTACGCGCGTCTCTTTCTCCGAGACGCGACTCGGGCGCGTGTGTGAAGCTGAGAAATTGTAACACGAAAAGATGAACTTCATCTTTTTTATTTTCTTACATAATTTCTAAATTTTTATGTTTTTTTTTTTTAAATTTGGGCTTGGAAATTTTTAAGTTATTGTGTTGTTTATTATGTGAATTTTATCTTTTTTTGGTTTGGTAGGACTTGGGAAGCATAGGATTCAGGGGTGTGGGAGAGTAAATTTTAAGGGGATGTGAGGATATAATTGTCAATTTGTGTTGTACTTTGAATTTGGAATTTTCGAGAATGGTGATGATGATAGAAAGTTGGGTGGACCCACATGATTTGACATGTGACGATTGTTTTCGCGATATATTATTGAGTGGGTGAGTTCGTGTCGTGATGTAGCCGCAGCGAGATTTCGTGCTTCCGGTTTTTTGTTTTCGGGGACAGTGACTCGTAACTTTTGGCGCATTCTAGCCAATAGGGTTGCGCCACGTGTATGATAGATAATTACGTTCTGCTTTTATATTTTTTCGATGGAAGAATCCCGAGGGAATGTCATGATCGAACGCCTAGGATTTGGTGGCGGTGGATGCCATTTGAGCATTATTTTGTTCTTTTATAATTGTTTTGTAATTGAAATAAAAAATAAGAAATAAAAAAATATATTTTACTTAGAAGATAAAAATAAGACATTTATTTGTTTACATAAATAAAAAATATTATAATAGTAATGAAATATTGTCTTTATTAATTAAAAAGTTAGCACAGTTTTTTATATTTTTTTGTAGTTTAAAGTTAATTAAATTTAATATTTTTTAAGTTTTAAATGTTTTATCGAGACCGGATATTTTTCATAAAAAAACAATATGAACGGTAAAAATTATCTATATTATTTGGAAAAGTCGGAAATATGGTTGATAACTTTATACTAATGGCAAACTTGATTTTAGAATATTAAATTTGAAATTATAAATATTATTCACCAAAAGGCGTGTCGTAATAGAATAATTTATTAGATAATATTTAATTTGACAGGGTATCAAATGCTGTAAACGGTGGATACTATAATTTAAATATTAAGAAGGGATAATTTTAAAATGTCAAATAAAATAATCACTAGGGGACCATAATTTTTGTGGGGCATGGTATTTATGAAATAAATAAATAAATAAAGTCTCCATCAAAGCATAGCAATGTATCGTATACGAAATTAAGCGAGTTGAGGAGAAAATCCAGAGGTTGAACTGTGCATATGAAGCATTACCATTACGAAGCATGGCATGGCATGGCTTGTGCGTAAACCATGCGCGATGATGATGTGCGCTCGTCTCTCTCATTCTCATGCCGATTGGCTTCTTTTACTTTGCCAATCCTTCCCTGACGTGTAGTATTTTCCATAAAAGCAGACAAAGAGAGGACCGTATTTTTCGTTTAGATTTCCAATCAATTTTACTATTTCAAAATATATATTTTAATAATCATAATAAATAATATTTAATTATAAATTAAGTTTTAAAAAATTTAAAGAATTAATGTAAAAGCAATTACATGGTTTAATAAGAAAGAGAACAACTCAAATATTTTTAAACTTAATTAATTTCACATTTACATATTTAAAATTGAATTTAGAAATTTGAACACTTGTGAAAACATGCATTTAGAAACCTAAATCTCATTGATCGTATGACGCTGATTTGGGGAAGAAAACAAGCAAACACTGTGGTTTCGCATAACATAAAGCACAGAACAAACGTATAGACATCCTTGCATATGTTAAGATTCTTCTGCTTTAACTTTTTTTTGTTGGTCGAACGTGATTCTTTTCATTGTCCTTTGCACCTCAACATCATTTTTTTTTAATTTTAATTTTCATTGTCATTGTCATTGCCCTTTGAAAAGATTCATTCATGGTAAATGATATTACTCACTACTTTTGGTTAATAAATTATTTGTACGGTATGAGCAAGCAAAGAACATGTCTCGCAGCAAATTGTTTTTGGTTACTTTTTTTCCCTTTCGTTTTGGGTGATTTTGTAAGAACCCATTCACTGATTGACGGGGAAAGCATTGTCACGTTTTGGCCATTTGGAGTGTGCTAATTAATGTCACCCAAGATAGAAACTGAAACTCAAAACAGAAACAAAAATGTTTTTTCGTTTTAATTCTAATCATTGTAATTATGCAAGAAACGAGACAAAAAGTCAATCATGAATAACAATTGAATTATGACAAAAATACTAAAATAAAAATGAATGAAAAGAGTGTATATTTTTGTTATTTTTTTTATTTAGTTTAATCCCTGGTTCTTCTAAAATCAACACTCTCATTTTTTGTCAGGCTACAAAATCACCGCAGGTCCAAAATATTAAACTTAAAAAGAAAGGAACTAAAATAATTTTGTTTGAGAGACTCAAAATTAAAATTTCCAAAAAATATTCAGATAATATATATATGTGTGTGTAATTTTAGTTTCATAAATTTCAACAGTTTTTATTTTATCTTCATAATTTTAATAATTTAAATTAAATCTTACATTCTAAAATTTCATATAATAATTTATTAAAACATATTAATGTAATGTCATTAATTTATATAAATTTACATATACATATATAATTAAATACAACTAAAAAGTATGTTTTATACATTTTATTTCTTATTTATATATTTAAATATTTTTATACTAATTAAAACTTTTCATGGTTGGATATATATCCGCCTCTGACTGCTAGAATTTTAGAGTTTCTTTACAAACTTTTCTGAAAAAATTATAAAAAAATTTGCAGAAAAACATGTTTCTTGTAAAAGTTTGTTGTTACAGGAAAAACTTTTGTAAGTAATTATTTTTGTAAAAATTAAAATGTGGTAATTTTTCTACAAATTTTAGTAAAAATAAATTTACAAATAATTTCTTACACAAATAGTTTGCAAAAGAATCTACAAAAAATTATACAAACAAATTTGTAGATAAATTTTAAAAGAACTTTATAAAAAAATAAAAAAAAGAACAATATTTCTCATCTTTCATCTCTTACGTTCTCTGATTTTACCTTTTGAGAAATCGTAAATATTTCACTCCCCAGAATTTTGAAAGAAGGAAAGAATCCCGCGCGACAGTGAGAAACCACTGAAACACAGTAACAGTCCTCACAACAGCTTCCATTCCATTCCTCTCAATTTCGTTTCTCATTCGATTCGTTACCGTTCCCAAATTCAGCGCAAGAATGGACGAACCGGAGGCAGTAACCGCAGGGAGAATGCCCCAACCCCAATCTCCCAAATTACGGTTTCCCCTCCCCGCCGTCGACGAAAAACTCGTCACCGGCCTCAGCACCATTCTCGTCGCTTCCATTCAAGAAGCCAAAGACCGAATCTCCCAAATCGAATACGTTTTCTGCTCCCAGCTCTACCCTCACTTCCAATCCAACACCGCCAAACTCTCCCACGAGCTCCTCGCGAAACGACGTCGCATCGAACACCTCGAGCGCGAGGTCGACGAAGGCATGGCACTTCAGAAGAGCCTCATGGAGTTGGTGCAGTCCAAGGAGTCCTCGCTCAGAGACGCCGAAGAGAAGCGGAAAGCCGCTGTTTCCAAATTCGAGAGTTGCGAGAACGAGAAGGCGATTCTATTGGGGAGAATCGACGATTTGGACGATAAGTTGCGAGCGAAATCGCGAGAATTTGAAGAAGAGGCATCAAAGAGGGTTCAAGACGAAGACTCGTATCGGAAGCTGCTTGCAAGAGTGGAATCGTTGACGTGTGAATTGCAGGCTGAGAAAGCGAAGAGAGATAGGGTAACTGAAGCGTATAAGAGGCTTAAGTCTCAGCACATTTATCTTCGCCGAAAGGTTGGTCTCACTGAGGAAAACATGCTTCACGAAAACGAAAATATGCATCAGAGTCCAATCACAGAACCTGGTATGTAAGATGCAAGTTTCTGTTACGAAGGGTTTAATTTATCACGTGTTTTCTTGTTATTTGTCTTCGAAATTATATAAGTGGAGCATTTTAGTTGAGGATTTTAAACAATTTTCGTTAGTTACTACCTTTGTAAATGGCTCTCATTTTAGTTTTTCTTTTGGTGAATTGTTTCGGTATTCTTATGACTGAATGGAAAAAAGAATGGTTTGATCCCGTAGCCCCACATTGGATGGGGAAGAAAAAGCTGAGTATTGGATGGGATAGAATGAATTGCGTTTCATTAGGTTTCATTTCATTCTGTTCTATCCCCTTTGACCAATCCAAGTATAGGCCAACAGTTAAGAGAGACTGTTGCAAAGAGAGATATTCTTAACTTTTAAATTTTTTTGCTTAGTGTTATGTTTTGATTGGAGGGATGTGTAAGGAGACAGGTAACTGGGACAAGTGATTTAATTCTGGCACGAAGCTGCCTTTATCTAGACATTTGCTATGGTTTCATCTTTGTCTCCTTGTGATTGATTGTTCATGTATGACATGTTATTGCAGGTCTCGCATCTGAAAACAATGACATGACTATGGGTGCTTGTGAAATGGCTAAAGTGAAGAGTGAAATCCGAGGGGAAGAAGACGGTGGAGGTAAATTGAGTTGTCATTCTGCTGTCTTTGTTGCTGTAGTATAATGTTTACTCTGCTCTCTTTTTATGAAATAACGTTCACTCTGATCCATCTGCTCGAGATTACATAACATACATAGATTTTATTGTTGACTAATGGTACTATTTGGAGATAGTGAAGTGTATGATTTAGGTCACTTGCTAACCCCTAATTCCACTGTCTACTTTCTATTATTTCAGGCCTTGAAAAGAAAACTCCAGACGTGTTTGTTTCTGGGTGTGACACAAATGAAGTGAAGGTGAAGGTATCAGAGGATGACAGAGGAGCCAATTTGTGTTCTCCTTCTTCTGGATTTCGTGGTAGCTGGAAATGTTCATCCGGTACAAATTTAGTCTCCGTTTCTGGTACAAAGCGGCCTGCATCTTCATGGAGGCAAACCAGTACCCATCATAGTCGATCAGGTCCTGACCCTCATGATGATTTTCTTGACACTCCTCTTGAGAATGTCAGAGAAATTTTAAATAAGGATTTGAATAAGGAAGAGCTGCCACACCCAATTCAGAAAGACATTAGCATGAACAGCTCAGATGATGAAACACAGGATATGAATGCACGAAGCAGTCCCCAGAAAAAGCAATCTTCAATTACAGTGGTCAACAAAAGGAGTTTCAAGTATGTTGAACTAGTGAGGAAGAAAGCTGAGCGTGAAAACTTAAAAGGAGTTGAATGCAAACAATGTAGAAAGTTCTATGATGCTGTTCTTCCTAATGCTGATGGCAAGGATGCTGACAGCAGTAAGCATAATTTCCGCTGTGAGCACCATGATGGTGTTTCTAGACATCGATATAGGTATGTTCCACCCTTGACTCCCGAAGGATTTTGGAATATTGGATTTGAATCTGAAATATAAGAATAGATTTTGGCCGGATTGCTATTGTTTGATTTATGAATAGATTTAATATCCAATTAAACTTTGCCAACTTTTATTTTCTTGTTGGTAAATTTAAAAAAAGGAGTTTACCTAACCTTGGCTATTAGAATGTTATCGACTGATACATGGATCATCTTACAGAGTCATAATGCCAAGAGGCAAAACTTTTCATCGCCAGTTCATGCGTAGGCATACTAAACCCCTTTTGTATTGTCTAATAGTGGTAGATACCATGTGCCTGTGAATTAATAAACTTTATATTCTAACTTACTATAAAAAATTTATCCATTTTATTATACTCTTCTAAACAGTATACTTTTGCTCAGATTTTATTTCTATTTCTTATTTATTTATGTTTGTGTATATTTATATTGTTTTCTGAAAAAGGAAGGAAAGCCTTTAAATTATTTAGTCTCTGGTCTAAACTATTCAGGATTACTGTCGTGAACTTTATTTTTTCGGTCGGGGTAGGAAGGCAGGAGTTTGGGGGATTAGGGAGGGGAGGGGCATCTGAGGGCTAGGGGAGGGGATGGGGCGCACATACCGCACTAGCTACTAACAAGGGACAATTTGTTACAATGATATGTGAATTTTGCAAACTTGAAAATGACATTTTGTTACAGTGCTATGGATTCTGTTGAATGAATTTGTATCAATCAATGAAATTTGGGCCCTCAACGCTAGCCAAACCTGTCAAGCTGGCTTGTTTACCTGTTAAAATTATGTGGATAGAGCATAGAGGCCCAAAAATCTTGACCCATCTAAAGCTTTATACTTGTAACCTTACCACCTCAACTGACCAGTTGGCCAATTCAATTCCTTTAAACAATCCTAGTAGTAACACGACAATAAAGCAGAATACAAACTATTAGGATTTGTTTGATGCACGAAATTGAAATTTTGTGTTTATAATTGTAATTTCAATTTTAATTCTGTTGGTTGGAAGTATAATTCTAAGTTGCATTTTAATTCCATATTGAAAACTCTAGCTAACTAGGAGTAGTTATGAGCAAGATTAAATTGAGGTTGAGTAGAAAAAATTGATCTACTTGTGTGGTGACAATAATGATGGTGATGGTAGTTGATTATGGGAGTGAAAGTAGTGATGGCTGTAGTGGCAAAGATGATTATTGGAGGTGGTGGTGGCAGAAGCAGTTAATAGTAATATTAGTGAGTCTAGTGACAATGGCAATGACAGTGGTGGAGACAATGAGTTCCGGTAGGTGCAATGCAGTAAGAGTGATAATGTTAGTAAGAGTGGTGTTAGTAGTAGCAATTAAGGTTGTTAAACTCATGAGTTTTGTAAACTCGTGAAATGTCTGTAAACACAAATCGTAAACTTGTAAGAGTTTACCTCATGTAAGAATAATATTTAAAACTCATAATAATGAAATAAAGTTCAATAATAAAGTTAGAATCATACTTAAATAGCCAAATCATATAATGATAATGTGATTTTGGTGGCATAATTATAAATGCGATGTTTCACAACTTGTGGAAAGGGAAGAAAAGTGGTGCTGTCATTCCAAATAATAGTCAAATCATATAATGTTAATGTATTTTTGGTGCCATAATTATAAATGTGATGTTTCACAACTTGCGAGAGGGAAGAAAAGTGGTGCTCACATTCCAAATGGTGTTATTTTGGTGAAAAAAAGGTAATTTTGCCTTTGTTTTGTTACACAAGTAAAATCTGGTGTAAACTCAACAGTTTACCCGAATTTATCCAAAAACGAGTTTACGTGTGATTTGACACGATTTCCTTATCTAAGATTGCAGAGTTTACAAGTTAAATCGAGATTTTAACATCCATGGTATTAATAGCAATTGGAGGTACTGGTAGTGGTGCGACTTGTGGGGGAGGGGGCTTTAGGCAGGGGCAGGGCAAGAGTTGTAGAAAAAGAGAAAACGGCTATCCAAGTGTGGGGGTGAGATTAAGAATGGTAATTGAGAATAAATTTTAGGAATAACATTGCTATTTCATACGAATATTCAGCTTGAAGAATTTAATAGACAATAAATTAAAAAGGTCTATTTCAACAACTGATGATAAGAGAGAAAAAAATGTCATAACAAAAATCAACAGAGTAGTAGGAAATACATGGGTATGAATATTGTCTTTGTACCATTATGATTTTTTCTTTCTGAAGTTAGGAAACATTAGTTTTAGTTATATTGGTATTTTATGAAATTGCATCTTAGAATTGCAATTCCAATAACACAAGAACTTCCCAAACGTTGTAATTACAATTTCAAATTCTAATTCCAATTTCAAGCCTCATTTCCATACCTGATTTTGTACACCAAACAAATACTTGCAGAATTTCTAAGACTAGAAGATTTCTAGGTCTTTGGTGAACCAGTCCGTTAGCTTGTCAAGCTCACGCTTAAATGGGCTGGGCTAGAAAATTTAGCCCATTTTCTTAATGGGATGGGGTGGGACTGGTCTGTTTTGTGATGAGCTTTTGGTGGGCTGGGATGGCAATTTTGACATCAACTATGTTTAACACAGGTAGAATGAAACCAATTAGGGGAATTTCTTTTTGCAGCCCTGTTTTTCCTATTTGTTTCTTTTTTGAGGTTTTTTTCAAAATAAAATTCTGGAAGTAATTTACTACTCATTTTTGTAATTTAATTTACAGAAGAGCGCTAAATACATTCTAAAAATTAAATTCCAAAAAGATGGTTTGGAAATCACTTCGAAAACTTAATTTCCAAAAGAGTGTATTTTATACATTCTAGAATTAAATTTTCATTAAAAAAGGTGTAAAAAGAAATCCTATGACTAGTGCGTTAAGCTTGAAGAAGGGTAGGGTGCTGGACCATAAACAAATGGTTGGGTTGTACGGCGGTGCTAAATTTTAGTGCATTTCAAATTCCATTATGGTCCTTTGCTATTTTTTGAGTTGTGAAACATTGTTGCATCTCATCAGCCGAACTTCTAGCTGGAGCTTTGTTTTAAAATCCTTAAAGGATGGACCAATTTGTCATTGCTTTCACCTGCATTATGTGCATTAGTATTGCCTTCTTTAAAAACAGGGATGAAAATAAGTTAGGTTAGATTATAATTTGTATAAATAAACTTGACCTATTTAATAATTTTAAAACTTAAGTATGATATATTATCTGTTATAAACTTTTTATTAAATTTAACCTTACTTTTTTTGAAGTGTGTTGTGGCTTATTAGTTCTTTTAATGGCTTATTTTATATTAAGACCATTGATAAGTCATTAAAATTTTTTATAAATAGGTTATTAAATCATTCAAATAAGAATTTTTTTATAAAAGCTATAAGACATATTTTAAATAAGTAATAAAAAAAGTAGTTCAACGCTTTGAATATGTGTAATAAAATTAAATGTTTTTATTTAATTAAATACGTATTGAGATAGTACAAATGTAAATCATGTGTAAAAGATATATCAAATAACAGTAATACAAAATAGTTCATTAAGTATGACTTTCTCTTTTAGAAGATACGAAGTAAGAAAACTTTCAACTTTAAAAAAGTATTAGGGTTTATAATTATTTTATTTATTTTAAAATTTAATTTATTTAATATATTATAAATTTCAAATATGTCTAATAGATTTTTTTTTAAGTTCAAATTTGATTTATTTAATTAATTAAATTTTTTAAAAGACTTAAATTAAGCATATTACTTAAAAAGTTTAAACTCTTGTCATAATAATGATAAGTGAATTTAGTTTTTTTTTTTTTGAAAAAAAGCAGACCTGGGTCTAGTGCAGTTCTCACGGAAACTACATCGTGCATTTAAGCAAAAATTTACATTTTTGCTTAAATAAAAATACATAGACTTAAATAAAAATATAAAAACACGTAAAAAAATTTGGCGACCGAATCCAGATCCGGAAAAAGCTAACTCAGATAGACCAAAACACGGAATTAAAGGTTTTGGGTTCGGTTAGGACTAAAAAGGTTAAATAATTACAATGCCCGTGAAGGGGTGAATGCATGGGACAAATTGCGTAGGCTTTTTCACTTTTGAGGTTGTAATCATCAACCAACTTTCTCCTGACCACTACTGGACATGATAGGAATCGCATTTTCTGTTGCCAAATAGAAGACGCATTTATTCCCATTTAAAATTTTACAGTTGGGAAAGCCTTGTTATCACCTCGCTTCCTCCTTCTATACACCATATCATGACAACTTTTAAATATAGCGCCGAAATCATTCACCAACCTTAATTAGAGAACGGAATGTGCTAATGAGTTTACATGTAATTTTAGTCATGTTTAGAACAGAGACAGATAAGATAGGCAATGCAAGCTGCGAAGATAATCTTAATTCAAATTAAGTAGGAAAAGAAGAAAAAATAACCTACTGGCAACTCGGGAAATGTAAAAGGAAGGGAAAGGAAATGATGAACAAGAGTTACGGAGTCTTTTTTTTTTTTCTTTTTTCCCTTTTCCCTCCTTTTCCTTTGGGTTTAGGGAGTAAAACCAACAGAAATCATCCACATGCTGAGGGCCACCAAAAATGTGGGCGTTAGCGAGGTGAGGGGCGGTGCGCACATTTTTGCAAGAAAATGAGGGGGCCAAGTTTACTTTGTGGTAGATGGTAGGTGGAGTTTGGGATACATGATGCTTGACGGTTGTGCAACCATTTTTGTTTTCAATTCTTGATCTTATTTTACCTGTTCCTGGACCCTCCCACTCTCAACTTTGTTGTTGAGCTTAAGCCTATTTGAATGGTATAAAGATTTGCTTTTAGTTAATTTTATATGGACGGTATGATACACATAGCATGTGCCCCCAAAGTGGTAGGGGTCGCTGCATTATTCTATTTTATTTCACTTTTCATTGGTTTTCAGGAACCTAAAATGGCAGAGTAGTGATAATTTTATTTTATGGATTTTACAAATTATTATGAATGCACCATAATTCTTTCGATAAATTTTAGGAACAGAAGAAAGTAACTATAAAAATGGGTTTACAATTTAAAAGTTGATATCCATTAAAGCGAATATATTTTTTTGGTAAAAAGTTTTTACACAGTGAATTTGATTTCTTTAAAGTGAAAGTTAACATGAGAGGATGGAAAGTTGAATGACTATTGGAATCGGGATCGGGGTTTTGAGCATAAAGATTCCACTCACTATTAAAAAATGGACTTAATCCTCGGGAGTGTAGCAATACACCACAATTATTTCTGAAAAATTAGTTGTTGAGATTATAATAAAATGCATACTTGTGTGTACCAAATCATGAAATTGTTTAATATCAACCGTTACTTTTCAAATCAACGTTTATAATTACACTTTATTGTTTTGGAGTAGATTTTGAGGAGTTATATTCAGCATTTGTAAAATTCAAGTCTTACTATTCTTTTTCTATAGAAGTAGATAACGAACTAAGAAAAACTAACGATACTTCCTTGGAAGGGAACATACGACTAAAGTATGATATCTTAACTATAACTCTTGTAGACCAAAACAAAATAAAAATTGTAGAGTGCGAAGTTTGCCTCAACATAGGTTGACTCTGGTTTGGTGAGAGACAAACTTGATTCCATTTGGTATAACCTCTCGAGATCTATTTAATTATCGTTCTCGTTAAAGAAAAGCTATTTACATGAAAATTGTTTTGTTTAAAAGGTCCAAATTTGAAGTGACACTAAATTACAAATCTGTACTGCTGAAGCATGGAATGACAAATTGGAAATATTAAATCTATTAGTCCATTTACGAACAAATTATAAACTTGTCTAAATGGGATGGACTTTGATGGTGAATGAATGGGATCATAATCCTTCCAAATGGAATCATAATCCAAATCTATCACGTTGTCCAGCTCTGAAACTCACATGCAACTCAGAAACCCACATGCAAAGCAACACTATTCAGAACTTGCTTGACCTACGCACACTTGTTTGCACGTGCTAGTAGAAGTATGCAGCATCTGGTCTCCATTACTTATCCATTTCAACTCTAGGCCCTATAATATATTACATCACAAGACAAAAACTATAACATCAAATTCAAAATCACACTCGACTTTCACTGTTACCAAATAATTATATCTTGGAATATTCACCAACAACCCGATACTTATCCGGGTCGCCCTCAACAAGCCTTCAACGGGTTTCCACACAAACAGTCATTGTTACTAAACGACGCCGCATCAATATGATCAAACGGAGACCCAATTGGGATTGTTCCACATAGGTGGTTGAAGCTAAAATCTAAATGCCCCATGAACTTGGACGATGATAACGAACCGGGTATCTTACCCGAAAAGTTATTAAACGACAGATCAAGGACCATGAAATAAGAATCTGACCCGAAAACATCGGGTATGGTACCCGAAAACCCATTTCGGCTCAGGTTCAGGATCCCTATACCCTTATTGCCCAGCAAAGTGGAAGGTACTTCACCCGACATAGAGTTACCATCCAATTTCAGCGTAGAAAGAACCTTCATTTTTCCCAACTCGACCGGGATCGAACCGGCCATCCGGTTCAATGACAAATCTAAATCTGCAAGCCGGTTCATTCTCGATACCGACTCGGGAATCGAACCAGTGAGTTGGTTCCGGCTCAACAAAGCGCGACTCAGCATGGCGAGTTTTCCGAAATCGGAGGGTACCTCACCCTCGATTCGGTTGTTGCTGAGGTCGAGGTGCATGAGTCCGGCGAGGTCCACGATCGATGCCGGAATAATGCCGGATATGTCATTGTCGGCGAGGTTTAAAACGGCTAGTTGCTGGAGCTTCCCCACGTCGGCCGGAATCTCGCCGGATATTTTGTTCCCGGCGAGATCGATGATTCGGAGTGAGGAGAGCGAGGCAACGCATGGGGGGATCTCTCCGGAGATGGCCTTCCAGTCGGCGACGACCAGCGTGGTGAGGTTGCCCAAGTTGCAAATCTCCGGCGATATTTTACCGGTCATGTAGCCGGAGCGGCGAAGCTTCTGGAAGATTGGGTCTTGGGACTCGCCGCGGAGGTTAATGTCGGTGACGCGGTTGGTGGTGGGGTTGCAGCTGACGGCGTACCAGCCATCGCAACAGTTGATGCCCGACCAGGTGCGGAAGATGCCCAAGTATGGTTCGGTCAGGGCAGTTTTGAAGGCCAAGAGTGCTGCCCGTTCTGACGGCAGGCAGGGGCTGACGGCGGAGATAACGGCGAAGAGAAGCAACGTTTGGAAGAAGAGTGAGGAAGCCATGTGTTTGTGTTGTGTTGAATGGTATGCACTGAAAGAGTGTGTTTGCATTTGCATGGGTTTCATTTATATATACTATACGTGTTTGGTGAATAAAAAAGTATAAAGCACCTCAAATATCATTTGCATTTAGTGAGTGGTTTGCACATGCCACATGCATATGCTGGGGTTTAGTCAAGCCTTTCAATTATTATACTCATCATTTATATTTTATTTTCAGGTATCTTTAATATCTCAAGCTATCTTTACCTTCTTTTCTTCTCCATCAAAAACACTTTATTGTAACCTAACTATAACCATTTACACACTTTTTTTTATGTTTCTGAAATAAATTTTTGATGCGCTTAATTTTTCCTTTTAAAATTACCATCATTATTACTAATTATTGATTACAATGTGAAAAGGTGGAAAAATAAACATATTTAATTTTAAATATATGATTAACTTATATCAGCATAAGTAACTATTGTTGTTCCTTTATATTTAATAATTTTATATTAAATATGATTTTTATCTATTTATTCTTGAATGAAATTTCATATTATTCAAATTATTTATGCCATATAAAAATCGAATTACAATAACAGGATAATCAAATAATTATATATATAACCTTTTTTTTTTATTAGTACAAACCTAGCCAGAAGCATAAATAATCATCTAAATTACATGACAATAATAAAATTAATAATATGGCATGATAGAATTGCAGTGATAAAAGGATGGAAGTATCATGAATAGAAAAAAGAGATGGTCAGATAGAAGAAAGGTAAAAAAAAAAAAAACTATCCGAGGACTCCCAACTCCCTTGTCATTGTGTTTTTGCTCTAAAAGAAGTTTGGTTAAGTTATCCTAATCTCTTTAAGCTCCTATCATAAGTAGACATGTCAATATAAGTTATAATTCATAGCCTATCTCACTTAACTTAATGTAAAATCATTTTTTTTTCTTAAGCTCTGTAGTTAATGGACATAAGTAAAAATTAAAAATATGTAACTTAATTTAATAATAAAATTTTATTAATAATAATAATTTATTCTAAATATTTAATATTATAAAAAATTAATTTTATTTATTTATTTTTTGAAAATTTTTATTTATTTACACATTTATAATAAAAATATATTATATAAAATAATTTTTTAATGAATTATTTCATAAAATAGTATATAATCATTTATCAAAAATAAATTTAATAATATTTTAAATATAATTAACTAGATTAATCTAGCCTATTTACTCTTATGAACTTTTTTAATTCTAATCCGCATAAATTAGTGAAAATTTATCCATTTAACAACTCTAATCACCAGCAGGTTTGAGCTATATCAACTTGCATGCGTTAGGACTGCTTGCATTAATATCTTCCAAATGCAAGGCGGCATCCTTTGTATGAAGAAAAGAAAACTTAAATACTTTTATTTTTTTGTATGCATATACATGTCTTATTTTTTTTTTAAATGTTATTTATAAGATTGAAAATTAATAATCTATTTTGTATAAAAATTTAGTCCATTTTTTATTCTCGACTATTAACATAGTTAATACATAAATTAAATTTGTTGAAAGAATTTAGAATGTTATGAGTTTTAATGCGTTTGAACTTGTATTAATTTTTTATTTGAATTTATTTGTCAGGTTAAATATATTAATTATTTTAACAAAAATATTATAATATTAAAATAAAATAGTTTTTTATAATATAATATATTAGAATGAAATTTCTGAAAAATTAAATCTGAAAAAAGTTAAAAGTGAGTTAAAACTGGAAATAACTTTAATATTTTAAAACCCATTCCACTTAAACATGTTACGTGCATGTGGGTTTACAGTAGCCAAATGGACAGCTTTATTGACAACAATACAAGTGGGTTCTTTTTAATATTGATTTATATTTTGTTTGTGGAACTTTAGTGTATCAATGATTATCACACTTGATGTCCAAGATTTTATGATTAAAGGGATTTACCTTAGTCGAATTCCCTTGTAGCCAGTGGTTTGGGGTTATGAAATTATTGCATGGTTCTATGATGGACAAAATATTTGCACGATTATGATCATCATTAGAGAAATTAGCTTTTGCTATGCTCCCATTACGATTATATAAAATGACATGACATTCAAACTTTTTCCTTTTTTAAATATATATTTGTTTGTAACCCTTGCCATTATTGATAGGTAAATTTCACAGTATGATAATATCAATGCTGCAGATCACTTATTATCTGTTGCTATATTCAATATGATTGATCATTCTTAAAGGAAAGCATTTTAAAGATTTATTCAAAATAAGATAACTTTTATATTGTGTCACGTGAATTTTATGTTATTTAAAATTAATTAGTGTATAGCTATTAATTTGTAGGCGATCGATTTTCTCTAACAAAAGGGTGTCATAGAATCATAAATGGCTCTCATAAAATAAATTAAAAAATCACACATATGGAACTCTAAGCAAAGAACTGAGAAAGTTTTTCAATGCTTATGCAGGATAGAAATTTACAGAAAGAGCCCGAATGAGTTCAACAAGTTTCTTATAAAAGTTGGCTAAAAGAAAACAACATTTGTTATTTGTAAAATTGATTGAGAATAAGCATTAAAGCCCTTATTATGTCCTTAAGATAATTATCTCCACTTAACAATATTATGACCATTATTACTGACGCATCATACATTAATGTTGCAGGGTGAAAGAAAATATAAAATTCCGCTAAAGTATTTGAATTTGAACATAGACTTGAATGATGGAGCCGTATTTAAAGATTCAAAGTAAAATATACTAACAACTTTAATTTATTATAATTATAAATATAGGTAAGACAATTTTGATCATTGTTTATTTTAATTATGCTGTTGATACTTTAAAAATATATATAATTATGTGTTAAGAAAAGTGTTGTAAATTTTTTTTAAAAAGAAAATAATTTGTGTAATATAGATTTGAGTTATATAACATACGTATGATAGAGTAGCCATACATGTGAGAGCTTTGAAGATATATCTAAATACAAATTTGAGATTTTAGATAATTTATTTAAGATAAGAATATATGTGTTTTTATATGTATTCTCCTTTAAGAGTGACAATATTGGACTTTTTTTTTTCTTTCCTTATTCAATGAAAGTTTATTTTTATTAGTCACTCCATTAAAATTGTAAGTAATTTTTCTTGTTTTTATTTATCTTTTTATTCTCTTAATCTTATCATAAAAAGTTGACTAAAAAGTATCAATGAATATAACTACTATTTTGTTTTATTTTAAGGAAAGTTTTACTTGAGTCGTAACTTCTTACCATTTTTAGCATACTTTTTAAAAGTCTTGTTATTAATTTTTGTCATATTTAACAACTAAAATATATCAGGATTTATATTAATATTTTACTTGTATTATTTCAAGAAAATATTTACTAAATCTTTCTGCCAACGAATATAAATACATATATTCAAGGTTGTCCTAATTAAGTTATTTTGAAAGAAGTAAATCATCGGCTTGTCATATAAATATGTGATATCATTTTTTTTTATAGTACATTAGCTTAAGAGGTGTCAATTAACATTATTTTTAAAAATTTATTTGTCTCAAGATACTATGAAAATTCTTCAGGATACAAGAAGGTATTTTGAGATATTAACTAAAAAAATAGAACAAATTTTAAGATAATTTTTTTAACCAAAAATATTATCAAAAAAGGAAAGGAATAATCCATTAAGTAGAATAAAATTTATTTCTATAATATAATTTTAAAATATTGAAATAAATATTATTTGTAACGTATAATTTATAATGAATAACAATCATACAAAAATAATTTTAAAAAATAAGTATAAATTAATTAGAATAAATATTACAGTTAAAAATAAAATTAACCAATTAGTAACACTCATTTAATATAATAATTTTAAAATTATAAAAAATATATTAAATCTTTTGAAACATCTAAACAATTTATATATATTCATTTCCCCAAAAGAAAAATATCTAAACATGAAGGACTCTTTCTTAATCTTAACTTCAGCTATGAAAGGCCATCATATGGGTGATTATATTCCACCAGAAGAAATTAAGAAGTTCTTAGCTACCTGTAACGATGCAGCAGCTTATAGAAATCCAAGGGAGAGTGCTGAGATGGCTAAAGTTCAGGTTGACCAAAAACTTTTCTGAATTGCATGAATTGTTATTGTGGAATGTTATGTTATTGGTGATTACTTCAGAATTTGAATTTGCTGTAAGATTTTGTCTTGTCTGTCTTTAATAATATTTTTATATCTATTGTGGATAATTACATATATATCATGATATTCATATATTTTTTATTTCTTTCTTGTGCTAAGAATCATAATAATCTTATTTCTAAGTAAAGATATAGGCAACTCTAGGAGGGATTTTGGATCCTATCATGCCATGTGATGTCTTTGAGTTACTTTGATGTTGTAACTGTGTTTGAGTTCCAACCATATATTTAGCTAACAAAGAACAGCATTTTTACTGTTTTGAGCCTTAATTTTTTGGGTCATTAGGCCTTTTTATTTTTTTCTAAACATGTTAATTTATTGTAGGTGTTTTCTTTCTAATCTTCTGGGCCGAAGGGGTTTTGACTCTAAGGATCTTATCCCAACAACTTTGTAGCCCTTTGTTAAATCTGACAGATGTGGGTTCATTGGTTCTAAAGATTGGAGTTTGTATAGTTTTGGGCCACATTTCTACTAATCACAATATGCTACATTATATCTTGAAATTGTAATTATTCTTTTATAATTAGTTTAAACATTAAATTATATTTTAATTTATTTAATGTCATTGGAGAAAATTATTCGGTAAAATTTGTATATATACATTAAAATTCTTAGTTTCATTATTATCATTTGAATGGAAATTATATTTAATATTATATACAATTGTCTGTTATTTTTTTATCCTTTGTATATAAATATACATCTCAAAATCATAATTTATCCTGTTGCCTTCTTACGGATAAAAGAAGAGTTGTTTAGTTCGTAATCTGAATTTAGAATTATTATATTCTATAAATAGGTGAGTAGTTCAAAATAAGGTGTAGGTAAGCACTTGTAACAATGGAGACAAAAAAAAGTGATAAATGCAATCTTTTTTCTTTTTCTCTCTTTCAAACAAAGAAAAGGACAAACATCTCTCTATGCACTGATGGAACATTAGAGATTCCCCACTCACTCTTGCCATCAGTGCTTTTCTATAGATAAGAGTAAAATATAAAACAAATAAAAAAATAGGCAGAAAACAAAGTTAATAATTTTTAGAAAATAAAATAAAATCTACTAGTAGTTGAGCCAAAGAGAAACTTATATATATTTGTGCAAGTAGATAGAAAATATGAATAATCAATGGTGATGACATGAAAAAGCTCCACACTTTCATGTTTAATTTTAGTATATATCAAATATAAAATAAGATAAGAGCATAAATTTTTTTATCTTGTAATTTATTTATCGAATATATATATATATATATATATATAATTACGTTGAAAAAATATTATTTTAAATTTTTTAATCTAATGTTCGGTCTCTAAACCGGATATTAATAGTGTGATTTTCGACTATCAATGCTTTTGTAGAATGGATCACCAAGTCAGCTGCTAAAAGAAAAACTAAAATAAAAAAATTATATTTAATCACAAAATCAGTCATAATAGCGATCGAGAATCGAATTACATTCATGTAGATTATGAAAAAATTACATTATTTAATAATTTTTATTAAAAAATTTAAGCAGTTATTGAATTAAAAAAACTGTATCATACAGACCATTCTCTAAAATACTATATTAATAATAATAAAAATTAATAGCTCATTCATGTATATCAAATATAAGAATTATTTTATTACATTCTTATAATTATTTAATTTTAATAAAATTTGACTCAAATAATTAAGGCAATATGCAAGTATAATTCATTTATAAAATTCACAAAATTACATTCTCCAGTCTCCACACACAAATACATATATAAAAGTGTACTGTCAGTACAATTATTTTTACATTATTAATTATTAATAATTCTTATTAATATGATAATCTATTATTAAATCAGAGTATAAAATATTTTTACACAGTTAATATATAAATTAAAGGCTATAGATATTGGACTAAGTGAAGTGCTAAACTTAATTGTTTTTTTATGTTGCAGATTCTTATGACTCGAAGAAACCCATGCTATTGGTTAGAGGGTTACTTTTACTATGATTTTATTTTGAAGAGTGTATGGTCTTTCCTACCAAAGTAATTTTAAAAAGTGAAAAAAGGGGCCAGCATTTCTTGTTCAACTTAGTGATCTTTCATTAATGTTGAATTACTCGAAATATTCATCACATTTTTTGGACTATGGAAGGTTCCAACAATAATAATTATTTATTTATTATTTCATTTTTTAATACTCTAATAGTTTTTTTACTTTTTTTTATTATATTATAAAATTAATAAATAAATTTTTTATACTTTTACCTCTAATAATCAATGTGTCTAGTTAAAGAATGCATTTTCTAAAAATATTTATTCCTTTTCATTAATCGATATTAACTAATAAAATAAATAAGAATTAAGTCATATTTTTTAAAAATTTATAATACTAAATAATTTTTTAATTTTCTTACAAAATTTTAAACGTCAAAGAAAAAATAAAGAGTTAAACTTATAATGTATAATTGAGATTTAAGATAATTAGTTAAGGTATATATATATATATAATAATTGTAGACTTATTATGGCAAATGGCATGTACAACTGGATCAAATAAATTATGTCAACAAACTTCATCAAATATTAATATTTTATCTTCATGAGAAAAAGAGATATTATTAAAGTTAAGATAATTGACTTTTAAGATAAAATGTAAATTCTAAATTTTGATATAGGAAAAAATATTAAGACTAAAATAAATTTTATATTGTTATTTAATGAGTTTATTGAGTGTTTTAATTTGAATATATATTTAAATAAATTAAAATTTTTTTTTTATATTTATAAACTAAACCAGGGATGTTATTGTACTCTGTTTGTTTTTTTTATTTGATAAATAATTTACAAAAATACAGTTATTTAGATAGAATTTTAGTAAGCTTTTAATTTGTGAGTATTATCGAGAGCAAGTTAAAATTATACATTTCATACTATATATTTTTATCAATACAAAATATGTAAATAAATTCAATATTAATTACTTTTGTGCTTACAAATATTTGTAAACTATTTATTTTGATTTAATTTGTGTTTGTTTACTTACAATTCAACATTTACTGAGAATGACCATAAGTTACACATGTGCAATTTTGTCAATATAAATATACTTTGAATGAAACCTATTTTAATTTTAACTATTTTTTGTTTGAAATTTTAATTTGCTTTCAATAAATTTTTTGTAATAATAATAATAATAAACCTAAATGAATTCAGTTAGATAGATTATTCAAGATTAAAGCTAAATTTTTAGAGATATTATTAATTATAATTTTTTTTATGAATTCTTACAAAGATTTTGTTGGTCTTTCTCTACTCTTTTTTATAGGGATAAAAAATCATACAAACAACTTTTTCAATTAGTATATTTGATGGCTACTATTTTAATCAATTTATATTCTTTCTTTCTTAATAGAGGTGAATCTAATTTTTTTTTTTGTGTATAGTCATTTCTTATATATCTTATTCTTCCTTGTATAACCACACATCCATCTTAATGTTGAGATTCCTACTACTTTTATTTTTTTTTCTTGTGTTATCCTTTCAAAAATAGCATTTATTATTATAGAGAACAGTCGATTTTATTGAAATTCAATACAAAATTCATTAAAACTTGATAAGTTCTTTGCATCACAAAAATATTTCAGTGTCTTTTTTCAATTTTATTGCTTAATTTGTATTATGTGTGTACTATCATTCATTTCTCCATCATTTTATCATTCTTCTATCACTCTTTAATATTTTAATCTAAAACCAAAATTTGTTTTTTTTCATCTTTGACACATCTTTCTTAATTTAAATCACTTTATTTTCTATTCTTATTTTTGACATACTTATAAATTTTATATTTTCAATTTTTTTCCAAGATCACGGTAAAAATTCTCAAAAGCCTTAGAGCATGCATTACTCAACTTTTTTTTTTTTGTCATTTTTATCATTTCAATACTTTTCGTAACTTTTTTATATTGTTACACTCGTATAAAATTTTAAAATATTTTTGCTTGTCTCTAATCATATCTTTTATACTTTCATCTCATCACCAATATTCTTTATTTTTTGAATTCAAACCTCTAGATTTACCGATTATAGCTTTAGCAACCCTCCTAACTTTGATAAAAAAATTATTATAAATGAGATTAACATTAATTATCTTATACTTTCTAATTTCTTAAAAATTTATTTATAACATTTGAGTTGCCACTACTTAGCTCTTGGATATATAATTTTTCAAGTTGTGTGTTTAGAACTTACAAAACGAAGGTTAAGAACCAAATATTCTATGTTGTGCAGTAAGACGGTCCTGAAATCACCTTTTAATCTTTATGCCCTTTTTAGCTGGGCTACCTATTAAAAATAAATAAATCAATTTGTGACATTAAAAACTTGAAAAAACAAAATTTATCTAAAAATGAAACTTAAAAGTATCTAATGAGTCCGTACTCATAGATTCCTTTCATGTTTTGCAGAGATCGCCACAACAAATGTGTGTAAGGTAAGACCGTAAGAGTGTCAACAGTCACAGCTAATGGTTCTTAACTATAGCATTAGCATGTGGATTCGCAACCACGTCCAAATCAAATCTATCCAATCAAGTTCTATTATATTATAGATATTAGTCAATACAATGAAGATACTAATTAAAATATATTTTATTTTATTTCAAATATATTAAGTTTTAATGTATCTTAATATGATTTATAATACAAAATATTAATAATTTTTATCAAATAAAAGTACAATATTTTCATCTTATCTCTCTTCACTGTTTCTGTAATTAAAATACAATATAAGGAAAACTCCCTTGTGTTGTGTGTTCTAAACCATGGAATGGAACTACATTGCTTGCGGCGACAACAATGAATTTGGTTGAGTTAATTGAAGACTTAGATAACTTTCCACGTCTTACATGGGAAAGTATGGTCTATGCCTTACTCATTCAACTATGTTCTTTGTCTGTTATCAATGGGTTGACATTGAATCTCCCTAAAATATCAAATCTTTGACAGTGCCAAGCCAACACGAGGAAAATATGTACTAACATTAGCCTTAATTGGGTCAGTCAAGGCTTTAAATTATTATTAACCATTAACTAATTAATCCTTAATTACTCATTGGTAGCTATAAACTTGTGGAATTTTAGAAATTGGTCAATCGTATTTTGTGGTTTAGATCAAAAGGGAAGCTGGAGGCTTTAGAATCCCCTTGACTTTTCGTTTAAATTCTTGTCAAAAGAAGGTTGCACCATATTCACACGAGCTCAATGATCATTTTTTTAATGTGATCATGAACTTGAATACCAGTATACAGTATATTAAAAAACTATAGGATCCAGATTATTTGAATTTTGATATTTAAACTATATAATTAATATTATATTTATATTTTTCGAAATCACCTACTGAAACAATCGTTGAAATCAGATAAGACTGTTATGTACAAAACTGTTGATACTATATATGATATTATGTATAATCTTTTTATTTTTTTATTATATATATATATATATATTATATTAGTATATGTTATTTTTGAAAATATGTTAACTTTTATGATTTTGACTTCATTAATTTACACTTGGATTTTGAAATAAGAAAATTATAAAATTTGTATAGAAATAAATAAATAAAAACTGATGAGAGACATAATGTTTTGTATTAATCATATTTAAAGAAGTTTGAAATAAGAAAAAAACTTGCTTAAACATAAATTGGTTCTCCTTGATTTCCTCCACGTTGGCTGAGAGACTCCTTGACCAAGACTTGGTTATTTGTTTTCTTATGCCTTCTTCATTGAACCAATGTTGTGAAACTGATTTTGAAGCTTTCGTAGACATTTCCTTACACAGATAAAAAAATATAGCCACTATTAACACACTATGAAAACAAAATATTATAATTGCAAATGAAAGAAAGAAAGGGAAGTTTCTGAGATGAAGCATAATTCTGAAACTAAATATACTATTTGTTTATCATCTATTCCATGCTACTAATTAAGTGTGATGATTGAATGAAAAGGTCTTGTTTTCACCGTTCACATTTGTACAAAGTTGAATAGTATTACCTGAATCAGAATACAAGCAACTATAGCACTAAAAGATTGGTTCAAAATATTAAATTAATTTATATACCCACACACACCGTTTTTCTCTCTCTTGATAACATGGATAAGAACAAGTGCCCCTTCTGATTTGTACATTCATTCGATTCTGTAAGTTTTCAGTTCATTTCACCATGTTGTGTTATGGAAAACAAAAATAAATAATTCTTAAAAAATAAAGAGAAGAACACTTAAAAGCCTTCACCTTTATTGAAATAATATCCTTTTGAGCTTCCTTAAATTTATAAATTAAACGAACATTCCATTTTGTTTTGTCTATATGAAACTTCTTTTACTTTTGGATGTACTTCTTTTTAAAAAAAAAATCTGTATAAGAACATAATTAGACTTTATTAAATTTTAATCTCTTAAAAATTAGTCTCTCATTTTCATTCTTTTTTTCAAACGTGTTGTTTATAATATATTTTTCTTTATTAGATGATTTTCTGGTGGTGCTTATTTTTAATCTAATCCATCAAAATAACAAAAAAAAAATTCATTTATTCCTTATAAATAGCATGAAATTTTCATTTGCTACTTCTAAAATGAGAAATTAAATAAACTATGTGTAGTATTTAAAAATTAAATAAAAAATAAACGAAAGAAACCATTTTATAACAATTATTTTTGCAGAAAATTTATTTAAACAAAGTAAAAGTAAGAAACTAAATTAAATATCATAACTTGTTAGCCAAAAAAATATATCATAATTTAAAAAAAAAAGTTTCAATCAAACTAAATAATTATATTATATACAATATTTCGAATGATGTAAATTACTATTTATTCAAATAAATAATATGTTTTTCAACCAACCACTGCAAACATTAGTATAAAGTGCCTTTCCGTTCAACAATAAATAAAGTTTCTTTCCATGGTAACCATTAATTTTGTTTTTTCTCCGAAAAGATTGATCATTAAAAAAGAAAAACAATAGAACCATTTAGGAGATAATGGAAGAACCTAATAAGGATAAAGGTAGTTGTCCCTTCCTTCAACCAAAGAACAGCAACTGCACACTCCGCTTTGAATTTCCCTTAATCTAAATAACCCCTTAATGCCTTATGCATAGCGAAGGAACTATGATCCACAAACCAAACATCACGTGCTCAATTCAATTATAGTCATTGTTCTTTCTACTACATATGAATACCAAACCTTAAATGTTTATAGCATTAACACTGATTCTGAAGTTTGGTCATTTCATGGGGCACTGTATGTCTGGTCAACTGAGAGAGAATGAAGGATTAAAAATAATAATAATAATAATAAAAGTAATCATGGACCACTTATATCATTAAGGTATTATCGTTATAATGGTGAAATATAAGGGTGATCATTGAACAAAAAACTACATAAATATATCCCAAGGGCAAGACAATAATCTTACCTTTCCTCCTCACAACTCTCTTCTCTTTCTCTTAATTATGTGCCTGGATTTTGTGCTCTGATCCAAACTCTAGGAGCTGAAGCACCTGAACCTTAATTGAACTTAACATGCCAAAATTTGATTTCAAAGTATGCCCTTTACTATCTTTTTGTTTTTATTTTTAATTTAAGCTTTATGGTCCGAAAAGCTGCTCTTGTTATAGCAAGAACAAAATTCAAGAAAGATTCTGAGATGAAATAATGTTTATCATTTTTTTTTACTTTTGACCCTTGTCAGATTTTGCTGCTTTAAACTTGGTTGAAGACAGAATTTTGCATTTCATTCCTTTGGAAATTTGGACATAAATCTTTTAGGCCATCACGGTCACCAAGGTAATTTACAGTTTTTCTTTGAAAGAAACATAGCTAGTTATATATGAAGATAACTTCTTTTCTTTTGGGTGGCTTTCAATTTTCAGGTAGTTGTGACGATAAGATGAGTGTTATGTATAGTCATGCTGTAAAGTACTCTGAAAGAGACACAAAGATGGACTCAGAAATGGGTTCAAATATTGGTCACTCACAAGAACGTTGTCACCAACACAATTCTGGACTAATGCGGTACCGTTCTGCCCCAAGCTCATTGCTCACAAGCCTTTTGGAAGACGACAATAACAACATTGGTGGCGTGAACGATGAAGCTTTTAGAAGTGAGCATCATCAACATCAGCAGCAGCATTACCCTTCTTCCACAAGTTCAGAAATGGAGACCATGTTGGCCAGGTTGGTTTCTTCAAACAATGGGTTGTCAAATTTGGAGCCTTCGGCAGTGAAGCAAGAAGCAGGGGACTCTGTTTCACAACAACACAATGGTTACTCTTATGGGTCTTCATCTCAGTTACTTTACCAACCTCAACAGCCAAATGGTTCCTTAGGTGCTTTTGATGATGGATCATTCAGTGCTTTGAGCTCCATAGCTTCTTCACATAACTCCACACAAACTAAGATGGGTACTTCCACCAATTGCTCCAATCTCGTTAGGCAGAAGAGTTCCCCTGCCGGGTTTTTCAACAGTTTTTCAGTTGATAATGGTATGACTTTCATCCTAGTTGGTAACTTTCATGGAATGTCATTTTGTATGTTTTTTTTCTTCATATGATTGTTGATTTGTTCTCTCATTTGGCTTAAATTTGAAACATTTTTTTTATAAAGCTAGCTTAGTTTTGTGAATACTAGAAGTTAGTGGATCATATCTGTTCTTAGATTTGTAGAACTTCTAAATAAATATTCTGAAAAGGTTTCTAGTTAATTAATTAAGTTCATTTCAAATCAAATCAGATTCAGATCCCTTTTTATTGCAGGGTTGCAATTTGCTAATACATAAACCAATCGGCAGTTGCTTGTCCGGAATATAAAATCGAATTTTAATTTCTTGCATAGAGTTGACTTTTATTTCAATAATTCTTATCAAGAAATTAAATATTTCGAAATCAAAAGTAAATTAATTATGTTGCACATTTCGGGGAAGAAAAGACGATGGGAGGAGGTAGAATATCAGAAAAGATTCTGAAAAAAGAAGGCATAAGAGCTGCTGTAGAAGTACTAATATTAAGGTCACTCTCCTTGTATTATGTTTTTCTTTCTTTTTCTTTTTCCTTCTAGGTAACAACTTCTCTTAACGTGAAATTTTCATTTTTCATTAGCAAGACCCCTTGGTCTTTAGTGAGAGTTCAGTTTTCTTTTCAAATAACGTAGACAAAGAAAATAGACATCGAAAAAAAAATTTCCCATAAAATTTTGGGTGCATTGAGTACACAATTTAGTTAAACATTTATTTGATATTTTTTTTTATATAATGACTTATGTCATAGATTTAACTATGAAACTTATTAAGCTAAAACAGTTTATTTTAATAAGTTATACAAAAAAGCTTATTAAAAAGAACTTAGGAGAGTCATAAGCTATTCATGAGCTCTTCCATAGAGGTCAATAACTAAAGATTCTAAACATTTGTATTCATTTCAAATGTTGCAGCATTGAGAGAGGTGGGAAGTTTTAGGGCCTGTGATGTCACAAATGGACAGGCTATAACATCCACTAGTGGGTTGCATGGTACTTTGAACTTCTCATCTAGGCCATCCTCTTGCTCTAGCCGAATGCCACAGATTGCTGAAAATGGACATGAAGGCTTGGAAGCAAATTGTGTTGAAAATAGAAACCTGGGAAATGATAATGCCAGCACTAAATGTTACATGCCCAGTTTCACCAGTAACATGTGGGATGATTCTACATTCAGTGCTCCCAAAACGGCTACTAACAATGGTGAAATCGTGTTTTCCACTTCTCATGTTTTGGACACTCAGGTATGCCACAAAATTTGTCAATTTTGTTTTTCATTTGGTCCTTATTTATTTCATATTGTTGATCCGTGAAAGAAATATGTTACCAGGGTGTAGACTTTGGATATCAAAAAGTTGGTTTGACCCACCATTTGAGTCTCCCTAGCTCCTCTTCTAAGATGGCTACTATGGAAAAGATTTTCCAAATTCAAGGATCGGTTCCATGTAAAATTCGTGCCAAAAGAGGCTTTGCTACTCACCCAAGAAGCATTGCAGAGAGGGTAAGAGTCTTATTTGAATTCTACTCTTACTATATAGATGATAAATCATATATGATTGCATTGCTGTTTAATGAAGTACCTATTCATGAACTATTTCATTTGATAACTTGATCTGCATATTCCAGGAAAGAAGAACACGAATTAGTGCAAGAATCAAGAAATTGCAAGACCTGTTCCCAAAATCAGACAAGGTAATCTAACCCTCTCACTAGTACATCACATGTTCAGTGAAGCTTCTTCATATGCAGTTTGATGATTTAATGCTCTCCCATTGGCAGCAAACAAGCACAGCAGACATGCTGGATTTGGTAGTTGAGTACATTAAAGACCTGAAGAAACAAGTTAAGGTACTAGAGAAATATAAGGGGATGTTTTACAAAATGTTTTTTGTTTTTACTTTTAATTACAAAAATATAAGCTTATTTTTATTGTTTCCTGTACAAATCTTTAAAAACAGGGAATAAAATGAAAACTCGGTGACACTTTTATAATTAAAAGTGAAAGCATAAAATAAAAACATAATACATTTTCTGAAACCATGTAGTCTTAAGTCGTCCCATAAATTCTGAAAAAGCAATGAACACATTGCCCTCGACTCAAGTATATATTGTCTGACCAAATATTTTTCTCATCTTGCAGATACTCGCAGATACAAGGGCAAAGTGCACTTGTACGAGTAATCAGAAGCAATACTCTAGACCTTGTGCCTGATTTAAATGCTTGTAAATAACGAAATGAAGGGGGGGGGGGATTTTTTTCCTTGATCCTTTGGTGTACCAAAATTAAGGGCCAGTGTGATTATACAGATGAGTGCTTATATTTGCTAGTATGTAAGAATTTAGGTTCGGCTTGGGGTGAATCTCTTTCCAATTTTGTTTATCATTTTCCTTTTCTTTGTTTGATTCAAGGATCATGATGTACCAGCAAGTTTAGCAAGAGTCATTGTAATTTGTGGGATTACAAAATAAAATTGAGTCTTGAGAAAATGTTACACAACGCTGAACACTAAATTCTACATGTAAGTAATTTCCAGTGTCAAGATCTTTATGCGGGTGTTGCAAATAAGTTTTGCATGCTCCAATAATTTTATGTAGGACATCATTTCAAAAGGGTGATGAAGACATTAAACGTGTGAGATCTAGCACAGTTGTTTATTGATGTTAAGCCAAAAACTAAAGTGGAATGAAAATGACCATGAAAACACCAGGAATTGTGAAACAAAAAAAGTTTTCAAGGTTTTCGGCATGAAACAAAATCCTGTTCATTTGTTTGGGGGATACAAAAGTTCTCTCCAAATCTTGAATGAAGACCCTTCATTGATGTTCACATCCCGTAGCTTAAGCTAGTGCTTAACTTCAAAGAAATGATGATTCATCGTTCTCTCACAGCTCTCACTAATGTGCCATCAACCTTCCTAGTAGCCATGGCTTCGGGCCCAGTGCTCCCACCTTGTATGTATCCTTTATTTTTCTCTATTTAACGTAAATATATGTGATAAAATATGAATTTAATTTATATATACAGCAAGTGTAAAATTTATTTTATTCAATCATGCATTTCCAGATCTGCAAAAATTATTGAATTATGTAATAACTAGCTGGTAGCATGTCAAATGCATAACTATTTTATTTTAAAATAAATCTCTATTTTAATAATTAAAGAATAAAATTTTATAAGTTTTTTAAAATAATTATATATAATTTTATTATATATATAATTTTAGAGAGACACGAAAACGAAAGCCAGCTTACTATCAAAGAGAATAGTTCTATTCTCATTTATAATATAGATGTCTGATATAAAAATCATATTCACAACATTTTCTCATTTATTGATATTGTGAAAAATTTTAAATTGACAGCGTACCAAAATTAAACTCATAAAATGTACTATATCGATTGAGAGTTAATAATCTTTCAACCTTTATCTATTTTGAAAAAAATTAGGGTTTGTTTGATTACTTTTTCGAAAACAGTATTTTATTTTTAAATTAAATTTTAATACAAATTTGTACTAAAATTTATTTTTAAAAATAAAAAACTATTTTTAAAACTGAAATCAAACATGTTCTTAGTAATTATTTTTTTTTCACTTTTTATTATTACTGAATTTTCATATTTTGAAACTTTTAAATTTAATTTCTATATCTATTTTTATTTTTTACTGATAAAGTAAAGTTACTGAATACGAAAATATATAATAATAAAAATTATTAAACAAACATAATATTTAAAAATTTATAATATGAAAAGTTAAGAATGATGTAAACAAAAAAAAAATGATTAAAGAATAAAGGCAAATGAAGCAATGAATTTTAAAAAATGAAAATTTTTTATCAATAAATTGGGTTTAATAAATTTTGTCACCTCTAATTTTATATAAGAAATTTCATATTACAGATACAAATATAACAAGAAAGAAAATTGTAATCCTTAAAGAAAAAAACACGCAATCCATTGTCAAAACATTGAAATATCTTAAAAAAAAAACAAAACAAAACTCAATCCAGTTCAAATGCTTAATTTTTTTAACATAAGATTTCGACTTCAAATCTTGTGAATTTTATTTTTTAGTTAGAACAAGATTATTTTAAATGAAAGTTACGTATAATTTAGATAAAATAATTAATATAATATAATTTAATATTTCAATTAATGCTTTAAATTAAGTTGAAGATTTTTATTTTAATAATTCAAATATTACATTTACTTGAACAAAAGAATTCTTAAATTATTGAAAATATATTCAGATAGTTAATCTTAAAATAAAAAAAGAATAATTTCCATGTAAATTTAACACACTTAAACAAATTTATAATTACATACTGAAAAAGAAATATTTTAAATTATATGGATTTTCATTCTAACTTTCTAATAAAGGATATTATTTGCAAATTTAATAATTTCAATTTTTTCTTGTTTAAAATCAGCTAATAAATTTACGATCTCACTCTTTAACATGATGACTTCTTTAATTATTATTTTTCATTCTCTTATGGCTTATGACTTTGCCATTATTTAATTTTTTCTATTTTAAAATATTTCTAAGTATTAATTGTTTTCAACTTTTCATTTCACATGAAGATTTTTCCTCATTAATTTCTGCTTGAATTATTATTTTTTAATACTAAGAGTTCATTTTTTCTCTCAAAATCTTCTTATGTTTCCAAATCAATTATTTGAGAAAAATTATTATTTATAGTTTTGATGTTATCCACACGATGTGCAGATTTAAATCTAGTAAACTTGAAAAGGAAAAGTCTTTATTTATTTACATGAAGAGAAACGTAAAAGGTAAAAACACATAATTGCATGCCATATATTTTAAGCCCATTAATTATTTTTATTTTTATTTTGGTAATATTATATTGAAATTAAATTTTTTTCTAAAAATAATTGTATTAGTAGTAAGACTTTTTCATTACAAATTTCAAGCGAGGTTGATATCTTATCATCCTACCATTGGCATACTGGTAAAGAAAAACACAAAATGCAATTCTTACAATTATTTTCTTTCATTATCATAGTGCTTGGCTTTGCTAGTAATGTTTGTGAATCTCAGAATTGTGGCAATCCACCAAAACAATTACTGTTAGTCAGACAAGGAAGACAGAGTTCAAAACAATTCAAAGTGCCATTGATTCTGTCCCTTCGGGAAACTCTCAGTGGATTCACATTCGAATTACTCCTGGTGTTTACAAGTAATTCTTGTCTATTATCAATTGTTTCATATGTAGCTATCATTATTTTTACCAAAAATTGGTTTGCTTTTATTCAAGAGTCTATAAACTTAAACATCAATATGTGGTTCATGCAATGCAGAGAACACATCCTAATTCCCATGGACAAACCATGCATTTATCTTGAAAGGGCTGGTAGAAAATCCACCAGTGTTGAATGGGGTGACCCCCTTACACGTAATGCTACTTTGAATGTGAAAGCTAATAACACTGTTGCAAAGGGCATTACTTTCACGGTATCATCCCTTTAATTTCTTGATATTTATTTACAATATGATTATTATTCGTACCATCTTGCTAAATGAAATAAAATTATAAAAAATATTTGAAAACCATGTTGAAAATGAATTGAAAATCAAGGTAGGGTTACATTTATGACATTGTTTATACTCAAATAAGGTTACTTTTTGTACTCTATATTCGTAGAATACACACAACAACCCTGTAATAATGGAGAAAACTAGAATCACACAAGCCAAGGCAGCTCGGATCCATGCAGATAAATGTGCTTTCTTGGATTGTGCATTTCTAGGAGTGCAAGACACCCTATACGATTCTTATGGACGGCATTACTATCATAATTGCTACATTCAAGGTGGAATCGATTTCATATATGGGAGTGGTCAATCAATCTTTGAGGTATAATAAAATTAAATTAAATCATTTCATATTCCTCTAATGAATTTTTTTATTGTTATTAGTATTTTTTTTATCAACTTTTTGGAAGCTTTTCTTTTAGAAATAATTATTTTTCAAATTTTAAATATGTATTTTGTTGATATTCATCACAAGTAGTAATTAGGTTATTATTTTGTCATGAATATGCAGGCAAGTACAATAAACTTTTCAATGGGAAATTCTGGTGTCAAAATAAATGGAGTTTTTACAGCACAAGAAAGGGAATCACCAGATGATCCAAGTGGATTTGTGTTTAAAAACTGTAACATAACTGGCTCAGGAGGAAAGGCTATACTTGGAAGATCCTTCACAGCTTATGCGAGAGTCATCATAGTCAATTCATTCCTATCAGATGTAGTTTCACCAGAAGGATGGAATGCTCGTTCCTTTGTTGGCCATGAGTAAGAGAGTTTAATATGAAATTTTTATTATGATTTATAAAATAAAATGTAGTTACAAATTATAGAATTGTTATAACTCAACTATTGCTTTATAAATAAATAATTATAACTACATTTTATCTTATAAAAATACCCATTCCATTCATTTGGACAACTTAAATAAGAATTTTTTTTTTCTTTTTCACTTAAAGTTATCTTCTGTATTAATTGAACTAGTTGAGTAGTCATTAATTAAAATTATCCTATACATTCATGTTTCAAATGAACTTAACTGCAGGGAAACCATCATGTTTGTTGAAGAGGGAAATAGAGGACCAGGAGCAAATAAGTCCAAGCGTGTTCAGTGGATAAAGGACTTAAGAGGAGCAGCACTTGATCATTTCTTAAATATCACTTACATTGATGAAGAAGGGTGGATTGCCAAATTGCCAACAAAGATCTTCATTTGAATGTTTGGGGTATAAAAGCGTTCTACTCATAGTTTTTTATATTCTGTGCGGATGTACTATCTGTTATTCAACCAAGAGTCAATTATTTTTTTGTAAACTTGAGTTACTCAATAAAAGTTTTTAATTCAATAATTAGAAAAATAAAATCTAATATTTATAAATAAGTATCAAGCAAACTAATTTTAACAAGAGTTACTTTTATAATAACATTTTTTCTAATGTATATACATGTGTATGGATATATATTAAAATGCACAAACACATACACACAGGGTAGGATCAAAAGACACTGTGCCAAATTTTGTAAAATGATACCTCTAATATTAAAAAAAAATAAAAAAAATACAACAACGACTTTTAATTTTTTGCAAAAGAAAACAGTAGGAAAAAAATAATTCTACTAGTGAAGATTAGTTTATCCTTATTAGTAAGATTTTTTATTTTGGCTTAACAATTTATATTTATTTATAAATAAACATTTTCTCATTATAAAATATTTTTATCATATATTTTATTAATTTTTTTGTAATAATATATTTTTATTAAATTTAAAATATATAATTTAACATATTTTACATATTTAATTGAATATTATGATATAACACATATGTTTTTGTGCTAGCTTCATATGTAAGGATATGTGTAAAAAATACTAGAATTGCATATTAGAAAGTAGTTTTAATTGTTAGTTTGTTATCATAGGTTGACATCATTTACCGTAAATATATGACATTAACTCATTGTATAATATTCATTTCTGATTATATTAGGAATAATACATTTTCTGTTTTCTCTCGTAAATAATATTACATGGAGACAAGACACACACCCCTCAAAGAAATATTAATTCCTTATCAACTATTGGTGCTACCCTTTCTGTTCAAGATCACATAGAAACACTATTGCATTGACTTTCTGATAACTATGAACTTTTTGTTGTCTCAATTTCTTCAAGATTTGATCCTTATTCAATACCTAAAATTGAAGCTCTTCAAATGGCTCAATAAAAGAAAATTAAGAAACATCATAAAATTGACAAAGTGAAGTCAACTATGTGCAGTCAAACCACTTCAAGAACTATGACAGAGATCAATCTTGTGAAGGTCATCAAGGTCAATATGGTGCTAGTAGATGTTGATCCTCTCTTGATAACTTTTAAGGCCAATTTAATTATGGCCACGTTAGAGGTAGATATCACAAATCACATTCTAATTGGATCAAACCACAACCCACGATATCACCGACTTGTAATATATTTCCCTATACAATAGCTCAAACATGGTTCACTTTAGTTATGGCACTAGTACGCTATCAAGCATATTGGCAGTTCTAAATTCCATTCTTACTCAGTTCCTACTCTTATTATCTTACATAATTTTCATTATGTCCTAGAGTCACTAAAATTTTCTTTAAGTGTTTCACAATTTTGCTGGAAAAATGATATCTTCTTTGAGTTTTATGTTGATTCTTGCCTTCTCAAGTATTAGGAGATCAGAACAATCCTTCTCTAAGGCTCGCTTAAAAAATGGGTTGTATGCCTTTGAACATGTATGGAACAAACAAGACCATAATTCTCCTCGTTATGCTTTCAGTTTCATTGTGTGTAATATCCATAATATTACCTTTGATTTGTGGCTTTTATGCCTAGGTCGTCTAGCTAAATCTATAATCAAACACATTTTAAATCGTTGTAATATTGCTATGTTACCAATAAAACAAATATCTGTGCAACTCATGTTTTATGGCCAAATTTCATCAGTTACCATTGATATTTCAACCACAGAATACAATACACCACTTTTTGACATTTGAAGACAATCACCCTTACCTTCCACCAATGGTGCACAATTATATATTGTATTCATTTATGGAATTTCTAAATGCTCTTGGCTCAATCTTTTGCATGCAAACCTCAAGTCCCTTATCTTTTTTCAATTTAATGCAATGATGGAATTGCAAACAAGATCATATATGCACCAACCCTTTATTTGAAAATATAAGGTATTGTACATTGGTTTAGCTATCCACATACGCATGAACAGGATATTAATAAAATCTTCCAATTCATGCACTGTCTATATAGGAATATCATTGGAAAGCAATGAAGTGCATTTTAAGGTGTTTGAATCGCAAATCCTCTTCTCAGCAAAGGGCAACAAGTCTCCTCACTCTTTTTACCTTCTTCTTAGAGTTAGATTGGGTATTGGGTATTTTATCATGATGATAGGCATTGCACATTTGGGGCTTTTACCTACTTTGGCTCCAACTTGATTGTATTTCCTTCATTTAATTTAAATTTAGTGTTTGATGATTTTTTTCTTAATGTTTGTTTGAATTGGACATTCAATTGAATAAATTCAGAGATTTTTTATGATTGAAAAATTAAAAACCATCATAAAATTGAAGTAGACAACTTAATCTGTCTAGAGATAGGAGTTAGAAATTGTGAGATTATTGTCAATTCATGCGTCTAATGTTTTTCTAAATTAAATATATCTATAGTGTTACGATTTTTTATTTAAGGTAAAGTTACTGAAGGATTAAAACTTAACTGTATAAATTAATTAGATCATTCAATTGAGTAGTAATTGTTAAATTGAGATAATAAGTATCAAGAAAGAACTACAATAAAAAAAAAATCTAAATTTAACCAATTCATATATCATGACAAGCATTTAAACTTTATGTTACAAAAAAATTAATTCAATATCCTAGTGTTTAATCTTTGTTCATCTTATCTTATAAAGTTAGAGTTCATCATATTACATAAAAACTCAAAAATAATTTAATTGTTTCAATTAGTAGTTAGTCTTATTTTATTATTATACTCAATACACTTGCCAATTATACTACTTTCAAGTAAATAACTATATCCTCACCAAAACTACAAGTAGTACTTTATTTCATCAATTTCGATCCAAACCCAGACCTATTTTTCTTTCCCTCTGAGTTTCCGAGGGGGCTGTGTAAGCATAAGTGTAGAAAACACAAACTATTAGTTAGAAGAAAGTAATTTTAACTATCTTATTACAATATGCTAGCATAATTACATTATAAATATAACTTATTGTGTAATATTCATGATTAAATACACATAGGCAGAAAGCCTTTTCATTTCTCTCTCATCAAATTATCTTACATCATAAATATATTAAGATCTATAAATATTTTTATTAAGGTAATTAGTCACTTAAATGAATAAATAAAAAATTACTCAATTAATTTAAAACGTTGAAAACATTACTTAATTAAGTAAGTATTGCCTTCTCTGCAAACACCTAACTCTAATTTAAAAAATATTCTAATTCCAACTTACAACATTCTAATATGGTGAAAGGACATTTAGTTTTATATAAATTGAGAGCTATAAAGTTATTAGTAGTTAACAAAAGATAATGAAATCGAGGTCATGATTCAAATAATAAATAAATTTTATAGGCCTTATTAAAAAGATTTCAATAAAAGAGAATGATAATTTTGATAACCAAAAGAAAGATAAATCTAGCATGTTAATAATTTCACTCTATTACAATTGCCACGTCAGTAATTTTTTTAATCAATATCGACTAGTGCACTTATTTTTTTATTTTCCTTTCAAGTTTCACGTTAATCTTTTAGTTATGTTATTATAAGTTTAAACATTGCACATTTACATATATTTTTAACTTTTTAATGGGTTTGCTGGTGGAGTGTTTTTCACTTTTAATTATGTCCTTTCAATCTTTAGTTAAAATTATGTTTATATACATTAGAAATAATGAGAAGTGTTCTACTAATTATTTTTAATAAAAAAATTATGCACTTTTCAATTAATTATAATAATATGATTTAAATGTTTATGATATCCACACTATCTTTAAATTTAATTTTATCAGATAAATTAAAAATAAGGGTGAGTGACACTCAAGAAAATAAAAGTCTTTATGATTTTTTGATGGATAAAAAATAATTAATAAAAGTAAATAATTTGAAGCCCATTAATTGTTTTCAGTTTTTTTGGTAAAGTTATATTGTGTATTTATTACATTTTCTGTCTAAAAAAAATGACAATAGTAAGACTTATTCTTTAAATATTTCTGTCCATATTGAGTTCTTATCCTTCAAACATTTACACACTGACAAAGAAAAACACAAAATGAAGTTTTCACAATTATTTTCTTTTATTTTCATAGTTCTTATTTTTGTTTGTAATGGTGTTGAATCTCAGAATTGTGACAATCCACCCAAGACCATTCTTGTTAGTCAGTCAGGGAAGGCAAATTTCAAAACAATTCAAAGTGCCATCGATTCTGTCCCTTCTGGAAACTCTCAGTGGATTCACATTCTGATTGCTCCTGGCGTTTACAAGTAAAATGTCTATTGTCAATTGTTTCATATATAGCATTGTCTTTGGCACACATCATTTTGCTTTCATTTTAAGACTCTAAAAATTGCAAGCATTAATATCCAGAGAACACGTCCTAATTCCCATGGACAAACCATGCATTTATCTTGAAGGGGCTGGTAGAAAATCCACCAGTGTTGAATGGGGTGACCCCCTTACACTTAATGCTACTTTGAATGTGAAAGCTAATAACACTGTTGCAAAGGGCATTACTTTCACGGTATCATCCCTTTAATTTCTTGATATTTATTTACAATATGATTATTATTCGTACCATCTTGCTAAATGAATTAAAATTATAAAAAATATTTGAAAACCATGTTGAAAATGAATTGAAAATCAAGGTAGGGTTACATTTATGACATTGTTTATACTCAAATAAGGTTCCTTTTTGTACTCTACATTCTTAGAATACACACAACAACCCTGTAATAATGGAGAAAACTAGAATCACACAAGCCAAGGCAGCTCGGATCCATGCAGATAAATGTGTTTTCATCAATTGTGCATTTCTAGGGGTGCAAGACACCCTATATGATTCTTATGGACGACATTACTATTATAATTGCTACATTCAAGGTGGAATCGATTTCATATATGGGAGTGGTCAATCAATCTTTGAGGTACCATAAAATTATATATATTTTTATTAACTTTTTGACAGATTTTCTTTTAATTTGGTTGTGAATTGGTTATGAATATGTAGGCAAGTACAATAAATTTTTCAATGGGAAAATCTGGTGTCAAAATAAATGGAGTTTTTACAGCACAAGAAAGGAAGTCACCAAATGATACAAGTGGGTTTGTGTTTAAAAATTGTAACATAACTGGCACAGGAGGAAAGGCTATACTTGGAAGATCCTTGAAGGCTTATGCCAGAGTTATCATAGCCAATTCATTTCTATCAGATGTTGTTTCACCTGAGGGTTGGAGTGCTGTAACCTTTGCTGGTCATGAGTAAGATTTTCCATTTCATATTTAACCCATTATTCTTTTTTTTTTTGTTACTTAAAATTAATTATCATTTGTATCAGTTGAGCTGGTTGAGTAATTACTTGATTAACATTATCTAATATGTTTATGTTTGAAATGAAAATTAACTACAGAGACACCATAACATTTGTAGAAGAGGGAAACAGAGGAGCAGGAGCCAATAAATCTAAGCGTGTGCCATGGATGAAGCACTTAAGTGGACCTTCACTTTCTCATTTCTTGAATCTCTCTTTTATCAATGAAGAAGGCTGGATTGCAAAATTGCCAGTAAAGATCTTCGTTTGAATAACCTCTTTTTATATAAAAGCATTTTGCTCTTTGCTTTTATATTTTGCGAAAGTGTGTATTGATATTAGATGGTAAATTTGAATATTTATATTATTTAATAAATTTTTATAAATATAACAATTGTTAATGTAATTAATAAATTATATAATATTATCTTAATAATTATATATATTAAATTTCGTATAATTTGAATATTTATAATTATTTTATTGAAATGTTGATATTTGTCTATATTTTAATTAAATATTATACTTTAAAATAAAGTAGAGAAAAGAGTTTAGATTCATTGATAATTATATTATTTAATAATTTTGTATAAAATACAATATTAATCAATCAAATTATTTATTTGAATTTTTTATATTAATTTTTTAATTTTCTATAAAAATAAAATTATCAAATATTTTATGGCATTACTTTATTTTCCCATACATTATATTTTTAAATATAAATAAATATATAATATCTACAAATATTTAAATTATATAAAATTTGATATACATAATCTATTTAATAGATAAATTGTTTAAATCTTTATATATATATATATATATATGGATTTTATACTAGATCTTACCTTATTTGATAAATTTTTTATTAAATAATATATTAAAACTAATTGATAGATTAACATAATATATACTATTAAATGTATGAAAAAAATATCCCCTTCATTTTACCTTTTAAATTTAATACTAAACACAAAAAAAAAAGTAGCGAGAAAAAAATCAATTAATTTTATTTTGTCATAATTGATAAGGTAATTAATTGATTTAAAAGAGTAAAATAACATTCAAGAACACATTAAATTATTTTACCTTAAAATAAAAGCAATTTTTAATAGTTATCACTCTTTATAATAAATTTACGATAATAAATTTTTAAATTTTATCCCTTTTTAAAACTATTTTTTCATCACATTGTTGTATTAAATATTAATACTGAAAAAGTTTTAACATCTATAATAATCTTTCTCTGTCTAAAAAATAGTCATTTAAAGTTGTGTCATAATAACTAAAAAATAAATTTAATTATCTTATTTTTATTAAAAGTATTATGAAATTTTATTATACCTATTTTAGAATTTGTTTAGATGACAAATAAATAAAGAAGGTAAAAAATGATTTTTGAAATAATAATTATATTAAGGATAAAATTAGCAAATTTTTTAAATTATAAAAATACTATAATTTTAATGAAATAAAATAAAATAAGTTAAAGTCTATTTTTTAAAGAAAAATGTTTATTGAATAACATTTTAAAATAATTTTATACAAATGCACTAAAATGTTTTTTTAATAAACATGTTTATTTTGCTTAAATAAACATTTAAATTACTCAAATAAATTAAAATTAATTTATTCGTCTCACAAAAACACTCATAGATAGATAATAAAATTAATTTTCTGATACTTATAATATTGATTGTATTTTATGATAAATAATGGATATTATAGTATATACTAAAAAAAATCATGCTTAGATTGGTATTAATACAATCCAACCCATTTTTGTTTGAAAGATAAAATTCCCAAAAGAAAGATGTGACAAATTGGGAATAACATGGATTAAATCCAGCTATGCTTCATAAAATGAAAGGGAAACTCAAATTGTTATAAACCAGAATCTATTTACAAACCAGAATGCCTTAATGAGTTTGTATAGAAACATAGTTTGCATAAAAGTTTTGTCAACTTTCAAATACATAGAATATGTTTTTTAGCTTCTTCACATTTTCATGTTTAATCTAATCTAAACTCAATCCCAACTTTTATAATTTAATGCAAACAAAGAATTAATTTAAAAGTATAAAAATATTGAATATAAAAATATTTAATGCAAACAAATTCAGAAATAAATATTGAAATTAATTTATAATCGAAACATTTTAAAAATAAATAAATAACAATGGCAAAGTCATAAATCACATCGCAAAAGAAAATATCATAAAAGATGTCTTCACATTTATGAATAAGATTTAAGGTTTGCAGTAAAAATATTATTTTATAAGTTTAAAATAAGGGCGAGTGACATTCAGAAAACTTTTTTTTTCTTTTTAGTAAAAGGAAAGAACAACTATAATTGTTACAGTATCTGAAGACCATTAATTATTTAACATTATTTGTTCGTTTTTATTTCTTATAATATATTTTATGTATAAATATAAGCAACTGTAACATTTTTTAGACAGTACTTACCATTGTATTGTGATCTTATCTTTTCACCATTTTTTCATACGAAAAAGAAAAAAAATTAAAAATGCAATTCCCACAGCTGCTTTGTACCATTTTCATAGTGTTACTCTTTGCTTGCAGCATCTCTGAATCTCAGAATTGTGATGATCCATTGAAGACCATTACGGTTAGTCTGTCAGGAGAAGCAAATTTCAGAACAATTCAAAGTGCCATTGACTCTGTTCCTATTCAAAACTCTCAGTGGATTCACATCCAAATTTCTCCAGGAGTTTACAAGTAATCTATTTTCTTTTCTTTTCAGGATTCTACTCTTTAAATTAAAAAAAAAATGTTCATACTACAATAAACATTATATATATTTGTAACAGATTTTAAAGCTGATTAATAGAAATCATTAATTTTTAATCAATTTTATTAGCATACTTTATTTCTAAAAGCACAGTTTATTTATTTTAAAAGAATCAAATCTTAAGTCTAACCTGAATTGTTTAACATTTAGCTTGCATTTATATAAGGGTCTAATAAAGAATGGTGTGGTTCATATCCAATACAGAGAACAAGTGTTAATTCCCATGAACAAACCTTGCATCTATCTTGAAGGAGCTGGTAGCTTGCACACACATATTGAATGGAATGATCATCTTAATGCTACTTTTTGTACAGAAGCAAATAACACCATTGCAAAGGGCATTACTTTCACGGTACCATTACTTTCAAGATTTTTATTGGCTTGATTAATATACTTTTTACTAAATATTTTTTCATACTTATCTTTTATTTAATCTCCTTAATTATTTCGATTTTTTTTATCATTTTAAATAGTGAAAAACTTTCATTTAATCATCATCAATGTTATGAAATTTTCATTTAATTCTAGTAATGGGGGAACCAAATAAAATATTTGTGATATTTAAAGGGATCAAATAAAAAAAATAGAATGGATATTTTACATTAAATATATTTCACAAAGATCCATTTAAAAAATAAAAAGTAAAAAAAAAACTAAATAAAGATTATGGATTTTTCAAATACTAAAAACTTAAAATGAGTCATATTTGTTTTTAGCATTATTATTATTATTATTGTTATTATTGTTATTATTATTAATTAATTAATAAGAATACACTATTTTCTTAGAATACACTCAACCATCCTATAACATTGGATGAAAGCAATATCACACAAGCCGTGGCAGCTCAGATCAATGCAGATAAATGTGCCTTCTTTCATTGTGCATTTTTAGGGGTTCAAGACACCTTATGGGATTGCTATGGCCGCCATTACTACCATGGCTGCTACATTCAAGGTGGAATCGATTTCATATTTGGAAATGGTCAATCAATCTTTGAGGTATAATAAAATTAGTTGTGTTTTATATTCTTTAAATGAAATTACCTAATTTTCTTAAAAATGTATGTTTAGTTTAATGAACTTACTTTTAAAATAATTATTCTTTTCATTCTGTTCTGATTGATGTTTATTAGTTTTGTTTTATTTTAATTGTCATTGCTCAATAATAATTAACAATATATTATCTTTTTAAAATTTCAATCACAAAAATTAATTGATGTGTGTCTTTAAATAATGTCTTAACAATTAATTAGTGCAAGAGAAAGAAATACAAAAGGATATTGTGCAGAAGTAGTAATATATTTGGTTGTGAATATACAGGAAAGTATAATAAACTTTTCGATGGGAAAAAATGGTCCCAAATGGAATGGGATTATCACAGCACAAGAAAGGGATTCTCCAAATGATCCAAGTGGGTTTGTGTTCAAAAACTGTAACATAACAGGGACCACAGGAGGGAAAGCTCTGCTTGGAAGATCCTTGAGAGCATATGCAAGAGTAATTATAGCCAATTCATTCCTATCAGATGTGGTTCTACCCATTGGTTGGAATGCTCGAACCTTCCTTGGCCATGAGTAAGATCTTCATCTTTGATTTTTCAGTCTTGGTTGTTTTAGATCAATATAATTATAATTAGTACACTCTTTTCACTTTAAAACTGTGCTCTGATGTATTTTACTGCAGAAAAACCATCACCTTTGTGGAATTGGGAAACAAAGGACCAGGAGCAGATCAAACAAAGCGTGTGAGATGGATAAAGCACTTAAGTGAATCTGAGCTTCTTCAATTCTTGAATATTACTTTTATTGATAAAGAAGGGTGGATTGCAAAATTACCTAAATCAATTTTCATTTGAATGGCTATTATACATTGGCTATGACAACGCCTTGCACTTATATATAAGCTTATGATATTCTTTGCAAATGTATTATCTATTATTCATATGAAATCTTGTGCAGTAGGACAATTTACAAAGTCACTGTCTCTCTCTTTTTTTTACAATTTATTGCTTACAACTTTGAGTTAAGGAAAAAAAAATTTATGGAAAGATGAAAATATTTTCGACACACTATGTATGAAGATTTTTCAAAATAATATGGCAAAAAAACAATCTGTCAAATTTGATCGTTGTTCCATATTACTCATGGGAACGCTTGTAATTATCTCAAAATAAGTTAAAGAAAAACAATGCTCTTTAAATTTTACATTTCATGCAGCATTATTAGACCAACACTATTAAATAGTTTTCTATTCTTAGAAGTCCAAGGCAGGTCAGTCCAACGTGTTATTAGGCCTAAAACAAATTTTAATATTAGTCCTTCTAGGGAAAAGTTATTTTATTAAAATTGTTACAATTTTATTAAAAAATATCTTTTAAATATTTTATAATGTAAAATTATTTAATAAATTAATATCATTAATTTTGTTTAATAAGTTTTTAATTGTTAGTAAAATTAATTCATTAAAGTGACATTAAAAACAATGATTGTAAAAATAATTTATGACTCCCTTAAATTTTTAAAGTTTATTTCAATTAGTTTCATGATCATGACACTATCATAGGCTTCATGTGATAAAAATTTATTAAATAAGTGTACAAATAAATTGTTTAATGTTTATCCAAAGCATTTTAAAAAATTTTGTTAATTTTTAGTAAAATGATTTTCTTCTGTATATCAATATTTTTATTTTCTAATTCACTAAAATTATTATTTTTTAATTCAATACATTTTTTAGAGCATATAATATAATATATCAATCAAAATATTATTAATTTATAAGTTTTAATACAATTACACATACAAAATTTAATTTTAAATTAAAATACGTTTGACAAAGTATTTCAGTTTATTACCTTTTATATGATACGGTGTACCAATTTTAGATTTCACGTCTAGTTTTTTTTTTTTTTTTTTTCTGTTAAAAAAGAGTCAATATCGAAATCTTCCATTCTTGTCGTGTGTCCCAAGTTACTTTCCAAATTCCTAACTGCAAACTTGTTTCCTCTGCTTTCACAAAGAGAACGCTTTCAGTAGCAACCACTGTCACATAAAATAGGGAAGCGTGATTCAGACATGAAAGGAACACATTGACATGCCATTTTTTGCGTTTTTCATTCCCTTACTTACCAAAATGACTCTTCAACGACCCCTTTTCACTCTTCTATAAAATGCTTTTACATGGGGCACGCAAAGCGTGTGCTCACAGAAACTGACAGAAAAAATACCACATTTTTGTTCAGAAAACAGTGGGAATCCAAGTTGGGTTAACCTTGCTGCGTTGAGCTTCCAAAAGGGTATTTGAAAACCTTTGAGGGAGAATGGCTCAATGGCAGAGTGATTCGGATGAGGGTATTGACTACATGTTCAAGATTGTCATGATTGGGGACTCTGGTGTTGGAAAGTCTCAGCTTTTGAATCGGTTTGTGAAGAACGAGTTCTACATGAAATCAAAGCCCACAATTGGGGTTGAGTTTCTCACCAAGACCGTGGTCATGGATCACAAACTAGTCAAGGCTCAGATTTGGGACACTGCTGGTCAAGAAAGGTCCAATTTTTTTCTCCTATACATTTATTTTAAAATTTTTTTCTCTCATTGGGCGTATCTTTGTTATATTGAGCTAAATTGTCGTTTTTCTATGATACTAATTAAGGGCTCCTTTGTTTTAAAGTCAAGTTGAATTGATTTTGATAGAATTAGTTTTGAACTGTTGGACGTAATTGGGATTTATGCCAAAATTTTTAACCGTAGATTTTTACCCGAACGTGTTTTTTTTGTTGTTGTTGAAAAGTGTAAGAATTGATTTTTCAATTGTAAACCAAACAGGCACTAAGAATACCCTAAGATCTGAGAACTAGAAGTTAAGATCTGATCTTTTGAGAAACAAAAACCAGTATAGTTTCTGAATGTAATCAAGCCAAAAGATGCTAGTAATGAATTGTGAGCCTACAGAATTGGGAAAGTGTGTGATGGATTTTAAGTTGTTTGCCAATTGTTCTTGATTCTGGGTTATATTGGTTACTTATCTATGATGTTGTTGATTTGGTTCCCAAAGGTGCCCTTCAAATGCATGTCTATTTCATTTGCCTGTGACAATGTTGGCATTCATCACAGGTACCAGGCAATTACAACTGCGTATTATAGGGGTGCAACTGGTGCCTTACTGGCATATGACATAACCAAGCGCCAATCCTTTGACCATGTTGAGAAGTGGTTGGATGAGCTACGGATACATGCGGATAAAAATATAATTGTCATGCTTGTTGGCAACAAATCTGACTTGAGTTCTAGTCGAGCAGTGCCTGTTGAGGTAGCCAGAGACTTCGCGCAGCAGGAGGATCTTTTCTTCATTGAGACTTCAGCACTTGACTCCAGCAATGTGGAATCAGCTTTCCTTGGTCTTCTCTCGCAAGTATATAGAACTGTCAGTAAGAAGCACATCCTTGTGGATGCACCGGAATCAAATTGGGATAAAGTAAACCTTGAACTTGAAGGAACAAAAATTAAGGTCCCATTCCAAGAACCTGGATGCCAAAATGCTAAAAGGAGATTCAGTTGTTGCAATATATTTTAAAGTTTCTTTTCACCTAGACCCACCTTTGTCTGGGTAAGGGCTATTTCCTCCCTCCCTGTGCTTTTGTGGATTTTTATGTATACTTTGCCCTCAATTTTTTTACTTTCTCATTTTTCTGTACTTTACCCTTTAGGAGATACTTGTTGGGCATAGTTTTGAAGGAATATAATATGATGAATTTGAGTAGTCTATTCAATGTATCTAGAAGCAGCTCCTTTGAGATGACTATTACTCAAAGCAGCTTCCCAGGAATGCAAATAGGACATATTCTCTTAGTAATACATGACAGGGAAAATGCCTTTGTTTAATATTATGAATAAACATGCTCTTGAAAAAGCCTGATAAACAATCCGTTTTAAAGATCTGGATTGTTATATTTGTCTGAAGCATTTCCTTGCTAAAGAAGTCATCCCTGTTTCCAGGCACTAGATTTTTAGTGTTGTGTTTTCATCACGTACTGGATTGATCTCAAGATTCTCGACAGATTCTCATTTATGTGAATTTTTAATTTCCATTTAGGATCTCAACACATTTCTATGGTTCAACCTCATTGCTATATAGTGGTAATTTTTATCCTTTAACCTACTAGATGCAAACAGGTGACGCAGAAGTTGAAACTTCTAAGGAGTTTGTGGGACAAAAACAAGGTTACCATCATTAATATTAAAATTGAGATGTGTTTTTGTTCCTCTGCTGTAGATAAATGGGGTTTACATTCCTCTAGAATTCATGTTCATATATTTGGGTTTCATGGGTTTCCTAGCTTTCAATGGTTAGGATATGTCCCTTATACTTCTCACAATAAACTCTTGTATATGCCATCCGACATTTCTGTGGAAAATCTATAAACTTGCAGAAAGAGATCAAATCAATTCATAAAAGACACACACACACAAACACATACAGACAAACAGAGAGATGAAAGTAACCTGCTCTCTCTAACAAAACCTAATTAAGTAATCTGCTCCTTGGCAAGTGAAAGTGCTGGTTGCATCATCATAGGCATAGCTATAAGCCTGAGGACAAGAAGCCTTGAACACCTTTGAATAACTTGTTGGCTGACACTCCTTTGGACTATTGAAATCACCAGTACAACAATATTCTGGCTTGTTCAAAGCCATACATACACTCTTACAACCAACAGTGTGACTTTTGTTTCTCAACTCCAATCCACTGGGACAGTTTCTGTTCAAATCCATACAGCATGTAACTGCCTTACACTGCCCAGATCCTCCGGAGGGGAAGATTGATAACGGTATGTTGTAACCATCAACAAGGCTAACATCATAAAAATCTCCCTCCAGGCTGTCTAGTGTAAACTCTGCTACTGAAGCTGGCGGCGCACCTCCAACTCCACCACATTTAAGTTTGCCTCCAGTCTCCTGTGCCACTACTGGAGCTATCAAATTTGCATCCATGCCACCCCTAGATGTGGCAAGACCACCCTTTCGGTGCAGTAATTTTTATGGCCCCACAAGGTTTGAGCTCAACCCCATCTTCATTGATTTGAGGTTTTCCTGCTCCTGTTAGGATCCTAGGCCATATTGTGTCCCTACATTTATTTTGCAAAGTAAAAACAGATGCATCAGCTCCTGAAAATTGAAGAAAAATCTGATGAGCTACATAATACATTGCCATAGCTTTATGTTATAAGTTTATAAACAGTTTTAGAAGCCAGACACTAATAGCATGTTTGGATTCGTATTGAAATGCTTATGGATTTGCGTTGAAAAAAAACCTGTAAATGTAGATTCAACACAGAAGCTACAACTAGTAGCATTGAATTAAACATAGATACATGGCTATTCAAATGTGAAACCAAACACTTTTGAAGAGAATGTGTAATTACCATTACCTAATGTGAAGAGCATGACAAGAAGCGAAGGCTGTTTCAATGCCATAAGAAGTGTCCGTTTGAGGTTTCTGATTTGTTAAATTTAGATTTTGTCATAGTTTATGACTTGCATGAACTAGGCGATACTTATAAGTGAGGGAAGTTAGCAGCTTCATCAAACACAATCCTTATAAAATGTGAACAAGGTGAAGTTATTTGCTTCATATTACGACAACTTTAACCTTTCACATTTGAAAGAATCAACAGATTGCCAATGTTTTATTTTTCAGGTGCTAAACTGTCCGGAATTTTCTTAACTAAAATCAAAGAAAATGTGACTAAGTCCTCTAACTTGAAACTAAGACAAAAAGCATGTTCAAAGTTCACCTAACTTGTGAGGCCCCTAACACATGCATACCATAGATTTTCCCGTTTGGCTTAAATAATAACTTTGATTGTTCTCTTGGCTAAAGTCTTTTGGTTAGGAAGAGGTAGATGATCAAATGGATGATCCTTAACTGGGGGCTCTCGTTTCAATGTTGGTGATTTTTCAGTTCTAGTTGAGAGTTACGTATTGGAATAGAATGGTGAATAAATTTTCTTTCCTAGCTGCCATTTCAGGCATGAAGTTGTCGCGTATGGATTTTACTCCCTGGCTTCAGAAAGCATCATCATTATTTTTACATAAAAAAAATCATGATCAAACATTAACTTATTTATATTATTCAAATTTTTGTTTAACATTAGTCCTATATATGGTACATGAAATGATCTAATTAGTTGTATCGAACTTCGATTAATTAATTATTTCTTGGTAAAAGATTCCGATAACTGTATATATCTATGAGCTATGAGCATTGTATATTGTAGGAGCCACGTGCAAAGAGATTCTTCTATGCCTAGTTTGGTTAGACTATCGGCATAATGGTTAGCTTCCCAGCAAATATACTCTTACCTAATGTACTTAATATTTCTTAACAAACTCCTAATTTCTTTAATCACCTTGTTCAAAGGATGGGAGTGAAGTTGAAAATTTTGAATGAGTCAAACAATCTGTTTATAACCACTTTCGATTTTAAGACTAACTTAGTCTCATAATAGATACTCCATAATTCAGCTTCTATGAGAGAGCAAGAACTGATTTTATTGTTAAATCTACTTAACAACTAACCTTTGATATAAAAAACTAAGCCTCCACAAGTATTGTATATTTTAAGTTATTATAAGTTAGATATTACATATGAAAATGAATCCAAATTATATATATATTAGTCAAAAGCATTTTTACATCGTTTATAATTTAATATAAAATAAGATTTGTAATGATTTAATAATTAAATTATAACTGTTTAAGTTGCTTGAATCAAATATTATAAAAATTGAATAATAATAAAAATATAATTAAATAATTTTTATTTTCATTTAATATAAATTTTTGAAATGTTGCACACTTGGCCCGAGTTTTTTTTTTAAACTTTTATCTATTATTGTTACTTTTATAATTATTCTTTATTTATTTGGACCAAATTTTTATGTTAGGTAGATTTTCTTTTCTTAAGAGATAGTAAGTTAAAAAAAGAAGAAGAATATTTAAGATTATATTAGTAATGAGTTTTTATCAAATTATAACTTAAGTATAAATTACAAAGTAAATTTTTTTTTTAAAAAAAATGTAAACATATTATCAGATCATGTTTATATAACAATATAATAAAAAAATTTATGTTTGATTTGATTTTGGACATGAGAACCCAAAATCAAACCGAATCGTATAAAAAGTGCATTTTTTTTTATTGTCTAATCAGTTTAAAATTTTTAGATTGATTTTATATATGAAAACGGTTTGTATGGATTATTCAAAACTATTAATTAGATAGCCTTAGTGGATAAATTTGTTATGCGAGCACGTTTTATTTTTTGAGACAAATTTTTCTATTTTGATTAATGCCATTATATTTTTTAAATTATAATTATATTTTTAAAAATATTTTTTATTCAAAATAATGAGACTGAAAAATTAATACAAATATTTAAATATTTATATAATTAAAAAGAGATATTTATATCAAATATAAATATTTAATTTATAAAATTAGCATATAAAATTATTAATAATAAAAAGTTATTTAATCTTTTTATATTATTAAATCAGGTTAATACATTTAACTATTATATGATTGTTATGAGAATAAAGAATTTTTTAAAAATTAATTAAAATTTAAATTAAAAGATTATATATTTATATTATATAATAATAATAAATGATGTAAGAATTATATATATCTAAATTAAAGTAATAATTGTTTGTATTTATATTAAAGTATAGTTATACATGACATAAACAATTTTTATTTTTCACAAATAATTTTTTTTACATAAAATTATATTAACATGTAAATCATAAAGTAAAAATTAATTTATACACATATTTTAATTATTTTATAATCAACATTGTTTATATTATTCGTATCATTTATTATTAATATTTTAAATTTATTGTTTAAAATTTTATTTTTTCATAATATTTTTAAAATTTTCTTTAAAATTAATTTTTTAATAAAATTATATATATATATATATATATTATTTGTCTTAAAAAAAAAAAAAAAAGAAACAGATAGGAAATTACGAACCCTATTCACTATCTCGTGTCGTGTCAATTCAGAAGAGTGGTGCGGTGGCGATAGCCAGAGTAGTGCACCGTCGTTGTTTGCTTCATCCCTCCATCCATCTACCATCGTTTACTCATTTCTTCAGTAAGATCCAAAATGCAATTACATTCAACCTCCTTTTTGTTTTTATTTAAATGAAATTAAGCGGGTTGATCCACCAATTTAAATTGATTTTTTTTTTGTTTTAATTTTTGAATTTTGAAGCTCCCCACTAAAGTTGGGTAACTTCATTTTGAGCTCATTAGCTCACCGGCGCAAGTTCTACAGGTACAGAGACATGGTGAGTTTCTTTCTCTGCATCTTTCAACACGAATATGCCACTTCTGCAAAGGCACGTCACGTGCATAAATTAACTTTTCTTGGTTTCGTCACGTAACCAGTCGGGTAGAAAAGAAACGGTTCTGGATTTGGCAAAGTTCGTCGACAAAGGGGTTCAAGTCAAGCTTACCGGTGGCAGACAAGGTCAGTGACCCATTCTCATCTTCGCGTTAAACGTTGCGTTTCGGTCATTGCTTTGGTTAGCAAGATTTTATCCAGAAGTTTGTTAGGAAATTCTTTTATGACTTTTGAGTTTGTTGATATATGTGTGGTCTTTTGGGTTGTTTGGATGCTGTAGGGTTCATGTATTGGTTTGCATTTTATATTCTTGTCATGTAATTTTAGGAGGGTGTTCGGTTTAGCCTATTTTGAAGAAATAATCGTTTATGTTTTGCAGCTTTATAAGAGAGTTTAAGCGAGCATTTGGAAAAGCTTATAGAGAGCTTATGGATAAGCTTCTTGGTTTAGTATATCAAAATAAAGTCTTTTTCTTCTTTTTTTTTTAATTATTTGAAGAAGTTTTATGGTTAACTCTATAGGATAAGCCCTAATATAAGAAAATTTTTATTTAAAACTCTATAGGATAAGCCCTAATATAAGAAAATTTTTATTAAATAAGCACTAATTAAGTTGTATTTTTAAATGCACCTTTAAGTTTAAAAACAATAATCTGAATCTTTTGTGTTGTTTTGATAGGCGTAGTGATTGTTTCAGAGGATATCTTGTCTTCCCAGTCATTGTAGTTTCTTTCCTTCTTCGATGGTTTGTTTTAGGTTAAAGAAAAGAATTTAGTAATGGGGGTCTAACATATTTCAACTTGTTGAATTTCAGTGACAGGAACTCTGAAAGGATATGACCAATTACTAAACCTTGTACTGGATGAAGCTGTTGAGTTTCTAAGAGGTAAATACTTAAATAGTACCAAAACCTTGTTCTTGTTTGCACATTTAATGACTCAAATGATATATGTGTTTTATCCTTGGCGAGCTTTCATCCTCTATTATGTCCATGTTTCACCTTTCCTACAACATGTTGAAATAAGATAGTATTTCAGGATGGAGGGTTGGGGGCAAGTTCATATGTGCTTTTAAAATGAGAAGTTGGAGGAAAGCACCTTTTAATTTTAAAAAATTTAAGATTATTAGATAATTTTTTTTTTAAAAAAAAAGAAAAAGAAAAAGCCAATGCCACTCCTTCCCCAGAAAGCAATTTTAGTGCTATTGCCATTTGGCAGAAGTTAAATAGAGTAGCTTCTTTAAAAAAAAAGAAATATTATAGAAGTATTTTTTCCCCAAAGCTTATTCAAGCATACCCAAAGGGACTTCTGCTCAACTTGTGAGACTGAACACCTGAATGAATGAATAATGAATTGAAAGTGGTATGCTTTAACAGAATTTTCCTACAACTGACACTACCCAAATACATACTGCTTTAATTCTTCAGAGATTGGAGTTGATCATGTTTTTCTGTGTTTTGGCAATTTGTAAAATGTTAACATCTTTAGCATTGCCTGCTTGAAAGGTCAGTTACTTAACTTACATGGACAAAGGAGACATGTGAATGTTCCTTATCAAATAATTCTATGGCCATTAGTCATGCATACAAATGGACCAGAAATAGTAATTAGATTTCACGATTAATTTGCCAGCATGAATCCACCACACAGCATTATGCAGATTTTCATACAAGCTTAGCCTTTCATTTTAAACATTAGTTCGACCACTTTTTGTTATTTGTTAGTCATCTAAAGACCATTTGATGCAGTAGCCCGACAATTGGCAAAATAACCCCCCCAAAAAAACTATTTTAAGAGTACACCTATATTTTGTTTACATAGTAGTGCGTAGTGGTTGTTTAGTCACTTTTAATTACAAAAATAATACCCACCTTTCTATTAGTTTCTTGTTTTCAAAAGTTAGATGGAAACAATAAAAAAGTGATTTTCATTGTTTTCTGTTCAAACATTTTAAAACTGAAAATAAAATGAAAACAAGGTAACATTTTTGTAACTAAAAGTGAAATCAGGTAAATTTCTCCTAGCAAACAGTCCCTTAGTTTCTCAAACTAGTAAACTGCCTTCATACATAAGAATAGAGTTAACAGTTCCTGTATGCCAATAACATATCTTCAATTCAGAATCAAAATTCATGGTATTTTCTTTTGCGCTGCAGATCCTGATGATCCACTGAAAACTACCGATCAGACGAGAAGTCTTGGCTTAATTGTAGGTTTCTTGCTTTCCCATATAATTGTCTATAACATAAATTACTACCTGAATATCACATGCTGGAAACAACTTGCATAAATAATTATCTAGTCTATTTATTAGACAGCTGCTAGGTCATTTTCTTAATTGATTACATAATGGGCACAATTGCGTAGGAGCGGAGCGGCTCCTTCCTACGATTCTGGGGCCAGTGTTGCAGTTCTGTGTATTGGCTGTTGCGCCATGATTCGTGGCCGTGAAAGGTGAAAATTGCAGCTGCTATATTAAATAAGGGCAAAAGGGAAAATTTGCCGCCCCTTTCTAGAAGTTGGAATGCTTTTTAAGGGGGCAAATCTTGAGATTTCGGCCTCCTTTTACATCGCAATGCTCTATGCTTCTCTTCTATCTTTGCAAGTTGAGATGGAACCCTATCTCCATCACTTGTTCTCTTGCTTTGTCTTCTATCTTCGATGTCACTTTCTGCTGTGAGTCACCATTTTTCATCTTTTGCAAAACCCAACTTATCTTTGATGTGACCAGAGATGTTTTCCAGTTGTCTTTTTCATTTTCAACGAAATCCAAGATATTTCTGACAAGATGTAGACTTTTTCTAATGATAGTGAGACGTGTTTTGGCGAGATCATCTACGTTAGAGCTTTTTCTGGTGACTGATCACTCTTTGATCTATGTTCTTTCTTTGTTTTGATTGTCTTCACAAATAGTCATCCTGCTATCTACTATTAACATTTTTGGGGTTAGTCGCACTTGGCTGTTATTGGAGATTGACTACTATGTCGATTACTTGTTGATAGAATATATGGAAAGGGTTGACCCAACTTGTCTTGCAAATGTTTTGTTTGTCTAACTCAACAAGCTTGCTTGTCATAAGTTAATTCAAATGTATAGATGAAGAGGGGAAAGGATTTGCCAAACTTTATTGGGAAGAAAAGCAAATGTTGAGTTAGAAGATTAAATTGATTTGTAATTTGAATGACCGATCTTTGGCAGAGAGATACTTTGCCACATGTTGATTAGTGATTAAAAAAGGGGCTTGGGTATATTGGTTTGTCACATTCATGTCCTCAAATATGGAAGTTTATCTTGTTGCATAGTTAGGATCCTATTAATGCTAGAACAAGGCATTTGTTAGCTTGCTAAGCTCTATAATGAAATTGAGATATAAGAATATGTCTGATGAGTGGAGGAACTACATTTTGGTACCTATATACAAGAATAAAGACAATATTCAGAATTATGCAAATTACAAAGAAATAAAATATTATAGTTACAAAAAAAGGTGATTAAACATAGATTAAGAAAAGAACATAGATTTACAGAAAATCAATTTGATTTTATGTTAAAAAGGTTTACAATAGAGGCTATATATTTTTTAAGAAAGTAGATAGAAAAGTATTATAACAACAATATACAACTACCAAGTCTTATCCCATTACGTGAAGTCAACTTTATGGATTACACAATATCATTAAACTTGGTCAAAAACCAAATTATCATTCTTGAACTAACTTCTTTACCCACATTCGTCCAGCCAAATGTGAGAACTCTTACTCAAATCTACATCCAAGTGCTGATGTAACGACTTTTGCTCATTTGACACTATACTCATAATAGCATTGTGATTGATAGCTGCCAAAGGCATAACACAACCCTCTTCCTTTGTTCGAGTTTGTGATTGAGTATTAGGCCATAGGCAGAGTTATAGAAAAGTATTATTATATATAAAATACTTACGGATGATTTTTATTTATTTGAAAAAAAAAACATATAATGTCGTGTCAAGAGAAATGTTGTGGAAGACTTAAAAAAAGAAAAGGATTCGCATGACATGTATTCAAATTATACAAAACATGTATGCTAGGGTAACAAGTGTGAAAACTCTTGAAGGCGTATATTCTAAGATCTCTACAGTGAAAAGCTGACATCAAGGCTTAACTTTGAGTATTTACTGGATTAACCTAGTCATAGATATGCTTATAGGCAACATAAACAATTATTCCTAAATACATGTTTTTTGTGGATGACATAGTCCTACTTAAAGAATCAAAGGAAGAGGTTAACTATAATCTTAAGCTTTGGAGACAAACTTTAAAATTTAAGGACTTTTGTTTGAGGAGAAGCAAAATAAAGTATATGCATTGCAATTTTAACAGAAACAAAATGATGATTATAAGTTGGAACTCAAAATTGGAGATAACGTGATACTACCAATTTTCAAGTTTAAGTATTCAGATTTTATTTTACAGAATGAAACTAATAAAGACATACTCATAAAATATAGCTAAGGTGGTTAAAGTTGAGAAGGACATTACGAGTTATTTGTGATTATAAAGTATCTAGTAAACTGAAATAAAAATTTCATTCTATTACTACAACACAAGAAAAGTGGGAGTTGAAGAAATAAGTGTTAAGATGGGTAAGTGGTTATTACGAGAAATGATAGAATAAGAAATAATCGCATATAAGGGAATATTGAAGTAACACTTACTGTGAAAACAATTATCCAAAATTGATTAAGGTGGTTTAAATACGTGCAAAGACTGCTAGAAGCACCTGAGAGGAAAGTTAATGGCATGATTGTTATTTTGATGAAAAGAAGTAAAGGGGGACTTAAGAACCTTCGATGAAATTATTAAAAGAGATCTTATGATAAATAATACAAAAAATAATTTAGTTTTTGATTAAGTTCAATACTATTGCACCTGCTAGTTGCTTGTTTAAGCATAGAAAGAGTATCTCAGTTACCCACACTTTAAAACAATAGGCAATTCCTGCATATTCTTGATAACTTGTTGGTTCAGATCTAAGAAGATTGAGAGGGTAGGGGGAGAAATAGAGAAAGGTGGACATTGAGTTCCACAACACAGGCAACTATAAATTTTCCTCACTTTTTGCCCTTCATAGTAACCTATTCTATAAACAAAGCCAAAGGCCTTACTAAGAATTTTTAGTCAATTTCTGTGGGTTGAGGAGTAGCATGATAAGAAATGTGTAGCCTGTTTAGCTGCAAGTTTCTTTAAAAAAATTATGATTAGCTGATTTTTTTATGGTTGTATATGTGTGTTTCTTGAGAATGAAAAGTTTTCCTTCTTTTCTTGGGAGCTAAAGGTGAAATGCTGTAATTCATTAAAAACAGGTATTATAAAAACATTTCCTGCAAATTTGGAGTTGCACATGGTGACCAAAACAAACACTCATTTGAACAATTGAATGATCATTTTCTTTTTAGTATATGGTTTGAATCTTAAGGCTAAAATTTTGATTTGTAATTACACTTGGAAATTTACTACACTGCAGGTTTGTAGGGGAACTGCTGTCATGCTCGTGTCCCCAACAGACGGTACAGATGAAATTGCAAACCCTTTCATTCAGCCTGATGGGGCCTAGGTATGAAATGTTTGTATGAAACACGTGACTATTATAGATATATACTAATCAAGCCTCTCATCATTATGGTCAGCTTATGTGTAAGAGGACTTTTTCTTTAGTGCGTTAAGTGGATAGTGTTTGATAAAAGTACATTGCACTGTGTTAATGATTAAAGTTTAACTTGTGAGATTTAGAATGCAGTGTAGCTCCGCCTGTTTAATTTCTTTAAGCTTTGAATAGGTGTGTGTGTTATTGACGTGAACGCATTGCATTCTGGCTGATACAGGCCACTCGTTTAACCTGAACATGAACTTCTTGAAATATATACTGTTCTGTGAGTGATGCATTTTTCATTAAACCTCTTGCATATTGCAGTCTTGGACCAAGCTAAGTTCAGCTACGTCAAACTAGACTAGTTTATTCGGACGGGTGGAAAATAAAAGGCGAAACATTTGAATTTTTTTAAATTTTATTTATACAAAAAAAGTCCCAATGGAAATAAACGGTGACCAATAATTGGGGTCCTGCAGCATCAATTTTGCTATTTTAAAAATCTACGCAATGGATTTACTTAAGATTTTCCTATTTCCAGTTCCAATAATCGGAATGCAGCCTTAATTTAAGAATTGATGATACGAGAAAAAAAAATAAAAGAATAAATATAAAAAGTGTAAGTATTGTTTATTTAAAATTATAATTCCTGCACGTTCTTATTAAACTAATTAATAATCCCTAGGTTAATGGTTAAATGGGATTTTTTTATATATTTACTACTTAAAAAATATGCTAAAATATGGTATTTTTAGGAAAAATTTACGAAAATATAAGAGACAGAACAATGAAAAATTATAAATTATTGTAATTTTTCAAAAAAATATTAAAAAATCATAAAAAGTCAAATTTTGCTAGTAACGGTTTTTCAAAAAATAAAAACATAAAATATTCTCGTTCACAATTTTAAAAAAAAATATATTTTAAAAGTACAAAAAAATTCATTGGCAATTTTTGAAAAGAGCCGAATAAATACAGTGAGCAGCGTTTTTGTTTTCACTAAATTATACTAATAGCAGTGTAATATAGAATTTCAGGTAGGTTTTAATTATATTCAACTAACAAGTTTCTTGTGTATTGAAACAAGACTTTTAAAATTGTGGAGAACATCATAAAATAAATTATTTAAAAAATATAATAACATTTTATATATTAAAATTTAAAATTAATTTAAATTATAATGGGATTTGTTAAATTCATTAACTTATTTTACAAATTAGTTATAATTCTCTTAAAATACACCAATGATATAGATTTTTAACATTTTTTTTCTACAAATCAAATGGGCATACATTATCAAACATGAATACACCTGATTTTTCAAAAGTATCCAGTATGTTTTTACAATTATAATTTAAACTTTTTCCTCATATTTTTTGAACAAAATAGTCATTGTAACTTGGGAAATTTTATTTCTCCCAAACAATAATTTAACGTGAATTATACATGTCATCAACAACAAAATTAGATGAATCTTAGGACAACTCTGTCAACATTTAATTATACGTGAAATGGGTTAAAATGTCGCATGGGAAGACAAACAAGTGGGTGAACCATACTCAAAGACATGCCAGATCCAGATTACGTATCAACCTTTTCTCCTTTTCCATCTTCACCAATTTTCCAATCAAAGCACTGCACCAAAGCAGCAATTGTAGTGTTCATCAAGTTGAATGCCATTATTGTCCCTGGACACCCTCTCCTTCCTGCTCCAAATGGAACAAAATTGAAGTCCATCGTCTTAGAATCATCATAATTATCCCTTAAATCCTCAAATTGTTTTTTCAAGAATCTTTCAGGGCGAAATTCATTTGGGTCCTCCCAAGAATCTGGATCCCTCATTATGGCATATAAATTGATTGCCACTGCTGTTTTTGGTGGCACATCAAAGCCATTTATTTGGCAGTGTTGGCGGCACTCTCTTGTTGTCACAGGTCCTGGTGGGTATAGTCTCAGTGTTTCCTTCACAACTGCTTGCAAATATGGCATGTTTGGCACATCTGATTCTTCAACTACCCTAACATTCCCAGTCACTAACACTATCTCTTTTCGGAATGCTTCAGGAAGGTTGAGGAGTTCTCCCATTGTCCATTGCATTGCTTCTGCTGAGGTGTCTGTGCCTGCAATGAAGAGGTCCTAGCCACAAGATCAAGGCCATAACATCTTAATCAGTAACAAAATTAAAAACACGTTCTCTATCACTTCTTTTAAAACACCATTAGTGATTGCAATACTAATGTTGATGTCAAGTTTCAACCGTGATAGGTTTTAGTAAGAGCTCTGCGGACAACTACTGTAAATCAGTTAACCATTAAATTAAGAATAGTAAATAATAAATAAATACAATTCAGGCGAGGTTAAACATTTAGTAATAAGTTTGTAACACAATTTCTTTTATGAATTTACCAAAAAAGTAAAAAGTAAAAAGTAAAAAATCACCCTTCAATTTTACTTTTGGGTGTAAGAAACCCGCACTTCTTTTTACACTACGAAAGTCATATTGCACCAGATTTGAAGTCCCACGTTTCAACATTATATATAGTGAATGAATTATTGAGTTGAATTGTTTGAACTGAACCAATTCTTAAAAGTGAGTTTATTATCGAGGAGAAAATGAAGGTTACTGCCACTGAATCAAAGTTAACCGTTCAAAACCATGATAAATTGCATGTATACACTAATAAAATTAAATTTCCGAAAATTTTCCTGGACAAATATACTTACTTTTCACTTTAAAATGAACCAAAATTTTAGAAAAATCAAATCCGCTGGTGAAAATTACCATAAAGAAGGCTTTAATATGGGTCCTTGTGATCTTGAACTCTGCATGAGCATCATGATAAACATCCAACAAAATGTCCATCAAATCCTTTTCTCTCTCATCACTGCAATGCCCATTCCCATTTGCAACTGATAATCTTTTGTGTTCATGCTCCTTGAGAACCTCCTCCAATAACTCATCATACCTTCTGCTCACCTCCAAAGCCTTTTTACCATAAACCCAAAAGCTCAACTCCTTCAGAGGACCCAACACATCTCCAAAGCACAGCTTCGCAGCAAGTTCAAACGATTCCTTCACCAATTTCCTTTTCTTCTCACCATCCTCGCATTTCTCCGAACAACTTATCGCAAAACGTCACAAAATAGTGAAAATAAAAATAAAAATTTGAGACAATGGTTCTATACCAATTAAATACCCGCAAAAAATATTTCAAATTTGAAATTTTCAAAAATAAATAAAGATGATAAATTTTTATATAAATAAATACATTATGTTAAAATATTTTTTATAATTATAAAAAAATTAACATACATAATATTTTTATGATAATTATTATGGTTAATTTAACAAAAATAATATTATTTTAACATCTTATACAAATTTACAAATTAAAAAAAAGTTATCTTAATTACCATGTTAAGATATCATTAATCTTTATTGAAATAAAGAAAAGGCACGCACACATCACACAATCACACCTGGTGCTCATGGCCATCCTGCAAGTGACGTTGTTGGTGAGTTTCATGAGCTCAGAGCCCAAGTCAAGGGAAACGCCACCACGTTCATTTTGCAACAACCTTTGGAGGCAACGTTCAACCTCTTCCTTCCTCACGAGAAGCTCCGTGGCGCAGAGCTTCTTCATGAAGCGCCAGTAGGGACCGTAAGAAGCAGTGATGAATCCAAAGGTGCCATAAGGAAGCTTCTCGGCGAAGGCGAAAACGGGACGCGAAGAGAAGGCGAGGTCGTGCGTTTTGAAGAGTTGGGCGGCTGAGGAGAGGAGGAGAAGGCGGCGGGAGGGGCCGAGGCGGAGGAGGAGGATAGGGCCGTGTTTGGATGAGAGGTTTTGGAAGGAGTTATAGAGAGATGGTGTATTAGCGGAATGGACGGTGGACTTGGGGGATGGTGGTGTTCAGTGGTCTTCGTTTTGGGGTTTAAAAAGGATAAGAATATATATGTTAAGAGTGAAAGGAAGATGAAGATGAGTGTCTCCGTCATGGCTTTGCTGAGTTTGGGTTCTGTAATTTTCTCAAACCTTTATTCAGCTATCCAACTCCTTCTGTAAGAAAAATCCATTATTGTACTTTAATCAAAAGTCCCAGTACCAGACGTCAAATGTCAAAATCATCTAAAAGGATACTTTTACCGAATTGCATTTCGCTTGATGGAATTTTATTTTGTTTAAGCAAATTTAATAAAAAGTAGTTTTAGTTTAAGTTAAAAAAATTTATTTAAATAAATTTAATAAGAAAGTAATTTTTATTTAAGTTAAAACTTTATTTTTTTTAATTTATAAAAAATTTAAAAAATATTTATATAAGATCGTATAATCTCATTTTATTGTCATAATATAAAAATATAATTATTTTAAAACATGTAATAATTCAACTATTTTTTAATTAATTTTTTAAAATTATTATTTTTATAACTTTTATTACTATTCTCAACAATTTAACTTAATTTTAAATAATTTTACTTAATTAATATTTAACACAAGTAATACACTAGATAATATATTTAAAATATTTGGTAAGATAAAATATGTAAATGTATTTGATAACTAGATAGTCATTGATAAAAAATAAAAGTTTTTTGAATTTTTTGTAGTTTAGAGAAGAAGATGAAGTTTTAAAATTTTTTGTAATTTTAACTCAAGCAAATTTTTTGGTTTAAATTAAAATTACTTTTTTTACTAAATTCTCTTTAAGTAAAAATTATTTTGATAAAATTCGATTAAACAAAAATGCACTACAGGACGCAGTTCCCATCAAAATTGTTGAGGATCTGGATCGATTAATGTTGTGATTTCATAATATTTGGATTCAAATTTTATCTTAAGCATTTTAGGTTTGTTTAAATTGAAACTTTGTCATTTTATTATTCATAATATTATATATATTAATTATTTGTTAATAAATTATTAATTTTTAGTGGATTAAGATTTTATATTTCTTAAGAGATGGTGAGTTAATATAAGAAAAAATTATTAGTCTATTTAATTATAAAGTGTTATAAAAAAGATATGAAAAAAAAAATTTATTGATTATTGTTTGTGTGTTTGCTGATTGAGTGGAGTCTTATACAATTTTACTAAGATAATTGCGGCATGTGCAATAATTTGCATATGGTTACATGTATAAACTTGAGACTAATAATTATGATGTTTAGAATTAAGTTGAGAATTGATTTCAATGTTTTTTAATATTTTGAACATTTAAATAATGTGAGGGTGATTTTAATTTCTACTAACCTATTATTCAGATTGGTGAATTTTTTTATATTAAAAATATCGTGGAAAACTTCAAATTGTCACAGTTTAAAATGGTAATAATTATATTCTTTCATTTGTATTTGATACTTTTGAAGGAGAGACATTATTGTTTGGGCCTATCTCTTATTTTTTATACATGTTATAATTTGACATTACAGATCTTCAATTGGAATGATAGTCTCCACAATTTATCATTTGTATTATCAACATCGTAAATAATTTTAATGACTGTACATTTAAAAATCAAAAGTTGAATTAATAACTTTTAGAATTACGTAAGATTTTGTTATTATTATGTTTACTCTTTAAATATTATATGACATTTATTTATTTTACTCTTATATAGATTATATTTCCTCAAAATTTTATGAGACACGTCTAAACAATCAAAGATAGATTAATAGTATTTAAAAAATAATAATAAAGTTTGATGCATGAAAATTATGATTGTAAATACAATCATATGACAAGTAATGATAACAGTTGAATTGATAAAATATATTTTATATTAAATTAATTTATATTAGTATAATCTCATCCTCTCTTATTATGAATTTAAATTTAAATATTATTATATTTAATTCACTTTTAAATAAAAAAATAAATAATTCAAAACTCATTACATGTTTATTTTTTTCATTTATTTTTCACTTTAACATACAAATTATACCCAGTACAGTATATAATAAATTCAAGTGTTTTGATTTTCTATCAAAATTTTAAATATACTTTTCTTTTTTTTACTTTACACTATAGTTAAATCCTAAAGATAAATGTTACACGATTGATACATGGGATCTCTTGTAAAGGTGATCACTAGTAATAGAACATTAATATATATATATATATATATATATATATATATATATGAGCATGATTTTCTTATTTTATTTAATTTATATTTAATAGATTATAATTTATTATTTCACTGATAGTTATATTTTAATATTTTAAAATTTTTTGTGTAGATAAAATTTAATTAAAATATAAAAATATTTTTTTAGATACAACTTAATAAAAAATATAAAAAATGATTTTTAAATTATTTTAGTAATTAATTGTAAAAAAATATTAAAAAACAAAAATAAACCCTCATTTTTGTGGCTGTGCTATGTTTATAACACTATTTTAATAGTTTTCAAACTATTTTCTTTGTTGAGAGGAGAGAAAGAGAATTATAGCCAATGAGGCTGACTTAATTTAATTGCTAAGTCATTATTTTGTTCCATAGCGTGAGGAGAAGTTAAATGCAAAGCCAACTGGCCAAAATATACCCGACCTGTTTTCTATTCACTCTTATTACTTTCTTGTGTCACTAGAATGCAATTCAACGCAGATTCATACAAAAAAAAAGCAATTAAATACGTTAACAGATAATATTAAAACATAAACATAAGTTATATTATCCTAAAATTCCTCAAAATATTTATGTTTGCATCACAATCACCTGCATTCACTCTCAGGATGTTTAACATGTAGGCCTACATGCAAAGGGAGGAAAAAAAAGGCCAAGTTTATTTGAAATCGCTCCCCATCACTCCCAATCTAAATATATGAAAAAATCATGTCTTCAATAAACCAACCGGTGCTTGTTTAAGCCCCTGATTTTGATTTTCGTTTCTTGGCATCCAATGATGCCAACCCTTTTCCCAATCCAACCGGGGCTTGTTCTTGATCTGGCTTTGATTGGTCACTTTTGGCATCAGTTGCATCAACTGAAGCCAACCCTTTGGCCAATCCAACTGGAACTTGTTCTTGATCTGGCTTTGATTGGTCACTTTTGGCATCAGTTGAAGCCAACCCTTTGCCCACTGGAACTTGTTCTTGAACAGGCTTTGATGTTTCATTTTTAGCATCAGTTGCATCACTTGAAATGTCTTTCTTCTTTACTGCTACATCTGCATCCCCATTTTCCACAGCATCTGGAGTTATTCCTGAATTTATAATATTGAGAAGTTGTGTAAGCGGAGGCATTGCTTGAAGTTGTCCACCATGAGGACGTAAAAGACCCCGTGCTGCAGCCTTCCTCCTGACTACAGCAGCGGCACGTGCTGCCCTTTCGTCAATTCCCCTTCCTCTGGGGAGAGTCTCACCAATTAATGCAGCATTGAGGGAATTGTTTGCAGATGAACTTGAACTTCCGGAACCGCCAGCAACTGTAGCAGCCTGGAATGCATGTATCAACTCAGGGCGTGCCTGCCATTATATAAAATTCTCAATTTCCACAAGAAAATACAAGATAAATGCAAAAAACATGGAACGAGGCACACTTCAAGAGAAAAAGATTGAAAAATAACAACATGCAATCAACTCTGTCTGAATTAAAAAGCTTATACAGTCTTTTTCTCTCTTCAAATGGTGATAAAATGACAAGATGGTATAAGACTGAAGATTACCACCAACGTGGAATCTCGATGGACAAATTGAAAAGCTTTCACATGAAATCAATATGTCAAATTATATATGACCAATCAAGCATAAAGAAACAGATGAATTCAATTCAACCAATTGAATATGTCCATGCCTTTTTGCCAGTTATTGTCAATATTCTTACCGTACACAGGCATAAAGTATAATCTCAGTATTAACTACTAATTCCATGAAAAAATTGTACATGCGTCAAAGGAACAGGATTCAGGAATAACCTTCAACATATCAATGGCCTTTTGAGTAGAAGCATCATTCAGAGCTTGATCCTTTTGCTTTTGAGCATTCTTCTGTCACAATAAGATGTGAAATGTGAATCGTACATGACTACTGTAAAAGTTTTCAGGAATAACCAGGTGTGCCAACAGAAAATACTACAATGAAACATAATTAATTTTAACATAGTTCAACCTACAATGAATCCATGACCCATGTTCTTGTGTAACAGACAGAAATTTCACTATGATTAATGAAGATTATAAAGATAAGTTACTAAATGTGTCAAACCTTAGTCTAAATATATCCAAGTCCTCGCTGTTGCTAAAATTTCACACGCTCAGAATTCATGAAGGTTTTCAAATGTGTCACAAGATAAGTTTTTGGTTTAATTTCTTAAAAGAGAAAATCTAAACTTTTTTAAGCACTGGATTTATGTTAAGCTGTTATGCACAGCTTTTATTTCTATTTAACATAATAATTCTCAGAAAATTATGCCAAATTCGTGAGAATTGAAATTTGAAATGCTGGACCAAACACTCAAGCTCACTTTCATAGAAAGTCACAACCATTAAATAATCCAAAAAACAAAACAAAACAAAATAAAGGAAAGCCCTAAGAGCCTATACTTGAGGATGGTGAGTACTCCCAGTTAAGTGATGCCATATGGGAATGTATAATTGCATCAACCAAGGGAAACAGTGAAGAGAAGATACCTGTAGTTCACGCATCTTAAATTTATGCATCCAATTTTGTGCATCTCGTGTCTTGGAATCATCTTCACCAAGTTGTTTGGCAAGTATATCAAATGTTCTCTTCTCATGCTGCCAAACCAAACAGCAGAAAGTCTAAACCACAAAATGGTAATGTGAGAAAGCAGAAATCAACCTTTACCACTGAACATACCTGGTAAGAGAGTTTGAAAGCACCCATGCAGTTAAATGCGATAGCAAGAGCATGATAACTTAGGGCAGTTTGGATGTGCTCCTCACCAAGAAGCCTTTCATTCTTCTTTAAAGCCTCTTGCAGGTAACGAAGAGCTATGTTCATCTTTCCTAGTTCCTGATACATCATTGCAACATTGATGAAAGTTGCCGGGATGTCAGGATGATCAGGGCCAGATGACAAATTTAGTAGGAGCAAAGCACGTGACATGAAGTGTAGGGAAAGTTCTGTTTGGTTAAGTCCATGATAGAATAGAGCCATATTGCAATAACTGCATCAACAATAAACAAGAACATGGAATATTCTTGAGCATACAGTTATATAATGTTTCTTTGCCCATTTTAACATTCCAATACATGGCTTGGAATAAACTTAATGATATGGGAATATAAGAATGCAGAAGATTACTGAATCCCAGAGTATTAAACAAATGAACCATCAATAGAATAGGGAATGCCTGTGAGCAGTGTCAGGATGATCTAGACCAAGACTACGCTCATTGATAATTAACTCCTTTTGTTGTTGAGTAATAGCCCCAGCCATGTCTCCAGCATGATACAAAACCATGGCAAGATACCTGAAATTTAAAAATTGAAATGAAGCATACATACAATATTAAAATAGAATAAATACCTACATCTGTCTCTATTTAATTTCGGAGAGGACATTTTAGTCCCCAAAAATAACAAATACAAGGCATATGTCCCTGAAAACGAATTTGTTAATTTTAGAGATTAAAATGAAATTTTTACGTTTTCAAGATAATGTCTACCTCGAAAATTTTCTGGGATCCAATTGAGTCTCTAAAAAATACATTTGCTGGAGTTCATAACAAATGACTCAAATATTGGCTTTAATTTTAAAGGCAAGGCGATTGCCAATCATATGTCAGACTTATTTCACGTCTTATACCCAAGTATAAAGCTGCATGCCATGCAGATTTAACTATGAATAAATGAAAAAAAAAAAACTAATACGATATGACAGAAACAACCATGACATACCGACAGCAATTAGCAACCTCCCGATGCACTGGACCGGTAACCTGCAGCCATCATACAACAATATTTTATATATGCACAAGGAACTCCTCTAAGAGAGATACAACAATATGGAATTGCATGCCTGTTGTAAAATTGAGAGTGCCTCTGAAAATAAAGTGTAGGCTTCACCGAGCATATCCTGTGTCAGAACAATAATTATCCAAATTAACATTTTTTGTCAGATTACAATAAAACATGCCACAAACATTCAGTTAATGAATGCATTAAAGAGAATTCCATGTTAGTAAATATAACTAATTTACCTAGGTTCAACCTCATGAGAATAACCCAATCGTACTAGTATGTGTGTACCACTTTGTCGTTTTGCGAATCATTACACAACACACAAAAGAAGAAAACAAAGCCAAATGACTTAATATTCAAAGGATGTTACAGAGAGTTGTGAACAACAGTTGCAATTACATGATTGATATCCTTGTTTGGGAGTTTTTCGAAGAGAGGGAGAAGGTTTATAAACCCTCCAAAGCCCTCAAAATCACGTTTTTAAGTTATCCTAATTTGAGGTATTTTGCATTAACCATCCTTCTTCCCTTCTCCTCTCCTCCCTTACCTTTCAAATCAAACTATAAAAGCCTTAAAAAACCTTGATGTTGTGGTCACATTTGCAATTCCGTACCATTACAGATACAAATAACCAAGTAATTCACAACCCGTACATAATTTTTTCATTTTACATTTTAAAAAGATAAAATGTGGTAATAACCTCAGCAAGTTGTAGCTTTCCTGCTTCCACAAGTTCCTTGACTTCTGAACTCACTGGAATTGAATGCTTGACAACTGGCCACAGATCCAAGATATCGGATGTTTGGAAGGGTGTTGCAGAATTAAGATCATATTTACGAGCTGAAATGGTGATACCAACCTGAAAAATGTTTATTGTATTTTTACATAATGCAAAGAGTACCGAGTGACCATAAATCTAGACTCTCTCTCTCCTCTCTGTGTATGTATGAATATATATTTAAAACATTCATGCTGTCAATTCAAAAGAATTGAAAACAACAGAAAATTCAGACCTAGAAAATTTCAATAAAACTCAATCGCATAACCACAACGCCAACAAGTTCTAATATCAAGTTATCAACTAACTGAACAGCAAATGATAATTGTACTTACCTTCAGGCAGAGATTACGAATAACAGAAATTTTCTTCACACGTGATCTTGCATCCTCGGGCAGCTCAAACTGCATTAATTTTGAGTTTTAGTTCATATATAAAACAACTGGAACACAGACAAAGAACTAATGAAACATACTTAGTATGCGCACAGAGGTCCAATTTCTTAGTACTAAAATGCATACTTGTTTAGATTCCAAGCAGTGAATGCAACAGCATATAAATTGGATGTACTAAGCAAATTCTATAAGGACTACTGCCATATCCACACATCCCATTCAACTGAAAACAGTAAAAACAAAATGTACATGTGTTCATGTGTACTTTAAACCAGATTAGGAGTTAGACAGTAACCGATACCTTGTATTTGATCATTGCAAATTCTTGAATGTCAGACCAAAGAGATTCAGAGTCAAGGCTCATGTACGAAGGTTGACTGTTTATTAAGGATTTCTTGTCTCCCCTTCGTGGTTGCCATTTGGAATGTTCCTGTAAATTAAAAGGAAAATAATGATTCTACGGACCTTGTAGGCACCTTACATTACAAACTAAGCAGCTGGAAATTTATATAGCATATAGCTTATAGCTTATAGAATGTTAACATGTCCCACATGGACATAGGAATGTGGTCAAAGTACTCCTTATAGGGCTTTAGAAGTCTACCCCCTACTTGATCTAGCTTGTGGGGTTTGAGTTAAGCCCAACCCTTTTCTAATATAGAATTTGACAGGAAAACAAAAATGCTAGTGAAAATTAGTTTTACTGCATAAGGAAAAGTTCACGAAATTCAAAGAACTATAGAATAAAAAAATCTATCATGTTAGCTGGATCTACTGGCAGATATCTCAAAATGATCCAACCGTATTAAGCAAACCTTTTTTGGACTTCTGGACTGTGTGCCATTAGCGACTTTTCCACTGAGAGCTTGACAGTTTCCAAATATGCAGTTAAATAAACGAGATATAGCTGGTGCAAGATCATGATCCTCAGTGTCTCTCAATACATCCTGAATTGTAGTTCATTGCCAAACAAAATCATAGAATGTCAGAAGCATAATACAGGTGCAAGTGGATTAAGTGGGCAGGTAATTTTCAAACATTGGTTTATCCTTTGTACAGGCCTATAGTCAACACAAGAGAGAGTATATTTAGTTCTTGATGCTCATGCAATATCTTATATCAATTCAGTAATGATAGCATCTACATATACCAAACAGTAGGAACATATGATGTTGAGCATGAGACGGTTATTTATCTAGACAAGCATAATAAAAGTTTGAGGTGTCCAAGGTGTAATAAAAAATGAATAAGGGCTATGTGCAAGCTCACTACGATAGAGACGAGTTAGAACTGGCCACCTTTGAGATAACTAAGAAGTAATTGATAATATTTCTTGATCCTAAGTTAAACGCATTTGGTGCTAATAGGATGGGGCTTTAACAAAAAATAAGCAAACTAAACTCTCAAGCATTCACATGTACTGATGTAAAACTACACAGATAAAAAGTTATTTGGATATATTAGAAAATACTCCCATTTACACTGTTTCTTCAAGCAAAAATTACAGGATACAAACACTTCCAGTTTTAAAAATTAAATCAGAGAACAGAAAAAGTAGAGGTAAACGAAATGATGCAGTGGCTAAGTGGGCGAGAAAGATTCTATTACATTGATAATGTGCTTGGAAGATCTGACGACAATCTCATTAGTACAAAGATCCCACAGATGAGGTATATGTCTAATCCCACCAGCCACCTTTAAACAGAATAACAGAAAAAAGGGCATATAAGAAATACCAGATGACAAGCACCAAAAACCAAATAATTGGAATTAATTCATTACAGAAGTATAAATGAAAAGACAGTGCCTACTTTGCCAATATAGCGAACATTTATTCCATGAGCATGGAGTGCTTCTGTTAAGGTTTGACCATCCATGGGTGAAACTTTAAGCATGTACAAATCTTGTATAAACTTTGGAATCACAACATCAGTAAGATATAGACTAACTTTTTGCACATTGTTTTCATCAGCAGCTATTTCCTGGTAAACATGATAAATATATCAATATAAGAATATCGTGAGTGCTAAAGAGTGAGCAATGAAGATTCAGACAGAAAGAGCACACACAAACACCAGGAGCAGAGGAAAGGATAAATGAGTGGATACATAACTATGTAGATGAAGTCAGACATACACAAAAAGAAAGAGGAAAGACTTGTTTGGCATAGATAAAAGCAATATAGATTCAGAAGGAACCTCTGGGCTTTCAGCCAGCTTGAATGCAGTGAAAACATTAGGGTTAAAAACTATTTCACCATAACGGTCTGAGCTTTCGGCAGATGCAGAAGAAAGTTCTTTTGCATCCTCAGTCTTCTTCTCCTTTGTCAAATCCTGCAAAAAGGTATCAAAGTGCATCACCACAGTTTATAGGTATAGTATTGGAACTCAATCTCCAAAAAAAGTATGCCTTATTCCAACTTGTGCTGAACTGATAACCAGCTAAGTTATTTGAAATGATAATTAAAATACAGAATCAGCACAATATAACCAACGTTGGGTAGTTAAGCATGACAAAGAAGTGAGACAAGTACTACATGAAGTTGAACCAAGTAGTTTATTTACATGACATAGCTGGTAATGATATAAATCCAAGTCATAAGTTAACACATAGAGACCTCCAATAAACAAATTGCAGTATTGCACACAATACAAACTTTTAATGTGAAGTCCAGATTATCCTTGACAGCAGGAATGGGTGAAGAAAAGAATGTTTCATAGAAACACAACTTAAGGACAATATTATATAAATACAATGTTGCCTACCGGCTTGTCAGCATTAGCAACATTTTCTGAATCATTGGCCATGTTATCTGCCTCCTTGGATTTTGATTTATCTGCTGCTTGGGCCTATTCCATCAAAGGAAAGGCTATTTGAAAGTGAATATACAAAGGAAATCCCAAAATCTTGTTTGTGTAAGAATAATGTAGTTACCTGGCAAAAGGCAGCAATTAATTCTGCTCTTAAGATAGAATATCTAGAATCTGGGCCAGTATAGTTTGCATCCCGAGGAGTTACCCTCACTAAATCCAGAAGATAATGCCTGATTTTATTTCAAATGAAAAGAACATGAGTTCATATAACTGTGGACAATCAAAACAAATTCAAGCCTTTATTGAACTGAAATTGAATCTTGTAACTAACAGCATATGCTTGACAAGCTTCCTATCTCTATATTCAATAATGTCCTTCATGTTAGGAATGAAGTCCCACAAAGGTGGGAACTTCAAGTGGGGGCCCCTCCTTTACTTATATAAAGGGTAAGGGTCCATCAAATTAAAATCATCCCAAAATTTCTTCTCTCCCTCTCTTGTATCACACTAATCATATATATTTAGTAGTGGTGGTTCTTTATTTTGAGGGATAAATTTAAATAGAGAAGAATAGTATAATTTTTATTCTCTGATAATTTTCTGTTGCTTTTATTATCTCTCTTTCAGCTCTTATTTTTTCTCATCTCTTATTTTAGTTGTGTTATTATACCGTTACTCTGGTCCCAACAATGGTATCAGAGCTATTGGTTTAGTTTATTCCGCTACTATTGTCATTAGAATAGTGTTGGTAAAATTCTGAGTATGCTCTGTGATTGCGGTTTAATCCGATCTTTCACATAAAAAAAGAGTAGTTACTGGAAAAGTTTGGTAGTGTGAAACTGCTATATGAGAAAGCTCTGGCTAGGAAAGATTTGGTATTTAAGAGTGTCTATAGTGACCCACCTCTCTTTCCTGGAATTTTTTGGTGTGTTAGTTCATGGTCTACCTGTGTTATTCCAGTAGACAATACTATTCATAGTGAGAAGTGCATAAGTCGGTATAATAAAGAGAGAAAATATGGCAGCAAAATATGAGATAGAGAAATTTAATGGGAGTAATTTCTCCCTGTGGAAATTGAAGATAAGAGCAATTTTGAGAAAAGACAATTGTCTTGATGCAATTGAAGGCAGACCTGCAGATATTTCAGAAGAAAAATGGAGAGAAATGGATAACAATGCTGTTGCCAATTTGCACTTGGCATTGGCAAATTCGGTGTTATCTAGTGTTGCAGAGAAGAAGACTGCAAAGGAGATTTGGGACACACTGATCAAATTGTATGAGATCAAGTCACTTCACACCAAAATATTCTTAAAAAGAAAACTCTACACTCTTCGAATGAGTGAGTCCACACCCGTGACGGACCACATCAACAATCTGAATACGCTGTTTGCTCAACTTACAGCTTCAGATTTCAACATTGTAGAAAATGAACGTGCAGAACTTCTACTCCAGAGCTTGCCAGATTCATATGATCAACTCATCATCAATATTACAAACAACAACATCATTGGTCATCTATCCTTTGATGATGTTGTCGGAGCAGTTTTTGAAGAAGAATCCAGGCAAAAGAATAAGGAAGACAGACTGGAAAATTGTAAACAAGCAGAAGCTTTGACGATGATGAGAGGGAGATCAATGGAGCGTGGTTCCAGTGGGAGCCAAAATCATGGTAGATCAAAATCTCAGAGAAGGAAGAACCTCAAATGCTACAACTGTGGCAAAAGAGGGCACGTAAAGAAAGATTGTTGGAGCAGGAAGAGTGAAGGAAGGAAGAATATGGAAGCATTAACCTCACAAGGTTGTGTTGCTAGTACCTCAGATGATGGTGAAATTCTATACAATGAAGTAGTAAATTCTAGAGGCGGAAGACAACTCCATGAATGTTGGATATTGGATTCAGGTGTAACTTGGCACATGACTCCATGCCGAGATTGGTTTTCTACTTATGAACCTATCTCAGGAGGATCTGTATTCATGGGAAATGATCATGCCCTAGAAATTGCTGAAATTGGTACTGTCAAATTGAAAATGTATGATGGTACCATTCGAACAATTCAAGGGGTACGACATGTGAAGGGTTTGAAAAAGAATCTATTGTCCATTGGGCAATTGGATGACCTCAAGTGCAAGATCCACATTGAAGGTGGGATCATGAAGGTAGTTAAAGGCAATTTGGTAGTGATGAAAGCAGAAAATATCACAACCAATTTATACATGCTTTTGGGAGATACGTTGCAAGAAGTAGATGCATCAGTTGCAACAAGTCAAGAAGATGAAACACTGATGTGACATCGTAGACTCGGTCATATGTCAGAACGAGGTCTGAAAATTCTTGTGGAACGTAATCTCTTACCAGGGCTCAAAACGGTAACCTTACCATTTTGTGAACACTGTGTGACAAGTAAGCAGCATAGATTGAAGTTTGCCAAAGTGACTACAAGAAGCAAACACATACTGGACTTGATTCATTCTGATGTATGGGAATCACCAGAAGTATCCATTGGAGGAGCAAAATATTTTGTATCATTTATTGATGATTACTCTAGGAGATTGTGGGTGTACCCAATCAAGAAGAAGTCAGATGTGTTTCCAGTATTCAAGAAGTTCAAAGCACAAGTAGAACTTGAAATTGGGAAAAGAATTAAGTGCTTAAGGACAGACAATGGAGGAGAATATGTAGATGGTGATTTTCTAGCATTTTGTAAGCAAGAGGGTATTTCAAGGCAATTCACAGTACCTTATACACTTCAGCAGAATGGTGTAGCAGAGCGGATGAACAGAACTCTCCTAGATAGAACAAGGGCTATGCTGAGAACATCAGGAGTGGCCAAATCTTTCTGGGCAGAAGCAGTTAAAACTGCCTGTTACGTGATAAATCGATCACCATCAACAACAATTGGTTTGAAAACACCAATGGAGATATGGAATGGAAAGTCATCTAATTATTCTTCATTACATGTGTTTGGATGTCCTGTGTACGTAATGTACAATTCCCAAGAAAGAACAAAACTGGATCCAAAATCCAGGAAATGTATATTCTTGGGTTATGCTGACAATGTTAAGGGGTATCACTTGTGGGATCCCACTGCCGGCAAAGTAGTTGTTAGCAGAGATGTAGTATTTGCAGAAAATGAGCTGCAAAAGGAGGAGAAAAATGACAGTACTGTTAAAGACACTACTTCAGTAGTGATAGAAAGGAAATATAATGATAATGACACCTCTGAAGTAGAACAAGAACATGAAAAACAAGAACGAAATGATGCCAATAATGGAGAATCTCAACAAATAAGACGTGAGATAAGAAGACCATCTTGGCACTCAGACTATGTTATGGCAAGTCATGATGCATATTGCCTTCTAACAGAAGAAGGAGAACCATCAACCTTTCATGAGGCTTTGAGAAGTTCAGATGCTTCTTTATGGATGACAGCAATGCAGGAAGAAATTGAGGCCTTACATAGAAACAATACATGGGAACTTGTTGAGCTTCCAAAAGGTCGAAAAGCTATTGGTTGTAAATGGGTTTACAAAATCAAACGAGATGGCAATGATCAAGTGGAGCGGTATCGTGCCAGATTGGTGGTTAAAGGATATGCTCAGAAAGAAGGCATTGATTTCAATGAGATATTCTCGCCAGTTGTCCGATTAACCACAATCAGAATTGTTCTGGCAATGTGTGCTGCACATGATTTACATCTTGAGCAACTTGATGTAAAGACTGCTTTTCTCCATGGAGAACTTGAAGAAGAAATTTATATGCTCCAACCAGAAGGCTTTAAAGAACAAGATAAAAAAAACTTGGTTTGCAGATTAACCAAATCTCTGTACGGTTTAAAATAGGCGTCGAGATGTTGGTACAAGAGATTTGATTCCTTCATTATTAGCCTTGGTTACAACAGACTAAAGTCAGACCATTGTACGTACTACAATAAGTTTGATGAAAATGATTTTATCATTTTGTTGTTGTATGTGGATGACATGTTGGTGGTAGGCCCTAACAAAGATCGGATCCAAGAATTAAAGGCACAATTGGCTAGGGAGTTTGATATGAAGGATTTGGGATCAGCAAACAAGATTTTAGGGATGCAAATTCACCGAGACAGAAAAGACAGGAAGATTTGGCTTTCTCAGAAGAATTATTTACTGAAAGTCTTGCGACGCTTCAATATGCAAGATTGTAAGCCAATTTCTACCCCACTTCCTGTAAATTGTAAATTATCCTCAAGTATGAGTCCCAACGATGAAGCAGAGAGGAAGGAAATGTCGCGAGTGCCGTATGCATCAGCGGTGGGAAGCCTTATGTATGCCATGATTTGTACTAGACCAGACATTGCACAAGCAGTGGGAGCAGTCATTAGGTTTATGGCAGATCCTGGTAGAGAGCATTGGAATGTTGTAAAGAGGATCCTTAGATACATTAAAGGAACCTCTGATGTTGCATTATGTTTTGAAGGATCAGAATTTATTGTCAAAGGCTATGTTGATTCAGATTTTGCAGGAGATCTAAATAAAAGGAAATCTACTACTGGCTATGTGTTTACACTTACTAGCGGAGCAGTAAGCTGGTTGTCTAAATTACAGACTGTTGTGGCTCTGTCTACTACAGAAGCTGAATACATGACAGCTACCGAGGCATGTAAGGAAGCAATCTGGATTCAAAGGCTATTGGAGGAACTTGGACACAAGCAGCAGAATACTATTGTGTATTGTGATAGTCAGAGTGCTTTGCATATTGCAAAGAATTCAGCTTTTCATTCTAGAACAAAGCACATAGGTATACAATACCACTTTGTCCGTGAAGTAGTAGAAGAAGGAAGAGTGGATATGCAGAAGATCCATACTAAAGAAAACATAGCAGATATAATGACAAAGCCAGTCAATAGTGACAAGTTTACATGGTGTCGGTCCTTGTATGGCCTATTAGAAATATAAGCAACATGTAATGTATTAGGAATGTGTGTGAAGATATGATTAACTTAATCATAATCTTCAAGTGGGAGAATTGTTAGGAATGAAGTCCCACATCGGTGGGAACTTCAAGTGGGGGCCCCTCCTTTACTTATACAAAGGGTAAGGGTCCATCAAATTAAAATCATCCCAAAATTTCTTCTCTCCCTCTCTCGTATCACACTAATCATATATATTTAGTAGTGGTGGTTCTTTATTTTGAGGGATAAATTTTAATAGAGAAGAATAGTATAATTTTTATTCTGTGATAATTTTCTGTTACTTTTATTATCTCTCTTTCAGCTCTTATTTTTTCTCATCTCTTATTTTAGTTGTGTGTTATTATACCGTTACTCTGGTCCCAACACTTCAACCTTAAATAATAAAAATAAGGCCAAAATGCAACAATATATATTAGCGAAGTCCATTTCACAATCTTAAGTGTGACTTGAACATTGTAACTAATTACATTGGTTGATGAAATCTTTTAGTATCAGTATTCAGCCTTCAATCGCATTCTTCAACCATAAATAACATACATAAGAAATCCATGATGGAACTACAAATATAAGAAATACCCAGATCACAATCTTAAGTGTAACAAACTAAACTTGAGCTATGGCCCTGTTTGGGTAACCTTATGGATAAGTCCTTATAAGAGAAGAAAAATTACAAAAAAGTATATATAAAACTTCTCCATACGTTAAAAATAACTTATCTCTTCAAGTTTTATAGAAGTTAAATGAGATTAGCTTCTAAAAAATAGAGAAGTTAATTTTAACTTATGGAAGGAGTTTTATTGATTTTTTATATTGTTTTTCTTCTCTTACAAGGACTTATCCACAAGTTTACCCAAGGAGGGCTTATGTTACTTATAAACATTAATGTTTAATAATACACAGTTCAACCATAAATGACATGCAAAAGAAATCAAGAAAGAAATTACATATATCACTAATGTCCAGATCACAATCTTAAGTATAGTAGAAAATCGTGCCTAACTTCCTTATCATATGAAGCTTTAGAAAATCAGCTGAGAAGAAGTCAATAACTAAGCAAACAGATTGTATAAAAGTAACCAACCAGCCCAAAAAGAATAAAACTACCGTTTGTCACTGCCAACAATGCCCTTGCATTCCACTGCCACAGCTAATTTGGAAACATTTCCAGATCTATCAAGGACTGAGTGTTCCTTCAAATGAAGATGTTTGGCAGCCTCCAATACCTAAATAATAAAAAATTACACAAGATTCAAAAGAAATCCATTGGATAGAGAATACAGATAATGGCAACCACTTCAAAGAATGCTTATCTACAATTTAGAGATAAAATTATTAATAATTTTCCTTGAAAGAAATTTTGCTTATATTTTCACCCCGGCAAGAATAGTTTCACTCGCCAAGCAGTTTGAATAAGGCTTAAAATTCAAATCTGATCCTCTCACTATAATAAATTAAAACTTTAGCATCCTTCTGTACCTTAGAATGGAACTCTTCATCACAGAGAATTTTCTTTCCATTGTCAAGAGAGCCATAGATGAGAGAGTCCGAATTGTCCCCTTGAAGAATGCCTGGTAAGATACTCTGCAACAAAATATACAAGTTGAAATCGGCAGAAATTTAACTGTGAACAAAGATTACTACTGCAATAAATTTAGTTGTACCCTGTCATGAGGAACAAATATAAGGTCCGTCTGGAAGAGCTTATGGAAGTAGCTTATGACTCTCGTAAGCTCTTTTTAACTTATTTATGCTTGTTAATATAGCTTATCAAAGTAAACAGTTATAAATTTATCTCAGTAAGTTAAAAGGTTAAATTTATCTCATAAGCATTGTATAAAACAATTTATTAAATACACACTTAGTTAAGCTTGGTATCTCAACGCACCCATACTATAATAATATTTTGTAGCCTTTTTGACAAGTTCTAATGCATTACATTGCATTTCAAAACATTGAGAACAAGTGTAAATCACTCAATTCATGCAAATCAATATCTGAAAGTATAATAAAATCCCTAACAGCAATATGTGGTTCTTAGACAACAAATCTAATCCTACAATTAATTGCATTCTCTGGAGAAAGGAAGAATTTATAAATAGGTAAACTTCAAATTCACAGAATACCTGGGCTAACACTCTGTGACCCCTGTAGTCAATTATAGCCACAGCAAGATTATAAAGTCCGGGGACATCAGCTTCCTGGTAAGCCTTTGTGCCATTCATATCATTATTTACAGAAGCATATGTGGCCACGTCTTGGGCTTCAGAAGGAAGATCTTCAGTGTCTTCCAAGCCATTAGTACAATCTTCTAACCTGGAATAATCATTTTTCACCCCATTTGGAAACTGGAAGTCAGCAGATTTTTCAGAAGAAACGTGCAGGTCGCCTGTGCTGCACATTTTTGAATAAGCATCTGAAGATTTCTTTGACAACTTCTGAAGGTCAGTATCGATAGCAACACTAAAGAATATATTGTTGTGCAGGTACCTATCATCAAAACAAAGTTTGAAATAAAATTATGGGCCTATAACTTATCATGAATAAAGGGGAGCTTTTTGTGGAGAGGAAGGGGAAATCTCAAATGTAATAATACAAGAGTAATCAATCAGCTACAACATTGACATTTTGAACCAGATTCATAAACATAAGAGAGAACAATGTAACATTATGAACCGTACTTTTTTCTGTAATTGTTGAGCACATTGAGACAGGCATGTAATAATATGTCCTTTTCAAGGAATCTTTATAGGCCAGGGGAGGAGTACCTTCAACCCCCAACACCCAAAAAACAAAGCAAAATGCAGCTTACAGTGGTACATACATAAAATATCATAATACTGGAAAAACTATTTATAATTTCGAGAAAGTCAATTATATATGAAATATATTGCCTGAGCTTTACAGTGGAAGGTCCTACTAACATGTGAAAACATTCTCTGTCAGTTGGGTTTATTGGAGGAATGCAGCCGTTAATTACTCCAATAGCACCACTAATTGCTGCATCAACGAAATCTGATGTCACTCTATGAAGTGCCCTATCCCGCACAACCCTGCAGTAAGGGAAAACTCAGCCAAGAAGCAAAGCTAATAAATGAGTCAACCCACACCAATAGAAAAAACTAAAGAACATTCGTACTTCTAAATCGTCAAGCTATGGATGAGCAAATAAAGGGTACCTCTCATGTTGAGTTGTGCGGGGTAATTCTCGACATGATTGCAGCTCCTCGTTCCACTCTCTTTGCATGCCAATTGGTTCAGTTCCATACAGGAGTGTCCAGGAATTCTCAGCCCTGGCTGAATCACGTCTGTGGTCTGTCATTGAAGGAAACTGTTAGGATCCAATTGCAAGGTTTGAGACTTGAGTCCCAAGTTGGAAATATGGGATTCTAATGGGGGGTTTATAAGGATTTGGGCTCTCCAACTATAATAACTAGCTTATGTGGTGTGGTTCTCCCAAGGTTCTTACCAGAAACATAAATACAAAATAGATCAGGACTGCATTCTCAATTACAATCCACTCATAATACTACAAACACAGCCATTTAAATGAAACCACAAAATCTTTTTGCCAATAACCATACTGCTGTTTTCTTGGCAAGGATAAAAGAGAGATCATTCAAAAGGTCATATCAAATGAATATTTCATGCCACTGAAAGCTGACTTCAAGTCATATAAAGTGATACAGATGGATTAATAAAGATCAACTACGCCAAACTAACACAAATTTCTCGATATTTAGCTTTTAGGAAAAAAAATCTCAATCACTTTTCATCAGCACTGAATTACATTTCAAATCCATACTAGGAGTTATAGAATTAGTTTGGATAAACTTCTTAATAAGTACTTACTATAGAATAAAATAAAATGAAAGGATAAGGTAAAATGAATCGGACTTCTCACACAATGGAGTTTGGTATGCTTGCCTTAGAACACCCCTTAACAATAGAGTTTCATAATTGAAAAGCTCTCATAAGCTAGAACCTAATCCAAACTGGGTCACGGTGTGGTGACCAAAGAATAACTTAAAAACAACCAGGTTATCATAAAGGCTCCAGAAGTTGACTATTGTTTTAACAGCTGAAATGGTGTCAACACTTATATTTTAAGAATAACATCAATTGTGAGATATTAAGATAGCGTAAAATGGGCGCTCTGCTAGTTGAAGTGGCTCGCTTTTTCAATTGGAAAGGGATATTAATGTTAATGGGGTTAGAGATTTTCACGTCACCTCTTAGTAAAAACAATTAAGGCCTTTATCACACAACACATACTTTGAATAAGTATTAACATAAAATAAAATACCCAATACCGATGAGCATTATAAAAGTACAAGTAGCATTTCTCCATACTATGCAAGTTATTAAAATGTATTCATCAAACGATATTTGGTAATAGCATCACATCATTCACGTATCATATACGACACAAAGTCAATATGAAGAGGAATGCATGTAAACTAACCACCCAGCTACACCAAGTTTTGGAAATGCCAAAAGCAAGATTTTCATTTCAGAATTTGATCTCACAGATGACAAAATGAGAAAATGTATAACCTACCACTAACTAAAGGAAGAGCAAACTGATTATCCAACCTGAGGAGTACAATTTACTATTACAGCATTGAAATGATAATACTAACGAAATAAATTGCCAAAGACAAGGCTCACCAGGAACTGGGTATAACCCAAGCCACGAATTAGCCAAAAATGGAGACTGCGCATTTTCGGAAGGCTGTGCAGCAGCTTTTTGCTCCAAAATTTCACGGAAAGCTTCATAATTGAAGAAAGGATATAAGTTTTGGTACTCAATGCCCAAATTTGACTAACTCAAGTCTTATACAATGAGTACTTAAATATACTTCACTACCTTTCTTGAACTTCGGGCTAATCTTTTGCAAGAGAGCAACAAGAGTTGTTGCTTCAAAAGTAGCTTTGCTTGGGCTTGGGTCAAAAGTGTTTGCTGTGCACGAATTAACATAAAACATCCTTGTACTTCCCGTTATACAAAACTCATTACCCTCCAGAGTTATCACATCCAAATAAATCAGATCTCCAACAAGCCTGAAAAACACTGAAAACCTTACCAATTCCTTTCACAAATGATATTAACTGAATAAGACTTTTCTCAAATTACCTTCTAAAGCTTGGGGGAGGATTGAATGACGAAAACATTATGCTCTCTACACACTTTACATCCTTCAATGGGGATGGTAGTAAATTGCCCAAGAAACCAGAGACATCCTCCAAATAACCAAGTCCATCCAGCTCAGGAACCTCATTTTTCATGGCATCTGATATTTCAGGAAATGCAGACAAAGCAGACTAATAACTATACATTCAAAATAGTAACCAGCTAAGCATAACTCAATCAACCCCAAAATCTCCAATAAGGTCTGCTGAACCATAAAAAAGCACAAGGTGTAAGACAGCATTGAAGTGAAGAGGATAGGGAAGAGTACCTCCAAAATTCGCAACTTTACTTTGTTCCTTCTCATTCTCCAGGGCAAGTGAGAAGGATAATGATGAAGCAGGGATGTTAGAAAGGGTAAGCAACTCTTTAGTACGTCGAACATGAAGCCTTATGGACTTATCATCATACAATGCTGCAAACACAAATTTTATACATTACAATCTGCCAACTTTAAATGCCCAAACAATTTTTGTTTAAAATTGCTAATTAAATTCGACCGTGTTTAAGTACTAATGATAGTAAGATTTTATTGGCAAAGGAAACATTTATATCAAATATAATAAATGCTTCATTTTCCAACAAAATCGTAGTATTATTAGTTCCTTAAACTCAACATTGAAAATTGAAGTTTAGAAAAACCGATTAAAATTTTAAGATATGGAAATTAGCTTGAAGTCATGCCTACTAAGGCATCCCAATAAAAGGTATAGGAACTCAGAAAGTCTTCAGTTAATAAAAAATATTTATTCTTCAAAAGTTTCTAAAGATACGCAATAAAAACCTATAAGTTTCTATGAAAATCAGAGACATTAAATGTTATAATTTTCAAAAATAAAAAAAGTAACTTTTCATTCAGTGATGTCTTATCGTGGAGTATCCATTAAAAAAAACCGATAAAACTCTTAGAGTAGGGAAATGCAACCCAAATCCCAGTGACTCACCTTTTTTAGTAAAAATTTAGATGAAAGAGTGAGAACTAGAATCTTAACTTGCATGTCTTACTGAACTGGACTATCGTACCTGGAACCATTTCAAAGGAAAAATCACCCGAAGTAATTTCAGCCACCTCAGAAATCACATTGTGATCTTCAAGAAGATGGGTGCGTCCATCCTTCGTGTGTAGGATCAATTCATATGACGTGACAAAACACGTGTCCTTCGAATCCATAAGGAACTGTTTTATGTCCACCACAGCGTCCCCTGAACCGAACTACGAAAAACAAATTCACCAAAACGACTCAGAAACTGAGAAACGCCGCGAATTAAAACGACATGCAGAAGCTCGCACGTCAAAACTCTCACCTGAACGTCAAGCTTGTCCCCTGTTATCGTTTTGATGAATGAAGACAAATACGGAGGATCTTCTGCACGATCAAGCCGCATAAAAATATTAACATTATTATTATTATTATTATTATTATATTTGACTATATTTGACTATACGTTTAAAATGAAAATCATGCAACCTTGTTTTTCTCCGGTCTCTGTGTATGGCATTACATTTGCGATCACTTCTGTGCTCTCCTTTGTTGGGACGTGTTCAGAATCATTCCCATTATTATTATTATCATTATTACGATCATTTTGATTACGCGAACCTCTTCTCCCATTGTTAACGTTATTATGATTACTACCACGAGAACCTTTTCGAGCCCTGCCCTTGCTTGTTTTTCCTGCCATTTCTGAATTCAAACAATGCAATGCAATCAAATCGTGTAAGAGACTCACATTACATATAATAAAAAAACAACGTTACGTATAAAGAAAGTAAAATCGAAAGGGTATGGAGTGAACCTGAGAATCGCAGGAGAAAGAGGAAATGAAGGGTTTAATAACAAAACAATGAGGTTTTAGTTTTTGTCGAGGAAATGAGAGAGGGGTGACGGCTATATGGAGGCTCAAGAGTGGAGAGTGGAGAAGAAGAGAGGAATTCACGTGGGCTGGGCTTTTAAAAAATTAATAAAACCATTTTTTATTTAATTTTGTATTTTTTTTAACTGCAAATAATGGATACTGGTGCTGTTATTTTTTAATATGTCGAAAATTAAATACATTTAATAGAATTTAAATTTTTTTGAAATTTTAAATTAGTGCAATTAAATTTGGTTGTTAATTTTTGTCACTTAAATCTTTAATTTTTTTTTCTTCTAAACATTTGGAGCTTTTTTTAGGCTTTAAATTTTTATTCCCTTTTCAACCTAAAACATTTAAGTCTAGGTCAAGAAAAAAATTTATGATGAAGATATATGACTGAATACAAAGAAAAATGTTTAATGAAAATCAATAAATTTTAATAGTCTTTAATATATAAGACCTTATATAAAGTTTTTAGAATATTTATTATTAACTGTTTTATATATTTATCTTTAATTATTAATTTTTTTCTAACTTCTTAACAATTAATATAATTAAATTTTTTATTTCAGCCTTAAGGGTTAAGTTTAAACAATTAATAATAATAATTTTTAATATATATATCTTTTATAACTTTAATATAATAATAGAATTTAATTTTAATTGAGGGTAAACTTAAAATACTGTAATTAATTTTTTGAAAAAATTATGCATTAACTACTGTTAACAGCTTTTGTTAATATGTATGATTTAGTTTAAAGGTTCTTATAAAAATAATTAGAAGGAGTAAAACATAATTAATGTAGGTTAGGTTGAATTAATTAATAGCCTGTGCAATATACGACTGTTTTTTTTTAAGTAAATATATATACATTTTAATGATTAAAGAAAACAACTTTATACTTTTCTAAATATATGTGATAAAATTATTTTAAATAATTTTTTAAAACTATTTTAACTTAACTCAATAATTATGAATAGTTATTAAAATAATAATAATTTAGTGAAATTACAATAATTGTAAAATATAAATTATTTTAAAATAAAATTTTATTATATAATACTAAAAAGTTTAATTAAATATGTCAATAATTAATATATATTAATAGGCATAACTTTGAGGCTTTGAATTTAAAAAGGGAAAAAAATAAAAGGTTTGAATAATAAGTGAGGAGAGAGAAAAGAAGAAAAAAGGAGGATTAATACAAAAGTTTTTATGGGAAGAACTTAAAAACATAAATTTAAGAGAATTTTTTAGGGTTTATAAAAATTATTTTCCTTACATTTAAATTTTTTTAAATAATAGTTATTAGGTATAATAAAATATACATATGACTTTTTTGTTTGAAAAAAATTATAAAAAAAGAGTATTTAAGAACAGTGTAAGTTTTGAGGAAAAATTTTTATAAAAGTAATATATTTTGTAATTTTTAGCAAAGAAAAATATTTTTTTTTACGAAACCAAACATGAATAATTACTAAGAATTTTAACCAATTGTACTCAAAATAATAAAGTAAATATTGCAAATTTTATAAAGTAAACATAAGTATAAGTATTTATGGTAAATTTGAAAATTCATATAAGGTATTTATGATCTAAAAATTTATATTTAGTAAGAAGAGAAAGTTATGTCACAAACTTTTATTTTCAAAATTTAAAATATAATTAAAAAAAGTATGTAACGTATATTTTTGTAGAAAAAATTTAAGTCAATTTTAATTTTAAATAATACATGTAACTGACTGTGAAATAGAGTAGTTTTATTGAATATTTCACTTCACAATAATTTACTCTTATTTATAATATTATAGTTGATTAACCAATATTTTTCTTGGGATAATACAAAATATAAAGTGTCTTGATTTTATTTATATTTTTCATTCTTTAAAATTATTCAACAAAATACTGGTAGAAAATATTTTTAAAAATATTAAATGAATATTTTATTTGATAATATGATTTAAAAAACGCTTTAAAAGATAAGCATGGAGTTTCTACGACTTATTTATCCATTTGTGATCATACAAATATAAGTAAAAGTTTTATTACTATTAAGATATATCTTATTTTATTTATTTTTTTTACTTTTATAACATGTGTCTTCTAATTTTCTATTTTTTATATTAAATTATTATATAATATTTTAAATATAATTTTAAAATTAATTATTAATGTATATTTGAGCATGTGAATTAATTATTAATGTAGTTGTGTTAGTATATATTATAATTTAATTTTTCACAGACAAATTAAGAACTTTTATAAAATAACTGTTTGTTACTTTATTTTCTTTAATTTTTTAAATAAGAATTTAATTTTAATACACGAAAACATTTAATCATGGATTGTCATTTTAAAAAGAGTTATTAATTTTTATAATAATTAATATAAAATTATATTTACACTGTAATTATTTTACACAAAAAGTACACTAAAATAAACTCTTTTAATAATACTCTTAATGTTTACTAAAAGACAGTAATTGGAGACGAATATATATTTTAAAATCAGAAACAAAATTTGTTTTATATGATTAAATTCATTAATTAAAGTTATTTTAAAATTTCATCCGAAGATCATGTGAATATGTTAAAACCTTTGATAAAAATTAATCTCCCAAATAATCCCACAAACTATATTTGGATGTTATCGGTCAAATCAGAACAAAGAAATTTATTTTTGATAATAAATTATTTTGTTTCCATTCCTATATTCTCAATTCGCTGTTGTTAGATAAGTTTTCAGTATACTTATTAAATTATTATGACATATATAAAATGTATGAAACTTAAACTGCTGCCCAAACTGAACTTTTTATTCTTGACCCCTGAGAGTGTAGGTTGTATTCTTGTGAGGTTGTGCTCATGGAAGCGACATATGAAATCGTAACCATTGAAAAAGAATTCGAATTTTCATTGTTTTTTTTTTTGTGAATTTTATTTAATTATTTCAAAGAAAAATTTGTTTATTTTATTAATTTGATTGGATGAAACAATTAAAATGAAACTCGAATGGAGTTTGAGACTGATTTTTTCCATCTATTTTCATGTGGCATCTCCAATGGTCGAATACTTACTGTCAATATTTTTCTTTAACGTTTGTTTCTCCTTTGTTACATGCACGTACACTTATTAATTTTGAATTAGATAGATCTCAATTTCAAGTATTTATAGAGTTGGATACAATAAGAAAATTATTTCCAAATTTAGACACTATAATATATAATATGATAATAGAGATCCCCTTATTTTTTTAACCTGAGAGATAATATGTATTAATAAAAATTTTTACCATTTTTCAAAGACTAAGAACCAATTACATAAAAGTGACTAGTAATATATTGGTTAATCTATTGTAATGTAGGCATATCCAATCAGCATCTTTATTATCAATGTTTTTCTTTAATGTGCATGTGTTTTTCTTTTATTAAAGACAAATGCCACTTGTTTTGAATTAGGTCTATTAGATCTCATTTCATATCTTTATAGAATCCGGTATATTAAAAAATTATTTTAAAATTTGGACACTAAAATAATATGATAATTTATGTTTTTAACAATAACTTTGGCATAGATGAGCTGTGATTCGTTACTACAACTTATTAATTGTCAAAGCAAGAATCATGATATATATTAAAGATGAATAATTGACACAATTATTAAAATAGAATTACCTTAGTTGATAAATCAAATAAAGGTTACTAATTAACAGATTCAAAGAAGTTCATGGTTCTAAAAGGATTTGAAAGAGAAATTGAAATTACATAATACTTTCTCTTCCAAGATTCTTCTTTTTCTTTTACTTACATGTGATTTATTATATTCATGTATGATTATAAATATTAAAATACTATGTAAGCTCTCACATAAGCTCATTTAATATTTTTCTCAATATTTTTTTTATTCTTGTAATTGTTTCATTTTGATATTAAAATACTATGTAAGCTCACATAAACTCATTCAATGTGTTGCAAAGTCAGTAAGTTATTTTTTAAAACCTAAGTAGACTTTTGACACTAATATTTATTATACTATTAATCGAAATGAAACTTCAATCATTTTTGTACATATTAGGTACACTTGTATGCTCTTTTTTGCTCAAAACTCATAACATTCTTCACTAAAGAATAACCATATTCTCTGGATACAATAAACGCCTATGTCTCTTCTACACACATATATTATATATAACTAAGTAATAATTTTGATAAAATTATTTTATCTCCTTCTGTTTCTCTTTCTCGACAATACTCTACAATACCGCTTAACTAATGCCAATTCTGACCACTCAACAAATTGGCCTTCAATTTTGATGCTTATCGGGAATATATAGAGGCTTCACCTGTGTTTTTTAATTTCTTTAGCAAGAAATCAAACAAAGCATGTTGGTGTTGGAAAAGTCGATCATAAGAAGAGAAACAATAGACCAACCCGATTCATTGGTTCTGTCCAAAGGAATCATGTAATATCTACAAAAAAAGGAACAAATTGAAATAGAGAATAATCCATTCTTGCACTTCCCAACTGGAAGCTCTCTTTTAGATCGCTCTCTTCCTTTTTAGAAGAACTTTGTGGTTGCAACAACTTTGAGTCAGGTAAAAAGTCAAAACTATGCTTTCAAACGTACACATTCTTCTTCTATTAGTTTCTTTTGTTAACTTCCTCCTTTGCAACTTTCTACATGTTTATATGAGTGATTGCTTTGATGACATGTTTATTGTTTTATATTCACATGATTTTCTATGGCCTTCATTGTTGGTGCTATATGAAAAATTGATCACCTGATTTTGGCCTTTGTATGAGTTCATATTTTTGCCAAACAAAACCACATTTTTGTCGTATGCAATTCTAATTTCGTACAATTCGTTCTATGCTCTTGATTTTGTGATTATGAGTTTAAATTATGCAGAATTTAAGCTCCAAATCGTCCAATACAAGACTATATCATTAATCCTTAGTTTATGGACTTACATTATGCAGAAAGTGGACTCCAGGTTCCTTGGTAAACCACATTTTACACAAAAATGGTATAAGGATTTGCTAACTCACATACATTAGCCAAACATTGATGCTAGACACACAATTTATACGAATATTTTATGCTCTCGTATGATTTTTGTTTAGTTGGGCCCTGCTAAGATCAAAGGAACGAATTTTCCTTCTAGAAGCTCGGGTGAATGGCTGAGTGAACAGGTTCTAGGTCTTAAAAAGTCTTGACCTAGCCAATCTATGAGTATATGTACGAGATTTTGGTTAAATATGGAGTAAAATGGAAAGGAATTATTATTAGAATAAATGAGGTAAGCATATGAGATAAATTATTTATGTTGTAAGAGTCCACTTCCATCAATTAAAAAGGAGTTGTCTGGATTCTAATCCTAAAAAGAAAGATCACGAGTTATAACCTTTGTATCATTTAGATTTGTAATATCCTTTTTGGTAAGGATGACTCACTTTTCACATCATCTACAGGACACATGGGTAAGAAACTTCTTATTATCGACCAATAAAATTGTAACTTGTTTCGTAATAATAACATGTCATGGTATTAACTATTTGCTTCATAAATTCTTTTAATTTTCAGTTTAATCTCTATAAATCATATACTAAATTTTGCAAAATAATCTTTTTCTTATTTCTAGTTTACTACTGTCTTATCTATAACCAAACAAAACATGCAAAAGCTAATTAAAATAATTTTTAAGAGCAAAACCCAATTTTTGCTCAAATTAAATAAATAAAAAAATAAGACATCAACAATGTTGTATTTGGATAAGGTAGTTAAAATTTTTGTAGAATTTTAAATTTTCAGAATTTTAAATTACATCATTTAAATTTATGTTTTTTAAAATATTTTATTTGAATAGAATAATTGAATTTCCCTCATTTCAAATATTTTGTTTAGATAAAATAATTAAATTACTTACATTCTTAAAAAAAATATCACTATATTTGACAAAATTTATTAAAAATATGAAATTTAAATTATTAAATTAATCCTAACTAAATAAAAATATAAATGGAATACACAATAAATAAATAAAATAAATTTAAACTTTTACTCTTTTATTAGGATTTAGAATTCTTTGAATTTAGTTTATTAAAATTTTCACTAAAATTCTTAAAATTTTAAATTCTATAAAATTAAATATCCAAACAGAAAATTTTAACTTACAAAATTGTGAATTCTTTTAAAAAAATGAATTCATTATTTGAAATACCTCATCGAAACACCTAAAAATTTCTGAAAGGTAAAACACATTTGGGGAGGGGAAGGAGGGTGGCAAGGTGTTGGTGGCGACGTGCGGATGGTAAGGGTGTTCTTTCATATGGGAGTTTCTGCGATTGAGAACAACACTAACGTAGCAGGTGGTGATGTTGAGATCATACAACTTCACGATTTTGGGGTTTTTGTGCATGACACATGGTTCAGGTGCGTGGTGACCTGAGCGGCGGCTGGTGGCTTACCCTTTAGTGGACAAAGAAAGGCAATGACTAGTAACGTCTCTTGCTGAGAGGTTGACGACGATGTCACTGTGTATGGAGGTAGGTACGATTTGGAGGTCAATGGTGATAGGTTTATATTGTGGTGGTTGGCAGCGGAGAAATGAAGATGAGGTGGGGTTGCATGGTGGTGCCAATGAGGCAAAGACATAGTAAGCAATTTCTGACCCAGTGTTTCTAAGACATGGTAAGGTGGTTCATGATAGCAATGGATTTGAGCAAGGTTAACGATAATTAAAGTTGAACACTATGTTAATAGTTGAGGCAAAACGATCATTAAAAAATTTTCCAGCTTTAAATGATATAATTATATTTTATACACGTTATTAATTCAGTGGAGCGGAGCTAAGGGGTACTCTATCCCTCTAAATTATGAGGTTACTATAGCAATGCCCTTATAATTTCTCCATTATTATGTGTGTTCCTTATTATCATAAACTTAATGAATTTAGACTTGACTAGATACATGTAATAAATCTATATATATAACAACACCTTAACCCTAAATTCCTCAACATGCGGCTCCATACATCATAAGATTTCAGTTTCAAGGCCTAAGAAATGTTTCTGTCAAGTGCCTTACCATAATCACGTACCACCAACTAAATTTCCATAATTGAGTAAATCTTAAGAAATAAATTAGTATAGAATCTATCAAACATCTTGTGCCTTACTTAAGAAAAGACCCCTTCACTCTTCCGAATCTATACATATTCTGAAATCGACAATAGATTACCTTGTTAAAGAATATGCTGCTACTTTATTACAGAACTAGAGAAGTTCAACTGAACTTATTATACTTGAATGACCATGTTTGTTTATTTGTTAGTTTCAATACTTTTTCCTATTTAATTATTCCACAATTGACCGTAAGACTTGAAAATTCTCCTCATGAAGACCTAGCAATTTTATTTTATTTTTTGGATCTCTGACCTTCACCGTGGCACAAGTCTCATACACTTTTATCGTTAATCCATCTGTTGTTCCTTAGACTTAGCTGTCTTAGCATCATACTCGTTCTCTAAACAACCTTTCTAAGTTGTAGTGTAGAACTTTAAAAGTTTAGCTAATTGGCATGCTTTAGGTCATCTGAAGTTTATGACCCTGAAATTGAGTCTTAAAGATTTCCCAACTGAAGAAAGAAAAAAAAAATAACAAACACCAGAAACCGTAATAGAACTCTAAATTTATGAAACCAAATAAAAAATAAACACTGAAGAAATTCCATAACAAAGTCAAGTAACTTATTTAGTGTCAACCTATCAACAATTCTTCCACTACTACTTTTTTAGGGGGTTCTCTTATATTATAAGATGAGTTTAAAGTGATTCTGTAATTTACCAAAACTTATGCAAAACAAGAAATATCTGTACCTAAATTATTTTGGATGCAAGAAAAAAAAAAAGAAATATCTTTTAAGGATTTAAAGATCGAGAAACTACAGTCAGCAGGCCAATGATGGAATATAGTATACATATATAAGCTTTCATTTAGGTTTATTTGATATTTACATGAACAAATGATAGCATTATCATGCATAAACTTTCATTTAGGTTTACCCTAACAAAATTTTGGTAGTCAAGTGAAAGATATATTCTCTTTTATAATTTTACAGTGTGATGTTTCTAGCAATGGTTTGTTTTATTTTATTATCATTGGTGTGCAAAAAATTCAAAATAGATGGATAAACAATAAAGTACATCATCTCATGTAGCACAAGCAAGTTTAAAAAAGGAAATTGATATTAAATAAACAGTGAACCTACTAGCAATGGAAATTATCAATTACATGTACAATTTTATTTATTATTTTAAAAATAAATATGCATCATTGATGTGACAAAACTTCGTAAAAATTATCCTAAAAAGGTCATATTAACATTATTTTGGTAAACAGTTAATTAAAAATAAAAATAAAAAATAAAGGTTGAAGTATTAATAGCATGTTTATATATGAATAAATACTCATTTTATATTTAAAAATTATAAATGTCGAGCATTATTTCTTTTTAGCATGTGTTTATTATTTTAATTTTTAATTTTATAAATTCTTGTCATTAGAATGACAATAATTTGAGGGAATAAAACAATTATTTAATGGTTTATAAATAAAAATTGGTAAGGAGCCACATTACAAGATGGCCTTGGAGCTGAAGAAGTGGCTGGTGGAAGGGTTGAAGTCGTTCGAGCAAGTGAAGCATGTTCACTGTCGCCTCTATCGCATGGGCCTTCACCAAGACAACTACTTCATCAACATCATCTTGCGCTTTTCCTTACACTACCGCAAACTGCAATACGCCACCGTCGTTTTCAACCAAACCAACCACCCAAACATATTCCTCTGGAATACCATGATTCGCGGCATGGTATCCAACGACAGCTTCCACCACGCCGTTTCGCTCTACGCTTCCATGCGTGAAGCTGGGTTCGTCCCCGATAACTTCACCTTCCCTTTCGTTCTCAAAGCGTGTGCTAGGCTCTCGCATTTCCACGTGGGTCTCAAACTGCATTCTCTTGTTATCAGAACTGGTTTCGATTGTGACGTGTTTGTTAAGACCGGTCTCGTTTGTTTGTACTCTAAATGCGGGTATTTAAAGGATGCACGAAAGGTGTTCGATGATATTCCTAAGAAAAATGTTGTGTCTTGGACCGCTATCATTTGTGGGTACATTGAGTCTGGTTATTGTGAAGAAGCTGTTGGTTTGTTTAGAGGGTTGTTGGAGGTGGGTTTGAGGCCTGATAGTTTCATGCTTGTTCGGGTTTTGTATGCGTGTGCTCGGTTAGGGGATTTGGTAAGTGGAAGGTGGATTGATGGGTTTATGAGTGAGAATGGTTTGCATAAGAATGTGTTTGTGGCCACCTCGTTGGTTGATATGTATACGAAATGTGGGAGCATGGAGGAAGCGCGTCGTGTGTTTGACGGAATGGTTGAGAAGGATGTTGTTTGTTGGAGCGCCATGATTCAGGGTTATGCATCAAATGGGCTTCCCAAGGAAGCACTTGACTTGTTCTTTGAGATGTGGAAGGAAAATCTGAGACCGGATTGCTATGCCATAGTTGGAGTTCTGTCTGCGTGCGCAAGGTTGGGAGCATTGGACTTGGGAAATTGGGCTAGGGGCTTGATGGATGCTGATGAGTTTTTATCTAATCCTGTATTGGGTACTGCCTTGATTGACTTGTATTCAAAATGTGGAAGTGTGGCACAAGCATTGGAGGTTTTTAGAATGATGAAGAGGAAGGATCGCGTGGTCTTCAATGCTGTTATTTCTGGGCTGGCTATGTATGGACATGTTGGGGCTGCATTTGGAGTGTTTGGCCAAATGGAAAAGCTTGGAATGCAGCCGGACGGGAACACTTTTGTTGGTTTACTTTGTGGGTGTACTCATGCTGGTTTAGTTGATGATGGTCGTCGTTATTTTATTTGCATGAGTAGTGTCTTTTCTGTAACTCCTACTATAGAGCATTATGGATGCATGGTGGATCTTCTAGCCCGTGCAGGTTTTTTGGTTGAAGCACAGAATTTGATCAAGAGTATGCCAATGAAGGCCAATGCTGTTGTTTGGGGGGCACTGTTGGGGGGATGTAGGTTACATCGGGATACCCAACTGGCTGAACTTGTGTTGAAGCAGCTCATTGAGTTAGAACCATGGAATTCAGGACATTATGTTCTCTTATCAAATATATATTCAGCAAGTCATCGATGGGATGAGGCAGAAAAAATCAGGTCAACTTTGAGTCAGAAAGGGATGCAGAAATTACCTGGGTGTAGTTGGGTTGAAGTTGATGGCGTCGTTCATGAATTCCTTGTAGGCGACACTTCCCATCCTTTGTCGCACAAGATATATGAGAAACTTGAAAATTTATTTAAGGACTTGAGAGAAGCTGGCTATAATCCGACCACTGAGTTTGTGCTCTTTGATATAGAGGAGGAGGAGAAGGAGTACTTTCTTGGCTGTCATAGTGAGAAGTTGGCTGTTGCATTTGCACTGATCAGTACTAGTGCCAAAGATGTGATTCGTGTTGTTAAAAACCTTCGGGTATGTGGCGATTGCCATGAAGCTATAAAACTTGTTTCAAAAGTTACGGGGAGAGAGATAATCATTCGGGATAATAACAGATTCCATCATTTCAGTGAAGGCTTATGTTCTTGTCGGGATTATTGGTAAAATTTTGTTGTATTCTGAGAGATCCAAAGTCTAAATTCATTGTTTGCCTCACTTCAAAAGTTGTTAGACATCAGAGATTCTCTTGCATATGTTGAAATGGAGTTTTGTGTTCTGTCATCAACCCTTTACAAATGTTCTGGATGGGGATAAGTGAGATCTATGACATTTTGCACCTTCCTTGAATGGGGTGGAGATCCAAGATAGTTTTTCAGCCTTTCAGATGGAGAAATGGCCACTTGTTAAATGAACCTGCATACCTAACATCAATTTTTTCCCATCTCTCAATTGGAGGCAGTAACTTGGGTCCACCAATGAACTTGAAAGTTTCTGTCATCTTGGAACATGCCAATACTTTGCTCCAGCTTATGATTTAACACAAAATGCTAAGAATCAAGCTGGATTCTTACAGATTGAGTTTCTTTACACCTCTTGAGTTGTCTCTATTGGTGCAGCCATGAATTCCACAATTACACTGTTTCGAAGTTCTTAATTAGATAATACAAATGCAAAATATTGTAAAAGGTGGTGGAACCTATGATTTAACACAAAATGCTAAGAATCAAGCTGGATTCTTACAGCAGATTATTTCATCTGTCTTTTTCTGGTATTTTTATAACTATAACTGGTTCTTTTTTTTAATAATATTGTTGGTTAGGTTGCTGAAAATGGAACAAATTGGGTCCACCAGGTTTGCAAACTAGAGGTTTGGCCTAAAAGAGAGCCAGCCCGCCCCCTTTTATCTGCTGCGTCAACATCATTATTACTTCTAGAATGGACATTCTGATCAAAGCATTGGATGATACACGCAGAGTTGTTTGAGTGACAGATAATACTAGTGAAGCTCCTTGGAGGCCTCTACGTCCACTTCCAAATGGCAAGAGTTGGTAATGATGCCCTTTACATCTATATATTGTTAATAGCTTCCACTTTGGAAATGAATCCCTTTAGGAAATAGTCTGGTGGGTTTTATCACAGTAATTTGGATCCCCGGCAATGGCCTAGATATTAACTATTGCAGCTTTTGGTTTATGAGTACATGAAATACGGAAGCTTGTAGGATGTTTTGCACGACCAGAAGAAACCTGGGATCAAATTGAGCTTGGGCAGTGAGGAGGAAATTGGCATTTCTTCACTACAATTGTATCTGCACATCATTCATAGAGACATGGAATCAAGCAATAATTTGCTTGATGAGAACCTAAAAGCCAATGTGTCTGATTTTGGAATGGATAGGCTTATGAGTGCTATGGATACCCATTTGAGGGTGAGCACATTGGTGGGCACAGGTGTGTGCCCCTTGACTACTATTAGAGCTTTAGATGCTCCACCAGAGGTGATGTCTATAGTTACGGTGTGGTTTTGCTGGAGCTGCTAACAGGGAGGAGCCTACTAATTTGTCTAATTTTGGTAATAATCATCTTGTTGGATGAGTTAAAAAGCACATCAAGATGAAATTTAAGTGATGTTTTTGACCATGAGCTTATGAAGGAAGACCCCAATTTGGAGAATGAGCTTTTGTATCACCTAAAGGTTGCGTATTCCTGTTTGGATGATCGACTTTGGAGGCGTTTGGTGATTGGCATTGGAGGTGTCCAACGGTGATTCAAGTCATGGCAATGTTCAAGGAAATTCAGGCAGGATCTTGGATCGATTCAAGGTCAATCATAACCACTAAAGACAAATATTGGAGAGGGCTCTTGGTGAAAATTGGGACAAAAAATTTATTAGGACAAAAGTTGGTTTGCGTCTTCTGTTTACACTGAAGACAATGTCGTTTTAGAGTGATGGTTACATGTACATGATGCATGTCACTTAATATGACAATTTAATAAAAATTAACATTTATCATGTGTCTATTAGTAACAGACTTGAATCTATGACAATTTATAATATCTAAGAGACGAATTTATGAGTTTTCTCATTGTATTTTTCTCTCTCTTTTTAATTTTTTCTTTTCTTTACTCACTCTACATTTTAAACATGAGTGTCAATGTAATTTTTTTCTATTTTATCTACATGTGATTATTTTTACAATAATTTATCTCCTTCATCATATAGTTCATCTTTAGTTTTATTAATTAGACCTGATTAAATATTTTTAATAAATATAAATATATGAGTTATATTTTTCAAATTGTATACCATCTTTTAAAAATGAGTGAATAAATAATAAGTATTTATAAACTTTCAAAATAACTAGGGTACTTACAAATTAGTGCATGCTTAATTCTACATCAAATTCGCACTTTTTTTCTTTTCTTTTTCCATGTATTAAAAACATGCATTAACGAAGAAGCAACCTCTTATAGCGTTAAAAATACAGGTATTCTAAATTTTCATTGGAGTTTTATTATTTGTACTACAGAAAATTATTGACCTTATATGTGTTATTATATATTCATGTTTTTTTTTTTTTTTTTTTTATCTTTTTGTATGCAAGCATTTTAAAAATATACCTTAATAAAAAAAAAACTTGAAGGTATCCCTAATTAGAGGCACAATCCTTAAGTCGACAATTTTTTTCAAAAAGGTGTATAATAAAAATTTATATAAAAAAAATTATTATTACAAAAGTTAATATAACAAAGGATACTGATATTATTGAATATTATAATTTATAACTAAAAATAATAGTTTATTAGTTTTTTAAAATGGATTTTTTTATAAATCAGATTTTATATAAAAAAATTTGTTGTATTAAAGTTATAAAAGTATAATAAATATATATTTTTTAATAAAATTTTACTCTTTGGGAGTATTTGCAAGAAGATTCTTTTAAGTTGTTCAGGAATCTTAATTGTGAGATTTTTAAAATAATTTTTTTAAATATATTTTAGAAATAGATTCTTGCGAATTATATTTTCTAGAAATGTTAAAAGAATCCTCAGAATGTTAAATAATATTTCTTAGGCAATGTTAAAATAATGATTCCTGGGAATTCTAAAATATTTTCTTTTGAGGGGATTTTTTATAAATAGATTTTATTAAAAAAATTTCTTATGATATTATCTTTTATTAAGTTAAATTTATTCATTATTTTTGTATATTTTAATTATAAAAATATTATTTATTTTTAAAATAAACTAAAAATTTTAATAAAGGTTTGCAGCTTCTCCTCTTAATAAAATTTATTTTAAATTTGTTATATTATATAAATATTAATTAATATAAAAATAATTTAAACAATATAAAAAGCTCACCATTACCTTTTTTCCCCTGAAGCTCCTCTATTTAATGTTGCAAAATGACGTCAATGAAAAGGTGACTTTAGGTGGGTCTCAATTTTTTTCCTCAGAAAAAATGTCAAAACTATCCAAATAAGTGAAAATCATATATTTTTTTTCTACAAAATTACTCCTTTAATTTTGTTTCCTTGCTTCAAACAACGCGTTATAAGAAATTTTGTCCTATACAAAAATATTATTAAATAGAGTAATAATGGTAAAGGTAGTATATTTGTGAATGAAAAGTTATTTTATCATATCTAGGTTATTTTATATGCATAATTTATCTTTGAATAAATCTTTGTATTTTATAAAATATTATATTTTTTGTTATAATTATATGTAGATTCAATTTTTTTATTCATCTCATCAAGTGTCCTCTCTGAGGCTTTTAATTATAGAATTTCGAAATTTACAACCTTGATTCAATAAGCTGGATCTTGCTTTATTATTATTATTATTCAAAAGTAATCAAACATTATAATAAATAAAACTATAGTTTTCGGCCATCTAGCATATATAGTATTTCCACTTTAGTCCCAAAAGACCTAAAATTGACTTCTTTGTTGGCAAACTATTGTGTGCATGGGCAGATTTTACGTGTACTGCAAGAATTCTAAACCTAAAAGAAACTCTGTGTGACTCTCTGGATAACATTTTTCCATTTCTTGCAAAAGTGAAAGACCGGAAGTTAGCTTTTAACAATTCTATAATATTTTTAGAAAAATAGTCCACTTTTATTTACTTAAAATTGATCAACAAAGTTTAATTCTTCATTCAAAACAATTAGTAATCAACTTTTTTGGTTTTTGTTTTTTTTAAAGAACCTCCAAAATATTGATTAAAAAATTATAAAATACAAAAATTATTATTAAAAAACATAAACACTATACAATTTTTTTTAAAATTTTTTTAATTAACTCTTTATAAAACACTTATTAGTATTTCTCTTTTCAAAAGCCAAACAAATAGCAGTACCATGTTTTTTGAAAAATTATTAAAAAGGAAAAATTATATACTTTATTTTAAATATTTACTATCAATTAAAATTAAAATTCAAAATATATTTTAATAAAATATTTATTTAATATCATTATAAATTATTTAAGTGAAATTCATCAGGAACAGTGACAAAATAGCTCTTGTAAGCTACTCACATCACATCACACAAAAAGGAAAAAGGATCAGACACAAAAAAAGAGAAAGCAAAATGTACTGTCTATAAATATTAAACAATTCCAAATTCCAATCCAAAACACTCACTCACTCTCCCGCCATCAATTGTGAACAGTCAACACAACACAACGCAATGGACCTTCCAGTCATAGATCTCTCTCCCTACCTCGACGGCGTGTGGAACCCACAAGTCTCCGCCCTCTGCGGCGAGGTCAGCCGCACTCTCAGGGAAACGGGGGCACTGGTGGTGAAGGACCCTCGCTGCACCGTCCATGACAACGATCGCTTCATCGACATGATGGAAACCTACTTCTCCAAACCTCAGCATTTCAAACTCCTCCAAGAAAGACCCCATTTGCATTATCAGGTTTTCGGTCTCTTTCTTTTTCCCCAAAGTTTCTTTTCTTCAACTCAATTTACACTCGTCAACGCTGTTCCCCTTCTGGGGTGCCTCTCCACCTGTTATCTGAATTGTAAACCCTATTTTTTTTTTATATATTTATACTTGGTTTTTTAAATTCTTATTTAGTCGTTGATTTTGTTGATCATAGCTCATTTTGATCATTTTCAATTTCATTTTGTTTACTGTCGTTTTATACTAAAATGACTTTAAGCATCGCATTTTAAAAAAATTAGGAATCAAGGGAAAATTTTGTAAAGTCTGAAATTTGAGTTACTGACATTTATAATTTTAGGGAGTAATAGTGGGTTTACTCCTTTTCATTTTCCTGTCAGAATTTCCCGAAGTCTTTTTTCTTTCCACATAATTTAGACTCGTCAACGCTCTTCGCCTTCTGAGGTGCTATCTGAAATATGAAATGCCAATTTTATTGCTGAGATGTTAGTGATATTTGGTTTTATAAAAATATTTTATTTAAATCCTTGATTTTGTTAATAATCATTCATTTTGATCATTTTCTGTTGCATTTTGATTTTTACTGTCGCACTATATCAAAATGAACTAATGCAAAACACATTTTATAAAATTAGGTATCAACTGAAGATTTTGTGAAGTCAGAATTTTTTTGAGTTCCTTACATTTTAGTTTTAGGGGATAATAGTGGGTTTACTCCATTTCACGTTCATGTTGGAGTTTCCATCTTTTTGTTTTGTGTGGAATTTTCTTAATGTTTGATCTACATAATTTGTGTTAAGGTTGGTTGGTAATCTTCCTGGAATTAGGAGGTTTGCGAAAACTTTGCGTGATTTTTGTACTCTGTAAATAATTTCTTGTAATTGAGTTTTATCTTTGATAGATTGATTTGCATCTGAATTTTCTTTTTAAATGTAAATTATTGTTTTGGGTGAGAATTATTTAGTATTAGAAGGTTTTTGGTGGAGGTCGTTAATGGTTGAAGGCATAATTTCGTTTTTAAGTTGTTCATTCATTCAGTTGTGTGTGCTGCTTGTCACAAATTATGGAGGTTTTATGAACAATGAGAATGGGAAATGCAGGCCCTTTTGGAACCAGAAAAGGGCCATCAGTGGCTTCATTTTGCAGTAATATCTAGTATTCTGTTGTTTTGATGGCAAAAATAATCCATAAGACATCATAATGTTTCAAATGGGTATATAGGTTGGGGTTACGCCAGAGAGAGTAGAAGTTCCAAGAAGCTTGGTTGATGAAGAAATGCAAGAGAAACTGAAAACAATGCCTAAAGAAAACCAGCCACATACTCCTGTTGGACCTGATCTCAAATGGCGATACTTTTGGAGAATTGGTCCTCGGCCGTCAAATACTTGTTTTCAGGTCTTTTGACTCTCTCTTTTCTTATCCATAAAAGACGTGTCCTAGTTCCTAATGTTTATCTCAATTTTACAGGAACTGAATGCCGAGCCAGTAATACCTGAAGGTTTCCCTGAATGGAAGGAAACCATGGATTCCTGGGGATACAAAATGATAGCAGCAATTGAAGTCAGTCGTTTAATTGTTTTTTTTTTCTTTTTTTTTTTTGTCATACTATTAATTTGTGGTGATCTAAACGTGCATATTTCTTACTTAGGTAGTTGCAGAAATGGCAGCTATTGGGTTTGGTCTTCCAAAGGATGCATTCACTTCTCTCATGAAGCTGGTAAGCACATCAATTGCATCCTAGTGATTGGTTACTCATTAGGAAGGGAAAAGAGAAGTATTACTGGAAATTTGTTGATTAAAGAACTATTTTCTCATGACAGATGAACATTTCCATATAGATTTTAAAACAAAAATAATGTGGTTTAAAATTCACAATTTTGTCTCGGTGATTATATTTCTACAACCATTTCCTTTTGCACAGTGCATCATAAGTATTTGCTATTACCCATTTTCAATATGGAAGCACAGGTTCCCCCAATTGTGTGACAAATGTATGATGTGTTACGGTCACAGAGTTGCCATCATTTTTAGTTTGATGTACTTTCTTTAGTTGTTTGATAGTTCCTTGTTTAAAATTATATTTATATCCAGCAAGACTTGCATCTTCTATTACACTTCCAAAAGGTTTGCTTGTGGAAATAGATATACTGATAAACTGCAGAAATCCCATTTGCAAGCAAAGCATAAGTTCTGTCATAAATATTCCTCACTCTTAATTATCAGTGTCTTCCTATTTTGTTTCTTTAATAAAATGCTAGCCTTCCCCACACTCCACAATGTTGGGAGCTTCATGCACCAGACTGCCACTTTTGTTACTTTAATAACAGAAAGCACGTCTGTATGAAACTCTTTTTGTCTATGATATAACCACCAAATGGGCTATTCCTTAGGTTTTTTAGAAAAATGTCATTTATTGGGTAATCCATTTATGTTTATGCATGTTTATATTGTATTCTCTTTTAACTGTGTGCTAGGGCCCGCATCTGTTAGCACCAACAGGGAGTGACCTTGAAAGATATGGTCAGGAGGGAACTGTTTTTGCAGGATATCATTATGACCTGAACTTCCTAACTATTCATGGTAGAAGTAGATTTCCTGGTTTAAACATCTGGTTAAGAAATGGACAAAAAGTCGAAGTGAAGGTTCCGATAGGATGTCTTCTTATTCAGACAGGAAAGCAGGTAATTCAAAATTACCAGAATTTGCTGATATTTAATAAGAGGAAATTCAGAGTTTATATTGCAGCTTGAAACATGTACTTGATTCCTTGTCCTCTCAGGCATTTTATTTTTGGGAACTGTTTAGCAATGTTTCTTGTCTCAAATAACTGGTATCTCAGTGTTCTGTCAGCATTAAATTTGTGGTTCAATTTTATGTCTGCTATGGACTCGGATTTCATTCATTGCCTTTTGACTGCAAGTCTACATAATTTGACAGTTCTCTATGATAAATGTGATTGACTCTACATTATAAATGTCCTTTTGTGTGTTTTATTTTTGTTTTAAAATGCAGATAGAGTGGTTAACTGGAGGTGATTGCATAGCTGGCATGCATGAGGTAGTTGTCACAAAGAGGACAATTGATGCAATCAAGGTAGCCGAAGAGCAAAACCGTAGCTTATGGAGAGTCTCTTCAACGGTGAGGACCAAAAACATGGTCATTTTTTGAACTAGGAAAGAAGAGCTTTATGAAATTGACTTGTGTCAGTGTTTATATCGACTAATACAATTTGTGTGTACATGTAGTTGTTTGCACACATAGCATCAGATGCAGTTCTGAAGCCATTGGGACATTTTGCTGAATCACCACTTGCAAGCAAATATCCACCTATCTGTGCAGGAGAGTATGTTGAACAAGAACTTGCAGTAATCAATCTCAAGGGAAAAAAATGAGAACTTTCATGGTTGACTATTGTAATAAAAAAATTATGCATTTTTCTTTCCCTGAATCACACAGCATTCATGGTTGACTATTGGGATATCACTGGGGCAAGAAACAAAATTGTTTTATTTTTGTCCAAAGGGACACCATATGAGCTTCCAATTGAACACTAATTAATTTCAATACGTATGAAATGTCAGCATGTTTCAGCATTTTAACTCCAAAATATATATAGTTACGTCTTTTTTATTTCCTTGTCAAGTACACAAAACAGATATATGGACGATTAGACGAGTGAATCAAACATTTTGATCGATCATGTCATTTGAATCTTCTACCTGTAGTTCAAACATCACCAACCAAATTTGTTAGGATAAAATTTTTAAAAAATAAAAAAAGGAATAAAATTAAACAATATATTTATAAGAATTTTGTCATTTATTACTAGTGCTAGGAGTGTTAGGAACATATTATTTTAAATACATTTGTGTGTGTAATTTTTAGCAAATTTAACCAATAAAAGAAAGTCATTGGGTGAATGTAAAGGAGATTTGGGTCTAGTAGCTTGGTGTTGATTCTTGAATGTCGAGAACATTGGGCGGTTTAATGATTTAAATAACATTTTTTAAAAATTAATTATCAAAATAAAGTAAAAATTAAATTAATCTTCTGTCTGGAGTAAATTTTTGCCATGTCACTCTATATTTGTTATAAAAGTTAAACAAAATTAATTTTTTTTTATTTTTTATTTAATTATTTCATTTGAAAGAGGGACAAAATACTTTACGGATTAACACGTGTTACTAATTTCATATAAAACCAAAACGAAATTATAGGATCTTGACATGTATCTAAATCTCGTTAAATTCGTCTCAATTTGGCCAAAATCATAGGATTTCAACACGTGTCAAAATCTTATTAAATTTGTCTACATTTAAGATGAAATGCCTTTTAACCACTGGTCAATGAGCTTCCTATGCACCCAAATATCCAACCAAATTTTAATATATAATGTATGCGGATGCGGATCCAAATTGAAGTGTAAAAACGGTTCTTGAACTTTCAAAGACATGAAGAATATTAAGGTTAATAAATTTTGAATATTTTTTGAGTTTTTTTGTTATTGATAAATTATTAAAATTATAATTTTTTAATTACTAAAATAAATAGAGGTAGTTAAAATTTATGAATATTTAGTAAATATATTTTTGTGTATGTTGAAATTAAAAATTATTTATATATTGTTAAAAAAAATATAGAAATTAGTAGATAGTTAATATTAACTTGTGTAATAAATAAAAATGATGTTATATTTGTTGTGAATATTTATTTTATATATGTAAAATACGTATAAAAAAATATAATTTTTTTATAATATAAAATGATGTGAAATGTAGTAGTATGTTTGTGTATGTTAATAATAATTTAAATTAATTATTTATATAAATAAGTATAACTATAATTAATTATTTATATCAATATTTTGTGTATATTAATTACAATTAATTAAGATATCAACTTAAATACACAAAATATCAATAATCTATGAAAAATAACATGGTCAAAATTTAAAATTTTAACATTAATTATACAAAAAAAAAGTTAATAACATAGATCGACTATAATACAATAATATGTTATTACATAATCACGGTTCTGCAATGGATTAAGAACAAAACGACCTTACTCACTCAAATCGCTCAAACAAATAAGAAAAAGTACTGTTGTGTGAATGAGAAAATGGCAATGACTTTCGTTTTCGAACCAAAGAGGGAAGAGGGTTTCGGAGTGCCCGTTGTCTCCACCAACATGTGGACCAATAAGCGCCTTTCATCTTTGATTTAGATGAAATAATGATTTCATCTAAATCAGAGACAAAAGTCATTTATTGGTCCACGTGTCACTGAAGAGGCAAAATAAAATTTAAATTCTTCTAATTTTTTGTATTTTTTACATATTAATTATGTGACATGTGTCAAAATTTCACTAATTTTGTTCCTATTTTAGATAAAAAAATTAATTTTATTTAACTTTCATACAAAATATGGACTGATATGACAAAAATTTGTCCTAGACAGGAAATAAGTTTTTTTTTAAAAATTTATTTTGGTAATTAATTTTTAAAAAAGTATTATTTAAATCATTTAGCCACATTGGGCAGCATGAATTCTTTAGTTAGTGATAAATTTAATCAATGCATTAATAACATTAAATATTGCAATTATAAAAAAAAAATTAATGTTTCTCACTTTCTTATTATGCGTCCTTAAATACATACTTAGAAAAATTGATATACTTATTTAAAATTTTTAATAAATATTTATTTTATAATTCTTTAACTAGTATTTTAAGAACATTAATTAGGCAAACTTAAACAAACACATGAATAATAATTTTGGGACAGCATCATGTACCAAGTTTCATAATGAACTCAATTTATTCAACGCATGTCTTACATTTCTAAATGTCCCAGCATTAGTTTAACCACAAAAGTCATAGTCAGGTCATAAAGTTTAAATCGAGATCAACATGTATTAAAGACATTTTCCACAACCAATTTCTCAAGTCAAAATCGTGTTTTACAAAGTATGCATGGGTTTTAAAAAATTTCTACATTGAGAACTAGGGACACATGAACAAAGGTAAATTTAAACGTAAACATGCATAACTTTAGGAATTAGATATGCAAATAAATAAATTGGGATTTTTTAGATATGATAACTTTTTTTTCTTCGAAATCAAGAAAAACGTACACAGACACTAAAATGAAATATACATAATAAGAAAGATCCGAATCCTCTACAATTTAACACAAGCTACAGCCTTCAGTATAATTTCATTTAAATAAATTTAAGTTTGTTTACGTAAAATTAACAAATAATGATTTTCACTTAAGTTTTAAAAATTCATTGAAAGTAAAGATTAAAAATTTTGCTTGAACCGAAAAAAAGATAAAAGGAAGAAGTAAGAGGAAAAAAGGAAAAAGAGAAGACGGGTGAGAGAGAGAGCAGAGAGGGGCCAAGTAGGGTGAGGGAAAAGAGTGGAGGAGTACAGGAGGGAAAAGAGGAAGACTGGGTGAGCAAGAGAGAGGGAGAGAAGGGGAGGGACTAAGTGGTAGACGGAGAGGGAGATGAAAGTGCAGAAGAGAAAGGGCAGGAGAGGAGGAAAACACACTACAAACTGCTTCAGTTTATGCCAACACTGCAAACAATCTGTTTCCTAATAAAATTAGATCTTCTCTTTAGACTCCACCCACTATGCTTGCGTTTTCCAACAACCTTCACAAATTACCATGCAACTTTATTAAATAACACCATGATCTCGCTTTCCACTTCTTTTGGATGGTTCACATAAATCCATCTTAGAATTTGTAAAGAGCCTCTCATAGTTAAAAGAGAATAAGAAAAAGAAAATTCCATCTCTCACAATTTGAGTGTTACAACAGGCTGATAAACTATAATACGTATTTCTATTAAATTAGGGGTGATCCTTCAGTATTGATACAAAAAATCGTCTGGTACTCGTTCACCTTCGAGGAGAAACAAGGTTCCCTTGTAACTTTCACATCTTGTGTTAAAATGAAAATATGTACAATATTGACTAGAATTCTAAGGATGCATAAGCATGAGGAGATTGCCTTCTAAAAGTCTAACCTTTAAAATTTGAATTGTGAATATCACTTGTGACCAAAAACATTACATACACTCTAAATGGATGGGGCAAAGGAAGGAAGAAATATATATTAATGCTCCTACAAAACTTTAACAGCGGGTAGGTTGCCACCGAGTTGAGCATGACTTGGTAAATAAATATGGAGATTCTGAAAATGTGCTCAACCGGAAGCAGAAGCAGCACTCCGTTTATCAAATTCCTCTTGCTCTTCCTTGGCAAACTCTTCAATCAATTCACGCTGTCTCTGCGTCAGATTTCTGTAATAACATTTCAAATGCAGGCATCTTATATTTTCAGCATTCATCATAAAACCAAAGGATTGTGTATTGAGTGAGCAGTTTATAAGCGACACTAAAAAATATCGAACAAGACACTCACGTTGGGATGTTGACATTAAAATGAACATATTGATCCCCAAATGTGTAAGAATTTTTTGTCTTGATCCCTGTTAAAAGAACAAACGAGATAAGATTGGTGCAAGAAATGAGCTTACCCTTGCAACTTCTAAAAATCCATACAGCAACATGTTCCAACATTCCAATTATATTTTCCTCGCAATGGTTTCAATGAAGTAATAAAAATTCTCAATTTCCCCAAATGGTATCAACTAGCTTACCTTTCTTTTTCAAAACCACTTTCTGACCAGGTTGGGTGCCCGGGCGAACCTGCCAAACAGGACTCATAACTCAAACGTCCCCAATTACTGGAAGTGCCATAAGAAATATTATGGATTGCAATAGCAATAGCATTACTAACCTTTAAAACAACATCTCCAGAAAGAGTCGGCACTTGAATGGTTCCCCCCAAAATTGCCTGAAACACACGGATAAACAAATTGCCAGTATTAGTTTTACAACTAAAATCACTAAATGCAACATAAACAATGAACATGTTTGAGATCCAAATTATTATGACAGTAAACTTTCAGCACCAATCACAGACCCCATCACCGCTGCTGCTAAATTAAAAATTGAAATAACACTACAATCAATTTTCCCAGATGGTGGCAAACAAATATATGCCATAAAAACTTGATCTAGTAGTTCCAAATGTGGTTCTTAATTACATCAACAAAGACGCCGCCCCAAAAGGTTATACCTCAGTTGTAGATGTTTCAACTTCATTTAGAATGAAGGGCAAAGCAGGTCAACCCATCCCCCCAGCAACCCACCAAAAATGGGTCGGGTTCAACCTAGCCTCATTTTTAAAAATGATTTGAAGGTAACCGGCAGGTTGACCCACTTAAGAATTTAAAAAAAAAAAAGACATAATAAATTTCAAAAAATAAACCTTAAATCTCACCTAAATAAATGAGCAATTTAATTGATGTAACAATTTAATTTTGTCATTAAATATAATTTTGGATACAAAAATTAAGAAATAAAAAAAGAAAATCTTAATTTAAAAAAATTTTAGATATAAAATTTAAAAAGCCAACCTGATATGTCTAACCTGCCCTATATCATTGGCGGATTTTGACCTCCCAATCCAACCTCTATTCGGAGCATTGCAAGTAGTTGCAGAGTAACAATTTTAGTCAACTCACTTCTTTTTAGCAATGTTTTAAGAACCAGACCAGTCATTGAACCAGTAGAGGTACTGATTCAAGGTTCAACCATGGTCAAACTAGTGATAACTATATATTTTTAATATTATATACTATATTAAATAATAAATTAACATAATATTAAGAAACTAAGACAAATTAAATTTTAAATTAATATAAAATGATTACATATATGTTTTGTGCAAGAAAAAATCAATAAAGAAAAGATAAATGATAAAAATCTGTCTCTCTGACTCTATAATTTGTCATTAATTTTTTTGTTAAAAAGAATATTTTTTTAAAATTAAAAAAAAAAATGTTAAAAGTTAGACACTGGTCAGTTCAAACTGGCTTTTACAACCAGTTTTCACTAGTTTTGGACTAGTTCAACCAGTTTTTGGTTAGTTCTCACTGGTTCAGAAATCAGTCGGTTTTCTGGGTTGAACAGACTGGATGACTAACTGGTTCCCGTTTCAACCAGTCAAACCATCTGGTCTAGTTTTCAAAACAATGCTTTATAGAGTAAACTGGCATTCAGTACAGTTTGAAATCAATTTAGGTAGCTAAAAGAAAAATGATGTCCATTCAGTCCAGTCCATTTCCTCAATCATAGATAATTGACATCAATTTATTTCCTTAATAATAGGAAATTACATGAATTTAGTCCCTCAAAGAGATGTCACTTTCCATAACTGGGGGACTAATTGATGTCAACTATCTTTAACAAACCAAAGAGATACGAACCTGCACTCTCTTGGCAACCATAATGGATGTGTATTATTTCTTTAATCTAAACTAACTACAAAGAACTATAAATTAATGCCCCAATTGAACACAGACAAAAGTGGATCATAAAAACGCTCATCCAGATAACCACAAATATTGCCCAAGATTTTCTTCATCATAGATCATTTACCTGAGTGATACTTAAAACAGCATCTACATGAATATTGGATCCTTCTCTGCGAAAAACAGGATCTTCTCTAACCTACAAAAAGAAGGAAAGGAATTCAAATCTTGGGCTTAAAAAGTATTAAAAAAGTGACTTTCAACATTCAAGCTGTACCTTGACAGTAACATAAAGATCACCAGGATGATCTCCATCAGGATCTGCTCCCCCACTTCTATAAACCTTTATTGTCTCATTGCTGTCTATCCCTGAAAATGTCAAAAACATAAATCAGTCAACCTTTATTATAGCTTGACCTAAGAAATAACATGAGGAATGAATATGGACACTAATCAAACTTTTCAACTTCAGCACCCTATTAAATATTTAGGGTTTCCCTACAATAAGGCATTTAGGTATCATCTTTCTCTAGAGGAATGGGCTTGCATAGTTTATATAGCAAATCAACAAAGAACTGTTCATATGATATTCTCTTTGTACGCTAGATAGGTCTTCATGTGCCATTTGAACATGGCTTACGTAACAAGTAACAACAGCACGTCCTTAAAAAATTGAAATGATGATTACCAGGCATAATATCCAACTTGACTGACTTTGTCCCTCTGATAACCTTTGCACCCCTGCAAGACTTGCAGTAATTCTGATAGTACCAACAAAAGATGAAAAGTTACAAATATATTCCCACAATTTTATAATTGGTATGAAAGATCATCAGTTATAAGTTGCATATAGTGAACATAGTGTCATTCATTGAAAATGTATACTTCACTGAAAAAAGGGGGAGTGGAAGAACTACTTTAGAATATAAGAACAACAATATGCATGTTAATCACATGATACCATCAATCATCATATTTGAATTTTGAAGTTCAGAACTCTAGTACAACGTACTAAAAAAAGTTAAATATCACAAAAGAAAAAAGACTATTTGTACCATACCGATACAATTTTTCCAGTTCCCTTACAGGTACCACAAGTACTCTCCATTCTGAATATGCCGGCTTGTACAAATATCTGAAAACGTCTCAATTATCAATTTAACAACACTTCACAAACTTAAAACATTAAAAAATAAATAAATTAATTTCAAGACAATACTGACCACGCCTGACCCTTTACATCGCTTACAAGTTTCAGGTCTTGTACCAGGAGGAACACCACTCCCACCTGCAATAGTTCAGTAAGCAAGAGAGACTTGTCACTAAGAAATTCATTTGCAGCAGCAATGACTTCACAAAATACAAACCAAACTGAATTCAATACAGTAGTGACAGATGACACTTCATAGCTTATTAATGAGCATACCACAACTATTGCAAAGCACATCTGTTTGAAATGTCAAATTTTTGGTGCATCCTTGGACAGCTTCCATAAAAGATAGTTCAATGAAAGTCTGTGAAAAAGATATTATTGAGATGCATTTGGTTAAACAACTCTTTAGCATAATTAATGGGTCCGAATATGAAGAAAGAAAAAAACCTTCACATCCTCTCCACCAATATTCTGATGAAAGAAGCTTTTGACAAAATCCTGATCACCATTGAGGGAAATGAGAAAGCCATATTAGATTTAAAAAATGGATTAAACTTCACAGAAAATTAGAAGCATTTATATACAATAAAAGTCTACATAATTAGTAAAAGGCAAACTCCAGGTGATATAATGTAAAGTGCAACTAAGCCAAATATATATCAGTTTACAATTGAAGATGAGAAACTGATGCATAACCAAACATAGTTTCAGTATAATTTACATAGATATTTAATACATCATTTCATCTTTAGATTTAATTAATAATTGAGATGGATGTATGATTGCAGAAAATTCACTTTTAACAATTGAAATGATATAAAAATGAACATTTCTTACGAGTATGAAGTACGAATGTAATTCCTTAGAACTTTCCTAATAGACATTATTAATAAAACAAAGGGAAGAAACAACTAAGTCCTTACATGATCACGGAATATCTGCTCGAAAGGATTGAAGCCACCCTCACCTCCAAAACCAGTGCTTTGTTGGTTTACATAGGCATCATGGCCAATCTACATATTAATGTTAAAGTTGAACAAGGTTACAGATACGTTGGAGAAATCAATAATGCACTCGAAACAAATTAAATACCATTTAACCATGAAACATGCACAATTGCACATACAAATGAAGCATGAGTTGTACTTCAACATTGGCACACACAAGCCTACATTCTTACCCACACGTAGGTGCAATGTTGTTATTGAACATAAAAGTGTATTATACCTTTAAGCAGAGTTTTCTGTCCTCTGAAGAAAGGGGGGAATGTCAACTTAGAAAGACACAGACCAATACAGAAGCAAAAGTAAACTGGCAGTGAAAAATTGCAGCCAGGAAAATTTTATGAAAATGATATTATGATTTGTTTCACATGATATTAACAATGCAAAAACTGCAAAAGACTGTGCTTTTAACAATATTACCAATGTACATACCAGGGATAAGAGACCACCCTCAGTATGATCCCACGTAAAGGACAAATGTTTTAGGTTCCCCCAACCCTTTCTTCCATTTTCTTTCTTTCATAAGTGTCCTTACTCCTTACACAAATTTCTAGTTCCCCATGAAACATAAGTCTTCTATTTAAATCTTACTATTCCCTCCATTTTTTATTGCACAATATAATATCATGCATTAAAATTCATGTAAATTGTAAATTTAGCCTAATTTAATGAAAAAAATTTATTGGCAAAATTTTCAACAAAGGGACTAAAAAAGTAGCTGGGAAGGTGCTAAACCTGATCATACTGTTGACGCCTTTCCTCATCCTTCAAAACCTACCACACAAGAAAAGGACAATAAACCAGCACTCAGTTAATTTGGGATATGAAAATTTAAAATAGACCTCTGGCTCTGTGTTGAAAATAGAAACAAAAAACCAAAACAGCAAGAGTCCACCTCGTATGCAATTGAAACTTCTTGAAACTTCTTTTCAGCCTCAGGATCATCTTTGTTTGTATCTGGATGGAGCTGTTTTGCAAGCTGCAGATGTGAAGAGAAACTAAGTGACAATATAAAAGGAGAAATACATAATTATTTTAGAAAGATAATTCATACACTGGCCAACCCTATTTGATGACTTCATGTCAAGGTAGAAAGAATGGTGAATGTAAGGGGGAGGGGAACTAAAACACTATCAAAATTATGATGCAAAGGACATGACTGTGCAGACATCGATACAATACAATATTGTATATTCTGACAATCCAAACATATACAATACATCTCCATAATATAAAATGTAGATAAGCGATTGCATATTAAACAATGTTTAGAGGTTAAATTGACATAAACTTTTCTTATCCAAAAGCTTGTGAAATGTCACCTTATTCACTTATTAAAAAGAAAATGATTAGTTCACTTAACATGTAGAGACCTTATGAATTGATAAAGTTTAACCAGAAAATAGGTCAGATAATTAATAAACGCATATTTCAGAGCCTAAACTTGTGTATACTGACAATGCTTAGGAAAAACATACCCCATAGTAAGCTTTCTTTATTTCAGCAGAACTTGCATTCTTACTCACACCAAGAACATCATAATAGTCTCTTGCCAACGATGCTGTAAAAGAGTATTGGGCGAAATAAATAAGTCAACAAGTATACGTAAGGAAGCTAGGAGGGAATTGAATGAAAGGTACAAGAACTTCAAGCTCCTTCTACCACCATAATCAAAAGAAAATGGTAAGCAACATGCAAGCAATAAATAACAAAAACCAATTCTCAAGCACAAGGGCATGTGATTCGATAAATAGAACAAAGGCAGGCATGGCAGGATTTAATAACTCATACCCGAGCCATGAATTGATCTAGATGACCCCCAATATGTATTAGCCGCTCCCAATAGCAACCATTTCTTCAAATTAACGCTATCTACAAAAGCAAATGGTTAAGGGGGAAGAGGTAAGCAGAAACAACAATTGAAATTTATATCGTTAAAAAACGAAAACACTTCAAATTAAATTCAAAATTGCAAGGAAAAGGACCAATAGTTATTTCATACTTGTAAAAAATAACCATACAACCAAATTACAAAACACAAATTGAAAATATTAAAATTAAGAGAGAGAAATAGATAATGGCTCATTTAACACATACCATTCAGTGCACAACTATCAATAACTCTGGATGGATTGCCAGGCGTTGAATTCAATGTCCTATAACCCCTTTGGAACACAGCTTGATATACCTGCAAAATAAAAATTCCCAAAAAATTTCGAAATCACATTTTGACGGAAAAATTCTGAAGAGAAAGAAAAAAAAAAAGAAGAATCGAGAGAGATGTTTACGCAGTCGTTGGCGTCACAGAGAGATCGACGTGCAAGGCGATTAAAGAGGGTGACGCCATAGGAGCGAACCATTTGAGTGTTGTGAATGAGAAGCTACGAAGCTTTGGAAGGGGATTATGGTTTTAGGAATTGGGATGTGTAATTAAACCCTAGATAAACCCTAATTTGAGGAATTGGAAGGTTCTAGTAGGACCCAGAGCAAAGGCAAAAAAGAACAGAGTGACGGTGTTTCAACGGGCCAATGTTGTGAGAGACAAACTGCTCCTACGGTACTGGAACTCTCTCTAATGCGTGTGGTTCACGTCCTTCACAAGTGTTTCCCTCAGCATTCACCTATTTTTATTTTATTTTTTTCTTACAAATAAATTTTAAATTTCCTGTTTCAAAAAATTTCATTGCAGACACAACACACAAACCGTTAAAATAAAGCTATTTCTTTTTTAAGAGTAATGCTAAATTCTCAAAGCTATTTCTTTCGGTTTATAAATCTTTTTATTTATATAGAACTGGCACGTTTCTTTTAAAAAAATAAATAAAATTTAATTAAAGTGTTTCAAATATACATGTCATATGTAAGATAATTTGTAGATTAAAATAATAAAAAATATAGCAACTTTTATTTTTAAAGGATTTTTTAAGACTTCAAAATTTTGTGCGTGTTTTTTTTTTTTTTTTTAAAGATCATACATAACTTTTTATAAGAAACAACCGTACTTAAATTAGATATTAAAATGATTAATTTTTTAAATAACTTTTAAAGAAACTATGAAAGTAATAATTATTTTCTGGAAAATATGCTAATTCTTAAACACTCGTTAATATTGATGATCTTAATCGCGTGATGATTGATAATCTTCAATCTAGTGCATAATTAATTGTTTTAAGAATGACTAAAATTGGTTTTATATCGAGGGTGACATGCGTTTTTTTTAAATAATTTTTATAACTGTAAATTTTTAGATTTTATGATTTATAATATTCAATAATTTGATATTAGAAATTATTATACAATTAAAAAATAATAATATATTTTCTAAAAATTATTTTTTTTTCTCGTAAATATTCATTCGACGTCAATTTCACTTTTCAAAGGTTCGGGATTTTAAGAAACTAGTTTAATGATTAAAAATAATTATTTTATAACTTTTAATATTCAGGAAACTTAATTGATATCACAAAAATTTAAAATATCAGTATAAAATATCACAATAATAATAATATATTGAAAGAATTAAATTAAAATTTAGTATAAAAAATCAAGTATTAGAGTTTAAATTATAGTTTTCTGTATCATTATATTTCCTAGCATTACGAATATTATAAAATAAGAAAGAAACATTAAATATATAAAAATAAGATAAAAATATTTACACGTCTTAAAATAACATATATTTCATAACACACACTCAAAACTTATGATAATTAATAATAAGAGATTGGTTGTAAGAGAAGCAGACATGAAACCCACTTAACCCCAGTTAAATCCTTTACAAAGAATGAAATAGTTGAGAATAGACTAGACAACAGAGAGCTGTGATATATATTAATATTTTTTTTCTTATATTTTTTAATTTTTAATAAATTTTAACAAATATTTAAAAGTGTCTTTGAAAAACTGTTACTGGTATTTCTTATGTGAAGATTATTTATATATTACCTACATAAAAGGTAATAGAGTAAGTTTTCAGAATTTATATTTAAGTTTTTTTATAATACTATTAATTAAATTATAAAAAAATACACTTCTAGCTGGGGGAGACTGAAAACGTTATTTTCATTTATTTTAAAAAAATACATAATTATTAATTACCCACTTGTAAATTATTTGATTTTACTTTAATTATTATATTCAATAGACTGAAATAATTAATTTGACTAGTTATACATTCCTATGATCTTTTAAAGATAAAACTTGCACGAACTAGATATCAAATTTTGGCATAATAATTTGCATGAACTTGTTATACAATCCTTCACGTTGCCTTGTTACGTAACTACGTGACATTCAACTTGAACAATAGAAGATAGGCTAGTCCAAAACTCTAAGCATAGTAGACAAATAAAATACACAATCTTAAAAGGAGAATAAAGCACAAGGAAAGCATCAAAGTCACACGCCCCTAAGCTAATTTGCCTATGCTTACTTGCAGCTTCAGCAATGCCTTTCCCGCCTTGTTTATTCACTTTTTTTTTTTCACTTTGGCGTTGCTGTACATAGAAGAAAGCAATGATCCAAAAATGCACATAAAAACTCCATTCATTGGCTTTGATTCAACTAATCGCTTTGGCTCTTTAGTATTTACTGCCATTACATTGACAGAAAGTTGAGAATCATTATCCTTTATTAGTAAGTTACGAATCTAACAAATTTTCCTTATTTTCGTGAGACAATGACATTGAAATTAGATAAAATAAAAGGAAATGCAAATAAACCGCAGCAATAAAGAAAATTTCAAATTCTTCAATTACCATTCAGTATTCATAGTTTGAGACAAATTATTTTCATATTTTATAACTGTTGAAGAATGAATATAGAATAGTAACAAATACAAAAATTCAAGACCAGAAGAATGGTCTTAGCTTAAAGTTAGATCAATCTGAAGCTTCCCTCCATTCCTTTCTGCTTTCTCATCTCTAGAATGCTAAAGCTCATGCAGCTTCTTCATGAAAATATTCCTTGCTTAACCAAAATACAAGTACTAACAATCATGTGACTTCTTTTAGCTTTAGCATTATTAAGTAGAACTTCTTTGTTTCAGAATCAAATTTCTAATTACTTGGATTAGCCACATAGCTGCAACTACTTGTGGCAGAGGACTAGAAAGAAAAGGATATGAAAGTGGTGGTGGAGGTTATTAATGCTCGTGATCTTATGCCCAAGGATGGTGAAGGATCAGCAAGTCCCTTTGTGGAAGTAGACTTTGAAAACCAGCTGAGCCGAACTAGAACTGTTCCAAAGAACCTCAATCCCACTTGGAATCAAAAACTTGTCTTTCATTTAGATGCAACCAAACCTTACCATCGCCAAATCATTGAAGTCTCAGTCTACAACGAGAGGAGACCTATTCCTGGCAGGAACTTCCTTGGAAGGGTAAGAATTCCTTGCTCTAACATTGTCAAGGAAGGTGAGGAAGTGTATCAGATTTTCCCACTTGAAAAGAAATGGTTTCTCTCACCTGTTAAGGGTGAGATCGGCCTCAAAATATACCTTGCATCAGGGTCCAAACCAAAACCACACTCTCCTATTTTCCCTTCAGAAATAGAAAAACTCTCTCCTTCTACTACTACACCACAAGTATCAGAATCCACTACTACTAAACTTCCTTCTCTTCATATTATCCCCTCAGACAATACAAGCCTACCTGACAGAACATTCACTCAGCAAGACAAAATATTAGAAGCTGGTCCCGCTCAGGATCCTACATTTGACACCCCAAAAGCAACCAGAGAAGAAGAAGAAGAAGCTCAGTCTAGTGACATTGATATTGATCAAGAGCCAAAGGAAGAAAGCAGAGAACCTGTCCTTGAGATAGCCCAACAACTAGACAAACACCAAGTTCTTCAGCCACAAATGATTTCAATAAAGAAAAGGCCACAAGGTATTACTCCATTTACCATGCATTCAGTTGATACTCGAGTCCAATCTAGCCATCATGAAAATTATAATCACAATGACACCAACTCACAGCCAAGAATTTCAATTAAGAAAAGACCACAAGCACAAGGTACTCCATTCACAATGCACTCTGTTGATCCACAAGTTCACCCTAGCCATGATGAAAGCGACAATCACAATGACATCAACCTGCAGCCAAGGATTTCAATCAAGAGACGGCCGCGACCACAGGGCACTCCATCACCAGCGCATTCAGTTAATCCACAAGTCCATACTACCTATGATGAAAACTATAGTCTAATGGGCACCAACCCTCAACAGCCAAGAATTCTAGTAGAGAGACAACCAAAGAGTAGTAGTACTCCACTCACCATGCACCCAGTTAATCCACAAGTCCATGCTAGCAATGATGAAAACTACAACCTCAATAACACCAAAGCTTATGGTGGAAGAGGGTGGCTGAGTGGTACTAGTGAAAGATTCACAAGCACATATGACCTTGTTGAGCAGATGTTTTATCTTTATGTTCGTGTCGTGAAAGCAAAAGATCTTCCCACAAGCACCATCACCTCAAGCTGTGATCCTTATGTGGAAGTGAAGCTGGGAAACTATAGGGGAAGAACAAAGCACTATGAGAAGAAATCGAACCCAGAGTGGAACCAAGTGTTTGCTTTCTCCAAAGACCGTGTTCAGTCTTCTGTTCTAGAAGTCTTTGTGAAAGATAAAGCAATGTTAGGAAGAGATGACTATCTTGGAAGAGTGATTTTTGACCTCAATGAGGTTCCAACCAGAGTTCCACCAGACAGTCCACTAGCTCCTCAGTGGTACAGACTCGAGGATTTGCAAGGAGAAGGCATGGTTAGAGGTGATATCATGCTTGCAGTTTGGATGGGAACACAAGCTGATGAAGCTTTCTCGGATGCTTGGCATTCCGATGCTGCCACTGTCTATGGGGAGGGTGTTTTCAACATAAGATCAAAGGTTTATGTGTCTCCAAAACTGTGGTATCTCAGGGTCAATGTCATTGAAGCACAAGACGTGATACCAGGCGACAGAAACCGCTTACCAGAGGTTTCTGTGAAAGCTCAAGTTGGCTGCCAAATGATGAGGACCAAGATATGCTCCACTAGAACAACCACCCCATTTTGGAATGAAGATTTGGTTTTTGTAGCTGCTGAACCATTTGAGGAGCAATTGACAATCACTGTGGAGGATCGCTTGCACCCTTCAAAAGATGAGGTACTTGGGAAGATTAGCCTACCAATGAGCCTCTTTGAGAAGAGGCTGGACCACAGGCCAGTTCCTTCTCGCTGGTTCAATCTTGAGAAGTTTGGTTTTGGAGTGATGGAAGGTGATAGGAGGAATGAGCTTAAATTTTCAAGCAGGATTCACTTGAGAGTTTGCCTTGAAGGTGGATACCATGTCCTAGATGAATCCACTTTGTACACAAGTGATCAAAGAACAACAGCAAGACAGCTATGGAAGCAGCCTATTGGGATACTTGAAGTGGGTATCTTAGGAGCACAAGGGCTTCTCCCAATGAAGATGAAGGATGGCCGTGGCAGCACTGATGCATATTGTGTTGCCAAGTATGGTCAGAAATGGGTCAGAACCAGAACACTTTTGGACACTTTTAGTCCTAAGTGGAATGAGCAATACACATGGGAGGTTTATGATCCTTGCACTGTGATAACATTGGGGGTCTTTGACAACTGCCACTTGGGTGGAAGTGAAAAAGCTCCTGGTGGCAGTTCAGCTAGAGATTCTCGGATTGGAAAGGTAAGGATTCGGCTATCAACCCTTGAAGCTCATAGGATCTACACCAATTCTCACCCACTTCTTGTTTTACACCCACATGGGGTTAAGAAGATGGGTGAGCTTCAGCTAGCAGTGAGGTTCACAGCACTTTCACTAGCCAACATGGTTCATATTTATGGCCAACCCTTGCTGCCAAAGATGCACTACTTACATCCTTTCACAGTTAACCAAATAGATAGTTTGAGGTACCAAGCCATGACTATTGTAGCTGCAAGGCTTGGCAGAGCTGAACCCCCTTTGAGGAAGGAGGTGGTGGAGTACATGTTGGATGTTGATTCTCATTTGTGGAGCATGAGAAGAAGCAAAGCTAACTTCTTCCGCATAATGTCCCTTCTTTCTGGCATGATGACAATGGGAAGATGGTTCATTGATGTTTGCCATTGGAAGAACCACATCACATCAGTTCTGGTTCACATTCTTTTCCTAATACTGATATGGTACCCAGAATTGATCCTACCAACATTGTTCCTCTACATGTTCTTGATTGGTCTGTGGAACTATAGGTTCCGTCCTAGACACCCACCTCACATGGACACTAAACTCTCATGGGCAGAAGCTGTTCACCCTGATGAACTTGATGAAGAGTTTGACACATTCCCAACTTCTAGATCAAATGATGTGGTGAGAATGAGGTATGACAGGCTTAGAACTGTTGCAGGTAGGATTCAGACTGTTGTTGGGGACATAGCTACACAGGGTGAGAGGTTTCAGTCTCTACTGAGCTGGAGAGACCCTAGAGCTACCAGTTTCTTTGTAGTGTTTTGCCTTTGTGCAGCTGTGATTCTCTATGCAACACCATTCAGAGTTGTGGCTCTGGTGACAGGCTTGTATTTTTTGAGACATCCAAGGTTTAGGAGCAAGCTACCTTCTGTACCAAGTAACTTCTTCAAGAGGCTTCCAGCTAGAACAGATAGTTTACTGTGATCTTGTTTTGCATAGTTTTAGTTTGTTATACATGGTTCCACTTTGCAATTTATTTATAATATCCTTTCTACTTCAAAATAATTAGTCCCTCCAAGTTCCATCTTCTCAGAATGTGACTTGGCAAGGGAAACACACTAGACACCATACTGAGATAGTGTATCAATGCATTTATTCGTTGATAGCAATATCGGAATGATAGAGGTATCTGTGAACTGTACCATGATAATGGTTTCTCTGGATTTTTGTTTCCAACATTAACAAAGGCTGAATATACGAATAATACGACCAACTACTTAAAAGAATAGAATAAGAAAAACAAGTTTAATTAGAAGAGCCGGAACAAAACCGAAGAAAATAGTAAAAGAAGGGAGAAAAAATGAGAGAATGAAAGATGTGATTGATGAAGAAAATTGTGATTGGTATATAACAAGATGGTTTATACAATGCAGTCATAACCGGTTATAGCAGTTAAGGGAATGGTAGCTGATATTCTAACGAATAGTAACTACTCGAAAACTGGTGCCATACACTTATCTTCCAAGTTCTTTTATAGTTTCATCATGTTGGAAATAAATAGAACACATAGTTGCACCGTGGTTACAACTACAGTTTTAAGCAAAAGTTTGGTGGATCTCTTGCTCAATCTAATAGCTTCTTTAAGGTTAACACAACACCATGCTCGAACTCGTACACTTGAGGTCGTGATGGAGTCTTACAATCGGTACCATAAAAAAAATAACAATAGAGAAAAGAATGGTAAAGATATAGAAAAGAATAATCTTCAAAAAGACAACCTCATTTTATATACATTATTAAAAAATAGAAATATCAAATATAATAAATATGGTAAAAAAATAAGATTAACAGAGCATTGCAGTGGTTGTCTTCCAAACTAATGGTAAAACTAAAATAAACTGAGTCAATAATTATCAATTTTGATTTTGTCTCTAACGATCATAAGAACATAACAACTTAATCCAATTGAATTGACATTGTACCAACAATCTCCCATAAAATGGACTTCATTTTATTATATTCCATTACTTGAGAAGTTATGTTCACTTTTCTTAGGAATGAGATGGAGCTAAAAGTATGAACCTTTATAAAATTATATTTTATCCTCAGCATCTCTTCATTATTATATACTTACATTATATTTAAATTACACACATCATATTTCACTGTTACTAAGAACAAAATTATTTATTTAAATAAAAATATAAAATTAGAATACAAAAAATATTTTTCATTTATTTTTATAAAATTATTTTAGAAACATTACATATTCAATAAATATTTTTAAAGTCACAATAAAAGTACAAAATTTAAAAAACAACATTAGTTAAATTTATTAAATCATATGATATAAAAATGTTTAAAATTATTGTATTTAAATAAAATTTAATGTATTAAAAAAATAAATATAATGTCATCATTATAAAGACATATACTACTTAATATTATAAAATTTATAAATGCAAAAAAGTAACTTGTAAACTTAACAAAAATTAATAAATGTTTGCAGGTTTAAATTTTGACTCATCTTAATTTATAATTTTTATTTTTTAAAATATATTTTTTATATTTAAATATAAATTTTAATTAATTTTAAATAAAATAATTTAATAAAAACTGTAAATGAATATATGTGTCTTTTATTAAAAAAATAATATAATATTTATTAATTATTTTCACTAAAAGAGTAGGTTAACCATCTTCTAATCTAACTTTAATCCATAGTTTTTTTATATGGCAGGACTTAGGGCTAAAGTTAAAGCTTCAAAAAAATTAAAAGTGTGTAATGAATTATATGGAGTAGGCTGGGCTAAGGCCATATTTACACCTCTAATGCTGCTGCCAATGGCCCTGTTAGCCGGAGTGGTTCATCAAGATCAGGATCCAGTGGGTACAGTCGACATTCCAGTGATCCTGCACAAAATGGTGATGTGAACTCATTGAGTTCAAATTCTGCTTTTGTAGTCAAACTGCCAAATTGGTATACATATGCATACATCCGAAAGAGCTACCTCGCATCTAATGGCTCAATACCAGTGACTAAGTCATGAATTGTGACTTATTTCTTTCATGATCATCACAAATTCAACCTGAATAAGGATTTGCGTAGAAGCTTTCTTCCCCTTGGGTGTGTTGATGGACTTTTCTGGGATGAGAGCTCCAATTCTATTTCCAAGCATGTTTTTAACCCTTGAAAAATCGTCCCAAGAAATCAAACCGTTGTCCAATTGATCAATCAGCCTCACGAACCTTTGTCTGCACCACATTAAGGTCCATTAAATAAATATTTGAAACTCATTCATGAATGAGTCCCTGAACCGAATCCCATCTCAGCCACTGGTTTTTTGTTGAGTTAATCCATATATGTGGCGGGAAGTGCAAGTTCAACAAATAAATTTAGGCCTCTTTACTTTTCACTTTTGTCGACAGGTAATATGAGCATTGTCGTGGGTAGTTTACTGTAAAGTTCCCTCTCCCAAAGATAAAAGATAGTGCCACTAGGCACAAATTCTACTTTGGAGAGAGAAAAATCAAAATTTCCGTTGTCCTAATTATGATTTTAGCTTTCCCATTGTATCGGGTACTCTTGAATGTTCAAGATTTGAGTGCCACTTAACCAGTTAGGTTCCAAAATATATTTTGATTTGAAGCAATCTGGATTCTTTGAATTGATCGGTTGATGGCTTAGGGTCTTGCTAAAACATAAATTAACTAGTTAAGCACATTAGAAACATTGCAAGGCAGCATGAAGCTGATGACTGTTATTGCACATGGATAGACAGAGTCACTTATTTAAACATTACACATTCGTCTCCAGGCATGATGCCGTTAAAACAAAGTAAGCCACATTTGGTTAGGCTTACCAGTCCAGGGCCAAAGTATTATCTGTTTAAGACTTGGATCAGAGCCTTTCACATCCATCACCATGTCGTCAGATAAACTATAAATGGTACCATCATTTTTAAAGACCCATCGTTGGCTAGCCCATGCATTGCTACAAGCCATCATGACAATGGTAGCTCCTTGTTTGTGTTCTTCAGATGTTAAACAGTTGTTTGTATTTTGCACTGGACGTATAGAACCATCTGGGTAAATTGCCCATTGCTGCTCCTTCTTGTTGCTATCACAGTCAGCCAGCCACGTTACTTTCGTGAGCTTCCATGCAGAGATCCAAATACCCAGCAATTGAAGTTACAAAAGGGCCTGTGTCAGTTCCTGTGCGCCAGCCCTGTCGCATTCGATATTCGTTGTTTTGCACGGTAAGTGTCTCTCCCATGGCACTGGATTCAGCACTCAAGGCCAAGCCAGAGCTTGGATTGATAATAGTTCCATTGTCCCATATCTCCCAATTAGTGGCCCCTGTTGCTGCGGAGGCACAATCAAATATCATGACGTAATTCCCTGGAACAGCATTGCCGTATGTAGTTAAACACTTCTCCTTGGACCTTATCGTCTTGTCATTTTTCAAGGTCCACAGCTGGTTCTCTTGGCCTGTGCATTTCCACATTATGATAGGATTGCCATTGTGATAGGCATTGTCAGAGACGTCCACGCACATCCCATCTCGACCAGCAATCTGCACGGTTGGTTGAAAGGTATCGCAGGTCTCTGAATTTTCCACAATTGATCTTATTAACAGAGGTGATCGGTTTGCATTTGGATTGCAGACAAAGAGCATCAATGCTAGTACTGCAACAGTTGGGTGTGACAAGGAATCTACAATGACAGGTTCGTTACGAATATTTGTTAAGGTGACATTATTTCGAAAAGTACTTTGCTCTGATCCCTGAACACCTCTTGACAGATTATCCCAATTGTTCTCCAAACTTAACATGGCAGGATCAGGTTGAAACGCATTGCCAGTTCGGATGCTGACACCAACCCGGTTTGAAATGTATCTAAATCGAGCTGCTTCTGCAACCATTTGGATTATCACGATCAAAAGACGAGCTCTTTCTTCATTGTCGTCGGCGCCACCTCGTAGATACGTTATCGCATGTCTCAAGGCCTCTAACCCTAGATATACTTCCTCTCTAGTCTGATGAGACCAACTCTCTAGATCACCATAAGAACCGTTAAAAGGCAATGTGTACCGGTTATCCACTGGTACGTCAGGGAAAAGGTTGGTAGATGCAGATGCTGGGGCATCACGGAGGAAATAGGCCTGAGTTCCTGCTTGGTATGCTACAACATATGCGTTAGTCAGATCGATACCTATTCGGATAGATTGCGTTGCCGAGTTCGAAAGTTCGATTGTAACATATCGATTTCTTTCTTCCAGTGTTGCTGGATCTCTAAGCACGGGTATGTCATGTATCAGCCCACCTGTTAGACGTTCTCGAAGAGCTTCAATGAACTGCTTGTAGCTGTCTTTAGTGGCACCTTCAGTAGTAAATTTAATGGGGTCTTCATTTGTTACAACTGGAGGATCGGCACATCTCAATGGAGAGAAAAAACAAGCCCATGCAGCACATAAAATCAATAGCTTCAAAGTTTTATCCATTTGAAACTGCATGCAGTAACACCAAATCTTAGCAATAGGATATAATCAAAACTGAAAGCAGTAATTCACATTTAGAACCATGATACTCCTAAAATATGTAAGCTTATAGACGGGGGACCTATTTTTGTAGTGCCTGTCAGCGTAAGGAGTTGCCTTTTGGCCCTATTAATTGTTTAGAACTTTTGGTGAACTAACCATTTGTTTACTCTAAAGGTGGGTGAAACAATTTAACGGTCGTTCTATATAGGAGTCCCAAACCGGAAAGGGTGGCAAGGTAATGAGGTCTTCCTGGTAAAAATACTTAGCCAATTTGACCCAACAAGACCTTTTATGATTTAAGCACGTCAGTGAATCTCAACAAAGTTTTATAGACATCTCTATTAGTAGATGAGAAAGAAAAGCGAAGGATAAACATTATAATAATCAGAGACAAAGTCACAATTTTTTCACTTGTTTATATATATCAAGAATCAAAAGAAAAAGAGATATCATATATATTGAGATTTCGCTTGCTATGCAATATTTGGTATTGCTTGAAAAAGTTGGTGAGTCATTGTGCCTTTTATAGGCAGAGGGATTGTTAATATCACCTCAGAATAAAAATCACCCACCCAAATTCCTTCATATTTATTGTACCTGTTTTTGGAGCATCGGTGTCAGGATGTGTAATTTACACGTGCCATGGGCCTGACAGAGGTGGAGTCATTTCAGGCTTTTTAAAAAACAATAAAGTAAAATACCAGTATCGCCCTTTAATGGGCTCAAGTATGGGCAGTTCAAAAATGGATACTAACATTTAAGGATGGATTAGACTTATTCTAAAATGTTTTTAAATTTGCACTAATTGAAAAAAAAATCGTCATTGGACTACATGCAGAGGATCTTGGACCATTGGTACCACCTCATAATAAAAATCAAACACCTGTAATTACATAATTTACGCGGGCCTCACAGCTGAGTTCAGGGCATTATTGCTTCCAGCTGGCTTGAAAGTGGTGGCGTCATTGCACCTTTTGCATTTGCATGCAGAGGGATCTTGCACTATTGGTACCATCTCCGAATATGATTGAAACTCGCCAACGGCTCATATTTTTTTTACCTACTTTTGGAGCATTAGTCTGATTTGCTCTATTGGAGCATTAGTCTATTTGCTCATAGTCACATAGTGCATAATTTCTTGACAACAATTGTGGAGTCATTGCACCTTTTGAATGCAGAAGGAATCTTGTACTATTGGTACCATCTCCGAATAAAAATCAAACACCCCAATTTGTCATATTTTGTTGTGCCAGCGTTAGTCTGATTTGGAGATTGCATAATTGCTCCTGGCTCGCTTGAAGTCGTGGCCTCATTGTCATTGTCATTGTGCCATTTATTTTTTAAGATAACTATATTAAATATTAATATAATTCAGATAAAATTTTTCAATTTAATAATAATAATAATGAATAATTATTTTACCTTAGAAAATTTTTAAGGTAAAATAATTAATATAATTTGATGAAATAAAAATTAATATTAGAATTTTTAATAGGTAAATTAGAAAAAAAAAAAATATTTTTTAAAAAAATTAGTAATTAAGAATTATAAAATTTGAAATAATCCTTCCATTAATATTTAACAAGTACAAATTATTATAGATTACTCAATAATAAATTACAAGCCTAACACATTCCACATCCTATATAAAGAAGTCTTATCCTCCTAAAAAAGACATCTTTTTTTCACACCATCTTTATCATCCTTCTCTTTTGAATTCTGACTTAATCAACCATTGAGAGTTATTGGAGAGTGAGAAATCATTAACAAAGATGAAGAGTGTTCCTTCAAAGTCTGAACAAATGATTGAGCACCCCTTAAAGAACAATAACTTTTGTCGTCTTCCAGTTTCTTTAGTTTAAGCTCTCCTTTGAGTTTTATAGTTTTTTTATAATGCTTTTTATTATTTGCTTTATTATAAGTAACTAAATCCATAGTTAAGATTATAGTGAATTTTATTGCATACTCTATAGTTTCCTCTTTATATTTTATCCTATTGAATTATATTTTATATGTTAAAAGTTGATCACTTTTAGCATCTCATAATTTGTTGCATTTTAGGTGATCGTACCATATGTAATTAATGAAACTATATGATAAAATAAAACAGGGTTAGACAGATCAAATTTAATTCTTTTCTTTCAATCATTATTAAATTAACAAATTCATAGTTTTTTCTTAACCTTTTTTCTTCCATAATTATAGAGGGTAATTGCCTAAAAAGAAAAATATTAATTTTGTAAGATCATCGAGTGTTAATAGAATAAGTATGGGTGGTTGACAAACATAAAATACTAATATTAGAATTAAAATAATTAAAATATAGAGAGTTGCAATAGGTGAAATCATATGTTCTAGAATTATCTTATCCAATTTCTGTAAAAAGTTGCATTATTATCTTTTTAATTATTTTTTAAATTTGAATTCTTTTTTTAATTTATCATGTATCTTTTACTTTAAACAATTAAATCAATTTGTTTTTATTGCATGAAAACAATTTCTATATGACGATAACTTTTTTTTACGAATACACTTGTCCATAAATAAATATCTTATTAAAACTTCTTCAATTATCATTTTCAACTATTTTTACTAATATATTTCAACAATTTTACTAATCTTTTATACTAAAAACCATCCGTTGTCAGCTTATTAGATTATTATTTAAGTTAAAGTAATGCAACACTTCAAGAAAAGTTGAATGGTTTTGTACGAGGGTGAATCCATATCTGTGGCCGGAATTCAACAAATAAAAACCTTCTTTTCAAAATTTCCATTGTTCTAATTATGATTTTAGCTTTCCGATTGTACCGGGAACTCTTGAATGCTCAAGATTTTAGTGCCGATCTAGCCAGTTAGGTTGCAAAATAAATTTTGATTTGAAGCAATCGGAATTCTCTTAATTGATCATCACTTGATGGCCTAGGGTCTTGCTAAAACGTAAATTTACTTGTTAAGCATATTAGAAACATTGCTCGGCAGCATGAAGCTGTTGACTATTATTGCACATGGGTATAGATAAAATCCCTTATTTAAACATTACACAGGCAGATTGCATTTGCCTCCTCAGACCTGAAGCCCTTAAAACAAAGTAACCCACTTTTGGTTAGGGTTACCAGTCCATGTCCAAAGTATTATCTGTTTAAGACTTGGATCAGAGCGTCTCACATCCATCACCATGTCGTCGTATAAACTATAGATGGTACCATCATTTCTAAACACCCATCGTTGGCTAGCCCATGCATTGCTACAAGCCATCATGACAATGGTAGCTCCTTGTTTGTGTTCTTCAGATGTTAAACAGCTGTTTGTATTTTGCACTGGACGTATAGAACCATCTGGGTAAAGTGCCCATTGCTGCTCCTTCTTATTTCTATCACAGTCAGCCAGCCACATATTACTTCCGTGCGCTTCCATGCAGAGATCCAAATACCCAGCAATTGAAGTTACAAAAGGGCCTGTGTCAGTTCCTGTGCGCCAGCCCTGTCGCATTCGATATTCGTTTGTTTGCACGGTAAGTGTCTTTCCCATGCCACTGGATTCAACACTCAAGGCCAAGCCAGAGCTTGGATTGATAATAGTTCCATTGTCCCAAATCTCCCAATTAGTGGCCCCTGCTGCTGCGGAGGTACAATCAAATATCATGACGTAATTCCCTGGAACAGCATTACCGTATGTCGTTAAACACTTCCCCTTGGACCTTATCGTCTTGTCTTGTTTCAAGGTCCACAGCTGGTTCTCTTGGTCTGCGCATTTCCACGTTATGATAGGATTGCCGTCGTTATAGGCATTGTCAGACACAACCACGCACATCCCATCTCGACCAGCAATGTGCACGGTTGGTTCAAAAGAATTGCAGGTCTCTGATCTTTCCACAATCGATCTTATTACTAGAGGTGATTGGTTTGCAATTGGATTGCAGACAAAAAGCATCAGTGCTAGAATGGGAACAACACTGGCCACGGAATCTACAATAACAGGTTCGCTACGATGATTTGTTAACACGACATTATTTGGAAAAGTTCCTTGCACTGATTGTTGAACACCTCTTGATAGACCACTCCAATTGTTCTCCAAACTTAACATGGGAGAATCAGGTAGAAACGTGTTACCAGTTCGGATGCTGACACGAACCCGGCGTGATATGTACTCAAATCGAGCTGCTTCTGCAACCATTTGGATTATCACGATCATGGACTGAGCTCTTTCTTGATTGTCATCGCGCTCACTATGTAAAAACGATATCGTATGTATCAAGGGCTGTAACCCTAGTGTTATTTGCTCTCTAGACCGACGAGCCGTCCTCTCTAGATCACCGTAAGCACCAGTAAAAGGAAGTGTGAACTGCTCCGTGGGATTGAAAAGGTTGTTAAATGCAGATTGTGGGGCATCACGGAAGAAATAAGACCGACTTCCTGCTTGGTATGCTACAACGTATGCATTAGTCAGATCGATACCTATTTGGATAGATACCGTCGCCGAGTTTGAGAGTTCGATTGTTACATATCGATTTCTATCTTGCACTGTTGTTGGATCTCTAAGCACAGGTATCTCATGTATCTGCCCACCTCTTAGACGGTCTCGAAGAATTTCAATGAACTGGTTGTAACTTTCTGAACTGGCACCTTCAGTAGTAAATTTGGGGTCCTCGTTTGTTGCTACTGGAGGATCAGCTCTTGCGGTACATCTCAGTGCAGAGAATAAACAAGTCCATGCACATAAAATCAGTAGCTTCAAAGTTTGGTTCATTTGAAACTGCATAAAGTTGAACCAAATGTTAGCAATGGGATGAAATCAAAACTAAAAGCAGTAATTCAAATTCAAAACTATCATACTCCTCAAATCTGTAAGCTTATAGACGGGGACCTATTTTTGTAGTATCTGTCATAGTAAGGAGTTTCCTTTAGGCACTATTGTCTAGAACGTTTGGTGAACTAACCATTTGTTTACTCTAACTGTGGGTGAAACAATTTAATGGTCGTTTTAGGACACCCAAACCGTAAAGGATGGCAAGGTAACGAGGTCTTCCTGCCTAAGATACGTAGCCAATTTCACCCAACAAGACCTTTCATGATTTAAGCAGGCCAGTGAATCTCAGCAAAGTTTTATCATAGCTCTATATCTCTATTAGATGAGAGAGGAATGCAAAGGATAAGCATTATAATGATCACAGACAAAGTCACAATTTTTTCACTTGTTTATATATATCAAAAATCAAAAGAAAAACGAGATACCGTATTGAGATTTTGCTTGCTTCTCAGTGTGTTTGCAGGATGCTATATGCAGTGTTTGGTGTGGCTTGAAAGTTGGGGAGTCACCGTGCCTTTTATAGGCAGAGGGGTCTTGGACTATTGGTACCACCTCAGAATAAAAATCAAACACATCAATTAGTCATATATATTGTTCCTGTTTTTGGAGCATTATAGTGCATAATTTACATGTGCCATCGGCTTGACAATCGTGGAGTCACTGCACCTTTTGCATGCAGAGGGATCTTGGACTATTGGTACCATCTCCGAATAAAATTGAAACACGCCACCTGGTCATATCTTTTTAATTACCTGTTTTTGGAGCATTAGTCTGATCTGGAGAGTACAATGTGCCACGGGCCTAACAGTTCGGGCAACATTGATTGGGGACGTAATTTATTGCATTATTGCTTCTGGCTCGCTTGAAATTAAGTCGTGGGGTCATTGTTATTGGGCCATTTATCTCAAAGATAATTCAATGTATTTTATGAAATTTTATAATTTTGGTTAAAAAAATTTTGAGATAGAATATTTATTTTATTTCGTTCCAATAATTTGTCATGTTTTATTTTTTAAGAGATAGATCTTAATGCATGGGAATATTTGAAAATCTCATAATTATATTTGGATTGCAATTGCTATATGCACTAGAAAAGGTAGTGCAGTAGTAGAAGGGTTAGTCCTTAGTCAGGAGTTGGAAGTCTCTAGTTTCAAACCTCAGCAAAGTAGATTTTACTTCAACAAATTTTTTTTTGGAATGAATTGCGACATGACCAAATTGCCTTCAAAATATCATGCATGCATGAAATAGGTGGCAAAACCATAAGATAGGTGGCGATAGGTGGCAAAATATGGCAAATCCTTACATGCGTGACGACACGTGTCAGCCACGTGTCGAAGAAGGAAAAGTCCTTACATGCGTGATGACATGTGTCAGCCACCTGTCGAAGTAGGAAAAGCCTTTGCATGCGTGATGACATGTGGCAGCCATGTGTCGAAGGAGAAGCTCTTGCATGCGTGACGCCATGTGTCAGCCACGTGTCGGCGAAGGAAGACCAGCCCTTCATGCGTGACACACATGCATCCATATGTTGAAAGATTGACGAAATCAAAATTTATTCTTTCTCCCTCACCGTGTAAGATCTCTCTCACACACACTCGGTTCTTGATCACGAGTGTCGCGCTCGGAGAAATTATAAAAAAATTGAATTGCATAAAAATTATGTAGTAAGAGGTGTAATCCGAGTCGTCTCCCAATAATGATAATATTGTACAATTATGAATTTGGATGGGGTTTGATTTATAAAATAACACTGATTAGAATGAAAAATTAACAAGAATTGAAAACTCTAATCCAAGAATTTAGAAGAACTATGACCATTCTATCACCAGATTCTAATAAGATGCATCAGCCAACAAATTATTGATTAACATTAAATTCGAATGAAACCTCAATTCAAATTACGCATTCACATGAAGACCCTCATGCATTCAATTAACACACAATCGCTCAAAGTTCAGAAACCTCTAAAACCTAAATGATTTGTGTTAATTTAATTCACCACTGCCATTAATCTTAGATCTCAAACCTGAAAATATAATTCACATTCCTTCAAAAATTAATTACATACATCAACTAAATAATATGTAATCAAACAACTGCACAATTATCAATCCAAATGAATAAATTTAATTCAAAAATCTAATTAGCAAAAGGAAAATGAAAGAAGAGATGAAACTGGATTTGTTGTTGAATGAATTACGAAACCGGTCCTCAAGAATGTCTCAGCCCTTTTTCAATCATTGGATTAGATAAAAGTCTAAGCCTCCATTAATGGAGGAAAATGAAAGGTAAAAACGTGAGAGAAGAGAAGAGGCAAAGAAGAAGAAACAAAAACCCTAAAACTTGTATTATTCCTCCCAAAAAACAACCAACCCTTTTTCAACTTACTGCTCTAATTTAAATACAGGCCTTTTAAGGGTCAAAACATAAAAACTAATTAATAATTATTCAGTTAGATTAATCCTCTACTTAATAGCTATTTTTGGAACCCTTATTTGTTCAAGTTTGAATTTTAGAGGGAAAGTTATGCTTGTAAATGTTGCCCAGTATCCATGCTGAATCTGTTAAGATATTGTGTGGTATTTTTGGCCATAAAGATCTATCCATTTCGATTTTTGATATGAAGAGAAATTGGAGCCCTAGATGTTAGCTTCAAAACGCAACTAGAATGGGCTTAAACGGACATCTGTGGACTGAGATATGGCCCAAATACTGCACCAAGGTCAAAAACTGCGAGTGCATATTTCTGACTTTTTTCAGGCCTAGTTTCAACATCTTATCATCAAAATTGGTTTCTGACCTCTTATAAGAATTGTGCGTCTTTCTCTCAGTTTTCCTACAAATTAAGAATCATAATGAAATAAGCTCTACAACTCAAGATATGGCCCAGAAACCAAAACAGTATCAGAATTTGCCTAATACTGGAAAAATTAAATAAAGCCCAAATAAAATTCAAACATCATAAAATAATCCAATTCAAACCAATTAGGCATAAAAGAGGATTAATGAGCTAGAAATGAGAGGAAATAAGATTGTAAAAATTCCAATTGATTAGTTCTCTCTTCCCTCCACCATTTCTCTTCATTCTCCGGTGGCCTTTGGGTTGTAAACCGCCACCCTTCACGGCCAAAGCCTTAAACACTTTCCTCTCTATGCATAAGCCAAGGTTCTGCGTTTTTCACCTTGCATGAAATCTGTTCTGCATTTTTCGCTTGCTAAACCTACTTGTTTTTAACTTGACCTTATTCTTTCACATAATACACTTCATTAGCTTTCTATAGCCACTTTCGGAGTAATATTTGGAGCAAAGATCAAGGAGAAAAACTATTTTTATCATGATATATCTGATTCTAAAAAATTTATGAAAACAGTGAAAAGAATGTATTTTTAAATCCCTCTTCATCCAGCTTTATGAACATTCATAAACACTTATGAAATCCTTGTAATTAGATCTTTCCAATAAGCTGTCCTAAGCTCATTTTTTATCTCATTTGCTAAATCGAAATGTCAGGACAAGCAGAGGTCTCATTTCAAAAATTAGCAAACACACTCTGCATTAATATGAGTGTTGCGACCAATCTGTATTCCCAAAAATTTGAATGAACATATTTTTATAAAAATTAATGTCTTAGCTTTCAAAAAAAAATGGTTGGACCTTATTTGGATCACAAATTAATGAGATATGTAATTTTGAATGAAGCTGTCTCAGAATTACATTTTCTCTGCTAATAGCAGCAAAGGTTTTCTTTTTGAACCACTTTCATGTGATTTTATTGACATGCATTCATGTACTTGTGTTCCTTATGTCATAACCTTTTCATCAAGCCATCTTGTGCTTAATTTGAAGTCCATTTGATCTCTCAACGACATGCATGATCTAAGTATCTTAAATGTGCCAAAACAATCCATGATAGCATAAACACATCTTAGTAAAATCGTTATTCTGTACCTCCTGCGTGTATGGAAAACTATTTTAATAACATCTCCAAAATCCTTAGGATGTTAGTTTCCAAACCCTTTCTGCGGAACTCAATTTGGAAGTCATTTTCCTTGCTTTTGGTCCGAAACTCTCAAGCTGTCCAATGTAGAATTTTGTAGAAAATGTTTTTATGAAATTGCATGCGGCAACAACTTTTTCTCAATTTCTAGAAACCTATGCATGCATGTGGAAAACATTTCCTAACCATGTTCCTATATTCTAGGTTATATAAGCTTTTTAACAAGCTATCCCAAGTTTGAATTGGATTCCATTTGCTTCCCCAAAGAACGAGGATAAATCAGCAGCTCATTCTCTAAATCGTGATAGTTTTACCTTTTCAAAGAACTATCTTGAGCACGATTTGGACACTATATCACTCAATTACACTCCATTTGGTAAGTGTATCAAAACTTGAAATTCTAGTTATTCATAACTAACCACCATGTTGTACCGACGCTGTGTTTAGTTAACTAAAATTATTTGACTTAGTTAAAAACCTCCTCTAATGAGCTTTGTGCCTGTATTCTTGAATGAGAAATGCATCGGTACCCCCACGTACTTCATTCAGATACTAAACGCCTAAGTTATGGGCTCAATAGTAAGAACCACTTGGAAAGGACGATTATCGATCCCATTGAGAAAAACGCAATTACAACCCAAACCAGGCTGGAAATGGAACGTCTTTCCTCACCAAGCTGAGTTACTCTCTAAGGTGAGGGGGAAACTTTCATATGACTCGAGTTAGGAATTGATGGAATGGATAAGAATACACTTGATGAAATTATCAATGTTGTGTATGGTTTAAAGTTCTTGAGAATTCCTCACTCTCTTGAGTTTATAAACATGTATTTGATATTGAGATTGATATGTTTGTTTATATTACTGTGGTGCACATGTATGTGTGAAATTGTGTGATTAAATGCTAAGTTAAGCAAAATTTCATGGTAAGTTTTAAACTTTTAAACTTGATGAATACAAAAGAGAATGGAAATTGTCCCCTACAACATAACACTAAATACACCAAAGCTAGTTGAATGAACTACGCCATAAATTGACATGTATTTTCTATTACCTAGTAAAATCAAACCAAACTATGCTAGATAGAAACACCTAAGCAATTTATTTTTGATAATTTAGAAAAGGATATGACCTCTTGACTAAATTGTTGCTTAGGCAATCTAATGAACCACCGAGCCTCATAACTTTAAGTCATGCTAAGCTTAATTACACTAATTTATAATTTTAGTTTAAACAAGAAAATTGATAATAAGCAAGAAATTAGACAAGTTTAACAAATATTCCAATAATGGGTGAAAAAAGAAAGAGAAAATGAAGCCTCGATTTAGGTATTTAACCCTTTAGAAAATTTAATTGAATGTGTAGAATAGGAACAAAATAACTTAGGTTATGTGTGATAAAATACTAGTCATGTTAACTATACCTGTGGATTTAGAAAATAATAATAAGAATAATAAAATCTAAGTCCTTGTATATAGCAAAGTGTCTGATAAAAAGATTGAATGAACTGCCATAAGGAAACTTAGACAAACCTAATGTAAGAAGCCTATGAGAATAAAATCCACTTTTACTGGAGATGATTGAGGCATTGTGGTTTTGAATATGCTATTATTTGTATATGCATAAGTCTTGCACACATTGTGACATTTAAATATGAATGTGATGATTGCATGATTTTAAAATCTGGTTTGGCACATGTGAATTGATGACCCATAGCTGGTTGAAAGCATGTAGAGATGCATAGGCAGGTAGATTGAGGCCCTCGTGATTATGAGACCCTGAAAGGGGTGTGTATGCGTTAATGAGAACGCTTAGAGAGAATTGACATGTAGGCATGACCACACTATTGAGTCTAGCCACTTACTTGTCTTGGACCTAGAATTCTTAATAGAACCTTAATGATTGAATCAAGGAAAATAAATGTTTGTGAAAATCTAACATCTTTTCAATCATAAGTAGTAAACTAATTAGTGGATAAAAATTGAGAATTCAAAGAAAGAGACAAGGCTAGTGAGCTAGGGACCCTTCGTGAATGTGCTTGAAAGCATTAGTATAAGTATATGTCAATCTCTTGTGAAAATTGTCTGAATAGTTAAACATGGAATGTTGATTCTGAATTTAAACCAACGTCTGAGTGCGTGATGTGAAACAATATGGGATATTAATCCTGATTTGAATTGGCACCCGTGTGCGTGATATGGAGATTGAGTTCTAAAGAGAAATGAACTATTCAGATGACAATGGGTGTGGATACTTCTCTCCTGTGAAGGAAGTCATGAGGTTATTTTATAACTATTGTTGGTGAAAGATAGGGAGGACCTTGACGTCTAGGGGATTTAATGGAGTTGGGTGACTTACCAATAGCCCTATGAGTGTCCTAGGCCCCGGAACTCTGGCTGGGAGTCTCCACGCGATGCTCCTTTATCCTGACCTTCTCCTAAGGCTTATCATGTTGGTTAAGATAGATCAGTCGGTGGAGGTTCGAGTCTTCACCAAACATGCAAAATGTTGGCTGACTAGTGAAACTCCCAACAACTTCCGATGATAGGAATGGATCCAAGAGTCACATGAGCATAACAAATGATTTTAAGCCAAACTAAACGTCAGTATATGCATAAGTCCAATGCATCATGGTCTAGTATTGAATTGGAAATGTATGAGGTGCCTGCTTGTAAATGAATGAAATTATTTATATTATATTGGTTAAGTTAATTTTTGAAAATCAATGTTTTATATAAGTTTGTACTTTCTCCTCTTTATTTCTTTCCTTCCTTTCAAGTCCTAACTGCTTTTATGAGTATTTGAAAAGTTTCACCCCTTCTTTTATTCTTGTTTTGCAAATCTTCAATGTTGTGTCCAAGGGCACAGGTATACTCGAGGATTATAAGAAGATTCTGTTAGCAAGATTGGTACAACTAGAAACACAGTTGTGTCAGTCGAATCATGGTCGCACAAGGGAATTCCTCTGCACGTATGGAATTCTATATGTTAACTAGGGTTATTAGAGTCACTGGGTAAGTAATTCTTTGATGTTAGATTTTACCAAATTGGTATGATACTAGTTAAGGATTTAACATTTACCTCGTGAACTAATGTGGTATGGGATGCATTAGATCCTTGGAATACAAGGTGTAAAGTGGTATGGAACGCCTTATGCCTTGTCCAAATGTTAAGTCAGTCTCTAGGACTGCCAAGGAGGAAAGTTTGACAAGTTACTTGTAATTGAAAGTGTGTTTGCTTGATTAGAATATACATGTGATAGACTGTATGAGAATGATTCACTAAGAATAAGAATCAATTTAAAGAATAAAAAAAAATTAGCATTTTTGTTGTTAGAAAAAGGTTGTTACAGTTGCCACTTCACCATACGATTAAGGCCACCACCAGAAGCTACAAGAGAAGGATTAGATCTGCAAAACAAGAAAAAATAGTCTACATCAGAGAAAACTTTATTTAACAAACCTCTGCTATTTAAACAGTAATTAGAAAAAATTGCTACTATATTATTAGAGTGCTACTTTAAACAGTAATTAAAAAAAATTGCTATATAATAATATAAATTAAAAGCAGTTAGCATTGAACTAAATTTTATTGTATATTTCTAATAACAGTTAACAGAGAATTGTTTTCTAGTGTATCAAATACTATAATAATATTAGCAAATACTATGAATAATCCAGTATCAAATACTTGTAATAATATTAACAAAAAGACATTTTCCTGTGCTTCTAGATCTATCAAACTCCACATATTCCTGTATAGTCAAAAAGGAGATCGATTCCATAAAAGACGAGATCATTGAGTCAGAATTTAGTGAAATGTAATCCTTGTTAGATCGTATATTTTATACAAAAGGTATCTTTTGAGTATACCAAATCAATATAATTATCCTTCTTTTAACACAACAACAAAATTATATAATTAATAGCAAAATCTAATACTAGATAATTAAGTTCTTAAGATTAACGTTGAGTGTCTCTCTAATCTATTCTTGAATAGTAGTTAATCTCCAAAGTTACTTTTAAGAATAGTTAATAGATAATCATTCTTTAAAATCTTTTTTCTATTTTATAAATAAAACACGTTCAACTTATATTTTATAATAATTCTAAATTTTCTTTAAATTAAAATACAATTACTCTCACATCTTTTTACTAACGTAACGTAATGTAATATATATATATATATATATATATATATATATATATATATATTATTCAAGTTTTGTTTTATTATATAGATATATATTACCTACATGAGCTCAGCCTTCCCGTCAAAAGACTAGTAAAAAGACGTCATTATTTAGATAAGTTCAAAAGAAGTTTTGGCAGCAAATTAGGCAAATTATTGTACTACAACTGTCACGACCCTAAGGCAAAGTCATAAACATAACCCGCTAAATCTCAGCAAAACACAGTAATCACCCTTAATTAGGTACTCATGGATAATCATCAAGGAAAACAGCATGTAGTAATTTGAAATAAAATCCTTAAACAAGGTAAGTGTTTCAAAATATGACTTAGTTTGTCATTATAATTAATAATTACAGCAAAAGACTAATACATGAGACAGTTCTAACGTAACCTAATGACTAATCCTCCGCTTCTCCATCAGCTACTCCGGTTAATCTGGGAAGTCAATGCCTCACCTGCCTGATCTGCTCACGTATCAAGGTACGATTATCGCAGCACAACATCACAACAACAACAATTGCAAGGGTGAGCTTACAAAAAGAAACAGCATATCAAGGTAGAATAATCTCAGCAAAACAGCAAGAAACAGCAATTGCAGCCCATGCAGCTATGAGAAACAGTACTCATCTGGCCTTCAACAGCACATTTGGTAGGTCTAGAGGGACTGTGCTGGTCCGGGAGTGACCCGTTCTCGTTCTGGTATCTAGATCCAGATAGTACAACTCAGCTTTCTAAAGCCACATGACTACTCACCTAGCATGTGACACAGCGCCTATCATGACAGCCCTATTCAGCTTAGTATGATGCAGTAATCAGCATATTAATAATTTCAGCAATTACATGGATAGAATTTAACAACAGCTCATTCGGTATTTTAGCAATAGTAATTATGTAACAACTCAACTAATTCAGCAATTTTCAGCAAATACAAAATTATTAACTCAGCAAACAGCCCAACAATTTACTACACGTCATATTCAGCACATTGGGTCATCCTCCCTAGGGTTTTTCACAGAATACAACCACAATACTCTATCATTCGGCTATCAAATTACTTCTCCTAGGGTTCAACAACAATCAATCACATCAATACAACAATTTCATTCTAAAAACACAGCTCTAATTCTCTCTCAACACCTCTCATCACTTCCAAATCATCAAAATGACCTAGGGCAAGCTCCCCTTACCGTAATCCAGTGTTTTTTTCAAGGTGCTCTCGGTTATTCAAGTCTAGAATCTGCAAGAACTTTCCTGCAACCGCAGCTAAGCTCAGAAAAATTGAATAGGGATTGGAGAAATTCAAGAAATCTCAAAGGAAACCATAGAACTTACCCAAAATGGCTTCAATCACTCCCTTCGGCCTAGAATCACGCAAAAGGTTGGGGTTTCCTAGTGATTTGGAGCGGGAATCGACCGAAAATGCGAAAGGGAGAAGAGAGGGGTCGAGAGTTTTGAAATAACCCTTGCACAGTCCTCTAAGAACCCTTATATACGGTCTGAAATGCGGCGCTCTCGCTGCAGCGACATGCCCTCTCGCCATAATGAAAAACTCAGAAGAAATTGCACTTTGGTTTCTGCAGAATCTCGCTACAGCGAAACTGCACCCATAAATGCAGCCTAGGCTGTCATTCTCTCGTTACAGCGAGACCTCTCTCGCTACAACAAGAAGGCGACAGACGCATGCTTTTCTCCCTGGGACCTCTCACTACAGCGAGAAGGCCCTGCACCAGAACTCATGTTATTCCTCTCATTTCAAATTCAGCCACTACCTAATATATATATACATATACATCCACATAAGCTCAACACACAGCACATTCAGTTATAATTCAACAATCAACGCAATAAGACAAGGTAAATACATTCTTTCATGGCAAGCATTACACTCAAGTCTTATCATTTTTAACACATACAAATCAAGGCATTACAACAAGTATCTTCTATGATGAACGACGGCGAATAATGTTTACACACATATGCATCTAGATTGAATGAAAGCTTTTGCTCACAATCATTCAAAACTAATCCGGAGATACTTCATGTAGCTAAATATGCCTATATAATAAAAGAAAAATTCTTGAATAATATATATCCAAAGAAATAAAAAGGCAATCATATCTCTTAATTATTAAAGAAAAACGGGTAATAAACATCAGTAATTCAATCCAATAAGAACAAAAAAACGTCATTGATTGATGAAAAAGTTTAAGCAGGACAATCGGCGGAGATAAAATGAGAATTTCCTTTCCATGGATGAGTAGGTGACTCATCTTGGTTTGAATTTTTTATTTTATTACTCTCACGTGTTTCTTGTTGATTACCGATGTGGTCTAGGAATTTGCATTATTAAGATGATAAATTTGTACTGTGTACTAGGCTTTGTTTATCATGTATATTGTATAAGTTCAGCATAAACCGGGGATATATGAATTCATATTCTTTGCCATCCCATAAACATTGGATTAAAAGATCTTCAGGTGTTAGTAACAAGGATAATTAAGTTATCCAACTACTTAGTTTAAAAGAAATTATATTAAGATATTTCAAAGAAATCTGAACATTTAATTTTTTTTTTATGTCAAAATCAACTATTAATTAAGATACTACAACTCTTAGCAAAATGCAGTTCACGTACAACTATATGATTCTCAACAATAAACTAAGAGTAATAAATTGTAACATCAAATCTACTCTTAATCTATCGTAATAGCAAAGATCTCTTTACGATTCCTCCAACTCTGTTGAGATCAAAGTTCGCTATCTTCTTCTTAAGCTTTTGGAAGGCCTAAGGCCTTAGGTTTCAAGGCTAAAGTCATAAAATGTGCAACCTACTCCTGAATTTTACAGTGCACTGACTTAACTTCTCCAGCTTTTGTAATATCTCTTAAAAAATAAAAATGTACTCTGATATGTTAGTTCGTGTTTTATTGAATTTTATGAAAGTTTAATTGTTGAGCTATTATCACAAAATAATGACAGTGTTATTTTCTTGAATATGATTTAAGTTTCTCAAAACTCCTCATCCACAAAGCTTGACAAGCAAGAGTAACGATTGGTTGCATTTTGGGCATCTATGATAATGCTCCAAACTCAATAACAAAATATAATAAGGTGTACTTTTAAAATCTTCTTCATCTTCTACATAATTAGACTCTGAGTATTTTTCCTCTCCCTTCTTGCAGAAAATTTCATAGTTAACAATTTTTTTTAAGTACCTTAATATTCTTTTGGCAGCTTGTAAATGCAACTCAATTGGTTTTGACACATACCTGCAAATTAACCTCACATTAAACATAATATTTGGCTTTATAACTAATAAGATGCATTAAACTTCCAACAATTTACTTAAAATAAGTGTCATTCACAACTACATCATCCACATTTTTATTAATCATAAAATCTAAAAGAGTTGGACCGTTCATAGGTTTGCTTTCAAATATTGCATACTTCTTCAAGATATTGATCGTATATTTTCTTTGGCATACAAAAATTCCTTTCAATTTTTACAAAACTTCAATGCCAAGGAAGAATTTCATCTTTCCTAGATCTATCATATCAAAATCTTGCAAGTTGATCAAAGATTATTGAATTTAAAATGGCTATTACATAACCTTTACAACTATTGAAAAACTTCGGCTTTGCTTCTTTTTCTACCAATTTCCTATAACTCTTGAAAAATTACAAAGTTTCTGATTTTTCAAATTGAAAATAGACCCAACCTTTATAACTACAATCCTCAATGAAGCATAAGATATACATTTTTCACTATTTGAGATACATTTTATTGGATCTGCAAATATTTGCGTGTATGAGTTTCAAGAACTTGTTAGCACGCCACTCACTTTTATGGGAAATTTGATTATCATGTTGCTTACTAGTAAAACAATCCTCACAAGGGACATTTAAGAATTCTAATTAGAGTATTCCATGCACCATTTTCTTTCTTTGTAATGTCTTCAAATCTTTATAACTTAAATGAATATACCTTTGATGCCAAAGGTAAGTGAGATCCAAAGAAACATGTAGACATTCTTCAACAGAGCCAATGATGTTGAATCTTTCATTTAGAAGGATAAACATACGGTTAATATTTATTTTTGTGTGTACAATCAAGCCTTTGCCTAGATGATAAATATTTCATGTCTTATTTTTCATGAGAATGGTAGGGCCCTTTTCTTACTACTGCCCAATACTCAACAAATTATTTTGAAGCTCAGTTATATAATATATATCTCAAATAAAAAAAGTAGTGTCATTACACACTAATCTAACACTACCTTTTCTAGCTACAAATATTCTAGAGTTATTTCCATACTTAACTGAGTGCTTATGTCCTAATGTAAAACTCTTCTTTTTTTTAATTATATAATTGCTATTGATTATGGTGAAAATGTATTTTAAATGGAAAAATGTTTGAATGAGGTTGGTGCAGGATGACTCGCTTAAGTGAGACTAAACGTTCTAGACCAGGTGATTATAAAGCATTTTTGCTCAAGTGGGAATGAGTTTTGCCCAAGCAAGATAGGATAAAATTGCCCCAACTATCCTTTTGTCTAGGAGAGATGGACTCGCACAAGCAAGGACTCATAGGAAAAAATAACCAACTTTCTACACCCCTTCTCACTCAAGCAAGAATAACCCTTACTTAGGCAAGAATATCAAAAAAGGCTTAGAAGACAACTATTTGATGTTTTCACCCAAGCAAGATTGTTCCTCACTCAAGCGATAATTAGCTCACTCAAGAAAGAACGTGCGAGTTTGAGAGGTATTTAAAGGTTTTTCAGCATGAAAACTTGCATTACAATCCAAGTTGTGTTTTTTCAAAACTCTCACATTTTTTTTCTTAGGGAAATATCCTTCAAACCCCAATCGTTCCTCGAATTCAAACTTGAATGTTCAATTCGAATGACTCCAAGTAAGTTTCTCAGAGTTTAATTCTCCATTCTCTATTTTCTTCTCTTCATTTTTTATTTTCTCAAGGATATCCTATTTTGTGATGTTTAGGAAGAACTCTATTCTTTGAAAGATAAGCTTTACAAAAATCCTTTCTAAATCTTCTTTTAAGATAAAGAGAGTTCTATTTTTTTATTATAACATAGCGTATATTTTAGACTTACAAGAGTGCTATTATGTATTTCTTGCATGTGAATATGTAATTGAATGATATTTGAGTGTTGTGACTATTGATGATGCATATTGGTTGATTTATATGTTTGTACTATATTTCTATGAAACATGTGATAAGGACTTAGTATGGAATTGTTATTGGAGAACTAATACTTTAGTTGAATAAAACTTGATTGTGATGAAAGGGTTAATGATGTATGTTGACTGATTTTGGGTGTTAGTACTATATTCTTGTATTATGTGTAATTTGGACTTAGTTTATAGTACTTTACTAAGTATAATCTTTTAGCTAAGTGATGAGATTGATATAAAAAGGAATATGGGATGAGTACAAAATGATGAAAGGGACTAATGTAAATAGTTACAGAGATACACTAGAGATATAGAGTCCAAAGATGATGTGAAATTTGGGAGAAACATAGGATGATAAGTAACATTCGTGTATATGTACACACTCTTTCTAAGAGCAAATGCATCACGTGGCATCATATTCGTTTCTAGACTAGACTCCTGACTATACCTTTACTTAAGGGCTTGTTATTGTGTACGTTATATTCATATACATGACTTAACCGATGAGTATTTACCTATCTATATAAGATTTCAAGAAGTGTTAGACATTGAATATCTGTAATTACATTGCACAAGAAAAGTGTAGTGATTGGTGATTATGTAAGATTATTTGAAATCTATTGTTGACTTTGTTTGTGTAGTTATGGTGACAATATTTCCTTTTATTTCAAAATTATAATTATGTTATGATGGTTAATAATGAAATTGTGTTATATTTAGTGATAAAATAGATGTTCATATTTACTAAACATTTTAAGGAATAAAGATGGCAGAGCCTCAGAGACAAAGTAGATTAATAGATCATCTTATTAGCTATAAACTAAATTATGTTTTTAAAGAATATCAACGATTTTACTATTTTAATTTTAATATATATTATGATGATGACCCAGCTAGTATATAGACTGTAGAGATAAATGTAGATCATGATGTCTCTTTTGATTATTTTACAAATAATAGAATTCGATACACCCTTAGCATATATATTTACTGAGTGACTGTTAGACCTTTAGTAGTTGTAAATAATGTTTACACTTTCTTTTATCACGACATTCTTGGGAGACCTACTCAATATGCTTTTGAATGGATAACAAGTGTTGAGGTTGTATTTGATTATGTAGATCTCAGAAAAGATAATGACCAAATTCTTAAAGAGCTGACTGAGATAAAAGATTAACACAATGATGACAACTAGGACTGAGTTTTTAGTATCTTAGGCATGTAAATATTTAAATTTTGTATGTAAATAAAATTTATTACATATTTATTTCTTTATTATTTTAGTTTTGAGGTAATTATTAAAGATACAATTTATCCTTTATTAGTTTAAATACCTTTGTAAACTTATATGGGAGGATTTAATTATAGGGAAGATTTAATGTCATTACATTTTACACTACATGTTTTAAAGAAATTTATTTCATTTCTTGTTCCATTATATAAATTATTATATAATTGTATTATAGAAAATAATGGTGTGATATTTGAGAACATACCTTTGTCTACACACATGATTAAAATACCCTGATTCCAAGAACAATGTGTTATTTCTCTTCCACTTCCTCTACCTCAATATGTTCCTCTTCCTCATCCACTATTGCTTTCCACCTTTAGTGCTTCGTTACAATCTTGATTGACTCTTTTAAACTTTTGTTCAAGGATCACAAAAGAGCTTTGATGTTTGCAATGAACATAAGTGAATATTCAATTAATGTTCGTGGAATTTTTTCCACCACCTTCGAGTCAAGCATACCTCTCCATTGCTCCTCATTTTGTTTGCCATTTCCATTACTCTGTCAAAATATTCCGTAATGTAATGATTTTTATTTCTTTCATTTCAAGCCTCTTGAACTCCCTTTTTGTTGCATTAAGCAACAACTTCTTTACATGATTATTGTCTAAAGAAAAAAAAATTCAAGGAATACGATATATTTATTGCAGAAGTGGTGACGTCATTGCAACATGTGTCATTTATTTTTTAAGATAAATATATTAATAAATATTAATATAATTCAAATAAAATTTGTTGCTGTTTGAAATATTAAAATTGTTCTAAGTTATTTATAAATAATATAAAATAGATGTAATAATATATTTATTTTTTATTTTGTGCCAGGATTAGTCTGATTTGGAGAGTGCATAATTTATGTCAGGGTCTAACAGTTCAGGCAACATTGGTTGGAACGTAATTTATTGCATTATTGCTTCTGGCTTATTAGCTCAGTGAATTTGGCCTTCCGGACTAAAGAACCGTTGAAAAGACATCACCATTTAGGACACCTCAAAAGTCAAAAGAAGTGTCACTCCAAAAGGCAAAATTATTGTAAAACGGCTAAAACAGAAACATAATGGGTAAAAAGGAGAGATTGTGGAAGAAAATAACAAAAAAGGAGTAAAAAGGTTAAAGTAAATAATAAAATTGAATTGTAAATATGTAAACGTATAACTTCAACGATAATCAACACAAAACTGTTGTTGAAAAGACATCACCATTTAGGACATCTTTATTACCTGAACTTAGATTCTTTTTTATTTTAAAACACTTCTATTTTTTTTAAATAACTTTCAACTAACTTTTTTCACAGACTTTTGGAAAAGCATGTTTAATACTCTAATTTATATAGAATATTGATGAAATTATAAAGGATACTCGATCCTCATGTTTAAAACAATCGGATGTTGATGTACTTGAACATTTATTGTATATTGACTATGAAACTAGCAAAAATAACTTTTGCAACTATAATTGAATGTTGAAAAGACATCACCATTTAGGACACCTCAAAAGAAGTGTCACTCCAAAAGGCAAAGTTATTGTACGACGGTTAGCGCCGTAGGAAAGGCCAAAACAAAAACCATAATGGCTAGAAGAAGAGATTGCGGAAGAACAATAAAAAAAAAGGAGTAAAAATGTTAAAGTAAATAATTAAATTGAATTGTAAATATGTAACCGTACAACTTCAACGATAATCAACACAAAACTGTTGTTGAGTTGAGCAACTGTTGTCGAGTTGAGCTGGTGCAGAACTTTGACATGCAGAGATTCTTAGTGCAACTGTAGATGTTAAACTATCAAATGAACTACTCTTTATAATTACAATGTAATCAAACTATTTAAGAAACCGTAAATCTAAACCACAACCGCCTAATACATGTTCTTCATAATTGCCTTGCACATTAATTCACAATCTTTATCACTTGTGCTAATCTTCAACTAATAGTAATGGGCGGTAACTACTTTAAATATATTTGCATTTTTCGACATAAATCTAACATCTTCTAAAGCGCCTTTGTTACTTGAACTTAGATTTTATTTTATTTTTAAACACTTCAATATTTTCTGAAATAACATTCAACTAGCTTTCGACAGACTTTTGAAAAAGCATGTTTAATACACTAATTTATATAGAATATTGATAAAATAATGAAACATACTTTTCGTGCGTTAAAACAATCAGATGTCGATGTACTTGAACTTTTAATGTATGTTGACTATGAAACTAGGAAAATAACCTTTGCTAACTATAATTGGATGTTAAAATTATAGGTAAGGAAAATATAATCCCATTATATTTGATACAAAAGGATATTATATATGGAGCTTACAAGTTAAGAGATATTTTGCATTGCACTAGTTAAGTGTGTTTAATATAAGTTTATTGGTTTTTAGGTATTAGTGAATTAAATGTTAAAGATAAACACACTGTTTTTTTATCATGGATTTGTTTGATCTTTCCTTGTTATGGTTTTATGAAATGCATACTCGCCTTTTCGGTTTCATGTATCTTTGTTAACTATACGAGAATAGATGGATGATTATGGCCATGTCATTGATTATAATTTTTGTATTGGACAGTGGGATTGCAATGACGTAGCCCAGACTATAATCTTTATAGGAAATATGTTACAAACTATAGGAGAGAGAGACAATTCATTTGCATCTCCCACAAAATTTACCGGATTTTTCCACGTTGAAATCTCTTTAATTTCCTTAAAATATTAAGCACGAGGATAGATTGCCTATATTTAATGAACTTAATTGCATTCACCTATGTCTTTAGCACTACTAGTAAACCCTATGAATCAAAAAGCTAATGCTTAATAATAAACATACACTTGCCATCTAACCAATATAAGCATAAATACCAACCATTCAAGTTTATATACACTACACATAGAGCCACACAGGAAGAGGAGCTTAGGAGATGGTTAATTGATTTTTGAAGGTCATTTTGACTAATCTTCAATAAGAAATCCAGAAAAAGGATTTGCTTAGGCATTTTAATGTATGTATAATTTTAATTTGAGGGTGTTCTAGGGGAGGGAGTGTTGGAAGCGGGTGTGAAGAAGGGGAGGGGAAGAATTGCGTGAAGAAGAAAGGAAAAAGTTAGAGAAGATTTTATACAATTATGTAAAATATGTATAAGGGCTTATTTGTAATTATATAATTATAAATAATAAAAAAATAAATGATGTGTCATACATGTGACGCTACGTAGGAGTGCTGAGCTAGCATTCCGTTAACCAGCTTAATACTTAATAGAAAATAGTTGATGACAATGACTAAATCCTAACAAAAAATTTTTACAAGGACTTATCACAAAATACCTAATATTTATAAGGATCAAAAACATAATTAAGCTTTAAAAAAATATTAAGAACAATCTAGATAAAAAAAACTATTTGTATCTTCTAGTTATAAGATTATTCTAGAAACTAGAATAATGTAAATATTAAATATTAAACCACCCTAATATAATGGAAAAAGATGTGTCTAAGTAGGCATTATATCACATTATAAATGTCAAGAAGAAGAAAGCAAGCTATCAATTCCCCATCTCTTGAGTATCTTACTCAAACTTCTTCAATTATCATTTTCAACTATTCCAACTAATATATTTAAACAATCTTACTCATCCCTTATGCAAAAAACCATCAATGGCATTAGAACTACGTTTAATTATCTGCTAGGCATAGAAATATTACTATACTATTCCAAAAAAAAAAATTGAACCACTTCCAAAATTTTTCTAATCCATGGCTAGTACTATTTAACCATTTTTTCTTCTTGTCCCCATTTTTAATGGTAAAAACTATTATTTTTGGAGCACAAAAATGGAGACATATTTCACCTTCCAAGACTTGTGAGATATTGTAGAAAAATGGTTTGCTATTCCAATAGATATCTCATCCTTCACTACAACTCGTAGAAAAGAACTAAAAGAGAATAAACAAAAAGATTTGAAGGTCTTTTTTACTCTATAACTAGTTGTGACAGACATAATTTTTCAAGAATAATGGTTACTACAACAATCAAAGAAGCATAGAGTACCCTGTAGAAAGAGTTTGACAGAAGCGAAAAGGTACACACTGTAAAACACCAAACTCTATGGTGATAGTTTGAATTATTAAAAATAAGAGTCTGATACTGTAAAAGATTACTATTCTTAACCAAATAAGAACTTACAAAAATAATATTCTTGACAAGAAAGTTGTTAAAAAATTACCAATTATTGTTCCTCATAAATATGATCCAATTGTGACTATTATTGAGCAAGCAAAGGATATATCTACTGTATCAGTGACAGAGTTGGTAGGGTACCTTGAAGCTTTTGAGCAATAGATAAAAAGGCATGATGAGAAATCAATTGAAAATGCCTTTCAATCAAAGTTTAAATTACGATCTTAGAACAAAGGGAATGAAGGAAGAAAGAATAATGGAAACACTTTTAGAAACAAAGAGAATTCTAGAAATTTCTCTAAAAATAATCAAGATAAATATCTCCCATATAGCATCTGTAAGAGGACAAAGTATACTAAAGAAGAATGTCATTTTCATAAAAAATCACAATATCGACACTGTAAGAAATTTAGACATATAGAAAAGTATTATCACAACAGAAATAAGTATCAAGTAAATTTTGTTGATAAGTATGATTAAGAACATCTTTTTTATGCTACCCAAGATTCCAACAACGAAACAAGTGAAAATTGGTACTTGGATAGCAGTTGTAGCAATTATATCGCCAAAGATGTAAATATCTTCAAGGATATGTACGAATCTATCAAAGTGAAAATTTGAATGGAGAACGACTATCATTGAATCAAAAGACAAAGGCATCGTTATGGTGGAAACAAAGAAAGGTACAAAACTTATTACTTATGTCTTACTAGTTTCTAACCTCAAAGAACATCTCTTGAGTATTTGTCAAATGACGGAGAAAAGTCATTCTTTGCACTTCAAAGGAGACACACGTAAGATATATGACAGTATAAAACAGGAGATTGGCCAAGTAAAGATGGAGAAAAGAAACAAAAACTTTCTAATAAGCTTTAAACAAGGTAGTAACATTGTCATGAAAGCAAAAATTGATACTTCATGACTCTGGCATTAAAGATTTGGTCACTTCAATATTCATGCCTTAATACAATTATATCAAAGGAATATGATGAAAGGTCTCTCATGTCTAGAAGAAAATAAGAAAGCTTGTGAAGGATGTCTCCCTGGCAAGCAAAATCGATTGCCATTTTCTCCTAGAAAAGCTTAGAGAGCAAAAGACTTATTGGAGCTTATTCATATAGATATTTTCAGACAAATTAGGACACCATCACTTCATAACAATAGATATTTTATCTTTTCATTGATGACTTTTTTAGAATTACTTGGTCTACTTCATCAAAGAAAAATCATAAGTCTTTAGAAAATTCAAAAAGTTTAAGGCCCTTATCGATAAGTAAAGTAGTAAACCGATAAAAGTATTAAAAAGTGATTGTGGCAAAAAGTATACTTTCTAAGAGTTTGATAAATTTTGTGAGGATAAAAGCATTAAACAACAACAATTGCCATAGCATATTTTCTATAGTAAAATGGAGTAAGTGAGAGAAAAAATTGCACAGTAATAGAGATGATTAGATTGATGTTAGAAGTAAAAAAAATTATCAAATACCTTTTGGGCTGAAATAACTTATATTGTTGTTTACATACTTAACAGATATATAACTAAGGTTTTCCATGAAAAAAATTTCAATTGAAGTTTGGAGCGGGCAAAAACTATTAGCAAAACACTTAAGGATTTTTGGATCTATTTGCTACATACACAATCTAGAAGAGGAGACACAAACTAGAAGACAAAATCATACAGGGTATCTTCTTGGAGTATAGCACACGGTCAAAAGGATATTGAATATACAACTTGTAAACCAAAAAGCTCACTATTAGTCGAGATGTTGAAGTTGATGAAAATGCTGCTTGAAATTGGAAAGGTGAAAAGGTTTAGAAAAATGTTGAATATACAAATGCAACAACCTTAAAAAATGTTGAATATACAAAGGTGAAAAGGTTTACAAAAGCTCACTTCAAATGTTGAACAAGCTTATTTGTTGAAGGTCACTCCACACCCTGTATAAAGAAGTCTTGTGCTTCTAACAAAGATATCTTTTTTTCACACCATCTTCATCATCTTTTTCTGAATTTGGACTTAATCAACCATTGAAAGTTATTAGAGAGTGAGAGATCATTGACAAAGACGACGAATGTTCTTTTGAAGTTCAAGTAAGTGATTGAGCACCTCTTAGAGAATGAGAACTTTTGTCATCTTCCTTCCCTTTTGGGTTTCATTAGTTTAAGCTCTCATTTGAGTTTTTATGGATTTGTTTATAATTTTTTTGTTATGAGTAACTAAATTCATAGCTAGAATTATGGTTAATCTTATTGCATACTCTATGGTTTCCCTTTTATATTTTATCCTATTAAATTATATTTTACATGTTAAAAGTTAATCACCTTATCTAATAATTAGTTGCATTGTAAGCGGCCGTACCATATGTAATTAATGTAACTATAGGATAAAATAAGATAAAAAGTTTGACATATCAAACTTAATTCTTCTCTTTCAACTATTATTAAATTAACAAAATCATTGATTCTTTATGTTTTCTCTACCTTTTTTCTTGCATAATTATTGAGGGTAATTACCTAAGGAAAAGAATATTAATTTTGCATAATCATTGATTGTTAATAGAATAAATATGGGTAGTTGACAAACATAGGATACCAATATTGGAATTAAAATAATTAAAATATAGAGGTGTAATATGTGTGTCGCAACTGGGGGCACGACTGGACAACAATGACAGGGAGTCGCCACCAAAGTTTATTAAAGAAAAATATTGGAAAAACTTTTAATATAAATAATCTTTGAAACTAAATTTGTGTTCGAGAGTCGTTTACGTGTAGGGAAAGTATTAGCATCCTACGACGTCCGTTAATTAAAACGGTTACTTTTTAATTAATTGTGCAAAAATTATTTTTACTTTAAAAATATTTATTTCACTCTAAAAGAAAATCATTGATATTTTTATTTTTATTTTTTATGTCTCCTTATTTTTTAGTCTTATTTCTTATTCTTACAATTTTTTTCAGGTTTTAATTTTATATTTTTTTTATAAAATAATACAATTAAAATTTTTGAATTAAAGGAATGAATTATATAAAAAAAAAGCTATTTTTTTTAGTATTAAATAGATTTAAATAAAATATGACATGATTTTTTTTTCTTAAAGTAAGAATCCTTTTTTTTATATTTTCTATTTTTAAATAAAGAGCTAAAAATATAACTTGAATTGGAAAGTGAATTATTTATAAAATATTTTTCTTTTTTTATTATCATATTAAATAAATTTGACTAAAATTCCACTTATTTTTTATTAAGTAAAAATTCATTTTTGATTTTTTTTTCCAGTAAAGAACTAAAAATTTAGTTTTAATTGAAAAATGAATTATTTACAAAATATTATTCTCTTTTTCTCTTATTTTCATATTAAATAAATTTAAATAAAATTTAACTTGTTTTGTATTTTTTTAGTAAAAAAAATTCTTTTTTTTTATTTTTGAATAAAGAGTTCAAAAAATTTAATTTGAATTAGAAAAATAGATTATTTATAAAAATATTTTTTATTTTTAAAATAAATTTAAATAAAATCTAACTTGATTTTTCTTATATTAATTTTTTTAATGAAAATTCATTTTTAATATTTTTTTATTTTTAAATAAAGAACTATAAAAATTGAATTTTGACTTGGGAAAATGGAATATTGATAAAATATTATTCTCTCCTTTTTTGTATTTAAATAAATTTAAATAAAATTTAACTTGATTTTTTTAATTCATTTTTTATTATATTTTTTTACTTCTAAATAAGGAATCATAATTAAAAAAAATTTAATTTTGAATTGAGAGAAAAGATTAATCATAGAATATTATTGCCTCCTCTCTCTTTTTTTTTTTTTTTTACATTTTGACATTAATGAAAATAATCTTAAAATATTTTTTCTTGACATTTTATTTACTTATCCTTTTTGTTAAAATAAAAATAAAAATTTCATTATTTTTAAAATTATTTTGAATTACTCATAGTTTAAAATTTTTCTTAAAATAATTTAAACCTGAAAAAATAAAATAAAATTTTTTGGACTTGAAAGGTCAAGTTCTCGCTCCTACGTATCTCTCGTATGCAACGGAAGAATCAAAGCTACCACATAGTTCTTTTGAAAATTGGGTTTGGATGAGTTTCAAATTTTTTTTTTAGCTTGACTTTTACTTTGTTATTATTTTTTGTAAATCCACTCCTGCACAGGGTTCAAGTTAGTACACGACTACTCAATAAATTATTACGATTCAAGCAATGTTGAAGGTGGATCCACCACTCTGTCAAAATTACTTGGTCGTACGTGGATTTAAAAGACCCATTTTTAGATAACCAAAATGTCTTATTAATATTGAATTTTTTGTACAATAAAAAATAAACGAGAAATATATAGAACAATAAAAATAAATACAAGAGCAAGAAAAAATAACAAGAAAATAATTATTGTTTGATTTAGGAATCATTTTTAGGAATTTGCAAAAAAATTGAAATTTTTAAGATTTACAAAAAAAAAAAAAGAGTTTTTAGGGTTTGTAAAAAAAAGGACACCTTTGGGTAGAAAATGTTTTAGGGTTTGCAAAAAAGATATTTAAGGTTAGAAAAGAAATTTTTTAGGGTTTGCAAAAGGACATTATTGTGTAGAAAATATTTTAGGGTTTACAAAAAAGGATATTTTAAGGTTAGAAAATGTTTTAGGGTTTGCAAAAAAGGGTATTTTAAGAGAAAAAATATTTTAGGGTTTGCAAAAGGCAAAGCAAACAACATTTTTTTAGATTTTATTTTAGGGTTCGGGAAGATTAGGGTTTGCAAAAAGAGACAATTTTATTTAAAAAGTGGTCGATATATTTAGTGTGAACAAACAAAATACAGGAAAGGCAGAACTAAAAGCAAAGTACGCATACTAAAACAAAGAGGTTTTTTTGTTTAGAAATAAAATATGAGACTTTTAATATGAACAGAAGGAAGAAATGAGAGCAAGATAATAGATGAAAGGATATTTTGTTTAGAAACAAAACTCGAGACTTTAATATAAACAAAAAATGCACAAGCAAAAATGAGAGCAAAATAATAGATAAAGAACAAAACAACAAAAAGGAAATCTTACTTGATCTGGAGAATAAGAATTTCGTTAGTTTTATCCTTCAACTCTTTTAGTTTATTCTCTCTGTTAACCTCAGGTGTGTCTTGGTATACTCTCAGTTGATTTCTTTTTAGCTCTCTCCTATTTCTCTTCATTCCCCGAGCTATCTCTCTTTTTCTCCCTATGCTCTCAAAGTGTCCCATAAAAAATAAAGTGTAAAAAGTTGCATTATTATCTCTTTTTCTCTCTATAATTATCTCATCTAATTTTTGTAAAAAGTTGCATTATTATCTTTTTATTGTTTTTTAAATTTAAATTTTTCTCATTTTAATTTATCACGCATCCTTTAGTTTAAACAATTAAATCAATATATTTTTGATACTTGAAAATAATCTCTATGTGACAATAACTCAAGAACTTAAAATCTTTTATTACTTTTCGACGAATACATTCTTCTTCTGTAAACAAATGTTTTATTCAAACTTTTTTAACTATCATTTTCAACTATTTTAACTAATATATTTCAACAATCTTACTCATCTTTTATACCAAAAAAATCATCCGTTATCTGCTTATTCGATTATTATATAAGTTAAAGTAATAGTTGTTATTAAAAATGGGATGTGGAAACCAGACTGCAACACTTCAAGAAAAGTTGAATGGTTTTGTACTGAGTGAATCCATATCCGTGGCAGGAATTCAACAAATAAAAACCTTGTTTTCAAAATTCCATTGTTCTAATTATGATTTTAGCTTTCAGATTGTACCGGGTACTCTTGAATGCTCAAGATTTTAGTGCCGATATAGCCAGTTAGGTTCCAAAATAAATTTTGATTTGAAGCAATATGGATTCTCTTAATTGATCATTTGATGGCCTAAGGTCTTGCTAAAACATAAATTAACTAGTTAAGCATATTTAGAAACATTGCAAGGCAGCACGAAGCTGATGGCTGTTTATTGCACATGGATACATACAGCCACTTATTTAACATTACACAGGCTGACAGCATTTGCCTCCTCACGCATGCAGCCACTAAAACAAAGTAACCCATTTTTGGTTAGGGTTACCAGTCCATGACCAAAGTATTATCTGTTTAAGACTTGGATCAGAGTTTTTCACATCCATCACCATTTCGTCGTATAAACTATAAATGGTACCATCATTTTGAAACACCCATCGTTGGCTAGCCCATGCATTGCTACAAGCCATCATGACAATGATTGCTCCTTCTTTGTGTTCCTGGGAAGTTAAACAGTTGTTTTCATTTTGCACAGGACGTATAGAACCATCTGGGTAAAGTGACCATTGCTGCTCCTCCTTATTTCTATCACAGTCAGCCAGCCACATGTTATTTCCGTGAGCTTCCATGCAGAGATCCAAATACCCAGCAATTGATGTTACAAAAGGGCTTGGGTCAGTGCCTGTGCGCCAGCCCTGTCGCATTCGATATTCATTTTTTTGCACAGATAGTGTCCCTCCCATGGCACTAGATTCAGCACTCAAGACCAAGGCAGACTTTGGATTGATAATCGTTCCATTTTCCCATATCTCCCAATAAGTGGCCTCCGCTACTGCCGAGGTACAATCATATATCATGACGTAGTTCCCTGGAGCATAACCGTATGTAGTTAAACACTTCCCCTTGGACCTTATCGTCTTGTCTTGTTTCAAGGTCCACAGCTGGTTCTCTTGGTCTGTGCATTTCCACATTATGATAGAATTGCCGTCGTTATAGGCATTGTCAGACACATCCACGCACATCCCATCTCGACCAGCAATGTGTACGGTTGGTTCAAAGGAATTGCAGGTCTCTGATCTTTCCACAATTGATCTTATTACTAGAGGTGATTGGTTTGCAATTGGATTGCAGACAAAAAGCATCAGTGCTAGAATGGGAACAACACTGGCCACGGAATCTACAATAACAGGTTCGCTACGATGATTTGTTAACACGACATTATTTGGAAAAGTTCCTTGCACTGATTGTTGAACACCTCTTGATAGACCACTCCAATTGTTCTCCAAACTTAACATGGGAGAATCAGGCAGAAACGTGTTACCAGTTCGGATGCTGACACGAACCCGGCGTGATATGTACTCAAATCGAGCTGCTTCTGCAACCATTTGGATTATCACGATCATGGACTGAGCTCTTTCTTGATTGTCATCGCGCTCACTACGTAGAAACGATATCGTATGTATCAAGGGCTGTAACCCTAGTGTTATTTGCTCTCTAGACCGACGAGCCGTCCTCTCTAGATCACCGTAAGCACCAGTAAAAGGAAGTGTGAACTGCTCCGTGTGATTGAAAAGGTTGTTAAATGCAGATTGCGGGGCATCACGGAAGAAATAAGACCGACTTCCTGCTTGGTATGCTACAACGTATGCATTAGTCAGATCGATACCTATTTGGATAGATTCCGTCGCCGAGTTTGAGAGTTCGATTGTTACATATCGATTTCTATCTTGCACTGTTGTTGGATCTCTAAGGACAGGTATCTCATGTATCTGCCCACCTCTTAGACGGTCTCGAAGAACTTCAATGAACTGGTTGTAACTTTCTGAACTGGCACCTTCAGTAGTAAATTTGGGGTCCTCGTTTGTTGCTAATGGAGGATCGGCTCTTGCGGTACATCTCGGTGCAGCGAATGAACAAGCCCATGCACATAAAATCAGTAGCTTCAATGTTTCGTTCATTTGAAACTGCATAAAGTTGAACCAAATTTTAGCAATGGGATGAAATCAAACTAAAAGCAGTAATTCAAATTCAAAACCATCGTACTCCTAAAATCTGTAAGCTTATAGACGGGGACCTATTTTTGTAGTGTCTGTCATAGTAAGGAGTTTCCTTTAGGCACTATTGTTTAGAACGTTTGGTGAACTAACCATTTGTTTACTCTAACTGTGGGTGAAACAATTTAATGGTCGTTTTAGGACACCCAAACCGTAAAGGATGGCAAGGTAACGAGGTCTTCCTGCCTAAGATACGTAGCCAATTTCACCCAACAAGACCTTTCATGATTTAAGCAGGCCGGTGAATCTCAGCAAAGTTTTATCATATCTCTATATCTCTTTATATGAGAAAGGAATGCAAAGGATAAGCATTATAATGATCACAGACAAAGTCACAATTTTTTCACTTGTTTATATATATCAAAATCAGAAGAAAAAAGAGATACCGTATTGAGATTTTGCTTGCTTCTCAGTGTATTTGCAGGATGCTATATGCAGTGTTTGGTGTGGCTTGAAAGTTGGGGAGTCACCGTGCCTTTTATAGGCAGAGGTGTCTTGGACTATTGGTACCCCATCGGAATAAAAATCCCAAACACATCAATTAGTCATATATGTTGTTCATGTTTTTGGAGCATTATAGTGCATAATTTACATGTGACATCGGCTTGACAATTGTGGAGTCATTGAACCTTTTGCATGCAGAGGAATCTTGGACTATTGGTACCATCTCCGAATAAGATTGAAACACGCCAACTGGTCATATTTTTTCACCTATTTTTGGAGCATTAGTCTGATTTGCTCTATTGGAGCATTTGTCTATTTTCTCATGGTGCGTAATTTACATTTGCCATCGGCTTAACAATTGTGGACCCGTTGCACCTTTTGCATGCAGAGGGATCTTGGACTATTGGTACCATCTCCGAATAAAATTGAAACACGCCAACTGGTCATTTTTTTTACCTGGTTTTTGGAGCGTTAGTCTGATTTGCTCTATTGGAGCATTAGTCTATTTGCTCATAGTGCATAATTTGCATTTGCCATCGGCTTGACAATTGTGGACTGCCCATTCTCCTCCAGGATGCATGTTGTATCAACTTCATTGCACCTTTTGAATGCAGAGGGATCTTGGACTATCGGTACCATCTCCGAATAAAATTGAAACACGCCAACTGGTCATATTTCTTTATCGGTTTTTGGAGTATTAGTCTGATTTGGAGAGTGCAAAATTTACATGTGCTACGGGCCTAACAGTTCGGGCAACATTGATTGGGGACGTAATTTATTGCATTGTTGCTTCTGGCTAGCTTGAAAGTCGTGGGGTCATTGTCATTGTGCCATTTATTTTTTAAGATAAATATATTAAATATTAATATAATTCAGATAAAATTTGTTGTAACTTGAAATGTTAAAATTGTTATAAGGAATTTTTTAAATAATATAAAATACATTAAAATTTATGTTTTTTTTTTCTTTTTTTTAGACACGTGCATATATATATATATATGCCTGTCAATTTAATAATAATAATAATAATAATAATAATAGTAATAGTAATAGTAATAAGAAGAAGAAAAAAAAAAGCATGAGTTTATTAGCTCTTGTTCATGTGAAAGTCATGCATGATGCAGTAATACAATACTAAGTCATAAACAAGTTTTTGGAGGGTCACTTTAAATAGTAATTAGTAAAAATTGCTATATAATTATATATTTAAAAAATAGTTAGTATTAAACTAAACTCTAATATATATCTCTAGTAACAGTTAATTTTTAGTATACACTAAGAACAAATAACTAACTTACAATGAATAAGGAAGGTACAGTAATGTTATAAATAATCCAGTATCAAATACTAGTAATAATATCAGCCAAAGAACGCTCTCCTGTATTTAATGACGTTTTAATCTATTTTTAGATAGCAATTAATCTTCAAAATTGCCTTTGAGAACGGTTAGTAGATAACTATTTTTTAAATTTTTAGTTTATTTTATAAATAAAACACGTTCAACTTATATTTTAGAACAATTTTAAACATTCTCTAAATTAAAATAAAATTACTCTTACATCTTTTTACTAATATAGTGTAACATGCTTCATATTGCTTCATATTATATATATGAAGCATGTTATATAATAAAACAAAACTTGAATAATATATATATATATATATATATATATATATATTATTCAAGTTTTGTTTTATTATATAGACATATATTACCTATAAGAGCTCGGCCTTCCGGTCCAAAGACTAGTAAAAAGACATCATTATTTAGATAAGCTCAAAAGAAGTTTTGGCAGCAAATTAGGCAAATTATTGTACTACAAGTATCTTTATGATGAACGATGGCGAATAATGTTTGCAAACATATGCATCTAGATTGAATGAAAGCTTTTGCTCGTATTACAATCATTCAAAAGTAATCCGGAGAGACTTCATGTAGCTAAATATGCCTATATAATAAAAGAAAAATTCTTGCATAATATATATCCAAAGAAATAAAAAGGCAATCATATCTCTTAATTATTAAAGAAAAACGGGTAATAAACATCAGTAATTCAATCCAATAAGAACAAAAAAATGTCATTGATTGATCAAAAAGTTTAAGCAGGACAATCGGCAGAGACAAAATGAGAATTTCCTTTCCATGGATGAGTAGGTGACTACAGGAAAAAGGGTCTTAGCGGCGGTCTTTTTTCCTTTTTTGGCGGTTTAAATTGCTACAATTTGACACTTACGAAGGTTGCCAAACCGTTACCATTTCAGGTGTCGGGAGAATGGTTAGCAACGATTTTAAAAACCGCTAGAACAACCATTGCTATAAACAGTTTTGAGATAACCGTGGTTTAACCTGTATACAGCGGCGGCTGAACTGCCACAAAATACAACTAATAATAAAATGACAACAATATTGTGATGGTCGTAAAACCGCTGCCAAAAAATGACAACCACCACAAAAAAAAATGATAATAATTCAAAAATTATTATGTAATTGTAAAACTGTTGCAAAATAAAAAGAGGATAATAAGAATTTTGTTTTTTGTAAAATCACTGTAAAAAAATTAAGATAATAGGAAAATATTATTGCAACGGTTATAAAACTGCTGCCAAATAAAGAAAATCAAAACTTTTTCATTTGCTACATCATTTAATGTATTCCACTCTAAGTTGTTATATTCACTCACTCAAAAGAATTCTTTACTCTTAAAATACCCACTTGAGCTTTTGATCCTCCTTGATAAAAAATTGAACCTAACTTAACCCCAATTGTGACCAACAAAGCCCTCATGATAGGTGGTTCATTGTATCTAAGCAAAGGAGATTGAGAATATGGGCAAACATATGGTAGGGTGAGACAAAATGTATGAATTGAGGGAAAACACTTAGCCTGAAACATTGATGAGTGAAGAGTGAAACACCATCTTGTGAGTTAGATAATTTTTTTGTACTATGTAGATTGCATGAAACCTTGCTGGATTCTTGTTTCAGTTAAGTGGGACTTTGCTTGAAAATAATTGATATGGGCATGATTTTTTTGTTGAATGAAACCATGATTTTGAAAACATTGGAAGTGTCAATTAGAGTCTGATCTTGGAATGAAAATTTTGAAAGAAATTTTTGGATAAATCCAACCCTTCTACAAGTAACTTTCTTGAGTTTTGATTTGCTTGAGGACAAGCAAAAGTTTAAGTTTGGAGTTGTGATGAATCCACATTTTATTGGATTTTTACTTGTCTTTTTAGTGTTCTTTAATAGAAAAAGTAGACTTAGAGAATGTAAATAACATAGAAACATCATTTTGGTCAAATATCATAGGTTTCTTAATTTTTGGTTAATTTACATAGATATAATTTGTAATTTTGATCATTTGAATAATTGTGCAGGAATTTCTAGATTTATTCTATAGATTTTTAGTATTTGACAAAGTTTGAGTTGAAAGTGACCACTTTGGATTCCATAGTGGACACTACAACAAGCTAGATCCAGGAGGGCAGATCAAAGTGATCACTCTGGTTTCATAGTAGACACTACAGAGACCCCAATTTGAAGAGGTGATGCGTATAACTACTTTAGTCCCATAGTAGACACTACAGAGACCCCAATTTGAAGAGGTGATGCGTATAGCTACTTTAGTCCCATAGTAGACACTCTAGGACAGACCAAAATGATCACTATAACCCATAGTAGACACTCCAGAGAAGGCCAAAGTCACCCAGACCTGTGCGTAACTACTATGACCCATAGTAGACACTCCAGAGAGGGTCAACAACATGGTGACTTGTGCGTAATCACTATGAAACCATAGTAGCTACTATGGGAGTGCTTCGCGTCATCACTATGAACCATAGTAACTACTATGGGCAAAAATCTCTGCACTATAAATAGAACTTTAAAAATTAGGGTACGAGCTTTTACACACTTTTAGATTCTTTTACCACTTTGGGGAACACTTGCAGAGCTTAGGTCATCCTTGGGTGACAGCCAATGACCAATCCTAGGGTTTGATTCACATTTCTTCTTTACTTTTCTTTAATTTTTACATTGATGTCATTGATTTCCCTTTGTTCTCATCTTGAATTTGTAGACCCATCCTCATTGAGGGCTAAACTTTCTTGTAATCCTTACTGAGTTCATGGATCCTTGAATTCTTAGGTATAAATGTCAATATAATTCTCTTTCCTTCATGAATTTATATTTCTCAACTCTTTGAATTGAATTAATGGCTGAATGAGGGGGACATTGCTTAATTAACCCTAATTCATTTTAATGAAATTCTTAACTTGGTTTGCTTAATCCTAAGTTAATTTCTAAGGTTGCGTAATCTTGGAAAAAAGAGTTGGAGTTTATTAAATTTGCTTAAATTCATATGGAGTTTTAAGGTTAATTCTCGCTTGTTAAGTTAATCTAATTCAGAGGAAGAGAAAAAGTATTGAATCTTGACAGGAATAGGGATATAGTCATGTAATGAACTAAGGATTGCTACATTTCATTGATTGAACACATTAATTTCATCACTTGCCTTTACATTAAAATTGGAATCACATAAAACCCCTTTTTTAATTGCTTTCGCAGTAAATGTTTACAACATGTTTAATGTATGTTACCAACCAAAGTCATTGGAGACAACCTAGGCTTGCATCCTAGACTACATAAAAATTCTGCATATTTTGATGAGATTGGCGACAAATCTTTTTACAAACAAAAAATTATATCATCACTCCGTTTGTGCATTATTGAATTTTATGAAAGTTTAATTGTTGAGCTGTTATCACAAATGATGACAGTGTTACCTTCTCGAATATGATTAAAGTTTCTCAAAACTCCTCATCCACAAAGCTTGACAAGTATAAGCAACAATAACAACAAACTCTACTTTAATAGTTAAAGAGTAATGATTGGTTGCATTTTGGACATCTATGATAATGCTTTCAAACTCAATAAGAAAACATAATCAAGTGTACTTTTAAAATCTTCTTCATTTCCTACATAATTAGACTTTTAAGTATTTTTCCTCTCCCTTCTTGTAGAAAATTTCATATTTAACAATTTTCTTTAAGTACCTTAATATTCTTTTAATAGTTTGTAAATGCAACTCAATTGGTTTGACACATACTTGCTAATTGAGCTCACACTAAACGTAATATTTGGCTTTATAATTAATAAGATGGATTAAACTTCTAACAATTTACTTAAAATAAGTGTCATTCACAACGACACCATCAAATATTGCAGACTTCTTCAAGATATTGATGGAATATTTTCTTTGACATATAAAAATTCCTTTCAATTTTTGCAAAACTTCAGTGCCAAGGAAGAATTCCATCTTTCCTAGGTCTATCATATCAAAATCATGCAAGTTGATCAAAGATTATTGAATTTAAAGTGGCTATTACATAGCCTTTATAAATATTGAAAAACTTCCCTTGGGCTTTGCTTTTGTCTCTACCAATTCCCTATAAGTCTTGAAAAATTACAAAGTTTCTGATTTTTCAAAGTGAAAATAGACCCAAACTTTATAACTACAATCCGCAATGAAGCATAAGATATACATTTTTCACTATTTGAGATATGCTTATTAGATCTGCAAATATTTGCGTGTATGAGTTTCAAGACCTTGTTACCACGCCACTCACTCTTATGGGAAATTTGATTATCGTGTTGCTTACTAGTAAAACAATCCTCACAAGGGGCATTTAAGAATTCTAATTAGAGTATTCTACGCACAATTTTCTTTGTTTGTAGTGTCTTCAAACCTTTATAGCTTAAATGACCATATCTTTGATGCCAAAGGTAAGTGAGATCCAAAGAAACATGTAGACATTCTTCAACAGAGCCACTGATGTTGAATCTTTCATTTAGAAGGATAAACATACAGTTAATATTTATTTTTGTGTGAACAATCAAGCCTTTGCCTAGATGATAAATATTTCATGTCTTATTTTTCATCAGAATGGTAGGGCCCTTTTCTTACTACTGCCCAATGCTCAACAAATTATTTTGAAGCTCAGGTACATAATATATATCTCAAATAAGAAAAGTAGTGCCATTAAACACCAATCTAACACTACCTTTCTGTTTAGAGGGCAAATGTACCCATCGAGAAGTAATAAAGGGTTTTAAATTAAGTTTCTGAAATATCGTTCCACAAGGATTATTTTTCAGTTACTAAAAATTTCCTAATTCAATTGTTTGAGCTTCAAATATACGAGATTAATCAAAACAAGAATTTATAAGATCAACTATAAAACTAAGAACAAGGAATACAATGCACGTCTTGGTTAAACTTATCGGAGAGAAAACCTAGGGCATATAGGTTTTCTCATTCAATTCTTTATGTTATTTTTTTGTTTAACTCTAAATCCAATTTTCTTGTGATTACCAATCATTCATATAAATACTATTAATGCCCAATAGTCATGCAATATTAATATTCTTTTCTCTAAATTAACATCTCCAATGGTCATGCAAGACATCAATTTAAGAAAGCTTAAAGAACTTATGAACTTGTTAATTTAATAATGATTAGAAGAGAAAGATTGGTTTGGTCCACCTAATCCTTTGTCTCATTTTATCCTATAGATCTATTAATTAACCGAGATACGATCGCCTGACGATATCATTAATTAGAATTAAGAGAGAAGCATGAAACGGAAAACAAATTTGGATTCAAATATCAAAATCCCATAAATTCATGAACGATAGTTTTCATAGCCCTAGCTATAGACTTAATTACTCATGCTAAAAAAAAGAACTAAAACAATCATAAACAAAACCATCTTCAAAAGAAATAGCAAACTAGAATGTGAGATAAGTTTCCGATCTTCAAGTACGATCGCTCGAAGCTCCAAGTCCCACCAAGAATGTGCCAAAGATCTCGTGCAAGAGAGATAAGGTGAAAGAGCAGAAGTCAAGATGTAAAAACGGTCCCAAAACAGTGCCTCTGATCTTCCTATTAATAAGGTTTAAAAACCCTAAAGACTTTTCATAGTTGGGCTTCTCGTAGATGAGCACAGTCGTGCATGGTTTCGAAGCACCTTGTGCTTGTTGAAAGGGTCTAGGCATGCTGAATACTGCGAAACTCTAATCTTACATCAATTTAGGCCCAAAATGCACCCAAAGTCCACTTGTGGCATCTTTATACAAAATTGCATAATTAATATATAAATTAATATAAATTCTAAATAAAATAAAGGTCAAATATGAATATATGTGCTATTAAATAGGGCCTAATTATAGACTTATCACTTTTCTAGCTATAAATATTCTAGAGTAATTTCCACACTTAACTTAGTGCTTATGTCTTACTGTAACACCTTTCTTTTTCTTAATTATATAATTGCTATTGATTTATGGTGAAAATGTATTTTAATTGGAAAAATGTTTGAATGAGGTGTTTGCTCAAGCGAGAATGAGTCTCGCCTAGGCAAGATAGGATAAAGTTGTCTCAACTGTCCTTTCGTCCAGGAGAGATGGACTCGTATAGGCAAGGACTCATAGGAAAAAAATAACCAACTTTCTAGACCCCTTCTCGCTCAAGCGAGAATGACTCTCACTTAGGCAAGAATATAAAAAAAAAAGCTTAGAAGACAATTGTATGATGTTTTCACCCAAGCAAGATTGTTCCTGGCTCAAGCGATAATTAGCTCACTCAGAAAGAACATGTGAGTTTGAGAGGTATTTAAAGGTTTTTCAGCATAAAAACTTGCATTACAATTTTCTCTAAACTCTCACATTTTTTTCTTAGAGAAATATCCTTCAAACCCCAATCGTTCCTCAAACTCAAACTTGAATGTTCAATTCGATTTCCTCCAAGTAAGTTTCTCAGAGTTTGATTCTCCATTCTCTATTTTCTTCTCTTCATTTTTTATTTTCTCAAGGATATCCTGTTTTGTGATGTTTAGGAAGAACTCTATTCTTTGAAAGATAAGCTTTACAAAACTCCTTTCTAAATCTTCTTTTGAGGTAAAGAGAGCTCTATTTTGTCATTATAACAAAGATATATTTTAGACTTACAAGAGTGCTATTATGTATTTCTTGCATGTGAATATGTAATTGAATGATATTTGAGTTTTGTGAATATTAATGATGCATATTGGTTGATTTAGATGTTTGTACTATATTTCTATGAAACATGTGATAGGGACTTAGTATAGAATTGTTATGAGAGAACATAATACTTTAGTTGAATAATACTTGATTGTGATGAAAGGTTAATGATGTACGTTGACTGATTTTGGGTGTTAGTACTATATTCTTGTACTATGTGTAATTTGGACTTAGTTGAGAGTGCTTTACTGAGTATGATCTTTTAAGCTAAGTGATGAGATTGATAGAAAAAGGAACATAGGATGAGTACAAAGTGATAAAAGGGACTAATGTAAATAGTTACAGAGATACACTAGAGATTTAGAGTCCAGAGATGATATGAAATTTGGGGAGAAACATAAGGTAGTAAGTGACATTCGTATATATGTATACACTCTTTCTAAGAGCGAATGCATCATGTGGCTTCACGTTCATTTCCAGACTAGACTCCTGACTATACCTTTACTTAAGGGCTTGTTATTGTATGCGTTGTATTCATGTATATGAATTAAATGATGACTATTTACCTATCTATATAAGACTTCAAGAAGTGTTAGAGGCATCAAATATTTGTAATCACAGTACACAAGAAAGTGTATATTTGAGAGGAAAAGTGTAGTGATTGGTGATTATGTAAGATTATGTGAAATCGATTGTTGTAGTTATGGTAACAATATTTCCTTTTATTTCAAAATTATAATTATGTTATGATGGTTAATGAAATTGTGTTATACTTAGTGATAAGATAGATGTTCATCCTTATTAAACATTTCAAGGAACAAGGATAACAGAGCCTTAGAGACAAAGTAGATTAGTAGATCATCTTATTAGCTATAAACTAAATTATGTATTTAAGGAATATCAATGATTTTACTATTTTAATTTTAATATATCATAATATTAGCTTATTTTTTATAAAATAAAAAAATCACAATTAATTATAACCCATAATAATTTTTATATAAAATTCTAACATCTTATCCACAGTTGTCCATCCTCTTAGATGATCATCATTGTTATTCTCTTGTTAAAGTGTCTTTATTTATTGAACCATATATTTTTTATGTAAAATTATACATTATACAATAATTGAACATCCAAATATAAAATATTGGAATAAAAATAATAAATTAAATAAATAATATCCACACACCAATATATATATATCGACATTTAATTTCATTCATTTTGAAATATGATTATTTCTAATGAAAAAATATTTTTCTGAAAGTGTTAAAAAAATTTTACTGTGGTTTTTTTTAAAATAATTTTAGTTCTCTTGAATTGTTGGTAAGGAATTTTAATAGAGATAATATATTCAAAAGAACATATATTTGCAATTGAATTCTTCATAAACTGAAAATAAAAATGTAAGATATATTTGTTATAATTTTGAAACTTTATGAAAATGATATTTGTTAAAATGATTTTGTAAGTAAGTTTTTTATAGTAAAACAAAAGTAGTCGCGTATTCATTGTTAGATTAATTTTTTACTTAGTTAAAATTGGTTGTCAATCTAAATCATATAATTAAATTAAAAGTAGATTGATAATATTTAAATAAAATATATAAATTTAAATAATAAATATATTTGTAAATCAAAATATTAAAAAATAAATAGTTAAATACATACAAACTCGAGTTGGTCAAGTTTTCTAAAAACTTTGTTAAAAAGGAAAAAAAAAAAAAAAAAAAACTTAGATACACACAAGGAGTGATATTTGAAAGTTTTCTTTTGTCTTGTGTGCCTTAGTTGATATGCCAAACCCAAAATAAACTTCTTGTCTTTTATAAATAATTTTTCTTATTTTTATTTTTATGAAAGTTTATAATTAATTTATATATAATTATTTTTTATTTGGTAATAATTATTTTATAAAGTTATAATACAGTAATGTATAAAAATTAAATTAGTCATGTGTGTTTTTAAAGTAAGAGTGTTACGGGAATACAAAAATTATAATTTATTTCACTCCATTTATTATCTAAATAATGAAATAAAATATTTCTGTCCTTCCATCGTAATGCATCGACACAATAGAAAGAAACTTTTACTACATAAGGTTCTCTTTCATTACATTTCATTATATTTCTAGTCCTTCTAAAGATACCGGTTAAGAAATTAAAAATGATATATTTTTATAAAAATAAAATAAAATCCAACTGCATTAAAAATTATGAAAGGTATATTATATTTCTTGACAAAATATTATCCATCGTTAATTCCTTAACCAAAAGGATAGTGCCTAGCATTTATCTTTTAATATTATAACGACACTGTATGATTTTATGCGTTAAATTTTATAACTTTTATAAAAATTTAATTTATAAATTTTTATCCTGTATAGTTAAATATTTGTTAAATAAGATTACAAGAAAAATATATATCGGTTACAAATTATGATTTTAGCTTTCCCATTGTATCGGGTACTCCTGAATGTTTAAGATTTGAGTGCCACTTAACCAGTTAGGTTCCAAAATATATTTTGATTTGAAGCAATCTGGATTCTCTTAATTGATGGGTTGATGGCTTAGGGTCTTGCTAAAACGTAAATTAACTAGTTAAGCATATTAGAAACATTGCAAGGCAGCATGAAGCTGATGACTATTATTGCAGATGGGTAGATACAATCCCTTATTTAAACATTACGCATTCGTCTCCAGGCATGAAGCCGTTAAAACAAAGTAAGCCACATTTGGTTAGGCTTACCAGTCCAGGGCCAAAGTATGATCTTTTTAAGACTTGAATCAGCGTCTTTCACATACAGTTGTTTGTATTTTGCACTGGACGTATAGAACCATCTGGGTAAATTGCCCATTGCTGCTCCTTCTTGTTGCTATCACAGTCAACCAGCCACATGTTACTTCCGTGAGCTTCCATGCAGAGATCCAAATACCCAGCAATTGAAGTTACAAAAGGGCTTGTGTCAGTGCCTGTGCGCCAGCCCTGTCGCATTCGATATTCGTTTGTTTGCACGGTAAGTGTCTTTCCCATGCCACTGGATTCAACACTCAAGGCCAATTGGATGAAACTGCTAGGGATTTATTTTAAAAATTTGATATATTCATTAAGTCTTATAGTAATGATTGATACAAATTATAATCTATCTCTATTTTGAAAAATTTTATTATTCCTAATTTTACAAAATTCATTTATTTAGAAAATTAAATTTAGGCGTTAGACAAAATATAAGAAAAATGACTTTAATGTAAAATTATTCGACTCCAACCTTTTAACACTTCTCCACTAGCCTCTCAGCCTGTGAAGCAGATGCAACATCTGCTACATCTACTTACGTACCACCATACGAACATCACAGTACACATGCACACAACAACAGAGACAAAAATAAAATAAAATAATATATATAGAGCAAAATATTACTCAAAGCAACAGTCTCATGCATTCTCAGCCCATCTAATTCACAACATGAAAACGATTCCAACTAGTTTTACAGCCTAAGTAATCCATAAGGAACTGAGCCGGTCCGGGAGTGACCCATTCCGGTATCTGGATCCAGACAGTGCAGCTCAGCATGCTTTATCGTTGCACGTCTACCCACCTAAACATGTAATTCGGCTCTATAATGATGTAAGACATATATCCCAGTATGATGCAGCACATATAAAATCATATTCTCAACAACTCAACTAAACAATTCATACTATTTTAGCCAAATCTCAGCTTTTAAATCAATTAACAACAGTTACAGCATAAAAAATAGCTTTTATCCAAGAAATCTGATAAAATCTTCTCAAAACTTCTTGTAATATCATATCAAATCGTTATAAATATCGTTTAATAGTTAAAGTAAGCTCTTCTTACCTTAGAACAACGATTCACACTAGATCTACCAAATATTACTTATTTTAAAGCAAGATCCATCGAAATTTTAGCTCTATAACAAAATTTTTCCTAATATATCATCAACTATTTATAAGAAAGAAAATAAGAAGAAAAATAAACGGTAAATCTAACTTCAAACTTATAGAAACTTACTTCAAATCCTTCAGAATTGACGTAGAATTTCATATCTGGCAAGAAATCTAAGTTTATGAAGGTTTAGTATGAAAGAAAATAGTGATATATGACTTTGAGTCTCTCTAGAACGTTGGAAAAGTGTGAAAAAGTGAAAATTTCGTGCAAGGATCTCTATTTATAAGCAAAATTAAAAAAAAAAATTGACACTATTCATGCCAGAGTTATTGTTCATATTGGAATTACTATAAACACTGCCTTACAGTTCATGGCAAAATTACTATTCATTTTTTTAACTCCATCTAAATCTATTCCAATACTAAATAATCCTTCAATTAATATTTAACAAGTACAAAATATTATAGATTACTTAATAATAAATTACAGGTCTGACAAATTCCACATCCTATATAAAGAGGTCTTATCCTCCTATAAAAGACATCTTTTTCTCACACCATCTTTATCATCCTCTTCTTCTGAATTCTGACTTAATCAACCATTGAGAGTTATTGGAGAGTGAGAAATCATTGACAAAGATGAAGAGTGTTCCTTCAAAGTCTGAACAAATGATTGAGCACCCCTAAAGAACAAGAATTTTTGTCGTCTTCCTTCCCTTTTGAGTTTCTTAAGTTTAAGCTCTCATTTGAGTTTTTATAGATTTGTTTATAATGCATTTTGTTGTTTATTTTATTATGAGTAACTAAATCCATAGCTAAGACTATGGTAAATTTTATTGCATACTCTATGGTTTCCTCTTTATATTTTATCCTATTAAATTATATTTTACATGTTAAAAGTTGATCACTTTTAGTATCTCATAATTTGTTGCATTTTAGACGGTCGTACCATATGTAATTAATGAAACTATATGATAAAATAAGACAAAGGGTTAGGCAGATCAAACTTAATTCTTTTTTTTTAATCATTATTGAATTAACAAACTCATATGTTCTTTATGTTTTCTTCACATTTTTTCTTCCATAATTATCGAGGATAATTGCCTAAGAAAAAGAATATTAACATTGTAAGATCATTGAGTGTTAATAGAATAAGTATGTGTGGTTGACAAACATAGGATACCAATATTGGAATTAAAATAATTAAAATATAGAGAGGTGCAATAGATGAAATCATATGCTCTGGAATTATCTCATCCAATTTCTGTAAAAAGTTGCATTATTGTCTTTTTAATTGTTTTTTAAATTTGAATTCTTCTCATTTTAATTTATCATATATCATTTAGTTTAAACAATTAAATTAATTTGTTCTTAGTACATGAAAATAATTTCTATATGACAATAACTTGAGAACTTAAAATACTTCATTACTTTTTTACGAGTACACTTGTCCATAAATAAATATCTTATTAAAACTTCTTCAATTATCATTTTCAACTATTTTTAATCCGTTGTCAGCTTATTAGATTATTATTTAAGTTAAAGTAATGCAACACTTTAAGAAAAGTTGAATGGTTTTGTACGGGTGAATCCATATCTGTGGCCGAAATTCAAGAAATAAAAACCTTGTTTTCAAAATTTCCATTGTTCTAATTATGATTTTAGCTTTCCGATTGTACCGGGTACTCTTGATTGCTCAAGATTTTAGTGCCGATCTAGCCAGTTAGGTTGCGAAATAAATTTTGATTTGAAGCAGTCGGAATTCTCTTAATTGATCACTTGATGGCCTAGGGTCTTGCTAAAACGTAAATTTACTTGTTAAGCATATTAGAAACATTGCTCGGCAGCATGAAGCTGTTGACTATTATTGCACATGGGTAGATAAAATCCCTTATTTAAACATTACACCAGCAGATAGCATTTGCCTCCTCAGACATGAAGCCATTAAAACAAAGTAACCCACTTTTGGTTAGGGTTACCAGTCCATGTCCAAAGGATTATCTGTTTAAGACTTGGATCAGAGCGTCTCACATCCATCACCATGTCGTCGTATAAACTATAGATGGTACCATCATTTCTAAACACCCATCGTTGGCTAACCCATGCATTGCTACAAGCCATCATGACAATGGTAGCTCCTTCTTTGTGTTCTTCAGAAGTTAAACAGTTGTTTGTGTTTTGCACTGGACGTATAGAACCATCTGGGTAAAGTGCCCATTGCTGCTCCTTCTTGTTGCTATCACAGTCAGTCAGCCACATGTTACTTCCGTGAGCTTTCATGCAGAGATCCAAATACCCAGCAATTGAAGTTACAAAAGGGCTTGTGTCAGTGCCTGTGCGCCAGCCCTGTCGCATTCGATATTCGTTTGTTTGCACAGTACGTGTCTTTCCCATGCCACTGGATTCAACACTCAAGGCCAAGCCAGAGCTTGGATTGATAATAGTTCCATTGTCCCATATCTCCCAAGTAGTGGCCCCTGCTGCTGCGGAGGTACAATCAAATATCATGACATAATTCTCTGGAACAGCATTACCGTATGTAGTTAAACACTTCCCCTTGGACCTTATCGTCTTGTCTTGTTTCAAGGTCCACAGCTGTTTCTCTTGGTCTTTGCATTTCCACATTATGATAGGATTGTCGTCGTTATAGGCATTGTCAGACACATCCACGCACATCCCATCTCGACCAGCAATGTGTACAGTTGGTTCAGAAGGATTGCACGTCTCTGATCTTTCCACGACTGATCTTATTACTAGAGGTGATTGGTTTGCATTTGGATTGCAGACAAAAAGCATCAGTGCTAGAATGGGAACAATACTGGACAAAGAATTTACAATAACAGGTTCTCCGCGATGATTTGTTAAGGTGACATTATTTTGAAAAGTACCTTGCAGTGATTGTTGAACAGCTCTTGATAGACTACGCCAATTGTTCTCCAAACTTAACATCGGAGAATCAGGTAGAAACGGGGTACCAGTTCGGATGTTGACACGAACCCGGTATGATATGTACTCAAATCGAGCTGCTTCTGCAACCATGATAGTTTTTAGTGTGGGTGAGATGAGTAAGATAGTTGAAATGTGTTAGTAGGAATAGTTAAAAATAGTAGTTGAAGAAGTTTTAGTAAGAGACTCAAGAGATGGAGAATTGATGTCTTGATTACTTCTTCTTCGTTGCATTTACAATGAGGTAGCATGCCTATTTATAGGCATCATCCACCATTTGGTTCAATATACTAGAGCTATCTAGAAACTTGAAGATTTACAATATTCTAGAACTTTCTCTAGAAGCATCTACATAGTAGAAGATACAATTAGTTTTTCTTAGATTGTTCTTAGTATTTTTTCTAGACTATTCTAGAAATTTGTATCAATTTCTAATACTCCTCCTTGATGCAAATTTCTGTAACTCCAAGCTTCGTGCGTAGCTGTTCAAATTTTGGTCTTGGTAGTGCTTTAGTAAAAATGTCTGCAACTTGATCTTCAGTTGTGCAATACTCGAGCTTGATTTCTTTAGTTCCTTCTGCTTCCCTGATAAAGTGATATTTGATTGCTATGTGTTTTGTTCTACTATGATGCACTGGATTCTTTGTCATTGCTATAGCTGATTTGTTGTCGCAGTAGATTGTAGTAGGCTCATTTTGTTTTTCTCCCATTTCTTCAAGTATTCTTCGTAACCATATTGCTTGACTTGTAGTCTCAGCAGCTGCTACATATTCTGCTTCTGCTGTTGATTGCGCAATTGTTGCTTGCTTCTTTGAAGCCCATGAGATTGTTCCTGATCCTAGTGAAAAGGCATAACCAGATGTGCTTTTCATGTCGTCGATCGATCCTGCCCAGTCACTGTCGGTGTAGCCAAGTAGCTTTGAGTTGCTCATAGTTTGGTACCATATACCATACTCTTTTGTACCTTGTAGATATCTTAGGATTCTTTTTGCTGTTCCAAAATGAATTTGGCTTGGACTTTGCATGAATCTTGAAAGAAGACTTACAGCATACGTTATGTCTGGTCGTGTGGCTGTGAGATATAGTAAGCTTCCAATCAAACTTCTGTAACGTGATGCATCAGCTTCCGGTGCACCATCATTTTTCTTCAATTTCTCATTTGTCACCAATGGAGTGTTAACTGTCTTACATCCATTCATCTTAAATTTCTTGAGTAGTGCTTCAACATATTTCTTCTGTGAGATAAATATCCCTTCTTTCTTTTGTTTTACCTCTATTCCGAGGAAGTAGTTCATTAAGCCAAGGTCGGTCATTTCGAAGGTCTTCATCATATCTTCTTTGAACTTAGTTATCATCTCCACATTGTTTCCTGTGCAGATAAGATCATCTACATACAAGGAGACAATGAGTATATCATACTGACCTTGGATCTTGGTGTATAAAGTTGCTTCACTTTTGCTCCTCCTGAATCCTTGGTCTGCAAAGTATTGATCAATTTTGCTGTACCATGCTCGTGGAGCTTGCTTCAATCCATATAGAGCTTTTTTCAGTCTTAGTACTTTGCCTTCATTACCTTTGCTGACGAAGCCTTGCGGTTGCTCCACATAAATCTCTTCTTGAAGAATGCCATTGAGAAAGGCAGATTTTACATCGAGTTGATAAATGTTCCATCCTTTTTGTGCAGCAAGAGCAATCAGAGTTCTTATAGTATCCAGGCGAGCAACTGGAGCAAATGTCTCGTTGTAATCAACTCCAAGTTGTTGTGAGTATCCTTTAGCTACCAGTCTTGCCTTGTACTTTTGTATGGTGCCATCGGGATTAAGCTTGGTCTTATAGACCCATTTTACCCCAATGATATCTTTATCTGTGGGGCAATCTACTAGCTCCCATGTGTTATTTTTCTCAATCATTTTTATCTCTTCTTCCATTGCCTTGACCCATACTTCTTGTTTTGACGCTGCTTCAAAGCTCTCAGGTTCAGTTATGGCCAGGTTACAGGTCTCGTATATATCTACCAAAGATCTAACTCGTCTTGGAGTAGACTCTGGTGAGGAATGTTGTTGTTGTGGAGGTGAAAAATTCTCACCTGAGACTTCTTCAATTTCTTGAGGTTGTTGAATTGGTATGGAAACATTTTTCTGAACCTTTTCATCTTTCCAATTCCAAGCAGCATTTTCATCAACTTCAACATCTCGACTAATGGTGAGCTTCTTGGTTTGCAAGTTGTAGACTCGATATCCTTTTGACTGTGTGCTATATCCCAAGAAGATACCTCGTACGATTTTGTCTTCTAGTTTGTGTCTCTTCTCTTCTGGAATGTGTATGTAGCAAATTGATCCGAAAATCCTTAGATGTTTTGCTGATGGTTTTTGCCCACTCCAAGCTTCAATTGGAGTTTTATCTTGGACAGCCTTAGTTGGACATCTGTTAAGTATGTAGACAGCAGTATAAATTGCTTCAGCCCAGAAAGTATTTGGCAGTTCTTTCTCCTTCAGCATGGATCTAGCCATCTCCATTACCGTGCGATTTTTCCTCTCAGTTACTCCATTTTGTTGTGGAGTATATGCGACAGTAAGTTGTCGTTGAATGCCTTCATCCTCACAGAATTTATCAAACTCTTGAGATGTATACTCTTTGCCACGATCACTTCTTAATACTTTTATCTGTTTACCACTTTGCTTCTCGACAAGGGCCTTAAACTTCTTGAAAATTCCAAAGACTTCTGACTTTGCTTTGATGAAGTAGACCCAAGTCATTCTAGAAAAATCATCGATAAAAAGGATAAAATACCTGTTATCATGTAGTGATGGTGTCCGCATTGGTCCGCAAATATCTGTATGAATAAGCTCCAATAAGTCTTTTGCTCTCCAAGCTTTTCCAGTAGAAAATGGCAATCGATGTTGCTTGCCAAGGAGACATCCTTCACAAGCTTCATTATTTTCTTCAAGATATGGAAGATCATTCATCATATTCTTTTGATGTAGTAGTTTTAAGGCATGAGTATTGAAGTGGCTAAATCTTCGATGCCAAAGTCGTGAAGTATCAACTTCTGCTTTCATGGCAATATTAGCGCCTTGTTGAAAGCTTATTGGAAAACTTCGATTTCTTTTCTCCATCTTTACTTGGCCAATCTCTTGCTTTTTGCTGTCATATATCTTACATGTGTCCCCTTTGAAGTGAAGAGAATAACCTTTCTCCATCATTTGGCCAATACTCAAGAGATTTTCCTTGAGGTTGGGGACTAGTAAGACATCAGTAATAAGTTTTGTACCTTTCTTTGTCTCCACCATAACAGTGCCTTTGCCTTTTGACTCAGCAATAGTACCGTTCCCCATTCGAACTTTCACTTTGATGGATTCGTCGATATCCTTGAAGATGTTTATATCTTTGGCCATATGATTACTGCAACCGCTATCCAAGTACCAATTTCTGCTTGTTTCAGTACTGAGATCTTGGGTAGCATAGAAAAGATGTGGTTCTCGATCATCCTCTTCAGCGAAATTTGCTTGATACTTGTTTTTGTTACGACAATACTTTTCCACATGTCCAAATTTCTTGCAGTGTCGACATTGTGGTTTTCCACGATACCGACATTCTTCTTCAGCATGATTTGTCCTCTTACAAATACCACATGGAGGGTATTTATCTTGATTGTTTCTAGAGAAATTTCTAGAATTTTCTTTGTTTCTAGAAGTTTCTCCATTATTCTTTCTTTCTTAATTCCCTTTATTCTGAGACCGTAATTTGAGCTTTGATTAAAAGGCATTTTCTATTGAGTTCTCATCATGCCTTTTCAACCTTTGCTCATAAGCTTCAAGGGACCCTACCAACTCTGTCACTGATAAAGTAGATAGGTCCTTTATTTGCTCAATAGTGGTGACAATTGGATCATACTTATGGGGAATTGTGATCAGTAATTTCTCAACAACCTTTTTGTCAAGAATATTTTCCCCATAAGCTCTCATTTGGTTAACCATTTCTTTTATTTTGGAAGAGTAATCCTTGACGGTCTCAGACTTTTTCATTTTTAATAATTCAAACTCTCGCCGTAGAGTTTGGAGTTTTATAACGCGTACCTTTTCACTTCCTTCAAACTCCTCCTGCAGCGTACTCCATGCTTCTTTGGCTGTTGTAGCACCCATTATTCTTGGAAAAATTGCATCAGTCACAGCTTGTTGTAGAGTAAACAAGGCCTTTGAATCCTTTTGTTTATTCTCTTTCAATTCTTTTCTTTGAGCTGCAGTAAGGGATGATATGTCTGAGGGAGTAGTGAATCTTTCTTCCACAATATCCCACAAATCTTGGAACTTGAAATATGTTTTCATTTTTGTACTCCAAAAATCATAATTTTTACCATTGAAAATGGGGACGGGAAGAGATGATGGTTAAGTAGTGCTAGTCATGGGTTAGGAAATTTTTGGAAGTGGTTTATTTTAATTTTGAAATAGTATGGTAATATTTTTACGCCCAGTAGATGACTGAACGTAGCTCTGATGCCACTGATAGTTTTTAGTGTGGGTGAGATGAGTAAGATAGCTGAAATGTGTTAGTAGGAATAGTTAAAAATAGTAGTTGAAGAAGTTTTAGTAAGAGACTCAAGAGATGGAGAATTGATGTTTATGATTACTTCTTCTTCATTGCATTTACAATGAGGTAGCATGCCTATTTATAGGCATCATCCACCATTTGGTTCAATATACTAGAGCTATCTAGAAACTTGAAGATTTACAATATTCTAGAACTTTCTCTAGAAGCATCTACATACTAGAAGATACAATTAGTTTTTCCTAAATTGTTCTTAGTATTTTTTCTAGACTATTCTAGAAATTTGTATCATTTTTTAATAGTACTCCTAAAATCTGTAGGCTTATAGACGCGGACCTATTCTTGTAGTGTCTGTCATAGTAAGGAGTTTCCTTTAGGCCCTACTGTTTCGAACGTTTGGTGAACTAACCATTTGTTTACTCTAACTGTGGGGGAAACAATTTAATGGTCGTTTTAGGACACCCAAACCGTAAAGGAAGGCAAGGTAACGACGTCTTCCTGCCTAAGATACGTAGCCAATTTCCCCCAACAAGACCTTTCATGATTTAAGCAGGCCAGTGAATCTCCGCAAAGTTTTATCATATCTCTATATCTCTATTAGATGTGAAAGGAATGCAAAAGATAAGCATTATAATGATCACAGACAAAGTCACAATTTTTTCACTTGTTTATATATATCAAAGATCAAAAGAAAAACGAGATACCGTATTGAGATTTTGCTTGCTTCTCAGTGTGTTTGCAGGATGCTATATGCAGTGTTTGGTGTGGCTTGAAAGTTGGTATCATCTCCGAATAAGAATGAAACACGCCAACTGGTCATACTTTTTCACCTATTTTTGGAGCATTTGTCTGATTTGGTCTATTGGATCATTAGTCTATTTTCTCATAGAGCGTAATTTACATGTGCCATCGGCTTAATAATTGTTTAGTCATTGCACCTTTTGCATGCAGAGGGATCTTGGACTATTGGTATCATCTCCGAATAAGATTGAAACACGCCAACTGGTCATACTTTTTCACCTGTTTTTGGAGCATTGGTCTGATTTGCTCTATTGGAGCATTTATTTTCTCATAGTGCGTAATTTACATGTGCCATCGACTTAACAATTGTGGACTCGTTGCACGTTTTGCATGCAGAGGGATTTTGGACTACTGGTACCATCTCCGAATAATATATCCAAAGAAATAAAAAGGCAATCATATCTCTTAATTATTAAAGAAAAACGGGTAATAAACATCAGTAATTCAATCCAATAAGAACAATAAGAACAAAAAAACGTCATTGATTGATGAAAAAGTTTAAGCAGGACAATCGGCAGATACAAAATGAGAATTTCCTTTCCATGGATGATTAGGTGACTCATCTTGGTTTGAATTTTTTATTTTATTACTCTCACGTGTTTCTTGTTGATTTCCGATGTGGTCTAGGAATTTGCATTATTAAGATGATAAATTTGTACTGTATACTAGGCTTTGTTTATCATATATATTGTATAAGTTCAGCATAAACCGGGGATATATGAATTCATATTATTTGCCATCCCATAAACATTGCATTAAAAGATCTGAAGGTGTTATTAACAAGGATAATTAAGTTATCCAACTATTTAGTTTAAAAGATCTCATATTAAGATATTTCAAAGAAATCTGAACATTTAATTTTTTTTTGTCAAAATCAACTATTAATTAAGATACTACAACTCTTAGCAAAATGCAGTTCACGTACAACTATATGATTCTCAACAATAAACTAAGAGTAATAAATTGTAACATCAAATCTACTCTTAATCGTAATAGCAAAGATCTCTTTACACGATTCCTCCAACTCTGTTGAGATCAAATTCCCTATCTTCTTCTTGAGCTTTTGGAAGGCCTAAGGCCTTAGGTTTCAAGGCTAAAGTCATAAAATGTGCAACCTACTCCTGAGTTTCACAGTGTACTGACTTGACTTCTCCAGCTTTTGTAATATCTCTTAAAAAATAAAAATGTACTCTAATATGTCCGTTCGTGCATTATTGAATTTTATGAAAGTTTAATTGTTTAGCTATTATCACAGACGATGACAGTGTTACCTTCTTGAATATGATTTAAGTTTCTCAAAACTCCTCATCCACAAAGCTTGACAAGCACAGGCAACAATAACAACAAACTCTACTTCAATAGTTAAAGAATAATGATTGGTTGTATTTTGGGCATACATGATAATGTTCCCAAACTCAATAAGAAAACATAATCAGGTGTACTTTTAAAATCTTCTTCATCTCCACATAATTAGACTCTAAGTATTTTTTCCTCTCCCTTCTTGGAGAAAATTTCATGGTTAATAATTTCTTTAAGTACCTTAATATTCTTTTAGCAGCTTGTAAATGCAACTCAATTAATTTTTACACATACCTGCTAATTAAGCTCACACTAAACATAATATTTAGCTTTATTACTAATAAGATGCATTAAACTTCCAACAATTTACTTAAAATAAGTGTCATTCACAACCACACCATCAACATTTTTATTAATCATAAAATCTAAAACACTTATTAGGAATAGAGATCAAGGTGAATTGGAAAATAAGGGAGGAGGAGTTCTCTGCTGTCTTGAAAATAATTCTTATTATTGAAAAGAATCCTCCAAAGAAGTTTTTTTTTTATATACAACAAGAGGAAAAGAAAATTTATCTATCAAAAAACTTACAAACTACCTGGATTGGCAATGGAATAAATCTCTATCAGTTACCACAATAACAGAAAAATTCTAACAGAATAAATAGTGACTTAATATCCCCCTCAAGTTGGAGCAAAAATGTTGATGAGGCCTAACTTGGAAAATTTGTGATGGAAAGCAGAGCTTTGGTGAAAAGACCAACAAGTTGATTGGAGGTAGATACATGAAAAAGGTGTATGAGACCAGATTGCAAGCGACATAATAGTCTATCTTGATATGTTTGGTGCGCTCATGGAATGTTGGATTCTTAGCAATGTAGATAGCGGACTTGCTGTCACAATACACAGGGAAGGGCGTAGTAACGTTCACCTGAAAGTCATCACATAAAAACTTGAGCCATTGTAATTCAGAGGTCAACGAAGCTAGTGCACGATACTCAGCTTCAGATGATGAACGAGAAACAGTGGACTGTTTCTTTGTCTTCCAGGAAATGAGACCAAAGCCAAAGAAAACATAGAAACCAGTCACAGAACGTTTATTGTTAATCTCGCTTGCCCAATCAGAATCGAAAAAGGCTGTAATAAGAGAAGAGGTTTCAGAAGAATAAAACAAGTCAATGTCAGGACAACCCTTGAGGTATCGAACAACCCATGTAGCAGGCTCAAAGTGATGAATGCGGGAAGTAGTCATAAATTGACTTAATTGTTGAAGTGCGAAGGATATATCAGGGCGAGTATTTGTGAGATAGAGTAGCCTTCCAATTAGGCGACGATAAGAAGAAGGATCTGGATATAGATCACCCTGATCAACATAGAGCTTCATGGAAGGGTCAATGGAGGAGGAGGCTAGTTTACAACCAGATAGCCCACATTCTTCAATAAGCTCCAAACAATATTTTCTCTGGTTGAGGATAATCCCAGAAGTAGAGCAGGCTATTTCAAGACCAAAAAAAATTTTCAAAGAACCTAAGTCCTTAATCTTGAATGAATCATCTAAGACCTGTTTTACAATTTGGATTTCCTGTAAGTCATCTCCAGCGAGCACAATGTCATCAACATAAATCAAGAGCGCAATAATCTTAGGAGAAGTATGTTTAACAAACAATGAATGATCAGCTGAGCTTTGTTTATAACCAAGTTGTGTCAAGGTGGATGTGTGCTTAAAATTTCACTGACGACTTGCTTGTTTCAAATCGTAGAGTGACTTGTTAAGCTTACAAACAGTGGTGGGTGTAGAGCCAGAAACACCAAAGGGCAGGTTCATATATATTTTCTTAGATAACTCTCTATGAAGGAAAGCACTATTGACATCTAGTTGGTATAGAAACCAACAACGTGAAGCTGCCACAGCAATAACAAATTTCATTGTGGTAAGCTTAGCAACTGGAAAGAAGATCTCAAAGTAGTCAACCTAGCTAGTTTGTTAGTTTTTTGTTAGATACATTTTCTTTTCCATGTGTTGTATATAAAAAAAATCCTTTAGAGGATTCTTTTTAATAATAAGAATTATTTTCAAGATAGCAGAGAACTCCTCCTCCTTTTTCTTCTATTTCACCTTGATCTCTATTCCTAATATGGTATAAGAGCTCTAAATAGAGCTCTGGTTCATTGCTGTTTTCGCAATTTCTTTCTTCTACTCTTTCACTCGACCCTCATGGCGACTTTTGTTCAAGATTACCTAACTTACCCATTAAACCCATACTTTCTTCATTCAAATGAGAATTTTGCCATGATTCTTGTCCTAGAACTTTTGAATGACAAAAATTATCATGCGTGGTGCAGATCTATGCGCATGTCTCTACTATCTAAAAACAAACTTAAGTTTGTTGATGATTCATTGCCTCTTCCTGCAAAATCTGATTCAATGTACTCGGTTTGGGAATGATGCAACACCACAGTGGTCTCGTGGCTTCTTCGATCATGACACAGCCGATAGTGCAATCCGTTCTATGGATGGATAAGGCTATGGATATTTGGAAAGATCTTAAGGAAAGATTCTCGCACTCCGACAAATTTCGTATAGCTGATTTGCAAGAAGATCTTTATACTTGCAATACCAAATTGAAATATGTTTAGGAGGAATTAGAAATGTTCATACCTCTCGCTATATGTTCATGTTCAATTCTATGTTCATGTGGTGTGCTTGATGCTGTTAAGAAATATCGAGAAGACAATTATACAATCAGATTTCTTAGAGGTCTCAATGAGGGATTTGCCCAAGTAAGATCTCAATTAATGCTGATGGAATCGATGTTTGGTATAACTAAGGTGTTCTCACTCTTGTTATTCAACTAGAAAGGGAGTTTGGTGGACCTCTCTTAACTGAAGGTGCTACTCAGGGGATGGCATTCATGCATTCCTCTGATAGTGCACAAAAATAATCCAATTCTTCAAAAAGAAAAGGGAGGAGTAGTTCTCTGCTATATTGAAAATAATTCTTGTTATTGAAAAGAATCCTCCAAAGGAGTTTTTTTTATATACAACAAGAGGAAAAGAAAATTTATCTAACAAAAACCTAACAAACTAGCTGGGTTGGCAATATAATAAATCTCTATCAGATACCACAATAACAGAAAAATTCTAACAGAATAATTAGGAACTTAATAACACTTGGACCTTTCATAGGTTTGCTTTCAAATATTGCAGACTTCTTCAAGATATTGATAGCATATTTTCTTCGACATACAAAAATTCCTTTTGATTTTTGTAAAACTTCAATGCCAAAGAAGAATTTCATCTTTCCTAGGTCTATCATATCAAAATCTTGCAAGTTAATCAAAGATTATTGAATTTAAAGTGGCTATTACATAGCCTTTACAACTATTGAAAAACTTCCCTTGGACTTTGCTTCTTTTTCTACCAATTTCCTATAAGTCTTGAAAAATTACAAAGTTTTTTATTTTTCAAAGAGAAAATAGACCCAACCTTTATAACTATAATCCTCAATGAAACATAAGATATACCTTTTTCATTATTTGAGATATGCTTTATTGGATCTGCAAATATTTGCATGTATGAGTTACAAGACCTTGTTAACACGCCATTCACTCTTCTTGGAAATTTGATTATTGTGTTGCTTACTAGTAAAACAATCCTCCCAAGGGACATTTGAGAATTCCAATTAGTATTCCATGCACCATTTTCTTTATTTGCAATGTCTTCAAACCTTTATAACTTAAATGACCATACCTTTGATGTCAAAGGTAAGTGAGATCCAAAGAAGCACGTAGACATTCTTCAACAGAGCTAATGATGTTGAATCTTTCATTTAGAAGGATAAACATACGGTTAATATTCATTTTTGTGTGTACAATCAAGCCTTTGCCTAGATGATAAATATTGAAATCTCATTTTTCATGAGAATGGTAGGGCCTTTTTCTTACTACTGCCCAATACTTAACAAATTATTTTGAAGCTCAGGTACATAATATACATCTTGAATAAGAAAAGTAGTACCATTAAACACCAATCTTACACTACCTTTTCTAGCTACAAATATTCTAGAGTTATTTCCACACTTAATCAAGTGCTTATGTCTTACTGTAATACTCTTCTTTTTCTTAATTGTATAATTGCTATCAATTATGGTGAAATTGTATTTTAATTGAAAAATGTTTGAATAAGGTTACTGCAGGATGGCTCGCTCAAGCGAGACTGAGCATTCTAGACTAGGTGATTATAGAGCATTTTTGCTTAAGTGAGAATGAGTCTCACCCAAACGAGATAGGATAGAGTTATCCCAACTGTCCTTTCGTCCAGGAGAGATGGACTCGCACAGGCGAGGATTCACAAGAAAAAAATAATCAACTCTCTAGACCTCTTTTTGCTTAGCAAGAATGACCCTCACTTAGGCAAGAATATCAAAAAAAGCTTAGAAGACAACTATATGATGTTTTCACCCAACAGAGATTGTTCCTCACTCAAACAATAATTAGCTCGCTCAAGAAAGAGCGTGCGAGTTTAAAAGGTATTTAAAGATTTTTCAGCATGAAAACTTACATTACAATCCAAGTTATGTTTTCTCTGAACTCTTACATTCTTTTCTTAGAAAAATCTCCTTTAAACCCTAATTGTTTATTGGATTCAAACTTGAATGTTCAATCCGATTGACTCCAAGTAAGTTTCTCAGAGTTTGATTCTCCATTCTCTATTTTCTTCTCTTCATTTTTTATTTTCTCAAGGATATCCTATTTTGTGATATTTAGGAAAAACTCTATCTTTGAAAGATAAGCTCCACAAAACTCCTTTCTAAATCTTCTTTTGAGGTAAGGAGAGTTCTATTTTGTCATTATAACATAGCGTATATTTTAGGCTTTTGAGAGTGCTATTATGTATTTCTTACATGTGAATATGTAATTGAATGATATTTGAGTGTTGTGAATATTAATTATGCATATTGGTTGATTTGGATGTTTGTACTATATTTCTATGAAACATGTGATAAGGACTTAGTCTGGATACTTAATTGTGATGAAAGGTTAATGATGTATGTTGATTGATTTTGGGTGTTAGTACTATATTCTTGTACTATCTGTAATTTGGACTTAGTTCGTAGTGCTTTACTAAGCACAATCTTTTAGTTAAGTGATGAGATTGATATAAAAAGGAATATGGGTTAAGTATAAAGATGAAAAGGATTAGTGTAAATAGTTATAAAGATATACTAGAAGTATAGAGTATAGAGATGATGTGAAAATCTTGGAGAAACATAGGGTGGTAAGTGACATTTGCGTATGTGTATACGCTCTTTTTAAGAACGAATGCATCACATGGCCTCACATTCGTTTCCAGACTAAACTCATGACTATACTATTACTAAAGAGTCTATTATTATATACGTTGTATCTATGTACATAAGTTAACCGGTGACTATATACCTATTTATGTAAGACCTGAAGAAGTGTTAGAGGTATCGAATATTTGTAATCACAGTATACAAGAAGGTGTGTACTTGAGAGGAAAAGTGTAGTGATTGGTGATTATATAAGATTATGTGAAATTTGTTGTTGACTTTGTTTGTGTAGTTGTAGTGACAATATTTCCTTTTATTTCAAAATTATAATTATGTTATGATGGTTAATAATGAAATTGTGTTATATTTAATGATAAGATAGATGTTCATCCTTACTAAACATTTCAAGGAATAAAGATGGCAAAGCCTCAAAGACAAATTAGATTAGTAGATTATCTTATTAGCTATAAACTAAATTATGTATTTAAGAAATATCAAAGATTTTACTATTTTAATTTTAATATAGACTGTGATGATAAGCTAGGTAGTATATAGACTGTAGAAATAAATGTAGATCATGGTGTCTTTTGATTATCCTATAAATAATAGAATTTGACACACCCTTAGCATATATATATCTACCGAGGGACTGTTAGGACTTCAGTAGTTGTAGATAATGTTTAAACTTTCCTTGATCATGGCTTTCTTGGGAGACCTACTCAGTATGCTTTTGAACGGATAACAGGTGTTGAGGTCATATTTGATTCTGCAGACCTAGGAGAAGATAATGACCAGACTCCCAAAGAGGTGACTAAGATAAAAGGTTGGCACAATGATAACAACTAGGACTAAGTCTTCAGTATTTTGTAGAGCTGGCAAAATGGGCTGGCCCGATGAATTGGGCCCAAAAAACCATTAAATGGGCGGGTTTGAACTCTAAAAAAATAAGGACCGAAATTACCTTGGGCCATTTTGGCCCGATCCGAATAAGCCTGCTACCCGATAAAGCTTTAACCAGGTTGGCCCATGCGGGTTCGAACAGTCCGTATATATATATTGAGATTAAACCTTGAGTTTTAAGGAGTTTGAAAAGGAATATATTTTAGTTTCAAAACCCTAAAATTACAAGTCTAAATATATATTTTTGCATCGCTAAAAAGAACAAAAAAAAGAAACCAATGGCCTTTTACAACTTAAAAAAAAAAACAAATAAATAGTATAATACAAAAATTGGACATAAAAAACGAGTGGTCTATTAAGTTCTTGCAAAAATAGTTTAACATGGTATGTTACAAACACTAAAAATAGCAATAAAAAAATGATTTGTTGTTATAAAAATAGTAAAAGAAATGACATGTTATAAAAATAAGAAAAAAAATTATTTGAGTTATCGGACCAGCCTGCACAAGCCCATAGCCCGCATAGGGTAAGGCTTGGGTAGTAAAAATATAAGCCTATTTTTACCTTGGACTAATTAAGCCCGATCCGTTTGAGTCTGCTATCCGTATCGGGCCGGGCCGAGCTGCCCATTTTGACAGCTCTAGTATTTTGAGTGTAGACAGAGATTGCTCTTGAGACTAATTTATTTTGTTATTGTAATTATAAAATATATGTCCTAATGTAATTTGACAGCAGTCTGTAAATATTTAAATTTTGTATGTAAATAAAATTTATTACATATTTATTTCTTTATTATTTTAGTTTTGAGGTAATTATTAAAGATACAATTTATCCTTTTGTTAGTTTAAATACCTTTGTGAACTTTTATGAAAGGATTTAATTATAGGGAAGATTTAATGTCATTACATTTTACACTACATGTTTTAAAGAAATTTATTTCATTTCTTGTTCCATTATATAAATTATTATATAATTGTATTATAGAAAGTAATGGTGTGATATTTGAGAACATACCTTTTTCTACACACATATGATTAAAATACCGAGTCCGAGAACCATGTGTTATTCCTCTTTGTTTCATTTTTTTTTTTACAAAAGTCATCAAAAGGAGCTCTTCTTCTTCATCCAATTTTGCATAATTTGACACTTTGTTCCACTTGGGACATTCATATTGAAATTGCCTCAAATTGTGACACTTAAAACACTCCAATGTGGTCTTTCTTTGAGAAACATTGTCTTTCTCTTCCACTTCCTCTACTCAATATGTTCCTCTTCCTCATCCACTGTTGCTTTCCACCTTTAGTGCTTCTTTACAATCTTGATTGACTCTTTTAAACTTTTGTTCAAGGATCACAAAAGAGCTTTGACGTTTGCAATGGACATAAGTGAATATTCAATTAATGTTCGTGGAATTTTCTCCACCACCTTCGGGTCAAGCATACCTCTCCATTGCTCCTAATTTTGTTTGCCATTTCCATTACTCTGTCAAACTATTCCATAATGATTTTTATTTCTTTCATTTCAAGAACCTTGAACTCCCTTCTCATTGCATTAAGCAACAACTTCTTTACATGATTATTGCCTCATCCCATACATCTTGGACGCGCACCTGTCTAAGACTTGTTTGAAAATTGATCCATCAATGGCCTTGAAAAGATAATACTTAACCTTATGATTCTTTGTTCTCATGTTCTCCAACTGCTCCAATTTAGCATCAATCAACGCAGCCTCTTCATTAGGATGCTCGAAACTATTTTCAACCACCCTTAGCAGGAGGAAGATTCTCCATCAACTCACTCTAAAGGTCATAATGAAGACCATTAAAGTGAGCAATTTTTGCTGAAATCTTTTCGCCGCTCATCTTCCCTTTTCTCTTTACTACGTTGTGGATATGTATCAGGCACAGTAGAGACTCTCATACCAGCTTGAAATGAATAAAAAGTATATATGTAACTAGCAAGCTGATTAAAGATTATTGAATTCAAACCGGCTATTATATAGCCTTTGCAACTCTTAACAGAAAGCTGAAAAATAGCTCACGTACAATTACATGATTCTTAATAATTGAAAATAAAAAATGAATAGATACTTGATATTAAAAAACTTATAAGAACAAATTGTAACAACAAATCTACCTCTAATTGTAACAGCAAATATCCCTCTTCAAAATTAGAAAGAAACAGGAAAAAAAAATGCATTTTAATCTCAAGTTCAATAGGTCATACCCCTTTTCCACTTATTGGGATAAAAGTTGGGCGGAAAACATTTAATTCGATACTTCAATTATATTAACCATATTCTTTCTTTCGAAATACTTTCATGCTACGTTAGGTTAGTCATGGGGATAGAAATAGGACAGGCCGCCTGACAAGGGCCTGTGATCTGGCCTAGTTTAGGTGTCTTTTTTAATAAATAAATTAGGCTTAGGCTTTTTTTAAGGCCTGTTTAAGTAAACAAGTCAGACGTGAGCTGTTTATAAAGTCTGTTAAGCCTGATAGGCCGGCCTGTATAAATATAAGTTATTTTAATTTAAATATAAATTTTAATAATTCTTCCTATGTTCATATGTTATTTTTCTGCATATATGGATTTTATAATATAAATATTTTTTATCTACAATTTTTATAATGACCGTATTTATTTACTTTTTTAAATATAATAATTTTTTTAACTGATTCAACAAATTTTATAAGTGTTATTTTTTGTTATCAATTTTATGTGTTTACTGTGATTTTATTTATTGAATATGAGATGTCTTTATATAAACAAAATATAATTATCATAAAAAATAATTAAAATCTTTAATAATTTTATAATTTTATAAAATTAAATTGAGAAAATATAAATATAAAAACTTTATAATATGAAAATATTTATAATTAATGCTCAAATAATATTTTAAAAATTATTTATAAAATTGTATAAAAATTATTAAAATTATTTAATAATTATCAATAACACAAATAAAAATTTGAATATATGTAAACTAATTTGATAATAAAATAATTATATTTTCATTAATATTATTCAATAACACAATCATTATAAATTTTTAATATTATACATATTTTATTTTATTTTTTTATCTTTTTTTAAGCAATTTTATTGGTATACAAATTTATAATAAAAAATTTCATTTATTGTATTCACTACATCACAATAAATCACAAACCTAGCACAACCACATATTTTTGAGCCAAAGCTGCTATCACTGTTTGGCTTATTCCTCGGATCTCACCACTGCCCACCTTCATTCGCTGTTTATCTTCATCTTCTTCCTTTGATCTTGTTGTTATCCACCTCTATTTGTTGTTCATCGTTGTTTTCTTCTTCCTCTATTTATCACTTCCATTTGTATTTCCTCCTTCATTACTGTATCTAGCTCCGTTGCACACCACATCCGCCTTCACTGCAGGTCACTTGCTTTCAGCATAATACTTTGCAAATATTTTTGGTTTGATGAATGGCATAATCTCTTAAAATATGATTATTGATTTCTATAGTATATTTTGCTAGTGGTTTGCTATTATCAGAAGTGATAGTATCAATTTTTGATAGTCAATTATGATTTAAAATTCTAATGGCATTAATATTTGCTTCAATTTGTTTGAATATGCAAGATTAATGGTTTCTTGCAATTTCTTGCAAATGTATGTATTGAAAAGTGATTTGATTAGGTGTTATTTTTTTTTATTTAATCTTACTTTGCTTTTATTTTTCCTTTATGTTATAGGTTTACTTAATGTCTTCTCCACTTGAGGGTAATGAGGCAATGTCATCTAGCATTCACCCTCCAAGTAATCTTAATGTACAAGCACCAACATTCTCAAGCCAACTTCAAGATAATTGTGATAAAAGTTCATAATGATGAGAATTGTGTTATTAAGAGGAAGAGACAGAAGACATTAATTGTTTGGAATGATTTTATTGAGACTGAAATCTCTAGAGGAGTAACAAAAGCTATTTACAAGTATTGTAAGAGTCATTTTTTCTCATAGTGGGAAGGGAGGTAGCACTAGTCATATAAAGAGACATGCAGAGAATTGCTTGCAAAAAAGATTACACATAGCCTTACAAAAGAAGCAGTCCACCATTCCATTTCAACCCTCTAACTAAGGAGTCAACCCTTTTGTGACACCTGGTGTGAGATATTCAAATGAGAAGATGAGAGAAATAATTGCAACAATAATCATGGTGTACGAGTACCCTTTCAACATTGCTGAGGATGAAGTTTGGATATAGGGCTTCCAATATGCAAATCCTAAATTTAGCAAAGTGTCTCACAAAACAGCTAGAAGTGATTGCATAAAAATTTATGAGGCAAAGAAGAAAAACTTGAAGGTTTTGTTGAAAGGTGTGAACAAAATCAGCTTAACTATAGATATGTGGAAATTGAGTCACCAAGTAACTGAATATATGGTCCTCATAGGTCATTTCATTGATGCGGGGTGGAATCTTCAAAAGAGGGTCCTCAATTTTGTGAAAGTGCCTGCTTCTAGACGTGGAATAGATGTAGCAGATGCTATTTTCAAGTGTCTTAAAGTTTGATGGATTGAAGACAAAGTATTTTCTGTGTCTATTGATAATGCTTCCTACAATGATTCATGCTTGAGGAATCTTAAGGACAACTTATTACTCAATAATAAGTTAGTCCTTGATGGCAAATTGTTTCATGCCAAATGTTGCACTCATATTCTAAATCTATTGGTCCAGGATGGCCTTGGTAGAATAAAGGATATCATTCACAATATTTGGGAGAGTGTCAAGTATATTAATTACAACATTCAAGGTTGAAGGCATTTTGTGATATTGTTGAGCGGAAGCACTTGAAAGAAAAAAAAGCTCATCCTTGACTGTCCAAAGAGATGGAATTCAACTTTCAAAATGTTGTCAGTTGCCTTAAAGTTTAAAATTGTTTTTCCAGCTTATAAGGAAAGAAAGCCACACTACACTTATGAACCATCTCAAGAAGATTGGGGAAAAGTTGAGAAGGTTTGTCAACTCTTAGAGATTTTTAATTTGGCCACTCATATCTATTCTGGTAGAGATTATCCAACTGCAAATTTATATCTTCCTGAAGTTTAGAGGGTTAAACAAGTAGTTGATAAAGCAGTTGAGGATGAAAACTACTTTATGAGAGAAATGGCAGCAGCAATGAAAGTTAAATTTGATAAATATTAGGGGGAATGCAATCTACTAATGGCTATTGCAAGTGTTTTGGATCCCAAATACAAACTTTATGTTGTCAATTATTGTTTTTTCTTGATATATAAACCTGAATATGTGGCTAAAGAGAATGTGGATATGGTGATGAGTCATGACTTCATTGGAGATGCTTTATGAAGATTATGTTGAATTGAGTAAAGAAGAGGCATCTGCTAGCATTAGTGGTGAAGTTGATAATAGTGACAACAACTCTTCCTCCAATGTCCCTAGTTCTGGCTTAGTTACTGGATTTGACCAAATTATGAGTATTGTTCGTGAAAAGCAAGCAATTCTCCAATGAAATCTGAGCTACAAGTTTATCTTAAGGAGGGTCTTTGTATTCCTAATTCTAATTTCAACTCTTTTAGTGCTTTGGAATGGTGGAAAAATAATAGCTTGAAGTATAAGATTCTATCAAAGATGGCGGCTGACATTCTAGCTATTCTGATTTCAACAGTTGCATCAAAGTCCACATTTAGTGCTGGAAGAAAAGTAATTGATGAATTTCATTCAAGAGTGAATGAAGAATCTATTGTGGCACTCATTTGTGGTGAAAATTGGCTTCGCAACAAGTATAATTTGAAAAAAATACAAAAGGTATAAATTTTGATATATTAAAATATAATTTTATCATTATATTTGTTAAATTATGTCATGATATAATAATATGAGTAATTTCTTTTATTTTTTTCAAGGTACTTGAGTTTTAAGAAGAAGATGAGATCATTTTGAAAATTTGATGCTAATTTATTGAATATTGCAATTTGATTTAGTTTGGTGATGTAATGTTATTAGATTGTTGTTATTGATTGTAAAACTTTGCCATATTGTTGAACTTTATTTGAATTGACGCACTTATTTTTTATCCTTGTTTTATTATTATCTATGGTTACTTTGAATATAAATATAAAGTAAATTATTATATTTGTTTGAACAAGCTGAAGAGCACTAAAGTCTTCAAATAAGATAAGAAAGCAATCAAAACTAAAGAAACTAATATTTAAAAATAAAATAATAATATTATAAAAAATTTATTTTTTATATTTTTAATTTTATTATTATTAATATTTAATTATTATATTAATATATTATGTTATAATTTTTTATTTATAATAAATAAAAATTATATTATATTCAAAACTAAAAATATTTATACACGATTACACATATTTAAAAAATAAATTTATTTAATCATAAATTATTATATTTGTTACATTTAAACACGTTGAAGAACCTCTAAGTCTTTGAACAATAATAAGACACAATCAAAACTAAACGAATTAAAATTTCAAAATAAAATATTAATATTCTTTTAATAAATTTTTCATATTTTTATTTTTATTATTATTAATATTTAATTATTATATTAATATATTATGTATATAATCAGACTATATAGAAAATAATATAAATAATATAATTATAAATAAATTATATAATATTCTATATTTTTATAACTTGCACATGTTTTAATTAAACTATTAGTTAATTTATCAATTTATATATAATATATAAGTATATGTTTTAATTTATTGTATCAGTAATATTTTCTATATTACATTAATGTTATAGTGTAGTTAATTTTATGTTTATTTGTTAATTTAAAATAACAAATTAATGAAACAAATAAAATTAAATATTTTGTAATTATTTTTTTAATTTAATAGTTATTATTATTGTCATATATATATATATATATATATATTGCATTAAGTTTAAATTTATTTATTTTTTAAAATATAATAATTTTTTTAATTGATTCAACAAATTGTGTGAATATTATTTTTTGTGATCAATTTTATGTGTTTACTATAACTTTATTTGTTAAATATAAGATGTCTTTAAATAAACAAAATATGTTTCTAAAATAAAAATAAAATCTTTAATATTTATAAAATTTTTAAAAAATAAATCAAGAAAAATATAAATATAAATTTTATTAATATAAAATATTTATAATTAATGCTTAAATAATATTTTAAAAATTATTTATAAAATTATATAAATATTATTATAATTATTTAATAATTATTAATAACATAAATAGAAATTAAAAAATACATAAACTAATTTGATGATAAAATATTTATATTTTTATTAAGATTAAGATATTTTTTTTGTAACAGACTTTGTTAACAAACTTTAGGCCAGGTCAGGTCTAAAATAAATCCTTTAACAAGTAACAGGTCAGGTCAGGCCTAATAATTATGTTACAGACTAGGTTTATTTAGAGTAAAGTCTGGCCTAGCCTGACCTATTTCCATCCCTAGTCAGCAACACGCTTAAACCCATAAAAATGGCAAAAATGATGAGTTTGGTTGGTATTTTTTTTCTCACTTAAAAACAGGTCAACATGAGTCAGCTCATATAATTTGCAGATTAAATGAATGAGTTAAAGCCAAGTTTATGAGGTTTGCTACTTTTTTTTTTAATTTAATTTTTCTATTTTTTATCAAACCTTTATAATTATATTATATTTATTTTAGTTTATTTTGATACTTTTTAAAAAATATATTTTTTTATTGAGTCAACTCATGTAACTCAGCAAATTGGGCCAAATATGTTAAGGATATGCTACCGAACCTTGATTTCAGTTAAAGACCTGAATGCATTATAGAAGAAAGGTAGTTTTGTACTTTTCTGATGTTACAGAATATCCACCACAAGAAACTTGTTGAGCTGGAGAGTTTGCCGCCACAAATGGCATCATTCTTTGGCCCTTTGTGTCAATCAATAGTATGTTTGCCAATGAAACATTGGATGGAGACTTTATTGTCAACAAAGAACATATAATCGGCAATAATAGTTTTCGTTGAAGGAGAATGAGAAAAAAGAAAGATGGGTAGAAGAAATATTTTAAAAATTAAAAAACTAAAATGTTTTGATGAGTGAGGATGTTAAAATAAAAATAAAATTAAAATATATAATATATAATATATGACATTATTTTTGTCATATAATTAATTATATACTCATGTCACTTTAAGTTATATGTCATTATTCTTTTACTAATATTTGAATTTAGATATTAAAATGTTTGAAAATAAAAATAAAATACTAATGTGATATTTTAAAAAATTCAAAAACAAAAATGTTGAACACTTATTATATCGTAAAAATCAAAATGAAAGTTTAATTATTTTTTAACTCACCTTAAAAGTGAGGTCGACTCACTTAACGCACAATGCTCACTTTGACAAATATACTTTAAAGGTGAAATGGTTAGACTCTCCTTACAAGTAGCATCTCCAAGACTTAAATATCTGTACTGTCTCAAAAATGAACTTACTGTGCATCAAGTCTCTTGTGGATACATTAAACACACGTTTAATTTAACTTTTCTCGCCTATAAATGATTTTTTCAATTAAAATTTTACCGTATAATATTTTGATTATAACTTTTCTAAAGGATAAATAAATTAATTCAAATATTTACTAACCAACACAATCAAATACAGAAAAGAAAACAAGAAAAAATTATGAGCAATAGTTCGGCCGAATCTTTGGTTCCTTTGTTCTTAATTTATTGTTAACAAACGAAGGGAAAGAAGGAACTTTACTTAGTTGTTTTATTCAATCATTCATGCAAAGTCCAGCACTTTCAAATAAACAAAGACACAACGTGGCTTGAAAAGACCTAAGCTGGAAAGCAAGAAGGTAACTTCGCTTGCATGCATGTATGTTCTAATACTCTCTATCCCTACTCAACCTCACGTAAGCAGTTTGAGTATATTTTGAAATTTAGGTCTTTTTTTTTACATAATATGAGAGAGAAACTTCAAAATTTTTGTTTTGTAATCGAACCAGACTAAATAGTCTGAATCTGTCTGACTGGTTAGTCTATAAATTAAAAACTTAATTAGTTATAATTTAATCTTACAATGAAATTTAAGGTCAAATTATTTTAAACTGATCAAAATCAGTTATAACAGCTTAGAGCAGCTAGTTTAACTTCAATTAACTCGTTATAATTTAAAAAGAAATCATTCAATATATTTTCACATTTTATGGATGTTTTAACAAATTTCATATTATTGTATCATTTATGCTTAACTAACTGATTTAAACAATTGAACTAGTGAATCTAAAATCAAAAGTATCAATGATTTACTATCCAGTCTGACATGAACAATATTGGCACAAAGTAATAGATATCCAACTCTCATGATCGAGCATAAAGTATTTTTGGATACATGTTATACATGCTATAAACGACTTTTTTATTATTAAAAACTATATAATTCAATGCGTTCACATTGTTAAATACTGCAATTTTAACAAAAATTTACCATTTATTAATTTATTACTGTTTGCATATTGTATAGTTTATAAAACATCTAAATTCCAGTGACTAGTTTGTGTAGCATTGAAATAATGCGCATCCAAGGCAAGCAAATGTAAAATCAAACTGGATAATATTATAGCTGGTAGATTACAATAAAAACAGTCATTTCAACACAGCTTAGATTTTTGACTGGTGACATTTACCAGATAAACACCGTAATTTAATTAAGATTCTAATAGCTGAGTGTTCTATATCAATACCAACGCAATTAATATGACACTGCATGACTCCCTTTTCTTATAAGGAATTAAGAATATTATTTTTATACTACTTACTTATTTAAGATAAATAAATAATAGAGAATATAAGTATAAAATTCACTTTTCATTCAAAATAAACAAATTTTCTTACAATAAATATCTAACAGAATAACATAATATTACATTTAGTTCATAATACTTAAAAATACACAAAAATTATTCTACATAACTCTCTCTATATGGGGTCTTAAAATATTAAAAAAAATGACTTAATGCAAAAGTACTCGACTTCATCCTTCTAACACTTCTCCACTGGTCCCTTAACCTATGAAGTAGATACAACATCTACTTACGTGTCACCGTACGATATCGTAGAACACACGCACACAACAGTATAGACAAAAATGTCAGGGTAAACTTACAAAAAAAAATCATATATATAGAGTAAAATATTACTCACAACAACAGCTCCATACATTCTCAGCTCATCTAATGCACAACATAAAAATGGTTCCAACTAGTTTCATAGCCTAAGTAATCCAAAAGGAACTGAGCTGGTCCAAGAGCGACCCATTTTGGTATTTGGATTTAGACAAATAGCACAACACAGCTCAACATGCTCTATCGTTAAATATTTACCCACCTAAACATGTAACTCGGCTCTATAATGATGCAAGACATATATCTTAGTATGATACAACACAGACAAAATCATATTCTCAACAGTTCAGCTAAAATATTTTATAATATTTTAGCCAAATCTCTACATTTTAAATAAATTAACAGCAGTTACAGCATAAAAATTAGCTTTTATCCAAGAGATCAAACAAAATCATCTCAAAACTTTTTGTAATAGCATACTAAATCGTTCAAAACATCGTTTAATAGTTAAAGTAAATTTTCCTTACCTTAGAATAATGATTCACACTAAACCTATTGAATATTACCTTTTTTAAGGCAATATCTATCGAAGATTTAGCTCTACAACAAGTTTCTCCTAAGATAACTATCTATAAGAAAGAGAAGAAGAAGAAGAGAAACAAACAATAAATCTAACTTCAAAATTATAAAAACTTGCTTCTAATTCTATATAAACCTAATACAAATATACAATGTGATATCAACCTTCTATTATACATTACACAAATTTCTAATATAAATTTTGGTAGAATTTTTCCTAATACATGTCAATTTCCTTACATTTGTTTACCACTTTTTTACAAAAATCAAAATTTTACCATACATAACTAATATATTATATAACAATATATTAATCGATACATCAAACACAAACACATCACAATCCTAAACTGTTCTAGAGCACATCCCCTTGTAACTCCACAACATGCATATTTTACAAACTCCACAAAAACAAACAATCCCACAACACACAATTATCAGGTTCGGAGAAGGACTTCTACGCCTTTCCCCCAGTCATACAATCTTCAATTCTACAACTCTATCTTAGAAATTTTAAGTCTCTAAAAAACATAAAAAATTAAAAAAACTAAACCAATTAAAAGTTAGAGTATCGTACCAGGAATATAGTGATGCAAAAAATCTTTCAAATGGATGCTCCAATCATTCGCAAAGGCCAAAACACTGAGCTCCTAGACAGAGAGAGAGAGAGGCGAAAGAGAAAGAGAGTTATGAAAAAATGAGGAAGGGGAAGGGAGAAGCGTCGTTTTATGGGTTTCAGTCATTATAGACGGAAAAATCTGTCTGTAAATGGTTTAATGAAACGATGCGTTTCAGGTAGCAAATTACAGATGAATTTTTCTGTCTGTAAATCTGTCTGTAATTTGCCACCTGAAAGGTCTGTTAAAAACGGCCATAATTACAGACGATAAATCCATTTGTAACTCTCGCTATAAAATTCCCTCATATTTTCAAATTACAAATGGAAAAATCTGTCTGTAATTTCTGTCTATACGATTTCGCGCCAAATAGCGGGCAAACTGCAGACGAATTTTACAGACAGATTGAAATCTGTCTGTATTATAGACGGATTTTTCATAAAATAAAAAAATAATAATTCACAAATCCGTATGTAAATCTGTCTATATTACAGACAGATTTTAATCTGTCTGTAAAATCTGTCTGTATATAGCGCTTTTCTAGTAGTGTCTTCGAAATAGACGTAGAATCTCAAATCTGCTAAAAAATCTAAGCTTAAGAGTGTTTATTAAGAACATAATCACCCGTTACAATTAAGAACAAAACTCACATGCTTGTTTCACATAGTAAGATAATCGAAGTCCAAACTTACGAGATTGATATGGTTAAAAACTATGAACTACAGACAAAAGTTATTTTAACTTAGCATACTTGTAAGATACATAAGTAATGTTGGATACACTTGCATACGTACAAAAAATCATTTCAAGGCAAAAAGACAAATAAGTATGTATATGGAGAAGTTGATGTTCTAATGCAATATTTTTAATGATAATTATTAGAAAATATATTATTTTTCATGCATACAAAAAGGGGTGATTCATATCATCATGACTTAGTTCTAATTTCTCTAATTTAAAAAAAGAAATCAATAAGCAAACAACAAATGTTTTATTAGAGTAATGCAAAAATGGTGCTAAATTTTGATTTCAAAGATAATTATTGGAGAATATACTTAATGTCTATTTTGATGAAATAATTTCTCTTAACACTACACATTATAAAAGCAAATAAAACCCTTTTATTATTTTCATGTTTTAATCATTATTATTTAAGTTTGACAATAATAAAATAATATATATTTTTTAATTATATTTAATTTAACCTACTTATCTTTTTAATCAAAGTTTTTTTATTTAAATAATATAATTTTTAAAATTATTTTCAAAAATAGAGTTAATAAAAAGCTATTTTTCTGCCTAGTATTTTTTTTTTTTTTTTTTGCCACATCAAGGAGTTTATCAGACTTATGGACGTAGCATTTTTATAGGTACTTTTAAACATAATATAAACAAAAGGGTAAACCTTGCAACCTGACCCACCGCATCTCGTGGCCATGGTCGTGGCCATGGCTTCTCTCACTTGCTTCTCTTTAATTCACCCTCTTCTTCTTCGTCGTACTTCAGCACTTCCGGCTATTCCGAACGGCTGCTTCCACCATTCCTCCACGCTGGACCGGGTTCTCTCCTCCGTCAACCCTCATCGAGCTACTCCACGCGCGATGCCAAAGACCAGTTTCTCCCCCGGTCAAGACCAAGTCGCTTCCAGTAAGTTCTACACTCCACCCACAGTGAACTCTATGACCTTTCTCTATCTCATTTTCTCAAAGTTCAAATCTTAATCTCTCTCTCTCTCTCTCTCTTTGTTGTTTTAAAGCTGGTGATCTTGAATTTGAAGGACCTCTGAAAATTGTGAAGTATCCAGACCCGATATTGAGGGCGAGAAATAAGATCATAGTCACCTTCGATGCTAATCTGAAGAAGCTTGTCGACGAAATGTTTGACGTAATGTACAGGTAAGCATTCTCCATGTTGGCATGTTACAATGTTTGCTTCTGTGTTCTGTGGAGTAGAATTATGGTAAATTTTATTTATTTATTTATTTATTGTTTAGTTTTCGTTAAATTATCATACTTATTTTTCAAGGAACTTTATTTACAAAACTAGAGTTGTCGTTTTTTAGGGCAGCTGTTGATTCAAAACAATTATATAATTTTGGGACTTTTGGCTAACGTCCGCTACACAGCAGCAATGAGCTGATAGTGATAGTATAATACTTTGGCTTGTATTAGTACATTAGTTGGTTGAAATATCTTGGAAGGGAGGGGGGAGGGACAAAGGGACAATAGTTCACTAGAAGCTGAATAGGTTCCAAGCTTGTATATATATTAGTGCTTCATGCTTTTTATACTTGTATTCTTCCTTCCTGTTCCAATTTAATTGAGCATATATATGTTTTGAATATAAAAAGATAAATAAAAAAAACTATCCACAACATCAAAATTGTTTTAGGAAACTGGAGAGTGGGTTTATCCGGGGATTGCATACCTCCACATACTGTTATATCATGCATAAATGATCAAAATTAAAACATAAAGTCATTTGATGTTTCTAAGTTGGCTAATGTAATGTTTAAGCAACTTGTAATCTTTAATCAAGACTAATTTTTGAGCTTTAATAGTTCTCTTTTTCTTTTTCTTTTTTTTTGAGAAAATGTCCATTTTGGAATGTAAAGGCATCATATTGGAATCATCAAACTGGTCATTCACTGACATTTTAATGTTGTCCTTTTAGACAAATTTGATGTCAATTTAAACTTACATCTTTATAAATGGAGGACCAACCTGATGACATGTATATCTTTGGAGGACTATAATAGATATTTTCAAACACTTTTACTTATTTCAAGAATTTGATTGAAATTAATTATAAAAGGTTCATCACAATTAGTTATTGTTATTTTGTTTTCTTTTTTCACTATGAAAAATTCTTAGCTTTGGCAAGAAAATCCAATCCAATCAGCCTGTTCAGGTATTGATAATATGTTTCTTTTATTAACATGGAACAATAAAAGAAATTAAAAATATATAAAATTATACTGTTCAACAGTACATACAATAAGAATATTCCTTATTTTATTTATAATTATGCTTTTAATCAAAAGTATAGTTTCATTCCATACCCAAAATTTAAAATTCACACTTAATCTCTATGCCTACAATTCTACATCCAATGGAATCAATAGATAATGAATTAATACAGAAAAATCAACATGTGTAAGTTTGTGTTAAGTTCTTGCACCTGTCCTTTTAAATTAAAAATGGTTTTAAGTGAAATATCCTTTTGGCGCATAAAAGCTTACTATAGTATGGGAGCATCTTGCTGATAGGGTAAAGCCAACACTCAACTGGAGAATATTCCTACACCCAAAATGTGTTGGGACAACTTTTGGTCTTAATAAAAGAAAATCCCAGTGTAGGAAGATCATAGAAAAAATGGGGTTTGACTTGTAACAAGGCATAGAATATGTTTAAGTTATATTATACATAAACAAGTTATATTAATGTATATGTTAATATTATCAATTGTAATTTAAATAACATTGAGGGATATGATAGTTTTTCAGTTATGTAAAAGTAAAAGAATAAGAATTTGAACAAAAAGAAAGATAGAGAATTGAGAAAGGAAGGATTTTTTTATTCAAATGAACAGAAAAGACATTCAAGAGGCAGAATCCTCTTACAAGGGAAAATTTCCTTATCCCTGAGAATCACTCAGTTTGTATTATTTTCTCTCCCCTCCTTTCCTTTACAATTTTCCCATATTTAACCCCAAAATGAGCCTCTTGAAACTGGCTCATTAACCAAGTAATAACTTCAAATAAAATCAATTGTAACTGATGCATACATTATAAATTCCAAATAAAACTCTTGTAACTTACTGATAACATATTAACCACCTATTATTACTGTTTATTCCTCCTAGAATAAACCGTCTAAAGCTTATTCTTCTCATTAATTATTGGCATGGGCTCATGTCTAACAATACCTCCTGCTGAAGAATCCACCTTGTTCTCAAGGTTGAAGTCTGTAAACTGGGAATTAATAGTGGAAACATCCTCCCAAGTATCTTCCTCTATGAGGCGATCTTGCCACTGAATCAGAACCTGGTCCACCCGCTCACCCTGCCTAGTAATAGAGCGTGCCCCCAAAACCTTAGCGTGAGAATAGAGAACTGTATCCACCTGCTAATCCATGGTAAGGTCAGCCTCCAAATGATGATTTCTCACTTCCTTCTTAAGCTGAGACACATAAAAAACAGGGTCAATCCAAGCATGATGTGGGGGCTGGAGTTGAAATGCCACTGCACCAATCTGTTTTGTCACCAAATAAGGTCCATATTAATAGCGTGGGTTGTAAGTGAGTTGACATTGAACCTTGACGATGAGGTTTTATTTTCAAATAAACACCCTTTATTGAATATCGGAAGACCTCTTATGGACATTGTGGAGATTAGCATAGTGAACCATATGGGACTGAGCTCTATTCAAATGAAACTTCAGCTGCCTTAAAGCTATCCCTCAAATCTTGTGCCACAACCTTTTTCAAGGTTCCCCAGTTATAAATCACAAGAGACTTGAATGTGGTCTGTTAGGAACCCAGAGAAAATAAAATCAAAAGAAGAGAAGAATTAACGAAACAAAACTTTATTAAAGAACAGAACAGAAAATGAAGAATAAAAATCTCCCCAAGGGTTTTTTCCCCTTCACAAAGGATCTCTCCTTTCACTTTTACGAACTAACAATTTCACTCCACACACTTACCCAACCTGATTTCTCCTATTTATTGCCAATCTTTCTAACTAACTAGCTAGTGCAACTAACTAATGACTAATAACTGTCTTTGTTCAACTGATTGGTGCAACTAACTATTGACTAACAACTGCCCTTATTCACTCTCATTAGGGTTTTCTAAGTATCTCTGTCTCTCTCTGTCTTTCTCTCTCTCTCTCTCTCTCTCTATATATATATATATATATATATATATAGGGAATAGAAGGCTGGAGGTTGGGAATTTCATTGAAATCAATACCTTGTATTGTATACTGTTCAAAATGAACTCACAGTAGAATCAAGATTAGGCATACTGTAATTAGATACATGTAGGGAATTTTGGATTTTATTGGATTGTTAATAATACTGCTTGACCTCCTTTTCCACAGAACTGATGGTATTGGTCTCTCAGCACCTCAAGTAGGAATTAATGTGCAACTTATGGTGTTCAATCCCATAGGTGAGCGTGGTGAAGGAGAGGAAGTTGTTCTTGTAAATCCAAGAGTTGGCAAATACTCAAAGAAAATGTCACTCTTTACTGAAGGTTGCCTATCTTTCCCCGGAATTAATGCTGATGTAAAGGTATATAATAATCCTTTTCTTTTACAACATCATTGACTTCAGGTTTCTATTTATGTTTGTTTGTGAAGATAGCTACTTCTTTACTTTAGTCTGTTTGAAATGTTTCCATTTATTGTATTTTATACTATAAGATAGCATATTTAACCCATGTTTGAATATGTAAATAACAATTATTGTAAATTAGGGATTTGGTTTATTCATTTGTATTTATGGTTGATTCTATTTGTACCCTAATATGTGATTATAAATAAGACTCACATGCTCCTACTGTCAAACTTAGAGAAGTGTAGGCAGAAAAACTGTCTTCTCCTGCTGGAGAATTCTCATATATATACTGTTTAATACAAGCTGATTTTCAGCCCAATAATTAGCTAAACGGCTATATTTACATTCATCCTAGAACTTAATTAAGGAGAGAATAACAGTTACAATCCTAATTAAGAAAAAAATAACAGTTACAGCTGTACAATACAATTGCATATTAAATGTCCAGCTGTGAATTTGCTGGTTTTAATGACCAGAAAATTTGCTCATCAATTCCATTGACATCCCCCCTCAAATTGATGTTGGTAAGTCTACAAGCATCAATTTGCCAACAAGAAGATTGTGCCGCTGACGTGTCAAAGTTTTAGTGAAAATGTCGGCAATCTGCACAGATGTTGAGACATGAGGTAGAGTGATAATTCTGCGATCATAGGCTTCTCGGATAGAATGACAATCAACCTCAATGTACTTTTTGCGTTCATGATAAACTGGATTTGCTGCAATTTGTATGGCACTGGTGTTGTCAGCATGCAGCGGAGTTGGTTGAGCTTGAGAGAATCCAAGCTCTGTAAGGAGACCAGGTAACCAAATTATTTCAGAGCATGCAGTAGACATTGCACGATATTCTGCTTCAGTGGATGACTTGGAAACTGAATCTTGTTTCTTGCATTTCCATGAAATTAAAGCATTACCCAAAAACATACACCAGCCAGTAGTTGATTTCCTTGTGTCTGGACAGCCAGCCCAGTCAGCATCACTATATGCTTGGAGTTGGAGAGATGAATCAGCAAGAACAAATAGACCACGTTTGGAGGTGCCAAGGAGGTATCGTATGATGCGGTGTACTGCTGAACGACGGAAATGTCGAGGAGATTGCATGAATTTACTCACTGTGTGGACAGCAAAAGAAATATCCGGACGAGTGATGGTCACATAGATAAGACTACCAACCAGTTTGCGATATAAAGTGGGATCTGGGAGAAGTTCACCTTCATCTCTGCTATATTTCACATTAACTTCCATCAGGGTGTCAACAGAGGTTGCATTGGTGAGGCCAGCTAACTGAACCAGATCTTGAATATACTTTTACTGATTTAAAAATATCCCTTTAGGTTGATGATGTACTTCTAACCCCAAAAAGTAAGTGAGGTGGCCAAGCTCCTTCATATGAAAAGTTGAATGCAGCAAGTGTTTAATTTTAGAAATAGCGGCGTGATCAGAATCGGTCACGACAATGTCATCCACATTAACAATAAGCACCAAAATGCCGTTAGAAGTCCTCTGTAGAAAAAGAGACGGATCATATTGGCTTTGTGTGAAGGAAAAGCCAAATAATGTGGATCGAAATTTTTCAAACCATACTCTAGGTGCCTGTTTCAATCCATATAAAAAGCGTTTTAGTTTGCAAACAGCATTAGGTGAATGTGTGGACATACCATTAGGAAGTTTAATGTAAACTTCCTCCTTGAGGTCCCCGTGGAAAAATGCATTTTTGACATCCATTTTATGTAATGGCCAAGATTATGATGCAGCAAGGGCAAGTATGGTTCGCACAGTAGTCATCTTGGCAACCGGGGCAAAAGTCTCATCATAGTCAAGTCCATATTCTTGCTTATTTCCTAGCACAACTAAACGAGCTTTGTAACGGTCTATGGACCCATCTGAACGAAGCTTTATTGTGAACACAAATTTGCTGCCGAGAGGTTTAACAGATGGGGGACATGGCACAACATCCCATGTTTGATTTTCTTCTAGTGCTAGGAGTTCTGTCTCAATAGCTTGCTGCCAACACTCATGCTCCATTGCTTGTTTATAAGAAGAAGGAATAGGGACTGATGATAATGTTGCTGTCAAGGATAAGGGAGAGGTAAAACCATATTTTTCTGGGGGTTTACGAGTGCGGGAACTTCATCGTAGGGGAACTGGTTGCAGCCTTTGTATTGGATCAGCAGCCAAGGAATAATCTTGAGGGGGCCCAGGAGGATCTGGTGGCTGATTTTGAGTGGTATGACTTCGTCTGTGGTAGGTTAAGAGAGGTCTAGATGAAGGCTGTCCTGCAGAAGAGGTAGAAAACAATGGCAAAATAGAAATTTGGGAAGGGAGAGTATCATGATAAGTTACAAAAAAATATTTATTTTCCTGAAAGATGACATTTCTAGATACCCGAATCCGACGAAGGTTAGGATCATAACAGAGAAAACCTTTTTGGTGAGGAGAATATCCAAGAAAAGCACATGCAACAGATTGTGCAGTGAGTTTAGTGCGTTCTTGTGAAGGAAGATAGACATAACACACACAACCAAAGGTTCGAAGAGAGGAATAATTGGGTGGGTGACCAAATAACCAGATGAAAGGAGAATCATTATTTAATGATGTAGATGGCAAGTGGTTTATAAGGTGAACAGCAATGGAGAGAGCTTCACACCAAAACCGAGGTGGCACACAAGACTCCAACAACAAGGTGCGGACAACATCAAGCAAGTGGCGGTTTTTTCTTTCGGCTATCCCATTTTGCTGGGGGGTTGAGGGGCATGTCCTTTGAGATATAACACCATTAGTTTGCAAGAAGTTTTGAAAAGAATGAGAAATGTACTCCCCTCCATTGTCAGAGTGAAGAATTTTAATTTTGAAGGAAAATTAAGTCTGAACATAAGCATGAAAAAGTTTGAAAGCAGACAATACTTCATCTTTAGCGCACAAGAAATAGACCCACGTAAAACGACTATAATCGTCAATGAAAGTGACAAAATATTTATAACTTGCATGAGAAATAATTGGTGCCACCCCCCATACATCACTGTGAATCATATCAAAAGGTTTGTCTATGTTTGATTGATGTGTCGGAAAAGGAAGAATTTTACTTTTGCCAAGTTTACAAGAAAGGCAATCAAATTGAACAACATGAAGAGGTGGGGACTGTTTATTTCCAAAAAAACCAGTTTTTAACATGTGATGCAGTACATTGGAGTTTGGATGTCCAAGACGCTTATGCCATATCTGATAATCAACAGTAGCAGAATAACAAGAAACAAAAGGTAAAGGAAGATTTGGAGACAAAGGGAAATGAAGTGGAAAAAGGCGTCCAATTTTAGGCCCTGTCGCGATTGTCTTCCTTGATTGTTGATCCTGCACAAGACAACCAGATTTTGAGAATTCTACAAGACAACCATTGTCAACTAATTGACCAACAGAAATGAGGTTATTAGTCAGACCAAGAGAGACAAAAACATCGGTTAGAGATGAAGAAATATCACCAGTTGCTGTGATATGTAAATGATTTCCATCAGCAGTATGAATCTTGAGATTTCCAGAATATTTGGTGATATTAGTAAGAAACTGAGCATTGTTAGTCATATGGTTGGAAGCCCCAGAATCAAAGTACCAAGGTGAAGATGTAGAAAAAGGTTTACCTGAAAGTCCCAAGGCAGAGAATGCGGAAATGATCATTTGTTGAACCATTTCAGGAGTCAATGTTGGAACCGGAGCAGGAGCAGGATGTTGGACAGAGGCTGTATTCGTAGAACTACTAGAAGTAGAAGAACCAGCCAATGCTATAAAAGCTGTTGCAGATCGCTTTGGTGGTCTTGTTGGGCATTCTTTAATAATATGGTCATCCTTTTTGCAATAACTACAGAATTTTTGTGGACAGTGTGAAGCATAATGTCCAAATCCTTTGCAACAGTAGCATTGAACAGCACTCATGTCACGGCCTTTTGGTTTTCCTTGTGCTGCGTAAGCCACTGGGACAATAGAGAAACTTTGTTGGTCAATGGTCGATTGTGTGAGAAGACGCTGTTCTTCACGAAGCAGTTCACTGAGGCATGTATCTAGTGAGGGTACAAGGTCTCTATTCATGAGATTAGATCGGACACCTTCAAAATCGGATCTCAATTTCATAAGAAATTGATTTCGTTTAGTAGTGTCATGAATTGATTGCACTGAAGTAAGACCATCAGAAGTCAAATTTTCATAAACTATGTCAGTGTAATTTGCCCAAAGATTCATGTGAGTAAAATTCAGAAATGGAGAGATTATCCTGTTGAGAGATGGCAATGTCATGTTCAAGCTGAAATCTGCGTGCAGTGTTATTCTGACTATAGATTTTCTTCAAATAGGCCCACATTTCTGCTGCAGTCTTGAAAGGTCATAAATTCTGGATAATGTTTGGATCCACAAAACCTATGAGCCACGCCATGACTTGAGCATCCTTGACCTCCCATTTGCGATGTTCATCCTTCTGTTGGTCTTTGTTAGGAGCAAAAGTGCCACCATCAACATGACCCCAAAGATCTCTTCCTTTGACAAATATCTGGAATTGGAATGCCCAAGCTGAGTAGTTCTTGCCATTTAGGCAGACCAATAATACGTCATACTTTTCAATAGACATGATGCTAAAGAAAATGAAATGGTAACTAAGGACCAAATCTGGACTAGGATAGAATTGAGAAAAAAAACAAGGACTGTAAAAGCTTGGACTAGGACAATGATCGGAAAAACTGGGACAGGGCTAGGCTAGGATCGTAAGCCAGACTGATACCATGTCAAACTTAGAGAAGTGTAGGCAGAAAAACTGTCTTCTCCTGCTAGAGAATTCTTATATATATACTGTTTAATACAAGCTGATTTTCAGCCCAATAATTAGCTAAACGGCTATATTTACATTTATCCTACAACTTAATTAAGGAGAGAATAACAGTTACAATCCTAATTAAGAAAAGAATAACAGTTACAGCTGTACAATACAATTGCATATTAAATGTCCAGCTGTGAATTTACTGGTTTTAATGACCAGAAAATTTGCTCATCAATTCCATTGACACCTACAACACATAACATTCATCACTAATATGTAACTTTCATCACTGAGCCACTGTGACCATAAGCCCTTTCCATTCATGAGCCATCCCCTGCCATTGCTAATCAAGACATCACTGCTAGACGATGCCGAGTTGCTATCAAAATAATTAAGTTCTTTAAAAATGTAAGTAAATTTTAGGGATTTAAAATTGCAAATTAATTAAATTAAATTACGAACAGAATAAAGTTAAGTAAAAAACAAATTAAGAAATATCAATCCTTTTGTATCTAAAAGTTTTAATCCGTGTTTGAACGAATACTTAATTCAATTCAATCGAATAACCTAATTGAATAGAGTTACGAATTAAATGAAATTATTATTTAATCTAATCCCCATTAATTATCAAATCAGAGCATCAATCCAGTCACAATTTAAATTCTAATCACAAAAAAGCTAATAACAATCGCAATATACAAATTTGAAATTAGAAAAAAAAAAAGAATAAACTCTGAGCAATTTGGCTCGGAACTCAAATCAGATTTACAACGTTTAGATTCCGTGGATTGAACATGAGAATGAGAAGAGAACGAAAGGATTCGAGAAAAAGTAAAAATAAGGATTCTTATTTTGGCCAGATCTCAAAAATTTAGAGTGTCTAATCGCATACTTAATTCAGAATTTTATTAGTCTATTTATAAGTTCTAATTAAGATAAACTAAATGGTCTTAATTTGAGCTTCAATTATAACTATAAGTCAAAATACAATTATTTAATAACAAAGAGTCTAAATGCAATCTCATAACAATATTCAGCAAATCTGCCTCAACTTCAAAAAATTATAAAAAAATTAAAATCAACTTCAAATCCATCGATCCATATATGCATTTTGAAGCCCTGAATGTGTAAAATCCAATGCAACTAGAATCAGCCAAAAACGATATATGTAGAAAAAGTTATGACTGAAAGAATAGTCAAAGGTCAGAATAACTGAAAATACGAAATTAAAACATTTATTTGTAACAAACCCAATTTATTCAAATAAGTAAAAAATGGTAAAAACTCTAAAAATAAAGCATATTAAAAGTGTTTATAAATCAAAATAAAATTATAAATATAAACTTAAAATATGTTACATTAGTCACTACTTGCGTACCCACACTTGCCTTCATTTTTGGCTCATCTGTTCCATGTGCTGCTTTTTTTCTTTTTCTGGCATGCATGTCCTACTTCTCAGCAACTTTCTTGTGCTGATGGCCCTTCCAATCACCAATCCAGACCCGGACAACCTTATCCAGTCTCTTGTTTGGTCCCAATCAATATGGCAAGTGCTGTTTTGGCACTGTTTCAGTCACTTTCACCATTGTTCCTTTCATCCCTGGTAAAAAAGTTGATCAGAATTGCCTACTAAAGCACCTAGGTTGCTGTTGTCCAGCTGTGGTTTCAAGTCAATGCCACTTTATGCAATGCTCTATGGTTTTCTATTAATCCCAAACTGCAGCTGCAATTCCAGGCCTTTAAGATCTGTTATGATGTCTGAACAAAAGCCAAGAAGGTCTATTCCAACAATGTTCGTTGCCTCTATAGTGTGGTTTTTAAACTCATTTCTATGAAGCTGAAAAACATGGATGAACAGACCTTTGATCATTTAATTGCTGATTTTGATTTTGATACCCTCATGCAATTTACTAGTGATGCAGCAACTCATATTGAACAATGCAGCCAGTTTCTCAAGGTCCTTTATTCTTTCCAGTCTCCTCGAGCTTGACTCAGTATGTAATCAAATCTTTTCAGGATCAATTGTTCCCTCATATGACAGTTAGTGAACAACTACTGCGTCTCTCCTCTCCTCATGCATTTGACCATTCCTCCATTGTTCCAGCTAATTCCTTTGCTCTCATCTCCTACTATTCTTGTCATGTTGGAGAAAGTGTAGGTGGGAGTGGCCATTGTTGTTATTTGTATTGCACTTATTGTCATATTGAAGCTGAATGCCTCACCAAGTTTAGACAACATAAGCTTTCTAATGTTGCTCATATCATTGCACCTGACACCCCTTGAGTATGTTACTACTAATGCCCTGATTACAATTAATTTCTGTGATTCAAAGCAGCCTATTAAGAAATCTAGTTTCTGTCATTTATCGTATTTGGATCTTTACCGAATGTTATCTTAGCTAATGACTTTCAAATTAAGTTCAAGGCATTGGTCAAATATGTTCCGTTCCTACTTTCTCTTTAGATTTTATTCTTTATGTCTCTAGCTGTCCTTATAATTTAGTTTTCACCAGCAAACTCACTCAGGCTTTACCTTACTTTGTTACCCTTGCCAACAACTCTGTTCTTGTCGAAGATCAGCATAGTTGTCAAAGGATTGAATCAATAAAGAAGCTGAGTCACTTTTACTTTTGTTCACTTTGATATTTGGGGTCCTAGTCATGTCAGTTCTACGTTAAGTTATGACTACTTTGTTACTTTCATTGATGAATTTCATGTTGTATTTGGTTTTTTTTTTATGAAAAATTGTTCATATGTTTTTATTATAGTTCAAGGTTTCTCATTCAAATTTCAATACCAATTGGGTTCATCTATCTAAATTTTCTGCATTGATATTGCTTGTAAATCAAAGAACCTTAGACGAAGTTATTAAAAGAGATCTTTTGATTAACTAGATTTTTGAAAATTTGGTTTTTGACCGAGTTCAATGGCATCATGTGATCCATATAGATGACCTCATCTAATGAGATAAGGCTTGGTGGTTGTTGTTAATATTGCTTGTGAATACTTGTTTGCTTTGTTGAAATTAGTTTTGACTTCCTAAGCATTATTTGTCAGATGCCACAACAAATGACATTTTTGAAAGGAAGAATCAATGCATGATTAAGATTTAAACATCTTGTATCTCAGTTTTTCAGCATAATGTTCCTCTTTGCTTTTGGGATGATGCTATTATCACAACACACTACTTAATCAACCACATGCCTACCAAACCAGTTTCACGCTCATGTTTCCCCATCAAGATCTTTGCTCAATTCCTCTTTTAGTCACTCTTACCAAATCTTTATTGACTTCATTTGCTGTATTTAAATTTTCTTCCAGCTCCCTAATCTTGCAATGGAGCTTAGTTATTGGTGTTTAGGTTATGTTTATTTAAATGTGAGGTGCAACTAAAAGGTTGAAGTATCTCCTATCCTTTTCAGCAGATTCATTCTTCTAGTTTACTAAACATTTTTTATTTTCTTCCACCTTTTTGGTTCTTGCTGAATGTTGCATTCCTTGTTTCTAGGCATCACAAACTATTAAGGAAGAAAATAGAGAAAAGGAACTCAACATTCAGCAAGAATCAAATATTTAGCAGAGCCATTCTTTGAAATTTATGAAATATTTCCTTTTTTGTTTTTTGAGGTCCTTCTTAAAGGAATTGTTACATGTAACCTGAGTGCTTATCTTAACGAGCTTCAATGGTGATATGTTGGACAGTGTTTTGTTTTCCTCTTTTTGAGTTTAGAAAGTAAATAGCAATCCTATGTGCTCAGATCTGTTATTCCATTTTGTTCAGGTTGTTATCTACACTAAAGTCATAACTATTGTATGTATAGTTAACTAACATTTGTTCTATCGATTGGTGTTTTCAACTTGTGCTCCACTGAAGGAACAAAGCCTACATGTCATTTGTTTTCATGATTGTGATGCTGCTGATTTTACCATTCTTTATTTACTCTTTTATTTACTTAAGTGGGTCTCATTATTGTGGTTTAGCGACCAGAATCTGTGAAGATCAATGCACTTGATGTCAATGGAACCAGGTTTTCCGTCAACATGTCTGGCCTTCCTGCACGGATATTCCAGCATGAGTTTGATCATCTACAGGTCTGTTTTTGAGCTTGAATAATTAATGCATTTTTTAGAAGATGAATTTCTTTTGTCATATATAGATACTAAGGGCCATTTGGTGGCTAGGAAAAGGGTGAATAAGATACAATAAGATTAATTTATCCTTTACCTATCCTATTTTATTGGACTAGTGTAATTATTATCCTAAGAATATAGATATAGCTGGATTAGAGGAGGAAGGAAAGGATAACAATTGTCTTCCCTTAAATATCCTTAATTTATTTTAGGCTTAATTATATTTTTTGTCCCTATAAATGTTAGTCATTTTGTGATAAGTTCTTATAAAATTTTTTGTTAGGATTTAGTCCATGTAAAGTTATAAAACTAGGATTTAGTCACTATTATTAACCTCCTTTCTAGCCAGCTCAATACTTCACGTGGCCATCTCGAAGTCTAGTCAATGTCTACGTAACATCTTACATTATTTATTTATTTTTTATTATTTAAAATTAATATTTTCAAATAATGGTATGGCAAAATCTTTAAATAGTCTGAATTTTTAAACATTTTTATGTCACTCCCTGCCAGTTATCCATGCTTACATGTGGAAATAGATGTATTTCTTATTAGGAAATATTCTGTGACAGATTGAATACCCAGAATTAGGGATGTTTACTTTTACTTTTAATGCAAACAGGAAATTCCACAAATCATGGGATTTGACTCCTGAATCTTTCCCTTCCTGTTAAGGTTGTATGTGTATATATATCTATGGCATATAAGTACCATCAAAATTATGGAAAATGTTCCACATTCTCAATCTCTGACATTACATATAATTGTTGTGTCTGTAGGGAATTCTTTTCTTTGACAGAATGACTGATGAAGTTCTTGATAGTGTTCATGAACAGTTACAGGTTAGAAAAAGCATACCTATATTTGTCTTTCCATCTCTTGTTAATCTTCCCTTCACACGAGAAATATGTCATAATGATGAGAAGTTTAATTATGTTTTGCCATGTGCTTCTTTGAGGTGGAGGTGACAAGCCCTCCCTTATTGATTCTGACCATTTAATTTCTACTTATGGCACCATATTTCTTGCATTTTTGCATAGAATAAGCTTCATGGCTGATATTTGTTCTTTACAGAGGTTTACTTCCATAAATTAGGAAGATACTGCACTTGCAACTTAGGAAAAACAATATTCCTTAATTTTTCAATTTTACAATTTCGTTGGTTGGTTGAAAATGCAAAGGAGCATAGGACACTAACCATCTAGGTTTTTTGTTTGAATTAATAAGAAAGGGAAAGGCCATGTTTTTTATTTCCATAAACAAGAAAATCATTAAGATAAAAAGATGATTGACAAAGACTTGGGAGAGTAACAGATCCTCCAAAATAGGAAAAATATAAGAAAACAAACAATAGGAAATGAAGAAAACATCAATGAAGCATAGCTATTCAATCCCTTAAGAAATTTGAAAGGGAAAACTTTGTCAAAAGTGAATTTAACACCAAGTGGAAGCCAACTATCAAATCTTATCCCGAAGAAGCTCCACATCCAAAGATACAGATAACCATGTTAACTAATTTATTATGATAAATTGGATAAGATTTTATGGTTTTTTTTCCATAGATAGCACTTTGCCACAACTATTTGGCTACATTCCCTCTACCAACACCAATAAAGCTACTCCTCAAAAACTGGTTTAAAGGCTAAGGGCACTCCCAAAAGTCTTTGAAAATGCCAAATATAGATTTCCATAAACCAAAGGCCATGATGATTATATTGATTGCTTCAACGCTCATCTAGTGGCCAAAGGTTATATTCAAGTTTTTAGTTTAACTTATGGTGGCACATACTTTATCGTGGTAAAAATGACCTATGTTCATTTATTCTTATATATGGCTGCAATTTGTTATTGTTCGCTTTATTTACTTGACATTAAAAATGAATTTCTTCATGAAGATCTCTTTATATGGTGCAACTTCTTGGATTTTTTGCTTAGGGGAAGTCTTCAGGATTAATCTTTCATTTCCATAAATCTTTGTAAGGCCTCAAACAATTTCCTAGGACATGATTTGGTAGATTCAGCACTATGGTCCAAGAATTTTAAATGACTCAGAGTGAAGTTGATCACTAATTTTTCTATTGCCACTCTTCATTTATTTGATTTTTTACATCAACAATAAAGTTACTACTAAATGTTTATATTTGTATTTTGGGTTTGGAGTGAAAAATAAAAAATATATATATAATGATAAAGAAAAAGATATATTTTGTATATATATATATATATATGAAAAAAAAAAAAAAATATATATATATATATATATATATATATAATTTAGATTACTCTTTTTCTTTATCATTATATATATTTTGTATATTGTGAGGGTAAATGACTATGAGTAGTTTGCATCCTAAAATATATCAAAAGGAGCTCCTAGAAGAAAACACTTGTATAAAGACAAAGGTCAAACTCAAATTGTGGGTTAATTTGATGTAGATTAGACAGACTCCCATATTGATAGGACATCCACTTCTTGCTATTGTATCCTTATTGGAGATAATTTTATTTCATAAAGAAGTAAGAAGCAAACTGTGGTTGCCCATTCAAGTCCATCGAGTCATGGTTTTAGGCTTCAGTCACATATGAACTTATCTGAAACAACTACTAAACGATCTAAAGATTTGGGAAGATTATACAAATGACACTCATTTGTGATAACCAAGCAGCATATTGTCTCAAATCCGAGATAGATTGTTACTTCATTACAAAGAAGATCTTATTTGAAAACATCATGATAGAATTGGATCAAAATTGTAGAAAGAAAAGTTACTATTAACAGAAAAGTTTCTTATTTATAGGCAACATGCCATATTTCTCTAATGGAGAGCCCCCAACTAACTATATAACTCTCTAATGGACTAATTATACCTCTAACTAACTATTTTTTCTAACCAAGTAAGGGCTACCTATCAACGCTCTCCACCTTAACATTCACGTTGTTTTCAAGGGGATTAGCTATGGCAGCTGCAAGCAAAGTTGCATTGGGGTTTCAACTATTCCAAGCATGATGATCAAGCCAATTGGACCTTGCAGCACAAAAATATATTTATTCCTCCTAAGTCAAATACAAATATGAGTGCTCCTGTAGTGCACTGACCATTAAACAAAGCATCATCAGTACGCTATGGTTGTAATCAGATCCTCAAGCTCCCTTGGGAACTACATTGTTGCACAGGATTGCAGATTATGAGCTGTAATATTGGAAACACGTTGTTTTCCTTGATGGCCTGTGCTACTACTGCTTTTGGCTGCCTCTCGATTTGCTGTCAACACCCTTTTGATTTTGTGTCTCCCTGTCAGTGTACATAGACTCCCTTTTGGTAGTTTTGGCCAGGGTACTGGGTTGATCATAGTCAATTATTTCTTAATCTTTAGAACCAAATGATGTTCTTTTTGTTTTCTCACCTTGCACCACAGAGGATGGATGATCTTGCTTTTCAAAAATGGATGCCTTCTCGGACCAAGACAAATCCAGTAATCTCTATTTCTACCTCTTTTTCCAATCCCTTAAAACTTTCCACTTCTGGTTCTTGGACCAAAACGTGGATTTGTTGCTCCCATTGGATTTGCTCCTCTTAGTTTTTCCTCTTCTGGTTCCAAGATTTCTGTCCCCACAATTCTTGTTCCTTTCCTTGAATGATTATATATTTTTCAGTATTTGTTTCTGACCTCCAAGTTGCTGGCTCTTTGTTCTCCAATTCATTCTCTATTTTGTTTTCTTACACCCAAGAAACTTCATCTTTGACCCAAAGTGGCAGATTTAGGTCATAATCAAGATTGAATTCTTTGAGTGAAGCCTTCACAAAGTCCCACCATGATGCATACGGATGGTCCCCTTTCCACACAAACTGCCAAATGAAAGCTCGTACCCACATAGCCTTTCCAACCTTTTGTATTTTCTCTTCGTCAGGTATTGCAGTGGCCTCAAAGTGCTGCTTCACGTTAATAAGCCACCAAGTTTCTGTCCCTTCAAATTTTGGAATAATCTTCAAGAACTCAGCTCCAACGTCAGAGCTCTAATACTAGTTGATAGAAACTGAGTATCTTATTGAGAAGAACTAAGGATGGACCTCAATTACAAGAATAGAACACTACAGTTCTTCGGGGGACTGCTCCTCCCAAGCCAAAGGCCCCATGCAACACCTACATGTATTTTATTTATTTGTTTATTTAATAAATATATAGTAGAATTTATAAATCACTATGTAAATGAGGTAGCTACGAAGATAGCATAGTTATAGATAACGTGATTTTAGATAACAGAATATTATGTAATGCTATGCAATCATTGAGCACTATTATAAATAGATAGCACCGTTGTGTATTCCAACACACAGATTCATCCTATGTCATCTTGTTTCTCTCTCTCTCAACAGTTGTAATAGTAACATAAACTAGTTATTGAAGTTAATGTCACATCTCTAGAGAAAGAATGTTAATAAATATTATGGTCAAATTTATTACAGGCCCTAGAAATGGAGTATGAGGAAATGACTGGATTACCAAGTCCTGAAAAGGTCGAAATCCGCAGGAGGAGAAAGTTTGCCGTTGGATTTGGGAAATCATGATCTTCAAGGTTGACATGATAAATTTCATTTTTCTTGTTTGCTTAGATACTTACTCTTTACATTGTGTTGAAAACTGCTTGTTGCTTATTTTACATGTCAATATTAGGCATAGTAATATGAGTCAATCACATGCCAGAAATTTTGAAGTCTTCCATAAAAAATGAACCTTGGTTTATCACAGGTGCTGCTTGTGGTTGATGTTGGAAATGTGTCGTACATGTAGTAGAAATATGAACTCGTTACACACTCTAAAAGGTATCATTTATATGTTAATAGATGTCTTACTTGTTGTTTCATCCCTAATGGCTTTGATTATATATTAGTTTTCTCTAGGTGGATTAATTTGTATCGGTGCCGTTGTTAATGCAGCCACTGGGAGACATTTCTGTGATCAATACCATTGTCAGTTGTTTTAAGATGCCTGGAAGGAAAGATGACCTTGAACAGAGCCATTTCCTTATTTTTTGGGTCGTTCTATAATTTACAAGTGAGTTCTTGAGGTCACCTTGTGAAGGCCAAATGGAATATAGTCTCTGACCTGTAAAATGTATAGTAAATATATTTTTTTAATTGATCACGTAATATATTGTAAAATCATGTGCTTAAGATGTCGAATTGTAAAAATTAATATTATCACAACATTATCAAATCAATTTTTCAAGTATTTTTGTCATTATATTCGTGTTTATGAAAAATTAAGATAATGTCAAAGATTGCTAATTTATTATTTTTTTTAATGGAGAAGGTTAACCTATCTTTTGATTTTGGGCATAGAGGCTTACACGTTGCTTTAGAAATAAAAAATGTAACTTAATGTTTGTCACACCTGGTGGCCACAACCAGAGAGAAACAACAAAGAAAAGAAAAACATAAAGAAGTTGCAACTAAAATTATTTAAGGATCTTGAAAAACTTAAATTGGTTTGTTTAAATTGATTTGAATTTAAGAGTCTAATTGTGTAAGAGAAAGATATTAACACTTTACAATGTATGTAAAGCAAAATGCTTATTTTTATTTACTTTAAAAAAATGATTTATTTAGAGTAATAAAAGCTTTGTAAAAGTATTTTATACTTATAACATATTTTGAAATAAAAGAAAAAAGGACAAAAAATAGTGTTGGATATTTTTATCTTTGTTTTTATATACTGAGAAAATAAGACTTATGTATTTGAAAATAAAAAAAACCTTTTTGAAATTTATTTATTTTTAAATGAAACTCTTATTTAAATAATAAAATACTAAATAAAAATCTGATTTAATAAAAAAATATTTTACACTGAAACATTATATTTAATTTAAAATTTTTTTTAAAATGCATACTAAAAATGCATTTTTATTGTTTTATGCTGAATATAATTTAAGTATACATAACATGAATATTGATATATATCAACAACTCCCGATAGTTCCATCCCCATATATCAGATTTTGATAAAATCAAGTTCAATTTCGAACAAACAACCCTTTCAGAAATTAAATCAAACAAAAACTATCTCAGGAGGCTCATATTATGAACAATCCTAACCATACTTCCTTCAACATTATGAAGGATAGATAAGACAATCAAGTCTCATGATTCTACGCTGTTTCGCATACCTACCACTACAAATTGCCTTTTAACAACTTAAATTAGTAGTCTGCTTAATATCCTTTAACATTTAATTGAAACTTGTGATTTAATTAAAATCGCCTACAACAATGGATAAAGAATTGAAAATCCCTCATAACAGTATGTCATGAAAATAAAATATAAGCACATCTAAGCCCTACACGAAAAACAATAAAATTTGCGATAATAGTATTTATTTTTCTCAAAGAAGACAGAATCCAAAACCAGGAAATAAGTAAGGAGCCAAGCATGTAAGTAACAATATATTCTGTTAGACAAAGGGGTTATACCCATTTATTAAAAGTATATACAACCTATATCGAAAATCTGGTGTCCAGTCTCAATAATCCTACATCCATTTCTGGATTGCCAAACTAATTTTGAGTGCAATACCAAGGTTTCCTGACTGATGCAACACTGAGCTCAGTTCTATTTAATTAATACGAGAATTTGATATTGACAAAAAAGAGAGACAATGATACAACAATTAATTCAACGACTTGGTGCTTTCCACAATCCAAGTACAACGACATATTATCTGAGGATTTCAGGTGTAACAATCCATGCCTTGCAAATAATATACGATAGAAGAATACATAAAGGGGCATTAAACTGTTGCAGGGTCATTGATCACACCCAAGAAATCATCTTTTATGGTACCTATGCAGAACTGAAAAAAAACAAAAGGTTATGCATTACATCAGATAAATTGAATTATAGAAAATAACGAAACTTAAAACCAGATAAATATTAAATATCCAAATGAAAAAGAAATTTGTAGCACTGTACTTGACATTTTAAAAGCTAACAGTGGCACATGTTCATATCTATGACCTTAGAACTCGGGAAGGAAAGCCTAGGCTAAGCATGTGCAGGAGTATCAAAACTTTATTATCATACACTTGCTAAAACAGCCAATAGACAAGGGCATCGGTATAATCACAAGTTATTTTAAAGCATCATCATACATGACATACAAGAAAATCATCCAAGGATTTGTAACATCATCAAGGTGGTAAAAATATTATCTTTATCATTGCATGCAGTAACTGGAGAATTTGTGATCATAATTTTCTCACAACATTAAAGATTTTACTAACAAAGTAAACATGCAGCAAGGAGTAGTAAATTAGTAATGACTGTACAATAGAAGTGCGTGATAAATTTTATAACTCCCTTATGGTAGCTAGTAACTTTAACATTCCATGTTGATAGCTTTTGAAATAGATTCAGTTAAAATAGTGGTAGAAGAGTTATACACAAAGTAGTAAATTACTAGCAGACAGAGTATAAACTAACATACCAAAAAACAAAAACAGTGGAGCATAAACTAACATTCAAGAGATGTAAACATTTCACCACTTTTATGATAAACACAAATAATACTGCCATGCCAGTAATTATGAGCAAAACATTAAAATTAGCAAAAACTAAAAGGCGTCTTTTTGGAAAAAATTGTAATAGTAAAGAAATCTGCAAAGAAAAATTTAAATCATAGAATTCATGGACCTTAACAGCATTCAGAAAAACAAAGTATAAGGATATATATATATATATATATATATATATATATATAAGCATACAATTTCAGTAGCATCCACTCGAGTCCCAATTATCTTTAGTCTCACTTCACTATCTTTTTGAATCTTAACCTGCAAAAGACCAATTCATTAGTACCAAAAGCATAACCCATAATCATAAAATAAGAAAACGGCAACAAATAAAATAAAAGAAAACAGTTTTCTCTCATTTTTTTTTTCCAATCAATAAAGTTATGAATGGTACATACTGATCCATCTGAAGTAGTGTAATTTGGCATGTCTCCAGACTGGAACTCCATATCATCCGGAATCAACTAATAGGAAAAAAAAGGTCTTAACAAACAAAAATATATATAAAAGGTATGACTATGAGCTGAAGCTTTTCAGTTGCAGAAATAATGACATAATCTATCCTAAATTAATGATCAAATTGAAAAACACGAAACAATCCTTGGTAACTCTAAACATTGCATTGCACACATTATATGTGAAACTTTTAATTATTTGAGATGTATAGTAAAATAAAGAGAGCCCATTGTGATTAAGAATTTTAGATGAAGGCCATAAAATATTTGTCAATACAATAAAAGCTAATGTCTCTCCTGTCCATTATCTAGAAGAACATTGTAGTTGTGCAACTTCAAAGCATGACATGAAGGTAGCATTCAAATATGAAAGAAATACTTCAGATAGGCTACATATTTTTTACGTTTCATTCCAACATTTTGCCACCTTACGAAAAATATAACACTTCCTTAACTGGTAGACAATTGAGATGAAAACCAAAATTTCTCAGACATTAAGTCATCTTCAGAAAAAGAACAATATAAGGAATTGTTCCTGTGTTTAAGAAAACTGATTTCATGCACCAATTTTCTCTATTTGAGCTTATTACAAAGTTGCACAATAATATTTTTTTGGCCACAAACAATTCTGCATCAAATAGTTCTAGAAATTCTTTAATACAATTAAATTTCTAGTTACATAAATCATTACATGGTTCTGGGAACTGAAATCTGATAGGCATAACCATAACCCATGTCGCATGGGTACACCTACAATATATATTGACATAGCCAAAAACTTGCATGACATTTCAACGACAAGAATAATAAAGAAAAACATAATTTTAATGTTCTGAATGAAGAACAATAGTAACATCCTTTCAAATATAACATGTAAATGATAGACACCATTTCTCAAAGATTAAATAAGACAAAAACCTTACATGGTTTGAAACAAAGATTTGGACAGGTCCAGCTTCAGCAAAAAATCCCATCTGTACAGACATAAGCTCAACAGTCATAAACCACTATCTCCACAAATTAGAGTTAGACAGTTTGAATGCTTGACTACTCAAAGTATTAAAAAGAAAGGAACTGTATAAACCTTGTTCACCATTGTAACAACAGCTTCTAAGATCTCCCCCTTAAATGGTCGGAAGACAACACATTGGTACTTAACTGGAAATGTCACAAACCCTGTTCCGTCACGAATTAAACCTTTCCCTACGTTTTCTATCCCTGTAACTGCTACCACGAATCCATGTCGACCACTGCATAATAGTTGAAAATCCAAATGTTACATCCATCCAAACCAGACACTTGAAGAAAGATATTTTTTTTATGAACTAAATTACATTCTCATACTGTCCAATCAAATGCATAAGAAAAGCTTATCGTTATTAACATGTATAAACTGGGTAGAACATGTCAACTACTGTTTCATCATCCTTCATAAAAGGTTTATATATGAGAAATTATGAGATAGTTGTTAAAATAGTTTAGTAACTCAAAGCAAAAATAAAGGACTGAGGTTAAGAGGGTGTATGCGAGAAATAGCATGTTTAACTGATTCATTCATTTTCCCGATTATCCAATAATGAAAAATACATATTTCCTTTTCTTTCCAATTTCTCCACAACTCATTTTTGAAAAACAGTAAAAAAAAAAATATATTGAAAGGGTCTTGAGGGGAATCACCTGCAAGTGCCTTCCACATCTTTCATTAGCTTGGCCACAAGATTATCACGAAGGTTACGACCAAAGTACCGTGGATGCAACTGCATATTTCTCTCCAGTACTATGTGGAAAAACATTTTGGTGTTTTCCCTCCCTTGCCCAACCAACCTGCACAGTTACTCCTGGGGGCAGCGGTGACACAGCAGAGTTCTAGGATAAAAGGGAGAGGGAGAAGGGGAATGAGGGAGGAGCTGTTTGGAAATTAGGGCTATGTGAGGCGAAGAATGAAGGAGGAGCTGTTTTGAAATTAGGGCTATGAGATTATGTGTACCAGAAATACGATTAACGCAGGATTTTAATGATTTATAGGGGTGGGCAAGATAGATCTAATCTATAACCTAAATTAAACTGTACCCTCTCACTTCAACCTTGAGCTACAACTGGGAATTGGGAATAATTAAGGATTTCACGTTGATTTTTTGTGCTTAATTTATATAATTAATCCACGTTATGGGCTTAAAACAACAAAAATTACGTCTCATATTTAAATTAAAATTAACTTATATATTAAATAACTTTCTGTAAAATCTGCATCATTAAAATCAAATTTTAATTATACTATTCAAAGCCTTTTAAATAAACTACGTCTAATATAATACAATTATTTTAAATAATAATTTAAAAATTACCAAATTTAATTTTATAATAATAAATAATATATATTTAAAATAATATAAATTCAATCATTTTAAATATAGTTTATTAAATATACACGTAAAATTATTTATATTTTTAAAATAACTTCTAAAATCTATAAAATAAAATTTTATAAAATTATTAACGTATAATATTTATTTCAAAAATAAAAATTGCATAAAATATAATTTTAAATTGAATTTAAAAATAATTTAATATGAACTAAATTTAAAATTAATTTTAAATTAAATTTAAATTTTAAAATTACTTTTAAATTAAATTTAAATTTTAAAATTACTTTTAAATTATTAAAAAATAAAGTAAAATAATTTAAAATTTAACCTATTTAATTAGGTTATGCGGTAGATAGATGATAAAATATAAAATATATACAAATATATATTAATTTAATAAAATAAAAAAATAAAAAAATTATATTATCAATAGATTAAAATATATGTAAATATAATTTTATATTAGTTATTATAAAATTTTAATATTTTTTAATATAATAATTTAATAATAATATAAAAATATTTATAATATATTTTTATCTGATTAAAAATTAATTTTAAACTAAATTTAAATTTTAAAATTAAATTTAATCTAATTTTAAAAAAATTAAAATGAATTGATTCAAAATTCAATCCATATAAATAGATTTTAAATAGATCTAAATTAATTTTTTAAAAATTCAATCCATGCATTTCTAATAAATTAGTCATAAACAACAAATTTTATATCTAATAAAAACAAACATAGCACAGTTTTCAGTTTATCTCAACATCAAAAAGTTATGTTTCACAACTTAATTTTCACTAAATTCACTTGCTCATTAACATGCACCTTACAAATTAAGCTCACTTAGGTTTACCTATTTTCTATTTTTACTTTTAATGAAAACAAAAAAAAAATATTTGGTTGAATTTTAGAAAATATTTTTCTTATAAATATTTTTAAAATATAGTCAAAATTTAAAGAAAAAAACTAGTTTTCACACATACAAATATTTATTGGCACATATTTAAAAAATAATTACAAATAAAATGTAAAAAAGATATCGAAGATCTTGAAAAAAAAGTTTATAATTAATAGTTATGATTAAAATAAATAATTTTAATTTATATTATACACTAAAGATTAAAGCTTATAAATAGTGACTTCTATTATTTTTGTATTTTTTCTTTTGCTGTATTGCAATGTTATGTATATTGTTATTTTTTTTAATTTTTTGTTACACATAATTTAAAATGTTATTTACTTCACTATTTATTTGTTGCTTCTCATGTGTTAAGTATTTCTCATAAATATATGCTCTTTTTTATTTTTAAAATATTAAACAAATATTTATCTATATATTATAATATTTTTATATTTTATTTATATAAATAAAAATAAATTTATAAAATTGATATTTATAGTCTTTTTTTAGAAAATTGAATCAGATTGATATTTTATTTGTTTTTGTCAAAGTGTTACATCTTTATATATATCTTTATCTTCATCTTTATACATACAAAAGTAAATGAGTTTTGAGAAAAAATTTGCAATGAGTTTTAGAGGAAAATTTGCCTTCACTCTTTAATATAATAATCTTTATATAATAATTAATAATTACTATACAATTTTGATATATCTTTAAATAATTTAGTTCAAATAAGTTAAATGCATTTATTTGTAATCAGCAATTTTGATATATTCAAAAGGTGCATCTTTGCGATAGATTTGAACCTTAATATGAATAGTTTAATTCAAATCAATTAAATGTATTTTTTTTTTAATTAGCAGATTTGATATATTCAAAAGGTACATTATTTGCGACAGATTTAAACCTTAATAAATAAATAAAATATCTTCAAGTGAGAAAGAAATTATTTTTTATTTAAATTTGACTATTTGCATAGTATGCATACATTAATGGAGAATATTTAAAATTAATTTAAATATTCTATTTCTTTCTTTCAAATAACTAATATTTTTATTAATAATAATATTAACATATCCTAATTAATTTTAAACTTTCAAATAGTTTAAATATTATTATAAAAATTTTATAAAGTTGTTCTTATCATAATATTTATCTATATTTTATATGTGACTCATAAATTTTATATTATATTAACATGTGTAATTTTAATTGATATAAGGATTTATTTTTGCATTCAATAAAATTATTCTTCTTTTTTACTTTCTATTTAAATCTTAATTAAAATTTTAAAAGATATAAAGTATATAAAAATTTGCATATAAAAAATTATTTATTTTATTTTTTAATCTATTTATATTTGATATTATTCAATATAATATAATTTTATTATAAAATTTATCAATCTATCAGGTTGTTTATTTGAATTCATTAACTGGTCTAACACGTCCCTGCAAGATTGGGGTTATGGTAGTGACATCAATCTTATTTTTTCATAATGTTTTCATTGATCAGCAGTATCAATGTGATGAACCTTGAGTTTTCTTTATTGTACTAAGTCTGGAACACAGAGAATGTCAATTGAAATGTGCTTTATACGACTATGGTAAACTGGGTTATGAGTAAACTAAGTAGCACTCAAATTATCACAAAGAAGTAATGAAGAATTAAAAATAGAAACACCCAATTCAGTAAGGAGAGAATGAATCCAGGAGAGCTATGCAGCAGAGTTAGCCAAAGATCCATATTTAGCCTCTATGAATGATCGAGCAACGACATGTTGCTTGGAGGACTTCCATGAAATTAAGTTAGATCCATAGAAAACAAGATGAGTAGAAGTTGAGGTAAAATCATCTTTGTTGTTTGCCCAATCTGCATAGCTATATGCTAGGAGAGTATAAGCTTGTGGTTTCTGAAGCATTAAACTATGAAAAATAATGGATTTAAGATACGGAAGAAGACATTTAAGAGCAGTCAGGTGGGTGGTAGTAGGTCGTTGCATGAATTGCACCAATTTATTGACTGAAAAAGCTTGTTGAGAGAATTACTCATTGACATTAGAGTAAGAACAAGCTTGACTTCATGCATTTTTGTTCTCTCTAGAAAATCTGTAATATATTCATGTTGTTTTAAAAATAAAATAGTAGGGGTTAGTACCACTTCAACACCAAGAAAATAATGCAAGTCTCAAAGTCTTTGATGGAAAAGTAATGTGCAAGAGCTGCAATGCAGTCAACAATTTTATTGGAGAAGTTTCATGTAATTATTATGTTATCTACGTACACAATAATGTATAGAATTGCATCGTGTTTTTGAGAATAAAAAGAGAGGAATCAAATTTTGAGTTAATAAATCCATAATTACATAGAAACTAATGCAAGGTATAGAACCAAGCCCTTGGTGCTTGCTTAAGTCCATAGATTGATTTCCTTAGACAGCACATATGATGAGGATTCTGAGGATGAATGAATCCTGGAGGTTGTTGCATATAAACTTCTTTATGTATAGCACCGTGCAAAAAGACATTATTCACATCAAGTTGGCAAGCGAATTTACCAATCATTCTATATTGCCAGAGACAAGACCAATCTCACAATTGTTGGTTTGACAATAAGACTAAAGATTTTAGTGTAGTGCAATCCCAGTTGTTGATGGAAACATTTTGTCACAAGCCTAGCCTTATATTTATCAATATTATCATTGGCTTTTCTTTTAATTTTGTAAAGCCATTTGCTTCCAATCAGATTTGTAGCTTGACACCATGGGACTAGGGATGGAAACAAGTCAGGCCGCTTGCCCCTGACCTTTTTAATAAACAAATAAGGTTTAGGTTTTTTATAAGGCTTATTTAAATAAACAAGTCAGGCCTGAGCTGTTTATAAAGTCTGCTAAGTCTGACAGACCGGTATATGTGTATATATATATATATATAATTTAAAAATAGAGCTGTTAAAATATATTTAAATAATAAAGTTATTTAATAATATATTTTTTATATTCTTAATTCTGTTATTATTAAATTAATATATTATATTATAATTCTTTTTATTTATAATTATAATAAATAGAAATTATATTCTATTAAAAATTAAAAATATTTATACACGATTATACTTTTCAAATAATAAATTTATTTATTAATAAATTATCATATTTGTTACATTTAAAAGTTAAAAAGTAGTTAAGTCTTTATACAAGAACAAAACGCAATCAAAACTAAATGAAATAAAATTTAGGCTTAATTATATTTTTGATCCCTATAAATATAGGTCTTTTTGTAATTAATACCTACAAATATTTTTGTTAAGAAGTGACCCTTCTAAAGTTAATAATTTAAGAATTGAACCCTGTCGTTAACTCTTCATTTGTTAAATGCTGAGCTGGTTAATAGAAAGTCAGTTCAGTACTCCACGTAACACCATGTTATATGTCATGTCATTTAAATTTTTTATTTTTTATTGATTAAAATAAATGTGTAAAAAGATCAATAAACATGTTTTATATATTTGCAAAAAAGACTTCTTCCTCCCCAAACTTCTCTCTCTCAATATGGCAATCCCACTTCCAATTCACCTCAATCTCCACTCTCATCCCTTCCTCTAACCCCACTCCCACCTCCACTCCAACCCTCTACCTTTCTCACCCCAACTTCTACCACTCCCACCTCCACTCCAACCCTCTACCTTTCTTACCCCAACTTCTACGTTGTTCGAATGTGAAGTCAAACGTTTATACAATTTTTTCTTGTTTTGATATTTATTGGGCAGATTGGCAAAGATACAACAAATAAAAAGAAATAGATTCAAAAGAATATGAATGCAAACAGCTCTTAATCACGTGGATTTTGTTGGTTTTAATTAATTTTTATTTTGTACACTCTTGAGGCAATGCTGATTGCTAACCCAAACAACTTTGATTTCAAACAACTCTTCATTTTCTCTTTTATCATGATCTTGTTCATAAATATTTAGCTCTACACTCTCTTCCATGAGCTTAAAGAAGCCAAAGGTTGCTCTATACAACTCAAACACCATCCCTACTTGCCCACCATGCTTCAATGTGTTAACAACACTTGCCAAAGCTCCACCAATAACCCCAAGCATCACAGGCCAAGATGCATTCACAAAACCCAAAAACCAGAACCCAAAGCAGCAAGGCCAGTTAGTAATGGGCCAGAAATTGCCAATATTTTGTTCAAGTTCAAAACTTTTTTACTCAATCTCAAGTAGTCTTCCATAACCTTCTTTTTCAAAACCATCACAATCTTTTTCATTTCTTCTTCCAACCTTGCATCCCATCCATTCTTCCCCTTCAGTTTCCCACCCAACTTTTCTTTTCTTAGACACTTTTGCTTTTGCTTAGGCCACTAGACTGTTGGCTCCACAGTTTGAGGAAATTGTTCTATCATTGAGCCCAACACAGGAAGAGGGTAAGCCCTATCCAATGCCAACAGTTTTCGCATTGCTTCATCAACATAATTTTCAATAGGATTCCCAATAGCAAGCCTAGTTCTGAGTCCCTTCTTCCCATTTCCATCACCCCACAACTCCAAACCTAACATTATTGAAAAACCCAACATCACCTCAATAAGCATCAAGCACTAAGTCCTTTCTTTCAACATCGCCTTATACAAATCCCAATGCTACCCTTCCCCAACACCTCCACTGAAGCCCTTAACAAATCCTCCAAATCGAAATAAACATTAGAAGAATGAAAAGCACGAAATGGTGAGAGTACAAATAAAGCCCAAGATTTTAATAAAAGAAAGATTGGTAACGTGAAAAATTATTATCTTTTCTATTTCTTTTAGAAATCTGGGTTTCAGCAGGGAAGGAGAAGGGTAGGAATGTGGGAAGAAGAAGGGGAGTCGAAAAGAGATTAGAGAGGGGGGAGCGGTTAGAGGTAAGAGAAGGGTGAGAATGAGAAATAAATGATAGAAGAAGTAAGAATGTGGAGGTTTGGAGTTGGGGGTGGGGGAGGGGTTGGAGGAAGAGATGAAAGCAGAGGTTAGGGTGAATTGGAAGTGGGGTCGCCGATATTAAGAGAGAAAAGTTTGGGGAGAAAGAAGAAGACTTTTTTGCAAATATAAAAACATGTTTATGGATCTTTTTACAAATATTTATTTTAATCAATAAAAAATAAAAAATTTAAATAACATGGCATATAACGTGGCACCACATGGAGTGCTGAGCTGACTAACAAAAAGTCAGCTCAGCACTTAATAGGGATATGGATAACGACAATGACCAATTCCTAAATTATCAACTTTAGAAGAATCACTTCCTAACAAAAATATTTATAGAAACTAATCACAAAAGACCTATATTTATAGAGACAAAAAATATAATTAAGCCTAAAATTTAATAATGAAATAATAATATTATATTAATATATTTTTTATATTTTTAATTTTATTATTATTAATATTTAATTATTTAATGATTATATTATTATATTATGTTTAATTATTTTTCTTTATACTAAATAAAAATTATTTAAAATTGAATTATATTTTATTCAAAACTAGAATTTTATAAAAAAATAATAGAAAAAATTAAATATACAATATATATATATAATAGGATCATAGTAAATAATATAAATAATATAATTTTAAATAAATTATATATAATAATATATATTTTTTGTAACTTACTACATGTTTTATTTTTATTAGTATAAATTTTTTGAGTAAAGTAACTATAAAAAAATTTTAGATACCAGGTTCACAGCACATAACCACACACTTAAATATAAATATGACAAATTTTAAATAATTAATTTTAATGAATTTGACATAGATGTAGATAGATTTTTTCTTAAAAAATATAGTTGTTAATATACATTTGAAATTTAATAATTAATAAATATTTACACAAACAAAAAAGTATAAAAAAAATTATATTATTAATTAATTTATCAATTTATACATATAGTATATAAATATATATTTTAATGTATTGCATCAGTAATATGTTTTATATTATATTAATGTTATAGTATAATTAGTTTTATGTATATTTGTTAATTTAAAATAAAAAATTAATGAAATAAATAAAATTATATATTTTATAATTATTTTTTTTAATTTAATAATTATTATTATTGTCATTATATATATATATATATAATGCATTGAGTTTAAATTTTTATATTAAGTTTTATCACATCTTTTTTTATTAAGATAAAAGTTTAGAAATATAAGTTGTTTTAATTTAAATATAAAATTTATTAGTTCTTACTATGCTCATATGTTATTTTTCTGCATTCATGAATTTTATAATATGAATATTTTTTATCAACAATTTTTATAATGACGATATTTATTTACTTTTTTAAATATAATTTTCTTTTAGCTGATTCAACAAATTTTGTGAGTGTTATATTTTGTTATCAATTTTGTATTTACTGTGATTTTATTTATTAAATATAAGATGTCTTTACACAAATAAAATATAATTATTATAAAAAAATTATTAAAATCGTTAATACTTTAATAATTTTATAAAATTAAATTATGAAAAATAAAAATATAAAAATTTTATAATATGAAAATATTTATAGTTAATACTCAAATAATATTTTAAAAATTATTATTTAATAATTATTAATAACACAGATAAAAATTTAAAAATATATAAATTAATTTGATAATAAAATAATTATATTTTTATTAATATTAAGATATTTTTTTTAGCAAACTTTGTTAATAGGCTTTAGGTCAAGCTCAGACTTAATAATTATGTTATAGATCTAGCCTATTTAGAATAAAGTCTGACTTGACCTGACCTGTTTCTATTTTTACATGGGACTAGTTCCCAAATTCCTTGTTGAACTAAGGCATTAAATTCCTTGCTCGTGGCATCACATTATTCACTAGGCCGCATGTGGATTCCACTAATGAAGGCATTGGGTATTTGGTGGCAAAAAGATATTTTGTATTAGACTTGTGTATATTATTCATTGCTCTTGTGATAGGTCATGACAGAAGGGATAACAAAGGTGATATTAATGTAGTAGTATCCATACATGGTGGAGATTTCAAGGAGGAATTGTGAATAGACTCAATTGATTGACTAGATAATAAGGAGACAAGTGGTGGTGTAGATAAGGATGGATTTGGATTTTGAGATGGATTTGAAGGAAGATTTGTTGTGGTATAGTGCTTAATATAAGACGGTGGTTAGATAGAAACAGGGAGTTGTTATTATTAAAAGTATTTAAATTAGATAATATGGGTGGATATGTAGAAGGATACGAGAAATATGAATTAGGTTGAAAGGGAAAGATTGATTCATGGAATACCACATGTCTTGAGAGATACAACTTTTTAGTAGGATGATGAAAGTATTGGTAAGCATGATATTGAGAAGAGTAATCAAGGAGGACATAGGGCAAGCTTTGATTAGATAATTTGTGTTTAGAATATGGTCTAAGTCAAGGATAACATAGGTAACTTAAAACTCTAAGATTAAAGTAATTTTGTTTGCAACCAAAAAGATTTTCATGTGGTGATTTGTTTTGGAGTTGGGCACTTGACATCCTATTAATTAGATAGATAGCCATTTGAAAAGCAAAACACCAAAAATTATTTGGAACAACAGAATAAGGCATAAGAGTGAGAGTTGTTTCTACTATATGGCAATATTTTTGTTGTGCTGTTCCAACATGCTCAAGTGTACGGAAGACTAATATAATGAGAGATTCCATTGGAATTGAAATATGATTTTTATTTTATATGTTCAGTATCACCATTAATGTAGGTTGATTTTATTTTGATTTAAAGCGTAGTCTCAACTTTAGCACAAAATTGTGGGAATATAGCAGCTATTTCAATTTTATTTTTTAAGGGATAAATTATAAAATAACAGATAAAATCATCCACAAAAACAAGATAATACTTATAAACATTAATAGAAGTAACTAGAGAGGGACCCCAAGCATCAGAGAAAATAAGTTCCAAAGGAAAGCATGTCTGAATAGAAGATACAGAAAAATGAAGTTTATAACTATTATTAATATGACAAGAAACATAATGCAACTTGTTATTCGCTAAGTTTATAGAAATGCCATAACTTGTCATCATTTGAGTGAGTGTTCTTAAGAAAGGATGATTAAGTTGAGCAAGCCAAATTGAAGAAAGAGAACATGTGGATGATAGAGCAGTATGAGATGATGAAAATTGTGGACAAATGGTATAGAGATCACCACTACTTGGATGGGACATCGACATTGCTCCTGTTGCTTGATCCTGTGTCAAAAGGGGTGAAATTCAAGATATGCTATATTTGATTTATAAAATTTTGAAACTAAGAATAAGTTGCATTTTGCATTAGGAACACATAGAACCTTATAAAGGTTAAAGACTGTAGTAGAAGTAAGGAGTGTAGAATAAGTTGCATTTTGCATTAGGAACTCAGAACATTATAAGGGTTAAAGACTGTAGTAGAAGTAGGGAGTGTAGTGGAACCCATGTGTCAAAATTTCAAATCTATACCATCACCAATTTGAACTTCTTCGGGGCCGTCATATTTTGAATAGAGATACAAATTATTAAGATCTATGGTCACATGATGACTAGCACCTCTATCAAACACCCAACTAGGTGTTGTTGCAGAGAAGGCGGAAGCATAATTAATTGGTAGTGGGTGATTGAGTTGTAGGATTTGAGAATAATATTTTTCTATGTAACGTAGGAGGGAGCAATACTGACACCGCAGTGGAGGTCTAATACCAAGTGAAGAAAAGCCATTTTTTCCTAATAAAAGTACTAGGAGGACTATGCGTAGAGAAAGATGCAAGGGAAAGAATTGCCAAGTCCATAGTTTGGTGTTAGAGAAGGGGACTACCTCCATTTACATTATCTTTTTCTTTTTAAAAAGCAAAAAATTATATCGAACATAAGGGGACCGCTTCCTATCATATTATCATTTTCTTCTCACAAAGCAACAAAAAACATTTTATAAAAACCACATTAACACTAATGAAAGAGAAAAGAAATAATATTAATCTAAAAAAAAAGCAAAACAGACCTCTATATCTTCATCTCCAATGGTGTACAAAAATTTAGGGTTTTGTTACTCAACTTTGTAACTGAAAAATGACTAATAAAAAATTAAGAAAAAGAATATTATCAAATCTTCCATGTGATTTTTCTTCTTATGAGTACAACAAATTTCAATCTTAAATTTTTTTAGTCTTAACAAAACTACGATTTGCAATTTGAGAAATAATTTAGAGAAAATATTAAAGTTTTTCATTAAAGAGAAAAGGAAAATTTTTGCCATATATACCATTTGGTCACACAGTCTATTTTACTTATTCAAAATGACACTGTATCTGATATGACATTTAGCATGACATGCCAATATTTTGTTACTGTTTAATAACAGTGTTCAAGTTTAAAAATTAAAACCTGACAGAAATAAAAGTAAGAGATTAACGTACTATTTTTAATATTTCAAAACCTAAATGTCTAATGCTAACTATCTCAAGAACAAAAAAAGAAGGTTTAATCATTTTTTTTTATAAGTCCAACAATCACAAATCTTATGTGTTTCATCTTAGCCCTTCATTATGAATGGTTTTATATGTAGGGTGCATGGGTGCACCATTTTCTCCAATTTATGAATTTATGAGAAAATGAAAATGTTGTAGTTAATTTTTAGAAAAAAAAGTAAAGGACATGCAATTGCAAGCCATGACATGCTGTCTTTTGGTGCCACAAGTTTGAAAAGAGATCCAAACAACACATACAAATAGAGTGGTCCTTTGGTAACTTCTTGTTGCTTTGCAATACCCTCTAACACATACAAACAACACTATGTTTACTTTACTCAACACATTTCATCGTTATAAGAATATATACAATAATTTTCTCCTTTAGTCTTAATTATAAAATACATATGATATATTCAAGATGTATTAATTATTAAATTCTTTTTATATTGTTCTTTTATTGTTAAAAGTATGTTTACGAAAAAAAGACTACTCTACCTATATTATTTAATATCATGAACATTTTTAAAATAAAATTTATATTTATAAAAAATATAATTGAATTTATTACTTTTCTTGATCTTTATATTTTAGTCTTTTATTTCTTATCAATAAAACTTGTGCAAACTTCCTCTGTTGAATTAAGTGAAAGAGCAAATATCTTGACATTACTGAGAATTTATACAGATATGTACAACAGTTACAAGGCTTCATAGTGTACTACAAAGAATTAAGTGTAACAAGGGTAATGTGTATCCTATACAAACCCAAACTATATAAAGAATCAAAGAATGATCTATTTTGCATTGCCTTAGCATATCATCTACTGATGGAAATTCCACACTGCCTCCCATAGTAATGGTATACATATTAAGCATGTTCAAGAAATAATGTGAATACACCTGTAGGGAGAGGCATGCTTGACACTATAGCTCTTCAAAAATGGTGCTCTTAAGAACTGTAGTCTCCTTGAATGTGACCTGAAGCACTTCCCAAGCCATCAAAATGGCCAAAACCAGCCCTTTCTTCCGTGTTTGCGAACCAATTACCGTTTAAAATTCGTACCAAAATCTTTGGTATTAAATTTTCAATTAGAAAGAATGATAATGTGAGTCATTGCACATGCACTCAGGAACAGGATACTTGGTGACATCCCTCCCAACCTTGCTAGTCCTGAGTTCTGGCTGACCTAATGAATCCTGGTGCAATCCATTGATAATCCTGTTGAAGTCTGCTTCAGGGAGGGAAGAATTCAGAAAATAGGGAAGCATCTGTCTTTTGTTTGGGGTTATATATTTCTTGTGCCCTGCAAATGCCCGGTGACCCTGAAATAACATTTAGTTTCAGAAATTAGAAATTGTCCCATAAAAAGACCCTAGATTGAGGCAAAGTTTGGATAAACTTCTTGATAAATACTTATAGAGTCAAATTAATTAATAAAATAAATTAAGCTCCTCCCAAAAATTAAAAATAACTTTTGTATCTCTCTTTTAGAAGTTCTTTCATCTAACTTCTCTAAAACTTGAGCAGTATAAGTTGCTTTTAACTTGTGTAAAAATATTTACTCATTTTTATATTGATTTTCTTCTCCTATAAGTACTTGTCTAGAAGCTTACTCAAACTGAACCTAAGTATATGTGCATTATTAAAATATAATTTTGCAAGGCTCTCTTTCAGTCAGGGGGTTAATTAATTAAAGAATTACTTATAATCACATACCTGAATTGCATGGCCCATATTTCCTCCATGAGATGGCATGAAAACATCACTCTTCTCAGAGACTATGTAATCTATGGCAGCCATTAGCGAGGCTTTATTTGCAAAGGGTTCTAGTTCTCCAAGCAAGGCAAGATCTTCCTTGGCGTAAAGATGTGGAAAATCATGGATTAATGGATGCAAGGCCTCTTTCCCACCCAGTGGTTGTCCTCCAGCCCAAAAAATTCTTGCACTTTTCGGAGCTCCTAGAGCTTTAAGCAGCCTATAAATGAAAAAAAAAACCATGAGAAAAGTTGTCACACTAACAAGACATCTAAAACCTATTCAAATATGGAAGGAAGGATTATATTTACCTGGTAACCTCCATAGCATTCAAGGGGCATAGGCCAGCCAGCTTCCTTTCATGGTAAGTCATGTTTGATCTTGCTGTCAAGAGCTCTGGCCTTTGAATCCTCTCATTGTTTACAATCTCATCATATTCAGGACTTAGACCAGGTAGACAACCAGTCCTCACCCACACATCTTTTTCCATCCGTAGATGAAGAGCAAGATAGGGTCCCTTGCTTTTCATTCTCTCTGCAATCTTGTCACCAAGTTCCTGAACTGGCTTTGCAAACCTTAATGCACTAAAAGCAACCTGTAAGATAGGTGAGCACGTTTAGAATTTGCTATTAATTGTCACATAAATGAAGTCCTAAGAGGTGGGCGTTTTCTTTTATTCTTTTTCCTTTTCCTCAAGAATAGAGAATTTACTATACTTTGCATCGAAGCTTCTGAAGATCAGAAGGAAGTTCCTTTGACAGCCTTGAATCCAGTCCACGTAAAAGTAAAACACCTTCTCTGTTGAGCTGCATAGGACAACAAGAATTAGGTTAAACTCTTGCTTAAGAAAAATTACATTATTGCCACTTTTGCCACACTAGTCAAAGCTTTCTTAGCTAGCATTGCAGAACTGATGCAAGTTAATACATTGGCGACAGAAAGTATTACACTCATAAACTGATATGAAGGGCTCTAACTACTTCTGTAGAACACTGCAACTCTTATTATGGTATTGGTAATTTTAGTGCCATGAAATGGTCATATGTGAAGTTAACAAAGAACTAGACAGGCACTAAAGGCAATTTTTAGGACTCAGCTTGGGAATTTGAAGCCTACAAATTGTTATAGTGTGTTTGGTTTAACGTTTATGAGGTCATGGATCCACGTTTAGTTCAACACTACTTGTTATAGCTTATGTGCTGGATTCATTTTTCAACCTGTTTCCAAAGAGTGGTGTATGATGGCAAGAACAAAACACAATAGTAACAAACACTTACTCTTCTGAGATAGCGTGATCGGATCCAACTAGGAGTGACATGAAGGGGAGGGCTCCCCTCCACTGGTCTTGTCATCAGGTGCGTGGAAGGCAATGCTGAAACCACTCGCACATCATTGGCAAGAACACTTTTGAAGTGCTCCAAATCAAATATATCAGCAAACTCACTGCAAACAACCAAACAAAAACACACCAATAAGGAAAAAGGCTCTCATCTGGCAGTCACGAACAACCAGAAAGAAATTCAACTAACATTAACAAAGAAACTGGAACAGTATCGATTGAAACTGAACTTGCCAAAAATGTAACAGTTTATTTCATTCTCAGACCATGAACAAAATAATAATTTACCTTTCATCTCCCCAAATGACGTTGACTTGCAAAATGGGGACAACCAAAGCAGCCCCAAGAATCCTAGCAATGACAACAGCATCAACAATCTGATTCCTCTGCTGATTCATCCCTCCAGAAACCACCACCATGAGGTACTTTCTCCTGTTCTTCACAACCATTTCACTCTCTCTCCTATACTCTCTGCTGAAATCCAAGCAAGGCTTATACCCCAACCCATTTGGCTGCTTCCAAAACTCACTCTTCTCAACTTCCTCATCCTTTTCCTGATCCACCACCCCACTTGGAACCTGTGCTTGTAACTGCACATTAGGAATCAGAGGCTGTGGCAACCCAGTAACAGCAGCATCATTCAAAGCCACACCCTTCTGTGAAGCAACCCAAAGTTTTGATCTTGAATGGTTGCTTGAGATTGCACATGGGTAGGGAGAAAATGGGGCATCCAGATTGAAGCCAAACTTGAGCATGAAAAAAAAAGCAAGGAGAAAGAGAGTAAAAAGGAAGAGTCTTGGGTTCCTGCACTTGGCAAAGCTGAAGAAGAAGAAGAAGAACTTGGAGTTTCTAGCACACTTCTTGGGAGATTCAATCAGAGATTGTAGAGAAGATGATGAAATGGAGTTTATGATCTGAGAAGGAACTGAGATGTATGACAACTTCTTGGCATTGTTCTTGGCCTTGGCCATTCCTCTCTCTCTTTTTTTCAAATCTTCTTTAGGACTTAATGCTTCTTGTTTGGTTGGTGGGTTTTATAATATGTAAGAAAGAGTCCACTTTTCCAAAGCCTTGTTGTGTTGTGTGTAACTTGTAAATGGTTTTTTCTAGAGAGAGAAAGAACGAATGGTAGAGAGAGATGGGGCGGCGGGAACACCATTCTCCATGACTAGTCTTACGCGTCAATCAAAAAGCAGCTGCGGTTTTTAGTTTGGACAAGCTTATTTTGTTTCATGTGCCTGCAACTCGTTTTCTAACTTCAATTGTTTAATGTTTTAAGATTAACATAAGGATAAACAGAGAGTTTCAATTTTACAAATAATTTATATTTATCTTATTTTTAAAAAGTGAGTGAGTTTAAATATAGAATGCCTTAGATGTGAGAGTCCAATTTATTTCTTGAATTTTATTTACATGATATTTGAATTAAAATTTAATTTAAATATATTGTGTTAAAAACTTATATTATCATTTGATTAGTAAATTGTTATATAAAAAAGAATCATTGATTTTTATAATAATTAAAATATGTTTTTCACTACCTGAAATTGTAATCTGTCAACTATAATTTAATCATGGCTTATTTGTAGGGAATGAACTTGAACTCCTTTCATTTTCTTAACTCATCCATCATCAATAAATATCCACCAATTCAGGTAGAATTTTCCACCAAAATTCGGCCACTACTTTTAGCAATAATTGTTCCACCCAAATATGATGACTAGTGAAATCTAATTCCAAACTATCAGTAATGTTCTCTGACTTGGTTTTATCCCATTGTTTTATTATTTCTTTACATAATTTATTTGTCAATGCTTTTTGTGAAAAAATAATTAATGCACCAAATAACATTAAAAAATCTTATAAAATGGTTGATAACAAATTCTTCAAATTAAAGACAATTATATATATTTAGGACAAAATGAATAGTTAAAATTTCCTCATACTGCATAATCATCATTATTGTAAACATAAATTAGTTGCATACATGTATGAGAACAGTAGACACTAACAGTAAAGGGAGAAATGAATGATGAACGTGGAGAAAACAATTTGAACTTTGAAACACATGATGAATATAAGAATTCTTGGAGTGTGGAAAAAGGAAAGGAAAAGGATAGAAGATGCAGAATGGAATATTGGGTTTGGCAGCAGTCTCTCTATATAGACATAAAATATAGATAAAGATGAGTGTGGCCTTAGCGTACCATGCTCTGTTGTTTCATGGTAAAAGCCAGCTGCCATACACTTTTTTATCATACAAATACTTAAATATTGCTTTAGCAATTTTAATTAGTCTTATAATGAAGACAAGTGAGTTTTTAATTTTTATTTTTATTTTTTTAGAAACTAAATTATATTATTTCTAACTATAATAAAATTAATTCATATCTCCCTTCATTAGAATAATTTTATTACATCAAAGATTTATCATTAGCAATTCATAGTATACTTTGTATTTCAAATTATGGTAAAGATAATGAATGACATAATTTTAATTCAATGAAAAAAATCAAAATAATTTTTAAAAATTATAACAATTAATATTTTAAGAATTGTTTAATTTATATAAAGAATTTCGTTGATGAGATAAAATTTTATTATTATCATCATATTTTAAATTCATTTTTGTTTTAGTTTAAATATGTTTGAATGTTATGTTTTAAATATGTCCTTTCCTTTCTTTTGATTTCTGAACCTGAACATGGTTGAGTGTTGAACATAATGCTCTCTGGCTCTCTGCTTCAGTCCCCACATGCCAGCTGGATCCTGCTCATATCATTCTGTTTGTGTCTGCCACGTGGAAGATGATTATTGATCAACCAGTGCCATGTCTGCATTGCTTTTCTAAGGCTTCAATCATCTTTTCCCTTAGTTCAAGTCAGTCATAGTGTGTGTATATATATATATATATATATATATATATAAAGATAAAGAGAATTAATAATTTTATAAATGACAAATTTTATTATAATTAAATGTTTTAAATTACTTTTTGATCATTTTTCTTTTATAATTGAGGGTTAACATTGGAGGACAAGGGAATCTTTAAAGTCAGGAGCCTTTTAGATTTATAATAATATCATACGGTACAAAGAGGATAAAATTAGTTTGTGAAATTATAAATTAAGGGACTATTAACAAATAAATAATAAAAATAGAAACAAGAAAACAATATAACCACTAAATTCTACCATTAATTGTTTATATTGCATTAACCTCTGCTGTCTCATTGTTGTTTAAATAAGTTAAAGAGTTTATTAAAATTATAAATTATTTTTATATATTCACATAAATTTGTTATAAAATTTTTTAAATAGCTGAAAAGTAATATAAAATTGTTTTAAAAATTTTAAAATATAAAATTTATAATATGACAAGACTTTGATTAATAAATATTTAATTAAAATATTTATTTTATCATTTCTTTGTTTAACCACTAAGACTCACTTCTTAAAGTAAATGGTCAAGTAAAACATAATTAAAGAATAGAAAAGAAATATCAATTGTTAATATATGCAAACCTAAAATTTTCTCAAATTTTACAACTTTGTAAAAAATTTTATGATTATATGTAAAAATGCTTCTTTTAAAATAAATATTTGATAGAATTTAAAAAAAATAATAAATAATGTAGTATGAAAAGAAATAAAATTTTAAATAAATATCAATATTATTAAAATATTTATAAAATCAAATCCTTTTTTTTTCTAATTTTATCTGTCCAATAATCATAAGCTCCAGCCTATACAGTGAATTAAACTATGTGGTTTTTTTCTGTGGGATAGTGTGATCCGTTGGATGATGCACCGTACGGTCCATATCTTGCAGGAAAGTTTTGGTGCGTTGAGTATTTGGTCAATATTCTCCACTCCACAAAATGGATTGCAACCTGAATCAACCATTCAAGGAAAAGGAAGCTTCCTCTTTTATGTTTCACTTAATCTTATAATATTATTATTATAGTCCCATCGATCACGACACTTATTATAACTAATCTTATAATAAGTGTTATTTATCTTCTTCTTTTTTATCACATTTTTTACAATCATATTAGTAATATTTTTAAAAAGTGGGTTTTTTTTTTCTACCCTTATTTATCATCTCTTGTTTTGGTGGTAACCTATTAGCTTATGGTTGGAAGCTTCTTTGACACATCCAAAATTTCAAATATACCGACTTGGTATCGTCATATCAAAGTTTCATGCATGTAGTTTGTCTTTGGACATATTCATCAAATTGAGAATAAACAATAATAGAATTGACAAGATATGTCAAAAACATTTAGAATCCAAGAACTGATTATTGTCGTAGCTTAACTACACCTATTGGATTAAATTGGACCTCAAGAATGTGCATGAGATTATATTAGTGATTTTAGGCTTTTGATTATGAGATTATTAGGTGGTTGTGTAATCGTTTCTAACTACTAAACCATAAGAACTCTATAATATTGTCGTATTTAGGTGAAAAGTGGGTGTAGTCTACCAATTTTATAAGTTGTCTAAGTTTACAACTTTATTCATTTGGGTTTCTTAGCAATTAACATATGCAAGGTTGTAAATAGTAGTTGATGCAATATGCTCAGAGAACAACTCCTCATACATGCCTTACCCCAAAAGGGAAGAACAGCTATTTCATCTGATAATTAATTGGTTTCCACCATCAAAATTTAAGATTAAGAAACACTTTTGTGAGAATCAAGAGGCAAGAGTGGGAAATAAGCTTCCTTTTCCTTATAAGAAGAAAACTAAATTATAGTGGACCTAGACTTCAGGAATAAGCCAGAAACTTCATGATAAATTGCCCAAAAAGAGCTAGCAAAAAAATTTATAGTTATATCTCCTACTTTTAAGCTTGAATTGGATATATCAGTTATAGTGATTTTTATATGGTATTTTGGCAAAACTTTAAAATCCAGAGGTAGTTAATTGGTCAGAATCGTAAAATCAATAATCAAATGAGAATTATAGTTTGTCTAATCTACAAAGGGAAAACAAGCAATATAAAACAAAATGAAGGTGAGCTTTAGTTTTTGGTTGGAAGGGTTAAAGGACAAGGTTAAAAATTACACCATTGAATACTCAAGTTCTTGAAACCTTTTCAAATTTGTTTTATTAAGCAAGGAATATTGCACAAGCAAGTCACCATCTCCATATTGTTTGAATCATAGTGGTTATGGCACTTTCGTTTTCGATAGTGTACAAATGTGGTCAAATTACTCTCTTTTTTTTCCAAGATATCATAATATTGGTTAAGAATAATATGCAGTTTCATAACCCCACTATAATATATGTTTTCCTTTGAGTATAATTGAAGAAACTAATGTAACCGCAATCCTTAAATGTTCAGTGGATGAAAATCCGTATATAAATTAACAATTACTTTAGATTAAGTTTATTGGTAAATTTTTTTGACAAAAATTAAACGGTTTGTATTGTGAATTTATATTAATATGATATACTATACTAAAAAATATTGATATAATACATTATTTGTTAGTATTAATTTTTAAAATTTAATAATTTATTTTTTATTAGACAGTAATTATACTAAAATTTATTTTAATACTTAACCATTTTTGTTTATTGATTAAGTCATAGCTTTTTTTTTTTTTGGTAAATATATAAATTAAAATAGTTGAACCAGCTAGGACCATTTTCCATTGAGTTCTGCACAAGAATTTGATTCCGGATGCAGAAAAAACAGCCATCTCGATGGTTCAGAAAATTATTGCCAATCATGTCTTCGAGATGGGGAAATTCAGTATAAAAATAACACGAACTCAGTATAATAAGAAGATCATGAATTAGATAAGGTTTATCTTGGTAGCAGAATAATCATACAAATGGCAGCATCAATGTGAAGGATAATCCATTAAATTGTAAAATTGGGATATGGATTGATGTTACCAACAGAGGTTATATCCAAAAAGTTAGCTTATTCCAAACCCATTTATGGTTTGTACCCAACTTGGAGGACAAGCGAAGCAACCAATTAGTGGAAGCTCCAGAGCCATTAAAGCTGTATTATTGGGTAAACACCAATCATGACTTTGCCTGCATTATTGGGAGAACAGGTGATGCAACAAAGTGGCAAGTGGGTCACTATAGTTTGGCATTAACTAATGCCTAATGAGCCTATTTTCTCTCTATGTGATGTTAAATGCTAATTTGATGAGTGAGTCACCTCTTATAGAAAGGCTCCTTTTGAAAGAAAATTGAAAGGTCATTGTTGCTTTTGTCAGAACTGACAATCTACACTGTTGAGCTCTGCAAAGGGTGGCCCATTTGAGGCTTTGAACATGTTGTCAGGGGAAAAAAGTAATGGATAAATAATTGGCCAAAGGGGATAAGAAGAAGAGATGTGATTGGGTGCTTCATGAGAAACCAAAGTGGGAATGCTTAGAGTTGAGGAAGCAAAGCAACAAAGGACCATGTTTCTTACATGTGAGGATTGCCCCTCTCCATGTGCATTTTTTGAGCCCTTTTTATCTTGTTTTTATCTTATAAAGTGCTTTTAGTAATTATTTCTCCAGGAGAGCTTCAGCATTGTGCATTATTTGAGCTATAATTCCGATCATGATATCAGTTCTGCTGATATAGACTAAGGTCACACTTCAATTTAATATGAATTCCGTTTTGGTTGTTTTGGGCTTAAGAATTCAAGTTGGAGACATTTTACCTTATAAATAAGTTGAGTTGTTTTTTTAAGGCCAAGAAGGGTTGAGCAAGTTTCGTTTAGGATGGGTAGTGAGTTACATGGGTGAGTTGTGACTGCTATTTCACAGCAAAAAACTTTCTAACAAATGTTTAACATAAGAGATGAAAATCACTTATGCTAGAAATTAATGATATAAAATAAAAGATAGTAGACACAATTGTTTTTAAACATAAATTCATCTCAACATCAAAGTTCAATGTGAGACAAATTCATGCTTTCATTCTCAATATGATTTTTTATTTTTTAAGTGATACAATTGAACGATGTTTTACAGAAAGAAAAAAAAAGATTTTAATTTCAAGGTTTAACGATAAGGAAAGTGATAATAGACATTCTTAACAATTTAGTTAAAAACATTGTACAGAGTAATTTGAAGTTTGAAGGAAGAAGTCACAAAAAAAATAAAAATAAAAATTTGTATTTATTATAATTTTCTTATTAATTTAATTTTGCTTTGAATTTTTAACTTGATGAGAGAAGAAATTGTCTCTACTATGAGATGGGAAAATAAATTAAATGCATATTTTCCCTCTAAATGATGGACTAACTAAGCATCCAATAAAATTATGTCTATAAGATCTGTTTCAGAATTTTGTTTTAAAATTTTAGGGAACTAAATTGACGTCATTATTAAACTTTGATGAACTAAGTTAACGTCACTTACAATCAATGACAATAAACTTCAATTGGTCATCAACTCAAATATAATCATTGGATCATTACGCCATTGATTCAAACAATAGTTATTGCTCAAATTGATAGAAAAATGCTTACAATCTCCAATTCATTATGAATTAAAAACGCTAATTAACTGTCTCAAATTACACTTAATTTTTTAAATAATTTTAGTTGTTTCATTAAAAGTTTTTCTAACTATTGACTCACAGGATTTAAGCCTGCTAAAACTCCTCTTGATCTTTCCATCAGAGTGCTCAAATACTTACATATGTCTTTGATATTATTACTAAATCTTGAATTGATTTTGTGTACAAAATAATGTTAGCTTTTCAACATTATATAATATACATTGGAAGAAATGATTGAACGCATGGGTCACCATACTAGGTTTTTAAATACTTCCAGCACGATAATGTATCATAATATACATTGTTTGATGAACTTCAATTTAAAAAAATTACATAATTTTAGATTGATGAATTTTCTTATTTATATATCTATTTATTTATTTCTAATTCAATAATGTGAGACTTGTTCTCCAATAATATCCAAATCCAATGATAAATTACACTAGTTTATCTAACTACAATCCTGGATCTAAACGATTGTATTAACAACAGTGACAGTTCACTCGGGTTAGTGAGACAAAAGTAGATAGATACTTAAAATTGTCCATTCACAAATGTGTATAGAGCGACTTTAAATAGTTTGCGATTATAACAACAACAAAGTGAAGTGGGTGTGAAGATATGAATATTAGTATTGAATAGTAAGAATCATTTACTTAATATGAAACTAAACCAATAAAAAAAGTTACTGAGACTCAACCAAACAACCAGAATTCAGTGATTCCAACAATCATGGCCAAGTACTCTTTTTAGTACATAATATATATTTTCCTACCAAAACGCCCAAAAGTAAAAAGTAAAACAAAAGAATTCCTAATTAATATTATTTTAATCTTTTTTTTTGTCATGATGTTATTTTAATCTTTGATAGTATTTCTGTTTTTGTTATGAGCATTGTTGTTGTAGAATTCAGGATTTGAGCAAAATAAAAAAGTGAAAAAAATTTAGGATCAATCCATTCCACCTGCACCCCTTAACTGGAACAATCATTATAATTAATTACTAGTAAAGTCAATCATATAAAACTGAATTTGCACTGTTTTATCAGTTATCTTGTACATGTTTTTAGTTTATACAAGTTGATGGAATAATGTTAAGATGCTAAAGAAGTATTCTAAGAAATTAATTAAAATATAAGCGTAGGGGGAATGATAGTTAAAATCATGATGTTACTCGTAAGATCGTGGGGGCATGCTAATCATTCAGTTGCTACACTATTTGGGACCTTAGATTCAAGTTTCTGATCTCTTGCACTCAAATTTGTTTAGCTGTTTACAAATGTCATTCAGGAAAGAAGTTGCTAGAAGGGTAATGGGTAATGGGAATTCAGTGGCTGCTACAGTTGGAAGCAGCTCTGATGAAGCTGCAGGTGGGAGTTCTGAATTTTGAATTGTTGTAACTTCTAAGTTTGTTGCTGTTAGTAATTTAAGGTTATTTTGCCTTATTTTTATTATTTTTTATGCATATATGAATTCGAATATAATTTTGTATTTTAGGTAGGATCTTTTTATCAGTGTCACGATTACACGATTTATGTGATTTCATAAACTTTTTTATCCTAGATACGATTTCGATTTTGACTACCATGGTTGGGGAACCTAGAGTGGTCTTGGCTGTTGTTGTATGAGTGTTCAGGTGGGGCAAGAAACCAAGCACAGAAACAAATTAAGGAAACTAAGTTCTACTGATAACAATGAAACCTCATTCTTGCAGATTATCATAAATAATCAAAGTAGCACTGCTTAGTGCTTACAGTGGCCTGAAAGCAAAACACGACTCGAATTAAGAACGAAACACCAAACTCTTCTTATATCTTTCCCATCAATTATGTCTTCCAGTACCAAGGACCATTTCATTGGTGGAGAAATATTTTGAACCACAAAGCTGACCTTTTTCGGTACCTTTTCAGTCCATTCTTGTAATCAACATACACGAGTCCAAAGCGAAGAGAGTACCCAGCAGTCCATTCAAAATTGTCCAACAATGACCATGCAAAGTATCCCTTCACCCTCACTCCATTTCTACCAAGTCATCAAGTTTTAGGCTTCAAATTGTTGAGTCCAGAAAAAGAAGTGTATATTAACCTTTATAACCAAAATGTTAACTTTATACTCACCTTATGGCTCTTTGAAGATACAAAAGGTGGTGATTGATATAGTCTATCCTCATTTTGTCGTCCAGTGACATTTTCCCATCATTAACCTCGTCAATTCCTGCAAAATTTTGAATAACTCTATTCATGTAAACAGAGAAAGTAGTATTGTCCTGCAGTAAAGATTCAATTTTTGGAAAAAAAAGAAAAGAAAAGTGGTATGGAAGATCATTATGGATAATGTTACCATTCTCTGTTATGTAAATAATTGGACTGTTAAATTTCTCCTTAGTGTATTGCAAGAGACCTTGAATTCCTGGTGGATAGATGTAGAGCCAGTCTGAGGCTGCCTGCAAAAATTATTCACTTTCTCAAATTTTTTCTAACATAGTCTTATGAAGGAGATATAGTGAGAAATGAGGTGCAACCATTTGTATATAGAATTGGCTTAACTCTTAGTACTAGTGAATAGTGATAACTTTTCATTGTCATGCACTAATTTAATATAAAGTGAGTAAAACTTAAGTTCAGATGCAAGTACCTTTGGACCAATGAGAACCCCATTTTTTACAGCTGATGCAAGTGCAACAAAATGTATCATTTTCATTAGTAAGCAAGTGTACGAGGAAAATTCAATAGAAGTTAAATAGAAAGGATGTAGAAGCTACATTTTAGAATGACTTACTAGTAAATCTAACACAAGAGTCTGTAAAGACATTTGGCTTTTCACGTGGGCAAGGAGTACTGGTAGCATAAGTTGAAGTATAATAATTTAACCCTATAAAATCAAAGGATCCTTTAACCATCAAGTATTGCCTCCTGGTAAACTTCGGCAAACGTCCCCCAACTTTATTAATCATTACAGCGGGATAGGTACCAGAGTAAAGTGGTTCCATGAACCTTGAACAAACACAAAAGCACAAGTTAAACCTAACTGTCTCTCCAGAAATAACATAAAACTGGGCGTTATGGTATTCATGTTTGTTAACTGGAGAATTGTAGTTATAGATTAGTTGTCAAGCATTTACTGGTTGCTATTTATACTTGGTTCTCACAAAAAATGTTTGAAGTTCACTTCTATAATTCATCTTGGTACTTACTAATACCCAGGACAAAATATGGATACCAGAACCAGAGGAATCACCAAGAAAAGGAAAAACTACGCATAGACTATAATGTAAAAGTAAAATTAACACAACTGTAAACAAGAGCGTTTTTAAGTGGCAACAACACTTACCAGTCATACATAAAAGCAAGACCTTGATATGCTGCATCTCGGTCATCTTTTGATTGAGATAGTGGCACAACCCAAGCAGAATTTAGTGTTACCCCAATTTGACCCTTCTGAGAAATCTATTAGAAAATCCATTCAATGTCAATTACTGACCACATATCGCACAATTTATGTCTTAAATTCTAGTCAATTCTATATGGACTTATATTTAAAATAACAATAATAATAATGCAGTACCTGGTACTTTTCCCTATAGACTTTTACTGCTGCAGCATGAGCAAGGATCAGGTGGTGTGTAACCACATAGGGCTCAGTACTAGAATCACCAGCAGTGCAGTTCGCCACCCACTTGGAGCATCTATTGGGTGGAGATCCACCACTTCCATAGCCTAGGGTGCTATATAGCACTGGCTCATTTAACGTAATCCAGTGCTTAACCCTGTCACCAAATTCTCTGAAGCATACTTCTGCATAATTTGCAAAATCTTGCCTGTTTGCAATATCAAAGTGTCAATTTTCCATCAACCGGGAGTGAATGGGAAGGACAGTTTCTCTATTCTAAAGAACATTGTAATTTCATCATTGCTTACTCTATTTTGGGACTCAGAAAACCACCATATTCATCTTCAAGAGCTTGAGGGAGATCAGAGTGAAACAACGTTATAAAGGGCTGTTGTCCTGTGAGCAAAAAGCTACATCTAATTTAGTTTGATTCAAGGTATTGTGTGTGAGAGAGAATTGTCTTTTGCTTACCATTTGATATCAGTTCATTTATGAGATTGTTGTAATATGCAATGCCTTCTCGGTTAACTCCTCCCTTCAGGTTCCCACCTGAAAGTCAATTTAGTTTAAGCTTAATTGCATTATGAACAGTTGAACACGTCAATATCTACGTGCAATCCAATATAAAGTGTCAATAATTCCCTTAAAATCATGCAAACCAATGATCCAACTTAGCATTTTACAACACCTAAAAAATAAATAGCATTTATCAAACAACTAATCCGAGGATAACTAAAGGATGACTAGAGTTTCTCACGTGGTAGTATTCTGGACCAAGAAATGGAAAACCTGTAGGCATTAAATCCAATATCCTTCATCATGGCCACATCTTCCTGCAAAAATTTTGTGTGTGAATAATATCATTAATCTTGTCAAAACCAAATCACAACAACTAAGGAAATTCATCTAGATCTTTGAATTCAAATCAAGAAAACCAAAGTACCTTGTAGCGGTGGTATGAATCAATGGCAACATCTCCGTTACTGTGGTCTACTATTCTATCTGAACAACCAAGAAAAACGTCTCAATATTTTGAGTTTAATTCATTAACCAATTCAATACAAAGGAGGAAGAAACTCACTAACTCATCTGCCAAGCAGCATGGCTTATATTAAAATTTTGTCAAGCAAATTGATGAAATGGGGGGTCATTAAAGTACCTCTCCTTCAATGCTAATCCAATAGATATTTTAGCATTATCCTTATTATTTTATTACTTAAGCTTGCCCTATTCAACTTTCTGGGTATTATTAGTCGGTTCAATAGAGTAGTGAGTAGTGAAACAAAACAATGAAACATACCCTCAAAAAACGATTCACAGATGACCACTAATCGTTATAAATGACTTTAAGAGCGATATAACCATGATCCATTACTACTTAAAATGAACAAATAATTTCACTAAAAAGAAAAAATAACAAAAATAAAATAAAATAAAGAAGAATAGAGAAAATGCAAACCTGGGTGGCTATGAGTAAAGGTGTCCCATATGCTTGGGGTCCTGCCACCTTCATGTGCTGCACCTTCATACTTCATACAACAGAAAATAAAAAAACAATAAAAAATTCAACCCTTTACATCAAAAAATGTTAAACAACTTGGGACAGAACAAAACCTGGTAAGCTGAAGAAGCTGTTCCAAATAAGAAATCTGCTGGAAAACTGCTACGATTAAGAGAAGCTGCTGAGTGAAAAAGAGCAAAGGGAGTTGCCAGAAGGAGAAGAAAAACCTTAACCCACATTGTTCAAATCTGAAGTTTGAAACTTGTCAATCATAAACAGAACTCGATATTTATATTTATGAACCCAAGAAGAGAAGGAAGATTCTTTATCTTTTAGCTAGTGAAAAGGTAGATAAATACATAGGAAAAAGGACTACTTTATTATTATATTATATTATATTATATTATATGATTTTCTTAGACGACATGATTTGTTAAAGTGGATGAAAAGATGCCATTATTCTTGAGAAGGGAAAATAGGTTCCATTCCATGCTTAAACTACTTGTGCTTCATGCTTCTTCATCTCGCCATTCGAGTTGTGTTCAGAAAGTTATAAAAATGTGTGCGTTTTCTGCAAGATAGTGAAACACATGACTTAATGATACATCTCATCTCTTCTTTGCATCTTCAGAGCCTGTTTGGTTAGAAATCATTTTTTATTTCCAGTTTCTTATTTTTATTCTATTTTTTATTTTTTTTCAGAATACTTATCTTTGGCTAACAATTTTTTAAAATCATATCGACAAAATTCTTAATATATTTATATTTAAAATATTTAAAAATAATTTTTCAAAGGTTAAGACTTAGTTTAGCATGTAAAATAAGTTAGTGACTTTTAATTTTCTCATTTTTTAACTTGTAATAAAAATTAATAAATCATATTTTTCTTTAAAATTATAGTATCTAATGTTATTAATATATTAAAATTTATAATATCTTATTATTTTAATAAAAATTTATTACATATATAAATTTTTATTATATCTTAAAAAACTGTTTATTTAAATTTTTGTAGATATGATTTTATTTAAGTTTTATCTTTAATATATTTTTTTTAATTTTGATTTTTAGAAGGCTTAAATATGATTTTAAATCTTAGGAAAGACTTTTTTTTATTTTTTTTTGCAAACATTTTGTAGATAAGTCCTTAAATAAAATTTTTTTAAAATAATCTTTGATGTTAATTTTTATTTTAAAATCGTTATCTCATGTTTATATTTTTTTTATATTTTGATTTCTATATATAATGTATTTTTATTGTAATTCTTATACATAACACAATTTTTAGTTTAGTTCTTATAACAAAAATCAATTATAGAGATCTAAATAAAAAAAATGTATTTTATAAAAGGATAAAAAAAAATAGTGTTCAAGGAGGTAAAAAAAAATTCACTATCAAACACAAGTTAAAAAGTATTTTAATGATTCATGATAAATTTAGAAAGAAGACAATGTTCAAGATTTAGATAAGAAAATATATTATCTTTATTCTTTATAAAATATTACAATGAAAGAATGGGAACTTATATTGATTTTCAAATATTAAAGTCTTTTTTTTTTGTTTGAAAATGTAGTGACAGTTTTGTTGTTTCATCTTATAACTTAAAATTTATAATTAAATTTGTTCCCACTTCTTAAGGATAATTGTGGTAAATTATTTATTGTATGAACAGAATTTAAATATAGTTATTTAAGTATTATTTTTTAATTAAAATTAAAAATTTATTATAATAACTAAAATAATAAATGTTAGTATTAAAAGATGTACTAATCTTAGAAATAAATATTTAATTTTAATTAGAGAAAAGTGAAAAAAGCATGTTAAATATTGTATATAAATTTTATTCATAATAAATGTTATACACGAATACTGGGTACTATTTTGAAGAAAAAAAAATCATTTAAGAATTTGCTTACAAACTTTTTTATATAAAAGCTAAATAAAAAATATAAGTTTCACAAAGGAATTAAAATAATATTTAAACTTAATTTTGTTACTATTTTGTAATAATATAGCATGCATATAACCACCATGAGTTAATATCTAACTTCGCGTAATAAAATGCAATATATATGATTTTTTTTCAAAATTCAAAAAAAATGAGATTCTTTTGTTAAATTACGGAAATATATATATTTTTTTAAATTTTCGTTGGCAACTTTTGAACAAAAATGACCACTTAAGACTATTGATATATGTTTTAAATATTTAATTATTTTTTAAAAAATCATCATCCGCAATTTTTAATTTTTAATATTGTTTTTAAATATTATTATTGGCGACTTTTGAAACTTTATCACTTTTTTACATTTTTATCTCTAAATTTTTATACTGCATCAAAAATTGCCAAAACTCTATATTTATGTAATTTAACAAAAAGTTTCATATTTTTTGAATTTAAAAAAATCATATAAAAAAATAGCCTACGTTGTTATTATGCAGTGAAAAGAATTATTTAAAAAAAATAAAAATATATGAGGATGAAAAATAGCAAACAAAAAAATGATTACAACCTTTAAAAGGACTATTTTTTTTTTTTAATAAAGACAACAATAAAAAAAGTTTCCACTGTCTCATAAACAAATATTCAAAAATAAAATAAATATAAGCTAATATTTTTAAATTAAAAATATATTTTTTAAATCAAATGACCTAAAATTTAAAATATTGAATTAATGTTAACAACTTCATTTATCAGAACTCAAATTTGATATAACAAATTAAATTGAGAAAACTCTTACTCATAAATTCATACTTAGCAGTGAATTAATGCGAGTTTTATAACTAAGGAACTTTGTTTTAGAGAATAAAATGGAAAAATCTCAGAGTTGATATTTTATGAGTTGATTTTTATGTAGACCAAATGATCATAATATTGATAATGGATGCATATTAGTTTTGAAACCAATTATTTAAGGACCACAAACACTAGCCAAGTGTGTGTTTAAGATTATACATTAGTTTTGAAACCATTCTAGGTTTTTTGCAATTATTTTTTCTAAATGTCTTTTTATAGCAAATTTTGATTGATTAATTTTGAGCTTTCCTTATTACTATAATTGCTCAAAGCTCCAACAGCGTTGTTTAAGTAACCTCCACAAAAGTTGAGGGTTACCAGACTATATGATGGACACATACGTGGACTTCAAAAAGAGAGTGCTGTTAGTGTATCATCAAGGAGGGTGTTGATGTAATTAATAAAGTTTTTCTTACAAATAAATTATTAAAAAAATATATTTTTTATATGTATATTCCAATTTCAAATAAAGACATAATTTCTCATGATAAAAATGGTAGGATCACAAAATGGTAGAGTGATATAAGTAATTTTTATTTATTTTCTTGGCCACTGTAGCCAATTGTAGGACAAACATTTGGTTGGGAACGCTAATAAGCTGAAGCAAAGAAGTGAAAGATCAAGTACAAGAGCTAAAATAAGAAGCAATACAGGATTCAACAATTGGATGCATTTTACTAAGTATTTATGCCTTTAAGACACTCAAGAGTAGCACAAGTTCAATTCCATCAATGTAGAAATTCTTTGAACCACTCAGCTGATTTCTTTAGATATTTGCTTAATCCATTCTTATAATCAACATAAACAATTCCAAATCGAACTGTATATCCATCTGCCCATTCGAAATTGTCCAACAATGACCACACAAAGTAGCCTTTGACATTGACACCATTCCTGCCAATTGTATTTGTCTTAGTTTAAGTAACAAATTCCTTAAAGAATGGCACAGGCACAGGCTAACTGAAAGTGGAACATTACAAAAGAAACTCACTTTATGGCACTAAGAATATAGGAAAGATGGTTACTGATATAGTCTACTCTCATGTTGTCATCAAGTGATTTTGTACTGTCATTAAGTTCATCAACCCCTGGGTTCATTGAAGAAATTTGATGTGTGAAGAAGAAAGCATTATATTGTTAGGTAAAAGAGATGGTAGTTTGGCTCAGTTATATACAAGTTCTTATTGGTAGAAACTTACCATTTTCTGTTATGTAAATGACTGGATTGTTGAACTTTTCCTTTGTGTATAGTAAAAGATCTTGAATACCTCTAGGATAGATGTATAACCAGTCTGAGGCAGCCTGCAAATTTCACACTTTCTCAAATGAATTGCTTTCTAATATTTTTACTTAATTTTGTTGAAGGTAATGTGATATTTCCTTCAATGAAACAGTTGCAGTTCCCTTTCCAATTTGAAGCCAACCCCATTTTTAAGCTTGTTCTCTAGCTGAATAATGAAAATTGAAGTTTTCAAAACCTTAATGTGATAAGCAGTTATCCCAACATATGCATTTACCTTTGGACCAATCTGTACTCCATCTCTCATTGCTGATGCAACAAATAAAGATCTTAAGTAAACAAATGCATTCTGAAGCATAAGGAGTAACAAACTGAAACCAAAATATATATTTCATTTTCACCTATTGAGTCTTACTTGTGAGAAGAACACACGCATCAGTGAAAAAAGTTTGGTTTTCTTTTGTGCAAGGGACATTGGCTGCATAACTTGCAGTATAATAGTTAAGTCCTATGAAATCAAATGATCCTCTAACCATCAAGGATTGCTCCCTTGAAAATTTTGGCAATCTTTCGCCAGCGTTATTAACCATTTCAACCGGGTATGATCCAGAGTTTAATGGCTCCATAAACCTCAGAAGTCAGGAAATAATGAGTTAGGTCAGCTTGTCCATTAGGCATATTATCACCAATAAAGAAAATGTTATCTTATTCAATTTATATAAACCATAACCACTGAATTGATGTGGAGCTAAAAGAAGAAAAATTACCAGTCGTACAAAAATGCAAGGGCCCTAGATGCAGCATTTTTGTCTGCTTGTGACTGAGAAAGTGGTATTACCCATGGGGAGTTCAATGTAATCCCAATTTGTCCCTTTTGAGAAATCTAAACAAAATAAAACCACTTCCAGTTAAATTTACCCCTTCCAATTTATCAAGAAATTAATTTGATAATGACACTACTTTTTGTGCTAATCTGCAGTGCATTACAAAATGGTTCCTATAGTAACCTGGTACTTGTCCCTATAGACTTTGACAGCAGCTGCATGAGCAAGAATCTGGTAGTGAGTGACCAGGTAGGGCTCAGTAATAGAATCTCCAGCACTGCAATTGAAGGGCAACCACTTGGAGCATCTTCCTGGTGCAAATAATCCATATGCATAACCCTGAGCTGTGTAGGTGATTGGCTCATTTAAAGTAATCCACTGCTTCACTCTATCACCAAATTCTCTATAGCACAACTCTGCATAGTCTGCAAAATCCTTCCTGATGATAGAGTTTACACCATTTACAAGGGAATTAAGGGGAGCCTGTGTGTATATTACTTAGAAGGTTTGATAAGGAAAGTACTCACACAATATAGGGGCTCAAAAAACCACCATATTCATCTTCAAGGGCTTGAGGGAGATCCCAATGAAATAGAGTTACAAAGGGCTGCAAACCTGTGGTTAAGGGATAGACAAGATCTTCATCAACAGTGAGAAAATAACAGGCTTTGGTATTATATGCAAGAGAAAGATTGAATCAGACCATTTGAGAGGAGTTCATTGATAAGATTGTTGTAATATGTGATGCCTTCTCTGTTTATACCTCCCCTCAGGTTTCCACCTAAACCAAACACATGACCAATGTTGAATCCTATTTATGTCAATTTACAGTCCAAATTTAAGTTCATATAAAAAATATAGTTGTTTTGATACATAAGTTGTATGTAGCCATAACTAGAAAGCAATTAAATTGAGGATTAGAAGAATAAATGAAGTTGAATATTCTTCCTCACTAGGTAGAACCCTGGACCATGAAATAGAGAATCTGTATGCATCAAATCCTATGTCCTTCATGATACCAATATCTTCCTGCCATATCGTCTCAAACATTTCAGAGGAATAATGAACACTAGACTTTATTCAGACACATACAAAGCGTGCATGTTGAAGAGACTGAGATGTACCTTGTAGCGGTGGTAAGAATCAACTGTAACGTCTCCACTACTTTTGTCCCTTATCCTGTCTGATGAAGATTCAAACGTAAGGAAGTTCTTCAAAATTCAAAATTTTAAAAATACAAAACTTTAATTGGTGCAATAGTTAATAAGGTGATGTCAAGCCAAGTTAATTAACATGCTAAGAACTTATTCATTTAAAGAATAAAAACCTTAAAATTTTAAAACTAGTACAGGGACCTGTGCAAAGCTTGGCCTATTTTCTATATATTATATTGCTAGTCTCATTGATTCATTCAACAATGCAGCACCATTTAGTTTGTTAATTGATTAGTAAAACTTTCTTTCTTTACTTCTAAATACTAGCTAGGGCCCAGAAAAGAATGCAAGACAATCTTCCAATAAAACAAGATTATTTGTTTTAGATGAACAAAGCCCAAGTTCAATTTAAATGAGAAAACATGTTTCTCTACATTCTAACGGGACAAATTGTTTGCAGTTTGCACCTAAGAAAGAGAAATAACGAGTGATACTGTGACAGTTTACAAAAATACGAAGAATGGACACCGAACACAACAACATGAACAAGGACACTTTGACATGGCTAATGTCTAAAAATATAGGTAACATTGTTAAGGTAAATGAACTAATAACCAAATGTGACAGGTAGCATTAATTCAGGTTCAGAAAGTTAAAGGGAAACCATTTACCAGGATGTTTGTGAGTGAAGGTGTCCCATATACTTAGTCCCCTTCCCCCTTCGTTTGTTGCACCTTCATACTTGACTCATCATCCAATCCCACATAAGATATGATAAAAAAAATTCATTTTCTGGTTTTATACTATAAAATGTGCTGTTGCAAGATAGCTAGATAGAACATAAACCTGGTAAGAAGATGAGGCTGTCCCAAATAAGAAATCTACTGGAAAAATGCCACGGTTAAGAGAATCCACTAACTGAACCATCACAAAGAAAAACACAGTGAGTAAAATGCCTTCAGCTCGCATGGTCTCACTTTCTAACTCTCAACTAAACATAAATTGATTGCGAAATGATCAACCTTTATAAAGGTCAGAGAACATTATGATTGAAACATTTTTCTAATCATAATAAATTTAATTCTTCATTATTCAAACACCATCTTGAAAGTTTAAATTAAATTAGTAGAAGCAATAGCATAGGACTAGCTACCCCACATCTATTTCACTTGGCCTTTTTTTCATGTTCTTTTTCCTCACCCCTTTGTGTAAGTGGACAAGCTTTGAAAGGCATAATGTTTGGAAACAGTATTTTATGATTGATTTCAAAAGGAGTGTGTGCCACATTTTCCTACCAAATCAAATCTAATGTGACGTCTGTTCAATAGCCAAATTCCTTAATTACTGATTCTTCGGCCATTAATCATATTGAATGACCAACTAGATGAACAAGATAAAATATCATAAATTCAATTAAAAATACCAGATTAATTCGATTTTAACATAGAAAGTTTCATGAAATTAAAAGATGTACTAATCTTGGGTAATTATCTTTCAAGAAATTTGGTAAAAGGTAGTTGAGAATTATCTGCACACATTGTCCAAAGATCTACGAAGAGTTCACAAGGGATACATTTTCTTGGCCTTGTTCTTTTTCTTCGCTTTTTTAAATATAGCTAAAAATTATTGGTTTTTTTTTCCATTAAAATATTTCTACCAATGAATGAAGCTTGTTGGTAACTGGGCACCCACAATCTCCATACCATCATGTTCACGTTTGCATTCTTCCATTACCTTACTCTCTTGCCCTTTATGTGCATTCGGGGGGCAAAAAAAATCGTAGTTTTATTTATTTATTTTTTGGTAGGTCTTGACACTCTTGAACAAGAACATAACTGAAGATAAAGAATCAATGGCGAAAAACAAAAAACAAAATGTGAATCTCACTTTTCCTCTTATTTAAGTCCAATTTTAATCTATTAGTGTGTGTACCCGTAAGTCGCAGAGTAGTATATTAAAAAAATTAAATTCAAAATATATGTTTAAAATATTCAACAAGTAAAAATGATGTTGGAACATTTGAAATCGTTCAACAGTTCTTGTTATAAAAACAAAATAAAGTAATTAATAGAATATTTGCTTGGTGATGTTAAAGGGTGCATTTGGATATGCAATTTACGATTATTTGGTTTTCAAGTGATCATTTATGTTATAAAATTTACTTAGAGATAAGTTGAAAAGAGTTTATTTTGATAAATTATACTGAAAAACTTATTAGGATAGGTTAAAAAGAATTTATGAGAATCTATTATTGAAGAAAGAGTTATTGAGCTATGAGTTTGATAGACATATTTATTTTAAATGTCTTAAATAATTTTAAAGATTTTTTTTAACTTATGTATCATTTGATATGTTGTTAATCCACCAAAGTAGGTTAGTTGAAAAAAAAAATTAATCTTTTTATTTTTTTAAGCCATGGCTTATAATTTTAAGTTTTTGGATTTCTACTTCAATTTTTTTTTCTTATGCTATAAATGTAATTGTTATTTTTGTTTGACCTTTTTATTTTCATTTTCATATATTTTTTAGGATTTGAGTTTTGATATCATATTAAGATGTAGTATGTGGCCTCAATTCAAGTATAAGGGTGAGGGAAATGAACATGCTTAAGCTTGAAAGGTCTCTTTATCTAAAATGACTTTAAGTGATTTTAGAGTATGACCATGAGCTCAAACCAATAATGAAAGAGTGTTTAAATTGTAAGTTTGAGAGACTTCTTTGTTTAAAATTATTTAAAATATCTTAAGTAAGTTTAGAGTAAAACCTTCTTATTTATATAATTTTAGATATGTTACTAACTTACCAATGTGAGCATTTATATCTTAACACTCTCCTACTTTCCAACTAACTTTGAACTAGATGAAATTTTCATTTTTATTAATTATTTGTTATTTTTTAGTATGTGCTTGTAAGTTGTAACTTCCAAAAAAAAATTAGTCTCTACCTTAATTTTTTTTATTTTTATTGCTTGGGTTTGTGTTTTGTTTTAAGATATACCACAACTCTAATTTTTTTTATTTGACCTTTTTTTATTTTAAAATTGAGTTTTAATACTTTAAGGTTTTAATACTAGGTCAATTCAATAATGAATGATCGTTTGATATATATCATATAAAACAGACACCAAAAATAAAATTATCATATTCTTTTATTATATTTACCAAACAGATCTAAAGTTAAATAAGCAACCACGCACTGATAAGATCACTTCAAATTGCATTAATTGTCAAAAGCATGATTGTATTAATTGATTCTAAGAGCGGCTAAGTTTTCTCTAATGATCTGAGTCATAATGTTGCTCTTTATGTATAAAGATTCTGCAGTTAAGAATAAAGTAAATACATAATTATATTCAACATTTAAATTAATAAGTTTTAAAATTTATTAAAAGTATTAAGAAAATTAATTTTAGAAAAATATTTTATAAATAACTTAATTAATCTCCACTCCTATATTTATTCTTAGTAAAAACATTCCTAATTTAAATCTAGCTAGCACGCTCTCCCAGCACACACTATAAAAGATTATTATAAATAATATAATAAAAGCTATCACTGTTACTTTAACTTACTTGAAATTGCTTTAAATTAAAATATGCAAGTGTTTGAAGATTATATTAATTGAATTAATTAAGATTAATAAAAATTGATAAAATTTAAGATAAACGATAATAATTTATTGTTTACTTTTGTATATCAATAATTTTTCTAAGTAAATGGAAGTTGATGGAACGGTCAGAATAGGTCAGGAATTTTAATGTATACGGTAAAATGCACGTCTTTGACCTTTTATTAAATAGTTTTGGATATTTTTTATTAAATTGTTTAATAATTTTTTATTGTTTTACGAAATAAGCATTAAATGGAAATATATATTTTTTATTTTAAAAATATAAATATATTTAATATTTTCTTTTTTTAATAATTAAAAAGTTATAAAAATAAAGATAAAATATGAAAAATTATTTTTCATCACAATTCTATGCAACCTGGATTGTATGCCCCACTATACCGTGCTGATATAATCTCCACGACGCGGGTAATTAGGAAATATTTTAATTTGTTTTAGTATTTATTAAAATAAAATTAAAGATAATATTGAATATTACTTTTTATTAATATTTATTTGTTCATATAAATTTTTTTAAGTAAATAAATAAAATATTTATATCAGTAGAGCACTCCATAAGTTAAAGAAAGACTCGATATTAGAAGAATATATTCAGAAATTTACTAAATATAATGATAATAAAATGATTGAGTATTTTAGTTTGTATAACTTTTTTCTCTCTCCGGAGAAATAAATAGGAACAAATAGCCCAATTTTATTGATATAAATTGTTAGAATTAAGTTTAAATATTTCAAATTTAATTTTTATTAAAAATTATTACATAAAAATATAAAAGTATAATTAAAATTTTTTGATAAATTTTTATTTGTTTGGTAATGTTTAAATTAAACTTTAAAGAACTGGTGTTGATAATTTTTCTACATTATATTATAAATAAAATATAATACTTGTTTTTTATTTAAAGATGAAAAAGCCCTTGCTACTGTTGACAAAGACCAAGACTAAGACCAACTCAAAGGACACGGTTGTTGGGTTTCAGTCTTGGACTGACACAGAAAATTTTGCTATAAAATATGTTGTTTATGAATCACAGGCATCTCAGAGCACAACAATGGCCTCAATTTCTCTTCATTACTATTGTGTCCTTCTATTTCTTCCTTTGATTTTGTCTGTGTCTAGCATTAACACTAATTCCAAATGTAGTGTAAACTTAAATTCCTCCCTCACCAACGACACATTTACATGGAATTCAGCATCAGGGGAATTCACCTTTGGTTTCCAGAGTGTTTTATTTGATGACAAGGAGTTCATGCTTGTACTTGCTGTTTGGTTTTCCAATGACCCAAACCATACCATAGTATGGTATGCAAAAAATACAAACCAAAACCCTTCATTTCCTCTTGGTTCCACAGTGAACTTGACAAACAAAGGACTTGTTGTATATGACCCAAAAGGCCATAACACCTGGCATCGTCCAGAAAAAGACAATAATGTAATAGTGTCATGTGCTTCTATGTTAGACAACGGAAGTTTTGTGCTTTTTGACAAGGATGGCAAGTTGATTTGGGAAAGCTTTGAAGAGCCCACTGATACTATTCTTCCAGGCCAAAATCTTGCTAATCACCCGAGTTTCAAAGCCCGTCAATCTGACACAAGTTTTTATGATGGAAGTTTTGAGCTCAATTGGCAACGTGATGGCAATTTGGTTCTTTACTATGCACCACAATCAAGTGATCAAACCACTCAGGCTCCCACACTTGAAGCTTATTGGTCCACTGGAACATACATAACAGATTCACAATTGATCTTTGATGAGGTTGGACAAATGTACATAAAAAGTGACACGAGTGAAGTACTAGTCACAAGTGGTGGATCAAAGGAGTTCATGTACATGGCTAGAATTGACCCTGATGGAGTTTTCAGATTCTATTATCACAGGAAAACTGAGAATGTGATTGCTGGAAGTTGTAGGTCAGGGTGGTGGAGTGAGTTGCAACGGTATCCACAAGATATTTGCCTTGCCTTCACCAAGCAAACGGGAAATATTATTTGTGGTTTCAATAGCTATTGTGTTACCATCAATGGGAAGACCAATTGTGAGTGCCCTGAACAATATTCTCCTTTTAAACATGACAATCTCACAGGTTGTAGACCAGATTTTCCACTACCCAATTGCAACCAAGAGGGGTGGGAGCAGAATACAGATCTTGTTGATTTCAAGGAGTATAAAAATTTGGATTGGCCTCTATCTGATTATGACATGCTAACTGGTCCTGCAATGGATAAGGATATGTGTAGACAAAAATGCCTTGAAGATTGCTTCTGTGCAGTAGCCATATATGATGTGGGAAGATGTTGGAAGAAGAAATATCCTTTGAGTAATGGAAGGAAACACCCTAATGTCACTAGGATAGCTCTTGTCAAGGTACCTAAAACAAGTTTGAACAAGGTTGTGAAAAGAAAATCTACTCTAGTGCTTGTTATATCAATACTACTTGGGAGCTCTGTCTTCCTCAATGTCCTTTTGTTTGTTGCTTTGTTTGCAGCTCTTTTATTTTTCTACCACAAGAAGCTTTTGAATCCAAACTTGTCAACTGGAACAACGAGGTGCTTTACTTACAAGGAGCTTGAAGAAGCAACCACAGGCTTCAAACAAATCTTGGGTCGAGGTGCTTTTGGAACGGTATATAAAGGGGTCTTAACATCATATACAAGTAGATATGTTGCTGTTAAAAGGCTTGATAAGGTGGTGCAAGAAGGTGAAAAGGAATTCAAAACAGAAGTGAGTGTGATTGGCCAAACCCACCACAGGAATTTGGTTCGTTTATTTGGTTATTGTGATGAAGGGGACCATCGGCTTCTAGTCTATGAGTACATGAGTAATGGATCACTAGCAAGATTTCTCTTTGGGATTTCAAGGCCTCATTGGAATCAAAGAGTGCAAATTGCTTTGGGAATTGCAAGGGGTCTCACATATTTGCATGAAGAGTGCAGCACCCAAATCATTCACTGTGACATAAAGCCTCAAAACATATTGCTAGATGATTTGTTCACGCCTAGGATTTCTGATTTTGGGTTAGCAAAGTTGTTGTTGGCTGAGCAAACTCAAGCTGCTAAGACAGGTTTAAGAGGAACAATTGGCTATTTTGCACCTGAATGGTTTAGGAAAGGTTCGATCACAACTAAAGTAGATGTTTACAGTTTTGGAGTGATGTTGTTAGAGATCATATGTTGCAAATCAAGTGTTGACTCTGCAATGGCAAACGAAGAAGAGGTGCTCATAGATTGGGCATATCATTGTTATAGCCAAGGAAATGTGGTTAAATTGGTAGAAAATGATGAGGAGGCAAAGAGTGACATAAAGAGGGTGGAAAAGCATGTGATGGTGGCAATTTGGTGTATTCAAGAGGATCCTTCACTAAGACCCTCCATGAAGAAGGTCACCCAAATGCTAGAGGACGTTATCACAATTTCTGTGCCACCTCGTCCTTCCATGTTCAGTTCATCATCGTTTAGAACTTCATTTACCTAGTAGCAGTTGAGCATTTTCTATTATTTTAGTTCTTAGTTGTATTTATTTATTTATGTAGTCTATCTATGAATAATGATTCTATACCAAGATGCGTTGTGGTGTTAGTTGCATGTTTAGTCAAGTCTGTTGAGTTGGAGATGCTAAGCAATAGGAGAAGTACTGGTACCAAAACGAATTAATTGAAATTTGAAAAGTAACATATGAGAAAAAGGCAACGTTAAAGACTATTGGTTAATTTTTTTTCAATAAATAACTATAGCTTAGTTAACGATTTATTAAAAATTTATTTATGAGAGACAGTCACTGCAAACGAGCAATATCTCTTCAAGTAGTTTATTAACCCACACTAATAACAAGCTCTAGTGCCACTCAAGCAAGTCCTTGAGTGGAACTTGTTACAAGTAGAACAAGGAATGAAAGTAGCATTAAAATTTTTCTGAGAATGACAGGTCCATAATGATCCCCTGACTGACCTGTGACTATATCTTGTCCTGAAAGATTGTCTACCAAAACTACTCTTTTGCATTACTGCTTTCTACTTTGAATGATCTTGCCACACTCGCTCAAGTGACTTCTTTGCAGCTCCTGTACTCGTAACTTGTTACAAGAGTTTTGTGTTAGTCCCACATCGGTGGGAGTTTCAATTGGGAGGACCCCTCTTCCTTATAAATATAGGCTTATGGTCCCCATAACAATCATTCCAAAAAATCTTCTCCCCCACTAATTTTGTATTACACTGAGCTTGTACTTGGTAGTAGTAGTCTCCTATTTTGAGGAGCAAATTTTAGAGTGAGGAGTGGTGTAATATTTTTTCTTCCAGAAAATATTTTTTTTTATAAGTATTGTTTCTCTTTTAACTCTTATTTTTCTCATTTTTATTTTAGTTAGTGTGTTATTATACTGGTATTCTGGTCTTAACAGTGGTATCAGAGCCACTATGTTGTTTATATTATTTCGATGTAGTGTACATTGGTATAGTGCTAGAGAAAATTCTTAGTATGCTCTGTGGTTGCAGTATTGTCTGATCTGCTATATCAGAAAAAAATTATTCTTGTTACTGGGTATATAATTTTGGTAGTGTAAAAGTGCATATATAGTGTGTACTTATTCACAGTCTACCATTATTATTGTTTCAGTAGGTAGTACTATTCACAGTGAAAGTTACATAAGTCGGTATAATTAAGAGAGAAATTATGGCAGCAAAATATGAGATATAGAAATTTCATGAGAGTAATTTCTCCTTGTGGAAATTAAAGATAAGAGCAATTTTGAGGAAAGATAATTGTCTTGATGCAATTGAAGGCAGACCTGCAGATATTTTAGAAGAAAAATGGGGAGAAATGGATAACAATGTTGTTGCCAATTTGCACTTAGCATTGGCAGATTCAGTGTTATCCAGTGTTGCAGAGAAGAAGACTGCAAAGGAGATTTGGGACACACTGATCAAGTTGTACGAGGTCAAGTCACTTCGCACCAGAATATTCTTGAAGAGGAAACTCTACACTCTTTGAATGAGTGAGTCCACATCAGTAACGGACCACATCAACAATCTGAATACGCTGTTTGCTCAGCTTACAGCCGCAGATTTCAACATAGTAGAAAATGAACGTGCGGAGCTTCTACTCTAGAGTTTACCAGATTCATATGATCAACTCATCATCAATATAACAAACAACAACATTATCGGTCGTCTATCCTTTGATGATGTTGTTGGAGCAGTTCTTGAAGAAGAATCCAGGCGAAAGAATAAAGAAGATAGACTTGAAAATTCTAAACAGGCAGAAGCATTGACGATGATGAAAGGAAGATCAATGGAACGTGGTTCTAGTGGGAGCCAGAATCATGGTAGATCAAAATCTCAGAGAAGGAAGAACCTCAAATGCTACAACTGTGGCAAGAGAGGGCACGTGAAGAAAGATTGTTGGAACAAGAAGAGTGGAGGAGGGAAGAATATTGAAGCATCAACCTCTCAAGGTTGTGTTGCAAGTATCTCAGATGATGGTAAAATCTTATATAGTGAAGCAGTAAAATCTAGAGGTGGAAGACAACTTCATGAATGTTGGATATTGGATTCAGGTGCAACCTGACACATGACTCCATGTCGAGACTGATTTTACAATTATGAACCTATCTCGGGAGGATCCGTGTTCATGGGAAATGATCATGCCCTAGAAATTGCTGAAATTGGTACTGTCAAATTGAAAATGCATGATGGTACTGTTCGAACAATTCAAGGGGTACGACATGTGAAGGGCTTGAAAAATAATTTATTGTCCGTTGGGCAATTGGATGACCTTAATTGCAAGATCCACATTGCAGGTGGAATTTTGAAAGTGGTTAAAGGCAACTTGGTGGTGATGAAAGCAGAAAAGATCACAACCAATTTATACATGCTTTTGGGAGATACATTGAAAGAAGCAGATGCATCAGTTGCAATTAGTCAAGAAGAAGAAACAATGATGTGGCATCGTAGACTTGGTCATATGTTAGAACGAGGCCTGAAAATTCTAGCAGAACGTAATCTCTTGCCTGGACTCAAAATGGTAACCTTACCATTTTGTGAGCACTGTGTGACAAGTAAGCAGCATAGATTGAAGTTTGGCAACGTGACTACAAGAAGCAGACACATACTGGACTTGATTCATTCTGATGTATGGGAATCACCGGAAGTATCTATTGGAGGAGCAAAATATTTTGTATCATTCATTGATGATCACTCAAGGAGATTATGGGTGTACCCAATCAAGAAGAAGTCAGATGTGTTTTCAGTGTTCAAGGAATTTAAAGCACTAGTAGAACTTAAAACTGGGAAAAGAATTAAGTGCTTAAGGACAGATAATGGAGGAGAATATGTAGATGGTGATTTTCTGGCATTTTGCAAGCAAGAGCGTATTTCAAGGCAATTCACAGTGCCTTATACACCTCAGCAGAATGGTATAGCAGAGCGGATGAACAGAACTCTTCTAGAAAGAACAAGAGCTATGCTAAGAACAGCAGGAGTGGCTAAATCTTTCTGGGCAGAAGCAGTGAAAACTGTCTGTTATGTAATAAACCGATCACCATCAACAACAATTGGTTTAAAGACACCAATGGAGATATGGAATGGAAAGCCACCTAATTATTCTTCATTACATGTGTTTGGATGTCCTGTGTACGTAATGTACAATTCCCAAGAAAGAACAAAACTGAATCCAAAATCCAGGAAATGTATATTCTTGGGTTATGCTGACAATGTTAAGGGGTATCGCTTGTGGGATCCTACTGCCCACAAGGTTGTTGTTAGCAGAGGTGTAGTCTTTGCAGAAAATGAACTGTAAAAGGAGCAGAAAGATGACAGTACTACCAAAGACACTACTTTAGTAGTGATAGAAAGGAAGGCTAATGAAGATGATAACTCTAAAGCAGAACAAGAGCACAGAGAACAAGAACCAAATGATGCCAATGATAGAGAAACTCAACAAACAAGACGTGAGATAAGGAGACCATCTTGGCACTCAGACTATGTGATGGCAAGTCACGATGCATATTGTCTTCTAACAGATGAAGGAGAACCATCAACCTTTCAAGAGGTTGTGAGCAGTTCAGATGCTTCTCTGTGGATGGCAGTAATGCAGGAAGAAATGAAAGCCTTACATAGAAACAAGACATGGAAACTTGTAACACTTCCAGAAGGTCGAAAAGCCATTGGAAACAAATGGGTTTATAAGATTAAACGTGATGGCAATGATCAAGTGGAGCGATATCGTGCAAGACTGGTGATTAAAGAATTTGCTCAGAAAGAAGGCATTGATTTCAATGAAATATTTTCTCCAGTGGTTAGACTTACCACTATCAGAATAGTGTTGGCTATGTGTGCTACGTTTGATTTACATCTTGAACAATTAGATGTAAAGACTGCTTTTCTTCATGGTGAACTTGAAGAGGAAATATATATGCTCCAACCAGAAGGTTTTGAAGAACAAGGAAAGGAAGACTTGGTTTGCAGGTTGACCAAATCTCTGTACGGTTTAAAACAGGCGCCAAGGTGTTGGTACAAGAGATTTGATTCCTTCATTGTTAGCCTTAAATACAACAGACTGAGTTCAGACCATTGTACGTATTATAAGAGGTTTGGTGATAATGATTTCATCATTTTGTTGTTGTATGTGGATGACATGCTGGTGGTAGGCCCTAGCAAAGATCGAATCCAAGAATTGAAGGCACAATTAGTTAGGGAATTTGATATGAAGGACTTGGGACCAGCAAACAAGATTTTAGGGATGCAAATACACCGAGACAGAAAAGATAGGAAGATTTGGCTCTCCCAAAAGAATTATCTTCGTAAAGTCTTGCGGCGCTTCAATATGCAAGACTGTGAGCCAATCTCTACCCCACTTCTTGTCAGTTATAAATTATCCTCAAGTATGTGTCCTAGCAATGAAGCAGAGAGGATGGAAATGTCTCGAGTACCGTATGCATCAGCGGTGGGAAGCCTTATGTATGCCATGATTTGTACTAGAGTAGACATTGCACAAGCAGTGAGAGTCGTCAGTAGGTACATGACAGATCCTGGTAGAGAGCATTGGAATGTTGTAAAGAGGATCCTTAGATACATAAAAGGAACCTCTAATGTTGCATTATGTTTTGAAGGATCAGAATTTATTGTGAAAGGCTATGTTGATTCAGATTTTGCAGGAGATCTGGATAAAAGAAAATCTACTACTGGTTATGTGTTTACACTTGCTGGAGGGGCAGTAAGCTGGTTATCTAAGTTACAGACTGTTGTGGCTTTGTCTACTACAGAAGCTGAATACATGGCAGCTACTGAGGCATGCAAGGAAGCAATCTGGATTCAAAGGCTATTGGAGGAACTTGGGCACAAACAGCAGACTATTACTGTGTATTGTGACAGTCAAAGTGCTTTGCATATTGCAAAGAATCCAGCTTTTCATTCTAGAACAAAGCACATAGGTATACAATACCATTTTGTTCGTGAAGTAGTAGAGGAAGGTAGAGTGGATATGCAAAAGATTCATACCAAAGATAACATAGCAGACATAATGACAAAGCCAGTGAATAATGACAAATTTACATGGTGTCAATCCTTGTATGGCCTATTAGGAATATAAGCAACATGTAATTGTAATATATATATTAGTAATGTGTGTGAAGATATGATTAGCTTAATCATAATCTTCAAGTGGGAGAATTGTTAGTCCCACATTGTTAGTAGATAACATAATTTTCTTCTTAAAGCATTATTTCTAACTTTGAAAATTCACTCAAAACTATTTATGTAAAAAAGAAAAATAAATAAATTATAAGAATTTTTCATAATCTCAAAAGAATGACTTTTAATTATTAAAATCGACTTTTCCACCTTACATTCAATTCAATAACTAATATTTTTTTGTAAAAATAAGTATTATTAAAACATATATAAATATTTAAAACTAAAATGAATTTTTAAAAATAAGTTTTTATTCAAATATTATATATACTTTCTCTATTCAAATAATGTCATTTTACACATCTATTATATTTTTGTTGCTTATTAAATAAAATTGTAGAATGAAAAACTTTATTTTAACAATTAAAAAGTTACGAGAACTGATATAACTAAATAGAATAAAAGGAGACTAAATTTTCACATAAATAATATTTGAGATTAAATTATAACCGTACCAAAGTAAAAGATTGAAAAAAACAAGACAATCATAAACTAAGAATTTTTTAATAAAAATAGAAAAAAATTTATTTTTAAAAGTTTTCAAAAAATATATTCATTATAATTGCCAAAATAATACATTATTTTTATTTTTTTTCTTTTCAATATTTATACATGTGTTTTTGTTTGTTTTTATTTTGCAAAAAGTTAAAATATAAAGAAATTTTAAAAATTAATATCTATACATAAATTGTGAGAATTCATTCTTAGCAATAGTATTAAAAATGCAAGCATTTTTATGATTAGTTTTCTTATTATATTAAATGAATTATTCTATTTTACACATTTAATTTTTAATTTAGTAATAACTAAAATTTTAAATTTATATGTTTTTATGTAATAAAATATTTGTTATTAATAATTAAAATATTTACTTTTTAAATTTTTTAAAAAGCTTATATTACACTTTTTAGTCTCTAGATTTCAACGTACATTCAGTTTTGGTTTCTTTAGTTTCATTTATTCACATTTATTCTTTTTATTTTTACAAATATTTAAATTAAGTTATTCACCTAATATTAAGAATTTTATTTTATTATATATATATATATTATTTATTATTAAATAAATCAATAAAATATTGTATTTTTATTATATTTTTACTAATTATTAGATAAAATTTTAGAATAAAAAACTGAATTTGAGCATCTTAAAAAATTAAAAAGACTAAATGTGAGCTATTAAAAATAAGAAAACTAAAATTGCAGAGACAAAAAAATATAATTAATCTTTTATAAAATTTATCCAGTTTTTAAAAAATAATAACCCATTTAAAAATTATAATTCTTTTATTTCGCTAAGTGAATTTTTCTACATTAATATTTATTTTTTAATTTTAAATTTTTTTATTTAATTTATTAAATAAAACATAATATTTATTATTAATAATTATATCATATATTTTTTAATTTTATCATTTATTAAATTTAGTGTAGTCATATTTTTAATTATTTATTTATCTATTAAACTTTATTTTAATTAATAATATACGTGTAATTTACAGAAAAATTACTAGTAATAATAAAAACGCATTCCCTTAAAAAAATTGAAAAGAAAAACACAGACAGTTACCGATTATTATATTTTTGTTTATTTTTCAGTTTTCATCTCAACTTACGTAAAACAGAAAATTTAAAAAATATAATTTGTTTTTCTGTTTCTTATCACGAAAAATCTGAACTGATAAAATTTAATGTTGGGTTATAAAAGTATAGTATTAGGGTTTTTGTTCGTTCATAAGCAGAACACAGTACTGCCGCAAAGCCACGCCAAGCAAAACGCGAAACACTGTTTCGATAGTGTCGCCTCTCTCATTTCATCGAACACTTGAAAGGCACACACACACAGCCATAATGGGAGGGAAGAAGAAGAAGTTCATCGATAAGAAGAACTCTGTTACCTTCCAACTCATCGCTCGCGACTCCTCCGATCCTTCCTTCTCCCTCTCCGACCGCGTCTTCGTCCGTGTCGACAACAACCCCGTTTCCTTCGCCGCCGTCGACGACGCCGTTTTCGACGATGCCGATAATGACGACGACGATGTCGGAATTAGTGGCGGTCCCTTGCCGGAGGAGGTGAGGAGGGAGATTCTGGAGATGGGGTTTCCAGATGATGGTTATAACTACTTGAGCCACTTGAGAGAAATCAAGAATACTGGCGCTGGTTCTTCTTTCTTTCACAACCCTAAGTTCAAGCTTCACCACCTTCCACGTGATGTTAAGGTGCTCCTTTTTGAAACTGAAGTTTGTTGGTTTTCTTCCATTTGAATCTGTTTCTTCTGTTTGTTTTGCGTGCATTTTAATTGAACAGTGTTTTCGAGTTTCGTTTCTGATGTTTAAGAGTGTCAAATAATAATAGAAAGTTATGGATGAAATTGTCAGCCATAGTATTTTTTTCCTTTTTACTCTTATGAGTTTGGGAGCGAACCGTTTTGGTGTTTTAATTGTGAGGCCAATGAAATTAATTATTATGCATTAATTTCTTCTTGGTCCAGATTGTGCATGAATCTAAAGGGGGATATATTGATTCTCTTTTATAAAAATGAATAAATAATTTTGTTGTGCGTTGAAATATGTACTAATTGAGTTTTATGTTGGCGAGTATAGGCATACGATGCTTCGAGATTGCAAATTTTGGAGGCAGGGGGAGAGCCTGAGGAGAACACAATATACAGTGTTGCGTCCAAGACTACTACCATAAGGGTTCAGAAAGCAGTTGATCCTGAAGTCGAAGCGTTGCTTGATGATAGTGATTTGTCACGGTTTGGCTCTGATGTAGAAGATTTGGAAGAAGATTTTGTTGTCCAGGCCAACCTCCATGAAGGTGAAGATGATGGGGAGAAGAAGGATCTTAGGTCCAATGGAATGAATTATGCTGAGGAACCTGTGATAAACAATGCACAAGTACTGCAAGTTTCTGCTCATTCCAGGGTTGCAGTTGATGATGGACCATTGGATGGGGAAACAAATGGTGTAACAGGAGTGGACTCTGCTGTTGACAAGCCAAGAGCTCGTCGTTTGTTGGATGAGCAATTTGATTTGGTGAGTTTTGATATCATTCATAATATTTTTTCAGTCTATATTTTTTTTTATTCTTTAATGCTTTCTCTTTACAAATTATCTTTTCTAATGAAGTATGATTTGAGCCTCTTTGTTACTGGTATCTGAGGAGGACATCTTTGCCAATTTCCATCCCTTATTGTAATTGCAAGTATACTGCCTTTATTGACTGCCTCTGAACTTTTTTACCTTTCCGATTCTTATTCTCGGTATATTTCTGTTGTAGCTTGAACGCCAAGAATATGGAAGTGACTATGACTATGATGATGGTGGTGATTATTATGAAAATTATCAAGCTGATGAAGATGAGTCCCTTGCTGAGAAGCTCAAACTTTCTCTTAACAACCATGTGATGGATGATCTAGAGCTTGATGATGGCAATTATAAGGTTCCTGCAGATTTATTGAAGAATAAAGAGGCCCCAAATGAGGAGCAAGAGGACTCTGTGGCTGATGTGATTCGTCGTTGCAAGGAATATGCTGAGGGGTATGAAGATGAAGACAAGGACGTTGTACTGGTAGAAGAAAGTAGTGATGATTCAGAAGTTTGGGATTGTGAGACTATTGTTTCTACCTACTCAAATTTAGATAACCACCCTGGAAAGATTGAAACACCTGGAATAACTAGGAAAAAGAAGCTGGCTGAAACTGTGACTGCAGCCTTGAGTTCCTCAGGTCAAATAATATCCCTTAGAGGAAAAGAGAAACTCCCTGTAGACTTCTTGCCTGGTGGTAGGAAGCCTGCCACTGAGAAGGTTAAAGGCCCAAACACTGCAAGTAGTGAACAGTACAAGAGAAAACAACATGGGCTAGAGTCAAAAGAGGAGAAGAAAGAACGGAAGGTATCTGTATTATAAATTTGACTCTATGATGCTTCATTTATACAGTCAGTCATTGTCAACATCTTACTGAGACTTACCAGCTGTGGTTTCCCTAAGAATAATACCCATGTTTATGTTTGGCTTTGTTTTGTAGGCTGCTGTAAAGGAGGAACGACGTGAAGCTCGTCGCATTAAAAAAGAAACAAAAGGGCTTTATAGATGTGAAGCACATCGGGCACAGAGAGCTGCTGCTGTATCCGGTCCTTCTTCCATTCATCTTATGTAAGTTAACGATACAAGGGAAACATTGGTTGTTACAAATATTCTTATAATATAAGACGTGGCTTTCTGTTGAAGGCAAAAGTAGATCAATACATAGTAGTTAATAGTGTCCATTAGGCAGCGCTGTCCTGCCATTCTGGTACGGTCTCATGCTGTACTTAGAACTATTAGTATACATTATTAATACATGGTCCTGATAGATAGAATCCAAACTAGAAAGAATCTGAGGAAGAGTGACATGCTCCAATCTATCTTGGACACTTGATCTGGCTTCAAGCTTTTACCAGAGAGCAAAAAATCAGATTGGGAGTAATCCAAGAAAATCCAGTTTGCACTTTGCAGGAGAAAGGTAGAAAACAGAAAACAATGGCAAGCTTGCTCATTTGGAGGGGTTTGTCTTATGGCAACTATAGAAAAATCACTTGTTAATTATCAAACTAAGCAATATGTTTGCAATATTACAAAGAAAAGGAAAAGAAAAAACACAGAAATTATTATTTTCCTTTTATTCTTGCCTTCTGTTCTGTGTTGTGCTGTTAATCTATTATTAATGTATACATCTTTCTTGCTATTTGTTCTGAGTTGAGTTCTGATGGTATTTATCAGAATTCCACTTCAAAAGGTTGACAGGCCATTCGTGTTTTGTACAATACTATCTTCATCATATACTAGGAGTATATTTAAGAATTGGTTTGATATTCCAAAAATTTAGAGCATTTATGATTGGATATTTTTCGGTGAGAGTTTGACATATTCTCTAATGTCAACTTTTGACGCAGGTTTTTATTTCAGAATCACAAACAATATTCTGCTAATCAATGCTAAGCATGTTAAATTAACAAGACAAATTAGAAGGGAAACAAACAGCTTAAAGCCTTAAACCTATATAGGCCTCAACATTCATGCTTTCAGCTTAAATACAATTAGATCGTTTTATTTCATTAGTGTTAATATTTAATTTTTCTTATGTCTAAGTAGAGTCCATAAGAACCTACCCCTTTCTTCACACACAATGACAGACATCATTAAGAAACTAGAGACTCTAAATATCTTATCCAAACACACTGTTAATGTATTGGTATAGTATAGTTAATATATTTAGGCTTGTAAACAGCTGACCTGTAATGTGTTCATGCTCACATTATATAGTTGACTAAGATAGGGATGATATCATTTTAATAGTGAACCGGCCTAGTTCTTCCATGAATGAAAACAAACTAAATTTCAATTAATGCCCCAAAGTGATATTATCATTTTGTCTCGTTTCTCACTTTGTATGAGAGGGTGCAAATGTTATGGCTCATGTGATTTCCTGTGTGCTGACTGTGTTTTCCTTGATTTATCTCTGTAGGTAAGTTAACAGTTAAAAGTGCCAGCTTCTCACTTGTGTGTCTGCCATCCCACTTCTGTAAAGCTTGCGAGTTGGATGACATCTTCATACGTCATCACGAAGTTTTGCTGCAGGAATACTGAACTGGTTGTTGCGGGTCTTGTTGCCCAAGCAATAGTGTTCAAAGTTTTGATGTTATTCTTATATACATAATGTTAAGCAAGAATTTTCACTTTGTTTTTGCGGGTAGTTGTTGTTTTTGTTTTGTAGAAGAAAGTTGGGCAACTGTACTTTTGTATTGCCTAAATTGTACACGCTTCATATGCAAATAGTTTTAATCATATTTCGTTGAGTTGAGTTATGTGGTTTACTGATCAAAGGCTAACAATTATATTTTATGACTTGGGGCAAATATTGTGGTATATGTAGCCAACCTGTAATTTAGTCATGTAGAAGATTTGGAATTTTGGAGCTAATTTGAACTTTTGAAGAGCCCACTTATACTATTCTGCCCAGCCAGATTTCATATTTATTGAATGGAATTCAATGTATGCTTTTATTTTGCATGAATGACAATAACAATTGAACAAAAGTGCTTTACCTTCAGCAAGAAGTGAGGCCCAAATAATACTAGCAAAGCACACGAGATATTATTTTCAACCCAAAACAAAATGTAGACATTCACTTGAATTGTATACATTTTCAATGCACGCTAATTATATTACTCGGTGGATTGTTTAAAAGTAAAAGAAAACCTGACAATGACTTCCGTCGTTTGGGGCACACTTTCTCTTTTGTGGGAACTTTACTTTTCTTTTTTGTGAGGGTCTTTTACTAATTGTAGGTGAATCTTTTCATCACCACTTTGTGAGATTTTTCTATCTTATTCATAGGTCCATCATTTCTTCCTCAGATACCTCTTCATTCATCATCAGAATTCTACTATTTGATCCTATCAAATCTGTTGCAATGTCGTTGTGGCTCTTTTATTGTCTTTCCATCATTTGTCCAAGCAATTGTAATAGTTCTTATTGCTAGAAGGTAAAAACTCTGTTGCTTTGGGTTCTTGTTGGACATATGCTAATTTTGAAGAAAGAAAAAATGAAGAAAAAAGACCTTTTTTCTGATCGTAAGATTCTTCTACACGGAAGACTTCTGTTTTAGTTATCATTTTGTTGTGTAAGAGTGTTTTTTGGGACCGCTAAATAGTTTTTAAATTTCAGCATGCATGCTTGTTTAATGCTATTCAAAAATTTATCCAGTCATGTGAAGCATGTCTTGGATACAAATATGAAACAGTTGCCCATGATTTTGTTCAGGTTTATAGCCGTTACCAATACCTTAGAGAGTGCGATAAAGTGTGGTTATGAATTTTGTTTAAGGTTCTCCAAAATCAAACGATAAAGACACTGTTTGAATTATTGTTGATCAAATAAGTAAATATGCCTACTTTATCCCTTTGGCTTACTTTTTAACTGTCTCTTAACTTGTCCAAATCTTTATAAGTCAAGTATTCAAACTACATAGTACACCAACCAATATTGTTAGTGATAAAGACCGAATATAAAAATGTAAATTTTAGTATGCTTTTCTCCAATAGTTAGGAGTATCTCAGAGCCTTTCCTCTTCCTACCACCCTCAATATTGATGGTTAGAGTAAAGCTCTTAACAAATGTTTAGAATAGTTCCTTTGCTGCATGGTTTTAGATTCTCTACAAGATTGGATGAAATGGTTTCCGTTGCAGAAATGGTTATCAATTATCACACTGCCACATGCCATACTTCTCATGAAATGGCATATGGTCAGCCATCTCTTATTTATCTTCCCTACATTTTCCAAGAATGCTTTGTGAATGTTGTTAATGGCCTTTACAACTAGGAAGCTAACGCTGCAAAAAAGTAATTTGCAAAAGACCACTCACATAATGAAACAAGTAGTTGATAAACATAGACATAATGTGAATTCAAGATTGGTGACTGGGTGATGTTGAAGCTTTAACTTTATTGACAACATATTCGCCTAATGAAAATTGAAAAGTTTACATCTCGCTACTTTTGGGCCTTATCAAAATCTATACATGGTAGGACTTGTTGATTACACACTAAAATTGCCAATGCAAAATCCACCATACATTTCACGTTTCATACTCAAACCATGTAAAAATCTAAAAATTCCCCTTAAGACAAGTTCCAACCGAACGAGGTTATCTAAACACTCGGAAGTTACCCTCCCAGATATTGGGCAGGAGGATGGTTCAAAGGCAACACAAAACCATCACTTTAGTTTCGTAATAATTATTTATTTGAGTTTGAAGGTTGAACTAGGACCAGCTGATATTTGTATAATACTATCCCATTAGTGATTAATGTGAGCTATTGTATAAATTTTTGTATTTGATGTATCAAATTGGTGTTTACTCTTCAACTTTACACATTCGAGTACCTAATTTTCTTGTTCGATCCTAAACGACCATGGGTTAGAATGTGAAAATTGACGTTTTTTCTTAGGACTTCGGGGAGGGTACTCTTCGGTATGATTAGAAGTTTAGTTTTGAAGATGGATTTCTTTTAGTTTTTAATAAATATAATCTAATTTTTAGAAATAAAAAAGTAAAATGATTGATTGATATAAACTTAATGAGGTAATTATTTATTTATTATATATATCTTAAATTTAAAAATGAAACATTATATAACACCATCGGAAATTATGGTATCTGATGAATGTTCTGAAACTTGGGTATTAAACGTTTGGAATCAGATTATGGGTCTCGAAAGGAGAGGTCTTCTAAGTCGTCATCGTGATATTCGTATTAATATTGGTTAAATGCATGTGTTTCCCTAAACTTAAGAATTATACGATTTTAATATTCGATTTTAACGTTAATTTTTAATTTATAGAGGAAGATTGGTATAAACAATCAAATCTTAGAGTTAAAATTGCATTATCTTACGCTGAACGTTGATGAGACAGTCACCGAAATTGTCCATGTTCTGTCTCGTGTTAGCTTACTTAACAACCCACAAAAACATGTTTGGAATGCTTTGGTTAGGCCAGTTTAGATTATCTTCCACGTGTTTTTGTCCTTTTGCTCAATAACTGTGATTTACCCTTCGTTATTCAACCCCACCACACCATCTCCAAGTTGTCCTTTTCCATTTATATTTGAGAACATTTTTAATATTAAATTAATAAAAAAAGATACTTTAAGTAAAATTATTTAAATAAGAATGATAATAGATATTTTTGAATAACAATAAATATATCTATAGTTATGTTGTTAATTTTTTTTTTTAAAATGGTCTCACTCTTAAGATTTGGAGTTCCTTTTATATTAAGTTGTTGGCAATTAGTTCTGTACTTTCTTTTCAATGTTCTGCTGCTGGGAAGCTTAAGGTTAATGTGGGGTTATTTCTTATTTTTAAAGCAGGGTTTTTGATAATTTTATCATCTCTTCAAAGGCTTAGTTTAGGATTTCTTATTTGTTATTATTAGTTTATATGATTATTTGCTTAATAGCTTGTGTTTAGAAAGACTACAGTGTGCAGGATGCAAGAATTAATCATTGTCATATTATTTAAGAGTGTGAGATTTATATTTTCTTTACTTTATCCAGAACGAAGATTATCTAATTTCATTTTAATTTAAGCATGATGTAAAACGATAAATTCAAAATATACTTTTCTTTTTGTTCTTATAAAATTAGGGCTAAAAAGAGAGATTTGAATTTGTAAAGAAGAAGCAGCTCTTCTACTTAGTGAAGCAATAGTTGAGTTGTTTGGTAAGTGTGAATTTGTTTCATCTTTTCAATTGTTTTTTCCTCGGAGCCTCTCTTTCTTGGCCATGTTTTGTAAAACGACAATGAAAATAGATTTTGGGTCTGATTTTTTGGGTTTCTGTGATGGGATTTATTGGATTCACTGATGCGAATCTCAATTTGTTTAAATAAAAATAAAAATGAACGATTTTATTTCTGAATCTATAATTTGTACGTAATTGGGACATGTGAAACTCCATTCTCTCAATAAAGCAAACAAGTTCTATATCATTTGAAAAATTTGTTATAAAAATTCTTGTAAAAAAAAAGTGGATAATTTTAAAAAATTCTAATAAGTATTATTAAGATATTAAATAAATTTTTTTATAAAATAGAATATTTAATCTTATCAGTATAATTCTATTATAATATTCAAATTCATGTAGTAATTTACATGTCTTTTAAAAAACAGTCTTTTTAACTTTTTTTTAAATAATAGTCATTTTACAATTTTAAGGTAATTTTTTATATTTTATCTTTAAAATAATTACCTTCTCAAAACTTATTTTTTATCTTCTCTATTCGTTTCTGCATAAATGAATTTTAAAATAAGTATAATAATAAATTTTATAATTCTTTTAATAAAAAAATATAATTAAATGCATTTTTTAGTTTTTGTGCTAAAACCTTTAAATGACTATTTTATAAAAATGGAAGGAATATTTTGAAACACATTCCTTCTTATTATATTGTTTTAATTTTAAATACTTGAAACACATTCCTTCTTACGTCTAACATTTATTTTATTTCTCAGTTGAATATGAAACTGTTGATTATATTTTACAAAATGATTATTAGTTTCTTAAAATAAAGAATATTTTTCTATAATTATACTTATATATAATTATTATAATATAATATTTTTGCCTTATTAATAAATTATATGATTTTTCTAATAATATTAACAATATTTGAAATCTTGAAAACGTCTTAAACCTCTTTAGAGATTTTTTAGATTAATTAATTAAAACTAATTTTTATTAATATATTAAAATTAAAATATACTTTAAATAAATATAATCTAAAATAATTTTATTGACCAATCACATAACATGCAAGTATATATCTCTGTGTAGTGTATATATTAAAGGTGCATTGTGCGTCTTGCAGAAGGACCCCACTGGCAACGCACTATGTTAGCAGCAGATGTAGTTGGACAAGACACTACTTTGGTGAGACAAATAACAATAAATTGCATTCCACAAGTCAATTACAAAGTCCCACCAAGCATCTGTTTTTATTTGCTTCTTCATCCTTTAATGGCTTTTGTGCAGATCCTGTGGTCATGTACTAATCATCTTAAGCATCAAGGTTGTATTAGATTTGGATACCCACATGACAGGATCAGTAGGAGAAGGTGTTTGGTTAGAGTTGAAGGTGGGAATGGGATGGTTCTACAAAATTTTGAGCATGGAAAGAGGAAGCTGAGAGTGTTAGTTGCTGGTGGAGGCATTGGTGGCCTTGTTTTGGCTTTGGCTGCAAAGAATAGAGGGTATGAAGTGAAGGTATTTGAGAAGGATTTGAGTGCAGTTAGAGGAGAAGGTAGGCATCGCGGCCCAATTCAACTTTTGAGCAGTGCTCTTGCTGTGTTGGAAGCCATTGACCAGAATGTTGCAAGGCAAATAATTGAGGCTGGTTGTGTCACTGGCAATAGGACTAATGGCTTTGCTGATGGTTTATCTGGGGAGTGGTATGTTGTGGTTAATTTGTTATGTTTGCTCCTTTTTTTTTCCCCCTTTGGTTTCTAATTGACATTCTTTGGTTTAATCAGAAGATTGGAACATCTTAAACAATACATGGTATAATATGTTACTTTGATCAGATGAGACTGTGTTTCAATATGATTGAAAGAAACAATTGTGTGTAACTCGTTATATACTTGACATCAATTATGAGTTTTGTCTCTGTCTCATATTAGATATCACTTAGTATTGATATACACATCTTCAGAAAATAAATTGATTTCACTAAAATATCTCTGCTAAAAGTGAAGTTATTCCAATAGTTAGGTGATAATTAATCATGGACTTGTTTTAGTTGTTAGTTCGCAAAAACTATCCCTAAAAAATAAGGGTATTATTGAATAAAAATGATACTTTCGTGATATTTTAAAGTGACAAATAATTGAGACAAAAAGTGCTCAAGTGAATTTTATTATGAGACAAAGGGAGTATGTTAATCCAGTATTCCCAAGGCTTGTAGTTGAAGGGGGCTTCTGAGGTATTGGATTCTTGCAGTTTTCTTTATATAGCTCATGAAAATATTGGAAGGCGTGAGGGCCTAAGGGTAGGGGGATTTGGTTAGATAAATTGTGTTATGATTTTCACTCTCTTTACACTTCAGGTTCACTGAGTTTGATCTTTTGACTCCTGCTTCAAGGAAGGGGCTTCCTGTTACTCTAGTCATATGTAGAATGACACTTCAAGCCATATTAGTGAATGCAGTTGGTTCCAACATACTTAGAAACAAATCTAAAGTTGTGGATTTTATTCAAGAACCTAACAAGGTATGAGTTTCTCCGACCAATTAATTTCTCACTGCTTATAAAGGTTGTATTCCAATTTTGAATAATTTTTTCATTCACCGTCAGGTTAGAGTGATCCTTGAAAATGGAGAGCATCATGATGGAGATATTTTAATAGGGGCAGATGGAATATGGTCAGAAGTAAAATATACCATCCTTTCCTTATATGTTTTATTTTCCAATGAGTTTCTTTTCCTCTTTGCTTTTGTCATTCAATCTATTTTATTTGTTTTCTGAGGTTCGTTCCAAACTCTTTGGGTGGCAAGAAGCAAAGTACTCCGGTTTTACATGCTATAGTGGATTAACAAACTATATGCCTCCATACATTGATACTATTGGGTAGGTGTAGGTGCTTCTCTCTCTCCCAAATGACATTTTAGTATATTCAATTTCATAGACTTCTATTGTTAAATAAAAAATGTGCACTACTATTGAACTTTTGAAGGAAGGAAAATCATATTTCAATAATTCAACGTACTAAAAAGGAAAATCATATTTTAATAATTCAACATACTAAAAATTTTTAGCATGAAAGGCAAGAATGAATTTTAGTTTTACCTCAAGCAACAATTCTATGAACTGTTCCACACTTACACTGTTTTATGTTGTTCTTCTTCGGTTACTAAACTTGAAGGTATCGTGTGTTCCTGGGGTTGAACCAGTACTTTGTTGCTTCAGATGTTGGCCATGGGAAGATGCAATGGTATGCTTTCCATGGAGAACCCCCTTCAAGTGCTTCTTTCCCAGAAGGTATCTTAACACAGTGTGTCTCAATTGCTATGGTAATTTAAACAAATTCATTTGTCTAAGTCATGGCAGGTAAGAAAAAGAGGCTTTTGGATCTCTTTGGTAATTGGTGCAATGAAGTGGTCACACTCATATCAGAAACACCAGAGCACATGATTCTGCAGAGAGATATATATGATAGAGACATGATCAACACTTGGGGAGTTGGGAGAGTGACTTTGTTAGGCGATGCAGCACATCCAATGCAACCAAATCTTGGTCAGGGTGGATGTATGGCAATAGAGGTTGGTCATTTGCAATTTTCAACTTCAAAAATATAATGTGTTCCCTCCTTTCCATTTTTTTTTTGGGTTACTTTTTAAAATTTTTTTATTTCTACTTATCTATCATTTTTAAAAAAATAAGATAACATTAATTTCTTTTATCAATTGTACCCTTAACATAAAATCAAGGAGTAATTAATTAACAAGAGAGGTAAAAGGGTATAACATGGCCTAGCTGCATTAATATATATATATATATATACATAAGCATTAAATTACACAGTACCTAAAATCTTAATTTTTTTTAAGTCTGCCTTAATTTCACTTTGACCTCTATTAAACTATAGCCATAGTTAAGTGGGTAAAGTCTTCAGGAATAAAACAAAGGAACCAAAGTCCAAAGGTATAACACATATTTTGAATAACTGGAGGTGAAAGAAAGAATGTATATAGGTTTATTTTCTCAAGTTCCCTTCTTCTGTTGCAATCACATTTTCAGGATTGTTACCAACTGATACTTGAGCTTGACAAGGTTGCGGAACATGGCTCTGAGGAATCTGAAGTTATCTCAGCCCTTAAAAGGTACTTATTTGTCTTTTTTTGTTTTGTTTATTTGTTTCAGTAATGTGCTATTTGTTATCTTCAGAGAAAATGGCTATGATGCAGGAAAAATTTTCATTTTGCCCCATTTGGAGAACAACTAAATGCGTCACCTTAATATCATGGCCCTCAAACTGATATTCTGATAAGCCATAAATCAGTATTGCAGAGGCTAAATTGTTGCCATTACCTGTTTGTTTAAAAGCCAATCTATTTAGAAGTAGGCTTATTGGCCTATGTTGAAGGCTTTAATGTTAAGGCTTTCTAGTTAGATCAGACTTTTAAAGGGGTTACTATTTTTTGCATCACACTCTTTTGCCAGTCGTACCACTTCTTTTTTGATTCACTTCTGCAACTTTAGTTCTAAAATGTATTAAATAACCTCTCAAATTAATTCAGGAAATGATTTTTGAACTTCTAAAAGTGATTTACAAGTCAACATCCAGAATTTTAATCCTGGAATTGACCTAAAAAAAAGTTCTGCAACTAACAAAAAGGGAAATGCAAAGAGTAATTCCCTATAAAATTTTAAACCAAATCGACAAAAAAGAAAAAGCCTATAACTAGTACAAGTACATGTTTAGCTTTATGAATGTAATCAGGCTAAAAATATTTGAGGCCCAACCTGACCCGGCCAATGTTCATGGAATAAAAGAAGTTGAAACAATATTTTTGGGCCAAAAAAAGGCTGTCTCTAATTCACAGGTAAGACCAGATTACTGTTCCAATTTTCAATATGCTTAACTTTTCCTGAATTTTCTCTTAAAACACAATACTAAAACAATTATATATGATAACTTCTGCTTGGCAATCTTTCAACTCAACAACTCAAAAACTAGTTGTTTATGAACCAGTTAATATGCTACTAAGAACTGAGAAGCAACCTTTTAGCTGCAGTAGCAAACAAGAAAGTGATTGAACTTTGTGGCTTCATCTTTTGTTAGATATGAGAAGAAAAGAATCCCTCGAGTTAGAGTGGTACACACAGCTAGCCGTATGGCATCAAAAATGCTAGTGAACTACCAACCTTATATTGAATTCAAAATTTGGCCCCTATCAGTATGTTCCTCTCTCCACCTTCATTCATTGCTTAATTATATTGTGTAAACTATTTAATTTTTATGGTCACCAAACAAAAATGTTGTAACACTTCATCCTTACTCTTCAGCAGAATCTAACAAAGATGCAGATAAAGCACCCTGGCATTGATGTAGCTCGGGCCCTTTTGAAGTTCACTTTTCCACAATTTATTACTTGGATGATTTCAGGCCATGGGTATCTTTCACTGTTATTTTTATTAGAAAATGTTAACGTCTATGTTTAGGACTGATTTTAAGTATCTAAAAATAGAATGAATTTATTAAAAAAGTAAGTATTTATTAGATAAATATATAAAAATACAATAAATACTTTCTTTTTTTAATAAAAACTTGCTACTCTTGGATGCATGAATTCAGTTCTAACTTCATAGGACTAAAGTTAAAAAAAAAGTATTATATGTCAATTTTGCAGACTTTTGTTCAGCCCTTTTCCCCTCTTGTTTTGCTTTTAAGTTTTTAATATTGATATTGTTCTCTTTTACAGGTTGCTGTGAACATATATGCATGTAACACCTTGAAAATAAAGGGCTTACCAATTTTAACATGATTGTAGTTAGAGTAGTTTTATTGGGTTCTGGAGGATATTTTTTCTATTGGGTTAAACGTATCAGTGTAACAATTTAAACTCTTCATCTTCACTCGAATACATATTCCAAATTTCCTGTCCCTTGGCAATTGGAATGAGTGAATTTTGAGGTTAATGATAAAATAAACAAGCGAGGAAAGTAGAGTAGGTTCTCTTGAGATCTAAAAATGGAACGACAGGAAAAAAATGGGCTTGTTTTATTCTCTGCTCAGTTTTTTATTTAAAAACAATTTTAAAAACTTTTTTTATTAAAGAAAAGAGAATAAAAAGCTGTTTGCATCAAGTTTTTCTTATGTTCTTTCTGAATATGTCAGGTTGCTTTCTAATCCTTTTTTGAGTGATTTTATTACAAAATGTCAATAATGAAATAGTGTAATTACTCTAACCTACTGCACAAATGGTAAAAAAAATTAGAGATTTTTGTACAAGTAAAATTAAAAAATTTTAATATCTCATCTTTTTCTAGTATGGTCATGTTCAAGTTAGCATGAAGAGTGTTTATCTCTTCATCTCGGAACAAAATGTTGCTCAAGCGGAAGTTAAGCATGGTCATGTTCAATTTTTATATTTTTATTGGTCTTAAACTTTTAAATGCTATAACCTTTTGCACATAAGTTCAGTTTACATAAATTATATATCAATTTTATACAATTTATTCAAATCTATTTAATCAAACACATCTAGAATTTAGAACATAAATTGCTAAAAGGTAATGTGATGTCCACATTACTACAGAAAGCATATTTTACAATGACTTTCAACACTGGTTAATCTTTAAATAATATATATAAATTAAATATTAATTAATAAGAAATCATTCCTTTTAATATCTTATTATTAAACAATCAAGCAACAGAAAAGAATCAAGTCTAAATACACTTGTTTTCTAAAAAAATGATGAAGCAAAAAAGGTGAAAAATCATTGGGAAATACAAAACAATAAATAAAAAAATTAGGTAAAGTGTTGGAATTTATAAAAAAAATTGACCAAACTCTCTCCAAATGTTTAGTTGAATATATTTCAAAAAGTTATATAAAATAGACATATAAATAGCATAAATTACTTTCAAAGTTTAAAACTAAAAAACTAAAAAAATTTGAGCATATCTGGTGTTAAACTAAGTATGCTCCAATTAACATAAATCCAAACACACTACCTTATGTTTTATTCAATAATTAGTACAATTGTGTTCATTACAAACACATCGTGCTAGTGCATAATTAAGTTACAACATTTGTGGGACTTATGCAAATTACAAGTCACCCCACCCTAATACAATTTACATTTGAGTACAATTGTTCTTATTATAAACACACTCCGTGTTCGTGCATAAGTTGTTGCAGGGCGGTGTAACTTATATACAAATTATAAATTGTTTGTCCTTGTGCAACTTATGTATCAGAAAAGAAGAAGAAGAAATATTTTGACATTTTTTTAGAAGATGATGTATTTAAAATTTTGTATTTATTTTATTTCTAAAATCTCAAAAAGGAAAGAATTTGCTAACATGTATTAGTCGTATACAAATTCGAACTAGTATGTGATCAACTTTAACATTTTGAACTACAACTAATGATTCCTTAATAAAGCAGGTGTTCACATGGCTTATCCTATCAATCCAAATGCAACTTGCACACTTAAATATCTAGTAACTAAAATGCTTAGCTCTGCAAATGAGAGGATTTGACCACTCAATTACTGTTAAAAACATTAAATCACACTTGACATGTTTATTGATGTACGATATTAACCCAATGCCTCATGTCAGCACAATGATAAAAACTCAAACCCAAGAATAAAACAACGCCAAATATCAAACCTAAGTATGTTACTTAGTCTATGCTTAAACACAATCTTTAACCAAAACCCTTTTTACACTCCCATAAAAATTCCTGCATCACCAGCAAAAAATACTCATCAGAACAATGCCCACCTCCCTCAATGGTTAGGTGCTAAACACATATCAAAGTTCATCTATTTGCCATTTTATGCTTACAATTGGATTATGATCTAAGTTTGCAGTGAATAAACTATTATAATTAGGCCATACAATTAAGACATAATTAAAGCAAATCTGATAACATGATTTGTTGAGCTCGAATCTATACCTTTTCCTAGTAGATGGATTGTCCACATTTAAATTTCTATTTTGAATAAAAAGAACTATTTACAATTTAAAATGTATAGGTTCAAGTGAAAAATATTTAGATTCTTTAAAATTTATGTAGTCATGTGTTTGATTCTAAAATTTATGTATATAATAAAATATTGTTGAGAGAAGTCAACACTCGTTTCTTTAACAAAATTAATTAGTCTCACGCTTATCAAATAATATAATATAAAGTGAGTAGTCTCCTTTTGGGAAATACCTAACTTGGGTTTCAATTTTCAGCTAGTCTTGTCAAAGAATTTTTTTTGTCCTACAACTATTGACTCAATGTGTACTAGTTTTTCCATTATAACCTCGTGGAGAGATTTTATCTTGTATTGTAGTAGCTGACGCTTTCTATTATAAGTCACATGGATTCTGTAGTATAGGGTATATTTTACACCAAAACTTTATGGAATTGATTTTTCACAATTGGTGATGATGATGATGTCTCGCTACCGCTCACGTTATGGTTTCACTTTTCATGTAACCTTAAAGCTTATCCAAAATCACGAAGCATCGTCCCAATTAAATCACGTGCATTTGCCTTTTGTGGACAATATGAGAAGAGTTGAAGAAAACAAAATTAATAACAACTTTGGATGAAGCAAAAGCTTTCGAATTTTTTGGTAGGTGTCTGTATGTTATCTTGGTTAACAAGCTTTTGGAGAAACAAAAAAATTGTGATCCCATATTTTGGCAAGTTGCAAAGTATTCGACCACCTAAGATCGTGTATATTTAGTAGCTAGAAATTAGAAACACATTCACATGGGAAAGGGCAAGTTTAGGGATATTTTTTATCTGGAATTTTATTCAGATTACTTACTTTATCCTGTCATTCGTGCTTCTTAACTTAAGCCTGTTTCCCACATGCAATAAAGGCAGCTAAGACTGGTATTTTCTTGCCACAATTAATCACCACCCATTAATATGCGAATAATATTGTAAAATCTTTGAAATGGTTCAACAGTTTCCTCCTTTTTTAACTATTGCCCTTGTGGATTCTTCTTGATCTCCCACACTTAAAGTGAAACCTAGGAATTTGAACTCTTCCACGCACTACCACTCTCCTCATATGTCAATCACAATGATAAGATTATCTTATAATAACACATTTGTGCATGTATATCACTGCCTCTTAAAAATGAAACTAGGGGAGTATTCTAATTGCAGTTGTATCAAATTTTGCTTGTTCAAAGTCTAACTTCAATATAATAATTATATATGTTTTCTAAAGGATATCTCTAACATTATCTTTATAATCATTTTGATTGGAATAGCAAATAGGTGTCTCTAACTTGTAGCCATTGTTCTACCAAACTCCTCTCTTCTATTGTACTCCCCAACAACACAACCCTGAGACCTATATTTTTAAGCTGGAGCCTTGCTGATATGAACCATCTTCCATTTAGTGATTATGTTGTGAACAATATGGAGAAATGGTATTTGATAAAAGAGAGGAAGAATGTAAGTACTTGGTGGGATGACATAAGCAGTAGACCATTATGGAAGATGGTTCTCCAATTATAGAGTTCCATTCTTGTTGTTTTATGAGTCTGTTATCTTTGAATATTTTAGTAAGGAATAAATGTATTTGTACCAAACTCCTAAGAGTGTGAGGAATTGAGGAAGAAAGGGGGTAATGATCAACCTATAGCAATGAATGTGTTGAACTAGAATCTATCTCCTTTCATTTTTAGTTGTGTTTGTTATTTAGGTATTGATTGTATTCTTGTTCTTAGCTTATGTGTTGTCACCCTCTTTTGATCAGACTCAATTGAAACATATCAGATTCATTGTATGAAAAAAAAATTAGAATTTTAATATGGATCTAATTTAGCTTATATACTTTTTTGATATGTTGTTAACTTACTAATGTACTCCTCAAGTCTCAACTAGCAATTTTTTTAGCTCAAACTTGCAATTTCTAGTTTTTTGGGGGCTTTTCTTTTTTACCCCTTTTAGCCCAAACTTCTAACTTTAAGGTTTTTTTGGATTTCTACCTCATGTCTTTTTTTTTACTTTTAATGTCTAGATTTGTACCCTATTTTTTAAAACTTTTTAATGTCACAGGTTCAATTTTTTCCTTAACTCTTTTATTTTTATTTTTTTTAGTTTTTTATTTTTTGTATTTAGATTTGAGCTTTGATATATTGTGATTTTAGTAAATAGACTCAATCTAAGAGTGAGGGAGAGTAGGTGAGTTACAAACTTGAGTAGCTTATTAGTAAATTAACTTAGACAATTTTAAATTAAAACTCCTCTACTTATGTAACATTTAATTTATTGCTAGCCCACCGACGTGTGATTTTATAACTTTTAACACATTTTTTCATATATATTACTCCACTAACATTATGAAATTAGGAAAGCAATCTAATCCCAATCATATCAAATTCTGCTTGTTGGAGATCTTAACTTCAATATAATAATTATATATGATATTATCTCTATAAACAATTAGAAAGGGATATCTTTATATATTTTAAAAATAATAAGGAAAAATCATGCCCATTCGCTCTGTGCCCCACCATGGAAATGGATGTTTCCTTGTGAAATGATTTTATTTGTAATGTCCCTTGAGAATGTAATTAAAAACTCAGAAAGGAAATCGAATCATGATTGTATTCAAAAAGAGGGTTTGTGAGAAATCATGAATGAAATAAGACACATAACGTTACACAAATAATTGACATACAATAATGGCAGTTGAACATTTAGTTTTAATCGAGGTGATTGGGTCATGTCCTATGTTCTTTCCTTTTGCCGCAAGAGTTCCCAATGAGGATATTGAAATAAAAGGGCCTGTGGTCGGTTCTCTATATATATATATATTCTAATTAAACTACTAATTCTATTTTCTGTACATATAAAATTAATAGTAATAATTGTTCTATGCGTAAGAAGACATAGAATATCCTCCTGATATATAAAACACAATGAAAACTATTCTTATTTAATTTTAAAATTGTTTAAAAAATGAATAGATTTATATTTTTGTAAGTTGTTTTATTTCTTATTATGCGACACACACACAATAAAAAAATCATTGGTTGACCAACTCAACCACCACAGAAAATTATAGAAATTGAATTACTGCATTAACATTCTCCAACACTTTGCACCACTTGATGTGCTACCTCTTCATGCTTCCTTCGTGGATGTGATCACTCGACGGTGAGTATACATTCAATTCATGTTGCGAATTTGTTCTTTTAATTCAATATTCTTTTCAATATGAATAAAAGAAAGATGTTTTGAACTTTAAAGAGACAAAAAATATACTCATCTTATCTCTTATCCTTTATCTTTTAAAATTATAAATATTAATTACATAAAATGACATATAAATATCTCTTTCTACAATAATATCTTTATTAAAAGAGTTAGAATGTATTGATCAGTGCACTAAAGTATTTAAGAGAGATACCAATAGAAAAAAGATATTACTAACATTAATGCTTTCTTATTTTTTTTAAAAACGATAAATGTTCTAAGACAATATACATATACCTAAAGTTATATATATAATATGAGTTCAATGTATACTATTTTATGATTTTTTTTCATCTTTGTTGTTTATCCAATGGCAACAAAGACGTTTTTCAAACTAATTTATAACAAGAAACCAAATAATTGTAGTAAAATAATAAGATATACCTTAAAATTATATAAAAATAAAAAGTCTAAAAATAGTATAATAGAAAAAGTATAGGCAATTGCAAAGGGGTAGTAAGGAAATAACTAAAACGGAATGTGTACTTGGGTGGTGCAATAGCATACATTCATAATTGGGGTAATCCACTTTAGGGGACAGTTTATCAATATGCCATTTCTGTCCAATCCCTTTTTGCCTCTAAATTATACTTGCTGCCCACCACTCCCACACCAACCCTAGCATTTTTGGAAAAAGTAAACTTTGCTTGGCGTCTAATTTAGAACTTGAGTTTTAAATTATGCGTTTTATATTTATTAAATTACATAAAAAAATTATTTGTTACTAAAATATTTCATTTGACCATCAATTTTTTTGTTTTTGATGTGTATAAATTGTACTGCCTATTTTATAAGAAGTTAATAGGTAAATAAAAAAAAATTGGCGCAAATATAATTTGATAAACATAGAGTGTCTATTGCATGATTTAAAATGTAAATTACACATGAAAAAAAGTAACAAATAAAGTCAACTTTTTTTTCTAGTTTTTTGTTTTGTGATGAATAAAAATAAATTTCTCACAGGCATTTTCTGTGACAAGCCGTATCTTTTCCCTTTCTATTCCTATCTTTACTATAAAGTTCTCTTCTCCTTTCTTTCTAAATCTGATTATACCATAAAACAAAACTCAGATATTAAGACATGAACAGAGAGATTAAACCCAGAAAATCACCTGCAAAAAAAATTAATAATAGTAATAAAGACCCAAATGTCAAAACCCTCGGCTAATAAAAATCTCAAAGTGCATGTCTGAGAACTTGGGTATTTATACAAAATCAAATTAATTTCTTCCAAGGTTTATTATCACCAATTGGAAATTGAATGGCTTTGGCAGTGAGTGAAACAGAAGGAGTAGTATTGGAGGTGGAATTGGGAGCAACACGCTCACAGGATGGGCACATAGTCAAGGTTGTGGCTGGTAATTGCATATAGAATGGGTTTGAATTAGTCTTCAAAGCCCTCAACTCTTGAAGCTCCTTCTGAAGCCTTTTATTCTCTTCTTTAAGTGTGTCACAGCACCTCTTCAAATACTCACAGTCCACCTCTGTCTGCTTCAACTTGGTCCTGCATGCATTTACCCATCACACCATTACTCTCTCATCATGTTTCATGGATCATAAAAGTATAACTATCATTTTCATCTTTCAAAGATATGTCACTTTGTTCTCATCAAACTAAAACTTAATTTTATTTGTAAATGATCAAAGTATCATTCAACTTATTTTGTTTAAATTGATATAAAATTAATCATTATTCTTTTTTCATATATCAAGGATAAAAGTGTGATTTTTATTTTGCCTTGCCTCAAATTTTGTTTATTTTTCTGTATCTGTATATTCTAAAAATATACTCAAAAGGTAATAGATAGTTAAAAATTGTAATAATGTTTGTCTCAAACCTAATAAAAGTGTGTAAAATAAGTGTAGATATATGAAAAAGACATAAAATATTGTGATAAAAAAATAATAAATGTATAAAAATGGATATTAAAATTATGCCAAAAGCAGTGGACTAACTAGTTTGACATGAAATGTGAAGAATATACCTTGCTCTTCTGTTTTGAAACCATACTTCTACTTGGCGAGGGCGAAGATGGAGTTGTTTGGCGAGAGCAACCTTTTGTTTCTTCACCAAACATAAACACTTTATGACTAAAGTTAAAATTAAGACAAGTTTATTAATTATTAATTCATTTTTTTTCAACTTACATCAAGAATATGCAATAAAAGTCTATGTACATATGATACATAATATTAAATATTAATTTTTTAAAAATATTTTTTTATTATGTGTCCTTAGATACACGTTTGAAAAATGATTATTGTGAACACTACTCACAGGGTTAAGAGTGTTGTGCTCTTTGAAGCTCTCTTCAAGGAAAGCAGATTGTTCCTTAGAGAGCCTAAGTTTCTTAGTGGTACTGCCACTGCCACCGTTCTCATCTTCATCACTTCCTCTGCAGTAAACCCTTTTGGTTTGATCATAACATTCTCCACTTACACTTCTTCTCCTGAATATGCAGAGATCCATGTGAAACGATGAAGCAGCACTGTTTGGGGAAGATGACAGCTCTGCCTCATCTTCCGCCGTCACCGTCGCGGCCATCGGCACCCAGTTCATGTCCAACCCCATTGAACAACCACTCCCAGCTGCACCATGTGTCAACAACTCCCTTCAGCAAGGAATCAAAGAGAGACCTCAACAATAATTTTTTCTTTCATTTCATCAGAAATGATAGATTTTTTTAAGCTGTCTAAAAAATAATTAGAAGATATAAATAATTTTTCATTAAATATAAGTTAAAACAAGTACTATAATAAATATTTATTCAATATTTTTTGTCAAATTAAATGTTTATTTATTAGTTTGATAACAAAACTTACTTTCTTCAGTTTTCTATAAAAGTTATTAAAATAAATTAAAATTACCTTCCTATGTATCATTTAGTATTAGAAATAGAAAGAATATATGTGAGAAAAAAATTGAGCAAACACTCCTTGGATGCATGAAGAGCATGAGAGAGATAAAAAGGGGAAAGAGAAAACTGATAAACGTAGTAGGTAGTGTAATGTAATAAAAAGGCAAAAGAACATTAAAGAGATGATAATATAGTGTTAATTAAGATGTTTATAAATTAAAATAGTATATGAAAATTGGTGTTCACCGTTTTCCCAAAGAGGATCCCATGGGAAGGAGAAGGTGGAAGGTGGGTTGATACGAGGAGCGGCAGGTGTATGAGGAAGAAGATCAAGCTGAACAATTGTGTTAGTATTGGGTTTGAGAGAAGGACTAACAAGGGATTCAGTTGTAGCTTCTTCATGTTCTTCTTCAGTAGTGCTGTGGCTTTGACTATTGTGTTTATGCTTTTGCTTTGCTCTTTCTTCTTCTTCTTCTTCTTCTTCTTGATGTTGATCTTTTAGTTTGGTAAAAAGTGGACCAATTGATAAGTTGGTGTTGAAGCCTAACCCCAATTGGTTGGGAGCTTCAAGGGGCTTTGAAGGGTCTCCTAAGCTCAAGCCAAGCTCCATGATCTCCTTCAATTAATAATCTTCTTCCAATGCATATATGGGCAAGGAAGAAGAGAGAAGAGTAAAAGCAAGTAGGGAAAAGGGGTTTGGACAAAATTGGAGAAGCTCCTTTGAACCAAAAGCCTTTTATAATTACGGATAAGAGAGTTTAACATGCATTATGGCTGGAAGGGAATATAATTAAAAAAAAATGTGTCTCTTTCTATGTTGTTTTTCTTCCCCTTAAAAAAATGACATTTTACTTTTAACATAAGTTAATAATTAAGATTAGAAACCAGAGGTATGTTGTGGGCATTTTTAAATCTTGATTTAGACTTTAAAAAAAAAAAAAGAACAATCATGTTTTTTACGTAGACTTTTGAGACTACCTCAAAAGTTTTAGTTTATATTTTAAAATCTTACATTATTAATAAACGCTGTTTAAATTAGTTGTAAGCAATGTTGAGAAAAAAAAATCGTTATTGAAAGATTCATGTATAATTATTCATTATATCATTAAGAGATTTTTTTAAAAATTAAAAACAAATATATTATTATATTAAATAGGAGAATAACGTGATCTTATAATCAATAACACAATTAAAAGATAGATAATAATTAATATTTTTAGTACACTGATTAAAAAATTTAAAAACAAGTATATAATAATAATTTTAAAAACTTTTTAATATATTTAAAAAATTAAAAATTATTTTAAATCTTTAATTAATATTAAAAACACTTGTTAGTTGTTAACATGACTCTTTGACTTATGTTTTAATTTATTCAAATGCGATATGTAACAATATGATTTTTATTTTAGAGGTTGAACATAAAATAAATCACATAAAAAATGTTAATAATTTAAATGTAATTTATCTTTTTTATATAATAAAATTAATACTTATAAGTCTTGATTAAGTTAGACTATAAAATATATAATTATTCTCACTAATACAAACATTATATGTTTCTTTTGAAAAATCTACTTGAATACGGAAAAAAAAAATTGGACTTAACAAAGTGATTTATTTTATGTGATTTGTTCAATTAGATATATGAATATAAAGACTAATCATACAATGTATATGATAAAAAATAAATTAGGTTGATTTAATGACATTCTAAGAATTTAAATAATAATAATAATAATAATAATAATAATAATAATAATAATAATAATAATAATAAAGTATGATTAAATGTTGTTCCTTATTTATGATATTTGATATAAATAATTAATATTTAATATCACAATGAAATATTAAAAAGAACTTATAAAATTTCATAAAAAGAATAAATTTATTTGAAAAGTCAAATTTTAGTTAAATTAAAATTATTATTTAATTAAACCAGGCTCATAAGAAATGAGTCAGGGACTAATATACTCATTAGAATTTTTTTCATATAAAAAGAGTATTATATGTGAAACTCAAATGTGTGTGACTGTATATAATTTCATCACTTACTACTAACATAATAACATCAAAAGACTTATAGTAAATTATTCAAATGGATAAATATCCAGAGAAATGAATTGCGATTGTTTCATTCAGAATAACAAGTTAACCCTAAAATTATTATTAACATGGCATGTCTGAATGCTATTTTAATATCGTATAGAAAATTGAAAATTGTGAATATCCTATATATGATTTTTAACACTTTAGTGATGTTGGCTATGTTTCACGAGAACCCAAAACATGATAACAAAGAAACGGCTTTGTTGGCATGAAATATAATAATTATGACACCACTCTATCAATCCTTCATTCCTTATTCCCACTTCAATTTTTTTAGCTTCTGCATTTGCTCAGACATTGTTACTAGTTTTGCATCATAATATAATACACCCCATTATTAATACTTTATTTTACATATTCACATGTAATGATAAAATTAAAGTGTAAACATAACAAATATTGTAAGCTTATTTATAATTAAATGATAAAATTTATATAAATATGAAATAATAATAATAAAATTAATAATTTAGTCTTTTAACTTTCTTAGCTTTTATCTTTTTTTTTTCGTTTTTGGGTTTAGATTTAATTAATAATAATATTTATCAATCGTGCAGTCTTTTTACTAAAAAAATGTGAGACCAAAGTAAAATCAAATGAAAAAAAGGAATGATTAAAATAAATAAAAGTAAAAGAACAACTTAAATTACTAACGTGGATTTGGAGAAGTTTTTCTGCGAAAATGGGAGAAAACATGATAACAAAGTTTCGATGGTGCTATGATTGGCTTTTCTAACGATGCAGGAATATAAACATATAATAGCTATCATTGAGATATATAGACTATGATCAATATTATTTCTATTTTAATAGGCAGAAAATTCAGGAAAAGGAAAGAATATATATTAAATCATACAGAGAACATACTATTGATCTTTTTCTGTCAAAAAAAATATATAAGTATATTTGTCAGAAAGTATATTATTTCTATTTTAATGTGTATTGTAAGGATGCAAAACTCAGTGAAATTACAGATATGAACAAGGAAAAAGAATTAAACATTTTATTAGAGCAAAGAACAAGAAAGATGGTAATATTTTAAGACTTGGTTTAGAAGTCCTAAAATATTTGGATAAGAAAATTCTTTTATACTGTTCTTATATAGAAAACTTATTAATAAACTTTTTTTTTCTAAATTAACCTTATTTTAATTTTTTAAAAACCCAAATTTCTCTCCCCCCAAAATCTTCCACAAGTGTACATAAAAAAACTAGAAAACATGTGTATCCATTAAAAAATAAATAAATCGATTAGTAAACAATGAAACACATATAACTAGGGAATTAATTGTCCATTGTTGTCGCTCATAAAAAAGATAAAAATAAAAATAACAAAAATACAACTTCTCCTCAAACGACAGCAAGAGGTTCATGATAAAAAAAAATATCTGTTAACATCAATTTTTAAATCTAGGTTTAAATAATCAATAATAATAACATTTTATAAAAATGTTCTTTATAAAGTGTCCATTATAGATTGGAACAATGGGAAACAATTGATATGATACTAGATTTTGAATATATGTAACAGTGTGATAGGTCACTTGATGTTGCCACATTTAAAATGGAAACATGATGAGTTGCGTGTAAAACTGCTTAGCAACTACGATGGATATAGTGCACAAGAAAGAGTTGAATTGGTGAATATTAATTAGTCCCAAGCTTTGATGTCAAATGTCCCACATTTCAATTCTTTGCTGAAACAATATCGATAATTTAAATTATTCATATAACATTTGGATCCTCCGACATTCATTATGCTAATGTCTATAATCAGTCTTGACCAAAAAGACACTAACCAAGATAATAATTAGTTGACTCACCATCAATTATGATCATATATATCGTGGGATGATACTCCACCTTAAGATACCTGTGATAATAATGAGAAAATGGAGATCAAAGAAACAAAATACTTTAACTCTGCAAGCATATACCAAAATGAAATAATTTAATTTGATTTTAATTCTTTACAAATATTTAATATATATAATAAATTTAATAATGATTTAGAATAAACTGAAAATATCTTTTTTTTTTATAACTTACATCATGAAAAAACTTATTGAAATAAATAAGCTTAAAAGAGTTTGGAGAAATCATAAAAACTATCTGCAAACTCTTCCAAACACGTCATGTTCCTTTATTTGCTTTCTTGTTTTATCTTTTGAAGTCCACTTATTTTCTTGCAATTTGTTTCGGATGCTCTTTAATTTCTTTTCAACTTAATTACCCTTCCATTTAGTTAAGTTTCTATCAGTTTACTTTTGTTAATAGGTTTGGTTTTCTTTGTCTATCCATTTTCTTCATCAACCCATCTCGTTGCCATTTCTAATAGAACATTGTCTTCATCTTCCTGTAAAAATTGTGTCATTTTTATTACAATCTTTTCGTCGAAAACATATATTTTATTTTCTTGTTAGATTACAAATTTGACAATTTTAAAAACCACAAATTATCGTGAAAAACTCATTGACAAAGTTTCACCACAAACAAATTAGTAATTCTCGACTAGTAACAATTTACAAATTCCTTTGACAATTAAAAAAAAAACACACCATCAATATCTTTAGTTTTTTTTTTTTTCTAAGAGTCATTTTGTTTGTCTTATGAAACTCTTTTTTTCCAAAAAAAATTTGGGTTCATGTCGTATGGGGTTGACGATATCTTAGTCTTGGGGGGAGCTTGAAAAGGAAGAGAGCTTTGGTGTTAAGGAACAAAATTACGACTGAATCATGTTGTTGATGATAAATAAGCAAGGTAATACCTTTTGACCACATAGAAAGATCACATCACGAAGAATGGTATTTCATTGCTTCCTTGGTGTATTCATCGATCACAAGGGTATGCAATAACATACATGCGCATATACATATACATAATATACATGTATATGTTTATGAAAAGATAAAGCTTGATGCTGTGCTCGCTTAAGAATATGCTGTGTAATGTGGTGGTTTGGTTGCCAGCGCCAATAACAAAATGAATGGGAAGGTGATGATTGAGGAAGTCGTGGCCACGAACCACAATTGAAATCCAATTATATAATATATATATGTTGGTTATGAACATTAGAAATTAGCCACAATTGAAGTGGTAAGGTCGTTCTCATGATCAAAAGTATTCAAAAGTTAACTTTATAAAACAATCAATTAGTATGTTACTGTTACGTGATTAGGATTATTACTAAACTCAATCACGCAGCTTAAAAATCTTTTGGGATGTAGAATGAATTACTGATAGATCATTAGGTAATGGGCATAGTTTGGAAGATTGAATGAGTTGGGTAGGGCGTGGCAATGAACATATAATGAGAATCATGATTGGATTTGATACCCATGACCCATTCCTCTACTTTTCCTCACGCATAGGTTAAATTCACAAGATCCATTTAACCCCCACTGCATGCAATTATGTTCCTTCTGATATTTTTCTTCCTTTTACTTTTTTTTCCCCTTACCTACCAAACAACCACAACTGTATGTTTAGGTTATATATATATATATATATATATATATTTCGAGAAGTATATTTTTTCACTTATAGTATTTAATTTGAATAGAATTAGTATTCCACTCAACAATAGTTAGACCAATAGAAGTAGACTATTAATGATGTGATCCCAATCTCACAGCTTTATAACTTGTAAAGATTTTTTTTATCGGAGACAAGAAAATAAAAAATAAATTAAGGATTACTATTTTTAAAATAATTTTCTGTTTTTAAAAATAAATTTTATCATGTTTTCTCTCTACTATAAATTGTCTGTTTTGTACAGTATTTTGATGATAAGTTAGAGTGTTGTATAACAAATCAAATACAAGTTATTTTGTGTGGAGTTAGAAGGGTAAGGAAGTTGTATGGCAACAATATTTGAATTCAACAACTTCAGTGGTAGAATAATTATATTTTCATGTCCACTTTCTCTTATATTTATTTTAAATTTTCTCTTCTTTTTTTTTATCATACCAGACATTACACCTTTTATTTTTACTTTTTCTTTTCTTTTTATCTCTCTCTTCCTCCATTTTAGAAGTGTCAAGAGAACATTTCTCTTAGTAAAATCATCTCAATGTTTTGTATCATAGAAAAAGTAACAAAAGAATACCAAAAGGATTGATCACTTTCTTCTTTCTGAAAATTTATTAGTTGTTCTTTTGCAGAAAAAATAATTAAGAAAGAAAAAACAACAGTAGCTAGATTGATAATATGTTGTTGTGGATGACCAAAATTATTGGGAAGAGAAGAGTGGGGGGATGAGAAAGGTAGTTAGTTGTCCAACTTTTGGGGTGATGGAGTAATAATTGAAGTCAAAAAGCAACGTTTGTGTGTTGAGTACTGAGGAATGGTGACCAATACTGAGGCGCCTGCTGATATGCACAACTCTATGCATTTTGATTCCAAACATAAGTGCCATTCAGCATTCAATTGATTGCAATTATTGCATTAACTTGTTTGTGAAGATCGACAGCAGTCATGTACACTTTAATAGCAAGTTTTGTTGCCCTTACTTTTATATAATAGTATTAAAACAGTACTTTTTAAAGATATTTTTAGTACCTTTAATTAGAGCATATACAATTAATGTTTGATAAATTCAATTAGTAACTAGCTAGTAATATGAATGGTTTTATGAGATTTCAAACATGAAAAATGGCATATGAATTATGATTAGAGGTAGGATTTGTCAGGGGGACTAGAAAGTGAATTGCAAAGCCTTTATGTAATTATGGAAATACTGTAAAATTTCTTGAAGCCAGAGATGAAATGCGAGTAAATTATAAGTGTCATTATTTTATATTTTATTTTATAAAATATTTTTTTAATAAATTAAAGACTAAAGTAAAAACTTTATAAAACCAAGACTGAAATAACTAATATTTATAATTTTAAAGGTTAAAATGGAGCTTTATCCGAATAAATATATACCTCAATTCCTCCCAAACAGATTATTGTTAAGAGTATTTGATAGACTTATTATTATTTTATTTTATGATTGAACATAAAATTGAAGGATAGTGTACATTCCATCTAGAAAAGAGATAATAATGGTGGTTTCATTATAATAATGATATAGCAGTGATGAGAAAGAGATGGGTCCATTAGAATCTTGAGAACTCTACACTAATCATATGGTCGGTCTTGCGTTCGATAATGATTATAGGCGTGGCATTGATAATGTTATTCATAGAAACAAAACAAACACTAAACAGCACCTTAAAGTTAATGTCTCCTCACTCTCATGACTTGTCATGAATCATCATCCACATGCTACTTTATATATAAACTCTTTGTCATGATCCACATACTATGATACTTAGCATTCTATTTATATATTTAGAACAAAAATCGATTTAAGTAAAAATTTAAAATGATAAATAAATAAAGAGTTTAACTTATTATATTGTTTGTATAAAGATTTTATATTATGAATTAGTTAAAAAATTATGATAAGTATGCATTTTAAATTAATTATTATAAAAATTAATGTTTTCTTTTGCTAATATATTATTTGATGATAGTATACTTTTTTCAATATTATCAGTTCATTTCAATTAAATTCACACAAAATATTTACACTAATTGAATAGCTTAAAAGATTAAAGAGAGAAGCATTTTGTAACATATTTGACATTTTTTTTTTAATATTGTCAAACAAAGAATGAGGCATTTAACTCAATTTTAACTGCTACCTAATCAGGCTGAACCACTATTTTGTAACATATTTTGGAGTTTAGGCCTCAAAGTCATCATGGTTCATTTTATGCTAAAAGTAAATTATATGCTAAATAACTAAATGAAATGCCCAATTCATTTGGAAATAAAAATCTTTTAATTTACTAAATAGTTCATTAGGGGAGAAAATGATTTGTACAACTCGTAAAATGCTTTTTTTTTAATGAAAAAATCATGTAAATAAAAGAAAATCATAATCCCTCCATCCAGTTCAAATGATGAAAGGTAGCTTAACTAACTTTTATGTTCTATTGAGTTTAAATTCAGTTGGACACAGTACAGTGCAAAATAGCATTAACAAATTAATTATTCTTTGTTTTTGTCCAAATTTTGAATTTAATATTTTTTTTGGTCCACAAATTTTGTATTTAATTAGAATACCTACAAAATAACGAATTCATCTTATTTAATTCTTTTGTGTTGAGTCCAGCCCATTCTTTTTTTTTTTTCCCAATAGTCTATGTTTATTTTGAAAGAATAAATAAACAAGTTGTTTAGGCAATTCAGCCCAATTCTAATAGACACTTCGGATGAATCAGAAAAATAAAAAAAACAAAATAAAAGAATTAAACATTGACAATATGTATTGCAATTGTAAGGAATGTCTTTAAGATTTTTACTAATGCTTCAAAAAATAAAAACTATTAAGTGAAAATAGTCAGTTTTTAATGTATTAAATGCATTTTTATTCATTTTTTTTTATTCATTTACAAGTATCCTTTGAATCATCGTTGGCAAGACCACATACATATTCACGCCACAAATGTGTAACTTAGCATAAAAGCTAAATGTAATCCCATTTTTTGTTAGTGTCAAAGTGTGAACAGAATGGTGAAGAGGTGTTCAGTTTGCCAAAATAGCTTAGAAACACAACAGTATATGGCGAAGGGGCATGACTCTATTTTGTTTTGGTGGGTTAGTAATTAATTATGGACACAAATAATTAGTTGGAGTTTGGAAAAAGTCGAGATATTTTTTGAAGATGATATTAGAACTACGGAGGCCAGAGAGAAGGCTCTCAAACCACACATGAAGAAATTTAATTTTCGAGACATCCAAAAGTTGATGGCATTGGAGTAGAAATTCAATTCTACAGATTCAATCGAGCAATTCTATATATAAGCAATCATGATGCACCAAATGCCAATAATACGACATCTACCAACACACTATCTAATATTCTCTTTCAAACACACCTGTCAGTATTAGTTGAAATTTATCTAGAATTACAACATTATGCCTCATTCCTTATTTGATGAGTCTTACAACAGTATATGGCAAAGGGGCATGACTCTACAACACAGTGCATGCGATGAACCTTGCAATGGTCAAAGACAAATCTTGGGTGCTTAAGCTAGAATATTATGCCCTTAATGCTGATCCAAACCTTGTCTTCAGTCAATCAAGGCATGATCCCACAGATTGGCATACATGAGGCAGGAAAAACTCTAGGTGAAGGCCGAGTTAAGACTAGAAACTAGACATTCATAATAACAAGATCAATCTTCTAATATGAATATTTAAGAATATGTGAAGGCATAGTGTGATGAAACACACTGTACTTAACAAGTTACAAAAGTTGACACAGTACTGTTGCAAACATAGCAATCGCTAATATAAGCTTCTTATGGGAAAAGAAAGAAACCCTCCTCCGCCTATTACAAATAATGGACAAAAGAGGACATTGATGACTATTTGTAAACATCCTTATATCTATTGAATGAAATTAGGCTACGTCATACAAATGCCTGAAATGGTTGTTTACAGTTTTATACGTAAACTAGGAAACACATTTTAGACAAAGGGACAGAAAATTTTGTATGACAAGCAGATTGCAGTTTTCATATCGACTATAGGAACGTCCTGGCAACTTGATTTACATCTCCTTAAATGAAAGATCATCATCTTAAGAGCTTAAGAATCTTAACCTCCTCCTTCTGGGATCATTTGAAACTTGTCTTGAAGTTGAAACATCAGTGGTGCCACTGTAAGACGAAGAAGGTTCCAGTGGACGAGTCTCAGTGACAATCAGTCTGTTACTATCAGTTGTCTGAATTTCAGAGCCAATATCAGCATTGGTGTCAACATTCCTACCGAAAGGAGACGTAGAAGATGCAGCTAAAGAATCTGTTGCTGCGATCGCAACATTTGTTACATTCCCATTAAAAGTTGAGTTTCTATCAACAGCATGATGATTTAACTGCCTGCTTCCTCCTATGGGATGATCATGAATATATGACTCAAGGTCCTCAACCAATCTTTCAGCAGAATCCATTGCAGAATTTAATGCTGATGAAAGGGATGAAAATGAAGCAGCTCCTTGCACTAACAACCTCGAGATCGGAGCGGAACCAGTTTGTTGACCATTGCCTATTTGCAAGCGAGAACGAGTGGGCAAAGCATTATTTCTCTCAGCAGTGGTATTGTGGCTTTCTGATTGAACTCGCTCCCCTAACCCACCAATAAGGTTATTAAACCTGCGGATACTCTGGATTATAGCAGAAGATGCTCCTTGGCTTATTAGCTGCTGCCTAAAGCTCTCGGTTCTAGGTGCAGCAGGTCGAGGAGGAACTCTCAAATCATAATTGCCACTGCCACTTGAATTGCCATAAATTGGAACAATGCCAGTTTCAGTGACCTCTCCATTACAAACAGGGCACTCCCTTGCATTTGAATAGGCATAAGCCAATTGATAGAAGCATGCCCAACAAAACAAGTGACCGCAGCAGGTCAACACAGGATCTCTTGCCATGTCCAAGCATATGTTGCAATCAAAAAAATTTCCAGTGCTTTCCCCTTTCTTATTGCCATCTGTTTCCACCTCCAATGCTTGTGCTACTAAATGGACACCTTTCCTTTTGGACCCTCTCGACCTTTCAACCATTCGTTCCTCAACTTCTTGGCGCTCCAATCCATCATCTTGAGCATCACCCACTGCAGCTTCTCCCGTAAAAAAGTTGGTTATTTGGAGTGGAGTGTGAACCAGCGGCCACCTCTGACGCTGCCTCGCTCTAGAAGTTATTGCTTCAAGGTGCCTAATACGGTCCTGTACACGTTCATGGGCAGATTCTAGTTCTTCCAATAAAGAATCAAATTCAACTACTGAAGCATGAGCTGGGTTCAAAGGCTCCTGATTCAAATCAAGCTCCATTATATACCCACCTCCATGTCTTTTTACAAGTATATGCCATCATCAACACCATTCACATGTATCAAAATCCATACACAAATTTTTGAAAAACAAAAATAAAATAATCAAATCAAAGTTACATTCTCATGGATTCAATTAAATATATACAGTTATACCCCCCATGTCAAAATCAGTCCCTTCCTCGCTCAAACTAGAGGAACGCCTTATTTTTATATACCCACAATTTCTATTGCTTTGATTCCTAAACAAGAGTGACTTCGAACGAAACGCAAAATTTCGTGACCTAAAGTAATTATAATAATAACAATTCTAAAACCAACCGAATCGAAAAACTTAAATTAATCAAAACCTGTGATTAAACCAAGAATAAAAAGAGAAAAGTGAAAATGATTGGAATAGAGAGAGGAAATACCATTGAGATGAAGATATTGGTCCGTTGAAGAAGGGTGAATCTGTGATGATAAGCGTTGTAAATTATTTGTATGATTCCAAAGCGCCATTCACAGATTGAGCATTGCAATGGCCGAGCACAAGCCTCGCCTGTTGCTAGGGCCTTCGGATTTTCCAATAGAATTTTATTTTATTTTTTTACTTTTCTAATTCTTTAAGAAAAAAAATTTTCGGAACATGTTCTTTGCGCTACAATTTAGATCCAATTAAATAAAATTTAACCTTAAATATATGTATATATTTGAGTAATTTTTTAATTTAAATATCCGCATAATGATCAAGATGAAATTTTTTTTTTAAAGATTCAAAAATAAAAAATTAACAAAAATTAAAATATATTCAAGCCTAAAATTTTAAATTCAATTCAATTAAAAGTATTTTCAAATAGATTGAATAATTTTATTTTTATTTTTTAATTTAATTAAAAATAGTTAATAATTTATTTCATTATTTATTTTATATTATTTTTAATTGAGACTTATTTGTTGTGAAAAATATAAACTTTATATAAAAAAAAGATACAAAATTTATTTTAAATTAATTTAAAATTAATAAATCGATACAAACATTTAAATAATGAGATGTATTTGTATAAAAATAATAATAGAGCGTAACTTTGAACGAAAAATTATATAAATAATTAAATATTTTAATTTTATAAACAAAATTATATATTCATATATAAATTAAAATTAAATTAGATTAGTTCGTTTCTTAAAATTCAATTTTACATCCAATTTAGTTTGATAAAAAAAAAATTGATTTGTGGTTAATTTCTTTAATTTACCATCCAGTTTTTACGTTTATATTAAATTATATCAATTTAAGAGCACCTTTATTAAATAATAGATTTTGTACTGAGTATTATTGCTCTTTATTTTATCACACGCAAAGAAATATTAATTAATTTTTAATTTTTAGATTTTAACCTGATAAAATAAGAAAGTATTAATTCAATTAAATATAATTATATTTTCCCATAATTATAATTGATTAATATTTTTATTTCGCATGCAAAAGTTTAAGGGATGTATATTTTTAAAACGAGAGAAGTTTGAATCTTCATATTTTTCCTTAATACATTATAACAAATTTAACACGAACGTCGATTTGATAATTTTTTCTTAATTTGGTATTGTTGTTATATACAAGTAAGGTATGCATGATATTTAAGATTTTATTTTAATAAAATACTTTTAAATTTATTATAATTTTAATATTATCATTGTTGAAATTCTAGTTTTAAAACTGGTTGATTTGAGATTAGTCATATTGTTAATTTTGACAATTAAGGATTCGCAAAGCAAAAAAATCAATTAAATCCATCAATATCTAGTTAAAAATTTTCAAATTTGTGTATCAATTGGTTCCAATAAATTAATTTTGAGCTAGATTTTTTTAAGAAAATTTGATTTATTTTTGCTTTTATTTTATCTTAAATTTTTTTATTCTAAAATATTTTAAAAATAAATAAAGATTCATGTATAAGATGCTCATATAAATTGCTACTATTTAACTATTTATTAAAAAAATTATCTTCTAAAACATGAACTATGAAATTTTAAATTAGTGTTTTAGAATATGGATTAAAATATAAGATTTCATGGCATAAAAAAGAATAAATTAGCATAATTTTGGCATATCAAGTTTTAAACTAATTGTATGGAAATAAATACATTCAGGTTGTATTTATTAAGTAATAAAAATTTAAGACAAATACTAATAAATATTTAAAGAACATTATATTAGGAAACATGATTCTACAAGAAAGAAAAAAATATAAAAAGTTGAATAAAATATAAAAATATATTAAATACAATGGTAAATAAAAGAATGATTTACGAAAAGAATAATATAACTTATATAGTTAACTAATTTTTCATATAATATAACTAGTAATTTTTTTGTTTCTTGTGAGTAGTGGATGTTACAATACTGTATACGAAAAGAAAAAGGTATTGGTTTCTATTTGTCTAGTATAGGGTTCAACAGAAGTTTATGAGATCAAGGAGCAAAAGAAATAATTAAAATTGTCATATGTATGAAGGAGGTGAATGTGTATACTAGTTATTCTAACTTGGTGTTATTTTGCAGGAATGCAGTTACATCCATATTTGCTAAGAATTAAGATCTTAAGGAATTTGTTCACAAGTAATATTATATAAACAATTATGCACAATGCTATAATCATATAATTCATTCAACAAATAAAGAATAGATGTGATTTAAAACTAGACTTTCAGCTATGCACTATCACTATGAGGAAAAAGGATCAGTCTGTCAAATCTTACAGATTTAATTATCGTTTATTCCACATTGTCAAGTGTTAAATAACAGCGATGCAATTTGTAGTCTTAATCTTGATTTAGTTGTGTCATTGACCATTTAGTTGTGCAGCATCTGTATGTATTGACTATTGAAGATTCTGGCCTTTTATCAGTTCGCTAGTCATGGCTATGAGGGCATCACAAACATTAACGGGAGGAGGAACAGAGCAATGCGTGTTTTCTTTCGTTTCTTCTGTTGATATAGCTTTGTTCTTGGTTTTGTGTGTTTGAAGTTGTTTTCTTCTTCCTTTTTGGCTCAACATTATGCCATGAAACACGCAAAATGATCGGGAATGGAGCTTTGTAAGAGTAAAGCAGCACCCGGATTGAGAAAGAACCCCGACTATAATAGAAATTTGTTTGACCGATACAGAACAAAACTATAAGCAGGCACTACTTTCTTAAACATGAAAACACAATTTTTGCATTTAAAGGAAGTATACTCATACTTACCAATGCTATATATGTTAACTTTGAAATTGTTTTAAGGGAAAGCATCATGATTACTGGGGTCCAATAACTATAGTATATAAGGAAAAATATCCATGGTAATTTTAATCCAAATTCACCACACCTATATGTTATAGGCATTGGTTCTCGATCTAGACCTTGTCGAGTACAGATGTTGTGCCACCATCTTGATAAGGATAAATCACGAAGAGATAGCTTTTGCAAAATCAAGGATGATTGATAACTGAAACAATTGCAACTGAAGATAATTTGCACGACACGGGAAATTATCAATATATTTTCCGATTCACACCTTACCTCATATTTTTACTTTTGTATTTATAGTCATTACCCGCAAGATAGTGATTCTTTTCCTTTTCCTGGTCCTCAAATCTGCTGATTTCTTTCTTTCTTAGATCCAAAAACAGTTCAACCGTGTGATTCAGGAAATTACAACTTTTGGATCAAACGATATGTTGCAGAATGCAGTGTGCATACATATATAGCAAATGGGTAGCTCAACAAACATTAAGGGCCAATTTGATGTACTATAAATTGCGGAGAACCAAAATTGACATTCAATACATAATTTTGTGCTAAAGGATGCAACTAGTACCATCACAATCGCTTGCCACAATAAGTAATTATACTAGAAAAGAGCCAAACACAGATTATAATATGAATTCAATGGCGCAATCAAACTTGTAGCACTGAATACAATGGGAACACCATAAAAACTATGTTGGATTCACTATCACCTTAACAGACTAAGGTACAAACAATATTTGTCCTTGGGCTGGTTAAAATCACCAGCAATGCCAGCCAAATAAAATACAAATTAACTAGATATTTATCTTAAACATTGCAAAGAGTTCTAAACTCTCTTGAAATGAATTCTCACAAAAACCTAGCTTACCGAAAGATAGCATTAGAGATATAGAGCATACACAAACAGATAAGAGGCAAGTTAAAGATCTTGCAAGCTTGTCTGTCAACTAATCACCTTTCACCAACCAAACCATAATCTACACTAAGCTAAAAATAAATCAAACGTAAAAGAAATAATAGCTTCCTTAACAACACTCCTAAAGTTTTAAGAATTTAAAAGTAGAAAATGTGCAGAACAAAATTCAGATTCAGTATACTTTTGATATTATTCTCTAATTAAAATTAGAGTTCTTCCACAATTTATGCAATTAAAGCTAAAAAGTAAAACTGTACCTAAATTTTGTTTAAATTTTTATTAAAAAAAGTAGTTGTATACTTTTATATCGCTAATGTAATAAAAAAATTATTTTTCAACAAAAGTTTACTTTAACGCTTAAAGTCAGCCATAACACTAAAGTAAACAAAACGGAATAAAAAATCCAAAAGTGCTATTTAAAAAAAAAACAAAATAAGAACAGTTGAATATAAAAAATGACTCCACAACAAACATTCGGACCCTTTCACGATCAAAGCAATTAAATTGCAAAACTGCACGACAAAGTGTCTTATAAGACAAAGAAAAAAGAAAGCAACGAAGCATGCTGAGTTATCAGAACATAATTAGGGTTCATCGGCAACGCGATGGAATTACAGTCTCCTTCATACAGTCACACTCATTCTGGCTGAACCTTAGAAATGCAATTACCGATATCACGAGGATTCTGATCCGCAAGAACATCCTTAACGAACTTGATAAAAGAACAGAGTCCACCCAAGAAGTTATGATCAATGGCACCGTTGGAATCGACGACGTGAGCAAAATCAACGAGTTTGACCATGGGATCGAAACCTTTCCCCTTGGTCGCTCCCTTCTCGTAAATCAGCAAAAGCGAGCACGAATAGAAGTGATACAGAGTCTGAACCTCGAACCACTTCTTGAGCTCCAACAGGCGTTCCAAAACGACGCCGTAAACCTCGTTGGCGAAAACGCAATCGGGATCGGAAGCGGAATCGTCAGCGTTAGAAGAAGCGAAACGCTTAAGAAGCAGCGTAACGGCGTCTGCAGAGAGAGCAAAGAGGGAATTGCGATGGGGTTCCCAGCGCGTGAGGGAGTCCTTGAGTCCAGAGATTCGGAAACCCAAGGGGAGGGAGGAGGAGGTTCGGTCCTTGACGAGGCACTTGGTTATGTAGTCTTGGGAGGCTTGGGGGTACCAGGTTCGGGAACCGATCTTAATGTCGATGACGGAGGGTAGAGTGTAATCGGAAAGGAGGTCTTGGAGAACGAGGTGGGAGTGGAGGCCAGATCCATCGGAGGCTTGAACGACCTGAGTGCCGTGAAACGCGGGGAAGAAGGAGAGAGGGATGGAGGGGTGGGCAGAGAGGGAGGAGTAAAAGGTGAGCTCGGTGGAGCCGCGATTGCCGTTTTGGAGAGGCTTGTAGAACTTTCCAGAACCATCTACGAGGGGGCCCAGAGCACCGTCCTTGGCCTTGTGTCCCGCCACTTGGTGCTCTGGAACTTTCAGCATTTTCCCTTTTTCTGGAGAAAAGCGATGTATCAATGGAGGATGGAAGAGAGCGTGCACATCAAGCAACGCAGATCTGCGTCAGGGGCAAACTTGGACTTTCACTTCCGCCGCTATATTGGTGTATGGCATGCTATTATGTCATAATTTGTCGCACTTTATTATTTTTAATCCAAATATTAATATTCTTTATTTATATATAAATTATAAACTTTAAATATTATTCAACTGACGTGCTTGAAACCCGAGTCCAACTTAACTGCCATCTTTATAAATTATTCCCTCTTTTGTCCCAACGTCAAAAGAATTTTGTCTTTTTTTATATACTCAGGTGCCGCTACCTTTTATAAAAAGGGAAGGGGCAGGGATTTTTTTTTAAAATTAAAGAAATATGAGTCTTTTTTGGGTAAATTATAAAAATATAGATTTTTTAAATAAAATGGTTATTTTTAAACTTTATATATTTGTAATTTTTCAAAACGGTAGTTTTTGTGGCAGAAGGGAGTATATAAAAAATCGCAAGAAAAAAATAACTAGACTACCACTAGAGTAGGGAAAAGGACAACATGAGAAAGGTACTGATCAACCAAAAATCAAAGTCATATGGTTGAATATCGTGTTCGTGAAATAAGAAAAATCAATTCTTTATAAAGCACGAAGACGTTTGTTTTTCACTAACATACATTAGCTATAGCATTCACAAAGCATAGTTCCTTTCAACAGGAATCAAACAGGAACTTGGTGTTGTGTTTAACATGATACATACAAATTGAAAGCGTTAATTTAAGGTATCAACACAATAGAGCCTGTGGTCTTGCGATTCTCGAGGTCTTCGTGTGCTTTTGCTGCCTCAGACAATGGGTAAGTATGATTAACCCGCACCTTCAAGACACCATAAACAACATTAGCAAACACTTCTTCAGCAGCCTCCAACAGCTCATCCCGAGTGACATTATAATGCATTAAGCTGGGCCTTGTCAAGAACAAGGATTTTGTAGCCAGGGAAGCTAATGGAACTGGATCAGGTGTACCTGATGACTGCCCAAAACTAACCATGTAGCCCCTAAGCTTCAAGCATGCCAAAGATCCCTGTTCAAATCACAACACATACCTCGTTAAGGACTTTGAAATGATACAATAGAAACATCGTTCACTTGAATAGATATAGAAACCCAAACTTGAATATTTCAATTGAAACCACACATGCTAACAAAAAATGGTGCAACCAGGCAGATATCAGTGTGGTGGTCATAATCAGTGAAGCTGCTAAGTATGCTTCTATATGGTGTTTAATCAGACAGTAATCCTTCAACTTCAGGGCCTCAAATCTATTGGTTAGAATATATAGCAATCAACTTTTGCCCTGTGAGTTTACCCATTAATGTAGTAAGCATTGTAACTAATATTTTGCCAAATACCAATATTTACTTCCACAATCCACATCATTGCATGTCAAGTAAACTGAACGAGAAAACAAATGCTAATAGGATGCAGCACTACAAATTCATTTCTACATCAGGAAATAATTTAATCTAGAGCTTTTTCTTTAATAGGGTTTAGGAACTCATTTGTAGATTGGGAACAACAATAACTGTAGAATTCTTTATCTTAGGATCTATTGGATGGTTTAGTTTTAAGTAATGATCAACATACGATCAACTGGAATTTATGGATACTCAATTATCAAAAAGAGGAGGAGCACATTATTAGAAAATAAACAATTTCTGATGGATACAGTCATGCAAGACACAATATTTCCTTTTCCCATTCATGTGCCCAGTTATCTGATTTTGAAATTCCATTTAGGTGTAACATAGAATACAAATAATATAACAAGGAACTACCTCAAAAGTATCCTTTCCAACAGAATCATACACTACTTCAACTCCATTGCCTGATGTGATTTCATGGACACGAGCAACAAAGTCCTCTTCTGTATAGATTATGATATGATGGCAGCCATCCTCCTTTGCTTGTGCTGCCTTTTCTTTATTGGATACAGTTCCAATAACAGTTGCGCCAAGAGTATTTGCCCACTGGCACAATAAGGATCCAACACCACCAGCTGCCGCATGTACAAGAATCGTATGACCAGGTTCAACCTGTAAAGTGATGGATATAATAGTTTATATTTAGCATCAAGCTCAGGTAAAATTAAGGGAAATGCATTGGTTTTAGGATAAAAAATGACATGTTAGCAAATAGATAATGTAACCAGATATGGTAAAGGCAAATGTCACACTTCTGCTAGCTGCAACAGTGTTATTTGGTGCTCTACTTGGGACATCACACACACGAAGGAGACAATCAAAATAAATGAGGAATATCTTTAATTCATTAACTTTTGCATTTGACTTCACTTATCTTCTTCATAACACTTTATTCTCCTCCATTTCAGGTGAAAGCTTATTGTGCATACTTAAACGGCTTTGACATCATTGAGTAGAACTCCCTTTAGCATAAAACCCAGTAGCATGTTTGCCAAAACAGAGAGAAGCAAGGTCCCATGTCTAATTTTGTTCTAGAGCATCTAAGATTTCCTCACCCATGGCATGTCACCATCCACAATCAGCCAGAGCATAAAAATAGATCTAGGTATTGTGGAAGGTTGGCAAAAGGAAACGATGCTTATAATGAATAAAAAGCACAACGGGATGATGAGTAACACAAGGATGTTTACTTTTTCTAATGGCAATTGGAAGATCTAGAGTCAAATCTTGTGACAAAGAGATAGAAATGGATGGAGAATCATTTGAGAGGCTTATATCTCCTTTTTATGATAGGAGTAACCAAGCAAGACACTTAATAGAATGAGCATGTGACTTGGAGAACTAAGGCTGAATATCCTGCACAAAGCATGTACATTAAAAATACAAGGGGAAAAAGAAAACAAAAATCCAGATGGAAGGAAAATAGAATTGGAACTTGACCCAATAAAACAGTAGGCAATGTTCCAGACCCAGTAATCTATGGACACTCAATATAGACAATGCCAGCCTAAGTTCAAAGACATACATATGAAATAACAGGACCAAATAACTATAACTAAATAATATTGTTGAGAACAAAGAGGAACAACAGACAGAATGATTAATATACAACGGAGCATGCATTTATAATAAGAATCATTAATATACAAAATAAATAACAAAATATACAGTTACCTAATAATGTAATTACAAAGGTATTAACTTCCCTATTTACAATATTACTATAATTATACATTTTCAACACTCTCCCTCAACTTGGAACATATAAATTATATGAACCAAACTTGTCACATACATAACTAATCTAAGGACCTCTTAATGACTTGGTGTAGAGTATTTAGAGCATTACTAATTTACTATAGGTAGACAGATTAGACAAACACAGACATCTTCTTTCTCTTTAGAGAAGTGATTCATCTTTTCCAAAGTGAGTATATACTGAATCTCCCCTAGTGAAGAAAGGGGATTTCTTTCCCTAAAAATATACTTTATGCAGAAGAGTATTTAAACAAAACAAAAGGTAAAAGCAAAATGGCCTGCTTCAGCAATAATGACTACACTACACAACATAAACACCCACCTTGAAACAACGTTTAAGCAAAAAACGAGTTGTCATGCCCTTGGACATGATAGATGACCCAATAATAGGGTCAATTGAGGGCGGGACAGGAACTACTATATTTGCAGGAAGAATCTGCTCTTCAGCATATGACCCCAATGGTCGACCTGCATAAGCTACAACATCTCCAACCTGCCTATCAGCGACTCCAACACCCACAGCAGTCACCTCCCCAACAGCCTCCACACCTACCACATTATCAGGGGAAAACATTTCAATACATGATTGATACCCTTTTGTTATCAACTTAGCTGTCAAAGAAGGGTTACAGCCAATAGGAAGTAAAACCATCCATAACCGAATTCTCTTCTATGATGAAACTACCAACAACTAAGATATAGATCAAGCTAAGAAGTCCTTAGTACATTGCTGCATGCAGTAATTGGACTCAAGAATTCAACTTTCCTCTACCACTTTTTTTTTCCCACAAGCACAAGAAATATAATAAATGTATCATAGAAACTATACAGAGCCTTATAAAAAGGACAACTAAAAGCTTCTAGAAGTGCTTTATAAAAAGTATCTCGACGAGTACTAAGGGAAGGAAGGAATGTTATGGTAGAATAGAAGTGAATAAAAATAGTGAACCTGGAGTGAAGGGTAAAGAGGGGGCTTTATAAACTCCTTTCCTGAAGTAGATATCAACGAAATTAACCCCAATCGCTTTGTTTCTCACACGGACTTCGCCTTCTTTTGGTTCTCCAATTTCCACATCCTCCCGCTTCAGAACCTGTCATGTCACATCAATCCAATTAAGAAAGGAAAAGCATAACAATTCAGTTTCAAATGATGATTTTTAGATTGTTATATGAGAAAAAATAAAAAGGGTAAGAAGCAGAAGTGAAAGTGACCTGAGGGCCACCAAGATCATGAACTCTCATCGCTTTCACCATAGCTGTTGATGATGTCAAAGTTAAGTTTTAGCGGTGAAAGTTGTCTCTAATTGAAGAGGGTGGGAGTGGAAGCTGCAAATAGTGTGTCCGTCCAATCTGATCAAGTGTACTACTGATGTCGAAAGCCAACAAGTAGAGGATAAGTTTTGGCGCAAACATAATTATGGAAGAAATAACTTCGCTCAAGCAAAAGCAAAATAAGTAAAGAAGTAAATTTGCTTAAATTAAAATAATTTGTTAAAACTAAAATTATGAAAATGGCCAAAATTTAATTTAATTTTTTCCTCTTTAAAATACGATATCTTGATTATATTAAAATGTAATTTATGAAGGATTTTCATTAGTTTTATAATTTTTAATTTTTTTTCAACAATTCAAATTTTAAATATCTCAATGCATAATTTAAGAAACTCGCACCAGTCATTTAACATAATAAGATTTAATTTAACTATAGTTAAACAAATCACCATATTTAGATGCTAAAGTTATAATTAATAAAAAAAATAAAAACAATTTAAAATTTAAAATATTACTTATATAATGTATAGTAACATATAGTGTGGATTTAAATACAGAAAAAAAAAATGCTTGTGAGCATTGTATTCATGTTTTTTGTGAATAATTTTATGAAAAAAAACAAATATTAAATTGTGTCAACCTTAAAACTTAAACTTCCAATATTATTTAACTAGTAACGTAGAGTAAATATATGTAAAATGATAAGACTTTTTAGTACACTATTTATTTTAATTATTAATTAAAATTTAGTAAAAATAATAAAAAATACGAGTGAAAATTATTAAGTAAGAAGTATAATCTGCATAGTTTGTATATTTTTTAATAAATTTTAAATGATAATAGCGAGTGTATTTAGAAAAGTGTATTAATAATATTTCTCTTATACTAACACGATATAAATGGCAAAAATTTGAGCTTATAACTTAAATTATCTTTACAATTGCATTTTTACTATTTAAAAATTAAAGGTTGTATAATGAAAGTGAAATTTTTTATGCAATATAACATTATGACGTGAAAATATTATGCAAAATATATCTATTACTAACGTTTTAATAAATATTTTTCGACATAATAAATTTTAATGTTAGTTAAGAAAAAGCTCGCAGTTGAAAATTTGGTTTGTTTTCTCATCCTAAAAAATGAGCATAACTTGGGTCACAATATTTTAATTTATTTTTATCAAAGTTCTGATATTATATCAGGATGTCAAATGTGAGTCTGACTCAAAAATAATTTAAATAATTTAAGTTGATCATGTTATTTATATCAGATTTGTTACTAACCCAAACTTTATTATCTTAACTGAGCATGGATTTGATGGAATGGAACCAAGTAGAGTTTATCACCCCCAAGTTGAAACCGTAACTGCCCATATTTTCAACTGTGAGAAGGCACGAATTAAGGTTGAAATCAAATTGTTCTATAATTACAAACAATATACAAAACACAACAGTAATCAGACAACCCTTCAGGATTTTTTCCATTCCAAGTTCCAACTGCATCCCATTCCAAATTTTGGGAAAGCTGGAAGGCCAAAATCAATGCTTGCATTTAGTCTGATCTAAATGAATAATAACAAAGCACCACTAATTTTCAGGTAACCCTCTTCTACAGTGATGATGGAAATGGTATTGCTCCGTGCTTATAAAGACTTGTATAGCTTGTTCTTGGAGGACAACGGAATTCAACCCTCCTCTGATTCTGCACATCAAAATAGATGTAAGAACTAGATCTATTTGAGTATTTCAGTAGCTGTGGAAGAACAGAAATCCATACTCAATAAGGGAAGCATTAAGGTGGTGTCACCACTTACCCCCGCTTTTTACGCAATATGGAAACCAATAAATACCATGAAAATGATACAGAAAACTAGTTTTAATTTGTCACTCAAACATTTTTCATACCATGTATGGCTTCCATGTTATTTTCCTTGTAAACACCTAAAGGTGATCCGTGGACGGAGAGAAGCATCTCGCCAGGTTTGGGCAGCCTAAGTGTTTTGGGTGTCATTCCAACAGACAACCTCTGACTACTTACCTGCAAAATGCAGAAAAAGCCAAATTAATCACTTCAGCCATTAGTTTACGAGTTAAAACCCACCTGGTTTTCCTTGGCAACAAATACCAGATTCAATATTTCACTAAAATGAACAATGAAATAGCAGGATGATTCGTACACCAGGAGTCTGAAGACCTTCTTGCATTGCCAGTGTCTGAGTTTCAGATGGCTCTTCCAAAACCTATACATAATAGACATTTAATCGTAAAAAGATCCAAAAACTGATCTTTTCAATTTACCAATATTTCAGATCTTGTTAGTTACAAAATTAAAAATGGATGAGCAAGAGTTATATGGCTACCCTCTTTCTGTCACAAGACCTTGCATAATCTACAACGACTAAAGAAGGCCGGTGGTAACTTCAAAATAACTCAGGTCTTGATAAACACTGGAATCAGAAACTAACAAGAATAGGGAAGAAGCCTATTCAAGAATTGTCTGAATTAATCCAGACAAGTAGGTAACTGAATCAATTATATTACAAGGAATGCATGTGCAATAACTGTCCCTGGAAGATTTGAGAGCTCCAATGTCTCTCCCACCACTCAATTTTTACAGAAGAGATGCTCACTTACACAATTTCATCCTATTTATAGTATGTTGCTCGGTATTTATAAGACTATAATTATTTAGTTACGGCTGTACAGGGCTATTATTCTCTACTTTCCTCCTATTCTTCCTCTCATAGACTCTTGTGATAACTGGCCTACACCTATCAGTCTCCATTTATGTTTTTGAATTGATGACATAATGATCTTATGTGCAATATTTTCAGCAGTGCTTTATCATTCTGCAAAAGGTATCCGAGAATAAAATAGCTAATCAAAGTGGAAAGAGAACATACAATGTCCTTGAGATGCAAGTTATCAGCACCAATAAAGCTCATTCTCCCTGCGACCAAAGAAGTAACTACTGTTAATTATAAACACAGGTCAGGTTTTACTACAGTAAACGCATAAGAATAAGATAAGATCTAAATGATTTCTGTTACCATAAATATGATTAAATTTAACTTTATTTCTCTTTTTTTTTTTTTTAGTTTTAATTCTTTTAAGTATTAAATTTTTTAAAAATAATTCCTATTAACTAGATAAATATTACTTAAGCAACTATTCTAAAATATTTGGATACCTGCAAAGATACCCGCATGTTCATAAAATGGATAGAGATCAATATTATACTGCTCGTTCCGCGACTACATACATATACATAAAATATATTTTTACTAAATACATTTTAAATATTATAATTTTATCATTTTGTGTGAGATAAAGTTTATTTTATATCATTCTATAATGATATTTTTAATATTTTAATTAATAATGACATTATATAACGCTAATTTATATGAATGGAGATCTGTTAATATTATATATTAAATTTAAACACTTATACAATTTAATAACTTTTTATAGAATATAAGATTAACAAACCCATCCATTAAAGCGTCTTACATTATGTTTATGATTATATATATCAAATTTCATACAATTTATACATTTACAGGTATGTTATTCAAAATTTAATATTTTTTATATTTTAAAAATATATTGTCCGTTAAAATAAAGTGATATAATAAAATATTTATTAATATTTTTTATAAAAAATTGCAAAATTGATCTAATTAATAAGAGCTTATCAATCTCGCATATTTTATGAAAATTTATTAAGCAATGTATCCGATTCAATTTATATTATATAATGATATTATAGAATATTACATGATATATTTTTAAATAAAAAGTTATAAAATTAAAATTAACAATGTTACATAAACAATACTTTTTGTAAGATAATAAAGAGTACCTACCTGTATTGGTGGAATATTCAAAACCAGGGAAGCGGGGGATGGAGGCAATGGACAACCGTTGGAGCAAAGAAGCGTGGACGTCTAATCCATCGGCGCAGCTCTCTTTCTCTCTCCATTTGACATCGAGTTTGTTGTTGCTCTCGTCATTGACGAGAGAGAGGTTAGGTAGGGTTTCTTGGAAGACCTGAAAGAGGGGTTTCTGGAGTTGTTCCTGGTCGAAGCAAGAGCGAAGCAATCGTAACTCGGTGAGCAAGTGCTCGATCTCCACGTCACGAACCGCTCTAATGGCTGCGATTTGTCGCTCCATTGCTGCATCCGAATTCAATTCGATTCAAATGCTTTGGAATCTCATGAAAAGAAAAATTGAAGAGAAAAAGAGAAATGCTGATGTAACCTTGAATTTCGAGGTCGATGAATTGAGGCTGAGGGTTCGGTATTGATTCGCTTGCTTTAGCGGTTTTCTTGGTTCTGCGCTTTGGCATTTTCGGGTGAAAATGATGAAAACCTAATCCTCACTGGCAGTAGCGTAGTTATATGAATATGAACTCAAACTCACATTTTGAATGTTGCGGAGAGACATATATACTTGAGCATGCCTTTTAGCATGTGTGCTTGTTAAAGTTTTGTTGCTATTTAGTCCTCACTAGTAATTTTTTTAATTAGTACTCGCAAGTTATAAAACTGCATTTAAGTCCCTCTTCTCTTCCATGAGTGAAGAACGTAGTGACACCAACAGCAACAAGAAGATCTTATGGAACTCACTCTCGTCCGACCATACGCAATTCCCTTTCAAACTCGGGATTCAAAGTCGGTTTAAATTTGGGGAAGAAAATTCTTAATTTATAAGACAAAAATAAAAATTATTAAAATAAAATTCGAGCAACTTAGTTTATTACCACCATTGGAGATGTTCTAAGTCATCTCCTTCACACACACAGTCATTATCTACCCACCTCAGCCAAAATAAATAAAAACCATAATATGATAGTTATAATATTTTACAATAAATTTGTAAAATAAATTTATGTTGCAACAAAAAATTTATCTCTCATCATCACATCATCTATCTTATCATTTAGTTGTCTTTTTTTTTTATTTCTCTAATTTATCAAAATAACTATTGTAAAAATAATATTTCTCTATCTTTTTTTAACTCAAGCAATATTATCTCTATAAAAAATTGCAACTAAGCATGTTTTCATCGATGGATTCTAAAGTCCTCCCCATCTTTTCCAGAAAAAAAAGATGGATGATGCTTCTCCAAAAACTAACAATTGATGTGATAAAAAAAATAAAATACTAAAATTTAATGGTTAAAAATTTTATAGTAATTTATTATTATACATTTACCATTTAAGTGATCCTTTAAAAGAAGGGTTACAAATTTAACTAAGTCAATTTAAATAGCTCACGACAATAAAAATTTGAAAGTATAAAAATGGAAAGAAAATCTTTATATAGTATTGTGATATAGTAATACAATGGTTTCTTACAAAGGAATGAAGGTTAACATTGAATCAATGAAGTAAGTATAGAGAAAGAAAAATATTAGTAGCAGAAATATTCCTCGAAGGTCCAAAAAAAGAAGAGAGAGGTTCTACCAAAATTTCCCCATCATTTCCCTTTTCTCTATCTTTATTATAAACTTCATTTACCATACAAATTTCCTCAACTTCTGATTGGCCATTCTTGTGCATGCATTTTTACGAATCACCTTATTTTCCTTACCTTTTCCTACATGTGCCTCACATAGATCAAGTTTCGTATCCCTTACTCTTTTATTCCCATAACATTTCCTCATCCATAAGAAGAACCTTGTTCTCAAGGTTGAAATTTGGGTAATCTCTGTTGATAACATTAATGTCTTCTCCTGTGGCCTTGGTTGAATCTAATCCATTATGTTGTATCAAGATCTAAAAAATGTGTTGACCTTCGCACATGATAATTTTGGAATATAGAACCTTGCTAGGTTGAGCTATAGGACTGAACTCATCTGTAAGTTGAGGAAGTGATAGGTAAGCTTCCTTATGATTATCTTTACATTTCTTTAACAAGGACACGTGGAAGACTAGATGGTTGTTTTATTTTTGGATAATTTCTTGCAATAGAATATATTTCTTACTCTAACTATGATTATTCTATTCTTTCTTTTATGTCATTCTATTTTGTTGAGTATATTTGACCGTCATTTGATGTTTAACACCATATTTCCTTAAGAAATCATCACAAATAATATACTATGCCTCTCTATTAGTTCTTAAGGTTTTCAAAGTATAATCATCTTGCCTTTCAACATACACCATAAAACTTTTAAGTGTATCACAAACATTAAATTTATATTTTAAAAAATAAATTCACATCTTCCTACTGAAGTTATTAATGGAAGCAATAAAATATTTATTACTTCTATTGGATGAAACTTCCACATAACATAAATCGGAGTGCACCAGCTCAAGTAGTTTTGTAACTCTCCAAACATGTCTTTAAGGAAAAAGATCTCAATGCTTCTTGCTTACTATACAAGCTTCACACATTTGATAAGGAGCTTGGATAACAAGCAAGTCAGTAACCCATTTTTTTTATTTGTAAGAAACTTAATACTTTTAAAGTTGAAATGTTTTAAGCCATGTGCCAAAGCCAATTATCATCAACAATTGCAACATAAATCAATGTCATACTTAATGTTCATTGGAAATAGACGATTCATTGACAAGTTTGTCTTCGCTATCAAGCTTATCTTAGCATCATCTATGATGTAACTTTTTCTATTAAATTTTAAATCATATCCTTTTTCAACAAGTTGGCCAACAATTTAGAGATTTTGATTTATACCGAGTTCATAGAATACATTATAAATGTAATTTAAAAATCCATCTTCTAATGTAATGGCAATCTTTCCCTTTTTCAAGACTTCAAGTTTTGAATTGTTACCAAGTTTGATTGAGGTGTAGTAATTCTCATCTAAGTCAAAAAATAGTTTTTTTTTCCACTTAAATGATTACTGTACCTTCTATCTAACAACCACTAGTTGTCATTTTTATTAGCTACTGCATGACTTGTTGTAAGCACCATCTCATACCTTCTTCATTTTCAACAATTTGACCATGACTTTCTTTAATATTCAATACTTTATCACGACATTCTCAACCATTGAAGATTCTTTCCTCTTCCTTTGAAATTCTAACTTCTTTGAAAGTGGTTCTTCCCTTCTTTACATAGGTCCTGCATTTATCATATTTGTTTAAGTTTTTAATGCTTGCTCACTTGTACCACTTAACCTTTTATTCATCTACATCTCACGTGGCTCTAAAAATACTAGCAAATCATTTAGATTCATTGTGGTGAGATCATTTACCTTTTCAATGGTTGCTACTGCAAATTAAAACAAGTTAAAGCATATGTATAATTTTCTCTATGACTTCTTTGTCCTTTATTTCTTCACCGCTATTTTTCATATCATTGACGAGGTTGTCTATTCATGAGAAATAATCATGAATGGTTTCATCTCTTCCTTGCTCCATCAACTTAGACAGACATTTTAATCCTTGCAACCTCATTCGTTTGATAGGGTCAGCACATTCATATATTTTGACCAAAATTTTCCAAGCTTTCATTGTTGTATTAACATGGAAAATATTCTCGAGAACACACAGCTCCACGCATTGACAGTTAAAAAAAATAAATCCTTTTCATTTAAGTAGCTGATATTTCTCTATTTGTTGCATATCAACTTTTCCTTTACTTCCTCCATTAGGTTCAACAAAACCTTCTTTGTTACCTCAAGGTTAATTAAATTGTTTTAATATTTTGGCTCTCGATGTTAATTGGTTTATAAAGGGGAGGAGAAAATAGCACCAATGCTGACTTCAACCTTTGCATTAACGGGTTCGCCACTCATAAACCTCCAAGAGCTAGGAATCAGAGCATTGAAACGAGGCTAGGGTTAACTAACTAGCAACTAACGCCACATGTTTGTTTGCAATACAAAACGCTGTCCAAACTTCCAACTGTCAAATTAACTGAAGGAACCATCTCACAAAAGGTATGAGATTCGATTTCCAAAGACGAGCTACAGCCACCTCATTGCGTGAATAACAGTGTAATTGTATAATAAAGTAAAAACGACACGCGGATTTAATGGCTCAAAGCAGGAAATGAAAAATCATAAGAAAAAAGAAGACAACAATACAACTAGTAAAGTACCAAACAAGATAACATGAGAAGAGTACTATTTGACCAAAAAAAAGTCAACAGAAAAATCATTATCATTATTCAAGTGCAATAGACTTATGACGAAAAATATACATTTGCAATAGCATTCAAGATCCATAGTTCTTTTCAAGAGGAATCAAACAAAGACTCGGTGTTTAACACCTACAAACGACTGATAGCCTTAAGGTATCAACACAACAGATCCTGAGGTCTTGCGATTCTCGAGATCTTCATGTGCTTTTGCTGCTTCAGACAATGGGTAAGAATGATTAACCCGCACCTTTAAGACACCAGAAGCAATATTAGCAAACAATTCCCCAGCAGCCTCCAATAGCTCATCCCGAGTGACAACATATTGCATTAAGCTGGGCCTTGTCAAGAACAGGGATTTTGCAGCCAGGGAAGACAATGGAACTGGATCAGGTGTGCCTGATGACTGCCCAAAATTTACCATGTAGCCCCTAAGCTTCAAGCATGCCAAAGATCCCTGTTCAAATTAGAGTTGAGAATACCTCCTTAATAACTTTTTCCTCACGGTACTCTTAAATTTTATAGAGAATAGCTACATCACTGAAATATCGTAACCCCAAGTTTGTTTTATAAATTGAAACTAAAAACCGGACAAAGAAAGCATTCATAAGGCAGAAGGCAGTTTGATCTTCATCAGTGTAGTAAGCTGCTAAGTTTGCTACCACATCATATTAATCAGACAATAATATCTGAACTTCAGGGCTGGCATCCATTAAAACGGCTAGCCTATCAATTCTTGCCCTTTGGGTTTAGCCATTAGTATTAAGTATTGTAATGAGTCTAGACAAATGCAGTCCTTATTTTCACACCTTAATGTCTTTCAAACTTGTTGAAAGAACACATGCTAATAGGATGCAGCAACATGGATTAATTTCTAAACTAGAAAAAAGTTTAATGTAGCGTTCTTAACTAGGATCTATGAATTCATATGTGGATGAGGAACCATCAGCACTTTAGAGTTCTGTATCTAGGATCTAGTTGTCATTCGTTAATGTTTTTATTTTTATCAATAATGATCAACAAAGGGTTAACTGATTTATAAATCTAACTACATTTCTAGATACTCAGTTATCATAAAGGAGCACATAAGGAATCAGAAAATAAACCTCTGATGGATACTGCCATGCATGACAAAATAATATTATTTTTCCACTCAAGTACCCAACCATCTGATTTTGAAATTTCATTTGGACGTAGCAGTATAGCATAAAATAGGTAGTACCTCAAACGTGTCTTTTCCTACAGAATCATAGACTACTTCAACTCCATTGCCTGATGTAATTTCATTGACACGAGCAACAAAATCCTCTTCTTTATAGATTATAACATGATGGCAGCCATCCTCCTTGGCTTGAGCTGCTTTGTCTTTATTGGATACAGTTCCTATAACAGTTGCACCAAGAGCATTTGCCCACTGGCACAAGAGGGATCCAACTCCACCAGCTGCTGCATGAACTAGGATGGTGTGACCTGGTTCAACCTGTAAAGCGATATAAACATTTCAGGCCCAAATCCCAAGGATCTTATGTAACATATGTTAGAGATATAAACATTCATTCTAACATCCTTGAGCTATGATGATTACACTATACATGATAGAAACATACCTTGAAACAACGTCGAAGCAAAAAATGAGCGGTCATGCCCTTGAGCATGATGGATGCTGCAACAGGCGGATCAATGGAGGGAGGAACAGGAACTACTTTATTTGCAGGAAGAATCTGTTCTTCAGCATATGAGCCCATTGGTTGACCCGCATAAGCTACCACATCTCCAACCTGCCTCCCAGTGAGTCCATCACCCACAGCAGTCACAACCCCAACAGCTTCCATACCTGCCAGTGCCAAATAATAATAATGGAATCAACTTAACTTGAATAGATAGTAACAAATGTGATAATCAATAAATAGATACGTTTAGGTTGGAAATTATAAAACAAAGGGTGGGGTTTAGAGATTGAGAAGAATGAAATAGCAAAGAATAAGAAAGAGACTGGCCTGGGGTGAAGGGTAAAGAGGGGGCTTTGTAAACCCCTTTGCGATAGTAGACATCAATGAAATTAATCCCAATGGCTTGGTTTCTGACGCGGACCTCTCCCTCCTTTGGCTCTCCGATTTCGACATCCTCCCACTTGAGAACCTGTGATGTCACGCGTCAATTAAACAACGAAAAAGAATAAGAAGAAATGAATAAGCGAGAAGAAAGAGTCCTAACCTCAGGGCCACCCAGTTCGTGAACTCTTATTGCTTTCACCATATTATTATTATTACTATCTGTTGTTGCCGATGCTCTCGTGAGGAGTGTTGATCTGTGTCTGGTCAAAGGTAGTGAGGAGGAGGAGGAGGAAGAAGAAGAAGAAGAAGATGACAAGAGAGTTAGAGTTGGAGTTGGAGTGAGTGGGAGAAAGTGGTGGAATCTCAATAACCTCGATAATGACATTTGTTTTCCCTTAGCTTTCCGATTCTTCCTTACATTCAATAGGGACTCAAGCCCAACAAAGTGAACAAACCGATTCTACAGTTCTCCATTGCACGTTGACCCCAAAAAAAAAAAAACAAAAGAGTTCTCTGTTTTATAATAAGATAAATTATTACTTTTTCTATTTTATAAGAGAAATTATTATAAGATCGACTATGTCAGTTCGAGTTTAAGTAAAAAAATTTGTTCAATTTAATTAAAAGTTTTTGGTTTGATTTTAACTAATTATCCGTTAGGTTAGTTTGGTTTAGATGATTAGGTCTATCATGTTTTAGAGAAAGTAGAATTTTTTTTTGAGAAATAGAAAAAAATTCTATTTTTTTTTTAAATTATGTACATTGTTCCTGTCGTGTATAAATTAGAACTATGAAATAATTTTGAACATTAAATAGTACATTGCTCAAGTCGAGTCTTTGGATGATTAGATTTGTTCCTTAAAATTCACCCAAACCGGTTTGAATTGGATTTATCAGGCGTTGAGTATATCTGTATCCAACTCAACCCCTGATATAACAATTATTTATTTTCATTTTTCTGATTTGCACATATTACTTTTAATCGTTTCAGAAATATTTTGGAAAGTATATGTTTTGAAAAATTATCTCAAAAGAAAGATATCTATGCCCTATCACTTTGTAATATTTTTTCTTTTGCAAAATGTATAGTAATATAAAATAGCTTTTTATACGGTACACAATACTTTAGTCCTATTCACAACTAAGCAGATGAGAAGGGGGAAAATCCCAAGTTTCAAGCACTAATGTGGGATACTAGTTGACCAACAATAACTTTTGTACAATGAGACTTCCGATTTTCCACCTTAAGGACAAGGTGAGAGTGAATAAGAGCAGTTCTTAGTCAATAATTAGTTGCACTACTCAATTAGTTAGTTAGGAGAGATTGACTACAAATAGAAAATATCAGATTGGGTAAGGGTATGGACTGAAATTGATAGTTGGTGAAAGCGAAAGGAAAGATGCTTTGTAAAGGAGAAACCCTTGAGAAAAATTCTATTTTTCATTTTTTGATCTGTTCTTCAATAAAGTTCTGTTTCTTTTAATTCTTCATCTCTATTTTTCATTCTATTTTCTCTGGATTCCTAACATAAAATAAGTGTGATTATGTAAAAATTTAGCATGAAACCAAACATACCTACCAGAAGCATGTCCAATTCCTATCTCCCATTATCTCTGAAACAAGTTTGATTAAGATGGAATGCACAAGGTGAGACACATACAGACAAATTAAGCTTGCTACACGGGTGGGTAGCAAATGAAAGAAAAATGGTATAGAATTTAGCCACATACGGTGCAGCAGATGTAAATCAACAATCCCTTGGACGTTAGGGTGCTCCAATATGGTATATGCAGGTAAAATAACAAACTGCAAACTTCTTTTATCTTTCAAATGTATCTTGTATTACTGTTATACAAGCCAAAGAGGTTTTCCTACAGCAAGCTATTAATCTGTTATCATTTTAGTAAATGTAAAAAATGTTATTACAGGAAATCAGCTGCTTTAACGCATATAGAAGGGATACTGCTTGCTTGATGATATGGTATTGCATGATGATGCACTTTGACAAGTTCAGAAACAAAAATTCTACCTACGCCAAAATAGCAGGAGTCAATCTAGGATCATCAAAGAATGCCTGGTCCTACTTGATTTCATTCAATATCATATATTTCTTTCGATTAAAAAGAATTCTAATAAAAACATAAAATTAGCTAAAACACATTCGAGCTGATAAACAATTAGTTATAGCCTAACTACTGAGAACGGTGCATTGAATTTAGCTGTTTCACATTTGCCTCCATCCCTTGTAGTAGTGTGGATCCTCCAGTAGGCTGATCCTACAAAACAAAGTGAGTTTTAAGGAATTAAACGGATGGAGAAAAAAATATAAAATATATGAAAATCCTGGGTGTGACTCTACTATACTACCACATTTGGTGAACCATCTTAAACATCTAAATCATTTGGGATTACTTCTTGCCTGAAATGTAACAGTGCCTACAAGTATTGGGAAAAATTATCATCATAGTAAATGTCATACAATCATCACACCAAAATGCAGGAAGCATTATAATTCAACATCCATCAATTTTGGGTCAAATCAAGGTGTCTTTGAGATAAATCATTCAAGAACCAGTGTCTTTTCCCCTTCTATGAAGAGACAAATAAAATCAAGAACGTTTACCCCATCAATTTCAGGATAAAATCAACATGTCATTGAGATAAAATCAAGGTGTCTTTTTCAGATAAATCATCCACGAACCAGTAAAATATTCTTGTCTTTTCCCCTTCTATGAAGAGACAAATAAAACCAAGAATATTTACCAGGTAAATCCATCAATTTTAGGATCAAATCAAGGTGTCATTGAGATAAATCAGCCAAGAAAGAGTAAAATACTCTTGTCTTTTCCTCCTATGAAGAGACAAGTAAATAAAACCAATAATCATTTACCAGGCAAAGGTGCTGAAAATTAAACATTAAATGTTTGAATTATATGTTTTTCTCTCTCTCATTTAATTTTTATTTTTGATGGAGTACAATGGTTTAAGTTTATCCCTGTAACTGGCTGTATCTAGTCTGATAAAGCTTGGTTATTGTCAGCATATCTTATCATTTACAAATTTCTTATTCCTCAATAATCATTAATGTCAAATAACAATGTATTAGAATTGCAATCATATACTGGTATCCATACCATCCCATGCATTCTTTGTGGGGCCATGTAATGGGCACCATGGATGGGTGCAATTGAGTACGACTGTCCCTGCATCAAGATTCATCCCAAAATCATATGTTAATACAAATCTAAAATCCCTAAACTATAGAAAAATGGAAAAAACCAAAGACTACCAAAAATCATTACCAGCCTTTGGATGCCATGCTGGTTGCTGTAATAATCATTACGAATAGCAGCTATCGAGTTCAACTGGCACTCCAACAGAATGAATGAGAGCTAATTAATATTCGAAGAATAAGTAGATTACAACTAGATATCTACAATCAGATTGAAATTGAAAACTCTAAAGACCTATTACCATTCCTGAACTAATTTGTTGAGTAGCAAAATAGTCATCCAGGTTCTGAGGCCTTGAGTTCAGCTGATCCTGTAACAGAGTTTGCAAAAGAGAGCCAAAATTTCAAGATTCATACGTGGCTCAGACAAAAAAGACTCAAAATTCAGACACTATTTTTTGGTCAAATAATGTGTGCAGTAGCAATGAAAAAATGCCATACCATCTTTTGAATGCTCTGCTGTGATTCACATGAACAATCAGGGTCAGCTGCCCGTGTATTGGGGTTTTCCGTTTTCCTATAACAAATACAAACCATAAGATATTCTTCTAAACTGAAGTATCACAATCAGAACATCCAGATGAATCTAACATTTACTTCAAACAAGAAGCACCAACCACTTGCTGCCAGCTGGAATTGACTCCCATAGCAATGATCTCTGGTTCGGGGCTTACCTATTAAGCATTACTACAATAAGGCAGGAACACAAAAGGTTTTCTGAAGTTATGGAAACAAAGTATGTAATATGAGCTTAATGGCTGAATTGGCAAAACTTACCTGTCTTTTCTTAAGAGTACTGTTCTTTTTGTTAGTATGATCAACACTATTCCTCAGATTTGTCTGTTGAGAACCAAAAATTGGTGGATTCAGTTCTATGACATTCTGAATTGACTCCTTCAGGCTCTCACACTTTCTAAGAGCTTCTTCCAACGCATTTACAGCAGCAATGTAACTCTCTTGTGACAAAGACCCTTCATCACCCAGCTCAAAGGCTCGTTGACACAAATTATCATAGCGCGTAGCCCTTGAGTTTGAGACAACCACATCTGACATATCTCTTGATGTTTCTCTACCCTTGGCATCTTTTGTCCAGCGTTTCAATATATACCGAGACGGGATGCTATGCACACCAGAAATCTGTAGCACAATCATTACATGCCTACAAAGAAAGCCATTGAATTCAAACAAATAACAGGAACACGAAGCTTCCAAGGTCAATTCATTCCACATGACAACAAAATCTTGATTGTCTTCAAAATCCTGAACTCTAAACATTATTCGCGGTCCATCCTCACTTTCCTTTCTTGGATGACAAGCAACAACTCCCAAAACCTCGCTCTGGAATTTCTTAAATATTTCATGCGTGTATAACTCCACCATCTGTTTCCCAAAAGGCGATGGCGATTTCAACACCGGCTGTTTATGCAGCGTTTCAAACTCTGCTTTTGCTTCCTCTTCACACTTATCACGCAACACCACTTTGTACTGCTCCAAAAACTCCTTCAATGTTGTTTTCCTCTGCATATATCTGTCCAACAGACAGTTCATAGAGTCCGATCTCTGCACAGTAGACATCCCTGCCAAAACTCTGCCTTTCATATATACCGGTACCCACCGTTGGCGGTCCTCATAAACTGAACGCAACCAACCGTTATCACCTAAATCAAATCTCTCAACCATTTCCCCCCACCTCTTCTCAAATTGCTCCTTTGTCCTGGACTTGATAACACACTTGTTAAACGTGGCAGCAAAATCCTCATGCTGATGCATGACGCAACCGAGCTTCTCCGGAACCTTACTGAACACATGCCACAGACAAAAACAATGACAAGAATCCGGAATGGCCATGGCAACAGCCTCCTTGAGCGCTTGATCCTGGTCAGTAAGAATCACCTTGGGAGCAATTCCACCCATTGCCCTCAGCCAGGCGCGCATGAGCCACGCAAACGTGGATTCGGACTGATCAGACAGGAATGCCAATCCCAGCAACATGAACTGAAAGTGATGGTTCACACCCAGAAAGGGAACGAAGGGAAGCTTGTAGTCATTCTTGAGGTGCGTGGTGTCGAACAGAACCACGTCGCTGAAATGCCTGTAATCAAGCCTGGCCTTAGCATCGACCCAGAAAACGGTCTTGAAACGCTGGTCGTGGTGGAAATCGACAGCGTAGAAGAAGTTAGGGTTTTCCACTTGCATAGAGATAAAATGGTGAAGCAAGGAGTGAAGGTCTTGATGGGCAAAAGGGAAATGCTTATGCAGTTTGGTTTGATTAGATTTGGAAGAGATTGATGTGTTTGGAGTTGCATTGTTGGTGTAATGGTAAGGGAAGGTGTCGTGATTATGGTGCTCAACAAAAGAAGAGATGATCCATGTACCGTGGTGCGTTCTCTTGACATGCATGCAGGCCTTGCAATCCGTTTTGGTTGGGCCACGTTTTCTTTTGAGAGTGTTGGAGACGCCGCATCTCGTGCAAGCGAATTTGGCGTCGATGAAGTTCCCTGAGATTCGAGATCGACGACTCGCTTTTATGATGGCCGAGAAACCCACCGATTTGGCGTATTCTTTGTAGTATGAGAATGCTTCCTCCTTTGAATTAAACCAATCCTTCTCTTTCTCCTTCTCCTTCTCCTTCTCCATAGTCTCCAATTGGGAGTTTTGCTTTCCACTTCCCCTCTACTCACTCTCCTTCCCTTCCTCTCATCCCCTCTTTTTCATGGAGTGCATTCACAGGAACAACAAAAACGATACCCTTTTTCTTCCATGTGAGGATAGACAAAATGACAAAAAAGATGATAATAAAATATCTAATTGGTAAAAGTAGTTCAAATGATCAGATTGTTTCAGTTCAAGGTTTTTTAACCCAAACTCGACCATTGTTCATGATTTCTCAAATATAATTACTATCTTTGATTTATAATTTAATAAAAGAAGAAAAAAGAGAAAAAAAAAATTCAGTTTGGTTAAAAAGGAAAGGAGAATTCCTTGTTTCATTTGTAAAGAACTTTCTTATTGGATTTGTAAGAGAAACAAAAATGGATATAAAAGTAATGTAATCATGTCTCAAATGAATATTAATGACAGGAGGCAGGAAAATAAAATCTTAAACTATTTAATCAATGCAATTAAAATATTAGAATTTGTTTTCTTTTTTTCAATTTTCTAAGATTAGTGAAAATATAATTTTTAACTTATTTTAATAAAAATTGTTAAATAAATACTTAATTAAGCTACAAATCACAAATTTTTGAGGAGTCATTATTTTTTATCCTTAGAAAAATAAAGAAAATTACTCTTATAGATGCAATACTAGACAAAGAAACAACTCCTAATTTATCAATGATTTCTGTGTCACCAACGACCAACCAGAAACTTGAAGCTTCAGAAAAGGAAAAAGGCAGGAAAGAAAAAACTAATTAAAATGCAGAAAGTTCTAAAAAATGTTTAGCATTTTTTTTCTTTTGAAAAGTAAAAATTGTTCCTTTTGTACATCGTATGTTCATAAAGCTAAGTACATGATCTCTAACATTATTTCACTTTAATAATTAATCATGCAATAGGCCTTTCTTGGCATCTCTGTGTTGTTGAACAATCAAAACTGACCCATGAATATCAAAGTCAGAAGAAGCCAAGACATCACCAACTGTTCCAAGTTCTGGACACTCTTCCCAGTCACTCATACCAATTGTTAATGAACTTTGTCCCCTACCACCCTTTCCTACTATAAATAAAGAGTACATGTCCCCTATCTCTTTCAAAGACTCCACTGTTTGTGCTCCATCCCTCACAAACTTTTCAACATACCCAATTTGACCAGAAGTCACATACCTGTTGTAGAAATCAACCATGAAGGTGTTGTCAATTTCATTCACAGTCTCTTCACCAGACAAAGACATCAAAATTTCCTTGTCCTCAGATTCTCCACTTTCAATCTGTTCATTCGATGATGAAGAAGTCAACAGAAACCTTATTATTGTCAAGTTAATTCTAGGACTTCCTGAAATGCGTAGGCTCCAAGCAATAGCCTCACGATCATCAGGGCCACCAAAGAAAAGTGTTGCAACATTGTGTATGTTGTCAGATGAAACTAGTTGTGAGAAGCCAGGGACCCTAGCAAGTCCTCTTTCTACAATGACACCAACAGAACAAGGGGCATGTCTAAGCACCTTCTGATTAGTGATCCTTATGCCTTCTTTCCCACTTTCCAATTTTCCATCAATTCGTTGATGCTTATGGAAGGGAATTAGAATGACAGAAACTTGAAGATCTTCTGCTTCATTGCAAACATCTTCATACAAACTTGGGAAAGTGGACACAGCTCTTCTTTGGTGGACAAGAATCTTTGTGTCTGTTGTGAAGGCATCCAAAGCATTGTTGATTTCCACCACATCATTCCCACCATAGTCTTCATCGTCACTTAGGTCTTCATTTTCTTTTTCATGGTATAATAGGTTAGACTTTATCTTCTTCACAAGCTCTATTAGGTGTATCAAATAAGTGGTAGATGCTGATGTTTTAGACCCATGTATTGCCAATACCGTGGCTAGTATGGCAGATACTTGACGAGGATCATATACACAAGCCAAAATTCGAAGCTCATCCTCCATTTGTTGTGGTTCAATTGCAGTGTGGTTGTTTGCAAACATTTTCTCTTCCCCTCTTGCTAGAAAAGCCACAATTATCCCTGATATTATTGTGTTGAGTACTACCGATACTAACAACACATTGTAAGCTTCTGAATCAAACGTCTATACAGAAAATCAACACAAGAGAAGAGCCATGGTATTATTAGTACATATATATAAGTAATATATTTGAGATATATAGTCTGATTAATTCAACCAAGACAAAATATACTAACAATTATTTGCTTTGAGGCTGCACCAAAAAATAGGAGATCAGCATAGCCTCTAGTGTTTAATATGAAGCCAAGAAAAATTCCTTCACTTGTGGGAATTTGAAGGTAACGACAAACTATAAGAGTGCCACCAAGCTTGCTTCCAATGCTCAACAAAATCAATATGGCTGTGTTTCCCGCTCGCCCCCAATCCTTGAAGATATTTATTAAGTCACATTGTAAACCCAAATACCCAAAGTATACTGGAAGTACAAAGTTGTAAATAGAATAACCAAGTTTATGCAGTAATGTTCTAGCTGTTTTTCCTTCCTTAGGGAAAAATAGGCCAATGATAAAACAACTAATAATACTGTTGTAACCCCAAATTTCTATTATCATTGAGCTACTTAGGAGCAAAAATAGGATGAGTAACAACTCAGGAGCTTTGAGGTACTTCTGATTTTGATTTCTTGCATTTAACCAAACAGCCAAGTACCTGTTTATAAAAACTACCAAGGTAGTAATTGTAATGCAGCCAAGACCAGCAGGAATGTGATTTTTCCTTTTCCAGTTAACCATCACATTAAAGAACAACAAACACCCCATTTCTGTGATCAATGCAGAAGACACTGCTATTCGCCCAACATTTGATGCTGCAAATCTCAACTCTGCTGTCAAACGAATAACCATAGGGGAGCTTGTGTATGATACCACTAGCATAATGATCATACAAAAATAATACAAGGGAGCATTGTCAAGGGTTTTCATTGGTTTATATAAATAAAAGGAGATAGATAGACCAAAAACGCCACCCATTATTGCACCACCACAAGCTACTAAGCTAACCATACGTAGATTGCGTATGATGTAGTGAAAATTCATTTCTAAACCAAATAAAAACATGAAATGTATGCGACAGAAAAAGCTCACAACTTCATAATAATTAATTGAACTGGCAGGAAAGAATGTTTCTTTTATGTGCTTAATATGTGACATTGGACCTAGCACCAACCCAGCCTGTTAAACAATGCAACAATAGTTAATAACGAAACTTCAATTCATTGCATGATTGACAAAATTAAGGTGAGTGATTACCAGAATTTGTGCAATGGGTCCAGGTTGACCCACAGTCCTAAGCACAACGTTGAAGAAGTGTGACACAACAAGAATGCATGACACTTGCATGCCCATTGAGCTTAGAGGGTTAACCAAATCATTGTTACAAAACATTGTGTGAGTGGCATCCATTGTGCTTCCTGTGTTTCTCAAAACTCAAAACAAAAAAGTTACGAGGAATCAAATGTTAGAGAAGCAATTGATATGACTTTCCAAGTTCTAACAATTCTTTTGCATATGGGAGATGATGGAGCCTATGTTTCAGATCCTAAATTATTGGTGGAAGACACGTAGCAAAGCATAAGGCCCCTTTTACCTTTTCTTCCTTTACTTTAGCTAATGGTAACAATTAATTATTATTTTTTACACAAGTCAAAACAGATTTTATACATCACTATTAATATGTTATAATAATAAGAACTAACTAAAGAACCGCAACAATAACTTGCAAACGACGCATACATAGAACCCAAATAAAATTAAAAAAATTGTATAATTTGAGCTTAATCATTGAAACATTGGTCAACTTAAAACCATCTAAACAAATCGTCTATATCCCTTGATCCAATCAAACTAATATTACGGATTCATTTTTGGGTCATACTATCAGACTTTTTATCTTGAAATATAAAATGTATGGCAAGATGTTGAAGAAAATTAAAATCATACGCATTCGTTTAAAGGGCATTTGAGTTTGAAAAGCCAAAGTCTCATAATTATTATGAGCTAGCATTATTTAACATGTGAATTAGCATCATGTTGAAAATATCAACACTATACAAACTTGGTCATGAAGAGGACAAGAATGTCGAGGGAGATTTGAAATTGAAGCAATTACCCCGGTTTTAAAAACTCAGAAAATGAATATTCTTAGAGAGCGTTCGAAGAACTTCGAATCCTTTTGCGTAAAAGGAGAAAGTTTTTCTTCTTTTTTTTTCCCCCTTGATTACAAAATTGCAACTTTTGTAAATAGTACAATTTGTGACCTACTTTTTCATGTTAAACTTTGACCTTATAATCGATACTACAATTCGTGACCTCGTTATTCTGGTGTTTAATTTTTCTAGAAATTATCTATTCAGTTTAGATATTAAGCATAGATATATCATTTACAATGTGGTTTCTAATGAAAATCATTGCGGTCAATGTTGCATGGGTATGGACTTGCGTATTAGATACAACATGCAAATACATTAAAAAAAAAGATACAGGTACAGAATAATATATTAAGTAAAATATAATTTTACAAATTGCTTATATTTTTTTAAGTTACTAATTAATATAAACTATATAAAATATTTATATTACCATAAGCATCATTTGTCATCATCATTGTATTACTGTCGATTTTTTTATCACTTGAAAATATAATAAAAAATATATAATTATAACAAATTAAAATTAAAATATTATATTCAAGTTATTATATCAATTTTTTATTAACCAAAATTTGTATATTGAAAAATTTTAAAGTAATACAATAAAGCTTTGATGATAAGGCAGTTGTATGTTACGTGTATCAAGTACAATACAGTCCTTGCCAAACTTGAAGTATTCGTGCATCATAGACTAAGACTACCTTTTCAGAGTGTGATTTCTTCGGTGCAGCAATCAAGTGCAATGAATATTATGTCCCTTAGAACCTGTGATTTCAAAAGAAACTTAAAGAATTTTACAATGTTTTAGTTCAACACTTTATAAGGAAAAATGGACCTTTGATTTTGTGTATCCAAAAAATCATTAGTTGAATAAGATTACAAAAGCAGAATGCTATTAATTGCTTATTACAGGTCTATCAACAACGATGAAATGAGAAATTCTATCGATACACTTTAAATACTCTTTAACGCACTTCCTGCGATTGATCGGTTAATGTTTTTATCCTCCTATGCTCTTGGTGTAGGATAGAAGCTTCTTAGTAGAATTTTTGTTTTAACACTTAGATGTAAAAGATAACTTCAGTTGTATTCCAAATTCTATTTCTACTTCTAATTGAGACATTTTAAGATTCATATTTATTTTCATAATTCTTGTAGACCATGTAATACCTTAATTTTATATTCAAATTTATGTTTAAAAAAGAATTTATGGTAAAAAGATAAAATAAATTTAGTCAATTTAATAAATTATAAATTTATTTTAGAAAACATTACTTGAATTGATATTTGCTGCAATTATTTAAAAATCCAGTATACAGAAACAACAAGTTATAATTATTGTTGTCAAAATACAATACATATTCTAAAAATTTAAATGTCACATTACAAAGTATGAAAGGCTATTAGTCAAAAGTTATGGACTACAACAAAATTTAGAAATAAATAATTTGGAATGTAAAGTAGCATAAATTTCTTCAATATTACATATTTTTTTTGTTAAAGCAGATTAACTTGCAAAAAGAAGACACAGAAACACAAACATTTGACACCGGCGAATCCCTTTGAGGATCAACTCAAGTAAAATTTACAGTTAGAAAGACAAGAATCAGTTTCGTTCATACATGTGCTGAACTGGTCAACGCATATAACGAAAGTATAAGCTCACCTTTGACAATTTTCTCTTAGCTGAGCAAGGGCTACGGCTACTTTAGCTCCAATAAGAGCATTATTCTTCACAAGAGCAATGTCTAAATTGTGGTTAAGATTTGCTTTAACACTAGGTCAAATATTTATTTTTGAGATGATGTTCAAAATCATATTAACAATAGAAGTGGATACTAGAAGCAAGTGAAGCACCTCCAGTCAGCTCATTTACTCTAGCAAGTAAAAAAGGAGTCTCAGCATTCCCTGTAATATTGCTTTCCCTACAAGTGACATATATTAAATTTAATTTTAACAAAATCCATATTCAACATATGACGAAGATATTAGTAAACTAGTGAATGTACCACTTACATATGATGCCATGATGGATAGAGAAAGAGAACAAAACGTTTACCTAGCTTCTTTAAGGGCCTTTTGAATGGCAGATTCAATTATGTGTCCGGAAGTTGACTGTTCTCGAGGAATAGGAACTGCTATCAAAATTCCAGTTCCAAGCTTGAGTTTGTTGTTAGCCTCTGCAAGTGGAGTAAAAAAAGAGATCATATAAACACTGTTAAAACATATAAACTTACACCAAAAATAAAAAAGAAAAAGGTTTCCTTTGCCTATTAAGCGAGCACATTCTTCAGGGGTATCTACTCGACATGAAACCTGTAAATTATGCCATGACCAAATATTAGGTTGTCAATTAAACTCTTTTCTTGATACATTATACTATTTACATTGCAATCTTGAAAATACATTTAATCTTAAAATGATATCATAATAATGATGGTGAAAATATGGTTGTGAAATTATCAATTGAATCACAAACCAGAAGGCCGAATTCATAACTATGAATTGAAATGTTTTGTAAATGCTAATACTCAATCAATTATTAAAAACATAAAAAACATTTGTTGCATAATGAAACATTACAAACATTTACATTAACATTTTAAAGTCAAATAACTCATTATGTGGTAAAGAAATTGAAATCTGAACTTCAAAATAAATCAAAAGCATCATACAATTAAAATGACAAAAAATAAACAATCAATATCTGCATTTACTAAAACTGTCCGTGAAATACTTTAACAATGGTTCCATGCAACATCAATATCATTTTTTCAATATGATCCATGGTACTGCACCCACACAACACAACAGAGCAGCAAAGAGTAGACAGACAACATATGAAAAAACCAGCAGCCGCCCTGTTCTCTTCGCAACAAACAACCCCACTATTGAATTAAGCACTTATAGCATAAGCCTTCATGTGTAAGTTCTTACTGATATGTTAGGCCCAGCTTATTCAAGCTTTTCTTCATTAAAAAAAAAAAGTTGGGCCAAAATAATTTTTAAGAAGCTCTAAAACAAAAAGAAAATTTTTTTAATAAGAAAAAAACAAAAAATAAAAGCTTCTAGAGAAGCTAATTGAAGGAACTTCTACTTCTCTACTTTGAAAACAGCCTCCTCTCCTCCATCTATATAGTCTCTCCTCCAAACACTTGACCTACAAATCAAATGAGTTTGAAATAGGTGTCATTCATGACTCATCATGGTTTGGACATAGGCTTATAGTGTCTCTATGCATGAAGCTGATGAGCTTGGTTCATGCAAATGATGCCAGCACAAAACAGGTGAGGTGTGACAAGACAAAGGACGCAGATTGTCCATGGATATAGGTGGTTCAGAGATGGTGGCTAATCCCGATGGTCATCTTCAATGGCATCAGCAAGTGGCAAGTTCGGGAATGGGCATGATGGGTCTTGGTTTAAACAGCAATGACCATGGAATTGTGCAGAATCTGCCATAGTGCTGGTTGATAGTAGCTTGAGATAGGAAATGGTTATGGGAGGTTAAGGATAAAGATATTATCAAATTACCTTATATTTACTTCTTAAGAAAATGTTTTTAACTTTATCTTTTAAACTAACTTTTAAGATGAAATGAAAAAGCTGGGTCACATCAAGTATCAACATGTTTAAGAAAGTCTTAGGAGAGCCAAATATAATATACCTTGCAGCCACTTGATTCTGTGAAAAATGCAGGAAACTCGTTGGTCTTGTAAGCAGCAACACAAACTCCCAGTGTTTCCTATTCAAGATAAAAAATAAATAAATAAATAACATCAACAAATCATAACTGCTTTATTAATATCAAAACAAAAGTCAAAGGATACCAAATATTCAAGTGTCTTGGGAATATCTAATATTGATTTTACACCAGCACAAATAACTGTTACTGGTGTTCTTCCAAGCTCAGTGAGATCAGAAGATATGTCCATAGCTGCAGCAAAAAATGAAAATAAAATGCTCAACAAAATGTCATAGACATTTTTGTAGAAACAATAATATGACAACTGAAAAGCAATTTCAGTTCTTAAGTTTGAAGAGGAAACAAGAAATTATATGTTCCACAATGCAATTAAACTGATCCTATAAGATCCCAGAATCAAGATTTGAGTCAAATTACAGGTGTATTTTTCTGTTTGTAAACCTTGGCTCTAAGACTGGTAGTAAAACTAATCTACCAGATTTATACGTTTGTGTACTCTGAAATTTAATAAAGCTCAGTTTAAAACCCAATCAGATCCATTAAAAAGTGCAGTTTTGCTTGCATTACACAAGCATTCCCATGTTAAACCGATGAAATTCCCACCAAATGTGGACTTCTTTTGTAATTTTAAAAGCCAAAGGAGGAAGTTTAACCTTTAATTACCGTAAAAATATCTAAAAAATAAATTAAAGGACCAAATGTGATTATTGCTTTGTAGGTGTGGTTATTTATTTACACGATAAATTACATCAAATTACAACAGGTATTTTTGGTCCAAAAAAAATGTTGAGGTTTCTTCTGTGGAAGGCCAAACTTGGTCTGAGGCCAGAGCTCTCCCTTTCCATTGTTTAAGTTACAAATTACAGGTCTTTCTTGGACCCTCCAATACAACAACAATAAATAAAACATGCACTGGTTGATTCATTCGGTGCCAAAATTTTAGACCAAAACATCTTAATCTTACAAGATTTGTCAGCATCCTTCTTCAAAAGCAAAACATTCTATTACTAAGATATAGGATGTTAACATACTGTGTTCCCCATGTCTGTGCACTCCCCCAATCCCCCCAGTCACAAAGACAGGAATATGAACCTGCAAAAATTCAAAACAGTAAAGACAGTGAAACCAGAATAGCATGATACAAGGACTGGGGATGAAATAGAGATAGTATGTGAGAAAATCACCATAGAAGCCAAAAACATTGAAGCAGAAACAGTAGTTGCACCATTTCCACCACGAGCCACCTAAAAATTACATATGTTAGTACATAAAACCATAGAGAAACACTAAAATACATAAAGGTACAAATGGTAGGGAGAAAAGGTCACTAATGTAGAAAGTTCATTTTTTAAAAGTTATTCTGATGTTTACAGTAGAACATAAAAACTTAAAAGATACATAATGGCAGTAATAAATTTGACAACCTGGCAACGAAAATTTAGCTCATTAAAAGTACATAACTTAGTGATCAAACTTACAATCTCAGACCATTAGTCAACTCAAGATTCAAGAAACTAATCTCATACGCTTGCAAAAATCTAAGATATTAGTTGAATTCAATTTATCAGCCAAAAGTCCACTGCAAAATGGGAAGAACCAGCTAGATGATAATAAAGATTTCCATCACAATCAAGTCAACAGTAAAATTTTCATCATTGAAGGCATATGTGAGAGGGTGTAATTAAAAAAGCTACTTAATGCCAGAATAATCTTTTTATTTATTTTCTTTATTTTTTCAAATATAAGTTATCTGTTGAGCCTTATTGTAGCAATAATTTTAGGTCCTTTATGATAATTATGTATTTTGATTTTGAAAATCTTGTCAACGTTTTTTTATAAATTGTTAACACAAATTTCTAAGAGACCATATGCAAGTACACACTATCCAATTGTGTTTTATGAACAAGTACATCTTTCCTCTTAGGGATAGAAGATGGCTAGTTGGGTCGGTGGGGGGAAACCAATAATTCGAAGGAATTCTTGCACACTATATACAATAGTTGCTTAGAATTCTTGGACTACACAATAATTCTGCTATAAGGGCTTTTCAACTTTTTTTTATATGGTTGCTAAGGACATCCATATATACATACATGAATATGGTGAATACTAATGCCAGAACACTCACAACATGTGCAATGTCCCTTCGAGCTGTTTTCTGTGCTCTGGTTCCCAGAGTAGCTAGCCTTTCAAGTTCTTCCATACTTAGACCTATCCACATATAATGAGCAAACAAGGGTAAATTAGTCCAATTTAACCAAAAAAAAAATACAATAAAACATATTCACTATCATTATAGCGGCAAAGTGAAAATGGGAGGACAAACTCTTCGGCTAATTTTCAACTTTGTGAACAAATGACATGCATAGAGCAAGTGATCTGGTATAAGAATGAGACATTGCTTGCACATAGCCACTTGTGACTTTCCTAACCCCTATTCATTTTATTTTATGAATCAATATTCTTTGCTATTCTGAATATTCTCCTCATTCCAAGACCCCATTTCAAACCAAGCTTGATTCACAAAATATGAAAAGGAAATCCATAAGTAACTAGGTGAAAGTACTTTGTCGTTCTTCACATACCAGATCACTGTGCTTGCAAGTGAATGTAAAATATGAAATAGAAATCCAATGCATAGACTAGAGAAGGATGACAATATAGACCTACACAAGGCGTGCCATCTAAAATTGCAATGGTTGCAGGAACTGCACCATTCTCTCTTACAATACTTTCGACCTCCTTTGCAGTTTCCAAATTTTGAGGATATGGCATCCCTACAACAAGAGTATAGTCCAAATACTAATATGTGGGTGTCGGATATGAAAAGGTGCGCGCGCGCACACACACACACATATATGAATAGAATATAGAAAACCGTGTGAAATGATGGTAGATTCCAGAGCAACAACAGCACGCCCCATGGATAATGCTTCAGAAACCTCTGCAGCTACCTTCACCTTGATTGATCCTCCAATTCCATTGACTTCCGCGGCCTATATGAAAACCCGTTTCAGACTTTGCATAGGAATAATGTTTCACCGGATTGAAACACAAATGAATAAAAGGGTTAAGAAAGGGAACAACATAACTTGGATAAGTTCGTAAAAATGATGAATATGCGAGAAATCCATATTCAATACCTTGTTCATTGTTTCACCCAAATCCAAGTGTCGCCGAAGATTGTTCAGTCGAGAGACTGCTGAAGATTCCATGCTCACCTGCTCACTGTTAAGACTCACCTCCTCCCGTTTAAATAAAATCTAACAGTAAATTAAGTATTATATACAAAGTAATGCTTGGATAAATTTTTTTAAGAATTATAATAAAAAATAAAAAAATTAATAAATTAAAAACAACTCTTGTACTTCTTTGTTTTCAAGAAACTTTTCCTCGTTTAATTTTTTTATAATTTAAAAATGAATTATTTTTAATTTATAAAAAATATTATCTTTTTTCTTTTATAAGAGAACTTATCTAAAAGTTCACGTAAATATAACTAAAGAGTCTCTATTTTAGTTTAATATTTTGTCAAATTCTTTTAGGTTATATTTACAAAGGCAGTATTTTAGCTTATTAACTTAGTTAATGAACTTTTAAAGCTACTGACAAAACAAAATGAAATTTATTAATATTTTTATTCTTTTTATTATTAATAATTAATAATATATTTTGTGAGATAAAAAAAAAAATATTAAGTAGATAAATGAGAAGTAATAAAATTGATTTTCATCCATATAATGGAAGAAAGAAGAGATAGATGTTGGTGTTGGAGGCAAAGAGTGGAAAGGTGTGTGAATGGGAAATGGCGAGCCTAAGCCTATGCCATTCTCCGATTCTGAGTGTCGCAGAGCTCCGCAAAGGCATCTCATCACTGAACATGGCGGAAGAGAGAAGCCTCATAAACGCATCGCTTCTTCTGAAAGGGTGCATAAGGTCTGGTAACTTAGAGCTTGGTAAACTCCTTCACCACAGGTTGCTACACTCTCCACTCGTCCTCGACTCGGTTCTTCTCAACTCCCTCATTACCCTCTACTCTAAATGTGGGGAGTGGGAGAACGCACTTCAAATATTTCACAGCATGGACAATCGTATCAGAGACTTGGTTTCTTGGAGCGCTATCATCTCCTGTTTTGCCAACAATAACATGCAATCCCAAGCCCTCGTTATGTTTCTTAGTATGCTTCAATCTGGCCTTTATCCCAATGAATATTGCTTCACCGCGTCCATTCGATCTTGTTGTAATGCTCAACATTTCTCCGTCGGCCGTGTCATCTTCGGATTTATACTGAAGACTGGATATTTTGATTCTCATGTTTGTGTTGGTTGTGAGCTAATCGATATGTTTGTGAAGGGTGGCAGTGATATTGAATCCGCACGCACGGTGTTTGAGAAAATGCAGGAGAAAAATGTAGTTACTTGGACCTTGATGATCACTAGATTTGCACAACTAGGTTTCCTGGGTGATGCCATTGATTTGTTTCATACTATGTTGCTAAGTAGGTATACGCCTGATAGGTTTACTCTGACTAGTCTCGTGTCAGCCTGCGCCGAGTTCGATTTCTTATCGCTTGGGAAGCAATTGCATTCTTGGGTTATCAGGTCTGGATTGGTTTCAGATGTGTGTGTTGGTTGTAGTTTGGTGGACTTGTATGCAAAATGTGAAGCTGTTGAAAACTCTAGGAAAGTGTTTCATAGGATGCCGCATCATAATGTTATGTCTTGGACTGCACTCATCTCAGGATATGCGCAAGGTAGTGGAAGAGAACAGGAAGCCATCAAATTGTTTTGTAGAATGCTTGAGGGTGGTCATGTTGCACCAAATCGCTTCACATTCTCCGGCGTCCTCAAGGCTTGTGCAAATCTCCCTGATTTTGGCTTTGGCAAACAACTTCACGGCCAAACAATTAAACTAGGCCTTTCTGCAATTGATTGTGTGGGGAATTCTCTTATTAACATGTATGCTAGGTCTGGAAGAATGGAATGTGCTCGAAAAGCCTTTCGTATCTTATTTGAGATGAACTTGATTTCTTACAATGCAGTTGTAGATACTAATGCAAAAAAATTGAGCTCTGAAGAATCCTTTAACCATGAAATTGAGCACACTGGCATTGGACCTAACTCTTTTACATATGCATGCCTCTTAAGCGGTGCTGCATGTATTGGTACAATTGACAAGGGTGAACAAACTCATGCCCTTGTAGTGAAGTCGGGGTTTGGAAGCGACCTATGCACTAATAATGCTTTAATCTCTATGTACTCCAAGTGTGGAAACAAAGAAGCTGCATTACAGGTCTTTAATGACATGGGGGATCGTAACGTCATAACTTGGACCTCTATCATAAATGGTTTTGCAAAACATGGATTTGCTACAAAAGCATTAGAATTGTTCTATGAAATGCTTGAAATAGGTGTAAAGCCTAATGAGGTCACTTACATTGCGGTTTTATCAGCCTGTAGTCATGTTGGTTTGATTGACGAGGCATGGAAACACTTCAATTCCATGCGTTATGATCATGGTATTGTTCCACGGATGGAACATTATGCATGTATGGTTGATTTGCTTGGTCGATCTGGATTGCTTTTAGAAGCCGTTGAGTTTATTAACTCAATGCCTTTTGATGCTGATGCATTGGTCTGGCGCACATTTCTTGGTTCTTGTCGGGTTCATCGTCACACAGAACTTGGGGAGCATGCTGCAAAAATGATTCTCAAGCGAGAACCACATGATCCAGCTGCCTATATATTATTGTCAAACTTGTATGCATCAGAAGAGAGGTGGGATGATGTGGCAGCCATTCGAAAAAGCATGAAACAGAAAAAATTAACAAAAGAAACAGGCTACAGCTGGATTGAAGTTGAAAATCAGGTGCACAAATTCCATGTAGGGGATACTTCACACCCCCAAGCTCAAAAGATATATGATGAACTTGATAGATTGGCTTTAAAAATAAAAAATTTGGGTTATGTACCAAATACAGATTTTGTTCTTCATGATGTGGAGGATGAACAGAAGGAGCAGTATCTGTTTCAACACAGTGAAAAAATTGCGGTGGCATTTGCTCTTATTAGTACCCCCAAAGCAAAACCAATTAGAGTATTTAAGAATCTGCGGGTTTGTGGAGACTGCCATACGGCAATAAAGTATATATCAATTGTGACTGGAAGAGAGATTGTGGTGAGAGATGCAAATCGGTTTCATCATATCCAGTGTGGGAAATGCTCTTGCAATGATTATTGGTAAATGGTAATCATATACATCAAATTGAGTATAGACTTCTTGGCCTCAGGACTGTAAATTTTGAATGGTTATTTTTCCTTATGCTTTAGTCATTCACTGTTTTGCTGCAAACACCAAGGAAATTGTGAATATGGAAACTCTATACTCTTCGAACCTAGTAGCCGTTGACATGACAAAATGAGTTAAACAGCCACCAAGCCAACCTACCTAACCCACCCTCCATAACTTGGAGTTGTTGCAGTCAGGTTGACCCACTTGGTCCATTTTCTTCATATAGTTATTTTTTTCTTAGCTGTGAAGTCCTCCAAAATTCTTAATGCAAACATAATTGTTATTATTTTTCATAGCTTTTTTATACTATTTTTATTATTTAATTGGATTGACAAGTTAACCCACGATAAAATGAGAGTTTGTTAGGACCTATTTTGTTTTTAAAATATTTTTTGTTTTTACTTTTAATTATAAAATTGATATATTATTTTTCATTTTATTACCTTTTATAAAAAAAAAAAACCTATACAAGAAACAATGAAAATAGTTTAATATCACATAATCAAATATCATATCAATATGTAATTTTATCATTACGAGTCTCTACTTTCTATCTTTTATACTTAATGCGTAAAACAAATAAACACGGTATCTTTGTGTTCAATGACCTCCTTCGTATGCCATAATCAGTTGTATGTCATGTCGTCTTATCCAGTTTCTTCACGTGTTCTGCTACCATCTTTCACAATTTAGCCTTATTTCCTCACTTTCTTGTGCGCTTTTTCTTCTCCTTTCTTAATTTTCATATATTTAGTTGCAAGACCTATTTCGCTCCTCCATATGCCTCTGATAAATTTACTTATCATGATTGCACACTTACTCCTTTCGTTCATGTTGATACAATGAATAATACCAAGTTTTCTGCATGGGCAATCTTGGAGAAGGAAAAAGCTTTAGAAAATAAAATGTAATTATTTAGGTATTGTTAGCGGTGTTTATTAATTATAATTAAAATTAAAATTAAAATTTATTTTAATAAAAAATTATATAATTAGTTTTTTTTTTTGTTTTAGTGAATATATAAAGTGTATTGTTGAAATAAAAATTGACCTAGTAGCCTTAATTGTTTATCATACAATGAATCAGTTATCATTAATATAAAAAATAGGTAAATTTTATAGTACTATCTAAAATGAGAAAATATTCTATATTCTTTTATACGTTAAATAATTATGATCGTTAATTTTATATTAATAAATAATAAGGTTAATAATTTATTTAAAAAATACGTAAATATTCTTTAATCTTTAAAGTACTAAAGGAATCACAATCTTCAATCAAGAGAAGGTATACAATATTTTTTTCAAATTTAAGAGTATTATAGTAAACACAAAAAGAAAAAATCAATAGTAAAATTACTTTTAGACAAATTATAATCAATCAAAACTTAACTAATCTATTTCATCTAGTTGAATCAATTATTAATACATTTGTAAATAGATTTAACATTTTTTTCATATATTAAAAAGTAAATATTTTGAAGTTTAACAAATTTTTATTAAATACTTTTTTTATGTTACTTTCACCTTTATGATTGATGTAAAAAATTACCAGTGATTTGTGTAATTAAGAAAAGTATTTGGTGTTATGTTGTTACATAAATTAAGAAAGGTTTATATAGAGTGAAAAAAAGAAGAATTATTGAATGAAATTTTATTAAATCCTAGAAAAATATAAACGTAATTTACCTTGAATATAAAGTGTTTTATTCTCACAACGTTATCTAGTTCAATAAGTTGAAATAAATGCTTTATTATCTAGTCCAGTTAACAATATTGATATAAATAAAATGTAACCAAAAAAAAATAAAAATCAATAAACTCCAGCTAACAGCTACATGTTATCATTGGTTTTGTTTCCCTCGAGGTTCATTTCCCTTTTGCTAAGCAGAAGAGATACAGTATCTTTATTTTTTTAATTGCATAGAACATTGTTACACTCTTTCATAATTATGTAGGATTCCCTTACAATATCAATTTAAGTTTTATAAGATAATGCATACTCTTAAATTGCTTTAGGTTATGCGATATAGGCGAACATTGTATGAAAATAGCTTAGCTATGTTTTAAAGACATGAAATAAAATGGAACAATCAAAGATAGGGCAAGAATAAATTTATATAAGATCAGGTATGCTGGTTGATAAAATGTACAAGCGAAAAAATAAATATTAATGAAAAAGATTAGTTAGGAATTAGCACAATAAGTGTTTCTTGCATTTATGGAAAATTGAAAGCAAATTTTAGTCACATAAAAATCGTTAAATGATGTTAACAAACAGTATTCAGAAAATGTTAGCTTTACATGTAATTCTGACAAATAAAAATTATAAAAAAATAATTTAAAAAAGAAGTATATTTTTTAAGATTCTATATTTATTTTGGTCGTGAATATGTTAAAAGCAAATGCAGGCATATTTTGTCAAATATTTATAGAAATCGGGGATTTCCACACACCAATGGTCGATTCCATGTCCCTGAAATTTGAAGGTGTTCGTTGAACCAGCATTGGTTGTCCTTGCAATTGCAATCTATTGAAATTAAACCTAACTAAGCCTTGTAGGATCACTATGTCACCAGACCCAAGTTGACGGTAAACCAATACTACACCATTTGGGTATGAAAGCACCTCCTCCTGGTCTTACTAAAAATAATATTAAGTTAATTAATCAAAACAATATAGGACAGAATAATGCAATTTAACCGCCACTGCAAAACATCGAAAGTCTGAAATGCTATAAACATGCAGAATATTAAACAAATGAACCTTTTTCTTCACAAAAAAAATTTAATGCAGACTCAACTATTGTTCCTTTTGCTGAGGTTTCGTAACAGCAAAAAGGATGATAAACAATGTCAATTGCCTCGTTGCTTCAGAAGACTGTGTTTCTCCAAATTTGATTTAGCTATGTACAACAGAAAAATATATTTCATAATACGAAGCCAAATCTGGCAGGTCAAACAGTTTCAAACAGAACTCGGCGCTCCAATAGTTCTGATAAAACACCCCTCATTTTGTCAACAGAAACAGGTTTCAATATAAGGCCATTCATACCAACCCTCATACAGTTCTCTTTGGTCACCTTTTTGGTGTTTCCGGTAAGAGCAACTATCAGTGGTCTATCGTGATGTTTCGTAAACTTCTCATGTAAGCGTACTGCTAGTTCATAGCCATCTAACCCTGTACAAACATCCATGAAGACCACTTTGTGTTCTGGAGAAGCAACACGCAGGCATTCTTCACTCGAGCTTGCAGTTGTGACATCACATCCTAAATGCATAAGAAGTCCCTTTGTTACTGTCTTGCTAACCCTGCATTACAAGTTTCAACATCAGCTACGAGACAATCAAACAAATCAATAAATTTCAATTACTTGTTTTGTTTCCTTTTTCCCACATATGCACACAGCAATTTCAGCCACTAATTCTGATTTTTGAGCTCCTCAGATAGCAAGTAGAAGGTGAATAAGTAGATGAAGAGCTCAAACCTGGAGCGTATATTCTTTTTTGGCAATAAAGTGGGTGACATTGTACATATAAATCCTTAGATATAAAATTATTCATGTATTTCTAAAGATATTGAAATTTCAGGGAGAGTGAATTGAGAACGAATTGGATTTAACTCAAACCCTCAAGAGGGAAAGATTGATCCAATCATTATAAGAGATACTTGCCTATATATACCAAGCCTACATGTAGCTTAAGGGGGCATGGCGGCTTCATGGCTTTTCCAGTGCAATGTTAATTTATGTAATCAGTCCTACAAGTTAATTGCACTGAAAAATCCATGGTACCAAGTTTTTTTTTCAATCAAGGGTGGCCTAAATATCAGATCCACAATAAGCTCTAATTCCATGTGAATTTTGCACTTAAGTCTAACTTAACACCAAAAGCTAGAGACTTAACACAAAAGCTAGATCGTAAGATGAGGATTGTTTTAACCTTTATAAGCTCTTATTTAATTATATCTATAGTCAATGTGAGACTTGAACAAAACTAAGCCAAATTAGAAAATTATTTTTTAAAATAAGATTGAATAAAAATGAAAGTTATCAGAAAAGTTTTTGCTGCAAATTTATGTAATCTACAAATTAAGCTTTGCTAGAACTGATATTGATTGGAGTGAGGGCCAAAATTTGGGAGGTTTACTAGAGAAGGAAGAACGGAAAGAAGGGTCTGGAAGCTGAGTTGGCATAGTTAGCTATTAGTGGAGTAGGATGTGAAGAGGTCAGTTACAGAAAATAAGAATTTGTGGATTAGGGGCAGAGAAACTGGGTTTATCTGATGAGCATTCTGCTCTGGAAAGTTTTTTTTTTTTTTTCCTTCATTGTAATAGTTGTTTGAACTGGTATTTCAATAAAATTCAGTGTTAATTTCTTTTGATTCCTAATGGATATGATGCTCTAAAGTCCTGAACCTACACATTTTGAGCTAGGAAATTATAAATTTAATAACATAAACTTTGATGAAAGAATTATTTATTTTGGATTAGACACAAGGAATGTCAGCATTTGGCAGCATCATGCCTTCAAGAACATTTGCTACCCAAGAAGTTGGGAACTAACATAAGTAATCAACTTAAGTTTACTTTTCTATGAAATCCCAAAATTCTAATGGTTTTACTTAAGTAAATGACATAGTAACATATTTCAGAACTGAAGGAACAAAAATAAAGCTATGACACTGACCCATTATCATCCATGACAAGAACCTTGAGCCCAGCAAAGTTTGTAGAACCATGATTTCCTGGGACTTTAGGCACAAAAGGTAGCTTAAATTCATTTGATCGGTCTGGGATACCAAGTTTCACAATAAAAGTGGCTGTGCATCCTTTACCAATACCTTCACTTTCAATCCATATATGTCCTTCCATGAGATTAACAAACCTGTTCACAATTTAAAAGAACAGTACATAATCAACAGAAAAATCTCAAATAGGAATTCTAAAGAGAGCTTGATTCCAATTTTGCAAGAAAGGTTCTAAGAAATAGCAAATATATTAATATGCTTCACATCCTAGTTTAAGGCAGTAAATATACAAGAGTATAGTACCTCCGACAAATTGCAAGGCCAAGTCCACTTCCAGGCGGATTTTTTGTTGTTAATGATTGGCTTTGTGCAAACTTAGTGAATAACTTTGGGATATCTTGTGGATTAAATCCTAATCCTGAATCTTTTACCTATAATGTGTAAAAATTGTACTCCATCATGATGCAAGATAACAGAGGATACAATATCCCATGACAGAAGATTGACAATTAAGCTTAAAGAAACAAACCTGTACTCGCAAATAAAAGTGACTATCACTTGGCACTGGAAGAAAGTCAGGATTTCGAGCATCTCTGAAGGATTCAAGCTTTGCAACAAAAGCAGTGATGGAAATGCTACCTTCTTTTGAGAACTTCACAGCATTACCAACAACATTTAGAATAGTTTGCATGAGACGTTTTTCATCACCAATGGCATACACTGGCAAATCTGAAGCTAACTGTAAAGTAAGTGACAACTTTTTAACAGAGGCAACAGGCTTAATCAAGTTAAGGACCTGCAATCAGAGAAACAGATCTAACATCAAGTTTTTAAGAAACTCATGATCATCAGATACAAGTTAGACCAATATAATTGAATCGCAGGATTTAGCATGAGAAGTTCACCTCTCTGAACAAAGAATGAAGATTAAACGTGGCTGCTTCAAGTTGAAGACTGCCATCTTCAAGCCGTGAAAGATCCAAAACATCATTGATGAGAGTAGCCAACAAATTGCTGCTTTTCAATATTGTCTCCACCATCAGACGTTGCTCAGCTGTCAGCTCTGTTTCCTGTAATAATGAAGAGAGTGCAATAACTGCATGCATGGGAGTTCTCATCTCATGGTTCATAACAGCCAAAAAGTCATTGCGAGCACGAATTGCAGTTTCTGCTTCTCTTCTTGCTAGATCAAGTGCAACATTCTGCTCCATGAGCTGATCCCTTGCCCTCATTGACTCTTCTAAGATTGCAGCATGTGAAAGAGCAACTGCTACCTGGTGCAGGGGACAACTGTAATAAGTTATTGATAGACTAATGCAGTACAAAAACAAATGGTTCACATCATATTTCAGATGACAAATGTTTCAATATGTCATTGTACACCACTCAATTCAACAACAACCTCCAAGCCTTTTCCCATTAAGTGGGATCTGGTACATGAATATAATTAGATAACCTATATTAGTAGTTACAAACAACATGTTAGGTACCCATTAGTAGTTAGTTATAATGTGTTAGTTAGCTCGATTTAGTAAATTTGGCATGCTGCCTATAAATAAGTAGAGGTGATTGAGGTGGAGGGAGCTTGTCAATTGTGAGAAAAGGCCTTTGGCTTGGGAGCAGTCCCTCAAAGAACTGCAGTGTTCTATCCTTGTAAGTTGTAATTGTTGCTCACCCCTAATTCTTCTTAGTAAGATACCCAGTTTCTATCAGAATCTGTTAGATATATAATATAAAAATCATTCGAGAGTCTTCACCTAACAGCGTAAGATTTTGGGAAAGTTGGTTAGCTTTTAAAAAACAAACTGTACAAGGCAAGGGTAAAAGAAAAAGAGTTAAAATATTAACTTACCATACATATCCATTATGGAAAATGGCTCAAATTCACATAAATTAGAAAACAAACCGTAGGAAGTTAATTTACAAAACTATATGTTGTTTAAACTAAACAGAAAGAGAAAAATTCAATTTTAATAAATGTGTCCAAAGTCACTTTATGTTTGCACAAAAGGAAGAGTTTAATCCTTTATAAAATACAGAAACCTAACACATTGAATTTAAGAGAATTATGCATGAATATAATCTATTATAGGACTTAAGCTCATCAACTAGAAATAACAACATAAAAATATAAAAATCACTTTGATAGAGAAACTTAAATAAAAAGCAATGAATGACAAATATATCCAGGTAATATATATATATATATATAAGGATGGGATGCATTGACACCAGGTGTAAATCTTAGACTTACACCAAATCCCAATCGTACAAATCAATAATCTAACGGTTAAAAAGTTATCTCTTTTTACGCACTTGTACTTTATTATTTTAGTTAACCAACAAGTAACGTTAGATTATTAATTTGTACTGTTGGAATTTAGTGTAAGTCTTCTAGTATCAATGGATCCTAACCCATATATATATATATATAATGACACATGACGTGGAAAAGAAATGTGCTAGAAAGGCAACTGAATAAAAAGGAAAATTGCTAACCTGATCAGCAACTACCTCAACCAGTTCTAACTCATGTACATGCCACTGTCTAGCGCTATCTGATGGTAGCATCAAAACCATCAAAGCATAACTTCTCGTTGAAACTTCCGGCCAATCATATATTTGGAAATTAGAAAGATGTAATAGAGGAACCCGAACAGCTACTACTGCCCCAGGCATGTATTTTCCAGCATAAGGTCGTAATCTAGCAACTGGACAATTTGGGGAAATTTTTACTGCCCGGTTGATACTAAATACTTGATTGATCACAGGAAGATGAATGGGTACTGTGTATCCAACTGGGTTCTGCTGTCGCAATGTATAAGAGAGTTGAAGCTCTAACCCAGATCGTGTTGGCATCCATAAGGCACATTCCTCAAGTGCCAAAGTTCTACCCAATTCAACAAGAGTTGTTTTCAGTATTGTGTGTCTATCAAGAGTGCTTCTAATCTCATGAGTCAACATCCTAACATGTCGACCAGTTTCCTCCTGTGTGCGAATCAAGCCCATTTCTCGATCAAGCTCTGCAGCCTTGTTCTTCAAAAATAATTCCCTAGTTTTAACACTTAATAAATCAGGAATAATATGTACAAGCATAAGGGCAGTTGCACATGAAACCACAGCAGTTAAAACCTTAGCAGTGGTCATCACAGCGGCCACAGTCCTTGAATGAATTCTAAAGGTCCATAAATTAATTAGATGTGTTGCTCCGCATAGAACTATGAAAGCACCAAACTGAACAAGGACCCATCTATATGGAAATACTGCTGATTTCTTAACAAAGTAGATAAGCTCCAAAGGGATTGAGAAATAAGCAAGAGCAATGAAGAAATCTGAGATATATTGGTATTTCATCAATAAGTCATCAGCAGGCAATTGTGGGTCAATACAGTTGCAGGATTCCATAGTGATTGAACCACCTCAGCCGAATCTTCCTTTTTCACATAACTGCATTAAAAGATGGAAAATGTAAGCATCAGATAGAAGGGAATGGAATGGAAAAAAAAAAGCAACAATACTAGGATGAAACCAACTATCAAGTGAATATTAATATCAGAGCATTCTGTCATTCAATTCCCCCTGATATATGTTTCTAAACCCAGATAAAAGAGAAAAATCAAATAAACATAAGATTGGTTCATACCATAGAGTCATAAACTATAAAGATGAACCAAACATTTGCCATCCATATTAAATGAAGGCAGCAAAGTGCAATATAAGTTAGAGCTGCAATTTCAAAAACCATGCATATGTCTTAACCAAATAATGACTTATGCTTTTGAGACAGTTGGTTGATGACATGGTATAAAAGCCTCTATGACTAAGTGATTTAGAGTTCAAATTTTGCTTCCCTGATTATTCTAATGAAAAGTCAAATTTCAGCACAATGTAGATAGGCCTAGGCATTATTCATGCTTTAATCCTACCACTTTTATTCGTATAAATCTTTACTAGGATTTTAAAACCCCAACAGTTTTGTCACCATTCTCTTGACTATCAAAGCTCAGTTCTCTCTTTCTTTTTTGGGATGAAAGATGAATGGGAATATGAGAAAATAAGATTCCAAAGTGAATCAAAATGCAACAATTGTCTAATTCCTATGCATAACAACCAATTATCAACAATATAAAATCCCTGGTAACAAATCATGAGTAGAGCACTGGAAAAGTCATGAAGAAAATGGTATCCCATAATGAATGTAAGGGAAAAGATAAATCATTTTCAATATTGAACAGCTAAGCTAGTATGCTACCTGCCTTACAAAACAATTCAGATTCAATCAACCGCCTCACTCTTAGGTCTCTTCATTACCCGTCCTCAAGAGAGTTAAAGCTTATATGCAAAAAGGCAATTCAAATACAATTTTGGGTAAGCACCGCAAAAGCAACGCATCAGAATCGATTCTGCTTTAGCCTAATAGGGAATTCGGGAGGAGAAGGAGCGTATAAAATTTAGACATAAAAGAGAGAAAAATAGTTACAGTGATCTATGAAACTTACATGGATGACGGAAAAGCGAGCGAGCGAAGAACATAACATGACAGAGAGGAAGAAAAAGGGACAGAACAAGTTGCTTACATTAAATGTAATAATAATATTATTAATATGGCGGTCAAGTTCAATGGATTGCTTTGCGGTGCTTACCCAACATGATTGCGACAGATCTTTGCAAGTCTCCAATAGTCAATAACTAAGCTTTTCATCCATTTTACTTTTTCCTTTCTTTTTCTCTTCCACCCACAACCTCTGCTCAATCTTACATTTTTACTTTAAATTAATCGTTTGAAAATTAGAATCTTAAGGAAAAAAAGTTAAGAAATTAATGAATAACAATATATTTAGAAAAGTTTAATTAAATTTTTACTTTTATTCTTTAACATTTGTCTAGAAGTTATTAGAGTTTTTGGACTCAAATTTATTACTGTTAAACTTTTTTTTACAAATGAAATATTTTGACATGTAAAAGAGAAAAAACTACTTTGAGTGTTAAAGAATGAGATGTCATTATAGATTATTAATACATGTATTCAACTTATTTAAAGCTATTAAAGTAGTGACATATATTTTTTAAGAGATTTTTACAGTAAATTTATATTAAAAAAATACTCAAATAGACTTAGGGTCTATTTAATTATCTAAATAGATCCAAATCCTATAAATGAAATTTGGCCATTCAGAATTTGGTTCTTAGGAAACTGAGTTGGCTTTTTTTTTCATTTTTAAATTTTATTTTATGTTTTTATATAATAAAATAAATATTATTATTTAAATTATATTTATATATTTATATTTTGTTAAAATAAATATTTATAATATGTTTTTCTAATAAATATTTTAGTAGTTATATATAATAAAATAAGTTTTATTATTTTAATTATGTTTATATTTTTATATTATTTAAAAATGAATGAAAATAATAATAATATTAATTTTAAATGTTTATTAAAATTTATTTGACATATTTAAGATAATAAAGAATATTTTTGTTTTTATTATTATATTATTTAATATAATTTTGATTTTTTTAAAATAATATTAATATTATATTTTGAAATTATATTTTTTGTTATTTAATATTATATTTTAAAAAAATAAAAATTACAATAATAATTTATTTAATTTTAAATTTGTATAAAATAAAAATTATAATAATAATTTATTTAATTCTATATATTTATAAAATAAATAAAAATATTAAATAATAACCAGTTTATTTATTTATTTTGAGATATTAATCTTTATTAAAATTTATACATAATTATTTATTTAAAAAATATGTTATTAATATTAATAAACATAATTAAATAATATTATATAGATATATTATATATATAATTATAGATTTAATATAAATTACAAATACTAAAAATTTAAAAGTTGCAATGATATTCATAAAATTAAAAATGACATTAAGAAAATTTTAAAATAATAAAAACAACATAAATCAATGGAGAACTAGAAACTTGAGCGATGTTTGGATATGTCTTTCTTGTATGACCAGGAATGTGACAATAAGAACAATTTTTTACCCGACTTTGTTGTTCTCTAATGTTCATATCTATTCTTATTTTATTGGAATTGGGTCGACCCTTTGAAGTTTTGGATTTGGACACAAAGTTGGGCCCCTGTAAGTTGGTCAATAGTCTTCGTGTTTGAGTTCTGCAAACTGACCTTCGTATACCTTAAAAACTTGTTGTAAGGTATACACATGATATATGTAGATGACAAAGTTGTGATATGTATGTAACCATGAAGCAAATACATGCGAGCATGGGATGTGAACTTTTTGAAACTTGTCACAATCACACCACATTTCATCTAATTATACTGTAAATCTTCCTACGGGTTAAATTTCTGTCGAATGTTATGCTTTTTTGACTAAAAATCCAGTACTTGTTCTGTTAAAGGTGATGACTCTATAAGTATTCGCCTTTGACTATGCATCTTGAATTGCTTTAGTTGCAACCTTCGAGTACATATGTCCAGCATTAATCATTGCATCTACTTCCCTGCTTCTGTCAATGAAGAACTTATTGCAACAGGTGTATGTTTCCATGACCATGGAGCAAATTGGTAGGTTTCTAGTTTTCTTCAAGACAGAATTGATTGACTCCACTAGGTTTGTTGTTATGTGTCCTCAGTGTCATCCATTGTTCCATGCCAGTGTCCATCTTTTCCTTGGGATGTTGTCCAATCATTGTGCAGCTTCAGGATTATTATCTTTTACTGTGTTGTAATAGTAAAAGAATCTCGGTTCAGTCATCCCATATGCTGAAAACAAGATTACAAATTAAATTAATATAACTAGCTAAACAATTGTATAAAATATTAATGATAATCTAGAGTACGTAAAAAATTAAAATTACCCATATTCACAACATCTTTCTTTAGTGCAACATTTTTGAATCGTCGCATGAAATTTTGTGCAATGTGTCTGTGTCTAATGCAATAGACATGGACAGAATTGTTTTCTATCCAATCACTTCCATTTCTGGAATATGCACTTCTTATAGCCTCGTGACAATTCGAAATGAGGTACAACCCCTCTTGCAAGGTTTCATACAAGATTTTAAAATATATATATATATATATATATATATATATATATATATATGCATCGCTAGTTTCATCTTTAACCACAGCAAAGGCAATAGAAATTATGTTGTTGCGGCTGTCTTGTGCAACTGCCACTAATAAAGTCCCTTTATATTTGCCATACAAAAATATTCTATCCACTTGAACAATTGGTTTGTAGAAGGCAAAACCATCAATGCATGGCTTGAAGGTCCAAAACAACCTCTTGAATAACACATTCCCCTCGTCAAGCAAGCCACCCTTGTATGCCGGTTGTGTACTCAATTTTCAAATGAAGTCCGAAACATACAGTTGCATTGCAAGCAACTGTCTAGGTAAAATATGGTATGATATTTCCCAATTTCTGAAGATATTTTCAATGGCATGTTGTTTTCCCAACTATCCCTTTCTATAGATGATTGTGTAATCCATTGTGGACTTTATGTGAGCTAAAATGGTTGCATGGGTGTAGATGGATTAGTCTTAATAATTTCATGAATGATTTGAGAAACCATTTGTGATCCCAACTTGTTATAATCCTGTGAAATGAGTGGGGAAGCACATGTGTGGCACCCTTCAAGCTTTATTATTTTTTAGTGTTGCTCTTTTGTGCGCAATATAGCGTGACATCTCTAGGCACAATCATTGTGAACGCATTCCACAACAAGCCTAGTTGTGCTTGACATCTTTACTTTGTAAGTACAATTATTGACAATATGAAATCTATATATGGTGTCATGCACTTGTTCTTTTGTTAGGAAGCGCTGGCCAACAAATAGTGTTTCAGGCGAATACACTACCATTTTACGATCAAGAACATGGCCAAACTCAGAGTCATGTTCTTGTATTTGACTGGAAAAGTTTAAAAAATGTGGAGGTGGGTTGTATAATGGTAATGGTTATGATGGTGGAATATTTGGAAGTGGAAGGGAGTCTTTTTCATCATCCTGTTGTTGAGATAAGATTTCATCTTCTTCCTTGCTAAAAGGATCAAATACTTCGATTGGGAGACCCACAACAGCATGTTCTTCAATGAGGGTTTTTTCAAGAGGCTGAGAGGGTAGGTTTGCTCAAATGGTTGGGAGGGTATTTCATTAAGATCCATGAATGGACCAGTTAAAAGTTGTGTGTAAGACTGAAGGTCGGAATTCATATAATATGTTGGAAAAGATGAATTTATGGTTTCATAAGTTTGGTAAGGTGAAGGTGAAAGTTATGGTGGCTGGGTTACTTTTGTAGCAAATGTAACATATAATTCTACACCTGATTGAAGTTGATTTAAATCGTGGATGTTGAAGAGTGCCTCGATGTCTTCATCATCGTTCAACTCAATATATGTGTAGTTGCTAACTTCCCGGCTAAGTCTAATTGGGTAGCGAAAATTTATGGTTGTCACTCTTTCATTTTCGTCTCGATTGAGTTTTGTGTGAATGACTTTCTTAAACCTTTGTAGAGTCACTCTTCTCTTTAGATGTACCAATTTGGTTGATGATGAGGTGAACGTGACTCCTTCATTAGGACATTAGTTAATGACACCATCAAAGTGAACAATAATATAGATTGAAGAAAGAGAAGGTTCACAAGAACAAGAAACAAACATAGAAGGTTAAATGAATAAAATGAACACGAATATGGCCATTTATAATGGTAACATTGGATTCTCAGTCATTCAATGTTTCGCCACGTTTTACAAGTGATGGTGACCTTTCTATTCATGTAGATCAAGAGATAGTGACTTTTCAATCACGTAGACCAAGAGATAGTGACTTCTCAAGATTCCAAGGGTACTCTCGTACCAAAGTTTATCTATAAATATGTTCATCCGAGGCCACATGTTTTAATTCAAACTTGCATCAATCTTTGTTCTTCGTTTCTCTCTGTCTTTGCTCTCATTACTAAAAATGTTGTTTTAGAAACAAAACGAACACAGATCTGCTTTCATTGGAAAAACGGTAAGTTTTACACATTATCATTATTAACTGAATATGTAAATCAATATTCTACATATAATGTTACTAATTTATTCTGCAGGAAACTTAAAACATGATTTCATCTTTTCTGTCATTCAATGCTAGAATCTAGTCCTCTAATTGTTCCTATACTTGAACAATTTGATTTTGCTGGGGTAGCAAAGCTAAGGCATCTTAAGGTGGATCACGCGTTGATAACAGCTTTGGTCGAGAGGTGAAGACTTAAAACTCACACATTCCATTTTCTAACAGGGGAGTGCATCATAACCCTAGAGGATATTGCACTTCAACTCAGGCTAAGAGTTGATGGTTTACCAATCATTGGTCTAACAATGTTTGACTGAGAGGAAATGTGTGACACATATCTCGGTATCGTGTCAGTCAAGGGAGAGTCACTTATTGGCTCTATGCTAAAACTGAAGTGGCTGAGAAACAACATGTTGTCATTACCAAAAGAACCATCTAAAGAATAAGTTCATGCCCATTGTAAAGCTTATATACTATGTTTAATTGGAGGTGTTTCGATACCTGACAAAACAGACAACAAAATACATGTTATGTATTTAGCTTTATTAACTAATCTTAGAAGAACAAGACGATATAATTGGGGTTCTGCTTATTTAGCTATGTTGTACAGGGAAATATGCAGAGCCACAGAAGTTGGTAACAAAATAATGGGTGGTTGCTCATCACTGTTAATGTCCTGGGCCTAGTATCGCATGTCATATATTGCACCAATTTTTAGTAATCCACCAACATACCCTCTCGTGTGCAGATAGAGCGGGAGTAGAGTACTAAATTTTTGAAATAAACCTTACAATGATGTTGTGGGGTACAGATCAATGTTTGATCACATTCAAGTTAATCAGGTAACTCTTTATATTTATTTTCTTATCGTTTACACATCATTTTAAGTAACAAAGTTAAATTTATTTTTAATTTTTATGGGCGCCATATCAAGACTTGCAAACATCAATATCCACGAAAGCATATAAAGATGTCCAACTGTGGACTTCATGTACCGTCATCCTTTTTTTTGTAATTGTTGAATGACACCAAATAGATAGAGTCAAATTACAGTTTCGTCTCTTCTAATAAGTCCATTCTCCATCGAATAATTTGAATGACCTCCACAAAATTGACATGAAAGGAAAATAGGATGAAAATTGGGTTACAAGACATGCTCAATAGATCGAGATATGGAACAACAGACGTGAGCAGACAATAACAGATCATCCAATGCAAGACCAATTGTGTCACACACAAGAATACATAGAATAGTACATTGTTAATTCCATCTCTTTCCTATATGTGCTACCATTACTACAAGATCCAAGGAGGAGCGATCAACAACTAGGGACTACCAACACATTTGAAATCGGTACGACTTCCACACCGTCATACTACGAGACTGCATCAATTTCTTCAAATATTACGCCAGAAGCAAACATAATTAACACAAGACATTTGTTTGCAACAACATCGAAGGATTTTTTTACAAACTTATTTGAAGTTGATTTTATAACTCCATCTTCAGCATAAACTTACATACAGTCTCTTTACCAACCGGATTTTGCTAATGAACCTAGTAATTCATCAAATGCATTCTAACGACTAGACCTTCATGATGATCTAAATCCTCCATAAGTTCATCCTGAAATCTTAGAACAACAACCACAACGACGAAACTCACCACGTCACAGACATCGCTCTCGTTGTAGAACTGGCTACCATTACAGAGATAGTTAATTATTAATGTTGTTATGAATTTGTTATCATCTTTATTAATGTATTTTGTCTTCATGAATGCTACCTTAGTAATATAAAAATATTAATTTCAGAATATTTGTTTCAAGTATAAATAATTAACTTATAATTTAATATTTTATTTACTTTTTAAAATAATTTTTTTATGCTCAAATAAAATTTATTAAAAATTATAATAGTAAAGTTTTAGGATTTAAAGTATTAAAAATTATAATATTAAATAATGTTATTTTAAAAAAAACTAATTTAATTAAAATAAAATTTTTATTCAAAATATCATTTTATTATACTAATATTTAAAAATATTAATTCAAAATTATATATTTAAATAAATAAATGAACAGAATAATATTTAATATATTTATTTAATTTTAAAAAATATAATTATTATTCTTTAAGTATAAATAGTTTAAGCATTAACATTATTATCTAAAATTATATACTTATTATTTAAATATTTTAATTAGTTTTTAAAAATTATCTAAAATAATTTAATTATTATTTAATTATTTTAATTATTTTTTAAAAATATAATTATTATTTTTTTGTAAAAATATTATTTATTATCTTAAATATGTCAAATAAATTTTAATAAATATTTAATATTAATATTATTTTTATTTTATTCATTTTTAAATAATGTAAAAATATAAACATAATTCAAATAATAAAAATTATTTTATTATATATAATTAACAACTTATTTATAAATATTTATTAGAATAACATATTATAAATATTTATTTTAGCAAAATATAAAATTTAAATAATAAAATTTATTATATTATATAAAAATATAAAATAAAATTTAAAAACAAAAAAAAAAAACCAATTCAGAATTCGATTTTCTGGGTGGCCAAATTTCATGTACAGACTTTAGGTCTATTTGGATTTTTTTTCTTTTTTTTATAATTTTACTGTAAAAATCTCACTTTTCAAAGAATATAAATAAAAGCAATAACAATAATTGATGGATAATTGGTTCAACTAGTTAAATTAAAGAAATTATATATATATACAGAGAGAGAAAGGGGCATAATATTAAATTTTCATTACACAGATTTTGTGTCAAAGACAAAGATCCGAGTCCTCCTTCTTGTCTAAAATTTAGAACTTTTTATTTAAGATATAAACCAGTTACACAAATTAACTCCAGTCACACTAGTTTCCAAATAAAAATAGTTAATAATATGAACTAATCGATCAGTTTAATTTGAATTTAATTACGCTAACTTTATCTTAATCTATTCGTTTTATGACAACATTTTAATGCCTTAACATTGATATAATGTTCTGCTTTTCAATTTTTCAATCCCCAAAGCAATAGAAGCCATGTCCTTTGTTTTATTCTTTGTTCCCATGTCAAAGTTCTAGAATATATCTTTTCGAATGCATCGCAAGAGAGAAATTGTTCTTATCTTAACTGTAAAATTAAAAAAATGAAACTTGTTCAATTGAAATAAATTTGAATAAGTGACAATAATATTTTGGTTGTGTAGTTGAATATGATCTTTAGTTGACTGAACCGTATAGTTGCCAGGAAAATAACAAACGTAAGTTGATAGACTAAGAACATCATTAACTATGTCACAATTACATGCAGTCTCATTTCCAATGTACAAATGAGATTGTTTTTAAAAGAGAAAACTATTTTTAAAACATGCTCTGACTTGATTTTTCATTTCATCTTGATTGGTTTGGTTCTACTAACATCTCAACATTTTTTCTTGGACCATTGGAATAATAGGTGTAATTGATCCATCAAAAGATATGCAGGGGTGTCCTTTGCTATGAAGTATTGCATCTTCAAGTTTCTTATTTCCTTTCAAGGCTAGAAAGATGGACTAGGTTTTAACTTAGTAATAAACCCATTTGAGTGTAATAAAATTTTAAAAAATTCTTTAAATGATATGTCACATTGAACAGACATTTTCTTCTTTTTTTGTTTTTATCTTAATTTAGTCATTTGGATTAAAGGCTGCATGATATGAACGTGTCACTGCTAGTTGGCTCTTATTTTTGTTTGAATTGAATACTTGCCATCTAACTATTACTATTTGCTTCACACTTGGATTGAAACAAGAATCATTAGTTGTTTGTTTTTTTTCCCTATAATGGTTTGATTTCATAGGTAATGGCAGGGGAATTGATGATAGGCTGCTGTTTCAGAGGGATTTAATGTTTTGGAAGGCCATGCTGCACATACACATTTTCTTAGGCTAGAAAAATGAACTAGGTTTTAACTTAGTATTAAACCCCATTTTGGGTGTCATAAAATTTTAAAAAATTCTTTAAATGGTATGTCATGGTGATTAGAAGTGCATTTTCTTCTCCTTAAGCTTTTCAATGATGGGAATAGTCTCCTCCTTATTTATCTAAAATACAACACAAGCACTTCACAAGACAAATGAAACCCTATTCACAGAGTGTCTGTGTCACCCATCTTCAATTTATGTTTATCTAAAATACTTATTTTGTTATTTGTTGATCAAATTAACAGTAAAATTATTTTAGAGAAAAAAACATTTATGTAAAAGCTTATTAATTTAACAACTATGCATCTTTTTTTGAAAGAATCAATAAGTAGCTATAAAAATCACAGAAGTTGTCAGATTGGTTTTTGAAGAGAAGCAACTTTGGAACAGAGCCATGTGAGGATTGCTGTTCGCCAAATTGTCAATTTGGTAACCAAAGCGGGCCAGCTCGGGCTAGGGTCCGCAACTTACACTTTATTCAAAAGAATGATGTAATAAAAGATTAAAAAAAAATAGAGAATAATAATAAGAAATAAAAAAAATATGCTATATATAACGATAACAAAATTTTAAAAATTATGTGCATGTTTAGATGATTTAATATTTGGTTTAAATATTGTTTTATTTTTTATATGTTACTTCTTTAAAATTTCATAAAGAATTTTTTTAGATAATTTTTTAAATAAAAAATATTTTAAAACTAGTCTAATGTTTACTTTATTAGAAAACTGTTATCTTATTTTTATTTTTTTTATTTTGATCTTTATACATAATATATTTTATTACGTAATCCTTGTATATAATGCAATTTAATTTTAGTCCTTATACGAAAAAGAAATTAACTATAAAAATAAAAAAATGTATTTTACAAAGAAGTCAAAACAAAAATAAAAAATATATATTAAGATAAAAGTAATTTTATCATCAAATATAAATTAAAAATGTTGCAATAATTCATGATGATTTAATAATTTAAAAAAAAATATTTTGTAGCTTAACATGTTTATAAAAATTATTAGGAGAAGACGGTATTTGAGATTCAAGTAAAATATATTTTGCTTATATTCATTATTAAATATTATAAGAAAGAATGTAAACTGATTTTTAAATGTTAAAGTCAATTTTTTTCATTTGAGAAAGTAATGATAATTTTTTTTTAATTTTGTTTCATTTACATGTTAAAATTTATAATTAAATTTCTATTATGGTGAATTACCTGTTTTATAAATAAAATTTCGATAGAGCTTTTTAAATGTTGGTCTCTAATTAAAATTAAAAATTTACTTTAATAGTAAAAATAATATAAAAAGATGGTACTAATTCCAGAGATAAATCTTTAATTTTAATTAAAGAAAAACAGCAAGAGTATTTAAGGCGTATATAAGCTTTATTCTTGAAACAATTTTTTAAATAATCTTTCAAATGTACTAAGAGTATAACAATAAAAGACCTTTGACTATACTTTTAAATACTAATTTCTCATAACTATTTTTATAATCACATTAATTTACAGCTATATTATTTAAAGTTAGTACACTATGTATTGTAACATGTCATAAATTAATTAATATACTATGACATCTTTCAACTTATTTTCATAGTGAATTTTATTTTGAATTTCTTAATTAGTATATATAATTTTTATTTTAGTCCATATGCATAACAACTTTTTTGTTATTTTGATACCTATAGTTTATTTAGTTATTTTTATGTATAAGAACTAAAATAAAAATCTGTTATATATAAGGATCAAAATAATTTTTTTAAAATGAGAGATCATTGTTTTACGAACTTTAATAGTAGAGACTATTTTGAAAATATTTTTTCGTTAGGGAGGACAAATAAAAAAAACAGGTTCTTATAGCAACTAAAATTGAATTTAAACCATTTTTTATATTAAATAAAAAATAGTTTAATTAAATTTTTCTATTTTTATTTTTTATATTATATAAAATTTATTTAATAAATAAAAGAAAGAAAAAATTTTACTTATAAAAAAAATTTAAAAAAATTAGTGGACCTCTGAAGCAAAATTTCTTATTCATATAAACAAACATATTTATTTATTTAATAAGTAAAATATTAATTTGACTATTTAATATTATAAGTAAAACATGTAATTTTTTTTATTAAATTTATTAGTTATAAATATTGACTCCTATAAGGCTTTGGGTCTTGACTGCTTTCAAATTATTATTTCTGATTTTATTTATAATAAATGAAAATCTAATTTTACTGTGAGTATGAATTTGAAATTTAACTCCAGTTGTTACTCTTTCTTTTTTCTGTATTTTTTTATTATTATTGTAGTTTATTTTTCATGAATCTGTCTCATTTTGCGATTTTGTTTTGGTTTACTAGTGAAAGAATAAAGATGGGTGATATTTAAGGGAGAGGAGGATCTACCTCTATTCCAAGCATATATTTTACAGTATCTATCATTTTACTACTAAATTATTACATTTTGTTTCAGATGTTGAGAATATTAAAAAAAAAAAAGTCATGATTCATTATCCTATTTTCCCATTATAAATGGATAATTACTGTTTAATTATTTTAGTTGAATAGATATGTTGGCTGAATGAACAGCGAAGAGGGACTTCAACTCCAGAGATAAATTGAAATGCATTTTATATATTATATCTTTTTGTTATTACAATAGTTATATAAAGACAAATCTATAGATGCTTCTTTGAATGTTATCTATTGTTTATCAATTTGCTTCTTACATAATATTTGGATTGCAACCATGACTCAAAAACTACCCTTGTCAGCTTATGTAACATAAACAAAACTTATTTTGCTATGAAGAGTTTTGAAGATAGTACCTTGTTGACTTTGAATTGTGTGAATTTAATGTATAATCACACAAACATATGTAAAGGAAGGTTACCAAACCTAGAGACCTTTTTAATTTAAACTCAATCAAGGTTATATTATTCTTTTTCCTTTTTTTAAATCATGTTGAGAAATCATTATATTTTGATTCTTTGAAGTGAATTCAGTTCTGATCAATTGACTGCAGAAGTTGGATTCCCCACCTTAACTTCTTCTGTAGTACTATTTGTCATAGTATAACCACTTTTCTTTATTTGCGATTTTGTTATCAAGTTACTATTGCAATATTAGTTGACAATATTTTTAGTTAAGAAATGATAGAGTTGGAAGCAAGACGTGAATGTGTCAAACAGAATGTTGCTCAAATGTGTCACTTGTACTTCTACCTTCATAAATCAATATATTTGAATTGAATACTTTGGTCTAATTTAGTTATATTCTTCTCTTATGTGTGTCCTCATTATTACATACGATAGTTCTAAATGTAATGAAGGAGCATTCTTAGCCAAGATGAAGTTCTCAAGATAAAGCCTTCCAAAAAGAAGTCTTCCTATCCAGCCACAATTTAGGCACTTACAGGCCTATACAAATTACAATTGGCAGCATTTATTGACGTTATTAATTGTCTTAAAAAAAGGACGTAATAATAGAAATGTTGTACTGTATAAATGAATTATAACATAGTATTGCACATAAGTTACCCCCAAACACTTTTTTATGAGTATTTTTGTCAACAACAAATGGAAAAGCAATCCTGAATGTGTTTGAATCATGTTAATATCACTTCATCGGTGTTTTAGCCCCGTCGTTCGCTCCAACAGTCCCTTTGTTTAATGGAGCCACTTGTTCATGCTCTATAACTCTTACTGCAGTAGCATGAGCGACAGCAGTTGGCTTCCTTTCCAAATTTCGCACACCATTTTCCCTAGTATATCTCTGAAACAAAGATACACACGAAGCAAAAAAATAATAGAATAGAGAAAAACAATAGATCAAAAGGGCTCTCCAATCTGTAAGCATGTCTGATTCTGATTTTTGAAAAAACTCATTTATGAAAGTGGTGTGTCCATCATGTTATCTTCTATTGAAACAAACACATGTATGACAACACTGATTTTGTTTCTTAATCTTTCTTTTCATGCTGTAACACTTATTTATTTCAAATGAGAAATCGGTGAAGCACAATTATTAAGATTCTTATATTAAGTCACCACGCCTCTTAATGTTGACTCGGCTCTAGTCTCATTGACTAGGACAACCAAATGGCAAAAAAGCAAACAAGAAAATGGAGGCATTCGATGTATAAAAAAATCTAAAATTATCAATAACTTCTCACATGTATTTATTTGCAAATGACATATAAATCATACACTATGACAAGTGATGTTCAAAATTTTAAGTGCATTTTAATCTTTAGTCCATCTATAAGCAACCTATGCATGCTTCCAACATATGTTATCTAATGTAATGGAAACTGAAATGTAAGTATTATTGAATACCAATAAGAAAAAGGTGCATACACATAGTCAAACCCTACGGCTCCTACAGAAATCCCAATAGATACTGGAATTCTGCCCCCCTCTAACAGAATGTAACAATCGTACTATTTCCCTAGTCCCCCACACACCTCATCTCTCACTCTTATAATGCCCCTTCTAACTAACTCATGCATTGAAAAGAAATTTTATCTAAAGTAGCACGAATATAAGATGTAAAGCAATGTTTTCGGACACCTACTGGTCCAACAAAGCACAACACAGGATCCCCATGCATCTGGTTTAAGTGGTGATGTACACTTAGTCTGAAATTAGTAAAAATGAAAATTCACACATTAGATAACATCGACATAGCAACGGGGTATTTGGCAACCTAGCAAAACTCCAGATATTCAATTATCCATTGCTTGACCTTCACTAAACCACAGTAATCACTGTCCAATTGCTTAGTCTGAAATTAGTAAAAATGAAAATTCACACATTAGAAAATATCGACATAGGAACGGGGTATTTGGCAACCTAGCAAAACTCCAGATATTCAATTATCCATTGCTTGACCTTCACTAAACCACAGTAATCACTGTCCAATTGCTTCTGTGCAACTCTTATGTCTAGTTCAATCTCTACATTGGCCTTCTCCCAAGGTTGATTAACAAGAAGCTCTAGATAAACCTGTGAACTGTTATACCGAGCAAGAAACTAGGTCATATTTCCATATATTATGTCTATAATTCCTACAATTTGCATAAATTATGTCGAGGGTTGCTAGGCTGTCCTCCTCCTCATCATTCCTACAATTTGCACTGCCAAATGTTGCAAGGGTTGCTTCTTAATTGACTAGGTGCTAGCCTATATCATCTAAATACTATTACTAACACAAGCTACATATGAATATGAAAGGGAACATTTGTTTGCATATTGCTCAAACAGACTTCCTAGGTTTCAGGATAGTCATTGAAAAATGATAGCTTGAAAAATGTAAATTGAAAAGATTAAACTCTTTATCGGCATAGGCTTATAGCTTTCCATTCATATTGGACATATAAAGTTGGAGCAAGAAAGCTGACCTGCTGCGACTAAAACAAAAGAAATCATTTTAGAGATTTTGACAATGGTCCTTCAACCTTTTGTGTAATTTTCTCAGCTACACACATTGACTGTTGGCATAGACGGACCGAAGTAGAATTTGAGGCAGATGATAGAGTCCTGGACCCATATTAACCATCAGTAACTCTGTTACAGGGCTGTAAATTGACGCCAACAAACAGTTGCTTTTGAAAGCCTTACTTTAGGATCAACTGAATCCAACATAGTTTAAAACTTATCTAAAAACGAGCAACAAATATATCAGCCAACTTGTGAACCAGAATGTTGTCCAAAAAATCATTTTTCCCTCCACTAATTCTTTTTGTTTTTGTAAACAAGAAAAGAAACTTAAGCTACTACTACAAATACAACATGAGAAAACAAGACATTCCCAAATCTTATCAATAAGAATTTATGACTATAACACAACAATTTATATTAATTTCCAATGCCCAGTTGCTTTAATCATCTTCAAAAATTCCTTTTCCGTTTTTATGGTAATGCTGATCTGGAAAAGTTGTTAAATTGAAAACAAAGAGAATAAAACATAAACGCTTGATGCTATAATCTGATCTTTATCATCTTTTTCAAAAAGACAATGGCTGCATCCTATGAATCTTAAGTTATATCTTAGATCATCATATTAGACTTATTACCTTCTTAGACATAATCAATGATTTAGGAGTGTACTAATTACTAATAGTGCTTATGCTTCAATGATCTGTAACAAGAAACCAAAGAGTGATATATGACATTTACATTAAGTGCTAGCACAAGTCCAAAATGATACAGTAATTTTTTTCTACATTAAATATACATCAAACAAGAACTAAAAACCTTAAAAAACCCATGACACCAGCACAGTTAGTCCCCACCTTCACTAATCTCAAAGCACAAATTCTACCTTTTCAGTTCAAATTCATATCAATAATTTAAAAAGAAAAATAAAATTAAGAATATCAGATATATCATATGATTAAAGTATTGACAGTGAACTGTACATATATAAACCGAGAATCTCAAACTCAATAAAACCCAAACAGCCACAAAAAGCATAAATTAGCATTTTCAAAAGCAACGATTACAGGGTCATCCAGCATCAGAGTTTTTAATACACTCCACTGTGTTATGTCCTTCTGTTAAAGCTTTTATATTAAAGCTTTAACAGGTTCAGTCTTCACCTCCTTGTTATGTCCTTGAATGATTCTACAACTAACAGAAAACTCTAAAGCAAAAACCAAGAAATAGTAATTCACTCCAATACAACAGCAGCACCCAGCCCCTTAAGCTTTTCAATGATGGGATTAGCCTCCTCCTTGGTGATCCCCTTCTTCAAAACACAAGGAACCTTTTCCACCAAGTCCTTGGCTTCCTTCAATCCCAAATCAGTAAAAACCCTCACTTCCTTTATGATCTTGATCTTGGCAGCAGCATCATACTTCTCCAACTTCAAATCAAATGTTGTTTTCTCAACCACGGCTTCAACATCGGCCGCCGGGGACCCTACAGCAATTGGAGAGTTTCCGGCGACCGGAGCACCGTAGCGGTGGAGACCCATCTTCAGCCTCCAGAGGACAGTAAAATCGTGCCTTTCAAACGTGTTGAGGTCAAGAAGCTCATTTGCAATGCGTTCAATCTTTTGGGCACCCGCCTCAGTGGAAAGAGCGCATGTGAGGTTAAGAAGTCTCTTGGTACAAAGTCTCTTCGTACAGCGGAACATTTTATACCAGCCACAACAAGATTTCAGTTTCGGAGGTAACTACACAACAAGATTTCAGTTTCGGAGGTAACTAAACAACACAAGAGGCACTTCACAAGACAAATGAAACCCTGTTCACAGGAGAGCGTCTATGTCACACATCTTTAATTTATTTTTATCTAAAATACCCATTTTGTTATTTGTTGACCAAATTAACAATAAGGTTATTTTAGAGAAAAAAAGAAAAAAACATTTATGTAAAAGCTTATCAATTTATCAACTATGCATCTTCTTCTAAGAGGATCAATACCTAGCTATAAAAGACAACCTTATCACAGGAATCAGTGGCTACTTACGTCGGAAGAATGGGATTGCAGAGAACAAACTTCAAAATTTGTCAGTTTGGTTTTCAAGAGGGACGAACGTCGGAACTGAGATTTGAGGATTGCTGTTCGCGAATTTGTCAACTTGGGAACCAAAGCGGGTCAGGTCGAGTTAGGGTCCGCAACTTACACTTTATTCAAAAGGAAGATGTAACAGAAGAAGGAAAAAAAATAAATAGAGAATAATAATGAGAAATAAAAAACAAATAAAAAAATATGTTGTATATATCGATAGAAAAGCAACAAAAAAATTATGAACATATTTAGATAGATAAAATAAAATAAAAACCATTTTATGTAAAATATTTAGTTTAAACCTTATATAAAATCAACTATAAAAATAATATATATATATATATATATATAGATATTATATAAAGAAGTCAAAATAAAAATTGTATATTAAGGTAAAAATAATTTTACCGTTAAACATAAGTTAAAAATGTTGCAATGATTTATGATAAACTATAAAATATTATTTAATGATTTTAAACAATATTACTGTAGTTTAACAAGTTTATCAAGATTCTTACAAAAAGATGGTGTTTGAGATTCAAATAAAATATATTTTACTTTTATTGACTATTAAACATTACAAAACAGAATTCTTTTTTTTATATATGAGAAAGTAGTGATAGTGTCTTTTTTAATTTTATTTTCATTTTATAGGTTAATATTTATAATTAAATTTGCTTTTACTTCTAACTACAACTATTCTAAGTACAGTTACAGTGAATTACATGTTTTATAAACAAAACTTAGATAGAGTCCTTTAAATATTGGTCTTTATTAAAAATAAAAAAATTAATCACAAAAATAATGCAAAAAGATTATATTAATTTTAGAGACAAATCTTTAATTTTAATTAGAGAAGAATACTAAGAGTATTCGAAGCATTGTATATAAGTTTTATCTTCAAATAATCTTTTAATTAATCCATATGCATAACATATATATTTTTATTTTGAATCTTGTAATTTATTTAGATATTTTTGTGTATGAGAACTAAAATAAAAATGTTATATATAAGGATTAAAATAAAAAAATTTTAAATTGAGATAACATTGTTATTCTAACATTAACAGTAGGGATTATTTTGAAAATCCTTTTCCAATTAAGGAGACCAAATAAAAAGGCAAGTTTCCCAACCAAAATTGAATTTAAACCATTTTCTTATAATAATTAAAAAATTAGTTTAATTAAAAATATCTTTATTATATCTTAATTGTTTATATAATATAAAAATTATTTAATAAATAAAAGAAAAAAATCATTACTTATAAACTTTAAAAAAAATAGTAAGCATCACTAGAAATAAGCAAGTTTAACACATTCAATCAAACTTCAATCAAATTGAATAAAAAAGTTAAGTACTTAAGAGTTTATTTTGAATTACTAATAAATTTAGTCGTGTTAATTGATTAAAATCAAATAATATTATAAACACTCATCTATAATTTATAATTGAGACATTGTATTTTGTGTTTCACCAACAAGGTATATAAAGGATAGTAAAATTTTTAAAGAATTCATTGAAATATTTTTATACTTCACTTTGTCACCATGGATATATGTGGATACTAAGAATTAAGCTTCAATGCAATTTTTAAAAAGATTCATTTCTAATTTTCTAAAACCATCTAGATTCAAGGCAATACTTATGATAAAGGGTTTTTTTTTTTTTCATAAAAAGGGGATTGACTACCATGAAGTGTTCTTACTAATGGTAAAGCATAAAACTATTTGGATTTTCTTAACTAAGAAGAGTACTTTAAATTTGGAGTTGGAGTAGCTTGATGTGAAAACTACTTTCTTGTATGAAAATCTAAATGAGCATATTTATATTTCACAACCTAATGAGTTCCTTGAGGCTGGAAGGAAAAACTATGTCTGTCTGCTAAAAAAAATCCTTATACATTTTAAGACAGAGCCTGAGGCAGTAGTATAAAAGGTTTTATGATTTCTCACAATCAATTTTATAATTATGTCTACATTAAGAAGTTATCAGATAATTCAAATATTTATTTATTGCTATACATAGATGACATGGAGCATGGTTGAAATTAATAATCTCAAAGTAGTGTTGAGTAGTGAGTTTAAGATGAAAGACTTGGATGTAGTCAAAATGATTTTGAGCATGAAAAAGTAAAGAGATATGAGTGCAAGTCTACTTTATGTATCTTAGAAGAAATATATTAAAAAATTCTAACAATTTTTTCAAATAGAGATTTCTAAGTTAATGAGTACTCTCTTGACAACACATTTTAAACTTGATGGTAACACATTTTTTAGTACATAAAGAGAAATGTACTAGTAATATTTGTCTAATTTATGGTTCTAATAGAATTGGTAGTAGTCTTGTTGGCTATGTAGATTGTGACTTTGAAAAAGATGTTGTTAAGAGAAGATCAATGTTATATCTTTACTCTTTATAGATGTGCTATTAACTAAAAAGCAATATTTCATCCTACTATTGTTTTATTTATTACAGAAGTAGAGTACTTGTTATTAAAAGGAAGAGTTAATAAGGTATGAAGAAAAATGAATAGGCACTTATATATATATATATATATATATATATATATATATATATATATATATATATATATATATATATATATATATATATATTGTTTCTCATCTGTTTCAATCGAATTTGATCCAAGTCGTGCACATAAATATGGTAAATGAGTAGACCTTATTTAAGTAATATTAACCAGCTTGTCACTCAAACTAACTTCCGTTAGTGTAATAATAATATCTTTATATAAATTGATATTAAGAAATTAAACAAATCAAATATATTTTCAAGGACCACATTAATGTTGAAAACTTTGTAGTGAGAAGTGAAAAGTGAAGAACTAAATTTATTCAATTGAAATAAATTTGAATTAGTTTTTAACATAATTTTAAAACAATTTTATATTATTTTTTAAAAAACCAAAAATAATAATATTAATTTTTAAAGTTTAGTTATAAAATAAATTATTTATTTTTTATTTATTTTAAAATATAATAACAATAATAATTATAACAACGATTAATATAACTTTTAATAGTTATTATCACCGCCACAATATTTATCACAACCATAATTACTATTACTACTATTATTATTACCTTTATGTTTATTATTATTTATATTATTATTATCATCATTATTACTACTATTATTAAAAATTATTATTATGAGTATTATTAATGTAGCCAGTACTATTATATTATAAAGCTATTATTTTTGTTAATATAAATTTATTATTATTATAATGAACAAAATTTTGTTATTTTTTCTTAAAGAAGGAAGTGAATATATTTTTTTATTTATTTAACATTTCATATTGATAGATAATAAGAAAATTAGAAATGAATAGAATTAGAATAAAAAAATTTATACTAATTTTCTTATAGTTTCATATCTTTTGTTCCTTTAAATGGAATTATATTTATGTGAGGAAAAATATTAATAATATGTTTTTTGATATATTTTTGTTATTAATTAAAATATAATAAAAATCACATAAATCATAAGTCTGGCTTTTAATTAATGTTTTTCATTTTAAATTTAATAATTTTTACTTATATGTTTAATAAAATATAATTAAAAGTATATTATAAAAATATTTGAACAGCACAGGAATGCGAAGCAAGGTGGGGTAGGATTGGAGTCTATGTTTAGTAAATTGTGGCTCTCTCTTCAACATAAAGGAGGGTCTGTAATTTGCTAACGTCCGTTGCAAATTGCAGACAGAACCAATTATTGTATGCCACTTCGTAAGATGGGCATTGGCCATTCTCTAAAATCTCTATTTAAAGGGAAAGTTACAAAACCCACATGCATATATACCCACTACACTCACATCCATCTCCACTGTTCTCTAAACAAGTTGAGTTCAAAATCAAAATCTAAATCAAAAGAAAGGAGCATTTCTTACATACCCCCCCAACCCACGACATGCCTCTGTTTCTGATCTTACTTCTGCAGATAGTCGCTGTGACATCATCGGATCTCCGACCTGGGTTTTACTCAAAGACATGTCCACAAGCTGAAATCATAGTCCGAGATGTCATGAAGAAGGCCCTTATGAGGGAACCCAGAAGTGTTGCCTCTGTTATGCGCTTCCAGTTCCATGATTGCTTCGTCAACGTAATTGATTTCTGTTTACTCTTATAAAAGGTTCAATCTTTTCAATTGACTCAGATTTTTACTTCTACTGAATTTGTTAAGGGGTGTGATGCTTCTATGTTGCTTGATGATACACCAACCATGCTTGGGGAGAAACTCGCACTCTCAAATATAAATTCGCTTAGATCATTTGAAGTTGTTGATGAAATCAAGGAAGCCCTCGAGAACGCGTGCCCTGCCGTTGTTTCTTGTGCTGATATCATAATCATGGCTGCTAGAGATGCTGTCGCTCTGGTCAGTACGCATCTCTACCCTTTTCACTGTTTCGCCCCGCTTTTTTCCTTCATAAAAGCATTCAATATAAATGTAATTAAAATCTTCAAAACTTTGACTAATTCAGTAATCTACTGTTTATCCCATCCATTTTTAATGTTTTATTAATTCAAATATTGTTTTCATTAGCTGATCAATCAATATAGTATTAATTACCTCAACCAAAATAAAATAGTATTAATTAGAATTTATTATTTTGTGTACTACTGTGAGATTATTCAATCTTTTTTAAAAGAAAAAACGTTTTATTTAATTTTATATGTATATTTTAGATAAATTTAAAAGAAGCTGTAATATATGACATTTTTTTTATCATTAACCCTGTATATAGTATATAAGTATTATTATTAATAATAGTATTTTATTAATCCTTTCAATGCATTTAAAAAGAATATTAGTAAAAAAAATGAAATTAAATGAAAAATTAAATGACTTTAACATCTTCAGATATTCAATAATTTTCAAGCGAAAAGATTATTAAGAAGATACTTTAAGGAGTTTGGAATGGTTTTAATAACTGTAAGGGTTATCACTTTCTTGTTTATTGAAAGCATAACTGATAATTAATTATATTTCAACCCAGATAATATTAGTATGTAGTATTCTTCAGTTTCTTTTCATGTGTCATTAACTGCAATTGCATATAGATTATTTATTATTCCCCAGCTCATGAACTTTGGCAATTTGGAAGAAGTTCCATTTTAAAGTTCTTTTTTGCTTTTTTTTTTTTTACCCCTTTGAATTAGTGATTAGAATTAGTGGACGGCCCCTAGAAAAAATAAAGAGACATTTTTTGTAGATCCCATGTAGCTTGTGGATCCCACAAAAAAAAAAATGTATCTTTGTCTCTCCTAGTTGTCCCTCCTAGTTTTAATATTCTCTTTTTAACAATCAGTAGATATTAAGAATATTAAAACGTTGAAAGTAAACCCAAAAACAGAAGTATATGCTTTGAAGGTAAACTATGCTAACCCCTCTTCTGCCTTGCCTTTGGTAAAAAGCTCTTTGACTGAAATATTGTTTTTAAAAGCTCTTTTAAGGATTTGTTGGCCTGGTAAACTTTACCTTTACATCCCAAAAATAACTGTCTTTGCTGGCGTAACGCGTGAACGCGCTCTCCAGTAACGGTTATTGTTGGCGAAAGAACAAAGTGTACGTATTTGTATTTATGTAAATAAAAAATGCTCTTTTTAATTGAAACCTGGAGATTAACTGCTAATGTGTTATCATTGTGATCCAATTAGTGTAATTGAGTAATCATTTGGTTGAAGTGATTTTTTTGATTTGTAATGCAGACAGGTGGACCCGACTGGGAGGTGAAGTTGGGGAGATTGGATAGCTTGAGCGCTAGTCAAGAAGACTCAAACAACATTATGCCAAGCCCAAGAGCGAATGCAAGCTATCTTATTGACCTCTTTCAGAAATTTAACCTTACCGTAAAAGACCTGGTAGCACTCTCAGGATCTCACTCTATTGGCCAAGCTCGTTGTTTTTCCATCATGTTTAGGCTATACAATCAATCTGGAACTGGAAGGCCTGACCCTGCCATTGACCCTATGTTTAGAGAAGAGCTTGACAAGCTATGCCCACTAGATGTTGACCAAAATGTGACAGGGAACCTTGATTCCACCCCTCTGCTGTTTGATAACCAATATTTCAAGGACTTGGTTGCTGGGAGGGGATTTCTTAATTCTGATCAAACACTTTTCACATTCCCCAGGACCAGGTATTTTGTGAAGTTATATAGTAAACAGCAAAGTGAGTTTTTCAAAGCCTTTGTGGAAGGGATGTTGAAAATGGGTGATTTGCAGTCTGGTCGGCCTGGGGAGGTTAGGACCAATTGCAGGGTGGTCAATGATCATGTCCTGTTTCAGTCTCAACACAAGACCGAGAATTACCATAAATCAATATAAATAAATGCATGCCATTTACGATTCATGCATTATATGGTATCCAAATTTTCAATCTATGAAACAATTTACAAAAGTATGAAACCGACATAAACGCATTGTAGCTAATTTTAGTATAAGACTTATTTCATGATTCCGTCCAGTGATATGCAAGTCTCTATCATCCTTTTTAGTTGTCATGCTTCCTAGTAACTATTTTAACATGGACTAGTTGGCATGAATAACATAAGGTCATACCCGATAACAGAGTTCAGGAAAACTTAGTGCACCGAGGGAGCTGTTGAGGGATGAAGTAGTTTGCATTTTATATGTGAATATGGTAGAACAATTCACTGTTATGCAGAGAAAAATCTCTATGTTCTGTCTTGACTACGAAGTAGCTAATTTACAGAGGAAAATAAAGTTTACATCAGTACACAGGAAAAGACTCGGAACAAAAGAAAATGCCAAGTATCATACTATCATACTACTTGTCCATATTCAGTCAACAAACCCATACTACTGGCAGTTAATAACAAAACATCTAAGTACAATACACAACAAGCTTTCCCATTACGTACCGAGTCGATTTGAAATGTGAAAGCAATTGGAAATCTTGGGATATTCAAGATATTTTCTAGTTCCTTACGGGGTTTGCCGTCAATTTCCAATTTTTGATCATTAAGATTTGTGATCAAAACAGATTAATAGTTGAAGATAGATATTACCTCTCCCTTTCCTTTTCCAAAAAAAAGTTATTGAAGTTATTCTATCTGGATTATTCCAAAAAAAAGATAGATATTGATCATTAAGATAGATATGTTAGGTTTAATTCCTTTGACTGGCTTATTTGTAACTGCATACTTATAATACCAACGAATAGTCAGTTTACTGGGGCGGCTTTCATTGGTCTTTTCCTCGTATGACAAAACTTAGATGGGATTCTATAATCTTTTCCTAAACAAGTGTAACTCTAATTTTTCCTCCAACACACTATTTATTAAATCCCCATGATGAAACAGCACCTACAAAACTCTCATCTAAGATGCTAAGTTTTAAATTTAAATTAGATTAAGAAAACGGGAAAATTAAAAAATATATATTTAATTTAAAATCTTGCTAATAGTCAGCAATTGTTTTTTTAATTTCTAGTGATAAACAATCAATTAGTCACCAATTGAGGAAATCAACATCCAGTTTGAGGAAATCTAAAAATAATTAGCCACTCTAGCTAAAAATGTAACAAAACACTTAAATATGTTGCCTCATGAAAAGTAAAAAGCATTGAATAACAATGCTCCTCCACAGTTTGAAATTCTTACCTGGATTGCTATGACCTCTCTCCCTTTGTCAGTCTGACTCACTCATTGCTCTCAGATTCCATGCCTCTCATTAATATATAGTAGGTATTTCTCTCATTCATTTGGTTGTTGATGTTTGGTTTCCTTTAGCTATGATCTCTGATTGCAGGACGCATAAAAATGAACAGTGCTAAAGATTCAGCTAATTTAAACAAAATTGTACACTCTACATGCCACTCTGCATGGGTTTTATCATCATGTACAGACAACTTACCAAGCAACACAAGCATACAACAGCAAGAAGTTGTACCTCATTTTGATGCTCATCATAGTCATGGGCCTCCTTTGTAAAGATATGCCAGTATTCTGTGCCTATAGCCCTTGATCTCTGTCAACAGTTGCAGCATCATTCACATGAGTAATTCTAGCAATACATTCTTCACTATTTGTTAAAATTTATTGAAAACAAAAAAAGTATGATAGAGAAGCATTAATTTAAGAGTGAGAAAGAAATTTTTGTAGTTTTCAATAAATTTTAACAAATAGTACAGGGTATGTTACAAAGAGTGTGTATTCAGTATGTTACTAACATTACTCCATTCACATTGCATACGATAGCAGCCTAGCACTTCCTTCCACGTCAAGCTTTCAGGACGCAGTCTTGCTTTGATGATTCCCTTCCTTGCACCTGCAGGCTTTATAACCACATTCACCAATCATTTCCTTTCCCATTTTCATCTTGGTTGACAGTTCCTGAACTGTCCATTATTTGTTCCCTCTTCCTGCACATATGCCCCCAAAACCCCAACATCACCAACAGGTCATCTCTTTCTGTAGAGGCAAGGCTCCAAGCTTTATTGACTACTGCACAGCCAATTATTTCTGGAGCCAACCCTCAAATGTCAAATGCATTGATAATTGATTGAGAAGATCAAGCAAGGGGAAGGGCGAAAATGTCATCCAATAAATAAGGGGCAAGTAGGAAAAAAAATGGAAAGGAGGGAGTGGGGGTACATGCTTGTGGCACCATCTTTCCAATCTATTGAAAACAACAAATGTATCAGAAAGTGAAAAATGCACAATCTTTTAAATCATACTAGAACGAGTTTCATCCATAAAGAAACGATAAGAATCATTCCTGATGCAAACTGGGTTTTAACCTTTACTAACTAGGAATGGTACAAGTTGGAGAAATAATAACAATACAAAAAAAAAATCATATCCGTTATGACAGAGCACCATGAAGACTGCTTAAAAGTTATGGCTGTGGAGCTTTGTACACGACGTCCCCTATCCAAGAATGATATAACATGGAGATGTAATAAAAATTAAATCTCCAGAATAACAGCTCATGAGGCATGATGAAAATAACAAGGGTACCTCAGTCAAAAATTCTCTCCCCAGTTGAAAATAGTAAGAATACGAAAGAACTAAAAATGCATAAAAATCCAGGAATGAAAAACACCGCTCTCCAGCTTTGTGGACTTGAAAGATCAGAATTAGCAGCCTTGGCAGCTTCAAGAAGTTTCCCAGTGAGGTCAACACCAACAATGCCAGCTAAGGTACCAGCGGTATTGGAAACACCCATCACAATTCCAGCATATCTCGGCGCAACGTCCATGTGGTTCACTGCAAACCCAGCTCTTCCAAGAGCCAAGAAACCAAGAGCCACCGAAGAACAGAAGATAGCACCAGCAGAAGTTCTGAAACTGGGAATCACCACCAAGGCAAGAGAAGCAACCAGAAACCCTACTGTGTTCAAGAATTTCCTTGTTTTAGTGACAGATAATATCCTCCTTGTGATCAAGTAGTCAGCAACAACACCCCCAATGTTTGAGAACAGGAACATGTTGAGATATGGCATCATTTTGGAGGATCCCATATCTTGAAGGCTAAGCTGAAGACCCAATTCAAAGTAGGTTGGGAGCCAGTTCATGAGCACATATAAAGCATAGTGAAAGGTGAAATTGTTGACAACAATGGCCCAAACGGGGAAGCTGGTTAAAATTTGGAGCCAAGGGATTTTGGCTGAAACTGGTTTTTGGTTGTGAGAGTCAACTTTTTTATTGACGGGTAGCAACGATTCCCCCACACCAGAGGCAGTGGATTTGGGATCAGTGGCGTATCTGAACCAAAGTAAAGACCACAGAGCACCCAATGCAGCCTCGGCGAAGAACACAGATTGAGGACCTCTAAATTTGACTAGACTTGGAAGAAGCAGCATTCCGAGTGCTGCACCCAAATACATACCAGAAGTGGTTAGAGAGACAGATCTGGATCTTTCGTGAGGGGGAACCCACTGTGCCAGAACTGTGTGGATGGAGGGAAATATAAAACCCTGCGCTACACCAACGAGCAAACGAGCAATGACCAAAACCATAACTCGGTTGGGATCCAGAGGAACCAATGCACATGTCAATGACCACAATACGAATGAAAGAAGCAGAACCCTTCTGCCACCAATTTTCTGTGCTGCCCATCCTCCTGGAACTTGAGAACACGCGTATCCGTAGTAGAACGTCGATAGTATTGCTCCTTTGCTCGATTGGTTCACTCCAACAGCGTCAGCAGCAACTGTGTATGCGATTGAAAACCCAACTCTTTCGATGTAGCAAACTGATGTGCATATGAAGGTCAAAATGACGATCAAGTAACGCACTGGGAGTTTCATCGTCAACGCCTTCAGGTTCCAGGTTCCTCAGATTCGAAGAGGATTTAGGTGCTACTGCAACTGCAAACTCCTGACCCAAAACGGCACCCCATCTCCTCCGTTTCGTCTACTGCCAGCCCCAGTCAAACAAATAACAACTCTTCTATAATCATAAATAATTAAATATTAAATAAACCAAAAAACTAAACCCCAGCCTGGCCACTGGCAACTGGCAACCGCCAAATGAGTTGGGGCTTTAATTTTAATTAATTTTTAAACATGGCCAGTATTGTATATAATAAAATTTATATATAATATTTTTTATTAAAAATTATAAAATTTACTGTATTAATATTATTAGATATTATATTTTTAAATAAAAAATTATTTTTTTAATTTTTAACGCATAAGTTTATATAAAAAATAAAAAAATTATTAATGTATTTTATATTAAATTAATAAATAAACCATCAATTTAGTCCTTAATATTTGCACAATTTAGTGACAATAACTAAATGTAAAAATAAATACTAATATTTTTTAATGTCAATCAAATTAGTTTTTACTCTACTAATTATTTGTTTAAAATGTTAAACGATGTAAGTTCTGGTAAAAGTTTTCATATTATTTTAATTAATTTTTTTTTTCTAAAATTATCTTAGCGCCAATTAGGATCAAAATCATTTATAGTTTTGTTGTAAACTACATGTTACATTATATTTTTTTCTTTATTAAATTTAAATTTGTTTAAATAAAATATGTAAAAATATTTTTTTAAAAACTTAAATTTTGCTTAAATAAATATTAAAAATTTTGCTTGAGCTAAAAATAAAACAAAGAAGATAGGAAAAAGAAAGTGGAAAGAGGAGAGTGAGAGAGAAGGAAAGACGCTAGACGGGAGAAAGAATGAGAAAGAAGGGAAGGGAAGGAAGAGAAGAAGAGGAGACAATATTTTTATTTAAATAAATCTAGATTTGTTTAAACGAAAATATACTCCAAATTATGCAGTTCGTACCAAAACTTAGAGAGAATTTGTTTTCTACTAACTATTTCTTCTGAATCATTATTTGCAATAGTAAAAATACTTTTAACTCTTAATACTTTCCAAGGTCATCAAAGAGTATTGTTGTAGAGTAATTAAATTAAAAAAGATTGATAAAGCAAGGAATATCAAATAAAAGTTATTTGGTTGTACAAAATAAAGGTTGTGCCTTCACAATAAGGTATATATCTATTATGTGCAAAAAATATCTATTTTTGTTGAGATTTAATATGGAATTTTATACTCATGTGGTCTCCTGTCATGAGATTAATGTTAATTAATTATTTATTTATTTACTTAATGGCAATTTCTGTTTTAGTGTCCTTGTTGATGGTCCTTGGGTGAGTTTTTTTCTTTTAATTTTATAGCATTATTAATGGACGTGTCTGTTTCCAAAAGTGTTATCCCTCCGGGACACAGAAGATTGTTACTTTAATGGTAAGACATGAATAATTAATTTACAAGAGTATGACCAATTAAATAAATAATAATAAAAAAAAAGGCTGCCAGTAGTTTTAAATATGTGAATCGTACATGCAAACTTTGTGTATATGGGTGTCGTTTAGGAAATGACATACGAACTTGCGAGTGCTGATTCAACTTCGACAGTGATAAAAACAAATCCTCTGCCATTAAAGCTTCCAGTTCCAATAGTTGAAAGCTAGGGTAAGATAGAAGAAGAGATCACTTTTTCACCCAAGCTGTCTTTCTTAAACAGCAAACAATTTCTGTTACGCTAAATCAAACCATACTTAACAGAATTCAAATCTTTTTACAGAAGAAACTTCATGATTGCTTTTATTATTTTCAACCCAGTCACAGTAATCAGGATTTCTCTGAATACACTTTGCCTGATGCCCTAAAAATGTAGTATGACATAAAACAAGGACAAAAAAATAAACAATATTAATCCAAATTTTGCAAAATCACTGTAGACTAAGCAACATACAACAAAGCCTTTACATAGAGTTGCCGTTCCTTACAACAGATGCTGCCTGGCAAGTTTTCCTGCAATCTCTCCCTTCACAATAAATGTCTCCAACCACTCAACACAGGTCGTTGCATAAAATGTACAAGCTAAGCAGTAACCCGTCACCATGATACAAGAACAATAATAGAAGTAAGCTACCCCAACAAATCCAAAAGGGGTGGCTGCTCAACATGTGACTTGGTTTGAGAGGACCGAGTGGTTGAAACCACTCCCCTCCCTCTTCCTCGTCCTCTACCGACTGTGGTTGATGGCGGTGGTGCAAGTTTAGGTGCAATCTGTTCATTCTTGTTGGAGGAAAATATCGATCCAAGATCTGTTGCCGTTGACTGAACATTATTATATGAAACATTTGATGATGGAAAAGCATTATTTTGCTTTAGGAACCCAAGAGAATTCTGAGGTTCAAGGCCACTATTCAGGCTACCAACGGTTGAGCTAGCATTCCTCGTGTTCAAACTGATAGACTCTGCAGAACTTTGGGAATTAACAGGCCAACTGTAGGTAGTTTGGGGAGCCATATTGCTTGAAGTGCTCGTCATTGAATTAAACCCAAGCTTGTTTAGCGGCATTCCTAAAGTACCATTGTTTGATATTCCAGATCCACCTGATAATGAGTTATTAGGACGTGGCGGCCAATCAGCAAAAGGATCATCAGATTCAAGATTAGATGTGGACGAAGTTCCTGCTGCTACTGTATGACTTTCAGTGTCACCAAATTGTGAGGTAACACCAAGAGATGTACGAGGCGGCCATTCTACATCTACTGAGGGACATGACTTGGTTGTCTGCTGAGTAGATAAAGCAGACAAGGACAAATGCTTTTGTAAGGATGTTACTTGACCCACAGGGTGGCTTGCCGCAGATTGACTGGTGGTATCAACAGAATTTTGGATAGAAGAGGCAGTTCCCTTTGTTCTGGGACCCCAATCTTCATCCCAAGAGGAGCTGCTTTTTGTTGAAGCAGCTACAGTGCTGCTGCTTGTCCTCAGGGCTTCAGATTGAAGGCCATTAACCATGGGAGATAGTTTTACCTCCGGGATTCCAGAATCAGTCACAGCCACTCCTCGCTTCTCTTCTATCTTACTGTACAAGACATAAATTTCAGGAAAACAATAAAATAGAACTTAGTCAGAGATCAAGGAGAGAGAGGAGCAGACAGAGAAAATGACAAAAATAAAAAGGGTGTTAAAAAATAATAACAAAAAAATTACTGAAGCATATCCTTGACAAAGAGCATATATTTGGCAAACTGTTGAACATTAAGTTGTTGAGCAGTCAGAAGAGGCATAAGCAATGGAAGAACATGCTCAGCAACAAATTCTACTCCATACTGAACAAGAGAAATCAAAAAGACTTAGGTACGACTCCAAATATTATTTAGCAACAACTTCAAATATCATTGATTGTAGCAGTCAAAACATAAAAAACTGTTGATTCATATGTCAGGCTCATCATTGCAAATATTACCTGCTTAAAAATAGAATTTGCAACCCCTAAGGTACACATAAGGGTTGGAGGAGAATGGTCAACAGCAGTACAGCGCTGAATAGTTTGCAAGATATCCAGGACAGCATGTTTATCAAGTCGGTTAACCATGTCTCCTAGGCACAGCAAAGCATTGACTCTAACCTGTCAAACCAAAGAGACAAATATAGGCAACCAGCTTTGCATATAAGGTGAAACAACCAGCACAGATGCACAACATTGTCAAACTCAAAGATCCTACCTAAGATCGGAGTGGTAGAAAAAGTAAAACATGAGACCATAACACAATGGATAAAATCCTACCAACTATATAGAATTATATTTAATAATACATTCACACAAAAAAACACAAGGAAGAACAATAAAATTACAATCACAACTAGCAATTAAGTATCTTCTAATTTAGAATGCAAATTAGATACAAGTTTCTAAGGTTATGTACAAGCTTTTGTAACAAAACAAAGGGTCCTAACCCACCAAAGACAAGCCTTACAAGAAAACAAAAGGCTTTTAACTTATCAATAATAAAACAAAGGTTTCTAAAAATGTTGAAGTTAGTTGTCACAACTTTCAACATTAATATGAGAAAAAACTCAGATTAAGTGGCAGAAACAGGAGAGCCACAAAAGCATCACTCACAGACCAGCACAGTGCAAATTTGCATACCCAAAAGCAAATTGGCACACTCAAGACAAGAATAAAACAACAGAGAAAGGTTTCATTCAAAGAATCCAACCTAGATCCGCCTACTCATATCATTCACACAAAAAGAGGCATCCATAAATCAGTGACAAATGCAGTGCTGCACATTCCAGAACCCATCCAGTACTGAAGTTTGCAGTCAAGCTTCCAAAAGCACAGCAGCAGAAAGGATTTAAAGAAGTAGAACCCACACCACTCAAGGATTTGAAGAATGCAGCTCAAACCTTACAGAAATGTTGAAAATGCATTTTGCAATAAGATATTTAACAAGAAGTCAACAACAACAGTATTGATAATGGAATTTCATGTTAAATTTTAATTACAGGAAAAATACAGAATACAAAAGAGTATGAGACGAAATTTTGAAAACAGATAATATGTACCATTTAATTAAATAAAAATCATGCACAAATAAGGATCTAATTATTTTTACTAAACTTGGGTTTGTATGCTTAAAAGACGCCAAACATATAACGTCAACCTGAGGCACTGCAAGATAAAAGTTCAAGCAAAATATTAACATACCGCGGCAACTGTTGTTTTAAGTGCTAATCCATGAACACGGGGCAAAATCACTTGTTTCACCAGCTGAAAGGAAATTAAAAAAAAAAAAGAAATATAACAAATATTTAATCTTTAACAACAAAGATTAAAAAAAGGGCAAAAGATTATCTGATTATGGGCTGAAGAAAATTAAGGCTGTATGATAATAATAAACTTATAAACCTCTAGGTGGAGATAAGCTAACAAATAAAACATTAGGGAATAGAGACTAAAACACTTTTTATTCATCTGCTTCCGGAAAAAATCGAAGAATTTCTTGGAAATCCTGCAAGAGCCAATCGTTCTTTTTTCTCTGATAGATGATCAGAACTTCATTTGAGTTCGAATCCTACTAAGAGGTCCACCAGATATCAGAAATTGTTTGTTAGGTGAGTCAATAAGATAAACCAATTCCTTTGTTCAAATTTTATCCTATAAGATGAGTTGGACAGCAAGAATTAAAATAGGATAGATTAATTTTTCCCTGCATACACTTGTTCTGATACTGTGCTACTACATTCCAGTTTTCTATCACCACAGCCACTACCATCAGCACCGCTGCAATTGCTACCCACCCCATCACAGCCCTTGTCCCCACCTGACCACCTCCACCCTGCCACCTCTACCATTGCCTTCCCCAACTTCATTGCAACCATCACTACTCCCGCCATCTACCTCACAACCATTGCTGCTGCTATCACTATTGCCATTAACCAACACAACCATCACCCCCCCCCCCAACCGAAAAAAAAAACCACTGCCACCTTTCATGAGGATAACTTTGTTATTTGTATACAATTAATATGTATATTATTATCTAGTGTGCATCAAACATTAGATAGGATAAGAGCTTATCGTGCCTGTTTCCTACTCTTGTTTTGTTACACCAAACATGCTTTGAAGTTTCAACATGGTATTAAAGCAGTATAATCCACCTTGAGTGAGTGTGTATAGATCTTTGTATATTCTCCCTTTTGATTATCTTTGAAGCCTTATTGTTTCTCCATCCTGTAAAATACTTGGGTCCTATTGGTAGTGGGAAAGAAAAAACTTTCTTGGAAAACCATAACCCTTTGGTTTTTGACCGAACTCAATCACATTGTGTAATCTATATAGCTAACATCACCTAGTAAGATTAGGTTTAGTTGTTGTTCCTTCAGGTTATGCCCCTTCACTTTTCAAGTGGCAATACTCATAGGACCAGTGGTGGCTCAACAGCCAATACCTGGGGTTGTGCTTCCTAAATGCATGCATGGATTTCTTCATGGGTTAGAGCTGTTGAACATGGGAGGCTGCAACCTAGTCTGGACACATGAAGGGTGACTTGGTCAGTGGTATTTAAGGTCAACAGCCAAGTCTGTTTGCCAGCAGTTTCCTGGCAAGGTTTGAACTTTAAAGCCAGTGCCAAGTTTTCAGGTTGGCTAGGGGTTTTGTCAGTTTATTGCATTTTCAGGTATGGTTCTTGACTTCTGACCTCTCTATGCTGGATGGGCTGTTAATCCAATTTTGATCTGCCTTCCTTTCATCTTCTAATGTTGTGACCTCCTTCTGTGGCCTTTCTTTGGTTATTCAATACCAGCTCTGATGACCTTTTTAAAGCATTTCTGAAGCATTCTTGGTTCAACATCCATCTTGCCTCATCTCTGTTAATTTTGGTTTCTTCTTCTCTTCTTATCGGTAGCATGACTATAGAAGCTTTGAGAATTTTCAGAGCTTTGGAATTATCTGGTCAGTGTTCATCTGATTCTGTTGGCTTGCAGATATAGGCTTCTTCTGTTGAGAAGGAACAATAAAATTAGCTCATCATTGCTGACTGCATTCAGGTTACCAGTGGGACCACATGTGGCTGCAATCAGAATCAGAGCGGCAAGAGAAGAGGAATTCCTGTCAATGGTGCTTGGCAGCACTTGGCCAGTGCTAATGTTTTGCTGGTCTGACTCTATTTGGTTGTGTTAAGTTTCAGAAATATTTAGTGTAGTATATGCAGAGATTACTGTTCTAGGTTTCGTTCTTTCACTGTCAAGGGCTAGCAGTTTGAAGACTTTGAACATTAGTGAAGGACCCTCATTTGTGTAATTGGGTGATATGATACCTGACTCAGTATTTGGGGACCCAAGGTCAATACTGGTAGTATGATATGGAATCGGTGTTCTGGAGACCTGATAGAGGTCATTAATAGTTGGATTTTGATACTTAGTGTCTTGAACACTGGTTTGGAGTCTGAGGATGGGCCCACCAAGGTGAAAGGTCAAAAAACCAATAAACTTATCTCATTCCCTAGGGGCTTGGCACAAGGCAAAGAAAGAAGCTTTCTTCCAAGGGCATGCAATGCCAAGATTTGTGATTCAGGGCTAGTTGCCTATGTTCTGTGGTTTTTATGGACTTAGGCATATTTATTTTTTGTTAATGGGTTTGCCTTTTCTACTTTTAACAAGCTTAAACTTAGTAAACCTAAGCTTGAGGATTAATATTAGAGTATACAGCTCACCTGTATTAGTTTTGTATTTCTGTTGTATTAGTTTTTCTCTTTTATGGCATTCGGTTTTAAGGTAGAACTAATCTCACAGATTAGTTATTAGTTAGTTACAAAATCTGTTATGACAACTGTATTTTGTCATAGAACTCAACTCCAACTATATATCTCTCTCTGTAACTGATTCAAAGTTAGCTTTGCAGAATAATATTGAAAAACTATTACCAGAGTTTATTGTTTTCTTCTCTCTCCCTTTTCTCTCTTTCTTTTCTTCATTTCTTGGATTCTTTTAATTAATGTTAGAAGATAGTGTTATTAGTTTAACTAATATTGGGCTTTGTCCAGGAATTGTACTATTAGTACTAGCACTTGACCTAATTGGTAGTATATAAGGTGCAATAAGTTAATAGTATTTGAACAAATTCTTATTATCAATCTCATAATACATTGTTAGCCTTTAAATATTGAAAGCTGAAACAATAGAACTGAGAATTGTGTGATCCCTCACCCCATGTTCATAAAGTACTTTTTTCTTTTGTCAAACAGTTCATGATGTAATAGTACTCAATTGCTGACATATGATTGTTTAAGAGAACTCAAGCCTACTCAATTATTATAATATAGCACTCACCTGGGCATCAAGTTGTTTGGCAAGGGATACAGATTTTTTCAGGACCTCTTCTTGCATACGAGCATCAGTATCATCGTAGGCCCGAACAATCATTGGAAGAACGTGCGAAACTAAATGCTCTTGACTAGTCTAAGAGTATAATAAATGGCATAAGTTGGAATAAAGATATTTATGAGAAACAGATTTTACATTCATCAAAATAATGAAACTGATACAAACTCACAATTACCTTGTTTATTATAAGCTCAGCATGCTTCACAAGTAGCAACAGTGTCTCACCAGCAGCAGTACTCAAGACAGGGACAAGGGCTGGGAGTGTTGATTGCTCAAAATCATTCTTGTCCTGAAAAATAACTAAAATTATTATTCTTTTCTCTTCATCTGGATATCACCTTGTTCTTGCACATAGGACCAAAGTGCTCTTCCTCCACTCCTTTGGTATATTCATAGATCTCAAAATCTCATTAAAGAGCTCAGTAAGCCACACAATTTCTTGCTTTCTCATGCATTTCCAAATTTTAATAGGGATACTATCAAGGTCAACCATTTTACTGTTATCCATATTCTTAAGATCTTTTCTACTTCTTCAACTTGAATTCAACAATAATATCCCAAATTTAGTTCATTCGCTTGGATTACTGTATTTTCATTTGCTCCTTGTACATCGTTAAAAAGTTTATACAGAAAAGTTTTTTCTGTTTGTCTTTGATGTCTTTGAATTCTACCTATATTGATAGAGTAGGCAAAAATTAGGGTACAATGAAATTTAAAAGTGCATCATGTGTGTGATTATACTTTCAATATAATTGTGGATTTCGTGACACTGTCACCCCACAAAAGAATATTTCTTAGTCCATGATTGATTTTGATTTACAATGCTCTCAACACCAATACTATTTTGGGTATTCTAAGGAAGTGAGGAAAAGAAAGAGATATTAGTACCTGAGACTCTGCAATAGTGAGAACCATGGGTAGAATCATCGGCTGTATCACCACATTCCTAAGTTCTGCACAAAGTGGTGGAAGGACCTGTATGGAATTTTATTTGTCCCCAATTACATTAATGAGAATAGTGAAAAATAAGTCAAAGTTCAAGAGAATTCAGAGTAAAGAAGCAAGAGCATTTAATCACATATTTGGGAAAAAGAACACAACATGGGTTAAATATACACAAAAATTTCATTGCGGAAGAACATACCTTGTATCGCAATACACGGGAATCAAAATCTTTCCACATGTCTGACAGTGCTTTTAAGAACTCTGACTTTTGCAGGTTATCTCTTTCCTGAAGGAAAAGAAGACACATTATCAAGAACCTCAAATATGAAATTTGCATGTTATCAATTCCATGATGCTAACAAGCTAAACTAAAACAATCTTACAAGCATGTGGTCAAGGAAGCGTAGAGCACGCAACCTAGTATCATTTCGAAAAAATGGTGAGCCTGCAAAAATAAGAAGCATATGCCCTGTTCAGTTTATGATGATGACTATGATCATAAAGGAGCCAAGAAATACGGTAAATGAGCTAAATAGTAATATCATGTTCAGTGGGCCATCCGAAGGCTACAACAACCAGCAGAGATAATATATCGATTGCTATTTTCAATGGTAACTGTTTGATTATGAGTAACTTAATCCTGAAGAATTATATATCTAAAATCCTAGTCAATCTTCAAGCACACCAACACCCCATATGAGTATGTCAATTTTTTAAATTCATTTATGCTCAAGTCTAAATCACTTTTAGTTCTTTTACTTTTACTCATGTTTGCATTATGCAGGTTTATGGCTCTGTCAAATGACATGCAATATTTTAGAAATGCTGATGGTGACAGTGTCTATGGGTCTTTTTTGGGTTAGTATGTCCAATTTTTTAAATTTCATCAATTCTTATGTTCAAATCTTTATTTCTTTTACTTTTATTCAAGTTCATTTTGCGTGTTTATGGCTTTTTGTCAAATGACATACAATATGTTGGCATACTGATTTGAGTCTGAGTAATTGACTCGTTTGGTTTATGTTGATGGTTTGATCTTTCTGAGCCCAAATCTGACCAAAATCAATCACTGCTCAGCCTTATTTGTCATGTTAGTTTTACAGAATCGAACTTAAACTACAACACCAATTTCCTGACCACAAAAAACACACCACAATTTTGAGTTACTCTTGTAACTTGAGATACTAAGAGTAGACCATAATAAGCTTATAAACAGGAGTTCTGATCTCATATGAATAGTCATGACTCAAGAATCATGACCCTTTTATCTTTAACAAAATGCTGCAGCTGTAGTTTTTAGGTGGGTCTCAGGCTTATCAAAATATCTTAAATGTTATTGAAGGAGGTTTGCAACCATTTTTCAATAATCAAGTAATGCTTTACCTAATCTGTGGATACACAATAACAGTAGGTAAACACTTCTATTGAAATTACAGAGTTTTGGTCAAAAGGAGGTGCTCAATAATATTCTGAATTAATGATATTAGATTGATACCATGGTTTTCATGCCCAAATTATGGCAGAGTGACCAGCACTAAAAATGCTACAGCAAGTACCGCGGGAAAAGCCACTATCTAAGATACATAACCAAAGGCCAAGAACGATACAATGGAATTGAGTTCATTGTAACTAACTGCTGACATTTGGGCCAATTATCTTATAATACTACACCCCAAAAAGTTTCATGTTGTACTGAAGGTGAATTTCAAATAAAAAAATTGTCCTTTACCAATGATCATGCAGCAACCCACTTTCACTCCTTCCTTTCATCATTTCTCCCTCAGCATATTTGAAATTGCTTAATCTTACATGTTTTCAGGACAGTTCTTTTCACCACACCCGAAACACAAGGCAATGTAACCTTTTCATGCAATTCAGCTTCTAATAGCCTTTGGAGTGCTCTTACCCTGCTGTCAAAAGTCCCATTGGTCAACTGGTTGAAGAATTCATCACTAAGCTGGCCCCACCTGGGGTTGTATACAAGTCCAAGATTCAATTTTCACATGTAACAGTTTTGGAAAATGGGCAACTCCCATTCACTAAACCACCTTCATTGTCTGAGAAACCACTTTTTTTGTTTAGTAATTAATTCTTATCATCAATTCTTCAGGCATAATCCATTACATAGTTACCAAATACATGATACAGGTATGCAGTTTGTGTAGGTACACAGTTCATTTACATTATTATTGGCCTGCTTAAAGAGAACCCAGTACATGGTACGTGGTATAGTGAATTTGGTACATGGTACACAGGGTCAATGAAAGAATTTGGTAACAACAATTCATCATCTAGTGGATGTAACTTCATGTCAGCCCTCATCACTCCCTTCAACCCGTTCAAGAAGATTCCTCCAAGAGATTATGGGTCTGTGCAACACACTCACATGGGTCCTGCATAGTGCTCAAATAGCTACCTATAATCTTCAACCAATGTGGTTTGCTTCAACCCATGAGTGAGACAACATGATCTGGAGAAATTTTCCAGACAAGTAGCTGGACAGCTGCAATAAGTGGAACAGCCCCCAGAAACTACAACAGAGTCAAAACAGAAGAACAGTGGTGGGATTACATTGCTAAATATGGTTTTGATACCATATCGTTGATATTGTAGGATTAAGGTTTTGGTGGAAAAGGTAAAGATGAAAAAGAAAGGAGGCTCACAGTAATATTCTGAATGAATGGTATTAGATTATGTTTGATGCAATATATGATACAAAGTTATGCCTATTTATACTAGTGTACTACTATTAGCATTAGTGTAGACCAATGAAACCACTAACCTAACAAGACTACTAACATAATAATAATTCTAATATTCTATGTTCTAACAACTACTAAGTGTTGTCGGTCAAGGCAGCCAACTCACAAGTCAATTGTGAAAGTGTAGAATTATTACTCGTGCCACATCTGACATGATCAAGACCTTCCTCTTCAGATCAGACACCAAAAAATTTAATGAATGAATATGCATGAAAATTTCATTCAACAAATGGAGAAAATGTATTGATTCTCCAAGCTATCCTTACCTGTAAAATCCATTGCTGTTGGCCTGAAAGACTCATTTGTAGAGAGCATCTTTTGCAAGTCAGGAACCAGTTCCGATGGGACAGATGAAAATGCATCACTGGATAAGTAATTCAAGGTATTCATGTACTGCATAAGTACAAAACCACAATTTCTTATTACCTTGTAATGAATAAAATAACATAGCCTACATTGTTGTAATCATGTGACGAATTGAAAGTAACCATTTCTTTCTTTATTTCTTCTATTGAAATATATAAAACGTATCCTCAATGAATGAAGAAGAATTTTGTAGCATGGTTATATCCAATTACACAGGTGGCATCTAGTGAAATATATTCAATCATTAATAAAAATATATTCTCTCTTTTAGAGACAAGACGCATGCAACCATCACTGAATGTCTATTTAGAAAGTTTTGGAATATTGGTAACTTTAAATCAATGTAACTTAATTAAGAATTGTTAGTGTTGACTTTGATTATTGTACTACAGTAGTATTTTAGTATTTTTACATATTGAAAACGACACACCTAGGATACAGGATACTAGCAAATATGTTGCTAACTAGTTTAGAAACACAAGATTTAATCTGGGCCACAATAAACCTCTTTTCACAAGTTGTGCCAGTTTACGATTCTTTTGTACATATGAAGCTCATTTGTTTCAACTACCATTAACCAGTATGAAAAAAGTAGAAAAAAGGATTTGGATTACCATCTTCACATTGTTGTGGCAGTCAAACAAAGGCTTGCGAGCAATTAAATGGTAGGCAAGGCATCCAAAACTGAAAATATCAGATGAGCACCCAGCTGAAGGCATGGTGCTCCTCACCAGTTCAGGAGCAGTGTAATTAAGTGATGGCTGAAGTGGCAAAACAGAGTCCTCAACATCATATTCCTGTATAGCAGTCATAGTGAAATAAGGTATATGCCATTTAAGCAAAACTTACTTTACTCCTGAGAATGAGAATAAGATACAAATATCACAAAGAAGGATTTGTCACTTAGAAAGGATAACTTTATTTTGCCTTGTTAAAAATCATCGATTAAATGCAGAAGCTACGAACACAATCAAGAAAAGCATACGTCACAAGGGAAAATCCAGAATAATCGCAACAAGATTATATAAAGGTCACTGGAAGTTATAACTTACAGCTAAAGCAGAAATTTGCGGCTAAGAAGAATTGAAGGAAGAAAAAAATAGAGATCTTGATAGAGCAGAAAACATACAACATGAATTGATTGCAAAAGAATTGCAATCTACAATATTATATGATTGGCAATATAACACTGAATTGATCAATTAGATATAAAAAAGAAGAATGGGCGTTGGATGAAAGAGTAAATTAATGACAACATTACAGTATTTAACGCATCAAATATGTCAAGTAAACAAAGTTAATACAGTAAATCATAATGTATCTAGTGATCCACTCACAGCATAATGGAAGGGTTGCAGATTAGATGAGTCACCAGAGGTCTGAGTAGCAGAAATGGCAAAACCAAATCCAGCAAGTTTCCAAGCTCCACTCAAGGTGATCAGAATGTTCTGCAAAGTATAAAATTTGCGTTCAATGAACCCAAAACCTAATAAGCATCAACTGTTATAGGTAGAATACGATACCACAGCAAAACTACCGAAGAGCAAAACATACTTAAAGATTAAATGAAGGTGACATTCAAAAACACATAGTCGCCGCTCGCTGACACAACAAAATCCCCAAAAGTAATTAACTGCTTTGTACCATTTCTAGTTAGATGCCCCTCGCAGGCATTATCATGTCAAGACTTAAGTACCACATTGACCATTTTATTTAGACTCATAGCAAATAACAATAAAAAGGGGGCCAATAATGAAGTCAAAGTAACGAAAAAGTCTGACAGGGAAAAGAGAAAAAGTGTGACCTCGGGTGATAAAGCTCGATGAATAAGATGAGCATGGTTGTGAAGAAAGTCCAAGGATTCTGCCATCTGAAGTAAACCATGTTTGACCTCCAAAAGTCCCATTTCCTGCAAAGTAAACAGAAAAACAAGAATTAGCAACGGAAGGAGTAGATCGAGTGGAACCAGTAGATGGCGGAACAAAACAACAGTGATTCACCATTCCCCTGAGATCTTTAGGAAGATTAGGAATATTGTCGACATTGCCAAGAGTATTGGCGACGGAAGCAAACAAGGGTTCGGTGACCATAGCCATGGCATTCTTGCTCTCGTCGAGGGCCTGAACGACGTGAACGATCCCAGGATGTCTGAGACGCACGAGCTTAGCCGCATCGGTGCGAACCAAATCTAAAAAGGAATCCTCAGCGGCTTTGGTGAGGCCAGCACGCATTCGGGCCTCGGAAAGAGCGCGTTTGTCTAATACCCACACACATACAACCGGGTATTGGTGCTGACGCGAGGGATCACGCGCCCTGGCCGAGTAGAGCCTCCACGCGAGGCCAGGCCCAGCAGAACCGATCTGGTGTAGAAGGTCGTAGTCTTGAAGTGGCTTGGGTCCTGTCACCTCCTGCACCGTTGTCTGCACTGTCTTCTCAATCACCGCTGCGGTCTTCGCCAATGCTTGGGTTAGGGTTTTCATATTCAGCGACATTTTCCCTCTTCTACGGCACAGCTCCAATTCAATTCACACTTCCAATTTGGATTAATGGATTTCAGATTCTGGCTGTGCCCTGATCACCGCAACTTCCACTTCTCTGTCTTTTCCCTCTTTCTCTTTCTATTTCTCCGGGTTATAAGTCATCTTCCTTCGCCCGTTCCTTTTCGTTTGGTCAATTTTCTCATCCTTCTTCCTTTAAGCTTTCATTATGCTTTTCTTTATCAAATTTACATTTACCTCTTTAAAAATAAAGAGAAAAGTCAAATAAAATCAAGTAATATTTTTTATTATTATTAAATTTAAATGAAAGTGTTCATATAAATAATTTTAAATTAGTTATAAAAATCTTTTATTTAGATAACACAATCAAATTTTAATATGGCGTGCTGATTAGTTTAATAAGAGGAAGGAATGAAATAGATTTTAACAAAGGAGAAAGAGAAAAAATGTAATTTTACTATTTTGACACTTTTTATCATCCTTTCTATTTTCAAAAATTTTATTTTATTCAAAATTTTTAAAATATTAAATAATTTGTAATTATTACATGTTAAGTTCATTTATTAATCTTCATTTCTTATATTCGCATCTTGTAGTCACCCATCTAGTTTTAACTTTTCTTTATCCATTTTCTATGTTTTGTATAGCTGAAAGTGCGTCTCCAACGTTCCTTATCATTACCATTACAATGCTTGCATTTCAACAGAGCAAATGTTAACTCCCGCTTCATGCTTCACTAAGCTTCTTTTTTTTCTTTTTTTTTCTTTTTCATGATTAGACTATATGTCAATATTTGTTTTTTATACATTAATAACTCATGAGTCTTTTAGTTGCTTGCACACTTTTTTTATGCAATATTTCATTATTCTGCACAAAATAAACATTAACAATCATTTCTTCTTTAACAAAATCATGTTTTATCTCACTTTTTTGCTTTCTTTCATTCTGTTGTTTTTTTTCTATAGAATGTGAATGTGGAAGGTTTCATATTTTTACTAAGTTGTTACAATATTTCATTAATATTGAATTTTATAACACTCGTGACTAATTTTTGTCCTATTTTTATTTTATTTATCAAAATTTGATTGTTCCATGCAACTTAGAGTCCATCTGTTCAACCATAAGTCAGTTTTCATCTCCTTTTTGTGATTCCTTTCATCATATTTTTTTCTTCAAGGTTCTACACTTTCAGATTGTTCAACACACTTATTTCTACATGTTTATAAAAAGAGAGTTATTTTATTGTTCAATAGTGCAAGTTTTAAAAAAAGTCTTGCCATTACTTTATATATATTTGCTTTTGTGAAATAATTTTACTATGGACTTTGTTTTTAATGTTTACTTCCTTATCTTTTTTCACAATAAATCCTTCAAATGCATGTAAATTCATATATGAAATTATAAGGTTTTGTATATTTAATGAACCTGATAAGGTAGTAGTACATATAAAGTTAATCATTTATTTTTCTTTAGTATAAATATGATACATTAACATCTATATTGATTAATGCACAGGGTATTAGTGAAATTAATCCCAAATAATATTAAAGATTGGTGCGCTGGAATAAAATCAATGAAAGTTAAGGGATCGTATTAATAATATCTTATCTATAAAGACTCAAAGAATTGGTAAAAAGTTATTCTTAACAAATGGGTAGAAGAATCTCTAATTTTTTTTTTATTATATGGTCCTTGTTTATGTGTGTTTAAAATTTTTCCATTACCACTTTTAATCATTTTTATAAGGAAAGATGATATGACCAATCAAGTATAAAATACATAACTTGTGAAATTGATTAGAGCCTCAAACATTAAAGTTAGAATTTTTCAATTACATTAACTCATTACAGAACTATTGAAAGCCAATTGATATTTTCTTATCCCTGCATCTTAGATTTGTGTTTTTTGTTCAACAGAATATTAATATCATTTTTAATCTGGTAAATTATACCTAAGGAGATTGTTGCAAAAATTTCTAAATGGTGCGATTCATCCTTCTCAAGGTCCAAATAAAATATCAAACGAATGCAATATTTCCTTTAATGAAAATGTAAATCATCTTATATTATTTACATAATCATATATAATAAACTTTACAAACTTTGAACATTTATTACAATGTTTAATTTATATTTTAAAAGTACATTACCCATTAAAATAAAGTAACATGATGAAGTACTTATTTACTTTGTTTTCGTATAAAATTTTTATAAATATGGTTTATTTGATAAAAATTTAAAAAAAAAACTGTTAGATTAACTAATTTTATATTTTATGAAGACTTATTAAAACTTTCAAGTTGTTTGACACTTTGTGTGAATGAATCTTGACTCATATATAAATAGATATTAAACTTTTATTGAAAAAGTAAAGAGTGTTTGACAAGTACAGTGTTAAAAGGAAGAATAAAAGATGATAAATAAATACTCAAACTTTAAATTAGAAAACTAAAAAGTCTTTAACAAGTGTTATGCTCTAAATAAAAAAAAATCTCAAACAAATATTGTACTTTAAATTAGAAATGTAAATAACGAGCTTCAATTCAAAAGGTGAAATCAAAATTATAAGAACTTATAAACGTAAAGACAATAAATATAATGAAAAAAAAAAAAACACAGAAGCGAGTAATATTGAATTTATGTGGTTGCAAATTCAAGGAACACAATAGATAAATGACCTCTAGAATGAGATAAATAGAAAGTAAGTGATATATAGTGGGAGTAATGAGCTAAAAAAAATGTCAAAACATAATAAAAAGACAATGAAAGGTGTAAAATTAAAAGCTAATGAGATAAGATAAGAAAAGACGTGTGAGCTTATAAGATTAAATAAATATAAAGATTTATAAAATATGTAAGTATAATTAATTTATCATACAACGTAAATTAAGCATTATGAGTTAAATAAAGTGACATGTTTAAAACTCGCAACTTGACCTACTAAGATTTGGTGGATTAAGTTGATAGAATTAAACTTATATTGTTATTCCTAAATTTGAAAATATTTAACTAAATTTTATTGATTCAATTGATATACTCCTATCCAGAGTTTTTTTTTTCATACTTTTTATTAAATATAATATAATTTATTTTATTTTTTAATATAAAAAATAAAATAAAATATAAACTAAAATATATAATTTTTATAAAGAAAATGCTAATGAATACTTTTAAAACATTAGTTAAGCAATTTAAAGTAAATTTTTTATTAAAAAAATGTAAAAAACACTCATCTTGTAATTTTTAATGTATTTTAATATATATTTTATAAAAAAATTATTATTTATTTTTTTCTTAAAGAATATCCTCAGCACGCTTAGTTAGCAAAATCCTTTTTATAAAGTTAGAAGTGAATAAAATATTTTTAAAATTTCCATAACTAAAATACTTTCCTAATAATTTTCGAGTTAATCGAGGGGACCAGACACAGACAGGTGCACGTGTCATGGTTTGCAGTAGTTTCCATTAACTGTTACTTGTTGGTGAGTCTCTTTTCGGGTTCTAAATGATGAAAAGTATGTTGTTGTTGAGTTCTTTGTTTCCGTTAACGGGTTCTTCTTTCCCGTGTACTATACTTGAGTGAGTATTGGCTTCAACATGGGCGCCGCCAAAGAAGAATTTCTGAGAGAGTTTGGTGAACATTATGGGTATCCCAACGGCCCCAAATCCATTGATCATATTCGAGCTACTGAATTCAAGAGATTACAAGGTCACACTCATGGTTGCTTCATCTTCTTGTGTATCAAGTTAAGAAGTTCCGCTCCGATCAACAACTGTGCGATTGTGAGTGGGTACTTCTTTTCTTTTTCGTTTTGGATTTTCCTGCTTTACCCCTTTTGCTACTCGATTTTACAGATCTCGTATACTTGGATCATGCGGGGGCAACTTTATACTCTGAACTGCAAATGGAATCAGTTTTCAATGATTTCACAACTAACGTATATGGAAATCCTCGTATCCTATTAAGATTGATGATAATCAAAGTGAATTTATGTAAATTAGTAGTTGACACTGAGTTTATGATGTGAAATTCCTTAATCTTATTACTAGATAGCCAAAGTGACTCCAGTTCTGCAACTCTTGAGATTGTGAAGAATGCCCGCCAGCAGGTACATGTAAAATTTAATTATTAAGCATCTTAACTGTCTTCTTTGTAATTAAATAATGATAAATTGAGATTTGATTCTGGGTTGATGAGTATTATATAGGGAAAATTGCTGTTGATATTTTTATGCAAACATTTGTTAATCTCTTCCCCATGGAAGATAGTATAGGAAGGAGTACTAAAGCTCAATGGGTCACTGCATGTCATTACTTTGCATGGGGTTTGCCTTGTATTGCTTTGGTTGACTTGGGTGGGCCATGTTGTTGACTTGGGTGGGCCATGTTGGCTCACCCAATTAGTTGTGTCCAATTACCAGTTAGTTGTTCAGTACAAAATTGCTATTGGTATTCCTCTTTTGTACTTTTGATATCTGTTCTAGAAATTTCTACATTTGCACTGATTATTGATATTGAACTATCCGTTGTACAGGTCCTTGACTACTGCAATGCATCTCCCAGAGACTATAAATGTATATTTACTTCTGGGGCAACTGCGGCACTGAAGCTGGTTGGAGAGGCTTTTCCATGGAGTTGTAACAGTAATTTTATGTATACAACAGAAAATCATAATAGTGTTCTTGGAATAAGAGAGTATCCTGTCTGATAAAATAATGATAAGTTATTCAATTTTATAATAATTGCCTTTGGCTCACCTCAGGAAAGTGCAGGGTAGAAGACGTAATGGTATTCTAGTGTTTATGATCATCTCACAGAGCTGTTGTAAGGAAAAGGAATGTATATTCCATGCAGTCACTGTTCAATATATTGCTGTTCAGATGATAATATGCCTTTTAAGTTTAGCTCAGCGGGGTAAATCTTAGCAATAGCATTAGGTGCCTAAATGTCATTAAGATATTTGATATTTCTTTTGGCCTTGATGTGACCGAATTCCATTTTTTTTTGAAACCATTTTTCTGTTCAGCGGGACTTGAGGACTTCACTGTTTTTATATAATTTATTTTCTAGTGATTTTTTTATACTTTTTTGAGTTTGGATTCAAAGAATGCCTTATCTCTTCAAATTTTATTTTATTTTTTTAATATAATCTTCTTTTTGCAATAACACTGCTTTAGTAAAATGTTCTTCTCACTTTCTAATAAATATAAATGTCTTTTTAATTTATTCCATTATGATTGCTCTATATTAGATGATGAATGACACCATTCTGTATACCTCCTTAACTAGTATTAGGTATGCTCTAGATCAAGGAGCAGCAGCCATTGCAGTAGATATTGAAGAAGATATACATCCTGGAATAACAGGTGAAATAATTTCTACAAAGATATCACCGCACCAGGTACAAAAGAGAGAAGTAACTGGATTGCTGGAGGGAGAGCAAACAGGTAAGTCTTAAGGCCACAGATATGTTTCTGGGCTTTAGATGATTGTCTTAGATCTGTTTGTTCAATGCAGGTGCTGCGTATAATTTGTTTGCCTTTCCCTCAGAGTGCAATTTCTCAGGGTTTAGATTTGGCCTAAACTTAGTGAAGATTATCAAGGAAGACTCAAGCAAGATATCTGGAATTTCTTCAGTTTGCCAGTAATATACATCATTATCTGTCTTATTGACTCATTATATATGGCCTTATGTCTTTTGTTCAAATAACATGGAAAAATGACTTGACTAATATTTAACAATTTGACAGTTGACACTACAGATCAGATATGTAGCTTGTATTTATGCCAAATTGATTTTTCCATGCCACTTATTACTTGCTTGTATGTCCTCATTCAAAATATTCTGTATGTTTGAAAAGAATATATGATATTAAAGTATTTAAATAAACTTTAACCTTTTGTGCAAGTATAGTTTACACTTTTTTATATGCTAGCTTCCTAAATACAAGAGGTGCAGGCAGTGCAGCAATTGAGGCTTTGGGGTTCGTGTGTACATGTGTATATTTCCATATGATACATTCCTGAACACTTCAGTGTTATAGTAATCATGGTTTCTGGGTTTGTTTTTACTGTTTTGTAGAATATCTTGATGCAACAATGAGAAGAATCCTGTACACAGGAACTTTATAATTTTACTATTTTAGTGCTTGGTAATTTTATTTTTGATAAATAAACATTCTAAGAAATCCTGAAAAATTATACCAAGAACAAATGAAAAAAAAAAAAAAACATATAACACAACATGCCAATCTCTCTGTACTGTAGATCTACCAAAGTCACTGCCCTAAGAAGACCATTAGTAGAACACCATTAGTTTTGTTTTTTACATGCTTTTCCTTTTACGTTGTTTTACATGCCCTTTCTAGTATGGTGGAGATCCCCAAAATTATGAAAGACTATCTAGATGGATTACTTTGTTTTTTTTTTTTTTACTCCACTCTGATAGGTTGTAAGACAGGTTTACATTAGGAGAAATAAAAGCTGCAATAGGGGATAATTACTGATAGGCTGTTAGTTAGGTGGGACAGTTAAGCCTATAAATAAAATGTAACAAGGGAGAATAAGGCAGGAAAAAGGTTTAAGAAAAAGACTGAAATTGGAGTGTACTAGGTCCCTTGAAAACCCAGAATTAGAAACCATATTGTATCTTCCTTTCTAAGTTCAATTTCAGTTTCTCATTGTAACTGAGTTGAAATCTTAGGTTTTATCAATAAAGAATCATTCTTTTCTGTAAACTGAGGGTACATGTCTCTATCACACTCTCTTTTTCCGTGTATTTATGTAGTGTGTGTGTGTGTGTATGGGGAGGGAGAGAGAGAGAGAGCTTTATTTATCTGTGGAAATTACTTAAAGAATCAATGATTGCATATTTCCTTATCTGCTTATGTGTTCTTTTTGGTTTTATAAGAAATGGACAATGGATGGTGTTAATTGATGCTGCAAAGGGATGTGCTACAATGCCAATTGATTTGTCTAAGTACCCTGCAGATTTTGTTGTTATCTCATTTTACAAGGTATAAGAGTATATACTTTGATTTTGTTTTGATCAAGGACTGATTTGGAAGTTGATGTTTTTTCTTCTGCATTTCTGTTAGCTGTTTGGCTATCCAACTGGGCTTGGAGCTCTCATTGTTCGAAATGGTAAGCTACTGGTTATGAACAATGGATATATTCTAGTTTTGTTCTGTCTTCATGATTCGATAATTTTCTGCACCTTGCCTGGAACTATTTTTCATTCTTTTATTTTCTTCATCAATCTCAATGCCATTTAAGTACTGGAAATTGTCTATGTTTTTATATATCACTTGATGATAATGTTTGATTAATTCATTGTTTGCTATCCTGTCCTATGCATTCTGTTGATGCATCATGTCTTGTCTCACTTTTAGCATGAAACCTGTGTCTTATGGACATTAATTTGACTCTGCAAAAGTTTGTCTGTTATTGATTATCTTTTACATTACAGATGCTGCCAAGTTACTGAAAAAGACTTATTTTAGTGGAGGTTTGTGGCTTAGTATTTACTTGCCTCTTCGTGGTTTATACTTAGTTATTTGATTGGTCAGACCCATCATAGGAACGGTTGCTGCATCAATTGCTGATATTGATTTCATTAAAAGAAGGGAAGGTATTGAGGAACTGTTTGAGGATGGAACTGTTTCATTCTTGAGCATAGTATCTCTCCGCCATGGCTTCAAAATTCTGAATTCATTAACTGTATCAGCAATATCACGGTATGCAGAATTGGATAACTATATAAAATATCCAGTTTCCTAAATGAACTAATTATCATAATATCATTTACCATTTGAAATTTTTGATAGTTGTATATTTTAGTCTTGTTGATTGAATGACTGATTTCACTTGTTGCTTATGTTTTTCAACATCTTCTCAAGAAAAAAAAAATTGACTATAATCATGAAGTATATACATAATAGATATGTCAATCAGAGTTAGCAAGTGGTAGCGTTGCTATAGTGGATATGTGATGTTTGAATTCATATCCAATGTAATGCAAGCTGTGATATTCCGGCAGTAAATTATTCAAATTAGTTACTCAAATGCTAAAATGTTTGGCAGAAAGTCTAGATTGTTTTTTACTTGCATTTCTTGTAGTAGTAATTAGCATTGAATGCAATTTATTCTAATGTTTGGTCCTTTAAGTTGTTCCAACATGATTTGCTTTGGATTTTTATGTTTTAAAGCATGCAAAATTTGTGGCCTTGTAGACATACAACATCTCTTGCCTTGTATACAAGAAAAATGCTTTTGGCCTTGAGGCATGGCAATGGATCTAGTGTGTGCATCCTCTATGGACATCATAATTCAATGGTTAGTTTGTACTCAATTTGTGATCCTATTTATAGTTTTATATGAACTAGTTATTGGTGCCTTAACAGTTGTGAGATTTATGGACATTGGTTGGTTGGTTGATCCTTTTATTTTTGGTTTCATTGAACTATTTTCTTTCTTTTTCTCTTGAAAACTGTTTTCCGTAATGAAACATAATGATAGATTTAGGACTCTTAAAACCATAGTCTTACAACATTAGTACTCAGAAACGAGGGGAGGATAAGAAACCAAAATGAACTTGAGCGAAGGAATCTTAAATGATAGGGGATCCTTGGAAGAGAGTTTCTTTTGGTTCTCCTTTACTCTGCCCTTTTTTCCTCTAGCCTGGATATATTGATCTGGTCTCTTTATCGTTAGGTTGGGGGAGAGGGGGGGGGGGGGATGTGCATTTTGTTTTTCAATTCCCAACTCTTGTTGAATACAATAACATTCTAAGTTCATTGTTGAGATCCCACATCAATTACATATATGGCCGAAGTATAACTTATAGAAATGAGACAATTTTCACCTTACTAGTTACCTTTTGGAATTTAGTTAAACCCAAAGTCCAAATTTAAGATGGTATTTGAGTCTGTTGTAGATTCAATATTCAGCCACCCTTTACTGCAAAAAATAAAAATACAAATCTGGGCCCATGGATTTTTCCAGTACAATTAACATGGCCCCTTGGATTTTTCAGTGCAATTTACCTGGTGTGCAGTCTATTTGATCCTGCAGCTTTCCTAGTGCAATTAAGAGAAAAAACCAGAAACTTAGTTGTACAATTTCTATGCTCCTAATGTCCCATCTTGAGCGTGAGAGGGTTAGATCCCACATCGATTACAGCTATTACTAAAGTAGAGCTTGTAAAGGTTAAAACAATATTTATGAGCTAGGTTTTGGAGTTGAGTTAGGGCCAAAGCCCAAATTTAAGATTCATAAACTTTGTTGGAGGTTCAAAGCTCCCTCTAAGGTTAAGTCTTTTTGTTTAGTAGCATGTAATAAATTAATAGTAATGACATATTACTAGTTCGTAGACCACACATGGCTGTAAGAATGTTGGTTGTAGATAATATCCCTATCTCTTAAACCTATGATATAGGCATTGTAATGGTATTAGGATTTGAATTGTTTCCTCTCTCCCTTTGGTGTTGGCAGTTTGTTCAATGGTTCAACCTCTCTGAATTACTCAATCTCCCTCTTGTCTGAAATCCCTAAATCCCCCTCATCTCAACCTAACCGAATCACTTGATCTCTCTCTGAGTTGACCCCTCTCTCAGATATCCTTGATGGGTTGAGAGCTCTCCGCTGGCTGCCACTGCAAATCTACTTTTGAATTCTCTCACAGGTTGCAGTAACTTCGCTGAAGCTTTCTGCTTTTTGGTTTAAATTAGACTTCTTTTAGGCATTTTATTTGAAATACATTTCATATATTTTGGGGTGGCATCTCTGTCTCTGTTTATGCTATTTTTTTTCCTTTTAATAATTACTGTTAAATATAAAATAAATATATTAAATATACAATAATATAAAATAAATATAAAAAATTTCCTTGAATTCCAGTAGTATTATTAAATGTATTAATTATATTATCATACTTTTATGTTAAAATTATGTTTATATTTTTTATAGGATCTTATGATTCATGCATTATTTATGATTTCCAATCCTTAGTAATATCTCGAATTTGTCAACCTTGCTCCAAATGTCCTCCAGTCTTGGGTGTATGGTGGGTCTGTTAAGATGTCCCATAGTAGCTTGAAATGTGGTTAAAGAAATCATTATAATACTTCTCCAATCATCCCATAGTTGAGCTAGCTTTTGGGCTTAAGCCTAGTCTATTTATTTATAATAGTTTTTTTTAAAACTACTATTTCTGAATTTTGAGAAAAACACTAAATTTTCTCTTTTAGGGGTTTATATACTTTTGCTAAAAAATTTGTCTAGTTATCAGGAAACTTTTTAAACACATTTTTAATTAAAAAAGAGCATTATTTTTTCTTAAGCAAAATACTATGAAAGTCGCTTAAATGTTCTAACATTTTGGGGGTATATGAAAAATGACAAGGAGACAGTGACTTGTTTTCATTTACCTATGAAGCAGAATCAAATCTATCATCCATGTATATATTAAAGAGTTATTTCACATTTGGAAGAGCTAGTTCCTTGATTGGTTTTTTATATTTAGTCCAATTTATCTACTGAAGTTTGGTCGACTAAAGTTTTATTGATCACTTTTGTGCCCAAATTAGAATTTTTAGATTACCCTGCATGCTACTTGAATATTATTTTGTATACCATAACTTTTAGTTACATGTGTTGGAATTAGTTAGAGCAGTTAGTACAACATTTGAAAACAATAGGAGCCTAGGAAATGACATACTTACTTTTTGTTGTTATTGTAAAAAAAAGGGTATTTACTGCACACACAAACATACCGATGTGCGAAAGCATATACAGGCAGCGATAGGTTACTCAAGCAATGCCATTTATTCTCCTACTCTATTACCATCTTTATGAACTTGGAACTGGTTTATTATGTTTTTATTTTCATCCAGGAATTGTGTGAGGAAATGGGTCCAATAGTTTCATTCAACTTGAAAAGGCCAGATGGCTCTTGGTATGGGTACCATGAAGTTGAAAAGCTAGCATCACTTTCAGGAATTCAGCTAAGGGTATAAATTATGGCTTTTTTCATGTTGAATTTTTCTATTGGTAATTTGATGAGGTCATCTTGGTAAAATATTTATTCATTTGTACTTTTGCCATACTTCTGCATTAAAGTTGTTGATTAGATGCTGATTTTATATTTTTATATTTGCTATATGTTTAGACAGGATGCTTCTGCAATCCTGGTGCATGTGCAAAATACCTTGGCTTGTCTCATTTGGATCTTATTTCAAATACTGAGGTATTTCCATAGGTGCTAACAAATGACTTATGTTGGTTTATCTATGTTATGCGTGTATAACATAAACAATGATAATGATAATTCTGTATTTAGGCTGGTCATGTTTGTTGGGATGATCATGATATAATCAATGGTAAACCTATTGGAGCTGTAAGAGTATCCTTTGGCTACATGTCAACATATGAAGATGCCAAGGTTTGAAATCTTGGGACCATTTTGCATTTTTATTTAAATTTTCAAACCATTTCAAGAAATCTTCTGGTTCTTGCTTCATTTTTCTTCTATTCATGAGTAACCAATACTTTCTTAATATAGAACACGGGCATCATATTTAGTTAAAACAAGGTTAAATTAATTTCTAGGTCCCTCAACTATTTGAAAATTTTTAAATGAGTTCCTACACTTCAAAAGTTTGTGTCCCTAAACTTTTAAATCATTCTTTAATTGTGACCCAGGCCATATTTTTGTTAGGATTCCCTTAAATGGAGGGACCTAATTAAAAGTTTTCAAATAGTTTGGGGACTTAAATGAATAATACTTGAAATTTTGAATTTTATATTTATATGCATTATAATTTATGTGTATCTATAGAAGTCTAATTTTAATATTTATATGAGAGAATATCCTAGAATATCTTTTAATAATTACATAGATAATGACAAATAATTACAAGGATAATGTCAATAAATAAGTACAATAAATCATAATAATTATGAGATATTCTCAATACCCCTTTTCAATCTAGTGAATATATTTATCATTTGCAAAGTGCATGAAAGATCTCGAAATCACATAGCTATCAATCCCGAGGTGAACATATTTGATAGTTGATATTTGGGAGGGACATAAGTGACAACTAAGAGACCACTATCTAGTAACTCTTTAATGAAGTGCCGATCAATCTTCAAATGTTTTGTCCTATTATGTTGGACAAGTTATGAGCTATGTTGATGGCAGACTTGTTATCACACAACACTTTTGTGGAACCAGTGAATTTTAATTTGAGGTTGTTCATCCATAGAAGTTCACACACTCCTTGAGCCATAATCTAGAATTCAGCTTCAGCACTTGATTTGGCCACAACATTTTGTTTTTTGCTCTTCCATGTTACTAGATTTCCTCCTAGAAAAACAATATCCTGAAGTAAATCTTCTATATACAATAAAACCTGTATAGTAAATATTTGTATATATCTCAAAGGAGACTCCTCCCTTTTAAAGAGAGTGTGTCGTCTAGGACTTCCTTTCAGATACTGGAGAATCTTGTTTGCTGCATGTAAATGTCTTTTATGTAGATCATGTATGAATTGGTTGACAATGCTAATGGCATATGCATTGTTGGGTCTAGTAATGTATCCTAAGTACAACATAGCTTGAGTAAATCTCATGAACCAAGCACAAGGAGACTGCTTGCACTTATATAGAGCTTTTTTCAATCTACACACTTTGTTTCCACGATAATGGTACCGAACCTTGGGGGAATATCCATATATAGTTCTTCTAAGTCTCCAAGAATACATTTTTTACATTAAACTGATACAAGCTCTAACTAAAGTATACTGCTAATGAAAGGATAGTTCTAACAAAATTAGCTTGAGTAAATCTCATGAACCAAGCACAAGGAGACTGCTTGAGCCTATATAGAGCTTTCTTCAGTCTACACACTTTGTTTACATGATCAATGGTGCCGAACCTTGAGGGAATATCCATATATAGTTCTTCTAAGTCTCCATGCAAGAATACATTTTTTACATCAAACTGACACAAGCTCTAACTAAAGTATACTACTAATGAAAGGATAGTTCTAACAATATTCATTTTTGTCACTGGTGCAAATGCCTCCTCATAGTCAATTCCATAACTCTAAGTGTATCCTTTTGCAACTAATCTTGCCTTGTATAGATTAAGGGTACCATTTGATCGATATTTAATTGTGTAGACCCACTTGCAACCCTCTATTTTCTTGTCCTTTGGTTGTTGTATATTGTCCCAAGTGGTATTCCTTTCCAATGCGCTCATCTCTTCGTTTAGGGCTTGAACTCAGTTCTTATCCTTTAAGGCTTCTTATACTGACTTAGGGATATTTAAAGAATCAATAGCAAATATAAAACTCTGATACTGCACAGATAGATGTTTAGTAGATATAAATTGAGAAATATGATACCTGATGCAAGAATATTTTTCCTTTCACAAAGCAATGGGAAAATTATCTAGGTTATGCTCACAATTGTTTAAAGAAACATCTAATGACTCAGGATTAGTGGTACTAGAACTTACCTTTGGTTTGATTGACTAAAGTTGTTGTTGGATCAGTCGGTTTTTCTTCTCCTTTGATAAACCAAGATAGGTGTAATTGTTTTTGTTGGCACTAAGTCACTTTCTTCTTTGCTTGAGTCAGCAAGGAAGAATAAATTCCTACAAATGACAGGGGTTAAGAGGAAGAAAAAGCAAAGATTTGTGAGAACCAACAAACTCAACTTCGTGATGGCTCTCCCCTTGAAGTTGAGGATGAGAGTAAAATGACTTTGTTTCATTATTGGTGACATCCATGGAAACGTAGATCCGATGACTCAAAGGATGAGAACAATTATAGCCCTTTTATTTGGAGTATATACTATGAAAATACACTTAATAGCACGAGGATCTAACTTGCCATGATGTTAATTTTGAACATGAACCAAGGTAGTACAACCAAAGACACAGATCAGAAGGTTGTTCTAGATAGGAACAAAATAATGAAAGGTAGACATGCACTATATAGGACTAGAGTCATTCAAAATGCAACTGGGTAACCTATTGGTTAAGTAAGTAACTGTTAAAACTGCTTCTCCCCAACATGATTTTGACACTATCATCCAAAATAGAAAAACTCTAGTAACTTCCAAGAGATGTTGATTTTTTTCTTTTTGCTACTCCATTTTATTGAGGATTATGTACATGTCAACTCATGAAATACTCATTTTTCTTATAGAAATTGAGACAATTTTTTTTTTTACATATTCTCATCCGTTATTTGTCCGTAAGCATTTAAGGACATTGTTCTTATCATGCAACTTGAAGCATGTATCCTTGGTATGACCCGTCTTCCTGCAACAAGTACAACAATGATATTCTTTACTAGGTTTTCCATAGAACTTACTAGATGATCCAACCTTAGGTGACTTTCTTGAAGGTGCTAGTGCTGAACCCCTCCATGTTCTTTTCTTCCAGCATTACAGCCCTGCAATTTTCCTCATCTTGAGCAGTATGATAAACTTCTGACAGAGAAGGGAGGTCTTCTTTCCCCAGAACCTGAACTTGAATAGGGCCGTACTCAGAATTTAGGCCAAAAAGAAATTTAAAATTCATCTTCAGGTTTTGATTCTGGTCCAGTTCAATCCCAACTCCATTTAGAATTCCATATACTTTATCAACAGAGAGAGACCTATGCTTGATGTTAAAAATTTCGTTTTCCAATTCATAAAAAGCAACATCTTGCCTCTTGGAATAGGTCTAGCTCAGGTTATACCAAATTTCTTGAGCGTTAGAAAAGAACATGCTCTTCCCTCTAATTTTTGGAGTCATAGAGTGCCACAACTAGGTCATTATACATGAATCTTCATCATCCAAGTCTCAAACTTCGGATCATCCTTACTTGGAGCCTCTCCTTCTTCAATATTATTCAACTTCTTACGCTTCTTGAGCTCATTGAAGATAGTTCCAACCATCAAGATGATATGATCTCTGCAATATGGAAGGTCATTGGGCCTAAGGGAGGCAATAGTCTAAGTAACAGGGTCTTTGTTCAGCCATGGCGACAAAAAAATATACATATCAACAGAGAACATGTAGGGTTTGAAGGAACGACATCTGAACATTTTCACTTTGGGCAGAAAATGATCTCAATCAATAGAGTATGGTGTGGAGGCATGTGGAGGCTCCGTTAGGAACTAAATTTTAGGGTTTGGCTGGTCTTGGCCTTTGGATAGTGTGGTTGCTGGAGTTGATTGGTGGTCTGGCAGCAGCAACAGTGACGATGACAGTGGCAGGGGCTTTTGGTGACTGAGATAGAGGAAAGAAACAAAGAGAGCCTAAGCAGAATGAAGGTGAAGATGTATGCTGTAATGGAGACAACTGCTAGGGTTTGGGTGTCGTGAAGAAGGTGGCTAGGGTTTGATGTGCAGAAGCAATGACCACAGGATTGGAGACTCTGATACTAACTTGAAATTATGAATTCTATTATATTCATATGTGTTATAAGTTAAATGTATATATGAGTTTAATCCTAATATTTACATGAGATAATGTTAATAAATAAGTACAATAAATAAGTAATAATTATGAGAGATTCTGAACAATAATTTATTGACCTAATGCCTGAATTGTTTGAAAATTTTCAATTAGGTTCTTGTATATATCGGAATCTTAAGAAAGAGATTCAATTAAAAATGATTTAAAAGTTGATGGACTTAGTTACAAACTTTAAAAGTATAGAGACCTAGTTACAAATTCTCATACAGTGCAGTTCAAGGACATATAGATTAATTTAACCTTAAAACAGAAGAGTATTAGAAACTATTTTATCATGAATTGCTCTGCATATTAAGTGTAATCTCAAGATTTTTTGTTATCTTTTCCACAAATCTAATTCTATTATTTTTTAAATCTTTTGATTTTCAGAAATTTGTTGATTTTGTTGCGAGTTCCTTCATCTCACCTCTAGATCACATTGACTATGGGAATCAATTGAAAGGTCCACTCCCTTTTCTAACATTAAATTACATGTATATATCCTTTCAAATTTTCAATGACTAGGAGTCGTATTTTTTTTTTTTGTTTTGTATTTATGCTCCTGTCCTTCTGGCCTATTAAGGCATAAATAGATTTGCTATGCAAATAAAATGCATGCTGTAATGCAGCAACAGTAGGTTTGCTTAACATTTGTTAATGTGATAATCTTACTAGTAAATTTCTGTCAATTTCTTCTAATAATATATTTAGGGGGTTTGCTGAAATGATATCTGTTTTTTATTTTTCTTTTATGCATGTTAGTGTTTCTTGTGTTTTCGGGAGAATCATATTGACTGATTATTTTCTCTGAATATATTTTATCAAAAGAATACAAAGAAAATGCCAATCATATTTTCTGCTAAGCAGTACCCTACCTTCGTACTTGCTGTGATGCTACATTAAACTGTGAGTGAAACTTTGTTTGGTAATGGTCAAAGCTGAGATGAAGCAAATATTAAGCACCATTCATCAGCTTCCTTTTCACTTGGAGGAACATCAGAGAGATGAATCAGCATGTCCATAATTCAAACTGTTAATATGTCCCACATTGGTTAGAAATAGAGCCAGTATATTTTTTATAAGGGTTAGGGTAGTCTTCTTGTGAGCTAGGGAGTGAGTTAAGCCCAAGTTTTTTAACATGATTTCAAAGCCTGTCTAGTTTGAATGTTGGGTTATACCCACAGATGTTCAGTCCTGTTGGGTTTCACCTGTGCAGATGTTTAGTCCTGCAAATGTTACACGCTAAATATAGGAATAGAGCCAGTATACTCCTAGCTTTTGGGAGTGAGTTAGGCTCAAATTTTTTAATACAAACAATGCTTAAAAGTCAAATAGCTGTCACCAACGTAGGTAGTCACAATATGATTAGTGGCTTTGTAGGTAGTAATGATCTTGGTTGGAGACAGCATCAATCTTGGTGATTCCGTGAGTTCTATTTAGGTTCTCTCCAACATTTTCTGCTGTGTAATCTTGTAAACTTCAAAGATAGTTGCACTTACCAAAGACAACCACCAAAAACCAGGCACAGAAGAAAACCAACGAAGGACCCTAAGAAAGTAGACAATTGAAAGAAAGACACACCACATGGCTCCAAACTGACAAGTGAATGTACCAAATCATATAGAACCACTGGGAACATGTTAAGTAGGAATAAATCTTTATTAGAATGTGACACATCATTGGAAAACCGCCCTGTAACAGTCAAGAAATTAGGAAGCCAAACAGCCATAAATCAGCCAAAAGCAATCCAGAACAGCCATTGTAGGCAAAAAAATCATTACCACAAGTCATTTAAACTGCCAGCAAGATCATATCTCACCAGAACCTCCACTCTAACCCTTATTATCCGTTTCCTCCCTCTCTTATGCCATCTTATTACTACCCCTCCTCTTCTCCTCAATTTTGGCCTCCTTTGCCCAGTCCCTAGGCCAATGTTGCAAGTGCTTCCTCTGCCACTTCAAATTGCTGGTACCCTGATTCTAGTGCATCTCACCATGTCACTAATGCTTCTCGCAACATTCATCAAGTCACTCCATTTGAAGGCCCTGATCAAATCACCATTGGTGACAGTACAGGTCTAGACATTAAATCTTCAAGTGTCACTGCCTTTTCTTTCCCTTTTAATAAATTTGTTTCTCTCTCTCTTAATAATTTGTTTGTTTCTTCTATCACCAATAATTTGGTAAGTGTCAGTCAATTTTGCAAAGATAATTCTGTGTTTTTTGAATTTCATCCTTTTTTCTATGTTGTCAAATCTCAAGTTTATAAGGAGGTGCTTCTTCAAGGCACATTGGGGCTCGATGTCCTTTATCATTTTCCTAACCTACTTCAGTCTTTCAAGAAGTCTCCTTCCACATCTGCTTTTCTGCATTATACTAATAATTCTGTTGTTTCTCGTTTTGTTTCACATTCCTCCATTATAAATATTGTATCTATCAATAGTAATTCATACACTCTTTGGCATTCCAGACTAGGTCATCCTAGTACTGAAGTACTTAAAAATGTTCTCAAATTGTGTAATGTTTCTTCCATTAATAAATCGGATCTTACTTTATGTTCTCATTGTTGTCTTGCTAAATTCCATGAACTGCCATCCTTCCCTTCTACATTTGTACATACTGATCTTTGGAGCCCAGCTCCCTATGTTTCAGAATGTGGATATAGGTATTATATTACGTTTGCCATATAGGGTGAGGTTCCTTTCCAAAAATAATTTCACAAGCTACCAAATTACAAGTTTCTTAAGGCTTTCGGTTTTGAGCTTACAAATAAAATTCTGGTCTGCAAACTCCGCATGACCCTTTATGGCCTCAAACAAGCCCCATGGGCTTGGTATGACAAACTAAAAAGCACCTTTCTTCTCTATGGTTTCCAATTCAGCAAGTGTGATCCCTCTCTCATAATCTTTAAAGACACCTCTATTGTGGTTTACATGCTGATTTATGTTGATGACATCATTGTTACTGGTAACAATTTTGCCTTCATTCGCTCTCGCGTTTCAAAGTTAAATTTGGAGTTTTCTCTCAAAGATTAAGGTGATCTTGATTCTTGACTATTTTTTGAGAATTGAAGTCAGCCGTCACTCCAATAATTTTCTTCTACTCTCTCAATCTAAATATATTTGTGATTTATTGACTAAGACTAATAAGGCTGAGGCAAATGCTATCTCTTTACCTATGGTTGGTGGCTGTAAATTATCCAAAACTGGTGCTGAAGATTTTTCTGATCCTACTCTATATTGCTCTATTGTTGGTGCCCTACAATATGCTACTATTACAATTCTATCAACAAAGTTTGTCAATTCATGAGTGCTTCTAAGGAACCACATTGGCAAGCCGTTAAACGTATTCTGCGATACCTTAAAGGCACTATTTAGTTTGGTTTGTTCTTCCAGCTGAATTTTTTCGCCTCTCACTATTTTGTTCATGCTTACTGTGATGTTGATTGGGCCTCAAATCCGAATGACAGACGTTTTACGTCTGGTGCTGCCATATTTTTTGGACTAAATTTAGTCTCCTAGTGGACTAAAAAGCAATTTGTTGTTGCTTGCTCTAGTAAAAAAAGTCTCTTGGATTTAGTCTCTCCTCTTTGAACCTCAAGTCTCCTATGCTCCTCCTGTCCTCTTTTGTGACAATCAAAGCACTGTTAGTCTTGCTTACAACCCTATTCTCCAGTCTAGAACGAAGCATATTGAACTTGATTTATACTTTGTTCACGAGAACGTCATTTCCAAGCAAGTTAAGGTCGTCCATGTGCTTGCTCTTGATCAAAGAGCTGACTCTATCTCCCTTGACTTTCACCTTTTGCAGGTTCAAGCTCAGAGTCCTTGACAGACTCTCTACCAACCCCTCTTGATCTTGCGGAAGGATATTAGAGTTTACAACTCTGTTGTATTAAACTTCGTATCAGTTTTTCTGTTTTTATTAGTTAGTTACAGAATCTGTTAGCTTTCAGTTTTGTATCATTATATACATCTCTGTAACAGTCCAAAAATGTGGTTATCAATACAATAAAAAACTCCTAATAGAGTTTCTTTCTTTCTCTACATTTTCTTCCATTCTTTTCTTCCTACCTTACACTCTTTTAATTTGGCGTGTTAGACAGTCTTCAGTTTATCCATCCTGAACTATCACTTCCAGCGATGACTATAGCATTTATACACAGACATAATAATCATAAGCACCTATGCCTCAAAGGCTCAAACTAATTTTCTAAATGACTTTCCTAAACTGAACTATGCTTGTGAAAATTGAAGATCATACCATATCACTACATACAGATTAGCTATCCTGGATCCATAGAGAGAGAAGTCAATTGTAAGATTTAAGCTGGGTGGATGACAAAAGGCAATGCTTAAGGTGTTATGTGTGATAATGATTTATCCCTTAATCTAAAGAGTTATCCCTTGGTTTGGTGATGGTTCCTGTATTAAAATTTGGAAGGACCCTTGGATGGGAAATGTTCCTCTTTCTTGTGCTTTTCGTAGACCTTTTCATCTTTCTAATTTTCAAAATTCTACTTAATTCAGTTCTATTCTTTGTATGATTCTATTGTTTCCTGGAGTTTTAGCTTTTTCTGAAATTTGCATGATAGGGAATTCTAGTCTCTTTTGACAGAGTCTGAGTAAAACCAGTAAAAAATTCAGAATTTAATGGTTTCCTTGGAGAATTGGTTATGGACAAAACACAATGGCATCTTTTGATTTATGTAGACAACCTCACCTAGTGAGAGAAGTCTTCGGTTGTTGTATATATAGAGTTTTTAAGTTGCATGCCTTTCCATACTCGCCCTGGTGGCTGAATCTTTGTATGTTTCCTCTTCCCGAAGGCTCCCTCAATATGCCTTCTTGATTAAAAAAGAGATCCGAGGACAAAAACCTTCCATACAGAATTTCAATGCATAGAGCTATATGTTATGCTCAAAATTTTATTTTATTTTTCTAATCATTGTTTAACTGCTCAACTTTTGTACTGCTGTTGTGGCATAAATAATCCTGGATTATACAATTAAAAAAACTTAAAATATATAGTTAAAAGGTACATAGCACATTTTACTTTCAATGTTGGGTCTTACTGAAAACATTGTATAATTCTGTTTTTATTCATTTAAATGGACATTCACTCAGTTAACAATTACCTGCAGGCCTTGAGAGTTTCATGGAAACTGGTTATTATCTCAAATCAATTACAATATATCCAATAAAATCTTGTGGAGGTTTTAGTGCACGAAGTTGGCCTCTTAGCATCAACGGTAATCATTTATTTTCTGATTATACACAGACACACAGACACACACAGAGGGAGGAGTTATCTATAATTTATTCAACTTCTGTAATACGACAGTAAGAGTGAGGACAGAGGAGGGAGGACAGCCATACCCGTGGGAGACTGTTGAAGAAATTGTAGTGTTTAGGTGTAGGACGAAAAACAATACTCTGAATTATAAAACTTTATTGATATTTGTCAAAATCAGGGCTATTTTAAGAATGTATTTATTAGGATCTGTATTTTAGCTGTAATTCAGAAAATCCCCCCAAAATAGGGAGACATTTTATTCCCTATTTAGTGCTAGAATCTCTGTATATATTTTACTTAATTGATCAATGAAATATTAAATTCAAATCCTAAAAATCCTTATCTTCAGGGGGAGAGACTTAAGGAAGATAAGGAAATTCATCTTGGGTTACCCAATTTTCCTGATTTGATAGTTGAACCTAAGCCAGGTCTTCTTGAACCTGAACCTCAAACTGACCCAAATCAACTATCTACATACTCTTTGGAAGATGAATCAGAGTGAAACCCCAACCAGACAGAACCTGGCATTGACGCAAGATTTGGAAAAAATCTAGTTTTGCCCCAGGAAGCAAAAGGCCATTCCAGAATCTATACAGGTCCAAGAGTCCAACTCAACTAATGCAATTGAGGTAACTAATTTCTAATTTTCCAGCTTTACAACTTGAAATTGAGAGTCAAACTGTTGAAGATGACCTAGACCTCCCAATTGCCATATGAAAAGGCACCAGGAAATGTACCAACGAACCCCTATATCCTCTATCTCAAATTAATTCTCATTTTAAAATTTCTCACCTACTCACAAAACTTTCCTTGCAAACTTGAACAATACCACCATACCTCCTACCCTACATGAGGTATTGAATGATAGAAATTGGAAGCAAGCCATGGATTTGGAGATAGAGGCATTGGAGAAAAATAAAACTTTGGAATTAGTGACTATACCAGTGGGAAAAAAACAGTTGGGTGTAAGTGGGTATATACAGTGAAATATAGGGCTGATGGGTTGTTGAGAGGTACAAAACAAGCCTAGTTGCCAAGGGGGTCACCTAAACCTATGGAATCGATTATTCAGATTTCAGATACCTTTGCTCCAGTTGGTAAGATGAATATAATTCAAAGTAATACTATCTCTTGCCAATTGGGTTGGGACTTGCAGCAATTTTATGTAAAGAACCCCTTCCTACAGGGGGAGCTTTAGGAGGATATGGTGAAAATGTTGTTGCCAATACAGTGTGAGAGCTATAAAAGGCCTGAAGTGGCACATTCATTGAAAGGGATCTTTTTGTCTCAGCAGAAATATGTTATTGATTTGCTCAAGGAAACAGGGAAGAGAGCCTGTAAGCAGGCCTGAAGTGGCATAACTAGGACTGATGCAAAGCTCTTCATACCATGTTAAGAATCAGATAATTCCACGATAGGAAGAGAGAAAATGAAACTAAGAATCTGAAATTTATTCAAAACTGATGAGTGTTACAATGATTTCAGTATTCTTTGCATTAGAAAGAAAGACCTAATCTGATCTAGTCAGATTTTTGTGACCAAGTTACTGAAGTTATAACTGCTAAGATGGGGAAGAGTATATTTAAACATTGAATTACTCGTCTGATGCAATAGGAATACAGTTCTGATCTAATACCTTCTAAAGTAGATACACTAGCACTTGACCTTGTGCTAAATTAGAAGAACGAAGGTGGCAAGGATAAAACTCTTACCCATTGGTTGATAGAGGTTTTGATACTGTGAACATCTCTCTTGAGAGCTTAAGCTATTTGGTGCAGGCTCATGATAGGTTTTATGTCCAACAATTTTTGTTTCTCACACTTCAAAATCTTCTTTACTCTCTAGTGTCTCAACTACTAAACTATGAATATTATTTACTTCATGAGAATATGTTCTGAATGTTGTTCTACAAAGTGAGTTCAATGCTGGGGTTTGGATTGGATACTGTTTATAACATAGACCATCACTTGGTCCAATTTTGTTCTGTTTATCACATCTTCAGTCATAAATGATTGTCCTATTCTCTTTAGATAGGGCTTTTGTCTTACATATTTCTTGTTTCTGATTTTTCATCCAATTCAGTGAACTGATCATCTTTTCTTCTTTAAAATTTGTGAAGGTCTTAAGCATGATCGCCAATGGATTCTTAAAAGCTTAACTGGTGAAGTACTCACACAGAAAAAGGTAATCAGTTATAGGACTTGAGTTCTTAAATTTAGATCATCGGTGGATTGAGGATACATCAAGTACTGGATCTTTTCTTCCTAGTCTGTTTTGGTTGTTTCAGTTTGGTTGAGTTTATGTTTTTTCTTGAAAAGTTTTGATCAATTGTAAGTGAATTTATATCTGTTGAGAATATTTGTATTTCCATTATTAACATAATTACCTTCTTTCCTTTTATATAGAAATCTGATTGATTATGTAAATAATGTAATTAGGATTCTGCTGTAATTACTTAGTCAATCCCTATAATCAAGGGATTTAGTTTGTACAGATTTATTACTATAAGTATTGCTGAATGACAAGATGAGACTAAGTTTTTACCCTAATTATTTTTCTGTCTCAAGTATATCAATAATACTCTTTTCTTATGGGAGTTAATTTATGGCATGTAACAGAAAACATGGATTGAAATAGAGGAACCAAATTGAAGGGTTGATTAGGTATTCAAGACTTCAGAAACCTCTTTGAATTCAAACTGTTGATTGTATTGGAGATGAATGAAAGGTTGAATGAATGTTTGATCATGTACATAGAATGATGATATTTAGTAATATTTTTTGGAATTTGTAATCTCTTATTTGATTTTACTACTGAATATATTCTAATTTGTCAGGCTAGTATGTAGATACCCAAAATTTAGGAAATTGCTCTTTATGATGCAGATATCATGTTAGGCATTTTTTGTGATTTCCTTTCTTTTTTATTTCCCTCCTATAAGAGAGATTGTAATTTGTACTCCTGTACTCCACTACCATTATTCAATAATATTATTTTCCAAGTTGGTATCAGACCAGAAAGAATTCTGCTCTGCCAGCCCTACTCTGTCCAGGGCCAGGCATGCCTAGTGACACTCAATACAATGCCTCTTCTAGCATGGACAACTCCCATTCAGAACCAGATCCATCCCAGACCCATAGTTCTGAACCCAAGATGACTTTGGGTGATTTCCACTCGGTTCAAATCACAATGATTTTACCTAAATGCAGCAAACTACTTCTGCTGGTCCCAGATAGTCTGCACGTATATGCGTAGCAGAGGTAGAATTGGCTATTTGATTGGTAATACTAATCCACCAGCGAAGAACATCCCTTAATATACTGTTTGGGATGCCAAAATCTCCATGATCATGACATGGTTAATCAACTCCATGAAAGAACATCCAGTTTGCCACATATGTATGCTCTTCTAGGACCCCATATCGATTTTGTCAGCATATCTTTCAGTTGACCCACAAAGGAAGTCTTGATGATATCAGAGAGGATCTTTTCTCTAATAAAATGACAATTAACTTCTTTCATGCACTATTGGATTATTGGAAAGATAAAAGGCTGATTGATTATCACAAGCAAACTCCATAGGACCTATCTCATAAAACTAACTCTTAAAGTGAGTATATTTTAGGCACAAGATTTCACAGGTAGTATGAGCCAAAGCATGATACTTTGCTTTTGTACTTGATCTTGCACAAGCAGTTTGTTTCTTCCTCTTTCATGAAATTTAGTTTCCTCCAATAGTAACACAGTTACTTATAGGGAACCTCCTATCACTTGTCCAATCTGCATTTGTGTATCCAATGATAATATGACCCTATCCATGTGAACAAGCCCTTTACCAGTTGATCCTTTGATATATCTTAGGATAAGAACATCTGCATTCCTACGATTTAAAGATGGTGAGTTAAGAAATTGACACTCGACACTAATTGGAAGGAAATATCTGGCCTGGTCACAGTGAGATAATTTAGTTTTTTCCCCTAATCTTCTGTATTTGGTTGAATCAGAATAGGGCTACCCCTGATTAGGCAAAACCTTCACATTTGGATTCATAGGTGTAACTATCAACAGGTTTACAATCAAGTATCACTATCTCTTCAAAACTATCAACAACATACTTTCTTTGAGAAATATCAATACCTGACTATGACTGGACCACTTCAATCCCAAGGAAATATCTTATCTGACTCCCATCTTTGGTTTGGAAATGCTTGAACAGGTGTTTTTCAATTTGTTAATACCTTCTTGGTCATTACCTGTGATGACAACATCATTTATGTACACAAGAAGATAAATAAATTTGTCTTGTGGTGAGTTTTTAAAGAACTCAAATGATCTATTTCTCAACTAGTTATTCCAAACTGTTGGGTAACATCACTAAATTTTCCAAACCAATTCAAGGTAACTGTTTTAAGCAATATAAAGTTTTCTGTAGTTTGCATATAAGACTTGACTCCCTCTGAGCAACAAATCTTGGTGGTTTCTCCATATAAATTTCCTCCTCTTAGACACCATGCAAGAAAACATTTTTTATATCTAATGGATGCAAGGAACAATGTTGCATGGCATTGCTTGATAATATCACTGCAATCCAAGCCATAAATTTGAGTGTATCTTTTATCAAAAGTTTGGCATTTAAATGTACCACCTGTTCATCAAGGCCCACTTTAAGGGTGTAAATCCACTGACAACCAATGATAAATTTTCCAAGAGGAGGTGGAACAAGCATCCACATATGATTGGCTTGCAGGGTGGTCATAAGCATTGCTTGTCACCATCCTGGATGGGATAGTGCTTCCTGAAAATTCTTAGGAATGGCAATAGATGATATAGCAAAGACAAAGGCATATAATGGGAAGGGTATAACTTGTGATCAAAAAATTATAAATGGAATGGGATTAAGAGCAGAGCATTTACCTCTGTGAAGTGGTATGGCCTATGGGTAGGTTAAGCGGAAGGGTCCAGTGGGACCATAGGGGGAGAAGAGGTTGGAGCAGGAGCTGAATCATGAAGATCATCATCAGCAATATCTGGAGCTTGACGATTGTGACACTCATAAGTAATACCAGACCAATGTAATGGAGTGTCCTTCTGTAATTCTGGAGCATTTGAATCTAGAGTCCTATTTTACTTGGTCTCCCATGTAGATTTAGGTATTAAGCTGACATTCATAGTGTTGCCACCTTCACCTCTTTTATTCATTATTGATTAGAGTTCAGCCAAATCTTTGTTTCACTATGAATTGTTTTACACTTACTGAATTTTCACTTTTCAGAACTGATGCTTGATCATAAAGTTTTGATTTGTATGATCTTAATTTTTCAGGTTCCTGAAATGTGCTATATAAGCACCTCAATTGACCTCAGTCTGGGAATGTTATATGTAGAATCTCCATGTTGCAAAGAAAAATTGCAAATCAGGCTTGAGTCAGATGTTTATGATGGTGCTATAGTGGATGTTGAACTATATGGCCAGAGGTATATGATGTTATGTTTTGCACTTTATCAATATTCTATTTATACTAATTAAAGTAGACTCTTGCAAACATTTCAATAACCTACTCTAAAGGTGCTGATGTGGACCTTCCTAAACATGCCACTAAAGGCTCTTCCCAAGTTACAACAACTTTTCATCTAGAGCTGAGGATGCAATCTGGCCAGGGTCCTCCCTGCAGTGCTTATGTTTTAAGCCCGTGGTTAAATGGACCAATCCTCCTAGGCCTGCATGTAAAGGGAGGGACTTGAATTTTACAGTATCATGTTCACGCTGTAGCCTTGTAGACTGGCATGCACTCCTTGATTATTTTTTTTATCTTTTGGGCTGTTACATTTGTTGGAAAATCAGTTTGATAAACAAATCATGCCTACAGATTGGTAAATTAGTATGATAAAAAAGCATGCCTGTGGATCAGTGTTTTGCAACTTTAGGAAGAACAAATGATAAAAAATCTCAATTAAGTCCCAATGAAATACAAATTTGAAATAAATAACTTTACAATATTAATTTAAGACATGCAATCGAGGCAAAAAAATTAATATGCACAAATAAAAAATATATTTCCTCAAAAGTAAATGCTTAAGAATCTTCAATTTCATTTTATTATGTTGCACGTCAATACACTAAAATGCTAATTTTCAATTTTCAAAATGAATCACAAATATTTATGTGAAGGCATCCACACAAGGTATGGCCTAAATGTCTAGTTTTACCTCATTAATTTGTATTTGTTGTTATGCATACATTCTGATGTTATGTATTGTCAAGGGTGATTTCAATAGTTTGGTATATATACTGGCGTTGACTAATTGAATCTGAGAGTATCACTTGAAGCTTAATTGTTTGTTGTTCTACTTGCTAATTATTTTATATTGTAAGCTTTAAGAAGTTCATAAATTGTTTTACTGAGTCAGTTTTAGTTTGGTCTTTCATATTTGTAATTTTTTTCTTAGGTACAAGGCATATAGTTACAACAGTGAGATCGATGCATGGTTTAGTGAAGCCGTTGGTAAACCTTGCACTTTGTTACGGTATTCCAATTCCAATCAAGATTCTGTCTTGAATAAGATCAATGGTGCAGCTAGATGTAGAGATACAAAGAACAAACTCAATTTTGCCAATGAAGGACAATTCTTACTTGTATCTGAGGAAAGTGTATCTGACCTAAACAAAAGATTAAGCTCAAGTAAGCTCTTGTACCCATTTTTTTATTTGAAATTCCAGTCCTCCTTTTTTTTTTTGCTTCAATTTTTCCATTTTAGAATGAAATAGCAGATTTTGATTACTGTTTGACAAATTTTAAAAAACTAGTTCATGAATCAAATTATGATGCATAATGGCTTGCATTCTTGCTGATTGATTTGATTGTTTGATATTAATAATAATGCAAAGGGGATTTGAGTGTATGAAACAAAATAAAAAGGCATGTGAAATTCCTTTTAAAAAATTAACTTTTCAATTTTACCTTTAGTGATCACTTGTATATCACAAACTTTATTTAGTTATATTTTTTTTAGTCTCTCAACCCCAATGTTCTGGAATATTGAATGTTTGCTAACTATAGTTGATGCTAATAGATGTCCAGAATGGCACATCTAGAGCAATGGTGCAAGTCAGTGCAAGCAGGTTTCGTCCCAACCTTGTGGTATCTGGAGGCCAGCCTTATGCTGAAGATGGATGGAGATACATTAGGATTGGAAATAAGTATTTCAATGTAAGTTCCGATAACCTCCTAAATGATTGGACAAAACAAATTTCCTATAATTGTGCAATTTGACATAAGCACTATATGATTTGATCCTCAAGAATATCATGAGAATGCAGAAGTAATGATGAGAGCATCTAAATCAGATTTTGAAACTTGATGATGTCTTGTTACTCTTGTACTTACAAACCTTGGTATAAATTCAAAGTAAAATCTTAGCCTGATAAACGTCTTAAATAAAGGAACCTAAGAAATGAAGAATTGAATGTCAACAAGATTGATTAATTTGGATAAGTTTTGTTTACTCCCAGAATATAAGGGATAACTCACAATGATGATATTTGAGTATTATTCAAAAGCTACAAAAGCCATAGTTTGTAGGTTTGTATATTAACTTTTTGTAATCCTAAAACAATAAAACCTTAAAAAGATGTGGACTAGGGCTTAATTAACTAAATAAGTTAAAATAGACCTAACTTGGGCTTAATAATAATTAGTTCAAGCCATAACATGAAAAGAAATAACCTGAAATAAAGTAAAAGGATCTGGAGTTATTTGTGATCATAAAGTATTTATCAATCTAAAAGAAAAGTTTTATTATATTGTTATACAACCAGTTATCCTGTATGGTAGCGAATGTTGGTCTTTAAAAGAACAACACGAGAAAAAAAGTAGGAATTGCATAAATGAGAATACTAAGATAGATAAGTAGAAATGATTGTATATGTGAAAGTATTGGATTTGGAGTAACACCTATTGTGCAAAGGATGACAGAAAATTATTTAAGGTGGTTTGGGCGTGCAAAGAAAGCTTTTGGAGGCATCAATAAGGAGAGTGAATGACATGACTTATAGGCCAGTGAAAAAGGGTAGAGGGAAACCAAGAAAAACTTTCAAAAAAATTATTAAAAGAGATTTAGAGATAAATAATATCTCGAAGAATTTGGTTTTTGACTAAGTTGAATAGTATCGTGTGATCAATATAGCTGACATCATCTAATGGAATAAAACAATTGTTGTATCTTTTAGCACTAGTTTTCCTATTTTCTTAGCTTCCATATTTTCTAATATCTTGTAATTTGTTTCCTTATTTTGTTACTAATGATTCATAGTACAATAAATTAGAAGAATGTGAAATTAGTTATGATTTGATCTTTCCTCTCTTGCTGGCTAGCTGTAAACAGTTTCTCTTTTTGTTCAAAGGATTATTCTCTTCATATGATGCTATTGTCATGGTTGGGTCTAATCAAAATCTTTTGCCTTTTCATGATCTAACTTACTGATCATGAAACTTGTTTAGAAAATATTGGCTCCTTCTCCTCTCTTTTGCAAGTCCTATGTGTCTAATATCCAAATGAATGTTCTTATCTCATTCACATAGCTCAGCCTTCTCTGCATCCTACTTCTTTCTACTGTTCCTTCTGAGTTGGTCGCGTCCATCTTCTCCTTTTGGAGGTTGCTCCCTTCTCCTCTTGTGCACCATATTTTCCTTTTGGTATGCCATCTGCATCTTTTCTTCTATCTTATTATAAATATAGCTATACAATGTTGTTTCTTGTTTAATTTAAGGGTGATATTGTCTTATAAACCATTAATCAAGACATGAATAATAACAGCATACATGATGTGAAAAAACAAATTCTTACGCTTAATTTTGGAGAGTTGATTGCTTGATCTGTGTGTGTTGTGTGTGTGTGTATGTGTGTTTGTGGGTGTCTATCTATCTATCTATCCATTAACCAGACGGTTTAATTTTAGGTTGATATGGTCTTTTGAACTATTAGGATATGAATAGTAACAACATACATGATGTTCATCCATACAGCATATGCACTGCTTGTGAAGTACAATGATTCTTGTGCTTAATTTTGGGAATTTGATTGCCTGACCTCTCTGCTCTCCTCCAGTCACTAGGGGGATGTAATCGATGCCAGATGATCAACCTTGCACTAAATGCAGGACAAGTGCAAAAGTCAAATGAACCTTTGGCAACTTTAGCATCATACAGGAGGGTAAAGGTTGGCTAAGTTGTCTTGTAGCTAGATTTCAATTATATACTTGATTTATTTGGTGCATCAATATTCTCATATATAAATATTAAAGCAGGGAAAGATTTTGTTTGGCATACTACTGAAATATGCATCTATTCATGGAGAGAAGCAACAAGGTGATTCCTGGCTTCATGTGGGGCAGGAGGTGAATCCAGATAAGAGTGCAATTTCTACATATAATCATACACAAATGCCCTCAAATTCTTGTCCTCAAAACTCTGGGAAGCCTTTGACGTTATAGTGAATGTGGCTCTTTTCTTTGTTGTACAGTTTCATAAGAGGCGATAGGAGTATGTTGTGTGATGTGAGGATGAATATTGGCAGAATGCACATTGGTTATAAATTTTGTAATGTTGCATTTGACAATGAAAAAGTCAATAATAAAGAGGGTACGACGTGATTTGACTCTACCATCCCAAATCGTGAAGAAATTAAACTATTTGGAGCATACATTTATTTTACATATTGGCATATTCTTAGGCTAAAGCATCCAATGTCTTGTATTTTAAGCAATCAAAGATGTCCATGAACGTGGGGAAACAAAATTAGGTGTCATTATAAAATAATTACTTATAAATTAAGTGGTTGAATAACTTAATTATTCATATTAATAACATCTTACGGTCTTTTGATCCAATGTTTATGGCGTATGAATTCATATATCCCAGTTTATGCTGAACTTATAGAAAGGCAATCAAGGTCTAAGTACAAATTTATCGACTTAATAATGCAGATTCGTAGACCACATTGGAAAGCAACAAGAAAAGAGTCCTAAAATCAACTAAGATGGACTTATTTACCAGTACGGGTCTAATTTTAATACTATTTTCAAATATAAGTTTAATTATTTTTGTCATAGTCACTTTAAATATAATACTTTTCAGCTTTAGTATTAAAAGTATCCATAAGTATGAAGTGATAGTAGTTTTGTATTTGACATAAGGCAGAATTTTTTTATATTAATGTAAGTTTATAAATTCATATATTCAATTTAAGCATTTTAATTTACTTACATTTAATGGTCAGTGAAATAATAAATTATAATATGTTAATATTTTTAATTAATTTTTTAGTAATTATTTTGCTTAGTTTTATTATTATTTATTAATCATTTGTTTATATTTAGTCATATAATTTTAATTTTTTATCAATTAAAATATAATATTATTTGTAATAATAAATTTAGTTTTCAGTAATGCTTTTAATATGATATATTTAAATTATTTTTATATAATAAACATATGTCTAAAATAAATTTGATATGAAATAATTTTAGTTTAGTTTTAATATTTTTAAAATATTAGAACCAACTTTAAGTTAGTACTTTTTTAATCATTTAAGGAAAGTAAACAATTAATTAATTTTTATTATTATTTATTGATTATTTTTTTATAATTAAAATATTTTATCTGTTAATATTTAAAAAATATATTATTTGTAATAATAATTTTAGTTTTAACTAATGCTTGTAATATGATATATTTAAATTATTTATATGTAATAAATATATGTCTAAAATAAATGTGATATGATATATCATAAAAAAAATGTGATATGATATAATTTTAATTTTATTATAATATTTTTAAATAAAATAACTACCTAGGTTAATATTTTTTAATTATTAATTAAAGTAAATAATTAATTTGTTGTTAATATCATTTATCAATTACTTTGTTGTATTTAGAATATTTTATCTGTTCTTATCTATTGAAAAATATTATTTGTATTTAGTTTTAGCAAAGTTATGCAAACAAATAGGACATAATTAATGTCAATGTGGTCATGAGTAATTGATTTATTGTTTAAGTGACACATGGTAATGTATTAATAATCAACGTAATATGTTTTAGCAATAAAAATGTTTTAATGATGTACTTAATCTATTCCTATTTAGTGACATGTGGTAATGTATTAGCTGTCAATGTTATATGGTTTAGCATAAAAATTGTTTCAGTGAAATATTAATGTATTACTATTTATATCATACTGTACAAAGTTAAAAAATACATCAGTCACAATGTAAAAGTTGCATTTGAGTGTGAGAATGAATTGTAGAGGATGATCTCTAGCTCCACAGCGAGAGTTACGTTACATTGCTTATCTTGCACTTTTGCATATGCAACAATGCCAAATTTTGCATTTAGATCAATGTCACCTAACTAGTTGTAATGATGATGTCTGTCTAAGAGGTTGAAACTCTGGACCTAGTGCATTGGGCGTAAATAAGGATGACGAATATGGAGGTGTCATGAATAAGGTAGGTTCTAGGAGTGTGACACAAGGGGAAATAGAAGGGTTAAAACATTTTGTTTGTAATGAGTGAAAATAGAAAGCTTGTGTAACCTATAAATGAATAAAGGAAAACTATGGAGGGACATAGTAGACATCGTCTAATTCTTTAGGTAATGGAGAAAGTGAAAATTAGTTATCTAAAACAAAATTATTCAATGAATAAGTTACAATACAAAAGTTTTACTTTAATTAACTAATAATTAAGAATTAAGATTTAAGAAATAAAATATTATGATACAATTAACTTGAATGTGTGTTAACGATGTTGCAAGTCTCTTTCCTCCCTACGTTGCCAAGATTGAATATCAACTGTGCATCCATTTTGAATGGAAAGTTCAAAAGACAAAGAGTGATCCTATAAGATGGGTTCTTACTCATTATATAGTAATAGCATGGTCTCACACAATTCTTTCATCTTGTCAAATGTAAATGACTTTTGCCTAGCACCTACACAAGTATAATGATGTCTTATGAGCATCTCCTTGTTAATATATGCACTTATAACTTTTAGTATTTATATTTAATATTATAACCAAGTATGAGAAATAACGATAATGTAAAATCCCTCTTTCAAATTGTAAATAATTTGTATTTAACACTTATATTATTAAAACATGATTAGCAAAAATTTGTATAAACTTGTATACTTTGGATAAATGGTACAGTATGGAAACAAGAATTAGAAAACTTGACAAATTTACAATATTTCTTCATCAATATATAAAATATTCTTAATACAAAATTTCTCTTTAAAATTTAATGGAAATACATTAAAAGATTTTATATCTGAGCAGTTCCTTTCCCATAACTCCGTGATGAGTATGACCCTAGAACGGATCATCCATCTCCATTCTTTCTCTTTCATTACTTGAAACATTTCAATAAGGGTGAGTATTTCCCGCCCACTAAGTCTTTTTTATTATATCTTAACAGTAATTAAATCCGTAATATAACATTCTATTCTAGTTCATTCTCAATAGCGTTCGACTCATATTGACACTCATTGCATTCAAATACATATAATCATACATTCATCCATCAGAGTACATACAACATTTCACTCATTATACATACATTTCTATATTGACTTGTATGTTATTATACACATATCATATCATTTCAATTAATGTGTCCCAACACGTCTGTCCCAATAACACCTGTCGATGTACTACAACACATATAACACAACAACATAAATCGATCTGCCATGACACATATATCATAATCACACATATTTCATTTCTCATCCCATCTATAACAATTTTCATCATAATTGCCCCTGGGATCCCTTGAGGACTTCCTAGCATAGATAGCTGCTGGTTAGCCACAACATCATGGATACACGTGTGTAGCCCCGACCTTTTTTAGCAAAGGTATAGTTAGGAGCTTCGTCGAGAGATGAGGGTGTGGCCTGTGAATGTTTATTTTCAATAAATTGTTGTGCACCCTATTAATCTTAACATTCACCATCCTCATTTTTCTAAGATTTTCTAAAATCTTCTCCTTAACTCTATACCCCCAATGTAGCACTGTACTATCTATAGTCATTTTCTTTCTCATTCTCAACATTTCCCATTTCATATTATTCATCAGCATCTCATATCTCATGAGTCACAATTTATATAAATTTATGGATTACAATATACCTAATAACACACCCTTTAGTGTGCTATAATTTATATCATAATAACTCCGTTTCAAGTTATGTGACTCATGCAGTATGATCACACATCATATTCTTTCTCACGCATATATTACATGCTATCACTTTCCTTCCACATTTCATTCATTTCTATAATTCTGATCATATTGCATACATATCAGTCATCACTTTATAGCTACACTTATTGCATCATACTCAATCAACACACAAAGTGTCATGCAATATCACGTCATGCAACCAATACAATCATCAATCTCATCACAGAGACTACCATACAATATCATACCATCTAATCAGTACAATTTGTCGAAGGTCAGACACCTTCAGACTCAGCCCAACTCGCACAATCTCAATACATATATAGTTTCCTAACTTAAAGTTCATCATTGTATATTTTTTATCACTTAATTCATGTACACTCATAGAAACTTAATTTCTTGAAACCTCTTAAAGCTATTCTAGCTCATATCTTTCTTTGAAAATATGATATTACCAGTTCAAGTAAACCTCAAATCTCTTTTTCTATCAAAATACGCATTTTTCATATAATACTATCAAAATTTACCAATCTTTACTGAGTGAGATACCCATGTTTCTCGTAGAACCACTAGATCTATATATATTCATATATAACTACACCTAGAAAATACTCCCCTTACCTGGTAAAGGTTCTTCCAAACGAGTTCTCTAAATGATCTACAGAGAGATTCCATGGTATTCATGGAGAAATCTTCTAAATGATACGGTTTCCTAAAGATTTCACAGTAAAAACCTTGACATGAGAAGAAAACCGTAGAAAATGAGTAAAATAGATATTAGAGCTCTAAGAAACTTACTTATATCTAAATGGAATCGGTGGTTGAGCTCGGATCTAGAAGAGATTCAGAGTTTGAGAGGGTCCCTTTTAGAGAGATAGAGGAGAGAACTCAGAGAAAATCTAGAGAGAATGTCGTTTGGTGAGAAATGAACGTTTTTGGAGCTGAAGGTCCTTAAATATCCTTTGAAAATCATGCGATCTCGCTTGAGCGACGTCCAACTCGTTTGAGCGACCTCATCTTGCTTGAGCGACCGACAGCTCGCTTGAGCGAGATGTGCAGAAACGATCTCAAACCTTCTTTTTCTGATACGCTTGCTTGAGCAAGATCCATCTCGCTTGAGCGAGATGATGTCCAGAGAGCTCATCATTCACCCTGTGAGTCCTTGCTTGAGCGAGATAGCTCTGCATCTGCCTTTTCCTGCACGAATGATCTCGCTTGGGCGAGATCCACCTCGCCTGAGTAAGATCTCCTGCACCAAAACTCCTCCAAAAACCCTTTACACTCCCTTCCAAGTGCATTCTAATACTACTTAATATTAAACAAAACCACATTCACCAATAATGAAATGAGGATGTTACATATAAGATCATTCACATAGAAAAAGTTTACTAAAAAAATAGTATTTTAGTTGGGCTAAAATAATACATTATTAAGTCAAACTCATTAAAAACAAGTGTAACTACAATAGTTAAGAGAAAATTAGGGTCAGCCACCTTTGTGTGCATATAAATAAAGTATGAGATGCTCAAACCCATTACGCCATTTTGGAAAAACCCTAGTCATCTCTCTCTCTCTTCCACGAGCTATTAGCATAGAAGTAAAGGAAGATTCTTGATAAGTCTGTAATTAAGCCCTCTTTTACAGCTCATATATTTATATTTGATCTTTATTTTATTTAAGTTTTACACTAATTTATTTATTAATTGTGCAGTTTGATATAAAGAGACCGCAAGTAGATTTCGGGTGCATTCTTGGCCCAAATTGATGGAAGATTAGAACTTCGTAGCAGTCAGCACGCCCATACCCATTCAATAAGCACGGGGATGCTTCGAGTTCATGCACAGTCGTGCTTAAGGCCTTGCACGACCGTGCTCATCTGCGGAAAGCCCAATTAATTATGGTTTTCAAACCCTATAAAAGGAAAGATCGGAGGCATCGCGAGAACACACCATTTTTACATTGGCTTTTGCTTTGGGATACATCTCATCTTGTCTCTCTTGCACGAGATCCTTGGCACATTCTTGGCAGGACTTGGAGCTTCGAGCGATCGTACTTAAAGACCAGGAACTCACCTCATACTCTAGTTTTGCTATTTTTTTTTATTATTGCTTTATTTATAATTGTTTTAGTTCTTTTCTTTAGCATGAGTAACTAAGTTCATAGCTAGGGCTATGGGAATTATTGTTCATGAATTTATGGGATTTTGATGTTTGAATCTGAATTTGATTTCCGTTATGTGATTAGATTTTATCCTATTACGCTTCTTTCTTAATCCTAATTAATTATATTGTCAGGCGACCGTACCTCGATTAATTAATAGATCTATAAGGTAAAACGAGACAAAGGATTAGGTGGACCAAACCAATCTTTCTCTTCTAATCGTTATTAAATTAACAAGTTCATAGGCTCCTTAAGCTTTCTTAAATTGATATCTTGCATGACCATTGGGGATGTTAATTTAGAGAAAAGAATATTAATATTGCATGATCATTGAGTATTAATAATATTCATATGAATGATTGGTAATCACAAGAAAATTGGATTTAGAGTTAAATAAAAAAATAACATAAAAGATTGAATAAGAAATCTCATATGTCCTAGGTTCCTCTCTGATAAGTTTACCAAAGACGTGCTTTGTGTTCTTTGCTCTTAGTTTTATAATTAATTTTATAAATTCTTGTTTTGATTAATCTCCTATATTTGAAGCTCAAATAATTAAATTAAAAAATTTTTAGTAATTGAAAATCAATCCTTGTGGGACAATATTTTGGGAACTGAATTTAAGAATCTTTTATCACTTCTCGATGGGTACACTTGCCCTCCGAACAAGATTTTGGTACCGTTGCTGGGGATTACTTTTTCAATATTAAGAAAATCTAAAATTTAATTGATTTGAATCATTTGTATTTTTTACTTTATTTTAGTTCTGTTTTGTTCATTGTTAAATTTTTTTTATTTTATAATTTTTATATTTATTTTATTTTCATTTTTTTATCTCATAATTTCCTTTAATGTATGCTCACTTGTTCTAAGTGCTCTACAGCTTATTTATTTGATTTGGAGATTGAGAGAATAGCGCGTAGACAAAGAAAAGAAGTGAGAGAGCAAAGAATGGCAGAGTGAAGGGGATCAATTCAAGATTACGTGACACCCACTGCTAGAGGAACTCTTGGAAGCATTGCAGCCCCTAATGTGGAGGTAAACAATTTTGAGTTAAAACCAGCACTCATAACCATGGTTCAGAACTCCATACAATTTGGGAGCACCCCAATCTTCATCTGACAAAGTTCCTTTGATTGACGGACACCATCAAGTACAATGGAGTCTCCAACGATGCTATTCGACTCTGACTTTTCCCTTTCTCGGTATCTAAAAGGGTGAGTGCATGATTTTCCTCACTTCCAGCCAATTCTTTCAGAACTTGGGAGGATCTCACTCAATAATTTTTGAAAAAGTACTTTCTTCCATCAAGGTCCTCTAAGCTTATGACAGAGATATGTTGCTTCCAACAACATGAAGCAAAATCCTTATTCAAGGCATGTGAGCGATTTAGAGAGCTTTTGAGGAGATGTCCTCATCATGATTTTCTGACGTGGAGACAGGTGCAAATCTTTTACAGTGGCCTATCAATCATCACCAGGGCTACAAATGATGTCGTAGCAGGAGGGTCCCTCTTAAGAAAAGATCCAGATGATGCATACAAGCTCATAGATGAGATGACATCTTATAGCTTTCAGTGGCACACTGCTGACTCTTATGACATCAAGAGGAAAGAGACCGCTCCAGTCCACCAAGTAGAGAGCAGCAGTCCACTAATTAATCAAATGACAGCCCTTGCAAAGCAACTAGAATATTTAATAAAGGCTCAAGACTAACCTGTAAGAGTTCCTACAAGCCCAGAATTTAAGCAAAAGGAGGCAAACTTCATGGGCAATCACAGTTCAGGGTGGAGGAGTAATCCTCCTAACTCTTGGGAGAATGGCTTTGGAAGTTAAAATTCAAGTGTTGATCGCCCTCCTCATATGCAAAGTCAGGGAGTAAGACCTGAAGGGAAAGAAGCTCCTAGATCTCAATCCAACTTTTAAGAATAGATGATGCAATATATGCATTACTCTGATAAGAGGATGACAGAGCTTGAATTCAAGTTGGACCAACATATTAAGAGAACTGATAAGAGGTTCGCAGAGGTTAAATCTGAAATACAAGCCAACTCCTCTAAGATGAGTGCACAATTGGAGCAAATTATGAACTTTCTAAGTCAAAGAGTGATGGGAACATTGCCATCTCAGCCTGAACCTAATCCAAGGGAGCAATGCAATGCCATCACCCTTAGAAGTGGGAAGAAATCACCAGAATCGCAGAACAGAGGCATATGCATACCCATGCTTATAGAGAAGCACGTCCATGCTGATTCTACATGCACACCTGTGCTTACTGATGAGCACGCCCCTGCTACAATAGAAACACTACCTTGCTTATACAAGCACGCCCATGATAGTGATCCTAGCACAGTCGTGCATCACCATGAGCAAGATCATGCCTCAAGCAAAGAGCCTGAAAAAGAAAAGAAGGAAGAGCCTCTTATTCAACCAAGGCCTTACGAGCCTAAGATACTTTTCCCACAGCGGCTGCAAGGTCACCCTCCTTATGATTAAGAGTTCCACAAGTTATTAGACTTATTGGGCAAAGTACACATCAATATGCCTTTCATTGATGCTATATCTAAAATGCCTAAATATGCTAAATTTTTAAAAGAGATTTTGACCAATAAAAGAAAGCTGAGAGCACATGAAACTGTGAAGCTCACCTAGGAATGCTCAACTATAGTCTTTAAAAAGCTTCCACCTAAGCTTAAGGACCCAGAGAGTTTTATATTCCTTGCACAATTGAAAAAACTCATATTGATAAGGCTTTATGTGATTTAGGAACAACTATTAATCTTATGCATTATTCTGTTTTCAAGAAGCTTGGAAGGCATAAACCTAAGCCGACCTCCATGTCACTTCAGCTGGAAGATAGGTCGATCACATACCCCAAAGGCATATTAGAGAACGTACTTGTAAAAGTTGGGGAGTTTATATTTCCTGCTGACTTTGTGGTACTTGACATGGAGGAAGATGATGATGTTCTCATCATACTAGGGAGACCGTTCTTGGCCACTGTTAGGGCCATCATAGACGTACAAGAAGGGAAGCTCACACTGAGGCTAGATGATGAGGAAGTTGTATTTCAAGTTTTCAATTCTTTCAAGTACCCTTCTAGCCAAGAGTCCTGTCACTTTGTGAGCACTGTCAATGTTGCTTCTCCTCCTCCAATTTATATGAAGAATGAAACTACAAGAAGAAGGCTAAGGAAGCAGCAACATAAGAAGAAGAAAAGACAAAAGCTTAAACTATCCATTAATAAGCCTCCTAATTTAGAGCTTAAATTTTCTTCTCTGAGACTCATGCCTTCTTCCCACCTTGATTTAACAGGAATGTCAGGCTCATGACGTTAAATAAGCACTCCCAAGAGGCAACTTGTGTCTTTTATTTTATTTAAATTTTATTTCTTTTTTTTTGTTTATTTTAATTCTTCTATTGTTATTTTATTTGTAGAATAAAGAATAAGCATATTGAAAGAACTGAGTTGATTGTTCTCACACACACTTTTGAGCTTTGATCTGAAAGCACGCCCGTGCTCATCCCATACACGGTCGTGCATTTAGTCGCAGTTGTGAGAGCGTGCTTAAGATTTTAGCATGGTCGTGCTCCCTCACCCAAAGCCGTCGCACCAAGACTTATTAGGGAACCTCTTTCCTTTTTATTCAATTGTCCTCTTTGTATTTTTTTTAATTTGATTGCTTACAAAAATTGGGGACAATGTTTTGCTTTAAGTATAGGGGTGTAGTTCCTAATTATATGATTGTTATTGCATGTTTTTGAGTAAAGTGTCTATGCTATTTTTTTATAAAAATTTAAAACTTTTTCCCTCATGGAACCTAATTTTTCCAGAGAGAAGAGCATGTTGAGTGATTATTATTGGCATTATACTTTCATTTGGAAACTAATAATTAGCTAACTTCCTTACTTTTATGCTCTACATTAAACTTTAACCCACATATGTGAGTTTTGAGCATTAAAAGAGATTTCTATCTTAATTTAATTAATTGTACCCCTTTCCTCATTGTTTTGTATGATTATCTCTTTAGGATTTGTGCTCTAGAACTTGACTGGGAACTAACTTAAGACTTCTCTTTTTAATTGCATGTTTTAATGTGATTGAGGTATAATAAGATTTTTATTCTTGGCTTTCCGCAAGTTTGAGATACAACTAGTTGTCCACTTTGAGCTTTATTGATTTTCTTGGTCCCTTGCGTTAAATTTATAGAATGTTTTGATGACCTTGAGTTTATGAATAGAGCAATTGAGTTGTTGAATTGTTTGATAAATTCTCCTCTATATCTCTCATGTGCAAAAAGAAAGAAAGTATGAAAAAGAAAATGAAAAAAAGAAAAAAAAAAGAAAAAGGGTTATATATGATTGAAAGAAAAGAGGAGTAAAGATATTGTTTATATACAAAAATATAAAAAAATTACTCCAAGAGCTTCATTTGTAAACTTAGGGGATGTTTATAATTTTTATAATTTATTACCCTTTAGTATATTCCCTTCCTTTCATTTATCTCACCTCAATTATTATAATCCCTTGGCCACATTATAACCTATAAAAGACCTCATAATTCTTACTTGCATTTAATTTATCTAGTGGAGAGTCGGTTTATAGTTAAGCCTATGGTAGTATACTTTTCTTAAGGAGAACTGAGTGATATCTTATTTTGTCCCTTAGTGAGAGAGGAAAGTAAAGTACCTTAGTTTGATGTTTGAGTGAAAAGTATGGAAATATAAGATTCTAATTAGGAATCTTTTTTATTGCTTATGCTCAGTAATATTACTCTTGTTGCTCTCTTTATCTCCTTTATCTCGAATTCCTTGTGTGGTATTATGTTTTAAGTTATTATGTTATTCTCTTAATTAGCTGTTTGCTTGTCCTCAAGCAAATAGCTAAGTATGGAGGAGTTGATAAGTCTGTAATTAGACTATCTTTTATAGCCCATATATTCATATTTAATCTTTATTTTACTTGAATTTTACACTAATTTATTTATTAATTGTGCAGTTTGGTATAAAGAGACCGCAAGTAGATTTCGGGTGCATTCTTGGCCCAAATTGATGGAAGATTAGAGCTTCGTAACATTGAGCACGCCCATACCCATTCAATAAGCACGGGAGTGCTTCGAGTTCATGCACGGTCTTACTTAAGGCCTTGCACGATCGTGCTCATCTGCAGAAAGCCCAATTAATTAGAGTTTTTATGGTTTTCAAACCCTATAAAAGGAAAGATCAGAGGCATCGCGAGAACACACCATTTTTACATTGGCTTTTGCTCTGGGATACATCTCATCTCGTCTCTCTTGCACGGGATCCTTGGCAGGACTTGGAGCTTCGAGTGATTGTACTTGAAGACCGGAAACTCACCTCACACTCTAGTTTTGCTATTTCTTTTGATTATGACTTTGTTTATGATTGTTTTAGTTCTTTTCTTTAACATGAGTAACTAAGTTCATAGCTAGGGCTATGGAAACTATTGTTCATGAATTTATGGGATTTTAATGTTTGAATCTGAATTTGATTTTCGCTATGTGATTAGATTTTATCCTATTACGCTTCTTTCTTAATCCTAATTAATTATATCGTCAGGTGACTGTACCTTGATTAATTAATAGATCTATAGGATAAAACGAGACAAAGGATTAGGTGGACCAAACCAATCTTTCTCTTCTAATCGTTATTAAATTAACAAGTTCATAGGCTCCTTAAGCTTTTTTAAATTGATATCTTGCATGACCATTGGGATGTTAATTTAGAGAAAAGAATATTAATATTGCATGATCATTGGGTATTAATAATATTCGTATGAATGATTGGTAATCACAAGGAAATTAGATTTAGTGTTAAACAGAAAAATAACATAAAGGATTGAATGAGAAATCTCATATGTCCTAGGTTCTTCTCTGATAAGTTTACCCAAGACGTGTTTTGTGTTCTTTGCTCTTAGTTTTATAATTGATTTTATAAATTCTTGTTTTGATTAATCTCGTATATTTGAAGCTCAAATAATTAAATTATGAAATTCTTAGTAATTGAAAATCAATATTCCTTGTGGGACGATATTTTGGAAACTTAATTTAAGAACCCTTTATTACTTCTCGATAGGTACACTTGCCCTCGAAACAATTCTAGTGAAAGTATTGTGTGAATTTCCATGAGATACAACTACCATTGCTACATTCATACGCATATAAAAGGTAATCATTATTCATATTTTGTGTAATTTTTTTTTTGTTTTGAAATGTGTATGTCGCAAGAGCAATTAAGAATCTTTAACATTCTGTTGCATAATAAATTTGACTAATATAAGGACTTACAAACAATGACATAATACGTTTAACATTAAAGCAATTAGCATGATATTAAACTATAGTGGTTAAGAAATACTTACAATCAATGCAAAAATAATTCCATTCTTATTTATCCAACGTCTAGTATAAATAATGTACCACTGCAAATATTAAGAATTCGAACTCAATAAATCAATTTGGAAGCCATTACTCATCACTCAATACAATTTTCTCTCCCATAAGTTCACATATTTAAACTTAGTTAGTTGGTCGAGCTGAAATAAAGAACAAGAAATGTGTTACACCACCCCAAACTGATGCATCACATAGTCAAGTTGGTTTTGCACATAAATTTAAAAACATATGAATGAGACCATGAACTTCTAAATATTCATTTTTTGAGTGTAGATAAGGGCAAAGAATTCATCAATTCCATACATTAGGTTCACATGTGATTTTTATTTTCAAAATATAAATTATATTAATAAAAAAATCATTAAGTTATAAAGGTAATTCAAATGGATAAGAAAATATATTGTCATGTTTTAAACGATCAAATTTATATCTAAAGTATTGGAGATTCTTCTTGACCTTCCTATATCAGTGATGTACTAGCCACCTGTAAACATTTTTTTTTAATTCATAATTCAATGTCATTGCCTACATTAATAAGGAAAGCATACTACATGTTTCGTGTACGATAAGGAAGATCATGTTGTGTATGTGGGAGATTGTCAAGAGTTATAGATGGAAACTTATCTCATGCCCATATCATAATAAGGGAGTTAGGCCTCGCGATTTAGTCTATGTTTGTTGCGATGCATAATTTTTGGCATAAGATATTCAGCGTTGTTGTTCTCCAACTATACTAACTAATAACATTGTAATCTTCAAATAAAGATAAATACCTAACTGAGACCCTACTACTAAAATGATCAACCAACATAAATCTTTCAATCAACCTCATAATATTAGTTCTAGCAAACTAAGTAATCTAAAGGGCATCTTAGTTATGCATGGGTTGATGTGTGAAGTATTCATTTAACCAACTAAACTTCAAGTTGCTCCTTGCAATGACTAGCCTTCCATCGATACAAAAATCTATTTGAATAGTAATATCATGAATACTAATAGTACACTATCTAGGTAACATGTAAAATATGTATCATTGCCCTCCTTTCCACTAAAAACATAATAAGATGTCATTAATTGCATAAAAGTTGGCCAACTATGTAACTCTAACAAAATCAACTACCTCCAAATGCAACATGATTAATTTCATTTACTCAATAATTAACACAGAATCAATAAGAAATTAGAAAACAAATGGTCACAAATTTTTAAATAAATTTACTTACAATTATTATTTAAATGAAACTTTAATAAAATTATCAATTCTTACTACTAAATAATTAACATTTTACTAATAAAAAATTATGAAAATTATTTAAGCTTTCAAAATTTGTAAATTATATTTTATAAAAATTAATATTAGAACAAAAATTTAATAAAATCAATTATTTAAACTACCTAACAATTAACATTTAACTAATAAATAAATCATGATAATCATTTTATTTTTTAATAATTATAATTTATATTCACAAACTATTAATATTTAAATAAAAAATAAAAATTTATTTCATTTAAATTAACTAGTAATTTAACATTTTTAACAAAACATTATGAAATTTATTTTACAATTTAAATTTTTTATATTAATTTTCTTCAGATTTAATATTTAAATGAAACATTAATAAAATTATTAATTTACAGTATCTAATAATTAATATTTAACAAATAAAAATTTTAAAAATAATTTAGCCTTCAAATTTTGTTAATTATATTTCCTAATAATTAATATTTAAATGAAACTTGAATAAAACTAATAATTTAAATTACCTAATAATTGACATTTAACTCTTAACAAATGATGAGAAATATTTTTGCTTTAAAAAATTATAAATTTATTTAATAATAATTAATAATTAAATTAATCTTCCATTCCATCTACATTCATCCCACCTACATCATCAAAGATTCCTGTAGTAATATTTAATATATTTATCTTAAATATAATGCAGTCAACTAGGTCCCATTCAGTGTTCCCGATAATACAATAAATATGCATGCTTCTTTTTTATTATAAGGAGGTAATCGTCCAAGATCCGAGAAATTGTTGATTGATACGCGGCCATTTCGAGTCACTCAAATTCTGACATACGTAATAAATGCATAAACCGCCAACCATACAAAATTTTCTCCCAAAAGGCAGTGACTCCACTTAAGTCTCACCAAACATTGCACAGCACCTCGCAAACGCATTGTGAGATGTAAGAAAAATCTCAACACGGGTATCTCTTTTTCTTTTGATTATTGACATGTATAAACAAGTCAAATAATTGTGACTTTGTCTGTGATCACTACAAGGCTTGTCCTTTCCTTTTCTTTCTCATTTAATAGATATATCAATAATACTTTGCTGAATTTCATTGGCGTGCTTAGATCATAAAAGGTCTTGTTGGGTCAAATTGGCTATGTATCTTAACCTTGCCATCCTTTACGGTTTGGGAGTCCTAAAACGACCATGAAATTGCTTCACCCATCTTTAGAGTGAAAAAATGATTAGGAGTATGATGGTTTTGAGTTTGAATTACTGCTTTTAGTTTTAATTACATCCTATTGCTAAAATTTTGTGCTACTGCATGCAGTTTCATATGGACGAAACTTTGAAGCTATTGATTTTATGTGCTGCATGGGCATGTTCTTTCTCTGCACTGAGATGTGCCGATCCTCCCGGTGCAACAAATGAGGACCCCATTAAATTTGCTACTGAAGGTGCCACTAAAGACAGCTACAAGCAGTTCATTGAAGCTCTTCGAGAACGTCTAACAGGTGAGCTGATACATGACATACCCGTGCTTAGAGATCCAGCAACAGTGGAAGAAAGAAATCGATATGTCACAGTCGAACTCTCAAACTCGGCGACGGAATCCATCCAAATAGGTATCGATCTGACTAACGCATATGTTGTAGCATACCAAGCAGGAACTCGGGCCTATTTCCTCCGTGATGCCCCAGAATCTGCATCTACCAACCTTTTCCCTGACGTACCAGTGGATAACCGGTACACACTGCCTTTTAACGGTTCTTATGGTAATCTAGAGAGTTGGTCTCATCAAACTAGAGAGGAAGTAAATCTGGGGTTAGAGGCCTTGAGACATGCGATAACGTATCTACGAGGTGGTGCCGACGACAATGAAGAAAAAGCTCGTCTTATGATCGTGATAATCCAAATGGTTGCAGAAGCAGCTCGATTTAAATACATTTCAAACCGGGTTGGTGTCAGCATCCGAACTGGCACGGCGTTTCAACCTGATCCTGGCATGTTAAGTTTGGAGAACAACTGGGATAATCTGTCAGGAGCTGTTCAACAAGCAGAGCAAAATGCTTTCCGAAATAATGTCGTGTTAACAAATATTAATCACGAACCTGTCATTGTAGATTCCTTGTTACACCCAACTGTTGCAGCTCTAACATTGATGCTCTTTGTCTGCAATCCAAATGCAAACCGATCACCTCGATTACCAAGATCAATTGTGGAAAAATCAGAGACCTGCGATCCTTTTGTACCAACGGTCCACATTGCTGATCGAGATGGGATGTGCGTGGATGTCTCTAACAGTGCCTATGACAATGGCAATCCTATCATAATGTCGAAATACGCAGACCAACAGAACCAACTGTGGACCTTGAAACAAGACAAGACGATATTAAGATCAATCGTGGAAAAATCAGAGACCTGCGATCCTTTTGAACCAACCGTCCACATTGCTGGTCGAGATGGGATGTGTGTGGATGTCTATAAGAACGACTATCACGATGGCAATCCTATCATAATGTGGAAATGCGCAGACCAAGAGAACCAACTCTGGACCTTGAAACAAGACAAGACGATAAGGTCCAAGGGGAAGTGTTTAACCACATACGGTTATGCCCCAGGGCATTACGTCATGATATATGATTGTACTTCCGCAGTAGCAGAGGCCACTTACTGGGAGATATGGGACAATGGAACTATTATCAATCCAAGGTCTGGCTTGGCCTTGAGTGCCGAATCCAGTGCCATGGGAGAGACACTTACCCTGCAAACAAATGAATATCAAATGCGACAGGGCTGGCGCACAGGAACTCACACAGGCCCTTTTGTAACTTCAATTGCTGGGTATTTGGATCTCTGCATGGAAGCTCACGGAAGTAACGTGTGGCTGGCTGACTGTGATAGCAACAAGAAGGAGCAGCAATGGGCAATTTACCCAGATGGTTCTATACGTCCAGTGCAAAATACAAACAACTGTTTAACATCTGAAGAACACAAACCAGGAGCTACCATTGTCATGATGGCTTGTAGCAATGCATGGGCTAGCCAACGATGGGTGTTTAAAAATGATGGCACCATTTATAGTTTATCTGACGACATGGTGATGGATGTGAAAGGCTCTGATCCAAGTCTTAAACAGATAATACTTTGGTCATGGACTGGTAACCCTAACCAAATGTGGCTTACTTTGTTTTAACGGCTTCACGCAAGAGGAGGCAAATGTGTAATGTTGAAATAAGTGACTGTATCTATCCATGTGCAATAACAGTCATCAGCTTCGTGCTGCCTTGCAATGTTTCTAATATGCTTAACTAGTAAATGTCTGTTTTGGCAAGACCCTACGCCATCAACTGATCAATTAAGAGAATCCAGATTGCTTCAAATCAAATATATTTTGGAACTTAACTGGCACTTAAAAATTGAGCATTCAAGAGTACCCGATACAATTGGAAAGGTAAAATCATAAAATTAGAACAATGGAAACTTTGACTTTTCTCTCTCTCCAACATAGAATTTGTGCCTGATGGCACTATCCTTTATCTTTGGGAGGCGGAATCTTTGCAGTAGACTACCCACGAAATGCTTATCTCCCCTGTCGACAAAAGTGAAAGTAAAGAGGCCTAAATGAAAACAAAGTTTTTATTTGTTGAACTTAATTCCAGCCACAGATATGGATTAACTCAAGAAAAAACCAGTGGCTGAGATGGGATTCGGTTCAGGGACTCATTCGTAAATAAGTGTCAAATATATATTTTAATCTAAAAAAACATATATATAACTGATATTAATTAAATTTGGTTATTTTTAATTAATGGACCTTAATATGGTGCACACAAAGGTTCGTGATGAGGCTGATTGATCAATTGGACAACGGTTTGATTTCTTGGGACGACTTCTCATCAAGGGTTAAAAGCATACATGGAAACAGAATTGGAGCTCCTCATCCTAGAAAAGTCCATGGACACCCCAGATGGGAAGAAAGCTTCTAAGCAAATCGTTATCCAGGTTTCATTTGTGATGATCATGTGAGAATGATGAAAGAAATAAGTCAAAATTCATGACTTATAGTCACTGGTATGGAGCCATTAGATGATAGGTAGCTCTTTCGGATGTATGCATACCAGAATCAGAAGAGAGGTTATTAATTAGGCCAGTAATACAATTTAAATTAAAAAATCAGTAGCAGCAAAATTCCAGTTTAGAAGTTACTGCATGCAATGCAATGACTGATTGAAGAAAGTCTGCAATATTGGCCATGCCCAGTATTGAAGATCCATAACTCCAACGGTAAACTCAAAGTATAAGGCTTTCATCAGGTTAGCATTATTCAGGTTAGCATTATTCTTATGATTTTGAGATAAGAAATGTTTTTATTTTTAATAAAAACTTTATATTTTTAGGCACACGTAAAGTTGAAGAGATTGAAATGTTTTTATTTATACCTTAATTAGTCCACGTAGAGTAGAAGGCTAATCCATATGAGTTAATAAACCGTTCACCTAGCTAGTTGTGAGTTCAAACTAATCATGCAACTAAGGCTGCCTATTCGTCTTAAGATAATAATGGTAAGATACAATAATATTTTGAAATAAATTTTAATAGTTTATCTAAGTTTTCAAATAGTTACTATAGTTTAACGAAATTTTAATTCTTTCTAAAAGAGTGAGAACTTTCTAAAAAGATCTTAAAATATAGGACTTAAAATAAATTGACGGTCATGACTAACCAACCAATATTATATATTTAGACAACTTTTTAAAGGTGAATAGTGAATAAAATAAACTTTGCGTGCCTACTAATATTTTAAGTGTGTTAAATTGTTAATTAAGTATGTTTTAAATATTTTACTAAATTAGCAACAACAAAAAATGATTTTACTAAACCCTTCCTGTTCTTCATTAACAAAGTTAATAGTTTACGTTTAAAATATATACTTAATTTTTAAAATTTAGTTTTTATAATAAAAAAACTTTTAATTTTTATTCAAATATCTCATTATGTTTTGATTTTTTTTTTATCTTTATGCTGTTAGAAAAAAATACTATTTATTAAGTTACGATTAGTGAATTACTTCAACATTTTTTTTAATAGTGTAAAAATGACGAATTAAAGGATAAAAAAATAATTTTACAAGACTAAAGTATTTTTTTATAAAAATTAACCTTAACCCTTAAACTCAAATTTGAGTTTTCAAAATTAATAGACTTTTATTTTAAAACATAATTATTATTTTAGAGTTATAAAAGTGTAATAAATTATTTAATTTTTTAATGTGTGCTAAAAAATTCAATAAAATAAATAATAATTTTATTAAAATTATATCATTTAATAATATTAATACATTAAATTTAATGACATATCATTTTCACTAAAAAGGTATTATTCACAAGTTTTTATTGTGTATTTTTAAATTTAGAAAAATCATAAATTATGTTTTTAATAAAAAAATTATTAAAATAAATACTTAAATTTAATCTTAAAAATTGAAGGTAACAAAATAGTTTAATTATATTTTGTTAAGGTGTGCTGAAGTGTTAAAAGTATGAATTTTTTGTATTTCATGTCTATAAATAGGTCTTTTCGGCATTAAGGAAATGGTCATTACTCATTACCATCTTAAAGAGGGGTGGCATCATAGCATGAGCTTATGAGATTTCGCACTAAATACTTCCTTTTAATCACTACAGAAGAAATCTGGTATCCTTTTGCATGAGTTTTATTTTGAAAAGCTTTTCTTTAATCAATTTATTTTACTTGTGCTTGAAATGTTAGTTAGTTCCAATCCTTTTTCCTTAAATGAAACTATGGGCGTTGTGCCTCTCCTTATTTTGTAGTTTTTCCATGGAGAATCTGATAAATGTGACGTAAAGAAGATTATTATTTCTTCTCTCACCTAATTTTTCATTTTGGCTTGTGTTTCTTCAATCAAATTATTCCTAATTCTTTTGTAAAATTTTTATTTTTACTTTTTAAAAATAATTTGTCTTAATTTTTATAAATTCAATACTTTAAATAATCTCTACAACTCTTAAATAATCATGTGATGATAGGTAAGTGTCAATTTTTATATTGAGTCACGTCAATAAAAAGGACTAAACAATATAAAAAATAAAATTATAAAAAAAAAGTTGAGGGACTAAAAAAAACTTACAAAAATATAACAAAAAATATCTTTGAATTTAAATATTATTATAAAGTAAATGTTCCTAAAACACTTATTAAAATTTTTTAAACAAAATTTCCAAAAATTTTAATATTTTAAATGTAATACTTTGTTGAATTTATTATATTTATCATTTAGGAAGTATGTTTATTCATAAAAAAGTTAATACTTTGACGATTTAATTTTATATTTTATTTTAATTTTATATTTTTTATTTTTTAATTATTCATACATCTTGGTCAAACGTCTTTTGTTCATCGAACCGCTAAGTTAAAAGCATAAACAGACGAAAAGAGTGTGGTGAGAGCGCATGAGAGCCTGAGTAGGCTAGACTCAAAGCGAGACGAGTCAGTGGTCTACATATGCTTTGGAACCATTTGTTATTTTTCGGATAAACAACTTTACAAGACTGCAAGCGCGATTGAAGCACCGAGTCGTGTCATACAGGTAATTCTGGAGAAGAAAGGGAAGGAGGAAGAATGGTTACAAAAAGGTTTAAAGAGAAGGATCGATAAGGAGAAGGGAATGATTATAATGTGTTAATATCGAGTCACCTCACCGTTGGTGCTTTTCTAACTCATTGCGGGAACTCCACGGTAGAGACCATGAGCGCTTGAGCTCCAATGATTACGTGGTTGGTGCACAGTGATCAATTCTACATGAAGAAACTAAAAAGTGAGGTGCAAGGTATGATGGACTTCTACCGTGGAGCTCGTCACTTTGAAGTCTGATAACAATATTATCGGCAGCAAAAATTTTTTACTTATAAATTTATTGGAAAAGGAGATTTTTTTAGCAGGACAAAATTTATATTTTAAATATATATTTAAATTAATAGTTTTTAAAATAAAAATTATAAATTAATATATTAACATAAATTTAATATATTAATAATATATTTATCATCATAATATATTTTTTTCAATTTAAAATTTAAAAATTTATGTTCTTTTCTCTTTTTTAAAAAAATTTATTTTTTAAAAAATATACCCTTAATATTTAATATGATTGTGTTTATTGAGATTCAAATTTAAAATCATATGTTAAATATAAATAAATTTTTACAATATTTAGTAACATTTATTATTTTAGTGAATGATTAATTTTTACAATAATTATTTTTAAAAAATATATCTATTATATATTTTAATTAGTTGACAATATAAAAAAACTATATTAATAATGTAAAATTATACTCATAATTATTAGCTCCACTTTTGAAGATTGAAACCATAACCATATCTAGAGGTAGTAAACTTAAGTGATACTCATTTTGCTATTGCGTACTACATCAACCCACCTCCTAGAGAAAGTTGAAGTCATGAGCCAATGATTATAATTTTTTGAAAGAACTATGATGCATTCAAAGAGGAAATACAGGAAGATGAGACCATGAAGATTAGGGTTTTAAGGAAGATAAGTTACCTTTGAAAAAGTAAATTTTGAGCATATAGTAGTGGAAGCTAATGAATAGTATCTAAAGAGGGTGAGTTCGATTTAATGAGATTTGCTCGGATCAAAACAAAAAGGAGGAAACTATTTTTTGTGACCCAAATACCCCTGAACATTAATATTAATTACCTTAGACTAAATCATGAAGTTGTCTTTTTTTTATACATAGGAATCAAGGTGGCTTTAATATATATATATATATATATATATATATATATATAAGTCCATATTTAAATATTTCTCTCTCGGTTAAATTCAGGTACCAACAATTTTAAAATTTTGCAACTGCAGATGATCGAATCTCACCGAATAACTCTATACAATTTACCTGTCTAAAATCATTAGGTATAAAAGTTTGATTTTATTACTTTTTTTACGATTTGGTCTTATCAATTATATGTGGATATATTATTTCTACTCACCCTTATTTGATATATTCACAATGACTTTTTCTCCTTTATTGTTGTTAAGTCCACTACAGATTTCAAGCTCCTCCTGAATTGCAAGATGTTCAAAATTGTCACATTCTCGTGTGATCTATTTATAATAAACAATTTATAACAAATAAGTTTATATCTTACACCAAAAATAGAAAAATAAAATAGATTAAAAGTTAAAGTATAATATCAAAAACACAATGGTGCAATTTGTTTCCAAATTGGAGGCTTAAACTACTAGTAATGCGCAAAGAAACGAAGATGTTAAAGAGAGATAAGAGAGAGAGAAAAATAGAGAAACGAGGAAGAATAAGGAGGAGACATGCTTTTAATTCTATTATGCATATTGCAAATGAATTTTTGTTGTCTGTAACTGCATTGATTATACGTAACATTTTATTAATTGACTTATAGACAAAAAATTCGTCTGTAACTCCATTCATGGAATATTATATTTCATTAATGCAGTTACAGATAAATTTTACGGTCTATAATTTGTGCTTAATATTTTCCACCTTAGTTTCAAATTAAAGATAAAAAAAAAATTAGTCTTGTCCGTAATACAGATAGAAAAAATCAGTCTTTAAAATTATAAACTGATTTTTTTGTCTGTAAATCTATCTGTAATGCAGAAAGAAAAAATTGTCTATATTTACACACGAATTTTTTTCATTTGTAAAATAAACAAATTTATCCAAAAATGAAAAAAAAAAACCTAATTTTTTTTATTTTCTTTTTGTATTACAAAAGAACAAAATCTGTTTCTAAAATGCGTATGTAATTTGCCTATTTCTAGTAGTGCCTATGTAGATTTGTGAAACTTTGAATATGACTAAACTTTTGAAAGAGTATTTAGAATAAATTTATTTTAAAATGACATATTATTCATGAGTTATTTGTTTCACTTTCTTTTTTTATTATGATTTATTATGTCCATATTTAGTCTACGTGATCCAACCCCTATTTATTATTATTTTCATATTATCATATGGCAGAATTATAGGTTACTGGGAACATAGTTCATCCTAGTAGGATATCCATTAGTAAGCCTCCATTGTTTGGTGGTCTTATTTCTTTTTGTGTTTGTTATGCTTTGGACTTTCTATAGTTGTTAAGTAGTCAGATTTTTATTTTAATTATATAATAGATGTTTTAGTTATGATATTATAAGAATCTAGAATTTGATTAGTTTTAATTATGATATTATAAGAATCTAGAATTTGATTAGTTGTTGTTGAGTTATAGATTGATTCTGATAGGTTATCATTTTTTAAATAATGAAAATATAAAGAAAATCCTGCTTATTTTATTTTATTTTTTGTCAAAATTGTCATATTAATTGTATTGAAAGGTTTATTTTTGAGTTATAGATGTGTTGTCTTCTAAATAGGCTTGCAAGATTAAGTAATGTTTTTAGATAACATAGTATGTGCATTAGTGCGTACAGGCCCAATTTTGAGTTATAACATAAAATATGATTGCTTTTAAATTAAGTAGTTGAATAACTTAATTATCCATATTAATAACACCTTATATAACATCTTTTAATCCAATGTTTATGGCAAAGAATATGAATTTATACAGCTCTGATTCATGCTGAACTTATACAATCACTACAACAAAAATGACATTACAAAGTGATTTTGTATTATTTTAGAGAGTGATTAAAATTACTCTAACAAATATTGTTGTGCAAAGTAAATTCATATAAAGAATAGTTCATAACTGCTCCTCAAATATCACTTAGAAAATAATTTTTATAACTATTTTTTAAAGTGTTTCGTTTGAACAATAAATCTAAAATTTAAAATTTCATTCATCATAAATTTTTTATTATAAATTAAAATTAATTTATTATTATATTTAAACTTAAGTGTCTAAAATTTAACATTTTAATAAAATAGTTCATGTTCAAATTAACAAATCACAGATAAATAAATAAAAAATCAAAAATAATAAAAAGTTTCATTGTTAATAGAAAGAAGAAGATAATGGAGAAAAAGTGTGAAAAAATACTTAAAATGATAGAAAAGTCTAACTTTATTAACTTAAAAAAAATATAAAAGAATAGATTCATGAGATTATAAGTTAAGCAATGTTTCATTCTTTTACGTGCATTTATAAAATGAATAAAATATCATCAGAAAATAGTTATAAAATTTTGTTTTGCTTCAAAATATCTAAAATGACACAGCAAGAGCTACAGCACACAGGAAAATTTTATTGTCGTATTACCACATTGGGAAGCAGTAGGAAACACGCGTGAGTCCTAAAATCAAATAATCCAGACCAAGATGAGTCAACTACTTATCCATTGAATTATTGAAGTTTATTACCCGTTTTTCTTTAGTGATTAAGAGATATGATTGATTTTCTATTCCTTTTAATATATATTATTCAACGATTTTTCTTTTATTATATAGGCATATATTAGCTATATGAAGTCTCTGTACGGAAACATGGGATACCATTCATATGATTTATTTTCCAAATATACAGTGTGCATTGGTTTTTAATGATTGAAAATAATATGAGCAAAGCCTTTCATTCAATCAAGACGTCTTGCATCAGAAAAGATTATTGTAGCTTAATAATTTTGCCTTTCGGTGCCAACACTTCTTTTGAGCTGTTCTAAATGATGATGTCCTTTTACTGTTCTTTTGTCATGTAGCTAATAATATATGCCTAAAACAAAACTTTTTAGATAATATATATTTAAAATGAAGATTGTCATATTACTTCATCTTGCATGGCTTTCACGTGAGCAAGAGCAACCTAATTATTACTAATATCAACATAAATTATAATATATATATATATATATATATATAGAATTTTTTACACTAATATAAATTTAAAATTTTTTTATTTAATTTATATCAATAAAATAATAAATTATATCCCATTAAATATAAATTAAATAAAAAATTTAAATTAAATATAAATTTTTTTAAATTTATACTGATATAAAGTTACAACAAATTTTATCATCTAAAGCCACAACAAATTTTATCTTAAAAATAATGGCACAATAACAATAACCCCTCGACTTTCCAGCATCTATGCGCCACAAGCAATACTCCAGTCAACTAGGTCCCAATCACTGTTGCTAGAACTTTCAGGTTTCTCACTACTAGAATTTTAAAATTTCTACAAAAAATCATAAAAAAATTCACAGAAAAACATATTTTCTAAAAAATTTTTTGCAAATTTATTGTTACAGGAAAAATCTTCATAAGTAATTATTTTCATAAAAAATTAAAATTTACAAGTAATTTTCTTACAAAAATATTTTACAAAAAATATCCAAAAAAATATACAAACGAATCTATAGATAAATCCCAAGAAAACTTTATAAGAAAATCTGCATGTAAATTTTTAAAAAAATTATAAAAAAAACCTAAAAAAATTTTGCAAGTAAATTTGCAGTTTTTCTTTTGAAGAATTTGCAAGAAAGTTCACAAATAAATTTCTTATAAATTTATAGAAAAATTTACAAAAAAAAAAATACTTTATACAACTAATTTTATAAATAAATTTGTAAAAAAAAATTTGTAACCTTATTTTATTATCATAAAATTAATATAAATTAAAAATAATTCATAAGATATAGATAAAATATTTAAAATAAATTTCTAATATTTTTTATAGAAATCTTATAAACCATTAAATTACTAAAATTTTAAAGCAAATTAATACAATTTAAAGTAAATAACCACAAATTCACATGTTATATCAAATATAATTCTTAATGTCACGATCCTTTTTATAAAGAATCAATGACATTCAGAATTATTACTCTTAATTTTAATTTTATTTATGAGATAATACATATATATTATAAATAATATAATTTTATTAAAAAAATATAACCTTAACATCCAAATCAACAAAATAATGCAGTTCCAAAAATATTTTCACATAATACAAAGATGATATAAGTGTGTATATATAATTACAACAATTGCTCCAAATGGAGCTCAAAATACAAAATCTTTGCATAATAATTACATCAAAACATTTGTAGCCAAGTAACTTAAGTCCATACGAAAATCTAGACTATTAAAACTAATCTACATATCTCCAAAGTCTTCAGCCAGTACTACTCCTTAGCCAGACTCTCCAGCATAGAAAGTGGACTCTCCACCTATCACTTCTTCTCACGTACTACCGTATGATCATCGCAGCACACACGACAACATAAACAAATGCAAGGATGAGTTTACGAAACATAGTTATAATCATTAAGTTTTGTAAATTTATATACATTATATTACAAACATAAATATTTAAACAACTTATTATTCAACAATTTTTCCAACATTTTACTCAACTACACAGTTCCTTTTATTAACTCATTGAATACCAACAACTACGACTATGACAACAAGAATAATAATATCAACCTCAATAATAACAAAAATAACATCAATAAAATCCATCACAATAATTATAACAATAACAACTCAGCTCTATCTGACATCACAACATTAATGAATCCAGAAGGAGCTTACCACTCAGCACATGGGCCTACCACTCGGCATGTTGGTCTACCACACAACATATTGGCCTACCACTTTTCCATACGATTTTAACACTATCACATAATAAATATTAAAACATCTCATTTATAATATTCATCAGTCGATCTCAACATAGTATACAATCATTTTTTAACAATTTTTTCAACTTAATAAATACTATACCACATAATGAAACAACATAAGACTCCATCACAGCACATCAGGCTCATCACACATATCAATAACAATCAAATCGCTCAACCATGTTTACTCTGGGTTTTACCCTAAGATTTTGCTCATTCATCAACTTATCCTTAGCTAAAATGACATCTTTATATATGTACTCACACATTTCAATATTAGCTGGATTTATAAAGCCACCCCTTACTTGGAATAAGTTTCTAAGATTGTGCTCCTAGTGAATCCTAAGGAGATAGATCAAGCGTTTGAGTATGAAATACAACTCGAATGGTTTAGATCTAGATCTTGATGAGATAGACGATCTCACTTTGATCGGAAAAGAATTCGGCTTTGAGAAGGTTTTCTCTAAGAAGAAGAAGTGAGAGAACAGAGAGAAAATGAGAGAGGAAAGTTGTCTGGTGAGAAAATGAACGTTTCTAGCACTGAAGTTCCTTAAATACTCCTCCTGATTTGTACACACTCACTTAAGTGAGCTCCTCTCTCTCCTGGGCGAGAAAACCAGACAGTTGAACCTCTCAGATTTCTGCTATTTTCGATTGAGCGAGATGCATCTCGCTTGAGCGAGCATCGTTCTCTCCTGAGCGGGATCAGGTCCAGAGAGCTACCTAATTTTCCTGCGACTCCTCGCATGGTCGCCTCTCGCTTGGGCGAGGGGACAGTTAGAGAGGTCTTATCTTGTCTCGCTTAAGCGAGAATACTCTAGAATGTTCCATTCTACACGACTCAACCTCGCTTAAGTGAGAACTACCTCGCTTAAGTAAGACACTCAACATCCATAACTTTTACTTCTTCCTAAAATAAGGCAATACAAGTCCTTGACTATAATTCTTAGGTTATCACATGCACAACACGCTTAACACTCAATCCCTAACCCGCATTGCTAACCACTTTCAGCAACACCATCATATATCACTATAAATACACTGCTTTCTGTCCAGTAATTATACAACTCTCTCATAATCCAAGCATATACAGGACTATTTCAAAAGGAGTAATGTTTATATTAATGTTTGATATCCAATCAAAACTTTCGCTACTAGTCTTACTCAATGATCAATTAAATAGCACTGCAACTCACAACTTCCATCCAGTAACTGCAGAAATTACCCATTCACATTCAAGCATATGGAATTTCATACTGTCCAAATATATGTAACATGACTTAATAAGAATAATTCATTTATAAATATGCTAACCTAACACTTAATATTATCATGATCATTACAATCAAATATCATCATAATAATTATTGTTATCTTCACTGCTATATTGGGATAATGGTGGTGGACGAGCGCTAGACGTATAAAATTTTAAATATTGCATTAAAGTTGCTAATTGCTTTTTAGTATCACTTAACTCATTCTTCATTTTTTTAATTTTGCTCAACTCCTTTTTCATCGCCAATTTCTCTTACTCTTGCCTTTGTAGTAACTCATTTAAAGCTTGAACTTGACTTCTAATTTTATTAGCATCCTCTAAATTTCTTGGTTAACTTGAGGATACAACTAAAGTTTTCTTATAAATCCAAGACCAAATATTCTCCCTTTCTTTTTTCCACCAACGAGTCTACCCATATATTAATATAGGTGGAATGCCTATTAATTGTTCACTACCACCTTCATTATCCCCTCCCAAAGATGAATGTTGAGAAGATAATTCAAGTTTCCTTTCTTTGTTCAAATTTTTCATGTATCAAATTGGAATAAAAGTAAATCAAATCTAAGGTAATAACTAGCTTTAATGGTCAATAAAAAAATTGTAAGGCTGTTTGGTTATATTTTAAATAACTTGATAATTTTCAAAATATATACATAGAAGAAAGCCAAACCAATCCACAATCAAACTATTCTTCCAAGTAGTTACATGAGACTTAAATAATTAGTAGATTTCACATAAAGACCCACCCAACAATGATCCTTTCTTCCATGAATGCAAAAATAAAAATCAATCAATGATGGATTTGTCCCTTTTTCTTCCTTCTATAATTGCTAAAAAAAAAGTTTAGTAACCACTAATTTTATAAATGAAATAAATATAATAGGACAATAATCATATTATTCTCTTCCAATAGAAATGGTGAGAGATTGATCCATCAATGTGAAGAGAAGCACTGAACATAGACTCATGATTTCTTTTATTTATCTCATATCTTTCTTTAAAATTGAAAACTCTCAATGTGCCTTTAGTTCTGTCCATATTGGCTCCTCAATCCAACTCAGTTTATTACCTAAATCTTTTCAAATTTCTTGCTTTATTTGAGTCATCTTTGATGGGTCCCTTTTCTCAAAATTATGTCTTATCACATTTTCATATTGAGGCACCTATGTAAATTTTGACTATAATGATTTTAATAAAATAAGATAAAATTATTGATAAATGTTTTTCTTTTATGCTGATCATCTAATGCATTTCATGAATAATGATTGAGATTTTAAACTAGCCAACATGAGAATTTATTATTAATCATATTGTTATTCATGTTTTAAGAATAATGAACAAGAAATGAGAGTTTTTGAATCAATAAGGGATAAAAAGGAAAATAATGTCAACTTTCTCTAAAGATTTACAAAATTAGCAAGATGATAATGTTTTTGAAATGAGAGATTTTGAAAGTAATGTTTTTTAGGATGTTGAAATAGTAATGTTTCTTTCATTCCCAATTTTCAAGCATTGCAGTTAAACTAATAGCATCTAAGTGGCTAAAAAACAAGATACAGGAACACAACATACCTAGGAGCGCAACGAGCAAAGGGACTTGAACAAAATTATAACAAAAAATATAGCTCAGGTTGAACTCGAACAGAGAAAAGAACACCATAGATTGCAAAACTGTAAGTGTATAATGAGACTGTAAGATTAAGCAAATTCATGAAGATTAGAAAAACCATTAACGAGATCGGGATTGGGGTTTATCGTACTAAAAATAAAAAATTAAAATATATTTAAAAAAATATTGATGTAAAGTACTACTTAAAAAGAGCTGGGAGAAAGTGCCTGAAGAGAATGCTTATAGTCGTTGTTGAATTTTTAAAAAAAAAAATTTAATTTTAAATTCAAAGAAATATATACTATACAAAAAGATAAATACATATTAACATGTTAATGTATATCTTATATTTTGAAAAAATATGTAATTTAAAATATATTTATTTAAATTTGCCCGTCAAAGTTATACCATTTGTATAACATACACCTTTTAAAGTACATTGAAAAATATTTCAATTTTTAACAACATTAACAAAATAAATTATATATAAAAATTAAATTTAAAAAATATTATTTTTATATAACTTAAATAAACTACATTTCAATTATTTTCTCTTGCAATTAAATATAGTAAATATTTAAAATTAATGAATTAAATCATGATAAAAAAACAAATAACTTAAATAAAAAAATAACATTTTTATTATTAATTTTTAAAATTAATTATTTTGCTGTGGATTTTCCTACCAATTTTTCTGTTAATTTTCCAGCAATAAAATTGGTACAACATAGTAAACTTTGCTGCGGATTCTTCTGCAACCTTTTCGAGCAAAATTTTTAGCAAAAAAAAAATTATAAGAACTAATAAATTTTCTTGCTAATTATAATTGTAGAAAAAGTCAGAGAATTTTAATTTGCCTGCAAATTTTCTTACATTTCTGTTTTTTTTTTTTTTTTTGCAAATTTTTTGGCAAGAAAAGTCACACAAATAATAAATTTTATCTACTGATTTTTATTTCTAGAAAAAATCATAGAAAATTTTAAATTTTTTTTGCAAATCTACCTATTAAGGAAATCTGCAGGAAAAAATCACAAAGATTTTAAAATTGTAACACAAAAAAATTGCTGGAAATTCCTACCAAAAAATTCTAGAAAAAAAATTCGCAGAACGTTAGAAATATTCTAGTAGTGCCTGTCACATGTAAAAAATTATGCACTCTGTCCAAATCAAACTAATGCTCCAAAAAACAGGGACAGTAAATATGGCCTATTGGCATGTTTCATTTTTATCTGGGTTGGTAACAATAGTCCAAGATCCCTCTGTCTATAAAAGGTATAATGACACCACAACTTTCAAGCCATACCAAACATTGCATACCATTCTGCACACACACTAAGATGTAAGCAAAATCTTAATAAGGGTATATATATGTGTGTGTGAATTTGTCTGTGTTTATTATAAGGTTCCTTTGCTTTTCTTTCTCATTTAACATAGATATCAATAAAACTTTGCTGAAATTCATGGAAATGGATTGTGCGAAAACTGCCGCAGTCCCCTCTTTTTTCTTGTTTTTCCTCTTCATATCAGTCTCTCTCCTTCTTTTCCACCCTTTCCTCGTCTCTTTCTCCTCACCCTACCCCATCTCTTCCCCTTCACTCCCACCTAACCTCCCTCCTTCACTCCCACCCAGCCTTCCTCTCCCTCTCTCCTCATCCAACCCTTCTCTCCTCCCCTCTTCTTAGCCCTCTTCAGCTCTCCCTCACCCTCTCTTTCTCTTTTTAGCTCTCATCCCCATTTCTCTCTTAGCCTCCCTTTCTCTCTCATCTATCTTTTTTTTTTAGTTTCTTTGGCCGCTCTTTCTAGTTTAAGCAAAATTTTTATTTTTATTTAAGTAAATTTTTTTGAATTAAGCAAAAATTAGCTTTTGTCTTGAGTGAATTAAAGTTAGCTTAAGTGTAAAAATAGATTTGTTTAAGTGAATCTTAAGAAAATAACAAAAAAAAAATATTATCTAAAATTTGCTTAGAATTTGTATCTAAAATGCGAATCTGTCACTATCTTCCATGTACATGAGAAGGAGAGGAGCAGGTGGGGACTGAGGTAGCGAGCGGGGAAGGAGGGTGCGGTGGAGCAATGAAAGGGAGCAGAGGGCAGCGGTAGAGGGCGTGAGGGTAGCAAAAGGGGGAACGGAGATTCTGCGATGGACTTTCAGACAAATTTATTTAATTTTTTATTGGTTTTTTAATATTCATTTAAGAAAAAAAAGACTGTTCAGTTTCCATCACCACGGTCCGAATCCAGGAATACCTTGTTACCTTGCCATCCCTTACGGTTTGGGAGTCATAAATAGACCATTAACTGTTTCCCCCATCAAATGGTTAGTTCAACAGACGTTCTAAACTACAATAGGGCCCAAAGGCAACTCCTTTTTTTACAATGCCAGGAACTACAAAAATAGGTCCCTGTCTATAAGCTTACAGATTTTAGGAGTACGATGGCTTTAAATTTGAATTACTGCTTTTAATTTTGATTACATCCTATTGCTAAAATTTGTTGCTACCGCATGCAGTTTCAAATGGACCAAAGTTTGAAGCTACTGATTTTATTTGGTGCATGGGCTTCTTCATTCTCTGCACTGAGATGTGCCGATCCTCTAGTTGCAACAAATGACGACCCCATTATATTTGCTACTGAAGGTGCCACTAAAGAAAGCTACAAGCAGTTCATTGAAGCTCTTCGAGAACGTCTAATAGGTGGACTGATACATAACATACCCGTGCTTAGAGATCCAACGACAGTGGAAGAAAGAAATCGATATGTTACAATAGAACTCTCAAACTCGGCGACGGAATCTATCCAAGTAGGTATCGATCTGACTAACGTATATGTTGTAGCATACCAAGCAGGAAATCAGGCCTATTTCCTCCATGATGCCCCAGCATCTGCATCTACCTACCTTTTCCCTGACGTACCAATGGATAACCGGTACACACTTGATTTTACTGGTGCTTACAGTGATCTAGAGAGGTGGGCTCATCAGACTAGAGAGGAAATAAGTCTAGGGTTACAGGCCTTGACACATGCGATAACGTATCTACGAGGTGGCGCCGACGACAATGAAGAAAAAGCTCGTCTTATGATCGTGATAATCCAAATGGTTGCAGAAGCAGCTCGATTTAGGTACATATCAAACCGGGTTGGTGTCAGCATCCGAACTGGCGCGGCGTTTCGACCTGATCCTGGCATGTTAAGTTTGGAGAACAATTGGGATAATCTGTCAGGAGGTGTTCAACAATCAGAGCAAAGTACTTTTCGAAATAGTGTCACTTTAACAAATATTCGTCACGAACCTGTCATTGTAGATTCCTTGTCGCACCCAACTGTTGCAGCTCTAGCATTGATGCTTTTTGTCTGCATTCCAAATGCAAACCGATCACCTCTGTTAATAAGATCAATTAAGATCAGGGACCTGCGATCCTTTTGAACCAACCGTCCACATTGCTGGTCGAGATGGGATGTGCGTGGATGTCTATAAGAACGACTATCACGATGGCAATCCTATCATAATGTGGAATTGCGCAGACCAAGAGAACCAGCTGTGGACCTTGAAACAAGACAAGACGATAAGGTCGAAAGGAATGTGTTTAACTACATACGGTAATGCTGTTCCAGGGAATTACGTCATGATATATGATTGTACCTCCGCAGCAGCAGGGGCCACTTATTGGGAGATATGGGACAATGGAACTATTGTCAATCCAAGGTCTGGCTTGGCCTTGAGTGCTGAATCCAGTGCCATGGGAGAGACACTTACCGTGCAAAAGAACGAACATCGAATGACGCAGGGCTGGCGCACAGGAACTGAGACAGGCCCATTTGTAACTTCAATTGCTGGGTATTTGGATCTCTGCATGGAAGCTCACGGAAGTAACGTGTGGCTGGCTAACTGTGATAGCAACAAGAAGGAGCAGCAATGGGCAATTTACCCAGATGGTTCTATACGTCCAGTGCAAAATGCAAACAACTGTTTAACTTCTCAAGAACACAGACAAGGTGCTACCATTGTCATGATGGCTTGTAGCAATGCATGGGCTAGCCAACGATGGGTGTTTAAAGATGATGGTACCATTTATAGTTTATACGACGACATGGTAATGGATGTGAAAAACTCTGATCCAAGTCTTAAACAGATAATACTTTGGCCCTGGACTGGTAACCCTAACCAAGTGTGGCTTACTTTGTTTTAATGGCTGCATGCCTGAGGAGCCAAACGCTGTCTGACTATGTAATGTTTAAACAAGCGACTCTATCTATCTGTGTGCAATAACATACATCAGCTTCATGCGACCTTGCAATGATTCTAATATGCTTAACTAGTAAATCTATGTTTTTGCAAGACCCTAGCTAGGCCGTCAAATGATCAACTAAGAGAGTCCTTATTGCTTCAAATTAAAATATATTTTGGAACCTAACTTGTTAAATCGGCACTCAAACATTGAGCATTCAGGAGTACCCGATACAATTGGAAAGCTAAAACCATAATTAGAACAAAGGAAATTTTGATTTCTCTCTCTCCAACATAGAATTTAGCCACAGATATGGATTAACTCAACAAAAAACCAGTGGCCAAGATGGGATTCAGTTCAGGGACTCGATCGAAAATGAGTCTCAAATATATTTTTTAATCTGAAAAATCATATGTATAACTGATGTTAATTAATGGATCTTAATATGGTGCAGACAAAGGTTCGTGAGGCTGATTGATCAATTGGACAATGGTTTGCTTATTTCTTTATCTAACAAATAAATTTTAATAGTTTATATAAGTTCCCTGTCCTTTATTCTTTATTAACAAAGTTAATATTTTACGATTAAAATATATATTTAATTTTTATAATTGATATTTATTTATAAATTAATCTTTATAACAAAAAAAATTACTTTTTAGTCTTTATATAAATATTTCATTATGTTCTAATTTTTATTATTTTTGTGCTGTTAGAAAAAAATATTTATTAAGTTACTATTAATAAATTACTTCAACATTTTTAATGGTGTTAAAAGGACAAGAATTAAAAGACAAAAAAGAATTTACAAGACTAAAGCATAATTTTCATACAAAGATCAATTTGTAAATATATATTAATTATAAAAATTAAATATTTATTTTATCTCTCGATTTTATTAACCTTAATTCTTAAATTTATGTTTTCAAAATTAATAATTTTTTATTTTTTAAAAATTATTATTATATTAGAGTTATAAAAGTGTAATAAGAAAATTATAAATAATTTTTATTAAAATTATAGCATTTAATATTATTAATACATTAAATTTAATGACATGTCATTTTCAATAAAAACTTATTATTGTCTATTTTAAATTTAGAAAAATCATCAATTATTTATTTTTAATGAAATTTTATTAATTTAAATACTTAAATTTAATCTTAAAATTTAAAGGTAACAAAACAGAAGTGTTAAGGTATGACTTTTTTGTATTTCATGTATATAAATAGGTCTCTTCGGCATTGAGGAAATGGTCTCAACCATCTTAAAGAAGGGTAGCATCATAGTATTAGCTTGTGAGATTTCTCACTAAACACTTTCTTCCATGAAGCACTAAAGAAGAAATCTGGTATCCTTTTGCATGAGCTTTATTTTGAAATCCTTTTCTTTAATCAAATTTTTTATACTTGTGCTTGTAATGTTAGTTACTCCCAATCCTTTTTCCTTAAATGAAACTATAGCCTTTGTGCCACCCCTTATTATTTTGTAGTTTTTTTCATGGAGAATCCGATAAATGTGAAGTAAAGAAGACTATTATTTCTACTCTCATCTTAATTTATCATTTTGGCTTGTATTTCTCCAATCAAATTATTCCTAATTTTTTGAAAAAAAAAATTTGTAGTAATTAACTTTTTTAAATTCAATACTTTATATATAGTCTCTACAACTGTTAAATAATTTTGTGATGATTGTTAAATTGTCAATTTTTATATTAATCGTAATTTTTTATCGAGTCACGTCAATAAAAAGAACTAAAAAATATAGAAAATAAAATTATAAGAAAATTGTGGGACTAAAACAACTTACAAAAATATAAGAACAAAAATACATTTAAGTTTAAATATTACTACCAAATAAATGTTCCTAAAACGCTTATTAAAATTTCAAAAAATTTAATATTTTTATTATTTAAATGTAATACTATTATTGAATTTATTATATTTATGCTTTAGGAAGTATGTTTATTCATAAAATAAAAATAATAATTTGATCATTTAACTTTTTATTCTATTTTAGTTTAATTTTTTAATAATTTCATTTCATTTTAATTTTTTATTTTATTCTATATTTTAATTTAATTCCTTAATTTTTTAATTTCAATTTTAACATTTAACTTTCAAATGTCAATCAATTTTGTTATTTTTTTGAAAAAATAATGATAATAACAATAATAATACTAATTGATAAAATTAAACATAAGTAATACAAATTAAAATTAAAATAAAATTTAAAATAAAATAGTAAAGTTCAAATTTTGAACTAATATATTGTGATCGTATTTTTTATCTTCTTTATTATTATTACTACTAAATTTAATTTTTGGGCGAATGTATACAATTAAATTTACTTATAATAATTAACAATAAATTTATTATAAAATATATTTTTTAATTATTTTTAAAAATATATTAAATAATAAATATAAATTTAATTAAAATTTATTTATAAGATAATCTATTTTAATATTATTATTTAAGACTTAAGTATTTAGTCGTATAAAAGTCATACAAGTTAATTAAACTTTGTTTCTATAAAATATTAAGATATAGTGTCTAATTTTTTAAATTTATTAAAAATTAGCCTTCGAAGTCTAAAACCATCATCCTTTCAATCCAATACTTAGCTCACATCGCCGTCAACTCAACTCCACCCACCGACCCTTTGAGTTTCTTGGATTCCTTGCTCACGGTAGTAATCAAGAGCAACAGTTTCATCATCAACAACTTTGTTGAGGTTGACGGAAAAGTATTACAAGAAAACTACATGTCACGAGGCTCGACATCTCAACATATGCTTTGGAACCATTTGCTATTTTTCCGTTAAACAACTTTACGAGATTGCAAGTGCGATTGAAGCACAGAGTCATGGATTCACACAGGTGATTCTGGAAAAGAAAGGGAGGGAGGAAGAGAGCGAAGAAGAAAAAGAAAAGTAGTTACCAGAAAGTTTTAAAGAGATGAAGGATAAGGAGAAAGGAATGACTATGAGGTGGGCCATGCATGTGTTGATATTGGGCCACCTTGCCATTGTTGCTTTTCTAACGCATTGTGATTGGAACTCCACGATAGAGGCCATGAGCGCCAGAGTTCCAATGATTACATAGTTAGTCAGTGCACAATGTCCAGATCTACATGAGGAAACTAACTAATAAGTACTTCCACCATGCAGCTTATCACTTTTAAGTTGAATAACATCACTGTCCAGCAAAAATATCGCTGCATTTATTAAAATTTGAAATTGAAATTACATGTTAAGTTAAAAGAATATTTCACAATAATTATTTTACAAAATGTATCTATCTATGTTCTAATTACTTGACATTATAAAAAAAATTATATAATAACGTATTAAAATTACACTCATAAGTTACTTGATATTTACTTCTAAAATTAGTTATGAAGTTAACTTTAAAATATAAAAATACATTAATTATATATAAAATAAATATATTTAAATGACTATCTTTTCTCTTGCATGCAAATTTAAATAAAAATTAATTTATATTATAGTTTAAATAAATATATAATAAATTATTTTGATTGTTGACTCAATAAAATATTTATATATTATAAAAAAATTTATTATTTATTTTAATTATAATATAATATTATATTTATAATAATTAAATAATATATTATAATTAAAATGAAAAAAATATAAAGAAGTGCATAAATCAGAGTCAAACAAAGATAAAATAAAATTTTAATTTTGCAAATTGAAGGTTAAATATATATATATATATATATATATATATATTATAATTAAATACTTTATTTCTCTAAACAACAAAAACCTAATACTTAATAGTATCTCAATGGACTATATCAAATTAAAAATAATAGTTTATAAAAAAAAATTATATAACTAAACCATCATTTTAGTCCTTTATATAGATAGTTAATGTTGGACATTTTAATTCTTAGAATATTAAAAATGTCAGGCATTTTAGTCTTAGACTTACTTAATAGACATTAATAGAATATTGACATGTCATATTAAATAACATGTGTGTAATGTGACTTAATATACAACATTATTTTATATATTGAAAAATTTGTGCTCCAATTACACAAATGTTTTCCTTCCCTTTCCATCATTATGTGCCTCTAGTTAGCTTTGTTTCATTATTAGGGTTCCTTTCTTTCACTATTAGGATTCTCATCGTTTTAAATGACTACTAATAACAATAGAAATCTGCTTATGAACTTATCTTCAAGGTCATCACTACAACAATATAGGAGATGAAATGGTAGAGCTTGCTATTGTCTGTTGAAAGCAATTGTTGAGAGTCTCACAAACATAAACTAATCCTGAAAAATTATTCTTTAGATGTCTTAAATATATGATAAATAAAGCTGATTTAGTTGTGTTCAATTGTCTTTTCTAAGAAATTAATTAACTTCTTACATACATATGATACATGTTAGTGAGCATTGTAATTATTTTGCGTGAGTTGATATATAACACTAGTATGGAGGATAGTTTTAATGCTAATCAGGCAACATCTCAAGTAACTTTTCCCCTTATAAGTGTAGTAGTTGTAGACAAAGAATAGAGGAAGAATTTGGCTACCAAGATGACATATTTAAAGGCTAAAATTAGAAAATTAAAGTTTTTTATAGTTACTATTTATTTTGATGTGTATTGGTATGGTATTTATCTTCATGATTTGTATAAGAGTCTAGATAGTAAGTAAATATTTTGTTATAAGATAATAATGTATTTTATTTTAATTAATAAAGTGCACTTTAGTTATTGTCTATGAATTTATTTAGTTTATATTTTCATTTTTTTTTTTGTGATGTAATAACTTAAAACATAATAACAGAATGGGACCCAACACATTCACTAGCACAATTGTTTTCCATGTAGGGACATTTTCTTAATTTCTTAACAAGTTTTTATACAACTCAATCTTGTGTTGATTATTTATTCCTAAAAGTTTTGCTACAATTATGCTTACTAAGAAAAGTTGTGTCACATTGCTTTTTGCATAATATATTTTTCACTTATATTTTTATTCTTACACTTGGCTCTTACTCTCATTTTGTCATGTTTTAGTCACTTAATTTCTCTTTTTATTTGAATAGTATAATCTTTTTTCCTTGACACCTTGTTTGAATAATTCTTAACTTTCAAACCCTATTCCTAACTCGAAGTTCACATTTCTAAATTTGGCTTCATCATTAAATTGGAAAAAAAAAAAGCTTCTTTGTTGTTGTTTTTCCTTTTCCTTTTTCCCTTGCTTTTTGGTTTTTGTTCCCCTTTTGATTTAGCAGACTTACCCTTGCCTTTCCCTTTCTCTTTTTTCCTTGTTTGTTGTTCTTGTACTACTTCTAAGTTACTGGACCCACCATTTACCTTTCCCTTTGGTTGTTCTCTTCAACTTCAACTTGTACTCCTTATGTTGTGTCTTGAACTTTACTTATTTGTTTGTTATTATATCTTTACATATGTCTTGTTTTTGTGTTATGTCTTCAACTTTTACTTATTTTCTCAGTAGTTTAATTTCAACATTATCAAGCAATTGTAGTTATGCAATTTCATACTCATAATATACATGCATCTTCTTTCTATAATATTTTAGCAACAAATACCATATCCAACACATAAGCATTAGGCCGCTCTTGACCTTTTTAGAGCCCTAGGCAAAACAGTAAATTAGGGTCTCTTTAAAAAAAATTATAGAATGTAATAAAACAAAATAAAAGCATATACTAATAATTCTATTAAAATAATATGTTCTTTAAGCAAATACAATTTTTCTAATAAAATTACAAAAAAAAATATTTTTTTATTCAAATAATTCGTATATCATCATCAACTACAAATATACAAAATCATAAAAAAAAAAAGGGTTTTACGAGCATTCCGATGTACAAAATCATTAATGATAACATCCACATCAATGTTTTTCAAAAATTCTTTCTTCATCGATAAAATTGCGAGATCATTCAACCATTCTTGTGACATTGATAATCTCGAATAAGTTCTTATCAACTTTATATTTGAAAAACTTCTTTCACCACAGTCACCAGAATCATTAAAAAAAAATTTATAAGTGATTGAAACATCTTGATAGCAATATATAGATTTAACAAATTCAAGAATTTTAGTGCCTGACATTAATTCATTTGGTAAAGTAAATTGCAATACTTTCAATTCTGAGTAAAGATCATTTAAATCAACATCTGATGAATCACTATAAGAAAAAGTATAGTGAAAAGTAGCACAATATTCTTTCAATTCTTTTTCATCTAATGACTTTAACTTGTTTGAATCAAACAAAACCTCAAAAATACTTTCAAAAGTTTTTAGTTGTTCAAAAAAAGTAATTGTCATGTCCACAACAACCAAAAAATATTCAACTCTAAATAATTCTTCAATCGATTGAATTTCTTCATCCTTTTAGTTATTTTTATCAAATTATTTTTTTTCTAATAACACAACACTTTGTGGGAAGGATAGGCTCTACATCCATATTAAGTGAAATACTTTTAGCATTATTCATACTAGAAGTAAAGCATTGATCTCTATACTTTTCAAAGTATGACAATATAACTTCTAATTGTTTTATGGTGGTGTCAATGCACATAGATTTAGATTGCAATTTCTTGCTTACCATATTTATAGTAAATAAAATTTCATGCCAAATAACCATACCAAGCAAAAACTCAAAACTCTCTAAGTGCAATATATAAACTTTCCGCTTCACTCTTTGACTTTGCATCTTCATAAGATTCATATAATTTTGTCAAAGACAATCTTAATTGTGGAGTTTGAAATCTAATAGTTTTAACACTTTTAATTCAAATCTCCGAACGATTGTTAGATAAACATTTCACAGTTAATTCAAAGACATTGTCAAGCAAAATTTTCTATTTTTTTGTAGAACTCAAAAATAATGAATATATGCGTTGAACAATTCCAAAAAATGAAATAGCTCTAGTGCAAGAATGTGTCATGTCGCTAAGAGTAAGATTTAGACTATGACAAGCACAAGGTATATATAATGCTCTCGGTTTATTTCAAGAAATCACTTTTGCACACTTTGGTACTTCCCTTTTATATTGGAACCATTAACATAACCTTGACCCCTTACATCATTAACATTAAGATCCAAAGACTTTAGAACATTTTGTAATTCATTAAAAAGTTCCAATTACGGTGTATCATCCACCTTCAAGAACTCTAAAAAGTACTCTTTAATTTTTATTTTATTAGTTGACATATTCACACATCGTATTATTAGAGTCATTTGTTCTTGATGAGCAATATCAGGGGTATAATCAAGATATATGAAAAAATATTTTGCCTCTTTGATGGTTTTAATTATAGAACTTTTAACATTATGGGCTAAAAGGAAAATCCATTCATTTTGAATTTTATGCCCAAGATAATGATAATGAATTTGACGATTTTGAAAGCATCTAACATGATCTTGCATTATCACATCAAATTTCACAATTATTTTAATCAATCCTAAGAAATTACCATTTACTATCTTGATAGAATTTTTCATTGGATCCTCGAAAAGCCAAATTATGAGTAGCAAGACATTTCACAACTGAAAATATTCTAAATAACACTTGCCTCCATCTCTCTTTCTCTTTCATAATTGCTTCTTGCAAGCTTTTATCAATTGTTTCATTTTTATCCAACCTTACTCTCATTTCATTCCAAGTATTCATATTAGTCATATGCTCACTACTATTTTCATGGTGTTTGAGTCTCTCACTAATATGCCTCCAATCAAAACCTTACTTGCTAACAAACTTTTATTACTAATAGATTTGAACAACTTGCAACAAAAACAAAAAACTATGTCAACATGTTTAGAATAAACCAACCATTTTCTATCCCAAATCTCACCATTGCTCAACTTCCTAGAAAAATAAGCATATGAAAAATGTCTATTACTATTATTGAAGCAATGCAAACGCATGACATGAGGGGGTAAAATTATGTAAAAGGAGACCACTTCAATTTACACCATCTTTTTTTGTTTAAAAAGCAAAAAATTATATCTGACATAAGGGAAACTACTTCAAGTGACCCCACCACTTTCTTCTTATAAAGCAATAAAAATTATTTTTTGAAAATCACATTAACAATTATGGAGAAAGGAAACAATATTAAACTAATCAAACAAAATAGACCTAACACTAATAGCATGTTTTCATTCTCAATAGCTCATAAAAAATTAGAGAAAAATAATACTGAATTTAACATGTGATTTTATTTTATTTTTTTGCGAGTACAATTTTAATTTCGGCCAATAATTACGATTTACAAATTAAATATTAAAATTTGAAAAGAAAATTAGGGTCCTTTGTAAGAGAAAATAGAAATATTTATATAACTACTCTTTAGTTATATTTACTCATTTAAACATATGAAATGATATATGTTAAATCAACTTGTACGTACGTTATTTCATAATTTTGTTACTATCTATTAATATTATGTAAGTATAATATAAGGATTAAAATGTGTAATAAATATAAAAGAGAATAATATTATATTTTTAGAAGAGTAAAATGTTTAAAGCTACTATCTCTCACACAAATATAAAAGTTTAGTCAAAATTATATTCTAAGAAAAAAATTTATTAGAAATAAACGTAAATTGTGGAATTTTCATTCGATCAAATGCTCCATTAACCGGGTACACAGACCCAGAGTTATATAAAATAATAACAGGAGGTGGGGTGGGCACTTGTGAGGCTAAACGAGCACCGGCGGTGTCGTAAAGCGATGCGCTCTTTGTTGGGTGACTTGTCTTGTAATTGTAAACTCATTTTATTTCTTGAAAAGACCCAGCCGCACCCGAGTGAGGTTAGATCCATCTGAATGAAATGTTAAACGATGCCGTTTTGCAGGGTTCGGTTGAGCAGTGGGTGGCACTGATGTGCGTGCAATGCAGAGATCACGTAAAGCTCTTCTTCTTTCCAGAAGAGCTTTAACCACTGCAGTTTCGGAGCATCAAATTTCTCTCTCTTTGCTTTTTGTTTTGTGGGCTCTACTCTTCCTCTTCCTCTTCACCTTCAGCTTTTGGATCTATCCCACTCGTGCAGGTCAATATTTATCAAATTTCACGCACTGCGGTTCAATTGAATCAATGATTATGTTATATTATAGAATCAAGCCAAACGAAATTAAGGATTTTTAGCTTATGGAAAATAGGTTATTGAATAAGGGCTTAATTCTCACACACCCTAATTTTAATTCTTTGGATGTAGATGGATCTGACAAACATTCAGTTCGATCGTCGAATTGGAAGGAAGATAAGCACAGACAGTGTGAAACTTCTGATTCTGCTAATCAGTGCTTAGTCAAAGAAATCAACGCTTACATTCCTTTTGAGGCTTTACACTCCAAAGATGCGGAGACTAATGATTTTGTTCCAAATGGAGAAAGCAGTGACTACACCGATTCTCCCGCTAGAGAGGAACATGAAGTTGAGAAACTTGAAGATGATGTGCAAAAGCATGATCATGATCACTTACTTTGGACTGTGCCTCGTGGTCTTGATGAATTCAAGAGCAGGGCAATTAGTTCTAAAATTAAGTCTGCCACTGGTTCTTCCACAAGCGTAATGCATAGAGTGGAGCCTGGTGGAGCAGAATACAATTATGCTTCAGCATCTAAGGGAGCAAAAGTTTTAGGTTCTAACAAAGAAGCCAAAGGTGCCTCTAATATCTTAACCAGAGACAAAGACAAGTATCTACGAAATCCATGTTCTGCCGAAGAAAAGTTTGTCATTATAGAACTCTCTGAAGAAACACTAGTGGATACAATAGTAATAGCTAATTTTGAGCACCATTCTTCGAATTTAAAACATTTTGAACTTCATGGCAGTCTCAGCTTTCCAACAGATGTTTGGGTTTTCCTTGGGAATTTTACTGCCTCAAATGTGAAGCATACTCAAAGGTTTGTTCTTCAGGAACCAAAATGGGTGAGATACCTAAAGTTGAATCTTCAAAGCCACTATGGTTCTGAATTTTATTGTACGCTAAGCATAGTTGAAGTTTATGGTGTGGATGCTGTAGAGAGAATGCTGGAGGATTTGATATTCACTCAAGATAATCTATTTGCACCTGGGGATGGTAATACTGATAAAAGGATAGTATCGCCCCACCCTAATCCTGCTGAGAGTGAAGATGTTCATCAAAATGCTTTTGGAGGAATCAATTCTGACCCTGCTTCAGATATCTCTTCTGCAAATCGCGAGACAGTAAATAGCAATGTTCCTGATCCTGTTGAAGAAATCCGTCAACAAGTTGGCAGGATGCCTGGGGATACTGTTCTCAAGATTCTGATGCAGAAAGTCCGTTCTCTAGACTTGAATTTGTTTGTTTTGGAGCGATATATGGAGGACTTAAATTCTAGATATGTCAATATTTTCAAAGAGTACAGCAAAGACATAGGAGGAAAAGATATACTTATACAGAATATCAAAGAAGACATTAGGAATCTCGTTGACCGGCATGATGTAATAGTATGTTAAATTCTATCTTGGATATTATTGGCATGCCTTGTATTTAATTATATAAAAACATTATTATTCTATGTTTTATTCATTTTGTAAATGATTTGTTTCCCTTGCAGACAAAAGATGCCAATGATCTCAATTCTTGGAAGTCCCATATTTCCATGCAGTTAGATCATCTACTCAGGGACAATGCTGTTTTGAGGTGAGAGTTTACAATACCAGCCTTTTATGATCTGTCACTACATGATTAAGGAGATAGTTCAAATTTAGTTACTAGTTTACTGTTAGGATCCAATTGCATGGTATGGGATTCTAGTATTTTGATTATACAGCCTTGGGCTCTTTAACTACAATGCCTAGCTTTTGTGGTGTGTTTCTTCCAAGGTTCTTTATTTACTTTCAGAATATCTTTAAAACAGTAGAGTAGTTTCTGTGCATCTCCATCTTGGTCTTTTTATCAGGGTTCTAAGAACCAAATCAACATTGGTCAATCTGACTAGAAAACTGGTGAACAGGCCAAAACTTCTTGAAATCAGAATGAACCAGGCAGCGTTCAAACCTAGCATCTGTTATGCCCCTGAACTAACTTTTCCACTGTTTTCAAGGACAGCAAGTAGTTATTTTTATTGACAAGTAATTGGAAAAATTTTATAAAAATGCTAAAATATTTTGGCTAAAATTACAGTTTTGTGGTTGTAAGACAATTTAAATCTTTCTACCAATAGTCTATGCTGTAGAATAAAATTTAAGAATTATAAGGCTTGCTAATTTTTAATGATGTTCAAATTTTATGATATATGTTTGGTAGTTTTTTAAGATGTTAAAGTCAATGTATTATTATTACGTGTATGATATATATACTTGTTTAAATTTTCATATATTTATTAGAAAATTTTCATAAATACGATTCCAGTTCAACCACAATTTGACATTGGATGAATCCTGGTTTCCTGGTCAATGACTAATCCAAAGTTTAGAAACTGGTTGTTGGATTTTATTTTATTTTTTGTGAAAATAAGTTTATGGAGAGTGGCGGTTGCCTTCCAAGGCATGCCACACGCTGTGCCAATGGCTTACAGTGATACTAGCAAAGACTTTCTAATGAAAGACTACCGAGAGCTTTTATTTTTTACCCTCCCATCCCGCTATCTTCTGTCATTTTTTATTGGGTGAAAATTGGGTAATGAATCAGTTTTAGCAAATAAATCAGAACAATAAGAGATTGTATCATAGTGAGAGCTGCTGCTATTTGTTAATGTCCATTCGGGGGAAATATAATCTTCATTTCTCCTCGTATTAGATGCAATTCCGCTGTTCTCATGTTGAAGTAGAGGAAGAATATGATTTCAATATATTTATCATGAGATGTACCCTTCTAATAAAGACCATCCAAATGAGCTTATGAACATTTTATACTATATCAAATATTTATAACAAGACGCATAGGTCTAGAGTACCTATGAAGATTTTGAAGAGCTAGGTGTAATCCATATAAAAAGTTTCACATGTTAGCTGCTGAAGGCTTATCATAACCCTCTTCCTTTATCTGTGCTTGGGACTGGTTATGGGGCCATAGGTGGAGTTATTTTTAAGAACTAGGTCTCGGGAATAAAATTAATCTATGCCGTACAACGATAATACAATGAGGAAAGTTGATATTATTTTGTGGTTGCTGTTTGATTATCCGATCTTGTTAAGAAACATTAAGATTATTTATTTTTCTTTAACTGACTATACTACTATTTATTTCTTTGGGATCTGATTTTTTTACCTTCCATTAGGTCCGAGGTTGATAAAGTCCGGAGGAAACAGGCATCTTTAGAAAACAAGGGTATTGTAGTGTTTTTAGTGTGTTGTATTTTTTCATTGCTAGCTATGGTACGGCTATCCCTGGACTTGGCTACGAGTATCTATAGAGGACTTAGTGTTAATAGAACAATTTACTCCAGGAAATTTTGTGCGGTTTGTTCTTCCTGGTATCTCCTATTATTGAATTGTATCATTATTATTTTCATATTAACTTTGTGATAGTCCATTTTTGAAATATGTCGTTATCTTGTGCGAGATGCTTGGTGATTGCGTTACTTCTTTCAATATACATCTATAGACTTTTTTCAAAGTTCACGTTGATTGTTTATTTCAGTTTGAGTACGACATACCCCGCTCGAAGGATGGTTGACAAATACACATACGCAAAATCCTCTATTGTATTTTCAAATTTGTGTTAATTAGGTTTATATTGATTATTCGCATTTGTTATTTGAGGAAGAATCCCAAGTTCCTTTAACAACCAAGTGCTCTTTGACCGTGGTATTTGATATATAACTACTCCCAAGTTCTCAGACCAAATCTAACCATACTTCATCTTACAAATTTCACAGATAAACTTATTCATTTAGAAAAAAATTTAAGGACATTTTTCATAAAGACTAAACTATAAATAAACATCACGTCTAAAATATCAAATTACAGAAGAAAAATTGCTTTAAGCACCAAAATAAATTTAAGCATACTATTATTGCCACATAAGTTTATGGCGAGCGTAAGACAAATACATCATTACATTGGTATCAAATTGACAGCTACAACATCCACGGCTTAAACGACATACAATTTTATACATGAGGATTGATTTCAAAAGTTTAATTAAACATCAATAAAAATACAAAAGCTCAATTGAAAAAAAAAAATTAAACATTAAACATAAGGATAAAAAATGTAATTAAACCTAAAAAAAAAAATATGCCCATAATTAGGATGCTCCAAATGTCAGCCACATAAAGCCATCAGGGATGGTGTATTATTTTTTTAATCATTACAAAGCAAGATACATCGGTTACATCCAAAAAAGAGTGCAAATTCCAAAAAAAAAAAAAAAAAAAACGTTAAAAGCTATAAAAGTAAAAAGAATATTGAATAGCAAAACATGATAAATGTATTCAAGTCCACCTTGAAACCAAACTTGGGGATCATTAGACGTGCCCGGAAAACATATACTAATGAACTATATAGTCATCTATTTACACAAACATTCCTCATCACCTAAATAAACCGGCAGAAACAAAGAATTCAGGATGACCTTATCCTCAAAGGTATGAACTGGGGCGGGAGCGGCCTCACCCTCCAAAAATGTATCAAAACATCAATTGTCGTCAAGCGATCACCAGTCAGCCATCTGTTAATATTTGTAACCTGAAGAACCTGGAGGAGCAGGAGGTAACCGATTGGGTGTCCGACGGCTGCCAGAGTTTGAACTTGAGTTCACATCACCATTTTGTGCAGGATCACTAGAATGTCGACTGTGCCCATTGGATCCTGATCTTGATGAACCACTACGGCTAACAGGACCATTGGCGGCAGCATCAAAGGCAGATCTCCAGTCATCACCCGGTCCACTGCTTCTTGGGCTACTCTCTGCCAAACAAACAATCAATATAAGTACATAAAATGGGAATCAGTTTCAATTCAAGACACAGTCATGTTCGTTGAAAAAAAAAAAAAAAAAAAGAATACTGGATATAAAATTTGGTTCATTTGTTCCTCTAAATTGCAGCGTGCACTTTAAAAAGTAAAATGCAAATTGTATCTGCTAAGAGAGTGAAATTCTAACACATTCATAATCTGTTGCTTAGGTTTATGTAATTTATTAAAATCTGATTAATCGATGATCAGTGGGTCCAGGATATGAATGTTCCATAGAAAATATCAGAATACCACAAAATGGTATTCATAAGTGGTAGAAATATTCAATCATCAATGATGTGTGTGGGTAAAAATTGAAAAGAACAATAAAAAATAGATGCTCCAATACATTATATGAACATTGATGATTCATCAATCCGGTAAATATGTTAACGAGTACTAAAGCAGCTTACACACACCTGCACTACCATTTGACCAACCAGAGGCAGCAGCTGCTCTGTTGTCGTGAATACTCAGCTGGCGTGTCAATTTTGAGAGAAGCGAGGATTGCTTCTGGTAACGCTCTCTCCTGCGCTTAACATTCTGATCTTCTAGAAGAAGCTCTTCAATCTTAGCCGTGTTTTGAGAACTAAGTAAGGAAATACGTAAAAAAAAATTAACATTCTAAAATCAAACCACTAAATATAAATATTAGTCATTGTTATTGTAATACCATACAAAGCTGTGACATCCAGATTAAACTAGCATGTAATATTTACTAACGCCTGAATAAATAATAAGTCATGTCAGTTTCGGATAGTATCCAAGGCTTCCCCTACATATATATTCCAAAACAAAAATTACTGCATCTGAACACACAACATACCCAAATACATATAATCTGTCGTGTGGTGGGACCCCCACACATTAAAATGTAATGTGTAAGTTCAAATCCTCCCCAATATTTTTGGAATACCATCATACTCTGTTAAAATAAATGAATAATTGATAAAACTGTCTTTTCATTTATTCAATTTAAATTTTTCTATTATTTCAACCATTTCTTTCTCTCCTTTTTCTCACACACACAGCATGAATCAACTAAGACTCCTCTTCTTAATTGTGAGTTCATGGCTGTCATGCCATATGTCATAAATTCAAGGCTTAATTACACTTTTGGTCCTTTAGAGTATATGCAATTTTAGTCTCTCTAGTTTTACAAATACTCAAATTAAGTCATCCACCACAAAATTTCATCCAATAATTAATCAAAATATAATGGAGGTACGACATCTTATTAATTTATACAAAAAAAATTATATACAATTAAATTTTCATAAATCAATAATATATTAGTATTTTTTTAAAATAATGTCATAAATACAAAATATTATATCATTTATTAACACAAATTTATAATGAAAAAAATAGATAAAATAAATTAAAAGACCTTTTACTATATTTTATACATTTTATTTTGTATTTTGATTTAAATATTTTCTATTTATTTTTACTAATTTTTATAAATCAATAATATGTCACACCTCTATTATATTTTTATTAATTAGTAGATAAAATTTTGGGGTGAAGGACCTAATTTGAGTATTTGAAAAACTAAAGAAATTAATTAAGCAATTAAAACTTAAGGGACCAAAATTGCACATATGATGAAGTATGGAGACAGTAAAATTAGGCCTCAATTCAAAAAAGTATTTTAAAAGGCTGAAACATTGCCAAACTTGGTCATTGTACAAAAATACTTGCTTCAACCTTTGTCCACCATATTGGGCACTTCGAAAAAGTTTGGTTGAGAGTGTGGTTCTAAACTGCAATTTATTTGATAAGAAAACAGAAGAGGTGCATGAGAGAGTAAGTGTGGACAAGAAACATCTGTGGTCCCAATCATGGTGTTTTACAGTATGCACAAAATATGATATCATCGTACAGGTGAGAAGTACACAGGTGTGAGCAAGGAAACCAGAAAATATAATTGAACTGAAAAAAAATATCAAAATGTGGATGATGCTAAATTACAAATAAATATGTGGAGTTTTATATATATATATGAGGGGGAGAGAGAGACAAAAGGAAGTAATTATCAGGAACTGAAAAAGGTAACAAGTAACAACTGATATTTAGATGATTTTCCCAGAGAGAATAACCAACAAGAAAAAAAAAACATCTCCAAAAACTTCTATAATCTCTTTACATAACAACAACTAAGCCTTTTCCACTAGGTAGGGTGAATTACATGGATTAAATGATGTCATAATGTTCTATCGTGAATCATGTCTACCTATCTTATCTAGTATGTGCACTCATCCAATGCAAAATTCTCATATGTTTCATTGAGTTTTTTCTCTTGATAACTGGGTTTACCATTAAGATTCAATTACATAATGCAGGTTTTGTAGCTATGCAATAAAATATTCCTGAAAATTTTAAGGGAATGTAAAGATATTTCAGAATCTCTTTACATTCCTTCAAAATTTTCAAGAATGAGATTGACAAAATGCAAGGAAGATATCTAATGCAAGAGAAGTAAAAAAATAAAAACAATTTTCTGAACCTGACAGAACTATATAATTGATTCAGCATGTCTTCCTTGGCTTTTTCAACTTGACAAAGGACAATTGCCTGACAAACAGAAAATGCATCAAATTAACTGGAAAAACTGAAAAAATTGTAAAAATGGCAAATGTTAAAAACAGAAGCTTACCTTTGGTACATTAGCAGCTAAACTATTTAACACTGCTTCAACATATCCTCGAACTTCTTGAGACATCCATCGAAGTTCTTCCTCAGGATCAGCAGGTCTTCGGGCCATTGTATCCTGAAATACAATAAGATAACATAATATAGTCAGTCATTAAACATAATTTCAGGAGCACCAATTGCCACATTATTTATTTATATTTAGTCATGTGATTATATTGATACATTTAGCCCATGTTAATCATTATAATCTAGTATATTGAGGCAACTTCCTAGACACTAATACTATGAACACTAATTGCTGTTATCATGTGAATTAATCTACCATTTCCTAAGTAATTAAGTACCATTATTTCCAACACTATCAAATGCATTGTGGATGTCATTTAATAGTTTCTATTTTAATTTCTTAACCGACACCCAAATGGCACACATTAAGAAAACTCATTTAAATAGAAACAATGGTTTTCAAAGAAGACTGCCCCAAAAAGAAGTCATCTCTGCAAAATCAGTTATAGTTGCAAAAGTTTAAATAAGAAATCATTTTATGATTACGAAAATTAAATAATTAATTGCAGCACATTCTAATTTCTAAGAACTGACTTTCATAAACAATAAATAAGTCTAATGACTGCACCATAAAAAAATGCAACAAGTGTAAAAAATGGCTTTAAGCCAGCAACTCACCAAGGAACCATCAGAGAGGCTGTGCCTCATTGTAGAGCCACCCTCAGATGAAATCCTTATCTGTCCTCCCTTTGCTTGTATAACTTTACTTATCTTATTAATCCATTCAACCTTATCAGCTGCACTCTCAGCCTTCAAAACAACAACACTGTGTGCTGCAAGAGAGAAAAACACACAAATTAAAATGTTTAAGAAGTTTATACAAAATAAACGTGTGCAAGTACCATCACAAGCTATATCAACGAGGATACTTTACCTTTCAGAACAGTTTTATAAGGAACTCTACTGGTAATTTTAAATGCAAGGTTGACTTTGCTGGAATCAGGTCCATTGGACTTCTTGTCCTTTGAGCTTTTGGATGGAGGATCATCTTCTTCGGCAGCCTCTTCAACGTTACATTCCTGCATAGCAATTTAAATTGGATACTTATCAAGGCTATAAGTTATGTATTGCCCTATACTCACTACAACAACAACCAAGTTTTATCTCACAAGGTGAGATTGGCTAAATGTATCACAAGACACCATTGAACTAAGTAAAAAACCAAATTTTCATAAATAAATTAATCAAAAAGTCTCTTCTATTAACTTACTCTAAGCATAATAGTCAATAGTGGCCATAGCGGCCACTATCGCGAAGGAACGGCAAGTTGCTGCTACGAAGCATTGTAGTAAGTACCGCACGATTCGCGATACGCAACATCCGATTTGATGCGGTTTAGGAATTGAGGGATACATATCGTATGGGTGTATCAATTTTGTCCAAAATCGCTTTCGAATCACACAAATTGCAAGTAGCGGTTCCAAATCACGATTACCGTGAGCAGCGCACAATTCAGGCGTGAAACAGGTCGCACACCAAACTGGTCGGCTGAGCGCAACTAGGTTCACTACAAACCCTAAAAAACTCCTTTTTTTGGGCAAAAATTGCTGTTTCCACTTAATACTCCTTTTCCAAGACCCACCCTACAATACAAATTGTTTTATATTGAAAGAAAATCCATGTTTTCTCTGTTCCCACACGTTGTGCTCCTCTTCTCCACTCTTCTCTTGTTTTAGTGTTTTTTACTTCATATTTTTGGTGGTCCTCTCATTAATTTCTGGTGTCCCCTCAAGTTGTTTACCATTCCTGCACTCTGCCCCTTTCACTCACCTAAGTCAAAACCCTATTTTACCCTTCCCTTTCTGAAGGTTGAACGACTTTTAACTTTAAGGGGGCAATCTTCCGATTACGCCCCCTTTTACTTACATATCTTCTCCCCCATCAAGCCCTAAAACTCCCTTCCTTTCTGTTTCTCTTGCTTCTTTGGTGTGACATGATTTCACTTCCTCTTGCTTTTCTGGTACGACATCGAGAATCACCATTTCCGACCAACTTTTTGTCATCTTCATCTCCAGTTGTCTTCTTCCTCTTTGGGAATGTGTTTAGACGTGACCCAAATGTTTCTGGTCATCTTCATCTCCAACGAAACTTCTGATGTGACCCAAATAATTTTCAGGGAACACTCTATTTCCTATTTCCCTGTGCTGTTTATTACTGATTTCCTTCTCTGTTTTGAGTTTTTCTTCTATGTTTTGTTCCAAATTTGTGTATTAATTTTATATTTTTCTACATACATATGTGTAACTTAATTTATATGAAGTTTTAAAGAACTTCAGAATAGTGGTCATCCCGCAACTACTATCCCCACTATAGCATTTTTTAGGACGGCCACTCCACGCCGCTATCCGGAATTGACTAGTATGGCTCTAAGGTTCTTTTGAGTCTCCCTTCACCCTTGTTTACCAAACTAAAAGTCATGCAATCCACTTTACTCACTAGTGTCGCCAAAGATCTTCTTTGCACATGACCAAATCACCTTAGACGATATTTAATCATCTTTTTCACTAAAACTGAAAGTCCAATATTTTCTAGTGTACTATCATTTCTTATTTTATCTTTGTCGTATGATCACTCATCCACCTTAAAATTCTCATTTTTACCACTTGTATTATTCTTTTAAGGCCCAACATTCACTACCATATAGGATAGTTAGTCGTATTCACTCCCTATACACATTGGTGTCATCAAAACCTAAGCCAGTACATACTAAGTAGAGTAGAACTTCAGTGAATTACGAGTGGATATTTAGGTAGCAACAACCAAGCATAGTAAATGGAAAAACTTTTGACTTGAGGTTTAACAAACTTAAATTCTAAGGCATCTACATCCAAGTAGAACAAAAAGATTTAACATTTAGATTGAATAAGCATTTCCCAAAAGAAAAAAGTTAGCTGTGTTAGGATCCTAATTGCAAGGTATGGGACTTGAGTCCCAAATTTCAAGTATAGGATTCCAGTGTGGTTATAAGACACTGGACTCTCTAACTACCAACAACTAGCTTTTGTAATGTGGTTCTCTCAAGGTTCTCATCAATTGGTATAAAACCTTCAACCATGTCTTTCAGCTACAATCAAGCGACGAAGGTTGTGACACTAATATTGCAAGGTTCGCCCAAGATTAGTCAAGGGTCTACTGCACAGCCAGCTCATGAGCATCGGGCTGTGAAGTGTGGTGGGATGTTAGGATCCTAATTGTAGGGTATGGGACTTGAGTCTCACAATGGAAGCATGGGATTCTATTGTGGGGTTTATAACAGCCTTGGGCTCTCCACTTACAACGGCTAGCTTGTGGTATGGTTCTCCCATGGTTATTATCACTTTGCATATTTGTATCTTCCAAACTGACTTGAAGGTGGCTCCATAAGCAAGATAATACATCACCCTCTCACACATTAGGCAGATCCTGAATTCTGGTCAGAATAGATGAGACTAAACTAAAGGTTTAAAAACAGATGCAAAAGGTTTTGATGAATAAGTGAATAAATGTACAAGGACAGCATGCTGTCATGGTTAGTATGGTTTATTCCTTTAGTTTTATTAATTCCTATCATTTCTACAGAAGGTTCACAAGCAACACATGCAAAATGTGAATTTGGAACATATGACAATTTAACCTACTGGATTTCAGTAATAAAACTCCAAAATTTTTGCTTCAAGCCAAGGGGTGGACAGATTCAACATTGTATTTTTTGAAACATATCAGTTGTAACAACAAAGTAGGACACAAGTACAAACAAACAACAAAAAATTGGGAAAATTTCAACTCTTCTAACCTGTTTCAAATCACAAAACAATACATATACATATATATACTTTGTGTAGTATTTCATATTTTAAAGGTTTTATAAACCATCGTATTTCAAATGAATTCTTTTAAACTATAAATTATAGCATTCTTAACACTAAGAGAAACACAATCACAAGGGAAAATTTGATAACAATCACTAAATAAGCCAGCCAAGCACAGGCACCTTCAAAATCTTTACACAAACATCACTAATTGCTGAGTCAGGAATTCCAGCATAATTTACATGCATGAGATAAAGTAAGGCATAATGTTTATCAAATACAACTGTACTTAATTCATGATAATCCTCTGTACCTCTAATGTAATAACACCACGAAAATTTCTTTCCTCTTGTTTTTTGGTGTACCCGAGCTGTGAAGCAAAAGGACAAAGTTAATATGAATAGCAAATTGTATTAAAAGTTGCCAATTATATATCTCATATCTGGATGAATAAATCAAAAATATGATAGACAGTTGAAACAAAGTTCAATAAACATTTTGCAATTAGAAATTATGCTTGAAGCACTTGTTTTCATCCACCCAATTTGATTCCTATATGTAAATGTAACATCTCAAACAATCCCCTAAAAAGTGTTCAATATACTGCAACAGTTTGGTAAATTGGCCAGCAGGTGTTAACCTTTCCTGTCTTCTCATTTAGTACAAACCATCGCCTGCTCCAACCATTAGTTTTTGCACTTTTCTTTAGCAAATATCCTGCAAACAAAAAAGAAAAGTATATTTAATTTGTTAATGGTTTTGAAATACATAATTTGTCAAATTCGAACTTCTGAATTCATCCATCATTAGCATAATACTGCAATGCAAATTAGAAACTCCTCCCATGCCATTCTAGGATAGATGGCCAAGAAAGTGAATCAACAGAACTTTTAGAACTAAGTTTCTTTGTGGTCATTGGTAGATTCTATCTAATGGTACAATTTAAATAATTTCAACAAATAATTTCAGCAAATCAGTTTATTACAGAAGTCCTGTTGAATACAATAAATAAGTGTAATTTATGAGAGTTAAGTTGGTCTGCATGATAAATCCAAATTATATATATATATACACACACACACACACACACAAAAAAAAAAACATCATTCTCTGTAAAATCTTTGAAATTCTTAAATCAAGCAAACTGTTGCATACTAATGAAACCACGAAAAATATTTAACTTTATGCTGAACTGCTACCCAAAGAAAATCAAATTCCAAGATGATATATAACTTTTTCATGATATTTCCAGGAGATATCATTCTGTCTAATTTCAGAAAGAATACCTGTGCAGAAGACAACTAAAAAGAGTGCTAAAGGGGGGATTGAAACAGCAAGAAACTTCTACCAGTAAAAGGCAGTAGCATACAGCATGGGACAGACCTGCTGTTATTTCTCCTTCAGGACCAGCAGTCTTTAAACCCGAACCTTCTTGCCCTTCTTTCTCTGACTGACCAGATTTGTCCTTCTCCTTCTCTTTCTTCTCCTCCTTCATTGATTTCACGCTTCCACCAGTTTGGGGACTAGTGGCCTAAATCAAGTTAACAATAAGCAATTTGAATCCAACAGGCCAGAAAAAGAAGAGGAAAAATAAATCATCAAATTGAAGTTGCAAAAGCACAACACATCCTTCATTAATTTTTAAATAGTCCTATCATACAGTAAGAGACCACGTACCCGGTTAAGTATAGATTGCTCAGCATCTTGGCCTTTTTTTGAGGATCGGCCCTTAAGCTCTTCCTCTCGGCGCTGCCTTTCCATCCTAAAGTAAATAATACAGAATTACTAGATCAATAATGGCCTTGCAAATATAAATTTGAGTGGCATCTAGAATTGCATTGTATAAGCAAGCATTAGAAAAAATTGGTGATTAACTATGCAACACTAATTAAAAGAACTATCAAATAAATAATGCATAAAATTTCCAAGTAACAAATGGTTGTCAAGGTAAAAGTGGATTAAATAATCATCTAAGTACCAACAACACAGCCACAAAACGTAATGTGTATTAGAATTGTGTGTGATTCCGGTATGAAAAATTCAATATTGTAAAAATCTTAGTTGACAATAGTGGCACATGGCAGAGCGACCTTTGGCCACCACAGATCTGTCATAGAAGTGTTTGATGTTGCGCCCATTGCAGCTGTATTTGCGGCCCAAAACGTGTCCTTTCACGGCGCTATTGCACTGCTAGAGTAAAAAATGCCAACTTTCACTTTCTACCCTCAAACAAAGCAGTTTTTAGGGTTTTTTAAGGGTAAAAAAGACTTCACCTTTTAAAAATAAGTTAACTTTCATTTTTTCCCTTAAAATAAACACAGCAGATTTTAAGTTTTTAAAGGGTAAAACAGTCTTTCTCCCAATTTTCAGAAAACCCGTTTTCTTTCTCCCCTTTTCTCCACTCAACACTCCCTTCTCACATCTTCATCTCCGTCTCTACTTTTAGTAGGCATGTCTTTGTCTCTGTTTTGAGGGTGGCTCCCTTCTCTTATCTGGATCTGTTTCACTTCACAATTCTCCACATTTTTCTTCTCCCCTTCTCTGTTCAAATCTCCCTCCTCTCATCTCTGTCTCTGTTCTGCTTTGCAACTATCTCCAGTCCAGCAGGGCCACCCATCTCCAACAACTTCTTTGTCCAAATCCACTTCCTTTCTTCTCTCTATTCTTTGATTTCTGCAGTGCTGCATCTGTTATGTTCTCTATTTAGTCTTCTAATTATTCGCATATGTATATATTATATATTTATATAAAAAATTCAAAATAGTGATCATCCTGCTATACACTATCCCACTATAGCGTTTTGAAGGTTGTCCGCTACAGCACCGCTATCCAGGATTGATAACTGTGGTAGAAATCCTTAAATGATTTACAACTATTAGAAATGGATTCAACCTAACTCTCAAAAACTAGTTCAAGGGAGGAGGATTGCCCAAGTTCTATAGAACAATATTCAAGCCATATTCTTAACTAATGTGGAAATCTTAAATTACATGTTCAAACCTAAGATTAGACATTTGATACATGGAAGTTTGCAAAACTGAATATTTGAAAGTGACTCAACATTAAAATTGAATAAACTTTGATACATATTAGAAACAATATTTGAGACATATTCTGCATTTTCTCTCTTTGGAGAAGGTAGTACCAAAAAAATTGTTCCTAACAAATAGAGAAATAAAGAGTATGGAATTGACCATCCCCCAAACATGAGACGGTCTAGTTCCACTGTATTACCTCCTTTGTACCAAGCGAATGAAGTGTTGAGGTGGCACAAAAGCACGCTCCATATCAACTAGTGCAACCACCATTTTCTTTGATTCATTCTTAAACCCTTCTAATGCAGCAGTTGCAATAGCCACAACCTTGAAAGATTTTTAAACATGGTTATTTAAAAGAAAGAGAAAGTCCACTCACCTACAAGATACCCTTTTACTTAAGATGAAAATAAAGGAACAATAAGCAACGAAAAAATAGAATCCAATTTTACATAATATATTAATAGAAGCTACCTCGTAGAAATAGAAACACAAGAATAAAGTAACATACCTCTCTCTTGAAAGGTGGGTATCTTCCTAAACCAGGCGTAGCATTGGCGGCCGATGAAACAATATCTATCAGGACACGATGTACCTGGAGCATAAGGTAATGAGAATATCAACAGGTAACAAGAAAAATAGAATGTACAAACTATTAGGAAAAATAAATACAGTAAATCAAATGCTAACATTAGCTGCATGGTATGGTTATAATGTAGGGCTTCTGATAGGAATTCATTTTTTTTTCCAGATAAATACAATGGAGACTAGCTCCTTACAAGAACACAAAATGAAGAAAACAAAAGATAAATTTAGAATTCTCCAGATGCAAATAACCTTGGTCAAAATTCATTACTTTTTCCCTCCAATTCATGCAATAACTATCGTTTCCTCTTACAAGCCCATTTCTTCCCAACTGCATTCCACCTCCCACTATTCCTTTCCAAATCAGTATTCAGTCATGCTCAAGCATAACAACATGAATATTCCTTTTATTTTGCATCCTGTCCTCTTCAGTAACAGTGGTCTATCAACTTCAGTTGATTTAGAATCATTACAAGCAATACAGCAGTCATAATTTTACATGAGCTTTGAGAGGTATTCTAAAAGTTATTCAAGGGTTCCAATCTAAATTACCAAAATTTACAATTCCACTACAAACATGTTTCTGCAGTAGGAAGAATCAATACATTCATATCGAAGGGAAAGGACAAACATACTAGATACAAAATTAAAACCCAAATGACAAACCAAATTAAAATATAAAGAAAAAAACTTCACAAGGCATGAAGAAAGAAAGCTAAATAATATAATTCAAATTCACTCTTCACAGAAAAAAAATTACCTCATCAACACAAAGTCGTGATGGTTCTTTTGCAAGCTCTAGAACACCTTTGATTAGAGATCTCAATCCCTTTTCAGGGGAAATAAGATAAGGCTGATAACCATCTGCTTCTAACACAATCTGAGAATGGACAAAAAGAATAAGCTAGAGTAGTAACATGCCACAACCCAAAAGAAAAGGAATAACAAAAGAGTAATGCAGAAAGAAGATATCAACAAAACAATGATTCAAAACTTACCCTCTTTACATTGTTGATGTCAAAATGCCTATCTAAAGGTAATTGCTTCATTCTATCAGGAAATCTTCCCTCAAAACAGGATACAATTTTCCAACCAGCTCCCTGCCAGATAAGATAATATAATGGAATATAAAAGCCCAAGCAACAAATATAAAATCAATTTTTCATTAACACATTTTGAAGCCAATTTTGCCACAAAATGCTGAAACTTAAATATATATTCATCAATAAGAGTTTTCCTCAAAAAATCCTCAAACGTTCAGCTTTGAACTTCATTTTAGACTAACTTTTGTGGTATTTGTTATGAGTCTTATGACAATTCAGAATCAGGTATGTCCTAGTCAGTTGGATCAGCTTCTTCATGTTCATTTCCAATGGACTGGCAAGAAATACCAAACCTAGTTCCAATGTGTGGTTTAGGGGTTTTAGTCATTTGTATGGCTGAAAGGAATGCTTGTATCATCAAGGGTATATCTTTCCCTTTCAAACTGCTTCGGAAAAGAATTGTCTACAACTTCTCTTTGGCGTTCAGCACATGGTTATGTTTATGGGATTAAAATTTTGAATAAGCAAACAGAACGGACAGCATTTCTGCACTGATTAGTTTTACTGGACTTTGGTTTGTGGTAGTGTTTTGGTTTTCTTTATTTGGTCAAAGGATTCCTTATCCTCCATCTTTTGCACTGTTCTATCTTTCTATTTCTAATACAACTCTCATGACTCATCAGTAAAAGAAATAACAATTTGCACTATATAAAATAGTGATATAAGTATTGCATGTAAACAAACTACATTTTTAATCCAGAGCACCATAACAATTATTAAGAACATCAAATGCAAATTAATGAAATATGCCCTTTCTCAATTCCAAACCTCTCAAGCTTCATCTTATTATAATTCAACCCCAAAAAAAACTGTCTCTTCAATGAAATGCAACACTAGATATGCTACCATACACAAAAAAATGAAGCTGAACATTATTTGGGGCTAAAGAAATAGCTTTCCAAATAAAAAGTAACATTCAAAATAATTAAAATTTAACTAAAATATAAGATTGAGTCAGCAAACCTCGCCAGTGGTAATGTGCTGTAGGAACTTATCCTCAAACTCACGGCAAAGCTCCAAGGCTATAGCACGTGTACCCTCTGCAGTGGTGACCATTGACTCACCAAGCCTCGCCAATTCATCCTGAACTATCTGAGACTTCCCTTGTAACCTTAACAGTGTAATAATATCAGTAAAGTATAGATTACTAGTGTGCACTAACAACCTTTCTGAAATCGGCAAAAGCTACACTTCATTGCAGAAAGCATTCAAGTTGCCAATGTAGATAACCAGAAATTCGATCAAACAATCAACACAGTGCTGTATGTTAAAGTATTTAACTATTATTTGTTTAGACCATATACATTTTCAACTCTCTTTCATATCAACTTCTCTCAGATAGGAGAAAATCACTTCAACAATGACAAAAAGATATCCATGAGTAAACACGGTCAATATGAAATACAGGTTATACAATCAAATCAAGGACATATAAATAAATGTATGTTGACTATGAAGCTACTCACCTACAATAAAACAAAGGTAATTTTTTTATTTTCCTTTTAAAGCTACCAGATCTTTAACAGGAAACACTTGAACATATGACAAACCGTTTAGTTTTAAACAGTTATTCACATGGTAAACAAAGTATGAAAATTAAAAATAAAAAAGACAAAACATAAATGCCAGAAAACAAGAACCACTAGTCCAGTTCTTGGATTTCCACTTGTCCAATCAAATTGCACTACACGGAACAACAAACTTACCCAGAAAGAAGGTTAGGAAGCCGGAGCTTCATACGATTCTGAATCTGCTGTGCCAGGGCATCCACTAAAGCTATCCTTCCAAGCTTACTTGGAGGAGCTCCTGTCAATATGGACTTGAGGCTTTCACTCTCTGCTCTCCATGCAGTTTCTAAAGAATTTTCAGAACCAGCAGACCCAGACTGTGCCGTAGCTATTGAAACTGATTGACCGATCAGTGCAACCCAAGGGATATCTGATGTTCTTGCTGGACCCTGATTCAACAGGAGTGCCTGAACTGCAGCCAGTGACTTTTGATCCGTTGCAGCTTGATCTATTTTACTAATAACACCAATGGTTCTGGTACCTATGAAAATATGATTTAATCTATTTAGTAAATTAACAATTAAACAACGACAAAGCTAATACCTAATAGAGAAGAGAATCAAGCAAGTCCTTAGGAGAAAAATTCCACAAGTTTTACATAATATTTCTAAAAAAACTGTGCAAACAGTCTACCTTCTCCATCATATTCCTTAGCAACTCTTAGGGCCCGAGATGATGCAATTTCAGGTGCTTGAGCTGCAGGTACAATAACTAGCAAAATGGCATCATTATGCTCCGCATGTTCACTAACCTATGCAAGGACCACATTAGATAATGTCAGAATCCTAAAAGAGTTCAATAACAACAAAAAAACGAAAGTTTGGGAAATGTAGGCCACCAATTACCATTGATTCGTCCATGATGCGCTGATCCAACCCAGGTAAATCAACCAACTTGAGAGATGGTGCTGGGAAAATAAGATTAGAAAGTGTTAGGCAGTTTAACTAACAAAAAGAAAAATAGGTACAGCACATATAAAAGGAGCCTGTCTATCAAAGAAACTGATTCACTCTTTGAGGGTTCAAATACAAGCCAACTTTCAGCAATTATCTGACATCAATCACATCATAATATACAAATTGCAGGCAGCAACAAGAAACTCAAAAATATTGTGAGGTCTACATCAAGGAGAACTATTTCCAACATGCATATGGATTGTCCAGAAAGACGACACAACAATGTTTAACAAAGACAAGAAGAAGTAATCAAGCAATTTACCTTTTCAAATCCATAAAATTCATTCTAATTGTATAACACATAGATAGAGGTAACTACAATTAATCATCAGTCATCAACAAACCTGTACTCGTGCGTAGCTTCAAATAAATTTGATCTCGACTCCTGCCCGAGGAACCCTTACTTATTCTATCCTGCAATGAATGCCTCAAAGCGCCTGCAGCAATGAAACAAAGCACATCCATATGTTCATCACAAAAGAAAGGCGCAAATTGTACAGATCAGCCACTTTGGCCTGTGCAGTTTCAAAAAGAGAATGGGAACTGACTTGCAGAGACTTGCTGAGACTTATTGTCAATCTGCAAGATAATGGATTTGCTGCTCAAGGAAGTGTCTCGCTGCAGATCAATGCATATAGGAGCCCGAGTTGCTCCGTTCTCACCAGTAGGCTGGAGATTACAAATGTTCACACTCAATTTCATAACAATGGAATAGATATTAGAGAAAAAAGTAAGTAAGTTTGGAGTCTAAGTTACCAAAACGGGGTGTCCAATCAAACTGTTGAGAACTGCGGATTTACCAGCACCCTACAAGTTTCGAATTGAAGCATGGAGACTGAGTAACCAAAACGCAGTGTGATGAAGAAGAATGAAACGATAAAACGAAGACTTACAACATTGCCGAGTGCTACGACGTTGAGAAAAGTGGAAGGCCTTCGGGAATTGGAAGATGCGCTGGACTCGTCCACGTCTTCGTCGGCGAGAAGCGCCGCAGCTTGGCGCATCGAATCGGCGAGCTCTGACAAGTCCTCGATCGCCGCCATCGATCAACAATCAACGGATCCAAAACCAATAGCCTTAGTCGAATCGGACACCCGCCAGGTAGGGATCGATCGAAATCGAACCCTAAGTCGGACCTTCGCTACGATCTGGAGAAGGTATCAACCAGATCTCTGAGTTTCTCTCTCTAGAGTTCAAGAAATGGACTCTTCTTACTAACCGGAAGGTCGATTCAGAAAATTCAAAAAGAAGAAGCACTTTCTCTCTCTCTCTTCCGCGTTTTGAAATGGTTGTCTCAGTCGTCTTTTCTTGTCTTTTTATTTTGAATCCTGTTTTGTTTCAACCTAAATCATTTTTCTGTCAAATTAAATTCACCGCCCAACGTCTATTCGCATTGTAATACTTTAGATAAATATAAACTATAATAGTTTATTTTAAGATTAAAGTTTAATTAACTTTATTAGAATTCATTTTAAATTATTACAAAATTTAATTTTAGTATGAAATGATTTCCAGCGTTAATTTCTATCAATTAATTGACAATGTAACTACTTAAATTAAATTATCGTGAAATATAATTGAAATGTGTTAAAATTAATCAACTTAATAAGATTTACTATTATAAAATAAATGTTCTTTATATATAATCCCCTGTGTTAATTTTTAAATAATAATATTTATTTTATGATTAAATTTTAATTATTTTTATCAAAAATAATTGTAAATTAGTAAATGAGTTTATTTTTAACAAAATAAATTTATAAAGTTATTTTTATTAAATTAATTGACAATGTAATATATTTAATTAAATTATTATCAAATATAATTAAAATATATTAAAACTAATCAACTTAAGTAAATTTTAATTTTGTAAAATATTATATTTAGTCTCCTTTATAATTTTTTAAATTATAATAATTTATTTTAAGATTAAAGTTTAATTAACTTTATTATAATTAATTTTAAAGTATTAAATGAGTTTAATTTTAATAAAATAAATTTATACAGTTAATTTTTATCAAATTAATCGACCATACAACGTGTCTAAATTACACTATCATCAAATATAATTAAAATATGTTAAAATTAATTGACTTAAATAAAATTTAAATTTATAAAAAAAGTTTTTTTTTTACTTAGTCTAAGTTAAAATTTATTTTTTACTTTTATTTAATCACTTTACTAGTGATTAATTAAATTATTACATTATTTATTTATGTAATAGTCAAATTGATTCATATTATTTTATTAAAATATATTACAGACAAAATGTGTCATTAACATCTATTATCTTAATTTTTAAATAATATTATTATAATTTTTTAAAATAAAATTTAAAATATATTGGACCTAAAAGTGTAAGTTAATAATAAAATAAATAACAAATCACTAATAGCCAGGTTTCATAAAAAAAAATTATACATATTTTATTTTCATCCAACACATGATCTATTATTATTTAAATACATTTAATATTAATACAAATATATATATATATATATATGTATAACAGTGTCATTAATATTTTCAAAATTTAGAATAAATAAAGAACATTTTATTATTAGTTTCAATTTATAGAAAAATATTTTTAACAAAATAAAGAAAAAGAAAAAATGTTTGTTTACACTGATAAAAAAAATTAAAACTTTAGAAGATAGTAATGACTTAAATAAATATAATTATTAGAAAGTATTTGATCTTTATTTTTAAAAAATAGCAAATTTTCTTCAATTTCTCAAAATAAAGAAATAAAATAATACAATCATAACATAAGCATTAACGTCAAAACTCTAAAATAAAAAATAAATAAAAAATACAACTATTATCTAAAGATTGTTAGAAAATTATACTTATTAAAATTTTAATAATTATTAAACTTTTCTCATAACTACCTCACAGTCCTAATATACTTACATTATTCGAATAAACATATGCATTTTTACAACACTCTAAAATAAAAGTATAAAAAATTATAAAAAAGTTCAATATAAACTTAAATTGTTTCAATAGCTTAAAACAAAAATCTTAAGCTAATATATAATATTAATTTTCTTCCTCAATGTAAGCTTATTGAACCTAGCGATTAAAACTTCAATCATGATTTTATAAAATCAAAGAACAGCAAAACAGTACGTCGAAGAAGGAACAAATCAAATTGCTTAAAAAAATTTATTAAATAATTAAACATAATTAAAAGATATAAAAATATAAATATATAACACATTTTCAAGTTAGAACGCGGATGTCTAACATTTTAAGACTTGACTAAAGATGATGAAATAAACTAACTTTTATGTTAAAAATAATAAATAAAAAATAAATCAGCATACAAGTTACAAAAATGAAAAGTTACGAGTAAATTTATGTTAATATGAGTTAAAGACTATAATCCTTTAGTTAAGGGTAATAAATTTGTGATTTATAATAACTTGATATTTAGTGATATACTCATATATATTTGACGTGATATATAATACAAATTATTCTATTATTTTAATTATTATTTTCCTACTTATTAAGAGCTTGAGTTTGACCTTAAGAGACAATTAACGATATAAATATGTTTTAATTTTTACGTTTCAATAGAAAAAATTATGATAATTTGTGTAAATGTACGATAGTCTTACTACAATCAAAAGATGCTTGGGAAATTATGAAGAAAGATTATAATAAATCACAAGGTTAGGCTATTTTATCACAAAATGGAAAAAAGACTTTTGATAAAGAAAAAGAAGAGATATTAATAAAAACTTGCATCTGTCCATGAAGGTTTTGAGGTAGTGTCTAATTAGGGATGAAAACAGGTCAGAATAAGCCTGACTTTACTCTAAATAGGCCCGATCTGATCTAATTATTAGGTCTGAATCTGACCTGTTACTGCTTTATTTTCAGCCTGACCATTAACAAAGTCTGTTAAAAAAAAATATTTTAATATTAATAAATATATAAATATTTCATTAACAAATTAGTTTACATATTTTCTAATTTTTATCTATGTTATTAATAATTATTAAAATATTATTTAAGCATTAATTATAGATATTTTATATTAATAAAATCTATATTTATATTTTTCTTGATTTATTTTTTAAAAATTATTTAAATATTAAAGATTTTAGTTTTATTTTAGAAACATATTTTGTTTGTTTAAAGACATCTTATATTCAACAAAAAAAGTTATAGTGAATACATAAAATTAATCACAAAAAATAATATTCACACAGTTTGTTGAATCAATTAAAAAAATTATTATGTTTTAAAATATAAATAAATTTAAACTTAATGCAATATATATATATATATATATATAATGACAATAATAATAACTATCAAATTAAAAAATAATTATTAAATATTTAATTTTATTTATTTCATTAATTTATTATTTTAAATGAACAAATAAACATAAAATTAACTATACTATAACATTAATGTAATATATAAAATATTACTGATATAATAAATTAAAACACATACTTATATATTACATATAAATTAATAAATTAACTAATAATTTAGTTAAAATATGTGCAAGTTATAAAAATATATATTATTTATATTATTTGCTATATGGTCTTATTATATATATATATATATATATATATATTATAATAAGTTTTTTATTTTATTTTTTTATCATTTTTTTATATAAATTTTGACTTTCAAATAAAATATAATTCATATTTAAGCAATTTCTATTTATTATAAATAAAAATAATTATAACATAATATATTAATTTAATAATAACAGAATTAAGAATTAAAAAATATATTATTAAATAACTTTATTATTTAAATATATTTTGACAGCTCTATTTTTAAATTATATATATATATATATGTATATATATATATACAATCAGTCTATCAGAATTAATAGACTTTATAAACAGTTCAGGTCTGACTTATTTATTTAAACAGACCTTAAAAAAAGTTTAAACTTTATTTGTTTATTAAAAATGTTGGATCAGGCCGTAGGCCCTGTTAGGCAGCCTGACCTGTGTCCATCCCTATGTCTAATGCAACAACCTTTAAAGAAGCTTGAGATATTTTAAATACTAACCTTGAAAGGGTTACCAAAGTAAAAGAAAAATGCGTTTATAACTTAAATGGAGTTTGAATCTTTGCATATGAATAAATATGTGCCTATTTAAGATTTTGGGCAACAGAGTAATAGTTGTTGTAAACTATATAAAATGAATGGAACCAAATTGTTTTTCTTGTTGTATAAACAAGTATTTATCATTGGCAAATGATCCATGAGCATTATTTGTGACATCACTATTGAATATTAATCATTTAACCCCTTAAGAAATCTAATGATATAGTCATTATGTCTATATGATCATATAGTTAACACCAACTTATAAGAACAACTTACTTCACATACATAAGAAGGGATTGGTTTGAAATTCTCTAATTCTTGCTATATGTTTTTAGAGAGTAAAATAATTTAAGATATACAATTCACCATGCTTAAAAGAATACAATTCTTCTTGAAGATCTCATAGTGGAAAGATATCCCCTTGATAGCATATTTCTTTCAAGTTACTCCAAACTTCATGTGCGATTTTCGATCACAATACACTTTGAGCAATTGATTAATACAAAATATAGTTAACCTATGATTGAATTAGAGTATTACATCTTTTTCGAGCAGGATAATTCATATTAGACGTATCAAATTTAAGAATTGTAACATCCATAAATTAATACTTTGTTATTGGTCTTAGTGTCATCATCATGACTCTTGACCAACAATGATAGTTTTCTCCTATAAGTAATGGAAAATCAGACATTAATCTAAGATTTATGATTCAGATGCATATAACAATTGTTAGGATCATTGATCACACTCACTATTAAAGAATGATTGATTCAAGAACCTATTATTTAAGAGAGAAAGGAGAAGAAGAACAAAATAAAAAAAAAAAAGTTTAGAATGAAAACAAAAAAGAATTGAGTTCATGCAATTGAGACCTAAAAATGGAGCTTTGATACCGTGTTAAAATTTGAATCATAATTTGAGTTAATAAAATGGGAGAGTAATACATATATAAAGGAGCAAATCCAAATTCTAAGAAATAAAATATATATATATACTATATATAGAGAGAGAGAAAGAGAGAGAAAAAGAGAAAGAGAGAAGAGTAACCAAACAAGAATACTTAACTAAATGTAATTTAAAAGTATAAAAATATAAATTTGTAACTCTAACTCCAAAAATATTCACCTTGATTGAAATAAATGTATTTGTTTTCATTGTTTACATTAATAATTATGATTTAAAAGAGATATTGAGCTCTATCATGAATAGCACATCACACATTTTACATCAACAGTTATTATATCTATTAATTATCACTAGATATCTTGCATAAATGCTCATATCATATATCTTGCATCAATGTCAACTATTGTGCTCATGTATTATTACCACACATATTGCATTAATGTTAACCAATACTCATACAATTATAGATATATTAATAATAAACTATTATTTTCTATGGTAACACGTAATATCACTTCCTTAAAAAAAAATTATGTTCCCTCGTAACAAAATAAGAAAGACAATGTCAACATCTAATTCAATCTTATTTAATCTTAACTATATTAATATATTATTGAATTAAATTTATTATAATTCAAAATTAATTCTTTTATTAAATTTTTCTATATCAAATATCACAATAACTTGAGATTAGTTGTAGTGATTTGACGTGAATAGTAGCACGGGAAATATTTCAAATTTCTGCCGTGTACTCCTTGAATTTTTGTTGGGCAACTAATCCTTAAAGACGATTTTTTTTTTATTGATACTCATGAATTATAAAATTGAAATTGGATATTGTTTACAATATTATTTTGTTGGACATCTGATAGCTTTAATAAGGCACAAATGTTATTCTCATTATTTTGTGCCCCGTTTTTCGGATTGAGCAAAGAAAGAATGTTATGGTACTAATCAACTTGTGTTCCGTGTCATGGTGATCTCTTTATTAGAGGTTGTCGTTACGAAAGTACGCTAAAAAAATTACTAATAACAATATATCCTCGGGCAAAATCAATACAACAAAAACCACCTAGTCTCAAACAGTTGTTCACTTGTCTGTTACAATAGCAAAAGAACATGTATAAGAGCACACTTCAGGTTGGACAATGGACTCACCCAAGCCTTCTTCAAACCCATTACGAATTTACGAACACCGCCCCTCCCTCAGAGTGCCACAATTAGATCTCATACAAATCAAAATCGAGCAGTGGTTCTTCGACTTCAACAATCCAAAAGCCATCAACCCTATGGATCAAAATGCCAACTCCTAATCTTCTATCATCACACCGCTGAATGCAAATATCTCCCTCTTTCCAAAGTTTGTCTCGCCATGACAAGCTCCCTACTTCACAAGGGTTCTTTGGCAATTATTAAAACTCTCACAAGCACTGTTAATCTGGATAGTTAATTTTTTTTTTACACATATATCCCTACGGTGAAAATCTAATTGGGAACTTCAAACATGTTCCATGATAGATAAAACCAGTGATTTGATTTTGTTATATTGAGCCTAATTGGTCTTTTGTGCAAATATAATTTTTGAATTTTAATCCATTCTCTCACCTTTCCCCCATGTTTAGGGCATAAATTGAGTTATAGTGATCTAATTGAGGCGATATTAGTCTCATTACAAAGATAAAAGAAAAATATACAAGTTTCATGATAAATAAAGAGCTAACTTTAGCCATTTTGGTAAGATGTTGAGCCATAATTCTTAGTCATGGTGCTATCTCCATCTTGATAGCATAACTAAATTGCAGTATTCTTCTTGTCATGAATGGAATGGTAAGAGGGGGGGGGGGGAGGGGTTAAATTAAGTTGAAACGTGAAATTCGAAACACAAAATCTAAGCCTAATGTAAAAGAACTGCGTTCAAATTTGAAAATAAGAGGTTCTAATTGTTTTTGGATAGCAGAAAGCAAAAATGGCTTTTGATTGGCATAGCTTGGACTACTTGGTAAGTTGAAGTCTAATTCCTACTAACAAATGAGTTAATATTACTTTGTTTGCTTTACCTTTTTGCATTTTTGTTTCTTTAACTTCCCATTCACACACAAAAAATGTTTGATTCAGCATTATTAATATATATAATGTATTAGTTTACCCTTACAAATAGTAGTAGAAAGGATGTGAGTTGAAATATTTTTTTTATGACAAATTAATTAAAAAAAAGTCCACTAATTACAAACTAGGTAAGATCAAACAATATTAGGTAATAATTTAGTAAATTATACTTTTAATAATAATAATTATTTTTTTTATCAATTTAACTATTGATTCTTACAATGTTGTTATGAAGATGATGTATATAAATAAGAAGGGATGAGTTTTAGCAACTTCATTTTCTTTCACTCCATTTTAAGTTTTCGAACCATATAAGTTATTTTTTAAAAATCTTTTATTCTCTTTTCTTTTATTTTGCTCTAACCAAACATACTGTAAATATAATAAATATGATAAGTGATGGAACAAGAAAAATATAGAAAAAAAGTACAAATAAACTTGTAAATTGAGATGTGAAAAAAAATCAAAATTATAATATTTAAATTTACCTAAATTATTATCTGAAAATATTAAAATAACATGTAATTTTATATAAATAACATTATTTACATAATATATTTTTGTAATAATTTTTACACATTATTTTTTTTTATCTTTCTCTAAAATATTTTATTCGAGTAATATGTTATTTTAGTCTCTCAAATATAAAATCTATTAATTTAGCTTAAAATAATGGCAAAAAATACTGCATGAAATTATAAAAAGTTGATTATATTTAGTCCTTTAAAATAATAGGTACTTATCAATTTAGTTCCTAAAATTATAGATATCAATTTAATTTTTGAAATTATAGGAATCAATTTAATTCCTGAAATTATGAGAAATAAATTTTCTTAAAATTATATATAAAAAAATCTTTGCCTCTCTTGATAATCTCCCCAAATTTGTCTAACATGTTAGATGTGATAGATTAAGTGTTAATATGATGCCTCACTAACTTGAGGTTTTCTTTTTTACTTCAGGTTTATTTAAAGATTTATTTGCAAGTGAGAATATTTCTTTCTTACTCATTTGCTCCTTCACTATTTTATATAATATTTAAGGTGAATTTGTAAATTTTTAATGAGTTTTATGCTAAAATATTATGATTATCCATTGACAAGTTTTATGCCACATAAATATCACATTAGTACTTAATCTGTCACATTAGATATGTGTGAAATGAATTTAAGAAAGATTAATTAATTAAAAAGACTAAAATATCTGATTTTACAAATTATATACATATTTTTTATAATTTTAGAGATAAAGTTGATGAGTACTTATAATTTGATAATTTTGGAGGGTATTTTTTGAATATAAGTTGAAGGCCTAAATTACCAATTACCAAATACTTATAATATGAGGTATTATTTTGATTTTATTTAACACTAATAGAAGTTGCTGGAAAGATTGTGTATAAATGGAGAGGGAAGGAATAGGGAGAAGTTCGCGTGGCATCTGAATTGATTTACAGGGAGAGAATTAACGCGCGGCGGAGAAGAGTGAAGCGACAGCGAGTGAGGAAACGAGGATGTTCAAGAAGGCGGTGGAGGCTAAGTCTCATCAGAGGTTGTCTGGTGCGGACAGAAAGAAGCTGAAGCGAAGCATTAAAGACAAATTCCAAAGAGCTTCCGATTCCGACTTAGACGCTTTGCTTCCTCCCAAGGTTGGTTAGTTAATTAGCTAAGTTGTTCATCCATCTTTCTATCCATAATTATATCATACACACACAATTAAGTATTGTTCTTATAAACAATTAAATTAAATTAAACAGGCAGAGATAACAGTGGCCAAGTTACAAAACCGAGTCCATGTATACGCTGTGGAGGGAGACTTTCCAATGTTTTTCGATATTGATGGCCGCGGCTCTGAAATTTTCCCAACAGGTGCTACCCTACCTTCATTTCTCTTTATTATTATTTGATTTGATCAGGCCATAATTAATGAATTATATGTATATGTGAATAAATTGTTATTATGAATTCCAAATGAATGAGGTTACTGAAAATGAATGAATCATTGGATGCATGCAGTTTATGCACTGTGGAGGGTCCCTGAGCTACTGCCTGCTATGGTGCTGAAGGGAGGTGAGGTTTCTCGGTTTGTAATTGGAGGAGCAGACTTGATGTTCCCAGGGATTACTGTCCCTCCCGAAGGTCTTCCTTCCTTTGCAGCTGGGGAAACTTGGGCCGTTAAAGTGCCCGGAAACCCCGCTCCCATTGCCGTTGGGAGTACCACAATGAGCAGCACCGAAGCATTGAAGGCTGGATTACGTGGAAAGGCCCTAAGAATAACTCATTACTATCGTGATTTGCTTTGGCAAGTCCATCTAGAGCTCGATCATCCCTTTCATTAGTTATAAACAGCTAATCGAATCTTTCATTATTCACTCTGCTTGCTTGGATTTGCAGGGAATCAGCTGAGGGCCATTACGTGCCTAATGCAGGTTTTTTGGAAGATGCTGTGTTTGAGGATCCTTCACTATTGTTGCTGCCTTCTCGTGATTCTGATCTGACCGAGGTTGCTTGTCAGACATCAATTGATCAGCAGAACAACCCAAATAGTCTTGGAGCAGAGGAATCTATGGATGTAAATGAGTTACAACCTGACTCCACTCATGTGTTGACAGCACCAAATGATGATGAAAATGATGCTGCAACTGGAGCAACTGAACGCATGGCTGATTTGAAGTTATCAGATAATTCTGCCTCTGCTAATGATTCTAATGACCAACATGCCCTATCAACTGCAGACATAGATTCCCTGTTAGATAAGTGCCTTCTACAAGCTTTGCATACAACAGTGAAGGACAAAGACCTTCCCATGCCTGGAAGCACTCTATGGTAGGATTCTCTTCTCTCTGGGCTCTTGCTTGACCAATTCAAATCATTTGAAACAGATTGGCCTAAAAAATTTTAGCACACCAGAAATTGCAGTTGACAATAAGGCATAGTTTAGAAAATTTAAAAGATAATTCACTAAATATCTCCGGTAATGAAAATGTGACTGCTATTGTGGAGTATGCTTCTAATTGGATGAGATCATGAGAACTTTGGTAGTGATTTTTCAAGCTCTCAATGTTTTTACTGTGCAGGCATTTTTGATAAATTTGAAAATTTAGCTCTGACTATTAGTGCTAAAGAATTAAACATTGAATTTTGTTTGAAAAGATTTTAATTGTGAGTGCTGAGAGTGTTGCCACATGGAAGAAAACTATTTCCTGTTAACATAATAACTGAGGCTTTATTCAGGGAAGTTATGTCATTTGAGGATTTAAATCAGGAAATAGTTGCTGCAGAATACATTCAGTGGTTACTCATGTGCATAGCCGTAGCAATTTTTTCTAGATTTAAATTCATTTTAGTTTGTATTGAACACGCTGTTGGGTAGTGCTGAATTGATAAGTTAAGTTTGCCTCTAGTAATCTAATAAATGTTTGAATTTGGGTGTTACAGGTCAAACCATGTCTTGCCATGTAGGCCTTCAGGAATTACTTTAGACATCAAGAAATCCTCCTACAAGAAGTTATCGAAGTGGTTACAAGCAAAATCCTCCGCTGGCTTGGTTTGTCATCTTTCTTTTTACTTGGATAAGTAGAATAGTAAATAGAAGCTTGTTGATATTGACAGGAAAGTTTTTAATTGTGTTATATGAATTATAAAATTAAAATTTAGAACATTTCATAGTATTTGAGTCTACCAAGGTCCTGATCCATGAGAGTATTAACTGGCTTTGCATCCTCCAAAATATACATTGTATATTTCTTCTAAGAAATAACAATGCTATGTTTGAATTGTGCCATCTTCATTCCCAAGAAATATTTGAGTCTACCAAGGTCCTTAATTTGGAAATGCTGCCAAGGATGTTGCTTCACTTATTTGTTTCCATGATGATCATTGCCTATAATAACAATGTCATTGACTCGAACCAACATGAGATGGCCTACGTAGTTGGTAGAGACCATGTGAGTGACTCACATTTGATTCCAATCATCTGTCCTGAACTCTGATCTTGTAGAAAAACATAATCCTTAGTAAATGTAACAGTTAAATCAAAAAATTGGGGTGAAACAACTAATGAAAAGGAAATTAAAAAGAGATCCACAAACATAAAGGACATTGTAAAAAAAAAAGAAAGAGGAAGGGCGAACAGTACCAATGTCTTTAGATTGGGTTGAGAACCATTAGCTATAGTTACAGAAGGTAAATATTCAGAAGTAGAAAGGGTAGAGAAAAAGGATTGATTACCAGCTATATGATTGGTGGCCCGTGAATCATTTACTCAAAGACCAAAAGAAGAGTAGTGAGATATGTCAGCAAAGAAATTACTAATGGGTGCAACCGAAGCAGAGGAATTTGAAGCCTGACGGTCCTCATACCACCTTAGAAAATCATTGCAACTAGGAGGTGGTGCTTGTGGAGTAAGTGTTGGCAAGAGAGGATCAACTGAGATCTGTAAAGTATTTTGAACAATGTTGGCAGTGTGAGGAAGACGCCCATGTAGAGCATAGCACTTGTGAATGGTGTTCCTGATCTTATGACAGTGGTCACATTTAGGACGAGACCTTCCTGTTTTGCAATACTGAGCATGATCACCTCCTTGAGAGACCAAGGCAAATAAGTCAACAAGGGTAGGAATGACTACCTAAGAAGGTGTTTTAGTCAGGACATGAAGAATAGTAGACCAAGCAGTGTCCATGGTGGGGACTATGGTGGTACCCAAGATCTGATCTCAAATGTGAGAATAATCTTTAGGCAAACCATATAAGGTCAATAACATGAAAAATTGCTGGTACTACCCAATTTCTTTTGCAGGTGTATCAGCTGGGGGGTAAGAGCTCATTGAAGTCAAAGACAAGACCGGATATCTTTCCCAAATAATTGGCTATAGAGTCATCAATCCTACGAGAACTAATAATAGTTATGAGATCATGGCAAACCTTAAAGAGATGTTGGGTATTATTGGTCTCCAGAAGCTTTGCTTTGCTTGAGTCCAAACAGCTTCACAAGTCTCATGAGTGCAAAAGACTGGCCTCGACGTTGGATGAAGAGTGGATTTTATAATGCAACTGATAGAACTTCCTCTTATTATTAAAATTAAGCAAATGACAGGGATGATCTGTGAGTACAAGTAGCGAAAAGAAAACTATAGCAAGCAATCAACACAAATGACGATTCTATCCTGTGACAGCAGCCACCTTGAATCCACCCAAAAACCCCCTACCTCCTCTCCTCCTTTCAGCCCCCTCAAATATCCATTCTCGAGCTAGATTCCCGTATCTTTCTCCTCTCCCTTTTCTTCACACATATGCAGTTTGTTAAGGCCCTCTTTAACCGTTTTCCATCCTTCCCTATTTTGCCCTTCCTCTGCTGATATGTCTTCAGTGGAGGCCCTTTTTGTCTAGGCCCATCAGCAACACAATTGAGCATTAATCTTTTTTCACTGAGGACATTTGTCCTCACTTATATCATCTGCCTTGTGGTAAGATGGGTATCATAATCCTGTAATACAAGCCAAAGACGAATGTTAGAGGCTCAAGAGGTATAATTCTTACCATCTAAGTGCTTAGAAGAGTGGGCAGTGACGTGGTTTGTGAAAACAGGGGCCTCAACCTTTAGAGGATCAGAGGATGCCATGGGTCAACAATAGGAATGAGAAACAGCAGTGAAACAGTGCCAAACCGTAACAAATTGCATTGCACAAGGCCTGGAAGAAGCAACCAATTGCAGATTGAGGACAAGTGAGAGGAGATGAGCCTGGTTGCACCACTGGTGGCTGGAAAGAAGCGCTCACATGTTGCCATGCATGGTGGAGGTCATGGCGGAGAGAGAGAACGCAAAAACAGTGTGTGTGTGTGAGCGCATGGGGTGATGGGAGCTTCATTTGACATGAAATTCTGGAGAATGGCCAACCTTGAAGAGGTGATTCTAATGCCTAGGTTAGTCGCTGGAAAAAGTTCAGTTTGACGGTGAACAATAGCAACGTTTGCCACAACAGTGGCAACATACACTGGAAAAAGGAAAAGGACTGAAAACTGAAATAATGAGCACAGTTTTCAGAAAAAATTGCACCGGATGGACAGTGGGTCTACTAGGTAGTCACAGATTAGGATTATATTTCATCAGACTCTTGATACTGTGTAGAAAAAGAAGAAAAACAAGAGACAGAGAGAATCCGTGTGTGTATGAGACATAGCGGAGGACTGCCTTAATAATGATTAGGTAATAGTTACAAAATATTTTGTTACATAATTACCACAATTAACACTATCTAAATATTAACTAAAATATTCTCAATTTATTTACAATTATTCTCAACAACACATTATAGTTATATGTCCATTTGGTGTTAATACATTTTGAGCTAAATTTATGGACATCTTCAATTTTACTATATGTGCTCGTTTTGATCATTTCTCTTCTGCTTGTAAAGCTTTCTGCAATGAAGTTTCTGCACTGCTGTTCCTGGATTCTTTCCTCATGTAGATTCATTTTCTACAGATATCAGTGAAAGAAGATAAATACAAAAAAGAAGTCATGCTACTTTCAGTAAATCGAAACCATGCTGATTATTCATCCTTTAAGCCTGAAAAAAGGCCAGTGGAGAAAAGTGATCAGCCCAGTGTTCAGTCTGCCAATGAAATTCGTTCATCCAAAACTCTTGAAGTGGCTGAAATCTACAAACCGAGTGTACATGTCAATTCCATATTTTCATCTGTTGGAGCTGACACAGGGAAACTTTTTAGTGCTGCTGAAGCTTCTGATGTTGTCTTCAAGTACATTGAAAAAGAAAATCTTGTAAAACCAACAGATAAATCTATTGTGGTTCTTGATGCTATATTATGTGATGCACTGTTCAAGGGGGCTATTAAAAAAGGAATAACTTACCCTACAGAAATTCACAAGAAGGATTTGGCACCAACATTTGTGAACCGTATGCAACCTCACCATGTAGTGGCAAGAGGGAATGAAACAGTGGTTCGTAAAGGGGCACTTAAAACAATTCAGCTTGTCACAGAACGTCGGCAAGGCAACAAGAAGGTAACCAAACTCTCTGGTATGGAAACCTTTCTTATAGATGCTGAAGCATTAGCATCAGAACTGCAGAAGAAGTTTGCTTGCAGTACCTCTGTTGCAGAACTACCAGGTATTTCTTGGTTGCATTAAACTTATAAGTTTTATGTTGGTTTGTACTTCGTATACTCAAGGATATGGGATCTTCGAGCAACTGAGCATCTTTATTCTTCTTAATGCCTTTTAGATGTTACTTTTCTTTGTTTAAATTCAATTTCTTTGTTTGAATTCAATCTCATATTATGGTGTCTGAATAATATAGATCTGCATTTGTATAGAAATAATGATTTTGGTTTATCTCCCCTTAGTTGATCAATGCTGAAACCTGAGATTGTAAAACTACATTTTTGTCTCAAAGGTGGAAACGAGAAAAGATATCAAATCTCTGTTGTTTAGTCTACTATGTTTATAGAAACATATTAAATTTTGACCAATATGAAGAATATAATAGATTGGGGAATTATACTATTGTGAAGTGCATTATTCCTAAAACCTGGTGGTATGATTCTGTAATCATTGAAGTAGGACTCTCTGTATATTTCTTTGCAATTCCAGGATGATATATCTATATATGTGATTAATATTATTGTATTGTATGAATTCCTGTAAAGAAAAAAAGTGACAAAGCTTCACGGGATTTATTTTCAAGTTGCAAGCCCAAGTTGATAATTGTAGAACTATTGGAGAGGTGATAACTAGATAATTGTAGTTGCTTAGTATTTGATTTCTTTGTACCAGTACTTAAAAAAAGAGAGTAAGGGGCTGTATGGGAAACTAAACTGATTTAATATGGCACTTTTCTGAAGCTTGTGCAGTAAGTGTGAGAGTGACTACTATGATCTCTGTTGAGTATATGGGGCAACTACACAGGCATTTTAATAAATATGTATTGATTTCCTTCTGACTGTGACAAACTAAAACCAGAGATTAGGGATGCATGCAGCATGCAGGTAAATGTTTTATGTTCTTCTGTTTACACATCTTTTGCATCCTTCTGTGCTTCTGTGTTAACATAACAAGATAGGGATGAGGTGAACTAACAGCAAGTGTATAAATTTCCTTGTTTATTTCATCAAAATTTTCGTTTCAAATGGCTTGGGGATGATGGTCAGAGACTACACCTTTCCAACATTCATGATTCTGATCTGTGAAGTTTGACTTTCTAGATACATCTAATAAAATGATATACATTTATTATATTGTCTATCTGAAATCCGAAGGTATTTGTTTGCAGGTAAGAAAGGGCATGAAGTTTTGGTTCAGGGAGGAGTTATTGATGACCTGGCTAGGCATTTGATAGAACAATATGGAGTTCCAAAGAGATATATTGAAGTTCTTGATAAAACCAAGAAATGAGCACATAAAGTGGCATTTTGTAACGCTACTTGGAGTGCTTTACTTAGATGTGTGGAGCTGTATGAATTTTTGTACTTCTCGCACACTTGGTATTATTGGGTTGAGGTGAATGTAGAAAGAGCACACTAAGAATAGAAATGAACGAATCACAAATGTTCTTTGCAATTCGAGGATTTGCCGTTTACAAGTTTATTGTGAAACTCTGAATGAGGGAGGCCGCCATTCAGATCAACAAACACTCACTTGAGGCAGTGTTACACACTTTTATTACTAGTCAGTATGTAATCTAAAGACAAACTTTTATTTTAGTTTTTTGAGATTGTAAGCGTTAACAATTTTATTTTTTGACTTAACAAAACTTTAGTTTTTTATTTTTGTAAAACATCATTCATTTTTTTTTAATTAACTTTTTCACTGACATTAAGGATTAAAGCGAATGTTTTGTAAAATTAAAGGCTAAAAGTAAGTGTTTTTTAAGCTTAAGGATTCCAGTAATTAATGTTATTATTTCAGGAAGGAAAGTTGAAATATGTAATATTAAGTTTAAGTATTGTTTATTTATGTTTTAAGTTTAATTATAATTTTGGTCTTTGTAGTTTGTTATTTGTTAAAGGTGTCTTAATTTTCAATTGTGTGATTTTAGATCCCACAATTTTTTCAGTTTGGTACTTAATTAATTTTTTATTCAAATTTGAACAGAATAATGAACTGGTTATTAATTATGTTTTAGTGTCCATGTCTGTTTTGCTATTAATTATACGAACATGTTTATGTGTCTATGACAAGGAAAATTTGAGGGGGATTTCTTGAGGAGACTGAGAATAATACAGAAAATTAGAGTATTTGATGCTGAAAATCAAATAACAAAATTATGATTTCATACCGGTGGATATTATTAAAGGATACTATGATAAAATTTACATGACAAGTAAATGGATATAATTTTTTTTAAAGGAGACCAAAATTGCATAATTAGAAGCTAGGTATGGACTGGAATTGTGTAATGAGAAGTTAGGAGACCAAAATCAAATAAGTGACAAGTTAGGACGAACAAAATTATTATTAAGCCTATGTTTTGTTTATGCATTTTTTAAACCAATTAGTCAATCATTATTTATTTAACTTGTAGTTACTTATAGTTTTCTTTTGAATATCCATGACATATTTTTTAACATAATTGCCACAATTAAAATTTTACTATAAAGGCATAGAATCGATAAAATGTGAATTGGAAAATTGAAAATTTATGTAATCTGAATAATGTATTCTATCCTTATTATCTTATTTTGCACATTTTAATCATTTGGTAATTGTAATAGCTGTTTTGTTGAAAGGAAAATCTTCTAGTGATGTCTATAACCACAGGGTAATAAGGTTATTGAATTTCAATGGGTGGTAAACATTGTAAATTTATGGAAATTGCTTTGTAGTCTGAAAATATGACACAAAATAGCATACGAATAGCAGGAACTATGATTTCCGTCTCATCCCATCTTCTTTTTTAATTTAATAAAAAAAAAAAATCTCTGATCAAAATAAAAATATATACTCTAGTAATTGAAAAAATGCGAGTTTAGAATTTTATTTGTTACAGTGAAAAATAATTTTTCTTGTTATCATTTTTAACTTGAGGGCTAATTTTAAATTATGTAAGCATATCTGGAAAAAAAATAAAAATTAATAAAACGCGGAACAACAGAATGGAAAAGGGTAGGTCACGTAGGATAAATAGAAAGCCTTTCCCTCCAAAAATGCTTATATAAATGGTTTTCACTTTTCACTCGATCTTTGTTTCTCTGATCGTGGAGGAGATGGAGGAATACTTGGAGTACATGAAGACCCTGCGCTCTCAAATGAACGGTATCTGTGAATATTTATTTATTATTTATCCGATCTGAATATGGAAATAGGAATTTAATTCAGATGTGGAAGATCAAGCGGCAAAGATTTCGGTTGAAGAGGAAATGCAATTGACCAACATACGCACTTTGGAAAAAGACATTGATTCAGGTCCTTTTCATGTCCTTTTATTCCATTTCTCTCTATCAACGTTATTTTATTTCTAAGTAAAATTGCTAAACTATGTAGCAAAATCTGGAATAACGCAACTCAAGGAAGACACTGAAAAGATGAAAGGGGCAAAGGGTGAGATATGCTCAAAGATATTGGAAAAACAGAAAAGGATTGCCTCTTTGGAGTCTGATACATTCAACCTCACCCAGGTCAGTTCCTTCTCCCGCTTCATCATTCAATTGCTTCTATCTCAAATGTGAATGCCAGAACTGATTTTGGTAACTAAGCTACTTAGGAAACATGGATACGACAAATTTCAAAAATTACAGAACATGACAGGGCTATAATATAATACATAAAATTAATAATAAAAAAAAATATAGAAACACAATCTAAAGCAGACAAGACTTTTAATTTTAGCATTATTTTAGATATGGCAAGTCTATATGCGTTTTGGTATAGAAAACTCAAATGTAGTAGTCAGAAATGTATACTTGCAAGGTTGCAACAATAAAATCAAATTTTAGATTAACATTTGTGCTTTCCGACTTAAGTCTAGAGTTAATACGGGGATGATGTGATGTGAAAAATTGATAAATTTATGTGGGGCTTTAGGATTGGTTATGAGGAATTCATAGCTTATTTCTGGTGTTGTTCTTGACTCTCTACCAAACAGACTTTGGAGCTTATTCAGCATGAGAGAGTTGGGTTATCTGCCAAACTTTCAGAGAAGAGGTAACTGAAGATACTGAGGGAATGGTCTTATGCATTTGATGCATTTCCATCTAAATTGCTTTACCCTTTCAGAGCCTACTATAGCAAGGTTGCAGAGGACATGAGTGCCATATTACTGAAGCAACAGGTTCACTTTTATTCTTCTTCTTTGTTATTGGTGTGTGACCTTTGGAGCGGCAGGCTCAATGCATGAACTAATATCCATGAACACTGGCAGCAAATGTTGACATCAAAGGGGTGATTATGTTTTGGGAATAATTCCATTTGAAATACATACATGTTCTGCATGGTGGAACTATGGTTTCGTTGTTTGTGTGAGTCAACATTACACCACTGAACAAGAAGCCAATCAGTTAGTCTATAAATATTGGGTGTTGGGGGTTGTGGGGTGCTGAAAAGGGTTGAAACACTTGTTTATAAATACGTTGTAAACTTAAAACTCGTCTTAATACATTTGTAAGGAAAATACTGCGGGGGTATCTTGGGGTGTGAAATTTTAGTGCCACATGATATCTAATAATTATATGAATTGACTTTTATGTTATTTTTTTGCTGTAATACTTGCGAGTATTTTTATTTATATTTATATACATAATTAAATATTTGCATGTAAATTGTGTAAATAGACTAAAAAAAATAAAAAAATCATTTAACTTCTTTTATGTTATGATAATGTTTTATTTATATACATAAGTTTTTAAAATTTTTACTTTATATTTTATTAATAATTTTGATTCGATATTGGTTATATTTTGATAAATTTTCCTTTTAATTTTTAGATAAAGCTCTTCTAAAATTAACATACAATTAGAGTATCTATGAATCATTCTATATTAATATCTTGAAACTTTGACGATCAATTCAACAAATTATTGTCAAAAGTATATTTGTATAAAAGAAATTTTATTAAGAGTTAATAACCATATTGTCATTTAATTATTTTGGAAGTAAATTTTTCTCAAGTAAGAAATAATTTTCATCAAGTAACTTTAATACATAATATTTTAATTATAGAAAATATTATATATTTAATAGTTAATATTTAATGATACATAATGTCCTTAAGTATATTCAAGATAATTTTTCTTCAGTAATGATTAAGCTTTGTCATGATATATAAGCCAGTTTTTCTTGGGACCAGCTCTGCGTTTCATTCTTCTTCTGCCGGTTTGCTGCAAGTTGCAACTTTGTACTGAATATAAATCTTTGGCAGGAATGGTTCAGTACTAAGAAGATTAGCAGAGAGCTGAAAGAGCATGAGTTGGTATGCTTTTTTATCTAGAATATCCTTATATATCATAATTCCTATGGTTCCTCTGAAACTAGGAGTCCTTGGTATATATTTGAGCAAACTTCTTGAGCTTGCTTATTTCTTAGGAAATAATATTGTACGATAAATTATTGACCAAAAGGAAGAATATAGGAAAAGAACTCATCCTCCTATTTTCAGGTCTTATTTATTTAATTGTTAAATTTATGTGCTTTTCTGACTAGTCTCTGCTAGTCACTTTTATCTTGAATTTATGCAGGTCATGGAAAATCTTGCTGGGCGAAGAAGTAAAGCTGAAGGCACGGTTCTAAACTTTTTTTTGATGTTTTACAGAGTCTTATGCAAAATGGCTTGTGATAAGTTATTTGAATATGCTCAGTACTTTCTTTGTTTTTAAATTTAGCTGTGTAGATGGAAGCAAAGGAATAGTTCTTCTTTACCCTGTTGGCAAAGCTTAAGAATCATATTTCAGGTTCAAAATGGGGTTTGTGTGTGAAATATGTTGCTAGAAAGGATGAATATTTAGTTTGGCTCCACTACTAACTTTCCATAACCATGCTTATCTCTCATTCAACTAAAAAAGGAGCACTGTAAACCAATAAAGGATATAGCCATATAAGTTCACCAAATAGAGCATAGTCTGATTAATAGAGTTAAAGAAGACCCAAGAAGATATTAGCAGAAGCCATTAAAATAAAACTTGCACTAAATTATTTCACTAAAACTTTGGTTTTTGATAGAGCTCATTGATATCGATTGATCCATGTAGCCAATGACAGCTAATGTGAGAGTCTCCTAGTTTTTGTTTTTATTACATTATATGACAATAAATTGCTGTGTCATTTACTATCAGCATTCTTTTGACCTTTCAGTTATATAGATCATTGGGGTTCTGTGTGTAAGAAAAAATCTGTTGGATTGAACTGACAGGTCATTATAGAACAACATGCTGTGTTATATTCATGCCTCATGTAATGAGAAGGCAACCGAGAGTATAATTTTTAGGTCTCTAAATTGTAGGCCCTAAATGATATGACCAAGAGTGCTTTAAAAAACGGTTATGGCAGTGCCATGGCGGGTAACAGTGGCGTTTTCCAACCAAGACGCCACGACCATGGCGAAAAATGGCAGTTTTCAGTGGCGGCCGTGCTTTAAAAAACGGTTATGGCGGCGCCATGGCGGTAACAGTGGCGTTTTCCAACCAAGACGCCACGACCATGGCGAAAAATGGCAGTTTTCAGTGGCAGCCGTACTTTAATAAACCGTTATGGCGGCGCCATGGTGGGTAAGGGTGGCGTTTTCCAACCAAGACGCCACGACCATGGCGAAAAATGGCAGTTTTAAGTGGCGGCCGTTAGGCGCCTGACGGTAACGGTGGTAACACCGACCATGGCGAAAATGGCGTTTTTGAAAGGAAAAATTGAGTTGGGCCACGGACCCGACCCGGTCCAAAGAGAAAACCCGTGAGCCCAAACCCTAAATCACGTAATCACATCTTTTCTTCGTCACTATTGTGTCGCTGTGGAGCGACGGTCGGCCACGTGATGCTTGCAGTGGTTAAGTGTTCCTTCAGTCACAGAGGTTAAGCCCTAATTGCAGACAGTGTCTTGGTCTGGGTATGCACTTTTGAAGTGTAATGGAGAAAGGGAGCGAAAATCCGATCTTCCCCTTGTTGTAGTATCGTTTAGGGTTTTTTTAAGGGCAAAATGAACTTTTTCCCACTTAAAATTTTTTCCTTCCCTTCACTTGGCCTTCATCTCCTTCACCATTTTTGCCGGAAAAGACATCCTTTCTGGCTGTTTTCCGACAACTGTGAGTGAAAGGCCTTATTTTTTGACATCCATTTTCCATTTTACTTCTCTGACTCTGTCCCTCTTTTTTAGTTTTTTCTTTTTTTATTATTTTTTTTTTCAATTTTATTTTTTTCTCTCCCATTCTGTTTTACTCCCCTGTTTTTTTCTTATTGTATTTTTCTGTTTTCACTTCCAAGTTTCCTTTTCCATATTTATTTTCAATTCTCTACTTTTCTGTCATAAACTCCAGCCTTCTTTTCACTACTTTAGGACCATTTTTTTTTTTTTTCCCAAAACCTTCCTTCTTTTATATTAGTTAGTTTTCTAGTTTTTATATCACATTTTACAATATATATATATATATATATATATATATATATATATATTATCACCTCTTCCATGGCATCCGCCATAATTTTATGACAGATTTTTTTGCTTTCCGCCACGATCCGCCGATAACATTGGTGCTTATTGGCCATCGGCCACAGGGTTGAACCCGATCCACGAACCCAACATGCACCCCTCACAACCCTATGTCCCTCTTAGAGAAGGTTTCCTCACGACTCTAAGATATTTGAAAGCATGTCAAACCCAGGATTCAAACTCGTGCCGGCTCCGAGGCGCAACACTAAACATATAACACCCTGCATCAGACGCAGGTCCTTCCCTATTTAAGCCATTGGGCATTGGCCATCGGCTTGAACCTGGTTTACAAACCCAACATGCACCCCTCGCAATCCTATGGACATATCACTGAAGGATAGAAATTACACCTAGAATCTTTAACTTTGAGTGACAAAAGACAATTAAAGACTAACATGATTGTAAATGCATACTCCATTGATGTAGTTTCCATTATTCATGGTCTAATATGACCTGTGCTGTCTATCTTTCATGTACTAATTTTACTATTTATTCCTCTTTTAATTTCTCCTTTTTTATTTGCCATTTAGTGGGAATTAGTAATCGAGCAATAATGGCAATGCTATGCATGATAGTGGTCACTTCAGATATTGTACTCTTCTGACCATATATGCTAGAAATTTTGACATGCTTGTTGAAAGAGAAGCATAGGATGATGAAAACTGTGTTTCTCAGTTACACACCGGAAAGCTGAGTGTATATAGATGGATTACATTTGATTATAAGCTTATGGGCTAATTAATGACTAATTTCTGTTTATAAAATAAACCTAGAAAAAAATATAATAGTACTCGTTTCTTTCCAAGTTTAACTGAACTACGTTGAAGTTTTGTCATGTGAATTTAATAGCAATGAATGATCAATACATTTTTCATGTAGTTTAAGATGCATTAGAGTTAAAACTGTCTGTTGCCTTACTGGACTGGTTTTGGTTTAATAGCAACGAATGATCAATACATTTCCGTAACATAAAGTGGCTTTGGTTTAATTTCTCAAATTGAGAATCAGTGGAATTTGGTACGGTAGTTTAAACTCAAACCTGCCCACGAATACCTATATTGTTAAACTGTAACCATTAGTAAAGAGTGGGATACCTTGTGGTTTCTGTCAAGGCTAATGGTAGAACACTGCTAGAATTTGGGATTAAACACTAATTGAACAGATAATTACGGCAGCTGTCTCAGAGTATTAATAACTCCTACAGACAATAACTGTGTCCAAAGAACTTCCAAATACATACCTAAACTATATTTTCCTACAGTGCATATCATATATGAAAATTACATAGCTGCTCCTACAAAACCGAATATCTGTCTATGATATGACCATACATACAATAACTGCTGCTAAAATTACAGAACTGAACCTAATAACTGTCTATCATCACACCACACCTAAAGTAGCAGCTCTTAAAATACATAACTGCTCCTACAGATCAGCCAACATGACAGTTAATATTACACTTATATTTAATAATACATGACTGCTCCTAACAGTAATTATTAATTCCTAATGGTAATTATCAATTCCCATCACACTAAATCGGAAGTCCATCTTTTTTCGCCTTTTAGGTATTGAACTTAGAGGTGTTTAATAAAAGCCATTTTTTAAAACTAAATTTGATATCCTAGCTTTCTTTTTATAATCTTAACTTGCAGGGAAGGCTGATGCTGATGGTAACCCTATCATGGATAACCTGGTAGATTACTTCTTTCATCATTGTAAACTACATGGAGTTGGAAGCTGGTAATTTATCTTCGGTTGACAGGGGGGTGATGTAAGGAAGAACTTAATCGCTGAATTGGATTCTGCTAAAGCAAGGCTTGATGAGATTCTTAATTTGAAAGCCAAGGTTCTTACGGAGAGCAACAAGGTCACTTATTTGCAACCTTTTTAAGTGGTGAAAGTATTAACTACTCCAGTTTGTGGTTGATTATATAGTTATTTTTGCTGTGTAATATTTTTATAACATATGGCGAAACATTTCATTGATTCTGGAAACTAAAATATAGTGTTTTAAATTACACAAATCATTTCTATCTGATTTAAGTTCTCCTGGTCCCTCCTAATTTTTGAAAATATGTTTCTTCCAAAATAGCCTTCCTTCTATCTCTTTTCTTTTCCATTTTTGTTCTTCAACTTTCAACCATATTTTCTATGATACGTGATGGAATATGTACCTGGCAGATCCTATTTACTGTGATCAAGGTTGAACCCTAGCATTTTAAAAAAAAAAAAAAAAAAAACAGAATATGTGGATCATCCAATTTTGGTCTGCTGAATTTTCGGAAAATTGGCTTTACTTATACAAATGGAATTGATGCAGACACATTTACCCTCATGCTCTTTAATTAAAATATTGAGGGTGACAAACAGTGCAAATTCTTCGATTGAGTCTTTCGTTTTCTCCAGCCTTACTCAAAATTAATTGGTGTTAATACTTTTAAAGGTCGGCAAAATATAATTCTTGAAAATTGCCAATTTTCAAGCTTTCACAAAGTTAATTAGATGCAAACATTTTTCCCTGATAAGTTTGTTAAAATGGCTGCTGATGGTTTTGAAAATCAATCTTTTGCAAACAGAGGGATGCAAAAAATGGCTCTGAAGCATAATCATGGGGTGGGAAGTCTTATTTGTAACTGTCGGCAAATGTGTGACTTTTTCAGCCTTATACAATGATTTTTTTCCAACCCCTTAATGCTTTTAAGAAAGTCAGAATGGGAATTTATTATTTATATTGTGCTAATATGGTTATATTGTCTGTATAATTTCTTTGCTTCTTACTAACAATCTTTTTCATCCTAGATAAAACTGGCTATTGAGGATGTGAAGTGCAGAGAAAATGAGTTTAAGGTTGGTTGTTATTCTGCAGGAATTATTGGGAAATGTGTGGTTATCATAATGTTCTTTTATTGAGATGATCGGGTGGAAGACATTTCCATATATAAGTTTGTTGCACCCTATTATTTTGATTTACATTAGATCTTTGATGGTTAGCTATTTTTTTTCCTCCTCTTATTGGGACGGGCATTAAATTTGTGGCTTTTAATCAATGATTTCTTAAATTATCTTATTTAATTTTTTGTTCATAATGAGCGAGCTACGCTAGCCGGACCTAAAAGCTGCAGATATATCTGCTCTTGAAGAGGAATATAACGCCCTTTTGTCAGACAAAGCTGGAGAAACTGAATACTTGCAGTCTCTAGAGAAACAAGTAGAGAAACTCAAGGTAAAATAACTTTAATCCACTTGAAAATCTTACAAGGCACTGAAATAATTATCAATAAAAAAATAGCAGGTAATCAAATAGGAATAATCGAGTGACAATATTCATTTAAAACTATCATTATTTTATATAAAATCAAACCTATGTTTTAATTTCCGTCAAAGTTTTTCCTTTCCATTTCTAGATATACCACTGATTTTACAGGAGATCCGTCATGTGGTAAAATGTTCTTGTGGAGAGGAATACACAGTTGCAGTGAATATGTAATATTTTAAGAGAACATGAAACTTCAGGAGGCTGAGAATTGAGTTGTTCATGTTGATCTTCGTCAGATAATGCTATACATCAGTATGGAATTAAGTGGCACAAATTTGACTGAATGGCTCCTTGACTTCTGATTGCATTTTCTATCCTGTATATAGATTAATATACGGTTTTTTTTATATGGAAAGAAGAAAAATGATCAAAATATGGTGTTTTGGGGAAGAATAATGAAAAAATATAATTTTTTAAATATTGTCAGACTCTTCAATTATTTTTTTCAAAAATTACCATGAACTATTTTGACTTTTTATTATTTTTAAAAAATTGTCATTAATAAATTTAAATACTTTATAATTTTTCGTTGTTGCATCTTTAAATTTTTGCATTTTTACTAAAATTTGTCAATGACAATTTTTGAATCTTAATTTTTTTAAATTTTCTAAAAATATTATATTTTGATATATATTGTCTTTGAAATTTATATTTAAAATAATTAACCACGTTAATAAAATCTTATATATTTTAATTATTTTTTCTCTTATTTTTGTTACATGAGTGTTTGGCTTTTTTATAATTTAAAAATTAATTTAAAATTAAAAAACAAGAAATTTAAAGTTAAAGCTAACGTTGTTTAATAGTTTTATATATTTTTAATTTTAAAATTTATTTATAAATTAATTTATTAAGAAGTTCTAATGCATTTATTTGACTTTTCAAAAAGATTATTAAATGATTTATTTTTTTAATCTTAAAATTTTAAATAAAAGAAATATTCTAATGACTGTTTGGAAAGTGAAATTTTAAATCGAAAGAAGAGTAAGACAAATTCTTTATTTAATAAATATATTTAAAATTAATATTTTTAAAAAATAAAAGATATAAATAGATATATTAACTATGCATTGATTATTATAAATAATATATAATGTTTTTAATTTAAAATAAAAAATGTCATCTCTTCATTTTTTATCTTTTATTATTGCTCATACATTACACCAATAACTTGCTACTTAATTTATATGTTTGAACAATTCTAGGCAACTTATAACTTTTGTACTCAATTACGAGATTGAGTTGATGATTATGTAAATGATTTCTTTTCAAAGCGCCACGCCTATGGGTGATTGCGGAGCAGTATAAAGTAAACTGCTTATAAATATTAAAATACTACATTAAAAAGGATTTTTTTTTTCTGATTTTGAGATATATCATAAAAAACACTTGTATTTTAATAAGAAATAAAAATAATGATATATTATTTTGATATTCAAATAATGGAACAAGTGAAAAATTAGCATGTATACCCAATCGAAAAACGTAAGTTACCAAACTGATGTGGTCAACACTGCCCAGCACAAGTATGGAAATATTCGCTGCATGAAAAACATTAATCTGTTCTGCCAGGGTGTGAACACTTATGAATCAATTAATACTAAGGGCATGGGCATTCACGAGCAATTCATTGGTATTGTACCAGTTGAGAGTTTGGACAGAGAGAGAATTTCGTTCACAAAAAAGAAGAAGAAGATTTTTTATTACAAAAATAAATTACCCATAAGCATGCACTATAAGTTAAAGCAACCAGATTGCCCCCTCCCAAAAAAACACGAGAAACAAATTGCGCACAAAGCTAACATCTGCTAGCAACTTCTACCAGTTTTATGGTTACTTCAACCTTCAAAATGGTGAGAATCAATATTCAACCTGAGAAGGGTAAAAATAAATTAATTCCACGCTAACTGCCTTTGAAATTACTAGAACAGTAGCTTAAGTAAAGAAGATACCCAATTGTTTCTTCATGCATAAGTGTCAAAGGGACATCTCTAACAATAGACATGCCAAGGTTGAGTAATTAACACATTGCTACACGGTTACTGCTCATAGTGGGGAAAGAAGAGAAGGGTAAGGAATTGCTTAGTTTCAATAATCGTTCTCCATTTTTATTTTTCAATTTTACTATTAATTACAAAATTATCATTTTATTTTTATTTTATAGAGAACAAGAAAACAATTACTTGTCACTGGGAAGGTATTCACTAGAAAAGTAAGAGAAAAGTATGACTCAAAAATTAAATATGAGGTTTTCACTTCAAAATCGAGAGAAATGGAAAACAGCCAACATACAAAAAGGATCATAAACCGGATACACACATTAAACAGATAAGTTATCTTTTTTCTCTTGTTGATCCATGGTATCACAAAGAGCTATTCCTATGGTCTCTGGCAAACAGACCAATGTCAAACAAGAGGACATTATGACTACTCCAAATACGCCATAAGAGAAAATGTCATTTTTCCTCCCCGCAGATATAAAAAATGGGATGAATATGTTGCCAAATACAATTGCTTGCCTCACTAGTGAGGTTGTAGTGTTCCTCACACTAGTGGGAAATAGCTCTATAATGTAGAGGAGAAACACATTATAAGCTGTGACAGCACTAAAAAATGCTACCAATGATAGCCCTACCTTAGCTGCTGGTAGGGCATTGCCTACCACAACACACATTATACAGCATATCCCACTTGCTATTGAGAATACAAGAATAGATGGCTTTCTTCTGTAGTTTTCCAAGAAGTAGGTGGCTACACAAGAGGGTATTTCCATCAGGGCATTGAACACAACAGCCAAGTAAATGTTGAATCCCAAGTTCCCCACCGCTAAAGGCATGCCAAAATACACCATTCCAACACCAAGACCAAGCACCATAATTGCCACCATTCTTTTAAGAGCCCAACTTCTCTCAAACAATTCTGCTATTGACGAGTATAATTGGAAAATTGAAGCCTTTTGTTTAGGAGGTACTTTTAGTAAGCTTGAAGTTAAAGTAGCACCATTTTCCACTGAAGAAACTCCTTTAAGCATTGCCATTGCTTCTTGCTCACGGCCTTGCATGATGAGCCACCTTGGAGACTCGGTAACAAAAAGATAAGCAATGACAGAGTAACAAATAGCAGGAATAGATGTCCAAACATAAAGATATTTCCATGAAGAATTTCTATTTAAATAAGCTATTCCAGGCAAGCACATGTACCCCAACGTGAAGCAAAAATATTCTACAATGCCCACCGTGAACCTCCACTCTGTGCTCACTTTCTCTGTCAGTAACACCAAAACACATGTTCCAATGGATGAACGCCAAAACCCAACTAGGAATTTCAAAGCCGAGTAGATCCAAACATTGGTGGATGAGACAATGATCACTGAAGTTATGGACATTGCTAAACAAGACAGAACGACCAAGTTCTTTCTTCCAAGAGAGGTATCAGCCAAGGTGGCTAAAAGAAAGGAACCAACAAGGCAACCAATGAAGAAAGAGGATTGGGGTAAACCTGTGATGAAGCTGCTGGCACATTGGAGGCCAAAATCAGATATCACTGTCTTCGAAGAGGGTCCATCCCAAGCCCAAGAAGATTTTGGGAGCTCACAGATATCAGAATCTGAGGTGCATATGGTGGGATCTGTGCAGTGCCATGTTGGGTATTCATCACTGTAGATGGCTATGAATGATTGCTGTGCATCGAAGTACATAGCAATCGACACAAGGATGCATTGCACCAACCCCGACCACCCAAAATTTCGCAAACCATTCTCTATGATTTCATCCGATGAAGGAATCAATTTTTCCTGCACATCAGAATTAGATTTTGTAAAAATTGGAACCGAATCTTCCATTTCAATTCTGTGTTATTTCTTCTGCTAATAGAGGTAGAAGTTATCAGCAAACAGTGCCGCTTCAGCTTTAAATAGGAAAATTTTAGATTTTATTTAGGATTCCATTCAATTCTAATCTTAACAAATTATATTATAAAAATGCAAAATGACAAGTGAAATGAATATGTTGTCATTGCCAAAAGGAAATTACAACATTATGATCTAGGAAGCGACTTGCGGTTTCTTCAAACTTATAAAAGTGAAGTTCAATCGAAACTCGCTACAGATTATTTGGCAATGAGGAAATCGCATTTCCCACAATAAGTAACATAGGAAAGGACGCACATTAAAGTATATACACAAGATTGAGACTACGTTATATGCATACCTCGTCAACCAGGGGACGTGTGGAATCAGGCAACTCCTTAATCGCCGCCATCAATGGATCCAAAAGCAAATAGACGATCTGAGGAACCCACGTGTACGGGTTTGTCTCTTCTGATTGATTCAGTTCAGAAAGTGTTCACTGTTCACTCCCTCTACAGCGTTTTGAAATGGTTGAGTCCTTGTCAGGATCGTACACGATTCAGAAAAGGCCACGCTGGTCCTAACGTTTTTCTGTGCATCTTTTAGTGGAGTGACATGATTGATTTCTGCGGCCTTAGGGCATTGCCATTGTTATTTAATTATTTATTGACCTTACTTTAAGATTGGTGGGAAACCCAACACGATTTTAATACTTTAGCGGTGGCCTGCGTGAAAGTTCGTGCCCTTGTTTGCCCCTATCTTCATTGACAACAGAGCTAGCACACTAAAACCTAGAACTCAGATCGCCTTGTATGCTACAGTTCTGTATTTGTTTAAATGAAATTTTTTTGTTTAAGTGAATTTTAATAAAAAATAATTTTAATTTAAGTTAAAAAAATTTACTTAAGTTAATTTTGCTCCTTATCTAATCTTTTTTTTGTTAGTTTTTTTTTTCTCTTCCTTTTTCTTGTGTTCTTGACTCTATTTCTAAAGACAAAAAACTAGAAAAAAAAGAATATAAAAAAAAGAAAAAAAGAGACTGAGAGGGATTAAAGATGGAAACAAGAGTATAAGAAAGAAGAAAAGCGAGAAAAAGTTAATAGAAAGAAGTAAAAAAGGTTAAATGAAAAAAAAAATTGACTTCACAAATTTTTTTAACTTAAATTAAAATCACTTTTTATTAAAATTAGCTTAAGCAAAAGAATTTTATTGAAGTGAATGCAAAACTTAAATCTCCTGCCAGAACTACAAGTAATCCAGATCTCTAAAATTTTTTGTGTGATTAATATTAAGACACATTTTCTCATTCAATAACAAATAATGATTGATGTGATATATATATTTATTTTGTTTATTCTCTTTATATTGTTATTTGTTAAATATTTCATTCTTTTATTTATAAAATTCTTAATTTATTTTTTATTATTTTTCTTTAACGTTTCTATGATAAAAAACTATAGCCGCCGCCATCTGTCACGTTGAGGGAAAGGAGTTGTGCTTTGGTTCTGTTTGTAGGTTGATAGTGTCACCGTGTGAGGGGGCCTTCTGGGATAACTTGTTTTGACTTTTGGGATTGTTCAGAACCTTAATTAAAACGAATGTTTTTTTTTTTTTTTTTTACTTTTGTTGAAAATAATAAAACGACAATTATTTTTAAACGAATAAAGCATACGGCATTTATCTATTTCATTGATACTCGAAACATTACTCATATATTTGTGGGGTAATTAACGTATTTATTGAAACAGTATTTCTGGAACGGTAAGGCGCTGCTGGGCAATATCGATAATTACTTTTATTCACAAATTATTAAAAAAAATGAACAGATAATTTTGTAACAGTTATTTTAATGTTCAACGGCATATGATAAATTGGCTACACCCTGTTTTGATCTTTGAGAGAGTCAACGTCTAGCATTTAGTCCCTAACATACTAAAAATGTCATGCGTCTAAATTCTATATATTCTGACACTTTAGTCTTTAGATTCAATTTGGTAATATATATTTTTAATTTTTTTATCAGATATTTTTCTGTCAAGATATATATTTATTGAACAAACGCTAAATATTTTTTTTTTGTAAAAACATGATAAAGTACAAAAAATTTTAAACTAAAAAGATAGAAAAATAATAATGAAAAAATTTACAAGTTTCATGTTGAAATTATTTCAGTTAGGGACGTATATTTTTAGGATTCTTCAGTTGTAGATGTCTTCATTAACAGTTTCTACTACACGTTCAAAAGACGTCTCCATCTAATTCAAAAATTCTTAGATGAATGTTCTTCAATAATTTTACAAAATTCCTTTTACAGTTTTTTCTTCCTTTAATATATGCTTCTTCTATATCTTTGTCAGTTTTATTTGACTTTAAATTCAATTTTTAATTTAGGCTAAAAGATAACCTTAAAAGATTATGTTGAAATACATAACAGAAAGGATTTTAAAAATAGTAACCTTAGTGTATGCAATCTTTTGTTTTATTTATTTCGTGCAACCATTTGAGGTAACAAGAATTCGATAATACTTTTATGTTTGGTAATTTTTCTTTTTCAATATTATTAAAAACCCAATTGATGACCCGTTTACAAATATAATCTTTTAAAAAATTACAATAAGTGAAATCAAATACACACAATTTGATTTAATATTTTCTACTCGACGCAAAAACAAAATATACATAACTATACGCGCTCTAGTCCAAGGTCATAAAAAACTATGGATCTGTATTCCCTCCGTTGTCATAGAAAATGAATATTCAGCTCTATTTTTGTTTAAGAGAACCTTAGGAAAACAAAAAATAAAATTAGGCAAAGCCAATTTTGCATAATTATCCCTAACGAATACACCTCTTCTTCAACTGCGCCCCCATAAACTCCTCCATGGCCTTCAAATGGTGTTATTGTAGGTGGCTGTTGCAGAACAACTCCAGCTACTATTAGAGGGATATACAGGACACTCTCCAACAATCAATCTGCCATTCTTGCCACCAAGAGTCGCCTTGACATCTGAGAAGAGGCCAATGAGCAGTTGATCAATCTAATTTATATGTTAAAAACGTTGGCAGCTGCACTGGGTCATTTTGCTACTTTGGGCTGAGATGGGACAATGATATGATTTGACCACTTGGTGAAGATGTTCATATGCATTTCGTCAATGCTGCTTGGAACATACTTTTCCCTTGGAGTTGGAACTTGAAAATCGCATCAATGATCGGGGGAAAGATGCGCATTTTCTTTCCTTTATTTTAGTCAAAGACATGGCCAATAATTGACATATGAAAACCGTTTGCGGTTGTTAGGTTGGTGAATTATAAGATGGACCATGTTGGGGAAAAGTTGGACAAGAAACGTATTCGCTAAGATAATTATATAAAATTCGTTTAAGTAAATTTTATATTATTTTTTTACTGTTTTCTTTAAGTTCACTTTAACAAATCTAAATTTGCCTAAGAAAAATAGAACCACCACAACGGGAGAGGATTCAAATTCTAAAACTTAACTTTTCATACATATTTAAGTATAATGCATTAATTTAATTTAAAATGCTCTACTAATAAGATCAAATAATATCAACTGAAAAATGCCTTGGATTTTATATTTATTTTAATGTGAATTTGTTCCTCTAATTTCGTATCTTCTTAAAAAGTAACTTTAAACTTTTTATTTTTCTACATTTAACCAAGCATTTTGATATCGTTACTTCATCACCCTTTTGGAAGATGTTTCCATTTTGTTCATGACTCGAGGAAATAGCCTATTTTGCAAGTATGAACTCTGTAGAAAAATATGGCCTTTTCCCTATAATCTTTAGCATATATATTTTTTAAATACATAGAATTGAACTTTATGATCTATCAGGCTCTTCAAGTCTTCATAATTCAATGCAAACGCAATTTTGGCGAGTAACCTTTAGCAAATTGGCCGGCATCATTGTCAAAGTTATTTACACCAGATTTACATCTAACTGCAGATTATGAGCATGTAAGAGGACTTCTTTTCAAATAACAAAAGGCCTAGTTTAGCCTAAATGACCATTAGTTAGCGCATGATAAAGAAATTTTAAGTTATGCTGCCGCCTTGATAGGACCATAACCAGAAAAATGAAAAAGAACTAATTTATTTACACAGTTGTTTAAAACCTCGCTGCCTTCATTATAGCACTAGTTTTGAAATTACAACTGCATACAGCCGACTGCACAGAAGCAGTCGGGTCTCACTCTGATTATGGAGTTCCAAGAGAAGACAACCGCATGCTACTTCACAAGCCTACAAACAACATCAGATGTTGGAAACAAGATATAGAATGAGAAAGAAACCTGAAAGAACTTCCATTTCACTATGTATAGCAGATGTCCTTAGTAGATAAGATCATCCTGAACAACAGAAACAACTATGAAGAATAGAAAAATGATGCAGAATCACCAAAGTGGAATGGAAAATGCAGGTATTATGATGTTCCGATCAGCTACCAATAATCATGTCAGTATCACACTTTTAATAGCCAAGGGGCAGTGCTCTGGAGTGATTATTATTATTTAATTAGAAAGCATTCTCACAGAGCAGTTGTTTACCGAATCAATGGGTTACATCAAAACTTATAGTTGTCTACTAAAACCTATCTCAGCCAATAGAAATTAGGTTCTCCCTGTTTTCCAAAGAATAAAACTAGAAATTACCTGGTTAATTAATTTGTGTAATAACACCCAAAAAAACATTGGGGTTATCGCCAATATTGAGCCCAACGATGGATGGTCTCAACCATCTGAGGGAATAATGCACTCACACTCTCATTGATAAGATCCTGGAAGAAATGTATACTGGCTTCATCATCCAAGTCCAACCGAAACTTTTCCTGAAGCTGTATAGCCACAAAGTTCTTGGTGTAAGAAAAAATGAACAATTTTGACTTATTTATTGAAGGACAAGGGAGCTCACCTTAAGAATCCCCTTTTCAGGATCAGAAGCTATGTCAGGAATATTGGAACCCGCCATTAAATAAAATAGATTTAAAATTAGGTTACTTGATTTCCGAAGAATGTTGTATGCTTCACAACAATAGGACTTGAACCTTGTATAATATTGGCTGCACGGGGAGACAAAGAGATCAATCATTATATCACAATTTAAGACAAATCACACAACCATCATGTCAAATCTGAAGTGAATCATCCATTGGGAATTTTACCTTTCAGCTCCACCCATAGCCTCAACCATTTCCTTGCAAAGTTTCATTGGTGGTGGAAATGGCTTAGGATCTCGTCCAAGAATAAAACCAAAGTCAACATGGAAAAGACGTCCATCATCTCTAAGGAGGAGATTGTCTAAGTGTCTGTCAAAATAAAAATAAAAACTCACTTCAAGCAGGGAGAAAATAAAGATTCGTTGAACAATGTAATTTTCTATTTCACAAACTACAGAGAATCAGAGTTTTCTTCACCAAAAAATGGGGAAACAATTCTTGGACATTATGTGAGTTATACGCAGTATAAATTCAACAATTCAAGATAGTTAAGATACACACATGGCAGTAACTCTTGATAACTAAACAATAAGATTAACTTATTGTTTAGAAAGTGGTCGAAAGCCAAGCCTAGTTCATTTATTTTAACCTCGATTCCCTTTCTAGCCTTCATGTAACATGACGCCTATACCCATCTACAACTATGATCTTTTGCTTAAATTTTTGAGAAAAGATCAATACATTTCCAAACAAGTGAAATACTTAAATGTTTCTTATCAATTGAGAAATTTTATTGCCAAGAGAAAGAGAATACATAAAAACAAGATCATCTTCAAAAGCTGAAAAACAACAAAACAGTGAAAAAAGTAAATCAGTACATTATAATAAATAAATCTCCTCAGTATAAATCTTGATTTAAAAGAATGCAGAAGATAACTGTGAGCAGATAGTCAAAAAGCCATGAAGACAACCCTATTGAGAGCAAGGGCAAAAGACACAGACCATTTTAAAGATGTTAAAATCATAGAACCAAAATATGCAGATAATTTTATCATAACACATCTAAGTTCTAACCTTTTCAAATCCTGATTGAACAAATTTCTTATCGACTAATAGCACACAAGACATGATCAATTTCAACACCTAAAGGAACAACTGTCCTTGGTCCATACCTACTCAATGTCTCAACCCTAGCAATAGATTCCTCCTATGTATTGGGGGTGGGTGACATCGTGTAGGTGATCTTAGCAACACATCACAAGAACAAAATTAGAAGTATTGATACAAAATAATACCACAACTAGTGTAGATAAAAAATAAATGTAATGAATGAAATCAACAATCACCTGTCTCCAATACCAAGTATATATGTGATAACAGAGTAGCCAGCACAGCTTTTTATAAACGTTTCAAGGCAGGTGGCTGTAATTCCAAAAGGTCCATGATCATCAGAATGAAACTTTTGCAAATAGCTTACAATGCTACGGTGCTCTGATAGAATCTAGACATGAAAAGATTATATATTAGTTGAGCAATTGCAAGATTGCGTGTCCTACAACCAACATGGTTATTCATTAATGTAAAATCAGGGTTTAATAGCTCGGGGAAGGGGAAGCAACGGATACAACTAATATAATCAATTTCAACACTCAATATTATAAAAAACAAACTGCATAAAGCAATTAGTAATTATTTACCTGACAGCCATTTGAATTCCTACTCTAAAGAAATAAAATATAATCTTTCACAAAAATATTAGCAACTAAATATATAAACTTTCTAGGAAAAAAATGTTTCAACACAGCTACAACATTCCAAATATTTTGAGTATGTTCTACTATGTCACAATGATTAAATATTTTGATTCATTTTCAACTCTTTTTACTGATAATATCAAAATATTCACAATGTGTAAGCAGATATGAAAGTACAGACAAAACAAGATTCATAAAACCTAGGCCTAAGCATCAGCTTAACAATCTGTTGTTAGTTAACAATGGTAAATATGATATAATTATATATATAAAACATTCACACTTAATGGATCAGAATTAACTCTTACTCCACATCAATATAGATGAAACCGGCAGTCATGAAAAGAAGTGACTACATGCTAATATACAAGAAACAGCTTTGAAAAATCATATGGCACCACACCTGCGCCAATGAACGGGATGGAATAAATTCCAACATTCCTTCATCTTGTCCAGTTGCTAGCACCTTGTATGGTGTTAGGTGCAGATCAAGATTTTCTAACTTGAGCAATCGATCCATTAGTGATACCATTTGAACAACCTACAGAAAACCAAAATTTATGTAATCCATCCCCAAATGCTTGAGATGGAGTTTGTGTGTGTGTGTGAACATGTGGGCAGGCATGTGTTTTTTGGTGTATCAATTCACACATGTACTCAGGTATTCATTTGCATGCATAACAGGGATACAGAGGAAGGTTTAAGAGGAATACCAACTGATCTTGCCGAATATCATCACCCTTTTTAAATATGATTTTACAAGTTCCACCATTTGCTGTTCTAAAAGTTAGGCGCAAAGGATGCAATGCACTTTTAAATATGGATGACTCCGAGGGTACAATCCCAGTAATGAGAACACCTGGTGCCAGAGGTGATCGTATTGGCTACAAGTGAAACAAGCAACAATAAACATACAGTTGAGGAATTTGTTAAGAATGCATTAGATATAATTATTGGAAATAAAATAAATTGAAGAAATAAATAGTTTCTTCATGATGCATAATTAATTAAAGTAAAAAGGTAAACAAAAAGATGAAAACAATAGATAACTACACAGCTAAATGTTAAACTGATACCTCATCAAAATAGGTAAGCTCACTTAGAAGACCAGAAAGTAGTTGCCTAAGCTTTTCAATCTTCTTCTGTGTATTACCACGAACGTTCCTTACATCTCTGGTGATTGAACACAACTGAGCAGTCAACTCTGTCTGGCGTACCAAACTCTGCCACTGTTTAAACCCATCTTCCTCTCCATTCACACCAGCTGCCATCTGAGACAAGGGCATAGTTGTCAAGTTCCAAAATGAATCATTTCAACTAGCATGTTCATGGCCTTTAATTTTTTTAATGAAGATTAATATGTTGCAAGACTAGTGTTAATTAGATTCCTTTATCAAATATTTGTTGCATGATATAAAACCAAAATCTTTTAAGTCACAAATGAAACCAAAGTGTCATTGCAGCCAAGTTACACACCCAATTTTTCTGAATCAAGAACAAAGTTATTATGTCATCTACTAAATATAGGTCTGGTAATTGTCTTCAAGGTTTATATTACGGAAATTAAATTAATGAAGAAATCCACTTATTCACATAGAAACACAAATCACAAATGGTGAAACATGAAAAGATTTTCTAATGTAGTAGTACAAATGAAGTAGAGAAATGGATTAGTTATTAGGCCAAACATGCAACAATAAAGAAATATACAATATCCTGACAAACAATATTTTTCAAATGTAGATAATAGGCAAAATTATATGCTAATAAGTATCAGTACAAAAGTAAAAAGAAGCAAATACTCAGATATTAAGAAATTTGAGTTCAAACCTTCATCATATTCTCCTCCAGAATCTCGTAAGTGCAGTAAAATCGTTTGGCATATGTAGGATCATAAAGTTCAACAGCCACATACCAGCGAAGAAAGCTTGCCAATTCAATATTGCGTAATGCTGTTAAAATTTAGGTTTCTTTAAGGAAAGAGCCAAATATAACCAGAAACAACACCTGAAATAGCTCTCAAACTCTCATACACATACCACGCTGGACAAGGAAATGAGAAAGGCGAGATTTGTCAGAACGCTCAAATCGAAGAGCCTGAACCAATTGAAGTAAGTAACACTGAAGCTCCTCATCATCAGCTCTTTCAAGAACACTAACCGCATAAGCACGGACCTGAAATGAAGCAGCTACGTAAGGCATCATATAGTTCTCTAAAGGTGCATAAATTTATCCTATTGAATAAAAAGACACAATTTTCAATATTAAGTCATTCATCTATACCAACAGTAAGGCTGGGTGTGCAATGGCATTTAGCCCCTACCCTTGCTGTTTGATATAGCATTATGTTACAAGGGAGTTACAGAATCTGAGATACAGATGAGATTAGACTGATCTCATGTTCATTAGTTTGTTCCTAGTTGAACTTAGTTCTGTTTGCTTGGAGAGATGTTATTCTCTCCCCAGTCTGTATTCCTTTTTCAATGATATTACATAGGAAACTAGAAATAAACTTACTAATATGTCCTTTGATAGCTAGGTGATTAGTGTGCTGAGGACGTTATGTACATGATTAATGTGCACAGAATTCTCTGGTACTATTTTTTACTGCAGACCTATTTAATATATATGCAAAGACCTACACCCACATTGGGTACAATTTCCCCAAATAGCATTCTACAAAATTACCTCTTCACTTTCAAACACAGGAGACAACAGTTCCAGTGCATCACAAACGTCAATCATTTCCCACTTGCCCATCAATTCTATTGCTTGTTTTGCTTCCTGAGATGAAATCAGCATTAGAGAATATCAGATTTTCTTTTTTTCTAGGAATAAAAATTTTTAAAAAATAAAAACAAAATAAATAGAGATAACAATATGTTAAATCATGAATAAAAAAGATAAGTTTTTCCCCGATCCCACTAATGGGATTTAGCTAAATAGATCAAATGACACTTGTGTTATACCAAAACAAATTTCAAAAAGGTCATTTAGATTTAAACAATGGTTTCTTAGAGTCATGCTTGATGTATTGTATTACATCTAATGTTAAATAACTAGCGTTGAATTACATGTTCAGTAAAGAGAAACAAAAAAAAAAAAAAAAAACTAGTTTATATATTTGAATAGAGACAATGGCACGTCGAACCCCCACAGTCTACCAGACAATGTCCTAAACTCATGTCTGTAAGCTTATGGACACATTTAGCCTAACCCTATATATACATTTGAAGAAGTAAATAGAGTTGAGAAGGGAAAAGTTGGAAGAACATAAAACTGAATGGAATATTGTTAGATGCACATTAATGATTGATAGGTGATAAGTCTATATTTTGATATGTTTTAATAGCCTATGTATTTTTGTGTGACTATTATTTTAATTAAATTTTATACTAATTTATATATTAATTGTGCAGTTTAGAGACTCCTCTAATTTGCATTCACTTTTTAATTACTATAGATTGGTTTATTATTATTTTGATTTTCTTTTATATTATGTTTAACTAAATCCATAGTTAGGATTACAGTGAATTCTTTACGAGATTTTTATGATTTATGATAATGTTGTGTTTCCGTTATTGATTAGTGTTATCCTATTGCACTATATTTGTATGTTGGAATAGACAACTCTTGAACATACCATAACTAATTATATTGTATATTGTAGGTGATTATATCACATATAATTAATGGATCTAAAGGATAAAACGAGACAAAGTATTAGATAGACCTAACTTAGTTCTTCTCTTTCAATCATTATTAAATTAACAACTCATAAATTCTTTTATGTTTTTTCTTTCTTTTACCTTGCATGATCATTTTGAGTGATAGTTTAGAGAAAAGACTGTTAATATTGCATAATTATTGAGTGTTAATAGATTTAATATGAATGATTGAAAACCAGAATTAGAATTAATCTTAAACAAAACATAAAAATATAAAGATGAAACCATATGCCTTAAGTTCTTCTTGATTAGTTTATTATTAGAGGCTACGCTATTATAATTTCTTGTTAATTAATTTTATATTCAAATCCTTGTTATATTTAATTTCACATCCTTTAAGTTCAAACAATTAAATTTTGAAAACAATACTTCTAGGACAATATTTCGGCAACTTATTGTAGAATTTTTTATTACTTTTCGATGGATATACTTGTTTACGAATAATGAGTGGACTGCTGAGAGGAAGATAACAATATCAAACTTGTTCGTAAATAATCCTAAAGGAACAATTTTTTTTATAAAATGTTTAAAATGCTTGATGATGTTGAAGAGATTGGTGCAAAAAATATAGTTCAAATTATGACTAATAATGCAGTAAATTACAAAGTTACGGGAGAGATGTTGATGTGAAAAAAGAGACACTTGTATTGGATTCCTTGTGTGGTACATTGCATTGATTTGATATTGAAAAACTTTGAAAAAATACTCATTCATGAAGAGACAATTGCAAAAGGTAAAAAAATTACAACCTAAATTTTTTCATCAAAGAGGGTCTTATTTTTTATTGCAATATTTTACCAAAGGCAAAGATTTGGTGAGGCCAGGAATTATTCATTTTGCCACATCTTATTTGACTCCAGGGTGTCTTCAAGAAATAGCGTTGCTTTGATAGAATATTTACATCTAATGAATGAAAGTCCTCCAAGTTTGCTAAGATTTTGGAAGGATATTATTTGAAAACTGCATTTCCTCTTACCAAAGTTCTTCAAACAGTTGATTCAAATGAGAAAACTATGGGACAAATTAAAGGTAATGGATCAAGCTACAGAGAATATTCAAACCCACTTTCAATAATGTTAAGAAAAGGTAACTACTATCAAATCAACATTAAATTAGTGGATATTTTGTAATCTATGTTGTATAATGAATCTTCATAATAAATTCAATTTATTTCCTTATTCGCTATTTGCTCTTTATCAATTATGTACCTATATGGAATATCATAGATGAATGATGAAACAAACAGCTCCATAGGCCTTTGCATTTTGGAGGCTATTTTCTTAATCCTAAGATGCACTTTAGTCCTAAATTTAAAGCTGATTTTGAAGTTAAGCATGAATTATATGATTGTTTGACAAGGATGATGTCTAATGAAGATGAACAATGTAAAATTGGTTATCAACTTGATTCATTTAGAAAGTAAACTGGTAATTTTGGTAATCACTTGGTTAGAACACTGATAGGAATTGAATGAATTATTGGAATAATAGAGCTACTCAGGGATTAACCCTGTACATTCATACAAAATAGATAGGTAATAATAACAGAAAAAGGATCTACGAATAATGAGATAAGCCTTTTCCCTATGGCAGCAGCCACTCCCAAATAACCTCCCAGATGTTTCCTGCCCTCTCCATCCTTCATCTTATTCCTCTTCTCAACCGATTCTTGCATCTTCCTTGCCATTCCATTGATGCCACGTATTCAGTTTGTTAGAATCCTTCATATCAGCCTCCTTGCTCACATTTCCCATTTTACCCTTATGCTTATCACTCCTTCTATGATATGTCTTTAACGGGGATCCAATTCTCTTAGACCCAACAAACACTATGGACATGCATTTGCCAACTGATTGGTGGGATGAACATCTTGAGTTTCAAAGATTTGCTATTTAGATACTAATCTTGACATGTAGTTCCTCTGGGTGTTAAGGTAATTGGAGTACCTTTGAGATGGTAAGTAAAAATCTTTTTTCTAAAATTATGTACTATCCAACTATTTTAATATTTTTTTATCTTAAATTATAATTTAATATATTATTATTTTTTTAGGTGCATACTAAAAGAAGAAACGGTTTCAAGCAAAATACAATGAATGAGGTTGTATTTGTTATGGCAAATTCAAAATTGGCCAAAACAAGGACAACTTGAAGAGGAAAGGATCTTGACATCTACGCAGATAATATTCCAACTAACAATGAGTGGAAAGTGAAAAATAATGATGGAAGAAATTATGAAGATTTGGACCTAAAAGACAATTTGGAGGATGAGGCCATTCAGGAGGATGTTGATGCTTTAAATGAAGATGAGGACTTGAATTTAGACCAAAGTTTAAATCAAGATGTTGGTGATGTTCCTAATATTAATATGGACAATTTAGATGGTGAAGGAGAGATGATGGACCAAATGAAGATGAAATTTATTATGATATTTTTTATTATCAAAATATTTTAGATATTATAAAATAGATATCTAAAGTTTGAAAGTTGTACTTTTAAAGTATTTTGTATTTGGTTTGAATTCTGTTTAAGTTTCTTTAAAGCTTGTACTTTTAAAGTATTTTGTATTTGGTTTGAATTATGTTTAAGTTTCTTTAATGTCTTTGTTTTCTTCCTATTTATATTATTTTACATGCATACATACAATTTTGTAAGATCTTATAATTCGTGTTACAATTCTACAAGTTGCAATCTTTGACTCCCTCTCCGATTCTATGTAGAATTTTGATTTTGACTACCATGTGCACTATGACTTCGAATTCATTAAACAAAATTCATCCAATACACAATTGAATTTACAAAACTACAGAATTTTCAATTTTTTCCCCTAGTGATGAATTGATGCAGGATGGAGAAGGCTACAATTTCAGGGTTTGGAAAATTGTAATCAATAGACCTCATCATATTTAAGTACCATTCCAATAACATAATCCAAAACCACATATCATAATATATATTACTAATTTCCAAGATAATAATAGGCTAACCTGAACATCACTCCATTCAACACAACGCAAGAATTTTGTAAGAGCCCTCTTTTCAGACATCAAAGAGAAGCGAAATTTCCACAAGAGCTGCCTCTCATCTCCACTCAAAGTTCTTGTTGGTGGATATTTTAGAATTCTCTGAATGGACCTTGAAATAAAGGACCAAATAAAATTGTCAAACAGTCATCTGTGTAAAAAAGGATTAAGTAAAATACCTCAAAGGGTGTAAATAAATGTTCACAACAGAGCCAAAGAGAAAATCAAATAAGAAAAAAGTGGGTTGTGTCAGTTGAGCTCTACAATACAAGTTATATTTGATAAAACATTTCCAGTTTTTGCAATCAAATTTGACTTGCATTTTTGACAATTTATCAAAATTTTCATTTATCCCACAATATAGGGTCTAAATTTCTTCAAAAGTACTGACCATGAGGTCCTCAAAGAAGATACTTTATTCAATTATTTTGCATTAATAGATTATCCTTGGCAAATGTAAAATTCTTGAGATAAGTTAGACCATATTTTACTGAAGTTATAATGTTAAGAATTTAAAAAAAAAAATCCTAGTTAAATCTGAAATCATTAAGTTCAGAGAGTTTAGCCACCTGGCATAAGAACATGGTAATCTAAGTTCGACAATAACATTGTTAGACAACAGAATTTGGCATGTGTACATGTATTTTTGAAGTGTCACATCATGTCTGATATTAGTATGTTTCTCTTAAAGTATCCACTCTTAAGAGGTGAAAATGCAACTTCATTAACATGTTAGTTGTGTTTGCTTCTCAGTTGATGATATATGTCACCAAACAAATTAACCATTTCAAGTACTGAAGAGTTAAATTATCCCCAACATTAATCTGATCATAGATATAACAGGGAAGTTATATTTGGACTCAAAAGTTTAAGCTTACTTTCTTTCATTTGAGCTAGGCTTCAGATCTCGGTCTATGACACCACGAGTCAAACTCCTGGCCAGCTTTAACTGTTTGTGCTCAGAAGGATTTATCTTTCCCACTTCTGGGTCCCATACAATAACAATGTCATTTGTTGAAGCCATAGGGGATGGCAGCAAAAAATTTGCACCCGATTCCTACATTTTCTAACAAATAAGAGTCAATTTACATGTAAAATTCATATCTGCATTTATTATATTATTAAAGAAAAAAGAACAACTTCTTCAGGGGTTGCTTGGTTAACTGGTAATTTCACACCAGTATGCAAGGTAACATACCTCAATAATTTAGATGGTCTATGTATCGAATGCTAACATTATTAGAAACCCAATACATTCTGGGGATCCCATGTACATCTGAATTTAATTTAAAATGCTAAATTAAAGGTGGAGATCTTAAATACTTAAGCATTTGATGCAGGAGTGTATCACATATTGTTGTGACCTGTGAGAATGACAATAAGCCAAGTGCAAACTTAAATGTATGCAGTAATTTACTGCATCATATACTAACAGATCAAAAACAATATTTATTTGGTCATGTAACAAAAGAATAGCAATTTGTTTCAACAATGATTTTGGAAGAACCTAACTGAAGCAGACTTTTGTAAGAAAACGTAGAAAATAGAAAAGATTAAAGTTGATCAGAATTTTGGAACATCCAATTACTCCACCATTGTGAAGGCCATAATTATCAATAGTGGGTTATAGCAGTGCTATAGTGGAGCAGCCACAGTCCCCTAAAAATTTGAATAGCAGTGTGTTTTTAACTAGAGGTCAACATAGTGGCTACAATAGCCGCCGTAGCACCACTATAGCAGCACTAGTGTAAAACTTTTCAAAAAAATCATTTTTGCCCTAAAAACAGCACTGTTTTGGGATAATTTTTACTTTTATTGCTCTTTAGTTGTATGTTTTGCTTAAAAGCTATGAATTCTTTTTTTAATTATGAATATGTTATGGATTTTGAGTTTGATTTTAAAATTTTTGAGCATTTATAAATAAAGTATAAATTATCTAATTTGTACATAACATTTCTAAATAGCGATCTGTTAGGTAACCCACATTAGTAGTCCCAATATTTTAGTTACCCATTAGTAGTTAGTTAGTTAGCTAGCTTGTCAGTTAATTAGGCATGATGTCTATAAATAAGTAGAAGGGATTGGAGAGGGAGATCTTGTCAATTGTAAGAGAGTTAGATTGGCTTGGGAGGAGCAGTCCCTCAAAGAACTGCGGTGTTCTGTCCTTGTAATTGGGGTTCATTCCTAATTCTTCTTAATAAAATACCTGATTTCTATCAACTGGTAGCAGAGATCAGATCTTGAGGCTGTGGGTGGATCTTGAAGCTGATCTAAGAGGTGTTCAGGTCAGCAAAAACAGAGAAGCAAGTTCTTCTAAGTGTTCAAGAAAGAATATGTGGAGGAGATACCAGAATTTGAAGGAATAAAAACCTATTTGTGTTTGATTAATGCAGAGCAGCACTTTGAATCTGCGGCCATAGTTGATGAAGCAAAGATACAAAAGGTTGGGAAGGTTATGAGGGGACATGCTGTTGTTTGGTGGTTTGTGTGGAAAGAAGACAATCCAAGTGCATCATGGTGGGACTTCATGAAGGCTATTGCTCAGAATTCCAGCCTGGATATGACCTAGATCTGCCAATTTGGTTTGAAGATCAAGGTTCTTTGGTGCAAGAAAACAGAAGAGAAGATAAAGTCTTAGAGAGAACAGAACCAACAACTCAAGGGAAAAAAACAAATACAAGAATGAAGAAAGTTACAAGAATTGAGAGAAATCCAACAATAGCAACCCAACAATATTCTGGACGAAGTAGTAGAAAACATAAACAAGGATGAAGTTCTTGAGTTCAATAATCTTAGGGGCAGCAATGACAGAGTATGGGTGCTTCTTTGGGTTGTATAGTGCAGCAAAAATTGAGGGAGGTCCTATGTTTGGTCTGAGAGCAGAGCCCAGGATTGAATCAACAGCAACAGTGAAAGTGTTGGGTGTGAGTAGTATGATCAACCCACCACAGAACCAAAATCTTAAAGTGGAGAATCTTGATAATCATTTGCCACAAAACACTTGTATAGAGACTAAAATTTTTAAATATAAAGACTAATTTATAAAAGAATGTCAACTATAGGGACTAAATGTATAGTTTAACCTAAATTATAACTATATGCTCTTTGACTAGGTATTCTCACAAGCATTGTTGTGATATTAATCCTTCTGGCAATGTCACAACCAAGACACAAGAATACCTGAAAAACAACTCGATGCTCAAAACTACAGAAGTCTACAACCAGGTATAAATGAGAACTTCCGTTCTTCAAGCTTTCACGTCCCTTGATTTTCTCCATAGTTCTAAACGTGAGACGATCCAGCCAGTCCACTCGTTGAATTTGACCTCGCTCATACTTATTTATAAGTTTTTCCAATCGTTCCAACTCCCCCCGTTCATGCCTTGGGACCTAAAAGTATGATGTTGGGATTAAGATTTCATAAAAGCAAACAAAAAATGAAAGATGGCATCTATGGACACTTAAAAATGCTCATACCTTTCCAGGTGTACTGGTAGGGACTATTCCATCTGCTTCTTTTCCTAGCCAAAGTCTAAGCTTTTGCTTTCCAGTTTTAAGCTGCTTTTTGCTGTTGAAGAGAAGAATTGTGGCTCCTCCTATCAATCCTTCACCATCTGAAAGATCCCAAACCTGTCCACACAAGAATATTGCTAAAAATATCTAAACTCACAGTTTACAAATTTTACAGTAAATTTTGTATAATGCTAGAAGATAACAAAACAAACACTATTATGTAAGGCAAAACATGACCAAATTTCAATTCCTGCTTCAATTAATAGATGGACACAAAACAACCAATAGAAAGTTCAAGCTTTTGGGCTATCACAGAGGAAGCACAAATAAGATAGTAAGCTGAAGCTGCAACTTACAGTAAAAGTGAGTTGTGACTGAGCAGTTAAGTCTCGGTACTTTGTTGTCAATGTGATGAGCTCATTCCAACAATATGATGGTCCTGTGGATTCCAACCTTTACCAGAGATTTTAAAAATAAAATCCATAGAACAATAAAATGTCAGTCAGCATAATATTATCAAATTGAGTACTAAATGAGCGATATATCAAGCGAAAACAACTACCAAGCCTTATCGCACTAGATAAGGTTCACTACATGAATCACATCATATCATTAAACTCAGTCAAAAACCAAATTTTTGGATTATCAAGTGAAAACATTCTAAAAATTAATAAGAAAAAATCCCATCTAATTTGTACTCAAATCTTTATTCTTAAGTCTTGACACAATACCTACAAAAGTTGAAGCATATGTAAATGAAAAAATAGTAAATAAAATAGAATAATTGAAGAGATAAATCAGTGAAAGAAATCCCATCCCATAATAATAATTATTTAAGTATGTCAATTGAAACTTGCCAGGTATACTAAAGCTGGATGAAATATAAACTGCAACATATTTCAATTAAAATATACAATAACCTTGTTCTTGTGGGAAGGCCAAATGGTGCACCATCAATGTACAATGCACACTCCACATACAACTCTGCCGTTCTATTCTCCGTTGGAGTATTATCTTCTGCAAGCAAAAAAGATAGTTTGATTATATAATATAAAATCATGAAGTAAACAATTTTATTTAGTGGACATTTTGGACTACATGAGGGCTCAAACCTCTAAGTGAGACGTACTAACAGTCATTTGATTTATCAAATGAACATTCTAGAAAAAGGTGCTGAATGAACCTGAAGTAGGGAACTTGGGAAGTGGCAAATTGCCTTCAAGGCGCTCCACGCGGAAGGTAACAGGAAGATTGATATCGCAAGACAAGAAGAAGCGAAACTCGTTACCAGTCATGTGAACTTGTTTGTGCTGAATTAGGGTTCTTTGAATTGCTCACAGTAACAGAAATGGAAGCCAAATTGATTCCTAGACAAATCCAGTTTTTGAATCAGATCCTGTCATAAATCCAGTTACTGAGACTATTCTAGTCATAATTCCAGTTTTTCAGGCAAGTCTTTTATAAATCTAAAATCTTGTTTTAAAACCTTGTCCTTTACAAGATCAGTTCATGAAATCCTTAGCTTGTCAACCCTCACAGCTACCTAGTCCATTACTTGCATTTGTTATTTTTCTGGCAAGTATTTGGTTTGGTAAACTAAAGATCATATTCAAGTACGCAACCAAAAAATTTGTGTCACTTATTCACTACATTATCTAAACAAGAAAATAGCCAAGTCACAAATTCATTAAATTGATCCTGCAAATATGTAGAAATATTATTTGAATCAAACTAGAGTATAGGCTAATAGCTAGAGGGGATGTGTTAGGCCTTCAACTACCAACCCACTAACCCGTGAAAGATCGGATCAAATCTGCGATCCTACAATCCTTGGGAGAAAGATCATGATCCTAATACAATCCTCCATGTTTGGGATCCTGTATGCAATTAAGTTCGAAGATATGGGGACAGATCACAAGATCATGCGATCTTTATCACAATCTTGACAACACTGGTAAAAACTATTCTCTAAAATTAATAAGCTATAATTATTGCTTGTAGCCTAAAATTAAAAGAACACAATGCTTAAAATCCACTATGATTAGTTTCAAGAACGATTTATATCCTTTCGTTAATAATTTATTAAAAATATTGTTTTAAAAAATTAGTAAACAACACTTAATAACCATTGTCAAGCAATTGATGTCATAATATTGAACTTGACAAAAGATATTAAGTCATTTATCATCAATCACCACACCATTTGTAAAATGCACATTGTGATTCAAAACAAAAAACAAGCATAATCAACTATTATAGCATATGCTTCCATTTCCATGTCAAGCAACTACGCTTAGATAATATGCTTCCATTTTCATTTCAAGCAACAAAGTCTTTAATGTATTTCTAGAAAAAAAAAAAGTATTTAATTATGCAACAAATGGAATCAAGATGTACGGCATGCAGGGTTATGCAAATAGTTAAAGGTTTAGCTGGTGAGTCCAAAATGGAAGCAAATCCTATATATGTAATCCTTTGCAAGAAATGGATCAAATGTATTGCAAAAAAGAATAACAGTGACTGAATCTTGTTCAATTTCTCTCAAAAGTAAAAAGTAACAATTTTGGCATATGGCAGGTAGCCATGGGATATGATGTACATTTACATTTGATGTCATAACATAAAGTTAAATATAGAATGTGGAGCTCAGGAAAAGAGTTCTCAAGTCAAAAAACATACAGTTCTCAAAAACTAAAATAACACATAATCACCTCATGAGAGAGGAGAGAAATAACACTCAGAAAAGAACATAACATGTTCACAAAGACAGAAAAATTAAGAGGAAAAAACACACATCTCAGGAAGCCAAAACAGAGGAAGAGAAGGAAATTGAGACAATTTGTTGAAAAGCATTGGAAGAGGCAATCAATAAATTCATGATCAAGCTCTAGGCATCAAACTGAAGCAAACATTGAAGCAATTATTCATTCCCAGACCAAGTAATTCTCTTTTTATCCCTTTAACTTAAAACCATTGAGACAAGGTGTTCAGAACAACATTAGGACAGTGTCATTCTCAAAATGCAAAAAAGTGTAGTTATTTGTTTACTCTTTACTCTGCTATCTTTAATGTGTTTTAACTTGAGCTTAAATCCTATAATATCCTGTACATTTGTGGTGATTGTCTATTTGAATATTTAGGATTTCATTGATGTTTTGTTTCATATAGCTTAAGTAGTTTACCGTGTTTCATATTGCCTATTTGAATATATAGGAGATGTTCTATCTTGAACAAGACTCTTATAAAGCAAGTTTATCTATAAAGGAAACGAAAAAGGTATTCACCTCTAACAAAATTTAAAATACATGGCAATCTTAACTCACTAAAATTCAAGGGTAGAGATGTCGTACAGCCTTATTTAGTAACTCCACAAATAGTTGATCTGCATCTAAATCACCATGGCAGCCATTGCTTGTTATATTAAATAAAATGCCAAGCTATGGCGAACATTTCAAAGATATAACCTGAAGGTATATAGTGAAAATAAGGTTGGTTCATGGAACGAAGGATTGTCAAAATATTGAGCCACATGACTCGGGACAAAAACTGGTGAAAAATCATAGACAAGACTATACGTACTTAAGCTAAGTAGCTATTTCAGGTTCCAAGTGAGTAAATCAATGGAACTTGAATAACTATAATTGCCGAAGTTGCGAATAAACAGTTGCGGCCAACAGCGTTGGGGAATTGGGCGACGATAATGTGAACGGCAACGTGGACATGGAAAACACACTAAAAACCTATTTAAATCATAAATTATAATATATCATTCTCAACTTCTCAATTCCAGAGAGAGATACCCTAAACCGCCATTCTCAATTTTTCAAATCGTTTTAAGGGAAGGGAACGTTACCAATATTCCACCGAGTTTGAGAAGAGAAGAACGTGAGGAGACGTGAGCAAATCACTCAGTTTGAGAATGCAAAGTGAATGAGAGAGAAGCCTGGGTCGCCAGAAACAAGAATGAATTTCGTAACTTCACTAGGCCTTCGGGGATGGATTTCGTTTCGGTTTATGTCAGAAGTTATAAAAAAAGGAAAGGAATTAAACTCATGTTTTGCTAATTAATTTAGATTATCATTTTGTTCTTATTTATTTTAAATAATTTTTATGTTCTAATTTTTTAATTATTTATTTATATGATTTTTGTTTAATTTTTGCCTTGGAGTAATAAGTAGTTAAAAGTCAGATAGAGTTTATTAGGAAATCAAAAGGTAAAACACGAACGTTTACAAAACTAAAAAGTAAAAAATTTATTGACAAGAAAAAAAAATGTTCTATTTATAAAAATGAGTTTAGAGTAAAACAAAATAGAGTACCATATATTTATAAAATATTATAAAATTTAAGAAAAATAATTTTATATAAAAATATAATAAAAAAATGCGTGTGGTTTCATTTTAACAATAAAAACTGAAAAAAAAATGAATCAAACTGCAATATATATAAAATGTAATTTATTTATTTTTGTCTAATAAAATTTCATTTTTTTCAGTTTAATTTGATGAATTAAAAATAATTTAATTCAGCTTTAAACACCCATGCACTTGAGAAGGAAAAACTTATTAAGAAAAGTATGTCTTAAGTCATAAAAATATAATTCATTCTTAGGTAAAAATTATTTTGTTTTAAAATACGATTGTCATATTATGTTTAGATTTTATTTATATGGAGAGGTTAAAAAAAAGTTATATTCTCAAGGAACAAAAGTTTTGAGTAAAAACTCTTGTATTGCCACCCCTTTCCTTAAAAATTGTGCATTTTTCTATTTTTTGCTACACTTCCTAGGACTCCTCCATTTTCACTACTATTTATTAAACAAGACAAGCTATTCATCAATGTTAGGTTTGTTATCATATTTTTTATATGCATTGTTAGCGTTGTAGCTTTTTTTTATTTACATTTGTCAACAATTAATTTTGTCTCATTCTATTTTTACTTAAATAAAATTAAAAATTTCAAAATGTCATCAAAATAATAAGAATTATAATAACATAAAAATATAATAAAAAAATAGAAAATATGATTTATCAAATAAATATTATGAACAATAAATTTTTTTTTAAGAAAAATATACTTAAATATAACAAAACTTCATTTTATATAATTTAAAATAAATAAATCTTCTAAAAAGTATTATAATAATTAAATTAAACACTTACATAATAAATTTTAATCTGATATAACACATTCTAATCATTTTTAAAATTTAACTAACTTAAAAAAAAAATCCAATTTTCGTTTTTTTGTCCTTGGCACACGAATAAAAAGGAGGAGCTTTTCAACTTTGCTCTCTTTCACGATTCTTTTTTCGAACACAAGCACAGGGGATAGCACTTGCCTTCGATACATTAGGGGGTTTTTACTTTTGTCACGTCAATCGTTGCCAATATTTATTTACTTTTATTGGCTTCTCTCTCACGAGGCATTGACCTAATAAAGCATTGATTGAAATATTGGTTTTCTTGATTTTGAGGTACCACGTGGACCTTTTTTTTTCTTTTTTCCTTCCTTTAAGAAGATTCTTCTAGTTCTTTGGGCGGTGATTGCAAGTAACTTTCTTGCATAAAATTTGCCCTTAAGTTACTAATATCTTTTTTTCAATCTATAATCTTGTTTTTGATAGGAGTAGATGTATTATCATTGTTTCTCGTAAGCATCATACATATAATTCATTGATTCTAGATATGTGCATTTCCATACCTTTAAGAATTGAAAGGTATGCGCCTAGAGTCCTCTCCCATACAGTATTTTTTATTCCTTTTATCAATACGATGATTTATTATTTATTTATCTTTCTGTGTTGTGTAACATAAATACTTAGATTTTTTTATGCATTTAATTTGTATTATTGTAAGAAATATCAAATTAGTTTTAATAATGTTATGGCTTGTATATCACCTAACATAATGGAAGTTACATGAAAAAGAGTTCTATTATTGTTATACTAATGTCAATAGGTAAGGTATGAATATAGTATTATAATATCTATATTTAGCATTTTAAGAAAAATACTTGACCTCATACTCGTGTGTATAATAACTTTAATTTACATTATACTCTTTAGTTATATCTATACTCATATTTATTATTTGCATTTATTTAAAAAAAATACTTGTAAAAAAATATGTTTATATAACTTCATAAGTAACATAATAATACAAAAATTTAATATGCAGTTTCAATTCAACCAATTTGATTCAATAAATTTAAAGATTATATGCAATGATACTCAAGTATCATGATGTCCTAAAAGTTGACTACAAACATGAGGAAAAAAATAGTTAAAAAAAGAAAAATAAATAGCAATTCAACATTTAAGCAAAGATTAGCACAAATAAACTAATGTTAGACACATAGGTTATTTGCTGGACCACTACTAAATAAATGAATGTTGAACACAAAATTTTTAAAGCTTACTAAAATGTTGTTTTAAGTTCATACCATTGAAGAAATTCGACAAGTGTATATGAATGAGATTCATCTAAAATGCCACATAACACAACCAACAAATCATATTTAAAGTATCCTCTAATTTAGCACGAGAGATTATTTATCATGCAAAGATAACATAATGAAAGGCAAAGAGTGGTTGAAGAAGATAGACAACACTAGCTAGCAAGCAGGCAAAACTTGTAGATAAGGAGACTATAAGTTGGTCAATGACAAGGTGGAACTGGCCAACAACGTGGCAAGTAACAAGCTGATCTAGAATGGGAGATATCTCTTCCTTATATTTGATCTGAACGGAGGGTGATCAATGACGAGATTGAACTGAGCAACGATGAGATGAATATGCACAATGGGTGATCTTTATTGGCGACTAGCTCGGCAATTCATGGTTATTGCAACAAGTTTGAACAATGTAGACGCTGAAAATGAAAGTAAGGTTAGGGCAGAGAAACTCAAGTGCTTAATGAGGTGAATATATAAGACATTATTTTATTTTGTATTTTTGAATTTGAAATTGAAAGAAAATAATAGATTTAATTGAAATAATATAATTGTGTGTATATATATATATTTTAAATTTTAAATTCACAATTCATACTTTAGAGTATGGTTTAAAAATTATTCTCTTAGTGACACTTGGGGAACAGTTATATGAATCACTATTTATGTACTCCACTTTAAATAATAGTGTTTGTTAGAACTTTTTAATCACTCTTTAAAATAATGTGAAATCTCTCTCTAATGTCTTTTTTATTATAGTATTAATTTTATTTGAAAAAAAACAATTTTTCTTCCTAATTTAAAATTAAAATGCTTTTTATATTCTTAATAGGGATGTTTAGATTACTTTATCATTCGCTTATTAAAAAGTTAGATGCATAAGAAATTTTTTTAGTTTGATGATAAAATTTTATTTTAAAAGTAAATGTGAAATGAAAAAATTTAATTATAGATTCTTTAATGTTTGTTAATAAAATATATAAATTATTATTTTTTATTCATAAAATAATTTATAATAGTGATACATAAATTACTTATTATGGGTATGTTATAAAATCATAATGGTACTAGTTTAGCTACAATATCTAATACTTTGTACATGTGAATTATCTTAAATTATATTTTTACTTCAAAATATTAGACATTTTTTTACCTTTTTAAAAAAAATCAAAAAATAAAATTTTAAATTCACATAATAATTAAATATAGTGATGTATAGTTTAATCTATCAGTTACAAATTATACAATTATAAAATTAAAATTTTCATTCTATTTTTAGATAACACTAAAAAAAAATAAAAATATTTCTCTCTTAATAAATCATCACTCTCAAAGAATTTATTTTCATTTTCATGCAACTTTCAATAAATTTGTTTTATCCTCTTACCTCTCAAAAAAATCCTACAAATATTTTACATTAATTGAACTAATGAAAAAAATATATTTTAATATTGAATGCATTAAGCAATAGATTTAGAAAATTTACTTCTTAACAAATGTTGTTGTTAAAACTATTTAAAAAAACATTTTTTAATATCGGTTACCTAAGAAAATTGATAAAAAAAGTGTATTTTTTATTTATTTATTCAAATCAATCTATAAAGTAGTTTTTTACATTAATTACTTAAAAGAATCAATTTAAAATTTTTAATTATTCTTATTATCCAAAAGCATCACATGATGAGAAGAATAAAGTAAAAATATTAAAACTAAAAATTGATAACTGTTGCAATTATTGTCATTATAATCAAGGCACGCAGATGGACCAAATAGGATAATTAATTAAATTAGGGTGATGCATAGCCATAGAACAGCTATTATGAAAACATCCAATCCCCAATCCAGCATAAAAAGATTCAATTAAAGTGCATATAACCAAAATATAAAAAAAGAGGTATCATTTAAAACTAGCATTCTAAATGATTTGATTGTTCTTATTTGTTATAATGTTATCGACTAAGCCAATACATTAGTTAATGATTAGTTAAATTAGTTTGTTTTGTTATCAATTAACAATTAATTAGTAGCTTTTTGTGGCCAAAATGTGCCCCACATTAGTCTCATATCACAACACTTTTACTCATTCAATCAATTTAGTTTACTCTCACATTACTTATCTTTTTATTTATCTGACTCTCACCATATCTTAAAAAAGACTACTAGAGATTCACAACTTGTAGCTTAACTTTTTTTTATGCATCTATACAACATGAAATAAATGAAAAATACTAAAAAATTATCGTTCTTATTATCATCTCACCTTTTTTTTAATAACTCTTTTGAGAAAATAATATTTTATTTCAATGGCTTACAAGAATGACCCAACAACCTCTCCTATTTACTATTCCTAACAAAAAGTCCTCGTTAATGATTTGTAAATGTAGGTTAAAGAAATCAATTGTTAATGCACATGAGTGCTTGCTAATCATTAGATTATATGAGTTTAGAAGTTTATGCTTTTGTTGGATGATATTTGTAAAATTTAGATTTTGCTAAAATCTTTATTATATCATAATATCATTTTCACTCACTTTTTTTTTTGTCTTACCCTTCCTCTTGATCAACAAATCAAAGAAACTACTTGAGAAACTTTAATTTTAAAAAATAAAAAATAACAAATTTTTAGAAGATTAAAATTTTATTTTTTAAATGACTAAAAATTAATATTTATATGATTAATTTTATTTTTTATATATTTACATAAAAAGTACATCTCAAAATATACAAGTGTTAGGTGGCTAGTATAGATAAAAATCATTTCCCAATCAGCAATGTAATTTAGTTTTATTTATATGAAAAGTACATCTCAAAGGTTGATATTTCTCCCCCCCCCCCCCTTTTTAATGCTTAGTCAAAGGTGGATTTTGAATTCCGTATGTATAGCCAGCACGTGTCAAATGATAAAGACATATCAACAGCCAGAGACATTTAAAACTTTTGTCGATATAAGTTTATTTCAAACATGTCTCCCCAAACTATATAGTTACCACTGACTTAAATCTGAAGGGACGAAATTCCATGTTTGTTTAGAATTTAGATGCATGCACTTTAGTAAATTAAACACCAAATAGAGACTTTCACTAACGACTCTTCTTTCTGTCTGTCTCGCACAGTAAATTTCATGCACGTATCTTCGTACGTAGCATGCCAGAATCTATGATTATATTTAAGCTGAGCACATTATGTTAAAGTAATTTAGGATTAATTATATGCTATGCTTAATCAACCAAGACAATATATATCTAATTCATAAAGTTCTTTTATTCATAATTTGGAGTACAATGCAGAAAGCACCATTTTCTGTTTCCCGTTTGACATTCATGCATTTATATGATGATCCTCTTATCTTGGCCATACAATGATTGTAAACAAAAGGCTGAAATGAAAGAAGCCAAGAGTAACCCTTGCCAGAATTATAAAAACTAAACTACATTCTGAGCATCTCGCAATGGTAGTAGCTACACCTCTTATTTAGCATAAATATACCTCTGTTAACATAGTTTAGAAATGGGTGTCATCTGTTGGAGGGTACTTTGGGTAAGGTGGCTTCCCGTATGGTGGCTTATACACAGGTGGCTTCTCAACTGGGGGCTTGTAAACTGGTGGCTTCTCAACAGGTGGCTTGTAAACTGGTGGCTTGTAAACTGGTGGTTTCTCAACAGGTGGCTTGTAAACTGGTGGCTTCTCAACAGGTGGCTTGTAAACTGATGGCTTCTCAACAGGTGGCTTGTACACTGGTGGCTTCTCCACAGGTGGCTTGTAAACCGGTGGCTTCTCAACAGGTGGCTTGTAAACCGGTGGCTTCTCAACAGGTGGCTTGTAAACCGGTGGCTTCTCAACAGGTGGCTTGTAAACTGGTGGCTTCTCAACTGGGGGCTTGTACACTGGTGGTTTCTCAACTGGGGGTTTGTACACTGGTGGGTTTTCTACTGGGGGCTTACCATAGTCAGCAAGTCCTTGAGGGGTGAGAGTAAGAGCGGCAAGGAGAAACACTAGGGAGCTTAAGGAAGCCATGTTACTCATTTATGAGTTGGTGCATGACACTCACCCAAATGATAGGTTTTTATACTAGTTGGGGACCTTACTATTTGGACTAATAGGTGAAAGTCTCGATCCAATGGTCATTGTGGTTTGGTAGCTGCTGTACAAAAGGTCCAAATTTGGTGTGGAATTTCAACGGCTGAATAGGTAATTTTGTTTTCATATAGTTGCAAAGTTGGAAATTAAGTGGGAACTTGGATATGTCAGTACCGGTGCCAATATTTTTCATTTTTCAAATCGCCGACGCCTTATCTTCTCAAGAAACTTAACCATTTTCAGCTTAGTTTAAATTGCCATACGAATTTAGAACAAATAATTGTATCGATTCAGGCTAGTTTACAACAGTTCAAGAGGAGTTTATAAAAATTATTAATGTTTTCTTTTAAGTTTTGTAATAAGTTATTTGATAATATTAAAATTAATTATTTATATAAATTTTATATTCGAGCTTTTATAATATAGATTTTCATGTATTAATTTTTTCTAATATGTTTAATTAAATTATATGCTTAACGCATCCTTCCATTTTAATTCTTCATTTTAGCATAATAGTTATTACCAACTAAACTATAATTCAAGTGATTTTGATTCACTGTTGGTAACTTTTAAAAAGACTAAACATTAGGAATTGAATGCATGTTTGATTCAATTTGTGTTCCCAAATTATAGTTGGTGTTTAAATTTTTTTACAGAAATTTTTAAAATCAATCACTTATTTCTATGAGTTAAACCTAAACTGAATATGTTATAATTTAGATCTGTCGAGTTAGGTTTAAGTAAGATTTTGTATTCTCTCCGATGATTCTTTTTATGGTTATCATAATTTTTTTTAATTAAATTAGAGAAATATTAATAATATATTTCAAACATACTATTTTAAACATACTATTTATTATTGAGTAAAATTTAATAAAAAAAATATAAACATACTTTCTAACCCTTTCTATCATTTATTCCTATAAAATAGTGTTTTAAAAAAAAATATTTCTACATTTTTCGTATAAGAAATTTTATATGCATTGACTTTTGAATTATTTTTATGTTTTCATTCAATATAATATGTAAACAAAAAACTTACCAATTATTTATATAAGTGAATAATTTATTTATATAATATTTTAGTTATCAATTTGATTATTACAGAGGTTATGTAATAAAATAAATTTATGACATATAATTATTATTTATTAATATTAATAAATTATTTATTTATTATAAAAAATTAAATGGAGTATATTTAAATTGGATGATGAGATCTGCTATGCTTGATTGGGTTGATATCACCTGTTGTGCACATCTGCCACACCCAAATCTGTCAGGCCGGAAAGCATGAATTCCCATAAGATCACTGTAATATAGGAAATAACTGTATTAGAGTGTTTAGATTCCAGTTGATTCAAAGTACCTTTTGAGACATATCTAACAGTTAAAATCATGCTATGACATTTTCTAATACAGTTAAATAAGTAGATTTCTTTTTTCTTTTCCATTAGCAAAACTCTATTTTCAGTTTACACAAACAGGCCCTTAGAAACCAAGGTCCGTATGCAGATCTGCGTACTACTCAAGCTTCAAACATGCAATACTTGGCTAAATAATTGAGTTGGCTAAATCGAACTTAGGAACCTTTCGTTAGATAAGAAAAATCAAACGTGTACCTTTCCTGCAAAATTTGCGCTTTCTTAATTTCCATTATTTGGTTCTGAATACTGAGAGCTTGATAAAAATTTGAAAGATTAAAATTAAATTTACCTACATTTATTCAAAGTAAAAACATTGTTATGCTTAAAAATTTAAACCGATATTAAACAATTACAAGACTTGCAAATCATTGAGTAAACTTGGGTGGTAGCTTCTAACTCTTGCTTCTAATAATTCTTCGTGGGAAGTTTGATGGTGGGACACGTAGTAAATGAGATGAAAAGACGCTGCCATGTTCAATGAAGGGTTGGGCTCACTCAGTGGCGGATCTAGGACCTAAGGTTAGGGGGTGCAAATTTTTTATTTTAAAAAATTAAAAAACTAACAATATCATCATCATATAAGGATAATTGTATCAATATTAGAATTTTAATATTAATAATAGATAATAAAAAAAATTACATACCTTATAATTGTCCTTTGCATGATTTCATATTTTGGAATCGTTGAATGATTAGCTCATTATCAATGCTATTGAATACATCTCTCTCAATATAAGTTATTAGACAATCATTCATCTAAGCATCTCTCATTCGATTGCGCAATCGGTTTTTTACAATTTTTATAGCAAAAAAGGCTTTTTCTACCATTGTTATGGCTACCAGTAAAATCGTTGCTAACTTCAAAAGAAGATAAACAAGTGAATAAACAATATGTCTTTCAGTTTCAACCAACTTCTTTGAAAGATTGGTAATTCCTTTCAAGGATGCAAAATCGACACTACCATGCATATCAATAATAAAAGTCTCAAGTTAATTATCAAGCATCACTAAATCACTTGAAGAAAATTCACACGCCATAGAAAAGAGCAATTGAGTATTTACCTCTTTGATACGATCATTAAGTTCTTAAAGTTGCATGCATGTCTACAATAGTATAGAATAATTCAACTTGATAGTGCTCTACTGTGAGAACTTGAGCTTTGCGTCGTGATCTTCCTTTGGACAAAAAAGCATCTTTCATATCAAATTCATAGCATTGATTATGTCTTGATCTTTTCTTTGTAATGCTTGTGATAGTTCATTTGAAATACCCAAGACATTTTTCATCAAATGTAATGTGAATACAAAATCAAAATCTTCTATCAAATATAAAAGACCATTGGCTTTGGCCCTTTGATATGCATTTGATCCATCTTCTTTTATAATTTCAAGAACATCAATGATTGAAGAATACATCAAAATCAAATTTATCAAAGTTCCATAATGTGAACCGCATCGAGTATCAGTAGCTCGTTTGACACTAGTTTCTTGATTCAAACCTTGCCCACTGGAAATTTCTCCTTTTCTCAATGCCTCTCTAACTTTGGCTATTTATTTTTCATGAAGCATGTCATGTCGTTTGCAAGATCCCCCAACAACATTTAATAAATTGGACACTAAATTAAAAAGAGAAGCAACTTAAATGTGATTTTTTGCAATGGCAACTAGTGTAAGTTGCCATTGATGAGCAAAATAATGTACATAAAATGTAGATGGATTCTCCTTCAAGACTAAACTTTTAAGACCAAAAAATTCACCTTGCATGTTACTAGCACCATCATACCCTTGTCCACGAATTCTTGACACACTAAGCCTATATTTGGAAAATAATTCATCGATTGCCATTTTCAACAATAAGGCAGTAGTATCCTTAACATGCACCATGCCAACAAAGCGCTCAACAATACTTCCACTTTTATTAACATACCTCAAAGCAACAGCCATTTGTTCATTATTTGATAAATCACGAGCTTCATCAACAATAACAACAAATAATTCTTCTCCAATATCATTAATAATAGCATTTGTTGTTTCTAATGCAGCAACATTAACTATATCCTTTTGGATTAATGGAGTAATTAATTGATGATTTTCAGGTGCATTCCCCAAGATAACATAATTTATTGATTCATTGTGATATGCAAGAAACTTGAGAAGTTCAAGAAAATTACCTTGATTAATAGAATTGATTGATTCATCATGGCCACAAAATGCTAATCCTTGTTTTAATAGAAATCGAATGCAGTCAACTGATGCAGTCAAACGCCTTCAATATAAGTCACGAACTTGTTCAGATTGCTTAGAAATTGCAACTTCAATATGTTGATTTTGATTCATCAAATCCTGACACTCTTCCAAGCAATGTTATGAGCACTATTAGGACCTCCAACATGAGATGAGAGTGCTTCTTTCTTGTTCCAACTTATAAAACCCCTTGTGACAAATGTGTCCCCACCAGATTGCTTTCCAAAATCAGGCCTGAAAAGATAACAATTAACATAAACAAAATATTGCATCTTTTTCAATACTGTACTCCATCCAATTACCAAATTTATTAAACCAAGACGGAGAAAATCTTCTTAAAGACTCCCAAATTTTCTTTGGAGAAAGTTAAGTTTAGTAGGTTGGCAAGGTCCTCTTTGCAAATATGCTCTTCGAATCTTATCATGATCATTAGGATGATAGGTTGAAATTTTTATGCACTTTCCTGGATCCGATGACAAGTCTTCTAAATTGAGCTCAATTTGTTGGGGTTGAGAACTTGATTCTTTAGGGTTTGATGAAGATTGTTGCTCATTTGAAGATAATTTTCTCTTAAAAAAATTTTCCATGACCTATTTGAAATATGGGATTAACAAAGTTTAAATGAAAAGATTCTACTGAGCAAGCATTTAAAAAAATATATAGAAGCAAAGTTTTATTGAATAGTGACAGAGGAGAGGAAGAACAATCCAACTTACCTTGCCTTGGCTTTAATTTGAAATAGAAAATATGAAGATTGAAGAGTCGTAATCTGCAACCTCTATTTCGGATGTTCAAAGCAAAGAAGAATATTTAATTCAATGCAAAGAAGAAGTATTGACAATTTTGTGTGGAAATTTTCACTTATCCGTAAGCTAAGCCAGGAGTTTTACGAAAAGTTAGCAAACTTGTTGGAGAAGGAAGAAAATTTTACAAACGTGTTGCAGAAGAAAAGTAAAAAAGTAGGAATAAAAAATTATTATTTTGATTGATTTAAACCTTTAGCATATTCCATATGATATTCCATTCGATTAGGGGGTGCAAAAATATAAGATTAGGAGGTGCAGAATATTAAAAAAATCATATTATTAAAAGTAATTATCAAAATTGAGGGATGCATTTGTCCCCGCTGAGCTCTATATAGATACGCCACTGGGCTCACTTGAAGGAGGCTATCTTCATCATTTGGAATTGAAGGGAAAAATTGACTAATGAAGTATTAACACACAAATATATAATAAAGATGGACATTTTAACTTTGTAATTAGTTAAAAGATTTAATTATATTTTTATTAAATGTTTAACATCACATTGTGTTTTTTTCTACAACATTATTACACAAAAAAGATATTAGAAAGCGACTATGTGTTTTTTTGGAGAATCATACACTTAGAATAACTTTCTAAGTGTCACTTGGAAAGTTTGGAAAAGAGAGTGCTTTTCATAATAACTTTCCAAGTAATCAATGCATAAATTGCTATTATTATAACTCAAACTATACTATGCCATAACAATACTTATAGAGTGTGAACTTATAGAATGATTAATAAAAACTACTCTCTAAAATCACCTTTTAGAGTAGTTAATTGAGAATTGATCTATAAATATCACTTAGAGAGTAGTTACTAAATAACCACTCTTTAATGTCACTATTTAAAAGAGTCTTTAACTTAAAGTCACTTAAAATAGGAGTGTCAAAAACTAAATGCTATAGATCCACCAGCTTGCCTAACTAGCTAACATGCAGGCCAATGACAAGTTAGAGCAAACTAGCCCATCGGACCCAAATTTTATTTTTAAAATAAAAAATAATAAAATATTAATTTTTATTAATATAAAAATATTTTTAAATATTTTTTATTATTTATTGTAATTCTTTTTATTTTTTTGATTAATTTTCAGTGGGCTAGTCCATTAATCCAATGGCTCGCTACTTTTTTTTTTAATTTTTAGTTTTTAAGAAATTGGCTGTTAGCTTGCTAGCTCACTCTTAAACAGGTCAAACTAGAAAATCTAATTCATTTTTTAAGCAGGTTAAGCTGACCCCATTTTGACACTATTAACCTGTAACCAGATTATCATAAAATTGAAGATTAAACATAGAATACACCATGTTAAGGAATGTGAGTAATCTAAATTCTAAATGAGATTTATTCCTCCTATATAACATGACTTTTTATATAGTCATACTATGAAATGCATAACCATACTTAGTAAGATAAAATTAGACTTTAAAAGGTAACATGTTATATTCCTTGTGTTTAATTAGATATAAGGCCAAAATAACTAATCATATAATTTATATATCATCAAATAAATATGTTAATTTAATGACTCGCTTAATATTTAAAAATAATGATATAGTACTAAATATTGCTCATTATTTATGATATTAAATAAATAAATAAATATATATATATATATATATATATATGATAAAACAAATATTAAAAGAACATATAGAGTTAAAATAAGAATAAGCCCGTTATAGAAGTAAGAATCTAGTTTGTCTAGAATTATTACCTAATGAGTCAAACTCTTATTAAATGAGCCAAGGAATTGAACCAAGCTTGTTAAAGTTTTTTAGAGCATCATTTGTGTAACCTTAATTATTGATAAACAATTTGGTAACTCCATATTATGAGTGACCAATTTTGAACATATAAATAAGTTCACTAGGATAAAACTAATTAAGAAAATAAAATCACAAATATCATTAAAAATAAAGATCATATAAAGCATGCAAATAATTCAGCATAACTCTATTATTGGATTTAGCTATTCATAATGAAATAAACAATGAAAGCAATTGTAAAGAAACCTATAGTCATTCAAAAAGAAAATATAAACTAAAAAAAATCTCAAGGAGAAAGAGATGAAAAAAGTTCTTGTCCATAAGACATGCTCTTGATTACTTGCTCAAACTCTAGAAAGATATTCTACATCTTCACAAATGATCTCCACTCCAAATAACTCCTAAGAATTGTCAAAAGTCGACTAAGGAAAAATTGTTTCTTGCAGGCCCTCATTGTTCCTTAAGTAGGGTTCTGAAAACCCTAAAAAGTATAATTTGAATCACCATGCAAGCAGCACGATCATGTATACCATCTGTAAGACAATATTTTGATATGTTTTTACAACCTATAGTTGTATGCTTCATCATTATTTTATTAAGATTTTTCACTAATTTTTATATTAATTATGCAGTTTAGCATTAAAAGATCACAATTAAGTTTTGAGTGCAAGTTGGATCCAAATTAGATAATAATAGGACAAACATGTAACACCTTAAATTTAATTTTTAAAATAAATAAATTTCACAAATATGAGAATAATAGAAATTTTCATTCAAAGGATTTCCAATATATAATTTAATAAAGTATTTCAAAATAAGGATGGATTACAATTTGAATCAATTAATTGCTACAGGACTTAATTAATATATTTCAGTTTCAAAATAAATACTCTAAGTCCTATGGTAGTTCCATTTATTCTTTCACTAAACCTAGTGCTGATCGTCTTGGTCACCTAAAAAATAAATGTAAAGGTGAGTACTCTATACTATCACACACAAGCATATAGACTTACCTTGTCCATTCCACAAATTTACTATCACAACTTAATCATGCATCAAACAGGCGCAAAATAATAATTTCAACATTTCATTCTCATTCACACACATAGGTGCGCTTACTGCACCATGAATCATTTCACACACACGTGCGCTTATTGCACATTAGCCACGCTCAATGTGACACTGTGATCACAAATTCCTGATGCCTTCAACCTCAAGGACTTACTTAGTTTCACACCATAGATGGTCGCTAGATAACTCCCATCTCATAGATACAATGTGTGCGGTCACAGGCTCCTTGGCAAAGGTATTAGTTAGAGACCGAGTCAGGAGGAGAGTGTGTGGCCTGTGGTGCATCCACGCTTACTATTGGTGTCATCATCACCCTCTCTCCCCAAGGTATTTCTACCGCCCCTATCTTCCATATCTCTCTATCTTCTATATCCCTAGTAGATCGCTGAACCATTCATAACTTTCTAACATATTCACAGTCAACATCAACAGGCCATTCACGCACATTTTTAATCATTCAAATTATTCAACATCAAGTGATGACATGCTAACACACAATTTCATACACAATCTCAATCACATTACAATGTTTCACTTTCACACACAGTACATATGCTCACATTTAATCGCATTACATTCAACACACAACATTTCTAACACAATTCTAAGGATAGTCAAACCATCTCATCACACACTCTATTCATCATTAACCACATTACACTCCATACATTCTTCCTATCTCAATCTCACCACAATCAATTATTTTCACCTAAATATACATTTTTCTACATCCTATCCCCATCACATTCTAATACATAATAGTACAAACGAATTCTAAACACAAAAGAGATATGGTAGAGTCTTCCCTTACCTCAAATGAAGAACCAACACAAAATAATAGTAGAAAACATTCTTCACATGGTGCTTCGTCCCTTCAAACGTCTCAAACACCACCTTAACCTTCAATTTTGCTCACAAATGGATTTTGAGGCAGTTCAATCGGTGAAAATAGGGCTGGGAATAGAGAGAATCGGAAGAGAGATGAAGAGAAAAAAGTGGGAATGTGTTTCCTAAACCCTAAACCCCTCAAATACCCTTCTAGTCATGACACTCTCGCTGCAGTGACACCTCCTCTCATTACAGCGAAAATATCAGAAGAAACTGCACTCTGATTTCTACAGAATTTTGATATAGCGAGACGGTACTCAGAAATACATCCCTCTTTATTGCTTTCTCCCTATAGCGAGAACACCCTTATAACACATACTTAGCCTATATTCAATCCTATTCCAGTCATACTCAACAATTTCAATTCAACCACAAACCAACAGATACACTTATACTCACGAACTGATCCATATATATTTCTACACACGTATTTACATCATCATCATATAAATCAAACATAATAACATATGTCAATCCATATATATTTATATTAATAAACCAATATATATATATATATATACACAAAATTTGGAGCATTACAAAACACACTTATGCTTCAATAGGCAACATGTCTATACTTTGAGACATATGCACTGCTATGCATAGTAATGTGCATGATCGTGCTCTTTATTGGGAGAAACAAACTTATAAGAACTTTTAAGGTTTTGAACCCTATTTAAAGAACCTTGAGGGCTGCGATTTAATCATCTTGGTTTTTGTCAGCCATTGATGACTTTTGGAGCTTTGAATTGCATCTTGAGACCAAAAATCCACTTCATCTCTTCTCCACTAGGGACTTCTCTAGCTTGTGTTTACTCTTTAAATGATTATGAATTAGTTTATTATTTTTTTGATTTCCTATTACATTATGTCTACCTAAATCTATAATTAAAATTATGGTAGATCCTTTGCATAACTTTGTGATTAGTAATAATTTCAATTTCTTCTATTGATTGATTTTTATCCTATTATGTTATATTCTCTATGTTTGAAATTGACAACTCTTAATATATCATGATTAATTATACTATAGGCAATTATACTACATATAGTTGATAGATTTATAGAATAAAACAAAACAAAGAATTAGGTGGACTAAGCTTAGTTCTTCTCTTTCAATAATTATTAAATTGATAAACTTATAAGTTTTTATGTTTTCTTTTCTTTTACCTTTCATAACGATTAGGAATAATAACTTTAGAAAAAGATTATTGATATTTTATGATCATTAAGTGTTAATAAATTTAACATGAGTAGTTGACAATCATAAAGGAACTAAAATTAGAATTAATCTAAAAGTAAACATAGAGAATTGTAAATGTGAAATCATATGCACAACTGTCCTCAAAGCACCCCTAGTGTTGCATATGAAGCAAGATTGTGCTTCTTTCTGCGTGTGGACTATCTTTCCATCAAATTCCATGTAATTGTGGCAAAACAATTTATACTTCATTGGTAATCTTTTTCACCCTAAACTGCAAAATGAACAAAGAAATCAGTGCAAATTTCCATCAAATAGCTATTAAGTGTATAAAACTAGGCTAAAATAACACTACAAAATATAGACTTATCAAAAACCTAAATGATTCTATATTTAGAGGTTCTTCCGTCCTTCTATGTTCATCCTTATGTCTACGTTGTTTAGGGGACCCATTGGATTTTGGTGAGTTATAAGCTTTCTTTATGACAAGGGGATCGATTCATTGTTGTTATTAATGAATCTTCCATTTTCTTTATAGAATTTGAAGAGTACATACATTGAGAAAACAAAAAGGATGAAAAAGATAAATAAAATCAAATATTGATCAACCATCAATTACTAGGGAATGATAAAAATATAAATAAAAATGATTGCCCACACTATACATATTAGTGGTATGCTTTGCACAAGAACCCTTCACCTTTCTCATTTATTTTTCATTTAGAGAAAAGATGATAAAAGAAAATAATACAGAGCTTCCTTTAAAAAACTTAAGAGTTTCCATAGCTCAAAAATCAAAATTTCACAAGATCCTTTATTCCTTATGGTATAAGATCTAATCATGTATTTTCTCATGAATAATTCTCAAAATTATATTCAAATTATAGTAGTAAGTAGTGAAATATTTTACACTTGAACATTATTATCATTCTCAACTTATGACTTTATTTGATTATAAATTGAAAAGTATTTAACTTTGATATGGAAAGTGAGACTTTTTTTTTTTACATAATTAATTTGTAATAAAGTAAAACTCATGCTATGTACATCTTTTCTTATTTATAATATATACACATTCAAATCTCTTTTCCTAACTCATCCTTGTATCACATCTTAATATACAAATACTACTTATTCCCTAATAAGATCAATTCCACTATTGTACCTAATTAACCCAATAAGCATAAATAATTTCATCTTGTGTGTCTCAAAAGATCAAGTTATAATCCATACTCCATTCTAACATGAAATTAAGAAGCTTAATTTAAATATCCTCATAAAGCATAATTGGGTTCATATGCAACCCAAATTTAAACATATGTTCTAAAGTTATCTAAGTATAGTCAAGCCATAAATACAGTAAATGAAAATAACATAAAGCATTGATAATACAACACCATAATGTAAAAATATTTAAACTAACTCTACTCTATTGCTAAATAGGACTCCTTTTATTAGTAGCAAAAAAGAGTCTTTATGCATCTTCAAATAGGTCTTCCTTAAAATCACCAGAGTCAAAATCAAATGTGTTCATCTACCTTGTGAATTGTGTGGTATTGGCTAGTTTAGGTTTAGTCCTATGAAAGGTCATGCGTTGTAGGGATAGGGTGGATTTCCTAAGGGTGGTGATGAACCTAGGTCCACGGTGGTGTTGGGTGACTGTTGCTTGAAACTCAAACTCTACAAGGTCAGGGGCCTTGAATTGATTTTAGGAGAGGAAGAGTTAACAGCAGGTGACCTACGTCTATAAGTAGAAAAAGGTAAAGGAAAAGTAACAGTCAAAGAGACCGTAAGGCAAATTTTTTAAGGTGCTAAGACAAAATTCACTTCCTATATACAAAGTAACCCTTCCATAATATGCTTTTATAGTTGGGAGTATGCATTGTCCATCCTCCTTCTTTATGTAGATCAATCTCAATCTTCAAAAAGGAATGTGGCATCGACATCCTAAGTATCTATAAATACTAATTTCAAAAGAAATAACACATAAAAATACAAAACAAACACAAGAGAAAGAGATATATTTCCAAATAACATTATCAAGAAAATAAATAATAAAAAACAACATTACAATTATAAAAATCATAATCACAGGCATGTCTCTTATTTATAATGCTAAAAAATCATTAGGCATGAGGCTTATGCACCAAATCTAGACGTATAACTCAAGCATAAATTCACTTTCATGATCTCATAAGATTCTATATCTATATTTTCTTAATTCGGAAGGTGTGGAGAGTTTCAAGTAATAGAGTAGCAACATCTACAACTAGTTCCACCAATGCGATACCTTTCAGGACTTGTGGGGATATCCTATGTTTTATGCATAGTTGTTAGAATCAAATGTGAATTAAGTCTCACATGGAATGAGATATGAGCAAATTAGAGGTCTATAAGGAGATAGACCCATATGTCCATTGCATTAAAGTTTTGGAGTTTTATATTCTTGTGCCCTACTCATTGTGAGACTCCATATCTAAAAACTTTCCTACCCAACAATAGTACTCTTGGTTAGGGGTTGAGGCCAATAAAAACTTTATAAACCCCTTAGGTCATTAAAACATCCATCCTTATTGTTCCATTAATGTCATAGTAATGACATAGATACTTCCTTTCAATGGAATGACTAAATAATACACATACTCATCTTTGAATAGTCCATATATATATTCCTGATGAACTTTTGTCATGGCATATTCATATTGGTTAACTTATTTAGGACTTACAGTCCATAATTTCCACTATTTAGAAGATTTACATAATCATATTAACATATACTAGTGCATTATGCACTTCTATTAGGGTCATCAAAACTTCTACCATTGTTCATTTCTTGAATTTAGTTCTATACTTCTAATTATCACTAATTGATCATGACGAGGAAGATATTATATAATGCAAAAATATAGTTATGCACTTGCCTATAAACCTTATTTATCCAATTAATTCAAGTAATAAAGTTAAGGTAATAGCTACCCATCAATTTTAAGTATATTTACATGCTAATCTCAAGCATTCTTGTCAACCCTTCAAGGTCTATTCTTATAACTTAGTGTATTGTTAATAAATCATTCATTCATACAACTCAATAACACACTTAGTATTTCATCCAAATATGACATAATTCATATAATTCAAACTAAGACTAATTGACTTTCAATTTCACAAGTCAAAACATAGAATCATGTTTTAAGTATAACACTACATTTCCTGATTCATATGATACAAACCATAAGCCAAGGAAATTCATATTTTCACTTATTCCTTTTGCCTATCTATTGTTTGAAATATGACCTTCGCCTTACCTTGAGTAAGACTAGTGTGCCAAAAATTTAAATTTTGTATGTGGTATGGTTTTACACTTAAAAAAAAAAGAATACATTGAATGTAATAAAATTATAGTTTTACTAATAAAACTTGACACATATAAATAGAGAATTATGATAGCAAAGGCACAACTTACAATAATCGACCAAAAGCATGCAAAATGAACTTTGATTCACAATCGAGAGGATGCTTGAGAAATCTCTCAATGTGAAGATGAAGATATGAATTTGCATATAAGTTTTCTTTAGAGTTAAGGCCAAAAAACATAAAATAGCCACTGTGTATTTAAAAGAATTCATATTTTAGAGTACTTACAGTGTTAGACCAAAAATAGGTGAAACGAGCTCTAATCGACAGTTGGAATTAGGCTATGAAAATAATGAATTGCATAGAAGGAAAAACACCATTACATGTCACATGCATGATCGATTAGAGCAAAAAATTAGTGAGAACAGTAGCAAGACTCCATTCTAATGACCCCAGAAGGAGACACAAAGGAATATTCCTTCTACTTGTAATTTTGTTATAATTTTTTTTTATATCTTCCATAATATAATCACTACGATATTTATAGAAAAAATAAACATCAATTAAATCCTAAAAAAGAAATAGAAATTAAATTCTATAGAAAGGAAATAACAATCATATCCTAAAAAAGAGAAACAAAAATAAGATCCTATTAATTAAGGATCAATTAAGAAAAATAATATAAATAATAATTATTGTCATGATATTTTCTTGCTCTTGGAGAACTGGTCTTGTCCTCAAGGTTGAAATTCTGAAAACTTCTCTGTGATCTTCAAAGCATCTTTCTAGGTTGCATCTTTAGGGAAGGAATTACTCCAATATATCAACTAATTGTACAATTGGTCTATTATTTCTCTTGACCATATGCTTGTCTAAGATTGTAATAGGTTCTAACTGCATTCTCCCATCTTGGATAAGGGGAAGTTCTGTTGGTTAACATTGGCAGCTCCTAACTTCTTTAAACATGAAGCATTGAAAACAAGGTGAATCTTGGACTAAGGAGATAGTTCTAATTTGTAAGCTACATGCTGAACCTTTTGTGGAGTATTCTGTAAGCTCTATGAAATTGAGGAGCTAACTTTAAGAGCTAAGGAAGTTTGCTTAAAGGGTTGTAGATGAAGATATACCTAATCATCTACTTCAAAAGCTCGTTTGGACATGTGCTTATTAGTCATTTGCCTCATTCTGTTTTGAGCTTGCTGTAGATTTTCTTTAAGGAGTGATGTAATCCTAGGAGTCATCGGATCACACATGTATATACTTTTGTACTTGCATTGTTCATGCTTAGAATAGTTTGTTTTGGGCCTTGTATTTTGGCCATGGGCCTGGGAAGCCTATCAGGCTTTGGGGTGGACTCTTTTGTATTTTTCTTTGGGCATGTATTCAACCCAAATCCCCATCCCCTTTCTTTTCCTTATTTTAAGGCCCATTAGAGACCATTTTGTGCTTAGCTTGCTTATATATAGGCTAAACTCCTTTGTAATTTTGAAATTTTAGATTCATTTGATGCATTTTTCAGCATAGTCTCCTCTTGAGTGAGTGAGTTTTCTCTGAATTTTCTCATTGAAAATTTCAGAATCATAATCTTATCATGGATTCTTCTATGTGGTGAGTGCATTGGTGCTTATCTCCAATCCTTTGGAGTGGTGTGCTGCATTATAATTCCATCTTCTTGCTTTTCATTTGGATTTTTCTTCCTTCTTTTTGTTGGAATACATGATTTGAAGCATATATCATGGCTGGTCTACCTCTTGGAGATCCAATTCTTTGATCTTTCTTGAAGATCTTCTCAAGAAACACATCAAGGAGGCATACCATCGATTCTCTATCCCTCAAAGCTTGATCTACTGCTACCACTAAGGATTCTTTAGGGATGTAGGAGGTATACGAAAGAGATTTCCTGCTGTATACCACCTCGAATGGTGTTATTTTGGAAGAAAGATTGAATGAGGTGTTGTACCACCATTCAGTCAATGGCAACTACTTACTCCACTTCTTGGGCTTATCTCCTGTCATGCACCTCAAGTATTGTCCTAAACTCTTATTAATTTTTGTTTGCCCTTCGGTTTGGGGTAATAGGAGGTACTCATCAACAATTGAGCTCCTTGTAATTTAAATAGTTGCTTTCAAAATTGACTAGTAAACATAGGATCCTTATCACTTATAATGGTTTGTGGCAGCCTATGTAATTTATAGATATTATCTAAGAATAGTTGAGTAACCTCTTTAGCTATAAAAGGATGAGACAAGGCAAAAAATGAGCACACTTAGTCTATCAACAACTATTAAAATAACCTCTTTAACATAGGACTTAGGAAGGCCTTCTACAAAATCCATGGATATATCAGACCAAACTTGATCAGGTATAGAAAGAGCCTGTAAGAGTGATAGATGATGTCAAGTTGCTATCAAAACAATTAAGTTTCTTTAAGAATTTTGTGGTATAAAGCTCAACTAGGTCAATTCACAAAGGAACATCTTTAATTAAATTTAATTTTAAGATTTTTTAAAAGAATGAAAGTAAGGTTTAGGGAGTTTTGAAAATTGCAAATTAATCAAATTAAATTACAAACAAAATAAAATTGAGTAAAAATAAATTAAGAAATATCAATTTTCAGAATACTAAATGCGTGTAACTCCAATTATCACAATATCTAAAGATTTTAATCTGAGTTTAAACGTTTATCCAATTCAATTATTAATTCAATCGAATAATCTAATTGAACTAGATTACGGATTAAATCAAATTATCATTTAACCTAACCCAAATTCATTATCAAATTAGAATATCAATCGAATCCTAATTTAAATTCTAACCACAGAAAAGTTAATTACGATATCAATACACAAATTTGATAATAGAGAAAAATGAAACAAATTCAGAGCAATTTGACTCAGAACTCAAATTGGATGTACAACATTTGAATTTCGCAGATTGAATGAGAATTTTAGCCTTCCATCGGAGTACTTAACCCATGCGAGAATAATAAGAGAATAAGAGAATTCAAGAAAAAGTAAAAATAAGAATTTTTATTATGACCAAATCTCAAAAACTCAAAGTGTTTAATTACCCTCTAATTCATAACCTTATTAGTATATTTATAGATTCTGATTAGGGTAAATTAAGTGGCCAAAATTCGGGCCTCAATAATAGCTAAAAGTCTAAATACAATTATGAAATACCAAGGGTCCAAATGCAATCCTGCAATAATATTCATCAAATTGCCTCAACTTTAAAAAATAATAAAAAATTGAAAATAACTCAAAATCCAATGATCCATATATGCATTTCAAAATCCTTGATATGTAGAATCTAATGCAATTGGAATCAGTCAAAAATTCAAATAACTAGAAAATGATAAAAACTCTAAAAATAAAGCATATGAAAAATGTTTATTAATCAAAATAAAACTATAAATGTAAACTAGAATATTTTAGGGCAAAGAGTCCAAGAGTTGCTACAATTTCAAATTTATTCCTCTAACAAGTCTCACATTCAATCACAAATCTACAAACTTTTCTCCTCATCTTCCAATAAAAAGCTCGTCTTATCCTTTCTAATGTTTTTTTAGTTCCCGAATGGTGTCCTCCCTCGACCCCTCCATGAGCATCTTGTAATATTTTAAATTTCAAAATGAATCCTTCTCCCACCCATACCCTCCCTTTATACCTTAGTTGATTGTTTGTCCATGCAAACTTAGTGTGTGAATTTGGATCAGCCACTAATTCCTGGATTAGTTATTAAATCTTCTCATCCTTCTTCCATTAGTCTTGAAGAACGTTCAGCCACTGGGCTATAGGACGTGTTATAGCCATAATAACATATTCATCTTTCCCTTCTGGCAGCCTAGATAAGGCATCTGTTGCCTTATTTTGCTTCCCTCTGCAATAAATTATTTCATAATTGTATCATGCCAATTTAGTGAGTCATTTCTGCTGCATCGAAGATAAAATTCACTACTCCAACAAATATTTCAAGCTAAGGTGATCCGTAATTATTTGGAAATGATGACCCAATAAAGCGGTCTTTATGAATATCAGCAGTATGCACTCTTATTTGATGAAAACCTGATCAGAGATCCAATTTAGAAAAAAAACTTTGCTCCATGTAACTTGTACAATAGTTTGTCAATAAAAGGGATAGGTAACTTATCTTTGACAATAATTTTGTTGGGATCTATAATCCGCGCACATCTTCCACTAGCCATCCTTCTTTTTAACCAACACTACCGAGGAAGAGAAAGGGTCCACACTTCTGTGGAAATCTTGGACAGAACCATTGTTATTCTGAAAATTGGGCACATTCCTATCACCCTTGTTGCTGCCAGTTGAATCTCCGTTTCTAATGGTTAATTGATCAAATTTTAGACTGATAGCTGCCACCATATTAGTCAAATCAGACACGGAAGCGGCCTGTTGCTGCGTTGTTTCCTTCAATAGCTTCACTATTCCTTCAATATGTCTATATTCTTGTGCTCTAGTCCCGTCCGCCATAAGAAGGTGCAAAGAAGAAGACACAAAGGAATTTCTAACACTAGTAATTCATAGAAGTACTAATATCTATTAAATTTCTTAAAACAATAAATTTGTTTTCATATAAATACTAAATTAACATATTTTATTTAAATATAATTTGCAAGAAAACATTAAAATATAAACTATTTAGAAATCTTAAAGTGCGAATAGTAATCCCTATTAAATTTTCAACTAAGTTGAATAAAGGAAATAAAATAAGTACTAAAACGAAAAATATGTAAAAACGAAAACTTGTGGTTCTAAAGTCACAAGATTAAAAAATTCCATTATAAAAAAAAACGGAAATGCTGTTTAGTACGAAAAATACGTTGAAGAAACATACGAACAGTGACCTGTAATTTATCTCAAACAGTAGAAATTAGGTGTTTTCTTTATTTAACTCACATTTAACCAATAAAATTCATCATTCGTACTAATTTTTTCCCACACTAAATTAACAATGCTCTTTTCCTATTTAACTCATTTAACCAATAAAATTCATCCACATGTATTCATATAAATTCCGACTAAATTTTATCATACTAAATAGCAATGCTCAAAAAATAATCCATGGCATTTTTTTTGTGCGTAGCTCTTCAAATTAAACTTACCTTCACCCCCGTTACGTAGGATTCTTACAATAATGGGACAAGATTTAAATGACACATTCTGGTAGTAGTTGCACCAAATTGATCTTTATGTACATGTACACGACTTTCCACACTAAACTAAAAACAAAGATCACGTCATCGACCCAAGCTGAAGACCACAATAACACAGCACATTGGAGATGAGAATTTGTGCAGGCGATACATAATAGCTGTACAATATTTTTGTTATTTTATCCACTTCAACAACTAAGATGGTCAAACCCCTAAATGCACAAGATTTTGAAAATCTGATACCCTTATCACTAAACTGGACCAGTATCCAACATCTTTCTGCAGCGTAATGATTACGGATAACATCAAAATTAGCTCCTGTATAAATGATCTTCATGACCGGATTGGAAAAATAATATTAGTCCAATATTCTCTACAGGATGAGGTGTAAAGCAATTCATTTCCACACTGTCTCATTTGCATCTGTGAAAATTGCATTATGATGCTCTATGAGCAACTGAACAACCTCAATTGCACCAAAGTCTACCGGTGTGCCATCATCCAAAGGAATAGGGGATGATGCATCTATAGCTTCACCATCATCTGCAACACAAGAAACAAGAAAAGGAATGCCAATCTCCAATCAGCATTAATTCTATGCTCTGCATTAAAATCTTAAGTAAAGCAAACAACCGTTAAACTAATTTTTGCACCCTTCCAAAAATTTTGCGAGTGACATGAGAGTAAAATGCAATGTCGATTCAAGATCCACAGGTTAGAAGTACAAATTGAAGCAAAGTTTAAGATGTTTAGCCTCACCCATAGAAGATCCCAAGATGAGGCTAAACCCATTAATTATAGAAGCAGCCGACTTGCATCCATAATATTGATTTACTTTACTTTACTGTTATAAAAATATCAAAGACAGTGCCTAACCACTTAATACATTTTCAGGTTATGTGATTATTCTTAAGAAAATGCCAAACAATTCAATGCTAACAGCCAGTAGGAGTAAGGCACGTAATTGATATCTACTTTTGAGGTTTTACTGTTTTAAGCAGTATGGCATCTCAACATTTTTTTATTTCCACTTTTGAAGTTTCAGCACTAAACATTACAAAAGTATGCTTGCAACAACAGCAACAATAAATTCCTTTTCCCATAATTGCAGGTTGGCTACAAGCATCAAACAATGTCAATGTGCTCAATCAAAAACCAAAATTTTGGAAATGTCATTTAGATCAAGGCCTTTTTAAATGGTTTCTCTTAGGGAGCCTTCAGTAGAGTGATTTATAAAGTTTACCAGGAACAAGGAATCTTAACATAGGAATCTTAGATTCTTATGTTTGGCGTGAACTTTATAAATAAGATTTCCAAGAAATGAACATTCTTAGAAATGTTTTTTTAACCATGTTTCCCAATGGGAAAGGGTTAAATCCAAGATTCTCCCACAAAAGTGGGAAAGTTTTGGGCATACCCATAAAACAACATCCAATATTCCTAGTGATATTTAAGCATGTCAAACATATTTATAACATTCCAAAAATTCATGATTCCCTGAACACAGGATTCATAGGAAATATAATTTGAAGGAAAGAAGAAAAGTCTCTATAGATCAACAACCCCTTTTGGTTTTCCTTGGTCTTCCTCTACCCCTGTTTATCATGTTATCTCCATGTCATCAACTCCTCTTATTAGGCCTTTTACTGGTTTTCTCCTAACTTGGCCAATATAAAAGTTTATACTCAATGAAGATAATTGCTAATAAATCATTTTGACGAAGAAAATCCCCATTGCTTGAGACTAAAGTATGATCGTCATCCTTTTGAAAATTACCAGTAATAAATAGTATTTTAAATCAATTTGGCTATCTTAAATATTTACATGTTTTAGCATCATTTCACTTACCAGCAAGCATCTCCCAAGCAGTATGTGAACCAGGTGTTGGATCAAAGCTCCTTTTTGAAGGACTTTTTGACATCTGATTCCAATATTGACAATAAATTTCAGGTCTCTGTCCTTTCTGCCACATAACAACAGGTGCCATTTCCATAGCAAGGCTTCGAGCATCCATCTGGAAAAAGTCAACAATTTTGAGTATGCTACTCAAATCATATTTGAATATATATCTATGTGATGATTGTTTGTATGGTCAACTATCTGAAGGGAAACCAAAAATAGTAAAGGATGACAATGATCGTATTGCATCTAGGAAAATAGTCATGTTTCCTTTCACCTTTTAGATTAAGAAGAAAAAATAATGACATTTGCAGGAGAAAAATATATAAGAAGATAAAAACACAAGAAACTGATCATAGAAAATCCTTCAAGAGGCAAGAAGTAGATAAACATAGAATAAAGACAAAAGGTATGTGACTATGTATATTGCAGGTTTTGATGATGTCAAAAAGACAACCAAGAAGGAAACTCAATGGCATGAAGATCCTTGATGATGAATAGGCAAAATGGCAAAGATAAATGGTTAGAACATTAGATTTTAGAAAAGTTTGTCAAAAGTTTTTCTCTTTAATAAGTTTATTTGGCCATTTTTAAATTAATCAAGTTTTACTCAAAATAAATTTTAAGATAATTGTTTTGATCTAAAGAAAGTGTAAATGATGATTTAAAACTATGTAAAAAGTGATAAAACTTAAATCTTTCAAGTTCGGGGTTTATTGTAATCGATTACCATATATAATTATTGATTACCATGTTGTTTTTGTACCCAAAGTTTAAAATTTTATCTGTGTAATTGATTACATATTCATGTAATCAATTACAAGAAAGTGACCGTTGTCAGTTTTCAAAATTTTGAACTTTGTAAGTAATCACAAGTTCATGTAATCGATTATCAAAGACCAGAATACGCAAAAATCGTCTAAAGTAAAGTGGTCGGTCAGCAGAGAAGACCCTTGGAGGTAATAATAAGGAGAGTGGATTGGATGACTCTTATTCCACTAAAGAGGGGGACCCGAAAGAACCTTAGACAAATTTATTGTTTGGTTGTTGTTTAATCCCTAAAATTTTCAAAATGTAAAGATTTAGTCTATTGCATCAATTGTGCTCTTTTAAGTGATGCGCTGAATAACGGAAATTTAGTTTATCACTGTCACATCATTGTCATGTCGTAGTTATTTTGAATATTTTATTATTTAAATATTAATATTTGCAAAAAAATCCTTAAACTTCATTCTTCCACCTCTTCTTCGGCACTGCACGATCAAGCTTCTCAAATGGTCATGCATTCTGCTATAGACTCAAGCCCTTCACTTGGCATAACGAGACAACCTAAGAACAATTTTTCCCAAAAGATAAACAGAAGGTTAAAATCCTCATCATCCTATGCAGAGAGAAACAACATCATTCCATCCCATCTCATTTATCTATCTATCTATCCCTTTGCCTTTTTTCCAACCCCTAATTTATCCATCTATCTCACTGACCCATTCACTCTCTCTCTTCCTCTCTCTACATAGAGGCCAACAAAAAATGGCAAATACAATAAGATAAGAAAAATGGAAACTCCATGCATCCTCCCATCGAAACCAAAGAGTCCACACCACCAACACTCTTTCTCTCTCCCATCAAGTATTGTTCCTGCCAGTGGCCACCATTTTACAACTTTTTTTCGACCTCTAACCATCAGATCTGGATCGTTGTCACCTGCACCACCCAACCGCATCAATTCCACCTTCATCAAAGCTCTCACACGCTTGCATGCACCTTCATAATTTGAGGGGTGCTCCTAAGGCTAAGATGTTTCAACTAGAAGTGTTACTAAAAGAAGAGAGGGAAAATGGGGAATTTGTAATGGTGCATGCAAGAGAAGGGGGATTAAAAATCATGGAGCTTGATGGGGGTAGAAAATCTAAGAGTAAATCCAATAATAAGGTGTTGGTGTGTGAAGAGTATTTGACATTGAGTTGGGTTTTGTGTTGTTTGGAGTTTGGTTGCACTGTGATTTCATGAGGATCGTGGTCATCCGTGGTAAACAGAAATTCTTGCTCTTGATTCTTACCATTAGGGGAAGGAGATCCGCGAACAAATAACTGTTGATATTTTTTTTCACTTTAACCACCCAACTTGATAGATACCATGTGAATGAAGGGAGAAAACCACAAAAATATGACAATCAAGAATAATAAAATTTAGCAACTTAAGACCAGCAAGAATAAGAATATGAAGATAAGTTAATGGCTAAACACAAATTTGACAAAACCACAAAAGATAGTCATAGATTGCTAATGAAGGGAGAAAATACATCTTTGAAACAGTTCAAAAGCAACTGTTCAAAACAATGACTTAGAAACAACAAATAAAATGCATCAATTCAAATTACTTTCAGCACATGTTTTGAAAGCTATTTGCATAGCAAGGCAAGTTTATTATGTGACATTATTTGTAGGAGAAAAAATTTATATCAGATAATCAACGAAAATGGAAATGAGCCATGATATTCACCATACATGGTTTGTTAAGCAAATAAAAATACATAAGTTCTCACCAGGTTTATGAAACCAATTTCCCACCATACAAACATACACAAGCCCATAGAGAAGTCTCCTACCTTATTGAGAAGTGACTTCAGGCTAACGCGGAGTAGAAGTGCTGTTATAAACTCCAGTGTCATGTAGTTCACACTAGAAAGCCTCTTGAGTATGTTTCTCATGGAATATATACTAGATCGAGTAGCTCTAATCTCATTATAAAGCTCCAATGTGGTAAGTGGTTCAGGAAGGCTGGCAAGAAAATATTTTGCAAGAGCTGCTACATCAATTGGATTTGTTCCTTCTGGCACCAAAGCATCTGGATCTGCAACAAGCAATTGTGGTAGCAAGTATAACATCATCCAAATATAATAACTAAAAGCTACTCATTACATAAAAAATGATTGAATTACCTTGGTTGTATAGGGAAACCAATTGCTGAATAACCTTTTTATCCCCTTCAGATTTAAAGAGATATGGTGAGTTCAATCCTACATAAAATAAAAATGATGAAATTACTATTGGATCAAAATAAAACACTATAAGAAAATAGATGGATGCATGGATGTAAAACCTTGCTCTAGAAACAGCTACCTGAAACTATTAGATAATCTGCACATTTGACCAATATCTGAGGAATAGGTTTGCTGCAATCTTGCCTCTGTACAGTAACCTCAATAGGAACTCCAAATACTGGGTTCAAGGTAATGAATAATTAACTACCATAATGCAGGCAGGAACAAATTTTAAATACAGTAAAAATCTATATAGGAACAAAGCATGCAGTATAAATTTTAAATAAACTAACAAACAATAAAAAATGTTACTGTAAAAGCGACAAAATGTATTTCATCTCAAGAAGCCTTGTGGAAACACAATGAAACTAGTTCTACATAGTTACAAAAAGATTCTGATGCATGAAACTTTCTGAGTCATATGGTTTGAGAAACTTACCATCAGTGCTTGCAACTCCCTGCAACAGAAAATTAAAGTAAGAATGGTTAAAATGACAGGTACTGGTAAAAATAGGTCACATTTAGCCTGATGTCATTCACCTTTTGCCATCTTTCAATGTCTGTCAAGATAGTCTTACTTTTTTGTGCTGTTGTTTTTGCCACCTAAATGACCACAATGCCAAATCAGAGAGAGAAAAAAGTAAAGAATATGACCATCAAGTTGATTCAGCAAAATACAACTTGGCATATAACTAGCAGATAACATATAGATAAAAGGAAAAGAAAGGGGAGAGAAGACAAGATAAAGAGAAAAATTGAAAAATCAAATAATAGCTTTAAACAATCTATAACCAAACCAAAAGTTACGCACATCCAACCGACAGAATATGTAATCCAAAATCACTTTGGACTGTTGGAGAAGGCATTCCTTTAACCCCAAATAAGGATCACAAGTAAAAGAAAAAATAAAATCATCATAATAAAGCAGTGTTTGGTTTGTCTTTTGTTTTCATTTGTGGTTAATATATTTTTGCTAATATTTACAAAAACGTCACACTGTGCTCACTCTATTTCTTGGTTTTTCAAAGTTTTGTAAACAAAAAAGAGGGAAAACAATGGAACTTAATCATTATGCATATATATGCCTTTTTTAAAAAGTTATCTAACACAAACCAAAATCATTTACTCAACTACATCACCTCTTCAACCTTGGATTTTCCTACAGCCACCTTATCCTTTGTCCCTGAGAAGCCTCTCCTAAGAAACGTACCCGTCGTGGCAGCAGCTGATATCAACCGATCCTGCACAGCATGTCTTGTGGATGGCTGCTGAAGAAGTGCCCACCGACTCTTGACCATCAATCCAACTTTCCCCGCCACTTCAGCCACATTACTCTTTGTATCCTTTGTGACCTCACCAACAAACGTTCCCGCTGATTCCTTAGCTTCTTTAAGCTTGACCCCTACACCAAACTTAAATTTAAACAAGCAGAGACCGGGGCGTAATCAAGAAAATAAAAGTGCAGCAATTTAGTGAAACATACCTGAGGAAGTAAAGAAACCAGCAGCCTTATCATGCCATTCAGGTGAGATGATAGAAGTCATTGAAGCAGAAGCTAAGAACAAAATCAAACACAACGAAAAAAAAAAAAACGGTTGTTACTCGATCCTGCATACAAAGTGAACACATAAAAGACTAATCTACATCAATAGACAAAATTCTAGCCATCAATAAAATCCTATGTTCTTAAGAAATAGAATCAATTCGATCAATTTCTTCAAAAATCAAAATCATCAGATTCAAAATTCCTTTACATTTCTACACACAACACAGTCAACCCATAAAAATGATTCTGCAGTAAAGAATAAAAGCCATAAATGAATCGATCAACCCTGTATGATGAAAGAAGAGAACAAATTGAAAAACCTATATATTAAAGTAACAAATTAGAGAGAATCAGATCAAATTTACCTTGCTTCTTTGTGTGTGTGTGTGAGAGAGAGAGAGAGAACTAAAAGGGAAAGAAGTAACTCATAAATTGGAAATTTGGAGAAAAACGACGGCACAACAAAGATATGGAATTCTAATGGGACTGCTCTGACCAAGTTTGACATTTAAAAAAAGTTTTCGGTAACCCACTTTTAATATAATTTTTAAACTATTTTTATTAATTAAAAATTATAAAACTTATGTAAATCTTATTATTTATTTCTAATTTAATATTTTTTATTATTTTTAATAAATTTTAACATGTAATAAAAAATATGTTAAAAAATATATTAAAAAGTGCATTATTAATATTATAACGGTACTTCTATTGTCTTTTATATTTTATTGATTTAATTTTTATTTTAAAAGTTAATTGGAGTAGAAATAGACCATCATTTGAAAAAAAAATATTTTTATTTTTTTTCAAACTACTAAATTAATATTTTTGGCTTGATAATTAAAGAGCATTTAAAAGAATTTATCAAGAGTTTATAGAAATAATTTATAACTCATATAAGTTATTTTGACTTTATTTTAATAAATATTTTTATTGTAGCTAATTAGAATATTTATTTTTAGTTTATTTTAAAAAATTTAATAGTCAAATTTATGGCATAAATTTTTGTATAAAAAAGTTTATTAAATAAATGCTTAATTAAGCTATTTTTTAAACCTTCTTTTTTCATTACAAAGCATTATGCAAATTTGTGGTCATAGTTTTCAATATGACTGTATATGGAAGTTACAACTAAACTATTATTTGACATGTGTATTTAACTTTTATTTCTATGATTTCTTAGTCAAATAAGTAATCTAATCAATGTTCGTGATTTTAAGCTGTGTTTTTGAATATATTAAAGTTGTTTTTATCTAATTTATAAAAGAATTAAACTAGTTTATATATATTTTTATTGTTTGTAGGATCAATTGTCAAAGAAATAAAACTTGAAAACGTCAAAGAAAGCAAAAGTTGAAAGCTACAAGACTTGGACATCAAACTGCCCAACCATGGAAAAATTATGCTGCAACTAAATTTGTAGGATCACGCTAGATGCGCGTGTCAAACCACCATTCCAAATGCTCTAGGTATAAACATTTTTACACCCCTGATCATGGAAAAATGTAGAATGTTGATTTCCAAGGGTAAAAACACCAATGTCAATGTTTTAACGTCCAACATAACTCTAAATTTTATAAATAAATATTATATGAATTAATTTTTAGATATACCTCATTTAGTTCATACATTTTTGTTCATACATTTTTGTTTAGTTTCATTACTTATAACTTTTTTTCTTTTCCATTTTCTCTTTTTTTTTTTTCCATCATAGGAATTTGGAAAATTTATGTTTTTTCCATATCTATATGAAGTTTTCTTTTTTGTTTGTTTCTTTATTTATCATTGTAAATATATATAACTAATTTGTTTTACATTAGGATGGGATGGACTTATGCTTAATTCTCATTTATTGTTAATGTTATTACATTCTTATTTATTTTCTTCTCTTGCAATTCAGTTTGTTTCTAATGCATTTTCTAGTTTGTTGAGCTAAAATATGATCTCAAACTTGATTTTATAGTTAGAAATTTAGTTGTTAAATTAGATTTAAATAATTTACCATGATTATTGTGATATTGAAGAAACCACTCAATGATTTTAATGTTTTTTTTTTTATGAGTTCTGGTACAATAATGCCTGTGCTAATCATATTAATTGAAAGAATTAAAAAGTTTTGGTCGATAGTATTGGAATTTTTATTTAAGGAATTGAAGTTGACTTAAAATTAGAGAATGATAGACGATTGCCAAGTTGCTATCAAAATAACAAATTTTTTTAAAAGATTTTGAAGTATAGAGTTAAATTTAAGTCGATTCATGGAAACACATTCTTAATCAAATTCAATTTTAGGTTTTATTTAAAAAATTACAACTAAGATTTTTGGAGTTTTAAAAATTACAATTAATTAAATTACGAACATAATTAAAGTGAGTAAAAATGAATTAAAAAATATCAATCCACAAAATACCAATTGTGTGTAACTTAGACTATTACAGTATCTAAAGATTTAAATTTGTGTTTGAATAATCATCCAATTCAATTATTAATTCAATTGAATATCCTAATTGAATAGAGTTACAAATTAAATCAAATAATCATTTAACATAATCTACATGAATTATCAAATCAGAACATCAATTGAGTCCTAATTTGAATTCTAACAACAAAAAAGTCAATTACGATCGCAATACACAATTCCGAGATTAGAGAGAAAAGAGAACAAACTCAGAACAATTTAACACAAAACTCAAGTCATAATTACAACGTTTGAATTCCACAGATTGAACGAGAGGTTTAGCCTTCCATTGAAACGCTTACTCCATGCAAGAATGAAAAAAAAAAAGAGTTCGAGAGAAAGTAGAAACAAATATTCTTATTTCGATCAAGTCTCAAAATCTCAAAGTGTCTAATCACCTTTCCCCTAATTCAAAACTTTATTAGTCTATTTATAAATTCTGATTAGAGCAAATTAAGTAGCCAAAGTTTAGGTCTCAATAATATCTAAAAGGCTAAATACAATTATTAAATAACAAGGGTTCAAATGCAATCTAGCAGTAATATTTAGCAAATATATCTCAACTTCAAAAAATCATAAAAAATTAAAAATAACTCCAAATCCATTGATCCATATATGCATTTTGAAGCCTTGGATATGTAGAATCAAATGCAACTAAAATCAGCCAAAAATGATATTTGTAGAAAAAGTTATAACTAAAAGAGTATTCAGAAGTCAGAATAATCAAAAATATAAAATTAAAGCATTTATTTGTAATAAGCCCAATTTATTCAAATAACTAGAAAATGATATAAACTCTAAAAATAAAGCATATGAAAAGTATTTATTAACCAAAACAAAACTATAAATATAAACCTAAAATATATTACATCAGAGAACTTAATCTTTATTGCATGTTAAGAGTTAGATAACATAACTTTTAATGTAAAAAAGATAAATAGAAGATAATCAAATCACAATTGTTTGTTCATCATATTTCTGTATTTGTCATTTTGTACAATTAAACATATACTCAAAAATAATTTTATTTATTTATTTATTTACATTTTGCTTAATATATCACCCTACTATGTTGAATGCTCAAATTGTAAATCAAGAAAGATACGCTGATAATGAATATACTCATTAAAATGATTTATGCACTTGACACATTTGTTTGCATAAGCAAATAAAGTGTATTAAATTTTGGTTGCTATTGTTAGATTGTTGAGTCCAAGTGTCAGAAATCTTTTGAAAACTGCAAATTTGAGAATACTTTTCATAACAAAAAAAAAAAAAAAAAACACACACACACACACTAAAAAAGTAAGAAAAAGCATGACATGACATGTTCTAGTGAGATATACACTAATATAATTCTCAAGAAAGCTTTGTTGGGAATATTATTGTAAACTTGAAGGAATAATTAAAGAACATGCAATAACCAAGTACATCAAGCTTGTAACATTAAATAAGCTCTGTTGGAGACAACTCCATATTTGTATGTAGTATTTATAATTATGTTTTTGAATTCATTAATTTTATTTTTTAATTGAGAAAAATAAAATATAAAGAATTTTCTAAGTTTTTAGAAGTGATCATACAAAAGAAAAAAAGGAGAATAGATCATTAGAAGTTAAACTCTATGTTTTTATGACAAGCTTATGCTTTTTTAAGCTAACACATGACACATAATTTTTTGTATGTTGTGTTAAAACGCAAGAATGAGTATTTTTACCTGCAATAACAAGAAATTATAGTTGATGTAAGCTAAGTATTTAAACGTTATGAACATTTTTACATCTAGATAATTTGAGTCGAGTTTTGAGATAGTTTTTATTTTGTTAAAAATATTTTTTTACAATTTCAATTTAAAAGATAATTTTTCAGAAAAAAAAAATTGGAGCTATGATATATTTTCTTCACAAGTTATCCTAAAAGTTGTAAGATATTGCCTCTATAATATCTTGCGCGTCAAAATGTCAAAAGTAGACATTTTTAAGTCCAAAAAAAGATTAAAAAAAGTTGAATTGTTTTGTATTTTACTGAGTCAAAACGCCAAAAGTGATTACACCCAAAATGAGAGGGAAAAAAAAAAAATACCATGAAGCTAAGCCTTAAGCATCAAAACGTAGAGGAGTAATGTTTTTATGTCTAATAATTGATAATTTTATGATTGATTGTAGATTCTGTGTCAAAATGCCTACAGAAAGGAATTTTTACGCATGATTGAAAGAAAAAGTATATGAACAAAGCCTAGAACATCAAAATACCAAGAAATTGACATTTTTACGCTTTGAAATTGAAAAGATTAATAATAATTTTGAACCCCATGCATCAAAATGTTGGGAGTTAAGCATTTTTTTGCCTATGATTTTGGTGAACGTTAGTACCATTGAAGTGTTAAGTGTCAAAACGGCTTTTTTATGCCCAACATTAGAAATGCAATTTGTGCATTCATTCGTTACTATTTAATTAACATTATATCTCTGCATTCTTGAAATTGATTTTAATATATTGTCTCACATCCTAACATTTAATTTAGCAACCACAAGTGCTTTAAGAATTCATATTACTTTAAACTTTAAGTAACTTTATTATTAATTTAACTAATTTTTGTTAATTTTTATTTTAGAAAAAAATTAGAATAGAGAAATGTCTTGAAGAAGCCATTAAATTATAAAAATTAGATTAAAGACTAGGCGCTCAAATACACAAAATTAGAGTTGGAGCAAAGTATTAAACGTTCCAACACTCAGCTAGCCATTTCAACGCGTATTAACTTAGTGTTTATGTTAGGAAAACACTAATCTTTTGATCTATTCCTGGATAGGATGATGTCCTTCCGTACGTTGCTGACGTGGAAAGGGTACCTGCAAAAGGCACTCCGATGCTAAAGTCAGATCTCAGTTCTGAGCAGTAAATACTATTTTAATAATTAAAAGTCAACCCTTTACCTGTATTTCCTACTTTTCTTTGTTATGGACTAATAGGCTTGTTGAGTTAGCCTTGATTTTGGCCCTTTAATTAATGTAAATAATATTTTGATTATTACCTTCAATTGAGTTAATTACCTCCTAATCTGACAAGGGGTGTTCGGTTATATTAGGTCGAAGGGGTACTCGGTTACCTTTTTCTACAAGTAGGACAGAGTAAGGCCTTATCCAGTACACTAGCCCCCCAAGCCCGGAGAAGAACGAAGTGAGGGCTTAATAATAATGACATAAACACCAAGGGTATGTAGATAAGGAAGTACTCAGTTTTAAGATAAAGTAGGTATACCGAGGAGGTACTAGGTTTCTGAAGCGGCCAATATATAAAGAAAGTATTCGGTTTAAGGGAAGACCAATAAACTGAGAGGGTATTCAGTTTAACAAAAAAGTTAAATAGGTCGAGGGGTGTAATCATGAAGAAAATTATTAGGTGAAAAATAAAATAATAAGTAATTAAATAAAGATTTCAGTCATATCAGGGTTTCTAACCTTCAGGGTTTCAGTTTTTAGGGTTTTCTCGTAGTGTGTGTCTGAAACAAAAGGGTGTCTGATCTGAGCCATAGATCTGGAAAAGATCTAAAGGTCCAGAGGGGGTGCGACCTTTCGCTTGCCTGATGCCATGTACTCTATAAATACATGGTGGTCCAGGCTTCAATTTGTCACTTTTGTTCTGAACTGAAAGGTTATTAGGGTGTTTGCTTGCCGAGAGCTCATTCTTCTTTTCCTTTGAACCGACTATTGTAGTAAGGTACGCTTTACTCATTCATTCATTTTTTCATTAGTCTTCAATGGCCGAATCCTTAGAGTGGGAGGACTTTTTATCTTATTTGTCGAGACTGACTACTGTTGAGGTTGATAGCATTAGAAGAACCAAAGAGGGTGAGGTTCCTTCAAGACCGAGTAGGGCAAAAGATGAAGTAGAACGGGTAGTTAAGAAATGCAGTGATGGCGCCAAACCGTCGGGTGCTGCCGACGACTCTGAATCTACTCATTCGTTACCGAATGTCAGCCCTCTTAGAGAAAGACCAGTATTCCCTCCTTGTACAGTTTCTGGATACAAATGGGTCCATGGGGAGGTGGCCGCTTACTTCTCTCGCTTTCAAAGGAACCGAGACCTTCAATCTTTTGTAGATCACTGTGATATTTCATTATGAGAGTCTTCTACTCCCTATCCAATAACGATCGACACTTGCTGAGGAAATGACTCCGGCAATCCCAACCTAGTGTTCCTAGGAGGTGTTGAAATGGCCGACACCTTCTTAGTATATGAGTACATGTTTAAGGAATCAGGTATAAAGCTACCCTTTGACGACTTCCAAATGGGACTGTTAAGGGTTTTAAATGTAGCGTCGACACAACTTCATCTGAATGGGTGGGCGTCTATACAAGCCTTTAGAATCTTATGTAAATTTCATTACATAGAACCTAGTGTAGGTTTATTTCTTCATTTCTTTTGTACTTGTCCTTCAGATTTAGTAAGGTGGGTATCCTTAATAAGGCAACTTGAATTGCCATTATTCAAGCCTTATGCTTCGTCTTTCAAGGGTTTCAAGACCGGCTACTTCAAGGTAACCGTGCATCCTGTAGGTAGAAATTATTTTTTTGATAGCGAAGGTAACACACTTTTCCCCTTCCACTGGACTTGGGTACCTCGTCAGTATGACGTTTTACCCGAGGATATGTTATCGGCTACCGATGTGTCAGCCTTGGAATACTTAAGTCTCTTCCTAGAGAGCTTTCTGCTTGAGCCCTCATTCTCTTACAGAAGTCCCCTCATCCATGTCTGGACATGGATGGTATGGTTCATTTTTACAGTCTTTTTTTTTAATCAAATTGTATTGATTTGACTTTATGTTTTTGTTGTAGGTTTAATGGCTCAGAAAGGGGTAAACATGTCGACCTACCGTCATGGTCTGAGAAGACGGACTGCAGGTGATACACCAGTTGAAGAGCACTGACACCCCTCTTGACCATGTTCCTGACGTAACTGAGCCTCGTCCTCCACCCCAAGACCTTGTTCTTGCAGAAAGGCAACCGAAGAAGCGAAAGGAGAAGGCCAAGGAGAAAGAAGGGGAGAAGGAGAAGAAACAGACTGGTGCTGATGGGGCATGAAAGCAAGCCCAAGTTGCTGAAATGGTTGGAGCTAGTAGCCCTTCAAACTTCGTGATTCCCCCAGCGGTTCTATCTGACTCCTTCCGAGCCGACGAGGTTCGGGCTAGACGAGTGGTTGCCCCCGATCTAGTCTCTAATTCGGGCAGGGACGTTGTCAACAATTTAAACCGCAAGTCTTTGTGGCAATGCTACGCCGAGCTTCAAGCCCGAGCCATGGTGATGCTCCGAAGGCTGGCGTTGGAGCCCATGCTGGAGTTGGAGAAGGTTCAAAGGACTAAACAAGAGAGTGAAGAAATCCAAGCTGCCCTTACCGAGACCAACAAGGGTCTGGAGACCAAGATCATTCAACTTAAAGAACATTACAGTATAACGGAGTGTCAACTTCAGAGCACCAAGCAGGCTTTAAGGGCTAAGGAAGCCGAGATGGAGGAGGCTTTAAGGGCAAAGTCACTGGAGATGGAGGAAGCTCTCAGAGCTAAATCTCTCAAAATGGAAGAGGCCTTGGCTCATGAAAGGCAGAAGGCAGAGGCTGAAATGAAGACATTTTCTGACAAATGTTCAGACAAGATGGTTGTCAAACATGAAGCAGGCTTCCAACATGCTGTCTGTCAATGTCAGGAATTTTGCCAAGTTCCAACCGACTTCCATTTCGACCTAACCAGAGACTTCTTTGGCGGAAGTTTCTTGCAATATGACGAAGTAGATGATGACATGGAGCCTGACGCCGAGGCCCCTAGCCGAATCCCAACAGCTGAGAATGCCCCTGGTCCTGATGCCGAGGAGAGGGGGAATTAACAAAAAAAATAATTTCTTTTTTGTAATTTTCCTTTGTATTCATGGGCCGATAGTGCCCTAGTTTTGTAATCCCTTTGGTTTAATCGATACAAATGCATTTTTTCTTCAGTCTTCCTTGTTACTTAGCCGAGTACTACTACGTATATTGTAAATAACATATATAGCTTGACTTTGATTAGATTGAGTATATCCGACTAGTTGATATAATGAAATCTTCCAATATACTGAAGAGAGATTGTATTTTGCTAATGTAAAAAATAAAATTCATTCATTCTTGACCGAGTAGGGGGTACTCGGGAGGGAAATAATTCAACCTTGGCCAAGTAGGAATACTTGAGAAAAAAATTAATAAATGATTCATCCTTAGCCGAGTAGGGATACTCGGGAGGGAATTTAATTAATTTCAACCTTGGCCAAGTAGGAATACTTGGGAGGGAATTTAATAAATGATTTATCCTTAACCGAGTAGGGTACTCGAGAGGGAAATAATTCAACCTTGGCCAAGTAGGAATACTTGGGAGGGAATTTATTAAATGATTCATCCTTAGCTGAGTAGGGGTACTTGGGAGGAAATTTAATTAATTTCAACCGTGGCCAAGTAGGAATACTTGGGAGGGAATTTAATAAATGATTCATTCTTAGCTGAGTAGGGGTACTTGGGAGGGAATTTTATTAATTTCAACCTTGGCCAAGTAGGAATACTTAGGAGGGAATTTAATAAATGATTCAAGACAATCGAGTAGCTGTAGAAGAAGTATTTTATTGATAATGTGACTCGTTAAAAACCTTCCCAGAAAAACCCTTTTTCATATTCTTTTAAGAGGACAAAACCTGGGTGAGGAAAAGAGTGCACTGATTACATATTACAAATGCTTAACTGAAATAATGCTTTAAATGTGTGCTGTTTCAAGTCCTCAGTATCGTCTTCCCTTCCAGTGTCTCTAGCTTGTATGACCCATTGTCTAGCCGAGCCGTTACCTGAAAAGGCCCTTCCCAATTAGCAGCCAATTTCCCTTCTCGTCGGTCCCGACGTGCTTTCCCTGTTACTCGCCACACCAAGTCATTAACATAGAATTGTCTTGGATTAATTTTTGAATTGAACTTCCTTGCCATTATCCTTTTGCTAGCTTCGACCACTATCGTTGCTTGACCACGTACTTCATCCAATAAATCTAGGTTGATGGCAAAGGATTCGTCGTTTGCCGATTCCTCAAATTGTTGTTTTTGAAATGATGGCTCTCCAATCTCGACCGGCACCATGGCATCAGTACTATAGGTCAACCAAAAAGGTGTTTCTTTTGTGGTTGTTTGTGACATACACCGATAAGCCCATAAGATCTCGGGCAACTTTTCTGCCCATTCTCCTTTTGCCGAACGTAATCGTCTCTTAAGTTCATGTAGGATGACTTTGTTCCCAGCCTCAACTTGTCCATTGGATTGAGGATACTTAATAGATGTAACCCTGTGTTTGATATGCAATCCTTCCAAGAATTCATTGAATCACCGGTTTGTCAATTGCAACCTGTAATCTGTGATAATGGCATGAGGGAGACCGAATCGTGTGATAATATTTTTCCAGGTAAACTTTGTACATTGTTGGCCGTGATGGTAGCGAGTGGTTTTGCTTCAATCCACTTGGTAAAGTAATCTATAGCGACAATCAGGAATTTACATTGTCCTTTTGCCAAGGGAAAAGGACCGAGAAGGTCCATTCCCCAAATGGCAAAAGGCCAAGGAGAACAGATGGGGTGAAGGGTATCGACATGTTGGTGTATGTGGGGACCATGTTGCTGAATGGAGATACACCTCTTTACAAAGATATCACAATCTTTGGATAGTGTCGACCAATAATATCTGGCTCTCAAGACCTTAGTTGTCATGGTTTGTCCACCGGAATGGGTACCACAAATACTTTCATGAATTTCCCTCATTACATAGCTGGCTTGGTCTTCATCTAGGCATTTCAACATGGGTGTTGAAATTCCTCTCTTATATAGTTCTTTACCGAGAAGGATGTACTTGGCTGCTTGCATTCTTATCTTCTTAGCCAAGATTAGGTCATTTGGTAAGCTGTTGTTGGTGAGATACTGAATGATTGGGGTCATCCAATTCTGAGGCCTATTTTCTATGTTCATGCACTTTTGTTTAGAAATGTTGAGTGTATGTATGTTTGGATGAATCACACTTTGTAACTGCCCTGGTTTCCTTTGGTTAGCCAGCCTAGCAAGCTTATCGGCTTGTACATTCATAGTCCTCGGTGTGTACCAAACGTGTACCTCGTCAAATTCTTCCTCCATATTCTTGAATTCCTGGTAGTATTAGAGCATAACTGAATCCTTCACCTGATAAGTTCCACTGACCTGTTCGGCCATTACCTTCGAATCGCTCCAACAAATGATGCGTTTCACTCTAATTTCTTTCGCCAATCTGAGATCGGCAAGCAGAGGCTCATAGTCAGCTTGATTATTGGATGCTTTGAATCCAAACCGAATAGATTATTCAATTGTTACACTATTTGGTCCCTTTAATATAATTTCTGCTCCGTTACCCAGTTGGTTTGATGATCCGTCTACATACAGGTTTCATATATCAGTGGTGATCTGTTTTTGGGTAATAAACTCGTTGACGAAGTCTGCAAGCACCTAAGCTTTGAGAAGGCGTCAGCTTTCAAAATGGATATCAAATTGGGATAGCTCGATTGTCCATGCCACTAACCGACCAGCTAACTCCAGTTTTCTCAAAATTTTGGCCATTGGGCAGTCGGTGCGTACGATAACCCGGTGGCTTTGGAAGTAATGCCTTAGCCGACGAACTGTGTGAACTAGAGCTAGCACTATCTTCTCCATCAACTGATATCAAGTTTCAGCACTTTGGAGTGTTCGACTGATGAAGTATACAGGAGCTGGTTCAGGTGCTTCTTGTAATAAGACCGAGTTGATTGCATTTTCTGTTACAGCCAAGTAAATAATCATATCCTGTCCGAGTTTTGGTTTAATCAACACAGGCGGTGCTGCTAACACGTTTTTATATTGGAAAAAGGCCGCCTCGCATTCATCGAATCAGGTGAATTTTTGCAATTTCTTGAGCAAATCAATAAAAGGCTGAGACCTTTTTGCCATAATATGCAGAAATCTGGCGAGGACAGCAATTCGGCCGGCAAGTCTTTAGACGTCTTTGACATTCCGAGGACTGGTCATTTCAATGATGGCTTGGCACTTGTCAGGATTTGCCTGGATCCCCCTTTCAGAGAGCATGAATCCCAGGAACTTGCCACCGGCTACTTCGAATGTGCACTTTTCAAGATCAAACCGCATCTTATGTTGCTTGGATGCGCCGAATACCTCATTTAGATTAGCAAGATGTTGCTCCGAGGAAATGGATTTGACTACCATGTTGTCAACATATACCTCCATGTATTTTCCTATTTGTTTTTCAAAAATTTTATTCATCAGTCTCTGATATGTTGCCCCTGTGTTTTTCAAGCCGAAGGGCATCACTCGGTAACAGAAATTTGCCGAGTTCGTGATAAATGCCATTTTTTCCTCGTCCAGGGATGCATCCAAATCTGATTGTATCTAGAGTAAGCGTCCAAGAAGCTGAGTATCTTGTGATCAGCTGCACCATCCACTAACGTGTCAATGTTTGGAAGAGGATAGACGTCTTTTGGACACGCCTTGTTGAGGTCTGTGAAGTGAGTGCATATTCGTCATTTCCTGTTGGCCTTCTTGACCATGACTACATTGGTCAACCAGGTAGAGTATCTTACTTCTCGGATAAAGCTGGCCTTTAGCAGCTTATTGGTTTCCTCTTTGACTGCTTTCACTCTATCACCTCTAATTTTTCTCTTTTTCTGTGCTATCGACTTGACTCCCTTATACATCGAGAGATGATGACAGAGAAATTTTGGTTCTATTCCTAGCATATCTGACGTTGACCAGGTAAATAAATCAGCATTTCGCAGCAAGACTTTCTAAAGGTCCTACCTTTCTTGTAGGGACAACCCGGCGCCAAGATAAGTGATTTGTTCAGGCTTCGGTCCCAATTGGAAGGGCTGCTTATTTTCGCTGGGCTCGACCTGACATCCTTCATCAATTCTGGGATCTAACTCCATATCCAGATTTTCTTCTGATCGAGGGAGGACGATATTGACGTCTCGCTTGTACTCCTGGAACGGTTTTAAGCGCAGGCTTGCAAAATAGCATTCTCTAACCGTCTTTTGGTCAGCATGTACTGTAACAATCCAACTCCTTTCTGATGGAAATTTCATAGCCAAGTGATGAATAGACATTATGACTTTCAATTTATTAAGTGATGATCGACCGAGTAGTATGTTGTACGAAGTATTCGCGTGCACCACCAGGTAAGTGACCTTAATGCGTTTTCTTCATTTTCGAACGCGAATGAGGTGTACAGGTCAATGCAACCACGAGTCTCTACTCATTCCCCAGAAAAACTGACCAGTGGTTCGTGATACCTTCTGAGTTCATCTTCTAGTATCCCTAGTTGTTTGAATGTGTTCCAGTAGAGGATATCGGCGAAGCTCCCCTGGTCAATTAGTGTTTTCCTGACGGTGCAATTGAGGATATCCACATTTATAACCATAGGGTCATCTTGCACTGGATCTATCCCTTGAAAGTCGTTGTTAGGGAATGTGATGAGGGGAATCCAAATTCTACTACCCAGCGATATATTGTTGACAGAGTGGACTTGTCTCATATGTCTCTTTCTAGCCGAATTGGAGGGTTCTCCACCCGCAAACCCACCGGCTATGGTGTTAATAACCCACTTTGGGTATTTCTCCCGTTCCTCATATCTGTTTCGCAGGAGGTTCTCTTGACCGGCTCTGTTGTCGTTTAGGCTGTTTATCCTTATATCTTCTTGAGGATTGGGGATATCGGTCTCTACTTCTTTCAGTATGACCAGTGGGATTTGTTTGCACAAATCCTCGAAGGTGCTCTTCTTTGATCAAATTTTCGATTTTATCCTTCAGGGCCGTGTATTCTTATGTGGTATGGCCCCTATTGCGATGATATCGGCAAAATTTGCTTTTGTCTGCTCGATGGGGGTATTAGCACGCTTGGGCATGCTCAATATTTTAGTCGCGAGAGCTTGGTCAAGTAGCCTAGATCGGTTGGTGTTGAGAGTAGTATATGAAGGATACTTGGGACCTCTAGACAGCCTCTCAACATCATTTCTTTTGACTTTGTTTTCTTATCGAGACTTGAAAGTTTTTTTTTTGTCCGCCTCTCTCGAATTGGATCCCCCTTGATCTATCCGGACTTGGTTCCGGTATTCAATTAACTCCTCCATTTGCATATATTTGGCTGTCCGACTCCTTAATTCGTTTAGGTCCATGGGTGGTTTCTTACATATGCTATTAACAAAAGGTGTTGGTCTAAGGGCCGTTATGAGGTGGTGCGTGGCCACGGCTGGTTTCAAATTGTGGATTGAAAGGGTTACTTTGCCAAAGCGTTTCATGAACGCTCTAAGTGTTTCTCCTTTCTCTTGGCAAATATTGACGAGTGCTAGGGATGTCAGGGGGTGAGCTCAGCTTATGGCGAACTGTAGATTGAATCGTCGTGTAAGGATTGCGAAAGAGTCAATGGAGGAAGGGGGAGTTGGGTGAACCAACTGAGAGCTGGTCCTCAAAGGGAAATGGGAAAAATCTTGCACTATAAGGCCTCGTTTTCTGTATACAAACCGACTTGGGTTATGAAAATATTCAAGTGTTCTCCTGGGTCAAACGTTCCATTATACTTTTCTAATGTTAAACCTCTCCAGTTATCAGGTAACTTAGCCTCCAGGATAGGCTGAATAAAAGGGCTTCGACCCGAGACATTGTCCCATTTAGTAGGGATTCCAACTTGTGGAGTTCCCTTAGGCTTTTCTTGCAGTGCCGAGGACTCTCCCTGCTCTTAAGCGAACGAGGTAGTCTGAGAGGGTATATGGATTTTAATTTCCTCCCTCAAGTTAGCGTTCTCCCTCCTTAAAGCTGACATCTCAAGAGCATCTCTCTCTCTGGCCTGTTGCATTTCCCTCATCTCGGCCTGTAACTGTCTTACTATAGAAGAGAGGCTTGCATCTCCTTCTCTTTTGGCCAAAACTTCAGGGATCAGTTGATTGGGTGTGACATCTTCCTGTTGACGAGAAGTTTGTCCTTGATAATTATGTCCCTCTTGTTGGCTTCTTATTAGTACCATGATGATTGAAAAAGTGAGGGACATCCTTCTGTATGTTGCTGACGTGGAGAGGGTACCTGCAAAAGGCACTCCGATGCTGAAGTCAGATCTCGATTCTGAGCAGTAAATACTATTTTAATAATTAAAAGTCAACTCTTTACCTATATTTCCTACCTTTCTTTTATAGGCATTGTTATGGGCTAATGAGTTTGTTGAGTCAACCTTGGTTTTGGCCCTTTAATTAAAATAAATAATATTCTGATTATTACTCTCAATTGGGTTAATTACCTCCTCATCTAACAAGAGGTGTTCGGTTATATTAGGCTGAAGGGGTACTCAGTTACCTTTTTTTACGAGTAGAACCGAGTAAGGCCTTATCCAGTACACTAAGGATAACAAAAATAGTCCAAGACCTTGGTGTTCCAATTCTAAAGTTTGGCATTTCAACACACAAAGCTCAGGCAACTTCAAATAGTTACATGTTCCAATGCTGGCTCTTAGCCTTGCATGTTCTTGTGTATATGCAAAAAGGCTTCACAAGTGTTTCAATGTTCATTCTAGCATTTCAATGCCCACATGACTCCAAAGTATATAAATAGATGTCATGAAGGCTAATTTAGGAATTCTTTCATATTTTACATTTCTTATTTTAGGATTTTTTAAACTTTAAGTTTTTTTTCTTTAGAGGTATGAGAAATTTTTTGGTGTCTTCCCAAATTCTCCAAGAGAATTTCTTCTATCATCATTATATGTGAAAATGATTGAAAAAGCAAGAAGCTTCTTACTAAATTTGGGCGTGAAAGACAAAGTGAGAAGGTGAAAATTTGAAAGTGATTTTAGGGTAGCTTTGACATGAATTAAGGTTTTTTTTTTAGACTTGGTAAATCATCATTGCTTTTGGTAGATTTTTACCATTTGGATAAACCTTGAACGTTACTTTATTCATGCATTAAATGGCTTAAGTCTCCTTGGTTTCTTTTAGGTTCTTCCTCCTTAAAACCTTTGATGAGTCACCATAGTTTGAAAATTTTATCTTCTTATACTCATTGTCATTTGCAATTCACCCTAAGCTTACACGTTGTAAGGGCCATTCATTGCCTTCTTTCCTAATCTTACACGTTGAAATGTCCCTAGTAGTTTCACATTTAAGGCTTGCTAAAGTGATGTCATTTTTTACCTATGTTTAGCCAAGTTTTGATTTTATCTTCACGATAATTAACTAACAATTTTGTTTAATCTTGACTCTTTGACTAAGATTTTTCCTTTTGCAATTAATTTTTTTCATTACCTAAATCTCCTAACTGTACACGTTGCATGGTTCTAGTTTCTTTTATCATGATTTCTTCTTATCTATTTGGTGAATTATGACTATTTGAAACACTTTCTTTTCTTTGTTCCTAATTCAATTGCTTTCTATATTAATAAAATCTTCTTCCCTTGATCTCACATCATTACTTATGTAATAGGTTACTTGGCATTAATTCCTTTTCACTTGCTCTTAGATCCGTTCACGTCACTTTGCAATATTTGCTCCCTTGTTCACATTACTTTGGTTGCTTTTACCAAGTCCCAATTTCAATTCTTTTATGGCTTCTACTTAAATCTCCTGCAACTACATTTTTGGCACCATGTTCCCCTTCCTCTTGGAGGTTCGTCATGGTTGGTTCGAACCATTCAGTTATCGTCCTCACCATCTATTTCATCTGCTTCTAAAACATCTCCTGAACGGACGTTTGCTTTCCCTCCAACCTGCATTCCACGTTCTCCATTCGACTCTCCATTTGTGTTTTTACCATCTAAACACTCCTAGGATCAGGAGCTCTAATACCAGATTGATAGGACTTTATATTATTATGGTAAAAAGACGAAACAACCAGGGAAGAACCCTGAATACATGACGATATTCTAACATATTCAAGTATTCCCTCCCTCACTCTCTCTTTGCCATTAGTTACACTGCAAAATCATTTTCTCTATTCCCCTTGTTACCCCCTCTCCTACGGGTATGCTTGAAGGGCCCAAGTTACCGCAACCCATCAGTATCGTTGAAAACTCACTTGAAGAATTTGAAGTGACGAAAAAATAAAACCAATTAGAGGAAGGAAAACCATTAGGCACAATGGTAGCGATACCAAAGATGAAGCAGATGAGGATGAAGATAGGATTAGGAAAAAATATTTTGTTGAGATTTGTGAAGAAATTACAGAGTAATATAAATTTTAAAATTATAAATAAAAAATTATTTAGCGATAATAATTAACTAGTATTTTTAATTATTGATAAACAAATATGTTTTAAACCTTTAGATATAAAATTAAATTTAGTAATTTTTGCAGGAGATTTCATCCCTCACTATTCAAAATACAGTAAATTTCACCGATTAAATTTGTTATAACTAGATTCCCGTCAATGGTCCGAAAGTTTTAATCACTTGGACATATTTTTTCTCGTAAACTCCTACCAACCCGCTCTAATTACACGTACAGCCAGCAACATTTTCATTCACTTTCCTCTTCCTTTTACTAACATCGTTATTCTATTTTGTGGTATCTGATGTGATGGTATCATAATTGATGATTTAAGTGTTGCATATCTCCTCACAAAATATCATTTTCCGTTTCCTCTGAATCTGATATTACTATTCATTGGAATCTTTCTTTGATGGACAAGGCAAATGCTGAACTTCAAAGAGAGGCAGCAGATCCTGCTCTTCTTCTTCACGATCAGGTGATTCTGTAAAACCCACTTTGATCCTTTGTTGAAAATCTCAATGCTGAAACCCTTTTGATTGTATCATGATTTGTCTTCAGACCAAATGGGTTTGTTTAGTTTTAGCTATAGGGACGTAGATGATGCAAAGTCCACTTTTTTCACCACTTGGGTTAAACTGTTAAAGAAACAAAAAATTTGCCTTTTGTTTTTTCATTGTTTGCAAAGAAAAAGAAAAGTTTTATACTTCACTTTTTCTTCTTAGTGTCATTGAACTAGTTTTGATGGCTTTTAAGACTTGTGCTGGGAATGGAAAAGGTGACAAGACCTCTTTGATTCCACAGTCCAGAAGACCAAGCCTCTCCTCTCTGCAAATACCAGCAAGGTCAATAGAAAATGCATTATCTTCTTCTTCCACAGATGGTTCTACGCTGTCAAGTCCAGGTTCCACTAGAGGACTGCCACCGAGGCCAAATTCAGCCAAAGTCAAGTCCTCTATGAGAACTTTACTTTCTGAGAGGAGCTTTAGGGCCAAAACTTGTTCACAGGACAGTGAAAGGACAGTTCTGATTGTTCCTTATACTTTACCATCAGATGGTCCTATGGATAATAATAATAATAATAATAAGCCTTCAACTTCAAGGTCCCTTTCTCTTAACAAGATTTTGTTCCCTTCATCAACAAAAGCAGCACATTCATTGCCTGTTACTCCAATTGCAAACTCAGGTGTAGAGAATGTACATGGAAGACACCCAGGGAATGGTTCTGATTTAAGTGTATGTTTCTGCTCTTCATTCTTGTTCCATGATATCAAAACAAATACTCTTATACTCTAGTCATCATAGTCTAAGTTCTTCAACAATTTTTAATATTGAACATGCTGTTGTATTTGATATTTAAATTATGCCATGTTGATGAATATTTTCATTTCGTACAGAAAATGGCCGTATATCAGCATATGACTCGATCGTTTTCAGTTCCAGTTAATGTTAAAGCCACTAATTTAAGGCCTACCGATTCTAGGGGCTTGATTCGTGTAATTTCAGCAAGATCACATCTGGCAACTACTGATGACATTTCAACTTCCAATGCTTTGGTGTCAGAGATTGGTACATGTTCATAATATATGGAACTTACATTACTTTCTTCTAGGTATCCTTTTGAAATTTCTTGATCAAGAGTGTGGGGTCTGACGCAGTCAGTTGTTTTGGCAGGCAACGATATTTGTTTAATCAGGCACTGAACCATAAATAATGTTAACAATGGAATGAGTTATGTAAATGATGACATAGAGGAAAGAAAAGATAGGAGTTATAATTTAATTTCAGAGTTTGTGCATAACTTCCAACAAGTCTCATGAAAGTGGCCATGCTTATATATGTCTATTGGAGCAGTAAGTAACAGTTGTTACTTTCAAGTTTTGTTTAATATATAAACACAAGGACAAAAAAGCTGTTATTTTCCACTTTGATAGGAAAGGAGGATGAGAACTTTGAGAAATAGCAGATTTGAACGAGATTTAGTTTCAGGCAGCTGCATCAAAGTAGCCTACTGAAGAATGAATGAAATATTGTTCTGGAATTTATTGCCTTATTTTCTTACCTACTGTTATTGGATGATTGTCTAAAATCTAAATCGTTGTTGAGGATGACTATAATTGTCTGAAAGAATCAAAGAAGAAACCATGATTTGAAATTATATTAAGCAAACTGCTCTTCTTAAACAGGGTATAATGCCAAAAAAAAAAAAAAAAACTCAAAACTCTTAAATAATTCATAACAACAGAACAAGCCTCATCCTGTTAGGTGGGTTTGAGTACATGAATCAGACAACAATATTCTGATCTTCTGAAAACAAATTTCAGAATTGGTTGAAATACATATTTTGTCTTGAAATAGTCTATCTCAATTTTGGTATTAGTCCTTATACTTGGTTGTGTTCCCAAGAACCAATTCCTTAACAAAAAGAAACCATAGGGACTTCAACCGAACTTTTTAAAGTATTGGAAGCAAAACCAAAATTTAGAAAAATTATAAGAACTAAAGTGTATTTAAGCCTTCAGAATGTTTTCATGAAGCTCTTTTCAATGGTTTGTCCTAAATTTTAATTCAGTCTTCCTCGCTTATGTAGTCTCCAAGAATCCTTTATAAAACTCATTTTTCCCAAATTCTTGTTTGTTCAGGTAAACATCTCAGAAGTTTCTGTGGTGTTGTTTTTAAATAAAATTTGAAGAATAATGTATATAGTTGATGTGGGACTTCAACAAACCTCCTCACACTCAAGGCTGGACATTTGAAAGTTGCACTATAGTTCACAGGGCCACTGGGAAAATTTGTGGGGCCAAATTATTATTTTTTCAATCAAGGGTGGCCCAATATTAGATGTACGATAGGTTTTAAATACCATATTGAATTTGGGCTTTAAGCCTAACTCAACCCTATAAGTTAGCTTGTAAGGTGAGGATAACTTTAGCCTTTATAAGTTCTTATTTAGCTATGTCTATAGTCCATGTGGGATGTCAACTGTAACTTTGTTCCATCTAAGAACATGTTTTGATCTTAACCTTTCAGATAGTTGTAGTAACTATCTTACTGTTTAAAACATTGCCTTTTTTGTTAAATGAAATTACTCAAATAAATCAATGTGTGTGGTATTGATCTTTCTTTCTTTTTGTTTTTATCATTAAACATTATTTTGTTGCCTTTATATCTGCATTATCAATGGTGAACTACTGTTTATGCAGGCATAATTTGCATAGTGCTTTTTTTGTTTTTAATTTTTCTTTACTATTCTCATTGTCCTTGATTATCTTGTTAACCATATGCTTAAATTCCTCTTACTCCTTCTCCTCCCTGTGTGCTGCCATTTCTTATTATCTAGTCTCTGAAGATGCTTCTGAGGATATTCCAGAAGAAGAAGCAGTTTGTAGGATTTGTTTGGTGGAGCTTGGGGAAGGAGCGAATACTCTTAGGATGGAGTGCAGTTGTAAAGGTGAGCTTGCACTTGCTCACCAAGACTGTGCAGTAAAGTGGTTTAGTATCAAAGGAAACAAGACCTGTGATGTCTGCAAGCAGGATGTACGAAACCTCCCTGTAACACTCTTGAAAATTTCAAATCCTCTAACTGTTGCTAGGCAGCCATCGAGTGCACCAGCGCCACAGCAGAGAGAAATAGCTTATTACAGGTACGTTTAATTGCATCAATGCACAACTCATTCTCATGTTGAATTCCCTCCCACACCATAGGAGAGACCTAAAATGGTCCTGTTGTGCTTAATTGCTTGATCTTGTGAGGTTGTTAGGTTTAGGGGTTTAGGTCTTATATGAGGTTGTTAGGTCTCATTTTCCATTTAGCTTTACATACTTGGTCTGTGAAGAATTATTGTACCTAAAATTGAGATCCAAACTATGGAGAAGAAGTGAGTGAAGAAGCCAAAAAGACTAATCTGTATGTAATTGGCTGCTTATTTTATACTGGCAATGTATTAATTAGAGTATGTTTACAATATTATTTACCACATAAAATGCTCTTCTATTAGAGCAGTAAGTTACTTTACACTGACACTAACTGCAAGATATTTCCAATAGGTTTCAATGGCTGCAACTAAAGTTAATTTTAAAGATTTAATCCTTGGAGAACAGTAGTTAATGAAGGAAACTGCTTCATACTGTGGAGGAAAACCCAAGATTCACCAAGCCAACCACAAAGCTTACTCTGTGTGAAATTGGCTGTTAGCTTGGTAATAAAAGCGTGCTGGATATTTCTGAATTTGAACAAAGTCACAAACTTATCAGGAGACAATGCCATAGAAACTGGCACTGATGATAAGAAAAGTGAATCCTTATTGAGAGAAAATCCCAATTCCAGCCCTACTCCCCCAGTGTGGATGCAGACCAATAGATCAGGAAAATGACACAACAATAACTCCCCTGGATATTCGAGGGACCTGGAAACTCTCCCACAACTAAATTATTGTTCCTCTCTGCTCTCTCTTTCCCTCTATTATTTATACTGTCTCTTCTATTTGCAATTTTGTAACTAGCTAACAAAAGTTCTCACTAACAGTCCCAGCCCAACAAACTAACCAACCAACTCTAACTAACTACATAGGGCTTATCTATCACAATGCTTTGTCAGGTCTACAAACTTGTGACAAACTGACAAAATACTGGCCAATTGCTCACTTTCTAATTATAATGTCATGTACAGGATATGGCAGGATGTATCAGTACTTGTCTTGGTCAGCATGCTTGCATATTTTTGCTTCCTAGAGGAACTATTGGTATGCTACTGATCTTGGAAACACTTACAAAAAAATTTGGATCATTTTTCTTGTATATTACAAATGAAATGAAATGAAGTGGGCATTAGGTTGGCATTGGTATAAACTTATAAGATTAAACCTACATAATTGATACTATTAGGGTGAAGGTGAACCTTGCACCTGCAGCTGTTTACATGGACCCTTTGTGTCAGATCAAGGGATACCATGACCAAAGTCAATAAACTTTTAGGGAAAAATTGTATGGCTCTTGGTGGCCTTTTCTCATTAAATAGACAGAAATCAAATCCTTGAAATATATCTAATCAAGATTAAGTACAAGTGGGAGATTGTTAGTATATGCACTAACAGCTTGAATATTTATATTTAAATATTATATCCCAAATAAGCAAGAAACACCTATAGGGTCACACGCATAAAACTAGTGCACTAGAAAGGTTATATTGCCTTGTTAGGCCAGGTTCATTGAATGAGCCTAACTACAGTAGACAAGGATGCAGATTAGTGTTAACCACCTTAGGAGTGATGCGCTAGAGCTATTTTTTGGTTGCTTATAAAGAGAAGAAGGGATGCTCAAACCCTAACATATAAGAATAGACCTAAATTGAAAAATTAGGTCAGCACTCTCTCTGCACTCTACTAGCACAAGGAGATTGGAGAGATTTTAATGAGAGTTTGTGTGAACTCCTGTAGAGATGAGGTTAATGTTTTCACAAAGGTAATATTCCAATCTTAGTAATTGTTTTTATGAACTTTGAAACATGAATGTTGCAAGAGCATTGAGAATCATTGTTTTTCCACTGTGCTACCTATGTTTGATTCCCAACAATTTAGGGTAGGATAATATTTTAAAGATAATAAATAAAATGAACATATGACACAATAATTACCACCAGCCCAAATAATGGTTCCAGCTGATGTCAAGTCATTAACACTTGGAACAACTGGCATAGCTGTTACTTGTTTCAAATAGGTAACATTTTGAGGGGTGCACAACCTTTTTAAGATCAGATGTGTAATTACCCAAAACTGGACAATTCTCAATTTATTGCATCTCATAATCAAGGTTATTGAATCACAATTCAAATAATGCAAGCTAGTTTTTCAATCCTGAACCATAAATTTTATTGATACGCAGGATTCAGATACACAATAAAAAATAACTTGAAATATATCATATAGATGATGTACTGTGCTCAAAATTCCTCATAAGTATCACAAAACAAAATCATACGACTGTGTGTGTGAAGCCTTTCTTTCAAAAGACTCAAATAAAATGATGGATTAGCCAAATATAGTACATGGAATGAATGAGTGACACAGTGAAACCTATTTTAAAAGATTGCAAATAGAGCATTTTAATAAATAAATATGGTGCATTTATCAGTGCTCCTTTAGTTCTTTTTCATTTAACAATTTAAGTTAATCTAACTTTTCAATTTCGTTGTTAAGAAATGGTGGAAGAAAAGTAAATTGGATGTTGAAGTTCCACATCAACTAGTGATATGACTAAAGTAGAATTTATAAAGGCTAAAACAATTCTCACCTTAGGAGCCAACTTTTGGGTTTGTTTGGAATTGCACGAATTCAATAATGTATTGTATGATTCAAAGTCATCTATGATTCTAAATTGTTCAGTATTTGAATCACCACTCGTAGGACTCTAATAACCAAGCTCATAATTTTAAGATCTATTTCATTATTAATTTTAAGGTCTATCATACTCTACCAGTCAACATTTTCTGCTAGAGCCAACGTCTCAATTAACTTGGGACTTTAGCACCTAAAATATCTTAATGGCTGCTAATGTTTGGCCTAGAACATTTATATAACTGAGTTTCTTGTACCTTGCATGAGTATTATTAAATTAAAATATTATTTTAAATAAAAGTTAAAAGTGTAGAGTATGATTATTTTTAAATGGAATAAGTTTATAAATTTAAAAGGAGAGTAAATATTTTTATTATTAATAATAAGTATCTTATTATATTAAATGAAACTGAATTAAAGAGGTAGGATTTTACAATTAAGAAAGAAATTATGAAAAATTCTAAATTCAAATTAAGATTGAGCTAAAAATATTTCTAATTTTTATTAATATAATGTGTCAAAATTCAAATTCAAATTAAGATTGATTAAGTAACAGTAATCTTAAAATTCAGTTTATCTAAAAACAATATATCTTCAATTTGATTAGTGTGTCAAGATTTAAAATTTAATTAAAATTAAAATTAAAATAAAGAAATGATATTTGAAAGGAATAAAAACTAACCAAAAATTAATTGGTCAATGCCAAAGAAGTCATGTGACTTAATGAGCTGGAGAACAACTCCTGAAAATACTTTCTTGTATGATTCAGAATTCAGTTTATCTAAAAACAATATATCTTCAATTTGATTAGTGTGTCAAGATTTAAAATTTAATTAAAATTAAAATAAAGAAATGGTATTTGAAAGGAATAAAAACTAACCAAAAAATTAATTGGTCAATGCAAAAGAAGTCACGTGCGTAATGAGTGGGAGAATAAACATGTAATTTATCTATGATGTCACTATAACAGCCAAGTCACTCATTAATGAAGATGTCATTCCATACATTTTGCTCATGAATGAATTTGTTTTAAAGGAGATACTGTTTCTTTGACTCTTTTATTACTTACAAGAAGGTCTTATTAATGTTAATATAGAATGTTTGGGATGATATTTTATATTTCCCCCTCGTATTTATTTTCTTGTTTTACTTTTGTTTTATTCCAAAATGTTTGTACAAAAGGTAGTATGTCTGATTCAATGATTTCTAGTGTCCCAGGTTTCAGATATGGGCTCTCATGCTCTTGCCATTTCATTACCATTCTCTTGCGTCTTTGGTCTCCTTGCATCTATGATTGCTTCAACCATGGGTAAACCTGCTTTTTCTATTTGCTTTAGCATATCAAAGTAATTTAGTTCTCTTAGTTTTCTCTGTTTTTTTTTACTTTTCGGGCCGGTTGGTTTTTTGCCATGAATTATGAGTAGAGTGCTTAAGAGAATTGGTGTGTCTTATCCGTAAAGCATTGAATAATAGTATTTGGGTCTTACTAGAAATGAAATCATATCTATATCTTCAAACATTTGGATACCCATAAAAAAGACTATTTTGAATATTTTTGCGTGTATTGCATTTGACTCAGGCCTAAATTTATACAAATGCGTAAGGATCTGGAAAAATGGAATTCCGATATTATATTCCTAATTACTGTATTTACATATATGCAATCTCAATATTATGTCACTAATTGTTGTATTTACATATCAACACTCTTCCTCAAGCTGGAGCATACATGTCATAGTAGTCATTAACAGCTGCTATCGCGGAGGTGTGGAGTGGAGTGATAGGGTGTCGTCATCTTGTTGTCGTCGTGTTTCATTGTAGCATCTGCCGTACTGCGAAACGCAGCCAAGAACAACGCAAATCGTGGCCATCACGATCACTATTTCATCCTAGTTCAAATCCCTATTTTACCCTTCCTTTCTGAATGTTGGGTGACCTTTAAGGAGGACAATCTTGTGATTTTGCCCCTCTTTTACATTTATGATATCTTTTTCTCCCTTATTGAGCTAGCCCTAAGCATCTGTCTCCTTCTCATCTCTTAGTTCTCCTCTTGTTTTGTTCTTCATCTTCATTCTCTGCGTCATTCTTTTGTTTTGTTGCAAGTTAAAAAGACATTTATTTTGGATTTCATTCATTGCACATTGTATTGGTTTGATGTTAAAAGACATTGGAAAAATAACAAGAGTCAAGAGGACAATACAAATAGGAATTAATTTTGTGGGCTTTATTTATAATTATTTATTGACTTTGAATATTATGAGGAGGTTCACAAATAAATTTGATATGGGTTAACAAGATTTGCCACAACATTTCTCACATTACAAAGGTTGCATAATTAAAAAAAGAAACCATAGAAAAATATTCACTTTCGATGAGTGGTTAAAGTTCAAAATGACCAAAGAAGTTAAAGAAAAAAGGGCAATAGACACTGTGCTGTAAACCTAATATATATTTTTTATGGTAAAATAGATCCATTCTAAAAAGAGAAGAAGACTTAAGCATAAAAGGTTGCAAGACTTGATTTTCATTGAATATAACCAAGCTCTCAATAAAAGTTTTGAGTGTTCTAATGAGATGATCCTATTCTCTTAAAGGATGTTGATAATAGTAATGATTGGTTGCTAGAAGGAATTAGTGGAGATGATGAAGGTGCTGTAGATGAATTAGTGTTTGATGATGATAATTTGATTTGGAGAATTATTACCAATGCAATTAAGACTAGTGAGCCTATAACCTATACTAGATGACAAGCTAGATCAAAATCCAAGATAATTACAATTGTTTCTTCCTCTACGTCTACGGGAAAAGGAAAGAAAATTGTACAAGAAGAAGAATGTGATGATGAAGACTTTGAAGGAGGAAGACCTCTATAAAAGTAGTGATAAAAGTAAAAATGAAGACATGAGAGATCTTGAAATGAAGATGATGATAATTATTAAAATATTAAATATTTGTATTTGAATATTAAATATTTTTAAACTTCCGAGCATTAGAGACTTGAATTTGTTTTATTCTTGTATTTTGTTGTTATTTGTTATTAACATTTGACATGTATTATATTCTTGAATTTACACTTTTTATCATTAATTATATACATGTCTTTAATTTGGGTATTTTGTATGTTTTCAGCATATATATATATATATATGTGTGTGTGTAGCTTAATTTATATTAAGTATATTTAAAACTTTCGAAATAGGTCATCCCACTATCTGCTATCCCACTAGCTGAGATTGACTATTATGTTCTTGATGTTTAGTTGATGAAGTGACCATTAATAAATGACATAATATTATTTTATTAATTTATTTATGGGTTATAATGTACTTTATCTTTTTATATTATTTAAAAATTTTAATAATTAGTTATCTTCTTTGAACGATGACCCTTCCCTTAGATGAACAACCTCTTTCAACCTACGACCATCATCACACCCTTGTCTCTTACCATTTGTTGGCTCTGCAACTTTAGTACCCAACTTTTCACCCGAGCTTCAAGTTCACCTTTATCATAAGTTTCACCCCATCCTTCAAATTCAACTTGTTCTGAAATCTGAATTTCCCTCACAAGTGCTTAATCTGGTTAAGATGATTGACATATGAGGCTTGAGGATAGTGATTATGGTGGGAAAGAGGGGAAGAAACTTCCCCCAATTGAGGGTCTTTGGTGAAGATGTAGCGGCGCCATCTCTAGAGGCTTCACACCAATGTGTTGGAATCCAGTGTGAATTGAGTTTTACATGAAATGAGATATGAATGAGTTAAGGGTCTATAAGGAGATGTATCCATTGTTAGGCTCCCTATTGAAAAAAATTCTCCCTCACCCAACATTGGTATTAGATCTAGGTCAATCTAGATGAATAGCTCAGATGGGTAAATGAGGCTGCCATAGAGAGGAACTCACAGCAGAGAAGCACCCATGATTTGTGAGAAACGATGACACTAGATGAGCTTTGAGAGAGCTGGTGGCACCTATGTGTAGAAAATGTGGAACACAAAAAGTGTTGTTGAGTGGATGGCAACCCATGTAAAAGAGAACAAGAGTTGCTCTACAGCTCTAGTGTAGAGCATGGATACTCGTGGAAGAAAGAATTTTTGAGTGTTAGAATTAAGTGTAAATTGAGTTCCACATGTAATGAGATATGAGCAAGTTAAAGGTCTATAAGAAGATAGATCCATATACCCATTACCTTAGGTGTTGAGGTTGCATTGTAGTGTCTTACTCATTGTTAGGTTCTCTACTTAACAAAATCTCTCTTACCCAACACAAGGGAGTGCTATGGAAGCCACCAAAGGATTTGGGATCATGCCAGAGCTCATGTTGCTCGCGTTCTCGCCATCTTAGGCTGCACAAAACGTCGTCATTTACACCACCTAGTCAAATTAGGAACTAGAGGCATCCATAGATGCCACATTTTGGAGTTTCTAGAATGTTCTAGGCTCTCTGGTTCCTTCCTCTTTTTTTTTTTTTCTGATTCCTTGAGAAAATTGATTAGTGTGCTTTCTGGAATTTTTCATGGATAATGTGCTTGCTTTGTTGTAACATTAAGATTAAAAGAGAGCACCTCCATACTGGGCAGTGTGCAAGCTACAGGCCGAGAGGGTTATTGAGTTGGGGGTTTTACTAGTAATGGAAATGAGAGTTTTGTCATGGAAAGGGGACGAGCAACATCGAATTTGGAAGGATGGGAATTTGTCTTCGGGTGGAAACGGAATTGATGAGCAACTAGTGAAGCTAAAAATGAAGTTAGGTTTTCACAACTCAGAGAGAGAGATTGATGGTGGATAGAGGGAGAGGAGTGAAAAAATGTGATTTAGATTAATTATTAAATTTTTAAAGTAATATAAATATTTTTTCAAACTTTTTTAAAAAAGTTAATTTTTAAATAATAAAATATAAAAAAATAACTATGTGGTTAGATTTTTGTTATCTAATATATAAATAACGGGAAACTAAATTTTTATATTTTTAGTGACTTGCAGTAACGATATAGACTAAGGACTATTTTCAAAAAAATAAATTTTATAAGATTAAAATTAACTTAAAAATTTTATAGACTATTTTTGAAAAGGAGTATATTTTTATGAACTATTTATTTATTTAAACTTAATCTACTTTCATAAGGTCTTTCCAACACACCCTTAGAATTTGGTTAAAAAGATAGAGTTGTTATATAAATCAAATGTTGGCATTTGTTCTTTTACTTTGAGCATGAAAATTGATTGGAATAGCACCAGGTACTCCCTGTAATTTTCCCCTTCATTAGAGTTAGGGTACGATGGGTACGTACTAAATTAAACACTTATTTATTGACATTAATTTTTCATTAACATAAAAATTTGTTAACTAATAATGATTAATGTGTTTTAACTATTGGAAATAATCATAATTTATGTGCTTAGGAAATAATATGTTTACGTATCACCTGATAAAATATTAAAATGCTTTAGTATTCATGGGTACTGGTGTTTAGGAAGTTGCACTCAATTTTAGCCTAAGAAATAGTCTCCACTAAAATAAGTCTATTACCAGCCTATAGTTATACATATGGATGTCTTGCATAACCAGTATACTACACATTCTACTGAATAATAAGCTGTTAGAACCCATGATCAAGATTTGATTCAAATTCTGGATTGTGCAGAGAATAATCCTAAAACGTGGCTTATTTACTCTAGGAGAAATAAGAAAATAGAAGGCCAGAGTAAATGATAGAGTAGAGTTATATGGTAAGGGCAATTATGCAACAATATTTAATTAATTACAGTTATGTAACAGTTATTGTTTCTGCAGCAATTGTTTAATTGTAATAGGGCATTTATTTAACAGTTATTTAATTGTATGATGTGTGGTTATAGAAATGGGTAGTTTCTGCTGTACGATATATCCTTCTGTTTGGTAAGGCTGAGAAGTTTGTCTCATTCTCTTAGTTCTCTCTTTCTCTCTAAATTCTCTCCCTCTACATTCAGTGTTAACAAATTTTGAAATCTCGTGCTTGTTTTGGTGGCAGTTAGTGGCAGTTACATGTGGGCTTATGCTTGCTTCCAGTTTGCAATTATCATCCTGTTTGCTCATGTGTTTTATACTATAGTAAGATTATTTAGTTTATCCTGTCTTGATGTTGTCATGTTTGTTCACCTCACTTTAATGAATAGGTCATTGAGTGTGGTAAGAGCAAAACTATAAAGATATCTTAACACACACCTCTTTGTACTTGTAGCTTAATGTCAATGCCATTCTCTCAGTTCTTCTCTCCTCATTCACTGGATTTGGGATTTCAATAAGCTTGAATACTCTGCTTGTGGAATATATTAGATGGAGAACAAGAAGGCAGATTCAATCTTCTAATCAGTATGTTAACACGACGCAGCAGCAACACCATGATCGTGCTCAGCAGCAGCAAGAACATCAAAGACAGCATCATCAACTGCAAACGCTGCAGAACCAACGACAATAGCTCCTCCAGCAACAGTTGATTCCACTGGTTGAGATCAATCTTTCACAAATATGAAGAATTTTGTTGTCTCTTATTTTAGTTCAGTTTTGACGCTACTCAGGTTTGGCCTTTCCACCTTGGTGTGAACCAAAATATTGCAGCTACTAAACACGGGTGTTTTCAACACAACCTGGTTGTGTTCACTAGTTATAGGCCAATTTTCATTTCCTTCAAATCAAACCAGAACACAAGTGTGTCCCTTGAAACAGGAAGTTCTGTACTTCGCTACTTAAAACAATTTCTTCCAATTCCAAACTTCAAGATCTCGTAAGCTCCATCTTCTTCCTTCAATTTATCAAAATTTCATCTCCAAAATCTACTTCCTTACGTGGCAAATGCATTAAACAAGTAACTTAAAACAAGTAAAATATCTAATGAAATTCAATCTAAATGTAAGATTACGTTTGATTTAAATAAAAATTTATCTATTGACTAATGTATGAATTTTACACATTAAGGAGATTTGCAATACCAAGTAAAATTTATGAGTTTAATTCTCATTTTTTATTAGAATTTAAAATTCTTATAATTCTATTTATCTTAATCCCTTATCAAAATTTTTAAAATTTTAAATTCTCTAAAAATAAATATCTAATCTAAGAGTTTTAATTCATTAAATTATAAATCTTATAAAAATTGAATTAGTTACTTGAAATATATTATTTGAATGCACTTAGTATTACATTAAATGCCTCCTAGACCTTCAATCTAATGGCTCGTTTGGTAGCTTGAATAGGATCAAGAAGAATAAGATAAGATTATAATATGATAAAAGTATGAATATTTTATGCATATTTGATAGAAAGAAAGATATGACAAAAATATATATAAAATAATAAAATTGTCTTTTATATTTATATTTTCTAATTTTATTTTTTTTACTTTTTACAAGTTATTTATTTTTAATTTACAGAAAAAATATAAATATTTTTAAATATTAAAATATATAAAATAATTTAATATATTTTGTAACCCATTTTCAACTGATGATGTAAATAATAATAATAATAATAATAATAATAATAATCCACTGCTTATTAATTGCTATCAAATGCAATGAATTCAATGTGTTTAAAATGTTTACCTAATCTATGAAAAATTATTTTATTCTACTATCATGTTTGTGTATTCAAGATTTGACTCTTGAAATGAACAACGTACAAAGTGAAAATGTTAAAAAGTATTTCTATTATTTTCAATCAATAACTTTTCTTCTCTTGACTCTGTATTCACGTTAGCAACAAAAGTTCGGTGAATACAAAATTTTTATTACGTTAATAAACTCTACTAGTCAGGCCCTAAAAATCGGAATCTCCTTGCAAACTATGTTTTAGTCATTACAGAAACCAGCATTTAATAAACTTTAAATTAACATTGAACAAATATTTATTTTTTCACTTTCCACATTTGCTCACGGTAGAAGAGAAGAGAGAACTAGCCAAATATGCACTAGTTTGGGATAAATATATTCAGGAAATTCCACACGTGGAGTTGCACAAGGAAAAAATTAACATTCAAAATTTGAGTTTTACAGAGCAATTCCACACGTATAGTAGCTAAGACAACGCTGTCCACAGTCAAACCGAACCCCAAAACATCCATTCCAAAAGATGAGAGAATACGATCGGTTAGTCATTGATGGCAGACAATACAAGGAACTGCATGAATACATATGAAGTTTAAAAGTTAATGCTTGATTCAACTATGCCACCTCTATATCTTAATCTTTGGGGGCAATAAATTCCTTACAATCCTGAAATCCCATGGTTGGATATGTAGGGGGAGTTGCTAGAAATTGTAATCACTTCATGATCTACCGTCTAGACTTTGATTTAGTTAATGCTTCAAGAAGTCTGTACATCCATCGGTCCAGCATCCCTATTGATGTAAATGGAATGTGAGCGAAAGAAACTGTTGAGAGAGAAAATATTGAATCCGTGTGTTGAAATTATATCACCATATTAGCAGTTGAATTGAATTATCTAAACTTACACGATTTGACATTAAATATGCTAAATCAGAATATATAATCATATTACCGGAGCTTTTCTATTTTATTTTTTCTGCAGTATTTAAAAATACAAGTTGGGTAGTTAAAGTGGAAAAAAAGCATGAGAAGTTATTTGTAACTGTAAAGTAATTGTCAAGCTAAAAGGAAATTTTATTGTACTGCAATACATGGTAGTGAATATTAAGCCTTAAAGGAACAACATAAAAATAAAGTAGTAATAGAAATAAGAATGTTAAAATGAATAAGTGGTTGCACAAGTAAGGATAGCTCAAGAATGATAGTTTATGTGAGAATATTAGAGTAGCACTTATAGTAGAGAAAATGACTGAAAACTGTCCAAGGTAGTTTGAGAAGACCTTTGAAGGTACCACTAGTGAGAAGAGTTGATTACATCACTTTTAGTTTGACAAAAAGGGGTAGAGAAGACCCAAAAGAACCTTAGATAAAGTTATTAAAAGAGACCTTTTGATTAATCAAATTTCAAAAAATTTGGCTTTTGACCAAGTTCAATAGCATCGTATAATCTATGTAACCTAACTTACCTATTGAGATAAGACTTGATGGTTGTTGTTATTGTTGTATCTGAAAATACAACTTACTTTTTGCACGGCAAAATATAGATCAACTGTCCAGATACAATGATCATATACATGTGGTACAGAATCAGTAATTATGGGACAAACCTGTTACAGCAAAGGTTCCACCTAGCACAGCACAAAGTCGAGTAATAAAATGAAGAAAGCTGCGGCGCTCTTCCTTGATTGTGACAGTGATAGGTGATAGATCATACAAAAAGTAGACAGCTGCATACATGGAATAAATGGGAAACGATATTCAAAACCTAGAGACCCAGAAATGAACAAAGGCTATGTTAAACATAAAAAACCCAACCTGGCCAGGTGCGATCAAACTGATTAAGGGGGGAATAATATTCTGTTACAGAGAACTGATTAGTTGGTAGAACTTCTTTTGAGATATATCTATATTCAGTTGGAACAACCTGCATCAGAGTTTTAGAAATATATGAATTTTACCAAAGAAAAAAAAATGCAGAAATTACAATGGAAATCACTAAATTCTATTTTAGATTAAGGGCTGCTCTAGGATTATGAACAGTACCCCAATTCTAACTTTAGGGGTTGCAGATTTTTTGGGCTTAGGCATTTAAAATGAGATTTATTTAATCATGGCGGGTCAAGAAAGAAGTTTGGTAAATGAATATGAATATGAATATGAATTAGGAGATATGCTAATCTAGAAAAGGTAATTTTGCAACTGATAGTTACTGTAAATATAAAAACAAATTACACTAAACAATGTGTAGTTTTTAATACAATTAACTATACAACCAGAACCAAGACCAGACCCAAATCTGGCAAACAAAAAACAAGCTCTAAATATTTCCAGTTAAAATTCTTAATTTATTCAAAGGGAGTCTCACTTTAAAATTGTACATTCATAAACTAGAAGCAACAAACCATGTTCTATAATAAGCATTCAAAGTCATTAGTTCACAAGGGTTGAATTCTTTTAGATCTTGGTGTTCTCTTTTCTTTTCTATGGTTAAATTACTTGGTAGGTCCCTGAACTCTTCGGGATGTTGTAAATAAGTCCATATACTTCAGAAGATTGCATAGGTCCTTGAATTTTTAATTTATTTTCAATTGGGTCCTTGGTCACAATTCTGATAGGGTTCAATTGCCAATTTTTAATTTTTCTTTATGGTTTTATTGGTAAGAAAATGCAAGCTTAGTAAGCTTCTCACTCAGTTATACTGTGTCAGTAGTGTTACTTGACAATTTGCACTAGATGTGTATCATTGGTCCAAGTGTTTTCCCTATCTCTAAAACCCAACAGTGATACATAGGAAAAATTGGCAATTGATAGATAGATGTCATAGTTAACAATTTCAAATACCAGTGCACAGTGGCCCACCCCAAAAATGTTACAGAAGAAATTATCTTTATCTAGATCACCAATAATTTCCAAACTAAAATATAGGGGCTTCTATGGTTTGACCTTTTAAAATATGAGAGAAAGGAAAGGACTACACAACAGAGAGAAATCACGACTTCGGCCCTTAAAAAGGCCCACAAAACAACGTTGTTTTGGGGGCAAAAATGGGTTTTCGAAAAGCCTCACTAGCCACTATCGCTACTATTTTGGCTGCAATCAATTCAAAAATTCCCTGCTATACTGCTATAGTGCACTTTTGATAACTATGAATGTTTATATTTTGTAGTGCCATAAATAAGTAAATAACTGAATAATCAAAATTTTTACTGCTAATTACAAATTCTGACTTCACACAGCTACTTTACAAGTGTTTGATTGACTGGTTCTAACAAAATTCAAGAGAGTGAACCTCACAAGATTATGAAGGTTCGAAAAGCAGATTAAATATAGCACCAGAGAGAATGGAAAAGATTTTCTTAGGTCAGTGTGATGTTACCTAAGACATGGTTTTCTGCACAATCTTAATTTTGTTTGCCAGAGAAAGACCATGTATTCAATAACTAAGAGGGCACAACAAATATTTAACAGCCCATTTCATTAGAAGGAAGACAAGAACCAATCTAGCTAATGAAGAAAAATAAATAAATTGGCATTCAGCAACCTATCAAAGAGGAGCCTGGAGAAATAATCATAGCAAACTGCACTAATAGTTAGGCTAGGTTTAAAGATTATTCAAGAAAGAGTCAAAATCACAAACCTTTATATAATATTTAAATGTTCCACTTGTATCATGCAGAATCCTTGTTGTGTCATCAAGTGGGTTGTGAAGTCCTGGATATTTGGGGCCAAATGACAAATCGTGGATTATGTGACTTACATTCACATTCTTTGCTCCATCAAAGATCTGCAGAAAATCATGACAACTAAATTAAATATTTGATACCAATAGAAAAAATCACAAATTTGATAAGAATCTTTGTAAACAAATTTTTGACAGAAAGATCTGATACAAGCCACTAAAAGTCACATTGGAAAATATTTATCTGCCCAATGCTATTTAAGACTAGAAAAGGAAAATTTATCCCTGATAAATTGGAATTAGAACTAGGTCATGGTTTATGGGTGTCTGATGAACACCATAACAGAAATAATAGAAAACAGACACGTATGAATGCAAATGGGAGTGTATCATTCAACTACCTGAAGGCACAACGAAAGGGGGATTCAAGCAATGCCTTAAATAGTTTCCGAGAGAAAGTGATGCAAAATGAAATGGAATTCTTTCTGCATTTCAACATTCATGTACTCTATTTACTCATTCATGAAAATTTGGGACAAATTTAAAATGAATTCAAAGAAATATTAATCTTTATTAAAGTTTAAGGCTCCTTTCATTCTATTAAAGATACGTACACCTGTAAGCATTAGCAAAATCTAGTCAAAGAAATATAATATGCATTTTTTTTTAATATTAAAGCGAGGTAAATTAATATAGAAGGTAATATCTTACCATTTGTGCAACATATATATTTAGTCCATGCACCGAAATATGGAAATTTCCAGCAACCCTTTGAACATCTAAAACACCATAAACCTGCATTGAACTAAACAAAATGATAAGCGTTTTCTAGGTTAGACAAAAAATGCCACAAAAAATAATTCATGATAGAGTAACTTCAGACTATATACCCGGCATCCTTCCCCATTTTGCAATGCTTCCTTCACCTTCTTGATAATATTTTCAGTAGATTCGTCCAAGTTCTGTAAATGAATCTTCTGTTCTGAATGCTCATGATGATCTTTATCATCTGTTCAGTTTTTAAAAGGCTGTAAGTGACACAGAAAATAACTTTGCAAGAATGCATGTGGACAAACTCTGAAACTTATGCTTGTTATTAAGATACACAATGAAATGTTTAACAAAGAACACTACACAAGTAAATCCACAATATGAATTTAGAAGAATATGATTTACAGCACATGTGAACAAAAATAAGATTTTTACGAATGAAGTATTTTATCACAAAAATTAGGGAAAAATTGCAATTACAGAGAACAGTGCTTCCTCCCTACCCTAACTCATTACCACAGTTAACTGACAATATTGGATGGCTAAATTGTTGTGAGTTCATTTTGATATAGTTTACAAGCCAGGGAAAGAGAATAGGCAGCATGCACTTTCAAGCAAGGTAGTTAAATTGGGATTCAAGTTGTGAGTCGTAAGACCTATTTTTTAAATCATGAATTGAATCATATCTTGAATCATAAGATTCATGAACAATAATTTAAAACATAAAAAACAAAAATATAAGAGCATTGTAACATAAAGAAACATCAAAACATCTAATATATTAACATTTTTGAAGTCAAATAGTATATAGCTAACAATGTGACATAAAACAATAGGAGACAGCCAACAAAAGAGGAGGAGAAAACAAATAAAAAATAGGAACAGTTGCAATGGCAGGGGGGACTACCAGAAATCTTGAATAGGGAGGGAGAAGTTGAGAGAATGAACCAAAATAAACTATAAAGCACTAGGAGACAGAGAACAACATGAAACAGTGCAGAGAAGGGGAGCAGCAGGGGCGGGAATGAGAAAACAAGGCTTTTCTCTTAATATTAAACAATGGATTGATCAGCAGAAGGAGTAACAAGTTGAAACTGCCCTTTTCGCAAAAAAAACAAAAAGAAAAAACTTTTTTTTTTAGGGTTTTAGTGAACCAGGTACGTGGTTCAAGCACAACCTGGTTTGCAAAGGAATTGTATGCCGCTGTCCAGATTCACGATTCAGCCCCAATTCAAGTGATTCCGGCAATGATTCAAACATTAAATTGATTTTGCCATACGATTTGTATCCCTGGGCTAATGAATCGAATCGTTAGAATTATATCGTGAATTGTAGGATACTAACTACATTGCTTTCAAGAATTAATGAAGCTGTTGAATTGAGAACTATCATTTCTACTCCTATTTGGCTTCAAGGGCATGACATATATGAGGAAGTTCATCAGGATCCTGTATTACAGGAAATCATCTCTAACTTAAGACAAATCCATTAGCTCATCCACATTATTCCTATATAATGGAATTTTATTATACAAAGATAGGTTGGTGATTCCTTCAAAATCCTCTCGCATTGCTATATTATTACAAGAGTTCCACTATTCTCCTACTAGTGGACACTGGTTATCTTCAAAGATACAGATGATTGGCTGGAAATCTGTGTTGTACCACACGAAGAAATCTGTCACGAAGTTTGTGTGATCTTGTGACATGTCAACGGCAAAAATATATGGCCACTACTCCAAGTAGTTTGTAACAGCCATTTCCTATTCCTACAAGAATATGGGAGGACATTTCTATGGAGTTCCATCACTAGCTTCCCAAATCTAAAGGATTTGATACTATTTTGGTGGTTGTTGATCGGTTGTCTAAGTATCTCCACTTCATTAATTTAAAACACCCATACACAACTCAAAGTGTGGCTGCTATTTTTGTCAGAGGTAATTGAGTTGCATGTAATTCCTCATTATTTGTAACTTTTGGAAGGAATTGTTTAAGTTGCAAGGCACTGTCTTACAATGTCTTCTTCTTATCACCCACAAACTGACAAACAAACTGAAGTTATGAATTGATGTTTAGAAGCTTACTTATGCTGTTTTTCTTCAGAACAGCCAAGGAGTTGGTCTTTGTGGCTTCCTTGGACAGAATTGTGGTACAATACCACCTTCCATGTTTTTACAAGAACAATACCTTTTCAAGTGTATGGCAGACTGCCCCCCAATATTATTTGCTTTGTGGAAGGGCAAACAAAAGTGGAGATGGTTGCACATGAATTGCAAGAAAGGGATGAAGCACTCAATCAAATCAAATACCATTTGACCAGAGCACAAGACCAGATGAAGTGTTATGCAGATAAGAGAAAAGATCAGCAATTTGCAATGGGAGATTTGGTTTTTTTTTAAGCTTTGGCTTCATAAACAGCAAAGTTAGCACCACGTTTTTATGGTCCCTTTCAGATTGTAGAGAAACATGGTGAAGTTTCCTAAAAATTGAAGCTTCCAGCTACTTCCAAAGTTCATCCAGTGTTTCATGTTTCTCAGCTTTGGAAAGTTGTTGGTTCCTATTTTGCAGAACTTGAATTGCCCCGTAATCTGATTATTTAACCAGTGGATGAGGTGCAGCCAGAAGGGATTTTAGATAGCCGTTTGGTGATAAATAAAGGCAAACAGATCATGCAGTATTTGGTACATTGGAAAGGTCTTGCAACTGAGCATGCTACATGCAAAGATCAATTTCTTATGCAGCAACAGTTTCCCGATTTCTTCCTTGAGGACAAGGCTGATCTTCAAGAGAGGGGTGATGGTAGGGTCATGGATCCAATCAAACCACCTGTGCTACAGGTTTATTCTAGGAGGCATAGGAATTAAAATTAAATGTTGTGTGACAGTTATTGGAGTAGGTAGTTATGTATTCAGAATGTAATGTGCAATTATTGGAGTAGGCAGTTACATATTTAGAATATAATATATAATTTCTAGGGAAAAAAGAGTCATGGTGGCAGTTCTGGGTCTGTCCCAGCTGCAACCCATAGCTCCACTGCTGTTGGCTCTTCAAGTGTGCCTCATATGTTGGTTCCCTGGAATGCTCATGAAAGCAGGGGTGATGTGGAATGGAAATATGGATTCAGTTCAAGGAACTGTGAAGGTTCAGTGCAAGTTCTGTCACAAGGTACTAAATAGAGGTGTTTATTGCTTAAAGCACCACTTGGCTAAAACAAATCAAAATGTTGAACCTTGCAAATCTGTTCCTGAAGATGTGAATAAGGAGATGATGGAGATTATTACTTCCTTGATAAAAATAAATAAATAAATAAACAGCTAACAAAGAGGACTCTAGAAATTGGTGAAAAGAGAAAAGCCACTGAAGTTGAGAGTGCTGGGATCAGACAATTTTCCAAGAAAAAGGTGGTTAGTGCGCAAGCCAAAATAAATAGCATATTCAAGATGGGTATAAGGAAGGATGCATGTCAAGCAATTGCAAGGTTTTTCTACAACAATGCCATAGCTTTCAATGTAGAAAACTCCATTGTTAAGGCCTTGCTGATCAACTCAGTGGATCCAAAAATCTGCAGAACATACCTTTCCTGCAAAACCCATGAAATTTGGACAACCGTTCAAGAGAAGCGCTAAGACCTCCAAAACTTTGCACAATAACAACCACCAAGCCTTAACGCACTAGGTGAGGTTGGCTACATAGATCACACGATGCCATTGATCTTGATCAAAAACCAAATTCTCAAAAATATTATTTATCCAAAACTTTGCACAATGTTTTAAAATCAGGTCAGCTCTTTGTAACACTCAACAAGATAACAACTCTATAACTGAGTACTTTAATATGTCAGTTGAGTTGTGGCGAGAAATAGACTTGTTTTATACCATTTCTCGAAAATGTTATGAGGATAAAATATCATATGACCAAATACTGGAAAGAGTTTTTTTATCTCCTCTAGGGTCTTACCAAAGAGTTAGATGAAGCGCCAGATAGAATCCTTGGCCTTAAGCCACTACCATTGTTCAAGGAAAACTTTGCTACAGTTAGAAGGGAAGAAAGTCCAAGGATAGTGATGCTGGAGACAAACTCTACAACTGAAGATGCTGAGCTAAACTCAGATCTTGTCACTAGCGTAAACGAGTCAAAGGCTTTGCATCCAAAGAGGCAAGAACTTGGTGTGATCATTGTCAAAAACCGTATTACACCAAGGATACACACAGGATTATTCATGGTAAACCTGCAGATTGGAAACCTAGAAGTTAGCACAAGCCTATAGCATATGCTCATGTTGAATCTACTGATTCAAAGAAACAACTCTTCTCCAATGAGCAGCTGAATATGTTGAAGAATTTGCTCTCTCAACACAAACTCAAAGCAATTGCACCCTCCACTTCTGAAGCAAACACTGCTCACAGAAGTAATGGTCAGATTACTTTCTTGTCTAGGCATGAGAATACAAGAGAGTGGATCCTTGATTTCAGTGCCATTGACCATATCACAAGATTAGGAACTGACTTCATGTCATACAAGCAAGCTGATAGAGGTTTCACTATTACAAGAGCTCACGGTAATTCAACATTGGTAGCTGGTATTGGTGATCTAAATTTATCAGGATTAGAATTGAAATTTGAACTCATGTATTAGTCTCAATGTTATGGCGGCTGCCATGGCGGGTTATGGCAGAATTATGGCAGCTATAATAAATATATAAAAAATATTATATATAGGTAATAAGAAAATAGAAAAAAAAAATTAACTCAAAACACAAGTAACTTCACCCATAATTCAATACGAAATTAATATTTTAAAATGTTTACTTTTCTTTTTTGTCCCACAGTTTTTAGGGTTTTATAAAAGTAAAAAGACTTTTTCCTTTTAAAAAAATTTAGCTTTCCCTTTTTGCCCTATGTTTTCAAGTTTTTTTAAGGGTAAATAAAATAGTCTTATCACACTACTTCCCTAACCCTTTTTTCTTTCTTCACTTCTATTCGAGCTATCTTCTCTAATATCCATCTCCCTCTCTCTCTCTTTTAGTGGGCTGTCTCTGTCTTTGGTTTGGGGTGGCTCCCTTCCCTCATTTGAAGGACTAGTTGCTGGAAATGGAAGTTGAGGTCGCTGGAGATGGAGAACAGAACAGTGGCACCCAACAAAACAAATAACAGATCAAAGAAGAGAGAGATATGAGATGAGTGACGTCGGAGAAGACAGAGATCGGAGAAGGTGAGCGTAGAATGATGTCGGAGACGAGCAAAGATGAAAAAGATCAAAGAAGAAAGAGATCTGAGATGAGGGGAGAAGTGTTTTTGAGTGACGAAGAGGGACTTACCTTAGGTTTTTCTACGCAGGTCAGCCTCTAGACTAGGTCAGGTTTGGGCCCAAACCATGCAAACTACCATTTTTCAAGCTTTTCCGCCATTTAACAACACTGATTAGTCTTATATTCGCCAGCAAATTAACCAAAGATCTTCACTATGCAATAATTATTTACCCTTCACATTGCATTTTTCAGGATTTGTCTTCAAGAATGACGATTGGCAGTTCTAAGGAACACAATGGCCTCTACAATGTTTCTAGTTCTCTATCAAGGCTGGATTCTCCTCAAAACATTTCTTTGTAAACTGTTGCAGATTCCAATGTTCTTCTATGGCATCATCATGTTGGCCATCCTAATTTCAATTATTTAAAATATTTATATTCTGATTTATTCATCAATAAAGATATCTCCTCTTTCAGTTGTGAACATCGTATTACTACAAAACAATCTTGAAATAATTATCCTCCTCATCCTTATCAGGCCTCACCAATGTTGTCAAAATCTCTGGATCCTGCGTAGGATCGGGGAGGGGGGGTCCAAGATCATAAATTGTGTGATCGTAACAAAGATCGTAAGATCCTACTAAATGTTCAAAACTATGCTTAAACATATACATACATAGAAAATAACATAGATAAATAAATAACCTCTAAAGCACATAATTTGACTAAACATAAACTCAAAATTCAAAGACTTAAGACCCAATACAACACATAATTAGTCAAATACGAAATAAGAAATGAGTGCAGTCACAAAATATTGCAGAATACTCAGTCCCTAATACTACTGGAGCTAAATGGTTTATTACTTTTATCGATGACCATGCACAAGTCCATTGGGTTTGTCTCTTAAAGGAATATCTGAAACAAGCAATATCTTCAAATGGTTTCCATAAACTTGTCACCAATGTTTTTCAGTCAACAATTCACATTCTTCATTCTAACAATGGCAATGAATATCTTTCTAATGATTTCAAAGATTACTTACAAGAACATGGCATATTTCATCAAAATTCTTGCAACAATAATCCTCAACAAAACGACATTGCTAAAAGGAAAAATTGGCACTTCTTTAGGTTGCTCACTCTCTCACATTCACATCAAACATTCCAAACCATTTTTGGGGGGAAGTTGTGCCACCTTCTACCTTTCATATAAAACCAGCTTCCATCCAAATTGTTCAATTTTTAACTCATCATAATTGTCTAAAAGAAATTCTCCTTCAATCAAGATGCTTGAGTCTCTTCCACCAAAAAAACTTGGTTGTACTCTATATTCAAATTTATCCATAAATCTAGTCCTACATGAGCAAAACTTGATCCAAGGTCCCTTAAATGCATTTTCCTTGGTTATTCTCCCACATAAAAGGGTACAAATGCCACTGCCCCCATTCCAAATGGTTCTACATATCCTATGAAGATCTTTCTTGAACACCATCCTTTCTTTTCCAATAATTATGTCCAGGGGGAGAATATGAGAAAAACTCATCATTGGGATCCCCTCCATTTTCCTTCCAATATCCCTTCCTTTACCTAACACAATACAAAAGGATTCAATTGAATTCTCTAACCAATCTGAAACAGAATCCACACAAGATACCAGCCAAGGGAGAGAAGTAGAAAAGAAACTTGAAAATAAAGATAAATTCATTTTTTTTTTTTCAAAGTCCACAATAGGAGATCTCAATTCTATTAAAAATGACAGCATTTTGCTTTCACCAAAGGACGAGGACTGAACCAACGGATAATGCATAGGCTCATCCATCCTTGTGCTGAGTTTAACTTTTATACAAAAGAATGGGGAGAAGGACTGAACTGCAGCTCACGTGATCATAGAAGCTCAAATACCATGTCAAGAACCTACTCCCCCAAAAGCTTAATCTATTGGATGAAGGCATATGAATATTTTTATATGTAGCAGTTTCCAACTGCCAAGCATCAGATAACTATATATGTGTCTATTCTACTAAAATAGGTAAATCTGGAAGGACATGAAACCTCTCAAGCATCCTTTAACTAAGATCTTCAGCCCAACATGTATGACTAATTATTTAAAACCATATAGAAAGTATTGTAGAAGAGGATATATTTATCATCCAAAGGGAAAAAGAATTAAATGAACCTAACAGTCAGTAAATGAATGGAACCCAATCAAATACAGTATGTGAAAACTAACTCAAGTTTCAAAACTATAAACATAATGCAACAAGAAATTACCATGCTTGTGAGTGGCATGTTCCTTTTCAACAAGATCAGAGATATATTCAGTTCCAATTATTTGGCCATAACTGTTCAAGCGAAGCTGCATCAAGTCCAAAAATATTAGAGTAAACAATTGTTAATGATAACAGGATTAAAAAGAAAACCAAAAATGGTTAGATAAATATACTTGACACACAACTTTATGGCTATTTACAAACAAGTAACAACTACTGAGCACATTTTACAAGTTTATAATTTTTAATATAGGTTGAGAGTAAGCAGAGAAAAAGAAATACATAAATTGGACAATGTGACTCTCAACTACCAACAAAAGCTGAATATATCAAATTAATGTAATAAAAGCAATGATACAATTTCCTAATTATTATAAGCACATGATTTGGTTAGACTCTAGCACATACAATGAATCTAGATTTGTATACATAAATGATGCTCTCAACACTTCCCCTCAAGCTAGTGCATATAGGTCATGTGTGCCATGCTTGTTCCAGATAAAATTTATTTGAGAACTTCTCAAGAGCTAAGTGAAAACATCTGTCAGTTGATCATTTGAATTGACAAAGCAAGTGGTATCTCTAAATAGGATATTCTCTCCAAAAAAGTGACAATCTGAATCAATATATTTGGTCCTCTAAAGGAACATCGGATTAGAGTGGATGCACAAAGCAGCTTGGTTTTCATAAATTAGCATCATTTGAATAATATCCCCAAATTGAAGATCTTAAAGCAGTTGTTTCAACTAAATGAGTCTACAAGTGATCGAGATCATGGCTCAATATTCTATTTTGGTACTTGATCTTGCAACCACATTTTGTTTATCCACCCAATGAATTCACAATACGAAATAGTCAAGAGCCAAAAGCAGAAAAAAGTAAGCAAACCCCAAAAATATTATGTAGCAATATGGCATAATGGATATTATGTCCATTATTGTTGAAGTGACTGTTACAAGTTACAACTGTAAATTGGCAAAATCACAGCAATATCAGCACCCCTGAAACACTCCACAACAAGACAGCCAAATTAACCAAGCTACAACAACACAACATGGATAGCAATACTGTCTCATGCTATTGACTAGTATAACAAAAAAAACCCATAAGCAGAACTTCTATCGGTAGGAGAACCTACCGAATCAGCATCAAAATATCCAACAGTCTGAGTGTGGTACTCATTTTAAAAAAATGAGGCCTATTTGTGAAGCTCCTTCGATATTCTTCAGGATGCATCTCAATGATGATGTATATTTATCACATTATCACTACATACAAATACATACTTCTAGATATTCTAGATATTTCAAACAAGACATATTGTAAACTACAAACGGACTTACTTTCCATATGTTTGTATCAAGATCAACCTCATGCTTGCCCGACATATCAATGGCATCTACACTTAAAACTGTCCACAGAACAGAGGAAAAACGTTTAGAATTGAGAGCACACACAACACCACCACATAGCAACTTCAAATAGACAAAAAGATCGCACTAACCATCACAAGGCAAGGAAGGAAATGTCATGTTTATATGAATCGGAAGAGTTTCTCCTCGCTTCAAGTCTACTGACATCTACAAAAGGCGAGTGTAAGTGAAAACCATATGGATATTAATTTTTCCAACGACACACACGTTTTAATAAAAACCTAAGAGTAAGATTAATTTTGACGCATAACTGTTCAAAATTAATTTCATGGACCTCAATTTTAATCATCAGTTGTATTGTCCATTTCAACTCACAAGTGAAATGAAAAACGGAACCTACATGGTGGACGGTGTAAGTTGTAAGATAATAACCGAGCTCGTGCACGAACAATGTGGCCATTATAATCAGACCAATTATGGACACTGCAACGCAATAAATTGAAGAAGAGCCACAAATAATTAACTTAAAAAGAAAAAAGGGCATTCATATTCATATGAGAGAAGAATAAAATACCAAGAGCCCCAGATTGAGTTTTCTGCAACAAGTGGTCCTCGGCGCGAGGAAAAGCGTCAAGGTTTTTAATCACTTGTTTCATTCCCATGTTTACCTTCGTTTGTGTTCAATCCGACACAAATTCTAATCGCAAGGAATAGAATTTTATCGTAACTGACCCACAATTCTTTCTGATCAAAAGGAAGAGAAGAAATCCACCCCCTTTTCGGATTCTATTTAATTCCTCGATTTGGTCTTCAAGTAATCAAAATACGACTTCAATGCCAGTATAAGTATTTAGCTATGGTTAAAATTTACGGTTTGTTCGAATTCGTGGAAAAATATATGTTTTAATAATTAATATTTTATAAGTGTTATTGTGATTATTAGTTATATCATATAAATTTTATATTTAGGTATGTTTAAATTAAAGGTAATTTGTATCAAAGAAAATAAAATTTTGTACAGTAAAACTGTATATATATATATATATATATATGAAATCATGTCTAAAAATTATAGTAGTTTGTTTTATGTTTAAAATAATTATTTACCAAAGATAAAGTAAATAAAAAAATTTAATTAAAAAAAGCCGATACTTTTATTATTATAAACTAAAATTGTATTTATTCTAAAAAAAATATTCTTAACAAATTAAAATTATGAGTTAATTTTTTTAAAATTCATAAAAAAAATGAATTATACTTTTTAAACTCTTTCACATAATTTACAGAAATACTGCATAGATGGTTAAACTTTAAAATCAAACTAATAATGTTTTCATGACTTATAGGGGTATTATTAAGTTAAAATAATTTTTATTTAAATAATTAAAAATATTATGTGACCATTTTTTAATTTTATAAATTTTTAAAAACATTATGACTTCAAATAATAAATATTTTATTCTATTAAATAAAAATATAAATTTTAAAGAAAAATAGATTAGAAAAATAAAATTTAAATCAACATAATAAATCCTTTAAAATACTCTGATTTGTTATAACTCATAACGTATTTAAAAATCTGAACTTACAAGTTGTATATAAAAATTGATAATAACTAAAATTATAAGATTTTATTAATTTAGTTCTTAAAATTATAAAAAAACATTTCATAAAAAATTTATAAAAAAATTATTTTAGTCTTTGAAATTATTATATATAAAATATTAAAATTAAAATAAATTTTTTATAATCTTAAAACTTTATAGATTAATAAAATTTTTATAACCTTAAAAATTTATAGATTAAGTTCATATAAATTACTTTATTTATAAACGAATAAATATTTAACTAAATGAGATAATAAGTAGTAATTAGATTAATTATAATAATTCTATTATAAAAAATATATTATTTTTAAGAGTAAGTATAGATATGTAATAATAAAAGTGATCTATCGTAAATTGATTGAAATCAAAAGAATATGTTGCTTTTATTTTCAAGATTATAGAAATTGTGATTTTTTAAAACTAAAATAAGTATCATTATTATTACACGAAAAGTTAATATAGCAAAATAAATTAAATATTATTTTATTAGTTTTAAGTGTTTCTTTAATTTAATATTTATTAGCAAGTTGACTCGCTCGTTGAATTGTGTTATGACATGACATTTTACTTCTAATTTATTTTTTTACATAGAATTAAAGTATGAAATAAACTGTTAAAATAATATCTAAATTATATGGCCTCTATTTTCTTTATTCATCCACTTCTACGTAATAGTTAAATCTTTTAGTCTACTTCATTGTTAGTTAGGACATCTAAGTTTGGATAAATTGAAGAAAATTATACATCATCTCAGTTAGAATCTTAGAGTGTGAGTCATGTTAACTTAGAAAGCATGTAGAGCTTTCTTTCCTACTAATGATCAAGCTTTATCTCCTTTCAATTTTATTCAGTCAAATGTTTGGGAGTTCAAATCATGTTTTGTTTATCTTAGAATATAGGTATTATGTCACTTATATGGATGATTTCTCATGTTGCACTTGGATATTTTTAATATAAGATCGTTATGAATTATTCAATATTTTTCAAAACTTTTATTCAAGAATAAAAACTCAATTTGGTCAAGTAATTCTGTTTTACATCATGACAATGCTAAAGAATACTTCTTTGATTGTTTTTGAATTTTTTTATGAAATCTCATGCAATTATGCATTAGTTTATATATCCTTATACACCGCAACAAAATGATATGACCGAAAAAAAACATGGACATACTAGGGACATTGCTTGCACTATCTTGCTAAGTGCCAATGCACCTTCAAAGTTTTGGAGTGATGTTGTACTTATTGTAGGGTATTTAATAAATTAAATGCTATGGTTATTCTAAATAATCAAATTTCTTATTTCGTATTATATCTTAAGAACTCTCTTTATATTGTTTCTCCTCGTGTTTTTAGGTGTGTTTGTTTTGTTCATAATCTTTCTTTAGGTCGTGATAAGATGTCTACTCATACCATCAAGTGTGTCTTCCAAGGTTACTCTTGTGTCCAAAAGGGTTATCGTTGTCTCCCACCACATAGTGGTTATTGTTGTTATTCTCTCACTATATATCAATCTCTGTCTTCCGGTATCGCTTGTTCTTCATTTTACTCATATAATGTCTCCTCCTTCTACTCTTGTACTGGATGAGACATCATATTCGGTCATCATGACAAAAGAAGGAATTCGAGTATCCCTTTGTCCTAGAAGAACGAACACCCATCTAGTCAGAATTAAGACAACTTAGTTTAAGGTAAAATAGATTAAATCGAATAATCTGTTAATTATCCACTTAAGTAAAAGGCTTAAAACAGGGCTGAATATTGAAGTCCATTAATCCAAAATATTACCTATAAAAGGAAAGTAAGAGGTACAGGTAAATGATTGACTTTTAAAACAGAAGATAACATTTATTACTTAAACTGGCATCTAACTTTACCATCGAAGTGTCTTTTGCAGGTACCCTCCCCACACTATATAAAAGAAGAATTGAGAAGATTCGCAGAAACGTCTTACTATATGGCAGAAGAAGAGATCACCAGAGCATCAATGCACTCTCAACAGGAACAACTCTAAAGGTACCAAATTCTTCCTTACCTAGTGTATGATGATTTGGGACTACTTATGAGCGCGACCAGGTCCTACAATAGCCCTTGCACTTGAACCCAATGATTTAACTCCTGCAATTTAGCTTGGTGATTCAACTTTTGTTGCGGTCACTTTTCTTACTCCAAATCCACCTACCTCTATCTATTTGTCCATCAATATCTGTAAAGGTAGTCATTCTTCTTATAACCTCCATCCAATTTATAATTGGCTTTATCTGATCACATTCGACGGTGTCATGCGATTATGATGAAATGTCAACCTTACACTCATGTTAAAGGTTCTCGATGAGACTTTATTGTTAAAATAGAAGTATTAAATGGGCCAGATTGTCCTGACCCACTTTTTCCTTGCCAAAAGCCCGCCTGAAAACAGGCTAGCCTGCGCCCTGTTTAAAGGTAGGCTGATGGGCTAACTAGCAAGCCCTCCAAAGATTATATATATAAAAGAAAGGATTGGTAGGCTAATGAATTATTGGGTTAGTTCACCTAAAATTAACAAAAAAATATTAAAAATATTTTTATATTAATAAAAAATTATATTTAATGGGCTTGACAGCCTAACCTGCCATTGGCCTACATTTTGGCAGAATAAAACAAGGCAAGATAAGTGGGTCTAAAATATTCAGCCCAACCTGCCATTTTTAATGGGTTAAGCGACCTAATCCTTTAAGGCAATCCCAATTTGACACTCCAATATACATGTATCTTAAATGCTGGTCTTGGGCTAAAGGATATACATAAGTCTATGGGTTGGATTATAGTGTACTTTTCTCTAATTGCAAAGATGGCCTTCATCTTCCTTTTGTTGGGCATGGTTTTCACCATTGACCATTGTTGCAATTAAACATTAAAATTGTATTTTTACACGGTAATTTGGAGGAAAAGACCTTCAAATAGATTGTGAAGATGACCTACTCCAAACCTAACAAACAAAGCTTGCTTGAGATTGTCCCATGTAGGTTCTTTGTCCTCACTCCACAAATTGACCCAGTTAGTGGTTCCTTCCACGTATAACTTGACCAACTTCACTTATGCATCTCAAAATATGTCTTGACCTTGCAAATATGTTGTGTGGAATCAACACCATTGAAAGCTAGAAAGTTCACTTTCTTGGTTGGAGAATGAAATTCCTCAAAACTACCACCACTCCATTTAATAATTTTGTGAGGTTCCATTACTCTAATTTTCATCTCCTCTAATTTTGCTAAATTTTTTAAGTTTTCTAAGATTATGTTTGACAATTGTGTTTAGGAGGGGAGGGGTTAAGAGGACTTAATCCTTATTGGGAGTTATTTAATTAAAAGGGAAATGGTTTGAGAGTTTTTCTAAAGCCTCTAAAGTCCTCGTAACACTAGTTTTTTGAGTTTTTTCAATTTAGATGTTTTTCTCTCTCACACTCTTTTACAATTAGGATTCTAACATTTTTTTAAAATATTAATTTTTCAAGTAAGAATTTTTTTTAATAAAATTATAAAAAATAAAATATTAAATATAAAAATTTTAAAATTATTTTTTAGAGAAAGAAAAATATTATTTTTTATTTTTAAAAAAAATATAAATAAAAGATATAAAATATAATATTTTTATTTATATAATTAAACTCTCCTTACCCTCCCTTCTCAATATTAAATATCCAAATTAAAAGAGGTTTAACCTCCCTTCCCTTCTCCTCCTCTCCTTCCCCAGTCAAAACATTTTCTTCCTTCCTCCTCCAAAGTCTAAAATAAAGCTTAAGTAACATTTGTTGCATCCCTTGTATTTTCTGCATTTGTTTACTAAACTCTATTTGTCACTGTATTTATTCATGACCAAAAATGTGTAAAACACCCATCGCTAATTACACTTGCTAAACTCTAAATTTGAGGATGTTGACCCTCTCACTCATTCTTATTAACATGGGACTGTATGTGGCAAGTTTGACCAATTGTTAGGATTTAAAGATAAGAATGAGACAAAATTTTATTACTTAATAAAAAAAATTATAATTTACGAGCAATCTTAGAACTCTCCTTTAGATGTTGAATTTCCTATCAAGAATATAATTCAAATTTAGACTAATTTCCTAATTGCTTACCAACTTGACTTTTTATGGTTGATCCTTCTTTATAAAATACACGTTCTAGGAATTATTCTCTCAGGCTTTCTTCTATATTTTATAGTCTATCAAATGTCCTGAAAAAAAAAAGTATAAAGAAGATTATTTTAAATTTTTTGGGTTATCTGACCTAACTTAAAATGAGCTTTGTTCTATAAAGCAATTCAACTTGACCTAATATTAATTTGATCATGTAAGGATAGGTGAAAAAACATCTTATCAATCGCAATTTAACCTAACTCGAGTTCAATTATGAGATTCAGACAGTTTTTTCGTTGATTTCAATTTAACCCAACATTGTAGGTCCTAATTAATAGAAGCTGCAGGATTTAAATTTAAGTTAGTGGGAAAAATTAATACTTTCATCGGAGTAATTTAAATTCAATTGGATAAAAGTATAACAAATACAATCTAAAACGTCAAATTATAAGGATCAAACTCCTAATTGAGAAAATCTATACTGACCATAATTTTCTTTTTATTTTCGCATTCAAATACTTAATGTAAAACTTTGTTATAATTTTAGGAAAAACAATTGTGAATTGCATAAGAATTCCCTCCTACCATGGACCATGAATAAAATAAACCTCTATAAAGCTATCAACAGAATTCCGTATGCATATTAGCTGTCGGGCACGTGAAAAGAAAATACCTGATAGTTCGAATTAATTGGATCTTATTTAAGATTAATTATCTCTCAACAAAAATTAAATGGATTAGCTTTAAGGTCAATTGAGAAAGAAATGATAAATGAAATTAATTATGATACATTAATAAATAATTTTACATATCAACAAGTTTGAAGAATAAATTTTAAATAAAACTACAATAATTAAAAAATTTTTTAATTGATTTAAAATGCCTCATTTAAAAATTGCTTTAGACCTAAATATATGTAGGGCCGACCCTGCGAAAGAATTCCTTACATTTTGTCCAAAATCTAGGAGTTTGTCGAAAACTAAAGTTGAAGTGAGTAACTTTTTATTTTTTTTATCATAATTTTATCTGTTTTAGCTTTGTAGTCGTAATCATTTCCATGGTTTTTATCACAAAAGAACCAACGAAAGAGCAATCCAATCTTGACTATGTTTAGAAACATTTTCAATTTTGAGAATAAGATAAAATTAAGACGTCTATCATATACCATAAGTCAAATATCTTCCGAACTAATTTTTATAGTCATTCATCTCCATGCTATGTTCAACTTATGATGCCTTTTGCCATTTCCGCTTGAATCAGTAATCTTACATTTGCTCTTCATTTACTTTTCAAACATTTTGCTGTACTAGATAAAATTGCCTAGTTTAATATTAAATTTAATTTCAATCGGCTACTTTCTTTTAATCTAATTGATCATTTAAGAAAAATAACGTAAAATTATTAAAATAATTCAGTTAGGTCATCCTTACTATATTTCAAACATGAACACTGATTTGTAAGTCAATTCATCTGTTATTTTTCGCAATAAAATCCAAACACGTGAGGATTTACATATTAGGTAATACAAATTCAAATTGAGTCAAAATAATTATATCATCTGATGTTTCAAGCACAACGTAAACAATTATTTATATCGATTTATTTCTTAGCAAAGAAATACCCTATTATTTAAAAGTACATTAATGTTAATATAGGCATATATTACTTGTTTTCTGGTCACAAGGAGGCTAGTAACTAGTATAGTATACTATAAAGTGCAGACAGATAGCACAAATTTTAAACCCGACTGTAAGAAAAAAGTGATTATCCCCGATTGAAAATAGGCTTAATTAATTGTTTGATCTCCATAAAAATTGCATAATTTTGACTTAATCCCTATAAAATATTTTGTTAAGATAGTCTCTATTTTTTCATAAATAAATTATTTTTAGTCATTCTAACTTATGTTATCCAACTAAAAGTTGACTAAACTATGCATCCAAATATAACCAGGTACAAAATAATTACCAACTTAACTAAACTAACCTTTTAATATACAGAAATCAAACACTCGCATACTAAAAAATATTCCCCCATTGGTGTTTGATTCCTGACTATACTTTGCACCTGGTAGCATGGTAGTCACAACCTTCATATAATTCTAAACCAGGTTGGCCCAACTGAGAATCTTCAAAGCATGCACAACGCTTACTCATCTTACCAGTCAAAGCAATTTCTAGTGGCCTCTGAACCAACCTAGGGTGGCCAACATCACACCATACCTGCTCAAAAGAGGAAAATCTATGTCATAACTTGGAAACAATCTGCATTAATATAGCTACGATGAACTGTCATAACTTGTAAACAAATTTGCCACGCATGGGTAAGCTCGTGATCTATACAAGTTATTTCCTAATTATTACCAAGTACCCAGAGGGTGTCACGACAAGATGCGACCAAAAACTTGTTAGAACATAAAATAAATGGAATTGGCATGCCCTCTGAGCCCACGACAGTTTACTAAATCCATCAGGAGGTAATTTACAAAAAATGTAGAATGAATACTTGCAAATCTATCATAAGAAAAAAGAAAGCGAAACAAAGTTATGAGATAGATAGAAGGGTAAAAGTAAAAGGAGTGATAGAAGGGAAAATATTCATGCATACTTAAAAGATTGGTATAACAACACAACATGACCATGATAACATCAATCATTTGGTTACAGGTGGAAGATATAAGCATAAAACTCATTACCCAAATTACATCAAAATAAGAAAAAGATTCCTAGTTATCCAATTCCCCTTCATTGTAGCTTGAGTGGATTAATTAATAGCTGTGCATTGTCAGGATAATCAGTGTAACTATATCCACTAAGGGAAGATTTCGTAGCCCCATGTCAGGAAGATTTTCCTAATACCGTGTTGAAGTGGTCGTATTAGACTTTGCCCTTACTGAATCTATTAACACTATGGATGAACCTGAGAAAATGCAACTATTAATCTGCCACAGCTGCATGGAAGGACAATCAGATAAGGACTATGGATTTGTTCACGATCAAACTCTTGCAAATCATATCATTCCTACAGTGGAAGAACTCATTGATTGTTTGATTCAGATTCCTTCACAGCAGGATGATTCTCAAACAGGTTGAGTCCACTGCTTTTATTTCTAATTTTCCTGATTGAGGAGGTCGAGGTTGTGGCAGAGGTGGTTGAGGGAGCCTTCATTGTACTTATTGCAAGAGGGGCAGACATACTCAGGATTGGTGCTACTCTTTGCATGGTTTTCCAAGCAAGACTGCTAATGTTGCCCAATTTTCGACTCCAACCTTAGATTCAAAGATTGAATCCAGTGGCACTCATTCAATTTCGATGATCGCAAATGAGTATAGAGAATATCTTGAATTGAAGGTAGCCAAACAAGCATCTTCATCTGCCATTGTTACTCATCAATAATTCTACGACTTGTCTCTCACATTCTGCACCTCTTGGGCCTTGGATTTTGGATTCTAGTGCTTTTGGTCACCTAACTGGTAATCCTTCTCTTTCCTCCAATTTATCATCACCCAAAACCCCACATCATATTACTCTTGCAGTTGGGTCAAAAGTACAAGCCACTAGTATTAGCCAAATATCACCTCTTCCCTCACTACAATTAAATTCTGTTTTATTAGTTCTTGGGTGCCACTTTAATCTAATATCTAATAACAAGCTGACTAGCTCATTGAATTGTGTCATAACCTTCACTTCTAATTCCTTTTTGATAAAGGACCGGAGTACAGGACAGATGATTGGAGCTGGATCTGAATCACATGACCTCTACGTCTTCAGCCATCCGCTTCTACCATATGTGCAACTGCTGAATCTCCTAGTCTACATCGTCGGTTGGGACATCCGAGCTTGGATAAATTGAAATCAAGGGTACCTCATCTCTCAGAGTTGGTATCTTTAGAGTGAGTCATGTCAACTCGGAAAACATGTTAGAGCTTTCTTTCCTAGCCATATTAGTAGTCAAGCTTCGTCTCCTTTGATGTTATTCATTCAGATGTTTGGGGTCCTACTTATGTTTCGCCTGTCTTAGGATATAAGTATTATGTCACTTTTATTGATGATTTCTTAGGATATAAATATTATGTCACTTTTATTGATGATTTCTCACGATGCACTCGAATATTTTTAATGAAAGATCGTTCCAAATTATTCAATATTTTTCAAAACTTTTGTTCAGAAATCAAAACTCAATTTTGTCAAGTAATTCGTGTCTTGCATAGTGACGATGCTAGAGAATACTTCTCTGATTGTTTCAATCCTTTTATGGAATCTCATGGCATTATACATCATTCTAGTTGTTCCCATACATCACAACAAAATGGTGTAGCCAAAAGAAAACATAGACATATTGAGGACACTGCTTGCACTCTCTTGCTAGGTGCCAATGCACCTTTAAAATGTTGTGCTTACTGCAAGGTATTTAATAAATCGGATGCCATCCTCTGTTCTAAATAATCAAATTCCTTATTCCATTCTGTATCCTAAGGACTCCCTTTATACTATTTCTCCTCATGTTTTTTGGTGTGTTTGTTTTGTCCATAATCTTTCTCCAGGTCATGATAAGATGTCAGTTCCTACCATCAAGTGTGTCTTCCTAGGCTGCTTTTATGTCCAAAAGGGTTACCAATGTTATTCTCCCACCACACATCAGTTTTACACTTTTGTAGATGTAACTTTCTTTGAAGATAGTCTGTACTTCCTACCTTCATATACTTCTTCACTTGACCTAAATTGCAGTCCTCCGATATTACCTGTTCCTCATTTTCATTCAACCACATCATGCAACAGCCCCAACAGCCCAGTGATTCAGCTCCTGGTCCAGTCACTTCTTTTGCTCCACATCCACCTACCCATGGTTGTCAAAATCGAGCTTCAACTTGGCTTCAACTCTTAATACAACTCCTTGGATTTGTTGCTCAGGGGGAGTCGGACCTTGTGTGTAAATTGCAGAAGCCCTTATATGGCCTTAAACAGTAACCTCAGGCTTGGATTGGTTAGTTTACCAAAGTTATACAACAGTTTGGGATGATTTGCTGCACGGCAGACCACTCTGTTTACTTTCAATGTTCATCGTCACAACAATATATCTATCTTGTGGTTTATGTAAATGATATTGTGATTACAGGTAATGATTAGGAAGGCATCGAGGCTCTGAAACAGCACTTGTTCCAGCATTTTCAGACTAAGGATCTAGGTCCTTTGTGTTACTTCCTTGGGATAGAGGTAGCTCAATCAAAGTCAGGTATTTCTTTTTCTCAAAAGAAGTATGCCCTTGACATCTCAAAGGAGACAGGCCTTCTAGATTGCAAACCAGTTTAGAACCTCATGGATCCCAATGTGAAACTTCTAACCAATCAAGGGGAGCCTTTAAAGGATCACATGGAAAGGGACTTGTTTACACTGACAAAGGGCACACTTATATTGTTGGATACTCGGATGCAGATTGGGCAAGAAATGTAGGAGACAGGCGGTCTACTTAAGGCTATTGTGTTTTCATGGGAGGTAATCTTGTCTCATGGAAAAGTAAAAAACAAAGTGTTGTTCTAGGTCAAGCACAGAGGCTGAGTATTGTGCCATGACTCACACTACATGTGAGCTATTATGGTTGAAACATTTACTTTAGGCTTTGTTTGGAAGTTTGGAGGGAAAGGAAAGAGAAGGGGCATTAAACCCCCTATCTTGTTTGAATGTTCAATTTGAGAAAGGGAGGGTAATAGAGGGTTTAAATATATAAATGATATTATTGCCCTTTATATTTTTTATTTTTTCAAAAAATACAAAAATAAAATTTTTCTTCTTCTAAAAATTAATATTTTTAAAAACTAGTATATTTTAAAACTATCACTCTAAAAATATATTTAAAAAATATATTTCTATTTTTTGATAATTTTTTTTTTTAAATATCACTCTAAAAATTAATATATTTTGAAAAAATTAATTTATTGCTATTTTTTTCTTTAATTTTTTTCAAAAAATACACATTATATATTTTTCTCCCTCTAAAATTCATATTTCTAATTTTTTTTATATTTTAAAAAAATTCTCACTCTAAAAACTAACATTTTTTTGAAAAAATAATTTTTTGTTATTCTAAACCCCCTAATCCTTCCCCTTCAAATTAATTAACTTCCAAACAACAACTAAACCTCCCTAATCCCTCCCTTCCCTTCCCTTCCCTTCCCCTCCTAAATATAACTCCCAAACATACCCTTAGGAGTTGTAGTTTTGTGAGGTTGGTCTTATGGAGCTTATGTGTGATATGATAACCAATCAGCATTATATCTCTCCTCCAATCTAGTGGTTCCTGAAAGAACAAAACATTTTGAGGTGAATTGTCACTTTTTCAGGGAAAAGATTCTCTCAGGCATCATCAAAACTTTCTTTGTTTGCTCTAAAGATCAGTTGGCAGACATCTTCACTAAGTCTTTAAGTGGCCCTAAGATAATATACATATGTAACAAGCCGGATGCATATGATATATATGCTCCACCTTGAGGGAGAGTGTTGAGATATTATTAGCTGTAAGTTGCCTATCATTTTAGTTTGTGATTTAGTCACCATAAATAGCTTAATACAAATCCTTAAACTTTAGGGATTGAGATTGTCTCTTTTGTATATAAATATTGTGGAAATTACGAAATATATGAAAAATATCACTCACTCAACTTGAAGTATAACATAGCCATGATTCATCACTAATTTCAATCCCTAAACTTTAGGGATTGAGATTGTCTATTTTGTATATGAATATTATACAATTTACTTAGAAATATATGAAAAATATCACTCTCACTCAACTTCAAGTATAACAACCATGATTCACCACCAATCTAAACTTCCAGTAATGTTTGGGTTGGGAGAAATCATATCAATAAATAACATGAAGATAAACTGGTTTCATATAGTGATAATGGTGCATACCTCACCACCCTCATCTTGACTCCATCTCGAATTGCACACAGGTTGTTTAGCCTCTTCAATCTTTTGCTTTTCTAGAAGCTGTGCACCTCTGGCAGCCTTTGCTTCAACCCCTCTCAAATATTTAGTAGGACTCCCTTGGCTATCATAGTATCGACCGACTAGCTTGCCAACATACCTATAAAAATAAGGATAGAAAAGAATCTAGTAAACATTCAAGTAATGAGCTGTGTCCCAAGGCAAGTGCTTTGTAATTTCCTAAACCTAACACAATGATCTAGAAAGTCAAAGCATATTAATGATAGTGGTAGCTGGTAAAACAAATACTAAACATGTTAAAGCAGGTACAGAAAATATGCCATTATAGACAATAACATATGAGAAGCAAGTTTTAAACTTGTTGAGAATATATCATAATGATTACGATTTATTGTAAATATTTGTTGTCATTATCTATGTAATTATTTTTTCAGAGAGGGATATCTTGTCATTTGAGAGGAAATTAGGGCCTTTGGGAAATGGGATGTGCAGAACCTCAAAGTTTTGCGGCGTGTGTGTTTTGTTCTATGAAGAGTTCTTTCCCCATTCTTTCTAGTAAAGATACCAAGTTTCTATCAGAAGTTGTCTAAGCACTGTACACAAATGAGATGAAAGGTCCTAAAACAGCCATAAGCATAAGGGGTGGAGCCAGAATTTGGTTTAAGAGGAGCCAAGATAAAAGTGTATATGACCTATATAGAAAGAAAATTTTAACTAACACATGCAAAATATATGTAGCAAATTTAAGATATAACTATCATAATATACAAACTACATTAATATATTTATAGATGATAGTGTCTAACATATAACAAGATAAAAAATATACCTATACTTTTGAAGTTATGTTCTCTGTTAAGATGTCTCACATTGGCTAGGAATAAAGACAAAATATTCCTTATAAGGGCTTGGATAGTCCTCCTCCTATGAGTTAGCTTTTGGGAGTGAATTAGGCCTAAATTTCTTAACATGATATCAGAGCTTATCTAGTTTTGAATGTTAGATGTCCAGTTCTATTGGGATACTTGCAGATGTCCAATCCTGAAACTTTATGCACCAAATGTCTAGTCTTGAATGTGAGGTGTGTTTAGATGTTTAGGCCTAAGTTTCTTAACATTCTCCATTATTTCATAAGGTAAAATCATCAATTATCATATTCATGGTTAATTTTTCAGTAATATCCTCAATAAAAACAATCATCTAATTAGTGAGAGAATTAGTGTCCATTTTATTGCATAACCTTATTTTTAAAACTATAACAACAACTAAGTTTGTCCCAGTAGATGAGGTTGGCAATAAACTTATTTTTATAACTATTGAGAGAAAAGAATAAGAAAGCATGTGAATGAATTCGCATGTCTTGGGTTACACACAGGAGCACATATTTATATTATTTGTCATTAATAATGAGTGATTACAGTTAAACACAAGAATATACAATTACCTAATAAACATAATTACGATAATAAAAGCTTCCCTATTACTATATTGCATATTGTCAATGCTCCCCCTCAGGCTGAAGCATATAAATCACGTACACCAAGCATGTAACATATATAGGTAATTCAAGGACCTCTTAATGGCTTAGTAAAAACATCCATCAATTAAATATTGGAATTGATGAAGCTAGTGGTGATATCTTCGAATAAGATATATTCGCTAATAAAGTGACAATTTGTCTCATGTTTGGTTCTCTCATAGAAGAATGGATTTGAGACAATACGTAAAGTCATAATGTCATTTGTGTAATCTCCCCAAATCTCACCTCTTTGAGTGACTATTTAAACTAGATAAGCTCACACCCAACCACACTCAATTTCTTGCTTTCTCAAGAAAGCGGATTTTCACCAATAAGGATGCAGTAACCAGAAGTGGATCTTCTATTTGCAAGAGAGCCCGCTCAATCTGCATCTAAATAACTCACAACTTCAATATGACATTTATCTCTATATAATAGACCATACAGTAATATTTGGAGATGACAAACTAGTCCTAAAGAGTCCTCTTAAGCAATAAACTTAGGAGGTTGTTCATATATACATCTTTGGTCAAATCAACATGGAGGAAAAATATGGATGTCAAGTTAATGAACTGGCCAATGACAAATAGTGAACATGAATAAGAATAGCTGAACTGAGGTCATTTTGTTCACAAGGGAGAAGGTGCCGCCATAATTTAAACCAAAGATCTATGTATAAATTTTGACCACCAAGCAAGCCTTCAAGCAATTAATTTGACCATCAACGCCAACCTTAGCAATGTAAATCCACAGACAACTAATAAGTAATAACAAATTTTCCAAGAGGAAGAGAAACATGATCGTAAGTACCACTACTATGAAAAACACACATCTCATCAAGCATACGTTACCAAAACAGAGGATAAGTCAAAAGTAGTCTCATCACTAATTGATGATGGCACATAAGATGGTTGGTGCCAACAATGATACACTTGTAGAGGACTCAAAGAAGTCAATTCTTTTTGTATTGTGGGATATTTCTAGTGGTTGATAGTGAAAAGGAGTAGACTTAGACTCAAGTGATATAACAACTAGTTGTGAGAAAGGAATAATAGATTAAAAAATAATCACATCATCATCATCAACAACAATCAAGTCTTATCCCACTAGGTGGGATTGACTACATGAATTATATGACATCATTGATCTCAATAAAAAATCAAATTCTCAAAAATATTATTTATCACTAAATTTCTTTTAATAATTTATTCTAAAGTTCTGTTGGATCTCCCTCAACCCTATTTTACTAAACTAAAATTATGTCATCCATTGACTCCAACTCTTTGCATATAACCAACTCACCTTTAACAATTTTCTATCATCTAATTCACCAATGTAGAACATTTTATTATCTAACACTAACACTCATGAGGATGTGTAAACCTTATATAGGCAGAGTGTCATTAGTATTAAGATCCTTACCCTACACCCAAACTGCTCAAATCTTATGGGAGCAAAAGATCCATCTCACAGATAGATGAATGGTGGATTTTATGATGCTACAAACTATAAATCAATCTTTGCTCCACTTAGAACAATCACCTTCATCTATAGACTCCTTTGTGGAGAGGTGGTTGAGGTAATGCTGTCCCTTGAACCAAAGCTTGACATCAGAAGCCTAGGTGTCATAGTTAGAGCTGTCCAAATTCTCAGTGGACACAGAGCACTAACATGATTGGTAAAAAAAATAGTAGGCTCAACTTTTGGAGGACCTCCAAGGGTGGATCCAGCCATGGGTGAGACAAATAGTACCAAAATATAAAAAATAAGCAAAGAACAGTACCACAAACAGTTTGTGTGAACAGTACTGCAATGAGCCTTCCAAAAAAATTTAAAAAACATTTCTTAATATTTTACATTAAAAGTTAAGCTAAGTTTTTCTAAAGTACAACGAAAAAGTTTTTTCTAATAATTCTTGTGTGCCTCCATCTACATTGAAGTGTCGGTTTAGGTGTCCAAGCTGAAAAAAATAATAATTGAACACCTCATGTGGACATGTGTCAAACAAATGTCCGAGAAGGGTCAGGGTCAGAAATGTGTCTGTCAATGCGACATTTCAAACAAAAGAGATGTCCATGCTTCATAGGAGGTAGGGTCCTCAGTCCTCACCTCCTAAAATAATTATTTAGCCTTATCCCGGTTAATCCTCCTCAATCCCCTTTATGTGAAATCTGTTATCTCACTGATAAGAGCCTTGGGAGACCCACACCCTAACACTCACCTAATTAATTTTGTTCGGTAATTTCACCAATTTGAGACAATTAAAATAATTAGAAAATTAGTTTATGTTGTTGTAAAATAAATATTCATTAAGATAAAAAGAAGATTATAAAGAGATTGGAGAATAAGAGATCCTACTAAGACATGGACCAAAAGAGATGGAGAAAAAAAAATTAAAGCAAAGATTGTTCCTAAACATATCTGCAGGGAAAAGCCTTCTGAAAGACCATGAGCTTTACACCATGCATAAGCCAAATGCTTAATCCTATCCCAAAGAAAGATCTCACTAATTGTTCTCTCCTTAAAGATATGAGAATCAAGCTCTAACATACACACCAAAATATAGCTTAGACAGCATGTGGTCACAACATTTTGGCTTCCTTTAACCAAGACAGGCATAACTAATTAAAAACTCATCTAACTGTCTAATGAGCTAGAACATACACCACACTAAGTAGATGCAAAACAATGAATTTCACAAAGAAACACCAATCAAACAGGGAAAAAATAGATCAAGAGCACACAGTGGTTAGTGGTTCTTATCCTATACTTAAGAAAGCCATTAAAACTAACACAAGATGAAAAATATGTTGTTATTCTAGAAGTCTAAAAAGCTTTATGGGGTCTGAAACTTAGGAGCCAAAGAAATCAATCAATGTCCAAGGAAAAGAATCAGTTTGGTTATAGTTATCAATAGCGGCCGCTATGCTGTCCTCCTCGAAAATTTTGTGTCGCAGTTCAGTGTCGTAGCTATCGTGCTGCAAATAGCGGCTGTAGCGGCCGCTATGCTGTCCTCCTCGAAAATTCTGAATCTACCGCTGTTTTTTAATGTTGGGGCTTTTAAGGGGGGCAATATTGGGATTTCGCCCCCTCTCCTCTTTATTTTCTGAATCTTCTCCCTTCCTCTCGCTAGCCCCTCAACTCTTCTCTTAGCTCTCTCTCATTTCATCTTTGTTCTCTCTGTTTCTACCACTGGAGTGTGGCCTTCATCTCCAAAGGCTTCTAACAAGAAAAGAACATTTTCTAGTCATCTTCGTCTCTGATGAAGCCTCTAATCTGACCGAGATTATTTTGAGTCATTTTGTTCATCTCTTGTTGTCTTCTTCAAGGTTAGTGAAGCTTTCGGCATCACCTAAACATGTAAGCATTAGACTTATATTTATTTAGTTCTTATATTTTTTTTGTTACTTATTATTGACATTTGACATGTGTTATGTTTTTAAACTTTTACTTTTAATCATTATTACATACGTTTTTAAGTTGGGTCTTAAATTTATATTTTTCAGCATATACATGTGTGTAACTTAATTTATATGGGTATATTTATAATGCCTAAAATAGCGATCATCCCGCTATAGCATTTTTGGGTCGGCCACTCTATGCTGCTATCCAAGATTAACTACTATGAGTTTGCTGAATTATAATTGTACAATGCATTCCAAAACATTCAAGACTTTAATATAAGCTACATAAAAGTTTAAACAAAATAGCAGATTGCAGAAGATATGACTCACTCATAAGTTCTAGAGTAGAAATCCCTCCATTCGACAATACTCTTCACCTGCACGCACCATTTAATTTGGGGTAAGATTTAGGTTTGAAAACAAAAATTTACATCTATGTTTTAGACATTACACAGGTATGACTAATGACAAAAAAAAGTGGAAGCAATATATTCAACACGACAAGAGGAAAAATTAATTTAGATGATTAGGCTTATAATTTAATCTTTCAGAAAACAAAGTTAATAAAAACTGAACAAATCACATCAATTACAACCTCAGTACTTGATAGACCGCGCAATGAGTCAGTGAGACCATCTCCTACATGAACAAAAGGATACATACAAAGTTAAAATACAGAAAAGTATATAGAATGATTAAAGAAAAAAATGTTTCTCAGAGCAGTAATAGCAGACAAATATTAGGCAATATTATAAGATGTCTCGGAGCAGTCATAGCAGACAACAAGGTCTATGCAGGGCCCTCCAAATTTTAACTTCTAAAAGAAATTACAAGCCATTGTTAACCTAATTTTATTTTCACGAACCTTATTTCCTCCCTTTCAAATCAGATTAGAAGTTAAGAAAGAATAAAGGCCATAGTTTCCAAGCACATGTAATTCATCCATTTATTTATCTAGTATTTATTTATTCTGCGATTTAAAGCATCAAGAACATGATAGATATCCAATCAATTTTGTCTACAACATCATATAAATTTAAAACAAATAAAATTACAAAAACATGAACCACACATAGCTATCCATTACCAAAAATCAAAACCAAATGGAACAAAGTGAATATTAAAAGTAACTCAAAATAGTTACTTTGGTTTGGTTAATTATGAATCACCTTTTTTATCACCCCACATTTAAAACATTACAAATTCTCTAGATTCCCAACAGTAAAAATGCAGTTCTCATCTTTTGCGGTTGACCCAGTGTCTCCAAAGGAGGATTATTGACTCATATTAAGAAACACCAGCCTGAACAACCCACACACAAGTCTTTTACCTGTGAAATTTCCAGAGACAAAAGCGCGAGAAGCATCCCTGAATTTGCTCCCAAAAAAAACAGAAAAAAGCTGTCACTATGAGTTGAAATCTCTAAGTTTCATTAAATTCCAAGAACAACAAAAATCATGATTGGATGAGGGAAGGGTTTAAGAGCATGCCTTCCAGCAAAATGATTGTAGCCCCCTGCTAAACCATAATGAGATTTTCCCTTCGTTACATCAAAAACAGATCTATCAAGAAATAATAAAAAAGTATTAACATATCAGAGTTAACAATCTAAAGTAACATTACAATTGCCACAATGTCATTCAATGAATATGGCAAATTACCCAAGAATTCCTAGAAGGATTGGCAACCCTTCATCCGTTCCATTGAACAATGCAAGTTCTTCAGCACTGAACAATCTCTACAAAACAAAATGCAGAGTTAAAATTGTTGACTTCATCATCCACGCATGGCTTCGGGTCGGATATTTCACTTGATTAAAATTTAAAAGAAAAATGAGATATTTTATGACTCAATTTAACAAGCACCACAAAAACCTCAAACCCAAGAATTTAAATTTTTTTTTTTCTCGGGTGTTAGCAGCTGTTACCTGCGTGGTGTCGAATTTAATGTAAAATCTGAGAAGGAGAGCGAAGAGAAGGACCAAAACAGCGATTCCCGAAAGAGGGGAGGTTGTTAACGTTTTCAACCACATTGCTTTGTTTTTCCAGTTCGGTCTTGTCGCTGAGACGCCTGCATATTTACATGTTTTTCGGCAAATAGTTAAGGTTTCAGAAGTCAATAAAAAAAATAAAATAAAAGATACACTTATAGGGTAATTTTTTTAATTATGGTTATTTTAAAATCAAATTACAAGAATACAGAAAATTTGGCAATATTATCAGAATATAGTCTTTTATAAAAACCGTAACTGGCGTTCTTATATGTAAGGTAAACATATATGTCAAAAAATCAAAATTTTCAGATAAAAAATTGTAACTTACAAATTATCGAAAAAAAGAGAGTAAAATTATAAAAATTACAAAGCGTGAGTTTTGACTGAATTAAATTAAAAAAATATCTTAAAATCACAAATAGTAATATTTAACAAAAAAAAAAGTAAAAATAGTACTTTAAACTCGTCCATAACAATATTTGACCAAAGAAAAATAGTTTAAAAACAGTAAAAAAACACAAATTGCGATTTTTAAGTGATGAGTCTATAAATGTGAAATTTTTGGTAGCCTTAGCCATTTGTAATTGCGTACATATCTTTTCCTAATTTTTGAGAATTTTGTATTTTTATAGAAAGAAAAAATGAGTGTTGTCATTGTTATTTATTTTAATGGTGAGATTATACCAAATACGAGTGAATGTGTAATTTTTACATTTGAGAAGCCAACATGTATATATATTCCATACACTCTATTATTTGAAGATTTAAAATATTAGCTCAGTCAATATATTAAAATTTCGTTTATCAAAATAATAGAAATTATTATGTATCGATGTCTAGTGTTGATATTTGACGGTTTAGTGTTAGGGATTAAGGGTTTAGGAGTTAGGGTGTAGGGTTTAAGAGTTTGGTTTCGGGTTTGGGTTAGGGGGCAGGGGATAGGGGCTAGGGTCTAAGTTTAGGGTTCAGGGTCTAGGGTTTGGGGTTAGGGCTTTAGGGTGTAGGGTTTAGGTTATAGGGTTTGGGGTGTAGAGTTTATGGCTTAGGACTAGGGTCTATGGCCTAGGGCTTAGGGTTGAGGGTCTAGGGGTTAGGGGCTAGGGGCTAGGGTCTAGGGTCTTCATAGTTTGTTCCGAGTGGCTGCACCCCTTCAGATTCTGAGCATTTCCGGACAATATTTACTTTTTTGATGATATCTCGAGCTACTGGCCGAGTTTTGATACGATTCATTTGTTTTTGCGAAGCTTTTTCCTGAGGCTTCACTATGGAGTCCATTTTTGCAGAAAACGGAGCTCGCAGATGAAAGCTATGGCTTTCGCAACTTGTACTACAAGGTCGCACTTTCAGCCCCGTTTTACTCTTCGGGCGATATCTCAAGCTGCGGCACAAGTTTTGAGCCGGTTCCTCACTCATTTCGAAGATCTCGTCAGGGGTATCACTCTAGAGTCTGGTTTTGCAGAAAACGGATCTCGGGCCTAAAAGATATGACCTTCGCAGTTTGTTACGAGCGGCTGAACCCTTCCAGATTTTGAACGTTTTCGGGCAATGTTTACTGTTTTGACAATAACTTGAGCTATAGATCGAGTTTCGAGACGATTTTTTTTTGTTGCAAAAGGTCTTTTTTGGAGCTTCACTTTGGAGTCTGGTTTATCAGAAAATCGAGCTTGCAAATGAAAGCTATGGCCTTCACAAATTGTTCCACACAGCTGCACTATCAGCCCTATTTTATTGTTTTGGCGATATCTTTAGCTGTGAGCCAAGTTTTGAGTTGGTTCCTGACTCATTTTGAAGCACTCATCATAAGCTTCACTCTGGAGTCTAGTTTTCCAGAAAACAAATCTTGAACCTAAAAGATATGGCCTTCAAAGTTTGTTCCGACTGGCTGCACCCCTCCAGATTCTTAGCGTTTTCAGACAACGTTTACTGTTTTGACAATATCTCGAGTTACAGGCCGAGTTTCGATACGATTCTTTTTTTGCTATAAAGCTCTTTTCTGGGGCTTCACTATGGAGTCCAGTTTTTGCAAAAAAGGAGCTCGCAGATGAAAGCAATGGCCTTTGCAACTTGTTCCACACGGCCACACTCTCAACCTCGTTTTACTCTTTGAGCGATATCTCGAGCTGCGGGACAAGTTTTGAGCTGGTTCCTAATTCATTTCGAAGATCTCGTCAGGGGATTTACTATGGAGTCTTGTTTTGCAAAAAACAGATCTCGGACCCGAAAGATAGGGCCGTCGCAGTTTGTTTCGAGGGGCTGCACCCCTCCAGATTCTGAGCGTTTCCAGGTAATGTTTACTGTTTCGACGATATCTCAAGTTATGGGCCGAGTTTTAAGACGATTCTTTTTTTTGTTATGAAGCCCTTTCCAGGGGCTTCACTATGGAATCCAGTTTTGCAAAAAACAAAGCTCACAGATGAAAGCTATGGCCTTCGCAACTTGTTCCACACGACTCCACTATCAGCCCCTTTTTACTGTTTGGGCGATTTCTCGAGCTGCGGGATGAGTTTTGAGTTAGTTCCTGATGCATTTGGAAGATTTCGTCAGGGGCTTCAGTCTGGAGTCTGATTTTGCAGAAAACGAATCTCGGACATGAAAGATATGGCCTTCGCAGTTTCTTCCGAGTGGCGGCACTCCTCCAGTTTCTGAGCGTTTCTAGGCAATGTTTACTGTTTCGATGATACCTCAAGCTACGGGCCGAGTTTCGAGACGATTCTTTTTTTGTTGCGAAACTCTTTTCTGGGGCTTAACCTTGAAGTCTAATTTTGTAGAAAATGGAGCTCGCAGATTAAGCTATGACCTTCATAACTTGTTCCACACGGCTGCGCTTTCAGCCCCGTTTTATTGTTTGGGTGATATCTCGAGCTGCGGGACGCGTTTTGAGCCGATTCCTGATTCATTTTGCAAATCTTATCTGGGGCTTCACTAAGGAGTCCAATTTTGCAGAAAACGGAGCTCGTAGATGAAAACTATGGCCTACGCAACTTGTTTCACACAGCTGTACTTTCAGCCTTGTTTTACAATTTAGGCGATATCTCGAGCTGCGTGATGAGCTTTGAGTCGGTTCCTGATTCATTTCGAAGATCTCATTAGGGGCTTCACTCTGGAAGGCTGGTTTTGCAAAAAATGTATTTCGCACCTTAAAGATATGGCCTTTGCAGTTTCTTCCGAGTGGCTGCACCTCTCATGATTCTGAGCATTTCCGGGTAATGTTTGTTATTTCGACGATATCTGGACCTACGAGCTGAGTTTTGCAACGATTCTTTTTTTGTTGTGAAGTTCTTTTCAGGGGCTTCTTTATGGAGTCCAGTTTTGCAAATAATGGAGCTCGCAAATGAAAGCTATGACCTTCACAACTTGTTCCACACGACTGCACTTTTAGCCCTATTTTACTATTTGGGCGATATCTCGAGTTGCGAAATGAGTTTTGAGCCGATTCTCGATTCATTTCGAAGCTCTCGCCATGGGCTTCACATTGGAGTCTGATTTTGCAGAAAACAGATATCGGTCCTGAAAGATATGGCCTTTGCAGTTTGTTGCGAGTGGCGACAGTTCTCCAGTTTCCGAGCATTTCCGGGCAACAGTTACTGTTTCGACGATATCTCAAGCTACGGGCTGAGTTTCGAGACGATTCTTTTTTTGTTGCGAAGCTCTCTGCTCGGACTTCACTATGGAGTCTGGTTTTGCAGAAAACGAAGCTCATAGTTTAAAGTTATGGCCTTTGCAACTTTTTCCACCTGGCTGCACTTTCAGCCACCATTAGTATTTAGGAGATATCTCGAGCTGCGGGACGAGTTTTAAGCAGGTTCTTATTTCATTTCGGAGATCTCATCAGAGGCTCCACTCTGGAGTTTGGTTTTACAGAAAATGGATCTCGGACCTGAAAGATATGGCCTTCGCAGTTTTTTCTGAGTGGCTGCACTCTTCCAGATTCTCAGTGTTTGCGGGCAACATTTACTGTTTTGATGATATCTCGAGCTACAGGCCGAGTTTCGAGACAATTCCTATTTTTGTTACAAAGCTCTTTTCTGGGGCTTCACTATGGAGTCCTGTTTTGCGGAAAACAGAACTCGCAGAAGAAAGCTATGGCCTTCGTAACTTGTTGCACAGGCTGCACTTTCAGTCCCTTTTTACTGTTTAGGCGATATCTCGAGCTGCGGGACGAGTTTTGAGCCGATTCCAGATTCATTTTGGAGATCTCATTAGGGGCTTCACTCTGAAGTCTAGTTTTGCAGAGAACAAAGCTCAGACTTGAAAGATATTACCTTCGCAATTTGTTTTGAGTGGCTGAACTCCTCTAGATTCTGAACGTTTCCGAGCACTGTTTACTATTTTGACGAAATCTCGAGCTACAGGCCAAGCTTCGAGATGATTCTTTTTTTGGTGCGAAGCTCTTTTCTGGGGCTTCACTATGGAGTCCAGTTTTGCGGAAAACAGAGTTCGCAGATGAAAGCTATGACCTTCATAACTTGTTCCACACGGCTGCATTTTCAGCCCTGTTTTACTATTTGGGCGATATCTCGAGCTGCAAAACGGGTTTTGAGCCGGTTCCTAATTTATTTTAGATATTTCATCTAGGGCTTCACTCTAGAGTCTGGTTTCTTAGAAAATGGATAGCGGATCTGAAAGATATTGCCTTCGCAGTTTGTTCCGAGTGGTGGCACTCCTCCAGTTCTGAGCATTTTCGGACAACGTTTACTGTTTCGACGATATCTCGAGCTACGGGCTGAGTTTCGAAACGATTTTTTTTTATTGCGAAGATATTTTCTAGGGGTTAACCATGAAGTCTAATTTTGTAGAAAACGGAGCTCGCAGATGAATGCTATGACCTTTGCAACTTGTTCCACATAACTGCAGTTTCAACCCCCTTTTTTACTGTTTGAGCGATATCTCGAACTAAGGGACGCGTTTTGAGCCGGTTCCTGATTCATTTTCGAGATCTCATAAGGGATTCAATATGGAGTCCGATTTTGCCGAAAACGGAGCTTGCAGATGAAAGATATGACGTTCATAATTTGTTCTGAGAGGATTAACCCTTTTAGATTTTGAGCGTTTCTAGGCAATGTTTACTGTTTTGACGATATCTCGAGCTATTGATCGAGTTTCGAGAAGATGAAAGCCCTTTCCTTGGGCTTCACTTTGGAGTCTGGTTTTGCAGAAAATGGAACTCGCAAATGAAAGTTACAGCCTTCGCAACTTGTTCCTCACGGCTGCAATTTTAGCCTCGTTTTACTGTTTGGGCGATATCTCGAGCTGTGGGATGAGTTTTGAGCCGGTTCCTCATTCATTTCAAAGATCTCGTTAGAGGCTTCTCTCTGGAGTCTGGTTTTGCACAAAACGGATCTCTGACCTGAAAGATATAGTCTTCGCAGTTTGTTCTGAGTGGCTGCGCTCCTCCAGATTCTAAGCGTTTCCGGGTAACATTTACTGTTTCGACGATATCTCAAGTTATCGTCTGAGTTTCGAGACGATTCTTTTTTTGTTGTGAAGATTTTTTCTGGGGCTTCACTATGAAGTCAAGTTTTGCAAAAAACAGAGCTTGCAGATGAAAGTTATGGCCTTCGCAACTTGTTCCACACGGCTGCACTTTCAGCTTGTTTTATTGTTTGAGGCGATATCTCATGCTGCGGGACGTGTTTTCAGCCGGTTCTTGATTCACTTTAGAAATCTCATCAGGGGCTTCACTATGGTGTCCAGTTTTGCAGAAAATGGAGCTCGCAGATGAAAGATATTGCCTTCGCAATTTGTTCTGAGTGGCTGCACTGCTCCAGATTCTGATTGTATCCGGGAAACGTTTATTGTTTTGAAGATATCTCGAGCTACGGGCCGAGTTTCGAGACAATTTTTTTTTGTTGCGAAGCTCTTTTTTAGGGCTTCACTATGGAGTCTGATTTTTGCTGAAAACGGAGCTCGTAGATGAAAGCTATGGCCTTCGCAACTTGTTCCACACGACTGCACTTTCAGCCCCGTTTTACTGTTTGGGCGATATCTCAAGCTGTGGAAAAAGTTTTGAGCCGGTTCCTGATTCATTTCGAAGGTCTCGTTAGGAGCTTCACCCTAGAGTCTGGTTTTGCAGAAAACGAATCTCGAACCCGACAGATATGAGCTTCACAGTTTGTTCTGAGTGGCTGCGCCCCTCCAGATTCTGAACATTTTCGGGCAGCGTTTACTGTTTTGACGATATCTCGAGCTACGGGCCGAGTTTCGAGACGATTCTTTCTTTGTTTCGAAGCTCTTTTCTAGGCCTTCACTATGGAGTTCAATTTCGTAGACAACGAAGCTTGCAGAATAAAACTATGATCTTCGCAACTGCTTTCACACAGCTGCACTTTCAGCCCCGTTTTATTGTTTAGGCGATATCTCGAGTTGCCGCTCGAGTTTTAAGCCAGTTTCTAATTCATTTTAAAGATCTGATCATAGGCTTCACACTGGAGCCTGGTTTTGCAGAAAATGGATGTTGGACTTGAAAGATATGACCTTCACAGTTTGTTCCAAGTGGTTGGGCTTCTCCAGATTTTGTGTGTTTCTAGGCTAAGTTTACTGTTTCGACGATATCTCGAGTTATGGACCGAGTTTCGTGACGATTCTTTTTTTGTTGCAAAGCTCTTTTCCGGAGCATCACTATAGAGTCTGGTTTTGCAGAAAATAGAGCTCACAGATTAAATTTATGTCCTTCGCAACTTGTTCAACACTGCTGCATTTTCAGCTCCATTTTACTATTTAGGCGATATCTCGAGCTACGGGACGAGTTTTGAGCCGATTTCTGATTCATTTCAAAGATCTCGTTAGGGCTTCACTTTGGAGTCTAGTTTTGCAGAAAATGAATCACGAACCTGAAAGATAGGGTTTAGGGTTTGGGGTTGGGGTTTGTAGAAAATGGATCTTGGACCTCAAAGATATGACTTTCGCAGTTTGTTCCGAGTGGTTGCGCTCCTTCAGATTCTGAGTGTTTCTGGGTAACATTTACTATTTTGACGATATCTCGAGTTACAAATTAAGTTTCGAGACGATTTTTCTTTTGTTGTGAGACTTTTTCTGGGGCTTCACTATGGAGTCTGGTTTTGCAGAAAATACAGCTCGCAGGTCAAAGCTATGGCCCTTGCAACTTATTGCACACGGCTGCATTTTCATCGTTGTTGTACTGTTTGGGCGATATCTTGAGCTGCAGGATGATTTTTAAGCTGGTTCCTAATTCATTTTGAAGATGTCGTCAGTTTCCGAGTGGCTGCACGCCTTCAGATTTTGAGCGTTCCGGGCAACGTTTACTGTCTCAAATATATTTCGAGCTACGGGCCCAGTTTCGAGACGATTCTTTTTTTGTTGCGAAGCACTTTTCTGGGCTTCACCTTGGAGTCCAGTTTTGCAGAAAATGAAGCTCGCAGATAAAAGCTAAGGCCTTCGCAACTTGTTCCACACGGGTGCAATATCAACCTCGTTTTACTATTTTGGCGATATCTTGAGCTGCGGGTCTATTTTTGAGCCAATTCTTGGCTCATTTCAAAGATGTCGTCAAGGGGCTTCACTCTAAAGTCTAGGTTTGCAGAAAATGGATCTTGGACCTGAAAGATATGACCTTCGCAGTTTGTTTCGAGTGGCTGCACTCCTCCATATTTTGAGCGTTTCCGGGCAACGTTTACTGTTTCGACCATAGGTCGAGCTACAGGTCGAGTTTAGAGACGATTCTTTTTTTGCTGCGAAGCTCTTTTCTGGGGCTTTAGTATGGAATCCAGTTTTGCAGAAAACGGAGGTCACAGATAAAAGCTATGGCCTTTGTAACTTGTTTAACACGACTGCACTTTCAACCTTGTTTTACTGTTTGGGAATATCTCAAGTTGCGGGATGAGTTTTGAGCTGGTTCCTAATTCGTTTTGAAGATCTAGTCAGGGGCTTCACTTTGGGTCTGGTTTTGTAAGAACGGATCTCAGACTTGAAAGATATGGCCTTCGCAGTTTGTTTCGAGTGGCTGCACTCCTTCAGATTTTGAGTATTTCTAGGCAATGTTTACTGTTTCGACGATATTTGCAGCTACAGGCTGAGTTGTGAGACTTTTTTTTTTGTTGCGAAGCTCTTTTCTGGGGCTTCACTATGGAGTCCGATTTTGTAAAAGATGAAGCTCGTAGATGGAAGCTACGAGCTTCGTAACTTGTTCCACACGGTTGCACTTTCAGCCTGTTTTATTGTTTGAGGCGATATCTCATGCTGCGGGACGTGTTTTCAGCCGGTTCTTGATTCATTTCAAAAATCTCATCAGGGGCTTCACTATGGTGTCCAGTTTTGCAGAAAATGGAGCTCGCAAATGAAAGATATTGCCTTCGCAATTTGTTCTGAGTGGCTGCACTCCTCCAGATTCTGACTGTATCCGGGAAACGTTTACTGTTTTGAAGATATCTCGAGCTACGGGCCGAGTTTCGAGACAATTTTTTTTTTGTTGCGAAGCTCTTTTTTAGGGCTTCACTATGGAGTCTGATTTTTGCTGAAAACGGAGCTCGTAGATGAAAGCTATGGCCTTCGCAACTTGTTCCACACGACTGCACTTTCAGCCCCGTTTTACTGTTTGGGCGATATCTCAAGCTGTGGAAAAAGTTTTGAGCCGGTTCCTGATTCATTTCGAAGGTCTCGTTAGGAGCTTCACCCTAGAGTCTGGTTTTGCAGAAAACGAATCTCGAACCCGAAAGATATGAGCTTCACAGTTTGTTCTGAGTGGCTGCGCCCCTCCAGATTCTGAACATTTTCGGGCAGCGTTTACTGTTTTGACGATATCTCGAGCTACGGGCCGAGTTTCGAGACGATTCTTTCTTTGTTTCGAAGCTCTTTTCTAGGCCTTCACTATGGAGTTCAATTTCGTAGACAACGAAGCTTGCAGAATAAAACTATGATCTTCGCAACTGCTTTCACACAGCTGCACTTTCAGCCCCGTTTTATTGTTTAGGCGATATCTCGAGTTGCCGCTCGAGTTTTAAGCCAGTTTCTAATTCATTTTAAAGATCTGATCATAGGCTTCACACTGGAGCCTGGTTTTGCAGAAAATGGATGTTGGACTTGAAAGATATGGCCTTCACAGTTTGTTCCAAGTGGTTGGGCTTCTCCAGATTTTGTGTGTTTCTAGGCTAAGTTTACTGTTTCGACGATATCTCGAGTTATGGACCGAGTTTCGTGACGATTCTTTTTTTGTTGCAAAGCTCTTTTCCGGAGCATCACTATAGAGTCTGGTTTTGCAGAAAATAGAGCTCACAGATTAAATTTATGTCCTTCGCAACTTGTTCAACACTGCTGCATTTTCAGCTCCATTTTACTATTTAGGCGATATCTCGAGCTACGGGACGAGTTTTGAGCCGATTTCTGATTCATTTCAAAGATCTCGTTAGGGCTTCACTTTGGAGTCTAGTTTTGCAGAAAATGAATCACGAACCTGAAAGATAGGGTTTAGGGTTTGGGGTTGGGGTTTGTAGAAAATGGATCTTGGACCTCAAAGATATGGCTTTCGCAGTTTGTTCCGAGTGGTTGCGCTCCTTCAGATTCTGAGTGTTTCTGGGTAACATTTACTATTTTGACGATATCTCGAGTTACAAATTAAGTTTCGAGACGATTTTTCTTTTGTTGTGAGACTTTTTCTGGGGCTTCACTATGGAGTCTGGTTTTGCAGAAAATGCAGCTCGCAGGTCAAAGCTATGGCCCTTGCAACTTATTGCACACGGCTGCATTTTCATCGTTGTTGTACTGTTTGGGCGATATCTTGAGCTGCAGGATGATTTTTAAGCTGGTTCCTAATTCATTTTGAAGATGTCGTCAGTTTCCGAGTGGCTGCACGCCTTCAGATTTTGAGCGTTCCGGGCAACGTTTACTGTCTCAAATATATTTCGAGCTACGGGCCCAGTTTCGAGACGATTCTTTTTTTGTTGCGAAGCACTTTTCTGGGCTTCACCTTGGAGTCCAGTTTTGCAGAAAATGAAGCTCGCAGATAAAAGCTAAGGCCTTCGCAACTTGTTCCACACGGGTGCAATATCAACCCCGTTTTACTATTTTGGCGATATCTTGAGCTGCGGGTCTATTTTTGAGCCAATTCTTGGCTCATTTCAAAGATGTCGTCAAGGGGCTTCACTCTAAAGTCTAGGTTTGCAGAAAATGGATCTTGGACCTGAAAGATATGACCTTCGCAGTTTGTTTCGAGTGGCTGCACTCCTCCATATTTTGAGCGTTTCCGGGCAACGTTTACTGTTTCGACCATAGGTCGAGCTACAGGTCGAGTTTAGAGACGATTCTTTTTTTGCTGCGAAGCTCTTTTCTGGGGCTTTAGTATGGAATCCAGTTTTGCAGAAAACGGAGGTCACAGATAAAAGCTATGGCCTTTGTAACTTGTTTAACACGACTGCACTTTCAACCTTGTTTTACTGTTTGGGAATATCTCAAGTTGCGGGATGAGTTTTGAGCTGGTTCCTAATTCGTTTTGAAGATCTAGTCAGGGGCTTCACTTTGGGTCTGGTTTTGTAAGAACGGATCTCAGACTTGAAAGATATGGCCTTCGCAGTTTGTTTCGAGTGGCTGCACTCCTTCAGATTTTGAGTATTTCTAGGCAATGTTTACTGTTTCGACGATATTTGCAGCTACAGGCTGAGTTGTGAGACTTTTTTTTTTGTTGCGAAGCTCTTTTCTGGGGCTTCACTATGGAGTCCGATTTTGTAAAAGATGAAGCTCGTAGATGGAAGCTACGAGCTTCGTAACTTGTTCCACACGGTTGCACTTTCAGCCTGTTTTATTGTTTGAGGCGATATCTCATGCTGCGGGACGTGTTTTCAGCCGGTTCTTGATTCATTTCAAAAATCTCATCAGGGGCTTCACTATGGTGTCCAGTTTTGCAGAAAATGGAGCTCGCAAATGAAAGATATTGCCTTCGCAATTTGTTCTGAGTGGCTGCACTCCTCCAGATTCTGACTGTATCCGGGAAACGTTTACTGTTTTGAAGATATCTCGAGCTACGGGCCGAGTTTCGAGACAATTTTTTTTTTGTTGCGAAGCTCTTTTTTAGGGCTTCACTATGGAGTCTGATTTTTGCTGAAAACGGAGCTCGTAGATGAAAGCTATGGCCTTCGCAACTTGTTCCACACGACTGCACTTTCAGCCCCGTTTTACTGTTTGGGCGATATCTCAAGCTGTGGAAAAAGTTTTGAGCCGGTTCCTGATTCATTTCGAAGGTCTCGTTAGGAGCTTCACCCTAGAGTCTGGTTTTGCAGAAAACGAATCTCGAACCCGAAAGATATGAGCTTCACAGTTTGTTCTGAGTGGCTGCGCCCCTCCAGATTCTGAACATTTTCGGGCAGCGTTTACTGTTTTGACGATATCTCGAGCTACGGGCCGAGTTTCGAGACGATTCTTTCTTTGTTTCGAAGCTCTTTTCTAGGCCTTCACTATGGAGTTCAATTTCGTAGACAACGAAGCTTGCAGAATAAAACTATGATCTTCGCAACTGCTTTCACACAGCTGCACTTTCAGCCCCGTTTTATTGTTTAGGCGATATCTCGAGTTGCCGCTCGAGTTTTAAGCCAGTTTCTAATTCATTTTAAAGATCTGATCATAGGCTTCACACTGGAGCCTGGTTTTGCAGAAAATGGATGTTGGACTTGAAAGATATGGCCTTCACAGTTTGTTCCAAGTGGTTGGGCTTCTCCAGATTTTGTGTGTTTCTAGGCTAAGTTTACTGTTTCGACGATATCTCGAGTTATGGACCGAGTTTCGTGACGATTCTTTTTTTGTTGCAAAGCTCTTTTCCGGAGCATCACTATAGAGTCTGGTTTTGCAGAAAATAGAGCTCACAGATTAAATTTATGTCCTTCGCAACTTGTTCAACACTGCTGCATTTTCAGCTCCATTTTACTATTTAGGCGATATCTCGAGCTACGGGACGAGTTTTGAGCCGATTTCTGATTCATTTCAAAGATCTCGTTAGGGCTTCACTTTGGAGTCTAGTTTTGCAGAAAATGAATCACGAACCTGAAAGATAGGGTTTAGGGTTTGGGGTTGGGGTTTGTAGAAAATGGATCTTGGACCTCAAAGATATGGCTTTCGCAGTTTGTTCCGAGTGGTTGCGCTCCTTCAGATTCTGAGTGTTTCTGGGTAACATTTACTATTTTGACGATATCTCGAGTTACAAATTAAGTTTCGAGACGATTTTTCTTTTGTTGTGAGACTTTTTCTGGGGCTTCACTATGGAGTCTGGTTTTGCAGAAAATGCAGCTCGCAGGTCAAAGCTATGGCCCTTGCAACTTATTGCACACGGCTGCATTTTCATCGTTGTTGTACTGTTTGGGCGATATCTTGAGCTGCAGGATGATTTTTAAGCTGGTTCCTAATTCATTTTGAAGATGTCGTCAGTTTCCGAGTGGCTGCACGCCTTCAGATTTTGAGCGTTCCGGGCAACGTTTACTGTCTCAAATATATTTCGAGCTACGGGCCCAGTTTCGAGACGATTCTTTTTTTGTTGCGAAGCACTTTTCTGGGCTTCACCTTGGAGTCCAGTTTTGCAGAAAATGAAGCTCGCAGATAAAAGCTAAGGCCTTCGCAACTTGTTCCACACGGGTGCAATATCAACCCCGTTTTACTATTTTGGCGATATCTTGAGCTGCGGGTCTATTTTTGAGCCAATTCTTGGCTCATTTCAAAGATGTCGTCAAGGGGCTTCACTCTAAAGTCTAGGTTTGCAGAAAATGGATCTTGGACCTGAAAGATATGACCTTCGCAGTTTGTTTCGAGTGGCTGCACTCCTCCATATTTTGAGCGTTTCCGGGCAACGTTTACTGTTTCGACCATAGGTCGAGCTACAGGTCTAGTTTAGAGACGATTCTTTTTTTGCTGCGAAGCTCTTTTCTGGGGCTTTAGTATGGAATCCAGTTTTGCAGAAAACGGAGGTCACAGATAAAAGCTATGGCCTTTGTAACTTGTTTAACACGACTGCACTTTCAACCTTGTTTTACTGTTTGGGAATATCTCAAGTTGCGGGATGAGTTTTGAGCTGGTTCCTAATTCGTTTTGAAGATCTAGTCAGGGGCTTCACTTTGGGTCTGGTTTTGTAAGAACGGATCTCAGACTTGAAAGATATGGCCTTCGCAGTTTGTTTCGAGTGGCTGCACTCCTTCAGATTTTGAGTATTTCTAGGCAATGTTTACTGTTTCGACGATATTTGCAGCTACAGGCTGAGTTGTGAGACTTTTTTTTTGTTGCGAAGCTCTTTTCTGGGGCTTCACTATGGAGTCCGATTTTGTAAAAGATGAAGCTCGTAGATGGAAGCTACGAGCTTCGTAACTTGTTCCACACGGTTGCACTTTAAGCCTGTTTTATTGTTTGAGGCGATATCTCATGCTGCGGGACGTGTTTTCAGCCGGTTCTTGATTCATTTCAAAAATCTCATCAGGGGCTTCACTATGGTGTCCAGTTTTGCAGAAAATGGAGCTCGCAAATGAAAGATATTGCCTTCGCAATTTGTTCTGAGTGGCTGCACTCCTCCAGATTCTGACTGTATCTGGGAAACGTTTACTGTTTTGAAGATATCTCGAGCTATGGGCCGAGTTTCGAGACAATTTTTTTTTGTTACGTAGCTCTTTTTTTGGGCTTCACTATGGAGTCTGATTTTTGCTGAAAATGGAGCTCGTAAATGAAAGCTATGGCCTTCGCAACTTGTTCCACACTACTGCACTTTCAGCCCCGTTTTATTGTTTGGGCGATATCTTGAGTTATGGGACGATTTTTAAGCTGGTTCCTAATTCGTTTCGAAGATCTCGTTAGGGCTTCACTCTCGAGTCTGGTTTTGTAGAAAACAGATCTCAGACATGAAAGATATGGCCTTTAAAGTTTATTTTGAGTGGCTGCACTCATTCAGATTCTGAGGGTTTACGGGCAACATTTACTGTTTCAACGATATCTGTAGCTACAGGCCGTGTTTCGAGACGATTCTTTTTTCGATCCGAAGCTCTTTTCTGAGGCTTCACCTTGGAGTCCAGTTTTGCACAAA